>NC_072377.2:43490000-48490000 GCF_028885625.2 Pongo pygmaeus
GGCAACCGGAAGCCTGCTCTCAGAACCCCTCTTTTTGCTGTGAGCTTTCCTTGTTGCTTAGTAAATTCTACTGCACTCAGTCTTCGATATCTGCGTGCCCATTTCTTCCTGATGGTGAAACAAAAACCTGAACTTAGCCGGATGCGAAGGCTCACGCCTGTAATCCCAGCACTTTGGGAGGCCGAGGTGGGTAGATTACCTGAGGTCAGGAGTTCAAGACCAGCCTGGCCAACATGGTGAAACCCTGCCTCTACGAAAAATACAAAAATTAGCTGGCAGTGGTGGCATGTGCCTGTAATCCCAGCTACTCAGGAAGCTGAGACAGGAGAATCGCTTGAACCTGAGAGGCGGAGGCTGCAGTGAGCAGTGATGGCGCCATTGCACTCCAGCCTGGGCGACAGAGCCAGACTCCGTCTCCAAAAAAAAACAACAACAACAACCTGGACTTAGCTGAGCTGAGGAGCCAAAATCCTGCATCAATATCAAGTGTCACACTGAATAGCGGTGTATCCTGCGACAAACTTTATTTTTGGCGCAGTTAAGGCATTGCTACTTAGAAATTCGTCTCTGAGAAATATCGGTGGTTGGAAGGTTGTAGGGTGCTTCCACCGAGAAAGCGAAATACGCCTGTGACAGAAAAACCGAGGCCTACCCAGTGAAATACGCCTGTGACAGAAAAACCGAGGCCAAGCCCTGCCAGCAGTCTTGCCCAATCACAGTGCTGAGACAGTGAGACAGCCAGCCCGGGGAAAGTAGCCCTGCTAGGACACAGGAAGCGATACCACAAAGAACGTCTGAGTCTTGTGAACGAGGAATGTTGTTTTGTTCAGCGCTACCAAGAGCGCAGCAACCGAGAAAACACGCAGTCGCCCGCCGCTAGTGGCGAAAGTGCGGATGCGAAACCGCTGGCTCCGCATAAGAGCAGAGCCGCGGAAGAGAACCCTAGCGGTGGCGCACCAGCTAGCCTTCAGTGCTCACGTGAGAAGGCAAGCTAGAAAGAGCCTGAGACGTGACACTGAAAATCAGTAGAAGAAATACGCCACATTTATTCTACCGGGGAAGACAGTGGGTAAGAAAAAAATACCGTAACATTTAAATTAAAAAATAATTAAAATTTTAAAAGCAAATAGAAATTAAAACAAAATACACTGATAACCTAGCTGCCAGAACAAGATACACCAAAAAAAATTTTTTTTGAGTATACAAAACATACAAAGCATCCTACAAAGAAATTGCAAGCAGTGTCGAATGGTGCGATCCTACCATTATATTTGTCAGCACTAAACCCCTGCCTCTTGGCGCCTATCCGAAGTTTCCTCGGATTAAGAAGAAACAGCCACGGTTAAACCGGTATTTGCGACACCAACAATTATCTGTAGGCTACGTACCCCAACTTCTACATGAGTGAGAAATCGCCAGCATAGCCAGGGCGAGACTATTGCGAATTCTAACTTGGTATCATTTAAAAATTCCAGACACGGCTAAATTTTTTTAAATTGCATTCTCCAGTACCTAGATTAATACAGGAGTTATAAACCGCACGCATGGCTATAATGGGGGTTCCTATTACGGAACAGGAATTTGCTACTACTAAAATTATGTAGGCATGGTTAAAGCCAGAATTGTTACAACTAGAAATCGCAAACTGTAATAACTCAACTTGCTACCGTAAGAAATAATTAAACTCTGACTTGGTCAGACTAAGAAATCAGGAGTTTGAGACCAGCCCAGGCAACGTGGCGAAACCCTGTCTCTAGGAAGGATACAAAAAATTACCCGGGCGTGGTGGCGCATGCCTGTGGTCCCAGCTACTCCGGAGGCTGGGGTGGGAGGATCGCTTCAGCCCGGGAGGCGGAGGTTGCAGTGAGCCGAGATCGCGGCACTGCACTCCAGCCTGGGCGACAGAGCCGGACCCCGTATCAAGAAAGAAAGAGAAAAGAAAAAGAACCAAAGAAAAAGAAAAGTCACCATCGCACAGTTAAGTCTGCCTTGCTATAGCTCAACAGTGACTTCCTAGGACCAAGAAATCGCAGCCAGGGCTAGACCGATGTTTGCCCTAAATCGGGACTTGCTTAGGCTGAGAAATCACATTTTGGCTAGTGATTTGGACAAGAGGTAGAAATAGCAGGCACCGCGAAATCGAAACTTGCTAGGACCAAGAAGCCAACGACGCGCGAAACCGCAGCGGCCTGCAACAGAGACGCCAGCGGCGCCGCCAGGGGACTGGGTTCTGGAGGCCGAGCCGGAACCCGGGAGTCGGCGCTCGGGGCGCTGTGAAGAGACGGCGCCCGCGCAGCTCCTCTGCCTCTGGCTCGGAGGAGCGGCGGGCTCCCCCGCCCAGCGCCGGCGTCGCCCGGAAACCCCAGACTCTGCGCAACTGGCTGCGATTCCAAATCCCTCAGATCGGCTACCAGAGCGCTGCCGCCACCGAGAAAATGGAGGCACCGAGGAACAAGCTGTGTCGCGACCAAGAGAACTCGGCTTGGCGAAATGGCGGTGCCGGGACCCTGAGTGACGCCAGCCGGAGGAGTTCCCAAGGACAACATCCATTTTGGCGCAACCAACGGTGTTGTCACGGAGAAAATGTCGACCCTCGGAAAAGAGAGGTTCTGCGACCGAGAAATTCGGTGCAACAAGTGCTGTGACAGAAAACCTCCCGCTCGGCGCTGCTGGCGAAAGAGCCAACAAAACGTTGGGTGCTGCCACCATGACACCGACTTTAGGACACCGGCCTCGGATGGAGAAAGGAGGGCACGGAGCCACCACATAACTTCCTAATGTCTTCAAATAGGGAAAGTGCTAGCCGGAAACTGCCGGCTGGGTTTGCCTATTGGTGCTGGCGTGAGACCAGCAGATTCGAGAAACCAGCGGGACTGGAATCTAGTACACTTCGGCAGTTGGGAAATGACTTACCAGGACAAATACTGCTTCTGGCTGGATGGTGCTGCCCATGAACATCCGCCGGCTCTGAGAAACGAGCTGCACTGTCAGTGAGAAACCGTGGGCACTGAGAAACAAGTGGACTGCAACTGATAACTGCCCACCCAGAGCCACTACGACAAAGTGCTGCTGGCACTACTCCCACCCTCCGTCCTCAAATCAATCCCCTCCCGCCTAAGAAGACCTTTATTTTTCATAGCGAAGTCATACTGAGGGCCCCATCAACCGACCCCTTGCGATGTGCATGGGAAAAGGAGGCAGTATAGGGACCGAGAATCGGGCGGATTGGGCTGGCCCTGGTAACAAGGTAAAAGCCATCAGGGTCGCCAACCGTCTTCCACTGCAAGAAACAAACCTTCCAGTGGCTGGGCTCCGCCCTTCTCCTTGGTCAGAGCCCTCCAGGCTCCTAAGGGCGAAGCCGACACCTCATCCCTTTGGAACTTGAAGCTCTCAGTCCAAGACCTCCGTGGAGAGTGAAAGACTCAATGCCTCCTGACCCAGGCTTCAGGCCTGCCCCGGCAGCTAGGTACCTCTCCAGGGGATGGAACTCTGTGGGAACTGCTATTTAATTCTGATGGCTAACTCTGTCAGATGGCCTTGATATATGGGAATAATCGTTGGAAGAGGGTAGAGGAAATAAGAACGGCAAGACTCTAGCACAGGACGTGTGGATTGATGGTGAGGCCTCTGCCCCCTCTCCCCTTGAAATCCTCAAAGGGCAGTTCCCGATTTCTATCACCTTTGAAATTCATCCCTGATATCTTCTCCATCTTTGGGAAGTGCAATGCAATTTCAAGCTCTTGAATCTTCCCTCTCCCACATTTGTCAAATATACTGACGCTACAAACTCCTTTCTTACAGGAAGCCTGAAACTGCCATTGAGCAGAAGGAAAACATCCCTTTCCAGAACCTTTCTCGTTTTTCTAAAAATCTGCACTTTTGGAAGTGATCCCCCGAAGAGACCTCCAGACTCTACCATGAGTGTCTCCAGCTGAACTCATCATGTCTAATCCTCACCCTAGCTTATCCTGTTCAAATCGTTTCCATCTTTTTCTGGATGAACCTGGGCGGATGTCAGACCAGAGAAGAGCACAGAATGTACCAGAGAGGTAAGAAGACCCATTTGGGGCTCTCATTTCTCACCCACTTCCAAGATGGTCACCTCCAGTCTTCCCCCCTATACCTTACCCTTTCTTCAGCTAGCCAAAACCTGCCCTGGTACTTGAGGCTTCTTCAATTGCCGCCTTTTGCAGGCAGTAGAATAAAGGAAAGAGGGCAGTGTCAATAGAAGAAAAGTTACAGCCACTTTATCTAATCGAAGATACCGTGCAGAGCCTTTGAAAAAACAAAATATCTCACCCACCATTCCTCTCTCGGTTTCTACCCTAGCTTCCTATTTTAGCAAAAATGCTGGGATCAGCACCTCTGGAGGGAAGGGGTCACTCTTCCAGGTTAGGAATGTGGACAGGAGTTATGGAGCTTACTTCCCTAAAGGAGGGGGCATTCTAGTTCTGGCATTCAGATTCTGTCTGATTCCAATATGGTGTTGTGTGGGGTGGTCAGAGAAAGGGCAAATTGGGAACTGTATATTCCTCAGCAATATACAGACATTTGCATTTGGAAAATCAGGAGAGATGCTGATATAGTTTGGCTCCATGTCCCCACCCAAATCTCACCTTGAATTGTAATAATCCCCATGTGTCAAGGGTGAGACCAGGGGGAGATAATTGAATCATGGGGGTGGTTTTCCCCATGCTGTTCTCGTGTTAGTGAGTGGGTCTCACGAGATCTGATAGTTTTATAATTTTTTTTGAGACAGAGGCTCACTCTGTTCCCCAGGCTGAAGTGTAGTGGTACGATCTCGGCTCACTGCAACCTCCACCTCCCAGGTTCAAGTTATTCTCATGCCTCAGCTCCTAAGCAGCCAGGATTACAGGTGCACACCATCACACCTGGCTAATTTTTGTATTTTTAGTAGAGACAGGGTTTCACCCTGTTGGCCAGGCTGGTCTCAAAGTCCTGACCTCAAGTGATCCACCTGCTTCGGCCCCTCAAAGTGCTGGAATTACAGGCATGAGTCACAGTGCCCAGCCGCAAAGTATATTTTTGTAAAATTTTATCAAGATAAACCTAGCCAAACCAATAAACTAATAATAACAAAACTTGGGTTATTATTGACTAAAGGAAGGTGGCACAAAATGGAAACATTTTTAAACATTCAAAAAAAAAAAGACTGCCAAACCAATAAACTAATAATAACAAAACTTGGGTTATTATTGACTAAAGGAAGGTGGCACAAAATGGAAACATTTTTAAACATTCAAAAAAAAAAAGACTGGTCAGGTGCAGTGGCTCACACCTGTAATCCCAGCACTTTGGGAGGCTGAGGTGGGCGGATCATGAGGTCAGGAGATCGAGACCATCCTGGCTAACACGGTGAAACCCTGTCTCTACTAAAAATACAAAACATTAGCCGGGCATGGTGGCGGGTGCCTGTAGTCCCAGCTACTCGGGAGCCTGAGGCAGGAGAATGGCAAGAACCCAGGAGGCAGAGCTTGCAGTGAGCCAAGATCGCGCCATTGTACTCCAGCCTGAGTGATAGAGCGAGACCCTGTCTCAAAAAAAAAAAAAAAACAAACCAAGAGTAGTCTTTACACAGAAGTGGTATGCACAGGTGAATTGTCTGGGAAGTCAGGATGTTGCACAGAAGCTATGCAAGTCATAGATTAGAAAAGCAAGAATCCACGTTCATGCTTTCCAGCATAGATGAGGAGATACTTTTTCTCCACCTGCTTAGATTCAATGGCTGGGCAGGGAGTGCTGTGAATTCATCTGACAACAGGCAGATTAACAGGAGAAAAGGAATATACGTTTTTTATTTATTTATTTTTTTTTGAGACAGAGTCTCACTCTGTCTGCCAGGCTGGAGTGCAGTGGTGCCATCTCGGCTCACTGCAAGCTCCCACCTCCCGGGTTCACACCATTCTCCTGCCTCAACGTCCTGAGTAGCTCAGACTACAGGCACCTGCCACCATGTCCAGCTAATTTTTTTTATTTTTTAGCAGAGACGGGGTTTCACCTCCCAAAGTGCTGGGATTACAGGCATTAGCCATCACACCCGGCCAAGTTTTTTAATGTTTAATCTAACGTGCATGGAGGCATCATAGAAAGAACTGAATATCCAAAAGTGTGGTGAAATTTGAGACTTTAGATATCATCTTAATGATAGTGGCAGGAGGCAGACAAATCCTAGGGAGACAAGGGTGGGTCCCTGGTGAAACCCCACCTTCAAACCAAAGACAGTTTAAAGCATGAAAGCCAAGCTACAAGTCTCCAGTAAATCCACGGACCGGATTAAGAATCTCTCTTCCCCTTTAGCGCACTTCCCTCTGATTGATCCACACACTTCACCTAGTGCACTTTCCTCTTATTGATCCCCACACTTCACCTATTTTACATATACCTGCATTTCCCTAATTGGTTTTTTACACAGTTGTGCCCACCTTTGAGTGGTGCCTTTGTTTTAGCCTTTTTTGCATATGCACAAACCAATCAGCATGTACGCCCCCATTCTGAGCCTATAAAAGCCCTGGACCCAGCCACATTGGGAGAGAGACCACCCAACTTCTGGTGGGGAACCATCCTCTAATCCCCTCTCCACTGAGAGCTGTTTTGTGGCTCAATAAAACTCCTCTCTGCCCTCCTCACTTTTTGATTCTCAGCGTAACCTCATTCTTCTTGGATGCAGGACAACAACTCGGGACCCACCTAACACGGGTACAAAGAAGACTGTAACACAGGAAGCAGCTGTTGGGCCAAGCCAGCCCTGGAGCTGTAGGCCAGAGCGAGACCACAGGACTGACAGAGCTGTTAACACACTGACATCTTTCGGGCTGCAGAGGGCAGGACTGAAAGAGCTATTAGCATGTTGTAACACCCACTCTGGGGCTTTGGGGTCACGGGCATCCCTGTTTGGGTGCCATCACACTCCCCTCATCTGGATGCCAGAGTCCACCATAGGAGTCACTTGCAACATGCCTGGTCCAGCCACAAGTCCCACACAGAGCCTGCTCCTGTGCTGGTGCTTGGAGCAACCAGTGGAACCCCACACTCACTAGCTCACACACCCCTCCTGCCAGAGGCTGAGTGCACAGTCGTGGTGGCCACAGGATCTGCACCAGAGGACATGCCAGGCACAGCCCAGCAAGCCGAGTAGATGGGGCATCTCCTGTGGTTAACCTGGGCTCCAGCAAGGCCTGGGTAGGACATCGCCAGCCAGAAGTCTCTGGCTGGCAAAGTTGCCGAGAAACATCCTATGTCATTAAGGAGATGAGGAGGGGCAGAGGGGCACTTATGGAAATATGAATGATTTTTTTTTTGAGACAGAGTCTCGCTCTGTCACCCAGACTGGAATGCAGTAGCGTGATCTCGGCTCACTGCAAGCTCTGCCTCCGGAGTTCACGCCATTCTCCTGCCTCAGCCTCCCGAGTAGCTGGGACTATAGGCACCTGCCACCACACCCAGCTAATTTTTTGTATTTTCAGTAGAGACAGGGTTTCACTGTGTTAGCCAGGATGGTCTTGATCTCCTGACCTCGTGATCCATCCGCCTCAGCCTCCCAAAGTGCTGGCATTACAGGCATGAGCCACCGCACCAGCCACAAATGATTTTTTAGAAGATAAATGGTCCTTTAGAAGAATAGATAAAAGATATGACAGTTTTTACAGAATGTCTTTTTTTGGGTAGGGTGGGTGTAATCACCCAATGGTTTCATGTTGCCCATTGTCCACAAAGGCCAATGCACTGAGAACAGCAGCTTTTTTGCAGCAAAGAAAGACTTTAATAATTGCAGGGCTGGCCAAGTGGAAGGACAGGAGTTAATTCCCAAATCCATCTCCCTGATAATTCTTTTTTTTTTTTTTTTTTTTTTTGAGACGGAGTTTCACTCTTGCTGCTGCCCAGGCTATAATGCAATGGCACCATCTTGGCTCACCGCAACCTCCGCCTCCCAGATTCAAGTGATTCTCCTGCCTCAGCCTCCCAAGTAGCTTGGATTACAGGCATGTGCCACTACGCCCAGCTAATTTTGTATTTTTAGTAGAGATGGGGTTTCTCGATGTTGGTCCGGCTGGTCTCAAACTCCCAACCTCAGGTGATCCTCCTGCCTCGGCCTCCCAAAGTGCTGGGATTACAGGTGTGAGCCACGGCACCCGGCCAGGCTGATAATTCTTAAGACAGGATTTTTTAAGGATAGTTTGGTAAGCATGGGGCTAGGGGATGGGTTGATGTGTTGGGTACTATGGGGAATGTGGAAGTGGAGAATAGTGTGGACTTTTGAAAGGATGTCTGCCTAGGAGTGGAGTTGGGCATGAGGGCAGGACTAAAAAAGAGTGAGTGAAGGAAAAGGTATGCAGGGAGCAGAAGAGTGGAGGGGTGGCTCGGGGTTTGGAGACTTGCCCGTCAATTCCCACAATAGAGACTTGGGAGGACTGGGTGGGTCCTGAAAAATTAGGTAAAGCAGAGTAGGTTGCCAAGTATTAAATAAGAAAAAATACTGGCCTACCTGCCACCATCAGGGTTACCCTTGTCTTAGATGAAGCAATGGTAGTTGCCTGGGCGTCCGTTCCAGGGCCCCGTCAGTCTTCAGTGGCAAGGCCAGTGAGAACTGAGTAGGAGGTTTTGGCCAGCTCAGGAAGGGATGGGAGTGGTCCTTGCGGGGGCCGCTCACAGTCCAACTTCTAGTGGGGTCCTCCGCAGAGGGGGCATGGCCTGGTGGGCTTACCTGGGTTTGGGCATTGTCTAGACCAGTGGCCTTCATTACCATACTTGAAACATGCGCCAGGTGGAGGTGGATTGCTAGGAGGCTTCTGTGTGGAGCTGCGGCCCTGTGGGCCTGCAGGGCCCCTGATGGCGGAGGCAAGCATTTGAAACTCTGCATGTTTTTGCCTTTTATTTTCCTCATCAAGATTGTTAAAGACTTTGAAGGCTAAATTAAGAAGGTCTCGTTGTGGGGTTTGAGGGCCATCATCAAGCTTCTGTAGCTTACGCTGAATATCAGGGGTGGATTGGGAGATGAACCGAAGGTTTAAAAGAGTGGTTCCTTCTGGGCTGGTTGGGTCTAGGTTGGTATATTTTCTCATGACTTCAGTTAAATGAGAGAGAAAAAGGGCTGTTTCTTCGTCAGGATCTTGGGGGATTTCTGAAAGTTTTTCATAGTTTATCGCTTTATGGGCACCCTTTTTGAGACCTGCAAGGAGACACAATCGTGGTCTCAATGGCGGCATCCAGAGGCCCTGTCTTGATAATCCCAGTGGGGGTCCTGGTTGGGGACTGCCTGTGCGCCAGTAGGCTGGGCAGGAGCTTGGTGATAAATTGATCAGCATGCACCTGAGCTAGGGTCCAGATATGGTCCCGGTCTTCTGGGGTGAGGGTGGAAGAGAGGATAACGTAGAGGATATGCCAGATTAGTTCATAAGACTGGGTAAGGTACTGAAACTCCCTAATATAACAACTCAGGTCTTCTGGAAATGAACCGAGTCTTTTGTTAATTTGGGAGAGATCAGTGAGGGAGAAGGGAACATGAACTCTAACAATACCTTCAGTTCCTGCTACTTCCTGAAGAGGGCACTCTAGCACAGGCACTGAAGTAAGGGTGGGGCATGGCCAAACAGGGCACGTGAACAAGTGTGGACTGGAGAGAAGGAAGAACCTGGAAGTGGTTCCTGCTGAGTGTTTGAAGGGGAAAGGGGAGTTAACAGGCAGTGGAGGATACATAGGGGCGTAAGGTGGTGGGATGGGTTTACAAGCCTCAGGAGAGGGCAGTAGGGGAGGAGAATGGGTACAGGCAATACTAGAATTGTCCTGAGGAGGGGACGGTGTAGGAAAAGAAGCGGATACTGCTGACTGGGAAGATGGTGGCTGGGAAGATGGCGGTTGAGAAGACAACGAGGAGGCTTGGGCTAAAGAAGACGGTTGAGAGGAAGAGGTAGGGGTTTGGAGGGGTGGACAGCAGTCTGCTGGATCTAACGAGGAAAAAGAGGTAGGGTTGGGAGGAGAAAGGCAACCAGGGTGGCGAGAATGGAGGAGAAGGATTTGAACAGGTGAGCAAGAATTGCAGAGGTCAGGTTGTGATCTGAGTGCAAAAAGGCCTGGACATAAGGAATTTCTCCCCATTTCTCTAGTCATTGTCAATAATTGCTTAAGTCAGTTAAGATTGTAAAGTTGAATGTTCCATTTGCGGGCCATTTGGACCCATTATTCAATTCGTATTGTGGCCAGACTGAATTGTAAAAAAAGACAAGGCGCTTAGGGTGGATATTTTGCCTGAGGCCTAAGGTTTGCAGGTTTTTTATGAGGCAGCCTAGAGGGCTGTTTTTTGGAATGGAGGACCGGGAGTTTCCCATAACAGAGGGTAGGCTCGGGAGAACAGGGAAAAAGGAGACCATCCTGGACGGCCAGAGGGAGACAATAAAAGGAGCAATCATCACCGCTGCCTTTTTCATTCCTGGAACGGGATCAAATGGATTAGAGGCATCTCCCTAAGACCAGATGATGAGATGATTAGCGAGTGCCTGGCACACGTCGGAGGCTTGCTGGACCAACGTTGGATTTTTGGACCGTAGACACCAAGAGAGGCCATGTGGCTTTTCCCTTGTTAACTGGGCTCCTAGGGAAACTTACCAATAGGCAAGACTAGTGACCAATGTGCATGCACAGAGAGGCAACTGGAGGCTGAGGAGCTTCCTTTGTCCTACTGCTGTGGCCTGTTCTCCAGGGTGGAGGGGTAGGTCCATGGGGGATGTGGACCAGAGCCCCTCCCTGGTTTTGGCACTAGATGTAAGGTTTTTGTATTGGTTCAAACCCTGAGAGCACGCCAAAAGACAACAGGAGGTGGTGTGGAGCAACGTGCTGTTTTAATGATCACGTGGGTGCAGGTGGGCTGAGGCCTAAAATGGCATCAGCCCCAAGTGAGGACGGGACAGGGGGTTTACAGTCCTCTGTAAACAGGAAGTGTCCCAGTCTAACATGACTGCTATGTAGTTTGCGACTGCCTCTTTCTCGATCTTCAGGGGTATGTGTCTTCTGGCCAGGGTACATGTCTTCCGGCTGGCTCTCTTCCTGCTTCTGCTATCTTGCTGACACACGCTGCTGGCGCAAGTGGCCTTGTGCCTTGGGACTGGGCCTGAGAAGGGAGGAGTTACTCATCCCTTCAAGCCTTCGGTCCCCGGGGAGAATCTTTCAAGTATGAACCTGGCCTTGTGAAAGCAGAGCTCCAGTTACACAGTGTATCCCGAATCCATGAATGTTATGATGGTGCTAATTTGAACCACTAAGAGGCCTTGTGAGAGTCTCTTCTTTCCCAGAAAATGTGGGGAACACAGAGAGTGTCTTTCTGGATAGATATACCCAAGAAACTTCTGCTGAGGAAAGTGAAAGCAAAGATACAACTTATCCCAGAAAGGGGAGTGCATATGTAGATGGCGATAAGTAATATAGCCTGAAGTATTCACATGGATATAATTAGAGTTAGGGTTATAGTTAAGGAGGAAGGGAAGGGAGACAGAAAGAAAGCAAGTAAGAAAGGAAGCAAGAAAAGATAAAACTGTGTCCTAGTTTCTTACTTGTATTAAACAAAGTATTTTTCTAGATATCATTAACCAAGATAAGGAATCCCTAAAGAGAGGCAGGCTTGATTTAGAGTTGTCTGAGGGCTTCCAGAAGAGCTGTTCAGTGAATAAGAAGGAATCCAACCATGGAGCATCAGAGTCTAAGTTGGATATATAGATTTGTGTGTCTTCAGTATTGTCTTGTATTTTAAGACATAATTAGATGTGCCCATCAGAAATGAGTGTATGGCATGAAAAAGTTGCAGATGGTAGGCCGCAGTGAATCCAATTGTTTGGAAGGCTTAACTTGAACCTTGCTAGGCTAGAGAATTTTAAATGACTGAGATATTTCTAATGTGCCTAGAACTTCTTTTCTAATGAGCCCAGGGAGCGCTAGAATCTCAATCAGAGTTAGTCTGAGATGTAAAGGGGATCAGGATGTGCCACCCCAATATATGCCACTTTAGCCTATGGATTATTTTGAGCCGTTAAAAAATTAGAAATAGCAGGCCTGGTGCAGTGGCTCATGCCTGTAATCTTAGCACTTTGGGAGACTGAGGCAGGTGGATCACCTGAGGTCAAGAGTTCAAGACCAGCCTGGCCAACATGGCGAAAACCCATCTCTACTAAAAAAAAAAAAAAAAAAAAAAGGTACAAAAATTAGCCGGGCGTGGTGGGGGCACGCCTATAATACCAGCTACTCAGGAGGCTGAGGAAGGAGAATCGCTTGAAGCCAGGAGGTAGAGGTTGCAATGAGCCGAGATCGTACCACTGCACTCCAGCCTGCGTGATGGGAGCGAGACTCCAACTCAAACAAAAAAAAAAAAGAGAAAAAAAGAAATTAGAAATAGCAGACATATGAGGATCTCTGACCTCCCTTTCCGGCGGAAAAGCAGGGCATACATTTTGCTTTTGTAAAAAAATTTCCATTTATAAAAGCTTCCACCTCTCCCCTACCTGGAAGAGAAGGAAACTCTTCTACTCTAATACTTGAAGGGGGCCTGCCTCTCCACACCTGTGGGTATTTTTGCAAGGTGGAGACGAGACACTGAGAGAAGAAATAAGACACAGAGACAGTATAGAGGAAGAAAAGTGGGCCAAGGGGACTGGTGCTCAGCAAGTGAAGACCTGCACCGGCACTGGTCTCTGAGTTCCCTCAGTATTTATTGATCACTATCTCTACTATCTTGGCGAGGGGGATGTGGCAGGACTATAGGGTAATGGTGGGCAGAGGGTCAGCAGGAAAACATGTGAGCAAAGGACTCTGTGTCATAAATAAGTTTAAGGAAAGGTGCTGTGCCTGGATGTGCACATAGGCCAGATTTATGTTTGACTTTACACAAACATCTCATTGCAGTAAAAAGCAGTATTGCCGCCAGCATGGCTCACCTCCAGCCATAAGGCAGTTTTCTCCTATCTCAGTAAATAGAATATACGATTGGGTTTTACACCAAGACATGCCATTCCCAGGGACAAGCAGGAGACAGATGCCTTCCTCTTATCTCAACTGCAAAGAGGCCTTCCCCTTTCACTAATCCTCCTCAGCACGGACCCTTTATGGGTGTCGGGCTGGGGGATGGAGGTCTTTCCTTTCCTACGAGGCCATATCTCAGGCTATCTCAGTGGGGGGAAACCTTGGACAATACCCAGGCTTTCTTGGGCAGAGGTCCCTGTGGCCTTCCACAGTGCATTGTGTCCCTGAGTACTTGAGATTGGAGAATGGTGATGACTTTTACCAAGCATACTACCTGCAAACATTTTTACCAAGGCACATCCTGCACAGCCCTAAATCCATTAAATCTTGAGTCAGTATAGCACATGTTTCTGCGAGCAGAGGGTTGGGGCTAGGGTTACAGATTAACAGCATCTCAAGGCAGAAGAATTTTTCTTAGTACAGATCAAAATGGAGTTTCTTATGTCTTCCTTTTTCTACATAGACACAGTAACAGTCTGATCTGTCTTTCTTTCCCCCACAATGCTTGTTTGAGGACATGTATTATCACCAGAGAGGACTTGAGACTGCATAACAAACCTTACTTGCCAGACATTTCCTAATCACCTTCTCACTGTTTACTCCCTCCCCCGATAATCGCAAAGCTCCCTTTTCCTTTGACTATTCTATTCTCTTCACAATTTATCACCCCTTGTTAAATGGCATATAAGCCCGCAGCCCTCAACTCGTACTTGGGTTTTCACTTCTCTTCTGTGAAGCCTCATTATGTATGCAAAATAAAATTTTTCTACTGTTAATATGTCTTTTATCAGTTTAAGTGACAAGCTGGGGCTGGGCACGGTGTCTCACGCCTGTAATCCCAGCACTTTTGGGAGGCCGAGGTGGCCGGATCACGAGGTCAGGAGATCAAGACCATCCTGGCTAACACGGTGAAACCCCGTCTCTACTAAAAAATACAAAAAATTAGCCGGGCATGGGCCGGACATGGTGGCTCACGCCTATAATCCCAGCACTTTGGAAGGCCAAGGCGGGCGGATCACGAGGTCAGGAGATCAAGACCATCCTGGCTAACACAGTGAAACCCTGTCTCTACTAAAAATACAAAAAATTAGCCGGACGAGGTGGCGGGCGCCTGTAGTCCCAGCTACTCGGGAGGCTGAGGCAAGAGAATGGCGTGAACCCCAGGGGGCGGAGCCTGCAGTGAACCGAGATCGTGCCCCACTGCACTCCAGCCTGGGTGACAGCGAGACTCCGTCTCAAAAAAAAAAAAAAAATTAGCCAGGCATGGTGGTGGACGCCCGTAGTCCCGGCTACTCGGCAGGCTGAGGCAGGAGAATGGCGTGAACCCCGGAGGCAGAGCTTGCAGTGAGCCAAGATTGTGCCACTGCACTCCAGCCTGGGCAACAGAGCGAGACTCTGTCTCAAAAAAAAAAAAAAGTGACAGGCTCTACACACTGAATTTAAGAAGGTAGAGGTCGGGTTTTTTCATCATCTACAAAGGTATTCTGCTTCTAAAATGAGTTAGAACAATGGATTTGACCACAATCAGATGGGCATTAAGGGTAAGAAAGAAAAGTGGCTCAAAGCAGCCTGAGGAATGTAAAGTATGCAAAATTTATCAGGCTCAGAGAGACTTCAGCAAGAGCCTTCAGTCATATCCCTCTCAGCCATACCCAGGAATAATTGTTTCAAGGCATTTTGACAAGGGCGGCGACTCAGCTCTTGCCTGTGATCCCAGCTACTCAGGAGGCTGAGATGGGAGGATCACATAAACCCGGGAGTTTGAGACTGCAGCAAGCTATAATCAGGCTACTGCATTTCACCCTGGGCAACAGAGAGAAAACCCATCTCTAAAAAAAGTTAAGATAAATAAAAAATAAATAAGCAAAAAATAAATTTGGAGCCGGTTTGGTATCTCATGCCTATAATCCCAGCACTGTGGGAGGCCGAGGTGGGTGGATCACCTGAGGTCAGGAGTTTGAGACCCACCTAGCCAACATGGTGAAACACCATCTCTACTAAAAATACAAAAAATTAGCCAGGTGTGGTGGTGGACGCCTGTAATCGTAGCTACTCGGGAGGCCGAGGCAGGAGAACCACTTGAACCCAGGAGGTGGAGGTTGCAGTGAGCCAAGATCGCACCATTGCACTCCAGCCTGGGCAACAAGAGCAAAATTCCATCTCTAAATAAATAAATAAATAAATAAGTAAGTAAATAAATAAATAAATTTTGGTGTTTTTTTTTTCTTTCCTGTTGTTTCCAGACTAATAACCTAAAATGTTACCACAAGTTGGGCAATGTGAGTCTCACCCATTACTTTCTTTTTCCTGAAATTAGTGACATGAAGAAAAATGTATAGCCAACAATAGCTTATGTTATTTTAATAAACCAATGTAAAATTTTGTTTGTTTTGTTTTTGAGACAGAGTCTTGCTCTGTCACCCAGGCTGAAGTGCACCCAGGCTGAAGTTGGAGGCTATGGTGAGCTGCACCACTGCACCACTATGGGAGGCCGAGGCGAGCGGATTGCCTGAGCTCAGGAGTTTGAGACCAGCCAGGGCAACGCTGTGAAACCCCATCTCTACTAAAACACAAAAAATTAGCCAGGCCTGGCGGCGTGTGCCTATAGTCCCAGCTACTCAGGAGGCTGAGGCAGGAGAATTGCTTGAACCCGGGAGGCAGAGGTTGCAGTGAGCCGAGATTGCACCACTGCACTCCAGCCTAGGTGACAGAGTGAGACTCCGTCTCCAAAAAAAAAAAAAAAAAAAAAAAAAAAATATATATATATATATATATATATATATATATATATATAAGGTGAAGGCCAAGCAGGGTGGCACATACCTGTTGTCTCACCTACTCAAAAGGCTGAGACCAGAGAAGGATTGCTGGAAGTGAGTTCAAAGCCAGCCTAGAGAATATATTGAGACTCTGTCTCTAAATTTTATATATATATGGTGAATTCACCTTTACCATATCTTTTATGTACAAGCAATGGGATTGATTAGCAAGTAATGGGACTCTGAAATCAAAGGGGTAAATTTGAGTAGATCTTTATAAATATAATAACCTTGAACCCCACAAATCTCTCTAAGCTTCCTTTAAAAAACAGACTTTCTGTCTGAGTAGGTGAGTCCTTTTTTTTGTTTGAAGATACTAGAAAGCTCTTACTTGAAACAGCTCCTAAAAGAATGTCAATTCAATGGAAGTCTCATAGCCAGTATAACTAATTCTAAACCCCTAGCTAGAGTCAGATACTAGGATACCCCTAAGGGACAACAATGAAATCTGAATTTGGGTATCATTGCTTACATATCAAAACAGTTGCAAGAGATAGTTAATTTATATTTGCAGAAACCATATGAATTTGTATGAAAATGATTTTTTAAAGTGCTGTATCAAGAAGACTAGAACATAATGCAGAACAAATAAAATTTACTTATATGGGTGCCAAGAATAGAAATTCTGGGTTCCACTTACGTCAGCATCTAGAAGAATCTGCAGTAGGTATGGATGGTTGATTGAGGCCTTTATTCAATGGTAGTCTACAAAGAATAAGACTGAGAAGTAAGAACTTTGCTGTTAAAATGGAAAGATAGAGTAAACAAGTTTAGGAATATCTCATAAGCCACTGATTCCATTCTTAGGTCTATATCCAAGGGAAATTCTTGCACGTGTACACAAGGAAACATGGAAGAGAATGTCCATATATGTACTGTTCACAGTAACAAAAATTTGCTGAGGAGGAATGAACTAAAACTCCAACAATAGGAGAGCGGATAGAAAGGAACATATTATATTCACAGAATGGAATATTTTACAAAAATCAGAATAAACTACAACATTACTCAAAATAATGAAAAAGTTTAAAAGACTACATAGAACTGTCAGTTGAGGAAAATGACAAGACGAGTCTCAATCATTTTAGGAGGTTTATTTGCCAAAGTTAAGGACATGCCCGGGAGACAGGTTTATGCCTTTCTCTGATGATGATTTTGAGGGCTCCAAATTTAAAGGAGAAAGGGTAGGATATTGAGAAGCGCACAGTTTTCACATAAACCAAAGGGGCAGAGGAAAAATATGGGGAATCTGCATTTTACATAAGATAACAGACAAAATGGGGTAGGGGGAACAATCAGATATGCATTTGTGTCTGGCGAGCAGGGTGACTGCACATGTAAAGATAAGCTATCAATTTGCATTGCCATGGTGAAGTTTTAACAGCTCACCAGGAATTTCCTTGTGGGCAAAATATGTGACAGGTATGTAGCTCTTCATCTTGTAGCCATCTTATTTAGGAATCAAAAGCGGGAGGCAGGTTTGTGTGACCCAGTTCCCAGCTTAACTTTTCCCTTTGGCTAAATGAGTTTGGGTCCCAAAGTTTAATTTCCCTTCACAGAACACAGTTTTATTTTACAAAATTAACAAAAACACACAATGTGTAGATACATATTGATAAAAATAAAACTATGTAAAAAGGTAACAGAATATTCAATTTAGTAATAAAATAACCAACTGTGGATGGTTATCTTGAATCGAAGGGTTGGAAATAAGGGATACAGGAAAATCACACACAATAAACTAAATTGAAAGATGGGCCTAATGCTAACACCAAAAATGGACCTCTTGACACTGAACGGCAAAATTGCATTTATCTATCCAGCCTCAGGAAGAGTTACACAACCTCAAGTTTCCTCAAGTGAGGCTGTGTGTCTACGAAATGTGGGGCATGGAGAAGCAAGCATAGCACAGTTTTCCAGGAGGAGCTGGCTTAATAAAAGAGGGTGGAATGTGAGGGGACAAACTTTTCATGGGCAGATCCCCTCTCTAAGTCTACAACCAGATAATTCATTAGTTCAGTGGTGAGAACTAAAAGATGAAACATGAAACAAATTATCCAGGTATAATTGTACCTTATAGAAACTGGACAAGGGGGATGCCACTTTTCCCACTTATACAATCATTCAGTGTATTGAACTACCCCATGAAAAGATAAGTACAATTGCATTAATAGATTAAGTAAACTACAAAAAGGTATGGGGTCACACACCTGTAGTCCCAGCTACTCAGGAGACTGAGACAGGAGGATTGCTTGAGCTCAGGAGTTAAAGGCTGTAATGAGTTATAATCATGCCACTGCACTCCAGCATGCATGACAGAGTAATACTTCATCTCTTAAAAAATAAAGAGAGAAAGAAATTATAGCTTCAAACTCTATGCTATTTTGAAGACATAAAGTAAAATGATAAAAAGAGTTGAAAATAAAGGAGTGGACAAAGATACATCTGAATCTAATCAATTTTTTGAACTTTTAGGTTCAGGGGTACATTGGGTACATTTTAGGTTCAGGTGGGTGGAGGGATGTCTTTTAGTTCTGTCCTTTGTCCAGTACCCATGAAGATAAGCTGTTAATTTACCTTGTTAGGGTGAAATTCAACAACTATTTTAGGGTAAAGATATCAAGGTCCACAAGAAATTTCCTCGTGAGCAAACTGTGAAGATGGTATATAGCCTTTTGTCTTTGTAGCTATCTATTTAGAGGAAAAAATAAGAGGCCATTTTATGTGACTTGGGTCCAAGCTTGACTTCTCCCTTAGACTTAGGGAATTTGGGGTCCTAGTATTTTTATTTGCCCTTCCTAGCTGTTACATGTAAGTTGCTCTGGTGATTTTTCCTGAAGTTTATATTGCCTAACTTCAGTTGGCAGGGCTTTAAGAAAAAGCACAATTTTAATCTTTAGTGAGTCTAACCAAGAAAAATGGAAACATCAGTTCGGAGACTTGTAGAGACAAAAATATTTAGTATTTGGTCTAAATTGTAGCAAAATAACAAAAACTCAAAAACAATGGGCAGGGCTAGAGTCTAATAACAGGTGTACTATAGTGTTTTTTCTGAAATGCAATTTTTCTTTCTTTTTTTTTTTTTTTTTGAGATGGAGTATTGCTCTGTTGCCCAGGCTGGAGTGCAGTGGTGCTATCTTGGCTCACTGCAAGCTCTGCCTCCCAGGTTCACACCATTCTCCTGCTTCAGCCTCCTGAGTAGCTGGGACTACAGGCGCCCACCACCACACCTGTCTAATTTTTTGTATTTTTAGTAGAGACAGGGTTTCACCATGTTAGCCAGGATGGTCTCGATCTCCTGACCTCATGATCCACCCGCCTTGGCTTCCCAAAGTGCTGGGATTACAGACTCGAGCCACCACGCCCGGCCCCCACAATTTTTCTTTTTTTAGTCTCTCATTTATACCAAAGACAAATCATAGTAAGACAAATTTATTTGTAAAATGTTTTAGTCTTACTATATTTGGCCTGATTATTTGCATAAAGTATAGCAAGAATAGTGATAAGTGATATAGGCATTTTTTAAGTTGGTGTTGCTAGAACTTTTTCTTTTTTTTTTTTTTTTTTGAGATGGAGTCTGTTTCTGTTGCCCAGGCTGGAGTGCAATGGCATGATCCCTGCTCACCGCAACCTCTGCTTCCCAGGTTCAAGCGATTCTCCTGCCTCAGCCTCCCAAGTAGCTGGGATTACAGGCGCCCACCACCACACCTGGCTAATTTTTATATTTTTAGTAGAGACGGGGTTTTGCCATGTTGGCCAGGTTGATTTCGCACTCCTGCCCTCAGGTGGTCCGCCCACCTAGGCTTCCCAAAGTGCTGGGATTACAGGCATGAGCCACTGTGCTCGGCCACCAGAACTTTTTCATAAGGAATCTCAGGTTAGACTTTTAAAAGCTTCTTAAAGCTGAGAAGCCAAGCCAAAGATTTGCCATCAGACTGTGCTTATAAAACCAGTGTATAAAACCGTATAAAATATGTGTGTATAAAACCAGTGAATTCCTCTCTTTTTGAGGTTCCCAAAATATCTGGAGAGTCCTGGGCCTGTCATAAGGTGATATTATTTACTTACCACAAGGTCATCAGGAACCTTATAAGGGAGCCGTGTAGATGAAGCACCAAGCCAGTCTTTCCAAGGGGCTTTTTATTTGCTCTATGAAGACAACCTAAATTGCTCAAAGCAGTCTGGTCATATCCAAAAATATATCATTCCAGTTAAAGCCTTGGCAAAATAACCAGTATATCCAACTGTGAGCTGTTACAAAAGAAAACAGATTCTTACTGAGTGTATGCAAATAAGTATATTGCCATAAATTAAGAATACTCACAAATAGCTTCCAAATTTTGGAGAAATCAGGTACAGAAAGGTAAATGTTTCCATTTTTTTTTTTTTTGAGATGGAGTCTCGCTCTGTCACCAGGCTGGAGTGTAGTGGCGTGATATCGGCTCACTGCAACCACCACCTCCCAGGTTCAAGAAATTCTCCTGCCTCAGACACCTGAGTAACTGGGACTACAGGCGTGTGCCACCACACCTAGCTAATTTTTGTATTTTTAGTAGAGATGGGGTTTCACCATGTTGGCCAGGATGTCTCGATCTCTTGACCTCGTGATCCGCCCGCCTCAGCCTCCCAAAGTGCTAGGATTATAGAAGTGAGCCACCACGCTTGGCAAATGTTTCAATTTTATTCACAAAAGTATACTTTACCCAATTGTTGTAAACTATAAATATTAATATTTAAAATAAAAGTTTTTCTTGACTCAAAAACAAAACACGAAAAGAATCAGCAATAGTTTAAGCAAAAAAGTTACAAAAATTATTTTAGTCTTTTATCGGTTTAGTTCCATGTAATTCATTCCTGTTCTGCTTGAAGTTATCAACTTTCATGAACCTATTAACTTTGTTTACTAGAGTCTTGAAAAATTTCACATTGCTCAATGTTATGATCTCCAAAGTTATCAAAAACCTGTATTCAAGAGTACTTGTCAGGATCCTTATTATGAATTTTTTTGAAGAAGAATCAAATTTTGGACTATAGCTGATTATAAACTGTCTTTCAAGAAGAATAAAAATAAAACAATAAATGTCTATGGATGGCAAAAGACTTACAATAGCCGTAATTAAAGACACAATTGACAGCCAGGTGTAGTGGCTCATGCCTGTAATCCCAGCACTTTGGGAGGCCAAGGTGGTCAGTTCAAAAGGTCAGGAGATCGAGACAATCCTGGCTAACATGGTGAAACCCCATCCCTACTAAAAATACAAAAAAAAAATTAGCTGGGCGTGGTTACAGGCACCTGTACTCCCAGCTACTCGGGAGGCTGAGGTAGGAGAATGGCGTGAACCCAGGAGGTGGAGCTTGCAGTGAACCGAGATGGCACCACTGCACTCCAGCCTGGGTGACATAGTGAGACTCCACCTCCAAAAAAAAAAAGGCACAATTGACAAGAAAATTTGCTTATTTCTGTGGCATATAACAATTTAACACAATAATCATATGACTCATAACATAGGCCAAGACATATCATAATTTTAGGAATCTCATACAATTTTGGAGCACATATTAAAACACATTTCTGCAAATGTAACTCAAAGTTAAACACCACTTCTATTTGACAGTGTTTTCCATATGATTTTTATATACCGAAATTAAAAGTTAGTTTCAGGTCAAAAAGACTTAATTTTTGAATATAAAATTTGATTTTGAGAAGTTTGTCAACTATTAAAGGCTTAAAACACTTGATAGGAAAATAAGAAAGGTTTCAAACCCTGGATCCAAATAGAATTACACATAAGTAATCCTTATCTTACACAAATAAGTTACTCATTTGCCGAAGTGATAATTCAAAGATTTCAAAAAGCAAAAACCCTTAATCTTTGATAGAGAGGAGACTCAGTTCTCTAAACAATCAAAAAGACAAAGACAGCATGAGGCGAACTCTCTTTTTTTCTTTTGCAATGTATTTAAAAGGTGAACGAAAAATCTTGTATTTGTTATCTTATATGGAAATTTTGTTAAAAAATTTTTATCTCTATATCAGTATATTATTAATGCTAAAGCTAATTTTAGTAAAGCCTTAGGAACAGGTCTATCTAACCTCAATTAGTTTTGACCACAGAAGATAAGATTTGTATAAACCTTTTATAACCTTTTATAATTTTTTAATTCAGTTTTATCTATTATTAACTATTAAAAATTTAAAACATTAAAACAAACATCTAAACTAAGCTAGGTGTGGCAACTCACACCTGTAATCCCACCACTTTGGGAGGCTGAGGCAGGAGGATCCCTTGAGTCCAGGAGTTCAAGACCAGCTTGGGTAATAAACTGAGATCCCATCTCTATAAAAAAAAAATTTTAATTAGCCAGTTATGGTTGTGTGCACCTATAGTCCCAGCTACTTGGGAAGCCGAGGCAGGAGGAACCCTTGAGCACAGAAGTTTGAGGTTACATAGTGAGCTGATAACACCACTGCAGTCCAGCCCAGGCAACAGAGTGAGACCCCGTCTCAAAACCCTCAAAACTTAACAACATTTTTCTTACCAACAACTATATTTTTATGTCTTTTTAATAACTTTTTTTTTTTTAGACTAAATCTTGCTCTGTCACCCAGGCTGGAGTGCAATGGCACATTCTCGGCTCACTGCAACCTCTGCCTCTCAGAATCAAGCGATTCTCCTGCCTCAGCCTCCCGAGTAGCTGGGATTACAGAAGTGTGCCACCACACCCAGCTAATTTTTGTATTTTTAGTAGAGACAGGGTTTCGCCATGTTGGCCAGGCTGGTCACAAACTCCTGACCTCAGGTGATCCACCCACCTCCTCCTCCCAAACTGCTGGGATTACAGGCATGAGCCCCTGCGCCCTTGCCAACCTTCTGTATTTAAAACATCTTTTTTGTATACATTGCATATAGAAGTGTTTTTGTGTATGTTGTATATATTTTGTATATAGAAGCATTTTTTTTGTATCTAGAAGGCTTTTCTTTTCCTTTTTTTTTTTTGTGTGTGTGTGTGAAATAGAGGATCTTACTCTCTTACTCTGTTGCCCAGGCTGGAGTACAGTGGCATGATCATAGTTCACTGCAGCCTAGACCTCCTGGGCTCAAGCAGTCCTCCCACTTCAGCCTCCTGAGTAGCTGGGACTACAGGCATGTGCCACCATGCCTGGCTAATTTTTTTTTTTTTTTTTTTTTTTGTAGAGACAAGGTTTCACCATATTGCCCAGACTCATCTTGAACTCCTGGGCTAAAGCAATCTACCAGCTTTAGCCTCCCACAGTGCTGGGACTATAGGCATGAGCCACCATGCCTGGCCTAACCTAGAAGTTTTAATTATACATAATAATTATAATATTAATGCTTAATAACTCTGATTTTTAGTGAAAACTCAAGGAAATAAGTAATTTTAACTGTTATATACCAGATGTAGAGACCAATACAAAGGAAAGAGCTCTCAAGACAATCTCTGTAGGTCCTGATTTCTCTCAGCATGGCCAGGAGGCACAGCTGGACTAGGGAAAATGAGGCACAGGTCATGTCCCCAGTCCTCACAATGGCCACTGGTCTAGGCCACTGGTATGGGCCGCTCATATATATATATGGCTTGAATATCAGCTTTTAATTAAGCTCACTTCTGACCATGTAGCTCTTTTTTAATTTAAAAAATCAAAAATTTTCTTATTATCAGATTTTAGCTGAGACAAACAGCTAACACTGCTGGCTTTTGAACTTTTTAACCAAAGGCACCCTACATAACCAAGAATGCATGAGGTGTCTCCAAAGAGGCACAAAGAAGTCCTCACAAGATCCAGAACTAACTTCAAAGATAGCTCAAAGAAGTAAGAGTTTTGCTAATCACAAATGGGGTATAATTTGTATCTGTCTGATTATATTCTCTCTAGGGTCTCAGCTTCTCGTCTGGCCATCACAAAAGCCCAAAAAGCCCCATGTGCCCTTACAGATGGAAGACAATCAAAAGCTGTCCATGGAAAGGAAAAAGATGAAAAACAAATGGGTACCCCCAAAAGTAAAAAGTCACACAGTTATCAAACCAAAAGGGGCTGATTCCCTGCCCAGGAGTCAAACCCAGGCCACTCTGGTGAAAGCACAGAATTTTATCTAAACTACAAGGTGGAGCAGACTATTTAGTGAATCTCGAACGGGATCCAAAGTAAGGAGTTTGAGCTCATAAAGGGTTTTAACTTTGCTTTCAGTTAGGGGTTCGCTCTTTAATTTTGTCAAGAGAATTTCTAAAGCTAGCCATGACACCATTATATGTCTTTCTTTTAATGTAATCTTCCTATAAGTACAAATAAGGCAATTGTTGAGAATGAGAGATCTTTAAAAATGTTTTTTGAGTTTAGGAGTCTTTCTAATTTAAAGGATCCATTGTCTGGACATTGGAAATTAGAATTTTCACTGGTATACTTAATTCAATGCAATAGCCTCTACATTGGAAAACCCAAGATATAAATTCTAGGTTTAATGTAAGTTTTTATCATTTAAGAAAAAGATGTTTCTTGAAGAGGCATAGAAGTGGCAATCCCAAAGAGTCTCTCCCTCAAAAATTTACTCCCAGGAATAGGCCGAGATAGAAAGATTCTTATTGCCACACATGGTTAAGGATGCTGTTTGTGCATACAGTGTCTCTGCTGACTTAGAAATTTGTGGGGATCACCAGTCACAGACCTCTTAATTTGTGACACCAAGTAGGCACTTTTAGGATAGGACTTTTCTAGCACTAACCAGGCAACAAGGGTTGAGGCAACAAAAAGCCTGTAGAGATGGTACTTTTAAAGACAAACTACCTCAAGAGCTTGACACATTTGGAACAAAAAGTGTATTGCTTCAAATCTTATATGACTCTGATTCCCAGCCATTTTCAGACTGGCCACCACACATGATCCGAAAATCGTGCCACCCAAATGACAGAGACAGAGAGTGCTCCCACTTGGTCACAGGTCAAGCTCAAGGACATAAGACAAGAGGGGAACCTCATCCAGTTTTTATTTTGGAGACCCACAGCAAAGTTTATACGCTGCTCTGATCACAATCAAAACTGACCAGTTTTCAGGGTTGGCTTGAAAAACGGGCTTATAGGAGGTTTAGGCCCATGTTCCACCCTATGGTGTCCTTCTTTATCACAGAACAACACAGAAAGACAAAGAAGAAAACTGTTTCTGGGAGGAGAAAGACCAAACGATATGAATATTCATACCAAAAAGTACATCAGAGTTGTTAGACCCACTACTAGCCACACAAATATTTTTCTCCTATTAATCAAAATTTTGCAGAGGAAAAAGAGACATACAGTGATTTTTGCCATCCACTTGACTGGATTCCACAGAGAGAGAGACAGAGAGCCTGGTTGGTAAGAAAATCTTAGCTTTCTGCCATCTAGTCAGGTCCTAGGTTCCCTTCACTGCAGTTTCCAGAACAGCAAAGAGATTTTGGGATCCTGCTGACAGCGCCAAAACTGTAGAAGCTAAGGGAATATTTCCCTTCATCCTCTGAAGGTTTGATGAAAAATCAACTGACAAAAGGCCGATTACTAGGGGAGATGGCATAGAAATTTACTAGCATGCATTGGGGGAAAGTCACAAGTGATTACCCTAACAATGGGGTATGAATGTTTATATACCAACTTAAGGTTACCAGAAAGAATGGGGGCTTAAGTCTGGCTACATCAATACAGGTTTTCTCTACAGATGAAGATCTCCCTCATAAAACACAGTTTTTAGGACTACTTCTGTTTGCAGGCCCTCTGAACCACTATCATGAAGTATGTCAAACAAATAGATTTTGGAGTGAAATGTTTTTATTTCCTCAGGAAACCAGCCCTAACAACTCTGAGGCAAGAAGAGGCTTCGGGACTGGATATGGGACTTATGTGACAGAAAGTCTTCTACCTCTTCAAAAGCGCAAACACACTTTATTTCTGTTAAAGAAAAAAATGTAACACAGTTGTTAAGATAGTAAAGCAGACTTCATTCAGCATTAGTGCCATAGGTGTACTTTGCAGTAGAGGATAGAGACTGGGATCAGCTCCTAATACAAGGAAAATAAGGGATTTACAGCCAAAGACTGAGAGGTAGGGATGGAACGTGGGGAAGGACAGGGGTTAGTGAATGGAAAATTACTAAAAGGATAGGTTAATTTTTTCTAAAGTGACCTAACAGTATTCTTGCTATAGGCAGACCAGGGTGATCAGATATCAATTGGAGAATAAGGAATGTGGTCAGATATCGAGGGTGAATCAGATATTGAAGACAGGGGATGCTGGCTAAAACTGGGCTCTTGAGGCAATGTCCAAGGTCCAAGCATAGGTGGGAAAGGGGTGAGGAGACTGTGTCTAAGGTTTGGTCAAGAAGGGTCTTTGTCAGTCCCTTCTACTTCACTCTGTAAAACCCCCTAGTAATTTTATTGGAACCTTAGGGAAGGTGTTACACAAACACAATTTAAGCTCAAGGTTGCCAGGAGATTTTGACCCCTTCATCCTACAAATTCATGTGGTGGCCACTGTGATGAAGGAAACCCACATATTCTGGAAGAGGGAAGGCCTTGCTCATTTCTCACAAATCTGCTCATCCAGAATTGGCCTCACCAGTTAGGAGACTCAATTCATTTGGACCAATCCTGTCTTTCCACTAGAACTTTCCTGGCTCTACTTAAGCCCATTTTCCCCAAATGTGTTCTTCCGGAATTGGCTTTGCTAAGTGACTGCTTGGTTCTCTCCGCTTCTTCCTCATGCGTCTTCCTAGTTCAGCATAAGCCACCACACTGATCCTAGGTTGACCCTTTCTTCAACACCTGGAACAGCATCCAGGAACCTAGACAGAAGTCAATTTGGAGATTTGTTTGGCATCCTGGTCCCCACCCAAAATTGAGGTCCTAGCTCTGCAAACCACCCCCAGAGTACTCTGGTATCTCTATCCTGCACTCCTGGCTTCTCTTTCCATTCCCAGCTTTCCTATGGTGCAGGAAGGTGCCTCCCCTTTGGCCCCACATCCCCAGTAACTTACTTGAGACAAAGTTGCAATGTAAAAAGCCATGTTTGCTCATTTCTGTTGCCAGCATAATTTCACAAAGCCCCTGACTCTGTGATGATGTCCTTCTGTCTGGGAGAATGCTTTAAAAACAAAACGGGCTGGGCACAGCGGCTCATGCCTGTAATCCCAGCACTTTGGGAGGCTGAGGCAGGTGGATCACCTGAGGTCTGGAGTTTGAGACTAGCCTGGCCGACATGGTGAAACCCCGTCTGTACTAAAATACAAAAATTAGCCAGGCGTGGTGGCAAGTGCCTGTAATCCTAGCTACTCGAGAGGCTGAGGCACAAAAATCACTTGAACCCAGGAGGTGGAGGTTGCAGTGAGCCGAGATCGCACCACTGCACTCCAGCCTGGGTGACAGAGTGAGAGTTTGTCCAAACAAACAACAACAACAACAAAAACAGGCAGGATACAGCACATTGCCCCCCACATCTCCTGTCTGAGTCACTATGTTCCTTAAAAGATAAATGGGCCGGGCGCAGTGGCTCATGCACGTAATCCCAGCACTTTGAGAGGTCAAGACAGGTGGATCACCTGAGGTCAGGAGTTCAAGACCAGCCTGGCCAACATAGTGAAACCCCGTCTCTAAGAAAAATACAAAATTTATCTGGGCGTGGTGGTGGGTGCCTGTAATCCCAGCTACACAGGAGGCTGAGGCAAGAGAAATGCTTGAACCCGGGAGGCAGAGGTTGCAGTGAGCCAAGATCGCGCCACTGCACTCCTGCCTGGGCGACGAGAGCAAAACTCCATCTCAAAAAAAAAAACAACAAAAAAAAACCCCACATAAATGAACTCAGTCCTTGCACATAATATGTGTCACATATTTTCCTACACATAATATGTGACAGAGTTAGTGATTATGCTCTATAATCTATAACCCGATGTACTCTTGCACCCAAGCATTGATGTGATTCTGCTTTAATGTAAAATCTGAGCAAGTTTGATGTAAGTTCTGAAGGCATACTGAAACCTCAATGACCTGTATATAAGTTATGAGCAGAAACGCTGTTTCTAAGCAGTTTGCAAAATCTCTCTAAAAGACTCCTCCAGGGCTATAAGTCCCCAGTTTGTAGTCCTCAGAAAGACTTCTAAATAAAACTAAATTTAAATATTTAAAAGCTTGATTTTTTTTTCTTTAGTTGACATTAACAAAGATTATCTCCTTGACCAATCTCTAGACAGGTTCCTGGGAGTACTCTTTACTAAGCTTCAACCTTGGTCTATAAAGACTTGAAAAACACTAACACAGTGTCTAACAGCTCAAGGCCACAACTCTGGGATGACCCTAGCCCTCCTTTAGGTGCCTGACTGAGAAAGATCAAGGCTACAAAAAGAATATACTGTGTGTTCCAGGCAAGACCTGAAAATAGGGCTGTGTCTCCCAGCCTCTGTGGGAGGGCAGGAGCCTAGCTTTGTTTAGCCCCAGTTAGGAGACTCAGTTCATATGGACCAATCCTCCCCTTCCACTTTCTATAATTTTTCACTTTCCTGTTTCTACTCAGGTCTTCCTCACTCACACCCCTCCCTATTCCCTCAGTCTCCCTTTAAAACACCCAGAAGTTTTAAACAACTCTATACAAATAAAAGTTGTGTTCATGCTGGACTCCTCCCTATTGCACCAAGGGCCATGCACTTGTCCTGGCCCAGCCCCTGGCCACCAGCTCCTCTGCTCGCTGTCCTTCCTCAGCAGCCAAACCAGAAACATGCATGGGTAAGAATTTTGAATTTTTGCACAGTTTTATCATGTGGGCAAAAACACATGTACAAAGTTCTCTGCAGGCACAATCTCTACCATTGTGTTTGAGCAAACCTAGAGGTGTCTTGGTAGCAATACCTTTTGGCACAGGATCACCCTGTGCCAAAAGCAATACCTTTTGGCACAGTCTCAATGAAAGAAATTTCAAGGAGGCCAAAGGCAGGTGGCAGAGGCAGCCTTGCATCAACTCAGCCACTGCTCTTGGGCTCTACTGCCAACAAGACTTGGAACATTGGGTGGTGGCTGTTGGGAGGCAGGAGGAGGGTGATGCTTGGTAGGTCTCCATCATCTGATTTCTCAGGCTCCAGTTGTCTGTTCCTGGAGCAGAGTGATCCAGCCAAGTGAGGCAGTCAGGGAGTGCATTGGCAGGGCTCAAGGGAGGCTGTGACTTGGGGGCATCTCTGGGGGCATCTGTGTCTCCTCCTGGGTTGCAGTCATCAGTTCCTAGGTGGGTGGTTCTGTGCCCGGCCTAAAGGTGCTATGCACTCTGGGTTCTTGCCTCAAGTGGGCCCATTTCAGAAGTCCACAGGAATGGGAAAGCAATTCAATGTCCTGGTGGTCCCAAGAGAGGTGACCCAGCTTTGGATAGAAAGCAGGCTGCCAGGGACTTGAATCCTCTGGTACACTGGAACATGCTCTACAGAATCTCAGGCCTCAAACACAAGTTGTTGAAAGTGCTTCACATCTGTCCTGTTCCAGGTGACAAAGGATGAGTGCCCTTTTTTGTGGTCTTCTGGCTGATTAGGCAGTCCCAAGCAGATAGGGGCAAGCTGGGTGGTGACAGGAAGCCCAGAACTGATCACAACAGAAGAATGGCCTGGTGTTATAAACATAAAAGCCAATCACCTTTGATGAAATTTTCTAGAATGAAATCCTTTTGGTGACAGACTGGGTTAAGTTGAAAAGAAAAGTATTAGCTTCCTAGAAGGAAGCTCTTTTGGGGGACACTGGCTTGTAGTATGCTGATTATCGCCCCAAATCATGTAGGTAGTTCTGAAACCCAGGTCTCTTAGCAGAGGAATTCTTGGGGAGATGCCTAAGGAATGGTCTGGGTTTTGGATTAGAGGTGGGGCAGAGATAGTTGTACATTCCTAACTTGGACTTTCACAAGCCCAGTTTTGGCTTTTACTGATGAATTGCTAAGTTAGAAGGATTTCAGAATGTGTGTGTACATGTGAATAGCAAGAAGCCAAGTTCTCCAGCTGGCTGACTCGGTTATTTTATCATCTCTGAAATGGAAGTGAAATTTGCTCTCATTTTACAAGGTGGCTTTCATGAAGGCATTCCATATAAAAGTGAATATTTAACAGAGCATAGCAGAAAATAATTTGGTCAATTGCTATTAATACTAATATCATTATTATTGATTTTATCATGGATTCAAAGATAAAGTAATGAGAACAAATGTAAAACGGTACCTTTCTTGGAGTATTCTGTCTGAAAGTGGATTGTGTTTCCTTCTCATATCATAGCCATAATGAAATTGTAATACGTTTTCATCTGAGTCAAACTTTCTGTTTGCAAAAACATCAAGGGGTATGAGAACTAAAAATAAAATCCTAAGGCCTCCAACCAATTGAATGGACCCTCTATTGGCCAAGGGGACCCCAGAGAAACCTGAGTTCCTAGCTATGACAAGACAGGAGGTCAGATATAGCTTGTTATACCTACTCCCTTTTGCGGTTTAAACATGACTGACTAGCATTATTATTACAATAGGAATCATGAGACTGACAGAACAGACTCCTTGTAGCATTAAGACACCAAATTATAAATGAGACCTAAGGCTGTGCCAGGCAAGGGTTAAATCACACATCTCTACACTTAAAAAACAAATTATGTTCTAACTACCACAAGGTTTTTTTTTTTTTTTTTCTAGCAGCTAATCAAGCACTGGCCTTGAGATAATCACTATTAAAACCATTACAGTTCATCCATCGCCAGACAGTGACTAACTGAGGCCCTTGTTCCACAAGCTATAACTGCAGCTTTGATTGGACAAGAGACTGATTTCAGTAACTTTCTCCTAATAAGAAGACCACCAGCATGGACTGTTCACAGAGGCTGCGCATTTGAGTGCCTTCGTGTCCCTGCTTCACCTTTTGACATATATAGCCTAATTGCAATACATTTGAATGTTGTCTCCACCCCAGAATGAATATGGGCTATATGTAACAGGCATATTTATTCAGTACACATGCATTAGGAACACATTCATGAATATTTATATGCCTCCTGTAACCTGTTGAATATGTATACTTGGTCAACCCATTCAACATAAATCCCTGTTCCACCCTCCACTTCCTCAAAGTGCCTGCTTCTGTCTTTGGCTGGGGACTACACTTTCCAGCCTGTCAGAATAACCACCCTACAGGCCGTAACACTTTATAAGAAATAAAATTAAGTCTGGGCATGGTGGCTTACACCTGTAATACCAGCACTTTGGGAGGCCAAGGTGGGCAGATCACTTGGGGCCAAAACCAGCCTGGACTTCGAAACCAGCCTGGCCAACATGGCAAAACCGTGTCTCTACAAAAAAAGAAAAAAAAAGAAATAAAGTTGTCCGGGGACAGTGACTAACACCTGTAATCCCAGCATTTTGGGAGACTGAGGCAGAGGGGTCACCTGAACCCAGGGGTTTGAGATCAGCCTGGGTAACATGGAGAAACCCCATCTCTACAAAAAGTACCAAAATTAGCCAGGCATGATGGCACATGCCTGTAGTCCCAGCTACCAAGGAGGCTGAGGTGGGAGGATCTCCTGAGTCTGGGGAAGCTGAGGCTACAGTGAGCCATGATTGTGCCATTCCACTCCAGCCTGGGTGATAGAGTGAGACCCTGTCTCAAAAAAAAAAAAAAAAAAAGAAAAGAAAAGAAAAGAAAATCTCCTTTCTAAATTAATAATTGTGTGATTTTTTTAAGTTGACAGATACAAATACAGACTTTTTTGGTCAAATATCATTCTTACTGTAAAAGTCTGATTAGTTTCAACATTTCACAAGCATGTGTTGATATCCTTCCATATGCCAGATGCGGTGATGGGAGGCATATACACAAAGATGAAGGACTGGCTACAGCTTTCACAGATCTTACAACCTACTGAGAGAGCAAAGACACAGTGAAGAGACCATTCAGAATACAGCCAAACTCCAAGATCACTGGGAGAGCTTATTTAAAGACCAGAAAGGTTACTGAACATGGTGACTCTCTTCAAAGCCAGACCTTTGTCCTTGAATTTAGGGCTTAAAAAACAATAGTAGGGCCGGGCGCGGTGGCTCATGCCCGTAATCCCAACACTTTGGGAGGCCAAGGTGGGCAGATCACCTGAGGTCAGGAGTTCGAGACCAGCCCGGCCAACATGGTGAAACCCTGTCTCTACCAAAAATACAAAAAAAAAAAAAAAATTACCTGGGCTTGGTGGCAGGTACCTGTAATCCCAGGTACCTGGGAGGCTGAGACAGGAGAATCACTTGAACCCGAGAGGCAGAGGCTGCAGTGAGCCGAAAACGCACCATTGCACTCCAGCCTGGATGACAAGAGTGAAACTCCATCTCAAAACAAAAACAAACAAACAAACAAAAACAGTAGAAAACCTAATGAGAAATCATGGCACAGGAAAACAGAATAGCAGAATGGTCAGAGGAAGCATAGAAGTTTACCTATTTGAAAGATTTATGAGACACTTAAGACGGAAGAGCTTCTGCCTTAAAATGGTGGGACAGACAAGATTTATTTGAGCTCAGCAGCACTTGAAGTCCACTGGAGAGGTGTAGAGCAGCTAGCCCATGTTATGGTTGCAATGGAAAAAAGTCAATAGGGTGAGAATCAAGAATGGATCCATCTTGTGGATGATGACATCATTCAGCAACAAGGTGCAATTGCTACAATAGAGGATCATATTTCCAAGCCAGGTCCAAAGAGGCATCAGGGCTGTCAAGCTTAGGTATAAATGTTGACAAAATCTTCCTTTGGATTACCTAAGGCTCTGAATTTCTGGGAAGATCTTGATGCCCTCTAACCCCAGCAAATTGATGCTAGCTATACATTGAATCTGACAGTGGCAGCTCAGACAGATTTTAAACACATTTTGTATGTATCCATTCGTACACATCTACATATTAAAAACATGTCTTCAAGTTTGAGCTTTCTTGGTGTATCTCAGGTACCTTTTGACGTGGTTCTCTTTTTATTGTATGTACTAATAGAGTGAGAACCTACTTATTACTTGGGGACTGCACCAAGCTATTCATGATAGCTTGACTCCCATGACCCAAACACCTCCCTTTAGGTCCCACTTCCAATATTATCAAAATCTTTTTTATTTAATTAATTAATTTATTTATTTTTTGAGATGGAGTGTCACTCTGTTGCCCAGACTGGAGTGCAGTGGCGCGATCTCGGCTCACTGCAAGCTCCACCTCTCGGGTTCATGCCATTCTCCTGCCTCAGCCTCCCAAGTAGCTGGGACTACAGGTGCCCGCCACCATGCCTGGGTAATTTTGTGTGTGTGTGTGTATTTTTAGTAGAGATGAGGTTTCACCGTGTTAGCCAAGATGGTCTTGATCTCCTGACCTTGTGATCAGCCCGCCTCAGCCTCCCAAAGTCCTGGGATTACAGGTGTGAGCCACCGCGCCTGGCCTTTTTTATTTTTATTAAGACAGGGGTCTCTCTGTGTTGCCCAGGCTGGTCTTGACCTCCTGGCCACAAGCTATCCTCCCGCCTTGGCTTCCCAAAGTGCTAGGATTACAGGTGTAAGCCACTGCTCTGTCCCGAACCAAATTTCAACATGAGATTTGGAGGGGGACAAATATTGAAACAATATCATTGAGATTAAAAATTATTAGAGAAGTTTCAGGGTTAGAGCCATGCTTCAGTTTAATCCTCAGTATAAGAATTATGTAGAACTAAGACAAAATGATGAGGAAAAGATTGCTAGAATAATAAGGAATTGTTATATATCATGGAAATATTGACACAAAACTATCAAAAATAATTGAGGGACCGGTGTGGAGGCTCATGCCTGTAATCCCAGTACTTTAGGAGGCCGAGGCAGGCAGATTACAAGGTCAGGAGATCGAGACCATCCTGGCTAACACGGTGAAACCCCGTCTCTACTAAAAATACAAAAAATTAGCTGGGCGTGGTGGCAGGCGCCTGTAGTCCCAGCTACTCAGGAGGCTGAGGCAGGAGAATGGTGTGAACCTTGGAGACGGAGCTTGCAGTGAGCCGAGATGGCGCCACTGCACTCCAGCCTGGGTGACAGAGCAAGGCTCTGTCTCAAAATAAATAAATAAATAATAATAATAATTGAAGCTGGACATGGTAGATCATGCCTGTAATCCCAACACTTTGGGAAACCAAGGCAAATCTTTGGTTTCTGATGACCCAGAAGTGTAAAAGTACAAAACTGGAAGACTATCGCATCCTTCTCCTCAGTTTCAGCACAGATGTATTGTTTCACCATCTAGGAACTTGAAGGTTTGAAGGACTGTTAAGTTTATCTGCATGCAAGAGCAGAGATCCCACGTTACTGCCTGCCTGCACAGGACAGAAGTCTGGACAGCTTCCACGTGCTGAGTGATACACAGAGAACACCCAGTTTTGCTAAGATGGGAAATACTCTGTGTGCAGGGAAATGACTGGGACTCAGAGACTTTCTCATCGCCATGAGCATTTTGGAAGACTGTCCAGACAGGCCTGTCTGTGGACAGATGTCCCAGTTTCAAGTGCCTTCAAGGGAAGTGAGTGCTACAAACAATGTGGCTGAGTGAGACTAAGAAAAGCTAGAAGACACAAGAGCTGGCAGACGTAAGAGACTAGGGTCATGTTGTCCATGTGGACAGGGATCCTGGAACTCTGCCCTTCTCTAAGGGCTTTTCTTTCCTACTTAACATCCTGCCCTCTCAGCACTGGTGCTATAGCCACCAGGCTGCCCAGTGCTGAGTTCTTCTTACTGCACATGCCACCTCTTGGATATCTTTCAAATCATGTATCCCATTTTATTTCCAAGGGCTTAATCATTTTGGAATTTGCAGTTGCACTCTAACTTATTTTTTCCCAATCCTTTATTGAAAAGCACATTTGGGCTGGGTGCAGTGGCTCACACCTGTAATCCCAGCTCTTTGGGAGGCCGAGGCGGGCGGATCACAAGGTCAAGAGTTCCAGACCAGCCTGGCCAACATGGTGAAACCCCGTCTCTACTAAAAATACAAAAATTAGCTGGGCATGGTGGCAGGCGCCTGTAATCCCAGCTACTTGGGAGGCTGAGGCAGGAGAATCATTTGAAGCCAGGAGGTGGAGGTTGCAGTGAGCTGAGATACTGCCATTGCACTCTAGCCTGGGCGACAGGGCGAGACTCCACCTCAAAAAAAAAAAAAAAGGAGAAAGAAAGAAAAAAAAAAAGGCCGGGCGCGGTGGCTCACGCCTGTAATCCCAGTAGATTACAGTAGTAATCAGTAGTAGAAGTGTGACAATTCTAAATAGATCTAGAAGCAAACTTCTTTAGTACATTAGTACATGTCATTCATGAAGAGAGTTTTTCTAATTGAAAAATCTTTAAGTCATTCAGAAGAATAAAACCGAAAATGTTTCCAATAACTGAGCCCTAGAAGCTCTTAGGTCTGAAGGGTTCAGTCCCAGCGAAGTCCACAAGGGCAATATGAGGGCCCTCACTGGGGTGTCTCTGCATGGGGAAGTGGGCAGTACTGTGAGCCAGGAGCAAGTCTGGGGTTCCTTTCCTTTCCTGGTTCCACCATGTAGTTAGCCTTTCTTCACAGCTTCAGGGGTGGCCTGTGCTCTCCAAGGCACTCTGGACATGTGTCTGTCCACCTCCCCAAGTACTGGCTTTTAGCTAATATAAGCCCCATTGGGATGCAGCATCTGTGTCTTCTTGAAGGAACTGCGGCATCTTGGCAATTTCAGTCATTGATTCTTAGGCAGGTGGGTCTCAGTGTTTTGGCCTCTCTCAACTCTGGGAATGTCTCCTTGCCCTGTGCATACCAACACAACAGCCAACATGCACGAGAGTTCAAAAAGGGCAGCTGGGGTGATACTTACCTGATTCAGTGTTTTCAAATTTCTAAGTTTCACCCTTAGGGAGCCAGTTTGCAGTTTGGTTCTTTGAGTTTGGTTCTGAGAGCCATTCCTGAAGTTCGGTTGAAAATCTGCCTTCACCTTTCCATCAAATTTTAAGTTATCTTTAACCCCTAATAAATCTCTATATGCTTAAACTGTTTGAGTGTGCTGTTTCTTTTCCTAAAAACCAAAAAAGGAAATATGAGTGATATCACATTCAATTTTATGTCTACAAACTTATTACATCCTTTTCAAAAATAATATTCTTAAAGAAATGAATCTAGGCCAGGCACGGTGGCTCACGCCTGTAATCCCAGCACTTTCGGAGGCCGAGGAGGGTGGATCACAAGGTTAGGAGATTAAGACCATCCTGGCTAACACAGTGAAACCCCGTCTCTAATAAAAATACAAAAAAAATTAGCCGGGCGTGGTGGCAGGTGCCTGTAGTCCCAACTACTCTGGAGGCTGAGGCAGGAGGATGGCGTGAACCTGGGAGGCGGAGCTTGCAGTGAGCCGAGATTGCGCCACTGCACTCCAGCCTGGGCGACAGAGCAAGACTCCGTCTCAAAAAAAAAAAAAAAAAAATGAATCTAGATTCCTTAATAAAACATGTAAATAAATATTCAAGATATATTTTGTTTTTGGGATATTTTGAGAATGTTTATTTTTTATGATCACAACTTTCAGATAAGAAAAACACAAAAGAAAAACTCTCAACATTTCATCTTGAAAGTTTATAAATATTTTTTCTTAATGCTCTCCCACAAAGAAGTAAGTAAAATATTTAAATAGACATTTTGATCTCTTTTGTATGTGTTAATTCCTATCTTTTTAATTTAATTTTATTTTTTTTTCGTTTTACTTTGTGTGTGTGTGTTTTGACAGGGGCGGGGGGCGGGGGCGTTTTCCCCGTGTTACCCAGGCTAGTTTTCAACTCCTGGCCTCAAGCAATCCTTCTGCTTCAGCCTCCCAAATCCCTGAGATTACAGGCATGATCCACCACGCCCTGCCAAATTCCATTAACACAGTGTTCAGAACAGGAGCAAGGAGCTCCTCCAATCCTTGCTGAGTACCGAACTAGTCCAGAAATGGGGGCATCAGGAGTGTGATGTGCTTAGGAACTGGGAGTGCTCATGGTTGGGTGGGGTGTGGGAGAGAACCATGAAACTGAAAGTGAAACATCAAGATGAAAGTGCCGCTTCTTAGACGAAAATTGTCCAAGGAAAGGTTTCCCACGTAACCAGATTCCAGACCTACCCCAATCCCAAGTCCCAGGTGTACCGAGATTGTATGATTGAATTTGAAACCAATAATTACAGCTCCATTGTCACTGACCATGCTGGAGCCTCCCACACACAATCCCTAGTCTATAGGCCTACCCTGCCTGCAAACAGAAAAATGTCATTCTCTAAACCCATGCCAGGATGACTGCAGAATAGGCCAGAATCAGACGTCTGTCCCCTACCACTTGCTCTTCTCCAGCCCGATTATTTGATCCAAAGCATTAAGAAGCAGGAGAACGGTAGAGATGGCAGGGAGAGCAACAGGAAGGCTTCAGAAAGGCGCCCTGGCACACTCGGACTAAATTTTAGGAGGACCCAGTAGAGGCATTTCAGGGCTAAGCACAGTTGCAGGGGCTGTTGTCTGTCTGCTGAATCTTTCGGCAGCCCAACCCATGTCCGCAATTTTGACTTCTGGCAGCTCTCTACCCTTGGCCGGCTTCCCCCTCCCAGAAGCCCTCAAACCCTGACCGCAGACAACCCCCCCACACACCCCTTGGCCAACAAAGCCAAGATACCCAGGACCAAGGGCCAGTTCCCCCAATGGGCCTCCCCACCACCACCTGCCCCACCAATCTCCTCTTTCCTCAACGACCAACCAGGAACACAAATGTAATCCTAGCACTTTGGGAGGCAGAGGCCGGTGGATCACGAGGTCAGGAGCTCGAGACCAACCTGACTAACATGGTGAAACCCCGTCTCTAGTAAAAATACAAAAATTAGCCAGGTGTGGTGGCATGTGCCTGTAATCCCAGCTACTCAGGAGGCTGAGGCAGGAGAATCGCTTGAATCCGGGAGGCGAAGGTTGCACTGAGCCGAGATCGTGCCACTGCACTCCAGCCTGGACGACAGAGCAAGACTCCGTCTCAAAAAAAAAAAAAAAAAAAAAAAGCCTGCATGAGTCCTGATGATGGCCTTGGAAAAGATGATGAGGTCACAGGATCTAGCAGCTATCCGAGCAAGTGAGTCTAGGGAGAAAAATAATGTGGAAGAAAGAAAACTGAGAGGACAAGAAGCCTTGGTTGGGAAATATAAACAACAACAAACTAGGAGAATTGAAGAGTGAATCAAACTACAATGGACATGTCACCTTTTGTCCACTAGAGACACTACTGCCACATGCCCTCCCTCCCAACGGTAACCTAATTCATTTGCGGGGGGGCGGGGGAGTGGGGAGAAAGACAGTTTGGCTTTGGGTTCCTGCTGGCAGATCCATTCTGTCCTCGGTCCTCGTCCCCTTGGTTTTGTATCTTTGAAAGCAGGGAATGGCACTGAAGAGGACTAGCGGTGCGATCCTGCATTTCAGTTGAAGGACCAAATCTCATCTCTCCCAGTGTTGGGCCTGATGACTCCTGCACTACTTGATGATCTCGGGTGCCTTGAGGGGAGGACCATGGACTTGGCTGGTTTCAGCAGCCCAGCGGATTTCAGCGTTTGACAACCTGGAAGTTTTGCTGCCCCCTCACGGTGGGAGAAAAGCGGTGGGTCCTGCACAGGCCGAAGAACCACTAGAGGGCAGCAGCACACCAGGCTCCATAAGACTGTTGTTGCAGTGTCGACCCTGGCTCATACAGTGCTAACAGAATTGATCAATGCTGTCGTTCTAAATTCAGCCACGAGGAGGTGGTGCTGCTTTCCACAGACTGGGATGTTTCTAGAACTTTCTAGGACTTTCATGTCTAGCATACACCTGAGATGACTCTAGAAAGTCCCTCAATGAGTCAACCCTTGGTTTTATCCCTAATAAAATGGGTTCATGGGGTCAGTAGTTGAGGTATTTACTGCCTTCCCTCCCCCTCCACACACACATCCTTTATGCTTAGATTTTTCCGTACCAGAAATTTGAATCATGTTGGGAAAGCATGAAAGACAATCATCCACTGTAAGTTTAGTAACAGTTTGGCAAAGCCTGAAAATTATGTGTAAAATAGTGCTTTAGGAGTTCTAGAAACTGAATAGCAAACTCATTTTCTGGTATGTTGACTTTCAGAAGGCAAATGAATCATTCTTAAAACAGTTTAGTTTAAAAACAAATGTCAACAAGCATTTGTTGAGTGTCTGCCATGAAGCAACCACTGTACTAGGCTCATGGTACAAAGATGAATAAGACCAGGGTCAAGACAAGAATTTAGGCTGAGGGAGACAGCAGGCACATTTGATGTGACACTTCTTATATGTGGAAGGCCTCACAGACAGAGCTACAGGGACAGGACTTAAAGATGCTAATTCTTCAACTTTAAATTTTTGTCCCCCTAGGGCACGATGAATTATTAACAAATGTTGTTTCTTAGAATTCCGAAAATTAGCTTTTGAAAAGCATGATTATATTGTATTATATTCTGATTTGTGAAAAAGTAGAAATTTGTTAAATGTAAATATTTAAAATAGGCTACAATTTTTGGAAACTTGGGATTTCTTGAATTTTTTTTTTTTTTTTGAAATGGAGTCTTGCTCTGTCCCCCAGGCCGGAGTGCAGCAGTGCGATCTCGGCTCACTGCAAGCTCTGCCTCCCGGGTTCACACAATTCTCCTACCTCAGCCTTCATAGTAGCTGGGACTACAGGCACCCGCCACCACGCCCGGCTAAGTTTTTTGTATCTTTAGTAGAGACAGGGTTTCACCGTGTTAGCCAGGATGGTCTCAATCTTCTGACGTCGTGATCCGACCTCCTCGGCCTCCGAAAGTGCTGGGATTATAGGCCTGAGCCACTGCGCCCGGCCGATTTCTTGATTTTTTAATATACCAGGAACCTCTAAAATGAAAGTGGTCCTGATGACCTCTAGGAGACCACAGAGAAGATATAGTCTCAGTTTCCTCAAAAAAATTCTAATCTAGGGAAGAGAGACACATTAACAGGCCACTTTAGTACCGTGTAAGAGGAAGCTTTCTTAAGCCCTATGCATGAATCCTTTAAGACAAACCAATACCAACAATTTGCCAAAAACATGTCCTCAACTGCACTGCTCAGTGCTGAGAGAAAGCATGCTGAATTTAAAAAAATTTTTTTTTAGTCAGAGCCATGAGAGTGCTGAATTTTATCATTCTATGTATTCTTTATTTTTCAATTAATTCCATGTCCTATTCTGCTATTCTTATTTTTTCAATAAAGATTCTAAATGCGTTGATACGGCTACCTTGTCTGTTTTTATGTAACTAATGTCATCTTATTAAGTGATATTATTAGTAATCTCTATTTCAGGAAAACACGAGTTATTTGATTAGAAGTATATTCAAATCAAGGGTCTGCACTAAAACCATCCAGATCTTCTCCCTATCACAGGTTATCAACACAACCCTCAATGTCTCTATCTTCACCACTATAATGTTATTTTTTGGCCAGGACTCTGTTTGCTTGGCCCTCAAAGAAGACAACAGGAGCTTAAAAGATTCAGAAGAACCCAATGAACATATAAGAAAGTGTTACCTTCATCACTAAAAATAATGCTCTGGACTCTAAAGTTTACACACAAGGGGTGATGAGGGAGGGAGCCTGACTAAACTCATGCTTTCTCACTATCTCTCCCTGGTTTTCTCCTAGCCTTTTGAAACTCATCGATCACTATCACTATCAAGCTAGCCATGAGCATGGGCACTGATTCCCTTTTAACTCTGTCTGACCCAACTAAGGACAAAACATTGATTACCAACTTAACACAAAAATGGAATATTTAAAGGAGCCTTTAGTGATAACATCTCAGAAATGAACAATGAGAATAAATCCAAACAATCTTTTTTTTTTTTTTTTGAGATGAGTTTTGCTCGTTGCCCAGGCTGGAGTGCAATGGCGAGATCTCAGCTCACCACAACCTCCGTCTCCCGGGTTCAAGCGATTCTCCTGCCTCAGCCTCCCAAGTAGCTGGGATTACAGCACGCACCATCATGCCTGGCTAATGTTGTATTTTTAGTAGAGACAGGGTTTCCCCATGTTGGTCAGGCTGGTCTCGAACTACCGACCTCAGGTAATATGCCCGCCTTGGCTATCCAAAGTGCTGGGATTACAGGTGTGAGCCACCGCGCCCAGCTCCAAACAATCTTAATAAAGAGGAGGCCTCAGATGTGGGTTAAAAGCCTAAGCTGCTACACCCTAGGAATAAAGGAGAACTGGTAATAAACTAGTCCTCAAAAGGAAGTAAGTTAATCTTCGAATTATCTCCATTTCTCTTTTTTTTTTGAGACAGTTTCACTCTGTCACCCAGGCTGGAGTGCAGTGGCGCAATCTTGGCTTACTGCGACCTCCACCTCCTGAGATCAAGCGATTCTCCTGCCTCAGCCTCCCGAGAAGCTGGGATTACAGGCATGTGTCACCACGCCTGGCTAATTTTTGTATTTTTAGTAGAGACAGGGTTTCACCATGTTGGCCAGGCTGGTCTCAAACTCCTGACCTTGTGATCCATCCGCCTCAGCCTCCCAAAGTGCAGGGATTACAGACGTGAGCCACTGCACCCAGCCGAATTATCTCCATTTCTAAAATTGAATTAAGGTTATCCCAATTGCCAATACCCCTAGCTGCCAACCAAAAGCAAAATTCTTCTATAGAGAAAGATAAAATTATTGCAGGCTTCAAATTATTTGTAAAAAATTTCACATACAGTATCCAGCATTCAATTTAAAAAAAATGATTAGGTAAGTAAGACAATAGAACAACATGAAGAAACACTGAGAGAAGCAACAACGAAACAGTCTCTAGATACTGAGACATAGACTGTAAAATACCATTCAATATGAATAAGAAAATAAAAGACAAGATTGAGAAACTTATAGAAAATTAGAAATGATAATAAAGAAGCAAAAATAACTAAAACATAAAGCAGCCATGGCCAGGCACGGTGGCTCACGCCTGTAATCTCAGCACTTTGGGAGGCCGAGGCAGGGTGGATCACTTGAGGTCAGAAGTTTGAGACCAGTCTGGCCGACAGGTGAAATCCCATCTCTACTAAAAATACAAAAATTAGCAGGGTGTGGTTGTGGGCTCATGTAATCCCAGCTACTCGGGAGGCCGAGGCAGGAGAATTGCTTGAACCTGGGAGGCAGAGGCTGCAGCGAGCTGAGATTGCGTCACTGCACTCCAGCATGGGTGACAAAGTGAGACTTTGTCTCAAAATAATAATAAATGAAACATATAGCAGCCAAATCAATAACTCAATGAGTTTAACAGAAGATTAGCACAGCTGAAAAGAATTAGTGAACTGGAAGAAAAATCAGAAGAAAATGTCCATGAGGAAACAAGGAGAAAAGACAAGAGATGGGAAATACAGAACAGATGGGAAAACACATAGAGTGTACAACAAGAAAGCCTAATAAACGGGTATTTGGAATCTCAATAGGAGGTTGAGAATTGAGCAGCAGCAACATAAAAAATATTGTGCCGCTTCCTTCTGTCCTCTGTGGTTTCTGATCAGAGGTTTGCTGTCATTTGACTTGTTTTTCTCTGTAGGCAAGGTTTTGGGTTTTGTTTCTTTTTCTGACTGCTTTCAATAATTTTTTTTTGCCTTTAATTTTTATAAGCTTAATTATGTTTCTTGGTGTTGATTTATTTTAGTTTATACTTTCTAGGGTTTGGTCAGCATCTTGAATCTATACCAAATCTTACCACATTTGGGATGTTTTCAGCCATTATTTCCTCGAGTACTTTCTCAGCCTCTCTCTTTCTTCTCTCCTTCGGGGTTTCTGAGAACACAAATGTTAAATCTTCTATTACAGCCCCACAGATTCCTGATGCTCTACTTATTTTTTTTTTCCCCGTCAATTTTTCTCTGCTTTTTAAATTGGGTTGTTTTGATTCTTTTGTTTTCCACTTCACTGATTCTCTGTATTCTCTAGTATGCTGGTCAGCTTATCCACTGAACTTTTAATTTCAGTTATTGAATTTTCAGTTATAAAATTTCAATTTGCTTCTTCTTTATATTGTCTATTACTTTACTGAGGTTTAAAAAAATTGTTTCGGCCGGGCACAGTGACTCATGCTTGTAATCCCAGAACTTTGGGAGGGCGAGGCGGGCAGATCACGAGGTCAGGAGATCGAGACCATCCTGGTTAACATGGTGAAACCCATCTCTACTAAAAATACAAAAACAAATTAGCCGGGCGTGGTGGCAGACACCTGTAGTCCCAGCTATTCGGGAGGCTGAGGTGGGAGAATGGCGTGAACCAAGGAGGCGAAGTTTGCAGTGAGCCGAGATTGCGCCACTGCACTCCAGCCTAGGCGACAGAGCGAGACTTCGTTACAAAAAAAAAAAAAAAATGTTTCAAGCGTGTTCATAATTGCTCCTTGAAGTATTTTTTATCATGGCTTTTATCATGGTTTTGTTTGCTAATTACAACATCTCTTTTATCTGTTGGCATGTATTTATTGTCTTTTACGTTTAGTTTGAGAGTTTCCTGATTTTTGCTTTGAAGTATGAGTGATTTTAAAAATTGAAACCTGTATATTTTCAGAAGTTATGAGACTCTGAGTTTTCTTTGAACCATCTGTTTTACCTGGCTTTTTATGACACTGCTCCCATAGAGGAAGGAGGTGGGGTGCCAGCTCATTACTGCTAGATGGAGGTAGAAGTCCAAGTTTCCCACCTGACCTCCATTTGACACCCAAAGAGGAGGTTGCACCTGGTTATTACTGGGGCGGAGCAGGAGTTCTGGCTCCCCTCATGGCCTGCATCAGCACTGCGAGTGAAGATGCTCCTATTCCTGCGGAATAATGGTGAAAGTCCTGACTCTCCATCAGGCCTCCTCTGACATTACCTTAGGAGAAGAGGAAAGAGAACCTTGTTACTGCTGGATGTGGATGAAAGTCTGAGCTGCTACTTGGCCTCTGACACCACCCTAAAAAGGTGGGAATTGAGGTGCCTCGTTATAGCCTGAAGAAGGCAGATGCTTAGGCTCCTCACCACAACAGGTCTCGCTCTGTCACCCAGGCTGAAGTGCACTGAATTACTGCAGCCTCAACCTCCCCGGGCTCAGGTGATTTTCCCACCTCAGCCTCCTGAGTAGCTGGGATTATAGGCACGCCACCACACTTGGCTAATTTTCATGTTTTTAGAAGAGATGGGGTTTTACCAGGTGGGCCAGGCTGGTCTTGAACTCTTGTGTACAGGCAACTCGCTGGCCTCAGCCTCCCAAAGTGCTGGGATTACAGGTAGGAGCCCCTGTGCTGGCCACCACAGCCTTTCTGACATGGATGCAGGTGGGGTCGCATTTCTAACTGTGGTATTTGGCCTCAATACTATGACTTTTGTCTAAAAGTTTTGTTTTGCTAGACAGCCCCTTTCCTGAGCCTTTGGCTAAAGAGCAGGCTTTCATTAAGAGTTTTGTTTTTGCCTGTGCTCACTGGCATTCCTGGCTTGCCCAGCTTCTTTAACTCGAAGTCTGTAACATGTAAAAAGAAAATTCAAGGAGTTTGCCACTGTGTCGTTCTTCAGGTTCTGAGATGCCTATAGTCAGTTTGCTTTTTTCTCTCAATTTTTTTTTTCTTTCTTCACTCTGTCCCTCAGGCTGGAGTGCAGGGGTGCGATCTTGGCTCACTGCAACCTCCACCTCCAGGGTTCAAGTGATTCTCCTGCCTCAGCCTCCCGAGTAGCTGGGATTACAGACGCCTGCCACCACGCCCGGCTTATTTTTTTGTAGAAGCGGGGTTTCACCATGTTGGCCAGGCTGGTCTGAAACTTCTGACCTCAAGTGACCCACTCACCTCACCCTCCCAAAGTGATGGGATTACAGGCACGAGCCACCGTGCCCAGCCAATTTTGTTTGTTTTCTAGATCATATCCAGAGTTTTAAATTGTACTTAGTAGGAGAAATAAGGAAAAATACAACTACTCCAGCCGCCCAAAAATCAAAGTCTTGTGTTCATTTTGCTTTTATAAATGTTGTGGCCGGGCGCGGTGGCTCACGCCTGTAATCCCAGCACTTTGGGAGGCCGAGGCGGGTGGATCTCGGGGTCAAGAGTTCGAGGCAGCCTGGCCAACATGGTGAAACCCCGTCTCTACTAAAAATACAAAAACTGCGTCCAGAATTGGTTCCTTCCAGTGGGTTCTTGGTCTGGCTGACTTCAAGAATGAAGCCGCGGATCCTCGCGGTGAGTGTTACAGTCATTAAAGATGGTGTGTCCGGAGTTTGTTCCTTCAGATGTTCAGATGTGTCTGGAGTTTCTTCCTTCTGGTGGGTTCGTGGTCTATGCTGACTTCAGGAGTCAAGCCGCAGACCTTCGCAGTGTTACAGCTCTTAAAGGTGGTGTGTCCAGAGTTGTTTGTTCCTCCCGGTGGGTTCGTGGTCTCGCTGACTTCAGGAGTGAAGCTGCAGACCTTCGTGGTGAGTGTTATAGCTCATAAAGGTAGTGCAGACCCAAAGAGTGAGCAGCACCAAGATTTATTGCAAAGAGGGAAAGAACAAAGCTTCCATAGCAGGGAAGGGGACCCAAGCCAGTTGCCACTGCTGGCTTGGGTGGCCGGCGTTTATTCGCCCCCCTCCACGTCCTGCTGATTGGTCTATTTTACAGAGCGCTGATTGGTCCATTTTACAGAGTGCTGATTGGTCCGTTTTCACAGAGTGCTGATTAGAGTATTTACAAACCTTTAGCTAGACACAGAGTGCTAATTGGTGCATTTTTACAGAGCGCTGATTGGTGCATTTACAAACCTTTAGCTAGACACAGAGTGCTGATTGGTGGGTTTATAATCCTTTAGCTAGACAGAAAATTTCTCCAAGTCCCCACTCAACCCGAGAAGTCCAGCTAGCTTCACCTCTCAAAATTAGCCTGGCATGGTGGCTTGTGCTTGTAGTCCCAGCTACTCGGGAGGCTGAGGCAAGAGGATTGCTTGAACCCAGGAGGCGGAGGTTGCAGTGAGCCGAGATAGTGCCACTGCACTCCAGCCTGGGTGACACAGTGAGAATCTGTCTGAAAAAAAAAAAAAAGTTGTGTTGGCCTGGTGCAGTGGCTCACACCTGTAATCCCAGCACTTTGGGAGGCCAAGGCAGGCAGATCATGAGGTCAGGAGTTCAAGACCAGCTTGACCAACATAGTGAAACCCCATCTCTGCTAAAAATACAAAACATTAGCCAGGTGTGGTGGCGGGTGCCTATAATCCCAGCTACTTGGGAGGCTAAGGCAAGGAGGTGGAGGTTGAACCCGGAAGGTAGAGGTTGCAGTGAGCCAAGATTGTGCCATTGTGCTCCAGCCTAGGCAACAGGCTCCACCTCAAAAAAAAAAAAAAAAAAAAAAAAAGTTGTGTTAAACCATTACTTACCTTGATTTCTGAGTTTTTGGCACCCCAGACAAATGCCTCACTCTCCTCACTCTAGTCCTGGTCTTCTTTGGAAATCATCTTAGAGGCTGCCTATCCAGCAAGTGAAAATAAAGGTGACTTCAGACAAAATCTGTGAGAATTTGTCACCACCAGAAAGTGAAAATAGTTTGAAGTTTGGAAGCAGAAATTAAATGATGAGTAACATAAAGGATTTACTCTTATGTGCAAATCTGAATGAAAGTTAACCACGTGAAACAATCAAAACAATGTCTTGTGGGATTTAAAATATATGGATTTAAAAAGCAAAAGACCTGGGTGGACGAAGAATGAAGGAAATTAAAGTGTCATTGTTTGGGAAAAGGGTAACTGTGATTTAGATGTTTTAAATCTAGAATTCATGATGTAATCTCTAGGTTAACCACTAAAAGAATATATAACTATCAAGTTAATAGAGAAATTAGAATCATTAAAAAATCCAAAATAAGGTAAGAAAGAAAAGTAACAGTAAGACAAGTAGAAAACAAATGTTAACATAACAGATTTAATCCCAAATATATTAGAATGACATTAAAACTGATGAACTGGCCGGGCGTGGTGGCTCACGCCTGTAATCCCAGCACTTTGGGAGACCAAGGCAGGTGGATCACGAGGTTAGGAGTTCAAGAAACAGCCTGGCCAAGATGTTGAAACACCATCTCTACTAAAAATACAGAAAAAAATTAGCCGGGTGTGGTGGCAGACACCTGTAATCCCAGCTACTCGGGAGGCTGAGGCAGGAGAATCGCTTGAACCTGGGAGGTGGAGGTTGCAGTGAGCCAAGATCACACCTCTGCACTCCAGCCTGGGCGACAGAGCAAGACTCTGTCTAAAAAAAAAAAAAAAAAAAAGGGTTGAACTGGGGCACTCCAGCGCTAAGAGGTAGAGGAAAAGAGGTTGAGCCACAAAAAGATCAAGGAGCAGGGTCCAAAGAGTTCCATGTTTGCAATAAAAATAAAACAATAAAGGCAGCAACACTTGGATATTAGTGGACCCTTTGACAATAACAACATCCTGGAGGTCTCCAATCTAGGAGAGCAGCAACTATTTCCACACCTGGTTGTTACTGCATTTCATATTATTATGCCAAGATGGGACAAGAGCCAAACTTGGACAAAGGATTTAGCCGCCACTGTGAACAACACTGCTGAAAAGAAAACTTCTGGCCTGGTGTGCAATCCCTACTTTAGCACACTATCTTCTGTGATTTTTGCTACCTGGCCCCTGTCCTGCCTTCTTTCCCAGCACCAGAGGAATGATGCCGTACCCTCCAAATTGGGAGTTTCCAAGCCAGAATTAGAGTTTACTAAGTAAAGGCCAATATCCACCAGCTGGGAAACAACTAAGTAACTTTCCTTAAGTGAGTGCTACTTTCCTGAGTCCAGCAGGTTGCCTGAAAAAGAAAAGAAGGAAATAGCCCTAACAATTGTGTCAGTTTCTTATTTGTGGCATATGTAAAATATCATGTGCTCTTCCAAAAAAGTTTGGACCTGTCATGATCCTTTTTTCATCTTGCTGCATCTGAGGGCTCACTGGCGATGCCCTGAATTTTCAGTTCCTTTGGGCAAACACAAAGACAAGCTCATTTTTTGTTCCATAAATGCTTTTTTTTGAGACGGAGTCTCACTGTCACCCAGGCTAGAGCGCAGTGGTGCAATCTCAGCTTACTGCAACCTCCACCTCCTGGGTTCAAGCGATTCCCCTGCCTCAACCTCCTGAGTAGCTGGGACTACAGGCGCACGTTACCACGCCTGGCTAATTTTTGTATTTAGTAGAGACGGGGTTTAACTATGTTGGCCAGGCTGGTCTCGTACTCCTGACCTTGTGATCTGCCTGCCTTGGCCTCCCAAAGTGCTGGGATTACAGGCGAGAGCAACCGCGCCTGGCCACTTTTTTTTTTTTTTTTTAAGTCCAGCAGGTAGAATGTAAATCTTATGCTGGAATACAACGATGATGACCGCTTGCTGAAAGCTAATGTATACCAGCTACTAATCCAAGTGTTTCCTGTATGTTACCTCATTTGCTTCCCACAACACTGTTTCAAAGGTGAGGAAATGGAAGCTTAATGAAGTTAAACTACTTGCCTGAAATCACCCAGCTATTAGGTTGAAACAAGATTTCAACTCAGGCTCCCAAACCAACCTCCTTAACCACTCTGTTATTTCCTTCCTAATGTTGCCTTAAAACGTATAAAAGTGCCTGGATACCACTAGGGTAGCCAGAACTATTTGTCAATTCTTATTAAGTTTGAATAATCTATTTTGATTCCACAGAAAATCTACAAACCTGCTTATTAACTGGCATAACATCTGCACCACAGGGAACTGTGTTTTAACACTAACTCATTCTAAGTCATTTACCATGTACCTGACTATGAATGTTACTAGTGGAAATCATAATGTCCGGAAGATTGCTATCATAAATTCCTGGCCACCAACTCCTACTGCATGCTGTTACTGCTGTGCTTCCTGTTGATGCTACTGTGTTATTACTGTGTCCAGGGTCCATTTCAAATCATTTCCATTCTGTTCTGTGGTAGGCAGCGTCTATGATTGTTCCCAATGATCATGCCTTCTGCTATTTGTGCCTTTGTGTCATTACTTTCCTTTGAATATAGGCTGACCCTGGTGGCTTGCTTCTAAAATATAGAATATGGCAAAAGTGATGGAATGTCACTTCTGAGATTGGAATACAAGAAGACTTTGATTTCTGTCTTGCTCACCCTTTCTTGCCCTCTCACTCTGATGGACTCTAGCTGCCATGTCCTGTGGAGAGCCTGGCATGAACAGAGGCCTTGTGGAGAACTGAAGCCTTCAGTCTAAGAGCCAGGGAGGAATTGAATTCTGTCAAGAACCACTTGAGTGACCTTGGAAGCAGATCCTTCCCCATTGGAGCCTTGAGATTAAAGCCACCTTATCTGACAACTCAATAGGAGCCTTGTGAGTGACCCTGAAAGCCCAACTATGTGACACTTAGATTTCTGACCCACAGAAAGTGTGAAATAATAATATTGTTTTAAGCCACTAGGATTTGGGGTAATTGGTTACATCGCCTTCGATAACTAATACATTTTCCAGTCTCAAACTTCTTCATCGCCAACACATAAACACTTTTTCTCTCCTATTCTTGACTTTTTAGTAGATGACCTGACCGTCTATTTCAGGAAGAAAATAGAGGTCTTCAGTTTGATAAGCATTTCCTTAACTTCTTGAAAGCAAATCTACTCTCCTGATAACTTTCAATCCATTAATCCCTCTCTTGTACAATTAGCTCCTTTTCCTCTTGTACTTTTATTTTCTTCCTCCGCTGGATCCTTCCCCCTCACCATTTAAATAGCCTAAGTCTCTCCTATCCAAACACACAAAAATAGTAAAACTGGCTAGACTCTATAGGTACTCCTTTCAACTCTTCTCTCATTTTTAAATGAAAGTTCTAAAATTGCTGTCCCAATTTTCCTAGCTATTCCTTAACCTACCTGAATATAGACTTCTCACCTCCCCTCTCTTCCCCTCAGAACTCCATTAAATCTTTTCTTGCTAAGGTCTTCTGCCAAAGACATTCATGATGCTAAATATACCAGACCATTTCCAATCTTTTTTTAGCTTGACCACTTGGCAGCATTTGGCACTGCTAACCACACTTTTTTTTTTTTTCCTTGAGATGGCGTTCTGCTCTTGTTGCCCAGGCTGGAGTGCAATGGCGCCATCTTGGCTCACTGCAACCTCCGCCTCCTGGTTTCAAGCGATTCTCCTGCTTCAGCCTCCAGAGTAACTGGCATTACAGGCACCTGCCACCACACCTGGCTAATTTTGTATTTTTAATAGAGATGGGGTTTCTCCATGTTGGTCAGGCTGGTCTCAAACTCCTGACCTCAGGTGATCCTCGGCCTCCCAAAGTGTTGGGATTATAGGCTTGAGCCACTGCACCTGGCCCACACCCTCTCTTTTTGAAACACTCTCCTTTCACGGCCTTATTGATGTCATACTCTTCCAGTTTTCCATCTTTCTTCAGCTGCAATACTCAGTTCTTTCAGCTTCTTCCTTTCCTACTCAATCCATAAACATTGATACTTTTTAGATTAAAAAGTCCTACACTCTCTTCCATTCTGACCCTATACTCAAAAGCCTTCAGGCTTCCCAAACTCAAAAGCCTTCAGGGACTAAGCAAATAAGGAAAATGAATGATAGCTGAGTCTAAAACATTAGAAATTGGTGGGGATTATAGTGAGCTGGACAGCTCAAATCCTATGTAGAAAAGGGTTCTCCATTTGGTTAAATTCAATTGCTGTAAAAGAAGAGTGGCCCTATATACTGGAATTTCCAAAAAGCCTATTTTTGTGTCCAATTTCTTCATCTTAAGAAATACTGTGGCCAGGCACGGTGGCTCACGCCTGTAATCCCAGCACTTTGAGAGATGGAGGCAGGCGATCACCTGAGGTCAGAAGTTCGAGACCAGCCTGGCCAACAGGGCAAAACTCTGTCTCTACTACAAATACAAAAAATTAGCCAGGCATGGTGGCGGGCTGTGTGAATAATAACAATTATGATAATATTTAATTTAATTTGTGTTATTTTATATTTATTTATTTTTTTGAGGCAGAGTCTCGCTCTGTCACCCAGGCTGGAGTGCAGTGGCACGATCTCGGCTCACTGCAAGCTCCGCCTCCCAGGTTCATGCCATTCTTCTGCCTCAGCCTCCCCAGTAGCTGGAACCACAGGTGCCCGCCACCATGCCTGGCTAATTTTTTTTGTATTTTTAGTAGAGACGGGGTTTCACCGTGTTAGCCAGGATGGTCTCGATATCCTGACCTCGTGATCTGTCCGCCTCAGTCACCCAAAGTGCTGGGATTACAGGCGTGAGCCACTGCGCCCAGCCTATTTTTTTTTTTTTTTTTTGAGATGGAGTCTGGCTCTGTCGCTCAGGCTAGAGTGCCGTGGCTTGGTCCCAGCTCACTGCAACCTCCGCCTCCCAAGTTCAAGCGATTCTCTTGCCTCAGCCTCTCGAGTAGCTGGGACTACAGGTGCATGCCACCATGCCCAGCTAATTTTTGTATTTTTAGTAGAGACAGGGTTTCACCGTGTTGGTCAGGCTGGTCTCAAACTCCTGACCTCATGATCCACCCCCCTCGGCCTCCCAAAATGCTGGGATTACAGGCATGAGCCACCAGCTGATGACAGTATTTTAAAACACCAATTCAATCTACAAGCGGCTAGCCTATCACTCCTGCAGACTCTCTTTAAACAATTCCATCTATTCTTTACACTTCAATATTCCTTTTATGCTGTAAACTTGCAAATCTCTATCTCTACGGTTAGTCTTCTTCCCTAAACTATATATAGGCCCATATATCCAAGGGCCTCTAACATTATCTCCTTATAATAACACCTCTTGTTCCATCCTCTCTCCCCAACCAGCTCCGCCAGTTGTATGTCCTATTTTGGTAGATGGTACCAACAATCTACTGGCTCAAGCCAGAAATCCAGGAGCCATCTTTGACTATTCCTTCTCCCTTGTCACCAATATATCCAGCAATATTTATTTAGTATCTATGGCATGCTTTACAGCCAATGTTGGTTCTATCTCTAGATTTTTTTTTTTTTGAGACAGGGTCTCACTCTGTTGCCCAGGCTGGAGTGAAGTGGCACCATCTTAGCTCACTGCAGCCTCAACCTCCCTGAGCTCAAGCGATCCTCCCACCCCAGTCCTTCAAGTAGCTGGAACAATAGGTGCACACCATCAATAATTATTTTGTATTTTGTAGAGACGATGTTTCACCATGTCACCCAGGCTGGTCTTGAATGCCTGGGTTCCAGCGATCCTCCCCGACTGGGCCTCCCAAAGTGCTGGGATTACAGGCCTGAACCACTGCGCCCAGCCTATCTCTAGATTCTGACCAGCTCTCTAATTCCATTTTCCCCCAAGGTTTCATCTACGTTACTAACAGTCTCCCAGTTGGTCTCTACTCCTAGCAGCTTGTCCCATTTAATCTGTTCTCCATATTGGCGCTAGAATTATCTCTTTAAAAAGTAAATCTTAGGATGTCACTATGCTTCAAGGCTTCCCCTTGCAAAAAGAAAATCTAACATCTTCAACACCGTTTATAAGGCACCCTTGTGCGTCTATCCAGCAACACTGTTTTCAGTTTCCTGAATGCTATAATCTTGGTGCCTTTGCATGTGCTATACTTTTTTGGCTAAGAACACTTAGACTTCACATCACTTAAAAACATTTTTTGTTTTAATACAGATGGGGTCTCGCTATGTGCCCAGGCTGGCCTCAAACTCCTGGGCTGAACTCCTCCTCCCCAACTCGGCCTCCCAAAGTGCTAGGATTACAAGCGTGAGCCACCGCGCCCACCCACATCTCTTCTTACAGGTCAACTGGCTTTCCTTGACACACAGTTACTTAGTTCTTCAGGTGTTGCGAAACTCATCACTAAGCACCTAGGCAATTACTCTTCAAAATATCTATGCACTCTACCAGACTTAAGATTCAGAAAGGCAGAAACCACATATACCTTGTTCACAGCTGGACTTCTCAGTGCCAAGTACTAGGATTCTCAATACATGTCTGTTGAAGTTATGATTACATTATTAGCATATAGCTATTTCAGTTCCTCCGTAATCCCAATTCTCAAGTTCTTTGAGAGGGAAAAAATAATAAGTAAATCTCAATTATAGAATTATCCTCAAAATGTATTTACATATAATATTTCTTTGGAGGAATTATGGAAGTAGTCACGTGCAGCTGACTGTGGGTCACTGGACTTTTTTTTTTTTTTTTGAGACGGAGTCTCGCTCTGTCGCCCAGGCTGGAATGCAGTGGCACTACCTCAGCTCACTACAACCTCCACCTCCCCGCTTCAAGCTATTCTCCTGCCTCAGCCTCCCGGATAGCTGGGATTACAGGCGCCCACCACCATGCCCGGCTAATTTTTGTATTTTTAGTAGAGACGGGGTTTCGCCATGTTGCCCAGGCTGGTTTCGAACTCCTGACCTCATGTGATCCGCCCACCTAGGCCTCCCAAAGTGTTGGGATTACAGGTATGAGCCACCGCGCCGGCCTGGACTCTTTAAAGGGGTGGGGAAGGCCTGCAGTAAGGGGATCCGGTGTAAATAATTCTGAGCAGCTCCAGGTCTTGAGCCCAGAAAGCACGTGCTGCGACAGGGCGCGGGGAGGGCGCGCTTTGCTGAGGAAGATTCCGGGCGGCCCGAACGTGCTCGCGCCCGTCGCTGCCGCTGCCGGCGCCGCGGCCGCCCGGGTGCCCAACCGAGCGCACGTGCGCCAGCGGGGCCCGAGCAGAAGGGGAGCCCCGGATCTCGCGAAGAAAATGGAGAGCGACCCACGGGTTAGGGGTCAGGAAAGGCCTGGGGCGCATTATGCCCTGGGAGGGGAAAGCACGGAACAAGAGGCTCTCAGGGACGGAGAAGAAGGAGGGCGGCCCACGAGCTAGGTAAGGCGGGCCAACCTAGGTCTCGGAAGGAAGGGGGCGGGGCAGGACGGGGCGGGAGGGGCCGCGCAGTAGCTGGGCTGTGAGGACGGTTGGCGAGTTCATTCTGGGCTCGGGTCGGGGAGTGTCCGCCCCTGGAGTCAAGCTGGGGAGGGTGAGAGATTGAAGGGCGGCGACTTAGGTTCCTAGCTTCTGGCACTGCCAGGCCCTGCACGAGCCTAAGCCCACCGTTGCCCGGTTTCTTCTCAGAGAGCAAGCCCTCGCCCTTCGTGAGCGCCAAATCCCCGCGCTCCGCCCCGCCCATCCACTGAGGGGTGTGGGTAGGGGCGTGGCCCGTTCGCTTGCTGATCGGCGCCCGGAAGGCGTCCGCGTCCGGCGGAGCTCGACGCGGTGACGGTGTGCGTCGACGTAAGTGACGCGCAAGCCTGGGCCGCTCCTCCTTCCCTCAGTGAGTGCCGGCCCGGTCGGGGCGGGGGAGAAGAGGGAGGGCGGGGGAGGGAGAGGCGACCCGAGAGTCGTTGTGGGTCGCGGGCCGGACCGGGTCCCGGGGCGGTGGGAGCCCCGGCCGGGCAGAAGGGCTTGGCGGGCCGTTAGAGGGCCGCCACGACTGTCGAGTCCCCTCCCTTGTTGGACTTGCGCGCCCCGGCGCTCGGAGCCTCCGGCGCTGTGCCCACCCCGCTCCAGCTCGCGTCTCCCGACTCCAATTAGGTCAGGCTCGGAGTCCCGCGGCCGCGGCTCCGGTCTCAACGCGCCGCGGCCGCTCGGCTCGCCTTTCTTTCCTCGCCTTCCTCTCCTCTTGCTTCACCCTCCCCCCTTCTTTTCACGTTGCTGGGTTTTTTTGTTGTTTTATGCTTCAGGGGTTTTGTTCCTCGGCTCGAGCTCATGGGTGTACATTATCATGCTCTTCTTTTGTAGAGCAGCCCGACGGCCATGGAGGCTGAAGAGACGATGGAATGCCTTCAGGAGTTCCCTGAACATCATAAAATGATCCTCGACCGATTGAATGAACAGCGAGAGCAGGACCGGTTTACTGACATCACCCTAATTGTCGACGGTGGGTAGGGCAGTGGGCAGAGGAGCGAATTTTTGGCTTCAGTTTTTTTCTGTCCTTCGGACACCCGCCTTTTTTTTTTTTTTTTTTTTTTTTTAAACCCATCCTCTATGGTCTCCCTACCAAAGTCTGCAGAGTGTGCACTGGGACCAGATTGCACTTGTCAGTGTCCACTCACACAGAGCGTGCTGCAGAAGGCTGGTTGGTCAGTCATGCTTTCCACGTAGTCTGGTGTTCATCTCATTTTAACTTCTTATATCCTGTTGAGTGCAAGATGATGTCGTTGGGGACAGGATGTCTCAGAATGTTTGGTTGATAGCCTCTTGTTGGTAAGCTTTGAGAAGTCCCTTACAGGAGTCATTTGGGAAGTGTTGATTTTTTTTCTAGTTTCCCAAATGGTCTTGAAGGGAGAATGAGAGAGATTCCTTTGCAGCACTCATACCCCCTTTGAGAATCTCCAAAATAAAATGGGGTCTTTACCAGTCTTAGGAGTTGCCTCTATAATGGCAGGAAATCCAGCTTGGGTATGTTTTCTGTTTAGTGCAAATGGGTTTCTCAAGGTAAGCTGTTTTTAAAATTATGGATCTACCATAGATGGAGTTTCCAAATATTAGGCATATTAAAATGTTTTTATAGCAGACATATCCAGCTTTGTGCTTACGGCTTTTTCTCTCTTTCCAAATGGTATGTGACATTTTGGGTTGTCCTTTTATTTAGCAGTTTCAACTGAGTTGGATATGCTTCTCACTACTTAATTGGAAATAACAAAGTGTCAAGAGGCTCCTTACCTAGTGTTGTAAATTAGCCTTTATAAAACTAAAGGGGTTTGAAGTGAAGATTTAACTTTATATCTAATTGAGATTAACATTTGCCAAGATAGCTGCCAAGAATATTCTGCATTTAGTTCAATAATTTCTATAGTTATTTAATGAAGGAAGACCTATTTTGCTTTATATGATTTTTAAGTCTATTTTATAGTTATACATTTGATTTTCGTGCTTGTGTATGATTTTCTTTTTTTTTATTTTACCTAGGACACCATTTTAAGGCTCACAAGGCTGTTTTGGCGGCTTGTAGTAAGTTCTTCTACAAATTCTTTCAGGAGTTTACCCAAGAACCTTTGGTGGAGATAGAAGGTAAATGATTGTTGTTGTTGTTTTTTTATTTAATAAATCAAAGAAGCCATTTTATTTAAATGCTTGTTTTAAATACAATACTTAGCAAACAATTGGTGAAGCAGTTTTAGGCAGTTTATCAAGACACCATAGGAAATAGGCATCAGTAGTTCCTATAGATAAAGGTAGATAAATTGCTCTTTTGATACCTGAGAAGTCTTACTTTCAGTGAAGTGCTTGGTTGAATGATCTGCCAAGAAAAACTTAGGATGGTAGATGTTGGTCTTTTCCATTGTGGAAACTGGTGGTCATTGTCTTTTGAAAACGTATTAAACGTGAATTACTATTTTTGTTCAGTGGGCTTATGTTTCAGACTGGTGGAGATGCTGCAGGTTACAGTAGAAGCTTCTACTCTGCTCTTTAGCAGAAGTAGTGATGTACTGGCAGAGGTACAGATGACATGCAGTGTAAAGTGGGCTGCCATAATAGGGAGAAAGCTAGGAAGAATGAACTGAAGTAGCGTTTAGAGGAAATTCTGGCTCTACAATGGGATGGATCAATACCTGTTACCTTGAAGCAATAAGTGATTTTTGTACTTTCTAGACATTTTTCTAGTAATAACCTGCCGAGTGCCAGGCGTTGTGATATGTAGTTTTGTGTATCGTCTAAGGCTCACAGCAATCCTTTGATGTTGGACAGGATGGCTTGTGCTTGTAGTCCCAGCTACTCGGGAGGCTGAGGCAGGTGGATTGCTTGAGCCCAGGAGTTCGAGGCCAGCCTAGGGCAACATAGACCCTGTCTTTTCAAAAAGGAAGTGGTATTATTTGTAATAATTTACACTTCATGAAACAGGCTCTAAAAGGTTACTTGCCCAGGGTTGCCCAACTAGCAAGGAATTAAGTTTGTGCTATTAATTACCATGCTTTTTCTTCTGCTGCTGCAGTAACTCCTCCCCTACCACCAGCATCAAAATCCGAAACAGCAGGAAATAAATGTTTGCCTACGTAATTACAGAATTTTAGCTTCTTTTAGGGTTCTTGGGTTTTGGTTTTATATCTATTTCATTGTGTACATATTCTTTGTTCTGAATGGGTTGCCTAAAAACATTCTTTTTTTCCCCTTTGATGCCTAGGGGAATAAAGAAAACAAAAAAGAGTTAAGAATATTCTTTAATTTTGGTATATTCCAGTTTAGCATTATAGCTGATATATTTGCAGCTAGAGTATCTTTTAATATGTATAATCAGAACAGAGATATAATTATGAAAATCCACAAAACTTAATAAAGTGAGACTCTAACTGCCCAGATGATAGTGGTTTCTACTACAAAGCAAGCCTCCATGAATTCATTCACACCTGAGGCTTATTAAATATGTAACCCCCCAGGCAGGTTACTTTACCTCAATTGCATACTTTTCTCCTCATCTGAAAAGTGGGTTCATAGGATTATAAAGACTAATTGCGATAACATGTAGAATGCTTGGCATAATATTTGGTGCATTGTCAAAGCTTGATAAACAGGGTCCGGTCTAAGAAACATTAGGGAGACCTCTTCTTTACAAAAAATTTAAAAAATTATTAACTGAGTCTGATGGCACATGCCTGTGGTCCCAGCTATTCAGGAGGCTGAGGCAGGAGGATTGCTGGGGCCCAGGAGGTCAAAGCTGCAGTGAGCCATGATTTTGCCACTGCATTGTAGCCTGAGTGACAGAGCAAGGCCCTGTCTCAAAAAAAAAAAAAGTCAGTTTATCATATTGAATACCTATAATATGTACTATGTTAGACCCAGGAGATGAAGAATTAATGAATAAGATGAAGTCGGAAAATTTCATAGCAGGTGAGCAACAGGCAAATAAAGGAGTACAAAAAGTATTACAAAGACTATTACTGTGAAATGGTATCAATGAAGAGGGAGAATGAGTGGTTTGATCTTCCTTAAAGAGGAAAGATTTCAAAGAGGAGTTCTGAGTCTGAGCAGAATTTTTTTTTTTTTTTTTTTTTGGAGATGGGTTTTAGCTCTTGTTACCCAGGCTGGAGTGCAATGGTGTGATCAGGCTGATCTCGAATTCCCCACCTCAGGTGATCTACCCGCCTCTTCCTCCCAAAGTGCTGGGATTACAGGTGTGAGACCACGACTGGCCAAGTCTGAGCAGAATTTTTAAGTCTTAAAAAATAAGTGGCCTGGCCAGATGCGGTGGATCACGCTGTAATCCCAGCACTTTGGGAGGCCGAGGCAGGCGGATTACCTGAGGTCGAGAGGTCGAGACCAGCCTGACCAACATGGTGAAACCCCGTCTCTACTAAAAATATAAAATTAGCCGGCGCGGTGGCGGGCACCTGTAATCCCAGCTACTCAGGAAGGCCGAGGCAGGAGAATCGCTTGAACCCGGGAGGCGGAGGTTGTAGCGAGCCGAGTCACGCCATTGCACTCCAGCCTGGGCAACAAGAGTGAAACTCCGTCTCAAAAGAAAAAGTGGCCCAAGCTGGAATATTTGTTGCTGATAGAATGAGCACAGATAACCTGGAGAAGTAGAAGTAGAGCCTGGTCTTCTGAAGACTAGTCACCTTGAGATTTAGGTCTGTGGCACACACAAGTCTTCAGTATTTGAACTGAAGATAAGAAAGCAAAATAGATAAGAAAGCAAAATAGACACACACTTTATTTCTGTCATTTGGTCAGATTCAGGTTTAAATAATTAATTTGGCTCAGTATCTTAAGCCCTTAACTTTAGGGTTACTGTACTGTCTAGCAAGGTCACCTGGCTGTGGAGAAAGCCCTGGGCATATAGTTAGTTAGAAAACTGAGTTTTAGCCCTGGCTTTAACTGTTTGTGTGCTGTGTGACCTTAGACATTTTGGCTTCCTTATTTTTCATGTCACATAATTTTGGAGTGTGTCATGGACATTTGAATGTTTTGTTACAAAACTAGATGCTGTTAAAATCCTCTGGAAAATATTTTTGGTTTTTTGGTTTTGCTTTAGCGGGCAGTTAACCTGGTTAGGTTCAGACTGCCTTTGTGGGCTGTGGATCCAGTTTGAACTTAGTTTTCAAAACCTTTGTATTGCCGTTCAGGTCCCAGGTGTGCCATCCATGCCATTGTGCAGTTCTCAACGCCTTTGCTCTGCCGCCTTGGGTCAGTTCACACATGGGCATCTTGGTGGTAAACTTGAGATTGTATACACAAATTTAGAGGACGTTTCTCCTCTCCATGACTTCGCTTGTACGCAGGTTCCCAAGAGTTTCTTTTCGTGGTTCTTTGGTGAGAAAACTGGGATTTTAGCTTCTTTGTGCTTTCATACGTTTTCTGTAGAGGGGCTCATGTCCTGGACAAAATGGAGAGAGAGAAAAGTTAGAGAAAAAATAAAATGAATTCCCTCCTTCATACTCTTCTGATCATTGTCTTTTTCCTAGTTCTTTTGTCAGAAGAACTAGAGTTTAGGAGACAGCCACCAGCCACAGGTGTGCAGACTCAGGATTGGGGCTTGCTTTGAGGCAGAGCTGAGAGAGAAGAAAAATTACCAGATATCCACCCCTCCCCATTGTCCCTCTCCCATTCATCATCTTTTCTGGTTCTCTAGCCAGAAGGAGTTTCTCTTGGAACTTTTCTCTGTCTTCACTCACTGCACAGTTAATGAGATTTGGGCTGTCCTCAAGTCTAAGCCGACATGTGGGGAAAAAAAACCCAGGAAACTCACTACTGTTTTGAGTTTTGATTTCTCTCCCCAGTCTGATTGCTTCAACTTACTTTTCAGAGTCCTTGTATATTTGCTTTATGTACTCTTTCCAGGATTTTTAGTAGTAATCAATGGACAAGATAGGGTGGAGTGTGCTTTCTCCATCTTAGCTAGAACTGGGACCCCATCCCCCACTCGTAAAATATAAATAATGACTTTTAGCATGGTACATTAGATGGGCATTAGAGACACCAGGGAAGCTATTACAAATATAAATGCCCAGGTTGTATCTCCAGATAATTAAAAGTCTTTCAAGAGTGGGATCCAGGCAACTATATTTAAAAGTTCTCTAGGTTCTTGCTATGTAGGTTGTGGTCTGAGGACCACTACGTGGGGATCATTTGGAAACTTGTTAGAAATGTAGACTCAGGTTCCACTCCAGACCTGCTGAATTGGAACAAGATCCCCAGATGATGCCTACGCACAGTAGAATTTGAGCAGCACTGCCCTAGCATGATTCTAGTGTGCAGTCAATGTTGAGGACCACTGTCTTAGAGGATTGCGTAAAAGCAAATGACGTGTATATAAATTTGGATTGTAATATTCTCTATGAGTATAAACTCATTAGGTGCAAGCTGAGCTCACCCTCCGTGTTTTCTGTGTTCCTGGTTAAAGTAAGTTACCTTTGATGAGAACCACAGGTTCATCTTTGACTTCAAATCAGATTTGTTGCTATTGAAGCTAATTGGATCCCAGCTCAGCTTTGTGGCTTGAATTCACAACATATAAAATCTTCAACAGACATTCATTCCTTTGTTCAGAACACACAACCTTCTAACCTGAACCTCCAATTTTCTAAATTCATTTTTTTTCTACTTCACCTGAAACCACAGATCCATGGCACTTAGTTTCTCTGTAACAGCAGCTCTACCATGGTGTCCAGAAATTTTAGCCCCTACTATCAAGGACAAAACATGCTTGTACATGTTTATACATCTTTTTGAGTAGGAGTTTTCCACCAGTTGCAGAGATTCCCTGAGTCTAGAGTAATGCCAGAATGCTGCCCCCTTTTACTCCTTTCTAAGCATTTCTGTCAGGGAGAATACTCAGATTCAGTTGTTCACTTTAACATTTTCCTTAAATACTCTCTTAGAAAAGTTGTATTCTGCACACTTCTGTTATGAAGGGAGTAAGGGATTGCTGAGATTTGTTAAGTTACCAAACTAGTCTTGGGTAGATGTATAATTATTATATATCTACCATCACTTCATTTAGCTGGGCAAGTGTTATCAGTTTGGTTCATGTTGGCTAATTAGGTCACTGGTTTGTTCCTAGGACAGTGTTGGGCTGGTCATATAAGTTAGAAGCACCTGGGGGCCAGGCGCGGTGGCTCACGCTGGTAATCCCAGCACTTGGGAGGCCGAGGTGGGCGGATCATGAGGTCAGGAGATCAAGATCATCCTGGCTAACAGGGTGAAACCCTGTCTCTACTAAAAATACAGAAAAAATTAGCTGGGCATGGTGGTGGGCACCTGTAGTCCCAGCTACTTGGGAGGCTGAGGCAGGAGGATGGTGTGAACCTGGGAGGCAGACCTTGCAGGGAGCTGAGATAGTGCGCCGCTACACTCCAGCCTGGGCGACAGAGCAAGACTCCATCTCAAAAAAAAAAAAAAGCACCTGGGGTGCTCATAATAAGAAAACAAAAATCCAGATGTTTATCCCAGTTTTGATTCCAAAGATCAGGTACCAGGACTTTCTTTTTGGAGACAGGGTCTTGCTCTGTCACCCAGGCTGGAGTGCAGTGTACCATCATGGCTCATTGCAACCTTGACCTCCTGAGTTCAAGCAGTCCTCTCACCTCAGCCTTCTAACTAAGGCACATGCCACCAAGGCCAGCTAGTTTTTGTATTTTTATTTATTATTTATTATTATTACTATTTTTGAGACGGAGTCTCACTCTGTTGCCCAGGTTGGGGTGCAGTGTGGTGTGATCTTGGCTCACTGCAACCTCCGCTCCCAGGTTCAAGCAATTCTCATGCCTCAGCTTCCCAAGTAGCTGGAATTAAGGCTCCCACCACCACGCCCAGCTAGTATTTTTTGTATTTTTAGTAGAGACAGAGTTTCACCATGTTGGCCAGGCTGGTCTCAAACTCCTGACCTAAAATGATCTGCCTGCTTCAGCCTCCCAAAGTGCTGGTATTGCAGGCATGAGCCACCATGCCCAGCCTAGTTTTTGTATTTTTTGTAGAGAAGAGATCTCACTACTTTGCCCATGCCGGTCTTGAACTACCGGCCTTAAGCAATGCTCCTGCCTTGGCCTCCCATAGTGCTAGGATTACAGGCATGAGCCACCACACCCAGCCCTTGGTACCAGTACTTTATTTAGTCTATAGGTGATACTCATCAGTCAAGACAGGGAGCTAGGTCCACAATTCCTTATTCAGATCTTCTCAGAGGCCAGACATACTTCTCAACATTCCAGATTTTAGAATTTTTCTAAGGGTAATGAAAAACATAATACTCACAAATACTAGTAGTTTAGCAGCATAGCGTGTTAGTATTCACTGTAAGTGGGATAAAGACGACATAGCCTCATGTCAGTTGAGATCAAATTTTGCTGCCAGATTTATGGAGAAACTTCTGGTTTTTGTTTGTTTGTTTGTTTGAGATGGAGTCTTGCTCTGTCACCCAGGCTGGAGTGCAGTGGCACAATCTCAGCTCACTACAACCTCTGCCTCCTGGGTTCAAGCGATTCTCCTGCCTCAGCCTCCCGAGTGGCTGGGATTACAGGTGCGTGCCACCACGCCCGGCTACTTTTTGTATTTTTAGTAGAAACGGCAGGGTTTCACCATGTTGGTCAAGCTGGCCTGGAACTCCTGACCTCGTGATCCGCCTGTCTCGGCCTCCCAAAGTGCTGGGATTAGAGGCATGAGCCACCACACCCAGCCGAAACTTCTGGTTTTAAGAGAAATGGGAGGCCAGGCGGGGTGGCTCATGCCTGTAATCCCAGCACTTTGGGAGGCCGAGGCAGGCAGATTGCCTGAGCTCAGGAGTTCAAGACCAGCCTGGGCAACACGATGAAACCCTGTCTCTACTGAAAATACAAAAATTAGCCGGGCATGGCAGCGTGTGCTTGTAGTCCCAGCTACTGGGGAGGCTGAGGCAGAATTGCTTGAACCCAAGAGGTGGAGATTGCAGTGAGCCGAGATTAGGCCACTGCACTCCAGGCTGGGCGATGGAGTGAGACTCTGTCTCCACAAAAAAAAAAAAAAAAAAAGAGATACAGGAAAGTAGAGGCAATGTGGCTGAGAGATAATAAGGCAGAATCAAAAAGATTTGTCATTGATTCAGTATGGTGGTGAGGGAGAGAAAGAAATAAAATATACATTTTGTGAGATGAGTAATATAAGAGTAAGAGCAGATTCAAAATGATATTTTTTCTTTGATAACTTTCTTCTCCTAACTTCAAAATTAGTTTTCCTGAATGTTCATAGTGCTGGTTGTTAAATGAGAAAAGTTTTGAAGTGGTTGATGCTTCGATTCTTTTACCACATTTTTTAATTTTAATTTTAATTTTTTTTAAGACAGTGTTTTGCTCTTGTTGTCCAGGCTGGAGTGCATTGGTGTGATCTCGGCTCACCGCAACCTCCGCCTCCCGGGTTCAAGCGATTCTCTTGCCTCAGCCTCTCGAGTAGCTGGGATTACAGGCATGCGCCACCACGCCCGGCTGATGTTTTTGTATTTTTAGTAGAGATGGGATTTCTCCGTGTTGGTCAGGCTGATCTTGAACTCTCGATCTCAGGTGATCCACCTGCCTCGGCCTCCCAGAGTGCTGGGATTACAGGCATGAGCCAACACGCCCGGCTATTTTGTTTGTTTTTTGAGATGGAGTCTCACTCTGCCACGCAGGCTGGAGTGCAGTGGCACGATCTCAGCTCACTGCAACCTCCATCTCCCGGGTTCAGGTGATTCTCCTGCCTTAGCCTTCTGAGTAGCTGGGATTACAGGCACTCACTACCACACCTGGCCAATTTTTGTATTTTTAATAGAGATGGGGTTTCGCCTTGTTGGCCAGGCTGGTCTTGAACTCCTGACCTCAGGTGATCTGCCCGTCTTGGCCTCCCAGGGTGCTGGGATTACAGGTGTGAGCCACAGCGCCCGGCCTCCAAGCTTACCACTTTTTTTATTTTGAGATGGAGTTTCGCTTGTTGCCCAAGCTGGAGTGCAATGGCGCGATCTCGGCTCACTGCAACCTCTACCTCCCAGGTTCAAGCGATTGTCCTGCCTCAGCCTCCCAAGTAACTGGGATTACAGGCGTGCACCACCACACCCGGCTAATTTTTTGTATTTTTAGCGGAAATGGGGTTTCACCATTTTAGCCAGGCTGGTCTTGAACTCCTGACCTCAGGTGATCCTCCTGCCTTGGCCTCTCAAAGCGCTGGGATTACAGACGTTAGCCACCACGCCTGGCCCTTATCACATTTTTTGACCACCTCTGTGTTGACATGGCATACGAGGTTTTCTCCAAGTGGAAGATCCCCCTCAAAAGATTGTCAACAAGTGTTTGGACTTAAGCAGGAAAGCAGAGGAACGATCATGAAATTGTAATATATTTGAGAATCCTAGTGGTATTAAGATTTTCTAGCTAATATAGTTTACATCCCTAGCATTTGATTCCCTCAAGAGTTCAGCAAAGCCTTTCTGGTAAAAATATTAATAAAGGTCAAGATGTAAATTGGAAGAATAAGCAGTAATTCACCCATCCTACCACCAGAGAACAACATGAGTAGGCGTATGTGCGTATGTACAAAAAAAAAACATGGGGGGACTTTAGAATTATGAGTAAGAGATTGTGAACCTATAGTGAATGAGAACATGTATCTTCAAACTTTTCCAAGCAGGAAGGAAAAGTTTGAAGTTTTTGTCCTGTTAGTATCCTATTTAAAATCTTTGTCATAGACTTAGGAGTCAGACCATCTGGGTTTTATCACTTTATAGAGTTGTTATGAGGATTAAGTGAGTTAATGCTTGTAAAGTATTTAGAGCCTTGCTTTTTATATATATAGTAAGTGTTACGTATGTGTGTTTGATTAAAAATCAAAATTTCCTTCTACTTTGGAAACATTTACACATTGTTTTAAAAAGGATTTTTCTTGTACTTTTAAACTTTTGGCCAAAACTTCTGAAAGACAGCAAAAGCTAGTTGTGTTTTCTTTGGGCTACTCTCATATACTAAAGAATAAATGAAAGCAACAAGGAGAAAAAATACTAGGGGAACCAAATAAAATTAGCCCTCAGTGAGTCCAGTTATTTTTGTTTGCTTATTTGGTAGAGTGTAACTCGGTCTTTTTATATTTTATGGTATTTCTCAATATTCAGATTGCTTTTAGACGTTTTGAAAATGAGTTTGCTGAGGCTCAGAGGTTCTGAATTGCCCCAGATCACTCAGTTCATGGAAGAGCTGTGAGTAAAATATGAAAGTTCTGACTTCCTGAATGGTATCCTTTCTTTTTTTTTTTTTGAGACAGAGTCTCGCTGTATTGTCCACCCTGGATTGCAGTGGCATGATCTCGGCTCACTGCAACCTCCACCTCCTGGGTTCAAGCAACTCTCCTGCCTCAGCCTCCCCAGTAGCTGGGATTACAGGCGCACACTACCACACCCATCTAATTTTGTTATATTTTTGGTAGAGATGGCGTTTCACCATGTTGGCCAGGGTGGTCTCGAATTCCTGACCTCAAGTTATCTGCCCACCTCATCCTCCCAAAGTGCTGGGATTACAGACATGAGCCACTGTGCCCAGCCAGGAACCTTTGTTTACACAAATAGAGGATGCTGCTTTGAACACTTAAATGATATTCCACCAGCATTCTTACTGTGGTCCTGAAGGCCGCATTCAGATGTGTAAAACAGGTGGGAAGAACATATTTTGTGAATTGCAGTTTTACCTATTGTGTGCAGTTTGGACTTGGGCATTTCTTAGTCTAAAATCTATGTTAAATGTAGGTTTTCTTTTTGTTTTTCTTAATAGCGTCTCGTAGCCTTTCATTAGCAGACTGAACCAATAATATATAGCATTGAGAGAGATAAAGAAACAGTATCACTTTAGGACTAAGTTTTAAACACAAAACTGTCAAAAGTATCAATGATAAATGGCATAATTTTGAAAGTGACGTTAGGCCTGGTGTGGTGGCTCACAACTCTAATCACAGCACTTTAGGAGGCTGAGGCGGACGGATCATGAAGTCAGGAGTTTGACACCAGCCTGGCCAACATAGTGAAACCCCATCTCTACTAAAAATACAAAAAATTAGCCAGGCGTGGTGGTGGGCACCTGTAATCTCAGCTACTCGGGAACCTGAGGCAGGAGAATCGTTTCAATCCGGGGAGGCGGAGGTTGCAGTGAGCCGAGATCACGCCATTTCACTCTAGCCCAGGCAACAGTGGGAAACTCCATCTCAAAAAAAGAAAGAAAGAAAGAAAAGAAGGTGACTTTAGTATTTATTCATTTATTCCTGCTTTGTGTTCTTGCATTTTAGGAAGCACTGTTAGGTACTGTGATGTGAGTGTACAGATCAAAAATCACTTTCCTGAAGTAGTTTACAGTCAAGAGATGTCCATGAATTGTCATTATCAGAATGGGTACAGAGTTTACAGAGTTGAACCTTGGAGAATTAAAGAATGTTTAACCCATTTATGCCTGAAATCACAATTTTTTTTATTTCAATTTGAAATCAAATTTTTCACAATTTGAAAAATCAGACGTTGGTGATGACCTTGAGCAGTAGGATATTAATAACTCCCCCATGCTTAGTGTTCAAATAATGGAACGCTAGGCATAAATGGATTAAATAATGAAGGAATGGAAAGTGTGAACAGACCTACAACTACTGTAGAGCTTGTATCAGTTGTCAGAAACCTTCCAACAAAGAAAAGCATAGGACCAGATGGCTTCATTGATTAATTCAGTGAAATGTTAAAAGAGAAATTAATGCCGGTCCTTCTCACAGCCTTCCAAAAAAACTGAAGAGGAAGGAATATTTCCAAATTCATTGGTAGGCCAGCATTACCCCAGTACCAAAGCAAGACAGGCCACAAAAAAGAAAACTATAGCCCAATATCCTTGATGAATATAGATGCAAAACTTTGCAGTGAAATACTAGCAGACTGATTCTAACAGCAAGGTACAGGTATCATATTCCATGACTAAGTGAGATTTATCCTTAGGATGCAAGGATGGTTCAACATACGAAAATTAGTTAATGTGATATACCATACTAACAATAAAGAAGCAAAATGACGTGAGCATCTCAATAGATGAAGAAAAAGCCTTGGACAAAATTTAATACCCTTTCCCAGTAAAAACTCTTGAACAAATGAGGAATAGAAGGAAATTATCTCAACATAATAAAGGCCCACAGCTAGCATACTCAACGGTGAAAAACTGACACTTTTTTCTCTAAGATCAAGGAACAAGACAAGGATGCCTACTCTTATCACTTCAATATAGTACTGGAAATCCTTGCTAGAGCAATTAGGCAAGAAAAAGAAGTAAATGCCATCCAAGTAAGAAAGGAAGAAATCAATCTGTTTTTGCAGATGACATCTTATATATAGAAAACTTTAAAGACAACACAAAAAACTACTAGAACTAATAAATTTAGTAAAGTTGCAGGGATTTCGGCATACAAAAGTCAGTTGCTTTTTTTTTTTTGGGAGACGGAGTTTCACTCTTGTTGCCCAGGCTGGAATGCAGTGGCGTGACCTCGGCTCACTGCAGCCTCCGCCTCCTGGGTTCAAATGATTCTCCTGCCTCACCCTCCCGAGTAGCTGGAATTACAGGCGCCCCCCCATCACACCCAGCTAATTTTTTGTATTTTTAGTAGAGACAAGGTTTCACCATTTTGGCCAGGCTGGTCTCGCGCTTCTGACCTCAGGTGATCCATCCGCCTCAGCCTCCCAAAGTGTTAGATTGCAGGCATGAGCCACCGCACCTGGCCATCAGTTGCATTTTTTTTTTGAGACCGAGTTTTGCTCTTGTTGCCCAGGCTGGAGTGCAATGGCGCGATCTCGGCTCACCACAACCTCCACCTCCCACGTTCAAGCAATTCTCCTGCCTCAGCCTCCCGAGTAGCTGGGATTACAGGCATGCACCACCATGCCTGGCTAATTTTGTATTTTTAGTAGAGATGGGGTTTCTCCATGTTGAAGCTGGTCTCGATCTCCTGACCTCAGGTGATCCACCCACCTTGGCCTCCCAAAGTGTTGGGATTACAGGCGTGAGCCACTGCGCCCGGCCATCAATTGCATGTTTATACACTGACAATGAACTATCTGGAAAGGAAATTAGGAGAACAATCCCATTTATATTGACACCATAAAGAATAAAGTAACTGGGAATAGGCTTAACCTTTCACTTCCTTAGGTGAGAGACATGCAATACGGAGAACCATAAAACATTAAAGAAATTGGGCTGGGCACAGTGGCTCACGCCTGTAATCCCAGCACTTTGGGAGGCAGAGGCGGGTGGATTGCTTGAGGTCAGGAGTTCAAGACCAGCCTGAACAACATGGTGAAACCCTGTCTCTTCCGAAAAAAAATACAAAAAGTAGCTGGGTATGGTGGCCCATTCCTGTAGTCCCAGCTACTCGGGAGGCTGAGGAAGGAGAATCGCTTGAACCCGGGAGGTGGAGGTTGCGGTGAGCTGAGATCACACCTCTGTACTCCAGCTTGGGCAACAGAGTGAGACTTGGTCTCAAAGAAAAAAAAAAAATGAACTGCTATAACATTTGAAACTCTCTGAGCATCAACATGACTCAATGGAAATGCTTGTTGGAGAATTTTGGATTTCGGATTTTCAGATTTGGGATGCTCAACCTGTGTCAAGTATAATGCAAATATTTCAAAATCCAAAACAGTTGTGATCCCAAGCTTTTCATATGAGGGATATCCAGCCTGTATTACAAAAAGTGGGCTACAGATTCAATACAATCCCTCTCAAAATCCTGATGGAATTTTTTTTGTTTTATGGAAACAGGAAAAGCAGTTCTAAAATTCATATGGAACCACAGAAAATCATGGACTAGCCAAATCAGTCTTGAGAAAGAACAAAGCTAGAGGCATCATACTTTTTTTTTCTGTTGCCCAGGCTGAAGTGCAGTGGTGTAATCTTGGCCCACTGTAGTCTCCGTCTCCCCAGTTCGTGTGATTCTCCTGCTTTAGCCTCCCAAGTAGCTGGGATTACAGGTGCGTGCCACCATCCCCAGCTAATTTTTTTTTCTTTTTTTTTTTTTAAGTAGAGATGGAGTTTCACCATATCAACCAGGCTGATCTTGAACTCCTGACCTCAGGTGATCCACCAGCTTTGGTCTCCCAAGGTGCTGGGATTACAGGCATGAGCCACTGTGCCCAGCCGACATTATACTTCTTGATATCAAAATATTTTATGAGCTACAATAACCAGAACAGTATGGGCCTAGCTTAAAGAGACATACAGACCAGTGGAGCAGAATAGAGAGCCCTCAAATAAAAACATGCAAATAATATGGTCAACTGATCTTCAAGGATGCCAAGAATGCACAATAAGGAAGGAATGTTTTCTGCAACAAATGATGTTGGAAGAACTAGGTATTCACATGAAAAAAGATGAAATTGGACCCCGTCTTCTTCCATAAAAAGAAAAAAACTCAAAATGAATTGGAGACTTAGACATAAGACCAAAAAATGTAAATCTCCTGGAAGAAAACATGAGGGGAAGCTTCACCACATCATTCTTAGTGATTTCATGGATGTGACATCAAAAGCACAGCCAACAACAGAAAATAAGACAGGTGGGACTACATCAAACTAAAAAGCTTCTGTACAGCAAAGGAAACAACTGAGTGAAAAGGAAATCTAAGGAATGGGAGAAAATATTTGCAAAACCAAATAAATGATAAGGAATGAATCCCAAAAATATATAAGAAACTCCCACAACTGATAGTAAAAAATATCTGCCCAATTAAAAACAGTCTAAATGATGCAGAAAAAAATTAAATTAAAAATGTTTTTTTAAATGTGCTAAGAACTTGAACAGACATTTCTCCAAACAGATGGCCAACAGATACATGAAAAAAACGTTCAGTGTCACTAGGCATCAAGGAAATGCAAATCAAAACCACTATGAGGTATCAGTCACTTCACACCTTTCAGGATGGCTATCAAAAAAAAGACAACTAGTATTGGTGAGGATATAAATAAATTGGAATCCTTGCACAATGTTGGCAGGAATAGGTGCAGCCATTATGGAAAACAGTATGAATGTTCCTTAAAAAATTAAAATACAATACAATTCAGCAATTCCACTTGCTGAACATTTATCCAAAATAACTGAAATCAGGATCTTGAAGTTTTAGCACTCTTGTGTTCATTGCAGCACTATTTACAGTAGCCACGAGAGGAAATAAATATTCGTCAACAGATTAATGGATAAAGAAAATGTAGTATATGTATCCAATGGAATACTATTCAGCTCTTAAGAACAAGGGTATTCTGCATATGCAATCACATGGATGAACCTTGAGGACATTATGCTAAGTGAAATAAGCCAGTCACAGAAAGACATACACTGCATATTTCCATTTATATGAGGAATCTAAAATAGTCACTTCCACTCATATGAGCTATCTCAAATAGGTTGAAAGAGTGGAATAGGGGTTGCTAGGGGCTGGGAGGGAGGAGGAAATGGGCAGTCACTAATCAGTGGGCATAAAGTTTCAATTGAGCAAGATGAATAAACTAGAGGTCTGTACAACATTGTACCTAGAGTCAACAATAATGTACACTTAAAAATGTGTTGAGTGGGTAGATCTCATGTTCTTATTACAATAAATGTTAAAAGGTTTCATTGAACATGTGACATTAGAGTTGGACCTTTGAGGGGTGGGTGGTAGGATGAGTATAACCAGAGATAAAACGATTAAGCATCCAACTAGGAGGGTGTTAATAAAGGCAAGTCAGGCTGGGTGCGGTGGCTCACGCCTGTAATCCCAGCACTTTGGGAGGCTGAGCGGGCAGATCACCTGAGGTCGGGAGTTTGAGACCAGCCTGACCAACATGGAGAAACCCCGTCTCTACTAAAAATTCAAAATTAGCCAGGCATGGTGGTACATGCCTATAGTCCCAGCAGCTCGGGAGGTTGAGGCAGGAGAATCTCTTGAATCTGGGAGGCAGAGGTTGTGAGCCAAGATCATTCTATTGCACTCCAGCCTGGGCAACAGGAGTGAAACTCCGTCTCAAAATAAATAAAGGCAAGTCAGGTATTAGAAAGTGCAGGGTTTATTTGAGAAATAGTGTATAGTGTGTGTGTGAGATGTTTAAAAATTTGGAAAGCTAAATAGGAAAATAATGTGAAGGGCCTTGAAATAAAGTCAGAGAGGTACTAAATTTTGTTTGCTAAGTTGTGAAAAGCTATTGAAGATTTTGGAGCTGAGTTGGCACAGCTCTAATCTCCCTGGCAAGAAATGTAGCATGTTTGACATGTAATAGCCAATTCATATATTTGAGTGATAGAATCTTACTGTTCTCCAAGAGCCTCAGGAAATCTTCCGGAAAAATCTTAAAGTAGTTTAAGATTTTCCAGCTAGGTAGTGCTGAAATTTGGCTATAATATTATGGTATTGCTAATGAGAATTTTTCCAGAAAATAGTTGTCAAAAATAAATACTCATCAAGCTCCAAGCCCTGGGCTTTTCTTTCTTTACTAAACATTGTAAGATTTGAGTCAATATGATTACATGCTCTAATGTACATCTTCTTTACAGGTGTTAGTAAAATGGCCTTTCGCCATTTAATTGAGTTCACATATACAGCAAAATTAATGATACAAGGAGAAGAAGAAGCCAATGATGTATGGAAAGCAGCAGAGTTTCTACAAATGCTAGAAGCTATCAAAGCCCTTGAAGTCAGGTACTTAATTTCTTTAATGGGGTTCAGATAGTCATATTCAGTCATGTTCATTCTGTTAGTGAAGAACTTATAGTATGTGTCATGCCATGAAGAACAGAGTTCTTCAGAAGAATTAAGAATATTTAAGGATCTATAAAAAATTTTTCTGGATACTGATTGTTCTTTCACTTTGATTTTCTGATCATGTGTTAAAACTGTTTATATTAAAGTAGCATCTTTGGTATGTAATAAAATAAGTCTAGACAGCTTTTTAAGGATCTGGATCCTTATAAACTGTTTTGTTGGATTCAAGTTATTGTTTATACCAAGCCTTATCCTACAAAGGGATTGGCTTACAAAGATTAACATAATACTGTTTAAAAATAAGGAAATAGGTGGAAATAAATAAATTGGTGGAATAAGGAGATAATCGTTTCAAGTTAGAAGTATGATAGCCAAAAATGCATACCATAAGTCTATAGTAGATGTGCTTAATCTAGCTCTAAGTGCACGTAGTTCAAAGAAAAAGAGTATTCAGTTACATTATTCCTTGTTAGAAGATGAGAACAAATCAATTGCTGAGGAGCCATTCCTAGTATTAAAATTTCTCCTGAGAAGTATTAAGAAAACATTAGGCCAGACCCAGTGGCTTACGCCTGTAATCCCAGCACTTTGGAAGGCTGAGGTGGATGGATATCTTGTGCCCAGGAGTTCACAACCAGCCTGGGCAACATGGTCAAACCCTGTCTCTACAAAAAATACAAAAATTAGCTGGGCGTGGTAGTGCATGCCTGTGGTCCCAGTTACTCAGGAGCTGAGGTGGGAGGATCACCTGAGCCTGGCAAGGTTGTGGCTGCAGCGAGCTGTGATCACGCCACTGACTGCATACCAGCTAGGGGAACAAAGTGAGACCCTGTTTTTTTAAAAAAGAGAAAACATGAAAGGATATAATGAAGAAAGACCTCAACATCCTTACTTGATGAATAATGGCAGTGTAACATAGTTACTAAGAACAAGAGCTCTGGAGTCAGTTTCCCTGGGTTAACATCCTGCTTCTACCACTGTGTGGCCTTAATTAAGTTACTTAACGCTCCTGTCAGCTGTGTCCTCGTCTGTCAAATGAGAGTAATAACGGTACTTTCTACATGGGATTTGATTAGTTGTGAGGGTTGAATAAATTAATGCATGCAAAGCATTTAGCTTGGTGTCTGGCTAAATGACTCTGAGTACTCTAAGTATGAACTATTACCTCCTGGTACTGTTTTTTATGTTTCTCAATACAGATCATTGGCGTGATGCCAAAACAGTTTGGTAAAATCAGTTTCACATAGCAGCACAGTGGTTTAATCTTAACTCACTGTTGTGGTTTAGTTAAAAGATAAAATTTATTTCTCTGAGGACTCTACTGGAATTTTATTTTATTTTATTTTTTTGAGATGGAGTCTTGCTCTGTCTCCCAGACTGGAGTGCAGTGGCAGAATCTCGGCTCACTGCAACCTCCATCTCCTGGGTTCAAGTAATTCTCCCTGCCTCAGCCTCCTGAGTAGCTGGGATTACAGGTGCACGCCACCATGCCCAGCAAATTTTCGTATTTTTAGTAGAGGTGGGAATTTCGCCATGTTGCCCAGGCTGGTCTCAAACTCCCAACCTTAAGTGATCCGCCTGTCTCAGCCTCCCAAAGTGCTGGGATTACAGGTGTGAGCCACCGTGCCTGGCCGAATAAAAGTTTTTTTTAAGAGATAAAAATTTAGATAACTCTAAGAATACTGAACTGTACTTGTCCATAAATACCATCTCTTAGTTTGACAGTTCAAGATTAAACCTTTCTGACAAGAGCTTGATATGTATATATATTCTTTGATGCTTAGCACCTGGCATATAGCAGGTGTACAGGAAACATTTGTGAGTAGATAGATGGATACATGCTAATTAAAACCAGATCAGTACTCTTGCAGAGAGACCTGAGCATGGATGTCAAAATAGAGATGCGTTCTGAGGATGTAAACCTGATCAGGCCATCTCTTCTCAAAAAGATTAAAGGAAATATATATGGATGGAGCGATGTCAGATTTGTGGTTAAATCTTGAACGAGAGCATTCCGAAAGAATGTTCTCTGTGGCCCTTTTGCTGCTCATGATAGTGAGTGGTATGTCGCTTTGGAGAAGGTTCAAGACTGGGATCCCAAGCCTGGCGCAGTGGCTCATGCCTGTAATCCCAGCACTTTGGGAGGCCAAGGTGGGCGGATTACTTGGACCTCAGGAGTTTGAGACCAGCCTGGGCACCATGGCGAAACGCCAACTGTATGAAAAAAGCAAAAATTAGCTGGCACTGTGGTGTGCAACTGTAGTCCCAGGTACTACTCAGGCGACTGAGGTGGTAGGATCGCTTGAGCGTGGGAGACTCAGAGATTGCAGTGAGCCAAGATTGCACCACTGCACTCCAGCCTGGGTGAGAGTGAGACCCTGTCTCAAAAAAAAAAAACAAAACTGGGATCCCAATAGTACCTAAAACCATCAGTGCTTTTCAATATAAATACAGTAACATGTTGAATTGTTTCTTGAACCAGATAGGCATGTAATATGTTCTGAAGAGTTCCCTTTGAAAACAGGAAGACAGTAGTATTATATGTTGGCTGTTTATAATAATGCAGTGTTCAAGCTTCTACAGGGATGGTTTCTGTTGACTTTTTTCTCCATGCATGAGCCGTATTTTACTGTTTCTTTGTATGTCTCATCATTTTTTTTGTTAAAAATTAGATTTTTGGCCTGGGCACGGTGGCTCACACCTGTAAGTAATCCAGCACTTTGGAAGGCCGAGGCGGGTGGATCATGAGGTCAGGAGTTCAAGACCAGCCTGGCCAAGATGGTGAAACCCCGTCTCTACTAAAAATACAAAAAAATTAGCCAGGCGTGGTGGCGGGCGCCTGTAATCCCAGCTACTCGGGAGGCTGAGACAGAGAATTGCTGGAACCCAGGAGGCGGTGGTTGCAGTGAGCCGAGATCTCACCAGTATACTCCAGCCTGGGCAACAGAGACTGACTCCGTCTCAAAAAAAAAGAAAAAAAAAAAATTGACTACACACTGTATTTGAAGTTTCTTAATTTCCTATCCCACTGGAACTAGTTTAGATGAGCCAGACATCATTTCTTATTGTTGTTACTGGTGTAGCGACTTTCCTGGACTTCTGTAATTCCTTTCCTGTAATTCTGTACAGTCTATATTTTGTGTGTATGGCCATTGAAGTCTCTGCATAGGTAGTTTACTGAACAAACTGATCATTGGACAGAAATTTTCTTAAATGTCTTAAACCAGCAAGTCTCCACATTTTTGTTGGGGAGCTCTTTATAGGGCACACCATCAGTGTCCCATCAAGCAGTTTACAACTGCTTTAGCCTTTACTTCCTGTGTTAACAGAACCTCAAGGTCAGATAGAGATGAGAGTTGCTGAGGTCTTTCCTGGACATGTATACAGCTCTGTGCATGTGCATGGCCTTCTAGGTTCTCTGGAATATGTCAGAGGTTTGTTTTAGTTTTATTTTTATTTTTTTTTGAGATGGAGTCTCGCTCTGTCCCCAAGGCTGGAATGCAGTGGTGTGATCTCGGCTCACTGCAAGCTCCGCCTCCCGGGTTCACACTATTCTCCTGCCTCAACCTCCCGAGTAGCTGGGACTACAGGCGCTCACCACCACGCCCAGCTAATATTTTGGATTTTTAGTAGGGACGGGGTTTCACCATGTTAGCCAGGATGGTCTCCATCTCCTGACCTCGTGATCCACTCGTCTCAGCCTCCCAAAGTGCTGGGATTACAGGCGTGAGTCACTGCGCCCGGCCTTTTTTTTTTTTTGAGACAGTTTTGCGTTGGCACAATCTCGGCTCACCGCAGCGTCCACCTCCCAGGTTCAAGTGATTCTTCTGCCTCAGCCTCCTGAGTAGCTGGGGTTACAGGCACTCACCACAACGCCCAGCTAATTTTTTTTATTTTTAGTAGAGTCGGAGTTTCACCATGTTGGCCAAGCTGGTCTTGAACTCTTGACCTCAGGTGATCCACCCGCCTCGACCTCCCAAAGTACTGGGATGGCAGGCATGAGCCATCACGTCCAGTCTTTCAGAGCTTTTTAAAGCCCCCTATGAACATCTCATTCTCCAGTTTTTCCTTTCAGTTTTTGTTCAGCTTCTTGATAGCCCAAACTTGTAATGCCACCACAGTAGTTGCAATGATAAACAGTTGCCATTGATTGTTTTTTGACAAATGTCTTGTGGTTAACACTATTTGAAAAGTGAGCTGTGAGTCAGATCAAATCTCCAAATATTTTATCCTGTCTTAGATTTCTCTTTTAAGGAAGTGGTACATGTAAAGCTCTTAAAACAATATCTGCCACATAATAACATGATTATGCATATGTTCTTTTCATTTCTTGGAATGCCATCTGTCTGCTTGTTGATGGCAAAATTTTACTCATCTTTCTGGTCTCAGGTGAGAGCCAACAACCTGTTCTCTGAAGCTTTTCCTTACTGAGCCAAGCAGGTTGACTTAGGTACTTCTATTCTGTATTTTTATGTTTTACATTTTCCATTACAACAATAATCATATTAGTGTTCCCACATTTTTCTAATAGTCTCCAACCTCTCTGAGGCAGGGATTATGTGGCTTTTTTCATCTTCAGGAGGCATTTGTGGATGGGTTTGAAAAACTACCTCGAAATTATGCCTCTTAGACTCAGTTGCCAGGTTTATGTCCATTCCCTCATAAGCCTCTAAAATCTCTTTCCTTGCTGTTCAGTTGTGAATACAGGTTGGCTTATCCCACTCTGCAAAACAAAAGCCTGGTAGCAGCACTTTTTCTTGTTCTTTAATTATTCCTGTTTGGGATAGGGATCTGAGTTCAGAGGTCATACCTATAGTTAGGACAAGCATAAGAAAACTGGCTAAGAAGTAGTTTACGACCGGGTGCAGTGGCTTATGCTTGTAATTCCAGCACTTTGGGAGGCCGAGGCAGGTGGATCACTTGAGGTCAGGAGTTTGAGACCAGCCTGGCCAAAATGGTGAAACATTGTCTTTACAAAAAATACAAAAAATTGGCCGGACATGGTGGCACGCCCCTGTAATCCCAGTTTTCACGAGGCTGAGGCAGGAGAATCGCTTGAATCCAGGAGGTGGAGGTTGTGGTAAGCCAAGATCGCACCACTGCACTCCAGCCTCGGTGACAGAGTGAGACTCCATCTCAAAACAAAAAAAAAAGAAGTAGTTTACAATTTACCTCAACACTTGTACTTGAAAAGAACAAAAAGAAACCGTACTTTTTCAACATAAGATGCACAATTTTTTTCCTCATTTTAATGTATTTCAAATAGGAATTCCTTTTAAAAGTGAGTGGCCAGGCAAGAGTTAACAGTTAGTTTCAACTGTTAATAAATTCTAGTAGTTATTTGCGTTACTGATACCAGACAAGTTGAGTTTGTCATTTAAAATGTCTTCCAACTGATTATACCGTGAGTTGATCCTTAAGCGGAAAGTTATGGTAGAATTGGTATTGGAGCATTCCAAAGTGGGGTATTAATTTCATATTAATGGAGCAAATATTTGTCATCAAAGGAATGACCACAAAAGCAATAACCAAGGGCTTTATGGGACCTTAGGAAGACATATGATTTAACAGGCTAAACAATTTAGGAATAAAAATTAATTTAGCTGGACTACTTAAGGCAACTGTATATTTTGCAAATACAGAAGGTGCATGAGGTGCTCTTCTCACATATGCAGTATGGAATTATTTTTGGAATGTAGTGTAAACTTTTTGAACGACACCGAAAAAGAAATTAGGACCTCATTTTGCTTTGCTGACATTACATTATTGTTAACTTAAAACTGTGTATGGCCGGGCGCGGTGGCTCACGCCTGTAATCCCAGCACTTTGGGAGGCCAAGGCGGGCGGATGATGAGGTCAGGAGATTGAGACCATCCTGGCTAACACGGTGAAACCCTGTCTCTACTAAAAATACAAAACAAAATTAGCTGGGTGTGGTGGTGGGCACCTGTAGTCCCAGCTACTCTGGAGGCTGAGGCAGGAGAATGGCGTGAACTGGGAGGCGGAGCTTGCAGTGAGCCGAGATTGCGTCACTGCACTCCAGCCTGGGCGGCAGAGCGAGACTCCGTCTCAACAACAACAACAACAAAAAAAACTGTGTATGAGTCAGGCACGGTGGTTCATGCCTATAATCCTAGCACTTTGGGAGGCCGAGGCAGGCAATCACCTGAGGTCAGGAGTTCGAGACCAGCCTGACCAATATGGTGAAACCCTGACTCTACTACAAATACAAAAATTAGCCGGACATGGTGGGGTGCGCCTGTAGTCCCAGCTACTCAGGAGGCTGAGATAGGAGAATTGCTTGAACCCTGGTGGTAGAGGTTGCAGTGAGCCGAGATCACGCCATTGCATTCCAGCGTGGATGACAGAAAGAGACTCCATCTCAAAATATATATATATGTGTATATGTATATATACAGTGATACAGACACCACCACAGTCAAGATCAGGGGAATACTTTTATCATTCTAGAAGCTTGTCTCATGATTCTTTGCAGTTGATCCTGATCTCTAGCCCCAGGCAATCATTGATACGATTTTTATCACTAGTTTTTCTATAGTGTACTATACAAAGTTCAGGTTTGACTTTATTTACCTTAGCATTGTGTTTTAGAGATTTGTCCAGGTGGTTGTGGGTGTTATTTTGTTCCTTTTCATTGCTGAGTAGTATTCCACAGTGTGGGTATGCTACAGTTTGTTTATCTGATGACTTTTGCGTGTTTTTTTTTAAGTTTTTATCTATTAAAATAATGCTGCTGTATACAAATCTGAGTGGATATATGCTTTCATTTCTCTTAGTAAACATCTACAAGTGGAGTAGAGCTTAGTTGTTTGGTATGTGTACGTTTAACTTTGGAAAACAGTTTGGAAGTTTAAAAAAAAAAAAGTTTGGAAGTTTTTTGGTTTTATGGCCGGGTGTGGTGGTTTATGCTTGTAATCCCAGCACTTTGGGATGCCGAGGCAGGTGGATCACCTGAGGTCAGGAGTTTGAGACCAGCCTGGCAACATGGTGAAACCCGTCTCTACTAAAAATACAAAAAAAATCTGAGTGTGGTGGTGGGCACCTGTAATTCCAGCTACTTGGGAGGCTGAGGCAGGAGAATCGCTTGAACTTGGGAGGCAGAGGTTGCAGTGAGCCAAGATCGTGCCATTGTACTCCAGCCTGTGCGACAAGAACGCTTTTTTTTTCCTCAAAAAAAGAAAAAAGTAGTTTTATATGCTGGGTATGGTGGCACATGCCTGTAATCCTAGCACTTTGGGAGGCTAAGGCAGGAGCATACCTTGATCCCAGGAGTTCAAGATCAGCCTGGGCAACATGGTGAGACCCTATCTCTACAAAAAAAAAAAAAAAAAATGTAACTAGCTAGGTGTGGTGGCACATGCCTGTAGTCCCAGCTCCTTGGGGAGCTGAGGTAGGAGGATTGCTTGAGCCCAGGAGGTTGAGGCTGCAGTGAGCAGTGATCGTGCCGCTGCACTCCAGCCTGTGCAACAGAACGAGACCCTGTCTCAAAATAAAAATTGGTTTTATCCATTTACATATTTGTGTGCAACACAACACTTACGCCTTGTCTTCACCAGCACTTGATATTGTCAAGGGTTTTTTAAACTTTAGGTCAGGAGATGACAAACATTTTATTAAAGGGACATAAATATTTATACTTAAATGCCATATAGTCTCTGTTGCAATTACTCAGATCTACTGTTGTGGCAAGGCAGCTATAGACAGTATGTAAATGAATGGGTGTAGCTATGTTTTAATAAAACTTTGACGTAAAACATGCTACTACTGTTAGGCCAGAGTTTGCTGACTCCTGCTTTAGTCATTCTAATTGGGTATATAGTGGTATGTTATTGTAGTATTAATATTTTTAAAACTTTAATAAGGTGTAATATAAGCTGCACATATTAAAGTACACAGTTTGATGACTTTTAACATGCGTGTACATTCTTGTGAAGCCATTGTCACAGTGATAAACACATCCATCACTCTCCAGTTTCCTTGTGCAATTTTGTAGTCCATTCCTCTCTCCCTATTCCTATCTTCATCCCTACAATTTTATGTGCATGTAATAGTATGGTAGTGCTTGTCTAATTTCTTTCACTTGCCATAATTATTTTGAAATTCATGCCGGGCACAGTGGCTCGTGCCTGTGATCCCAGCACTTTGGCAGGCCAAGGCAAGCAAATCACCTGAGGTCAGGAGTTCAAGACCAGCCTGGCCAACATGGTGAAACCCCGTCTCTACAAAAATTATCTGGGCATAATGGTGGATGCCTATAATCCCAGCTACTCGGGAGGCTGAGGGAGGGAGAATCACTTGAACCTGGGAGGCAGAGGCTGCAGTGAGCCGAGATCGTGCCATTGCACTCCAACCTGGGAGACAGAGGGAGGAAAAAAAAAGGCTGGGCACGGTGGCTCACGCCTATAACCTCGGCACTTTGGGCGGCCGAGGCGGGTGGATCAAAAAAGAAAGAAATTCATATATATTAGTGTGTGTATGAGTAGTTCATTCCTATTTCCTGCTAAGTATTCCATTGTATGGATATATCACCATTTGTTGATTCACCTGTTGATGGACGTTTAGGTTGTTTCCAATTTTTGGCTATTACAAATAAAGTGGTTATGAACGTTTGTGTAACAAGTTTTTGGACATATGCTTTCATTTTTCTTGGTAGATACCTCTTAGTAGAATAGCTGGCGAGTATGGTAAATATATGTTTAATGTTTTAAGATACTGCCAGACTCTTTTTCAAAAATGGTTGTGCCATTTTACATTCCATTCTGCAGCCTGTGAATGCTCCAGTTTTTCACAGCCTTGTTAATACTTGATATGGTCAGGCTTTTTTATTTTAGCCGGGCTGGTGGGTATATGGTGGTTTAAATTTGCATTTCTCTAATGACTAATGGTGTTGGATATTTTTTAATGTGCTTTTTTGCCATCTGTTTGTATTCCTTGGCAAGGTGCCTGATCAAATCTTTTGCCTATTTTTTAAAATGGGGTTATTGTCAAGAAGTGGGCAGCATTATGGGGGTCTGAGATTTTATCCTATTTGCAAGGTAGTAACTTTTTAGCTAACAGTTTCATGGATGCCAGCAAGAGACATGAGACTCTTGAGTCAGAAAAGGGCTTGATTACTTAGAGCAAAGAAAGCAGCATGAGTTCCATGTTTGTATCAGTGTTTCTTGTTCCCTGTCCCCCTAGTCCCACAGGGGTGGCACAGTGGCCTAGGTGTGTACCGTGCTCACAGTTGTTTGCATCACAGTTGAGGAATTCTGAGCTTTAGGAAACCCAAATCTTCTGTAATGGGCTGCAAGCAAACCTGCCTAACCTTTGCTGTAGAAGAAACATTATTGTACTGGACAATAAATAAACCTACTCTCCACTCTGGAAGAGGACAGGCTCTGTTTTCCAGTCCTTTGCTGTACAGACAACTTTGAAAAGATAGTCCAAAATAAAAGGCTCTCAATGTCCTTGTTTATAAGACATGCAGAAACATGAGTATCCATGGAGAGTTGTCTTGTTCCATATCCTTGTTTCTATATTATCCTGGCTGGTACTGAATTTTCCCCATAAGTACAGCACTTCTTTAGCTGCTCTGATAAATCTGACCATAGGGACCAGGACCTGGCTGGGTGCGGTGGGTCACGCCTGTAATCCCAGCACTTTGGGAGGCCGAGGCGGGTGGATCATCTGAGGTCAGGAGTTCGAGACCAGCCTGGCTAACATGGTGGAACCCCATTTCTACTAAAAATACAAAAAAATTAGCCAGGCGTGGTGACACATGCCTGTAATCCCAGCTACTCAGGAGGCTGAGGCAGGAGAATTGCTGAGGCTGCAGTGAACTGAGATCGTGCCATTGCACTCTGGCTTGGGCAACAAGAGCGAAGCTCTGTCCCAAAAACAAACAAAAAACACAGAGACCAGGACCTAATCCATTCAGTTTTTCTCATAGTGGATTTATTTAAGGATTTATTGAAGTCAACATAACTTCAAGCAGCAGGATTTGGCCACCCTGCCATGTTCACCTTAATCATGCACACACCACACTAAGGTTCATTCTGGACTCAGCTAGCTGAACAAATCCCTAGAAAAACAGGTGACTTTCTTTTTGGGTTTCTGTATTGACTTTTCCACTTAGCCCTGGGCATTAATCTAAGTATAGCAAGATGTTTTACAATTATACAGGCTCCACATTGTCCCATAGGGAGGATGTCTACTAGGGCAAGTTTTTCATTCATAATAAACCTGGCCCCAGTGGCTTGAAGCTGACATAAATGCCTTCCAGAGCCCAAGTGATATCAGTGAACATATCAGCTTAAGTCATGCACAATGTTGTACCACTTTTTTAATTGGATTACTCCTTTTAGGGAAAACTGCCCACGGGATGTGCATAAATAAGTCAGTTATTATTCTAGGAAGCATCCCTTTGAGAATTTCTAACCAAGAGTATCCTTAAATGAGACCTCCACAGTCACCCGAGGGCTGCTTGATCTTCCTTAAACACTTGATGGTCTCCTATGACCACCTCTTAGGTGTAAGTCATCGTTTTGTTTTGTTTTGTTTGAGACGGAGCCTCACTCTTGCCCAGGCTGGAGTGCAGCGACTCGATCTCAGTTCACTGCAACCTCTGCCTCCCGGGCTCAGGCAATACTCCTGCCTCAGCCTCCCTAGTAGCTGGGATTACAGGCACCTGCACCTCACCTTGCTAATTTTTGTATTTTTAGCAGAGATAGGTTTCTCCATGTTGGCCAGACGGGTCTCTAACTCCCGACCTCAAGTGACACACCAGCCTCGGAGTCCCAAAGTGCTGGGATTACAGGCATGAGCCACCGCGCCTTGCAAGTCATCATATTTTTGTGAGGCAAGGAATGAGTACCTGGCTTCCACACAAGAAGCACAGTCCCAGGAGCACATAGGAACCCTGAAAGGAAAGTACTGTTTGCAATTGTTCGTGCCTCCAAAGTAGGACCTGCATCAGTGTAGAGGCACAGATTGACATGGCCTCCAATGTAGTCTCCTTTCCCAGTTCAATTAGAATGATTGAGTCTAGTTCTAGTTTTTGGAGAGACTGTGAGGACAGGACAGTCAGTTGACTTCTTTCCTGTTTATTTATTTATTTATATATATATATATATATATATATATATATATATATATTTATTTATTTATTTATTGAGATGGAGTCCCGCTCTGTCGCCCAGGCTGGAGTGCAGTGACATGATCTTGGCTCACTACCTCTACCTCCCAGGTTCAAGTGATTCTCCTGCCTCAGCTTCCCCAGTAGCTGGGACTACAGGCAAGTGCCACTAGGTTGAGCTAACTTTTGTGTTTTTAGTGGAGACGGGGTTTCACCATGTTGGCCAAGCTGGTCTCGAACTCCCGACCTCAAGTGATCTGCCTGCTTCAGCATCCCAAAGTGCTGGGATTACAGGTGTGAGCCACCACGCCCAGCCGAGTCTGTCCTATTTATCACAAGCTCCTGAATGCCAGCTGACTTGAGTAGTAACTGTCCACCTCATGGACTGATGTCAGCTGTGAGAACGGTAGTGGAGCATGGTGTTTTGCCTGCGACACACAGGAGTCATCCCCAGCTGTTTTTAGAAGACATGTTGGTAAAGTTAAGGGAAACCACTTGGCAGGGAATGGCAAACACAGCAGTCAGTTTAAAAATGCTTATAGCCGTTGGCGAGACCTGCAACTGAGCATTTTTCTTAATTTGAAAGGTTCTAGGGGCAGTTCTGAAAGACAAAGTTGGTTTGTTTTGTTTTGTTTTTGGAGACAGGGTCTCACTGTGTCACCCAGGCTGGAGTGCAGTGGTGCAATCACAGCTCACTGCAGCTATAACTTTCTAGGCTCAAATGATCCTCCCACCTCAGCCTCCCAAAGGAGCTGAGACTGTAGACATGTGCCACCATGCCCAGCTAATCTTTTATAATTTTTTGTAGAGATGGGGTCTTACTATGTTCTCCAGGCTGTTCTTAAACTCCTGGACTCAAGCGATCCTCCTGCCTCAGCCTCCCAAAGTGCTGGTATTAAAGGTGTGAGCCACCACGCCCAGCTTGACAAAGATTATTGTCCCTCCCTGCCCCATGTCTTCTGGAGTCATAAGATGTTTCTCTCCCTAGATGGCAAGGTTGTCATTCCTCCTTCACCTCTTTTCCAGTCATCCCCTCCTCTTATCCAGACCTTTCATCTGGTATGGTCAGGTACAAGAAGGGCAAGGACATTTAAAACTTAGAGACCCATTATGTTTCCCACTTTGGCTCACATGGGCTATTATAAGTGAGTGTACTTGGCAAGCAGTGAATTCAATCAAGTGGTCAGTATTCCTAAAAGATGTCACTCCATTAAGAGAATCCAGATGGCCGAACTAGAATGAAGTTCGAATTTCCTAACCCTGGCTTTGACCAGGCTGTCACCTTTAAGAGGTACCAGGCTATTCCAGGGTTATTGTTGGGGAAAAGAAAATGTTTAAGAATGTTCAGGGCGGGCCAGGCGCGGTGGTTAACGCCTGTAATCCCGGCACTTTGGGAGGCTGAGGCGGGCAGATCACATCACCTAAGGTCAGGAGTTCGAGACTAGCCCTGACCAACATGGTGAAATCCCATCTCTACTTAAAAAAAAAAAAAAAAAAGCAGAATTAGCAGAGATCGTGCCATTGCGTTCTAGCCTGGGCAACAAGAGCGAAACTCTATCTCAAAAAAAAAAAAAAATTTCAGGGCACAGAATCCTACTTTTTCAGATTGGGTTTATATTACTTCCCTCCCCTTCGGTCTTCATCATTATCCAGGAAGTAGCCAAGAAGACATGATCCCTTTCTAGGGACAGCTAAATTCAGTAATCAAACTGCTTTACTCAGATTTTTGGACAAAGAGGAGGTGAGGGAAGTAGAGTCAGAAATCATTTTGAGTCATTGTTTGAGAAAGCTGTTGCCATACTCAACAAGGTACTCAGTATCTATGGATGGTAGCATGAAACATCCATCAATACCTTGACTGTTATTGGTTTGCTTTTGTGGTCATTTTTGTGTATGTGATAAAGCTGAACCATTATCAGACTGCAGATGGTCTAGAAAGGTGAACATAAGACATAAGATTAGTTTCAAGAGCCACAGTAGTGTGACCAGAACCAGCTGATGAAACTGGAACAGCAACAGTGTAATCTAAAGAAGTGTCAGCATGGCGGGGCGGGGTGGCTCACACCTGTAATCCCAGCATTTTGGGAGGCTGAGGTGGACAGATTGCCTGAGGTCAGGAGTTTGAGACCAGTCTGACCAACGTGGTGAAATCCTGCCTGTACAGAAACAAAAAAAAATTAGCCAGGCGTGGTGGCGTGCGCCTGTAATCTCAGCTACTTGGGAGGCTGAGGCAGGGGAATTACTTGAACCAGGGAGGTGGAGGTTGCAGTGAGCTGAGATCGCGCCACTGCACTCCAGCCTGGGCTCCAGAGCGAGGCTCCAGAGTGATCCAGAGCGAGGCTCCAGAGTGAGACTCCGTCTCCAGAAAAAAAAAAAAAAGTGTCAGAAATGTCAGCAATGATGAAGCACCACTGATAGCCCTGCATTGGGGTCACAGCTCCAGTACAGTCAGTCTGCAAGGAACAGTCAGGGACAACGCTCTGTGTTATGTGATCCTTCACTATGAGACAAGCAGACCAAGTTGTAACAGGTGTCAAGTCTGACATTAACAGTCGCAAACTTCTGCATAAGAAACATAGGGTCCTCTAATTTGTGCCCAGTCTCTGATGGTGGTGCATGTGTTACCATATCCAGAATAATGTTGGCTGTAGGCTTCATTAGTGGCAGTCTGGGCAGTGCAGGCTTGATTAGCATCTTGATTCCAGTTGGTCTCATTAGAGAATAGTCCCTTATCTTGCACATCTAAATGAGTGACCCAGATAGTTCCGGCAACAGCTGCTATTTTTTCCACAGTTGTGGCCCCAGAGGCGTGGATGTCTTTAATCTGCCAAGTCTTCCAAGTAGCAGACTAAACAGCTAGACCATTGGCAACAATGTAAGTGCCAGTATAGCAAGGTTAATTTGGGGGAATGTTGTCCAGAGTCATGAGGACAGCCTTGAGTTCTGCCCACTGAGCAGAATGACCATGTCTGCTTTGGGTTTTCATTGTTGGTGCAGAGGCTGAGCACTTGCAGCAGCCCAGTGAACACCATCAAATTTCAGCTTAGCCAAGCCATCAGTTAATTAAGGGTTCCATTAATCTAGTGACTTTGCTTTGGGCAACAGTTGGGGAGCTGCTAGTTTTTCATGATGGCCAAGGGGGCCCACTACTTTCTTAAGTATACCATTTGTATTTGACAAGTGACACTTGGTGGGCATTTCTCACCTTGTTAGTCGTGAAGTCTGAGTTGACTCACCCCCAAATGGGAATATCAGACTGGAGGACCTCAGGGCCTGCATGGGTAGTTAGAGATCAGTTTCAACAAGAGCCCAACAGCAAACTAATTTTTTTTTTCACAGATTTGGTGTACCTTGGGAGCTGTGTCAGGGTTTAGCAAGTCCAAAACCCAAGGAATAACTGTTGGATAGAGGCTGCCTCCTTTTGCCAGAAGCTCCAATCTACAAAAGCATCAGGCTCAGACTAGTGGCTCAAAGGGCTCATTAGCGTAGAGAGAATGCACTGCGGTTTGATTGTTAACTTGCAAAGCAGCCTGTTGGTTGCAGCCCCACTTAGAGGTTGCTGTTTTGCTTGCAGATTAGCTGATAGAAAGGAGAAAGTAGAATGCCTAAGTAAGGCACATACTGTCCAGCACCCAAAGAGTCCAGTAGGATGCTGGGCTTTATTTTTGTTGGGAGGAGGGTAGGAGAAGAAACAGTTTTTCTTTTACTGCTGGATGGATGGAGTGTTGTGAATCTATCTTTATAAACTTTACCTGATGAGTAGGCCTCTGAAATTTGCTGGGGTTTATCAGCAACCCCTGCTGATGGAGGTGTGATAACATTGCAGTCTGCCTTTGAGACTGAGACTTCTGATTTACCAGTCAATAGGATATCATCAATATAACATAAACTAGACATCAGAAGATAGAGACACTGCACTAAATCCTGACCTCACCACTAGCGGCAAATGTCAGGGAGGTTTGCAGGTTTGCTCGGCTGTTCTGTTAGCTCTTCTTCCCAGTTGGGGTGATTCCCTCTGGTACTTACGGGATGAAGAAGTATAAATGCACTTCCTGCTGTACATTCACATGTTGAAGCAACAACAGTATACATAGAATCAGCCGTACCACAAGGTCAGGATAGCGTCCCTTTCCTGCTGTGAACCATGCCCAAACCCCATCAGTTAAAAAATGCAAGTCCATCCTCTCCCCATGGAAAAGTGGTATGGTGAGTTTGGCACCTTAATCTGACATAGCCATGGAAGTTTGAGTCCTCCCATTCCTGAGTTTTCTCCAATATACTTGGATGAGTATACTGCTTTCAGTCCCCTTTGGGAACAGGGAGAATTTGGCTCCACTCCTAATTATCTTTCTCCTAAAAGCACTGAAGTCAAAGGAGAGGGTAGAGGAGGAAAAGATGTGGAGGGAGAAAAGTGACTGTGCCAATAAGTAAGGCACATTTACTTTTGGTTTCAAGCAGCACAGAAGCTGCATGTGGCTTGACTAAACAAACCACTGGGTGTTTTCAGCCCACCCAATGACCTTAGTCAGTGTAACGTCATCCCTGCTGACACCCATCTATTTCAGCCTTGGGGATTCCTTGATTCATTGGCTCCCTGCATGTTACTTTGCATTTGGGGTTATGAGGTTTATGTCTTTTTGACTTGTCTCAGGTTTGACTTGGACAGTAGTGACTAAAGAGTACACCTAGGCCAGGTGCAGTGGCTCACGCCCATAATCCTAGAACTTTGAGAGGCCAAGATGGGAGGATCACTTGAGCTCAGGAGTTTGAGACCAGCCTGAACAACATGGTGAGACCTTGTCTCTCTACCCCCACCAAAAAAAAAAAAAAAATTACACCTTAATTCTGGACATTGCTGCCCTGTTATTCTTTTGCCTGGTTTTAACATAAAGGTTAGGGAGCTTTTCAGCAGCATTGACCACAAGAATTCATATTACTTTGGATCCTTTTCTCATTCCCCAGTGAGAATCTTCATCAGCATTGTGAACCCACTTGGACTGGAAGGCTCTATATATTCAGTATCTTATCTATGGTTTCCCATAGGAGTTTGTCTTAAAGACATCTCTCAAAGAAGGCCCTTATAGAAGCCAGGACTGACTGCAAAAAAAACTTTGAGACCTTTTACTGTCCTCTCCAAATGAATCAAAGGTGGGCATGATAAACTGCAGGAAGGACGGAGCCCAAAGCTGGTCCAGGTTTTGTCATTCTTCCTTGATAAGCATTATGTTCTCCTCTCATCTCCCATGTGAACCGTCCAAAGCTGTGACTCACCTGGCTTCTGCCTATAGCAATGGCAAATTTCCCTTCTTTTACATTCATTGTAGGTGCATATTATTGTAACTTGTCTGAAAAGAGGCAGAACCTTCTGTCCCACCCACCGATTCCCAATGAATCTTAGTATGGTTGTTAACCATGGAGCAGACATGGTACCAGATTGATAAAAGAGTCTTTCTCCCACAGAAGAGTTTGCAATAACCAGGGCACCATTTCAGCAGCTGTTGAACTTGCTGCCCAATACTCTTCCTGCAACTACCTTCCAAGTTTTGCTTCATTAATAGGTACTTTTGTTTCCTAAAGCTACTACTGTAACAAAGTACCATAAACTGGGTGGCTTTAAACAACAGAAATGTGTTGTTTCTCAGTTCTGAAGGCTAAATGTCTGAAATCAAGGTGTTCATAGTGCCATGATCCCTCCCAAGACACTAAGGGGAGCATCCTTTTTGCCTCTTCTGGCTTCTGGCTAAAAGGTGTTTCTTGGCTTATGGTAGCAGAACTCCAATCTCTGCCTTCATCTTCACATTGCCATCTTCTCTGTCTTCATAATGGCTTTCTCCTGTGTCCAGGTTTATTCTTCCTTGTAGAGACACTAATTGTGTTGAATTAAGGCTTGTCTTAATAACCTCATTATTTTTTTTGAGACTTGAGTTTCACTCTTATTGCCCAGGTTGGAGTGCAGTGGTGCCATCTCGGCTCACCGCAACCTCCACCTCCTGGGTTCAAGCGATTCTCCTGCCTCAGCCTCCCGAGGAGCTGGGATTACAGGCATGCACCGCCATGCCTGGCTAATATTGTATTTTTAGTAGAGACAGGGTTTCTCTGTGTTGGTCAGGCTGGTCTCAAACTCCTGACCTCAGTTGATCCGCCTGCCTCGGCCTCCCAGAGTGCTGGGATTTACAGGCGTGAGCCACTGCACCTGGTGTTTTTTTGTTTTGTTTTGTTTTTGTTTTTTGTTTTTTTGAGACAGTTTCACTCTTGTTGCCCAGGCTGGAGTGCAGTGGCGCAATCTTGGTTCACCACAACTTCCACCTCCTGGGTTCAAGTGTTTCTCCTGCCTCAGCCTCCCAAATAGCTGGGATTACAGGCATGTGCCCCCACTCCCGGCTAATTTTTGTATTTTTAGTAGAGATGAGGTTTCTCTGTGTTGGTCAGGCTGGTCTCGAACTCCCGACCTCAGTTGATCCGCCCGCCTCGGCCTCCCAAAGTGCTGGAATTACAGACGTGAGCCACCACGCCCGGCCAGACGTCATCTTAACTCAGTTATATCTGCACACTTATTTCCAAATAAGGCCTATTCACAGATATTAGGGTCCAGGACTTCAACATACCTTTGCGGGAACACAATTCAATCCTTAATAATAGGCAGTAAAGTAGAGGGCCATTTATTGCTTTGTTGACTATACAGTGTAGTCCACATGTTTGCTGCTGGTTCCCGTGGACTTCCCTCAAATCCGATCAGTTGCTCTGTGATGCCTCATCCTTCCTTTTCCAGAAAGCCTTTTTTTTTTCCCAGCATCTTATTCTCAATGCCAAAAAACTGGCAAGAGCAGTGAGGGATCTGAGATTTTACTCTACTTGCAAGCCTACAAGTTTTCCTGCCACAGTGTCATGGATGCTGGAAGAAGATACAAGACTTCTGAGTCAGAAAGAAAGGACCTTATTACTGTCTACATAGCAAGCAGTATAAATTTCATTTTTATACCAGTTTTCCCTTCCCCTCAAGTCCCACAAGAGTCACATAGAGTGGCCCAGGTGAATGCATAAGATTGATATATATTGTAGCTGAAGAATCTCCAGCTTAGGAATTCCAAATTTTTTATAGTGGGCTACAAACAAACCTGCCTAACGTTTTTCCCAGAGTGGGGGCATTCTCTTTATTATATTGGACAATAAACCTGCCCTTTCATCTACTATACTATGCTGCAAACATCCAAACCAAAAGTTTTCAGTTCACAAGATGTGAGGAAACTGAAGAGACTCAAGGAGAATTGTCTCCCAACAGGTGCCGTCTTTTACTGAGTTTATTGAGTTGTGAGAATCCTTTCTTCACTCTAGATATAAGATCTTTAGGCTGGGCACGGTGGCTCTTACCTGTAATTCCAGCACTTTGGGAGGCCAAGGTGGGCAGATCACCTGAGGTCAGGAGTTCAAGACCACCCTGGCCAATATGGTGAGACCCCGTCTCTACTTAAAAATAGAAAAATTAGCCGGGCATGGTGGCGGAAGCCTGTAATCCCAGCTACTCGGGAGGCTGAGGCAGGAGAATCACTTGAACCCTGGAGGCAGAGGTTGCAGTGAGCCAAGATCGTGGCACTGCATTCCAGCCTGGGCCACAAGAGAGATGCTCTGTCTCAAAAAAAAAAAAAAAAAAAAAGATCTTTGACAAATAAATGTTTGCAACTATTTTCTTCTGGCCTGTGGCTTGCTTTTTTATTAACTGTATTTCAGAGGGCAGTTTTTAATTTTGATGAAGTCTATTTTATCAATTTTTGCTGTTACAATTTCTGCCTTTTGTATGCTGTTTAAGAAATCTTTCAGCTGGGCAGGCCGGGCGCGGTGGCTCACGCCTGTAATCCCAGCACTTTGGGAGGCCGAGGCGGGCAGATCACAAGGTCAGGAAATCGAGACCATCCTGGCTAACACGGTGAAACCCCATCTCTATTAAAAATACAAAAAATTAGCTGGTCGTGGTGGCGGGCGCCTGTAGTCCCAGCTACTCGGGAGGCTGAGGCAGGAGAATGGCGTGAACCTGGGAGGCGGAGCTTACAGTGAGCCAAGATCACGCCACTGCACTCCAGCCTGGGCAACAGAGCGAGACTCCATCTCAAAAAAAAAAAAAAGAAATCTTTCAGCTGGGCACAGTAGCTCATGTCTGTAATCCTAGTACTCTGGGAGGCCGAGGCAGGAGGATCACTTGAGCCCAGGAGTTCAAGACCACCCTGGGTGACATAATGAGACCTCGATTCTATCAAAAATAAAATTAGCTGAGTGTGATGGCATGCATCTGTAGTCCCAGCTGCTTGAGAGGCTGAGGTGGGAGGATCACTTGAGCTCAAGAGGTTGAAGCCACAATGAGCCAACATCACACCCCTGCACTCCAGCCTGTGTGAGAGAATGAGAACTCTTTCACTAACCAATGTCACTAAGGTCTTCTCCTGTTTTCTTCTAGAAATTTAATGATTCTTAAATTTAGGTCTTTGACCCATTTTGAATTAATTTTTCATGTATGATATGAGGTAAAGGTTGAGGCTTATTTTTCCCATGCACATAATTGTTCCAGCACCACTGTTAAATGATTACCTTGGAACTTTTTTTTTTTTTTTCCTGAGACAGAGTTTTGCTCTTGTCGCCCAGGCTGGAGTGCAATGGTGCGATCTTGGCTCACCCCAACCTCCGCCTCCTGGGTTCAAGTGATTCTCCTGCCTCAGCCTGCCGAGTAGCTGGGATTACAGGCATGCCACCATGCCCGGCTAATTTTGTATTTTTAGTAGAGACGGGATTTCCCCATGTTGGTCAGGCTGGTCTCAAACTCCCAACCTCAGGTGATCCACCTGCCTTGGCCTCTTAAAGTGTTGCGATTACAGGCATGAGCCACCGCACCTGGCTGGCACCTTTTTTTCCCCAAAAAAATCAGTTGACTAAGCGTGGGTTATTTCCATGGACTGTATTCCATTAATCTTCGTGTCTATGCTTTCACCACTACTATTGTCTTAATTACTGTAGCTTTAAGTCTTGAAATCAGGTAGGATAAGCCTTGCAGTCTTGTTTTCTAACTGTTTATATAAATTCTATTGCCACTTCATCAGTTTCTTCAAAAAAGCCTGGTAGGATATTCTTATAGATTTTTTAAACCCCTACATTATGTATTTCAGGAACAAAGAAAACTCAGCTCCATTAGAGGAAAATACCACAGGAAAAAATGAGGCCAAAAAAAGGAAGATTGCAGAAACTTCAAATGTTATCACTGAGTCATTGCCATCTGCAGAATCAGAACCTGTTGAAATTGAGGTAGAGATTGCCGAAGGCACCATTGAAGTGGAAGATGAAGGCGTCGAAACATTAGAGGAAGTGGCTTCTGCGAAGCAGTCCGTAAAGTACATACAGAGCACAGGTTCCTCTGATGATTCTGCTCTAGCACTGTTGGCAGATATTACCAGCAAGTACCGTCAAGGTGACAGAAAAGGGCAGATTAAAGAAGATGGCTGTCCATCTGACCCCACGAGCAAACAGGTAGAAGGTATTGAAATTGTGGAACTTCAGCTGTCACATGTGAAGGACTTGTTCCATTGTGAGAAATGTAACCGTTCATTTAAATTGTTTTACCATTTTAAGGAACACATGAAATCACACTCCACTGAGAGTTTCAAGTGTGAAATATGCAATAAACGATATCTTCGAGAGAGCGCATGGAAACAGCACCTAAATTGTTACCACCTTGAAGAAGGTGGAGTCAGTAAGAAGCAAAGAACTGGGAAAAAAATTCACGTGTGTCAGTACTGTGAGAAACAGTTTGACCATTTTGGACATTTTAAAGAACATCTTCGAAAACATACAGGTAATGAGCAAATACTTTGCTAAAATTTTTTTTTTCCCACATGCACTTCAAATTTAAATATCTAAATCCTTTTAAAAAAAATAGTGCCTCAGAAGCCATCTAATGTATTATCTCTAATGTGTAGGCTAAGTACACGTTTTTATAGTATTACATGTTCAAATATTGGTGCTTTAAATGCAAATCAGTATCAACTTTGGAAGTAATTGTTACTTTTATGCCTTGCCCAATTTTTATATTTTTCAAAGAAATAGAGAAAATAGTTTGTGATTTATTTCCTAAAGATTATAAATAATTAAATCTTATAGTGAGACTTTACCATTTCTATTTTTACATTTCTTGTATCATGTTACTTACAGTACATTTACAAGCAATCCCTGACAGCCGGGCGCGGTGGCTCATGCCTGTAATCCCAGCACTTTGAGAGGCCGACCTGAGGTCAGGAGTTCAAGACCAGCCTGACCAACATGGTGAAACCTCATCTCTACTAAAAATACAAAAATTAGCCAGGCGTGGTGGCGGGCACCCGTAGTCCCAGCTACTCCGGAGGCTGAGGCAGGGGAATCACTTGAACCTGGGAGGCAGAGGTTGCAGTGAGCCGAGATCGTGCCACTGCACCCCAGCCTTGTCGACAGAGCGAGACTCCATCTTAAAAAAGAAAAAAAGCGGCCGGGCGTGGTGGCTCACGCCTGTAATCGCAACACTTTGGGAGGCCAAGGCAGGTGGATATCTGAGGTCAGGAGTTCAGAGACCAGCCTGACCAACATTGTGAAACCCCGTCTCTACTAAAAATACAAAAAATTAGCTGGGCGTGGTGGCAGGCGCCTGTAATCCCAGCTACTTGGGAGGCTGAGGCCGGAGAATTGCTTGAACCCGGGAGGCAGAGGTTGCAGTGAGCCAAGATCACGCCGTTGTACTCCAGCCTGGGCAACAAGAGCAAAACTCTATCTCAAGGAAAAAAAAAAAAAAAGCAATCCCTGACATGTTTATACTTCTTTTCTTTTCTTTTCCTTTTTTTTTTTATTTTTGGCAGATGGAGTCTTGCTCTGTTGCCCAGGCTGGAGTGCAGTGGCACGATCTCGGCTCACTGTAACCTCCGCCTCCTGGGTTCAAGCGATTCTTCAGCCTCAGCCTCCCGAGTAAGCTGGGACTACAGGCGGGCACCACCACGCCTAGCTAATTTTTGTAATTTTAGTAGAGATGAGGTTTCACCCTATTGGTCAGGCCAGGGTGGTCTCAAACTCCTGACCTTGTGATCCGCCCGCCTCAGCCTCCCAAAGAGCTGGGATTACAGGCATGAGCCACCACATGTGGCCCATGTTTATACTTCTTAATGTACATTGAGTTACCTGCTTTGGCGCAGTAGGTTAGTAGGCAATATATGTCCATCTCTCTCCACCTTTTCAACAACAAATATATCAGGACTGGCGGACATTCAGGGAGCTGAGGAGAATAAGGTCTTTATACTTCTCCTGGGAGCCATGCAGGCATGATGGAAATGTCCCGAAAAATGTACCTCAGGGCCTCACCCACATAGTTCTTCATCCCCTATTCCAGTCGTCTCCCTGTCAAGAGTCCCTGACCTTGCTCAGGTCTCTTGCTTGCTCCCACTCCCCAAACAATCTTTGCTGGGTCTCCTATACCAGACACAGTAGCTACCACCAACAAATTGAATCTTGGATAGTCCCTAAACCTACTATTACAAGGGTATGGAGAGAGCAGTTAATAAAGCATGCTAAGTGTCAGACTTATGGACATTTGTCCCCAAGTCTTTGTTATATGTGGTGGTTAAGGCTGCTTAGACTGTTAATACAGAAAGTACAACATAGATATCCTACAGTATTCAGAATCTTTCTCTTTGATGCTGGAGTTTAGAGAGCTTCTGGTAAAAGTTTTTTTAAAATAGATTTGTCACTGTCACTTGGTATACATCACTTGAAATTAAGGAACCACATAGATTCAGATGATGTTATCCCCCTCACTGTCCAAACTTACTGTTAGTATTCGAGGACTGAGTAAATACAGAAATAGCAAAGGGATCTTGTACTTAAGGCTCAGTATGGATTTAAAAGTCTTTAAGGTACTTAGTTGGGATAACTAATAGGCGTTTATGAAATCTTTTGGGAAAATGCTTTCTGATTTCAAACATATGTATATACAGTCTACTTTTGAACAACGTGGGTTTGAACTGCTTGCATCCGCTTATATGCAGATTTCATTCAACTAAATGTGGATCAAAATTATAGTATTCTCAGGATGCAAAACCCATGTATGTAGAAGACCAACTTTTAGTATGTGTGGTTCCACAGGGCCGGCTGCAGGACTTGAGTGTGCATGGATTTTGCTATACGAACCAATCCCCCACATATACACCAAGGGACACCTGCCTGTTTTATATAATATTTGGAAACTGCCTATAGTTACAATTTTTGGTCCTTAGAAAACGAATAATAGTCTGTTGGTGAACATTTTTGTGGTAATTGGGTTAATTATGCAAAACAATTGTTACACCAGCAGCACAATAAACAAACGTTGGTAAGTAACTTGCAAACTTCGATAGCAGTTTCCAGTACCCCAGCAGATAATTAGGATAATCAGTAGCTTTTATAGCCTATGAATGTGAAAGTAGCCGCAGTTACCTCTTTTACCCAAAACATTGCCTGCTGACTTTTACCTCTTAGAAAATAGCACAACACGGACCACTTTGGATATCTTTAAATATGCCTCTCAGATCTTAGATTTTTTTATTTTGTATTGGAAGCAGAATATAGGGTTAAAGTACATTATCTTGTATGTCTTGTCTTTCCCTTAGAAATGATGTGAGATAAGTAATTTAAGTAGTTGTTATAAATTACTGAACCATATACCCATTGGAGGAACAGTTGAGCACGTAAAGCAAACTGAACCCCCACTTCATTGTTTTTTAACTTCAACCAATTTCTATACTGGTAATTAGTTCCAAGATCGTTGTTGTTCTCTTCTCTCCTCTCCTCTGTCCTCTCTCTCTCATTTGAAACAGGGTCTTGCTGTGTTGCCCAGGCTGGAGTACAGTGGTGCGATCATGGCTTACTGCAGTCTCGACCTCCTGGGCTCAAGTGATCCTTCTGCCTTAGCTTCCTGAGTAGCTGGGACTACAGATGTGTGCCAGCTAATTTTTCTATTTTTTGTAGAGACGCGGTTTCACCACGTTGCCTAGGGTTGGAACATAGGCATGAGCCACCGTGCTTGGCCCTGTATTTCTTTTTTTTCTAATTTTTTTAATTTTTTTATTTTTAGCTTTAACAACAGGAATTCATTTTCTCACAGTTCTAGAGGTTAGAAGTCCAAGATCAATCTGTTGGTTTCTTTTGAGACCTCTCTTTTTGGCTTGTAGATGGCTACCTTCTCTCTGTGTCCTTACATGGTTTTATCATCTTTGTGCATGCGTCTCTGGTGTGGCCTTGTATTTCTTAATAAGACTGGAAAGTCAAAATTACTTCTTGATCTGTGGGCTGCAGAATGGCTGTTGTGTTTGCAGACTGAAAACAATATTAATCTCCTTGTACCTCTCCCTCTGAACTCTTGGGTGACCAGCTGCATTGTCAGTGAGCAGTAGTATTTTGAAAGGAGTCTTCTGAGCAGTAGGTTTCAACAGTGGGCTTAAAATAGTCAATAAACCATGCTGTAAACAGATGTTCTGTCAACCAAACTTTGTTCTTCTGTTTCTGTAGCCCAGGCAGAGTACATGTAATAAGATTCTTAGGGACCCTAGGATTTTTGGAGTGATAAATGACTGATTGGCTTTAACTTAAAGTCACCAGCTGCATTAGCTCCCAACAAGAAGGTTATCTGTCCTTTAAAGCTTTGAAGCCAGTCATTGACTTCTCCCTAACTATGAAAGTCCTAGATAGCATCTTCCAATACAAGGCTGTTTTGTCTACATTGAATATCTGTTGTTTAGTGTAGCCACCTTCATCAGTGATCTTAACTAGGTATTCTGGATAACTTGCTACAGCTTCTGCATCAGCATGTGCTGCTTTGCATTGCACTTCTATGTTATAGAGATGACTTCTTTCCTTAAATTTCATTAACCTCTTCTAGCTTCTACCTTTTCTTATGCAACTTCTTACCTCTCTCAACCTTCATAGAATTGAAGAAAGGGCCTTGTTCTGGGTTAGGCTTTGGCTAAAGGGAATGTTGGTTTCGTTTAATCTCTTATCCAGGTTACTCACTCTCCATAAGCAGTAAGGCAATTTTGCTTTTCTTACCATTCATTAGTGTAGCACTTTTAATTTCCTTAGAGAACTTTACCTTTTCAGTCACAACTTAACTACCTGGCATAGGAGACCTGGCTTTCGGCCTGTCTCAACTTTTGATATGCCTTGCTCTCACAGGCTTCATCACTTCTGCCTTTTGATTTGAAGTGAGAGACACGTGACTCTTTTTTTTTTTTTTTTTTGAGACAGAGTCTTGCTCTGTCACCCAGGCTGGAGTGCAGTGGCGCGATCTCGGCTCACTGCAAGCTCTGCCTCCCGGGTTCACGCCATTTTCCTGCCTCAGCCTCCCGAATAGCTGGGACTACAGGTGCCCGCTACCACGCCCGGCTAATTTTTTGTATTTTTAGTAGAGACAGGGTTTCACCATGTTGGCCAGGATGGTCTCGATCTCTTGACCTCGTGATCCACCCCCGCTCGGCCTCCCAAAGTGCTGAATTACAGGCATGAGCCACCACGCCCAGCCGTGACTCTTTTTTTTGACAGGGAGTCTCGTTCTGTCGCCCAGACTGGAGTGCAGTGGCGTGATCTCGGCTGACTGCAACCTCTGCCTCCCGGGTTCAAGCAGCTACTCTGCCTCAGCCTCCCGAGTAGCTGGGATTACAGGCGCCCAACACCAGGCCCGGCTAATTTTTTTGTGTGTTTTTGAGTAGAGACGGGGTTTCACCATCTTGGCCAGGCTGGTCTTGAACTCCTGACCTCATGATCCACCTGCCTCAGCCTCCCAAAGTGCTGGGATTACAGGCATGAACCACCGCGTCCGGCCGAGACACGTGACTTTCACTTAAACACTTAGAGACTGTTGTAAGGTTATTAATTGATCTAATTTCAATATTGTTGCCTCTCAAGGAATAGAGAGACTTGAGGAGAGAGGGAGGGAAGAGAGAAAAGCTGGTTGGTGGAATAGTCAGGATGCATACAACATTTATCAGTTAAGTTCTTTGTTATGGGTGTGGGTTCAGGGCACCCCAAAACAATTGCAGTAGTAACATCAAAGATCACTGATCACAGTTCATTATAAGAGATAATTTAAAACTTTAAATTTAAATTTGAAATATTACAGTAATTACAGTGACAGATGTGAGATGAGTACATGCTTTTGGGGAAAATGGCACCAATAAACTTGCTTTACACGGGGTTGTCACAAATCTTCAATTTTTCAAAAAGTCCAGTAAAGTAAAGCACAATAAAATTAGGTCTGTTTGTAAGCAGTTTTAAACTATGTTTAAGTTAATTAAAAAGTGGATCATTTTTCCTTGTAACAAACTGTGAAGACAGGAGACAGTCCTCTTCCTGTTTCTTATTCTCAAAACGTATACCCCATTAGTTTCATATTTTGCATGTTTTTATTAGTTTAATGGTTTGGTTTCTTGTATGTTCTTAAAGCATGCAGTGTAATCTGTGGCTTGATTTGTAAAATTTTAGCTATTTTTTGTCCTCTGAATTTATTTTTATTTGGAAATTAGTAATGATAATGCCATATACCACTAGGCCATGAATATAAAACAGTTTTAGAGTCTCTGCCTTCAAGGAGCTCAGGATATGCTGGCGGGGGACAAGCATGTGCAATCTGTGTAACATGTTAAGTGCTGACCAAAGTAAGCAGAATCCTGTGGGAATGCCTGCCTGGGTTGCTTGTTTGTGATGGAATGAGACAAAGGTGATATCTTTGTCTGTTCTGTTGCTTATAACCATACCTGAAACTGGAGAATTTATAAAGAAAAGGAATTTATTTCTTACAGTTGTGGATGCTAAGAAGTTCACTGTTACGAGGCCTCATCTGGTGAGAGCCCTGCCAGTGGTGACTCTGCAGAGTCCTGAGGCCATGCAGGGCATCACATGGTGAGGGAGTTGAGCATGCTAGCTCAGGTTTCTCTTACTCTTCTTTTAAAGCCACCCATTCCATTCCCATGATAACCCATTAATTCATTGATCCATGAATGGATTAATTTCTTCATGAGGGCAGAGCCCTCATGATCCTATCACCTCTTAAAGGTGCTACCTCTCAATACTACCATATTGGGGTTTCAGTATTAACCTGAGTTTTGAAGGGGACAGACATTCAAACTATAGCAGGTGGCTTCCGGGGGTCGTTACCCTTTGATGACTCAGAAAGGAAAAGGAGTTAGCCCCGAAACAGGTATTCCAGGCAAAGGAAATGAAACATACACAGTCACAGAGGAATGAGAGGAAACAAATTGTTTGGATCACTGTTAGTAGGGTATTATGGCCAGAGGGTTAGGTCCAAGTAGAGGAATGCCAGGAGATGTGGCCAAAGGGGTTGGAAGGGCTAACCATGTGGCATGCACTTGGCCATCATATGGGAGATCTAGAGTAAGGATAAGAAAGAGGGAGAGTAATGAGAGATGAGTTTGAGATCATGTAGTTATTTTCATAAATTCCATAAATGAGTTTGAATAATATCTTGGAAGACTGGGTCATTTTAAATGAGTTTCAGCCAGGCAGAGATCTCATCAGATTCATATTCTAGAGAGATGACTGGCAAGATAGATTGGAGTGGGTTGAAACCTGCTAGCTCAGTGAGGAATCTTGGAGTCGTCTAAACCAGAATGGGAGGAAACAATTACTCCCTAGTTTTCAAGAAAGGTAGTGTGGAATCATAGAGGGAGTGTGTGTCCAGAAATCAGAATTTCAGTTCCGTCTCCAGTTCAGCATCTGCCAGCATGATGAACTTGACCAGTCACTTTATCTTTGGGCTTTTCTTGTCTGTGTAAATAAGGATAAAGATACCTACTTTATAGGGTTGTAACAAATAAGAAAATGGTGAAAGCACATTGAAAACTGTACTGTCCACACGTCTAAAATAATTAATATGTTTCTATTTCTACATTTTACTGAGCTTACTAAATTTTTTAAATAGGAAAAAGCGCAGATGGCACAATGAAAATTGAGTCTCATTTCTACTCAAGTAGATCTCTCGAAGTAACTACTGCTATCCTTTTCTGATTTATCAGATACATTCCTTGCATTTTCAGGTAGCCATAGACACTCCGGCACGCATGCTTTTGGGAAAACAAACGAGCATGCGATAGTACAGCATTACGCCATTTAATTTATCTTGGAGTCATTTTAAAAAATATATGGAACATTTATGAGTATTTAAATTTTCTTCCTGTGGCTGCACAGTATTTTAATCTATGGGTATATCATCAACTACTATTGATGAACATTTAGGTTGTTGCTAGGCTTTTGGTATTACAGACTATGCTGTAGTAAGCATACTTGTATATATGCCTTTTCATATGTTCAAGTAATTTCATTTTTAAGAGCAGAATTGCCAGGTCAAAGAATATGCACTTTTTTCTTTTTCTTTTTCTCTTTTTTTTTTTTTTTTTTTTTTTTGAGACAGAGTCTGGCACTATCACCTGGACCGGAGTGCAATGGCGTGATCTAGGCTAACTGCAACCTCCACCTTCTGGTTTCAAGCAATTCTCCTGCCTCAGCCTCCCGAGTAGCTGGGCTTACAGGCACCCGCCACCACGCCTGGCTAATTTTTTGTATTTTTAGTAGAGATGGGGTTTCACTATGTTGGCCAGGCTGGTCTCAAACTCCTGACCTTGTGTTCTGCCTGCCTCAGCCTCCCTAATAATATGCACATTTTATATCTTGACAAAGATTATCAAATTGTCATTTAAGGAGAGGCTATGCCAATTTGTTTCCAGGTCTCACTGATAATGAAAAATTATTCATTGATAAAAGCACTAAACCATTTAGCGATATTGCCCATCATTTTGGGAGTTGAAAAGAGTTTCTGTATTACACTAATCCAGCTAATTAGGTCTTTTCTCTCAAATTAACTTTTCATCACATAAAAATTGTACAAAATAAGCTATAAATGTTTTGTCAGATAATACATATAGCTCAGTTACTTGACTATGTCATTGTATTTAAGCGTGAGGCTCACATCTAGGACCTCCTCATTACTGGGGCTCCACCTTCCATCCTGGAATCGTTCAGTTATTTACTCCTACCCGCTGGTTGCTGAGGACTGCTGGAGAAAATTCATATCTCAAACCTTAAGTTAAGCACTTTAGTGTCTGGTTTATCTCTTTTTCCTAATTGCAGTTTCAGAGCTTCCCCATATATTCAAGACCTCTGTCCACACCCCATCTCCAGCAGATTACTTATCTTCCAACCCCCAACTTACCTGTAACAGCATTCATCTTTGTCCCCCTTTTTTTTTTTTTTGAGACGGAGTCTCACTCTGTCATCCAGGCTGGAATGCAGTGGTGCAATCTCAGCTCACTGCAACCTCCGCCTCCCAGGTTCAAGTGATTCTCCTGCCTCAGCCTCCTGAGTAGCTGGGACTACAGGCGCCTGCCACCATGTCCAGCTAATTTTTTTTTTTTTTTGTATTTTTAGTAGAGACAGGGTTTTACCATATTGACCAGGCTGATCTCGAACTCCTGACCTTATGATCCGCCCGACTCAGTCTCCCAAAGTGCTGGGATTACAGGTGTGATCACTGCACCCGGCAATGTTTTTAATTTTTTTTTAAATTTTTTTGAGACAGAGTCTCACTCTGTCATCCAGGCTGGAGTGCAATGGCCTGTTCTTGGCTCACTGCAACCCCTGCCTCCCAGGTTCAAGTGATTCTTGTACCTCAGCCTCCCAAGTAGCTGGGATTACAGGCGCCCGCCACCACCCCCAGCTAATTTTTTTTTTTTTTTTTGTATTTTTAATAGAGACAGGGTTTCACTATGTTGGTCAGGCTAGTCTCCAACTCCTGACCTCACGTGATCCACCCGCCTCAGCCTCCCAAAGTGCTAGGATCACAGGTGTGAGCCACCATACCTGGCCTGTCCGCTCTTCTTTTATTCTAGAGAAAGGTTTCCCTTTTCTTCAAAGCCAATTCAGGGTCCCATGCCTTGATGTCCCTCTAAAACCATGTCCCATCTATCATTCCATCTCCTTTCTCCATTGCCCCTTTGCCCATCAACAAATAAATAATGGATGTCCCTCCTGGCTTAAAGAATCCTGTTATTGGCTGGGCACAGTGGATCACTTGAGGTCAGGAGTTCAGGACCAGTCTGACTGACATGGTGAAACTCTGAGCTGAGATCATGCCATTGTACTCCAGCCTGGGAAACAAGAGCGAAACTCTGTCTCAAAAAGAAAGAATGCTATTATTAACATGCTCCCCTCTAGCTAGTCATCTCTCTTGTAGGCCGTTTTTTGAGATGGAGTCTCACTCTGTCGCCCAAGCTAGAGTACAGTGGTGTGATCTCAGCTCACTGCAACTTCTGCCTCACGGGTTCAAGCAGTTCTGTCTCAGCCTCCCAGGTAGCTGGGACTACAGGCTCGTGCCACCACGCCCAGCTAATTTTTGTATTTTTGGTAGAGTCAGGGATTCGCAGTGTTGGCCAGGCTGGTCTTGAACTCCTGACCTCAAGTGATCCGCCCGCCTCAGCCTCCCAAAGTGCTGGGATTACAGGCGTGAGCCACCGCTCCTGGCCAGCCGTTTTATTTTTAAATAGAGATGGGGTCTCACTATGTTGCCCAGGCTGTTCCCGTCAAGCAATGCTTCTGCCTTGGCCTCCCAAAGTGCTGCTGGGATTACAGGCATAAGCCACCAAGTTTGGCCTTGTAGGCCTTCTTAAAGGAATTTTGGTACTGACAGTTTTCATTGTCATCCTTCTCACTCACTCACTTTTGCCCCATGGCAGTGGGCCTTCTGATCCAATTACATCACTGGTTAAAGTCATTTCCTTATTTCCTTTCCTTCTACTTCTGGCTGTTTCATTTTTTTCACTAGCTCATCTACCTACTGTTTTAACTTGGTGTTTCACTGGGTTCTGCCCTTGATTTTTGTTATCATACAACATACTCAGAAATGTTTTCCTGCCTGGAGGTTTTTACTTTCACTTAATCCCTAATTTGGCCAGGTGCGGTGGCTCACACTTATAATCCCAGCACTTTGGGAGGCCAAGGCAGGCAGATCACCTGAGGTCAGGAGTTCGAGACCAGCCTGGCCAACATGGTGAAACCCTGTCTATACTAAAGATACAAAAAAATAGCCAGGCGTGCTGGCGCACACCTGTGATCCCAGCTACTCGGGAGGCTGAGACACAAGAATCACTTGAACCCGGGAGGCGGAGGTTGCAGTGAGCCGAGATTGTGCCACTGCATTCCAGCCTAGGTGACAGAGTAAGACTCTCAAAAAAAAAACCCCTAATTTATATATAAATCACCCTCTATTTGGCTCCAGAATTGTCTTTACAGCTATCTACTGGACATCTCCACTCTGTTCTGAGAACCTTCAACTCAGCAGACACAAAACTGAATTTATAGTCTTTCCCAGCATACCCTGCTCCAAACCTACGTGGACCTGTGTCCTGTTTCTTTATTCTCATTGGTATTCTAAGCCAGGGATCTGAGAATCTCCATCACTGATTCCTCACTCCTTATTCCTCACCCACCGTACTGTTTTATACTTCTGTGCCTCTTTCTTTTCTCCTGTTTCATTCCAGGCCTAATTGATCCCCTCCTCTGTGCTGCTGCAGTACATATTCCATCGCTCTTTTCTGTGACACATCTTTTACAGTGCATTGCATTTGTTTATTTTCATGTATTTCATCTTTATACCTTGGCCTTTGATAGGAAGTTTTTTGCAAAGAAGGACAGTTTATCTTCTTACCTTCATCACCTAGCACTTGGTCTAGCACATGGTAAGTGTGCAAAAAATGCAGAAAGGATAATGATGCAATTCCGCAAAATAGAGCTTGATCATGATTTTCATCTAAGGGAAAATAATTTTTTTAAGAAGTGCAAAGACATGGAACAGAATTTAGATGCAAATTATATTTATCTTTGTCAAAGCACATATACAATTAAATATTAAATTTTATTATTTTTGCTACTTCTAGAAAAGTCTTTGGAATATGGTGAAAATATTTGAATTACGAATTGTGATTTCTCCTTTTAGGAATTTAGTATTAAAGTTACCCAAAAAGAAAAAGTAAACATTTAAAATTATTTGCTCTTAGGATTTTTCTTAATTTGCCAACGTATCTTTTTTCCCCTCTAATAGGTGAAAAACCTTTTGAATGTCCAAATTGTCATGAACGATTTGCTAGAAATAGCACTCTCAAATGTCACCTCACTGCATGCCAAACTGGAGTAGGGGCAAAAAAAGGAAGGAAGAAGCTCTACGAATGCCAGGTATGTGCAGATACATGCATTCAGTTCTTAACGAAGGAGTCTTGTGTTTGCAGTCATCAAAAGCAAAGGGAAACAGAGTCTCAAGCAAAGGTATAAGGGCTGATGGTCTGGAAAGAAATGAGAATAAAGAACATTATTGTCTTGGGGACTAAATTAGTTTTTTTTAACCCAACCCTAGATGATACCAATGTCAGTAAAAATTATGTCCTAAATAACAATCTGGAACTATAGTTAACCATGGAGCAATTATTAAAATTTGGGGTGGGGATTGGAGGAAGCATTTCAGCTGTAATTAGATTTCCCCCCCCGTGATTAGTGTATTTTTATATCAAATATCAAACAATTATTACATTATTTGATATAAAATACAAAAATTACATTATTTGATAAATGTTCTGTGTTATAGGAGAAATTAAAATATTGTTACTTTATGTTTCTAGAATTTATATGATGCTTAAACAATAAAGGCAGTATTGAAATGTTTCTCAAAATGTATTTAAGTGGCCAGGCACGGTGGCTTACGCCTGTAATCCCAGCACTTTGGGAGGCCGAGGCAGGTGGATTGCCTGAGGTCAGGAGTTTGAGACCAGGCTGGCTAACGTGCTGAAACCCTGTCTCTACTAAAAATACAAAAGTTAGTCAGGTGTGGTGGCAGATGCGTGTAATCCCAGCTACTTGGGAGGCTGAGGCAGGAGAATCCCTTGAACCCAGGAGGCGGAGGTTGCAGTGAGCCGAGATCGCACCATTGCACTCCAGCCTGGGCAACAAGAGCGAGACTTCGTTTAAAAAAAAAAATGTATTTAAGTTACTAGCTGTGTAAGCTAGAAGTCCAAATGAACCAAAGAATTATGAAATAGCTTGGACTAGATTCTATTGCAGGTACCATATTTATAACATTTACAGAATAAGCCTTCAACCTTTTCTTTACAGAGAATAAATGCATTCATATTTCCTTCAGTTTGGATATAAGTATTGTCTACATCATATTTTTGGTTATTTCAGGTCTGCAACAGTGTGTTTAACAGCTGGGACCAGTTCAAAGATCACTTGGTAATACACACTGGAGATAAACCCAACCATTGTACTTTATGTGATTTGTGGTTTATGCAAGGAAATGAATTAAGGAGGCATCTCAGTGATGCTCACAATATTTCAGAGCGTCTAGTAACAGAAGAAGTTCTTTCAGTAGAAACACGTGTGCAAACTGAACCTGTAACATCAATGACTATTATAGAACAAGTTGGGAAGGTGCATGTGCTACCATTGCTTCAGGTTCAGGTGGATTCAGCACAAGTGACTGTGGAACAAGTCCATCCAGATCTGCTCCAGGACAGCCAGGTGCACGATTCACACATGAGTGAGCTTCCAGAGCAGGTCCAAGTGAGTTATCTAGAAGTGGGTCGAATTCAGACTGAAGAAGGTACTGAAGTACATGTAGAGGAGCTGCATGTTGAACGGGTCAATCAAATGCCAGTGGAAGTACAAACTGAACTTCTAGAAGCAGATTTGGACCACGCGACCCCAGAAATCATGAACCAAGAGGAGAGAGAGTCTAGCCAAGCAGATGCTGCTGAGGCTGCCAGGGAAGATCACGAAGATGCTGAGGATTTAGAGACCAAGCCAACAGTGGATTCTGAAGCAGAAAAGGCAGAGAATGAGGACAGAACAGCTATGCCAGTTTTAGAATGAAATTACACATTAATATATTTTTAAATTTACTTGTTGGGTTTTTGAACTGATTATGGGCAGTATGACTGTCCTTAAGCCTAACAGACAAGTGGACCAAAGTTAAGCTGTTTCCTGTTGTGCTGAACTGTTTCTATTGAAACACATTGATTCCCCTCCCCCTACTTAATGCCACAGAGGAGGGATCTTTTCCATAACTGAAGGGGGGGAGTTTTGAGAAGTATATTTCTGGAAACTTAAATGGATTATATTCTTATTATATAGTTGGGTACGAATGTATCTATTTTCATTGTGGTAAAAGTTCTTCCTTTTCTCTTTCCCAGGTCATGTTCTTCCTCAAATTTTTTCCATATTGTAAAATCAAACTTAAATCATTAGAATACAAGTTTATGTATTCTAATGCATGTTAGAAAATTGAATAATATAGGAAACACAAGGCTGCATGATGAAAAGTGCATTGTTACTGTGCAGTTAAATTTTGGCTTCTGCCTTTCTTTAGTTTGAACAAACGTTCTTGTCTACCCCAGTAGTCACAGATGCCATCTCTGCAACAGAAAGAGTGGTGGTGTCAGAATTTCTAGAATGTTAAAAAAAAAAAAAAAAAATCCACACCCATGTGCCTTCTCAAAACCAACTGAACTTCTATAAAGCATCTCTGGTTCTTTCAAAGTTTGTGTTGTAAGGAGCAATGTAGGTGATGCTATAATACTTTATATTTTTGCTTATAATGACAACCACCAGTTCTTTTTCACTTAAGTTAGGTTGAGAAATTTTATTTAATGGCCACTGAAGGGCCATTTTCAATTGGGAAAATTTATTTACATCTGTGGTAAACTTTATTTTGATGAAAAGTTGCACTAGTATATTACCACCAGATGAAAAAAAGATGAGCAGCATTTAAAAATTAATGTATTTAAAATAAAGTACAGAGAAAGACATGTATATAATTATCAGGCTTTGTTTTGAATGGAATCTTTTTCCCCGATCCTTAATGTAAAGATCTTGTGCTATAACTTTTAAAGCCATACAAATAAGAGTGCTAAACTGTGGACTTAAAAGTAGGTGTGTAAATATTTTTAATCAGTATTACTTGGAAAATAAAATATAACAAACACATAAACCAATATGCTATTTTCTTTACCTGTTAAATATTGGGTGTTCTTTACATTTTTTAAGTAAACTTTAAAATTATGTGTTCATGACTCTTTTTTAAAAAATTACCAGTGTGAAAGTTTATATCTGGGCAGAGATAGTTCCTCATGTGTGTTTACCCATGTTAACATGACTGATGCATGAATTGTGATAAATTTTCAATCACACCTCCAACCCCCCAAAATCAGCTCAAAAGCATGGAAGAAGTTCATATTCTTTGTGTTAATAGTTCTTACATGGTAGGCACAACAGCAGGAATTCTCCACTTAACTGTGTCAAATGTAAAAGACCAATGCGATTAGCCCCCTTTGGTAATCCTGATGTTAAATGGTATCACATTTACAAAAATACGCTGAAGAGAGTGGCTTCCCACCATTGGAAAAGTCAGATTTAGATATAAATCTGGAGATAAAGCCAACCATTGTATTAAGGGGGCCACGTTTTTAAGATCAAAATAAGGGTATGAACACTTCCAAGTGTGTACTGTTTGGTAGTTGGGTACCTACTGCAAAGCTTATTTAACAGTATATTTTTTATTTGAAATTGGAAAATACCGATAATATAATTAAATTATATCCCAGTGAATTTTCAGTTTGCCTTAGGATGCCAATGTTCCTGAGTTGTTTAAGAAAAAAAAAACCCTAACAGATAGTGGCCTCAAATATGTAAATTGCTAGTTAGTATCTGGTGAATTTTGAATGCTGAAAATAGCGCATACTAGCCCTTAAGCTAAGGTATGAAACAAGGATTTTAAAACAAGAGTTCTGACCACAAGGTAAAGATCAAGGGCAAAGGCACATCAAAGTGTTAAAATTATTTGAGTCTTCACATTTGTCAAGACCTTTCGAGGCAGATTTGAGATGCAGACATAGTTCATTTTTCTTTTCCCAAAAGATATAGAAGCTATCAGTGTACCCAGAATGCCAGTAAATTTGATTGCAAAAGTAGAGGAAAACTGTCTACTGGTGATAAACTGTATGTTGAATAACATTTTGTAGTTGGAAAGCACTTTATGTAGAACATAAAACAGCTATTAACAACTGATGTATATTTGCTTCAAGTACTGAAGCAAACTGGATATTTAGTCCTCTAGTGTTCTACTCTATTTCTACTGGAGTTTTAAGATAAGTCTACGGTATGAGCTACCAAGTTGGACAGTAGAGTGTGCAATGATGATCACATAGAAATAAGTCCCAAGTGCACTGAGAACGATGAGAGGCTTTTCTATCTCCTCTACTGTTTCAACAGCAGTTCTCAAGACATCAATATGGTGTCCAACAATTCAATCTGACACCACCCAGATTTAGAGCAAGTTAAGTGCTCAGTACCACAAAATTGCCCCCACTTCAGACACCAGCCACAAATGCGATCAACAGGCTACCCGCGCCTCTGCCCAGCCAACCGTAAATTTAGGGTTCTTAGGGCCTTCCCATCCCAAGTTCAATAATGCATTGAAACAACTCAGGAAGGTACTATACTTAACGACTACGGTAAGTATACAATTCAGGAACAGCCAAATGGAAGAGATGCATAGAGTAAGGTGGGAGGAGGGGGTTGTGGAGGAGAATGGTAGAGGTTTCTCTGCCCTCACTTGGCATGCCACTTTCCCAGCATGTTGATGTGTTCAACTCAGAAGCTCCCTTACTGAGATTTTATAACCTAGACTCATTAAATTATTGGCCACCGAACTCAATCTCCAGCCCCTCCTCTCCCTGGAGGTCTCAGGTGGGGGTAATAGTTGTAGTCCTTTAATACGATTGGTTCCTCTAGTGACCCGCGCCCATGTTGAAGCTATCTAGGGGCCCTCTGCCAGTAGTCACCTCATTAGCATAAACTGGTAAGGTCAAAAGGGGCTTGTAATGAATAACAAAAGACATTTCTGGAAATTCCAAGGATTTTTGGAGTTGTGTGCAAGGAACCGGGGAGAAAAACCCAAATCCATTTTTTTTGTTTTGTTTTGTTTTTAGACAGTTTCACTCTTGTTGCCCAGGCTGGAGTGTAATGGTGCGATCTCTGCTCACTGCAACCTCCACCTCCCGGGTTAAAGCGATTCTCATGCCTCAGCCTCTTGAGTAGCTGGGATTACAGGCATGCGCCACCATGCCCGGCTAATTTTTGTATTTTCAGTGGAGACGGGGTTTCACCATGTTGGTCAGGCTGGTCTTGAACTCTCGACTTCAGGTGATCCACCCACCTCAGCCTCCCAAAGTGCTGGGATTACAGGTGTGAGCCACCGTGCTTGGCCTATTTTTTTTATTATACCACACCTATCATTTGATATTGAAAGAAAAACTAAACTGAATACATTAGCAATACATTTAAAAGCTAGACATCTTTTGGATATATACAAAACCAGAAGGCTCTTGTAGTCTTACCAGTTTAAAAAGGCTACCTGGCTGGACGCGGTGGCTCACGCCTGTAATCCCAACACTTTGGGAGGCCAAGGCGGGCAGATCACCAGTTCAGGAGTTCAAGACCAGCCTGGGCCAACATGGTAAAACCCCATCTCTACTAAAAATACAAAATGAACTAGGCATGGTGGCGGTTGCCTGTAATCCCAGCTACTCAGGAGGCTGAGGCAGGAGAATCGCTTGAACCCGAGAGATGGAGGTTGCAGTGAGCTGAGATCGTGCCACTGCACTCCAGCCTAGGCCACAGAGCAAGACTCCATCTCAAAATAAATAAATAAAAAGGCTGCCATACTCAGATAATAGTGAATGTAGGAACATTTTCATGAGAATTTGAATGCTTCTGCTCCCACTAGTTTGAACTTGGAATTAAAGATTTCATTATTAGAAGGGTCCATGAAAGTTCTCTGGACTAACTACCCATTTCATAGTTTGAATAAGCCAACAGGCTTATTAAGCCATAGAGTGAGGCCTAAATGTAGATAGCCTTTACCAATCAAGTGGATTTTAATTCACATTTTCAATTTAACATGGATTGGTTGTTTTAAACAAGTGATTCTATGATCATTAAACTAGTCATACAAAAAGTGTTTTATAACTCTTAGATGCAAAATTACAAACAAATGCCTGACCTAGAAAGTTTAGCCTGATTTTGTTGGAGAAAATATAATAGCTTTGAATTCATTAAGTTAACACTGACCTTTGTGTTAATTACATCAGGAGAGGGAGGTCTAGATTGTTTTTCTTGTGTAATCTGCTGAGCTGTGCTATACCTCTTACAGGATTTGTCATAAAGAATTCAAATGAGAAGTAGGAATTAAACCCTCATCGCCCCACCAGTTAATAAAATCCTTCATAGTTAGAAGCCTAGACATTTATTACTTTAAAACCCATAAAAAACAAACAAAACCAGAGGCTGTCATAATAGTCTGAACTTCTTAAAACTCTACTCCCTGCCCTACAAATGTAACTTCATTAATTCTATTGACATGGTAAAGAAGGCAGCATGTGAATTCAATCTTTTTCTCTTCGCCCTTCCTGCAATTCAATCTTCTCTTTGCCCTTCCTGCAACCCAACTTGTCCCTATAAATATATATATATATATATTTTTAGACAGGGTCTCGCTGTGTCACCCAGGCTAGAGTGCAGTGGCGCAATCTCGGCTTACTGCAACCTTTAACTTCTGGGCTCAAGCAACCCTCCCACTTCAGCCTCCTGAGTAGCTACGACTACAGGTGCGTGTACACCCAGCTCCTTTTTGCATTTTTTGTAGAAATAGTCTTTCTGTGTTGCCCATGCTGATTTAAATCTCTTGGGCTCAAGCGCTCTGCCCGCCTCGCCCTCCCAAAGTGCTGAGATTACAGGCAGGGGCCCTGTGGCCAGCTGAATATGACTCTTAACTATTCAACTGAAGCAATATCCTCACCTTTATATTTGTACCAAAATGCAGTCTGGGAAAGAAAAATTTTATTGTAACATAATAGCTATCCTTTATGATTTTGAATACATTCAGTTATCTCAATGACCTCACTGAAGTTACTGTATTATTAGCTATTATTTTATAAACAGAGGAAAGGAAGAGAAGGAGAAGCTGAGAAAACAGCTTGTTGGAAGTGGAGCCAGTATTTGAACTGAGCAAGCCTGACTTCACAGACTACACTGTTGGTCACTAAAATAACTCTCTATGAGATTTCTTTGTGGTTGGCCACATTGGATTGCACAAAGCATAGGACAATTAGCTACCTTCTTTTTTGGAATCCATACCAGCTCTTGATGGAGTTGGAAGTGGAGGGGACAAGAGATCAGAAAAGCCAGCAAGATACATGCAGCCAACTGCCTTTTAGTATCTTCTTGCCCTGAGACTACATCATTTAGGGAATGGTTCTCTAACTTCAGCAAACATCAGAATCTTGTTGAAACACACATTGTTGGACCCCACACCTGTTTCTGGTAGAGGATGTCCAGGTTCTTGGCATCTTGAACAAAGAATTGGACAAAATACACAAAGCAAGGAAAGAATGAAGCAACAAAAGCAGAGATTTATTGAAAATAAAAATACACCCCACAGGGTGCGAGCAGGCCCAAGCATAAGGGCTCAAGGGCCCTGTTACAGAATTTTGGAGAATTTAAATACCCTCTAGAGAATTCCATTGTTTACTTGATGTATGCCCTGTGTAAATGAAGAGGATGCAGTAAAGTTACAAAGTTATTTACTCAGCATATGCCCTATGGAGAGGATATTTCCTGTCATAGCTGATGTGTGAATGTTCCCTGCCTCTAGACCCTATTTTCTTGCCTCATCTCCCCACTGAGAGATGTTATCCCCATAAATCTTTATGGGAGGAGGAGGGACCTATGGTCTTTTTTCTGTAACTGCTGCATGCTGGCTTGGGGTGTAGTCTGTACCTATTGGGGATAACGGAACTCTCACTTTGCTCTGTCTAGTGGAGGCAGGGTAGCTTCTTGATGGCCACGGGTGGTTTCTTCACCTGGAAGTGGCTGGAACCTTTGTTGCATAATCAACTGAAACTTCATAGTCTCTAGACAAGAGGAAATGAATTTAATTAAAAGATTTAGGCGGGGCGCAGTAGCTCACACCTGTAATCCCAGCACTTTGGGAGGCTGAGACAGGTGGATCGCCTGAGGTCAGGAGTTCAAGACCAGCCTGGCCAACATGGTGAAACCCTGTCTCTACTAAAAATACAAAAAAAATTAGCTGAGCGTGGTGGCAGGCGCCTGTAATCCCAGCTACTAGGGAGGCTGAGGCAGGAGAATCACTTGAACCCAGGAGGCAGAGGTTGCAGTGAGCTGAGATCGTGCCATTGCACTCCAGCCTGGGCAACAAGAGTGAAACTCCATCTCAAAAAAAAAAAAAAGAAAAAAAAAAGATTTAATGGGAACTTCATGGGGTGGATACCTATGCTGTCAGGAATGTTTGTTATAGAGATTTGCAGGAGAGGGCCAGGTGCAGTGGCTCACGCCTGTAATCCCAGCACTTTGGGAGGCTGAGGCAGGCAGATCACGAGGTCAGGAGTTCGAGACCAGCCTGACCAATATGGTGAAACCCCATCTCTACTAAAAATACAAAGATTAGCCAGGCGTGGTGGCGCACAAGCCTGTAATCCCAGCTACTCGGGAGGCTGAGGCAGGAGAATCGCTTGAACCTGGGAGGCAGAGGTTGCAGTAAGCCAAGATCGTGCCACTGCACTCCAGCCTGAGTGACAGAGTGAGACTCCGTCTCAAAAAAAAAAATAAAATAAAATAGAATAAAATAAAATAAAATAGGAGAGATTTGCAAGAGAAAAAAGCAAAACCTGGCTTGTTCTAGAATCTATGTGTTTCTTTAAAGTCTTAGCACAAGCAACTCCATTTTGGTTTGGTTTGGTCTACTGGGGCCTAGTGCATGAGCTTAGTCCAAAACAATAACCTCCCAGAATTTTGTTTAAAAAACCCCCTTTGGGGCAGGTTCTCACTTTGGTGAGAGTGTGACCAAAACTTAGGGCCTTAGTGCCACTCTCAGTTACCATCATGTTGGGTTTCCAGTCTTAGCACGTCATTTATAGGTTATGATGTCTTCCTAGTTGCACATTTTTTCTTTTTTTTTTTTCTTTTTTGAGACAGAGTCTTGCTCTGTCGCCCAGGTTGGAGTGCAGTGGTGCGATCTCGGCTCACTGCAACCTCTGTCTCTCAGGTTCCAGTGATTCTCCTGCCTCAGCCTCCCAAGTAGCTGGGATTACAGGCGCTCACCACCATACCCGGGTAATTTTTGTATTTTTAGTAGAGGACAGGGCTTTGCCATGTTGGCCAGGCTTGTCCCAAACTCCTGACCTCAGGTGATCCGCCTGCCTCGGCCTCTCAAAGTGCTGGGGTTACAGGCATAGGCCACCACACCTGTCCAGTTGCATATTTCTTTCAGCTCCTGTCATTCCAGTTGAAGAGAGATCATATGACATTCTAGAGATGGCTGCACGCAAGCGTTTAAAACCTTTGAAAGAATACAGCACACAAGGGAGACTATCATTATGACCATTGGGAGGATAATACCAAGAATTCGAAGTATGCTCCTTACCTGAGGTTCCCATAAACCAAACCTCCTAAAATCAAATTGATCAAAGAATGACTTAACTAAGCAGTTTCTTTGTTAATCTGCTACAACTGAATTTCTTTCTTTCTTTTTTTTTTTTTTTTTTGAGACGGAGTCTTGCTCTGTCGCCTAGGGTGGAGTGCAGTGGCGCGACCTCCACTCACTGCAAGCTCTGCCTCCCGGGTTCACGCCATTCTCCTGCCTCAGCCTCCCGAGTAGCTGGGACTACAGGTGCCCGCCACCAAGCCCGGCTGCCCAGCTAATTTTTTTTTGTATTTTTTTTTTAGTAGAGACAGGGTTTCACCGTGTTAGCCAGGATGATCTCAATCTCCTGACCTCATGATCCTCCCGCCTTGGCCTCCCAAAGTGTTGGGATTACAGGCGTGAGCCACCACGCCCAGCCTACAACTGAATTTCTATAATACCTGATGTTTTCTCCAAAGGCCATGAGTGCCAGCAGCTGCACAGATACTTCTCTGTTCAGCTAATTCTATCATAACTTTCACAAGAGAACACAAAGGCTGTTGTGTAACTGTAGCCTTTACAGTAGAATCTGCGTAGGCTGGGAGTGGTGGCTCACGCCTGTAATCCCAGCACTTTGGGAGGCGGTGATGGGCAGATTACCTGAGGTCAGGAGTTCAATACCTGCCGGTCAACATGATGAAACCCCGTCTCTACTAAAAAAAATACAAAATTAGCCGGGAATGATGGTGCATGCCTGTAATCCCAGCTGGTCAGGAGGCTGAGGCAGGAGAATCACTTGAACCTGGGAGGCAGAGGTTGCAGCGAGCCGAGATCGTGCGGTTGCCCATTGCACTCCAGCCTGGGCAAAAAGAGCGAAACTCCACTCAAAAAAAAAAAAAAAAAAAAAAAAATCTGCTCTAGAGCCTATTATGGGGGATACATTTCTAATTATTGCCTTTTTTACTCTAAACTATGGAAAAATGACCTAATGAATGATGTCCTAGAAGAGTGAAGGCCTTCCAGGAATGTTCTCTCTCTAGACCATAGTGTGGGTTAAGAGGAGTTAGCCAATGTTCTGTTTCTGACTGATCATGAGGCAGCATATGTACCATTAAAGTTTGTTACCTACATTCGGCCATCATTTTTTTTTTTTCTTGAGACAGAGTCTTGCTCTGTCACCCAGGCTGGAGTGCAGTGACGAGATCTCAGCTCACTGCAACCTCCACCTCCTGGGTTCAAGCCATTCTCCTGCCTCAGCCTCCCAAAGAGGTGGGATTACAGGTGCCTGCCACCATGCCTGGCTAATTTTTGTATTTTTAGTACAGACAGGGTTTCACTATGTTGGCCAGGCTAGGCTGGTCTCTAACTCCTGACCTCAAGTGATCCGCCTGCCTCAGCCTCCCAAAGCGCTGGGATTACAGGCATGAGCCACCATGCTTAGCCTTGGGCCTACTGTTTTTTATCTATCAAAGTATAAGGTTATCTATGTATAAGGATGGCTGTAGACTTCTTCACAAATAAAACTATACCCCATAAGTGCACATAACAGACCCCTTTCCACTTTTATTGTTCATAGAGGCATAAGCAAGAAAAAAATATTCAGAGTTTCATGATAGAAATCTTAATCTGTGAACATGGGAAAAGTTGTTCACATCAAGGATGCCATCTTCTTCTGAGGAGAAACTTCCCTGGTTAGTCTTACCCCAAGGGTTCCAATGGATGTACATACAGCTCCAAGAGCGTGGAGGGACCCTTCTTAGTTGTGAGATTATGGATCCACAGTTCAAGGTTCCAAGGTTTTGTTGTAGTGCGGATGGCAAGAATAGTTTTTCTTTAATGTTCTCAGAAGGTTCAAACCATAAAAAGCTTTCTTCCCTGGTGAAAATACACTGTAGCATAATAATTTACCATTGTAACATCAGCCCTCTTGCATGGGAGAGCTTGTATACCACCAGAAAACATACATTGAAAATAATGGAATGAAATCCCTTTATAAAATGTTTAAGGCCAGGCGCAGTGGCTCACGCCAGTAATCCCAGCACTTTGGGAGGCCGAGGGGGCAGATCACGAGGTCAGGAGATCGAGACCATCCTGGCTAACACGGTGAAACCCCGTCTTTACTAAAAATACAAAAAATTAGCCGGGCGTGGTGGTGGGCGGCTGTAGACCCAGCTACTTGGGAGGCTGAGGCAGGAGAATGGTGTGAACCTGGGAGGCGGAGATTACACCACTGCACTCCAGCCTGGGCGACAGAGCTGAGACTCCGTCTCAAAAAAAAAAAAAAAAAAAATGTTTAAAAGGGCCATCGGGTGACCAAATATACCTGAAGCTTTAATTGTTTTTTCCAGGAATATGGGATCAAATATTGGTTATAAACTATTTTAGTAACTTACAATTCACGACACCAATGTATTCAATTTGGGTCATTTTATCTTTTCCATAATGAGTCATGGAATGCAGAACTATTAATAATAAAAGCTTTAAGGACTCAGGAATGACAAGGTGTCCATCCTGGTTGTCCATGAGTCCATGCTTTATTAACATTAGACTTATATCCTCTTGAATACCAGTAGTTTTTCCAAATTAGGTGCATAGCACTGATAACTGATGGGTTATCATGGGCGATTTGACTTAGACCATGGAGTTTATTTAAACTGTTCGTTTATTTATTTTCGAGACGGAGTCTTGCTTTGTTGCCCAGGCTGGAGTGCAGTGGCGTGATCTCAGCTCACTGCAACCTCCGCCTCCTAAATTCAAGCAATTCTCCTGCCTCAGGCTCCCGAATAGTTGAGATTACAGGCCCACACCACCATGCCCAGCTAATTTTTGTATTTTTAGTAGAGATGGGGTTTCAGCACATTGGCCAGGCTGGTCTCGAACTCCTGACCTTGTGATCCACCCGCCTCAGCCTCCCAAAGTGCTGGGATTACAGGTGTGAGCCACTGTGCCCCGCCTAAATTGTACATTTGAACAATTTTAGTATCAGCTGGTTTAACATGAAAATCTGACAAAGTATTTCCTTGGTATTTAATTAATTTTTTTGTTCTACTTGGGTTAGTAGCTTTATGCAAGGAAATTTGGTTATTTCTGTGGTTTACAATAACTTAACATAATAACCATAATTATAATTGATAGCATATACTTAGACATTAGAATTTTAGAAATCCCATACATATTGAGTATACTCAACACACTTAAAGTATCAAGAAGCCTAAAATTCGAAAAGTTAGTTTAAGGTTAAAAGGCTAAGGCCGGGCGTGGTGGCTCACACCTGTAATCCCAGCACTTTGGGAGGCCAAGAAGGGTGGATCACCTGAGGTCGGGAGTTCCAGACCAGCCTGATCAACATGGAGAAACCCCGTCTCTACTAAAAGTACAAAATTAGCTGGTCATGGTGACGTATGTCTGTAATCTCAGCTAGTCGGGAGGCTGAGGCAGGAGAATCGCTTGAACCTGGGAGATGGAGGTTGCGGTGAGCTGAGATGGCGCCACGACACTCCAGCCTGGGCAAGAGCGAAACTCCATCCCCACCTGCCACCAAAAAAAAAAAAAAAAAAAAAAAAAGTTAAAAGGCTAGCGTGCTCCATTAATTGCTGTGGGCCGGACAAAGGTAGCTTAGGAATTCCAGATAAATGGAAGAAATGGTGGCTTGCTAAAAATGCATAGGAAACAAAATAACTATCCATAGAACCAAATTAGATCCTTATCTATATATTTTTTTAAAGTTGCCAAACTGCTGATGCATTTCTCTACAATACTTCTTACTTTACTTTTATTAAGACTAAGAGCTTTAACTGTGAAAATGTTAATTAGCCAAATGTCTCCAATTCTCTATTAGGTTTTAAATAATATTTTATTATAGAAACTTTTCCCATAGTTTTCTCCCCTACTTAATGATTCCTTACTACATCGTTTCATAAATAACATTTCCACATCTGTAATTTGAACTAACTTTTTGTTTTTTGTTTTTTGTTTTTGAGACGGAGTCTGGCTCTGTCGCCCAGGCTGGAGAGCAGTGGCGTGATTTCGGCTCACTGCAAGCTCCGCCTCCCGGGTTCATGCCATTCTCCCGCCTCAGCCACCCGAGTAGCAGGGACTACAGGCGCCCGCCACCAGGCCTGGCTACTTTTTTAAAAATTTTTTTGTAGAGACGGGGTTTCACCGTGTTAGCCAGGATGGTCTCGATCTCCTGACGTCGTGATCCGCTCGCCTCGGCCTCCCAAAGTGCTAGGATTACAGGCATGAGCCACTGCGCCCAGCCTGAACTAATTTTTGGGTAACTTCTGAATTAGACAAAATTATTCTTTTTCTCACTAATAACATAACCCTTTCTGGCACATTTTGTAAACAGAATTATGTGTTAAGGAGAATTCTTATCCTTGGTAACTTAAAACTTTTGTGAGACCCTAAAAAGCAAGAAATCCTCAACTATCAGATACGGACATTTATACGTAAGAACAACTCCACAATTTTAGAAACACATTTCCCCATATCACAACCCTTTCTTTCCTTTTTTTTTTTTTTTTTTTTGAGATGGAGTCTTGCTCTGTCGCCCAGGCTGGAGTGCAGTGGGCAATCTCGGCTCACTGCAGGCTCCACCTCCCAGGTTCATGCCATTCTCCTGCCTCAGCCTCCAGAGTAGCTGGGACTACAGGCGCCCGCCACCACGTCCGGCTATTTTTTTTGTATTTTTAGTAGAGACGGGGTTTCACTATGTTAGTGAGGATGGTCTTGATCTCCTGACCTCGTGATCCGCCCGCCTCGGCCTCCCATAGTGCTGGGATTACAGGCATGAGCCACCGTGCCCGGCCACAACCCTTTCATAATTGGAAATGACCCAGATATTAAATGAGCGTCAGAAATAACTCTAAAATTTTAATTTACGCAAAAAGTTTACCTAAAATATTTATTCCATTCACTATACTCAATTCTTTCACTTCTTGTTTGTTTGTTTGTTTGTGTGAGACGGAGTCTCACTCTGTCGCCAGGCTGGAGTGCAGTGGTGCGATCTCGGCTCACTGCAACCTCCGGCCTCCCAAGTTCAAGCTATTTTCCCATCTCAGCCTCCCGAGTAGCTGGGACTACAGGCACACGCCACCATGCCCAGCAAATTTTTGTATTTTTAGTGGAGACAGGATTTCACCATGTTGGCCAGGATGGTCCCAATCTCTTGACCTCGTGATCTGCCCGCTTCGGTCTCCCAAAGTGCTGGGATTACAGGGGTAAACCACCGAGCCTGGCCAATTCTTTCATTTTTAACAAGGGAGCCAAGAGATATCAATTAACATGTAAAATGAACATTGGTTAGGTCAGAAAGGCCAGGGATGCGGCTTGGGACTTCCAGGTCACAGGTAGGTGTGAAAGGAATGGTTGCATTCTTTTGAGTTTCTGATTAGCCTTTCCAAAGGAGGCAATTAGATATGCATTTATCTCAGTGAGACTGAACAGAATATGAGGCAGGCCTTCCCCAAGCAGCTCCCAGCCCAAATCTTCTCTTCAGCCTAGTAATTTTTGGGGGGCTCAAGATATTTTCCTTTTATAAATTATTCTCATTCGTCAAAAGAAAGCACACAAACCAAGATAATTTTGTTTTGGCTGGGTTTATAGTTTTATAACCTTCTATGCCAAACACTGACATCTCAAAATATCTAGCAAAGACAAACATAAAATTCAGACAAAATGTATGCTGACAATTCTGAAGGCATTTTTATTTTTATTCCACCAATAATTTTAAAGTTAGCTTATATACACCATGGAATACTATGCAGCCATAAAAAAGAATGAGTTCATATCCTTTGTAGGGACATGGATGAAGCTGGAAACCATCATTCTGAGCAAACTATCGCAAGGACAGAAAACCAAACGCCGAATGTTCTCACTCATAGGTGGGAATTGAACAATGAGAACACCTGGACACAGGGTGGGGAACATCACACACCGGGACCTGTAGTGGGGTGGGGGGAGGGGGGAGGGATAGCATTAGGAGATATACCTAATGTAAATGACGAGTTAATGGGTGCAGCACACCAACATGGCACATGTATACATATGTAAGAAACCTGCATGTTGTGCACGTGTACCCTAGAACTTAAAGTATTAAAAAAAAAAAGGGCCAGGCGCGGTGGCTCACGCCTGAAATCCCAGTACTTCGGAAGGCCGAGGCCGGTGGATCACGAGGTCAGGAGATCGAGACAATCCTGGCTAACACGGTGAAACCCTGTCTCTACTAAAAATACAAAAAATTAGCCGGGCGTGGTGGCGGGCGCCTGTAGTCCCAGCTACTCGGGAGGCTGAGGCAGGAGAATGGCGTGAACCCAGGAGGCGGAGCTTGCAGTGAGCAGAGATCGCGCCACTGCACTCCAGCCTGGGTGACTGCGCGAGACTCCGTCTCAAAAACAAAAACAAACAAATTAGCTGGGCGTGGTGGCATGCACCTGTAGTCCCAGCTACTCGGGAGGCTGAGATAGGAGAATATCTTGAACCTGGGAGGCAGAGGTTGCAGTGAGCCGAGATCATGCCAATGCACTCCAGCCAGGGAGACAGAGTGAGACTCCATCTCAAATATATATAAAATAAATAAAAATAAAAACAGAGTCACCATCGTAGTTTTAATTCTTTCAGTTTAATTTTTTTTTTTTTTTTTGAGACAAAGTCTCGCTCTGTAGCCCATGCTGGAGTGCAATGGCGCGATCCCGACTCACTGCAAGCTCCACCTCCCGGGTTCACGCCATTCTCCTGCCTCAGCCTCCCGAGTTGCTGGACTACAGGCACCTGCCACCACGCCCGGCTAATTTTTTTTGTATTTTTAGTAAAGACGGGGTTTCACCGTATTAGCCAGGATGGTCTCGATCTCCTGACCTCGTGATCTGCCCGCCTCGGCCTCCCAAAGTGCTGGGATTACAGGCGCGAGCCACCGTGCCCGGCCTTTCAGTTTAATTTTTATTGGATTTAACAGAAATAAGAACGAACGCAGAAAAAATTGCTAAACCTCAGAAAAAAGTTTTTTACAGAAATATTAGTTCTTACGAGTTTCCTATAAAGTTAAGAAAAAAAGGGATTTTAATAATACTAGTTGTTGTAAATAAGTGATTCAATTTTAAACTGTCAATTCACCCCCTGCTGTGAAGATACTGAAATCGGCACTCTCAAACCTCTTGATTTAATTATATTTGCATTATCATAAAGTCAGTGTGCAGGTTAAACAGTTGATTAGATATAGTGCAAGAGAAAATTCATGAACAGTAGATCTGAAGAAATTACCTAGAATGTAGCACAAAATGTTAAAAATCTAGAGAATATAAGAAAAGACATGAAATAGAATAAGAAGGTCTGACACACATAGTGTAAAATAGAGATTCCTGAAAGAAAGATAAAAGTTGAGAAGGGTTCTGTTATGGACTAAATTTTTGTACCTCCCAATTCATATATTGAAATTTTAACTCCCAATGTGATGGTATTAGCCTAAAGTCTTCAGTAACCTTTTAAGCTACTAGAACCTAGCATCAACTCTGCCTTGTGCATCCTCTTTGGGGTGTGATGGTGAGGATCTATGTCACAGACAGCCTCTGTCAGATTGGGTGTTTGAGGCTGTTGGTTTCTAGGCAATTTCTCTATGAAATTTTATTCTGTGTATTTGAATTCAAGGGTCTTTTATATCTTTAAAAATATGTAGAGTTTCTACCTGCATTTTATTGCATTAGAAAGAAAATAGACTGATGGCATGTACTATTTTAAAGATTACTCTTAAAAAAAAACAAAAAACCACTTGTCTTTTGAGGAGGGGATGTCTCTTTAAAAACAAATTTTCTCGAGAGAACCCTTGTTCTACATAAATAGATGACCACTCTCAGAAGCCAAGGAAGCAGTTGTTTCAGGTTCTTTCAGTTTTCTTTCCAATCTCAACGGTCAGTGCATGGAGCTGTCCAAGGTTTTTATTTCTTGCCCTTCCCGTTCCTGACCCCTTTAATCATCACACAAACAGGCAGCAGAGAGAAAGTAATAAAGAACACCAACTCTGGAGTCAAACAAACTGGGTTAGAGTCCCAGAGCCAGCATTCAACAGTTGTGTGATCTTGATCAAATCCTATATACTCTCTGGGCTTCAGTTTCTTCATCTATCAAAACAAGGATGACAGTAACAGTACCTAGATTATCATGAGGATTTAATCAGTTACTCTTTGTAAAAGTGTTTATTACAATGCCTGGCAAATAGCAAAAAAGGAAATTTGGGGTTCCCTAATTTCTACCATAAAAGAATTGTAGACATGGGTTATTTTGCTACTTAACACTTTTGCTCTTGTAAATATTGCTCTGGCAATCAATACAGGATGGAGAGCAGGAGGAAGTAGAAAGAATGCTCACAGAACTATGACTTAGGGTGTCTAGTCCTGGCACTGCCATTAATCAGTTGTGTGACCCTTGCTAAGTTAACTGACCCCTCTGAACTCAGTTTTTTTTTTCTCTCTGTAAAAGGAAGGGCTTAAACTTCAGGAAATAACCGGTATGTTTTAGTATTTTGCGAATCCCATTTCCAACTCTACGTTCAATCCAGTGACGGTATTTCTAGTTGGTAAACTAGAAAAATAATCTTTGGCATCCGAGGGTCACAGCCGAGAGTATCTCCACAGCAGGAGATTAGGGAGCCACTGACAAAGTGGCACCAGGGGAACCGATGTATGCCAGGAATCCAGGCAGAGAGTGACATTAGCACTTCTTTCTGCAGAACCTAAACCCTGCCCGACTCACCCCGAGGAGCTGTCACGGTGGTTTGCTGGAAACTCCCTTTCTGTTGGGAGGATTACTGGGTCACGGTCTCCCAAGGACATGGAAACCCTTGCTGAAGCGCTGGAACCGCTCGGCACGAGGCGTACGTCGGTGGGAGCTGTGTCAGCCCGCTTTCGGCCGTGTCGCTGCTCCCATCCAGACTCTAGAAGGGGTCCTCTTTGCGTCAGGCCCAACCACCCCCCTCCCCGAGCGACTGCACTGGGTGTCCCTGCGCCGCTCGTCCCCTCCCTCTCGCCCCTCCCTCCTGGCTGCCATAGAAACCAGCTTACGAGGTCCAGGCCGGCGTCCGGGTGCACTACCGGCCCCCCTGTCCCTCCTTCCCCAGGCCAGCCCCCCGCTCCGGATTGGTCCTTCAGGAAACGCTGCGGGGCGTCTCGGTCCCCGCTGCGGAGCCGGCCTAGGCCGGAGGGCGGGGTTTGCCCTGGGTGGCTGCCGGTCAGGTCGGCCGCCCCTGACAGCTCCCGGAGCCTCAGGCGCGACAGCGGCGCCCTCACCTCGGGACATCCACACACCGACTGCTCCTGTTCCAGAGGCAACCACCCAGCGCGCCTAGCCTGGCGCGGTGCAGCGAAGCCCAAGAGCTGGCCTCGCCACGAAGGTAAGCGAGGGGCTGGGGGACTCGCCGCCAGCACCCTCACCCCGCCACCCTCCCTCTGCTAGGCTGCAGACCTGGGTGGCTGAGGAGGAGGCGCCTCTCCTCCCCGCGACCCAAGGGAGAAAGGGAGCCCTGCCACGGGGTGTCTGCGAAGTGGGGTCAGAAGGTTAGGCGCTTTCTGGGGCGTACCCCCACACCTGCCCAGGCTGATCCGCACGCGAGAGGAGGGGGCATTAGAGCCAGGGCGACGGCGTGCTCGCGCGTGTGTGCCCGTGTCATGTGTGGTGCCCGTGTCATGTGCGGCGCCCATGTCTATGTGCGCGCGTGTGTGCACCCATGTCCCTGTATGGTGTGGACACTCGTGTCTGCATGCGCGTCCACACGTGAGCCGAGGAGGGCAGTTTAGCGCCTAGCGGTGCACACAGCGGGTGCGCTGGACCAGAGCGCTAAGGCACCAGCCCAAATCTGGAGAGTCTGTTACAAGGGCAGAGGACCGGCGTGACCTCCCCACGCGCGCCGGCCGGTGCTGGTGGTGGAGGGAACTGACATCTAACGCCTGTGGCCCAGGAAAACAAAACCTTCCATTGCACCCCACGCAGCGACGCTCCCCAGCGAAAGGTGCTTCTTTTGGAAGACCGCACGAAGTAAGGAAGAGCCTCTTTTCCTCTTCCTGGATATCCCTCCAGGAATATTAGAAGCTCCAGGACTCCTTGATACGACCAGGAAAAGATCGCAACCGCGTCTTTAAAATATCGATTCCAGCCGGCTTCTGCGGGCCTGACACATCTTGGCAGATGGAGAAGTCAAGGCAATAGATAACATGGGCAGCAAAGATTCTGCTATGGCACTTTTTTCCTTTCCGTTTTTTTCTTCCCTTCTTTTCCCTCTTCTCCCTCCCTCCTTTCCTCCTCCTCCCTCCCTTTCTCCCTTTCTCCCTTTCTCCTCTCTTTTCCCCTTCCCTCCCCTGTTTTCGTCCTCCTGAGAAGTAGACAAGAGGGCTCTCTGTCTACCCACCCTCCCCCACCCCATTCCTCATCCCGTTTCAAAATAAGAGCGAATGAATCACATTCTAAGCTCTTACCCGTGCAGTTCTGACAAGTTTGGAAATTACACAAATAGCGTTTGCAATCGAGGCCGCGGGAATCCAAAAGGGAAACAAACAAAACCAGATGAAAAAAAAGTGATTCCAGGTCAAGATTTCAAATGGGAATCTAAGGTGAATATTTGTTTACGGTAATAAGATTTTTTTAATGTTTGAAAAGTATGTATCACACTAGCTCGCATCATCAGTATTCAATGTGATTCACAGAACCGCTTCAAAAGATGGTTTCTGTTAGTGTTGCAACAGCACTTCTAATTCTGGTTGTCATGGTTATTGAAGAAGTCGCCCTGCACTATTGAGAGGCTGTCTAGTTAGAAGCAGGAACTGTTCTCGAGAGGACCTTCTCTTGCACCCTCGTGTCACCATGGTAATAATTGAGTTTATGAAAATGTACTTACTCTTTCCCTTAAAGTACTAAAATCCCAAGGCATGTTGTCGTTTTTATTTTATTTTTTCAGAGTTTGCAGTCTGTGCAACACAGCTTTCCGCTCAGACAAATGAGAGTAAACACTGCCCTCTAGCAAGTTAAATGGCCCCAAATAGTCGTGCTGCCCAGCTCTCTTCCCACAGCTCACTGCACGAACAGAGGACAGAGGAGGGTGTTAGATGTTCCAGGAGTCCTGGCCTGAGCCATATCGCCCTCTCCATTTAGCATTTACATTTGGAAGCCTAATTAGCTTTCTAATTAGGAGATGGGAGAATGTACGGGGGGAATCCTGGGAGAGGCTAGTGGGGAAAAAGCTGAATCCAACTCCCCATGGACTGGTGTTTGGTGTGCCATTGAATTTGCCTAGTAAACCCTCATGGGTTTATTTTTAGCTGGACCACTGTTAAATGGTAAGCCTGGAAAAAGCTTCAGAGAAGCCTCCTGTGTTAGGAAAAAATGTGGATTGGATATTTGGTTTGGGGTGTGTGCTTTTTTTTTTTTTAACTACATTTAAAATAAAGACAGGTTTATATGAAATCTGAATTCCCCAGTAATAACTACAGATAGGTTATAGAGCCCTTTATATTCTTGGTTTAACCCTAGGTTTTTAGTTGAGAAGGCTTAATTTGGGGCAAGCAGTGGTACCATTTCAAATACTTTTATCAGCAAATGTTGGTTTCTTTAAAGAACCGTAATTCATTACACATCCACAATTTCTGAGCTTCAAATTCTAACATTGATAGCATGTGATTAGACAGCTTGAAGCCCTCAGACTTACAGTTTTGTTTTATTTTCTTTTTGTTTTTAGAGACTGGGTCTCGCCATGTTGCCCAGGCATGTCTCAAACTCCTGGGCTCAAGGGATCTTCCTGCCTCAGCCTCCTGAGGAGCTGGGACTACAGGTGCATGCCAGACTTATCATACATTTTTAAAAAAACAAAAGCAAAGATTTTTGTCTTAGTAGATTAATGTTTTTAGTCACATATATAGTTTCATTTTGAGAAACTTAAAAATTAAAATATAACGTTAAATCCAACTTCATTCTTTGAATCTGATCACTGTATTTCTCTAGGGATTAAAGAGTTTTAATTCGTTGGTTGATTTTCTTTCACTTGTTGAAAGGACAAACTGTTCATAAAATTTGTTTTATTCTGTATTTTGTCATTTCCTATTGTCATTCTAGAAAAAGGTCTCTAGAATTGAAGTTTTAATTTTCAGGAGAAGAAGAAAATATTCAAATTGCTTATGAAGATAATAGTCTACAACTCGAATTAACCACATCATAGTTCTTAAATTACTTTCTCTCAAGAACTTCAAGGTTAGCTTAGCCATTATTATACAGCATCCTGAGGAATATTAATCAGTTTTACAGATGGACAAGTTGTGTTCAAAAGCCAAGTGATAGGTCGGCGCCATGGCTCAGGCCTGTAATCCCAATACTTTGGGAGGCTGAAGCAGAAGGACTGCTTGAGCCCAGGAGTTCGAGACCAGCCTGGGCAACACGGTGAGACCCTGTCTCTATAAAAATTTTTTAAAAATTAGCTGGGTGTGGTGGCGCATGCCTGTAGTCCCAGCTACTGGGGAGACTGAGGGAGGAGGATTGCTTGAGCCTGGGAGGTTCAAGGCTGTAGTGAGCTGTGATTATGCCACTGCATTCTATCCTGGGAGACACAGAAAGACTCTGAATCCAAAAAAAAAAAAAAAAGTGATTTCAGCTAACCACTTGGAAAATCAAGACAAAAATCTAAATTGTCTGACATGAGCATTATGAATATGAGCATTAGCCAAGACTTAGAGGAATTCAGGGTGTGGACAGTGGGAAGAATTTAAGATTAGAGAGCAAAATAAAACTGTTAAGGGGAAGAAAACTGTAAGGAGAAAGCAGATTAATAGAAAGAAAGTAAAAGCGAAAACATCAAGTGAAAAGAGGGTTGCACAGAAGGAAAACCAAGTTGCAGAATAGGAAACTAAAAAGAACTCCACTCTTCATCTTCCACAGAGAACACTGATGGTTTTCCAGAAAGCAGTAAGTACCCTATTTAGCAAAATCATGTGACTTGGGAGGCCTTAGCGGCAGATCTTAGTTCGTTCTGACTCCCTGCCGCCCATCCAAGTGGTGTGGGCTGAGGCAGCTTTCTTTTCGGGTCTCCTGAACTAGCTGCTCATTAGACCTTTTCTCCCTAATCCTAAGGCCACCAAGAAGCTTTCTGCATCTCTATTTGTTGGAATTATCTAGTTGGGATAATATGTGGATACACTTGATTACATAATTGCATCTGAAATTTTTCTTTTTACTTTAAAAAATTGTTCAAATTGTTATCATCATAATGCATTCACCTAATTTTATGACAGTATATTAAAAACTTATAACTGGCCAGGCGCAGTGGCTCACGCCTGTAATCCCAGCACTTTGGGAGGCCGAGGTGGGCAGATCATGAGGTCAGGAGTTTGAGACCATCCTGGCTAACACAGTGAAACCCCGTCTCTACTAAATATACAAAAAAAAAATTAGCCGGGCGTGGTGGTGGGCGCCTGTAGTCCCAGCTACTCGGGAGGCTGAGGCAGGAGAATGGCTTGAGCCTGGGAGATGGAGATTGCAGTGAGCCAAGATCGCGCCACTGCACTCCAGCCTGGGCGACAGAGCGAGACTCCATCTCAAAAAAATAAATAAATAAATAAAAAATAAAAGCTTATAACTAAAACAACAGTCCCAGTCTCCAGAGGCAATCATTTTGGACTCTTGACTGTTTGATCACTTACCTCCCTATGTCCGAATAATTAGCTTACGTTGCTGTTTTTTCTTTTTTTTTTTTTTTTCTTGAGACAGGGTCTCACACTGTTGCCCAGGGTAGAGTACAGTGGTATGATCATGGCTCACTGCAGCCTTAAATTCCTGAGTTCAAGCAATCCTTCCCCCTCAACCTCTTGAGTAGCTGGGGCTATAGGTGCATGCTACCATGCCCATGCCCAGCTTTATTTTTTTTGGGGGGTAAAGACAAGGTTTCACCATGTTGCCTAGCCTGGTCTCAAACTCCTGGGCTCAAGCAATCCTCTCACGTTGGCCTCCCAAAGTGCTGGGATTACAAGCATGAGCCACCATGCCTGGCCACTGGTTCTTGATTTATCAATTTTGGACAGAATCTATTTACTTATTTATTTTTATGTTTTATTTAGAGACAGGATCTCACTCACCTAGACTACAGTGCAGTGGTACAATCATAGCTCACTGCAGCCTAGAACTTCTGGGCACAAATGATCCTCTCATTTCAGACTCCAGAGTAGCTGGGACTACAGGCATGCACCATCATGTCCAGCTAAGTTTTTTATTTTTGTAGAGTTGTCGGTGGTGGGGGTTGGGGGCCTCTCTATGTTGCCTAGGCTGGTCTTGAACTCCTGGCGTCAAGCCATCCTTCTGCCTTGGCCTCCCAAAGTGCTGGGATTACAGGCGTGGGCCACCATGCCTGGCCAAATTAGTTCTATTCTTGGCTAATAAAATACACCTTAGTAATTTTTAATCATGAAGATTTTTAAAGAGCCTTTTAAACTTTTTGGAAATTTGAAATGTAGCCAAATACTCCCTCAGATGTGATCAACAGCGCCAGCCCTTGAGCTCCTACAGAACACAGAGGTACTGACTTTTCCACCCTTTATACTGCCTCAATTTCCATGATCCATACTCCATACCCCCTCTCCCATTTTACCATTTCCCTGACCTACATTTCTCTTTCAGTACTTGCTGAATCACACCTGCAAATTCCTTCAGGCCTTATCTCCTTCCAGATGTTCTCTTTTGGGCCCCACCCTGTCTGTACCTATCTCTAGTTTAGCCTTTGGCCATTATATTTAGATGATCTGTTTATGCATCTACCTTGCCCCACTAGCTGTAGATTTAGTTATATCTACATTGTTCCTGGGAGTAACTTGTACCCTTAAACATGGAGGATGGAGCTTAAAAATAATGTTTGTTGAACTGAACACTTCATCTTGATATTGAAGGAGTATTCCATAGTAGATTAAGAGGGGTAGCAACCTCACATTGCTCAGAGTAGGGGTGAGGGCAAGGAAGTAGGGGGAAAACATGATCTATTTCTTTTCTTTTCTTTTTTCTGATGGAGGAGTCTTGCTCTGCACCCACACCTGGCCAATATGATTTTTCTTTCTTTCTCTCTCTCTCTCTTTCTTTCTTTCTTTCTCTCTCTCTCTTTCTTTCTTTCTTTCTTTCTTTCTTTCTTTCCTTCCTTCCTTCTTCCTTCCTTCCTTCCTGTCTTTCTATCTTTCTGTCTTGTTCTCTCTCTCTCTCCTTCCCTCCCTCCCTGAGCTTGCTTGCTTGCTTGCTTTCTTCTTTCTTTCTTTTCTTTCTTTCTTTCTTTCTCTTTCTTTCTTTCTTTCTTTCTTTCTTTCTTTCTTTCTTTCTTTTTTTCTTTTTCTTTCTTTCTTTCTATAGTGAAAACTGTCTTTATTTTTATTGCCTTTTATTTTCAACAATGATTACTTGAACTTAAAAAAAAAAAGAGCGGACTTTATTAACTAATGGTTACTGAAAAGCCAAACCTTTCCAGCCCACTTCATATTCTCTTTTAACCATTTCAGAACATGCTCTATTTCTTATCCTCTTACTTTCTAGCAGCATCTGTTTAGGGGGGATTGCCTGTGGCACACACAGCTCCTGCTCATGAGACAAGGTGAAGAAGCCTCATCTGTTGTGTGTGAAGCACAGACCCTGAGGTCAGACAGTCTTGGGCTTGAAATTAAACTTGGATGTTAATTGCCTGTATGGCTTTGGACAAGTTACCAAGTCCTTCTGAAATTTAGTTTCTTCATCTGAAAAATGAGGATAATAGCAGGCACATTTTAGGGCTGTTGTAAAGATTTTTAAAAATATGTGTAAAGGGCCAAGCACGGTGGCTGACACCTGTAATCCCAGCAGTTTGGGAGGCCAAGGCGGGCGGATTACCTGAGGTCAGGAGTTCGAGACCAGCCTGACCAACATGGAGAAACCCCGTCTCTACTAAAAATACAAAATTAGCCGGGCATGGTGGCACATGCCTGTAATCCCAGCTACTTGGGAAGCTAAGGCAGGAGAATAGCTTGAACCCGGGAGGCAGAGGTTGCAGTGAGCTGAGATTGTGCCATTGCATTCCAGCCTGGGCAACAAGAGTGAAGCTCTGTCTCCAAAAAAAAAAATATATATATATATATGTATATATGAAAAATGTATGTATCTATAAATGAAACACCATCTCTACTAAAATATATATATATGTATAAAGTAGTTTAAATGAAATAATGACTAGTCTTCTAAGTTAGGAATGCTTTGAGCTGCAATTAACTAAAGAATCTTCCTGCTTAGCTAGAAGTTTATTTTTCTTGCAGAAGAAGAGGTCTAGATAAGCAATTAATAGCTTTGTTTTAGCTGCCATCAGAGAACTAGTTTATTCCTATCTTTCTGTTCTGCTATCTATCCTTTTGCCCTCATATTTATCACTTCATGGTCTCTAGGTGGCTACTACTCCTCTGTAAGTTCCACACAGGAAGAAAATGAAAGGAGCTGCTCCAGCTGCAACTATCCTCTTTCAACAGTAAAGCACTAATGATCAGAAACACCACACTAAGGTCTTACTGGCCAAAACTGTGTCTCAGAGCTATCCCTATCTTTGAGGGAGAAAGGGAAACTGGGATCGCCAGCTACTATAACAGAAGGCAAAGAAAGGAGAAGAGAGTTAGTAGTGATGTTGCGTGAGCCAGGCTGCAGTGATGTCTGCCACACTATCACTTATTGATAGGGTGGCCATATGTCCCAGTTTGTCAGTGCCACCCCGGTTTACACCTGTTGTCCTAGTGTGATTGTTATTATTATTTTTTGAGACAGTTTTGCTCTTGCCCAGGCTGGAGTGCAATGGTGTGATCTCGGCTCACAGCAACCTCTGCCTCCCGGGTTCAAGTGATTCTCCTGTTTCAGCCTCCTGAGTAGCTGGGATTACAGGCATGTGCCATCACGCACACTCAGCTAATTTTGTATTCTTAGCAGAGATGGGGTTTCTTGGTCAGGCTGGTCTCGAACTCCTGACCTCAGGTAATCTGCCCACCATGGCCTCCCAAAGTGCTGGGATTACAGGCCTGAGCCACTGCACCTGGCTGTCCTAGTGCAATTATTAATAGCACCCCATTCTCAGAGGTGTCTTGGTTTGAATGACAGATTCTATGTTCACCCTTCTTATAGAGCACTTGCTATTTATTGTAGGCTCTCATTAAGTAGTAGTTTTTTTTGTTTTTTTTTTGAGACGGAGTCTTGCTCTGCCTTCTAGGCTGGAGTGCAGTGACGCGATCTCAGCTCACTGCAAACTCTGCCTCCCGGGTTCAGGCCATTCTCCTGCCTCAGCCTCCCGAGTAGCTGGGACTACAGGTGCCTGCCACCACGCCTGGCTAATTTTTTGTATTTTTACTAGAGACAGGGTTTCACCGTGTTAGCCAGGATGGTCTTGATCTCCTGACCTCTTGATCTGCCCGCCTCAGCCTCCCAAAGCGCTGGGATTACAGGCATGAGCCACCGTGCCCAGCCAGTAGTAGTTATTAAGACAGCTAGAACACAACCGTAAGATACACAACAAGTCAAGTTTACATGCAGTGATTGCCTGTGTGGTACAGGCAGGAGGTACACTGAGTTTACAAGGGAGAGAAATGAGTATGAATGGACAAAGAGTTGAGGTCAGCTGGTCTGGATGAAGAGGAAATATATGGGGAAAGTGTAACAACAAGGCGAGAGAAGTAACTGGGTTGGACCCAGTTTAAAATATGCAAAAGTGACAGGGCGCGGTGGCTCAAGCCTGTAATCCCAGCACTTTAGGAGGCCGAGTCGGGTGGATCACGAGGTCAGGAGTTCAAGACCAGCCTGGCCAAGACGGTGAAACCCTGTCTCTACTAAAAACTACAAAAATTAGCTGGGTGTGGTGGCAGGCTCCTGTAATCCCAGCTACTTCAGAAGCCGAGGGAGGAGAATTGCTTGAGCCTGGGCGGCAGAGGTTGCAGTGAGCCAAGATGGCGCCGTGCACTCCAGCCTGGGCAACAGAGCGAGACTCCATCTCAAAAAAAAAAAAAAAAAAAATCACGCCTGTAATCCCAGCACTTTGGGAGGCCGAGGTGGGCGGATCACAAGGTCAGGAGATCGAGACCATCCTAGCTAACATGGTGAAACCCTGTCTCTACTAAAAATACAAAAAATTAGCTGGGCATGGCGGCAGGCGCCTGCAGTCCCAGCTACTGGGGAGGCCGAGGCAGGAGAATGTCGTGAACCTGGGAGGCGGAGCTTGCAGTGAGCGGAGATGGAACCACTGCACTCCAGCCTGGGTGACAGAGCAAGACTCTGTCTCAAAAAAAAAAAAAAAAAAAAAGGAAAAAGTACACAGTTGATATGCCAGGGACTTTTCTTTGAAGACTAACAACAAAGTTTTCATGCTGCCTTTGTTTGAATGATGAACACTTCGTAAAAGAGGTACAATGCTAAGATATGATTGGGTCTAAGAGCATTCTTAGAACTGATGACACAAAATAAAACAGCCATTCATGTTTGTGAAGCCAAATATATTTTTTTGCTATTACAAAGCCTACCACAAAAGTTTAACATGTGAGAAGAAAGATATTTTTCTGACCAGGCGTGGTGGCTCATGCCTGTAATCCCAGCACTCTGGGAGGCTGAGGTGGGTGGTTGATAAGGTCAAGAGATTGAAACCATTCTGGCCAACGTGGTGAAACCCCGTCTGTACTAAAAATACAAAAATTAGCTGGGCGTGGTGGCACACACCTGTAGTCCCAGCTACTCAGGAGGCTGAGGCAGGAGAATCACTTGAACCCTAGAGGCGGAGGTTGCAGTGAGCCGAGATCGCGCCACTGCACTCCAGCCTGGTGACAGAGCGAGACTCCCTCTGAGCGAGACTCCCTCTCAAAAAAAAAAAAAAAAAGAAAGATATTTTTCTAAATTATTCTCTTGAGCCTATAGTAGATGGTGACCTTGAGCTATTTGACAATAAATCCTCCTGTATCAAGAGAAAATACTTGCAGCTTCCAAATTTTCTTTTGAGTTGATATTAAAGGAAAACATTTATGGTCATTAATTTTTTTCTTAGCTTGACTTTTAAATCCCCCCAATTTTTTTTATTTTTATTTTTCAGAAACAGGATATCCCTCTGTCATGCAGACTGGAGTGCAATGGCATGGGCATAATTCACTGTAGACTCAAACCCCTGGGCCCAAGCCATCCTTTCTCCTCGGCCTCCCAAAGTGCTAGGATTATAGGTGTAAGCCACTGTGCCTAGCTCCCAAATTTGTTTTAGATATTTATTCATTCTGTTAGGCTGGTTGGTGAGCTGATATAGCTGAAAGAGACAAAGTAAAGACATTTGATTCTAGTCTCATCCCTGCCACTGTCTCTTTACCCCTCTAGGTCTGTTTATTCCAACAAAATGCGAGATTAAAAAATCCTACAAGCCCCTCCCCAGTGGACTCCTGAAAGTCCCCTAGTGTGCTTGGGTAATCAAGGGAAACTGAATCAGCCAGTCGGCTTGGAGCCTCAGGTTAATTTGGTTTAGCGAAGTATTAAGAAGTAAGATTGCAGAGGAAAACTCAGATAAGACCCTGAAGTGCCTCACATCCAGCTAAGTAAATTGCCATTTGTTTTTGCCATTTACTAAGCAGCACTGAAGAAAAAGGTCAGTGTGAAAACGGGTGTGCTGGAAGGGTCAGAAGGAGGAAAGACTGACAAGGGATAAAAATACTTGTTTTATTCTGAGTTTTGAGCTATTTTACAATGTTCAGTGACCTCACAACATACCTGGTTCAAATTGCAGAGTAGTAGACCTTAGAAAGCCTCACTGCCACGCTCAGCTTACCTGCTGCTGGCTCCATGTCCTGAGATTTTCAATGGCACCTCACAGTTCTCATCATTTAGACACAGTCTATTGCTGGTTGCTCTTCAGCTCCAGCCTTTCGATGATTATTTTGCTTCTGCTGGAATGTTTGTTGGTAGCCTTTAGTTTTGCTCCTAACCACCTTCCGCCATCCCCCCAGCTCCACAGCCCCGCCATAGCTCCTTCACTACTTAGCAGCTGCACAAGAAGACCTCCTTCCTAGGCTCCACTCAGTTTCCAAGAAGAGCAATTCTTACTGCTCTAGGATTAAATTTATGCTACTGCTATTAACATTTTAGGATATCTATAGTGTTAAATCAAGTTCAGCCTAAAGCTGCCTCCCTACATATTTTGAGTTTGGCCTAAAAGTTTCTCTGTACATTGTGAACTATAACCTAAATGCAGTTGTTAACGGACTGAAGCCTACTTTTGTGCCAGTCACTGAGTTTTGGCCAATGAAAGGTGGCCAACTGTTCAAACCATGTTCAAATAAGGCAAACGTTGAACTGTGACCAATCTGGCTGTTTTTGTACCTCACTTCCATTTTCTGTGCATCACTTTCCTTTTTCTGTCCATAAATCTTCCACCACTTGGCTGTGCTGGAGTCTCTGAGCCTACTCTGGCTTGGGAGGCTGCCCAATTCAGGAATAATTGTTTGCTCAGCTAAACTCTGTTAAACTTAATTTGGCTAAGGTTTTTCTTTTAACAATAGTCATATAGTGTACTAACCTGTGGTGTTTATCGAACTATGGTGACATTATCAGAGCTAGTCTCAACTTTCCATAAAAAATCCCTCCTTTGGCTGGGCACCGTGGCTCACGCCTGTAATCCCAGCACTTTGGGAGGCTGAGGAGGGCGGATCACCTGAGGAGGGCGGATCACCTCAGGAGTTCAAGACCAGCCTGGCCAACATGGCGAAACCCCGTCTCTACTAGAAATACAAAAATTAGCTGGGCATGGTGGCAGGTGCCTGTAATCCCAGCTACTCGGCAGGCTGAGGCAGGAGAATCACTTGAACCCAGGAGGCAGAAGTTGAGCTGAGATCTCAACACTGCACTCCAGCCTTGGCAAGAAGAGTTAAACTCTGTTTCCAAAAAAAAAAAAAAATGTGGTGTAATTTGTGTATTTACTATCACTGATAGTTCCAATGGCTTTTTTTTTTTTTTTTTTTTTTTTGAGATGGAGTCTCACTCTGTGGCCCAGGCTGGAGTGCAGTGGCTCGATCTCAGCTCACTGCAACCTCCGCCTCCTGGGGGGTTCAAAAGATTCTCCTGCCTCAGCCTCCTGAGTAGGATTACAGGCACATACCACCACGCCTGGCTAATTTTTGTATTTTTAGTAGAGACGGGGTTTCACCATATTGGCCAGGCTGGTCTCGAACTCTTGATCTCAAGTGATTCACCTGCCTCGGCCTCCCAAAGTGCTGGGATTACAGGCGTGAGCCACCACACCCAGCCTGATAGTTCCAATGGTTAATTCAAAAACTAGGCACAGTCCAGGCGTGGTGGCTCATGCCTGTAATCCTAGAGCTTTGGGAGGCCGAGGCGGGTGGATCACCTGAGGTCAGGAGTTCAAGACCAGCCTGGCCAACTTGGTGAAATCCCGTCTCTACTAAAAAACACAAAAAATTAGGCAGGTGTGGTGGTGGGTGCCTGTAACCCCAGCGACTTGGGAAGCTGAGGCATGAGAATCGGTTGAACCCAGGAGGCGGAGGTTGCAGTGAGCCGAGATGGTGCCACTGCAGTCCAGCCTGGGCAACAGAGAGACTCTGTCTCAAAAAAAAAAAAAAAAAAGTCACAGCTGGGTGTGGTGGCTCACGTCTGTAATCCCAGCACTTTGGGAGGTTGAGGCGGATGGATTGCTTGAGCCCAGGAGTTTAAAACCAATGTAAGCAACATGGCAAAATCAAATATACAAAATTTAGCCAGGAGAGGTGGTGCTCGCCTGTAGTCCCAGCTACTTGGGAGACTGAGGTGGGAGGATCTCTGGAGCCCGGGAGGTCGAGGCTGCAGTGAGCTGTGATTGCACCACTGAACTCTAGCCTAGGTGACAGAGGGAGATCCTGTCTCATAAAAACACAAACAACAACAACAAAAAACAAAAACAAGGCACATCAAAGAATCATCCTTTCTAATTCTCCTGCCTGCTCTTGCTACTATCACTGACTTATGCCATCCGAGGCTGATGCTGGACTTCATGCCAGTGGCCTGTTTTGTAGTGCTAGATTCCACTGCACACCAGAGGGAGGCAGCAAGTGGAATTGGGTGAAACTGGAGCCCAGACTGGCCTTGTCACTCACTAGCTCTCTGAGTTTGGACAAATGTCTCATCCTCTTTAGTAATCTCATCAAGGCAGTGAGAATTTTAATATCTATCTTATAGAGTTTGTTGTAATGGTTAAATTAGTCACATAAGCATATGCAGTACAATGTCTGGTGTACAGTAAGTGCTTAATAAAAGTAGCTTTTAGTATACTTTCCCTGTTACATTGAATAAAATGCTAGCAACACTGCTCTAACACCAACAAAAACAATGGCTACTTCCAGCTGGGTGTGGTGGCTCATGCTTACAATCTCAGCACTTTGTGAGGCCAAGGTAGGGGGGACCACTGGAGCCCAGGGGTCAGGACCAGCCTGGGCAACATAGCAAGACCCTATTTCTACAAAAAATAAAAATTAAAAAAAATGGCTACCTTCAAGCGTCCTTCAAAAAGTGCTACTGCTTTGTGGTTTACATTATATCACCTTTCACAAATTATGTTTTACTTCTTGTTTGCTTGTTTTTGTTTTGTTTTGTTTTGTTTTGTTTTGAGACGGAGTCTCGCTCTGTTGCCCAGGCTGGAGTGCAGTCGTGTGATCTTGGCTCACTGCAAGCTCCACCTCCTGGGTTCACGCCATTCTCCTGCCTCAGCCTCCCGAGTAGCTGGGACTACAGGTGCCCGCCACCACGCCTGGCTAATTTTTTGTATTTTTAGTAGAGACGGGGTTTTACTGTGTTAGCCAGGATGGTCTCGATCTTCTGACCTTGTGATCCACCCGCCTCGGCCTCCCAAAGTGCTGGGATTACAGGCATGAGCTTCCGCGCCCGGCCTGCTTGTTTTTACTACTAATATTTATTTGGTGCCTACCATATCCTAGGTTGCACTACATACTAGGGAATATTGAAGATATGAAGATAAATAAGCAGCAGAAGGTCAGTCTTAGAGAGGCTAAACGTAATGAGAATATAAATTTATACTCTGTCGGTTCAAAGTGTGAGCAGAGTTCAGTGGAAATACTGAGATGGAGCAATTAACTCTGGGTAAGTAGAGAAAAGAAAATACCACCGGGCGGGGTGGCTCTATGCCTGCAGTCCCATTACTTTGGGAGGCCCAGGAGTTCAAGACCAGCCTGTGCAACATATTGAGACCTTGTCTCTATTAAAATTTTTAAAAAATTAGCCAGGAGGGGTGGTGTGTTCCTGTAGTCCCAGCTACTTGGGAAGCTAAGGGAGAAGGATTGCTTGAGCCCAGGGGTCAAGGCTGTAGTGAGCCATGATTGTGCCGCTGCACTCCAGCTTGGGTGACAGAGTGAGACCCTGTATCAAAAAAAAAAAAAAAAAGTAGGTTGGGGAAGAAAAAAAGAAAACCAAGAAAGTATATTAGGAGGGTCTTGAAGGCTGAATAAGAAAAGAGCAAGTGCTAGTCCTGGCCTCCCTGGTACAGTGCACTCCCTGCCTGCTGCAGCCTGACTCGGCCCCCCAGTCTCCCAAGGCCACTCCCCCAGGCATGGCACAGGGCCTCGCCTCACTAAGGCAGCAGCACAGCTGCACACGCCTCACTAAGTCACAGCAGCACACGTGACTTCATGCTTGGCACCAAAGCTGATGGTGAGACCATTCTAAAAGGCCTCCAGTCCATTTCCCAGGATCAGGGGATGGTGGAGTTGGTGTACAGCTGGAAGGACCATGGCTATTTAGCAACCTGCACAAACAAGAATGGCAGCTTTGCCAATTTGAGAATTTACCCACATGGACTGTGTTGCTGGATCTTCAGAGTTACGATAGTGATGCACAAGGCAAAGAAGAGATCGACGGTATTTTGAACAAAGTAGAATTGAGTCAGGACAGTACTGGCGGGTAAAACGATTACCATCCATAGTTCGAGGAGGAGCCATCAACAGATATTGGCCCATTACTGATGGGCGCCTGGTTGAATATGTCATAGATTGAGGTGGTGTATGACGAAGATTCATCTTATCAAAATATAAAAATTCTACACTTGAAGCAGTTTGGAAATATTCTCATCCTGAGTGGGGAATGTTAATTTGGCAGAGAGTGATTTGGCTTATACCCGGGCCATCACGGGCAGTGGCAAAGAAGATTACACTGGCAAAGATGTACTCATTCTGGGAGACAGAGATGGGAGCATATTGTGTGAAATAGTCAAACTAAAACCAAAGATGGTCACTATGGTAGAGCTTGACCAAATGGTGATCAATGGATGTAAGAAATATATGCGAAAAACGTGTGGCGATGTCTTAGACAATCTTAAAGGAGACTGCTGTCAGGTTCTAATAGAAGACTATATTCCGGTTCTGAAGAGGTACACCAAAGAAGGGAGATAATTTTATTATGTGATTAATGATTTGACAGCTGTTCCAATCTCCATGTCTCCAGGAGAAGATTCCACATGGGAGTTTCTCAGACTGATTCTTGACCTCTCAATGAAAGTATTGAAACAAGATGGGAACTACTTTACACAGGGGAACTGTGTCAATCTGATGGAAGCGCTGTCGCTCTATGAAGAACAGCTGGGGCACCTGTATTGTTCTGTGGAATTCTCAAAGGAGATCGTCTGTGTCCCTTCATACTTGGAATTGTGGGTATTTTACACTCTTTGGAAGAAAGCTAAACCTTAAAGATGAATAGCCCCTAATCACATGTGCTGCAAATAGCCTTCCTGACCTCCATATGCTGTACATGACATCAAAATGAGTCAGGCAATTGATTGTGAATTCCTCAAAGTTTTCCTTTTTTTAACTATTATTTTTAATTTTAAAAAGCAAATGGAAAATCTGTATTTTGATGAGCTTAGGGTGTTATTTTTTTGAAAGTCAGCTGAATGATGGTTAGACAGCCCAGCGAAGACTGCTAAATGCACTGACCCCCCCAGAATGTGATTTTTGTTCCTTTTTATTTCTCTGTGGGCTTTTGTTTTTGTTTTTGTTTTGGTAGATCTTCAGTTTGGATGTTTGGAGGAATGAACATCGTTGTTTTGTGCTGAAAGAAAGATCTTGATGGTGTTTCTTTCCCCAAGAATTGACTTAGATATTAAAATTTGGTGCTTTCAAGACAGAGTTAAAAAAATGAATAGGAATTGCTTCAATTAAAATTACAAAAGAGAAAAAAAAAAAGAAAAAAGCAAGTGTGGTTGGGTGCAGTGGCTCATGCCTGTAATCCCAGCACTTTGGGAGGCTGAGGCAGGCAGATCACAAGGTCAGGAGTTCGAGACCAGCCTGACCAATATGGTGAAATCCTGTCTCTATTAAAAATACAAAAATTAGCCTGGCATGGTGGCAGACGCCTGTAGTCCCAGCTACTCGGGAGGCTGAAGCAGGAGAATAGCTTGAACCGGGAAGTGGAGGTTGCAGTGAGCCGAGATCGCGCCACTGCATTCCAGCCTGGGCGACAGGGCGAGACTCCGTCTCAAAAAAAAAAAAAAAAAAGAAAAGAGCAAGTGTGTTCCAGTTAGGGAAAACTGGGTATGTAAAGCCACATGGGCATGAAAGGACATGTTACGATAGGGGAAATAAAACTTAAGGAATAAATGGTATAATTGAAGCAGATCTCAGAACTTTCCTTCAAGGCTGGATATTTAACTGCGTCTTTGATCTTTGGGGGAAAGGGACTAGAGATGGTTGGAATCCTGGGTAAACACTGATCTTTTAGTATCCTAGAGGTGAGATTTAATTCACTGCTAATTAGTGTTGGTTTTGGCTCCCCTAGGGAAATGTAAACATAAAGAAGGCAAGGAGCAGGAACTCCGGCAAAGGCAAGTCCATAGGTGTGTACATTTCCAGAACTACTTGGAGAAATTGAGAAGTGCAAAGAAGGTCTTGAAAATAGAACAGGAATTATGTCTCATGCTTTAAAATAAAGTAAATTCTGCTGGAAGCCACTAACACATCACACCCTAAAAATAAAAACAGAGGGAAAATGGAGCCTCTTTTACTGTTGGTGTGATCATTTTAACCTCAGCAACCTTCCAAGGGAAAACCATAATCAGGTTGTTTTTATTGTCTGCAGGCTGGAGCAAATGCTGGTTTGTAAACATTGTAATGCCTCCAACTCAAGAGCCTTAGGAATGTCTACCCGCATTTGAGGTATGCTTCACTGGGAGCCCTAAGAGTGTTGTGCAAAAGCAATGGGGCAGCTCATCAAACCCACAGTGTTTCAGAAATTTTCCAGCTAGAGAGGTGCTCTGGTTTAGGGGCACATTGAACAAACCTGCCTTTGTTTCAGGAGAAAACACTGGAAAGGGTTTTGCTTTTTTTGTTTGGTTGCTTTTAAATTTTTGCCTTTTATTTTTCTTCATAGAACAGTTGTTTGTGTTGATTTTTTTTTTCAACCAAAAAAGGATGTTTATGACAGAAGTATCTATTTCTGTATCTTCTGGTATCCATGCTACCTTTATTTATTTATTTTAATTTTATTTTATTTCTTTTGTTTTTTGAGACACAGAGTCTCGCTCTGTTGCCCAGGCTAGAGTGCAGTGATGTGATGTCAGCTCACTGCAACCTCCACCTCCTGGGTCCAAGTGATTCTCCCACCACAGCCTCCAGAGTAGCTGGGATTATAGGTGCGACCATGCCCAGCTAATTTTTGTATTTTTAGTAGGGATGGGGTTTCACCACATTAGCCAGGCTGGTCTCGAGCTCTTGACATCAAGTGATCCGTCTGCCTGGGCCTCCCAAAGTGCTGGGATTACAGGCATAAGTCACCACACCCGGCCCCATGCTACCTTTAAAAACATCTGAACAATTCAAATCAATTCAGCCAGTGGTTACAGACTCTTCCCTGGTGCCCAGAATCTGAAATGAGTAAGATTGAGGACCTGCCCCACAGAAACGCACATTACGGTGGGGAGGACAAGTATGTACACAGTAACTGAAACACCAGACAAGATTTGAAGATGTTGGAAATACCAGAGGAATAGCTGAATTCCGCTTAGGGTATTAGAAAGAGAAAAGACCAGGAGGGGAGGGGAAGGGAGGAGAGAGGAAGGGAGGAGACAGGAGGAGAGGAGAGGAGAGGGGAAAATTTAAGCTGAATTTGAATAATAGGTAGAATTGCAACCATTAGATGGTTGTGATAAGAAAAGGAATAAAATTAATCTCTTGTAAAACAAGAATTTAAAACAAATTTTATGCTCAGTAACAAAGTAAAACCAGTTTTTATTTATTTATTTATCCATTCCATAAACATGTATTGAGTATCTATGAGGTGTCAGGCACTGTTTAGAGATAGAGATGCATAAAACATCTTCCCTGCCCTCAGGTGAAGAGAGATGTGCACATAAAAACTTATACTACAGAGAGTCAATTATCAACAGAGGGGTTCATAAAATACTCTGGGGCACCACGGACTGGAGGGAGTCAGAGACTTCACAGAGGGACAGAGACTTGGAGGTTCAGTGGGGTATGGGTTGAGGAAAACATTATATGCAGGGGGAATGTCATGTATTGCCATGTACAAAGACACAGAAGCATGAAACTGCATGGGATTGTAGGGGAGCCAAGGGGAAAGTTCCCTTCACCCTCTGCAGGTTCACTGAAAAGTCACTGACATGAAGCAGATTAATAGGAGAAAAGGCATGCAAATTTGTTTAACGTATATACACAGAGCCTTCAGAATTAAAACCCAACCCCCCAATGAAGTACAGCAGCTTATCTACCATCACATCTTGATGTTACAGAAAGAATGGGGACTTGGAGCTGGGTGTGGTGGCTCACGCCTGTAATCCCAGCACTTTGGGAGGCCAAGGCAGGTGGATCACTTGAGGTCGGGAGTTTGAGACCAGCCTGGCTAACATGGTGAAACCCCCATCTCTACAAAAAATACAAAAATTAGCCGGGCATGATGGCAGGTGCCTGTAATCCCAGCTACTCAGGAGGCTGAGGCAGGAGAATCACTTGAACCCAGGAGGCAAAGGTTGCAGTGAGCTGAGATTGCACCACTGTACTCTGGACTGGGTGATAGAGCGAGAACCTTTCTCAAAAAAGAAAAAGAAAAGGAAGAGGAAAGAAAGAAAGAAGACTTGGATCCTGGCAAAAGAGATTATGGGAGGGGGGTGGAAAGAAATTCTGTTAAGGGGCAATGAACCAATAGGGAACAGAGATTAACTTGTAAATAGGTCTTTTTGACAGTGAAAGGTTCTGGTCTGCTCAATTGTGGTTACATTCTTACTCTTGTAGTGGGGAAGAAAACACAATTGTTCTCCTTGGGTCTGGATCTTAGGCAGATAGGAACTTCAGCTTTCCCAAAGAAGTTGTCTGTCTAAGATCCACACCCACCAAAGTCTTTGGGAACGAGCATGGGGACTGGGGGGAATGTCAGTGAGACCTTGCAGTTTCTTCAGTTCAGCATGTCAGTGTATCATATTTTGGAATATTGGCTGCTAAGCCTCAACAGGATGTTTGTGAGACCTCAAGTACTTGGAGACATCTCAAATATAGGGCATATGGAGGGGGGCAAGTGGGAAAAGGGGAGATGAGAAATGAAGCTAGAAATAAAGCCAAGAACTAGATCTTGAGGAGCTTTCTAGACCATGCAATGGAAATCTAATTTTATCCTATAGACATTTTAATGAAGGATTTTAAGCAGGGCAGTACTATGGTAAAATCTACATTTTGGAATAATCACACAAGTGGTTTGCTGGAGAATAAAATTGAGCTGGGAATAAAATTAAGATGGGAAGTAGGGAAGCCTGCTAGAAGGTTCTTTCAGCCACCTAGGCACAGGATGGGATTAAGACCGTTAGAGTCCATCACCCTTCATCAAACCACACATGCAACTCAAAATTCAAGCAAAGCTAACCATATAAGACTAACAAAAACAAAATTCGTATTTTCCTTAGGATGATTACCTAGATGCATTGAGAAATATATATATTGAATATAAAAGTATTTTAAGACTTTTATTTCTACCTCTCTTGGATGCCCCTGGTCTGCTGGTGCCTTAAAGCATGTGCATCTCTACCTACTGTGGGATCCCAGGATGGAAATGTAAAAGGATTGGGATGGTGTGGAAGTGGGAAGATCAACAGGATTGGGTGAGGGGAAGGTAGAGGACAGGAATGGCACCTAGGTTTCCTGCTTGGCTAACGGATCGCACATCATTTCTGGGTTTCTGTTCCTTATCCTTCCCAACACATGGCAGAGGTCTCCTCCCAGACAGGAATGGTCCCAACCTGTTCCTGTTGCAGAGGCTCTCTATCCTTTGAGCTTAGTCCAGACTCCAATAGGGATTTTTAAATACTCTCACATGAGGACCAAAAATAAATCCCTCCACAGTCTTTAAAATGCTCAGGACCAGAGTCAGCCTGTAACACACCATGGTTTCAGCACCGTTGTCATGAGGCTCCAGAAGCAACCCTGGGGCTCAGGAGAGGAGGGCTCAGCAGGGCTCCCTCATTCCTTCCTCCCATCTCTAGTCCTCCTTTTAGTGGCTCCTGTGTACGAAGATAACCCAGTCCCCTCAGTCACTCTGGGACTGTGGCTCAGTGACAAAAGGAGAAGATGCAGCCTGATAGAGACACCAACTCTAAATGTCTGGGAACAAGGCCCTGGGCAGCAACTAAATATATCACTGCGATTGCTCCTGAATGTTCTAGAGCACCAAAGACTCTGTTGGGAAGCATATTCTCACCATGCACTTGGGTCTAGTGTTCATTGCACTATTTCCTTTCAAGAGCCTCAAAACCCTAACTTCAAGAGCAAACAAAAGCAAATTTAGAATGTGTACCAGATATATTCTCAATTATAGCTTCAGCTTCCCCTCTGTGTTTGCCCAGGTGCAGAGTAGAATATGGGCTCCCATATGTACCATTTACTGTTTTTCATCAATATTTAAGCATCCACCTTTGCCAGAGGGTGTATTCAGGAAACTGGTAACTATGCCACCATTTCAACCACTTATTTGGTGCCTGATATCATTTTTTCTAAGTCATCCTATTTCTGGATTCAAAACTTTGAAAAAAATCTCCATTTTTTTCCTTCTTTCTTTCTTTCTTGTTTCTTTTTCTTTCTTGTTTCCTTTTCTTTTCTTTTCTCTTCTCTTCTCTTCATTCTCTTTTCTTTTCTTTTTTCATTTCTTTTCTTTTCTTTTCTAGATGGAGTCTCATTTATTGTCACCCAGGCTGGAGCTCAGCGGCACGATCTTGGCTCGCTGCAACCTCCACCTCCCAGGTTCAAGTGATTCTCGTGCCTCAGCCTCCCAAGTAGCTGGGATTACCAGCATGCACCACCACATCTGGCTAATTTTTTTTTTTTTTTTTTTGAGATGGAGTCTCGCTCTGTCACCCAGGCTGGAGTGCCGTGGCACATTCTCTGCTCACTGTAATCTCCGCTTCCTAGGTTCAAGTGATTCTCCTGCCTCAGCCTCCAGAGTAGCTGGGATTACAGGTGCCTGCCACCACGCCCAGCTTATTTTTGTACTTTTTTAGTAGAGACTGGGTTTCACCATATTGGCCAGGCTGGTCTTGAACTCTTGACCTCAGGTGATCCACCCACCTCGGCCTCCCAAAGTGCTGGGATTACAGGCGTGAGCCACTGCCCCGGCCAATTTTTGTGTTTTTAGAAGAGATGGGTTTCACCATGTTGGCCAGGCTGGTCTCAAACTCCTGATCTCAAGTGATCTGCCTACCTCAGCCTCCTAAAGTGCTGAGATTACAGGCGGGAGCCACCATGCCTAGCTCTTTCTCTCTCTCTCTTTCTTTCTTTCTCTTTCTCCTTCCTTCTTTTCTTTTCTTTCTTTTTTTTTTTTTTTTTTTGTCTTACCTTTTTACCCAGGCTGGTCTTGAACATCTGGCCTTAAGCAATCCTCCCACCTCAGCCTCCCAAAGTGCTGGCATTACAGGCATGAGCCACCACGCCCAGCCAAAAATATCTCAGTTTTGGAATGCTGGACTCGACCATCCCAGGCAGCTGAGGCAGTTGACTGTATCAGGGAGGATTCACTCACTTTTACATACATGGTTATCAGAGACAGGCCACATTCCCAGATCACAGTAGAGATATATGCATATTTTTAGCCCTTAAACCAAGAAAATCTCTGTTGTAATTATAAGTAGGCAAAACAATATCATCATCAACAATAAAAACATACCCAGAAGTATACATGGTAAACTTGAAAGAACTTGAATTCTCCATTTCTACCCCAATTTCATTTCCCTCCTTCCTGGCAACAATTGGGGCTTCATTTGTGCAGAACTTTTCTTGAACTTTGCAAATATCTTTCCTTATTTATGAATAGATGTCCAATTACATGAGTAGTGACTATCATGAAGCTCTCAGAAATGTGCCCATTTTGTGGACTTCATGGTTATTTAACTTACACCCTCCTTATCTTCACACTTATAAATAATTCTTAAATTTCAAGCTAAAGTTGTACAGAGGTGGGGGTAGATGTGAACTGGGAATCAGAAACCTTCTCCATGCATACTTCTGAATATTTTTATGTTCAGGCTGTGATCTTTTTGTAGTTTTCTGCATTTAAATAATGTCCAGTCTCTAGAGCTCAAGCTTTGCTCATGAGCTGCCCTGTGAGATGACAGGTCCTCATTATCTGCTTTCACTTACCTCCTTGGGGAAATGTTTTCAGCCAAAAATACTGGGTCAATTAGCAAGTACTATGGAACAGTGTGTAATTCTCAGAACTGACTCCCAAAGCCCTCTGGCTCCCTGGTGAGCAACACTTAAATGCCTCTCTGACATTGTGTAATCACTTCTTCAGTCAGCCGCACACCAGTTCCCGCTCTGGGGAGGGAAGTGTGCCTAATTACATTTGCCTTTCTCTTCATCACTCATGAAGGATGAAGGTCTTCTGTGCGGATGCCTCCTGGGCCCAGCAGTTCTTGGAGCAGTAAAGGCTTAGCCAGCAAAAGGCCCATCTTTTTTTCTTTTTTCGAGATGGAATCTGGCTCTGTTGCCCAGGCTGGAGTGTAGTGGCGCAATCTCGGCTCACGCAGCCCCCGCCTCCTGGGCTCAGGTGATTCTCCTGCCTCATCCTCCTGAGTAGCTGGAATTACAGGCATGTGCCACCACACCCAGCTAATTTTTGTATGTTTAGTAGAGACGATGTTTTGCCATGTTGGCCTGGCTAGTCCCCAATCCCTGACCTCAAGTGATCTGCCCACGTGGGCCTCCCAAAGTGCTGGGATTACAGGCGTGAGCCACCATGCCGGGTCCCATCTTTTCCTTTTAACAAGCAGTTTACTTTGCTTTCCCAAGCCAAGTAGACCTGCATGAGCTTTGACTTCATGATTCTTGTTCTTTAGTGGATTTACGTTATTACTTACTACGCTCCCTTCAGATGTAGGGCCAGTTTGGATTTGACGTATTTTCTCTTCCTGTAAAGTCCAGAATGACTGCAGATACCTACATAATTTATGGTTTTCCTGGCTCCCCAGGAAATATATCACTGGGGAGGCAGGCACTCCCCAGAAGCTTTTCTGTTTCCTATCATGATGAATATTTATTTGATTTGAAAAAACAACTCATTCTTTTGATCTTGGTGTACATATAGGTATATACCTATAAAGAAATATAAATACCCTTTATTGCCATTTTATTTCCTGAGTATCATTTTAAAATGTAGCATTGTTTTGTATGGACTAAAGAAGGCTTTTTCTGAAGACCCCAGGCATGGTTTTCTGTGAAGTGAGTTGAGGAAATGGAAACTGGTGAGTCTGACTCCGTGTTTGCTCAGGGCTGGTACTAATTGAGCCCCCTATGAATTTTGAACTGTCATTCATGATAATTGAGGAAACAAAAGCTGTATCAGAAGAGAAATCAGATGCGATGACCATGAACACAAAAGGCTGTCTTTTTTCTCTGAGATGCAGGATGTGCATTTAAACGTTAATCTCTTGAGATGAGTGCATTTCATATCTTTGGTAGTGCAATAAAGAAAGGTATCAGTGCTTGAGTAAAAAGATACAGAAATATTGGCACTTAGTGCATGAAGGCTTTTTGGAAGAGGTGAGCAAGAAGTATTTTGGTAACTGCGGACAAGTCATGTAACCTTTTTGTCCTTTGTCTCCTAATCCATAAAGTGAGAAGGTAAGAGGAGAGAAGCACTGAGGTGTCTTCAATTTCTTGCCTTCCCCGATTGTATAAGTCTTCATATTTTGGACAGTTTGAGCAAAGACCAGTAGGCAGGATCTAAATAAAAGTATGAAAATGGAGATAGTTGTTGAGAATGTAAGCTGGCTGGAAAATGTGGGCAGAGATGGGAATGACAGAAAGAGAACATAAATGGTCTGGAATCAGAAAGTTATATTTAATCCAAAAATGTGGTCAAGGTAGGAAAAGGATTTTGGGAGCAGCTGGCTGGATGGTTTGCATGAAGTGAATATTTTCTAGTGTGACATTTTAATTCCTTTAGTTATTTTAACAGCTTTATTGAGATATAATTCAGATACCATACAATTCACTCATTTAAAGTATACAACTCAATGGTTTTACATATTCAGAGAGCTGTGCATACACCACCACTATCAATTTTAGAACATTTTCATTACCCTAAAAAGAAACCCTGCTTTGCTTAGCCAGCTTTACCAATCTCTCCCCTCATACTCCAGTCAACCATGAATCTACTCTCTGTCTTTATAAATTTGCCTCTTCAGAACATTTCATGTAAATGGAATCATACAATGTGGTCCTTTGTGACTGGTTTCTTTCACTTAATGTAATGTTTTCAAGAGTCATTCATGTTGTAGCATGTATCAGTACTTCATTTCTGTTTATTACTGAATAGTATTCCATTGCATGGATATACTACATGTATTCATCCATTCATCAGTTGATGAATATTGGATTGTTTCCACTTTTTGGCTGCTATAAATAAAGCTGCTATGAGCACTCATATATAAGCTTTTGTGTGGACATGCACAAAAAAAAAAAAAAAGTCCTGCACCATATTACATTCCAACCAGCAGCATATTAGGGTTCCAATTTCTCCACATCCTTGCCAACCCTTGTTATTAATTATCTTTTTTATTCTAGCAGGTATGAAGTGGTATCTGATTGTGGTTTTGCATTACCTGATGGATAATGATGCTGAACATCCTTTAATGTGCTTATTGGCCATTTGTATATCTTCTTTGGAGAAATGTCTATTCAGATCTTCTGTCTATTTTTTTTTTTTTTTTTTTAAGATGGAGTTTTGCTCTGTCACCCAGGCTGGAGTGCAGTGGCACTATCTTGGCTCACTGCAACCTCTGCCCGAGTTCAAGAAATTCTTCTGCCTCAGCCTCCCAAGTACCTGGGATTACAGGTGTATGCCACCATGCCTGGCTAATTTTTGAATTTTTAGTGGAGACAGCATTTCACCATTTTGGCCAGGCTGGTCTCGAACTCCTCACCTCAGGTGATCCACCCACCTCGGCCTCCCAAAGTGCTGGGATTACAGGCGTGAGCCTCCGTGCCCAGACCTCTGTTTTTCTTTTTTTCAGACTGATCTCACTCTGTCGCCCAGGCTGGAGTGCAGTGGCTCAATCTGAGCTCACTGCAACCTCCGTCTCCTGGGTTCAAGTGATTCTCCTGCCTCAGCCTCCTGAGTAGCTGGGATTGTAGGTTCCCACTGCCATGCCCGGCTAATTTTTGTATTTTTAGTAGAGATAGGGTTTCACTATGTTGGCCAGACTGGTCCTGAACTCCTGACCTCAAGTGATCTGCCTGCCTCGGCCTCCCAAAATGCTGGGATTACAGGCGTGAGCCACCGTGCCCGGCCTCCTCTGTCTATTTTTAATTGGGTGATATATTAGTATGTTTTCCATTGCTATAAAGGAATACCTGAGATTGGATAATTTATAAAGAGGCCTATTTGGCTCACAATTCTGCCAGCTGTACAAGAAGCATGGTACCATCATCTGCTCAGCTTTTGGTGAGGCCTCAGGAAGTTTGCATTCATGGTGGAAGGCAAGAGGAGCCAATGTGGCACATGGCGAGAGAGGGAGCGAAAGAGAGAGGAGGAGGTGCCATGCTCTTTAAAACAACCAGCAATCTGTGAACTAACAGAGAGAACTCACTCACTAACACAGGGGACAACATGAAGCAATTCATGAGGGATCCTTCCCCATGACCCAAACATCTCCCATTAGGTCCCACCTCCTTCAAAATTGAGGATCAAATTTTTCTTCTTTTCTTTCTTTTTTTTTTTTTCGTGACAGAGTCTCATTCTGTCTCCCAGGCCCCAGTGCAGTGGCACAGTCACATTCACTGCAGCCTCAACTTCTCAACTCAAGAGATCCTGCCACCTCAGTGCCCCCACTCCACCCCCCATGAGCTGAGACTGCAGGAATGATATGGTTTGGCTGTGTCCCCATCTTGTGTCTCATCTTGATTTGTAGTTTCCATAATCCCCATGTGTCATGGGAGAGGCCAGGCAGAGATAATTGAATCATGGGGGCAGTTTCTCCCAACCGTTCTTGTGATAGTGAGTGAGTTCTCATACGATCTGATGCTTTTATAAGGGGCTTTTCCCACTCAGCACTTCTCCTTGCTGCTGTCATGTGAAGGAGGACATGTTCGCTTCCCCTTCTGCCATGATTGTAAGTTTCCTGAGGCCTCCCCAGCCCTGTGGAACCTGTGAATTATTAAACCTCTTTCCTTTATAAATTACCCAGTCTCAGGTATGTCTTTATTAGCAGCATGAGAAAGGACTAATACAAGGCATGAACCACCACACCTGTCTAATTCTAAAAATTTTATTTGTAGAGAAAGTGTCTCACTGGTGCACAGGCTGGTCTCAAACTCCTAGGCTCAAGTGATCCTCCCACCTCAGCCTCCCAAAGTGCTGGGATTGCTGGTGTGAGCCACCATACCTGTCCTGGGTATCAAATTTCAACATCAGATTTGGAGGGGACAAATATCCAAATGCTATCAGGTGATATTAAAACAATTATTGAGTTGTGTTACTTACAGATTCCATATACAAATACAAGTACCTTATTAGACACAAAATTTGCAAAAACGTTTCCTGTTCTGTGAATTATCTTTACACTTTCTTGATTGTGTCTTTTTTTTTTTTTTTTTTTTTTTTTGAGATGGAGTCTGGCTCCGTCGCCCACAGGCTGGAGTGCAATGGTGCAGTCCTGGCTCACTGCAATCTCCGCCCCCTGGGTTCAAGTGATTCTCCTGCCTCAGCCGCCCGAGTAGCTGGGACTACAGGCACATGCTACTACACCTGGCTAATTTTTGTATTTTTAATAGAGACAGGGTTTCACTATGTTGGCCAGGCTGGTCTTGAACTGCTGACCTCATGATCCGCCTACCTCGGCCTCCCAAAGTGTTGGGATTACAGGCGTGAGCCACCGTGCCCAGCCAATTGTGTCCTTTGATGCATACGATTTTTAAATTTTGATAATGCCCAGTTTATGTATTTTTTCTTTTATTGCTTATATTTTTGTATTTTTGGTTTCATATCTAAGAAACAATTGCCTAATCCAAGGTTGTGCAGATTTATGCCTACGTTTTCATCTAAGAGTTTTATATCTTTAGCTCTTACATTTAGGTCTTTAATGCATCTTGAATTAAATTTTGTTTATGGTCTAAGGTAAAGGTCTAACTTTATTCTTCTGCATGTGGATATCTCTTTTTTTTTTTTTTTTTTTTGAGATGGAGTCTCACCCAGGCTGTAGTGCGGTGGCACCATCTCGGCACACTGCAACCTTCACCTCCCAGGTTCAAGCGATTCTCCTGCCTTAGCATCCCGAGTAGCTGAGATTACAGGCGGGCACCACCACGACCGGCTAATTTTTGTATATTTAATAGAGACAGAGTTTCATTGGCCAGGCTGATTGCAAACTCCTGACCTCAGGTGATCCGCCCGCCTCTGCCTCCCAAAGTGCTGGGATTACAGGTGTGAGCTACTGCGCCTGGCCCACGGTGGCTCTCTTTAATTATTTTGTAGTTATATATTTTTATTTTCTTAACATTTGCTCTAAGGCATACAATATAAAATTTAACTTAATCAAAACCTAGTTTAGATTTATACTAACTTCATTTCAGTGGGATCCAGAAACTTTATTCCCTTGTAGCTCCATTTCCTCCTTCCCTTTGTTATGCCATTATTGTTTTATGTATTACATCTGCATATGTTAAAAATATGACACATAGTTATAATGATTACTTTATATAATGTTAAGTGCTTTGAAGAAGCCGAGAGAAGAAGGTAGTAAGCATAGGGGGGTCATGAGAGAAGAAGGCAGTAAGCATAGGGCGGTCATGATAAGCCCCGAGAGTGCAGAAATGCCCTCTGCTCTGCCCTCATGACATCCTCTCTCCTGGAACAGTGTCTGCCACATATTGGTTCTCACTTGATACACAAATGAATGAATGATGATCTCCATATAGACATTAATAAATGAACTCCCAGCGAGTCCCAATAAGGTGTGGAGATAAATAAGGAAGAGATTAAGAGAATACTGTTAAGTGAGTTGTGGTGCTGTTGGGGCAGAGAGAAAAGAGTGCCTTTCTGATTTGTCAAAAGAAAAACCTTAGGCTGGGTGCTGTGGCTCATGCCTGTAATCTCAGCACTTTCGGAGGCCGAGGTGGGCCGACCACTTGATGTCAGGAGTTCAAGACCAGCTTGGCCAACATAATGAAACCTGAGCTGGGTGTGGTAGTGCGTACCTGTAATTCCAACTACTCGGGAGGCTGAGGCACGAGAATTGCTTGAACCTGGGAGGCAGAGGTTGCAGTAAGCCAAGATTGCACCACTGCACTCCAGCCTGGGTGATGAGTGAGACTGTCTCAAAAAAAAAAAAAAAAAAAAAAGAAAGGAAAGGGAAAAGATAGAAAAGAAAAACCTTAGACGAATTAAACTTAAAGAGTTTAATTGAGCAAAGACTGATTCTCCAATTGGGCAGCCCCCGAGTCAGAACAGGTTCAGAGAGGCTCCAGGGCAGCTGTGTGGTCAAAGAAGATTTATGAATAGAAAAAGGAAAGTTATGCACAGAAAACGGAAGTGAGGTACAGAAACAGCCGGATTGGTTATAGCTCAGCGTTTGCCCTGTTTGAACACAGTTTGAACAGTTGGCTGCTTTTGATTGGTTGAAACTTGATGACTGGCACAAGGGTAGGTTAATCTGTTTATGCATTTAGTTAGGTTACAGTTCACTATTACAGAGAAACCATTAGGCTGAACTTAGAATATTTAAGCAGGCAGCTTTAGGCTAATCTTAACAGATACAAGTAGCTCCTTGAGGACAGGAACTATGTCTTATGCATTTTATGCCCAGCACAGTGCTTAGCATGTAGTAGATGCTCAGTAAATGTTGAATAAACGGATGAAGCATTCTGTGGTTAGTGCAGATCTTGGAGGAGGAGGCATGAGAGTTTCAGTCCCTTTGCTTCCCAAGTGGACAGACACTACCTCTGGCTCATCTCAGTGTCTATTATGGCTCTACACTGGTGCTACTTCTGCGGTCCTGAGGCCATCTATTTTGTTTGTGAAAAAGTTCTTCTGGCCTTGCCTTATGTCCTACATTCCCCAGGGGATTGTCAGCTCCCTTTGTGAATTCTGAGCAGGATGTCCAATCACTGAAGGATGAGAAATGCGATCTTATGGTTTAGGACAGAGCAGAGGAAAGACAGGATGAATTTATAATAATCAAATTGGTGGGTTGCTGGGTGGGCAGTGAGAAGAGAGAGAAGAAAACTATTAGTGATAGACTAAGGCAACTGAGAGAAAACCTGTGGTATTCCACATTTATTTACTCATTCATTCACCCCTGAAACATTTATCAAAAGCCTACTTTGGGCCAGGTGTGGTGGCTCACACCTGTAATCTTAGCACTTTGAGAGGCCGCAGTGGGAGGATTGCTTGAGCCCAAGAATCAAAGTCAGTATTGGGCAACACAGGGGGACCCCATCTCTACAAAAAATGAAGAAAAAAAATTAGCCGAGCATGGTGGCGAATGCCTTTAGTCCCAGCTACTTGGGAGCCTGAGACCAAAGGATCACTTTAGCCCAGGAGTTCGAGGCTGTAGTGAACTATGATCTTGCTACTGTACTCCAACCTGGGTGACAGAGTGACCCTGTCCCTTAAAAAAAAAAAGAAAAAAGAAAGCCTGCTTTGTACTAGGCTAGAGACAGCATATAACAAAGTGTTCAGCTTACCTTATATCAAGTATTAAATCCTGGACATTAAAAAAATGTTAGGTTGTGCTGGGCACAGTGGCTCACGCCTGTAATCCCAGAACTTTGGGAGGCTGAGGTGGGCAGATCATGAGGTCAGGAGTTTGAGACCAGCCTGACCAACATGGTGAAACCCTATCTCTACTAAAAATACAAAAATTAGCCTGGCGTGGTGGTGCATGCCTGTAATCCCAGCTACTCGGGAGGCTGAGGCAGGAGAATCGCTTGAACTTGGGAGGCGGAGTTTGCAGTGAACCGAGATCTTGCCACTACACTCCAGCCTTGGCAATAGAGTGAGACTCCATCTCAAAAAAAAAAAAAAAAAAAGGTTGTTATAAAAACATTCAGGAAATAACTATACAGCACACAGTGGTGCTTAAGAACCCTGAGGCTGGGGCCTTCCTGCCTGGGCTTGAATCCCAGCTGGGGAGAGTCACCTGATAGCATCTCCTTGTGCTGACTAAAGCTCCCTGTTCTGTAAACCTGATATATTAGCACCTACCTTCTAAAATTCACATACAGTATCTAGAATAATGCCTACCACATAAAATGTGTTATGTAAGAGCTAACTGTTATTGACATAATTATTATTAAGGGCCAGAATAGTTCATTGAGATTATCCTCTAAATTTCAATAAAATTTTGGATATCTCATTTTCCATATTGCCTTGCTACCTAGACATTTTCATAGTAACAGCCATGTATGTACATATCTATCATACAGCTTGAGCTATTAAGAACCAACAACTCTCTTCTTATTAATTTTACTTTCCTTTTGTTAAATGATTACCATGGCAAAGAGCTGTTTTCTGCCTTTGAAAAATCAGCTTCACTCCAGAGGTTACCAGAACAGAGAAGAAAATCTGATAGGTGGGAAACCTTTGAGCCCCTAGATGGATAATTCAGAGGGCAGGAAAGCAGCTGCTTTTGTTTCAAATTAGGTTGATATAAATGAATTCCTGCCTGAGATTTCAACGCTTTGGCAGATCAATGGGCTCAGGAATCAAAGGCATCAAAGGTGATGTTTCTAATGTAAATGTATGAGCCTTTTAAAACACTAATTAAAGACTGTCCCTCGTTGGTTTTATTGTGCAAAAATAGCAGCATCATGAAAGATTGTTTTTGAGGCTTAAAAAAATCCATTGATTAGAAAGATACAGTAGAAAAGTTGAATATATTACTTTATTTTCATCACTGAATACAAGAACCTATGCGCTGTCCCCTTGCCCCTAACACCCCCAATCGAAGTGTCCCATAATCTACCTGCAGTGCTTGGACCCCTGAAGTACAATTCATTTGTAGAATTAAGATTTGTTAGGCTGAGGCAGGAGAATCGCTTGAACCCAGGAGGCAGAGGTGGCAGTGAGCTGAGATCGTGCCATTGCACTCCAGCCTGGGCAACAAGAGCAAAAAACTCGTCTCAAAAAAAAAAAAAAAAAAAGATTTGTTTTACTGTAGAACTATAAGGTCTGTTCCAGTCAATTTCCTTAGTAGAAACACAGAATGTATAGTTGTCCCTCAGTAACTGAGGGATTGGTTTGTTGACCTAAAAGGAAGAAGCTGAGACAAAATTAATATAAGTAGAGGGTTCATTTGGGTCAAGTTTAAGGATTACAACTCGAGAGCACAGATTCAAGTTGCCCTGAAAATACATTCTGATTAACAGCAATAACAAGTGAATTTTTTTTTTTTTTTTGAGACAGCTTCTCGCTCTGTCACCCAGGCTTGTGGGCAGTGGCACGATCTTGGCTCACTGCAACCTCCGCCTCCCGGGTTCAAGCAATTCTCTGCCTCAGCTTCCCAAGTAGCTGGGATTACAGGCGCAACCATCACACCCAGCTAATTTTTGTATTTTTAGTAGAGATGGGATTTCACCATCTTGGCCAGGCTGGTCTTGAACCCCTGACCTTGTGATCCACCTGCCTTGGCCTCCCAAAGTGCTAGGATTACAGGCCTAAGCCATCGCGCCCAGCCACAAGTGGATTTTTAAACGGGGGACAGATACAGAAAGAGTGCGCTGATACAAAGTTGTTTTCCAAGAATTCTCATTCATTTACAGAAATAACATTGATTAGCGATTGACTATATATTCTTAAGCTACAGTGTCAGGGTTATAATGGCCAGTGTGGAATTATTAGTTTAGTTTTTAGCTAATTGTGGCAATAGCAAGCAGTGTCAGGAGATGATTGCGTATTGCACCACTCCACTCCAGCCTGGGCAACAGAACGAGACCTTCTTTCCAAAAAAAAAAAGAGATAACTACATAGCTCAAAAAGGTGTGATTGCTGTCTCATTTTAATATCTCTCTGGACCTAACAATTAAAAGGATTTGCATTCCTCAGATAAAAGTTATTTTCTTTTTTTTCAAGTTGAACAATTTTAATTAAGTTACTCGTAAGCAGTAAAATTTTATGCAGTTTCATGAAAAGTCCCATGTTTTGCATGCTTAAATTATGTTTCATTGTCTTTACTTGAAGGTTTTGAAGGTGGGAACTTCTCCTGAATCTTTCTAGTGGTTGAATAAAGTACATATTCTGGGGTGCTATTCACAGTGAATTTATGGCTTGTCCAGATAAATTTACTAGCAATAGGTGATTTTATAGGAGGATCTTCAGTCATACAGTGAAGCCAATGAAGCCACTCAAGAGGCACCAGGCTTCCATCCACATCCCAGGATGTGCTTCTGCCATTCATTTCAGTAGCATATATAACCTCTCCGTTATATATATGCCGGAAAACTGCTTGCTGTCTTCATAGTATTTGCTTCCTTATTTGTCTTCAAAGTCAAAAAGGGTCACCACCCTTAAGAAGCTGACAACCTGAGAAGAGAGACTCTGTTGCCCAGGCTGGAGTGCAGTGGCACGATCTTAGCTCACTGCAACCTCTGCCTCCTGGGTTCAAGTGATTCTTCTGCTTCAGCCTCCTGAGTAGCTGGGACTACAGGCTCATGCCACCATGCCCAACTAATTTTTGTATTTTTAGTAGAGATGGGGTTTCACTATGTTGGCCAGGGTCTCGAACTCCTGACCTCGTGATTTACCCACCTTGGCCTCCCAAAGTGCTGGGATTACAGGCGTGAGCCACCATGCCCAGCCTAATTTTAGCCTTTTTTTTTTTTTTTTTTTTTTAAGAGTGAGGACTTCTTTTGAAATATCTCTATCTTTACCTATAGATAAACAGATACCGATTACATATAAATTTCAAGTTATAAAACTAATTATACATGTTATAAAACGTTCAAACAACCCAGAAACAAATGGAGTAAGAAATGAAAGCCCTCTTGCACAAACATTGGGTTGCCATAACAAAGGTCGAAACAATAAAGGCTTAAAGAAGATAGAATCTTATACCTCTCAAGTCATAATATACAAGGTAGCAATCCTGCATTGATCTGGTGACTGTGTAGTGAAGGGTTTAGGCTCCTTCTCTGTGGCTCTGCAATTCTCAGCACATGGATTCCATCTTGGTCCAAGGTGGCTGTTTCCATTTACCCCACTGTGTCCACATTCTAGCTAGCAAGAAGATGGGAAGAAGGAAGGGGCGGGAGGTCATGCTTCTTTTTTTTAAGGTCACAATATGGAAGTCACGTATGTCACTTCTGCTCACATACTGGAGCTCCTATGACTGGAACTCAGATACATGGCCAAACTAAACTATAGCCAAAACTGGGAAATACAGTCCTCAGTTGGATAGCAATGTGCCTAGCTAAAACTTCTCTGTTATAGAACAGTGGTTTTCAAATTTGGCTGCACAACAGAATCACCTGGAAAACTTAAACAAATAGACACCTCCCACTCCACAGGCCAATTCAATCACAATATTTGGGGAGCAGGGCCTAGACTTCTGCATTTTTTGAATGCTCTCTGGTGATTTTCATGCAGGTTAAGGCTGAGAACCACTGCTATAGAAGAAAGAACAGATGAGGGGGGATAACAACCCCCATCACACTCATTTTCACTCCTCCCCAATTCTGTACCTCACACTCCTTCCCCATTTGTCACCCACTAGTTCAATCTGCATTTTACCAGAGCTTTTTTTTGTGCTTGTACAAGTACGCACTACATACATATGCACGTGGTCTGTCCTGACACCCAGTAGTGACTCCAGCATTTCTATGTGGGTGTGTCTTGGAATAGCAATATTACTAGAAGAGGCATGAGCCTTTGTATTTGCATGGCACTTTACACTAATCAAAAAATATATTATTTTCTTGGCTGGATGCTGTGGCTCACACCTATAATCCCAGGACTTTGAGAGGCTGAGGCAAGGGGATCACTTGAGCTCAGTAGTTCAACACCAGCCTGGGCGACATAGTGAGACACCATCTCTACAAAAAATAAAAAATTAGCTGGGCATGTTGGCACAAGCTTGTTGTCCCAGCTACTCAGGAGACTGAGTTGGGTGGATTGCTTGGGTCCAGGAGATCGAGGCTGCAATGAGCCATCCTCTCATTACTGCAGTCCAGCCTGAGTGACAGAGTGAAACTCTATCTCTTCCTCTATCTATATCTATATATCTATATTTATAGACGTATAATTTTCTTATGTGTGTCAAAGAATGAGGGCTAATGAAGAATTTGCGGTGGTGTGAAAGCTAAAGCCATCTCTTGGTTTAGCCCCTGCAAGCATCATAATATTGAATCATTTACCTTTTCCCAGTGATCTGAAATGCTATCTCTATTGCATATTAAATTTCCATATATATGAAGAGTTTTAAAAAGTATTATTTATTCTGTTAGTTCAGATTGTTACTACATATTTGTTCACTTTTAAAAAACATTTATTATTACTATTATTTTTAAAACCCATCACAGAAATGGACAGTTTGGGTCTGCAAAAGCATTCATGTTTTAAAGCATAGGTCAGTAATTGTATGTTAGAGCATACACTGCTACATACAAATTAACTGATCAGACCACAACTTTTCAATGTTTAAAACAGAATAAGCTTCCCTGTAAAAGCAACACCTTTGTGACATTCTCACTTTAGTATTCCTCTCTTTCTTCCTCACCTTCTCCTTCAACAGAATCCACACCAACCTTCTTATAATCCTTCTCAAGGGCAGTCATGTCCTCACTGGCTTCAGAAAACTCTCCTTCCTCCCTTCTCTCACCCACGTACCAGTGAACAAAAGCACTCTTGACATACATTCAAGTCAAACTTGTGGTCCAGGCGAGCCCAGACCTCAGCAATGGCTGTGGTATTGCTCAGCATGCACACAGCTCTCTGTATCTTGACCAGGTCTCCACCAGTCACCACAGGGGGAGGGCTGGCAGTTAGTGCCAACCTTGAAGCCATGGGGGCACCAAACCACAAATTGGATGATACACTTGGTCTTGATTGATGGTGGCAATGGCAGCTTTGACGTCTTTGAGAACCATGTCACCATGGTAAAACAAGCCATGTATTTACCATGGCAAGGCTCACATTTCATCATCTGGTTGGCAGGCTCAAAGCAAGCACTGGCAGTCTCTGCTACAGAAAGCTGTTTCATGGTAGGGTTTCTCAGCAGAGATGATGGGGCATATGTGTCTAGAGGGAAGTGGATGGGGGGATAGGGCACCAGCTTGGTCTGGAATTCTATTGGATCAACATTCAGGGCTCCATCAAATCTCAGGGAAGCAGTGATGGAGGACACAATTTGACCTATTAACCTATTCAGTTTAGTATAGGTTGGGCGTTCAGTATCAAGGTTCTATGCCAGATATCATAGGTGGCTTCATTGTCTACCATGAAGACACAATCAGAGTGCTCCAGGGTGGTGTGGGTGGTGAGGATGGAGTTGTAGGGCTCAACTACAGCTGTGGAAACCTGGGGTGGTGAGTAAATGGAGAACTCCAGCTTGGACTTCTTGCCGTAACCAACCGGGAGTTGTTCCATGAGCAGGGAGGTGAACCCAGAACCAATTCCTTCACCAAAGCTGTGGAAAACCAAGAAGCCTTGGAGATCCATGCACCGGTCAGCCAGTTTACAAATTTGGTCCAAAACGAGGTCAGTGATCTCCTGGCCAATGGTGTAGTGCCTTCAGGCATAGTTACTGGCAGCATCTTCCTTGCCTGTGATGAGCTGCTCAGGGTGGAAGAGCTGGTGGTAGGTGCCAGTGCAAACTTCATCATCAATTACCATGGGTTTCAGGTCTAGAAACACCACCCTGGGCACATGCTTGCCGGAGCCTGTCTCACTGAAGAAGCTGTTGAAGGAGTCATCTCCTCCCTGAGTGGTCTTGTCACTTGGCATCTGGCTGTTGGGCTGGATGCCATGTTCCAGGTAGTAGGGCTCCCAGCAGGCATTGCCAACCTGGACACCAGCCTGGCCAATGAGATGGAGATGCATTCATGCATGATTACTGCTTTGCGGCTGCTGAGCAGATGGTGGAAACAAGGAGAGGTTGTTGCTTCTTACAGTGCGACTCTTAGGTGGTTGATATAAGAGAACCTGTCTATTATTTTCTTTCCTTCTTCTAAGGCAAGAGTGACACTTAAAAAAAAAAAAAACAAAAAAACTTAACCTTCCTCTTGTCCCTAACAACTGCCACCTCTCACTTACCTCCAGTGCTGGGTAAATATTTAAAAATTATCAGATGGGTTGCTTATTCTGTGTGAAGGGATCACTTACCAGGTATGAGAGGCTCTTAATAAAGGTTTCAAATCCACTTGAACATTTTATGATGATAAAACTAGGACCTTTTGTTCCACAACACTCTTTTCCTTATCCATGGCCATAGCCTTGCGGCCTGTTACCCTGATAGACTTTCTTGAGTTTTGCTCAAATAGAAAACGAGGTTTTTCTTACACCCCATAAGGGCATCGCTCAAGTGTTCTCTGCTTCTTAGTGAGCACGGTATATTAGAGCTGAAGAAAGTTACAAGGCAGCAAAAGAGCAGTTTCTGCTTTGACTTACAAATATTTTTAATTCCCTAAAAATAAACCATGAGCTGCAAACGGGTATGAGTGTTCCCGCACCATTTCCTAAATTAGTTATTTCTGAGCAGATGAAGAATACATTTTGTTTTGCTGCTCAGGGCCACCTTCTTGTGATTCAATGCATGATTCCATTCAGTATCTTAATGCTATTTCTTTTGTTTGGAGGCAGGCATAGGTCCTCAGAGAAGATGGGAAGATTTGTGTTTTAGAAATGAATTATAAATGAGATGAAAATTTTCATTGCAGAAACTCGGGTTTCTATTGGGACATGACTTCATTCTCTACCTCAGATCTTTGAAATTCATGGTTTCACATGTTGTAATGTTTACTTAAATATACAGTTTTCACCTTCATAGAGCTAACAGTCAAGAAATCAAGGACAACCGCCTCAACTTTAGATGGCCTTAGTTTTGGTTTTGGTTTTTGTATCTGTAAAAAGGGAATGACAATACCTCACTTTACAGAATTGTCATGTCGTGTCATTCATTCATTCAGTCAGTCATGCATGCATTTAATGAGCACTGTTGCCTGTTTTAAAATGCCTAGCATCTTATTACAAATATTTTATTTTTTTATGTGGGTAATTTTAACAATTATTTTAAAAATTGTATTATAAGCAATTTTAGATATACACAAAAATGGTGTATAGAACATTACAACCTTCCATGTACTTATCACTTAGCATAAAAAATTCCCAGCTCATGGCTAATCTTGTTTAATTTAAACTTCCATGGCTGGGCATGGTAGTTCATGCCTGTATTCCCAGCCCTTTGGGAAGCTGAGGTGGGCAGATCAACTGAGGTCAGGAGTTGAAGACCAGCCTGGCCAACATGGGGATGGGGACTTACTTTATTGTATTTTATTTATTTTGTGTTATTTTGACACAGTCTTGCTCTGTTGCCCAGGTTGGAATGCAGTGGCACGATCTTGGCTCACTGCAACCTCCACCTCTTGGGTTCAAGCGATTCTCCTGCCTCAGCCTCCTGAGTAGCAGGGATTACAGGCATCTGCCATCACACCCGGCTAATTTTTGTATGTTTAGTAGAGGCAGGGTTTCACCATGTTGGCCAGGCTTGTCTCAAACTCCTGACCTCACATGATCTGCCCACCTTGGCCTCCCAAAGTGCTGGGATTATAGGAATGAGCCACCATGCCCGGCCTATTTTAAAGCAAATTCCAGACATATTATTTTGTCTGACAATAATTTTTAAGGATTAATGTTTGATCCCATTCAAAGCTTAATGAAACCTTTTTAACCATTTTAAACTGCATTTATAATTCGTTTCATTTCCTTTTTTTTGTATATATTTTTTTAAATTAAGTATTTATTGATCATTCTTGGGTGTTTCTCGGAGAGGGGGATATGGCAGGGTCATAGGATAATAGTGGAGAGAAGGTCAGGAGATAAACACATGAACAAAGGTCCCTGGTTTTCCTAGGCAGAGGTCCCTGCGGCCTTCTGCAGTGTTTGTGTCCCTGGGTACTTGAGATTAGGGAGTGGTGATGACTCTTAATGAGCATGCTGCCTTCAAGCATCTGTTTAACAAAGCACATCTTGCACCGCCCTTAATCCATTTAACCCCGAGTTGACACAGCACATGTTTCAGAGAGCAGGGGGCTGGGGGAAAGGCCATAGATCAACAGCATCCCAAGGCAGAAGAATTTCTCCTAGTCAGAACAAAATGGAGTCTCCTATGCTCACCTCTTTCTACACAGACAAAGCAACAATCTGATCTCTCCTTCCTTTCCCCACACATCCCCCGCTTCTCTTCAACAAAACCGCCATCGTCCTCATGGTCCGCTCCCGATGGTCGCTGTCTCTTTGGAGCTGTTGAGTACACCTCCCAGACAGGGCGGCCGGGCAGAGGCGCTCCTCACATCCCAGACGATGGGTGGCCGGGTAGAGGCGCTCCTCACCTCCCAGACGGGGCGGCCGGGCAGAGGTGCTCCTCACTTCCCAGACGGGGCGGCCAGGCAAAGGTCCTCCTCACTTCCCAGACGGGGCGGCCGGGCAGAGGCACTCCTCACCTCCCAGACGATGGGCGGCCGGGCAGAGGTGCTCCTCACTTCCTCCCAGACGGGGTGGCAGCCAGGCAGAGGCACTCCTCACTTCCCAGATGGGGTGGCGGCCAGGCAGAGGCACTCCTCACCTCCCAGACGGGGCGGCCGGGCAGAGGTGCTCCTCACCTCCCAGACGGGGCGACTGGGCAGAGGCACTCCTCACTTCCCAGATGGGGCGGCCGGGCAGAGGTGCTCCTCACATCCCAGACGATGGGCAGCCAGGCAGAGACGTTCCTCACTTCCTATACGGGATGGCGGCCGGGCAGAGGCGCTCCTCACTTCCCAGACCATGGGCGGCCAGGCAGAGACGCTCCTCACTTCCTAGACGGGTGGCGGCGGGGCAGAGGCTATAATCTTAGCACTTTAGGAGGCCAAGGCAGGCGGCTGGGAGGTGGAGGTTGTAGCCAGCCGAGATCACACCACTGCACTCCAGCCTGAGCAACATTGAGCACTGAGTGAGCGAGACTCCGTCTGCAATCCCAGCATCTCGGGAGGCCGAGGTGGGCAGATCACTGGAGGCCAGGAGCTGGAGACCAGCCCGGTCAACACGGCGAAACCCCGTCTCCACCAAAAACACAGAAACCAGTCAGGCGTGGCGGTGCGCGCCTGCAATCCCAGGCACTGGGCAGGCCGAGGCAGGAGAATCACAGGAGCCCGAGGCAGGGAGGTTGCAGTGAGCCGAGATCACGGCAGTACAGTCAAGCTTTGGCAACCGAGGGAGACCGAGAAAAGAAGGAGAGGGAGACCAAAGAAAGGGGGGAGAGGAGAGGGAGACGGGAGAGGGAGACGGGAGAGGGAGGGGGAGGGGGAGAGGGAGGGGGAGGGGGAGAGGGAGGTTTCATTTCCTTTGAAAAAACTTTATTTGATAACAAAAATGCTTCCAGAATACTAGTAATTCTTACAAATATAATGATTTAAACATATAGTCAAGGGTGAACCTTAAGCTCTTTTAAATACATTTCATTCAGTGCTATTTTAAAACAATAAAAATTCAACTTAAAATCACAAATCTAAATTAATTATCCAATTCTTCATTTTAAATTAGTCACAAAACTATTTTGTTACTTTATTATGCCAAATTCTCTTCACATAACAAGTACATTGAAATACCAATTTCATACAAGTTCATAAGACAAAAATATTAATATTGGAGGGCTTGAGTCTCTTAAGCATTTTTGTTTTTAACACTAAATCTTCCCAAGATTAAGAGATACTCAATTGTCAAGCTACTACTGTGTCATCCCAGACCCCACAGATGGGTAGCTCCCACCTCATCTGCTGCATTGGTGGATTAAACTCAACTATCTATTTTCTGTTTCATTCTATACTGAATCGTTTTCATAATCTTCCTGTTGGGACCTAAATTCTTACAGATACTTGACAGCTTTGTCCACCTCTGAGGTTAGAGTCATAAGGAAAATGTCAATGACAAAAATGTATTCAGTAAGGATGAATTAGATGGTTAAATAAACTTGGGGACCACTGAATTAAACGGACATTTGTTTGTGTGTGTGGTTTTAAAACTACAAGACTGTAAGGTACTAATGCAAATATCTAAGAGGGGTATAATGTGCAGCATTTCCAGATGTATTTGACTATGGACCTATGAACTATTCCCTCCCCATCTTTTTTTTTTTGGATAATTCTCCCATGAAACCTAGAACAGAGCCTGGAAATGGCCAACCTGGAGGCCAAATCCAGCCTGACACTTCAGTTTCACTTGGCCAGTGTTTTAAAAGTAGTTAATCTATACTTTAAAAGTTGAGAGTTGATGGGCATAGTTGTTCATGCCTGTAATCCCAGCCACTTTGGGAGGCCAAGGAAGGTGGTTTACTTGAGACCAGGAGTTGCAGACCAGCCTGGGCAAAATGGCAAAACCTTGTCTTTACAAAAAATAACCAGGCATGGTGGTGTGTACGAGTAGTCCCAGCTACTCAGGAGGCTGAGGTGGGAGAAACACCTGAGCAATGGGATGTCAAGGCTGCAGTGAGCTGCGATTGCACTACTGCACTCCAGCTTGGGTGAGAGTGAAATCCTGTGTCAAACAAAAAACAAAACAAAATTTAAAAACCACCAAAAAACATAAACATTAAAAAAAAAATGGACTTGCCAGGCATGGTGGGTGGATTGCACCTGTAATCCTAGCTGTAGGGAGGTTGAGGCAGGATTTCTTGAGGCCAAGAGTTCAAGACCAGCCTGGACAACATAGTGAGACCCTGCCTCTAAATAAAAAAACAACTAAAAAATAAAAAATTGAGAGAGTTTACCAAAAAATTCTTAATTGCCAGTTTCTTTTCAAGAATTATAAGATCTGGCAAAAGTAAACCTGCATTCTGGCATGGCTGCCCTGGCTGGAGCTGAGCAAGGGCTGCCTCACCACACCAGGCATAGGCACTGCACTTGGTCACTGACGTAGAACTCCTGCACTGTTCTAGGCGTTTGAGTCTGTGGCGTTGATGGCAAAGGGAACCTCAAGTGTGGTAGAAGTATATATGGGAAGAGCTGATGTAAACTCATCAGACTGGATGGTCTGTCCCTGGATGGTGGGTGTGAACTGGATGAGGGTAGACCTGGGCTGAGTAGCCTCTTTCTGAGACCAAGTAGGGGAGAGGTGGTGTCACAGAGCAGAACTGCTGTCCTAGAAACCAGCCCATACTGACTGCTTTTCCATTTGCTTTGGAATTTCCCCCATTGCACTGCATGGGGATCTTGACATGTGTGCTGAGAAATAAAGAGCTGAGCTAAAAGCAAAGATAATGCAAATGATTTCAAAATGGTAAAATAAACTTTCAAATGAGATGAATTTTCTAATTATTCTCCCTGAGGGTGCACCTGCCCGAGAAGGATTATAACTGAGGACTAACTGTCTTGAACCTTGTTGCCACACATAGAGAAAACCCAGCTTTTCTTTTAAGGAAACCAATGCCTGGCCTTGCCAACCAATGAAAAGGTTGCCTAAGAGCCTCGCCCAGAAGTTTTGTAAGTTAAACTCAGACAGAACAAAGGTGAGATAGTTTTCATTGACATTATTTTCACAGTGGGTTATAAGTCAAGAAAATGAGTTACCAAGTAAGCTCTGTTTTCTTTCATCTTATTTAATGCATTGATATATAGCAACAGCAAGCTAATAATTAAGGACCATTCTACCTCCTCCAGAGGCTTTGATCTGCAGTGATGTGACTCCATAATTTTGTCTGGTTGAGTTTCTAAGCTCTCATTAATGTCCATAAAAATCGATTAAAATCTAAAGGGCAAAAGGCAAAAGAACAACAACAAAAAACTCACTTACATCTGAAATTTTGTTTTTAATTAGGTATGTGATCACTTCCATTATTTGCTTAGCTTTCGACATCATGAAGCTTGATGTTTTGGACTCTACTAGAAAGTAGTCAAAAATATATACTATTTAGAGCAACCCCACAACCTGTGCTTCAGAACTCCTATTTCTAGATTTCTAAGGAAAATCTCTAGGAAAAAATTATGCAAAATAAAAATGAATATTTAAATACCTATAGATACACACACCCAAACGGGATTTATCTTTTCTTTTAGATTTTTTCCTTCTACCTTTTTATTCCATTAGAATATGTAAGAATTCAGAGTTTTTTCTCACTGTACTGTTTTTTAAATTTCTGAGATTTGCTGGCAATTCAGGTACAACAGAAACCATATGTTTTACTTTATTGGGAGCATAATAGTGTAACGGGAAATTCTAATAATTAGATGTTGGACTTTCTGAATTGATTACCCAGTTTTCGTGTCTTCTATATTGCTTATCTCTTCTAGATTTTTCTTTCACAATTCTTCAATTTAATTTTTTTTTTTTTTTTTGAGACGGAGTCTCGCTCTGTCGCCCAGGCTGGAGTGCAGTGGTACGATCTCGGCTCACTGCAAGCTCTGCCTCCCGGGTTCACGCCATTCTCCTGCCTCAGCCTCCCTAGTAGCTGGGACTACAGGCGCCTGCCACCATGCCCGGCTAATTTTTTGTATTTTTAGTAGAGATGGGGTTTCACTGTGTTAGCCAGGATGGTCTTGATCTCCTGACCTCATGATCCACCCACCTTCGGCCTCCCAAAGTGCTGGGATTACAGGCGTGAGCCACCACACACAGCCAATTTAATTCTTTAATTTCCAAGACAGCTCTTTCTTGTTGTCTGAATTGTCTTTAAAAAATTTTTTTTTGTATTTAGCATTTGTTCTGGTTTTATGGATCCAATACCTTATCTTTTATCTTCTGCTTCCTCATGGCTCTCCGTTTCCTTCAAGTTCCTTTTTGTTGTAGAGGTTGTTGTTTAGGTTGAGCATGGTTTCTTTCTTTCATTTTGGAGCCTTTCCTCAGATGTCTCATGCCTCTTGACTGAACATTTATTCAGTCATTCATTCTAAGCAGAAGGCACTGAAACTTGGTTGGAAGCTCCCTGCGTGTGCATGAAACTGGCCCTTGGAGGATTGTGCGGTAGATGGCTGTGTGGCTTTCTTGATGGAGAACTTTCAAATGTAGGTTTCAGAAAGTCTTTTCTCTTGAGTTAGTCTATCCAAAAGAGGAGTAGCCAACCTGGAGGTTTTTATGCTTATTTTCCTCCATTCTGGGAACTGAGAGTGCAAGGAGAAGAGAATGAGGGATTCTACAACACAGACTTTTACCTAATCCTCTGTCCTGTGCCTTGTGTTCCTGAGCTGGGGTGGGGTAGAGAAAGTAACAACCTATCTTTGAGGAGGGAAAGGTTGGCGGGGGCGGGGGGTGGGGTCTCACTGCTCTAACTTCAGTTTCCATGATTTTGATACTGCTTTATTCCTCTAACCTTTGAGGTACTTGGTCTCTTATAGTTTGAAGCCTTTTTGAGCACTCAGAAAGGTGAATCTCATTGGCATGCCCTTATGTAGGAATTTAGGTTGCAGTTTCTTCCTTGTCTTTGCAAAGTTGCTTATCACTAATTTTCTTTCCATCTCTCCATCTCCCCAAAAATGTATTGACATTTCTCTGCTGCTATCCCTTCCCTTATTTTTATTTATTTATTTATTTAAGTTGGAGTTTCACTGTTGTTGCCCACGCTGGAGTGCAATGGCACAATCTTGACTCACTACAATCTGCGCTTCCCGGGTTCAAGTGATTCTCCTGCCTCAGCCTTCTGAGTAGCTAGAATTACAGGTGCCCGCCACCATGCCGGGCTAATTTTTTTGTATTTTTAGTAGAGTTGGGGTTTCACTATGTTGGCCAGGCTGGTCTCGAACTCCTGACCTCATGATCCGCCTGCCCTGGCCTCCCAAAGTGTTGGGATTATAGGCATGAACCACCGCACCTGCTTTTTTGAGATGGAATTTCACTCTTGTTTCCCAGGCTGGAGTACAATGGCACGATCTTGGCTCACTACAACCGCCGTCTCCCGAGTTCAAGTGATTCTCCTGCCTCAGCCTCCCAAGTAGCTGGGATTACAGGCATGCGCCACATGCTTGGCTAATTTTTTGTATTTTTAGTAGAGACGGGGTTTCATCATGTTGGCCAGGCTGGTCTTGAACTCCTGACCTCAGGTGATCCACCATGCCTGGCCTCCACTCTAATTCTTTTTATCCTCATGGGTTTGTACCTTTCCTCCTCTTATTTTGTCATTTTGAGGTTTTTTGTTTTTTGGAATAAAGTAGAAATAAATGAGATCATTAAATTCTCCATATTTCACCAGAAGTCCTGAATTATCTTTTTATTTTAAAAGCAATCCATAAGATATTAGAGAATCAGGTATGATAATTTCCCTGTGTAACCAAAAGTAAAGCAAACTTATTGTACACCAACTATGTAAGGTGGCAACACATTAAATATTTTAAATTGTTTCCTTTTTCTTTCTTCTTTGAGACAGAGTCTTGCTCTGTTGCCTAGGCTGAAGTGCAGTGGGGTGATCTTGGCTCATTGCAGCCTCGACTTCCCAGGTTCAAGTGATTCTCCCACTTTGGCCTCCTGAGTAGCTGGGACTACAAGTGTGTGCCACTCAGCTAATTTTCTTTATTTTATTTTTTGTAGAGATGGAGTCTCACTGTGTTGCCTAGGCTGGTCTTGAGCTCCTGGACTCAAACCGTCCACCCGTCTCGGTCTTCCAAAGTGCTGGGATCATAGGTGTGAGCTACCACAACCAGCCTATTTTCTTTTTAAAGGTAAATATACGCACATGAAAAAATGTAAATCATATGAAAAAGTAAGCAGTAAAAAGTATACCTTTTTTTCCACTCCATTCCCCTGTCCAACAAGTCCCTTCACCAGATGCAATAACTCTACCTGTTTTTAGGGATTCCCTCCTCTTTCTTACACTTTTTTTTTTTTTTTGAGATGGATTCTCATTCTATTGCCCAGGCTGGAGTGCAGTGGCATGATCTTGGCTCACGGCAACCTCTGCCTCCTGGGCTCAAGCGATTCTCCTGCCTCAGTAGCTGGGATTACAGGTGTGTGCCACCATGCCTGGCTGATTTCTTTGTATTTTTAGTAGAAATGGGGTTTCACCATGTTGGTCAGGCTGGTCTCGAACTCCTGACCTCAAATGATCCACCCACCTCAGCCTCCCAAAGTGCTGGTATTACAGACATGAGCCACCATGATCGGCCCTTTCTTACACTCCTGATTATCACTTTATAAACACTCTTCCCACCTCTTAACAGTATATCTTGAGTACTGTAACTCATTCTTTTCCACATCCATCTTTATGTTGGAAATACACATCTTTGCACATGTGTGCAAAGAGAAATTCTAGAAGTAGAATTGTTGAAGCAAAGAACACATACACTTGTAATTAATAGTTACAGCCAAATTACCTTCCAAGCAATTGTACCGATTTATACTTTCAGTAACAATGAATGAAAATTCCTGTTTCCCCATACTATCTCTCACCATTGCACTATCAAAATTTTTTTTGCAGCTTTCAAATTTAATATGTGAAAAATCTAATTTTAGTGTGGTTTATGGGTATTTCTTTAATTATAAGTAAGGTTGAGTACATTTTTATATATTATGGAGTCATTTGTATTTTCTGTGAAATGTCTGCTCATGTTCTTTATCATTTTTCTTTTTTGGGAGGATATTGGCATTTTTCTTTTCTTTTTCTTTTTTTTTTTTTTGAGACAGAGTCTCGCTCTGCCTTTAGGCTGGAGTGCAGTTGTGCTATCTCGGCACTCGGCACTGTCTCGCCTCCGCCTCCTGGGTTCAAGTGATTCTCTTGCCTCAGCCTCCTGAGTAGCTGGGACTACAGGTGTGCACCACCACGCCCAGCTAATATTTTGTATTTTCAGTAGAGACGAGGTTTCACCATGTTGGCCAAGAGGATCTCGATCTCTTGACCTCGTGATCCCCCACCTCAGCCTCCCAAAGTGCTGGGATTACAGGAGTGAGCCACCGCGCCTGGCTGGATATTGGTATTTTAAAAATCAATTTGTAAAATTCTTTACTTGGAAAATTGTTTATTTTTTATTTGTTTATTATATTTGTTGGAAAGTTTTCCCTATCAGGTTATCATTTGATTTTTGCCTGTCTGTTTATGATACTTTTGGGCAAACAGAAAATTACAGTTTTATGTGGTCAAATTCAATGTTTTCTTTAATGGCCTTCGCTGAGATCATAAAAAAATTTCTGATTTTTTTCTAGTATTTCATGATTTTGTTTATTTTACTTAGATGATTTCTTTGAAACTTATTTTGAAGTAGGAGTGAGATAGGGGTTTGGCTTTTCCCCCAGTTGGCTTGCTAGCTGTCCCAAGTTGCAATTCATCCTCAATGCAAACCTTAGCAACATTTGTAAAAGTGTAACAAAAACACTTTATCTGATCTAAATGGAAGATTAACTGTCTCCTCCACCACTAAGGCAAGACAATTGGTTCAAGACTGTTTTGCAAGAAGTTTCATTTGTAGGTGTTAGGGCAGGTAATTCAAGACAGAGACTGATTGTATTTGGCAATTGTATCTGTGCCCTCCCTCTCTGTTGAATTGGGAAGGGAGGGAGAGGAATTCCTGGGAGGCACCTGAAGTCTCAAACTCTACTGTAGATTCCAGGGCCTGAATAGAGCTCAGGATATAGAGCCCAAATCAGGAGAGTTGGAGAACAGGAAAGCAGAGAACAAGCCCTGAAGCAGCAGCTGGGCAGGAGATGGAGGGGAGCAGGTGCAGAGGGAGGAAGGAGGCCTGGTGCCTGTGGGGAGCTGATTCTTTTGAAGGGGCAGGGATGGGGGAGACTTGCATTTCTAAGCAGTTCTGTCACAATTCTCAGGGGGATGATGGACTTTGGACTAAGCTTTTACCTCCACAAGAAGATGGGGCCAGGAATTCTAATAGCTAGTAAAGGGTAGCCCAAATCTTAGAAATGTGGACTGAAATAAACTGAGATGGTTAAATTCTAGGATAGTGTTAGTAGTTAAAAAACAAAAATATTTACCTCTACTAAATCTTACCTAAGTGTAATGGTGGATTAATTGGTAAATTAGTTTATTCCTTCTTCAACAAACTTTTATCAACTACTGCGCAGAACTCCCAGAGACAGAGGGAAGAGTAAAGCACAGGTTCCTGCCCACCTGGTGCTTTTTTTTTTTTTTTTTTTCAGACGGAGTTTCACTCTTGTTGCCCATGCTGGAGTGCAATGGCGTGATCTCAGCTCACTGCAACCTCTGCCTCCTGGGTTCAAACAATTCTCCTGCCTCCTGGGTTCAAACAATTCTCCTGCCTCAGCCTCCCAAGTAGCTGGGATTAAAGGTGTGCGCCACCATGCTTGGCTAGTTTTTATATTTTTAGTAGAGATGGAGTTTCACCATGTTGGCCAGGCTGGTCTCAAACTCCTAACCTCAGGTGATCCACCCGCCTCAGCCTCCCAAAGTGTTGGGATTACAGGCGTGAGCCACTGTGCCCGGCGCCCTCCTGGTGCTGATGTAGTTGTGGCCCAAGTACATTAGTGACAAGGACAGCACAGTAATGAGGACACAGAGCCAGTAAGTTCTTCAGAGAGTCTGTTAGAACACAAAGTGATCAAAGTGATCAAGTACTGCATTCTATGGAAAATCTATATTTTATTTTTCCTTAGGTTAAGCTAAAGTTTCTTGCAGAATTACTGCTTCATTCTAGTCTGTCATAAGCTGCATGGTATTTTTCTGCCAGGAATCTGGGGAGATCTAGTGCCACTTGACCTTCACAGAGATTCTTAATCTGACGGGTTTCAGAATGTCATCTTAAAATTGGATGCAAATTGTATGGGTGAGGGTTTTTTTTTTTCCTCCTGGGGATAAAGTCATAGGTTTTGTTAGCATCTCAAAGGAGTCTGTGACCCCATGATGATTAAGAATCAGTGATTTTGGCTGAGTATAGTGGTTCACACCTGTAATTCCAGCACTTTGGGAGGTAGAGGTGGGTAAAGAAAAGGAAGAAGAATCAATGACTTAGATTTTCTTCACTCTAATTAAGAACCTTTACCTTTTTTGTTCGTTTGCTTTGTTTTGTTTTTTTGAGACAGGGTCCGGCATTGTCACCCAGGCTGGAGTACAGTGGCTTGATCTCTCTCAGCTTACTGCAACCTCCACTTCCTGGGCTTAAGCCATCCTCCCACCTCAGTCTGTAGGTGTAGCTGAGACTACAGGTGTACACCCTGCTAAGGGGTACACCACCACACCCTGCTAAGGGGTACACCACCACACCCTGCTAAGGGGTACACCACCACACCCTGCTAAGGGGTACACCACCACACCCTGCTAAGGGGTACACCACCACACCCTGCTAAGGGGTACACCACCACACCCTGCTAAGGGGACCTTTATCTTAAAAATGTTTTTAAAAAACAACCTAATCAGTCTCTAACCTAGAGATGTGCTTAGTTACTGATACCTGGTCCCTTTTAAGCCTATGTTTGTTCGTCATCCTTCTTCCAGATTCCTTTCTCCCTATCCAGAAATAGGAGCAGTACTGGGCATCAACCTCCTGTTTACTTCCCTTATTTATGTTTATTTGGCAACCCCATACTTAACCTTAAGTATAAGGTTAGGAAGCCTTATTTATACTTAATTTTAATAATGTGATATTATTGAGCAGAGTTGGAAATCCATACTTCCAAGGCAGTCTCTCATGTTTTCAGTCAAATTTTTGGTTTGGAATGCTCAAGTCCAAAAATCAAGTTTAACACATATTTACTTAGTAAACCCTTTCTATATGTAAGAACTTATACTCCATTTTGAAGGAGAGAGGAGGGGAGCAGGACATACATACGAGTCAAAACCAGTTCCCACCTTCATTGAGATGGAACATTTTGGAAAATGCACGAAGTGCTGTGGGAATTCAGAGAGGAAGAGAGTATTTCCTGCTGGACAGTGCAGAAAAAAAAACATCCAGACGACATCATAGGTGGGCAGCATTTCTTATCACTGGCAATGCTGTAAACCCTCCTTTTCCACATCTTCAAAATAAGGTGCTGGGCCTAGAAACTGACACCTGCTCAGAAAAATTCAAAAAGTAAATGTAGGAGGAAAAATCAGCCTTTGTCATAAAATGACATAGGAAGAAAGAGTGGAAGCAACTAGTATAGGACAAGTTGTACAAGAACATGAAGTAGTAAAGGAGATAAAATATTATTATTTGAATAAATATGAGAAATTTTGAAAACCATTAGTAATCCAGAATCTTTCATCATTCCTATCATATTATTTTTAAAATTTGGTTTTAAAGCAACACAAGGCAATATGCATATTTTCTTAAACTTTAAGAAATAGAAAAATTGTTTTGCTAGAAATATGTACAGATCTTAGGGGCTTTTCTAAAATGTAGGTTGAGAGGTGTGTGTATATACTCTTTTCTTCTTACTAGATCACGTGTAATCAAGCATCTACTACTGATATGAGTCATAACTTAAATTTGTGGAGTACTTTTAGATCAATGCTTACAAAGCAGTTTCACATTCATTACAAATCCTGTACAGTACATTAGCATAGGCTAATAAATTTCTTACTCTCTATTCTTAGGTTGAACCAGCCAAATTTTCGAGACAGCTCACGGCTTAGAGGAAGGTTCATCTAAATAAAGGCCGGCTAAAGTGACATTGCAGGGATTAAATCCTTCTTTGGCTGCCTGTGTGACCAGAAGGCTTATTTGCAAGTTTCTTCTTTCCTGAGGTCCAGATTATTAGGTCTCCAGCGCCCTGCGGCTTGACAGCAAGAGAAGCATGAAATGAAGGTCAGAGATGAGATCCCGCAGCAGGGACTTGGGGGCCTCCCAGCGGCATTTACACACCAGAGTGCAAGATTCTCTGGCCATCAAGGGAAATAGCAAACAGAAGCCTTTGTCCTGGGGCACAGCCACCTACCACAAAGCATCAGACTCCACATCTGGCCAGAAAATTCCTGGAGTCCCATCAGGGCAGTGGGTATGTAACATGTGCCTAATTGTACAGCTAGAGCTTGCAAGTTCAACGTGAGGGAAGGTGGGAAATGTCTTGAGTGAGGCGAGCAGCTCCTGGCTGGGCTGGGCAGACTCAGCTACCACGTTCACTGCCCTCCTGTCACTAAAGCTGAGAGGGAGGCTGCTCAGCTCTCAGGAAAACTCTCTTGAACCCTGGGCACCTGCTGTCCTCAGTTGGCATCTCCCACCCTCTGAGCCTCTTCTGCTCCTGCACAACCTGCCTCTTGGCTGAGATGGAGACGTGAGCCCCCGTGGACGATGACTGCAGTGTATATGAATGGAGGTGGCCTGGTGAACCCCCACTATGCCCGGTGGGATCGGCGCGACAGTGTAGAAAGTGGCTGTCAGACTGAGAGCAGCAAGGAGGGTGAGGAGGGACAGCCCCGCCAGCTGACGCCCTTCGAGAAACTGACACAGGACATGTCCCAGGATGAGAAGGTGGTGAGGGAGATCACGCTGGGGAAACGGATAGGCTTCTACCGAATTCGAGGGGAAATCGGAAGTGGAAACTTCTCCCAAGTGAAGCTTGGGATTCACTCCCTAACCAAAGGTAGGATCCGACTTCCCAAGGGTCATCCCTGGCAGCATTGAGACCTAGTGTAGGAGCGGGGTTAGGTGGCCAGGGCCAAGGAAGCAAGTAAAGTGACCTCAGCAGAGCCCCTGCAAGGCCCACATCCTGTGCCAGCCACCTTCTGTGGTCTTCTCAGTTAATTTTCACAGTAACCATGTGAGGTCAATATTTTTTTTTCCATTTTGCAGATAGAGAAACTGAGATCCAAAGAAGGTAAATGTGTCTTCAGTTCCATCTTAGAGGTTTTTGACTCCAAAAACCCTTCCACCACACCATGCAGATAAACCCACTCAAACATGAGAAGAATCTGTCCTCTCCGGTGAGGCCCTTGAGAAGTGGAGTGGAGTGTGGCTTGGAACCAAGCCACCTCATCTCCCAAGCCACTTCATCTCCCAAGCCCATATTTATGGTTTCCATTTATATTTGTGTCTCAGTGACAATGGCACAGTGCGGCACAGGAGATCCTCCTGATGGGCGCTGTCTCTGGATAGCAGGGTCCAGTTTCCCTTCCATCCAGAGGCTGCTACTTCTGTCATATTTGAGAAAAAGGGATTTGATCTCAGAACCTTTTCTGTTCAGTCCACCCTGTCCTAGCTCTCATTGTTTGGCTCCTCACTCTCCATTTGCTTGGCTACCGGACACTCTGAGATTCTGGACTAGCAGTGCCCAGCACTTTGGCCTCAGGGAGAAACCATATGGAGAGCCCAGCACCCCTCTGCTGCTCCGACCCCATTGTGGGCACTTCCCCAATGTACCTGTAACTTAGCAGAAGTCTGGGGATTATCATAAGGGACTTACAAGACAGAAAAAGAACACTTTACAACTCGGCATAATTTACTGAGTCCTAAAACCCATGGACTCTACCGTCTCCCGAGAGTCCCTGATTGACATTTTCTCTGCTTGGACTCAGCCAGCCACCATGTCTCCAAGGCCCCTCTTTTCTTATATTAGAGTTGTCTTTTGCTTCCTTTTCTTCTCCAACCCCCAATCCCATGCCCCTCCAATCCCTGTGGTTGGCCTTTATAGAAAAAGCTCCACACACATGTTTGCATACATGTACCTCCCCACTGCAACTGACCCACACACTCCCAAGTCACTGGAGTTTCACGTCTTCTATACTCTTGCTCTGAAGCCTGTGTATCTGGGTTCATGTCTTCACATCTTGGCTACTCTGCTTACTCATCTGGGTAGATTACAGTACTTGTCTGAGCCTTAGATACTTCATTTATGAAATGCAGCCAATAACAGTGCTTACTTCATAGGGTATCATAAGGATTAATAAGTGCTCAACAAATGTTAGTTAGTTGCTTAATAAGCTTTGCCTTGCCTTGCCTTTGTGCAACCAAAGATCAACTAAAGTATCTTTATCAGAAGTTCATTCCTGCCCATCCCAATACACAAACTGAGATCAATGCAGCTGCCATGCCCTACAGCCAGAGTTTTCAACTGACTGCACGTTAGAATTACCTGGGAAGGTTTAAAAGAGAATTAGTGCCTAGAACCCACCTTCAGAGCTTCTGATGTGATTGGTCTAGAGTGGGACTGGGCATGGGTAGTATTTGAAAACTCTCCAGGTGATTCTAACTAACATGTAACACTAAGAAATATTTGCCTACAGCAACTTGCACATACTGCAGACAGCTTTTAAAATAGTACTCTTTTGGTAGTTGCCACAAATGGGTACTCTAAGTATTATTTGTATTTTAAAATCTATTATGAGGTATTGTGTCAGGTTTCCATGCTACGTTTAACTTTCACATTTCATTTCACTTGAGAGAATATTCATTTATTAGTCATTTAGGTGAACAATAGAAGCACTATATTAGGCCTTGGGGGATATAAAGATGAAATAGATACAGCCTTCATCCTCAAGGATAAGGGAAGAGAAGATGTGTACAAATAAGTATAATACAAACCAGAATTTGAAAAACATAGAAGAGAAAAGCTATGAGCTTAAAGGAAGGCAAGAGACTCTTCCACCTTAGGACTATGGTGAAAGGCTTTAAGTGAAGATCAAATTTGAGCTACACCTCAAAAGGAAGGATAAGATTTTGGATAGGCAGTGATTATAGGACAGAGGAGGGTTAGGGGGTTAGTTAGAGGAGAATGTGAACAAACGCATTAATGTGGGGAAATGACATATAGTACATTTACCCTGACAGTAGGGGAAGTAGGGTAAAGGGCTGGAAAACTTAGCTGTGGCTGAGTCATAGGGGATTTTGAACGTTATCCAAGGATTTTGGATTGTTTTTCTTACAATGAAGACTTTAAAATTTTTGTGATTAGAATTGGGCTTTTGGAAGGTTTACCATATAGTGATGAGAATGAAGGTTGAAAAGCAAGAGATACAGGAGACAGGGAGCTATCAGGAATCTATGGTGATGGTTCAGCCACAGGGAAGAATATCCTGAGCTAGGTGGATGTCAGTCAAAATAGAAAGGTGGAATGAGCTGGTGATGCCAAAGAGAAGAATCTGGAGGATTGATGTGTTAGTCAGTGTTTTCCAGAGAAACGGCACCAATAGAAAAGAGAGAGAGAGAGACAGAGAGACACTTACAAGGAATTGGCTCACACAATTATGGAGACTGCCCCCAAGATCCACAGTCAGCAAGCTGGAGGCCCAGGAGAGCCAGAGGTGTAAGTTCCAGTCTGAAAGCCAACAGACTCAAGACCCAGGAAGAGCCACGTCCAGCTTGAGTCTGAAGGCCAAAAAAGACCAATGTCCCAGGTAAAGGCAGTCAGGCAGAAGCAGTTCCCACTTGCTCAGTCTTTTTTTTTAAAATTAATTAATTAATTATTTTTGAGATGGAGTCTCGCCTTGTCACCCAGGCTGGAGTGCAATGGCGTGATCTCAGCTCACCGCAACCTCCGCCTTCCAGGTTCAAGTGATTCTCCTGCCTCATCCCGAGTAGCTGGGATTACAGACATACACCACCTTGCCCTGCTAGTTTATGTTTATTTATTTATTTATTTGAGACAGTGTCTCGCTCTGTTGCCCAGGCTGGAGTGCAGTGGCAAGATCTAGGCTCACTGCAAGCTGCGCCTCCTGAGTTCACGCCATTCTCCTGCCTCAGCCTCCCGAGTAGCTGGGACTACAGGTGCCTGCCACCACACCCGGCTAATTTTTTGTATTTTTAGTAGAGACGGGGTTTCACCATGTTAACTGGGATGGTCTCGATCTCCTGACCTCGTGATCCACTGCCTCGGCCTCCCAAAGTGCTGGGATTACAGGCATGAGCCACCATGCCCGGCCCTTACTCAGTGTTTTTGTTCTATTCAGGTCTTCAACTGAGAAAACACCTGCACAGACACACCCATAATAATGTTTAATGAAATGTCTGGGCACTATGTGGTTCAGTCAATTTGACACATAAAATAAACCATCACAGTTGGTAACTGATTGGATGTAGAACTGAAGATGGAAGGATGGACGAAGGCAATGACCTTGCTTTAGTTGACTATGTGAACCAAAACAGGTGATGCCTTTAATAGGAATAGGAGAAAGAGCAGATTTTGGAGGGAAAAAGTTGAGTGAAAACACTGACATCCAGAAGGAGCTGTCTACTGGGCATGCTCCAGTCATGGACATGGGCATGAGGTCAGACCAGGATTTGCATTGAGAAGATTGTGGAAATGGATGCAGTCACTGAAGGAGACTGTGGAGAAGGGTGATGAGCAACCTTTTTACACTTAGTAACTAGTTCTACATCCTAGTTGACATTTTATGTATGGATTAGTTTTTTTTTTTTTTTTTTTGAGACGGAGTCTCGTTCTGTTGCCCAGGCTGGAGTGTAGTGGTGTGATCTCGGCTCACTGCAAGCTCTGCCTCCTGGGTTCACACTGTTCTCCTGCCTCAACCTCCCAAGGAGCTGGGACTACAGACACCCATCACCACGCCTGGCTAATTTTTTGTATTTTTAGGAGAGACGGGGTTTCACCATGTTAGCCAGGATGGTCTCAATCTCCTGACCTCGTGATCCGCCCGCCTCGGCCTCCCAAAGTGCTGGGATTACAGGCATGAGCCACCGCGCCTGGCTGGATTAGTTTTAAATATGCTAATGGAATCATTCACTGTTGCTCCATGAACACTATGATTTTTCAATGTCATTAAATATAGATATTTTTTGATATCTCTATTTATGTGTATATATTATCTATATATGTGTATTTATTATCTATACTCTCATCTTTTAAAGAGGACATATTGTTTCACATATAGCTGCAGCATAAATTCTTTAACTTAGCCACTATTGGTTAACATTTGGATCATTTCTAAAGTTTTGCTGTTAATTATAATGCTACAGAGATTATTCTTTTCCATACTTCTTTGCATATACGTATGATTTCTCTCAGCATACATTCCTAGAAGTTAGCTGTCTTGGTCAGAGGGCATGCATTGGAAAATTTTAACACACAGCAGCAAAAGAGCAGCTTTTGAATCCTTACTCACAGAGTACATCTATCTGTAACTCAAATCTCATAGGGACTAATGCTGCTTTTCAGTAGTCTAGAGCCACCATGAAAGACAAAAGATGAAACACATAGGCGAGGAAAGGCCAAAAATCGAGACGGAGGATGTGATTTGGAAGGTTACAAGAGAAGTTGGGTAAAGCCAAACAAGGAGAGAGGAATTTAGAAAAAAGTGTCCAATGCTGCAGAAGGGTCACAGAGCTACAGTCTGAGCAAAGGCTACTGCATAAGGCCAACTTTGAGCAGTTTCATACAAGTGTGGGTTCAGATGTTAGATTCCAATAGAAAGGAAGCAGGATGGGACAGTAGGAAAAGCGTGGACTTGGGGACCAGACAAATTTATCTGAAATACTCATTCAGCAACTTACTAGGCTTCTGACTTTAGGCATATTAATAATCTCTTTGGTCCTCAGTTGCCTTAGCTGTAAAATACAGATAATGATTTTTAGAATTGTTGGGGAAATTGGAAATAATATATGTGAAGTACATTACATATAGTAACCACTCAAAATGGTAGCTGCCATTGCTATAACTTTACTTTTTAATTAATCTTATTTCAAAAGGGCATTTAATGTTATTACAACAACAAAAACCAGTATCACTTACTATGAATAGAAGGTGATGGTAAAAATAAATACAACGCAAACAAATTAAAAAATATTAAAGGAAAATTACGAGTAACAAAGTAATTTTTAAAACATGCTAGCAATCAATCTCAGACTCTCTCTTTGCCTTAATTGGGAGAATTAAAGGAGAGCTGAAATGGGAATCATGTTTTTATGCTGTGATTCAGTGCTATTTAAGGCTGTTTCCATGCCCTAAAATCATTTCAACCTCATGAGTCTTAAAGGTTCCGCTTTGGGAAGCACTGACATCATCTAGTCCTTCCATGTTTTACAAATGAGGAAATGGAGGCTCAGAAGAGGCTGTCCCAAGGTTTAGAACCTGTTTACAGGAATTCGCATGGAATTGAGTACTCACATGTATTGAGTACAGGGGAATTCTATGGACCCACAGCAGGGAAGTAGGGCCGGGTCTTAAGACGATATTCTTTCAATCTTCACTTTCTCTGGGGCTGTGTGCTTTCTCATTTCTACTTTTCTTGATGAATTTGTCCGATCTTTATACCTCTTTCTGCAAAAAGGTTTTCCACACTTAATTATCAGAAGGTATATCATGGCCAGAAATGGTTGTTGCCAGTCCCACATCTATATAAACTCTCAACGTTATTGACCATCTCCATCCCATGTGTTTCATTCTGTTCCAGTTCAAATTTTAAAGAGAAAGAATATACTTGATTACTAGCCAGCTGAAAATGAACTATCTTTGAGTCAAGGGCATGCCCACGTCAGTGAGCTGTAGCCCTTTGAGTCACGTAGGCCACTACTGTCTCAGCAGAGCCAAAGGTCCAAAGAAGTCTCTGAGAAGGGAGAAAATTGACAGACATATCCACCATAGAGACATTAGCTAGCTAAGCCGAGAAGTTTCTACAAGCCGGGAGCAAGACAGTGCCCAATTCTGTAGACAGGATATTATGTGAAAGGACAAAAAAAAAAAGGTGGAATAATAATTGGTGTTTATATACTGACTTACTTCTCGGGTTCCAAAGACTTCTTGTCTATTGTATTACAAAATTAACTTCATACTTGGCCCCGTGAGTTTCAGAGAGCATGGCATTTTCCTGCTGTGTGGGTGTGGGTGGGTGCCTTGTGTGGCCTCACTGACATGCCCTCCTTATACCCAACCTGCTACAGAGTAGCTCTGTTGTCAAAGAAACAGTCTCACCTGCTGGTTCTGGGACAGTATGTGCAAAAAGGGGCAGGAAAATAGATAGCAGTTTGTACAAATATGGCCCCCACACCAAACCAACTTGCTCAGAATTGTCATCAGTCTTTCTAGGAATATAAGGACAGTTTGAATAAAATAATAGAGGAGATTCCCAGGAAAGCAGAGAGTTTCAGTGCCAGGAGCACCTCCCAGGACAGTAGTCTAAAAAGTTAAAAAAAAAAAATAAAGAAATACAAAGCACCAAGTGCTCTGGATCTCTACAAAGGAGGCTCCAATATGGGTCCCTGCTGGCGGGGGTTTATTTTTATAGCTCACAGTTTGGAATTCCCTTGAGCTCTCCAAGCTGATAGTGAAGGTTGACGGTCATCTTGAGCCCCCTTTTAGGCTGATTAGAAATTTCTCATAGGAGATGATATACTTGGCTTCTGAATATTTTATGTCCCATCTGTTGTCACAAACAAAAGAAGTGGCAGTGGATGTGGGTGTTTTTTTTCTGTTGCTGCCTTTCTGACTTCTTCCTTCTGCTACTCTAGTCTCATGTTTCTAGGATCCTTTCTTCCTCCCACTTTATTTATCTATTTATCTATTAATTCATTCTTTCCTTCCTTCCTCTTTTTTTTTTTTTTTTTTATCTTTTGAGGAAGAGTTTTGCTTCATTGCCCAGGCTGGAGTGCAGTGATGCGATCAAAGCTCACTGCTGCCTTGGCCTCCTGGGCTCAAGTGATTCACCCACCTCAGCCTCCCAAAGCACTGGGATTACAGGTGTGAGACACCGTGACTGGCCTTCATTCCTTTAATATATATATTACAGATAACACATACATAAAATATATATTACATACGACACACACATAAAATATATATTACATATGACACATACATGAAATATATATTACATACGACACATACATGAACTATATATAACATACGACAATACATGAACTATATATAACATACGACACACACATGAAATATATGTTACATACGACACACACATGAAATATATGTTACATACGACACATACATGAAATATATGTTACATACGACACATACATGAAATATATGTTACATACGACACATACATGAAATATATGTTACATACGACACATACATGAAATATATGTTACATACGACACATAGATAAAATATGTTATATGACACATGTATAAAATATATGTTATATGACACATGTATAAATATATGTGTTATATGACACATGTATAAAATATATGTTATATGACACATGTATAAAATATGTGTTATATGACACATGTATAAAATATGTGTTATATGACACATGTATAAAATATATGTGTTATATATCACATGTATAAAATATATGTTATATATCACATGTATAAAATATATATGTTGTATATCACATGTATAAAATATATATGTTGTATATAACACATGTATAAAATATATATGTTGTATATAACATGTATATAAAATATATATGTTGTATATAACATATATAAAAAATATATGTGTGTGTGTGTGTGTATGTGTGTGTGTGTGTAAGCACATGCCTGATAAGGAACTTACAGCAGTTTAACAGAGGCAGACAGGAAACAATTGATGAGTGCCTTCCAGAGTAAGGCAGCAAGAATGTGCTTACCTGTGCCCAATGAATCCAGGAAGGATCTATTGAGCAGGAAAGGCTTGCGATGGGTCTCGAGGTCTGAGGAGCAATTTCACAGGAGAAGGGGGAAAGAGAACTCCAGAAAGAGAGATAGGATGTAAAGTACATAGAAGCATGAACCAGTGTGGGGAGTATTTGGAGATTTAAAAGTAATTCAGCAAAGCTAGAGCATGAGGTGCACCCATGGAGTCATGAGAAAGAGATAAGGTGGGTGGGGATTGATCATGGAAAATCTTCTTGCATATCTGGATTTTGTCATTTAGGTATTGGAAAGCTATTGAAGAGCTTTGTTTTTTTTTTTTTTTTGAGACGGAGTCTTGCCCTGTCACCCAGGCTGGAGTACAATGGTGTGATCTCGGTTCATTGCAACCTCTGCCTCCCGGGTTCAAGCGATTCTCCTGCCTCAGTCTCCTGAGTAGCTGGGATTACAGGCACACGCCACCATGCTCGGCAATTTTTTTTTTTTTGTATCTTTAGTAGAGATGGGGTTTCACCATCTTGGCCAGGCTGGTCTCGAATTCCTGACCTCGTGATCTGCCCGCCTCAGCCTCCCAAAGTGCTGGGATTACAGGCATGAGCCACTGCGCTCAGTCGTTTAGGAGCTTTAAGCAAGCCATTAATGCAAGTGATTAATATGATCTCATTTCAGTGCGGAATGTGAATTGTAGTTGGAAAGTAAGGAGAGTCAAGGAAGTCAGAAAAAAATGTTAGTCAAATGGTCCAGATGGATGATGATGTTCATCTCAACTAAGGAGAAGTGGCAGTGAGAATGGAGAGAAGGGGATGCATTTGAAAAATGTCTTAGGATATTGGAAAACCTTGTGATCAATGGTATGGGTGAGAGCAGGACGGGACATGGGAGAGGAAGAATTGATGATGACTCCCAGTTTCCAGTTTTAATGCCTTACCAGTAAATAATTACCGGAGAAGTGGATTTGAGAGTAAATATTTGGAAGCACTGACTTGGAGGTATATGGAATTCATGAAATGAATCCGTCTAGCAGCTTTCTTGGAGCCCAAGAGAAAGTATGATACATAAAGATTTGAGGCTTAACAAACTCTGGGATGTAGTGAAAATCTTGGGAGTCCTAGTTACAAGCTCCTTGGTGTCAGATATTATATCACATTGATCCTTAAAGTTCCTCCATGTGTGTTATAAATAATAAACACTCGACAAATATTTGGCGAATTAAGTTAGTATAACTTCTCATGAAAAGCCAGGAGTGGTGGAGGAAGAAATATTCAAGGGAGCAATGCACAGCAGCACCTTCTGGTAGGTGCTGTATGCTATGATCTCCCTGGAGGACAGGGCTAGAGCACGAACTCAGTCTGTAGCAGAGTTTCATAAAGATAGCCCAATGATTTTGTCTTGTTTTGCTTTTTCTAGAGATGAAGTCTCAGCTATGGTTATCCAGGCTGTTCAAGAACTTCTGGGCTTAAGCAATCCTCCTGCCTCAGTTTCCTAAGTAGCATGGGGGACAGCTATGCACCACTGCACCTGGCTGCTCACTGGTTTTAAAAATGGATTCCCCCCTCTTGAATACATTCATTAAAATAGCAATTCAAAATTGTGTTTTCTTACTTTAAAAATGGTTAGTTAGTGATTTAGGGAATTCACCCTAAATATAAATCATATATTGGAAATACTATAACCAAAAAAATGTTCATTGTCGTGTTATTTATAGTGTCGAGAACTAGTAATAACTTATGGGATCCAATGATATAGGAATGGTCAAGTAAAGCATATATACTGGACAGAAGATTCCATAGCCATGAGAAATCATGATTATGAAGACTCTGTGGTAACATGGAAGATGGGCAGGACATGAGAGTAAGTGAAAAGCCAGGTGCAAATCGAGTGCACACTATGATGATAATACTTACTCCGGGTTCTTCAGTGAGATTATTCACTCAACAAATACTTGTTGAGCACCTACCATGCAACAGCCACTATTCTAGAGACTGGTGATACAGCAGTGAACAAAATAGACAGCAATCTCTGTCCTTATGGAACTTACACTCTAGTGAAAGGGAAGCCAGACAAAAATAAATGTGTAAAATATTCATTGTATTATGTAGCAATAAGTGATAAGAAAGACAAGAGGGCTGGGCGCGGTCGGTCATGCCTGTAATCCCAGCACTTTGGGAGGCCAAGGCGGGCGGATCACGAGATCAAGAGATGGAAACCATCCTGGCCAACATGGTGAAACCACGATTCTACTAAAAATACGAAAATTAGCTGGGCATGGTTGTGTGCGCCTTTAGTCGCAGCTACTCGGGAGGCTGAGGCAGGAGAATCGCTTGAACCCAGGAAGAGGAGGTTGCAGCGAGCCAAGATCATGCCACTGTACTCCAGCCTGGTGACAGAGCCAGACTCCGTCTCAAAAAAAAAAAAAAAAAAGAAAGAGCAGGAGGGGAGATAGAAAGCATTGAGGATGACAGTTTTTAGATAAATTGGCCAGGACAGCCTTACTGAGGAGGTGATAATTAAACTGAAAGAAATGAGGGAAATGGCTATGCATGGGGGAACTCCATCAAGCAGAAGGCATAGCAGGCGTAAGAGTGTCCAGATGGGAGATGCCTGCAGTACTCTTGAAACAGCTGAGGGGAAGGGGCAGAGAGTAACAGGGAACAGATTGTGGAGGACCAAGTTTGTCAAAGTAAGAAGTTTGGCTTTTCCTGGGATTTTACAGGAGCCATCAGAAGGAACTGGGGATTTCACAAAGGGAACCAGAGATTTCCTGGTATTTCACAGGAGCCATCAGAGGGAACCGGGGAGTGACATGATCTGGCTTATATGCTTTAACACTATCACTCTGGCAGCCTTGTTGAAAACAGATGCAGAAGGCAGAAAAGGAGAGATCAGTTAGGAGCCTATTGTATTAATCCAGGCAAGAGATAAAGGTGGTTTGGACTAGGAAGGTAGCAGTGGAATGCTGAGAAGTGGCTGGAGCATGGCGGTATTTAAAAGGTTAAAGATAGCAAGATTTGCTAACAGATTGAAAGTGCAATATTAAAGAGAAGAGTCAAATACTCAAAAGGTTAGGTAAACACAAGAACCGTTTACATTGACTGAAACGGGGGAGATTGTAGGAGAAGCAGGTTTGGGTCAGGAGAAATAAAGAGCTCAGTCTTGAACATGTTATGTTTGACATGCCTATTACACATTTATGACACTACAGAGCAGACGTTGTGTGTACCTCCCCCATGCCCCCTTGGGCCTTACCACTTCAGCGCTTGCAGGACTGACCTTCAACTGCTAGTCTCTCTGTCTCTCTGCCTCTGGGCTTTCTCTAGCCATTGGAGCCTACTCTGCATGCATGGTAGCCCAGAAGTACAGAATGCACTTCCTGGTGGAGTGGCCAGCAACCACTGACTGGTAGAAGTTAATGTATAAATACTCCAGTTCTCTCACTCTCCTAACAATGAAATTCAGGCATAACTCTTAGCCGTATTCACTGGACACTTGTTTAATAACACCCTCTATGGGCTGCCTTTCTTGTCTCACTTCCCCATTCTTCTACTAGGGTTTTCTAGGATCACCTCCCTTATAAACTGCTTGCACTTGAACCTCTGCCTCAGTCTGGCTCTGGCCGAACCCAAACTAAGACGACACCCAAGTGAGCAGGGTATTTATGCATATGGAATCACCAAGGAGGTGATTGTAGAGAAGAGGTCTAAGAACTAAGCCTTCAGGTATCCAACATTGAAAAGGAGGCCAGGAAGATGAAAAGGAGGCTAGGGAGGTGAAAAGGAGGCTAGGGAGATGAAAAGGACACAGCTAAGGAATCTTAAGTGGCAAGAAGTAGGAGGAAAGCCAGGAGTGTGGGTTGTCCTAGAAACCAAGTGAAAAAGGTATTTTTAAGAGGAAGATTGAAGCCTGAGAACTGCTCACTGATTTTAGCAATTTGGAGGTCATTGGTGACCCTGAGAAGGGCATTTTTAGTAGCATTATCTCTTGGGTTCAAGAGAGGATAACGAGGGGAGAATTGAAGACAGTAAAGTGACTAACTTTTTTTTTTTTTTTGATACGGAGTCTCGCTCTGTCACCGAGGCTTGGGTGCAGTGGCATGATCTCAGCTCACTGCAACTTTTGCCTCCTGGGTTCAAGTGATTCTCCTGCCTCAGCCTCCCGAGTAGCTGGGACTACAGGTGCGTGCCACCATGCCTGGCTAATCTTTTGTATTTTTAGCAGAGACGGGGGTTTCACCATGTTAGCCAGGGTGGTCTTGATCTCCTGAAGTCATGATCCACCCACCCTGGCCTCCCAAAGTGCTGGTATTACAGGCATGAGCCACTGTGCCCGGTTTTGACCAACTCTTTAAAGGGGTTTTACTATAAAGAGAATGAGAGAAAGAGGTCTAATGCTAGAGGGGGAAGTGGAGTCAAGAGAGGCTTTTTTGTGATGTTTTTTATAACTTTTTTTTTTTTTAAGCCTGGCATGGTGGCACATGCCTATAGTCCGCAGCTACTTGGGAGACTGAGCTGGGAGAATTGCTTGAGCCTAGGAGTTCAAATCTAGCTTGGGCAACATAGCAAGATCCTGTCTTTAAAACCAAAACCAAAAAAACCACACACATATAACCTTTTTATGTTTAACATATATCAATACCAAAAAAGTATAAAAATCATGAGTACTCATTTCAATGAATTTTCCAAACTGAAAAGACCCATGGAAGCACCACCAACATCAAGACGGAGAACACTTCTGGTACTCAGAGCGCTGCCCTCCACCTGCTCGTCATCCTCCGTTCTATTCTCTACATCCTGAAGTGTAACCACTGTTCTGACTTTTAATACCATAGATTGCTTTTGACTGTTTTAAACTTTACATAAATGGCATCATCCAATATGTATTCTTTTGTCTTACTTCAATTGTCCAATTTTGAGTTTGTGACTACCATCCATACTGTTTTATGTAGTTTAGATGTTTCATGCTCATTGCCATATATACAGTAATTCATTGTATGAATGTAGTACCACAATTTATTTATCCATTCAACTGTTGATGATGTGAGTAGTTTCTAGTTTCCAGTTTGGGGCTATTATGAATAATATTGATGTGAACATTCTAGTACAAGTCTTTTTGGTAAACTTTTTTTTTTGTTTGTTTGAGGCAGGGTTTTGCTTTGTCACCCAGGCTGGAATGTGGTGGCACAATCACAGCTCATTGCAACCTTGACTTTCTGTATTTGAGTGATCCTCCCACCTCAGCCTCTGGAGTAGCTGGAACCATAGGGGCATGCCATGATGCCTGGCTAATTTTTTAAATGTTTTGTAGATATGGGGTCCTGCTATGTTGCCCAGACTGGTCTCAAACTCCAGGGCTCAAGTGATCCTCTTGCCTTGGCCTCCCAGAGTGTTGGTATTACAGGTGTGAGCCACTGAGCCTGGCTTGTATGCATTTTTATTGGGGACATTTTTACTTATAAATTTTTTTTCAATGACTTTTGGGGTACAAGTGGTTTTTGGTTACAGTGATGAACTGTATACTGGTGAAATCTGAGATTTTAGTGCACCTAACACCTGAGTAGTGTACATTGTACCCAATACGTAGTTTTTAATCCCTCACCCCCTCCCACCCTACCCCTTCTAAGTCTCCAAAGCCCATGCCTTTTCATACCCATAGCTTAACTCTCATTTCTAAGTAAGAACATACAGTATTTGATTTTCCATTCCTGAGTTACTTCACTTGGAACAATGGCCTCCAGCTCCATCCAAGTTGCTGCCAAATACATTATTTTATTCTTTTTCATGGCTGAGTAGTATTCTATGGCATATATACCACGTTTTCTTTACCCGCTCATTGCTTGGTTGGCACTTATGTTGGTTCCAGATCTTTGCAATTGTGAATTGTGCTGCAATAAACATATGCATGCAGGTGTTTTTTGATATAATGACTTCTTTTCCTTTGGGGAGATACCCAGTAGGGGATTGTTGGATCAAATGGTAGATCTACTCTTAGATTTAGTTTTTAATTTACTTTTAGATTTTAGATTTAGAAATCTCCTTTCTGTTTTCCATAGAGGCTGTACTAATTTACATTCCCACCAGCAGTGTATAAGTGTTACCTTTTCACCACATTGATGCCAACATCTACTGTTTTTTGACTTTTTAATAATGACCATTCTGGCTGGGGTAAGGTGGTATCTCACTGTGGTTTTAATTTGGATTTTTGTGATGATTAGTGATGTTGAGTGTTTTTCCATATGTTTGTTGGCCATTTGTGTGTCTTCTTTTGAGAAATATTTATTCATATCATTTGCCCACTTTTTGATGAGATCTTTTTTTGTTTGTTTGCTAATTTGTTTGAGTTCCCTGTAAATTCTGGATATTAGTTCTTTGTCAGATACATAGTTTGCAAATATTCTCTCCCATTCTGTGGATTGCCTGTTTGCTTTGATGATTATTTTTCTGTTGTGCAGAAGCTTTTCAGTTTAAGAGGTCCTATTTATTTATTTATTTTTTGTTGCATTTACTTTTGGGGTCTTAGTCATAAATTCTTTATCTAAGTCAATGTCCAGAAGAGTTTTTCCTGTTTTCTTCTATAATTTTTGTGGTTTCAGGTCTTAGATCTAAGTCTTTAATCATATTGAGTTGATTTTTGTATAAGGTGAGAGGGATCCAGTTTTATTCTCCTACATGTGGCTATCCAGTTTTCCCAGCAACATTTATTAAATAGGGTGTCCTTTCCCCAATTTATGTTTTTGTATGCTTTGTTGAAGATCAGTTGGTTGTTAGTTTCAAAAAAAGAGAAAAATCTATGAGTCTTTTGAAGGAATCTTTAGGGTTTTCTAGGTATATGATCATATCATCAGCAAACAGAGATGATTTGACTTTCCCTTTTCCACTTTAGATGTCCTTTATTTCTTTCTCTTGCCTGATTGCTCTGGCTAGGACTTCCAGTAGTATGTTGAATAGAAGTGATGAAAGTGGGCATTCTTGTCTTGTTCCAGTTCTCAGGGGGAATGCTTTCAACTTTTCTCCATTTGGTATGATGTTGGCTTTTGGTTTGTGATATACGGCTTTTGTTATTTTGAGTTATGTTCCTTCTATGCCTAGTTTGTTGTCATTGTTTTTGTCATAAAGCAATGATGGGTTTTGTCATGACGTTGTTTTTGTCATAGAGCAATGCTGGATTTTACTTAACGCTCTTTCTGCATCTATTAAGATGATCATATGGTTTTGTTTTTAATTCTGTTTATGTGATTTATCATATTTATTGACTTGCATATTATATATATTGCAGATTTTTTTATTATTATACTTTAAGTTCTGGGGTACATGTGCACAATGTGCAGGTTTGTTACATATGTATACATGTGCCATATTGGTGTGCTGTACCCATTAACTCATCATTTACATTAGGCATATCTCCTAATGCTGTCCCTCCCCCCTCCCGCCACCCGACGACAGGCCCCGATGTGTGATGTTCCCCACCCTGTGTCCAAGTGTTCTCATTGTTCAATCCCCACCTATGAGTGAGAACATGCAGTGTTTGGTTTTCTGTCCTTGTGATAGTTTGCTCAGAATGATGGTTTCCAGCTTCATCCAAGTCCCTACAAAGGACATCAACTCATCCTTTTTTATGACTGCATAGTATTCCATGGTGTATATATGCCACATTTTCTTAATCCAGTCTATCATTGATGGACATTTGGGTTGGTTCCAAGTCTTTGCTATTGTGAATAGTGCCACAATAAACATACGTGTGTATGTGTCTTTATAGCAGCATGATTTATAATCCTTTGGGTATATACCCAGTAATGGGATGGCTGGATCAAATGGTATTTCTAGTTCTAGATCCTTGAGGAAGCGCCACACTGACTTCCACAAGGGTTGAACTAGTTTACAGTCTCACCAACAGTGTAAAAGTGTTCCTATTTCTCCACATCCTCTCCAGCACCTGTTGTTTCTTGACTTTTTAATGATCACCATAACTGGTGTGAGATGGTATCTCACTGTGGTTTTGATTTGCATTTCTCTGATGACCAGTGATGATGAGCATTTTTTCATGTGTCTGTTGGCTGCATAAATGTCTTCTTTTGAGAAGTGTCTGTTCATATCCTTCGCCCACTTTTTGATGGGGTTGCTTGTTTTTTTCTTGTAAATTTGTTTGAGCTCTTTGTAGATTCTGGATATTAGCCCTTTGTCAGATGGGTAGATTGCAAAAATTTTCTCCCATTCTGTAGGTTGCCTGTTCATTCTGATGGTAGTTTCTTTTGCTGTGCAGAAGCTCTTTAGTTTAATTAGATCCCATTAGTCAATTTTGGCTTTTGTTGCCATTGCTTTTGATGTTTTATACATGAAGTCCTTGCTCATGCCTATTTCCTGAATGGTATTGCCTAGGTTTTCTTCTAGGTTTTTTATGTTTTAGGTCTAACATTTAAGTCTTTAACCCATCTTGAATTAATTTTTGTATAAGGTGTAAGGAATGGATCCAGTTTCAGCTTTCTACATATGGCTAGCCAGTTTTCCCAGCACCATTTATTAAATAGGAATCCTTTCCCAATTTCTTGTTTTTGTCAGGTTTGTCAAAGATCAGATGGTTGTAGATGTGTGGTATTATTTCTGAGGGCTCTGTTCTGTTTCATTGGTCTATCTCTCTGTATTGGTACCTGTACCATGCTGCATTGGTTACTGTATCCTTGTAGTATAGTTTGAAGTCAGGTAATATGGTGCCTCCAGCTTTGTTATTTTTGCTTAGAATTGTCTTGGCAGTGTGGGCTCTTTTTTGGTTCCATATGAACTTTAAAGTAGTTTTTTCCAATTCTGTGAAGAAATTCATTGGTAGCTTGGTGGGGATGGCATTGAATCTGTAAATTACCTTGGGCAGTATGGCCATTTTCACGATATTGATTCTTCCTACCCATGAGCGTGGAATGTTCTTCCGTTTGTGTGTATCCTCTTTTATTTCCTTGAGCAGTGGTTTGTAGTTCTCCTTGAAGAGGTCCTTCACATCCCTTGTAAGTTGGATTCCTAGGTATTTTATTCTCTTTGAAGCAATTGTGAATGGCATTTCACTCATGATTTGGCTCTCTGTTTGTCTGTTATTGGTAGAGGAATGCTTGTGATTTTTGCACATTGATTTTGTATCCTGAGACTTTGCTGAAGTTGCTTATCAGCTTAAGGAGATTTTGGGCTGAGACAATGGGGTTTTCTAAATATACAATCATGTCATCTGCAAACAGGGACAATTTGACTTCCTCTTTTCCTAATTGAATATCCTTTATTTATTTCTCATGCCTGATTGCCGTGGCCAGAACTTCCAACACTATGATGAATAGGAGTGGTGAGAGAGGGCATCCCTGTCTTGTGCCAGTTTTCAAAGGGAATGCTTCCAGTTTTTGCCCATTCAGTATGGTATTGGCTGTGGGTTTGTCATAAATAGCTCTTACTATTTTGAGATACGTTCCATCAATACCTAGTTTATTGAGAGTTTTTTGCATGAAGCGCTGTTGAATTTTGTCAAAGGCCTTTTCTGCATCTATTGAAATAATCATGTGGTTTTTGTCTTTGGTTCTGTTTGTATGATGATGGATTACGTTTGTTGATTTGGGTATGTTGAATGAACTTTGCACCCTAGGGATGAAGCAAATTTGATGATGGTGGATAAGCTTTTTGATGTGCTGCTGGATTCAGTTTGCCAGTATTTTATTGAGTTATTTTTGCATCAATGTTCATCAGGGATATTGGTCTAAAATTCTCTTTTTTTGTTGTGTCTCTGCCAGGCTTTGGTATCAGGATGATGCTGGCCTCATAAAATGAGTTAGGGAGGATACGTCTTTTTCTATTGAGTGGAATAGTTTCAGAAGGAATGGTACCAGCTCCTCTTTGTACCTCTGGTAGAATTCGGCTGTGAATCAGTCTGGTCCTGGACTTTTTTTGGTTGGTAGGCCATTAATTATTTCCTCAATTTCAGAACTTGTTGTTGGTCTATTCAGGGATTCAACTTCTTCCTGGTTTAGTCTTGGGAGGGTGTATGTGTCCAGGAATTTATCCATTTCTTTTAGATTTTCTAGTTTATTTGCATAGAGGTGTTTATAGTATTCTCTGATGGATGTTTGTATTTCTGTGGGATTGGTGGTGATATCCCCTTTATCAATTTTTATTGCATCTATTTGATTCTTCTCTCTTTTCTTCTTTATTAGTCTTGCTAACGGTCTATCAATTTTGTTTTTAAAAAAAAAACAGTTCTTGGATTCATCAATTTTTTATTTTTTTAAGGTTTTTTTGTGTCTCTATCTCCTTCAGTTCTGCTCTGATCTTAGTTATTTCTTGCCTTCTGCTAGCTTTTGAATGTGTTTGCTCTTGCTTCTCTAGTTCTTTTAGTTGTGATGTTAGGATGTCAATTTTAGATCTTTCCTGCTTTTTCTTGTGGGCATTTAGTGCTATAAATTTCCCTTGACACACTGCTTTACATGTATCCCAGAGATTCTGGTACGTTGTGTCTGTGTTCTCATTGGTTTCAAAGAACATCTTTATTTCTGCCTTCATTTTGTTATGTATCCAGTAGTCATTCAGGAGCAGGTTGTTCAGTTTCCATGTAATTGAGTGGTTTTGAGTGAGTTTCTTAATCCTGAGTTCTAGTTTGATTGCACTGTGGTCTGAGAGACAATTTGTTATAATTTCTTTTCTTTTACATTTGCTGAGGAGTGCTTTACTTTCAACTATGTAGTCAATTTTGGAATAAGTGTGATGTAGTGCTGAGAAGAATGTATATTCTGTTGATTTGGGGTGGAGAGTTCTGTAGATGTCTATTAGGTCTGCTTGGTGCAGAGCTGAGTTCAAGTCCTGGATATCCTTGTTAACTTTCTGTCTCATTGATCTGTCTAATATTGACAGTGGGGTGTTAAAGCCTCCCATTATTATTGTGTGGGAGTCTAAGTCTCTTTGTAGGTCTCTAAGGACTTGCTTTATGAATCTGGGTGCTCCTGTGTTGGGTGCATATATATTTAGGATAGTTAGCTCTTCTCGTTGCATTGATCCCTTTACCATTATGTACTGGCCTTCTTTGTCTCTTTTGATCTTTGTTGGTTTAAAGTCTGTTTTATCAGAGACTAGAATTACAACCCCTGCTTTTTTTGTTTTCCATTTGCTTGGTAGATCTTCCTCCATCCCTTTATTTTGAGCCTGTGTGTGTCTCTGCACATGAGATGGGCCTTCTGAATACAGCACACTGATGGGTCTTGACTCTTTATCCAATATGCCAGTCTATGTCTTTTAATTGGAGGATTTAGCCTATTTACATTTAAGGTTAATATTGTTATGTGTGAATTTGATCCTGTCATTATGATGTTAGCTGGTTATTTTGCTTGTTAGTTGATGCAGTTTTCTTCCTAGCCTCGATGGTCTTTACAATTTGGCATGTTTTTGCAGTGGCTGGTACCGGTTGTTCCTTTCCATGTTTAGTGCTTCCTTCAGGAGCTCTTGTAAGGCAGGCCTGGTGGTGACAAAATCTCTCAGCATTTGCTTGTCTGTAAAGGATTTTATTTCTCCTTCACTTATGAAGCTTTGTTCAGCTGGATATGAAATTCTGGGTGGAAAATTATTTTCTTTAAGAATGTTGAATATTGGCCCCCACTCCCTTCTGGACTGTAGAGTTCCTGTCGAGAGATCTGCTGTTAGTCTGATGGGCTTCCCTTTGCGGGTATCCCGACCTTTCTCTCTGGCTGCCCTTAACATTTTTTCCTTCATTTCAACTTTGGTGAATCTGACAATTGTGAGTCTTGGAATTGCTCTTTTCGAGGAGTATCTTTGTGACGTTCTCTGCATTTCCTGAATTTGAATGTTGGCCTGCCTTGCTAGGTTGGGGAAGTTCTCCTGGATAATATCCTGAAGAGAGTTTTCCAACTTGGTTCCATTCTCCCCGCCACTTTCAGGTACACCAATCAGACGTAGGTTTTGTCTTTTCACATAGTCCCATATTTCTTGGAGGCTTTGTTTATTTCTTTTTACTCTTTTTTCTCTAAACTTCTCTTCTTACTTCATTTCATTCATTTGATCTTCAATCACTGATACCTTTTCTTCCACTTGATCGAATTGGCTACTGAAGCTTGTGCGTGCATCACATAGTTCTTGTGCCATGGGTTTCAGCTCCATCAGGTCATTTAAGGTCTTCTCTATACTTTTTATTCTACTTAGCCATTTGTCTAATCCTTTTTCAAGGTTTTTAGTTTCCTTGAGATGGGTTGGAACATCCTCCTTTAGCTTTGAGAAGTTTGTTATTACCAATTGTCTGAAGCCTTCTTCTCTCTACTCATCAAAGTCATTCTCTGTCCAGCTTTGTTCTGTTGCTGGCAAGGAGCTGCATTCCTTTGGAGGAGAAGAGGCACTCTGATTCTTAGAATTTTCAGCTTTTCTGTTCTGGTTTCTCCCCATCTTTGTGGTTTTATCTACCTTTGGTCTTTGATGATGGTGACGTACAGATGGGGTCTTGGTGTGGATGTCCTTTCTGTTTGTTAGTTTTCCTTCTAACAGTCAGGACCCTCAGATGCAGGTCTGTTGGAGTTTGCTGGAGGTCCACTTCAGACCTGTTTGCCTGGGTATCACCAGCGGAGGCTGCAAAACAGCAAATATTGCAGAATGGCAAATGTTGCTGCCTGATCCTTCCTCTGGAACCTTCATCTCAGAGGGTCACCCAGCTGTGTGAGGCATCAGTCAGCCCCTGCTGGGAGGTGCCTTCCAGTTAGGCTACTCAGGGGTCAGGGACCCACTTGAGGAGGCAGTCTGTCCGTTCTCAGATCTCAAACTCTGTGGTGGGAGAACCACTGCTCTCTTCAAAGCTGTCAGACAGGGATGTTTAAGTCTGCAGAAGTTTCTGCTGTGCCCTGTTCCGCTATGCCCTGCCCCTAGAGGTGGAGTCTACAGAGGCAGGCAGGCCTCCTTGAGCTGCGGGGGGCTCCACCCAGTTCGAGCTTCCCAGCTGCTTTGTTTACCTACTCAAGTCTCAGCAATGGCGGATGTCCCTCCATCAGCCTCGCTGCCACCTTGTGGTTCAATCTCAGACTGCTGTGCTAGCAGTGAGTGAGGCTCCATGGGCATGGGACTCTCTGAGCCAGGCATGGGATATGATCTCCTGGTGTGCCATTTGCTAAGACTGTTGGAAAAGCACAATATTAGGGTGGGAGTGTCCTGATTTTCCAGGTACGTTCTGTCATCGCTTCCCTTGGCTAGGAAAGGGGGTTCCCTGACCCCTTGCACTTCCTGGGTGAGGCGATGCCCCATTCTAGTTCAGCTCACACTTCGTGGGCTGCACCCATTGTCCAAAAAGCCCCAGTGCAATGAACACGGTACCTCAGTTGGAAATGCAGAAATCACCCGTCTTCTGCGTCGCTCATGCTGGGAGCTGTAGACTGGAGCTGTTCTTATGTGGCCATCTTTGAAAATCCCCCCGACTTGCATATGTTAAACCTTCCTTCTATCTCTGGGACAAAGCCCATTTGATCATGATGTATTGTGTTTTTGATTTGCTATTGGATTCTGTTTGCTAGTATTTTGTTGAGGACTTTTGCATCTATGTTCATCAGGAATATTGATCTGTAGTTTTCTTTTTTGTTATGTCATTTCCTGGGTTTGACACAGGGTGATACCGGCTTCATAGAATGAGTTTGGGAGGATTCTTTCTTTCTCAATCTTTTTGAATAGTTTCAATAGGATTGCTTCCAATTCTTCTTTGACTGTCTGGTAGAATTCAGCTATGAATCCATCTGGCCCTAGGCTTTTTTGTTGCTGGCAATTTCAATCAGTAAATTTTACTTATTCAGTCTCACGGCTTGTTATCTTGTCTGTTCAGGATTTCTATTTCTTCCTGATTTAATCTGGGATGGTTGTAAATTTCCAGGAATTTATCCATTTCTTCTGTGTTTTTTAGTTTGTGTAAATAGAGGTGTTCATAGTAATCTCAATTGATCTTTTGTATTTCTGTTTCATTGGTTGTAATGTCTCTATTTTCATTTCTAATTGAACTTATTCAAAACTTCTCTCCTCTTAGTTAATCTAGTTAATGGTCTATCAATTTTGTTTATCTTTTCAAAGAACCAACTTTTTGTTTTACTAATCTTGTGTAATATTTTTGTTTCAATTTCATTTATTTCTGCTCTGGTCTTTGTTGTTTCTTTTCTTCTCTAGCTTTGGGTTCCTTTGTTCCTGTTTCTTTAGCTCCTTGAGGTGCAATGTTAGGGTGTCAAGTTGTGATCTTTCAGATTTTTTGATGTAGGCATTTAGTGCTATAAACTTTCCTCTTAACACCACTTTTGCTGTATCTCAGAAGTTTTGATAACTGTGTCATATTATCATTCATTTCAAGTAATTTTTAAATTTTTGTCTTGATTTCATTGTTAACCCAAAATTTCTACAGGAGCAGATTGTTTAATTTCCATGTATTTGAATAGTTTTGAGAATTTCTTTTGGAGTTTGTTTCTAGTTTTTTCCTACTGTGGTCTGAGAAGATACTTGATATGATTTTGATTTTTAAAAATTATTGATACTTGTTTTGTAGCCAATCATATGGTTTATCTTGGAATATATTCCATATGCTGATGAGAAGAAAGTATATTCTATAGTTTTTGAGTAGGATGTTCTGTAAATATCTGTTAGGTCTATTTGTTTTAGGGTATTGTTAAGTCATTGTTTCTTTGTTGACTTTCTACCTCGATGATCTGTCTAGTGCTGTCAGTGGGGTGTTGAAGCATCCCACTATTATTGTGTTGCTCATTATCTCTTTCCTCAGGTCTAGCAGTAATTGTTTTATGAATTTTGGAGCTCCATAGTTAGGTACACATATATTTTGGATTATAATATTCTCTTGTCAGATTAATCCTTTTATCATTATATAATTGTAACCACCTAACAGGTTATTTCTGCCACTGCACAAGCAAAATCAATTCTTGGCATTGTGGTGAAGAAAGTGTTTAATTGATGCAAGGCCAGTCATGCCATGTGATCAAACCAGGATGGAGATATTACTCAAATCAATCTCATCAAAGGCTTGTAGGTTAGGGGTTTTTCAAAGGCAGTTTGGGGGAAGGGATTGGGCTGACCAGACCAGGTGCTTGCTGCTGATTGTTTGGGTTGGAGATGAAATTACAGGGAGTTGAAGCTGTCCTCTTGTGCTGAGTCACTTCTGTGGGGCCACAGGAGTGGTTGATGGGTCCATATGGGTCCAAGTGAAGCCATCTGTGTCAGACATGCAAAAAACCTGAAAAGATATCTCAAAAGGCTAATCTTAGGTTCTACAATAGTGATGTTATCTGCATGAGTATTTTGGGGGAGTTGCATATCTGTGACCTCTGGAATAATGGCTGTCAATCATTTATATCCAGACCTTAGCAGAATTCAGGCTTTTCTCCTCCTCCTAAGTCTGGTGGTCTCTCATTAGCTTTACAAAGGTGGTTGAGTTTTGGGAAAGATTATTATCATTTAAACTACAAACTAAATGTCTCCCAAAGCTAGCCAAGACTAAGCCCAGGAATAATTAAGGCAGCTTGAAGGCTAAAGGCAAGAGGGAGGTTGGCTAGATCAGATGTCCCCCACTGCCATAATTGTCTCAGTGATATAATTTTTGCAAAGTTGGTTTTGTAATGACCTTCTTTGTCTTTTTCTTTTTTTTTTTTTAACTGTTGTTGCTTTAAAGTCTCTTTTATTTAATATAAGAATAGCTACTCCTAGCCGGGCACGGTGGCTCATGCCTGTAAATCCCAGCACTTTCGGAGGCTGAGGCAGGTATATCACCTGAGGTCAGGAGTTCAAGACCAGCCTGACAAAGATGGTGAAACTCCATCTCTACTAAATTTACAAAAAAATTAGCCAGGCATGGTGGGGGGCACCTGTAATCCCAGCTACTCAGGAGGTTGAGGCAGGAGAATTGCTTGAACCCGGGAAGCGGAGGTTGCAGTGAGCCAAGATTGCGCCTTGCTCTCCAGCCTGGGCAACAAAGTGAGACTTCATCTCAAAAAAAAAAAAAAAAAAAGAATAGCTACTCCTGCTAGCCTTTGGTTTCCATATACACAGAACATCTTTTCCCATCCCTTTACCTTGTGTTTATGTGAATCCTTATGCATTAGATGAGTCTCTTGAAGACAGCAGATATTTGGTTTGTAATATTTTATCCATTCTGCCAATCTGTATATTTTCAGTGGAGCATTTATGCCATTTATGTTTAATATTAACATTGAGATGTAAGGTACGATTCTCGTCATCATGTTGATTATTACATGGATCCTTTTGTGTGTGTGTGTGTGTGTGTGTGTATGTGTTATGGTTTTTATTTTTTTTGTTTTTATTTTTTTGAGACAGAGTCTCTCTCTGTCACCCAGGCTGGAGTGCAGTGGCGAGATCTCCGCTCACTGCAAGCTCTGCCTCCCAGGTTCATGCGATTCTCCTGCCTCAGCCTCCCGAGTAGCTGGGACTACAGGCACTCACCACCACGCCTGGCTAATTTTTTGTATTTTTAGTAGAGACAGGGTTTCACCGTGTTAGCCAGGATGGTCTCGATCTCCTGACCTCGTGATCCACCCCCCTCGGCCTCCCAAAGTGCTGGGATTACAGGTGTGAGCCACTGTGCCCAGCCATGTGTGTGTGTTATTGTTTTATAGGCCCTGTGAGTTTTATGCTTTCAAGAGGTTCTATTCTGATGCATGTCAACTTTTGGTCTCAAGATTTAGAAGTCCTTTTAGAATTTTGTGTATGGCTGGTCTGGTAGTTACAAATTCCTTCATCATTTACTTGTCTGGAAAATACTTTATTTCTCTTTCATTTATGAAACTTAGTTTTGCTGACACAAAATTCTTGACTGACACTTATTCTGTTTAAGGAGGCTAAAGATTGGACTGTAATCCCTTCTGGCTTGTAAGGTTTCTGCTGAGGGGAAGATTTTTATCAATGACATAAATGTGTGATGATGGAAACAATCCAGTGGGAAGAGAAAATCAATGATGCAGGAGAGAAGAAAAAAAACGTTTTTGGAGGGCTGCTCTTTAGTATATGAGAGTAGATGGAATCTATTCAACATGTAAAGGAGTCTTAGCTAGGCCTTAGATAGGAGTAGGAATTGTTTATCCAAAGTAAAATGAAGGAAGAGAGGTTCCAGTAGGTTGGAAGACATGGTGGGAAGGACTTGAGGAAATTCTTCTCTATTGCTTATTTTACTCAATAAAGTAGGAAGCAAGGTTACCAGCTGTGAGTGAGGAGTGGAAGAAGGCATTAGAGACTTGATGAGAGAAAAGAAGCCATGAAAGAGTTATACAAAAGTGTATGAGGTTTATTGGACTAGGGAAAGTATGTCTGCCAGGAGCTTTAAAGGGCCAACTGAGGTTAGTGACCAGAAATTCAAAGTGAGACAAGCCATTATGTCCAACAGCATGGGTGCAGGCAGAGAGTAGTGGGAAGCTGGATTTAACCAGAGTCATGGTTTAGCAAAGTGAACACAACAACCTGGGAGAGAGACAGGGGAACTTAGGGAGTGCCCAAAGGCATGATAACATCAATAGAGATCCTCCTCCAGTGAATGTCACCAGCCTCCCAGTTGCTCAACTGAGAAACCTTGACCTTTTCCTCAACCCCTAACACCCAAACACCAAGTCGTATTGATTTCACCTCCTAAATATCTCCTCCTTTCCTCATTGGATTAAGCTACTGTAATTTGTCTTCATGTTTATATCATTTCCCCCATAGCAGCCAGAGGTGATGTTTTAGAAATTACAAGCCTGATCATGTGTTACTACCTACTTACAAGCTTCCAGCAGCTTCTTTTTTTTTTTTCAAGTGGCAGTTTTAAATTTGTGGGTTTTTAATTTATATATGTGAAATACCTTTTTATAGGCAAAAATAATAATAGCATGCTTCTTACTGCCCTTAATGTGAAATGACTCACAAGACCTTGGCTATGGCCAACTCTCCAGCCTCTTTTTTGGCTTATATTTTTCCTTCTTCCCCATATGCCAGCCCTACTTTCTTCTTTCAATTCTTCAAAGTCAGTCATCTCTAAGGGCACATATACCCCCAGAGGATGCCCAAGATGATTCACTGGGATGAGGAAAAAAAATACTAGAACTTCCTTTTATATTTGTTTGTGATTACATATTTTAATTTCTGTGATTATATATTGAAAATGTGTAAATCAGTAGTACATGGATACACTTTATAAATACATATACATATGTTAGAGTAGTGCTCAAAAATGTTTTATTATGCACATGCAGTTGTAAGGATATGTACAGAGACCACATGTACTCAGTTTCACACAAACTTGCATCTTGCAAAACTATAGTCATAACCTTGATATTAATATTGATCTAATTCACTGATCTTATTAAGATTTTCCCAGTTCTTGTATTCATGCATGTGTATGAATTTTAACTCTATGGAATGTTATCACATAAATAGGTTGTTATATTCACCACCACAGTGAAGATACAGGACAAGTCCATTATGACAAGGGCCCTTCAAGTGGCTCTTCTGTAGCCACCTCCTAACCCCCTGTACCCAGTCCCTGACTCCTGCCAGCCACTAATCTGTTCTCCATTTCTATAATTTTGTCATTCCAAGAAAATTATATACAAGAAATCATACAGTAGTAACCTTTTAGGATTGGCATTTTTCACTCACCATACTTCTCGGGCAATTAATCTAAGCTCTTGTATCAATAGTTGGTCCATTTTTATTGCTGAGTGGTATTCCACGTATGAAGGTACCACAATTTGTTTAACCATTCACCAGCTGAGGACATGTAGATTCTTTCCAGTTTGGAGCTATTATCAATAAAGCAACTAATGATGTTGAATATTAAAAAAATGTTTTATTGACAAAGGAAGCCAGTCAAAAAAGCTTGTAGACCATAACCCTAATGTTTCAGGTCTTTCCTACCTCAAGATCTTCTGTTCTACCCATCCCTACTTTTAGAACCTCTCCCTACTTTTCTCTAGCTAATGCTTGGACTCCAGAGAAAGTGTTAAAAGTCTTCCCTAACCCCCAGACCAGGGGTACATCCCCCTTTTTTATGCCCCTAATGCTCCTGCGCTTTTCCCCCTAAGCCTACTGTACCTGATATTTTCTATCTGCCCCTCCAGATCTACTCTCCACCCTTCTTCCTTCTGCTCTCAGCCCAGGACTACATCAAATCTCCTTAGTCCTCTGGGTTCCAGTTGACTTTGATCTCTAGGGAGCCCTTGCAGGGGAAGGAAGTAGAGGGAGGGCCTGATCTTATTCCCCCAGCCCCTCACTGTAAGGCTGACTCAGGCAACTTGTGTGTCTAGAAGGAAAGCCTCAGCTTCTCTCTACACAAAACTATCTTTCTAGGTTTTAATATCTGCTCCCTTCCCTTTGTCCCCTTGGTCCTGTAGATGTATTTTGTTTGGTCTAATCTAGGTTTTAAAATTTGAATTAGTTGTTGATACTTAATAATTGGAAGATTTTGCATAAAATTTCAGATGTCTGGCTTCTCTTGAAAAGAAATCAGAAGAAGGTTTGACAACACTGAGCCTGCATTCCAAATAGTAACCATTGTGTGGCCTTGAGTAGAGCCACCCCTTCCACTGGGGCAGCTACTCTTAAGGATTCACCATCCCCACTGACTCCCTGTTGCATACAATAAACTTGCTTTGCTATTACCACCCTGGAACTGGAAGTCCTGGTTTAAAGAATGTGTTGCCCGCTAGGTGGGACCTGTGTCAGACTTCTCATCAGATTTGGAGAAAGGGCATGCTGGCCTCTCCCATCTGTCTACTTCTCTCTCTCTCTCTCCTTGCACCACCTAGAGCATCCTCTCTCTGGGGTTTCTATTATCCCCTCCTAGACCCCCACTTGCTCCCAGGCTTGCCGCTCCTCTCTGCACTTCTCACATCTTGCCAGAGTGCTTTTTTTTTTTTTCTTTTTTTTGAGATGGAGTCTCACTCTGTCACCTAGGCTGGAGTGCAGTGGTATGACCTTGGCTCACTGCAACCTCCGCCCACTGGGTTCAAGCAATTCTCCTGTCTCAGCCTCCCAAGTAGCCAGAATTACAGGCAGCTGCCACCACGCCTGGCTAATTTTTTGTATTTATAGTAGAGATGGGGTTTCACTTTCACCATCTTGACCAGGCTGGGCTTGAACCCTTGACCTCGTGATCCACCCGCCTCGGCCTCCCAAAGTGCTGGGATTACAGGTGTGAGGCATCACACCCGGCCCAGAGTGCTCTTTTTAAATGGGACTCAGATTACAACCCTTTCTCTTAAAACCTTGCTATGTTTTCTCATTGCCCTATAGTTAAAGCCTGCATTTCTAAAGCAATCTCCTGGCTTATCTGATCTTTACCTACTACCAGGCTGATCTGGGGCCACGCCTCCTCATTCTGCTTTTCCAGAACAGTGGGTTCCTCAAGCACACACCTTATGTCTCTCCTGGGCAGCACACTTGCCAAGCTCCTGGGCCAAGTATGAGGCTTCTCTCCTCACTTCCTGGTCACAATGTAAGTGCCCTTACCCAGATAGCGCCTTTCCATTCTCTGTCTGTATCCCTTCCTAATAGGCGCTATGCTTGTAAGAAGGGATTTTTTTTTTTAGTCTTTCTCTCATTGGACTGTGAGAACAGTGTTTATCTTTTTCACTGCCTGGTGTATAGTAGGTGCTCATTGAACATTTATTGAAAGAGCAGATTTAGAGATACAGCTCTTCATGGAATAGCAGTTTCTACCACTTAGTGATAGTGTGGAATACCAGGGCTTCTAAAGTGTTTAGTATGATCATACATTTATGTTATGAGACCTGCCTGTAGGGTGATTGCACATTAGGTGTGGCCATCGAGGCACCTAGGGTAGAGGATTTAAGGAAGCTTTCACCCTTACAATGCCTCTCCTGCCACACTCTAGACCTGGCTCTGGGAGGGAAGCCTTTGCTAAGAACCATGAAAGGAAAAGAGAAAAAGAAAATTAAGATGGTGCTAAAGGGAGATTTGTGATGGTAGCCTGACACCCACCATCTGATTCTTGAACACTCACTGTGGATAGAATGGTGTATGGTGGCCACAGGCAGGAGGGGGCAGCAGAGTGATGATACCTTAACTGACACCTGAGTCAGTGATGGGAGAACTGAGGAGAAGCAGTGGGTTCTTCTACAGGAAATCAAAGGGTGGAATTCATTATTCTAGCCCTTAAAACAACAGCTTACCCAATATGCTACACAAAACCAGGTTTCTGTTTCAGATAAATAGGTGAAGGGACTCTTAATCCTAAAGACTGAAAAGTAGAAAAGAAAGGGGAAGAAGAGTGCCCCAAGGATTGCCATTGGAGGTTCTTTTGCTGGGGCTGATTGCCAGCTGAGATTATTCAAGCCCCAGAGCAAACATTCTGCTCCTGCTCCCTTAGAGCTGCCCTCCCACTGCTCAGTATTGCCTCCTGCGAGGTGGGGGCTGGCTGCAGCAGATACCAGTGAACCAACCATTTTTCCATTCCAGAAGTCCCAGTGGACCTACTTTAATATACCAATAACACTCCTATTTTAAACTAGCTGTATCCATTTTCGTGCTAATAGTCACAGTGCTAAAGTTCTTCAAAGCAGTTATTTTGTAAGTAGGTCGAACAGGTACTTTGGGATCCTGTTCTGTCTGTTTGCTTGCCGGGTAACCTCTTTGTTATGTAATTCAAAGTCTGGTACAGTTTGAACCAAAACAAAAAATGAATGATGTTTCACTTTGGAGTCAAGATTCATTCATTTTCTAACATTAATCATTTTCATTACACAATAAGTCTATATTCATGATAAAAAATAGAAAATACAAATAAGCAAAACTAAATTGAAAGGAAAACCATCTGTGATCTGCCAATTAGAAAATCTCTATTCTAAACATTTTGGTAAATATGCTACCAGATTTTTATCTATGCAAATGTGTATTTGTATTTTTCCTCACTTGTATATTGAACATCTTTTCATATTAATAAATAATTTAGCATCATTACTTTTGATAGCTTCATGGTGTGAAATTATAAAATTAGATCTACCACACTTTATTTTAACTCTCTCTCTTGCTGGATACTTAAGCTATTCCCAATATCACAGAAGCCTTTTTATACATGCATCCTTGTACATGCATCAGATTCTTTAAGATTGCCAAAGGTGAAATGGTTGGGTCCCAGGGTGCAACTATTTTTTAGCATTTCAGTACATAATACCAAAGTACAATCCAGAACCATTGTACCAATTAATGCTCCCACCAGCAGCACATTGCAGTGTTGATTTCCTCCTGGCCTCACCAGCACTCTGTCAACACTGGGTACTGGTGTGTCGTGTATATGACATTACATGCCAGGCACTGAGAGTGAAATAAAACAGTTCATGTTGGGAATGGGGCAAGAGAGGGAGATAAACAAGGGAGTTGACAGCTACAGACCAGTTAGCTGAGATTACAGTACATTGGGGCTCCAAGAGCAAAGAATCTGAACATCATGTTCATCCTAGGACAAGTGTTACAGAGGCTTCTTGAAGAGGTTCATTCTGAGGCTTGCCTTGAAGGATCATTAGGAGTTAATGATGAGTGTATTAAGCGATTCTTACATTTCTATAAAGAAATGCCTGAAATTGAGTAATTTTTTTTTCCAAGACGGAGTCTTGCATTGTCACCTAGGCTGGAGAGCAGTGGTGCGATCTCGGCTCACTGCAACCTCTGCCTCCCTGTGTTCAAGTGATTCTCCTGCCTCAGCCTCCCAAGTAGCTGGGATTACAGGTACCTGCCACCGGGCCCATCTAATTTTTGTATTTTTAGTAGAGACAACGTTTCACCATGTTGGCCAGGCTGGTCTCAAACTCCTGACCTCGTGATCCTCCCACCTTGGCCTCCCAAAGTGCTGGGATTACAGGTGTGAGCCGCCGCGCCCAGCCAAAATTGAGTAATTTATAAGAAAAAAAGGTTTTATTAGCTCATGATTCTGCAGGCTGTACAGGAAGCGTGGTGGCATCTGCTTCTGTAGAGGCCTCAGGAAGCTCCAGTCATGGTGGAAGGTGGAAGGCACATCACACTGTGAAAGCAGGAGCAAGAGTTGGGGGAACATGCCACAAGATCCCGTCACTTTTAAAGAACCAGATCTCATGTGAACTCAGAGCAAGAGCTCACTTATCACTAAGGATATGGCCCAAGCCATTCATGAGATATCGGCCCCCATGACCCAAACACCTCCCACCAGACTCCACCTCCAACATTGGGGATTACATTTCAATGAGATTTGGGTGGGGACAAATGTCCAAACTATATTGATGAGTAAAAACAAGAGTAAAGAACAGGGAAGGAATGATGGAGAGAATGATCCAGGTAGAGAAAAGCTTCCAGGCATGAATGTTCAGCACCTTTTCAGGGAGCAACAAAAAGTTCTGTACTGGTTGCAATGAAGGGTGCATGGGGCGTTGGGGATGGTGGACAGGAATGATGGACAGTGAGGCTGATGAGATGGGCTGGGTCTCATCAAGAAGTGCTCTCCAGGCTTAGCAAAGGAGCTCTAGCTTTATCTGGAAACTTTCCTTGGGAGGGAGGACTTGGCATCAAAACCTGTGTGTGGAAGACACACTGATCCAAGGGAAGGGCACTGATGCTGGGCTCAAGCATTGCTTTGTCATTCCCTGATGAGCTCTCTGAGTTTGGTAACAGCCACTCTCTGTCTAGTAAAGGAAAGGAGCTGATCCAGGTCCTCTCCAGTTCTCTCTATCTATGCTCCTATGAATTCTGGCACAATTTTAACTTTTTTTCCTTCCAGAAAAGGTGGCCATTAAGATCCTGGACAAGACCAAGTTAGACCAGAAAACCCAGAGGCTACTATCCCGAGAAATCTCCAGCATGGAAAAGCTGCACCATCCCAACATCATCCGCCTTTACGAAGTAGTGGAGACCCTATCCAAGCTGCACTTGGTGATGGAGTATGCAGGGGGTGGGGAGCTCTTCGGAAAAATTAGCACTGAGGGGAAGCTCTCTGAACCAGAAAGCAAGCTCATCTTCTCCCAGATTGTGTCTGCCGTGAAGCACATGGTGAGCAGGGGTGAGAGTGAGAACCTTGCTCCCATTCCACTGACACTGGGAGCACAGGGCTTTAGGTTACTAACCCTCAAGTGTTCCAGAGGGCTTTTGTCCTACAAAGCAGACGGTAGTCTCTTCTGAGAGTCAGAAGTCTGGCTGGGATCGTGCTCCTTGCCTGTGAAGCAACATCCAGGGATGTCCAGTTACACGTCAACCTCCTAGCTTTTGCAGACGTTGGCAGGAATCACTGGGAGCAGCTGATGAATATCACCCACTCCCTGGCCATACCCATTTCTCCAACCTCATCTTCCACTATCTGGATAGCTGGCTCCTCACTGCTTCTTGGTTTTGCTTTCCTACTTCTGTCTAGGATGCCCTCATATGACATCTCACATTCTAAATCCTATCCATACTTCATGGCCAGCTGGGTTCTCTCTCTCTCTCTCTCCCACCCCCCCTCTCCGTGTGTGTGTGTGTGTGTGTGTGTGTGCGTGTGTGTGTGAGAGAGAGAGAGATGTTCTTCAATCTCACATCAGTTATACTGATCTTTTGCCTTCAGTAAGATCCCCTAGCTCTTATTGCCTCTGTGCCCACTCTGTCACCCAGGATGGAGTGCAGTGGCATGATCTTGGCTTACTGCAAACTCTGCCTCCCGGGTTCAAGCGATTCTCCTGCCTCAGCCTCCCAAGTAGCTGGGATTACAGGCATGTGCCACCATGCCTGGCTGATTTTGTATTTTTAGTAGAGATGAGGTTTCACCATGTTGGTCAGGCTGGTCTCAAAATCCTGACCTCAAGTGTTCCACCTGCCTCGGTCTCCCGAAGTAGTGGAATTACAGGCGTGAGCCACTGTGTCTGGCTGGTTGTGTCATTCTTATTTTAGTTCTTTGGTTACTTCTTTAGATAAATCTGGACTCCTAATGCACACTCTGTAGTTCCCCCAAGAACTGGCTGTTTTGCGGCCTCCTTATTTTTGGCCGTATTGCGGGCCATACAGGAGGAATCTGACTTGCAGACCTGACATTACTTTTACTACCAAAAGTTTTAGTCAGTCACCATCTTTACTCAGATCCCAGTTGAATGGATCTGTCAGAAAAGAGACACTTGTCTAGGGTCTATATTAGTTGAGAGGCTATTTCCAATTCGCTTCTCAGCCTGCATGGTTGTGGGAGCAAGAACTGGGATCAGTGAGCCACAGTGAACCTCATTACATGCCAGGCACTGAAAAAGTCAAATAAAACAGTCCATGCTAGCAATGGGGCAAAAGAGGGAGAATTTGCAAGGGAATTTGTGACCTAGAGGGCCCAAAATAGCAGTAGGGAAGGAGAGGAGGAAGAAAAAGAAGTGAGCCAGGGAGAAGAACTTGACTGTAGTGGTGGTGGGTGTTTCAGAACTGTGATATATGACCAATCATCATTTAAGTGGCTTTGGGCTGTGGTGAACTTTCCCAGGGCCAGAGAATAAGCCAGACCCATACCAAGTAATAGAACAGATGGGCAAAGAGTCTTCCACATTCTACTTGGAAAAGTAACCTGGTGGGAGAACAGAAGAGAATCCAGCAATAGAAGGTACAGATGTTAGTCTTCAGCAGCTCTACGCCCTGCCATTTCTCCAACTCTCTGCAAACAGAAAGTGTGTTTCATAGCCATAGATCCACATCTTATTGAGTTTGTTTATATGCCAAGACCATGCTGAGCACTGTTCTCATCATATATAGTTAGCATCATATATAGTTCTCACCACAGCCTATGGTTATCAGTATCCCACTTTACAAAGAAGGAAACTGACATTCACAGTACCCAGCTGGTATAGTTGAACCTAGAATTGACCAGACTGTCCCCTCCAAAGCCTGGATTCTTATTCCAGGAGGGCCATCAGGAAAGGTGACAAACACAAAGCCATTTTCCAAGAGCCTTTGGGACTGAACAGGTCAAGGGTCCTCTGAAGATTGTCTGGTTTCAGGATGCAAGGGTGGGAGTGGAGCATGTGCCCACAATCCACAGTGTGTGTTCTGTGGCTAGATCCTTGCCAAATGCAACTACCTCCCTTTGGCTGAATTCTGTAAAGATAAAAGAGTCCACCCCAAAAAGCATGGCTGGAAAGTCAGGGGAGGGCTCCAAGCCTTCCTGGTCAAACGATCCATCAGCCAGAAAAACCCATGTATGACCTCAACAACTAAGGATTACTGTTTCATTGTATTTCAGAATGTGTAGTTTCATAAGATCTGGGTCTTATTTCTGGTGTTAGTTTCTGAGTCCACATGTGTGGAACAGACTCCAACCCTTACCACATAGAATAGGAACTTTGGTCTATTTGGGGAGGTGTGGGCATTACATTAGGCTAAAGGTTACGACAGGGTTTGCTATCATGACTTAAGTTGATCCTCACTGAATTTGTTATTCCACCATCATTATCTCACTGTTTCAGAGCAACTGATACATTTTTTATTTTGACATTTTACTGTAAAAATGACTTTTCTCTGTGTCTTCTTCCACAGCATGAAAACCAAATTATTCATAGAGATCTGAAAGCAGAAAATGTGTTCTATACCAGTAATACTTGTGTGAAGGTGGGCGATTTTGGATTCAGCACAGTAAGCAAAAAAGGTGAAATGCTGAACACTTTCTGTGGGTCTCCTCCCTACGCTGCGCCTGAACTCTTCCGGGACGAGCACTACATCGGCATTTACGTGGATATCTGGGCCTTGGGGGTGCTTTTGTACTTCATGGTGACTGGCACCATGCCATTTCGGGCAGAAACCGTGGCCAAACTGAAAAAGAGCATTCTCGAGGGCACATACAGTGTACCGCCGCACGTGTCAGAGCCCTGCCACCGACTCATCCGAGGAGTCCTTCAGCAGATCCCCACGGAGAGGTACGGAATCGACTGCATCATGAATGATGAATGGATGCAAGGGGTGCCATACCCTACACCTTTGGAACCTTTCCAACTGGATCCCAAACATTTGTCGGAAACCAGCACTCTCAAGGAAGAAGAAAATGAGGTCAAAAGCACTTTAGAACATTTGGGCATTACAGAAGAGCATATTCGAAATAACCAAGGGAGAGATGCTCGCAGCTCAATCACAGGGGTCTATAGAATTATTTTACATAGAGTCCAAAGGAAGAAGGCTTTGGAAAGTGTCCCAGTCATGATGCTACCAGACCCTAAAGAAAGAGACCTCAAAAAAGGGTCCCGTGTCTACAGAGGGATAAGACACACATCCAAATTTTGCTCGATTTTATAAATTGCACTAGACTGCTTGTAATTAACCAAGATCATTGTTGCTGCTTCTAAATTTTTTTCAAGGACAACTTGAGTGGAGACATTTTTGTAATTTTTAAATAAACTTAAATTTGAGATATGCATTTTTTTCTCCAAAAAAGTCTATTAGCTCAGATTCTGGCTTGATTTGGGATCTTGTTTTATTATTAAATTTCAGCATTCATTCATTTAATCAAGAAATGTTTATCCAGTGCCTCCTGTGTGTCAGGCACTATTTAAGGTGCTAGGGAAACAGCAAGAAATAAATAGGCAAGGTCCCTCCTCTCATGTGCAGGACATTCTAACCCAGGACAAAGGTACTAACAACTACATTTTTGTAAAAAAGAAAAAGATCAGTGATAGATGCTATGCAGAGAATTCAAACAGGTTGATCTGATATCAGAGGCTTGCTACTTTGGATTAGTCATTAAGGTAGGCCACTTTGAGTACATATCAGTTTAAGATCTGAATGAGAAGCAGGAGTGACTCTTACAAAATGCCAGAGCATTCCAGGCAGCTAGGGTTTTCAGACTCAGTTTCCCCCAAAACAGAGCCTAAGACAAAGGCTTCCATGTAAAGTAGTTTATTTGGGAAGTGATCCCAGAGCACATGAGTGAAGGACAGAGGAAACAGGGAAAGCTAATACACAGACACATTAGCAAGTTTGCTAGTGCTACAGTTTCTGGTGCTTGGTTTTGCAGGATCCTCAGAGGAGCCTGATGAAACACATCTCAGGTGTCTGCCCTGGGTATGAAAGGGGAAAGCATTTAACCATAAGCTCTTGCTCACCGCTGATCAAGCGTGGCCCTTTGTGTCATCTGCCCTGCACTCCCAGATTGGGCTGTGTGAGTCCCATGTGGGTTCCCTATGCTTCCCTTGCCTTCATGTCAGAGAAGTCTTGGAGCAGGAGGGAAGAGGTACACCACCAGTATGATACTTCCTTTCTTTGCCTGCTTGTCCACTGGCATGGGGAGCCCAAAGTGACCATGTGACACTTGTAGATTCCAATTCACTGGAACCCTTATCAAGTCCCCTGATGAAAGCATCCCTGATCCCCTGGGAACCAAACCTTTTAATCTAGCCTAGATTGTAGAAAAAAAAGAATAGAAATTAATCAAGTGAGTCACCAATTGCGTGATGGTGACAGGAGTCAATCTACTTCCACCTAGTGGTTTCCAGACCTGTCTGTTTCAATGACAGGGACATGTATCAGTCATTATTAAAGCACATTACTGAATCCTGGAGGACAGCACCCCAACCCTGCAGGCTGCTGTCTCATCTCTGGTGTCTTAGCTGAGTCATTCCATTGTTCTACTTATGTTGGCTGCTTCTGGTGTTGAGGTATATGGTAAGATGAGGGGATCCCATTGTCATGTGCCCATTGCACCACCTCCTTTATCAAAAAAGTGGTCCTTGAGGCAGTGTTTGAGATATCATGACAGTGAGTCAGGTATTCTCTATGTCTTAGTGTGCTTGTATGGAAAGACACATTGCAGGCAGAAAAGGCAAACCCATACCCTGAGATATCAATTCCAATAAGGACGAATCACTCCTGGGCCCATCTGAATTCATGACTCCATGGATCTGATAATGCCCAGCTCATATGTTAACAGCTCTGTTTGCCTAGTCCTCGGTATCTCATAATCAGGTTCTCAGCCTCCACTGGGGCCCAGACTCAGCACATCAGGAGTCTGAGTAGTTCTGCTGCAGGAAGCATGGCGTTACTCCAGGATCCTACAGGGCTGTGCTGTTATCTCCTATTGGGGCTTTCCAGAGGCCCCACACATACATGGCCTGAGTAGCAGTTTGCTCAGAAGCCAAAACTGCTGTAATCTTTCTTTTATGGGATCCACTTGAAACTGGCAGCCCTGTTAAATGGGTGGGAGGAATACACCAAATACAATATATGTGCTTCCAAAGTCCAGAGGGACCTACTAAATCCTATGCCTCTTAGTGTTAAGAGGTGGGAGGTGCAAGAAATTGTTCTTTACTATAGAAGAAATATCTAGGCATGCCTCAACTCATTGGTCTTCTAAACTCTTCATCAATAAGGCATGCCCCAGATTCTTCATAGAGTCTATAATCCACACTCTGGCACATGTAAGCCTTACTAGGGCATTTGTAATACTTGCCACTTCCTGATAGCCAACCCCCGTAGCATGCTCTCACAATATAGTGGGCCAGCATGATGTCCTGTAGAATGTCAAGATGATCAAGGTCCTTTTGGATTATATTGTGATATAGAGAAGGAGATTTAAGATTGTTTTGGGGCAATAGAGTAAATGAGAATCGCTCTCCATCCCAGAGAAATGTGAACTGCTTTTGATCCTCCTTTCTGATGGAAATTTAGAAGAATGAATTTGCCAAATCAATAGCTGCATATCATCAAATGCCAGAGGCTGCCAGTAAAGATACCACATCCAATACGGCAGCTACAACTGAGACTAGCAGTAGTCCACCATTATTCTCCATTATCCATCTGCTCTTTTTCAGAAGCCTGATGGTAACTTAAATGAGATTATGATGGAGCCCATTACATTTGCATCCCTACAATTTTTTGATGGTGACACTGATGTCTGCCATTCCTCATGTGGATTGCTCATGATTTATTAACATGGCCAGGAAGAGGTTTCCTCTTTCTCCCATAATGGTTGTTATTTCACAGGTCTAAGACCTCCACAGAGGTCTAAGTATATTGATCCCAAATATATACTTAGAGATTGGGAGAATAATTCCAAGATGGGAACCATTATGTGATAGACTTTGGCCAGGAATCCCTTTATCATATGGTTTCCATAACCCCTCATCTACATACAAAGCCATAATGGTATCCAGTTCTGAAAAATTCTGGGTATGTACATCATGTATACTTGTGAAAGCAAGGCCTTTCCTCAAGACCAGTCCTCCTTTTCATTGTGCACTTGATCTGTAAATTGACTTAGATCTGGAAGCTGATGAAGAGACCATGATTTTCCCATTGTGACAGGCTACCTTAGCTTTATGCTCACCAGTTTTCCTTGTTTTTTCTTTTTTTGGTCATACAAGTCAAGTAACACACTAGTCAGCTGTCTCTCAAAATTCCATGATTTATTAGCCATTGTCACAAAGCCCTGCAGATCAAGGCAGCCTGATTGATTTCCACTCCAGCCTTACTGTTTATCATATTGTGTCCACCTTGCCTCTGACATTTAAGTAATAATACATGACCTCTACCATTCTAGTCCCATCATCCCCACTGATGATATCATACTCAATTCCATGGCAGCATTTCCTACCATCAGCCCCTGCCTGCAATGGGCAGCCACCACTGAGCTTTTCTTAGGTGCTGCTGCAACCCTCACCAGTGCATTCCTTTTTTTAAAAAATTATTTTCTATTCATACACAATTGTACATATTTATGGGGTACATGTGATATTTTGATACATGTATACAAGGTGTAATGATCAAATCAGGGTATTTAGGATACCCCATCACCTCAAACATTTATCATTTTTTGGTGTTAAGAAGACTTCAACTTTTCCAGCTATTTTGAAATATACAATAAATTATTGTTAACTATAGTCACCCTGCTGCTATCAAATAGCATAACTTATTCCTTCTAACTGTATGTTTGTACCCATTAACCAACCTGTCTTCATCCTCCACCCCTACCATCCGTCTCAGCTTATTAAGCACCATTCTACTTTCTACCTCCATTGAGATCAACTTTTTAGCTTTTATATATAAGAACATGTGATATTTGTCTTTCTGTGCCTGGCTGATTTCACTTAATGACCTCCAGTTCCATCCATGATGCTGCAAATGACATGATTTCATTTTTGTTTTTTTTTGAGACAGAGTCTCACTCTGTCACCCAGGGTGGAGTACAGTGGCGCCATCTCAGCTCACTGCAACCTCCACCTCCCGGGTTCAAGTGATTCTCCTGCCTCAGCCTCCCAGTAGCTGGGATTACAGTCGCCTGCCACCACGACTAGCTAATTTTTGTATTTTTAGTAGAGATGGGGTTTCACCATGTTGGCCAGGCTGGTCTTGGACTCCTGACCTCATGTGATCCACCCACCTTGGCCTCCCAAAGTGCTGGGATTACAGGCATGAGCCATCACGCCCAGCTGATTTTATTCTTTTTTATGGCTGAATATTCCATTGTGTTTATATACATTTTCTTTATCCATCCATCTGATGATGGAAACTTATGTTGGTCCCATCTCTGCTATTGAGAATAGTGCTGCAACACACATGGGAAAGCACACGTATTGCTTTGATATACTCATTTCCTTTCCTTTGGATAAATACCCAGTAGGTGGACTGCTGAATCCCACGGTGGTTGTATTTTTAGTTTTTTCAGAAACCGCTATACTGTCTTCCATAATGGCTGTACTAATTTATATTGCCACCAACTGTGTATAAGAATTCCCTTTTCTTTAGAAAAACACAAAAAGAAAACAAAAAATTCCCTTTTCTCTGCATCCTCACCAGCATTTGTTATTGTCCTTTTGATAATAGTCATTCTAACTGGGGGTGAGATGCTATCTCATTGTGGTTTTGATTTGCCTTTCCCTGATGATCAGTGATGTTGGACATTTTTCCACTTACTTGGCCATTTGTATGTCTTCTTTTGAGAAATGTCTTTTCACATCCTTTTCCCACTTTTTAATGAGATTATTATTATTATTATTATTTTTTGCTGTTGAGTTCCCTGTATATTCTGGATATTAGTCCCTTGTTGGATGAACAGTTTGCAAACCAGTGCATTTTATACTGCCCTAGTGAAGGCAGTGTCTTCCTGAGGAACGTAGTTAGACGGTTGTTCAGTCTCACATAATGAATCCATTCTAACATTCACACCTCCTGGAACTTTCCAACTCTTTCTTCAATACCATACCAAGGCAGTTTCCACCATCTTCACCTCATTTACTGTGTGCCACAATCATATCCAAGCCTCAGCAGCCATCCCAACAGAATATTATGACCAAATTCAGGTGTTGTTCACTTCTAAGTCATGGGTAAACATTCCTATAGTAATCTTTTTTTTTTTTGAGATGGAGTTTCACTCTTGTTGCCCAGGCTGGAGTGCAATGGCGTGATCTTGGCCCATCACAACCTCCCGGGTTCAAGCGATTCTCCTGCCTCAGCCTCCCGAGTACCTGGGATTACAGGCATGCGCCACACACCCGGCTAATTTTGTATTTTTAGTTGAGACAGGGTTTCTCCATGTTGGTCAGGCTGGTCTCGAACTCCCGACCTCAGGTGATCTGCCTGCCTCAGCCTCCCAAAGTGCTGGAATTACAGGCATGAGCCACTGTGTCCGGCTCCTATAGTAATCTTTCTTATCCCACCTTATATTCTTCCCTCAACTTCCACCTTTGGCTTAACACCCTCAAAATCATTCACACACATTGCCCCCTGGTTCCTGACAGTATATATCAGGTTCTGCAGTTGCTTCAGTATCTACACTATTTTCCCCCAGACAGGGGGTTGTATTTCTCCACTCAGGCTCTACTGAGAAGTCACCCTGGTTCTTGGTTTGAAGAATAATAAGGGTTTTGGAAGAGAATGTGGAGGTCAAGGGCTGCCTCACTGGAAGCCTTGGCAGGGTCTTCAGGCAAGGGAGCATGAGCTGCTTCTGCCAGCCCCACATTAGGAAAATCCAGGTTTGCAATATTTTCAGGGCCATTCACTGTATTACTAACTTAGGTCTCAGTGTCCCATTCTCTTTTTGTCAAACCTAAACTTTTATAAAGGAAAATTGTCAAGACTTAGTATTTTCCAACCTTACAACTAGATACTGGGCATATTTCAGGTAGTTTTCTCTCCACTGCAGGAGATAAGGCTCTCCTTCAACCTTGCCTTAAACTGACAGTTGGCTGACTTGAGCCTGTTATTTTGTTTTCCAAGCTTCCAAAGCAGTTAATAAAAGCTGGCCAAGTCCACAGTCTTTATCATTGCCCCTCTACTGTTCAAGTGCCATAGGTACTACAGGATCCAATGCTTCATCTTCTGCATACACCTACAGATGACAGTGTCAGTGGTGACTTTGCTGCTCCTGCATGCCACAGGCTATCACCACTCTGCTTACCAACACTGCACCAGTGTTCTCCTGATGTCATCACTAATTCACAAACTTAGTGGCTTAAAACAACACAAATGTATCATCTTACAGCTCTGGGAGATAGAAGTCTGACATGAGTCTCAGTGGACTAAAATCAAGGTGTTTCCAGGGCTGTGCTCCTTTCTGGAGGCTCCAGGGGAAGAATCCATTTCCTTGTTAACTTTCTAGAGGCTGCCTGCATTCCTTAGCTCATGGTCATCTTCCTTCATCTTCAAAGCCAGCAACATTGCATTTCTTTGGCCAACCTTCTGTAGTCACTCTCCCTTGACCACCAGCCAAGAAAGGTTCTCTGCTTTTAAAGACCCACATGGTAAGGCTGGGTTTACACAGACAATCCAGGATAATCTCCCCACCTCAAGGTTCTTAACCTTACTCACACCTGCCTCAGACATTTAAGGTAGCATATTCAGATTCTGGGAATGGACAACTTTGGTAGGGGTTGGGAGGGCATCATGCTGCAATGAGGTTTTTGTCATTTAGTTAGTAAACCAGCTCCAATCTCCCATCCTGAATGCCTGCTTTCTAGGGCCATTCTGGGTACCAATCATCTTAGTATGGATTCCCCAAAAAACAGAGCCTGAGAGAAAAGCTTGAATGAAAGTCATTTATTTGAGAAACGATCCCAGGATGCAAGAGAGATGCACAGGAGTGAAACAAGAGGAAAGCCAATATAAGGATGGTTATTGCCAAACCCGCCACAGAAGTCTCCTCCTCTTTTGGGGAGACTTACGAAATGCATTTCAGAACTGTCTGCCCAGGGGATGAAAGGAGTTATCAGTTATCCACTACCAACTTTCCACCTAGGTCAGGGATGGCCCCATGGGCACCTAACTCCCCTGCACCTTTGGGCTGTGAAATTGGGAGTACCAAGCAAGTTCTGCAGACATTCCATGTCAGGGAGGCTGAAGTGAAAGGCATACAGCTAGACTCCAAAGAGAGGTACTATCATATTCTCTGAGAACCTGGTCAAAGACTTCATGGAATTAGTTGCCACAGCAGTGACTGGAGTAGAAGGCAGGGCAGAGAAGATCTGAAGTGGGGCCCAACATTTCTGATGCATAGATCAAAGGCTTAAGGCTGGAATAAACTCAGCATGTTTGAGGAATTCAAGAGAAGGGAGAGTGGGTGAAAACATACTAAGCCTTGGTGAGTATGGTACTGAGTTGAAGCAGGCAGAGATCAGATCCCACAGGAGTCTGCAAGGCTGAATAAGGAATATACATAGAATGAATAGTGCTTACTACTGAATAAAGTAGTCCAGGAAAGACATTCTTTTTAATATTAAAAGATAAAGCCCCAATATATAAACCATCTGAGGATTTCTAATCATAATCTTCAGCATCAAATTACTGCCTTTATAACATAATTTGGGGAGATGAAAACAAAAATCACAGATCAACTATTTTCTCCCACCACCAGTAAAGAAAAAATGAGGAACCTATGACTTAAGAGCAGTAGCTAGAAATTTTAAAGAAAGGGTTCACTTTTATGTCAAGATTAGACAACTTTAAATTATTTAAAGATCCTGTTACCCTTGCTCTGTTGACTGCCACTTCAGTGTTTCTTTCAGGACACTCCAAACAGCAGACAAGAGATAAAGTGTTGCAACTGTGTCACAAGAGGACAGAAAGTGGCTGTTTGCATCTGTTTGGGTCTAGTGTCAACCTCAAACTTACTCATTAGTATCCATAAAAATAAAAACTTAGGACAAAAGGTTAAGTGTACAAATAGAGGAAACACACATTCCATAAAGGGGAGGGGGAAAGATTGAATTCTTAAAGCCATACTAAATAATATCCTAGAATGTGCAAGCAGAAGTGACCTTAGAGAACGCTAGCCTCTAAAGGACCCAGAAAGTAAATTATTACTAAGTATGAAAGCCAGACATTACATGACGATAAAATATGAGCTGATCAGTATCAGAAAATATATAATTCGGTTTATTTCCTAATTCATAGAATCCTAAGAGTTGATAGTGCTCTTAGGGATCATCTAATCCAAAATTACTGCCAAGGCAGGGATTCCTTCTATAAAACCCCTGGGGATCACTAGCAACATGGGACTTCTAGGTTGGAGGCTCTAACTGGTAGTGGGCAGTTCTATGTTCACCACTAAATTTGCTCTTATTTGATTGCCAGCCCTTAGTCTTAGCTTTTTTAAGGAAAACAGTAACTCATTTCATGAATATTTATAGCAAAGTCCATATATGCTTGCCACCCAATTTGAGAGTTAATTTCTTTGTTTCAAGTGTAGGAATAATTATCAGTGTAAATTCCTCATTCTAGATGAACAGCTCCTTAAAGACAAGACCATACATCTTGTACATTTTCAAATTTCTGCCTTAAACAGAGCACCTTGCTTATATTAGGATTTCAAATGTTTGTGAAATGATAAATGAATGGAATGAGTGAATGAACTGAAATGAAATTAATGCCCATATTTAAAAATAGAATATTAGCTGATTTCTTGCCGAAGTTGTTAGTTCAAGAGTGAAAAAGAATACTCAAGTATCTGAAATATTTCTCTAAAACTTTATTTCAAAGTTATTCACCTCACCGTTAATAAGGTGTATGATTAATGCTCTGTGCCAGTATTTGCAGGCCTGCCCATTGCCGGCAATGGACTTTGAGAAAACCCATTTCCTGGCACCCAAAGGTTAAATTACTCTTTTCAAAACATACCGATCTCCCCAACACTTGCAAAAGTATTACATGCACCATTTTCCCACCATTCTTTAAATCAGAACTTACATTATTAATCTACATCAGTGAATGTTAAATGAAGTCATTTTAACAAATTATGACTGTACAAATCAAAATAGTACTAGTTAATATTAGACAAGAGTATCTTACAAACACTACTATTACACATTACCTTGCAATCTGAAACATTATATTTCATATTTGTGTATGTTTATTTTAGATAACTGAAACTTCACAGAACTTAACAGCAAATAAAGTTTAAAAAATTTAGTTCTGTACATTAGTTCCAACTATCTCTATTTTACAATCTATAAGGCTCATGTCATAGTTCAGCACCAAAAAGATCTACACAAAACTGTTTAACCAATCTTCTTATCTATCCTGTGTGATAGTTTTTGTTTGTTGTTTTTTTTTTTTTTAAGGTAAAAGTTCTACTTCAGACCTTGAAGTGGAATACTTCTAGTCAGACTAGGTAAAAACTTTCGTACCTTATTTTCATTGAACAGATATCAAAAAAAACAAAAAAAGGAAAAGAGCTGTGTTACACCATGCATTTAGGTTGTCAGCGTCTATGTTGAATTTATAACACTGAAGCATCAGAAATAGCCTAATAATGCCCTGCCCCTATTCTTCCCTTCCATTTTAAATTTTTAAAAAAGTAACCAGAAAAATGTTTCATTTATTCTTTAAAATAAGGTGCAAAGAAGGATTGCAACAACAAACTCCCTCATCCACACCTCCAATAACATCTCACTGTTGTTCAGCATAATCTACCATGAACTGATTCAGGAGCACACCTAGAGCTATATTCACAGCTCCTGAATGTACCATGTTTTCTATACCAGAAGCCTGTTCAATGGCAGTGTTTCTCTGTTCAGAGGTCATTACAATAACTTTTGTCACTGCTGGCCTGGACTTAACACTCCAGATTCCAGAGCCAGTGTTTTATTGTCCCAACTCTTTTCTTCCTCTTTAGGATTTATCAATTTTAGAAAAAGGGCATGTTTGTTTTGCTATTTTCAAAGGGTTTGTGCATATCACATTTTACCACATTATACCCCAATTTTACCACATCGGGGAACGTTGTCACATTCCCCAAGCTAGAAATGTTTTCCAAAAACCACAGGTACTTTCTGTAATCTTGTTGTTCAAAGTACAAAATTCTTACATGTTAAAAAATTTTTTAATTGGAGATTAGTACCTCTGCTTTCTTCTGACAGAAGTACACAATTCATTATACCATGTTTAAAAACCAAACATCATGCATACAAATGGCCAAAGAGGTATGAAGTTTTACAGAGCCCTTAACATCATTCGAGTACATTTGGCATTGGCCAGACCACAACAGGAAGCATGTCAGCAAATTGAGCAAAGAGACTTTCCCGAGTACACGATAGTCATCCAGGCTCCATGTCAGTCACATAAAAATTTATGTAACATGTAATCTTTTAAAATTATCCCCAGATATCCCATTCCTCCAACCGTTCCCATACTCCCCCCCCCATGCCCACCCCCACCCTGAAGTCTTGCACCTCACAGAGTATCTTAATGTTCCCCATTACTAATGACAGCTGCTTCAGGTTCTGCTGCTGTGGCAGGGAGTCTTGGTACTTTCTTGGCAGGGCTTGGAATATGCTAAAATGAAAGGAAAAAGTTGATGGCTCTTATGATTGTTCCCCCACAAGAATCATGGCACCAATTAAAGTTTCTGTAAAGAAACTAATAAAGGACAACTCTGGAGAAGTTTATGCTAAATATATATTCTATATAACTTTTCATGAAGGGAACTCAATATCCATTTTTCACCTTATGTTGAATTTAGTATACAATTATCCATATGGCGGGGAGAGGAAGCCTGCCACAGAGACCCACCACATACAGTATTTTACTTGTTACGTCTTGTATTTGCAACTCAAACAGTGGCGGTTTGACTTGCTACCTAATTTGTATAATAGCAAAAAGCAAGACTATCCATTTACCAAACTTGTAATAAGCAGATAAATAAGCAGTTTCAAGGTTATAAAGTCCTTAGTTTATAACCCAGCTTAAACATTTACTAGCTATAATCCTGGGCAAGTAATGTAACTTCTTGGAGGCTCATCTCTAAAGGGAGGACAGTATCATTTATAAACTTCAAAGAGGTTGTTTTAAGGATTAAATAAGAAAACGTAAGTAAAGTGCCCAGCAGGTAACAGGAATTCAAATCATAGCTATGATTGTTACTTCTTGACAATTTGAGGACAGATTTTGACCATGACCTGGGATGAGATGTGAAAGGATCCTTGTCCCTCTACTCCATCTCTCACAAAGACACACACCACAAATGAACCTTCTCTCTACATCAGTCTTCCTTTAAATCCCGGTATCATTAATAAAACCTAGTATTTACTGTATATTCTTTTTTTTTTTTTTTTTTTTTTTTGAGATGGAATCTTGCTCTGTCGCCAGGCTGGAGTGCAGTGGTATGATCTCAGCTCACTGCAACCTCTGACTCCCTGGTTCAAGCGATTCTCCTGACTCAGCCTCCTGAGTAGCTGGGATTACAGGCACGTGCCACCAAGCCCAGCTAATTTTTGTATTTTTAGTAGAGACAGGGTTTCACCATGTTGAACAGGATGGTCTCGATCTCCTGACCTCGTGATCTGCCTGCCTCAGCCTCCCAAAGTGCTGGGATTACAGGCGTGAGGCACTGCACCCGGCCTTTACTGTATATTCTTAAAATATTAATAATTCAAATGCAAAGCACTTTATACAATTGGAAATAGTACAGCTAGAATCTACTCCCAGAGCCCTTACTATGAATTACTCTTCTTTGCTGACATTTATTTAAGTTGCTAAATCCCAGTTAGGTCTCCTAAACCCTAAGATATGGAGATGGGAACTCTTTTATTTACCTCAGTTGCTATGTTTGAATGCACAAGTCCTACTCCTTCATCCAAAGTGTCATCATTTGGAGTGGGACGCCGAGCGTAAGTTCTTCTGTGCTTCTCATCCACCCTAACTAAGTACCACGTTCCTTCAAAGAGTGAATCTATTGAGCCCTGGGGAATATAGTTGACTAAAGGAAAGGGAGAGAATATCTACAATTAGTTATGATATACAATTCATCTGGTAATAAAACTACAGATAAGTTTCATATATCCCAATAATTTTCACTGACATCAGATTAGTACTGAGTAAAGTCTTGATATCATTATCTTATATATAGCATCCTTAATGATATCAGCCCTCCAAACAGGCTTTTGGGTTAACTTAAAGAACATCCAATATTTTTACCCAAATGATGGGTGTCCTCTCTGAGCTTCATGTTTTCAGCGAAGACATCTGGTGCCACACCAGTTCTTGAATCAAGCCTTGATTTAAGATCACATAAACTTGCTGTTATTTTATCAAGAGCAGACCCTAAAATAGTGAATAATTCAACATTAAAAGATTTTTTTGAAAAATCATGTCCAAAAGAAGCCTAAGTAAAATGTTGCCAAATGAGACAAAACAACTTCATTTTTGTTAAAACTACTGGCTATTGATTAGTTAAAAGATAAGATGATACCTATTTGACAAATCTCCTATGATGTCAGACTAGAAATCTATTATTGAGTATCTGCCACTAGACAAGTTAGGAAACAGGTAGAATTTGAAACTATAAATAACTTGTCTACAATTAATCCATGGTATAATTATTTTATTTTTATTATTTTTTATAGAGATGGGGTCTCACTATGTTGCTCAGGTTGGCCCCGAACATCTGGCCTCAAGGAATCCTCCCACCTCAGCCTCCTGAAGTGTTGGGATTATAGGTGTGGGCCATTGCACCTGGCCCATGGTATAATTTTAAAAAGTAATGTCAAGTTTTCATCAGTTTATCTCTACATTTTTGCTCTTTCCTGCTCAGGGGAAGCACAAAAGTGACCTTAAATATAGCCAAGACCATAAGCCTATAAAAATTAGATAACTTAGTCCTATCCTTTATCCAGGTAAGTAGAATTTTTTTTTTTGGACAGATTTTTAGGGCAGAGAGTAAAAACCTATTGAAAGAAGTAATGAAGACTAAAATATTGTAATGATCTGTGGGACAGATTCAGGTGCTCACTTGAGAAGACTGCTACATCAACTTCCCCAGAGTAGTTCTCATTCTTTTTTTTTTTTTGAGAGAGTCTCGCTCTGTCACCCAGGCTGGAGCACAGTGGTGTGATCTTGGCTCACCACAACCTCCCTCTCCTGGATTCAAGCAATTCTCCTACTTGAGCCCCCCGAGTAGCTAGGACTACAGGCATGCACCACCTCACCTGGCTAATTTTTGCATTTTTAGTAGAGATGGGGTTTCACCATGTTAGCCAGACTGGTCTCGAACTCCTGACCTCACGTGATCTGCCCGCCTCGGCCTCCCAAAGTGCAGGGATTATGGGTGTGAGCCACTATGCCTGGCCTCAGTTCTCAATACATTCTTGTTGAAAGATTCAGCACTTACCCGGTGTAGCATCTTGTGTGACTTTAAGAGAGTACAGAGTGGCAGCCAAACCAGAACCATAAGAAAACACTCCAATTCTCTTCCCTGCTAATTGCTGAGGTGAGTACCTATGTAAGGTGTAACAATAGTTAAGAAGTTTAACTGATCCAAAGCTACAGCGTGTGGGAAGCTACACAAGTAGCAATAAAAATTTAGGCTATCAGTTAAAGTAGAATCTAACTTAAAGTTTTAAGGATCTAACTCAAAGTGTTAATATTACAGTAGGGAATCTAACTTAGTTTTAATATTGCAGCATGTGAGTTTTCATCTTGTGGGGAATGACAGAGCTTGTGAAAGTCATGCCACAAAACAAGTTACTTCATCAACCAGGTATTTATGGTTCAACTGTAGGTCAAGAATTAAAAAATCATGAAAACAGAAGCCGGGAAAGCCAGTATGAAATTAGCAAATACTTCTGGAAGAACTGTAGCCTCAACCCATACATCTTTCAAGTCAATGGACAATAGCAGATTAGAGAGCCTCAAGATAAAATTTTCTGTGATCTACCACCAGCATGCTTGACACCAGATTTGGTCTTAGAAATCTAACATCTCCCAAATAAGGGGAGTTAAGTAGTAGGTGGAATTTATACTTACTGTGCTAGAACAGATGCAAGGGAACCATATACTGAAGATGTGTACATATTTCCATTTTGATTTGATACAAGTAAAGATGCCTTTGTTTTCTGACTGAAGAGTTCAGAGCTAGCCTTCATAAATGCCTTCTCCACATCTCTATCAAAGTAGGTGTCTTCTAATTTAACATCCCTGAAAGATTTATTTTACAGTTTTACAGTGTTCAAAGCCTATGTTTTTATTACACTAAACAGCAGGCCTAATTAGGATTCAAATCTTCAAGTGTATATAATTGTTTTCTCATTTATTAAAAGCCAAGTAGCAGCAATCTAATTGCTATAGAAATCATAACAGTTGTATATATATGGTTCTTTTTCTCAGAAGTTTTCATAATCAAGTTAAGACTGCTTGATTTGAATAGGTTAACAGATGCACTGTAGCTTTATTGTCACGGAATAGAATACTATTCAAGTCCATAATAATGTTTATTTAGTTAGAAAAGTCATGGTATTACAGGAGCCAAGTTTTAAAAGTCAAGTATAATTTTATCAGATAGAGAAAGGACACATAAGAGACACAGGGAGAAACAGAATGAGTTGAACACGCATAGCATGCTAGGGAGCCTAAAGTGAGAAAAAGGCAGGTGGAGTACAAAAGCTGACTTCAGCTGTGGCAGTGTGCAGGATGGAAAAGGGCATGGGGGCAGGGGTGCTGAGAGAGGTAAGGAGTTAAGAGGCTGCTGTAGTGAATACAGGCCCTTGTGCAGTTATTTTATTGTGACAACATGAATGGAGCTGAAAGAAAGAAATCAGAAAATCTGAACAGAAATGTCTAAAGAATTTGTGCATGTTAACTACCACCTCTCTGGACTTAGATTCTTCACTGATTGAGACACACAGATTAGACCGGATGACTTCTAAGATTCTTCTGACTCTCAATTTCTCAGGTCTGTACAAATAACAGCTTAACAGATATTAAAAATGCTCTAATATAGAAGGAAAAAACTCATAATAGCTCCTCTTACCCAAAGGCTTCCAGGCCACTATAGATACTATTTTTATCTCTATTCTGGTCGTTAAGGAAGTCATTCAGCAACATCCGAGCTAGAGATTTCTGAACCAGTTTACAATATGGTGAGTGAAAGATCATGAAGCCAAAATCATTCAAGGTAAAATCTTTATCATTTCCCTCTGAAAGAGAAGTCCAAGGAAACTATGAAATTCATATAAGCCATGAAATTTTAAAGTTTGACTTTAGAATAAAGCTAGGATATTTGTATATGTTTAAACAGCAACCACAAATACACTGTATAATGAAACCTCTCTATACCTTAAAATATACATTTAAAAAGACACTCAAAGATGAAACAATATGTACTATGTCACTAATTTTCAAATTTAAGAGTCATACACATTAGCAGGTTACATAATCAATTTAGTGGGTCAGGATTAGTATTTTTTTTTTAAAATAAAAGAGTTTTTTAAAAAACAAAATGCAGTAGAAAAATAGCAAACTGCATAACTTGCAGCAAGGGTAAGTAATGTCATGACATTTTTGTTTCAGTCTGGCATACACATACAATGTAACATGTACTTCTTACTGTGGGTCCTAATAAAAAGGTTAGAAAACCACTGTTCTGTTAATATATACTGCAAGAATGCTTCTTATCCAGAGCGACTAAATTCACTGATATTTGTCATTGAATATGATTTTTAACCCTTTCTCATAACCTCCAAAAAGCAAAGTTGGACTATAGAAAAAGTATACTTTATGTAATAATGTGTTATGAGAGCATTAACTCAAATACTGTCCTTTCAGTGCCTCAACAAATTTCCAGATTAATGATGACAGTAAAAAAAAAAAATACAAATTCACAGGTCAAGTGCAAAGAGATTAGTTTTGGGGGAAGATCACTTTAGTAATTCATTTTCATTAGTTTTCCCTGAATCACAGCTGTAGTCCAAAACCTTGTTAAAACACCTCTCTCAAAAGATGAACAAAATTCAACTTACCTTCTTTCTCCACTTTGATTCTCTTACAAGGGGTAAACCGACCTAAATATTTTTGCAGAGATACACCTCAGTTCCAAAGTTTACCTCTTCTAGTAAATTACACTTTCCCAGAAACTATGGGAAAATGTTGTTTGGTGAATGAGGATTAATGGTAAAAGGATATTAAATGAAGAATGCCCACAAAGTAGTTACTTACCAAAGATACCTAGTACATTACACTGCTCTCAACTGATACCAAAACCAAGGAAAATGGGTAACATTTACCTTTCTGCCACTGGGCACGGATCTTTTTGCAGTAGACAGAATAGCAGCGGTCTAATGCACTGAGGTAGCACTGTATGGAGAGTTTTCCATCTACTATAGGATATTCAGATAGCATATCAGGCTTGTAAAAATCATAGGCATGTTGCATATGTGTCCCACGAAGCCCTATTAGAACCAAAAAGGAAGATGTCTATATATTTCTGCTTCTTGATGTCTGTATGTTAGTAAGTATACTGCATTATCTAAGGACCTTCCTTAACTATCTGATCAATTCTCACCACTTACAGCAGAGAAATCGCAGGGTGAAGCCAATATAAGTGAAATGATACATAACAGTATCCATGGACAGTCCTAAGACTCCTTTGGTATACAACTTTCCATGCCAGTTTCATAACTCTAACAGAGTTCACAGTTACTCTACTACACTGAAGACAAATTAAACTTGCCAGGGACTATCAGCAAGTTACTATTTAAGTTATCATTTGAACCCTACATTAACCCACTTCTCTGTAAAGTGGGGATGACACCACCTACCTCATAAAACTGCTATAAAGATTAAATACACGCCGGGCATGGTGGCTTACGCCTGTAATCCCAGCACTTTGGGAGGTTGAGGGGGGCGGATCACCTGAGGTCAGGAATTCGATGCCAGCCTGGCTAATGTGGTGAAACCCTGTTACTAAAAATACAAAAAATTAGCCAGGCATGGTGGTGCGTGCCTGTAATCCCAGCTACTCAGGAGGCTGAGGCAGGATAATCACTTGAACCTGGGGGCAGAGGTTGCAGTGAGCCAAGATCGTGCCATTGCACTCCAGCTTGGGCAACAAGAGTGAAACTCGGTCTCAAAAAAAAAAAAAGAAAAAAAACCCGATAAATATGATAACACATATAAAGCTCTTAGCAAGTAGTACCTGCATTTAATGACCATTAAGTAAGCGACAGCTCCTATTTCTATTTTCAAATTTCTCAGCATATTGTGCTAAAAAAAACAAAAATGCTTTCCCAAGCACTTACCTCGTTCAAAAATTAAAGGAGCATTTGGCCCAATTAGCAGAGCTACTGCTCCAACTCCACCTGTAGGTCTAGCATTTCCTGTGGCATATACAGCAATATCTCCTGCAACTACCAGGGCATACCGTCCTGAAAAATATTTTTTATTATTTCACAAGAAGGAATTCAATACTATAACCACACATGGAAACTGAAGTCTGTTATATTTTCCCCAGAATATGCTTTTTCCTTCTTTGATGAAGAAAGAAAATGCTCTAATTTTTTTTAATTCATCTGCCAGGGCTCTGTCACCCATCTGACTAAATTTTGAATAGATCATTTGTCCTACAAGATAAGATAACCAATTCACAATTCGGATAACGACAGACAGGTATAATATCTTTCTTAATATAGCCAAACAAGGATAAATTATAAAAGTTTGCATATTGCATTAATTAAAATGTCATTTGGGTCTATTGAACCTTAGAAAAAATTTGGGGGGACAGCAGGGAATACGCATGTAACATACCATCCCAAGAGCTGGACTCAATCCAGTTAACAGCATTGAAGACAGCAGCTGTGCCTCCATAGCATGCATTAGTTGTGTCAATTCCTTCTATATCTGTATTCCCAGACTCTTCAAACAGCTGCATCAAATTAGTCTTCACAGACTTTGATTTGTCAATGATTGTCTCTGTTCCAACTTCCAGCCGCCCAATGCAATCATAGGAAAGGTTATTTCTCTCCATAAGATTCTGAACCACAGTCATGCAAAGAGAGTTAATATCTTCTCTATCCGTGCAGAAGCCCATCTTGGCCTGGCCCAAGCCAATGGTATACTTTCCAGCAGCTACACCATCATATTTTTCCAACTCTGCTTGATCAACATATTGAGAAGGAAAATAGATCTCAAGGGCAACAATTCCCACATCTTTTGGCCAGCAAGCTTCTGCATTCAAAGGAAGTGATCCAGGCATGGTGAAAGAGCTTTAGAAACGAGAAACAGAAAAAACATTGTTTTAGGTTATAAGTTGCTGGTTTTCAACTCTGAAATTGAGAAACAGATATTAAGAGTTTAGCAATCACCTGAAGTATTAGTTTAGTTTAAGTTTAGTATTTAGGGCACTCAATTGTGTACATGTGAAGTAGCAATTATTATATGAATGGAATATTATCATTTAAAATTATAGTCTTTTAGAAAGGCTTCCATTTTATTCAAAATTGGGCATCTCTAGATTTAAAACATGATTATTAGAGGTAAACAACACTCAAATAAGATTTTCTACACTGTAAAGAACTGTAAGATAAAATACAATGATAATTTAGAAATATGGCTGACAAATCAGAATTACCTGACCACCCGAAAGTTTTAATAAATTAGGCCGGGCGCGGTGGCTCATGCCTGTAATCTCAGCACTTTGGGAGGCCGAGGTGGGTGGATCACGAGGTCAGGAGATCCAGATCATCCTGGCTAACATGGTGAAACTCCGTCTCTACTAAAAATACAAAAAAATTAGCCGGGCGTGGTGGCGGGTGCCTGTAGTCCCAGCTACTCAGGAGGCTGAGGCAGGAGAATGGCGTGAACCCGGGAGGTGGAGCTTGCAGTGAGCAGAGATCACGCTACTGCACTCCAGCCTGGGTGACAGAGCTAGACTCCATCTCAAAAAAAAAAAAGAAAAAGTAAAAATCAATCAATCAATCAATCATGTATTCATCATAGATAAACCAGTCTTCTTTTAAAAAAGGGACTAAGCTTCCTCTCCCTCTCCCTCTCCCCCTCCCCCTCTCCCTTCTTCAGTCTCCCTCTCCTTTCTTCGGTCTCCCTCTGTTGCTGAGGCTGGACTGTACTGCCGTGATCTCAGCTCGCTGCAACCTCCCTGCCTCAGGCTCCTGTGATTCTCCTGCCTCGGCCTGCCGAGTGCCTGGGATTGCAGGCGGGCGCCACCACGCCTGACTGGTTTTTGTGTTTTTGGTGGAGAGGGGGTTTCGCCCTGTTGACCGGCCTGGTCTCCAGCTCCTGGCCTCCAGTGATCTGCCGGCCTCGGCCTCCCGAGGTTTGCAGACGGAGTCTCGCTCAGTCAATGCTCAATGTTGCCCAGGCTGGAGTGCAGTGGCGTGATCTCAGCTCGCTGCAACCTCCACCTCCCAGCCGCCTGCCTTGGCCTCCCAAAGTGCTAAGATTACAGTCTCTGCCCGGCCGCCACCCCATCTAGGAAGTGAGGAGCGTCTCTGCCTGGCCACCCATCGTCTGGGATATGAGGAGCGCCTCTGCCCGGCCGCCATCCCGTATAGGAAGTGAGGAGCGTCTCTGCCTGGCCGCCCATCCTCTGGGATGTGAGGAGTGCCTAGGCCCAGCCACCCCGTCTGGGAAGTGAGGAGCGCCTCTACCTGGCCACCCCATCTGGGAGGTCAGGAGCGCCTCTGCCCGGCCACCACCCCATCTGGGAGGAAGTGAGGAGCGCCTCTGCCCCGCTGCCCTGTCTGGGAAGTGAGGAGCGCCTCTACCTGGCCGCCCCGTCTGAGAAGTGAGGAGCGCCTCTGCCTGGCCGCCATCCAGTCTGGGAGGAAGTGAGGAGCGCCTCTGCCCGGCTGCCCATCGTCTGGGAAGTGAAGAGCGCCTCTACCCGGCCGCCCCGTCTGGGAAGTGAGGAGCGCCTCTGCCCGGCTGCCCCGTCTGGGAGGTGAGGAGCGCCTCTGCCCGGCTGCCACCCCGTCTGGGAGGAAGTGAGGAGCGCCTCTGCCTGGCCACCACCCCGTCTGGGAGGAAGTGAGGAGCGCCTCTGCCCGGCTGCCCTGTCTGGGAGGTGAGGAGCACCTCTGCCTGGCCGCCACCCCGTCTGGGAGGAAGTGAGGAGCGCCTCTGCCCGGATGCCCCGTCTGGGAAGTGAGGAGCGCCTCTACCTGGCCGCCCCGTCTGGGAAGTGAGGAGCGCCTCTGCCCGGCCACCCCATCTGGGAGGTGAGGAGCGCCTCTGCCTGGCCGCCACCCCATCTGGGAGGAAGTGAGGAGCGCCTCTGCCCTGCCACCCCGTCTGGGAAGTGAGGAGCGCCTCTACCCGGCCGCCCCGTCTGGGAAGCGAGGAGCGCCTCTGCCCGGCTGCCCCGTCTGGGAGGTGAGGAGCGCCTCTGCCCGGCTGCCACCCCGTCTGGGAGGAAGTGAGGAGCGCCTCTGCCTGGCCACCACCCCGTCTGGGAGGAAGTGAGGAGCGCCTCTGCCCGGCCGCCACCCCGTCTGGGAGGAAGTGAGGAGCGCCTCTGCCCGGATGCCCCGTCTGGGAAGTGAGGAGCGCCTCTGCCCGGATGCCCAGTCTGGGAAGTGAGGAGCGCCTCTACCTGGCCGCCCCGTCTGGGAAGTGAGGAGCGCCTCTGCCCGGCCACCCCATCTGGGAGGTGAGGAGCGCCTCTGCCTGGCCGCCACCCCATCTGGGAGGAAGTGAGGAGCGCCTCTGCCCTGCCACCCCGTCTGGGAAGTGAGGAGCGCCTCTACCTGGCCGCCCTGTCTGGGAAGTGAGAAGCGCCTCTGCCCGGCTGCCCTGTCTGGGAAGTGAGGAGCGCCTCTGCCCGGCCGCCACCCCGTCTGGGAGGAAGTGAGGAGCGCCTCTGCCCGGCTGCCCCATCTGGGAAGTGAGGAGCGCCTCTACCCAGCCGCCCCGTCTGGGAAGTGTGGAGTGCCTCTGCCCGGCCGCCCCGTCTGGGAGGTGAGGAGCGCCTCTGCCCGGCCGCCCATCGTCTGGGATGTGAGGAGCGCCCCTGCTGGGCCGCCCATCGTCTAGGATGTGAGGAGCGCCTCTGCCCGGCGGCCCTTCGTCTGGGAGGTGAGGAGCGCCTCTGCCCGGCCGCCCTGTCTAGGAAGTGAGTGCCTCTGCCCGGTCGCCCCTTCTGGGAGGTGAGGAGTGTCTCTGCCCGGCCACCCCGTCTGGGAAGTGAGGAGCACCTCTGCCCGGCTGCCCATCGTCTGGGAAGTGAGGAGCGCCTCTGCCCGGCCGCCCCGTCTGGGATGTGAGGAGGGCCTCTGCCCGGCCGCCCCGACTGGGAGGAGAAATTCTTCTGCCTTGGGATGCTGTTGATCTATGGCCTTGCCCCCAGCCCCGAGCTCTCTGAAACATGTGCTGTGTCAACTCAGGGTTAAATGGTTTAAGGGCGGTGCAAGATGTGCTTTGTTAAACAGATGCTTGAAGGCAGCATGCTCATTAAGAGTCATCACCACTCCCTAATCTCAAGTACCCAAGGACACAAACACTGCGGAAGGCCGCAGGGACCTCTGCCTAGGAAAACCAGAGACCTTTGCTCATGTGTTTATCTGCTGACCTTCTCTCCACTATTATTCTATGACCCTGCCACATCCCCCTCTCTGAGAAACACCCAAGAATGATCAATAAATACTTAAAAAAAAAAAAAAAAAAAAAGGGACTAAAAAGTGGTGTCTAGATTTACTTACCAATATTAACAAAAATCGCTAGCTACTCAAGACCATTGTTGGACATTTAACTTACCAGAGCTTCAGCTTCTTTAACAGGTTGTATTAGTCAGGAAAAGAAAAATTACTCTAGATATTTAAAACAGAGGGGAGTTTTAATGCAGGGAAATAGCTACAAACTTGTTGGCTGGGCTGGAAGAACAAAGTGGGAAAGGTGGTTCTCTGATCCCATGAGCCTGCACTCCTGCTGAAGCCACTTGAGCTACAGTACTAGTACCTGTGCTGCTGAGCTGGAACCCAGAGACCCAAAGTCCCACTGTTGCTGCTGCCACTGACAAGAACAAGAGAGGTACCTTCTTCCCACCTTCTAATATTTCTTGAGTACTTCCATCAGCCCTCTAACCAGAACCCAGATGGCATAAGAACCAATGAAATGTAGTTGTGAGGCTTTGAAGAGTGGCACAGCTCCTCAGTTTTAGAGAAAGAATCCTAAAACCTAAAATTCTACAACTCAATTTCCTTTTTAGGTATGACATCATTGGATGGTGCTACTTAGGTGACAGAATTTCATTTACCCAAAGGTCTTGGTTTATTAGTTACCTGGGCCGAACTGATTCATGAACATTCTGTATCACTTGTTTGTCAACCCACCACTAATTTGATACTTAAAAATGAAAGTCAAATCCTGTATTTATGTCATTTGTCCTCTGCCACTCTTCAATTAAAGGTCTTAAGGGGCCAGGTGCAGTGGATCATGCCTATAATCCTAGCACTCTGGGAGGCTGAGGCAGAAGGATCACTTGAGCCCAGGAGTTCAAGACCATCCTAGGCAACATAGCAAGACTTTGTCTCAACAAAAAAAATTTTTTAAAAATGAGCTGAGCATGGTGGTGCATGCCTGCAGTCCCAGCTACTAGGGAGGCTGAGGCAGGAGGATCACTTGAGCTCAGGAGTACAAGGGTGTAGTGAGCTGTGACTGCACCACTGCACTCCAGCCTGGGTGACGGTGAGACCTTGTCTGTAGAGAGAAAAAAGAAAAAAAAAAAAAAAGACTTAAGGGCTACCAGTTGTATCTTCCTTCCAAACAGAAGAATCTTATTTTTTTTTTTATTCATCCAAACAATGCCAACATGTTACATGCTAAACATTAGGGATGTTTAATGGGAGACTTCCTTATCCTCTCTAATATTCACTATTTTATGGGATAATAAGAGAAAAACACATAAACAAGTAACAACATTGACAGCCACATTATATAATGGAGAACTACCTAACTCAGCCTGGTGGTAGGGCAAGGAGTGTTAGGAAAAGCATCCTGGTTATAGGGGCCTGACTTGAGCCCCAGGAATGGGTAGGAGTAAGCAGTAAAGCACTGAAGAAACGGAGGGTAGTAGATTTTCAACAGAGTGGACACCATGAAGAAAGGCAAGCCACAAGGAATTACAAAAAACTTTACTTGTCTATTGGAATGAAACATGAGCTGAGTGGATCAGGTAAATAATAGATTAGGATAACTAGGTAAGGGTTAGGTCATGAAGGTTCTGATAACGCTGATGTTGAGGGGCTTCAAATTTATCATGAAGATAGTAAGAAGCCATCGGAGAGTTCAAAAAAAGGAATAACATGGTGATATTAGTTGTCAGGTCAGTGTTTTTCCAACTCTGGAATCAATTTAGTGGATGGCAAGCACACATTTAAAAAAATGAAACAGAAAAGAATACAAGATATAAGATTGCATGGCACAGGGTAAATGTAAAGATTTTTCTTGAATCAACCTTTTGTTTGAATTATTCATACATATATAAAGTATACATAAGTTGCAATACAAAGTGTATTTTTACTGGGGGCCACAGTCAAAAAAGTTTGACAGCCACTGTTTTATCATCACTAATGCTGTTTTACAGTCACTGGTGCTGTGAATGGATGAGTTAGGAAGCTGACATGGCAGTCCAGATAAGACATGGGTCATGAACTAGAGCATTTACTACATGTGGAGTGAAGAGGAACAGCCTCCAAAAACATGGAAAAACCAAAAGAACTAGCAGAAACTGTAACTGACTAGATGTTAGGGAGAGAATAAAATGTATAGAATGACTTGCAGATTTCCATCCTCAAGTGTTTTATGACTTGACAAGCACACTGTCAGATACACTAAATGAACAGAGATCCTCTCCACTTTGTTCTACTCCACTTCTTCCACACAAACCCTGTTTCCTTTATGCCCTTTTCCCTGGTAAGTGGAGTTCAGCCAAACCAGCGCTCAGAACCACCACTGAGGAAGTGAAGAGATCAGGCTCAGACAAGCTGCTTTCGTTCCTGTCATTTCACCAACATCTCCATACATTTTTCCAGTTTGGTTTTCCTATCTACTTCCTTCCTATATGGGACTTAACACAAAGATTCTTAACTTTCATGTATGCAATTTATACTAGAACACACACAAAGAGAACTACACTAAAGTCAACATCAAGGATAAATGCTAAATACCACCCAATCTTTCCCCATCTTACAACTACTTACCCTACATAACCCTCCCTCTACTCTTTACTCTCAAATTATTATATTCTTTATCCAAAAACATTTAGTGCTTTCTTCAACAACCCACCTCGTGCTTCTTATTGAAATCCTTTATAGCCCTAGATCACATAGGTCACATTTTACCCATGAAACGTTTCTAAATTACGTTTTGCACTTCTTGCCTATCCTTCTACACCATCATACTTCGTCAGTTAAAAGTCACTTTTTTGGGTAACATTTCAGAAATTGGGATTCCTCTTACAATTGCTATCAGACAGAAGCCAATTATGATGTTGTCATTGCTTACACATGGGAAAATAACAAAACTGCTAGCATGACATTTGCAGATGACAGTCAACAGCCTGAAAGAAATTCCCAGAAATGATACTGGAGCACTCATTTCACCCTCTAGGAACCAAATGGACTGGGAAGGAAGTAGAAGGTGGTGAATCCCTAAGCAGGAGTCAAAGTAGGCTGGCTTTGCATAATTGCAAAGCTGAAGGCCAGCACCAAAACCTTCGCATTCTTTTTTGGGCTCTTGAAAGGAATGCTACATCACCAATTCTCTTGGCGGCACAGAGGATGTTTAATGGAAAATTACAGGTATTAACAACTCTGACTCCGAAAACAATTCAGAAGGCAGACTCTAAATATATGAAATTTAGCAATTCCTTGTGTTTTTTCACTTGTGTTTTCCATCTTATTGAATGTGCAAGTGGCATATGACAAAAATCTATGTCTAACTCTAAAAGAGCTCTTTAAAAAATTCTAAGTAATCAAAAAAGCATTGTATTTTAATTTAATTGGCAATGAAGCATCTTAAATTTATTACATCCTAGATTCTTTAGACAGTACGAAATATAGCATTCAGTGCTTCAACTGTGTTACTTCCCAAATATCTGCCTGTATTATGGATTGAATGTCTGGGTTTCCCCACCAAATTCATATGTTGAAGCCTTAACTCTCAATGTGATGGCATTTGGAGATGGGGCCTTTGGAAAATAATCAGGTTTAGATGAGGTCATGAGGATGGGGCCCTTATGATGGGATCAGCGCCCTTATAAGAAGATACCACGAGAGCTTGCTCATGCTGTCATACTCTCTCTATGCCATGTGAGGACATGGGCAATCCAGGAGGACAGCCCTCATGGGGAACCAACCATGCTGGCACCCTGACTTCCAGACTGCAGACCTATGAGATCATAAATGTCTGCTGTTTAAACCACCTACTCTATGGTATTTTGCTGTGGCACCTAAGCAGATTAAATAGTCTGGTCACCTCAACTAAGTCCAAGTTCCTTAAGGTCTCCTCATGTCTTGGACTACTGTATGGCCCGTTTTACCAGACATAGTATATATACCGCTGCTACTCAACTCCACGATGGAAAGAAAAACTCCTAAACACAACAATCTACTTCCGAATTATATCCTCTTAATTCCTAAATTACTGGCCATATTTCTGTATTCAATACAGGAAAAACAAGGTCATCACCAACATTCAGGGACAGGGGCATAAAGAAAGACTAAGGGAGGCTCATTCTTGTTAAGACCTAAAGCTAGGGAGGGTAAAGATAAGGCTTTTACATTCCTACTCCATTCATCTTCAACTCCTTTCCTGTGTCTACAACTCAGATGGAAGACTACTGATTTTCTGGATATGACGCACTTGAAATGTTCTACATCCATCCTCACTCTGAGCTTCAACAAACTCTCCCCATCAATTTTTTGATAAAGTTGGTGCCCACTTTGCTGAAGTTGAAATGAAAATATAAAAGGGCTGTCTAATATGCCACTAGGCATGGATTCTAAGTTTATAGTAAAATAAGATACTGGATAGTCCACAAGAAAGAGCCCTACAACTACTGTTACCAGAAAAAGACTAGTCCATAGGCTTATAAGCTCCTACATATGATCTCTTAAGTCACCAAAGTAGGAGTAACCACCTTCCCAGCCTTTCCCACAAGGCTACCCTTTAGATTCTTTTCAACTCTTCAAACTGCTTTAAACATGCTGAAGACGGTATGGTCTTCCTTGCCTGGCTCAGTGGTTTTTAACACTATTGGAAATAAAGTGAACAGGTAATATATCTTTTTGAAGGCATAAACCAGTTTGCAATATACTTGTACTCACTAATAAATTCACTTTAGTCTTTTAAGAGCATCATGTAGCAACACTGGCAATATATTTAATTATCCTTATAATGCTTGTACAATTCTCTATAAAAAGCTATAATGCAAGGCTTCCATTTCAGAATTAATCTGTATTTGTCACAGTCTGACCAGCTCTGATCAATTCTTTGTATTATAGTACTCCTAAAATAAGGTACAACTCTATGACTCCTAAATGTCCTACATTAAATACATGTTTCATTTGAAAACAAACAAACAAAAAATGTAGGTTAACTAAAATAACCCACATACATCAAATGGAAAGTGAAACACAATTCTGACCTTGATGACAAAAACATTTTTACATTGTCCAAGTCAGTCAATATTACTCATTCTCTGAGGGTTTCTGACAGCCAATGTGTTTTCCATTATGTTCTTGGTAAAAAGCCATCTAATCTGAAATATTTAGCCTTTGGTTCAAATTGAGAAAGAGACTGATTAAGTTGACAGGAAAATTAATACAGAGAAATAATTGCTTTCATGACATTTAGAAGAACAGAAAGTTAATAGTTTCTGGTCTCAAATGTTACTTTTTTTTTTGAGACGGAGTTTCGCTCTTGTTGCCCAGGCTGGAGTGCAATGGCGTGATCTCGGCTCACTGCAACCTCCGCCTCCCAGGTTCAAGCGATTCTACTGCCTCAGCCTCCCAAGTAGCTGGGATTACAGGCGGGTGCCACCACACCCAGCTGATTTTGTATTTTTAATAGAGATGGGGTTTCACCATGTTGGTCAGGCTGGTCTCAAACTCCTGACCTCAAGTGATCCACCCGCCTCCACCTCCCGAAGTGCTGGGATTACAGGCGTGAGCCACCATGCCCGGCAAATGTTACTTTTAACTATCCTATTGAGCATGTGCTCTTACATTGTCCTTTCAAATGCTCTCTGAAATAGGCTAGATGTAGTTAGATATAAATCAGGGAAAAAAAGACTAGCTACAGGTCTGAGGTGCTCACATGATGGTATTCACTCTTTACCCTACCAGAGAATAGAATATTCTGGTTAATTCACTATTTAAGAATAAAGAGGCCGGGTGTGATGGCTCACACCTGTAATCCCAGCACTTTGGGAGGCCGAGGTGGGTGGATCACTTAAGGTCAGGAGTTCAAGACCAGCCTGGCCGAAATGGTGAAACCCCCTCTCTACTAAAAATACAAAAATTAGCTGGTTGTGGTGGCGGGCAAGAGTAATCCCAGCTACTTGGAAGGCTGAGGCAAGAGAATCACTTGAACCTGGGAGACGGAGGTTGCAGTGAGCCAAAATCTGAGCCAAGACCGTACCACTACACTCCAGCCTGGGTCACAGAGTGAGACTTCATCTCAAAAAAAAAAAAAAATTAAAAAAATTAAAAAAATTAAAAAAAAGAGATAAATCACAAAAACTTTCTAAGTAGAATATAATTTTAAAAATCTGATAGTTAAAAAAATTACGTTTTTAATTTTTTACAGATAATGCATTTTATTATTTTCAGAGTACTATATTCACCATAAAATAAGTCTAAAGAGAATAATGAAGACTCTGTATTTATAATAAAATATATACATTTTCTTTTTAAATTCCATCCTTAAAAAAGAAGAGAAAAGGCAACTTTCAGAGAACTTTGTAAACCTTTCAAGTCTTCCAACAAAGTAGTACCAACAGAGGACTAAAGTCTTAAATAAGTCTCATTAAAGTGAGGGCTCACTCCCTCTGGTGGACAAAAGAAACTCCATATCCTATTTCCAGAGTCAGTAAAGCAAGATAAGGAAGACTTGTTAATGTTTTCTGAATGCTTCCTGCCTAGAATACATAAAAGACCTATATAGTTATTCTGAGAATAAATCTGGAAATGAAAGAGAACTGGAAAGGGGAAAAAATGGGGAAGGAAACTAGCTGATGATACTGGTGCAAGGGAAGTCCTAACCTAGCTCCTCAATGGCTGTGTTGGGGAAGGACTTCAGCATCAGTCCCTCCTAATTGAGCTCTGCCTCTGCTCTCTTCTCTGTCACAGGCCAACAGTTCTTTCCAAATTGCATGTCTAACCATTGTCAAGATGCTGCAAGTTGAGCATTCCTAATACAAAAATGCAAAATCTGAAATGCTCCAAAATCTGAAACTCTCTGAGCACCAACATGATGCTCAAAGGAAATGCTCACTGGAACATTTTGGATTTTGGATTTCCAGATTAGCGGTGCTCAAATGGTATGTTTTCTCAAATATTCCAAGATCCAGAAAAATCCAAAATCTTTTAACACTGCTGGTCCCAAGCATTTCAGATAAGGAAAACTCAATTTATATTTCAAACTCTGCCAAGTTTCTCCTCTATTATTTAGGCTTAGCCTCTCTGCATTAAACAAGGAGCTTTTGGAGAGCAGGAACCGTGCTTTGTTCATTTTTGTGTCCCTGGTACCCAGCCCACTGTTCGGCATATGGTATATGCTAATGTTGAATAAATGAAATGGTACTAGACTTCTAATCTAAAATCATTAACACCCATAGGAAATCATAATCTTGAAATACAAAAAAAGCAGAATCGTAAGATAAGCACTCCCTGACAATATGAGAAAGCAATGGCTGCAAATAATTAGATTACCAGTCGAAACACATTTGCAATTACTGTCCATTCTCACATAATTTTTTTTTTTTTTTTGAGACAGAGTCCCACTCTGTCGCCCAGGCTGGAGTGCAGTGGTGCAATCTCAGCTCACTGCAACCTCCCACTCCTGGGTTCAAGCGATTCTCTTGCCTCAGCCTCCTGAGCTGCTTGAATTACAGGCACCTGCCACCAAGCCTGGCTAATTTTTTTGTATTTTTAGTAGAGACCGGGTTTTACCATGTTGGCCAGGCTGGTCTCGAATTCCTGACCTCAGGTGATCCGCCCGCCACAGCCTCCCAAAGTGGTGGGATTACAGATGTGAGCCACTGTGCCTGGCCCATTCTTACATAATTTTAAACATTCATCCACAGCCCAGATACATATCTTTTGAGGCCATAATTTAAAAAGCACTAATGGCAGACAGGCTTACCTCTGATTGTTTCTGATTAAGTAGTTCATGTAGTTACATTTTATCATACGTACTTTTATGAGTGAACACTAATTTTTAAAATTTGTTTCTAGATTTTAAACATTAGTCTAATAAACATAAAATTAGTTTCCTGAAGCAATAAAGCATTAACAAAATTTTAAAGATGAGGTAGAACCCTAAAAGGGGTTTTAAGAACATATGGCACAAACAAATCGTTATTTGCTCTAGGATACCAAGTTTCCTCCTTCCATTAGAGAGGAATACTTTCCTTAAGCAGCATGACAGGATGCCATACCTGTGTGAAGGACAGAGAACTGCAGTCTCCAGGTCTGTCACTGTTTCCTCCTTCGGGCACTAGGAATTTCAAATAAGAACTGCTTTTAAAGTTATAAATCACTACCCAAATTCAAATACTAATGAAGCCAATTCAAAGTGAGTTAAAATAAGCAATTCCTTATCCAATTACGTTATGCAGAATGGAATTTGACATTTGCTTAGAAAAAATCATACTTAAAGCTTATAGAACATTTTCCCCCTTATTTTCATAGCCCTTATAGTGATAGGTTCAGTCCTGGTAATAAATGGATATAAGAAGCCTACTATTGCAGGAAGGAAAAAACAAAAAAACCTCAAGGAAATAAGAAGCCCATGTCACCAAATGAGGCTTTAAACCAAGGTTTTCAAGAATTGGGGGAAAGGAATATAAACAAGTTGTAATAAGTTAGCAAATTTCTAGAGTAAAGAGATCTATGCAGTCAAGAGCCTGCACTGCATGTAACAGATTGTGGCTTTGGCAGCAATTTTGGACCTCAGTTTCCTCATCTATAAAATGAAGCTAATACAGTTGCCCTCCCCAGATCATTGTGAAGGATTGCTGAGATGATAAAATATGTGAAGACACTTTGTAACACAAAGCACCAATACATTGATTATTACCTTAGTTCTTATAGTTCTTATAAGTGTTTTTCAAAGAAAATAAAGGTATTTTTTCTGGCAAGACCTAATCATTTTCAATACTGCCACCTTCACCCTCCCAACCTTTTATAAAGTGATTTTCCCTCTTAACTGCTTATGTTAAAAAATTAAGCATTTAGACAAAGGAGCATTAAACATTATTATGTAAATTAAGTAGGAATAATTTGCGAAGGTGACTGGAACATACTCTTCAGTCCACCTATTTTGAAAGACTGATTGTTACTTGAGATGACAACTTCTATGTTTAACACAGCATACACCATTTCCTCTGCTCTCTATTTAATTACTGGCAAATTTAGCATCTGCCCTTAATGAATTCACTGGTGACTACATTCAGATGTTATTAATATTTAATAAAGCTTTACTTTTTTACATAATTACATAATTTAAGAGCTCTTCACAGCTGTAGCGCCTTTTACTTCATTAACTAAGTTTACTACCCACCTACGCCTCCCCCGCCCCATGAAAAGAAATAGATCTTGAGTTTTGTAGGCAAAGAATACTACAATATTCCAAAAATGTCTCTAATTACAGTATTAGACATACTTTGACAAAATAACCTATCTTTTGTTCTTTATTATCTCAAATTATGCCTTTGTCTTCTGCAAATTAAGCAGACCCACAGAGACCAGTTCTTGAAAAACATGATTCCTTCTCCATGTTAAGACTACTTAAATAATAATATTTCTTCTTGATGTTCATGTATGTATATGCATTGACACTACTTGTATCAAGGAAATTTTCCTTGAACTGCTTATATTCTGCCTTTCCTTGCACTGCCTATATTCCCTCAATTTTTTTTTTTTTTTTTTTTGAGACAGGGTCTCCCTCTGTCACCCAGACTGGAATGCAGTGGCATTCCAGTCACTGCTCACTGTAACCTCGACCTCCCAGGCTCAAGCGATCCTCCTGTGTCAGCTCCCCAAGTAGCTGGGACTACAGGCGCATGCCACAATACACAGCTGATTTTTGTATTTTTTGTAGAGATGGGGTTTTGCCATGTTTCCCAGGCTGTTCTCCAACTCCTGGGCTAAACCAATCCACCCACTTTGGCCTCCTAAATTGCTGGGATTATAGGCGTGAGCCACCTGGCCTGGGCCCCTCTTTCTATTTTGATTACTTAAATTGGAAAGGGAGGTTAGGTGGGAGAGACACAGAGAACAAAGAAGAAACAAACCGAAGATTCAGAAAGGATTGCTGTGCTACTTAAGGATTTCTCTATTCTGGCTAAACCAGTATTGCCAAAGTCTCAAGCAGATCACAAACTTATTTCTAACAGGTCTTTTCAGAGTAAGTGACAGAGGGAATCAACATGGGTCGAGAAGCAGTTAATGAATGGCAAGTAGCCAGGCAGGTTACCACAAAGAAGGTTTGCAGATTCATGGGATGAAATACAGGCACTTTGAGTCTGGCAAAGACTAAAACACAAGAATGATAAGACTGCCTAGGGCCAACCAGATTTATGCAATGGTAGTTTCTTCTGGAGTGTACTCAGTGGTCTGAATACTTCCTTCTGGCTCCCTCCTTAGCCTTGATTCAAACAAGTGGTTGGAGAAGTTCATAGCCTACACATTTTGGTATGTAAACTATAAAATATAAACAGTTACCTGTTGATATTTCTCATTGTTACAGGAGATAAATCTGGGAAATAAAGAACAAGTTGGCAACCTTTCCTCCTTAGGAGCAAGCAAGTAAAAACTAATGTTAAGAAAGACTTGCTCAAACCTGTACACACTGGTATAGTTCTCCAAGTAAAAAGCATGGACATCCCTGCCTCCTCCCAGAGTTACTGGTCTGCCTATCAGAGATTCTACTCATCTTCAAGGCCCTGTTCTAAGTCACCTCTTCCCGGAAGGTTTCCTCGATAAATCACACAGAATATAAGTTTTCTAATCAGGGACCTGCACTTCTATAGAGGTAGGTCATTCATACCCAAGTCTACATAGCTTACTCTCTATGGAAAACTAGTTATGGGCAGTCTTCTTATCCATACAGGATTCCTACACTTCTATTGGGAGAGGGGCTATATATTTTGATTTTTTGAAATCCCTTTGAGACCTTGAAGTAAAGAGTACTCAAATGACACATTTTTCAGTGGCTGAATTTGGAGTTACAACTACTAGAGGACAAATCTTTTAGATTTAATACTTGTAGCAGCCCTCAGTAGTAAGTGCTTTCTGCTATCACTTTTTAATTTTTTTTTTAAATTTATTACTGCTCCTTGCAGAGCAGGGCTACTCTATATGTAGTGTGTCCAGAGTAGCCTGCTATCACTTTTGAGATGAGCTGCAGCACCATAATGTCTAGTTTAAAGAAATTGGCTCTCTACTGCTACTGTTCAAGGCAAATGGTAGGTTTCAATTGTTCCCACATTCCAAGGTGAAAAATCTAAGAAGCCCATATGGAATCAGAAAACATTTGTTGGTCTTACAATCATTCCCATATGCACCCCCACACAACTACAAACTCTGCAAAGATGAAGACAACACGTCAAGCTTTCAAAGATTAGCCTCTCCGCTACTGGTGTAACTACACTCAGTTGACAGACATTAAGTGAACATCAACACACGCCATGCATTAGGATGAAGAGATTAAGAATCTAGTTCTAGCCAGGCATGGTGGCTCATGCCTGTAATCTCAGCACTTTGGGAGGCCAAGGCGGACGGATCATTTGAGGTCAGGAGTTCAAGACCAGTCTGACCAACATGGTGACACCCCATCTCTCCTAAAAATACAAAAAAATTAGCTGGGTGTGGTGGCACATGCCGGTAGTCCCAGCTACTAGGGAGGCTGAGGCAGGAGAATCACTTGAACCCGGGAGGCGGAAGTTGCAGTGAGCCGAGATCATGCCGCTGCACTCCAGCTTGGGCGACAGAGCAAGATTCTGTCTCATAAAACAAACAAAAAAAATCTAGTCCTATCATTAGGACAGGTTAATATGTATCTCAGCTTTTAAATCTATACTACCTTCTTGAAAAACATAAAAATATCACACATCCTTCTATGATATTTGGTGCCACAGTAACCCAGCATAAAATTATAAGGCTATATTCCTTTCTAAATGAAACTAATTGGAGATTCTCATATGTAGCAAAACAAACTTCTCCAGCTACACCTCATATCCAATTCCACTGGATTATGGAAGATCCAACCAGGTTTTAAATGATTCTAGGGGACACAGGAAACTGATGTTACAACAATATCTGGGGTTTTTGCATTTATTTCTTCTAAGAAAAGCTATCTAAAATCTAAGTCAAAATCTCAAAATCAATTCACAGTTAAAAGAAACAAGATGTAAAGGCAATCTGGAGGGATATTTAGGATGAAAAACAAAATTAAAACAAGGCCCAAATAATGTGGCCTACGGCTCCAAACATAAAATATCCCTTTACACTCCCTCCCCACAGCATAAGTCAGACCTTCTGAGTGCTGGGGTTACTGATGATTATACTAGAATTGAGCTGAACTAAACTAGAACTGAATAAAGGGCAAACTTACAAACTTATGTGAGAAATATCTACAAAGGTAGACACAAAGAAAGCCTTTCTCTCTTCCCATAAGGTATGCTATCCCTGCCCCCTTCTTCACACAAAAATAACTGCAATTTTAAAATAAAGTTTAAAGAACACAAGCTACTTAGGTGTCTCAAGTGCAAAGAACTACTGACACGGATAATGTTAAGGACTTTCAACTGCCTCCCATCTAATAGTATCTGTGCAATAAAGTCCAAAAACCATCTCAGAAGGAAAAATCTGTTAGCTCTAGGAGCACTTCCATTTGTCCTAATTTTGTTGTTTATCTTATCATTGTTTTTCATATTCATGCCTGAAACAGAGCAAATGTTAGTTACCAGCAGCCAGAACACATCATCCTACTGCAGCAGGTGGGCAAGAGCATCCTCGAAAAGGTGGGGAGCTGCAGCAGAGGTGAGCAGTGAAAGCAGCTACTGATGCCTTAAGGCTAAGGCCATAGGGACAAGCATGACAAACAGGCACAACCTCACATTATCTGTTCCCCAAATCCTTCCTCCAGAGCGGATCAGAATAATCGTTTCTCTACTACTGGTCAAGGCCAGACGTGCGTTTTCAAAGACTCCATATACTTGCTTTGAAATATCCTTAGCTTAATCCAAAACCTATTTGTGTGAGGACTCTGTGAGTGCCTGCCCATTACACTGTATCACCTAAAGCTGGTCCCGCAGGTATTAGCAGGAGAGAGATGTGGGATTTCAGAACACCAAGGAAGCCTATTTTTTAAAACGTAGACAAAAAAAAATATGGAGGCAGCAAGGCGGGAGGCAGTGATCTATGCGATTTGAAGCAAGTACAGACTGAGCCCCATTACTTAACCAGGTCTAAATCACGGTTGTGAACGCTTTCTTGCACCTGAGCTGAGGAAGAAAAGTAATGCCACCCACTTCCCTTCTTTCCATCAACTGCTATATGTGGCAGCAGGACACACCCCCTGCGAACCTACCAGCCTCCGTCTAAAGAAGATCTTACCCAACCTTTGGCGTCCACCCTTAACCAAGGCTCTGGAAACGCCTTGGTAGCCCAACTCTCTTCTCTCTCCCTCCTGACACCCCCTACTCCCCCCTAGGCGGTCATAGCTGCCTTTCTGGCACCTCCAACTCCTATGTCGTTAGAACACCTAGACCTCAACGCCCTCTCGCGTTCTCCCCTCCGCGACTCGCCTGTGTTCTCGGCTCTTCTCAGATCCGCTATGGTCGGCCTCAGGTCCCTCACGAGGGAGCCCCCGCCCGGCCCCGCTCACGGTGCCCCATCCTCCCGGGCAAGGTCCACGCCTACGTCCTGACCCAGAGCCCCAGCTCCTTCGGGCCTAGTCAAGGACACCGCCTCTGTCTGGCCCACACCCCGCCCGCGGTACCTCCGCAGCCCAGCTCTACTCCCCCGTGCGGGACACTCACCAAGCGTGACCGAGCGGCAGCAGAGGAAACAGAGTGAGCCACGAAAGGACAGTCCGCGGCGCCTCCCCTTCGCCACCAGCTTTATAGCCGCCAACCCACCCGACTCCGGCACTGCCGAGAGTCGCTGGGAGGCGGGACGGTGGCTCCAGCAGCCAATCGCGGCCGGTAGAGTTGCCTGGCGGCGCCCGCCCCCCAATCCGGCTTCTACCAATCAAAAGGAAACTAGAGGCGGTGACTCGCTAGGATTTTCTCTCGTGGCTGGAAGGGCGGGGAGAAGGGGCGGGGACAAAGTCTCAGGGCCGAGGAAGTGGTGTGAGAGACTGACGTGGGGTGGCACGAGAGCCCACTTGCCAATGACGGAGCTGCGAGATACGGCGAGAGCCAACGGGAGCGGAGTGAGAGGTTCTCTGACCAATTGGGACTAAGTGAGAGGAGATGCAGGCCAATGGGTACTCCGCGTCCCACCGCTGGAGAGATGGTCAAGTGTGGGAGGCGAGTTGGTCCCAGCTTGGGAAGCTGTCAGGTTGCCTAGCAACCAGAACTAGGCTTCACCTGAAAGATTTCTAAAGTACTGTACTTGATTTGAATTCAGTCTTAACATTTTCTAGCAAAGTGTGCCTAGATTACTAATTGGAGCAGAATACTTCACCCAGAACTTGTATAGGTGTAAATATTCTAAATACCCGATTTGTAAATACTCAAATATTGTATTCTTTATTCAAAACTACCTTGACTTAAAAAAACAAAACAAACAAACAAAAGTGCTCTTGAGACAAAGCTTTCTAACTAAACCTAAAACAAAATGGTTTCAGGATTAGGCATCCGTGGGGAGGGTGCAGAGCCTTGCCTGTGAAGGGAAGTTGATACTGAATTCAAGGATTTTTGCCAGGCCGTGCACTCTGAGGAAAGGGACTCCATTTGGCCTGTTCCCCCCTGTATCTTCTAAGCTTCATATGTGGTACGTGCCAAATAAAAGGCTGTGGAAAGGCCAGGTAATTGTCGGCATAGTAAATCCATCGGATACGGACTGCCTAACTCCCCCAGCAAATAGGAGCAATTCAAGCTAGAGGAATTCACTGAAACACTATTTGGGGGAATCCAAAGGAGGACACTTGTGGCTTTGCAATAAACTCTGCCTATCTGGTCAGAGAGAGAGAAGCCATAATACTTAGCTTTGGTGGGGGACCATGAGTGAGGTTCGGAGTTCTTTGTATCTCTCTCCACTCAGTTTAATTAACAGGAATGCTATTGATAAGGGGTCATTGGTAATTCTGTGATTCACACAATTATTGTTATGGGAGATTTTTTTAACCACTATAGATGCTAACCTAGTAAGACACATTCTCAGCAGCAAAGTGGCAAAATATATTGGAAATGGAACCACTGTGAAGTGGTGGCATAAATGACTTGGGGGAAGAAGACCATTCAATAATGATTTCCATTCCACAGTATTGCCCATGACTCATTTCATATGTACGTAAAGTAACTAGATAGTAAACAGAGAGAGAGACATTGCCTGATTGTGATCAACAGCAATTTGGGGTGGGGTAGGAGATTAAAATTCTTGGCATATTGGAATATGCTGAAAGGCAGTAAGGACAAACACAAGAAAGAAGATACAGTTTTGTCCTTAGAAAGGAATCGCAAATAATTCCAACTCCAGGAGTACACAATGGGAAATGATTAGCCAGACGGTCATGAGAATGACCATCTTACACAACTGGAAATTTCTGCAAGGAACAGACTGTCTTTTTGATCATGTTAATCTTCAATTAAGCAAAATGAGCATGATTATTGATTACTGGGAAGCCAAGCAATGGAGAACAAAAGGGTTAGTAATTAGATACAGAAGATCTTGTTATAAATAAAGTTTCCGTGCCACAAAAGAAATAGCACTCGAATATAAAATTTTCTTTTTAATTCTCAGCAAGGCAAGGTACTTCTATAGAAGGGTGCACCCTTACAGATGGAGCAATGGTGAGTGCGCACTTGGACGAGGGAGGGAAAGGGGTTCTTATTCCTGATGCACGTGGTCCCCACTGCTGTGTCATTCCCCTATTGGCTAGGGTTAGACTGCACAGGCTAAACTAATTCTGATGGACTAATTTAAAGACAGTGATGGGGTGACTGGTATGGCGGGAAAAATGGTTATGAAATGAGTCAGGGTGGAGAATGAATTGGAATGAGTCAAGGTGGAGTAGGTAATCGGAATGAGTCAAGGTGGAGAATGAGTCAGGTTGCAGTAGGTAATCAGAAAAGGTTGCTTTCCTAGGAAGTTACGTTTAAAAGTAGAAGGCAAAGAATGGAACATACTGACATATTAATTCTTTGAAGAGAAATTTAGAATTCATATTTAACAACTTCCTCCTCTTGCATTTTTCTTACAGCTTTCTCTTCAAACTTATTTAACATGTCTTGACTTAGTTGTTCTGCTTGATTTTCCAAAAGAAGAAGCTTTTCTGGATGAGGTGGAGGATAGTTAAGGGAGGTTTTAGTAAGTACCGTTTCTATGAGCCTCTGCACCAACCCACAGATGCATGGCATGACACAGCACCTGACAAGAATAAGTACACCTATTATGACTATAAGGGAGACAAGAATTGGGGCTATTATTCCTTTCCATTTACCGAACCACTTTTCTAGCCATCCTGTAAAGGGATCATTTACCCGTGAGTTGCTGGCTAACTCATTGGATAGAGCAGTCAGACCTTGCAGTGCCTTTGTTATACTTCCATTAGGGGTGGCGTTGTTTGGGATGAAGGTGAAACATTCAGTTTTAATCATGATGCAAACTCCTCCTCTTTCTGCTAATATCATGTCTAAGGCTATCCTATTTTCCCTAGCCATCTGGCTAATAGCCCCCAATTGCTCGGCTGTTCCTTTAACAGCATCTCTAGTGTAGTTAATACATCGCTGTTGGTTGTAATAGATGTCGTTTATCCAATCTACATTTTTATTAATTGTCACCCACCAAAATATTGATTCAAATCCTGCAGCTATTTGATTTCGGGCTTTAAATTGATCTGGTATTCCCCGTGGGACTCCAATTGCGTCTAAATAGACATGAGAGTTGAAAGACCCATAAGGGGCTTCTCTTGCTTTATGATGTCTTATTTTTCCTTCCTCTGGTTGATAAAATGCCAGCGTGAAAGGGATAGCCAACTGGACTAAAGCACAAGTGTCACTCCAGTTATTCAGCAGAGTGTCCAGTAAAGGTCCACCACAATACCACCACACATCCACTCAGGGATGAACAAGGGCTGACTGATTGGTAAGCTCTTGAAAATTCTTAAGCTCACTGAATCCCTTCAGGTCTCCAAAGAATGCTAAGTTTCCTCCCTGTTGTGAGACACAGGAAGTGAACTTAGTGTTGGGAGACGGAAGCTGAATGGCCCTTGGGGGCTGACCCACAGGGTGTCAGACTTCGGGATATAGTAGAGAGAGAGCTTGGCATGACTTGTTACCCCAGGCTGTAGAATCCTGGAAAACAGCTACCATGCAGCCCATGCCCAGTCGACTGGAGGACCACCTTAGTGGAAAGGGGACAATCTGGGCCTCTGGCCTGCTGTGCACAAGCATAACAATTGCTTTTGTTTAACATGTGGATGGAATATTTGATCCATTCCAACCAGGCATTTACATCTTGGTATCCTGTCTCAGTTGCCAAAGTTTGTTTTAAGTCTTTAACTTCTACCGTTGCTATTTTGGCCTTGTCGTTAGATGGAGGAGGAACAATGGTTCCATTGTGAGAGGTTTTGGAAAAAGGCTTAAAGGCAGGTGCAGGTGGCAGGGTATCAAAGAAATGCATTTCAAAGATCCAATAGGGTCTGTCCCTGACACCTAGCCCCCATGCCATAAAACCGGCTTAAAGAAGGGAACTGGCTTAGAAAAGGGGAAGAACTTTGGGGGCTCGAGATAATAACCTATATAGGATTGCACTGGTTTAGCTGACAGTTAGCGGGGGCTGTCCGTTTAGTAAAATGAATGTATGGTTTTAGGAAATTACAAAAACTGGTCAGGGCAGTCCATCCTTGCTCTTTGGTGGTCCACAGAACGTTGGACCAACTACAGCATAAAAGCTCTATGTCGGTGGGGGCAAGACTCCTGGTTGCCACTGGGGTCTTTATCAAAATCTCCCTGAATTAAATGGTCCCAATTCACTAATGCCGAGTATGAGGAGAGCCAGGAGGGACAGAGGTACTTTTCTGAAGTAGAGAGCTGTCTTTGACTTGACAAATCCCCACATGGTATAACAAGGCAAGCATCAAATGCAATAGTTTGAGGCGAAATTGACTTGGTTATGTTAATAACTAGATGATCAGCGATACAGCGAGGAAAGAAGAAAGTTAATAGAATAGATGAAAGAGAGTTAAATTCTTCTTAGCTTTAGTTTGGTAGGGTTTTCCCCTGGGACTATGGCCACTACTCTGGAGGGGTGGCACTTTCTTGACTCGGGTGTGGTGAGTCCATCCTCTCTCTGCTGTGTGGACTGCAGTTTCAGTAGTTAGGAGCACTAAGTAAGGACCTTCCCAGACTGGCTCAAGTGTCTCCTCTTTCCAGCTCTTGATGAGGACATGATCCCCAGGCTGATGTTGATGCACCGGGAACTCCAAGGGCGGCACCTGTGCTAATAGACCTTTAGTTTTAAGAGAAGAGAAAGTAGAAGACAGACCAAGCATATAATTTTTAAGGAATTGATCTTTTCTTTCAAAGGTAGGAATATCAGCAGTAGAGTGCAAATAAGGTAATCCATAAAACATCTCATAAGGAGAAAGACCAATGTCTTTCCATGGTACAGTTTGAATTCTCAGCAGGGCAATAGGAAGACACTTAGTCCATGACAATCGAGTCTCTAAGACTAATTTGGTTAAGTGGTTCTTTAGAGTCTGATTCATTCTTTCTACTCTCCCTAATGAGGGTGGGTGTGAGGGAGTATGGTGTTCCCATCTAATATCTAATGTTTGGGATAGCTTTTTAATAATGTGTGCGGTGAAATGAGTTCCCTTGTCTGAGTCAATATTTTCTATTAGTCCAAACCTGGATACTATATTTTCAATTAGGGCCTTAACTGCATTATTGGCTGTTGCATTTGAAAAGGGGATAGCTTTGACCCGGTGAGTGAGGTGGTCTACTATCACTAGTAAATATTTTAGACGACCTGTTGGAGGCATTTCTGTGTAATCAACTTGGATACTTTGGAATGGCTTTAAGCCTGGATTCCTTCCCCCGAGTGGTAATATTTTTGTAGTATGTCTATTAGTTTTCTTACATACTAAGCAACTATCTGTAACCTGTTAGGCCAGGGTATGAATTCCTATACAACCATAAACTCTGAGAACGGCATCACATGTGGCCTGGGGCCCCCAATAGGTCCCCTGATGTAGTTGGGATAAGACTTCCCTCATAAAGGGTTTAGATAACATTTCTCTCTGGTCTGGCAGTATCCACTTTCCTTCTGAATTCTCTTTAGCACCTATTTTTATTAGTTTCTCTTTTTTGGTGGAAGAGAAAATGGGGATTATGGTAGGAGGAGGAAGGTAGGGAGTTAAGTGAAAAATACACATTCAAAAGACACAGCAGCCTGCTTGGCTACCTGATCTGCTAGGTTATTTCCTCGACTTTCAAAAGAAAGAGTTTTCTGGTGTCCAGGAACATGGACAATAGCTATTTCTTCCGGCAACTGAAAATTATTCAATACTTGGGTGATCAGCTCCTTGTGAACAAGGTCTTGACCTTTACTATTAATGAGACCTAGTTCAGTCCAAATTTTCTGAAACACATGGGTCACTCCAAAGGCATACCTGGAATCTGTATAGATGGTTCCTTCCTGGTTCTGTAAGTACTTTAAGGCTTGGCTGAGTGCAAGCAGCTCACACGTTTGAGCAGACCAACAGTTGGGCAATTTCCCTGTCTCTATGTCTATGAGAGTTTCTCCGTCAATCGCTGAATACCTACTGTGTCTTTTTCCCTCAATCACCCAGGAGGAACCATCTGTGAATAAGTGCCATCCAGTCCAGAAGGGAGTTTCTCTTAGGTCTGGTTGAACCTTTGTATGGTAATCAGTTAAATCTAAACATGTGTGTTCCCTCCTTAGATTTGGATTCCTTGTTAAGAAACCTGCTGGGTTGAGTGAATTATCAGTAGTCAATGTTAAATCATCCTTTTCTAACAGAATGGGCTCGTGCTTTAAGATTCTTGATTCAGTAAGCCATCTCCCTGCTCTCTGGTAGTTCTAACTCGGTGAGGCTTGTTTACTGTCAATTTTCCTCCAAAGGTTAACTTTCTGCTTTCCCTGACTAGTATTGCCATAGCCACGATGGACTGGATGCATTGAGGACATCCACAAGTGACTGGGTCTAAGACCTTTGATAGGAAGGCTATGGGCTGCCAGTGGCCTCTGTGCTCTTGAGTCAGCACTCCTAAAGCTACCCCACTGTACACATTAACAAAAAGGTGGAATGGCTTTTCTAGGGAGGGTAAGGCTAAAACAGGCAGTTATGAGACTTTCTTTCCTTCAGCTTCTCGACTTGATCACCTTCCTCAGAAGTCCACAGGAGACGGTTAGGCTTCTCCTGGGCAAGTTTTTGATATAACAGTTTACTGTGCAGTGCCTCTGAGTCAATCCATAAGTGGCAGTATCTGACTAACCCTAAAATTTTCCTGAGTTCTTGTTTGTTTGAGGCAAGGGTAGGGACATGATTCCCTTGATTCATTTAGGCCCTATTCTTGGCTTGCCTGCACTTATTAAGTGGCCTAAATATTTAACTTTGGGCTCTACATGCTGAAGCTTTCTTTTTGGGACTTGTAGCCCCTCAAACTGCAGATGGTTAAGGATAAGTCAGTTACCTTCTCTGTATCTTCACCAGTTATAAGAATGACATCCACTTACTGGAGAAGGCATATTTGTTCTGGGATGACAACTTTTTCTAGTACTTGTTCTAAAATTTGGCCAAAAAGATTAGGGGAGCCTGTGAACCCTTGGAGCAAGACTGTCCATCGATATTGTTGTTTCTGCCCTGAGTGGGGATCCTCTCACTCAAAAGCAAATATATCTCAGCTATCTTCAGTCAGGGGCCATGCCCAAAAAAGCATCCTTCAAATCTATTACAGTAAACCATTGATGATTATATGGAATCTTGCTAAGAATGGTGTAAGGATTGGGGGCAACAGGGTGGGTAGTCTGGACTACGGTTGATAGCTCCAAGGTCCTGTACTAGCTGATACGACCCGTCTTATTTCTTTACTGGCAGTACTGGGGGGCTATAAGCGGACATACAGGGCTCAAGAAGCCCATCCTTAATAAGGCCTTCGATTATAGGTTTCAACCCTATCCTACCTTCTAGGGGAATAGGGTACTGCTTCCTTCTTACTACTTCTCCCACGGTTTTTAGCTTGATGTGGATCGGAGGGACTTGGAGTTTCCATTGGTTTCCTTCTTTGGACCAGATATTAGGATTAATATATTTTTCATCTGCAGAGGTGAGTGTCAAGTGCGTCCGTGTGAAGAGAGTCCACCAACAGGCTTTGTGTGAGCAACAAGGCTGTCTATGTCACTTGGGGGCAAGTGGGCTGAGTCCGAAAAGAGAGTCAGCAAAGGGAGATAGGCGTGGGGCAGTTTTATAGGACTGGGATGAACAGTGGAAAGTTACAGTTAAAGGTGGTTATCTATTGTCAGCAGAAGAGGGGGTCACAAGGTGCATGGTGGGGAGATCATAAGACTCATTGTCCAGAAGAAGAATGTCACGAGATTGATTGATCTGTTGGGGCAGGGCAGGAACAAGTCATAATGGAATATTGTAAGGTTGGTCAATCAGTTAAGACAGGAGCTGGCTGTTTCACTTCTTCTGTAGTTTTGGGTTGCCCCAGACTTCTTGGCTACTGCAGGCCACCTGGACGTATATGTGCAGATCACAGGTATTAAAATGGCTGAGCTTTGGCTCAGAGACCTGACATTCCTGTCTTTTTATTTATAAAATATAAAGTTATAAGAAAAAATAAAGAAAATATAAGTTTTATTGGGGATTATTGGGGTTGGGGTGATGTTTCTTGGGACTGCTTCAATGTGACCAGGGACTACATGGACACCTTAAAGAAAATTTTTCAGCAAACTATCGCAAGGACAAAAAACCAAACACCGCATGTTCTCACTCATAGGTGGGAATTGAACGATGAGAACACATGGACACAGGAAGGGAACATCACACATCGGGGCCTGTTGTGGGGTGGGGGGAGGGGGGAGGGATAGCATTAGGAGATATACCTAATGTTAAATGATGAGTTAATGGGTGCAGCACGCCAACATGGCACATGTATACATATGTAACAAACCTGCACGTTGTGCACATGTACCCTAAAACTTAAAGTATAATAATAATAAAATTTAAAAAGAAAAAAAAATTTTACAATGAGTTACAAGGAATAGAAATTTAGGCTGTGCGGAGATCTTGGGGCAGAGGATGGTACCATGGGGTTGTTAAAAGTGGCATTTGTCGTATAGAATTATTGGTGATGGTCTGGATGCGGTTTTGTATGAATTGAGAAACCAAATGGAAGACAAAAGGACTGAATAAGAGAAGGAGAAAAACAGGTACCAGGGGACTAAGAATAGGGAGGAGCCAAGACACCCAGTTAGAAAGTCTCCAGGTGGGTCCAGCGTAATTATTTTCCTGGCTAGCGAGTCATCTTTAAGCTTTTTTATGTTGTCATATACCAGGCTGGATTGGTTTAGATAAAAACAACATTCTTCATTTAAAAATATACAGTCCTCCTTTTTCAGCAGTGAGTAGGTCAAGGCCTCAGCGATTTTGGAGGACAACTGCGGCTAAGGAGTCAACCTGGGCCTGAAGGACTGATAAAGTTTGTGATATATCTGTAATGCTAGTAGAAAAGTAATTAGAAAGGCTATGGAAGGTTGTGACAGAAGTTGAAATGCCTGCTATTCTGGCTCCAAGGGCAATAGTAGAAGCAGAAAGTCCTAACAGTACAAGTAGAGGGGTTAGAGGAATAACTCTTCTCTGTCTGATTGGTGTCATGAGAGGGACAGGAAGTTGTTCGGTCCCATTTGCAAATTTAATTTTGGGAATAAGAAAAACTAACCTGTCCAATTAGCAGGTAGACACATGTAGATGGAGGAGCCACAGAAGAAGAAGAGGACTTCTGCAAGGCAAAATTGGAAATGCAAAGTGAAAAGATGAGCAGGAGTAGTAAAAGAGGTGTCTTGTACCCAGAATCCTAAGGATCCAGCTAGGGCGGCAGCCGTCAGAGGTTGTAATGGGGACTGATGGGGTAACTGTGTAGATGGGAAGATTCGATTCTCATGATGTATGAGAAAGAGTCGAGTGTCTACAAGCAAACTATCACTGTTATTTACGGGGCTGGATATAAGTAAACAAGAAGAGGGCCTGGGAGGAGAGTCTGAAGAACAAGGGGAAAGTAGCCAAGGATGGAGTGAAATGCAGAGTAAATGTCTTTTTTTTTTCATTAATCTAGGTTAGATCTTTATTTATTTTTCTTTTCTTTAAAATATATATGCATATATTTTAATTATTATACTTTAAGTTCTAGGGTACATGTGCACAACGTGCAGGTTTGTTACATATGTATACATGTGCCATGTTGGTTTGCTGAACCCATTAACTTGTCATTTACATTAGGTATTTCTTCTAATGCTATCCCTCCCCCATCCCCCCACCCCATGTCAGGCCCCAGTATGTGATGTTCCCCACCCTGTGTCCAAGTGTTCTCATTGTTCACTTCCCACATATGAGTGAGAATATGCGGTACTTGGTTTTCTGTCCTTGCGATAGTTTCCTCAGAATGATGGTTTCCAGCTTCATCCATGTCCCTACAAAGGACATGAACTCATCCTTTTTTATGGCTGCATAGTATTCCATCGTGTGTATGTGCCACATTTTCTTTATTTTTTATTTTTTATTTATTTATTTTTATTTTTTTATTTATGAAGTATTTATTGATCATTCTTGGGTGTTTCTCAGAGAGGGGGATATGGCAGGGTCATAGGATAATAGTGGAGAGAAGGTCAGGAGATAAACACATGAACAAAGTTCTCTGGTTTTCCTAGGCAGAGGTCCCTGCGGCCTTCTGCAGTGTTTGTGCCCCTGGGTACTTGAGATTAGGGAGTGGTGATGACTCTTAAAGAGCATGCTGCCTTCAAGCATCTGTTTAACAAAGCACATCTTGCACCACCCTTAATCCATTTAACCCTGAGTTGACACAGCACATGTTTCAGAGATCAGGGGGCTGGGGGAAAGGCCATAGATCAACAGCATCCCAAGGCAGAAGAATTTCTCCTAGTCAGAACAAAATGGAGTCTCCTATGCCCACCTCTTTCTACACAGACACAGCAACAGTCTGATCTCTCCTTCCTTTCCCCACACTTCCCCCGCTTCTTTTCAACAAAACCGCCATTGTCCTCATGGCCCGCTCCCGATGGTCACTGTCTCTTCGGAGCTGTTGGGTACACCTCCCAGACAGGGCGGCTGGGCAGAGGCGCTCCTCACTTCCCAGATGGGGCGTCTGGGCAGAGACGCTCCTCACCTCCCAGACGGGGCGGCCGGGCAGAGGCACTCCTGATTTCCCAGATGGGGCGGCCGGGCACAGACGCTCCTCACTTCCTCCCAGATGGGGTGGCAGCCAGGCAGAGGCGCTCCTCACCTCCCAGACAGGGCGGCCGGGCAGAGGAGCTCCTCACTTCCCAGACTGGGCAGCCGGGCAGAGGCGCTCCTCACCTCCCAGACAGGGCAGCCGGGCAGAGGCGCTCCTCATTTCCTCCCAGACGGGGTGGTGGCCGGGCAGAGGCGCTCCTCACTTCTTCCCAGATGGGGTGGCGGCTGGGCAGAGGCACTCCTCACCTCCCAGACGGGGCAGCCGGGCAGAGGCACTCCTCACCTCCCAGATGGGGTGGCCAGGCAGAGGCGCTCCTCACTTCCCATACGGGGTGGCGGCAGGGCAGAGGTGCTCCTCACTTCCCAGATGTTGGGTGACTGGGCAGAGGCGCTCCTCACTTCCCAGACGTTGGGCGACCGGGCAGAGGCACTCCTCACTTCCCAGATGTTGGGCAACTGGGCAGAGGGGCTCCTCACTTCATAGACAGGGTGGCGGTGGGGCAGAGGCTGTAATCTTAGCACTTTAGGAGGCCAAGGCAGGCGGCTGGGAGTGGAGGTTGTAGCCAGCCGAGATCATGCCACTGCACTCCAGCCTGAGCACCATTGAGCATTGAGTGAGCGAGACTCCGTCTGCAACCCCAGCACCTCGGGAGGCCGAGGCGGGCAGATCACTCGAGGCCAGGAGCTGGAGACCAGCCCGGTCAACACGGCGATACCCCGTCTCCACCAAAAATACAAAAACCATTCAGGCGTGGCAGCGCGCACCTGCAATCCCAGGCACTGGGCAGGCCGAGGCAGGAGAGTCACAGGAGCCCAAGGCAGGGAGGTTGCAGCGAGCCGAGATCACGGCAGTACAGTCCAGCTTTGGCAACAGAGGGAGACCGAAAAAAGAAGGAGAGGGAGACCAAAGAAAGGGGAGAGGGAGGAGAGGGAGAGGGAGAGGGAGAGGGCCACATTTTCTTAATCCAGCCTATCACTGATGGACATTTGGGTTGGTTCCAAGTCTTTGCTATTGTGAATAGTGCTGCAATAAACATATGTGTGCATGTGTCTTTATAGTAGCGTGATTTATAACCCTTTGGGTATATACCCAGTAATGGGATGGCTGGGTCAAAAGGTATTTCTAGTTCTAGATCCTTGAGGAATTGCCACACTATCTTCCACAATGGTTGAACCAATTTACACTCCCACCGACAGTGTAAAAGTGTCCCTATTTCTCCACATCCTCTCCAGCATCTGTTGTTTCCTGACTTTTTACTGATCGTCATTCTAAGTGGTGTGAGATGGTATCTCATTGTGGTTTTGATATGTATTTCTCTGATGACCAGTGATGATGAGCATTTTTTCTTGTGTCTGTTGGCTGCATAAATGTCTTCTTTTGAGAAGTGTCTGTTCATATCTTTTGCCCACTTTTTGATGGAGTTGTTTTTTTTCTTGTAAATTTGTTGAAGTTCTTTGTAGATTCTGGATATCAGCCCTTTGTCAGATGGGTAGATCACAAAAATTTTCTCCCATTCTGTAGGTTGCCTGTTCACTCTGATGGTAGTTTTTTTGCCGTGCAGAAGCTCCTTAGTTTAATTAGATCCCATTTGTCAATTTTGGCTTTTGTTGCCATTGCTTTTGGTGTTTTAGTCATGAAGTCCTTGCCCATGCCTATGTCCTGAATGGTATTGCCTAGGTTTTCTTATAGGGTTTTTATGGTTTTAGGTGTGACATTTAAGTCTTTAATCCATCTTGAATTAATTTTTGTATAAGGTGTAAGGAAGGGATCCAGTTTTAGCTTTCTACGTATGGCTAGCCAGTTTTTCCAGCACCATTTATTAAATAGGGAATCCTTACCCCATTTCTTGTTTTTGTCAGGTTTGTCAAAGATCAGATGGTTGTACATGTGTAGTATTATTTCTGAGGCCTCTGTTCTGTTCCATTGGTCTATCTCTCTGTTTTGATACCTGTACCATGCTGCTTTGGTTACTGTAGCTGTGTAGTATAGTTTGAGGTCAGGTAGGGTGATGCCTCCAGCTTTGTTCTTTTTGTTTACAATTGTCTTGGCAATGTGGGCTCTTTTTTGGTTCCATATGAACTTTAAAGTAGTTTTTTCCAATTTTGTGAAGAAAGTCATTGATAGCCTGATGGGGATGGCCTTGAATCTATAAATTACCTTGGGCAGTGTGGCCATTTTCACGATATTGAGTCTTCCTATCCATGAATATGGAGTGTTCTTCCATTTGTTTCTGTCCTTTTTTATTTCATTGAGCAGTGGTTTGTAGTTCTCCTTGAAGAAGTCCTTCACATCCCTTGTAAGTTGAATTCCTAGGTATTTTATTCACATTGTAGCAATTGTGAATGGGAGTTCACTCATAATTTGGCTCTCTGTTTGTCTGTTATTGGTGTATAGAAATGCATGTGATTTTTGCACATTGATTTTGTATCCTGAGACTTTGCTGAAGTTGCTTATCAGCTTAAGGAGATTTTGGGCCGAGACGATGGGGTTTTCTAAATATACAATCATGTCATCTGCAAACAGAGACAATTTTACTTCTTCATTTCCTAATTGAATACCCTTTATTTCTTTCTCCTGCCTGATTGCCCTGGCCAGAACTTCCAACACTATGTTGAATAGGAGTGGTGAGAGAGGGCATCCCTGTCTTGTGCCAGTTTTCAAAGGGAATGCTTCCAGTTTTTGCCCATTCAGTATGATATTGGCTGTGGGTTTGTCATAAATAGCTCTTACTATTTTGAGATACGTTCCATCAATACCTATTTTATTGAGAGTTTTTTGCATGAACTGCTGTTGAATTTTGTCAAAGGCCTTTTCTGCATCTGTTGAGATAATCATGTGTATTTTGCCTTTGGTTCTGTTTATGTCATGGATTATGTTTATTGATTTGTGTATTTTGAACCAGCCTTGCATCCCAGGGATGAAGCCAACTTGATGGTGGTGGATAAGCTTTTTGATGTGCTGCTGGATTCAGTTTGCCAGTATTTTATTGAGGATTTTCACATTGATGTTCATCAGGGATGTTGGTCTAAAATTCTCTGCCAGGCTTTGGCATCAGGATAATTCTGGCCTCATAAAATGAGTTAGGGAGGATTCCCTCTTTTTCTATTGATTGGAATAGTTTCAGAAGGAATGGTATCAGCTCCTCTTTGTACCTCTGGTAGAATTTGGCTGTGAATCCGTCTGGTCCTGGACTTTTTTTTGTTGGTAGGGTATTAATTATTGCCTCCATTTCAGAGCCTGTTATTGGTCTATTCAGGGACTCAGCTTCTTCCTGGTTTAGTCTTGGGAGGGTGTATGTGTGCAGAAATTTATCCATTTCTTCTAGATTTTCTACTTTATTTGTGTAGAGGTGTTTATAGTATTCTCTGATGGTAGTTTGTATTTCTGAGGGATTGGTGGTGATATCCCCTTTATCATTTTTTATTGCATCTATTTGATTCTTCTCTCTTTTCTTCTTTATTAGTCTTGCTAGTGGTCTATCAATTTTGCTGATCTTTTCAAAAAGCAGCTCCTGGATTCATTGATTTTTTGAAGGGTTTGTTGTGTCTCTATCTCCTTCAGTTCTGCTCTGATCTTAGTTATTTCTTGCCTTCTGCTAGCTTTTGAATGTGTTTGCTCTTGCTTCTCTGGTTCTTTTAATTGTGATGTTAGGGTGTCAATTTGAGATCTTTTCTGCTTTCTCTTGTGGGCATGTAGTGCTATAAATTTCCCTCTACATACTGCTTTACATGTGTCCCAGAGATTCTGGTATGTTGTGTCTATGGTCTCATTGGTTTCAAAGAACATCTTTATTTCTGCCTTCATTTCATTATGTACCCAGTAGTCATTCAGGAGCAGGTTGTTCAGTTTCCATGTAGTTGAGAAGTTTTGAGTGACTTTCTTAATCCTGAGTTCTAGTTTGATTGCACTGTGGTCTGAGAGACAGTTTGTTTTGATTTCTGTTCTTTTACATTTGCTGAGGAGTGCTTTATTTCCAACTATGTGGTCAATTTTGGAATAAGTGCAATGTGGTACTGAGAAGAATGTCTATTCTGTTAATTTGGGGTGGAGAGTTCTGAAGATGTCTATTAGGTCTGCTTGGTGCAGAGCTGAGTTCAAGTCTTGGATATCCTTGTTAACCTTCTGTCTTGTTGATCTGTCTAATATTGACAGTGGGGTGTTAAAATCTCCCATTATTATTGTGTGGGAGTCTAAGTGTCTTTGTAGGTCTCTAAGGACTTGCTTTATGAATCTGGGTGCTCCTGTATTGGGTGCATATATATTTAGGATAGTTAGCTCTTCTTGTTGCATTGATCCCTTTACCGTTATGTACTGGCCTTCTTTGTCTCTTTTGATCTTTGTTGGTTTAAAGTCTGTTTTATCAGCAACTAGGATTGCAACCCCTGCTTTTTTTTTGCTTTCCATTTGCTTGGTAGATATTCCTCTGTGCCTTTATTTTGAGCCTATGTGTGTCTCTGCATGTGAGATGGGTCTCCTGAATACAGCACACTGATGGGTCTTGAATCTTTATCCAATTTGCCAGTCCTGTTTCTTTTAATTGGGGCATTTAGCCCATTTACATTTAAGGTTAATATTATGTGTGAATTTGATCCTGTCATTATAATATTAGCTGGTTGTTTTGCCCGTTAGTTGATGCAGTTTCTTCCTAGCATTGCTGGTCTTTACAATTTGGCATGTTTTTGCAGTGGCTGGTACCAGTTGTTCCTTTCCATGTTTAGTGCTTCCTTTAAGAGCTCTTGTAAGGCAGGCCTGGTGGTGACAAAATCTCTCAGCATTTGTTTTTCTGTAAAAGATTTTATTTCTCCACTTATGAAGCTTAGTTTGGCTGGATATGAAATACTGGGTTGAAAATTCTTTTCTTTAAGAATGTTGAATATTGGCCCCCACTCTGTTCTGGCTTGTAGAGTTTCTGCCAAGAGATCAGCTGTTAGTCTGATGGGCTTCTCTGTGTGGCTAACCTGACCTTTCTCTCTGGCTGCCCTTAACATTTTCTCCTTCATTTCAACCTTGATGAATCTGAAAATTGTGCATCTTGTGGTTGCTCTTCTCAAGGAGTATCTTTGTGGTGTTCTCTGTATTTCCTGAATTTGAATGTTGGCCTGCCTTGCTAGGTTGGAGAAGTTCTCCTGGATAATATCCTGCAGAGTGTTTTCCAGCTTGGTTCCATTCTCTCCGTCACTTTCAGGTACACCAATCAGACATAGATTTTGTCTTTTCACATAGTCCCATATTTCTTTGAGGCTTTATTTCTTTTTACTCTTTTTTCTCTAAACTTCTCTTCTTGCTTCATTTCATTCATTTCATCTTCCATCACTGATACCCTTTCTTCCACTTGATCAAATCAGTTACTGAAGCTTGTGCATGTATCACATAGTTCTCATGCCGTGGTTTTCAGCTCCATCAGATCATTTAAGGTCTTCTCTACACTGTTTCTTCTAGTTAGCCATTAGTCTAATCATTTTTCAAGGTTTTTAGCTTCCTTGTGATGGGTTCAAACATCCTCCTTTAGCTCAGAGAAGTTTGTTGTTACTGACCTTCTGAAGCCTACTTCTGTCAACTCATCAAAGTCATTCTCTGTCCAGCTTTGTTCCATTGCTGAAGACAAGCTGCAATCCTTTGGAGGAGAAGGGGCCTCTGGTTTTTAGAATTTTCAGTTTTTCTGCCCTGGTTTCTCCCCATCTTTGTGGTTTTATCTACCTTTGGTCTATGATGATGGTTACCTACAGATGGGATTTTGGTGTGGATGTCCTTTTTGTTGATGTTGATGCTATTTCTTTCTGTTTGTTAGTTTTCCTTCTGACAGTCAGGTCCCTCACCTGCAGGTCTGTTGGAGTTTGCTGGAGGTCCACTCCAGACCCTCTTTGCCTGGGTATCACCAGTGGAGGCTGCAGAACAGCAAATATTGCTTCCTGATCCTTCCTCTGGAAGCTTTATCTTAGAGGGGCACCCGGCTATATGAGGTGTCAGTTGGCCCCTGCTGGGAGGTGTCTCCTAGTTAGGCTACTTGGGGGTCAGGGACCCACTTGAGGAGGTAGTCTGTCCATTCTCAGAGCTCAAACACCATGCTGGGAGAACCACTGCTCTCTTCAGAGCTGTCAGACAGGGATGTTTAAGTCTGCAGAAGTTTCTGCTGCCTTTTGTTCAGCTATGCCCTGCCCCCAGAGGTGGAGTCTACAGAGACAGGCAGGCCTCCTTGAGCTGCAGTGGGCTCCACCCAGTTTGAGCTTCCTGGCTGCCTTGTTTACCTACTCAAGACTCAGCAATGGCAGATGCTCCTCCCCCAGCCAGGCTGCCGCCTTGCAGTTCAATCTCGGACTGCTGCACTAGCAGTGACCAAGGCTCTGTGGGCATGGGACCCACTGCGCCAGTTGCGGAATATAATCTCCTGGTGTGCCCTTTTCTAAGACCTTTGGAAAAGTGCAGTATTTGGGTGGCAATGTCCCAATTTTCCAGGTACAGTCTGTCACGGCTTCCCTTAGCTAAGAAATGAAAATCCCCCAACCCCTCATGCTTCCCAGGTGAGGCAATGCCCTGCCCTGCTTTGGCTCACCCTCCATGGGCTGCATCCACTGTTCAACCAGTCCCAGTGAGAAGAACAAGGCACCTCAGTTGGAAATGCAGAAATCACCCATCTTCTGTGTCAATCACACTGAGAGCTGCAGACTGGAGCTGTTCCTATTCAGCCATCTTGGAATGGACCTCAATGCAGAGTAATGTCTTAAAGGAAATGAGAAGTTTTAAGAGATGGGCTAGTGGCTTGTAACTTACATGGAAGAGGTTATGAAAGGATGATAAAATGGAATGATTCTGTGAAGCTGAAAGGAGATATTTTCCTTGGTCTAAGAACCATTTGGCTCGAGTGGGGAGGGATTTATAGGTGGAAACTTCAGTGGAAGAGTAAGTAGAAGTGACTGATGAGAAGGAGAAAAGCTGGCCATGAGGACAGAAGTAGGAATACTGGTTGCTCCTTTAGCTGTCTTATCAGCATAATTGTTGCCTTGAGCAATGGGGTCTGAGGCCCTTTGATGGCTTTTGCAGTGAATGACTCCAGCTTTTTTTGGAAGTAAAGCAGCCTTGAGAAGAGTTTTTATTAAAGAGGCATTAATGATGGAGGACCCTTGTGTAGTGAGGAAACCTCTTTCAGCCCATATAACAGCATAGTGGTGCAGGATATGGAAGGCATATTTAGAGTTAGTATAAATATTGATGCATAGTCCTTTTGCAAGAGTGAAGGCCCAAGTTAAGGCAATGAGTTTGGCTTGCTGAGAGGTAGGGGAGGGGGGCAGAGTGGTAGCCTCAATGATAGATGTGGAAGATACTACAGCATAGCCTGCCTTTGCTGGTGAGTGGCGATTAGGCCTGGTGGAACTGCCATCAATAAACCAAGTGTGATCGGGGTGAGGAACAGGAAAGAAAGAAATATGGGGAAATGGAGTGAATGTCAGGTGGATCAGAGAGCTACAGTCATGGGGGTCGGTGTGGTATCAGGAATAATGTGGGAGACAGCCTAAAACAGTAAGGTCAAGTTGTTTGGACAGAAAGGTTACAGGGCATGGTCCCAGCTCTTGTATAAGAATTCCAACCACACAGCCCTGCACTTCGACTGTGTGTAATGAAAAAGGGTTGGGATGAGTTAGGGAGAGCTAGTGTGGGAGCAGCTTCTAGGGCTGTTTTTAAGGAAGGGAAAGAGGAGCGGGGAAAGGATTTAGGATCTATGTGGTCAGCTAGGTTTCATTTTGTGAGATTATATAATGGTTTAGTCAGGATGGCAAAACCAGGTATTCAAAGGTGAAAGTACCTAACCATGCCTAGGGAAGAAAGGAGTTGTTGCTTTGTAGAAGGGGTTGGGGTTTGGGAGATTAGCTGGACACAATCAGCAGGGAGAGCACATGTGTTTTTATGAAGAATTATGCTGAGATAGGTAACAGATGAGGAAGAATTTTGGGCTTTGGAGGGAGATATGCAATATCCTTTGGAGAATAAATGTTGAAGGAGCAGGAGGGTACCTTGTTGAGAAGACTCAAAGGTGATACTACAGAGTAGAAGGTCATCAATATATTGAATAAGGTGAGAAGCAGAGAGGTGGAAAGAAAGTAAATCATGAGAAAAAGCTTGGCTGAAGTAATGAGGGCTGTCCCAGAAGCCTTGCAGCAGTACAGCCCAGGTAAGCTGCTGGGACTGAGGGGTGTCAGGGACAATCCAGGTAAAAGCAAAGAGAGGCTGGGATGAGGGGTGCAAGGGAATAGTGAAAAAGCATCTTTAAGATCAAGAATGGAATAGTGAGTTGTGGATGGAGGTATTGAGGACAGAATAGTGTACGGGTTTGGCACCAAAGGGTGGATAGGCAAAACAATTTGGTTGATAAGGTGCAGATCCTGAACAAACCTATAAGACTTGTCTGGTTTTTGGACAGGTAAAACGGGGGAATTGTAAGGAGATTTTGTAGGCTTTAGAAGCCCATGCTGTAGCAGGCGAGTGATAACAGGCCTTAACCCCCTTAAAGCCTGTTGTGGGATGGGATGCTGGCATTTAGTTGGGTTAGGGTAATTAGATTTTAATGGGATAGTAATGGGCATGTGATCAGTTGCCAGGGAGGGAGTAAAGGTGTCCCATACCTGTGGGTTAAGGTTGGGGGATACAAGAGGAAGATGTGAAGGAGGCTTTGGGTTGGGAAGAAGGGCAGCAATGAGATGTGGCTGTAGTCCAGGAATAATCAGGGTAGTGGATAATTTTGTTGAAACATTTCCACCTAATAAGGGAACTGGGCATGTGAGGATGACTAAAAAGGAGTGCATAAAAGAATGTTGTCCAAGTTGGCACCAAATTTGGGGAGTTTTAAGAGGTTTAGAAGCCTGGCCATCAACACCCAGAACAGTTATGGAGGCAAGGGAAACAGGCGCTTGAAAAGAAGCTAATGTGTTCTTTTGGCTTAGGATTGACTTGGCAATGCGGGCTCTTTTTTGGTTTCATATGAACTTTAAGGTAGTTTTTTCCAATTCTGTGAAGAAAGTCATTGGTAGCTTGATGGGGATGGCATTGAATCTATAAATTACCTTGGGCAGTGTGGCCATTTTCATGATATTGATTCTTCCTACCCATGAGCATGGAATGTTCTTCCATTTGTTTGTATCCTCTTTTATTTCATTGAGCAGTGGTTTGTAGTTCTCCTTGAAGAGGTCCTTCACATCCCTTGTAAGTTGGATTCCTAAGTATTTTATTCCCTTTGAAGCAATTGTGAATAGGAGCTCACTCTTGATTTGGCTCTCTGTTTGTCTATTATTGGTGTATAAGAATGCTTGTGATTTTTGCACATTGATTTTGTATCCTGAGACTTTGCTGAAGTTGCTTATCAGCTTAAGGAGATTTGGGGCTGAGATGATGGGGTTTTCTAGATATACAATCATGTCATCTGCAAACAGGGACAATTTGACTTCCTCTTTTCCTAATTGAATACCCTTTATTTCCTTCTCCTGCCTAATTGTCCTGGCCAGAACTTCCAACACTATGTTGAATAGGAGTGGTGAGAGAGGGCATCCCTGTCTTGTGCCAGTTTTCAAAGGGAATGCTTCCAGTTTTTGCCCATTCAGTATGATATTGGCTGTGGGTTTGTCATAAATAGCTCTTATTATTTTGAGATACATCCCATCAATACCTAATTTATTGAGAGTTTTTAGGATGAAGAGTTGTTGAATTTTGTCAAAGGCCTTTTCTGCATCTATTGAGATAATCATGTGGTTTTTGTCTTTGGTTCTGTTTATGTGCTGGATTATATTTATTGATTTGCATATATTTAACCAGCCTTGCATCCCAGGGATGAAGCCCACTTGATCATGGTGGATAAGCTTTTTGATGTGCTGCTGGATTCGGTCGCTACCTGACTTCAAACTATACTACAAGGCTACAGTAACCAAAACAGCATGGTACTGGTACCAAAACAGAGATATAGATCAATGGAACAGAACAGAGCCCTCAGAAATAACACCACATATCTACAACTATCTGATCTTTGACAAATCTGACAAAAACAAGCAATGGGGAAAGGATTCCCTATTTAATAAATGGTGCTAGGAAAACTGGCTAGCCATATGTAGAAAGCTGAAACTGGATCCCTTCCTTACACCTTATACAAAAATTAATTCAAGATGGATTAAAAACTTAAACATTAGACCTAAAACTATAAAAACCCTAGAAGAAAACCTAGGCATTACCATTCAGGACATAGGCATGGGCAAGGACTTCATGTCTAAAACACCAAAAGCAATGGCCACAAAAGCCAAAATTGACAAATGGGATCTAATTAAACTAAAGAGCTTCTGCACAGCAAAAGAAACTACCATCAGAGTGAACAGGCAACCTACAAAATGGGAGAAAATTTTCACAACCTACTCATCTGACAAAGGGCTAATATCCAGAATCTACAATGAACTCAAACAAATTTACAAGAAAAAAAAAACCCATCAAAAAGTGGGCGAAGGATATGAACAGACACTTCTCAAAAGAAGACATTTATGCAGCCAACAGACACATGACAAAATGCTCATCATCACTGGCCATCAGAGAATGCAAATCAAAACCACAATGAGATACCATCTCACACCAGTTAGAATGGCGATCATTAAAAAGTCAGGAAACAACAGGTGCTGGAGAAGATGTGGAGAAATAGGAACACTTTTACACTGTTGGTGGGACTGTAAACTAGTTCAACCATTGAGGAAGTCAGTGTGGCGATTCCTCAGGGATCTAGAACTAGAAATACCATTTGACCCAGCCATCCCATTACTGGGTGTATACCCAAAGGACTATAAATCATGCTGCTATAAAGACACATGCACACGTATGTTTATTGTGGCACTATTCACAATAGCAAAGACTTGGAACCAACCCAAATGTCCAATAATGATAGACTGGATTAAGAAAATGTGGCACATATACACCATGGAATACTATGCAGCCATAAAAAATGATGAGTTCATGTCCTTTGTAGGGACATGGATGAAATTGGAAATCATCATTCTCAGTAAACTATCGCAAGGACAAAAAAACAAACACTGCATGTTCTCACTCATAGATGGGAATTGAACAATGAGAACACATGGACACAGGAAGGGGAACATCACACTCTGGGGACTGTTGTGGGGTGGCGGTAGGGGGGAGGGATAGCATTAGGAGATATACCTAATGCTAAATGACGAGTTAATGGGTGCAGCACACCAGCATGGCACATGTATACATATGTAACCAACCTGCACATTGTGTACATGTACCCTAAAACTTAAAGTATAATAATAAAAAAAAGGTAAAGAAAGATGTTCAATATGGGCACTGTAAGCAGATATGGGAGAAAAAGAGAAAGGAAAGGAAGACTAAAATGATGGTTTTGATTGATTGTTTTTTGGTTCTGAAATGAAAATAAAACCAATAAGATTAAAAAAAAAAAAAGAAGGTAAGGTGGAGTGGGTAGCCTCCGTATTGATTAAGAAGGAGATGACGGACTTACCTTCCACTGTAAGAGTTACCCAAAGTGTCTGTGATGGTCCAGGAGGCTTCTGAGGTGATCAGGCAGCGGTAATCTTCAGCCGCTAAGCTGAGAAGATCTGGGAAGGAGTCAGTCAGAGAGCCTTGGGCCAGAGTTCCAGGGGCTCTGGGAGTGGCTGCTGGATGAGTTGGACAGTCCAATTTCCATTGGGGTCCCACACAGATGGGACTTGGCTTAGGAGGAATCCCGGGTTGTGGGCATTCCTTGGCCCAGTGGCCAGACTTTTGGCACTTGAAGCAAGATCCTTGGGGAGGAGATCCTGGAGGAATGCCTGACCACTGCAGTTTAGGTGTTTTGAAGTTCTTGTGTGCTGGAAATGTAGCTGGGGTTTCTCTCACAGCAGAGGCAAGTAATTGCAACTCAGAAATATGTTACTGTTTGGCTCTTTTTTATTATTGTATACCTTGAAGGTGAGGTTAATTAAGTCCTGTTGTGGAGTTTGAGGGCCAGAATCCAATTTTTGGAGCTTTTTCTAATGTCAGGAGTGGATTGGATAATAAAATGCATATTGAGAATAAGACAGCCTTCTGGCCTCTCTGGGTCTAGGGCAGTAAAGCGTCTAAGGGGTTGTTGCCAAATGGGCCATGAACTGGGCTGGGTGTTTATATTTGATGAAAAAGAGCCTAAATTCTAACTGATTTGGGAGAGGTCAGATGAAGAAAAAGGAGCATTAACTTTGACTATGCCTTCCGCTCCAGCCACCTCTCTAAGAGGAAATTGTTGGGCAGGTGGGGGATGTCTAGTCATGGAATGAAACTGTAAGCCAGACCGGGTGTGAGGAGGGGAGGTGATAGAAGGATTATAGGGTGGGGGAGCGGAGGTTGAGGAAGAATTGGGACCTGGCTTGGCCTGGCAAGGAGCAGCCTGGGAAGGAGGGGAGAGGTCAGATGGGTCCGTAGAAAAGGAGGATTTAAAGGACTCAGAGCTTGGGGTGGAGACTGAAGGAACAGACAGGAGAGAAAGAAGAAAGATTTGGGATGAGTCACTTTGGGAGCAGAGACTAGGGAGGGACCAAGGTGTAAAAGAAATGCTTGGACATCAGGCACCTTAGACCATTTACTCATTTTTTGACAAAATTATCTAGATCTTGTAGATGGAGATCAAAAGTGCTGTTTTCTGGCCATTTAGAGCCATTATCAAGTTTGTATTGGGGCCAAACGGTGTTGCAGAAGAAAAGAAGATGCTTAGGTTTTAGATCAGGTGAGAGTTGAAGAGGTTTCAAGTTTTTAAGAACACAGGCTAAGGGGGAAGAAGGAGGAATGGAGGGCAGAAGGTTGCCTATAGTAAAAAGGTAAGTTTAGGGAAAAGAGGGGTAGAGACACGGAGAGAGGGGGGTGGTACTTGTCACCCAGAGGAGGTAGTACTTGCCACCAAGGTGGAGGATCAAGGCAGGCATCCCTGCGGTGATCGAACAAGTCTGGAATGATGGTGAATAATCAGGCAGGCATCCCCACAGTGATTAGACACCAAGGGAAGACTGTCTTCCTGAGTCCGTGACTGGAACCGGAGTTTTGTGTTCACAGATAAAATGTGTCTCCTCTATCTCTACCAGAAAAGGAAAGGAACTGAAATTAAGGGAAGGGAGAGATTGAAGGGTGGTGCTGAAATTGAAAGGAGAAAGAGGTTGAGGGATAGTGAGAAAGGTTGGAGAAGAGAGTAAAAAGAGGCCGCTTACCTGATTTAAATTTGGTGAGGTGTTTCTTGGGCCAGTCTGAGGACCTGAGGTCATAGGTGGATGTTCTTATGGAGCAAAGAGCAGGAAGACAGAGGATTGATCTCCCAAGGGAGGTCCCCCAATCTGAGTCATGGCACTAAATGTCAAGCATGTCTGTGTGAAGAGAGTCCACCAACAGGCTTTGTGTGAGCAACAAGGCTGTATTTCACTTGGCGGCAAGTGGACTGAGTCCAAAAAGAGAGTCAGCAAACAGAGATGGGGTGGGGTAGTTTTATAGAACTGGGGTAAGCAGTGGAAAGTTACAGTTAAAGGTGGTTATCTATTGTCAGCAGAGGAGGGGGTCACAAGGTGCATGGTGGGGAGATCATGAGAATTGTTGTCCAGAAGAAGAATGTCATGAGGTCGATCGATCAGTTGGGACAGGGCAGGAACAAGTCATAATGGAATATCGGAAAGTTGGTCAATCAGTTAAGACAGGAGCTGGCTCTTTCACTTCTTTTGTAGTTTTGGGTTGCCCCAGACTTCTTGGCTCCTGCTGGCCACCTGGATGTATATGTGCAGGTTACCAGGATTACAATGGCTGAACTTTCACTCAGAAGCCTGACAGTGAGTAGGTTTAATGAGGTGAGGAATCCTCTTGGGCTGACTTGTAGACCTATGCCCAACTTTAGCATTAAATCCTTCCCCAGTAAATTAATTCCTGCTTCAGGGATTAACAAGAACTGAATATAAGTTGAGTGATCCTGGTATCTAACTTCTGCGCTTTATAAAATTTTTGCTCTACATCCTTCCCCTTTAACCCCAGAGACTAGAAGTTCCTCTGAGGAGGAGACAACATTAGACAGGAGGAAACAAATAGAGGAGCAAGCAGCCCCTGAATCGACTAAAAAGATGATAAGCTCATGTTTAGGTCCCACCTCCAAATTTATCAAGGGCTCCTGGTGGGACTCAAGATAAAAGAGACAGAGCCCCTGACCCCCCAATTCTTCCTTGAAAGTCATGAGTGGAAGGGCTTCTTTCTCCTTTCTTAGTTCAGGACATCTCTTGAAGTGGCCTGTTCTTCCACATCTATAGCACCTATCTTGTCCTTCCTCCCTCTTAATTCTGGGATTCTTTAGCCTTGCTCCCCCATACTCTTTAGGGCGGCTGATAGACAAGGACGTTGATCCTCCAGATGGAGGCTGGGGTCCTTTAAAAGATGTTCAGACCCTTTATAGTTTCTGGCTTCCTGGAAGCTCTGTCTAGAAGCACCTGGGTTTGGAGCCATCTGTTGGAAAGTGAAAATATAAGTTTTGTCTTTTCTTTCTGTTTTTCTTCATCCTTTTTCATGTATACTTTCTGAGCTTCCCTGAGAAACTCATTTAGGGGGCAGTTCTTCCCAATTGTGTATCTTTTGTAAATTTTTGAAATGTCTGGCCAACTTTTAGTGACAAATTGGAGTTTTGACATTCCTTGCACAAGGGGATCATCCAAACTGAGGCCTGCAGATTGCCTCATTTGCTCCCTCAGTCTGTCTAGGCATCTCACAGGCCCTTCATCCTTTTCCTTTTATATATCAAGTGCTTTAGAAAGATTTTGGGTTTGGGGTACTGATTCCCAAATTCCTTTTATTATCATCTCCCTTAGGTCCTGCATATTTTCCTGGTGATCTGCATTGTTATTGTCCCACCAGGGGTCTCGGGTAGGGAATTTCTCATCCGTGGTAGGAACATTTTCACTGGGATGGTCCTCACATTCCCAAACTACCATAGCAGCCCTACGAATTATACTCCTTTCTTCCTCTGAAAAGAGGATGCCCAAGATGGACATTAACTCGACCCAAGTATATAACTGAGGTCCTAAGAATTGGTCAATTTGGTCTGCCACTCCATAAGGGTTATCTAGTGGTGGTTTAAGCTCCTTTTAAAAATTCCAGACTTCTGAACTGGTTAAGGGAGCATTTACAAAGCCAATGGCCCCCCCTCCTTGTGGTACCTCTTTCAAAGGGAAGAGGGTCGGGGCTGACCTCTTAGGTACAGAGGGAAATGGGAAATTTTGAATATCTTTTTTATATTGTTCTACCTCATGCTGGAGTCCTTTTAGAGAGGGGTATTTAGGTTGGGAGGGAACAGGCTGGTGGGATGGTAATTACCAAGAGTCAGGGTTATAAGGAGGAGAGATAACATGAGTAGAGGGGGAATTTGGAACAGGATCAGAGGTGGCAGTGGCTGTCTGAGGGGAAAGATTGGGGACACTGAATGGGGGAAGGTAGTCTAGGGGATCCCATGTGCTGGAGTCTTTACTCAAGAGAGCTGGCTCCTCTGACTTTTCATTTTGAGGTGCCAGATTGGGTTCTTCCTTATTTGTTTTTAAGGGAGAAAGGAGGGCAGGTCCTTGACTCCAACAAAGGGCATAACCTAGTTCTTCTTGAGATACTGGACTTTTATCATTAACATATCAGATTAGAAGCTGACACATTCCATCCTCATTCAACCCAAACTTTGGCAAGAAGATTGAGGGTTTGAGGATAGGTCCCTGAGTCCAAATAAAACAGTAATATTTTATCATTTGTTGCTTTTTCCTATGTTTAGTCCTTTCATTATCTTTCCAGTGTTTTTGCATGAGACCTAGGGGTTTATCGAGAGGGATATCTTTGTTACCATCTTTGTTCCCCTGGCTCCCTGTCTTGCTTGGGGGTATTTCCCATCTTGATGGTTTTGGGGTAACGTTCAAGGTTCAATTTGCCTTACTGGAATTTTCTCACCTTTTGGGGTGAGGCTCAATTTCCCCAACTGTAAATTTCTTGCCTTTTGGGGTGAGGCTCAATTTCCCCCACTGGAAATCTCTTGCCTCTTCTACTACTGGAGGTTTGTGTGAGGTTCAATCCCCCCCAGTAGGGATGTCTCACCTCTTTTTAACCTCTAAGCCACCCTGACCAAGGAGAACTTCACCATCCCCGCTGCAGTTTTCTTGGTCCCAACCACCAAGGAAATACTTTACCGGCTCCCACGGCTTCTCCTTCCTTGGTCTGTGCACAGAGTCATTGCTGCAGTATGTGAGGATCCTTTAAACTAGGTTGCTGGCCAGTTTATTTTTTTCACGTTGCTGAGGGCTTGGGTTATTCTTTGCACTGGGTGGGTTCTGATTTCTCACCCCTGAGGCTGCCACAAGGGGCAGGGTGCATACCTCCTCATGAGAGAGAACCAGAGACCATCCCCGGAGGGGAATGTAATCCCAGACAAGCCCCCAAATTGTTATAAATAAAGTTTCAGTGCCACAAAAGAAATAACACTCAAATATAAAATTTTCTTTTTAATTCTCAGCAAGGCAAAGTACTTCTACAGAAAGGTGTGCCCTTACAGATGGAGCAATGGTGAGTATGTACTTCGACAAGGGAGGGAAAGGGGTTCTTATTCTTGACACATGTGGTCCCTACTCCTGTGTCATTCCCCTATTGGCTAGGGTTAGACCGCACAGGCTAAACTAATTCTGATTGACTAATTTAAAGAGAGTGACGGGGTGAGTGGTTTGGCGGGAAAAATGATTATGAAATGAGTCAGTATGGAGAATGAATCAGAATGAGTCAGGGTGGAGAATAAGTCAGGGTGGAGTAGGTAATCGGAATGAGTCAAGGTGGAGAATGAGTCAGGGTGCAGTAGGTAATCAGAAAATGTAGCTTTATGAGGAAGTTATGTTTAAAAGTAGAAGGCAAAGAATTGAACATACAGACATATTAATTCTTTGAAGAGAAATTTAGAATTCATATTTAACAATCTCAGTTGAATTAAAAAAACAGTCTCTGGATTCTATGAAATATTAATATATAATAGTAGATTATAACAGGCTACACAAATGTCAGCTATGGCCCATGCAATTTAGGGAAAAGTATACATATATTTATTATACAAGGGACTGCTAGTTTTTTGAGCCGTGATTTCACACAAGCACAGTGAAGCCAATGTCATGTCTGAATCTGCATTTTAAGACATGTTAAAAGATATGTTTTATGTATTGTTTCTAAATTTAATGCCAAATATATTATTGGTCAAGCGTTGTAGATGCTATACTTCAAAGGTAAAGTAAAATTTGTTGTACTGCCCCACTTTGAAAGAAAAACAAAACCTTAAGAGGCAGGAAGATATTATAATGATAACATTTAGTATTATAAATTCTTCTGTTGAACATTTATTTTTTACCTACTCTATGGAGGTGCTTGTGTGTGACCTCTGCTGTCCAATAAGGTAAGAACTAGCTACACGTAGCTATTGAGCACTGGAAAGGTGGCTAGCCCAAAGTGAGATGTGTTGTCAATGTAAAATATACACCAGATTTTAAAGACTTGATAAAAAAATTATGTCAATAATTTTTATATTGATTACATTATAATGATAATATTTTAGCTATACTGGGTTAAATTTATCTGTTTCTTATGAGTTTTTAAATGTGGCTATTAGAAAATGTGAAATTATACATGTAGCTCACATTTATGGCTCCTTTCTGTGCTAGAAAATAGGATTGCATAATTGGAAGATATAGACTGCCCTCAAAGAGTGCATAGTCTAAAGAGTGGAGGAGAGGGAAGGAGAGGAAAAAAATTATATCAAGGAGCTGGGTTTCATACTACAACTCAAAAGCAAAAAGTGAAAAGGCACCAAACTTTATTTTTTTGTAAGGATTCTACACTTCACAGCCTCTGTCTCACTAAGTAATGGGAAGGAGGGGGTGGTGTGGGAAGATCCTCAAACTTGCTAATTAAAGGTATTTTCATCTTTCTGGTTTAGACAGCCTTATTTTGCCTAAATATTCAGTCAATTCAAAATTTAACTCCCTGTCAGGGCTGTTTCTCCTCCAGCCTTCTACGTGGCAGGATGATATCTGGGTTTTTTTTTGTTTTTTGTTTTTTGATGGACCCTTGCTCTGTCGCTCAGGCTGGAGTGCAGTGACATGATCTCGGCACACTGCAACCTCTGCCTCCTGGGTTCAGGCAATTCTCCTGCCTCAGCCTCCTGAGTAGCTGGGATTACAGGCGCACGCCACCATGCCCAGCTAATTTTTAGTAGAGATGGGGTTTCTCCATGTTGGTCAGGCTGGTCTCGAACTCCTGACTTTGTGATCCACCTGTGTCAGCCTCCCAAAGTGCTGGGATTACAGGAGCCAGCCACCATGCCCTGCTGACATCTGGGTTTTATGGAACTTACTGGGTTGATGTTATATCAGAAGAGGGGGCTCGGCCCTACATGTGGGTTTTTGTACTGGCCCTCTGTTGACCAGGCCCCTGTTTTGGCTTTCTCTGTGCTGCACAATCCTAAGGCTCACCAGAGCTTTCATTTGATGCCCTCATCTGCCCTATAACAGCCCTCAGCTACTGGCTTACTGAGCCCCCTTTGCAGCAAAATTCCTAAATCCTGCCAACCAGAATTTCAGCTGTCTCCTTTCTTCTGTGTGACATGAGGAGCTTACGTAGTCCTTCCATGCCACTCAGGGGGTGAGGGAGGCTCAGGGCCCTGTGGATTCCTGACTGCACAAGGACACTAGTTCTACTCCACTGCTATGCTCCAAGACAGGCTTGTAGTTCCCAAGAAGATATTCTCCTCTCTCCAGATCCCTGGAAAGTTTTTTATGAGAAATGGATTGAAAACTCCATTGATTTAGCATTCTTACTGACAACCCAGTATTGTTTCCAACACGCTGTCTTCTTGGGTTTTACAGCTTTTCCTTCTTCTTTCCCATCTCACCCCTAAAAGCTTTACTACCATGGAAGGATGCATAAAAAGTATTTTTAAAATAGCACAATTAGCAATTACAATATAGTTCAGGTGCTATACAAAGAAACATGCCCAAAGGATAATGGAATTCAAAGATGTATCTAATTCAGCCTAGTGATAAAGAAAGGCTTCCCTGAGCAGATTCATAAATCTTTATTGAACACTACAGCGTGCCAGGCACTGTTCTAGGTTCAGAGATTGTATGTGGTGAAAAAGAAAGATACAATTTCTGATCCAGTGAAGCTTAGTGGTGGAAGACAGAACATTATGTAAGAAAAATAATAAATGAGCTGTTTCTTCAGGTAGTGATGATCCTATGAATAAAATAATGCAACTAATGAGATAGCAGATGACTGTGGGGTAAATATGTGCATGAGGTGGTTAGGAAAGATCTCTCTGAAATAGTGACACTTAAGCTGAGACTTGAAGGATGAGAAGCAGCCAGTCTATGAAGCTCTGTGGGCAGAATGATGCAAGAGAAGGGAACAGCAAGGGTAAAGTCCCTGAGACAGGAACAGCCTTGGCCTATTTGAAGAACAGGAAATAAAGATCCATGTGTCTGAGCTGAATTTTGAAGGACTAACAGGAGTTATCTGGGTTGTGGACCAAGGGACAGGAAGAAGAGGACAGGGACGGGAAGTCATTTTAGAGAAGGGGATCCATAAACTGCACAAAGTGGGAACTGAAACTTTAATCAGGAGTAATAAAGTGGCCAGGCACAATGGCTCATGCTTGTAATCCCAGCAGTTTGGGAGGCTGAGGTGGGAGGATCACTTTCACTGGAGGCCAGGAGTTTGAGACCAGCCTGGCATGTGAGACCCCATTTGTTGAAAAAAAAAAAAAAGAGTAATAAAGTTGAAGCTGTGGTAACAGTGCAATCTCCTTTGTCCTAGAGTAGGTTGCAGTGACTTTTTCTGTGCCATTGGGAAGTAAAGGAATGAGTTCAATGGAGTATTCTTCCCTCACTAGGATCCTAAGTTTCTTAGTTACCTGCTAACTTGTAAATATTTGAATAATAGCTACCATTTTATTGAGCACCTACTATTTTCTAGGTGTCTTAGGAATAGGTGTCTTAGGAATATTATCCTACCCACCATCCTCCAAGTAGATATCATTCCCAATTTACAGTTGAAGGACCAAGCCTCAAAGAGCTTAAGTAATTTGCCCACAGTAAATGGCAAAGCTGGGTTTTAAACCCAGGTCTGTGCCAAATTTCATGCTCTTTCCACTATTCTATGTACCATAAAAAACACAATTATGTCCAGAGATTAGAAAGGAAAGATGGGTAGCTTCACCTGAGAGGCCTCAGAGGACAGAACTCATTTCCTTGAGGAAGTGAATATGCTCAACGATTTAGTGCTTGGCTTTGTGGGCTCAGAAACAAACTCATATCAACCAAGCTTATGATGCTTATTATGATTTGATCAGAATGCCAATTTCAAATATGATTTCCTGGAAAAGTATAGACAAATAAAATATGTAATCAAGAATGTAGAATGTCGATTCACAAGCAGGTTTTAAAAAGCACTTTTTAGGGCCGGGCATGGTGGCTCACACCTGTAATCCCAGCACTTTGGGAGGTCAAGGCAGGCAGATCACCTGAGGTCAGGAGTTCGAGACCATCCTGGCGAACATGGTGAAACCCCGTCTCTACTAAAAAAATACAAAAATTAGCCAAGCGTAGTGGCAGGCGCCTGTAATCCCAGCTGCTTGGGAGGCTGAGGCATGAGAATTGCTTGAACCCAGGAGGCAGAGGTTGCAGTGAGCTGAGAGTGTGCCATTGCACGCCAGCCTGGGTAACAAGAGCGAAACTCTGTCTCAAAAAAAAAAGCACTTTTTAAAGATATTCTTGACACATGCAGTTATGTTCTAGGATTAATAATGTGTTCCTGTATGTGGAAAAAAGTGCAGGAGTTCTAACTCTGGTGGCTTCTAGCCTAGCAAACTAAATGCTACTATGCAAAAGTCTTTTTAAAATACTAATTTTTTTAATATTCCAACCTAACCTTGCTCTCAAAATGAGTCACAAATTGTAGCAAATATTAAGATAAATAATAACTAAGGGGCAACATGCCAAGAACTATCAACATTGTTACCAAAGCTGAATACTAAAGAAAAAGTGTGTGTGGGGGGGGCGGAAATGGAAAATTTGGTTGCCATTTTGAATATTGGCTTGAGCCACAGTTTTTGAGCTGAGAAAAGGATTCTAAATCACTGCACCCACATACTGAATACTTCTAGTTTTAAAAGGTAAAATGAATCATTTGTTGAAGGGTGGAGCCAAGATGGCCGAATAGGAACAGCTCTAGTCTACAGCTCCCAGTGTTAGCGACGCAGAAGATGAATGATTTCTGCATTTCCAACTGAGGTACTGGGTGCATCTCACTGGGATTGTTGGACAGTGGGTGCAGGACAGTGGGTGCAGTGCACTGAGCCTGAGCCAAAGCAGGGCGAGGCATCGCTTCACCCGGGAAGTGCAAGGGGTCGGGGAGTTCCCTTTCCTAGCCAAGGAAAGGGGTGACAGACGACACCTGGAAAATCGGGTCACTCCCACCCTAATACTGTGCTTTTCTGATGATCTTAGCAAACGGCACACCAGGAGATTATATCCCGTGCCTGGCTTGGAGGGTCCTACGCCCACAGAGACTCGCTCATTGCTAGCACAGCAGTCTGAGATCAAACTGCAAGGCAGCAGCGAGGCTGGGGGAGGGGAGCCTGCCATTGCTGAAGCTTGAGTAGGTAAACAAAGCGGCCAGGAAGCTCAAACTGGGTGGAGCCCACTGCAGCTCAAGGAGGCCTGCCTGCCTCTGTAGACTCCACCTCTGGGGGCAGGGCATAGTCAAACAAAAGGCAGCAGAAACCTCTGCAGACTTAAATGTCTCTGTCTGACAGCTTTGAAGAGAGTAGTGGTTCTCCCAGCATGCAGCTTGAGATCTGAGAATGGACAGACTGCCTCCTCAAGTGGGTCCCTGACCCCCAAGTAGCCTAACTGGGAGGCACCCCCTAGTAGGGGCAGACTGACACCTCACATGGCCGGGTACTCCTCTAAGACAAAACTTACAGAGGAACGATCAGGCAGCAATATTTGCTATTCACAATATCTGCTGTTCTGCAGCCTCTGCTGCTGATACCCAGGCAAACAGGGTCTGGAGTGGACCTCCGGCAAACTCCAACAGACCTGCAGCTTAGGGTCCTGACTGTTAGAAGGAAAGCTAAAAAACAGAAAGGACATCCAGACCAAAACCCCATCTGTACATCCCCATCATAAAAGACCAAAGGTAGACAAAACCACAAAAATGGGGAAAAAACAGAGCAGAAAAATTGACAAATCTAAAAATCAGAGTGCCTCTCCTCCTCCAAAGGAACGCAGCTCCTCACCAGCAATGGAACAAAGCTGGATGGAGAATGACATTGACAAGTTGAGAGAAGAAGGCTTCAGATGATCAAACTACTCCAAGCTAAAGGAGGAAGTTTGAACCCATGGCAAAGAAGTTAAAAACCTTGAAAAAAGATTAGATGAATGGCTAACTAGAATAACCAATGCAGAGAAGTCCTTAAAGGACCTGATGGAGCTGAAAACCACAGCACGAGAACTATGTGATGAATGCACAAGCCTCAATAGCCGATTCGATCAACTGGAAGGAAGGTATCAGTGATGGAAGATGAAATTAATGAAATGAAGTGAGAAGAGAAGTTTAGAGAAAAAAGAATAAAAAGAAATGAACAAAGCCTCCAAGAAATATGGGACTATGTGAAAAGACCAAATCTACGTCTGATTGGTGTACCTGAAAGTGATGGGGAGAATGGAACCAAGCTGGAAAACACTCTGCAGGATATTATCCAGGAGAACTTCCCCAATCTAGCAAGGCAGGCCAACATTCAAATTCAGGAAATACAGAGAACACCACATAGATACTCCTCGAGAAGAGCAACTCCAAGACACATAATTGTCAGATTCACCAAAGTTGAAATGAAGGAAAAAATATTAAGGGCAGCCAGAGAGAAAGGTCGGGTTACCCACAAAGGGAAGCCCATCAGACTAACAGCAGATCTCTCAGCAGAAACTCTACAAGCCAGAAGAGAGTGGGGGCCAATATTCAACATTCCTAAAAAAAAGAATTTTCCACCCAGAATTTCATATCCAGCCAAACTAAGCTTCATAAGTGAAGGAGAAATAAAATCCTTTACAGACAAGCAAATGCTGAGAGATTTTGTCACCACCAGGCCTGCCCTAAAAGAGCTCCTCAAGGAAGCACTAAACATGGAAAGGAACAACTTGTACCAGCCACTGCAAAAACATGCCAAATTGTAAAGACCATCGAGGCTAGGAAGAAACTGCATCAACTAATGAGCAAAATAACCAGCTAACATCATAATGACAGGATCAAATTCACACATAACAATATTCACCTTAAATGTAAATGGGAGAAATGCTCCAATTAAAACACACAGACTGGCAAATTGGACAAAGAGTCAAGACTCATCAGTGTGGTGTATTCAGGAAACCCATCTCACATGCAGAGACACACATAGGCTCAAAATAAAGGGATGGAGGAAGATCTACCAAGCAAACGGATAACATAAAAAGGCAGTTGTTGTAATCCTAGTCTCTGATAAAACAGACTTTAAACCAACAAAGATCAAAAGAGACAAAGAAGGCCATTACATAATGGTAAAGGGATCAATGCAACAAGAAGAGCTAACTATCCTAAATATATATGCACCCAATACAGGAGCACCCAGATTCATAAAGCAAGTCCTTAGAGACCTACAAAGAGACTTAGAGTCCCACACAATAATAATGGGAGACTTTAACACCCCACTGTCAACATTAGACAGATCAATGAGACAGAAAGTTAACAAGGATATCCAGGACTTGAACTCAGCTCTGCACCAAGCAGACCTAATAGACATCTACAGAACTCTCCACCCCAAATCAACAGATTATACACTCTTTTCAGCACCACACCACACCTATTCCAAAATTGACCACATAGTTGGAAGTAAAGCACTCCCTAGAAAATGTAAAAGAACAGAAATTATAACAAACTGTCTCTCAGACCACAGTGTAATCAAACTAGAACTCAGGATAAAGAATCTCACTCAAAACCGCTCAACTACATGGAAACTGAACAACCTGCTCCTGAATGACTACTGGGTACATAACGAAATGAAGGCAGAAATAAAGATGTTCTCTGAAACCAATGAGAACAAAGACACAACATACCAGAATCTCTGGGACACATTCAAAGAAGTGTGTAGAGGGAAATTTATAGCACTAAATGCCCACAAGAGAAAGCAGGAAAGATCTAAAATTGACACCCTAACATCACAATTAAAAGAACTAGAGAAGCAAGAGCAAACACATTCAAAAGCTAGCAGAAGGCAAGAAATAACTAAGATCAGAGCAGAACTGAAGGAAATAGAGACACAAAAAACCGTTCAAAAAATCAATGAATCCAGGAGCTGGTTTTTTGAAAAGATCAACAAAATTGATAGACCACTAGCAAGACTAATAAAGAAGAAAAGAGAGAAGAATCAAATAGATGCAATAAAAAATGATAAAGGGGATATCACCACTGATCCCACAGAAATACAAACTACCATCAGAGAATACTATAAACACCTCTATGCAAATAAACTAGAAAATCTGGAAGAAATGGATAAATTCCTCAACACATACACTCTCCCAAGACTAAACCAGGTAAAAGTTGAATCTCTGAATAGACCAATAACAGGCTCTGAAATGGAGGCAATAATTAATAGCTTACCAACCAAAAAAGTCCAAGACCAGACGGATTCACAGCCGAATTCTACCAGAGGTACAAGGAGGAGCTGATACCATTCCTTCTGAAACTATCCCAATCAATAGAAAAAAGAGGGAATCCTCCCTAACTCATTTTATGAGGCCCGCATCATCCTGATACCAAAGCTGGGCAGAGACACAACAAAAAAAAAAAGAGAATTTTAGACCAATATCCTTGATGAACATTGATGCAAAAATCCTCAATAAAATACTGGCAAACCGAATCCAGCAGCACATCAAAAAGCTTATCTGCCATGATCAAGTGGGCTTCATCCCTGGGATGCAAGGCTGGTTCAATATACACAAATCAATAAATGTAATCCAGCATGTAAACAGAACCAAAGACAAAAACCACATGATTATCTCAATAGATGCAGAAAAGGCCTTTGACAAGATTCAACAACCCTTCATCCTAAAAACTCTCAATAAATTAGGTATTGATGGGACATATCTCAAAATAATAAGAGCTATCTATGACAAACCCACAGCCAATATCATACTGAATGGGCAAAAACTGGAAGCATTCCCTTTGAAAACTGGCACAAGACAGGGATGCCCTCTCTCACCACTCCTATTCAACATAGTGTTGGAAGTTCTGGCCAGGGCAATTAGGCAGGAGAAGGAAATAAAGGGTATTCAATTAGGAAAAGAGGAAGTCAAATTGTCCCTGTTTGCAGATGACATGATTGTATATCTAGAAAACCCCATTGTCTCAGCCCAAAATCTCCTTAAGCTAATAAACAACTTCAGCCAAGTCTCAGGATACAAAATCAATGTACAAGAATGACAAGCATTCTTATACACCAATAACAGACAAACAGAGAGCCAAATCATGAGTGAATTCCCATTCATAATTGCTTCAAAGAGAATAAAATACCTAGGAATCCAACTTACAAGGGATGTGAAGGACCTCTTCAAGGAGAACTGCAAACCACTGCTCAATGAAATAAAAGAGGATACAAACAAATGGAAGAACATTCCATGCTCATGGGTAGGAAGAATCAATATCGTGAAAATGGCCATACTGCCCAAGGTAATTTATAGATTCAATGCCATCCCCACCAAGCTACCAATGATTTTCTTCACAGAATTGGAAAAAACTACTTTAAAGTTCATATGGAACCAAAAAAGAGCCCACATTGCCAAGTCAGTCCTAAGCCAAAAGAACAAAGCTGGAGGCATCACGCTACCTGACTTCAAACTGTAGTACAAGGCTACAGTCACCAAAACAGCATGGTACTGGTACCAAAACAGAGATATATACCAATGGAACAGAACAGATCCCTCAGAAATAATGCCACGTATCTACAACTATCTGATCTTTGACAAACCTGACAAAAACAAGCAATGGGGAAAGGATTCCCTACTTGATAAATGGTGCTGGGAAAACTGGCTAGCCATATGTAGAAAGCTGAAACTGGATCCCTACCTTATACCTTATACCTTATACAAAAATTAATTCAAGATGGATTAAAGATTTAAATGTTAGACCTAAAACCATAAAAACCCTAGAAGAAAACCTAGGCAATATCATTCAGGACATAGGCATGGGCAAGGACTTCATGTCTAAAACACAAAAAGCAATGGCAACAGAAGCCAAAATTGACAAATGGGATCTAATTAAACTAAAGAGCTTCTGCACAGCAAAAGAAACTACCATTAGAGTGAACAGGCAACCTACAGAATGGGAGAAAATTTTTGCAATCTACTCATCTGACAAAGGGCTAATATCCAGAATCTACAATGAACTCCAACAAATTCATAAGAAAAAACAAACAACCCCAACAAAAAGTGGGCGAAGGATATGAACAGACACTTCTCAAAAGAAGACATTTATGCAGCCAACAGACACATGAAAAAATGCTCATCATCACTGGCCATCAGAGAAATGCAAATCAAAACCACAATGAGATACCATCTCACACCAGTTAGAATGGCGATCATTAAAAAGTCAGGAAACAACAGGTGCTGGAGAGGATGTGGAGAAATAGGAACACTTTTACACTGTTGGTGGGACTGTAAACTAGTTCAACCATTGTGGAAGTCAGTATGGTGATTCCTCAGGGATCTAGAACTAGAAATACCATTTGACCCAGCCATCCCATTACTGGGTATATACCCAAAGGATTATAAATCATGCTGCTATAAAGACACATACACACGTATGTTTATTGCGGCACTATTCACAGCAGCAAAGACTTGGAACCAACCCAGATGTCCAACACTGATAGACGGGATTAAGAAAATGTGGCACATATACACCATGGAACACTATACAGCCATAAAACATGATGAGTTCCTGTCCTTTGTAGCGACATGGATGAAGCTGGAAACCATCATTCTCAGCAAACTATCCTAAGGACAAAAAACCAAACACCGCATGTTCTCACTTATAGGAGGGAATTGAACAATGAGAACACATGCACTCAGGAAGGGGAACATCACACACCGGGTCCTGTTTTGGGGTCAGGGGAGGGGGGAGGGATAGCATTAGGAGATATACCTAATGTTAAATGACGAGTTAATGGGTGCAGCACACCAACATGGCACATGTATATATATGTAACAAACCTGCACGTTGTGCACATGTACCCTAAAACTTAAAGTATAATAAAAAAATAAATAAATAAATAAAAGGTAAAATCTATGATATAGTAAATATGAAAACTTTAATATTTCTTGATTTAGATATTTCTTTCTCGGTTCTCCTAGTTTAAATGAAGAAAGACATTTATTGCTGTATTAACCTTTTTGTTTTGTGGACTTTAATTCTTTAAAAGTAGAACTTTGTGTTTCATCTGTCTGCTGAATATGAAGGTGCTACAGGATACAAAATCGTGAGTTAAGGCATGACCTGTTTTGTTTGTGTGCTTTTTTCAGATGGAGTCTCGCTTTGTCAGTCAGACTGGAGTGCAGTAGCACGATCTCAGCTCACAGCAACCTCTGCCTCTCGGGTTCAAGAGATTCTCCCAAGTAGCTGGGATTACAGGTGCCCGCCATCACACCCGGCTAATTTTTGTATTTTTAGTAGAGATGAGGTTTCCCCATGTTGGCCAGGATGGTCTCAAACTCCTGATCTCAAGTGATCTGCCCTCCTTGGCCTCCCAAAGTGCTGGGATTACAGGCTGAGCCACCGCACTGGGCCGGCATGACCTGTTTTAATCCGTGCAAACATGTGGCTACTTGCACTACAGCAACAAATAGTTGTAGTGCACATTTGCCCTTTTTTCTCTTGATTTCTTAGTATGTGGATCTCTTTTCTATATTTAGAGAATTCCCTATGAACATTTCTTGCTGTCTTCCTTCCACAATAAGAAGATGGGAGCAACAGATAATCACTTTCCCAGATCACCTAACAGTTGGAAAGAAAGCACATGACCTGGGTTCAGCCAGTCAGATACATCTAATTGGGACTTTGAATCTGAAGCTAATGTTGGAAAGAAGCAATCCAAGTGGACAGTTCTTTCTGACAATGGCTGCCATGGCTGCCCTGTCTGTTATCTACAGGCAAAGGCCAAGAGAATATTCAGGACCAGTGGTGCAAGCAACGGCACCAGCATCCTGCAGAGGGGATAGGTCTTTCCTGGCTGGCATGATTATGGCTGCTGTGCTGAATGACTAGCAAACCTTCCTTTCTGCCCATTTTCTAGACCTGGTTCTTCAGCCTTCTTAGAAATTCTGAGATGCCCAGTATCATTTTAATAAATCCTTTTTCTGTTTAAACCAGTCGGAATTGGTGTCTGATACAATGGCTAACTATGTCTAACTATGTCTATGGTTGCACCTTTTGAAATTTCTGTACCATAATTTATGTTAAAAGAAAACCATGCAAATGATTGAACAAAAATCCTTTCGTCATCTGCTGCCAAGGTGCTGAGTTCTTCCGAGGAAGCTAAAGCTGACTTGGAGTGAGGCCCTCACTTGATCTGACAATGAGCACCACTCCCAGCAGCATCAGCCCTGTACTCGCCTGCGCCATGGACTCTGTCTCTGAGCTCACCTGCATCTACTCAGGCCCCATTCTGCATGTTGAGGTGACCATCATGGAAGATAAGATAAATGCCACCATTAAAGTAGCTGGTGGAAATGTTGAACCTTTCTGGCCTGGCTTGTTTGCAGAGGCCCTGGACAATGTCAACATCAGGAGCCTCATATGCACTGGAGAGGCCAGTAGACCTGCTCCAGCACCTGGTGCTGCACCAATGGGAGGTCCTGCTCCCTCCACCACTGCAGCCCAAGCTGAAGAGAGGGAAGTGGAATCAAAGAAAGAAGAATCCGAGCAGTCTGATGATGCATGAGCTTTGGTCTTTTTTGACAAAATCTCTTTTGTAACATGTTCAATAAAAAACCAAACTCTTAAAAAAAAAAAAACCACAATCTCTAATGTTATTTCATGACCCATATAGGCACTAGGAGATTATGAACATGGGATTTTAACTGATATGTGTTATAATCCAACTATGCCTATGTCATTTTTTATACATCCTTGTGAAATCCAGAAAAGTAATATGAAAATGTGATGGACCTTGTTGAAGGGAGTGGCACATGGAGAGCATCATTGTAAAATACTCCTGGTGTCTCCATACCCACTTACTCTTTCCTTCTCCAAGAGGAAAGACTGATTTACCTAATTTAAGAGTTGGAAGAAGAAACCAGGAAGTTGTGGCCCCAGCCCATTCTCCTCCATCTTGGGAGCCACCGCCAGACTGCATGAGCTGTGTTGCCCTTACCATATAGTAAGCTTGGAGTACCAGCCCTGCCCTTCTGAAAGAGGCTTGTCCTGGTGCACCCTTGCCTGTGCCTGAGAGGGTGAGTCTGCAATTCAGAGGTTCAGCGTTAGGAAGCCCACTGATACTGTACACACCTGGATCATGTCCTTTACCTTGACTCTTAGCAGGAATATAGGCAATACTTTAGTCTCATTTGGCAATCGTTTAAGAACTTGACATGAGAAGAGGACAGTTTTTAAATGTAGCACTGGCAGACTCAAACAGATTTATACAAATTATTCCATTTGTACTTTCAAAGTAAAATTCTAGGCTGGGCGTGGTGGCTCACCATGTAATCCCAACACTTTGGGAGGCCCAGGGTGAGTGGATTGCTTGAGGCCAGGAGTTTAAGAGCAGCCTGGCCAACATGGTGAAATCTTGTCTCTACTAAAAATACAAAAATTAGCCAACCATGGTGGCACGCACCTGTAGTCCCAGCTACTCAGGAGGCTGAGGTAGGAGAATCACTTGAACCCAGGAGGCGGAGGTTGCAGTGAGTTAAGATTGCGCCATTGCACTCCAGCCTAGGTGACAGAGGGAGACTCCATCTCAAAAACAAAAAACAAAACAAAACAAAACAAAAAAATAAAGTAAAATTCTAAAAATTTAATGTGTATCTAGTTTGCTACTTTTTTCTTCTTGTCTCAGTCTGAATCCAATCAGGAAAGAGGAAACACATAGTAATTTAAACAGGAAAGGTTTAATATAAAGAATCATGCACTAAATGATGAGACTGGTGTACCTAGATTGAGTAGTCAAGAGAGAATTCTAAAGAATACAGGAATAGCAGATATAAAGAGCAGCCACTATCCCTACGTCTCTTAGGTGAGATGGAGCATCCAAGGAAAAGCCCTGGCACTGGGCTGAGAGCCAGACTTTGTTGGAGAGAACTTGGCTGTGGCTCACGGAAAGGCACAGAAGTCACTGTGGTGGCATGTCCTCTGGAATCTGTGGAAATTTATCCTCCAGGGTGCTGGGGAAAATTGTTGGGGCTCACCAGAGGCATTGGGGTACAAAGCTGCTCAAGACCGGGGGTTGGTGTTGGGAAGGGGAGTGCTGCTGGCCTCTGGGGGCTACTGCCCCATCCCACACCCCACACACTAAACTCTTGCAGGAGCCTGCTGAGAGAAGCTCAGGGAATCAGAAAGCAAAACCCCTTTTTCCCTCCTGCAATGTCTTTCTAGAACCCCTCCACTGACAAAGCTTAACATTGTGCCAGCTGGCAAAGGAAAATCCTTTGAAGATCCCAGAACTGTTTTCACAGCCCGGGGAAATTAACAGAGTGAATTTGAAGCTGAGAGGAAACAAACCCATAATCAATACCCCTAGATATTGATTTGGCTTTATTTTATGGTGATATTAAGTTAATTGTATCTTCTGACACTAATATCCACTTTTGAAAATTCAGAGTAATCCAGCACTAAAGTAGTGAATGTCTGTGCTTACCCAAAGGCCTATTCTGGGAATCTGGAGTTGAATTTTTGTATTTTCTGTTGTTCCCATAAGGAATATTGAGATTTTTTTTCTTTTCCAATAGCTGGTTATGTACTCAGATGATACTGATAGGTTCTGCTAGATTTTTCACTCTTTTATTTCCTTCCCAAGAAAATCTTGCTCCTGTTTTTTCCTCTCTTAGCCTTCCTATTCTTATGATTTTTTACAAAGTCCACGTACTATAATTTCAGTCAGTTTTTGCAAGGGAGTAAATGTCAATGTATATTCAATTCATATTTTTACTTGGAAGTCTCTGTCCTGGTTTTAGGTGGCTCATCTGCTAAAGGAGGTAGCCCACCTGCTCTCATCCTGAGAAACTGTTATCAGTCCATGCTGCCTCCAACTTCATAGAGCACATGTCACATTCTTAGGAGTCCCATGGAAGCCCCATCCCATTTGAAGGAAGGAAATCAAAGCATACTTCTCTCCAAAGAAAACTTCCTCACCTAACTTGTTTCTTGAGCACTCCTCTTTCAACTCATTCAGGGTTCAACCAGAGAAACCAAACTAACAGGAGATATATAGTCAAAGATTTACTGCAAGCAATTGACTTACACAATTGTGGGAACTGGCTAGGCAGATCCGGAAAGCAAGCCATCAGGAACAGCAGGCTGGAGCTTCAAGCAACAGCTGCAGCTGCACTCCATATGTGGAATTGCTTTTTCTTCAGGGAATCTCAGCTTTGCTTTTCAAGATTTTCAACTGGTTGAATCCAGCCCATCCAGATTATCTAGATAATGTCCCTAATGGCAACTGCCATGAACTTTATGTCTACCAAATTTCTTCTCAGCAACACCTAGATTAGTGTTTGGTTGAATAACTGGGAATTGTAGAGTAGCCCAGCCAAGTCGACCCATAAAACTGAACATCACACCCTTATTATGAGTTGGGTGTTTTTAGAATTGTGAATCCAAACCAAAGCTTGAGCATTTCCTTTGAAAATTTGCATCTCCAGCATTTCTTACAACAAACAATATTTTTCCAAAAAGTGACCCAGAAGTTGGAAGTAGCTCTTCACAAATATGATACTGTTTAATGACTGGACATTGGATTGTGGACTTTTTTCAGTTCAAGGCTAATTTCTACAGCAGAATAAAAACTGCTATCAAAGAGCTATTGCCAACTATCCATGGTGATACAAGGATTTTTTTGTTCAACTGAAACCCAGCTGAATTCATAATTATGTAGGAAATAAACAGTTAATATAATAGAAACAGTACCACACATTGTAATTAAATTATACTATGTATGCCTACACTACCACTGTAACGTTTGGAATAATGATTATACTATTTGCCTTATTGCTTGTTGAAGTATGGGTATTTTAGTGCATACTTTGTAGACCTCAAAACCCACGAAGGGTCTCAAAGAAGCTGGCTGGATAAAAGCCTGCTGCGGATGCCTTTTTACTCTCATAGATTGGGATTACCTAAATTCAACCTATTCTCTGTTTACAAACTCCAACTAGAGCAGCTATGCGATTTTATGCCTTTAGACTCTTGGTTTTTCATTTCTCCCTGTCCCTCCCCGACCTTTTTAAAGTAAGCCACAGCTTTTCTGATTGAAAGAGTGAAAGGCCAGTGCATATAATGACAAACTGATGATAACCTCATATTGACAGTAGGGGGTGGGGTGGGTTGGGGTGGGTTGGGGTGGGGGGGTGGGGTGGGAGGATCAGCTGTTATCAATTTGCACAGCAAGTATTATCTCCTGATAAGATGCTGGTAAATGCAGGGGAGTGAGACTCATTGCTCATCTTTCGATATGAAGTCTATTAGGGAAGAAATGGTGTCACTATTCCCTTAGATGCTGCAGTAGCATAGCCTCTTCACCCAGGCGTCCCAAAAGCTTGGTGAGAAGATTTCAGCAAACATGTCTTACAACATGAGGAGGAGGAGTCTAAATCAGTCAGGGGATAGAAGTATCGAATCATTGACAACACACACTCAGCTTTAGTTCTTAGGAGGGTTTTGTTTTTGTTTTTAGGTTGAAGATTTTCTTTTAATATTCAGTTTTTTTTAAAAAATAGATCTACACTGTTAACTGATGGAGACTCCACTGTGATTCACTCGTTTACTTAAAAACATTTCAGGGATGTCTGTAAATTTCGGTGTTATATGTCATGAAAAGTGGTGTGGATTGATCTAAGGAGGGACCAGAAATAATTTTTGCTCTTCCAAATACTGAAGGAAAAAAGAGAATTGATTTATACTGTTTTAAAAAAAGTATTGATAAGCCCCCAGGACATTTAACCTTAAAATTTATTTTAAATATATTCTTTTATTATTATAAGGGAAATACAGATGGCTGATAAAATACCAAAAAGATGCAAAAGCAGCTTAATTTTAAAAGCACAAAGAGATTCTGGGTTGCAGTGCCACAATCTCAATGTTTTTATAGTTGCTGAATCACTAATGTGATTATTGAGTTTACAGATTTAAAAACTGTCACTGTTAAAGTATCTACTCTTTTTATGAAGTCAAATTTATGCTGCCTCAGAAATCCCTGCGTACTGACATGGTAACATGGAAGCAAAGAGGTCACTTTGAAATATTGGTGAGTCACGAAGATTAAAGAAAAGGATCAGTTTGCAGATACTCATAAAAAGAAAGGATTATTGAAATAATTACTGAACAGCACATTTACTCTCTGAAAAGTAGTTTCATATGGGTTGAATTTTTAAGATCAGATTATTATAATTTTGATATTTGGTCAAAATTTTGTACCTTAGGTTATTTAGAGCCAGATTTAACATCATGAATATTATGTGGCTTGTCTTTACTGCAGATATGTGAAGCTGTAACCAGACATATTGTTCTCTAAAACTTGTTGATTGCAAAATATGGTTCTATAAACAAACCCATATGTATATATAAATGTTAATTTTGCAGAAGTTTGGAAATTATAACCATAGCATTTAAGTTTGAGTCTGTATTGGGCAAATAAACACCATGTTTTTCAAATGATTTAAAGATTACTTTTATTTGCCTCTTTAAAAAAAAAAAAGAAAGAAAATCTGCATCTCATTCTGACACTCACTTTGGAACTTTATACTTATCATACTAGGTTAATTTCCATATGTACCATCTTGATGATCAGGATAAGAGAGTATTCCAGACTAATGGGCCTCCTGTTTGTAGAGTTTCCTGAAGTTCCTAGCTCACCTTCCTCTTGCTCCGTAACTCACTGCTCAGGATATCTCCTGGCCTCCTTTGTTCTTTTAAGAATGAAGTTCTGCAGTTATGGCCTAACCCCTATGCATGTCTCATACCTCTTAGCTCACATTTAACCATTCTTTTGGCTATGCTTATGTTGTACTGCTTCAGCCCCACATTCTCATAGACCACTTTGGATTTCCCAGTGTGTTCCCACCTCATTCAAGGACATGCCTTCCTCCAATCTAGCTTATGTGCTGCCTCTACATTGTGGGTATAGGGTGGATCTACCTTCTCACCATTCTGAACTGGAGAACACCAAGCCAGGTAAAGTCCCACATCTTCTCTGCCAGTGGCACAAACCAGGCATTCCTCATTTCTTAGGGAATTAAATACCAAAGCTACAGCCATCCAAAGTCCTTTGTCCATAGTATCCTGGCCTATTCTTGCAGAATTTTCTTGCCAAACCAAATTATTTGCTCTTCCTCAACTTCAATCTATATATTCCCACATTTCTGACTTGACTTTTGCTCTTCTTCTGTCTAGAATGCCTTGCCACCCCATCTCTACCCACCAAAGTCTCACCCATCCTTCAAAACCCACTGCAAATGATACCCCGCCCATGAATCCTTTCTTGATATCTTTGACTGGATGTCATGTCGCCTTTCTCACCACCTTATACCTCTTATGGCACATATACTGCTCTTGCTTACATTATAGTTATTCCACATATTGGTGTTATTTCTCTCCCATCCCTACATTGGAAGCTCCTTGGGAACAGGTACTATTCTTGCTTGTGTTTCTATTGTCTTCAGCATCTAGCACAAAGCCTTGCCCAAAGTAGATGCTTAAATATTTTCTGAAATAAATGTAGTTGATCTGGGTAATTATTTCCCTAAAAATTATGTGTGATAAACTGCACATATGATCTCTAAACCAGGAACCATGGCTTTCAGCCTACCCTTTTCAACCTTACCTTTTCTGGCTCTCGTCCTCTTCATCTTTAAAATGAGAGATTTTCCAAGTACTTGCCACATTCTTAAGTTCTATGATTTTTCAATATCTAAAATAAGAATGCCGCTTGTTTTCACAGTTCCAAAGTAATTTTACTCTGAGGAGAGACATGGTATTTTATCCAACCGTTTGAATTGCTGAGGTGATAGTAAGTAGGTGGGACTGGTATGACTGCCCTACCTGTCCTGCCCTGTCTTGCTTTGCCTGGGGCAGCTTGCCTACAAAAATGATTACAGGTGACAGGGGAACAAATGAAGGGAAATAAAAGAATTAAAGGGACCAAGCATGGTGGCTTATGCTTGTAATCCCAGCACTTTGGGAGGCCAAGGCAAGTTGATTGCCTAAGTCCAGCAGTCTGAGACCAGCCCGGGCAACATGGTGAAAACCTGTCTCTACTAAAATACAAAAACTAAAAAAAAAAAAAAAAAAAAAAAATTGAAAATAAAAATACAAAAATCAGCCAGGCTTGGTGGCATGTGCTATATGGTCCTTGCTACTCGGGAGGCTGAGGTGGAAGGATCACCTGAGCCCAGGAGCCAGAGGTTGCAGTGAGCCATGATCATGCCACTGCACTCCAGCCTGGCTGACAGAGCCAGATCCTGTCTCAAAAAAAAAAAAAAAAAAAAAAAAAAAAGAAAGAATTGAAGGTACTGTCTTGAAAAGAATTGGTGAACTGGCATTTCTAGGCCTTGAAGAAAGAGAGGGAGAATGTATCAATGAGTGAAATCAAAACAAAAAAGACTTCTAGGGGGATGTGAGAATTGGATTATAGTATTCTTCGATTTTTTTAAAGTACACTTTTAATTTTAGAGTAGTTCTAGGTTTACAGCAAAATTACGCATGTTATACGGGGTTCCCATACACTCCACACCCCGTTTCCCCAGTTGTTAATGTCTTACATATGGTACATTTGTCATAACTAATGAACCAATACTGACACATTATCATTAACTAAATTCTATGCTTTTATTCAGATTTCCTCTGTTTTTACCCAGTGTTTCCTTTCTGTTCAGGATCCCATCCAGGATACCACATAACACCATATTATTATATCACCTTAGGCTGTGGCGATTTCTCAGGCTTTCCTTGTATTTGATGACCTTGGCAGTTTTGAGAAATGCTAGTCAACTATTTTGTAGAACATTCCTCAATTGGGGTTTGTCTAATGTTTTTCTCATGGCAAGACTGGGGTTATAGGTTTTCTGGAGGAAGACCACTGAGGTTAAAGTGCCATTCTCATTAAATCATACCAAGGGTACATACTATCAACATGACTTATTGCGGTTGATGTTAACCTTGATCATCTGACTAAGGCAATGTTTACCAGGGTTTTTCACTATAAAGTTACTCTTTTCCCACTTTCTATACTGTGCTCTTTAAAAGGGAATCACTATGCTCAGCCCACACTTTAAGGGCAGTATACCGCTGACATGTTTATTTATTTACAGACGGGGTCTTGATCTGTCACCCAGGCTGCAGTACTGCGGTATGATCAAGGCTCACTGAAGCCTTGAACTCCTAGGCTCAAGTGATCCTCCTGCCTCAGCCCTATCCTCCCTGCCCCTACCCCATGTAGCTGGGACTACAGGTACATGCCACCAAACCCAGCTTTTTTTTTTTTTTTTTTTTTTTTGAGATAGAGTCTTTGTTGCCCAGGCTGGAGTTCAGTGGCATGATCTCGGCTCACTGCAACCTCTGCCTCCTGGGTTCAAGTGATTCTCCTGCCTCTGCCTCCCAAGTATGTGGGATTACAGGCATCTGCCACCATGCCTGGCGAATTTTTTGTATTTTTTAGTAGAGATGGGATTTCACCATGTTAGTCAGGCGGGTCTTGAACTCCTGACCTCAGGTAATCCACCCACATCGGCCCCCCTGCCCCACCACCTGCCAAGTGCTGGGATTAGAGGCATGAGCCACTGTGCCTGGCCTATTTTTTCTTTTTAGAGATAGATCTCACTATGTTGCCCAGGCTGGGATTACAGGTGTGAGCCACCATGCCAAGCTGACTTTATTTGGTAATATCCCCCAGATTTATCTTGTTTTTCTCACAACCTCATTGTCACTCTGGCGTATCACCTCTCCTCCTCTCTTCCATTCCCTGATGTAGCAGGATATCCACTGTGACAGATGAATTCCTATGAAAAAAGCATACATTTCTCTCTACCTCCCTTCTGTAGAAATATGGCATTAGTCAGCTACTACTGTAAAACAAACCACCCCAAAGCTCAATGATTTAAAACAGCAACATTTTTTTGCTCACCTCTGCAGGTTAGCTAGGGGTCAGCTGATCCAGAGTGGGTTCAACCGAATGGCTCTGTTCAAAATATGGGTCTGGCCAGTTTAGATCTGTGCTGGGGTGTTTTCATTCTAGGACCCAGAATGGAAGGAGTTGCTACCCAGAGGGGAGGATTCTTATGGCAGTGGCAGAGTGCAAGAGGGCAAGCACCACTGCACAAATACTCTTCAAGCCCTCCTTTGCATCACATCTGCTAACATGCCAAAGTTAGTCATCTGGTCAAGTCCAAAGTCAAGGCGAGAAGAAATACACTCTGTTTTTGTGGGAGGAACTGCAAAGTCACTTGGCATAGGGTGTGCATACAGGGAAGGACAAAAAATTGGGGCCAATGATTCAGTATACAACAGACCATCATAATAGACTCCAATTTCAGTGCAGGGAAGAACCAGTTCTTTGACACCATTCAGGATAGTGAAGCCAGTCAGAAAAGATTAAGAGTTGTTGTCATTGATCTTCCGCCATGGCATTGGGGAAGTAGGCTTGGTGGAAGGTGAAGCAGAATGAGAAAACAACAAAAGCAAAAACATGATCAAGCTCCCAAATTCTTCTCCTTATTTCCAAAAGCTGTGGTTATACTTTATTTTTTACTCTTGTGTTCTTTCTCTTACTCTCTCCCACCCAGGTCTCTGATGTTCCTGAAAGAAAGGGAGATGGGGGGGAAAAGGGAAGGGGAGTGTATGCTACAACATTTTCTCAAACTACTCCCAAATCCAATCTAAATCAATGAAACAGAAGCCAATTTCATGCTGTGAAAAAAATAACTGATGTGACTGCAAGACAGGGGCATGTTATTTTGATGCTCAATTAAGATATCTTGTAATTCCACCAAACTAACTGTCAAAAATTTCCTTTCTTCAGTGTGACACTCCCACCTCCACCCAGGGCCCAAGGGTATTGTCCCAACTGTGCTCAGGGACAGGCCTTGTTTCTGCTGCCCTGTCACTACCTCAGCTATTAATGACCCACATTAACTTGCTGCTTTTAGAGGCACAGATGTCTTCTGTTCTATTAGTGACAGCCCCTAATGTCACCACTCAGGCCTTGTGAAGATACAGCTCTCCTCTTAGCAATTCGTTCTGAAGCACAATACAGGCCCTTCCCCAACTTCCACAGCATGGCTGAGGCAAAGCTGTAATATTTAATAAGTGCTCAAGTGTGTCAAAAGACAAATTACAAAAAATTTAGTTGAAATATCTTAATTGGCTTTTGTTTGGAATTCTAGAATCAGGCAACACCTTATTGTACAAAGTAGAATGAGTGTTGCCATGAGCTGAACAGAGGAAATTGGCTTTATAGACAGAAAAGGTCATAAAAAAGCAAAAACAGAGAACAAAAAGCAGATTGGTCATTTCAAAATTGCTTTCCTTATAAAGGTTAAAGCAGAGGGGACTTCCTTATGTCAGCCAAAACTGGCCTGTTTGAAGATTTGGCTATCTTTCTCTCTTCTTGTTTGTTGGAAGGTCAGATAAACAACTTAGTTTCCGTTTGGTGGTGTGGAACTTCAGCAAAAGTAACTTCATTTTGGTTTGATCTGTTGACCTAGTGCAGGAGACCAGTCCAAACTATTGGTCTTCAATAAATTTTATCCAGCAACTGCTGGGAATTATGTCTTCACCAAAACAGAGGTAATGGTTACTGAGCAACTCTTATGTCAAGCACTGTGCTTTATATCAAATCCTCACAATCTTTTAAGCAAATTAAAAACTATATATATTTACAGATAAACAAACAAATGTTAATTACAAGGATTTTAATAAAGGTCTGTCTGACCAAAATAGTCCCATACTTTTTCTACTAAAATCATTTTTGCAAAGATTATGACAGCAAGAGAGGTCTAGCATGACTGACTCTGTCTTACTTCTAGCTTCACAGGCTGACTGTCCTCACTCACTCCTGGGCAAAAGCCAAGCTAACTATAAGAGGAATTTAGTTTATAGTTTAGTTATAAAGCCAGAATAACAATAATCCCTTCCTAAAACTGATCCCCTCCTTGTTTAGGGACTGAAACCATGTTTGTAAAACTAATGAAAGGCCACAAGATTAGGATTATGAAAGGGGCCTGAATTCTGCTAAAATGTAGGTATAGCTAAATGATAAGCTCCTGAGACAAGCTCGGTTGTGGAGACCCTAACCCAGTGGTGCTAGAGGAATTAAGGGAAAGACACAGAAATATAGTACAGAGTGGGAATCAGGGGACTCATAGCCTTCAGAGCTGAGAACCCTGAACAGAGATTTACCCACATATTTATTAACAGCAAGCCAGGGATAAGTATTGTTTCTATAGATTATAGATTAAATAAAAGTATTCCTTACGGGAAACAAAGGGATGGGTCGAAACAAAGGGATGGGCTCTGGCTAGTTCTCTGTAGCCGGAACATGTCCTCAAGGCACAGATCGCTTGTGCTATTGTTTGTGGCTTAGGAACACCTTTAAGTGGTTTTCTGCCCTGGGTGGGGCAGGTGTTCCTTGCCCTCGTTCCGGTAAACCCACAACCTTCAGCGTCGGTGTCGTAGCCATCACGAACATGTCACAGTGCTGCAGAGATTTTGTTTATGGCCAGTTTTGGGGCCAGTTTATGGCCAGATTTGGGGGCCTGTTCCCAACAATAAGCAGCCATTGTTCCCCTAGATTGTTTTTCTATAATAATTTACTGCTAAGGAGTCATGTGGCCAGAGATCACAAGATTTGTAACTTCCTCAATTGCTCCTATACATAACATCAGTATTGTAAGACCTAAGACTGGTCTTTTGAGATTTTTTCAGACTTTTGCATTTTGGCAACTGAATGACACCCCCCAGGCCTGTGACTCATGACTCAAAATCAGTCCCATGGCCCCCACCTAGAGGCAGATTCAATGCATGAGGACCATCTTCCACATCTCTATGATTTCATCCCCAACTAATCAGCAGCACCCATTCCCTAGTCCCCTGCCCACCAAATTATCCATAAAAACTCAGGATTCAGGGTTCTCAGGGAGGCTGTTTTGAGTAATAATGAACTCCTGTCCTCCCACCTGGCTGGCCTTGTGTAAACTAAACTCTATGCTGCAATAATGCTGTCTCAGTGAACTGGTTTATCCATGCAGCAGACAAGAAGAACCCTTTGGGCAATTACACTACCAGGTAATGCTGCACAAATGAAAACTCAAATGTCAACACTGGCTTTAAGAAATAATATTCTCCCTTGGTCCCCAGACCCACGTAAAAAAATGAAATAATATTAATATTCATTTTTATCACGTTTCTTTGGGATTTTTTTTAAATTTTAGGTTCAAGTGCAGGTTTGTTATATAAGTAAACTCATGTCACAGGGGTTTGTTGTACAGATTGTTTTGTCAGCCAGGTACTAAGCCTCATACCCAATAGTTATTTTATCTGCTCCTTTCCTTCTACCCATCCTCCACCCTCAGGTAGGCCCCCATGTCTGTTGTTTCCCTCTTTGTGTCTATGTGTTTACATCATTTAGCTCCCACTTATAAGTGAGAACTTGTGGTATTTGGTTTTCTGTTCCCACATTAGTTTGCTGAGGATAATGGCCTCCAGCTTCATCCATGTCCATGCAAAGGACATGATCTCTTTTTTTTTTGTGGCTGCATAGTATTTCATGGTGTATATGTACTAAATGCAAAATGATTTGTGTTTTTCTAATGATTAGTGATATTAAGCTTTTTTGTCATATGCCTATTGGCCACATGTATGTCTTCTTTTGAAAAGTGTCTGTTTGCATCCTTTGCCCACTTTCTAATGGTTTTTTTCTTGTAAATTTGTTTAAGTTTCTTATAGATTCTGGATATGAGACCTTTTTTTCTTCAACTTTTAAGTTCAGGGGTACATGTGCAGGATGTGCAGGTTTGTTACATAAATAAACACATGCCATGGTGGTTTGATGCACAGATCATCCCATCACCTAGGTATTAAGCCCAGCATCCATTAGCTATTTTTCCTCATGCTCTCCCTCCCCTGGCAGCACCTCCTGACAGGACCCAGTGTGTGTTTTTCCTCCCCTTGTGTTCTCATCATTCAGCTCCCACTTACAAGTAAGAACATGCAGTGTTTGGTTTTGTAGTCCTGTGTTAGTTTGCTGAGAATAATAGCCTCCAACTCCATCCATGTCCCTGCAAAAGATATGATCTCGTTCCTTTTTATGGCTGCATAGTATTTCATGGTGTATATGTACCACATTTTCTTTATCCAGTCTATCACTGATGGGCATTTAGGTTGATTCCATGTCTTTGCTATTGTGAATAGGGCTACAATGAATATGCACATGTATGTATCTTTATAATAGAATGACTTATATTCCTTTGATAGCCATTCTTTCTGTAGTGAGATGGTCTTTCATTGTAGTTTTGATTTGCATTTCAATATGAGACCTTTGTTGGACCCATAGTTTGCAAATATTTTCTCCCATTCTGTAGGTTGTCTATTTACTCTGTTGATAGTTTCTTTTCCTGTGCAGAAGCTCTTTAGTCTAATTAGACCCTATTTATCAATCTTTGATTTTGTTGCAATCGCTTTTGGCATCTTCATCATCAAATCTTCGCCAGTTTTTATGTCCAGAATGGCACTGCCTAGGTTGTCTTCCGCAGTTTTTATAGTTTTGGGTTTTACATTTAAGTCTTAATCCATCTTGAGTTGATTTTTATATATGGTGTAAAGAAGGGGTCTAGTTTCAATCTTCTGTATATGGCTAGCCAGTTATCCCAGCACTATTTATTGAATAGGGAGTCCCTTCCTCATTGCTTATTTTTGTCAGCTTTGTTGAAGATCAGATAGTTGTAGGTGTGTGGCCTTATTTCTGGGCTTTCTATTCTGTTCCATTGATCTATGTGTCTTTTTTTTTGTACCAGTACTATGCTGTTTCAGTTATTGTAGCTGTGTAGTATAATTCAAAGTCTGGTAAAGTGATGCCTCCAGCTTTGTTCTTTTTGCTAAGGATTGCCTTGGCTATTCAGGCTCTTTTTCAGTTCCAAATGAATTTTAAAATAGTTTTTTTTTAGTTCTGTGAAGAATGTCATTGGTAGTTTGATAGAAATAGCATTGAATCTGTAAATTGCTTTGGGCAGTATGACCATTTTAATGGTATTTGTTCTTTCTAACCATAAACTTGGAATGTTTTCCACTTGTTTGTGTCATCTCTGATTTCTTTGAGCTGTGTTTTGTAATTCTCATTGTAGAGATCTTTCACCTCCCTTGTATTCCCAGGTATTTTATTATTTTTGTGGCAGTTGTGAATGGGATTACATTCCTGATTTGCCTCACAGCTTGGCTGTTTTTGGTGTGTAGGAATGCTAATGATTTCTGTATGTTGACTTTGTGTCCTGAAACTGCTGAAGTTGTTTATCAGCATAAGAAGCTTTTGGACCAAGACTATGGGGTTTTCTAGATATAGAATCACGTCATCTGCAAAACTTTTCTACTTCATTTACAATTTAATTATATTATACAAATATTATTTACCCCATAGTTTTCACTTATAGTTACTAAGTTGTGTGTGTGTTTTAAATAATAATTGCTAACTCCATGAAAATGCATGCAAGATTGTTAAAACTAATATTTTACTTGAATTATTTACATAGCAGTCATTGTGAATATGTTTGCTCCGGAAATAAATAATATCTGCTGTGTCTTCGCTACCTCTGATTTCTTATACAGCAATATGGAGAAATTGGCCTGATTTTAACATTTTATTTGGAGAACTAGAAATGCTGAGTTTCTCCTTTTACACCTGAAAAGTAACTTGAGCCCATTTTGGAGTGAGGAGCTATTTCTAACATAAAAGATTGATATATATATGTACTAAGTGATTCATCCAACTAAAATAAGATTTGTTCAGGCATGTCCTTTCAGGGAATCAGAACCTTGCAGTTGTCACCCGTGATGTACATGATTCAGATACCTGAAATTATATCTTATGCAACCAGTATGATTTGTTCTACTTACTTGGGGTGCACATATACTAACATTTATTTTTCCAGTCAATTCATTGCAAATCAATTTACCTTTATTTACAAGAACTAGAGTATTTCCTTTTCAAGGTCTCTTTATGTCCTCCACCTGAATAGTCCAAGAATTCAGTCCAAAGCAGGGCACTTTTGTTTTCCAGATATGAGGTAGAGAGAGAGATTTGCGTCTACCAGCATGGTTGCTATGGTTGCTGTGGTTGCTATCACAGTGTTATGTTACTGAATTCTAGATCCTGAATTCTTTAGCATCTTTTACGATGAAGTATTCACTGAGCACCTTCCACATACAAGATAGTGGGCTAGGCACCAGGAATACAACAGGGAGCACACTAGATATGGCTTTGCCCTCACGGGGCTTTTCTAATACCACAGTTCAGTAGATGATGATGTCCTTACTCGACCAGACACACAACCAACTTCATTTACTCCAGAACTGGGCTCCACAGTTGCAGCTGTCCTGGGAAGCACATAGGCTCAGATTCCATACCCTGAGTGGGAAGGTCTTGAGCATTTTGGCTCTTAATCACTCACCGAAGTAGAAAGAATCCACCTCCATGCCCAAGCACTGAGTCCCTGGTGTCAAGCCCAAGTGACCAACTGAGAATGCACTTGCCCTTCAGGTGAGTTTCCCTTTGTGGCAATTGGTGCCTTGCCTGCCAGCTGACTTCAGGGGTTTACCCTGACAGGTTTCCCTATCTCCAATTTCAGTAGCTCAGATTAGAGTGTTGGTACCTCTTTCCCAAAAAGCTCTGGCTCTCTGATGTAAACTACATACCTCTTTTCCAGAATTTTCATAGATTAGTGGAAGAAACTGCTGCTAACCCATAAAGGGGGAGAGGAGAGGATCATCTTATGGCAACCTTTGGGTTTACACAACGAAATAGAAGCCACTCAAGAAAGCCTTCATAGAGCAATTGAGACTAGTGAATCATCATCCCCAATTGACTCCCTGCCTCTGCCTAGAGAAAAAGAAAAAGTGGCTAAGATAATTGAAACAATAACCTGCCATCAGATTTGGGAGAGGGACAAGGATAAAACTCTCTGCTCAACTTCAGCAAAATCTTATTTATATATCTTCTTTTCTTTTTCTGCTTTTTAAAAAGTGAAAGCAAGTTTACTAGCAAAGTAAAGGAATAAAGAATGGCTACTCCATAGGCAAAGCAGACTACAAACCTTATTTTCTGATAAACATTGTGATTTTTTTTTAAAACCAGAGCAACACAGAGCAAAGTGATGCTCTTGGAGGAATAAAAGAAAGGACAGTGATTTTCCACAAAAGCAAAACTATGTGTGTGTGTGTGTGTGTATGTACATGTACGTGTGTGTATGTATGTGTATTGTGTAGAGTGTTTTATATGTTTATGCCACTGTATTTTTTGAGTATGCTAAGTACCCTGATTTGATTATACAACATATATATCAAAACATCAAATTGTACCCCATAAATATATATAATTACAATGTGTTGATAAAAATAAGGAATTTAAAAAAATATCCATTTGTATAAAGATATAGATTTCTGGCAGCCTTATGGTATATTAATCTCAAAATAATTTTATCATAGAATGTAATTATTTCAGTTCTAAAAAAACGCATGTTAATCTATTGTCTCATTGATCTAATATTGACAGTGGGGTGTTCAAGTCTCCTATTATTATTGTGCGGGAGTCTAAGTCTCTTTGTAGGTCTCTAAGAACTTGCTTTATGAATCTGGGTGTTCCTGTATTGGGTGCATATATATTTAGGATAGTTAGCTCTTCTTGTTGCATTGATCACTTTACCATTATGTAATGCCTTTCTTTGTATTTTTTGATCTTTGTTGGTTTAAAGTCTGTTTTATCAGAGACTAGGATTGCAACCCCTGCTTTTTTCATTGTTTTCAATTTGCTTGGTAAATATTCCCCCATCCCTTTATTTTGAGCTTATGTGTGTCTTTGCATGTGAGATTGGTCTCCTGCATACACCACACTGATGGGTCTTGACTCTTTTTTTTTTTTTGAGATGGCGTCTTGCTCTGTCACCAGGCTGGAGTACAGTGGCGTGATCTTGGCTCACTGCAACCTCTGACTCCATGGTTCAAGTGATTCTCCTGCCTCAGCCTCCCAAGTAGCTGGGATTACAGACATGTGCCACCATATCTAGCTAATTTTTGTATTTTTAGTAGAGATGTGGTTTCATCATGTTAGCCAGGATGGTCTCGATCTCCTGACCTCATGATCCACCCACCTCAGCTTCCCAAAGTTCTGGGCTTACAGGCATGAGCCACTGTGCCCAGCGGTCTTCACTCTTTATCCAATTTGCCAGTCTGTGTCTTTTAATTAGGGCACTTAGCCCATTTACATTTAAGGTTAATATTTTTATCTGTGAATTTGATCCTGTCATTATGATGCTAGCTGGTTATTTTGCCTGTTAGTTGATGCAGTTTCTTCATAATGTCAATGGTCTTTATAATTTGGTATGTTTTTGCAGTGGCTGGTATTGTTTTTTTTTTTTTTTTTTTCCATATTTAGTGCTTCCTTCAGGAGCTCTTGTAATGCAGGCTTGGTGGTGACAAAAATCTCTCAGCATTTTTTCCTTCATTTCAACCTTGGTGAATCTGACGATTATATATCTTGGGATTGCTCTTCTTGAAGAGTATCTTTCTGGTGTTCTCTGTATTCCCTGAACTTGAATGTTGTCCTGTCTTGCTAGGTTGGGCTAGTTCTCCTGGATAATATCCTGAAGAGTGTTTTCCAATTTGGTTCTATTCTCCCCGTCACTTTCAGGTACACCAATCAAACGTAGGTTTGGTCTTTTCAGGTAGTCCCATATTTCTTGGAGGCTTTGTTCGTTCCTTTTCATTCTTTTTGCTCTAATCTTGTCTTCACGCTTTATTTCATTAAGTTGATCTTCAATCTCTGATATCCTTTCTTCCTTCCACTTGATTGATTTGGCTATTGATACTTGTGTATATTTCACAAAGTTCTCGTGCTGTGTTTTTCAGCTCCTTCAAAGTCATTTATGTTCTTCTCTAAACTGGTTATTCTCATTAGCAATTCCTCTAACCTTTTTTCAAGGGTCTTAGCTTCCTTGCATTGGGTTAGAACATGCTTCTTTAGCTTGGAGGAGTTTGTTATTACCCACCTTCTGAAGCCTACTTCTGTCAATTCATCAAACTCATTCTCCCTCCAGTCTTGTTGCCTTGCTGACGAGGAATTGTGATCCTTTAGAGGAGAAGAGGCATTTTGGTTTTTGGAATTTTCAGCCTTTTTGAGCTGGTTTTTCCTCATCTTCATGGATTTATCTACCTTTGGTCTTTGATGTTGGTGACCTTTGATGGGGTTTCTGTGTGGATGTCCTTTTCGTTGATGTTGATGCTATTCCTTTCTGTTTGTTAGTTTTCCTTCTAACAGTCAGGCCCCTCTTCTGTAGGTCTGCTGGAGTTTGCTGGAGGTCCACTCCAGACCCTGTTTGCCTAGGTATCACCAGCGGAGGCTGCAATTTCTTCCTCTGGAAGCTTCATCCCAGAAGGGCACCTGCCAGATGCCTGCTGGAGCTCTCCTGTATAAAGTGTCTGTCAGCCCCTGCTGGGAGGAGTCTCCCAGTCATGAGGCATGGGGGTCAGGGACCCACTTGAGGAGGCAGTCTGTCCCTTAGCAGAGCTCAAGTGCTATGCTGGGAGATCTGCTGCTCTCTTCAGAGCCAGCAGGCTGGAATGTTGCTGAAGCTGCACCCACAGCAGCCCCTTCCCCCAGGTGCTCTGTCCCAGGGAGATGGGAGTTTTATTTATAAGCCTCTGACTATGGGCTGCTGCCTTTCTTTCAGAGATGCCCTGCCAGAGAGGAGGAATCTAGAGAGGCAGTCTGGCTACAGCGGCTTTGCTGAGCTGCTGTGGGTTCCACCCAGTTTGAACTTCCCAGTGGCTTTGTTTACACTGTGTTTGTGTTTACGCTTTGTTTATACTGTGTTTGTGTTTACACTTTGTTTACACTGTGTTTGTGTTTACACTTTGTTTACACTGTGTTTGTGTTTACACTTTGTTTGCATGCCCACTCAGGCCTCAGTAATGGTGGATGCCCCTCCCCCCACCAAGCTTGAGCACCCCAGGTGGACTTCAGACTGTTGTGCTGGCAGCAAGAATTTCAAGCCAGTGGATCTTAGCTTGCTGGACTCTGTGGGGGTGGATCTGCTGAGCTAGACCACTTGGCTCCCTGGCTTCAGCCCCCTTTCCAGGGGAGTGAACAGTTCTGTCTCACTGGTATTCCAGGTGCCAATGGGGTATGGAAAAAAAACTCCTGCAGCTAGCTTGGTGTTTGCCCAAATGGCCATCCAGTTTTGTGCTTGAAACCCAGGACCCTGGTGACGTAAGCACCCAAGGGAATCTCCTGGTCTGCTGGTTGTGAAGACTGCGGGAAAAGCATAGTGTCTGGGCCAGAGTGCACTGTTTCTCATGGCACAGTCCCTCACGGCTTCCCTTGGCTAGGGAAGGGAGTTCCCCAACCCCTTGAACTTCCTGGGTGAGGCAATGCCCCACCCTGCTTTGGCTCACCCTCTGTAGGCTGCACCCACTGTCTAACCAGTCCCAATGAGGTGAGCCATGTACCTCAGTTGGAAATGCAGAAATCACCTGCCTTCTGCATTGATCTTGCTGGAAGCTGCAGGCCCTAGCTGTTCCTATTTGGCTATCTTGCCCGCAACTACCAGTGTATGTTTTATATAGGAATTTTGATTGTCTCTCACTTTGTTATCCCATAAAGTCTAGAAATGGGCATTTCTGATATTTCCCATACAAATCTTCAAGTCACTACCCAGAACTGCCATGAAGTTAAGCAGTACAAATAAGGTAGGTCTGATGGAGTGCTGCTTGCTAGGGTATGCGATGGGGTGCAGTGAAATGGTCAGGCTTTAACACCAGACAGAATCCTCTGTTGGATTCCAGGCTCCACCACTTAAAGGGTTTGGCTCTGACCAAATTGCTTAATCTCTCTGAAACTTGATTTTTCCTTTTGTAACACGTGGGAGGAAAAATGACTCTCAGGGTTATTGTAAGGACTAATCATAATATTTCTGGTATGGTAGGTTGGTAGTTGCAACAAAAGAGCAATTATTATTGCATTTTGGAGGAGGTAGTTTTCTCCTTCACAAAATTTTTGCAAACTATAATGTATCTGAAGCTGCTAGTTGCCCCCAATATCCTTTCTCCCCATCTTCCTCTAATAATAAAACAACAACACTTTTGGCTGGCAGGTGGCCAACAGCTAAGAACTATATTTCCTTTTTCTCTTGAGGTTGGATGGTCATGTGGCCATGTGGCTAACTGCTGGCCAATGGCATATGAGGGGAGGTGCTATATGCAACCTCTGAGTCATGTACTTTAAAGAAAACAACATTTCCTTTCCCATTCCCACAGCACTCATCCTACCTGTTATGGGTTGAATTGTTAAAGTCCTAACCCCTATGACCTCAGGGTATGACTTTATTTGGAAATAGAGTTGTTATAGATTTAATTAGCTATGCTAAGATAAGGTCATTAGGGTGGGCCCTAATCCAGTATGACTGAGGTCTTCATATAAACGGGAATTTTGGACACAGAAATGGACACACGTAGAAAGAAGATGATGTGAAGGGACACTGGGAGAAGCTGGCCATCAGCCATCCACAAGCCAAGGAGAGAGGTGTGCGACAGAATCCTCCTTCACAGCCCTCAGAAGGAACCAACCCAACTGACACCTTCAGACTTCTAGACTCTGAAACCATGAGACAATAAATTTCTGTTGTTAAGCCACCTAGTTTGTGGTACTTTGTTATGGCAACCCTGGCAAACTCATACAGCAAGTAAGCCAAGAAGACAGGAGAGTGTCTTTGAGAGGTGGAGTGGGGGGCGGGGGGAGAGAGAAAGAGAGAGAGAGAGAGAGAACCAGTAAGACAAAGTCACAATCTTTTATAATTCATTAAAAAACTGACATCCCCTCACTTTTGCTGTATTTTATTTGTTAGAAGCAAATCACTAGGTTCAGCCCACACTCAAGGGAAGGGGATTGCTTAAGGGCATGAATACTAGAAGGCAGGGATGATTGGGCACCATTTTAGAAGATTGCCCACCAGGCTTATTAGTTTGTTAATTTCTAGTATACCTAAAGCTGATCTTAAAAAATTGAGACAAAAAGTAGAAACAAATTGAGAAAGTACATTCTTAAAATAAACAAAATTGATGTTTCCTGATATGTATTTTATTTTATTTTTTAAATTTTATTTCTTTTCTTTTCTTTTTTTGAGACGGATTCTCTCTCTGCTGCCCAGGCTGGAGTGCAGTGGTGGGATCTTGGCTCACTGCAACCTCTGCCTCCCTGGTTAAAGCGATTCTCCTACTTCAGCCTCCCAAGTAGCTGGGATTACAGGTGTGTGCCACCACACCCGGCTAATTTTTGTATTTTCAGTAGAGACGGGGTTTCACCATGTTGGCCAGGCTGGTCTTGAACTCCTGACCTCAAGTGATCCACTCACCTTGGCCTCCCAACATCACCCTGCTGGGATTACAGGCCCACCACCGCGCCCGGCCTTGATACATATTTTAAGTGTCCACATGTGGCAGCTAGACTCCAAAGATGACCTCCAACGAATCATACCTCCTGGTATACAGTCCCTTCCCAAATGGAATCTGCCAACTTGTTTTAATTAACTGAGTGTGGCACAAGACCTGGCAGCTTCCATGTTTGTACTTTTGGGAACCCTGAGTCACCATGAAAAATGTTTGGCTACTCTACTAGAGATAGTATGGGAAGAGACAACATGGAGAGGAAAAGACTCTGAGACTATGGAGAAAGACTAGATCCTGCGATCCCAGCACCCTGTGGGGCTCAGCTTTCCTGTCATCCCCACAAAGTGCTGGATATGGGAGTGCAGTCATCTTGGACTTTCCAGTCCCAACCATCTGACTGTACCCACATAAAAGACTTCAAGTGAGACCAATATAAGAACTGTCCAACTGAGCCCCAGGTAACCCAGAAAACTGTGAGAAATAATAAATTACTGTTGTTTTAAACCACTAAATTTTAAGATAGTGAGTTAGACGGCAATATATAATTCAAATACTAGTTAACGAATACATAAACATGTGTTCAGTGCCTCCTCCATGCTATGCTTCTACTACTTTCTCACACATCATATTGCTTAATCTCTCAACAGTCTTATGAGGTCATGACCATGCATATCAATGCATAGACAATCTATTGTCTCTTGGTGGTTGGCATGATACACCCAGGAATGGAGCAATATTGCAGACATCTAAATTTTATTACTCCTGCTTCTTCTAATATCTTTATCTGTTTATATACTCAAGAATTTATGGCACCTGGTTTAATAATAAGACAACTGCCAATGTATTGTGTCCTAGATCTGTCAAATGGATCAGGATCTCCCTTCTCCTTCTGAGTTATGTTGCAGTGGGTCACTGGGCCACTGGGCTAAGCATCTTCTTGAGAAGGTCTGATTTTCCATTCACAGAATATGAAACCCATGTCCTCTGGATGTATTCCAGAGTTCTTTTCCTTTCTTCCTTTATCTCTCTGTCTTTTTTTTTTTTTTTTTCGAGACCGTCTTGCTTTGTTGCACATGCTGGAGTGCAGTGGCGTGACCTTGGCTCACTGCAACCTCTGACTCCTGGGTTCAAGCTATTCTCTTGCCTCAGCCTTCTGAGTAGCTGGGATTACGGGAACCCGCCACCACAACCATCTAATTTTTGTATTTTTAGTAGAGATGGGGTTTCACCACGTTGGCCAGGCTGGTCTCAAACTCCTGACCTCAAGTGATCCACCCCCTTTGGCCTCCCAAAGTGCTGGGATTACAGGAGTGAGCTGCCATGCCTGGCTTCTTTCTCTTTCTTTTCTCCTTCTTCTTTTTTCTTAATCTGCTTAAGTTGTCAAAGTTTAATATATATGGAGAAACATATAAGTTACAGCCTGATGAATTTAGTCATATAACTACACCTATATCAAGCAACAGAACATTACTAGCATCCCCAATGTCCATCTCTTCCCTCCTTCTAGTCACTACCTTCTCCCCAGAGTAACCATTATCTTAACCAACAGCATAGCTTAGTTTCACTGGTTTTTGTATTTTATATTTATAGAAACGTGTGGAATGGATGATTCCAGCCTCCAAAATTGTCCCCAGTGATCCTTGACTTCTGGTGTTCATGCCATTGTGTAGTCCCCACCCACATGGTATCAGATTTGGTCTGTATAACCTACAGAGACAGGATAAGTCACTTCTAATGCTAGGTCATAAAAACACTGAGGCTTTCTCCTTGTTCTGTCTCTTGGATCACTTTCTCTGAGGGATTCAGATGCTATGTTGTGAGAATATTCAGACAGCTCATGGAGAGACCCACATGAGGCCTCCTTCTAACAACATGTGAGTGAGCCATCTGAGAGGGGAATCCTTCAGCCCCAGTCAAGCCTTCAGATGCCTGCTGCCCCTGCAGACATTCTGACTGCAACTTCATGAGACAGCCTGAGCCAAAACCATCCAGCTGAGCCACTCCCAAATTCCTTATCCACAGACACTATGAGATAATAAATATGTGTTGTTTTAAGTCACTAAGTTTTGGGGTAACTTATTATACGTTAATGTATAACTATCTCAGTCTGTTTATGTTATAAAGGAATAGCTGAGGCTGAGTAATTTATAAAGAAAAGAGGTTTAGTTGGCTCACCATTCTGCAGGCTGTACAAGAGCACAAGCATCTGCTTCTGTTGAGGATTTCAGGCTGCTTCCACTAATGGTGGAGGGCAAAGGGGAGCCAGTGTGTGCAGATCACATGGTAAGAGAGGAAGCAAGAGAGTGGGGGAAGTGCCAGGCTCTTTTTTTAACAACCTGCTTTCCAGATAAGTAACGGCATGGGAACTTATTCAATACCACAAGGATGGCACCAAGCCATTCATGAAGGATCTGCCCTAATGACCCAAACACCTCCCATTGGGCCCCTCCTCCAACATTGGGGATCTAATTTCAATATGAGTTTTCAGGGGGCAAACATAGCTAACTGTAGCAATAACTAATACTGGCTCATTTGTATCTGATCTTGTTCTATCAGCATTATGCTTGTGAGATACACCTGTATTGTTTCATGAGTCCTTGAAGAGGACTCATGTCTTTTAGATGTCCTTTCTCATTAACACAATTATATTCTTTTTGTTTTGTTTGTTTGTTTGCTTGAGACAGAGTGTTGCTTTGACACCTAGGCTGGAGTGCAGTGGGGCAATCTCAGCTCACTGCAACCTCCACCTCCTGGGTTCAAGAGATTCTCCTGCTTCAGCCTCCTGATTAGTTGGGATTACAGGTGTGTGCCACCATGCCCAGTTAATTTTTGTATTTTTAGTAGAGATGGGGTTTCTCCATGTTGGTCAGGCTGGTTTCAAACTCCTGAACTCAACTGATTCACCCACCTTGGGCTCCCAAAATGCTAGGATTACAAGGGTGAGCCACCATGCCCAGCCAAATGTTATATTCACTATATACATATAATATTTTGAATTTATCCATTCTACTGTTGATGGACACTTAGGTAGTTTCCAGTTTGGGGGCTGCTATGAACATTCTTTTTCTTTTCTTTTCTTTTTTTTTTTAGAGCTGTTATCTGACTTTATTTTATTTTTTGAGATAGAGTCTTGCTTTGTTGCCCAGGCTGGAGTGCAGTGGTATGATCTTTCCTCACTGCAAACTCTGCCTCCCAGGTACAAGTGAATCTCCTGCCTCAGCCTCCTGAGAAGCTGGGATTACAGTTGCACTCACCACCACGCCCGGCTAATTTTTGTATTTTTAGCAAAGATGGGGTTTCGCCACGTTGGCTAGGCTGGTCTTAAATTCCTGACCTCAGGTGATCCACCCACCTCAGCCTCCCAAAGTGCTGAGATTACAGGCGTGAGCTACCACGCCCAGCCTGAACATTCTTATACATGTGTTTTGGCGAACATATTCACTTAACTAGATATTATTAATACCCACATGTGGAATTTCTGGGTCATAGCATAGGTATATGACTAGATAGTGAAGACAGTTCTCCAAAATGATTTCATTAATTTGCACCTCCTCTCACACACACAAAAGTTCCAGTTGCTCCACATCCTTACTAACACTTGATTTTTTTTTTTTTGTGAGATGATGTCTCACTCTTTTGCCCAGGCTGGAGTGCAGTGGCATGATCTCGGCTCACTGCAACCTCCGCCTCCCTGGTTCAAGTGATTCTCCTGCCTCAGCCTCCTGAGTAGCTGGGATTACAGGCAGGTGCCACCACGCCTGGCTAATTTTGTATTTTTAGTAGAGATGGGGTTTCTCCATGTTAGTCAGGCTGGTCTTGAACTCCCAACCTCAGGTGATCCACCTGCCTTGGCTTCCCAGAGTGTTGAGATAACAGGCATGAGCCACCACACCCGGACTAACACTTGATATTTTTATCTTTTAAATTTTAGCCCTTCTGATTGGTCCAGGGTAACTCTCCAAGTAAAGAATCAACAGGGCATCACCTCCTTTCTTCATCTTTTATAATCTCCAAGGCTGCTATGTTCCCAGATTCTTTCCAAAACTGACTTTTCTCACAGATTGTGCCATTTGTCTTCACTGTGGCCTGCATTTAGCAAAGTTGGTCTTCCAGAAGCCATTTCTCCTGTCCTACCTACTGTGCAAAGAAGGTTTTTTAACTCACTGATGCATATAATTATGGCCTGGGAGAAAAATGAGCAGAAATAGAGATAAGTCTATCTTATAGACAGGCTGAGGGCATGGAAAGTCTGATATTAGGAAAAGTTTGGAAACCCTGGAGCCCAGTCACACTGGCTTAATTTAACATAGTTTCCTAGGCCAGGTCTTGGCAGAATTTAACCCTCAGTAGCCTTCTCATTTTTCAGTAGAAGTTGGTCATCTCAAGAGTGCATGACTGCTCTGTGGTGTTTTGTTTTCATTGTAATTGAGCAAATAAGATGTCACTTGCCTACATATATTTGTTTTATCAATAAATATTTACTGAGTGCCTACTATGTGCTAAACCCTGGATGAAGAAAGGAGATGCTGTACTGTTTTGATAAGTTTATATAGAGGTAGAATGGCAAGAATATATAGAGGCTGCAATATGCCAGTTAATAAATTATCTGTCAGGAACAGTGAGGAAGAGCATAAGCATGGCATTAGGATGGAATGAGCTTGGAGTCACCCACATTTACCAGAGGGAAATAATGATTTTATCATTGTAAAAAAAATGTGCTAGAATTGTCAAAAGAACATCGAATTAGCTATGTAATTGTGAAACATATGTCATAGTTCTATTTATTCTGTGATAGTATAAAAATTCAAGGCTGGGTGCAGTGGCTCACGCCTGTAATCCTAGCACTTTGGGAGGCCAAGGCGGGTGGATCACGAGGTCAGAAGTTCAAGACCAGCTTGACCAACATGGTGAAACCCCATCTCTACTAAAAATACAAAAATCAGCCGGACCTTGTGGCGGGCACCTGTAATCCCAGCTACTCAGGAAGCTGAGTCAGGAGAATCGCTTGAACCTAGGAGGTGAAGGTTGCAGTGAGCCGAGATCGAGCCACTGTAATCCAGCTTGGGCAACAGAGTGAGACTCTGTCTCAAAAAAAAAAAAAAAAAAAAAAAATTCAGATCTCACAGGGATGCGTACTAATACGACATTTACACATTTAGGTCATCTTTGTCCTCTTGCTCTCATTCTCTAGTTAAGCTTCATAGAATGAGTGAAGCATTTTAGATTGTCTGCTAGCCATCCCAATTTGGATTGAAATAGTGAAGTTTAATGGCATTACCCAGAAAATCCATTTTCTACAAAATGAAAGATCTTTTTCTTTTCTTTTTTTTGAGACGGAGTTTTGCTCTTGTTGCCCAGGCTGGAGTGCAATGGTGAGATCTCGGCTCACCGCAACCTTCGCTTCCTGGGTTCAAGTGATTCTCCTGCCTCAGCCTCCTGAGTAGCTGGGATTACAGGCATGCACCACCATTCCCGGCTAATTTTGTATTTTTAGTAGAGATGGAGTTTCTCCATGTTAGTCAGGCTGGTCTCAAACTCCCACCCTCAGGTGATCCACCCGCCTTGCCCTCCCAAAGTGCTGGGATTACAGGCATGAGCCACCATGCCAGGCCTGGAAGATCTTTTTCAATTCAGATTAAATTGAAAGCTACAGTAGCCTTCCTATTTTTTTTTTTTTTTTTTTTTTGAGATGGACTTTCGCTCTGTTGCCCAGGCTGGAGTGCAATACTGCAGTCTCTGCTCACTGCAACCTCCGCCTCCCAGGTTCAAGCAATTCTCCTGCCTCAGCCTCCCGAGTAGCTGGGATTACAGGTGCCTGCCACCATGCTCAGCTAATTTTTTGTATTTTTAGTAGAGAAGGTGTTTCACCATGTTGTCCAGGCTGGTCGCAAACTCCTGACCCCGTGATCCACCCACCTCGGTCTCCCAAAGTGCTGGGATTACAGGCGTGAGCCACTGCGCCCGGCCAATAGTCTTCCTATTAAAAGGAGTAAAAATGCCACTGCACTCCAGCCTGGGGGACAGAGCGAGACTCCGTCTCAGAAAAAAAAAAAAAAAAACAGGAGTAAAAACTCATCTACCAATCCAGGGTAGCCAGAAACAGAAGCAGGCATCAGAAACAGACAGAAAGCTAAAAAAAAAAAAAAAAAAAAAAAAAGGCCATTGCTAACTGATAGAAAAGTCATTGCCCACTTTTAGGGATCTGGAGGCAGACATTTGGCACTCATTTTGAAGGGCACAGCCCTCTCCAGCAATGCAGTTGACATGAACGCTGTTACTTAAAAATCTTAGAAGTATAAACAGCTCCAAATGCACAAGTGGTCATCTCAAGATTTCGAGTGACTGATAAAGGCAAGAATAGTAGGCTATATAAAGAACCTGGGGCCGGGGATGGTGGCTCATGCCTGTAATCCCAGCACTTTGGGAGGCTGAGGTGGGCGGACTCCGTCTCCACCAAAAATATGAAAAATTAGCCAGGTGTGGTGGTGTGTGCCTGTAATCCCAGCTACTCGGGAGGCTGAGGCAGGAGAATCGCTTGAGCCTGGGAAGCGGAGGTTGTGGCGAGCTGAGATTGTGCCATTGCACTACAGCCTGGGCAACAAGAGCGAAACTCTGTCTCAAAAAATTGAAAGGGCTCCTGTGATTAAGTCACTATCACATGGACAATTTCCCTATCTTAAGGTCAACTGATTTGTGACCTTAATTACATTTGCAAAATACCTTCACTGCAGCACCTAGATTGGTGCTTGGGAGGTATGTCTATACCAGGGCAGAAAATTTAGGGGTCATCTCAGAATTTTTCCGACTACATTGGTTTTCAATTTTGAAATCTACCTTAGATTCTAGACCAGTTGTTTTCAACTGGGGTTAGAGGAGATTTTTATACCCCTCCCCAGGGGACATTTGGCAATATCTTGAGACATTTTTGGATGTCATCTGGTGGGTAGAGGCCAGAGATACTACTAACCCACCTAGAGTATATGGGAGAGCCCCCCACAACAAAGAATTATCAGCCCAAGATGTCAGTAGTGCCAGGATTGTGAAACCCTGCCCTAAGCAAAACAGGAAAGACAATTATTACTACAGTGCAGAGTTAGAATTATCAACATCAGACATGTAAATGTAAAAGTATAGCTGATGTGACATAACATAGGAGGATACTGTCATAAGACCAACAGGTTCATACACCCACTGTGCAGTAACAGACTGATACATTGAGACAGCAGAGTTTGCAGCAGAGAGTTTAATGATTACATGGTGCTGAGTCAGGAGGTAGGAGGAGATTCTTAAATCTCTGAAGAGTTCTGGGCTGGGGTTTTTAAGAAGATCATGGGAGGCAAGGGGCTGGAAAATTTGGGTCACTGATTGGTCAGGGTAAGGGAGATTAAATCATTAGGATATGGAAATTGCATTCTTTGATGATTTAGCTTCTGGTAGGGTCCTTCAGACTAGCTGACATCAGTAGTTTCATCAGTATGCAGGACCTGAAAGAATGTCTCAAAGGGAAAACTTAACATTTCATAATGTTCAAGCTGTTATCTATAGAGCAGTTAAGGGGAACTATAATCTTGTAACAGACTCCACGTAATTCTGAAGCAATAGCCAAACAACTATGAGGAAGGGGTCAGCGAGCAAACTGACCTAGTGATTAATGCTGAATGTGCTGCAAGCTTGGATTATTATGTTTCTCACCCTCTCTTCTTCTCTGATTAATTTTATAAAGTTTATAGGAACAGTTTCAATAGGAGGAAAAGGAAAGGAGTATGGAGTATTATGTACATCTTACATAAAGACTAATACATAGGCCAGGTGCGGTGGCTCATGCCTGTAATCCCAGCACTTTGGGAGGCCAAGGCAGATGGATCACTTGAGATCAGAAGTTTGAGACCAGCCCAGCCAACATGGTGAAACCCTGTCTGTAACAAAAAATACTAAAACTAGCCAGGCGTACTGGTGCACACCTGTAATCCCAGCTACTCGGGAGGCTGAGGCACAAGAATCCCTTGAACCCGTGAGGCAAAGGTTGGGGTGAACTGAGATCCTGCCACTGCCCTCCAGCCTATGTGACACAGTGAGACTCTGTATCAAAGAAAAAAAAAAAAAAAAAGAAGAAAGAAAGAAAAAAGAAAAAGTTATTTTAAAAAGACTAATAAATGGAAGACAAGTATATTATTGAAAGTTACAGAGATAAAGAAAAATAATTGTAATGAAACATCAAGCACTAGGATTAGGAGAAAGAAGGGAAGAGATAAGCAAAGAAATGATACTTTAAACATTTCATTTGAAATCACAGAAGTAACCACTAGAACTTAAACTTTTTAAAGGATTAAGAAAACCAGGTGCAGTGGCTCATGCCTGTAATCCTAGCACTTTGGGAGGGTGAGATGGGAAGATCGCTTAAGTCCAGGAGTTCAAGACCAGCCTGGGCAACGTAGTGAGACCCTGTCTCTACAGAAAATAATAATTTTTAAAAAATAGCCAGACATGGTGGCACATGCCTGTAGTCCCAGCTACTAGGGAGGCTGAGGTAAAAGGATTGCTTGAGCTCAAGAGGTCAAGACTGCAATGAGCCCAGATTGCCCCACTGCACTCCAGCCTGGGCAACAGAGCAAGACCCTGTCTCAAAAAAAAAGGATTACAAGATGTTGCCTCAAGGATAGGTCTAGGAATAGGGAGGATAGGGTGGGAGGATATTATTTTTATTATAAATTCTGCTGTACTTTTGATTTTGTAAATCACACACCTATATTACTTCAATAAAAATGTTACTTCTCAAAAAGAAAACTTAAAGGATTAACCAGGTGATTTACTCATAATATAGTAACTCATGATATAGTAACAGCATTTACTCTTAGTACAATAATAGTACATAGTACAGTAACAGTGATACAATAATGTTTTACTAAGCACATGCAATAACCTGTAAAATGTAATTTCTTTAAGAATCTGGTTTTGGCTGGGCATGGTGGCTCACGCCTGTTATCCCAGCACTTTGGGAGGCCGAGGTAGGTGGATCATGAGGTCAGGAGATTGAGACCATCCTAGCCAATCCTGGTGAAACCCTGTCTCTACTAAAATACAAAAAATTAGCCAGATGTGGTGATGTACAACTGTAGTCCCAGCTACTTGGGAGGCTGAGGAAAGGGAATTGCTTGAACCCAGGAGGCAGAGATTGCAGTGAGCCGAGATTGCACCACTGCACTCCAGCCTGGTGACAGAGCAAGACTCTATCTCAAAAAAAAAATAAAAATAAAAAAAAATCTGGTTTCCCAGGCACACTATCTTCAGCAAAGTTTCAATTATTTGCATTGCAGAAAGATCAGTTTTTAAAATATATCATGTAAACCTACTGTCATTCATAACTACCCAACAATTGTGTAGAATTGCAGATCGAACTAGTAAGAAGAAACAAAATGGAAAATAATTCAAGTTGTTAGCTGAAAGAATTAGACACCAGTGTTTTGGTATTTTAACTTTTATTAAGGTTGGTTATCATGGTTAATTAACTTAAAATTGTGGTTTATTAATATTTTAAGTTATTCTCATATTATATTTTATTAATTTTTTCTTATTTAAAAAGCTTGTCTCTGCCACTTACTGTGTGACCTGGGCAAGTCATTTTACCTCTAAGAGCCTCAAGTTTCCTCATCCATAAAGTGGAAATATAAATACAAAGCTTGCAGAAATGTCAGGAAAATAAATAAATTAAATGCTAAATAGTCAATGAGGGATATTAGGCAAAGGCCAGTTTTGGTGGCATTTTAACCTATGGAGACTCAGTGCCTCTGTGTGTCCCATTATCACCTCCAAGACATCCTGGCAACACCACTGCTTGGGACTAGCCAGCAGGGAGGCCCAGGACACCTGCCACCTGATAAAGTGGCTCCTGCTCTCTACTGGCTTCTTGTGAACAATACTGGGCTCTGACCTGTCTCTCTTGAAGACTCTATGGAGAAAAAAGAGGCCAAAAGAGGAATGGCACAATGGTATCAACTCAAACGTGGGAGTCCGGCATGGTGGCTCATGCTGGTAATTCCAGCACTTTGGGAGGCACAGGCGGGTGGATCACTTGAGGTCAGGAGTTTGAGACCAGCCCGGCCAACATGGGAAAACCCCGTCTCTACTAAAAATACAAAAATCAGCGGGGTGTGGTGGCCGGGCACCTGTAATACCAGCTACTTAGGAGGCTGAGGCAAGAGAATCACTTGAACCCGGGAGGCAGAGGTTGCAATGAGCCGAGATTGTGCCACTGCACTCCAGCCTGGGCAACAGAGTAAGACTCTGTCTCAAAAATAACAACCAAACAACAACAAAAACCTGTGAGAAGGGTGGGATAGGAGCTAAAAGATGTAGGCTCCTTGTTTAGGCAGAGCATAAAATCACCACACAGAGGACCGAACTCTGGGTCCCTAACTAGTGCTGCTCCAAGAACTGACTGGGGGAGGCAAAAGGTTCTGGGCAGCAAGGCAGGCTTTTTGTTCTTTTCAGTATCAGAAAATTTCAATCCAAACAACGGTAGCTACTCAAACTAGACGTTCTGAAGTTATATTTAGTTTAAACTTTTCTATTTAGAAAATAAACCCTAATATTTGTGAACTCTAAATGACAAAATAAGTATATGAATTCACATAGGAAATTCTTAACCAAAAACATTAAACCTGAATTTGATCATAAGAAAATAATTAGACCAGGCACTGTGGCTCACACTTATAATCCCAGTATTTTGGGAGGCTAAGGTGGGAGGATCGCTTGAGCCCAGGTGTTTGAGACCAACCTGGGCAAGATAGTGAGACCCTGTCTCTACAAAAAATAAACAAAATTAGCCAGGTGTGGTGGGTATGCACCTTGGTCCCAGACACTCGGGAGGCTGAGGTGGGAGGATTGCTTGAGCCCTAGAGGTTGAGGCTTCAGTGAGCCAAAATCAAAATTGTACCACTGCACTCCAGCCTGGAAGACACAGCAAGACCCTCCCTCAACAAAATAATTTTAAAAATTAAAAAAAAAAGACAGAGGAACTTTCTTGGATTGAAAGATATTAAAGAAAAATAACAATTATTTGCAATATGTATGTCAACATTGATTACTGGAGTGAAAAAAAACTACATAAAATGCTCTCTAAATAGTTGGGAAAATTTGAATATGGAATATATTAGATGAAATTGTTAATTTTTTAGGTATAAAACTGATAAGGTGATTACGTAGAAAAATGTCTTTATTTTAGGGTATGTCAAGTTATAACACCAAAAAGAAACTAGGGGTGAAGTGTCATGATGTTTGCAACTTATTTTCAAATGGTTTAGCAAACAAGATATATTTAAAAAGTTATAATATTTTATATAGAAACACATACAAAGAGAGGAGAGAGAAAGCAAATGTGACACAATATTAACAATGATTAATATTGTGGTGAAAGATATATAGATGTTCATTGTACCATTCTTTTAACTTCTCTGTAAGTTTGGAAAACTATAATTAAAAAGTTGGGAGAAGTTATATCTATATGCTCTTCTTAAAATATCATATGAAGATAAGCACTATCATTATTATTATTATTATTTTTAGAGACAAGGTCTCATTCTGTCACCCAGGCTGCTCACTGCAACCTCAAACTCTCCCAGACTCAAGTGATCCACCTCAGCCTCACATGTGGCTGGGATTATAGGCAAGTACTACCATGCTGAGCTAATTTTTTTTTGTTTGTAGAAATGAGGTCTCGCTATGTTGCCCAGGCTGGTCTCAAACTCCTGGCCTCAAGTGATCCTCCTGCCTCAGCCTCCCGAAGTGCTAGAATAACAGGTGTGAACCACCGTACCCAGCCAGTATTATCTTTTCATTTCATTTTCCAGTTGAGTATATTATTGGCTACATTTGCATACTGCACAATTGTTCATTTTTTAAAAACCAATATTTTGTTTTGTTCTGTTGTCTACAATAAGGAGAATTCAGATGATAAACTTACAACCAATCATGGCCAAGTCTACTTGAGGAATTGTCTGTAGATTCATCTGTAGACTCTCTAATAAGGAGTTTTATGGCCATATGTTTCATGTTTCCCCTGATGTGCCCTGTTACTGTTCCTCTTGCTGTGGTGTTTCTTCCTGTGGCAAACATTTCCTTTACCATTTTTCTTGGCAGCTTGCACTTTCATCCACTGCTTAACAGTATGGTTGTGCGGGCTGACACAGATTCTTCTGCGCTTGACATGAAGGCTGTTAGAAAAGGAAGCAAAAGAAAGTCACTGATATAAAACATATATAAATAATCACTTAGTGACTTACATGCAGCTCCCACTTTGGAACACTGTATTCCTAGAGACTAAATTCAGACTAAATTTCTGAATTCAGTGTAGAAATGAAGTGAATTCTCAAGCTGAGCACCACAAGGTTCAATTTTGACTTTACAAACACTGCTGCCTGTGGGTCCTCAGATATCAGGAGAGAGTATTAAAAGAAAGAGGAGGAGAAGAAGGAATTGGATGAGGAGCAGGAGAAGGAGAAAAGGAAGGAGAAAAAAGAGGAAGAAGAAAAGGAGGAAAAGAGACAATAATAAAAACCAAGTGAACCCAACAAAACCAATTCATCCTCACAGCCCATCTCAAACACATCCTTAAGGTTTGTTTGACGTTTTTCTGATCCGTAAGGATTTGTAGATTCTCTCAGCTAGATGCCGTCTTTTTTCCCCTCTGATTCTCCACGGTGAGAGTTATCTCTTTTCTGGCACTTAGTTTATTCTGTCTTTTATCTGAGTACTTGTCTCATCTTTCCTACTGGAGTTATGCTCCTTGAAGGAGGAACAGTCTAGAAGTGTCTTGAAAACGCCTTATTCAAAACTTCAACTAATTTAAAATGTAAACTTAATTTAAAACTTAAATTAACAAAACAAAACTAAGATATTCTAGGCATTTGTTAACATTTTAATATGATATAGATCTATGCCACAGTTCAGAATGTGTTTTCATTTTCATTTTTCTTTTCTTTTTTTTTTTTTTTTTTTTAGTGAGATGGAGTTTCGCTCTTGTCACCCAGGCTGGAGTGCAATGGCGTGATCTCGGCTCACTGCAACTTCCACCTCCTGGGTTCAAGTGATTCTTCTGCCTCAGCCTCCCGAGTAGCTGGGATTACAGGTGTGCACCACCACACCCAGCTAATTTTTGTATTATTAGTAGAGAGGGGGTTTTACCATGTTGGCCAAGCTGGTCTTCAACTCCTGAACTCAGGTGATCCACTCGCCTCAGCCCCCAAAGCACTGGAATTACAGACATGAGCCACCGTACCTGGCTCATTTTCATTTTTCTATATGAAGTTTTCACAGTGGGCTGGGAGAATGCTACAGCATGCACAGTTTCTGGTAACTAGAAGAATTTTTTTTGTTGAAAAAGATATTGGTGACTTATAATTTCCCCATGAGGGGTCATCAGCTCTTATCAAATGTCACAAATCCTGCTGGCTCTACATATACAATATTTCTGTATCCAGATAAATCGAAACTCCTGACCCTGTTATTCAGGGAAAAAACAGAGGTGGAGTAGAGAGTAAGCTGCTATTTTTCTAGATGACCCAAGTTGAATCTTTTTCAGCTAATGTAGGGACTCCTGAAATGGGAGAAAAGTGGGGAGAATGGGGAGAAAGTTATAAATGAGCTTTAACATAATAAAGCCAGCTTGTGGGGAATATTAATAAGAGCACAATATATTCCCTATGTATATTAGATAGAGAGTCTTCAAAAAAAAAAAGCCTAATTCTCACTATGGTCAGTTGGTTTGCTATCATAGGAGAAAACGTGGCTGTAGCACTGCTACGTAGGAAACAAAAACAAACAAACAAACAAAAAACTGGCACTGAAGCTCCTACCCTTTCCAAAGGACTAAAACTCTTGCCTATCCCTGTGATGTTAGAAAAAAACTGAGCAGATAAAGATTTTAGTGACATGCAGGCCGGGCACGGTAGCTCACACCTATAATCCCAACACTTTGGGAGGCCGAGACAGGAAGATCACCTGAGGTTGGGTGATCGAGACCAGCCTGGCCAACATGGTGAAACCCTGTCTCTACTACTAAAAATACAAAAATTAGCTGGGCATGGTGGCATGCACCTGTAATCCCAGCTACTTGGGAGGCTGAGGTAGGAGAATCGTTTGAACCCGGTAGGCAGAGGTTATAGTGAGCCGAGATCGTGTCACTGCACTCCAGCCTGGACAACAAGAGGGAAACTCTGTCTCAAAAAGAAAAAAAAAAAGATTTCTGTGACATGCAGATAAGCCCATAAGTTACACAGGAAAGACCTAGGATTCAAGTCCATTATAAAAATAAGAGAGATGGGATTCAGGGAGGGGCATTGGCACTGCGGCTGAAGGAGAGAACCAGATGGAAGAGATATAGACAGAGGATTCAGAAAGGTGGAGGACCATAGGAAAACAGGCAACAACTAGCATATGGGCTTTTTCAAAGACTTGCTGGTGAGGCAACCTCTCAGTGTAATTCAACTGGGGAAAAAAATCAGCTACCAGAATACAGCTCCCAAATCTGAGATCCTATGATGTTTTAGAATCCTGAAGTTTAAAAACTTCTTAAATCTCTACTTGGATCCCATGTATTTTCCACCAGGATAGAAAGAGATGAAGTAATGTTGGAAAGGGGGCTGGCCTATTCCACACTCCTTCCCCTACTCGCAATTCCATAGTATGCTGATGGGCACCAATCTCCACCTTCCCAATGGTGAGTTTGTAGGTGGAGAGTTTTGACTGTAAGAAATCCTGAGGCCAACCCCCTGATTTTTTTTTTTTTCTTAACCCTCAGGAGGATAGCTGGAGATAGTCTGATGGACGTAAAGGGGTGGTCCTGCCATAGAGATTATACCTTTAATATCCCTTAAACTTTATTTCTTTACCCATTCCTCTAAACACAATGCCTCACAACCACATCTGAAACACTACTCAAGCCTTCCAGATAATTCTATTTAAAAACCTCAAATTTTCTCACAACAAAAAATGTCTGTTTGATTCAAGAATCCTCAGGCCTCTGCCTAACATAAACAATTTTTTTTTTTTTTTTTTTGAGACGGAGTCGCCCAGGCTGGAGTGCAGTGGCGCGATCTTGGCTCACTGCAAGCTCCGCCTCCTGGGTTCACGCCATTCTCCTGCCTCAGCCTCCCGAGTAGCTGGGGCTACAGGTGCCTGCCACCATGCCCGGCTAATTTTTTTGTATTTTTAGTAGAGACGGGGTTTCACCGTGTTAGCCAGGATGGTCTCGATCTTCTGACCTCGTGATCCACCTGCCTCGGCCTCCCAAAGTGCTGGGATTACAGGCGTAAGCCACCGTGCCTGGCCATGATAAACAACCTTTTATTGTATTTATGTTCAGAAACATCCAGAAGCTCATTAATGAAGTCACTGTAGAGGAGTTTGAACAAGAAAACTGCTGCCTCAGGCATCAAAAACTACAATGACCATTTATAAGGTATGAAACAAAGGACCTATTTCTAGGCAGAAAAGAAAAAGAAGCCTAGTAAGTTTACCGTACGTTGATTTATATTAATTAATTGTTACTAGTAATACATGCTACTTGGGAATTACATTTCCAGTGTTAGCAATGCTTTCTGCATCTTAAACACTTTCTCAAATCTTAAAGTCTTTATACCCAGTCAGGGATAAGGGACTACATTTTAGATAGGTAAAGACATGCTCCATACTAAACTAATCTGCAAACAAGATAATCTTTATCTATTTATGTTGAACATCAGGAAACACAACAGATAGGATCTGTAATTTATGGTTAAAAAATACTACAGAGTTAAATTTAATTTTATTTGGGATTAGGTCATAACAACTCTGTATTTTTCAGCTTTCTTAGCACAGAGAGGTCAATTTACAAATTGTGCTTGAATAAAGTAAATATTTTTAGATCCAACTGATTGGCTTCCTAGTTCCTCTTTAATTAAAATTGAGTCCTTTTTAAAATGAAGACTTATGTTTCTGATTATATTTTCCCTTATCACAGAAAAACATCATTTCTGTTCTTATGCCTTTCAGATCTCTGACACCTGCTTATCCCAAAGAAACATCCCTGAAAATCCTGTTACCAATACCTTCCCTGGATAACCTCCAGAATCTCTTATACACCCACAGAAACTTCCTCTGTTTTTTTCCTCCAAGTCTTTCTGGGAGTCCTATTGGAGCCCTTACAAGCTTCAAGCTTCAAGTCTGAGGTGATATATGCCAATGAGGTGGAAGGAATTGAGAGGAGTTGAAAATTTGGAGTTTCTCAGAGCAACTGGAGCAGGTTCAGACAGATTTAGTGCAGCTGGGTCCACTCAACACAAATATCCAGCTGTTTCTAACCACCTAGAGCATTGTCTATCCATGCATTGTCTATGAATTTTTTACTTCCCAACTATTACCAACAATATTCTTTAAGATTAAATAAAAGACTGGTAGAATCTCGCCCAGACATGTACCAAGGAATTTTTCAAAGAAGTTGGGAACTTGGAGCACCCCTCAGAATCCTCATTGGTATGTAGCCCCTGGAGTGCCACAGGTGATGCTGGTTCCCAATGACTAAACCACCTGAGCCAATGGAGCCACGTGGTGGCTTGAACTGAGGAGATGCTGAGAAAATTCTCAGTCTTCTCCCTTCTCCCACAAAGACATTCATGCTTAATACAAATTTGGATCAAGAATTGTTTCCTCCCCTACATCTGACCCTGAGTGTGATCTTTAAACTTTATTCGATCTCAGAAACTTTGAGAATCTTATAAAACCTACGGACCTTCTAAAAATGCTCACAGGTTCATACACAAAAATTTCAGGAAGTTCACAGCCCCTAACCTGATGAAAGTCTATCAACAGACATCTTACAAACTCTTCCTCTGAACTTTTGAGAACCCTTATCTTGGAGCAGTTTTTCCTCAAAATTGAATAATGGATAAATTCCTCTGAAAGGGGGGAAAATATATTTCAAGTTCCAGAGATCATCTCAAATCATTAAGATGATCTTCAGAACCCAGCTGGATAAAGAGTCCCTTCGAGACTCTAGGCAGACAGAACCCATTTTGTCACCACTGCATCCCCAGCATATAGAACAGTGCTTGGCACATAATCGTTAATTCATAAGTATTTGTTGAATTCACTGAAAGAATAAGGTTTCTGAGTGACTCAGGAGCTCAGGCATAAGCAATGGGTTTATTTATAGGCCAAAGAAAGGAGCACCAAATGACTCACTAGCATCACCTGGAGCCACAAATGGTGTTAAAACCAGCATGCCAGGGAGATGCCTGATACTCGGATGCAGTAGAGTTTGGAGAGGGCATTTTATGGTTGGTCCCACCACTGCTTTAGAATGACATTGGAGGTATACAGTGTTCTGAACTAAGAGACCTGGGTTCACATCCTGTTTCTGCAATTCACGAGCTGTACACAAGTGAACCGTGTAACCTGAGTCACAGCTTTCTCCTGTGTATGATTGGGAGATCATTTATGCTTTCCTCACAGCATTGTTGTCAGAATCCAGATTTACTAAATACCAATGCAGTTCAGATGTTACAGCCTCCATAGAAATGTTAAGTACATATACAAACAAAGCTTTTAATAACTGAGCCAGGGGCAGGGGTGGGAGGCTTCACCGTGAACCAACACCACAAAATCAAAAGCAGAGATTGGATTGGCATTTGTGATTGGATTGCATATAGCACTGCGGCAGGTATAGATATTTCCACGCTTCTTTTTGAACCTTTTCTTTTGTTTTTCTTTGCCTTTTTTGTTGTTGTGGTGGTGGTGGTTTTTTGAGACAGGATTTAACTCTGTCACCCAGGTTGGAGTGCACTGGCATGATCACGGCTCACTGCAGCCTCGAACTGGGCTCAACGATCCTCCCATCTCAGCCTCCCAAGTAGCTGGGACTACAGGTGCACGCCACCACGCCTGGCTAATTTTAAAGCTTTTTGTAGAGATGGGGTCTCGCCATGTTGCCCAGGCTGGTCTTGAACACCTGGGCTCAAGCGATACCCCTGCCTTGGCCTCTCAAAGTGCTGGGATTACAGGCATAAACCACCACATCCGGCCTACCTTTTTGAACCTTATAATATGCTCCTGATGAATTCATAAAGTAGAAATGACAGCAACCCATATACTAAAAAAGGTTAAAAGCCATGAAATATAACAGAGTTATCTTTTGTTTGGGGTTTTGTTTTGCCTGGGAAAGTCATGAACACTTCTTGGTGACTGGGGGAATTTAGTCCTAACCACAGCACTACAGGGTGGAAGTAGATGGTGTGCTGGTATGGGGCTCAGGACATCTTTGGACAGAGAGACTATGCATTTACTCCAGGGAGCCTGGGGCCTAACGGACAGAATATTTACTCTTCCCTCCCTTGTTTGGATGATTGTTTGTATGTTGTAATCAAGCAAAGCCTTTCCAACCTATTATTCATTGGTCAGGGAAATAATCACTGTGCAGGTTTAGACCTCCCGGCTGAAGAGCACTCACATGACAGCAGCCAAGTCACAATCCCCATCAGCTCTCTGGATACGACACATATTCACTCTTTCCAGGAGCCTTCTGGAAATATGAGGTGAAACCTCCGTGCAACAGCTGGAGGCAATGGGAAGTATGGCTAAAAGAAGAAAAGAAAGAAAATGTTAAATCTTACGGTTTATAGAACACTGGCATGGTTCTCATTTTAAAGATTTCAGAGAAACAATGTTAATCCACACAAACAAGGGGCAAACATGGCTTTGTGAATACAGACTTGGGGCAGGACATGTTCCCACTTTCTGGAATTTAAGCTGTATTTGTGAAAGAGAAAATGTAAATTTAGGCAAAGACACAAAACAAGTGAAAGAGACGAAAAGAGTTACAGACAAGGATTCTGGTGGTACTGCAGACTGATCAAAGATGAAAGGAGTGAGGTCAACACGGTGTTTCATGCATTTTGGAACTGGAAAAGCATCATTCGTTCAGCAAACATTTATTGATTACCCATTCTGTGACAGGCCCTGAGCTCTGCATTCAAAGTCAAAATAAACAAGGCATAATCTGTCCTTGTGATGCTTAATAGTCCAGTGGGAGGCAGGCCATAATAATCCCAACACAGCAAAATAAGTGTTAAAGAGTTATGTTCAAAGGGTTATGGGATTATACATGAAAGAAGCCAGATTCAAAAGGCCATACTGTATGATTCCCTTTATATGAAAGATCCAGAATGGGCAAATCCATAAAGACAGAAAGTAGATTAGTGGTTGCCAGGGGCTGGGGGGCTAAGGGATGGAGAGGGACAAATGAAAGGAGGGGACATGGAGTGACTGCGAACAGGTACAAGATCTCTTTTTGGAGTGATGATAATGTGCTGGAATTAGATATTGATGATCACACAATTCTGTGAATATATTGAAGACCACTGAATTTTATACTTTAAAATGGAAAATTTTATGGTGTGTGAATACTGGTTGTTCCTACATTTATTAATGCATTTATTTCCTAAAACTAATTGTTTCTTTCTTTAGCTATGCTGTGCTGCCTGAGTCAAACTCTTAATATCCTGAACAAGGTATTGGGTTTATCCACGTATCCACCCATTCATCCACCCATCTCACTATATGTGAATCACTATGCTAGACCCTGAAGGTAGAAAGATGAAAGATTACTAGCCTCAAAGATTAGCTGTGACCCAAGCAACTCTAATAGGAAACGTACTTTCAGAAGCATGGTAGCAATTAAGAATCACAAGAAAATCTGTCTGTTTAGGAATTTGAGTTATTTGAGTGCTGATATCAATTCAAACAGTCTTAACCCAGAAGAGTACCGGGGGCCTATATATACTTAGTAAACTGGATTGCATTTCTCAAATATTAATATAAACGTAGGATGGGCTTAGCTGGAGATCACTTGATCTAAGTCACATTAACTATAAAAAGGCAAGAAGCAGGCCAGCATTTATTACATGTTAGTAGGTGCAACTAGTGCCCTCCAGAGGAAGCAGAAAATATGAGGCCAGGAAACAACTTTGGAGAGAACATGGGAAGTTAGGCAATGGAGAATGTAAACTGGGTAGTTCCGAATAGGGCAACTGTAAAATCCTGTTAGATAACATCGCCCCCTAGAGGTTCCCTCCTGCAGCCTCCTGTCAGAATAGTTCCATTTTTAAAAAGCCATCAGCTACTTCCCTTTATTTCAATTATGACTCCAGAATTTCTATATAGGAGAGAGTTTGGTGTGTCAATTAGGCTGAAAAAGATGATTATGTGACATTTATTCAGCATTTACATAGTTTTGTTCAGATGATACTGAACGATGGTTGTTGGAGAGGTTGTTGGGGGAGGCAAGCTGATAAGAGATCGGGGAGGCCAAAACCTGTCTGCAAAGACCACCTTGGTCAGGTATATAATGGAAAATAACCAGCTTATGTTCCAGAATTGGAGTTCACACAAACACAAATCTGTATGATGGAGAAGGGGTTCCCCTGAAGAGAAATATGTGACTATTACTGAAAATAAGAGAAGTCTTGCAGAGTGGGCTTAATAAAGCAGCGGAGTCCAGAGGTATGAACGAGCAAGGATCTGAGGTATAATGCAAGACTTTGCCTGATCCACCCCCAACTGCCTCCCTAACCCCTCCTAGAGGTGCTCCCTTTGCTTTGGGAAGGACAAAGCCCAATAGATCCACCTGGGAATTTCTCTGAAAAGTGATTTGTGAGATCAGCAGATGCGTTTCTCAGCTGGCCTGAGAAGCAGGCACTGAGGTCAGCTCTCTGGAGAAGTGGGCAACTACCAGTGGGTTTCAAATGGATCCGGAGCAGCTGCCCAACAGAGGAACCACAAAACTGGGAGTAAGGGTTCTGATTATGCAAGGGATCATCCCTCCTACACTATCAGACCAACTTCCCCCAGACTCTTAGAGGGAAAGTACCCTTCTCCAGGACCCACTATTTGAGAATTGTCAAGAATATTTGGATTGAGAAATCCTGCAGCAACTTTGTAATTACTGCCAGGCAAGAAAGTGGGAACCCAGAACATCACAATTTCTACTCACCAGCCAGTGAAGCCCAGAGTATAGGAGTTCCATGGGTATCATCTGATGTGTCTATGCAGTGAATTGAAATCAGCATTTAAATCATATTTGAATCAGTTTGCTCTGGCATTTTTGAGATTGTATCAACTTTTGCTCCATTAAAAATAATGGTGTGCTTCTGTAGAGTGTGTGTGAAAGAAAGTAGGGGGAAAACATTTCTAACATAAGAGAAAATGTGGCAAGGGCTATGTGATAAACAGAATGGTATCTGGAACACTAAAAGGCAGAAGCGATAAATTATAGAGACTTGGGTCCATCTTTATCAAGGTGGTGGCATTTAAGCTGAAAATGTGAAAAATGGATAGAATATGAATAGGACAGTAAATATAGAGGAGACAGTGGGTGTAAAGATACAAATGTGGAAAAAGGCAGATTCATGCAAATTTGGTTGGAATATAGAATTTATGAATGTAAGTTGTAGGAGGATGACATGAAAAGTATTTTGAGGCCAGACAGCTTTATATTTTATACCAATAACACAAGTTCAGTAACCTTTTTCTATGGAAACTTTAAAAATCAAGACATGACAATTCACCTAAACTAATACTTCAGTGGAAATGTAGATGTGAATAAATAAATGACGACTTTACTACTATTCCCCTTTCCTTGTGAAACATTTCAACACAGAGGAACTACCAAGAATAATAAAAACACCTATATACTCATCACCCAAATGTTATTAATGTTCAATCTTTTCCATATTTGCCTTCAGTCTTATTTTTAAGTAACTGTTTCCAGTACTTTACTGTTACAAGCAAGGCTACAACAAACATCCTAATGATAACAGACATTTTTTGAGTTCTTACTGTGTGCCAGGCACTAGTGTAACTGCCATGTGTGAATTAATTTACATAATCTACACAGCAACTATATGCAGAAGGAAGTATATTAATCACCATTTTATAAATGGGTAATAATATGCAGAAAAACTACATAACTTCCCCGAGATCAAAGGGCCAAGAAATAAATAGTAGGGCTGGAATTTGAATACATACATTCTGGCACTTTTTAGACCTTTTCGTTATACTTTATTTGCTTTTCTAGATGTCTCCTTGAGGCTTGTGTGAGAATTTCTCTACAGCAGTGGTTCTCAGACTTTAATGTGTATCAAAATCAAATCCCTCTCTTACCTCAGGTTTCTGATTCAGTAAATCTGAGGGGAGGCTTGAACATTTGCATATCTTATTATTTATTTATTTATTTATTTATTTATTTATTTATTTTTGAGATGGAATCTTACTCTGTCACCAAGGTTGGAGTGCAGTGGCGTGATCTCGGCTCATTGCAACCTCCACTTCCCGGGTTCAAGAGATTCTCCTGCCTCAGCTTCCCATGTAGCTGGAATTAAAGGTGTGTGCCACCACGCCTGGTTAATTTTTGTATTTTTGGTAGAGACGGGGTTTCACCATGTTGACCAGGCTGGTCTTGAACTCCTGACCTCAAGTGATCTGCCTGCCTCGCCCTTCCAAAGTGCTGAGATTACAGGTGTGAGCCACTGTGCTGGGCCAATATTTGCATATCTAATAACTTCCCTGGTGATGCTGATACTGCTAGTCCTGGAACACACTTGGAGAACCACTGTTCTTGGAAAACAGATTCACACATGGAATTGCTAGGTTGTAGGATATATGCATCTTTAACTATATTTCATACCAGCAAATTGCTCTACAAAGTGATTATACCAATTTACACTCATACCTGCAGTTGATGAGAGTTCCATTTCTGCGCATCCTCAACAACTTTTCATAATGTCGTTTTAAAATGTTGCCAATCTGATGGGGTTGAAATTGTACCTTAATGTGGCTTCATTTGTGTTCCCCTATTGGTAAGTTATTAATCATTTACATTTTCTCTTTGAATTGCCAAATCTTATTTTTGCCAGCTTTTTTTTACCTTGATTTTTAAAAAATTATTTATAAGAACTCATAAAATACTTGGGATACTAATCTCTTCTCAGTAATTAGAAAATATTTTCTCCCCCTTGGTAAGTGTATCTTTTAACTTTGAAGTATTTCCTTACAGTTTGCTATTTATGTCTTATTTAGCAAATCCTCCCATAGTCAGATGTCATAAAAATAACATAATAATAATTTTGTTTTAAAAAGCAAAGCTTTTTTACCCCTGTAATTTATTTTTTATAGATTGTGAGTCAGAAAAAAGTTTTTGAATAAGAATACCTATTGTCTCAGAACTATAGTGGTAAATGAAATTTTTTTCTCCATTTACAAAGGGCAAAGAAACCATTTCCCCTTTATTCCATACTTTTAAAAATGTATGTATTTTTTACTTAAAAAGTCTTTTAAAAAGACGGGGGTCCTGCCATGTTGCCCAGGCTGGTCTCCAAGTCCTGGACTCAAGGGATCCGCTCACCTTGGCCTCCTCAAATGTTGGGATTACAGGCATGAGCCACCACACCCATCCCTTTCTTCCATTTTTTTTTTTTCTTTCTTTTTTTCTGAGACAGAGTATCACTCTGTTGCCCAGGCTGGAGTGCAGTGGCGCAATCTCGGCTCACTGCAACCTCCACCTCCTGGGTTCAAGCGATTCTCCTGCCTCAGCCTCCCAAGTAGCTGGGACCACAGGCGCCCGCCACCATGCCCAGCTAATTTTTGTATTTTTAGTAGAGGTGAGGTTTCACCATGTTGGCCAGGTTGGTCTTGAACTTCTGACCTCAAATGATCCACCCACCTCAGCCTCCCAAAGTGCTGGGATTACAGGTGTGAACCACCGCACCTGGCCTCCTTTCCTCCATTCTTAAGATGAGGTTCTTTAAAGACATAGTGTATCTTAATCTTTACTTTTGGATTGAGATAAATCTCTACAAGGATTAAGCCCACTCTTCAGTTTTTGTAATAATAGCTATATATATCCAAGGCCAAGGGCCAAATAACCTCCAGATGTATTTTTAAAAACACCTCTGGATTTAGCTCAGGGTCTCTCACAAGACGTGTAGAAACTGTCACAAGGTGTGACCCTTTTATCTTTTGAGGAGGTGAGAAGTTATTCTTTCTTCTGCTATGCTATATAAAATTCTGTTCCAATTTCATAGTCACTTTTGTGCTGCCGTACATGCTTGTAAATATGTTAATGCTTACTCAGTAATACTTTTTTTTTCTCTTCTGTATTGGTACAGAGGAATCTTTCATTGGCAGGATTGTTCTCTTTCCATAACAGAACCACCCCATCTCACTGATATGCAGACACTCCTTAAATCTTCAAGTTTACACATACACATAGGTCTGTTTCTGGGCTTTTTCTTCTGTCTCATGTTCTACTTATTGATCCCTGCATCAATTCCACATGTCTCAACTAAGACACTTTTTAATAAGTCTCAAAACTTGATACAATAAGTCTCCCCACCCAATTTATTCTTCAAAATTGTCTTGGCTGTTCTTGATCCTTTACCTTTTAGATAAATTTTAGAATCAGTTTGCTTAGTTCTTTAAGAATTTCAGGAATTGTGGTTGGAAATGCACTAAATTTACAACTAAGATCTGAAATATACTGTCTTCCCATTCATAAATACGGAATTATCTATCTATTCAGATTTTCTTGGTCCTCCAAGATCTTTATGAAGAAAATGATAAGATAATGTCATATATCTTAGATCTATATTTAGGTACCTTATATATTTTGTTGTATCGTGAATGAACTCTTTAAAAATACTTTTTTCTAATTAGTTAATTTTTATGTATAAGAATTGGATTAATTATTTAATGTTGCTCTTGTATCCAGCAACCTTGCTGAATTTTTTTATTTGTAATAGTTTGGAGTAGATACTCTGGTTTTATAGGTAAATCGTCATTTTTATCTCTTTCTTCTCAATTCCTGTGTAGGAAATAAAGGATTTTTCTCTTTTAAAATCTGTTACTTTGCTAAATGCCTAGAACAGTACCTAGCCCATTGAAAGTTTTAAATTGCTGTGGTGGATTAATCTATTTTCTTCCTTGCCCTCCTGGGATAAACCATACTTATTCATAATATATTAATTTTTATATCTTGTATAAGATTTGCTATTTATTAAGATTTTTGCACCTCTGTTCATAAATTAATCTATACTTTTATACTCTGTTACCATCCTTCCATGTTTTGGGTATTAAGGATATGTTAATCTCAACAATGCATTGGGTAGTTTTCTCTGTTCATCCATCCTTTGAAAGAGTTTGTATAAGATAAAGATTTTCTGTTCCTCCAATTTTTGGTAAAACTTAAAAAACTATCTAGGCCTGGTGTCTGAGGAAAGATGTTTAAGTTGGATTTGTTATTGGCTTACTTGTATATAATATATATATATATATTCACATATATATTTATATATTTATTATTTTTCCAAGAAATTGTTCATTTTATCCACAGTTTCTACTTTATTCTCACAAAGTGTCATATCTTTATCTCACTGTATTTGCAGTCATGACTCCTTTTTTAAATTCTTAGTGTTTGAAGTGAAGGTTCTCGTGCAAAGTTTGAGCCAGGTGTGGTGGCTAATACCTATAATCCCAGTACTTTGGGAGACTGAGGTGGGAGGATTGCTTGAGGCCAGGAGTTCAGGACCAGCCTGGGCAACATAGTGAGACCCTGTCTCTACAAAAAAATTAAAAGATTAGCCAGGCGTTGTGGCCCACCTACTTGGGAGGCTAAGGCAGGAGGATCGCTTGAACCCAGGAGTTGGAGGCTTTGATCCTGCCATTGCGTTACAGGAAAGGGGTCCCCATCAAGACCCCAAGAGAGGGTTCTTGGATCTCGTGCAAGAAAGAATTTAGGGCCAGTCCGCAGTGCAAAGTGAAAGCAAGTTTATTAAGAAAGCAAAGGAATAAAAGAATGGCTACTTCATAGAGCAGCCCTGAGGGTGGCTGGTTGCCCATTTTTACGGTTATTTCTTGATGATATGCTAAACAAGGAGTGGACTATTCATGCCTTCCCCCCCGCCCTTTTTTTTTTTTTTTTTTTTTTGAGACTGAGTAACGCTCTGTTGCCCAGACTGGAGTGCAGTGGCGCGATCTCTGCTCACTGCAAGCTCCGCCTCCCGGGTTCACGCCATTCTCCTGCCTCAGCCTCCCGAGTAGCTGGGACTACAGACGCCCGCCACCACACCCGGCTAATTTTTGTATTTTTAGTAGTGATGGGGTTTCACCGTGTTAGCCAGGATGGTCTCGATCTCCTGATCTCGTGATCCGCCCGCCTCTGCCTCCCAAAGTGCTGGGATTACAGGCGTGAGCCACTGTGCCCGGCCCATGCCTCCCCTTTTGAGACCAAATCGGGTAACTTCCTGACGTTGCCATGGCATTTGTAAACTGTCATGGGGCTGATGGGAGTGTAGTAGTGAGGGCGACCAGAGGTTACCCTTGTGGCCATTTTGGTTTTGGTAGGATTTAGCCGGCTTCTTCACTGCAACCTGTTTTATTAGCAAGGTCTTTTATGACCTGTATTTTGTGCTGACCTATCTCATCCTGTGAGTTAGATGGGAATGCAGCTTAGTAGGTTTCAGCCTCATTTTACCTAGCTCTTATTTTAAGATAGAGTTGCTCTGGTTCACTCGCCTCTGACAATTGCATTGCAGCCTGGGCGACTGACACCTTGTCTCTAATAATAAATAAATGTTTGGCTCTAAGCTTAGAAACAAAGCATTCAACTCATGGGTTAAAGAGGAAACCACAAAATCTTATTCTGGAAAATCGTAAAAGTACTATTTATTATAATGGGTGGGGTACAGTTAAATTTAGCCCTAAATGCATTTATTTAAAACACATACACGAAAAAAACGTGTGTTCAACTAAAAACCCGGAAAAGGAAAATCAGAGGAAACAAAGCACGAGAAAAAAAAAAAGAGAAAGAACGAGAAAAGAAAAGCACGACGTTATGGCGCTTTGCGGCTGTCGCGCTGCTCGTATCTGTAGTCGTGGCTACAGTGGACCAGGGAGACTGAAGTGGAAACAGCGGTAGCAGAAGCAGAGAGCAAGGAAGAGCGCGGGAAGTGCAGAGCGACAGCAACAAGAAAGGGGTGGCGCGGGACGTCGTTTACCTGGGCGACGTCAAGACGCCCTTCCGGCCTCTGCGCGTGCGCAACCTGCTTGGCGCCACTGACGTGGTGAGGAGGCTTCTTTAAGGCCGTGGACTGTTCCTACCGGCGCGCGGAGAGGATCGGCGTGAAGAAGCTGGCAAAGTATAACAAATACTACGCGAAGGGTAGGGTGGAGTCCCAGGCAGCGCGTGACGGCCGGATGCCCAGACGCCCACGTCGCCCGCAAGCGCACGCCTGGAACCGGGGAAGCCGGCTGGGGCGCCCAGGACCAGGCCTAGCCTACCGCGGGCTGCCCTTCACAGAGCTGCAGGAGAAAACTAGTTGTATTGTGCACGCATTCCCTAACCCTTACTAGTTTTTTTTTTTTTTTTTAGTTGATCGGTCAGCTTTTGATGCGGATGTGTTAAAATCTCCCACTGTTATTGGGATTATGCCAGTTTTTTTTTTTTCTTGCATTTCTGTCTACTTATGTGATATAACACTTGGGGTTATGTTTTCAGACGCCCAAGTACCCTCCTGGTCCACAGCCAGGATTAAAATGAGGCACGAGCCTCAGGTGCAGAATTTAAGGGACCGCCAAAAGAACTCCGTAATGAAGATAAGCAATATTTGGTTGCAATATTTTAAAAAATAAAAATTAATGCCAAAAAGTCTATGATTAGTAAAATGCTGCAATTTTAAATAAAAACAAAATCTGACTGCATTTTCACGACTCGATCACCTCTCTTGCCTCACAGGAGTCTGGGCCCTAGAGATAGCTTTTCTGTGAAGTGAACTTTTTTATCTTTCGGTTAAGATTCCTCTATTTCTACTATAACTTTTTGCTTAAATCATATTTTTCTGTTATTGACATTGCTACACTAATCTTTTGGTTTATATTCATTTATTCTTTTTTGCATTTTTAAATCCTTTTTCTTTGGTTTTTATTCTTTCTGTTGGAAAGGTATTTTCTGTATTTCGTTTATTAATATTTTTCTACTAAAAATTTAGGCTGAGTTGGGTCAAGAAAAAGCTCCCTTGGGAAAAATGTCTACAATATCTAGTACTGACATGTTTCTTTTTGAATTGTAGAAGTGTGTTATTTTACTAATTAAAGTGATTGTCACATCAGTAAAATTCTAGAAGCATTTATAGGGTGCTGCCTGCATTGTATCAGTCTTTGTAACAGACACCGAGTATATAAGAATTAATAAGTCATAGTACCTGCCCTCAGGGCGCCTACAATTAGCAATTAGCAGACTTTTTTTTTTTTTTTCCCTTTAGATAGGATCTTGCTCTGTCACCCAAGCTGGAGTGCTGGAGTGCAGTAGTACAAACACAGCTAACTGCAGCCTTCACCTCCTGGCGTGAAGTGATCCTCTTGCCTCAGCCTCCCGTGTAGCTGGGACCACCGGTGCACACCACCATGCCCGCCTAATTTCTTTATTTTTTTGTAGAGACGGGATCTCACTTTGTGCCCAGGCTGAGCAGACATTTTTCTAACATTGTCTCATTGGACCTCTCTGCTGCATTTAACACTTACCCATTCCTTCCTTGAAAATTTCCATATTCCTAGTTACTAGTCTCTTCTAGTTTTCTGAATAATGAGAAATTACGGCTGGGCACGGTGGCTCACGCCTGTAATCCCAGCACTTTGGGAGGCCGAGGCAGGAGGATCACGAGGTCAGAAGTTCAAGACCAGCCTGGCCAAGATGGTGAAACCCCATCTCTACCAAAAATACAAAAAAATTAGCCGGGCATGGTGGCAGATGCCTGTAATCCCAGTTACTCAGGAGGCTGAGGCAGAGTATTGCTTAAACCCGGGAGGTGGAGGTTGCAGTGAGCCCAGACTGTGCCACTGCACTCCAGCCTGGGCGGCAGAGAGAGACTCCATCTCAAAAAAAAAAGAAGAGAAATTACTTTCTCTGCCTCTTGAATGCGTCCTCCTTTGCCCTCTCCTCAATAGTTAGCATTCTCAAAGTTCCATCCCTAACCTACTGCTCTTTTCTTTCCACATTTCTTGTTTAAAATTTTTACTATGTCAGTAACTTCAAAATGTGTTTTTTAGCCCTACCCAAATATTCTGATGTGTATCCACCTGTCATTGAACATGCACTTGGATATCCCACAGGCACCCCAAACTCAGCAGAGCCGCAACTGAAGACATCATCTCCTGCCACTTTAAATCTACTTCTGTTTTCCTTTTCTCATCTCGTTTAGTCACTTTGTACTGTTATCCAAGTGTAATTCCATCTTCTTCACTCCCATGGACAGTCAAACTCCTGTAGATTGTATTTTCCTTAACACTTCAGATCTGTCTCCTCTTCATCCTTGTTACAACTCTTAGTTCAGGACCTTATTAATTGGCTTCTGGACTGCTGAACCTCAGTTGTCTACTTTCTTCCAATTTTGTCATTTCCCCATTTGAATCTGAGGTCCCACAGTACCTTGTGCTTTCGTATATCTTAGTCTTTACCATGTATGACATTAAGAGTCTATATGACTGTCTTTTGACTGTAAGCTCCCACAGGGCATCTTTGTAACCCCCTACCACATAGCACATTGTCTGGTATTAGTGCTAAATAAGTTTCTTGGATTGAACTAAGCTCTGATCTTATCAGTGTTTCATTTTTATCTTGTTTAAAGGCTTTTAATGTCCAAAATATTTTTGCTTTTTTTCTAGGAATAGTATTTTCAGTTTTTGGTCAAGGTCTTATGTCCCAAATTACCTACAATTACACAGTGCTTTTCATAGGTACCATCCCTGCACATTGAAGTAATAAGGGGTCAGTCAATATGATAAATCACTTGTTCACTATATGTAATATTGTAAAGATGTTTTTAGTGTCTGATTAAAAGCATTCCTATTTGTCTTATTATGGTGTTATTTCTTTTCTTTTCTTTTTTTTGGGGGGGGAGACCGTCTTGTTCTGTTGCCCAGGCTGGAGCGCAATGGTGCGATCACGGCTCACTGCAGCCTTGAATGCCCAGGCTCAAGTGATCCTCCTGCCTTAGCTGCCCAAGTAGCTCGGACTACAGGTGCATCCCACTATGCCTGGCTAATTTTTAAAAATTTTTGCAGAAACAGGATGTTGTATGTTGCCCAGGCTGGTCTCAAATTCCTAGCCTCAAGCAGTCCTCCCACCTCAGCCTCCCGAAGTGCTAGGATTATAGGCATGAGCCACTGCACCTGGCCTTATTCTGGTGTTATTTCTATTAGTTTTGGATTGTTGTCATTATTATTCCCAGTATTAAGTGTATGGATGATTTTCCAGGAATGTGAGTCCCTGTCTATGATCCAGTTTTGGTCACTAGAGGGCTGTAAAGATCTCTTAGTGCTCAAGAACTGTTGGCACTACACATCAAATTTGTGATACAAAAGTTAGATTCTGGGTTTTGTTATTGTTGGAGAATGGGGTCTCAGTCTATTGCTCAGGCAGGTCTCAAACTCCTAGACTCAAGCTATCCTCCCACCTTTGTCTCCCCAAGTGCTCGATTACAGGCGTGAGCCACCGTGCCTGGCAGATTTTGGGTTTTAAGGAAAGGATCCTGCTATTGTAGAGACGTGAACAGCTTCCTCTCTTACTTGGATGTGTTGTATAGGATCTCACTACTCAAAGTGTGGCTCCCAGAGCCACAATAATGGCATCACCTGGGAGGTGATTAGAAATGCAGTTTGAAAAGCACTGGTACTGTATATAGAACACAGCAAAATAGAAACAGTAAAGAAAGGCACACGCAATTATTGGAGAAACGATTTGCAGACTAAAGATAAAAATGACATAAAAGATTCACTTAGCTGCTAGCGGTGTCTCAAGACTGAATGCAATTTAAGAAGGGCAGGCTGGGTGCGGTGGCTCAAGCCTGTAATCCCAGCACTTTGGGAGGCCGAGGTGGGCGGATCATGGGGTCAGGAGTTCGAGACCAGCCTGACCAACATGGTGAAACCCTGTCTCTACTAAAAATACAAAAAGTTAACCGGGTGTGGTGGCAGGTGCCTGTAATCCCAGCTACTCAGGAGGCTGAGACAGGAGAATCACTTGAACCTGGGAGGCAGAGGTTGCAGTGAGCAGAGACCACGCCACTGCACTCCAGCGTGGGCAACAGAGCAAGATTCCGTCTCAAAAAAAAAAAAAAAAAAAAAAAGAACAAAAAGGCAACACATAATGTTCAGAATGTGGTTAGAACACATCTCTCCATTCTTGTGGACCTCACACCTTAATGTAGCCAGATCATGCAGTGGGTGCCGACAGATGACCACTGCTGTCACTAAGTGGGCAGGTAAGACTCACTAATCCATGATATATGGAACTGCTATTCCCAAATAAAGTCCTGCCAGGTACTTTTTGGAACCCTGGGATAATGTTTGGGGGCATGGAGAGTGGATGGGGATTTTTCTTTGCTTTAACATGATACAGACACTAGAGTGGTCAGGGGATAGTCTTGAAGGGGTTTGGATAATTGTGTGCCATAAAAACATCCTGAGAGGCTTTGTAGCATGGTACTTAAGCATGTGGAGACTACCAGGTTTAAATTCTGCTTCTGCTACTTACTAGCTGACCTTGGGTGAGTTAACTCTCTGTATCTCAATCCTTTTTTCTGTAATATGGGGATGGTACTAGCATCTACCTCAGGGTTATTGTGAAGATTGCATGAGTTTGTACATTTAAGCGCTTAGAATAGGAGTGACAAACAACACTCAATAAATGGAAACAAAAAGGACATATGTGGGCCAATATGCAGTACAGTCCCTGGCTCATAGTAAGTATACAGGTGCCCACTAAATGTTTGTGGAATGTGCCACTTGTTTATTTATTTTCCCTCAGTTTCAAACTCACCCTTAATTTCCTATTCTATGAAATTGAGATGGGCCCTTAAATATTTTTCCTTGGCTAGGTGGAACGTTGTTAAACTTTATCTATAGAAGATATTGAAGGGACATTGCAGGAAGAGGGGGTTTTCCTTCCTGGCTCCAGGGTTCTCTCATCAGGTTCCTGTAGACCCAGCTTCTGCAGTGCTTTAGCTTCTCCAGTGCATGGCAACTAACAGCACCCCTACAGGCAGGTTTGTAGCCCAGCGTGTCCAATGAGATGCTTCCCTGTGAAGGACTTTCCCCTGCAAACTGGAAGGTGGATATCCAGCATGTTCTCCCAGTACAGACAGGTGACTTTTCTGCCATTTGTTGAGCCATGGCTGGATCTCAGCTGGGGAGGGTAAGGGTACAGGAATTCTTCCTTGAGTGATTTGTTTTAGCCCTTGGAATATCTGCTTTTCCTACATTCCTTAAAATTCTCTTTCTTTCTAGCCTATCTCTTGTTATAGTTAATAATTTGTTCATATTAAACTTTCAAATTATCTGGTTTCTGTCTCCTAATAGGACCCTGATTAATATTAATAATAAATGAATAAATGAAACATTAACATTCCCAATTGTTCTGGGAAGTTTAAATGTTTTATATAAGATGAAGATGCAGATTTTCAGAATTAACTTTTTGTGTTGAAAAGATATACTGTTATCTATGATTAAAATATGTGTTAAGACAATATGTAGATTGTGATCCTGTTTCTGTTCTAAAAAATTGGTGTGTGCTGGTTCCAAGATGGCTGAATAGGAACAGCTCCAGTCTACAGCTCCCAGCGTGAGCAACACAGAAAACAGGTGATTTCTGCATTTCCAACTGAGGTACCGGGACCATCTCACTGGGTCTTGTCAGACAGTGGGCGCAGTCCGCGGAGCGTGAGCTGAAGCAGGGCAGGGCATTGTCTTACCCAGGAAGTGCAAGGGGGTCAGGGAATTCCCTTTCCTAGCCAAGGGAAGCCGTGACAGACAGTACCTGGGAAATAGGGACACTCCCACCCTAATACTGTGCTTTTCCAATGGTCTTAGCAAACGGCACACCAGAAGATTATATCCCATGCCTGGCTTGGAGGGTCCCACACCCACGGAGCCTCACTCACTGCTAGCACAGCAGTCTGAGATTGAACAGCAAGGCGGCAGTGAGGCTGGGGGAGGGGCGTCTGCCATTGCTGAGGCTTGAGTAAGTAAACAAAATGGCCAGGAAGCTTGAACTGGGTGAGTGGAGCCCACTGCAGCTCAAGGAGGCCTGCCTGCCTCTGTAGACTCCACCTCTGGGAGCAGGGCATAGTTGAACAAAAGACAGCAGAAACTTCTGCAGACTTAAACATCCCTATCTGGTAGCTTTGAAGAGAGTAGTGGTTCTACCAGCATGGAGTTTGACATCTGAGAACGGACAGACTGCCTCCTCAAGTGGGTCCCTGACCCCTGACTAGCCTAACTGGGAGACTCCTCCCAGTAGGGGCTGACTGACACCTCATACAGCCAGGTGACCCTCTGAGATGAAGCTTCCAGAGGAAGGATCAGGCAGCAACATTTGCCATTCTGCAATATTTGCAGTTCTGCAGCCTCCGCTGGTGATATCCAGGCAAACAGGGTCTGGAGTGGAACTCCAGCAAACTCCAACAGACCTGCAGCTGAGGGTCCTGACTGTTAAAAGGAAAACTGACAAGCAGAAATGACATCCACACCAAAACCCCATCTGTACGTCACCATCATCAAAGACCAAAGGTAGATAAAACCACAAAGATGGGGAGAAACCAGAGCAGAAAAGCTGAAAATTCTAAAAATCAGAGCACCTCTTCTCCTCCAAAGGAATGCAGCTCTTCACCAGCAATGGAACAAAGCTGGATGGAGAATCACTTTGATGAGTTGAGAGAAGAAGTCTTCAGACAACTGGTAATAACAAATTTCTCCAAGCTAAAGGAGGATGTTTGAACCCATCTCAAAGAAGCTAAAAACCTTGAAAAAAGATTAGACGAATGGCTAACTAGAATAAACAGCATAGAGAAGACCTTAAGTGAGCTGATAGAGCTGAAAACCATGGCATGAGAACTACGTGATGCATGCACAAGCTTCAGTAGCCAATTCGATCAAGTGGAAGAAAGGGTATCAGTGATTGAAGATCAAATGAATGAAATGAAGTGAGAAGAGAAGTTTAGAGTAAAAAGCAACAAACAAAGCCTCCAAGAAATATGGGACTATTTGAAAAGACCAAATCTACGTCTGATTGGTGTACCTGAAAGTGATGGGGAGAATGGAACCAAGGTCCATTCAGGATATCATCCAGGAGAACTTCCCCAACCTAGGAAGGCAGGCCAACATTCAAATTCAGGAATTACAGAGAATGCCACAAAATACTCCTCAAGAAGAGCAACTCCAAGACACATAATTGTCAGATTCACCAAAGTTGAAATGAAGGAAAAAATGTTAAGGGCAGCCAGAGAGAAAGGTCGGGTTACCCACAAAGGGAAGCCCATCAGACTAACAGCTGATCTCTCGGCAGAAACTCTACAAGCCAGAAGAGAGTGGGGGCCAATATTCAACATTTTTAAAGAAAAGAATTTTCAACTCAGAATCTCATATCCACCCAAACTAAGCTTCATAAGTGAAGGAGAAATAAAATACTTTACAGACATTTTACAGAGATTTTGTCACCACCAGGCCTGTCTTACAAGAGCTCCTGAAGGAAGCACTAAACATGGGAAGAAACAACCAGTACCAGCCACTGCAAAAACATGCCAAATTGTAAAGACCATTGATGCTAGGAAGAAACTGCATCAACTAATGAGCAATATAACCAGCTAACATCATAATGATAGGCTCAAATTCATACATAACAATATTAACCTTAAATGTAAATGGGAGAAATGCTCCAATTAAAACACACAGACTGGCAAATTGGATAGAGTCAAGACCCATCAGTGTGCTGTATTCAGGAGACCCATCTCAATTGCAGAGACACACATAGGCTCAAAATAAAGGCATGGAGGAAGATCTACCAAGCAACTGGAAAACAAAAATAAAGCAGGGGTTGCAATCCTTGCCTCTGATAAAACAGACTTTAAACCAACAAAGATCAAAAGAGACAAAGAAGGCCATTACATAATGGTAAAGGGATCAATTCAACAAGAAGAGCTAACTATCCTAAATATATATGCACCCAATACAGGAGCACCCAGATTCATAAAACAAGCCCTTAGAGACCTACAAAGAGACTTAGACTCCCACACAATAATAATGGGAGATTTTAACACCCCACTGTCAATATTAGACAGATCAACAAGACAGAAGGTTAACAAGGATATCCAGGAATTGAACGCAGCTCTGCACCAAGCAGACCTAATAGACATCTACAGAACTCTCCACCCCAAATCAACAGAATATACATTCTTCTTAGCATCACATTGCACTTATTCCAAAATAGTTGGAAGTAAAGCACTCCTCTGCAAATGTAAAAGAACAGAAATTATAACAAATTGTCTCTCAGACCACAGTGCAATCAAACTAGAACTCAGGATTAAGAAACTCACTCAAAACCGCTCAACTACATGGAAACTGAACAACCTGCTCATGAATGACTACTGGGTACGTAACAAAATGACGGCAGAAATAAAGATGTTCTTTGAAACCAGTGAGAACAAAGACACAACATACCAGAATCTCTGGGACACATTTTAAGCAGTGTGTAGGGGGAAAGTTATAGCACTAAATGCCCACAAGAGAAAGCAGGAAAGATCTAAAATCGACACCCTAACATCACAATTAAAAGAACTAGAGAAGCAAGAGCAAACACATTCCAAAGCTAGCAGAAGGCAAGAAATAAGTAAGATCAGAGCAGAACTGAAGGAGATAGAGATTCAAAAACCCTTAAAAAAATCCATGACTCCAGGAGCTGGTTTTTTGAAAAGATCCACAAAATTGATAGACCGTTAGCAAGACTAATAAAGAAGAAAAGAGAGAAGAATCAAATAGACCCAACAAAAAATGATAAAGGGGATATCACCACCGATCCCACAGAAATACAAACTACCATCAGAGAATACTATAAACACCTCTATGCAAGTAAACTAGAAAATCTAGAAGAAATAGATAAATTCTTAGACACATACACCCTCCCAAGACTAAACCAGGAAGAAGCTGAATCCCTGAATAGACCAATAACAGGCTCTGAAATTGAGACAATAATTAATAGCCTACCAACCAAAAAAAGTCCAGGACCAGACAGATTCACAGCCGAATTCTACCAGAGGTACAAAAAGGAGCTGGTACCATTCCTTCTGAAACTATTCCAATCAATAGAAAAAGAGGGAATCCCCCCTAACTCATTTTATGAGGCCAGCATCATCCTGATACCAAAGCCTGGCAGAGACACAACAAAAAAAGAGAATTTTAGACCAATATCCCTGATGAACATTGATGCAAAAATCCTCAATAAAATACTGGCAAACCGAATCCAGCAGCGCATCAAAAAGGTTATCCACCATGATGAAGTAGGCTTCCTCCCCGGAATTCAAGGCTGGTTCAACATATGCAAATCAATAAACATAATCCATCATATAAACAGAACCAAAGACAAAAACCACATGATTATTTCAATAGATGCAGAAAAGGCCTTTGACAAAATTCAACAGTGCTTCATGCTAAAAACTCTCAATAAATTAGGTATTGATGGGACGTATCTCAAAATAATGAGCTATTTATGACAAATCCACAGCCAGTATCATACGGAATGGGCAAAAACTGGAAACATTCCCTTTGAAAACTGGCGCAAGACAGGGATGCCCTCTCTCACCCTCCTATTCATCATAGTGTTGGAAGTTCTGGCCAGGGCAATCAGGCACGAGTATGTGTGGGTTCATATTGCTAAATGCATAGAGGAAATTCTGGAAGGATATGCAGAACCCTCTGGAGAGGGGAGAGGGATTAAAGGAATGATGAAGAGGGACTTTCCTTTTTTTTTATTCTTTATATTTTTATATTTGAAAATACACTAAGTATTTGTAACTTTCATAATATTAGGATAAATTCTTTAATTTTTGTGACTTTTTTGGTAATTTTATTTTTTTGGTAATTTTTTACTTTTTTTTGAGATGAGAGTCTCACTCTTTCACCCAGGCTGAAGTGCAGCAGTGCGATCATGGCTCACTGCAGCCTCGAACTCCTGGGCTCAAGCAATCTTTCTGCCTCATTCTCCCAATTGCTGGGATTACAGGCAGCGAGGCCAAGGCAGGAGAATTGCTTGAGGCCAGGAGTTCGAGACCAGTCTGGGCAACATAGTGAGACTCTACAACAAAATTTTTTTTAATTAGCCAGGTGTAGCTGGGCATGGTGGCTCACACCTGTAATCTCAGCACTTCGTGAGGCTGAGGTGGGTGGATCACCTGAGGTCAGGAGTTTGAGACCAGTCTGGCCAACATGGTGAAACCCCGTCTCTACTAAAAATACAAAAATTAGCTGGGTGTGGTGGTGCACACCTCTAATCCCAGCTACTCAGGAGGCTGAGGCAGGAGAATTGCTTGAACCCAGGAGGCAGAGGTTGCAGTGAGCCAAGATTATGCCATTGCACTCCAGCCTGGGCAACAAGAGCAACAAACTCCATCTCCAAAAACAAACAAACAAAAAATTAGCCAGGTGTGGTGACATGCACCTGTAGTCCCACCTATGTCAGACCTCTTAGGGACCACAATTGGAGAGTCCCAATTGTGCAGAACAACATTGAGTCAAAATGTATATTCGTGGTAACCTTCCCTAGCCAGAGTCTTATGATTAAAACAAAAGATAAAGGTTTTAGGATGCAAGCAGCAAATCTCTAGCAAGTATTGGTGTGATTCAGTAGCCATTGCACTCTGAGGAAGAAGGTTGTCAGTGGGAAGGCAATTTGGGACTCACTGCAGCAAAACCTCCTAACTTGAATCTGCTGGGCACAAGTGAGCCTTAATCTTAATGTACAATAAAACAGCCAGGCCCACAAAGCCCTAGATTGTGGGTTTAAATAATTGGGCTCAGGGCCACTGAAACAGGATGATAGACTTGTTTATGGATCCAGTTTTGAGTTCTGGGAGCCAGCAGCCACGTCAGCAGAGGTGGAGTGTGCCCTACCTTTGGGCAGAATCCAAGGCTTTTAATTATAGATAAAGTCATCTGCTTCCTGATTTATGCAAAACACTTAGGGAATGCCAGTTATTGAGCCATCACAACAAGATAGCCATTTAAGACACCATTAAGATAAGGGAACAGCTTTCTGCCTGAAGAAAACAAAATATATTTCCCAAAGTTCCAAACTGGCACAGGCCTTTTCCCTATTCCCCTTGCCAAGGCCACCTGTCCTCTTCTCTGCACTGTTGAGTTGTTGAGTGTTGTCTACCTTCCTCCCTCCCCACTTGATTTTCCACCCCCTCCCTGGAGCCAGAATCACTTAAGTGCCTCCCACAGGGCACCTGGCTTACATGGACACTTGAGTGGAAGTTTGTTAAGAATAGCTGTGGCATTGCCCCTCTGTTCCACAACTGTTCTCAGGCCTACTTGTGTATTTTTACCCAGTATCACTTATTTTTAAATGGCAGAAGGTTGGGGCTTCTCAGGCAATGTGATTTTCCTGTGGCCTAAACTGCCTTAGGTAAAGCATTGAGACTAACCCAAAAGGCTATTGCTGGGTCTCTCGGCTCCCTTTCTTATTATCGCCAGCAGCCGTACCTTTTCACACACCTCTGCATTTTGCCGTCCCACCCCACCGTCTCTACCAGGACTCAGTCCCATGTGAAGGTGGGTCCTGGGTATGGCAGAGCCTTCCTCATTACCCTCTGCCTCCTCGACCTGCTGTTCCCTCCCTCCTTTCCTGTAGGAGAGCTGCTGCTGTGGGGACAGGTGGGAGTAGGTCAGGAAGCTGGATGGAGGCACACATTTCAAAGTTTTATGTAAAAAATTTGAGTTGGTGGAATTACCAGAACTAGGAGTGAAGCCTTAGCAGGTAGAACTTTCAGAAATAGTGAAAATGAGTCCCAAAATCTCAATGGTGAATTTTTCTGAGAAATGTTACAGAAACATAAAGTGACAAATTTTTGTCTTTATCTTGATAAGATAGATAGATTAGTAGAAATTGAGAAGGGATTGTCCAGGTTTTTTCTGTTGCTTATTTGTATAAGCCCAGTACATTGATGGACTATATTGGAGTCCCTAAGCAAATGCCTGCAGGGACCAGGCAGTTAATACAGCAAATTCAGAGGCTCATCTGCTATAGCCAGTTCTTGCCATGGTATGGTGGAATCATTGTTGCCACATCTGATTTTTCAAGAGAAGCTTTAAAATCCAATTTGTATGTGTGTATGTATGAGTATGTACATGAGAAAGCTTTCAGTTTTAAAATGTTGGCTCAAATTTTTAAAAAGCAGACCAAAGACTTATATTCCACCTCTGCTCTAGACTTAGAGAATCTGTTCAGGATAAAGCTTAAAGAAAAGATGACAATGGAAAAGAGTCATTGGTCAAGTATTAAGTACTGACACTTAGGGTTTCCTGAATATAGTAGCGAGTGCCACTTTAGAAGAGATTCCCTCTAGTTCAAATGCAGTTATAATCTCCAAATACATGCTAGAAACTCACAATTTAAATTCTCTTTGACATAATTTGTATGGTTCAATCTCCCTCATCCTGCTTTTCTTCTTTTTCTTTCTTTCCTTTCCTTTCTTCCTTTCCTTCTCTTTCCCCTCCCCTCCCCTCTTTTTGTTTTTAACAGATGGGGTTTTACTGTGTTGCCCAGGCTGGAGTGCAGTGGCAATTCACAGTGTGATCATAGCTCACTGCAATCTTGAATTCCTGGCCTGAAGCTATCCTCCAGCCGTAGCCTCCCAAGTAGCTGGGAATACAGGCATGCACCACTGTGCTCAGCTCTGCCTTCCCTTTTTAAAGGTCAGACTGAAGTTTCAGTTTTCTGTATCCACAGGGCTGACTTTGCTCAGGAAATTTACAACTTACCTAATTTGAACGCTGCTGGCCAAGTCTGTATTTCCCTCCCAGAATGTGCACACTTGTGTTCAGACCGTTTAGCAGGTTGGGGTGTGGAGGAAGACAGATGAATAGTAGGGGCTTTACTCCAGCCTCTAGCTGGGGATTTTCTAAGATACTGTCATCAGAAAAGGAAACATAGCTCAAAGTTGTACCTATATGGAAGGACCTCATCCTCCAGGTGGCAAAAATTTCTAGTATGCCTGTTAGAATGAGGTTCCTTCCTGAAACTTCTGGGAGATCTAGAATTTAAACCTATGTCATTCTCTTGTAGGTAATCAGAAATCAATTGGAAATTCCTGCTTGAAGAGATAGATATTCTTGCCCCACCTCAAGCCTTCCAGCACAGATTTGGGAGATACCCCCCTTCCAGTGGAGGCCTAAGTGGCCAGTGCTCCCACTCACCTTCTGAGGCATGTAGGGCCGCACAGACAGCCAAGACCACGATGGCGAGTCCTGTCTGCTGCATTCCTGCCTGCCCTACTGGCACTGACAGCAACACAAGTGAGGCTGTTCGATCAGGAAATGAGGCTAAAGGTGTCCTTGGGCACAGAGAAAGTGTAGAGGAAAAGTAAGCCAGGTGGCCCCGCCCTGGGAGGTGTTCAGGGTATCTATTTCTCATGTTTCTTTCCTTAAGACCAGGCTCCTCCCCGTTTTATCAAGCTCCTAACTTGTGTTCACCTTGCCTGGGGGTCAGGGGATGTCAGTGGAGATCTGGCAGCTGGTAGGGTCACTGTGAGTTGGGGTGTGCATCAGAATCATTTGGGAAACAACAAAAAAAATCAATCTAAATGAGTCTTCCCTTTCCCTGATTTGTAAAACAGAACTCCCGGGTAGGAGACCAGTCATTTGAATTTTGTAAAAGCTCCATAGGTGATTCTGATGGACACTTATGTTGAGATCCATTGCATAATCAGTTTTTAAGTAGCTTATGGAAACCATGAGTTTCTGGGGACAAGGGTGACAAGTCATAAAAAATTTATCTTTGTGGAAAGATATGGAAGTATTAAACCCCACTCTAGTCTTGGTTCACAGCCAAATTGTTTCCAGTGAAGCTTTTTACAATAGCTTATTTAGGAGAAAGACAGGAAGAGGGGCAATGCCTTGTAGAAAAGAGCCCAAGAGCAGGTGTGAAGAGGCATGAGTGCTAGTCCAGCTTTGCTGCCAATCAGCTTTGTGAATAAAACCATGAGGTAGAGTGAAGATAATTGGATTCTAATTGCTCCTCATCTACTAATAAGTTGTATAACCTCAGGCAACGTACTTAACTTTGCTGTAAATAACAAGTCAGACTAGATGACCTCCAAAGTCATGCCATGCTTCCTCTAGAACTATGTTGTCCTATATGGTAGCCACTAGTCCACATATGGCTCTTGAGCACTTGAAATGTGACTAGTCCAAACTCAGATGTACTATAGGTATAAAATTCACACTGGATTTCAAAGACTGGGTACAGAAAAAAATATAAAATATCTTGTTAATAATACTGATTATTGATTACATGATAATATTTTGGACACTTTGGGTTAAATAAAATATATTATTAAAATTAATTTCACCCATTTCTTTTTATATTTTCAAATTACTGCTGTGGTTTGATTATTTTTTTCTTCTCCAAAGCTCATGTTAAAAATTAATCCCTAATAGTGCTGGGAGATAGGGCCTAATGGGCAATGTTTAGGTTATGATGGCTCCACCCTCATGAATGGATGAATGCTACTATAAAAAGGGCTTGTGGGAATGGGTTGGTATCCTCTGCTCTTCTGCCAGGTGAGTACACAATGCTCCTTCTCTCCAAAAGATGCAGCAAAGTGGCATTATCTTGGAATTAGAAACTGAAATCACTGGTGCCTTGATCTTGGACTTCCCAGCCTCCATAATTGTAAGAGAATACATTTCTGTTATTTATAAATTGCTCAGTCTCAGGTTGTGGTGTTATGATATATATACTGGCTTTCATCCATGGTTTCTGTCTTATAACTCCCATAACCCTTGTTACAGTTTTTTTGTTTTTGTTTTTGTTTTTTTTGAGACAGAATCTCACTTTGTCGCCCAGGCTGCAGTGAGTTTCACCATCTTGGCCAGATGCTGGTCTTGAATTCCTGACCTTGTGATCCACCCGCCTTGGCCTCCCAAAGTGCTGGGATTACAGGCGTGAGCCACCACGCCAAGCCCAGTCTTTTTTTTATATTATAATGTTGGGGCACTTTAGGCTTCAGGAACAGGCCTCAGGAAACAGAATCTCTCTCTGACCTTCTGTTTTTCTTTCACCTGCCCAAGGCAGGACTCTAATCTGATTGTGGGTCATAAGATCCTCATTCCAGAAAGTGTTCTGTCCCATACTCTAGAGGAAGGAATGCTACACAGGCCAAGAAAAGCCTGAACAGGCAGGACTTGCTGGGTTTAGATTATGTGCTTTTTGTCTAATCACATTTCTACATGGTTGTTAATCACGCCTATGTAATGAAGCCTTTGTAAAACCCCAAAAGGGCAGAGTTTGGAGAGCTTCTGGATAGCTGAACATGTGGAGGTTCCTAGAGGGTGGCATGCCCAGGGAAGGCATGGAAGCTCTGCATCCGTTCCCCCATACCTTGGCCTCAAGCGATCCTCCTGCCTTGGCCTCCCAAAGTGCTGGGATTACAGGCATGAGCCACTATGTCTGGCCTTCATCTGTATCTTCTGTACTGTCTCTTATAATAAACCATTAAATGTAAGTATTTCCCTGAGTTCTGTGAGCCACTCCAGTGTTGCAGGAAGTCAGGAACCCCGAATGGAGGGACCAGCTGAAGCCATGGCAGAAGAACATAAATTGTGAAGATTTCATGGACATTTATTATTTCTCCAAATTAATACTTTTATAATTTCTTATGCCTGTCTTTACTTCAATCTCTGAACATAAATTGTGAAGATTTCATGGACACTTATCACTTCCCCAATCAATATCCTTGGGATTTCCTATGCCTGTCTTTAATCTCTTCATCCCGTCATCTTCATAAACTGAGGAGGATGTATGTCACCTCAGGACCCTGTGATGATTGCGTTAACTGCACAAATTGTTGGTAGAGCATGTGTGTTTGAACAATATGAAATCTGGGCACCTTGAAAAAAGAACAGGATAACAGCAATGTTCAGGGAACAAGAGAGATAACCTTAAACTCTGACCGCCGGAGCCAGGCAGAACAGAGCCATATTTCTCTTCTTTCAAAAGCAAATGGGAGAAATATTGCTGAATTATTTTTCTCAGCAAGGAACATCCCCGAGAAAGAGAATGTGTCCCTGAGGGTAGGCCTTTAAAATGGCCGCTTCAGGGGCTGGCCATCTTTTATGATCGAAGCTGTAGGGATGAAATAAGCCCCAGTCTCCTGTAGTGCTCGCTTATTAGGACGAGGAAATTCCTGCCTAATAAATTTTGGTCAGACCGGTTGTCTGCTCTCAAACCCTGTCTCCTGATGAGATGTTATCCATGACAATGCGTGCCCAAAACTTCATTAGCAATTTTAATTTTGCCCCAGTCCTGTGGTCCTGTGATCTTGCCCTGCCTCCATTTGTCTTGTGATATTCTATGACCTTGTGAAGCACATGATCTCTGTGATCAACACTCTATTCATACACTCCCTCCCCTTTTGAAAATCACTAATAAAAACTTGCTGGTTTTATGGCTCAGGGGGCATCACGGAACCTGCTGACATATGATGTCTCCCCCAGACACCCAGCTTTAAAATTTCTCTCTTTTGTACTCTGTCCCTTTATTTCTCGGACTGGCCAACACTTAGAGAATATTGAAAAGAACCTACGTGAAATATTGGGGCAAATTTTGCCCGATATCTGACTGAATTTCCCCCAATACTCCAGCCAATTAATCAAACCCATAGAGGGGTTGTGGGAACCCCAACTTGGAGCCAGTTTTTCAGAAGTTCTGGAGGTCTGGACTTGTGACTGGTGGGAAGTAGGGGGTGATCTCACAGGACTGAGCCCTCAACCTCTGGTTCTGGCACTATCTCTTGGTAGATAGTGTCAGAACTGAATTGGAGGACACCTAGCTGGTGTCCACTGCTTGGTGTATGCACCAATTTACCCCCTACATATTTGGTTATAGAAGTCTTCTGTGTTGATGATTTTTGTGGTATGAGAGCAGAGGAAAAACAGTTTGAGAGTTTTTTCCTCAGACATATTCTGTTATAGCAGCATAAAACAGACTAAAACAATTATATATGTAATTGAAACCCAGAATATTTCAAATCACATGGGTAGATCACATATTTGCATTGGGTGTTGCTGCTTTTGAAGATCAAGAGCAGGTGTCCAAATTTACCCCAGCTTTCAAGTTACATTTAACCAAGTTCCAATTCACTATCAAGAACCAGAGTTATAATAAGGAATGGGAGCTTTGGAGAGCAACAGACTTGCAAAGATAGTGACCTCTTGAATGAGAAGACCCACTGCAGCATTCCAGCCTTTCCACTAAGCAAAGGGACCTTGCCACAGGTCTTGATAAAGGAGCACAGAGAACCAACCTGTGGAGGTGACAAAGACCTGTGAAATTACACACACCAGCCATAACCACAGTAGCCCCTCTGGACCAAAGCCGTGTGCTCTGAAGGTAAGAGTCAGGAGGCTGGGTGTGGTGACTTATATCTGTAATTCCAATACTATGGGAGACCAAGGTGGAAGGATTGCTTGAGCCCAGGAGTTTGAGACCAGCTTGACCAACATAGCAACACCTCAGCTATACTAAAAATTTTTTAAAAAATTAGCCAGGCACTGGCATGCACCTGTAGTCTGTTACTTGAGAGGCTGAGGTGGGAGGATCTCTTGAGCACAGGAGGTTGAGGCTATAGTGAGCTATGATCATGCCACTGTATAACAGCCTGGGCAACAGAGCAAGACCTTGTCACTAGGAAAAAAAAAAGTGGGGGAAGCTGCACAAAAATTATAGTCTGAAACAACCATGAAGATTTGCAAACCCAACACGAGTACCCAAACATTCACCAGCCTGCCAGGCAACTGAAATTCCCAAACATAGTTCCTCCTGAGAATGACTTTCTTGCAGTAGAAAATGGCTCTGTTCAGATGAAATGAAGGGTGGCGATTGGATAATAGGAGTGATTTTTAATCCAGTAGGACAAAATTCACACAGTTATTAGGGCACTGACAAGAAAGGCTGGACTGAATTTGAATGAGCCTGCAATTAGGCCCCTTGTATTCACTCGTGTACTTTTATTTGCTTTTGTATTTGACAAGACAGCTTCTCTTTCACTGTGTGCATATTTCTTCTGCTAGGAAATGCCACCTTGCCCCTTCCAGCAGGAAGGCATAGGGACAGAATCCAGGGACTTGGAAAACAAAGGGACTCCTCCTTGGGTTGTTAGCATTCTCCCTTTCATCCACACTTTCCTGGGGGCGCTGGAACAGGTTCGTGGGTTGAGTAGTGGTTACTAGAAGACAGTTGCTATAACATGTAGAACCAAAACTATTAAAGCACTCATGAAATTACCACCATTGGAATTACAACCTTATGGGAGGGTATTATGTTACCCTGGTGCTAAAAAGCAAGCCTGACATCTGCCAACAGGAACCTGTAAACCACTAAAAACCCTATGCCATGCCGTTTTTTTTACTAAGTTTTTGTACTAAGACATGAATAAGAGGAGTGCTGGGCACATCAGTTTTGTTTGGAGTGAGAGAAAAACTGAACCGTGGGATTTTTGTCTGGAGAGAACACAGGACAATTTATAATTATCGGGCATGTGTGTCTGTGTTTGAGAGGGGTGCTAACTAGCAGACATGGACCACCCATAAACTAGGAAGGAGCCCCAAAGGGGTGGATTCAGATGAATAACTTTGATTACCTAAATATTTTTCTCTGTGCACGGTGACTCTGCAGAAGAAAATGAGGGACAGAAATGTGTGCCGTTAGGGCTCAGAGGATAGTTGAGCCATAGAATGAAACAGTTGAGGACCTAAAACTATGTCTGGTTTTGTGTTTTCCATTTATGAAATGGTCCTGGCTAAGAATATCTAGATTTAACCTTTTAGGAAAAAAACAAAAAAAATTACCGGGAAGAACCACATAGTTTTCACTTTAAAAAGAAGTAAATTGTAAATCTCAAATGATCATAAAAATACCTGCTGCCATCTCTGCACTGGGCAAAATGACCTGCTTGGATTAGGAGGATGAAGATTTCCAAACAGTAACTTTCACAGAATAAAATTAAGCCACTGAAGCTTCCTTGAATATTTGTCTTGGAAAATTAGTATATGGATGGAATATATATATATGTGTGTGTGTGTGTGTGTGTGTGTGTGTGTGTGTGTGTATATATATATATATAATTTTTTTGAGATGGAATTTCGCTCTTGTCACCCAGGCTGGAGTGCAGTGGCACAATCTTGGCTCACTGCAACTTCTGCCTCCCGGGTTCAAGAGATTCTCCGGCCTCAGCCTCCCAAGGAGCTGGGACTACAGGCACGTGCCACCACGCCCTGCTAATTTTTGTATTTTAAGGAGAGACAGGGTGTCACCATGTTGGCCAGGCTGGTCTCGAACTCCTGACCTCAAGCTATCCACCCGCCTTGGTCTCCCAGAGTGCTGGGATTACAGGCATGAGTCACCGTGCCCGCTCTGGATGGAATATTTTGAAAATCATATCAACATTTAAATATCCTAGGATAATTTATAATGTAATGGACCCTTTTGATAAATCCTTTGGCATTGAGAATAATCACCTTTTAACCTGCATAATACTTGAGTTCTGATTTGTAGTTAATAGATCTGCTAAAGTAGGGCAGAGCCAAACAGAAGTCTCATATTAAAAATTGGGCTCCATATACTTTATGGCAGGCTGCTGAGTTACAAATTTTAAAAATAGTATGTTCTCTTTTGATTACAAAATTATACTAGGGCCATTGTAGAAAATTTGGAACATGTAAAAAAGTATAAAGAAATAAACATTTTAAATATAAAAAAATAGCTTTCTTAATCTATTGGCATATATTCTTCCAGGCTTCTTTCTGTACGTATCTAGTAATTCATTCATTGACTAAACCTTGATAAAGGAACTACTTACTATATGTAAGACACTGCTAGACATTGAGGACAAATGGTGAACAAAAGGGACATGGTCTCTGTCTGCAGGGAGGACACACAATTCAGTAAGCCACAGCAATAAAGTCTGCTCAGTGCAAACACAGGAGAAGCACAGTGCTTAGGGTGTTGTTGCAGAGGCACTTCACCTAGTCTGGGAATGAATCAGCTCTAAAACATGATTTTTTATTTTTTTAGATGGAGTCTCGCTCTGTCAGCCAGGCTGGAGTGCAGTGGCACAATCTTGGCTCACTGCAACCTCTGCCTCCTGGGTTCAAGCGATTCTCCTGTCTCAGCCTCCCGAGTAGCTCCCAGGCGAGTGCCACCATGCCCAGCTAATTTTTGTACTTTTAGTAGAGATGGGGTTTCGCCATGTTGGCCAAGCTGGTCTTGATCTCTTGACCTCAGGTGATCCGCCACCTCGGCCTCCCAAAGTGCTGGTATCACAAATGTGAGCTATACCATGCCCGGCCTAAAACATGATTTTTAACTGCTGCCTAGTTTAGTATTTCCTAATACAGAGGTATTGTACTTTATTGAACCAACCAACGGCTCTTAATGCTGAACACTAAGATTGTGGTTTGTTTTTTGAGACAGGGTCTTGCTCTGTCACCCAGTCTGGAGTGCAGCGGCATAATCTTGGTTTACTGCAGCCTTGACCTCCTGGGCTCAGGTGATCCTCCCACCTCAGCCTCCCGAGTAGTGGGGACTGTGGGTGCATGCCACCACGCCTGGCAAATGTTTGTATTTTTTATATAGATGGGTTTTTGCCATGTTGCCCAGGCTGGTCTCAAACTCCTGGGCTCAAATAATCCACCTGCCTCAGCCTCCCAAAATGTTGGCATTATAGGTGTAAGCCAGGGCACCCAACCAAGATTGTGGATTTTTTTTTGACTATTATAAATAACTTCTGCAATGAATCACATTCAAACCTTTATACTTATTCTTTAGAATGCATTAAAAATTTTTTTTGAAAAGCGGAATTGCAAAGTAAAAAGGAATCCTTATTTGAAAGGCTTTTGATACATATTCAAAAGCCTGTTAAGCTGAAACATTTACCTAATTTTAATTTTTTCTCGGCAACACTTTCCACATCTTCCAGCATCTTGCAATGATGGCTCTTATTATATAAAGCCTATCGCATGCATTACAATGGCTCTGGAGAGCATATGACAGGGCTCTTTCATCCTCAGGAAGACATTGTCAGGTATGGTTTTTCCCAAGTCAGGATTTAAGGACTTTTTTGGACAGAGGTTTCAAAGCCCTCAGTGCACCTTCTGTAAATAGGAAAAGGTATCCCTCTCTGGGTGGACAAAGCCTCCAGACCCACAGCTTCACAAGCAGAAGGTGCCTGCAGAAACAAAAGTCCCCTTTCCTCTATTAAAAACAAAAAATGGAGAGTGGATACTTCTTTGGATGGTTGCAACTGGGACGTATAACTTGGCGAGCGAAGCCCATCCTGCATATCCGCCCCACTCCTCCTTCCTCAGCAGGTAGCTTTCTGCAGTGCAAACTGCACAACCATCTGCAGCCCTGACCTTTCTGTTTTTTCCTGAGACTCTGATCTTGTTGCCCTTGCGTGGACAACCTTCACAGCCTTTCCCATACCATCTAGGAAACTCTTCCTCATTCTTTAAGGCACAGCTCCAGTGACACTCTGAGCATCTCTCTGCTGCCCATCCATGTTTCCCCATGCTCCAATGGGTGACCCTCTGTTCTCACAACCTTCTAGGGTGGGCCTTGAGAGCAGGAAACCCCTCCCGTTAGCTTTGCCTCCTCTAGTGCGGCTCAGGCCCAGCACACAGAAGGTGCTATATTCCCATTACTGAAAGGAATGCCTGTTCAATCACTGTTACTGTATTACACCTTAGGTTTAGAAACCTTTGTTCTGACTAAAAATGTACATGTTCTTTGTAAAATATATATATGAATATATAATTAGGTTTTACACTATATTATTTTTTGAAAATACAAAAATAATCTATAACCAGATACCCAATTCATATTATAAACCATCATATAATCATTTACATATAATAATTTATAACCAACAATCCAATCAAATGTTAAATAACTCTTTTTTAACATTAGTATGTATATCCTTTCATATTTTAAAAATTTGTTTGAAGTGTATTTTATTTTTACAAAAATAGAGTCATATAACACTTCCTGTTTTGTGACTTTTTTTCAGTTAATAAATCGGGAATCATCACCCATAGCTATATCTATAGATTTGTATAGTTTTTTTCTTTCAGTGGTTTGACAGTATTCAATCACATGGTTTTGTCATAGTTTATTTACTTGATTCTCCCAGTTGCTGGATATTTAGGTAGTTTGATTTTGTCACTTTCCTGATGAGTATTATTATTGTGGAAATGCTATGATAGTCATTCATATACCTTTTGTTCATCCATTTCAATATTTTCTTAAATAAATAAATTTACTTATTTATTTATTTTTCCGAGACAGAGTCTTGCTCTATTGCCCAGGCTGGAGTGCAGTGGTACAATCTCGGCTCACTGCAACCTCTGCCTCCCAGGTTCAAGTGATTCTCTTGCCTCAGCCTCCCGAGTAGCTGGGATTACAGGTGTGTGCCACCCGCCCAGCTAATTTTTGTATTTTTAGTAGAGACGGGGTTTTACCATGTTGGTCAGGCTGGTCTTGAACTCCTGACCTTGTGATCCGCCCTCCTCGGCCTCCCAAAGTGCTGGGATTACAGGCGTGAGCCGCTGCACCTAGCTGTTCTTAAATTCTTAGGGCCAGGCATGGTGGGTCTTGCCTGTAATCCCAGCACTTTGGAAAGCGAGGTGGGCAGATCACTTGAGCCCGGGAGTTTACCACCAGCCTGGGCAACATGGGGAAACACTGTCTCTACAAAAAATAAAAATAAATAGCCTGGCATGGTAGCGTGTGCCTGTAGTCCCAGCTACTCGGGAGGCTAAGGTGGGAGGATTGCTTGAGTCCGGGAGGTTGAGGCTGCAGTGAGCAGAAATTGCGACATTACACTCCAGCTTGGGTGACAGAGTGAGACTCTGCCTTTAAAAAAATAAAATAAATTCTTAGAAGTGAAAATTGTCAAAGGGTATGCCCATTTAAATCACTTTTTCATATATAGTGCCAAATTATCTCACAGTATTGAAAATATCTCTGTACACGCCTCTCTCCTCCAATAGTGTGGGCTCAGTGAAGGCAGGATCTCCAGTGCCTCGCTCAGTGCTCGGCAAATGGTAGATGACTAGTGTTGACTGAATGAATAATGAGTTGGATAACTTAAATGAGAAGGCCTTCATTACATAAGCAAAACCTTGCCAGTGTGGTCACAGAAGTCTACAATTGGTACTCTTGGCCTTTTCTGAATATCTATAGCCTAATTGGTAATAATATTTTAAATTTTCATTTCTCAGAGGAGATTGTTTTATATACCACAGTGAAAATAATAAATTACTCTTGGAGGATAATTAGTCGTAAAAATATATCACCAGAAGATTTATAGTTTTGAAACAAGGACCAAGGGCAGTGAGAGAGAGAGAGAGAGAATTTCAGAAATCTGTATTTAGAAACAAGATGAAACATTTTCCAGCTGAGATAGCTTTTAGGAGAGCCAGGTTTGGTTCCTTTCAGTGCTGTGGTTTCATAGCTTACACTCTGTAATTAAATGTGTGGTGAGGTATGCCAAAGTAAACAGAGAGGAAAGAATGCAGGACTAGTCATTAGGAACAAAGTTTGAACCTGGGGCCAACGGAGGGAATTTCCCTTGCACTGACTTTCTTATTCCTGGTTAACGCTATAGTTTCCTTTCTGGCTTAAATTTATAACTTTTTCTTAGAGCAGAATGGTACCTTGTGCTAATAGGAATAAAAACACTCCCAGCAAAATCAGAAAAAGGAGAGCAGTAAGGGATGATTAATGTTTCTGGATGTTAAAATATATTATAAATTTACTGTAATTAAGTTAGTGTATCACTGATGCGTAAATCCAGAAGATAAAATGCTCGTGCCAATTTAATATATTGCAAAGTTAGTATTTCACATCAGGGAAAACCGTGGATTATTCAATGAATGGTTTTGAAACAACTGGTTAACTGTGTAGAAAAAAGATAAACCTTTAAATTCCAAGTATATTAAATATATAAAGTGAAGAATTAAAATGTAAAACCACCCAAAGAAAATATGGAAGAGTTTTTTTTCTTTTTTTTTAAGTTTTACAGCAGAGAAGGTCTTTCTAGGCAGAAAACAAGACTCAGAACCCATTAACAAAAAAAACTTGACCTTATAAAAAGGTGAAATTTCATCACGGATAAATAAAATTCAATAAAGACAAACGGTGAAGAAAGTATACCAGGGGATGGTATTTGTAAGGCAGAGGACAAAAGGCTCTTGTATTAAGAGGTCTTGTATATCAATAAGGAAGAAGCCAATGGCTCAATAGAAAAATAGGCTATGGATGGCCGGGTGTGGTGGCTCATGCCTGTAATCCCAGCACTTTTGAAGGCCGAGGTGGGTGGATCACCTGAGGTCAGGAGTTCGTGGCCAGCCTGGTCAACATGGTGAAACCCCGTCTCTACTAAAAATACAAAAGTTAGCCAGGCGTGGTGGCGGGTGCCTGTAGTCCCAGCTACTCAGGAGGCTGAGGCAGGAAATCACTTGAACCCAGGAGGCAGAGGTTGCAGTGAGCCAAGATTGCGCCACTGCACTCCAGCCTGGGTGACAGAGGGAGACTCTGTCTCAAAAAATATATATATAATAATAATAATAAAAGAAAAATAGGTTGCGGCTATGGATGGGCAGTTCACAAAAATAAATAGGGCTTATAAACTTTTTTTAAATGCTCAACATTATTCAAAGTTACTTAAACACAAATAAAAACAAATAAGAGTGATATACATTTTCACCTGCCTAACTGGCAAAGATCAAAGTGATTCATATTACCCGGTGTTAACAAGTATTCTGTCATACATGGTTAGTAGGAGTATAAATTGGTGCAAATTTTTAGGATGTGTTTGTCAATACTTATTAATTTAAAATATATACTTTGACTTAAGAGTTTCACTACTGAAATTTATGCTACAAATGCAGAAAAATGCATGCAAAAATGTAAGCATAAGAATCTTATTGTAGCATTATCTTAATAGCAAAATATTAAAACAACCTGCATATCTATCAATAGTGAACTAGGAAAAATGATGGCACATCCACACAATGAACTGTAGTGCAACAATAAAAAATAACATAAGGAAAGATCTCTGGCCTGGGTGTGGTGGCTCACCTGTAATCCCAGCACTTTGGGAGGCTAAGGCAGGTGGATCACCTGAGGTCAGGAGTTCAAGACCAGCCTGACCAACATAGTGAAACCCCGTCTCTACTAAAAATATAAAAAATTAGCTGGGCATGGTGGTGGGCGCCTGTAATCCCAGCTACTTGGGAGGCTGAGGCAAGAGAATCACTTGAACCCGGGAGGTGGAGTTTGCAGTGAGCCAAGATCATGCCATTGTACTCCAGCCTGGGCAACAGGAGTGAAACTCTGTCTAAAAAAAAAAAAAAAATTCTCTGGTCTTTAAGTGAAGAAAACAGGTGGAAAACAGTGGAAAATACCTATTTACCTCTCTATTGTGTGTGTACATATAGGAAATTTGTATGGATATAAATGCTTACACATGCATAGATGATTGTGGAATGATAAAGCACACGTTCTTTTTTTTAGATGGAGTCTCACTCTGTCTTCCAGGCTGGAGTGCAGTGGCGCAATCTTGGCTCACTGCAACCTCCACCTCCCACGTTCAAGTGATTCTTGTGCCTCAGCCTCCTGAGTAGCTGGGATTACAGGTGTGCACCACCATGCCCAGCTAATTTTTGTACTTTTAGTAGAGACGGGGTTCACCATGTTGGCCAGGCTGACCTCAGGTGATCCACCTGCCTTAGCCTCCCAAAGTGCTGGGATTAGAGGCATGAGCCACCGTGCCCAGCCAAAAGCACAAGTTCTTATTAGTGGTTGTTTCTGAGGAGGGTGAAGGTCTGGAATGGTAGAAAAATATCTCCTTTTCATTGTATATACTTTATTATGGTTTGAATTTTTACTACTTGCATTAGTTGCATATTGTTGCATAACCAATTAGCAGAAACTCAGTGACTTAAAACAACAACCATTTATTATATTATAGTTTGCATGGACCAGGAGTCAGGTATGGCTCAATGGGTCCTCTGCCCAGGGTCTCACGAGGCTGCAATTAAAGTGTCGGCCTGGACTGTAGTTTCATCTGAGGTTTGGGGTCCCTTCCAAGCTCATGTGGTAGTTGGCCTCATTCACTTCTTCACAGCTGTTGAGCTTACAGCAGCTTGCTTCTTCAACACCAGCAGGTCAGAGTATCTGATCTCTAGATCCTCTTTTAAAGAGCTCACTTCATTAGGTTAGCTCCACTCAGAATAACATCCTTTTGAATTCACTTAAAATCAACTTTAGGGACTTTATATCTGCAAAATTCCCTCACTTTTGCCATATTCTATCAACTAGAAGTGAATCACTGCTTCCGTCTGGATTCAAAGTGAGGGAATAATACAATGGCGTGGACACCAGGGAGCAGGAGTCACAACGGCCTTCTTAGAATTCTGCCTACCACATTAGTATTACCCATAATAACCATCACCCAAACCACCACAACATATGGAATACTTACATAGAGCTTATTTTGTAGTGGGCACTGTTTCAAATATTTTGCATGTATTAAGTCACTTAATGATCAGAACAATCTTATGAAGTAGGTATTCTTATTACCTTCATTCCAGGGATGAGTTTAACTTGCCCAAGGTCATAGAGCTTATAAGTGCTGAAGCTAGCACTAGAACCCAGGCAGTCTATGTCCAGAGTTCTGTGTTCCTCATTATATTATCTATACATTTTTCAAATACAATGTTTAAAAAAAAAAAAAAGCCTTCTTTCCAGCCTGGGCAACAAAGTGAGACCCGGTCTCTACAAAAAAATCAAAAAAATTAGCAGGGTGTGGTGACACACACCTGTGGTCCCAGCTACATGGGAGGCTGAGGTGGGAAGATCACTTGATCCCAGGAGGTTGAGGCTGCAGTGAGCCTTGTTTGTGCCACTACACTCCAACCTGGGTGACAGAGCCATACTCTGTCTCAAAAAAAATTTTTTTTAAGTTTTTCAGTTACTAAAGTTCTATAACAAATATTTCAAACTTGTGGCTTAAACAAGCACAGCATTTATTTTGCTCATGAATCTGTTCTTTAAACAGGGTAAAGCTTGGCAGGGATGACTCATGTCTGCCCCAGTCAGCACCAGTTGGAGGGTTTGAAGGCTGGGAGCTGGAATCATCTGGAGGACTCACCACATTCCCATGCCTGGCAGTTGATGCTGGCTGTTGACCGGGAACCTTAATTCCTGTCCACATGGGACCCTCCATGTGGCTAGTTTGACTACCTCACAGCATGGTGGCTGGGATCCAAAGTTAAGTATCCCATGAGTGAGAGAGAGAGCCAGATGGAAGCCACGTTGCCTTTTAGGTTCTGTCTTGGAAATTAAGTTCACTTCTGTTGCATTTGATTAGTCAGAGGAGTCACAAAATCCTAGCCAAGTTTAAGGAGAGGGAAAATAGACTTCACCTCTTGACGTAGAGTGTCAACGTTCTGTAAGAGCATGAGGGCCTGAAATATTGCTGTCAACCTTCCACAAAAGGGTTGATTAATTTATTCCCCTCTCTCACAGCTAGCCTGTAACCAAACCATTCCAATAATTTATCTATCCTTTTCTTTAAAAGCATCAAGAAAAAGATGCCACAACCTCAAGTAATAAAACATCAAAATATTGTCCATTTTTCTTTTTCCTGTTTTAGTATTCCTAAAGCACTTTTCTCCTTCCACTTCATTTAGGGCAGTGGTCCCCAACCTTTTTGGCACCAAGGACCGATTTCATGGAAGACAATTTTTTCCATGGATGGGATGTTTCCAGGATGAAACTGTTCCACCTCAGATCATCAGGCATTAGATTCTCATAAGGAGGGTGCAGCCTAGATCCCTAGCATGTGCAGTTCACAATAGAGTTCAAGCTCCTATGAGAATCGAATGCTGCCACTGATCTGACAGGAGGCAGAGCTCAGGCTATAATACTTGCTTGTCTGCCACTCACCTCCTGCTGTGCAACCGGGTTCCTAACAGGCCATGGAATGGTACTAGTCCATGGCCTTGGAGTTGGGAACCCCTGCTTTAGAGTGAAGAACAAGTGAAATTTTAAGCTTAGGTATTGGTCACTGACTTTGATGATTGTTTTCCTTCTTTGGGCTGACACTATAAGGTTCTTCAGGGAAGAATTCTGAGTTAGAAATGTCTAGGACACCTCCGCTCATCTTCTAAAAATAAAAAAGGGAGGAAGGATGAAATAGATACAGCCATTCAGTCATTCATTCATTTAACAAAAATGTGTTGAGTCCCCACCTTGTGCTGAGCACAGCCCTAGGGAATTTATCCATCCTAGAGATGGAGACAACGTCTGTATCCTAGAGATGGAGACAATGTCTCTGCTCTCAAGGTGATTTTCTTTCATGGGGAAAGTCAAACACAACCACTCTTACAGGTCTTCAGCTGGGTCTTTGTCTTGTCTAGGATTGACTAGACAAGCCTTGTAATTAGAACACATGTGGACATGCACCATTTATTATCAGTTAGTGTAGTATGCTCAGTCAAGGCAAACACCATCTTAGTATAGTAGCCCCAGGATATTATTAGTTAATACAAAACCAGTTCAAAGATATGTTAGTGAAAGGGACCAACTAGTCCCTCTCAGCAGTCCAGTTGACTGCTGGAATTCTCGAAACTAATGTAAGCATTCAATATTAATTATTCAAATTAATAATGCAATTCCCAAACTATGTGCTGAGGCAATCCAGAATGCTGAAACAAACTCAGTGGTGCTGTAAGATATTTTAAAATTTTCAGAAAAACAGAGACATCTGTTGGACATGGCACAACTAATACCATTAAGTTGTTCAAATCTAACTAAATAACAGGAACTGGCCAGGCGTGCTGACTCACACCTGTAATCCCAGCGCTGTGGGAGGCTGAGGCGGGCAGATCACCTGAGGTCAGGAGTTTGAGACCAGCCTGACCAACATGGTGAAACTCCGTCTCCACTAAAAATACAAAAATTAGCCAAGCATAGTGGCAGGCACCTGTAATCCCAGCTACTCGGGAGGCTGAGGCAGGAGAATGGCTTGAATCTGGGAGGTGGAAGTTGCAGTGAGCCGAGATTGCGCCATTGCATTCCAGCCTGGGTGACAGAGCGAGACTCTGTCTCAAAAAACAAACAAACAAATACTGAAACTGGTGTTTCTTTCGGACTAGTGGTGCAGTTAAAAAAAATTACTGAGACATTAAGGGCATCAACTGTAAGCCAAGAAAGTGCGGGAACCTCTAGTATGCCTCATCCATCAACTTTCCTGATATTTCCTTGTTTTTTTTCTGAGTGAACACGTACTGTTTGAGTCATTCTTTCTTTGGGAGAACATCTTCACCTGCCTGGACCTCCTACAGGGCCTGCTTGCCCGGGCCATCAGAGGGCCTCTCCACATGGACACCATTTCCAATCTCTCCCCACTGCTACTACCTCCCTGCAGCCTCCTCCCCATAGCTGACCTGGCTTCAGTGTTCCTTCACCCCAGGCTCTGGCATCCCTCTGTGGAAATATTCAAGTGTTAATCCTTATCAGTGCCATCTGGGGACCTGCAGAATTTGCATCCTGGTCCCTTCCTCTCTGCCAAGTTATTGCTACTCAGCAAAAGGTAAGGGTGAGGGAAACACTGTGAAGTTCTTCCCTTCTGAGCTATGGTTGGTTCAGCATCCCCAAATTAATCTTCTTTTGAAGCCCCAGTGAGATGAGAAAGTCTTATCCCTTTCACTAACGTATCTTTGAACTGATTTCTTATTAACTAATATCTGAGGGCTACTACACTAAGATGGCGTTTGCCTTGACTGAGCATACTACACTAACTGATAATAAGTGGTGCATGTCCACACATGTTCTAATTACAAGACTTCTTTCCTGGCCTTTGTGGTGGTGGTGTGGGGCAGGGGCAGGGGTGGGGGGGATGAAGTAGCTGAATAAGAAAAGGACAGGAAAAGCATTTAGCTCTTGCCACCACATTAATGTGATAACCACACAACAGAAGGATGCAGAAGAATGTACTCAAGTGGGAGCCGTAGCTCCATCTTGGAGTCAGATTGAGATGGTCTAAGATATTTTACAGAACAGGACACACTTGAGGAACTCTCTCTTAAGTAACTGCTACCCAGATATTTAAGTGGTGGAGGAAAAGCTTCTCGGAGAACAGCATGCGCATAGGGAGCCAGACCATGTTCAGTTCTAGGCACTGCAAACAGTCCAGCACTCTGCGCAGAAGCTGGACTTGATCCCAAAAGAAGCTACAGTCCCAGAAGCTACAATCCAGGGGACAGGGAATGTGTCCCTGGTTTGCTTAAGGTAGGGGTGACTTTTGTTTAGATATTATTTTTAGTGGGTTTTTTTTGTTGTTGTTGTTGCTGTTTTGGTTTTTTTGTTTGTTTGTTTTTTTGAGACAGAGTCTCTCTCTGTCGCCCAGGCTGGAGTGCAGTGGCCTGATCTCGGCTCACTGCAACCTCTGCCTCCCAGGTTCAAGTGATTTTCCTTCTTCAGCCTCCCTAGTAGCTGGGACTACAGGGGCGCACCACCTGTATTTTTGTATTTTTATGCCCCGCTAATTTTTGTATTCTTAGTAGAGATGGGGTTTTACCACAATGGCCAGGCTGGTCTTGAACTGACCTCAAGTGATCAGCCCGCCTTGGCCTTCCAAAGTGCTGGGATTACAGGCACGAACCACTGCACCCAGCCTTCAAGTGCTTTATTTTTAGATTGTAAATAGCCCATATTAAGAGGCAGCCCATGTTATACTGAGTCTGTATAGAGGCTTAGCTGCCATGCCTCTAACCTCTGAAGTTCTTGATGGGAAGTGTACACAGCTACAAGATACCAATTAAAATCTGGGAGCTTTTGGATTCAGCTCCCAATTATCACCTCTAGGAAGAAAGGCAAACCTGATCATGCCATTCTCAGGCTTAAACCTTGCGATGCTTCTGCATTGCCTCAAGGTAAGTTCCTAAGTCCTTAAAAGGTAGACATGGTTCTCCAGGACCCAGTTCTGGTTAGCTTACCGACTTCAACTGTTGTCACTCTCCCACCTCAAACACTCTGCTCCTGCGTTTCCTACAACCCCACTGACCAGCTGCCACTCAAGGCTTTTGTAAATGCTATTCCCTCTACCTTCAGGGAGCTTCTCAGCAGTTCTCCATCACCTTATTCACTTTCACCTGAAGACCTCTGTCTCAGCTATTGGTTCTCAGGGAGCTTCCGTGTCTGCCCTAGGGGGACCTCCAAGCCCCTGTGCTTGACCTGACTGCAGCACTACCACCCTATACTGAAATGTCCTGTCTCCCTATCCATCTTCCAAATAGCCTAGGAGATCTTTTAAGATGGGGCCTGGTTTTTTCCACCATTAGAATATTAGTTTTTAATACAAGGCCTGCTACATAATAGGAACACGTTAAACATTTGTTCAATTGCTAACTGAACCAGTATTCTGTGAGGGCAAATATTGTATTCATTTTCATCAAAAGGGCTATGAACATTCAACTGATAAGACTTTTTTTTTTTTTTTGGCAACGGAGTCTCACTCTATCACGCAGGCTGGAGTGCAGTGGCATGATCTTGGCTCACTGCAAACTCTGCCTCCCAGGTTCAAGTGATTCTCCTGCCTCAGCCTCCCGAGTAGCTGGGATTACAGACATGTGCCACCACGCTGGCTAATTTTTGTACTTTTAGTAGAGATGGAGTTTCACCATGTTGGCCAGGCTGGTCTTGAGCTTCTGACCTCAGGTAATCCACCCACCTCGGCCTCCCAAAGTGCTGGGATTATGGTGTGAGCCACCACGCCTGGCCCTGATAAGACTTTTATAAATTAAAAATTTTTTTCATGGAGAATAGAGAAAGGGTTTTTCTAAAGATGCAGTAGTTCTACATGGAGAAAATAAAGGAAAAATACAACCAAAAGTGTTGATATCGAGGGAGAAAAACATATCCCAAGAATGAACTTAGCTGACAAGGCAAGTTGCAGGCCATTTCCCCAGAATTTGAGGAGCCCCAGCATTACTTGGACAAACAGCTGGAGAGTATAAAAAAATAGAGCAGGAAGGAATCTTGGGAAGCATCTGGCCTATCCCTCGTTGGCTTAGAACAGATGAGTGACTTCTCCAAAGACACCAGGAACACAGCGATGTCCAGGGCATAGTGACTTCAGAAAGTGGTTTCAGGAGTATGGGAGGTGGCCCACCAGCTTGTATTAAACAAACAAAACCACTAACAAACTACAACAACCAAAAATACTGAAGCAATCATAGCAGGTAGAATATAGTAATGGCCTCCAAAGATTCATCCCAGTCCCTGGAACCTGGCAAAAGAGGCTTTGTAGACATGATTAGAACCTTCAGCTGAGGAGATGATCATGGATTATCCAGGTGGGCCCAGTCTAATCACATGGGTTCTTAAATCAGAGAACCTTTCCTGGCTGTGGTCAGAGGAGGGTATGACTATGGAAGGAGGATCAGGGAGACGTGATATGAAAAGGGATTGACCTGCCATTGCTGGCTTTTAAGACAGAATAAAGGGCCACAAGCGAAGGCCTGCAGGTTGTCTGAGTCAGTTTGGGCTGCCATAACAAAGTACCATAGACTAGCCAGGCGTGGTGGCTCACGCCTGTAATCCCAGCACTTTGGGAGGCCAAGGCGGGTGGATAACCTGAAGTCAGGAGTTCGAGACCAGCCTGACCCACAAGGTGAAACCCCATCTCTACTAAATACAAAAAATTAGCCAGGCATGGTGGCATATGCCTGTATTTCCAGCTACTTGGGAGGCTGAGGCAGGAGAATCACTTGAACCCAGGAGGCGGAGGTTGCAGTGAGCCGAGATTGCACCATTGCACTCCAGCCTGGGCAACAAGAGCGAAACTCCGTCTCAAACAAACAAACAAACAAACAAAAAAACCAAAACCATAGACTAGGTGGCTTATAAACAACAAAAATTTATTTCTTACAGTTCTCAAGGTTGAGTTTCTGATGAATGTTCTTTTCTGAGTTGCACACACTGAATTCTAACTATAACCTCCCAGGGTAAAGGAGGCAAGAGAGCTCTCTGGAGTCTCTTTGATAAGGGTACTAATCCCATTCATGAGGGCTCTGCCCTACAAACGGCCCCACCTACAAATGCCATCACAGGGGGATTGTATGCATTTTGGGGGGATACACTGAGTCTATAGCACAGGTGGTATCCAGAAGCTGAAAAAGACAAGGGAGCAGATGCTTCCCTAGAGCCTCCAGATGGACACTTTCCTGCTGACGCCTTCATTTTAGTTCAGTGAGACCTGTGTTGGATTTCCGACATACAGAACTATAAGATAATAAATGTGTCTTGTTTTAAAGCACTAAGTTTGCAGTCATTTATTACAGCAGCAAATGAAAAGTAATACTGGATACACAGACACAAACTCATACCCTATAACCCCTAAGCAGTCCAAGTAGGCAGAATTCCCCACTTCCATACTTCCTTTCCACCCTTTTGTAGTTTTCAAAGATCCCTTGAAGTTGATTTTCATCTGATCTCACCTGGATTGGTATGTGGAGAAGGAAGCAGAGGGCTTGCAGAGTGGTTTGTCTTAGATGTCACACCCTAGGAATGGGAGAGCCCTTTCCAGGATTTGCCTGGGGCCCAAGCCATCTTCTCTGGAGGCCACATTGCACAAGAGCAACCTATGCCAATCATTTTAGAATCTAGAGAAATGCCAGAGTCTCTGCTGGCCAGGGAACCAGGCCTACCACTGAGAGACTATTGTCAGACATTGAGCAATCAGCTGTGGACCTCCAGGAAGAGGGAACTGTGGTATTTACACATAGCTTTCCAAGAGAAACAGGGCCTCTGCAGCACACAATGTGTTCCTAATAGTACTCTCAGGAATACTTTACAACTGTCATTAAGATATGTTATATATGCCTGTTATGTAACCACTGTCTCACATTTTAGACTTTATTTAGTATCACCCAGATATTTAGGGAAAATTTTCTCTCTGCCTTCCAGTTTATGTGCATGCTGTCAATATCACTCACCTGGAAACTTGGGCAGTGCTCAATATAAGACCAATTAATACCAAATGAGTAAGGGGGTGTGAATTCAGATGACCACCTTCTTTGAAGGCTCACACAGAGGTCTTAGGAAGATCACGATATGTGCTAGACCTCTAAACTGACATTCCCCTCCTATTCAGGCAATTGTGGGGTTGATGGAATTGGAATGCTGCCCAGACCTTGAAGCAACAATATTAATTGCGATACTGGATATGTAAGTCAAACTGACTCCTTGCAAAGTCAGAAGAAATGGTAAAATGCTTCATACACCCTTTCGTTATTATTGTTATTTCTGGCAAGTAAGGAAATGCCAAGGAGATGCAGGTGGCAGAACCTTTGATTTATGCAAAGTGCAAAGTAATTGTGGAGACTGATTATTAACATGAGTTTCTCAGATCAATGAAATGGCTGTGAACCTTCTGGCTTGGAATAGATCTTGGTACGTAGCTGGAGTCTGATGAAATAACAAATTAAATAATAAGGACAGCTATGTGGGCTTAATGGAGGTGCTGAATCCGATGTGGAAACAGAGTAGCTTATCAGTAGCTCGGCTCACTGACCCACCAGAAAAATCAGCACCAGTCTGAGGTGTGTTGCAGGGAGAGTCAGGTGCCGGTGTCAGGCCAGACCTGCTCCATAGACTGAGAATTGCATTTGTGATAGCAAATGGAGATACCTCTATGTCATATAAAAGTATACATGCTTATTGTAAAACATGATACAATATATAAAGTAAAAGCAGAAGTTCCTCATGACCCACTCCCCCAACTCCTGAGGTGACCATTGTAAATTGCCTGGTAGCTAGGTTTCAGAATTGTTTTCTACACTACACACATGTATATGCCTATTTTACAAAAATGGAATCATCTTGTTTTATTACTGGCTTTTATTTTTAAAATATTTCATACAGACATTTTTGCATATAATTACATATATCTACTTCATCCATTAAATGATTTAGCCATTAGTATTCCATTGTTTGCACAATAGCTTAGGCTACTAATCCTCTAGTCAGACTTTCAGGTGATTTCCAGTTTTGTCTCGTTTTATTTTTGCCATCTGAAGCAACCAATATAAATCCCTCTCCTTTGTATACTTACTTGTTTCTTAGAATAAATTCCTAAAATAGAATTTCTGAGTGAAATTGTTTGTACTTTTAAAACATGTTACCAAATTTATCTCTAGCAAAAAAGTGTGACTTTATTGTTTTACCAACAGTACCCATTTCCTTACACCTCTTGCCAATACTATTATCAATCTTTTTAAAATGTACCAAACTGAGAATTTTAAAAAACCCTTGTTGATGTTTTATTTTGCATTGTAGTTACATTAAATATCTTGGGATTTACATTTTAATAGATTGTTTCTATAACACAAAAATTACAATACTTGTAATAATTTGCAATAATCAGAAATAAGCATTTCTTTCTTTCTTTTTTTTTTTTTTGATGGAGTTTTGATCTTTTTGCCCAGGTTGGCGTGCAATGGTGCAATCTTGGCTCACTACAACGTCTGCCTCCCGGGTTCAGGCAATTTTCCTGCCTCAGCCTCCCTAGTAGCTGGGATTACAGGTGCCCGCCACCACGCCTGGCTAGGTTTTTTTTTTTTTCTGTATTTTTAGTAGAGACGGGGTTTCACCATGTTGATCAGGCTGGTCTCGAACTCCTGACCTCAGGTAATCCACCTGCCTTGGCCTCCCAAAATGCTGGGATTACAGGCGTGAGCCACTACACCTGGCCAGAAATAAGCATTTCTTGATGTAACTGAGAAGTTAAAAGTACTCCAATCACAAAATATCTATAAATTCATAACAAAACTAGGTGAAAATCAACCTGTTACCACATCTGCAGATTCCATTAGAATTAAGTTCAGTATGTCTTTTCATCACATGAAACAGACATAATGAGTCACATAGAAGAAATCACTAATTAAGATATTCCTTAAGGGCTCTAGCTTTAGAACTTTTGTGAATAAAATTTAGATCAACATTTTCTTTTTTTAAGGTCATGATTTGGGCCCAGAGGAAAAACCATAGGAAAACAAATAGAAAACTTTTGACAGACACATTATTATTATTATTATTATTATTATTATTATTATTATTTGAGATGGAGTCTGGCTCTTGTCACCCAGGCTGGAGTGCAATGGCATGATCTCGGCTCACTGCAATCTTTGCCGCCCGGGTTTAAGTGATTCTTGTGCCTCAGCCTCCCAAGTAGCTGGGATTATTAGGCACCCACCACCATGCCTGGCTAATTTTTGTATTTTCAGTAGAGATGCGTTTCACCATGTTGGCCAGGCTGGTCTCGAACTCCTGACCTCAAGTGATCTGCCCACCTTGGCTTCCCGAAGTGCTGGGATTACAGGCATGAGCCACTGTGCCTGGCCCAGACACATTATTGTTTGGCCATATGTGTATTATATTTTGTAGTTAGTGCATCACAGACCATCTAACATGACAGACATTTGGCAGGATACTCTGGCACACTAGTGAAATCCCATTAAATTCCTCTTTGTCTCCCCCACATGCGTGTGTGACAACATTCAGAAGAGGGCACAAAATATATAAAATAGTGAACACTGCTTGCCAAATGATGCATAATTGCTTTCAGTCCCATACATTTCCACTGAGATCCAGCCGTATATGGCAAGGAAGAAACCAGCACAATTGTCAAAAGTGCTTGCTCATGGTACCTAAACTCCTCAGCATGGCACCCACACCAGCCATCAAGGAGTGAGAGTCACTTCTATGCCCCATAAATCAGAAGACTTTACTGGTTTCTAATTTGTGGGGTAGACATTTACTCATCATATTTGCATTTTACTGCTTCATAATCTGGTATATGAAATAGATTGCTAGGTGGCTAAGTTTGCTTTTCAGGGAGAATTTAAAATGCAACACAATATACATCATTATCCACGCTCAGGAGGCCATGGCACTTAAAATATGGCACAGTTATATGTGAAAGATTCTACAGACGTCCACACTAAGAGGTTTGAGTATGTCACCTACTCCATCATCCTGATGTTTTGCATTGTTGCCATAAAATTGTGCAAGGTGCCAATGAGCCTTATAGTTCTATCACAAATCAGACTGTATGTGCAGACTATGCATACAGACAATGTGGAAAAAAAAAAAACCTTTGTGTTTTCTTTGGAGCAGGATATAAAAAGCAGAAAGAATCTGAAATTCTCTTGAAAGCTGTAAAAGTAGGCTTGACAGTCACTGGGCTCATCCAATTTGAAGGCAGAGCACAGGACTGAATGACCTCACTCATCATTCTGTAGCTCTGGGAAACGGAGTCCATCAACTGAAACTCTTAGTAAAAAAGTATATCCTTCAATAAAAGTCCATAGGATGGATTGAAAAATACCCCCAGCTTTCATATAAGTTGAAAACATAAGCCAGGTGCAATGGCTCACACCAACACTTTGGGAGGCCAAGGCAAAAGGATCATTTGAGGCCAGGAATTTGAGATCAGCCTGGGCAACACAGTGAGACCCTGCATCTACAAAAAAAAAAAAATTAAAAAATTAGCTTGGCATGATATTGCACCTGTAGTCCCAGTTACTCGAGAGGCTGAGGTGGAAGGAGTGCTTGAATTCGGGAGGTCAAGGTTGCAGTGAGCTGCAGTCATGCCACTGCACTCCAGCCTGGGTGACACAGCAAGGCCTTGTCTTAAAAAAAAAAAAAAAGAAAAAGAAGAAAAGAAAAAAAAAAAGGCCGGGAACGGTGGCTCATGCTCGTAATATCAGCACTTTGGGAGACCGAGGCGGGTGGATCACGAGGTCAGGAGATCGAGACCATCCTGGCTAACATGGTGAAACCCCGTCTCTACTAAAAATACAAAAAAATTAGCCAGGCGTGGTGGTGGGCGCCTGTAGTCTCAGCTACTTGGGAGGCTGAGGCAGAAGAATGGTGTAAACCCAGGAGGTGGAGCTTGCAGTGAGCCGAGATCGGGCCACTGCACTCCAGCCTGGGTGACGGTGCGAGACTCCATCTCAAAAAAAAAAAAAAAAAAAGGAAAATGTAAACCTTTACCAGTTCTGCATACTTTGTGGCTTGTGCTGTCTGCTTTCTCTTCTCTAAGGTTCTAAGGTGCTTTCTCTTCTCTAAGGAATTAGTCAAAACTTCTTTATCAGGCCATCTCCAAAGACTCTAACCTGCTGTTAGTTGGCAACACTTGGGTCAAGGGTCAAGGGCACCCTCTTGTGGTATGTCAGTGTGGGGGAGGGAAGAGAATAGAGTGGGGTCATGAAGTCAGTATGATCAGTTATGCTTAAGCACCCACCCAAGTCTATGCCACTATCAGAAAGCTGTGGTGTAGCAGACATTCCGTGTTACAATATTACACTACAATGTTCAGTAGTGAGCAACACATTATCAAGCACCTGGCTGAAGCTAGATTGCATGAGTTGTAGTAAGCCAAGTCAGCATGCTTCCATAACTACTTCAAAGACATATGGCCTAAAGTAGAACTGGGAAGAGCCCTCTACATAGACTATTCTGGATTGACTAATTGTATGATACATGAGGAAGTGCACAGTAATTTACACTGTACTGTATATTGCACTGATGGGTGACTGAACTTATACCACTGTACAGGTAGGGTCTTGGCAGAGTTAAATGTACCCAGCAGAGGGCTGATGGACTTGGTGATGAGGGACATTTAAGAAAAATTAAAGATATCGATAAGGCAGAGCAGCTGGCTCAATTAAAAAAAGAGAGATGAGGAAAATGAAGTTAAAGAAGCAGGATGGGTCTGGAGTAGTGCTCTTCAAAATATCATTCCTGAACAGCAGCATCGACATCAATTGGAAATGTGTTGGAAATGTAAGTGATCAGGACCTACCAAATCAGAACTCTGGGGATGGGTCCCAAGCAGTCCAGGTTTTAATAAGCCCTGAATGTGATTGTGATGTATGGTAGAGTTTGAGAACTACTGGTCTAGAGAAAGGAGACAAAGCTTAAGATCTCAGAGGCGACCAGTATCATCTAAGAAGGAGGTACAGGGGCCCACTGTACTGATAAGTGGCTGATGTGATGTGGCAATGAGAGTAGTGGCATAGAATAGGGGAATGCACAAGTCCAGGTTTCAGGCAGGTTATCTGCAACTGGGAAAGATAAAAGCAAGGGTTGGAATAAAAGGAAAAAGGGGATCCTTTTTGCTCATATCATTGAAGAAGGGGAAAGTGAGTCTTAGAAGGTGAGGAAGATTTGAAGTGAGCAACATAATGAGCTATCAAATGAAAAAAACTGAGAACTCTGACAGTGGTGAGCAAAGACCAGTTGGTTAAATGGGCCAAACTAAGTAATCGTTCCACCAGCCAAAAGAAACAGGAGCCAAGGGTGTCTACCTAAGGGTCAGTGTGGGAAGGCTGCTGCCTCAGAGAAAGGGCCAAGTTAAAGAGGTGAAAATAAAACGGGGAGTTTTGACCGGGCACGGTGGCTCATGCCTGTAATCCCAGCACTATTGGGAGGCTGAGACAGGTGAATCACTTGAGGTCAGGAGTTCGAGACCAGCCTGGCCAACATGATGAAACCCCATCTTTACTAAAAATAAAAAAATTAGCCGGTTGTGGCAGGTGCCTGTAATCCCAGGCTGAGGCAGGAGAATCTCTTGAATCTGGGAGGCAGAGGTTGCAGTGAGCTGAGATCATGTCACTGCACTCCAGCCTGGGCGATGGAGAGAGACTCCATCTCAAAATAAATAAATAAATAAAATAAAATAAAAAAGGGAGTTTTTACCCATTCACAACAGGGATTCTTTTTTTTTTTATTATTATACTTTCAGTTCTAGGGTACATGTGGACAACTCGCAGGTTTGTTACATATGTATACATGTGCCATGTTGGTGTGCTGCACCCATTAACTCGTCATTTACATTAGGTATATCTCCTGATGCTATCCCTCCCCCTCCCACCACTCCACGACAGCCCCTGGTGTGTGACGTTACCCACCCTGTGTCCAAGTGTTCTCATTGTTCAGTTCCCACCTATGAGTGAGAACATGTGGTGTTTGGTTTTTTGTCCTTGCTCAGAATGATGGTTTCTAGCTTCATCCATGTCCCTACAAAGGACATGAACTCATCCTTTTTTATGGCTGCATAGTATTCCATGGTGTATATGTGCCACATTTTCTTAATCCAGTCTATCACTGATGGACAGCTGAATTGGTTCCAAGTCTTTGCTATTGTGAATAGTGCCACAATAAACATACATGTGCATTGGTCTTTATAGCAGCATGAATTATAATCCTTTGGGTATATGCCCAGTAATGGGATGGCTGGGTCAAATGGTATTTCTAGTTCTAGATCCTTGAGGAATCACCACACTGTCTTCCACAATGGTTGAACTAGTTTATAGTCCCACCAACAGTGTAAAAGTGTTCCTACTTCTCCACATCCTCTCCAGCACCTGTTGTTTCCTGACTTTTTAATGATTTCCATTCTAACTGGTATGAGATGGTATCTCATTGTGGTTTTGATTTGCATTTCTCTGATGGCCAGTGATGATGAGCATTTTTTCATGTGTCTGTTGGCTGCATAAATGTCTTCTTCTGAAAAGTGTCTGTTCATATCTTTTGTCCACTTTTTAATGAGGTTGTTTGACTTTTTCTTGTAAATTTGTTTAAGTTCTTTGTAGATTCTGGATATTAGCCCTTTGTCAGATCGGTAGATTGTAAAAATTTTTCTCCCATTCTGTAGGTTGCCTGTTCACTCTGACGGTAGTTTCTTTTGCTGTTCAGAAGCTCTTTAGTTTAATTAGATCCCATTTGCCAATTTTGGCTTTTGTTGCCATTGTTTTTGGTGTTTTAGTCATGAAGTCCTTGCCCATGCCTATGGCCTGAATGGTATTGCCTAGGTTTTCTTCTAGGGTTTTTATGGTTTTAGGTCTAACATTTAAGTCTTTAATCCATCTTGAATTAATTTTTGTACAAGGTGTAAGGAAGGGATCCAATTTCAGCTTTCTACATATGGCTAGCCAGTTTTCCCATCACCATTTATTAAATAGGGAATCCTTTCCCCATTTCTTGTTTTTGTCAGGTTTGTCAAAGATCAGATGGTTGTAGATGTGTGGTATTATTTCTGAGGGCTCTATTCTGTTCCATTGGTCTGTATCTCTGTTTTGGTAGCACTATCATGCTGTTTTGGTTATACTACAAGGTTGTAGCCTTGTAGTATAGTTTGAAGTCAGGTAGTGTGATGACTCCAGCTTCGTTCTTTTTGCTTAGGATTGTCTTGGCAATGCAGGCTCTTTTTTGGTTCCATATGAACTTTAAAGTAGTTTTTTCCAATTCTGTGAAGAAGGTCATTGGTAGCTTGATGGGGATGGCATTGAATCTATAAATTGCCTTGGGCAGTATGGTCATTTTCACAATACTGATTCTTCCTATCCATGAGCATGGAATGTTCTTCCATTTGTTTGTGTCCTCTTTTATTTTGTTGAGCAGTGGTTTGTAGTTCTTCCTTGAAGAGGTCCTTCAAATCCTTTTTAAGTTGGATTCCCAGGTATTTTACTCTCTTTGTAGTAATTGCGAATGAGAGTTCACTCATGATTTGGCTCTCTGTCTGTTATTGGTAGAGGAATGCTTGTGATTTTTGCACATTGATTTTGTATCCTGTGACTTTGCTGAAGTTGTTTATCAGCTTAAGGAGATTTTGGGCTGAGACGATGGGGTTTTCTAAATATAGAATCATGTCATCTGCAAACAGGAACAATTTGACTTCCTCTTTTCCTAATTGAATACCCTTTATTTCTTTCTCCTGCCTGACTGCCCTGGCCAGAACTTCCAACACTATGTTGAATAGGAGTGGTGAGAGAGGGCATCCCTGTCTTGTGCCAGTTTTCAAAGGGAATGCTTCCAGTTTTTGCCCATTCAGTATGATATTGACTGTGGGTTTGTCATAAATAGCTCTTATTATTTTGAGATGTGTTTCATCAATACTCAGTTTATTGAGAGTTTTTAGCATGAAGGGCTGTTGAATTTTGTCGAAGGCCTTTTCTGCATCTATTGAAATAATCATGTGGTTTTTGTCTTTGGTTCTGTCTATATGATGGATTATGTTTATTGATTTGTGTATGTTGAACCAGCCTTGCATCCCAGGAATGAAGCCCACTTGATCATGGAGGATAAGCTTTTTGATGTGCTGCTGGATTAGGTTTGCCAGTATTTTATTCAGGATTTTTGCATTGATGTTCATCAGGGATATTGGTCTAAAATTCTCTTTTTTTGTTGTGTCTCTGCCAGGCTTTGGTATCAGGATGATGCTGGCCTCATAAAATAAGTTAGGGAGGATTCCCTCTTTTTCTATTGGTTGGAATAGTTTCAGAAGGAATGGTACCACCTCCTCCTTGTACCTCTGGTAGAATTTGGCCGTGAATCTTTCTGGTCCTGGACTTTTTTTGGTTGGTAAGCTATTAATTATTGCCTCAACTTCACAGCCTGTTATTGGTCTATTCAAGGATTCAACTTCTTCCTGCTTTAGTCTTGGGAGGGTGTATGTGTCGAGGAATTTATCCATTTCTTCTAGATTTTCTAATTTATTTGCGTAGAGGTGTTTGTAGTATTCTCTGACAGTAGTTTGTATTTCTGTGGGATCGGTGGTGACATCCCCTTTATCATTTTTTATTGCATCTATTTGATTCTTCTCTCTTTTCTTCTTTATTAGTCTTCCTAGCAGTCTATCAATTTTGCTGATCTTTTCAAAAAACCAGCTCCTGGAGTCATGGATTTTTTGGAGGTTTTTTTGTGTTTCTATCTCCTTCAGTTCTGCTCTGATCTTAGTTATTTCTTGCCTTCTGCTAGCTTTGGAATGTGTTTGCTCTTGCTTCTCTAGTTCTTTTAATTGTGATGTTAGGGTGTCAATTTTAGATCTTTCCTGCTTTCTCTTGTGGGCATTTAGTGCTATAAATTTCCCTTTACACAGTGCTTTAAATGTGTCTCAGAGATTCTGGTATGTTGTGTCTTTGTTCTCACTGGTTTCAAAGAACATCTTTATTTCTGCCTTCATTTTGTTATGTACCCAGTAGCCATTCAGGAGCAGGTTGTTCAGTTTCCATGTAGTTGAGTGGTTTTGAGTGAGTTTCTTAATCCTGAGTTCTAGTTTGATTGCACTGTAGTCTGAGAGACAGTTTGTTATAATTTCTTTCTTTTACATTTGCTGAGGAGTGCTTTACTTCCAACTATGTGGTCAATTTTGGAATAAGTGTGATGTGGTGCTAAGAAGAATGTATATTCTGTCGATTTGGGGTGGAGAGTTCTGTAGATGTCTATTAGGTCTGCTTAGTGCAGAGCTGAGTTCAAGTCCTGGATATCCTTTTCAACTTTCTGTCTCGTTAATCTGTCTAATGTTGACAGCGGGGTGTTAAAATCTCCCATTATTATTGTGTGGGAGTCTAGGTCTCTTTGTAGGTCTCTAAGGACTTGCTTTATGAATCTGGGTGCTCCTGTATTGGGTGCATATATATTTAGGATAGTTAGCTCTTCTTATTGAATTGATCCCATTACCATTATGTAACGGCCTTCTTTGTCTCTTTTAATCTTGTTGGTTTAAAGTCTGTTTTATCAGAGGCTAGGATTGCAACCCCTGCCTTTTTTGTTTTCCATTTGCTTGGTAGATCTTCCTCCATCCCTTTATTTTGAGCCTATGTGTGTCTCTGCAGGTGAGATGGGTCTCCTGAATACAGCACACTGATGGGTCTTGACTCTTCATCCAATTTGCCAGTCTGTGTGTTTTAATTGGAGCATTTTGCCTATTTACATTTAAGGTTAATATTGTTGTGTGTGAATTTGATCCTGTCATTACAATGTTAGCTGGTTATTTTGCTCATTAGTTGATGCAGTTTCTTCCTAGCATTGATGGTCTTTACAATTTGGCATGTTTTTTGCAGTGGCTGGTACCAGTTGTTGCTTTCCATATTTAGTGCTTCCTTCAGGAGCTCTTGTAAGGCAGGCCTGGTGGTGACAAAATCTCTCAGCATTTATTTGTCTGTAAAGGATTTTATTTCTCCTTCACTTATGAAGCTTAGTTTAGTTGGATATGAAATTCTGGGTTGAAAATTCTTTTCTTTAAGAATGTTGAATATTGGCCCCGACTGTCTTCTGGCTTACAGAGTTTCTGCCGAGAGATCTGCTGTTAGTCTGATGGGCTTCCCTTTGTGGGTAACCCGACCTTTCTCTCTGGCTGCCCTTAACACTTTTTCCTTCATTTCAACTTTGGTGAATCTGACAATTATGTGTCTTGGAGTTGCTCTTCTCAAGGAGTATCTTTGTGGTGTTCTCCACAACAGGGATTCTTAAGCTTGCCATTAAAGAAAGTTGGGCTTGGGGATGAGTAGAACATAGTTCAGTGGCAGAAATTGTCCAGAAGCCAGCATGAATAACACAACTCAAGAAAAGAGAATGGTAGACTGGGAGGTTGGATCAGTGAAACAGCAAAGAGAGAAACACGAGGTGAAGGAAGTTAGTCTAGAGGATGGAGAAAAATGCACACGTGCAAATAAGGTACAATCTAACTTTCAAACACAACGTTGTATTGACACACATTCTTTCACTAGAAGCAAAAACAAAAGTGCGGGCATGGGGAGGTGGTTGCTGGTTTTCCAGACATTACAATCACAACTTCTGGGGTCCATTTAGAGCAAGGGTCCCCAACTCCTGGGCTGTGGACAGGTACTGGTCCATGGCCTGTTAGGAACTTGGCCACAGAGCAGGAAGTGAGTGGTGGGTGAGCGAGCATTATCACCTGAGCTCTACCTCCTGTTAGATCAGCTCCAGCATTAGAGACCCATAGGAGCAGGAAACCTATTGTGAACTGCGTATGCGAGGGATCTAGGTTGAAAGCTCCTTATGAGAATCTAATGCCTGATGATCTAAAATGGAACTGTTTCATCCTGAAACCATCCGCACCTCCACCCCGCCCCTGCCATCTGTGGAAAAATTGTCTTCCACCAAACTAGTCTCTCCAGTCTCTGGTGCCAAAAGGCTGGGGACTGCTGATTTAGAGGACAAGGAAGATTTCCGATGGTAGAGGTAGGAACCAAGATGAACCCACACATAAAATGTGCAGTATTGTTTAAGCAAGGAGTTATGTTCAAAAGTGAATTCTCATTCTAATAAGGGAAAGTTATGACAACCCAAAAAATGCCTATGTAGCATTCTTATTTATTTATTTTATTTTTATTTTTTAAGACAGTCTCCCTCTGTCACCCAGGCTGCAGTGCAGTGGCCCCATCTCAGCTCACTACAACCTCCGCCTCCCAGGTTCAAGCCATTGTCTGCCTCAGCCTCCCGAATAGCTGAAACTACAGGTGCACACCAGCACGCCCAGTTAATTTTTGTATTTTCAGTAGAGACGAGGTTTCACCATGTTGGCCAGGCTGGTCTCGAACTGACCTCAAGTGACCTGATTGCCTCGGCCTCCCAAAATGTTGGGATTACAGGCGTGAGCCACTGTGTCTGGTCACTATGTAGCATTCTTAAATAAGGCCCTATATTTTTAATAATATTTATTTGTTTAATATGAAGAAAGAAAAAGTAGAAAAGGTTTTGCAATTTAGTCAGGAATTGTTACACAAGATACAGACTTTATTTCCATGGATTTCTGAAGCCAGATGCTTAAAAAAAAACTCTAATCAAATTTACCCCCACTATATAATATTTACCATTATACCAACCAAACTTATACAATAATTACTCTTGAAAAATAAGTAGACTGTAATATCTAATCAGTTGCAAAATATAATAGATTGCAACCAATTTGTTAACAACAAGAAAAAAAACTCCCCTAAAGAGCTTGAACCTTCACAATAATTTACAGAATTGTGTTTAACTTAATATACAAGAAAATCTGCTGTGGATAAGGCATTGCTTTATGAACCCTCCATCTTTCCTCAGAGAATAAGGCACCGATCACTAGCATTATAAATCACAAAACTGTAAGAAAATCTGAAGACAGCAGATGCCACATATGCCACAAAGAAAAGCAGGTACCTTTAGGGCACTGACTTTAATAAACTGTGCAAATATAAGATGTATAGCAACTAAATTTTCCTTCTCTAATAAAGAGGAATCATTTTAATAGAAGATCAACCTGAAAGAAAAAGGAAAAAGCAAATTTCCTAAAACTTTATTTTGAAAAAAATATATGCTGTCTTTCAGTATCAGGCAGAGTAAAATATTTTAGAATAGTATATAAAATAGTATATAAACAAACTGATAGCAACTAAAACAATTTTAATGGTACATTCAGGAATTTACATTTGAAATGACATTTCTGGTCTTTTTTTTGCATGAATTCAAATGTTATGGTTATGATCCAAATATCAATATTTTGTTAATGTTACTTATTAACAAATATTACATTTAGTTATGTTTTTCAAAACAGTTAAAACTAACACACGAGATTCTAGGCTACAGATACTAAAAAATACTACTTCAGTAAAGTGTTACTGTAGCCAACATGTTTTAATAATTATTTCCTAAATTAATTTCTGAAATAATAAGCTAGATTTAATGTTAGCTACTGGATATTATAATGATGTGTCACAAGTGCTCTGAAGGTTTTGCCAGTAATCATAACTCATAAAGCATTCTGCAAATTAAATTTCACTCAGGATGAACATATATGAAAATACATGTTAGCATTAACTATACATTTGTATAGTTAAATTATTCATATCATTTATTTGGCGATTTCACTATTTCAATAGCTCAAGAAAATTGGATCCAAATATAATGTTAACTCTTTACAAATTAGTTACCCTAAAATTTGAGCTGTTTTTCATTAGGAAATGGACTAAATTCCAGGTATACTTCCAGAAAATGAACTGGATGTTAATCTAAAAGAACTACTAGTAAAGCCAGATAAACAGAAAAAAACAATAAAAATATATCGTGGAATAAATGAAACTCTAACATTGCACTAGAGTTGTCATAGAAGAGAGAAGTAGAATAATAACAAGTATAATTTTTAAAAAAGTTGTACATGCTTCCTGAGCAAGGGGATTCCAGAATTATAATAACTAAATAATATAAACACCTAACTGTATTTTTAAATATTAACTTTAACGTTGGCTACTCTTAATTATCATCATGTGAGCCATTTGCTTCTCTAAGACTGCCGTGTGGTTACCTCAGACATCAATACGAACTCCATGTTTTGAAGACATCATTTGTCTGGTTCCTGTTAAATACATAACGAATGAACAGATGTGAGGTAAAGATGATGTGATTATTACATAAAACCAGAATGGCAAAGGAGAAGTTTTTCCAAATGGGCATATCCACAAACCATGACGAATCCCATCTCGGATATGATGTGAAGTCCAGGATATAAATAACATCCAGGGAAGAAAGCACCATGAGTCTTTGAGCTTGAAAAGGTGCATAGTAAATTTCAGGGTCAGAACCACAACGGGTATCACAGTAGAACAGTGAAGGAAAGGTCTTCGCGGAAGAGTCAAAGCAGCCTGAGGGAGCAAAGTAATAGCGAGTATCATTTCCTTTCTAGCAAAACAAAACTTTATACACGCTTCTTAATATTTTAAAATATTTTCCAGAGTCTATTGGACATGCAAAACAAACATGTTCTATGCCACTTCAGAATACATATACCAAAATTATATATACATAAAAGAATATAAAAGTGTGAGCAGGATATCCTTTACATTAAAAATAAAATCAAGGTCTCAGGAATACGGTGATTAATTTTTTAAGTTTCCCATTATTTGCTTAGAAAATTCACAATATGAACATAATTTATAATCTAAGTGTACGGTTTGTGTAATTTGGAGGTTTATATAATTATCCAGGGCCTCTAAGAACACTGTAAAAATATCTCACAACCAAATAAAACATTCTTTTGTTAAGGCAAAAGAGGGAAACATTTTTGTTATATCCATTTTATATTAGCTATAAACACTTTTGGAATTTATTTACAACACTTAGAAAAATTATATTATTTTAAATACGTATTCTAAAATTGAGTTAAATAAACTTTAGTAAATTTCTTTTTTTTTTTTTTTAGGTGGAGTCTTGCTTAGTTGCCCAGGCTGGAGTGCAGTGGCACAATCTCGGCTCACTGCAATCTCTGCCTCTCGGGTTAAAATTCTCCAGCCTCAGCCTCCCGAGTAGCTGGGATCATAGGCACCTGCCACCATGCCCGGCTAATTTTTGTATTTTTAGTAGAGACGGGGTTTCACCATGTTGGCCAGGCTGGTCTCGAACTCCTGAACTCAGGTGATCCACCCACCTTGGCCTCCCAAAGTGCTGGGATTACAGACGTGAGCCATGACGCCTGGCAAACTTCAGTAAATTTCTAAACCACTACCAAAATGTATACTCAATATCTGAACCAATAAAAATTTCAGGCTTAATCCCTGAATGATTGATTCATGAGTAGGGTTTTGTTCTCACCTGCTTTAAAGACTAATTTGCAGTGAGATAATCCCTAAACAAAAATAAAGCTGAGGATAGTTATGATTGTCTAAATCTGAATCTCTGCACATATCCTCTAAAAGTTTATAAAACATGAAGGACAAATAAAACTACACAAAATCTCAAACCCTCAGCATAAACAGAAGCCAGAGAATGCCCATATTTGAAATTACCCGTAAGTATTAAACTAAACACCAAATCAGTGGGTTCTCTCTCTCACACTTCCATTCAAGTCAGGAAAAACTATATTGAAGAGAGAAGAGGGGAAACCTAAGATTGATGTAAAATTACCACTAGGAAGTTCAGTTTAAGTGTGAAAATACTGAAGAGTGTCCTAGTAGGTCAGAGCACTAACTGCAGGGAAAGGACTTAAGAGTGGACCTTCAAGACTCTGAAAGGTATTGATTCTGGGGGAGACAATGGTAAGAAAGGGAGAGACACCCTTTGGAGATTGGATGGTGAAAAGGAAAATAAGTAGTAAAAGGAAGAAATGTAGTTTCCTGTCCAAAAAACACAAACAAAAATCAGACAATGTTCCGACCACAAGAAAAAAAGTTACTTATTAAAGAGACTCTACCTTGTCCCACTGTCAAATCAGACCACCCTTGAACAAGGAATCCTATAAACCCTCTCCTCAAACAAGTATTCTTTAACTCTCACCTATGGTCTGAATATCAAAGAGTTTATTTTACGCTCCTCTTTCCCTGCCTTCTCCTCCACATTTTGTTTGACTTCTACTTCATCAGAGAATATGTACCATTTCTGTATTATTATTCTACTTTTGTCTTCACCTTTGTTTTTAAATTCTATATCCACAATATGTTAAGTTCATCATCGGTCCTTTTGCTAACACTGCCTTAACCAAGAATATGTTAGAATAAAGAATCATGTAATATCATGAAATAAACTGATAAAATATAACAAATCTATAAAAAGCTAGTATACGAGGAAAATCAGAAATAGAATAAAAATATCAGGCCGGGTGGGGTGGCTCACGCCTGTAATCCCAGCACTTTGGGAGGCTGAGGCGGGCTGATCACCTGAGGTCAGGAGTTCGAGACCAGCCTGACCAACATGAAGAAACCCCATCTCTACTAAAAATACAAAATTAGCTGGGCATGGTGGTGCATGCCTGTAATCCCAGATAATTGGGAGGCTGAGGTAGAAGAATCGCTTGAACCTGGGAGGTGGAGGTTGAGGTGGGCTGAGATCATACTGTTGCACTCCATCCTGGGCAATAAGAGTGAAACTCTGTCTAAAAAACAACCCCCCACCAAAAAAAAAACAAACATCTCTTGAACCCTGTTCCTAGTAACAAATACAAAACAAAAAAAAAAAATTTTTAAACTACGTAAAACATAAGAAAATTATATCACAAGACTCCAAAGTAAGTTAAATCTGAAACAACCATATGGGGACATAAAAAAATCTTGAATCAGAAATTCAAAAATGGAAAAAAAAAAGATTAAAAAAAGATAATAATTGATTAAACTCAGTGTGGAGAAAAAACAAAAACAATCTAATAAATGACTATATTGCAATGTATCCAAGGGAGAATAGATCAAATGAAAGTTTAATAAGGCACATTGAAAAAATTAATACAAAAATTAGCTGGGTATGGTGGTGCATGCCTGTTATTCCAGCTACTCAGGAGGCTGAGGCATGAGAATCCCTTGAACATAGGAGGCAGAGGTTGCAGTGAGCTGAGATCGCACCACTGCACCCCAAACTGGGCAACAGAGTAAGACTCTGTCTCAAGAAAGAAAAGAAAAGAAAAAATGCAGGAAACCAACCAAGAGAATAAAAATGAAATGAGGAAAAAAGTAAAAACAGTCAGGTAGAAAATAGCTGAAATAGAATACAGGCAAAAAGAAACAACATATATATAACTGAAGTCCCTAAAGAAGAAAAACAAAGAAATAGAATGGAACTAGTATTTAAAGCTATGATCCAAGAAAACTAAAAATAAAAACGTGAACCTATTAAAAGAGCCCATCTTAAAAAACTGACTCAATGATAAGCTTCAAGACAATTTAGTACAGCTATTACTGTAATAATGATAAAAAGAACAGTTTTTAAGCCCTCCACGCAAAAGATAAAATAACTTGCAAAGGCAATAGTATTACACTGGCATCAGATTTCTCCCCCCAACAAAAGCACTTTTATGTACCATAGTAATAAAGGTTTAGTTTGTAATCCATATTAGTAAAGTATAAATCATAGAACTGATTGGAAAGACTGGAGACACCTTTAATAGGAAGTACAACATTTTCAACAGGATGGGATTAAGGAGCCTATGGCAATCACTTCTTGCAAGAAAGCAATAACCTGATGTTGAGTTATGCTCTGGATATGTTTACAGCCATACTGATTCTTTACACTCTTATTTGTGAATTAACATCTATTTATATTAATAGCTGCTAAAAAGGAAACTGGAAATTCTTGTTGTTGGCTGATGTCTAAAATGTCAATGTGGCGTTTTTTTGTTTGTTTGTTTGTTTGACGGAGACTTGTGCTGTCTCAAAACCCAGGCTGGAGTATAGTGGCATAATCTTAGCTCACTGTAACCTCAAACTCCTGGGCTCAAGTGATCCTCTTGCCTCAGCCTCCTGATTACATGGAACTATAGGCATACATCACCATGCCTGGCTAGTTTTTTATTTTTTGTAGAGGTGGAGTCTGGCCCTGTTGCCCAAGCTGGTCTTCAGCTCCTGGCCTCAAGTGATCCTCCCATCTCAGCCTCCCAGTGTTGGGGTTACAGGCATGAGCCACTGTGCCTGGCCTTTGATTCTTTTATTAATAGAAAAACAATGAATAATGAAAGAAAATGGAATTATCATAGAATCATAGAAGTAGAAATAGATCACTGTCATGAATACTTATTCAGTTTTGATATTTATTACTGATAATCACATACCACCTTATGGTGGATGTAAAATATTTTAATACTTAATTCAAAAATAATGATTAATACTAGCACTATGCTGTACTTTATGTGCACTATCTCATTTGATCCTTATAACAACTCTGTATGGTAGGTAGCATTTTACAGCAGAGGAAACTGAGGCAGTGAGGCTAGTTACTTCCCCCATACTGTGCAGTTAATGAGTGGCACAGCTGGGATTTGATCCTGGGTCTGTCTAACTCTATAGTTCATATTCTTAACAATAGTGCTTCTAAGTGAAGTAAAGGATAAATACGTTATGCAGCCTAAATGCTTTTAAAAATTATAATAAATTCTAGATGAACACATTTATGAATCACATATTTTATAATGTTTCATAGCTTATCCCAATCTCTAACATTTATTTATTTATTTATTTATTTATTTTTGAGACAGAGTTTCACTCTTCTTGCCCAGGCTGGAGTGCAATGGTGTGATCTTGGCTCATTGCAACCTCCACCTCCCGGGTTCAAGCAATTCTCTTGCCTCAACCTCCCAAGTAGCTGGGATTACAGGCGTCTGCCACTATGCCCGGCTAATTTTTTTTTTTGTATTTTTAGTAGAGACGGGATTTCACCACGTTGGCCAGGATGGTCTCGATCTCTTGATCTCGCCTCAGCCTCCAAAGTGCTGGGAGATTACAGGCGTAAGCCACCGCACCCAGTCCATTTACTGTTAATATTTACCAGGCCATGTCACTTATCATGCTTACTTAATCCTCACAACAACCCCACAAGGTAAGTAATGTTATAATCCACATATCACAGATGAAGAAATTAAAACTTAAAGAAGAAAAGGGAACTTAATTAAACTAAAGAGCTTCTGCACAGCAAAGGAAATAATCAATAGAGTAAACAGACAACCTACAGGATGGGAGAAAGTAGGGTTCATTTGAAAAAGGGCTCATATCCAGAATCTACAAGGAACTCAAACAACTCAACAAGAATAAAACAAATAACCCCATCAAAAAGTGGGCAAAGGACATGAACAGACATTTTTCAAAAGAAGACACACAAGCAGCCAACAAACATGAAAAAACGCTCCATATCACTAATAATCAGAGAAATGCAAATTAAAACCACAATGAGATGCCATCACATACCATCAGAATGGCTATTATTAAAAAGTCAAAAACCAACAGATGTTGGCAAGGATGCAGAGAAAAGGGAACACTTATACATTGTTGGTGGGAATATAAATTAGTATAACCTCTATGGAAAACAGTATGGAGATTTCTCAAAGAGCTAAAAATAGAACTACCTTTTGATCCAGCAATCCCACTACTGAATATCTTCCAAAAGGAAAATAAGTTATTATATAAAATTAATCATTGCCAGGAACAGTGGCTCATGCCTGTAATCCCAGCACTTTGGGAGGTTGAGGCAGGAAGATCACTTGAGCCTAAGAGTTTCAGACCAGACTGGGCAACACAGGGAGACCCTGCCTCTACAAATAATTTTTTAAAAATTAGCCTGGCATGGTGGCGTGTGACCATGGTCCCAGATACTCAGGAGGCTGAGGTGGGAGAATTGCCTGAGCCCAAGAGGTTGATGCTGCAGTGAGCCGTGATCACACCATTGCACTCCAGCCTGGGCATCACAGCAAGACCCTATCTCAAAAAAAAAAAAAAAGAAAAGAAAAGAAATCATTATATAAAAAAGATACCTGCACTTGTATGATTATGACAGCAGTATATACAATAACAAAGTCATGGAATTAACCTAAGTGTCCACCAGTGGATGACCGGATAAAATGCGATTGATATATAATCACACCATGGAACACTACTTGCCCATACAAAATAATAAAATCATGTCTTGTATAGCAACATGGATGGAACTGGAGGCCCTTATCCTTAGTGAGATGATGCAGAAACAGAATGTAAAAAACCACGTGTGTTCTCACTTGTAAGTGAGAGCTAAACAACGGGTACACATGGACATACAGAGTGGAATAATAGACACTGGAGACCCCAAGAGGGAATACTACTTGGCCATACAAAATAATAAAATCATGTCTTTTACAGCAACATGGATGGAACTGGAGGCCATTATCCTTAGTGAAATGATGCAGAAACAGAAAGTAAAAAAACCACACATGTTCTAACTTGTAAGCAAGAGCTAAACAACGGGTACACATGGACATACAGAGTGGAATAATAGACATTGGAGACTCCAAGAGGTGGGAGAGTGAGAAGAGGTGAGAGATAAAACACTATTTGTACAGTATTAGAGTGATGGGTACACTAAAAGCTCAGACTTTACCGCTATGCAATACATGCACGTTATACAACTGTGCTTGTGGCCCTAAATCCATAAAAATAAAAAAAATAACTAAAAAAAAGAAAAGTACTCTACTAACACCAAACAACCAGGATTCAAACTCAAGTCTTCTCATTTCAATCTTAAACAAAATGTTATGCTAACTCTACTTATAGCACAAAAGTTTGTCTTTAATTAGCAATTACTGATTCTTTACTGATTAAGTTTCTAAATAAGTGAAACAATTTCTGAGAAATACCTGGTACTTGACGCCTAATAGGAAAAAGTGAATATTTCTCATTCATTCCACAAATATTTCCTGAATATCTACTAGGTAAGCCAGGCATTGTTCTAGGCCAGGGGTGAATGAAACAGAAAGTCCTTGCTCTATGAGTTTAGATTTATTTCCTGAAATGTTTATAGATCATAAACACGTAAAATGTAGGCAAATCTTCTGACATTTAGAAAATATTATCTGAACCAACATTTTAAGTTTAGTTCATTTGTGAACTATATAACTGAACTCCTGAATGCCTCAGTGAAATTCCTCAGTTTCTCCACAAGGGACTGTGTTCTAGCCAGTCCAATTGAAATACATGCCTTTCGCCCCAAAAGGGACTGGGAGAATTAATCTGTTCAAGTCATTCCTCAGGACTGGGAATCATCTTAAAGCTATTCAACTTTTATGGAGTACTTAGGAGCTGCATACTAACTGTAAAACATAAAGAATAAGGGGGAAATGTTAAGTGTGCTCCTGAAGAAAGTACACTGATACAAAAAGAACTAGGACAGCCTTGAGAATCACCCCTGTTAATTTAAACCGGTTTGCTAATACTTTCTTCAAGACCTGGCTAAACACATCCTCTGTAAGCCAGCACTGAACTCTTTAGGTACAGTTCGTGGGTCTTTGCTCTATGTGAATCCGTAGCAGTTTGTGATGGCAAATAATTTGATTAGTAACATGTCTGTGTGCATCTTTAGGGAAGTACTAAGTGGTCAAAAAGGTTAAATGAATGTGCTTTCCTATTTTAAGACAAATCCTCTCTAGTTCTAAATGATGCTATAAAGATCAGCAAAATAGTGCTAAGGAAATTAAAGATCAGAAAAATTAAGCCTATGCTTTTTACCTTTAAAGACATGGATCCAGCTAGAAAAAAGTGGTCTACATCAATTACAGAGGCTAAAAATCCAGCTAAAATGATTTCTCCGAAGTCAGTCTTCTTCTTGATTCCAATGACTACCGCCCATGACCACATGCCAATTACACAATGTACTGCATTATCTGAGAGAGCACGAAGCCAGTCATTTTGCTGAATTGTGGAAAACTGAAGAAGTCTGTCAGCTACGAGGCAAAATACCCCCAGACCAAGGCTGGAAATAAGAGATTCAGTGCTACAAGTCTGCAGTAAAGCATGGGTCTTTTCAGTCTCGGATGCCATGACAAACAATATGTTAGTACAGACTAAAAGCCATCAGGAATGAACAGTCTATTCTTGTTTACATTTCCAGCACCCTAAAGGAGAAAGTAGAGAAAAATATGAATGAAGATTATGGACTACCATATAATATTTAAACAAAACAGTATCAGCAATAATTTCACAAGCATAAAACCAAGATGTAAATATTGGCAACTTTTACATGTTATATATAATATGCCACACAGCCCAAGGAGAATAGTTTTTTTTTTTTTTTTTTTTTAGGAAAAGCAGGGTACATGGCATGTATCAAGGAGAATTTCAGAAAGCCCACCAACTGCAATCTATTGCTTTAAGGTCATCAAATAGTTCTGTCTCTCAGCTGTGTGTAGTACATGGTGGTGAATATCCGTTGGGTTTGTGTACCCAACAACTACTTTCCATACTTCTGACAACAGTAATCCCTTCCTTTGGGAAAACTTTCTCACATTAAACTCCAGAGCTCACCAGTTAGAGTTTTCCATTTCCCTAATAATGGTGACTAATTTAGTAATGAAAGTGGCCCAGGCTGAGCCAATCAGATTCCTTTCCAAAATTTGTCTTGTGGTAGAGAAAGTTCGTCTTCTTGGAGGCTATGGGCTCCACTACATGCAATAACCTAGGAAAATAAAATCCCAGAGAGACACAAGGAGAAAGGCTAATAGAATCATGACGACAGTGAGTACTTATGTCCAACGTCTAAAGGTTCTCAGAGCTACCTTAGATCTTGCAGCTCCCCCTCCACTTCAATGAGCTACCCCAGCATTTTCCCAATAAATCCCCTTTACATTTCTGTTGCCTTGAACCAAATAACCTTAACTGATATAAAAATGCAATCATAATTCTATGCTGAGTTCTCACATGGCACAGAATATTGACATTATTTACCTAGCTAGAAAATATCTGTCTACCTAAAGTGTGACACATGAAATTTTTTCTTTTACATTGTTTTGTTTTAATCCTGAGACTAAAGAATAACTGATTTATTGATAATGACTCAACTTCTATTCTGCAATAAAAGCTATACATAGCTCATTATATATATTCTAAAACTGCTGAGGACCTAGAAGAATAAAACAATTTTGAAAAAGAGAAACTAAGTTGGAGGACTACTTATACTATCTTATTTTAAGTTTCATTATAAAGCTACAGTAGGCTGGGCACAGTGGCTTACACCTGCAATCCCAACACTTTAGGAGGCTGAGGCAGGAGGATCACTTGAGGACAGGAGCTCGAGACCAACCTGGGCAACATAGGGAGACACTGTCTCTACAAATAATAAAAAATTAGCCAGGCATGGTGGTGTATGCCTGTAGTCCCAGCTACTTGAGAGGCTGAGGTGGGAGGATCACTTAAGCCCCGGAGGTTGAGGCTGCAGTGGGCTGTAGTCATGCTACTGCATGCCAGCCTGGGCAACACAGAGACCCTGCCTTAAAAAAAAAAAAAAAAGCTACAGTAATCAAAACAATGTAGTATTGGTATAATGACAGACATACAGACTAACAAAACAGAATACAGAGTGGGATCAGAAATAGAACCAAACATACCTAGTCAATTTTATTTATTTATTTATTTATTTATTTTTTGAGATGGAGTCTCACTCTGTCGCCCAGGCTGGAGTGCAGTGGTGTGATCTTGGCTCGCTGCAACCTCCGCCTCCTGGGTTCAAGCAATTCTCCTGCCTCAGCCTCTCAAGTAGCTGGGATTACAGGTGACCACCACCATGCCTGGCTAATTTTTTTGTTTGTATTTTTAGTAGAGATGGGTTTCACCATGTTGGTCAGGCTGATTTCGAACTTCTGACCTCAAGTGATCCACCCACCTCAGCCTCCCAAAGAGCTGGGATTACAGGCATGAGCCACCGTGCCCAGCCAATTTTTTTTTTATTTAAGACAGAGTTTTACTGGAGTGTAGTGGCATAGTTAAGGATCACTGCACCCTTTACCTCCCAGGTTTAAGAGGTCCTCCTACCTCAGTCTCTTGAGTAGCTGGAGCCACAGATGTGTGTCATCATGCCTTTTTTTATTTCAAAGAGACAAGGTCTCCCTATCTCTAGAGAGGCCTCGAACTCCTAGCTGGTCTCGAACTCCTGGCCTCAAGTGATCCTTGGCTTCCCAAACTGCTGAGATTACAGGCATGAGCCACCATGCCCAGCCTGGTCAATTAATTTTTGATAAAGGTGCAAAGATAAATCCATGGAGGAAGAATATTCTTTTCAACAAATGGTGTGAGAACAAATGGATATCCATATGCAAAAATCATAAACCTGAATCTATATCTTACTCCATATACAAAAATTATCTCAAAATGAGTCACAAATCTAAATGTAAATAAAACATAAAAAGATAAAATTTCTGGAAAAAAACATAAAGTATTTTTGTGTCCTTGGGTCACGCAAAGAGTTATTAGATACAATACCAAAAGCTTGATCCATTAAAAAATTGGTAAGTTGAACTTTATCAAAATTAAAAGCTTCTGGTCTTTGAAAGACAATGTTAAGAGAAAGAAAAAACAATTTTTAAATCTTATATCTGATAAAGGACTTACATCCAGAATATATAAAGAACTCTCAAAACAGAGTAATAGGAAAACAAACCAATACAAAAATGGACAAAAGATGTGAAAATGGGTACCTTACCATTGATGATATTCAGATAGCCAATAAGTATAAGAAATATGTTCATCACCATTAATTATTAGGGAAATGCAAATTTTAAAAATGAGATATCACACACTTGTTAAGATGGCTAAAATTAAAGACTGACAATCCCAGATGTTGACAAAGACGTGGAGCAACCAGAACTCATACACTGCTGGTCGGAATAAAAAACAGTATGACTATTTTGAAAAAACAGTTTTCCAATTTCTCAGAAAGTTAAACGTACTCTTACCATATAACCCAGTCATTCCACTTCTAGGTATTTTCCCAAAAGCATATGTGTACACAAAGGCTTACACGTGAATGTTCATAGCAGCTTTATCTGAATTTGTTCCAAGTTGGAAACAACTCAAATGTCCATAAACATGTGAATAAACAAAAGGTGGAATAAAAAGGAACAAACACGTGATACACATAAAAACATGAATGAATCTTGAAATGATTATAGTAAGTGAAAGAAGTCAAACAAACAAAAATTACACAGTTAAAACCCATAGAACTGTGCAACACAAAGGATGAACCCTAATGTAAAGTATGGACTTTAGTCAATAATAACATATCAATATTGGTTCCCTACTTGTATCAAATATACCGCACTATTGCAAATGTTAATAATGGGGAAAATGTATGCAGGGCAAAGGGCATCTATAAGAATTCTCTATAATATTGGCTCAATTTTTCTGTAAACCTAAAACTACTGTTTAGGTTTATGTATTAGTCTGTTATTGCATAGAACTACCTGAAACTGGGTAATTTACAAAGAAAAGAAACTTAATTGGCTTACAGTTCTGCAGGCTGTACAGGAAGCATGGCTGAGGAAGCCTCAGGAAACTTACAATCATGGCGGAAGGTAAAGAGGAAGGAGTCACGTCTTACGTGGCCAGAGTAGAAGAGTAAAGTGGAAGGTGCTACACACTTTAAACAACCAGATCTCATGAGAACTCACTCACTATCATGAGAACACCTAGGGGGATATCTAGGTGTTCATGAACCAGTCACCTCCCACCAGGCCCCTCCTCCAACACTGGGGATTACAATTTGACATGCGATTTATAAACCATATCAGTTTATGAAGTCTATTAATTAGAAAAATTTACAAAAACTTAAAAATAAAGTCAATTTATTTTTAAAAATTAAATAAATGAACTGCCAACAAATATTACAAATTTAGGTAATAGATGTACTGTAGTTCATTATATTTTTCTCTATTTTTCTGTATGTTTGAAATTTTCATTTAGAAATGTTTTTATTAAATTTATTTATTTTGAGGACAGGGTCTCACTGTGTTGCCCAGACTGGAGTGCAGTGGCTTGATCTTGGCTCACTGCAACATTGACCTCCTAGTCTCAGGTGATCCTCCCGCCTCACCTCCTGAGTAGCTGGGACTACAGGCATGAGCCATCATGCCTGGCTACATGTTTCCATTTCTATTTATTTAATTTAAAGAATTCTTTCTTTCTTTATTTTTTGAGACAGGGTCTTGCTCTGTTGTCCAGGCTGGAGTACAGTGGTGTGAATATGGCTCACTGCAGCCTCTACATCCTCGGCTCATGAGATCCCCCTGCCTCAGCCTCCTGAGTAGCTAGAATTACAGTCACAGGCCACCATGCCTGGCTAATTTTTAAATTTTTTTGTAGACATGGGATTTCACCATGTTGCTCAGGCTGGTCTGCAACTCCTGGCCTCAAGCAATCTTCCCACCTCAGCCTCCCAAAGTGCTGGGATTACAGGCGTGAGCCACTGAAACTGGCCTAGAAATATGTTTTTAAAAAGAGTACATAGTATAATTCTACTTATTTAAAATTCTACAAAATACAAACTAATTTATAGTGACAGAAAGCAGATCCATGGTTTCCTGAAGACAGTAGAGGCAGGAATGATTAAAAAGGAGCATAAGGAAACTTTGGTAAGGGACGCATATGTTCATTATCTTGACTGTGGTGATAGTTCCACAGTTCAAAGTTTCATACATATGTCAAAACATATCAAACTGTATATTTTAAACATATACAGTTCATTACATGTCAATTATACTCCAACAAAGATGTTAAAAAGTTAGGAAGGTACACTTCATTGATTATAAAACAGCAGGCTTTTGTAAAAAAGGAGAAATATGAAAACAAGAAACTATGGAAATGAAAAAGTTGATTACCCAAATAAAAACTCAATGCAAAGTCTACTATGCACTGAAGCAATGCACAGTGGCGTGAATCTTTCAAACATCAAAATTAGTAAATGAGAACATTTGCAAAGAATTTTTCCAAAGCTTAAGGGGAAAATATAAGACAAAGAGTTGGGCATTGAAAAAAATTTCCAAAAATAAAGAGAAAACCTTTAGAGTTTCTATGTAAAAAAAAAAAATTATCTTCAAAAGAAAGAGAATGTGATTATCATCAACCCTAAATGTCAGAATATTGTGAGGTAACATTTACAGAACTCTGAGAGAAAAAGATCATAGACTGTAGCATTCTACACATAGCTAAATTATGACACCTATGTAGCAACTGTGAATTTTAAAAGTTTTGCCTTAGAAATTATACACCCATGTATGATTTTAGGGGGTAGGGGAAACTGAGCAGTAGAACTTCTCAATCTCTAGCAGGAAGGAAGACAAATAAAGAAAATTTGATCAATACAGCAAGACAGAAAAGAAAAAAAAGAAAACCTTACTTCCCTCCAGCTCACCCCCACCCTGCAAAAAGCAATAGGGACCAAATAAAATACAAATGCCACAACAAATGTGAATGTGTTAAATTTCTCTATAAAGAGACAAACAATCAGATTGGGACAAAAGAAAACATCAATAAATTATTGCTCAAAACAAAACACCTCAAACAAAAAGTCTTAACAATATAGAAAATAAAGAGATGAGAAAATATATGTCTAAGAAATACACACAAAATTAAGTAGCAATGGTAATATTAACTGCAAACACAGAATTCAAGGTAAAAATGATTAGAACTGAAAAGGATAAAATATTCACATCACAGTAAAGTTCTATGGGGTAAGAGGATGCTTACATGTCAAACAACATAGCAGTAAAAAATTAAGTGGTCAATAAAAGGCATAATCTGAATAATATAATTTATAAATGTTATTTCCTACTCAGGTGTACAACTTCATATGCTATGAAGCAGTGGTCCCAGTCCTTTTTGGCACCAGGGACTGGTTTTGTGGAAGACAATTTTTCCATGGACTGGGGAGGGGGATGGTTTTGCAATGATTCAGTACATTACATTTATTGTGTACTTTATTTCTATTATTATTCCATTGTAATATATAATTAAATAATTACACAACTCAACATAATGTAGAATCAGTGGGAGCCCTTAACTTGTTTTCCTGCATCTAGAGAGTTCCATCTTAGGATGATGGGAGACAGTAACAGATCATCAGGCATTAGATTCTCATAAGAAGCACATGACCTAGATCCCTCGCATGTGCAGTTCACAATAGGGTTCACTCTCCAATGAGAAGCTAATGCTGCCACTGTTCTGAAAGGAAGTGGAGCCCAGGCAGTAATGTGAGTGATGGAGAGTGGCTGTAAACACAGATGAAGCTTCACTTGCTAGCCTGCCATTTACCTCCTGCTTTGTGGCCTGGATCCTAATGGGCCACGAACCCATACTGGTCCATGGCCTGGGGGTGGGGACTCCTGCTATAAACAGTACACATTCTTTTCAAATGTTCATGGAACCCCCATAAAAGTTAACCACATATTTGAATTAGGGAGGCAGAGCAAAATAGCAGAATAGAAGGCTCCACCAATCATCCCCAAACACAAGTTAACAACTATCTACGCAGAAAAAAAACACCTTCATAAGAACCAAAAATCACGTGAGACTCATAGTACCTGGTTTTAACTTCACACCACTGAAAGAGGCACAGAAGAGATTAAAAAACAAACACAAAAAAGCAAAAAACAGTCCTGAATCACTAACACCACCCCTCCCCTACACCCCAGAAGTGGCAGAGTGGGGCAGAGAGTATCTCTGGGCACTGAGGGAGGGAGAACAGAGCAGTTTTGAGGCACTGAACTCAGTGCTGTCCTGTTAGAGCAGAAAGGAAAACCAGACTAAACTCAGTTGATGTCCAGCCACGGAGGGAGCATTTAAATTAGCCCAAGCCAGAGGGGAAATGCCCATTCCATTGGTCCAAATTTGAGTTTCTGCAAACCTCGCCACTGAGGGCTACAGTGCCCTCTGTCTCCAGGTAAACTTGAAAGGCAGTGTAGGCCTTAAGGACTGCAACCCTTAGGTGAGTCCTAGAGCTCAACTAGACCCAGAGACAGTGGACTGGGTGGGCACATGACATACTGAGACCCCAGTTGGGGCAGCCAAAGGCGTGCTGGCATCACCCTCACCTAACCCCATGCTGCACATCTTGAGGCTCCAAAAGAGACCCCTTCTTTTTGCTTGAGGAGAATAACAGCTGAACCACAGCAAGACAGGACACTGGTCAGAGTCATGAGGCCCCCATTCCAGGCCCTAGTTCCCAGATGTCATTTCTAGACATACTCAGAGCCAGAAGGGAAACCCCTGCCTTGAAGGACAGGACCCAAAACTGGCAGCATTCATCACCTGCTAACTGAAGAGCCCTTGGGACCTGAACAACCAGCAGTGATACACAGGTACTACATTAAGGGCGTTGTGTGAGCCTCTGAGACTTGCTGGCTTCAGGTGAGACTCAGAACATTATCAGCTGTGGTGGCTATGGGAAAAAACTCCCTCTGTTTGACAAAAGCAGAGGGAAAACTAAAGGGGACTTTGTCTTTCACCTTAGGTACCAGCACAGGCATAGGAGGATAGAGCACCAAGTGAGCTCTTGGGGTCCCTGATTCCAGGATATGACTCTTGGATGGCATTTCTGGACCTCCCCTGGGCCAGAGAGGAGCCCACTGCCCTAAAGGGTGAGTCTTAGGCCAGGCAGCATCCACCACAAACTGACTTAAGAGACCTTGTGCCTTAAGGGGCATCAGCAGTGTTCTGGCAGTACTCTTTGTGACCTGGGGTGGTGGTGGCTATGGAGTCAGGCTCCTCTATCTTTGGAAAGGGGAGGGAAAAGTGGGAAGGACTGCATCTTGTGGTTTGAGTGCCAGCTCAGCTGCAGTGCAATAGAACATCAGGTAGACGTCTAAGGTTTTTGACTCTAGTCCCTGACTCCCAGATGGTACCTCTAGACCCACCCAGGGCCTGGGGGACCTCACTGCCCTCAAAGGAAGGACATAGGCCTGGCTGGCTTTGCTACTGATTGTAGAGTCCCAGGGCCTAGAGCAAACATAGGCAGTAGCCAGGAAGTGAATATAGCAGGCATTGTGTGAGACCAAGTGCCATGCTGGGTTCAGGTCTGACCCAGCACAGTCATGGTAGTTGTGGCCACAGGGGTGCTTGGGTTACTTCACCCTAGCTTTAGATGACTCAGAACACAGAGTGAGACTCTTTGTTTGAGAGAAAGTAAAGGAAGAGAACAAGAGTCCTTGCCTGGTAATGCAGAGAATTCTGCCATATCTTGTCCATGACCATCAAGGCAGTACCTCTACGAGTCTGCAAGAACCACAGCATTACTGGGCTTGGAGTGCCCCCTAAAGCAGATATAGCTTAGATTATAACACCAACGTCCTTTCAAATATCTGGAAAACCTTCCCAAGAAGGCCGGGTACAAATAAGCCCTGACAATGAAGACTACAATAAATACTTAAGTCATCAATGCCCAGACACTGAAGAACATCTACTAGCATCAACACCATCCAGGAAAACATGACCTCACCAAATGAACTAAATAAGGCACTAAAGACCAATCTTGGAAAATGAGATATGTGACTTTTCAGACAGAGAATTTAAAATAGCTGTGTTGAGGAAATTCAAAGAAATTCAAGATAACACAGAAAAGGAATCCAGAAGTCTATCAGATAAATTTAACAAAGAGATTGAAATAATTAAACAGAATCAAGCCGAAATTCTGGAGCTGAAAAATGCAATTGGCATACTGAAGAATGCACCATAGTCATTTAATAGCAAAACTGATCAAGCAGAAGAATTAGTGAGCTTGAAGCCAGGCTACTTGAAAATACAGTCAGAGGAGACAAAAGAAAAAAGAATAAAAAACAATGAAGCACACATACAGGATCTAGAAAATAGCCTGAAAAAAGCAAATTTAATAGTTATTGGCTGTAAAGATGAGACAGAGGAAGAGATAGGGGTAGAAAGTTTATTGAAAAGGATAACAGAGAACTTCTCAAACTTAGATATCACTATCCAAGTACAAGAAGCTTGTAGAACACCAAGCAGATTTAACCCAAAGAAGACTACCTTAACGCATTTAATAATAAAACTCGCAAAGGTCAAGGATAAAGTAACAATCCTAAAAGCAGCAAGAAAAAAGAAACAAATAACATACTATAGAGCTTCAATTATATACATCTGGCAGCAGACTTTTCAGTGGAAACCTTTTCAGGCTAGTAGAGAGTGGTATGACATCTTAAAAGTGCTGAAGGAAAAAAAACTTTTATCTTAGAATAACATATCTGGCAAAAATATCCTTCAAACATGAAGGAGAAATAAAAACTTTCCCAGACAAACAAACACTGAGGGACTAAATCAACACCAGACCTGTCCTATAAGAAAAGCTAAAGGGAGAACTTCAATCAGAAAGAAAAGGATGTTAATGAGCAATAAGAAATAATTTGACGGTACAAAACTCACTGGTAATAGTAAGTACACAAAAAAACACAGAATATGATAACACTGTAAATGTGGAATGTAAACTACTCTTATCCTAACTAGAAGGAATAAATGATGAGCCAATCAAAAATAATGCCTACAGCTTTTCGAGACATAGTCAGTACAATAGGACATAAATAGAAACAACAAAAAGTGAAAAAGTAGGTGGGGGGGATAAAGTTAAAACAGAGTTTTTATTAGTTTTCTTTTGCTGTTTATTTGTTTATGCAGACAGTGTTGTTATCAGGAAAATAATGGGCTGTAAGAGTATCTACAAACCTCATAATAACCTCAAACCAAAAAACATGCAATGAATACACAAAAAATAAAAAGCAAGAAACTAAATCACATCCCCAGAGAAAATCGTTTTAACTAAAGGAAGACAGGAAGGAAAGAAAGAAGGAAGAGGTCAGACACAGTGGCTCATGCCTGTAATTTCAGCACTTTGGGAAACCAAGGTGGGTGGATCATTTGAGGTCAGCAGTTTGAGACTAGCCTAGCCAACATGGTGAAATCCCGTCTCTACTAAATATACAAAAATTAGCTGCGTGTCATGGCACACGTCTGTAGTCCCAGCTACTTGGGAGGCTGAGGCAGGAGAATTGCTTGAACCTGGGAGGTGGGGGTTGCAGTGAGCTGAGATTGCGCCATTGAACTCCAGCCTGGGCAACAGAGAGAGACTCTGTCTCAAAAAAAAAAAAAAAAAGAAGAAAAGACCATAAAACAACCAAAAAAATAAACAACAAAATGGCAAGAGTAAGTCCTTACTTATTAATGACAACATTAAATATAAATGGACTAAACTCTCTAATCAATAGCCATAGACTGGCTGAATGTGTGAAAAACAAAGACCTATTGATCTGTTACCTACAAGAAACACACTTTACCTATAAAGACACACATAGACTGAAAGTAAAGGGATGGGAAAAGATATTCCATGTTAATGGAAGCCATAAAAGAGCAGGAATAGCTATACCTATACTAAACAAAATAGATTTCAAGACAAAAAGTATAAGAGACAAGGTCACTGTATAATGACAAAGATGTAATTTCAATAAGAGGATATAACAATTTTAAATGTATGTGCAACCAACACTGCAGCACCCAGATATATAAAGGAAATATTATTAGAGCTAAAGAGAGAGATAGGCCCCAATATAATAACAGTTGGATACTTCAACATCCCACTTTTGGCATTGGACAGATCTTCCAGACAGAAAATCAACAAAGAAACATCAGACTGTGAAAGGAAAATATCTTGGGTCCTTTCAAGCTGGGAACCACTCAGGGCAAATCTGCCTCTCATTCTATTCAAGTCATCCCTTTGCTCACAGAGATAGATACATATTCTGATTGTCTTCTTGGGAAAGACTTATCAGAAACTCAAAAGAATGCAACCGTCTGTCTCTCACCTACCTGTGACCTGGAAGCCCTCAGTGGGGGGGGCCTTACTTTGAGTTGTATCTGCCTTTCCGGATGGAACTAATGTACTTCTTACATATTGATTTGTTGTACCCGAGCGAGTTAGAAAAACACCACACTTTGAGACGAATTAAGAGTCCTTTATTAGCTGGCGACCAAGAGACAGCTAATGCTCAAAATTCTCTCGGCCCCGAGGAAGGGGCTTGATTAACTTTTATACCTTGGTTTAGGAAGGGGAGTGGCGGGGGTCTAGTTAAAACAATTTTACAGAAGTTGGCAAAAAGTTAAAAGGATAAATGGTTACAGGAAAGTAAACAGTTCCAGGTGCAGGGGCTTTAAGACTATTACAAGGTGATAGACGCGGGGCTTTGGGCGTTATCAATCAGATGAATTCCTGGGAACTGCGGATATAGCTTGCCACAGTATCTTATCAGTTAATTGGATTCTTGGATGTGCTGGGAGTCAGCTTGCACAAGTTAAGTCCTTGAGGAAGGGGCTGCCAGTGAAAGAGCCAAGATGGAGTCTGTCTTGTTCTCTTAGCTAAGGGAGAGTCCATTCGGGTGGAAACAAGGCTAAGTGATTAAAGGAAAAAGGGAGAGTCTAAAAACAGGGTTAGTAAAAATGAGGTTGGGCATTACAGATTGATGTCTTATGTCTCCCTAAAATGTAAAAAACCAAGCTGTGCCCTGACCATCTTGGGCACATGTCATCAGGACTTCCTGAGGCTGTGTCATGGGTGCATCCTCAACCTTGGCAAAATAAACTTCCTAAATTAACTGAAACCTGTCTCAAATTTTCGGGGTTCACAAGACTTAACCTGCACTACAGACCAAATCGATCTAATAAATATTTACAGAACATTTCATCTAAGAGCTGCAGAATATACATTCTTTTCCTCAGCACATGGATATTCTCAGGGATAGACTATACAAAACAAGTCTTAAAACATTAAAAAAATTGAATTAATATCAAGTATCTTCCCTGACCACAGTGGAATAAAACTAGAAATTAATTACAAGAGGAATTTTGGAAACTATACAAATACATGGAAATAAAACAATATTCTCCTGAATGACCAGTGGGTCAATGAAGAAATTAAGAAGGAAATTTAAAAATTTCTTGAAACAAATAACAATGGAAACATAATATATCAAAACCTATGGGATATGGCAAAAGCAGTACTCAGGTAAGTTTACAGCTATAAATGCCTACATCAAAAAAGAGGAACTTCGTATGAACAATTTAACAGTGCATCTTAACTAGAAAAGCAAGAGCAAAGCAAGCCCAAAATTAGTAGAAGAAACAAAACAATAAAGATCAGAGAAGAAATAAATGAAATTGAAATAAAGAAATACAAAAGATTAATGAAACATAAGGTTGTTTTTTGGAAAAGTTAAACAAAGACACACAAAAAAAGAAAACTAAAGGCCAATATCGCTGATGAATATTGATGCAAAAATTCTCAATAAAATACTAGCAAACTGAATTCACCAATACATTAGAAAGATCATTCATCATGACTAAGTGGGCTTTATCCCTGGGATGCAATGATGCTTCAACATATGCAAATCAATCAGTGTGATACATCATATCAACAGAATGAAGGACAAAAACCATATGATCATTTCAATTGATGCTGAAAAAGGGCTAGGTAAAATTCAACATTTGTTTTAAAAACCCTAAAAATAACTGGGTATGGAAGGAACATACCTCAACATAATAAAAGCTGTATATGACAGATCCATAGCTAGTATCATACTGTCAAAGGAAAATAAATGTCGGGACCCAGAAATCACTAAGTCAAGAGAAAAGTAAACTTGGGAACTATGTCAGGTAAACCTGCCTCCCATTTTATTCCCAAATAAGATAGCTACAAAGATAAAAAGCTACATACCTCCCTCATAATTTGCCCAGAAGGAAATTCCTTGTGGATCTCAAGATCTTTACCCTGAAACAGTTACACTGAATTTCAACCTGGCAATGTAAACTGATGGCTTATCTTCACAGGTGCAGGACAGTAAATCATCCCCCTGCTCACCTGAGACAAATGGATATCTGATTGCTTCCTTTGCCCTAATTTATGTAAAAATGCAGATTCACTGAGCCAGACAAAATTGTGTATTCAGTAAAAGGCTGGGCCAGGACTCAAAATAATGCAATCTTTTGTCTCTTATCTACCTATGACCTGGAAATCTTCCCTTTGAGTTGTCCCGCCTTTCCAGAAGGAACCAACATACATCTTTTTTGTTTTGTTTTTTTTCAGATGGAGTCTCGCTCTGCCACCTCAAGGCTGGAGTGCAGTGGTGCAATCTCAGCTCACTGCAACCTCCACCTCCCAGGTTCAAGTGATTCTTGTGCCTCAGCCTCCCAAGTAGCTGGGATTACAGGCACACACCACCATGCCCAGCCAATTTTTGTATTTTTAGTAGAGATGAGGTTTCACCATGTTGGCCAGGCTGGCCTCGAACTCCTGATCTCAAGTGATCCACTGCTTCAGCCTCCGAAAGTGCTGGGACTACAGGTGTGAGACACCACGCCCGGCCCCAACATACATCTTACACATACTGATTGATGTCTCATGACTCCCAAAATGTATAAAAGCAAGCTGTACCCTGACCACTTTGGGTACATGTCATCAGAGCCTCTTGAGGCTGTGTCACGGGCACATCCTTAACCCTGACAAAATAAACTTTCTAAACTGATTGAGAGCTGCCTCAGATATTTTATGTTCACAACACCGAATGGGGGAAAATTGAAAACTTTTCCTCTAAGATCTGGAACAAAATAAGGATGATGCCCATTGTCATCACTGTTATTCAGCAGTAATAGACATCCTAGCTAGAGCAATCAGATAAGAGAAAGACATAAAAGGCATCCAAATTGGAAAGGATGAAGTCAAATTAGCCTTGTTTGCGGATGATATGATCTTATATTTGGAAAAACCTAAAGACACGACAAGAAAACTATTAAAACTATTAAACTAGAAAAGCATGAGCAAACCAAGCCCAAAATTAGTAGAAGAAAAGAAATAATAAAGATCAGAGAATAAATAAATAAAATTGAAATTAAAAAATACAAAAGACCAATGAAACACAAGGTTGGTTTTTTTAAAAAATTAAACAAAATTGGCAAAACTTTAGCCAGACTAAGAAAAAAAGAGGGAAGATAAAAGAAGATAAACAACTTCAGTAAAGTTGCAGAATACAAAAGCAACATAAAAAATCACTAGCATTTCAATATGACAATATTGAACAATGTGAAACAGAAATTTTTAAAGTAATTCCATTTATAATAGCCACACATAAAATTAAATACCTAGGAATTAACCAAAGAAGTGAAAGATTTCTATAATGAAAAGTATAAAACAGTGAAGAAAGAAATTGAAGAGGACATCAAAAAATGGAAAAATAATCCATGTTCATGGACTGGAGGAATCAATATTGTTAAAATGTCCATACTACCCAAAGCAATCTATAGATTCAATGCAATCCCTATCAAAATACTAATGACATTCTTCACAGAAACAGAAAAAAAAATCCTAAAATTTATATGGACCCACAAAAGACCCAGAATAGCCAAAGCTATCCTAAGCAAAAAGAACAAAACTGGAAGAATCACATTACCTGATTTCAAATTATACTACAGAGCTATAGTAACCAAAACAGCATGGTTCTGACATAAAAATAGACACATCAGCCAATGAAACAGAACAGAGAACCCAGAAACAAATCTGCACACCTATAGTGAACTAATTTTTGACAAAGGTGCCACGAACATACACTGGGGAAAACACAATCTATTCAACAAATGGTACTGGGAAAACTAGATATCTAAATGCAGAAGAATGAAAGTAGACCCCTATCTCACACCATATACAAAAATCAAATCAAAATGGATTAAAAACTTAAATCTATACTTCAAACTATTAAACTACTACAAGAAAACATTGGGGAAAATCTCCAGGACATTAACGTGGGCAAAAATTTCTTAAGCAATCCCTCAAGCACAGGTAACCAAAAAAAAAAAAAAAAAAAAAAAATGGACAAATGGGATTACATCAGGTTAAAATGCTTCTGCACAGCAAAGGATACAATCAGTAAAGTGAAGAAAAAAACACAGAGAATGGGAAAAAATATTTGCAAATTACCCATCTGACAAAGGAATAATAACCAAAATACATAAGAGCTCAAACTGCTCTATAGGAAAAAAAATACAATAATCTAATAAAAAATGGGCAAAAGATTTGAATAGACATTTCTCAAATGAAGACATAGAAATGGCAAACAGGCATATGTAAAGGTGCTCAGTATTTTTGATCATCAGAGAAATGCAAATCAAAACTATAATGAGGTATCATCTCCCCCAGTTAAAATGGCTTATATCCAAAAGACAGGCAATAACGAATGATGATGAGGATGTGCAGAAAAGGGAAACCTTGTACTCTCTTGGTGGGAATGTAAATTAGTATAGCCACTATGGAGAACAATTTGAAGGTTCCTCAAAAAACTAAAAATTGAACTACCATATGATCCAGCAGTCCCACTGCTGGGTATATACCGAAAAGAAAGGAAATCAGTATATCAAAGAGATATCTGCATTCCTATGTTTGTTGCAGCATTGTTTACAATAGCTAAGATCTGGAAGCAACCTAAGTGTTTATCAACATATGAATGGATAAAGAAAATGTGGTGCATATTCACAATGGACTACATTCAGCCATAAGAAAGAATGAGATCCAGTTATTTGCAACAACATAGATGGAACTGGAGAACATTTTGCTAAGTGAAACAAGCCAGACACAGAAACACAAACATCACATGTTCTCACTTATTTGTGGGATCTAAATATCAAAACAACTGAACTTGTGGACATAGAGAGTAGAAGGATCATTACCAGAGGCTGTGAAGGGTGGTGGGGGGTCTGCAGGGTGAGGTGGGGATGGTTAATGGGTACTAAAAAAATAGAAGGCCGGACGCGGTGGCTCACACCTGTAATCCCAGCACTTCGGGAGGCCGAAGTGGGCAGATCACAAGGTCAGGAGTTCAAGACCAGCCTGATCACCACAGTGAAACCCTGTCTCTACAAAAAATACAAAAATTAGCCGGGTGTGGTGGCGTCTGCCTGTAATCCCAGCTACTCAGGAGGCTGAGGCAGGAGAATCACTCGAACCCAGGAGGCGGAGGTTGCAGCGAGATGCGATCACGCCACTGCACTCCAGCCTGGGCTACAGAGCGAAACTCCGTCTCAAAAAAAAAAAAAAAAAAGAAAGAATGAGTAAGACCTAGTACTTGATAGTACAACAGGGTAACTACAGTCAGTAATAACTTAATTGTACATTCAACATAGTTCTGGCCAGGGCAATCAGGCAAGAGAAAGAAATAAAGGGTATCCAATTAGGAAAAGAGGAAGTCAAATTGTCTCTGTTTGCAGATGACATGATTGTATAATTAGAAAACCCCATCGTCTCAGCCCAAAATCTCCTTAAGCTGATAAGCAACTTCAGCAAAGTCTCAGGATACAAAATCAATGCATGAAAATAACACGCATTCCTATACACCAATAACAGACAAACAGAGAGCCAAATCATGAGTGAACTCCCATTCACAATTGCTACAAGGAGAATAAAATACCTAGGAATACAACTTACAAGGGATATGAAGGACCTCTTCAAGGAGAGCTACAAACCACTCACTGATCAAGGAAATAAGAGAGGACACAAACAAATGGAAAAACATTCCATGCTCATGGATAGGAAGAATCAATATCATGAAAATGGCCATACTGCCCAAAGTAATTTACAGATTCAATGCTATCCTCATCAAGCTACCATTGACTTTCTTCACAAAATTGGAAAAAACTACTTTAAATTTCATATGGAACCAAAAAAGAGCACGCATAAATAGACAAGACAATCCTAAGCAAAAGGAACAAAGGTGGAGGCATCACGCGACCTGACTTCAATCTATACTACAAGGCTACAGTAACAAAAACAGCGTGGTACTGGTACCAAAACAGATATATAGATCAATGGAACAGAACAGAGGCCTGAGAAATAACACCACACATCTACAACCATCTGATCTTTGACAAACCTGACAAAAACAAGCAATGGGGAAAGGATTTCCTAGTTAATAAATGGTGTTGGGAAAACTGGCTAGCCATATGCAGAAAGCTGAAACTGGATCCCTTCCTTACACCTTATACAAAAATTAACTCAAGATGGATTAAAGACTTAAACGTAAGACCTAAAACCACAAAATCCAGAGAAGAAAACCTAGGCAATTCAGGACATAGGCATGAGCAAAGACTTCCTGAGTAACACACCAAAAGCAATGGCAACAAAAGCCAAAATAGACAAATGAGATCTAATTAAACTAAAGAGCTTCTACACAGCAAAAGAAATGATCATCAGAGCGAACAGGCAACCTACAGAACGGGAGAAAATGTTTGCAATCTATCCAACTGAAAAAGGCCTAATATCCAGAATCTACAGAGAAACCAATTTACAAGAAAAAAGCAAATAACCCCATCAAAAAGTGGGTGAAGGATATGAACAGACACTTCTCAAAAGAAGACATTTGCCAGGCACGGTGCTCATGCCTGTAATCCCAGCACTTTGGGAGGCTAAGGCAGGCAGATCACCTGAGGTCGGGAGTTCGAGACCAGCCTGACCAACACGGAGAAATCCCATCTCTACTAAAAATATAAAATTAGCCAAGTGTGGTGGCACATGCTTGTAATCCCGGCTACTCGGGAGGATGAGGCAGGAGAATTGCTTGAACCCAGCAGGCAGATGTTGCGGTGAGCCAAGATCACGCCATTGCACTCCAGCCCGGGCAACAAGAGAAAAACTCTGTCTTGAAAAAAAAAAAAATGAAAAAAGGCTCATCATCACTGGTCATTAGAGATATGCAAATCAAAACCACACCTCACACCAGTTAGAATGGCGATCGTTAAAAAGTCAGGAAACAACAGATGCTGGAGAGGATATGGAGAAATAGGAATGCTTTTACACTGTTGGTGGGAGTGTAAATTAGTTCAACCAATGTGGAAGACAGTGTGGCGATTCCTCAGGGATCTAGAACTAGAAATACCATTTGATCCAGCAATCCCATTACTGGGTATATACCCAAAGGGTTATAAATCATTCTACTGTAAAGACTCATGCACACGTATGTTTATTGTGGCACTGTTTACAATAGCAAAGGCTTGGAACCAAATGCCCATCAATGATAGACTGGATAAAGAAAATGTGGCACATATACACCACAGAATACCATGCAACCGTAAAAAAGAATGAGCTCATGTCCTTTGCAGGGACATGGATGAAGCTGGAAACCATCATTCTCAGCAAACTAACAGAACAGAAAACCAAACACCGCATGTTCTCACTCATAAGTGGGAGTTGAACAATGAGAACACATGGACACAGTGAGGGTACACAGGGAGGGGAACACCAGGGCCTACAGGTGGGTGGGGGGCTAGGGGAGGGATAGCATTATGAGAAATACCTAATGTAGATGACAGGTTGATGGGTGCAGCAAACCACCATGGCACGTGTATACCTATGCAGCAAACCTGCACATTCTGCACATGTACCCCTGAACTTAAAGTATAATTTAAAAAAAAATTCAGAAACAGTATAGCTATTATAACATTGTTCTGGTGGTTTTAATCAATGTAATGAGGAAAAAGAATAAAGGCAGGAGAGGGAGGGAAGAAAATGTATCATTACATTATCAGGAAGGAAAAGATGATTACATTAGTTTGCAGGTAAAATGACTGCCTACCCAAGAGAACCAACAGAAAACTGTTGGAATTTAAGTTGAAAAATGTGGTTAGTTCAAGATATGAACTAAAACAATTTTTCAATATAATAGCAATAATCATAAGAAGATGGGAAAATGAACATTCACAACATCAACTCAAAATGCCAAGAATTAAAATAGCAAGAATGAAACAACAAAACTCTATTAAAAGATGAAAAAGATCAATTAACTAGAGCTCTAATGGCTTTGTACTGTATCAACTCAGCTAACTCGGACTTAAAAACATTTCCCAGAATTCCCTTCCTTATATTGTTCTGGGTACTGTTGGCTATAGGAGACATTATATGGAACTCACAAATGAAGCAAGTCATATTTTTTACACCGTGAAGGTCAATGCAGAGCACACTGTGAAGCTTGCATGTGCTGCTGATCTGTTAGCTCACCTTGCTGGCATGGGGAAGAAGCTGGACCTGCAGCTCCTTCAATTCCCATCAGACCTTCTCTCCACTTCTCCAAATCCTGGGCCCACAAGTGCAGCTGTGACATGAAAGTGTCATCCTCTCCTGCAGGTTACTCAAGCATCAAAACTAGGGTTGGTGAGAGGCTGATGCAGGTTCCGTTTTGTCCCCAACGGTTTCAGTTTGTCCTTTCTCTCATCTACAACCAGTATCCCTGTCTGACTGCCAGTCTAGTTGATCTGCAGCAACTTCAGGCTGAACAAGAGACTCAGAGGCAAGTCTGCAGACCACTCTACCACCTCCCACAATTCCATAGGTCTTTAGCTCACAAAGTGGTTCTGCTCCTTTGATGGATCCTAACTGATACACAAGCCAGACCTTTTTTTTTCTTTTTTGCATAAGAAGACAACACTGATGGTGTTATTCTCTCCAAATTAATCTACAAATTTAATGCAATTTTAATCAAAATCATGAAGGGATTTTCTTCTAGGAACTTCGCAACATAATTTTAAATTTCATTTGAAAGAGTACATGCTAATAAACTTTTGAAAAAAAAGTAGCATAATGTGAGTACATAAAGGTGAATACAAAATCGAGAACCAGACCCAGTATGTATATGGTGGGGAGAAATGTGTACATAGTTCTGAATTGGTAGAGGAATGATGTAATATTTGACCCAGATCTCGTTATCAGCTATGGTTCCAAGTGCAAGGAAGGGCAAAAACGGTTTTGTATTAAGTAAAAAAAAAAAATTATTAAAATGTTTGAGGCCAGGTGTGGTAGCTCACACCTGTAATCCCAGCACTTTGGGAGGCCAAGGCAGGAGGATTGCTTGAGGCCAGGAGTTTGAAACTAGCCTGGGCAACACAGACTGTACTAGAAAAAAAAAAAAAAATAGCCAGGCGTGGTGGTGTACACCTGTAGTCCTAGTTACTCGGGAGGCTAAAGTAGAAGGATCACATGCGTCTAGGAGTTCGAAGCTGCAGTAAAGAACTACGATCGCCCTACTGCACTCCAGCCTAAATGACAGGGTGAGATCCTGTCTGAAAAACAACAACAACAACAACAAATAAGGAAATTGGGAAATCACAGACTTGTCAGGTTTTGAAAACCAGGCTTCAAAACTAACCCTCAAGAACAAGAACTTCAGTTAAAATGACACCAGACACAGGCCGGGGGCGGTGGCTCACGCCTGTAATCCCAGCACTTTGGGAGGCCGAGGCAGGCAGATCACGAGGTCAGGAGTTCAAGACCAGCCTGACCAACACCGTGAAACCCCATCTCTACTAAAAAAAAATACAAAAAAATTAGCCGGGCATGATGGTGTGTGCCTGTAATCCCAGCTACTTGGGAGTCTGAGGCAGAAGAATCGCTTGAACCCAGGAGGCGGAGGTTGCAATGAGCAGAACGCACCACTACACTCCAGCCTGGCAACAGAGCGAGACTCCATCTCAAAAAAAAAAAAGACACCAGACAACTGGTCTGATGAAGATCTCCCTGCCACCAAGCCCAGCTTGCACTGCCCAAACTCCTGTCACCAAGTATTTCCAATGGCATTGCTGCCAGTCCTGCCCTGTCTGCTGCTGCTATAAAAGATTCTTGGCAGTATTTGTTTCCTTGCTCTCAATACAAAATTCGGAGCGGGGTAAGGTATGTGTCTGATTGGCTAAGTCTAGGTCATATGACCACACTCAAGCTGCAAGGCTGGAGAAGACAGAACAGTATGTGGCCTTTTCAGTATATACAGATGGTTTCAACCTACGATGGTTCAATTTATTATTTTTTTGACTCTACAGTGGGTTTGTGGGCGTTAATGTATTTTCAACTTATGTAATTTTTGACTTACGATGGGTTTATCAGGACATGGACACCATCATAAGTAAACGAACATCTGTATAGAAGAACATGGGTTCTATCTTCCTTCACAATGGATTTGAAGAGGAACCTCCCAAATATATTACATTGAACAGGAAATGACCTGTCCATACTGGTAATCAGTAGGTAGAAAAGGCTATAATTACTAAATACCACTGAAGAAAATCAATCATCAGACAAAACCTAGTTTGGATAACCAACTTTCAGTCTGTATAATGTAATTTTATATAAACAACTTTAGATTTTAAAACGTCACACCCCATGTTTTACAATATAGACTATTTCTCTGATTAAATTAAGAAAGGGAATCAGTTTGGTTGACTAGCTGCCTGGAAAACTTCCATGGTTAGATAGCTTTTGTAATCAACTGGGTTATCAAATTTAGGATATTTATATGAATTTGTCAACAGAATTCTACATAGTCCAGCTAACTAGAGGAGCTCAAAAATATTTTTAAAAATCTGATGGGCATGACTATACAATAATGTGAAGCTTTTAGCTAGAAGAGCTCAAAATTATTTTTAAAAATCTGATAGGCATGACTACACAATAAAGTTTCTGCATGGCAAAATTAAAGACAAATAAATGGAGGAAATTTAGAACATTTATGACAGAGAAAGATTAGTAGCCCTAATGTATTAAGGGATCTTAAAATTAATACAGAAATAAGCATCCCAATAATAATGTGGGCAATGTACATAAAAAGACAATTTGGAAAAGAAATACAAATGGTCAAAAAATATGAAAAGATTTCAATTTTATTAGTAATCAGTTGAATTCAAATTATAACAATGAGATTTCAACGTAAGACTGACAAAAGATTACTAATACTCTGTGATAGTAGGAGTAGGGAAATACTGATCACTCTCAAAGGTTATTGGCAAGAGTGTAAATTGGTATAAACCTTCTCGTGGTCAATTTGACTATGTATCAAAAACCACAAAAAATAAGCAAACACTTTTGATGCTACATTTCCAATTCTAGGAAAATAAGGAAATAATTAGATAAATACGAACAGCTATATATGAATGTTCAGCATAGCATTGTTTACAAGAAAAATTTTAAAATAATGTATATGTATGAAATATGGCACTAGTGAAATAAATTCCACAAATATGCAGCCATTAAAAAATACTTATTCTCATATTTACTGAAATAGAAAGATGTTCATTAAGTATTAAAATGTAAAAGATAACCTACAAAATAATATGTAAAAAATTACATTTTTGTTAAAAAAATATATACAGGTCTATTAAAAAATCTGGAAGACTGTTCATTTGGTTTGTTTCTCAGTGGTGGCCTTACAAATGTAATCATTATTTTTCCTTTTTTGAATTTTTGAAAAATTTCAATGTCTTACTATTATGACCATAAAACCAATAAAGCTACTTTGAAAAGTTAAAGCCAGAAGTAATTAAACAACTCATACTTGATTGTTAAAGTCAGCCTCTTAAAAGTGTAATTTTAAAAAGGTAATAAAAAGGTATAACATTATAAATATATATTAATATGCACATTAAATATATAACACTAATTGGTATTAATAAAATTACATCCAATCTCATAAATCAAATTTATTGTATAACATAAAAACAATTTGTTCATTGTTATGTAATAATAGACACAAGAAATAACCTATGCAGATTCCTTATGTGAAGCATACTTACTTTGCAGATAACAACTATTTTTTAAATGATAATGGAGTCTACAACAATGCTCATTCTTGATCATTTGCAATAATGAAAATTGTTCTCTAAAGCATTAAGATGGATTATTTTTTATAGATTCTTCCAGGATCTGGAAATAATGATTTCCAGGTACTCTCAACCAAGAGATGTGACCAAAATACAAAAAATGCAAAGCATACCTCCATTACAAAGTCATGAATCATTTCTATAAACCTCAGGATTTACAGTGTCACAAATTATGAATCATTGTCTCCTTTAGAAAACAAACATTCAACACCTGAATGGATAAAGAAGTCAACATATTTAAATATTTAATGCATATAACTTTAAAGTTGATAAAATGTCCCTTTCAACTAAAAATAAATGCCCTTATCCACTTAGCTGGACTGAAACAGGGACAATGAAAACTTGAATTAATGGCCAACCCAGAGCAGCAGCAGCAGCAATATTCCCCTCCTTCAGTAAAGTATGGCCTGTAAGTTAGCCCTAAGGAGAAAGAAGACCATTCAGGTATGAGAAGAACCTAGGCTGGGCACAGACTACACAGACGCCTAACACAAAAGCTCTGCTGCCACTCAATCTTTGTTTATATATTATCACAAATTTTCTTTTCTTTTTTTAGAGACAAAGTCTTGTTCTGTTGCCCAGGCTGGAGTGCAGTGGCATGGTCCTAGCTCACTGTAGCCTTTAACTCCTAGGCTCAAGCAGTTCTCCTGACTCAGTTTCCTGAGTAGCTGGGACTACAGGCAAGTGCCACCAAGCTTGGGCAATTTTTTCTTTTTTTTGAAGAGACAGGGTCCCTCTATGTTGTCCAGGCTGGTCTCAAACTCCTGGCCTCAAGTGTTCCTCCCGTCTCAGCCTCCCAAAGCACTGGGATTACAGGACTGAGCCACTGAGCCTGACCCAATTACAAATTTATTTTCAACCCTCATTCCAGAAGGAAGACAAAAATAAAAAGCCAATATCCACTTAACTGCAAATTTCATGATGTCCTTATAAAGCCAGTGCATTATATTTTCTTTCACTCATGAAGCAATTTTTAATAATCACAATATATATTTAAATGTTAATAACCTTACTTTTTTTTTTGAGATGGAGTCTTGCTCTGTCGACCAGGCTGGAGTGCAGTGGCACGATCTCGGCTCACTGCAAGCTCTGCTTCCCGGGTTCACGCCACTCTCCTGCCTCAGCCTCCCGAGTAGCTGGGACTACAGGTGCCCGCCACCACGCCCGGCTAATTTTTTTGTAATTTTACTAGAGACGAGGTTTCACCATGTTAGCCAGGATGGTCTTGATCTCCTGACTTTGTGATCCGCCCGCCTCGGCCTCCCAAAGTGCTAGGATTACAGGCGTGAGCCACTGCGCCCGGCTTTTTTTTTTTTTTTTTTGACAAGGTATCTCTGTTGCCCAAGCTGAAGTGTAGTGGCACGATCATAGCTCACTGTAACCTTGAACTCATGGGCTCCTGCTTCAGCCTCCTGAGTAGCTAGGACTACAGAAATGCACAACTATACTTGGCTAAATTTTTGTTTTTAAAGTGTTTTGCAGAGATGGGGTCTCACTGTGTTGCCCAGGCTGGTCTTCAGCTCCTGGCCTCAAGTGATCCTTCCACTTTGGCCTCCCAAAGTGCTGGGACTACAGGCAGAAACTACCACATCGAACCTACTAACCCTACATTTTACATGATGAGTTCAGATTTTAAAAGGATTAGTTTGCTAATAAAGTGTCGTGAGCAAAGTGAAAAATCAAAAGATTACTTGAAGTATTTACATGACGATCCAAATTTAAAGCGACCTCAACAAGCAAAATTTACTGTTTACAAATAACTGTATCACGGTTTACGAATAGGAACACATATATTATACATGATGGGTATAATGCGAATGCATTTTATCAACGGAAAGTACAAAACAGCTTGCTGATGAAAGAGGACGGAAAAAGCTCACAGTGAACTTGGAAGCAGATCCTTCAGCCCCAGTCAACCCTTCAGATGTCCACAGCCACTGCTGACATCCTGACTGCAACTTCATGAGACCCTGGGCCAGAACTGCCAGCTAAGTCTTGACCCCACAGAAAGAATGCAACTATTGTCTTTGTTTGTTTGTTTGTGTTTTGTGTGAGATGGAGTCTCGCTCTGTCACCCAGGCTGGAGTGCAGTGGCATGATCTCGGCTCACTGCAAGCTCCGCCTCCCGGGTTCACGCCATTCTCCTGCCTCAGCCTCCCGAGTAGCTGGGACTACAGGCGCCCGCCACCACGCCAGGCTAATTTCTTGCATTTTTAGTAGAGACGGGGTTTCACCGTGTTAGCCAGGATGGCCTCGATCTCCTGATCTCGTGATCCGCCCGCCTTGGCCTCCCAAAGTGCTGGGATTACGGACGTGAGCTACGGCGCCCGGCCCCTACTGTCTACTGTTTTAAGCCTCTAAGTTTTGGTGTAATTTATTACACAATAGATATGTAGAAGAGTACTATTTCTATTTTTAAGGAAGGTATAATTGCAGTTCCAGAACCCCACATTTCTGGCATCTATTCTACTCCAACTTTTGGTGCAGATATTTAACATCAGAGTCTGAGTATTAGAAAAAGAGAAATTTACTAAGTGTTCCTGTATTACTTATTGTCTCTGAATAATACACCTAAGGGTACCCATTTTTCTTCTTAAACTTTTTATTTCTTAACTTTTCTTAAACTTTTTATTTCCTTTTCCACTTCCTATTCCTCACCCTACAAATAACACGGACTCCCGAACCTCCTAAATTCATAAGCTTTATTTTACATATTCACTTTTGTTGATAAGGTTCCTTAAGAGTAGTGATCTCTTTTAAACTTGTCATGCTTAAAATCCAATGTGCTCAAGGTATTTAATAAATATTCCATTTTACTAATACAAGAGATAATCACATAATAAATCCTCAGCCTATGAACTAAAGATACTGTTTGGGATAGCTTCTCTGACATAACTGACATATCATAAATTCCTCCCTATGACTCGCAGAAGCCACTTTCTGCAATGCCCAAACTTTGTCACACCCCATCCCCCTTATAGCAAATACCACTAACTTTGGGGTCTTCAGAGTATACATAGCAGTACTTTTCTCCTTCCTGAATTCCACAAACATATAATTAGCTGGTCACTTTAATTATACGCTATCATGTATTGTTTGCTAATAATCTCTTAGACATTATTTCTGTCAAAACAAATAAGAGCTGATACATTCTCTAAGTAAGTGTCATCTGTTTTAACTTTCCCTCTTCCCCACCAACCTTACATATTATATGCAAAAACCCAAGGTCAAAACACGGTCCAAATTCCAGAAACCGCCTTTATTATGCTTTACCAGTAAGTCCTCTTCACTGAACTGTAGTTGCTGTAAACTTAATATATTTAATTTCTTTAATGGAAAAATAACAAAAGCAGATGCCAAATCTGATGCAACTAACTGACAAAGAAAGGAAACACAAATCTTGCTTACTTTCACTGAAACTTTTTATAGCCATCAGATGTCTGCACTTAAAATGTTTAGTTCCTACGCCCATTACGAATAAAACAAAATCCTGTATTTCAACATGTTTCAAGCTTCAGAAGTTCCCAGACATCCTTTTCTGAGTCTGGTATGATGCAATAATTTTTTAAACGTCATTTAAAAAAATTGGCCAGGCTGCAGGGAAAGGACCATGTCACACTCTCAACATTCAAGCCTCAAGAGCTCCGGGGCGCAAAAGGCTCTTACAACCGGTTAAGGACGGCAATGGGATCCTTCGGCAGGACTCCCGGAACCCTATCCTGGGCCAGAAAAAGGCCAGGGGCGCGGAGCGTAGGCGGAGGGCTGGGGCTCTAGGGATCTAGAAAAAGCGCGAAGCCGGAGGGCGGCGCCAGGGCTCCTCGCAGACCCCAGGGCCGCGGGACAGTGCCAGCTCGTGGGTCACACGCAACCAGCAGGCTCCTGGCTCCCGCGTGCCGGCTGTTCCAGCACGCCGTCCGACCCGCAACCGGACCCTCCAGACATCAGACTCAGTGGTCCCCACCTCCGGTCTCCCACCTCAGGACGCAGTTCCGCGGCGTCCACCCGGCCCCCTCCCCTCAGTCCCTCGCAGCGGCTCCGCCGTACCCACCCCGGGTTCTCTGAGTTCAAACCGGCCGCAGCTCGAGCAGCGGCCCCGCCCCTGTCCTCCGCCCCTCGGTCGGAGCCATAGAGACGTCGGCTGCCGGCCAGAGTGGCTTCAGACCGCAGCGTCGGCCGAGAGGACGCCGGGATACTGGCCAGCTCCAAGTCGAAAGGAAGCGACGAATGAGTACTGTTTGGTGCGGTGGGTAGATACTTCGAGTTTCTCCTCGCCCACCGTAGGCCCCGACCCCTAAAAAGGAAACTTTTGGGACGTCAGAGTGAGAGGAGAAAAGTGCCTTTTTAGTTTACTTTTGTCAAACCTGAGGATTCGTTTTTCAGTTTAGCCGGAGCCGTGCCGCAAACGTAGCTGCAGACATCCCCACGATGCACCCAAGTAGTGGCCCGGAAGCTGGGGACAGAAAAGTGGCCTCACCGAATGCCAGGCACACAGGCCTTACTACCAGAAGCTTGAGCTAAGAGCCTCGGCCTTCGCGTCTCTAAGGTGCAGCGATACTGCCAGCTTCCTTCTGCGAAGCCCTCAGGGTGGGCAACGGAGCTTTTCGCCAGACTGAGGGACCGGGCGACCTGGCCGACCGGCGGCTCATCACCGCCCCCTTGGGGATTTCTTGATAATTCTTTGCCACGATGCGGGCGGATGTTGTGGAGCTACTGTTTGTAGATCGCAGTAGCGTGACAACACTTAATCATGACTACTAAATCCTCAGAAGTCGAAAAAGCAAGTCCATACAGAGTAGTTTGACCCTAATTAAGTCGCGCTTACAAGATACAGTTTGTTTACTGGGACTTTCGCTAGGTCCCATCCCGTATCTGCCTCAGAGTGGTGGTTGCTCTCTTAGCACCAAGGAAATACCAGCTTGACATCTGACTCTAGGAAGCACAGGCCCAAAAGAAGAGGCCCAAGGAGGGACATTCTTCTTTCCCTTTCCTACCTACAGTTTCTCAAACCAAGTGTCAGGTGAAAAGCAAGGGGTGGTATCATCGTAATTATACAGTTGACCATAGAAAATAAACTTCAATCTCAAAGTAAACTCCTAGGCCAACCCCAGAATCTTAGAGTTTCTCAATCATAGAACTAATTTCTTGTCACACTCTTGGTTCTTAGCCAATGTAAAAGACCCAACTGACAGGGAAAATTAAACACCTTTTAACTCCCACATACCTTAAATGAGAATTTAAAGTATCTCTCAGCAAATGTATTTATAATTTTGAGTGCTTTTAGCCATGTTAAGGACAAATTTTCTCCTTCTGAATGCAGTAATAATTTGGCATTACCCTTTTGGCAGTGTGGTACAAAGTCTTATAATCTAGGCCTTATGGAGCTATTGAGGAACAACATAGATGGCTTCATGCAAACCCAAACAATGTAATAGTAGTTCTTTTCTCTGTAGTCAGTCTACTGCCTGTAGATCCTTATTCTTTTTTTTTTTTTTTTTTGAGACAGGGTCTCCCTCTGTCACCCAGGCGGCAGTGCAGTGGTGCAATCATAGCTCACTGTAGCCTTGACCTCCTGGGCTCAAGGGATTCTCCGGCCTCAGCCTCTGGAGTAGCTGGGACCACAGGCACATGCCATCATGCAGGTAATTAAGTTTTTTGTAGAGATGGGCATCTCACTATGTTGCCCAGGCTGGTGTTGAAGTCCTGGGCTCAAGTGATCCCCCCTCCTTGGCTTCTCAAAGTTTTGGGATTACAGACGTGAGCCACTGTGCCCAGCTAACTGATTCATTTATACAAACAAGAGTGCTCTCAGTGTGCTACAGAATGACTATGGAGCTCAAGTTCTAGTGGAGGATGTGAGCCACAAGGAAACAAGCTGGACAGATTGTAATAAGTACTATAAAGGAAGTAAATAGGGTGATGTAATAGACTTGGGAGATGCTAACTTTAGTCAGGTAGTAAGGAAGGCCCTTATGAGGAAATGGTACTTGTTTGAGAATTGAAATGTGAAGGAATCCAGTGTCAGAGGAACTAAAAAAAAAAAGGCATTGTGCCCCTTTAACTTAGTGACATTATCATTCCTGATCTACACTCTTCTCCCCATTTTTCTCGTTTTCTCTGTTACTGCTTCCCGTTTATTTGAAGAGCCAGGTCTTTTATAGAAATCAGAAAATTAGAACATTTCTGGTTGTGTTTGGTGTAATCTTGACGTCTTTATAGATACGTGGTTTTGTTCTTTCCTAATAGACAAGCTTATAATAAATAGCACTTTTGGTGAGCTCATTTCTGTTAAACACTTTGCAGCATAAATCTTCCTGTGTTCAAAAGAAAGTATCTGGTTCATGAGACAGTTTAGATATACAGTCTTTGCCAAAGTGCCTGATTTTTAGTTTACAATGTTGCTTGTCTCCGTTTTTGTTTTTGAGATCTAGTTCTTGTCTCATAGCTCTATTGAAAAATACTTGGAGTAAAGGGACCAAATAGCAAGTGAATAAATGCACAATTCTGCATATTAAAAAAAAAAGAGGCTGGGTGCAGTGGCTCACACTTATAATTCCAGCATTTTGGGAAACGGAGGCAGGAGAATAGCTTGAAGCCAGGAGTTCAAGACCAGCCTGGGCAAGATAGGGAGATTCAAAAAATATTTTTAAAAATTAGCCAGGCGTGGTGGTACATGTCTGTGGTTCCAGCTACTCGGAAGGCTGAGGTGGGAAGATCCCTTGAGCCCACAAGTTCAGGGCTGCAGTGAGCTATGATTGCACCACTGCGTTGCAGCCTGGGTGACAAAGCAAGACCGTATCTCAAACAGTAAAAACAAACAAAATGAAAAAACCTGAAGATTAATAGTGAATGTTCCACAAGATAAAAACAGCAACAACTTTATAATGTTACAAATTTTTTTCTTGTTAATCTGAAATAAGAATTAAATGAGAAAGTTCAAAACTTCAAAATAGTTATTTATTATTAAAATATAAATACATATTTAAAAATGTACAAGTTAAATAAAAATACCTTCAAAGTTAAATGTCAGTTCTTTCACAATCATTGTGCAGGGGTAATACGTACAATATCTTGGCTTACTAGTAATTTTATACCAGTCACTTGAAACAACATCCTTAAACTGTAATAATATGTTGTAATAATTCCATTTTTCACTTCCTACAGTTTGATAGAAGACAGTCAATATCGTGAAGGATTTCAGAGGTTTTTTTCAATGCTATTGATACTCTATTTTCATTAACTTCCCCTAGCAAGGTTTCTGAAGATCCTGGTTTATAATGATCAAAAGACTGTTCATTTTTCTTGTTAGAAATCTGGTTTAGGATACCACTATTCTCTAGTAGCACTAAGTTGCTTAGTTAAGGAGGTTTTCCCCACATTTTTCACTATATAAATATCTTTATATACAGAAAGCATAGGTTTCATATTAAAATATTTCACAGCTGGAAGACTTCTTGGATTCATAATAGAGTTGGAACTGCAAGGCTTATCAAGTCTGCTCCTTGTAGATGAAGAAACTAGTTACAGTATAAGGGAGGGGGAAAGAGAATACAGTGTGAATGTGTGTGTTTGGGTGGAGGTTTGGTGGTAAGGCGGAAATGAAAATTCAGTAACATTTCTTTAAGTGAAGAAATGATATGAGAATTAAAGAGTAGGATGACAGGATTATAAGGAATCTGTGTAGTGTCTATTTTTAATTTAAAAAGATTTAGAGTGAAAAACTTGTTCACTACAGAACTAACTTATTTGAATAAGATTAGAGAAAAACCACAAGAGAAAACAAATTTAGATGAATTGGGTGAGAATGTACAGAATGAAATATTTCATTTAAAAAAAGAGGTCTTAAACAGTTATAATTTTATAATATAATTATGTAAGTGAAAAAGTCTCCAAAGGAGACCTTAACCCTAATTAACTGTTCTTTGCCCAATTTAAACTCAAAGAAAAGTATAAATGTTAACATGCTATACCTTCTATGGACAAGATCCATCTTAAATTACAATCTTAGGTATTTGCTGACTCAATAAAGGTTAGCAATATATTAAGTATAGATTAATATTCACAAAGTACTGAAGTCATGAATTAAGCCTAGAATGAAAGTAATTATGTAGGACAGTGCATTCTGTTTAAAGGATACAGTTAAACTTCTGTATCTTTTCAAGTTCAGAAGCAACAGACCTGTCCAAGGAAAAAGAAAACATTCATTCAGTTGTCTGATTCTTTTGTATTCATGATATTTCAAATAAGCATACCTTTTTTTTTTCATAAAGGTTAGAATTTTAAACGGAAGAACGCAGAAGAATTCTCTTTATGTTACCTTTATTTAGCAACAAATCAACTTGACTGAAATGATACTTACTGAGTGCCTTTAAAGGTAAGTGAATAAAAGTCTACCCCTTGTAAATCCACTTCAAGGAATTTGTAATCAAATATTGATGTATGAGGATAATGGGCCTTCCTGTTACTTCTTAGTACTAACCTAGCATACACTCTACTTTCCTCCCTAAAGTTTATTCCAACTTTAAAAACCTATTAAAATCCCATTCCTTCTGTGAAAGAACTGCTCTCTCCTTCCTTGAATTCCTGTAGCATATTAATTAATCACATATTTATTTGTAATATCTTCTCTTGAACTATTTAATATTTAACTTCCTGCTCTTCCTACCTAGATTGTTTCTCTCAGAAGAAAGGATTTTTTATTTTTCTGTACTTGTGCATATATTAAGACCTCATTTATAAGGAACTCTTTGGGAATGGATGGTATGGGAGATCGAAGTTTTTAAATAGTTGAATTACATGTCAAAACAACTATTTTTTATTAAATTCCTTCTGGAATAGACTACCTATTTATTTCATTGTTTTTTTTAAGCACAGAGGGTTAACATGATGAACATTAGCTCTTACCATGTTCTATAGAAAGATAGTGGGACAACTGGTATGGAGTAGAGGGCTAATATATACATCTCCAGCAGAACCCCTAAGTGTGTGTTCTTTATCCTTTTTCTTATCAAGTTAGAATAAAATATGAGCAATGGCATACAGCTGCAAACTGTAACTTGACTAGCTCTCTGCAAAATTAATGAAAACATTAGTCTAAAATATTCAAGTCACTAGAAAAATCTTCACAGTTCGTAGTAGGGTGTGTGACTTGTCTGCTTTATTGGCTTTACTACAACAGATCACATGCACCTCCTTGTCAGCTTGTACTTTTTTCCCTTGTACTCCAGCCTATGGATGGAGAATGAAAAGAAATATTTCATAATTTTAAACACCTGTGGCAAAGAACTTGGATACAACTTACTCCAACAACCAGCTGATTGTTCATTATTGCAAAATATCTTTTTTTTTTTTTTAAAAACCTGACACATTTTTCTGGATGTAAGAAACAATACAACCTTTATTGTTATTGCTCATATAATGAACAAACTTTTTATGAAACATGTACTATTTGTTGACTAAAAAGTTAAATTAATAAGCTAATAATGGAAGGTGTGGCGGAAAAAAAATTACTAGAATACAACTTAGGTAGCTTTTTATTGTACAATCTTGTTTCTTCCTTCAACCTACCCTCCTTGATAAGAAAAACCGAAGTGGAGATACCTAAGGCTTTATAGGGGGAATGGAGCTACTCCTCAATTTCTTTATCTTGCCTCTGCTGTTCCTAGGTGCTTTCACCTTTAGCTGCTATCACCAATCTCTACTTGCAGTTTTTAGTGTGTATTGACAGCCTCTTCTCAGCTTTCAAATAAAAAGGCTGATGATATTTTACAAACTGCCAGCTAAGCAATGGTGAAGTGACGGTTTTATACACAAGTACAATTTTCCTTCCATCACAATTGTTTTTTGCTAGTTACTTTAGCAACTTTTCTGCTTCCAAACAGGCTACAGCTAAAGGATGAGGGATCTGCAAAGCTGGATCCTTAGATACCTGAGATATTCAAATAATGCTTACTGATATGATTTGATTTGTTATAAGAAAGGACTTAGGAAAAGGTAACAAAAATTGGCTTAATGTTTACATTTTGTTTCACTACACTATGTTAGGTCACCTCACAAAACTTACTTAAAAAGCTTCCCAAATTGTTCCTGGTATCCCTGTCTTCCCATATATTCAGGTTAGACTCTCAGTGACACTAATCTTCTAATGACCTTTCTTCCTATCATTTTTCGATTTAGGACCTTCTAATTCCATCAGGTCTGAGCTCCTATTTATTATAAGATCCATTCCTAGGCCTCAAAACTCATACTATATACTAATAGATAGCATATGTTCCATAAAAACTATCTTCTATCTCCACAGGCTAAAATATCCTTTTTACTTCTGCCCTTATTTCCTCCCTAAAATGTCTTATATTTTCACAAAAAGTTCCCTTGAAGCCCAGTTCTAGTACCCTGCACACTGAAAAGCACACAGGAGGGACTAAAATACTTGCTTTATTTGATCTGCCAGTTAATTTGGGGGAAGTAACTAATATGACAGAAATTATTTAAAAATCAATGTTTTCTGAAAGCTTATGTTATTAAACCTTTTATTTCCTTCAACATTACTAAAAATTTAAGAATCCCCTTTAAATTTTTCCATAAAGTTTTCAGGATGAATTTGTCACATAAAAAGAGCCACTCGTTTTCATGTTAAGTTTTCAATGCAAGGTTTTCTTACCTTTAGGTAAAATAGAATATGATGAAATGTAATAAATTAGATGTCTGATTAGAAATAAATTATTTTCAAGCTTAAGCTATCAAAAATACTTTAGAAGTTAAACATATTCAAAACTAAGAAAGTTTTTTTGGGGAAAAAAGTCTCAGTTTACCGTTTGACATTTTAATTTTTTTTAAAGTATTAGCTCTTCTAAACAGATTTAAGTTTAAAAGAAAAATACCAATTTTCTTGGAGAACAGAAGATGACAAATGAGTGGGCATCTCTCTGGGACTAGTCTGGGTCAGTCTCCTGCACCATGATGTTACTGTTGTCACATATCTAAAGTGAATACATTAAAAGAAATACTTGAAAAATGAACTTGAATACATTATAAAATTATAAACAAATGTAAAAATAATTAAGACAATTTGGGAAAAAAGGATAAAGAAAAAATGTTAAAGTGAAGCATTTACTGGGCAATTCTCAAAATATTTTTCACTGGTAATAGAAAAGCCAAGTTTTTTGCATTATTCATCAAGAATAAAATGATTTACTTATATTTGTGATTAATACAAGTGACATTTAAGAATCAAAATAAAGGTGATATTTGGATTTCATTTAAAGTTCAACTTTAAATGTTCTAATTCTTTTAGTTTTTCAAAGTAAAATGCGTTTAAGTTTTATCAAAAAATATCGACACATAATAAGACTAAGTAAGCATTTGCTTACTAAAATTTAAACCAAAAAACACCTGCTAATGCATATACACATATGCTTGTATGCATATGTATAATTATATGTAACTTACTACATATCTAAAACAAGTATCAAGTTTAATAAAATGAATGTTCTGAAATGATTGGCTGAATCAACAGAAATGTTTGCTAAAGAAACTATCTTTTTTGAGGCAAATCATTAATAGCAATGAATGAGCACTTAGACTGAAACACAATAAAACCCAACAGAAAAATACATTCAAGAGGTAATAAAAAGCAATTCTTTTGTGAATATTCTCAAGTAAAATCACTAAAATGTCAAGACTATCACAAGTAGAATTACTGTAATAAATTAGATAAACCAAAAGAAAAAACAATTCATAAAAAGCTGAAGAATCTTCCCCATTTTAAGAGTAATCATTGGGTAATTTTATCCACTTTATAGAAATATACACAATTTTAGTTATTTGTGGTTGCAAACCTTATTTCAGATTGGCTAGAGGATTAGTTAATTGTTAACACAGCTGACCATATCCAACCTCCACAGCAAATCAGTATGTCTATAACATGTTTCATTTTGAAAAGTTACTTGAATACAAATGAAATGATTAAAGCTGACCTGAAGGCTGGGCATGGTGGCTCATGCCTGTAATCCCAGCACTTTGGGCAGCCAAGGTGGCCAGATCACCTGAGGTCGGGAGTTCAAGACAAGCCTGACCAACATGGAGAAACCCCATCTCTACTAAAAATACAAAAATTAGCCGGGCATGGTGGCACATGCCTGTAATCCCAGCTACTCGGGAGGCCGAGGCAGGAGAATCACTTGAACCCAGGAGGCAGAGGTTATGGTGAGCTGAGAATATGCCATTGTACTCCGGCCCGGGCCACCAGAGCAAAACTCTGTCTTAAAAAAAAAAAAAAAAAAAAAGCTGACTTGATCTATTTAGTTATGCTAAACACAAGTACAACTATCAACTCTGAAACGACTGAAATGCCTTCATTATTATCCACATGGAAAAACTAAAAATATATATAACACTTAAATAATGCTTATTGCTTATTCTCTGTTAGTTAAAAGTAAAACATAAAAATAATTTTTAAAATTGCTTTTCAGTACCTTTCATATGGTTCAGGGTGTTCAATTTGAATTAACTGATCTTGTCCATCAGGAAAAGTTAACTTACACCACCCTAAGTTAAGACCTTGATTTACCTTAAGAAGTGGAAAGATAAGTTTTAGCATTTTAGAACTGAAAAAAAGAACATAAACAACTTATTCTAACTTCATTAACTTAAAGAAATAAGTAGAGGAATCATTAAAGATGCAACAGTTTAAATGTTGTTTACATGAGATATGGGTGTTATTTAACCACCACTCATATAGGTAATTATCAAAGCAAATGAAAATACTAATCCCTTTCTCTATAATCAGTTATCTTTAGAAAAATGACTATTTGTCAAATCATTCTGATTTTTGCTAGGAAATCCAAAGAGATCAGTAAAGCTTCTTGACAGATTTATACTTCAAAAAATGAACTGAAATAGTGTGGTACTTTATTTTCTTTGTTCTGTTTTCCACAGATAACCAATAAAAAATAGATCTAAGTCTGAAATATACCCACCTGTCTCTTCTCAATAGGAGAGCTGAAATTCCAATTTAGGGTTAGAGTAATGCCATCTAAAAAGACGGCATGTACTTTGTCATCAGAGTAGGCAAGAAATCTTCCCACGCTGGGTATGAGTGACTCTTTCAAAACCAAAGGCAGTATATTGCTATCATTTATCCCAGGTACCTAAAACCAAGTAAATAAAAATAGCAGGAAATAGAGTTATCTAAGAACAAGATTTAAATGAATATTAATGACTCTAGGGCAATTCTGGATACTTATTCAGAAGTCGAATATTGTAAAATCCTTATATTTTAATTTTTCCAGAAGTGGATACCCAAAACAGTCTTTTTTTCAAGCAGATTCAGTTCTAATATCTTTGTAAAGTCACTGTTCTGCTCTGAACTTTACATCCATTATAGACAAAAATTAGGAGCTTATAGATTTGTAATTAAATTAATATAGATACAGAAATCAAAGTCTGAGAATCACTTCCTCCAAATCAGCATTAAGGAATTTTATTTTTATGGTTATGAAAATATAGAACCTATAATATCATGGTTTATAATGACTAATGTTTTTACATACTTCAAATCCAATCAGTTCCCCTATCCTTTCCTCTTCATGAAAAACAAAAACCATATACAATAAAACTATAACATAAAAGCCTGAACTTTCAGTGTTTGTCTACTAGGTAGGTATTTTTCTGAATAAACCAACATTAATGTTACAAGAATTTCTCACATGACTTAGAGGAAAACTGTTTGAACTCAGAAGTATGGATACAAACAATAAAACAATTTAAAAATATCTTGCTTTTAAAATAATTTTAACATACCATTTTCCAGCAGCATATACGATAGTTATGGCTTAAAGAAAGTCTCATCTTCACACAATGTTGAAGAATTCTGTGAACACAAAAAATACTACTTAAACATTTGCAAATGACATTTTCCAATTCTAGCAACCCATTTTCACCGCCATACAACATTTTAGATGATCAGTAAATCATTTCCACTGAAATGTGTTGGGAACTCTTTTTTTCTCCAGAAATCCTTAAGCCCCTAGAAGGGAACTACTGTTGCTTCCCTTTGTGCTAATCTTACCTACTTAAGGCTATTCTTTTAATTTTTAGCAATGAAATGATTCCATGGACAGAATTTTCAGGAACTCCTTTTTAAGAGGTGATAGATTCACACTGCCTGGAAAGTTTCACATAGCCTAAAAATGGTAGGGATGTGAATCAACTATCCCTAGGAAATCAAATTACAGAATATGCTTCTTCAAATCTGTTTTGGAAACTGCTTGTACATAAATTTATAAAAAGAAACAATAGTCCACTTGCATTTTTCTGGGTGTCATAGATTGAGAGAATTTTAAAAACATATGAACCAAAGAACCAATCTATGCTTTATCATTAGTATATTCTCAGAAATCTATTACTCTGAAGATAATAAAGAAGTATAAAAATTTTAAATGTAACATCAAATCTCCAACTTGATTTCAAGGAACAATAATGATGCCACACTTATGCAGAGAAAGGGCACTTACTTCCTCTCAGCACTTGCTCACCATATATGGATATTTCTCCATATTTAAATTACAAAGCCAGAAGTACTCTTAATAAATGACATAAAAATTACCTTATTTTATAAATTATGACACCAAAAAAGTTGACAAATTTTACCGAAGGCATACATTTCCATTGTACCTGCCAATTCTTAATCTTATCCTTAATCACAAGAAAATGTGCCAAGATGTTTAGACACATAACATTTGATTCAATTGAATGGGAAGAACTTACCTTGTTGCCTGTTTAATTAGAGAACCAACAGAGAATGGACTTCCTGGTCTATCTGGAGGAAGGTTATTTACTGAGTAAGTTTTCTCTTCTCTCTGAAAATTAGTTAAAATGAAAAATTTCATTAATAATAAATTTTGGCCTTTATTACTTAGCTGTTTTTCCTTGAAATATGTTTTTACAATAGTGACAAGATGAGTAGTTATTTTAACAAAATAAAGCCCATAAAACCATGGTATTTTATGATGCTTTTTCATTTTCCCATTTTTTTTTCTCATTAAACTTTTTTAATGGGCCTCAAAATTCTGTGACCAATTTTTGGTCAAGTTGTTTCCATTAAAAAGTACTGATTTTAAAAACTAATAACTTAAAACTGCCACATGCAAAAAAGAAAACCAAAGTGGTCCACAAAACATTCTCCTGAAGGTTTTACGATGCATTGTTATCATTAACCAGTCTTTTACTACTAAACTTAAATGGCCAATTGAAACAAACAGTTCTGAGACCGTTCTTCCACCACTGCTTAAGAGTGGGGTGGCAGGTATTAGGGATAATATTCATTTAGCCTTCTGAGCTTGCTGGGCAGACTTGGTGACCTTGCCACCTCCAGCAGCCTTCTTGTCCACTGCCTTGATGACACCCACCGCAACTGTCTGTCTCATATCACAAACAGCAAAATGACCCAAAGGTGGATAGTCTGAGAAGCTCTCAACACACATGGGCTTGCCAGGAACCACATCAACAATGGCAGCATCACCAGACTTCAAGAATTTAGGGCCATCTTCCAGCTTTTTACCAGAACGGTGACCAACCTTTTCCTTCAGCTCAGCAAACTTGCATGCAATGTGAGCCATGTGACAATCCAATACAGGGGCATAGCCAACGCTTATTTGGCCTGGATGGTTCAGGATAATCTCCTGAGCAGTGAAGTCAGCTGCTTCCATTGGTGGGTCATTTTTGCTGTCACCAGCAACGTTGCCACGACGAACATCCTCGACAGACACATTCTTGACATTGAAGCCCACATTGTCCCCAGGAAGAGCTTCACTCAAAGCTTCACGGTGCATTTCGACAGATTTTACTTCTGTTGTAACGTTGACTGGAGCAAAGGTGACCACCATACCAGGTTTGAGAACACCAGTCTCCACTCGGCCAACAGGAACAGTACCAATACCACCAATTTTGTAGACATCCTGGAGAGGCAGGCGCAAGGGCTTGTCAGTTGGACGAGTTGGTGGTAGGATGCAGTCCAGAGCCTCAAGTAGCGTGGTGCCACTGGCATTGCCATCCTTACGGGTGACTTTCCATCCCTTGAGCCAAGGCATGTTAGCACTTGGCTCCAGCATGTTGTCACCATTCCAACCAGAAATTGGCACAAATGCTACTGTGTTGGGGTTGTAGCCAATTTTCTTAATGTAAGTGCTGACTTCCTAAACAATTTCCTCATCTCTTCTGGCTGTAGGGTGGCTCAGTGGAATTCATTTTGTTAACACCAACAATTAGTTGTTTCACACCCAGTGTGTAAGCCAGAAGGGCATGCTCTTGGGTCTGCCCATTCTTGGAGATACCAGTTTCAAATTCACCAACACCAGCAGCAACAATCAGGACAGCACAGTCAGCCTGAGATGTCCCTGTAATCATGTTTTTGATGAAGTCTCTGTGTCCTGGGGCATCAATGATAGTCACATAGTACTTGCTGGTCTCAAATTTCCACAAGGAGATATCAATGGTGATACCACATTCACGCTCAGCTTTCAGTTTATCCAAGACCCAGGCATACTTGAAGGAGTCCTTTCCCATCTCAGCAGCCTCCTTCTCAAATTTTTCAATGGTTCTTTTGTCGATGCCACCGCATTTGTAGATCAGATGGCCAGTAGTGGTGGACTTGCCCGAATTTACGTGTCCAATGATGACAATGTTGATATGAGTCTTTTCCTTTCCCATTTTGGCTTTTAGGGGTAGTTTTCACGACACCTGTGTTCTGGTGGCAAACCCGTTGTGGAAAAAAAAAAGCCATTTTCCCATTTTTTAAAAATATAGAATTACTCCTATTCATTCAAAAGTTTTTTTTTATGTTTTTTTTTTTTTTTGAGACAGGGTCTCACTCTGTTGCCCGGGGCTGGAGTACAGTGGCGCAATTACAGCTCACTGCAGCCTCTGTGGCTCAAGGAGTCTTCCCACCTCAGCCTCCCAAGTAGCCAGGACCATAGGCATATGCCACCATACCAGGCTAATTTTTTAAGTTTTTTGTAGAGGCGAGGTGTTACTATATTACCCGGACTAGTCTCAAACTCCTGGGCTCAAGGGATCCCAAAGTGCTGAGATTACAGGCATGAGCCACTGTGCCTGGCCCACAAGTTACATTCTAATAACTTATAACTTATTGTGCAATTTAAATATTAGCTATATTTACATTAACATGGTAACCAAACTAATTTTCCCACACATTAACAGGAAATTTATAATGAGCCACCCCTTTCCCTTAAGACAAAAAGAAATGGATATATAGATTTAAAAAAACTATTTTAATTGAAAGAATATACCATTTTGCTACATTAATGGAAGAAATACTGCTACAGTTTGTGGAAGAAAAAATTATTTACAGGCTGAGGTTACTGAAATTTGAAAAAAATTGTTATTTTAAAATTCTTTCTGAATTTCCTCTTCCTCAGACTTGCTAGTGTTTCCCAGGACTCTGTCTCCAGCCTTCTCTTCTGACTTCTTGATTTCTTTTTAGATAATCCTAAAAGAGTACAAAGCTGTGTTCACATTAAATATCATAATAGCAACAGCTAACATTTGTGGAGCAGACACTCTGCTAGGCACTATCCTACTCACTTTACATGGATTATCTCATTTATTCCTCAAAATAATTCTGAGATAACTATTAATGCTTGTTTTTCAGATGAGAAAACTGAGACTGAGGGCTAAGAAACAGTAGAGATCTGATTTAAACCACCAAGAGAGTGCAGTTCATACTCTTTACCATTAGGGGAAGAAGATGGGCTTCGAAGTCAGACAGATGTGGATTCAAATCACAGGTCTGCCTCTTACCAACTATAATGATGGACAGGCTATACAACCTTTTGTAAGCCTCAGTGCCTGCAGCCTGTGAAATGGGGATACTGCCTACCATCCAGATTTATCTGAGGATTAGTGATATAATATACATATGAAGTTCCTGGGACAGAATTTAGTATATAATAGGTACCAAACAAAAGTCTTTGTCCTTTTATTTTGGTCTACAGACCTGACTATCTAAATCTCTATTGGGCTTCTCTTTTGGCTATGAAAACAGACACCTCAACATCACCATGTTAAAACTGGAATTAGCATCATTTCAAAATTTGCACTTTCACTTTCTCTACGCTGTATTTACCTTTGGTATGTCATTTATCACATTGTTCCCTCTACCTAGAACTCAGTTCCCTCCTCCAGCACCTCCCTTTGCCTGGCTAACACCTGTTTTTCCTTCCGTCTCAGGGAAGCCATTGCAGAGGTCTCATAGACTAGGAGAAATCCCCTACTTATGTCCACAAGCACAGTTCCCTCTAATCCTGCCTCTTGGTCTTAATTACAACTTCAATTTAATACTTTTTACTTAATGTCTGTCTTCCCTGTTAGAATGCAGCTCCATGAAGGAAGGGGCTGTGTCTGTTTTGCTCATGTCTGTATCATTATCATTTATTAGCAGAGTGCTTAGCACATGGGAAGCACTCAAAATACCATATTTTAATTATTTATGTCTTTCTCTACTGGATATTGAGTTCCCTCTGGGTTCTTATTTCCAAGACCCTATTTCATCAACTCTAAAATGCTCATTTTTCACAATTTAACCACTGAAATCTGGATCCATCTTACAATTAAGAGTGTCTTTATAATCTATTAGGCAGGTAGGGTTGAGATATAGTTGAATTTTAATAATCTCAAATCCTTAATTGACATCTCATGGTAGGCGCAAAAGAAAAAAAAGCCATCATCAAAAAAATTTAGATTTGATAAAAATTTTGGTTTCACACAGTACCGGGCACCACCATTCACTGATTAATAATCTGGCATCCCTTTCAACTCCTTCCTCATCCTCAGTGTCCAGTCAGCAATCAGTTCTGTCTCCTTAATATTTCTTCTCATTTTTCCTACCACTGCCTGGCCTTCACTTGAACTACTACACATGTCTTCTGACTGGTTCTACAGCTTCAAGTTTTACCTCTTTCCCACCCAGTTCATCTTCCTCTGAAATAATCTAACAAAAATCTGATGTCACTTCCCTACTTGAAATCCTTCAATGGTTCCCCAAATGCAGTAAGGTTACTCATGCTCCAGTTATGAGCTGGCCATCTTAGTGATCTGGCTTCTTCTCTGGACATTTCCCCCAGCATCCCATCTATGTTTTGGCCTACCAAACTACAACATTTTCACTTCCTTCAACACTCCACACTTGCTCCAGGCTCTTGTGTCCAGTTAAGTGCCATTTATAAACTGTTCTAAGAACCAGCAATAATAATGTGTTGAATAAGATAGGGCTTAACTCTAGTGTGGCTGATAATGAACAAACATATATCATTAAGAAAATGTCACCCAATTTTCAGTGCTTTGAAGAAAAAAGATGACAATGTCATGATAGGGAGTGTCTTGGGTAGCTTCTTTAATTTGAATAGTCAGGAAAAGCATCTGAGAGGAGATGACATTTAGATACAAATCTGAGTGACAAGCAGCCAGCCATGCAAATAATTGAGAAAGTAAATTGTTCCCTTAGCTATATGCTCCTCCTACCTCCATCTGTCTTTTGTACAACTCCTCCTTTGGAATTATAGATCCTAGCTAAGCCAAGTTTTCCTTCAGGAGTTGTTTCTGGAGCCTCAAACACTGGGTCAGGTGCCCTTTCTTATGTGGTCCCAAAGCACCAAGTTCTTATCTCCATGGAAGTACTTACACTGTGAATACTTGTCAATCTTTCCTATTTCAATTTTTAATTACACAATAAATAATACATTTTTGTTAAAAAAAAGTTCAAAAAGTATGAAAATTGAGTCCTCTCAGACTTCTCCTCCCTCACAAAATCCCAAACTCTTTCCCAAACGTAGCTACTTCAGTGTGTATTTACCCAGGATCCTTTCTTGTGCTTGTGCATGTGTATTACAGAAAGTACTATATAGGTATAGGGTTTATTTTTTGTTCTTTACACAAAAGATATCATTGTACGTGTTCTAACGCAAGTTTCTTTATTCACTCAACAACCTGATCTTTGAGATCTTCCAGAATCTATTACTCTATGCATCAACATCTACCTCATTCTTTTCAACTACTGCACACCATTCCCGTAATTTGATAATTACAACTTATTTTACCATTTCCCTATTAATGAACATTTATTTAGGTTGCTTCTGATTTTTTGCTGCTACAAATAATGCCACAAAACACACCCTTGGCCATGCTTCTTTGAACACACGTGCAAATATTTTTCTAGGCTAGATACTGAGAAGCAGAATTTCTCATCAATTTCATTTGATGTTATCAAATTGTCCTTTAAGAAAGCCGAACCAATTAACACTTCAACCAACACTATGAAAGCACCCCTTTTCCCACACCCTTCCCAGCAGATGTCATCAGTCTTTTTTAGTTATTGACAATTTGGTAAGGGAAAAATGTTATGTCATTGATATTTTAATTTGCATTTCCCTGATGCAAGTAGTGAAGTTGAATATGTTTTCAAATATTATAACTTTTTAATTTACATTATCTTTTCTATGGCTAAATCCATTTTTACCCTTTGCCCATTTTTCTATTAGGGTATTTTGGTTTTTTTGGTCTATTACTGATTTATAGTGTGGAATATCTTCTGGGCCTTTGCTTATCTTTTTAACAGAACTTCTGAAATTTTTCTTTTAATTAAAAAATTTTTTTGAGACTGTCTCCTAGACTGGTGTGCGGTGGTGTGATCTTGGCTCACTGCAACCTCCACCTCCCAGGTTCAAGCGATTCTCATGCCTCAGTCTCCCAAGTAGCTGGGATTACATACAAGCACCACCATGCCTGGCTAATTTTTGTATTTTCAGTAGAGACGAGGTTTTGCCATGTTGGCTGGGCTTGTCTCGAACTCCTGGCCTCATGTGATCCACTAGCCTTGGTCTCCCAAAGTGCTGTGATTACAGGCATAAGCCACTGTGCCCAGCCTAAATATTTATAATTTAACATAAGTTTGAAGATTTCAAGCTTGTCAAACTTTTCTTTTATGCCTTCTGGTTTTCTGTATTCTACTTAAGAAGGCCTCCTTTACCCAGAGATTTTAAACATTGTTCTTCTGTATTTTCTTCTAATACTTATAAAGTTTGGTTTCTTACATTTAGCTCTTTAATTCATCTGAAATTTATTTTGGAGTCTGGGTTAAAGTAAGGAGAAAACAACTTTATCCCCAAAAGAGGGTCAATTGTTTCTAAACCTTTGCACTAAAGCAGACAGAGAAGGGTGAATGTGTTGCACACAAAGGTTGGAGAGTGAAGCCCAAGGCAGTCTACCACAAATGCGTTCTAACCCAAAAGCTCATGCTTCTACTCCATGATATATTTGCTTTAGTATAAAAATTATCACCCCCTCCCGCAACAGCTTTGAGTAGAATTGAAGCTCCAGGAAGATACACTCCTTTTTATCTTGCAATTTTGCAAACCCTCTGATATACGGCAGTCAGCAATGTGACTATGCATACCTACTCTATTTGCTTGCTCACTTGATTGTCTGATGTACTATATACACACACATACACACATATATACGTATACATGTTACTGGGCATGCTTGTATCTCATTTGCTTGTTTGCCTAACTGAACACAAGACTGTGAACTCTTGAGGGCAGGAACTCTTCTTCGTCTTCATCCTTGTCAGTGCTTACCACAATGCCTGCCAAGGAGTTACTGTTCAATTAATATTTATTTACTAAATATTTTCCTAGAAATAGGCCCCCGTTGGGAATCTGTTCCAATATATACTAAAGTATTTATGAAGAAAACAATATTTGGTTGGGATTTACTTAAAAATAAACAGGGAGTGGAGGGAGCAGCAGGAAGTATAAATGAACAAGATGGGTGATGGGTACATAGGGGTCCATTATATTTGTCTACTTTTGTATATGTTTGAAATTTCCATAGTTAAAAAAATCTCAATTTTTAACTCTATTCCCTAGGGATTCTGATAATCTGATTAGTATTTAAATACCCCACTCTGTAATGGAGAGAGAAAACATACTTATTTTGTTCTAGCATGCAAAGTAGTGTGATACTATAGTGATTGCTGTGAAAGGGTGGATGTCAAATATCAGAGGGGCAATAAGCAAATTAAAACTCATTAACAAAATATTGACATTATTAAGACTATGGGCTGGTAATTATACCATGTTATATTTCACTGTTTTCAGCAACAGAGAACAATCTTGTTTAACTGTCTAGTTGTACATAAAGATTTAGAAGTTAAGGTGCTTAAAATACACAATTACATGGTAGGGAAAAAAGAATGTGCTTTTGCTTTTTAATGTACAAATATTAATTCAAAGTAGTTTATTAACTCAAAGTCCTGGTTTCAGCATTTTCCATCAATAAAGTCTATGACAAAAGAAAGTTTCTAATTTAAACACGAACTGCTTAGGCAAATGGAGATAGCAGGTGAAAATACAGTAAAAATAAGGTGGTTAATAATTACTGTACCAATGCTGACAGTAAGATTATATTAATTCTCCAGACTGGGGAGTAGGAAGCAATGTTATATAATGACCAAATTTCCCATATATATTTGGAATTATTTAGAAAGAGCTATACAGCAAAACTCTTCTTGAGTTGAGTTCGTTGTTGGCTTACCTCTTCTGATCCTTCTTGAATGGAATAATAAGTAAAATAGTTCCCAAAATAAGGCCCTTCTGATTTGAAAACAGATCCATCCCCAGAATAAATCTCTATTGAGTTCATATTTTGATGGGTAAGTCTAAGAAAGAGAAATAACCATTAAAATTTTTTTTCCACTTGAGATTAAAACATGCTTGGATAGTCATCAAAAACCAGTAACAACAAAATCTAAGCAAAACAGCAGAGTCTTTTTGCCTGTCCAGTGAAGCAGATAATTTCATATTCTGAACCCAACCAGCTAAATTAACTCTTTCACAAAAAGATAAATAGAATTGGTTTATGCATTTATTTCAACAACTAAACTAAAAGCTTCTGGAATTCAGGCATCTTGTCTTATCATCTTCTTGATAATCCCCACTGCTAATCACAAGGCTGGCACATAAGGGTCACCAAAGCAATGTCTATTGCATAGGAGTTAAATACAACATTTCCAGAGCCTGAAAATAAATAGATTAATGAAACTAGTGGAATCAATATTTTATGGATAAGATTAGCCGTCTGCACAAGGGGCTATCCCTAAGAAAAGGTGGCTGTACCTGGAGGAGCCAGGTACAATCAAGGTACTGGGTATATAACAAATAGAAACTTAAGCCAAGTTAATTTTATTAACATATATGTTAGAATATGTTGTTAGAAGGAATAGGTCTTCACATAGGAAAAGGAGAGCCCCCACGCTCTCCAAAAATTTAGCAGTGCTCTTTTAGCATTTTTCATGGAAGTGAAACTCTCAATCTGCTAACACTAGTATTCTAGTCACTAGAAGGGTGTCCTTTGTTGTGGGGTAGGGATAATTCAATGGAACAGTGCTGGCCCAGAGCGGCCACTCAATGAGTATTTGCTTTGTGAATGAAGGCTAAAATCTCCCTTAGGTGATTTAACTTCTCTAATTCCATGCTCAAGCAATTCTGTTTTGTCTACTTCAAACAACTTGATCCTCCAATGCTTGGAAGGGGTATCCTAAATAACTGATATGAATGTTACATTCACTAGCAAACCAATCCCTCATTGGCTGTGGAGGTACCACATAAGTCTTATAAAAATGGTTAATGTGAGTGAGTCACAAGACCCTTGTGTGCACTAATAACATTAGTTTTGAGACCTGTAAAACTCAGGATCAAACACAGGAGCACAGTTGGCCCGACAGAACTGTGTCCTCTTCTGAGAGTCTGTCTACGAGGCTAGTCCCATCTTCTCTGTGACATCAATAAACAGCTCTAACTCCAACATAGAAGCCAACATAGGTGCCTTACCTATATGTAACACCTTTGTACCAAACCATTTTCACTAGTTCAGGATAGGAATATTCATCAGATTGTCTCTGTAAAAGTGAATCACAAAAATTCCACCTGTGAAGGATAAAATACAAGCTATTACTTCTGGTTGCTCAATATAATTGCCTTTAGAAGTCAACAAAATGGTGCTACTGTAACAGGATTAATTTCTTGTTTAACTCACTAGATCAAAGAATAAAAATTAATATGAAGGTAATGAAATGTAAAAAGCAAGTCTTTTTCCATGTTTTTTCAGTATTTTCAATAATCTCATTATTGAATCTCAGCACAATTACAGAAATTAAGAGTTTTACTAACATTTAAAATTTAGCCTGGATTCGCTAGGAACGTGGCTCATGCCTGTAATCCCAGCACTTTGGGAGGCCAAGGCGGGCGGATCACGAGGTCAGGAGTTCGAGATCAGCCTGACCAACATGGTGAAACCCCGTCTCTACTAAAAATACAAAAATTAGGCATGGTGGCACGTGCCTGTAATCCCAGCTACTCAGGAGGCTGAGACAGAAGAATCGCTTGAACCCAGGAGGCAGAGGTTGCAGTGAGCTGAGATCGCGCCAGCCTGGGTGACAGAGTGAGACTCCATCTCAAAAAAAAAAAAATTTACTAAAATATCTATAGTGGGCCAAGCACTGTGCTATACACACTGTGGATATAACAACCAAAAAAAGGCAGACATGGTCCCTGCCCTCAGCAGGGACGTTAAATAATAAACATTGAGTGTAAAGAAAAGGCAAGTACTGTATGCTATGGAATTGTATAGGACTTAACTTGTTTAGGGTCTTCAGGAAAACCACTCTAAAGAAGTTAGGTTTAAGCTGAAACCTGGAAATGAGCACAAGTTAGCCAGTTGAGAGAGAGAGCGAGCGCTCCTGCAGAGTAGGTGCAGTGGTCACAGAGTGCTTGAGCAAGCATTTTAGGGATTGCTAAAGTCCAGCTTAGCAAGAATAGAGAAAGCAAGGGCAAGAGTAGTGACAGAGTTGAGGATTACAGATACAGGAAGGGACCAGATCACAAAAGACCTGGTAAGCTATGTGAAGGATCATGGATTTCAACCTAAACATCTTGGCAAGTTATTGAAAAATCATTACTTTTGAAGCATAATTCCCTTTTGACGTGTACTCATAATACTTGATTCTCATTTTAACCAGATAATCATGACAAGCCTAACAGTCATTCCCATATTTTTGTTTTAAATAACAAATGTATACTCAGAGATGGCCTGAGATCAAATCTCACTTTTACAAGTACTAGCTGTGTACCTTTCCTCAAGTTATTTAACATTTCTGTGTCTCAAGTTCCTCTACATATAGGGATGATACGTTTTTTAACTTCATGGGAATGCTTTGAGAATCAAACGGGTGAAGTCCAACAGTACCTGGCACATAAATGTTTTGTGTTAGTTTTTATCATTATTATTTGCACTGTTTATGCAAAGTTGATGTTACAAATCTACAATCCTTAGTGGAGTTAAAAGTTTTATACTTAGCCTTACAGAAGCCACTCCATGTGTACCCCTTTGGGAAACAGACGTATTTATAGTCAGTGAACCAAAGATGGGGTAGCCTCTGAAGCTAGGTATGGACAAAAGAACAGTGTCTGATACACACTCCAGCAAGCAAGGTCACGGGCTCCAGTGAGTGGCAGCAGATGCTCCCCTGGGCCCACAGAGCCCTGTGCGGACTCCTGTCCCATCATTTAGCATACTTTAAAAATCTTTTTAGGTACAGTGACCTTCACTAGATTCTAAGTTGCTATAAAGCAGGGACTGTGTCTTAGTCATCTCTGCAGTTACTGGACTTAGCACAGTACCTAGTGTAGAGTCAGCGTTCTACATTCAATGCATGGACACAGAGTAAGAAACATAAGCAACACATTTGCTAGGGAAATTATTTACTATCAGTTAAAAGCAAAATTTTGGATGAGATAAACTTTCCTTGTGAATGGTATCAGATAAAAAGAAAATTATCCAGGTTAAGACTGGTTCTGATAAAAGCTTCATGACCAATAGCCATTACTGCATTACCTGTGTAGGTGTGGGACTGGACAGTTGAGTGACAGGGCCCTGGGAAGAACAGAAACCACTTTTCCTCTTTCCTCTGAAATATCAGAAGTTAAAAATCTACTCTGAGTTATATGTGCATCAATTTTAGACATATTGCTGATTTTATTATGAAAATGAAGTGCTAAAGACAAAGGATATTTCCATTCCTCTGGACAGGCGGCCACAGACCAGCACTGCTTGACCCATGTGTATACGCATGTGTGCTTTGTACCAGGCGAAGCCAGCTCTTCCCTCCCTTCAGTTCCATTTACACAACTCATCTTCTTTAAAGTTTCTTTGGATTTCATGATCTGGCAATGAAACTCATTTTCTTTATTCTTCAGTCTCTGTTCTGGTAAATTTCCACGTATACAGATTTTGCCAGCTTTTTCAACTAGTTTATCTTTTGGGGCTTTATTATTTGTTTCTGACAACACTGCAGATGAGTCTGACTTCTGGCTAACTTTACACAAAAAATGTACTGTAAATTCATGCTGAGATCTGGGCAGGCAGAGGTATGCATGACCATCTAAAGATGTTATCTTCACAATGCCACTCTCCATATATATCATGGTACCATCTGTATCAAGACTAGGCCATCTCACTTCTGTTATGTCAGTGAAGATACGCTGCAATGAGGGGGGATAAAGAGATGGTGAGTATTTTCTGTTAACAGTCCAATTTTTCCATACATTCGATATTTAAGTATTGTGTAAGAAAGCTCTTAAATATTTGTGTTTTACTATCTACAGAGAATGAAAAAATGGAGGGCCAGAGCTCAGCCTATATATGATTTTCCAGAGAATATTTGATATTGTTAAGATTATCACCCTTAAAAAAAAGAGATGTGAAACAGACACAAAATGAGAGAAATGGTCATATTTAGTGTTAAATGTATTTTGGTTTTAAATGTACAATGAATTAGAGATAAATGGATTTGTACCCCTCCCCTCACCCTGCAAAAGTTTACTCTGAAAAAAAACTAGAAATAAGGGAAGACCAACACTATGATACATTGTATTAAAAGCAATCATAGCTAAAAATTTTTCTTTAAGTTTTAAATAAAAAAAAATAAAAGCAACCATAGCTTAAATGGTACAGGACTAGCATAAAAATTATTGACAGAACAACTCAGAAAATTCAAAAACAAACTCAATCATATCTTAAAATGTTACATGAGATAACAAGTTTTTTCAGAGCAAGAGGGAAAAGAGAAAATTATTTAAACTAGTACTAGAATTACTGAACAGCATTTGGGAAATTCTGTCTTGCAGGGTTATCACATGAACTAAATAAGGTAACATGTAAAAAGTACCCATCCTAGGTAGTACCTAGGTAGTACCATACACTAAAATAAATTTCAGGAGGCTTAGAGGAAACTTTAAAAAAGTTTAATTACTCAAAGAAAAATTGATCCTGACTAATAAAAGACTCATAACAAGTAACAGTGTTGGTTGTGTCTTTTCATATAAGATATAAATAGTAGATATTGCGTGAGAGGTTTTTACTGAATTAATTTTCCCAAGCATTTAGCATTTCAATTCCATTTATGTAAAACCTTACATTTACACAAACTATTGTCAAGAAAGCTTCCTAAATTTACCATGCTATCTATATGTACAATGTTAGGACACTAAAATTGAGGGCTGTATTTACTGACAGCAAAGTTGGTTTGTAAGGATGGTCATCAAACTCCTCTTTTAGAATTAGACTATCTAATAATCTTGCTGCATCATCAGCAACAAGCTAGGCAGTTTCAGTGAATAAAGTGACTCAAAAGACACAAAGGAAAATTACCATTCTAGGCTAAGTTACAACTTATAATTTTTTATGGCTCCTTTGCCACAAGACAATATAAAATTACTCAGCCGGCAGGCAAACATCTTGACAGCATAGATAGGTAGCAGAAAGTAGTTGAGAAACAGAGTTTACAGAGTCAGATAAGACTAGGTTCAAATCCTGACTTTGCCACTTAGAAAACTGCCATAGACAAATTAGGTAAACTCTCTAAGACATAATTTCCTTGCCTATAAAAAGAGGCTGCCAGCCGGGCGCGGTGGCTCACGCCTGTATCCCAGCACTTTGGGAGGCTGAGGTGGGCGGATCACGAGGTCAGGAGATCGAGACCATCCTAGCTAACACGGTGAAACCCCATCTCTACTAAAAATGCGAGAAATTAGCCGGGTGTGGTGGAGGGCGCCTGTAGCCCCAGCTACTCGGGAGGCTGAGGCAGGAGAATGGCATCAACTCGGGAAGCGGAGGTTGCAGTGAGCTGAGATCGCACCACTGCACTCCAGCCCTGGCAACAGTGCGAGACTCCGTCTCAGAAAAAAAAAAAAAAAAAAAGAGGCTGCCATGTAGCCAATATACCTGTTTTGATTGGATGGACATCCATTTTGATCAGTATGGTGTTATTAAATATTTCTAATATTGTTCATAGTTGTTGGACATAGTAAACCCTCAGTAAATGACAGTTATTATTCCTAAAAGTCCAAACACAATACTATATAAGCAAAATAATAAAGGTCATACCCATAGTTACATATCTCTACTATACATTAACAAATATGCTGTTACTGAAAATGGTCACATAATTTCTTAATTTTGAGACCTCTGAGAATGAAAAAGTTACCAATCTAAAACATTCTGATTATAATGCTTGGATACAAAGAAAATGGCAAGCGGATACACTATGTAACTTCGATGTTTTATAGCAATGTATCCCCAGGTGTCCTGAAAAAGAAAAAAAGGCTAAATATTAAATTACCTGTTTCTAGTTACTTGTCCTCAAATAATACTAACAAAAATGAAGTTAAAAGAATCACCTTTTTTCTTTCAGATGGTATGATGGTTTCAGATAAAAAAGGGCAAGTAGCTGAAGAGTTTCGAAAATCTAGGGCTCGCTGTAGTTGCTCCTATGAAAAGAAATATAAAATGTAACCTTAATGTAAAATGATTTGAAAATCAATTAAAAATGACAGTACAGTATAATCCATAATACTAATTACTTTTCATATTCTAGCCACGTCAACAGTATTTTGGTATTCAAAGAGTAGTTTCGGCCAGGCACGGTGGTTCACACCTGTAATCCTGGCATAATGGGAGGCTGAGATGGGAGGATTTCTTGAGGCCAGGAGTGTGAGAACCAGTTTGTGCAACATAGCTAGACAATGCTCTACAAAAAATTTAAAAATCAGCCAGATGTGGTAGTGCACACCTGTGGTAGTCCTAGAGTAACTCCCTTGTAAAAGGAGGCTGAGGCAGGAGAATCACTTGAGCTTAGGTGTTCAACACTGCAGTGCACTATGGTAGTGCCACTACACTCCAGCCTGGGTGACAGAGCAAGAACCTGTCTCTAAAAAACAAAAAAGTTGTTTACATGATATCTTTACTTACTCTGTAAGTGCTAATGACAAAATGTGTCCTTTGATGAATTCTTTCTGGTTGTTCTAAAGGATGTGCTGAAACAGGTGGTGACTTTTCAAATAAAAATTCAGAGCCACAGGGAGAAAGTTGCAATGTGGAACCATCAACATATTGTACTTCTACTGAATCATCTTCATAAAGTACCATTCGCAGTTCGGCTGCCATTACTATGGCAGGATAAGATATCCTTCTAAGTCAAAGACTGAATGAAATAGGAAAAACAATAGCACAAATAGTTCTCTTAATGTACAAAAGTTTTATCAAAATAAATGGGTGCATTTTCTAAGAAGATGACATTGCCATTGCATTTACTTTTGTTAAGAATACTAACTACACTTGATAAATCTGAAATGAACATCCTTAACAAAATGCCTTAATTAACCCCTAGAAGTTTACTCTAATGGAGGAACATAACCAAAAAGAGACAACCACAAGTGATAACGGTCTTTATAATTTTAATAGCTTCACTTCTAGTGAAATTTAATTTTTGTAAATTATATGTTCATTATTTAAAAGCTTATAATTTCTAGTTTACTCCAATGCAGGAACATAACCAAGAAGAAACTTAATTTCTTTTTTCTTTTTTTTGAGATGGAAACTCGCTCTGTCACCCAGGCTAGAGTGCAGTGGCGTGATCTCGGCTCACTGTGACCTCCGCCTCTCAGGTTCAAGTGATTCTCCTGCCTCAGCCTCCTGAGTAGCTGGGATTACAGGTGTGTGCCACCATGCCTGGCTAATTTTTGTAATTTAGTAGAGATGGGGTTTTACCATATTGGTCAGGCTGGTCTGGAACTCCTCACCTTGCGATCTGCCTGCCTCAGCCTCCCAAAGTGCTGGCATTACAGACATGAGCCACTGAGCCCGGCCTAAAGAAATTTAATTTCTATAAATTATATGCTCATTATCTCATTTTAAATTTCAAATAATAAGCAAATTCCACCTTTACGGTAAGAATGCAGCAAATTGTTTGTAATACAAATTCAAAAGACAGGCAGAAAGTAACTATTAGGCCTACGGGAAAAGGACCCTGAAGAAGAAATCCAAATACCTGGAATCCTGTCTCTACCCTAGCATTAAATAAATAGCTCTTTATTACTACTGAGCAACTTAATCTCCTATTGTCTTGGATTTGTCCTTATTTCGCTGCATTCAGTTTCCTCTTCTCTACCTCTAAAATACTCTGTCTTCACCTACGCTCTCCATATAGCAGTGACAGAAGGGGAATTAAAGAGTTGGGTTTCATTCACACCTTACCATTTACTAGCTAGCTATAAGTCTCAGGTTGTTCCTCATTTGTAAAATGGGAGTAGTAACAGGATTGTTGTGTGGATTAAAAGAGAAAACAAATATGACAGTGACCAGCACTGTGGATGCTGCCTTGCAGGCACTCAATCAATCTTATGAAATGTTTTTATTCCTTTCTAACACTAACCCCATCCCCTTCCACATTATCCCCTTCTACTACCTAGATGATCAAGTTTTACCTGCCAGAAAAAAATAACGTTCTATAGAAAACACTTCCACCACTTTATCCCTATTTCCTACCTATAAACAGCTCAAGTGTAGTATTCACTCACTACCAACCTTCTCTCCTATCAGTCTTCAATTCACTGCAATCCAGCTTTCACCTCTCTTTACTGACATTGTTTCGCAATGGTCGCCAATGTCTTCTTACACCCAATGACTTTAGTCTTCATCCTACTAAACCTCATCAACATGTAACAGCATTGTCTACATTCCCTTGCACCAAACGCTCTTTTCCCCTACTTTTCCCCCCTAATATTGGGCTGCCACAGTTTTCTTCTTCACTTCTACCTGTTTTTAGTTTAATCATTCTTCTTCACCATTCCCTTAAATCAAGGATTCTTCAAGACCTGACCTTAGTCCACATTTCTTCCCTTCTTAACATAACACTCATGTCACTTTTATGCCCCACCTTGTCTTTTTTTTTTTTTTTTTTGAGACGGAGTCTCGCTCTGTTGCCAGGCTGGAGTAGAGTGGCGCAATCTGGGCTCACTGCAACCTCTGCCTCCCGGGTTCAAGTGATTCTCCTGCCTCAGCCTCCTGAGTAGCTGGGACTACAGGTGCGTGCCACCACGCTTGGCTCATTTTTTGTATTTTTAGTAGAGACAGGTTTTCACCATGTTGGCCAGAATGGTCTCGAACTCCACACCTCGTGATCTGCCCGTTTTGGCCTCCCAAAGTGCTGGGATTACAGGCGTGAGCCACCGCACCCGGCCCACCTTGTCTTTTTTTAACCTTACCCCCTTTAATGTATGTAATCAGCTGTAGGTGATATCATCTGTAATCTTCTGAGGATATGTCAGGATATAAGTAAATATTTAACCACATGGTCTCTCCTGAGGAGATTCACACAATTTTAATTATTTTCTTTCTCTAGAGAACTTTTAAATGTACCTGACCTCTCACAGAGCTTTCAGGTGGCTGCCTGCTAGACCGCTCTCTATGTCCCTGTCCCATAGATAAATCAAACGCAACATAACTAAAATGGAACTTAATCACTCCTACCAAAAGCAGGCTTCTGTAATATCCCCTAATTGCACTTTCACTCTCATCTCTTCCCTCAAATCCAGTCTGCATACAGTAGTACCCAGAGGGATCTTTTAAAATGAAAATCACATCTATCACTTCGTGGCTTAAAACCCACCAGTACCTTCCATTTCTACTTAGAATAAAATCCAAACTCCTAAACTATGGCCGACAAAGGCCACACAATCTGGTCCTATCTACTTCTCCCAACGTCATTTCTCAACTGTCTCCTACTTCTACAGGGCACTTTAGATACATTGGCATTTTAAATGTTCTTTAAACAAGCTCTTTCCCATCTTTGCACTGTTCTTTCTGCCTGCCTTGTCTTTTCCTTGGCTAATCACAAGGCTGGTTCTTTATCATCATCAAGGTTTCAGCATAAATATAACTCCTACAAGGGCCTAACGACCAACTAAGTTAAAGTTACTCCCAAACATCTCCCAATCATTTGTCATCCCTCTTCAACTTTTTTCTTCATAGAATCTATCATCAAAATTGATTATTTACTTGCTTTTTGTTTTCTCCCACTAGGCTATAAACTCAACCGAAGCAGGGGCCTTGATCAGATAAGGCATCTAAAACAGTATTAAGCAAATAGTAATGGCACAATAAATATTTGAATGATGAAAAATAAGTAAATTGCTCCTCTTGAATTTGAAATTTGAATTAATGGTGTCTCATTGTTAGCAGCCAATATTCTAAAACTTGACTTTTCACTCCATGCCCCTGTAACAAGTCCTGTTGATTTTCTGTCTTCGGAACCTGGCTCTCTCTACCTCTTTCTCTTTTTCAGGCCATAGACTCTCCAACTCCTGCAACTGTCTGGAATTTCTTCTCTCTCCAATCCATCTCTAGTATTGATGACATAGGTAACTTTCCACAAGTCAGACCATACCAACTGCTTTACATCACCTGTTTACGTACTTATCAAATGGCAATATAGATTACAGATATATATATAAACACACACGTATATATCGGATATGTCTACTTGGTATTTTAGGGGAAAAAACGGGTGCTGATACATAGATGAAAGACATTTTCTGATTCCAATTTGGGAAAAATAGTCTATCTTTGGCCAAGTCTTTTTTTCTTTTCTTTTTTTAATAGCTTTATTGAGGCGGTTTTCTAATTTTAAATAATCAAGCATACACAACAAACAGTGTAATGACTAAGGTTCTTGGCATACCATAGAAAAGCATAACCCGGCTCCAACCCACACTGGCATTCTCATCTCTACAGTCTCATTCCCGCTTGCGTTCTCATCACCCAGCACATTACGTCAGGGTATGTTTAACACTCAAAAATCCACAAGTCTGTTCTTGACATGAATGAGAATCTCATTTCTTTCAAAATGCTATAGTCTCTAGTTACAGAGGGAGCCTAATCAAAACCACCACCAAAAGTCTTCCACTCACAGCAGTTCGGAGCCGAAAAGTTGCGGAAATAAGGCCCAGCAACGGTCCCTGGCTTTGATTTGCCAAAATGCTCTGGAAGCCGCACCGTCGGCGCCTGCCCACGACTGCTTCTTCAGGGGTTTCTTCAGTTTGACAAATTACCAGCAAGTGATATTTCTTGATGAAAGAAAAAAATCACAACCCTAGAGGAATAAGGTGGCAGGGAGAGTGTTTTGGCCAACACGCCCGCCAGGCAACAGGAAAGCGGAGAGAGCGCCAACTGTAACCACTAAGAGAAAGCGCACACGGAACACGAGCCGTTCAAAACCAGCGCCCTCAGGGTGCCGCTTCACAGCTCCGCAACAGGGAAGACAGGAAGTCCCGCCCCTCCACCACAGGGAGGGCAGGAAGTCCCGCCCCTCCACTCCGGAGGCTGCTCTCGTTGCGTTCCCTGCGAAGGGCGGAGCAGGAAGTGGCGTAGAAAGGGGACGGATGGTTCCTTGTTCGGAATCGAGTTGGCTGCTCTTTGATTTTTTACTTCTGGTGTCCCACGCAAAAGCGGTCCGACCTGGTTGTATTAATAAAGGCTGTAAGGATCAGCCTTTTTAACGGTCCAGCCGAGAACTAACCACAGAGCGCGTTTTAGTGGAGTGGTACTTTTTTAAAATAAGCTAAAAAACGATTATACTTCAGGAAAGCTGTTAAAAAAAAAAAAAAAAAAAAAAAACCTTGGCCAAGATGGAGAACTCTTCTTTTCCTAATTTGGTATCAGAAAATAGGTCGTCTATGTATCTGCACCTTTTTTCCTTATAAAATGGCAAATAAACTTGTCTGCTATATTTATTGCCACTAAACAAGTGTTTATGGAACACTCACTATGTGTTTAGGCGTTGTGGGGATAAAGCAGGGAAGGTGGCCCAGTTCTTTGCAGGTGAGGATCAGAGCTAGAGATTAACTGAAAAGAAAGAATAAACAATCATTTATTACAGTTGTGGTGAGTGTTTCTAAGATAAAATACAGAGGTTTGTGAGAGCATAGAGAGGCATACCTTGTTTTATTGTTCGTTTTATTGTGCTTTGCAGATTACTGAGTTTACTACAAATGGAAGGTTTGAGGAAACCTTGATGGAGCAAGTGTATGGGTGCCATTTTTTTCCAACATCATGTGCTCACTTTGTGTCTCTGTGACACATTTTGGTAATTCCCACAATATTTCAAACTTTTTCATTATTTTTGTATCTGTTAGGGTGATCTGTGTGATCACTGATCTTTGATGTCACTACTGTAATTGTTTTGGGGGACCACAGATCATGCTCATATATTATAAAATGGCAAACTGAATCTGTTACAGGTAGTTAGGCATGAGCAAGGCAGGAGAGGGCTCTCCCCTGCCACCAACCCACTAGAAATGTTGGGTAGTGGTTCAGCAATTATCACATGGCCTCTCTAAAAATAAAAATTTGGCAGTGCCAGGGAAAGGCCATTTCCTGATGGCCCACACCTGTTAACATCAAAATGTTAATTGAATGCAGGCCACAGAGAGAAGCAACTTCCTGGGCATGCTGGTTAAGAGACAAAAATGATGAAGTATGATTTTTCTGGTACACTCCACCGGAAAAAGGAAGAAAGCCTCAGACGGGCATGTGTATAAATCAATAAAATCACTGTGTGTGCTCACTTCCCAAGGGTAAAGAGGGCTCTGAGCATGCAGGGAGCCCATCCTAAGATCATGGTTAAATGCGGCACTTGACCTTCTCTCTCTCTCTCTCTTTTTTTTTTTTTTTGAGACAGAGTCTCACTCTGTCACCCAGGCTGGAGTGCAGTGGGGCAATTTCAGCTCACTGCAATCTCTGCCTCCCGGGTTCAAGCAATTATCTGCCTCAGCCCCCCACCGAGTAGCTGGGATTACAGGCGCCCACCACCATACCCGGCTAATTTTTTTGTATTTTTAGTAGAGACAGGGTTTCACCATCTTGGCCAGGCTGGTGTTGAACTCCTGACCTCATGAGCCACCTGCTTCGGCCTCCCAAAGTTCTGGGATTATAGGCGTGAGCCACTGCACCCGGCTGGCCTTCTCTCTTTAACCTTCACATGCCCACTTGGGTCTCTTGCATGCGTACCTTCCTTTCTTTCCTGTTCTAAGGCCTGTTTAAATAAACCTCTATTCCTACTCTGGAACTTGCCTCAGTCTCTTTTCTGCTTTATGTCTGTCAGTCAAATTCTTTCTTCTCTGAGGAGGCCAGGCTGCAAGGATAGGCTACTGGTAACTTGGGGTAACTCAGATCTCTTCCACTAGTAACAAGTCGATTGATATATATTGTGTGTGTCTGGCTGCTGTATTCACTGGCCGCTCTCATCTCTCACCCTCTCCTAGAGCCTTCCTATTCCTTGAGACACAACGATATCAAAATTAGGCAAAGTAATACCCCTGCAGTGGCTTCTAAGTGTCCAAGTAAAAGAGGGTTGTATGTCTCTCACTTTAAATCAAAACCTAGAAATGCATGATTAAGCCTGTAAGGAAGGCATGTTGAAAGCCAAGATAGGCTGAAAGCTAAGCCTCTTGTGTCAAACAGGCAAGTTGTGAATACAAAGAAAAAATTATTAAAGGAAATTAAAAGTACTACTCCAATGAACACATGAATAATAAGAAAAACCAAAACAGCCTTATTACTGATAGGGAGGAAGTTTGAATGATCTGGATAGAAGATCAAACCAGCTACAACATTCCCTTAAACCAAAGCCTAATCCAGAACAAAGCCCTAACTCTCTTCGATTCTATGAAGGCTGAGAAAGGTGAGGGAGCTGAAGAAAAGTTTAAAGCTATCAATAGTTGCTTCATGAAATTTAAGGAAAGAAGCCATCTCTGTAACATAAAAGGGCAAGGTGAAGCCACAAGTGCTGATGTAGAAGCTGCAGCAAGTTATCCAGAAGATCTAACGAAGATCATTGATGAAGGTGGCCAAATTAAACAGCGGATTTTTAATGTAGATGCAATAGCCTTCTAGTGGAAGATGTCATCCAGGACTTTCATAGCCAAAGAGAAATTAATGCCTGGTTTCAAAGCTTCAAAGGACAGGCTGATTGTCTTGTGAAGGTCTAATTCAGCTGGTGACTTGAAGTTGAAACCAATGCTCATTTCTCATTTCAAAATCCTAGGGCCCTTAAGAATTATGTTAAATCTACTCTGCCTGTGCTCTAGAAACAACAGAGCCTGGATGACAGCACATCTGTTTAGAGTATGATTTACTGAATATTTTAAGCCCACTGTTGAAAATGACATTCAGAAAAATAGATTTCTTTTAAAATATTGCTACTTATTGACAATGCAGCTGGTCACCTAAGAGCTCTGATGATGTACAAGGAGATTAATGTTGTTTTCATGCCTGCTAACGCAGCATCCATTCTGCAGCCTAAGAGTCAAGAAGTAATTTTGATTTTCAAGTCTTATTATTTAAAAAATACGTTTTGTGAGGCTATAGCTGCCATACAGAGTGATGTCTCTAATGGATCTGGGCAAAATCAATTGAAGACCTTTGGGAAAAGATTCACCATTCTAGATGCCATTGAGAACATTTGTGCTTCATGGGAGGAGGTCAAAATATCCAATTAAGAGGAGTTTGGAAGAAGTTTATTCCAATCCTCATGGTTGAGTTTGAGGGGTTCAGGTCTCCAGTGAAGGAAGTGACTGCAGATGTGATGGAAACAGCAAGAGAACTGAATGAGAAGGGGAGCCTGAAGATGTGACTGAATTGCTGCCATCTCCTGATAAACCTTGAATGGATGAGTTGCTTCTTTTTTTTTTGAGATGGAATCTTGCTCTGTCACCCAGGCTGGAGTGCAGTGGCACAATCTCGGCTCACTGCAACCTCCACTTGCTGGGTTCAAGCAATTCTTCTGCCTCAGCCTCCCGAGTAGCTGGGACTACAGGCATGTGCCACTATGCCCGGCTAATTTTTTGTATTTTTGGTAGAGACGGGGTTTCACCATGCTGTCCAGGCTGGTCTCGCACTCCTGACCTTGTGACCCGCCTGCCTCGGCCTCCCAAAGTGCTGGGATTACAGGCGTGAGCCACGGCGCCTGGCCTGAGTTGCTTCTTATGGGTTAGCAAAGAAAGTGATTTCTTGAAATGGAAACTACTCCTAGTGAAGATGCTGAGTATTGTTGAAATGACAACAAAGGATTTTGAATATTACATAAACTTGGTTGATAAAACAGCAGCAGGGTTTAAGATGATTGACTCAAATTTTTAAAGAAGTTCTATTGTGGTTAAAATGCTATCACACAGCATTGCAAACTGGATAAATCTTTCTTGAAAGGAAGAGGCAAACCTCATTTTTGGCTTATTTTAAGAAATTGCCACAGCTGTCCCAGCCTTCAGCAACCACCACCCGAATCAGTCAACAGCCATCAACACTGGGGCAAGACCCTCCACCAGTAAAAAGATTACGATTCACTGAAGACTCATATGATCATTTGTATTTTCTAGCAATAAAGAATTTTAAAATTAAGGTATGTACATTTAAAAAGTATGCTTTTGCACACTTAATAGGCCTCAGTATAGTAGAAACATAACTTTTATATGTACTGGGAAACCAAAGAATTCCCAACTTACTTTATTGCAATATTTGCTTTATTGTGGTAGTCTGGAACGGAACTAGCAATATCTCCATGGTATACCTGTAATGAGCAGATTTAACCTAAGATGAGAAAATATTTCCACTGAAGTTTGAAATTTAAGTACATGTTAGCCAGGTAAAGTAGGGGGAAAAGTATTTCAAGCAGAGGTTAAGGTCCCTGTGTTAAGGCTGTGAGGCCCAAGGGAAAGAGCTTTCCCTTTAAAAGGACTGAAATAAAGCAAATGTGGTTTAAGCATGATTAGGGAGGAAAGAGGCCTGAAGGGGAGGGAATCCTGGAGTGGGATATAGAGGTAGGCAGGCAGAGTACAGAACATTAGGGATTTGTGGACTCAAGATTTATATTCTCTGACACCAAATTAGGAAAAAAAGAGGTCTCTATTTTTGGCCAAGTTGTGTGTGTGTGTGTGTGTGTGTTTTAAATAGCTTTATTGAGGTATAATTGTTTATTACAAGGTGTTTAAGTAGGCCAGTCATGGTGGCTCCCATCTGTAATCCCAGCACTTTGGGAGGCCAAAGGAGGCGGACCACCTGAGGTCAGTAGTTCCAGACCAGCCTGGCCAACATGGTGAAACCCCATCTCTACTAAAAATACAAAAATTAGCTGAGCATGGTGGCAGGCACCTGTAATCCCAGCGACTCAGGAGGCTGAGGCAGGAGAATTGCTTGAACCTGGGAGGGGGAGGTTGCAGTGAGCCAAGATCGTGCCACTGCACTCCAGCCTGAACAACAGAGCAAGACTCCATCTCAAAAAAAAAAAAACAAATAAAAAAACAGAAAACAAGGTGTTTAAGCAAACGTGGCAGCACCACAGGATGGGGGGCAACCTAAACCCCTAATTTACCTCTATTTAATAAAGGCTGATATGCAAATTGATATCAATCTTACATGAAGTGTAAATAAAGGCATCCTCAGAAGATCACATTTTCATTGACCTGTAACATCAGTTTGTATTATATAATGCTAACTTAGGTCCTGTCCCACCCCCACCTTTTACCTTCTAAGAACCTCCTATATAGAAATCCTATCTACTACGGAGTTTTGTGACGCTGTTTGTACATTAGAAAGATTCTTGGAACTGCTAAGTGGAGAAAGGATTATAGGATGCAAGGTTGATGTGGATAGCTCAGTAGAAGGTTTTTGAAAAAGCAACAGTAGAGATCATGGCAGCTCGGATGCAGGACCTGGGCAGTGAAGATGATGAGCACAGCTCCAAGAAATATTTAGGAGATTGACTGTATACTTGGTGGTGGTTGAACCTGGGGCTAAGGGAGGGGTAGGAGTCATAGGCAATGCCAGGGTTTCTGGTTGGGACAAGTGGATAGGTGGCAGTGCTACTGATAAGAGGTGGGATGTTAAGAGGAAGAGCAAATTTGGTGATAGCATGATTTAAATTTTGTTAGTCCACCTGATCGAAATGGTAAATTAGTAAAGGTCTGCAATCAGGAGATAGAAACAAATCTGGAGGTCACTGGCTGATAGCTGCTAACTGAAGCTACAGGAGAGGATGAAATAGTCCAAGAATATTGTGACATGAGAAAAGAATGTTTAGGACTGAACTTTGAAGAACGGTAGTATGTACAGATTAGGTAAAGGAAGAGAAGCCCACAAAAACATTGAGGAGGAACAGCATGAAGATGGAAAGCAAGTTAACTGTGTCCTAAATGCCTAGAGGTTTTCTTTTTCTTTTTTTTTTTTTTTTTTGAGACAGAGTCTTACTCTGTCACCCAGGCTGGAGTGCAGTGGTGCAGTCTGGGCTCACTACAAGCTCTGCCTCCCGGGTTCACGCCATTCTCCTGCCTCAGCTTCCTGAGTAGCTGGGACTACAGGCGCCCACCACCACACCCGGCTAATTTTTTGTATTTTTAGTAGAGATGGGGTTTCACCGTGTTAGCCAGGATGGTCTCCATCTCCTGACCTCGTGATCCGCCCACCTCGGCCTCCCAAAGTGCTGGGATTACAGGCGTGAGCCACCGCGCCCAGCCTGAGGTTTTCAGTTTTAGTGTCACTTAACAATGTCACATATTGCCACAGGATAAGCTAAGAATGAAGTCTCTCCAGGACTTAGTGTCATAGAGGTCATTGGTGACTCTAGTGAGGGCCACTGTATATAGTGGGGGCAGGAGCCATAGTGGGTTTTAAGCGCAAATAGGAGGTAAGGACATGGAAAACATGGGAAGGCACTTGAGAAGTCTGACTATGAAGCAGAGATAGGACTGTGGTCGGAGACAAATATGAGAAGCAGATTTCTTCTGATGAGAATGGTGTGTTCAACAGTCCATGCAAAGAGCCAATGGGGAAAGAGAGGAAAAATACAGACCAAGTAACAACATACTCCATGAGAGAACGAGAGGAGATAGGATTCCAGTACATGTTGAATAACTGGCCTTTAATAAGAGGAGGGATTCTTCCTGTACAGGAAGAGGAGGGATGAAGTGAATGCAGATGCATTTGTGTACATGGGTATCATGTTTTTTGTTTTGTTTTTTCCTGCGAAGTAATCAGTTAGGGGGTGAAAGGGCCTTTAGAGTGAAAAGGGTTTGAAATAGTTACAGAAGGATTGAAGAGAAACATTAACATTGTTGGCAGTACTGACAGCCTAACTCAATGTGCTGAGCATGAATTTACAGTGATAAAAACCTACCAGAAACATGACCTCCAGCTGCAAGGATGCAGAAGCAGTGTTGGGTTCATCCAGGTCTGGTATTTTGCCAGGCTGACACAATAGAGCAGCAGCATACATGAGCTTAAATTATTTACATCTGCTGAAGTCTAGTCCACCAAACATCACCAGGCTCAAGCCTGTCTTCTGACAAAACCATTTATTGATTTGCAAGCAAGGGAACCAGAAGCAGCAAGCATGGTGCATTCCACAAGAGGGCAGGGGGTGCCATCTTTGGTAAGGTTTGGGTTCCCAATGTAGGGTTCTGAGCAAGCTATAAGGGAAAGGAGACCAGTTCTGGGTTGGATGCTATTTCTGTAGCAAGATTAGATGTGAGAATTAACTAGGGATTGGTGCTGCAATGAGGTGAGGGCAAGTTTAGCAACTGGATATCCCCAGTAGTAGATGGGTTATAGCAAAGTAGGTCTCAGCGTGTCATAGCCAACAAAGCAGTGGTCACATGAGCGAGTCATGATGGCATTTTATAGCTGCTGCAGAACCTAACAGTTTCATGTTAACTTTGCAGCTGCCTTTATCTGCCTGTCCCCTTGACAGTGGTGGAGCTTTTTTTTCAGTTTGAACCACTTTGAGTCCTAGAATTTACTTTCATGCCAAACATCCTCCACTCATTAAATGTGAATGATTTTTCCCCCTAAAGTACAACTTAATCCATATGCATCTGTCCTCTCTAAAGATTTAATGAAGTATCTAATTATAGAATTAAGCTTGCTTTCTGGCAAGACCCAGCCTAAAGTGAACCTTAAGTTTCAGACCATCCCCCAAATCACCAAACCAAAGCCCAAATCCTATCACAGATTCTAACACACTCTTACTGATGCACCCCACAACTCCCACAAGGTGTATGTTCTCCTTTACTGCAACGATAAGCTCAGGCCGGGCGAGGTGGCTCACGCCTGTAATCCCAGCACTTTGGGAGGCCGAGGTGGGCGGATCATCTGAGGTTGGGAGTTTGAGGCCAACCTGGCCAACATGGAGAAACTCAGTATCTACTAAAAATACAAAATTAGCTGGGCATGGTGGTCCGTGCCTGTAATCCCAGCTACTTGGGAGGCTGAGGCAGGAGAATTGCTTGAACCCGGGAGGCAGAGGTTGAGGTGAGCTGAGATCACGCCACTGCACTCCAGCGTGGGCAACAAGAACAATACTCTGCCTCAAAACAAAACAAAAAACAAAAAACAAAAACCCAGTAAGCTCAACATGTTCAGGTACAGTATGTTCCTGGTAGTCTATGGCTGGAGAGCATTAACAACATAAAGACAGAGGGTCAGAGTTGATGACTTCTAGGTTAAGACCAATATTTGTGTTTTTTTTTTTTTTTTTGCCAGAACGCAAGACTATATTTACTAGCAGCTCTGTGTCCTTGCTCATTGGAAAATGATCTTTCCTCCAGACTTACTGACACGTTTCTGTTTAAGGCATGACAATCCTAAAGGCCAACAATTGTGGACGGGGGCAACTCTTCCTTTATGTACTGGTGTAGTCAATTATGCAAAGTCTGGTCAACCAAAGACCATCAGGCTCAAGCCATCAGTTTTAAAATATGGCCACATGCTCCTTGATGGCCTATCTGATATGGTTTTAGTGACTCCCTTAGGACCAAGAGAATATAATGGAACTAATGCTGTGTAACTTCCAAATGCAGCTGCTTTCTGGGTCTTTTGAAATGGCCCTTCAGAATCCAAGCAACATGCTATGAGTGTCCAAGCTACATGGACAAGTGTAGATGGTTCTGGTGAACAATTCCAATCTAGTCTTGGCTTTAAGTCATCTCAGTACCATGAATCCAGATGATTATAGCTCTCAGATATTAAAATTACCCTCGGCCCTTAGTTTTCCTTGCCTAGGCCTCAGACATCATAGAATAGAGAAAAGCCATCCCCACTGTGCCCTCTCCAAGTTCCTGAACCATAGAGTCCATGAGCATAATAAAATGATTGTTTTAAGATGCCGGATTTCTGTGCTTTTTTTAATTAAGCATAATACCGGGAACAGATTGATCTTGTTGGTAGCTACTGTGAGTAGAGCAGTAGTTGGTGACAATGAGCTAGTAGACAAATACTGGACGGTTATTCACAGAGCAGCTGCTAGAAGTTTCAAGTATATGCAGTTAGCATTCCTTGTCCCTGGTCTAATGTACCACCCCTTCTCTACACCTCCTCTCCCTCCAATATTTATAGTCAGTGCTATCTTTAGAGAACTGCAGATTATGTTAATAGCTGCCATGTTACAGGAGCCATTTTGAAAAACATTTCTTACTACTACAACTTCCAAAAACCACAATTACGTACATATTTTCTTTATAGAAGGAATTTTAAAGTTTTAATGTTTTATGTTTGCTAGTTTTTCAAGGTAGACTTGTTACTAAATTCTTATTCAGAGAATGAATAAAATATCTTCTAATATGATTTGATTTCAAACCATTAAGTAAATTCATTATGTCATTTAAGTTCAACAGCAAATTATTTAAAATACCAGATGCTACTTCAAAAATTTAGAGGAAACAGAACTATTTAAGCTTTATTTTCAAAGTCTAATTTTAATTCAGACTGAACAAACAAGCAGAAAAGTGAGAAAGCTAACTGTATTAGCAGACACAGATGTACCAAATGTAAAACAGTGGGTTATTAACAGAACTATTTACATGCATATTTACAAGCAATCCTTTTGTACATAGTTTTTAGTTAGCTGGAAAAAGATTTGACATTAGGTAAAAATATTATTTATTAGGGCTGAGGTGTTACCACATTATAGTAAAAGTATTAGAAAAGTGACCCTCAAGGTGTATCAATTATAAAGCAGATGAAAACTTGAATGATAAATATCTAGTAAAATTCTCTAGTAAAAAAGTCGATGCAACCCATGCTACAAAATAAAAGTGAGAAAGCCATATAAATAAAGCAGAATAATGTTCTAGGCTTTAAGGTAATGAAGTTAGTCAGTTGAAAAAACAAAAATAAAAAAGAACAATTCTAGAATTGGAATAAATCTTCAGTGAAGTCTTGGTTGTTTAGCTGGGAGTTCACCAAGCTGGGTGTTTTCCTCCCCATGACATTTAAAAAGCCCTTGGTATCAAATAGCATCTGCATATGTAAGTCAGTTGTTGATATATTCCAAGACTTTAGTGCTAAAGATTTTCAAGATTATGATTCATATTTGAAATTCATTAGGAGGCTAAATGTCAAACTAAAATGAAAGCTATAATACTCCTACCTAAAAAAGGATGCTACATTTTTGCAGTAATATGTATTTCCAGATGAAGACTTTTTCCCCTCAAGAAAAGTAGAATTTAAAGGATAAGCATCTAACCAACTAGCAAAATTTTCAACATTTCATTTATTTCAAAATCGATTTTATTGCAGCCAAACAGTAGAATTAACTGTACATAATAAACTATTATATATATATACACATTTTAAGTTATAGGGAATAAAGTTTATTTTGGCAGATAGTGTTAAACAAAATTAAAGTTGCATACATTAGTAACATAACTCAACATCCTTAATTTGGTATAGGTGTGACACATTTTCTTGCAGTGTTCTGCTAAATCACCATACCTAAACTGCTTTATAAAACTGATACGCTGAAATTTAACTTTACTGTTTTCGCTTACGCTCTGATTCCAAACAAAACTTTTCATAAGCTTCTTCTATCTCTGGGTCCATCTCATCATCAATATCATCCAAGTATCTGTAAAAGCAAAGATGATTCATAAGTGTAAGGTTTTTCAATTCAGAAAATAAGATGCTAAATCATGAAAAAAATAATGTAATACAACTTTCCTAGACTGAGTTATAATAGAACACAAGCCTAACTTTAGAATTACATTAATGGCAGTCTTCGGACAACCAAATGCTTAATTTGGTAAGTAAAATTTTACAGATTCTGAGTCCCTTGTGTCTGAAATTATAGTAAAGAATATACATACTTTTAGACATTAGTTAAATTCTATAACTTGAAAGTTAATCAAAGGCTTGACATATAAACTTGGGGCTCAAGATTGATATTAATAAATTTACCTTACCAACAATTAGAACATAACTATTAATAGACCATAATTTCAAATATGCCATTCATCTCTAATGATGCACTAATATTTTATGTCTACTTAATAACAAAGTGCTATTCCTGCTATGATTTCTGCTGGGTTATTCCCATGATGACAATTTAGTCACATTCCCATTTATTTGGAATCAGATTTTCATAGGAAGCTACTTTTGAGATCATCTATTCCAGATTTTTTTCCAACTATTAGGTAGTTTAAAATGGTGGAAAGCAAGGCTTCCCATAGTTAAGTATGGGGGGAAAGATTTAAAGTGTCAATTAAGGATTTAATCTACACATTCTTACTGAATGTCCATAGCCATCTTAAAAAGATATGCATTACGATCATCTTCATTTTGGAGATGGAAAATAAAGAGACTCTGGAAGGTTAAATGAACAATGTAAAATTTTAAGTGTGTGGCAGGGCCAGAATTTGACTCCAGGTCTTACCCCTTTTTCCTCCACAACATGATTTTATCAACATCTTCCCCACCCCTCCAATAATCCAATCCCTTCCACCTACAAGCATGAAAAAATAATCTTGCCAATCCTACCAACTGCTGATGAGTCCTTTTCTGCTTCTTCCCCATTTCCAATACAGGGCCATGTGTTGAAATAACCATGAGCTCATTAGGGCAAGAGAATATGATGTTTACCAAATAAACTTAAGAGGATAACCTGAAGTTCAATGCCAAGAACAACTTTATCTTCCAGCGGTATACCCAAGTAGATGGAACTTTCCTAGTTCTGCCTGGGTCCTTAAATCCCTGTATTTTTTTGTTTTCTATTAAACTAGGATATAGAAGTATGGCAACAATTGTATTTCTAGATCTCAAACCGACCCATAATTAAAATATCACTAGAATAAAAGTGGTTCACTTTTTAAAAAAATCTACAACACAGGAGATGAGATATTAAAAAAAAAATAAGTTCAAGATATAATTTATTCCCTCCCATCTCCTACTTAGGAAGAAAAGAAACTAAGTAGCTTGTCCAAATATACACAAGTTGTTAACAGAATTGGGACTAAACCTCACAATTTCCTGGTCCTTCTATAAGAAAATGTAGTGCAATCTGATGGTAAGTGAGTAATATGTTAAAGGGATCTTTAATTACAAAGAGCAGCAGGTGAAGAAACAGATATATAAACAGTCCTATAATTAACATCTTATCAGTTCAAACATTTTTACATAGTAATCTGTTTTCTTTACTCTTAACTTATCCTTTAATAGCTAAGATTTGAGCCTTCTACTGTGTGCCGGAAGGCTAAGTATTTATGTATTCTCATGTAGTTCTCAGAAAAAAAAAAAGACTCAAGGACAGGTACTACTATTCTTATTTTATAGATGGAGAAGTTGCCCAAGATCTTACAGTAAGTTTTAGAGCTTCTTAAAGTCTAAATACAATAGAATCTATTTTTAAAAAATAATTATGCTTAAGTAGACTATATTTTAGTGGTTATTTTCCTCAACTATACATTTTTCAGAACTAGTCTGTGAGTTAATACAATTTTCTGAAAATTTTTAGTACATAAACACTACCACATACCACCATCAAATCAAAATGTCTTTTTTTTTTTTTTTTTTTTTGAGACAGAATGTAGCTCTGTCTCCCAAACTGGAGTGCAGTGGCACAATCTCAGCTCACTGCAACCTCTGCCTCCCAAGTTCAAGCAATTCTCGTGCCTCAGCCTCCCGAGTAGCTGTGATTCTGTGATCCTGGCTCATTTTTGTACTTTTAGTAGTGACAGGGTTTCGTCATGTTGGCCAGGCTGGTCTTGAACTCCTGGCCTCAAGTGATCTGCCCTCCTCAGCCTCCCTAAGTGTTGGGATTACAGGCATGAGCCACTGCGCCTGGCCCCAAACACCATTCTTTCACGAGCTACTTTGTCTAATCTCCATCTACAAATTAGACACAGAAATTTCACCAAGTTAGTAACTAAAGAAAACTTACGGATCACCAGCCCCGGATAAATCTGTTCCATTTTCTTCATAATCTGGAAAAAAGTCCTCTCTTTCAAGTAATTCTTGGTATTTCTCTTGGTAATCTGTAAGACAACATACGAGAAAAACTAAATACTGAAAAAATATCGCATGAAATGACCAATCACCCCAAATGTTAATATTATGACTTTTGCCCCCCTGCATGCTCAGAAATCTTAATTACATATAGTACTATAAATATAAGTTGGAAATCAAAGCCACTGTAGGTGATGTAAATTCATAGCCAATGTATACTGTTTACATCCTCTACTGCTGCTTTCCATGAGACAAAATAATGGTTATATAACTGTTGGGGAAGAACAGTCCTTCCATTGGAAAGATATTAACCAAATACTACTGGTTTCCAGCTCCCTCTGTACTCCTCCACAAGGAAGTAAAGAAAGCTATCTGGTAAAGTAAGCAGGTAACAACAATTGGTCTCTGTTCCTCAGATGAGGTTAACCTACCAAAAGTTTTAACAATGGGGGATCTTCCTTCCCTTTCTTCCCAGAGAGACGGGGAAGGCAGCTACCTGGTAAACGTTTCAGCTCTGCCAACTTTCCATTCATTGGGTCCTCCACGGTAATACAGGTGATATTACAGCTATCTGCCAATTGTCTTAGGAAGAGTTATTGGGTACCTTTTAAGTTAAGTATTTCTTTATGAAGTCCTAACCTCTGAATAAAAAAATGAATCAGTATATATTAAGACTAGTTACCTTATAGTTTCTTATGAACAGAAGCCAACAGAAATTTTGCAATTATATTAGACTGGGTAAAAGCCATGTTTTTCCAAGACTGTCAGTCTGTATAAAACCGTAACTCCAGCTTCAAGGGCTGGGGACATTTTGATACCCAATTTTGACAATTTAGAGACCGTTTTAACAGTAAAATCTTCCTGCTACAAAAAGACAGACATTCTTTTAAATGTATGGATAAGTTCACAAAAAAGAAAAACCAAGTCATCAGGTCACAAATGAAGAAGGAACTGAAAGTCATATATAAACTGCAGCTGCTGCAGCTGGGAGGCTGACAGATGATGTTGGTCTCGGTAACTAAGGGGCTTGGATTTTAAAACCCACAGAAAGTCAGAAAGCAAGGTCTTGGGCCCCATGTGAAACAGGAAAATGAAATTCATGCTCCATGCCCAACCTCACCTGCACAAACCTGGGACCCTCAAAGGGCTGGTATCTTAAACAAAAGGTGAATCAGGAAAAAAACCAAGAAATACCTCAGTGGTGTTTTATCTTCCCTGCGAGATAGCAGGGAAGCTTGGTCATGTCTGCCTGGGTTTGGAATAGGGACAGAGCACTTTGTAGAAATTGGTGCCCAAGAGAATTTTTAACAATGGGCCTGCACCTCAAATTCCTACTACCTACATAAAGAACCCCTATGACAAGAAAACAAAAAATTTGTCCAAGTCAGTGATACCTACTCTGTGGCTCCTGGCAGAAGCTAATGTAAAACCATTTTGGACAGAGGTTCCTATAATCCAAGCCACAGTGTTTTTCATTTAAAAAAAAAAAAGAAAAAAAAAAGACAAAGCACTGAAGCATTGAATCAGGGTTATATTAATATGAAACTTCAAATGGTTTAAGAAAAAAAAGTGTGTGGATAAGGTCAGGAAGTCAAGACCAGCCTGACCAACATGGTGAAACCCTGTCTCAATAAAAAAAAAATACAAAATTAGCCGGGCGTGGTGGCATAGGCCTGTAATCTCAGCTACTTGGGAGGCTGAGGCAGGAGAATTGCTTGAACTCAGGAGGTGGAGGTTGCAGTAAGCTGAGGTTGCTTCACTGCACCCCAGCCTGGGTAACAGAGTGAGACTCTGACTCAAAAAAAAAAAAAAGAAAAAAACTGTGTGGAAAGAGCACAAATGATAAAGCAAGTAACTGTTAACAAAAAGTACACCTGGGTAAAAGGTATTCCTTGTACAATTTTACTTTTGTAACTTTTCTGTAAGTTTGAAATCATTTCCAAATAAAAGTTTAAGACAGTTAAGGCAAAAATTTTATGTGTGATGATCAGAAATAACAGAAGGATTATAATTAAGAGATAAAACAAAAATGTAAAACAGAAGTAAGCATGTTTAGAATGATGAGAAAAAATAACTTGAAACTCTGAGAAAAGGTCAAGATTATTTGAACAAAATGCAGAAACAAAATTTAGCTTGATTTTTCTATAAAACTGTAAGATTTCATTTACTGTCATGAAGTATAGCAGATTAAAAAACGCTTAAGAAAAAGAAACTGAGATCCACTGGCTGTCTACAGTATTTCTTTTCCTTGAAAAGAAACTGAAAAACCAAACTGAATTTCTGTAAATCAAACAGTACTAGAAACAATTAAACAGGTTAGACAAAATAAAAAACAATCAAAATAAATCAAGGTAATTTTTAAGAATAAGAGGAAAGATTTGTCTTACCAGACATAGCAAGATTCACAGTAAGGTAAAAATAATTTAAGTGTAGTATTGGCATAGAAAGAGATTAACAGAAAAAAAGATTCACACAAACACAGAAATAAGACACACAATTTGACAGAAGAGTTACATGGTATACAACGAAGGGGGCTTATTATAACTAGGAAAGGAAGGATGGCTTAATACCTATTGTTGAGACAACAGGCAATGGAAAAGATACTTAATTCCTATGATATCATCCTATATAAAAATTGCACTGGTAGATTAAAGACCTAAAAATAAAAAGCAACGATGATTTTCAGAAGAAAATAGAAGTGGTAAGAAAACTTTCTTAAACCACAGAAATTACAAACAAGACTGATAAATTTTGTTCACATTAAAACTCAAAGGTTCTACATGACAAGACATTATAAACAAAATGCAAAGACAGGCAAATACTGAGAGAAAGAAGGTAACCGAAACCCTCAGCTAAGAATCACTTTTTTCTAGACTACACAAGGAATTACAAATCAGTAAGACTGACAAATGATCCAACAGAAATATGAACAAAGAGTATAAGCAGGCAATTCTCAAAGAAAGAAATCAAAAAGGTCAACAAGAACAAGAAAACTTCAATATCACTTGTCAGGGAAATAAAATATCAGCAAGATAGAATTTCATACAATCTGATGGACAAAAATTAAGTTTAATAAAAAGTATTGCCAAAGATGAGGAGCAGGAACCCTCAAGTGCTGCTGATGGGAAGATTAAGTGGCATAATCATGCTGGAAAACAATTTAGTAACATTTAGTGAAGTTTAAGATGCCCATAGTGTGTAACTTAATTCTACTTCCTTGCCCTAAAGAAACTTCTTTGTGCTAGGGACACAGGACAGTCAATGCTTGGAATCCAGAGGAAACAAATGGAAAAATTCCAACCATAAGCTGGTTGCAGTTTGTACCAAATGGGAAAAATTTCTCTTCCTCACTCTATAGTTCCATCTATTACAATTAAGGCAATCTTTCTATAAATGGTCCTCTTCTGGAAGAGGAAATGCACAGAGATTTGGATTTTAATTAACTCTCACATACCAAGTATGAATGAAATGTGTAATTCTTAGAGTAAAGTATTAACCCATATTAATATATGTTGCTGACTATGCAGTCAACTAGAACCATCTTTCCCCTCCATTCTAATCACCTGAAAATTTAAGATTATAAAAAATGTTAGAGGAAATATAAAATTAAAATAGTTGCATTTAATTGAGAATTCTTCCCATCCTCTGTTGTTAAGTGACAAGACATTATATGTGGAATCAGACTTTCATTTGAAATGTTTCAAGTGGTCACTATGAAGACCATTCTATATTAGACAAACCATTACACTGGTATTTTAGAATGATGTGAAGACATCAAAAAGTTACAAATTTGTGCTGGTGAGGATGTGGTTTTCTGTAAATTTACTACTTTACCAAACAACTGGGAGGAGGGAATGACTGTAAGACAACATACCTGGATCAGCTGCAGTGAAAGGAACACCATCAGATGTATAAAATGTTGGTTCATTCTAGGATGAATCAAAGTGATAAAAATATGTAATCATTTAGAATTGATTTTTGTAAGTACAATAATGAAGCATGGCTGATGTCACTCGTCTGCATCTGATAATGCAAGAACAAGCAAAAGAACCTAACTTCCTAGTAGCCATTTTCACTTCACTGAGAAAGTCTATGGTTTTCAGATTTCCATTCTATTATCTCAAGTTCTTGTGGTTCTAATGGTGCTGTCTATTGTCTTTCAGTGAACTGTTCTGTTGTGCATTGTCATTTAGTGTCAGTGCATTTTTAGCTGTGGTTTCCAACCCCACCATTTCTTTTAAGAACTTCCAAGACCAGGGCTGGAGGAACATTTCTCCACAGCTGCTTTATGTTTGTTCATGTCAGGAGCTTCAGGGCATCATTGGCCTAGTAACCATTTTTTTTTTTTCCTGAGACGGAGTTGTGCTCTTGTTGCCTGGGCTGGAGTGCAATGGCATGATTTCAGCTCACCACAACCTCTGCCTCCCGGCTTCAAGCAATTCTCCTGCCTCAGCCTCCCGAGTAGCTGGGATTACAGGCAGGTACTGCCACGCCCAGCTAATTTTGTATTTTTAGTAGAGATGGGATTTCTCCATGTTGGTCAGGCTGGTCTTGAACTCCTGACCTCAGGTGATCTGCCCACCTCGGCCTCCCAAAGTGCTGGGATTACAGGTGTGAGCCACCACACCCGGCCAACCATTTTTATTTTATTGTTCGTTACTACAACATGCAAAGCAAAAGTCTGAGATGCAGGTCCTTGGTTATAAATTCTCTGGAAAAGCTGCTTCCTGGCATCCCTGTGCTCACTTAAGTCTAAGCCTTGTCAATCTCTCTTGCCATTGGATATATCTTTCTCTAGTCCACCCTTTCACTGGAGAATTCCAGGTCTCTTCTCTTTTTTACCCAGTCTGATGGCTGCCATGTCACTCAAAGCCAGTGAAGACAGTTATTAGGCACTGAATTCTGACAACAGCTTTATGTAGCTCTTCTAATTTCCAAAACGGAATTCAAGCAATAAGTAAAACTTAAAATATAAACACTGGCATACCATAAAGTAGTTAGGATCATTTTCTGGTGTTGCTTCTCTATATGTTGAAGTTGCATGGACTCTACCCCAGTTACTTGACCGGAGTTCTACAAGCTTCAAGAGCATCTGTTTTACATCTCTGTAGACAAAGTTGAAAATGAGTTAGTGTATCCACCATAAGGGCTGTCAGACCCTAAAATATCTCAGATTCCCAAAACTTTATTTCCTTAATTTAACAGGTATATCTGATGCCTTGACTTTCTAGACGTTTCCTATGTGACATAAATTCATTTAAAAAAAATAGCCTTGAATTATGTTCCATGTAACTATGACTATATGGACCTTAAAGGCAGTGGCTATCCTTCAAACAACATTTTTATGTGTCCTACTATACTTACAGTAGTACTTTTATTTGTTGGACAGTTAATATCTGGATTTTATTTTTCATTTAATTCATACCTTAACATAAGAAAATTAGCTTTTTCAATTTCTAAATGTAATTGAGCAAAAATATCTGACACATCTATCACAAAAATGTCTAGTGAGCAGAAACTATAGGTAAAATATTATTCCTTTAAAGAAAAGTATTTTTGTATATCCGTTAGCCATCAACTCACCCTGCTGAAGTATAGCAAATTAAAAAACAATCTCCAAAGAAAAAGCAAGAAATTGAGATGCACTGGCTATTTACATTACTTCTTTTCCTACCTACTGCAGTTAGCATCTAGGACAACGTTTTCAATTCTCTGAATAATTTCTTCCATATCCATCTTTCCTTTTTCCTTCCAAGCATCTTCCAAAACTGATCCTGTCAACTAAAAAAGCAGGTGTCAGTAAAATAAGAAATTCAACAGTGTATTATAGAAATTCTAAAAAGATACCAGTAACAGTTCAAGCATTCCCTAAACGAGATGAATTTAGCAAGTTTAATATTCCTAATTATTCTCTGTCTACCATCTAATAGTCAGTGATCTCTACGCCCTCTGTATTTCTCTTGACTGAGAGAAACTAAAAAAAAAAAAAGATAGCAGAACTTTAATCATGGGTTTTATGTCAATGACTGTTATATTCCCTGTATGACTAAGATGGGCTATTAGATTTTAATGAACATGTCACTTTTTTTGAAATATACAGCATGCAACAAATATAGAAGCTTTGAATTAAAAAGAAAACACAAACACGCATTTCATCAGGAAATAAATCAGTTAAGGATTTAAACAGGTAATTTATAGAAAATAATAAACAAATGGCTAATAAACATGAAGAAATGCTTAAAATCATCTGACAAAACAAAAACCAAGATTGATTATGTCCATCACTATAAGGATGTAGGAAGAGATGTACTCATTCTGCTGATGGGGCTATACTCTGGTTCAGCATTTGGAAGGCAAATTAGCCATTACTTGTCGTAAAATACATATGCTCGTTGACCCACCAAATCCGTGTTTAAGAATTTAACCTACAAAAGTATCTGCACATATAAAGACAAGAGGAAAGATTACAAGCAATGCTGCAGTGGCTAAACTGAAGATAATCCAAATATTCATCAGTAAACACTGATAGATATTATGGAACGGATAAACAATGCATATGCATATGACAGAATACTAGGAAGTTATTCAATGAAAGAGGTAAATCTGTGTGCCATGGAAAAATCTAAGATGTTTCATTAGGTGGCAAAAACAAGAACAAAAAGCCAAAACAGAGTAAGATCTTATTTAATAAGAGCACATGTACAGAGATAAGAAGGGAAGACAGAATTTGCAAATAGAAATGGCGTAAAGGACTTCCATTTTTCACTTCTGAACTTGCTTCATATATTAAACAATAAGTATATCTCGCTTTTCCAAAATATTCAAGAAAAAAGTTAAATGTCAATATTTACCTTAAAGTAATAACTTAATCTTGAATTCATCTGTATACTATACAGACTAACCTTCCTCTAAATCATAAGTAAATAGGTAAATTAGTTAAATTAAAAAAAAAAACCTACCTTCAACAATTTTACTGCACAAATTAAATTGTCATCCATAGGATTAGAAAACAGGGCATTCAGCAATTCTCGAAGACCAACCTGAAGAATATCTGCTCTTGTAACCTGTCCATTTGTTCCCTTGATCTTTCGGGACCAAAAAAAAGAACAAAAGGAATGATGCCAAAATATAATACAGATACATAAATGACCTAACAAGGTGTTGGCAAAATAAGCATTTTAGCTAAATCACAAAAGTCACAGGAACACACTCTGATATCTTCACAGAATTTGTTAGAATTACTTTATATGTAACTAAGACCTCTAATAAAACTGGTAAGCTATGGGTAAAATTTAATATCAGAGTCAGCATAATTTAAGCCCACTTTGATGTTACTGCTTCATAAAGCTTTCTTTAGTTTGTTCAACTACCACTTTTTTTTTGAACACACAGCATTTTATTCTGCTTTTAAAATATTTTAAAATATTCTATTTTGCATCAGAGTGGTATATGTATCTTATACCACTGTGTAGAAGAATTTTAGGTGTAGGAACTAAGCTTTATCTTTACATCCCCCATAGACGTAGCATCATTATCTCCATATAGAAAATGCTCAACAGTATTCTTTAGATCGCTGTCCATATTTTGGCTTAAACAAAAATTAGACTGAAAAAGAACATGGCATAAGATTTTCAAAAAACTAAGTCTACCTGTGGTAAAAAGGCCTAGTAAGTTAGGCTCTGGACTGGACATAGACCTTTTAGATACAATGACTGAGATGTACATTTGATAGATTCACATTGTCTTATGATGTTTCTGATATTATGGCATTTATGATCTTAAGTTCTCAAATCAGGGTATAAGAAGGTATAAGCTTATATATGATATTCACTAATTTAAAAAATCAAGCAGAGGCTGGGCATGGTGGCTCATGCCTGTAATCCCAGCACTCTGGAAGGCTGAGGCGGGCAGCACCTGAGGTCAGGAGTTTGAGACCAGCCTGGCCAACATGGTGAAACCCCATCTCTACTAAAAATATAAACATTAGCCAGGCGTAGTGGTACGTGCCTGTAATCCCAGCTGCTCAGAAGGCTGAAGCAGGAGAATCGCTTGAACCCGGGAGGCGGAGGTTGTAGTGAGCCAAGATCACGTCACTGCACTCCAGCCTGGGTGACAGAGTGAGACTCTATCCCCACCAAAAAAAAAAAAAAAAAAAAAAAAAAATTCAAGCAATTCCATTACACAGTAATAATGCTGTGCTGAATCCAGCACTTCTATTGCCTACTAACAAGCATATACTTAAGTATACCACCCAAATTTATAAATACATTTAGCCGTAGACTTTGTACAAATGCATTTTTACGTGGAAGATTAATATATAAAATAGGACAAAAAAGAACTATTCTTAGGGGTTGGGGTATTGGGGTGATGCTGGTCAAAGGACACAGAATTTCATTTAGGGGGAATAAGTTCAAGAGATCTCTTGTACATCATGATGACTACAGTTAATATATTGTATACATGAAAACTGCTAAAATTTTTAAGTGTTCTTAACACAAAAAAGTATGTCAAGTAATGCATGTTAAATAGCTTGATTTAGCCATTCTATGATGTATACATATATCAAAGTGTTGTGTACCATAAAGGTATAATTTTTGTCAATTAAAAAAAATTTTTAAAAAACTATTTGGGTGAATTAGAGTGAAAAGCCTAGAGAGACTCTAGTCTCTCTTTTCACTCAGAGTTCTGCAGAGTAAACTGCTTTGAGCCACTATCTGAAAGTCAACAAACTAAATGTATTAATATATAAGATGCAAGAACTCAAAAAGGTATCACTGTTGATATCTCAAGAACTTAAATTTGCATGTAAACCACAGCTTCCTAAAAGTACGCAGATTTTCACCTCAGTAATTATTTCCTAACATTCTGCCCATGAGCAAATGTTATGGACAGACGGTCCAGTAAACCACAGACACTAGTAGGTGCCGAAACATGTTTTCTTTCCTCCCTCTTTCATTTCACTCTTAATGTTGTAAAAGTACAATGTGAACACAAATTCCTCATTGAGATCAGCTTATGTTCTCAGGCCTCATTAGTACTTAACAAAAGAAAAACTTCTCACCTCCAGGTTAAGATAAAGTTCTCCCAGAAAGAGTACAAATGCATGAAATCGTTTTCGAGTAACTTCATCCCCTTTTGCAGCTTGATCTTTAACTTCATATTCAGTCCGACATCTAATTAAAGACATATCTTTTATAATCTCACATTGCTTTGCTTTTTAAATAGTCAAACAAGATAACCATTTGTCAGTTTGGTTGTCCACAGCAAGAGGCAAGGACAATGTCCCAACGCTTTTTCTACAATAAAGAAACTGTTCCTGACTATTGAAGAGGCTAGAATATACACCATCTTTTCATACTAAGTCTCCCAGTTTGAAAAAACTGATAGTTTTATTTTCAACGATTTTTATCAAATTTATAATATGTTTAAACAACATAGGTGTAATCTGATTCACAGCATACTGGCAGCCCAAAGAGGGGAGAGAGAGCCTCACCTTGTCTTATAGGTTTTTTACTAAGAAAGCACTGATTTTACCCAAATTGTCTCTGTAAATTTTTTAATACTACAACTTTGAAAAGGATCTTTAAATACACACACACACACACACACACAGCCTCCAACTGAAAATAAAATGAACTGTTTTGAAGTCCATTATTCTTGTAATTTCCATTATACATATCAGAGAAGTACTAATGTGAGGAAAAAATTCCCCCATTAAAACCACAATACAGAAAGCATCGGCCTTGTTCTCTATTTGTAATGAGACTGACAGCTTCAAATAACTGATTTTTCCTTGCTCTCTTTGCCCCTGACTGGACCCATTTGCTTCACACAGATGACAAAAAGAAGAAATCCTCTTCTTGGAGCTTACTGTCAGTCATAGTTCCTACAAGGTAACTAAACTAGGCACAATAACCCTGTCACTGCCTTCATAAGTGAACTACAGTGTCAGATATTGTTACTAAAATAGATTTTTTAAATGGACTGTAAAAGTTTATCATTTTGTTATTAAGTATTTTTAATCTTTATTGATAAGGTGAGAAAACTCTGGGAAAGTAACTTGTTTCACAAGACTGGTTTTGACAGTTTTCCTTTTAAAGACAAAGGGAAAAGCTATGGGTACTGAATGGTTTCCACACAGCCAGTTTAGGTTGACTTTGTAAAAAATTTTTAATAAAGAAAAAATAAATTACCTCTTGTTCAGTAATTGACTCTGGGTCAGTTTGCCAACCACGAAACCCCAGCACAGCTTACTGTGCTTATGTGGCGAATTCCAATGTTTACGAGGTATATTAACTGAGCAACATCTTCTGTTTAAGTCAAATGTGGTAAGATATTTGTTATCACCTTGTACATATTAAATTACTCATCAGAAAGAAGTTGGGATATTTATAGATAGTACATTCTGGTTAATAATGGAAGAGATCAGTTAATTAATGCCAAATCAGTTATTTAAAAACACCTGTTGGCTGCTTTGCTTTCTGTTACAACTTTGTTGGTAAGAGTTGATGAAATAACTTTTTTTTTCATAAAATGCTATGACAGATTGTACATTAAGATATGATTATGTACATGCAAACATAAATACCTACATAATTGACTAGGTGAAAAGTCAAATTTTTAAGCTAAAGATTTTCAATTATAAAAGCATGTTTATTTTGGAAAGGTTAAAACAGAAAAAGTATAAAGAACAAAGTCACCTGTAATACTACTGAAAACAAGAGATAACTGCTGTGAAGGTAACTTCTGTTCCATCTTTTTCAAAGTATGTATATATTTTTTAAACAGGTAGCAGAATTATGCTTTGCTTTTTACCTGTTAGCTCACTAGCATTTCTCCACATTATTATCTTTGACAGGATTACAGTACCACAGAAGCATATATGGTGGGTAACAGTCAATGAGAAGAGTGGGTCTCAATCATAGCTATACAGTAGAATCACTTGGGAAGCTTTAAAAAACCATGTCCTAGCTCTACCTCGTCTAATTACACCAGAATTTCAAAGGGTTCAGATAGGATCTCGGCTTTAAGTATCTAGGTAACTCTAAGGCACAGCCGGGGGTGAGAAGCACTGAAAAACATGAGTGAGCATTCCTGGCGTCCTACCGCCTACAAGTACCCACTCTGAATCTTTACAGAAGCTATAATTTGTGTTTCTTTAATTATAAGTATGGTTAGATATCTTTTTATAACTTTGACATTTGTATTTTTCCAAACTGTATCTATATCTATTTGGGGCCATTCCAAGTATTTTCATCATTATTGTTATTATTATTTTTGATACGGAGTCTGGCTCTGTCGCCCAGGCTGGAGTGCAGTGGCGCGATCTCTGCTCACTGCAAGCTCCGCCTCCCGGGTTCACCCCATTCTCCTGCCTCAGCCTCCCGAGTAGCTGGGCTACAGGTGCCCGCCACCACACCCGGCTATTTTTTTGTATTTTTTGTAGAGACAGGGTTTCCGGGTTAGCCAGGATGGTCTCGATCTCCTGACCTCGTGATCTACCCGCCACGGCCTCCCGAAGTGCTGGGATTACAGGCGTGAGCCACCGCACCCAGCCCATTCCAAGTATTTTTATAAAGATACTAGTTGGCCGGGAGCGGTGGCTCACGCCTGTATTCCCAGCACTTTGGGAGGCCGAGGCGGGCGGATCACCTGAGATCAGGAGTTTGAGACCAGCCCAGCCAACATGGTGAAACCCGTCTCTACTAAAAATACAAAAATTAGCCAGGCATGGTGGCGGGTGCCTGTAGTCCCCGCTACTGGGTAGGCTGAGGCAGGAAAATCACTTGAACCTGGGAGGCAGAGGTTGTAGTGAGCTGAGATCGTGCCACTGCACTCCAGCCTGGGAGACAAAGTAAGACTCCATCTCAAAAAATAAAAAAAAAAAAAGAAAAAAAAGAAAAGCTTTTTAATAGCTATTGTATGAATTGTATGGTAATAAGAAGGAACAGAATAAGTGATAAATGGAATGAAAATCCAGAATCAAAATCCAAATAATGCAAGTGTGATAAAAGTGGCAGTTCAAATCAATAAGGAAAAATGGATTATTCACTTTTATTCTAATCTAAATAAAATTAGATCCTTATTCAAACCAAAGCTACCAAAGTAATAAGAATTACATAAGTGTTTATTTTTAAGATCTTGGAAAAGGAAAGGTCTTTCTAAACACAAAACCAAATTCATAGACCATTACAGAAAAAAGACTGGTATATTGAACTAAAAACTTCAAATATAATGCACATAAGAATAGGCTGCCCTATTCTTTCCTGCAGCTTTTTATAATATATGGTCTGAGGACTGGTCAAATTCTAGTATATTTAGAAGTAGTTTTCCTTTAATTTCACATTTACACTGACCTTTGAAGTAGCAATTGGCGGAAGTTGCCACTCTGTGGGCTAATTGTCAGATGATGGGACAGGTAATTACACAGGCGAGCTCCCATATAAGAGAAATTTGGGATAGACGTGGCCTTTTAAAAAGAAGAAAAGTGTCATATGACATAGGTACATCATTATTAATGCAAATACTTAACAGCAACATTCTAAAGAAGAAAAAATTGACTCCCCAAACTGACCATATACACAAGTCTTTTGTCATTGTTAGGCTTAAGGAAATTAAGTTCACTTTCCCTCCCAACCTTACAGCAAGAACCACAATAAGTAGAAAAAAAAGTACAAAAAGAAAAAAAAGAAAAAACCCATCAGTTACCTGAGGCTACCAGAAAGCGAACAGATAACGTCTCCTGATGCTAACCCATTTTTTGCAGAAAATCTGTACATGTCCTCAACTGCACAGTGACAATTATGAATGAGAATCCTGCCAAACTGTTGACCAGTGGGGCTTCTTGGGGCAGGAAAGCACAGACTTTAGTGTTCGGCATTACAGGACAAGATTCCCTGGCATTCTGCTTCATGACTTTGGACATCAGTAAACCTCCCTGAGCTTCAGTTAGACTTTAAAGAGGTGATTAATGGTAACTGGCACAAGCAACTAACACTTAAACACTCCAAGAATGACTGGGTAAAGGGGAAATGAAAACAGCTAAGCTACTTAAAAAAAAAAAAAAAAAAGACAGTAAGAAAACACTACACGTCAAAGATTATTGATATAACCGAAGCAGTGTTCAGCAAGTTTAACTTTAATTGCAATTTCTAAAGAATAGTAGAGAACATAGTTTACCATCTAATATTAGGTAAGAAAACACATATTAAAAGGTTAAGAAGTCGGGCACAGTGGCTCATGCCTGTAATCCTAGTACTCTGGAAGGCCAAGGCCAGAGGATCGCTTGAGGCCATGAGTTCAAGACCAACCTAGTCAACATAGTGTGACCACCATCTCTATAAAAAAACTTAAAAATTAGCTGGGCACGGTAGCATGCACTGTAGTCCCAGCTACTCTGGAGGCTGAGGTGGAAGATCACTTGAGTGCAGGAGTTCAAGGCTGCAGTGAGCTGTGGTCACGCCACTGCACTCTAGTCTGGGTGACAAACAAAGCCCCCATCTTTAAAAAAGTTAAGGGACTTGGCCACAAATGTAATTGAACATAGAATCTAGATCTAACAAATGTCCTGCTACCCACCCCTCTGACCCTATGCTGGGTCTACTTACTAACTTTTATTTCTAATTATTTCCTTGCTCACATGGGGCCAGTATATGTCACATTAAGGGAGAAAGAGTGATTTCTCCTGACATCATGTATGTTTAGCAGGTACCCAAGACTTGGTTCATACTTACATTTTTCCCATTATTGGCACTGCATGTTTTCCTTTAGCTTCTTTTTAATGTTATAACACGATTTAAAGACAAGTTCTATAGGGCTTGTCATTCAACAGTTTCCTACTTCCCTACTTACACCCCGGTTTTACTCCCAAAGACAACCACTTTTGACTTCTTCAGCTAAAAATGTTTTAACCCCCATATCTCCGCACTACATAATTTTTCAGTTTAGATGTTATTTCTTATGGCAACTTGAGCATCCCTGTCCAAAAATCTAAAATCCTCCAAAATCAGAAAATGTGAGTGCCCACATAATGCCAAAAGTGGAAAATTCCACACCTGACCTCATGTGACAGGTCAGTCAAAACACAGGTGTACAACACATAATTTATTCAGCATCCCCAAAGGAAAAAAGACCCTGTCAACCCCCTTCAGCTGTAATACTTAGGTACCCTCCCTGAGGTGTCTCATTATATACTGTATATGCTAAATCCGAAAAAATGCTTGAGATTTCAAGCATTTCAGATAAGGGATACTCAACTTACAGTTTCCCATCATGGAAGATGAGCTTTTAGCTTTCACCCTGCTTAATTTCACCCCACTCTACTATTTCCTACTATTACAGTATGGTTATGATTTTATTCATTTGCTGTGTTTTCATTTAAAGCTGAACCATGTATTACACTGCTTTTACTTTTTGCACAACTTTGTTTTCCCTAGACTCAGTTTTTCTTACATTTTTATATTCTTCTCATCGATTGATCCCTAAACTCACTACTCTGTAAATTTCTTCCCATATCTTACAGCACGTGTGCTCATCTTATTACGGCAGTCTTTCCTGGAGCCTTCTGACCTAGTCCAGTGAAGCCTGGCTGCTTCAGACCTACTATGCATGCTGCTATTGTTTTGAGATCTCCTTTGAACCATCATCTGGACAGTTCATGTAGTCTCTCCTGTAGAGTTCCTTTTCCTGGTTTCCATGTCTTCATCCGTGGCATAACTCCTCTTTTCGACAGAGTACGTCCTTTGTTAATTTCATAAGAAGGGTTACAACAAAATTTCAAACTGGCTGGTCAGTGTAAAAAGATCTGGATGGTCTAACTTTTTAGATTCTCAAGCAATCCTTTTAGCCTCATTCCATCCTTATTCTAGAACCTTTTAGGTTTTGCACTGTAAGTCATGGTGATTCTCAGCTTTACCACCACTGGCTTGGAATTCAACTTTAGATCTGCCAAATCAGGTACCACTCACTCACCTGCTTTCTAGTCTTCAAAACTAGTGCTTTTCTTTTCCTCTTCTCTGTCCCTATGAGCTTCCGCCTTTAAAAAATCCCCATAGTGTCATTTTAGTGGTGTTTGGGAGATATCAAAGTTGAATGTGTATTTAATCTGTCTTTTTTTTTTTTTTTGATTCAGAGTTTCGCTCTTGTTGCCCAAGCTGGAGTGCAATGGCGCAATCTCGGCTCACTGCAACCTCCGCCTCCCGGGTTCAAGCGATTCTCCTGCCTCAGCCTCCCGAGTAGCTGGGATCACAGGCATGCACCACCAAGCCCAGCTAATTTTGTATTTTTTTTTTAGTAGAGACGGGGTTTCTCCATGTTGGTCAGGCTGGTCTTGAACTCCTGACCTCAGGTGATCCACCCGCCTCGGCCTCCCAAAGTGCTGGGATTACAGACATGAGCCACTGCGCCTGGCCTAATCTGTCATCTTTTATACTTCCTCGTTTGTTAGTTGCTATGAGTAAATTTCCATAAATTACGTCAATGAAACTTAGCAGCTATTGATACACCTATGCATCATTGATCATAGAATATTAAAACATTAAATATACTGACTACATATTTGACAATCAGAGAAACAGTTGAAGCTTATCAGGTTACTGATCCTTTGTCCAGCTCTGAATAAGTATAATTACGCAGCCTACTGAATAACTGAAACTAAATAGTAGAGGAAGCCAGAAAGGCAACAAGAAATAAATATATTTGTTTCATTTTCTTATCTCATATCCCTTTTCAATCCATTTATCGGCAGAAAGCAGAAATGAGGACAAACAGTGCAGTTCTGTCTTCCTAACATCTCAGCTACTTCCTCAAACCTGACAGTTGGCTAGGTAATCTTGGGGTCCAGTAACCATCCAGAATAACTTGGAAAAGCAGCCAAATGAAACATTAGGACAGAAAATAATCATTAATTTGCATTATAATCTCCCTTCCATATATTCCAAATTTGTGTTGCTCTTGTAACAGTGACTTAAAGAACCTGAAGTTTATACTTCTGATCATGGCCCATTTTTTTTGACCAGTCTCACACTGACTAAGAAATTTTGTGTTAAGCCAGTGTTGTCTACTGTATTTTTCACTTTTAAAATAGCATTAATGAGGCCAGATGCAGTGGCTCATGTCTGTAATCCCAGCATTTTGGGAGACCAAGGCAAGCAGATCACTTGAGGTCAGGAGTTCGAGACCAGCCCGGTCAACCCGGTGGAACCCTGTCTCTATCAAATATAAAAAAATTAGCTTGGCATGGTGGTGCACACCTGTAATCTCAGCTACCTGGGAGACTGAGGCAGGAGAATCGCTTGAACCCAGGAGGTGGAGGTTGCAGGGAGCTGAGACTGCGCCACTGCACTCCAGCCTGGGAGACAGGGCAAGACTCCATTAAAAAAAAAAAAGCGTTACTATGTTAATGACCAATATGCCGGGATAAAAACTAAATGTTGTATAATGAAACAATTTCAACTGACTAAATTAGACTTTCAAGGAATTAAGATGAAATACTTAAATTTTAAAAGAAAGCAAAGACAAGTAGAAATGTTAAGACTCAAGACAAGACGTTTTATGGTTTGGCTTTCTTTTTTTAAAGACCTACTTATGAGGCAAGCAAATTCTCTAATATTTTTCCTCCCCTACTCTAATACTACTATTCAATTCAACACATAGGGGAAAAGAATTGCAGTCTTTTCTGGTACTAATTTCAGAGCCTGCAAAACAAGGGGCAGGGTTTGGGTGGGGGGTGACACTTATGTAGCCTTCCTTTTCAGTGCCCATATCACCTTCTGTACTATACCGCTTGTATAGAGCTTTGGCTAAACAGGTGAATATTGCCTATACTAAACCTTGACTACACAGGTGAACTTGCAATCCTGTCTGGCTCTACCGTTGGATCCCTAACTATAGGAGTTTTATACAAGACAGACTTAGAACTCCCAGAAACTATAAAGAGTTAAGTGTGGAGGCAGGTGATCATGAATCTGGTCTCCCTCAAGGAGTAGCCACTATCCTTGGGCTTCAAGGAAGCTATCTGAAGGTCATTCCATGCTATAAGCCAACATACCTGTTGATAGATGAGTTCCACAAGTTCTTGCAAAGCATCATCTGTTGTAACGCAACCATTCAGGGTCTCTGCAAACTGTTCAATTTCAGTTTCAAAACTGCCAGGCTGCTCTGTAAGATGATTCAAAAAATCTTGAACATATTCTGATAGAGTAGGATAATCCTCACAACCATCCTCATAGGATTCCTACGGATCAAAAACGAAAAAAAAATTTTAATCTATGCTACTGGCTAAAACACACTAGGTGGTATGTCTCTAGCACAAATGCTTTTTTAAAGATCCTTCACATGATAAAAATTTATGTTCATCAATAAAATTGTCAATTGAGCTATTTTTCTTCCTTGCCTAAAAGCTGAAGTGTTATAATTAACAGCAGAAAGGTTCTGTTTAGCTGAATAGGAAACTGTCTTCTCATTCTGGGTCAACTTCTAAGATGGCTGAGGAATAAAGTTTAAACCAATATTTCACTACAATGCCAATATAAAAATTAAGACTCTGATCCACTTACGAATGAAATAAGATCTAGGATTTGCTTCAAAGTGGGAGGGGAAGTATGGACTAGGGATATAAAAACAAGAACGGCCACGTGTAGCTTACTGTTGAGGCCATGAGGATTCATTATACCATTCTCTGTATTTCTGCAAATGTTGACAACTTTTTTATTGGGAGAAAAAAACAAAAAAAACCCCCAAAACCTAATAAGGTTTATCATCTGTTAATCCCCAAGGGCAAAGAAATGCATAAAGCTGCTCGAGTAACTAAAATTTCATCATGGTATAAATGGAAGGAGACCTTTTGGCTGCTACATCCAGGTTACTAACAAAACCTTGATAGCAGCAGTAGTTTCCAGCTAATGTTGTTTCCACCACTGTCACCTTTGGCAGTTTCCAACCTTTTCATTAATGGCAGGAGGCTGAGTGGGCGAGTTTTACAAAAGATAATAGACTTGAGCAGCAACTTTCACATCTCAATGCCTAGAATACCACCCGAAGCGCTTTAAAGTTTACCAAACAGTTAAAATCTAATAATAACTATATTGCTTGTATGAAATTTAACCTTCTCCAAACAGAGTCAAATGAAAAGCCACATAAAAAAGTTATGACTAAAACAGAAGCATTTTGTGAAGGGGTTAAGTTCAAAAATCAGTGAGTGCATAGAGGAAAAAAAAAGGCATACATGGTCAAAACACCCTTAGAAATGCTCCATGTTGGAGAAAGACAGTCTTTTTTTTTTTTTTTTTTTTTTTTTTTTTTTTTGAGACAGTCTTGTTCTGTTGCCCAGGCTGGAGTGCAGTGGTGCAACCTTGGCTCACTGCAACCTCCGCCTCCCGGGTTCAAGCTATTCCTGTACCTCAGCCTCTCAAGTAGCTGGGATTACAGGCATGCACCACCATGCCTGGCTAATTTTTGTATTTTTCGTAGAGACAGGGTTTCACCATGTTGGCCAGGCTGGTCTCGAACTCTGACTTCAGGTGATTCCCCCACCTCGGCCTCCCAAAGTGCTCGGATTACAGGCCACTGTGCCTGGCCCAGGACACAGTCTTAGGAGAAAGACCAACATTGCCAATTGTCCACTTGCTCCTTTACTGTTGGTGCCTGATATGGTTTGGCTGTGTCCCCACCTAAATCTCAACTTGAATTGTATCTCCCAGAATTCCCATGTGTTGTGAGAGGGACTCAGGGGGGAGGTAATTGAATCAATGGGGCTAGTCTTTCCAGTGCTATTCTTGTCATAGTGAATAAGTCTCACGAGATCTGATGAGTTTATCAGGGGTTTCCGCTTTTGCTTCTTCCTCATTTTTCTCTTGCTGCTGCCACGTAAGACGTGCCTTTCACCTCCCGCCATGATTCTGAGGCTTCCCCAGCCTTGTGGAACTGTAAGTCCAATTAAATCTCTTTTTCTTCCCAGTTTCAGGTATGTCTTTGTCAGCAGCATGAAAATGGACCACTATAGTGCTACCACTTCAAATGACCACCATTTGGAGGTCATGTTGTACACTTTTTATTTTATCTTTATTTTTTATTTTTTTTTTTTTGAGATGGAGTCTCGCTCTGTCACCCAGGCTGGAGTACAGTGGCAAGATCTTGGCTCACTGCAACCTCTGCCTCCCAGGTTCAAGCACTTCTCCTGCCTCAGCCTCCCGGAGTAGCTGGGACTATAGGCATGCACCACCAGGCCCAGCTAATTTTTTTTGTATTTTTAGTGGAGACGGGGTTTCACCATGTTGATCAGGATGGTCTCGAGCTCCTGACCTCAAATGATCCACCCAACTCGGCCTCCCAAAGCGCTGAATCGATTACAGGCGAGAGCCACCATGCCCGGCCTATGTATCTTCAGAGACTGAAGTGATACTTAGCGAAAGTTGCATGTACTATGAGAGGCAATCAGGAAGTAAAACCAGCTGCAGAAATAGCAGATTCATGTGCCTTTTTCATTCACATATAGTGTTCACTGAATAGAAGGATAAACTCTAATACATTAGATTTTTGTCACGCATTTGAATTCAAGTTAAACATTCTACTATAATAGGAGGTATTAATGTTGATGAATTTATTTACTAATCATAAATATTATAGCTATGACTCTGAGGATTAAGTGAATTAATCAAATTCACCTAGATTGGTGAAGAGCACATAGTAAAGCACAGAATGTTCAACAAATGAATTACATTTTAAATTTCTAGAATACTGAGTCATATTCCAAATGCAACAGCCATGTATTCATACATAAAGGGACTAAAGTATAAAAAGCATCCAAAGTGAATGATAAAAAGCTGTATTTCTTGGCACCTAGGATGGTACTCCAATTAATAAGCTAATAGCCACCAGCTGCATATACGATATGTGATAAACACCATAAGGGCTTTGCCTGCATCTTATTTAACCTAGAACATTTTGAGGTAAGCATTACTATCCTCCCTGCACAGAAGAAACAGGCACAGAGTAGTTAAGTCACTTTGGTTATTCATTCAAAATGGTGTGGCTGCTGAGTACCTACTAAGTGCCAAAGACTGTCTTAGGGGATGGGATACTGCCATGACATGAGTATCTGCCATGAATAAAGCAGACAAGGCTCTCCTCTCATGGAGCTCATACTCCATGATGGAAGACACATTCAGAAGTTGAAATATACTACAAAAAAAAAAAAAAAAGGCAAAAAGCCAAGTAAAGATTCTTAGAGTTAATATATAAACTAAGAAAGAAAAAAAGATCCAGCCATACAAATATCTAAGGAAAGATATTCTCTTTCTATGGGCACAAGAAGCACACAGGCCCCAAGGAGGCCTAATAACTTTGAAAAAGACAATAACTAGAATACAGAAACTGAGGATGGGTGGTAACTAATGAGGTCAATGAGGCAGATAAGGAGATCTTAGAGGGCTTTGGGGGCCAAATTAAGGAAACTGGCTCTTAAGAGAGTAGGAAAAACAGGATGGGGCAAAGAGGGTTTGAACAAGGAAGGACCATGCACCAACTTAAGTGACTGTGCATGGTCACAAACTGATTAGAAGAACTGAGCGCAGAACAAAGCCTATACTTTTAACTTCTATGTGAAACTCTAAATAAATGACAAAAGCTTAAAACCCAATTTTGACTTTATGTACAAAGATGTTCATTGCCAAAAAATCCACGTAACAATCCATTAACAAGGAATTGGTTAAATACATTATCATATAACTGTATAATGGAATATCACATAGCCATTTAAGAACACAAGAGACAACAATACTTACCTCTAGAGTGAGAAAACGTTCCCATTATAAATATTGACATTATAAAATTGTGAAAGCAGTTAGGCATAATTGTACACATTCATATACTTAATGTTAACTACATACATGTGTGAATTTTATAACTAAAAAGTAGTCTTAAGTTTTTGATATACAGTTGCTAGTTTTACAGACTTGTAGTATCCTACCACTATTAATGACAAGGAACAGCAGAAAGGCAAAGGTACGGGTCCCAGCTGAAAGTACTAATTTCCTGTTTCCATCAAATGTCATTCTTTGTGGCAAAAATGCTGCTTAGAGCGCTGATTTGCAATCCTTTTTTTTTTTTTTTTCTTAAGTCAACAGAACTCTCTTTTAAGAAAATGTAAAATCTGATCAGTAAAAGAAGAAAGTAGAACTGCTCTGAATATAGCAGAACAGAGGATCCAGAGCCTGCCATTTTAAGCAAAAAAGGAGGCATAGAGTATTTGGAACAGACAGGCACTCCAACGTGTTTGAATCAAAGCCTGCATTACTTCTCTAGCACCAGATTTTTTAAAGCCACAAATTTCTTCAGTCTTCAATGTGGAGTCAAATGGCTTCCAAACAGGGATATTTTCAAGTTTTATTTTTCTTAGAATTCTATGGGAGATTGGGAGAGATAGAAAATGTACTTTTTCATGGTATGTACTCTATATACATTGTCAAGAGATGAGAACCTATTACAGAACAGTGGGAATGAAAGAAAACTGATCAGACACTACAGAGAGTGAATATAGTCAAGACTACTTTAGCTAGCTGGATTGAATTAAGGCAAGGGTGTGCAGGAGAGGTGAGTCAATATGCCACCAAGTTCTTAGTGTAAGCAGCTAGTTAGAAAGAAGAGATTCACATGAAATACATAATTCTTACACTGTGTATAGATTTTATACTTGCATTTGAATGTGAGGTCCTCAAGAGGTGGTCAAATAAATGAAAATGTATGCCTAGAGTTCACTAGAGTTCAAAGGAATAATTAGATGTCAGGGTTATTAGCACATAAATACGTGACAGATTCTATGGAATAGGCGGGATTAGCAAAGGAGGTAATAAAATGGAAGAAAGAACATCACCAACCGTCATCTGAGGGGAAAAGGAATGATCTGCAAGTTGGGAGGATAAAGAAAGTACTGCCACAGAAGCCAAAGAGGTAGGAGAGAAGAGGTGCTCATAACAACAAATGCTACAGAATAAATTCATAGGTTGAAATCTGGAAGAGAATAATCATTGCAGAGTCTTGGGAGTGAAGGAGATTATGCTCAGAGAGAAAAAAGAACAAAATTAGTACCTTAAATACTTAGTTCTTATAAAAATGAGAGGGAGCTTCTGATAGACTAAAAAGGTACCTTTGCACCTAGCACAGGACCTGGCATATGGGAATTTATAAACTGAATAGATCCTACAGTGCTCAAAGTTTTAAAATGAGATTTAGGAAGATAAATTTAAAAATCGGAAGAACATCAGTCACAAAAATAGTATCAATACAATTAGGGAGATCAGACTGCAGAGGTTTGAACAGTGAGAGACAGTGAATAATTTTACCTACTGGAGAATGATACTACTGCAAGGCAGAAGAAAAACTGGGAAGTAACTTGAAGAGGGACTCTCTTAGAAAAAAAGCTCATTGTTTTGCAGGGGAGGAAGGGGACTTCTGTCTCTTAATCAATGCTTTATGAATTCCTATGTTAAATTTTTGGCTCTGGTAAGTGAACTGCGACAAAATATTCAAGGCATAATGGTTTGTCTGAGAAGAAACAATGGCCAGGAATAAATGAATATAGCAACTCACTGGTAAGAAGGCTTGGAAAGTAGGAAATTCTAGCAGCAGGATTAGAGGAAGAACTGAAGATAAAAGGGCTTGGTGCCTTGAAAGAGTTAAGAAAGCACAGCAGAAGACTACCATAAAGGCTGTTAGAAAAAGGATACCAGGAAATAGATTTTCATGTGTAGAACAAAAGCAGACTCAATAAATGTCTGGAAACTGAGCCAGAAGACTACTAGAATAGAGACTCCATGAAGACAGGAATTTCTGTCCATTTTGTTTGTTGCTGTATCACCGGGGCTTGACTCATGATAAGTACTTGACTATTGTTGAATGAGTGAATGTAGCTAACTTTGGATTATGGCTACTAAAAGGAAACGTTTCCTTTGCAATAAGAGCTTATCCTAAGAGTCGGGGGGAAAAAAGGATCCTGCTGTTCCGTGACAAATTGGATTGAGAAAAACTCTCTTAGCCTTAACTATGGGTAAAGATTAGGGTAAACTAGTAAGGCTAGAGAATATACCAGAACAAGGGTAGTAAGCCTGAATGCCTGTAGAATTCAGGTAGATTACAAATGAATGAAATAAGCCAGAAAGCAAATTAGAGCTCACAGACTCCATCTAAAGAGAATGCCTCTACTCAGCTCCAACCAATTTTTGCTGTATCAAAATGCCAGTCCACTAAGGCCAGATTTTATGACAAACCAGAACATTCGAGTTTCTAATATCTAATTTAGGTATTGGTTAATTAATTAAAACAACTTAAAGAAAAAAACAAACCCATTCAGGGCTAGAGAAGACACCTGCAGGCCACACAGGTTTCCAGGTTCCAGGCTGCAATCTGTTTTGGTAAATTGAGCACAGAAGGTGCTGATCTATTAGAGGATGGCAAGGAATGCCTAAAAGATGCAGTGGCTCAAAGTAGGTGGACTAACATGACTTTATCTACTGCTCTACAGCCCCAAAGTCACTTGAACCATGTAAAAATAGTTGATACACGATTATTACACACACAAACACACCCCTGTATCCCTCCATCATCATAAAACAGCCCAAGTCAATAGGGAAGAAAATAAATGGGAACCTGCTCGTGGCTGCTAGAACAAGCATCCTTAAGAGTTTATTCAACCTCTTACAGTGCTCTAATGGTTCTTTTCCTCTGTGAGCTAAATACAATTTTCTGGCAAGAACTCAAGATGCTCTCATTTCTACCTTACACGATAGATGGCCTTTTTCACCCCATATCAATTGCTTTTCCTGCTATGCCTATATCTTTTTCTTTCCAATCCCAAAGCTTTTTCCTATACAGCATAAGAATCATGGAGTATCTAAAACATGGAACACAGCTTTTCCATACTTTTACTGTCAAATATGGAAGGAGAGCCAAAAAGAGGTAATAAAAAAGGTGTGTCATTATCAGTTATAAGGGAAATACAATTTAAAACCACAACTAGATACTATATGCCCACCAGAATGGTTAAACAGAAAATACCAAGTGCCGACCAGGAAGTAGAGTAACTGGAAATCATACACTACTCAGAAAGTACAGTGGAACAATCTCTGAAACTACTTGGCAGTCTCTGCTAAAGCTGGCTACCCTAAGTCCCAGCAACTCCATTCCTTGGTATATACCAAACAGAAATAAAGGCATACAGCCAGCAAGACACAAAATGTGCCCTATTGATAATAACCCAAGAGTGAAAGCTACCAACGTTCATCAACAGACAAATGGGATATATTCATGCAATGGAATGTTATAAAAATAAGTCACCTCCAATTATATGCTACAATATGGAGTAATCTTGATATTGAAAGTGAGAAAGAATATATTCTATATGACTTCATTTATACAAACTTTGAACACAGGCAAAACTATCCTATGAAGTCAAAATAGTGGTTATACTTGGACATCAGGAACAACTGGAAGGAGACAGAGTGGGTTTTCAGGATGTTGATAATGTTCTATTTCCTGACTGGGATGCTGATTAGTTGAGTGTTCACTTTATGAGACTGAGCTAACACTTAAGTACACTATTCTCTGCTATACTTCAATAAAACTAAGAAGATAGGAAAGACAGGACTTAAGCTAAAGTATCATCAATCATTTCTCCAATGATTCCCTCCCACTTCTCTACAATTAATCCTTATGCATTTACTCATCTGGGTTTATCCAGTACAACAAATTCCTTTCTACATATTCCAACTGTGCTTTGTACGGCTATTTAAGAAAAGTGACTATTTTTTAAAGTTATATAAGTGACAAAGAAAAACTGAAAGTTTAAACGTTCTTTACACCTATGTAAATACTTTATCACAACCCCGTAGGACATTTCTGCATACAATAATTAGGATCAAAACTATGTCTATTTTAACATAATGGAATAATCACTAGAAACAAGAACACAGATGTGTATCTCAAGCTTACATTCTAATACCTTGAATATAACTACAAAATATATTTCTGAATCAGCTTTGTTTCCTTCTGAGTTCAATAATTCAAAACATTCACAATAAAAAATTTTTTTTTACGTGTAGTACAGAAAGCACAAACATACTCTGATTAACAAAGTAATAACCACATTATTCCAGTAAATTAACCCAGAGTTGTAGGAAAAAGGGTGTACTTACTGTGTAATTGGAAGAATAACCTGAAGGGTAAAATTCAGGGGCATTCACTGACAGCTTAGACATTAATACAGGCGCTACAACCACCTGGGGCTTAGCCATTGCTGACTCCGAGTTCTGCTGTGGGATTTTATCCTGTGAACTAGGTGGAGCTCTCAGGGGCCTCGTTTGCTCTGCGAAAGAAAAAAAAACGGGGCGTCAGATGCATTCTTTCCTTTGTACAACAACTTGCTATATACTGAAAAACCATCTGAAAAGCGTCTGTTTTTAAGAGTTAAATAGAAACCATCATGAAATTTATGGTTATCGCCGGGATGTGTACAGACAGCCTACAAAAAGGAACAATAGACTTGCGGTGACTCAGTTACAGGCATACCTGCCTCTCAAATGAGTGCTTGCGAGCTTTTTTCCTCTCTGTGGTTTTAAAGGGGTCGGTGGAAAAGGGGTGGTTACTCGCTAGGGTCTCGCTTTAGAGGGCTGCTGAGGGGAGGCGATTTTTACTTCCTCCCGGGACCGCGAACTCCGAGACCGCGCACCCGGCCCCTCCCCCAGCCAGGCGCACAAAGGATTCCAGCAGACACCTTCCAAACCCGGATCCCGGACCGTCCCTACCCGGTCACGCGGACCTCTCGGGGAATGCTTTCGGGGAACCGGGGGTGAGGACGGCAGACAGCGCGTCGGGCCTCGGCACGCGTGGAGGGCCGTAGGGAAGCGTTCGCCAAGGAGGACTGGGGCCCTTAGAGCTGCTCCGTACCTGGGAGCGCCCCGGGCCGGGAAGGCCGCTGGGGGCTGGCGGGGACCTCGCACTGGGCCCCTGGCGGCGGGGTCGTCCTGGGCTGGCGCAGCGGCGGTGGCTGCAGGAAGCCCGGGGCTTTGGGTTGCGGCGGCTGGTGCCGCACCCGCTCAGCAGGCCCCGCTCCGTTCGGGAAACCGCCGCCCTCAGGCCCGCCCCCTCCGCGGCCCAGGCCCCGGCTCCGGCCCCGACCAGCACCTGGGGCCCGATCGAAACCGTCCGACATGCTCCTCCTCCTCCGCCTCCTCCTCCAGGGGCCGCTGCCGCTGCGCTCGCGATAGGACGCGGGGGGAAGGCGCCGCGGGTCGGCTATAGCCGCCGCGCCTCACTCGGGCCTCATGGAGGAGGAGGGCGACGGGCCCCGGCTCGGCTGCTCGGTGCTTCTGGCGGAGCGGACGGCAGCCCGAGCACCCGCTGCAACAGAGCGCCCGCCCCCCTCGGCTACCCTCGGCTTTCCAATTCTCCCCCAAAACCCGGCTCCCCGCCTTCGGCGTGGCAGGGGCGCAGGCGGGTCACAGCGGCCCCCTGCGGCCCGGAGGCTCGGGACGCGCCCGCTAGGCTCCTCCAGTTCGCGGCTGGCCGGCCGCCGGGCCCCGCAGGCCGCCCGCCGAGTGGCGTCTCGGCCACCTGCCGGCCCGCAGCCAGGCTCGGGCAGGGGCATCTCGGTTCCCGGGGCCAGGCTGGGGGGATGAAGGGTGAGGGGGACGCTTACCACAGGCAGGCCCGACCTACTCGGTAGTTCTCAGGAGAGACGTGCGAGACCGACAGTTGACGCCCGGAAAATAAAAACACGGGGGGAGGGGGCGTGGACCCTGTGCCAGGGTTCGCTGGCGCACAGGTGTGTTCAATGACTCGGCTCCGGCCGAGACCCGCGGACTGCTGTGGAGTGGTCCCTGGGAGACTGCCACCTGGTCTGTTAGCATCGGGGGAAGGGAGTAGAAACGGAATCAAAATATGCGTCCCCCCTTTTTAATTCACACTAGGTGTTTACCACAGTAGGTCACACCTCCGTTTAACAAGCTTCGTTCTCTTTCCTTTAACCTTCCCCTCCAGAAATTTCAAGAAAATGTGCTAGCTTTCAATGTAACTCTCCCCTCTTTTTCATCTTGTATCAGTGCTGTCCAATGAAAATATAATGCGAGCCACAAATGCAAACCACTTATGTAATTTTACATTTTCGAGAAGCCACATTAAATAAGTGAAAACAAACAGGTGTGGCCAGGCGCAGTGGCTCACGCCTGTAATCCTAGCACTTTGGGAGGCCGAGGCGGGCATATCACCTGAGGTCGGGAGTTCGAGACCACCCTGACCAACATGGAGAAACCCCGTCTCTACTAAAAATACAAAATTAGCCGGGCGTGGTGGCACATGCCTGTAATCCTAGCTATTCGGGAGGCTGAGGCAGGAGAATCGCTTGAACGCAGGAGGCGGAGGTTGCAGTGAGCCGAGATCGTACCATTGCACTCCAGCCTGGGCAACAAGAGCCAAACTCCGTCTCAAAAAACAAACAAAAAAAACCCCCCAAAAAACCAGGTGAAATTAATTTAAATTTACTTAATCCATTATGTTCAAAATGGTATTTTAACATGTGATTTAAAATATTAAATATTTTCTCTGTATTTTAGATACTAGTTGAAATCCAGTGTATATTTTACACTTACGGCACATCTTAGTCGGGATTCGCACATTTCAAGGGCTCAGGAGCCACATGTGGCTAGTGGCTACTGCGTTGCACAGCACAATTCTAGATTTTATTAATATGTAAATTGTTGTTTTTGTCAGGCCTGACAGTGTCAATGCCAAATAAAGGATGGATGAATATAAGTAACGACAAGGAAGGAAAAATTGATTTCTTTACTGTTGGATTGATCCATCTCCACAAATTCTGATTTTAGCCTTGTGTTTTAAGCAGGGTTTCATGTTTTTCTATCTTTTCATCTTAAGAATCATTTCAATTAGGGACACAAACTCTTGTTAGCCGTTTTCTCTTCTCATTAATAAAGAAAACAATGTCTTCCCCTAAATGAATGAGAAAATGGCTTCACCAAGGGCAATCATGAATAAATGGTTCATCCTATTGATGTTAGGCAAAATAATGAAGTTAGGGAAGGAAGCCAGCAGTACGTGTGGCTCTTCAGTGTACGGAAAGTTTAGGATTCAGTCTGCCAGAGCTTAGTTGGGATTCCAGTCTTGACTATTGCTAGCTTTGTGATTTTGAGTAAGTAAGGGGTTTAGCGTCTCTGAGCCTCACTTTCCTCATCTGTAAAATAATAACTGTGTGGTAACACTCAGCATATATTGCAGAGACAAGATTACAATTTAAAAATTACAATTTTAACATTTTCAAATTCATTATTGTATGTGGTCACCAGTCACTTCTTGCCTGGACTTTTTTATTTTATAGGAAAGACCCATACATAAACTATGCTAAAAAACTAACAATGAGTTATGTTCCACTGAAGTAGATGCCCCAATTCTGTCCCACGCTTTTGTTTGCACTCACCACCCTTTCATTTCCCCTTAAAACTTTTATGATGAATAGCACCTTTTCTAACACCTGGGACTTTCCTATGTGAAGATAAGGCCATTCTGCATCCATGGTGATGTCACGACATCTTCACACCCTCTTGTTAGGAAAATTAGGTAAGATGTCCTTTGCCTTCTCTGTATTTGTTACTGTATAACTTTTGCCCTATTCTTATAATGTGTGGATGGTGGACTTGAGATAACACGAATGGATTTTGCATCATGATGATAAAAATATCTAATATTTATTGTGTGTCAGTCACCTTTTAAGAGCTTTTATTTTATCATTTTATTTTATCCTCATATCCTGTGAGATAGACATTCCAATATCTTCATTTTACAGAAAAGGTGCCAAGATATCACAAGGGCTCAGATCCATCTTGGGACTGTTTTAGAGCTAACTGGCAGGTATCGCAAAATGCATACACAGAAACACATGAACGTGTGAGCACCATGTGGAACTCCCTAAAGAGAATCATCAAAGTGCTCCTCATCCATATGTATGCCTTTCTTATTAATTTATGGTGAAAGGAAAGTAGAACTAAATTTGAACAAGTTGGAAAATATGTTGTAATATGGAAAAGGACCTGCTGTGAACTATGAAAAAAATATGTTTCCTTAAACTGTACTTGAAAGACATTCTCCAGTAAGACTTCCCAAGCTGCCTAATCTTAGACTCTCTCCCTTGTGATAAGTATACCCTGGGAAAACTGTCTTGGTACTTAGCATGCCAGATTGTTATTGTTAGTATTTGGTTTATTTAAATGTCTCCTTCCCTAAACTAGCCCTCTGAAGACAGAGGATGCCTTTTAATCCTTTAGGTCCAACCCAGTACTTAGTCCATAATAAGCTTTTAACAGAAATAGGACTCACCTGCAATGGTCCTGCCTTTCCTTAGGTCACGAGTCTAGTGATGGTTAAAAAAAAAAAAAAAAAAAAAAGACTGTTTTTTAGAACTTATTGACCTCAGGATCATCATTAGACCTTATGGGAGTAGACAGTACAGCCTTCAAGGCCAGCTAACAGGATAAAATTTTCATAAATATACAAGAGGAAATATTTGCAAACCACATGGTATAGTTTGTATATTTGACCCTCCAAGCCTCGTGTTGAAACTTGATCCTCAATGTCATGGTATAGTTTGTATATTTGACCCTCCAAGCCTCGTGTTGAAACTTGATCCTCAATGTCATGGTATAGTTTGTATATTTGACCCTCCAAGCCTCGTGTTGAAACTTGATCCTCAATGTCATGGTATAGTTTGTATATTTGACACTCCAAGCCTCGTGTTGAAACTTGATCCTCAGTGTTGGAGGTGGGGCCTAATGGAAGGCGTTTGGGTCATGGTGACAGATTCTTCATGAATGGTATGGTGCCATTCTCACAGTAATGAATGAGTTATGGTTTTACTAGTTCCCAAGGAGTTTTCCCAAGAGCTGGTTGTTGAAAAGAGCCTGGCACCCTCCCCTGTCCCATGCTTCCTCTCTTGCCATGTGATCTCTGCACACTGTCTCCCCTTCACTTTCTGCCATGCATAGAAGCAGCCTGAACCCCTCACTGGAAGCAGATGTTGGTGCCATGCTTCTAGTATAGCCTGCAGAATAGTGAGCCAAATGAAACCCTTTTCTTTATAAATTACCCAGCCTCAGCTATTCCTTTATAGCAACAAAAATGGATGAAGGCACCACATATTTGACAAAAGACTTGTATCTAGAATATATAAAGTACTCTCAGAACTCAACTGTTTTGAGAGTACTATAGCCAGGTGTGATCCCAGCACTATGGGAGGCTGAGGCGGACAGATTACCTGAGGTCAGGAATTCGAGACCAACCTGGACAACATGTGAAACCCCGTCTCTACTAAAAATACAAAAATTAGCCAGGCATGGTGATGCGTGCTTGTAATCCCAGCTACTTGGGAGGCTGAGGCAGGGGAATCGCTTGAACCCGGGAGGCAGAGGTTGCAGTGAGCCGAGATTGCACCACTGCACTCTAGCCTGGGTTAAGCGTGACTCTGTCTGAAAAAATCCCAAACAAACAAAACACCTAACTCAACTGTAAAAGGACAATTCAGTTAGAAAAGGGCCAAACATAAATGAAAGAACACTTCACTGAAGGGAATATACAGATAGCATAAGCCTATGAAAAATGTTCAACATAACTAGCCAGTAGGAAAATTTTTTAAAAACCACTGAGATTTCACTACCTACTTATTCGAATAGCTCAAATAAACAATAGTGACAATGCAAATTCAAGGATGTAGAGAAACTAGGAACTGTGTTGCTCATATGTTGCTGGTGAGAATGTAAAATGCTATAGTCACTCTAGAAAACAGTTTGATAGTTTCTTTAAAAAACTATACATATTAAGTACTGTACAACCTAGCAATTGCACTACTGGACATTTCTCACAGATAATTAAGATTTATATTCACATAAAATCCTGTACCCAAATATTTAGAGTGGCATTATTAATAAGAGCCCCAAATTAGAAAGAACCCAAATATCCTTTGATGAATAAATAGTTAAACTGTGGTACATTCATACCACAGAATGCTACTCAGCAAAAAAAGGAACAACTGCTCGTATAAAAATGTTGATGGATCTCAAGGGAATTATGCTGAACACAAAATTTCAATCTCAAGAGCAATTGTATGATTCAATTTATGACAAAATTATGAAGAAGGAGAGCAGATTTGTGGTTGCCAGGGGTTAAGGACGGAGTGGAATTTAGAGGCAAGTAGATGTGGTTATTAAAGGAGTAGGTAGCATGAGAAAAACCTTGTGATGGAACTGTTTTGTTCTTTACTATAATGATGGTCACATGAGTCTATACATGTGATAACACTGCATAGAAATAAGTGTGCACACATACACACACACATACACACGTGCATATAAAACAAAGGTTGGTGAACTGTATCACATATCATATTATAGTTATACAAGATGCTACTATTGGGGGAAACAAGGTGAAGAGTAAACAAGATCTCTCTGTATTATTTCTTACAATTGCATGTGAATCTACAACTAAGTTTTAGAATCCTAACATATAAATAAACTTTGTTCCATCTTATTCCATCACTCCTAATTCTCTCCTAGCTAGTTCAGTTCATTCCTTTCTGCACAAATCATCATGGCAACTTACATATCATTATAAATGAGTGGGGGCATCATTAAGAGAGAAAAAAATTAGCTGATGCATTTGTCCTTGTGTGTCTCATCTGTGTAAATTATCTTCCTCTGGCCACTATTAAAAGTAACCCCAGGCAGTCAGCTCTTGAGACTCCCATCTGGATTAGGGCCCCAATTCATCTTAGAGTCTAAGATAGCCAGGAATGCTGCTTGGAATCTCCTCAATATCTACTGATACTTGTTTAACGTTGATCTCTTAGCTGTACTGTAAATTCCATGAGGCTAATGAAAGAAACCAAAATATTTCACCCCAAAATATATTTCCTTGACATAGTTCAAGACGGTTATTTGGATGGGCTGAAAATATAAGAGTAGCTAAAAACCTGCCTTTTTTGGGGAAGATTGAATCTGTAGAGAAAATCTGCATTGATGCAGTGAGGCTTTCTCTGAGACCCTCACTTGTCCCATCTAGGAAAGATTAACCGAGACTCTGATACCTTTAAAGGTTTATAAACATTCTCTCTGAGGACTGCTACCTGTGAGATTTTGTCTACATGATAAGACCACCTTTGCTAGCCAGTTCTCCTCTTCTCTCTCTCTCTCCCCTACCATGTCTTGCTACTATCACTGATTTAACACCATAATCTGTTTTTGGCTATGTGCTGAGATTCCTCTCTTTCTGTAACTTCAAGATAGTAAGTATATCAGCTTCTGTACCCCATTTGGGTAATTACTTTGTGAGTCTCCTCTGAGCACAGTCATTTCTTTTATTTTTTTTGAGACGGAGTCTCGCTCTGTTACCCAGGCTAGAGTGCAGTGGCACGATTTCGGCTCACTGCAACCTCCGCCTCCCTGGGTTCAGCGATTCTCCTGCCTCAGCCTCCCAAGTGGCTGGGATTACAGGCACACGTCACCACGCCCGGCTAATTTTTGTATTTTTAGTAGAAATGGTGTTTCACCATATTGGCCAGGCTTGTCTCGAACTCCTGACCTTGTGATCCACCCGCCTCGGCCTCCCAAAGTGCTGGGATTACAGGCGTGAGCCACCGCGCCCGGCCTCACAGTCATTTCTTTTAATATACCTTTTGTCAGTTGATTTTTCAGTAAAACTTCAGAGAGCAAAGGGGAAGTTCTTCTTTGGCCCCCACAATAGGAATTCATTCATTCACTTGTTAATTCAACAAATACTGATTTTGTGTCTACTTCATGCCAGCACTGTTCCAGGTGCTGAGGATATGCAGGGGTGTGAGATTAGTAGGTTTGAGGCATATGAGACGTGAAGCAGGAAAACAAATTCAGTGGCTATTGCAGACGTTCTGGTGATAAATGATGGTGTCTAGTAAGGTAGTGGTAGTGGGTTTGGAGAGAAAGGCCACACTGAAGAGATGTTTAGGAAGAAGTTGACAGATTATGTGTGAGGCATTAGTGAGAGGCCAGAGATCAGGGTGAGTTCCAGGATTCTGGCTTTGGTGCCTCAGCCTGTAAGATGGAAAATACCAAAAGGAAACAGATTTAGGGGTAGACGCCAGGAAAGTTTCTGCTTTGGCCTCTGAAGTTTCACTGAAAAATTTGCTGACAAAAGGCAGACTAATTGGAGAAAAGACATACAAATTTCTTAACATGTACATGGGGGAGAACCATAGAGTGATCACTCCAACCCCTAATGGGGTTCAGAAGCTTATATACCATATTGAGGTTACAGGAAGAATGGGGGCTTAGATTGTGAGAAAACAGGTTACAATGGCAAAACAGGTTATGGGAGAGAGAGATAAGAGGAAGCCTGGCTAGCAAAGGTGGTCTTGTTATATAGATGAAACCTAATAGGTAGCAGACCTCAGAGAGGCTAGATGGTGAATAATTTTTCAGACCTTTAAAGTCGTCAGACTCTCAGTTAATCTTTTCTTGATATAGACAATGGAAGGCCTCAGAAAGAACCTGGCTGCATCAATACAGATTTTCTCTACAGATGCAGCTCTCCCCCACAAAAGGCAGCTTTGCAGGGATACTTCTATTTGCAGGCCCTCTGAACAGCCATGGCAAAATATGTCAAATAAATACATTTTGGGGTGAAATATTTTTATTTCCTTCAGTCCTCATTTTGAAACTTTAAGAAGGTTTACATATTAAAAAGCTGAGTTGATAGCTTTGCAGAAATTTGGATCAGAGGTTGCATTAGTCTATTCTCATGCTGCTGATAGGCATAGCCGAGACTGGGTAATTTATAAAGAAAAAGAGGTTTAATAGACTTACAGTTCCACGTGGCTGGGGAGGCCTCACAATCGTGGAGGAAGGAGAAAGGCATTCTTACATGGCAGCAGACAAAAGAGAATGAGAACCAAGGAAAAAGGGAAACCCCTTATAAAACCATCAGATCTCGTGAGACTTATTTACTACCATGAGAATAGTATGGAGGAAACTAACCCGTGATTCAATTATCTCCCACCACCTCCCTCCCACAACACGTGGGAGTTCTGGGAGCTACAATTCAAGATGAGATTTGGGTGGGGACACAGCCAAATCATATCAGAGTTTCTTAGGTATGTCAGAGGCATTCAAACCAGAGAGACTTCGTCTTGAATGAGGGCTAGGAAAAAGCCATCATTCAATGCAGGCCTAGGCTGCATTCACAGGAGGTTAGGCATTCCTAGCCTCTAGATATTTATGGTTAAGGAAACAGATTAATAATGTTTACTAAACAGACCCAGGCCCAGCAATGTCCTGATATCCCCATATCTTGAGAACAAAAGCATTCCTAATTTTGCTTTAAAGATAATATCGATTCTTGTAAAATATAACAATTAAGAAAATTAATCCTTTATCACAAACCCTGTAGTAGAGCATATATCCCTGTGATTTTGTTTTTGTTATCCTATACATAAACAAGTATTGTACTTAGGGTGGGTGCATTCCTCCTCCTACTTTCGGGAATGCCCTGCTCTGTCTATGGAGTAGCTATTCTTTCACTCCTTTACTTTTTAAATAAACTTACTTTCACTTTGCACTGTGGACGCACCCTAAATTATTTCTTGTGCAAGATCCAAGAACCCTCTCTTGGGGTCTGGATCGGGACCCCTTTCCAGTAACATCTTTCTGATGAACCACAAAGGGATTATACTGAAGAGACCCCTGACCCAAAGGAAAATCATCTGTGCACTCCACCAAGTGGCCGACTTTGGGTAAGTGGAGTGCATTTACCTAGGTAGAGGATGGGATTAGGTTAGAGGCCCAATTTAACTCTCTCCTAAAACAGGGAAGGTTAAAGGCCCCTCTTAATAAAAGTCAAAGACACTTGACCGAACTTGGGTTCAGGCCCAACTTAGGAAGGTTGGAGTCCCTCCCAAGGTTTGGGGGGGGGCCCCATTCAGTAAAATCCCTCTTGGCTAAAAATGGGTTTGGCACCATGGGATGTTAACTGCTATGTTTTTTGCATTAATCTGCCTTGTCGTCTTTGCTGCATGAATCAATTTCTTGGTTGCTGTCTCGGTTTCACTGTCATTTTCAGGAAACTTCATTTAACTGGTCTTAGGGATTTGAACTTTCTCTTCCCCTGTGTACCTCCTGATTTCTGTTCACTTGCTTTTGAAACATTGGGAACAAAATGCATTGCAGGATTTGGTTTTATTATATTTGGCTTATTTTAAGACTCTAGCTGCTAAGGTCCCATCTCTAAAATTGCTGATTGAGATTTGGTATTTAACAGGTATGAGCAATAAGATTAGATAGATGTGGTTATGTTTTGCTGCAGCTATGCCCACTAGGTATAATAAAGAATCACTAGGATGGTGATATGGTTTGGCTGTGTCCCCACCCATATCTCATCTTGAATTGTAGTTCTCATAATTCCCACATGTCATGGGAGGGAATGGGTGGGAGGTAATTTAATCATGGGGGCAGTTACACTCATGCTGTTCTTATGATAGTGAGTTCTCACCAGATCTGATGGTTTTATAACGGGCTTTCCCCACTTTTGGTTGGGACTTCTCCTTGCTGCCACCATGTGAAGAAGGATGTGTTTGCTTCCCCTTCTGCCATGATTGTGTTTCCTGAGGCCTCCTGAGCCCTGATGAACTGTGAATCAATTAAGCCTCTTTTCTTTATAAATTACCCAGTCACAGGGATGTCTTTATTAGCAGCATGAGAACAGACTAAAACAGATAGAAATCAGGGGACTTTTCTCCTTGCTTTTTTGTTTCATTTGCACACTAAAAGAATTCTTTCCTTTCTTGGATTCAGGTAAATTGGCTTTGCTTGTCCAATCCATGCTACCATTGTTGCCCAGAACATGCTTGCTCTGGTCATCCCCAACTAAATCCTCTTCATTTTGTTTGCCTTATTTGACATTTATTTTGTCAGATTTCATATTATGGTTTATTAAAGATGCATGGCTTAGCTCATTTATGTTATTTGGCTTGTGTGAATAAGAGAATTCAGTTTTCAGCAGGGATCTCCTCATTAATGCAACTGGCCTTAAAACCTCTCTTATCCTTTTCAGTGGAACTTGGCCAGTGGCAAAACAGTCTTGTAGGTTTGGAACTTTTCTTCCAACATCACCTGCCTCCTTCACGGGAACCATGTTGTTGATTCCAAAGGACTCAGTGTTAGAATGTATTCTTGAATGTTGGGACCAGTTTAAATTAAATGGGCTTAAGAAGAGGAAATTGGTGTTTCTATGTAATACTGTTTGGCCTTGATATTATTTGGAAAAACAAGAAAAATGGCCACCTACTGGAACTACAGCCTTGAATACTATACTTCAACTCGATTTTTTTTGTAAGAGGGAGGGAAAATGGGATGAAATGCCACATGTTCAAGCATTTTTGTTGTTCAGTCAGGAGAAAACCCTGCAGCAGGCATGTGCATGTTTGATGAGAGGAAAGGAAGAAAAAAACTAGCCACAATAGATGATCCCTTGATGCAAGCCCCCCAAGTTAAGTGGGCATTTTTGGGTGGAGCAGAACCTCCTCTGTCAGCTCTGAATATTCAGTGCATTGGCCTCTTCTCCCTTTAGTCCACCTGGAAGTTGTATTGAAGCCCCTTCATCCCCTTCTCCTTACTTGTCTAGTCCTACTTTATACCCACCACCTCCTGAAGAATCTAGTCTTGCAGGTACTACTTGTAGTGAAGCCTCTTTTTAATCTCCAAAGGGAAATCTTTGTCCACTTAGACAAGTGGCAAACAGAGAAGAAGGCACCATAAGAGTACATGTCCCCTTTTCTATGTCTGATGTGGCTCTATGTAAAGAGAAGTTTGGCCATTTTTCTGAAAAATTCAGGAAAATCCATAGATGAGTCTGAATCTTTATGTAACTCTTAAGTATGCTAGACTTTTAATCCAGCTGCCTATCTGCCTGAACCCACAGGCACCCTATATCGTTATTTTTTTATTTTTTATTTTTGAGATGAAGTCTTGCTCTTGTCCCCCAGGCCGGAGTGCAATGGCATGATCTCGGCTCACTGCAACCTCCGCCTCCCGGGTTCAAGTGATTCTCCTGCCTCAGCCTCCTGAGTACCTGAGTACAGGCACCTACCACCACGCCCGGCTAATTTTTGTATTTTTAGTAGAGATGGGGTTTCACCATGTTGGCCAGGCTGGTCTCGAACTCCTGACCTCAGGTGATCCACTCACCTCGGCCTCCCAAAATGCTGGGATTACAGGTGTGAGCCACTGCACCCTGACAGTCATTCTTGTATACAAGTTATGGAGCAAATTTATTCCAGCTGGCCAAATTGAAAGGCTAAGCCTCTAGATAATCCTGAAGTAGAATGGCTTATAGATGGAAGTAGCTTTGTGCACCAGGGAAACAGAAAAGCTGGGTATGCAGTTGTCAGTTAACATGAGGTAATTGAATAGAAGCCTTACCAGCTTCTACTTTGGCTCAAAAAGCAGAATTAGTAGCTCTTATTAGAGCCCTGCAATTGGAAAAAGACTTAAGAATCAACATTTACACTTCCTGGTACTTCATGCTCATGCTGCTCTCTGGGAGGAACTGCTAAGGGCTCCCCTGTGCAACATCACTTGGAAAATTTAAATCTATTAGATATTGTTTTGCTGCCCAAGAAGTGGGTGTAGTCTGTTTCAGAATGCATCAAAAACGAGACTGTAGTGTGACAAAGGGAAACTCCTTTGCAGATGCTGCAGCTAAGGCCGCTGCATTAATGGAGCCAGCTGGACTTGTAGGCATATTAGTGCCCACCACCCCAGTAATGAGAGAACTGAGATGTACTGAGAGAAATAAGAATGGGCTAAAGGTCAGGGTTTAATTCAGGATCCTTCTGGATGGATAATCAATGAAAACAACTGTTGATACTGGGTGCTAATCAGTGGGAAATAGTTAAGCATTTGCATGATTCTACTCATTTGGGAAGAGATTCCCAATTTCAGTTAATGTCTCGTCTTTTTTTTTTTTTAGTAAAAGGCTTATTTAAAACAGTAAAGCAGGTAACTTGGGCCTGTAAACTCTGTGCCCAGAATAATCTGAATAACCAATCTTTACCTCCTTCTTCAGTAAGGTCTGTTCAGCTTAGGAGAACATACCTCAGTGAAGATTGGCAAGTAGACTATACTCAGATTACCCCAGGTAAAGGGTTTAATATTTAGTTATTCATCGACACCTTTACCGGTAGGATTGAGGCTTTCCCTACCCAGTCTGAAAAGACAATTGAGGTTTCTAAACTGCTATTGAAGGAAACAATTCCTAGATTTGGCTTGCCTAAGAGATTGCAGAGTGATAATGGCCCATCTTTCATAGTGACAATACTCCAAAACATATCTTCAGGCCTAGGAATTCAATACTGCCTTCATTTAGTGTGGAGGCCACAGTTTTCAGGGAAAGTAGAGCCAATCAAATGCTAAAAAGGACTCTTGCTAAACTCTAACAGGAAACATCAGCAACCTGGCTGTCTTTATTGCCTGTAGCCTTGTTACAGACTCCAGTGGCCCCCCACGGGAAATCTGCAGCTCAGTCCTTTTGAAATAATGTATGGAAGGCCTTTCTTAACTACAGACTTCCTGATAGACATAGATGCTTTCACGCTACAAAGTTATGTAATCAACTCAGGACAAGTGCAAAAGACAACCCTTGGATATGGAAACCAAAGACTCCTTCTCCTACTAAGGAAGAGAATCCTATTATAACCCAGCTGGGAGATTGTGTCCCATTAAAAGCTTGGGAGGAAGGATCCCCAGCAGATCAACTTTCCCCCAAATGGAAGGGACCCTAGCAAGTTCTTCTTAGTATCCCAACTGCAGTTAAACTTCTAGGAATAAACAACTGGGTCCACTTATCCGAATTAAACTTGTCTCTTATAACGTCCCACAGGCCAACGGAACACAAGAGACTAATACCACTTATTCCTGTGAATCAACCAGTGACCTCTGGCTCCTGTTCAAAATAAACAAAAGGGATTGGTAACACAAAGATATGGATTGGCATCCTACTTTTGGGTATAAGATGGAATCACACAGAGAGTAACTTATTTGCTGAGTGGGCACAGACTTTAATTTCTCTACATAATCGGACAAACTGTTGGGTATGTGGAGAATTGCCACTTTCCTCTACTTCTGGTTTGCCCTTGAATATTCAACTGGCCAACCTAAGTTTATGGGGACTTTATTATGATTGGGAAACTGAATATTGTAAACATATTCTCTCTTTTCCCCAGTACCATAGCCACACAGGCCTTAGTCCTTTCCTCTCCTATGGAGAGAAAAAAAGGCACTTTTTAATGTAATTAGGAAACAGCTAAACTCCACCCCAACTTTAGGTTATACTGTACATGATGGACTTAGGCAGATGACAGCTGTTCAAGTACTGGTATCAGGCAAAGGACCTCTGTGTTTTGAAAGGTGCAATAATAGTCACCACCACACTGGAACACATGATATAGGATGGTTGCTGCCTCAACAATGTAATCAGACCCTTCTTTTAACAGACCATATTTGGTTGGGATGGCAACATAATTCACCAAAAATGGGTGCCTACCCTTCCTCTTGGGGATGGTTATGGGCTTGTGGAACCCACAGTTGGCCATACTTACCCCATAATTGGACTGGACAGTGTATGTGGGGTGATCCTTATCTCCCAGGACACATCCTCACCAAATTGGACTCTCTCTCATCTAACTGGGAAATTGTAAAGGCTCAGCATACGTGACAAAAATGGGCATTTTTGTGGTTCTACCTGTTGGCTATATTTTCCCCACAGGCGCCATGATAGATATCGAGCTGCGAGTTGAAGCCCTAGCCAAGCACACGGCTGCAACTTTCAATAATACTTACCATGCCTTACCTTCCTAACTTAAGAAACTTCTCAGATTAGGCAGGTGACCTTACAAAATTATACGGCTGTGGAATTTTAACAGCAGCCTAAGGGGAAACTTGTGCTTTGATCAAAACCGAATGTTGTGTGTGTGTTCTGGACGGTTTACATAATATTACCCAGTCTATGAAAGCTTTAGACATTCATATCTCTGTCACTGATGCGCTGTCAGTCGACCCTATATCAGCTTGGTTCCAAAAACTGCCCAGTTCTCGGCAAGCCTTCCTGTTTAGTTTACTTGGGATGATTTCATATATTTTGCCTTGCTGTTGTAAATACATTGCTGTTGTACTTTTTGTGTAGGAATGCAAGATAAGCTTACTCAACGCTTTTTTAAATTGAACACTTATTAATCTTCCAGATATCCCTTTTGCTGGGACTCAGAGTTACAAATGACCCTCACCATACTGACGCTTTCTGACTGAGCTCCTCTCTACCCTGAATATAAGAGACCCTAATAGGTGGATATGAATATCATTGCCCCTGTTCAGCATGAAGTTACAGAAGATGGATCTTCATTCTTCTGCAACCCTTAGGATTACGGGTCCTCTTGTAAAAGGGATGGGAGAAATATGTCAGAAGCATTCGAACCAGAGTGACTCCATCTTGAATGTGACTCCATCTAGAAGAATAAGGCTGGGACTTGCTGGGCTGGATTCCCAGGAGGTTAGGTATTCCTAGCCTCTAGCTCTTTCTGGTTAAGGGAACAGATTAAAAATGTTTACTAAACAGACCCAGGCCCAGGAATGACATCCTGAGAACAAAGACATTCCTAATTTTGCTTTAAACAGAATAATATCAATTCTTGCAAAATATAGTAATTGAGAAAATTAGTCCTTTATCACAAGCCCTTGTAGTAGAGCACATCTCCCTGTGATTTGTTGTTGTTGTTGTTGTTGTTATCCTATATATAAACAAGTACTGTACTTAGAGTGGGTGCATTCCTTCTCTTACTTTTGGGAATGCCCTACTCTGTCTATGGACTATTTCACTCCTTCACTTTCTTAATAAACTTACTTTCACTTTGCACTGTGGACTCATCTCGAATTTTTTCTTGCGCAAAATCCAGGAACCCTCTCTTGGGGTCTGGATCAGGACGCCTTTTTGGTTACAGAAACAGATAGACAAAGGAGTGGAAAAACAAAAGGGATAAGCAGAAAAGAGCAAATTTGAATATATCATTTTATATCTTTTTAATCAGTCTCTTAGTCCCGAGAATAGATCAGTTCAGTTAAACAGCTATGTCTCATTCCAGGGGGTGGCATTACAGATGGACTAGGACTGAAGCAGGAAAACAGATTTTTAATAAAAGGTGTTTCTATGAAAACAGAAGAAAAACAAAGGTTAATATCTACTGTAGACTCTACACTAGTTTTTTGACAGTCTCTATAGTTCTTCAGATTGTAGTGTTAATCTGACAGAGTCTCCTGGTTGTAGTTTAAATCAGGTGTTGCAGTGAACTTTCTGAGTATTCCATACATCAACAAGCATAAAGGCTGTTTATATATGTTGCTGTAGTGATTTTTCCCATAGTTTATTCAAGTTGTCTTGCTCCAGTCTGCGGGGCTTCAAGAAAAGCATAGTTTTAACTTCTACTTATTCCAAGTCAGAAAAATAGGAGAAAAAAATTTAAATGTTAGCTTGGAGACTTGTAGCCAGGAGAGAATTCAAGATTTAGTTCAAATGTAGGCAAATAATTAAAACTTAAAAACAATGGACAAAGCTAGAATCTAACAACAGGTATGCTATCATTTTCTTCTGAAACATAATTCTTCTCTCTCCAGTCCCCCTTTTCTATTAAAGGCAAATCATAGTAGGACCAATTTATTTGCAAAGTAAGTTTTAGTTTTATTATATTTGGCCTGATTATTTGCATAAAGTACAGCAAAAATAGTGATTGATCACATATGGCTCTTTTAAAGTTTGGCTTTGTTGGAACTTTTTCATAAGGAATTTCACATTCAACTTTTAAAAACTCTCAAGGCTAAGAAGCCAAGACAAGGATTCACCATCAGACTGCACTTGTAATTCCTGTATAAATTGGATACACTACTCTCTTGTCAAGGTCCCCAAAATATCCTGAGGCTCCTGGGCCTGCCAGAGAGTGACATTCTTTACTACCACAAGGTCAGGAATCTTGTAAGGAAACTGTGTAGACAAGGTATAAGGCTAATTTTTCCAACAGGCTTTTTATAGGCTCTATAAAGTCAACTTCAAATCCTCAAAGCAGTCTGGTCATTAAAAAATGATGCCATTCCAATGAAAGCCTTGGCAAAATAATCAGTGTATCCAACTGTGTTCTGTTACAAAAGAAAACAGATTCCTATTGAATTTGTACAAATAACTATATTGCCAAAAGTGGAGAATACTCACAAATACTTTCCAAATTCTGGAGACATCAGGTAGAGAGAAAGGTTAGTGTTTCAATTGTTCTTTATCCAATTACTGTAAGCTACGTACAGCTCAAAAGAAAAAAACAATTTTCTTGACTCTGGAAAACAAAACATAAAAAGTATCAGCAATGTCTCAAACCAAAAAAAGGTTATGAAAATATTATTTTGGCATTTTATCAGTTCAGCCCCATGTAATTAACTTTTATTCTGCTTGATGTTGGATTAGCAATCTTCATTAATTTATTAGATTTTAAAAAATTATTTTAGAAGTTTTTAACTAGTCCAATGGTGTGAATTCCAAAGTTATCAGAAAACTGTGTTTAAGTGTGTGTGCTGTCAGGGCCCTTTCCATGGATTTTTTTTTTTTTTTTGAACAAGCAGAGTTTAGGCTGTAGCCAATTACAAACCACTTTTGAAAAGAATCCAAGTAAAACAATAATCATAGGTGAATGACAAAAGACTTAGAAGAGCCATGATTACTGATGCAATTGACAAAGAAATTTCATTATTTCTGTGGTATACAATAATTTAACAGGATAACAATTATTACTAATAACATATAATAAGATCTATCAACATTTTAGCAATATGATACAATTTTGGGATGCATATTAATAACAGATTTATACAAATACAACTCAAAGAAAATTAAACAACATTTTTTATTTGATCAGCTTCCTGTATGATTTTAATATACCAAATTAGCCTAATATGTTTCTTTTGGACTTCCAGGGGCCCTATTTGGACTTCCAAGGGCTTTAATGCCCAAAGGTTAGCTTGAGGTAAAAAACATTTAAGTTAGAATTTTAAATTTGATTTTGGAAAGTTTGGCAAATACAAAGGTTCAAAACACTTGATCAAAATAAGATTACAGGTCACTGTAAGATAATAGTTATTCATTTAGCCAAACTGATAATTCAAAAATTTCAAAAAGCAAAAACTTTACTCTTTGACAGAGAGGAGATTCAGTTTTCCAAACAATCAAAAGACATAATAAAAACAGCATTAGAGAAATTCTCTCCTCTTATTACTAATATTTTTTGCAGTTTACTCAAAAGGTAAACAAAAATCTTTTACTATTTCTTATTAATATATACAAAAATCTTGTTCAAAAGAGAAATCCAAATTCTAACTTTGTGCCAGTGTATTATAAACGCTAAAGCTAATTTTAATAAAGCCTTATAAACAGATCAATCCAATTGCAATTATTTTCTTTTCCTTTTTTTGTTTTTTTTTTTGAGACAGGGTCTCACTTTGTCACCCAGGCTGGAGTGCAGTGGTGCAATCTTGGCTTACTGCAACCTTTGACTCCTGGGCTCAAGTGATTTTCCCATCTCAGCCCCCCAAGTAGCTGGGACTACAAGTGTGTACCACCATGCCCAGCTAATTCCTTTTGTATTTTTGGTAGTGAGAGAGTTTCACTATGTTGCCCAGGATGGTCTCAAACTCCTGAGCTCAAGTGATCTGCCCATCTCAGCCTCCCAAAGTGCTGGGATTACAGGTATGAGCTACTGCATCCAGCCTGCAATTGGTTTTGACTGCACAAGAAAAAACATAAAAAGGTTCCATGAACCTTTTATAACCTCTTATAATTGTTACGGTTTTATTTCTTTCCTCAATTTTCTATGTTCATTCAGTTTTAGGTCCTTAAAAAAATAGCAGAGATAGTGTAAACCTGTCTGACAAATAGACCCAGAAAAAAAGATCTAAATTAAATTCAGAAAATGTTTCTATTTTATTTTACCCCAAATTTTAAACTATCTTCATTTACCACAGATTGCTAATACCTTGTGAACTTGAAAAGCGTTTGGGCTTATTTACTTAATTTATGAGTACTAATTTATTTATGTTAAGTTGGTACCCTACAGGCAATCTATAAATATAGACACGTATCCATAAAATATAAACACAAATAAATACTTTATATGATTTTTTCTTTTTTTGAGACAGAGTTTCACTCTTATTGCCCAGGCTGGAGTACAATGGTGCAATCTCGCCTCACTGCAACTTCTGTCTCCTGGGTTCAAGCCATTCTCTCGCCTCAGCCTCCTGAGTAGCTGGGATTACAGGTGTGTGCCACCATACCTGACTAATTTTTGTATTTTTAGTAGAGATGGAGTTTCACCATGTTGGCCAGGCTGGTCTTGAACTCCTGACCTCAGGTGATCCATCCCCCCTTGGTCTTCAAAAGTGATAGGATTACAGGCGTGAGCCATTGCACCTGGCCTACATCTTTAAAATTTTAGCCACGAGACCAGTAAAACTCCTTAGTTTAAAAGGACAGTTGAATTCAAATGCAGCTTTGTAAATGGAAAGGTTACAGTTTGTCTGTCCTTCATGGCTGAAGATCTTACCAAGTTTTAAGAAAAACAAGATAGCAAATTTACATCTCAAAACAGAGAAAATTAAGCGTTTTCAAGAAGAAGTTTGGGTATGTTAGAGAAAGATTAAAAATGGACAACAAGTGATATAGTTTGAGTATTTGTCCCCTTCAAATCTCATGTTGAAATGTTATCCTCAGTGTTGGAGGTTGGGTCAAGTAGGAGGTTTTTGGGTCATGGTGGCAGGTCCCTCATGAATGGCTTGGTGCTGTCCTTGTGGTAATGAGTGAGTTCTTGTTCCGTTAGCTCATGTGAGAGCTGGTTTTAAAAAGAGTCTAGTGTCTTTCTCACCTTTCTCTTGCTCCCTTTTTGGCCATGTGATATGCCTGCTCCTCCTCTTTGCCTTCCACCATGATTGTAAGCTTCTTTTTCTTTTCTTTCTTTCTTTTTTTTTTTTTTTGAGATGGAGTATCACTCTGTTGCCCAGGCTGGAGTACAGTGGTGTGATCTCAGCTCACAGCAACCTCTGCCTCCCAAGTTCAAGCGATCCTCTTGCCTCAGCCTCCTGAGCAGCAAGGATTACAGGCACATGCCACCATGCCCAGCTAATTTTTGTATTTTTAGTAGAGACGAGGTTTCACCATGTTGGCCAACCTGGTCTCGAACTCCTGCCCTCAAATGATCCATCTGTCTCTGTCTCCCAAAGTGCTGGCATTACAGGCATGAGCTACTGCACGCGGCCAATTGTAAACTTCTTGAGGTTATCACCAGAAGCAGATGCTGGCATCATGCTTCTTGTACAGCCTGCAGAATAGTGAGCCAAATAAACTTTTCTTTATAAATCACCAAGCCTCAGGTATTCCTTTATAGCAACACAAAACAGACAAACACACCAATGTAACACAAAATTATAGAAATTCACATAGGATGTTACAATGAAAGATACAAATGAGCAGAGAGGAAATTCAGAAGCCTTTTAAAAATAACTAGCTAAGCCTGGGCAACATGGTATATTACTTTGTCTCTACAAAAGCAACAAAATTAGCCAGACATGGTGGTGTGTGCCTGTAATAGCAGCTACTTGAGATGCTGAGGTAGGAGAATGAGGACATTGCTTGAGCCCAGGAAGTTGAGGCTGCAGTGAGCTGTGATTGTGTGACTGCATTCCAGCCTGGACAACAGAGTAAGACCCAGTCTGATATGGTTTGGATATTTGTCCCCACCCAAATCTCATGTTGAAATGTAATAACTGGTGGGAAGTATTTGGATCGTGGGGGCAGGTCCCTCATGAACGGCTAGGGCCGTCCCCTCGGTGCCAAGTGAGTTTTTTGCAAGATCTCGTCATTTTAAAGTATGTGGCACCTCCCCCCACACTCTCTTTCTCTTATTCCTGCTTTTGCCATGAGATGTGCCTCCTCCCCCTTTTCCTTTCACCATGATTGTAAGCTTCCTAAGGACTCTCCAGAAGCAAATGCTGGCACTATGCTTCTTGTACAGCCTGCAGCACTGTGAACCAACTAAACCTCTTATAAATTACCCAGTCTCAGGAATTTCTTTATAGCAACTCAAGAATGGCCTAATACACTGTCTCAAAAAATAAAAACAAAAACAAAACAAAACAAAAAAGCAAAAAACCCCACCAAAAACAAAAACAAAAACAAACACCTAAATGTCAGAAAGTCATATTTTGGAGGCCAATCTAGTCATATAGGTGGCTTCTAATTTAGTCTCTGTTTTCTATTTAGACCACTGAGTTCTGGGCAGAGCCCATTAAGGAACAGGGCAAACAAAGCATTTGCAGTTTTTAGGGCCTAATATTTGTATATGTAAAAAGTAGGCACAGCTGGAAGACAGAGCATCTAGATTTTTAAAAATCAAGGATTCCACTTTTACACTGAACCCTGGGTCCCCCACGAAAGAGGGAAACACCAAAGGACTGGGCTGCACGGTGTTTCCAGAGTACACCTCACTACAAAGATGTCACCCTGAGGCTGGTGGGGGTGCGTGAGGCATTAGTGAGAGTGACAGATTGTGTGTGAGGCATTAGTGGGTGGGGGACCCATACCAATCAGCCCATTCTGTGATCAGCCCCTCCAACATGGGAGTGTTATTCCGTGGTGGTGAGTATTCCCACAGTCTCCATGTATTCAACTATGCCTTTTTTATAGAATAGAGCAAAGAAACAAGTAGCCTACATACAGTAATAACTATTAATTGCAACCACTGTCAGCTACCTCCAAAACTGCAGCCCTCACCAGTGACCCACCAGCCATTGCACACACAAGGTCAAATTCTCTAATAGGTCAAAGTAATTCCTTGAACCCCCAAAGCCAAAGAGACCAGGTAATGCAATGCAAAGGAGAGTGGAGCTTTAGAACTTGCCCATGACTCTTTAGACTCCACAGGAAGACAGAAGATCATTCCCACAAAGTGGGTGAGTAGCAGCTTTTTCTATGTTTCTTACAGGGTCTTTAGATGTTCCCACAGATCCTTTTATGTGGTATTCAAGACAGCAAAGAGAAAGGAGGAACAAAAAGCCAATGAAGTTTTACGCTTTTCTTAACAAAAATCATACCGCAAGAAATGAAGCATACAAAAAGACCAAATATACAATTAAAAGGAGTTTCAGTAAACTAGAAAAATCTTCAGAAATAGGATCCCAAAGAAAAAAGGCAGAAAGGCCTTTAAATATATATATTTATATAAATATATTTTTGCATATTTATATACATGTATTTATATAAATATATTTTTGCATATTTATATACATATATTTATATAAATATATTTTTTCATATTTATATACATGTATTTATATAAATATATTTTTGCATATTTATATACACATATTTATATATTGTAATAATACATTTATATATTATTATAATATATAATATAAAAATAATATTTATCTATTATATATTTTATAATATTTATATATTATATGTTATATATAATATATAACATATATTATATGTTATATATAATATATAACATATATTATATGTTATATATAATATATAACATATATTATATGTTATATATAATATATAACATATATTATACATTAATAGAATATATAAATAGAATATAATATATAAATATACAAATATATAACTATATATTTATAATATAATATAATATAAATTAAATTAAATATAAATTAAATAGATTTCTATGAATATATAGATATATATTCATAGAAATATATAACTCTATATTAAATATATACCTATATATTTAATATAGTTATAATATAATTCTATAAATATATGTATATTATATATTTATGTATATAACTATATATTCAACATATATGTTGAATATTAGCTTTTAATTAAGCTGACTTCTGATCATAGAGCTTTTTAAAAATATATTTTCAGATCTTTTATTATCAGATTTTAGCTGGGACAAATAGCTGATATTCCTGACTTTTAAACTTTTTTATGAAAGGTAACTTTGCAAGTGACCCAACAATTTAACTAAGGACACATGAGGTGTCTCCAAAGAGGTAAAAAGCAGTCCTCACAAGATACAGATGCACTCAAAGACAGTTCAAAGAAAATAAAGTTTCAGTAGCCGCAAACGGGATTCAACCCACATCTGTCCAGCCATATTCTCTAGTGTCTCAACTTCTCAGCTGACTGTCTACACACAAAGGCCCAAAAGCCTCATATGCCCCCACAGATGGAAGGAGGCAGAAAATCAAAAGCTGTCCATGAAAGGGAAAAGGATCAACAACAAATGGGTACCCCAAAAAGCCAAAAGTCACACAAATATCAGACCAAAAGGTACCGGTTCCCTGACTGGTAATCAAACCCAGACCACAGTAGTGAAAGCACAGAATTTTAACTACTGGACTGAAAGGTGGAGCAGCTTTATTGTGAATCCTATAGACAGTTTGAGCACATATGTTATGATTTTCACTTTGTGTTAGGTCAGATTTTTGCTGTTTAATTTTGTCAAGAGAATTTCTAAGGTTAGCCATGATATTATTATATGTCTTTATTTTAATTTGTTCTGTCTATAAACACAAAGAAGGCAATTGTTTAGAACCAAGCAACAAGGGTTGAGATGACAAAAGCCCACAGTGATGGGACTTTTTAAGACAAACTCCCCTGAGAGCTTGACACATTCAGAACACAAAGTGTGCTGCTTAAAATCTTACATGTCTCACGTCCCAGCCATTTTCAGACTGGTCACCTTATATGACCTGAAAATCATGCCTCATAGATGGTGGAGACCAAGAGAGAGTGCTCCCACTTGGTCACCAGCCACACTTTCAAGGATGTAAAACTAGATGAAAGGGGAATCTCATATGGTTTTCATTTTGGGGGCCCACAACAAAGTTTATATGCTGTTCTGGTCAGAACTACAATTCTGACAAGTCCGCAAGGCTGGCTGGAACAATGGGCTTATAAAGGCTTTAGGCCTATGTTCTACCTCATGCTTGGTACCCTTCTTTATGACATAACAACACAGAAAGATAAAGAAAGAAAAAGTTGATTTCTGGGACAAAAAGGATCAAATAATATGAATACTTAAACCAAAAATTACACCAGAGTCACAACACCCAAGACTACTCACACAAATCCTTGTCTCCCATTAATGAAGATTTTGCAGAGAAAAGAGACAAACAGGGATTTTAACTGTCAACTTGATCAGATTCCACAGAAAGAGAGGCCAGAAGCTTGGCTGGTAAGAAATTCTTGTTCTTCCGGCAGCTAGTCAGGTCCTGGGTTCCCTTCACTGTGGCTTAAGAGCAGAACAGTTTTGGTATCCTGCTCACAGCACCAAAACCGTAGGAGCCAAGCAAAAACTTCCCCTTTGCCCTCTGAAGGTCCACTGAAAAATCAACTGATGAAAGGCAGCTTAATGGGAGAAATGGCACAGAAATTTATTAACATACCCACAAAGGAGAACCACAGAGTAATTATTCCTCATGTCATTTCTTCTTTTAATCTGCTTTTGTCAGTTGACTTTTCAACAAAACTTCAGAGGGCAAAGGGGAAGTTTTTCCTTGGCCTCTATGATAGGAATTGATTCATTCGCTTGTTCATTCAACAAATATTGATTTTGTGTCTACTTCATGCCAGACACTGTTCCAGGTGCTGAGGATATGCAGGGGTGTGAGATTGGTAGGTTGGAGGCATATGACGCATGAAGCAGGAAAACAAGTTCAGTGGCTATTGTAGAAATTCTGGTGAGAAATGATGGTAGCTACTAAGCTAGTAGTAGTGGGATTGGACAGAAGGGCCACATCGAAGAGATTTTTAGGAAGAAGTTGACAGATTGTATGTGAGGCATTAGTGAGAGGCCAGAGATCAGGATGACTTTCAGGATTCTGGCTTTGGTGCCTCAGCCTGTAAGATTCGGAATACCAGAAGGGAGCAGATTCAGGAAATGAAGGGACTCTCCTTTCTTCCGTTTTGGATATTTCATTTGGTACCTGGAGCATCCAAGTGGAGTTCTTCAGAGGAGAGTTAAATTTATGGTGTTGGCACTCAGAGCAATGTTGCTTGAGTTAGAGATTTGATAGCTGAAGCCACAGGAAGAAATGAGATTACTTAGGAAAAGTGAGACAGAAGAGAAGAGAAAATTATCAAGTTTAATGGCTGGATTGAAGAAGAGAAATCTGTTTTCTTCATTTACATAGGAATAAAATGACAGAAGCCAGTGGAGAATAGAAGGTTAAAGAGGAAGAGCTTATGAGTGCCAAATGTTGGTTAGGGGCTGGGAAATCTTTCCCTTTGCCTTCTGAAGTTTTGCTGAAAATCACATATTACTAGGAGAAAAGGCATATAAATTTATTTGGTTAGAGTTGTACCTGACACAGGAGCCTTTAGAATGCGGACCCAAAGATATAGAGGAAACTGTCCATTTTTATCATTAGGTTCAACAAAGTATGGGCAGCTATGTAGAAATATGATTGGACAAAAAGGGTAAGATCTAATGCTAAAGACTGAGTGGGGAAACCGAGAAAGGCCTGTCTGTCTAGATTCTTCTTTGCATCTCTGAGCATGGATTTCATTCTGGGTATGGGGCAGGATGCTGTCTGGAATGAGGGTCTTTAGACCTACAATCAAACAAGGTAGGTCAAATAATTTTTTTTTATGGCTGATTTTTACACAAAAACGTTGGGGGAACGTTAGGATAATACTTTTAGGTTTTATGCCTGGTGTTGGGGAAATGGGGTTCTGGTTTCTATGACCTGCCTTGAGGAAGAAAAATTCTAGTTTCTAAGGCTAGCCTTGGGAGAATGAGGGGCCAGAGGCAGGAGGATAGAAGGTCAGAGAGACTTGCTTTTGAAGCCTTTGTATTGGAGTATTGTTTTTCTGGGATCCTACAGTTGCAGAGATGTGAAATAATCGTAGGATTCTGAAGAGTCCATGAAAGTGCACCCTTTCCAGAGATTGAGCACTCTAGATGCTGCAGCGGGTGTATCCTGCCCGAGGCCATTAAACTGATGAATAAACAACCACTTCTGGGAATCTAGTGCTAAGCAATCTTCTTATTATAATTTTATTATCCATCTAAATTTGCATATTGGGAGGAAAGTAGTAACAATAATAACAGCTAATATTTAGCATTTACTATGTTCCAAATGAACACTTTACATGGATTATCTAATTTAATTATCTTATATTGAGGTAGATCAGCAGGACTTGTTTTCCAAACACTGGTCACAACCTTGCTAATCAAAACAGGAGGCATTAAAGAAATCGGACAAATCAGGTAAAACCAAGATGGCAATGAATGTGATCTCTAACTGCCCTTGATCTGTGTTATACACTAATTATAATACATTAGCATGCTAAAAGATACTCACACTGGTGCCATAACAGTTTACAAATGCCATGGCAATGTCCAGAAGTTACCTTATATGGTTTAAAAGAGGAGGAACCCTTGGTTTTGAGAACTCCTCATCCTTTTCTAGAAAATTTATGAATAACCTGCCCCTTATTTAGCATATAATTAAGGAGTAGCTATAAATATAGTTAGTCAGCAATCCATGAGTGCTACTCTGTCTATGGGGTAGCCCCGCTCTATCTATGGAGCAGCCATTTTCCTGTATTCTGTTGCTCTTAATAAACTTTGTTTGCTTTCACTTTACTTTGCCGGCTCACCCTTGAATTCCTTCCTGCATGAAGCCAAGAACCCTCCTGGGCTGAGCCCCAGTTTTCGGATTCACCTGCATCATCTTTCCTGGAACCCATGAAGGGATTAACAAGCCGAGGGGACCTGCAGGAGACCTTCACTGGACGCCCCCCCTACTAACGTCAATCAGCACCATTTGCCCTCCATGGATAGGTGTCTCCTTTGTTTCCCCTGCTATTTGGGCAATTGTTTCTATTTTATATGAGGTAGGACAGTTTCCTTGTTTGTTTTGCATTTTTTTCTTTCTTTTTTCTTTTTTTTCCAAGACATAGTTTTGCTCTGTCACCCAGGCTGGAGTGCAGTGGCGTGATCTCAGCTCACTGCAAACTCTGCCTCCCGGGTTCAAGCAGTTCTCCTGCCTCAGCCTCTTGAGTAGCTGGGATTACAGGCGTGTGCCACCATGCCTGGCTAATTTTTGTATTTTTAGTAGAGACGGGGTTTCCCCATGTTGGCAAGGCTGGTCTCAAACTTCTGACCTCATGATCCACCCACCTCAGCCTCCCAAAGTGCTGGGATTACAGGTGTGAGCCACCGCGCCTGGCTGCATTTTTTCTTTTGTTATTATGAGTGATCCCCCATTGTGCTGACTTTGGAATGTTGGAGTCATGTTGTTCTGTGCCCCCAATTGTTTTGGAATTGTCCCCATAGGATTGTGGGTGAGAATCCCACCATTGAGGACCTTGGGCTTGTGCCTTTGGGGTTCATTGTTGTCTGCCTCCGGGTTATTCTGGGATGTGTAGCATTTGATGTGGGGGATCGTCATTGGTTGATGCCTGGACGCTCCAGGTTTTTCAGCATTAACTGCTTTTGTCCCTCTAAGATTGTGGGTTAGAGTCCCACTCTAGAGGGATCTAGGTAACCCCTCTAGGATTGTGGGTTAGAGTCCCATCCTTGGGGGATCTTGGTCTCTGTCATCATTTTTTCTTGTTGTCTTTGTCATCCCACTTTTTCTCCAAAATGCTTTCTTCACTTTTTGTGGAATTCAGACTATAAGAATTCTATTTCCTTATTTTAATCTCTCCTTCAATAATTTGCTTATTAAAACTCCTCTTTTGGCCGGGTGTGGTGGCTCAAGCCTGTAATCCCAGCACTTTGGGAGGCCGAGGCTGGTGGATCACAAGGTCAGGAGTTCGAGACCATTCTGGCCAACGTGGTGAAACCCTGTCTCTACTAAAAATACAAAAAAATTAGCCGGATGTGGTGGCAGGCACCTGTAGTCCCAGCTACTCGGGAGGCTGAGGCAGGAGAATGGCGTGAACCCGGGAGGCAGACCTTGCAGTGAGCCGAGATCATGCCACTGCACTCCAGCCTAGGGGACAGAGCCAGACTCCATCTCAAAAACAAACAAATAAACAAACAAAAAAAGCCTCCTCTTTTGTTGCATTCCATTTGCTAGTGGATGCAGCCATCCATCTCTCTACTGTCCACTCATATCTCATAATTCATTTTTGTTATGCCATGCTAACTGTACTTATGCCTTTTTTGCAGGAATTAGTGGTGATTGCCCTACTGACCTTTCTTGAGGGAAAAGGGAGGTAGGCATTTGAAAGAAAAATTAACTAGGCTCTTGCTAGATTTAGAAAAACTTCTGTGTCTGTGGAGATCCTTGTTAGACATGGGGACAATGGCAAGCATCTCAAAGGACTTGCTGCTAGGGTGTCAAAAGCAATTGGATCAAATTCAAATTCTCTTAAAGAGAAAGATCGATTTTCTTTCTTTTTTTTCATGGAAGAAAAACTTTAATTGCTGTTTTAAAAAACATCTGTATGAAGTAGAAATTGGTTTCAATAACATTAGTAAAAAATATGTTCTAGAAAGTGGAGGTAACTGGATGTAAAATTCTGGCAGCAATTTAATAGAACAGTCCTAGACGGTTAGGCTGAGGCCAACACCTAATGAGGATGAAAGCTTTGTCTGTGGGGAATTTTGGATGATACTTGGAGAAATATTACACTGTGCATAAGCCAAATTGAATTGCTTTCACAAGTGTTATAAAGTTTCATATAGTAAAAGGTTTTTTCTACATGCACTTCAATTTCACAGCAAGAGTGGCAGAGAATACCTAAACACAGGAGAGAACATTCATGCAAGATATCTATTTCCTTGATATAATAATGCATACAATTCAAAATGATTGCACTATCACTACGTATAGGGCTTTCTGCAACTACACTGTGGTGGTTATGGAAGGCACTGCCCCCCCAGCATCGACATCTAGAAAGCATCCAATACCTTCTTACGTGTGTTCTCTTTTTGCATTTTTTTCTTCATTTTTCTTAATCAATTCTGCTGTTATTGCTGCTTCTTAGCAAAACTTGTAAAAACAAAATTGTAATCATTGAACATAGCACTCTGGCAATCAAGACGCTTAAAACCTTCAATCTTCTGAGGTGAAGAAAACACGGCGCGACATTTAGAACTCTGATTAACAAAGTGATCACAAATTTTCCTGACTTGAAGACTTCCATAGCTTTCCTGATCAGGTCATCATAGGAGGTGACTTAAGTTTGTTTCAAAGCTAACATAAAAATATTCTGGTTCTGTAGTGATGTGAATAGTCCAATAAGTTCCATCTGATTTCATTCCATTCATCGAATACCCATAAGGATTGAACATTGTGGCATTAATGACAGAACCTGGTATCAGGTTGTGAATTCCACTCTTACAAGTGACATCCTTTGCAGTAACGCCATCTTTCATGTAGAACTGGTCCACAACTGCTGGGTCAAGCCCACTCATCAAATTTTCCAGGGTTTGATCTGGCTGACTGATTACCTTTCTGGGAAATCCAGAGTACATAAGTACCAACTGTCAGAATTCATACTTCCCATACAATATGCTGCTCCATTTGGGAAAATTGCATTAAGAAACTCTATTTCTTCCTGGAAATTCTAGTGTAGGTACCCTTAGGGGGAAGCCTTCATGAAATTCTTACAAGAATAAAAGAAGCTTTGAATTGAATCAAACCCACCGTAATGCCTAGCAAGCTTCAACCAGTGCTTTCAGCAAGAGAGTGGTACCACGTGTCTTCAAAATGAAACGTTTCTTGGAGACAAACATGCTACTCTCACTGAGTACATAAGCTTCCTGGTTGTCAGTTTTTGTCACACTTATCATTGAACGTTGCACATCCTTCAAAAGTATGTCCCACTTGGCCAGGCGTGGTGGCTCACGCCTGTAATCCCAGCACTTTGGGAGGCTGAGGCAGGCAGATCACGAGGTCAGGAGATCGAGACCATCCTGGCTAACACGGTGAAACCCCGTCTCTACTAAAAATACGAAAAATGAGCTGGGCGTGGTGGCGGGCGCCTGTAGTCCCAGCTACTCAGGAGGCTGAGGTAGGAGAATGGCGTGAGCTTGGAAGACCAAGCTTGCAGTGAGCCGAGATCGTGCCACTGCACTCCAGCCTGGGCGACACAGTGAGACTCCATCTCAAAAAAAAAAAAAAAAAGTCCCACTCAGATCTTGGGATAGTGCGAAGATCCCCAGATCCTTGGTTTGCACTGGGCTGCTGCCAGGAGAACCAAACCTCCAGCAGCTTCTCGGTCCCTTCGGAGAAATGTACAGCTTCCATCACCAAGAGAGTAGTGAACAATCAACAACCACAGAAAATCAACTAAATTAAACCTTTTCTTCCACTGCTGCGGCTGCCGCGGCTGCTGTGAATTGTTCCAACTGTGTTACAAAAGTTCAGCTTCCTTTTTTTTTTTTTTTAAAGACTAATAAAATGACTGGACGTGGTGGCTCACGCCTGTAATCCCATCACTTTGGGAGGCTGAGGCGGGCAAATCACTAGGTCAGAAGATCGAGACCATCCTGACCAAGATGGTGAAACCCCGTCTCTACTAAAAATACAAAAATTAGCTGGGCATGGTAGTGGGCGCCTGTAATCCCAGCTACTTGGGAGACTGAGCCAGGAGAATCGCTTGAACCTGGGAGGCGGAGTTTGCAGTGAGCCGAGATCAAGCCACTGCCCTCCAGTCTGGTGACAGAGCGAGACTCTGTCTAAAAAAAAAAAAGTAAAAATTTCCCGGCTTTGTGTGAGTGAAAGTTGAACGTGAATCTTTTGGAAACAGAGGCAGATACAGTTCAGTCTCTTGTATTCCGCTGCTTCCCTGTCAGAGAGAGTAGAGCGAATGCTAGCTAATGTGGCCGGCCATACTGTGTAAGCCGAGACTCATTTTCTACTGCAACACAGTTTGGGTCCAATACAAACTAAGAGACCAAGAAATTTGGCCTAAAAATGGTTTGTTACATTATAGTACTATTTTACAATTCAACTTATTCTGTAAAAAGGAAGGAGAATGAAGAGAAATCCCTTATGTACAGGCTCTTATGGCTCTCTACTAGGATCCTGACTTAAGGGACACCTGTAGAATGTGCCTTGCTCATGTTACATCCAGACACCAAAAAGCCACACTAGATACCCTACATAATCCCCTCCCAGCTACTCCCCATAGAAGGCCCATGTGCTCCCCAACCTGAAGTCTCTTCAGTCCCCAGTTCTGAGGAGGGTGATCTCACCAGTTCCACAGCACAGGATTCTACCTCCCCTTCCCCTTATTAAACTATCCCAAGCCTATATCTCGCCCTGCCCAAGGAAGTAAGCCCAACCAGTATCACCAGGAGTGGGGTCTCATATCAGCCCCTAAAACTGAACTTATGTTCATTGTGAGAGGTAGCAGATAGAGATGACTGGACAACCAGAATACATGTGTTTTTTTTCTATATGTGATTTGGCTTTATGCAAGGAGAAATATAGCTGGTTTTTAGAGGATGCAGGGAAGTTTGCAGAGAAGTTTGTTAAGTTGACCATGTCCTTTGACTTAACTTGGTATGACTTGCAAATGTTGTCCACCTGCTCTATCACAGAGGATAAACAAATGATTCTGGGTACTGCCCGTAAAAATGCAGGTAGAATGCTTATAACCAAGGCCATGCCATTTATCATATGGGGGGAGATGCAGTTCCAGATCTGGAGCCTCAAAGAGATTACCAGAGGAGTTGCCAAGATTTTGAATGCAGAAATCACATGGTAACTTGTTTAATAGAAGGCATGAAAAAGTGTGCGGTTAAGCCAGCTAATTATGACATGATTAGAGATGTAACTTTGAAAAGGATGGAAGTCCTGCTTTATTTCAGGGCTGTCTGGTTGAGGCACTCAGGAATTATACTAATACAGACCCAGACTCCCTGGAAAGGTATGCTTTCCTGGGTATGCATTTTATTACTCAGTCTTTCCTTGAGATTAGAAGGAAGTTACATAAGGCAGAAACGACACTTCAAACCCCCATGGGCCAACTCTTTTTTTTTTTTTTTTGAGATGGAGTCTCACTCTGTTGCCCAGGCTGGAGTGCAGTGGCATGATCTTGGCTCACTGCAACCTCTGCTTCCTGGGTTCAAATGATTCTTCTGACTCAGCCTCCCGAGTAGCTGGGACTATAGGCATATACCACCACACCCAGCTAATTTTTTTTGTATTTTTAATAGAGACGGGTTTCACCATATTGGCCGGGCTGGTCTCGAACTCCTGACCTCAAGTGATCCGCCTGCTTTGGCCTCCCAAAGAGCTGGAATTACAGGTGTAAGCCACCACACCTGGCCAGGCCGACTCTTAAACATGGCCTTTGGAGTTTACAACAGTAGGAACACGGCAGAGGAGGCAGAGAGAACCAAAAGAAATAGTCAAAACACACAGTTCGTGGTGGCTGCCTTGAGCCCCCTACCACCTCAGAGTTACACATCCTGAGGAAGTGCCATGAGATTGGCATCTGGGATGCATAAATGAGAGCCTGACTTAGTGGCCCCTGAGCCAAAGTCAGTGTGCCCTCTGTAAGCAAGAGGACCACTGGAAAAGGGCTGCCCCAGGCTCTGAGGGGATCAACCAAACCCATAATATCCAAGAGAACAGAAGACTCATGGGGCCTGAGATCCCCCACAGCTCCCACTGGACACCTTACTATCTCCACAGAGGAGCTTCCGGTAACCCTTTACATAGCAGGTAACAATACTGAGTCCTTGTTGGATATGAGTCAGCCTCTCAGTTCTGACCCATTTCTCAGGGGCATCGTCTTCTTTTACATTTTGAGCACTTTACTGCTTAAAAAAGTGTCCCTTATATGGTTTAAAAGGGGAGGAACCCTTGGTTCTAGGAACTCCCCATCCCTTTCATAGAAAATTTGTGAATAACCCACCCCTTATTTAGCATATAATTAAGGAGTAGCTATAAATATTGTTAGTCAGCAATCCATGACTGCTACTCTGCCTATGGGGTAGCCCTGCTCTGTCTATGGAGCAGCCATTTTCTGTTGTTTTAATAAACTTGCTTTGCTTTTACTTTACTCTGTCACCACCCTTGAATTCTTTCCTTCCTACCTGAAGCCAAGAGCCCCAATTTTTGGGTTTGCCTGTATCAATTTGATCTTCAAAACAACCCTATAAAGTAGGCATTATTGCTTACATATTTTATACATATAAAAATACTGGGGGTCAGACACGTAAATTAACTTGCCTAAGATCACATAAATAGTGAGCTACTCAGTTGTAAATACATAGTCTACAAGCTTAAACATTATGCTACACTTTGTCGCCAGAATAAATGGATCCTATTGATGCAAACATTCCATTCTTCTTGAATTATATTTCTCACTATAAATAAATAAACAGGCCTCCCAATCATACTAGCATTTGGAATAATATAAATTTGTGAATGATTTGGAAACCAGCAATTGTCAGTACCAGGAAACATAAACAGTGAGTGTAGACTGCTTTGTCTAAGCTTGATTGTGAAATAAAAGAAAGAGATATAGAACTAGTTTGCAATGCAAGTGTATTAAAGAAGTTTCTGTTGCTATTAGAGTTTTTTTAAAATTATATAAACATAAATATGTCAGCTAAAGAAAATGAGGTGAAGGACTACATCAGGGAAAAGAGGGGAAATCAAGGGAGGAAAGGACTGAAGGAGGTGGCAGCTCGCAAATTCAAAGTACAGGCAGTAGGAGTAACTTTGGATGGGAGAAACTGTTTCATTGAGAAATGGAAAGAGATGCAGACACTGCAGGAGAAGAGAATGTTGGAAACAAGATGCTCTCCATGTTCTCAGTGAAAAAGAAGGAAATGTCTTTGCTGAAAGTGAGGGTAGGGATGTAAAAAAAGAGGACTCGAGGAAAGTGACAACAGTTGCAAAAGCTGCTCTGGGAGGAGTGTGATCCTAGGAAAACTATTGGGTGGTGCAGAGGCCCAGTTGAGGTTGGAAAGTAGAGATTTGCAGGGGCGACACTCTGGACCATTTTGTGATTTCTCTCTAGCAACTCCCCTTTTTTTTTGAGACAGAGTCTTGCTTGGTGGCCCAGGCTGGAGTGCAATGGCACGATGTCAGCTCACTGCAACCTCCGCCTCCTGGGTTCAAGCAATTCTTGTGCTTCAGCCTCCCAAGAGGCTGGGATTATAGGCATGCACCACCACGCCTGGCTATTTTGTTTGTTTGTTTGTTTTTTTTAGTAGAGAAGGGGTTTTGTCATGTTGCCCAGGCTGGTCTCAAACTCCTGGCCGCAAGCAATCTACCCACCTCGGCCTCCCAGTGTTGGTATTACAAGCATGAGCCACCGCACCTGGCTTCTCTCTAGCAACTCTTGACAACCTGATATAGGCATTGGGAAACCTGTTAGTGGGAATGTAATTTTGTTATGTAGTTTAAGACAGAAGGATTAAGACAGAAGGGGTTGAGAGGCTGTTCATGGCTTAGACTAGATAGAGAAAGGGTTGAAGATGGAAGATAGATAGATTGGAAGGAAAAAGGAATCAAGACATAGAAATAAGGGAGTTGAAAAGAAAGTCGTGGTCAGACCATGACATGTTGGTGTTGAAAAGTTTAGAGGAAGTTCTGAATGAATAATTAGAACATGTAATATACTACTAATAGCACAATTCAACTAACTGAACTGAGTGCTTGCTGACCAGCAGCAAGGTAATGTAATATCTGGAAATGCTCATTAATCAGATGATGTACAGAGTCCAAGTGATGTACAGATTCCAAGTTTGGCACTTAAAAAGACAGGAACATCAATGTTTAATGTATAAATGTCAGCAAGCAGGCTTTTGCCATTGGCATATTTTGTTTCCCTATTTTACTCGTTCAATCTATTAACTGCTCTTTTTGTTGGCATGTGGTCAAAACCCAGTATCTTTTTTCTATTTCAACTCCTACAGAATATTCACAATGCTTTCCTTCCTTTTAACAAGTATATTCTGACTGCCTAAGAAAGCCAGACACTCTGTTAGGTGTTGATGACATGCCAATGAATAAGATAAAATATACATCTTCAAGCAGCTTGCACTTCAGTGCAGGAATTATACAAATAGGAAATAATATGGAATGCAGTGAACCAAATGTTTATGTCTCTGCAAAATTAATATATTAAAATCCTAACTCCCAAGGTGATAGTATCAGGGGGTAATACCTATACCCAATACCTTGGGTATTGGGAGGTGATCAGATCATGAGGGCAGAGTCCTCATGAATGGGATTAGTATCCTTATAAAAAGAGACCCAGAGAGATACCTTGCTTCTTCCCCATGTGAGGCAATAGCTGTCTTTGAGGACACAGTCCCTCACCAGACAACAAGTCTGCTGCTACCTTGATCTTGGACTTCCCAGCCTCAAGAACTGTGAGAAATAAATTTCTGTTGTTTATAGATGACCCAGTTTATAGCATTTTGGTATAGCAGCCCGAACAGACTAAGACACAGAGTGATAAACACTATAATAATGTTAAAACTTGAGTCTTATGGAAGGGCACTTAACGTTGGATGGCCTGGAAAGGCTTCTGTGAAAAGGTCTCATCTCAAATAAAATTAAGGATCAGTAGGATAATCCAGGAAAATGAACGGGGAGGGAAAAATGAGAGGGACTTGATGTTCACAGAGGACTCCCTCTTTCTATCTATAAAGGGGCTTCTGTTTTCCTTGCTTCTCGTGGTACCTTCATTCCCACAGGGAAGTCATTTTAGCATCCCCTCTCAGAGGATACTCTTTCCCACCAGAATCATTGAACTCAGAACCAAAAGACCTACAGTTAAGTCTCAGCTCTAATTCTTGTTGTTGTGACTTCAGATGTATCAGTTTACCCTAAGCCATTGTTTCTTCACCTTAAAACAGGAATAGGCTGGGCACGGTGGCTCACGCCTGTAATCCCAGCACTTTGGGAGGCCGAGGTGGGCGGATCATGAAGTCAGGAGTTTGAGACCAGCCTGGCCAATTATGGTGAAACCCCATATCTACTAAAAAATACAAAAATTAGCTGGGCATGGTGGCATGCGCCTGTGGTCCCAGCTACTCGGGGGGCTGAGGCAGGAGAATCGCTTGAACCTGGGAGGTGGAGGTTGCACCACTGCACTACAGCCTGGGCAACAGAGTGAGACTCCATCTCAAAAAACAAAAAAACAAAACAAAAAAACAAAACCCCCCCAGGAATAATAGAACCTTCTTCCGAGTTATTGAAGTGATTAAATCAGGTAATACATGTCAAGGTGGTGTGTAAACTGAAATATTACACAGAAAGTAACTATTCTTACTGTCCTAAGGTGGCATGATTTATGCTTTTGGACTCTTGAGCCCATTGTGGAGATTAAGAAACAAAGAATCCGTAACCATCAATATGAATTTATAGTTACTTCTCAGGTCTGACAAGTTTAAACCCTGAAATTAATTGTTCCCTGAGGCTTTCTAAAATTTTTGAGTTAATGCTACAAATTCCTACAATTTGTCCTCTACTCAAAAGCCACTACAGAGGGATGTAGTGCCTAAACTGTCACCTAACAGTAGAGTGTGCCAGCAATGCAATCCTTAGAGTACCTTGGCCACTCTGTCAGATAAAAAGATCACTTGAAAGGGGACTTGACAATTAACATGCCAAATAAATGTTGAAAACACTGAATAAAGATGAGGTGTGGGGTAAGGGAGATGAAAAACCTCTTTATCCCAAATTCAGGATGGCATCCTGAACCTTGAACGTTTGCTTCCATTGATAAGAAATGATTTCATGGAATTGCTTTCTTAATCTACAGGCAATTCATTTGACAAATTTATGCCACAGGAAAAGAGGCACTAATGAATATTTTAAGTAAGCTGAATGTACCAAATGTACCTTACTTTTATTTTTTAGATTGTGAGAGTGAGGGACTTAGTCTCAGAATAATTACAATACTTAACATTTTTTTTCTAATTTTACAAAGAAACATTGAAAAAACAGCAAATTTGGAAGAATTTTATATACTTACCTGTGTATCTACCACCTAGATTCTACCATTACTATTTTACTACACCTGTCAGGCTTATTTTTTTAATTAAACATTTTATTTTGAGATAATTGGAGATTCACATGCAGTTGTAGGAAATAATACAGAGAGATCCCCTGTAGGCTCTACCCAGTTTCCCCCAATGGTAATATTTTGCAAAACTATAGTACAATATCATAACCAGGGTATTGACATTGATGTAATCAAGATATAGAACATTTCTATCACAAGGATTTCTCAGGTTGGCCTTTTATAGCCACAGCTACATCTCTTTTACCCTCATCCCCTCCTCAAACTCTGGCAACTACCAATCTGTTCTCTATTTTGATAATTTCATTTTTTCAAGAATATTATATAGGGGGCTAGGTGCGGTGGCTCATGCCTGTAGTCCCAGCACTTTGGGAGGCCGAGGCAGGCGGATTGCTTGAGGCCAGGAGTTGAAGACTACTTTGGCCAACATGGTGAAACCCTGTCTCTATTAAAAATGCAAAAATTAGCTGGGCATCGTGGCACATGTGCTACTTGGGAGCCTGAAGTGGAATTGCTTGAACCCAGGAGGTGGAGGTTGGTGTGAGCCGAGATTGAACCACTGCACTCCAGCCTGGGCGACATAGGGAGATTCGGTCTCAACAACAACAACTATATATATACACATTATAAATATATATAATAATACATATACTAATATATATACACATTATATATTAAATATAATATATAATTAATTAAATTATATATTTAAATAATTAAATTATACATTTATTTATAATTAAATTAAAATAATTTAAATAATTAAATTATGTATTAAATATAATATATAATATATATATATAGCTATATAATCTATAATTATAGATTATAGCACTTTGGGAGACTGAGGCAGGAGGACCACCAGAGGCCAGGAACTTAAGACCAGCCTGGACAACATAATGAGACCTTTGTTTCTACAAATAAAAGAGAATGTTACGTAAATGGAATAGTAAGTATGTAATCTTTTAAGACTGGCTTTTCCCTCTTAGCATAATTCTCTGGGGAGTGATCCAAGTTGTTGAGTGTTTCAGTAATTCATTCATTTCCATTGCTGAGTAGTCTTCCATGGTAAGCATGTATAACAGTCTGTTTAACCATTCACCTGTTGAAGGACATATGGGCTGTTTCCAGTTTTTGGCTCTTATGAATAAAGCTACTATGAACAATTATGTAGAGGTTTTTGTGTGAACATACATTTTTGTTTCTCTGTGACAAATGCCTAGGAGTATAAATGGTAGAACCATATGGTAGTTACAGGTTTTTTAAAGAAACCATCAAACTGTTTTCCAGTTTGACTATATCATTTTATACTCTCAGCAGCAATGTATGAATAATACAGTTTCTCCCCACCCTTGCCAGATTTTGATATTATCGCTATTTTTCTTTTTAGGCATTTTTTTTTTTTTTTTTTTTTGGACAAGGTCTGGCTCTATTGCCCAGGCTGGAGTGTAGTGGTACAATCCTGGATCCTAGCTCACTGCAACCTCTGCCTCTCAGGCTCAAGCCATCTTCCCACCTCAGCCTCCTGAGTAGCGGAAACTACAGGCACATGCCACCACGCCCAGCTAATTTTTGTATTTTTTGTAGAGACTGGGTTTCGCCATATTGCCCAGGCTGGTCTCGAACTTGTGAGCTCAAGCAATCTGCCCGCCTCGGCCTCCTAAACTGCTGGGATTACAGGTATGAGCCACTGTGCCCAGCCCTGTTTAGGCATTCTTATAGATACGTAGTGGTTGTCTCATTGCAGTTTTAATTTTCCCTTCCTTAACGGCGAATAATGTTGATCGTCTTTTCATGTGCATGTATTCCTCTTCTGTGAAACGTCTCTTTATACCTTTTGCCCATTTTCTATTTGAATTTTGTTTTACTGTTAGGTTTTAAGAGTTTTGAAGAAATATATATATATTTCTTAAATATGTATTTCTTAAAAAAATAAGAAAATATTTCTTAAATATTTTCTTAAATATTTATATATTTCTTAAATATATATTTATATATTTCTTAAATATACATAAATTTATATATATATAACTGATTGACTCTTTTGCAGAGCTAAATTTTTTTTTGCTTTTGTTTTGTTTTGTTTCTTGTTTTGAGACGGAGTCTCACTCTTTTGCCCAGGCTAGAGTGCAGTGGCGCAATCTTGGCTCACTGCAACCTCTGCCTCCTGGGTTCAAGCGATTCTCCTGCCTCAGCCTCTCGAGTAGCTGGGATTATAGGCACTTGCCACCATGCCCAGATAATTTTTGTATTTTTAGTAGAGACGGGATTTCACCGTGTTGGCCAGGATGGTCTCAAACTCCTGACCTCAACTAATACGCTCATCTTGGCCTCCCAAAGTGCTGGGATTACAGGAGTGAGCCATAGCACCTGGCCTTTTTTTTTTTTCTTGACAAGGTTTAATTTATCAGTTTTTCCGTTTGTAAATAATGCTTTTTTAGTCCTTCAACATAAATAAGGTAAAAAAATAACGCTTTTGGTGTCAAGACTATTCCTAGGTCCTGGAGATTTCATCCTATTTTTTTCTGAAAGTTTTATGGTTTTACATGTAACTGTGTATTCCATCCTGACTTTATTGTAAAAATCTGTGAGACTTAGGTTGAGGTTCATTTTTGTTTGACTGCAGATGTCCAACTGTATTAGTACCATTTGTTGAAAAGACTATCTTTCCTTTGTTGAATTGCTTTCGCACCCTTGCCAGAAGTCAGATGCATTTTTTAAAACCTATGATGGGCTAGACTCTGGGCTATATTCTTTACGTAAATTCTCTTCTCCTCTTCACAATGGCCTGTTAAATAGTTATTGTCTCCATATTTTTTATAGTTGAACTTTCCCAAGGGTACTCAGCCAGACTCAGGATTCAATCCAGTCTTCTTCCATAGTGGCTGCTGCTTATTGATCTAGCTAACTTTTATTTAGCGTTCGTTATGTGCCAACACTGTGCCAAGCTTGAGGAAACAGGAGTTGCACAAGGCTTCCTAGAATACTTCACAGAGGAAGAGAAAAAAGCTACACCTTAAAGGATGAACATAAGCTTGCAAAGAAAAGGTAGAGCAGGGAGAGCGTTCTAGACTGAAGGAAAAGCATGCGAAAGGCAAGGAAGTATGGAATTGCTCCATACATTCAAGAAACATCCAGTGTTTTGCTGTAGCTAAAAGGAGGGTAGTAGGGAATTTTCTCATGTTTGGCTTGAAATGTTTGTGGATATCTCAATGGCAATGACCAGCAGGCAGTTGGCTGCAAGAGTCTGGAGCTTAGGAGAGAGGTCTGGGCTAGAGATTGAGCTTTGGGAGTGGTCCTAGCACAAGTAACATTGTACACAGAGAAAGTATTAGAGTTAATAGGAGAGAGGGCCAAGGGAACATCAGAAACATGTGCACATTTAAGTGGTAAAATAATTGAGAATGAGCTGGGTGTGGTGGTGCACACTTGTAATCCCCGCTACTTTGTGAGTCTGAGGCAGGCAGATCACTGGAGGCCAGGAGTTCAAGACCAGCCTGGCCAACATGGTGAAACCCCATCTATCAAAAATACAAAATCAGCCAGGTGTGGTGGTGGTCACCTGTAATTCCAGCTACTTGGGAGGCTGAGGCAGGAGAATCACTTGAACCCATGAGGCAGATGTTGCAGTGAGCTGAAGTCACCCTACTGCACTGCAGCCTGGGCTACAGAGTGAGACTGTTTCAAAAAAAAAAAAAAACAAACAAACAAAAAAAGAAAAAGAAAAAAAAAGAATTGATAATAAATGGTACGAGGAGAGGAGATAGGAGAGTATAACAAACCAGTGGAGGTGAGATATTCTGGTTTTTATTTTTCTATTATGGGTAACATGATGTAGCATAAAAAAAGATCTTCAAAGAGATGATGCTTTGCAAAACTTATATTAAATTAGAATTTTTAATCAAACGCAAAATTTAAAAAGTGAAATATTATAAAAATGTTAAGCATGTTAAAGCAAACTAAATATGGCCTGAGAAAGACTCTGTACTTCTATATTTGAGTCTTTGTGGATGAACTGTAATCTAACTTAATAAGCAAAATTGAAAACCTAACTTAATAACTATGCACCTGTAACAATAGCTGAGTGGTGGCCAATCCCAGCAGCCATACTTCAACCACTCATAGACTACTGAATGTTCAAACTGCATTCAAATAAGGCAAACGCTGAGCTGTAACCAGTCTCACTGTTTCTGTACCTTATTTCCAATTCCTGTACTTCACTTTACCTTTTTTGTCTATAAATTTATTCTGACCACAAGGCACCCCTGGAGTCTCTGTGAATCTGCTGTGATTCTGGGGGCTGCCCGATTCATGAATGGTTCATTGCTCAATTAAACTCCTTTAAATTTAATTTGGCTGAAGTTCTTCTATCAAGTACTATTATGGGGTTTTATAATCAAGTAGTTTGATAATAGTGATAAATATATGATATATAGAAATTGCAGGAAAAGTTCAATTAGTTGAGTGTTTATTAAACCAGTAAACCAGGTATATAACTAAGGAAATTTTTCCCGAATTATTAATACAAAATGACTTTCACCTGAATTTCCCCCAAATAATTTGGATTTTCACTTTAAACTCAAGAACTGGCAAATCCATCCCTCTTCAAAAAACAAAGAAACTCCCCCCCAAAAACCCCCAAAACCCTCTTTACAGTGTGTTACCCTTAAACACACAGAATGCCCAGGTAGTGGGCTGAATAGTGTTCCCCCTCAAAGTATTTGTGTCCACCTTTATTTGGAAATACAGGCTTTGTAGATGTAATTAGTCAAGGATCTCAAGATAGAAACCATCCTGGATTTAGGGTGGTCCTTAAGACCACTGACTGGTATCTTTATAAGAGAGAGGAGAGGGAGGTTTGGACACAGGCACATAGAGAAGAATGCAATGTGAAGATGGAGGCAGAGATTGGCTGCATTTATAAGCCAAGGAACACCAAGGACTGCTGACAACCAACAGAAGCTCTGGCAGAGGCATGGGATGGTTTCTCCCTCAATGCTTCCAGAAGGAATCCACCCTGCCAATCCCTTCATTTTGGGCTTCTGACCTCCAGAACTGTGATAGAAATGATTCCTGTTGTTTTCAGCCATCCAGTTTGTGGTAATTTCTTACAGCAGCCCTAGGAAACTAACATAGCTTCTACTCCTCACCAGCTTCCCAGACCCTCTAAACTATGATTACACAGATAATTTTCTTTTTTTTTTTTGAGACGGAGTTTCACTCTAGTCACTCAGGCTGGAGTACAATGGCATGATCTTGGCTCACTGCAACCTCCGCCTCCTGGATTCAAGCGATTGTCCTGCCTCAGCCTCCCAAGTAGCTGGGGTTACAGGCACCTGCCACCATGCCTAGCTAATTTTTATATTTTTAGTAGAGATGGGGTTTCACCATATTGGCCAGGCTGGTCTCGAACTCCTGACCTCAGGCAATCCGCCTGCCTTGGCCACAAAGTGCTGGGATTATAGGCGTGAGCCACCGTGCCTGGCCAATTTTTTATATTGATTTAAAAATCCATAGGTTTTTGTAATTGGTACTTACTATATGCAAAGGGCAATATTCACAGTAGTATGCTACGGGCTAGTTTTTTAGATGCTCACAGAAATTTCAAATGCAAACTAGTTTTACTTATGTAGCTTAAACAAATGCCAATTGTTGAACTTTGTGCTTGCTCTTTAATATCAGTTCTATTTTTTCTTCCAGTTAATGTTGATTAGCATCAGCTCATTTAGTCAGTTAACATTTATTTCCTAAAATCAAACACTCTTGATTGGTTAGCCTGGGAGAAGAGGGCTAAGATTAAGGTTAGTGATGGTTCCCTTAAAACCTGTTGAGTGTCCGCAATGAAATCTAAGAATCCCATCTCTCTGGGGCTGTTCACTTTACTAATAATTATTTATAAAAGGGAAGCTGAGACAATAAATGGCCAATAACCATGTAACAATAACCACAATGAAAAGACATTAAAGCTACCTTTTCTCTAGCCTGATTTTACCTAGATGCTGGGTTTTGGTAACAAGCCATCACTAGAGGTCAGTTTTTGATTACATGTCTTCTCAGGTTCAGCCTATGTTTTGATTTTTGGCTACTGGGCACCTCTCTGGTTTTTAGGCTTTAAAGCAGATCCAAATGTTATATTATAGTCTTGTACATGTTTCATCCTTTTTGCTTCTGATAGATTAGAACTCTAATTATTAAAAACTATTTTTAAGCATTTGTGACTACAAAAACTCCTAAACTTCAAAGGGTTTAAATTTTGATGTTTATCCTAATTTTTAAATATTTTAAAAATTATTCAATAATAGAACAATCTGTAATGAAAACTTACACATATGTGAGAGGTACTATTTTAAGATGAGAGTTTGCAGGTCAGGATAGTCAGGGAGGAAAGAATAGATGTCAGAGTGGGAAAGGCCCTCAAAACTTAATAAGGAATATCAAATCTCTACAAAAATTTTATTCAAGACAGTGTCTAAGACTTAGAAGCAACTAACCTAAAAGCAAACTTTTGGAACTTAATCCTATTTTCATTGGGGACTCCGTTTATGAATAATATGCTGTAATTATACGTAGAAGCTTAGGGACTGAAACAGCATTCCAAATGACAAATGTTTTCACCCAAAGAAATGGCACCCAAATTATGTTGTACAAGTAAGCAGAATAAAATAATCATATGCTTGTTATTAAAATTATCATATGCCTACCATTCATGATTTTCAAAAGTGAAAAACAGTATGTTATCTTTGAGTTTGTTTTCATGTGATATAAACTTTTAAGCAAGTCAAATTAAATAATGTACTGAGCATTAATTTAAGCCAGGATTTTTCAGCCTCAGCACTATTGACATTTGGGGCTGGATAATGCTTCATCTTGAGGGGCTGTGCAGTGTGAGGTGTTCAGTAATATCCCTGGCCCCAACCCATCAGGTAGGTCCCCTCTCCAGTTGTGACAACCAAAATGTCTCTAGACATTGCCAAATATCCCTCGGAACTAAACTGCCCCAGTTGGGAACCACGAATTATTAATCCCTAAAAGACAAAGCAGCAACTCCTGACTCCTACCAAAAGTTTTAAATCAATAACTTAGTTTAAAATCCTTATCCATTACTAATCCCACTTCATTGTACCTTCAGTGTCTGGAAACCGTCCCTATGGTCACACTTGCCACGGCTCATTATTATTTTAAAATATGGGGCTGTGTCATTTCCTGTCTGTGAGTTTGGACTGCAGTGGGAATCCATTAGTTGAATGACCTTCTGTGTAGGTTAATCACAAGACAAGTTCTCAAACTAAGGGTTTCCCTGCAGCTCATTTCTTTTTAAAGTTATGGAATACCTGTTCTGCTTATGCCTTTTAGATTCATAATTATTTTTCTTGTATCAAAATTTCAATTAATAGAAAGAAATGACGTTACTGACACTTCATGATGATTAAGTTTTGGGCAAGTGAACCATTTTACACTCTATTTTTTATTCCTCCCACTTTTAGTCAGAATACACCTGCAGAATAAGTAACAGAACTGTGTGAAAAGAACGACTAGGTCATTACGGTTAATAGTTTTACAAAAACAGCCGAGGCCTGGTCTGGAAAGCTCACAACCTCCACCCAGATGCTTTCCAGCCTCGGGGATATTCGTACTAGCAGTGACACTAGCCAGCTTCCTCTAGGCTGGCTCTGATGTTGGAAGACAAGCACGGAGATGTGTGTTACTTTTCAAGCCTGGACATCGTTTCTGAGGAATTTAACTCCACCTCTCCTGCCAGAATGGAAAATCAACGCCCCCATTCCCGCCCTTCACCAACCCTTCTCCGCCTGCCCCTTTCCCTTGGGTCCTCTCCTGTTACAGAAGTTCTGATTTTTCCTAGCGAGCTGGAGGAAAGGCAGGTACCCGGAGTGGAGTTATATTACCTGTTTCTTTGTTCTGATGGGACCCCAGAGAGGAAATCAGGCTTTGTAATTGGTTCTTCAAGGGGAGAAGCAAATGTGTCCCTGAAAACTTCAGCTGCCGCATTTGGCATCAGGTTTGATTGACAAGGACTGGCGGAGCGAAAGCGCGGAGGCTGGGCTGGGGGCCGCGGGCCGAAGCAGAGACAAAGAGGTTTTGCCTGTCCTCGAGAGTGGAAGGGCCCCTGGGGGTAACTAGCCTTTGAGCTCAAAGGGGCATTTCGTGAGGTCGCCTTTTGGTTCGGAGAGCGCGCGGCGATCGGGTGGAAGGGGCCTGGCGGGAAGAAAGCCTGGGCGGGTAAGGGGCGCCCGCCGAGGTGGGAGCGGAGCTGCAGTCACGTGGCCGCCCGCCGCCGCGGAGTTGGGGCTGTTCTTCCGGGTTGGAGGCGCAGCGCCGCGGGGCCCAAGCCCGGGTCTGCCAGCGGGACGTCCCCTCGCGGCCCGCAGGACACAGCCCAAGGCTGTCAGCCTCCCGGCCCAGGTGAGCGCGACGGCACCGGCGGGTGCGGCAGCCGGGGCGCGCGCCTAGGGCGCAGCTGGGAAGGGGGCTCAGGCCTTCCCTGAAGACCATGGCCCTCGCCGGGAGAGAGACCTGTCAAAGAGCAAAGTGGGGCGGGGTCGGCGGTGTCCCGGGCGCAGGGTGCACTGGGGTGGGCGCAGGGTGCACTGGGGTGTCCGCAGGCCGCAGGCTTAGGTGGGGAAGAAGAACCGTGCCTCTTGGGATCCCTTTCTCGTCTCCTGCTGGGGCGATGTCGAAGGGAGTGGGCTGGTGGATTTGGGAACTGGGTCCCCACAGAGGGCAGGGAACGAGGCGGCAGCTGTGCAGGTGCAGATATTTGCAGCTTTGGGGGACAGCGAGAGTCGTACGGGGTCATTTCGGCCCTCAAGATCGGGGGTGGTGGAGAGGGAGGTCATAGAGGACTTTCGATGGGCGGTTCACCCAGAGAGGTGGCAGCTGGATGCCCCTGAGGTGTGCTTGACCCTTGAGGGAGTTCGGAGAGGGTGTCCGGCTGGGGACATAGGAGATTGCTAGCACAAATTGTGAGTGTGAGTCGGGGCGGTCTGGCGGTGGTGGGTACAAGTTTCTGGGGCCTAGGCTGGTGAGGAGGAAGAGACAGCGGAGAGGGCGACCTGGGCAGAGCTAGTTCAAACTCAACAGCCGGAATGACTATTTGCAGCCGTGGCCAATCGGCTTCCTAGGGAGGTTATAAATAGCGGTCTCGTGCAGATGCCAGCGGGTGGCAGTTAGTTGCCGAGCAAGGGGCGGCACCGGTGGCAGTAGCCGTGACACCGGTGGCTTTGGGTGAGGTCACGGCGCCTGCCAGCCGAAGCTGGCTCAGTAGGGTATTGTGTCCTTGCTGGTATGTCTCGCTTTTAAAAGCGTGACTTGTTTATGGTTGCCGGTGTCCTTTATTCACCCTGTGGCGCTGGCCAGTCCTTAGGTGGTCTGTTTGTCAGGAGTCTTGTGGGACAGACTTATTCGGAGCAGCGCGTGGGGCTTAGGTGCCTACCTACTCTTCTTATTTAAAGTGTGCCCCTTTTCTTCATTGCACCCCTTTTATTTGCAAACCTTGACTTTTTATTAACAGGCAGTTTAGGATCACCTTCTTTCCAGCAGGTGCGCTTAGGCGGCTTACCTTGGTGATAGAATCAGTTTTCCACAAGGCTACACAAACATTTCCTTTTCAAAGGAAATTTTCTGAAAATCCTTGGAAAATGTGCTCAATAGGTACTTAGGCTTAAGGTCACCTAGCCCTATTCATTCAATCAAAAATACTGAAAGTCTCTGTGTTGTGCAAAGCACTGGGGGAGAGTAATACCAAAGTGAATATAACAGCTCATAAAGATATTCTCAATCCTGGCAACAACCCTGAGAGGTAGGTGCTGTTATTGTATTTTTTCAAGTCTTGCTCTGTTGTCCAAGCTGGAGTACAGTGGCACAATCATGGCTCACTGCAGCCTGGAACTCCTGGGCTCAAGTGATTCTTCCGCCTCAGACTCCCAAGTAGCTGGGACTTCAGGCTTGCACCACCATGCCCTGCTAATTAATTTTTTTTTTCAGCAATGGGGGTCTCACTGTGTTGCCCAGGCTAGTCTTGAATTCTTGGCTTCAAGCGGTCCTCCCCACTAGCCTCCCAAAGAGATGGCATTATAGGTGTGAGCCACCACCCTTGCTGGGTGCTATTATTCCCCCTTTTAAAGATGAGGAAATTAAGTACAGAGAAGTTAAGTGACTTCCCAAGGTCACACAGCCAATAAGTTGTAGAGTGGGGGCTTCCAATCCACAGATCCAGAGCTGACTCTCTTAAATATCTGTGGTCCCTCTTTAGGTTGGGTGCTTGCCCTCAAGGATTTTACTGTCTAATAATAGGGGAAATAACCTATATAAGTTACATTAAACATACATATGAAAGCAATGCTTAAAAAGTTATGCTTTTTTCCCCTAATTTTGAGTTATAAAGTGTTTTTCTTATTGCTTCAAAGCCACAGGAGCACATGGATGAATGAGAGCTTTACAGTGAAGATGGAGGCAAATGTGATGATTAAGATGGAGTATTATCTTTTGTATGAACCTGTACAGGCCAATGATAAGATAGTTTAAATATTCTCTATCTTTCAGGGCCATTTGTATTTGGTTTAGACTTAATGATATGTATTGCTCTTGCCAAGAAATGACCTCCTGATCTCTGCCCTGTATGTTCACAGTTGAATCAAGTGGAATTTTTCACAGAAATTGGCCTATGAAGGCTTTGGCCCTACTGATGTCTGATGCCCCTGCCAGGGATCTGCTGAACATCAGATTACCATTTTCCAACTAGAAGGAACAAATTTTCCAGATTTCCCGCCATGAAATAGGACTTCAGTTTTATAGCATAACAAAGTCTCATCTAATCATAAAATTTCTAGAGACTAAAATGGCCTTTGAAACCTGTGCTCTTTTTATAGTTGAGCTAACTGAGGCAGGGGGAGGTTCAGGTCGAACAGTAAGTGAGTGGCGAATTTGGACAATACAGGACTCTATTAAAGCTCAGGTCACTCTTTTGCTGATGAGGTCTGGGAACTCTTTGTCAGCCCTATAAAAATGGTGGTTGTTGGGGAGTTGGGATGATCTAAGAAGAGAAACATGGGTAAGTGGGGAGGTTGGGATAGGAGTAGGTCACTCAGTAATGGTGGGGAAAAAAAATTTCACTCAAGACAAGAATAATCTTTTACACATCTTTGCATCTCCCTTAGTTCTTGGCATAGATTCGGTAGAGGTTTTGAATGTGTAGCTGAATTTTGAACTAATTTTCTCTTTATTCTCAGCCATGATAACTCTAGATGTGACCCATGAATGAATGAGTAGGGTATTTTTGAGACTTGAGAATACTTTAGGACTGAAATGAAATGACATGATATGTGGAAACACTTTGAACATGTAAAGCTGTCTGTCCAAATGCAAATAATTATTCATACATATTTTTAACTGCATGCCAAAACACATCTTGCATTCTTTCTTCCTTAGCTATTTTTCATTTGATTCTCTTCATCTCAAACAGCTTTCCCTTCCTTTTCTGAGCTCTAAAAGAGGACACAGTCTCATTCTTTGATCCTTCAAAGGACTCTGAGCTTGTGTTACTCTGTTACTCTACTTTGTAGTGTTATTTGTTGACTTCTTATCTCCAGGAAAATTCCAGTTTGATTCTGCAAGTGCTTCTTAATGGCAAAACTCTGCCCTTGGTATATATTTGTTGAATTAAGGGGCATCTTATGAATAAATGCTCCCTGGATTAAAAATTTCCATTACCAGTGCTGATTTCTGGTATTTTAAAGATGTTTCTTCAGGGAGTTGTGGAGGTAGGAGGTTTTTTTTTTTTTTTTTTTTTTTGAGACAGAGTCTTGCTCTCTCGCCCAGGCTGGCAGGCTGGCAAGCTGGAGTGTAGTGGCATGATCTCGGCTCACTGCAACCTTCGCCTCCCAAGTTCAAGCGATTCTGGTGCCTCAGCCTCATGAGTAGCTGGGACTACAGGTGCGCACCATCACTCCTGTCAGGACTCTGAGCCCAAGCTAAGCCATCATAACCCCTGTGACCTGCACGTATACATCCAGATGGCCTGAAGCAACTGAAGAACCACAAAAGAAGTGAAAATGGCCAGTTCCTGCCTTAACTGATGACATTCCACCATTGTGATTTGTTTGTGCCCCACCCTAACTGATCAATTGACCTTGTGACATTCCTTCTCTGGACAATGAGTCTCAGGAGCTCCCCACTGAGCACCTTGTGACCCCCACCACTGAATGCAAGAGAAAACCTCCTTTAACTGTAATTTTCCACCACCTACCCAAATCGTATAAAACTGCCCCACCCCTATCTGTCTTTGCTGACTCTCTTTTCGGACTCAGCCCACTTGCACCCAAGTGAAAACAAACAGCCTTATTGCTCACACAAAGCCTGTTTGGTAGTCTCTTCACACGGACGTGCATAACAACGCCTGGCTAATTTTTTGTATTTTTAGTAGAGATGAGGTTTTGCCATGTTGCCCAGGCTGGTCTTGAACTGCTGAACTCAGGCAACGCCTCCCAAAGTGCTAGGATTACAGGCATGAGCCACCATGCCTGGCCAGTGGTAGCAGTTCTGAAATTAGAAATGAGCTAAGTTTTTCTCCCTCTGGAGTCTGGAAGAACATTTACGGAGCCTGCTAGGATCAGGTGCTCAGTTCTGTGAGGGTCCACGTGATACAGCAGAACTTACAGGCAGAGTTAGCAGTGTTAGCTGAGTTTGGCTGATAAAATTCTAAGTCCTCGGCTTCTTTCCATTCCTTTTTTTTTTTTTGAGATGGCGTCTAGCTCTGTCACCCAGGCTGGAGTGCAGTGGCGCAATCTTGGCTCACTGCAACCTCCACCTCCCAGGTTCAACCGATTCTCCTGCTTCAGCCTCCCGAGTAGCCAGGATTACAGGCGCCAGCCACCAGGGCCGGCCAATTTTTATACTTTTAGTGGAAACGGGGTTTCACCATGTTGGTCAGGCTGGTCTTGAACTCCTAACCTCGTGATCTGCTCACCTTGGCCTTCCAAAGTGCTGGGATTACAGGCATAAGCCACCGCGCCTGGCTTCTTTCCATTCTTGAAAGAAAGAAGAGAAAGGTATGCAGGACCACGGGGAATTATGGGGACAGTGGGAGTGCCTTTCATGCATCCCTGGGGATCCACTGAGGAATGTGGTGGAGGTAGTTCCTGAAGCCTTAGTAACAGCAACGCCCAGTGACACTTCATGCAGCCTGGTTAGAACTCTCAAAAAGTGGCCATTTGTGAGAACCACTGACAAAAGAGTTCATAGTTATGGCCACATCTGCAGGTACAAGCTTATTTGATAAATATACTATGGAATTTTTCTTTCTTTCTTCTTTTCTTAGAGTCATGTGTCATGCATGTTTAATTTTCTTGAGAGGTGCACTTGGCAAACATGAATCTTTTGTTCACTCACTCAGTCAGCCTCAGTTCAGAGGTCTCAGCGGATAAGCATCCTGCTGCACTGAATAGGATGTCAGAGTATTTGGTATGATCTGGTGGCTAAATGTAAGTCACCATTATACTGTACAGTATTTTAGGTAATTTAAGGGAAATTCAAAGGTAACTGAATTACATGCACGTTTTGCTGGACATGCTGACTTAGAAGATAACTTTCATGTAAGATATGACTTGATTCTGTAGCAATATGTGTGTGTATTTAAGCTTTCTAGCTACATTCAGGATCAAATAGGTTATATGACCTAGGCTTGGAATTGAATAGTGAGTTTAGAACTTCAATTTTAGTGGGAAAATGGATTCCAAGTTTTAAATGCCTGAACTGGAAAACGAATTTTGAGCACTTCTATAAGTAAGGAGCTTGGCAAATAAATTCTTTATAGATGTTTACATGTAACTGTTATATTTCAAGCTCTTTAGATTAGTATTTTTTAAATGTTTTTCATGTTTAAAAGACAAATAGTTTTTTTCTTGGCATATAAACATCCTATTTTCTTTTTTCTTAGTGATTTGCCTTCAAGGAAACTGGGGAGTCAGAAAATTGGGAACTCATATCAACATGGCAAACCTATTGAAAACAGTAGTGACTGGCTGCTCATGTCCTTTACTTAGCAATTTGGGGTCCTGTAAGGGTCTACGTGTGAAGAAGGATTTTTTACGAACATTTCATACTCACCAAGAACTGTGGTGTAAAGCGCCTGTAAAACCAGGTAAAGTCTCACTTCAGTGATTGTAAATGAAACCTTCAAGTCATAGGAACTAATAGATCTGATGATCGATAAAAGGAAAAGCCATGTAGTTTTATGGCCTGGTGCTTGTGAGTGATCATTTTAAACAAAAAACAAGTAAGTGCTATCTTGTATTTTCCATGTACTATAGACATTCCTAATTTCCAGTGCTACAGAGAAGACAAGGTAATAGAAAAAACAAACAAACAAAAAAGATAAACCAGTTGAGTTGTCCCTGGAGCCTATTGCTCATAACAACCATTTCTCCTAGAAGCCCTTTCTAATTCCTTGTTAGTATTTGAGAATTGTACCATATACAGCTCATCTATGCTCAGGAATTAGGAATTAAGTATATTAATTGGTCTACATTAATGCTTTCCAATTTAGTTAGTAGCAATTTGATTGCAGTTGCTCAGGTCAGAAACCCTGGAGTCATTCTACATCCTCCTAGTAGGTATAGGTCAGCTCTATCTCATATCTACAAATTGTCCTCTTCTTGCCATTGCTACTTTTATCATCTTGGTCCAAGCCATCGTCATCTGTCACCTGTACTGATGCACCAGTCTTCTAAATGGTCTCTGTGCTTTTTACTTCTGCCCCCTACAGTCTGTTCTGCACAGGACAGTGAGAATAATCTTTTTAAAATGTACAATCATGTCACTCCTCAATTCAAAATTTGCCACTTGCTTCCTAGCTCTTACAGAGGAAGATCTGAAGTCTTCCAGTGGCCTACAAGGCCTTCCCTGATAGAATGTCTCCTTGCTTCTGTTCTGGGGTACAGGCCAGAAGGAGGAGAGGCTAAAAGGGGCCCTTCTAAACCAAGTCAATTGTCTTTCTTTCTTTCTTTCTTTTTTTTTTTTTTTTTGAGCAGCAGCAAGATTTATTGCAAAGAGCGAAAGAACAAAGCTTCCACAGAGTGGAAGGGGACCCGAGCGGGTTGCCTGCAAGTCACTTCTCTTTCATCAGTCTTGCCATCAGTCTTGCTCAAAGTCTTTCATCCCAGTACTTCTGTCACTTCACCTCACTGTACAGAACTCAGACATGTAGCTGTTTATAGCTGTAAGGGAGACTTGGACATTTTGTCTTTTATTCTAGATGGCAATGTACCCAGCTAAAAATGGCATCTTCTTAAGGTGGAGGAACAGGATGGATATTTTGGGGGGCAACCTTTGTCACCTAGAATAATGCCCTCTTTTGTTTTTTAAGTTTGTAAGACTGTTTGTCAATTCATTAAGGACCTCTAAACTGCTAGGTGTTTTGAGATCTTATGTCTGCCTTGAATAGATTTTATAGCCTCTTTTCTTGTTCTCAGATGACAAGTCACAATTGGCAGGGTATCTGTCCCTACAAGCCTCCGACTTTATCTTCAGATGCTTTCTTTTAAACTGCTCTGGAAAGCCAGATTATCCTGGTGATAAAATTGTGTATAAAATAAAGGTAAATAACTGTTGAAGACATGAAAACTGTCCTTGTGAGTAAATCCATGGACGTCAAGGTCTCTATATTGATTATGTATAAGACATTTTTGTTTAATTTCTGGTTCTTCACTATTTCCTAATTATTTTTGTCTCTGAAAGATAAGGAGTCTATTTTTTCCTTAATATAACCATAAGTTCATTACCATATTGAAAAGTGTAGTAAGTAATTCCAGCTACAATCAGTATTCATATTTTTTAATTGCTTTCTTTCTTCCTTCCTTCCTTCCTTCCTTCCTCCCTCTTTTTCTTTACAGTTGGCTTGTTCAAAGAGTGATCCAAACAGGGTCCACACATTGTATTTGCTATGTCTCTTTTGTCTCTTTTTATCTATAAGTTCCCCTCTCTTTTTTCCTTTTAATATACTGAAGAATTTCATTGTTGCTCTGTAGAATTTACAACATTCTAGGTTTGGCTCATTGAATCCTCTTAGTATTGTTTAGCCAGTTTCTCTGTCCCTTGTATGTGCTCAAATTATCTCTTATTTGGTCAGTGGAAGCCCTTTCAAATTGGCTTCTAAATCCTTTTGACATGGCTTCAGTCATCTTTGGTAGCTTCCTTGCTTTTGCCATGTAAAGCCTGACAATTTGAGGTTGTCAGATAAGTGAACTTGAGATAAGTGTATGTGATTGAGCTTTGTATGTCAATCCAAATATTTGCCAGCTTTCTATTATTTTCCTCCCTCTCCTTCCAGTAAGGAGTAAGATTCAGCGTTATTTGCCTTTTGTGTACTGTAACTTATTACTGTATAGGTAGTGTGGAATCTAAGACAGTGTTCAAATTCAGGTCTAGGTTGACTTAATTTCTCTAAGGTCTTACTTAATAAGTTACTCTGTAGGGATAATTTCATTCATTTTGAAATTATACATATTCAGATCTTAGGTTGCAAGAATGGGTTTCCTAAGCTTTAATAAACCTTATATAGAAACAGATACTCTTCATTAAAAAATGTTTATGCTGCATATTAAGTAAAACATCAGGAGAAACTGATGTCCTGTAGCTAAAGATTGTCTGAACCATATCTAAATATAAGATTATACTATATAGGCTTTTTTGGGTTGCAAGGAACAGAATCACATCAGATTATATTTTGCGATGAGGGTTTGCTATGTGGATTCTTGGCAAGTGTGAGAGCCCAGAAACCCCCCATCTACTCCTTGGATAAGTGGAATGTTATTTGTAGAATTCATGGCTGTGACCCATCTTCTTTCTTTAAATATCTACTACTGATGTTTCTATCACTGTTACTGCTGTCCTCCCTTTGATTACCTCATAGCTGTGCTTACAAATAACATTTGCACTGATCTACTCTCCTTGTCCCTTTTTGTGGGTCTCCCATTCAAACTCCTTGAGAGAGAACCCAGTGGGTTGAGTAGTCACTGGCCAACATAGAGTGTCCTTGGACAGAGTTCCTGTCTAAGTCACCTTATAAGGTGCAGCTGCTAGTTTTCCTCGTCTGCCCTGTAGATGATTGTTCCTTGACACAGTTGCTGATCCCTTGTCTAAGTGGCTGAGTGTGTAGAGTCTTAAGATACAACACTTAGAAATTTATGAGGCATTGTGTGTGGCCAAATTACCTGGAAGGGAACTTTGAGTGTGGCAGGCCATCAAAGTGTCTAGGATACAGTTGTTCTTCAAAATAGCTAATTCCATTTTTGTTAAAAGTAAGGGCAAGGAGACCATAACCCAAGAGGCTTAGTTTGAAGAGTGGAGTCAGCATGTGTAGGGATCTCTAAACCCATTTTTTTTCTCCTACACATCAACTAAGCTTGTTATGTTCCTTGAAGAAAGCCAATTGATTAAATAAAATATTTAGAAGTTTCAGAAGAGTAGGCATGAAATTTCTTCTCATCTACCAAAAAAGTCAAAGAATTATAAGTATGAATCAGGAACATCATTCTGAACAGCAGCTTGCATGTGTGGTATACTTTGAAGAAAAGATTGCCTCTTTCAATTTTCTAAAATCTGTTTTTGAACATTTTTTGTTTGTTTTTTACCAAATGTATTTTTTTTTGCCTTTGCTTGTTTGTAGGAATTCCATATAAGCAACTGACTGTTGGAGTCCCCAGAGAGATATTCCAAAATGAGAAGCGAGTGGCATTGTCTCCTGCTGGCGTTCAGACCTTGGTCAAGCAGGGTTTTAATGTTGTCGTGGAATCGGGTGCGGGCGAAGCTTCCAAGTTCTCAGATGATCACTATAGAGCGGCAGGTGCCCAAATCCAAGGGGCAAAGGAAGTGCTGGCTTCTGATTTGGTGGTCAAAGTAATTATTCCTTTTTCCTCTCCCATTTACAGCATGCTGACTTTTTGAAATCTTTTCATAGAAAAATTAAATTACTTTCTCTGGAGTTACACCTTTTCCTATTTTCAAACAGTGTATTTTTCTCAAAGAAATGATTGCATGTTGTCATATTCTTCATGCTCCAGTAAAACTTTTATCAGACAATATAATCTATGTTTAACCATAAGGATAGAAAAAGTGATCTTTATTTTTACATTTGCTATATGGACATTTTCTTTTAATTGGCTAGGAAAAATTTGTTCTACATGGTCCATATATATCCAGAATACCCACATGTGAACATTTACTGCTAGAATGGAAAGAAGGTATGGAACTTAGTCTGGGACTGAATGTTCAGTGATCTTCTGACACCTGAAGGCACAGTGATTTACACTGACATACGTGCTATTTCTAGAGAGGGCATGACTATTTTGGAGAAAGCAGCTTTGGGCTGAGTGGCGAGTAGCTTTACCTACTCTAAAATAAGTTCTTAAGGTAATATATAACAGAAATCTATATACTAAATGACTTGAGAATTAAAATATTAAATAAAAAATCCTTTAGGGAAAGGGGGAGAGACTGTATCAAGGGTCTAGCACAGTTGATAACTAGAGTTGAGCATTAAATTAAATGCTAAGCCTCCTGCAACCAAGGCAAACAGGGAAGTAACTCATTTTTTCAGGAAATACAAGCTTTTTTCTACATTAATTTCTATGAGGTATCAATCACATAGTTTTTTTATTTCCTTACATAAAGCCCACTGAATAACTTGACAGGATCCTAACACTTGACAGGCGGTTTTTGCTAAAGTTACAAAACCAATTTTTGCTATTGAAAGTTAATAGTAAAATTTGTGGCATGGGGGTTAACTGTAACTCAGCTAAAGCTTTTTAAAGGTTTAAGTTTACAAATGCTTGGTGATATAACTAGATATATAGTAAAATTACTTAGAGAAAAAAGAAAAGTATAATTCATTCTCATATATATTCTAGGGATCATCTTTTGAGATGCCTTGAAAAAGCCCTATAAGGGTGTGCTTACATTTTGGAAGTGCTATGTGTTCCTTTTAGGGATTCACAATGTATATAAGTAGTTAATGGTGTGCTCAGAAATCCTATAACATAGAATATTATATGACTTTACGTACTACTAGCATTAATAAACTTCTTGATCTTGGGGGCCTCTCGTTTGAGCCAAGACTGTTAATATCCTGAGGAGTGCATTCAGGGAAACATTCTATTGGCTTGACTTACTCAGATGACAACGGTCTCAGCTGAGCATTTGATAGGGGCCAGTAGAATCAATTCAGAGTTGTTTTCTAACTTTTACTAAATCTATGTTATAGATTTTCTTGGAGGAAAAGTAGACCTTGTCAGAGAGCCTTAATTAAAGTCCAGAACCTAGAAACATATGCATCACCAGATGAACAACTGAAATGGGAATAGCAGACAAAGGTGTCTCATAGGTAAATTGAGGTGAAATGCTGTGAGATAAACTTATTGACCCAATGTTTGTGTTTGTATTTAAAACATAAGTCCCAGAGGCTGTGTTTTCTGTGTTTACTTGCCTAAAAGCACTATTGCTAACTGGGAACTAATGAAATGGGATATTTTATTTGAAGGTTGATTTTAAACTTGGATATAAAACATTTTAAAATACATTTAAAATACAATTTTAAAAATCTGGCTTTAAAAAGTGGATATTGGAAACTTTCAAGCATATGGAGTGTGTATGCATTGACTTAGTTGATACTTCTTAATGTAACAGAATATATTGTAGCTTTTGGCTTAAACCCAATTCAGCAAGGTTACTAGTGTGAATTGTGTTCATCTAATAAATAGTCATCTGGAATTTTAAAGTGACATAAATCTATACTTAGTTTTAGTTTACGATGTTCTTAATGTCTCATCACTCCAAATATTCATGCTTGCCAAAATTAGCAAGGACTGAATCTTGCTTGAAGGATTTAACTCACAACAAAACTTCCTGTTTATTCTAATATCTGTTAATTTTACCAGGATAATAAGTTTTGGGGACTGCAGGTTTGCTGTAGAGCTTCCATATATTTTTTCACCTCTCTGCAGTTAATTGTCAAACCAGTCTCAGTATTTTGTATTTCCCAGGTGTGTGTGCCCTTTACTCAGACCAGTCCACAGGTCATTAGGCAGGGGATAGAGGGTATACATCTGTGTGTGCCTTATATTGCTTAAGAATTTAGTCAGAAATTTATTGATGGAAGATTGATTTCTGGAGTATTATTTCAGTCATGGCATATTATCTAAGTTTTCCTGTTTGCTTAAAAATATGATTAAAGTATTTATATTTTTAATCTGTGACTTCATTTTTTCCCCAGGTGCGAGCCCCTATGGTTAATCCAACATTAGGTGTTCATGAAGCTGACCTTTTAAAGACATCGGGAACACTGATTAGTTTTATTTACCCAGCCCAAAATCCAGAGTTGCTAAATAAACTTTCCCAAAGAAAAACTACAGTTCTGGCAATGGACCAGGTTCCAAGAGTCACAATTGCTCAGGGATATGATGCGCTAAGCTCCATGGCCAATATTGCGGGGTAGGTTCTTTTCCATTTCAAATGAACAAAAGCACAATAGTGCTACAGAAACCTTCACACTGTAGCTCTTCTGTCTTACAGTGATTTTATTTGTAATTATTGTTGGAGATTACAGCCTTTTGAGAGTGCATTTAAATTATTTTTGACTCATTTTATTGTTTTACAGTAATTAGATAGGAAATGAACTCTATTATATATTCCTTTTTAATCTTAATGAGTAGAAGAGTAGTAATGTTTCCATCTACCAAAGCAAATAGCTGTCAGATTATTTGTATGAGGAACACACTGTATTTCATATGTGTGTGTACATGTATATATAAGGTTGAAGTTACTGTTTTTATAGGTCAAAAATGGTTGAATAGTGACAATTTCATGTGGTTAAATTAATATGCATATATTAGTGGATTTGCTGTCTTAATTAGGTTTTGCTTAGGTAAATTTATAAAATATTTAAAGAACAGGAAAAAGGTCTGGACTAGAGGAAGTTTCATCTGATGTCAAAACTCATATTGATAACTGAGGGCTATGTCTTCTACCTTTAAGGTCAAGATGGTAATAAGCTTCATTTGACCAATAGCACTAATACATTCTCTGTTGATTGCCTGGAGTACTATGTTGAGAAGGATTCTAAGGCCCATTCTGCTTGGAGGAATGTGGCTATGATTGAGTAATCATGCCTGCCATGGGTGAGGGACAGGAATAGCTACATGAATGCAGTGTACTGCTGACTTTGCCTTAAAGTGTGGGAACAATCTGGAAATGGGATAATGCTTACGAATCAACTTCTCTAAGAAACTAATTAAATTATATTTTAAACCTGAAAACTATTAGTAGTTGACAATTTGCTAATATTAATGAGGCACAAAGAAAATCTTTTTAAAAAAACAGTGCATAAAAAGACACTAACATGACTAACATGAATAAAGCCTTTTATAGCCTGACACATAAGCAGAAAGTTTTCTTAGGTTTTATATTTTAGCATAGGAAATATGTCATAGATTCTACTTTGTGTGTTAGCTGCACACTCTTAAATTTATTTAGCCTTAAGGGAGTTATATTATGCAATGTGTGACTTAAAATTTTATCTAGAAAATGTATAAAGTTTTAAGAGTACTGTTGATTCTGAAATGCACATATGTGAAAGAATATCAAAATCAGTCGCTCTAGATCAAGTGGTTTTAGCTGTTGAATCTTTTGAGCAAATGAAATATTATGAGACAATATAAATAAATCCAATAAGAGCTGAGTAGCTTTGGGTACACTGAGTATGGCAGGATTGTGCAGAAACATTCCTACTCTCTATCTCATCCACTATGGCCCCAGATTTGTCTGAAGTTTAAACCTTCAGGGACCCAGGGATCACAATTTGAGGAATCACTCTTTTATGTCCTGAGCTGATATATGCAGAGAGCATAGTGTGAAAGGAATCATCTAGTATACATATCCATACAATGAATGATAAATCATTATCTGTCTCATTCATACACACAGCCATATTACAGTGAAGATGTGCTACTTCCACTTCATTACTGTTCATTCTGAACTTTTTTGCTGTCGTGAAGAAAATGTCCAATTTATTACTTTTTTCACTATCAATGTTTTCTTATACATTTCCTGTGTAATCAATCTCCTTTTATGATTTATTTTTCAGAATAGCAACTGAATCTTTTAGAGCATTAATTCCACAATTAATTTCTTACAGTGGCCTTTGAATCTTTGTCATATTTGCCCATTAAAAATTGCTGTCACTTGAATTCAGGAGAGCAGCAGATAATGTAATCTCTAAAGTATTGTTTTTTGCTCCAGTATGATTAACTTAATAATGGTGACTTTATATGTTTTTGCATCAATTATTGTATCAAGTATTATTATGTAAAAATATGATCAGGGAGAAGATTTTCTTGTCACCTAGCAGGGGAGTTTTAATAGTTGCTTTATAATATTGAGCCAGTGTATATATTACCAAGTAAGAATGCAAAAGTGCCTTTTACATATAAAATGGTATGAAAATGAAATTAGTGTAGCATGTTAAAAATATCCTGTTAAAGAAAAGATGATGCATATTATTTGATTTATTAAATAGTTTGTTTCTTTGGCTAAAACACTTAATATTCACTGATCATTTTCTATGTGACAGGCTTTATGCAAAGTGTTTCACCTGTGTTATCTCATTTAGTCCTCACGACCCTAAAAGATAGATGCTTTTTGCCCTTACTTTATAGATGAGGAAACCAAGGTTTAGAAAATTTTAAAAATTTGCCCAAGGTCACAAAGGTAATCAGTCAGAGAACTAGGACATGAACTAAGGTCAGTATGTCGGAAAATCCCATACTTTGAACCATTAGAGATCAAGGGAAGTGTTTCTTCTGTTCTCCGACGTTGAAATCTTATTATGTACAAGCCTATGGCTGACCTAATTTTTTTTTATTTTAAAGATTTTCCCCCCATTACCTAAGCACCTAGTCATCAAAGAATATTTGGACTATATAGTAAAGTAAGTGTGAAGGATGTATAGTCCTAGCACCCAAAGAAAACCGTATTTTCCTATCTTTCTTTCATTACATTTTCTATTATGTTCTACAGTACTTGTTATGAAGAGGGTGGGTGCATGATGGATAAGAGAGTGCCTCTGTAGGCAGACTGTCTGTGTTAGACTTTTGGCTCTACCATTTACTAGCTGAGTGACCTTGGGCAAGTCTCTCAATCTGTACCTCAGTTTTCTCACCTATGGGATGAAGATAGTAATTGTACCTATCCATAGGCTTGTTGTGAAAATTAAAGGAGCAAGTGTATATACAACACTTAGAACTGTTTTTGACACATAGTACATACTGCATAAATATTAGCTATTATTCTTTGACAAAACTTCATTGATGACTTATGATGATATGTGAGTCTGAGATCTCTCCTTTTATGGAATTATTTATTTATTTATTTATTTATTTATTTTTAAAGTTATAAGGCTGTTGTCCTAGCAGCAAATCATTTTGGACGTTTTTTTACTGGTCAGATCACAGCTGCTGGAAAAGTTCCTCCAGCTAAGGTAGGTACAGCTTTTAATGTTTCTTTATAATATGCATTGACTAAAGGAAACGGTATGTATAGTCTTAAAATATAGTTATTTAAAAATTTTTATATGTTAACCTCACTGATGACTTTTTGGTGTGTATAAATATTTCATGAAACCTCAAACTTAATGTTTAAGATTGTTAGAAAAAAATGAACTTTGACTTTCTGAAAGTTCTAGTCTTTTCTGTTTGTTGACTTACTAATTTGAATTTTTAAAAGAACTTTGGATAACTTTTTCTCTGTAGCCTATATATTATTAATTTTTTTAAAAAACCTTCAAGATACCATTCAGAAGATTCTGGGTTTCTCAATTTTTGCAACATTTTGGCACATATACAAGGTATTTTTGGTTTCTTCACTTCTTGTCAATTTTTGGATCAAGAAGACAGGTAATGGGAGGTGGTGTAATCACGGTATTTGGCAGAGAGAAATGGTGCCAGTTTCTTTAATCCACACTGAAAGCAGAGGGGAACAGTTAATGATGAGAGGTGACGATGGCTTGCTGAAAGAATAGGAGGTCATATTGTGATCCTTCAATCCTATGTACACTCAGTAACAATGGAAACCCTGAGGCTAGGTGTCTTAGTCCATTTTGTGTTACTAAAAGAGAATACCTGAGACTGCGTAATTTATTTAAAAAAAGAGGTTTATTTGGCTCATAATTCTGGTAGCTGGAATTCAAGATTTGGCAGCTGCATCTGGTGAGGGCCTCAAGGCTGCTTCAACTCATGGTGGACAGTGTAAAGGGAGCAGGCGTGTGCAAAAAAGATCACATTGTAAGAGACGAGTCAAGAGAGAGAAACTGAGGGAGCCAGGCTCTTCTGTTAACCCCCAGAGTGAGAACTCAGCCCCCCACTCCCAGGGAGGGCATTAATCTGTTCATGAGAGATCCACTCCCATGACCCAAACACCTCCCACTAGGCCCCACCTCCCAATGTTGCCACATTTGGGATCAAATGTCAACATGAGTTTTCGTGGGAATAAAGCACATCCAAACCATAGCACTAGGTACAGGAAACTTGACTTTAAATGTGGTCATTTACCTACCTGTAGGTTGCAGGTTTACTGGTGCTTCCTGCTGTTAAGTACTTTGTTATATAAGCCCAGAGTTCTCACACAAAATGGATCTCCTGGAAAAAAATTAAAACAAAAGCAAATAGCAGCTTTGAGAAATTATATTGTTTTGAAAAACAGGCCAGGTGAAAAAAATGGCAAGCGGTTTAAGTGGAGGCCAGAATACTTAGCAAGAAAGTGTGAGCAAACAACGCAGACGTGAGATGTAGAGTGATTAAATTTTGACTTCTTTCTCAGGATTCATACAAAAATGTCTGGCACGCATAGTGGCCGGAAGTTCAATGTTGTTCTTAAATTGACTGAATGCCTTGAAGCACAAGTCTACTACTAATTTTGGTTATATTCTTTCTAGATATATGTGGAAGTTGAGAGAAAAGCTGTGAATAAAAGATATTAAAAAGTGAAACAAAAGACAAGAGGCTTAAAGGAAAGAGAATCAGCTTTAAAAAGGTGGAAAAGTGACTATCTTTACTGAAAATTTAAATTGCAGCTTAAGGGACTTTGGTTACATGACAGAAATAGTTTTCTGAAATTGAAGGCACTGGTACAGCTCGTTAAGGTGGATTGCATAATACTGTCTTTTATTTGGATTTCCTTTAAACATGGAGGGTTCTTACCTGTCTAGAACAAGTTTGTTCAAGCCGCAGCCTGTGGGCCACATGTGGCCCAGGATGGTTTTGAATGCGGCCCAACACAAATTTGTTAACTTTCTTAAAACATTATGTGATTTTTGTTGCCATTTTATTTTTTTGGCTCATCAGCAATTGTTGGTGTTAGCTACTGTATTTTATATGTGGCCCAAGACAATTCTTCCTCCAGTGTGGCTCAGGAAAGCCAAAAGACTGGCCCCTGGCCTAGATTGAACGAAAATCAATCAGTTGAAGGCTTATGATATGCAAGGCATTGTTCTAGGAGCTGGGGATATGGCGTGAACAAGACAAAATCCCTGCTGCATAAAACTTACACTCCAGTGGGGGTCATAGTGAGGAGACAAAAGATCAAAAAAATATCTGAGATAATTTTATTTTATTATTATTATTATTTTTGACTTGGTTTTTTTTTGGAGGCAGGGTCTCACTCTGCCTGGAGTTTTCACTCCAGGCTGATCTGGAACTCCTGAGCTCAAACAATCTTCCTGTCTTGGCCTCCCAAAATTTTGGGATTACAGGCATGAGCCACTGCACCTGGCCATGAGATAATTTCACACAGGAAAAAAAATGAACCGGATGATGTGACAGTAATGGGCACAGGCCACTTTAGTAGAGTGATGGGGAAGCTTCCTCTGACCTTTGAGGTGAGATTTGAAGCATAGAAGAAGGAAACAGGAGTTTAAGGATTCCAAGCATTTAGGATTCCAGTATTTAGGTTCTGGAAAAATAAAGAATACCATTGGTCTTGGAGTGCAGTGAACAAGATGAAGAGTGATCTGAGATCATGTTGGAAAGGAAGGTCTAGGCTGGATCATGTGGGTCCTGTCTTCTAGGTCATGTTATAGACTTTGGATTCTCCTGCAGGTGAGGGAAGTGTTTGGTTTAGGATTTAAAAAAATCATGTGGCTGTTCTCTGGGGGAATGGGTAGTAGGGTGAAGGTAAGATGTGTCAGCAATTGGTTGCACCTGGGAAGATGGCGGCACCAGAAATGTAGAGAAAGGTGAAGGATTTTATCTGGATTAGGGATGATCTTTGGGAGTTAAAACCAGTACTACTTGTTGATGAATTGGAAATGGAAATATGTGCAAAGGGAGGAGTTGATGAATTCCCCATTTTGGCTTAAACAATTGTGCATAGTTACTGCCTTTACTCAGATGGGGAAGGCCAGAGGAGGGGCAGTTATATGCGTGAGCACGAACAATGTTCCTAAAGTTATTTCCTTTCTCCTGCCCTTTCCCATACTATTTAGTTTTTAAAAAAGTTTTTATTTCTTATTTTTTAATAGAGACAGGATCTCACTATGTTGCTCAGGCTGGTCTTGAACTCCAAAGCTCAAGGGATCCTCCTGTCTTGGCCTCCCAAAGTGCTGGGATCACAGGCCCGAGCCACCTGCCTGGCCCTGTACTATTTCTTGAGCATATGCCTACAGTGTAACAGTTAGCAGTAAGCGCTTCGGTTAGATTCCATTGTTTAATGTAACAACAGTCTGAGAAGGCACTTTGATTGCTGTATTGCAGATGATAAGCAGCTTGCCCAAGATCACCCAGAACTGGTTAGTAACAGAGTCCGGATTTTGACCTAAGCTCTCTGACTCTTATTCGCTGTGTCTTTTTCTTTACTCCATGCTTTAGAGAGAAAAAGCAAATTTCTATAGTAAGATCTGCTGCTTTTGTGCGATTCTGTGATTCTGTTTTTTTTAATTATGTTTTTTGTTTTTTGTTATGTCTTGATTCAGGATAGCTTGGCCAAGTCCTGTGACTTTTACTTATTTTTATTTACTTTTTCTTTCTTTCTTTTTTTCTTTCTTTAAGTGGTGATGGAGCTTCTGTGTGGAAGAGGTTGGTGCTTTGGAGCCTAGAGCCTGCTTATTCCCTCTGGTCACTCTTTACCCCCTTTCCTATAGACTTACTCCTGTCCCCAAACACAGCACCAAACACCCCATTATCAAGATCAATTCACATGACCTCTGAGACACTGCCCAGAGCTCACTGGAGCACAGTCTGACTAGCCTAGTCTTTGTAAAGGCAGAAGGACATGTGGGCATGATGGGTGGGTGGCAATTTGTAAGCTTCACTGATTCGGTGGGTGGCATTTTTTTCTACAGGAACAAAGTGTTGCTTTCAATTGACTGTTTATGGGATACATAACAGGACTTTACTCTGGAAGGCCAGTTCCAGACTGGAGACAATGTTGTTCTTACTTTGTTTCTTAGAAGTTGGGGGTGGGGGGAGACTCTTGTTTCTGAGGAATTCTTTGGTTCTCTTGTTGCTGATCCTTGCATGATTAGGGACATTAGTTACATTGCTTCAGACTTATGGAGAGTTGCTCAAAATGGTTCAGAATTGTGGTTGCTCATCAGCTGTTCCTTTCAGAAGCATTTTGGCTCAAAATAGAGGTTGGGGTAGATGTTTCACCAGTGTTGTATCCATCTTTGAAATGTGTTTTGATGTTTGATGAACAAAGAAAAACCTTATCATTTGATAGGGTAAAGGTAGTTAGAATGCTACACTGGGAATTTTAGTGGAAGGAACTTTTAGACAGTGGAAAAGAATCTGTTAATCTTCAACATACGTAATGCTGATCATGCTTAGGTAGTTTTACACGGATATGCTGATTATTAGGCTATTTTTAGTGAATTGTTGTTGGCCTTTGCTAGCAGTTGTTTCTTTGATAAAATTTTAAGATCAGTGGTGGTTCAGTTAAAGAATAGTCTATGTACTCCATACAGTTACTAAGAGCTGATCATCATTATCACCATCAGCACCGCCATTTATTGATGCTAAACTTATACTAGGCACCAATAATTGTTTGCTGATGATTTTTCATTATTAGTTGATAATAAGCCTTAACACATAACTGGGTCTATCTTCTTTTCTAGATTCTGATAGTTGGTGGTGGTGTTGCTGGGCTTGCTTCTGCAGGAGCAGCAAAGTCGATGGGTGCAATTGTTCGAGGATTTGACACAAGGTGAGTGCTTTAATAGTGACTGATGTTAAGGTAAAAACATTTTGTTTCAGGGGCATATTATGCTTTCCTTAAAACTTATAAATTGAAGTAGCACATTGCAACTGGTCTATAAGCTCTTTCCATTTAAAAATGTTTCCACTTTTTAAAAGTTAATGCAAAGTGAAAATGTATTACTTTGACAACTCACAGCTCTGTTTTCTTGGGTGGATTGACAGTGGGACCAGAATTCTTTCTATCCTGAGTTTCTAACATGTTGCTTTACCTATTTCTGTTCAGAATGCTTTTAGGCACTAGTTAGGGCATGAACAAAGATGTTTGTGAATCTGAAGAAAGAGTAAAATAGCAGGCTGAGTTGGGGGCATGCCCTACCTTGAATGAATAGAAGCAAATAAAGCTGACTGGCACTTCACTTGACGAGCAGCACATGAATTATTTATGCTGCGTTATTTATGCTTCCTGTGTTTTATGTTAAGATAGAGCTGCATATATTTTTCTGATAATTTTTGAGCCCCTGGGTGAAAGTACTTGATTATGTACGCTGTGTATTTCTTTAATGCAGACATATACACATTTTCCTAGATTGTCTTTAAAGAGAAGTTTGGTTAAAATTCTTCTTCATTTCAGAAGACACTAGACACTGGATTTTATTAAATGTCAGTTGAGTATAGTTAATATGTGTTTTAATAATTTTTGAGGTTGAAAAATGTAGTTATTTATTATCAGCTGAGGGTACTGGAGGAATAATACTACTGTTAATCTTGAATATAGAATGATCAAAAAAGAAAAAAAGTAACCATTCAAAGTTGGAAGAATGTGACTTTTCAGAGTAAAGAATGTTCCATAGAATATGGTTAATAGTCTTTATCTAGAGTTAAAGTGATGACTGATAAAAAGCTGTCCTGCTGAAATGAGAAAATAAGGCATTTCCAAAGTAACCAGGACACAAACCAAGGATAGCTAGAGTTAAGCATGCCATTGATCCTGTCATTTTATTTTTACTGTTTGTTGATGTGAAGTTTTCTCAAGACCTCCAAGCCCGTAGAAAGCAGGTTAACTTTTCATTGTAGTGGACAGTAGTATTAAAATAGAAATGTATGTATTTGACCTAAAGGTGATTTGAAACTTGGTGGTGGGTGAACTACTGAGAATTTAGTATATTGATGTCATTTTTTAGATTGTGTACAGAATCAACAGCTAGAATATGGCTGTTGCTTATATTAGAAAAATATAAAAACTCAATTTTTCTTTATAATTTATTAAGTTAGTTATACAGGTATTTCAAGTATACAATGAAGAAAGATGTGGCTGAAGTGATTTAATACTTTTCTAAGAATTATAGCTCATTAGTTACTCTAGTCACTATTTTGAGATGGGTTTGGTTTCATATTATAAATATGAAATCCAAATGTATTGGAAAACATACTTGATTTTAAATTCTTGTTGGAAGATTGAGTGGTATGTATTTTCAGTTAAATATCCTAAAAACTTACAGACAGCTCATTGCCCAGTGATGTTTAAATGGTCTGATTTTTGAATTCTTTCAAACAATAACTAGGAGATACCCCTCTTAGCAATAGTGATTATCTTGCCTAATGCCTGTATCACAAAGTTTAAATATATAAAAACCTTGCTTTCTTTCCTGTCATAAAATAGTACATGATTATTCTTCCAATCCAGAAAAATATGAAAAAGCACAAGAACAGAAAATAAAATACCCTACAGTCTCACTGCCTAGAGATATTTTTTATGTGTTTCCTCATCTACACATTAATTAAAAATATAATTTTACTGTTCCATTTATCTTTTTTCAATTAACAGTAGATCATGAAGATCTTTCCTTACCTATACATGTTTTTAGTGGCTGCAGAAGATTCCATTGTATAGAAGTACAGCAATTTATTTAACTAGGCCTCATGTTTTGCTATATTTAAACAATACTCTGTAGGTCAATATACATGTACATGTACATACAGTAAGCCCTGTATCCATGTTCTATTATCTGTGGGTTCAACCAGATCAAAAATATTCAGAAAAAATGATTGTGTTTGTACTGAGCTAGTACCAATTTTGTTTTTCTTGTCATTATTCTCTAAACAATATGGTATAACAACTATTTACATAACATTTACATTTATTAGGCATTATAAATAATCTAGAGATGATTTAAACTATTTGGGAAGATGTATGTAGGCTACGTGCAAATACTACACTGTCTTTTATAAGGGGCTTGATCATCTGTGGATTTTGATATCTGAGGGGGATCATGGAACCAATTCCCCATGGATACTGAGGGATGACTTTATATCTGAGAACATACATTTATGGAGATATCTCATTATTTCCTTAGATAAATTCTAAGGAAATACTGGAGTCAAAAGATATACACATTTTAAATGCTAATATGTTATAATATTTTTAAATTATGAGATTATTTTATGGGCAAAGATATAACTACAAAGATTTAGAAATAGCTTATATTTCTAATGATGCATATTCATTATTGAAAAATACAGAGAAACATAAGGATGAAAGTGAAAATACCTTTTATAATTCTATCAGATATAATTTCTAGTGATATTTTGGTGTAATTTCTTATAGAAATTATATATATATAACTTTTGAACAAAAATTTGGATTATTTTATATACATATGGGTGTGTGTATATATGTATATGTGTGTATATATATGTGTTTATATATAATATATATGTCTGTGTATACACACATATACACACATATATGTATGTGTGTATATATAACATAAATACAAATATAAAATTTTGAATTCATCTATTTCTTATTAATATTGGTAGACAATTCTGAAGCTTTTTAAAGAACTATATCCCTATGGCTGCCACAAATGGAACACCATCTCAGATTGGCTTAAACCATAAGAAAATGTATTATTTCTTCTAACTGAGAATCCAGGGGGATGACTTCCTTTTCACATTAGAGTGAGATGCTCCTCCGTGCTATCAAGGACCAGTTTCTGTCACTCCTCTCTGCTGTCCTTGGCTTTGGCTTCCTCCTAAGGCTGATTCCACTTGTGGTTGCAACTTTACCTCCAGGGGACAATCTGGGCTACCCGATTCCTTGCTCAAGCCAGCAGAGGGAGAAACTGTTGCTCACCCATGGACTGTATGTCCTACCCTTTATGCATACTCTTGAACATGATGGTTGCTAGGGATTTATTGGCCCCGATCACGGTTTCCCAAACTTCCCTGATGACAAGGATGAACTGCAGCTCTTGCTAAAAATAATATAGCATCTGGCCTGCTTGCTGGAGATTATAATTCAGTGGGTCTGGGAAGGGGCCTGGGAATTTGAATTTTTAACAAGTACCCTGAGTGATTATTGTCATTAGGGGGGTTTGAGATTTACGATAGTGGAATGGATATTGACGAGTTAATGCACGTCCACCACAGAGCTGAGGTCTTTGTTGGCTCTGGTTTTCCAACCATGAGACAGTACTTGGGTAGCATTTATTTATTTATTTAAAACTGAATTTATTTTTATATAATTTAAATGTGTTGGCTTTTCACATTTTACCCTTTACTACTATTTATAGGTTACTTTTTGCAAACACAATTTAATGAGGACTGGTTGGGGGGCAAAAAAAATCACTTTATTAGAATAATTTTACATATAAAGAGTTATTTTTGTGGGAAAGATCTCTAGTAAGAACAAATTCAGAATATTTACAAGTGAAAAACCTCATCTTGAGTGATTTGAATGATATCAAATCGTGATGTGTATCAGGTATCACATCATCATCCACATCGGGGTCATAAGGAACACAATTGATTACTGGAGTTGGCAATCGTGAAATTGCTTTTGCAACTTAACTAAGTAGAAGTTGGAATTCTCAGTAGTTTTTTTCTTTCAGAAAAGAATATTCTCATAAATATGTTACTTGCCTTTAGAAAAAAATTGGAACAATTAAGTACAACATCAAAGGGACTGTTGACTTTTGAATATATAGTTTGTTGTTCTTAAAAAGGTATATGTAAATGATGATCTTGACTTCTTTATTAGGGCCTGAAATAACTACTCTTTCTACTTTAACAATCACCCTAGAGCTGCAGCTTTGGAACAGTTCAAGTCTCTTGGTGCTGAGCCCTTGGAGGTGGACTTGAAGGAATCTGGTGAGGGACAAGGAGGATATGCAAAAGAGATGTCCAAAGAGTTCATTGAAGCTGAAATGAAACTCTTTGCTCAACAATGCAAGGAGGTAGACATCCTTATCAGCACAGCACTTATTCCAGGTATGCCATTAAGTAAATGGTTATTTTAAAAGCACTTTTACTCTTTTTTTTTTTTTTTAAAGCAAGAGTGAATGATTGCTTAACATTTGAATTTAAGGAAGGATCTAGTACTTTCTATTATAAAAGTACTAGAAAATGAGAAAACATATGACAATATTCATAGTCATTAATAATTTTCTTCAACTATTTTTTCTGTGAAAAATGTTTTTTTTTGAGATAGAGTCTCGCTCCTGTTGCCCAGGCTGGAGTGCAGTGGCGCGGTCTCAGCTCACTGCAACCTCCGTCTCCTGGGTTCAAGCAATTCTCCTGCCTCAGCCTCCCAAGTAACTGGGATTACAGGCATCCGCCACCATGTCTGGTTAATTTTTGTGTTTTTAGTGGAGTCGGGGTTTTGCCATGTTGGCCAGGCTGGTCTCAAACTCCTGACCTCAGGTGATCCGCCCACCTTGGTCTCCCAAAGTGCTGGGATTACAGGCGTGAGCCAACGCGCCTAGCCCTTTTGTGAATTTTTATATAAGTTCATAGATTATACTGTGTGTACAATGTTTTTTTTTTCCTAAGAATAAAACACCATTTATTTAGAAAAAATTTTTATTACTATTATTTTCTCTGCAACTTAAAAATCTTCAATAGCTTTTGGGGAACAGGTGGTATTTAGTTGCATAGAAAAGTTCTTTAGTGGTGATTTCTGAGATTTTGGTGCACCTGTCACCTGAGCAGTGTACACTGTACACAATGTTTAGTCTTTTATCCCTCACCCCCACTCCCACTCTTAACCCCTGAGTCCCCAAAGCCCATTATATCATAGCTTAGCTTCCACTTTTAACAATGTTTAGTTTTTAATTCCTGAGTTACTTCACTTAGAATAATGGTCTCTAACTCCATCCAAGTTTCTGTGAATGCCATTATTTTGTTCCTTTTTATGGCTGAGTGGTATTCCATGGTGTGTGTGTATATATATGTATATGTATGTTTATCTACTCGTTGGTTGATGGGCATTTAGGCTAGTTTCATATTTTTGCAACCGCGAATTGTGCTGCTATAAACATGTGTATGCAATGTCTTTTCTATATAATGACTTCTTTTCCTCTGGGTAGATACCGAGTAGTGAGACTGCTGAATCAAATGGTAGTTCTACTTTAGTTCTTTAAAGAATCTCCATGCTGCTTTCCATAGTGGTTGTACTAGTTTACATTCCCACCAGCAGTGTAAAAGTGTTCCCTTTTCACTATATCCATGCCAACATCTGTTATTTTTTGATTTTTAAATTATGGCCATTCTTGCAGGAGTAAGGTGGTATCTCATTGTAGTTTTGATTTGCATTTCCATGATCATTAGTGATGTTGAGCATTTTTTCATATGTTTGTTGGCCATTTGTATATCTTCTTTTGAGAATTGTCTATTCATGTCCTTTGTCCACTTTTTGATGGGATTATTTATTTTTTTTTTGCTGATTTGTTTGAGTTCCTTGTAGATTTTGGATATTAGTCATTTGTCAGATGCATAGTTTGTGAAAATTTTCTCCCATCCTGGGTTGTCTGTTTACTCTGATTATTTCTTTTGCTGTGCAGAAGCTTTTTAGTTTAACTAAGTGCCATCTATTTTCTTGGTTTTTGTTACATTTGCTTTCTGGTTCTTGGTCATGAACTCTTTGCCCAAGCCAGTGTCTAGAAGAGTTTTTCTGATGTTATGTTCTAGAATTTTTATGGTTTCAGGTCTTAGATTTAAGTCTTTGATCCATTTTTGAGTTGATTTTTGTATAAGGTGAGGGATGAGGATCCAGCTTCATTCTTCTGTATGTGGCTTGCCAGTTATCCCAGCACCATTTCTTGATGTATGTACAATATTATATTCATAAGCAGGTTCATCTGCTCAAACCCTTGATAAATTGATTGTTAATTTATTTACATTTTCTTTGTTAAGATACTACCTTCTCCTTGTAGGAAATTCAAACTGTAGTGATAAATAAGAAAAAAAAATACAGATCATTTGAAGTTCTACCAGAAAAATGACTGTCAGTAATATTTTGATAATATTTTTCTATATATGTGAGAGAGAGATAGGGGACTTTGTATGTATATGTATTTATGGAATTTTCAGTGTATATTTTTACTTATGGAAATGACCCTTTGTCAGTTTTAAATTATTTCCTTTGACATGTTTTCAGCCAAATTGTGAGCTTTTTGATGGTAGGAATTACTTTCTATTGCCTTTACAAATCTCCTTCTAAAGAGTATTTTGTACTCAGTGCATGACTGATGTCAAACCAATAAGTGTTTATTAATCAGTAAGCAGTAGCTTGATCTAGCAAGATTTGGGAGTGAAGAAACTGTCCACTTTTTATAGTCTCACCTCTTCTCTTCACCTATCCTTTCCTTTTGTTATTGAATAATGAATACCATACTGACTCTAATTTTTTCCTTTCTGAAAGAAAGTGGGTCATATAATGAGAGCTTAAAGGGTTCTTGGTTGCTTATGTTAGATCCTAGTGAAGGAGCCTCACTTTCTCTGAGGTACTGTGGAGAATTAGAATTTGCTTTGTCATGAGGCTATGAAAGAGGAGAAACTCTTCTCCAGTAGCTTCCCCCACAACAAAAAACCTGGCTAATATAAACCCAAGGACAAAGAATTGATTGGCATCAGATCTGTGAGCTTGTTGGGGAAAACAAGCCTCCCAAGTGTGTTTTTCTTTCTGTCCTCTGTTAACCCAGGTGATAGGTGAGCTGGTCTCTCCAGATAACCTCATCCCCCCAGAGCGGCTAGATGAAGCAGACAGGTAGGAGGCTGATATGGGGATCTCGGCAGGACTCAGGCAGTGGGAGCATCTGTAAGTGTAGGAATGAGGCCTGTGGTTGGTTTCTGGAGGTGCATGCAGATCAGACAAACCCCGGACCCAGGATAGTGTTTGTGAAATCTGTCAGTGAAGACATAACTCATGCACAAGCAGTGTCAGGAGAGCACTTCAGGATTCATCCTTTCTTTGTGTGGCAGTGGCTCCTGCCTCAGCTGTTTCACAGGTGGTTCTGAGGAAGGAATGGGGTGACATATGCTGCAGCCACCATCTGACCTCTGAGAGGCAGCTGCGCATTAGGGGGGATGTTATGAGAGGATTAGATGTAACAAGTGGCCAGTAGAGGGTGCTAAAACATTTACTCATGGAGTAAGCCATGTGGCTAGGAAGCTAGTTTTATTTAGTCAACTCATACTCTAAAGAGCTAGAGATAATTTTTTTTTTTTTATTATACTTTAAGTTTTAGGGTACATGTGCACAATGTGCAGGTTAGTTACATATGTATACATGTGCCATGCTGGTGTGCTGCACCCATTAACTCATCATTTAGCATTAGGTATATCTCCTAATGCTATCCCTCCCCCCTCCCCCCACCCCACAACAGTCCCCAGAGTGTGATGTTCCCCTTCCTGTGTCCATGTGTTCTCATTGTTCAATTCCTATCTATGAGTGAGAACATGTGGTGTTTGGTTTTTTGTCCTTGTGATAGTTTACTGAGAATGATGATTTCCAATTTCATCCATGTCCCTACAAAGGACATGAACTCATCATTTTTTATGGCTGCATAGTATTCCATGGTGTATATGTGCCACATTTTCTTAATCCAGTCTATCATTGTTGGACATTTGGGTTGGTTGCAAGTCTTTGCTATTGTGAATAGTGCCGCAATAAACATGCGTGTGCATGTGTCTTTATAGCAGCATGATTTATAGTCCTTTGGGTATATACCCAGTAATGGGATGGCTGGGTCAAATGGTATTTCTAGTTCTAGATTGAGCTAGGGATAATTTGAATAGAGTATATAGATTTATTATTGATTACAGAGCTAGATGTCAGTGATAGTACTCAAGGTTTATTTTATAAACACATACTGACTTTCAGGGCCTTCCCCTCTCCCCATAATATTTTATTTTTTATAAGTAGCTTATAGTTAGTGTACTTTAGTAAAAGGTCAGACTGTATGACAATCTTGAAGACTAGTTGAAGAAGTTTTATTAATCTGTTCCACTAAGCCTTTCTTGTTTTCTGAAGCCACGATCTTCACATTAAACTTGCAGAAAGTCCTTGATCAGTACCTCAGCCCAGAGCTCACCCTCAAAAGGCTGACTGAAAAGGGCCTTTACTTTCTTTTGAAAAAAAAAAAAAATGAAGAAAGAAAAAAGTGAATTAGAATATTATATGGAAAAAGGTGATTTTTCTAAAGATCTTTCCTATCTCTGGGGCACTGAAAACGGAAAGCATGAGCATTTAACAAAAATGACTGAAAGAATACATGAAGGTACAAATGCCCTTTGGAAAACAATGTCCTTGGCATTCTACCTTTACTGGTTTATGTCCTGAGCCTTTGCCTAGGTCCCCTGATGGTGTATCTGACTCTTGAATGACCCTCAGAGCAGAAATTGTTCTGAAGTTTTCCTTGAGTGGATTCAAAGGGGATTAAGTCAAATGTCAGAAATTCTCTAAGCTAAGATTTGCAGACTGAGATCCCTGGAAGGCTGGACTGAAGGCCTGGTGTGGATAAGAATGTTGAGAGGTAGACACAGGTAAGTAACTAGTTTCAGGGAGCAACTTTACGGAGCTAGTAAATTTTTATTGTCCTAGGTATACGTCACTTGGTGGTCTTGAAAAAACAATGAACTTGTACTTACGTAGTTTGTATGTGGAATGAGATAGTTCTGTAGCTAGCTAGTGGTTATGCTGCCTGACATCTTATACTGTCATCTCACCCCCCTATTGGGTTGAGTGATGGGTTAAAGGTGAGAATTTCACTTAATGCAGGTAACTTGAGGGTGGGGCCAAGCTGACAGCCCCACTTTGTGGTGCTGTGCTCACAAAGGAAAGCTCTCTACTTTCCTGTCCAGCTCGTTGACCTTTGGGGCTACCATTAAAAAGTACGGCAACCCTGCTCTCTGGTAATGTTCAGGCTGTGCACATAATCTTTTCTGCTAAGCCTTTTGGGACACAAGATTTTTTAGCATCCCTAGTGATCTGAAACCCTTTTAGAGAGACTTGTCATAGACATAGAATAGTTAATCAGGAAGGGACTGACTCAGGTTGAAAATCTGATAAGTATGTTGGGGAGGGGAGTACGGTATGGGGTGAGAAGGAATCATGGTGATTTTGCACTGACTGTCTTGGGCAAATTTCACCTAAGTTCCAATGAGAATGAAGAGAACTATGTAGCACATGCTAAGTTTAACCTGACAGAAACCAACTTTTCCATTTGAAATCTTTCTGATGACCACTTAATTAAAAATTCATGAGCATCTTAAAGTCCTATACCTTCCCAGCTCTCCCCTTTCCCACCTCAGGTCTAGTCCTTATTAATTTAGGGGAACCATAGCTATTTTAAGGCCTGGGTTTTTGTTTAGCAATGATGACAGTAGCTTGGGCGACTTGGGTTGCCAGCATCATTAGATGAAGCAAGCCATCTAAATTGAACAGAGTTGGATCATAGTCTCCCACTCCCCAATTACCTGTGGTATAAAGTTTGCATTCCTTGGAGGTATTTCTTGGCTTTCATTATCTGGTCCTGATTTAGCTTTTGGGTCTGGTGTTAAATTAATATCTTATTCTCTGGGCCTGATTTCAGCCATGTTGACTGCTATTATCTCCTCAAATGGGCCAAGATACTTTTTTGCCTTTGCACATATTGCTCCTTCTCTTTGGAATGCTATCCTTGCCCTTACCTGCTTTTTGAAATCCTACTCAACTCAATTACTACATCCTCCACAGTTTCTATTGCCTCCTGCTCAGCAGTAGTGTTCTTTTTTCTTTTTTCTGCACTCAAAGCACTTTGCTTGTTCTTCCTATTACAGCAGTGCTTAGTCCCATCATTCCTCAGTTATCTTGTCTCCCAGTGAGTGCAGCAGGAGTCTTTGATTTATGCCAGCGCTTGGCATAGTGGTTTGTACACAATGGTGGCTTAGCAAATGTTGCTGAACTAATAATTCTGGATACCTTCCTTAGGTCTTGGTTGGTACAGTTCCCTTCACTTTTTTCAGTGCTATCCCCAAATTCTGATAGAACACTCTGTTGGTTCACTTTTGGATAGAAACATTGCAGAGGCTAATTTAAGCCTGGGAACTTAACTTTCTTAAATTATTCAAAACTGGAACACATGCCCAGTCTGCAGTTTGAGGTGGTTGGCTAGCTAGACCTCTCAGGAGATAGAATTAGGAAGTAGTGGAAGGGCTATTTGGGAATTAGAAAGTGTCATGTCAGAGAGGAAGGAACATATTCATTGCTCGATTGTAAATTAAAATACCTTACACCATATGTACTTGTGTCTCTTTTTAGGCACAATCCAGATTAGGGTGGCCATACTTTTTGTTTTTATCTATACTTGTTAGGATCTGTAAAATACACCCCTCAAAGGATGTGGACTTCTGTGGTAATTTTCCAGGTCTCTGGAGAATTGGGTGGGAGGTGTTTTCCTCCAATATACAAGTTCCTTACATGTATGAACCTGAGATGTTGCTTTGTTCTCCATCTGTCTTGTTGAATTTATCTTTCATATGGAGTGGAAATATAGCGCAAAAGAATGACTTTCCATGGTAATTGTTGAAACCTGTGCTTTCGGGCAAGAGAGTAGTTGATACAAAAATAACTGATACTCTCTAGTTGTGTAATTCCACAAAGAAATATTGTTTTTGATGACTAAAGTTTTTCCCAAAAGTAGGGATTTATTATTCATTTTCTTATTCTGTATGCATTATGATCACAAAGGACAAAACTATATGCTATAGATCAGTTATTCCCAAATCTTTTGGAATTATATTACTTTTTTTGTTATCTGATTCATATTCTGTAATTCCTTCCCTTCAATGTATTTTGTGATTATATAGACTTTTATAATATTGTTATATAAAGTTTCATTTGTTTTGAGGATATTGAAGACATTTTGAAGAACAGAGAGAAACTTAAGTGTTGCAACATCAAGGGTTGGTAACCACAGGCTGTCTACACACCTCTTCGTAGCTTTCAATGCAGATAAAGCAACTTGTCCTCAAGTGGAAGATGCCAAAACTGTGATGTTTTCCATTGCTATTTATCAGTCTTGTTCTTAGGGTGTATTTGAGCACACTTTGTGAGTGACTGGGCCAGATTTAACAAATGTTCTATTAGGAAAATTTATGTCATCGTTATACTTTGGTTTGGTTTGGTATTTCTCCAAAAGCATGTTGTAACATTTGTATGCATTATGCTTCCTTCCTGGCTTTCCCTGGGTTGTAAAGGATTGGGAGACTGAGGCTGTCTTTGGCAAAGCAGCACAAATAGCGTTACTGCTAATGTACTAGTACTTCCCTACCATATGCATTGCTGTATCTCCTTCCTTCCATTTTCCCTACAGTTTCTTGTGCTTCAGTATTAGTTAGGGTGGTCTAGCCCTAAATCTATGAGTTTTGCTATAACAGATCAATCCAACAATGCATAATGGCTCTGATGTTACAGAAATTTACATCTTGCTTAGTAATAGGTAGGTTCACATATTGGTGGGCAGCTCTTTTTCATATGGTCATTTGGGATTCGGGTTAGGACAGTGTTGCCATCATCATTATCAGGCTATGAAGGTTGCTCTGAGACTGTCTCTATTTAAGCCAGCCAGAGGGAAAGTGGGATGGAGGAGTGTGCATGGAAGGCCAGGAAGTGGTACACATCACTCTTGCTTTGCATTCTTTTGCTAAGACTTAGTCATGTGGCCAAACTTAACTGTGAAGGAAGCTGGGAATTGTCTAGCTCTGTGCCCAGGAATAAGAGAACATTGTATTAGTGTGCTAGGGCTGCCATAACAAAATACCACAGACCTAGTGGCTTAACCAACAGAAATTTATTTTCCCAGAGTTCTGGAGGATAGATGTATAAGGTCAATGTGTCTGTGGGGTTAGTTTCTTCTGAGCTTCTCTCCTTGGCTTGTGGATGGCTGCCCTCTTGCTGTGTCCTCACATGGTCTTTCCTCTGTGTGTGTGCATTCCTGGTTTTTCTTTTTATGCTTCAATTTCCTCTCCTTCTAAGGACACCAGTCAGATTGTCCTAGGGCCCACCCTAATAGACTCATTTTAACGTAATCACCTCTTTAAAGGCCCTGTCTCTAAATACAGCCATATTCTGAGGCACTGGGGATTAGGGCGTCAACATAGGAATTTTGCAGTGGCCGCAATTCAGCCCATAACAAATGTAGATTTTTGTGCACAGCTAACAGCCTCTTTCATCTTCCCTCCTTTGTAATTTTATGTGTTAATGTTTAATCTGTTCATTGGAAAACAGAGGAAGAGTCATATATTTAGAGCCAGAGAGAGTAGATTAAAATTCTGGTTCCACTACTTAACAGCTGATTTGTCTCTCTGAATATCAGATTCCTTATCTCTGAAATGTGGATAAAAATTTCTACCTTGCAAAGTTGTTTTGAGGAATGAAGAAAAAACCCAGTGCAGGGCTGGGCATAGAGAGCATTATTGTAATTCTTTCTTCCATTGGCGATGCCTCGTCTTCTGGATGGTACTCAGGACACAAATCTTACTGACTTTTGCAATAAAAGTCCAGACATTCTCAAGGATTATGTGGACCATTGAAGATGGTGCCTCATGAATCCACCCATGAAGTTACATAACCAGTATTTATTAGATGGCAATGTGGCATGGGTTTCCCTGGGGAGAAACATGACTTAATTGTTTTTGATATGAATTTGCTGAAGATATCCATTTTATTAAGGCTGTTTTCCCAGTTAACCTCATTCTGACCTAAGTTGAAAGACATGAGAAAGAAAATAAGCAGTACTGTTTCTATTTTTTTAAAACACTTTTAAATTCTTTTGTAGTAACAAAATAATAACATCAGAATGTGTAATACAATTTTATTGCTTCAATTTTTAAAGGATTTTGGTAGCTAATGTACATCTATACATATGTTGGAGAGAATTCAAAGAATGCTATAGTTTCTATGAGAATATATATTTCCTTATTTGTGCTACCATTTAAGTTTGGAGAATTCCTGTAGCCTGTGAAACCATGGTAAAATCTTGACTAATTTTGCTTTTTATTTATACAGAATTTTGCAGCTATGAGAGGTAAATTATTAAGTTAATCCTTTCAAAATTTTTATAAACATGTTCTTAAATTATGAGGTAAAAGCTTGTTTTTAGGTTTCTTCTTTAAATAGATCTTTAGGGATTTTTTCTAATTTTCTAAAATATGCTGCTGACTAATCATATTTCAGAAGTATTACATTTAGAAATATCTCAAGGGGTCCAGTTTGTAAAAGCCAACTATTTGCCAGCCTGACTTTCTGTCTGGTTCCTTATACAAATAATTATGCAGACAAAGTTTTCCTGTGGTTCCAGAGATAAAGCTCACATATAAAGTACTCTGCTTGACTATTTAAGCTTGGGCCAGAATCTCTTTAGGCTCATGAACACAGCTTTCATATCTATGATAAACAGAGTAGAGGGGTTGCTCTATGTACTATGGAGCCGGCCAAATCAGAGACTGATTAGATAATGGATCAGTGGATTAGATGTTCAGCACTTTCTTGCCATATTCTATATTTTACATAATCTATTATTTCTTATTCTCATATGCATACATATATGTATAAAAACCCTTTTGTTATCATTGGTAACATTTTAAAAGCTTAAGACTCAGTACTTTAACCCCATCAGTGATTTTGAAATGCTAAAAGAGATTTTGTTATGGATCCGTTAGGATGCCTTTAGCTGCCAGAAACAGAAATTCTAATACAACCTGCCTTAAGGTAGGTGATTTCTTGGGTTCTGTTAACAGAACGAAGTCCAGTTATAGCTGTGGATAGGTGTGGGCTGGGACACTCTGACTGTGCTCCTTCATGCTTTCCTCTCTGAGTTGGCTTCATCCTCAGTGCTGCGCAGAAGGCAGCAACAATTTCAGGCTCCAGTGTGTACAACACAATATCTAGAGGAGGTAGTCCGGTGCTGACGGCACCCTCTTGAAGAGCAAAAAGAAGGAAACTTCTTTTTCAGAAATCCTTAGCAAATTTTCCCTCATTTATATTAACCTTGATTGATTTATGACCATTTCTGAACCAATCCTTGTAGGTAGGGCAATGATATGCACCTGGGCTTACACCTGGATTTCTGAACCAGTCACTAATAAGGTGATAAGATTACCCTTAGGCCTTCCAGGCCTGCCTCTGGAGTGGTGATATGATTTGGTCGTGCTTCCACCCAAATCTCATCTTGAATTGTTGTTCCCATAATCCCCACGTATCACAGGAAGGGCCAGGTGGAGAGAATTGAACCAAGGGGACGGTTTCGCCCATCCTGTTCTCGTGATAGCGAGCTAGTTCTCATGAGATCTGATGGTTTTATAAGGAGCTTTCTGCTTTACTGGGCACTCATTTCTTTCCCCTTCTGCCATGTGAAGAAGAACATGTTTGCTTCCCTTTCTGCCATGATTGTAAGTTTCCTGAAGTCTCCCCAGCCTACAGAACTGTGAGTCAATTAAACCCCTTTCATTTATAAATTACCCAGTCTCGGCCAGCAATTTATAGCAGCGTGAGATCAGACTAATACAAGTGGTTTCTGAGGTCATGTCTCCCTGAAGCTTGTGGACTGGGTGGAAAAATGAAAATCAGCATAGTGATAAAAGGAGAAAATGGATACTGAGTAGATACTAACAATACTCAGTGCAACATTGTGTTGTTATAATGAAGCTTCTTACAGTGTAAATGATAAAGTTCAGCCTATCTTTCTTTACCTCCTCTATTTTACATTTAGTCAATATAGAGACTACATTACATTAAAAACTGTCCTTGTCTGCCTAGTTCTTGTTCATGAGAAATCTATTTTGGTTTGGATTAATAGATTCTATAATTCATATTATTTATTTGCTACTGTGGAGCTAGATATCTCATGTTCTTGTTAAAGCAGAAAGTTTTTTTTTTTTTTTTTTTTTTTTTAAGACACTCTGATGCCTTACAGGCCAGGAAGTTAGGAATTTCTCCATCTGATTACATGCTGTTGAATAATTCCAGTAAATGATGCTGAATGCTCCTTGGAATCATTATAAAATTTTGTGGTAAACCCATTTCATCTTCATGTCTTGTTATTTTTAATATTTTTAGTGGTTTCTTCTTAATTAATTAATTAATTTTTTCTTTTTGGTATGATTAAAGTGTGAGGGCTTGGTTCTTTTCCCATTAAGATAGAATCTGGGAATTTATTGATTTCAGATGATCATGTTAGGCCTGATTCATTCAAAAAGATATAATATATTACAGAATTTTCTGGCAAGTCTTTAGTCTTTGGTAAGACTAAAAGTCACACATTTAGCTGTGTGACTTTTTTTTGAATTTAGTGCTGTAAAGAAGGCAATGATATATTCTTTTGCTACATAGCGATGAGTTGTTAAAGCTGTTTTTAGAAATTAGTAATTTGTTCTCTAGTCACAGATGAGAAAAAGCAAAAAACAAAGCAGAAGTTAGTTTTCATAGCAGCTCCTTATTTTAATACTTTTAAAATTGCATCTTAGTATTCATTTATTGAGAAAATACATGGTTGAGAAAAGGTACTATGAATTCAATAACATTTAAAAATGAATTTATGTGAATCACAGCCATATGTGCATATATCAATAAATAGTACACATGCATGAGGCAGTTTTTCAGTCTACAGTCAATTCATGGTGCACATGGAGATTCAAGGATGCCTTACACTAACCTGTGGTACCCTTATTCACTCTAAATAACTGCCAACCACTTGGGAAACTATAATTCAAATTTTTACATGAGTGCTTTAAATATCCAACTCTTCTAGTAATAAAATTGTTGAACAACCTTTGAATGCAGCCACTTTTAGTTGTAAAATATTAGACTCTAGAGCCTAAGTAAAATTTTTCTTCCTCCATCCACCCTGCACATGGGAGGCACTAAGTAAGTATTAATTATGTCAATGAATGAATGAATATGTGAATGATGACTGTAAGAGCTTGACGTCCTACAGTTTTCTTGGCAAAAGTGTGGAAATAAGTCCCTCTGAGAGGGAACTGAGTAACCCTTCCAGGGGAACTTAATGTGCACGAACGAGAAGGGATCAAGAAATATTTCATAAAGTTGGATATCATGCCAAATCCTTCACCCACAGTTGGTATTGTGTCAGAAAATATTTCTTAAAATTTTCTCTCCTTGTTAATTTTATTCTGTCACAGTGATTGATTTTTTTTTAAGTGGGCTGGTTTAGGAAATATAATTATCTTTTTGTGTATCTCATCTTTTGCAGATAAATGATAAAATTAATGGAAAAGTTAAAGCCCAATTGGGCTTTAAAAATGCCTCTCATCTGCCTTCTTTTATTAATTTTCCTGTTTCTTTTGCAGTTATATCTAAAAATACCTGATGTGCTTATTATTATTTTCTTTTTTATAAGCCTTTGTCAGAATGATGTACTTATTTTGTCTTTTATATCTAGGTCTTTCACCAAGCTGTCTCTGGGGTGTAGAGGGCATCTCTTTATATTTGAAGAATTTTTAAACATTGGATATATTCATTTCCATGTTATACATGTGGAAAATCTGGACACATCTTCCTGTTTGTATTCCATGTTTAGTTATGCCCATGTCTCCCTTTATTGTGTTTTGGTACACTCCTTGAAAGACTGCCCTAACTGCATAGCTTCATTTGTTGTAGAAGGGAGGGCAGGTGACTTTGAGTCAGGCTTTTCAATTGGTAAGTAAGTAGGTTGGGGTTTTTCTAAATTCTTCTAGTTCTCCTAGTACCAACTTTTAAACTGCCACTTCTTCTTGACTTAAAGGAGAAACTGGTTGTGATTATCCAGGAGTACTTTTATTTTATCTTTAAAATAAAAATGATATGTGGCTTTTATTAGAGATGCTGTAAAGTATAAAGTAGAAAATAAAGATCACCTGTGATCTCTCCACATCATACTAAGAGTGAACATTTTTTTCATTTGTTTTTACTGTTTTTATTGAATTTTCCATTTGTATTTATTGTTCACTTATCTATAGGAATATAGTGTTTGTTTTAATTGAAATTTCTGTGAGCTTTTCAATTTTTATCTGAGAATTGTAATATATACATTTTTCATATATATCATATATACACATATATAATATATACATTTTTCATATATATCATATATATATTTTTTCATATATATCATATATATATTTTTTCATATCTATTGATGTTTTCTTTTGTAATTTTCTTCATTTAAATTTAGGAAGTGCTTTTTTATCCACAGACTGGAGAGATATTCCCCAAGGTTTCCTTTTTCCTCTTTTCTTTCACTTTTTGGATTGATTCTCTTCTTTTACAATTAATTCTTATTTTTCTAGAGTTTAACGTATGGTATTAGGTTTGGGTAGATATTTTTTACCCAGATACCTAACTAATCATCTTATTACTTCTGTTCTTCATTGTGTAATGCTGCATTTATTATGCATTAAACTTTATTATATTAGGCTACCAGGGTAAGGTAGTATTTTGAAATTGTCTTCTCAGTCTTTCTCTGGACCTATTCTTTTGGGGTTTTGCTTATCTGGAGCTTTTATTTACTATTCTGCTTCTTTTTTGGCTTTATGTTTTTTCCCTTCTGTTTTCAATTTTTATTTCTGCACTTTCCAGAATTTTCAAAAAATTAATCCACATGTGAATGCTTGAAGGCAGCTGCACTGTTACATTCATGATTGTATTCCCTGTAGCCCTTATTAAAAACTTTTAATTTTAAAATTAAAACATTTGGGAGATAAGGAAAAGCACAGAGAAGAAAATAGTCTCACCACTCAAATATACCCTGGTTTTGTTAAATGTTATATGATATAGAATTTACTACAAACTGTATCGTATATGTAATGTATTATGTAATATTAATCTATGTATATATAAATGAGAAACATTCATGTATATAAATAATATCTAAACTTACATACTATTTTGTTATGTGCTTTTTACTTATAATAATTCAATGTCTTTAAATTTTCTCGTGTGACTTAAGTAAAATTTTAAACTTGTTATAGTGATACCCTTCAGTCTGTATACCAAATAAGTTAACCTATGTGAAAGAATATGCTATTGTTTTAAAAGTGATTGAATTTCTGAGCAATAATTGGGACAAAATACCCAACTTATCTCTATTAAGATGCAAACATGTACATGTGTTTTGCAAAGTTGTGTTAGCCACTGTACAGTTGTTCTGTGGAGGTTGAATGAGTGAAATCAGAGGAGATAAATGGGTTGTATATTTTGATGTTTCTAGGGAGCCTAAAAATGGTTTTGGCCATTTGATGTCTCGCAAAGTGGTAGCATACAGTCCAGGGACTGATCCTTAGCTATGGATGTCTCAGGAGAAAGAAGGAATCCCACATATCTAGGGCAGGAGAAATTAGTTAGATGCCAAATCAAATATGTGCAATCATTGGCCAAAGTTGGGTACAAATAAGGTGGGAGGAAAAGCTGTGCTTAAACAATGGCTGGTAAATAGAGAAGAGGCTCTGGCCCTAGAGGGTGGGGTTGGTGATGACAGTAAATACCTGGAAAGTACAGGTAGCCCTTTAAATGTGCCCCTTTATGTGGAGGCGGCCATATGATCCATAGCTTTAAATCACTGGAGAGCCAAGCAGCATGACCTTTATTTTGGGAAGAGTCCTCAGATGGATGTGGTTTGCTTCCTCAAATTCTCATGGTTGAGTAAAGTTTAGTTAAGTATTCAAGGTGCCTTTGTTAGATTACAGTACGGAGCTTAGAGGAAAGGAATACTTTTGGAGAATTTTGAGAAGTGGTGAAACTACCAGCACTTCAGGGTGTTGTCTCTGGGCAAAATGTCTCTTGATTCTTGCTCTTTCTTGGAAACCCAAAAGAAAGAACAAGAGATCTTATAACAAATCATGTGGCAGCGAGCCCAGTGTGGCTGAAATAGAAGGTCCAATGCTGCAGTTTTGAGAGGGCATGTTAGAAAAAGCACTTCACCCAGGGTGAGAGGCATTCAGTCCCAGGAGCCTTAGGATTTGGACTTTATCTCGAAACTATACAGTTTGTAGCAAAAAGAAGGAAGTACTACATAAACACCTCACTTGTATCTTCACAACCTTTTATTTCCACATGTACTACAAATGTTATTTTTCCTTTTTGAATCAAATTCTTTAAACACAGAATTGAAAGCTTTCAAAAGAAGAACTAAAGATAATCAGGCTACTAATGCTCTGCTTTCTTTTTATAAAAAATATGTATATTTTAAAGAGATGGAGTCTCACTCTGTTGTCCTGGCTGGAGTGCAGTAGTGCAAAAATAGCTCACTGCATCCTCGAGTTCCTGGGCTCAAGTGATCCTCCTTTCTCAGCCTCCTGGGTGGTTAGGACTATAGGCATGTGCCACCAAGTCCAGGTAAGTTTTTTTATTTTTGTAGAGATGGGGTCTTGCTATGTGCTGGTTTGGAACTCCTGGGCTCAAGTGATCCTCCCCACCTCAGCCTCCCAAATTGTTGGGCTTACAGGCCTGAGCCACTGCACCCAGCCATGCTCTACTTCCATACTACTAATGTCACAAGTTTATTTCCTTTATCTTTTGATTTAGGTATTTCCATTGTTTTATGAAATGTGAACACGATAGTATGCTGACAGTATAAGCCCCTGTTGAACATATTGATGTATATTAGCTCAAAAAGTCCTAAGGTCTGGGTTTTCATCTTCTATGTAAGAATTAGTGAACTTCTTAAAAACACATTGTGAATTTAAAATGTGAACTATTAAATGAGGAGAATGCACAACATGAGAACAAGGACTTTTTTTGTTTATTTACCACTGTATTCCCAGCACTAGGCATAGATAGGGCTTGACTCACTATAGACACCAATACATAGTTGTTGAGTGGGAATAAAAGTGTATGAGGGAACTCCTAAACCTTTTGGAGTTGTAGGATTCCACTGTTTTGATTTCTTGGCAGTTTCCTGTCTCTCCTCAAAGTTTTCTGTGTTAAATTAAGGTAGGTTAATATGATGTGTTAGAAAATCTGGTGACATATGTTAAGATAATTGGCAATGTTCTGTTTTGTAATTCATAAATTAGTATTAACTGTACTCTTGACATTGGTGACCTTTATGAATTGTTCAATTTGGGTGCATATAGTTTCCATAGTGGTTTATTATTATGCATTTTTTAAGAAACAGTCAAACTGTTTATCTCTTCATGAATCCTGTGGTGTATAAACCGGGTGGGGAGAGCAGTGCTGAGATTCTCATGCTTAGCAGATGGCAGGGCCTGCTTGCCAGCCACATGGCTTCCTCCTGCACACTGCCTTTGCTGCTCACACTCATCATATTTTTTTCCTTAAGAGAATGCCCAATCTCACCCATGCTATGGTGTTTAGGGGTCTCTTGGAAAGAGTTAAAATTTCAGATGTTAAATTTCTGAATGCCCAGAGACTACTGTAATAATTAGACTTTAAGGCATTAGAAGATGATAATATAACTTGCGCTGCTTTCTTTGATTTTATTAGGTAAAAAAGCTCCAGTTTTATTTAATAAAGAAATGATTGAGTCAATGAAGGAAGGTTCAGTTGTTGTGGATTTAGCTGCTGAGGCTGGTGGAAACTTTGAAACCACTAAGCCAGGAGAACTCTACATTCATAAGGTATAGCAAGATGTATTTTCTATCTGTGATCACTTCTCATGTCTTGAGTTATGAGGGGGTGTTTATTTCTTTAAATATTTAGAGACATTGAAGCTTGAAATTTTAAAATTAAAAATAGGCATATTGAAAGCTCCTGTTGAAATATGTATTCATGTTTATGGGTATGTATATATATTTATAAAGATATATAATTTCAAAACTTAGCATTGAATATGAATGATAATTGTTCTAGAATGAATGTGAACATAGGGTGATAGACCTTTTTGACTATAATTTTGTTCATTTAGGGAATTACTCACATAGGCTACACAGACCTGCCCAGCCGAATGGCCACTCAGGCCAGCACCCTATATTCCAACAACATCACCAAACTCCTAAAGGCCATCAGCCCGGACAAAGATAATTTTTATTTTGATGTGAAAGATGATTTTGACTTTGGTACGATGGGTCATGTCATTAGAGGAACTGTAGTGATGAAAGTAAGTATAGAGATCTATTCCTTCCTGTGCTTTTAATGTAAATTTGTTTTAGAATTTCTGCTTATGGAAGAATTCTATTTTGGAATTGAGACATATTTTAATAAGGTATTGGTATGACAGCTTTATGCTGATAAAAATTATTTGTAAATGCAGAATGATTTAAAGAAAAATATTTCAAAGACTTAAAAGTACATGACTTAACCAAAAATATACACTGCTTTTGAAAAACAGAGAATGAACAAAGAAATTGAATAAAGTAAAAATTAAACATTCCCCCCACTTATCTGCTTTCAAGGGTTTAATTTGCACTCTTGCATATATGGTCCTGTGCATATACAAATTACATATATATGTATGTATATGTAACATGGATATTAGTATTTGTATACGCATGTGACATATTTATGTAAAATGATGTTACAAATTATATGAATTTGTATATTTACATAAAATTATATTTAAAAGAACAGGGTTTTAAAAAATAGTAAAGTATATTCTTTAAGCAATTTTGAAATGCTGGATTGACTTTTTAATACGTACTATTTTCTAATGTCTATTAGGATGGTAAAGTGATTTTCCCAGCTCCCACACCGAAAAATATTCCTCAAGGTGCCCCAGTAAAACAAAAGACAGTGGCTGAGCTGGAAGCTGAAAAAGCAGCTACCATTACACCCTTCAGGAAGACAATGTCAACGGCTTCTGCATATACAGCAGGTGAGGATACCATTTACCAGGGTTTAGTCTTGATTGTTTGATTTTGCAAGTTATATATATATATATCTCTCTATAGATATATATGTAGATATATATACACATATATATCTACATATATATCTATAGAGAGATATATATATATATTTGTTTATTTATTTGTTTGAGACGGAGTCTCGCTCTGTCGCCCAGGCTGGAGTGCAGTGGCGCGATCTTGGCTCACTGCAAGCTCCCCCTCCTGGGTTCACGCCATTCTCCTGCCTCAGCCTCCCAAGTAGCTGGGACTACAGGCGCCCACCACCACGCCTGGCTAATTTTTGTACTTTTAGTAGAGACGGGGTTTTACTGTGTTAACCAGGATGGTCTCAATCTTCTGACTTCATGATCTGCCCGCCTCAGCCTCCCAAAGTGCTGAGATTACAGGCGTGAGCCACTGCACCTGGCCTGCAAGTAATATATTAATTGTCAAAATTAGTAAATGAAATGCTGTTGTCTTTTTTGGATTCCATTAGTAATCGGGCCTGACAGACTTGGTTTTTCAGCAACATGTTACTTGTCCCACCTCTACGGAATTGGAGATTACATTTATTGACTCGGTAAATAGAGGCACTGTGCTAAATACTGGAATGAAAGCATGTGAAATAATATGCAGGCAATAAACATTTTTCCTTTTATAGAAAACATTTTAAATACAGTCATTTATATATATACTAAAAATATACATATATGTATTTTTGAGACAGAATCTTTTTCTGTTGCTCAGGTAGGAGTGCAGTGGTGTGATTATGGCTCACCATAGCCTCAACTTCCTGGGGTTTAGGAAGGAAGCTTCTCACTTCAGTCTCCTGAGTAGCTGGGACTACAGGCGCATGCCACCATGCCCAGCTAATTTTTGTATTTTTTTTTTTTGTAGAGACAGGGCTTCACCGTGTTGCCCAGGCTGGTCTTGAACTCCTGAGCTCAAGTGATCCTCCTGCCTTGGCCTCCCAGAGTGCTGAGATTACCTTTATCTACATCAAATGTATTGAGAAGCGATGTATGCCATATTGTGCTGGTGTTAAATGCATATAAATATAATTACGGTTTTTTCTGTTTATTTATTTATTTTTTTTGTGAAATATCAGTTGTGATTATCTGCACACATGGGTAAGACAAGGGAAGCAAAGTTTGCCTTGAAGAATAAATACTACAATATAGGCTATAGCCCTTGAACATTTGACTAACATTTTAAGTTACTCAACTTGTAAAAAAATTCAATATTTTCATTTAAATCTCTTTCTTTATAATTTAACATAAATTCTTTTTGTAAAATTCATCTTCACGAAAACACTAAATAATTTATTGTAAAGTAGTGATTAATATTCATTCTGGCTATGCGTTGTTAGAGGCTGAAATACGAATATTTGATTTTAAATTGGTTTCTGTCTCAAAGAATGAATTAAAAATATTTAGATCTATTCAGAGCCAAAACAAAAACAAAACAAAAGCAAAGTATAAAGAATTAAGGACCAGCACCAGGCGCATAGAATTCTTGTAGAGTCATCATTCTCCAAATTCCCATGTGAGTCCAGATGTTTTAAAGCTAAACATGTAACTCTCCTTGAATAAAGAGTAAGTCTCAGCAAAATGACTGAAAAAGCCTCTAGTGGTGAACACTGTGAGTAGATGAAGCAGTGTCCCTACTTGCACTTATTTGTTAAAAAAACAAAAGAAATGAGGTTATTGTGTTGTACATGGAACATATTATGAGTAGGATTGTAAATTTCCATTTCTGTTTCAGATTCATAAGGAAATGTAGCAAGGCACATATAATGATTTATTTTTCTCAGTTTCTCATATATTTCTTGAATCAGGGCATATTGCTTCTTAATATATATGATAGTGGCATATTCCAGTGAATGAAAGGATGAACTTATATGTGTTTTTCTTTATCTTGAACTCCCTCTTTCATATTAAAAAGAAGCATTTTTCTTTTATATGTATCAGGAATGTATTTGAACAGCATTCTTCAAAGAATGTGATTTGCTTTCTCTTCTTTTGTCAGCCTTTCTCTTCCTCTATTATACAGATATGGAAATATAGTCTGACATACGTTACTAAATATATTATAGAAAAGACATTAGTTTATTAAATAGTTGATAAGAAAACCTTCAGGTGTATGATGTAATTTTTATCATAGATGCCTAACACAAAGGACTGTGGATTGTGATAAGGTAGTGCTTCTTGACTAATGTGGTCATGATAATAGCTAGCATTTAGTGACTCCTAGGCATTGTGCTAAATAATTCACATGCCTCAGCTCATTTATTTTTTACGAGAATTCAGCAAAGTGGGTATATTATTATTTTCTTTTCCAGATAAAGACAGAGAGGGGTGATAATTTTACCTATGAAGACACTGAAGCACAGAGAGGTTAAGTAACTTGCCTGAGATGACACAGCTAGGGAGCAGCAAAACCAGGATTCAAACTAGACTGACTTAAGAAAACATATTCTTATTCACAACCCTATGCAACTTCTCTAATTTTTAACTGGAAGACAAAATAGTGTTGTATCTAACTCTCTCACCAGATGGTTAATGGGCTATGCACTGGAACCTTGGATACATGATATGTGGGTAGGAAAATAAAACTACAGTCATATTGAATGATTTAATGTAAAATTAATGTCAATCCCTAGATATTCCAGTGGTGCCACTTCCAAAGTAATAGTTTACATCAAGGAAAAAGGTACCTTATTCAGGAAAGTTAACTTCTAGTTCCCTGGTCACCCACTGTCATTTTCTTTTTACTGACCACTAGGTAACCCTTTCTTCTGTTGCAGAAAAACTGTCCACATGTTTGCTATCAAGGAAGGTGATAATTAAAGATGTATGTTCAGAGCTGTTTGTATTCTGCACATTCTTAATTTAATTTGTATTTTTTTTCCTTTTCTTTGTAAAATCCTGTTTGCTGACTTGGTGTTGAGGCTGGAGCTGACTGTCCTGGCCAACAGTCCAGTCCAGATTCAGGAGCAATTGCAAAACTTGTGTCCCGGGTGGGTGGAAGCCATATGTTTTGGGGAGGTGCTGGAGTGAATGAAATTCTTCTTACTCTTTTAAAACCCCTATTCTTCAGCCAAATCTGAGAGTGACGTAAAATTGGCCTCATAAAAGTCTTGTCTTATAAAGGTTGTGTCTTGCCCAAGTAGAAAATGCTTTGGTAGATCCTCTGTGGGCCTGTAATTGGGAATAAAAATGCTTGTATAAACACATGTGGCATTGTCAATAAAAGTTAAAACAGGGAAGAGGACAAACTACACAGAGGAAAATGTGCAAATTGTTATTAAGGTGACTCACAAATATTACTAGATCTTTATAGCTTATTTTGGGGGGGTGGTCAGAAAGTTGGGTTTTGTCCATGGTATTCCTCCATCCCCCCAATTCTCAACTGTCAAATGTCTAAAAAATCTGCTCATTACTGGCAAGGGAGTGGAATTTAAAAGCATTGACTATTCCACATATTTATGTATGTGCTTTTAATTTTACTGAGATAACTGGATGTCAGCTCACACACACTCTTTACTCTCTTTCTCTAGGTCTCACAGGGATACTGGGTTTGGGCATTGCAGCTCCCAATCTAGCCTTTTCTCAGATGGTGACCACTTTTGGCTTGGCTGGCATTGTGGGCTATCATACTGTCTGGGGAGTGACCCCTGCTCTCCACTCACCACTGATGTCTGTGACGAATGCAATCTCAGGTTTGTTCCTCTCTTGTTTTTCCTAATCTCAGGTTTTCATAGGGTTACTCAGCTCTAGGAGGACTATCAATGACGTTTATAAAGTGTGTTTTCAAGTTGTTTTGCTTGGCATCTGGGTCATCTGCTTTGGTGATCTAAGGGCTCCCAGACTCCGAGAGGGTATGGGATATGGGCCTGCAAAGTAAGAGGCCGTGGGAGTGTGTCAGCTCTTTGGGTTGCTCCCATTTCAAGCAGTGCAGAGCCACTGTCATTTCTTCCAAGTTTGATTTTTTTTTTTTTTTTAAAGAAAAGGATTCCACTGATAACATTTGAAAACCAGTGTTCCACAGAATCATAGCTGCAACATCCTATAGGGCTCTCCTTGGATTCAACTCAACATTCAGCCTAGCAAGGCTACAATAGGCCCCATGTGGCATCAGGTTCACCATGAAGCTATGGGACAGGAAAACACAGCTTTCCAGTGAGGTGGCATCAGGCATTTCTCTTTGGTGCCAGTCTTTTCAGCAGTTCATGCAGCAGTCCACATGGTTGCCCAGGATCTATTCTTTGTCCCCTAGCAATGGGTCAGATATGAGGGAATGAGTCCTACATTGGACAAGCATGGGAGCTGTCCTGGCTTGAAAGCCTCAGGGCCAATAGTCATCTTTTATAACATTGCCATAGGCACAGGTTCGAGGATCTCTGCAGGGAACATGTCTAGCTCCAAGAGGTGCTGTAGTCAGGAAAACCCAAAGCTAGGCATCCCCAGCAGGCATTTACAGTTCATGAATAGTTTCTTCCAGTTTACATGCAAATTATCTACCAGGGTCACTTTTTAACCATAAGCAATGTTGTCTATAACATTGGTGGATTTATATCTGTATTAGAGGAACATAGCTAGAAAGTTAAAGGAAAGTCCAATTCCAATGCAGAAGGAGAAAAGGTTTTGTTAACCCTTTTCCCACAGTAGTAATTTCAGTGAGAATGATGTGAAGGTGTGTTGCCAACAGTCTGCATAAGGAAAATTGTTTATTTCATTTTAATGAGGGTGTAAGAAAGCTGCCTTGTTTTTTAATATTGAGAACTTTACCCTCTATGAATCTATGTATGTGAGGTACTTCAGCTATGATATTTGATTTGGTGGTGTCACTATCACTATTCACTATGTTAATGCTTTCTTTCTAGGGCTGACTGCAGTTGGTGGGTTGGCACTGATGGGAGGACATTTGTATCCTTCCACAACTCCTCAGGGCCTTGCTGCTCTTGCCACATTCATATCCTCTGTCAACATTGCAGGTATGATGTCAGTGAAAGGTCTCGGTACTATTTTCAATGGAGACAAACAAAGCAAATATAAATCAATATAAAATAGACATAATTGTGCCTTTAAAAAATGTTTCACTCAGACCGTAAATGCTCTTTGTGCAGGAAAATTAGTTATTTTGCCCATCTGTAATTTTTAGAAACTCTGGATAAAAGAACAACCCCCAGTTCCCCAAAACAAACAAACAAAATGATGTCTTGCTACAAGTTAACTGGAAAGTTATTGAATGCATGGTTTTGAAGTAAGTTGGGTTAGAGCTATCACTGTAACATCTATTAATTAGTATAATTTTAGATAAAATTTTAGTCTTTCGCCTTATCCCAGCCAGCGTTTGTTTCTGGAAACTGAAACAAACTCATGTGTGAGACTCATTTGATGCTATTTTGTAGATAACAATTCTTTAATGTGTCCAAGAAACCTGGTGCCTGTTGATATGGTATTTTTTTCTTTTATAATTTATTATAGGGTTTTACAAATGTAACAACCTACTAGGAAAAGATACCAATCTTTGATCTTTCACATTCTCAAGCTTTTTGAATGGCTTTTTTTTTTCTTTTAGTCATGCAGAAATAGTTTTGCATTCTGATAGCAAGTTTTCTTCCTGAATATATTTAGTGTTTTTTCCCCCACCTCTCTAATGGAACTGGCTTGAGTAATAGAATGACTTTAAATTTTGGCTGGGCCTGTGGCTCACACCTGTGATCCCAGCACTTTGGGAGGTCAAGGCGGGCAGATCACCTGAGGTCAGGAGTTCGAGACCAGCCTGACCAACATGATGAAACCCCCTGTCTACTAAAAATACAAAAATTAGCCCACCATAGTGGCGCGAGCCTATAATCCCAGCTACTGGGGAGGCTGAGGCAGGAGAATAGCTTGAACCTGGGAAGCGGAGATTGCAGTGAGCCAAGATCGTGTCACTGCACCCTAGCCTGGGCAACAGAGTGAGACTCCATCTCAAAAAAAAAAAAGAATTTGAGGTTGCAAAATGTTATTTTAAATTATATTTGTTCCTAGGTGATAAAGATGTGCTTAAAACAGAAAAATTGTAGCACTTTAAAAAATCATGTTGCTCAGTGAGCTCAAAGAGGTACTATGTTTTTTATTTCCTTTGCTTTGCTAAGGTGGCTTTCTGGTGACTCAGAGAATGCTGGACATGTTCAAGCGTCCCACTGACCCCCCAGAATACAACTACCTGTACCTGCTCCCTGCCGGCACCTTTGTTGGTGGATATTTAGCTGCCCTCTACAGTGGTTATAACATTGAACAGGTAAGATGCTCTTTGTAAGGTTTTATATTTACCACAATATTTTCTTCTCTATTAGATTTAACATTGTTAGTTATCCTAATTCAAATTATCGAGCAAATACAACTCTGTCAAGCAAATACAACAATAACCCTAGAAACATTTTGGTCAAACCGAGCATTCTCTTCCCCTAAGGATCAGGACCCTGGATTCTAGAGACAGATTTTTCTGGTAACTGAGTTTAAATATGGGTTTATGTCTTTGTTTCGATACATTTTACACGTTTTTCCACATGTAAAAGGAGTTAAGGTTATCAGTATCTTCATTATGTATCTAGCTAGATTGCGGTGGATTTATAATGAAACAATACAAAATTTGAAAAATTATTATTAAGTACTATTAGTTCTTTTCCTATTCTTCCTCTACAAATCCAGCACATCATCTCTTGGTACCAAGAGATGTTATATAATCATAAAAAAATTTATAAAAAAAGGATAGTTTAAACTTAATGTTGTATAGAAAAACAGAAATAATCCAGCTGGACTTTGAAAGTTCCAACTTGTAATGTAACAGACCTTCAACTTTGTTCTGAACTCCGTATTTTCTATTTCTTTTCAATGGCTGTCTTTTAGTTTCTTCTGTGTTTCCAACATGCAGTATTTATTGAATGAACAATTTTTTTTTTTTTTGAGAAGAGTTGGAGCAGTGAGTCAGAAAGACCTTAGTCTGAATTCCAGATTTCCAATTTACTGATCATTTGCCTTGGAGAAAATATGCAACTTCTTTAAGCTTTGATTCTCTCTTTTGCAAAATAAGGGTAATGATTTTTCCTTCTTGTGGATCTCATGAGACTGTGACAACACAAATAAAACATATGGCAAAGCCCCTGGCACTTACCTCAGGGGTTGGCTCTTTTACAGCATTTGGTCAGGTTTAGTATTTTTAGATCCAATAATGACTCCATTTAAATTTAGGTACTTTTATGTGTATTTGTGCATGAGAGCAAATCCAGAAGAAACCAATTTATATAAATGGTATAAGTGCAAATACAATATAAGTATTTAATATGTTAATATTCCTAATGGGCAGGAAAGTATACTGAAATCTCTAAGCTAATAGACCCAAGGTTTTAATAATCTCTCTCTCTCACTTTTCCTTTGAAAAGATCATGTACCTAGGCTCGGGTTTGTGCTGTGTCGGTGCCTTGGCTGGCCTCTCCACCCAGGGAACAGCGCGTCTTGGCAATGCATTGGGCATGATTGGGGTTGCTGGAGGACTGGCAGCCACCCTCGGAGTCCTAAAACCGGGCCCAGAATTACTAGCTCAGATGTCTGGAGCGATGGCTTTGGGTGGTACCATTGGTAAGCACTTGTGGGCTTCTGCCTTTATGTGAACTCCAGTTTCTCAATATATATTTCTAAGGTCCATATTGATGAAATAATTAAATTGTGTTCATGGAAATTGCTTCAGTTAATATTATTTTGGTGAAAATTCATTCCAGTTGGTGTAATTCTCATTCAAATACATTTTAAAACACTGAGTAAATGCATCAACTGAGTCAAAATATCCTATACTCAATTCTTATCTTCCTTACTGACTGTGTCCCGTTAGCTGATAATGGAATGGGGGATTGGAATCCTTATGTATGTACTATACATAAGCTAACTTTTGTTCTGCTGGGTATAAATAACGGCCAAAGATTCTGCTTCATAGACCTGTTAAAAATGAAAAAAACAAAAAACAAAAAACTTGTGCCAGCAGAAAAACCACTGTTTTAATTTTATTCAGTTGTTTGCTGGATTGTTAAATTTTCAGGAATTTTTAGGCTGGGCATGGTGGCTCACACTGTAATCCCAGCACTTTGGGAGGCTGATGTGGGTGGATCACTTGAGGCCAGGAGTTTGAAACCAGCCTGGCCAACATGGTGAAACCCTGTCGCTATTAAATATACAAAAATTAGTTGAGCATGGTGGTGTACAACTGTAATCCCAGCTTCTTGGGTGGCTGAAGCATGAGAATCGCTTGAACTTGGGATCTGGAGGTTGCAGTGAGCTGTGATCATGCTGCTGCGCTCCAGCCTGGGTGACAAAGCGAGACTCTGTCTCAAAAAAAAAAAAAAAAATTTTTTTCCAGGAATTTTTAAAGTTGATTGTTAAACACAGCCATTATTAAATACTAAATTACATAAACTTAAATGAATCAGAAACAAAGATAATAATATTAAAAACTCATAACTTTGTAATTAATTTACTAGGTTTTATTATCTATGCTCTTGAGGTTACTTATATTTATTGTATGTGTATAGAAGAAATACTATGTATCAGTGGGCTGTGGTACATCTCTTTTCAATTCTACATTCAATGACATCACATTGGTAGATTGAAATTTGACTTTGTAGCAGTATTGCAGAGTGGAAATAAGCAAATGCTACAAATCTGGGCTAGATTTATTGTTTTGTTTATTGTCCAGACATGAGAAAGTGATGGAGAAAATGTTAATGATGCAGCTTAAACTTGAGATGTTTTGACTGTAGCTATGACATTGTGAATAGCACAAATAATTGAGCAAATAATCTTCCAGTATTTGAAAACTATTATCAGATTCAGCAATAAAGTCACTCATATGGTTGATAAATGAGTGAAGTTCTCACATACATTCTGTTGTTTTACTTTCATCTTACTTATTAAAGCAAATAAAAATATCAAACAATGTTCCTGTTGGAAGTATGCTTATTCATCAGTTGCAAACACTAGGTTGGCTACAGATGTAAGAGCAAAGATCCATAAAAACATTCTATGAAAGTCAATTTGTCTACATGGAATTTTCAATAAAGAGCACTGTATTTCTTATTATTTGAAAATTGTATGCTAGCCACCTTTATATCAGTTAAAGCTCATGTGTTTGTATGTGCATGTATTTTTTTCCCCTGGAACTGGTTATTAAATGTTTCCCAGTGGAACACTGGCTTTAGGCCTCCTTTTATACTTCCTCAGGACAGCTTTGACTCTTTTCTTGATAATCTCTGGGGAAAGGGACTTGAAGGAAAATGTTTGCTCTGTAGGTTCATGGCAGGAAAACCTTTAGACATGATCTTAGCAAATATTCTGAGCCCCACTCCTTCTGTATCACCTACCTATAGCCATGCAGTTCCTTCAGAGGCTCCTAATTTGGGTATTTACTGCCCAGATTTTTGCATTTCTTTACCTTGGGACTTTGCTCCCACCTACCCACCTGAAAACCAAGGTCTTCTTCATGTTCCAGGTGTTTCTTATGTGCTCAGGAGCAAGCACTGGCTATAGAGAAGAGGGCCTGGGTTGTAATGGGGAGAATATAAGGGAATTTGATTAGAGGTTTAGGTAGTCTGAAGAAGTGTTGGCTAGTGGAAGGTTGGGAGTTTGTGACGGGAAGAGGCACGCATTGATGCTGGGTGTTGGGATTCATTGGAGTTGGGTCGTGCTTAGGTGTGTGGAGAAAAACTGTTGTTTTGAAAGGGTATACAAGTTGAGCATCTATAACCCGAAAATCCGAAATGCTCCAAAATCCAAAACTTTTTGAGTGCTGACATGACACCACAAGTGGTGAATTCTACACATAAATACTTAACACAAACTTTGTTTCAAGCACAAAATAATTTAAAATGTTGTTTAAAATTACTTTCAGGCTATATGTATATGAAACATAAATGAATTTTGTGTTTAGACCTGGGTCCCATTCCCAAGATATCTTATTATGTATATGAAAATATTCCAAAATTTAAAAAAAATTAAAATCTGAAACACTTCTGGTCCCAGGCATATCAGATAAGGGATACTCAACCTGTATACAACTAGTGCCCTTACCTTCTGTACAGCCCCTGTAGAGAATATTTAGCCCATACTAGGAACTAGATAATATTTATTTGTGACAATGGTAGAAATCCTTAAGGGTGATCTTTGTTGTGGTTACTTCTCAAAAGTTTGTCAAGTTTTAATTTATTTTTGACCTTTCATAACAGGATTGACAATTGCCAAACGCATCCAGATTTCTGATTTACCTCAATTAGTTGCTGCTTTTCACAGTTTAGTGGGTTTGGCAGCTGTACTTACTTGCATAGCTGAGTACATTATAGAATATCCACATTTTGCTACGGATGCAGCAGCAAATCTCACCAAGATTGTGGCCTACCTCGGCACTTACATTGGTGGTGTCACCTTTAGTGGCTCTCTCATTGCCTATGGAAAATTGCAGGGTAAGTGATTCAGCATAACATAGAGGTAAATATCTATTGTTTAGGGCATTTAGGGATCCATTTTAATTTCAGAAAATACATTAACAGGGCTGGGTGCAATGGCTCATGCCTGCAATCCAGCACTTTGGTAAGCTGAGGTGGGAGGCTCTCGAGCCCAGGAGTTCAAGACCAGCCTGGGCAACATAGCGAGACCCTATCTCTACTTTTTATAAAAAATAAAATATTACTACTAATAAAAAAGATTAAAAAAAGAAAATGCCTTAACAGTAAAACTGTTAGGTGAAGAGTATTCGTATAGCACTCAGAAATTGTAAGAGTTTTTTTCCCCTTGTCCTTCCCCTTTATTGATACTTAATAAGTCTCATAAAGCTTTGAAGCTGTTTCATTTGCAGACAGCTAATGGAGGAAATTAGTGAACAGAAATTTGCATGGAGGGACTAGTTGACTTTTGATAATACATATGAACTAAACAGCATCCTCATAATCCTTGGTTAGAGATGACTGTGTAGAATTCACAGAAATGAACTTTATACATTTTCCAAAATAGAAGCTTATTAAATAAGTTTGTGTGAGTAGTAAACAGTACTTATTTTGAAAACAAATACGCACTTTAGGACTCTAGCATGACAAGTTTTGCTGCTAGTAAAGTCAATCATGAAAATGGAAGTGGAGAAAAAACCCTACAGAAGCTGCTGTCAGTGTTTTTACAAAAAAGTCTCTAGAGAAACTAGTTTGTGATTTAAAAACATGGTTTTGCCTCTCAGTAATAAAGTCATGAAAATTAAGTGGGGAACTTCCATGAAACTTGAAAATCATAAAAGAACTTCAAGTCTCAAACATTCTTATCTCATGCTTTGCCTTTAGGAACAAATAACACACAGGTTTTCTTCTTCCTTGGGCTCAGTTGATAGAATCCAAAATACTAGTGTACTAGGATTCCATGAAGTTCTATTTATTTATTTTTACTTTTTTATGCTTTATTTTTGTCAGAAGTCTGGCAGGCATGAAGTTTTAAATAAATAAAGCCACACTTAACAATTTCCATGTTGGTCATACATGAGAAAATAACTTTTTAAGATTTCATGACAAAGAGGAAAGAAATTGTTTTGTGGTCAAAATAGGGAAAAGAATAGTGAAGTCAAACCATAGTTTTTCTGCCTCTATTCATGTTTATTATGTGTAATAATTCTAATTTGCTTTTATGTTTCATATCTGGTGATACAAAGTAATATTTTAAATAGCATGTTATTCTAATGTTAAATTTTGGTAGTTTAGGATTAAAAGACACACTTGAGTGTGTGCGAGGGGGTTTCTTACAACACACTCTGAATTCTAACTACTATGTGCTTGGCTCTAGGTCTCCTGAAATCTGCCCCTCTCCTACTGCCTGGAAGGCACTTACTCAATGCAGGCTTACTGGCTGCTAGTGTGGGCGGGATAATCCCATTCATGGTGGACCCAAGCTTTGTCACTGGCATCACCTGTCTGGGTTCTGTGTCTGCTCTCTCTGCTGTCATGGTAAGAAGTCAGAGATTGAGAAGCACATATTTGGTGAAGAACTGGGAATATTTTGTCAGATTAAAGTGTAATCATATTTTTATCTCTTCAAGAACCTTGATGGAATAAAAATGTTTTAAAATTATGTCACATGTTCATCTTTTTAGAATCTGGAAAACATAGAAGAGTGTAGGAAGAACATTATTCTTTCTTGCAACTTAATTGTTCATTTTAAAGTTGTCACATGAGACACCTTTATTGCTCTGGAGTCTTTTCACTGGATCAATGTGTTGGTGAACAAGAGCTTAAAAAGGCCAAGGGTTTCAATGTATTAGGTGCCTACTACATGACAAGCCCTACAAAATAGTGCTTTGGGGTTTATACAATACAAGTAAGATAGTCTGTGCCCACTAGTTGCTCTCACATCATTGGAAGATATGACACGAAATCAAATAAGTATAGAATGAAATGCAGTTAAAAAACCCTGTATGCTCAGTGAGAGTGTTCAGTGAAGCCTTTTATGATAGGTTCGGCCTTCCTCTTTCTCTGCAATTTTTATGTTTAGTATATTGAAACACACAGTAGTTTTTAGTTGTCTATGTGACAGTCTGGCATCTTATATCAATGTATGATGCTGTTTCATGCAGTGCTATTATTTACTGTTATTCACTGTTACTCATGTTCTTTCAGTGTCTAATCTGTAAACAAGGTGTATATTTAAGTTAAAAAAATTATCTACAGTGCCTAACACAAAGTTAGACACATAGCAATTGCTTATGAAATACTTACTGGCTCCTTGATTCAGAAACACCTAATTTATAGTGTAAAAATGATACTTATTTCTGTGTGATCATGAGAGTTAGGTCATGATTTTAACGCAGAAACTTTAGAACACTGAAAAGTAAATTAAAATCTCATCTTTATATTCACACTCATGGTCTAATTTTATTCTGGCTTATTGCACTGGTTATTGTTTTAAACAAAAGAAAAATAATTTTGATATTTTTAATCTAATAAAGCAGAATAGGCTAATGAAGTCTCAAAATAAAAGATATACAAATGTGACTGGGTGCGGTGGCTCATGACTATAATCCCAGCACTTTGGGAGGCCGACGTGGGTGGATCACCTGAGGTCAGGAGTTTGTGACTAGCCTGGCTAACATGGTGAAACCCCGTCTCTACTAAAAATACAAAAATAAGCCGGGTGTGGTGGTGTGCACCTGTATTCCCAGCTGCTTGGGAGGCTGAGGCAGGAGAATTGCTTGAACTTGGGGGGCGGTGGTTGCAGTGAGCCAAGATCATGCCATTGCACTCCAGCCTGGGTGACAAAGCAAGACTCTGTCTCAAAAAAAATAAAGAAAAAAAGATAGACAAATCTAAAACTTTAAGAATTGTTGTTTTTGGGAAGCAGTGAATATGATATTTAAAGGATTTATTGGTTCTATGAGAATGTCTAAGTATTTTTTGAATTTATTTTATTGCTTTTGGCTTAAATGAGTAATACATGAATATGCTCTCATTGTAACAAACAAAAAACGGTAAAAATATGTGAAATAAAAAGCAAAAAGCTTTTTCCTTTCCTGTGTTTAGTAATTTTGAGTTGTATCACGGACATTGTTAATGATACATTCTAGACATTTTGGATATTATGTTATATTCCTTCAAAGGGTATTGATTATTATTTTTTATTTATGTGTTTTTGTAGCCAGCTAACTTGGCTAAACTCAAATTCCAAATTTTGACTCCCTTATGGTGGGTGGTGGGGGGCAGCTGAAATCTATTGTTATTTTATCCTTATCAGGATTGCTTGGAGTCTGTCTCACATATGTGTAGTTCAAGAGTCATCCAGAGATTTGAGTAGAATTTATAAACAGAAACTGGGACTCCTTCTCTCTAGCCTGCTTCTTTGTGGGATTCCCCTTATTACTTTCCAGCTGCCTTAGTCATCTCAAATGCTATCTTTAGGATCTTCAAGCCAGTAAGACTGCGGGCTTATATTTTATAATTTCCTTAACTGGTACCAACAGGGGATTGCCCTCAGTCTAAAGCCATAAAAACTGGGAAATTCACTTAGTGTCATTATATTTTTCCAAATGTAGACACTTCTCCAGTTTCTGCCTGCTTTTCATCACTGAAAAGTGTTTTTTTTAAAATGTAGGGATTTTTTTTAGGGGGGTGGGTGGCTCAGTGTTTATAGTTGTTACACCTGTGGAAGTGTTGGTCAGATGGGAGACACTTATTACCAGAAGTGAAACTTATATGTAAATATATTAATGGGAAAGCTAGAATAATTAAGGAGCAAAATGTTAAATGTCAGAGGTTTTATTTTTATGTTATTAATTTTGAGTTCTGATTTGATTGTTGTTCTAGGGTGTGACTTTGACAGCTGCTATTGGGGGTGCTGACATGCCCGTCGTCATCACTGTGCTGAACAGCTACTCAGGCTGGGCCCTGTGTGCAGAGGGCTTCCTGCTCAACAACAATCTGCTGACCATCGTGGGTGCACTCATAGGCTCGTCTGGTGCTATCCTGTCATACATCATGTGTGTGGTAAGAAACAACACATACATGAAACAAAAGGAAATGGCTTTCTGAAAACATGGATGTGCTTGTCATTTCTTTTATTAGCCATAAAAATGACTGTTGTAGGCTGGGCATGGTAGCTCACGCCTGTAATCCCAGCACTTTAGGAGGCCAAGGCGGGTGGATCACGAGGTCAGGAGTTCAAGACCAGCCTGCTCAAGATAGTAAAACCCTGTCTCTACTAAAAATACAAAAATTAGCCAGGCGTGGTGGTGGGTGCCTGTAATCCCAGCTACTTTGCAGGCCGAGGCAGAGAATTGCTTGAACCCAGGAGGCAGAGGTTGCAGTGACTGAGATCATGCCACTGTACTCCAGCCTGGGTGACATAGTGAGACTCCATCTCAAAAGAAAAGAAAAAAAAGGAGTATGGTAGCTTTGAATTCTCTTCAGCAGAAATAGCAGAGTATTTCATTTGCATAAATTTCCAAGACTGCCTTTAATGTACCCAACTGTAAATAATTAGGAAAATTAAATAGAAAGATGAAAATCTTCTAGTGCCTCTCTCCATCTGGAGCTAAACAGGTAAGATTTTGGTTTATTTCCTTATGTATGGCATATCTGTGTATTTACTTGTCTGACCATGTTGTATATTGTCTTACATTGAAAAAAACTTCTATAATATATTGTTGACTTTTTGTCATTAAAAATTCTTTTAAAATATTATTTTAAGAGACTTTATCCTGAACCATCATATGGATATACAAAATTTATTTAATTTGCCCTGAATGCTATACATATGAAGTTGTTTGATTTTGATTTCTCTTTGTACATATCTTTGACATTTCAGATTTTTGTCTTAAGATAGATTCCTAGAATTTATAGGCTCATTATACTTTAGCCATGTTTCTGGAAAGGTTGTTCTAATTTACACTCCCGTTGGTCATCTATGAGAGTTTCTACCTTAGAAGTTTTGTGGTCAGCATGATGGTTTTTTAAAAAAAGAACAGAAAAAAGTAACAACACTAATACTTCCTGGCTTTTCTGTTTGTTTGTTTCAAGTTCTCTTCTTGATGGCAAGAAGACGTTCTGCAAATATTATAATTAAAGGTTTGAGTAGAACTTTTTTTCAAATTATAGATGTTATTTTCTAAATAATACTTTTGAATAATTGTTAAAGTACAAGTATGAAACTAAATGAAAGCAGAACGTGATTTTACACTGATAAATAATTTAGACAAGAAAGGGATCTGTATTAGTCCATTCTCACACTGCTGTAAAGAACTACCTCAGACTGGGTAATTTATGAAGTAAAGAGGTTTAATTGACTCACAGTTCCACAGGCTTAACAGGAAGCATGACTGAAAGGCCACAGGAAGCTTACAATCATGGCGGAAGATGAATGGGAAGCAAGCACATCTTACCATAGCAGAGAAGGGGAGAGAGTGAAGGGGGATGTGACACACACTTTTAAACCACTAGATCTCGTGAGAACTCACTAGCATAAGAACAGCAAGGCAGAAGTCAGCCCCCATAATCCATCAACTTCCACCAGGCCCCCCCTGTGGCATGTGGGGATTACAGTTCGACATGAGATTTGGGTAGGGACTCAGAGCCAAACCATATCAGATACTTACTCTACCTTCATTCTTTTATTATAATATTAAAAAAAATATTTTACAACTTAGGATTTTTCTTATGATTTAATTGAAAATCTCATTGTAATTTGGAAGGCTGAAGTATCTTTTCATAGTAAAAAATATTTTTGTTTCTTAGGCTATATTGCAAAACAAAGGATTTAATAGCCCAAATTCAAAACAAGCTAAGGAGTTTTAAAATTAAATCGCCTAAATTACCTGGGGAATTTGGAAAGGTGAAGATTTATGTATCCTATTTGAAAAGTGTCAGGCTTTGTGACAGAAAGAAGAAACATTTGTGAAGAAGAAATATTTATGAAATTGTACTAGAAATACAGTTTTCTGTAAAAGTAAACTTTTAACCCTTAGTTTGATTTTGCTTCAGTTGATGAATTTGAATAACCAGCAGGGGGCAGCAGATTTTCATTATTACTTAAACGTGGTTTGTCAGAAAGTGGCTTTTAAAGTTAAATGGGAGGATTTGAAGGATTTGAATGTTAACAAAGCCTATGGCATGCTGATATGGGGAGAGGAGGGAAGACGACTTGTTTCTAGTTCTTGAAATGTCAGCATGGGTAATTTCCCATTTTATCCTTTTTAAAAAATGGTTTTCTTTAGGTTTTTAAATTTATGAAGAGTATTCCCCACATTTCTGTCTGTGTCTCTCTTATTACTCTCTTTTTCCTTCTTCACTTAGTGTCTTTTATTATTATTAGTTATAGCAACCATAGTAAGTCTTACAGTAACTCTTCTGTAACCCTAGAATAAGGTAGTAAGAGGTACTTGTTGAAAGTACTCTCCTCTACGTGTTCTGCAATTATATCATCTTTCTCTTATTTTTCTTATTCTTTTATTTTTTTGATATGTTTTCTCTACATCTTCTATTTCTTTTCTTTCCATTTCACTGCCATAGGCGTGCCACTTACCATCAGCATTCCATAGATATTTTGTATTCCTATTCTGTATATAGAACTACCAAATTATTCCGATAGCTGCCTGAGGCCATAAATATCATATTGGGTCAGATTAATAATTTGGATTCAAGAACAGTTGAAGTTTTAATTTAAAAAAAAATCTGGCCAGGCGCCGTGGCTCGTACCTGTAATTCTAGCACTTTGGGAGGCCAAGGCAGGTGGATCAATTGAGTCCAGGAGTTCAAGACCAGCCTGGGCAACATGACAAAACCCTGTCTCTACAAAAAATATAAAAGTTAGCTGGGCACGGTGGCACATGCCTATAGTCCGATCTACTTGGGGGGCTGAGGCAGGAGGATCACCTGAACCTGGGGAGGTTGAGGCTGCAATGAGCTGTGATTGTACCACTGGACTGCAGCCTAGGTGACAGAGTGAGAACCTGTCTCAAAAAAAAAAAAATTCCAATTAAAGATGTTTAATGTAGGAAATTTGGAAGAATCAGAAAAGGATAAATAAAAAAATAAAATTACCTAAACTTCCATTACCACTTAACTATTAACATTCTAGTCTTTTTTATATGAATATGTTTAAATACCTTCTATTTAATATATTATGTAATTGTCTAACCTTAATTTTAATTAAGGTTTAATTAATGTTTAATTTTCTAATAATTTTTAGCTCCTACTATTATACCACACAGATATTACCATAATCTATTTATTCAAATTCATATTAGTTGTTTTTAACTTTCTTTTTTTTTGGTTGCAGTTTTCCTTCATCTACATCTTTGATTATTTCCTTAGGTCCAGTTTTTATAAGTGCAATTACATGGTCAAAGGGAGTAAGAACTTTTTGTTGGCTTTTAATATTGCTAAATTGATCTCCACAAAGGATTCACCAGTCAAAGCTCTTACTTGTGATGTGCAATGTGTTTGTCTTACTGTATGATCTCTACTCCTAGGCAAAAACAAGTCAGAAACCAACAAATACAAGCCTGTCATATTTTTTGATTTTGAAGATAGAAATTATCTTTTCTTCTACAATTTTCTGATTTCTCACTTTTTACATTAACCTTCATTGATAAACCTTCTTTATGCTTCTTTATTATAGGAAATTATAGGAGATTTATTCAATCTCTTCACGGCTGTGCTTAGTGGCTCTGGGTAGATCAGTATAATCATAAAAATGAAATAGCTACTCAAAATTGAGCATTAGTGCAACATAGCAGGCATTATGCTGGGTGCTTTACAAAATATAGCTCATTTAATCCCCACACAAATTCTTGAGGTAGGAAATATTATTCTCATTTTACTGAGAAAGTATTGTAAGGCACCATTTATTATTCACCTTTGTGTTTGTGGAGTCTGGCCAAGTACCTGGCACGTTCACACAAATTGGTTTGTTAAATGAACATTAGAGAAATATTTTATTTGTTAGCTTATTTCATGTTTTAGAATCTTCTCCAGATAGACTATGATAGCAGATATAGTAGAGTTAATATGGTACCAGTATATTGACCTTCACTGTTATTTATTGAAGGAAACACGCAAGTCCAAACTAGAACAGGGTGATTTTATTATGTGTGAGGGAATGGAATGCACCCCAAATGGCTAACCAGCAATCCCTAAAATTGAATTTTTGTTCTGTTGGGTGTCCTCTGAGCTCAGTGCTATGGTTACACAATACCCAAGATTATAAAAACTGAAAAATGTTGACAGTGTCCAAACAACCAATTCAAATGAATAATATCCAAATATCATATAGACGTTAACCTCTTTATGATTTTACAGTTTCTTTGTTTGTGATAGTATCCAGATTGCCTCAGAAATAGAGGTCTTACAAAAATTGAACAGCATTTTCAGATCAAATTTTCTGATTTTTGCACTTTGCTGCTTGGTTCCAAATAAAAATAGAACAGAATGAAGTGGATCAAAAACCAAATCAAAAATATTTTTTCCTTTGTGATTAATTAATTAGTATCTACAAAGCATTGAAATGAGAGATGCTAGTAAATGGTATATATGTTATTATTGCTTTGGCTTTGTCAGTTTTATGACCTTTCCTTTGCTTTCAGATTTATTTCTTACAGTGTGTTCAGAATTATGTGAATTAGGATTCTCTTTAACGTAGAATGCAATTTTAATTATTGGCTTAATAGCTTAAAAGGAACAGTCTTAAACAGTCTTGCAAATTCTTTGTCTTGGAAGCTGGGAACTGTTCAATCTCTGGAACAGTGGTCATAGGATATTCTCATTAATCATTTAAGCAGGCAAAAAAAAAAAAAAAAAAAAGACAGAGAGAGAAAGAACCAAAACAAAACCATAGACGCTAAACATTTGTTGAGAATATGATGTTGCAATGGTAAATTTAGAGATAAAAATAATTTCGTTTTTAAGAGACCACATAGAATTATTATAGCTTAATGGTGATATAATTGTGGATACATGTTCAACAAGTTGACTGTGATGGCTAAACTACTGTGTGGTTCCTTTTTTTTCTCCCTACGATGCCATCAGAAGTGGGTACCCATTAATTAAATGTCCTCAGAGATTCTTTCCTTCTTCTTCATTCAGTTTTATAGGAGGAAATAATGGTTCCTTTTAAGACGAGTTAGAATAAAATGGTTTATTTATCCCTCTCCTCTGTCCCTCTACATCTGTACAGTGGTACATCTACTGCTGTGATCTTCTGCAGGACTGTATGATAAGGGTGATGGAACCTCTTTGTTCACTGGATTTTTTTTTCTGGTTTTTTTTTTTTTTATTGTTATACTTTAAGTTCTAGGGTACATGTGCACAATGCGCAGGTTTGTTACATATGTGTACATGCGCCATGTTGGTGTGCTGCACCCATTAACTCATTTACATTAGGTATATCTCCTAATGCTATCCCTCCCCACTCCCCCCACCCCACGACATGCCCTGGTGTGTGATGTTCCCCTTCCTGTGTCCAAGTGTTCTCATTGTTCAATTCCCGCCTATGAGTGAGAACATTCAGTGTTTGGTTTTTTGTCCTTGCCATAGTTTGCTGAGAATGATGGTTTCCAGCTTCATCCATGTCCCTACAAAGGAAATGAACTCATCCTTTTTTATGGCTGCATAGTATTCCATGGTGTATATGTGCCATATTTTCTTAATCCAGTCTATCATTGATGAACATTTGGGTTGGTTCCAAGTCTTTGCTATTGTGAATAGTGCCACAGTAAACATACGTGTGCATGTGTCTTTATAGCAGCATGATTTATAATCCTTTGGGTATATACCCGAGTAATGGGATGGCTCGGTCAAATGGTATTTCTAGTTCTAGATCCTTGAGGAATCGCCACACTGTCTTCCTCAATGGTTGAACTAGTTTACAGTCCCACCAACAGCGTAAAAGTGTTATTATTTCTCCACATCCTCTCCAGCACCTGTTGTTTCCTGACTTTTTACTGATCGCCATTCTAACTGGTGTGAGATGGTATCTCATTGTGGTTTTGATTTGCATTTCTCTGATGGCCAGTGATGGTGAGCATTTTTTCATGCATCTTTTGGCTGCATAAATGTCTTCTTTTGAGAAGTGTCTGTTCATATCCTTTGCCCACTTGTTGATGGGGTTGTTTGTTTTTTTCTTGTAAATCTGTTTGAGTTCTTTGTAGATTCTGGATATTAGCCCTTTGTCAGATGAGCAGATTGCAAAAATTTTCTCCCATTCTGTAGGTTGCCTGTTTACTCTGATGGTAGTTTTTTTTTGCTGTACAGAAGCTCTTTAGTTTAATCAGATCCCATTTGTCAATTTTGGCTTTTGTTGCCATTGCTTTTGGAGTTTTATACATGAAGTCCTTGCCCATGCCTATGTCGTGAATGGTATTGCCTAGGTTTTCTTCTGGGGTTTTTATGGTTTTAGGTCTAACATTTAAGTCTTTAATCCATCTTGAATTAATTTTTGTATAAAGCGTAAGGAAGGGATCCAATTTCAGCTTTCTACATATGGCTAGCCAGTTTTCCCAGCACCATTTATTAAATAGGGAATCCTTTCCCTGTTTGTTGTTTTTGTCAGGTTTGTCAAAGATCAGATGGTTGTAGATGTGTGGTATTATTTCTGAGGGCTCTGTTTATTCCATTGATCTATATCTCTGTTTTGGTACCAGTACCATGCTGTTTTGGTTACTGTAGCCTTGTAGTATAATTTGAAGTCAGGTAGCGTGATGCCTCCAGCTTTGTTCTTTTGGCTTAGGATTGACTTGGCAATGCGGGCTCTTTTTTGGTTCCATATGAACTTTAAAGTAGTTTTTTCCAATTCTGTGAAGAAAGTCATTGGTAGCTTGATGGGGATGGCATTGAATCTATAAATTACCTTGGGCAGTATGGTCATTGTCACAATACTGATTCTTCCTATCCATGAGCATGGAATGTTCTTCCATTTGTTTGTGTCCTCTTTTATTTCATTGAGCAGTGGTTTGTAGTTCTCCTTGAAGAGGTCCTTCACATCCCCTGTAAGTTGGATTCCTAGGTATTTTATTCTCTTAAAAGCAGTTGTGAATGGGAGTTTACTCATGATTTGGTTCTCTGTCTGTTATTGGTGTATAAGAATGCTTATGAATTTTGCACATTGATTTTGTATCTTGAGACTTTGCTGCAGTTCCTTATCAGCTTAAAGAGATTTTGGGCTGAGACGATGGGGTTTTCTAGATATACAATCATGTCATCTGCAAACAGGGACAATTTCACTTCCTCTTTTCCTAATTGAATACCCTTTATTTCTTTCTCCTGCCTGATTACCCTGGCCAGAACTTCCAACACTATGATGAATAGGAGTGGTGAGAGAGGGCATCCCTGTCTTGTGCCAGTTTTCAAAGGGAATGCTTCCAGTTTTTGCCCATTCAGTATGATATTGGCTGTGGGTTTGTGATAGATAGCTCTGATTATTTGGAGATACGTCCCATCAATACCTAATTTATTGAGAGTTTTTAGCATGAAGGGTTGTTGAATTTTGTCAAAGGCCTTTTCTGCATCTATTGAGATAATCATATGGTTTTTGTCGTTGGTTCTGTTTATATGCTAGATTATGTTTATTGATTTGCATATGTTGAACCAGCCTTGCATCCCAGGGATGAAGCCCACTTGATCATGGTGGATAAGCTTTTTGATGTGCTGCTGGATTTGGTTTGCCAGTATTTTATTGAGGATTTTTACATCAATGTTCATCAAGGATATTGGTCTAAAATTCTCTTTTTTTGTTGTGTCTCTGCCAGGCTTTGGTATCAGGATGATGCTGGCCTCATAAAATGAGTTAGGGAGGATTCCCTCTTTTTCTGTTGATTGGAATAGTTCAGAAGGAATGGTACCAGTTCCTCCTTGTACCTCTGGTAGAATTCGGCTGTGAATCTGTCTGATCCTGGACTTTTTTTGGTTGGTAGGGTATTAATTATTGCCTCAATTTCAGAGCCTGTTATTGGTCTATTCAGGGATTCAGCTTCTTCCTGGTTTAGTCTTGGGAGGGTGTATGTGTCCAGGAATTTATCCATTTCTTCTAGATTTTCTAGTTTATTTGCATAGAGGTGTTTATAGTATTCTCTGATGGTAGTTTGTATTTCTGTGGGATCAGTGGTGATATTCTCCTTATCATTTTTTATTGTGTCTATTTGATTCTTGTCTCTTTTCTTATTTATTGCTCTTGCCAGTGGTCCATCAATTTTGTTGATCTTTTCAAAAAACCAGCTCCTGGTTTCATTGATTTTTTTGAATGGTTTTTTGTGTCTCTATCTCCTCCAGTTCTGCTCTGATCTTACTTATTTCTAGACTTCTGTAGGCTTTGGAATGTGTTTGCTCTTGCTTCTCTAGTTCTTTTAATTGTGATGTTAGGGTGTCAATTTTAGATCTTTCCTGCTTTCTCTTGTGGGCATGTAGTGCTATAAATTTCCCTCTACCCACTGCTTTAAATGTGTCCCAGAGATTCTGGTATGTTGTGTCTTTGTTCTCATTGGTTTCAAAGAACATCTTTATTTCTGCCTTCATTTCGTTATGTACCCAGTAGTCATTCGGGAGCAGGTTGTTCAGTTTCCATGTAGTTGAGCGGTTTTGAGTGAGTTTCTTAATCCTGAGTTCTAGTTTGATTGCACTGTGGTGTGAGAGACAGTTTGTTATAATTTCTGTTCTTTTACATTTGCTGAGGTGTGCTTTACTTCCACCTATGTGGTCAGTTTTGGAATAAGTGCAGTGTGGTGCTGAGAAGAATGTGTGTTCTGTTGATTTAGGGTGGAGACATTCTGTAGATGTCTATTAGGTCTACTTGGTGCAGAGTCACATTCAATTCCTGGATATCCTTGTTAACTTTCTGTCTCATTGATCTGTCTAATGTTGACAGTGGGGTGTTAAAGTCTCCCATGATTATTGTGTGGGAGTCTAAGTCTCTTTCTAGGTCTCTAAGGACTTGCTTTATGAATCTGGGTGCCCCTGTATTGGGTGCATATGTATTTCAGATAGTTAGCTCTTGTTGTTGAATTGATCCCTTTACAATTATGTAATGGCCTTCTTTGTCTCTTTTGATCTTTGTTGGTTTAAAGTCTGTTTTATCAGAGACTAGGATTGTAACCCCTGCTTCTTTTTGCTTTCCATTTGCTTGGTAGGTCTTCCTCCATCCCTTTATTTTGAGCCTATGTGTGTCTCTGCATGTGACTTGAGTCTTGTGAATACAGCATACTGGTGGGTCTTGACTCTTTATCCAATTTGCCAGTCTGTGTCTTTTAATTGGAGCATTTAGCCCATTTACATTTAATGTTAATATTGTTATGTGTGAATTTGATCCTGTCATTATGATGTTAGCTGGTTATTTTGCTCCTTAGTTGATGCAGTTTCTTCCTAGCATCAATAGTCTTTACAGTTTGGCATGTTTTTGCAGTGGCTGGTACCAGTTGTTCCTTTCCATGTTTAGTGCTTCCTTCAGGAGCTCTTGTAAGGCAGGCCTGGTGGTGACAAAATCTCTCAGCATTTGCTTGTCTGTAAAGGATTTTATTTCTCCTTCACCTATGGAGCTTAGTTTGGCTGGATATGAAATTCTGGCTTGAAAATTCTTTTAAGAATGTTGAATATTGGCCCCCACTCTCTTCTGGCTTGTAGAATTTCTGCCAAGAGATCAGCTGTTAGTCTGATGGGCTTCCCTTTGTGGGTAACCCGACGTTTCTCTCTAGCTGCCCTTAACATTTTTTCCTTCATTTCAACTTTGGTGAATCTGACAATTATTTGTCTTGGAGTTCCTCTTCTCGAGGAGTATCTCTGTGGTATTCTCTGTATTTCCTGAATTTGAATGTTGGCCTGCCTTGTTAGGTTGGGGAAGTTCTCCCAGATAATATCCTGCAGAGTATTTTCCAACTTGGTTCCATTCTCCTCATCACTTTCAGGTACACCAATGAGACGTAGATTTTGTCTTTTCACATAGTCCCATATTTCTTTGAGGCTTTGTTCATTTCTTTTTACTATTTTTTCTCTAAACTTCTCTTCTCGCTTCATTTCATTCATTTGATCTTCAATCACTGATACCCTTTCTTCCAGTTGATCGAATCGGCTATTGAAACTTGTGCATTCATCACGTAGTTCTCATGCCATGGTTTTCAGCTCCATCAGCTCATTTAAGTACTTCTCTACACTGTTTATTCTAGTTAGCCATGCGTCTAATCTTTTTTCAAGGTTTGTAGCTTTTTGTGATGGGTTCGAACTTCCTCCTTTAGCTCGGAGAAGTTGGATCCTCTGAAGCCTTCTTCTCTCAACTTGTCAAAGTCATTCTCCATCCAGCTTTGTTCCGTTGCTGGCGAGGAGCTGCATTCCTTTGGAGGGGGAGAGGCGCTCTGATTTTTAGAATTTTCAGCTTTTCTGCTCTGTTTTTTCCCCATCTTTGTGGTTTTATCTACCTTTGGTCTTAGATGATGGTGACGTACAGATGAGGTTTTGGTGTGGATGTCCTTTCTGTTTGTTAGTTTTCCTTCTAACAGTCAGGACCCTCAGCTGCAGGTCTGTTGGAGTTTGCTGGAGTTCCACTCCAGACCCTGTTTGCCTGGGTATCAGCAGCAGAGGCTGCAGAACTGCGAATATTGGTGAACAGCAAATGTTGCTGCCTGATCGTTCCTCTGGAAGCTTCGTCTCAGAGGGGTACCCAGCCATGTGAGGTGTCAGTCTGCCCCTACTGGAGGGTGCCTCCCAGTTAGGCTACTTGGGGGTCAGGGACCCAGTTGAGGAGGCAGTCTGTCCGTTGTCAGATCTCAAACTCCGTGCTGGGAGAACCACTACTCTCTTCAAGGCTGTCAGACAGGGACGTGTAAGTCTGCAGAGGTTTCTGCTGCCTTTTGTTCAGCTATGCCCTGCCCCCAAAGGTGGAGTATATAGAGGCAGGCAGGGTTCCTTGAGCTGTGGTTGGCTCCACCCAGTTCGAGCTTCCCGGCTGCTTTGTTTACCTACTCAAGGCTCAGCAATGGTGGGCGCCCCTCCCCCAGCCTCGCTGCCACCTTGCAGTTCGATCTCAGACTGCTGGGGTAGCAATGAGTGAGGCTCTGTGGGCGTGGGACCCTCTGAGCCAGGCGTGGGATATAATCTCCTGGTGTGCCATTTGCTAAGACCGTTGGAAAAGCGCAGTGGTATTAGGGTGGGAGTGACCTGATTTTCCAGGTGCCCTCCGTCACCGCTTTCCTTGGCTAGGAAAGGGTATTCCCTGACCCGTTGTGCTTCCTGGGTGAGGCAATGCCTCGCCCTGCTTTGGCTCACGCTCGGTGGACTGCACCCACTGTCCTGCTCACACTGTCCCACAAGCCCCAGTGTGATGAACCCGGTACCTCAATTGGAAATGCAGAAATCACCCCTCTTCTGCGTCTCTCATGCTGGTAGCGGTAGACTGGAGCTCTTCCTATTTGGCCATCTTGGAACCCAATCCTCACTGGACTCTTTTTTTAAAAAAGTTATCTATGGCAGAAATATCTTAATGTCTGAAATGGTCCTTTAAATCAATTTTAAGGGCAAAAATTTGGTAGAACATATATTTTGATAACAATTTCAGAATTGTGTAATTCAAAACTAGAAAGGATTAATCTAGATCAATGAGTTGAATGTTTGGGAAGTCTCAGATGTGGCTATTTGTGTTTTCATTAAACGTTGGGTTTAAATATGGGAGGAAGGTGTTAGGAATTTAAAACATCATGTCAGCTAGGGATTGTGAACTTAATTAAAAGCATTACTTTAGCTGGGCACTGTGGCTCATTCCTGTAATCCCAGCACTTTGAGAGGCCGAGGCAGGCAGATCACTTGTGGTCAGGAGTTTGAGACCAGCCTGGCCAACATGGTGAAACCACATTTCTACCAAATATATAAAAGGTTACCCAGGTGTGGTGGCATGCACCTGTAATCCCAGTTACTCTGGAGGCTGAGGCAGGAAAATCTCTTGAACCCAGGAGGCGGAGGTTGCAGTGAGCTGAGATCATGCCACTGCACTCCAGCCTGGGTGACAGAGTGAGACTCCATCTCAAATAAAAAAAAAAAAAAAAGGCATTACTTTAATTCTTTCACCCTCTTGTCCTTTAATAATACAAGTAAAGACATTTCAGGTTTTATTTTGTATGTAATAATCTTAGCCAAATTTGTCAGACTTTGGGCTCTGTAAAATGTCAATGTTGTGTCTGATAAATGAGTTTAGATTGAAAGAACAATTACAATTCTGGCAACATTTTGATTCATCATCTTTGAAATTTACTTTATTTAGGCTTTATTAAAGTATGGCTTCTTGCTCATCTTCTGTGTACCTTTTCCTCCCTGCCTTTGCCTGGGCCCTACTCAGCCTAAGGGAAATGTCTCCACCAAGCTGGTAGCAGGCTGAGCCATCATTGTGTGGGGTGGCCATAGTTTTCTCGATGTGGTACTTATCATTGAAGATCTTGGTGCATTTTTACTTTTTTAATACTAAAGTGTTGTATTTTTTAAAAAAGCAATAGATTGACACTTATATAGCCTTTAAGTCGTATAATGAAGCAAATAATATATTTATTACAGCACTTAAAATAGAGTTCAATAAGTTTTTGGAAATTTTTTCTGAAGTGATAAAGTCAGTTATGATTATGTAGAATGACAGTTTTGATCACATGCAGTGATTTGAATTCTTAAAATGCATTTGATTACTCAGAACAACTAGTTTTTTTTTTCCTTTTCTTTTACTACCCCACCTCCAGAGGTCTACAAATGAACTGTTTTCAAAACCAGATCAGTTATTGTCACATATTTCAGCAGTGGCATTCCTATGGTACATTCTTTAGTGATTATAAATGATCGTGAGAAGTTCATTTCTCTTATTTTTCTTTTGAGATTATTTTTCTAGTTAAAACAGTGAGCATAAATTTTAAAGAGTATATAACTTTATTCTTCTGAAATATTTTAGAGTCCTAATGGTGAACCCAGTTACTTCTATTAAAACTTAGGTATGGGGCTTTGTGGAGCTATAATTGATTTGGAAAATAAGACAGTATCAACCCCCATATTTCTATTTTCTTGATGACAGAGGGCAGCAAAATTCTAGATGAAATGGATCTTTACTGTTTTGATTCTTACCAGTTGCTTCTTCACAGCTGGTATCTGTGAAGATGGAATCTGTAGCAGAATTCAGCTGAGAGATAAAATTGCTCAATCAGCATTCAGACAGTAATAAGTAGATGTGATTTTTTCATTAGTTTATCAATTTTACTGATAATTTTTTGTTGGTTTCTATTTTTTTTACTGAAAATATATCAGTGCAATTGATTTGATAGGGAAAAAGATAATGTGGTTCTCAGATATCTTCTGTCATTTCAATTTTTGAAGTGATTGTCAGAAACCAGCTGAAATTTATCTGATTAAAGTGTTTTAAATGATCAAATAAACCTTTTAAAATGATTCCAAATATCATATACACAACATTTGTATACCATTCTCACAAAGTTATGTGTATTGAACTCTCACAGCTGATAATTTGGCTCTCTAGGCAATGAATCGCTCCCTGGCTAATGTGATTCTTGGAGGCTATGGCACCACTTCAACAGCTGGTGGAAAACCCATGGAAATTTCTGGCACACATACGGAAATCAACCTTGACAATGCAATTGACATGATTCGAGAAGCTAATAGCATTATTATTACACCAGGTAAAGAAAAAAAGCAAAAGCAAATAACCTATAATAGCTGTTACAATTGATGACGTTAAAATTTCTTATAATAGGAAAGTAGAATTGAAACTTCTTTAGTTTTGAAAATATAATGGAAACTTAATAGCAATTCTATGATTACTAAGTGAAAAATACTGAGAATTCTCAGTTTAAGTTAATATTTTGGAGATCGCATGGAAATTCTATAAATTCTTACAGTGGGTTCTAGGCATGTCTTTCTGTGATTATGTGTACATGTTTACATCATTTTCAAGTCTTTTTTTTTTTCTCATTGGTAATTTTGGGCCCATTGTCAAGATTAAATTAGATATAGTATATGAAAGTCTTTAGCTCACTCATTAGAGTTGCTCAATAAATGTTATTCTTTTTTCAAAAATGATTATTTAAAAAATGATCAAGAATCACGTGGTTTTCAACAAAATGAGGCAATGTGGCCTAGTAGGAAGAGCTTGGTATGGAGTCACGATACCTCACTTTTGTTCTTGATTTTGCCTCTAACAATCTATGGGAAATTGCCCAAGTCATTTAATCTCTCCAGGCCTCAATTTTCCAGTTTTCTGAGTTTTAGCTCAGTTCTTCTTCACTGTTATCACAGGATGCTGTGGTATTATGAGTAATACATTGGTTTCAGATTAAGATTTTAACTCTATCATGTTATCAAATGAGTTTTCTCTAAATAAAATCTACTGATTTGACATGTGAGTAGTTTACTAGTTAGTTATGTACTGAAGTAAAAATAGGAGACATTAGCTGAATTGAATGTTAAAGTGTAAGCCTTCTCAACTTGGGACAATATCACTTTTTAGGGGCATTTGAAATAGGTGGATTTGGGTTTTTGGTTGTCCAAAGATGGGACTGCTACTGTCAATTAGTGGATGGAAGCAGATAAATGAAATGTACTGTAATGTGTGGGACACTGCTGCATAATGAATCATCACACCCAAAGTAGCATTGGTCTTACCTATTGAGCAATGCTGTTCTGGAGTATAAAGGTGTAAAGATGTAGAGGACACAATCTATTTCCTCTAGGCACTTTCCATCTAGTGATGAAGTCAGATAGGTAGATCAGTAATGCAAGGTGGGTTATGATAAGGGCTAAACTGAACTATGTAGACAATTTTTCGATCACAAGAAACCTATGAAGGTTTGTAGGGAGGTGAGGATTTGTTTTTAGGACTTAGAGGATAGATGGTGTTGGGATGGGAGAAGCCAGTGGGAATAGCTTGAGCAGAGACTTGGCATTTGAAAAAACAGGGATAGAAAAGTGGGGACAGATGTGAGATTCATTGTGCAGGTAGAATGGACAGAAAGGAGGGTGAAGATGACTGAAGTTCTTGGTTATACCTGTAATAACATCGGAAATATGGAAACAGTTTTTGGAGTGCGGGGTGGGGGGAAATTTTGAGTTCTTTTTTTGAGACATTAAATTTGAGGTGGAGATGGGACAAGAGGCATGTTATACTGGCATTCAAATGACAGGTCAAGCCTGCAGACAGATTGGGAATCATCAGATGGTTGTTGAAGCCATGAGATGAGCTGAGATTTTCAAGGAGAATGTGAAGGTCAAAGTTAAAGCCCTTTGGAAACTTTGTTATATAAGTGGAGAAAAGAAGGAGAAAAACTATTCAAGGAACTAGAGGAAGAATAATAACAAAGTTAGGCTGGGACAGGGGACTGCAGTGTCATCAAAGCCAAGTATGAAGAGAGTTTAAAAACAGAGAGAGAGAGAGACAGAGACAGAGACAGAGAAAGAGACAAGAGAGGGAATACCCAAGGGTGTGTGCAGTGTCGGGAGCAGGGGTGCACAGCAGCATGAGACACTACAGAAGATTGAGGAGCAATCATTACATTTCCAATTTCAAATTTAGGGCAATATTTTTAAAAGCCCAGCTTATAAATTTGTTTTCATTTCTAGTCCTGTTAAATGATTGCCTGTGTTGGCATAAACATGTGTTTTGATCAAGAGAGAAGTTGTACTTCATGTAATTTCAAAATAAAAAACATATTCTTCTGTGTTCTTAATGTTCCTTGCAGGCTATGGTCTCTGTGCAGCCAAAGCTCAATACCCCATCGCTGATTTGGTAAAGATGCTCACTGAGCAAGGCAAAAAAGTCAGGTAAGTGTTTGCAGTGGAAAGGCTTGCAGTATGTGTAAAGATGTGTGTGTGGAGAAAAGGAAATACAGTGGCCCCTTGAACAATGTAGGGGTTAGGGCACTGACCTGCCCATACAATTAAAAATCCATATATAACTTTTGACTCTCCAAAAACTTACCTACTAATGGCCTACTGCTGATCAGAATGCTTACTGATAACATAAACAAAATATGTATCAATTAACACATTTTGTATGTTATATGTATTAAATAGTAGAGAAAGGAAAATGTTACTAAGAAAATCATAAGGAAGAGAAAATATATTTACTATTCCTTAAGTGGAAGGATCATCATAAAGGTTTTCATCCTTGTCTTTACGTTGAGTGAGATGAGAACAAGGAGGAAGAGGAGTTGTTGGTCTTGCTCTCATGAGTGGCAGTGGTAGAAGAAAATCTGTGGATAAGTGGACCCTCTCAGCTCAAACCCATGTTGTTCAAGGGTCAGCTGTATATGGCTTCTGAAAAAGATGACTGTTTCTTAAAGTGGTGTTTTACATGTGTAATCCTAGGTAAAGAAGTTAAGTTGTTAATGAACAAGCCATATTCTGGTCTTAGTCTTACTATTTAGATTTTGCTGTCCCTGGGTTAGCATCAACTCAAATATTATCGACTCATTTTAGAAAAGGAAAATTTGTTATTCCAAATTCTTGGATATTTATTAATGGGGAAATCGGATGTCTTGTTTCTCTGTGGTTTGATTTGAGGAAAGAGGTCAAGTTAAGCATTTTAACTACATCAAGTTGTATCTTTTTGGTTTCCGGTAACACTGAATAAAAACAAAAGGTCTTAAAAGAGAGGCCTCAAAGAGCAAGACCAAGTAATAAACCTGTGCGCTGGTTACTTTTCTGCTGAGTTAGCTCTCATATGCTCAGGTGGAAAAGACTGCTGAAAGTGTTCTTTTCATAAAGCTATCCACGTTTTGGAATACGAATCAGAGCAGCAGCTATTCCTGCCACTTGCCATTTGGGCATTGGCCTGCTCTTGGGAGGATATTAAGCAGAATGGCAAAGTTGAGGACTCTGTTTTACTAGCTTATTCTCCATGACGTTGGATAAACGGTTTGAGGAACATACAAATAGGGCCGTTGGGTGATGAACGTGGTGACCCTCAAGGTACTTTGCATCTCTCCTGCTCACCTTTGGGTCCCCATTCTGGGACTCTGATGTTACTTAGGAGTCAGAGAAGAGAGGTTATGGAGTTATCCCTGGTAGGACAACTGCTGCCCGTTTTGTGGGGAGGCTGGTTCACTAGCAGTTGTGTTGATGTGACACTGTTAAGTCGGAGAGACAAGGTAACTCATTAAATAGAATTAGTTTGTTTACCAGGATGTTAATGTTTGTGAACAAAACTGTTAATTTCTGTTCATAAAAGTTTTAGACATCAACCTTATGCTTTTGTCTGGAGACAGATGATGAGAAAATAAGCCAAACAGTATTCCTAGAGCCAGTCAGAGTACTTTTTGCTGGACTGGATGCAGAATCCTAATCTCTGGCTAGAATGTCCCAGCTGCTAGTAGTGGTGAAAGAAACTTAGATGATGAAATCAGGGGGCTACCTTAATTGTATTAGTGTCAGCAGTTAATTGTATTAGTGTCAGCTGCACTTTATTTCTTCCTTCCTTTCTTTCCTACACTTCCTTTCTTCTCTCACTCCTTCTCCACTCCTTCCTCCAATCTATAGTTTCTGTTTGTCAAATATATAGAATCAAAATACTATTTTGTGGTGGGACCAGCATTTCTGTGATAAGATTTTCATATTTATTGAGAATCTTAGATGAATTGAAGATAGAAGATGAGAAAAGTCATTGACTTTATTTTTAAATTTTTACATAAGAAGTCTACTTTTTAGTTACTTATTCCAATTTTTACATAGGATATTAAACTGTGCTTTTTAAAGCCATCATTTTGCTACTGAGAACATTTGTAGGCCTGCAAGTGAAAAGGATGTGTTAAACAACGTTTTTTGATTTTCCTAAAAAGAAACTGTTTTCTCTATTCAGTCCACATGTGAAAAAGTCTAATGTATTTGTAATGCCCTCTTTCACCACATAAATGTTTAGGAGATGGGTGGCAATCATAATAGAGAAAGAAAAATGCCTTTCATGTCTTAGTTATCCTTAGGAAAGGGAAGGATTAATTTGACATACCTCTCTTGTTACCTGTTGATCAGCCTAGGTTAACCAGACATCTTGGAAAATCAGTCCAGTGTTAAATAGGTGGATGTGGAGTGAAGAGCATTGTGACTGTAGTGTAGCTTGAGGGAAGGCAGCACCTTAAGGGAAATGTCAAAGGAAATAAGAGAGATGGGAAAAATGATTTGAAAGGAAAAAGGATAAGACAAATGAGTTTTTTGTTTCTGATCTGATTAAAATTAGAATTTTATCTATGAGGACATGATATAAACTACTGTTGTAGGATGATTTCTGTGACACTGCTTGGGAAGAGTAATTACTTGATGAAAGGTTTATGAGAAATATTTAATTATACATATATGAATAGTTTTTCAGTTCTACATTTTTTATTGAAGTAATTGTGTGAATAGGACCAAGGGCTTTTCATGAGAGAGCTTTTCATTGCTTCACATAATTATTAACGTAGTTCAAATAATTTTATAAATTTATTAATAATTTATTATGTAGGATCAGAATAAGATGATTAATTCAGTCTAGTTTATTTGTAAGTTAGTTATTTATAGTCATCTTTCTTTCATATTAAAGGTAAAATATATTAATATATTGTAGTTTTTTTTTTACTATAGTGTGTTGAATTTTCAACATGAACTTTGTAACAAATTATGTAAATCTTCCATTTGAATTAAACGGAAGAGGACTATTCTTGCTGAAATTATGACAGTAGATCATCATATTTTTCTGTGTGAATTTTTTTATTGAAAGAGATTTGTAGAAACTGTGATTTTGCTTTGTGCCTGTGTTATCTTTTCACAGGAGAAATGCAAATTGTCTTTACGAAGTTAGGAATATGTATATACATAGATGCTAGCTTTTTTCCTTTTTTTTTTTTTAAGGGGCAAACGTCTGTTTGAACAAGAGATGACTGCAGCAGTTACCTCGTATTTTAATGAAATAAATCTGTATTTACAGTTTGCAGTAATTTAGTCCTTTCATCACTCTGTGGAGCTCCCACGGTGTTCATTGAGTACAGCTGCTGGGCCTCTGGAGTTAGTAGGTCTTTGTGCCTCAGGACCCCAGCATGCCTAGCATCCAGATGTGGTGACATATTCACACACATCCCCTGTGGAAATGTGCCAGTGTGGACATATGATTGTCATCAATTAGTTACACCCAAGTGGTGCCAAGAAAAATCGCATCTGTCATACAGTCTGTCTGGCTTCATGGCCCATGATTGATTTAGAGACACTCCTGTTTTCCTTTACTTTGGCCATAGTCATAACATGCTCACGAGCTGAGATTATATAATGAAGCACATGACATTTCATGACAAGAACTCATTTTAGAATGTCATGAAAGTTCACTGGCTTAGACTTTCTTTAGTGGCCAAGATATCATTTGCTTCCCAGTAGCCCAGAATGCCTGTATAGCTTACCTAACTTCTGCTTGATGTCTAAAAGGATTTTATGACAACAATCTTATGATGTAAGAGCCACAGATATTTTTTCTTTTTCCTTCCCAATTTTTGGATTGATTATATGATAGGCTTTTCATTATAAGGCAGAGATAGTGTTCCCATTGAGTAATTAGGGAGGGGTAGAATATGCCTGTAATCCCAGCACTTTGGGAGGCTGAGGCGGGCGGATCATGAGGTCAGGAGATCAAGACCATCCTGGCTAACACGGTGAAACCCCGTCTCTACTAAAAATACAAAAAATTAGCCAGGCGTGGTGGCAGGCGCCTGTAGTCCCAGCTACTCGGGAGGCTGAGGCAGGAGAATGGCGTGAACCTGGGAGGCGGAGCTTGCAGTGAGCCAAGATCGTGCCATTGCACTCCAGCCTGGGTGACAGAGCGAGGCTCCTTCTCAAAAAAAAAAAAAAAAGAAAGGGGTAGAATTTTTTTATTATAATTACTGCTTGATTTTCTTTCTATAAATCATTGCTTGAATTATCACAGAAATCATTTGAATTTATTAAACACCTTTCAACTTATTTTTTTTGGTTATTATTTTGTTTTTGAGATGGAGTTTCACTCTTGTCGCCCAGGCTGGAGGGCAGTGGCATGATTTCAGCTCACTGCAACCTCTGCTTCCTGGGTTCAAAGCGATTCTTCTGCCTCAGCCTGCCAAGTAGCTGGGACTACAGGCGCATAACACCACACCTGGCTAATTTTTGTATTTTTGGTAGAGATGGAGTTTCGCCATGTTGGCCAGGCTGGTCTCGAACTCCTGACCTCAAGTGATCTGCTTGCCTCAGCCTCCCGAAGTGCTGGGATTATAGGCGTGAGCCACCGCACCCGGCCTCAACTTCTTTGACTAACTGATGTTATGTATTGCTTTCATGTTAATGTTCTGCTATATCCTTCTACTACTAACTTACTGAGAAACTTATTGCTAGGTACTGAGCATACAAGGATGCATAAGTCCAATTCTCAAAAGTTTGTAGTTATGAAGAAATCTCTATTAACAGATCAATGAATGAATGAATTCCATTTAATGTGATAATATGCTAAGACAAGTAGAGTGGCAGTAAGAATGCAAGGAGTAGTTAGCTGTCCAGGAGATATTTTAAACTTTTTACAACCTGAAATATCTTGCATGTTTTTAAAAATAAATATTTTCATTTATTTTTTACATACTGTCTAAATACATCTAGCTGCCTGTGGTATTTGCAGTCTAATAATGTTTTACAGTCTTGTGTAATATGGCTATAAGTTTAAATACGTATTATTTTTACTTAGAAATTGATTCTTTGAAGACACTTGAAAATATAAAATATTTTGTCCATCTAACTGTCTAACTGGATTTTTTTTTGTTGTTGTTGTTGTTGGAATCTTGCTCTGTCACCCAGCTTGGAGAGCAGTGGTATGATCTCGGCTCACTGCAACCTCCACCTCCTAGGTTCAAGCGATTCTTCCACCTCAGCCTCCCAAGTGGCTGGGATTACAGGCGTGCACCACCACACCTGACTAGTTTTTGTATTTTTAGGGGAAACAACATTTCATCATGTTGGCCAGGCTGGTCTCAAACTCCTGACCTCAGGTGATCTGCCCATCTTGGCTTCCCAGAGTGCGGGGATTACAGGTGTGAGCCACTGCACTCAGGCAGGATTTTCCTGTTTTTCATGGATAAGTGTGATTCAGATAAACAAAGTTCAGCCTTCTTGGATTTGTTATGTTTTTGGGTGGAGGAAGAGTCAAGGCTTGCAAATTGGTAAAGCAATAAAGTCATGTATTTCTGACGAGAATAGAAACTAGGCCAGTTAAAATTATCTTGTATAGTATTTGAGTAACGAAATAGACATTATTTAGCAGTTTCATGTCAGCTTTGTAATACTTTTATAAAATAAAGATACCACTATTCATATCCATAACCATTCATTGAACAAATAATTATAATATATAGTACTCTTTCCTAAGCTACTGTTGTAGGTCCAGGGGATACCTCAGTGAAGATAACAGCTGAAAATTCCTGGTCTTATGGAATTTACATTAGTTAATTAATTAATTAATTAATTAATAGGCTTCAAGATAATCTGAATTGGGGATTATAAGCCCATTTGTCTCCCAATTTCAATGCTACTTGAAAAACCAGAGAACAGCTGTAGCATAGGTTATTGTATCAGAGTTTCAAAGTTATAGCTGCCACTATTTGGCCTTGAATTAGCCAGCCCTTTTGGTTTTCTCAAAGAATGTGGTGTGTTTCTTTGCACTTTGCACTGGGGCTGACTTCTTGAAAAACATGGTGGCAGGATAGTGGGTATGGGTTATTTGTGTAACTGGTCAAATGAGTGAAACTTTGATGGAAGAGAGGAAAACCAAAGAAAGTATGTGCATTCACTCACATCTATGTTCAACCTATTGTGTGGAGTTGCTAGTAATCTCCCAGATCAAAGGTGTCTGTTATGCTCCTAGAAAGTGGCCACCTTCATCCCAGATTGGCTTTATCTTGTCCACAGCATATTGGTATGGTGGAAAGAACAGAAGACTGTGTTAAATCTTGTGCTTTAGGTGCTTTGTAAAGCCTCTTTTGGTCATACCACTCTAGGGCGCATTCCTTATAAACTCTTATCACAGGCATTCCTGTGATCTGAGGAAAAAACTCTTACTGTTGACGAAATCATTGTCACTGACCATCAGGGTGATTTTTGGCTTCCGGTTTTAGTATTAGTTACAGGAAACTCTTTGAGCTGAGTTTTTACAATGAAGTTCATGTGAATAAATAAATAAGGATCTTGCTTATAAATAATTTTCATTTTATTGAGCTCATTAACCATTGCATTCCAGCAGCCATTTAATAGCATCATAAAAATTATTCAGACAGAAAGATGAAATTATGTATAATTTTAATTAAAGCTCTATAATATGCCAGAATGTAATATTCAAGAGTTAGTTGCAAATTGAATTTTTTTTTTTCTGGTATCATTCTTCATAATCTCGTTGGCTATTTTAAAATCAAAACAGTGTCAGTAGTCATACAGTTTCTATTCTGGGCCTGGTAGTTGGATTTGGTTAAGTGATGGAAAAGCCAGATTTGGGCACAATCTATAATTACTCTCCTCAGGATGAAAAAGGTAGTTTTGGGACATGGTTTTATAGAGGACTGCGTTGATGTTTGCACCAGACCATCTGAGCTGATCCTTCTTAGGTGACAGCTCATCTCTTTGATGAGTGTCACAGGCCACATGTACAGATGGAAAATGTGACTGTAGCCTGTCAAACATTTCCTGATTCACATTCATAAGACAAGGTCTACTATTCTGCATTAGAAAAATTGTTCCCCTGAGATGTTTTCGTAAGCTCTCTTTCATATTTTTTTTTTTCTGAAGAAGGGAAGGCCATGGATGAACAACAGAATTCAGAAACAGAGTAGCAGTTCAGCCCTTATTTGCCTTCAAAAAAAGAAAAGTACAAAGTGTTCTCTAATTCTGGCTTTTGGAAAGTTCTAGGAAGTTAAATGAACACTTTTTTTTCACTATGAATTGTATGAGTGAATTCATCAGAACCGCTGCTTCTAAGAAGGATTTTGACGGTTTTAGAAAGCTAGGTGTTTATTCCTTTGCCTGGGAAGCCTCACCAGAGATGTTGACTCTACAACCCATCTCATTCATTAGTTTTTGTGGACAGCAGTTGCCTCATCAGGAATTTTTTTTTTTCACTTGCTTACCATGTTTCCCTTTGGATGGATAGACTAGCCCCACCCTGTTGGTCCAGGCCTTTTCACTACCAAGGATAATTTATCTAACAGGAACAATTACCCTGCTGACACCATGATTTGGAAATTTTTATTCAGAACTGATTCACTAAAATGATTGCTTAAAAAAAACCCTTTTCCTTGTACTTTTAATAAGTGTGATTTATAACTGTCACCAGAAGTTCTGATCAGCTTGTGATAAACCAAAGAAACTTGCCTTTTCAGGGAGTCTATCATATTTTTCACAGGTGAAATGCATAATTAAATGTAAAAAAATACTGAATATAGTAAAGAATCATTTGATTACCTCCAGAGACCCTCCTCAGAATGTAACACTGCCACATACAAACAGAATTCCAAAGGTCCTTGAGCTATAGCTCATACTAGGGACTCTTTATTGTATCCACAGTGGAATTTCCAGCCTGTTTTTGGGACAGAACACTGTACAAACATTTTTGGTATAATTTCTAAATGAAGAGTTCCTACCTTAAGAAGCAGTTGGATTGGAAGATCTTTAAGTTCTATTTAAACCATTAAGGTTTTATAGATTTATAAATATTTATAGTTTTAAAACAGGGGAAGTTAGTAGATGTTTAACAAATGAGCCTTCTTTTTATTTTCTGTTTATGTATTTTGCCTAATTTGTCAACCTCCTAGAAGGTTATCATAACATATTTAGAAAAATTGTGGGATGATAGTATTGGGAAGGCAAAATTCCAAAATGCTATCAATGTACATTGTCCTATATCCAGCTTGATTTTAAAATGTAAAACAGAGTAAAATAAGGGAAAGTAACTCTGAACATTTGGAGTATGGACATAAATTTTGCATAGTGACTCACAAAACATGTAAGCAAATAGTTGAAGGTTGTAAAGACCTTCTTTTTTTAAAAAAAAAATCTGTTGATCCTTGTCACTATTTATAATAGCAAGAAGCTGCAAAATGGAAAAAGCACTCTAAATAGTTTAGAAAGGGGCCCAATTGTACTTACAGTTTCTTTGTGTAACTGTTGAATTGGGATGCTCGATTTAATTAAACATTCTTAATAGTTTATTGCTGAACTAGGTCTGGATATTTCCATAATACAAGAAGCAAAACATAGTTTATTTGAACAGTTGTGGTAGGATCCATGTGGTGAATGTTTTATATTCTTCAGTAGCCTCACATGCCCAAGAAAACTGCTGTTATGTACCCTGGTAGGACATATTGTCTCCATGGTCTGTGATCATGGAAATTTCTGTTGTTGTGTCCCCTTTAAAACATGTGGTATCTGAAGTCTAATGTGAAGTTGTGAAAAACTCTAAAGAATGAGGTTTATGTCACCATATATTATAAAAGAGGCTTTTAAAAAATTGTACTTTTTGAATTGCTTCTTTTTCATATTTTACCAAGTATACTCAGTATTTGTGAATAGTTCTTGTATACACTCATATTTGTTTTTATTCTTCCTTGGTTAATTTAAAAGGTTCTGAAGATCAGGTTGTTTCATTTGAGTAGATTATTCTACTTTTTTTGAACTGTGCCTGGGTCTATTCTTAATTGATGACTGAAGCCTGAGCTTTTTTATTATCTAATGTTCTATGAAAGGCTTTATTGTTTTCATATTTGAGAGAGGAAAATAGCAAATACTGTTGAATTTTTTTTTTTTTGCTTCAAGATATTGAAGAGATTATCCTAACTTGATGACATTTGTTGTATCTATCAACCGAGGAAACAATACATTTTTGCCTAATCATATCTGTTAAATGGTTAAAAATGGCCTTTTGAAAATTGACTATCAAAATAAATGTGTATTTGAATGTTAGTTTTGACCAAGTTCCCAGGGAGCCCAACGTTTACCATTATTGGCCTCAATCTAGATTGACTATGCAGTTTTTTAATATTTTTGATGTAGCTGCAAATACAAATAATTTCTGCCTTCTATTGGACTCTATTAATTTTTACTGGCATTACAAGATAAAAATTAGAAAAGCAACCCAGTAAGTGTTGACATTAGATCAACATTTGTTTTAATGTGAAAATGTGTGCTTCTTTGTATTAAGTGATTATTAAAAATATGCATTTATTTGAAAAACACAGATGAACATTTATATTATTATACAAAAACATATTTGAACAGGATAATTGCTGTGTACATTTATTGAACACTTGTGTCTGCCAGGTGTTGGCCTAAAGCACTTTGTATGAGAAGCTTTTTATACAAACTACATCACTTAAATCCCTCAATAGTCCTCTGAAGAGATTTTATTATCAATCCCATGGTACACATGAAGGAATGGAGGTACACAGAAGTAAATTGTTCAAATGCTTTGAACCTGGCAGTGGCAATCTAGAACTCTTAACTGCTACCCTATACTGCTTTTCTAAATCCCTTCTCTAGAAAGAGACATAGATAGTATATAAATCAGTATACTTTATTGGGCACACTGTGTTGTTTAAAACCCCTTCTCCCCTTCTCTCTCTTGAATGGAGTCCTTACAATAGAGTGTCAGGAACTGATAAATAAGACATGGTTTGTTCCTATTCTCAAGGAACTCTTAGAAGAGCACAGTCATGTCAACCAGTTATGTTATTGTATAGTAAGAAGTAGATGCATAAAGGAAGAATTCTGAAAGCCTGCAAGGTCTTTCTATGACCTCATTTTAGTTATTTTCCTCTGTAGAATCTTGTCATGGTCAGGGATAGCTCATTCTTTTTAAAGCATGTACATAATAAAAGATAATGTTCATAGTTGAAAGAGAAGAACTAAAAGGTTGGTAGGTTTTGCATGTTGAAATTCTGGATATTCTTCATGTGGTGATGGAATATTGATGAGCTTTGGCCATCAGTTCCGGGAAATTGCTCATCATGGCCAACCATGTATTGTTGGCCCCAAGTATGTATTATAATTAATTTTAATACATACTTTGGGGTTTAGCCAGTTACATGTGCCAGAATTTTTTATAAACTCACATTGACTCATCAGTGTGCATATATAATCTCTCTACACATTTGACTGTATTCTGTTATTCTTCTCAAAACATTGGCATTCTCTTGTAATAATCTTGCACGTGTTTTTCTCTGACTTTAGAGTCATAAAGTTTAGCGTAATAAATTACTGTGCAAGTAGATATAAAATGATCGGTCTTTTGGGATATTAGGCATAACATGATGGTTATATTGGTAATTATTTACCCTTTACAACTAGCTCAACAGAAACAGTGTCTTTATGCAGTCTGCAGCTAATCAAGGCATCAAAATGAGAACTAATATATTTAGAGGTCCTTAATATCTAATTTGGTCCAAGATACCTCAGTTAAAGCCTCAAGATGGTAGCCAGATGGATTAAAGATGACAAAAGCAGTATTAAAAACAAATAAAATTAAACAAAATAAGCTGGAATCAAGGAGGGATATAAAAATGAAATCCAAAAGTAATCACAAAGTATATATTGGGTCATTTAGCTAAAATAGAAGTCCTAGTTCACTGAATTTCGGGACTGGAGAGCTTTGTGGTAGGCAGAATAGTGGTCTTCCAAAGTGTCTACATCTGAATCCCCAGAACCTATGACTATGTTACCTTACATGGCAAAAGGGACTTTGTAGATTTGATGAAGTTGAGGATTTTGAGATGGGGAGATTTTCTTGGATCATTGGGTGGGCTCAGTGTAATCACTAGGGTCATTATAAGAGGGAGGCAGGAGGATCAGAGTTAGAGAAGGACATGTGACAGTGGAAGCAGAAGTTGGGGTGATGTAGCCCCCCACCAAGGAAAGAGGGAAGACTGCAGAAGCTGGAGAAGGCATGGAATGGACTTTGCCCTAGAATCTCCAGAAGGAATTTTTTAAATTATTTTTTTATCTTTTTATTTCAATAGGTTTTTGGGGAATAGGTGTTTGGTTGCATGGAAAAGTTCTTTAGTGGTGATTTCTGAGATTTTGGTGCACCCATCACCCAAGGAGTGTACACTGTACCCAATGTGTACTCTTTTATCCCTTGCCACCCCCACCCTTTCCTCTGAGTCCCTAAAGTTCAGTGTGTTGTTCTTATGCGTTTGTGCCCTTATAGCTTAGCTCCCACTTATGAGTGAGGACATATAATTTTCCATTTAGTTTTCCATTCCTGAGTTACTTCAATTAGAATAATAGTCTCCGGTTCCATTCAGGTTGCTGTGAATGCCATTGTTTCATTCCTTTTTATGGCTGAGATACCACATTTTCTTTATCCACTTATTGATTGATGGGCATTTGGGCTGGTTCCATATTTTTGCAATAGCAAATTGTGCTGTTGTAAACGTGTGTGCAAGTATCTTTTTTGTATAATGAATTCTTTTCCTCTGGGTAGATACCTAGTAGTGGGATTGCTGAATCAAATGGTAGATCTACTTTCAGTTCTTTAAAGAATCTCCACACTGTTTACCATAGTGTATTGTACTAGTTTACATTCCCACCAGCTGTGTAAAAATGTTTCCTATTCGCTACATCCACACCAACCTTTATTATTTTTTGATTATGGTCATTCTTGCAGGATTGAGGTGGTATTGCATTGTGGTTTGGTTTTCATTTCCTTGATAATTAATGATGTTGAGCATTTTTCCATATCCTAGTTGGCCATTTGTATGTCTTCTTTGAGAGTTGTCTATTCATGTCCTTAGGCCACTTTTAGATAGGATCGTTTGTTTTATTCTTGCTGATTTGCTTGAGTTCTTTGTAGATTCTGGAGATTAGTCTTTTGTCAGATGTATAGATTTCGAAGATTTTCTCCCACTCTATGGGTTGTCTGTGAATTCTGTTGATTATTATTATTTTTGCTGTGCAGAAGCTTTTTAGCTTAATTAAGTCCCATCTGTTTATCTTTGTTTTTGTTGCATTTGCCTTTGGGTTTTTGGTCATGAAATCTTCACCTAAGCCAATGTCTAGAAGGGTTTTTCTGATGTTATCTTATAGAATCTTTATGGTTTCGGGTCTTAGATTTAAGTCTTTGATCCGTCTCGAGTTGATTTTTGTATAAGGTGAGAGATGAGGATTCAGTTTCATTATTTCGCGTGTGGCTTACAATTATCCCAGCACCATTTGTTGAACAGGGTGTCGTTTCCAGACAAAATCTCTGAATTGCCAGAAAAAGAATTCAGAAGGCCTATTATTAAGCTAATCAAGGAGGCACCAGAGAAAGGTGAAGTCCAAGTCAAAGAAATCAAAAACATGATGCAGGATATGAAAGGAAACATCTTTTGTGAAATAGAAAGCATAAATAAAAAGCAATCACAACCTCTGGAAATTAAGGACAGAGATAGAGAAATGTAAAATGCATTGAGTGTTTCAGCAATAGAATCGAACAAACAGAAGAAAGAACTTCAGAGATCAAAGATAAGCCTTTTGAATTAACCCAATCTGTCAAAGACAAAGAAAAAAGCATTAAATGAACAAAGCCTCCAAGAAGTTTGGGACTATATTAAACATCTAAAACTAAGAATAATTGGTGTTCCTGAGGAAGAAGAGAAATCTAGAAATTTGGAAAACATATTTGAGGGAATAATTGAGGAAAACCCCCTTGGCCTTGCTAGAGATTGACACATCCAAATAACACCTAGAAAAACTCAAAGAACACCTGGAGAATTCATCACAAAACAATCCAGAAGGAATTAAGGCTTCTCCGATATGTTGATTTTTTTTTTTAGTCCAGGGGAACTGATTTTGGACTTCTGACCTTCAGCCCTTAAGTGATAACAAATTTGTGTTGTTTGAAGGCACTGAATTTGTGGTAGTTTGTTACAGCAGCAATATGAAACTAATACAGACTTTAAATATCATGTAGAACAGCGATTCTTAGTCTTAAGTTCTCATCAGTCAGGTTTTGGGAAGAACAGTGGGCCTGGTGGGCCTGGGGGAAGCAGGAGACACTTACTGGTGATCTGGATTGAGAAATTAGGAAGCATTTTTGGTGTCCAGTATTACTTTTAATACCTCAAAAGAGCACACATGATTAATTTGAGAGGCAGTTAGTACTGTAGGATTGAGCTAGGGCAACATCATGTAGTTATTCTGGAAATCCTGGGCTCCCTCTAAGCTGCTTCTTGCTCTTACTAGTGCTTAAGACCATTGGTTGAAATCCCTCCCCCACCTTCCATAAATAAAAGGCTGTCCCAGCTTCCATAATGGTCTTGATCATGCCCACTGCCAACCGTCCTTTGAGTTATATGTAAAATACTCTTGGATTCATTTTGGATTGAACTGGGGGTTATGCATGAGGGCAGATTAATGAGCCTGTCTCCCTCTGACCCACAAAAAAGAAGCCTGAAATTTCCCTAGATAAGGCATTTGTTTTAAATTGTTAACAAAAAGCTTTTTTTAGTAAAAAATTTTTAAATTCTTTCTTTTGCATTTGAATATTTTCTTCTCTTCTGTGCAAATAAGAAATATTTGGTCATCTTCTGTGGTTTATTTGAAAATCACAGTTTTGCCTTTTTTTCTGGCCAATTGATCCAGAATTTTTTTTAGAGAGAGAGAGAGAGAGAGTGTGTGTGTGTGTGTGTGTGTGTGTGTGTTTTGAGACTGAGTCTCGCTCTGTCACCCAGGCTGGAGTGCAGTGGTGCAATCTTGGCTCACTGCAACCTCCGCCTCCCGGGTTTAAGCGATTCTCCCACCTCTGCCTCCTGAGTTAGGTGGGACTATAGGTATGTGCCATCATGGCCAGCTAATTTTTGTATTTTTTAAAATAGAGACAAGATTTCACCATGTTGGCCAGGCTGGTCTTCAACTCCTGACCTCAGGTGATCCGCGCATCTCGGCCTCTCAAAGTACTCGGATTACAGGTGTGAGCCACCATGCCCGGCCAGAGTATGTTATTTTTTAAGTTGTTAGGTATTTTGTGTTTCTCTTGAACCTTATCCAAGTGCCCTCTGATCTTTTAAATCTGTGGTTCTATGAGCTAAATCTAGTTATTTAGTTTCATCATTGGGTTTAGTCAGTGATAAAAGAGTACCTTTGGTAACTGGGGGAAAAATCTCTGAGTTAATTTGAAATGTTGATTTGAAATTGATACAGTTGAAATACAACTTGGCATTCTTTCTTTGAAAGAAAATCATCTGATTAATAATGCAATGCAATACTTTAGATATATTACTAAGAATCTCTGTTAAAGTGAAATGACTTTTTCAATCTAAAACTTTTTATTTTAAGATACATTCTTTTGGAAATGATTTTCTTCCATTATTATTCAAAAATAATCACATGCTAGGGCCCTAAAATTTAATTATAGGATCTCTGCCTTTGTTGGGGCACAATCTCTGTGCCTTTCTTTGGTTCATAAAATAGTTAGAACATTGAGTTAAAATATTGTCATTACTGTGTCCACCAAACAGTGCATTAAAATACATATTAATAAACTACAGTTTCAATGTAAGTTCTTCTTGGCAGAGATTTGGATGTTAAACTTGGTAAAATCTATTTTGTTAGGTATTTACAAGGAATTATTATCTGGGGAGAAAAGAAAAATACGGACTCTGTCCACATAATTAAATGCCCATTCAGCAAAGTGTACAGGTGGTTAATATTTCTAACAACTACTGTCTGATTATAGATCAGTTTTCATTGACGTAGTTATCAAAGAAAGCATTAAAAGTTTTAATTTTTTTTTCTTTCTCAGTTGAGGTTAGAGTAAGGGAACAGGGGCAAACTGCTTTGAGCTCTCTTTAAGACCATGCAAATATCTTGCTCTTCATCAAACTTAACTCCCTAGACTGAACGTGTGCTGATTTTTTTTTTCTTTTTCTTTTGAGATGGAGTTTTGCTTTCTCGCCCAGGCTGGAGTGCAGTGGCGTGATCCCAGCTCACTGCCACCTCCGCCTCCCGGGTTCAAGCAATTCTCTTGTCTCAGCCTCCCAAGTAGCTGGGGTTACAGGCACCCACCACCATGCCCAGCTAATTTTTGTATTTTTAGTAGAGACAGAGTTTCACCACGTTGGCCAGGCTGGTCTCGAACTCCTGACCTCAGGTGATCCATCCGCCTCAGCCTCCCAAAGTGCTAGGATTACAGGCGTGAGCCACTGAGCCTGTCCATGCTGATGATTTTTACGGTACCAATCTTTATTATGATGATTGCAAAATGGTGATGTAAAAACCCCATCACATTTATCAGTTCATGGTCTACCACTGTAAGGGAGAGTGCTTCTTTGTTTGTTTGTTTATTTCTTACTGACTTATGAATCTGTTATCAGTATTGATTCCTGGTTTCCCACTTTCTGCAGTGGATTATAATCTCTTACTATTCTTTCCATTTTGATGTTCAAATAACTTTCTTGTTTTTAAACACTTTGTGTCATACATGCCTTTAAAGCCATGTGTTTGTGTCAATCTCATGTGCATTTTGCTTTGTTTGCATCCTTCTTTCTCACATACTCAAGGATTACACAAATTCAGCCCTTTCCCCTTTTTAAAAAAATTTGAATTGTTATTATACTTAAGTAAGCTTTATTTTTTTTTCTGGATCTGTCATCTTTTTCTTAGTTCTTCTTTTATTGTCCCTGAACCTGAGGGATTATTCAGCTATCTCCACCATAGAAGACAAGGTTAAAAGTCTGGAACTTGATGAAAACAGTGATGGTTATTTGTAAACTCAGGCACCTTGGAAACTTCCATTCATCATTTCTTTTCTCAAATTCCTGGTGATCAGTAGGCTTGGGAGTATATTTTGGTTATTTCAATATAATGCATTTGCTTTCTAAATCTATTTTTAATTTTCATGCTTAAACCTGCATATGAAAAGATATTTATGTTTAGAGTTGAGGTTTAGAAAAATACCTCTTATTTAATGAGCATGCACTTTGATTGCTGGAGAAATTTTTTTCCAAATATTTTCTTATTGCCACTGTAAAATATTAAATTTTTAAAGTAGAGATCTCAGCAGAAGAATCCATGTAACATTTGGAAATGCTTTCTCTGGAGCAGTTTGAAAACAGCTGTAGTAGTACTGAATATAGCTCGTATTACTACATGAAAAGTATGCACATAAATTGTCAGTATTTTGCCTCACTCATTTGTTGTCAGGAGTGACTGAAACTCTGGTTTGGTACAGATGATGACATTAGGATAGCAATGTTTGGTTAAAAAAATAAACAATCTTGTTTCTAGAGATTTAAAAAAAATTTAACTTAAGTGTTGAACTATCTGTAATATTGCCAAAAGTGATAGAATAATTCATGGTTGAAAAACCTAAAACCTGCATTAAGATGGTGAGGTTGGATGACCACCTAAAACTAATGAATGCCTTTAATTTTATTCTCACTTAAATAAAACTGTCAACAACCCACTGAAGGAAGGGATGCTGGATTCCTTTTAAAATAATCTTAGAGTATTAATAGTTCATTCTCTGCAGTTCATTTCCACTTGCTATCAGTGCTAATAAAAAATACCTATTTAGTCTTTGTCTCCCATTCCTGACATAAAGCTTATAAAACCCATGGAATTTCGTAATGCGGAATTTCGTAATGTTCCTGATTTGGCTAGGGTTGGCTATTGTTTGTGTATAGGAATGCTAGTGATTTTTACACATTGATTTTGTATCCTAAAACTTTGCTGAAGTTGTTTATCAGCTGAAGGAGCTTTGGAGCCAAGACTGTGGGGTTTGCTAGGTATAAAATCATGTCATCTCCAGACAGGGATAGTTTGACTTCCTCTTTTCCTATTTGGATGCTCTTTATTTCTTTCTCTTGCCTGATTGCTCTGGCAAAGACTCTCAGTACTGTGTTGACTAGGAGTGTTGAGAAGAGGGCATCCTTGTCTTATGCCAGTTTTCAAGGAGAATGCTTCCTGCTTCTGCACATTCAGTATAATGTTGGCCATGGGTTTGTCATAGACGGCTCTTACTATTTTGAGGTATGTTCCTTTAATACCTAGTTTAGTGAGAGTTTTTAACATGAAGGGATATTGAATTTTATTGAAAGCATTTTCTGCATCTATTCAGATATTCACGTGGTTTCTGTCTTTAGTTCTGTTTATGTGATGAATCACATTTATTGATTTGCATATGTTGAACCAACCTTGCATCCCTGGGATGAAGCCTACTTGATTGTGGTGTATTAGCTTTTTGATGTGCTGCTGGATTTGGTTTGCAAGTATTTTGTTGAGGATTTTTGCATCAATGTTCATCAAGGATATTGGCCTAAAGTTTGTGTGTGTGTGTGTGTGTGTGTGTGTGTGTGTGTGTGTGTCTGACAGATTTTGGTATCAGAATGATGCTGGCCTTACAGAATGAGTTGGGGAGGAGTCTCTCCTCCTTGGTTTTTTCCAATCATTTCTGTAGGAATGGTACCAGCTCTTCTTTGTACATCTGGTAGATTTGAGCTGTCAGTTCATCAGGTCCCGGGCTTTATTTTCGTTGGTAGACTATTTATTACTGATTCAGTTTCTTTATTGACCTGTTCAGGGAATCAGTTTCTTCCTGGTTCAGTCTTGGGATGGTGTATGTGTCCAGGAATGTATTCAACTCTTTTAGGTTTTCTAATTTGTGTGTATAGAGGTATTTGATAAAAAAGAATATCTGTCATTCGATGTATTTTTCCTCCAATTACAAGACCCCTAATTGTAGTTTAGAGTCTTCATTATTAGCTTTAAAGATGTAGAAAACTATTTCTCACTTATCTGGGCAAAATAAATGGCCATCTATAGCTCTTTTCAGGTCTTCTTTTTAGGAAGGGGTCAAGTCCTGTGCTCTTTAACCTCTTCCCTGATGCGCCTATATGAGGAGTGGGGAGGCCTGGCTTGACAGCAGTTCTTGAGAAAAATAACAAGGCATCTTAAATGACCATAATTTTTGTGTGAGGCAGCGGTGTGTTGTGGTGGCCAAAAATGCTGATACAGACTTAGGCTTTATCAATGGAAGATGTGAGGATATGGTTTTCTTACTGTGCCTTATGCATCTAGATCATGTCTAGCACACTGTATTCACTTTGAGGGACTGAGGCTTAAGCTGGGCATTGACAATATAGGATACAGATGACTAGGACAGCAGTAGGTCAGGATGTCTGTCATTCATTAAACAGTTGAAAGGACTGAGGATGTTTTGCTTAGGAGGCATCCAAGGTGTATTAGTCCATTTTCATGCTGCTGATAAAGACATACGTGAGATTGGGCAATTCACAAAAGAAGGAGGTTTAATGGACTTGCAGCTCCACATGGGTGGGAAGGCCTCACAATCATGGCAGAATGTCAGAAGGATCAAGTCACATCTTACATGGATGGGAGCAAGCCAAAAAAGAGAGCTTGTGCAGGGAAACTCCTTCTTATAAAACCATCAGGTCTCATGAGACTTATGAAAGCAGCACAGAAAAGACCTGCCCCATGATTCAGTTACCTCCCACTGGGTCTTTCCCACAACACATGGGAATTCAAGATGAGATTTCAGTAGAGACACAGCCAAACTGTATCATCCCACCTCTGGCCCCTCCCAAATCTCATCCTCACATTTCAGAACCAATCATGCCTTCCCAACCATCCGCCAAATTATTAACTCATTTCAGCATTAACTCAAAAGTCCACAGTCCAAAATCTCATATGAGACAAGGAAAGTCCCTTCTGCCTATGAGCCTGTAAAATCAAAAGCAAATTAGTTACTTCCTAGATATAATTGGGTAAATACACCCATTTCAAATGGGAGAAATTGGCCAAAACAAAGGGACTAAAGGCCCCATGCAAGTTTGAAATCCAGTGGGGCAGTCAAATCTTAAAGCTCAAAAATGATCTCCTTTGACTCCATGCTTCACATCCAGGTCATGCTGATACAAGAGGTGGGTTCCCATGGTCTTGGGCAGCTCTGCCCCTGTGGCTTTACAGGGTACAACCTCCCTCCTGGCTGCTTTCATGGAGTGGCATTGAGTTTCTGCAGATTTTTCCAGGTGCACGGTGCAAGCTGTCAGTGGATCTACCATTCTGGGGTCTGGAGGATGGTGGCACTCTTCTCACAGCTCCACTAGGTGGTGCCCCAGTAGGGATTTTATGTGGGTGATACGACCCCACATTTCCCTTCTGCACTGCCCTAGCAGAGGTTCTCTGTGAGGGCCCCACCCCCGCAGCAGACTTCTACCTGGGCATCCAGGTGTTTCTATGCATCTTCTGAAATCTAGGCGGAGGTTCCCAAACCTCAATTCTTGACTTCATTGCACACGCAGGCTCCACATCACAAGGAAGCTACCAAGGCTTGGGGCTTCCACCTTCTGAAGTAACAGCTCAAGCTGTACCTTGGCCCCTTTTAGTCATGGCTGGAGCAGCTGAGACACAGGGCATCAAGTCCCTACACTGCACACAGCAGAGGGACCCATGAAACCATTTTTTCCTCCTAAACCTCTGGGCCTATAATGGGAGGGGCTGTTGCAAAGGTCTCTGACATGTCCTGGAGAGATTTTCTCCATGGTCTTGGGGATTAACATTAGGCTCCTCATTACTTATGTAAGTTTCTGTAGCTGGCTTGAATTTCTCCTCAGAAAATGGGATTTTCTTTTCTATCACATTGTCAGGCTGCAAAATTTCCAAACTTTTATGCTCTGTTTCCTTTCTAAAACTGAATGCCTTTAATAGCACCCATGTCAGCTCTTGAATGGTTTGCTGCTCAGAAATTTCTTCTGTGAGATATTCTAAATCGTCTCGCTCAGGTTCAAAGTTCTGCACACCTCTAGGGCAGGGGTAAAATGCCGTAATTCTCTTTGCTAAGACATAACAAAAGTCACCTTTGCCCCAGTTCCCAAAAAGTTCCTTATCTCCATCTGAGACCATCTCAGCCTGGATTTCATTGTCCATAACATTATCAGCATTTTGATCAAAGCTGTTCAACAAGTCTCTGGGGAGTTCCAAGCTTTCCCACATTTTCCTGTCTTCTTCTGAGCCCTCTAAACTGTTCCAACCTCTGCCTGTTACCCAGTTCCAAAGTTGCTTCCACGTTTTTGAGTATCTTTTCAGCAGCACCTTACTCCCAGTACCAATTTACTATATTAGTCCATTTTCATGCTGCTGATAAAGACATACCTGAGACTGGGCAATTTATAAAAGAAGGAGGTTTAATGGACTTACAGTTCCACAAGGCTGGGAAGGTCTCACATTCATGGCGGAAGGCAAGGAGGAGCTAGTCACATCTTATGTGGATGGTGATGGTGGAAGGCAAGGAGGAGCAAGTCACATCTTATATGGATGGTGGCAGGCAAAAAAAGGAGAGCTTGTGCAGGGAAACTCCTTCTTATAAAACCATCAGGTCTTGTGAAACTTATTCACTATCACGAGACCAGCATGGGAAAAGAGCTGCCCCCATGATTCAGTTATCTTCCACCAGGTCCCTTCCACAACATATAGGAATCAAGGTGAGATTTGAGTGGGGACACAGCCAAACCATATCACTAGGATAGCGGACAGGAATCTGCAAATAAAAGAGGTTGTAGATTCATTATGGTTCCAGATGGCACAACTACAGACCTTGGAAAACAATGAGATGGAGTTTCTCTTCGGGCCATATATATATGTATATATATACACACACACACACACACACACACATACATACATATACACACATATAATTTATTTATCTTTGGCTTAATATGGATGAATATATTATATATTATATAATATATAATCTTATATTAAGACTGAATATATTAATATATGAAAATATATATATCGCAAATCCTCAAATAATGTCATTTTGTTCAGTATCATTTTGTTACCACTTTGATGAGGAAAAAAAAAATCAATTCCCAGCTGGGGCCATTGTCTCTGTGGAGTCTGCACATTCTCACCATGCCTGTGTGGGTTTTCTCTGGATTCTCTGCTTTCCTCTCATATCTCAAAGATGTTCATGTTAGGTGAATTGATGTGTCTATGTGGTCCCAGTTTGAGTGAATATGGGTGTCTGGGAGTGTGCCCTGCAATGAGATGGTGTCCTGTCCAGATCTGGTTCCTGCCTTGGGTAAATAATTATCTTATTTGATTTTATTAATCTTTCCTAACTGTATGTATAGCTCACATTTATTTCAGTGTTTAATATTAGAAGTGTTTTGGTCTTTATTTAGAAGTTTGGTGATATTTCTGTGGCCAGAAATATGCTGTAGGAACTTAACTCTTGTTTATATCAATTAGCCTAGAGTAAAATTGGTTTCATTATATCTTGTTTCACTTAAAGTTGCACTTTCTAAAAAGTTGCACTTTCTAAGAACTTATGGATAAGTGAGGACTTACTGTATATGAATGAATATATTACTATATGAATATATATGCATACATACACATATATACACATACTTGCACACACATGGACACACACACACACACATATATATGTAGTCTAGTAATGGATTAGACCTTAGAAGGGTCATTGAAGGTATTTAGGCTGAGGTTGGATGGATCTCTTCCAAGAGATAGTATAAACTGCATTTCTTTTTGGATTCATTCATTCATTCATTCACTTCTTATGGAGCCCTTTCTATGTGCCACACACTGTTCTTAGTATTGTGGAGACAGATAAATACTGGGCAAGAGGTTGGATTAAAAAACTTTAAAGACCTCATTATATCTGTGGTCAAAAGAAGTTGCTTGATGCTTTGGGGTCCTTTACCTTAAGTGTAGAGCTCTGCTTGTGTATTACCCACTCTGTGTTTTAGATGCTCCTGTGTGTTCCCATCACATGTCTTCTGTGATGTGGAGTAGTACTTTATATCATTCTCTGAGTGGCTGTAGGCTTTAACATCATGTGTATGACAACATTTTATCTCCCTACCTTTTTTTTTTTTTTTTTTTTTTTTGAGACAAAGTCTTGCTCTGTCACCCAGGCTGGAGTGCAGTGGCACAATCTTAGCTCACTGCAATCTCCTCCTCCTGGGTACAAGCGATTCTCCTGCCTTAGCCTCCTGAGTAGCTGGGATTACAGGCACCCACCATCACGCCCGGCTAATTTTTGTATTTTTAGTAGAGATAGGGTTTTGCTATTTTGGCTAGGCTGGTCTTGAACTCCTGACCTCAAGTGATCTGCCCGTCTTGGCCTTCCAAAGTGCTGGGATTACAGGCATTAGCCACCATGCCCAGGCATCTCCCTACCTTTGAACAAAGTGGTTAAAGTTGAATGTGAAGTCAGCTTTTGATAGAATAATGTTGATTTTTCATGGGAAACATTTAATTCCAGGCTAGGTGAATAGGTTTTTAAAGATTCAATATTTATCAGAAAGTATGAGAGAACATAGTGCTTTTTAAATGTAAGGTGATGTTATTTATTAACATTATTGGAAGTTCACTGCACTGAAAACATATATGGAAGAGTCTGGTTCCAAAGTTAAGTTTTTATTTTTCTGAGGGAAGTTATAGTTTCTGCACACTAAGATACTGAATCTTCAACTTCAGTATTTGTAAATTGACTATATATCTGGACTACTTCTGTTTCATTCTGTAGAGATTGGATAGTACCAGAAAAAAGCAGAGGTGCCAAGAACAAAGTGTGCAGATTTGGAGGTGATATTGGGGTCTCTGTACATTATGTCCTGTCAAGTAAGGCCAGCTCTTCATTTGTTTCATGTCTAGGTTTGGAATTCACCCCGTTGCAGGCCGAATGCCTGGTCAGCTTAATGTGCTGCTGGCTGAGGCTGGGGTGCCATATGACATTGTGTTGGAAATGGATGAGATCAACCATGATTTTCCAGGTAAGTGATGGGGGCAATGGTGAAGTTTAAATATTCTTACTATGAATAAAGCAGTGCAGATGTGGGATATAAATTGTAGATTCAGTGAAGACTGACTAGTCAGATGAAAAAGAACTTGTACATGGTAGATAACAAGTTGAAATTAAATAAGTGAAACATAGTATTGAATAAGGTACAAAAGATTCGTAAACAGCACAGGTAAATTTTTCTCCTCTGTGAAGAACTGAAGGATGGCGAAAACCTTGGTGTGTAGCATAGAAATGTTGAAGACTGAGGATCTGGGCAGACCTGGCTTTTGAATCCAGATCCTGATTCTCAGTAGCTTGTTACTCAACCTCAGGCTCTTCATTTAAGAGTGCTTCTGTTGATAATTTAGTGTCTGATTCTTGCCAGTCTCTGAGATTTTACTGGTTTCCAATTGTACTAATGTATGACTGGTGAAGTAGTTTTCTCTTTCTTTTCTTTTTTAAAAATACTAGAATTTCCCTAGATAAGGTGCTGTACGTTATAGCTGTCATAGGGTAGATGTTGAATGGTAATGACATTTGGCCCAAGCCTATGCTTGTTAAAATTAAACCACTTCCCGTTGGCAAATATCCACTGTAAACTTAAAAAATGCTGTTTATTAGAAAAAGTATTGAAATTGTGTGTATGTCTAGATTCACATGGCATTTTTTTGGCAACAGTCTAAGGTAGTTTATATTGCAGTTCTTAAAGAGAAAACTTAGGCCATTTTAATTTTATGTCCCTTTTCAGATTCCACTGTTGTTAAATTATGTGTGACACCAGCCAGTTCCAGGAATTATGGACATGGCTTTAATGAAGATTTTGAGACCATTGTCTATTAGACATCAGATTGCATCTCAAGGGGTCATCTTAGTTTATTTTTATGTATATTTTTTAACTTTTATTGTAGATTCAGGGGTACATGTGCAGGTTTGTTACCTGGTTATATTGTGGGATGCTGAGGGTTGGAGGTAGTGAGCATAGTACCCCACAGTTTTTCAACCCTTGCCCATGTCCCTCCCTCCCCATTCTGGTAGTCTCCAGGTTCTATTGTTGCCATATTTATGTCCCTGAGTACCCAGTGTTTAGCTCCCACATATAAGTGAGAATGTGCAGTATTTGATTTTCTTTTCCTGTGTTAATTTGCTTAGGATAATGGCCTCCAGCTGTTTCCATGTTGCTGGAAAGGACATGATTTCCATCTTTTTTTTATGGCTGTGTAGTATTCCATGGCACATATGTACCACATTTTTTTAATCCAGTGCACCGTTGATGGACACCTAGGTTGATTCCATGTCTTTGCTATCGTGAATAGTGCTGTGATGAACATGCTAGTGAATGTGTCTTTTGGTAGAAAGATTTGTTTTCTTTTGGATATGTATGCAGTAGTGGGATTGCTGGGTCAAGTAGGAGTTCTAAGTTCTTTGAGAAATCTCCAAATTGCTTTCCACACTGGCTGAACTAATTTACATTTCCACAAACAGCGTGTAAATGTTCCATTTTCTCCACAGCCTTGCCAGCGTCTGTTATTTTTTTGACTTTTTACTAATAGCCGTTCTGACTGGCGTGAGATAGTAATTTCATTGTGATTTTGCTTTGCATTTCTCTTATGTTTAGTGATGTTGAACATTTATTCATGTTTGTTGACCACTTGGATGTGTTCTTTTGAGAAATGTCTATTCATGTCTTTTGCCCATTTTTTAAATGTTTTTTTTTCAATTTTAAAAAATTTATTTTATTTTATTTTATTTGCTTGTTGAGTTGTTTAAGTTCCTTATAGATTCCGGATACTAGACCTCTGTCTGATGCATGCATAATTTGTGAATATTTTCTCTCATTCTGTAGCTTGTCTGTTTACTCTCTTGTTAGTTTCTTTTGCCAGGCAGAAGCTCTTTAGTTTAATTAGGTCCCACTTGTCAATTATTGTATTGTTGCATTTGCTTCTGAGGACTTAGTCATAAATTTTTCCCAAGGCTGATGTCCAGAATGGTGTTTCCTAGGTTTTCTTCTTGGACTCTTATAGTTTGAGGTTTAAGTGGTCATTTTAAAGGTTGAAAGTGGAATGTAAATATCATAAACTCATGTGACCCTATAGTAAGATCATTTTGAGATCATAAAAGTTATAAAGTCAGATTAGGTAGATTTATTGAGAGGGGAGAAGCATAATAATGCAGGCTGTAGTCAAGATAGTCAAGTTCAAATGCAAGACCTACTGATTTTTAGCTGTGTGACATTGGCCGAGTTGCTTAACCTCTCTGATAAAGTTCTTTGTAAAGTGCCTGGCACAAGTGCGAATCCTATATTTTTGTTATTGTTATTATAAAGTAAAGATCACTATAATTTGTCTGAAAATATGTAAAAGTGACCATTTGAGTTTTATATTCTTTCTTTTTTGTTTTATTATATAGATACTGATTTGGTCCTTGTAATTGGAGCTAATGACACTGTTAATTCAGCAGCTCAAGAAGATCCCAACTCTATTATTGCAGGCATGCCAGTCCTTGAGGTCTGGAAATCAAAGCAGGTAAAGTTTCAGACTTGTATTTCATTCTGATAATCAAAGGTCACTTAAAATACACACACAGAACTTGCTTTGATCATTTGATAAGAAATGATGATGCCTTCTAGGAGGCCAGGAGTAAGAGCATGTTTAGGGCCCAGTTTCCTATATCCAGCTTCTGTCTGTTCTCTGGCCACCAGAGAACCTGAGTGTATTCCCTGATCACAAGTAGAACCAGATGAGATTATGTGGGTGGATTAACAAAATCAGTAACCACAGCTGAAAAAAGAGCTGTGAGCTTTTGTAATGAGTCTGGCTAAATTCCAGATCGAGTCCTGTGAAGCAGATGGCTTCCCTCTGGGACAGTGAGTAAGTATCAATCGCCTCCATATGCCAAGATGAGCATATTTTTTTCACTTAACTTTTTGAAAGGGAATTTATAAGTTGTTATAGAGTGTCTAGCAGAAAGGTGATTTAGAAATCCAAACAATAATGTGGCATAATGAAGCAAGCTTCGCTCATGCATATTACTCCTGAAAAAGCTAATTGCTAGATTTTAGATAACTCAAAGGCTTGTAAATTTTCCTCTGCCTCAGCAGTAGGCACATTTTACCACTACTGAGTCACCTCTGCATTTAAAAAATCATAACATAATGTACATTTCCATTTAATTTCATTTCTTTTTATTGTAAATATGGGAGTTTAGAACTTAGTATTTGTGATGAGTGAGTAGACATAAAATATATTTGTTTATGTGTGTATGAAAAATTGTATCAGTAGTCAATATTGGAGAATTTGCAGAGTGCATTACTATACTAATGCTATAAGAAGAAGAATACATTTGCACTGCTCCTATTTTTTAATAGATTACGTGTCCTAGTAGACCACAGAAAGGCTTTTCATTTCATTAAGAAATGACTTGATATTCAGCAGGACAGCAACATCCATAACACACGTCATTGTAAATGTCTATAACATATCAATATTATAGATTGACTTACCTCTTCCATTTTGATTTATAGGAACATTCTGTTAGTTATAGCTCTGTTATTGTGAGAAGCTGGATTGCTCTTTGGGCTTTTGTTCTAGAACTTTCTGATATACTTTAAAGTCATAGAAAAGAATAACTTCCCACTCAACCTCATCTGTTTTAGAATTTGTAGTGGAAACTTATGCACTAAACTTGTTTTCTTTAGCACATTCATAGAAAGATGCTTATTTTACTGATTAGAAAATGGTATTCATGGTCTTTATAGAGAAAAAGCACTAAGAAGAAAATAATTGTAATCTTATCACTCAGAGATAAATTATTAACATGACTTTTTCTCTAATGGATATAAGAATAAGGGCACACCTAAGTATTAAAGTTAATACAATGTAAACATATGTTAAAAATATTTCTTGTGTATTTTTAAAGTCCCTGCACTAAAGAATTAGTAGTGGTACATGCCTTGTTCAAAGGTAGTGAAGAGAGCAATGTTTGTTTGCCTAACATGTCCTAGGTTAGTGGTTAAATACACTCTCTCATTTAATCTCTGGTTCTCAGGTGATTGTTATGAAGAGGTCTTTGGGTGTTGGCTATGCTGCAGTGGACAATCCAATCTTCTACAAACCTAACACGGCCATGCTTCTAGGTGATGCCAAGAAAACATGTGACGCGCTCCAGGCGAAAGTTAGAGAATCCTATCAGAAGTAAATATTAAGGATCAAGTTGTTGGCTAATAAAGCCACCTCTGCAGTTGTGGGAACAGGCAAATAAAGTATCAGTATACATGGTGATGTACATCTGTAGCAAAGCTCTTAGAAGAAAATGAAGACTGAAGAAAGCAAAGCAAAAACTGTATAGAGAGATTTTTCAAAAGCAGTAATCCCTCAATTTTAAAAAAGGATTGAAAATTCTAAATGTCTTTCTGTGCATATTTTTTGTGTTAGGAATCAAAAGTATTTTACAAAAGGAGAAAGAACAGCCTCATTTTAGATGTAGTCCTGTTGGATTTTTTATGCCTCCTCAGTAGCCAGAAATGTTTTAAGAAACTAAGTGTTTAGAATTTCAGGACTTACATTATACATGGCTCTGAAATATCTGACACAATGTAAACATTGCAGGCACCTGCATTTTATGTTTTTTTTTTCAACAAATGTGACTAATTTGAAACTTTTATGAACTTCTGAGCTGTCCCCTTGCAATTTAACCACAGTTTGAATTAACCATATCAAATCAGTTTTAATTTTTTAAATTGTACTTCAGAGTCTATATTTCAAGGGCATATTTTCTCACTACTATTTTAATACATTAAAGGACTAAATAATCTTTCAGAGATGCTGGAAACAAATCATTTGCTTTATATGTTTCATTAGAATACCAGTGAAACATACAACTTGAAAATTAGTAATAGTATTTTTGAAGATCCCATTTCTAATTGGAGATCTCTTTAATTTCAATCGACTTATAATGTGTAGTACTGTATTAAGTGCACTTGAGTGGAATTCAACATTTGACTAATAAAATGAGTTCATTATGTTGGCAAGTGATGTAGCAATTATCTCTGGTGACAAAAGAGTAAAATCAAATATTTCTACCTGTTATAAATATCAAGGAAGACCCGCTACTATGAAATAGATGACATTAATCTGTCTTCACTGTTTATAATAGGGATGGATTTTTTTTCAAATCAGTGTGTGTTTTGAGGTCTTATGTAATTGATGACATTTGAGAGAAATGGTGGCTTTTTTTAGCTACCTCTTTGTTCATTTAAGCACCAGTAAAGATCATGTCTTTTTATAGAAGTCTAGATTTTGTTTGTGACTTTGCTATTGTGCCTAAAGCTCTAAATATAGGTGAATGTGTGATGAATACTCAGATTATTTGTCTCTCTATATAATTAGTTTGGTACTAAGTTTTTCAAAAAATTATTAACACATGAAAGACAATCTCTAAACCAGAAAAAGAAGTAGTACAAATTTTGTTACTGTAATGCTGGTGTTTAGTGAGTTTAAAACACACAGTATCTTTTGGTTTTATAATCAGTTTCGATTTTGCTGTGCCTGAGATTAAGATCTGTGTGTGTGTGTGTGTGTTAAAGCAGAAAAGACTTTTTTTAAAGTTTTAAGTGATAAATGCAATTTGTTAATTGATCTTAGGTCACTAGTAAACTCAGGGCTGAATTATATCATGAATATTCTATTAGAAGAAAGTAAACACCATCTTTATTCCTGCCCTTTTCCTTCTCTCAAAGTCGTGTAGCTATATCTAGAAAGAAGCAATTTTGATTTCTTGAAAAGGTTCCTGCACTCAGTTTAAACTAAAAATAATCATACTTAGATTTATTAATTTATTTTTGTCATAGTAAAAACTTTAATTTATAAATATTTTTATTTAATATTATCTTATTCTTTGCTATTTGCCAATCCTTTGTCATCAATTGTGTTAAATGAATTGAAAATTCATGCCCTGTTCATTTTATTTTACTTTATTGGTTAGGATATTTAAAGGATTTTTGTATATATAATTTCTTAAATTAATATTCCAAAAGGTTAGTGGACTTAGATGATAAATTATGGCAAAAATCTAAAAACAACAAAAATGATTTTTATACATTCTATTTCATTATTCCTCTTTTTCCAATAAGTCATACAATTGGTAGATATGACTTATTTTATTTTTGTATTATTCCCTATGTCTTTATGATATTTAAGTATAAATAATTAAAAAAATTTATTGTACCTTATAGTCTGTCACCAAAAAAAAAAAATTATCCGTAGGTATTGAAATGCTAATGTTGATTTGTCTTTTAGGGCTTGTTAACTATCCTTTATTTTCTCATTTGTCTTAAATTAGGAGTTTGTGTTTAGATTACTCATCTAAGCAAAAAATGTATATAAATCCCATTACTGGGTATATACCCAAAGGACTATAAATCATGCTGCTATAAAGACACATGCACACGTATGTTTATTGCAGCACTATTCACAATAGCAAAGACTTGGAACCAACCCAAATGTCCATCAATGATAGACTAGATTAAGAAAATGTGCACATATACACCATGGAATACTATGCAGCCATAAAAAAGGATGAGTTCATGTCCTTTGTAGGGACATAGATGAAGCTGGAAACCATCATTCTCAGTAAACTATCACAAGGACAAAAAACCAAACACTGCATGTTCTCATTCATAGGTGGGAATTGAACAATGAGAACACTTGGACACAAGGTGGGGAACACCACACACCGGGGCCTGTCATGGGTTGGGGGGAGTGGGTAGGGATAGCATTAGGAGATATACCTAATGTAAATGACGAGTTAATGGGTGCAGCACACCAACATGGCACATGTATACATATGTAACAAACCTGCATGTTGTGCACATGTACCCTAGAACTTAAAGTATAATTAAAAAAAAAAAAAAACAGAAGCTATTTATAAAGAAGTTATTTGCTGAAATAAATGTGATCTTTCCCATTAAAAAAATAAATAAATTTTGGGGTAAAAAAACACAATATATTGTATTCTTGAAAAATTCTAGGAGAGTGGATGTGAAGTGTTCTCACCACAAAAGTGATAACTAATTGAGGTAATGCACATATTAATTAGAAAGATTTTGTCATTCCATAACGCATATATACTTCAAAATATCACGTTATACACAATAAATACAAACATTAAAAAAAGTAAATTTATAAGTTTTTACACATTATATATATGCTTATATTGCTACCCATGTATCTATCTGGACAGTTTTCTGGCATGTAGACTCTATCATTTTATATTCTCTTTTTTTCTAGGAATTAGAATAGAGAGGACTAATAGAGACTAATAATCTCTTCGTGCAGTAGGCTTTTAACCCTTTACTGAGTAAGGAAATATCTGTTAAGTATTTGGTAATGAATTTGGAAAGTGAACCGTTGCTTTTCTGATTCTACCCAAGTCATGACCCTAACTTTTAGATTTTGCTATATTCTCGCATCCAACATAAATATAAAGCATATTATATATCATTAAACTTTAAGGTTTCATACAATTTATCTGATCCCAAAGTTATATTCTTTAGAAGTAGTAACTTGTGACTCATATGTTCATCTAACCTAGGGACAAATTTTTTAGTCCCATAAGGCATAAGTCTTGTGAATTAAAGCATTTTAGTACTGGAAAGCTCTTTTGTGTAACTAGGAAGAATAGTTCAAATATCTAATTTATAGTTCACAAGTTTTTGAGAGCATTTGCCAACAAATATTATTCAGTGAGAATAGTAAACAACAATAACAAAAACTCAAAACCTTTCCCTCCAGTGGCAGCAACTTGCATAATCCAGGTATTCTTTAGATTCTCAAAGGAAAGAAGAATTAGGTTAATTAACAAGGAGGAAAAAAATTTTTCTAAGTGAAACTTTTAAAGTGTTGTTTAGTAAAGTAGCAGAAATGGTCACATTTGGATTTTGAAGCACTCAGAGTTCTTAAACTTTTGTCTCTTAGAAGTTACATATTAGGTTAAGGAATTGAACTGTTTTCTTTATTATTTAAGTGATTAAAGGCATTTAGCATGGCATATGTTATAATTCTGAATGAAAACCTTTTGGCTATTGGCAACAAAATGATGTATATGATGAGAACAGTAATTAGAGCAACCAATATTTGAAACTCCTATATATGATGATTATGATAGTGGTAGAAAAAAATAGTCCATGGAAGATAATTTATTTGGGAGAATAGTAGGGAATCCTAACAATGGTAGAGAAAGCTAAGAACTTTAAAAGTTGAAACCCTAAATAGTGGGGAGATATTACATCAGTGTCATGTTGATTGTCAAAGCATGTGACTGCCTCATCATTCTATAGAAAATATTTGTACTTCATATTTTGCCAAAGATTACTGCCTTGAGCTCTGCCTTCCAGTTCTTGCCAAAAGCATATTTATGAAGGATAACACTAGCGTAAAAATTGCCTAAAAGATATAGAGTCCAGTTTGTCCCTGGATATTTCATATTTTATCCATAGACAAAACTAGACTTTCAGAGAGCTGGACAGTTAGGCCACATTGTTTTGGTCACTGTGAAAAACAGACATAAAGACATTGGAATGAAGAGAGTCAAAGTGATCTTGCTTGCCTAAGGTGACTGTGAATTCAGAGGGGAGTCCACATGGCAGCAATAGGATAGTGGGGAGAACAAGTGGTTGTCATGGACTTTGAGAAGAATTGAGGAAGGGGATGTGGATTTGGGGAAAGTAGGTGACACTTAGGATGATAGTGGCTAGTTCTTTCCCCCCATGGAGACAAGTGAAAAGGAGGTGGGAGCTCAGAGCAAGGAAGTGGGGGATGCTTAAGTTTCCCTGTGTAAAGATGGAATATGAAGATCTAATAAACTTTTTCTCACCCTCCTTCCTGTTGCATTTGGGAATATGAAAAATACAAAGTATCAGTAAGATATGATGTAGGGAATAATAAAAACCTTTGGAAAAGGACCATCTAGAAATTGAAATAAGGCCATTTTTTTTTCTATTCTCTTACTTCATTTTTGGTTTACAATGGGAAAAGCAGAACTCAGGAATGTCTACAGTCAGGGATAGAATTAGATTCCACCAGTGAAGTTTTGCACTTCATATTTTGCCAGTGATTACCACCTTGTGTTATGCTTTTCAGTGCCTTTCTGGAAATGAGTTTTTAAAAGCCAGTAAGTTATTATCAGCCGGACTTGTCTTTTTTTTTTCCTCCCAGTTAGGGGGTGCACCTTTCACAAAAATACAGTGATTAACGCTAATGGAGCAGGGTCCTGTGCCTGGTTAATTCTCTTTAGACTTTGATTCTAGTCCCCAGTTATACACATGGAGGCAGCAGCATCAGTGGGTTAGAACTGAAAGGTCATGTCTAAAACTCTCCAGAGAAAAGGGAGAATGTGACACTAAATAACCCTTTGTGCTATGACAGGAGGGAGATAATTTCTTCCCCAGAGGGATGAAGCAGAATTTCATCCCTTTAGGATGTTTTGTCACTAGTCTGAGTTTAATGGAACACTGTGCTTCAGAAATCACTCCTTCTAGAAAGAGCCTTTTAAAGCTTTATTGACTCATGGAAAGTTTTGTGTCCTTAAACTCTCTGGTTTTGTCCCATTGGGATATATATGGGCATGGAAGCTTACACATAGTTCAGGTCCACATCCTTGTGTCTGATTGGGAGTAACTGCCCCATGAGCACTGGGTATAGTTATAGTAACTAGGAAATGTGTTTTTTTAAGGATTAGAATCACGATTGTAAATAAGACCAATAGAACATTCAAAGACTATAACACAATAGCAAAGACTTAGAACCAACCCAAATGTCCAACAATGATAGACTGGATTAAGAAAATGTGGCACATATACACCATGGAATACTATGCAGCCATAAAAAATGATGAGTTCATGTCCTTTGTAGGGACATGGATGAAATTGGAAATCATCATTCTCAGTAAACTATCGCAAGAACAAAAAACCAAACACCGCATATTCTCACTCATAGGTGGAAAGTGAACAATGAGAACACATGGACACAGGAAGGGGAACATCACACTCTGGGGACTGTTGTGGGGTGGGGGGAGGGGGGAGGGATAGCATTGGGAGATATACCTAAAGCATAATAATAATTAAAAAAAAATAAAAAAAAACAAAGACTATAACACAAAAATCATATGGGTATACTATATGTGTAAGGATTTCAGAATATCTGTGCTGCCTGTGGTCCTCGTTGTAATGCGTCTTTCCCAGAACACTGTTTTGTACATGTTGCTCCAAAGGGTGGATTTTAGTGATGAACTCAGGATGAATATTTAGATGGTGGCATCGTTATGAAAGGTGTTACTGTTTTCTACAAAATGAATCACTTTTGGTTATGCTTACATTTCTAGAGTGTATCACCTCTTGATAAATTAAGCACAAAGGCATTTATATATATAAATATATATAAACACACATATAAAAATATATATTATGTGTGTATATATTATGTAAATAAATATCCATATATAACCATGCAGGGTGGAGGAAGGGGAATGTATACTATATATGTTTCTCATTGACTTCTGTTCAGGACTCATCTGGAATTTTATTCTGGCTCAATTTTTTTTTCTTTTTTTAAGGTTATAGATAGAAAGACCTTGTTCCTTTATTTAAAGTGTTCAGTGGGTGGATAATAGTAATAGCATCTACTAGTTAATGAGTACTCATTTTGTGCTAGGCAACATTCTATTAACAACCTATGGGTTTCAGTGCATCCTACAATAGCAAATGGCAGAGTTGGACTTAAACTGAAATCTGGCTGATGGCGAGGTCCACTTAACCATTCAGTTGACTTCTGTTAAAAATAAAGGAAAGCATGCAAGTCATAAAAGTGAAAAAAAGCAGTTAAATTTCATCAAGAAGATGCCATTTATTTATAAAATGAGAGGAAGAGATGTTTCCAATTTCATAGAGAAAATAAGAGCCCAATTATATGCCATTTTTACATAGAATTATGAAAGTTGCTGGTTATATAGTCATAATTTGCATTTCCACCCATTCTCTCTGTAAGCAGCTATTGCCATTTTTTTTTCTCATACACAAAAGCCTGTATCCTGAGAATGCATCTTCCTTAGGAGCAGAAAAGAGGCGGCTTTGGAGCAGATTCTCCACCTTTCTGGGTTTTGCTTTCCAGGACAGTACTGGCTCCGCCTCTTCGCTTGCTTTGACTTCTTGCACATTCTTACCTCACAGCTGGTCAGACAAAAGCTTTTTGCTGAGGATTTTCATTTCTCAAAGGCCACAAACTCGATGTGCCAAAATATGACTTCGTTTTCCTGTAACTTAAGTGAATTCCTCTCTTGAGCCTCTATATTCTCTGTTGATGTAAATTTGACCTTAATTCAGCGTGTTTCCTTCTCCTTCTCCTACTGCTGGGGACACATCTTCATTCAAAGGCAAAGTGGGTGGGGACCAAGGTAAATGATGTAACGTCACAGTTTGGTGGAGTGAGTTGTGTCCTGGTCTTCATCCATCCTGTCTGGCATCCCTTAGATACATATTGTCACAGCTAGTCTTGGTTACTGATATCTTTGCACACTGGCATCCTCTAATTCTTCTTTGGTTTAAATGAAATAGAAATTACAAGATGTTTAATGCAGTGTGGAATGGGAAGGAAGAAATGCATGAGGTGGAGGGTATGGTAATCTCAACAGATTCTGGCAAATTTCTCCTATGACTACAACTTATATTTGGGGTGAAATTTTAAAAAGCCTCTGTAGGAGAATAGAATATTAGTGCTATTTTCACAAGGAAAATAGTAGGTATTCTATTCAAATAATTTATGATGGAATTGATCTAAGCAAAAAAAAAAAAAGTTAAGGAGATGGCATTTAATTCATCTCCTGAGACTAACTCAATTGCTTCAGAAATCTTTACTTTGAGAAATTTAGCGAGACAGTGAATTGTTTGGGGGAAGGAATAAAAAGTGCTGCCCTAGGAGGAATGAAAAGTGCACTGTCATCTAATTCCTGTTAGTTTTTTTTCAGCAATGCTTTGGTATTAAATATATAGCCAAAAGTTGAAAGGAACCATTAATTCATAATTGGAACACATCTCAAAACAAACACAGAAAGGTCAAAACACAGCTCTTTTGATAAGTATTCTTTTAGAAACACAAGTTAGCATTTGCAGCCCATCTACTTTTTTCGTACTGTTGTATTACTCACGAAATCTTTTCAAAAAAGTGATTTCTATGTATGCTGTTAATTGTGATTTTTACTAGAGAAATTGGAGCACGAAACATCACAACCTTCCTGTAATTAACCTGTGGCAGATGGAAGTTCAAGAGTTACATCTTCTGCCAATTAAGGATATTTTTCTTTAATTACAAGTACTTGGGCATTTCAGTAAATGTAATGGTTCATATTTTATGCATAAAGTTTTTGCTCCTGTGGAAAAATATTTTTTTCCCCACAGAAATGAAGTTGAGCAAAATGGAACAAAGAAGAGAGATGTGTAAAATTGCCATGATTTAATATTTTTATACCACCATCTGAGCATAAAATTAGACTATACTACAGAGAGAGCATGGAACAATAGTATCATTGGTGTTTTTGATGGACTTGAGCCTGGGGGATGAGAGGGCTTGTTGAGGTGGGACACAGATTGAGAAAGGTGAAGTGGCTACCGCTATGCATGGGGACCTTTCATTTTCCATGAGATGTGGAGGAAAAGTCCCTGGAAAGAAGAGAGACCAAACAACCATTTGTGAGATGGGGGTGAAACCCAAACTGTGATAGTTCTTTTCAATTCAAAATAGTGGTAGGGGATATCAAAGGGGAGAAGAATCAGAGAGACCATGAGCATGAGATTTTTGGAAGGCATGTGGAGTAAGGAGTTGCAATTCAAACTAGAAGAAGCTATAAAAGGAACTAATGGTAGCAGTAAATGACATTTTCTAGATTATAAGGAGATGTGAGAAATTGCTTGTTTTGAAATGTTTTGAATTCTGTTCCTTCCACTGCTGACTTGGTTTGGTCTCCCATCTGTAAAATATATAATCATGTAGCAACGATGAGCCCTAATATTTGTTATGTGCCATGTGCCAGGTAACATACACATATGACATGGCACCTGCCTCAAGAAGCTTGCAGTATAATATGGGATACATATAAGACATTAAATTACAATTTGGTGCAAAAACCAAATGATTTACAAGTTATGGCGGTGGCTTATAGAGGAATGATTCTCACTGCCTGTGGTAAGAGGTGAAATCTGAGTAGGGGGTTCTGGGGAATTTCTGCAGAGGAAGGGTTCTAGAAGATACAGAAGAGATGGTTAGAGAAGGAAGGAACAGGAATTTTTATTTTCTTTTCCTCCTCCTCTTCCTCCTTCTCCTCTTCCTCCTTCTTCATCTTCTTTTTTTTTTTAGAGGTGGAGTCTCACTGTGTTTCTCAGGCTGGACTCAAACTTCTGGGCTCAAGTGATCCTCCCACTTCAGCCTCAAGCCGGGTAGGACTACAGGCATACACCACTGTTCCCAGTTAGGAACAGGAATTTTTAAATGGAGGAGAAAGCATGTGGAAATTCACCAAATCAAGAAATTTCAAAGAAAATAGTTATCTTCAAATATGTAATATAATGTAGATTTTTAAATTGTTATTGTTTTAAATCAAATTCTTGTGCTAGAGAACTGTATCATTTTTCAGGTTATTGTGAGGGGGAGGCAAGGGGCCATGACTCTTGGAATAGTCATTTTTTTAATTGACTTTTAAAAGTTATTTGTCGATTTTGGCATTGACCAATCTCCCTTTCCTTATGCAGTTCTCAGGCAAAACTAAAATAAAAACTAACACTCCCAGTATTTTTCAAAATCTACTTTTTACTCCTTTGTTAGAGTATAAATGAAGAAGGCGTTCTCTGTTCTTTTTGTTAGAGAGGGCTCAACTTACCAAGAAAACATTGAGTCAGTTGAAACCAGGCATCAGCAATTCAGTAGTACCAGTTTCTCTATTTTCTTCTGATGTCTGGTGTCTTGTTTGCCCTCTAGCTTGATCGCAGATTAGTCTGTTAGACAAGAAGCAGCCCTGTTTCTGATGGATGGTGGGTATGGTTATGGTAGTTTTGGAATATATTTGGCTAAGCTGGAAGTATGTTTCCCAGAATTTCCTTCCTCTTTGATTTGAGGTTTGCCCCAGGAGTAGCCCCAAGAGAAATTGTATGAAATTTGGAAGACTGCTGCTCTGTGCACACTGTGCCTGATCTCTAGCCTCCCTTTTTGGCCTGGCATGGCAGCTGGGACCACAGTTCCTCTTGCCCCTGCAGGATCTCTTTTTCAGTTTCTCTACATCCTGGGAAAAGCTGATGTACAGCCCCATGGTGAAGGGCACCAGCTTCTGCAGGACATGTGTGTCACTGGATATGAAGGCAGTGAGAGACAGATGAGGGAGGGTTCTGGTTTTTCCTCGCTCTCTTGACTTTGTGTCCATTGGCAGCCCTGCTCACACCTATCGTCACCTCTGGCCCACCACCAGAAACAGAGCCAAGAGAATTTCAGAGGCTTCTTCACCAGCATCCACAATTGTGGGAAGTCTAATTCCTAGTAAAATCTCTTCTTTTCCATCACACATAATGGTTCTGCTTCTCTGATTGAACCTTAACTGGTACAGTTCCCCTACAATACACCATAAATGCAAGTGTGGCTAATTTGTGGTTATTAATAGTGATCAGCAATTGAGTGGCATAAATCATTAAAATTACAGGTGATTAAAACATGTTATTTAGTAATTTCAACCACTTCTTCTAACAAATATAAAAATTAGGTGACTCATATTTCACTGCCTTTTATGAATTGATTGATGAATACAGTTAATGGTTCTCCCATGTAAACCATTGTTTTTCCATAGGGGACAATTTAATACCGAGGGAACGTCCAACACTGGTAATATCTGTCTTCTTTGTGTCAGAGAGTGGAGATATGTGTGGAGAATGTTTACAAATGTGAGAAAAGGAGGAGGCTAAATATTTTTAGTGACACTTTTGGTGATAGTATGTGTACACATATATCATTTTCAAAAAATCCAAAGAGCACTTATTCCTGCAAATGTGAATTAATCCTTTTCTTACTTTGGGCATGACCATATAACTTGCTTTGGCCCATAGGACATTAGCAAGAGAGTGCAAACCAAGACTTCATAAGTACTTGTGCATTGGAGCTTGGCTATCTAGAAAGTTCCCTTTTGGGAGCCAGTTACTATGTTGAAAAGATGCTTGGGCTGAATCATGAGAGGCAACATGGAGAGAGGCATGGGGAATTAGGAGACCCACCAGCTGAACCCTGTCAGAATTTCTGAGAAACAGAATTCTGAGAAATAATAAATTGTTGTTTGGGAGTGGTTTGTTATATGGCAATGGAAGACTGAAAGAAGCTATAACAGCCTTCACAACAAACTTTCTTCTTTCTTTAAATGAACAAACTATGCATTAACTTAGTTCTGATTATTCCTTTTTAAACTCCTTCCTTAGTTTTCCTCTTATTGTCTCAACTTTGTCTTTTCTCATGGAGGTGTGGATGGCTGGTGCTGTAAGCATTGTGAGTTGGGAGATACTGGCAAGCCCTGCTTACCAAGAATCTTTTCCTTATCAGCCTGTCCTGGTACTTGAAACTTCACCATTATATAAATAAGGAAAATTTTCTCCTAAACTAAAGAATTTTCATCTCCAAGAATAAACATGCAACTATCCCTGGACACATAACACTATTCTTTGTCATTCACCATTGAGCCAGGATTAATTTGTTAGTTTGCTTTCCTGGGAAACAGCTAACTGAGAGGGAACAGAAAGACTTGCCCACACATTGACTTCTGATTGGTAGGCTCTTCCCCTTTTTCTCTATCCAAATAACTCCTGCTCTTTCTTCAGCTCTTTTTTTTTTTTTTGGAGACGAAGTCTCGCTCTGTCACCCAGGCTGGAGTGCAGTGGCAGTGGCGTGATCTCAGCTCACTGCAACCTCCACCGCCCAGGTTCAAGTGATTCTCCTGCCTCAGCCTCCCGATTAGGGTTACTACAGGCATGAACCACCATACCTGGCTAATTTTTATATTTTTAGTAGAGACGGGGTTTTGCCGTGTTGCCCAGGCTGGTTTTGAACTCATGGCCTCAAGTGATCCATCTGCCTCGGCCTCCCAACGTGTTGGCATGAGCCACCATGCCTGGCCTCTTCCTTCAGCTTTTAACTCCCTGAACCCTGTGATTAAGTTAATTCTCCCATTATAGGCTCTGATAGTACCAAATATCTCCTCTTTGAGCACTTATCGCAGTGGCAATTCAACATTTTTTATATGTAATTATATTTATATCTCCTAGAACTGTAAGCTCCAAGGGGTCAGAGACCTTGTCTATTTTGCCCACTGTAGTATTCCCAATTCTTTCCGTATACGCTGACACACAGAATATACTCAATATTTGTTAAATGAATGAGTGAATGAATGAACTGCGATTCTGAACAATTAAATTCTTTCTTTCTTTAGAAATTCTTGTTCCTGGACTTGGTGTTTTATTACTATTGGGGGCAAAAAAGCAGTCACTTGGCATTCTAAAAGCTCTGTGAGATGTTTCAAGAGGAGGAAATTAAAGTTAAGTGTGCTATGCTTGAAATGAAGACGTATTAGACCAATGTAGGCTCCCTTACAATGCCTGACCCATTTCAATTGTAACCCATGAACAAAATCATTTCCAGAAGTGAGAAAACTAATAAGAGCTAACATGCCTTGTACTAGCAGGCATTCTAAAAACATCACTGGAGCGCCATCAATATTATTCCTGTTTTTCCACGCAATAATAATTTATAGCTTCCCTTTCTTTTATAATTAAATAATTTGAGATGTGTTAAGGAAGAACTATAATGCTTTAATACACTTTGCAGTTCTCTGATTTATCTTCACTGAAGCCTGTAATAATTAAACATAAAAATTATATACAGTGGGTTTATTAATATAAGAAAAAAGGAAGTGATGGAGCTTTAGATTTTCTTTTAATATTGCTATTCCAACTTTGAATGGGTTGAGCAAGAATAGCAATCATGTTTTAACCAATGTTTATCTTATGAATAGCATTTTTGTCATTTTCTGAGGGGTATGAGTCAAAAGCTGCCACTTTTATTTCCCTAGGGATAATTGCTGTTTGTTCTTCAGTTTAGAATATCTGGGGTAGTAATTGATCTGGAGAAGCACTTCTTAAAGTGTGATGCTAATGGCAGGAAAGAGAAAAATGGGTTCTGTGGTCACACAAGTTTAGGAAATGCTGCCTTAAATAAAATTAAATAGTGCTTTTTTTCTTTTGTCACAGGATTGATAATAATATGCTCTGTAAATCTCCAAAAGGAAGGTTATAATATACAGCATTTCCTATTGTCATCTGATCATTGAATTTTAAATTTAATTAGAAACATTTTTGGTTTGGTATGTTCTTTGACATTTAAATGTGTTCTCTCAGTTTAAATTTTGGGAGTCTTAACCCTCAAAATGTTTGTGAGATATAAATAATCCTCTTCTTATGCATATAGAGAGGTGTATACAGGCGTACCTTGGAGGTATTGCAGGTTCACTTCTAGACCACCACAATAAAGTGAATATCACAATAAAGTGAATATTACAATAAAGTGAGTCACACAGATGTTTTGGTTTCCCAGTGCATATAAAAGTTATGTTTACACTAAACTATAGTCAACTAAGTGTGCAATAGCATTATGTCTTTAAAAATGTACATACCTTAATTAAAAATACTTAAATTGCTACAAAATGCAATTATCTGAGCCATAAATGAGTCATATATATATATATAGTTTTTTGCTGGTGGAGGGTCTTGCCTTGATGTTAATGGCTGCTGATTGGTCAGGGTAGTGGTTGCTGAGGATTGAGGTGACTGTGACAATTTCTTTTTTTTTTTTTTGTAATATATAACTTTAATGAAATATACCCAAGAAGTTTCATTTTATTATGTATGTACATCAGAACTTGGCACCTTTGTTAGGACTGTTTCCACTGTTAGCAAAAGCAATTTCACAGAACAGTTCAATATTTTATAAATTGCTGTACTAGAACAAGGGTGTTTAACCAGCAGTGTCTTCTCTCCCTCAGGAATCTCTGACAACTCTGACAATTTTAAATCAAAGTTCTCTTTCATACAAGTTTTCATGGTCATGGTTAATTATCAGGAGCCTTTTAATTCTCATCTGTATGATATTTTTTCTCATATAAAAAGGACATTCTTACATAGGATCTTTTTAACATCTGTTTTTAAAAAAAGTTTTATAGTATTTACCTAATTGGCACATGCTTATTTTACAAATACACACAAGGTTGCTAAATATTAATGTTACCAATAAAATTTTTTAAAAAAATAATAAGAAATACCAACTCTGAGAAATAACATTATATGTAGGTCAATACATATTGAAGCCCAGGATCACAGTTTTATATGAGGTAATATATGATAGGGCATGTAGCCCTCAGCAATCCTCTTTTCAAAAATCATGGCTTATTTCAAGTGTTTTTAGAATTACAAAATAAAAAATTTCTGTTTGATTACTGCAAATGCATTATATATATTTATATATATGTCTATGTATTTATGTTGTATATATTTATAATATTGAATTTGGTAATTCAGTTATTATTTTACATCTTCATGTAGACTACAGAAATTTCTTTTTTTTTCCTTTATTATTATTATTATTATTATACTTTAAGTTTTAGGGTACATGTGCACAATGTGCAGGTTAGTTACATATGTATACATGTGCCATGCTGGTGTGCTGCACCCATTAACTCATCATTTAGCAATTAGGTATATCTCCTAATGCTATCCCTCCCCTGTCCCCGCACCCCACAACAGTCCCCAGAGGACAATTTCTTAAAATAAGACAACAATGAAGTTTGCTGCATTGATGAACTCTTCCTTTTATGAAAGATTTCTCTGTCGTATGTGATGCTGTGTAATAGCATTTTACTCTCATAGAACCTCTTTTCAAATTGGTGTCTCAAACCCTGCTGCTTCTTCATCAACAAAGTTTACTCTAAATCCTTTGTTGTCATTTCAACAGTGTTTACAGCATCTTCACCAGGAGTAGATTCCATCTCACTTTCTTTGCTCATCCGGAAGAAGCAACTCCTCATATGTTAAAGTTTGATCATGGTATTGCAGCAATTCAGTCACATCTTCAAGCTCAACTTCTAACTCTAGTTCTCTTGCTATTTCCATCACATCTGCAGTTACTTCCTCCATTCTGTCTTGAACCCCTCAAAATCATCCTTTAGGGTTAGAATCAACTTCTTCTAAACTCCTGTTAATATTGATATTTTGACCTTTTCTCATGAATCATGAATGTTCTTAATGGTATCTAGAATGGTGAATCCTTTCCAGAAGGTTTTCAATTGACTTTGCCCAGATCCATCAGAGAAATTACTATCTATGGTAGCTACGGTCTTACAAAATGTATTTCTTAAATAATAAGATTTGGAAGTCAAAATTACTTCCTGACTCATGGGCTGCAGAATGACTCTTGTGTTAGCAGGCATGAAATAACATTAATCTCCTTGTACATCTCCAGCAGAGCCCTTGGATAAGTAGGTGCATTGTCAATAAGCAGTAATAGTTTGAAATAAATCTATTTTTCTGAGCAGTAGTTTTCAACAGTGGGCTTAAAATATTCAGTAAACCATGCTGTAAACAGATGCGCTGTCATCTAGGTTCTGCTGTTTCATTTCTAGAGCACAGGAAGAGTAGGTTTAGCATAATTCTTAAGGGCTCTAGAATTTTCAGAATGGTAAATAAGCATTGGCATAAACTTGAAGTCACCACCTGCATTAGCCCCTCACAAGAGAGTCAGCCTGTCCTTTGAAGCTTTGAAACCAGACATTGACTTCTCCTCTCTAGTTATGAAAGTCCTGGATGTCATCTTCTTCCAATAGAAGGCTGTTGCATTTATATTGAAAATCTTTTGTTTAGTGCGATCACCTCCTTCAATTATCTTAGCTAAATCTTCTGGAAAACTTGCTGCACTTTCTACAACAGCACTTGATGCTTTACCTTGCACTTTTATGTTACAGAGATGGCTTCTTTCCTTAAACTTCATGAGCCAATCTCTGCTGGCTTTCTACTTTTCTTCTGTAGCTGCTTCCTCACCTCTCTCAGCCTTCAGAGAATTGAAGAGAGTTAAGCCTTGCTCTGGATTAGGTTTGGCCTAATGAAAGGTTGTGGCTGGTTTGATCGTCTCTCCAGGCCACTCAAATTTTCTCCATATCAGCCATAAGCCTGTTTCACTTTCTTATGATTCACATGTTCATTGGAGTAGCACTTTTAATTTTTTTCAAGAACTTTTCCTTTGCATTTACAACTTGGTTAACTGGCACAGAAAGCATAGCTTTCAGCCTGTCTTGGCCTTCAAGATGCCTTCCTCACTTAGCTTAATTATTTCTATCTCTTTACTTAATGTGAGAGATGTGCAACTCTTCCTTTTACTTGAAAACTTAGAGGGCATTATAGGGTTATTAATTGTCCTAATTTTAATATTATTGTGTCTTAGGTAATAGGGAGGCCTGAGGAAAAGGCGAGAGATTGGAGAATGGCTGGTTGATGGAGCAGTCAGAACACACACAACATTTATCAATCCCAAAACAATTACAATAGTAACATTAAAATCACTGATCACAGATCACCATAACAAACATAAAAATTATGTAAAAGTCTGAAATATGATGTGAATTACCAAAATGTGACACAAAGACATAAAGTGAGCACATGCTGTTGGAAAAATGATGCTGACAGACTTGCTGAATGCAGGGTTGCTACAAACTTTCAATTTGTAAAAAAGCACAATATCTGCAAAGTGCCTTAAAGCACAATAAAATGACTTATGCCTGTATGTCATCAATTTCCTGGTGACATGGTATTTCTCTCCTGTTTTTTTCCCATAGCCAGAGCCCTATTATGCTCCTGTTCCTCTTTCTATAAGGATGCTAATTATAATAGCGAACATTTGTTTAACACTGATTAAGTACCAAGCACTGTCCTAAAGACTTTCAATATACTAACTTATTAATTACAGCAGAACAATCCTTTGAGTAACTATCCTATTTTATAGATGTGGAAGCTCTGGGCCCAATTAATTAAGTAGGTGGTGGCATCAGGATTTGAATCTGGGCTGTCTGGCTCCACTCTGAACCACAACACTTTGCTGTCATAGAACTGATTTGCCAACTAACATTTAGAAAACAACTTCTTAGCAAGTTGAAACTATTTGTAATTTTTGGACTCTTTGGGATACTAAACAAAGAAGCAAAGAAATACAGTAATTGTACCAATTTGACATTTGCTTAACTTCATGCATGTGTTTGGTAGAGTCAATTTTTCAGAAAGATTTCTTCACCCTTTACAAATACAGAATGAGTTGTTTTGGTGTGGTGCCATGAGAAGGATCATGTGCTTCACTCCCAGGGTCTGTAGTACTCCTTTTTATGGGCAGGCTGCTCTTGAGTAGTTTTCTCTTTCTTTCTTCCCTCTCTTTTCCTTTCTCTCTCTCCCTCTCGCTCTCTCCTCTTCTCCCTCTTTTTCATGATATAGCTGTAGTCCTTATTATCTACCTAAGCATACATATTCACATAACAAGCTACAAATTATTCAACTAGAAAACCATATTGTGGTTCTGGTGTTAACTATTACTCTTTCCTTATTCGAAAATTATGAAGTTTGTAGTCCAGCCTGGTTTGGGCAGAATTTCTGTCCTCCTATTTCTAGTGCTCCTCTTTTTATTGTCTGGGTTCTTCATCATCTTCTGACTCTTTTCTCTGTTCCATTCTGGCCCATGTTTCCTATACAGGTTGTTTCTTTATGGTAGAGCTGATAGGCAGAAAATTTTCTTTCTGTCTGCTGTTGCTCACAGTTTAGATTCCTCTTTTCTTTTTACTACTCCAATAATTCTGCTAAACCATATTCTAGTTCCTTTGTATCACACAGAGTTGGTCTTTCTGATATGCTTGATTATCTAAAAAAGTAAAATTAAAATAAAATATAAAAGTTATTGATTATTAGAGACAGCACAGCTGAAGCTGGATAATAATCTAGGAATACTAAGCATATAGTTTTTGAATTTTAATTTTTTACTCTAAATTGCATAAAATTTCAAAGTTTTTTTTTAAAAAAACAAGAGTACTTAACATTAATCTAGTATTAGCTCATCTTCTCTACCTAAAAGTTATTTTCTTCCCTTTACCAATCAAAGCCCTCTAATGGGTACTTTTGCTCACATTCTGTATGCTCCTTAAACACTTTTTTTGTTGGTCTCTACCTTAACGAAATCACTTTGGAAAGTAAACAGTAACCTCCTTATCACCAAATACAAATCTCAAATGCATTTTCTTGCACATTTCTGTAACATTTGACACCACTGACAGACTATTCTGGGTGTCTCCTCTCTAGGCTACTAGTTCTTTAATTAATACAGTCTACGATAACATGAACTGTTTTGACACTTCTTTTTCTTATATTGAACCTAACTAAAGCCCTTCATCTTTTTCTACACATGCTGCTGATGTGAATCCATTTCTCTCCCATTTACACATGTACGTTTTTTTTTCCTAACTTGACTCATTTGGGCCCATTTTCTATCCTCTGAGATCGGGTTTCTGATTCTGTTTCATCCAATGAGTTGACTGTTCCTTCTAATTTTGTGTCACCTGTAAATACAGCATCAATTTTCTCATTGGATTCACTGAGGGAAAAAAGATGTCATCATTTTGTAGGGCTTAGGCTAAAACTGGGCAACATGCATTCCAAACTCTTCTCCAAGGCTGACTCTGATCTGTTAATCTGGGTACTTTAAGTAGAAACAACAGTGTATATTGAACTCATATTTCTTCACTTTTTGTCCAGAAAAATATCTTAGAAGCTTCGTCATCTAAAAGCACACAAAAATAGGAAACTGACTAATGTAATAAATACACAAATCCAGAAATGAGTTAGTTCTGGTAGGACTTGTTTTCTATGAACTAATTCTGATCCATACTCAACATGGTTCCCTTTAAAAATTCTCATAGTCTAAGATTTTAATAATTTGTTCTGGAATGTAGCTGAAGATGATTAACAGTCCAGTCCTTCATTTGCACTATCCACTTCTTGCCATTTTTGGTCAGGAATATATTTGTAACACTTGTAACACTTTTCTAGTTTGTCTTGATTCTTTAAAGATGGCTGACAACAGATTCCATCATCTCAAAGCATGCTCTGGAATTATGCTTGGAAATAGCATGTGAAAGTTTCATTTGAACGCAATTTAGAGGAGTTATGAGGTCCTTTGTAAGGGTCTTTTTCCAGCTAAGTTTCACTCTCTTTTACAGGAAACAGAGGAAAATGGGATTTGAGATCAACTTTCTCTCTGCTACTTTCTCTCTGCTACTTAAGACATCATCTACCATACTCCAAAGATGTGCACATCTCATGCTCTCATTTTTCTCTAAATATGATTTTAAGAGCCAAGTTTATTGTTTTTTTCCACAGCCTTGAGCTCCCTTTGTGCTTTTGCTTTTTTTGACACTATTCTTAAACCTCTGTGCCACTTTTTTATATGGTTCTTTGTTATTAATCCTTTTGCCATCATTGTTCACTTCATCTTAAAGTTTGAGATACTAGAAATGCTGCACACTGTCTCTCTTGCACAAAACATATCTATAGACATCAAGTAAGTTTTTTTTTAAATTAGAGTAAAAACCTAAAAACATCTTCAATGCAATTTGAATGCAGAATTCTTTTAGCTTTTATGATTTTCCTCAAATCTTTTATAGTTGTTTCACTCCAACCTGATTTGACAATAGTACTTAAACTTATATTTTATTGGTTGATGTATTATTTAATTAAATTGTGTAATTAATATTGCGTGACTGCAAGTAAAACTTGCATGCACATGTTTGGAAACAAAACCCAGTTGCCTCTTGTTAAGCATACAACTTAGCTGGTAGCAACAGAAGTCCACGAGCGTTTTAGAGTAGCCTACTAGCCCAAAGCATTCAGTATACAGTGGGAGTTAATCAATATGTTTTACAGACGCAATGAAGAGCTTCAGTTAATGGGGTGAGTTGGTTAAGTGGAGGCTGGCTAAAAGAGTTTCTGCTGTATAATAAGATGTGCTTCTTGCTCTTCAATAAATTGCAAAATAGTAGCCAATTCTATCTGAATTGATTAATTCTACTATACACTATACACTATCATAACACCTGTAATACTTTATTTCCCTAACATCTAAATCTACTAAACTGTGAACTTCTTGAGGGCAGATGTTGTCCTCAATAGATGGTTTGGTGAATATATTTTTAAAAACATAGCACGAGAAATGAAAAGGAAAAGGGAGAGAGCAAAGGGTGGGCTGATACAGAACAATAAATTTCTTTTTTTTTTTTTTTTTTTTTTTAGAGGAGACTTAAAAATATAATTTATTCCAGAAGAAGTCAGGACAGAAGGAAAACAATTCTTTAAAATGGGATAATGGAAAACAAATAGCAAAACGTTAGCTTTAAAGCCAACCAAATCAATAATTACATTAAATGTAAATAGATTAAAAGACAGAGATTAATAAATTGGATAAAAAAACAAGAGCAATTGTATAATGTTTATTAGATAAATATAAAATACAGAAATATGATGCAATTACCAGAAGAATGAGCATAAAGAGCAGAAAGTGGCTGCCTCTGAGAAAAGACAGAGGAAAAGAGGAACTATTGGTTCTTCGTGTAAACCTTTTTAACACTATTTGTAATCTTAAACCATTTGCTTGTAATGCGCTAAAAAATACATTTTTAGAAACTGAATGAATTGTTCTGGGAGTGCTTTATAAGCTGGCTCTTATCCTTTATCATTTTTCGCAGCATTTAAAAACTGTGAGGAGTCTGGGTGGGGTGGCTCACGCCCGCAATCCCACCATTTTGGGAGGCCAATGCAGGAAGTCCGCTTGAGGCCAGGAGTTCAAGAACAGCCTGGGCAACAGAGCAAGATCCTGTCTCTACAAGTTTGTTTCAGAACAATAAATTTCAAAAACAATTTTGCAATATTGGTACCTAAAATCTATCACTTAAATGCTATCTGATAGCTCATAGTCCCTGGTAGTAGGAAGGCCAATAAGGGTTGGAAATAGAAAGCAAGCTAGTTCTCAATATCTGCAAATTCAAAACAATAACAACTTTTGAATGCAAATTTTAGCCCTGTCTATAACATTTTCATTGAACACATCTCATTCTGTTTTAGAAGAATGATAAAATGGTATTGTATTAGGCTTCGTTAATACAAATTAAATAGTGATTCCCATTCAGAAACTATTCTGTAATTATTCTATTTCTTCACTAGATGGTGCTTGTGAGCCAATGAGAAGAAAAATATTGAGTTTATGGTTTATTCACTTAAGGGGAAATGAGAAATTTGTGAATTAAATAGAAAAAGACAATGAAAAATTAGGACACTTTAAGACAGACCTTTATAGTTAAACTACTTGGAGAAAACCCCATATTACTTTCTGGTAAGAATGTTAAACTCTTGGAAGAAAAAATACTCATTCTCATTAAGACGATTACAATCACCAAATTCTGAAAGTTTTGTGGGCTGACTGTACAATCCTAATGAATTAAAAGATTTTCTTTACTCTCCTTAAAATACAACATTACCTTTGGTTGGGAGCAAAATCATTTAAATTGTTACCATGATGAGATTATAGTTTCATTACCTAATGTTATCTTGTGAAATGGGTTGTTGTCTAGATTTCTAATGCTCTCTGATAGGCAATATTCCTTTACTTTTATTCAGGGACATTAAAGAGTAGAGGTTAAAAGGAAAGTCTCTGGAGTCATACTACCTGGGTTTAAACCCCAGATCTGCCACTTACTAGCTGTGTAATCTTGGTAGTTCACCTCCCTAACCTTCCTTTCCCTCATCTTACAAAATGCAGCTGTCATAATTTCTACCTCATAAGATTGTTGTGAGTTAATATATGTAAAAGACTTAGAACCGTGCTTGGCACATTAGTAGGTATTTAAAAAATGGTAGCGATCATGACTTTTTCATGTTTCACTTACAATGAAAACTGATTTATTGCAACTCACAAAACCATCAGTGGAAATACTAATTTAATTTTGTGCTTCTTTCCTTCCTTTCTCTTATTCTAGTATTCTAACCTATTATTATTCTGCCTCTAGATATGAAACTGACTTATATTTTACTAAATGTACCTTTCATTAGAAGCAATCATGTTCTAATCATGGACTTTGGGATAGCTTAACTTCTGCATTCCAGGAAGAAATGGGTTTGTTTTCACGTTATAATTCCTGGGACTGAGCTACTGCAGTGACCACTAGAAAACTTCTGCCAGTGCAACAACTTCTCCCCCTCCCCCTCCCCCTCCCTCCCTCTCTTCTTTTTCTTCTTCTTCTTCTCCTCCTCCTTCTCCTTCTTCTCTTCTCCTTCTCTTCTTCTTCTCCTTCTCCTTCCCCTTCTTCTTCTTCTTTCTTCTTCCTTTTTTATTGAGACACAGTCTTGCTCTGTCTTCTAATCTGGAATGCAGCGGAGCAATCATAGCTCACTGTAACCTCAAACTGCTAGGCTCCAGCGATCCTCCTGCATCAGCCTCCTGAATAGCTAGGACTACAGGCACATGCCACTATGCCTAGCTAATTTTTAAATCTTTTTGTAGAGACGGGGTCTCACTATGTTGACCAGGCTGGTCTCAAACTCCTGGCATCAAGCAATTCTCCTGCCTCAGCCTCCCAAAGTGTTGGGATTACAGGCATGAGCCACTGTACCTGGCACTCAGTGGAACTTCTGTTGCTGACAGATTTCGGACAATGGTTGATCAGTAGCACAGCAGAGAAAGAAAAATATAAGAGGAACAGATTATTCAAAAGAAATGTCCTTTCTTCTAAAAGTGGTGGTGGTAATATGGGTGTGAGAAAGAACATAGGACAAACATTTGAATAGATATATCAAAACTAAAGAAATGTTATGTTTACATTGGGGAAGAATCGTGAACACATTCATCAGTCAGTTTGTTTTATAGTTCTATTTTTAGTGTATATGAACCCCTGCACTCCAATTCACAGTTATCAATGTGTGACATGATTGAGAAGACCTGTGTTCTTTCCTCTCAAATATAGGAGATGATATATGAAAATTAAATAGATGATTTTTTTTCATGGACACCAAAGGCAGCCAGCATATACCAAAGGCTTACTCTGTGCTTGGTGTGGAGATAGGAATTCTACCTGAATTATCACAGTTAATCCTCACTACACCTCCACAATGTAGCTTTTATTAGCATCCCCATTCTAGAGTTGAGGAAATTGGAGTCTGGAGAGTTTAATAACTTTTCCTCGAAGATGCAGTCAGTGAATGGTGGAGCTAATACTGAAACCCAATTCTGTCTGACTCCAGACCCAGCATTTAGTTGTTCTTTTGAGATGTCAGTTCAAACAAAAACATTGAGTTGATTCTGGAAGTATAGGCAGTGCCTTAAATGACACATTTCTTAATTGGTCTTTCCTGTTGAGACATTAACTTGTCAACTAGGGTATTATCCTTCATTGGTTCCCTGCATGCCTGGATAAGGAATCCAATTTTCCTTCATAATTTGAAGACGATACCATTGCATGTGAGCCTGTGGCTGAGAAAAACCAGCCTCTGACAAGCAGTTCTTTCCATGTCCGTATACATGCAGATTGCTCTTTGGTTTGTGGCTCAATCCTTGCTTCTGTATTTTGTTCTGCCAAAGTGTGGTTAGCTGAAGCTTAGTTTGAAGAAAGCTATACTGTCATGGATCCTATATATTCACCAGGGCATCCTCTGTTCTTGTCCTTAGCCATTTCTAGCTTTGTCACCCACTGGATTGCAGAATTTTCAGAGATCTTTTGGCCTCCCAGGATTTATGTGGGAGAAATGTATAGTGTGATATGGTCCATTTTTAATACATGCCTGGTTCATTAGACACGAGTTGTATGAATCACTCTTTCAAGACTAGTGACTGAGTGAACTGCCGGCTCTCATGGTTGGTTATTGGGTCTTGCGATTTACTGTTCTCAGGTCTGGGTTGATTTTTCATGGGACAGGAGATGGTGCCTATGTGTTAGAGTTACAGGGGAGTTTGGTCACTCATGCTTCCTGTTTTATAAACTTATCTTTGGTCAGATGCTTGACTCCCCTTTCAGGGCTCACCAGTTTACCAGTTTGTAATTCTTATCTAATCATCCTATGACCAATTGTATAAGTAGAAGAATAAGTGGTGGCTGGGATTAGAGGGTGCAGTCAATGACAAGCAGGTCATGATGTCTTAGCACTCACCATAGCAGAAAGCAGCTGCAGTAAGCTAATCTCTTGTGCACAGCATCATTCCTCCTCCTCCTCCCCCACTACTTTTTCCTTCTCCTTACTTCCTCCTCCTCCTCCTCCTCTTTCCCCATAACATTTATTGACTGTATACTATAAGTTAGGGTTTTACAATTTCAGAACTGTTAATATTTTGGTCCAGAAATTCTTTGTGTGAAGGATGTCCTGTGGATGATAGGATATTAAGAACATCCTTGACTTTTACCTACTAGATAACAGTAGCAGCCTCCCCACCTCCCCAGTCATGATAATAAAAAATGTCTCCAGACGTTACTAAAAGTCCCTTGGGGGCAAAATTACCCCCTGGTTGAGAATCACTGGTCTAAGGGAATGATATGATTTAATCTTCATAATAAATCTATGAAATAAGTAGAAGCACTTACTATTTCCAATTTTACAGGTAGAGAAATGGAGGTATATAATGTTTACGAATTTGTCCAGGATCATACAAAGAGTAATTTCCGAAGCGGAGATAATAGCGCAAATCTAACTTCAGAACTGGATATGTTACCTATATGCCATACTCACTACTACTACATGGATGTTGGGTTCTCTAATTTATCTAGGAACTGTATCTTCTCATAATCTACTGTTCAAGTTGAAATTATTTCATTCCAGACTTTAACTAGTTTAAATTACTAAATAGATGACTTTTTTTTATGATTCTACATCTTTGGAATTCCTTTGGTGTAGATTAACTTTGCCCCCTCTCTGCATCTAGGGAAAGTAAATTAATCCTTACAGTCCGGGAAATATTGTCACCTCTTCTGTGATACTAGACCTGGCCACCACTCATATACCTACCCACTCCCATTCCAACAAGTTGCCACAGTATTTTGTATTTATAGGTAGAACATGGATGTAACAGTAAGTGAGCTTGAAAAACACATACTATATCAGGTTAGAGATTTTGAAAATTACTTTAAAGAGACCAAATAGGTCCCTGGTTTAAAAGATGCATGGATATCCTCTTCATCCTACTTAGATCTTGACCCTGTACCTGGTCACACATCTGTATGGACACACTGTAGTGTCTAGATAGTAGTAGTAATATGAACATCCTCCTTCCCTCACTTGTGCTGAACTGTGGTATTCTGTGCCTGGCCACACTGCCTTGGGAAGGTCTTCCTCTTCCTGCTTGGGCTTTTGTGTTTCATGTTCCATACCCTATATCCCTTATTCGTCTTGTATAGACCACTCCGTGGATGGACTCCTCATGTCAGACTATCCTATTGCATGAATATCCTTCTCACCATATTTGGGCTCTGACACCCCATGCTGAATTTCTCTCCCACACTGATCCCCTCTTAACCCTGCTTGGACTGTGATTCTTATCCTGGGCCACCCTTCTCTATGGATGCCCTCCTCACCCCACTCTGCCTCCCCTCAATAAAGCTCTGATTCTTCATGCTGTATATAAGAGACAATAGTTCAGGGGAGAGGTTGGGACTGAAGAGTGTGAAAGTATAGATGAAATTTATAGATGAACTCACCTAGGAGAGAGCAGAAGAGGTCTTAGTACTTCTATGTTTATAGTTTTAGAAGATAAGGAAAAAACAGCAAAGGAGACTGAATAAGCAGCCCCTGAGGTAGAAAAAGAACTGAGAGAGTGGTGCCTCATAAGCCAAGGGAGGGAAGCATTTTAAGAAGAAAATGTTATTGACTCAGTAGAGAGAAAAATTCGTGATGGTGGAAGAGAGTAGGAGTAACAGCAGAAGCAATGCCCTTGACTAAATGGGAGCAGATGGGAACCATTTACAAGTGGAGGAGTTGGCCCCCAATAGGATCTTGGGTGGTTCACCATTTTTAACTGGCAGGATGGCAGGGTATATAGAGTGGCAGTTGTGGTTGGGAAAACAGGATGTAGAAGTTACTCCTCTGAAGGGTTTTTGGTGAAATTGGAGCAAAGGCCAGAGCTGAGAGCAAGGAGGCAGAAGAGGTGTTTGTAGTTTGAAGTGAGATGTGTGAAATAGATTTTTAGGAGAGTAGGACAGTAGCTAAGTGAGAATTGCCAGGCAGTATCAAGAGCATTTTTTATTTTAATTTTTTTTTAGCTTACTAGAAATAAGTGTAAAGCGAGATCTGTTGCATGGTGGTTTGCTTTTCTCCAGCAACATTGAGTTGCTCAGGCTATGCACAGGGTAGACAGAGAGTTGCATTTAAGTAGAATTGGAGTCTCACCCAGAATTTATGAAAGGAGCAAGGAAATTCAGAGCATATGTAAAAGAGCGAATTTAATGATGAGTCTTGGAATTGAAGTTGGGTAATGAAGGAAAAGAAGACAGGAGTAGGGTGAGAGACAGTGTAAAAGTGATAGAGTCTGTAGATTGGAGGTCCTGTATTGGTCAAAAAATTGTTGATAGGGTATTGGATGGGGTGCATTAGAATCATATGAGATGTTGATTGGAGAAGGGAATGGTAGAAAATTAAGATAATGGAGGTGTTGCAGTGATTGGTTATGATATTCCTCTTGCTTGGAAAGCCTCCTCAATACCTTTCATTTGGTAGTGCTTACTTGTCCTTTTGGATTTAGCCTCTCCTGTCCTCTCTTACTTTGGTTTACATGCTGTTTTTATATGCTCCTAGTACTATCAGTGTGTACATTTATCATAGCAAATTTCACAGTTTCTTATAAAATTTTAATTTATTTATTTGTTTTCCTAGCTTTATTTATTTTTGTTTTGAGAGACAGGCTTTTGTCTAATTTATCTTTAGGTTCCCAATGATCAGCATAGTGCCTGAAATGTATTAGGTGTTTAATAACTTTTTGGTGAAAAAAGTGAATGACAACAGCCTAATTGAATTCATAACAACCTAAATCTACAGAGTTGGGGACTGTGGATTATGAGACTCATTTTGTTTATCTTCCTTCTTTGTGGATCTTCCTAGTTCAGACATATTTGAAACTTACATCTTTGGGTGTCTGTCCTTAGGATAATCAGGACTTGCCTTTTCTCTTTTGTCCAGGACTTGCCTTTGCTTGATGAGGAGACTAGCCTATTTCTCAGTCATCTGACCCTCAAGCAAGATGTCAGAACTTATCAAAGATCTGGGCTTCTTGATTTCAAGTCCCATGTCTCTCTCATTGTGCTGTTTAGTATTGCTTGCTTCATGTAAGTTTAATATGATACCTAGAGGTAAAGACATCTTGAGTTTATGCAGAACCTTTAAACAAAAGTCTCATTTTAAATTTTGCTAAACCTCACAACTCTGTGAAGTATGAAGAGATAGAAATGGACACTCCCATTCTACAAGTGAAGAAATAATTTCACAAAATAGTTAAGCTACCAACTCAAGGACATACAATAAGAGTTCATATTATGTTAAAACTAATCTCTTCTTTGGCTGTTAGTACTACGTCTTACACATAGGAGTTACTCAATAAATGTTTCTTTTAGATAATGATATTTAATGATGATGAGAAGCCAAATAAAAGGATTTTTAGTTCTAAGTTTTTTATTGATGCTTAATATTTGTAGATATTTATGGGGTATAAGTGATATTTTGTTAATATGTGTGGAATACACATGCATGGAATGTGTAACAATCAAATCAGTGTATTTAAGGTATTCATCACCTCAAGTATTTATCATTTCTATGTGTTGGGAATATTTCAAGTCCTCTCTTCTAGCGATTTTTAATTTTTTTAATTTTAATTTTTATGGGTAAGCATATATTTATGTGGAGCATATGAGAAGTTTCGATATAGACAGTGGCTGCTTATGGGGGAGCCTGCCCTAGGGATCTTGCAAATGCGTGATATATCCACTACTGTGGGTGAGGGGGTTGCTCTCAGTGGCTTTCACTTTGGCCCTGGTGGCAGCAGCCAGAAGCGGTGGAGGCTGTGGATGGGAGATATCAAAGGAGCTTTAGGGATGAGGAGATGCGGGGACTGTTGGGCCCCAGAAAAGATGAAATCTGGTAGGGGTTGGGCTTTCAATATGGTGCTTTGCTGTAGCTGCTTAGCTCTTGGGCAGTGTGAAGGACGCAGCATGAGCTCCCTCTCTGTAGCAATACCTTTGTGTGTTCTCCAGGCAGCTCCCTATGTTAGTCTCGGTCCACGAAGATGGAGGGACTCTCTTATGGTGAGGATTATAGGAGTCCACAGTGGGAATGCAAACTGCTGGGATCTTTCCTTTACTCTTTCCCTGCACTAGGGAGCCTCTCTGGGCTCCCAGCTGTTCCTAGGACAGCAGGCTGCCTTGCTTCTCTCTCCTTCCTTGCTTTAGGTGGTTCCTGTCACTTCTCTGTTAATTCTAGTGTTCTCTCTTAGAAATCTATTCAAAGTATTCTACTCACTACTTTGGTTCTTCTCTGTGGAAGATGCGAGTGCCAGATGCCTCTATTCAGCCATCTTGAAGCTCCTCCCACCCTAATCAGTTCTGTTATTTGGTAGTTATTTTTTCAGTAGTGTCTGTGTCCGTGATTACTATTATGAAAAAGAATTTGCTACTTGCCTAAATTCAAAAGTTATTTCCAAATTCTTGACAATATTAATTTTGAGTTGAAACACTGTGAAAGTATAGGTATTCACATATATATTTCAACATATATATGAATATATTGAAAAATATATATTCATATATTTTTGAATATATTGAGAAAATATTTTTCATATATTTTGTGAATATATTTCAAAATATATATTTCAATATATTCATATATATATTGAAAAAATATATATGAATAAATTGGGCCTATATATACTCTAAATAGTGGAATAAATTGGGCTCATATATACTCTAAATAGTGGAATAAAAATATAAATAGTGGAATAATTGGGCTTATATATACTCTAAATAGTGGAATAAAAATATAAAGCCAACACAACACCACCTAATTAATTTGGTCTAAGTAAAGTGGAAGTTTACTTAGATTAAAAGTTGGATAAATAAAAAACATTCCCAGAATATTTTGGAAAAAATATAATACTGGTTTTGTGACTTTGAAGTGCCTAAAAATACTAGGCTACTAAATGAGGCTACTAAAATACTGCTCATGAAAGATTCTCAGGGGGTTTGCATTAAATTAATGGATCAGAATATTTAACACAATTACTATGTTAGTCTGTGAATAAATGAGTGGTGATACATTCTTCAGATTTGATTTAAAAACAAAACAAAGCAAGAGCTAACAACTTTGAAGAATTTATATTTGATATCAATTGATTTATTCATTCATCAAAGATTGATTTTCTATGTATGGCAGGATGTAGGTTAAGGTGCTGGGGATACACAGATGAATGAGATATAACCTTTACTAACTTGGAGCTTGTGTTTTTATTCTTTGATAGATAATATGCTTAAGAGCTTATACAGTAATTATAATGCAGAATCCTTAATACAAATGAATGATAAAGTCTAATGGTTAAGTGTAAGAGTTCGTGAATCTGACCAACTGACCTGTTATACCAATTCCTCTATGTACTAGCTATGTGAACTCCAGGAAGAACTGAGCTTTTTAAGCCTCAGTTTCCTTGTTATACAGGGGAAATAGTAATAGTATCCTCTTTTTAGGGTTATCAGGATAAAACTAGTTAATGCATTTTAGGCATTTATTAATACATGTTGAATGCTCGATGTATATTAGCTATTTTTATTATTAATACAAACTTCTACAAAATGTTTTCAGAATGCCAAAAGAGCAACTCACTGAAGATATATCTACACTATTACCTGGTTCCATAAATGGTAAGTTTGCAAAACAATACGTAAAAGCCTATCCAAATTATTATGCATCATAAGTGACCCTATTAATAAATTGATAAAGTTATACTACATAAAAATGGCAGTGTAGAATTGGGATACACAATAGTTAAGGAGAATCAAGTATGTACATGACACAAAAGAAAAGGTATATGTACTTTAGAGTTGAGATAATGGATTAGCACATGGGCATAGGCCAAGGGAATTGCACAGCAGGCTGAGCAGGAATTGATTGGAAGAAATCAAAGTCATGTGGCAAAGGAACTGATGGAAATTTCATGAAATGGTAGTAGGAAATAGAGAATTGCAATTTACACTGACCAACTGATTGTTCTCTTCACTTAAGGCATTTTCAGTAATGTAATTTTGCCTTTTGTTTGTAGAAATATCCATTTCTATTGCAACGAGGAGACATGTATTCAGCATTGATAAATGATTTATAAAGTGCTCATGTTTTGTTATGAATAGTAAATAGTCTTAAAATGGTTTGTTGTGTTCCTTTTTAGTTTTCTAGCAAAGTAGTTTTGGAGTTTCTTATCTTAATTGGATAGAACATTTCATCACTCTAATTCATGTAACAGTTACTATTTTTTAGTACTTATGTGTTTTACTAAGCACTTGTATATATGTGTAAAATTTTCTTCAATTTTTACAAAAGTCCTATTAAATAGGCATTTTCATATCCACTTGACAAATGAGGGAAGTGAAATATGGAGAAGTTTAACAGCCTGCCCATGGGATATACACCTGGTCAAGACATAAAAGTAGGATTTAAATGCAGGTTTATCTGACTCCCAAATCTGTGTGCTTTCTGCAGTGTTTTTTCAGAAGTTGATTTTTTATCATTTATAATGGCATTGTTGTGTTCTTATAGCTGATCTTTGTGTCACAGTATTGTTTTTTTCCATATTCTTTTTTCAACAGCACCAAACTTTTTTTTTAAAGAGATTTAAGTTGTTTGGGGAATCACTTGATAGTGTTGCTGTTTGCACATCCAGCCCAGTAGGCCTGAAGCATCAGAGGACCGCAAAGTCTTCACATGCCGTTTCTGTGTGTTCATCCATAGGAAAAGCAGTGGTGCCAGAAAGGGGCTCTAAATCCAGTTTATGAATCTTGGAAATGTCTCATTTTAAAATCAGCTTTGACATTTAAAGGTTGCCATTGTATTGGAACATCTGCATTAAGGGTCCTGACAAACAGTTCTCATCTGAAAAAAATAAACCCAGTATTACGTTAAATCAGGCTAGCCCACACATTGAATAGTTTTATGATGTCACTAGCCTGTGGAACCAACTGATGCGCATGGTGTATAATTTTTAGGTCTTATTCAATCCTTTATTTCTTTGGCCTGGAGGCAATTGGGATATGCATTGAGTAAGGAGAATGGTAGATGAACAGAGCATCATGTAAATATATCAAATGCAAGGAATGTGGGCTTCTTACACATAATAGGGAAGATTGGTTAGCATAAGTTCTGGATAGCATTCCTGACAATTGAAAATGTCACACCTGAACTCAACCAAGAGTTTACAGAATCTTTTTATTATGGAATTTTTTAAACATCCATGAAAGTATAGTTAGTATACTTAACTCCAATATATCCATTACTCAGTTTCAACAATTGTCGACAATTGTCAATTTTATTTAACCTCTTCCTCAATCCCTTGACTTGCTTCTCTTTCCCCCAACAATTTTATCTATAAATTAGTCATTTATAGATAAAACAATATTATTTTATCTATAAATACTTCAGTAGGTATTGCTAACAGATAAGGGCTTAAAAACATAACCACGATACTGTTATCATACCTAAAAAAATAACACCAATTCCTTAATATCACTTAAAATGTAAAGCTTTCTAAAAATTTCCCAATTTTCTCAGAAATGTCTTTTCCAGTCGTTTTATTAGAAGTGGGATTTAAGTAAAGACCACATTTATATTTAGTTGATATGTCTGTTTTCTTCAGTTTGTAACAGGTTCTCTTCCTCTCATCTCCCTTTTTCTTAATGCCATTACTTTGTTGAAGAAATCAGGTTGCTGGTGTCATCATTTAACATTCTTCACTCTGGATTTGGCTGGTGGCTTCTTCATGGTGTCATCTAGTTTGTTCCTTTATCCCTCATACTTCCTGTAAATTTGTTGCATTAGAGATCTAGAGACATAATTATATTCAAGTTCTAGAATATAAGAACTATAGACAATTATATTCAAATTCTAGAATATAAGATTTGGAGACTTAATTACATTCAAGTCCAGTTTTTTTGAAACTAGTTCATAAGAAGCTCTGTGTACTTATTCTTTATGAGGTGCATGATGTCAAGTTGTCCTACTCTTAATGATGTTAATGTTTATTAGTTGGTTCAAGTGTTTCATTTTTTAAAATTTTATTATTATTATACTTTAAGTTTTAGGGTACATGTGCACAACGTGCAGGTTTGTTACATATGTATACATGTGCCATGTTGGTGTGCTGCACCCATTAACTCGTCATTTAGCATTAGGTATATCTCCTAATGCTATCCCTCCCCCCTCCCCCCACCGCACAACAGTCCCACCGCACAACATGAACAGTGTGATGTTCCCCTTCCTGTGTCCAGGTGTTCTCATTGTTCAATTCCCACCTATGAGTGAGAACATGTGGTGTTTGGTTTTTTGTTCTTGCGATAGTTTGCTGAGAATGATGGTTTCCAGTTTCATCCATGTCCCTACAAAGGGCATGAACTTATCCTTTTTTATGGCTGCGTAGTATTCCATGGTGTATATGTACCACATTTTCTTAATCCAGTCTATCGTTGTTGGACATTTGGGTTGGTTCCAAGTCTTTGCTATTGTGAATAGTGCCACAATAAACATATGTGTGCATGTGTCTTTATAGCAGCATGATTTATAATCCTTTGGGTATATACCCAGTAATGGGATCGCTGGGTCAAATGTTATTTCTAGTTATAGATCCCGGAGGAATCGCCACACTGACTTCCACAATGGTTGAACTAGTTTACAGTCCCACCAACAGTGTAAAAGTGTTCCTACTTCTCCACACCCTCTCCAGCACCTGTTGTTTCTTGACTTTTTAATGATTGCCGTTCTAACTGGTATGAGATGCTATCTCATTGTGGTTTTGATTTGCATTTCTCTGATGGCCAGTGATGTTGAGCATTTTTTCATGTGTTTTTTGGCTGCATAAATGTCTTCTTTTGAGAAGTGTCTGTTCATATCCTTTGCCCACTTTTTGATGGGGTCGTTTGTTTTTTTCTTGTAAATTTGTTTGAGTTCATTGTAGATTCTGGATATTAGCCCTTTGTCAGAAGAGTAGGTTACAAAAATTTTCTCCCATTCTGTAGGTTGCCTGTTCACTCTGATGGTAGTTTCTTTTGCTGTGCAGAAGCTCTTCAGTTTAATTAGATCCCATTTGTCAATTTTGGCTTTTGTTGCCATTGCTTTTGGTGTTTTAGACATGAAGTCCTTGCTCATGCCTATGTCCTGAATGGTAATGCCTAGGTTTTCTTCTGGGGTTTTTATGGTTTTAGGTCTAACATTTAAGTCTTTAATCCATCTTGAATTAATTTTTGTATAAGGTGTAAGGAAGGGATCCAGTTTCAGCTTTCTACATATGGCTAGCCAGTTTTCCCAGCACCATTTATTAAATAGGGAATCCTTTCCCCATTTCTTGTTTTTCTCGGGTTTGTCAAAGATCAGATAGTTGTAGATATGTGGCATTATTTCTGAGGGCTCTGTTCTGTTCCATTGGTCTATATCTCTGTTTTGGTACTAGTAGCATGCTGTTTTGGTTACTGTAGCCTTGTAGTATAGTTTGAAGTCAGGTAGTGTGATGCCTCCAGCTTTGCTCTTTTGGCTTAGGATTGACTTGGCGATGCGGGCTCTTTTTTGTTTCCATATGAACTTTAAAGTAGATTTTTCCAATTCTGTGAAGAAAGTCATTGGTAGCTTGATGGGAATGGCATTGAATCTATAAATTACCTTGGGCAGTATGGCCATTTTCACGAGATTGATTCTTCCTACTCATGAGCATGGAATATTCTTCCATTTGATTGTACCCTCTTTTATTTCGTTGAGCAGTGGTTTGTAGTTCTCCTTGAAGAGGTCCTTTACATCCCTTGTAAGTTGGATTCCTAGGTATTTTATTCTCTTTGAAGCAATTGTGAATGGGAGTTCACTCATGATTTGGCTCTCTGTTTGTCTGTTATTGGTGTATAAGAGTGCTTGTGATTTTTCCACATTGATTTTTTATCCTGAGACTTTGATGAAGTTGCTTATCAGCTTGAGGAGATTTTGGGCTGAGACGATGGGGTTTTCTAGATATACAATCATGTCCTCTGCAAACAGGGACAATTTGACTTCCTCTTTTCCTAATTGAATACCCTTTATTTTTTTCTCCTGACTGATTGCCCTGGCCAGAACTTCCAACACTATGTTGAATAGGAGTGGTGAGAGAGGGCATCCCTGTCTTGTGCCCGTTTTCAAAGGGAATGCTTCCAGTTTTTGCCCATTCAGTATGGTATTGGCTGTGGGTTTGTCATAGATAGCTCTTATTATTTTGAGATACATCCCATCAATACCTAATTTATTGAGAATTTTTAGTGTGAAGGGCTGTTGAATTTTGTCAAAGGCCTTTTCTGCATCTATTGAGATAATCATGTGGTTTTTGCTTTTGGTTCTGTTTGTATATTGGATTACATTTATTGATTTGCATATGTTGAACCAGCCTTGCATCCCGGGGTGAAGCCCACTTCATCATGGTGGAAAAGGTTTTTGATGTGCTGCTGGATTCGTTTTGCCAGTATTTTATTGAGGATTTTTGCATCAATGTTCATCAAGGATATTGGTCTAAAATTCTCTTTTTTTGTTGTGTCTCTGCCAGGCTTTGGTATCAGGATGATGCTGGCCTCATAAAATGAGTTAGGGAGGATTCCCTCTTTTTCTATTGATTGGAATAGTTTCAGAAGGAATAGTACCAGCTCCTCCTTGTACCTCTGGTAGAATTTGGCTGTGAATCTGTCTGATCCTGGACTTTTTTTGGTTGGTAATCTATTAATTATTGCCTCAATTTCAGAGCCTGTTATTGGTCTTTTCAGGGATTCAACTTCTTCCTGGTTTAGTCTTGGGAGGGTGTATGTGTCGAGGAATTTATCCATTTCTTCTAGATTTTCCAGTTTATTTGTGTAGAGGTGTTTATAGTATTCTCTGATAGTAGTTTGTATTTCTGTGGGATTCGTGGTGATATCCCCTTTGTCATTTTTTATTGCTTCTATTTGATTCTTCTCTCTTTTCTTCTTTATTAGTCTTGCTAGCGGTCTATCAATTTTATTGATCTTTTTGAAAAACCAGCTCCCGGATTCATTGAGTTTTTGAAGGGTTTTTTGTGTCTCTATTTCCTTCAGTTCTGCTCTGATCTTAGTTATTTCTTGCCTTCTACTAGTCTTTGAATTTGTTTGCCCTTGCTTCTCTAGTTCTTTTAATTGTGATGTTAGGGTGTCAATTTTAGATCTTTCCTGCTTTCTCTTGTGGGCATTTAGTGCTATAAATTTCCCTCTACACCCTGCTTTGAATGTGTCCCAGAGATTCTGGTGTGTTGTGTCTTTGTTCTCATTGGTTTCAAAGAACATCTTTATTTCTGCCTTCATTTCATTATTTACCCAGTAGTCATTCAGGAGCAGGTTGTTCATTTTCCATGTAGTTGAGCAGTTTTGCATGATTTTCTTAATCCTGATTTCTAGTGTGATTGCACTGTGGTGTGAGAGACAGTTTGTTATAATTTCTGTTCTTTTACATTTGCTGAGGAGTGTTTTACTTCCAACTATGTGGTCAATTTTGGAGTAGGTGTGGTGTGGTGCTGAAAAGAATGTATATTCTGTTGATTTGGGGTGGAGAGTTCTGTAGATGTCTATTAGGTCTGCTTGGTGCAGAGCTGAGTTCAATTCCTGGGTATCCTTGTTAACTTTCTGTCTCGTTGATCTGTCTAATGTTGACAGTGGGGTGTTAAAGTCTCCCATTGTTATTGTGTGGGAGTCTAAGTCTCTTTGTAGATCACTAAAGACTTGCTTTATGAATCTGGGTGCTCCTGTATTGGGTGCATATATATTTAGGATAGTTAGTTCTTGTTGAATTGATCCCTTTACCATTATGTAATGGCCTTCTTTGTCTCTTTTGATCTTTGTTGGTTTAAAGTCTGTTTTATCAGAGACTAGGATTGCAACCCCTGCCTTTTTTTGTTTTCCATTTCCTTGGTTGATCTTCCTCCATCCCTTTATTTTGAGCCTATATGTGTCTCTGCACATGAGATGGGTTTCCTGAATACAGCACACTGATGGGTCATGACTCTTTATCCTATTTGCCAGTCTGTGTCTTTTAATTGGAGCATTTAGCCCATTTACATTTAAAGTTAATATTGTTATGTGTGAATTTGATCCTGTCATTATGATGTTAGCTGGTTATTTTGCTCTTTAGTTGATGCGGTTTCTTCCTAGCCTTGGTGGTCTTTACAATTTGGCATGTTTTTGCAGTGGCTGGTACCAGTTGTTCCTTTCCATGCTTAGTGCTTCCTTCAGGAGCTCTTTTAGGGCAGGCCTGGTGGTGACAAAATCTCTCAGCATTTGCTCGTCTGTAAAGGATTTTATTTCTCCTTCACTTATGAAGCTTAGTTTGGCTGGATATGAGATTCTGGGTTGAAAATTCTTTTCTTTAAGAATGTTGAATATTGGTCCCCACTCTCTTCTGGCTTGTAGAGTTTCTGCCGAGAGATCAGCTGTTAGTCTGATGGGCTCCCCTTTGTGAGTAACTCGACCTTTCTCTCTGGCTGCCCTTAGCATTTTTTCCTTCATTTCAGCTTTGGCGAATCTGACAATTATGTGTCTTGGAGTTGCTCTTCTGGAGGAGTATCTTTTTGGCATTCTCTGTATTTCCTGAATTTGAATGTTGGCCTGCCTTGCTAGATTGGGGAAGTTCTCTTGGATAATATCCTGCAGAGTGTTTTCCAACTTGGTTCCATTCTCCCCGTCACTTTCAGGTACACTAATCAGATGTAGATTTGGTCTTTTCACATAGTCCCATATTTCTTGGAGGCTTTGTTCATTTCTTTTTATTCTTTTTTCTCTAAACTTCTCTTCATGGTTCGTTTCATTCATTTCATCTTCCATCGCTGATACCCTTTCTTCCAGTTGATCGCATTGGCTACTGAGGCTTCTGCATTTGTCACATAGCTATCGTGCCTTGGTTTTCAGCTGCATCAGGTCCTTTAAGGACTTCTCTGCATTGGTTATTCTAGTTATCCATTCATCTAATTTTTTTTCAAGGCTTTTAACTTCTTTGCCATTGGTTCAAATTTCCTCCTGTAGCTTGGAGTAGTTTGATCATCTGAAGCCTTCTCCTCTCAACTTGTCAAAGTCATTCTCCGTCCAGCTTTGTTTCATTGCTGGTGAGGATCTGCATTCCTTTGGAGGAGAAGAGGCGTTCTGATTTTTAATGTTTCCAGTTTTTCTGCTCTGTTTTTTTCCCATCTGTGTGGTTTTATCTACCTTTGGTCTTTGATAATGGTCACGTACAGGTGGGTTTTTGGTGTGGATGTCCTTTTTGTTTGCTGGTTTTCCTTCTAACAGACAGGACCTTCAGCTGCAGGTCTGTTGGAGTTTGCTATAGGTCCACTCCAGACCCTGTTTGCCTGGGTATCTGCAGTGGTGGCTGCAGTACAGTGGATATTGGTGAACCGCAGATGCTGCTGCCTGGTCGTTCCTCTGGAAGTTTTGTCTCAGAGGAGTACCCGGCCGTGTGAGGTGTCAGTCTGCCCCTGCTGGGGGGTGCCTCCCAATTAGGCTACTCGGGGATTAGGGACCCACTTGAGGAGGCAGTCTGCCCAATCTCTGATCTCAAGCTGCATGCTGGGAGAACCACTACCCTCTTCAAAGCTGTCAGAGAGGGACATTTAGGTCTGCAGAATTTACTGCTGTCTTTTTGTTTGTCTGTGCCCTGCCCCTAGAGGTGGAGCCTACAGAGGCAGGCAGGCGTCCTTGAGCTGTGGTGGGCTCCACCCAGTTCAGCCTCCCAGCAGCTTTGTTTACCTAATCAAACAACTAACTCGGCAATGGTGGGCGCCCCTCCCCCAGCCTCACTGCCGCCTTGCAGTTTGATCTCAGACTGCTGTGCTAGCAATGAGTGAGACTTCATGGGCATAGGAACCTCCGAGCCAGGGGCAGAATATAATCTCCTGGTGTGCTGTTTTTTAAGTCCATTGGAAAAGCGCAGTATTAGGGTGGGAGTGATCCAATTTTCCAGGTGCTGTCTGTCACCGCTTTCTTTGACTAGGAAAGGGAATTCCATGACCCCTTGCACTTCCTGGGTGAGGCAATGCCTCGCCCTGCTTTGGCTCATGCATGGTGCGCTGCACCCACTGTCCTGCACCTACTCTCTGGCACTCCCCAGTGAGATGAACCTGGTACCTAAGTTGGCAATGCAGAAATCACCCATCTTCTGTGTCACTCAAGCTGGGAGCTGTAGACCGGAGCTGTTCCTATTCGGCCATCTTAGCTCCTCCCCATAGCTAGTGGTTTACGTGTTTTCTGTTTGATCCCCATTTTAAAGATTCCTGGGCTGGGCGCAGTGGCTCATGCCTGTAATCTCAGCAGTTTGGGAGGCCGAGGCAGGTGGATCATTTGAGGTCAGAAGTCTGAGACCAGCCTGACCAATATGGTGAAACCCTGTTTCTATTAAATACAAAAAAAATTAGCCAGGCATGGTGGCACGTGCCTGTAATGCCAGCTGCTTGGGAGGCTGAGGCAGGAGAATCTCTTGAACCTAGGAGGCAGCAGTTGCAGTGAGCCGAGATTGCACCACTGCACTCCAGCCTGGGCAACAGAGTGAAACTCCGTCTCAAAAGGAAAAAAAAGATTCCCAACAACTTTCATCTGATGCCTTTAGCAGCCTTTAATGATGATGGTGTAGTTCTATTATTCCTCATCTGATGGCTTTAGCAGCCTTTAATGATGATCGTGTGGTTCTATTATTCCTACATTAGAGTAGAAATTCTTTTCCTTATTAACAGTTTGGTTACTCTCAAGTAGAGTTTGTGGAAAAAAACAAGATAAATAATTATTTCCCTTTACTGTTAGTTTATTATTTCAGAATAATGAATTGGAGACCTAGAAATTAAATGATAACCAGGTAGGTAATTGTTATTTTTTTTCTGTACTTGTAAATTTATGGATCTTTATATATTTGATATGCGTGTGTGTTTTATGCTCAAAATTTCTTTGCTCTGTGAGTCCTCTTCAGCCAGTGAGTCAATTTGAGTTGGTTTCTATGTTCTTCTAGCATGACCCTGGTAGTTTCTGACAGCTTTCTTGATTTCTGGCATGATAGGTTCTCAGACTCATCTTGTACATTACTTGCCCAACTTAAAAGTGGTGTTTAGAGATCTGCGTGTTTGGTGTGCTTATTGCCACTGAGTTGTTATTATTCCCAAGCTTTTTCAGTGGCCACAGCTAATTAGTAAACGTTTGTTTTTTAGAAAGAGAAAAGTAATTATTTTATTGTGATATTTTATATTCAAATGTAAGATTATAGGACTTTTATTTAGTCATTTTGATTTTACAAGGGCATCTTTTTTCTTTTACACTGAATCATGATTCCTAATGACATTAATATATTATTTATTTTATCTGAATATACATAGTATTCAGGTTTTAAAAAATATACATATATAGTAATTTCAAAATAACAATTATGTTGCTACTACTAATGGTATGACATTTAATGCAGTTTAAGATTTTGGGGGGGTTCTTTGTGTCCTTAGGATATATTCCACCACTGATGTACAATACAAATACTACATTTAAGCTATACCATCAACTTTATGTACAATTAAATTTATTTATTTATTTAAAGCAGCTTGAATTTATCTTGCAGTTTTCACTTTTAGAATATACACCAATAGGGATGTACAAATGATTGTCTTTTAAAGTCACTTGAAAAAAATAATTCTCTGTTCAGATAATCTACCAACTTGTTAGTTAAATTTATTTGCTTTAGAGTTGCAAGGTACTTTTTTAAATTTTTTAAAAAAATTATTTGTAAAAACTGATAAGTAAAAATTATAAATATGGTGTATAACATGTTTATATATATATGTATGTGCATTGTGGAATGACTAAGCTATTTTACATAAGCATTACCTCACATACTTATTTCTTTGTGGTGAGAACGCTTAAATCTACTCACTTAGCAATTTTCAAATATATAGTATATTGTTAACTGTAGTCACCATGATATACAGTAGATCTCTTGAACTTATTTCTCCTGTCTAAACAAAATTTTGTTTCCTTTGACCAACATCTCCCCAATCTCTCCACCCCTCAGCCTCACTTTCTGTTTTTTTTGTTGTTGCTGTTGTTTGTTTCAACTTCTATTTTAAGTTCAGGGATACATGTGCAGGATGTGCAGGTTTGTTACATAGGCAAACAAGTGCCATGGTGGTTTGCTGCACAGATCATCCCATCACCTACGTATTAAGCCTAGCATCCATTAACTATTATTCCTGATGCTCTCCCTCCCTGATACACTACCCCTGACAGGCCCCAGTGTGTGTTATTTCTTCCGCCTAATGTGTCCATGTGTTCTTATCATTCAGCTCCCACTTATAAGTGAGAACATGAAGTGTTTGGTTTTCTGTTCCTGCTGAGGATAATGGCTTCCAGCTTGATCCATGTCCCTACAAAGGACATGATCTCGTTCCTTTTTATGGCTGCATAGTATTGCACAGTGTATATATACCACATTTTCTTTGTCCAGTCCACTATTGATGGACACCAAGGTTGATTCTACATCTTTGCTGTTGTGAAGAGTGCTGCAATGAACATATGTGTGCATGTATCTTTATAATAGAATGATTTATATTCCTTTGGGTATATACCCAGTAATGGGATTGCTCGGTTGTATAGTATTTCTGCCTTTAGGTCTTTGAGGAGTCACCACACTGTCTTCCACATGGTTGAATTAATGTATACTCCTACCAACAGTGTAAAAGTGTTCCTTTTTCTCCAAAATCTTGACAGCATCTGTTGTTTTTTGAGTTTTTTTTTCCTTTTCTTAACAATTTGGTATTGTTTTTTGACTTTTTTTCTTTTTTGAGACAGAGTCTTGCTCTGTTGCGCAGGCTGGAGTGCAGTGGAGTGATCTTGGCTCACTGCAAGCTCCACCTCCTGGGTTCATGCCATTCTCCTGCCTCAGCCTCCTGAGTTTTTTGACTTTTTAATAATCACCATTCTGACCGGCATGAGATGGTATCTTATTTGGTCTTGATTTGCATTTCTCTAATGATCAATGATGTTAAGCTTTTCTTTTCATATGTTTGTTGGGTATGTATTCTTTTGAAGAGTGTCTGTTCATGTCCTTTGCCCACTTTTTAATGGGGTTGTTTGTTTTGCTTATAGATTTGTTTAAGTTCCTTGTAGACTCTAGATATTAGGCCTTTGTCAGATGGATAGATTACAAAAATTTTCTCCTATTCTGTAGGTTGTCTGTTTGCTCTGACTGTATTAGTCTGTTCTCACGCTGCTAATAAAGACATATCCAAGACTGGGTCTGTAAGGAAAAAGAAGTTTAATGGACTCACAGTTCCACATGGCTGGTGAGACCTCACAATCATGGTGGAAGGTGAAGGAAGAGCAAAGCGACACCTTACATGGTGGCAGGCAAGAGAGAATATGCAGGGCAACTGCCCTTTATAAAACCATCAGATCTTGTGAGACTTATTTACTATCATGAGAACAGCATGGGAAAAACCCATTCCCATGATTCAATTACCTCCCATTGGGCCCCTCCCACAACATGTGGAGATTATGGGAACTACAGTTGAAAATGAGATTTGGGCGAGGACAGAGCCAAACTATATTATTCTGTCCCTGGCCCCTCCCCAATCTCATGTCCTTACATTTTGAAACCAATCATGCCTTCCCACCCATCCCCCAAAGTCTTAACACATTTCAGCATTAACTCAAAAGTCCATAGTCCAAAGTCTCATCTGAGACAAGGAAAGTCCCTTCTGCCTGTGAGCCTGTAAAATCAAAAGCAAGTAAGTTACTTCCTAGATACAATGAGGATACAGGCATTCGGTAAATACACCCATTCCAAATGGGAGAAAACGGTCAAAACAAAGGGGCTATAGGTCCCATGCAATTCCAAAATCCAATAGGACAGTCATTAAACTTTAAAGTTCCAAAATGATTTCCTTTGACTCCATGTCTCACATCCGGGTCATGCTGATGCAAGAGGTGGGCTCCCACATCCTTGGGCAGCTCTGTCCCTGTGGCTTTGCAGGTTAGAGCCCCAGTCCTGGCTGCTTTCATGGCCTGGCATTGAGTGTCTGTGGCTTTTCCAGGTGCATGGTGCAAGCTGTTGGTTGATCTAACATTCTGGGTTCTGGAGGACTGTGGCCCTCTTCTCACCGCTCCACTAGGTGGTGCCCCAGTAGGGATTCTGTATGGGACCTCCAACCTCACATTTCCCTTCCTCACTGCCCTAGCAGAGGTTCTCCATGGGGGCCCTGCCCCTGCAGCAAACTTCTGCCTGGATATCCAGGCATTTCCACACATTTTCTGAAATTTAGGTGGAGGTTCCCAAACCTCAATTATGGACTTCTGTGTACCTGAGGCTCAACACCATGTGGAAGCTGCCAAGGCTTGAGGCTTGCACCCACCAAAGCCACTGTCTGTGCCGTACCTTGGCCCCTTTTAGCCATGGCTGGAATGGCAGAGACACAGGGCACCAAGTCCCTAGTTGCACACAGCAGGGGGGTCCTGGGCCCAGCTTGTGAAATCATTTTTTCCTCTTAGGCCTCAGGGCCTGTGATGGGGTGGGTTGCCTGGAAGGTCTCTGACATGCCCTGGAGACATTTTCACCATTGTCTTGGTGATTAACATTTGGCTCCTTGTTTCTTATGCAAATTTCTGCAGCAGGTTTGAATTTCTCCCCAGAAAATGGGTTTTTGTTTTCTATTGAATCATCGGGCTGCAAATTTTCCAAACTTTTATACTTTGCTTCCTCTTGAGCACTTTGCTGCTTAGAAATTTCTTCTGCCAGATAACCTAAATCATCAGTCTCAAGTTCAAAGCTCCACAGATCCTAGGGCAGGGGCAAAATTTCACCAGTCTGTTTGCTACTAAAGTGTAACAAGAGTCACCTTTGCTCCATTTCCCAACAAGTTCCTCATCTCCATCTGAGACCACTACCTCAGTCTGGACTTTATTGTTAATATTACTATTAGCATTTTGGTCAAAGCCATTCAACAAGTCTCTAGGAAGTTCCAAACTTTTTCACATCTTCCTGTCTTCTGGGCCATCCAAACTCTAGGAAGTTCCAAACTTTCCCACATTTTTGTGTTTTCTTCTGAGCACTCCACACTGTTCCAACCTCTGTCTGTTATCCAGTTCCAAATCTGCTTTCACATTTTTAGGTATTCTTATAGCACCACCCCACTCTACTGGTACCAATTTACTGTATTAGTCCATTTTCATGATACTAATAAAGACATACCTGGGACTGGGTAATTTATAAAGAAAAACAGGTTTAATGGCTCATTGTTGAAAATGGGTGGGGAGGCCCTGCAATCATGGCAGAAGGTGAAGGAGGGACAAAGGCACATCTTACATGGTGGCAGACAAGAGAGCATGGGCAGGGGAACTGCCCTTTATAAAACCATCAGATCCTGTGAGATTTATTTACTATCACAAGAACAACATGGGAAAAGCCTGACCCCATGATTCAATTACCTCCCACTGGGTCCCTCCCATGATGGGTGGGGATTATGGGAACTACAATTCAAGATGAGATCTGGCTGTGTCCTACTGATGATGGTTTCTTATGCTGTGCAGAAGCACTTTAGTTTAATTAGATCCCATTTGTCAATTTTTGCTTTTGTCGCAATTCCTTTTGGCATTTTCATCATGAAATCTTTGCCTGTGCCTATGTCCCGAATGGTATTCTCTATATTTTTTCCAGGGTTTTTATAGTTTTGGGTTTCACATTTAAGTCTTTAATCTATTGCTTTAATCTATTTTGAGTTAATTTTTGTATATGGTGTAAAGAAGGGGTCCAGTTTCAATTTCCTGGATATGGCTAGCCAGCACGCCCAGCACCATTTGTTGAATGGGGAGTCCTTTCCCCATTGCTGATTTTGTCAAGTTTGTTGAAGATCAGATAGTTGTAGGTTTGTGGCCTTATTTCTGAATTCTCTGTTCTGTTCCATTGGTCTATGTGTCTGTTCTTATACCTGTACCATGCTGTTTGGGTTGCTGTAGCCTTGTAGTATAGGTTGAAATCTGGTAGTGTGATGCCTCCAGCTTTGTTTTTGTTTTTTTTTGCTTAGGATTATCTTGGCTGCTTGGACCCTTTTTTCACTCCATATGAATTTTAAAGTCTTTTTTTTTTTAATTCGTGAAGAATGTCAGTGGTTGTTTAATGGGAATGGCATTTAATTTATTAACAATTAATAAATTGTTTTTGGCAGTATGGCCATTTTCACAATACTGATTCTCCCTATCCATGAGCATGGAATTTTCTCCATTCGTTTGTGTCCTGTCTAATTTCTTTGAGCAGTGGTCTGTATTTCTCCTTGAAGAGGTCCTTCAATTCCCTTGTTACCTCTATTCCTAGGTATTTTATTCTCTTTATAACAATTGTGATGGGAGTTCATTCATGATTTGGCTCTCTGCTTACCTGTTGTTGATGTATAGGAATGCTAGCAATTTTTGCACATTGATTTTATATCCTGAGACTTTGCTGAAGTTGTTTCATCAGTTTAAAAAGCATTTGGGCTGAGATGATGGAATTTTCTAGTTATAAGATCATGTCATCTGCAAATAAAGATAATTTGACTTCCTCTCTTTCTATTTGAATACTCTTTATTTTTTTCTCTTTCCTGATTGCTGTGGCCAGAACTTGCAATACTATGTTGAATAGGAGTGGTGAAAGAGTTCATCCTTGTCTTGTGCTGGTTTTCAAGGGGAATGCTTCCAGGTTTTGCCAATTCAGTATTATATTGGCTGTGAGTTTTTCATATATGTCTCTTAGTACTTTGAGGCATGTTCCTTCAATACTTAGTTTATTGAGGTTTTATTTATTTATTTATTTGAGAGAGTCTCCCTCTGTCACCCAGGCTGGAGTGCAGTGGCATGATCTCAGCTAACTGTAACCCCCACCTCCTGGGTTAAAGCCATTCTCCTGCCTCTGCCTCCTGAGTAGCTGACACTACAGGTGCCTGCCACCATGTCTGGCTAATTTTTGTATTTTTAGTAGACACGGGGTTTCACCATATTGGCCAGCCTGGTCTCAAACTCCTGACCTTGTGATCTGCCCACCTTGGCCTCCCAAAGTGCTGGGATTACAGGCATGAGCCACCATGCCCAGCTGTTTATTGAGAGTTTTTAACATGAAGGGATGTTGAATTTTATCAAAAGCCTTTTCCGCATCTACTAAGATAATCATGTGGTTTTTGTCTTAGTTCTGTTTATGTGATGAATCACATTTATTGATTTCCATATGTTGAATCAACGTTGCATCCTGGGAATGAGGTCAACTGGATCATGGTGGATAAGCTTTTTGATGTGATGCTGGATTCAGTTTGCAAGTATTTTGTTGAGGAGTTTTGCATTGAAGTTCATCAAGATGATTGGCCTGAAGTTTTCTTTTTTTTGTTGTGTCTCTGCCGGGTTTTGGTATCAGAATATGCTGGCCTCATAGATTGAGTTAGTTGGGAGTCTCTCCCTTTCAATTTTTTGAAGTAGTTTCATTAGAAATGATACCAGTTCTTCTTTGTACCTCTGGTAGAATTCAGCTGTGAATTTGTCTGGTCCTGGGCTTATTTTGGTTGGTAGACTATATATTACTACTTCAGAACTCATAATTGTTGTGTTCAGGGATTCAGTTTCTTCCTGGTTCAGTCTTGGGTGGTGTATGTGTCCAGGAATTTATCAATTTCTTCTAGATTTTCTAGTTTATGTGCATAGAGGTGTTTATAGTATTCTCTGATGATTGTATTTCTGTGTGGTCAGTGGTGACATGCCCTTTATAATTTCTGATTGTGTTTAATGGATTCTTCTCTGTTTTATTTTTTAATAGTCTAGCTAGCAGTCTATTTACTTTATTAATTTTTTTAAAAAAAACAGCTCCTGGATTCATTGATTTTTTGAAGGGTTTTTAATGTCTCTATCTCCTTCAATTCTGCTCTGATCTTGGTTATTTTCTGTCTTCTGCTAGCTTTGGGGTTTGTTTGCTCATGGTTCTCTAGTTCTTTTAGTTGTGATGTTAGCTTGTTAACTTGAGATTTTTCCAGCTTTTTGAAGTGGATATTTAGTGCTATGAATTTCCCTCTTAACACTGCTTTAGCTGTGACAGAGATTCTGGTATATTCTCTCTTTGTTCTCATTAGTTTCAAATAACTTCTTGATTTCTGCCTTAATTTCATTGTTTACCCAAGAGTCATTCAGGGACAGGTTGTTCAATTTCCTTGTAATTGTGTGGTTTTGAGTGAATTTCTCAATCTTGAGTTCTAGTTTGATTGCATGGTGATCTGAGACAGTGTTGTTATGATTTCAGTTCCTTTGCATTTGATGAGGAGTGTTTTACTTCTGATTATGTGATCAATTTTAGAGTAAGTGCCATGTGGTGGTGAGAAGAATGTATATTCTTTGAATTTGTGTCAAGAGTTCTGTAGATATCTATCAGGTGCACTTGATCAGTTCAGGTCCTAAATATCTGTTAATTTTCTGTCTTGATGAAATGTGTAATATTATCAGTGGGGTATTAAAGTCTCCCAGTATTATTGTGTGGGAGTCTAAGTTTCTTTGTAGGTCTCTAAGCACTTGCTTTATGAATTTGGGTGCTGCTGTATTGGGTGCATATGTATTTAGATGGTTAGCTCTTCTTGTTGAATTGAATCCTTCACCATTATGTAATGCCCTTCTTTGTCTTTTTTGATCTTTGCTCATTTAACTTCTGTCAAAAACTAGAATTGCAACCCATTATTTTTTCTGTTTTTCCATTTGCTTGGTAATCTTTCCTCCATCTTTTTATTTGGAGCCAATGCATATCTTTGCACATGAGATGGGTCTCTTGAATACACCATACTGACGGGTCTAGGCTCTTTATTCAGCCTGCCATTCTCTGTCTTTTAATTTGGGCATTCAGCCCATTTACATTTAAGGTTAATATTGTTATGTGTGAATTTGATGCTGCCATCGTAATGCTAGGTGGTTATTTTATAGTCATGTTTATGTGGTTGCTTCATAGTGTCACTGGTCTATGTACTTCAGTGTGTTTTTGTAGTGTCTGGTAACCATTTTTCCTTTCCATATTTAGTGCTTCCTTCAGGAGCTCTTGCAAGGCAGGCCTGGTGGTGATGAATTCCTCAGCATTCACTTGTGTGAGAAGGATTTTATTTCTCCTTTGCTTATGAAGCTTATTTTGGCTGGTTCTGAAATTCTGGGTTGGAAATTCTTTTCTTTAAGAATGTTGGATATTGGTCCCCAATCTTTTCTGGCTTGTAGGGTTTCCACTGAGAAGTCCACTGTTAGTCTGAGGACTTTCCGTTGTAGGTGATCTGGCCTTTCTCTCTGGCTGTCCTTAACATTTTTTCTTTCATCTGGACCTTGGAGAGTCTGATGATTATGTGTCTTGGGGTTGATCTTCTTATGAAGTATCTTACTAGGGTTCTCTGCAGTTCCTGAATTTGAATGTTGGCCTGTCTTGCTAGGTTGGGGAAGTTCTCCTGGATGATAACCTTAAGTATTTTTTCTAACTTGATTCCATTCTCCCTGTCTCTTGTAGGTACCCCAGTCAGTCCTGGGTTCAGTCTCTGTACATAATCCCATATTTCTTGGAAGTTTTGTTCATTACTTTTTTTGTTCTTTTTTTTTTTTTAATTGAGACAGAGTCTTACCCTGTGGCCCAGGCTGGAGTGTAATGGCACAATCTTGGCTCACTGCAACCTCCACTTCCTGGGTTCAAGCAATTCTCCTCCCTCAACCTCCCAAGTAGCTGGGATTACAAGTGTGTGCCACCACACCCAGCTAATTTTCTGTATCTTTAGTAGAGATGGGGTTTCACCATGTTGGCCAGGCTGGTCTCAAACTCCTGACCTCGTGATCTGCACACCTTGGCCTCCCAAAAGTGCTTGGATTATAGGCATGAGCCAGTGCCCGGCCTTTTGTTCTTTTTTCTCTATTCTTCTCTGTCTTATTTTAGAAAGGTGATTTTCAAGCTCTGAGATTCTTTTCTCCACTTGTTCTATTATGCTATTGATACTTGTGATTGCATTATGAAGCTCTTGTGTTGTGTTTTTCAGCTTCCTCAGGTCAGTTATGTTCCTCTCTAAACTGGCTATTCTGGCTGTCAGCTCCTATATTGTTTTATCATGATTCTTAACTTCCTTGCATTGGGATATGACATGCTCCTTTAGCTCAGTGAAGTTTGTTTTTACCCACCTTCTGAAGCCTACTTATTTCAGTTTGGCCATCTCAGCCTCAGCCCAGTTCTGTGCCCTTGCTGGAGAGGTATTGTGGTCATTTGGAGGAAAAGAGGCATTCTGGCTTTTTGAGTGTTCAGCACTTTTGCATTGAATCTTTCTCATCTTTACGGGCTTACCTGCCTTTGATCTTTGATGTTGCTGACCTTTGAATGAGGTTTTTATGGGGTCTGTTTTGTTCATGTTGTTGTTGTTGATGTTGCTTTCTTTTTGTTTGTTTTTCTTTTAACAGTCAAGTCACTCTTCCTTAAGGCTGCAGCAATTTGCTGGGTGTTTATTCTAGACACAAGTTGCCTCACTTTTTCCTGTACCTGGAGGTATCAGCAACGAAGGCTGAGAAACAGCAGAGATGGCAACCAGCTCCTTCCTCTGGAAGCTCCATCCCCGGGGGAACTGACATGTTGCTGGCCTGAATGTGCCTGTAGGAGGTGCCTGGAGACCCATGTTTAGAGGTCTCATCCAGTTAGAAGGAATGGGATCAGGGACCCACTTAAAGAAACAATCTGGCTGCTTTTTGGTAGAGCAGGTGTGCTGTGTTGAGGGGGGACCCTTTCTCATTAGTATGAATTCTCCAAAGTTGGCAGGTTGGAACAGCTAACTCAACCAAACTAAAGAGATGGTGGCCACCCCTCCCTCCAGGAACTAGGTCTCATCTCAGGGAGACCCCAGCTTGTTGCTGTTAGCTGGCTGGAATTCCAAGCCAGTGGGTCTTAACTTCTGAGTTGCCATGGAAGTGGGGCCTGCAGAACAATGCTGCTTGCCTCCCTTCCTATGGATATGTACAAATGGATCTCCTGCCTTGCCGGGGATCCTGGGGCATGAATTTGTAACACTCCTGGGTCTCTGTGTGTGCCTGGGCAGTGCTCTGCCAGGACTCCACACAGCTCTGTGTATTAGACCTATGGCCCTGGTGGCATGGACTTATGAGGGCATCTGATCCATGGGTTGCAAAGATCTGTGGCATAAGCTGGTTTCCTGGGTGGGGTCCCACAATCACTCACCACTTCTCTTGGCTGGGGGTGGGAGTTCCTTTGACTCCATGCTGATCCTGGCTGGGCCATCACCCCGTCCTGCTTTTATTCATTTTCTGTGGGTTGAGTTGTTTTCCTAGTCAGTCCCAATGCAAGAACTTGGATATTTCAGTTGAAGGTGCTTAATTCACTCACCCCTTTCATTCCCCTTTGTGAATGCCATGGACCATAGCTGCTTCTAATTGGCCATCTTAGCACCTTCAGATTTGCCCTTTTGAGGCTATTTTGTAGATCCTGTAGGCATGCTTCATTGATTTTTATCCTTTTTTCTTTTGTCTCCTCTTTGTATTTTCAAATAGCCTGTCTTCAAACTCACTAATTCTTTTTTTTTCTTGATCAATTCTGCTGTTAAGAGACTCTTAACACTTCATGTACTCTTCTGTATGTCAATAGCATTTTGAGCTCCAGAATTTCTGTTGCATTCTTTAGTATGTCAATTGCATTTTTGAACTCCAGAATTTCGCTTGATATTTAAATATTATTTAAATCTCTGTATTACAGTTATCTGATATAATCCTAAATTCTTTCTCTGTGTTGTCTTGAATTTCACTGAGGATCCTCAACACAGCTATTTTGAATTCTCTGTTTGAAAGGTCACATATTTTTGCTTCTCCAGGATTGGTCCCTGGTCCATTTTTAGTTCATTTGGTAAGGTCACGTTTTCCTGGATGGTTTTCATGTTTACAGAGGTTCATCAGTGTCTGGTCATTGAAGAGTTAGGTATTTATTGTTGTCTTTGCCATCTGGGCTGTTTCTACCCATCCTTTTTGAGAAGGCTTCCCAAGTATTTGAAGGGACTTTGGTATTGTAGTCTATGTCTTTGGTCACTATAGCCATATCTGTATTAGGGAGCATGTCAAGCCCAGTAATGCTTTGGCTCTTGCAGACTCATAGAGGTACCACCTTGGTAGTCTTGATTAAGTTCTGGGAGAATCCCCTGAATTATTAGACAGAGACGCCTGTTCTCTTCCCTTAGCTTCTCCCAATCAAATGGAGTCTCTCTCTTTGTGCTGAGCTGCCCTGAGCTGGGGTAGGGGCTATGCAAGCTCCCTTGTGGCCATCACCACCGGGACTGTGCTGGGTCACATTCAATGCCAGCACATCACTGGGTCTCACCTAAGGCCCATAGTGACAACTGCCTGGCTACCACCTATGTTCATGCAAGACCCAAGAATTCTAAAATCAGCAGTTGGCAAATCCAGGCATGTCTCTTTCCTTCCCTTTAGGGCAGTGAGTTCCTCTTGGCCCTAAGCAGGTCTAGAGATACCATCTGGGAACCAGAACCTGGAGTTGGAAACCTCAGGAATCTACCGGTGTTCTGTTCCACTGTGGCTTAGCTGGGACTCAAGCTACAAGAAAAATTCTTTCCTACTTTTTCTTCCTCTTCTCTCAAGCAGAGGAGTCTCTCCCCATGGCCCACCATCACCTGAGGCCAGTGGTAAGTACTTATTGGCTATTGCTGATGTTCACTCAAGGCCCAAGGGCTCTTTAGTCAGCTTGTGGTGAATGCTGCAAGGTTTAGGTCTCTACCTTCAGGGAAGTAGGATCCTCTGTGGCTCAGGGCAGGTCCTGAAATGTCATTTAGGATTCAATGCCTGGGATAAGGACTCCAAGGGTGTGCTTGGTGCTCTGTCCCACTGTGGCCAAGCTGGTACCCAAGTTGCAAGACAAAGTCCCCTTACTCTTTCTTCTCCTTTCCTCAAGTAAAAAGAGTTTCTCTCCATAGCCACCATAGCTGGGAATGTACTAGGTCACACGTGAAGACAACATGGCACTAGGTCTCACCCAGAGTCTGCAGTGAGTACTGCCTGCCTACTGCTGGTGTTTATTCAGAGCCCAAGGGCTTTATAGTCAGTAGGTGATAAATTTTGCCAGGACTGGGTCCTTCCCTTCAAGGCAACAGGTTACCTTCTGGCCCTGTTTGTGTCTAGAAATGTTGTCTGGGAGCTAGGACCTGGAATGAGGGCCTCATGACACTGCCTCCTGCCCTGTTCTACTATGGCTGAGATGGTATCAAAGTTACATCACAAAGTTCTCTTTACTTTCCCCTCTCCTGTCTTCAAGGAAGAAGTGTTTCCTAGAGTTGTGAGCTGTACTGCCTGGCATTGGGGGATGGGTGATATAAGTACTTTCTTGGCTGCTGCAGCTGGTGTTTCAGTAGGTCACATGCACTTCATCTCCACTGGTCTGAGCCCAACACTGCAGCAGGACTTGCCCAGGAATTGCAGTCCTTGTGGTCTAGACTGTCTTTCAAGTTTAGTCTGGACCTTAGAGCACTTTAGCCCATGGTGATGAAGCTTGCTGGAACTCAGGTTCTGACTATTGGGATGGGTAGCTCCTTTCTGGCTAGGGCTGGTCTAAATGCTACCTCTGTGGGCACTGGCTTAGTTCTACCCAATGTTGCTTTCTAGTGACACAGCAGCACAGAGTTCCAATGCAAAATTCCACAGTCACTGTGCTTTCCCTCCTCCAAGTGCACAGATTCTCTATGTGTGCCATGTGACTCTTGTTGGGAGATGGGGGAAGGGCGGTGTCAGGAATTGAAGACTGTCTTTTCTACTTCAGTGTTTCTTTCCTTCATACAGTGTTAATAACAGGTACTGTAATCACTCACCTGATTTTTGTTCTTGTGAAGGTTCTTTTCTTTGTGGATAGTTGTTTAGTTTGGTGTTACTGCAGGGGAATGGTTGCTGGAGGCTTCTATTTGACTATCTTGCTCCATCTCCCCTTTTCTTCTCTGATTTCTCTTGCTGGTACTTCCAGTACTATATGGACTAGAAGTTGTGAGAGTGGGCATCCTGCTTGGTACTGGATCTTCGTGGAAAGGCATTTAGCTTTTCCCCACTGGATATAATGTTAGCTGTGTGTCTTTCATAAAGGGCATTTATCATATTGAGGAACTTTCCTTCTATAACTAAACCATTGAAAATTTTTATCAAGAAAAGATATACTTTGTTGAGTGCTTTTTCTGCATTAATTGTGAAGATTATTGGTTTTTCTATCTCATTTTGTCAATACGATGTGTCACACTGATTGATGTGCATATGATGAACTAGCCCTGCATGCCAGGGATAAATCCTACTTGATCATGATGTAAATATTTTTGATGTGTTGTTGAATTGAGATTGTGAATATTTTATTGAAGATTTTTGCATCAATATTCATCATATTTATCATAGATATTTTATAGTTTTCTTTGTAGAAATTTTTGACATAACTTTATTGTGGGAGAGAGTATGCAAAGTGACTCTTTAAGGTATTTTTTTATTGAAACATATTAAATATACATAATTTGGGTACATATAATAATTTGTTGCATTCATATAATCAAATCAGGGTAATTGGGATATCTGTCACCTTAAATATCTCTTCTTTACATCAGAAATATTTGAATTATTCTCTTTTATTTTGAAATGTACAATCAATTAATGTTAACTATAGTTTCCCTAATGATCTATCAAACACCAGCTCTTATTTCTTCTATCTAAGTATATATTTGTGTCCATTAATCAACCTGATTTCATCCTCCCACTACCTTCATAATTTTCTTTTCTTGTAATGTCTTTGCCTGGTTTAAATTTCAAAGTAATGTTGGCCTCATAGAATGTATATGTAACTATTCCCTCTAGCTCCATTTTTTTTTTTTTTTTTTTTTGGAATTCAGCCATGAAGCCATCTGGGGCTAGGCTTTTCTTTGTTGGGAGTTTTTAAAAATTACTTCTCCAATCTCTTTATTTTTGATTGGTCTGTTAAGACTTTATATTTCTTCCTGGTTCAATCTTGATAGGTTTTGTTTTTGTGTGAATTTTACCATTTCCTCTAGCTTATTAAATTTGTTGACATATAATTTTTCATAATGGTTCCTTATGGTCCTTTTTATTTCTGAGGCATCTGTTGTAATGTTTCCACTTTCATTTTTTATTTTACTGATTTGTCTTCTATTTTATTCTTAGTCTAGCTAAGGCTTTGTGTTTTCTTTTTTTCAAAAAAACCCCTCAGTTTTACTGATATTTTCTATGGTCTTTACATTCTCTTTGTTTTATTTCTGTTCTAGTCTTCATTATTTCCTTCATTCTGCTAACTTTAGGTTTTGTTTGTTCATTTTTTCATTCATTGAAGCATTATGTTAGGTTATTTTTTTGGGATTGTTCTTCTTTTTTAATGCGAGCTTTTATTGCTATAAAGTTCCCTCTTAGAACTGCTTTTCTGTATCCCATAGGCTTTGGTAAGTTGTATTTCTGTTGCCATTTGTGCCAAGATATTTTAAAATTCCCCTCCTGGTTTCTTCTATAATGCATTTGTTATCCAGGAGCATATTGTTTAATTTTTCCATATTTGCAAAATTTTCAAGATTCTTCCTGCTATTAATTTATGGTTTCATGTCATTGTGATTGGAAATTATATTAGATATAATTTCAATCTTCTTAAATTTGTTAAGACTTGTTTTGCAGCGAACATATGGTCTATCCTAAAAAATGTTGCATGTATACTAGAAAAGAATGTGTCTTATGCTGCTTTTGGATGGAAAGTTCTGTAGATGTCTGTTAAGTCCTTTTGTTCTAACATGCAATTTGAAAAAAACTCTGAGAAAAAAGTTGAAAAACAAGTCTTCTGAAGAAAAGTCTGAGAATGATTGTTGTTTGGATTTTATTAAATTTATAAATAACTGTAGGGAGAAATGACATCCATATCATGTGGAGTTCTCTTTAAGAACGTGTAACACTCCTGGCTCTTAAGAACATGGTGTCTTTGCATTTGTTCTATGTGAGTTTCAGAGAATTTTATAATTTTTCTCACAGAGGTTTTGGACGTTTCTTCTAACCTGCTTTAAAAGTATTCTTTGGATTGTTGCTGTTTTGACAAGGCAGAAAATATTTCTTATTGGTTTCTTCATAAGTAGAAAATCTGAGTTTTTACTCAATCATATACTGGCTATCATACCCTAGACTACCTACAAATCTGTGATCAATTTTCCCTTTTGGAATAAAGAGAGAAGACCTTGTCTGAGATATCAGATTGTGGTATGAGAGGAATTACACAATGCAAGTTAGTGGGATAATATTCTTCAATTCATCATTGTTAGTTCATGTATTTTATAAACAAATTTTCTTTAACATTTTCCTCTCCTAAAGCACGCAATCTTTTTTTGAGTTCCCACCTCATATTACATTGCATAAAACAAATTATCAATAGTACAGAACGTTCTGAAAAGTTGCTATAAAATAATATTAGATACAATAGGAAAATTGAGTGCATGTATTCTTAATTATATACAATCAAATGTATATACAACATAAACCCAGCCTAATTTTGTTTGGAGAAATTGGAGTAAATGAAATTCTGTAAAAATTAACCACAGATTACAAGGCTCATAAATGGGTGTTCCTTTGAAATAAAATCACTTTCTGAAACAGGTTTTAAAATTAGCAATATAAGTGAAATTATCATAGGCAAATAGTTGTGCTGTAACCTAAATCAATGACATTAACTATTAATATTTTACTCATTTTTTTCAAATACACACTTTACTCCTCAAGCTAAGTTTTGTCAAAGTGTTAGATAAGCTTTAAAACAGAAAATAGCAGTTACTTTTTGTTGTTTCCTTTTTCAATGGAAAATTTTTATGAGTAGCTTTTTTAGTTAAAAAGAGAAGAGTTGCAGAAAATATTTTGTTTTCCTTTCCACACTGTCAGATATATGTGACGTCACAGGGCAGCATAGTCATGGTTATAAACATGGACTGTGGTGTCAAAGTGCTAGGGTTCAAATCCTGACTCTGCTGCCCTCTAGTTATGTGACTTAAATAAGTCAATTACCAAATAGATCATAGCTCTGACCTACCTTATAGAGTTGATGTGAGGATTAAATGAGATAGTATTTTAAATGATTAGAGTGATGTTTGGCAAATAGTAAGCTATATAATTCTTTGATAAATTAAAAAGAAAAACTATGGACTCTACTGCCTTATCAGTATCTTGATTCAGATGAAGCTAAGTTAAAATAAATACCAAAGATGCCTTCAAGTAACGATAAGGATGAAGGGAAGAAGCAAACCAGGAAAGGCAGTGGCTTGAGTACACTTGCCATAGTATTGGTGGATGGATACACAGGCTGCTTGTTCTATGAATCCCAGATTTCTCTGTCATCTGGTGAACCTACTTTCTTCCATCTAACTGGGAAATGTCTCTGAGTCTGCTCCATATAAATGATAGGATCATACAAAGCTTGAGATGGAGGCAATCAGCTGAACTTGCTGCCTCTTAAGTCCTGGGAGCAGAAAGAATACTAAGATCATGACTAGTAAGCAGATAGGCTGTTCTATTAAAAATAGAGTTAGGCCGGGCACGGTGGCTCACGCCTGGAATCCCAGCACTTCGGGAGGCAGAGCCAGGCAGATCACCTGAGGTCAGGAGTTCGAGACCAGCCTGGCTAACATGGCGAAACACCATCTCTACTAAAAGTACAAAAATTACCTGGGCTTGGTGGCAGGTGCCTGTAATCCCAGCTACTCAGGAGGCTGAGGCAGGAGACTTGCTTGAACCTGGGAGGTGGAGGTTGCGGTGAGCCGAGATCATGCCACTGCACTCCAGCCTAGGTGACAAGAGGGAGACTCCATCTTAAAAAAAAAAAAAAGAAAAGAAAAGAAAAGAAAAATATGGAGTTAACTCTGTCTACTCATATTCTGCTTAATGGAATGAATCTTCAACCACTTCCCATTTTATGATGTTTGTTCTAAACTAATTAACGTGCTCTATTGACTGAAGCTCAATTCCATGTGCAAACTATCTTTGTAAATAGGAAATAATGAGGGTTGCCTGTCTTTCCAATTACAGTATTTTGGACTAACAGGAAAATGAGAAACAAGTCAATACAACTTAGCATCTATTTTCCAGGATTCTTTTTGATACAATACCCCAAAGTGAAACAGAACACCCCTCAAATGTAGAGATAGTTTTCTCTCCTGTGTTTCCTTCTCCAGTGTCATTAGCCTCCACTAACAACTGTGTAGTTCATGCTTGGGGAAGCCATAAAGGCAAAATTAAATGGAAACTCAGGCAACTGAGTGCAATAGTACAAATGGCATAATGAATCCTTAGGGCCATTACACAATTGTCTGTTTTCATAGAAAATTTTAAATGTCTATGCTTGTGGAGAAGATTTAGTAACATAAAGTGCTGATGCGGAGGGAAGTGAGTGGTAGTCAATGCAGGCAAGGAGAACAAGGCATGGAGCTTATATTTTAATGAGGGAAAATAAAAAATTTCATAATTTTGCAATATGTTTTCAGGTAGTGATCAGTGACTCAAAGACAAATATAGCAAGGTAAGTGGCAATTTTTAGATATGATAATTAGGGAAGGCTTTTCTGAGGAGAGGACATTTAAGCAGAGGCTTGAATAAAGTGGAAGGAGGAACTGAAGATTTCTGGGGAAGAGGGTTCAGGTGGGAAAAGACAGCAGGTGCAAAGGCTGGTAAATGGAGAGTGCTTGGGGCAGATGAGGAACAGGAAGAAAGGCAATGTGGTTAGTGGGATGAGAAGAGGTTGGAGAAGCAGCCAGGGGCCATATTACATAGGGCTTGGTTGGCTGTGACTTTATTCTTTGCATGAGCGGAAGCTATTGGAAGCTTCTGAGCAAGGAAATGAAATCAGCTGATTTATTATTTTAACAACTCATTGGCTTCTACTGCGAATGAAAGGCAGCAGGACAGGAGTAGAAGCAGAGGAACCAGATGGTGAATACTTACTGTTGTGCAATGACACCATATCAGAAGAGGGACAAAGCAATTGAAGGTATGTACGTTTAGTTCCTCTTCGGTGTTCTACTTGAAGCAGGCCTCACCTGCCGTTACAGAATACATACATTTCTATTAGCAGTTTATATTGATTTCTATTGGTGCTTTACTTCTAACTGGATAGTATTGTTTTATGTGGCAAAAGACAGAAAATGGAATAAATCCCTGTAAACAGAGGAATGGTTGATTAAATTTTTACCATGAATTTATATAAAATCACCATAAACAGAGGAGTGGCTGAGTAAATTCTTACCATAAATTATTATACAATCATTGAAAAGAGTGAGATAAGTGAATACTGGGAAGGACGTCTAGGATACACTTTTAAGTGAGGAAAAAATGTGTATATTGTACATATGTATGCATATAGCCTCATTTTTGAAAATCAAAGAAAATTTCCAACTTCTATGTAAGTATACATATCAAAATATGTATATATACATATATGAATATATAAGCATGGAAAGGGTATACAATTATACACACAGGTTGTTAATAGATTGCCAACATTGGTTACTTGGGTAAGACCAGATAGACATTAAGTACTTAAGTAGCATCTATGTACTTTGGTGGCAGAAACTCTGAAGTAAAAATGACACATCCCAGTACAAACCAGGTGGAATAAGCCTAGTGTGGGACATAGGAGATGATCTAGAATTGTGTAAGAATTAGGCCTTTAGCCACAGTAATTAAGGGTTATTATCAGTTCGTTAGGGAGGGATTGGAGTTGGATCCTAAACTCCACCGTGTATCTTTTATATGTAGTTTTATACAATTATATATGAAAAAGTATGTAAAATTCTTAGTTAAAAATATTTCAGAAATAAACTAAAAAAAATTGAATTCATAATGTTTTGCATCTTTAACATATGCATGAATGCATGATATAATGTACTTTTGCACATATTAAAGAATGAAGTGAGTAGGCACTGAATTTGGAATGGGGTGTATATGCGTTTTCAACCATTCTGAATGATCAAGTAGAAAAAGAGTTGTGCAGGTTGTTAAAGACAGACCTCACCCATTTGGGGTGGGGTCTGCTCAGGAGAGAGGTGTAGCCACTATAGGCTTAGATATCTGAAGCCAGTATCATATACTTTATCTCTGGGGAAAGTTTCTCCTCTATATTTTTGATATTTTTGAGCTTCAGCCAACACACTTCCTATGAAATCTGTGTTTAAGCAAGAACATTTGGTCTCTATAGTAACATTTAGTAATGAAAGCAATGTCTGTATTCAAAACTTCGTCACTGTGACGGTAACTATACTCAAAGGAATTCTGGGAAGAGGAGTGGTTTCTTCACCTTCTGAACTCTAGCATGCGACCATCTTCGACAGACTTTTCATTCTGGCTAGAATAGCATGGCCTATGTAGTTCTCCGTGTTGAAATTTGGCAGCATAGCTCGCTAGTGACCAAATAGTCCTTTTAACATGCTCTGCGGATCATTGAGCCGTATTTCTTCATCTGCTTTGACTTTTAAGTGATTATATGTGAGTAGTATCTCATGGGAGACTGAGGAAAAGAAAGAGGGTTTTTTTTTCTTTTTTTTTTTTACCTTTTGGAAAGGCTGTTCATTCAGTTTTTAAAAAATTGCCAGAAAACTCCATTGTTTATAATTTTTTCCATTGTAGTCTACTATATTTGCCAAGAAAAATCTTGCACCATACCAACTTGTGTTAGTAAAACAAATGGCTCCTTTCACAATACAGCTCAGTGTATTTGTATATTTATATGAGTTTTCCAGCATTGCTATGGGAGAAAGAATCAGCTGCATTCACACATATTTTGTTTTCCCTTGTGTGTAAGCTTTGACCCCCTAAAGTAGCTCCCAGTGAACCCATAGGCCATGGATTAGTTGCAGGCATTTTACTAAGCCTTCAGTTGGATGGAGTTTTCCTGGATTCCTTGAAACACATATGGCGTTTTTAGGGAGTTTGAACTAGTTTTAATATCTGGGTAAATTATGAGTGAACAAATGACATGAATTGTGCTCTGGGTGTCTCACATTGCTAGAAAGACCTGAAGGTTACTGACACTTAGTTGGCAATTATGTCATTTGTATAGGCTAACAAATAGCAATTTGTGACAGACTGATAAACATGGTGCCAGGCTATTCAGCTTGTCTGGACTGGAGGCAGACCTTGTGCCATCCATGTGGCCTTCTATGCTTAATTGACTATATTCCCTGACAGTTTCATGGTTGGTCAATATACAGTGTAGGAAAATTTTTTCAAAAGTTTCAAATGAGTTATAATTTATGTGATTTATTTCTCCAAGGAGTTGAAAGACATTTTCAATAGCCTCACACTTCACTTCTTATATCTAACCACTTGTTAGTAAAGTTATCTTGGACAAATGACTTCACTTTTCTGACTTTTGGTTTCCTCCACTGTAAAATAAGGGTAAAAATATCAATTTTATAAACCCATCATGAGAACTGAGTAAAATAACATAAAATGTCTGAGGGCAGTATTAGGCACATAACAGGCCTTCTATAAATAGGAACTGCTACTATTATTAATATTTTGATTAGATTTAGCTAGGATGATGTGGGTTGGTTATTTCTATGGATATTTCTAAGGGATAGGTGAGTGAATCTGGATAAGAGTGAAAGATAACATAGGTAAGTTGTTATTCTGTTTTTTGATACATCAAGGAGACCTCTGAAAACAAAATTGAGAAGCTCTGAGTTGTGCTTTAGCACTTTTTAACTGCCCAATGACCAGGGTGTTTCAATTATAGCATGGAGAATTTGGCCATCTTCTGTGGTATATTCCACTTTTGGACTGAAACCAATCTTGAGGAACTTTTGGAAATCTCAGTTCTACACTGTGAAATAAAGCATTATGCTTCCAAAGGCAATATGCAGCATGTTGATGTTCAGTTGACCACATCTCACCACACTGGTGCCAAAAAAGATAAAAGACCAACACAAATTACCTATGCCTTAAGGTGGAATTTTTAACATAAGCCAGAATGTTGCCAGCATTTTGGCCAGTATAGAAAAGTCCGTAATTCTTTCTCAATTTTATTGTCATTGTAAGATAGAATAGCATAAAAAAACCAGAGGCATTTTAAGCAGTTGAACTTCTCTTTGTGTCTAGAGTTCTGCATATATAGCTTGGCGATGGAGGAAGCAGCAATAGGAAAAGAACTAGGGCAATTACCAACTCTTTGTCACTGGGGGTTTCCCAAGTGAAAGACAGCTACTAGTGATTTTGAGACATCAACCTGCCATGTCAGAACATGTCACGCACAGGATCTCAAATAGAATAATTTTGTGAATAGTTGGTTTCCTAGGTGCCAACTTCACAGTGCATTGTAATAAATCGTTGAAAACCATGGGGGGAGTACTGACTACTTGTGTGGCTAAGAGAGCAATTTTCTGCTACTGTTTGATCTGGTAGTGAAATTTCTTCCATAAGTGTGCAAGAAACTGCTCTCTAGTCAACAGAGAGCTGGGTCCAGATTACAAGTGTTATTTGATGGTGTCACTGCTTATCTAACATTGGCATGAAATACTAGGATATCAGCTTTTAGGATGCCAATCGTGAACATTTCTATTTGTGGGAAATTATTATGGCAAGGTTCTTAATTGACAAACATAAACTCACAGTAAAACTATTCTTTCAGGTTTAGCTTTAATATGTAGGAATTTGAGGACTAAAATGGTATCAGAGTATTTCCATCATAGAATATCCATGTTTACCTTCAACATAAAATAAATCCATCAGTTACTGATACCAATGACTTTTCTGTAATTCTACAATCTTTATTTCAGAAACAACTCTCAGAGCTCTTCAATCCTACATCCCCATTCCACAAGCAGTGGCATTGTTGCTTGTGGATTAATTTATTGTTAATTAAAAATAATAGTAATAATCTGTGACACACCTTTAGCAAGAAGAACTTAATGTGAGTTTTATTTACTGAATTCTGTGTCCCTTTTATCTCCATCGCCTTAGTTTTTCTTTATTTGATTTTTTTCCTAATGTGTTTTAAAGTTATTTTGTCTTGATGTATTATGAGTTTCTTTAGAAGATGCTGTAAGTCCTTTCTGGAATAAGTCATACTACCAACAAACAAATAAAAAACAAATATTCATTTGTAATAATTGGACCACCCAGTTGAAATATGCCGGTAGTCTTTCTCCTTAAAAGAGTAATAGCATTGTTGTTATTTCATCATTTCTCCTTCCTTTCTTTGAAATCATTATCCTGTGGCTTTAAGAATTCCCACAGAGGAACAAATAATCCATTTGCTTCTAGAATTGCTGGCAAGCATAAGGAAATTTGGTCAGAGGTAGCTTGTGTATAGGGAGCAAAAATGTGACTTTTGTTTTTGGCCTTCTGGAAACCTACAGACTGAGGTGTAGGCCATATCTTACACGGGTATTACATCAGTCAGGAAATTGGCTGTTGAACAAGTTTTTTTTATCTTTTCATGAATGATGGCACAGCTCATTATGTCAAACAGGAAGTAGGCCCTTGCCAGAAGGTGGAATGTGTCTTACAATGATTAAAAAAAAAAATAAAGTACGCTAACTTAGCAGATTTCAGTAAATGGCAGAAATTATAATGTGGTCTCCTTTTAACTATTTTAACATTCACTTAAATTCAATGAGAGAAAAGGAAAAAATGATTTAAGCACCAGACTGTGGGGTTGTAGAATGAAAATGGGAATTGCAGAGGCTTCTCTATTAGTTCATCTGCCAAATATCTGCAGAGTTGCTTTTCAATTATGTGTCTGGGTCAGGTAAGAACTGGCTGCTTTCTGACAGTGGTCTTTCAGATGGGACGTTACCGAGGAGGCAAGATGCACAAGAGGCTAATGCTCATTTCCTGTGAAAGGAACCAAGGATGTCAAAGTAAATTGGAAAGGATAGAAACTGGGCAGGCATGTGGGGCTTTGGCTTACACTTCAGGAACATGTTGTGTCTAGTGATTGCCCACAATTGCGAAAAGAAAAAGCGAAGGAAAGGGGCTCCACTTGACAACGACTGCATTTCAATAAATTCTACCCTTGAACCAATGTCAGGAGGTAGGTTTCCTTTTTAAAAAGTTCTCAATAAAAGTCAAGTCTTCACTGAATTCATTATTCCACAGACATCTGCATTTGAAGAATACTTAAAATTCTTCTCATATCAATGGCTTTAAATGTTATTCAATAGTAATTCTTTGGGTCTTTGAAGCTTTCAGCTAAAGTTTTGGTCTATGACTCAGTGTTACCTTCTTATTGACTATCTGTTGCCATCTTTCATGTCAGGAAGTTCTTTATCTACTGAAACTATTTGTTAAGATATGCTATGCATTCCTCTCAAAAGAAAAATTATTTTAATGTGCTTTGTTTCAATCTTGTTTATTTATATTCATTTCAGCATTTTTATTTGAATCATCATAACAGAGGAGGTAATTAAAATGAAATACTGAGATATACATTTATTTTGAATTTTCTTGTATTTCTTTAAAAATGAAATGTACCCTTTATGCATAATGATAAATGTTATAATAATTTTTGAATTTTATTCTTTCTGGATTTGGGAGGTTATTTTGATAAATATTAACAGAAGAGTCTTAAGAAATTATTCTCTAATTTCTGAGCTAGGTCATACATTTATTTAGCAATTACTTAAGGATAAAAATGAAGATTTAAAAAAAAACCTTTCAGAGCACTCTGAAGACCCAGTTTAAACTGCATACTTTAAAAGAATCAGCAAAGTCAGATTTCAGGGAAATCAAAGCAGTTAGGAAGTTCTTTTCATCAGTGAGATTGGTGATGAATAATATATATGTCTTTCGGGTGGTGTGTGAAGTTACTCACCTATGTGTGAAGTTAGTATGGCAATGGAACGATCTTGGTAGTTTTGTTCTATATGGAGAGGTTTAATTCTGTCTTGTTGCCTTAATGATGAATGTAGTCTGGTGTTGCTGACACAAACATCTCTTCTTTTCATCACCCTGACTTCCTCAATGGGGATAGAAAAAGGGTTTTTACAAACAGAAGTGTTTTATAGAGCAGATATTTACACCCTAGAATGATCTATATGTTCACTAGCATTATCCCCCAGCCCTAAAACTGCAAAGCAATGATGCTTGAAAAGGAGATTTTGAAAAAGCAATAATATATTTTTTCATATTTTGCTTTTGTGTCATCCGTTTTAGACTATTTCTTTTGGTCTGTTTAAATCTTAAATTGTGGAAACACTGAAATCTCTGTGGGTCCTGTAGAAGATGGAAATATTTAAATAAAACTGCTGTAATTTGGGAGTATGATATTTATACCACTCCATGAATATTGCTTTTACTGTGTATTTAAACAATGTATTAAGGATGAGTGAACTGACCTACACAGTGTCAGCTTGACACAAACCAGAGGCAGACAGAATGAGGGGCCCAGGTACTACATCTTCCACTAGAATATTGTATCATTTGCAAAAACACTGCATATTTCACTGTTCACACAGTAAGTGACCAATGGTGAACCCTGAGACAGAAATGATTTAGAGATGTTGTGTAATACCTCTGTATTACTAAAACTTAATGTAAAGACCTAAGTCTTACACATTCAGGAATTTCATTTTTGATGTTAAGATTGGAATGAAGAAAACCATGGAAGAATGTAGCAAGATTTAAAAACTGTCTTAAAGTATCTATGAGAGTGAAATATTTGATGGTTATTTAATTCCAATTCCTTACAAGGATTAACATTTTTCTTGTGAAAGCTACCCTTTATAATGCAACGATGAAAACCTGACTCCAACAAGTGTATTTCTACACATGTGGCTAGTGTACTCTGTTTGAATCATTAAAAAAAAAACAAAAAACAAAAAACAGACCCTACTTTCCAAATGGGTAGAATTATTTGCCAAAAATTATAGTTCTCAATAGACTCTCTCCTCAAATCACTTTAATTACAACTCGTGTTTGAAATGATCAGCAGGATCTTTTTTTATGCTTGATGTGGAAACTATATCTAGGCCCCTCATCATTTCTTTTCTGAGTTGAAGGGTTGGCTGAAGAGTTTTATAATGTCTTCCAGTTGGCATCTGGACTTAGTAGTAAGCAGTCAACACATGTTAGGTCAGGCAGGAGCAGGACCAGAAGGCAAGGCTGGGGACAGAGTGAATAATGAAGTTTTAGGGCTAAATTAGAGGTTAGAGCCTCATAGGTGAGGCCAAACTGGACTTTTTCAAATTTTGAGAAGGCAGTTTGGGGTGGACATTCAGAGGTTCAAACAGAGCAGAGGTTATAGGCAAATGCATAGTTAGAGGATGCAGAACTCAGTGTGTAAGGCAGCCTGGTGACAGGGAGAAAACAGATTTGTATCCAGGGATCCCAGACAGGGTTTTGTACAGAGGTTTATGTTAGGCCAGTGGGCATAGGAAAAATAATAGGACACAGGGGATGAGGGAAATTTTCTCAAACTCTGAACAGTTAGGTGGGTTCATACAATATCACGTTAATCTCAGGGCTGGGATGATTTCAATTTTATTCCTCAAAAATAAATTTTTCAGAGTAAACTTGGGCCCTTATAGCTTTAGTAATCCTTCCCCGCTTTTTTCTATACCGAAGAAAAAAGAAATACGATGGGCTGCTACAATTTGTCCATAAAAAACTTGTACCATTATGAAGGTAGAGAGAAGAATGGGTTTGTTACATAGGATCCAAGACTTGTATCTGAAATTGACCTCTAATTTTGTCTAGGAGAAGAGAAGCTCTTGGACTACCCTGGGGTTGAATTCCTAGTTTCTCTTTCATGATCTTTGTTTTCTCATGCTCATTCTGTTGCACTTTGGAAATATGAGTAGTAACTTCCAGAGGGATAAGAAGAACCTATAGATTAGGAGGGTAAGGTGAGGGTCTTGGTTGGAAGGGTTTTCTATGAGAAAGCAGTATGTTTAATCAAAAATGAATTCAGAACCATTTTTATTTATTTACTTAAAATGTTTTATTTTTAATTTTCATGGGTACATAGTAGGTACATATATTTATAGTTACATGAGATATTTTGATATAGGCATGCAATGCATAGTAATCACGTCAGGATACATGGGGTATCCATCACCTCAAGCATTTATCCTTTGTGTTAACAAACCAGCCACTTATACTGTCTTAGTTATTTTGAAATGTACAATTAAATTGTTTTTGACTATAGTCAACCTGTAGTGCTAGCAAATCCTGGGTCTCATTCATTCTTTCTATTTTTTCTTGTACTCTTTAAACATCTCCAGTTTCCCTCCACCCCTACTACTCTTCCCAGCCTCTGATAAGCATTTTCTGTCTGTGTGGGTTTAATCATTTTAATTTTTAGTTCTCACAAGTAAGTGAGAACATGTGAAGTTTGTATTTCTCTGCCTGGCTTATTCCACTTAACATAACGACCTCCATTTCCATCCATGTTGTTGCAAATGACAAGATCTCATTCTTTTTTTACAGCTGAATAGTACTCCATTACGTATATGTACCACATTTTCTTTATGCATTCATCTGTTGATGGACACTTAGGTTGCTTCCAAATCTTGAGTATCATGAACGGTGCTGCAATAAACACGGAAGTGCAGATATCTCTTTGATATACTGATTTCCTTCCTTTTGGGCATATACCCAGCAGTGGGATTGCTGGGTCATATGGTAGCTCAATTTTGAGTTTTCTTAGGAACCTCCAAACTGTTCTCCATAGTAGTTGTACTAATTTACATTCCCACCAACAGTGTACAAAGGTTCCTTTTTCTCCACATTCTCTCCAGCATTTATTAGTGCCTGTTTTTTTGGATACAAGCCATTTTAACTGGGGTGAGATTATATCTCATTATAGTTTTGATTTGCATTTCTCTGATGATCAGTGATGGTGAATACTTTTCATATGCTTGTTTGCCATTTGTGTATCTTCTTTTGAGAAATGTCTTTTCAAACCTTTTGCCCATTTTTAAATTAAATTATTAGTTTTTTTTAGAGTTGTTCGAGCTCCTTGTATAGTCTGGTTATTAACCCCTTGTCAGATGGATTGTTGAAAGTATTTTCTCTCATTCTGTGGGTTGTCTCTTCACTTTGTTGATTGTCTCTTTTGCTGTTCAGAAGATTTTTAACTTGATGTGATCCCATTTGTTCATTTTTGCTTTGGTTGTCTGTACGTGGAGGGTATTGCTCAAGAAATTTTTGCCCAGACCAATGTCCTGGAGAGTTTTCCTGATGCTTTCTTGTGGTAGTTTCTAGTGTGAGGTCTTAGATTAAAATTGAAGAAAAATAATTTACTCCATTTTGATTTGATTTTTGTCTATGTTGAGAGATAGGGGTCTAGTTTCATTCTTCTGCATATGGATATCTAGTTTTAACAGCAGACTGTTTTCTCCAGGGTATGTTGACAACTTTGTTGCAAATAAGTTCACTGTAAGTGTGTAAGTTTGTTTCTGAGCTCTCTGCTCCACTGGTCTATCTGTTTGTTTTTATGCCAGTACCAGGCTCTTTTGGTTATTATAGTTTTGTAGAATAATTTGAAGTCAGGTAATGTGATTTCTCCACTTTTGTTCTTTATGCTTAGGATAACTTTGGCTATTCTAGGTCTTTTGTAGTTCTGCATACATTTTAGGATTGTTTTTTCTATTTCTGTGAAGAACGTTATTGGTATTTTTGTAGGGATTGCATTAAATCTGTAGATTGCTTTGGGTAGCATGGACATTTTAACAATATTGATTCTTCCAATATATGAACATGAAATATCTTTCCTTTTTTTCTTTCCTCTTCAATTTCTTTCATCGGTCTTTTATACTTTTCATTGGAGAGATCTTTCACTTCTTTGGTTAAGTCAGTTCCTAGGTATTTCATTTTATGGGTGGCTATTGTAAATTGGATTACTTTCTTGATTTCTTTTTCAGACTCTTCACTGTTGGCATATAAAAATGCTACTGATTTTTATTTGTTGCTTTTGTATCCTGAGACTTTACTAAATTTGTTTATCAGTTGTAATAGTTTTTAGGTGGAGCCTTTAGATTTTTCCAAATAGGAGATCGAATTATCTGCAAACAAGGCTAATTTGACTTCTTCCTTTCCAGTTTGGATGCCTTTTATTTCTTTAGAACTGTTTAATTTTGAAAAAATATGCATGAAAAACATGGATAGTGATGACCTTACCAAAGAACCATGGGAAAATATTTGAACATTTAGAATAAATGGTTTTGTAGGGACCAGACCATACTGTGCTTATAGGTGGGAGAAAACATGTGACCCAGGGACCAGATATTTTCTGTTCCAGAATCATTCACTTTCTAGCACACAATATTTCAGCTGAACTGTTAAAATCCCAGAGTCACTTTTTTTCATGTATTTATCTTACTGATCTTGATTGGAAACTTGGAGTCTTAGAGCCTCCTTTTATTTTCTTCTGTGTATTTCTTCTGGATCTGGTATTTTTCATGGGCCAGTAGCTATATTAAGCATCTTAAAAGGTATCTTCTTTATATGTTCTTTTAGGTGGTTCAATTGTTTCTAACATGAATGTCTCTCTTGGCTCTGAATTTTATGATGATTATATTTCTTTGATACATCTAGCATTATTTGAATGACGATCTCTTGGTCCAGAAAGTAAAGAAGGAATTTGTGTTTTTATATTACCATCTGTATTAGTCCGTTTTCATACTGCTATAAAGAAGTACCTAAGACTGGGTAATTTATACAGGAAAGAGGTTTAATTGGCTCACAGTTTTGCATGGCTGGGAGGCCTCAGGACACTTACAATCACAGTGGGAGGGGAAGTAGACACCTTCTTTACAAGGTGGCAGGAGAGAGAAAGAGTGCGTGAAGGAGGAACTGCCAAACACCTTAAAAATCATCAGTTCTTGTGAGAAATCCTTCCCTATCACAAGAACAGCATGGGGGAAACTGCCCCATGATCCAATCACCTCCCATCCTCAACATGTGGGGATTACAGGTCCCTCCTTCAACACATGGGGATAAAAATCAGGATGAGATTTGGATGGGGACACAAAGCCAAACCATATCACTATCTCTGATAATATAATTACCTTAGTTGGAAGCAAAAATGATCATGGGTTACTTTAGGCCTAATTCAAGTGTGTGGAACAGTTGAGCATCTAATTCAAAGTCCTGTTCAGCAATGCCTTGTCTGCATTTCTTTTTGAATCTCTTCTGACATATTGTCTCCTAATTTCAAACTTCTTTGGTTTCTCTTTGGGCCGTGGGTGCAACATGTCTGGTGTACTCAGGGCCCAGTGTCACCAGACCAAAGACTTGGGGGAGTACCATTTGAAAGGGAATAAGATGAAATAGAAAAGTAGACCTCATAGTGTGTTAGAAACAAGTGCATAGGAATAAGGATAATGTAAGAAGATATCTCTTTGACAAGAAGCTAAAACAAAAGCTCAGGACATCAAGGAAAAGCTTTATATGCGTTAACATTTCAAGATATAATGCAAGTACTCTCTAGGTTTTGAAAGTTTTGACAAGAGAGGTATAATAAGTGGCCTGAAAGTTATTAAGGATTGCCACCAAGAAAGGCCTCCTACACACATGCCTAACAATGGGATTCCAAACAACTGCCTATGTTAAAATAATAACATAAGGAAGTAATTGGAAGAACTGGCCTAGTTATATTAAAGATGGGTGGCCCCTTACCACCTTCACAAAGGAAGTATAAGGAGGGAATCTGGATCAAGTCAAAAGAGGGTAAAACAGGAAGAGGGGAGGTGGTTTTACAGAAATACACAAACCCAACTGAATTTTCATGACTGAAGATTCTTGGACACTAGAGACCTATTATTGCTTCTGCTAACTGGTCAAATTTTTGTAGGTGACAGATCCTTAACTGAACATTCACATTGCCTCACTATTAGAAAGAAACCATGGTGTAATAAAAGGAAAAATTCCATTCTCCTGGAGGCTTCTCTGTTTTGGCTGCAACTGGGGCAGTTCAGGAAGGCTAGTGGGTTGGGCCTACCCCAAGTGTGGATTAGAAGAGAAACTCAACAATATCCTGGATGTTTACACTGACATTTGGAAAGTGGATATACTTCCAAAATTTTAATTGTTGAGTTCCATATCACAGTTGATTTGGTTCATCATGGTGCCACTGTTTGTATTAATATGAGTGACTTCTCCAGATGTGATCTTTCAAAGACTGTGGGGTCCAGTTTCAATCATTTGATTTCTTTAGTTGTTTTGAACTTATAATTACATGGTTGGTGGATTTTGCGACATTCAGTCATGAGATTTCAATGTTCCATAGAATTTGATCCGAGAGTTCTACTTTGTAAACTTTCTTAATCACCTTTATCCTCAAACCATGGGGTGGTAATAGACTAGGGAATGGGGAAATCACACATCATTGGCTGAGTTCCCAAACAGCACATCTGGGAAAAATGCACCCAAGAGGAAAGCCCAGTACTTTAGCTGTATAAGCAGTGCTTTGGAAACTAGTAGAAAGTCCTTTTCTCCTCATTACTACTCCTAGAATGGAATCTTTGGAGTACATATGAAAGTTGAGAGTCCTAAAAATCTCATCTTAGAATAGGTAGCACCTGGGGCACCTGAGGTCATTAAAGGGAGCCAAGGAATTTTCCATTCCCTCAGCCCCAAAGCCTTTGGTGATGTCCAACTCCTCCAGGGGCCCCACTCTCAGTTTTTCAGAATACTTTCCCAAATTGTTTGGGTAGCACTTCATTTTTTGTATCATTTATCTGAATGACTGTTATTTCTATTCTTAGCTCCATTACTATCGACTTCCTCCCAAAATAAATTTAAAAGACTTTTATTCCTAAAGAAAAAGTTTCTTTCTTCCTTCTCTCTTTAATTCTTTTTTCTTTTTCTTTTTAATTTTTTTTAAATTCATAGATTTAAGTGGTACAAGTACATTTTTATTATATGGATATATTGTATACTGTTAAAGTCTGAGCTTTTAATATAACCATCACCTGAATAGTGTAATTTATAACTTATAGGTAATGTCTCATCCTTTACCTCCTCCCACCTCCCACCCTTTGGAGTCTTCAAAATCTGTTATTCCACTTTGTATATATGTGTGTACACATTGTTTACCTCCCACTTACAAGTGAGAACATGTGGTATTTGATTTTTTCTTTCTGAGTTATTTCACTTAAGATAATGGCTTCCAGTTCCAACCATGTTGCTGCAAAAGACATGATTTCATTCTTTTTTAGGCTGAGTAGTATTCCATGGTGTATAGTTCTTTTAATAATTATGCAAGGTAATATTGTGCATATATATATGCCATGGAATACTGTTCAGCCATCATATATATTATATATATGTTTTTATATGTGTATATAATGTGTGTATATGTGTGTGTATATATACATATACATACACACACACACACCATGGAATACTATTCAATGTGATATATTAATCACATTGTTTTTTATGCAATCATCTCTTGGTGGAAACTTAGGTTGATTTCATGAGTGCTATTCTGAACAGTGCTGTGATAAACATATGAGTGCAAGTGTCTTTTTATAAAACTATCTCTTTGCTGGAATAAAGCACAGTTCTATTTTTATTTATTTGAGAAATCTCCATAGTGTTTTCCATAGAGGTTGTACTAATCTACACTCTGACCAACTGTCTGTAAGTATTCCCTTTCCTCCACGGATCCTCACCAGTATCTGTTGATTTTTGTCTTTTTAATAACAGCCATCCTGACTGGTGTAAGATGGTATCTCATTGTGGTTTTAATTTGGATTTCTTTGATGATTAGTTATGTGGAGCAGTTTTTCATGTTTGTTGGCTGCTTGTATGTTTTCTTTTGAGAAGTGTCTGTTTAGTTGTTATCTACATCACTAGCTACCTTTATATCTCAAACACAATTTCTGGAATTGTAAGTTATTGGGCTCTCCCTTAGCAATTAATAAAAGAGGACTCTATTTCTATTTGATTGTTATTTTTCTGAATAACAATCACTGCCCTTGATTGGCAATCTTGAAAACGGAGAGTTTAGGACTGTGCAACAAAACCCCAACTAGTTCTATAATTTACTTCTCAGAAACATATCCATTTATAATTTAAACAACTCTTGTCAGGGATTGTAAAACTGAATCAGTAGACATTTATTGGTGTCATAATAGTAATATCTATAATTTGCAGGATTGCCTTTTTGTGCTGGGACCTGTCTTTTCCATATATTCTTTCTAGCCCTTTTAATAATTATGCAAGGTAATATTATGCATGACTTATGGGTAAGGAATTAAGGTTTGGAAAATCAACAGCTAGTAACTGGTGGAGCTGCTGTTCAAATTCAAATCTGATGCCATACTGTCTTGTGAAACTGTTATACACAGAAAGTGACACAGAACTTTGGGTTGACCAGTGTGTATTACCTCTTTGTGGCTACTTCTATTAATTTGATGACAACTCTACATCTTCATATTTCATTGTATTTTAGTAGACTAAGAAAGTTAATGAGTTTCTAAAATATCCTAGCATTTAGAAGGAAAAGGTGGCAATAAAGAGGAAGCTAGTAATCTATTCAACATTTTCTATGCTGCTAGGCACTTTATTGCACTTTATTAAGAACATAAATTATTTATATTCACAACCTACTCTAAGACAGACCTTTTAATTTTAGTTTAAGTGGAGGTAACTGAGGCTGTACAAGGTTAAAACTCGCCAAAAGTCAAAAGTCAGAAGTCATTGGTGAAGACAGAATTTGCACCAAAATCTATCTTTAAACATCATAGTCTATCTTTTACAGCATGTGATAAATCATATATTTAAAAATTTATATGATAATTTATTTTTTATCAGAGCAATTTGAGAGTAGGTTATAGGCATGATGCCCTTTATCTCCTAAAACCTTATTGTATATATCCTAAGAAAAAGGATATTCTAATATGTAACCACAGTACAGATAACAAATTTAGGAAATCTAACATTGAGATGATACTTTAATCTGTAGTTCATACTTTAACTTTCCCCAGTGCCAAATAATGTCCTTAAAAAAATAAAATTTCCCCTTTTAAAACAGGGGTGAGCCTAAAATTCATATTGTATTTAGTTGCTATGATCTTTTCCTCTCTTTTAATTTGGAAAAGTTACTTAACATATCCTTATCTTTCATAATACTGCCATTTTTAAAAGAATATGGGCCAAATATTTTATAGAGTATCAATCAATATGAATTTGTCCACATATTTTCTCATAGTCCGGTTAAAGTTCTGCATTCTCATCCAGAATACTCCATAAGGATGACTTACCCTTCTCAGATTATCAAATGTGGAAGCACATGATGTTTGTCTGCTTCTCACTGGTGATGCTAATTTTGATAACCTGTTCAAAGTGTTCTCTGGCTTCTTCCATGTACAATGACTATTTTTTCTTATACAACTAATAAACAACAAGGGAGAGACATTTTGAGACCATGAAAATATCCCACTTCTCATCAATATTTAGCATTCATTGATGATTCTTCCCTATATCAATCATTACTAGGATGATTGCCAGATACTGATTTTTGAACTTTACTTTCTCCACCTTTACCAGCTAAAATTTTACTACAAAGAAAAACCCTGTTTATCCTACTTATTTATCTATTTATTATCTATATTGACTCATTAAATCTTATTTTATTCAGTAGGTTATAATTTATTATTAGCCTTATTTCTTTTCATACTCGAATTATCACAGATTTGGGTAGTTGAAATCCCATCAAAATGGTTCCTGTGTCCTTTTGCTGCATTTCCATCATTTTTTGGAGCACTTTCTTATTTTTTGGCCCAACAAGATGGCCATGAAATCAGCCATTTCTACAACCAGCTCTGTTTCCTTTTAATGAAGAATAGTATTTAGAAAGTAAGAACAAGGCACTAGCTGTGCTCATTGCTATTAGTATTAATTTCCTTTAAGTCTTTTTTTCCTCACAGCCAGGCCAACAAAATGTATGGTCAAACATTTGAATTTTTATGAGTCTGATGGAAAAAAAAGTATCTCTGTAGTTTTAATTTGCACTTCTTTTATTATGAGTAAACTTGAACACCTTTTCATATGTTGAAGAACCTTTAAAAATGTTTTTTTGCTGAATTTTCTGTTCAAGTCTTTGCCCATTTTTCTATTATTTTCTCAATTTTGAAGTTTTAAAAAATATTAAGACAAATTAGTCCTTTATTTGTGATCTATAGCAAAATTTGTCATTTGTTTTTGTTTTTGAATATTATAGGCAAAAGTTTCAAGTTTACTAATATTTCTTTTGTTGCATCATCTTTATAAAGCTTTTCTTTTCACTCACTTTGTAGAGGAATCCACTCATGTTTTCTTCAAGCACTTGAGTGGTTTTGTTTTTATACACTTAGATTCCAGATCTATTTGGAATTTATTTTCATACATGTCACTAAGAATGGATCTGAGTTCATCTTTATTTCAAGTGGCCCTGTAGTTGTCCCAACATTATTTATTGAAGAGACCACCTTGTTCCAGTCATCTGAGATATCCCCTTTACCACAAATTAAATTTCTGTAAGTTGTTGGGTCTGTTTTTTGAACTTTCTTTTTTATTCCATTGGTGTTTGTCTAGTCATGTGTCAGTACCATTGAGTTTTACTTACAAGTAGATCATATTCTAACCTCATTTTTTTACAGTTGAGGAAACAGACATACAAGGTCAAGTGTCTTTTCCCAAATGAGGGAGTAGCAGAGCCAGGGCTAGGAACTAGTCTTCCTGACTTATGACACAATACTTTTTTTCCCTATGCTGTGCTACTCCCATCTCTCTCTTCTGTTTTTGGGAAGAGTAGAAACTCTAGCTACAGGGAAGAGCCTGCTTTGTCTAGAGAAAAAACAGCCACTGGATTATGCTCTTCCTGGAACAGATTTGTAGAAGGGGTCATGAGCGTGCAAAGAACACTCTGCCACATAGTGTTCTCTGGATAGTTTGACCTGGAAAGACAGGGTGAGCAGTAAAAAGATCATACACAAAGAAGCTGAGAGGCAGAGGGGTTAAGTGATATGGGCCAGGTCACACAGTGTACTAGTGCCAGCCGTCGTTTTAACTCAGATACCCTCCCAGCCCTTCCAGCCCTGTGGCAGTGATTTGTTGAACACCTTTTTGAACAACTGCTTTTTTAAGCTGCTGTACATTTGTGTGTACATTAAAATTTGACCTTGTTATATAATGTCTGGCACAAAAAGTTATTGGTAGCCTGCCTATACCCCACTTAAGTTCCTGCTGACGTTTTTACCTAAAGAATGAAAAAAACTGTTAGATGGCTTTGGAGAGAAAATTCTTCTTATAAATAGTGCTAAAACTCTCTTTTTATATGGACCTGTTCAGCTAAAACCTAAACAACAAAGACATTTGATTTACTGCAGGCATTAGGTTGGAGTGTTAAGTGGTTGTTTTAATTTCAGAGTTTTTCTAAAAGAGCTGCTCTCACCCTATAGTTGATTACAATTTTAAAACAGAGACATATGATTTATTATAAACAATGTTTTTGAGAACTAAACTTTTTTTGGAAGAACTAAAAATATGTATTTCAAAAATTTTCAACCCCAGGAGATGGGGGGACCTGACTCTTTTTTTCTCCTCCTTTGGAAACTGTATGTGGCTGTGGAGTTTTAAGTGGTCAGAGAGTCTTCCTTGGTGGTATCAAGAATAAGAAAGACAAAATAGGAATCTTCTGGGTTCTGTCTTTGACTGGGCTGAAGATAGTGCTCCAAGCAAAAGGGTAAGAAACCTGTAGCTTGGGCTTGGTTTGGCTGGTCTGATCCTGAGTTGCTTATCTCCTCTAAATATCCACCCCCTCCAACCCAATCTCATCATCCTCTTTCAGTCTTAGCCAGCAACAGGAACATAACTGACTACAGTGGCAACAGAGGCATGCTTACACTACTAAAAATTGTACTTTCTAGCTCTCACCATAAAATTCTCTGGCATCTGGGAATGCCAGTGTTCGGTTTTTAAAAGGTATACAAACAATGTACAAAAAGAATACAGAATTTCAGTTAGGTGGGAAGAATAAATTCAAGAAGTGTGTTGTATAACATGGTAACTGTCAGGCATCTGAGCCCAAGCCTGCACGTATATATCCAGATGACCTGAAGCAACTGAAGAATCACAAAAGAAGTGAAAACAACCAGTTCCTGCCTTAACTGATAACATTACCTTGTGAAATTCCTTCTTCTGGCTCAGAAGCTCCCCCACAGAGCACCTTGTGACCACTGCCCCTGCCTGCAAGAGAACAACCCCCTTTGACTGTAATTTTCCACTACCTACCCAAATCCTATAAAACTGCCCCACCCCTAACTCCCTTGGCTGACTCTCTTTTTGGACTCAGCCCACCTGCACCTGGGTGACTAAAAAGCTTTATTGCTCACACAAAGCCTGTTGGTGGTCTCTTCACATGGACGTGCATGACATATTGTGCTGTGACTCAGATCGGGGGACCTCCCTTGGGAGATCAATCCCCTGTCCTCCTGCTCTTTGCTCCATGAGAAAGATCCACCTATGACCTCGGGTCCTCAGACCAACCAGCCTAAGGAACATCTCACCAATTTCAAATCGGGTAAGCAGTCTTTTCACTCTCTTCTCCAGCCTCTCTTGCTACCCTTCAATCTCCCTGTCCTTCCAATTCCAGTTCTTTTTCCTCTCTAGTAGAGACAAAGGAGATGCGTTTTATCCGTGAACCCAAAACTCCATCACCAGTAATGGACTTGGGAAGACAGCCTTCCCTTGGTGTCTAATCACTGTGGGGGCACCTGCCTGATTATTCACCCACATTTCAGAGGTGTCTGATCACCATAGGGACACCTGCCTTGATCCTTCACCTTGATGTCAAGCACCACCTCCCCTAGGGGGCAAGTACCCATCACCATGTCTCTACCCTCTCTTTTCCCTGGGCTTGCCTCCTTCATTATGGGCAACCTTCTACCCTGCATGCCTCCTTCTTCTCCCTTAGCCTGTGTTCTCAAGAAGTTAAAACCTCTTCAACTCTTGCCTGACCTAAAACCTAAATGCCTTATTTTCTTCTGCAATACCACTTGACCCCAATACAAACTTGACAATTGTTCCAAATAGCCAGAAAATGGCACTTTCAACTTCTCCACCCTACAAGATCTAGATAATTCTTGTCATAAAATGAGCAAATGGTCTGAGGTGCATGATGTCCAGGCATTCTTTTACACATTGGTCCCTCCCTAATCTCTGCTCCCAATGCAACTTGTCCCACATCTTTTTTCTTTTTCTCCTGTCTGTTCCTTCAGTCTCCACCACAAGCTCTAAGTCCTTTGAATCCTCCTTTTCTACAGACCCATCTGACTTCTCCCCTCCTCCCCAGGCTGCTCCTCACCAGGCTGAGCCAGGTCCCAGTTCTTCCTCAGCCTCCACTCTCCCACTCTATAATCCTTCTATCACCTCCCCTTCTCACACCCGGTCCAGCTTACAGGCTTACGGTTTCATTCCTCGTCTAGCCCTCCTCCACCTGCCCAAAAATTTCCTCTTAAAGAGGTGGCTGGAGCTAAAGGCATGGTCAAGGTTAATGCTCCTTTGTCTTTATCTGACCTCTCCCAAAACAGCATTTAGGCTCTTTTTCATCAAATATAAAACCCCAGCCAGTTCATGGACTGTTTGGCAACAACCCTTAAATGCTTTACCGCCCTAGACCCAGAGGGACCAGAAGGCCATCTTATTCTCAATATGCATTTTATTATCCAACCCACTCCCAACATTAGAAAAAGTTCCAACAATTAGATTCTGGCCCTGAAACCCCACAATGGGACTCAATTAACCTTGCCTTCAAGGTGTACAATAATAGAGTTGCAATTACTTGCCTCTACTGTGAGAGAAACCCCAGCCACAGCTCCAGGACACAAGAACTTCAAAATGCCTAAACTGCAGTGGCCAGGCATTCCTCCAGGACTTTCTCCCCCAGAATCTTGCTTCAAGTGCTGGAAATCTGGCCACTGGGCCAAGGAATGCCCGCAGCCCAGGATTCCTCCTAAGCCATGTCTCATCTGTGTGGGATCCCACTGGAAATTGGACTGTCCAACTCACCTGGCAGCCACTCCCAGAGTCCCTGCAATTCTGGCCCAAGGCTCTCTGACTGACTCCTTCCCACATCTTCTTGGCTTAGCGGATGAATCCTGATACTGCCTGATTGCCTCAAAAGCCTCCTGGACCATCACAGACACTTTGGGTAACTCTTACAGTGGAGGGTAAGTCTGCCCCCTTCTTAATCAATATGGAGGCTACCTACTCTACATTACCTTCTTTTCAATGGTCTGTTTCCCTTGCCTCCATAACTGTTGTGGGTATTGATGGCCAAGCTTCAAAACCCCTTAAAACTCCCCTACTCTGGTGCCAACTTGGACAATATTCATTTATGCACTCCTTTTTAGTTATCCCCACCTGGCCAATTCCCTTATTAGGTAGAGGCACTTTAACTAAATTGTCTTCTTCCCTGACTATTCCTAGGCTACAGCCACACCTCATTGCTGCCCTCTTTCCCAGTTCAAATCCTCCTTCACATCTTCCTCTTGTATCCCCCAACCTTAACCCACAAGTAGAGGACACCTCTACTCCCTCCCTGGCAACTGATCACATGCCCACTACTATCCTATTAAAACCTAATCACCCTTACCCTGCTTAATGCTAATATCCCATCCCACAACATACTTTAAAAAGATCAAAGCCTGTTATCACTCACCTGTTACAGCATGGCCTTTTAAAGACTATAAACTCTCCTTACAATTCCCCCATTTTACCTGTCCAAAAACTAGGCAAGTCTTACAGGTTAGTTCAGGATCTGCACCTTAACCAAATTGTGTTGCCTATCCACCCTATGGTGCCAAACCCATATACTCTCCTATCCTCAATACCTCCCTCCACAACCCATTATTCAGTTCTGGATCTCAAACATGCTTTCTTTACTATTTCTTTGCACCCTTCATCCCAGCCTCTCTTCACTTTCACTTTGAGTAACCCTGACACTCATCAGCCTCGGCAACTTACCTGGGCTGTACTGCTGCAAAGCTTCAGGGACAGCCCCCATTACTTCAGTCAAGCCCAAATTTCTCCCTCATCCTTTACCTGTCTCTGGATAATTCTTCATGAAAACATACGTGCTCTCCCTGCTGATCGTGTCCAGCTAATCTCCCAAACCCCAACCCCTTTTACAAAACAACAACTCCTTTCCTTCCTAGGCATGATTAGGTACTTTTGCCTTTGGATACCTGGTTTTGCCTTCCTAACTAAACCATTAATTCTCCCCATTCCCCCATATTTCCCTCTTTCCTGTTCACCACCCAGACCACACTTAGTTTATTGATGATAGTTCTTCCAGGCCCAATCACCAATCACTGGCAAAGGCAGGCTATGCTATAGTGTCTTCTACATCTATCATTGAGGCTACCACTCTGCCCCCCTCCACTATGCCTCAGCAAGCTGAACTCATTGCCTTAACTCAGGCCCTCACTCTTGCAAAGGGACTATGTGTCAATATTTATACTGACTCTAAATATGCCTTCTATATCCTGCACTACCTTCTATATCCTTCACTACCATGCCGTTATATGGGCTGAAAGAGGTTTCCTCACTATGCACGGGTCCTCCATCATTAATGCCTCTTTAATAAAAATTCTCCTGAAAGCCACTTCCAAAGGAATCTGGAGTCAGTCACTGTTAGGGCCATCAAAAGGCATCAGATCCCATCACTCAGGGCAATGCTTATGCTGATAAGGTAGCTAAAGAAGCTGCTAAAGTTCCAACTTCTGTCCCTCATGGCCAGTTTTTCTCCTTCTCATTGGTCACTCCCACCTACTCTCCCACTGAAACTTCCACCTATCAGTCTCTTCCCACACAAGGCAAATGGTTCTTAGACCAAGGAAAATATCTCCTTCCAGCCTCACATGCCCATTCTATTCTGTCATCATTTCACAACCTCTTCCCTATAGGTTACAAACTGCTAGCCTGCCTCTTAAAACCTCTCATTTCCTTTCCATTGTGAAAATCTATCCTCAAAAAATCACTTCTCAGTGTTCCATCTGCTATTCTGCTACTCCTCAGGGATTTCTCAGGTTCCCTCCCTTCCCTACATATCAAGCTTGAGGGTTTGCCTCTGCCCACAACTGGCAAATTCATTTTACTCACATGCCATGAGTTAGGAAACTAAAATACCTCTTGGTCTGGGAAGACACTTTCACTGGATAGGTAGAGGCCTTTCCCACAGGGTCTGAGGAGGCCACCACAGTCATTTCTTCCCTTCTGTTGGACATAATTCACTTTCTTCCTTGGCCCCAACCTCATCCCAGACACCAGCCCTCTAGGTGACTATCTTCCAGTCCTCCGGCAGGCTAGACAGGAAATTCGCCAGGCTGCTAATCTCTTGCCTATTCCAGATTCCCAGCCATATGAGGACACCCTAGCTGGATGATCAGTTCTTGTTAAAAATCTGACCCCTCAAACTCTACAACCTCGGTGGAGTGGACCCCACTTACTCATCTATAGTACCCCAAGTGCTGTCCATCTGCAGGACCCTTCCCATTAGGTTCACCTTTCCAGAATAAAGCTGTGTCCATCAGACAGCCAGCCTGATCTCTCCTCCTCCTCCTCCTGGAAGTTGCAAGTACTCTCTCCTACTTCCCTTAAACTCACTCACATTTCTGAAGAACAGTAATAACCCTTACAAGCCTAATACATCCTTTCATTTTGTTAGGTCTATTCTTCCTTACCCTAATTTTTGTCACAGGGATTTATGCAGTCACCCCCACTACTTAGAATGCATCCCAAAAACATTTCATCCCTGCTATCTCCTGTCGAGCCATACTCCTATTCTTCATTGTCACCTATCCATAAATGCCCTGCCCTTGTCTACACTGCCGGCTTATACTTTTCTCCAAACCACCATAGCTGGTCTTATCTCCTAACCGCCACTGTTAACTCCCTCTTGGAATGGATAAGTGACCTTTGCTGGAAAAGAACACTCCAATTCTTTCACCCACTTTACATTTCCAGTTTTGCCTTATACAAGGTCTCTTCTTCCTCTGTGCTCCTCCACCTACATGTGTCTACATGTTAATTAGACAGGCACATGTACACTAGTTTTCCTTACCCCTCAAAATCAATTTGCAAATAAGACCAAACAGCTTCCTGTTCCCCTCATGACACCAACACTTCACTACTATCTTGTTTTGTTTTTCCATATTGATGTAAGAGGACGGGGTGGAGCCAAGATGGCCGAATAGGAACAGCTCCAGTCTACAGCTCCCGGCATGAGTGACACAGAAGATGGCTAATTTCTGCATTTCTAACTGAGGTACCGGGTTCATCTCACTAGGGAGTGTCAGACTGGGTGCAGGACAGTGGGTGCAGTGCACCAAACATGAGCTGAAGATGGGTGAGGCATTGCCTCACCTGGGAAACACAAGAGGTCAGGGAATTCCCTTTCCTAGTCAAAGAAAGGGGTGACAGATGGCACCTGGGAAATCGGATCACTCCCACCCTAATACTGCACTTTTCCAATGGTCTTAGCAAACAGCACACCAGGAGATTATATCCTGTGCCTGGCTCTGAGGGTCCTCCACCCATGGAGCCTCACTCATTGCTAGCACAGCAGTCTGAGATCAAACTGCAAGGCAGCAGCGAGGCTGGGGGAGGGCCACCTGCCATTGCTGAGGCTTGAGTAGGTAAACAAAGTGTCCAGGAAGCTTGAACTGGGTGGAGCCCACCTCAGCTCAAGAAGGCCTGACTGTCTCTGTAGACTCCACCTCTGGGGGCAGGGCATAGCCAAACAAAAGGCAGCAGAAACCTCTGCAGACTTAAATGTCCCTGTCTGACAGCTTTGAAGAGAGTAGTGGTTCTTCCAGCACACAGCTGGAGATCTGAGAACAGACAGACTACCTCCTCAAGTGGGCCCCTGACCCCCGAGTAGCCTAACTGGGAGGCACCACCCCCAGTAGGGGCAGACTGACACCTCACATGGCTGGGTACTCCTCTGAGACAAAACTTCCAGAGGAACGATCAGGCAGCAACATTTGCTGTGCACCAATATCCACTGTTCTGCAGCCTCTGTTGCTGATACTTAGGCAAACAGGGTCTGGAGTGGACCTCCAGCAAACTCCAACAGACCTGCAGCTGAGGGTCCTGACTGTCAGAAGGAAAACTAACAAACACAAAGGACACCCACACCAAAACCCCATCTGTACATCACCATTGTCAAAGACCAAATGTAGATAAAACTGCAAAGATGGGGAAAAACCAGAGCAGAAAAACTGGAAACTCTAAAAATCAGAGCACCTCTCCTCCTCCAAAGGAACACAGCTCTTCACCAGCAATGGAACAAAGCTGGATGGAGAATGACTTTGATGAGTTGAGAGAAGAAAGCTTCAGATGATCAAACTACTCTGAGCTAAAGGAGGAAGTTTGAACCCATGGCAAAGAGGTTAAAAACCTTGAAAAAAAATTAGATGAATGGCTAACTAGAATAACCAGTGCAGAGAAGTCCTTAGAGGACCTGACGGAGCTGAAAACCATGGCACGATAACTAAGTGACAAATACACAAGCCTCAGTAGCTGATTCGAGCAACTGGAAGAAAGGGTATCAGTGATGGAAGATTAAATGAATGAAATGAAGCAAGAAGAGAAGTTTAGAGAAAAAAGAATAAAAAGAAATGAAAAAAGCCTCCAAGAAATATGGGACTATGTGAAAAGACCAAATCTACATCTCATTGGTGTACCTGAAAGTGACGGGGAGAATGGAACCAAGTTGGAAAACACTCTGCAGGATAATATCCAGGAGAACTTAACCAATCTAGCAAGGCAGGCCAATATTCAAATTCAGGAAACACAGAGAATGCCACAAAGATACTCCTCGAGAAGAGCAACTCCAGGACACATATTTGTCAGATTCACCAAAGTTGAAATGAAGGGAAAAATGTTAAGGCAGCCAGAGAGAAAGGTCGAGTTACCCACAAGGGGAAGCCCATCAAACTAACAGCTGATCTCTTAGGAGAAACTCTACAAGCCAGAAGAGAGTGGGGGCCAATATTCAACGTTCTTAAAGAAAAGAATTTTCAATCTAGAATTTCATATCCAGCCAAACTAAGCTTCATAAGTGAATGAGAAATAAAATCCTTTACATACAAGCAAATGCTGAGAGATTTTGTGACCACAAGGCCTGCCATAAAAGAGCTTCTGAAGGAAGCCCTAAACATGGAAAGGAACAACTGGTACCAGCCACTGCAAAAACATTCCAAATTGTAAAGACCATAGAGGCTAGGAAGAAACTGCCTCAACTAAGGAGCAAAATAACCAGTTAACATCATAATGACAGGACCAAATTCACACGTAACAATATTAACCTTTAATGTAAATGGGCTAAATGCTCCAATTAAAAGGCACAGACTGACAAATTGGATAAAGAGTCAAGACCCGTCAGTGTGCTTTATTCAGGAGACCCATCTCATGTGCAGAGACACACATAGGCTCAAAATAAAGGGATGGAGGAAGATCTACCAAGAAAATGGAAAACAAAAAAAGGCAGGGGTTGCAATCCTAGTCTCTGATAAAACAGACTTTAAACCAACAAAGATCAAAAGAGACAGAGAATGTCATTACATAATGGTAAAGGGATCAATTCAACAAGGAGAGCTAACTATCCTAAATATATATGCACCTAATACAGGAGCACCCAGATTCATAAAGCAAGTCCTTAGAGGCATACAAAGAGACATAGACTCCCACACAATAATAATGGGAGACTTTAACACTCCACTGTCAACATTAGACAGATCAACGAGACAGAAAGTTAGCAAGGATATCCAGGAACTGAACTCAGCTCTGCACCAAGCAGACCTAATACACATCTCCAGAACTCTCCACCACAAATCAACAGAATATACATTCTTCTCAGCACCACATTGCACGTATGCAAAAATTGACCTCATAGTTGGAAGTAAATCACTCCTCAGCAAATGTAAAAGAACAGAATTTATAACAACTGTCTCCAGACCACATGCAATCAAACTAGAACTCAGGATTAAGAAAATCACTCAAAACTGCTCAACTACATGGAAACTGAACAACCTGCTTCTGAGTGACTACTGGGTACATAACGAAATGAAGGCAGAAATAAAGATGTTCTTTGAAACCAACGAGAACAAAGACACAACATACCAGAATCTCTGGGACACATTTAAAGCAGTGTGTGAGAGAAATTTATAGCACTAAATGCCCACAAGAGAAAGCAGGAAAGATCGAAAATTGATACCCTAACATTACAATTAAAAGAACTAGAGAAGCAAGAGCAAACACATTCAGAAGCTAGCAGAAGGCAAGAAATAACTAAGATCAGAGCAGAAATGAAGGAGATAAGAGACACAAAAAACCCTCAAAAAATCAATGAATCCAGGAGCTGGTTTTTTGAAAAGATCAACAAAATTGATAGACCACTAGCAAGACTAATAAAGAAAAGAGACAAGAATCAAATAGACACAATAAAAAATGACAAAGGACTACCATCAGAGAATACCATAAACACCTCTATGCAAATAAACTAGAAAATCCAGAAGAAATGGATAAATTCCTGGACACATACACTTTCCCAAGACTAAACCAGGAAGAAGCTGAATCCCTGAATAGACCAATAACAGGCTCTGAAATTGAGGCAATAATTAGTAGCCTACCAACCAAAAAAAGTCCAGGACCAGATGGATTCACAGCCGAATTCTACCAGAGGTACAAGGAGGAGCTGGTACAATTACTTCTGAAACTATTCCAATCAATAGAAAAAGAGGGAATCCTCCCTAACTTATTTTATGAGGCCAGCATCATCCTGATACCCAAGCCTGGCAGAGACACAACAAAAAAAGAGAATTTTAGACCAATACCCCTGATGGACAACGATGCAAAAATCCTCAATAAAATACTGGCAAACTGAATCCAGCAGCACATCAAAAAGCTTATCCATCATGATCAAGTGGGCTTCATCTCTGGGATACAAGGCTGGTGCAACATACGCAAATCAATAAATGTAATCCAGGATATAAACAGAACCAATGACAAAAACCACATGATTATCTCAACAGATGCAGAAAAGGCCTTTGACAAAATTCAACAATGCTTCATGCTAAAAACTCTCAATAAATTAGGTATTGATGGGATGTATCTCCAAATAATCAGAGCTATCTATGACAAACCCACAGCCAATATCATACTAAATGGGCAAAAACTGGAAGCATTCCCTTTGAAAACTGGCACAAGACAGGGATGCTCTCTCTCACCACTCCTATTCAACATAGTGTTGGAAGTTCTGGCCAGGGCAATCAGGCAGGAGAAGGAAATAAAGGGCATGCAATTAGGAAAAGAGGAAGTCAAATTGTCCCTGTTTGCAGATGACATGATTCTATATCTAGAAAACCCCATTGTCTCAGCCCAAAATCTCCTTAAGCTGATAAGCAACTTCAGCAAAGTCTCAGGATATAAAATCAATGTGCAGAAATCACAAGCATTCTTATACACCAATAACAGACAAACAGAGTGCCAAATCATGAGTGAACTTTCATTCACAATTGCTTCAAAGAGAGTAAAATACCTAGGAATCCAACTTACAAGGGACGTGAAGGACCTTTTCATGGAGAACTACAAACCACTGCTCAAGGAAATAAAAGAGGATACAAAGAAATGGAAGAAGATTCCATGTTCATGGGTAGGAAGAATCAATATCATGAAAATGGCCATACTGCCCAAGGTAATTTCTAGATTCAATGCCATCCCCATCAAGCTACCAATGACTTTCTTCACAGAATTGGAAAAAACTACTTTAAAGTTCATATGGAACCAAAAAAGAGCCCGCATCGCCAAGTCAATCCTAAGCCAAAAGAACAAAGCTGGAAGCATCATGCTACCTGACTTCAAACTATACTACAAGGCTACAGTAACCAAAACAGGATGGTACTGGTACTAAAACAGAGATATAGATCAATGGAACAGAACAGAGCCCTCAGAAATAATGCTGCATATCTACAACTATCTGATCTTTGACAAACCTGAGAAAAACAAGCAATGGGGAAAGGATTCCCTATTTAATAAATGGTGCTAGGAAAACTGGCTAGCCATATGTAGAAAGCTGAAACTGGATCCCTTCCTTACACCTTATACAAAAATTAATTCAAGATGGATTAAAGACTTAAACGTTAGACCTAAAACCATAAAAGCCCTAAAAGAAAACCTAGGCAATACCATTCAGGACATAGGCATGGGCAAGGACTTCATGTCGAAAACACCAAAAGCAATGGCAACAAAAGCCAAAATTGACATATGGGATCTAATTAAACTAAAGAGCTTCTGCACAGCAAAGGAAACTACCATCAGAGTGAACAGGCAACCTACGAAATGGGAGAAAATTTTTGCAACCTACTCATCTGACAAAGGGCTAATATCCAGAATCTACAATGAACTCCAACAAATTTACAAGAAAAAAAAAACAACCCCATCAAAAAGTGGGCAAAGGACATGAACAGACACTTCTCAAAAGAAGACATTTATGCAGCCAAAAAACACATGAAAAAATGCTCACCATCACTGGCCAGCAGAGAAATGCAAATCAAAACCACAATGAGATACCATCTCACACCAGTTAGAATGGCAATCATTAAAAAGTCAGGAAACAACAGGTGCTGAAGAGGATGTGGAGAAATAGGAACACTTTTACACTGTTGGTGGGACTGTAAACTAGTTCAACCCTTGTGGAAGTCAGTGTGGCGATTCCTCAGGGATCTAGAACTAGAAATTCCATTTGACCCAGCCATCCCATTACTGGGTATATACCCAAAGGACTGTAAATCATGCTGCTATAAAGACACATGCACACGTATGTTTATTACGGCACTATTCACAATAGCAAAGACTTGGAACCAACCCAAATGTCCAACAGTGATAGACTGGATTAAGAAAATGTGGCACATATACACCATGGAATACTATGCAGCCATAAAAAATGATGAGTTCATGTCCTTTGTAGGGACATGGATGAAATTGGAAATCATCATTCTCAGTAAACTATCGCAAGAACAAAAAACCAAACACCGCATATTCTCACTCATAGGTGGGAATTGAACAATGAGAACCCATGGACACAGGAAGGGGAACATCACACTTCGGGGACTGTTGTGGGGTGAGGGGAGGGGGGAGGGATAGCATTGGGAGATATACCTAATGCTAGATGACGAGTTGGTGGGTGCAGCGCACCAGCATGGCACATGTATACATATGTAACTTACCTGCACGTTGCGCACATGTACCATAGAGCCTAAAGTATAATAATAATAATAATAATAATAAAAAGAAAAAAAATAAAATAAAATATAAAATAATATAAAAAATATATAAAAATATATTTATTATTTATTTATATATTTATGTATAATGTTCATATATTTATGTATAATATTTATATACCATCAATAAAATGCTATATAAAATATAAAAATAGTATAAAAATAACATAAAAATAATTCCATAATTAGTTTTTATATTGGTTTTATATGTATAAAGATTTGCAAATCAAAAATCAAAATTAGTTATGGCTATGGAAGGCCATATTCATTGTATGTGTGGCATAATATGGGCTCCAAAGAATTTTTCATTTGGTCAAGAATTGTATAGTAAGTTGCCATTACCTAGTTTATTATTAGTTTATGATGCAAGTATATTCAAGGTGTGATGGTTTTAAAATATGTCCACAAATTCTTTGTCACATTTCCCATTGAGAAGCGGCATCTATGTCCCCTTCCCTTAGATCTGGATGGGCCTTTGTCACTGCTTCAACTAATGGAGTGTGAAACTGCTACCTTGCTTGCTGGAATACTTATTCTCAAAGCCATTAATTGCCAGGTCAGTGCTATGACTGCCTTGAAGCCACCATCCTATGAAGAAACTTAAACTAATCCATGTGGAAAAACCACATGGAAACACCCTGAGACTCCATGAAGATGGAGATGCTCAGTTAGTCCCTAGACTCCTGCCTCCTGCTGTTCTGACTTCAATCACCATCTGACTGCAACTACCTAACAGATTCTGAGCCATAGGTCAGCCAAGCCCTTCCTGAAGTACTGAATCAAAGAAAAGGAGAGAGATAATAAAATGGTGGTTGTTGCTTTAAGCCACTAAATTTTGGAGTAATTTGTTATGCATTAATAGTAGCTGAAAAATAAGGAAACTGAGAGGCCTGCTCAAGGCCTCAGTTTTTTTTTTAATATACTTTAAGTTATAGGGTACATGTGTACAACGTGCAGGATTGTTACATAGGTATACATGCACCATGTTGGTGCGCTGCACTCATTAACTGGTCCTTTAAACTAGGTATGTCTCCTAATGCTATCCTTCCCCCCTCTCCCCACCCCACAGCAGTCCCCGGTGTGTGATGTTCCCCTTCCTGTGTCCAAGTGTTCTCATTGTTTAGTTCCCACCTATGAGTGAGAACATGCGGTGTTTGGTTTTTTGTCCTTGCGATAGTTTGCGGAGAATGATGCTTTCCAGCTTCATCCATGTCCCTACAAAGGACATGAACTCATCCTTTTTTATGGCTGCATAGTATTCCATGGTGTATATGTGCCACATTTAATCCAGTCTATCATTGATGGACATTTGGGTTGGTTCCAAGTCTTTGCTATTGTGAATAGTGCCACAATAAACATACATGTGCATTGGTCTTTATAGCAGCATGATTTATAATCCTTTGGGTATATACCCAGTAATGGGATGGCTGGGTCAAATGGAATTTCTAGTTCTAGATCCCTGAGGAATCGCCACACTGACTTCCACAATGGTTGAACTAGTTTACAGTCCCACCAACAGTGTAAAAGTGTTCCTATTTCTCCATATCCTTTCCAGCACCTGTTGTTTCCTGACTTTTTACTGATCGCCATTCTAACTGGTGTGAGATGGTATCTTATTGTGGTTTTGATTTGCATTTCTCTGATGGCCAGTGATGATGAGCATTTTTTCATGTGTCTGTTGGCTGCATAAATGTCTTCTTTTGAGAAGTGTCTGTTCATATCCTTTGCCCACTTTTTGATGGGGTTGTTTGTTTTTTTCTTGTAAATTTGTTTGTGTTCTTTGTAGATTCTGGATATTAGCCCTTTGTCAGATGAGTAGATTGCAAAAATTTTCTCCCATTCTGTAGGTTAACTGTTCACTGTGATGGTAGCTTTTTTTGCTGTGCAGAAGCTCTTTAGTTTAATGAGATCCCATTTGTCAATTTTGGCTTTTGTTGCCATTGCTTTTGGTGTTTTCGACATGAAGTCCTTGCCCATGCCTATGTCCTGAATGGTAATGCCTAGGTTTTCTTCTAGGGTTTTTATGGTTTTAGGTCTAACATGTAGGTATTTAATCCATCTTGAATTAATTTTTGTATAAGGTGTAACGAAGGGATCCAGTATTAGCTTTCTACATATGGCTAAACAGTTTTTCCAGCACCATTTATTAAATAGGGAATCCTTTCCCCATTTCTTATTTTTGTCAGGTTTGTCAAAGATCAGATAGTTGTAGATGGGTGGTATTATTTCTGAGGGCTCGGTTCTGTTCCATTGATCTATATCTCTGTTTTGGTACTAGTACCATGCTCTTTTGGTTACTGTAGCCTTGTAGTATAGTTTGAAGTCAGGTAGCATGATGCCTCCAGCTTTGTTCTTTTGGCTTAGGATTGTGTTAGCAATGAGGGCTCTTTTTTGGTTCCATATGAACTTTAAAGTAGTTTTTTTCCAATTCTGAGAAGAAAGTCATTGGTAGCTTGATGGGGATGGCATTGAATCTAGAAATTACCTTGGGCAGTATGGCCATTTTCATGATATTGATTCTTGCTATTCATGAGCATGGAATATTCTTCCATTTGTTTGTGTCCTCTTTTATTTCCTTGAGCAGTGGTTTGTACTTCTCCTTGAAGAGGTCCTTCACATCCCTTGTAAGTTGGATTCCTAGGTATTTTATTCTCTTAGAAGCAATTGTGAATGGGAGTTCACTCATGATTTGGCTCTCTGTTTGTCTGTTATTGGTGTATAAGACTGTGATTTTTGCACATTGATTTTATATCCTGAGACTTTGCTGAAGTTGCTTATCAGCTTAAGGAGATTTTGGGCTAAGACGATGGAGTTTTCTAAATATACAATCATGTCATCTGCAAACAGGGACAATCTGACTTCCTCTTTTCCTAATTGAATACCATTTATTTCTTTTTCCTGCTTGATTGCCCTGGCCAGAACTTCCAACACTATGTTGAATAGGAGTGGTGAGAGAGAGCATCCCTGTCTTGTGCCAGTTTTCAAAGGGAATGCTTCCAGTTTTTGCTCATTCAGTATGATATTAGCTGTGGGATTGTCACAAATAGCTCTCATTGTTTTGAGGTACATCCCATCAATACCTAATTTATTGAGAGTTTTTAGCATGAAGGTTGTTGAATTTTGTCAAAGGCCTTTTATGCATCTATTGAGATAATCGTGTGATTTTTGTCTTTGGTTCTGTTTATATGCTGGATTATGTTTATTGATTTATGTATGTTGAACCAGGCTTGCATCCTAGGGAAGAAGCCCACTTGATCATGGTAGATAAGCTTTTTGATGTGTTGTTGGATTCAGTTTGCCAGTATTTTATTGAGGATTTTTGCATCGATGTTCATCAGGGATATTGGTCTAAAATTCTCTTTTTTTGTTGTGTCTCTGCCAGGCTTTGGTATCAGGATGACGCTGGCCTCATAAAATGAGTTACGGAGGATTCCTTCTTTTTCTATTGGTTGGAATAGTTTCAGAAGGAATGGTACCAGCTCCTCCTTGTGCCTCTGGTAGAATTCGGCTGTGAATATGTCTGGTCCTGGACTTTTTTTGGTTAGTAAGCTATTAATTATTGCCTCAATTTCACAGCCTGTTATTGGTCTATTCAGGGATTCAATTTTCTCCTGGTTTAGTCTTGGGAGGGTATATGTGTCCAGGAATTTATCCATATCTTCTTGATTTTCTAGTTTATTTGCATAGAGGTGTTTATAATATCCTATGATGGTAGTTTGTATTTTTGTGGTATCAGTGGTGGTATCCCCTTTATCATTTTTTATTGTGTCTATTTGATTCTTGTCTCTTTTCTTCTTTATTACTCTTGCTAGTGGATCAATTTTGTTGATCGTTTCAAAAAAGTAGCTCCTGGATTCATTGATTTTTTGAGGGTTTTTTTTGTGTCTCTATCTCCTTCATTTCTGCTCTGATCTTAGTTATTTCTTGCCTTCTGGTAGCTTTTGAATGTGTTTGCTCTTGCTTCTCTAGTTCTTTTTATTGTGATGTTAGGGTGTCAATTTTAGATCTTTCCTGCTTTCTCTTGTGGGCATTTAGTGCTATAAATTTCTCTCACACATTGCTTTAAATGTGTCCCAGAGATTCTGGTATGTTGTGTCTTTGTTCTCATTGGTTTCAAAGAACATCTTTATTTCTGCCTTCATTTCGTTATGTACCCAGTAGTCACTCAGAAGCAGGTTGCTCAGTTTCCATGTAGCTGAGCAGTTTTGAGTGATTTTCTTAATCCTGAGTTCTAGTTTGATTGCACTGTGGTCTGAGAGACAGTTTGTTATAATTTCTGTTCTTTTACATTTGCTGAGGAGTGATTTACTTCCAACTATGAGGTCAATTTTTGCATACGTGCAATGTGGTGCTGAGAAGAATGTATAGTCTGTTGATTTGTGGTAGAGAGTTCTGGAGATGTGTATTAGGTCTGCTTGGTGCAGAGCTGAGTTCAGTTCCTGGATATCATTGTTAAACTTCTGTCTCGTTGATCTATCTAATGTTGACAGTGGGGTGTTAAAGTCTCCCATTATTATTATTTTGGAGTCTAAGTCTCTTTATAGGTCTCTAAGGACTTGCTTTATGAATCTAGGTGCTCCTGTATTAGGTGCATATATATTTAGGATAGTTAGCTCTTGTTGTTGAATTGATCCCTTTACCATTATGTAATGACATTCTCTGTCTCTTTTGGTCTTTGTTGGCTTAAAGTCTGTTTTATCAGAGACTAGGATTGCAACCCCTGCCTTTTTTTGTTTTCCATTTGCTTGGTAGATCTTCCTCCATCCCTTTATTTTGAGCCTATGTGTGTCTCTGCACATGAGATGGGTCTCCTGAATAAAGCACACTGATGGGTCTTGACTCTTTATCCAATTTGCCCATCTATGTCTTTTAGTTGGAGCATTTAGCCCATTTACATTTAAGGTTAATATTGTTACATGTGAATTTGATCCTGTCATTATGATGTTAGCTGGTTATTTTGCTTGTTAGTTGATGCAGTTTCTTCCTAGCCTCAATGGTCTTTACAATTTGGAATGTTTTTGCAGTGGATGATACAGGTTGTTCCTTTCCATGTTTAGTGCTTCCTTCAGGAGCTCTTTTAGGGCAGACCTAGTGGTGACAAAATCTCTCAGTATTTGCTTGTGTATAAAGGATTTTATTTCTCTTTCACTTATGAAGCTTAGTTTGGCTGGATATGAAATTCTAGATTGAAAATTCTTTTCTTTTAGATTGTTGAACATTGGTCGCCACTGTCTTCTGCCTTGTAGGGATTCTGCTGAGAGATCCACTGTTAGTCTGATGGGCTTCCCTTTGTGGGTAAACCAACCTTTCTCTCTGGCTGCCCTTAACATTTTTCCCTTCATTTCAACTTTGGTGAATCTGACAATTATGTGTCTTGGAGTTGCTCTTCTTGAGGAGTATCTTTGTGGCTTTCTCTCTATTTCCTCAATTTGAATGTTGGCCTGCCTTGCTAGATTGGGGAAGTTCTCCTGGATAATATCCTGCAGAGTGTTTTCCAACTTGGTTCCATTCTCCCTGTCACTTTCAGGTACACCAATGAGATGTAGATTTGGTCTTTTCACATAGTTCCATATTTCTTGGAGGCTTTTTTCATTTCTTATTACTCTTTTTTCTCTAAACTTTTCTTCTCACTTCATTTCATTGATTTGATGTTCAATCACTGATACCCTTTCTTCCAGTTGATTGAATCAGCTACTGGAGCTTGTGCATTCATCACGTAGTTATCGTGCCATGGTTTTCAGCTCCGTCAGGTCCTTTAAGGACTTCTCTGCATTGGTTATTCTAGTTAGCCATTCATCTAATTTTTTTTCAAGGTTTTTAACCTCTTCACCATGGGTTCAAACTTCCTCCTTTAGCTCAGAGTAGTTTGATCATCTGAAGCTTTCTTCTCTCAACTCATCAAAGTCGTTCTCCATCCAGCTTTGTTCCATTGCCGGGGAGGAGCTGCATTCCTTTGGAGGAGGAGAGGTGCTCTGATTTTTAGAGTTTCCAGTTTTTCTGCTCTGGTTTTTCCCCATCTTTGCAGTTTTATCTACATTTGGTCTTTGACAATGGTGATGTACAGATGGGGTTTTGGTGTGGGTGTCCTTTGTGTTTGTTAGTTTTCCTTCTGACAGTCAGGACCCTCAGCTGCAGGTCTGTTGGAGTTTGCTGGAGGTCCACTCCAGACCCTGTTTGCCTGGGTATCAGCAGCAGAGGCTGCAGAACCATGAATATTGCTGAACAGCAAATGTTGCTGCCTGATCATTCCTCTGGAAGTTTTGTCTCAGAGTAGTACCCAGCCATGTGAGGTGTCAGTCTGCCCCTACTTGGGGGGTGCCTCCCAGTTAGGCTACCCGGGGGTCAGGGACCCACTTGAGGAGGCAGTCTGTCTATTCTCAGATCTCAAACTCCGTGCTGGGAGAACCACTACTCTCTTCAAAGCTGTCAGATAGGGACATTTAAGGCTGCAGAAGTTTCTGCTGCCTTTTCTTTGGCTATGCCCTTCCCCCAGAGGTAGAGTCTACAGAGGCAGGCAGGCCTCCTTGAGCTGTGTTGGGCTCCACCCAGTTTGAACTTCCTGGTGGCTTTTTTTTTTACCTACTCAAGCCTCAGCAATGGTGGGCATCCCTCCCCCAGCCTTGCTGCCACCTTGCAATTCGATCTCAGACTGCTGTGCTAGCAATAAGCCAGGCTCCATGGGCATGGGACCCTCTGAGCCAGGCACAGGATATAATCTCCTGCTGTGCCTTTGCTAAGACCATTGGAAAAGCACAGTATTAAGGTGGGAGTGACCTGATTTGCCAGGTGCCTTCTGTCACAGCTTACCTTGGCTAGGAAAGGGAATTCCCTGACCCCTTGTGCTTTCTGGGTGAGGCAATGCCTTGCCCTACTTTGGCTCATGCTCAGTGGGCTGCACCCACTGTCCTGCACCCACTGTTTGACAAGCCCCAGTGAGATATACCCGTTACCTCAGTTGGAAATGCAGAAATCACCTGTCTTCTGTGTCACTCATGCTGGGAGGTGTAGACTGGAGCTGTTCCTATTCAGGTATCTTGGAACCCTCAAGGCCTCAGGTTTAAAAGCAGTTGAAAAAAATTTCTTCCGGTACCTGAGATAAGATAGTTATTGTAATTGAGTGTGAAACTCAACTCTCTGCTAGTTGACAAAAAGGGAAATAAGATGGATTTTACAAATTTCTCATTGTCTAGTAAGTAGAAGTTATATATTTGTGAATACCTGCCTTTCTATGGCACAGAATTCTGAAGGAAGTTTATAGTTTGGAAACTTATTTGATCTGAATAACCAATGAACAATTTCATTAATCATAAGTTTTCATGAAAGGTCTTCAAATTGTTGCTTTTTACATGGGTTGGTTGATATGGTTTAGATCTGTGTCCTTACCCAGATCTCATGTTAAGTTGTAATCCTCAATGTTGTTGGAAAGGCCAGATGGGAGGTAATTGGATTTTGTGGGTGGTTTCTAATGATTTAATACCATCCCTGTGAGTGCTGCTCTCATGATAGTGAGTGTATTCTTATGATATGTTGTTGTTTAAAAGTGTGGGGCATATTCTTCCTGTTGCTCTTCCTCCTGCTTCAGCCATGTAAGATGTGCCTGCTTCCCCTTTATCTTAGCCATGATTGAGTTTCCTGAGGTGTCCCTGGAAGCTGGGAAGAATCCAACATCATGCTTCCTGTACAGCCTGTGAAACCATGAGCCAACTAAACCTGTTTTCTTTATAAATTACCCAGTCTCAGGTATTTCTTTATAGCAGTGTGAGAACAGCCTAATGCATAAAATTGGTACCACAGCATGGGGCATTGCTGTAGAGATACCTGAAAATGTGGAAGCAGCTTTGGAACTGGGTAATGGGTAGAGGGTGGAAGAGCATGCAGGGCTCAGAAGAAGGCAGGAAGATGTGGGAAAGTTTGGAACTTCCTAGAGACTTGTTAAATTGTTGTGACCAAAATGCTGATAGTGATATGGACAATGAAGTCCAGACTTAGGAGGTTTCAGATAGAGATGAGGAACTTATTGGGAACTGGAGCAAGGTCACTTTTGTTATGTATTATGAAAGAGACTGGCTGCATTGTGCCCCTGCTCCTGGGATCTTTGGAACTTTGAACTTGAGAGTGATGATTTAGGTATCCAGCAGAAGAAATTTCTGAGCAGCAAATAGTTCAATATATGACCTGGCTGCTTCTAATAGCATATGTTCATATGTACAAGCAAAAAAATGAACTGAAACTTGAAATTATATTTAAAAGGGAAGCAGAGCATAAAAATTTGGCAAATTTGCAGCCTGGCCATGTGGTGGGAAAGGAAAGCCCACGTTCAGGGGAGGAATTCAAGGAGGTTGCAGAAATTTGCATAACTAAAAGGAAGGCATTTTGGAGAGCTTTGAGGCAGCCCCTCCCATCACAGGCCCAGAGGCCTAGGAGGAAAGAATGGTTTTGCAGCTAAAGACACTTGTCCCTGCATCCCAGCTGCTCCAGGTCCAGCCATGGCTTAAGGGGTCCCAGGTAAAGTTTGGACAGCTGTTTCACAGGGTGCAAGCTATAAGCCTTGGAGGCTTCCATATGGTGTTAAGCCTGAGGCTGAACACAATGTAACAGTTGAGGCTTAGGAGCTGATGCCTAGATTTCAGAGAATGTGTGGAAAGGCTAGGATGTCCAGGCAGAATCTGCTACAGGGTGAAGGCTGCTACAGGGTGAAGCCCTCATGGAGAACTTTTACTAGGGCAATGCAGAGGAGAAATGTGGGGTTGGAATCCCCACACATAGTCCCTACTGGGGCACTGCCTAGTAGAGCTGTGAGAATAGGGCCCCTATCCTCAAGACCCCAGAATGATAGATCCACTGCCAACTTGCACTGTGTGCCTGGAAAAGCTCCAAGCACTCAATGACGACTTGTGAAAACAGCCATGAGGTCTGTACCCTGAAAAGCCTCATGGACAGAGTTGTCCAAGGCCTTGGGAGAGCACCCCTTGCAGAAGTGTGCCCTAAGTGTGAGGTATAAAATGAAAAGAGATTATTTTGGAGCTTTAAGATTTAATGACTGCCCTTCAGTGGTTCAGACTTGTGTGGGGCCTGTAGCCCCTTTCTTTTGGCCTATTTCCCTTACCCAATGCCTGTACCCTCATTGTATCTTGGAAATAACTAACTTGTTTTTGATTTTACAGGCTCATAGGTGGAAGGTACTAACCTTGTCTCAGATGAGACTTTGGACTTTTGAGTTAATTCTGGAAGAGTTAAGACATTGGGGGACTGTTGGGAAAGCATGATTGTATTTCACAATATGAGAAGGACATGAGGTTTGGGAGGGGCCAGAGGCAGAATGATATGGTTTGGATCTCTCTCTCCACCCAAATCTCATGTTCAATTGTAATACTCAGTGTTAGAGGAAGGGGCCTGGTGGGAGGTGACTGGATTTTTGAATGGTTAACACCGCCCCTCTGGGTGCTATGCTTATGATAGTGAGTGAGTTATCATGAGATCTGGTTGTTTACAAGCATGTGGCATCTCCTCCTTCTCTCTCATCCTCCTGCTCAGGCCATGTAAGATGTGCTGCTTCTCCTTCACCTTCCTCCCTGATTTCACATTTTCTGTGATTTCCCCAGAAGCTGTGCAGATACCAGTGTCATGTTTCCTGTACAGCCTGTGGAACCATGAGCCAATTAAACCTGTTTTCTTTATAAATCAGCCAGTCTCAGATATTTCTTTATAGCAGTGTAAGAATGGCCTAATACATTGGTTGACTTAATTACTGGCTACATGGATATGGTCTTAGGAAAATAGAAAATTTTCAGCTGACTGAAACTTCAAGTTTTGGAAAGTGTTTGCTTTATTATATTATCAATTAAAGAGAAAGAAAAACCTTAATCTTTATATTCTTTATTAATAAACATTTGCTTTTGGCTTCTGAGGACCAACTATAAAACCAAATATGTGTTTTATTTTTATGATGTCATAAACTGTTATTAGGGTTGGTTTAGCAAGTCAAGGATGTTAGAACTCAGGTCTCCATAATTCTTTGGGCTTTATTTCTGTAGTTGCAAGCTGGCTGCTGCAGCTCAGCCATTAAATCCATGTTCCAGGGGGGAATAAGGAAGAAATGTAGGAAAGGGGTGGTACCTATATTAGTGAAGCAAAGCTTTCTCAGAAATCATTAACTCAGGTTTCCCAGGAACACTGGCCAACTCTTGTTGGCAGAACTAACTCTGTCACAAGGGTATTCCTAGCTGCAAGGGAAGTTGGGTGATGTAATTTATTTTTTAAAGTTGGGCACCTTACTATCTCTTCCTCTCCACCCTCTAAATAGGGATTATCTTGCAAATGAGGAAGGGAAGTGTGGATATTGGGAAGGGAACTAGTCATATATGCCAATATTTAATTAGTGAGAATGTTTATAACTTTTTAAATATCATATTACCTAGTCATTGAAACTATTGTGTCTTTGATTTCACTGGTGTTATTTCACATACAAATGCTTTTGATTCCTTGCTTGTGGTATTCTCTAAAATTTTTTTTAAAAGATGGGATTTTGCCATGTTGTCCAGGCTGGCCTTGAGCTCCTGGGCTCAAGCAATCCTCCCACCTCAGCTTTCCCAAGTAGTTGAGATTATAGGTGCTTTCTGCTGTGACAGGTATCTGTTCAGGCTGCATAGATGGAAATAAACATGTACCATATCTTTTTATTTGAAGAACCCTTTAGAGACTTAAGCCCAAGACAGAACAATTTACTTATCTATCTCTGTTTACCTACATATATATTTTTATTATGGATAAATTTAAATATTGGTTGTAATATTGGCAATATACAAAGAATATTCATAAAGTTTTCCTAAATATTCTAATAGTGAAAATGGTTCTTAATAAATAATGACTGTCAAATGAGTTCTGCTATACTGCCCATCAATGAGTCTGGCTATTGGTATATAATTCCCATGGGAGCTGACCAGGCACTTTTGGCATCTATTCATGAAAGGTTTTCTTGATACTAGATAACTAACATAAAATATTAGAAATAATTCTGAATCCTATTCATAAACAAAAATATTATTATTCAAGAGAAAACATTTTTATGACAGGAAGGAACTATGAAAATTTAGCTTGATGTAAAAATATAGATAATTGAAATAGCAGTTTGGCATCTATACTTTTTCAAACTTATATTGTACTTATCATGCATGTTTCTAGCAAGCCCCTTGGCTAATTCATGAAATTGGTATTTGGTTACTAACATTTTCTTTTTCTTTCTTTCTTTCTTTCTTTCTTTTCTTTCTTTCTTTCTTTCTTTCTTTCTTCCTTTTTTTTCTTTCTTTCTTTTTTCTTTCTCTTTCTTTCTTTCTTTCTTTCTTTCTTTCTTTCTTTCTTTCTTTCTTTCTTTCTTTCCTTTCTTTCTTTCTTTCCTTCCTTCCTTCCTTCCTTCCTTCCTTCCTTCCTTCCTTCCTTCCTTCCTTCCTTCCTTCCTTCCTCCCTTCCTTCCTCCCTTCCTTCCTTCTTTTTCTTTCATGGAGTTTCACTCTTGTTGCCCAGGCTGAAGTGCAATCTCGGCTCACTGCAATCTCTGCCTCTCGGGTTCAAGCAATTCTCTTTCCTCAGCCTCCCGAGTAGTTGGAATTACAGGCATCTGCCACAATACCTGTCTAATTTCTTTGTATTTTTAGTAGAGATGAGGTTTCACCATGTTGGCCAAGCTGGTCTCGAACTCCTGACCTCAGGTGATCCACCTGCCTCGGCCTCCCAACGTGCTGGGATTACAGGCATGAGCCACTGCACCCAGGCAACATTTTCTTATTTCATTAAAATATGCCTTCCCTGTTCTCTGGTTTCTGTGGTTCTATTAGTGCTGGTTATTTAATATGATGAACTGATTTCAAACAGATTGTTAATAGCTTTTAATGGCTGAATGTGACTCTCTCTTTTACTTGTTACTAGAATCTATTAAACGCAGCTTGGTGTCAATGAACAAAGTTTTCTTTACTTGAAGGTGTAGGGAGTGGGAAGTGTAATTTTGTCATATCTGTCTATCACATATGCTGTTCTCAACTCTGTATATGTATAAAATTTAGTCATCATTCTTAACAATATTATATTCAGATGCCAGGGATGTTAAATATATCATCAGTAAAATATTTATGTCACTACATGGGGGAGGATTTTAAAGTGCAAATTTATAAATACCCTAATGCATCAAATGAATTAATATAGTAACCACAATCTTAAAACATATATGTTTTTTGAGATAGATTTAGCAAGCTGCTTCCTTTGGTCATAGTTTCCAATATATTAAAATAAAAGCATCAAGATTAGATAATTGGTAACATTACTTTCAACATGTTCAAGGATTCTAAGGTAAACTATATACTTCAGAACACAGTTAAATGTTGCTACAATGATATGCAGATAATTAATAATCACAAGACATGATGAAAATAAGCATCACAGACAGGATAGTGTAAAAATAGGCTAAGGTAGTAATGAGTCAAAGAGTTATGTGATAATAATTATTGATATCATAATAAAGATTTTTCTTTGTTGGAAATTTATTTGGCCTGGGTGCTTAGGCATTAGGACCAGATTTTAGTGATCTATTTCTATTCCTTGACCTAATCTCCCCTCCACACTTTGTGAGTTATTTTTTCCTGACAGATTTGCTGAAAGCAAAATTAACAATTTCCTATACTAGTCTCTTAAACAACAGGATAATTACTTTTAAGTAATGTACATTTTGTACTTTAGAGACCTTTTCAGCAGTCTCTGACTTTTCCCAACATTAATTGTTTGGCCAATGTCATATGTTGCCGTATTAAAGAAAACCACACACAATTAAATATGATTCCGGTAGTTTGGAAGGTTGTTAGGTCTTTGTGGAAAGTTTATGGGAAAATAAGAATGTAGCTAAATTATACAGCAAGATTACCTAAAAATCCTCAAAAGATCTTCCCTGACAATATTGCCATCAATCTGGGAGGGTTCTATTAGCTAAGGAAGATGTATATGTGTATGTGTGTGTGTGATTATTGATCAATAGAATCTATGACATCTTTGAGGGTTCAGTATCCAGTCCAGGAGTAAAGTCAAGAAAAGGAACTCAGAAACTCATTCTCTCTAGACTGTGTTCCAGGTGACCTCTTTGGTTTATTTGGATTAAGAGTGAGTGCTAGAGAATCTGAAGGTTTGAGTCTTGGCTCCACCATTATTTAGTTATGTGACCCTGGACATTTTACTTAATCTTTACTATATTCCAGTTTTCTCACTTGCAAAATTGAGTTAATGGCAGTTTCATCTCAAATGGTGATTGTGAGGATTAAGTGAGGTTGTGAATTTGCACACTATCCTCAACACGCTGCATTTCTCCATTAGGCCTGAAAAAAATAGTAGCTTCTAATGGTACTGTTATTTATTATTATTAACCAAAAGCAGTGTACGTGTTTGACAACTGGCTCATAGAAATAAAGTCCTGATTTTTAGTGTTTGCCAATTTCTGTGGTATGAACACTCCCACTATGCCTGATTCAAGCTACCAACATGATGTTAGCCAGATGACAAAATTCCTGAAGATTTAACTATTGGCTCTTGTGAACTGGTATGAGCCAGCTCCAGAACATCTTTTGACTGTCATTCAAAATGACATCTGCCCACTTATTTATTTATCAGTTCAAGTTGCCATAAGATTGTTCTTCTAATCGTTGGCAAGTGAGGAGAGAGCTAATGATGAATCTATTTAGCTGGATTTCAAGAAGATGTGATAATGCTGGCACTGGCTATTGTTATAATTGTACATCTATGTTTAAAGCATCATCCAAGGAATTAAATGGATCTGGAGAAAAATACATCATTTTTTTCTTTTTCTTCTTCTTCTTTTAAAAATCTTTTGTTAGATTTCTGGTTCCAAAATGGCAGTGTAGAAGCAAGCTGGCTTTACTCCTCCTTATGGAAAATCAGAAACAAACATAAAGCACTGAGATTATCACCAGCAATATCCCAGAACTCAAATATGAGGAGGAGACAGTTCCTGGGACCACAGACATGAAGATACTCTGAGAAGATGGTAAGAGAATCAGGCACCCCTTCTCACAATCTGCCTGTCATCAAGCATGCAGAAAATCCTTCCCGCTACTCACCGTTTCTATATTGGAAAAAGTGAGATTAAGGTGGATAACCAGTATCCCCACCATCATGAGTTCCCTGGCAGGATATCTGTCCCTGCCTCAATTTATGGGAAGCATTCGGAGTACCTGAAGGGAGAAATATCCCTGAGGATAGCCAGAGGAAAAGGGGAAGCCAGAAATACCATCTCCAGCCCTGGAAATTCTGCTCTGTCAGTACACCAAAGGAGATTCCAAATCAGAGTGGCTGTTTAGCAGTACCACACAGTAGAAGGTTCATTTCATAGGGCCCCTAGGCACAAACTTTGAGCCACGCTTCCCCTTTGGAACCTCCCCCATTCAAGACAGGCATCACTCCTTTACCAGAGCCAAGGTCAGCCTGGGCTTTAGGCATCGTTTACTGCTGAAAGAAGGTAACAACCTAGTGGGAAAAATAAAAGAAATAAAATCAATAGGTAAATTACAAAGAATCTCTAAGAAAACATATCCTATAATAACCAAAACAAGCCAGACATAGAAGACTGGAATAAACAAGTCCTTCGATGCAAGACAAAGATGTACATCTACAAGAAACAATAGCAAACAGGGACAACAACCTCCTCAAATGGACAAAGCAAGGGAACAGGGACTGACATTACTGAGATGGTGATATGTGAGTTCTCTGACCAGAAATTCAAAATAGCAGTTTAAAGGAAATTCAGGGATCTTTAAAATAACACAAAAAAGAAATTCAAAATGTTTTGTTGTTGTTGCTGAGGCTTATCATTTTTGTTACTGTTACAAAATATTTTACATATTTATGGGGTATGTATGAGTATTTGCTACATGAATAGAATGTGTAATGATCAAGTCAGGATATTGGGGTATTCTACATGTTAGTGACATTTCAAGTTCTCTCTTGTAGCCACTTTGAAATATATAATACATTGTTGCTCACTATAGTCACCCTACTCTGCTGTTGAATATTGGGACTTGCTTCTTCTATCTAACTGTATGTTTCTTCCCATTAATCAACTTCTCTTTATCTCTCTGACTTTCACCCACATACCTTTCTCAGCCTGTGATATCTGTCATTCTATTCTCTATCACTATGAGATCAACTTTTTAAGCTCTCACATATGAGTGAGAACTTGCAGTATCTGTCTTTCTGTGCCTGGGTTATCTTACTTAACATAATCATCTCCAGTTCCATCCATATTACTACAAAAGACATGATTTCATTCTTTTTATGGCTGAATAGTATTCCAGTATGTATGTATACCACATTTTCTTTATCCATTAATTTTTTTTTTACAAATTATAAAGTATTATGTAACAATGATAATGAAAATTTATAAAATTTAAATAATACAAATAATCTTACTGAGAGAGAATATCATTAGCTACATTTAACTGGTATGAAAACTAATTAAGTAACTTACTTCAAAGTTGTATAGCTAGTTTTTGGCAGAAAAGACAAGAATTTTAGTTTCCTGAGTCCACATCTGATTTTCTTTCCATGGTACTAAATTGCCTATCTTGCAAAGTTAGGGGCATGTCCACCTATGATTCCAAGCCCCTAAATAGTTCATTCCTCTGTTGTTGGACACCTAGATTGATTCCACATATTGGCTACTGTGAACAGTGCAGCAATAAACATGGGAATGCAGATATCTCTTTGATATAATTTCTTTTTATTTTGGGTATATACCCAGTAGTGGTATATACCATACGGTAGTTTCATTTTTAGGTTTTTGAGGAAGCTCCATACTGTTTTTCACAGTGGTTGTGCTAATTCACATTCCCACAACAGTGTGGTATATACCATATGGTAGTTTCATTTTTAGGTTTTTGAGGAAGCTCCATACTGTTTTTCACAGTGGTTGTGCTAATTCACATTCCCACAACAGTGTATAAGAGTTCCTTCTCCACAACCTCACCAGAATCTGTTATTTTTAGTATTTTTAATAGTGCTATTCTAACTGGGGTAGGATAATATCTCACTGTGGTTTTGATTTGCATTTCTCTGATGATTAGTGATGTTGAACATTTTTTTCATATACCTGTTGGCCATTTGTATGTATTCTTTTCAGAAATGTCTATCCATATCATTAGCCTACTTTTTAGTGGGATTTCTTTTTAAATTGTGGAGTTGCTTGAATTTCTTGTATATGCTAGATATTAATCCCTTGCCAGATGAATAGTTTGCAAATATTTTCTCTTATTCTGTAAGTTGTATCTTCACTCTGTTGATAGTTTCTTTTGCTGTGCAGAAGCTTTTTAGTTTAACGTAGTCCTATTTGCCTATTTGTTGTGGTTGTCTGTGCTTTTGAGGTCTTAGCCATGAAATCTTTTCCTAGACTGATGTTTTGTTTTTTCTCTTTATTTTTTTTCTAGCAGTTTTATTGTTTCAGGTCTTACATTTAAGTCTTTAATCCATCTTCAGATGATTTTTCTGTATGGGGAGACATAGGTGTTCAGTCTATTCTTATGCATATCATGAATTTCAAATTTTCCTAAAACTATTTATTGAAGAGTTTCCTTTCCCCAGTGTATGTTCTTGGCAACTTTAATGAAAATCAGTTGGCTATAAATAAGTGAATTTAATTCTGGTGTCATTATTCTGTTTCATTGGTCTATGTGTCTGTTTTCATGTCCTTAACAATCCTGTTGTTATAGCTTTCTAATATATTTTGAAGTCAGGTAGGTGATGCCTTCAGCTGTGGTCTTTTTGCTCAGAATGATTTTGGCTATTCTGGCTCTTTTTTGGTTCCATATGAATGGATTTTTTTTTCTGATTCTGTGAAAAATGACATTCATATTTTTGATAGGGGTGGCATCAAACATGTAGATTACTTTCAGCACTATGGTCATTTTAATGATATTCTTCTAATTCATGAACATGGTATGTCTTCCAATTTGTTTGTATCTTCTTCAGTTTCTTTAATTAGTGTTTCATAGTTTTTCTTGTAGAGATCTTTCATCTCCTTGGTTAAATTTATTTCTAAGTATTTTATTTTTTGTGGTTATTGTAAATAGGATTGCTTTCTTAGTTTCTTTCTCAATAAGTTCATTATTGGTGTATAGAAGCACTACTGATTATTGTTTATTGATTTTGTATCCTACAACTTTAATGAATTTATTTATCAAATCTAGCATTTTTTTTGTTGGAATCTTAAGATTTTTCTGGATAAGATCATATCATCAGCAAAACGGGACAATTTGAATTCCTCTTTTCTAATTTAGATGCCCTTTATTTCTTTCTCTTGCCTGATTGCTCTGGCTAGAACTTCTAGTAATATGTTGAGTAGGAATAGTGAAAACTGACATCCTTGTCTTGTTCCAGATCTCAGAGAAAAGCTTTCAGTTCTTCCCCATTCAATATGATGTTAGCTGTGGGTTTGCCATATATGACCTTTATTATTTTGGGTATGCTTTTTCTATTCCTAGTGTGTTGAGAATTTTTATTATGATGGGATGTTGAATTTTATCAGATGCCTTTTCTGTATATATTGAGGTGATCATATGGCTTTGGTCCTTTATTCTATTGATGAGATAAATTATGTTTATTGATTTGTATGTTGAACCATACTTGCATCCCTGCTATAAATCCTACTTGGTAATAGTATACTATCTTGGTAATGTGCTGTTAGATTGGTTTGCTAGTATTTTCTTGAGGGTTTTTATGTGTATGTTCATCAGGGATATTGACCTGTAGTTATATTTTTTTGCTGTGTCCTTGTCTGGTTTTCATATTAGAGTAACACTAGTCTTATACAGTAAGTTATGAAAAGTTCCCTCCTCTTCAATTTTTTTGGAATAGTTTAATGAGGATTGGTATTAATTCTTCTTTATAAGTGTGGTAGAATTTAGCTGAGATTCCATCCAGTTCTGAGCTTTTCTCTTTCTTTCTCTTTCTTTCTTTCTCTTTCTTTCTTTCTTTCTTTCTTTCTTTCTTTCTTTCTTTCTTTCTTTCTTTCTTTCTTTCTTTCTTTCTTTCTTTCTTTCTTTCTTTCTTTTTCTTTCTTTCTTTTTTCTTTCCCCTTCCCTTCCCTTCCCTTCCTTCTTTCTTTCTTGACAGAGTCTCGCTCTGTCGCTAGGCTGGAATGCAGTCGTGTGATCTTGGCTCCCTGCAACCTCTGCCTCTTGGGTTCAAGCAATTCTCCTGCCTCAGCCTCCCAAGTAGCTGGGACTACAGGCAAGTGCCACCACACCCAGCTAATTTTGTATTTTTAGTAGAGATGGGGTTTCACCATGTTGGCCACAATGGTCTTGATCTCTTGACCTTGGGATCTGCCTGTCTTGACCTCCCAAAGTGCTGGGATTGCAGGTGTGAGCCACTGTGCTCAGCCTGAGCTTTTCTTTTATTGGGAGACTTTTCATTACTGATTCAGTCTCACTACTTGTAACTTCAGGTTTTCTATTTTTTCTTGATTCAATTTTGATATGTTTGATATGTTTCCAGCAGTTTATTAATTTTGTTTAAGTTTTTCAGTTTGTTAGCATATAGTTATTCATAATTGTTTCTAATAATGTTTTGCATTTCTATTGTATCAGTTGTAATGTCTCCTTTTCATTTCTGATTTTGTTTATTTGGATATTCCTTCTTTAATCTTCATTAGTCTAGCTAGTGATATGTCAATTTTATTGATCATTTTGAAGAACCAAGCTTTTGTTTCATTGATTCTTTGAATTTTTTTAGTCTCTATTTCATTTAGTTCTACTCTGATATTTATTACTTTTTGTTCTGCTAATTTTGGTTTGGTTTGTTCTTACTTTTTTAGTTTCTTAAAGGGTGTTAGATGTTATTTAAATTTTTTTTCTACTTTTGCTATGTTATGTTTGCATTTTAATTTGTTTCAAGAAATTTTTGATTTCCAACTTAATTTCTTCATTGACCCAATGACCTTTCAGGAGCATGTTGTTTAATTTCCACGTTTTTGTATAGTTTCCAAACTTCCTCTTGGTACTGATTTTTAGTTTTATTACATTATAGTTTGGGAAGATACTTGATGGGATTTTGATTTGTTAAATTTAGTGAGACTTATTTTGTGGCTTAACAGGTAATCTATCCTGGAGAATGTTCCATGTGCTGATAAGAATAATATATATTATATAGTTGTTGGATAAAATGTTTTGTAATATCTGTTAGGTCTAAAGCCCTGTTTAAATCCACCATTTCTTTGTTGATTTTTCTGTCTAGATGATACCGTCTATGGCTGAAAGTGAGTGTTGAAGTCCCCAACTATTGTTGTATTAGCATCTACCTGTCTCTTTAGATCTATTAATATTTGCTTTATGAATCTGGATGCTCCAGTATTGGGTGCATATATATTTATAATTATTTCCTCTAGTTGAATTGATCTTTTTATCACTATATAATGAACTTCTTTGTCTTTTTTTAACTTAAGTCTGTTTTATATGATAAAAGTATAGCCAATACTGCTCGCTTTTGGTTTTTGTTTGTGTGGAATATCTATTTTCATCCCTACTTAGAGTCTATATGTGTCTTCGCCCATAAAGTGCATTTCTTGTAGGCAGTATATCGTTGGATCATGCTTCTTGATCTATTTAGCTATTCTATATATTTTAAGTGAATAATTTAATCTGTTTTTCATTCCTGATAATTATTGATATGTCAGGGCTTTTTGTCCTTGTCATATTTTTTATTGTTTTCTATATTCTTTGTTTCTTTCTTTTTTCTCTTATTGTTTGTCATTATGGTCTGTTTTTTTCTGTAGTGGAACAATTTCAGTCTTTTCTCTTTCTCATTTGTGTATTCGATTTACCCATGAGGTTTATACTTTCATGTGTTTTCATGATGATAAATGTCTTCCTTTCACTTCCAGGTTTAGAACTCCCTTTAGTATTTCTTGTAGTACCAGTCTAGTGGTGACAGATTCCCTCAGCATTTGCTTGTCTGGAAAAGAATTTATTTCTTCTTCATTTGTTAAGGATATTTTTGTTGGTTGTAGTATTCTTGGGTGGCAGTTTTTTTTTTTTTCAGTTAGCCTTTTAAATATTACACTCATTCTCTTGGCCTGTGAGGTTTCTGATGAGAAACCTGCTGTTAGTTTATGGGAGTTCCTTTAATAGGCGACTAAACACTTTGACCTTGCTACTTTTGAATTCTTTCTTTGTCTTTGACTTTAAACAGTTTGGCTATCATATTGGGTGAAGATACCTTTTTGTGTTTTATGTGTTTGAGGATCATTGTGCCTCCTGTATCTGGATGTCTAAATATCTTGCTAGACTTGGGAAGTTTTCATTTACTATTTCATCAAATAGGTTTTGTAACCCTTTTGTTTTCTCTTTGCTGTTGAGGACACCAATAATTTGTATATTTTGTCATTTTATGTTGTCATAAATGCCACAAAGACTTTGTTCAATCATTGTTATTATTTTTCAAAAGACATGTCTTCAAGTTCTAAGATTCTTCTGCTTGATCTAGTCTATGGTTGAAGTTTTGATTGTATTTTGTATTTCATACAATAAATTCTTCAGTTCCAGGATTTCTATTTGGTTCATTTAAAAATTATTGATCTTGTTGGCAAATTTCTCACTCATATCTTGAACTAGTTTTCTGATTTCTCCCTATTGTATTTCAGAACTCTCTCATCTCACCAAACTTCTTTAAAACAGCATTTTTAATGTTTTATCTGAGATTTTTCATGAATTTCCTTTTGATTGGGATCTGCTGCTGGAGAATTATTGAGTTCCCTTGAAGGTGTTGTATTTCCTCAATTTTTCATGTTTCTTGTGTCCTCATGTTGATATCTACCCATCTAGTGTAACAGTCACCCCTTCCAGTTCTTTGGATTTGCTTTCGTAGGGGAGGACATTTTCCTAAACATGGATATACATTGTTAGTTGAGTAGGCAACTTTGGCTTTGATTTTATGTCTGTGCAGTAGTTTGGTCTCTGTATGACTTCTTTAGCTTTAACCAGCTTTAGTGGTTAAATCTAAATCCCAGCTATCTCTGATTTCCTTGGTGGTTTATAGTGCAGTTGTTAGTGGAGGCTGTGGTGAAGTTTTGCTGAGTCCATTCTCAGTGGGTATATAGGAAGGCAGTTGCAAAGGGCACAAAAATTCAGAAAAAAATTTAAAGACTTTTAATGAAGACATAGAAATAATAAAAAATCAAGTGGAAACCTTGTTAATGAGAAATACATTGGCTGACTGAAAATTTTATTAGAGACTTCCAACAGCAAAATGGATCCAGCAGAGGAAAAAATCAGTAAGCTAGGAGACAGGATATTTGAAAATACACAGGCAGAGGGGAAAAAAAGAAAAAGAAGATTGCCATATAAAAAATTACCTCAGAAGACCAGATCTAAGAATTATTGGTGTTCAAGAAGGAGTTTAGCAAAAGCAAGTGGTAGAGAGCTTATTCAAAGCAATCATAACAGAAAACTTTTCAAAGCTTGAGAAACATATAAATATCCAAGGGGAGGAAGATCAGAGAACACCAAACAGATCTGACCCAATTAAGAGGCATATAATAATAAATTTCTCAAAGGTCAAAAACAAACAGAGAATTCTAAAAGCAGCAACAAATAGAAGCAAGAAACATATAAAGGAGCTGCAATTCATCTGGCAACAGTCTTCTCAATGGAAACCATACAAGCCAGGAGGGAGTGGGACAATATTTTCAAAGTCCTGAGAAAAGAAACTGCCATCTAAGATACTGTATCCAACAAATTTATTCTTCAAATATAAAGCCCTTCCCAAATAAACAAAAACTGAGAAAATTCAACACCACCAGACACACCTTACTACAAATGCTAACTTTTGTTGCCAGTACTTAGAAGAGTAAATTTTTCACAATAAGTGCTCAGTAAATATTTTTATGAATGAATGAATGAATAAATATCTCAATATACTGAGTAGTCATTCTACTTTATGTAGCCTCTGGGTACTTGGCTTTCATTTTCCTTTCCTTTATCATTTTATGCCTTTTAACAGTTTTATTCATGAGAGAATATAAGTATAAGCTTAATGAATGCAGAAATGTACAGATAGAAATTATAGTTTCACTACTGAATTCTTACTGGCTATCTGCGAAATCCTTTTAGAGAAGGTCAAGTGGGTGTAAGCGACCAATTTTTTATGCCCACATGTGTAATTGTTTCTTCAAAGAAGTCAAAAGGCAAAGTTCTATTGCAAATTATATATTGTATTGGTAATCAACTAGGAGGGCAGGATTTCCTAGACCAAAATGTGCATGATTTATAGGAAAAGATGAACAGTAAACCCAAAATACAGTTTTCTTATTACAAAAACAGATTCATGATAGGATGCTTCAGATTGTCTTGAAATCTCTATAGTCAATAGACTGATGATTGAAATTTTATAGACAATTACATTATTTGTTATTTATTTAAGACTGTCTAACAAGCTCAGTTACCCAGATTGCTAGCTCCCTTCTTTCCATTTAATTAGCCTGAAATGATCAAGGTCTGAAATTCATTTAGGGACTTTGGGACATTTTTATTTGTTGGGGAATCTCTTAGTGTATGACTCTTGAGTGCATTAAATGGTCACTAGGGACCAAATGGTTAAAGCTGCTTATCAATATTGTGGGTTCTCTCTGAGGTTGAAACTCATTCCCTGAAGAGTTTATGTTCTAATATGAAGCTAACCAAAAACATAAATCCATAACATTTAGAGGCATGGTGATGGTAACATCAGATTTGAATCTTCTAATCTTAAAATATCTCAAGGGAGGACACAGAAACTGAAGTTATCTGATGCCTTAACAGCTAATGACAATTAAAACCAACTTTTATGCCAACAATGCTAGCTTAATGTATAGAAAAGTGAATTTAGACAATTGAAAATATGTTTCAAAATAGCACACATTTCAAAAGTGAAAAAATGGAAAAATAGCAAGAAATACTGGTATGAAAACTATAAAACAGTTACCATATCTTTTATAACTTGTTTTTTTCAGAAAGACCTATTCATTTTCAGCTCTTTCAAAGATTAAAAAAGGATTTATAAACATGTATGTTGAGTTGAATCTTTTTGGAATCAATGAAATTTTAATTTTAATAATACACTATGACTCCTTTCAAAAGGTAAGCTCTTCAAAATGTTCTCAATCCACACTTGCTAATTTGGAATTCTAAATGAACCTTATTGAATCATAATGTAATCTTTAAACCCTGTCAGATAGATTTTTAATAATGTATTTTTTCCATAAGGAAGGGAGAGGTTATTTCTTAACTATCTATCTATCTATCTATCTATCTATCTATCTATCTATCTATCTATCTATCTATTTATCTATCACCTATCCATCTACCCACCTACCCTACTTACCCACTTTCCATTTACCTCTCACTTGTATATACATATTAAACTAGTAGTTCATTGGTGTAGACGATTTCGAGTATAAGTCTCATGTTGAAAAATTCTTTTATTGTTTGTATGACTATGTTCAGATATTATTTCCCCAGGACACTTGATATCTGTTCTGTAGGTGATTTTGATCCTATAATGTCAGAAATAAACTTTCTGCATAATCACCAGCTGAGTAGGTATGACATTTTATGTATATAATTTGAAATGTTGGGAGTAAATTGGAATCTTGAGTTTTATATCCTCCTTTAAAATCAGATATTGAAAAAAATTCTTAAATTATTTGAAAGCTTATGATTTTTAAGTTAAAATTATTTTTCAAATGGTGATATTTAAATGATATTTAGCTAAAATTAAAGACGGATTCCACAAGGGACTAGAAGGAGTATCTTGTTCTCTAAACTTTATGAAAGCAAGTGACCTTACCCTTTACCTTCCTCCAGCCCAAGTTTACCATCCCAGCAAGGCTCTCTTACTATGAGCCCTCTTGCCAGCACTCTGCTGATCCCCTTAGTTTGCCGCTCCCCACTTAAAACTCGACCTCAAGCTTAGACTAAAACATTTTTCCTAGCTTCCCCTGAATCCTGAATGAGGCAGGCTAGAATTTTTATTTATGAAATTTTAGGAGAATTAAAACAAATAGATAAAGCTTAAAATGTTCAAGCTTACATAAGTAGCTTTCTGAGTTTACCTTACTTATTGTACCACCAAGGCTCATAAAGTCTATTTCATTTCATAACCTAGCTCTCAAGGTAACAATCCTTTAGTTCCCTAAAAGGTACTGTCACATAAGAATAACCTTCTTGCCATTTTGCAGTTTTGTGATCAAAATCCAAAAGATAGTTCTAAGATTTTCTCATGGCTCTTTTTTTTCTGTTTATAGTGATGTGCTAATTCTAAGGCCTGGTATTATTGAGATTCTAATGACTGACAGAATAAAATAATCTCTATCTTTAGTGAGATTCTGTGTTTTCCATACTGTAAATTTCTAGGTTTCCATGAAGTAAAACAAAATGTTAACCTGAAATTAGTCTACTGTTGATACAACATCATTAACATGGTTGAATCAACAGGAGTCATTCTTTTTCAGAACCATGTAACAGAATTTTTGTGATGTGTTTATGTGTATGTGTAGGAATCTGATAGGGGAAGCATGATAAGAGCTATTCTTTTTTTTTTATTTCTATGATTTTTATTTCTCTACTCATATCCTGTTTTTGGGTCTTGTGCTTCATTCTAAAGAAAAAAATACATTCAACACTTATTTATTATTCTATAATGCCTAAATAATGCTTTTAACTTTTTTAAAGTATTACTATTAGATCGGTGCAAAAGTAATTGCAGTTTTTATCTTTACCTTCAATGGCAAAATTGCAATTACTTTTGCACCAACCTAACATTTATTTATTTATTTAGAGACAGAGTCTTGCTCTGTCACCCAGGCTAGAGAGCAGTGGCATGATTACCATTCACTGAAGCCTTGACCTCCTGGGCTCAAGCAATTCTCCTAACTCAGCCTCCTGAGTAGCTAGGACTACAGGCATGCACCACCATGCCCAGCTAATACATATATATATATATATTTTTTTTTTGTTGGGGGAGGGGTAGAGATGGAGTTTTTGCCATGTTGGCCAGGCTAGTCTCGAACTTCTGGGCCTAAACAATCTTCTTGCTTTGGCCTCCCAAAATACTGGAATACAGGCATGAGCCACTGCACCTGGCCTCCTTTTATATTTAAGTATTGATTTAACATGTTCACCAAATCTTAATAATAGTCATGAATGCAAAAGCAATTATTTACCTACTTTAGGAAAGACATGAATTAGCAAATTTGCAGAACATATTAAGAACATTGTTAAATTCTTTACATCATTTTGAAGAATGATTAAGACTATTTTGAACAGAAAGTAGAGACTATAGGAAGAAAGGAATAGTTACAGGGCAGGGTAGTTTCATTTTAAGCTTGTTAGAAATACTATAATTGAGCCAATTCAAATAAATAAAATTTCCAAAGTAAACTATAAAGTTTTGGATAACCAGCTGTTTGGTCTCAAACTCCTGGTCTCAACAGATCTTCTTGCCTTGGCCTTCCAAAGTGTTGGTATTACAGATGTAAGCCACTGTGCCCAGCTGCACTTACCGTTTGGAATCATCCTTCCCAGCTTCCTCCTATCCACTTGGCTGTTGGAGACATGCATTGTCTCTTTTTCTATTTTCTTAAAAATAATGTCTTCTTAATTGGTTTAAATAAATGAGTCCCACGTCACTAGGTCTCAAAATTCAACAATGTAGTTCAAACTCATTAATTTGGATCCCAAATATCCAGAATTTGTGACAATGTAGTTTAAGACTGGTTTGAGTTTATTTTGTGCCATCTTTGAGAGAGGGGTTGCTGAGTAAATTCTTAGCCTTAATGGCATCACAAGGAGAATCATGTTTCCAGATTAAGACATAGGAGTTAAGATTTAACTTTCTCAGTGTCACACATTAATTAATGGCAGAGTCAAGACTGTAGCCCAGGACTCCTGATTCCCATTCAGAGGCAACTTATGAGAAGATACTGTTTTCAGGCAATTTAGAAATTTCTTTTGTATATAGAACATGATGAATGCTTACAATTTTTCTGATTCATGTATACATTACTATGTGTGCATGCTTCTCTCTTCCTCTATAGCAGGATGGGAATATTTTGCCTAATTTGGGGGTACAAATTTCTAAATAAATGAAGTTTGGAAATAATTGAGAGAGTGAGAAGACCTTTAAAGAACTGTAGTATCATTGTTAAGCAACTCAAAATTAAATTTAGTCACAGGGTAAACTGATATGAGGAATGTGGCTAATGCTGTCTGGGCAAATGGTAAAACAAGGAAAGGGTTTGTGAAAAAGTTAAATAAGGGGTTATGGAAGTGTTCACTCCCTTGGACATAAACTGGCCCACAGGATGTTAAATCATTTTAACTCCAAGTTTGTGTACATGGTGGGAAACTGGTTGGTTATCCAATATGGACTTTAAAGGAACAAACAAGAAAGGAAACAATTTATGTCGGTCTTTTGAGTAACACAGAGGAAATGATCAGCGATGTAGACATAAGGGACTGCTTAACGGAGTGATAGCCATCATAATTCAGTTAGATTGTAATTCATAATCAAGTGAGACCCAGGAAAGTAACACTTAGAATGATGACTGCCAAATTAAAGCAGAAAAAATGCTAAAAGAAACACAATACTTAAATATAAAGTGGAGAGAGAATGCTCTGAAGGACAAAATTGAAAAGTATAAGAAGGAATGGTCACTAAAAATATGCATCAATTTTGTTTTTAGAATTCTACAATGGCTAAATCACTTGTTATAATCTAGGGAAAGAAAATATAATGTGTGAATAATAAAATATAAAATGCAAATGAGGTCCAGGAAAGATTACAGAATGAAATTAAAACTGTAAAATGCTAATGAAAGCTATGTTGGCAAAAATAAATTGTTGCAGAAGAAGGTAACATAATGAAATACAACTTTTTTTCTCAAGATTCTAACATATAAAATATCAGAGACAGCTTGTACTAGCCCTAGAAAGATGGCAAGGAAAACCCATGGGTAGAAGAGATGGATAATTGTTAAAATAGAAGAATTTTAAATTTGAGTTGACAGCAAATATGGCTTCATCTGATTACTTAGCTTTGATGAGATAAGAATTTATTCTGCCTAGGTATAGACAAAGACCATGACTTGTTTGGGCTTTAGGGAAATTCTGTGTAAACGTTGAACAAAGACTGACCTGATACTAAGCTTGAAGACTACAGCCCTGGCTCAGGAAGGTGGTGTTTTCCTTTGGCAGAGCTAAAATCATGGAGCAAGTGTGAGCCTTGGAGTCAGTGGGCATGGGTCTAGTCCAGGTCTGCCCTCAGTAGCTGGATGAATTTAGGCAAATCACGTTAGTTATGGAGTTTTGTTGCTTCAAAATTATTAGTTAGATAAGACCATTTCTCAGTTCCTTTTAAGTTGTGGTGTATGAAAAAAATAACACAAAAATAACATGAAAACTGCCCTTTCTTTTATTCCTGAATCTGCACAACAAAAACCCAGGGCTTAGGAAAGGGAAGTATCCTAATTTCTTTCTTTATTCCTGACCTCTGATACTAGTAATGATTTTAAGAGCAAATGCCAGGTGGGAGGATTTCATAACGATTTGAAGTGATCTGAGAATAGAAATACTTTGTGAGATTCTGAAAGTCTTGCTGTTCTGTTGAATCCTTGCTTACAGATAGGACTGAGAAGCCTGGGTGTCATTGTGATTTACCAGTTCATGGTGATTTTATTCACTCACTCGTTCAGCAGGGACCTTTTGACAGCCTACCATATGCTAGGTATGCTCTAGGGTGTATGAATACAAAGTAATAAGGCATCACTCATGTTTTAAAGGACTCACTATAATGAATTGATTTTCATGTTTTGCATTGGTAGAAATAAATATAGTATTGTTGAAAAGCAACTTGGATACTTTTGTGAAGGACATTTAAAAAATAATTACTCGACATCAGTGTATTTGCTTTTTAATAGATACTATATGCTGTATTTTTATGAATTTAATATATTTTATCAAATTTAAGATATCATCAATTAGTAGATACATCACTAGTATCACAAATACTTTGTGGGGGGAAAAAGAAACTGCTATACACAGGTATGTGTTGATTTTAGACATCCTATTTTATGAACTCTCAAAATATGAAAGAAATGTGATTTATAATTGAACAGATAGAGTTGGTTAGTACATAACAAAATACTCTTGATACTTGTTTTTGGAGATGAGCAGGTCCTGAATAGTGAGAAAAACAGCAAATTATCCATAAACGGAATATTTAGTAATTTCCTCTACTTACAGTAGTATAGAAAGGTATTTGACAATCAAGACATCTGTAGCTTTTCAAACAAATCACAAGACCTTTAGCAAGGGTCTCATTTGTGAGGAGCTAGAAAGGGATACATCTTCCTCACATCAACCTGTGTTATTTATCCCAGATACACATTCTGCACCGAATAGGCCAAAAGGTTGTTGAATGGGCTAAGCTGAATTGTCACTTCTGAGTTCTTGTTTATAATAGAAGGTGGAAATATGAGTGTAGGGGATAGAATAAATATTATTTCTTTTTAATCCTATCTATACATCATGGGTAATTGCAAGTTATAGGTGTAAATAATTGAATACAGTTGCAGCTGCAACTGTAAACTGGCAGAGAAGTACATTTCCAAGCTGTTGTCTTGAAAATAGTAACATCAGCCAATGCAGAGAATGCTTGGATGCATTTTTTTGTTTGTTATGTGAATGTTTTACATAAATCACATCTTGCTTCTCCAAAGAATATAGCACACACGTAATTACACATATTTACCTATTATGGGGCTAAGATGCATGCTCATACAATTTTTAAAACATCATAATTTCTTGAAAAACTAGGTTTCAAGTGATATGTACAGTCAACTTTGGGCCAAGAAGATGTAGAAATTGATCTTGGGTGCCAAATCTGATTTGGACAGTTAATTGCCTATAGAAATTGCTGCCAAAAATATTTGTTGTGAGTCAGAATTTCTTATTGTATAAATTGATGAAAAATTTCTCTATCAGGTATGTGGTGTGCCATATGAATATTAATAAAATCATTTTAAATAAGCCAATAAACCATTTGCCTTAGAATATATACATACTTACTATATTCTAACTTAGTCTGTGGGCTAGAATTATACCATATCTGATTCTGTAGAATTTTTCTTGTGTAAATCATTTATGCATTGTAATGGGCTGAATGTTTATCTTTTCCCCAAATTCATATGTTAAAAATCTTACCTCCAAGGTGATGATATAAGGAGGTGGGATCTTTTGGAGGTGATTAGGTCACAAGGGCAGAGCTTTCATGAACGGGATTAGTGTCCTTATAAAAGAGACCCCAGAGAGAACCCCTTGTGCCCTCTGCAAAGTGAGGACACAGCAAAAAGATGGCCATCTATGAACCAGGGAGAGTACCCTCACTAGACACCAAATCTGCCACAAGATACCCTAGACTGTCACCAGACTGGGGAGCACAAGAATGGCTACAAGAATTTAGGTCAAAGATAATAAATAGACAGAACCAAATTAGTGACATAGTGACAGTAGGAATGGAAAAAATGGCAAAAATTACAGGAATATCCAGGAGGAAGAATATATAGAGCTTGAAGGAATAATTGGATATGGGGATGAGAATAAGCAAGATAGTAGTTGGGTATTCCAAAATTTCTGGCTTAGGCAACTGGTATTCATCAACACAGACATACAGGAAAACAGGCTTGGTAGCAAGATGGTGGGTTAAGTTTGGAACATATTGTGTGTGAGATAGCCTAGTAGATATTTGGAAATATGAATCAGGATGTCAGGCAAGAGGTCTTGGATGATAGATTTAAAAGCCAATGGGATTAATAGTGGGTGAACTATTGGTTGTATGTGAGATTACTCAGGGAGAGTAAATAAAGTAGGAAGAAAAGAGAAGTGAGGATTGTATTTAGGGGACAACATTCATGGGTAGTTTTGAGGAGAGGAATCATGAAGCACCAAGAATGAGCAATGGAAAGGAATAGGAAAATTAAGGACAATACTAAAAGCCAAGAGACTTCTGCAGTTTGCAATATATCCATGTAACACAACTGCATTTGTAGCCCTAAATATATTTTTTATATATATAAATATATTTATTTATTTATTTTAAAATGAGGAGGATGTTATTGGGCTCATGCTAAAAAGGGTTTCAAGAAAGAGAGAGTCAATATAATCAAATTCTCCAGGTGATGATTGCAAAAGTCACTGGATTGGGGAATTTTTCATATATTTGAAAGATATTTACTGAGTCCCTATTATAAATGTGCTAGATGCTGGAGATTCAATAATGAACAAAAATGGATCTCTTCTTGTTCTCATGGAACTTGTAGTCTTATAGAGGAAAGAGATGTTGATCAAACAACTACTGAAATAAATGTAAAATGGCAACTCTGATAACTTCTATGAAGCAAAGATATATAGTGCAATTAATAAAAATAGGCTTGATGAAGAGGTAAAGAGCAAAATCTAGATTAGCAAGGCCCTTCCTTGACCTGTAGTTTTTATTGGTTGTTAACTACATTCCCAACTTACCCTCAAAGACTCCAATTCCTTCATAAATGTTCATCTATGGCTGTTAGTAGAAGACTCATGGCTTAATCAAAAGATCATCATCCTCACATGTCTTGAGTCCCTGATTCATCATTTAAACAGTTGAACAAACTTGGAATAAATCTCTGAGCCTTAAATTTCCTTATAGTGTTTTTATGGGTATTGAGCCAGATGATGCATTTGAAATGACTTCATAAGATAAATAGATCAGAACAAATGTTGGTAGTTGTTATTTTGAGAAGCAGCTGTGTTGTGTGGAAATTTCACTGGACTTGGTTTTTAGTCTGAATTATTAGGTGCGTTCTTGGTTCTATGACTAATGGTATAAATCTGGGCAGTCATGTAGCTTCTTTTGCTCTCAGTTTACTCATTGGTGAAATAGGAGTAACAGTACTTATCTCACCACCTTATGGAAATTAGGGAAATGCTTATCAATGCCGCAATCATGGGTTGGTCACCAGACCCCAGTATTAGCTCTTTCATATTTAGGATTAGTAGTTTGTAAATGGTTGTTTAAGTTTAAGTAATGACAGAAAAGAGTTTGTGCACCTTGTACTGGGCTTAACTTACTGAAGCAGCCAGCATTCAGGGTCATGTACTTGCTCATCTTTCCAGTCTTGTTCTGAGCTATTTCCCTACTAGCTCCCTGAGTACCAACTGTAATCAACTAGTTGTGTTTTCTTACTCTTGCTCCTGTGCTTCTGGACATGCTATATATTTTGTGCAAAATGAATTTTCTCTTACATTGCTCCAAAGAACTCCTACTTATTCTTTAAAATTAAATTTAGAGGTCACTTTTCCAAGGTGGACTATGTGTGCCTTCTCACAGCACTTACACATTGTATCATTTGTTTCATCATCTTCTTCAGAGATTAAGGACATGTCTTACTTTACACTCCCAGTATCTAGCATATAATACGTGTGCAGTAAAGAAATGTGGGAGTAACAGCTGCTTCTGAATTCAATATTTAGAAGTACAGAAAAAATTATTGGTCATAGAGATAATTGCCATCAAACACAGAGGCATTTGAATATTGAATTATTGGCACCCTTACCTCCTATTTACAGGTAGTTACAAATGCCTATGGTTTTAATAATTGTTTCTATAATTTAAAATGATCTCACCACCAAGGTATAAAATAGAAGTATTTTCAGTTTTGATATTTCTACTTAAATATATCTGAATTCACATAATTATGAAATGTTATCAATTTATTTGATACAGGAGCTTGCTAGTTTTGGCTTTGTGACCTCTGAAAAATTCAGCATTTTCCATTTGTTTAAGGGAGCAAAAGATCAGCCCTGCCCTTTAGGAATGAGCTATTATTCACAATGGGGGAAATAGCAGTCATATTGAGAGTTGCATGGCTTGTTGAATACTTGGCTGGAATCCTATAAAAGGAGAAATCATTAAGTGTCAGTTAATCCCTGTAGCTCTTTGTTATTGTTCTCATCATGTTCTCTGCCAAATGAGAAGATAAAGTTTGTGTGGAAATATAAGGATAAGGGACTCTTCACCAAGGGCATCTGGAAATAAATAAGTGAATGGAGGTGGGGAGAGGGCTAGATCGCAATCTGTGCCCTGGCAGCAGCTACCAAAATGCGTATGTGAGCAATCTCTGGAGAAGGGGTGGCATGGGGTGGGGTGGATTTATGGGGCTTTGGCATTTGGATTAAATTTAAAGGGCTGTTTTTCTCTTACTACCAATGCCTCACGTCTGAGTGAGTGTGCAGTTGGAGTCTCAGGTTTGATAAGATGCAGAGATAAAGAGGAAGAGGGAAGAGAGGGATGAATCCAAAATGAACTGAGCACAGCTGGAAGCAGATGGATTCCCCAAGGCCCTTGAAGTCTTTAAAAGAGTTAAAAGAGGAGGGAACATTAGAATGTGAGCTTGGAGGGCAGATTGTTATGGTGCTGTGTTTGACCAAGTGTTTTGATGACAAAGCTCAGCCATAAGCTGGGCATATGGTTGAATTGGGCAGGCCTGAAAAAATATTGCAGTACATGAAATTTTCCTTGCTTTCTATTTCTTTTTTCCTGAATCTGCATGTCTCTTTTTTCCTCCTTAACTTTACTTTGGGCACATATCTGTTAGGAAGAATTCATGTGAAAATTTCTTTTTATGTCACCCTGCATAGAAATATTCACGTTTGATATTTTGATTAGTAGAATGTATTGATTATCTGATCAAGAATGGTTTAGTTGCTATAATAAAAGTTGAAAACAGGCTTTAAACAAAATAAATTTTTCTTTTTCCTCTAAAAGTCTGGGGAGCTGTAGTGACTTTGCACACAAATTCCTCAGGGGCCTGGTTTTTCTATGTTGTTATTCCATTCTGAGTGTTGCTGTCATCTGTTCACCACCTTGTCCACATTTCTGCCCAGCATGGAGAAAGATGAAAAGAGGAAGTCGCGGGTGTGCCTCTTCCTTTCAAGGCATGTCCAGAAAGTTGTATTTGCATCCCATTGGTTCAAACTTATTCACATAGTTTCCTCGGGATGCAAGTGAGATTGAGAATTGTGGCTTTTTTCCCCCTAAGTGCCTGTCTTAGCTCAGGCTGCTATAACAAGACTTAGTTGTTAAACAATATAAATTTATTTCTCAATTTATTTATCGAAGGCTTGGAAGTCCAAGATCAAGATGCCAAGAGATTTGTTTCCTGGGGAGGGCCTTCTTCCTGGCTTGCAGATGATTGCCTTCTCACTGTGTTCTCATGGCAGAGAGAAAGAGAGAGCTCCGGTCTCTCTTCTTATTCTTATAGGGACGCTTATCCCATTATAGGGCCACCCCTCAAGACCTCACCTAAACCTAATTACTTTCCAAAGATTCCACCTCCAAATATTATCACATTGAGAGTTAGGGCTTCAACATATACATTTTGGGAGGACACAGACATTCACTCCATAACAGTGCCTATTCCTGCTACAAACTGGGGATTCTATTTTGATAAAAACGAAGAATAGATATTAAAAGATAATTATCAGTCTCTGAGGCATTATTTGAGAAGCCAATGCTTAAATTTGGTGGGGTAGGGTTTTTATGAAATTTTACTGGAAGATACTTTCTGGGATGGGTAATACCCTAGCATATCAAGTTTATCCATTCATTCAACAAATATTTACTGAGTATGGCAGGTACTTTGCTAAATATTGGCATACATTGATGAACAAAGCATACATGTTTTCCACTCTTGTGAAACTTACATTCTTGGGGGGTGGGTGAGAGAAATTGATAAAATAACCACACATATAAACATATAGGTGGTGGTAAGTGTTATACAGGAAAAGATAGTGAATCATAAGGGATTTTAAAATAGGGCAACCTGCTCTTGTCTAGCCATCAGAAAAGACTTCCCTGGGTGAAATGTCAGCTGAGATCTGAAGACTAAGGATAGAGGGAAAAGCATCCTGGGCAAATGACACAGTGTGTGCAAAGGCCCTGAGGTGGAGAGAAGTGTGGCTTGTTTGAAGAACTTAAGGTGGGACATGGTAACTAAAGGGAAGAGAGATATGTAATGAGTCTGTAGACATAGAGAGGTGTTAAATTAGTCAAATGTGTAGAAGCTATCTTAAAGATGCTGACCTTCATCCTAAGAGCAATGTGAAACTACTGAAGTGTTTTAAGCTGAGATTGACACAATCAGATTTACATTTGGAAAAGCTCACTCAGGTGGCCTGTGGGAGAATGGATTCCAGGGGATATACAAAGATCAGTGAAGAAGTTATTGGAGGGGTCCAGGTGAGGAATGATAGTAGCTTGGAATTAGGCAGTAGTAGTGGATAAAAAGAAGTGGATATATGCAGAAGACATTTAGGACACAAAAAAATCAACACATTTAGTGATATATTGGATATATATCCAATGGGTATCAGATGAGTAGAATGTCAGACAGTAGGGGTCAGAGATGACTTTTTGTCTTTTGGTTTAAGTAATTGGATGGATGGTGGTGCCATTCACTCATAGGGTACTTTGGGAAAGGACTAGGCTTCAAGAGGAAGATCATGAGTCGGATACGTTGAGCTTGAAGGCCTTTGTGATATTTAAATGGAAATGCCAAGAAGGCAGTTGTTTAAATGGGTAGAAGTTTAGACAGTAGTTTAGCTGGAAATATAAATATATTTGGGAAACATTTAAAAATGAAGAGAATTGAGGCCACACCTGGGATGGTGCAGAGAAAGAAGTCTGTTTTGGGAAGGGTCTGGGGGAATGAGAACATATAAAGGCTGATTAAGAAGTGGGTGAAACAGGAAAATCAATGGAACTAGAAGGTGGGCAGAGAAGGAAAACTAGAAGCCTGTGGTGTTAAAGAAGACAAAGTAAGAGAAGTCAAATGCAGGGAGAAGTCAGATAAGATGAGAACTGAAAATGTTCTTTGAATTTAGCAAAAAGAAAAAATAGCTAGTGTTGTTGGAATCGTTTTGGATGTTTGAAAGCCACTGGATTGAGAAGTGCACTGAAAGGAAAGAGAGACAGTAGGCTGGTACCTGAGGATCAAATTGGATTGATCTTTTGTCTTTGGTTCATTGTCCTGTCTTCATTTTTGGCCTCAAACTCACTGCCTGTTTTTCTCATTGGCCCCATTTTTATAAATTTGATTTACATCATTCATTTGAGCTTTTGTATTTTTAATCACTGATGTGTTTATGCATGAAAAATATATAATATGATTTTGAGTTTTTCTTTTAAAAATTATCTAAATTCTGTTGCACTACACTGCGCTTCTGTTTCTTGAATTTTTTTACCCAGCCTCTCAACATGTTGTTTTTTAAGTCTATCCATGTGGACCTAGTTTGTTTCTTTTTTTTTATGGCATCTCAGTTTTTCTAAGATGGGAATTTAAGTTGTTCTCAAACTTTTAATACCACATATGATGAAATAAGAAGCCGTATTGTGTACGTCTTTTGGATTTGGTATGTAAGTTTCTCTGGGGTGTATGTCTAGGGGTGTATGTTTTATTGAATTTTAGAATATGCACAGACTCACTTTCATAAAGTATTGCCAGAGTACTCTGTAGGATGGCTGGCCAGGTCACATTCCTGCCAGCTGCACAAGTGAGACCCCATTTCCTTGTTTGCTTCCTAGTATTTGATTCTGGTATTTTGATTTGGGGCATTTCATTTTTTTGTCTAGCAGTAATATTATAATGGTGACTATGATGAACATAAGTGATTAGATCTATATCGTGAAGTTTAAGGAAAATAAAGAATATACATGGAATTAACTCTCAATATTTAGTAATAAAATTATTAAATTTAGGCCAGTTTTCCATTGTTGGCCACATCTCTTCCTGCTTCAAGATTGCCATTCCCCCTCATTTGTGTAATATGCTTAAAGAATCCAACAACTAAATAAAATATTTATAGAGAAATTTATAAAAACTAAATCCTCTGAAACCTAAAGTGAGAAATTACAAGTTAACAGTAGCCTATTTGTCAATTGTAAGATAACCTACTCTTACTCTGAGTTACTGGAAAGATACTCTTAGAGACTATTTTCCAGTTGTCTTTCTTTCAAAGTTTGGAAAGTTTGAGAAAACTTCTGAAATTTCTGGGAGCACTTTGAAATGAAGATAAGGTTCTGAGTCACCAAGTTCCATGGGAATTATAAAATTAAGAAAAATAAATATGTAGTTTATATTTTTGTCCCCTATTTGTGTGCCTTCTGTTTGTATTTATATTGGCATTCATGATAACTTTATAACCCCAAACTTCCTCTCTTCCCGTTAGCTATGAATGCAAATATTTCCAATCAAAGTACTTCATTCCTGTTTATATTCCATGATATCTATCAGTAGGTTATTGGAGTGTACTCACTCAAATTCAGGTATTTCCACAACAAACAGGATTTTAAATAACTCTTTAAATAGCAACTTTAAACTACAAGTGATGAAATCACCAAAAAATATTTTTTGGAAAAAAAGAAACAACAAAACAAGCACATATAACTCATAGAGATGGCTCTGAGTAAGGCATAAGACTGTGGATCGCTTGGCCTCTAATCTCTCCTCACCAGGGATTTGTGATAGTTTGATCATCAGGGAGCTTGGTCTATATCTCAGCTTATTTTATTTTTTTTTGACTTTTTGGTGTTGGATCTCATTTTTTATCCCATTAATCCTATTGACTGAAGAAATAATGATCTACTAGGTTCTTTTAACTTCTAAGAAATATAGACATGCTCAGATTACCTTATTTAATGGGGTTTATTGTAATGATACCCCGGGAAACATGGAAGCATGAAACAGTTTCAACCACTAATCACTCAAGATTCAAGGAAACTGCAATGTATTTTAGGATACAGTTAGGATACAGTTCTTAATAGCTCTGACATCCTATTACTCACAAACTGAAAAACCTATTGCTCCCTATTCCTTGGTCCATCTTTATGTTAACATCTCTTGCTATTTCTGCATCTACTGCTCCTGACACTTCTCTTTGAACCTTCTTTGTAAATGTCAAGTTCAAGTCTTTTCTCCAACAGGGTGGTATAGTTAATCATCATCCATTTTAGGCTTCACCTTCCCTTATCTACATATGAGGCTGGGTTCTTATATGAGTTTGCTTTGTAGTTTGTTAACAGCCTCTAGTGGCTGCCTCTGGTTTAGCTGCTCATGCAGGTCCAAACATTGTGGCCACTGGACCAGCACTGCTTATGTGTGAACAAATGGTCACGTCAGGACTCTGAGACTGTCTTGAAGTAATCAATATAACTAGGAAGTATCTCGCTTGACCAGATGAATACAGACTACATCTGACTATTTTGTTAAACACGTAGGAGAGACTTACTATACTTTAGCTGCAGGCATTTTCATGTCCAAGATGATTGTTTTCTAAGGGTTTCCTTCAAAGCTAGTATGGTCAATTTGAACCGGTTTTCCTGGAAGTTTCCAGGTTCAAGCATTGAAGGTTTCATATCCTGGGAAATTCCTGTCCCAGGCATCTGGGGGGTGGGGGCGGGAGGCTGGTTATACTAAAGCATATTCTTTCACATTTTTCTTCCTTCCTTCCTCCCTCTTTCCCCTCCTCTCTCTCTCCCTCCCCTCTCTCTCCCTCCCTTCCTTCCTCTCTTTTTCCTCCCTCCCTCCCTTCCTTCCTTCCTTCCCTCCCTCCTTCCTCCCTCCCTCCCTCCCTCCCTCTCTCCCTGTCTCCCTCCCTTCTCCTCTCCCTCTCCCTTCTCTCCCTCCCTTCCTTTCTTTCTTCCACAAATATTTATGAAGTACCTGTTATATCAATCTCTGTACTGGGTGGTGGAGAAATAGTGGGGAAGGGGACAGATACATCCTGTATTCTTCTTGAACTCACAGGTCTATAGTGGCAGACAGAACCTGAACAAGTAATTCTAAGTGTGATGAGCAAGTGGAAAGGCAAAGTGCAAGGTATCCTGGTGGAGAAGACTGGAACTTGGAAGAATCTACCTGGAGGAGAGTTGATAGTGAGGAAACAACTGAGAAAAGGACACTCTCATAAATTGTACTCAAATGTGTGTATGAGGCGGGAAGGGGACAGAGTGCTAATAAACAAGTGAACAAAGTGAGTGCTCTGAAACAAATCAAACTGGGTGATGAGACAGGCGCCTTGGCACGTGGTCAGGTAGTCAGGGAATTTCTCTTGGGGGAGGCAACATTTTGGTTAAGACCTGCATGGGAGGAAGGAGTTAGTTATCCATAGTCATGAGAACGGAAAGGGGGCCAGTGTCACTGGCCTTAATGAGTGGTAGGAGATGAAGGAAGAGAAATAGACAGAGTCCAGATCACATAAAGTATCAAGTCTTAAAAGGCCATGATAAAAAACTTGGATTTTATATTTTATAGTAGGTGTGATGGGAAGGGTTTTATGCAGAATAACCTGATCTCAATCCAAGGGATATTTTCCTTTCTGTGTGAGATGGTTAAAGCCTGAAGAAGTAATACTAACTATAATATTTAAGCTGGAGAGATTATGAGGTTGATAGTATCAATGCCATTGAGAATTTAGGGAGAGGTAATAGCTTACAGAGAAAGAAATTTCAACATGTTAAGTTTAAGAGGGATAGTGAAGCATAAGAATTCCTGGTTAATAATTTTAATTAAAGCTGGTTTTTAATGTAATATTTAGAAGGTATTGTGTACTTGTACCAGTGGTTAAAGATATGTGATTATATTAATTCCCCAGAATAGTGTAAACAGAAATGAAAAAACAGAGAACCCAGGACAATATGAGAAGAAAAGTCCAATTTGATGGTGTCAAACGTTTGAAATGTGTCTTTGAGGCATTTAAAATGGCAAAAATCCCTTGAGCTCAGCACATAATTATTGTCTAATGATAATAGTCTATGTCCTAAAACACTTTTAAGTCCCATATAGACCAACTATGAACAACCCTTATCTTAGGGAAGAGTCCCTGATTCTCAGACTTTTAAAGTAATACTAACTAGTTGTCCCTGGAAACACACAAATTTTTACTTGGCCAATTACACAAAGTAGAGGACTACATAATATTCTTTCAGAATGGAAAGATTTTATTTTATTTTTAAAATGAAATTTTTTCTCCATAAAAAGAAAAATATATTTATATGTGATTTAAAAATTAGTTTCTTTCTTTTTTATTTCAATAGTTTTTGGGAAACAGGTGGTGTTTGGTTACATGGATAACCTCCTTAATGGTGATTTCTGAGGTTTTGGTGCACCCATCACCTGAGCAGTATACACTGCACCCAATGTGTAGTCTTTTATCCCTCACCCACTCCCACCCTTGCCCCCGAGTCCCCAGAGTCCATTATATCATTCTTATGCCTTTGTGTCCTCATGGCTTAGCTCCCACTTATAAGTGACAACATTTGATGTTTGGTTTTCCAGACTGGAAAGATTTTAAATGCAGTTTTAAAGAACACGTGCATTTTTAGTTTTAAAATTCCTCTTATCAGATAGATAAGAAGAATAAGTTCTAGTGTTCTGTACACTGTAGGATGACTCTCGTTAGCAAAAACATATTACATAATTTCAAATTGCTGCTTTTCTTTGAACAGCCTATTTTTGGTGAAAAGTAAAGTCCCTTTAGCAAGAAAAATTGGACAATTGACAATATCTTCCATTTCATGTGCACATGAATCAGAAAGGTCAAGCTGATGCTCAGCTCATCCTTTGGAAGGTTGACAAGGGAGCAGATTGAGAAGGAGAAGACATGGTAAATGACGAAAGAAAAGAGGAACAAGTGAAGTGTGAAGGAATAGGGTTCTCAGCATAGGGAGAGCTAGCCTAAGGGGGTCTTCATGATCCACTTGGAGAGGCATGGAGTGATTAATAATGGACTCATCCAAGAAGATTAGTAGAAACTAGGGCAATCATGGAGACAGGAGTGATAGGAAACTCCCCAACTTCCCATGCTATGGTAACAGGTGCTCTGAGGACCATAAGGTATAGATAGCATTTCCTCTGTGCAGATGATACAGGGGCATACTATAACTTGTAAAAAATCTCAGAGATAGTAAATACTGGAACAAGAGCTACAGCAATCTTGTGTTCTTATTCTTAATTTTCCAGCAGAGTCACAATTTCAGATTTCTACTTAGTGGTATCCAAAGAACATTTTTATTTCTGAAATCATGTGTTTCAACTTACTAGAAGCCATGTGTTTTGGGTCCTGGTCCAGCACTCTTTTCACTATACTTACCACCTTATCTCTCGGAGGGAGTCTGTCAGATTTTGTAACTCTGACAGATATTATTCCATAAGAGGTTTACCCAATGGATATCTAACAGGGAAGTGAAATTCTTCTCACAGTTGGTATGATTTACTCTTAAATTATGAATGACCACTGGGCAACCTATTTGAGATGGAAACTTATGTAATATGATTAAGCTATGTTCTCCAGAGTGGCATTCGTTGTACTTCAACAATAAATACCAGAGAAAAACAATAATTGGTTTTGTATGGAAGAACAAGGGAAATATTTTATCTTCCTAACTCAAGTGTTGGAACATTTTGGCAGTGTGGGTCAGAAGGATATTAGAAATAGTGCTGAAATGTAGTATATTTTAGAGAGAGAGAAATGCCTTGGCCTCTTGCTAATCTACTTATCCTTCTGAGTGAGAATGCCACCACCTGTGATTTAGTATTTAGAAACTACTTTGACTTAAAAAATAAAAATTTAAGGAGCAGTCATTAATAATTTGGCCAAGAGGAACATCAAAGTTTAAAAATGATTCAAGAATACAACACAACAAAATTTGAAGCAAAGCATCTTGATTGGTGAGAAATTCAAATAGGTGTAGACCATATTTGTGAATAGTAGGCTGAGGAGAGGTAGCTTGTTTTGCATGTAGGTAATATGCAAAATGAAGATGCTGATTATGAACAGTAAAAGCCTTTAGAAGTTTGGTAATTTTAAACTGAAAATTACATTAGTGGGCATACTCTCTGACTTTAAAAATATACCTTGTGGAGAATGCCTTATCTAATGAGCTTTTTGCTAGAAACAGAGTGTCATGTAAGCTGGGAATAATTAGAAAAATAGGTCTTGTACAGAATCTCCGATTTATAGGACTTTTTGCTGAACACAGATGGTTGGGTTTCTAGAAGACTCTTATTGAATTGTCTTACTAGATAATGTAGAGGATTAAAAATTATCTCAGAGGTGCCTTTGCTCTCAAGAAGCTTATAGTCAAGTAAGGAAGAGAAGTCATACATGATGAGCTGATCAATCACTTTTTGACTTTTATCTTCTTGTATTTTCTGTGTTATATATTATGTAGCCAAAATGTGTATTCTAAATTTCTACCAAATACTAAACACATTTGAACCTTTTGTCAGATTTTTCACTTAGGAAACACCTTCTTCCCCTAATCTCTGCAAACCCAAATCCTACCAAACTTTCTGGGCCAGCATGCTGTTGTATTTGGCTAAGTTAGAAGAAAAGCTTTCATCATTAAGGAGGTTGAGAAATTAGACATTGTGTTGTCAGAATCACTGTCAGCCTGGATGTTGAAGTCACTGAGAACAGCGGCTGATTGTGGAGTGAAAAGGATGGCTTATGAGCAAGTGGCTGATATAACGAAAGAAGATGGAACTGTTTTAGAAACTAGTAGAGGATGGAACACAGCGAGGAAAAGGTGACTTAAATGGAAGGTTTCCCCTTAGAAGAACAGAAGTAATTGAGGGAGAATTGCAAGTGAGTAGTTTGAGAACAATGATTGGGAAGAAAGAGAAACTATTTTATCAGAAGCCCCAGGAGTGGGATATTCAAAACTGGATATGTGGCTGGGCGCAGTGGCTCACGCCTATAATCCCAGCAATTTGGGAGGCCGAGGCGGGCGGATCACGAGGTCAGGAGATCGAGACCATCCTGGCTAACACGGTGAAACCTCGTCTCTACTAAAAATACAAAAAATTAGTCAGGCGTGGTGGCGGATGCCTGTAGTCCCAGCTACACTGGAGGCTGAGGCAGGAGAATGGCGTGAACCTGGGAGGCGGAGCTTGCGGTGAGCCGAGATCACGCCACTGCCCTCCAGCCTGGGCAACAGAAGGAGACTCCGTCTCAGAAAAAAAACAGACTGGATATGTAGCCATCTGCTTTGTGCTATCCCCAGAGGGTGGCCTGGTTACATTTAAGAGAGGGAGGTGGAAGGACCAATCAAATAAAATGTTCAGCCCATAGATATGCTAGGAGTTTGTTCCTGAATGAACAGGGCTTCCATAGAACAGAGTGGGAGGGATAGACTGGGTGGTTCAAGTGTTGGCATTGGAGGGACCTTGTGGTATAGATAAAAGAGGATGGAGGAAATTGGAAGGGGTGGAAGCATGCTCTGAGGATGCAGATAACGAATAACTGGATTAGAAAGTGTAGTGGATTAGGAGAGAGCATAAAGGGATTTAATAAGAAAAGGAAGAAGTGAATGTGAAAGAAGTGACTGTACATTTTTAAGTATGATTATTTACCGGACTTGAAATTAGTGAGCTGTAGATTTCAGTAACAACTATCAGCTAATAGAACTTTGAGGCTAGTGGCTTAATATGTTTAAGTCTATTTCTTAATCTGTAGAATGGAGATAATGACACTTGCTGGATATTTCTCACAGGTTGTCTTGAGAATCATATTAAATATGATCATATGTAATATTTAATTTGGTCTGATCACATTTAATGTGATTATATTAAATACATATTTTCTTGGGAAAAGGAATGTTATCATTTAAGTGAGATGACTTGATACATTATAAATTGCTGTTTAAACGTAAAAATTAGAATTATTTTTATTGGAGAAATAAGGATTTATCAGCCCCAGAGTTCCAAGTAGATCACGAGTATAAATCAAGATTTTATTTTATGATGATATGCATCTGAAGAAATGACTTCCTCTACTCTGTAAATCAGCATTTCCTTCTTAGGTGAACTACACTATGTGAATAAGATTCAACCAAATTGCCACAGGGAATTGAATTCTGGAATTCAATGAAAGAAAGGAGATTAAAATTAGGGGGCTTTAAGAGCTATAATTGTCTTTAGATCTTAAGGTCTTCTGGTAAGAAAAAAAAGGAAAAAAATTATATCAATCTTCAGCTGTCTGCTTCATTCTTCCATAGACAGGCTGTTCATGTTATTGAAAATTGTTTCCAATTCTATGTTCTGTGTTTAGGAAAAGGGTGCTAGAGGGGAGTAATTACAAGTACTCTGGCCTTTCATCTCAACCCAGGAATCTTAAGTGACAGCTGTTTGAGGGACTTGTCATTCAATTAAGTGGTTTGAGACTTTGCCAGTGGTTAAAAACCCTGTGGTTCATAGGAGTTTGCAGCCATGGGGCCGCATAGTCTCACAAGAGCACTCGTGTTTCATTGCAAACCATTGCTTTCTTGGCCACAAGGATGCTGGACAGACGTCCTGACCACGATGTTTATTTCTTGAGGGCAAAAATCACAATGAAAATTGGACCTGAGTCTAAGAGTAAATGATTTTTTTCCCCTCTGAAATGTATAATATGGTAGTTAGAAATGAAATGATTGTAAATGTTTTTCATTCAGTGGGAAGATGCAGAAAGGATTAGTAGGAGAGTGAGATTTTCTTTTTACTCTTTCTTTCCTCCCCATCAAATGGTGATTCTATTTCTAAATGATTTAAGTTTCTCTTTCATAAATGATATTGCACTAGGTATACGTGGGATGAAAAGAAAGTAGAAAGCAAAGCACTTTGGAGAATTTGCAATGAGTAGGGGAATTACAACTGATAACAATTTCAAGGCAATTCATAAGCCATAGTGGCACTGTTAAGTACCAATAGAGTTCAGAAGTGCCTGAGAGTTACATAATGACCTCCCTCAAGTGAGATTCCTAACCAGCAATGGGAGAGAATGTACTCTGCGCATGCTTCCAGTGGGGTAGATATCCCTCCCCTGAACTAGGTCTCTAGGTAACAGTCTGATCCATCTCTTTTCATTTCCTCTGTTTTGGTTGTCTTCTGCTTGGCTTTTTTTTTTCTTGTGTAATACATATTAGAAGCCAAGTATTATTTATTAAGTCATTAGTCCTTTTATTTTCCATGGATACAATCTTGCTTTTTCCTTTGAGAACTAGTTAGGGTTGTCTTGACAAGTTCTATTTCATGGAATAAATTCCTAATCTTAAGGACTTTTAGAATATTATGCTAAAATCTTTTAAAGCAATATTACTAAGACCTTCAAAACCATTATAGATGTAATAAAGAGATTGATTTTGAGAACTTGTCTTATAGGCTAGTAGTGACAACACACAATTTTCTTCCCTCAATTTTGTGCAATTGCAACGTAAACATATTGGATGAGTGTGATGGAACTAATGTAAGATAAAAATATTTAAGTATGAAAAGGCAAAATGAGGTTAACTTGCCCTCATCTTTTATGTCCTGCCTTGATGTCATCCAAATGACCTATTGTCAGAATAAAATTGCTTTTATTTAAAATTTGGTGATCAAGCAGGAAGCCTTTCTTATCAATGTCTGTCCTTGCACCAGGAATTAAAGAAGCCTACTCCCTCAGAACAAAGGACATTCCCGTTCAAAAAATTGCCCCCATAACCCTAACCTGATACCTGTTTGCCTTTAAACCTTCCACAGTAGGTCATTCCTCAGGCACATGAAGGCATCTCCTCTCCCAGCTCCACATTTATCAGCAAAAAAAAGCAAACACCACCATTTCACAGGTACACAGTGTCTCCACACCTATTACAGTGGGGGCAGTGGTGACCTTACCCTGGCCCAAGCCACCCGCGAGGAGCCTTTGATGTGACCGGGGCCTCATGTTTTAATACAGTCTAAACGTCTCACATTCGAACTGCATGAGTCCTCTTTCCAGCCATATTAGAAGTGATATCAAAGGCAGTCACATTTTAATGGTCTTTACCCTAAGACAGGGCAAGGGACTAGGGTAAGCTTGGTGAGGTTGTGTTTCTTCCCTGTTTTTACCTCTCCTGCCTGTCTACATCCATCTTTCTGTCCCCAACTTATCTGCATGCCACATGTCTATCATGGGCAGGATAGACTGGTTCCGTGAAAAGAAAGAGCCCTCAGGGAAAATAAGCCCACTTCCTTTTACAAGTTAAAAAAATACGCCACAGGAGGTAATTCTACATTGTCTTTTCCCAGCAGAGTGGGTGATGTTCATATTTGGGGTTAGGCACTTGGTGGATTTATAGTGCAGGAGGGAGTTGTCACAGGAGGATGATAATTAGAAAGTGGACCAAGGAAACCAGGAGTTCCAAGTTTCATTTTACAGGCTTATAGCTGGTGCTTGTTTGAGCAGGAAGAAAGTTTAACTGTCATATGGTACAAGAAATTTATTTTACAGATGAGGTTATTCTTGGTGTCAAATAGAGTGAAGCTCTTAAGGAAAAAGATTCAGTGATCAAATTATGTCATGTATGGGATGGGGTTGAAAAGCTTTGAGGAACTATCTTTCATTATAACACACACACACACACACGGAAGTTAAATCTTATGTAAAGACAGCTTGAAGGTCATTTTTACTTATGGACTCACAGTAATAATAACAACACACATTTACTACCTGATTATATGCCTCATACTCTTCTAAGCACTTGATAGATTTAATTTATCTAGCCCTGATAGCAACTCTCCGAGGTAGGTACTATTACTCTCATTCCAATGGAAAATTGGAGACAGAGAGAAGCTGAGTAACTAACTCAAGGTCACCCAGCTGGGAAGTGGCAGGGGTAGGACCCAACGCAGGAACTTGGCTGCTGTGTCTGTGCCCTAATCTACCACATCCTATTATGTCTCTGGCAGTCTCTGACCAGATATGTAAGTTTTGTATTTTTTTACTAGTTTTAAAATTGAAATTATTAGACTGGATTTTTTTAAAAGAAAAATGCACTTCTATATTTGTGTTGCTATCATTGTGTCGGCACAATGACATACACATATTAGACTGATCAGCTTCTGTGCTTCCCTGCCAAGCAACAATATTTACAAGAAAGAAACCCACACAAAGCTCTGACTAAATTGTCCCATTTGTGTACTTCTGTGAGGGAAAACTGTCTATGGAAATTTCTTAACATGAATTTCTTTGAAATTGTTAAAGCCTTTTATTTATCAAACAGTATAGACTGTTAAAAGTAAAACTTCCTCTGTGCTTCAAAGTTTGGCCCAGTTGGTTAATCTTTCAGGAGTGTTGAAAACAGAGCTTTAATTAGCAATTTTATCAGTTAATCCAGTCACTCAGCTTCAGTTCTTATCTGAATCCTTGGTAGTGCCAGCACTTTGGGACATCAGAAAAAAGCCGACTTGTCAGTGTGATAGTTGAGAGGACTTCTGTTGAGGAGAAAAAAGATCTCAGAAATGGACAGTATTAAATGGAATCTGATACCAGTCCAAAAGAAGTGATCTCACCAACAGAACCAAGAATAGAACTTGGTTTCTCTTGCATGTCTCTGTAATCCTCTGTGGTATGTCACCTTTGTTAGGCAAGACAGAGTCTGCAGTCTTGAGGAGTGTGAAGACAGAACTTAAAACAAGTGAAATTTCCAAGCCAGTTAGTCACTGAGTTGAGCATAACCCTGGAGTGGCTCTTCACTATGCAAAACCAAAGAAGAGTTTGGAAAATTAACATAGGGCTCATAGAACTCAGTTTCCTGATGGAAATGAGAAAAATCTCAATGACATGAAGTCATTAATTTTTTGCCTTCTCTAATACAATCCAATCAGGGAGGCTTGAATCTTCTTCCAAATTCAATTTATTTTTCCCTCTGGTATACTTTATTGATTGCATTTCTATGAAACATCTTGTTTTTCTTGTATTTGAACTGCATTAAAATATATTACTACCTAGAAAGAAACCTTTACTTCTTCAGAAACAAAGAGCACTTAAGCTATAAAAAGAAGATCCATAATTTCATTATCTCAGCATGCGCCTGTTATCATTGCAACAGCAGAGCAAGTAACAGGGAAAAAAATTCCGTAAGGGAGACATTGGAGCCAGGAGATATTTACGCTTGCCTAAGCAGTTCTGATGATTTGATAGTTGAAATGTTTATGCTTTTGTTCACTTAGATAACGTTCTTAGGACATCTATTTTAAACAACAGATAATCGTAGTTAGTACTGAGGGGGCTGACATAGTGGTCGTTTGTATCTGAGGATTATTAAAACAAACTTAGATGATTGTAGCATAGGGTGACTATCTTTGGCAAAGCAATACTTAGCATTTCATGCTAAAAATGATAGCGTTTTAGATTTATTATAAAACTACAGAAAAACACGTTTTTCTTCAAAAGCAGAAGAGTGGAATATTAGAACTTAATGAAAATTTACTTTGTTTTTATTTTTCACTGGACTGTGCTTGAAAAGTAAAGTCAGTATATGACTGTATTTTGTCTTTTGTTCAGTGTTCTTTCTTCTTCTTTATTGTTTGACCTAATTTTGAAGTAGCTAAAGTGCCAAAATCAAAGACCGGTTAATTTTCCCTGAAGGCTATTGAATGTCATGCCATTATTCTAATAATAAGAGGTTTGTTTAGCTGCTTTGATTTCCACAAGCTCTATAGCCTTTTTTTCCTGAGGGAAAAAACACCTCTTGCCTAAAGTTTTCTCACAACTAAGCAAGCTAGATATCATGCCAATCTCTGACTTGGAGTAAGTTGGAATGGCTGCTGCTTTCACTTACTGAGATATAGGAAATTATGAGCAAATAAAATGCAGAACTCAGCTTAATAGGCTATATTAAGCTTGTGTACATAAACTCTATAGGAGATTTGAATCTTACACTTTGCTAGTTCCAATAATGAGACACTGGCAACACAATTCTTGGCTCTTTGTGGAGCTGAAGGTTTATCAGGATTTAATAAAAAGTATCAATTATATATTATATATTATATATCTCTATATAATGCTCTCTCTCTATATATATGTGTGTGTGTGTGTGTGTGTTTGTGTGTGTGTGTACATAATCACCAATAACTTCAACCAGTTCTCAGGGAGTTTCAAGCATCTCTTTTGCTAACTATCACCTCATAATTTCCCAGTTCGTGCCCTCTGGTACCCAGACTCCACCATCTAGCTGGAATGTGTACTATGTTGATTCATCCACCTTTTCTTGTTCTTCCCTACTCATGTCCTCCTTTCCTCCTTACCTGGCTTAAATTCTACCATTGTAATCACTTTCTTACATACACCTTTTCCCCTTTTCACTTTGATATACAAACTTCTTGCCTGTTCTGATCCTGTGCAGCTAATGTGGCTGGAAAAATAGTCATAAGCAAGCTGACTGACTTCATTCAAAATTCACGCCCACTGGCCTCAAGTGAAACTTTAGATGACCTAGGGTCACCATCTTTTTACATTTCTCTACTCCTTTCACTCTCCTCGTTTCCTAGGGAGGCAGTAGTTTTTAACCATGGAGATTTTGTTCCCAGGGGACATTTGGCAATACTGGAGATGTTTTTGGTTGTCACAGTCTCAGGGAGAGAGTGCTACTGGCATCTAGGTGAGTAGAGATCAAAGATGCTTCTAAATAACCCCACAACAAAGAATTACTCTGCCCTAAATGTCTACAGTGCCAAGGTTGAGAATCCCTGAGGAGAGCATTTCATATCTTCTCTTTCTTTAAACTTCCAACACTCTTTCCTGTCTGTACTTTCAGCTAATGATCTTAATTCCTTTTCAGTCTGAGAAAATAAAAGCAGTTAAAAGAGACTTACTCACTCAAACTCCCACTGGCATACCTGCCTACCTTCATATGTCTATGTCTTCCTTCCTGTTACGCTGGATACCCATCTCTGGTCCTACAGAAGGCTGATCCCTTTGCATGAGTACTCTTCAATCAGGGACAGAGTTCCAAGCTCTGGAAGGGTGACACTCTATGTTTGCCAAAACCACCCTGCTTTTAAACACAACAACATTGAAAGGCAGCCCACAAATCTGAGGGGCATCACTTTGGGAGACATTCTGGTCATACAAGATGATGGTGACTATTGGACTGCCTGTTAATGACTAAATGGAACTCTAGTAACATGCTACTATCTTTTGACTCCTATTTTTCAGGTTATATCTACTACAAAGAATATAATCTGGGAAGGAGTTTCTGAGAACTACTAGGAATCTAGGAATTCAAACTGTGTGGTGTAAGTCTCAGTGTGCAACTGTAAATATTGGTGATCAAATGATTTGAAAGATTCCTGGTTATAACAGACAAACTATAATGGTAGCATGCCCAACACACCGGAGTGTACTCTGCACTAATGCGTGTTACCATCATTTTTGTGGATGGAAAGCTATTAAGCAGAATAGGGAAAAACTCTGAAGTTCCTGATGGGATCAAAATAGTGGGCATTGCATGGTAGATCTGAGTTCCCCTGAAGAGTGGCCCCACCCTGAGACAGGAATATTGTGGCCTTATGGCACACTCAAACTGACTGGTATTTTGATCTGACCACTGCTCATCTAACCCCAGGATTATGTTGCACCCATCATTTTGGGGTACAAAATATGTATTCCAATTCTACTCAGGCCATTAGCATGATTTGGCAATAACACGCATGGTAGATTAAACAGCACTGGCCCACAAGACAGAAAAGGGCCTTCAAGGAGACAGGTGCTGGTCTAGGTATCTTGGGACAAAGAGAATTTGCTTTTAATGGGGAGAGGTATTTTGAGGAAAATGATTTATTAGCTAGAATAAACAGATTAGAGAAGTTTCCTTCCAGGAGGAGGCAAAGGATGGAAGTCACCCTGGAAAGATAATTAGCAAAATGTGTCTGGCAGACTCAACAACTAATGCCAGATAATGTAAATCTGCTCTTGGGAAACAGCTTGTACCCTGACCCAATAGGGCCTCTTGACTATTTTAATTCAAATGAAGGATGAAGTGGTCATGGGGCAGTGACCCTCTATTCTAGTTGCTGAAGCATGAGGGCCTAACCTTTGGGAATCTTATGGCCCTCCAAACTTATGGAAGTTCTCGGGGGGCACTCGAATTTGCATCATTGTAGTGTGACTGACTTTGCCCCCAGAATAGGTTGAAATAAAACACTATTTAGGATAGGAGCTATTCTAAATATCACTTGTGTCCTGCCTATAGGAGGGAGGTGGCCCCTGCTACATAACAATACAAAATGGTAACCAGACTCAATATAGTCTGTGGGATGAGACAGGGTGGTTGACTTTGTCCCCAGTTACCTTGGAACCCAGAAATAACTGAACAATGGCCAATTGTAACAATGTCTGTTTTTAATAAGATCTAGTATATGAGCAAGGGTTGATTCTGTTAAGAAGGTAAAGTAAATACCTCTGTAGTTCTTACTGGTCTGTTCTGTAATGAAATTGAATTGTACCGTGACCATACCGCAATATGGTATAATACTGGTGTTGTTGGTAATATTCAACTACCTCATGTAAACAAGTCTTATGATAATACTGATATTGATGATTAATTATATTGAGAGATTGAGTTACATCCTGCTCAGGATGTAATACCTATAGAAAATGGCTGACCTGAGGAAGAACTTGATACAGCTAGCCTAAAGCTGATTTCTAGGATAAATAGTTCAGTACAAGTTTATCATAAGATACAAATAGCAGTAGACCAGGTGAAAATAAGAATAACAAATTAGTACAAGCATACAAAAATATATATTATGGTTTTATAGGTCAAATTAGTTGTTTCTTTGAACTGGCTTCTCCAAATGTGAGCCATATTCATTTTGGTACCATTGCTACATCTATTCTATGAGTGCTGCACCAAATATAAATGTTCTGACAGGCATAATCAGTTTGCTATAAAGGATATGTGTCAAAGACCAGGGGGTGACCTGTGGTATGATAAGAAAAATATTTGATCTTTGTCTCTGGTTCCTGTCACAGAGCCAAAACCCTTAGAATTTTCTGAGTGATTAGATTGATAGGAGCATCTTTTGTTCTAATGAAGTGCCTCTTGAAGCTTCCCTAGAGAGATTTAGAATGGGGCCTGTAACCCGAAGGACCAAGTCTTGATTAGCAGCTTGGAACTTTCAGTTCCAACCCCCAACCCCTGGGGAGGATAAAGGGGCTGGAGATTGATTTAATCAGCAATGGCCACAATCATGGCTGGGTAATGAAACCTCCATGAAAAACCCTAAATGATGGGGTTTGGGAGCTTTGAGTTGGCAGACACGCCCAAGTGCCAGGAGGCTGGTGCACCCCAATTCCATGGGGACAGAGGCCCCCTTCTGTGCTTGAGACCCTTCTAGATTTCTTCCTATATGCCTCTTCATCTGGCTGTTCATTTGCATCCTTTATCATAAACTGAAGTAGTAAGTGCAGTGTTTTCCTGAGTCCTGTGAGTCTTAGCAGATTATTGAACCTGAAGTGGAGGGATTGTGGGAACCTCTGACTTTGTAACCAAGTCAGACAGAAGTGTGAGTAAACTGGATACCTGATATATGTGTAAGCAGCATCTGAAGTGAGGGCATTCTTTTGGGACTGAGTCTTTAAACCTGTGGAGTCTGACACTAGCTCTGAGTAGTTAGTGTCAGAATTGGATTAAATTTTAGGAAGCCTAGTTGGTGCTAGAGAATTGGAGAACTGGTTGGCATGAGGAAAAAACCACCCACTCTACATCTGTGCAACCTCTCAGCACTGAGTGCCTTACAGCTCAGCCCTGGATCTCCTAAGTTCTCTGCCTACACTTGTTTCTAATTGGAGATTGCATCCCATATCATGGTTTTAATTATCATCCATATGTTCTGGACTCCCAGTTTTGGATTACTGGCCTGAATTTTATCTTCACTTCCAGGCTCTTTATCCAGGTGCCTTCTCTGTATATCCACTTGGATTTCTAGTATGTATCTCAAGCTTAGCAAACCAAACTCCTGTTCTTATCTCCCTAAACGTCTTTCATAGTTTTTCTCAAAAAATAGTATGTTCATCCTGTCAGTTGCTATAGCCTAAAACCTTGGTGTTATCTGATCCTTTTTTTGTGATCTCACATCCCACATTTAATCTATCAGCAAATTCCATTAGCTCTGCCAAACATCAGACTTTGACAACTTCTCACCATCCCCACTACTACCATTCTGATCAAGCCTCCATCATCTTTCACCTGGAATATTGCAAAACGCACAATATAGGTCACTTTCTTTCCACTCTTCCCACAATCGAGTCAATTCCTCTATGCCTCCCATTTAACTCAGAGTAAAATCCAAAGTCCTTAAAATGTCTTATAAGGCTGTAGATGATCTGGCTCCCATCTGACCTACCAATATCCCACACTTTCATGCCACTCCACCCCCTGCCTTCTTGCTATTTTTCTAACAGGCCTGGCTTGCTCCTGTCTTAGGGCCTTTGTACTTGCTCCTTTCTCCACCTGGAATTTTATTCTCCCAGATATTTTGCTTTTCTCTACAGCATATATCCCCAGATATTAAACCATATGTTTTACTTTTTTTTTAAACAAAAAAATCTATATTCCTCTATGATCATGTAAGCTTCCTAAGTCTTATAATCCTTTTTTGGGAGTGGGGGCTCTGTTTTGTTCACTGCTATATCCTTTGCATGGAGAACAGTTCTGGGCACATGGTAGATACATGGCACATGTGTTAGAAGAATAAATGAATAAGAAAATTGTATCTTAATCATACAAACCATTCAGTGAAATAACATCTTGCTGGCTTAAGAAAAAACCATAAGTGACAGTATTAAGGCAATAATGCTTTAGTAAAAACAGTGGGGAGTGGGGAAAAAGAAAACAACAGCTGTTGACTATTTACTCTGTTCAGGTACTATGCTAGTTTCTTTATATGCATATCAAATTAAATATTTACGTTTATTCCTGTGATGTGGGTATTCAATAATTTTATAGAAATAGTAACTAAGACTCACAGAAGTAAAATTATAGCTAAAGGTCACATGATTGCTAAGCAGAATAGACACATCTTAAAGCTAATACTGATTCAAAATATCATAAACTTTTTATGTTATCACGCATTTTAAAAAGAGGCTGGGAAATGCTAAGAGATACTGAGATGGGTTATTAGTGCCATACCACCCTTTGATAGGCATTATTGAGTTCTGATCTTTTTTCTATGCTTTCTTAAAAATATTTTTATCTTTAAATAATACTGTATCACAGAATTTAGATAACATTCACAGGAAAATAAGAATCAAGTATTTAACGAGCATTAAGTGTCCTATTAATTATATTACATTCTTTATTTTAGGTTCTCTTGTTGGGAAAACCTTTTCAAAGCTATATCATATACAGTGAAATAACATTGAAATGTGGCAGGATCATTTTTTGAAGCTGTAGAAAAGCGATTTTTGTGACTTAAATAATTTTCTAAAGTTGCATTGAATTATGTATTTTGATAGCCTCTGTTTTCTGTCTTACTGTAAGTATGCATTATACAAACTATAGTGTAACAATATTTACTTTCATTTGAATTTGTTGCTGGGCCCATGAAGATGTTTTCTGACCCTTACCCTTATAAACTTCCAAAGGAGTTTGTGTGTACCCTGTTAACAGAGAAAGTGAAAAAGTAGATAGTATTCAATTAGTTCAGTTGATGATGAAGACATGTTCCCCTTTAGAAGAGGGATATTTTATAAGCCTTACAATAAATTAATTCATATTTTATTTTTGACTTTATCATTATCAATTTGGGGCAAAAATTAATCATTTTGTATGCTAATACAGGTCAATGACTAGATACCAATATCTGATGATTCACATCAATCCTTTTATTTTGTAATGTTTTAAAGGACATTTATTACCTTTCACAGTATATCTTTCTATGGGATATGAGAAAGGTTTATCACATGGAAGACACTCAAAGATATTAACTTACATGGGGTTGAACAGCACAAAATCAGTGGTTCATTACTTTGAATAGTAGCTGTAGGTCAACAAATAACTGTGATGAAGAAAAATGCTCTTTTTCACAATAATGGCATCACAAATGTCTTTGGATCATATACTGTCTAATATCAAAAAATGAAAGTTATATAAAATAGTAAAAATTTGAAAGCATGGTCTAACCACAGCTTGGGATCCTAGTCATTAAAAATTATAATATTAAAGGATTCCATGAACATGGGAAATTGTTTACAATATAGTGCCAAGTGAAAAGGCTATAAGATAATGTGTGCAATAAGGTATACCTTTTGAAAATATATATTCATATTTGCGCATAAAAATGTTGAGTGCTTATGCTTGAGATGTGATTTATTTCTTCAGGTTACTGTGGTAACTCCATTAATTTTACTGAGTTTAATTTGCTGAATTGCTGGCTGTGAGGTGGCAGGATGGGGTGGAGCTATTCCACATAGTCATTCAAAGATTCAGGCTGGTGTAGACTCTACAGTCGTTAGCTTGGGATTTTCAGTGTTTGCTGGGCATTGTCAATCAACTGCAGATGGGAAAGGAGGGAGAGGAGAAGATCTTTGGAGGGTTTTATGGGCCAGGCTAAAAGTGGAGAAAATCACTTCTGTTGCATTAGCCAGAACTCAGTGGCATGGCCACATGTAATTGTAAGAAGGATAGAAAGTATGGTCTGTTTTTATGCTCGGGAGAAAAATAAAATGGGTTTTGGTGAGCACATAATAGTCTCTGCCTCAGGTGAGATCCTGAGTAATATGTTTAGTCATTCTCAGGCTTTGCTCTGTTTATAAGTGGTTATTGGATTTCTGTTTCTCTGCTTAAGTGACAGAGCAACATATATCATCACTCGATTTTGTATCAGTTCTCATTACTACTGCTACCACCAGAAAGTGAGGCTGACATCAGGGTTCTATATGAGGGACCTACCTCAGACACTACTTGGGATTAGCTTTTTAATATGACATTGGTCCACTGATACTCTGCTGTATCAACCATTATTTCATTGTACATAGGAATCTTTACAACTTGCCATCAATCCCTTGAACATCATAAACCATGAGCCATAATAACACGTGACCACAAGAGTACGATGGCCAACTGCAGGCACATAAGTTTTCTATACTTAGTGCCTAGTAGGTGTTAGAGTAATGTTGATTGATTGATTGATTGATTGATAGTCTTCCTGAATTTTTCTGAGTGCTTTTCTTTCCCTAGTTTATAAGCTGGGATCCCCTAAAGGCAGAGACATCACTTTTGTTCTGTAAATCTCTGTTGGTATATACTTGGCTGATTGATTTTTTAGACTCCTTCTGCTGTATGATGGGCTTCTGTCGCTCAGAACAACAACAAGCTTATGTGGATAAGGCCAAATGGAATGATCTCTGGGTTTAGAGGTAGAAGACCCAGGTTCTAGTTAAGCCTGGGAAATAATCAGCTTTCTGACAGATCCATGGACACAGTGGTGTTTCCTAAACTTTTTTGGATGATTTAGGCAAGTAATACTTCCTCTCTGTCTTCTATTTCTTAATCTGTAAAATGAGGCTAATAATACTGAAACGCCTGCTCTGTCTCTGATATAACTGTGAAAATCAAATTGCTTCTAGTTTTCACTTATGAACATAAAGGATGTATGTAACATATCTAGACTTTAGAAATATGAACTTCCATAGTATTCAATTAAATCCTGCTGGATAGTCTCTCTAGACACATTCTTTAGTCTTGTCCATTTGGCTCTGTCATCCAGAAGGCTGATCTCTGTGAATTATTTATTGGGTAGGCTCCCTTGACCTATGGGTTAGCTCAAAATTACCAACAAGAGATTAGATGGCTAGAGGAAAGAGAATTGGGGTATTTATTCCACAGCTGTATCTTTGCAGGATTGCAGGATTGCAGGGTGTCAGTTGCTGTGTTCCTTTACCAAAAGCCAAAATTCCTATTTTGAGAGCTCTCCTACAGTTACAGCTTTCACCAAGTTTCTAGAATTGTTCTTTCCCCTGACCTTGCAAGCCTAAGGGTGGTAGTGGTCTTAAGGTTGCTAACCCTTGGGTGTTTTTCAATCATGCCTTATGATTGTCTTAAACCCTGCTTACATATTTGTAAGTGACCGCTTCATTAATCTCAGATCTATCATACCTTTTGTGTGTGCTATCTGTATCCTACTGAGATTCTGACCTATGAAGAGATTTCTTCAGAGCTGGAAGGAAAGTTCATATTCCCTTATGTACATTATGCAGTAGCAATATGTGCTGAGTCTATATACAGGAAATGGAAAAAAATTCCTGACATTTAGGGTCTTAAAATTTCATAGATGTCATCAACTTTGAAGAAACAATGAAAAAGCATATAAATATTGAGACATTTCAGATGCAAATTATTTATAATTTGTGCAAATATTGTGTATGCCCAATAATAAAAGACATCACACACCGGGACCAGTTGTGGGGTTGGGGGAGGGGGGAGGGATAACATTAGGAGAAATACCTAACTTAAATGACAAGTTAATGGGTGCAGTACACCAACATGGCACATATATACATATGTAACAATCCTGCACATTGTGCACATGTACCCTAGAACTTAAAGTATAAAATAAACAAATAAACAAAAGACATTAACATTATGCATGCAACTGTGTACATTCAGGCCAGCTCCTAAACAGAAACCTCTCCAATTTTTTCCTGCTTGGGAACTTTTGGTCAGCTCCTTAAATAAGTTGCAATTTTCCTCTCAAGACTTCACCTTTGGTGCCCTTTCTTCAAAATGTTTCTCTGACATAATATAGTGGTTCAATGTATAATTAGGTTGACCCTACATCCCAGTTTGACTGAGAATTTCAACTTAGTTAAATACCAGTTTAATTATTAGGAGTACCCCCTACACTCTTAGAAGTTTCCCAGTTTAGAAGATAAATTGTGTACAATGGTCTTTTGCTAATGTGGAGATCTTGGAGTATAAGCTTGTATAACTTGGGAAGTTTCAAATACATGGTCTCATTTGGTTATACTGCTTCTTGATGGTCTGTGGTATTTGGTTTGTTTCTGTGGTTGGTTACCAAAGCATGGTAGACATAATTTATTGGTCACTTAATTTTTCTCTTTTTTTGCCCCAGTTTTAACAATTCCAGGTTGAAATAGCTTTTTCTGCAGGCTTATATAAGTCCTGCATTCTTTCCTAAAGCAGCAAAGTTCTTTGCTTTCTTAACTACAAGCTGTTCTCTCATAGTTTGAATAGCAGTACATTTTTCTTCTTCTTGTAGAAATTGCTCTGGATCATTTTTTTCTTTGCTTTCTGTGTCGCATCCTGTTCTCCAGTTTTAAATGTATCAGGATGCTTCTGGGTTTCTCTGTGCAGCATGTAGCATTTGTTTCTTACTTGCCAAATTCCTCATGTTTTTGAACTCTATTTCTCTAAAAAGCCTAAATTTTACTTTATGATTATACTCCCTCCTTAAAGTCATAAGTACAGTTATCCCACATTTTGCTTAATATAAACATTCATAAATTTAAAGCTAACTTTGTATTATCATTGGGTCAAACCTGGGAGGTGGTAGAATTTTGATCCCTTTTAGGATTCTGAGGAGAGGAGTTTTCCCCAAGATACCTCATTGAAGGTTTCTGAAATATGAAGTCATAGGTAGAATTTTATCTTTTACAGTCACTACCACCTAGTCAGAGATAGAAAGCTTATTCTAAGATAGAGTGCATGGATGTTAAATAATCTGGCAACTGCATGGAGTTTTCCCTCTAGCAAATAGCAAGTAGTCATGAAACAATATCATCGATAAAATGTTTTATCTTTTCAAAGATATTGATGAAGCATGAAAATATCTACTGCCGTCATTTACCCCAGCTTTTATGTATTTTTAAAATAGTTTGATTAGTTAAAAGGCTTATTTTGTCACTTATTTATCCATTTACTCATATAGTCAAGAAGTATTTATTGAGCACTTAGAGTATGTCAGGCACTGTGGTGGGCAGTGAGGATACAATGGTGAATGAGAAATATACAATCATTGCTCTCGGGGAGCTTATGGGGTCATGGAACACAAATAGATGCCAAAAGAATAGTGTGATGAGGAAAGTACAGATGTAAAAGATGCATCTTTCTGAGAGCTAGGGATCAGACAAAGCTTCTTGAAAAAAGTCCAGTCCAAGCAGGGCCTGAGAAGTATGAGTTATCTCGGACAGAACTGGGGAGGCCTGGGAGAAGGAAAAGGGCAGAAAGTGTTACAGGGAGGGAGGATAGTATGTGTAAAGGTTCTCTGGTCAGGGTGGTCAGGGAGAACAGGGCACATTGAGGAAACAAATAGTTTGGCTGGAATATAGAGGGTAAGAGGTGGAGAGAGGTGAGAATGAGGCAGGAGATAAGTAGGGGCTACAGGATGTAAGTCAAGATAAGGAGATGGGACCTAGTGGTGAGGGTAATACAGACCTATGAATAATTTGTCATTCAGAGATTCTAGGATCTGGCCAAACGTACTTTTCTGGGATAGAGTCCTACCATTTAGCAATATGTGCTCCAGGGTTCAGTTGAACTAGACCAAGAGTTGTTGCTCTTTGAAAGGGCTTTCCCACCCATGTCTGTAGACTGTCTTCTCCATTCAACTCTCATTGATTTTCATGGTCAGGAAAGACTTCTTTCTGTTTTGAACTCCCACAACTTTGTGTACTTCTTTTATGAGCCATAGCTTTTATGTTTATGACATAGCTTCCTGCTAGATAGCATCTTGAGGGCAAGGGTTTGTCTTATTTATCCATTTTACCTCTGATAGTGAATATCTAAGAATTAATATAATTTTGTTTGGTTCGTACTCACCTCCATTGAATTTGTTACAGTTTGGAAGTGTCAACCTCACACAATCAAGACATTGGACTTTTTAGATCTTCTTCTTTTTCTCTAGCCTAAGTATAGTTGCAATATTCTTATTCTTGGTAGACAGGGAGTTAAAATGATCATCAGGGCTCTGTGACCTCAGTGGAGAAAAGGATAGACCAGTAGCAACTGGGCCTTTAGGGAGCAGTGACAGCAGATTACTCTTTTTCTATGGCAGTGACTGGCCACATCACCAACTTGAATTGGAGCAGGGGGAGGAAAAAAGAACTGATGCAAAGTATAGACAAGCAAACTGGTAGAGAGCCCACTGAGCAAGGTCTTTGGACTCCCAGATCCATTTGGGAAGAATTGGAAAGAGACTAGAGTTTTTGTGAAACAGGTGAGGTTAAGCTGAAGAAATATTTTTATAAGGCTGCATTTGTATTTCAGGTTTTACCCCTGGCATGGTGTGCATGGTAAATATAAATCACCTACATTATATTTTATTTGTTTCCAAAAATGCACTATAAATGTCCTCCAGGAGAGAGATCCTAACCCTATAAGACTTTTGAGCTGCATGGTTAGGGAAGCACAGGTCCCTTCCGGAGTGGGATTAGGAGCTGGGGTGCTATAGCAATATGACATTGCAGAACCTGTCACCAGGTCTAAAATGCCAGCTCACCTTAACAGCTGTGGTAGGTGGCATCAGCCTTTTTTCCAAGGGTAGTTGGTTCTGGGGTTCAAACTGCAGTTGCAACTGTAAGAAGTGGCAAACTGTCGGCTAGATTAGCCTCATCAGCATTAACGAGAGCACCAGGACTTTTCCAACCGATAGGGAGCTAGGGTCCAAATCTTGCCATTAATTGTCTTAATTGTTTTTAGCACTTGGCCTAGCTATTTTCCATGGAGCTTTTCAGGAGGCCAATCTCATATGAAAGGTCAGCCTACAGGAGTCAGATCTTAGACAAGTCATCCCCTGTCTCTCTTGCTTTCTAGGCACGTGAAGTTAAAGATGTTGAAAATGCTTTATTGCCTTTTTATCTAGGATTTAAATATTTCATTCTGCTTGTACAATGCTTAGCTCTGTAACAGGCACAACTGAGTTTTTAGTTTTCTTTTAACTTAAAAACTTGTATTTTTTCTTACTACAAATGTAATAGTGCTCAATAGAAAAATTGAAAAATTCAGGTAAGATTAAAGAAGAAATTAAAACAGAAGTAGTATTCTTCAACAGCGTTTTTCCCTCTTTCTCTCTCTCTCTCTAGAGAAAAATACAAATATACACACAAATGTATAAATGTGTATATATACATTTGTGTGTCTATTATAGACTGTAGGCTTCATATAAAATGATATCCGATGTTTGAATATTGATGGTTACACATAGGAATTTCATTCACTTGGATGTGAATAGATATGACAACTTTGGATAATATTAGGGGTTATTTATGGTTAGATTATTTAATTAGATTACTTATGGAATTAGGTGGGAAGCTTTTGCAACCCAAAATAAAGAAGGCCCTCATAAATAGTAGAACAGTTTTGGTGACAATCAGTTAAATATTAAAAGAATTATAATGCACTGAGATAATTCTATCAAATAATAAACTTACTAATTAAGAAATGGTGTCTAATGGTACACAAAGCCCATACTATCTGAAAAGCAATCATATGACAAGGGTTGCCATGAGATAATGACTTGTATCATGCCAAATAGGTTCAATAATGTAGTGGACATCTTTTTCTATGTTGGCTAAGGCTCTTAGGTATGTCAGCATAACTGAAAAGAACCTCAAACTGGAGTTTTGCTGTTCTGTTTGGGGAGAAAACACTTTGTTGGGCAGAACTCCTGAGAGTTAGCTTATTAAGCCTTGTTAATAAGCATATAATTAATTATTTATTAATAATTAATGTTTATTGTTAATTAATAATTATTAAGCATATTATTAATTAATGCCTAAGGAGTGTTGATTCTTTTCTTTAAGGCAAGGAGTTTGGGCACAATTTGTGTTGGATAAAAGCATGTTGTTTGAGAAAGCATAATTAAAATGAATTTCTATTTGTCTTTCCTATAATTGAAGGTTTTTAAGAAAAATGTAAGTCACAGGAAAAACACTGACTTCCAACTATGTAAAAAGAAAATCACATGGGTGAATGAAAGGAGTAATTTGTTGGGGGAAGATGAGGCAATTCTTTGACAATGCAGAGAAATCATCAAAATGCTGTTCTTGGATGGCAAAATTTCTTGGTGGCTGCCCAGCTTATATGGCATATCACTGATATTTAAGATTATTGTTATTGACAGTGTATGGGTTCTGGACAAAAGCACTGCCTTGAGAACTGAAATTTAAATTAAACCACTTCCTAACACTGAAGAAATGATGGCTTTTAAGAGTGCCAAAGTGACTCAAGATGAGCTGCCTACAAAGAACTTCAAAAAAGCAATTTCAAAGTTGCCTTCAAGAAAAAATTTTGCAAAGGATGAGTAAGATATTTTAGATAAAAAGTTCATTTTCTTGAGTAATTTGACATCTGGTATGAGAAGAGCTTATTTATATAGGATACGATATGTAGAATTAAGGTAGTGTTCCATATAAGAACATTTTAATATGTCAGTGCTTTTAACTTTAGACATTTTCGTTATGCATCACATACCTAACTAGTGATTTCAAATACAAAAACATTGGAAAATGATTTAATTCTTTTTGATTAAATCTTTTTGATTTGGAGCCACAGTGTGAGTTAGCAGCTATTACTCTAGCATAGAAACAATGCTCTAGAAAACTACTGAAGTAGATAATTTTATTTTTTAATTCTTTCCTAGAAAAATGAGAACTTATAGACCATATCTTTCTTGTCTTTATTATCAATATGATTTCTCACTGTTGCTGTGGTATAATACTACCACTAAGGTACAGTTTCTAGGAATCAAACTTTTTTTTTTTCCCTAAGAGATTCTGAGAGTAATATTGCCTCTCTAGGAGAGTAAAATGTATATATTTTTTGGCATGTTTTGCTGTTTGAGGCCTTCCAAGTTTATGTATGTGTTCTGGTTAACTAAAGAGTTACAAGCAAAAATAAGTTACACCAAAATAAGTGAGTCTTTTATTATTTACCCTTTCCAGGAAGAGCTTCTTTATAATTACTTTGAAAATCTTAAAAAGTCCAGTGCCAACCAGCTGTTAAGATTTTTGGCCATTGTTAGATAAATCCACAGAAAAATGAGAATATTGTTTGAACCTAATTTAATAATTGAATCTATTTGCAGTTTATTGACATTGACAAGTAGAAAGATAGACAATTTGGAATTTTTCTGAATTGATGATATAAGCAACCACAACATAACTAAGTGCTCTTAAATTTTAACTTGTTTGTATTGTACTCTGTAAAATGCTGTACACTATTGTCATTGTGTAATGCTAGATTTCACTGACACTCATCTGTGGTATCTGAATAACACTAGCTGTGACATATCATGGTTGAATTTATTATTTTTTTCTTTTACATGTGGTGAAAATTTGATTACATGGGTTTGAATCCAAATTTTTTGTTTCTTATTCCTCATCAAACAAGTATTTGTATTTAATTTTTTGCTTAGCAAGAATCTAGCCTGATGAATTTACTCTGGGTTCTTGTGTAATATGTGAGGCCTAGATAATGAAGTTTGCTGACTTTGTCACAGGTCTGCTTATTCTGGTGCATCTTTCCTGCTGACATTTGTCAAATCTCTGCCATTAGGTTGTTCTTTAAGTAACATTATCAGCTTATGTTGATGACTCCACATTACAAATATTGTGCCTATGAGTGTTAACAACTCATATTTCTGAATGGTGCAAGTTTTGTTAGTGAGCATGGTCCTGAGGAAATGGATGGGAGAAGAACTATGTTTTGATCAGGGTTTGAGATAGGAAACAGTTTGGACTTAAGTGGCTGCCCCAAAGGCTGTTGAATGTGGCACATTTGCACGAGCACATAACCCATTTGTGTTTTTTTGTGACCCCCATCTTCTTTCTTCCCTGTCTCCTCTCAGAGGTAGCTGTTATCCTGAAATTTGTGTTTCTCATTTCCTTAAGGGTTACAGCTTACCATGTTTAGTTTTGCATGCTTTTGGATTTTGTGGAAATGGAGTCATAATTTGGTAACTTACTTTTATGACTCAACATTACGTTGGGTTCCTGAGGTTCATTCATGATAATGTGTATAACTGTGGTTTATTGAATATGCAACAATTTATCTGTGAACATATTTAGATCTATCTATAAGTATGCATACTAGCCAACTTTATATTTTAGGCTTTAAGATTTTTGGTAGTCTGATGGGTATCTCACGGTGGTTTAAATGTTCAGTTTTTCACTTATAGTTAAAATTGTGATTTGTTTCATGTTTATTGTCAAGTTGTGGTTTTCTTTGTGTCCTTCATAAACAACAACTTTTGCCTCATTTCAAAAGGAATAGTTTTATAACAGAAATTTGCTTTGGAAAATTGCTCATTCTTTTATAATCTTATGCTTTTCACAAAGAAGTTTCTTAAAGAAGCTTGATGGATTTTTAACTTGAAAATACTGCCAGCATCGTAAGTTTTGTTAGAATTTTTTTTTTTTTTGGTAACCTTTAAGTTCAATTTAGGTTAATTCTCAAGTAAGTATGTTGATTAAAATGAAAAATTTTAAGTTGAAATTGCTTTTATGAGTTTCTTAAGATGTGTTTTGATGCATTTACTTTGTGAGATACGTTTGATGTAAGAAGTGGTTTTCATGGGATCAGTAACTGCAATTCTGGTACCCTTTTTCTTCTCTGTAGTGTGAATAGAAAAGTAGGTGCTGTTTCAATGTCATGTAAATATGTCACTGGGGATTGTTTATTGTTTTTCTACTTCTTTAATATGTCATATTAAAGAGACATCATTATGTGGACAGCTGAGTGATGTCCTCAGTATTTCTATATGGTTGTCTCAATTTGTACTAAGACTTACCCCACCACTCCTTGTTGCTTGTGTCATTTTTGCCTGTTAGAGTTTGCATACTCAGCAAACTCTAGCTGAGTATGCTTTAATTTGGCAGGTAAGAGCTCATTAGCTCTAGAACAAAAATTATTTGGTTTTAGGTCTCCCCAAATCAAAGCCATTTAGGCAGATTATTCTTGGCCTTTGGTCATGCTTCCTTAGTTCTGAATTGCTAGAAATCTCTCATGTATGCTCCATCTCTTGAAGAAGGGCAGTGAAAAAGAGAAATCTTTTTCTCTTAGATGATCTTTCTTGTATAAAAATGACTTTCAAATTTGCCTATGTTTGGCAGCCAATTTCTTTCTATATATTAAAAAAAAACTCTTAAAGTATCTACATCCTCCAATTTTCATCTTTATTTTGTTATAATCTGTCCCATCATCTTAGAGCAGTCTTCTAAATTTCTAGTAGAAATTACTATTTACTAGTTCTAGTAGTAAAATCTTTTCAGCATTTATTCTATAAAATACCAACAGTTCAATATAAATTCCTCATATGGAATCAGGGCACATATGTTGTAAATAAACTCAGAATCGCTATTCTTATTTGAAATATAGAAGGCAATTACATCAAATAATCACACCTTGTATATTGTTTAGATGATCTAAACCACAGCATCTCAAATGTAGTTTCATAAAAGTTGTGGGTACATTAGATTGTGTTGATGTCCTGCTTTCAAACTGCAGACATGAGAAGTAGATGTTTAAATAAGAAAACATTTACTGTAATTATAGAAATAGAGGATGAGAAAACCCCGGGTGGCTGCTGTGCTCCTCACTTGGCCCCTCCTGGGAAATACAGAAAAAGAAAAATGAGGGATCAGGAGAGAGCCTGGACACAGCCCTAGGCTAGGATTTACAAGTAAGTAAACAGCTTCTGACCTGGATTTGAAATTCTAGCATCTGTCTCTCAGAGAGAGGCAAACATATTCGAGTTCTATAACATTTCTTTACAGTTCTCTTTAATAGGCAGGCCTCTCTCATTTCAGTATCTTGACAAAAGCTCAATTCTCAGTTACTCTTTATGTCTTAGTTCAAATACTACTTCCTCATTGAGATATTCCCTGATTACTGAAGAAAGGCTTGGATATCCCTTTTCTAGCTCCCTGGGCATGTTTCATACACATCTAATGTTCAAAGGCACTATTTCCGTAGTCTTTTGCAGAACTCTACTTGAGTTTCTTCTCAAAACAAAACAACAAACTCCCAAACCTGTTTTGTGATCAATAATTAGAAAAAACTCTACGTTCTAGACTTCTATTACATATTTCTTATGCACATTTGAGTATTAAAGGCCCTGAGAAGTAATTAAGAAAAGAAATTTGTTTTTATTCAATGTTTCCAGAATTAATTGACCATGAAACATGTCTTTTGAGAAATATCTGCCTACAGATTCCTCTGAAACAAGGGTAGGAAATGTCTTATTGTGTTGTGATTTGTTTTCTTTGTACTGCCTCTCTGCTAGACCATAATTATTTCTATCATCAGTGCTGGGTCCAGTGACTGGCACATAGTAGGCCCTTAATGAAATTATTTGCTAAATAGAAACATGGGAGAGAAGATGGTAATGATTCCCATGTTTGAAGCTAGGGTAGCTAGCATGGTAATTTGTTGTTGCATAACAAACCACCCTAACATTTAGTAGCATAAAACAACTTTTGTTTTTAAATGCTCCTGTTGTTGTGAGTTTGGAATGCATAAAATGCACACTGGGGAAAACTCCCCTCTGCTTCATGACTTCTAAAGTTTTTCCTGTGAGGATGCAAATGACAGGGGTACCCAGAATGGCTGGAGGCTGGGAGGGTTGGGCTGGAAGAACTACTTCCAAGATGGTCTCATAACTCACAGAAGAGGCTGGGCCACCTACCTATGGCCTCTCCAGCATGGCAAACTTAACATTGTTGGACATTTTGCCTCAGGGCTCCAAAAACACGTGTTCCCAAAGACCAAGGAAGAAACTGCAGAATTTTTTTTTTTTAATTACTCAGTCTGAGAAATCTCAGGTATGTCAAAAAATCTGTAGCCAAGGTTCAAACTGCCACAGAACTTGTGAGGATAGGGATGCCACTAATTGACATAAGGGATTCAGGAAAAAAGAGACTTTGCTGAGTAGCAGAGAGTGTGTAAGTGTGAGACACACATGAGCAACCAGGTGGAGAGACCAGGGGCAGTTGGGAGAATGTATCTGGAGCTTGGGAGAGACATGGGAGTTGAAAATGAGGGCTGGGTTTATACCATGTGGGTTGACACTGCAAGCATAAATGAAATTCTCTAGGGAGACTTTGCAGAGAAGGAGAGGAAAAAAGGCTCAGATACATGGGTAATGCCAACATTTAAGGGGAAACTGAAGGAAATGGAGCAGGGAAGGGAGCTTAGAAACTGCAGCCACAGATCGGGGAGCAGCAGGACAGAGCGGTTCTGAGCAACCCAGGCAAGAGTTTCAAGAGTGCGCTGGTCACCAGCGTCACATGCCTCAGAGAAGTCAAGAGACCTGAGAAGTGTCCATTGGACTGATCCAGCAATTATGGAATCTTTTATTAATAGTAAGGATATTTTGGTGAGGAGGGATGGGTGGGGACCAGAGGTGGCAGAGGTGGGTGGAGATGGGGTGGGGTGGGGGAGTTGTTGGAATGGAGTTTGTGGCTGGAAGCTGCAGGGTGGGGCTGAGGGAGGAAGCAGATTGAGTGAAGATGGGCTCCACTTTCACAGTTGGGCTCCATTCAGGTGGTGAGAGTGCCGTTTCTCTCCCTGAAAAAGCCTTTCCTTGTGATTTCGCTGGAGAGTCACATGGCACCTCATTCACAATTGTTCAAAATGTGTAAAAGTCATTGAATGGAAAAAAGCTTTTAGGAGCACAAGGCAGCCAGGACTGATCACATAATGGCCCAAACATGTGACACATCTGTAGATAACACTGAAGCCACAGCCAGTAACAGCTCTGGAATCTGCCAGGGAGTAGCCACAGTGAAGAGCAAATACATTTCCTCTGTTTGGCATCTGCTGGCTGCTGAGAAGAGCAGTTAGCAAAGTCAGTTTTCCTGAAGGGTTAAGAGTCATAAAGGCTCTGTTATTACAGAAATATGTCCACATATGGAGAGTGAATAAGAACTGTTGGGACAGGGAAATGTTATGTCACCTTACACATCCTACTAGTCCTCCTGACATTTCTCTTTCAGGAAAAGGCAAATGCAATCCTACAAAAGAAACAATTTTATTTTCAATATTTTCAATTTTGTGGGAATTTAATGTGACTGTTGGAAAAAAATTGTTACAGTTGATAAACTGTAATTAAACAAATTAATATACATAAAAGAATTAGAATAGTGCTTGTTCTAAGAACAAAGACCACATGAATATAAAGCATTATTATTAACATCATATTATTATTATGTTCTAGCTTTAAATATAGGATTACAGTTCAATTTGAGGGAATTTTTTCTTTTTTTGTTTTCTGCATTTCATGACAGATAAATTTCATATTTTGGGCTTTTTCAAGAAACATTTTAAAGATGGGAGTAAAATTTGTTTACCATGAAGTAAGAGCCATTACCAGAAAACAAGAGTAACAGCAATCCATGTGTACTCAAAATAAATACCAAATCTGACAACTGAGTGGGTGTATCTAACCTAAGTGGATGTCTTTTGTGGCTGGTGGGCTTTGATTTCAGTGACTTGTTTTTTGACTCTGAATATCCAGCTTGAGAAGGCATCCCTTTAGGAAGAGTGGTGTGCTCAAATGATAAAATGTATGGGTGTAAAGTGATCCGACTTGAAGGCCTACTGAAAATTAGGAGCCCCATTGTACAACTCTGGTCTCTTTTGCTCTCTTGGAGAGAGAGAATGCTAGCAAGTTCAGGTCAGAAGCTGTTTACTTACTAGCAGATCCTAGCCTGGGGCTGTGTCCAGGTTCTGTCCTGATTTCTCATTTTTCTTTTTCCTGTGTTTCCCAAGAGAAGCCAGGTGAAGAGCACGACAGCCGCCTAGGGAGGTCTAAGGTGGGATCTAAGGGGATTATCTTAGTCCTTTATTCTTATTCTGACAATAAAATCTTGTCTTACCAAAATCTTCTTCCCATGCCTTTACTTTGAAAGTAGGATTCCAATTTGATTCAGAGCTCACAAAAATTTGATATAAATCCACATCAAGCTGTGGATTACAAGCTAGGGTAAAAGTAGAAGATGTAATTTTTGACTTCAAGAAGTTCACAATATATTTCAGATATGAATGAAGACCACAGCCATATATATAATATATATGTAGATGAAATATATGTTCACTTAGAAACATAAAGTATTTATTTTGAAATATAAGTTGTTTTATCAGAAAAATAGTAGGAGATTTATATAAGCTTGGAAGGATGTTTTAGGAAGGTGGGATAGACTATGGTGGAATAAATGTAGATGCGGAGTAATTATATGTGGAGTAACTATGTAGAATAATTAATTAGAGACAAAGGCTTGTTTAAAAAAATTGTTCCATTAGAAATAGACTTTCAAAGTATTTTGGACAGAAGTAATTTTGGGCAAACTAAAAAGGAACATAGGTACAATTAGTCAATCTCATGAATGCAATCACTGTTTTTCTTTTACTTTAAAAACAATTTTTTTTAGCACTTTTCTAAGTTGAGGACCAAGTTGAAATGGTCACCTGTTGTGGTAAGAAGGGATGTTTTGGCCTGACAGATATATGGACTTGCAATTCTGGAGAACATAAGTAGGATGGTCTCTGATCTTTAAGTATAGAGGATTTAATTTAATCACAGGGACAAGCAGTGTGTTTTGCACATGGCAGGTGTTCAGTAAGTGCTTGTTGTTCATAATGTAACTCACTTCTGAATTTGTAAGGGTTTCATTGATCCTAAATTCCTAAAATGCCTTTTTGTTCTCTTGGTTTTTGTGCTCTCTGACATTGAACTGAGTTTTAGATCTTCTTCGGGCTGTGCATGCATGTTTGAAAACCTCCTAGGAGCTGTAATGCTATGCTTATATTGGGAAAATGTCATAGATATGTGTATTTCCTTCTGCTGCCTAGAAAAATAAAGCCTGCATTAAGATTTTCTATCTTTAAGTATGAATTCAGGTGATATGTCTCTGAATATTGGTCTTCAGTAATTTTCAAGACTAGGGTCTCTTACCTTCCATAATGATATGGAAGTCAGCTGTTTCTAAAACTCAATTTTGTGAGACTTAGAACAGAACTAGTTTCTAAGGAATTCTTATGTCTCTGAAACCCATGTCCCTGTTGGTCTAGCAATTAGATTTGGGGGGTCTTTAGGTAATGAGGCAAGACCTCATTACCTAAATGGTTAGTAATGGTTAGTAAGCATTAGTAGTAAACTCAACTATTGAAGTGAAATTTTGGCAAGATCAAATGGAGTACCAGATTATTTCTAATTTAATTTTTGATTATCCAGACCAATGGAAATGCACCAAGAGACCAAGGAATATTACAGGGGAAAAAGAAACTCACTCACTTATTCTATCAATCGATCATCTATATACATATATGTATATATTCCACACACATACTCTTAGAATTTGAGTGACTCCAGGAAGAAAATAATGTACCATATTGGGCTTCACATCTAAAATATTTATATCCATATTAGCCATCATTAATAGTAGCAATATTTTACAAGGGGCAGGAAATTGGTGATCAATGAGATAATTTTTACCATCATGGTGGACCATGTACAAGATGGTGATACAAGATACTATACTCAGTTAATGGTCCAAAGAAAAGTATGTTCAATGTAGTAGTCACTAGCCTTGTGTGGCTACTGAGCACTAAAATATGGCTAGTGAAATTGAGGAACTAAATTTTAAATTTTATTTAATTATAATTATTTTAAATAAAAAACCTGGCAGTTGGTTTAGTTATTGGAAAACTTTTATGCATGTTTGAAACAACTTGGTCATATCAGTTTATTTTTTAACCGTAAGTTTTATGGAATCCAAATATAGAGCAAGTATTTCCTATGAAAATTTAGTATCTGAATTGAGGTGTGCTATATGTGTAAAACATGCCCTGGATTTTGGAAACAGTACAAAAATATAAATTCTCTTATTAATAATCCTTTTACATTTGATATGATAATATTTATTATCTCAATTTACATATCTTATTCACTAGGAAATGACGGAGCAACTGGAGGTTTTTGAAAAAGGATATTTTATAGGGGCTAATTTTGTTTTATTTGAATGGAGATTATTCATTCAAATAATCTCTAGATTATTTGAATGAATCTCCTAACTGGAGCCAACCAGTTAGGAGAATATGATATTCATGGTGTAATGAGGGCCTGATTACAACTGAGTGGTGCTACTGGAAACAGACCTAATGACAATAATGAGAATAATGATGGCTAATACTTATTAAATGATTATTTCGTGCCAAGAAGTATGCTAAATATTTTGTATGAGTTATATAACCCTCATACTTCGTCTTTGAGGTAGCTGCTATTGTCCCCATTTTACAGCTGAGGAAAGTGAAGAACATAAATTAAACAACTTGACCAAGATCATAGAACTGGTAAGAGGTGATGCTAGAATTTGGCTGAACTAATGATATTGCTGGTAATGATTACTGATAAATAAACATTGTTTTCAACTTAATGTCACTAGCTGCATTAACCCCTAACAGAAAGGTCAGCCTGTTCTTTGAAACTCTGAAGCCAGGCATTAACTTCTCTCTAGCTATGAAAGTCCTAGACGGCATCTTTTTCCAATAGAAGACTATTTTGTCTACACTGAAAATTTGTTGTTTGATGTAACCACCTTCATCAATTATCCTAGTTAGGTTTTCTAGAGAACTTGCTGCAGCTTCTCCATCTGCACTTGTTGCTTCATCTCCACTTTTATGTAATGGAGACAGTTTCTTTCCTTAAACCCCATGAACCAACCTCTGCTAACTTCCAACTTATCTTCTGCCACTTCCTCACCTCTCTCAGCCTTCATACAATTGAAAACAATCTTCCTTTGGATTAGGCTTTGGCTTAAGGGAATGTTGTGGCTGGTTTGATTTTCCCAGGCTGCCCAAACTTTCTTTGTATCAGCAATAAGGCCATTTTGCATTCTCATCATTTGTGTGTTTACTGGAGTAGTGCTTTTAATGTCCTTCAATAACTTTTCCTTTGCATTCACAACTTGATTGTTTGGCTTAAAAGACCTAGCTTTTGGTCTGTCTTGATTTTGACAAGGCTTCCTCAGTAAGCTTAATCATTTTTAGCATCTCTAGCTTTTGATTTAAAGTGAGATATGTGCAACTCTTCCTTTCACTTGGGCATTTAAAGGCCATTGTAGGACAATTAATAATTGTCCTAAATTCAATATTTTTGTATCTCAGGGAATAGAGATCCCTGAAGAGAGGGAGAGAGAGAGAGACAGGGGAATGGCTGGTTGGTGGAGCAGTCAGAACAAGCACAACATCCATGGATTAAGTTTGCTATCTTATACGGGCACAGTTTGTGGAGCCCCTAAAAGATTACAATAGTCACATCAGATATCACTGATTACAGATCACTGCAATAAAAATAATAATAGAAAAGCTGGAAATATTGTGAGAATTGCCAAAATGTGACACATTGGAACATTGACACAGAGACACGAAGTGAGCACATGCTGTTGGAAAAATAGGCCGAGAGACTTGCTCAATGCAGGGTTGCCACAAACCCTTAATTTATTTAAAAAATACAATATCAGCAAAGGTTCCTAATATAACAAGGCATACCTTCATATGACAATACTACCAAGATGACTTGTAAAGCTTTAGGGTGAGCCCTTTTTTTCTCTGTATGTGTATGTTAAAAACAGAGGTATCTTGTAGTGACAAGAACAAAGCCTTCAGTTTCCAGGCTTGCCATGGGCCGAGTTTCAGATTCTCTGACTTTTGTTATCTCTAAAATGGGAAACTATTTATATATTCTATGCCTATCACTAAATTGTTTTGAGAATTGAATAAGTTAATATACATGATTATGTGATTTTAGTTTGAAAAATGATACAATTAAATATAAATATAAATTGATGATTTTTTTAAGTACATGAAGTTCTAAAATATGATAAGGTAATTCACTGGATATTCAAGCAACATTATTCAAAGGAAGATCAAAATAAACAATTCAGATGTAGAAAAAGGACCTTAAAAATTTAAGTGATATTGTCCACAGTCACATAATGTTCTAACAGAACAGAATTTTGGCATTTTGGGGTTCCCAGTGGTTCCTTTAGTCAATAGAGTCTTGATGCCTCAAACATCAGATAATATAAAACCTGCACTTACTACCATGTTTAAAAAGACATATACTATATAGAGTGATTTCCTGTTTCACTTTGTGTGTGTACATGCACATGCATTTATGTGCATATACATGTATGTCTGAACTCTTTCATGAATGAAATTAAACGTGGAATTAAGAAGCTCATATCAAGGATTTATCATTAATCAGAAACTTCCTACAAAAAGATCTATGCAGATGCAGTCCAACTTTGACAGCTGTTTTGTGTACAAATCAGTATGATGTAATTTAATTTTTATATTCATAACACAGAAGAACTGTAGATCATGGATGGCCTCCTATATTATAAAAAATTACATTTTGTAAAATTGTGTTATTGAATGTGTTTCATTATATTTTACTGAAAACTTATAATCTATATATATTATTGCTATGATTTTGTTTACAATCAATATTACATTTTTATTTAAAAGTAATTTAAAATGTATTCTTTTTAGAAATATTCTTTTATTTGAACAAACTGTTTTCTGTGTTGGCTGAGCATTTTGTAATATCAAACTTTCCCTACATGAACAATATCAGTTGTATGAGAAAAAGTGGAGTTTAGGTGAGTCTCAGTGTAAAAATTAAAGAAAGAAAAAGAAAAAGAAGCTAAAGATGAAGGCCTGAGGAGTGGTAGGGGACACTCTGATGTGCTGTGTAGAAGCCCCCTTTTGGGACCAAACACTCATCCCATCAGGGGTCTGCTGAGTACCTGTCTGGAAATTGTCCTCTGCCAATGTGTGCCACTTTATTCAAAGTTACACACCTTGCCCTGGGGCAGCCCACATTCAATGGCTGATCAACACAGGATGAAAAAGCTCAGCCTCCTTGTCTCACTTTGGGACCACTCCGAAGAGATCATTTCATCTTCAAATCTTCCTGAGGGATTGGCTACAGCCTTTCATCAGCTGCATCACAGATCAATGTTTCTTTCTGCCCAATCTTGTTTCCCTCATTCCTTTGCAGGTGTTGTCCTTGAGGTGCTTCTCAATAAGCCTCCTGCACAGGAATCCCCCATCACAGTCTATTTCCCCAAGTTACTCAATCTAAGAGACAGAAGAACAGGTTTTTAAAACTCAATACTGTCAAGTAAATGGAAACTTTTGAACTGAGGAGAAAGATACTCATAGAGGTTTTGGAGACCTGCTTAATTATCATTATGGTTTGGATCAGTGAACTCACCCAAATCTCATGTTGAATTGTAATCCCCAGTGTTGGAGGTGGGGCATGGTGGGAGGTGATCGGATCATACGGTTGGATTTCCCCCTTGGCACTGTGTCACAATAGTGAGTGAGTTCTTGTAAAATGTAGTTATTTAGAAGTGTGTGGCACCTTCCCGCTTTTTCCTGCCCCAACCGTGTGAGACGACTTTCTCCTCCTTGCCTTCTGCCATGATTGTTAATTCCTGGAGGCACCACCAGAAGCTGATGCCACTATCTTCCTGTACATCCTGCAGAACCTTGAGCCAATGAAACCTCTTTTCTTTGTAAATTACCCAGTCTCAGGTATTTCTGTATAGCAATGCAAGAAGAGACTAATACAATCATGCTGATAGTGCATATCCTTTTCTCTTTTTGGAATACCAGAAGATGGAGGCTGTTATTTTGCACAGGTGGTTAGAGAAGTTTTTTTTCTGATAAAGTGAGAGTTGAGTAGAGACCTGACAAAAAGGAAGGAGCAAGGGTTATAGCTTTCTGGAAAGAAGAGTGTTCCAGAGAAAGAGAATATCAAGTACAAAGACCACTAGGTCTTTGGTTGCATACTCCAGCAATGGCAAAGAGACTCATTCCAGTGTGCGGCTGGGGCAGAATAAGCAAAGAGGAGAACTGTATAGGAGATACAGTCCATAAGGCAAGTATGTTAGACCATGTAACACCCTATGCCATTATGTGACTGGATTTTACTTTGAGATGGGAAGACATCGGAGGAATTTGAATAGAGAATTAACTTAATCTGATTTATGGTTTAAAAGTTCCCACTGGTTAGTATTTGAGATTAGATTTATGGAACAAAAATGAAAGGCAATTAGGAAGATATAAGAATAATCCGGGTGAAAGATGTTTCTGCTAAAACCAGCATGATAGAGGAAAAGGTGATAAAAAGTGTTTGCATTCTGAGTATTAGAATCAACAGGATTTGCTGATGGACTGGATGTGGGGTGTAAAAGAAAGAAATGAGTCTAGGATGACTTTAAGATTTTTTGGTCTGAACAATTAGAAACATAAAGTTTCAATTTTTTGAAATGGGGAAGAACAGAGCAGACTTGAAATGGGAAAGAATGGTAAACACACATGAAAAAGGGAAGATCAGAACAGATTTTCTGGGGAGGCAGAAATCAGGAGTTTTGTTTAGAGCATTTGGAGAGTCTATGTAGCCATCCAAGGGGAGATGTCAAGTAAGCAGTAAGCGATGAGTCTATATAGCTCAGGGCAACATTCAGGCTGGAAGTATAACTTTGGGGTTATTGATAATATAGTTGGTATGCAAAGCAAGAAACTGGATGAGGTCCTTAGGACATGAGTATAGATAGAAAAGTCTGGACACTGAGCCCTAGGGTGCTCCAACATTTACAGGTTAGGGAGATGAGAAAAAGCAAAAATACTAAAAAGAAGTTGCCAGTATGGTTGGAGGAAAAAAAACCGTAGTCTCCTGGAAACCAAGTGAGAAAATTGTTTTAAGGATTAGGAAGTGGTCAAGAATCTCAAATACTACTTTTAGGTCAAGTAAGATGACTTGGAAGATGTCCATTGGATTTAGCAACATGGTGGTTACTAGTGACTTTAACAAGAACTGTGTCTCTGAAGTGCTGAGGAATAAAGACCGATTACACAGTACAGAAGGGAATTTTGATAAAGGAAAAGAAGACAGTGAGTATTGACACATCCTTTGAATAGCTGTGCTGTAAAAGAAAGCAGATAAATAAAATCTGAAAGGAGACATGGGGTCAATAAAGTCTTTTGATTTTCTTTTGTTTTTCAAAGGGAATGTAAGGTGCTTGTATGCAAATGTAGGAGAGAGGGGAGAATTACTGGAGCAATATTATCAGGCAAAAAAGAGAGAGTGGGATCTTGTGCACCAGTCGAGGAACTGGCCTTTGGTAGGAACAGCTGTGGTAATAAGAATGGTATTAGATTGAATAAGCCGATACCGTGAAATAGCAACCTATTTACCAAATTGTTACTTGGGTTTTTAAAATTTAAAAAATGCATCCTTTAACATGTTAAGCACTGTCATTCTCAGTAGAAAATAATTGGAAAACAAAACTGCATTGAGGTACCATTTTTCACTCATCTGACTGGAAAAGATGGAAATGTTTGCTAGTACACTGTATAGGAAGAACGTGGAGAAACTGTTACTCTCATATGCTGTTGGCAGGAGTGTAATTGGTAATTTTTCAAATATTTATTAAATTTACAAATGTAAAATGCCCCCTGTGCCAGGAATTACACTGCTAGTTTGTTCTACAGATATACTTACATATGTGGGAAGTGGCATTTATTCAAGATTATTTATTGCATCACAGTTTGTAATAGGAGAGAATGACAGACAATTTAAATATTTATCCATAGCAGACTGATGTATAAATCGTGGTGCATCCATATAATGAAATTAGATATAGCTATAAAGCAGGGATAGGATAGCCCTTTATCTATTGATAAAAAGAGACCTCTGAGTAGTATTGTTGAGTAGTAATAAAACAAGGTATAGAAGAGTGTGTACAGCCTAAATGATTTGTGAAAAAATCATATATATATATGTGAGTCACACACATACAGATACATATATAGGCTTGCATATGCCTAAATATCTCTGGAAAGATACACAAAATCTTTTAAAAACATATTACATGGAGGGCACTTTACTAGTTCATTTTTCATATGATGACCTATTTCAATAATAATGTCTATTTCTGTAAAATATATGGGAAATAAATAAAATAAAATGTTTGTGACAATACTGTTCAACTAGCAGCTGAATATTTTAATTGTAAACAGCTCCCAATTTTGAATCTAAAGAAGTCAGATAATTAAAATGTTTTATATTTGATGTATCAAACAACCTATTTCACATTTTAAACAAGGGTTTACAATGTTATCATTTGTAACTTTTATTTTGAGTGATACATTTTAATAAAGGATAACTGAATTTCATAATACATGGTCTGTGCTCTAAATATTTTAATAAATTCTCTATTAATGTTATCAATTACATTTAAACTATGCTCAATAATATATTCAAATATATTATTCCTAATATAATACTAATAAAATATTAAATATATTGGTAAACTTAGCATCAATTTTAATCCTCTTAAATTTATCTTAGATTTAGATTTTTTGCAGATATCTATCTATCTATCTATCTATCTATCTATGTATCTATCTATCAATTCCTTTATTGTTGCAGTCTTACATGGAAAACAGACTATATAGCTACTTGAAGAAAGTGTAGTGCAATTCTTCCAATTTAAATCTCTTTTTTGATTCAGTTACATTTCTTTCAGATTCTGGGCAATTGAAATCTTGCTTTGTTCTATGTATTAAACCTACAGAAATGTAGAAAAGCCATGGCCATTTTGTTTTTCCTTCAGTTACTTAAGTTTGCTCATAGTTTTAACCCTTTTTTTAGGGGAGGGAAACAGGGACTTTACTATGATGAATATGTCATAACAAATGCATGTTAAAAATCATATTTGAGAATAATCCTGTTAGATTAAGTGATATCAAATTAGACAATGCTAAATATTTACACATTTTGGAATGTAGGATTCTGTTTTTTAATGTTATTGACTATACTTTCTAAGGTGCCACTTGTCAAATAAACTTATTTCTAGGAGTCAACAAATGGTGTTAATTTCCAGATTTATAACATACAGTCTTGAAACACCATAGTGGTATCTTTTGTCAGAACAAAGTACTAGTTGACAATTCAAAGAAATACCTTTTTCTGAATGGTGTATTGTTAAGAGGAAATACTTGTGAACAAAAGGTGGAAATCACCGAACTAGGAATCAGGTATCACAGGTTGAGAACAAGAGTAGTGAATAGAATATATGGGCAAAGTCTAATGGCTTGAATGACAGCTCAAAGACAAGATGGGATTTCACCCATTTTCAAAACATTACTTTTGTGTACTACTTTAAAGCACCCGGCTGTCTCTGTTTAATTCAAATGATAGTAAATATTCAGTGCCTCAGCATATATATGAGCTTCCATTTGTTCAAGGGTGGTAGAAGTATTCATGTTTTACTGGACTTCATTCAGGAACTAGATCCTTTTAAAAGATTCACATTCTAAGATGTATTTTACAGATTATAAATCTATAATTTATAGATTAGTTCTTTACATGTATATGCTGTAACTATTTTATTTTTCCTCATTGAAAATACTAGGATTGTGAAATAGAGACAAAATATAGTCAAATCTAATGTAACCAAATTATTAATCTACCTCTAATAGCTAAGGTCAAGAAATACAAACACCTGTTAATATGTTAAGGTATGTAAATAATCAATTCTAGCTATTTAATTCTTAAAATATTCATAGAAATATTTTATACTCCCCCTTTGTAAAGGTGCTCTTTAATCAAATTCATCTGTAATCATCTAAGTATTACTAATTAGGGCAGTTCTAGAGACCTGAAACACCCTTGCAATACTACAGTAAAAAATCAGTAGGTAATTTAAAGATACGTATTATTTTGAATGATGAGTTTGTGAATGAAGGATAAATATCACATTATCAGGAAGCAAATACCCAGGGGAGATAATGCAAAGTAGGGAAAAAGACTACAAATTTGAAAGCTATCTCAAAAACACAATTTGGGGCAATTATAACCTATAATTTCTCTTTTGGGGCAGTGGCAAATCAAACTAATACAGGACCAGGTTAAATAAAATGAAATAACATGGGTTTTGGGTAGAAGCTGAGATAAGATTTTGGAGTTGAAGATTATTTTTATAATAGGAATTTTATTTATTTTACTGAATAATTAGACTACAAGAAAAGTTGGCTTAAATTATAGTCTATCACAAAATTTTTAATAGATCAAATTAAATAGAAAATATAATGAGAGATGTCAGCCTCAAAATATTTAAACAAATAACTTTTGAGTGTTTCCTATAAGGCTGATTAAAATGAAAGTAACAACAAAATTATTCTTCTGTGATGAGTTTAAACACTTCGGCAATTACTTTATCTGAGTAAACTTCTATTTCAGTGTCTGAATATTCTCCTTGCAGGGAACTAGGGTGGAACCTACATATGACACTTATTTGAAAAGAAACCCATCTTCAACCTATAGATTTACTGAGAAAAGGCTACTACTCTGTTGGAGTTTGGAAGACATGACTTTTGGTATGTATGTATTTGTGAATTTTAGAGCAAACAAGAGGAAACTTTGAGATCCTAGAGTCACTGCTGTTGGAAATAACCTTGGTAGACATGTACTATGCCTCATTTTGATAAGGGAAGTAAACTCACTCCAGAGGGATTAAATACTTTTCTCAGGATCACGTAGCTAGTTAACGGCAGTTCTAGTTTTAACTAGGACCTCCTAACTGTCTTCTGAGATGGTGGCTCCTCCAGAGCATCACTCAGATTTATCTGCAGTCTTGCATTCTTGTGATTGTCACCTTGCCCATGCTTTCGCCATTTCCAATGGGGTCTGCTGCCACAGTGCTATTTCTGTGATGTAATAAAAAGGGAGGTCATTGTGCATTTCATTCTTTGGCGGCCTGTCCTACCGTGCCATTAGCAAGCTCAGTAAGATGGAAATGAGATGGTAGGATGAAGATAGATGGTCCTCTAGGCTTGCATCTTCCATCCATCCATCTGTAAGACAGTCTTCCTTCCTGCTTTTACACTTACCCCTCCAGTGGCCTGCATTGTATGCTTTCCATCTTTTCCATTTTAAGATTGTCCGAGTGTTCATTTTCACTTGATTCTATATAATAAAATGCCCCATATTTTTTGGAAGTAGAGATGACAGGATGGTTTTAGTTAAAATATGTCTGAGGACTCAACTCTTCCAAGTTTGGCCCCATCTGTGATGCCCACATATGCTGATACCCCATCTCCAAACTATCCCTTACACAACTCTCAGGTTAATCTTAAAGCACAGATTTCTCTGGTGTCATTCTTATTCTTAAAAGTATAAATTTACTCTCAATACTTCTAGACATAATTCCTTAGTTGGATATTTAAGATTTTCCACAATTTCTTCCCTACGTTCTGTGACATCTCTAGCCACTCATCTCAATGAACACACTATTCCAGTCCTACTTGTATTATTACTCACTGTCCATTCCATAAACTATTTTTCCAGGCTCTTTTTTTAAAGACATGGTTCCTGGTGTTGAGAATGTCATGACAGGTGAATATTACCTACTAATGTTGGCGATAAAGAAACCTACCCAGTCAATATTGCCAACAATATCACCATTACTATTATTATTTACCAGGGTCGGGTAAATAATATTAACACATATTATAACTTACATGTGCAGAAAAATGTAACATTAATTTTATCTATAATTAATCTAATCTCCCTACTGAGCCCTACTCTTCAGATAGCAGAAAACTCTCTGAACCTGGGTCGCCCTCTCTCCAAAGTAATGAGACTAAATGTTCAAATGTGTTTAAACCTTAGTCTGGTCCTATAATTTAAATACTCCACTTAGGTAAAGTTCAATCTTTCTAGGAGCAAATGCTCAGTCTCTTAAAAGTTTAAATCTTCTGTTCTTCCTCCTGGTTCCTTTCTAAGATGGTATCTGTTCGATGGGTGAGGACAAGGGAGTGGTATGTATCAGAAAGAAAAACTAGGAGTCCTTGGGCAAGGTGTCCCTTGTTTCTTTGGTCTTTGGGCTAATGTCCCCCGCCTACATGGTTGTTATTTGTCTTGCTCGTACTTGCAGTTGAAATCAGTGGTTGGTGTTCCTCTTGGTACTCCCAGGAAGATTCACTTGCATCCTATCTCATGATGGTGCCCCAGACCCCTTTAAGTCCACTCTGGGTGATGTACTTTACCTCCCTTGACAGAGAGCCTCCCAACTCCCCAACATCTGTAAATTCTCCACTCAGATTCAGTTCTATTTTTGCTACTTGGAATGATAGCCGAGGAAAACCACACTTCAGGATTTCTCTCTGCCTCACTGTAATGCAATATTTTCTTCACTTTTCTGGGCCACCCTCTTGTTGTGGGGCTCCCTGTACTGAGTCCTAAATTAGGAATGTACACAAAAGACCTGACTGAGCTTCTCTATGCTAATTCCTTTATCTAACCTGTCTTCCGTTTCCAGGGCAAAATTGGGACTATGTCTTGTCTACTGGTATGTCTCTCTCTTTCTCAGTTCATACATTGGTGTCTGAAGAGAATAGCTTTCCTCACACCTTCTCCCTCATATGATTTTGTTGTGAGCTACAGAACAGCATGCCTCATGACCTAGCCATTCTGTATTATGCAGAGGCTCTATGAACCTGGTCTCCAAGTTTGGTCCTGATATGGGACAAATGGGAGGCAGAAGAAATGATCAGATGCTTTCTTAAGACAATAACTGGCTTGTAAGATTTTCTTCTCATAAAAAGATTTTATTTCAGAGTATCAGAGGCTGAGTATTATACAAGCCTGTCTTTTCACATTCCTTCCATAACAAACTCAATCTCTCCCTAGGTAGATGAATGCTTCAGGCCAACAAGGGAGGTAGTTACATACTCATACAAAAGAAATGAGCATATTATTATCTTTCAAAAGTAATATACTGATGTTACATTATTATTTTGCTGTTAGTAGCTCTGGATTTTATGGATTGCCTGCAATCAATTTGTTTTTTGTTGTTTTCTATAACTACAATTTCTTGGGTTTCTTTTATCAGTTTTTCTTGTGAGGTCATGCTGCCTTTTCATGGACTCTTGTTTTAGCCCATGTTCTCTAGATAACAGAGCCTGAGAAAAGGATGAAAAAGCTGACATCTTGTTTGGGAGGTACATATATATAAAAAGGAGAGAGGAAAAAATAGAAGTTAGTGAATTGTGACTGGTCAGGAAATAGAGAAAGAATACTCCTACAGGGGGAATGGTTCATGTAAAGATTTAGAGATGACAGGGAGAATGTGACTTATGAAGGGAATTGAAGTGAGGCCAAGATGGCTGAAATACCAAGTTGGACTGAGAATGACACAGACATCACTGGAGAGATAGGCAAGGGCTGATGTATGTAGGGCCTCTGTTAGTGATTTGGGACTTTATCCTAAGGGTACTGGGAAGCTCTTAAGTAATAGGAAGAAAATATTTTATTTTTAAAAGTATTCTGGCTGCTGTTTGGGGAATAGATGGGAGATGAGCAAGAGGAAAGCAGAGAGGCCAGAAAGGAAGATGATGTGATCTGGGCAAGAGATGTGATAGCTTCAATTTGGGCCATGGTAGGGATGGAAAGAGAAGTAACAGACTTGACAATATTGAAAAATTTACTATTGTATTGCCAGTACCTACTATACAAATGGACTGGATAAGAAGGAGGAAATTGTAGATGATCTCTAGGTTAAATGTTACATTTATTTTTATTTTAAGTTCCAGGGTGTATGTGCAGGATGTGCAGGCTTGTTACATAGGTAAACATGTGCTATGGTGGTTTGCTGCACAGATCAACCCATCACCTAGGTATTAAGCCCAGCATGCATTAGCTATTTTTCCTAATGCTCTCCCTCCTCTTACCCCACCCTGCAGCAGACCCCAGTGTGTGTTGTTCCCCTCCCTGTGTTCATGTGTTCTCATTGTTCAGCTCTCACTTATAAGTGAGAACATGTGGTGTTTGGTTTTCTGTACTTGTGTTAGTTTGCTTGTGTGCTAGACCCACTCAGTCTGATTCCAAGTACCAACCGGTCCTTGGAGGCAACTTCTCACACTCACACTCTGTATCTTGCCACCCTCAATTACTCACTGCTCTGTAGTGAACTTTTTCATACCACCTTTGATTTGTATTATTCACTAAGCCGGAAACGCCCTTCTAATTACCACTGTCAAACTTATTGTTTAAGATTTCTAAGAAATATATCTTTTTTTCTCAAGACTTTCCTCTTCGTTTTAGTTGAAACAAATCACTTTTTCCTTGGAGGCTCATAGTACCTTAAAAAAGCAAGCTAGCTTTTGGGGAACACATACAATAGATTGTGCTATGGTTAGATTGAAGGTCTGTATCTTGATCTAGATTTTAATGATTGGGGAAAAGCATCCTATCTTATTTGTGTATCCTCCTCGAAACTCAGTTTCCTATTGTATGTGGTAGCGCTAAATGGATATTTCCTTTTTCTTCCTTATATTATCTTTACTAAAGATACTAAAATTGTACAATCTAATCTACTTAATCAGACATTTTTAGGAATGAAAGTTATTGGTTTATGATGCCTTCTGCCTGCCTTGGCTCTTCAAGATCAATATCAAAAACCCAGGGCAATTGGAATAGGAGATCTATGAGTTGGAGTGATTTTAGGAGTCTCCAAAGCTTCCACTTCCACTTTTCCTTCATTGTTCCTGAAATTACTCATTAGTTTAAGTCAAGGCATTTAAAATGCAAATATTAATATAGTCATTAACACCTGGAAATTAGCTCACTAGAACTGATAACCAATTCTTGATAACTTCTTGGGAAATTAGATAGAGGAAACATAAGTTTTGAAGAGAAGGGAAGCAAATTGAGGATATTGTCTCAGAGAGGAGTTTCCATCATTCTTTGTTTAAGATCATTAGAGGATTGGGAAAGAAAGTGCTGAAATAGAAGCCTAAGTAAAAAGGAAAACAAAGCTGAAGAGGGGGAAGAGAAAGGAAACCGATATTTATGAGCGCTTATAGTAGGCCAAGTTCTGTGCTAGACCTTTCTTTGTTAGATCATGTTGCCATGAAGAAAGTGATGAAGAGTAACTGCCTGATTTACAATTTTACCCAATCTTTCCATGAATAAATCTGTCCCTCAGAGCCCTTTACTCATATAACAAGAATTTATTGATCATTTCCTGCAATACATCACTTTCACTCATGACCTTAATTTTTCTTACCTCCCTGTATCCAAGCCCTTTGATAGCGCCTTCTCACACTGACTGTGAGCTTGGCCATGGGCCTTGCTTTTGCCAATAGACAAATGTGACACAAGCAGAGGCTTAAGAAGCACCTATGCATTTTCACTTGTTCTTTTGCAAGATTGAGATTGCTTGCTCTTGCATCTCTGCCTGGTCGTGAGTAAGTGCCTGAACCAGCCTGCTGAAGAAATGTCAGATGCACATGGAGAAGAGCTGAGACCAGCTGACCCTGAAGATGTGGTAGAATAGCCAAGGACAACAGAGCATATCCAACCCATTGCACACTACTGATGCGTGAACAAACCAAGTCATGACCCCAAAAACCACTCAACTGACCTTCAGACTTTTGAGAAATAGCAAATTGTTGTTTAACCTACTGAGTTTTGGGGTGATTTGTAACACAGCATTGTTGTAGTAATAGATAATCTGCTACATACTAGATACTGTGATGTGTGCAAGGAATACACAGATAAATGGCCTTGTCCTCAAGGACAATTTCCTTGTGTGGAAGCCAGCAACACTGAGGCCACTGGTATAACAATAATAATAATTACTAATAATAAGTAATAATAATAACAGTAGTTCTATAAAAACCAAGAGGAGAATGCTTCCAGCTACCTAAGAGAGTGTAGCAAAAGGAGGTGACATTTAAGCAAGTTCTTAAAGAACAGGGAAGAAATTCCCCTGTGGACAAGAGTGAAGGACATCTGAGGTAGAGGGAAAAATGTGTTTAAAAAGAGGGAAGAATATCAAAGGAAAAGTCAAGAGGAACTGTAGGAAGTGGAGCTAGAGTGTGGTTGGTTGGGACCAATGGGAAGAATCTTGGGCACTTTTGACATTCAACTTACTTTTTATTTACTCAGGACACATGTTTGTTTGTATATAAGCCCTTGCTTATCTACAGGTTCTTGGAAACTGATACTTCAAGTGAAATGACATACAATGAAACAAATTTTATTATAGGCTAATTGATTGATATAAGACTTAAGTTCCTATGGCATATTTCTGGTTACAAAAACATCAACAAATCTTTAAATAAAGACCAAGACACTTCTAACATTAAAAATTTAAATAAATGTGAGCTATACACAGAGTTAAGAAAGATGAATAAAAACAAGTATGATAATTATTTATGCACTTACTTCAGTTCAGGGTCATGAGTGGCTAGAGTCTATCCCCACAGCTCAGGGTGCAAGAAGGAAACCAGCCCTATACAGGGCTCCATCCCATCACAGGGCACACTCACTCACACCCAAACTCACACTCACTCTACTGGGACAATTTAGATATATGCATTAATCAAATGTGCACATCTTTGGGATGTGGAGGAAACCGACTACCCAGAGAAAATGCATGCAGATATGAGGAGAATGTACAGTTTTCAACATATTCTGCCTGGGAAGAGATTTTTTTCCTCATTGAAATTATAACAGCATGACGTTGAAGGAAATGATGTTATTTGAAGACCTGCTTTAGTTGTTCATGATAACTTCACTATGTATGTCCTTGAGTAAACTGTGGTCAATTTGTCCCTTTAATGAAGCCATCATTATTGACAGTAATAAAAACAACAAATAAAAATACAAATAAGGAGTAATTGTTATAACCAAAATACAAATAAGGAGTAATTGTTATAACCAAAATCAATATTAATCAGCATTAGGGTTACAGATTTATATATGAAAAAAAGAGATGTCCCTCTGTGATTGGGTAGTATTGTTATACACTAATTACTTAGAAAGAACATTTCTTCCTATTGTATTACTTCTATGGGGAACAATGATTTCCCAGGTATCTGTAAAACTCTGTTAACCACTGTGTTTCACAAGTCATGGCTCTGCCTTTCTGGAGAGGTCATCTTCTTTTGAAATTCCTCTTTTTGACATCTAATAGGTCACCCTTTCTTCCTTTATCTACTGTATTTGTTAACTTGGCTATCAATCTTTATTACCCAGTATGTATAGTCCTCTCAAAGTATTTCTTATAAAGGAATTAAGATGAATATTAAATGGCATGTTATTAAAATGGAAATAAATAGTAACAGGCTTAGTTAGAATGTGGATTCTTAAAAAAAAGTGACTGGGTTTAATGATGTCTGTTCTACTCTCTTCTCATAATTTACCAGGTTAAACAATCAATACTAATGGTTATTCAGTCCTTCTCTCAAAAGTTCCTAGAAGCTTAAGAGCTTGGTAGTCACCCAAGTATATGTGACATAAGAGGAAGAAATAAGTGAAAACCAGAAGATTCTACAACAGTGATGAACACTGTTGCTTTTGAAGCTAGGTGGACAATTACCTCTATTAGATTTCTTCTCTACCAGCTGGAATTGAAACTTCCCTCAAGGAGGGAGAGGAGCCAAGATGGCCAAATAGGAACAGCTCCAGTCTACAGCTCCCAGCATGAGCGACACAGAAGATGGATGATTTCTGCATTTCCATCTGAGGTACCGGGTTCATCTCACTAGGGAGTGCCAGACAGTGGGCGCAGGACAGTGGGTGCAGTGCACCGTGCACAAGCCGAAGCAGGGTGAGGCATTGCCTCACTCAGGAAGTGCAAGGGGTCAGGGAGTTCCCTCTCCTAGTCAAAGAAAGGGGTGACAGACGGCACCTGGAAAATCGGGTCACTCCCACTCCAATACTGCGCTTTTCTGATGGGCTTAAAAAATGGTGCACCAGGAGATTATATCGCACCTGCCTCGGAGGGTCCTACACCCACGGAGTCTCGCTGATTGCTAGCACAGCAGTCTGAGATCAAACTGCAAGGCGGGCAGCGAGGCTGGGGGAGGGGCGCCCGCCATTGCCCAGGCTTGCTTGGGTAAACAAAGCAGCCCAGAAGCTCCAACTGGGTGGAGCCCACCACAGCTCAAGGAGGCCTGCCTGCCTCTTTAGGCCCCACCTCCGGGGGCAGCGCACAGACAAACAAAAAGACAGCAGTAACCTCTGCAGACTTAAATGTCCCTGTCTGACAGCTTTGAAGAGAGCAGTGGTTCTCCCAGCAGGCAGCTGGATGTCTGAGAATGGGCAGACTGTCTCCTCAAGTGGGTCCCTGACCCCTGACCCCGAGCAGCCTAACTAGGAGGCACCCCCCAGTAGGTGCAGACTGACACCTCACATGGCCGGGTACTCCTCTGAGACAAAACTTCCAGAAGAACTATCAGACAGCAGCATTCGTGGTTCACAAAAATCTGCTGATCTGCAGCCACCGCTGCTGATACACAGGCAAACAGGGTGTGGAGTGGACCTCTAGCAAACTCCAACAGACCTGCAGCTGAGGGTCCTGTCTGTTAGAAGGAAAACTAACAAACAGAAAGGACATTGACACCAAAAACCCATCTGTACATCAACATCATCAAAGACCAAAAGTAGATAAAACCACAAAGATGGGGAAAAAACAGAGCAGAAAAACTGGAAACTCTAAAAAGCAGAGTGCCTCTACTCCTCCAAAGGAATGCAGTTCCTCACCAGCAATGGAACAAAGCTGGACGCAGAATGACTTTGAAGAGTTGAGAGAAGAAGGCTTCAGATGATCAAACTACTCTGAGCTACAGGAGGAAATTCAAACCAAAGGCAAAGAAGTTGAAAACTTTGAAAAAAATTTAGAAGAATGTATAACTAGAATAACCAATACAGAGAAGTGCTTAAAGGAGCTGATGGAGCTGAAAGCCAAGGCTCAAGAACTACGTGAAGAATGCAGAAGCCTCAGGAGCTGATGCGATCAACTGGAAGAAAGGGTATCAGTGATGGAAGATGAAATGAATGAAATGAAGTGAGAAGGGAAGTTTAGAGAAAAAAGAATAAAAAGAAAAGAACAAAGCCTCCAAGAAATATGGGACTATTTGAAAAGACCAAATCTACATCTGATTGGTGTACCTGAAAGTGACGGGGAGAATGGAATCAAGTTGGAAAACACTCTGCAGGATATTATCCAGGAGAACCTCCCCAATCTAGCAAGCAGGCCAACATTCAGATTCAGGAAATACAGAGAATGCCACAAAGATACTCCTCGAGAAGAGCAACTCCAAGACACATAACTGTCAGATTCACCAAAGTTGAAATGAAGGAAAAAATGTTAAGGACAGCCAGAGAGAAAAGTTGGGCCAATATTCAACATTCTTAAAGAAAAGAATTTTCAACCCAGAATTTCATATCCAGCCAAACTAAGCTTCATAAGTGAATGAGAAATAAAATATTTTACAGACAAGCAAATGCTGATTTTGTCACCACCAGGCCTGCCCTAAAAGAGTTCCTGAAGGAAGCACTAAACATGGAAAGGAACAACCGGTACCAGCCACGGAAAAATCATGCCAAAATGTAAAGACCATCGAGACTAGGAAGAAACTGCATCAACTAAATGCGCAAAATAACCAGCTAACATCATAATGACAGGATCAAATTCACACATAACAATATTAACTTTAAATGTAAATGGAGTAAATGCTCCAATTAAAAGGTACAGACTGGCAAATTGGATAAAGAGTCAAGACCCATCAGTGTGCTGTATTCAGGAAACCCAACTCACGTGCAGAGACACACATAGGCTCAAAATAAAAGGATGGAGGAAGATCTACCAAGCAAATGGAAAACAAAAAAAGGCAGGGGTTTCAATCCTAGTCTCTGATAAAACAGACTTTAAACCAACAAAGATCAAAAGAGACAAAGAAGGCCATTACATAATGGTAAAGGGATCAATTCAACAAGAAGAGCTAACTATCCTAAATATATATGCACCCAATACAGGAGCACCCAGATTCATAAAGCAAGTCCTGAGTGATCTACAAAGAGACTTAGACTCCCACACAATAATAACAGGAGACTTTAACACCCCACTGTCAACATTAGACAGATCAACGAGACAGAAAGTTAACAAGGATACCCAGGAATTGAACTCAGCTCTGCACCAAGTGGACCTAATAGACATCTACAGAACTCTCCACCCCAAATCAATAGAATATACATTTTTTTCAGCACCACACCACACCTATTCCAAAATTGACCACATAGTCGGAAGTAAAGCTCTGCTCAGCAAGTGTAAAAGAACAGAAATTATAACAAACTGTCTCTCAGACCACAGTGCAATCAAACTAGAACTCAGGATTAAGAAACTCACTCAAAACCGCTCAACTACATGGAAACTGAACAACCTGCTCCTGAATGACTACTGGGTAAATAATGAAATGAAAGCAGAAATAAAGATGTTCTTTGAAACCAACGAGAACAAAGATGCAACATACCAGAATCTCTGGGACACATTCAAAGCAGTGTGTAGAGGGAAATTTATAGCACTAAATGTCCACAAGAGAAAGCAGGAAAGATCCAAAATTGACACCCTAACATCACAATTAAAAGAACTAGCAAAGCAAGAGCAAACACATTCAAAAGCTAGCAGAAGGCAAGAAATAACTAAAATCAGAGCAGAACTGAAGGAAATAGAGGCACAAAAAACCCTTCAAAAAATTAAGGAATCCAGCAGCTGTTTTTTTTGAAAGGATTAACAAAATTGATAGACTGTTAGCAAGACGAATAAAGAAGAAAAGAGAGAATAATCAAATAGACGCCATGAAAAATGATAAAGGGGATATCACCACCGATCCCACAGAAATACAAACTACCATCAGAGAATACTACAAACACCTCTATGCAAATAAACTAGAAAATCAAGAAGATATGGATAAATTCCTGGACACATACACTCTCCCAAGACTAAACCAGGAAGAAGTTGACTCTCTGAATAGACCAATAACAGGCTCTGAAATTGTGGCAATAATCAATAGCTTACCAACCAAAAAGAGTCCAGGACCAGATGGATTCACAGCCGAATTCTACCAGAGGTACAAGGAGGAACTGGTACCATTCCTTCTGAAACTAGTCCAATCAACAGAAAAAAAGGGAATCCTCCCTAACTCATTTTATGAGGCCAGCATCATCCTGATACCAAAGCTGGGCAGAGACACAACCAAAAAAGAGAATTTTAGACCAATATTCTCGACGAACATTGATGCAAAAATCCTCAATAAAATACTGGCAAACTGAATCCAGCAGCATATCAAAAAGCTTATCCACCATGATCAAGTGGGCTTCATCCCTGGGGTGCAAGGCTGGTTCAATATACACAAATCAATAAATGTAATCCAGCATATAAACAGTACCAAAGACAAAAACCACATGATTATCTCAATAGATGCAGAAAAGGCCTTTGACAAAATTCAACAACCTTCATGCTAAAAACTCTCAATAAATTAGGTATTGATGGGACATATCTCAAAATAATAAGAGCTATCTATGACAAACACACAGCCAATATCATAGTGAATGGGCAAAAACTAGAAGCATTTCCCTTTGAAAACTGGCACAAGACAGGGATGCCCTCTCTCACCACTCCTATTCAACATAGTGTTGGAAGTTCTGTCTAGGGCAATTAGGCAGGAGAAGGAAATAAAGGGTATTCAATTAGGAAAAGAGGAAGTCAAATTGTCCCTGTTTGCAGATGACATGATTGTATATCTAGAAAACCCCATTGTCTCAGCCCAAAATCTCCTTAAGCTGATAAGGAACTTCAGCAAAGTCTCAGGATACAAAATCAATGTGCAAAAATCACAAGCATTCTTATACACCAATAACAGACAAAGAGCCAAGTCATGAGTGAACTCCCATTCACAACTGCTTCAAAGAGAATAAAATACCTAGGAATCCAATTTACAAGGGACATGAAGGACCTCTTCAAGGAGAACTACAAACCACTACTCAATGAAATAAAAGAGGATACAAAGAAATGGAAGAACATTTCATGCTCATGGGTAGGAAGAATCAGTATCGTGAAAATGGCCATACTGCCTAAGGTAATTTATAGATTCAATGCCATCCCCATCAAGCTACCAATGACTTTCTTCCCAGAATTGGAAAAAACTACTTTAAAGTTCATATGGAACCAAAAAAGAGCCTGCATTGCCAAATCAATCCTAAGCCAAAAGAACAAAGCTGGAGGCATCACGCTACCTGACTTCAAACTATACTACAAGGCTACAGTAACCAAAACAGCATGGTACTGGTACCAAAACAGAGATATAGATCAATGGAACAGAACAGAGCCCTCAGAAATAACACCACATATCTACAACTATCTGATCTTTGACAAACCTGAGAAAAACAAGCAATGGGGAAAGGATTCCCTATTTAATAAATGGTGCTGGGAAAACTGGCTAGCCATATGGAGAAAGCTGAAATTGGATCCCTTCCTTACACCTTATACAAAAATTAATTCAAGATAGATTAAAGACTTAAACATTAGACCTAAAACCATTTAAAGACTTAAACATTAGACCTAAAACCATAAAAACCCTAGAAGAAAACCTAGGCATTACCATTCAGGACACAGGCATGGGCAAGGACTTCATGTCGAAAACACCAAAAGCAATGGCAACAAAAGCCAAAATTGACAAATGGGATCTAATTAAACTAAAGAGCTTCTGCACAGCAAAAGAAACTACCATCAGAGTGAACAGGCAACCTACAAAATGGGAGAAAATTTTCGCAACCTACTCATCTGACAAAGGGCTAATATCCAGAATCTACAATGAACTCCAACAAATTTACAAGAAAAAAACAAACAACCCCATGAAAATGTGGGCAAAGGGCATGAACAGACACTTCTCAAAAGAAGACATTTATGCAGCCAAAAGGCACATGAAAAAATGCTCACCATCACTGGCCATCAGAGAAATGCAAATCAAAACTACAATGGTATACCATCTCACACCAGTTAGAATGGCAATCATTAAAAAGTCAGGAAACAACAGGTGCTGGAGAGGATGTGGAGAAATAGGAACACTTTTACACTGTTGGTGGAACTATAAACTAGTTTAACCATTGTGGAAGTCAGTGTGGCGATTCCTCAGGGATCTAGAACTAGAAATACCATTTGACCCAGCCATCCCATTACTGGGTATATACCCAAAGGACTGTAAATCATGCTGCTATAAAGACACATGGACACATATGTTTATTGTGGCACTATTCACAGTAGCAAAGACTTGGAACCAACCCAAATGTCCATCAATGACAGACTGGATTAATAAAATGTGGCATGTATACACCATGGAATACTATGCAGCCATAAAAAATGATGAGTTCATGTCCTTTGTAGGGACATGGATGAAATTGGAAATCATCATTCTCAGTAAACTATCACAAGGACAAAAAACCAAACACTGCATGTTCTCACTCATAGGTGGGAATTGAACAATGAGAACACATGGACACAGGAAGGGGAACATCACACTCTGGGGACTGTTGTGGGGTGGAGGGAGGGGGAGGGATAGCATTAGGAGATATACCTAATGCTAAATGACGAGTTAATGGGTGCAGCACACCAGCATGGCACATGTGTACATATGTAACTAACCTGCACATTGTGCACATGTACCCTAAAACTTATAGTAATAATAATAATAAAAAATTTTTGCACATTCACAAAAAGCAAAAAAGAAAAACAGAAAAACTGTAAGAAATAAAAATTACATATATGTGTGTGTGTGTAAAAAGTAAATGGAAATAAAAGTCGCAGAGGTGATTCTGGAAAAAAAAAAAAAAGAAACTTCCCTCATGGAAAAGGAAAGCAAAGATTCAGTGGGATAGAGTGCTAATGTGCTTTTTTGGTGATAAAATGCAATAAAGTCCTTCAGGAAATCTTATGCTTTGTAGCAGGTATCAGAGGAACAATTCACTGTACATTTCTCAGCACATATTCCATCAATTCTCCTCAAACAGTCACAATAAAACACAGGACAGCTTGAATGGTGGAGAGCCGCAAAACATAATACTCTGTTAGGTGGGTTGGTGCTGTGGCAGTGTTTTAGTCCATGAGATGTATTTACTAGTTTTATCTATCTCTGTTTTTTCAATGAACTTAGGATACAAAGAATTTAAACACATATCACTTCTGTTAAAGAAATAAACAGTAGCAGCAGAAGCAGGATTGGAGAAATCAAAGAAGAAAAAGGGCATTTTCTCTTCCTTCATAGATTTTTGTTATACTTTAACATGGTAGCCGTTTAATTCTGAGGGAAGTTTAAGAATGCAGTTTATCTGGAGAATGCATAGCAGTTCAAGTTGTGCAATATTATTTATGTCTATTTAGAAAATAGTAGCTAGCATGTACTTTGGACTCAATTGTTGACTGTATTATGTGGAATAAATTTAGTAAACTCATTGCTTTGCTTCTTTTTAAAAAGCTTTTAATCTTTTTTATTTTTTAAGGAAACTTTGGCACAGCATATCAATGATAGAACCTAATAAAATCTTACCTTGGGGCAAGCCTCTTGTATATAAAATCGGGGTCCGTAGTGCCAGGGCTTTCTATTAGTACCATCCATTTTGTTAGCATTTTTCCAATTTATCTTACGTTACTAACTCTCAGCGTACTATGCCTATTGTAAATATTTAAGCATTACTGTTGACATAAAGATAATACTGACAAATTGAGTTAACATTTCTGCTGAGGATTACTGACCATGTGTAGCCCAGAACAACTTTGACACCCACACCAAACCCTATACTCAGGCCAAATTGTGTTTAGTCTACAATACAGTGCTGCTCCTTAAATTAATTTTTAGCTTTGATTTACACAAAACATGAAACAACCTTTCTTGCATCAATTAATTGTTTGACTTTCCTAATACATTTCCATTTTAACTAGATTATGTCTATATCAAAGGAAAAAGAATGCGTGCAAGATGTCAGTGTCTTGGGTGCACACACCTACCCATCCTGGGGTATTATAACTTTGTGTGATCTAAGTAAAATTGAAATCCGTTCTGCTTCTTAGCAGTTTCAGCTGAGACTGCACTCTCTTTTGAGGTACCTCAACTGATGTCTGTTTCACGTGGTAATTGGCCTTAACATATTTAACTGAGCAAAAGAAAAATAATTTGGAGAATTTTATCTCATGGAATAATCCCGTACTTCAAAACAAAAAATTACCAAGTGAAGTAAAAAAGACTAACATTAGTTGAAATCTCCATTTACATATATTGATATATTTCTGGTAACCTATTGCTGTCTTGCATTGCCCAAGTAACCAGACAATGGCCATTTTGATCTTTAATTGAGCCCAGACTTGGCTCCATATTTATAACATAGTCATCACTGTAAATATATTTTGAGGGAAAGTTTTATAAAAAGAAATGCAACTGTATTCCTATACTTAATTAGGAAGGTATTTTGGAATCCTGAGCCTTTCAGACTATAATATGTTAATACATTAGCATGAACAATTCTCTTTGAGGATTTGATGAAATTCAGCTTCCATAGAAAATACTACTACCAGATTGATGACGTTAAAAACAAACATTAATTTGAGTTATTTCCTTTTTCTTAATTCACTGACTTATTTGAGAAAGCAGTAACAAGAGCCTGGGTTACATCAAGAAGTCAAATTATATTTTGGCTAAATTGCATCTTTCTTAATTACTTTGCAATTTAATTTCCCCTCATTGCTTCAGTTCAGAGCCTCAGGACTCTATTTACAATTATAACTTACTCTAAGAAAAATAAAACTATGTTCTACAGCTTATTCTTATGAAGTGATTTCTGCATTTACTAGTTAGTTTCCTGGAAATTTCTAAAATGGTTATTTGGTCAAAGACAGCCTTTTCATTATTGTTACCCTTTTTCCCTGTATGTTATTTCTCTCAAAAATCTATTTCAGACCTGTCATATGACATTGCTATTGTTTTGTTTGAAAAGTGTCATAATTACAGGATTAAAGTAGAAAATGTAAATATTTATTGCAAGGTGTTATTTCTTCAGATAGAATGTTAACTATTTGTGACAGAGTTCTTAGGATTGAAATGTGCTGAGAAGAAAAACATGAGCTGGATAGTACATTTTGAAGTGTCTGGCTAATGAGGCTGTTGGGAGCGATTTCCTATTGAGATGCTCTTCAAAAAGAAAATTCAAGCTGGGATAAATTCTAGAAATGTGATAGATCTGTGAGGTCTAGGATGCCTGAGGTTCTAGTTTCATAATTCCTTGGAGAGATCTTGCTTCTATTGGGAAGCAAATGGCTTTGTTGAGACTCATCAGGCTTTGTGACATCAAATAGTTCTTACAAAACAACAGTGTTTTGAAGAATCAGAAACAGATGGATTGAATTTTTCTTGAAACAAAATAGGGTTTAAAAATGGAGAGAAAAACTAATGTCAAACCCTCGACATTCAGAAAAGGATTTGAATCATTTTCTAGCCTCAGAGAGTTGTCAGATTCACTTATCACAGGAGATAGAGAATCATGCAGGGCTCCACCTGTTCCTGAAAACACCACCACTAAGTCAGTTACTCAGATTCCACGATCTGGGATTTAGTCTCTGAATAGGCCACAGACATCACATGCCAAAAGAAATTATACTCGTACCTGATACTGACTCCAGGCTTTCACAGTCAAAAGTGAATGATGTGAGTAGGACTTTTAATGCTTTAGTTTAAGAACAAAATGCATCAAAGGTTGGTATTTCCTTTTTTGGTTTTGAGTGAGAAGGACCCAAAAAGGTTATTTCCAAGGCTCTGGGTACTTAGAGTTATTGATGACAAAGTAGGGAAGCATCTTGTATGATGTTTCAATACCATCATAAGCAAGAGGTTTTATATACAAATAATACAAATTTCACGAGGAAAAATTTGGATAAATATATTCTGATGATTTAGATGAATGATAAATGGAATTTCAGCAAAGGAGTGTCATGATCTAAGTTTAATTAAAGTTAGCTTGGCTATGATAAGTGATGTATTGGATCTGGGTGAGGTAACTATGATACAAGTAGCTAAAATTTACTAGATTCTTATTAGTCGCAGAGTATGGTGCTATGTCTTTTTATATGCATATGTCATCTCATTCTTTTGATGACCCTACAAAGCCATTACTATTGTCATCCCCATTTTATAGATGAGGATACTGGAATTTAGAAATTTAAATTTGCCTAAGGCCACACATTTTGGTCAGAGCCAGTCTTGAAATTCAAGGCGGGTTTTTTTTCTTAATAACATTTTGCTGTGAAGTGTATGGTATAGTATACACAACTATTACACATTCTAATCCAGATGTGAAGTCCCTCAAGATAAAGGATAACATACATTTGAATGGAAATGTTACAGGAAAAAATAAAATAGAGGAGTGGGGAAAGATGATGTCAAGATTTTTCTTTCCTTTCCTTTCTCTTTCTTTCTTTCTTTCTTTCTTTCTTTCTTTCTTTCTTTCTTTCTTTCTTTCTTTCTTTCTTTCTTTCTTTCTTTCTTTCTTTCTTTCTTTCTTTCTTTCTTTCTTTCTTTCTTTCTTTCTTTCTTTCTTTCTTTCTTTCTTTCTTCCGTCCTTCTTTCTGTCTCTCTCTTTCTTTCTTTATTTCTTTCTTTCCTTTCCTTCCTTCTTTCTTTTTTTATTATACTGTAAGTTCTAGGGTACATGTGCACAATGTGCAGGTTTGTTACATATGTATACATGTGACATGTCGATGTGCTGCACCCATTAAATCATCATTTACATTAGGTATATCACCTAATGCTATCCCTCCCCACTCCTCCTACCCCACAACAGGCCCTGGTGTGTGATGTTCCCTATGCTGTGTCCAAGTGTTCTCATTGTTCAATTCCAATGATGTCAAGATTTCAAGATTAGAAGAATGATGGGAAAATGTACTGCTTTGCAAATAGTGATGATGGAGGGGTGAACTGATTCAGAGGTGGAAGAGAGAAGATGATGGATTCTGCTTTAGATATATTGAGTTTGGGGCACCTGCAAGAAATCTATGTGGAAACTTCCAGTAGACAAAAAAAGAAACTGGGTTTCAATTTAGTAGGGGTAGCAGGCCTGGAGCTATAGAATATTGAGATGGTAAAGAAAACTGTGGGAATAGAGGAACCCTTGGAGTGGACATGAAGAGAATAGAGTCAAGGGCTAAAAACTGAGACTTAAAGGATGCTAAAGATATGATAGCCTTGATTTTGTTTTAGAATATTTCTCTGAAGCCTAAATATGGAGAAACAAATGGGAGAGGAGAATTTTAAGAATTGCTTTATTGTGTATAGGTGATTTTATATTTGAGTAGAAATATGTTTGCTGTTCAAACAATCTTTAATGTTTTTGCTTTTAACAATCATTGATACTATCATAACAACCTCTTCCATATGATATTGATTCATCTTGTATTTGTATAATTATGTTACCTTCTGTTCCCTTGTTTTAAAAGTAGAAAGAACATTTCCTACATTCACTCATTTCATTTTCAAAGAAACTTTATGTAGAAAGTGAAATGGGATGGAATCATGTTTGAGCCATGATTATAGCTTCAGTTCTTCATTACAAAGATTTCGATGTTTTCCTTATTTTCTGATGTAAGACAGAAAAACCACACTACATTCTTTCTAACAGAGTGTTGATCACCATATGATTTTATTGAAACATGCATTTCAGAAACTTTTCTGAAATGGAGCAATAATGGGTCAAATAGACATTTTGTTTAATTATTTCTAAGTAGGAAATGTGCCAGTAATTTGCAAAGAGTAGTAGTATCGTTTAGGAGAAAAATCAGTAAATCTTGAGCTGAGAGCAAAGATTTCTAGGTTAACAATTATGTAACCCACAACAATTTACCCCAAATTTTCTGCTCTTCAATGTTCCTGCTAGACTTAATGAGCTGTTTCCATTTGTATTTCATATTCTCTAGTCTTTTGTGTTTGTTTCTTCCTCTTTGTGTTCACTACTTTAGTTTTTGACCAGGACGGTTGTAAGGATTTTGTGCCTACTCTTCTTCCCTCATCTTTCTATAATTTTGAATTTATTGTTTATTGCTCCAATAAAATCAAAAATTTTATCTGATCATTTCCTTCTTCTGTTTGGGAAACTTTCATGGTCTACTATTTCCTATCAAATTATACCCAAATAAGTTAGTTTGTATGGCATTCAATGCTCTTTATTATCTGACTTCAACTCAATCTCTAGCCTTGTCTTTCTGCTACTTTCCCTCATGTACCTGAATTCCTGTGTATTTGGAACTCTCCAAACATCACTATTTGCAATCTCTGGACTGTAATTACCGCATCACTATTTGCAGTCTCTGGACTGTAATTATTGCAGAGCCAGCCTCCTGCATTTTCTTTCTTCACACATAGGCTGGTGTGATGTGGGAGAAGCATCTATGAGAAGGACTCTTGAAGGCTTTTATATTTGAGAAGGTATATTTGCCCAATGGAATATGACATCCTGAGATCACATGTAGATGTAGAAATGTTGCAGGGCCAGTGTTTTCTGCATCTGTATCTTTCCATTTCCTACCATAGTTTCCAACACATAGTAGATGCTTAAGAAATACTGGTGGGTCTAAGCTGTGATTTTTGACTAGTTCTTGATCCCTAGAATCAGTGTGACAGCACAACAACATTAAGGGCAGTGAAGAACAAAGAACAAGATCGTCATGACAGTTCAGAAAGATCATTAGAGGCTGTACTTTCAACAGGATTCTGGTCTATGTCTGATCAGAAATCTGGTACAGCATCAGTCAGGATCTCAACAGAAAACAGATGGTATGGTCAAATTAGAAATAATTGAATGAGAGGACTATGAACAGAGGTGTGGACAAGGTTAAGGACACCAACAGGAAGCAGTTATTATCCTTTCAACTTATCAGAAAAAAGAAATGGGCCTTGCTAGCATAATCCCTTGCCATGAAGGGATACTTGATTAGTATAGGGACTCTCCCATCAACAACTTTCTTACCCTTAATAATTTCAAGAAAAACATTTAAAGAAGCTCATCCCTTCAAAAACATTTTGGTGTTCTTATTATGCCAACACATCCTTTTGAGGCTTTTTTTTTGTGGACATGTTATTAAAGGAATACATCCAACAAAGGCCCACTGAGAGATTAAGAAATAACATTCATTGGCCTGTAGAAAAGTTTCTATGGTCTTTTAAGTTTTCATTAAATCCACCAACCACATTTTAACATCTCCTATGACAAGTCAAGTCCTCTTAGCTCTTCTTGCGATTACATGGTTTAAGGAGCTGTAGTTATACAGAAGTTTCTCTGAAAGTCTAACACAAGATAATGGAGAGACAGAGGTTAATGAGTTGACTTTCAATATTGACTTCTTTTAAGCTTCTGATCTCCGGGCTGAAAAACTGGAAGATGGTGTTTATTTGACTTGTTTGTGCTGTGAGGTTGGTAAAGCACACCAAATACCATCTTATTTTTTAAATATACATTCTGTTTCCTAAAAGCAATAAGACACTCATTTCCTACAGTGTGTTGTTAGGATGCGACTGAATACTTTAAGTGGTTTGAGCTTGGTAACTCCTAACACTCAGACCATTCATCAATTAAGGCAGGACTGCTGTCTGCTTGTAATTTGGCAAGCAGCATTTTGTCTTCCAGAAGCACTCTGTGGAATTCTTCCATCAGAAGTGAAGGATGAGGAAACGTGTTCAATGAAATCAGTAAGGCAAGATACTTGCTCTCATTAGATTGCTATTGGGATGCATCATACATGGTGTGATGGTCATTATTACCTGTAGGGGTTGGAAAATGAATTAATCTTATTGTGTCTCAATCCCAAACTGTAAAATGAATAAAGACATCTATGTTGGTAAAATAAAGTAGATGGTGATTTCCAAAGAAAATCTATGGGACAAAGCTACTCTACAAATCCAAGCCAGGGATTACATCTATTTTAATTCTATTTTTATACCCAAGAATAAACAGTTTAATTGTTTCAATAATATTGTGGGAGCTAATTTTCTTTACAGTACATATCATGTCCCATCATTCACCTCCTTATTCCCTCGTTTCCTATTGCAATTCACATTTAAAACCAATAAAGCACTGAGTTGGCTCTTTCCTACCTGTTAAGCCTTATCTACTCCCGTTTCCCTCTCCCTAGAACGCTCTGCTCACACTGGCCTTTTTTCTTTTCTTTGAACTGGTTAAGCTCCTTCCCATCTTAGAGCCTTTGCCTGCAATCCCCCCTCACCTGGAATTCTCTTCCCTAGGTCTTTATGGTGTTGACTCCTTATTTTCTTTCAGCTGTTAATTCAGAGGCCATCATCTCAAAGTAGCTACCCCTGACCACCCAATTTAACATTACCCTTGAGATACTCTTTCTTAAGTTAGACTCTTTTAATGACCTTGTATTACTTGACACTATCTAAAATTAACTTAATGACAGAATGATTTACATTCCTTTGGGTATATAACCCATGATGGGATTGCTGGTTTGAATGGTAGTTCTGTTTTTAGCTCCTTGAGGAATTGCCACACTGTTTTCCGAAATGGTTGAACTAATTTACACTCTCACCAACAGTGTATAAACATTCCTTTTTCTCCATAACATCACTAGCATCTGTTATTTTTTGACTTTTTAATAATGGCCATTCTGACTGCTGTGAGATGATATGTCATTGTGGTTTTGATTTGCATTTCTCTAATGATGAGTGGTGGTGTGCTTTTTTCATATACTTGTTGGCCACATGTATGTCTTCTTTTGGAAAGTGTCTGTTCATGTCCTTTCCCCACTTTTTATTTTTTATTTTTTTTGAGACGGAGTCTCACTCTGTCTTCCAGGCTGAAGAGTAGTGACATGATCTCGGTTCACTGCAATCTCTGCCTCCTGAGTAGCTGGGATTGCAGGCAGCTGCCACAATGCCCAGCGAATTTTTGTATTTTTAGTACACACAGGACTTCACCAGGTTGGCCAGGCTGGTCCTGAACTCCTGGCCTCAAGTGATCCGCCCCCATTGGCCTCCCAAAGTGCTGGGATTATAAGCATGAGCCACCGTGCCTGATTTTTTGCTTACTTTTTAATAGGGCTATTTGTTTTTTTCTTGTTTGTTTAGATTTCTTATAGATGCTAGATAGTAGATCATTGCCAGATGCACAGTTTGCAAAAATCTTCTTTCACTCTATAGATTGTTTGTTTATTCTGTTGATAGTTCTTTTGCAAACTAATGCAGAAACTGAAAATGAAATACTGCATGTTCTCGTTTATAAGTGGGAACTAAATGATGAGAACACATGGACACACAGAGGGGAACAACAGACACTGAAGCCTACCATAGGATGGAAGGTGGAAGGAGGGAGACAATCAAGAAAAATAACTAATGTGTATTAAGCTTAATATTAGTTATTTACTCATTAGTTAATATGGGTAAATACTTATTTGTAAATATGGGTTATTTACCCATTAATAGTACTTATACCTTGGTGATGAGATAATCTGTACAACCAACTCTTATGACATGGGTTTACCTATATAACAAACTTGCACATGTACCTCTGAACTTAAGTAAAAGTTAAAAAAACCTTACTTATTAATTTGTGTCCTTGTTTACTGACTGTCTCCTCAGGAGGGTAAGCTTCGTGACACCAAGAATCTTACATGTCTTGCTCACTGCTATATACATGGCACCTTGAGTAATGTCTGGCACATGTTTGGTGTTCTATAAATAAGTAGTTTAGTTATTGAATGAATGACTGAATCAATAGATATCTTCTAGGGATATGGCAAACATATAAAAACATTATTTTCTCTACTGATAACAAAAAAAGAGAATCACAAGTCCCTGGACTCTAACCAATGTACATAAAGCAATAGGATATTTAGGAAACTGGGTTTTACTTTAAATTTCTAGGTTACTTTGAGCCGATTAAAAAAAACACTTAATTTTTAAAATAGAGTAGCATTCCTTTAGCAATGGTTCTGTTAAATATTTAGGTGTACTAATATATTTTTAAATATATTCTTGTATTATTGAAAGGTGGTAAATTTCTGGAATATTCTCAGAGTAGCACTATTTTTCATAAATATACACATATATATTTTGTAATTTGATGTAAGTGGTAATAGTTATAACATTTTTCTTGCACAATTATTTTGTTTTCATTTTCAGTGAATCTTACTGGCATAATATAATTTTATTATTTTCAGCATGTGTATCAAGTTATATTCAATCACTGTAAACTTTATTTGCATGGTATAACTTAAGTTTTGTGTGATCTTAGTAGTTTTTCATAACAGGCTGAAGATACAAAAATTCATCTTCAAGACCTACCTTAAAGTCATGAATAGTAATTGAATTCTAAACAAAATCAAATCTCTGAATAATACTAGCCCTGCAAATATTATCATTAGCTGAAAAAGTAATTTATTGATGTCTGTAAAATGCAGATTGGTATGTCAAAAGCCTCCAAATTCCATAAGAAATAAAAATGAGGTTTAAGATAATATCCTTTGGTATTAGTATGTTAGGACTAATCTACACTAAAGTGAGGTAGATAAGAACATGAACCTTGATATGTCTGAAAAATACAGGTTTGGATTCTGGCTCTGCAACTTTCTAATTATGAGGTATTGGGAAAGTTATTTCACCTTACTAATTCTCAGTTTCCTCATATACAAAATGAGGATAATAATACTCCTCTCACAATGTTGTTGTGAGGATTAAACAAGAATACATGGAAAACTCTTAGCACAGAGTCCTACACATAGTAGGCACTAAATAATTGGAGGCTATGATTGTCATTAGGTTGAAAATTTCTAGTCATATTTTAAATGAAATGTGAAGCAGATTGACTAAAGTTTGGAGTCTGTATGAGTTTTACAGAAAAGCTCAAATGGAGTCCCTCTTTCATTGTCTTTGCCTATTTTGAACTTTGGTAGTGTAGCCATTTTTTTTTTTTTTTGGTAATGTAGCTTCAAGTTTATTAATTCAGAGTCAATTATCTCTGCTAGTTCTGTATAAAATTTTAAAATGGAAATAAGAAATAATTTTTGATCTAGAGTCAGTGAGTTAGTTAATCCTACTTATTTTTGTTAAATAATATCTTTTTTTTTTTTTTTTTTTTGAGACGGAGTCTTGCCCTGTCACCCCAGGCTGGAGTGCAGTGGTGCGATCTCGGCTCACTGCAATCTCCACCTCAGGTTAACGCCATTCTCCTGACTCAACCTCCCGAGTAGCTGGGAGTACAGGCGCATGCCACCACTTCCAGCTAAGAATGTCTTTTTATAAAGTAGTCACATGTAGCAATATACAGTATTAGATTTTTGAAGATTATTACATCCATTCAATAAGCAATTTTAAGAACTAACTTTGCTTAAAATATATTTGAGAATAAAACACAGACAATACAAATTTTCTTGTACTATAGCAAGAAAGGTAAGACTTACTTAGGAGTAATTACAATACTGGTCATTTTCAGATAAAAACTGAGATTGGTGCAGAATGCTGTTCACATTCAAGAAAGGAAGATGGGATGTTTATGAATATTTTAATGGAAGATATTCTATTAAACTGAGGGATATGGAGTAGAGCCCACAGGAGAAAAGAACAATAAAAATAAAAATGGAGTAAAGATAAAGAGAAAGGTCAGCTTGGGGAAACATATTCTCAAATTTGGGGGTGCTTAGGGGAATCAGATGCCACTGAAGCAAAGATCAAGAACCTGTTTCATTTTAATAGGCCAGAAGGGGCTCTTATTGCTTATACTAAGTCAGAAGTTAATCTATTACAGTAGCAATTGGAGAATAGGACATGGTGGAGAAAATTCAGGCAGGGTGAGCTGTTCCAAGGCAATTATAATAGTCCTTTAATAAGGTAATAAGTTCCTAAACCAAGTGTGAAGGCAGTGGGCCTGGAAAAGAAAAAAAAAAAATATCTGGGATGTTGTGTCTGGTTGAATGGATGGATGATGAAATGGTAGCGTTCAAGGATAGTCTGTGAAATTAAACTTCCACAATGAGAAAAATTTTTCCATAATTAGCAGTGAAAAGGAAATCAAGACACAAGGTTGGACTGAAGGAATGTATTATAAGACGAGTCAAGAGGTTAGCCAAATAATCTTTAGCAGATGCAAAAAACAAAGTTTATTTCATTAATAGTATAGTTAAAGTGGCTATTATTTGGAATTTAGCCTTGATAGCTAGATTCAACTGGTCTGGAACTTTGACTCAGAACAAACCACGTTTTTTTTTTTTTTTTTTTTTTTTAATGTAGCTTTTTCCTTAGTACACTCAGAGTCACACTTTCCCCAGATACTCGTTATCTGGGAGATTAGACAGTGTTGGTTTATCTGCCATTGCAGAAAGTTCCATTTTTTAAGTGACTAAGTTAAATCTCTATTTTGATCTTATATCTATTTCAATAATATAATTATTTATCACTTAATATAATTATTGATGACAAAAAGTCTATACATAAATGTTTCTAGCATCTTGGATCATTTGATCTGGTTTGAGAATGTGGAATTGGGTATTTACAAATTCACATGGATCTCCTAAAATTAGCTTTCGGGGAAGGAAATTTCTATGCTTTTCTTAACCCAAATATAAATTTTTAAAGTTAGATTTCTGGATCTGAAGCAATGTAATTTATGTTTGGCTTATAGAGAACTAAGAAATGGGAACAACTTAAAAACTGTAACCTTCCATGTGGTTTGTGCTCACTGAGAAAGAATCTCTTGGCTAATCTGGGAAAAAAGAATGTTTAAATAAGGAAGTTAGAAGTGAATCAAAAATAACATTTGAATTTGAGAAGACAGAAATGCCCACTTCCTTTAATATAAAACTACTTCTGTTGACTATAAAGAATTGTAAACATGCATTATGATGATCAGTTGCATTGTGTAGTCTGTTAGTGGTTCACTAGTGTCTCCATATTTGGACCCATTATTTGCAGCAGTATAAGTGTTCTGTAAGAATGTTGGAGAAATAGAAATCATCTTTCTGTCTCCTCGTATTTCTTTCCCTTTCTCCTCCTGTGTCTGCTAAATTGAATGGTTAATACTGTAACATTATTCTTATTAAATTACTTACATAAAAGAAGGCAGGACTGGAATGGATAAAATTATTATTTCATTCCTTCTAAAAATTTTTTTATTTCCATAGGTTTTGGGGGACCAGGTGGTATTTGGTTACATCAGTAAGTTCTTTAGTAGTGATTTGTAAGATTTTGGTGCACCCATCACCTGAGCAGTATACACTGGACCCAATTTGTAGTCTTTTATCCCTCACCACCTTCCCACTCTTTCCCCCTGAGTCCCTAAAGTCCATTGTATCATTCTTATGCCTTTGAATCCTCATAGCTTAGCTCCCACTTATGAGTGAGAAAATACAATGTTTGGTTTTCCATTCCTGAGTTACTTCACTTAGAATAATAATCACCAATCCCATCCAGGTTACTATGAATGCCTTTAATTCATTCCTTTTTATGGCTGAGTAGTATTCCATTGTATATATACCACAGTTTCTTTATCCACTTGTTGGTTGATGGGCATTTGGGCTGGTTCCACATTTTTCTGCAATTGCAAATTGTGTTTTATTTCATTCTTTTAATTAGTAATGAGGTCTTTTAAACAGGGCTTTTATTTGGGGGAGCTGGATTTATTCTGGATTTGTACACTGGTGGTATTTCACATTCTAACATTTGACAAAATTGGTAATGATGTGAAGTTTTCTTGAAAAGTAGTTAAAAAATTCTGGTGGGTCTTAGCATTTTACTGTAAATCTACAATTGTTTCTGCTATTGTATTATCATGAATGGTGTCATTGCCCAGTGAATTCTTATTTTATTTTATTTTTGTGCTTTTGCCTATATAATCTTCAAAGACAAGCCCAAACCTCTCCTTCTCCATGAGGCCTTATCCAATAATTCTGGTCCATACTGTTCTCTCTATTATTTAAGAGAACAGTATGGACCAGAATGATATGGTCTGTATCATATCATTTTCCTTTTGACTGCACACTTTATTGTATTACTCTTTGAGCGTGTGGAAGACTCTTGAAGTACCACCTCCCAAACCCCCATGATATATGTCTCCTGATGTTCATGCTCTTGTATAATTTCTTCTCTTTAAGTGTGAGTGGTAACTGTGTTTTGCTACTAACCAATAGTATATGGAAAAGGTGATGGGTTGTTATTCCCTTGATTATGTTATGTTGTGTCAAACTCCATCTGGAATGAAGAATCACATTCCTAGAGTCACAAGGAAATAAATTATGCCATAGCCTGAGTGAGCTTGGGAACAGGGTCTCCCTCAGTTGAGCTTTCAGATGAGAAGGCAGCTTAATTAACATATTGGTTGCAGTTTTGTGTGACAATGAGCAGCCTAGCCACTTAAACTATGCCTGAATTCCTGGCCCACAGAAACTGTGAGGTAATAAATGAATGCTGTTTTAAGCTGCTTAGTTTGCATTAATTCATTACACAGTAATATATAGAAAATACAGGCAAATCTTATTCTCCAAACAAGGGTGGGAAGGCCTAAAGGACTGAAGTTCTTGGTATCTCAGGCAATATTATGCTGTGTGTAGTAGATGACAGGCAAATACTTGTTAAATTTTTATCACATAATTGAATCTATTGAATACATATTGATCTTTTGAGGAGAGAGACCCTGTAATATTCATCTTTGTACCTCCTTTACCTGGCAGATGTCTGACATATCATTGGCACTGAACTATGTTGTGTCAATCAAGTCTTAGTCAGGGAGATATAACTACTGTGTGTTATGGCATAGGTTAGCAAATGATAACTCACCAGTCAAATATGACCCGCTACCTGTCTTTGTACAGCTTTTGAGCTAAGAGTGGTTTTTTACTTTTAAAAAAATCGACAAATAATAATTGTACATATTCATGGAGTACATAATGATGTCTTGATACATTTAATTCTAGTGATTAGACCAGGATAATTAGTATATCCATCTATCATCTCAAATATTTATCATTTCCTTGTGTTGGAAACATTCAATATATTCCTTTTTGCTCTTTGAAACTATATATTGTTAACTATGGTCATTCTACAGTGATACAGAATACAAAAAATCAAAATAATATTTCATGATGTGAAAATTATGAAATTCAAATTTCAGTGTCCATAAGTAAAGTGATATTGGAGGGCAGCCACATCCATTCATGTACATATTATTGATGGGTGTGTTCATACTATAGTGGTAGAATTTAGTGGTTGCAAGGAAAACCAAATGAATTGCTCTCATTGGTTTGCCTGGCTGCCAATGGCAGGGATGCAATTATAACTGGACAGTGTTTCAATTGCCACCCATGTTGCCAGGTTGCAATATTTTGTTTGTTTTTAATTACCACTGCATATTCACTGAGCCAAAACAAGAAAATTAGATGTTGAATATTGTCCTTTAAGGGCCTGTGGAATGTATATTATTTTGTGATCAAATTAGATGGCAAAGCATTGTGGTTTCTGTGTAATAACGCTATAGCTGTGCTAAGGCTACAATATGTATCAGCATTATGAGACTAAGTGCTCATTACAATATTTTCAACTCAGGAATGCAATGGATGAAAAATTAGAACATTTAAAATGAAATATCTCATCACAGAAGAATTTGTTCAGAAAAATAAAATTGAAAATGAGCCTAAAATCAAAGTGTCTGGGTGTTTCATTTTTTGGCAAAGCAAGGAAAGCTGTTTAACAATGATGATTTAATTAAATGCTGTTTGACAATAGCAACTGAAGAAATGTGTTCACAGAAAATAACTGTTTAATACTACTAATCTTTTGACAAGAACAGTTCCTGAAAGAGTAAAGGACGTTGGGAGCAACATCAACAGTCAATTAAAAAACAAAGCAAATGATTCTAATTGGTTTTCATTGGCTTTTGATGAGTCAATAGATGTTACTGATATTCCTCAGTTGCTTATTTGAAATAAATACCAAGTGAATGCCAAGTTTAAAGTGGCTAAATAATGAACTACTATTAGTAGTCTGTGGGACAACTGTAGATGAGAATATTTTCTTTTTTTATTTTTATTTTTATTTTTTTATTTTTTATTTTTTATTTTTTATTTTATTATTATTATTATTATAACACTTTAGGTTTTATGGTACATGTGTGCAATGTGCAGGTAAGTTACATATGTATACATGTGCCATGCTGGTGTGCTGCACCCACCAACTCGTCATCTAGCATTAGGTATATCTCCCAATGCTATCCCTCCCCCCTCCCCCCACCCCACAACAGTCCCCAGAGTGTGATGTTCCCCTTCCTGTGTCCATGTGTTCTCATTGTTCAATTCCCGCCTATGAGTGAGAATATGCGGTGTTTGGTTTTTTGTTCTTGCGATAGTTTACTGAGAATGATGATTTCCAATTTCATCCATGTCCCTACAAAGGACGTGAACTCATCATTTTTTATGGCTGCATAGTATTCCATGGTGTATATGTGCCACATTTTCTTAATCCAGTCTATCATTGTTGGACATTTGGGTTGGTTCCAAGTCTTTGCTATTGTGAATAATGCCGCAATAAACATACGTGTGCATGTGTCTTTATAGCAGCATGATTTATAGTCCTTTGGGTATATACCCAGTAATGGGATGGCTGGGTCGAATGGAATTTCTAGTTCTAGATCCCTGAGGAATCGCCACACTGACTTCCACAAGGGTTGAACTAGTTTACAGCCCCACCAACAGTGTAAAAGTGTTCCTATTTCTCCACATCCTCTCCAGCACCTGTTGTTTCCTGACTTTTTAATGATCGCCATTCTAACTGGTGTGAGATGGTATCTCATTGTGGTTTTGATTTGCATTTCTCTGATGGCCAGTGATGATGAGCATTTTTTCATGTGTTTTTTGGCTGCATAAATGTCTTCTTTTGAGAAGTGTCTGTTCATGTCCTTCGCCCACTTTTTGATGGGGTTGTTTGTTTTTTTCTTGTAAATTTGTTGGAGTTCATTGTAGATTCTGGATATTAGCCCTTTGTCAGATGAGTAGGTTGCGAAAATTTTCTCCCATTTTGTAGGTTGCCTGTTCACTCTGATGGTAGTTTCTTTTGCTGTGCAGAAGCTCTTGAGTTTAATTAGATCCCATTTGTCAATTTTGGCTTTTGTTGCCATTGCTTTTGGTGTTTTAGACATGAAGTCCTTGCCCATGCCTATGTCCTGAATGGTAATGCCTAGGTTTTCTTCTAGGGTTTTTATGGTTTTAGGTCTAACATTTAAGTCTTTAATCCATCTCGAATTGATTTTTGTATAAGGTGTAAGGAAGGGATCCAGTTTCAGCTTTCTACATATGGCTAACCAGTTTTCCCAGCACCATTTATTAGAAAAAGCGGGAATCCTCCCTAACTCATTTTATGAGGCCAGCATCATCCTGATACCAAAGCCTGGCAGAGACACAACAAAAAAAGAGAATTTTAGACCAATATCCTTGATGAACATTGATGCAAAAATCCTCAATAAAATACTGGCAAACAGAATCCAGCAGCACATCAAAAAGCTTATCCACCGTGATCAAGTGGGCTTCATCCCTGGGATGCAAGGCTGGTTCAATATATGCAAATCAATAAATGTAATCCAGCATATAAACAGAACGAAAGACAAAAACCACATGATTATCTCAATAGATGCAGAAAAGGCCTTTGACAAAATTCAACAACCCTTCATGCTAAAAACTCTCAATAAATTAGGAATTGATGGGATGTATCTCAAAATAATAAGAGCTATTTATGACAAACCCACAGCCAATATCATACTGAATGGGCAAAAACTGGAAGCATTCCCTTTGAAAACTGGCACAAGACAGGGATGCCCTCTCTCACCACTTCTATTCAACATAGTGTTGGAAGTTCTGGCCAGGGCAATTAGGCAGGAGAAGGAAATAAAGGGTATTCAATTAGGAAAAGAGGAAGTCAAATTGTCCCTGTTTGCAGATGACATGATAGTATATCTAGAAAACCCCATTGTCTCAGCCCCAAATCTCCTTAAGCTGATAAGCAACTTCAGCAAAGTCTCAGGATACAAAATCAATGTGCAAAAATCACAAGCATTCTTATACATCAATAACAGACAAACAGAGAGCCAAATCATGAGTGAACTCCCATTCACAATTGCTTCAAAGAGAATAAAATACCTAGGAATCCAACTTACAAGGGATGTGAAAGACCTCTTCAAGGAGAACTACAAACCACTGCTCAAGGAAATAAAAGAGGATAAAAACAAATGGAAGAACATTCCATGCTCATGGGTAGGAAGAATCAATATCATGAAAATGGCCATCCTTCCCAAGGTAATTTACAGATTCAATGCCATCCCCATCAAGCTACCTATGACTTTCTTCACAGAATTGGAAAAAACTACTTTAAAGTTCATATGGAACCAAAAAAGAGCCTGCATCGCCAAGTCAATCCTAAGCCAAAAGAACAAAGCTGGAGGCATCACACTACCTGACTTCAAACTATACTACAAGGCTACAGTAACCAAAACAGCATGGTACTGGTACCAAAACAGAGATATAGATCAATGGAACAGAACAGAGCCGTCAGAAATAATGCCACATATCTACAACTATCTGATCTTTGACAAACCTGACAAAAACAAGAAATGGGGAAAGGATTCCCTATTTAATAAATGGTGCTGAGAATATTTTCAAAGAAGTTGAGAAACACTTATTCAGTACAACTTGTAGTGGAATCTGCTAAGATGTATTACATCTTATGGTGATAAAACACATGTAGATCAGAAAAAGAGTTGGACAAAGGTACAAAATTTATTAAAAGGTAAGGTGTTTTGCTTCTGTTCCAAGATGGCTGAATAGGAACAGCTCCAGTCTGCAGCTCCTAGCGTGATCAACGCAGAAGATGGGTGATTTCTGCATCTCCAACTCAGGTACCTGGTTCATCTCATTGGTACTGGTTGGACAGTGGGTGCAGCCCACAGAGGGTGAGCCAAAGCAGGGAGGGGTGTTGCCTCACCCAGGAAGCACAAGGGGTCAGGGGATTTCCCTTTCCTAGCCAAGGGAAGCCGTGACAGACTGCACCTGGAAAACCAGCACACTTCTGCCCAAATACTGAACTTTTCCCATGGTCTTAGCAACTGGCAGACCAGGAGATTCTCTCCTGTGCCTGGCTTGGTGGGTTCCATGCCCACAGAAACTTGCTCACTGCTAGTGCAGCAGTCTGAGATTGACCTGTGAGGCTGCAGTGAGATGGGGGGAGGGGCATCCGCCATTGCTGAGGCTTCAGTAGGTAAACAAAGTGGCCTGGAAGCTCAAACTGGGCAAAGCCCACCACAGTTAAGCAATGCCTACCGCCTCCATAGACTCCACCTCTGTGGGCAGGGCATAGCTGAACAAAAGGCGGCAGACAATGTCTGCAGACTTAAATGTCCCTGTCTGACAGCTCTGAAGAGAGGAGTGGTTCTCCTAGCACAGTGTTTGAGCTCTGAGAACAGACAGTCTCCTCAAGTACGTCCCTGACCCCTGGGTAGCCTAACTGGAAGGCAACTCCCTGTAGGGTTTGCAAAACACCTCATATAGGGAGGTGTCCCTCTGAAACAAAACTTCCAGAGGAAGGATCAGGCAGCAATATTTGCTGTGCTGCAATATTTCCTGTTCTGCAGTCTCCACTGGTGATACCCAGGGAAACAGGGTCTGGAGTAGACCTCCAGCAAACTCCAACAAACCTGCAGCTGAGGGACCTGACTGCTAGTAGGAAAACTAACAAACAGAAAGGAAGAGCATCACCATAAACAAAAAGGACATCCACACCTAAACCTCATCTGTAGGTCACCAACATCAAAGACCAAAGGTAGATAAAACCACCAAGATGGGGAGAAACCAGAGCAGAAAAGCTGAAAATTCTAAAAAAACAGAGCACCTCTTTTCCTCCAAAGGATTGCAGCTCCTCACCAGCAATGGAAGAAAGCTGGACGGAGAATAACTTTGACGAGTTGACAGAAGTAGGCTTCAGAAGGTTGGTAATAAAAAACCTCTCTAAGCTAAAGAAGCATGTTCTAACCCATCTCAAGGAAGCTAAAAACTTTGAAAAAAGGTTAGATGAATGGCTAACTAGAATAAACAGTGGAGAGAAGACCTTAAATGACCTGAAGGAGCTGAAAATCATGGCATGAGAACTTTGTGATGCACGCACAAGCTTCAACAGCTGCTTTGATCAAGTGGAAGAAAGGATGTCAGTGATTGATTATCAAATTAATGAACTAAAGTGAGGAGACAAGATTAGAGAAAAAAGAGTAAAAAGAAATGAAATAAACCTCCAAGAAATATGGGACTATGTGAAAAGACCAAATCTACGTTTGATAAGTGTTCCTTAAAGTGATGTGGAGAATGGAACCAAGTTGGAAAACACTCTTCAGGATATTATCCAGGAGAGCTTCCCCAACCTAGCAAGGCAGGCCAACATTGAAATTCAGGAAATACAGAGAACACCACAAACATACTCCTTGAGAAGAGCAACCCCAAGACACATAATTGTCGGATTCACAAGGTTGAGATGAAGTAAAAAATATTAAGGGCAGCCAGAGAGAAAGGTCGGGTTACTCACAAAGGGAAGCCCATCAGACTAACAGTGGACCTCTCAGCAGAAACCCTACAAGCCAGAAGAGAGTGGGGGCCAATATTCAACATTCTTAAGGAAAATGATTTTCAACCCAGAATATAATATCCAGCCAAACTAATCTTCATAAGTGAAGGAGAAATAAAATCCTTTACAGACAAGCAAATGCTGAGAGATTCTGTCACAACCAGGCCTGCCTTACAAGCGCTCCTAAAGGAAGCACTAAACATGGAAAGGAACAACTGATACCAGCCACTGCAAAAACATGCCAAATTGTAAAGACCATAGTGGCTAGGAAGAAACTGCATCAACTAAGGAGCAAAATAACCAGCTAACATCATAATGACAGGATCAAATTCACATATAACAATATTAACCTTAAATGTAAATGTGCTTAATGCTCCAATTAAAAGGCACAGACTGGCAAATTGGATAAAGAGTCAAGACCCATCAGTGTGCTGTATTCAGGAGACCCATCTCATGTGCAGACACACAAATAGGCTCAAAATAAAGGGATGGAGGAAGATCTACCAAGAAAATGGAAAGCAAAAAAAAGCAGAGTGGTAATCCTAGTCTCTGATAAAATAGACTTTAGCCAACAAAGATCAAAAAAGACAAAGAAGACCATTACATAATGATAAAGGGATCAATTCAACAAAAAGAGCTAAGTATGCTGAATACATATGCACCCAATACAGGAGCACCCAGATTCATAAAGTAAGTCCTTACGACCCACAAACAGACTCAGACTCCCACGCAATAATAATGGGAGACTTTAACACCCCACTGTCAATATTAGACAGATCAATGAGACACAAAGTTAACAAGAATATCCAGGACTTGAACCCAGCTCTGCACCAAGCTGACCTAATAGACATCTCCAGAACTCTCCACCCCAAATCAACAGAATATACATTCTTTTCAGCTCCACATCATACTTATTCTAAGACTGACCACATAACTGGAAGTAAAGCACTCCTCAGAAAATGTAAAACAACAGAAATCACAACAAACTGTCTCTCAAACCACAGTGCAATCAAATTGGAACTCAGGATTAAGAAACTCACTCAAAACCACACACCTACATGGAAACTGAACAACCTGCTCCTGAATGACTACTGGGTAAATAACAAAATGAAGGCAGAAATAAAGATGTTCTTTGAAACAAATGAGAATGAAGACACAACATATCAGAATCTCTGGGTCACATTTAAAGCAGTGTGTAGAGGGAAACTTATAGCACTAAATGCCCACAAGAGAAAGCAGGAAAGATCTAAAATTGACACCTTAACACGACAATTAAAAGAACTAGAGAAGCAAGAGCAAACAAATTCAAAGGCTAGTAGAAGGCAAGAAATAACTAAGATCAGAAAAAAACTGAAACAGAGACACAAAAAACCCTTCATAAAATCAATGCATCCAAGAGCTGCTTTTTTGAAAAGGTGAACAAAATAAATAGACCGCTAGCAAGACTAATAAAGAAGAAAAGGAGAAAAATCAAATAGACGCAATTTTAGATCTTTCCTGCTTTCTCTCGTGGGCATTTAGCACTATAAGTTTCCCTCTACACACTGCTTTAAATGTGTTCCAGAGATTCTGGTATGTGGTGTCTTTGTTCTCATTTGTTTCAAAGAACATCTTTATTTCTGCCTTCATTTTGTTATTTACCCAGTAGTCATTTAGGAGCAGGTTGTTCAGTTTCCATGTAGGTGTGTGGTTTTGAGTGAGTTTCTTAATCCTGAGTTCTAGTTTGATTGCACTGTGGTCTGAGAGACAGTTTGTTGTGATTTCTGTTGTTTTACATTTTCTGAGGAGTGCTTTACTTCCAATTATGTGGTCAATTTTAGGATAAGTGCAGTGTGGTGCTGAGAAGAATGTATATTCTGTTGATTTGGGGTGGAGAGTTCTGTAGATGTCTATTAGTTCTGCTTGGTGCAGAGCTGAGTTCAAGTCCTGGATATCCTTGTTAACTTTCTGTCTCATTGATTTGTCTAATATTGACAGTGGGGTGTTAAAATCTCCCATTATTATTGTGTGGGAGTCTAAGTCTCTTTCTAGGTCACTAAGGACTTGCTTTATGAATCTGGGTGCTCCTGTATGGGGTGCATATATATTTAGGATAGTTAGCTCTTGTTGTTGAATTGATCCCTTTACCATTATGTAATGACATTCTTTGTCTCTTTTGATCTTTGTTGGTTTAAAGTCTGTTTTGTCAGAGACTAGGATTGCAACACCTGCCTTGTTTTGTTTTCCATTTGCTTGGTAGATCTTCCTCCATTCCTTCATTTTTGAGCCTATGTGTGTCTCTGCATGTGAGATGGGTCTCCTGAGTACAGCACACTAATGGGTCTTGACTCTTTATCCAGTTTGCCAGTCTGTGTCTTTTAATTGGGACATTTAGCCCATTTACATTTAAGGTTATTATTGTTATGTGTGAATAATCCTGTCATTATGATGTTAGCTAGTTATTTTGCCCGTTAATTGATGCAGTTTCTTCCTAGCCCCAATGGTCTTTACAATTTGGCATGTTTTTGCAGTGGCTGGTACCAGTTGTTCCTTTCCATGTTTAGTGCTTCCTTTAGGAGCTCTTGTAAGGCAGGCCTGGTTGTGACAGAATCTCTCAGCATTTGCTTGTCTGTAAAGGATTTTATTTCTCCTTCACTTGTGAAGCTTAATTTGGCTGGATATGAAATTCTGGATGAAAATTCTTTTCTTTAAGAATGTTGAATATTGGCCCCCACTCTCTTCTGGTTTGTGGGGTTTCTGCTGAAAGGTCCACTGTTAGTCTGATGGGCTTTCCTTTGTGAGTAATCCAACCTTTCTCTCTGGCTGCCCTTAACATTTTTTCCTTCATTTCCACCTTGGTAAATCTGACAGTTATATGTATTGGGGTTGCTCTTCTCAACGAGTATGTTTGTGGTGTTCTCTGTATTTCCTGAATTTCAATGTTGGCCTGCCTTGCTAGGTTGGGGAAGTTCTCCTGGATAATATCCTGAAGTGTGTTTTCCAACTTGGTTCCATTTTGCACATTGCTTTCTGGTACACCTATCAAATGCAGATTTGTTCTTCTCACTTAGTGCCATATTTCTTGGAGGCTTTTTTCATTACTTTTTACTCTTTTTTCTCTAACCTTGTCTTTTCACTTTATTTCATTAATTTTATCTTCAATCACATATAGGCTTTCTTTCACTTTATTGAATTGGCTACTGAAGCTTGTGCATGTGTCATGAAGGTCTCTTGCCATGGTTTTCATCTCCATCAGGCCATTTAAGGTCTTCTCTACACTGTTTATTCAGTTAACCATTCATTTAACCTTTTTTCAAGGTTTTTGCTTCCTCAAGATGGGTTAGAACTGCTCCTTTAGCTTAGAGAAGTTTGTTATTACCAACCTTGTGAAGCCTACTTCTGTCAACTCATCAAAGTCATTCTCCATCCAGCTTTCTTCTGTTGCTGGTGAAGAGCTGCTATCTTTTGGAGGAGAAGAGGCATTCTGGTTTTTAGAATTTTCAGCTTTTCTGTTCTGGTTTCTCCCCATCTTTGTGGTTTTTATCTATGTTTGGTCTTTGATGTCAGTGACCTATTTGGTGTAGATGTCCTTTTCGGTGATGTTGGTGCTGTTCCTTTCTGTTTGTTAGCTTTCTTTCTAGCAGTCAGGTCCCTCAGCTGCGGTTCTGTGGGAGTTTGCTGGAGGTCCACTCCAGACCTGTTTGCCTGGGAATCACGAGTGGAGGCTGCGGAAAAGCAAATATTTCAGAACAGCAAATATTGCTGCCTGGTCCTTCGTCTGGAAGCTTTGTCCTAGAGGGGCTCCCACCTATATGAGGTGTCTTTCAGCCCCTACTGAGAGATGTCTTCCAGTTACCCTACATGCGGGTTAGAGGCCCACTTGAGGAGGCAGTCTGTCCATTCTCAGAGCTCAAATGTTGTGCTGGGAGAACCACTCCTCTCTTCAGAGCTGTCAGACAGGGACATTTAAGTTTGCAGAATTTGTCTGCTGCCTTTTGTTCAGCTATGCCCTGCCCACAGAGTTGGAGTCTATAGAGGCAGAGGCCTTGCTGAGCTGTGGTGGGCTCTGCCCAGGTTGAACTTCCTGGTTTGTTTACCTAGTCAAGCCTCAGCAATGTCAGACGACCCTCCCCTAGCCAGGCTGCTGCCTTGCAGATGGATCTCAGATTGCTGCGCTAGCAGTGAGCAAGGCTCTGTGGATATGGGACCTGCCGAGCCAGGCATGGTAGAGAATCTCCTTGTTTGCTGGTTGCGAAGACCTTGGGAAAAGTGCAATATTTGGGTGGGAGTGTCCCGTTTTTTTAGGTACAGTCTGTCATGGCTTCTCTTGGCTAGGAGAGGGAAATCCCTTGACCCTTTGCACTTCCTGGGTGAGGTGATGCCCCACCCTGCTTCGGCTCACCCTCCATAGGCTGTACCCACTGTCCAAGCAGTCCCAATGAGATGAACCAGGTACCTCAGTTGGAAATGCAGAAATCACCTGTTTTCTGCATTGATCATGCTGGGAGCTGCAGACCGGAGGTGTTCCAATTTGGCCATCTTGTAACAGATCTATTTTTGTTTTTTTGAGGAACCTCCAAACTAATATACATTTTTACATTCTCACCAACAGTGTATAAAGGTCCCCTTTTCTCCACATCCTTGCTAGCACTTGTTATTGCCTGTCTTTTGGATATAAGCTGTTTTATTGTGGTGAGATGCTATCTCATTGTAGTTTTGATTTACATTTCTCTAATAATCAATGATGTTGAGCACCTTTTCGTATGCCTGTTTGCCATTTTTATGTCATCTCTTGAGAAATTTCGTTTCAGATCTTTTGCTTGTTTTTTAATCAGATTATTATTATTTTTTCCTGTAGAGTTGTTTGATCTCCTTATATATAGTCTGGTTATTGATCTCTTGTCACATAGGTAGTTTACAAATATTTTCTCCCATTCTGTGGATTATCTCCTCACTTTGTTGATTGTCTCCTTTGCTGTGCAGAAGCTTTTTACCTTGATGTAATCCCATTTGTCCATTTTTGCTTTGGTTGCCTGTGCTTGTGGGGTATTACTTAAAAATTTTTGCCCAGACTAATATCCTGGGGAGTTTCTCTGAGGTTTTTTTGTAGTAGTTTCATAGTGTGAGGTCTTAGATTTAAGTCTTAAATACATTTTTATTTCATTTTTGTATATGGAAGCAGATACCGGTCTAGTTTCATTTATCTGCATATGAATATCCAGTTTTCCCCAACACCATTTATTGGAGAGATTGTCTTTTCCCTGGTGAATATTCTTGGTACCTTTGTCAATGAGTTCACTCTAGCTGTGTGGATTTGTTTGTGGGTACTCTACTCTGTTTCATTGGTTGATGTGTCTGTTTTTTATGTCATTATCATGCTGTTTGGTTACTGTAGCTCTGTAGTATAATTTGAAGTCAGGTAATGTGATTCCTCCAGTTTTTTTTTTTTTTTTTTTTTTTTTTTTTTTTTTTTAGACAGAATCTCACTCTGTCGCCCAGGCTGGAGTGCAGTGGGGAGATCTCGGCTCACTTCAACCTCACCTCCTGGGTTTAAGCAATTCTCCTGTCTTAGCCTCTTGAATAACTGGGATTACAGGCACACACCACCATGCCCAGCTAATTTTTTGTACTTTTAGTAGAGACGAGGTTTCACCATGTTGGCCAAGCTGGTCTTGCACTCCTGACCTCAAGTGATCCACCTGCCTTGGCCTCCCCAAGTACTGCAATTACAGGCATAAGCTACAACATCCAGTCCAGTTTTTGTTTTTTCTTCTTGCTTATGATAGTTTTTGCTATACAGGGTCTTTTGTGAATTCATGTAAATTTTAGGATTGTTTTTTCTATTTCTGTAAAGAATGCCATAGGTATTTTGATAAAGATTGCATTGAATCTGTAGATTGCTTTGGGTAGTATGGACATTTTAACAATATTTATGCTTCCAATCCATGAACATGGAATACCTTTCCATTTTTTTGGTGTTGTCTTCAACTTCTTTCATCAGTTTTTATAGTTTGCATTATAGAGATCTTTCACTTCTTAGGTTAAGTTAATTCCTTGGTATTTAGTTTTACTTGTGGCTATTGTAAATGTGATTAACTTTTGGTTCTTTTTCAGTTTGTTCACTGTTGGCATCTAGAAATGTTACTGATTTTTAGATGTTGATTTTGTATCCTGCAACCTTATTGTATTCCTTTATCAATTCTAACAGTTTTTTTTGGTGTGTTCTTTAGGTTTTTCCAAATATAAGATCATATCATCTGTAAAAGAGGATAATTTGACCACTTTCAGTGCAAATTTGGATGTCCTTTATATTTTTCTTTTGTCTGGTTGCTCTAGCTAGGACTTCTAGTACTATTCTGAACAACAATGGTGACAGTGGCATCCTTGTCATGTTCCAGATCTTAGATGAAAAGGCTTTCAGTTTTTCACCATTCAGTATGACACTAGATATGGGTCTGTCTACATACAGCTTTTATTATGCTGAAGTATGTTCTTTCTACCCCCATTTATTGAGGGTTTTTTATCATGCAAGGATGCGAATTTTATCAAGTAGCTTTCCAAGCATCACTTGAAATGATCATATGGTTCTTGTCCTTCATTCTGTTGATATGATATATCACATTGATTTGTGTATATGGAACCATCCTTGCATTCCAGGAATAAATCCCACTAAGTCATAATACATGATCTTTTCTATATGTTGTTGAATTCAGATTGGTACTTTTTATTGAGAATTTTTGCATCAATGTTCATCATGGATATTGGCCTGTAGTTCTCTTTTTATGATGTGTCTCTGTCTGGTTTTGGTATAAAGGTAATATTAGCCCCATAGAATGAGTTTGGAACTAGGCCATCCTCCTCTATTTTATTTGGAATAGTTTGAACAGGATTGGTATTCATTATTCTCTAAATTTTTGGTAGGATTCAGAATTGAAGTCTTTGGGTTCTGGGCTGTTCTTTACTGGCAGACTTTTTATTACAGTTTCAATCTTGTTACTTGCTATTAGTCTATTCAGCTTTTGGATTTCTTTCTGGTTCAATCTTGGTACACTGTATGTGTCTAGGAATTTGTTCATTTCTTCTAAATTTTCCAACTTATTGGCATATAGTTGCTCATGCTAGCCACTGATGATTTCTGTGGTATCAGATGTTATGTCTCTTTTTTTCATCTCTGATTTTACTTATTTGGATCTTTATTTTTTTATTAGTCTGGCTAAAGGTTTGTCGATTTTGTTTAACTTTTCAGAAAAACAACTTTTGGTTTCATTGATCTTCTGTAATGCTTTCTTCATTTCAATATCATTCATTGCTGTTCTGATCTTTTTTATTTCTTTTCTTCTACTAATTTTGGGTTTGACTCTCTTGCTTTTCTAGTCTTTAAGATGCATCATTAGATTGTTATTTGAAGTTTTTTTTTTTCTTTTTGGTGTAGGCAATTATAGTTATACTCTTTCTTCTTAGTACTGCTTTTGCTGTACTTCATAGAGTTTGGTATGTTGTGTTTCCATCATTATTTGTTTCCAGAAATTTTGAAATTTCCTTCTTAACGTTTTCATTGACCTACTGATCACTCAGGAGCATATTGTTTAATTTCCCCATATTTGTATAGTTTCCAAAATTCTGCTTGTTATTACTTTCTAGTTTTATTCTATTGTGATCAGAGAAGATGCTTGATGTTATTTATTTATTTTTGAATGTTTAAAGACTTGTTTTGTGACCTCACATATGGTCTATCCTTGAGAATGGTCTTCATGCTGAGGAAAATAATGTATATTCTGCAGCTGCTGAATGAAATCTTCTGTAAATGTCTATTATGTTCATTAGGTCTCTAGTACAGATTAAGTCCAATGCTGCTTTGTTGATTTTCTGTCTTGAAGATCTGTCCAATGCTGAAAGTGGGGTGTTGAAGTCTACAGCTATTATTGTATTGGAGTCTATCTCTCATTAGCTCTAATAATGTATGTTTTATGTTTCTGGGTGCTCCAATGTTAGGTGAATATATATTTAAAATTAAAATATCCTCTTGTTGAATTGGCCCCTTTATCATTATATAGGGTTCTTCTTTGTCTCTTCTTATTTTTTTTGTCTTAAAATCTACTTAGTCTGATATAAGTATAGCTACTCCTGCTCATTTTCTGGTTTCCATTGGCATGGAACATCTTTTTCCATTCTTTTATTATCAGTGGATGTGTGTCTTACAGGTGAAGTATGTTTCTTATAGGCAACAGATCAATGACTCTTGTTTTTTAATTCATTCAGTCACTCTCTACTCCTCTCTATCTTTTCATTGGAGAGTTTAGTCAATTTAGATTCAGTGTTATTATTGACAAGCAGGGACTTACTCTAGCCATTTTTTTTTTTATTTGTCTTCTGGTTGTTTTGTGGTGTTCTCTTCTTTCTTTCCTGTCTTCCTTTTAGTGAAGGTGCTTTTCTCTGCTGATATGACTTAGTTCCTTGCTTTTTATTTCTTGTGTAACTGCTGTATGTTTCTTTGGTTTGAGGTGACCATGAGGCTTGCAAACACTATGTTATAACCCATTATTTTCAGCTGATAACAACTTAACACTATTTACATGAACAAACAAACAGCAAAAAGGAAACTAAGAAAGACCGTATTCCTTAACTTTGCTCCTCTGCTTTTTTTGTTTTTATTATTGTTATTATTATTATTATACCTTAGGTTTTATGGTACATGTGCACAATGCGCAGGTTAGTTACATATGTATACATGTGCCATGCTGGTGCGCTGCACCCAGTAACTCGTCATCTAGCATTAGGTATATCTCCCAATGCTATCCCTCACCCCTCCCCCCACCCCGCAGCAGTCCCCGAAGTGTGATGTTCCCCTTCCTGTGTCCATGTGTTCTCATTGTTCAATTCCCACCTATGAGTGAGAATATGCGGTGTTTGGTTTTTTGTTCTTGCGATAGTTTACTGAGAATGATGATTTCCAATTTCATCCATGTCCCTACAAAGGACATGAACTCATCATTTTTTATGGCTGCATAGTATTCCATGGTGTATATGTGCCACATTTTCTTAATCCACTCTATCATTGTAGGACATTTGGGTTGGTTCCAAGTCTTTGCTATTGTGAATAATGCCGCAATAAACATACGTGTGCATGTGTCTTTACAGCAGCATGATTTATAGTCCTTTGGGTATATACCCAGTAATGGGATGGCTGGGTCGAATGGAATTTCTACTTCTAGATCCCTGAGGAATCGCCACACTAACTTCCACAAGGGTTGAACTAGTTTACAGTCCCACCAACAGTGTAAAAGTGTTCCTATTTCTCCACATCCTCTCCAGCACCTGTTGTTTCCTGACTTTTTAATGATTGCCATTCTAACTGGTGTGAGATGGTATCTCATTGTGGTTTTGATTTGCATTTCTCTGATGGCCAGTGATGGTGAGCATTTTTTCATGTGTTTTTTGGCTGCATAAATGTCTTCTTTTGAGAAGTGTCTGTTCATGTCCTTCCCCAATTTTTGATGGGGTTGTTTGTTTTTTTCTTGAAAATTTGTTTGAGTTCATTGTAGATTCTGGATATTAGCCTTTTGTCAGATGAGTAGGTTGCGAAAATTTTCTCCCATTTTGTTGCCTGTTCTCTCTGATGGTAGTTTCTTTTGCTGTGCAGAAGCTCTTTAGTTTAATTAGGTCCCATTTGTCAATTTTGGCTTTTGCTGCCATTGCTTTTGGTGTTCTAGACATGAAGTCCTTGCCCATGCCTATGTCCTGAATGGTAATGCCTAGGTTTTCTTCTAGGGTTTTTATGGTTTTAGGTCTAATGTTTAAGTCTTTAATCCATCTTGAATTGATTTTTGTATAAGGTGTAAGGAAGGGATCCAGTTTCAGCTTTCTCCATATGGCTAGCCAGTTTTCCCAGCACCATTTATTAAATAGGGAATCTTTCCCCATTTCTTGTTTTTCTCAGGTTTGTCAAAGATCAGATAGTTGTAGATATGTGGCATTATTTCTGACGGCTCTTTTCTGTTCCATTGATCTATATCTCTGTTTTGGTACCAGTACCATGCTGTTTTGGTTACTGTAGCCTTGTAGTATAGTTTGAAGTCAGGTAGTGTGATGCCTCCAGCTTTGTTCTTTTGGCTTAGGATTGACTTGGTGATGCAGGCTCTTTTTTGGTTCCATATGAACTTTAAAGTAGTTTTTTCCAATTCTGTGAAGAAAGTCATTGGTAGCTTGATGGGGATGGCATTGAATCTGTAAATTACCTTGGGAAGTATGGCCATTTTCACGATATTGATTCTTCCTACCCATGAGCATGGAATGTTTTTCCATTTGTTTGTATCCTCTTTTATTTCGTTGAGCAGTGGTTTGTAGTTCTCCTTGAAGAGGTCCTTCACATCCCTTGTCAGTTGGGTTCCTAGGTATTTTATTCTCTTTGAAGCAACTGTGAATGAGAGTTCACTCATGATTTGGCTCTCTGTTTGTCTGTTATTGGTGTATAAGAATACTTGTGATTTTTGTACATTGATTTTGTATGCTGAGACTTTGCTGAAGTTGCTTATCTGCTTCAGGAGATTTTGGGCTGAGACAATGGGGTTTTCTAGATATACAATCATGTCCTCTGCAAACAGGGACAATTTGACTTCCTCTTTTCCTAATTTAATATCCTTGATTTCCTTCTCCTGCCTAATTGCCCTGGCCAGAACTTCCAACACTATGTTGAGTAGAAGTGGTGAGAGAGGGCATCCCTGTCTTGTGCCAGTTTTCAAAGGGAATGCTTCCAGTTTTTGCCCATTCAGTATGATATTGGCTGTGGGTTTGTCATAGATAGCTCTTATTATTTTGAGGTACCCAATTTATTGAGAGTTTTTAGCATGAAGGGTTGTTGAAATTTGCTGAAGTCCTTTTCTGCATCTATTGAGATACTCATGTGATTTTTGTCTTTGGTTCTGTTTATATGCTGGATTACATTTATTGATTTGCATATATTTGACCAGCCTTGTATCCCAGGGATGAAGCCCACTTGATCATGGTGGATAAGCTTTTTGATGTGCTGCTGGATTCTGTTTGCTAGTATGAAATTGAGGATTTTTGCATCGATGTTCATCAAGGATATTGGTCTAAAATTCTCTTTTTTAGTTTTGTCTCTGCCCAGCTTTGGTATCAGGATGATGCTGGCCTCATAAAATGAGTTAGGGAGGATTCCCTCTTTTTCTATTGATTGGAATAGTTTCGGAAGGAATGGTACCAGTTCCTCCTTGCACCTCTGGTAGAATTCGGCTGTGAACCCATCTGGTCCTGGACTTTTTTTGGTTGGTAAGCTATTGATTATTGCCACAATTTCAGCTCCTGTTATTGGTCTATTCAGAGATTCAACTTCTTCCTCGTTTAGTCTTGGGTGGGTGTATGTGTTGAGGAATTTATCCATTTCTTCTAGATTTTCTAGTTTATTTGCATAGAGGTGTTTGTAGTATTCTCCGACAGTAGTTTGTGTTTCTGTGGGATCGGTAGTGATATCCCCTTTATCATTTTTTATTGCATCTATTTGATTCTTTTCTCTTTTTTCTTTATTAATCTTGCTAGTGGTCTATCAATTTTGTTGATCCTTTCAAAAAACCAGCTCCTGGATTCATTAATTTTTTGAAGGATTTTTTGTGCCTCTATTTCCTTAAGTTCTGCTCTGATTTTAGTTATTTCTTGCCTTCTGCTAGCTTTTGAATGTGTTTGCTCTTGCTTTGCTAGTTCTTTTAATTGTGATGTTAGGGTGTCGATTTTGGATCTTTCCTGCTTTCTCTTATGGACATTTAGTGCTATAAATTTCCCTCTACACACTGCTTTGAATGCATCCCAGAGATTCTGGTATGTTGTGTCTTGGTTCTCGTTGGTTTCAAAGAACATCTTTATTTCTGCCTTCATTTCATTATGTACCCAGTAGTCATTCAGGAGCAGGTTGTTCAGTTTCCCTGTAGTTGAGCGGTTTTGAGTGAGATTCTTAATCCTGAGTTCTAGCTTGATTGCACTGTGATCTGAGAGATAGTTTGTTATAATTTCTGTTCTTTTACATTTATTGAGGAGAGTTTTACTTCCAAGTACGTGGTCAATTTTGGAATAGGTGTGGTGTGGTGCTGAAAAAAATGTATATTCTATTGATTTGGGGTGGAGAGTTCTGTAGATTTCTATTAGGTCCACTTGGTGCAGAGCGGAGTTCAATTCCTGGGTATCCTTGTTGACTTTCTGACTCATTGATCTGTCTAATGTTGACAGTGGGGTGTTAAAGTCTCCCATTATTAATGTGTGGGAGTCTAAGTCTCTTTGTAGGTCACTCAGGGCTTACTTTATGAATCTGGGTGCTCCTGTATTGGGTGCATATATATTTAGGAGAGTTAGCTCTTCTCGTTGAATTGATCCCTTTACCATTATGTAATGGCCTTCTTTGTCTCTTTTGATCTTTGTTGGTTTAAAGTCTGTTTTATCAGAGACTAGGATTGCAACCCCTGCCTTTTTTTGTTTTCCATTTGCTTGGTAGATCTTCCTCCATCCTTTTATTTTGAGCCTATGTGTGTCTCTGCACGTGAGATTGGTTTCCTGAATACAGCACACTGATGGGTCTTGAGTCTTTATCCAATTTGCCAGTCTGTGTCTTTTAATTGGAGCATTTAGCCCATTTACATTTAAAGTTAATATTGTTATGTGTGAATTTGATCCTGTCATTATGATGTTAGCTGGTTATTTTGCTCTTTAGTTGATGCAGTCTCTTCCCAGTCTCGATGGTCTTTACATTTTGGCACGATTTTGCAGTGGCTGGTACCAGTTGTGCCTTTCCATGTTTAGCGCTTCCTTCAGGAGCTCTTTTAGGGCAGGCCTGGTGGTGACAAAATCTCTCAGCGTTTGCTTGTCTGTAAAGTATTTTATTTCTCCTTTACTTATGAAGCTTAGTTTGGCTGGATATGAAATTCTGGGTTGAAAATTCTTTTCTTTAAGAATGTTGAATATTGGCCCCCCCCCCCCCTTCTGGCTTATAGAGTTTCTGCCAAGAGATCCGCTGTTAGTCTGATGGGCTTCCCTTTGAGGGTAACCCGAGCTTTCTCTCTGGCTGCCCTTAACATTTTTTCCTTCATTTTAACTTTAGTGAATCTGACAATTATGTGTCTTGGAGTTGCTCTTCTCGAGGAGTATCTTTTTGGCATTCTCTGTATTTCCTGAATCTGAATGTTGGCCTGCCTTGCTAGATTGGGGAAGTTCTCCTGGATAATATCTTGAAGAGTGTTTTCCAACTTGTTTCCATTCTCCCCGTCACTTTCAGGTTCACCAATCAGACGTAGATTTGGTCTTTTCACATAGTCTGGCATTTCTTGGAGGCTTTGCTCATTTCTTTTTATTCTTTTTTCTCTAAACTTCCCCTCTCGCTTCATTTCATTCATTTCATCTTCCAGGGTTGATATCCTTTCTTCCATTTCATCGCATTGGCTCCTGAGGCTTCTGCATTCTTCACGTAGTTCTCCAGCCTTGGTTTTCAGCTCCATCAGCTCCTTTAAGCACTTCTCTGTATTTGTTATTCTAGTTATACATTCTTCTAAATGTTTTCTAAGTTTTCAACTTCTTTCCCTTTGGTTTGAATATCCTTCTGTAGCTCGGAGTAATTTGATCGTCTGAAGCCTTCTTCTCTCAGCTTGTCAAAGTCATTCTCCGTCCAGCTTTGTTCCGTTGCTGGTGAGGAACTGTGCTCCTTTGGAGGAGGAGAGGTACTCTGATTTTCAGAGTTTCCAGTTTTTCTGCTATGTTTTTTCCCCATCTTTGTGGTTTTATCTACTTTTGGTCTTTGATGATGGTGATGTACAGATAGGTTTTTGCTGTGGATGTCCTTTCTGTTAGTTTTCCTTCTAGCAGACAGGACCCTCAGCTGCAGGTCTGTTGGAGTACCCGGTCAGCTTTGTGAGGTGTCAGTTTTCCCCTGCTTGGGGGTGCCTCCCAGTTAGGCTGCTCGGGGGTCAAGAGTCAGGGACCCACTTGAGGAGGCAGTCTGCCCGTTCTCAGATCTCCAGCTGCATGCTGGGAGAACCACTGGTCTCCTGAAAGCTGTCAGTCAGGGACATTTAAGTCTGCAGAGGTTACTGCTGTCTTTTTGTTTGTCTGTGCCCTGCCCCCAGAGGTGGAGCCTACAGAGGCAGGCAGGCCTCCTTGAGCTGTGGTGGGCTCCACCCAGTTTAAGCTTCCCAGCTGCTTTGTTTACCTATGTGAGCCTGGGCAATGGCGGGCACCCCTCCCCCAGCCTCGCTGCCGACTTGCTGTTTGATCTCAGACTGCTGTGCTAGCAATCAGTGAGACTCCATGGGCGTAGGACCCTCTAAGCCAGATGCAGGCTATAATCTCCTGGTGCACCGTTTCCTAAGCCCATCAGAAAAGCACAGTATTCGGGTGAGAGTGGCCCGATTTTCCAGGTGCCATCTGTCACCCCTGGCAAGGGAACTCCCTGACCCCTTGCACTTCCTGAGTGAGGCAATGCCTCTCCCCTGCTTTGGCTGGTGCACGGTGCACTCACCCACTGACCCGCGCCCACTGTCTGGCACTCCCTAGTGAGATGAACATGGTACCTCAGATGGAAATGCAGAAATCACCCATCTTCTGTGTCGCTCACGCTGGGAGCTATAGACCAGAGCTGTTCCTATTCGGCCATCTTGGCTCCTCCCCCTGCTCCTCTGCTTTTTAACTATTGTTGTTTCTCTTTATATTTTATTGTACTATGTCTTGAAAAATTGTAGTTATTGTTTTTGATTGATTTATCATTTAGTCTTTCTATATAGGTATAATTAGTTTACACACCACTGTTACAGTGTCATAATATTCTGTGTACTTACTATTACCATTGAATTTTGTACCTTCTGATGATTTCTTATTGCTCAATAAAGTCTTTTACTTTCTGATTGAAATACTCCATTTAGCATTTCTTGTAGGACAGGTCTGGTATTGATGAAATCAAGCTTTTGTTTGTCTGAAAAGTCTTTATTTTTCCTATATGTTTGAAAGATATTTTCACCAGATGTACTATTCTAGGGTAAAAGTTTTATTTTTTCCTTCAGCAGTCATATGTCATTCTACCCCTGGCCCGTAAGATTTCCATTGCAACGTCTGCTGCCAGACATATTGGTGCTCCTTTGTATATTATCCGTTTCTGTTCTCTTGACCCTTTTAGGATTTCTTCTTTAACCTGGACCTTTGGGAGTTTGATTATTAAATGCCTTCAGATGGTCTTCTTTGGGTTAAATCTGCTTAGCGTTCTATCACCTTCTGTACCTGGATATTGACATGTTTCTCTAGCTTGTATAGTTTCTCTGTTATTATGCCTTTGAACAAACTTTCTACCCAAAGAGTAGAGTTCTCTACGTACTTAGATTTCCCCCTTTGAGGCCATTTTCTAGATCCTGTATGTGTGCTTCACTGTTTTTTGTTCTTTTTGCTTTTGTCTTCTCTGACTGTACATTTTCAAATAACCTGTCTTCAAGCTCACCAACTGTTTTTTTCTGCTTGATCAATTCTGTTATTAAAATAATCTGATGCATTCTTCAGTATGCCAGTTGCATTTTTCAGCTTCAGAATTTCTGCATGATTCTTTTTTTTAATCTCTTTGTTTAATTTATCTGGTAGAATTCTGAATTCCTTCTGTGTTTTCTTAAACTTCTTTGAGTTTCCTCAACATAGCCATTTTGAATTCTCTGTCTGAAAGGTTACATATCTCTGTTTCTCCAGGATTGGCCCCTGGTGCCTTATTTAGTTCATTTGGTGAGATTATGTTTTCTTGAAAAAAAATTTTTTTTTGACAGAGTCTCACTCTGTCACCCAGGTTGGAGAAGAGTGGTGCAATCTTGTCTTACTGCAGCCTCCCCACCCTGGGTTCAAGTGATTCTCCCACCTCAGCCTCCAGAGTAACTGGGATTACAGGTGCCCATCACCACACTTGGCTAATTTTTGTATTTTTAGTAGAGACAAGGTTTCACCATGTTGGCCAGGGAGATCTCAAACTCCTGACCTCAAGTGATCCACCAGCCTTGGCCTTCCAAAGTGCTGGGATTACAGGCATGAGCCACTGCACCCAGCCTTTCTGAAATATCTTGATACTTGTAGATGTTAATTTATATCTGGACATTGAAGAGTTGGGTATTTATTGTAGTCTTTTCAGCCTGAGCTTGGTTTTATCCATTCTTCTTGAGAAGGGTTCCCAGATATTCAAAATGACTTAGTTCTGTGATCCATGCTGTATCTGCTTCAGGGGGCACCCCAAGCTCAATAACACTGTGGTTCTTACAGACTTGTAGATGTACTGCTTTGATGGTCTTGGACAACGTCCAGGAGAATTATTTGGATTACTAGGCAGAAACCCTTATTTTCTTTTCTTATTTCTCCCAAATGAATTAAGTCATTCTCTCTTTTCTGAGTTATCTAGGACTTGCGATGGAGTAATATGAGCATTCCTGCAGTCACCACCACTATGTCTATACTGGGTCAGACTTGAAGCCAGCACAGCACTGTCTGTCTCACCCAAGGCCAGCTGTAATGACTCCCTGGTTATGGCCTATGTTCACTCAAGGCCCTGCGGCTCTATAACCAGCAAGTGGCAAGTTCAGTCAGGCCTATGTCCTTCCCTTCAGGATGGTGAGTTCCCCTAGGTCCCAGGTGTGTCCAGAGGTGCTATCAGGAGCCAGGGACTATAGTTAATATCCTTAGAAGTCTGCCTTGTGTCCTTTTGTACTGCAGCTAAGCTGACACTCAAGCCACAAGATCCAGTCCTTCCTACTCTTTACCCTCTCCTTTCCAAAGGTAAAGGAGCCTCATCCTTTGGCCACTGTCACCGCAGATGCAGGACCACTGCCAGACTACCACCTATATTCCTTCAAGACCCAGGGGCTCTTGACTCAGCTGATAGTGAATGCTGTCTGGCTTAGGACAAACACTTCAGGGTAATGGGCCTCCCTCTTGCCCAGGGCAGGCACAGGAATGCCATCCAAGAGCCAAGTCCTGGAATCAGGGACCCAAAAATCTTGCTTGGTGCTTTACTCTACTGTGGCCATGCTGGTATCTTTGATGCATGTCAAAGTCTCCTTTACTTTTCCCTCCACTTTTCTCAAGTGGAGGGACTCTTGCCCCATATCTGCCTCAGCTGGGAATGTGCTGATTCTCACCTGAAGTCAGCTAGTCTGATAGTCTCATCCAAGGCCCTTGAGATAGTACCTGGATATTTCTGCTGATTATTCTGGACCCAAGGGCTCTTCAGTTAACAGGTGATAAATCTTTCCCAGACTGGAGTTTTCTCTTCAAGACAGCAGTTTCCCTTCTGGCCCAGGGTGTGTCTGGAAATGCCATCTGGGAGCTAGGTCCTGGAAAGGGGCCTCACATCTCTGATTGGTACCATATTTGGCTGTGACTGAGCTGGTATCCAAGATGCTAGACAAAGTCATCACCACTTCTCCCTCTCCTCTCCTCAAGCCAAGGGAAGCGGTCTCTTTTAGAGCCTGAAGTTAGAAGATGGAGTGACTTAATGGTGTATTTTGAAAACACCAGTTTTTAATTTGATGAAGACTAGTTTATTGCTTTTATTTCCTTGATGGTTTGTGTGTGTGTTTGTGTTTTAGGAAATCTGCCTAATCCAGTATTCAATAATAATTTATCTTAGATCTTCTTTTAGAAGTTTTTAGGTTGAAATTTTACGTTTAGTTCTATGATCCATTTTTTACACTTAATTTTTGTGTATGGTATGATGTAAAGATAAAGACTCCCTTTTGCTCTCTCATATATCCATCTGTTTCAGCACCACCAGTCATTGAAAAAGTCTACCTTTACACTGTTAAATTATTTTGGGACCTTTTGTGAATATCCATTAGCTACATATTTATAGATCCATTTATGAACACTATTCTGTTTTGTTGATCTATATGTCTATGCTTAATAAAATATTACATTGCTCCAATTACCATAGCTTTATAATAAGTCTTGAAGTCAGATAATATAAATGCTCCAACTTTGTTCTTTTTCAAAAATGACTTGGTTAATCTAGGTACATTGCATTTCTATATAAATTTTAGAATTACCTTTCAATTACGACTGAAAAACAAAACAACTAAAGCAACCAAAAAAACCCCCCAATATTAAAAAATATTTTTTCTGGGATTTTTTGAATAAGATCATACTGGATCTACATATCAATTTGTGAACTGACTTATTAACAATCTTCAATATCTCTTTTTTTATTTCCATAGGTTTTTGGGGAACAGGTGGTATCTGGTTACATAAGTAAGTTCTTTAGTGGTGATTTGTGAGATTTATTCCCCCATCTCTTGAGCAGTATACACCAAACCCAATTTGTAGGTATAATTCTTCATCTGTTTAGGTACTCTTTAAGTTCTCTTAGCAATGTTTTGTAGCTTTCAGTGCACAGGCCTTGCACATGTTTTCTTAAATTTATCCCTAAACTTTTGAATGCTGTTATAATATATATATATTTTCAAATTTTATTTTCCCATCTTTCTTTGTTAGTATATAGCATATAATTGATTTTTCATATTGACTATGTATTTTGTGACCTTGTTAGTACTAGCATTCCTTTTGAGGGTTTCTTATAATTTTCAATATTTATTATCATGTCACTGAATAGAGACAATTATTAATTATCAAATGTAAATATTCAGATCATTTACATTTAATGTAATTTTCTATATTATTGGATTTAAATCTGTGGTTTATTTCTTTTTTCATTTGTTCTGTGTTTTGCCTATTATTTTATTCCTCTTTTCCTCTTTCATTGTCTTTTTACAGATTGAGTGATTTCTTAGTGCTTCATTTTACCTTCTCTGTTGCCTTATTAATTACACCTCTTTACTCTATTTAGTGGTTATTCTAGTGTTTACAGTATACATTTTAAGTTATCATAGTCACTTAATATTATACCACTTCTTAGTCAGATTTTTCACAAATTACTTTTTTAATTCTTTATTTTACTTAACCATTTATCATTATTTGTCAAAGGTTATCAGATGATTGCAATGATTGAGTTAATTTATTAATTCTTTTTAAAAAATGAATTGCTCAATCTTTAATGTTTTGCTTTTCTTTCACTATTTGTCTTTGTGTTTGTATCCTGTAAACACAATCACCTCTTCCTGTGGGTCTTTTTATTTTCTAGAATGAGTCACCATCATTCCTACTGGGCTTTATCTAATCTCTTTCTGAAGTTCTGCAGATGTTAACTTAAGCATCTTCACAAGCAAGTTTATTTCAGAAATGAGCTGCTCACACTGTGAAGAAGAGGTATTACTGAGGGTAGTCTTCAGCCAGGCTGTGTTTGCTCCTGTTCAGATAAAGGGTTGAATTACTGTATTTTTGAATTACTTTATTTCTCTATTTATTTGATTACCAAAAAAACTGCTACTGGTTTTGTTGAGGGTGAGATCCTTGCAAAGTGGGTTATTTTTTAAATTGGTCCCTGAGGAACATTGAGGAGGTTTCTTAAACCTCTCTGATGTTGAACATAACTCTGTATGGTATGAAATTTACATATTCACTTCTGCTTAGAAGAAACTTTCAGCTGATGTTGTCTTTAAAAACAAAAAGCCAAATTCTGTTTCAAGACATCAAGATAGAAGCCTCTTGTGTCTTAACTTTAGTGTAATTTGTTGTTATGTAAAAGTGGTAATTTGAAAGAAGATAGTGCTGAGTTAAATAATTCAACATTGTTGAAAAGTGTTTTTTTAATTGACATAACCTTTGAATTTTTGTACTTTACATATTCACTTCATCATATAGTGAAAATTAACCTACATGGTCTTCTTGTATTATCAAGTGGATTTGAAATTTAACACCTTAGCTGGGTAGCCTTGGGATATAATTTAAATCCTCTGTTCTTTAGTTTATTCATCTCTACAACAGTGATAATGATAGCACCTACCCCATAAGATTGTTCTGAAAATTAAATGAATTTATTATACATAAGGTGCTTGGAAGAATGCTTGACTTATAATTATTACTCAATATTTGTTAACTGATATTACCTCATCTAATATTATTTTAAAACTATTCTTTAGTGAGCAAGATAAGAGAAAATAGAAAACAAAAACAAAACAGAAAGAATTTAATGTAGGATATGAACAGACACTTCTCAAAAGAAAACATTTATGTAGCCAACAAACATATGAAAAAAAGCTAATCATCCCTTGTCATTAGAGAAATGCAAATCAAAACCACAATGGGATACCATCTCATGACAGTCAGAATGGTAATCATTAAAAGTCAGGGAACAACAGATGCTGGCCAGGATGTGGAGGATATGGAGAAATAGGAATGATTTTACACTGTTGGTGGGAGTGTAAATTAGTTCAACCATTGTGGAAGACAGTGGGGTGATTGTTCAAGGATCTAGAACCAGAAATACCATTTGACCCAGCAATCCCATGACTAAGCATATACCCAAAGGATTATAAGGCATTCTACTATAAAGATACATGCACACATATGTTTATTGCAGCACTATTCACAATAGCAAAGACTTGGAACCAACCCAAATGTCCATCAATGATAGAGTGGATAAAGAAAATGTGGCACATATACACCACGGAATACTACACATCCATAAAAAAGAATGAGTTCATGTCCTTTGCAGGGACATGGATAAAGCTGGAAACCACCATTCTCAGCAAACTAACACAGGAACAGAAAGCCAAACACTGCATGTTCTCATAAGTGGGAGTTGAACAATGAGAACAGATGGACGCAGGGAGGGGAACAACACACACTGGGGCCTGTTGGGGGTTGGAGGGAGCATTAGGACAAATAGCTAATGCATGCAGGGCTTAAAACCTAGATGACGGGTTGACAGGTGCAGCAAACCACCATGGTACATGTGTTCCTATGTAACAAACCTGCATATTCTGCACACATATCCCAGAACCTAAAGTAAAAGAAAAAAAAAATGTGATCTATCCAGTTAAGGGAATAAAAATGATCAATAATGGAATTTGGTAGAGTATTTACCAGAAAAGACAGAGAATACATACAAGATTGTTCTGCTTAATGGAGAAAGCCTATCTCATTATCTTTTAAAAAATGCAATGACAACAACAGCAGAAATCCAAAACCAAGCCATCCCATTGGGAAGCTCAAGTTATTAATAGTTGAAAGTCAGTTTGGATTTTCTTTTTGAAAAAAAATCTTTCCCAATATTTGATGTTTGCTTATTTTCATTACAGTTACACAATATGATATTTATTTGCTTTTTAAGCAAATAATAGGAAAAGAAGGAGTATTCAGTTTATACTTATCTCTGCTACATCAGTTTTTTCCCATTTTCTTTTATTTAGAATTTATAGTAAACTCATCCAATAACATCTTTCTCGGTTTGCCACCACTTGTATTGTTACGTTTGTTTTTATTTTTCATAGAACGAGAGTTTGAGCTACACATTCAAGTTCATTGATAGTAAACTTCCTCTAGTCTGGATGATGTCTTTGTGGGTTTTGTAATGTTAACCATTCATGATGAAAATGATGTAAGCTTTCCTCTACTCTCTACAAAAAACTAGAGATAGACTCAATTTGAGACAGTCCAGTGTAATGATAAGATGATTATTAGATTCCATGTAGGTTTAATATTTGCATTTGATATGTTAGGCTTATTTGGTTGTATGATTAGTAGATTTTTGCTTTAAAATTATTAATCATGTTATAGTAACATTTATAATGAATGCTGCAGTTTGAATGTGTTCTCTAAAGCCCATTTTTTGAAAACTTAATCTACAATGCATCACGGTTGAGAAGAAGGACTTTTAAGAGGTGATTAGATCGTGGGGGCTTATCACAGTCAGCAAGGAGTGGGTTTGTTATAAAAGTGAGTTCGGTTCTGTGTGCTCTCTTCCCTTCTACTTCCACCATGGAAGATGCAGCAAGAAGGCCTTCTTAAGATGCAGAACCGTTAACCTTAGACCTTCCAGCCTAAATTACCCAGTTTCAGGTATTCTGTTACAGAAGAACAAAAGAGGTTAAGACAGAAGTGTACTAAAAGTTAAATGAAATACCTAGGGGTAAGTTTGTAATATAATTGAAGGCTATGTTTAATCACTAATCTAGCCTCACTACACTTAAGTACTTATTTTTAAACCTCAACTAACTCCAGACAGGTTTTGCAGATCTTAGCTGCTTAGGTAGACATAAATACGATAGAATCATTCAAAAATGAATTAAAGGGTAAAAAATAAGTATTGAATTGGGAGTTAAGAGTACTGGAAAACTTTGGTTAAGAATACTGCTTTGAAGTATGAAAGTAAGCTCTGAGTTTTCTAATAAATGTGGCATATAAGTATTCAGGAGAGACAAATATTTTTATGTCATATTTTAAGAGAAATTTACTGTGTGGAACTTTTTCATAGGTATTCATATTAGCTGTTATTTTGTAGAAGACAGAGAAATATTCATTATACAACCCTCTGAACCTCCTGATTTTTGGCAAAAGTTTTACTGAAATGTAACACACATAACGAAAAAGTCATATATGAGCAAATCATAAGTATAAAGCTCAATGAATTTTCAAAAAGTGGTGAATCTTTTTACTCTCAGTATAATGTTTGTGAGATTTATTCATGTTTTTTGAGGGTAGTTGTAGATCACTAATTTTTATTTCTGTGTAGTTTTCTGTTATGTGAATACAACACAGTTTATCCATTTTATTGTTAATGACATTCAGGTAGTTTCCAATTTTTGCTTATTATAAATGTGCTGCTATAGACATGTTTATAGAAGTCTTTCTGTGATATATGTATACATTTCTGTTGAGTATATACCTAAGAGTAACATTACACTATAGAGTATACAAGCATACACTTAAAATTTTTTTTCTTTATTTCTTCTAAAAAAAAAAACCTGGAATACATGTGCAGAAGATGCAGGTTTGTCACATAGGTATATGTGTGGCATTGTGGTTTGCTGCACCTATCGACCCGTCCTCTAAGTTCCCTCCCTTCACCCCCACCCTCAACAGGCCCTGGTGTGTGTTGTTCCTTTTCTCTGTGTCCATGTGTTCTCATTGTTCAACTTCCACTTATGAGTGGGAACATGCAGTGTTTGGCTTTCTGTTCCTGTATTAGTTTGCTGAGGATGATGGCTTCCAGCTTCATCCATGTCCCTGTAAAGGACATGATCTCATTCCTTTTTATGGCTGCATAGTATTCCATGTTGCATATGTATCACATTTTCTTTATACAGTCTATAATTGATGGGTATTTTGGTGGGTTCCATGTCTTTGCTATTGTAAATAGTGCCCCAATAAACACATGTATGCATGTGTCTTTATAGTAGAATAATTTATATTCCTTTGGGTATATACCCAGTAATGGGATGGCTGGGTCAAATGGTATTTCTGGTTCTAGATCCTTGAGGAATCACCACACTGTCTTCCACAATGGTTGAACTAGTTTACATTCCCACCAACAGTGTAAAATCATTCCTATTTTTCCACAGCCCTGTCAGCATCTGTTGTTTCTTGACTTTTTAATAATTGCCCTTCTGACTGGCATGAGATGGTATCTCAGTGTGGGTTTGATTTGCATTTCTCTGATGATCAGCAATGTTGAGCTTTTTTTCACCCTCATTGTCCACATAAATATCTTCTTTTGCGAAGCATCTGTTATGTCCTTTGCCCATTTTTTCATTGGATTGTTTGTTTTTTTCTTGTAAGTTTGTTTAAGTTTCTTGTAAATTCTTGATATTAGCCCTTTGTCAGATGGACAGATGGCAAAAATTTTCTCCTATTCTATGGGTTTCCTGTTTACTCTGGTGATAGTTTCTTTTGGTGCAGAAGCTCTTTAGTTTAATTAGATTCCATTGGTCAGTTTTGGTTTTTGTTGCAATTGCTTTTGACATTTTCATCATGAAGTCTTTGCCCAAGACTATGTCCTGAATGGTATTGCCTAGGTTTTCTTCTAGGGTTTTTATGGTTTTGGGGTTTTTTAAATTTATTTTTTATTTATTTATTTTACTTTAGGTTCTGGGATACACAGGCAGAATGTGCAGTTTTGTTATATAGGTATACATGTGCCATGGTGGCTTAGTGCACCCATCAACCCATCACCTGCATTAGGTATTTCTCCTAATGCTATCCCTCCCCTACCCCCCTACCCCCTGACAGGCCCTGGTGTGTTATCTTCCCCTCCCTGTGTCCATGTGTTCTCATTGTTCAACTTCCACTTATGAGTGAGAACATGCAGTGCTTGGTTTTCTGTTCTTCTGATAGTTTGCTGAGAATGATGGTTTCCAGCTTCATCCAAGTTCCTGCAAAGGACATGAACTCATCCTTTTTTATGGCTGCATAGTATTCCATGGTGTATATGTGCCACATTTTCTTTATCCAGTCTATCATTGATGGACATTTGGGTTGGTTCCAAGTCTTTGATATTTTGAATAGTGCCATAGTAAACATACGTGTACATGTGTCTTTATAGTAGCATGATTTATAATCCTTTGGGTATATGTCCAGTAATGGGATTGCTGGGTCAAATGGTATTTCTGGTTATACATCCTTGAGGAATCACCACACTGTCTTTCACAATGGTTGAACTAATTTACACTCCCACCAACAGTGTAAAAGCATTCCTATTTCTCCACATCCTTGCCAGCATCTGTTGTTTCCTGACTTTTTAATAATTGCCATTCGAACTGGCATGAGATGGTATCCCACTGTGGTTTTGATTTTCATTTCTCTAATGGCCAGGAATGATGAACATTTTTTCATATGTTTGTTGGCTGCATAAATGTCTTTTTTTGAGAAGTGTCTTTTCATATCCTTTTTCCACTTTTTGATGGGTTGTTTTTTTCTTGTAAACTTGTTTAAGTTCTTTGTAGGTTCTGGATATTAGCCCTTTGTCAGATGGATAGATTGCAAAAGCAATGACAACAAAAGCCAAAATTGACAAATGAGGCCTAATTAAACTAAAGAGCTTCTGCAGAGCAAAAGAAACTATCATCAGAGTGAACAGGCAACCTACCGAATGGGAGAAAATTTTTGCAATCTATGGTTCTGGGTTTTATATTTAAGTCTTTAATCCATCTTGAGTTAATTTTTGTATGAGGTGTAAGGAAGGGGTCCAGTTTCAGTTTTCTGCATATGGCTAGCAAATTTCCCCAGCACCATATATTGAATAGAATATCTTTTCCCCATTATTTGTTTTTGTCAGTTTTGTTGAAGATCAGATGGTAATAGATGTGTGGTGCTATTTCTGAGGTCTCTGTTCTGTTCCATTGGTCCTTATGTCTGTTTTGGTACCAATGCCATGCTGTTTTGGTTACTGTAGTCTTGTAGTATAGTTTTAAGTCAGGTAGTGTGACGCCTCCAGCTTTATTCTTTTTGCTTAGCACTGTCTTGGCTATATGAGGTCTTGTTTGATTCCATATGAAATTTAAAGTAGGTTTTTCTAATTCTGTGAAGAATGTCAATGGTAGTTTGATGGGAATAGCATTGAATCTATAAATTACTTTGGGCAGTATGGCCATTTTCACAATATTGATTTTTCCTATCCATGAGGATGGAATGTTTTTCCATTTGTTTGAGTTCTCTCTGATTTCTTTGGGCAGTGGTTTGTGGTTCTCCTGAAGAGGTCCTTCACATCCCTTGTTTGCTGTATTTCTAGGTATTTTATTCTCTTAGCATACACTTTTAATAGATTTTTCCAAGCAATGTTTCAGTTTATACTTTCCCTAGCAATGTCTGAGAGTTCTGTTTGCTCCACATCTTTGCTAACATTTGGTGTTGACAGTCTTTTTCATTTTAGCCATAGTAGATGGTGTGAAGTAGTATCATATGGCAGCTTTAGTTTTTAATTCTCTGATGAGTAATGAAGTTGAATAACCATTAATATGTTTGTGGATGCTATTTTTTGTTATATATCTGTTCATATTTTGAGCCTAGAGCCACTGTATCCTGAAGTATAGGAGTTCTACTCGATCATAAAGCAAAGCAAATAGTTGAGATATCTGGTATAAATACAAAAGTTAATATTGTATTTTGAATATCATACAGGCTGATATAAATTTCTATCTAGCAGAGAGCTCATGTTACCCTGGCATGGGCTTCATCTGAGAAAATAATCAAACTTATGAATACTTACATTTTAACAAGAATTGGCTGAAGTTTGGAAAAGGCAACTCCTTAAAGGTCTTAACAAGATAAATTGGCTGAATATATGCTCCTGATGATAACTGAATTCACTGTTGAGATTTTTTTTCACTCTCAGTCTCAATACTAAAAATTGTCTGCTAAAATGATGATTTTGGCATAGATGATATGAAAATACTCAAGTAGATTGAGACCAAGGACTTCAGTTTATTGAGGTTAATAATGACATAGAGATTTCATAAGATAATCATTTTTTATGCAACATGATTTACTGCTCTTAGTCTACAAATAGCTCTGATGCTTTTTATATTAAATAAATTAACATATGTTAAGTGTATAAAAGAGTGTTTGGCACCTAGTAAGCCTCAGGAAAGTTTGATTGCTGTCATTATTAGTATTACATTCTGCTATTTCTTCTCTTACACCTTTTGCTTCCAGGGCTTGAAATTGGGCATAGTTTGTGAACTAATCTTATCTTCCATAACTTAACCTTCTACTGATGCTTTTGACATCTTGTAGGAAAGCAGGTCTATGATTTGTGAGATGATGCTGAGTCCCTCTTTTCTCCCCATCTGTTCTGATCATGTATTTAGGCTCCCCAGAAGACTGCCTCTTGTCTCTTGCTTGTCTAGCGTCTAGTGCAGTGACCGGCCTTAATAGGAACCCAATAAATGCTTGCTGAAGGTTTGCTATACTGCATCTCTTACTGTGTCATCTGCTGTACTCAAGATGCGTGTGCATCTCATGGGTTCAAGGTCCTATGGAATGAGTTTAGAGAAACTGTTGGTAGAGTAGGAAAACTAAGGGCTTAAGAATCAAGAATTTATCTAATTTCTCTAGCTGTGAAATCCTAGGGAAGTTACTTAAACCCTGGGAGTTTCAGTTTCCTCATCAGTGACATGTGAGTAAAGAATTCCAAACTATAAAATTTGTTGCAAAAATTAGGCATAACTTACACAATATGTCCATCCATGTAACAAACCTGCACATGTAACCCCTGAATCTAAAAATAATTTAAAAAATGTAATAGCAAATATAAGCATACTTTACTTTAAAAAGTGATTAAGTATAACCTACCTGAAGGACCTAATAAGTGTATGCTTCTCAATAAGTGGCACTAGGAAGTGGAGCAAGATGACAAAATAGAAGGCTCCTCTGATACTCCCTGCTGCCCCATGGACAAAGACACCCATTTAACAATATCTACATAAGAAAAGCACTTTCATGAGAACTAAAAATCAGGTGAGCTCTCACAGTATCTGGTTTTAACTTTATATTGCTGAAAGAGGTATTGAAGAGGTAGAGAAAACAGTCTTGAATTGCTGATACCATACCTTCCCCAACCCTCAGCAGTGATGGAGTGGTGCAGATAGTGTTTCTGGGCACTGGATGAGGGAAAGAACAGCAATTGTGAGGCATTGAACTCAGTACTGTCCTGTTATAGCAGAAAGGAAAACCAGACCAAACTCAACTGACATCCACCTATGGAGAGAACATTGAAGCCAGCACTAGCCAGAGGGGAATCACTGATCCCAGGGGTCAGAGCTTGAGTTTCTGCAAGCCTCACCACAGTGGGATAATGTGCTTTGGAGTTCTATTAAACTTGAAAGGCAGTCTAGGCCACCAGGACTGCAACTTTTACATAAGTTCCAGTGCTGAACTTGGCCCAGAGACAGTAGACTTGTGGGGGCACGCGACCTACCAAGACACCAGTGAGAGCAGCTAAAGTAGTGCTGGCATCACTCTTTCTGAAACTCCAAGCTGCATAGCTCTCAGCACCAAAAGAGACACCTTCCTTCTGCTTGAGAAGAGGAGAGGAAAGAGTGTGGAGGACTTTGTCTTGCATCTTGGATACCAGCTGAGCCCTGGCAAAATAGGGCATCAGTCAGAGTCACAACGCCCTCTTTCCAGGACCTAACTCCAAAATTACATCTCTGGACACACCCTAGGCCAGAATGGACCCTGCTGCCATGAAGGGAAGGACCCAGTCCTGGCAGGATTTATCACCTGCTAACTGAAGAGCCCATGGGCTCTGAATAACCAACAGTGATGCCCAGGTACTATGTCGAGGGCTTTGGCTGAGATTCTCAGACTTGCTGGCTTAAGGTGAGAATTAGCATATCCCCAGCTGTGGTTGCTATGGGGCAATACTCCTTCCCCTTGAGAAAAGTGAAGTGAAAAGTAAAGGGAACACTGACTTGCACCTTAGGTACTAGGTGAGCCACAGAGGGGTAGAGCACCAAATGGGTGCTTGGGGTCCCCAATTCCAAGGCTTGGCTTTTGGACAGCATTTCTGGACCTGCTTTGAACCAGAGAGAAACCCAATGCCCTGAAGGGTGAGTCCCAGGTCAGGCAGCATTCACTTCATGTTGACTCAAGAGATTTTGGACCATAAGGGAACATCAGCAGTCGTCTGGTACTACTCACCATGGACCTATGGTGGAGGTAGCCATGGGGTGAGACTCCTCTGCCTTTGGAAAAGAGAGAGAAGAGTGTGAAAGACTGCATCTTGTCGTTTGAGTGCCAGCTCAGCTGCAGTACAAAAGGACACCAGGTAGACTTCTAAGATTCCTGGCTCTATTCCCTAGTTCCAAGATGCCACCTCTGGACTCGCCTGGGGATTGGGGTAACCTGCCACCCTGAAGCAAAAGAAAGACACAGGCCTGGGTGGCTTTGCTACCTGCTGATTATAGAGCCCAAGGGCTGTGAGTGAACATAGGTCATAGCCAGGGAGTCATTACAGCAGGCCTGAGGTGAGATTCAGTACTGTGCTGGTTTCACATGTGACCTAGCATAGTCATAGTGTGGTGGCCACAGGGGTTCTTCTGTTACTCCATCTTCTGCTCCATATGGCTCTGCACAGATAGGAAGATTTCATTTGTTTGGGAGAAAATAAGGAAAAAGAACAAGAGTCTCTGCTAATACAGAGAATTTTTCTGGATTTTGTCCAAGACCATCAAGGTCGTATCTGTACAAGTCTGCAAGAAACACAGTGTTACTGAGCCTGAGGTGCCCCCTAAAGGAAATATGACTTAGATCACAATACCCAAGTCCTTTTCAATATCTGGAAAGCCTTCCCAAGAAGGATGGGTAAAAACAAACCCAGATTGGGAAGGCTATAATAAATGCCTAACTCTTCAATGCCCAGTCACAGGTGAACGTCTACAAGTATCAAGATATTTCAAGAAAACATTACCTCACCAAATGAACTAAATGAAGCACTAGGGATCAATCCTGGAGAAACAGATATGGGACCTTTCAGAGAGAATTCAAAGTAGCTGTGTTGAGGAAACTCAAAGAAATTCGATATGAACAGAGAAGGAGTTCAGAATTCTATCAGATAAATTTAACAAACAGATTAAAATAATTAAAAAGAATCAAACAGAAATTCTGGATCTGAAAAACGCAACTAAAGAATGCTAATGCATCAGAGCCTTTGAATAGCAGAATTGGTCAAGCAGAATAAAGAATTAGTGAGCTTGAATGTAGGCTATTTGAAAATGTACAGTCAGAGGAGACAAAAGAAAAAAGAATAAAAAACTACAACAAAGCACACTACAGGATCTAGAAAATAGCCTGAAAAGGGTAAAACTAAGAGTTCTTCACCCTAAAGAGGAGGTAGAGAAAGATACAGGGGTAAGAAGTTTATTTAAAGTGATAATAAAGAAATTCTCAAACCAAGAGAAAGATATCAATATCCAAGTACAATAAGGTTATAGAACACCAAGCAGATTTAACCCAAAGAAGACAACCTCAAGGCATATAATAATCAAACTCCCAAAGGTCAAGGAAAAAGAGGATCCTAAAAGCAACAAGAGAAAACAAACAACATATAACAGAGCTCCAATACATGTGGCAGCCGACTTTGCAGTGGAAACCTTATAGATCAGGAGAGAGTAGCATAACATATTTAAAGTGCTGAAGGAGAAAAACGTTTGCCCTAGAGTAGGATATCTGGTAAAAATATCCTTCAAACATGAAGGAGAAATAAAAACTTTCCCAGGCCAAAAAAAACAAAAAAACAAAAAAAAAACCAAAACAATCTGAGGGATTTCATTAACACCATACCTGTCCTAAAAGATATGCTAAAGGGAGTATTTCAGTCAGAAAGTAAATGACATAAATGAGCAATAAGAAATCATCTGGGCTGGGTGCGGTGTCTCATGCCTGTAATCCCAGCACTTTGGGAGGCTGAGGCAGGTGGATCACGAGATCAGAAGATCGAGACCATCCTGGCTAACACGGTGAAAATCCATCTCTACTAAATATACAAAAAAAATTTAGCCGGGCATGGAGGCAGGTGTCTGTAGTCCCAGCTGCTCAGGAGACTGAGGCAGGAGAATGGCTTGAACCCAGGAGGTGAAGCTTGTGATGAGGCGAGATCATGCCACTGCATGCACTCCAGCCTGGGCAACAGAGTGAGACTCTGTCTCAAAAAAAAAAAAAAAAAAAAAAGAAAAGAAAAGAAAAAAAGAAACCATCTGAAGGTACAAAACTCACTGGTAATAGTAAAACCTAGGTATTACCATTCAGGACATAGGCATGGGCAAGGACTTCATGTCTAAAACACCAAAAGCAATGGCAACAAAAGTCAAAATTGACAAATGGGATCTAATTAAACTAAAGAGCTTCTGCACAGCAAAAGAAACTACCATCACAGTGAACAGGCAACCTACAAAATGGGAGAAAATTTTTGCAACCTAATAATCTGACAAAAGGCTAATATCCAGAATCTACAATGAACTCAAACAAATTTACAAGAAAAAAACAAACAACCCCATCAACAAGTGGGCAAAGGATATGAACAGACACTTCTCAACAGAAGACATTTATGCAGCCAAAAGACACATGAAAACATGCTCATCATCACTGGCCATCAGAGAAATGCAAATCAAAACCACAATGAGATATCATCTCACACCAGTTAGAATGGCGATCATTAAAAAGTCAGGAAACAACAGGTGCTGGAGAGGGTGTGGAGAAATAGGAACACTTTTACACTGTTGGTGGGACTGTAAACTAGTTCAACCATTGTGGAAGTCAGTGTGGCAATTCCTCAGGTATCTAGAACTAGAAATACCATTTGACCCAGCCATCCCATTACTGGGTATATACCCAAAGGACTTTAAATCATGCTGCTATAAAGACACATGCACAGGTATGTTTATTGCGGCACTATTCACAATAGCAAAGACTTGGAACCAACCCAAATGTCCAACAATGATAGAGTGGATTAAGAAAATGTGGCACATATACACCATGGACTACTATGCAGCCATAAATAATGATGAGTTCATGTCCTTTGTAGGGACATAAATGAAATTAGAAATCATCATTCTTAGTAAACTATCGCAAGAACAAAAAACCAAACACCGCATGTTCTCATTCATAGGTGGGAATTGAACAATGAGAACACATGGACACAGGAAGGGGAACATCACACTCTGGGGACAGTTGTGGGGTCGGTAGAGGGAGGAGGGATAGCTTTAGGAGATACACCTAATGCTAAATGACGAGTTAATGGGTGCAGCACACCAGCATGGCACATGTATACATATGTAACTAACCTGCACATTGTGCACATGTACCCTAAAACTTAAAGTATAATAATAATAAAATTAAAAAAAAAAGAAGGCACATCACCTTCTACAAACCAAAGAAAAAAAAAAGAGAAACATACACTGAAAATAAAGGATTTAAAAAGATATGCCATGTCAATGGGAACTAAAAAAGATTTGAAGTAGCTGTACTTATATCAGACAAAATAGATTTCAAGACAAAAACTGTAAGAAGAGACAAAGAAGGTCACTATATAATGATAAAGAGGTCAATTCAGCAAGAGGATTTAACAATTATAAATATACATGCACCAAACACTGGAGTACACAGATATATAAATCAAATATTATTAGAATGAGAGAGAGAGAGAGGCCTAAATACAATTACAGCTGGAGACTTCAACACCCCACTTTTAGCATTTGACAGATCTTCCAGACAGAAAATCAAAAAAGAAACATTGGACTTAATCTGCCCTATAGACCACATGGATTTAATTGATATTTACAGAATCTTTCATCCAGTGGCTGTAGAATACACATTTTTTTCTTCAGTACATGAATCGTTTTCAAGGATGGACCATATGTTAGGTCATAAAACAAGTATTGAAACATTTAAAAAGTTTTACATAATATCAAACATCTTCATTGACCACAACAGAATAAATAATAACAGAAATTAATAACAAAAGAGATTTTGAAAATGATACAAATACATAAAAATTAAACAATATGCTTCTTAGTGACTAGTGAGTTGGTGAAGAAATTAAGAATGAAATTGAAAAATTTCTTAAAGCAAATGATAATGGAAACAAAACCTACCAAAATCTATGGGCTGCAGCAAAAGCAATACTAAGAAGAAAGTTAATAACTGTTAAGTGCCTATATCAAAACAGAGAAAAACTTCAAATAAACAGTCTAATAATGCATCTAAGAGAATTAGAAAAGCAAGAGCATGTAAAATCCAAAATTAGTAGAAGACAAGAAATAAAAAAGATCAGAGCAAAAAAAGATCAGAGCAAAAATGAATGAAATTGAAATGAAGACATCAATGCAAAAGATCAAGGGGAAAAAAGTTGGTTTGTTGAAAAGTTAAACAAAATTGACAAACTTTTAGACAGACTAAGAAAAAAAGAGAAAATACAAATAAATAAAATTAGAATGAAAAAGGAGGTGTTACTCTGCTTAATTACTCTCCTTAGTTGCTGCAGACATTCTCCAGAATTACACCAGAAATTTAAAGAACTGTTAGTGGCTACGAGGCAACTATATGTCACTAGAAGAAACGGACAAATTCCTGGACACATACAAACTACAAAGATTTAACCAGGATAAAAAAGATCAAAACTGGAAAAGACCAATAAAAAGTAATGAGATTAAAACCATTATAAAAAGTCTCTTAGTAGAGAAAAGTGCAGAACCTGATTGCTTCACTGCTGAATTCTACCAAACATTTAAAGAAGAACTAATATCAATCCTAATCTAACCATTCAAATAGTAGAGGAGGAGCAAATACTTTCAAAATCATTCTACAAGGCCAGAAAGCAAACCCTGAAAGGAAAAGCAGACCAAGACACATAAAAAATGTATCTGATGAATATTGATGCAAAAATCCTCAATGAAATACTAGCAAAGCCAACTGAACAACACATTTGAAAAATCATTCATTGTGACCAGGTGGGATTTATCCCTGGAATGCAAGGATGGTTCAACATATGCAACTCAATCAATGTGATACATCCTATTAATGGAATAAAGAATAAAAACCATATGATCCTTTCAGTGATGCTGAAAACATTTGATAAAATTTAACATCCCTTCATGACAAAAATTCTAAAAAATACTGTGTACAGAAGGAACATACATCAACATAATAAAAGCCATCTATGGCAGACCGACAACTAGTACCATACTGAATGGGAAAAAACTCAAAGCCTTTCCGCTAATACCTGGAACACAACAAGGAGGCTCACTGTCACCACTGTTGTTTAACGTAATACTGGAAGTCCTAGCTATAGCAGTCAGACAAGAGAAATAAACAAAAGACATCAAAATTGGAATGGAAGAAGTAAAATTATCCTTTTTTGCAGATAATATGATTTTATATTTGGAAAAATCTAAAGACTCCACAAAAAGAACAGATAAATTTAACAAAGTTTCAGACTAAAGAAATCAACATACAAAAATCAGCAGCACTTCTATATGCCAATAATGAAGTGAACAATCTAAAAAAATAAAAAAGTAATCTAATTTACAACACACACACATAAAATAAATACATAGGAATTAACTTAAAGAAGTGAAATATCTCTATAATGAAAACTATGACACACTGATGAAAGAAATTGAAGAGGACACTAAAAATTTGAAGGATATTTTATGTTCATATATTGGAAGCATGAATATTGTGAAAATGTCCATACTACCCAAAGTGATCCACAGATTCAATGCAATTTCTATCAAAATATCAATGACATTCTTCACAGAAATAGATAAAAGAATCCTAAAATGTATGTAAAACCAGAAACGACCCAGAATAGCTAAAGCTGTCCTAAGCAAAAAGAATGAAAGTGGAGGAATCACATTACCTGACTTCAAATTATATTACAAATAATAACCAAAAGAGCCTGGTACTGACATGAAAACAGATACATAGACCAAACAGAGAGCTCAGAAACAAATTCAAACACTTACAGTGAACTTATTTTCAACAAAGGTGCCAAGAACATACTCTGAAGCAAGACAGTCTCTTCAATAAATGATGTTGGGAAAACTAGATATCTACATGCAGAAGAATGAAACTAGACTCCTATCTCTAGCCATATGCAGAAATCAAATAAAAATGGATTAAAGTCTTCAATCTAAGGCCTCAGACTGTGAAAGTATTACAAGAAAATGTCAGGGCAACTCTCCAGGACACTGGTCTGGGCAAAAATGTCTTGAGCAAAATTTCCCACAAGCACAGGAAACCAAAGCCAAAATGGACAAATGGGCTCACATCAAGTTACAAAGCTTCTTCACAGCAAAGGAACCAATCAAGAAAGTGAAGAGACAAGCCATAGAATGGGGAAAAATATTTGCAAACTATCCATCTGACAAGGGGTTAATACAAGGAGCTCAAACAACTCAATAGGAAAAAAGAAATCTCATAATTCAATAAAAAAGGCAAAAAATTTAAATAGTTACTTCTTAAAAGAAGACATACAAATGGCAAACAGGCATATAAAAAGGTGCTAAACATCATTGATCATCAGATAAATGCCAAATCAAAACTACAATGAGATATCATCTCACCCAGTTAAAATGGCTTATATCCCCCTAAAACAGGCAAAATGCTGGAGGGGATGTGGAGAAAGGGGAACCCTTTTACACTGTTGGTGGGAATGTAAATTAGTACAACCACTATGGAGAACAGTTTGGAGCTTCCCAAGAAAACTCAAAATTCAGCTACCATATGATCTAGAAATCCCACTACTTGGTATATTCCCAAAAGAGAGGAAATCCGTATATTGAAGAGATATCTGCACTCCCATGTTCGTTATAGCACTGTTCACAATAGCTAAGATTTAGAAGCAACCTAGGTGTCAATTGACAGATGAATGGATAAAGAAAATTGGTACATATACACAATGGCATATCATTCAGTCATAAAAAAGAATGAGACTCTGTCATTTGCAACAACGTGGATGGAACTGGAGATTATTACATTAAGTGAAATAATCTAGGCACAGAAATACAATTGTCACATGTTTTCACATATTTGAGGGATCTAAAAATTAAAACAGTTGAACCCATGAACATAGAAAGTAAGTAGAAGGATGGTTAACAGAAGCTAGGAAGGGAACTGGGGGTGTGGGGGAAGAGGTGAGGATGAATAATGGGTACAAAAATAATACAAAGAATGAATAAGACCTACCATTTGATAGTACAACAGGGAGACTATAGTAAATAATAACTTAATTGTACATTTTAAAATAACTAAAAGAGTATAATTGGGTTGTTCATAACACAAAGGATACATGCTTGAGAGGATGGATACCCCGTTTTTCATAATGTGATTATTATGCATTGCATGCCTGAATCAAAACATTTCATGTACCTCATATATATGTATATATATATATATACCTACTATGTACTCACTAAAATTAAAAAATAAAACAAACATCACTGGTCATTATCTAATAACATTCATTTTTGAATTACTGCTCTAATCTCTGCCTTGGTCTGCCCAGGTTCCTTTCTAGTTCACATCTTCAAATTTTTTTCTCTCCCATTATTTCAATAAGAAGTCAAAGCTCAGATGTCCACAATATTTAACATGACACTAATATCCCTTTGGCTCATTCTTTCTTACACAAAATGTGCATCAGGAAAAGGGACAGTCTTTATAACATGGCTATTTCATCCTATCCCACAGGCTTCCCTTATCCATCTTAGAGAGTGTTGTCTTGGCCTGAATCTTTTAATGCAGAATCAAGACAATTAGTGATGAGAAATGGGAAGATGGCTTTAAATAAAAATTATTACCCTGAATACTATTTATTATCTGTATAGATTAGAAACTTAATGTCATAGTTTAATGGCTTCATATATGTAAATCTTGTTTCCTAATCAAAATTTTGAGACTCTCATGAATCCAGTAACTATATTGTTTATTTATTTTCCTTCATCCCCAGAAACTGGAATGTTGCTGGATTTGTAACAAGCATTAAAAAATACTTGCTGGCTTTAAGTATTAAAAAATATTTATTAAAGATATTGTTTTCAATAGAATGACAAAAAATTGATCTCTACTGAGGGAGATGGTTTATCTCGTGAACTCATGGGATACCACATTTAAAATGTTTCAAATGCTGTTTGATTCAGGAATTCCAGAAGGTATTTCTGTGCAAGAGAGAACAAATATCAATTCTTCCTTCTACTTTCACTCTCCTACCTTTTTTTCTTTACCTGTTTTTTTATAATTTCAATGTCTGAGATATTTTAAATTTTCAAACATTGCTAATTTAAAATATGCTCTAAACTATCAGGAGAGTAGAATAAAATTCAGTATTGTTTATTTTTAGGTGTTTTGCCCATAGAAATTCAAATGAGATGGAAACATACTTATTCACTGTGAAAAACCATTAAAAAAATCCCTATTTTTTTTTTTTTGGTATGAGTATAACTGGAATTTTTCTATTTTAAGTTGGACTAAATAGTTATTTTGAGTTAATGTCAAAAAAATGCAATGCTCACCCAATGGTTACACCAAAGCCCATTAAACATGTGTGAAATTCTTTCCTGACTGAGGCATCAGCTGTCTTGGGGTCTATGACAGATTTGAGTTGTCATCCTTTCTGCAGTCATATATTCTTTATAGTCAGCTGGCAGTGAGGGGAAGAACGAAGTTACATCCCAAAGGAGGAAAAATGCTAAGCAGACTGTGTAAGTTCCAGATTCCACTTCAAACCATGTGATAATGTAATTCAGGGTCAAAAATACCTGCCCAGAACCTGGGAGAAATACAGGTAGCCTGAAGGAAGATAGCAGTAATAAACTGCTTCCACAGGAGGGGCCTCTCAGTTTGTCCCTATATAAAGTTATATGAGAAGTCACCATAGTTGCATTTTGTGGAGGCTGTGTTGTTTTTGTGGAGGGTGCATTGTTTACATTGTGGTCTGAATCATAATATTTTCAGGATGCCTAGTGTTTTAGATGTAATAATTCATCAGTATCACTTGAAAATCTCAACATTCTGGAGCCACTCCTCAAGAAATGCAAATATCCAGGACAATTTTAGATTATTATTTTTTACAAGTTCTAGAAGATAATGCTAGCATGAGTGATGTATAGTTCTCACTAATCCCTATTTGAGCAGGTAGTTTAGGTAACGACACAACTAAAATAATCTTCCATCATCTATTTTTCACCCAGTCAACAATTTTTTTGGGTGCCTACTATGTGCCACAAAGAGGCAGTCTGTGCATTGTAGTGAGGTTCCAGCTCATTGTGATTATGTTAAAAATGAGGAAAAATATTTTGGTTAGTGATATACAGAAGCTAAGTTTTCTCTATTTTTTTCAGAAAGACTTGTTATGTTAAATGCAACTGCTTAGAAGTGCTAAAAATTTTTATATTCCTTTAACAAGCAATTGCTATTAGAAGAAACCAGACTAACTGGTTTCTTAGACTAAGCAGAAGAATCGAACAGCTTATAGTGTATCAGGAAAAAAAAAGAATGAAGCTTGGTGAATTAGAGTCTGTAGGCCTATGGGAAGAGACATGGTATTAGTCTGTTTTCATGCTGTTGATAAAGACATACACAAGACTGGGTAACTTATAAAGAAAAAGAGGTTTAATGGACTCACTGTTCCATGAGGCTGTGGAGGCCTCACAATCGTGGTGGAAGGTGAAAGGCACGTCTTATATGGCAGCAGGCAAGAGAAAAATGAGCACCAAGCAAAAGCAGAAACACCTCATAAAAACATCAGATCTCATGAGACTTATTATCATGTGAACAGTATGAAAAAAAACAAACCACCACATGATTCAATTATCTCCCACTTGGTTCCTCCCACAACATGTGGGAATTATGGGAGCCACAATTCAAGATGAGATTTGGGTGGGGACACAGCCAAGCCATATCATTCCATCCCTGGACCCTCCAAAATCTCACGTCCTCACATTTCAAAACTAATCATACCTTCTCAACAGTCCCCCAAAGTCTTAACTGATTTCAGCATTGATACAAAAGTCCGCAGTCCAAAGTCTCATCCAAGACAAGGCAAATCTCTTCTGCCTATGAGCCTGTAAAATCAAAAGCAAGTTAGTTACTTCCTAGATATAATGGGGGTACAAGCATTGGGTAAATACAGCCATTCCAAATGGGAAAAATTGGCCAGAACAAAGGGGCTGCAGGCACCACACAAGTCCAAAATCCAGCAGGACAGTCAAATCTTAAAGCTCCAAAATGGTCTCCTTTGATTCCATGTCTCATATCCAGGTCACACGGATGCAAGAGGTGGGCTCCTATGGCCTTAGGCAGCTCTGTCTCTGTGGCATTCCAGGGTATAGCCACTCTCCTGGCTGCTTTCACAGGCTGGAGTTGAGTATCTGCAGCTTTTAGAGGCATACAGTGCAAGCTGTTAGTGGATCTACCATTTGGGGTCTGGAGAATGGTGGTCTTCTTCTCACAGCTCCACTAGCAGTGCCCCAGTGGGGACTCTGTGTGGCGGCTTCAACCCCACATTTCCCCTCTGCACTTCCCTAGCAGAGGTTCTCCATGAGGGCTCAGCCCCTACAGCAGAATTCTGCCTGGACATCCAGGCATTTCCATACATCCTCTGAAATCTAGGCAGAGGTTCCCAAACCTCAATTCTTGACTTCTAGGCACCCACAGTCTCAACAACACATGGCAGCTGCCAAGGCTTGGGGCTTGCACCTTCCAAAGCCACAGCCTGAGATGTACCTTGGCCCCTTTTAGCTAAACCTGGAGTGGCTGGGATGCAGGCCACCAAGTCCCTAGGCTGCACACAACAGAAGGGCCCTGGGCCTGGCCCACAAAACCTCTTTTCCTCATAGGTCTCCAAGTTTTTGATGGGAGGGGCTGCTGTGAAGGTCTTTGACATGCCCTGGAAACATTTTCCCCATTGTTTTGGTGATTAACATTCAGCTCCTTGTTATTTATGCAAATTTCTGCATCAGTCTTGAATTTCTCCTCAGAAAATGGGTTTGCTTTTTTATCGCATCATTAGGCTGCAAATTTTCCAATCTTTTATGCTCTGTTTCCCTTTTAAAACTTAATGTTTTTAACACCACCAGAGTCACCTCTTGAATGCTTTGATTCTTAGAAATTTCTTCCACCAAATACCCTAAATTATCTCCCTCAAGTTCAATATTCCATAAATCTCTAGGGAAGGGGCAAAATGCTGCCAGTCTCTTTGCTAAGACAGAAAGAGTTACCTTTACTCCAGGTCCCAAGAAATTCCTCATCTCCATCTGCAACCACCTCAGCTTGGATTTCATTGTCCATATCATTATCAGCATTTTGGTCAAAGCCATTCAACAAGTCTCTAAGGAATTCCAAACTTTCCCACATTTTCCTGCCTTCTTCTGAGCCCTCCAAACTGTTTTAACCTCTGCCTGTTACCCAGTTCCAAAGTTTCTTCCACATTTTCGGGTATCTTTTCAGCAGCACTGCACTCCTGGTACCAATTTACTGCATTAGTCCATTTTCACACTGCTGATAAAGACATACCTGAGACTGCACAATTTACAAAAGGGAGAGGTTTAATGGACTCACAGTTTAATGTGGCTAGGGAGGCCTCACAATCATGGTGGAAAGTGAAAGTCATGTTTTACATGGTGGCAGATGAAAAAAGAGTGAGAGCCAAGTGAAAGGGATTTTCCCTTATAAAATCTTCTGATCATGTGAGACTTATTCTCTGTCACAAGAACAGTGTGGGGGAAACTGCCCCCGTGATTCAATTATCTCCCACTGGGTCCCACCCACAACATATGGGAATTATGGGAGCTACAATTCAAGATGAGATTTGGATGGGGACACAGCCAAATCATATAACACACCAAAAAAACCAAGGGTGCTTCAGAGAGGCATACATCAGGGACAGCAAAGCCATCAAAGGTAATGTATCAGTTAAAAATGGTATGGTTACTAGGAGGCTTAAATTACATGTGATGATAAATTTTGCATTTAGATGGCAGCACAATAAGATGAACGTAGTTTTTTTTCTTTTTTTTTTGCATCACTTCAGCATATGTACAGTTACCTCAGAATAATTCTGAAATAATGTCTTGTATAAAATATAAAAATGTATTGCATTATGACTCCCTCTCCTTTGGCATTTAGCAATGAATGGCTGTGCTTACACTGTATGTCTTTAATTGTAGGGCTGGCAAATGACCTGCCTAATAGTCATGTGACTTAAGCTAGCAGATGCTGTGGCCAAGAAGTTCAACTTATTATTCAGTGACTTCTTGTCATAGAGAACAGCAAGTTAATAATGTGTTCAAACCCTGTTTGGACACATTTACTATAAAATATGATGTGAGGGTGATAAAAACATTCCTATTGTAGTACACATGGGCTCTCTATAGACTATTGGGAAATATTTGTTCAGTGTTGCTTATTTTGGAAATATTCACTTCAGTTAAAAGTTATGTACTTAATCACTGTTGTTTTTAAATATTTTCCTTCTTGACATACTAAGCCATTAGGCTCAATGAAGTTTATTTTTAATTTAAGAAGGCAGAAACTTCAAAGAAAAGAGGGTGGGGTTGCATGTGAGTAACAGAGATGGCCAAGTTGATACAAAAAGTAGCAAAACAGTGTAGGAAAATATCAACATGTCTTGCATAATAAATCACTGAAAATGTGTCAATAAGAGTGAGGCCATCTTACATAGTTACAAATACAGCTAAAATAAATAATATAATAAAATAATATTATTAATAATATGAAAAATCAGTAAATCTCCTAAACCCAACCAATCTCTTAAAAAGAAAACATTATGTGGTAAGGCCTCTAGTGAATGAAAATTTGTACAAATTACAATAAAGCTAAAATATTTCTTGTAGTGAGATATTTTCAGTTCTAAAATTTAGCCATCTGGAATTATTTTTAAAGCACCATACTATTAAATCTTTTGAAATAGAGAATATTTTTAATAGGAAATCTGTATTTGATCATAAAGATGGAACACTATGTCCTTGGCCTAGCTGTTCTCGAATTGTAGCCTTAACATATAGTATAGTGGGATTCCAATAAATTTATTTCAGCCATGAAAGCCCGAAGGAATAAACACATACATGTGAATAGAGGAGGGTAACAATGTGATATCCCCTTCTTTCCTAATGAATTCCATATAAGTGATGCCATCAGACTCCTTGTTTTATTATTAGAGTGCTGTGAGAATGGGGTTAGTCAAGGAAGGCTGTAATTAGCTCTTGGCAAATTAGACTGTATAATAAGATGCAAAAGAGCACAGTGGCAAGTTTACATGATAAAACAGTCTGCCAAGGGACAGTATTTTGCATATTTTTTCATTCGTAGAAAAGTCATAGACAAAGATTTATTTTAAAAGATGTGTTCAAGTAGACAGTATTTATAATATTGTCTCATTTTATGTTGGCAATGTGCTCCAATTACATTTTCTTTTCTAGGTTCTGATACTATTATTTTTGTGTTCCTCAAAGGAGCATGTTCCTAGCATCAAGGTTAAGTTTAACAGATTCTTTTCATTTCAACCTCACTTTTGTGGATTGCTTCATTTTGGGAGCGTGAGCTTCTTTCATTTCTGTTTTCCTGTTGAGAGAAACTGAGTTTATCACTTCTCACGTATCTTCCAGCTTCCTTCTTGAGTTACCAACTATTTGATTCCATTTCATTCTTCTTGGAGATATTCTTTTGGGAACTTCATTTTCTCTTCTAATTTGAACCTGTTTGAGGCTGATATTCAACTAGTATATAGCAGTACAGCAGCACTCATTTTTAAAATATAAGATATTTCTGTATCAGAAAGAAAGGTTTTTTTAAAATTAACTTTTATTATAGATTAAAAAGTACACATGCAGTCTTGCTAAATGAGTAAATTCCATGACACTGAGGCTTGGAGTCCCAATGATTCCATCCCCCTGGTAGTAATCATAGTATCCAAAGGTGGTTCTTCAGCCCACTTCCCTCCCTCTCTAATCTAGTGGTCCTAAGTGTCTATTCTTCCCATGTTAATGTTCATGTGTTTGCAATGTTATCTCCTACTTATAAGTGAGAACATGTGGTATTTGGTTTTCTGTTCTTATTTTTTTTTTTAAGGCAAAAAAATCATGTACTACTCTAAGACAACATGAATCTAATACACAGAGTAAATTTAAAAGGAGAATCCAAAGTTCAAATATTACCCCAATATTTTTAAAAGGGGACTCTTCTTTTAAGAAGCTTATTCAAGGGGTTAGTAAGTGGTAGTCAGTGCTGGTATGTCTTAGCAAACATGGACAGTTATTAAGATAAATCAGAAAGGTGGCATAAGATTTATGAAAACTGAGAACAAGGTGTAGATTTGGTCTCTGGTCATTGAGTGCATGGCCCCTCTCAGCAACACACACAGGCAGTGCCTCTCCTCATAGCTTATGGCAGAGATTCTGGTGGAGTTGGAGACTTCAAAGAAGATAAAGGATTAAAATGGGGAGATAAAATGTTGTGGAAAGAGAATAACTGTTAGAATCTTTATCTGATAGATATCTTTAGAAGTTTCTGGCCTGGCTCTCTTCTTTTTTTCTCCCTAGGATCCTCAGCTTTTTAAGTGACATTTCTAAGACTTGTTATTTTATTTTATCAGTAACATTAAATTCCTTAGAGACTTTGCAGCTGAAAGAATAGAAGGAAGTAGGGAGGTTGTATTTTATGAGGGTTACCCATATCTAGGGTATGTATACAGTTGAAATTGAGGATTTAAAGACTACCTAATGGATATTGGTAACCAATATGGTTTGGCTGTGTGCTGACCCAAATCTCATCTTGAACCGCAGTTCACCTAATCCCCACATGTCGTGGGAAGGACCCTGTGGGAGGTAATTAAATAATGGGGGCAGTTACCTCCATGCTGTTCTCATGAAAGTGAGTGAGTTCTCACTAGATCTGATGGATTTGTAAGGGGATTTCCCCACCTTCACTCTGCACATCTCCTTCTTGCTGCCATATGAAGAAGGACGTGTTGCTTCCCCTTCTGCTATGATTATAAGTTTCCCGAGGCCTCCCCAGCCCTGCAGAACTGTGAGTCAGTTAAACCTCTTTCTTTTATAAATTAGGCAGTCTCAGGTAGGTCCTCATAGCAGTATGAAAATAGACTAATACAGTAACTAATGCAGTAATTAATACCAGGGTAAAAGAAAAAGTGGGAATTCAAAGCTTTAAAATCTTAAGCTTGGCCCTGGTTAGGGAAAATTTGCAATGCTTTTCTAGTTCTCACCTTTCTTACCAAAAGCTTAGTGCAAATTTTAAAGTGATAGTATCATAGAATATTAAATAATCTTGTCTGGTACACTGAAGTGCAGGGGGTTAAGTAACTTCTCTAAAATCACACAAATATAAAATATAAATATTTCTGACATAGAGGAGAAAAAAATAATAGCTACAGAGTTCCAAATATGTTTATCATTCAAATAGAAGTTTGGTTAGATGCTTTGCATAACAAGATTTAACAACTTTATTTACATATATTCAAATATTACTGACTTAACTATAAAAGGTTTGTTGTGTGGAAACCAGTCTGAAATTTTGGAAACTTAAATATCTTCTTCAGGATTAAAAACAGTCCCATGAAAAAAAATACAAGACAAAACTAGAGAAGAGAATAGCAGGGGTAGTCTAAATGCTTAAACGAAATGCAAATCTTACGATAACTATTTAAAAAGTTAAATGTTTATGATAGCATTTCCTTATATAAAGAAGCTATTTTGACAAAGTCACTCTAGATAATATTGAAAATAATTTTTCAACATAAGATTTTTAAATATAATTTTTGCTGTAAGAAATAATCACGGAATATGAGCAGCTCCAGTCTACAGCTCCCAGTGTGAGCAACACAGAAGACGGGTGATTTCTGCATTTCCAACTGAGGTACCGGGTTCATCTCACTGGGGAGTGTCAGAAAGTGGGTGCAGGAGAGTGGGTGCAGCACACTGAGCGTTAGCCAAAGCAGGACGAGGCATCACCTCACCCAGGAAGTGCAAGGTGTCAGGGAATTCCCTTTCCTAGTCGAAAGAAAGGGGTGACAGACAGCACCTGGAAAATCGGGTCACTCCCACCCTAATACTGCACTTATCCAATGGTCTTAGCAAATGGCACACCAGGAGATTATATGCTGTGCCTGGCTCAGAGGGTCCTACGCCCATGGAGCCTCGCTCATTGCTAGCACAGGAGTCTGAGATCAAACTGCAAGGCAGCAGCGAGGCTGGGGGAGGGGGGCCCGCCATTGCCCAGGCGTGAGAAGGTAAACAAAGCGGCTGGGAAGCTTGAACTGGGTGGATACCACAGCAGCTCAAGGAGGCCAGCCTGCCTCTGTAGACTCCACCTCTGGGGGCAGGGCACAGCCAAAAAAAGGAAGCAGAATCCTCTGCAGACTTAAATGTCCCTGTCTGACAGCTTTGAAGAGAGTAGTGGTTCCCCCAGCACACAGCTGGAGATCTGAGAAGGGACTGACTGCCGTGTCAAGTGGGTCCCTAACCCCTGAGTAGCCTAACTGGGAGGCACCCCTCCATAGGGGCAGACTGACACCTCACATGGCCAGGTACTCCTCTGTAAAACTTCCAGAGGAACAATCAGGCAGCAGCATATGCTGTTCAGCAATATTTATGGTTCTGCAGCCTCCGCTGCTGACACCCAGGCAAACAGGGTCTGGAGTGGACCTCCAGCAGACTCCAACAGACCTGCAGCTGAGGGTCCTGACTGTCAGAAGGAAAACTAACAAACAGAAAGGACATCCACACCAAAACCCTGTCTGTACGTCACCAACATCACAGACCAAAGGTAGATAAAACCACAAAGATGGGGGAAAAACAGAGCAGAAAAACTGGAAACTCTAAAAATCAGAGCACCTGTCCTCTTCCAAAGGAATGCAGCTCCTCGCCAGCAAAAGAACAAAGCTGGATGGAGAATGACTTTGATGAGTTGAGAGAAGAAGGCTTCAGATGATCAAACTACTTCGAGCTAAAGGAGGAAGTTCAAACCCATGGCAAAGAGGTTAAAGACCTTGAAAAAGAATTAGATGAATGGCTAACTAGAATAACCAATGCAGAGAAGTCCTTAAAGGACCTGATGGAGCTGAAAACCAAGGCACGAGAACTACGTGACAAATGCATAAGCCTCAGTAGCCGATTCGATCAACTGGAAGAAAGGGTATCAGTGATGGAAGATGAAATGAATGAAATGAAGTGAGAAGGTTAGAGAAAAAAGAATAAAAAGAAATGAACAAACCTCCAAGAAATATGGGACTATGTGAAAAGACCAAATCTACATCTGATTGGTGTACCTGAAAGTGACAGAGAGAATGGAACCAAGTGGGAAAACACTCTGCAGGATATTATCCACGAGAACTTCCCCAATCTAGCAAGGCAGGCCAACATTCAAATTCAGGAAACACAGAGAACGCCACAAAGATACTCCTTGAGAAGAGCAACCCCAAGAGACATATTTGTCAGATTCACCAAAGTTCAAATGAAGGAAAAAATGTGAAGGGCAGCCAGAGAAAAAGGTCGGGTTACCCACAAAGGGAAGCCCATCAGAATAACAGCTGAGCTCTCGGCAGAAACTGTAAAAGCCAGAAGAGAGTGGGCTCCAATATTCAACATTCTTAAAGAAAAGAATTTTCAACCCAGAATTTCATATCCAGTCAAACTAAGCTTCATAAGTGAAAGAGAAATAAAATCCTTTACAGACAAGCAAATGCTGAGAGATTTTGTCACCACCAGGCCTGCCTAGAAGAGCTCCTGAAGGAAGCAACGAACATGGAAAGGAACAGCCAGTACCAGCCACTGCAAAAACATGCCAAATTGTAAAGACCATCAAGGCTAGGAAGAAACTGCATCAACTAACGAGCAAAATAACCAGCTAACATTATAATGACAGGATCAAATTCACACATAACAATATTAACCTTAAATGTAAATGGGCTAAATGCTCCAATTAAAAGACACAGACTGGCAAATTGGATAAAGACTCAAGACCCATCAGTGTCCTGTATTGAAGAAACACATCTCACGTGCAGAGACACACATAGGCTCAAAATAAAGGGATGGAGGAAGATCTACCAAGCAAATGGAAAACAAAAAAAGGCAGAGGTTGCAATCCTAGTCTCAGGTAAAACAGACTTTTTTTTTGTTTTTTTTTTTTTGTTTGTTTTTTTATTTTATTTTATTTTATTTTATTTTATTTTTTTTAATTTTTTATTTTTATTTTTTTTATATCTTTCTTTTTTTTTTTCTTTTATTGTAATTATTATTATTATTATTATTATTATACTTTAGGTTTTATGGTACATGTGCCCAATGTGCAGTAAGTTACATATGTATACAGGTGCCATGCTGGTGCACTGCACCCACCAACTCGTCATCTAGCATTAGGTATATCTCCCAATGTTATCCCTCCCCCCTCCCCCCAACCCACAACAGTCCCTGAAGTGTGATGTTCCCCTTCCTGTGTCCATGTGTTCTCATTGTTCAATTCCCACCTATGAGTGAGAATATGCGGTGTTTGGTTTTTTATTCTTGCGATAGTTTACTGAGAATGATGATTTCCAATTTCATCCATGTCCCTACAAAGGACATGAACTCATCATTTCTTATGGCTGCATAGTATTCCATGGTGTAGATGTGCCACATTTTCTTAATCCAGTCTATCATTGTTGGACATTTGGGTTGGTTCCAAGTCTTTGCTATTGTGAATAATGCCGCAATAAACATACGTGTGCATGTGTCTTTATAGCAGCATGATTTATAGTCCTTTGGGTATATACCCAGTAATGGGATGGCTGGGTCAAATGGAATTTCTAGTTCTAGATCCCTGAGGAATCGCCACACTGACTTCCACAAGGGTTGAACTAGTTTACAGTCCCACCAACAGTGTAAAAGTGTTCCTATTTCTCCACATCCTCTCCAGCACCTGTTGTTTCCTGACTTTTTAATGATCGCCATTCTAACTGGTGTGAGATGGTATCTCATTGTGGTTTTGATTTGCATTTCTCTGATGGCCAGTGATGGTGAGCATTTTTTCATGTGTCTTTTGGCTGCATAAATGTCTTCTTTTGAGAAGTGTCTGTTCATGTCCTTCGCCCACTTTTTGATGGGGTTGTTTGTTTTTTTCTTGTAAATTTGTTGGAGTTCATTGTAGATTCTGGATATTAGCCCTTTGTCAGATGAGTAGGTTGCGAAAATTTTCTCCCATTTTGTAGGTTGCCTGTTCACTCTGATGGTAGTTTCCTTTGCTGTGCAGAAGCTCTTTAGTTTAATTAGATCCCATTTGTCAATTTTGGCTTTTGTTGCCATTGCTTTTGGTGTTTTAGACATGAAGTCCTTGCCCATGCCTATGTCCTGAATGGTATTGCCTAGGTTTTCTTCTAGGGTTTTTATGGTTTTAGGTCTAACATTTAAGTCTTTAATCCATCTTGAATTGATTTTTGTATAAGGTGTAAGGAAGGGATCCAGTTTCAGCTTTCTACATATGGCTAGCCAGTTTTCCCAGCACCATTTATTAAATAGGGAATCCTTTCCCCATTTCTTGTTTTTCTCAGGTTTGTCAAAGATCAGATGGTTGTAGATATGTGGCATTATTTCTGACGGCTCTGTTCTGTTCCATTGATCTATATCTCTGTTTTGGTACCAGTACCATGCTGTTTTGGTTACTGTAGCCTTGTAGTATAGTTTGAAGTCAGGTAGCGTGATGCCTCCAGCTTTGTTCTTTTGGCTTAGGATTGACTTGGCGATGCGGGCTCTTTTTTGGTTCCATATGAACTTTAAAGTAGTTTTTTCCAATTCTGTGAAGAAAGTCATTGGTAGCTTGATGGGGATGGCATTGAATCTGTAAATTACCTTGGGAAGGATGGCCATTTTCATGATATTGATTCTTCCTACCCATGAGCATGGAATGTTCTTCCATTTGTTTGTATCCTCTTTTATTTCCTTGAGCAGTGGTTTGTAGTTCTCCTTGAAGAGGTCTTTGACATCCCTTGTAAGTTGGATTCCTAGGTATTTTATTCTCTTTGAAGCAATTGTGAATGGGAGTTCACTCATGATTTGGCTCTCTGTTTGTCTGTTATTGATGTATAAGAATGCTTGTGATTTTTGCACATTGATTTTGTATCCTGAGACTTTGCTGAAGTTGCTTATCAGCTTAAGGAGATTTTGGGCTGAGACAATGGGGTTTTCTAGATATACTATCATGTCATCTGCAAACAGGGACAATTTGACTTCCTCTTTTCCTAATTGAATACCCTTGATTTCCTTCTCCTGCCTAATTGCCCTGGCCAGAACTTCCAACACTATGTTGAATAGAAGTGGCGAGAGAGGGCATCCCTGTCTTGTGCCAGTTTTCAAAGGGAATGCTTTCAGTTTTTGCCCATTCAGTATGATATTGGCTGTGGGTTTGTCATAAATAGCTCTTATTATTTTGAGATACGTCCCATCAATTCCTAATTTATTGAGAGTTTTTAGCATGAAGGGTTGTTGAATTTTGTCAAAGGCCTTTTCTGCATCTATTGAGATAATCATGTGGTTTTTGTGTTTGGTTCTGTTTATATGCTGGATTACATTTATTGATTTGCGTATATTGAACCAGCCTTGCATCCCAGGGATGAAGCCCCCTTGATCATGGTGGACAAGCTTTTTGATGTGCTGCTGGATTCTGTTTGCCAGTATTTTATTGAGGATTTTTGCATCAATGTTCATCAAGGATATTGGTCTAAAATTCTCTTTTTTTGTTGTGTCTCTGCCAGGCTTTGGTATCAGGATGATGCTGGCCTCATAAAATGAGTTAGGGAGGATTCCCTCTTTTTCTATTGATTGGAATAGTTTCAGAAGGAATGGTACCAGCTCCTCCTTGTACCTCTGGTAGAATTCGGCTGTGAACCCATCTGGTCCTGGACTTTTTTTGGTTGGTAAGCTATTGATTATTGCCATAATTTCAGCTCCTGTTATTGGTCTATTCAGAGATTGAACTTCTTCTTGGTTTAGTCTTGGGAGGGTGTATGTGTTGAGGAATTTATCCATTTCTTCTAGATTTTCTAGTTTATTTGCATAGAGGTGTTTGTAATATTCTCTGATGGTAGTTTGTATTTCTGTGGGATCGGTGGTGATATCCCCTTTATCATTTTTTATTGCATCTATTTGATTCTTCTCTCTTTTTTTCTTTATTAATCTTGCTAGCGGTCTATCAATTTTGTTGATCCTTTCAAAAAACCAGCTCCTGGATTCATTTATTTTTTGAAGGGTTTTTTGTGTCTCTATTTCCTTCAGTTCTGCTCTGATTTTAGTTATTTCTTGCCTTCTGCTAGCTTTTGAATGTGTTTGCTCTTGCTTTTCTAGTTCTTTTAATTGTGATGTTAGGGTGTCAATTTTGGATCTTTCCTGCTTTCTCTTGTGGGCATTTAGTGCTATAAATTTCCCTCTACACACTGCTTTGAATGCATCCCAGAGATTCTGGTATGTTGTGTCTTGGTTCTCGTTGGTTTCAAAGAACATCTTTATTTCTGCCTTCATTTCGTTATGTACCCAGTAGTCATTCAGGAGCAGGTTGTTCAGTTTCCACGTAGTTGAGCGGTTTTGAGTGAGATTCTTAATCCTGAGTTCTAGCTTGATTGCACTGTGATCTGAGAGACAGTTTGTTACAATTTCTGTTCTTTTACATTTATTGAGGAGAGCTTTACTTCCAAGGATATGGTCAATTTTGGAATAGGTGTGGTGTGGTGCTGAAAAAAATGTATATTCTGTTGATTTGGGGTGGAGAGTTCTGTAGATGTCTATTAGGTCTGCTTGGTGCAGAGCTGAGTTCAATTCCTGGGTATCCTTGTTGACTTTCTGTCTCGTTGATCTGTCTAATGTTGACAGTGGGGTGTTAAAGTCTCCCATTATTAATGTGTGGGAGTCTAAGTCTCTTTGTAGGTCACTCAGGACTTGCTTTATGAATCTGGGTGCTCCTGTATTGGGTGCATATATATTTAGGATAGTTAGCTCTTCTTGTTGAATTAATCCCTTTACCATTATGTAATGGCCTTCTTTGTCTCTTTTGATCTTTGTTGGTTTAAAGTCTGTTTTATCAGAGACTAGGATTGCAACCCCTGCCTTTTTTTGTTTTCCATTTGCTTGGTAGATCTTCCGCCATCCTTTTATTTTGAGCCTATGTGTGTCTCTGCACGTGAGATGGGTTTCCTGAATACAGCACACTGATGGGTCTTGAGTCTTTATCCAATTTGCCAGTCTGTGTCTTTTAATTGGACCATTTAGTCCATTTACATTTAAAGTTAATATTGTTATGTGTGAATTTGATCCTGTCATTATGATGTTAGCTCGATGTTTTGCTCGTTAGTTGATGCAGTCTCTTCCTAGTCTCAATGGTCTTTACATTTCGGTATGATTTTGCAGTGGCTGGTACCGGTTGTGCCTTTCCATTTTTAGCGCTTCCTTCAAGAGCTCTTTTAGGGCAGGCCTGGTGGTGACAAAATCTCTCAGCATTTGCTTGTCTGTAAAGTATTTTATTTCTCCTTCACTTATGAAGCTTAGTTTGGCAGGATATGAAATTCTAGGTTGAAAATTCTTTTCTTTAAGAATGTTGAATATTGGCCCCCACTCTCTTCTGGCTTGTAGGGTTTCTGCCGAGAGATCCGCTGTTAGTCTGATGGGCTTCCCTTTGATGGTAACCCGTCCTTTCTCTCTGGCTGCCCTTAACATTTTTTCCTTCATTTCAACTTTGGTGAATCTGACAATTATGTGTCTTGGAGTTGCTCTTCTCGAAGAGTATCTTTGTGGCGTTCTCTGTATTTCCTGAATCTGAATGTTGGCCTGCCTTGCTAGATTGGGGAAGTTCTCCTGGATAATATCCTGCAGAGTGTTTTCCAACTTGTTTCCATTCTCCCCATCACTTTCAGGTACACCAATCAGACGTAGATTTGGTCTTTTCACATAGTCCCACATTTCTTGGAGGCTTTGCTCGTTTCTTTTTATTCTTTTTTCTCTAAACTTCCCTTCTCGCTTCATTTCATTCATTTCATCTTCCAGGGCTGATACCCTTTCTTCCATTTGATCGCATCGGCTCCTGAGGCTTCTGCATTCTTCACGTAGTTCTCGAGCCTTGGTTTTCAGCTCCATCAGCTCCTTTAAGCACTTCTCTGTATTGGTTATTCTAGTTATACATTCTTCTAAATTTTTTTCAAAGTTTTCAACTTCTTTGCCTTTGGATTGAATATCCTCCCGTAGCTCGGAGTAATTTGATCGTCTGAAGCCTTCTTCTCTCAGCTCGTCAAAGTCATTCTCCGTCCAGCTTTGTTCCGTTGCTGGTGAGGAACTGCGTTCCTTTGGAGGAGGAGAGGTACTCTGGTTTTTAGAGTTTCCAGTTTTTCTGCTCTGTTTTTTCCCCATCTTTGTGGTTTTATCTACTTTTGGTCTTTGATGATGGTGATGTACAGATGGGTTTTTGGTGTGGATGTCCTTTCTGTTAGTTTTCCTTCTAACAGACAGAACCCTCAGCTGCAGGTCTGTTGGAGTACCTGGCCGGCCGTGTGAGGTGTCAGTCTGCCCCTGCTGGGGCGTGCCTCCCAGTTAGGCTGCTCGGGGGTCAGGGGTCAGGGACCCACTTGAGGAGGCAGTCAGCCCGTTCTCAGATCTCCAGCTGCGTGCTGGGAGAACCACTGCTCTCCTCACAGCTGTCAGACAGGGACATTTAAGTCTGCAGAGGTTACTGCTGTCTTTTTGTTTGTCTGTGCCCTGCCCCCAGAGGTGGAGCCTACAGAGGCAGGCAGGCAGGCCTCCTTGAGCTGTGGTGGGCTCCACCCAGTTCAAGCTTCCAGGCTGCTTTGTTTACCTAAGCGAGCCTGGGCAATGGCGGGCGCCCCTCCCCCAGCCTCGCTGCCGACTTGCTGCTTGATCTCAGACTGCTGTGCTAGCAATCAGCGAGACTCCGTGGGCGTAGGACCCTCTGAGCCAGGTGCGGGCTATACTCTCCTGGGGCACCGTTTCCTAAGCCCGTCGGAAAAGCACAGTATTCGGGTGGGAGTGGCCCGATTTTCCAGGTGCCGTCTGTCACCTCTGGAAGGGGAACTCCCTGACCCCTTGCGCTTCCCGAGTGAGGCAATGCCTCACCCCTGCTTCGGCTGGCGCACGGTGCGCTCACCCACTGACCTGCGCCCACTGTCTGGCACTCCCTAGTGAGATGAACACGGTACCTCAGATGGAAATGCAGAAATCACCCGTCTTCTGCGTCGCTCGCGCTGGGAGCTGTAGACCAGAGCTGTTCCTATTCGGCCATCTTGGCTCCTCCCTCTAAAACAGACTTTAAACCAACAAAGATCAAAAGAGACAAAGAAGCCCATTATGTAATGGTAAAGGGATCAATTCAACAAGAAGAACTAACTATCCTAAATATATATGCACCCAATACAGGAGCACCCAGATTCATAAAGCAAGTCCTTAGAGACCTACAAAGAGACTTAGACAACCACACAATAATAATGGGAGACTTTAACACCCCACTGTCTACATTAGACAGATCAGTGAGACAGAAAGTTAACAAGGATACCCAGGAATTGAACTCAGCTCTGCACCAAGCAGACCTAATAGACATCTACAGAATTCTCCACCTCAAATCAACAGAATACACATTCTTCTCAGCACCATACCACACTTATTCCAAAATTGACCACATAGTTGGAAGTAAAACACTCCTCAGCCAATGTAAAAGAACACAAATTATAACAAATTGTCTCTCAGACCACAGTGCCATCAAACTAGAACTCAGGATTAAGAAACTCACTCAAAACCGCTCAACTATATGGAAACTGTACAACCTGCTCCTGAATGACTACTGCGTATATAACAAAATGAAGGCAGAAATAAAGATGTTCTCTGAAACCAATGAGAACAAAGACACAACATATCAGAATCTCTGGGACACATTCATAGCAGTGTGTAGAGTGAAATTTATAGCACTATATGCCCACAAGAGAAAGCAAGAAATATCTAAAATTGACACTGTAACATCACAATTAAAAGAACTAGAGAAGCAAGAGCAAACACATTCAAAAGCTAGCAGAAGGCAAGAAATAACTAAGATGAGAGCAGAACTGAAGGAAATAGAGACACAAAAAACCCTTCAAAAAATCAGTGAATCCAGGAGCTGGTTTTTTGAAAGGATTAACAAAATTGATAGACTGCTAGCAAGACTAATAAAGAAGAAAAGAGAAGAATCAAATAGATGCAATAAAAAATGATAAAGGGGATGTCACCACTGATCCTACAGAAATACAAACTACCATAAGAGAATACTATCAACACCTCTATGCAAATAAACTAGAAAATCTAGAAGAAATGGATAAATTCCTCGACACATACACCCTACCAAGTCTAAACCAGGAAGAAGTTTAATCTCTGAATATACCAAAAGCAGGCACTGAAATTCAGGCAATAATTAATAGCTTACCAACGAAAAAAAGTCCAGGACCAGATGGATTCACAGCCGAATTCTACCAGAGGCACAAGGAAGAGCTGGTCCCATTCCTTTTGAAACTATTCCAATCAATAGAAAAAGAGGGAATCCTACCTAACTCTTTTTATGAGGCCAGCATCATCCTGATACCAAAGCCTGGCAGAGACACAACAAAAAAAGAGAATTTTAGACCAATATCCCTGATGAACATCCATGCAAAAATCCTCAATAAAATACTGGCAAACTGAATCCAGCAGCATATCAAAAACTCACCCACCATGATGAAGTGGGCTTCATACCTGGGATGCAAGGCTGGTTTAACATACGAAAAATCAATAAACGTAATCCAGCATATAAACAGAACCAAAGACTAAAACCATATGATTATCTCAATAGATGCAGAAAAGGCCTTTGACAAAATTTAACAACCTTCATGCTAAAAACTCTCAATAAATTAGGTATTGATGGGACGTATCTCAAAATAATCAGAGCTATTTATGACAAACTCACAGCCAATGTCATACTGAATGGGCAAAAACTGGAAGCATTCCCTTTGAAAATTGGCACAAGACAGGGATGCCCTCTCTCACCACTCCTATTCAACATAGTGTTGGAAGTTCTGGCCAGGGCAATCAGGCAGGAGAAGGAAATAAAGGGCATTCAATTAGGAAAAGAGGAAGTCAAATTGTCCCTCTTTGCTAATGACATGATTGTATATCTAGAAAACCCCATCATCTCAGCCCAAAATCTCCTTATGCTGATAGGCAACTTCATCAAAGTCTCAGGATACAAAATCAATGTGCAAGAATCACAAGCATTCTTATACACCAATAACAGACAAACAGAGAGCCAAATCATGAGTGAACTCCCATTCACAATTGCTTCAAAGAGAATAAAATACCTAGGAATCCAACTTAAAATGGACGTGAAGGACTTCTTCAGGGAGAACTACAAACCACTGCTCAACGAAATAAAAGAGGATACAAGCAAATGGAAGAACATTCCATGCTCATGGGTAGGCCGAATCAATACCGTGAAAACGGCCATACTGCCCAAGGTAATTTCTAGATTCAATGCCATCCCCACCAAGTTACCAATGACGTTCTTCACAGAATTGGAAAAAACGATTTTAAAGTTCATATGGAACCAAAGTGAGCCCACATCACCAAGTCAATCCTAAGCCAAAAGAACAAAGCTGGAGGCATCATGCTACCTGACTTCAAACTATACTACAAGGCTACAGTAACCAAAACAGCACGGTACTGGTACCAAAACAGAGATATAGACCAATGGAACAGAACAGAGCCCTCAGAAATAATGCCACATATCTACAACTATCTGATCTTTGACAAACCTGAGAAAAACAAGCAATGGGGAAAGGATTCCCTATTTAATAAATGGTGCTGGGAAAACTGGCTAGCCATATATAGAAAGCTGAAATTGGATCCCTTCCTTACACCTTATACAAAAATTAATTCAAGATGGATTAAAGACTTAAATGTTAGACCTAAAACCATAAAATCCCTAGAAGAAAACCTAGGCAATACCATTCAGGACATAGGCATGGGCAAGGACTTCGTGTGTAAAACACCAAAATCAATGGCAACAAAAGCCAAAATTGACTTTAAACTAAACTAAAGTCAATTAAACTAAAGTCTCATTAAACTAAAGAGCCTCTGCACAGCAAAAGAAACTACCATCAGAGTGAACAGGCAACCTACAGAATGGGAGAAAATTTTTGCAATCTACTCATCTGACAAAGGGCTAATATCCAGAATCTATAAAGAACTCAAACAAATTTACAAGAAAAAAACAAACAACCCCATCAAAAAGTGGGCAAAGGATATGAACAGACACTTCTCAAAAGAAGACATATATGCAACCAAAAAACACATGAAAAAATGCTCATCATCACTGGCCATCAGAGAAATGCAAATCAAAACCACAATGAGATACCATCTCACATCAGTTAGAATAGTGATCATTAAAAAGTCAGGAAACCACAGGTGCTGGAAAGGATGTGGAGAAATAGGAACATTTTTACACTGTTGGTGGAACTGTAAACTAGTTCAACCATTGTGGAAGTCAGTGTTTCAATTCCTCAGGTATCTAGAAGTAGAAATACCATTTGACCCAGCCATCCCATTACTGGGTATATACCCAAAGGATTATAAATCATGCTGCTATAAAGACACATGCACACATATGTTTATTGTGGCAGTATTCACAGTAGGAAAGACTTGGAACCAACCCAAATGTCCAACAATGATAGACTGGATTAAGAAAATGTGGCAATATACACCATGGAATACTATGCAGCCGTAAAAAATGATGAGTTCATGTCCTTTGTAGGGACATGGATGAAGCTTGGAACCATCATTCTCAGTAAACTATCCCAAGGACAAAAAACCAAACACCGCATATTCTCACTCATAGGTGGGAATTGAACAATGAGAACACATGGACACAGGAAGTGGAACATCACACACTGATGCCTTTTGGGGGGTGGGGGGAGGGGGGGAGGGAAAACAGTAGGAGATATAACTAATGTTAATGAGTTAATGGGTGCAGCACACCAACATGGCACATGTATACATATGTAACTAACCTGCATGTTGTGCACATGTACCCTAAAACTTAAAGTATAATTAAAAAAAGGAAGAAAAAAAGAAGAAATAATCACATCAAAATTCAGAAGCAGAATTGTTGGAGACAAAGAGCTGACTTTGGATTGTAGAGCTAAGAATTTAAATTCCATTTTAAAAAGTCTATATTACACATGTTAAACAGAAAAAAAATAGAGACCATAGTTTAGATATACCACATGGCTAACAGCTTATAGCCATGTAGCCAAAACTTAAATTATTGTGATTCATGCAAAATGTTACTTCTAATAGTAAATGAAACACAAAAGACAAACCTTACATCTTTGTCAGCATGATTCAATGAAATTGAACCAATGAGCTACAGACAAATAGGCTTAAACATTTCTACTTGCACTGAAAAGAGTGATGCTGTATAACAACCAATCACAATAAAGGTCAAAATACCTTCCCCTTTATGCTTTATAAGTGGCATAATAACTGGTGTGAGTGGGACTTTTTACAACCGTCAGTTTCCCAGTTCTCAGACTGTTCTTTTGCATGTACCATAAACTTTAAAACAGTTCTCTAACTTGCCTTGATTCTATTTTTGACACACATTTTAAAAAGATAATGATGAAACTCTGGCATTTAAAAAAACTGAATAAATTTTCTAATGCCGCTGTGATAAATTACCGCAAATTTAATGGCTTAAAACAGCACAAATTTATTATTCTCTTAGTTCTGGAGATCAGATGTCTGAAACGGGTTTCATTTGGCTCAAATGAAGGTGTCAGTAAGACTGTGTTCCTTCTGAAGGCCCTAGGGGAGAATCACTTTCTTTGCCTTCTACAGCTTCTAGAGGACGAATTCTTCTGCAAGGAATGCCTACATTCCTTGACTTGTGGTCCCTTCCTCCCTCCTCAGCAATAAATGGGAGGCTGAACCCTTCTCACATTAAATCAGTCAGACTCTGACTCTCTTTCCAGGACCCCTGTGATAACATTGTATCCACCTGGATAATCTAGGATCAGCTCTCTATTTTATAATCAACTAATTAGCAACCTTAGTTCCATATGCAACCTTAATTTTCCTTTGCCATGTAAGGTAATTTTTTTTCTTTATTTTTAGTTATACTTTAAGTTCTGGGGTACATGTGCAGAATGTGCAGGTTTGTTACATAGGTATACATGTGCCTTGGTGGTTTGCTACACCCATCAACCTGTCATCTACATTAGGCATTTACCCTAATGCTATCCCTCACATAGCCCCCAACCCCCCGAGGCCCCGGTGTGTGATGTACCCCTCATTGTGTCCATGTGTTCTCATTGTTCCACTTCCACCTATGAGTGATAACATGTGGTGTTTGGTTTTCTGTCCTGTGATAGTTTGCTGAGAATGATGGTTTCCAGCTTCATCTATGTCCCGGCAAAGGACATGAACTCATCCCTTTTTTTGGCTGCATAGTATTCCATGGTGTACATGTGCCCCATTTTTTTATCCAGTCTATCATTGATGTACATTTGAGTTGGTTCCAAGTCTTTGCTAGTGTGAACAGTGCCACAATAAACATATGGGTGCATGTGTCTTTATAGTAGAATGATTTATAATCCTTTGGGTATATACCCAGTAATGGGATTGCTGGGTCAAATGGTATTTTTAGTTCTATATCCTTGAGGAATTGCCACACTGTCTTCCACAATGGTTGAACTAATTTAACTCCCACCAGCAGTGTAAAAGTTTTCCTATTTCTCCACATCCTCTCCAGCATCTGTTGTTTCCTGACTTTTTAATGATTGTGATTCTAACTGGCATGAGATGGTATCTCATTGTGGTTTTGATTTGCATTTGTATAGTGACCAGTGATGATGACCTTTTTTGTCATAAGTTTGTTGACTGCATAAATGTCTTCTTTTGAGAAGTGTCTATTCAAATCCTTTGCCCACTTTTTGATGGGGTTGTTTGTTTTTTTCTTGTGAATTTAAGTTCTTTGTAGATTCTGGATATTAGCCCTTTGTCAGATGGATAGGTTGCAAAAATTTTCTCCCATTCTGTAGGTGGCCTGTTTACTCTGATGATAGTTTCTTTTGCTGTGCAGAAGCTCTTTAGTTTAATCAGATCCCATTTGTCTATTTTGGCTTTTGTTTCCATTGCTTTTGGTGTTTTAGTCATGAAGTCTTTTCACATGCCTATGTACTGAATGGTATTGGCTAGGATTTCTTCTAGGGTTTTTACGGTTTTAGGTCTAACATTTAAGTCTTTAATCCATCTTGAGTTAATTTTTGTATGAGGTGTAAGGAAGAGATCCAGTTTCAGCTTTCTACATATGGCTAGCCAGTTTTCCCAACACCATTTATTAAATAGGGAATCCTTTCCCCATTTCTTGTTTTTGTCAGGTTTGTCAAAGATCAGATGGTTGTAGAAGTGTGGCATTATTTCTGAGGTCTCTGTTCTGTTCCATTGGTCTATATATCTGTTTTGGTATCGGTACCATGCTGTTTTTGTTACTGTAACCTTGCAGCATAGTTTGAAGTCAGGTAGCGTGATGCCTCCAGCTTTGTTCTTTTTGGTTAGGATTGTCTTGGCTATGCAGGCTCTTTTTTGGTTCTATATGAACTTTAAAGTAGTTTTTTCCAATTCTGTGAAGAAAGTCAATGGTAGCTTGATGGGGATGGCATTGAATCTATAAATTACTTTGGTCAGTATGGACATTTATTCATGTTGATTCTGCCTATTCATGAGCATTGAATGTTTTTCCATTTGTTTGTGTCCTCTCTTATTTCCTTGATGAGTGGTTTGTAGTTCTCCTTGAAGAGGTCCTTCACATCCCTTGTAAATTGGATTCCTAGGTATTTTATTCTATTTGTGGCAAGTGTGAATGGGAGTTCACTCATGATTTAGCTCTCTGATTGTCTGTTATTGTTGTATAGGAATGCTTGTGATTTTTGCACATTGATTTTGTATCCTGAGACTTTGCTGAAGTTGCTTATCAGCTTAAGGAGATTTTGGGCTGAGACGATGGGATTTTTTAGATATACAATCATGTCATCTGCAAAGAGAGACAATTTGACTTCCTCTTTTCCTAATTGAATACCCTTTCCTCCTTTTTTTTGCCTGATTGCCCTGGACAGAACTTCCAATACTATGTTGAATAGGAGTGGTGAGAGAGGCATCCTTGTCTTGTGCTAGTTATTGAAGGGAATGCTTCTGTGTTTTGACCATTCAGTATGATATAGGCTGTGGTTTTGTCATAAATAGCTCTTATTATTTTGAGATATGTTCCATCAGTGCCTAGTTTATTTAGAGTTTTTAGCATGAAAGGCTGTTGAATTTTGTCGAAGGCCTTTTCTGCACCTACTGAGAAAATCATGTGGTTTTTGTCATTGGTTCTGTTTATGTGATGGATTATGTTTATTGATTTGCATACATTGTACCAGCCTTGCATCTTGGGGATGAAGCCGACTTGATCATGGTGGATAAGCTTTTTGATGTGCTGCTGGGTTTGATTTGCCAGTATTTTATTGAGGATTTTTGCATCGATATTCATCAGGGATATTGGCCTGAAGTTTTCTTTTTGATGTGTCTCTGCCAGGTTTTGGTATCAGGATGATGCTGGCCTCAAAAAATGAGTTAGGGAGGATTCCCTCTTTTTCTATTGTTTGGAATAGTTTCAGAAGGAATGGTACCAGTTCCTCTTCGTACCTGTGGTAGAATTTGGCTGTGAGTCTGTCTTGTCCTGGACCTTTTTTGGTTGGTATGCTATTAATTGCTGCCTCAATTTCAGAACTCATTATTGATCTATTTAGGGATTCAATTTCTTCCTTGTTTAGACTTGGGAGGGTGTATGTGTCGAGGAATTTATCCATTTCTTCTAGATTTTCTAGTTTATTTGCATAGAGGTGTTTATAGTATTCTCTGATTGTAGTTTGTATTTCCATGGGACTGATGGTGATATCTCCTTTATCATTTTTCATTGCACCTATTTTATTCTTCTCTTTTTTCTTCTTTATTAATCTGGCTAGGGGTCTATCTATTTTGTTGGTCTTTTCAAAAAACCAGCTCTTGGATTCATTGATTTTTTTTGAAGGGTTTTTTGTGTCTCTATCTCCTTCAGTTCCACTCTGATCTTAGTTATTTCTTCTCTTCTGCTAGCTTTTGAATTTGTTTGCTCTTGGTTCTCTAGTTCTTTTAATTATGATGTTATGGTGTTGATTTTAGATCTTTCTTCTTTCTCTTGTGGGCATTTAATGTTATAGATTTCTTTCTAAACACTGCTTTAGCTGTGTCCCAGAGATTCTGATACGTTGTGTGTTTGTTCTCATTGGTTTCAAAGAACTTATTTTTTTTTTAATTTTTTTTTGATAGCTGATTTCCACTATTTATTTATTTATTTATTTATTTAGGTATTTATTTATTATTATTATACTTTAGGTTTTATGGTACATGTGCGCAATGTGCAGGTTAGTTACATACGTATACATGTGCCATGCTGGTGCACTGCACCCACCATCTCGTCATCTAGCATTAGGATTTATTTCTGCCTTAATTTCATTATTTACCCAGTAGTCATTCAGGAGCCTTTTTTTCAGTTTCCATGTAGTTGTGTGGTTTTGAGGGAGTTTCTTAATCCTGAGTTCTAATTTGATTGCACTGTGTTCTGAAAGACTGTTTGTTATGATTTCTGTTCTTTTGCATTTGCTTAGGAGTGTTTTACTTTCAATTATGTGGTCAATTTTAGAATAAGTGCAATGTGGTGTTGAGAAGAATTTCTATGGTGTTGATTTGGGGTGGAGAGTTCTGTAGATGTCTATTAGGTCTGCCTGGTCCAGAACTGAGTTCAAGTCCTGAATATCCTTGCTAATTTTCTGTCTCATTGATCTGTCTAATATTGACAGTGGGGTGTTAAAGTCTCCCACTATTATTGTTTGAGAGTCTTAGTCTCTCTGTAGGTCTCTAAGAACTTGCTTTATGAATCTGGGTGCTGCTGTATTGGGTGCATATATTTAGGATAGTTAGCTTTTCTTGCTGCATTGATCCCTTTACCATTATGTAATGGCCTTCTTTGTCTCTTTTGATCTTTTTTGGTTTAAAGTCTGTTTTATCAGAGATTAGGCTTGCAACTCCTGCTTTTTTTTGCTTTCCATTTTTTTTGGTAACTATTACTCCATGCCTTTATTTTGAGCCTATGTGTGTCTTTGCATTTGAGATGGATCTTCTGAATATAGCACTCTGATGGGTCTTGACTCTTTGTTCAATTTGCCCATCTGTGTCTTTTAATTGGGGCATTTAGCCCTTTTACATTTAAGGTTAATATTGTTATGTGTGAATTTGATCCTGCCATTTTGATGCTGGCTGGTCATTTTGCCTGTTAGTTTATGTAGTTTCTTCATAGCCTCAGTGGTCTTTACCATTTGGTATGGTTTTGCAGTGGCTGGTACCAGTTGTTCCTTTCAATGTTTAGTACATCCTTCAGGAGCTCTTGTAGAGCAGACCTGGTAATGACAAAATCTCTCAGCATTTCCTTGCTGTAAAGGATTTTATTTCTCTTTCACTTATGAAGCTTAGTTTGGCTGGACGAGAAATTCTGGGTTGAGAATTCTTTTCTTTAAGAATGTTGAATATTGGCCCCCACTCTCTTCTGGCTTGTAGGGTTTCTGCCGAGGGATCTACTGTTAATCTGATGGGCTTCCCTTTGTTGGTATCCTGACCTTTCTCTCTGCTGCCCTCAATATTTTGTCCTTCATTTCAACCTCCGTGAATCTGACAATTATATGTCTTGGAGTTGCTCTTCTAGAGGAGTATCTTTGTGGTGTTCTCTGTATTTCTGGGATTTGAATGTTGGTCTGTCTTGCTAGGTTGGGGAAATTCCTCTAGATAGTATCCTGAAGAGTGTTTTCCAACTTGATTCCATTCTCCATATCACTTTCAGGTACACCAATCAAATGTAGATTTGGTCTTTTCACATAGTCCCATATTTTTGGCAGCTTTGTTCATTTCTTTTTACTCTTTTTTCTCTAATCTTGTTTTCTTGCTTTATTTTATTGAGTTTATCTTCAATCTCGGATATCCTTTCTTCACTTGATTGATTTGGCTATTGATACATGTGTATGCCTCACGGAGTTCTCATGCTGTGTTTTTCAGCTCCATCAGGTCATTTATTTTCTTCTCTAAACTGGTTATTCTAGTTAGCAATTTGTCTAACCTTTTTTCAAGGTTCTTAGCCTCCTTGCATTGGGTTAGAACATGCTTCTTTATCTCAGAGGAGTTTGTTATTTCCCACCTTCTAAAGCGTACTTCTGTCAATTTGTCAAACTCATTCTCCATCCAGTTTTACTCCCTTGCTGGTAAGGAGTTGTGATCCTCTGGAGGAGAAAAGAGGTTCTGGTTTTTGGAATTTTCATCCTTTTTGCACTGGTTTCTCCCCATATTAGTGGATTTATCTACCTTTGGTCTTTGAGGTTGGTGACCTTCAGATGGGGTCTCTGAGTGGACATCCTTTTGTTGATGTTGATACTATTTCTTTCTGTTTGTTTGTTTTCCTTCTAACAGTCAGGCACCTCTGCTGCAGGTCTGCTAGAGTTTGCTGAAGGTCCCCTCCAGACCCTGTTTGCCTGGGTATCACCGGCACTGGCTGCAGACCAGCAAAGATTGCTTCCTGTTCCTTCCTCTGGAATTTTTTTCCCAGAGGGGCACCTGCCAGATGCCAGCCAGAGCTCTCCTGTATGAGGTGTCTATCGGCCCCTACTGGGAGGTGTCTCCAAGTCAGGATATATGGGGGTCATGGACCCACTTGAGGAGGCAATCTGCCCCTTATCAGAGCTCAAACACTGTGCTGGTAGATCCGCTGTTCTCTTCACTGCTGCCAGGTAGGTACATTTAAGTCTGCTGAAGCTGTGCCTACAGGTGCCCCTTCCCCCAGGTGCTCTGTACCAGGGAGTTCAGGGTTTTGCCTGTAAGTGCCGGACTGGAGCTGCTGCCTTTTTTTAGAGATGCCCTGTCCAGAGAGAAGGCAGTCTGGCCACAGCAGCATTGCTGAGCTGGGGTGGGCTCTGCCTAGTTCCAACTTCCCTGCGACTTTGTTTACACTGTGAGGGTGAAACCACCTACTCAAGCCTCAGCAATGGCGGACACCCCTCCCCCCATCAAGCTTGAACATCCCAGGTAGAGCTCAGACTGCTGTGCTGGTGCAAGAATTTCAAGCCAGTGGGTCTTAGCTTGCTGGGCTCCATGGAGGTGGGACCTGCCAAGTCAGACCACTGGGCTCCCTGGCTTCAGACCCCTTTCCAGAGGAGTGAAGGGTTCTGTCTTTCTGGTGTTCCAGGCACCACTAGGGTATGAAAAAAAACTCCTGCAGCTAGCTTGGTGTCTGCCCAAATGGCCACCCAGCTTTGTGCTGAAAACCCAGGGGCCCTGGTGGTATAGGCTCCAGAAGGAATCTCCCAGTCTGTGGTTTGTGAAGACTGTGGGAAAAGCACATTATGTGGGCCAGTGTGCACGGTACAGTCCCTAATGCCTTCCCTTGGCTGGGAGAGGGAGTTCCCTGGCCCCTTGTGCTTCCTGGGTAAGGCAATGCCTCACCCTGCTTTGGCTCACCCTCCATGGGCTACACCCACCGTCCAAACAGTCCGAATGAGATGAACTGGGTACCTCAGTTGTAAATGCAGAAATCAACCACCTTCTGCATCAATCTCACTGGGAGCTTCAGGCGGGAGCTATTCCTATTTGGCCATCTTGCCAGCCAGGTAACATTTTCAAAGGTTACAGGGATTATAATGTGAACATCTTTGCAGGGAGTAGGAGTGGTGGTCATTATTCTGGCTACTATAATCATTATCAACTTAATTTTTATTGTTAATGCAAACTATTAATTTTACTGAAGGAGCCGAGATGGTCCGCAATATGATGAAAATCTTTGTACAGTTGTGTCTGTTATAAGATTAGAGGCATATTAAGTAAGAAACACTAATAAGGTAAGAGACATGAGTTGGGTTGGGGGTCTGCTTGGTGCTCCTAAGTGGCTAAATTGGTCTGCTGGATCCATTGGGCCACTACTGATGCTGGCCAATATATTGCAGACCTGAATGCCATACTAATCAAAGTCCATATTTTTCCTGAATCAATAGTTACAAAATGCCACCTAAAAATCATACAGTAGTTTAAAAAATGGAGGTAGAATTTTCTCTTTCCCTGACAAGTCCTTTATTGAAATTAGTGCTAAGTCTGTTTTCTCCTTAGATGTAGATAAAATGTGGAATGAAAATGCAGTGGTAAAATTTCAGTATTTCTTCACTTTGTAATTCAGTGGAAACTGGAGATGCCAGACTTGGATATTGTTTCTTTTACCTTTTCTGGTTAATTCACATGATTATTAACAAACTGACAGAGAGGCCAAGGCTTGATCACATCCTGGAAGAGTGGTAGCACCACAGTGATATTTCAAAAGGGCATAAGACTTGTACTTACCAGGGCAGAAGAGAAAGTGGGGGTTCAAAAAGTGGGGGAAAAAAGAGAACAAGAGTATTTTAAAAAGCCAGTAAGAATAAAAATGTAAAAATACAGTCTAATGATATATAACAAAAACAACAAAAGAGGAGAAAAAGTTACAGAAGGAAAATAAATAGTTACACAGAAAGTGCAGAAACTTAATGGAGTTTGAGGAAAAACAGACGTAGGGGAAAAATATACAGATGCCCAGCATTGGGCAATGCAAGAGAAAGTCCAGTAAAATAGGGAAGAAAATGTGAGCCAGAAACATAACAAAGGTTAAAATAATGTTTGTTTTGCTTAGCCTTAATAATAGGAAAGGGTCTTGCTGCCGTCTTATAGTTTTCCATCCAAAAATAAAAATTTATTGCCAGTTCTACAATGCCTAAGACAGCCATTCACTCCTAAAAATTTCTATTTTTTTTTTTTTTTTTTTGAGACAGAGTCTTGCTGTGTCACCCAGGCTGGAATCCAGTGATGTGATCTCGGCTCACTGCAAGCCCTGCCTCCCAGGTTCATGCTATTCTCCTGCCTCAGCCTCCTGAGTAGCTGGAATTACAGGCACCCACCACCACACCCAGCTAATTTTTTGTATCTTTAGTAGAGACGGGGTTTCACCATGTTAGCTAGGATGGTCTTAATCTCCTGACCTCGTGATCCACCTGCCTTGGCCTCCCAAAGTGCTGGGATTACAGCTGTGAGCCACTGCTCCTGGCCAAAAGTTTCTAGTTTTATATTGTCATTTGAAAGAGTTTTTGGGAGTTTATTACTATATGGTTTTTGAGTGAGTAGAGACAATATGTGTTCAGACATGTAAAATTATCACATGAGGTAATCTTCCTGCTAAGAGATGAACAAAATATAGGTTGGTGATATGCTCTGGCTCTATGTCCCCACCCAAATCTCACCTTGTAGCTCCCATAAGTCCCACATGTTGTGGAAGGGACCTAGTAGGAGATGACTGAATTATGGGGGCGAGTCTTTCCCATGCTGTTCTCATGATAGTGAATGGGTCTCACGAGATCTGATGGTTTTAAAAATGGGAGTTTCTCTGCACAATCTCTCTCTTTGCCTGCTGCCATCCATGTAAGATGTGACTTGCCCCTCCTTGCCTTCCACCATAATTGTGAGGCCTCCCCAGCCATGTAGAACTATAAGTCCAATAAACCTCTTTCTTCTGTAAATTGCCTGGTCCCAGGTGTGTCTTTACCAGCAGCATCAAAATGGACTAATACAGTTGGCATAGAACTTGGCTAAACACTGAGGCCTGTGTATTTGGGCATAGTTGAGACATGTACTGCTTGCAAGCAGAGATATGGAGAAAATAGCATTTTGGGGTCCCTTCTAGTCTTTTTTTTTGAGATGGAATATTGCTCTGTCACCCAGGCTGCAGTGCAGTGGCACAATCTCAGCTTACTGCAACCTTTGCCTCCTGGGTTCAAGCAATTCTCCTGCCTCACCCTCCCTAGTACCTGGGACTATACTCATGCACCACCATGCCCGGCTAATTTTTGTACTTTTTTTTTAGTAGAGATGGGGTTTCACCACGTTGGCCAGGCTGGTCTCAAAATCCTGACATCAGGTGATCCATCCACCTTGGCCTCCCAAAATGTTGGGATTACAGGCATGAGGCACAGCACTCAGCCCCCTTCTAGTCTTAAAATGACTGTTAAGATTACAATCTAAGAGACAGTTTTTTATAATTTCTGTTCTTTTACATTTGCTGAGGAGTGTTTTACTTCCAACTATGTGGTCAGTTTTGGAATAGGTGTGGTGTGGTGCTGAAAAGAATGTATATTCTGTTGATTTGGGGTAGAGAGTTCTGTAGATGTCTACTAGGTCCACTTGGTGCAGAGCTGAATTCAATTCCTGGATATCCTTGTTAACTTCCTGTCTCATTGTTCTGTCTAATATTGACAGTGGGGTGTTAAAGTCTCCCAATATTATTGTGTGGGAGTCTAAGTCTCTTTGTAGATCACTCAGGACTTGCTTTATGAATCTGGGTGCTCCTGTATTGGGTGCATATATATATTTAGGATAGTTAGCTCTTGTTGAATTGATCCCTTTACCATTACATAATGGCCTTCTTTGTCTCTTTTGATCTTTGTTGGTTCAAAGTCTGTTTTGTCAGAGACTAGGATTGTAACCCCTGCCTTGTTTTGTTTTCCATTTGCTTGGTAGATCTTCCTCCATCCCTTTATTTTGAGACTATGTGTGTCTCTGCATGTGAGATGGGTTTCCTGAACGCAGCACACCAATAGGTCTTGACTGTTTATCCAATTTGCCAGTCTATGCCTTTTAATTGGAGCATTAAGCACATTTACATTTAAGGTTAATATTGTTATGTGTGAATTTGATCCTGTCATTATAATGGTAGCTGATTATTTTCTCATTAGTTGATGCAGTTTCTTCCTAGCCTTGATGGTCATTACAATTTGGCATGTTATTGCAGTGGCTAGTACCGGTTTTTCCTTTCCATGTTTAGTGCTTCCTTCAGGAGTTCTTTTAGGGCAGGCCTGGTGGTGACAAAATCTCTCAGCATTTACTTGTCTGTAAAGTATTTTATGTGAAGGACCTCTTCAAGGAGAACTACAAACCACTGCTCAATGAAGTAAAAGAAGATACAAACAAATGGAAGAACATTCCATGCTCATGGGTAGGAAGAATCAATACTGTGAAAATGGCCACACTGCCCAAGGTAATTTCTAGATTCAATGCCATCCCCATCAAGCTACCAATGACTTTCTTCACAGAATTGGAAAAAACTACTTTAAAGTACATATGGAACCAAAAAAGAGCCTGCATTGCCAAGTCAATCCTAAGCCAAAAGAACAAAGCTGGAGGCATCATGCTACCTGACTTCAAACTATACTACAAGGCTACAGTAACCAAAACAGCATGGTGCTGGTACCAAAACAGATATATAGACCAATGGAACAGAACAGAACAGAGCCCTCAGAAATGATGCCACATATCTACAACTATCTGATCTTTGATAAACCTGAGAAAAACAAGAAATGAGGAAACAATTCCCTATTTAATAAATGGTACTGGGAAAACTGGCTAGCCATATGTAGAAAGCTGAAACTGGATCCCTTCCTTACACCTTATACAAAAATTAATTCAAGATGGATTAAAGACTTAAAGGTTAGACCTAAAACCATAAAATCCCTAGAAGAAAACCTAGGCAATATCATTCAGGACATAAGCATGGGCAAGGACTTCATGTCTAAAACTCCAAAAGCAATGGCAACAAAAGCCAAAATTGACAAATGGGATCTCATTAAACTAAAGAGCTTCTGCACAGCAAAAGAAACTACCATCAGAGTGAACAGGCAACCTACAGAATGGGAGAAAATTTTTGCAATCTACTCATCTGACAAAGGGCTAATATCCAGAATCTACAAAGAACTCCAACAAATTTACAAGAAAAAAACAAACAACCCCATCAACAAGTGGGCAAAGGATATGAACAGACACTTCTCAAAAGAAGACATTTATGCACCCAACAGACACATGAAAAAATGCTCAGCATCACTGGCCATCAGAGAAATGCAAATCAAAACCACAATGAGATACCATCTCACACCAGTTAGAATGGCGATCAGTAAAAAGTCAGGAAACAACAGGTGCTGGAGAGGATGTGGAGAAATAGGAATACTTTTACGCTGTTGGTGGGACTGTAAACTAGTTCAACCATTGAGGAAGACAGTGTGGTGATTCCTGAAGGATCTAGAACTAGAAATACCACTTGACCCAGCCATCCCATTACTGGGGTATATACCCAAAGGATTATAAATCATGCTGCTATAAAGACACATGCACACATATGTTTATTGCGGCACTATTCACAATAGCAAAGACTTGGAACCTACCCAAATGTTCATCAGTGATAGACTGGATTAAGAAAATGTGGCACATATACACCATGGAATACTATGCAGCCATAAAAAAGGATGAGTTCATGTCCTTTGTAGGGACATGGATGAAGGTGGAAAGCATCATTCAGCAAACATTTGCAAGGACAAAAAACCAAACACTGCATGTTCTCACTCATAGGTGGGAATCGAACAATGAGAACACTTGGACACAGGAAGGGGAACATCACACACCAGGGCCTGTTGTGGGGTAGGGGGAGGGTGGAGGGATAGCATTACAAGATACACCTAATGTTAAATGACAAGTTAATGGGTGCAGCACACCAACATGGCACTTGTATACATATGTAACAAACCTGCACATTGTGCACATGAACCCTAAAACTTAAAGTATAAAAAAAAAATATTACAATCTAAAAATGCTCCATTTCCTGGCTGGTGGGCCAACTGGTTTGAAAAGAAATTTAACTTTTAATTACCCACATGAACTGGGGGAAAAGTGGCACAGGTTAGGTAAACCAAAATGATGGAAATTCCAAAAATAATCTTAATTTCCTTTGAAGAGGTTTTGTAGCTACATTTAAAGTGGTATTAAGAAAATTCTGAATATATATAACTTATTAGATGGATTGAGCTCATTAGTATCAATTACCTTATCTAACTTTATTTATTTATTTTTTTTAGCGGCTAGTATAGAGACTTGAATATATTCAAGAAGTGTTTGTTAAATTGAAGTTGAAAATGCAGTGCCTGACCTGACCATGGGGCTTTCCAATCTTGCATCCTTTGTTTTCCCTTTACTGTTTTCTATCCCAAGTAGGGAATCAATTATGTCACCACTCATGGATAGAACAATTGTGTCTGAAAGTACAATAAGCTTTACAATCAGCATTCGGTCTGAAATATTCACTTAGATTAGTTGATAAAGACTTGTACTAAAAGGGCTGCTCCTCCAGCTTCTACCAAGTGAGCAAAAACAAAGTATTTAGTAAAAACAGAGAAAGCAACTATTAAAAAGCTTAAAGAAATAATTTTATAGTGATTGTTTACTTCAGATATATTTAACCATAAACATATACTTATGATTGGAAAACTTGCTAATTGAATAAAAATATTTTCCAGAATTGACATGGCGCTATAATATAAGCAGAAGACTATACTTGAAAATAATACCGAATGTCTTGCAAGAGTTATGTTAGACCAAAAATCTTGGCCAAACAATAGGATTTAGAGTCTACTACTTGACAGTCAAATAATGCAGTAACACTCAGCCAAATAGTTGAGTTAGATTGTCTCAATTTCTCCATCTCTTCAGGCCTCCCTGTATCTAGGCCACAAGAACCAAAGAGATCTTTTTAACATGTCAGATCATGTCTTTGCTCAAAATCTTCCAATGACTTTTTACCTGATTTAAAGTAAAAGCCATAGTACAATGGTTGACAAAGTCATACATAATTTGGTCATTCTGCCTCACTGACCCCATCTTTTACTATTCTCTTTTGGCTCACCTCTGTTCTAGTCACACAGAGGTTTTGTTGTTCTCAAGCATTCCAAGCATGTCCCTGCTTTAGCGCTTTTCTACTTCTCGTTCCAACTTTTTGAAAGGATATGTATGCGGCTTTCTTGTACACTTTCTTTAGGAATCTGTTCAAACCTCACTTTCATTAGTCCTCATATTTTCAAGAACCATACATACTCCAGTGCCTAGAACAGTGTATGCACATAATACATAATGTGTATTTGTTGAAAAAATTAATTCAAGACATTTATATATGAAGTAGAAGTGTAACATTAGTACTTATTAAACAATCTGATTGCTTCTCACTTACAAAGGACAAAATGAATTAATTAGGATTTGCTACCCATTATGATAACAGCCAAATAAACTTGAGTATCAGAGAAGTTAAGCTGAAGATCATTTAGCTGAACCAGAAACTCAAAATCACACCTGTCCCACTCCTAGCTGCTAGACCATGATAACAATTTTTCTTATATTATTGGTGACTTTGGAAGACATAAAGCTTATGCCAAGGAATCTGAGGAGAAGATTGGGTTAGGGCAGAATGGTCCCTAGATGATCGTAGACAGTATAGTGACAGGAAGAATCTTAGTGAAGCAGGGCAGCAAAAGTCAACCCAGGACAAACTAGTATGCATAGTTCAGCAGGATGAAGACAGGGGCAAAGGCATAAAAGGGAAGTCTAAATGTATAGTCCAAAGCTAGAAGGGTCAGAAAAGGTCAATATTCCTAGGGGAAAACCAGGACAGTATTAAGGGTGAAACTGATCCCAAGATATTAGGGTCTGGCTTCTCTCTGCTAATGTGTGTGGCTGATGGGTGAATTTAAATGTTTACAGATAGTGTGTAGCAGATATAGAACTGCTGAAATCACCTTTGGAATATTCACCCTGCATGCCTTCTGTGAATAGTGATGCGGTTATTTGTCCTTATGTAAACATATTGTTCTTTCACATCGCTCCCCCTGGCAATGAGATTCCTTTGCAACCAGCTCACTTGTGTTTCCTATCATTCAGAATGTTGTTGCATCACAAGAATTGCTTTATCTTGTTTGTTCCTTCTGGTTACCTGGCTTATTTAGGGCTGTATTATGTGACAAGGCACCTTTGCCTTTGTGGGTCCCTTCTTCCATAACATTGAAATTATATTTTATGACTGTGTTGGTCTAAGGACAAATATGTTAATATGATATATGAAAACATTTTCTTCAGCCTATAAGTTCACTTGTTTTTCTTCTGATTTTTAAAGAAATTAAAACATTTTTCTGGGCCCTTAAAAGCATGGTGGGCCCTAAGCATTATGCCTACTGTGACTAATCTATAAATCAGCCCTGGTTTATAAGCTACTTACTTGCTTTAAAATATAAAATAATCACATGTGACATCTTTAGTTACAGCAAGTATTCCACTTTGGATCTTCTGATCATAACTGAAACAGGTGTATATAGTACCACTCTATTTAGCTACAATTTTTGTCAGTATAGGCTATCTAAATCTTTTAATTTCTTGGAAAAAGGTGAAATATCAGTGTGTATTGCTGAAACTCATTAGATTGTGAAATCCTCTTTCAGTTCCATTTTTATGGCTCTATAGTGCCAGCAGCTCTACTAATTTTACCTAGGATAAGTAAGAAACTAAACCTGAAGGAAACTTTTATTCCTGGAAAGAGTGGAAACTATCAAAATGAAGATTACTTAGGAAAATTTTAGTTTCCTGGAATTGTAACAATGATGATAATTAACCATTAGTATCATCCAACCTCCGTATGTTAAATTCCTAGTATGTTTCAAGCAATAAGCTAAGTGTTCAACTCATTTTTTTCCTCCATAAGTCAATCCTAACAGGTAGTTACTATTATTAATCCCAATATATGGATGAGAAAATTAAGATTATAGAGATTAAATAACTTTTTCGTGATCTATGTATGGCAAAACTGAATTCATCTAGTTTTGTGTGATGTCAGTATCTATAATTTTAATGCCAGTTATCATCTTTCTTATAGTTCCTTGGAGCTACTGGAGAATTCTTTGAAACTTTGATAATTTTTGGTTGTGGCCATAATAATATAGATGGGAAAAACCCCAACTAGAAAGGACAATTAGTCTAGTAAATGTTTGGGAAAGTTGTGGGGACTTGATAAAAATGCAATCATTTGCTGCTTTCTCTCTTGACTAATTGTGCAGTCTCTGAAAAAGAGGAGAAAAATCCCCCATTTTTCTCATTGCCTAACCTCTTTACCAAATCATCTTTATGCAGAAAATGAACTCATTTTTATGTGTGTGGGGTTTTTTTTTTGCTTGTTTTTCTAAGAGATAGAGTCTCATTATCTTGCATAGGCTAGTCTAGAGCTCCCTGGACTCAAATGATCCTTGCGTCTCAGTCTCCCAAGTAGGTGGGATTATAAGCATGTGCCACCACATCTGGCTGAATTCATTTTTAAATTAATTTTTTTAAAAAGTATAGTAATAAATACTTGCCCTAATACACGATCAGTTTTATTTGAACAACATGCATTTAGTGAGAGTCAATTATGTGCACAATGCTATGCTAAATACCAAGAGGAATATCTAGGCTGAAATCACGTTACTGTGCAATAGATCCATGCTACGCAATAATAATGCAAGCCACATGTATAATTTAAACATTTCTAGTAGTCACATAAAAAGATAAAAATCAAATAAAATTAATTCAAATAATGTCTTTAAACTAACTATCATTTTAAGATATAATCAACATTAAAAATTGCTAATGAGATATCTTACAATCTTTTTTGGTACAAAGTCTTCAAATCTTAATGTATATTTTATATTCATAGCATATCACAACTTGGATGCCTAAGTTTCATTAGAAAAACTTAATACAGGCCAGGCGCAGTGGCTCATGCCTGTAATCCCAGTACTTTGGGAGGCTGAGACAGGCAGATCGCTGGAGGTCAGGAGTTTGAGACCAGCCTGGCTAACATAGTGAAACTCTGTCTCTACTAAAAATACAAAAATTAGCCAGGTGTGGTGGTGGGCACCTGTAATCCCAGCTACTCGGGAGGTGAGGCAGGAGAGTTGCTTGAACCCAGGAGGCAGAGGTTGCAGTGAGCCAAGATCAGCACCATTGCACTCCAGCCTGGGAAACAAGAGAGAAACTCCGTCTCAAAAAAAAAAAAAAAGAAAATCTTAATATAAATTTTGATTTTATAAAATTAATAGTTGAAAACATAGATTCATGTGCCCAAGTTGTTTCAAACATACTTTTGAAAGTTTTCAAATAATTGAATTGACTCTCAGTTTTATTTTATTTTATTTTTTATTTTACTTTAAGTTCCAGTGTACATGTTCAGAACATGCAGGTTTGTTACTTAGGTAAACAAGTGCCATGGTGGTTTGCTGTACCTATCAACCCGTTACCCAGGTATTAAGCACCACATGCATTAACTATTCATCCTGATGCTCTCCCTCCCCTTGTGTCCCCCAACAGGCCCTGGTGTGTGTTGTTCCTTTCCCTTTGTCCATGTGTTCTCATTGTTCAGCTACTTATGAGTGAGAACATGCGGTGTTTATCTTTCTCTTCCTGTATTAGTTTGCTGAGGATGATGGCCTCCAGCTTCATCCATGTCCCTGTAAAGGATATGATCTCATTTCTTTTTATGGTTGCATAGTATTTCATGGTGTATATGTACCACATTTTCTTTATCCAGTCTATCATTGATGGGCATTTGGGTTGGTTCCATGTCTTTGCTATTGTGAATAGCAATGCAGTAAACATATGTGTGCATGTGTCTTTATAATAGAATAACTTATATTCCTATGGGTGTACACCCAGTAATAGGATTGCTGGGTCAAATGGTATTTCTTGTTCTACATCCTTGAAGAATCGCCACACTGTCATCCACAATGGTTGAACTAATTTACATTCCCACCAACAATGTAAAAGCATTCCTATTTCTCCACAGCCTCACCAGCATCTGTTGTTTCTTGACTTTTAAATAATTGCCATTCCAACTGGCATGAGATGATATCTTGTTGCAGTTTTGATTTGCACTTCTCTAGTGATTGTGATAATGAGCTTTTTTTCTTGTTTTTTGGCTGACAAATGTCTTCTTTTGTGAAGTATCTGTTCATGTCCTTTGCCTACTTTTTGATGGGTTTGTTTTTTATTTGTAAATTTGTTTAAGTTTCTTGTAAATTCTAAATACTAGACCTTTGTCAGATAGATAGATTTCAAAATTTTTCTCCCATTCTGTATGTTGCCTGTTCACTCTGATGATAGTTTCTTTTGTTGTGCAGAAGCTCTTTAGTTTAATTAGGTCTCATTTGTCACTTTTGGCTTTTGTTGCAATTGCTTTTGGTGATTTCATCATAAAATCTTTGCACATGCCTATGTCCTGAATAGTATTGCCTAGATTTTCTTCTAGAGTTTTTATGGTTTTGGGTTTTGTGTTTAAGTCTTTAATCCATCTTGAGTTAATTTTTGTATAAAGTGTAAGAAAGGGGTTCAGTTTCAGTTTTCTGCATACAGCTAGTCAGTTTTCCCAGCACCATGTATTAAATAGGGAATCCTTTCCCCATCACTTGTTTTTGTCAGATTTGTTGAATATCATATGGTTTTAGATGTTATAGTCTTATTTCTGAGATCTCTATTCTTTCCATTGGTCCATATGTCTGTTTTGGTACCAGTACCATGCTGCTTTGGTTATTTTCACCTTGTAGCATAGTTTGAAGTCAGGTAGTGTGATGCCTCCAGGTTTGTTCTTTTTGCTTAGGATTGTCTTGGCTATATGGGCTCTTTTTGGTTCAATATGAATTTTACAGTAGTTTTTTCTAATTATGTGAAGAATGTCAATAGTAGTTTCATGGGAATAGCATTGAATCTATATATTACTTTGGGCAGGATGGCCATTTTCACAATATTGATTCTTCCCAGCCATGAACATGGAATGTTTTTCCATTTGTTTGTGTCCTCTCTTATTTCCTTGAGCAGTGGTTTGTAGTTCTCATTGAAGAGGTCTTTCATGTCTCTTGTTAGCTGTATTCCTAGGTATATTATTCTCTTTGCAGCAATTGTGAATGGAAGCTCATTTATGATTTGGCTCTCTGCTTGTCTGTTGTTGGTGTATAGGAATGCTTGTGATCTTTGCACATTGATTTTGTACCCTGAGACTTTGCTGAAGTTGCTTATCAGCTTAAGGAGCTTTTGGGTTGAGAAGATGGAGTTTTCTAAATATAGGATCATGTCATCTGCAAACAGAGACAATATGACTTCTTCTCTTCCTATTTGAATATGCTTTATTTCTTTCTCTTGTCTGATTGCCCTGGCCAGAACTTCCAATACTCTGTTCAATAGGAGTGGTGAGAGAGAAGGTATCGTTTTCTTGTGCCAGTTTTCGAAGGGAATGTTTCCAGCTGTTGAACCATTCAGTGTGATATTGTCTGTGGGTTTGTCATAAATAACTCTTATTATTTTGAGATACGTTTCATTAATACCTAGTTTATTGAAAGTTTTTAACATGACAGGATATTGAATTTATTGCAGGTATTTTCTGCATCTGTTGAGATAATCATGTGGTTTTCGTCATTGGTTTTATTTACGTGATGGATTAAATTTATTGATTTGTGTATATTGAACCAGCCTTGCCTCCCAGGGATGAAGCTGACTTGACTGTGGCAGATAAGCTTTTTGTTGTGCTGCTGGGTTTGGTTTGCAAGTATTTTATTGAGGATTTTTGCATTGATGTTCATCAGGGATATTGGCCCGTAGTTTTCTTTTTTTGTTGTGTCTCTGCCCGGTTTTGGTATCAGGAAGATGCTGGCCTCATAAAATGAGTTAGGGAGGAGTCCCTCCTTTTCAATTGTTTGGCATAGTTGCAGAAGGAATGGTACCAACTCCTCTTTGCACCTCTGGTAGGATTTGGCTGTGAATCCATCTGGTCCTGGGCCTTTTTTGGTTGGTAGGCTATTTATTACGGCCTCAATTTCAGAATTTTTTATTCGTCTATGCAAGGATTCAATTTCTTCCTGCTTTAGACTTGGGAGGGTGTTTGTGTCCAGGAATTTATCCATTTCTTCTAGATTTTCTAATTTATTTGCATAGAAGTGTTTATAGTATTCTCTGATGATAGATTGTATTTCTGTGGGATCAGTGGTGATATCCCCTTTATCATTTTTATTGTGTTTATTTGATTCTTCTCGCTTCTTTATAAGTCCTGCAAGTGGTCTATTATATATATATATATATATATATATATTTTTTTTTTTTTTTTTTTCAAAAAACCAGCTCCTGGATGCATTGATTTTTTGAAGGGTTTTTAGTGTTTCTGTCACCTTTGGTTCCACTCTGATCTTAGTTGTTTCTTGTCATCTGCTAGCTTTTGAATTTATTTGCACTTGCTTCTCTGGTTCTTTTAGTTGTGATGTTAAGGTGTTGACTTGATATCTTTCTAGCTTTCTGATATGTGCATTTAGTGCTACAAATTTCCCTCTTAACGATGCTTTAGCTGCATCCCAGAGATTCTGGTATATTGTCTCTTTGTTCTCATTGGTTTCAAACAACTTCTTGATTTCTGCCTTAATTTCTTTATTTATCCAGGAGTCATTCAGGATCAGGTTGTTCAATTTCCATGTAGTTATGTGGTTTTGAGTGAGTTTCTTAATATTGAGTTCTAATTTGATTGCACTGTGGTCTGAGAGACTTCTTTTTTTTAAGTAATATCAGTTCTTTTGCATTTGCTGAGGAGTGTTTTACCTCCAATTATGTGATCGACTTTAGAGTAAGTGCCATGTGTATTCTGAAGAATGTATATTCTGTTGTTTTGGGGTGAAGAGTTCTGTAGATCTCTATTAGATCCACTTGATCCAGAGCTGAGTTCAAGTCCTGAATGTCCTTGTTAATTTTCTGTCTCGTTGATCTGTCTAATATTGACACTGGGGTGTTAAAGTCTCCCAGTAATATTGTGCGGGAGTCTAAGCCTCTTTGTAGGTCTCTAACAACCTGTTTTATGAATCTGGGTGCTCCTCTATTGGGTACACATATATTTAGGATAGTTAGCTCTTCTTGTTGAATTGATCTCTTTATCATTATATAATATCACTTTTTTAAATATCTTTTTTGATCTTTTTTGGTTTAAAGTCTGTTTTGTCAGAAACTAGAATTGTAACTCCTGTTTTTTTATACTTTCCATTTGATTGGTAAATATTCCTTCATCCCTTTATTTTAAGCCTATGTGTGTCTTTGCATGTGAGATGGGTCACTTGAATACAGCACACTCATGGGTCCTGACTCTATCTCATTTGCCAGTCTGTGTGTTTTAATTGGGTCATTTGGCACATTTAAATTTAAAGTTAATATTGTTACTTGTGTATTTGATCTTGTCATAATGATGCTAGCTTTTTATTTTGCACACGAGTTGATGCAGTTTTTTCATAGTATCATTGGTCTTTGTATTTTGGTGTATTTTTGCAGTGGCTGGTACCGGTTGTTCCTCTCCATATTTAGTGCTTCCTTCAGGAGCTCTTGCAAGGCAGGCCTGGTCATGATGAATTCCCTCAGCATTTGCTTATCAGAAAATACTTTTATTTCTTCTTCACTTATGAAGTTTAGTTTGGCCAGATATAAAATTCCAGATTGAAAATTTTTTTAAGAATGTTGAATATTGGCTCCTACTCTCTTCTGGCTTGTATGGTTTCTGCTGAGAGAGTCTTATGGGCTTCCCTTTGTAGGTGGTCTTTCTCTCTGGTTGTTCTCACAATTTTTTTCTTTCATTTTGATGAAATGAAAATCTGATGATTATGTGTCTTGGGATTGATCTTCTTGTGGAGTATCTTAGTGGGGGTTCTCTGTATTTCCTGAATTTGAATGTTAGCCTGTCTTGCTAGCTTGGGGAGGTTCTCCTGGATGATATCCTAGAGTGTGTTTTCAAACTTGTTTCCATTCTCCCTGTCTCTTTCAGGTACTCCAATCTGTTGTAGGTTCAGTCTTTTTACATAGTCCCATAGTTCTCAGAGGTTTTGTTTGTTCCTTTTCATTCTTTTTTTTTAATCTTGTCTGCCTGCCTTATTTCAGCAGATAGTCTTCAATCTCTGATATTCTTTCTTCTGCTTGATCAATTCAGCTATTGATATCTGTGTATGCTTCACGAAGTTCTTGTGCTGTGTTTTTCAGCTCCATCAGGTCATTTGTGTTCCTCTCTAAGTTGGTTATTCTAGTTAGCAGCTCCTGTAATGTTTTATCATGGTTCTTAGCTTCTTTGCATTGGGTTAGAACATGCTCCTTTATCTCAGCAAAGTTTGTTATTACCTACCTTCTGAAGCCTACTTCTGTCAATTCATCTAGTTTGTCTAGTTTTGATCTTTGGGGCTGCTGGCCCCTTGGATCAGGTTTTGTGGGGACATTTTTTGTTGAAGCTGTTGTTGTTGCTTTCTGTTTTTCTTTCAATAGTCAGGTCCCTCTTCTGTAGGGCTGCTGCAGTTTGCTGGGGGTTCACTTCAGGCCCTATTCATCTGGTTTGCTCCCATGCCTGGAGATGTCACCTGGGGAGGCTGGAGAACAGCAAGGATGGGTGCCTCCTCCTTGTTGGGGATTTCTGACCTCAAGGGGCACTGATCTGATGCCAGTAGGAACATTCATGTATAGTGTGTCTGTCCACCCCTGTTGGGGGGTCTCACCCAGTTGGGGGGCATGGAACCAGGACCCATTTAACGAAGCACTTTGGTTGTCCCTTGTTGGAGAGGGTGTGCTGTGCTTGGGGTATACCAACATGTCTGGGCTGGCCAGATTCATCAGAACTAGCAGGAGGAAAGATTAAATCTGCTGGTCTGCAGAGACTATGGTCACTCCTCCCACTAGGGGCTCAATCCCATGGTGATCAGAGTTCTGTCCCTGAGACCCTGGCTGGAAGTTGTTGGGGTTCCTGCAGAGAAGCCCACCCAGTGAGGAGGAATGGGTCAGGGTCCAGCCTGAAGAGGCAATCTGGCCATGGCAGGTGCTGTGCTGTGGGGAATACCTCTTGGTACCAAGCCATCCAGCCTCCCTGGCTCCAGTAAGGGAAAAGTGAATCCCAGAGCTATAGTGATGGCTTCTGCCCTTCCCTCCCAGGAGCTTAGTGTCTTAGGTAGCTAGCAGCTGCAATGTTGGCTGCTGCCCCTTCCTCAGGGAGCTCAGACAGCTTAGACAGCAGGCAGCAGCAGCAGTGGTAATGGCTGCCCGCTCCCCCAACTTACCCTGCCCCAGGGAACTCCGCAGTCTTAGGCAGATTCCAGCTGAGTGGCTGTTGAGAATCTGTGTGGCTCTGTGATTGGGACCCAAGGCCCCGGTGGCATGGGCTCACGAGTGAGATCTTCCAATCCATGGGTTGCACAGTACCATGGAAAAAGCACAGTTTCCCAGGCTGGGTAGCACGCTCACTCACTGCTTCCCTTGGCTGGGAGTGGGGGGCTCCCCTGCCCTGTGTGGTTCTCAGGTGGGCTGCTGCACCACCCTGCTCTTCCTTCCTCTCTGTGGGTCACACCAGCTGCCTAGTCAGTCCTGATGACAGAACCTGGATACCTCGGTTGCCAGTGCAGGATTCACATGCTGTTTTGGTTCTTTTTGGTGGGAGCCTCAGATCACTGCTGCTTTTGGTTGGCCCTATCAATTTTTAAATTTAATTTCACAACCTACTCATCTGACAAAGGGCTAATATCCAGAATCTACAATGAACTCCAACAAATTTACAAGAAAAAAACAAACAACCCCATCAAAAAGTGGGCAAAGGACATGAACAGACACTTCTCAAAAGAAGACATTTATGCAGCCAAAAAACACATGAAAAAATGCTCACCATCACTGGCCATCAGAGAAATGCAAATCAAAACCACAATGAGATACCATCTCACACCAGTTAGAATGGCAATCATTAAAAAGTCCGGAAACAACAGGTGCTGGAGAGGATGTGGAGAAATAGGAACACTTTTACACTGTTGGTGGGACTGTAAACTAGTTCAACCCTTGTGGAAGTCAGTGTGGCGATTCCTCAGGGATCTAGAAGTAGAAATTCCATTCGACCCAGCCATCCCATTACTGGGTATATACCCAAAGGACTATAAATCATGCTGCTATAAAGACACATGCACACGTATGTTTATTGCCGCATTATTCACAATAGCAAAGACTTGGAACCAACCCAAATGTCCAACAATGATAGATTGGATTAAGAAAATGTGGCACATATACACCATGGAATACTATGCAGCCATAAAAAATGATGAGTTCATGTCCTTTGTAGGGACATGGATGAAATTGGAAATCATCATTCTCAGTAAACTATCGCAAGAACAAAAAACCAAACACCGCATATTCCTACTCATAGGTGGGAATTGAACAATGAGAACACATGGACACAGGAAGGGGAACATCACACTTCGGGGACTGTTGTGGGGTTGGGGGAGGGGGGAGGGATAGCATTGGGAGATATACCTAATGCTAGATGACGAGTTGGTGGGTGCAGCGCACCAGCATGGCACATGTATACATATGTAACTTACCTGCACATTGCGCACATGTACCATAAAACCTAAAGTATAATAATAATAATAATAATAATAATAATAATAATAATAAAGAAAAAAAAAAAATAAATAAATAAATTTAATTTAAATTAATGAAAACTAAACGAAATTAAAAATTTACTTTCTCAGTTGAACTAGCCACATTTCAAGTACTCAACAGTAATTTGTGACTAGTAGTTACCTTAGTACACAATGTACATCTTAGAAATTCTATATGGCTTATATACCTTCAGTGAATCTCATCTACCAGGGTCATCCTTGGTGAGTAGAAGCTCATGTTGCTTTCACCATGGTGACTTTGTTCATGAACCCACTGGGAAATAACATGGATAGCTGGGGAAAGAGGCTGACTGGTATGTACAGAATGGGTCATTCTACCCATTTGATCATTACAATCATCCACTGCTGATGTAATCATTTGGTGAGCATTCACATGAAACATAAATATTTCCATGTTTTTTGTCCATTCAGAGAGATCCATCCGCATACTTCTAAAATTTATTTGTCATAATCTTCAAGTCATTTTCCTTCCAAGTCCCTCATCATCCAGCCAAACCATTGAATTGGTATATAATCACGTCTGACCGTTTCTCCTTCCAAGTAAAGTAAACAACCAGATTCATTGCTCAAAGTTCTGACTGGGAAGATTTTCTTTCTCTGTTTTTTTTTTTTTTTTTTTTTTGAGATGGAGTTTCGCTCTTGTTGCCCAGGCTGGAGTGCAATGGCACGATCTCGGCTCACTGCAACCTCTGCCTTCTGGGTTCAAGCGATTCTCCTGCCTCAGCCTCCTGAGTAGCTGGGACTACAGGCATGGACCACCATGCCTGGCTAATTTTGTATTTTTTTTTTAGTAGAGATGGGGTTTCTCCATGTTGTTCAGGCTGGTCTCAAACTCCCAATTTCAGGTGATACTCCGCCTCAGCCTCCCAAAGTACTGGGATTACAGGTGTGAGCCACCATGTCTGGCCAAGATTTTCTTTTACCACTGTCCATCAGGGATATTTCAGAGAGGGGCCATAGTGCTGCAGCTCCATTTTCCAGTGGTACCTGTGTATCATACAGAACCATCTATAAACCTGGCCTGAGTCTTTTCTTCTTCTGTCAACTAATATTAGGAAACACTCTATGAGGACATAGGTGCAGGCTGGGAGAAAAAAAGAAGTGGGGACTGTGGGTATTTGGGACACTTCTTCATGTCACTTACTAATGCATTCAGAGCCTGACTAGGCCTAAACATGTATATACCACTTCTATTTCCATTTGATGATGGACTGTTGCTGTGCATGTCCAAATTTATGGCTTGGTCATCAGATAACACCTAGTTTATGAAGGGCAGCTCAGGTTGCATGGTAACTTGGTGATCTGTGGTTAAGGGTTCAGTCTCTACTAGGGCCCAGTATGGGGGCCAAGAACTCTTTCTCAAAAGAGAGTAGTTATCTGGATATGACTGGGATTTTTCCAAATTCCAGAAGAACTGCCCTGGAATTCAAATATAGTAATCTACCAAAGGCTCCAAACCGAATTAATATTTGTCCCGGAGACTTCAGGCACCATAGGACTTGCTGAATCTGCCCAAGTGGCAGAGCACGTTGCACAGCAGCCCGGATCTGTTGAAGAGACTTCTCTAATTCTGGGGCCCCCTCAAAACTTGAAGCTTTTTGGGTCACTTGGTAAATGGGCTGAAGTAACATATCTAATAAGGTATGTGTTGCCTCCAAAATCCAAAAAGGCCCATTATGCTTTGTGCCTTGTACTGTATTAATCTGTTATCACTCTGCAAATTTCTGCGGCCAGCTTGAATTTCTTCCCAGAAAATGAGTTTTCCTATTCTGCATTGTCAAGCTGCAAATTCTCCAAACATTTATGTTCTATTACTTTTTGAATGCTTTGCTGCTTAAACATTTCTTTTGCCAGATACCCTAAATCATCTGTCTCAAGTTCAAAGTTGCACACATCTCTAGGGCAGGGGCAAAATGCCAACAGTTTCTTTGCTAAGGCATAGCAAGAATCACCTTTATTCCACTTCCCAACAAGTTCCTCATCTCTATCTGAGACCACCTTAGCCTGGACTTTATTGCCCATGTCACTGTCAGCATTTTGGTCAAAACCATTAAACAAATCTCTAGGAAGTTTGGAACTTTCCTACATCTTCCTGTTTTCTTCTGAGCCCTCCAAACAGTTGCAACCTCTTCCTGTTACCCAGTTCTAAAATCGCTGCCACATTTTTGGGTATATTTATAGCAGCACCCCATTGTCTGTGGTACCAGTTTAGGAGGGACCAGATGCAAGAACTTATCCTTCACTTTAGAAGACATACTGGATCCCTAGAAATTTTACTGAGGTAGAAATTTCCTAAGTTTTAATCATATTTTTTTCCCACCTCTGACACACAAAGGATTTACCAATAAGTCAGGAGCAGCTGCTACTTCTTACTCAGTAGGTCCCATCAGCATAATGTCATCAATGTAATGGGCCAGTGTGATATCTTGTGGAAGGGAAAGGTGTTCAATCCCTGCAAATGAAATTATGACATAGGACTGGAGAGTTAATATACCCTTGAGGTATGTCAGTAAAGGTGTATTTCTGGCCTTGCCAAGTGAAAGAAAAGTGCTTCACTAATAGGCACTGACAAAAGCTTATTTGCCAGACCAATATCTTCATACAAATACCAAGCAGAAGTGTTAATTTGCCCAAGCAATGTGTCCACATCTGGTACAGCAGCTGCAATTGGAGTTATCCCCTGGTTAAGCTTACCATAATCCACTATCATTCTTAAAGATCCATCCGGTTTCTGCACAGGCCAAATAGGTAAGTTGAATGGAGATGTGGTGGAAATGACCATGCCTGCATCCTTCAGATCTTTGATGGTGGCACTAATCTCTGCAGTCCCTCCAGGAATGCAGTATTGCTTTTCCATTTTTTATTTTATTTTAAATTTAATTTTTTTGTGTGTCTGTACATAATTGTAGTATTGTTTTTGATTTACTCTTTTCCCAGATAGAGACAGTTCTAGTGGCTTCCACTGGCCTTTCCCACCATAATAGCTTACACTCCACATCAGTGGGTGGACATGATGTGGGGATTCTGCCAGCTGCTAAGTGTATCTATTCTAATTTTGCATTCTGAAACTTGAGAAATAACCAGAAGATGGATTCAGGGACCCACTGGGCCCACTGTGAGAGAGACCTAAGCTAAAACTCCTGTATCCATTCTTGCATTATTATAAAGAAATACCTGAGACTGGGTAATTTATAAGAAAAGAGGTTTGATTGGCTTATGGTTCTGTAGTCTGTATAGAAAGCATGGTGGCATCTGCTTCTGGGGAGATTGAGGGAACTTTTACCCACAGCAGTAGGCAAAGCAGGAGCAGGCGTCTCGTGATGGGAGCAGGAGCCACAGAGCGAGGGGGGAGGAGCTACACACTTTTAAATGACCACATCACAAGAGAACTCACTATCACGAGGACAGTATTACAGGGATGGTAAGAGAGGAATAATACACGGTGGTGGCAGAAGAGAAAATTTAGTTTCCTTTTGTTAGTCATGTGAAACTCCAGGCATTAGTTCACGTGACTAGCAAAAGGAAACTGTCGAAATCACTGCAGAAGCTAGGGCCTGATAAGTTCCTGAAAAACCAGTGTGTGTGAAAAACCAGGCTGGCTAAGACTGACTGGACACAACATGGTGCTGGATTTGACCTAGGTTTCTCCGAGGACCTCATTATATGCCTATGAACATCCTAAATCACACATCCCATCAGCGCCATAACAGCTCTGAGAACACTCAAATTCATTGTAAAAATGAGTGGCACCACAGTTCTGAGAAATCTCTACCTTTTTCCAGGAATTTCCATGAATATTTCACCCCTTGGATCCATAAAGATAGAAACCCCAAATCCCATTGCCCGACTCTGTCTTCAGTACATCTGCACTCCCTTGAGTGTACACTTTTCTCTTGCAATAAATCTCTGTACTTTCACTATTTTCTGACTCATCCTTGAATTCATTCTCATGACAGTGTCAAAAGCCTGGACACCAGCTGGGGTTGAGTGAGGTATCACGGGTGTTTGAGGACCTCCTCCAGCCCTCTGATAGCAATGGTACTAAATCACTCATTAGAAGCCCCCAACCTCCCACCAGGACCCACCTCTAATACTGGGGATTAAAATCCAACATGAGATTTGGGCAGGACATCCAAGCCATATCAAATCCATTGATAATCTGATCTCTATAAGTATTTGCTCTTACTCATGGACCACAGAGACATTATGGGTCTCCTGGAATTAGTGTCAGTTTCCAATGGTCCCAAATATCTGTTATTTCCTTTCCCCCAATGTGCAGTTACCTTGGTAAAAGGTTACAGGTCTCTTTGAGGAAAACTGAAAGAAGAATTAATAGTACAGGTGCTTCTTAGCTTATGATAGGACTGCATACCAATAAACCCATTGTAAGTTGAAAGCACCATGAATGAAAAGGGCATTTTTAACTTACGATATTTCAATTTATGATGTATATTGTTTTGCTTCATATCATAATGTCAAAAAATTGTAAGTTGAACCATCCTAAGTCGGGGACTGTCTGTATACATTTTCTGTAGTGTATTGGGGTCCTTACTCAAGGGGACCTGGCCTCCCTTCATTTAAGGGATTCGGGATCTGTAAACTGACTCAAGGCTGGGAATTGATTGAGGGGCCATAACTCTGTTCTTATGATTTGGCTTAGAGTTTTATTCATTTGACTTAGATCTTTTCTGTTTACACAGATCAGGTAAGAATTCAGTAGGCTTCCTATCTATAACTTCTAGAAAAACATAATCAACTAGCCAACAACATAGGTATGCTCCAGTCAGACTATTCCGATTGGAGACTATGCTTTGGTTCTCCTGTTCATCATGGTAACCATGGCCATCTTGCCTTTGAGGTTGAGTACCGCTCCTTGGCCCTTACTGTTATAGAATTCAATTACTACCATTGCAGTTAGATTTCCCAGTTTAGTGACTACAGTTCCCACTGTGTGGTCTGGCCTACAGAGAAGAGCAATCACAGTACTCATCAAGGATGCCAGGGCAAATTTATTTCTATAATATTGGTGAAAGATATGTCTTCTGGACCCAGTATGGGTGAGTAGATCTTAAATGACAAAAACACCCTTACATTCCAGTTTCCCTAAGCCTTATTATTCCTTCCTCTAAATTAAACCAAGGCATGCTTGGCATTTTCACTTCACTCACTGTGGGCTACCTTTTGGTCCATGTTTCAGGCAACCAACCAAATAAATTATTAGTGCCTTTTAAAACTCCTACTTCAATAGAGCCTGCATTTTGCAGTTCTTTCAGCTGTAATCCACTGTTATTATGCTGAAGCCCTGTTTGTGTGGCTGTCAAGTCTGAAGAAAAGAAAGGGTTCTACAATATTATGATTAAATATAACTTTTTTAGTACGTCTCTGTCCTTGGGCTGTGACCCTCACAAATATTTCATAGCTTTTGTCCCACCTTAGGTGAAATAGCAAGGTTGGAGGGGGCTGTAGTATGGGAAATTTTCTCCCCAGGTAGGGTGAGGCTCTGTTAAAGGCTTTTAAAGTCTTTCCCCCTGGAGAGTAGGCCTTTGTTATAAAGAACATTCTGAGGATATTTCACAAAGGTTACTTGTCTCCTCCTGCTGCCAGAACCACGAGATTTTTCTTGATTTTTCACTGTGAGAACCACGTGGGAGTCTAAAAAGTAAAACCTATGACTGTGGGAGATTTCCTGAAACTGTGGCCTTCAGGAGCTTCTCACTCTCATGCTAGTCCACATTCAGCCTCCAGCAGTATGTCAAAATGACCATTTAAATATTTCTACCAGTTTATGGCTCTAGTGGCTTCTGTCCCAGTTAAGCCATAGATTGTGACTCTGGATTTTCCTGCCTCTCCAGATCTCAGGGTGGCAGTTTCTGCAACCTCAGTTCTCTAGGACTTCTAAGACAAGTTACTGATTTTCAGTTTGCTCAGCTTTTCCCTTGTTGTAAGGATGAAGGTGACAACTTTTAAGCTCTTTACACACTGGAGCTAAAAGCACAAATCTTCTCAACAAAAGCATACCAAAGGTAAAATTCTAAAAGTTGGATAATATAAAATAAAGATATAGAGAGGTGAGAATTCTTATATAGTGAGTCCTCACTTAATATCATTGATAAGATCTTGGAAACAGCAACTGTAAGCAAAATGATGTAATGAAAAACATTTTTTTTTCTCATCAATGTTACAACAAAATGATGTTGAATGAAATGACATTATTCAAGGACCTGCTGAACAATGTTTTGCTTAAAGTTGTAGTTTCCAAGAACCTATCAACAACATTTATTTACTGTACAGTGCTACAGAGAGTATAAACAGGTACAGTAATTTTATAGACACCTGTCAGTCTTATTTATCTATTTAGGCTCTTTGAATCAGCAATTCCACTCATGGGTATATAACTGTACAAAAAGGATATTTATGAGAATGTTTATTTTGATGTGGTTTATAGCAGCTGAAAGTTCTCAACATAGGTACCCGTCATTGGAGGAATGGATAAGTAAAATATGGTGGAGGCAAACAATAGAATACTGTGCAATAGTTAGAATCACCATGGAGTGCATATTAAAAAAACAGTGCTAAAAAAGTTTGTAAGAGAATTATATCTATACAAACAATACTAAATAAAAGCATATATGAATATTTAAGGACACATTTCAAATATATTAGAGTTGCATGAATGGAACAAAAAAGGGGATGGAGAACAAGGGGAAAAACAAAACAAACAGGAGAATAGCTTTGCATGGCTGATAGGATAATAGCCTATGAACCCAAGAGTATGATTAACTCAGCTCTTTGCAATAAAGTTCCAAAACACCAACCAGCCAACCACCCAATTAACCACCAAAAAAAAAAAGTAAATAAGCATACAATTTATGAAACCAAAGTCTAAAATAAATTTGGTGGTATGAAGGTGGGCTCTCCATATTTCTAGAAATCAGCAAAGCATAATATTAACATACTTATGGAGCCTGAATTTGCCTATATATTAGCCAAGAATTTGTATGGCTGGTTTTGCACTGTATGATGTAGTTGGCAGCTTTAAAACTGTTTAAAAGTGACAAAGAAAACAACTCTTTCTGGGATTAGATTTTACTTAGTCATTTTTTACATTTATTTAGCATACATGTAATAGGGATAAGTTGGACAGTCCTAAATTGGTTCACTTACCGCCACTTTGGCCAAGGGTAATATTTCCTATCATGTCACCATTATCTTTCATGGTGGGCAAGCCTATCATCCTCCATATAAAGGGTTTACATGTATCCTGTTGGACTGCAGTTATTCAAAGGAGAGCACTACTACATAAATTAGACAAGGTAATAGAATTAGAACTCTCTGAATCTAGGTCTTTGACTCCAACACCCATAATTTTTCCCTTTGTCCTGCTGCCTCTGTTTAGTTATTTTAAAATATTAATTTTTCTCTGATTATAAAAGTAGAATGTATTAAAAAACATAAATATGAAAACAGAAATCACCAACACTCCCACATTCTTTAGGCCCAATATGTTAGCCACTAGCCATGAGTGGCTATTGAGCACTTGGAAAGTGGCTAATCTGAGATGAGATATGCTGTAATTATAAAATACACACCAAATTTTAAAGACTTAGTTTGAAAAAAATCTTATTAGTAATTTTTATATTAATTACATGTGAAAATGATATTTTAAACATACTGAATTAAATAAATTATATTATTGAAATGATGTTACCTGTTTTTTACTTTTTTAATGTGGATATTAGAAAATTAAAAATTACATATGTAGTTTACACCATATTTCTTTTTTTTTTTGAGACGCAGTCTCACTCTGTCACCAGGCTGGAGTGCAGCAGTGTGATCTCGTCTCACTGCAACCTCCGCCTCCTGGGTTCAAGTAATTCTTCTGCCTCAGCCTCCTGAGTAGCTGGGACTACAGGTGCATGCCACCACACCCAGCTAATTTTTGTAATTTTAGGAGAGACAGGGTTTCACCATGTTGGGCAGGATGGTCTCGATCTCCTGACCTCGTGATCCGCCTGCCTCGGCCTCCCAAAGTGCTGGGATTACAGGTGCGAGCCACCGTGCCCGGCTGCTTGCACCATATTTCTACTGGACAGCACCGATATATAGGATATATGCTGAACCTTTTTCCTATGCATTTACATAAATTAAAATTTGTGACTAAATCATCCTTACTGTGTTATAGCCTGCTTTTTCATTTAACATACTATAAAGAACATTTTCTAATGCTGTTCAATTTTTTTTTTTTTTTTTTTTTTTTTTGAGACACGGTCTCACTGTTGCCCAGGCTGGAGTCCTGTGGCATGATCATAGCTTACTGTAGCCTCAAACTCCTGGCCTCAGGTGATCCTCCCATCTTAGCCTCCCAAAGCACTAAGATTTACATATTTTATGACATCATTTTGAAGTACTAACTCATGCTCTATCCTATTGGATGTGGCATATTTGTTTAACAAATTTCTTATATTGGGACATCAAGGTTATTTCCAGTAGTAACTCCACAATAAATACTATTGTATGTAATTCTTTCTCTGTATCTCAGTTCACTTATTAGGAAAAATCCCTAGAAGTGGAACTACCATATAAATTTTAAACATGTTTAAGGCTTTTGTTAATTTTTCTAAATTGCTCTCCAGAAAAGCTGTGCCATTTTATACTCCCAAAACCAGTGTTTAAGAGGGAAGGGCAAGGGTATGCCATGTATTATCCTTGTTGGCTTTGATTTCTATTTGACCGCCTTTATCAATATTCCTATTTATCTGGGACACTTGGAATTGAAATTGTTCTTCTAAGGTAGGAATATAGGAAGAAGGACAATATTTCCAAAACAAAGTCCTAGTGACAGGAGGAATTTAAAAAAATAGTGTGGTCGTGTGTGTGTGGTTTTAACCCAATTAAACCTACACATATTGTCCAACTTATAATAAACTAAACTTGTTTGGGGGTTCTTAATTATTTCATTGTGACTAGATATTATGAGCAAAAACTGTTTTTAAATATATATTTTGGGGGGCTGGGTGTGGTGTCTCACACTTGTAATCCCAGCACTTTGGGAGGCCGAGGCCGGCAGATCACTTAAGGTCAGAAGTTCAAGAAGAGCCTGGCTAACATGGTGAAACCTCTCCTCTACTAAAAATACAAAAAAAAATTAGCTGGGCATAGTGGCGCACACCTGTAATTCCAGCTATGTGGGAGGCTGAGGCAGGATAATTGCTTGAACTCTGGAGGCAGGGGTTGCAATGAGCTGAGATTGTGCCACTGCACTCCAGCCTGGGTGATGGAGTATGACTCTGTCTCAAAAACAAAACAAAACAACAACAACAAAAAACAAAAACATTTTGGCCACAATGAAAATTTGCAGTAGTAAACTTTAAGGGGAAGTTGAAGATGACACATGAGGGAAATGTTTATTTCTTCAAATTCAGCCACTGGCTGAATATCTAGCATATAGAGCAAGGTTGTCATATTTGTTGCTTACCTAATGTGTAGTTCTTCATTGTCTTGTGACATCTTTCTTTTAGGGATTAATTCTGTACACCTAGCTATGATTTTGCTCAATGTGCTTCTATCTCAAATATAAGCTTATAATCAAAATTCAGGAGAGAATAATATGTGCCATGTCTCCTTAGCTATTAGCATAGGAAAAACTAATTGAGATTATTCATAGAATAAGATTAATGTTCGTGTGGTAAAAAACAAGCAGAGGGATGGTAAAATCTAATTAGCAAGTAGGGAAACTTTCCATATGCTATTACAAGAGAATTCTTATTGCTGGTGATACTGCAAGACTCTTAAAATGTTAGAACCTCTTATTTTCTCCTTTTGCCTATAGTAGTTAACTAATTATTTCTCCAGTCCAATCTTATGACATAAGCACATTTTTGGTATGATAAACACTAAAAATATCTGGCTGCAGAAGCCAGTAATATTACTAAATTTATAAATGCACCAATTCTTACAACCAATGCCCTTGAATTTTTTATTTAGTATATACTTACTAGGGATGAATGAAAACAGTATTTTTAAGAAAACAATATTTTTAAGTAAAATGCCCCCAAAATTTATACTTCTTGTGATGAATTGTTTTAATAGGAAAATAAGTGTGATAGTTTAAATCATTTTAAAAGGTAGTACATTTAACAGAGATAACCATTTCTATATTAATTAATAAATATAGAGCAAAGCCCCAAGGAACATTAGCAATTAAGTGCATGAATAAGGACTAGGAAGATGTAGAATCTTTTACTTTTTGATGAAAAACGATATTCTGGCAATAAATACATTTTATGCCAATTGATTTATTTCATCATATATCACTGAGATTTTTAGAGGAGACATATAACTTTAGTGATTCTATCAAAACAGTCTAATATAGGGATTTTAAAGTGGGGATATAAATATTTTTTCTTACATTAACAAATGCAGTCTGGGCAAATTTTTGGTCTTCTAATGACTAGATGCTGCTTTCTAGAAATCAATCTTTCTCAGCTTATTTTTCTGATCCACCCCAAATATTAGTGACTGGTCAATTAAACCAATACTTATTAAGTACCAAACATTAATTCATTCATGCATTTATCAAAAAAATCATGTGCCAAACATCTACCATGTACACAATACTCTTTTAATTTAAGTAAGGAATACAATTAGACATAAGTTATTTTGTGTCTTAGGGGAATTTACAATCTCCTAGAGAAAGGAGAAGACACTAGATCAATTGAAGAAAGTTAGGCTAAGTTAAGAGATTGGTGAGAGACCTGATGGATAGCCTGAATGGGAAAGAGGGAGAAACACTATGAATTGGGCTAGTCAACAAAAACATCAAATTGAGAATGGAGGCATGGAATTCATGAGCAGCTTTGCACAACTTCCATAATATCTATGAATACGTTGGTTCTAGATATCCTCTACTCTAACCTAATTTTACTGATGAAGAAATTGAGGCCCAAAGAACGTAAGAAATTTGGCTTAGGTTGCAGTCAGATAGTGTCTACAGTGGGGCTGGAATTCAGTCTCCCAGACTATTGGTCCAAGGTGCTTTCTGTTTGAGGAATTTAAGAGATGAACTCATGTACCAGCACAGACCTTTGTTGCTAACCTCTCTTTTATTGCTAAAATTTCTCTCAGATTTTCAAAATTTTAGGTTTGAGGTTATAGTTCTGTTTTGCTGTTCAAAACTGACTTACTGTTTACTGAGAAAAGGCATGACCATTTATGTGCCATTTTGCTGTACTGTGAAAGTGATTTTCACGGTAAGTAGGATGAATTTGCAATTTAAAATAAGGCTATGTAAAAGAAAATGTTTCAATTTTGTCATCCTTTCACCCTTGTCCTTGACCTTTCATGATCCTAGTGACCTCCATTTTTTTCCTCCTCCACGAAGAGATCTTTCAACAGCTCTCATACATGCCTGCATTTTCTTGACAAAAACTACCATGAAAGCAGTGTTTGAAAAGTTCAGTACGGCCTCCAATCTCAGGCTTTATCTTTGAAATTTTGCACACTGAGTTAAAATATTGCTACATTTGTGGCCTGGGATCATCCCTGCTAATTCCATATGAAGTATGAGTGCCAAAGAACTCTTAGAACTCCCCTTGTGAATTTGCTTGGTGAGCGGTTCTGGACTTGGCGGTTTAATCTCTCCATCAGGATCAACGTGATCCTGCGTTAAAGCCAAGGTCAAATGGGATAAGCAGTTGAACTTTCTCCTGTGTTTTGCGTGGCTTATTGAAACATGTAACCTTTATAGGCTTGGTTTCTGCTTTGGAGGGGAATCTGAAGTCCAAGCAGATGTTTCTTTCCTTCTTTTGAAAACCCCTTTTCATTTTACTAGGCATGATGTCAAAGAAGCAATTGGGGGTAGATTAGGTAGGAGGTGGAAGGTCAGTGTTTTCTTTGCTAATATTGCAAAATAAGATTTTGCATTTGTTTATTTTTATTTTTTGCCAGTTGGGCCACTGAGACCGAGTCGTTGATTCTAAAGACATAGATTTCCTTCTTGTGTCAGCAATGGCTGTGGAGTCAAGGGATGTACAGCCAAGCCAGGGCAGCAGCCATCCGATCCCTTTCAGTTGGTAGAAAATAAAACCCTTAAGCAACCAACTGCCACATTTTAAGGTTTTTTCCTCTAATGCAGTCAACGTAAATGACTCCCTTCTTCCACAAAATAATTTTTTTTACAATAACCTATGAATAAAACAGTAGTTGAGCTGCTGTTCCTCTTCTAACGTAATTCCGTTTTCTTAAATGAACCACCATGCATGCAGTATCTTTAACTACAAGTGACATTTTTGGCCAACTTTACAGCTCTGTCATTTCATGTGGCTCACTAACACGACCCTTAAAATAACTGTTCTTTAATAACCTCAAGTGTTTGGCCTTCTGCTTCAGAACAGCATGTGGGACAACTATCAAACTGGCTGTGGTGTCTGAAGGCAGAATACTGTACATCCAATTCTGTCTCTCTCTGCTTGGAGGCAGTAGTCTAAAACCTCCAATTCATATTTTCTGAGAGTATCTGGAAAGTACTGCTAAGTCTTTGACTGAGCAAATGGTATGACATAGGTAATTAGACAGAAGCGGGATTTTCAATCCTCAATGCATATTAGAATTACATGGTGAGCGTTTAAGAAATACTGTTGTCTTGACTTCAAGTCCCCTTCTGACTGAATTGAGGTGAGAGAAGAGTGATGTTGAGGTAGTGAGGTGGGAGAAGAGTAATGTCGATTCTTTTTAAAAGATCCCAGATGACTGTAATGGGCCAAGACTGAGAACCATAGCAGCTAGAAGATGTAGACGCTACTACTTATATTAGGGCATTTTGATTGGCAAAAATAGATTCTCCTTTCAGAGAAGAAAAACAAAAAAAAAAGTCATTTCTTTTTCACTATATTTTCAACTCCATATTTGACAAGTTGAAAAGTTTTGATGAAACTGAAATCAAACCTGTGTTTTATTCTTCACAAACAAAAAAATGTATAGTGACATAGTAACTATTTCTATTAAGAGAGTTTGCTCTTTGGGTCTGGACTGCAAGTTATAATGAATTTACAGAAAATGTTTGTAAATATGAACCAATAAGTTCTACTTTTTGCCTAAGCTAATTTGAGTTTCTTCTGCCATTTGCAATTAAAAGATTTCTATCAAAATATGCAATACACTGTTTTTTTTAAGACACAGAGGAAATGAGATTGGTGATTGGAAACAAGTGAAGCCTTCATAGGAGTGATACTACATAAGCTGGAAGAATTTAGATTGACAAGAGAGAGAAAAGAGAACACTGAGTGATAAGTAATTCACTAATTTAACTGGATCTTCATGCAGATGGTGAAGTAAGTTTTTTAATTTGCAAAAAAAAAAAAAAACACACAAAAAACAAAAAACATAGTGGTAGCACAGTGGAAGGTACTAAAGATACAGCAACTATTACAATGTTATTATTTCTTAACTAGGACTTCAGAGGTTTCTGACACTGCATCTTTCTCTTTTTTGAGCATTTTACACTTTTTAAGTGTTTTTGATTTGAGCATTTGAATGTCTTCTGCCATCATCTGAAATTATGCATTTTAGTGGGACTATGAGCTCCTTGAAGGTGGTTTAATGTCTTTTGATCTTGTTCTTTGCAATGTGTGGCACAGTGCTTGGCCCATAGTGGGCACTTAATAAATACTTCTCAAATGACTTTTTAAACCAAGAAAAAGGATAATTAAATAGCTGCTTGATATAAGATGGAGAACTAGCTCATCTTATATTAGCTATTAGTTGGATGTATATTAGTTGGATATTAATTGGATATTAGTTGAATTCAGCCTTCACAAGACTGAAGACAACTTATTTAAAAAACTATTCAGAAACCTAATGGTAGATCTAAATGCAGAGATGAGAAGATCTAGCATGAGATAATTAACTGAACAAGTTGCTGAAGATCTTTAAGAGGTTCTGACAATTTCTCACTTAGTTTTAAGTGCAGACTTTATGCCAGTGTAGTATGATGCCAAAAGCATGGGCTCTGGACTCAGATACACTCACCCTCAAATCCTACCTCTGCCACTCACTAGCGAGATGACCTTAAACAAATTACTTAGTTTTTGTCAAATTCCATTTTATCATGCATAAATGAAGAATACAATCATATTGACCTTATAGGACTATGAAGCAATTTTGAGTTGCTAATGTGCAGTATCTATAATTGGTGGCTAATATTGTTATTTGGCCATTATCGTAGATTTCTGGAAAAGACAAGTCTGTGAAGGATGGTCTAAGTGACTAGGTCTTTTGTGCATTTTCTGGGCATGCACTGGGAACCTCCCCTCTCTGAATTATTATAAATCAAAAAAAGGCTATAAAGATCTAATGCAAAGCTGTTATTGTAATTCAGCTCCCCACCTTTGTGTAGAGACAGCATGGTGTAGAGGAAAGAGTGTGGAGATTGATATCTGATGCCCTAGGTTTGAGTCCCAGCTTTGACACTTACTACTTCCTTACCGGCCAAATATGGGCTCTAATTCCCTATGGTCCACCTATCAAGGTTGCTATGGGCAATAATTACAGAGCCAATTAGAAAGTAATTTTTCCATTGCAGAAAGCTGCTCAATGTAATTATATATAAAAAGAGAGGACATTTCCATTTTTCTAATTTAGAAAAATCTGGAAATAGAAGGGTATGTTCATTTGTTTGCATTGCTATAAAGGAATACCTGAGTCTCAGTAATTTGTAAAGAAAAGAGATTTATTTGTCTCACAGTTCTGCAGATTGTACAAGAAGTATGATGCCAGCATTTGCTTCTGATGAGGGCCTCAAGAAGCTTAAATTCATGGTGGAAGGCAAAGGGGAGCCAATGTGTCACATGGAGAGACAGGGGGCAAGAGAGGGAGGTGGAGGTGCCAGCCTCTTTTAAACAACCAGATTTCCCATGAGCTTATTACTGCAGGGAGATAACCATGACTTTCATGAGAGATCCGCCACCATGACCCAAACACCTCCCACCAGGCCCTACCTCTAACACTGGGGATTACATTTCAACATGAGATTTGGGGGGGACAAACATCCAAACTATATCAAAGGACCTGATCATTCAGATTTGATCCAGAGATGACAAGTATACCACGGGAGATGCAATAGAGAAGATGCCATTCAATTTATTGTATCTTTTATTTGGAATCAACATTGGGAATCAACATGAAGTTCAAAAGTATCTTTGGCTGCATATAAATAGGGATGACAAAATAGTCTATGATCTTATACCTAACAACAAAATTCTCACTTGGGCACAGTGACCCACCAAATTATTTCTTTATTTGGAGGTAATTACCTACCTTGTGGCTGACATGTTTATAAAGTAAACCCAAAGCATTTAGTTTCTGTTTGCTTTTGTTTGAATTTGTTTTCCACTGTCTTACCCTGGGTCGAAAGAAACCCTACTCGTAATGGGAATGGCATGGAGCTATTTTTAAAAAACGCAGCCAGAGGAGGAGCAAGGGTCAAAGAACCACCACTGCAGAAGTAAACAGTATCTACTTTTAAGATGACTTTCATAACAATGGGACCCGCAGAAAGCCTCCCGCTTGCTGCAGGCAGGGCATCACTGCCCTTTATTCCACAGCTGCATGTGTCCACCCACCAAAGGCACCTATTGCTACATCTACCTCCTACACCAGGAGTGTTTACTTTTCTCCCAGTGTGCAGGTTTGGATATACTTTCTTTCTGGAAATAAATCAAAGTCAGTCTCTGGCCTGTGGTCTAGAGGCAGAAAAGTTTAGTCATAGTTTGGTCCAACTCCTGAGCAATGATATTAAGCTTATGATTTCTGAAATGTTTATGTTAGCTCTAGCCATGCCGTTTACTGAAATTGTTGACACTAACACTGTTCGGTCCAGATGAGAAAACAAGATCAGCAACTGAGATTGTTTTGCATTGTAAGTTCTACTCACAGATGTCCTCATACTAATGAAAGCCAGAGTGTATTGCTTTCTCTGATCACATGACCAGATAGCCAAGGTTGTTGCAAACATTCGGGACAGCTTTATTTTCCAAGGTTAACAGTTACCGGGGAAAAATAAGGTGAAAATAATGTGTAAGAGGTAACTTGCTTTCTTGAGCATATTTCAGAGGCCCCTCAAAACATTATATTTAAAAAAGAGTGTTGTATTTAGTAGTGTCTGCTTTGCAAGTACTTTTAAATCTCCAAGGATATAAATCGTTTGTGGTATGTAAAACCAGCATTGAATTCAAGTAGTTTTCAGTCAGCTAAAAAAGTTACTTTATTTTCACAACGATTTTGGCTCTTGTAGACATGGTTTTGGAGCATACACCGCCTGGTCTTAGAAATATGCATAGAAAGAACCTTGCTTCGTTTTTCCTTTTGGCTTTCATTTGTTTAATATTATACTAATGGACAAGTTGGGCCAACTAAAGAGACAGAAAAAGAGGCAAGTTAGGAGAAGTGTGATTTTAATTAACTCTTTTTAAAGCTGCTGAAATCTGCCCCTTGGATTGGCAATGCTTTACCATTAGAACCAGACTCTGAAGAATCTTGAACTATTCTTTCACTTTAGATTTTTAAAAAAGGAATTTATTTAACAAGAAGGGAATGATTTCTTTACAAAGTTTTCTACATTGCCCTTGAGTGATAGGTGTAGTTTTTGATCTTTACTTGAAGAAAATTATGTGACATTGGTGGACCGCATAGGCCTTACTTCATGATAGCAAACAATGTTATGATGGGAAATTGATACATACAACAAAAACTATTTCCAACCCTCATGCCATGGAAGCTGTATGCTTTGCAACAGGATGATAATGCAGCAAAGGAATTTGGACAGTAGCTTGGGGTTTGCTATAATAGGATTGGAAATACGACTGTCTAATTAGGGATTTTGTTCTAATCTACTAAGCTTGAATCATTGAACATTTGATGTCTGAGATAGGCCTGTTTGGTTCTTGTTAGCATGGCATTATTCAAGAATATACATAAATAGTCTTTTGTTTAGTCTATTTGATATATATAGCCACTAAATATATTGTTTTTCTGTTGTAAAACATTTTGCTGTTGTGTTTTTTTGACATAATTTTCTCTTAGCCACATAATGTAGTAAATATGTAGAAAAATACATATTCAGGTGCCCTGCCAATGAGGTCAGAGTTTCCCAAGGTAAATGTCTTCAGTTAAGAGAAATTATTAATAATGGTGATAGCTAACATTTATTGAGTACTTAGTCCTATTACTGGAAGAGTACTAGGAACTTTACAAGTTGTGACAAAGAGTTGTTAGTTTTCTCCCATTCTGTTTCTTCTTCTTCCTGGCAACCCAACTAGTGGCATTTCCATCCTCAGCTGTGACTGCATGTGGCCAGATGAGTTTGTTCTTTTCAATGGCAAGAAAATAGTGACATGTACTATTTCTAGGTCTAGTCTGTAAAATCTCCTATGTGATGCTCTGTACTTTTTCATTTTCTGCTGCCTTGTTGCAGACAAGTATAGTATAGCAATCTTAGAAATGATATGTTGAAAGAGTGGGGTTATCAGAGGCATACTCTTATTTCCAACATTTCTGCTAAGAACAAAACCTCCTGACAATCAAGAATACCCAATTAGGACTGTATGTGTGTGAGAAATGAATTTTTGTCATGTTTTGTATCATTTGAGCATTTATTTATGACAACATCTAGCATTACTTCAGCGTACATATATTGCTTAATTCTTTGCTCTTTGAGATAGGAATAATATTTTACTCACTTTACAGATGATGAAACTGGCTCATAGGGATTTAAAAAAGATATCTAAGTGGAAAACAGTTTCTAAATGGTAGAGTTGGGACTTGATTCAAGTTCTCTTTGTGGAGGCCTTTTTCTCTTGTTATAGTTATTAGATAAGAGATAAGACAATTCTCTTATAATTTCCAAATCACATACTTTGCACTATGCAGATAAACCCTTTAGGATTGAAAACATGTTTGCATCCTAGGCTCTCAATAAATTCCTGTATTCACTAACCTTTGCTTTCAATTTGAGGGTTGCACTCAATGAAATTCTTTGTGTAAATAATTGGTAAGTTTTTCAAAGAAAATAGAGACATTTAAAGTTTGACAATCTCAAATATTTTAGATTTAAAGAAGAGTTAAAAGGAATTATTCACTAGATATACATATCTATTACACATAGATGATATATTTGAGGGTTCATAATCAATGTTATTAAATAATATTAATCTATAGTGAGCACTTTAAAAATGTCTGTTTTTGTAGTTTAAATTATTGAGAACATATTAACAGCAAACATTGTTGTTACTGTTTAATATTTTACCCAAGTTATTTTCACTGAATTATTTTATGATTTCAATCACAGGAAATCTTCAGTTATCTTGAATCTTGATGAGGTCTGTATTTTTAAATCCTGTGCCTCATTGTCACTCAAGAAATTTTAGGCTTTCTACATCCATCAAGGGATAGTACTATAACTGCATCATATTGTTTGGATGATTGGAAAAGATATTTTTAACTGTTGCCATATTATATGCACAATCAAGTTAATAAGCACAGTAAATACATCACAGTATAATATAGTTTTAAATGTAGAGATCTTGCATGCTTATTAAAAATAAAGAAGCAGAAGAGCCAATATTAGTAGTCTTGGGAGTTAAGTAAGCACATACCCAAAGAGAAAAAGCCTACTGGTTAGTGGAAAAACTTAAACATCAATTAGATAAAGAATAGCATTCTCAAAGTCCGAAACAAGTAGTGAAGTGCATGAAGGCAATGATGAAGCTCACAATAACAAAATGCTTGAAATACCAGAGGAAATATACTTTTGCTATTGTATTATAAAATAACATATTTATTCTTTGTTGATAACTAAGTATAACATTCCATGCTAAGGACCAAAGTCCATTTTCTTTTTGAAAAAATATTGACATCGTTTTCTGTAATAACAAATGAAAACAAAAACTGCATCTCAACAACCGAATGCGGAGTTTGTTTCACTGGAGAGTGACAGGTTTCTCTTTATCTCTCCATGCTAATTCTCAGTGTTACCTGTTACTCTTATCTTCACTGCCCCAGGAGTAGAGTCTAGTTTACGAGCCAAACTTCCTAGAGGAACACTAGGTCCTCTCTTTGCAAATAAAGTTCCATTTAGTCCTGGCAATGCAAGGCTTTCTGGTTCAAAGAGAAGAGTCTTATAAGACTTCTTGGACACCAAATAACTCTTACAAAACAACATTTTGATGAATTAAGTGTAAATGAATCAGAAACATATGGATTAAATTTCCTTTCAAATATGCATGCCTTTTCCTAATTAAGGGGGAAAATGTTTGGCAAAATGTATTTTGCTGAACCCAAAATACTAGAATAAAACTCAGTGTTTTCCTGGACCCCCAAATTATGCTGGAGCCTCTTTTCTTTTAAAATTAATTCATGTTTAGACTTAATACTGTTTATTTTTTTAAATTTGAAAATGACTTTATTCTGAGCTGTAATTACTTCCTTGGATTTGTGCTTTTTTTCAGTTATTGATAAAACCCTTGACACTCAGAAGGATACTTCCAGCTTTATATTCACATGTTACCAAACTTTTGGTAGAAGGAGTGTATTCTGCTTCTCTGTCAATAATTGTGCAACCTTAATTTTGCATCTTGTTCAAATGGTAAAAGCACTGTGTAAATTGTCTAGAATTTTTTTGCCATGCTGTGGTCACTTGGAAAAGGCATAGACCGGAACAATTTTTGAAGATGTTGAACAAAGAGACGTCAGTTCCAGCTCCAAAGAGACACCAGTTCCTGCAGAGACACCCAGGGAGAAAGTGTGTTGTGTGCTACTGCACTCATTCTGCTGCTATAAACATGTCCATTCCTTCTCTACCCTCCTCATTATGCCATGGCAATAGAGGAGGAAAGGACCACAGTTGGTTTTTACTAAGTTCCAGTAATCTTTTTCCATCCTCTTAATTTACCTCTTTGGGTAGGCCTATGCTAAGAGGGGACAAAAGAGTAAATGCTTACTGAATTAGCTGTGCTGTGTGCATTGGCAGTTAAGGTCCTACTGTCCTTTCACCAGAGAGTTCTAGCTAAGGAATGTAAGACTTCTGATCTCTCCAGCCTACTTTGGATACCTTTTCTTTTTTTCTCTAAACTACAAGCAAGCAAGTCTTCATCATTTTTCCACCTAGACTAAACATTACCTGCTCCCCCCCTCCCCCGCCCAGGGCCTTTGCACATGCTGTTTCCTGAGCTTGGAACACTTCCCTACTTCCCACCTCCCAGCCACCCCATCACTGATCATATTAAGCTTTCAAGTCACAGTTCAAATGTTACCACTCCAGATAGTTTTTTTGAACAGGCATGTTCCCCTCTCTTGCAAAGCTTTTTGTTTTCTTTATAGCATTTAAAATCACAATTGGTAATTATTTTAGTGATGTGTTTGTTTCCTTATTTTCTATTTCTTCCACAAAGGCAAGGATTATATTTACCTTGTTTATGACTTTTCATCTCAGTGCTTAGCAAAGGACCTGGCACACAGAAGTACTGAATAAATATTTGTTGAATGAATGAATCAAAGAATGAGTCATTAGGTGGTCTTGTCCTCCTTTAGGGCTTTGGCATGCAACCCTGTGGCAAACATGTTCTTGAGTAAATAGAAAGTGGGTTTTCTGGGACACTAATAGTTTGTGTCTGCTGTTTCAGTTTAATTATTACTAGTAGTCTCCTCTGCTTTCAGCAGCATCCTGGTTCAGGTGATTAATTATATAGTCCCTCCAGTTATCTAGTATTTTGAATCTTATTTATTTCTTTTAATGTAAAGACAGTGTCTACTGGATTTGTCATAGGGATATGGTGCTCTGGTTGGATATATCTGAAGAAAACATGTGACTGTGCCTATCTGTGGTCTGGAAGACAGTATATTGTCCATAGAGGGTAAAGAGTATTGGTTGATCATATATAACCAAGATGAGAGATGGTTCAAAAAAGAATAATGAAGTTGTGCATCATCTGGCTTCTGAGGTGATATATAGCAATGATCTCAAGAATTCTGATATGAATAGAAGAATAGACAAATTGAGATTGATGATTGAGGCAGGAAAAGGAAAGTCTTCATGACACGTTCCATGTTAGTTGTTGAAGTTACAAAGATTTATAAGACTTTATTGCTGCCTTTCGGGGGCTAAATTTGCTTCTAGAAAAGAGATATACATGTAAAAAGGATAAATAGACTATGTGTACAATATATAGAGAAAATGTGGTGTAAGATCTTGGTGGGTAGATTCAGAATGTTTGGTGGCCAGGAACTAATAGGAAAGATCTTTGGCAAAGTAGGTGGAGATTAGATTGATAAGTCAAACCTTGTTTGACTCAGAAGGTATAACTTGAGGACAGCAGAAATGGAGAGAAAATAGATTATTCTGAGAAGTATTTATTCATCACTTTAGTAACCCAGAAGTAAATTTAGTAAAACAACAACAACAACAAACCACGAAGAAATATAAAGTAGTTAACTGTTCTGTTTTGGGAAAATCCTGATGCAAATACTTGTAAAAATTTATAATTTTGATATCAACATTTTCCCCCAAATTTTCAAGGATACACTGAATTAGAATAAGTTAACTTCTATAAGTTTCTAATTCATTTTATTATGATGCTTTTATAGATTTCTATTTGCAGGACAAGTTTTCAGAAATATTTATTTTTTCTTAGGGGATATATCTGAAATATGGTAAGCTGCTGCTTGGTTAGTATTTCCCAAAGTGTGTTCACAGGATATGACTTCTGTGGGATGTTATGGGTGTTAGGAGGAAAAGGGGTTCATGGTCAAATTGTTTTAGGAAGCTCCAGAATAAGCAAAGTTGAACAGATTTCCTTTTTGCTAGAATGTTCAGCAACTTTATTATGTTAATTTATCTTGTAATTGTAAGAATGGGACACAAGATGCAGAGTTTCTGTCACTTTTTGAAAGATAGAAACTTGTTTTAAAGATAAAAAGTAAGAATCAGATACTGAGATGAAGTTAGAGTACACAGATTTATTGGGAAGTAACCTATGAAAGGAAAGGGAAGAAAACAAGATGGAGCCATGGGAGCTCTTGGGCTTATCTGAAAAAGTCTCTGTTAGCTCCATGGAGAGCTCTGGAGCAAAGATTGCCATTAGAGGAGTCCTCGGTTGGGCTGTCATGGTGAGGCCTTTGTTTCAGAGTCTGCTCAGTCATTGGCTGGTGCCACCCTGAAAAGATTATTACTTTAATTCAAAAGCTAGAGGAAGACATGAAGGAGTTAAGAGTTGGAAGTTGTTTAAGCCAATTCCTTGCAGCTAGGCCACATGTCCTTTCTTGCAGGGGGTCCCAAGCAGTACACTTCTTTCACTACCTCACACACATTTGAGCAGCAGCTCCTCCAGGGTCACAGTTGGTCTCTCTTTCTGAGGGGAAATGTGGAAGAGGAAGGTTAGAGGGACAAACTGGCACTACAGTTCATCTTGAAACTGTAACTCTGTTCATCCTCTCCCTCTACCACTACCTGTCCTAAATTCCCTTTGCCTTCAGCCTTCACCTCTCCTAACACAGGTAGATATCCTAATGGTTCAAGACCATCTGTTCTCAGTCTGATGCTGTTGCATTTGTCCATTCATGATCATGACTGAGAAGGGAATACCAACAAGTACTGAAGTGGGTCTTCTAAGTTCCACACACTGTGGCTATTTGTGTAACAGAAATCTTACTTTTTTTTTTTTTTTTTTTTTGAGATGGAGTCTCACTCTGTCGCCCAGGCTGGAGTGCAGTGGCATGATCTCAGCTCACTGCAATATCCGCCTCCTGGGTTCAAGCAATTCTCCCTGCCTCAGCCTCCTGAGTAGCTGGGATTACCGGCATCTACCACCATGCCCGGCTAATTTTTGTATTTTTTAGTGGAGACAGGATTTTGCCATGTTGGCCGGGCTGGTCTTGAACTCCTGACCTCAGGTGATCCACCCACCTTGGCCTCCCAAAGTGCTGGGATTACAGGTGTGAGCCACTGCGCCTGGCCTCTTACTTCTTCCTGAGGATCAAGATCAATTTGCCTTGCCAAAATGCAACTTGTTTTTGCCTATAGATCCCTGGACACAGCTATAGCTTTTCGGTCTCTGGTACTCTGCTGTGTCTTGCAGCAGAGAGTGTCCTCTTTGGGGACCAGGAATTCTAATCTTACAGAGCTCAGAGTTGCAGCGCCACAAAATTTCCCCCTTAGTCATTTGGAATGATCGTAAATAGGCCACTATTTCTTCCATCCCATCTTCTCATATCCATATAGCTTTCCTACTGGGACACAGTGTCTCTCATTCAGCACACTCTGCTTCCTGGGGGATGGCACCACATCCTTGCACAGTATTGTTTTCAAGCTGGTCTTCAGCTGTGATTTAAACAGGTCTTTCCAGTGTTCTATGAGGCTTGCTGCCACAGGGTGGTGTAGAATGTAATACACTAGTGGCTACTTTGGTAATAGATCCATTTCTGCACCTCCTTCACTGTGAAGTAGGTTTCCTGGTCAGATGCTATGTTTGTGGAACAGATACTTCATAAGCCCCAGATATGGTACTGGCTGAGGATCTGTGGTTAGGAAAGGCAAACCCATAACTGGAATTTGTGTTTATTACTGTGTGACCAAATCACTGGCCTTTAATGATAACAGAATCCAGTGTAGTCAACCTACCACCATGTGGTTGGTCAATCTCCTTAGGGAATATTGGCATATTGTGGTTTCAACTGTAGTCTCTTTTGCTGGTAGTCTGGGTATTCAGAGGCAGCAGTAACTAGATTGGCCTCGGTCAGTGGGCGTTCATGTTGTTGGGTCCACGAATAGCATCTTTGCGACCATGGTCATTTTTTTCCAGTTGCTTATTGTGCCAGCATTGAATTGGCCACTGACAATGTCTAGCTATTATCAACTGGTGATTCATTTGGTCTACTTATTTGTTTAGTACATCTTACATGGTGGGTGCTTTTGATGGGTATTGAAATGTAATATAAGTACCTCATCTTTTATGTCTTTCTGTGTGCTTCTATCCCAGACCTCCTTGTCTTTAATCTTCCTTCTCTCAGGCTCCTGACCAACTGGCCAGGCCATTTGCCACTGCCCATAAATCCATATATTTTCTAATATCAGGCCACATCTCTCTATAGAAAGTGGATGACTATGTGCACCACCCAAAGCTCTGTTCACTGTAAAGATTTTTCTTCTCCATTTGACTTTCAAGACCACCCCTGAGTGAGCAAGTGATGAAACTGTGTTGTATTTTTGACTTCACCTGCATACTGAGCAAAACCATCCATAAATTAAGCTCAGCCTTTTCTTCCTCCTTTAGCAAGCTGCTAGTGTTAAATTTCCCATATGGCCTGAATATGAGCTTGAAGGAGAAGGGTGCTGGTGCAATCATTTTGGGCAACGTGAAGCACAAGCTACCTCTTCATGCAGCTTGCTTGTGTCTTCTGATCCTGTAAGTACCATTTTCATCTTATTGTGTCCGCAATTGGTTCCTTCCAGTGGGTTCTTGGTCTCGCTGACTTCAAGAATGAAGTTGCGGACCCTCGCGGTGAGTGTTATAGTTCTTAATGATGGTGTGTCAGAGTTTGTTCCTTCAGATGTTCAGATGTGTCCAGAGTTTCTTCCTTCTGGGGGTTCGTGGTCTTGCTGACTTCAGGAGTGAAGCCACAGACCTTCACAGTGAGTGTTACAGCTCTTAAAGGTGGTGTGTCCAGAGTTGTTTGCTCCTCCTGGTGGGTTCGTGGTCTCACTGACTTCAGGAGTGAAGCTGCAGACCTTTGCAGTGAGTGTTACAGCTCATAAAGGTAGTGCGGACCCAAAGAGTGAGCAGCAGCAAGATTTATTGTGAAGAGTGAAAGAACAAAGCTTCCATACCTTGGAAGGGGGCCTAAGCAGGTTGCCGCTGCTGGCGGGGGTGGCCAGCTTTGATTCCCTTATTTGGCCCCACCCACACCCTGCTGATTGGTCCATTTTACAGAGTGCTGATTGGTGCATTTACAAACCTTTAGCTAGACACAGAGCGCTGGTTGCTGTGTTTTTACAGAGTGCTGATTGGTGCATTTACAAACCTTTAGCTAGACACAGAGCACTGATTGGTGTGTTTACAATCCTTTAGCTAGACAGAGAAGTTCTCCAAGTCCTCACCCAACCCAGAAGCTCAGCTGGCTTCACCTCTCATTATGATTGCTGCTAGACCCACTCAACTCTGTGACTTGGCACGTCTAACAGGACCTAGACCATGATAGGAAGTTCTGGATGCAAAATTGCCTGAGATTCCATGGCCAAGCATAATACACTGCCTAACCCCAATAGCACTCCGAGAGCTGTTTCTCAAAAGCATGTAGTTCTATGTTGTGGATGGAAGGCTATACTTCAGGACTCAAATAATCTGTATTAAGATTCTCCTACTAAGGCTTGAAATATACTCCACACTGTGCCTTTTCCCACCATTGACTTTTAACAGTGTTGGTTCTTGTGGATTTCATGGCTCAGGTAGCATGGTTACTTGCACCATAGCTTGAATGTATGCAGTGTACCTGAAAAGGCCTGCAAGACATTATGCGTCCTTCTTTGTAGTAGAGGATATAAGATACAACAATTTGAATTTCACTTTACAGAGGATATCCTGATATGTACTTGATCACTGGGCCTCCCATAACTTTACTGGAGAGGCAGGTCCCTGAAGATTCATAGGGTGTAACTCCCACCCTTTGAAGTACACATTTTTTAACAAGGTCTGCAACTACTTTTTGCTCACCCTACTCTACTAACTTGGTGTCATTGATATAATACTGGAGCAATGTGATAATCAGTGAGGTATACAAATAGCTCAGATTTCTTCAGTTGATATTACGACAGAGGGTAGGAGAATTAACAAAGTCCTTGGACGAAATCATGAATATATGTCGTTGTCAGCTCCATGTGAATGTAAACTGTTTCTTATATTATTTCTTGACTGGAATAGAAAATGGCACACTTGCAGAATCAGTAGCCACACATCATGTATCTAGGGCTATGTTAATCTGCTCTGGTAGTGATATCACATCTTATAATGCAGCTTGTTTGATCTTGTCATAGTCATGGCCATTCTCCAGGATCCAACTAGTGATTGCAGGGACTAGAGTAGAAAAATGTTATAAACCACTATACCTGCATTAGTTTGATCTTTAAAAGTGGCATCAATCTCTTCACCATTCCTGGGATACAATTTTTATTTTTTGATTTTTCACTTTCTGTGGGTAGAGTAAGGACAGTTTTGGAAGTTTCAGTTAGGCTTCTCAACTAAGACAGCTTTTACCCCACAAGTCAAAGACCCAATGGAGTGTTACTTCAAGTGCCAAATATGTCATTCCTAATCATTTATTCGGCAGCCAGGGAAATGACCAGCAGTTGGATTGACAAACTCCGTGGGCCCCTTGTAAACTCAATTATGGCCAGTCTTGCCCTTTTTCCTGGAGACCTGGCCACCATTTAAATCAACAGTTTCCAGATTTGAAAACTGGCTCAGTTTTGGGAATTGATCAAGAGATCATAACATTTTATTGATTGATTGATTGATTGAGACAGGGTCTCACTCACTCACCCAGGCTGGAGTGCAATGGTGTGGTTTTGGCTCACTGCCATCTCTGCCTCCTGTAGTCAAGCCATCCTCCCATCTCAGCCTCTCAAGTAGCTGTGAATACAGGTGTATGCCACCATACCTGGCTAATTTTTATATTTTTTGTAGAGATGGTGTTTCACCATGTTGCCCAGGCTGGTCTCGAACTCCTGGGCTCAATGGATCCCACCTTTGCCTTCCAAGATGCTGGGATTACAGGCATGTGCCACTGTGCCTGTCCAGATCATGACATTTTAATGGGGCAATAGCTATCTGACTTCTGCTTGTTCACTCTTATATGCTTATTTATATTTATTCCTTGACTTTTATTTTAGGTTGAGGGGGAAAATGTGCCAGTTTGTTACATGGATAAATTGCATGTTTCTGAGGTTGGCATATGAATGATCCCATCACCCAGGTAGTGAGCATAGTACCAAATAGTACCACACCCCTCTTCCATACTTCCCCTGAGTAGTCCCCAGTGTGTATTTTTGCCATCTTTATTTCCATGTTTACCCAGTGTTTAGCTCCTGCTTATCAGTGAGAACATGCTTCTGCACAGCAACAGAAACTATCAGTAGAGTAAACAGATAAACCTATAGAATGAGAGAAAATACTCAGAAGCTATGCATTCAATAAATATCCAATGTCCAGAATCTATAAGGAGTTTAAACAATTCAACAAGCAAAAAACAAACAACCCCATTAAAAATGGGCAAAGGACATGTATACTTCTTTTAAAATCAGTTTTCTTGTGGTGTAATTGATGTTAAATAAAATTATATTTCAAGTGTTAAATTTGATGAGTTTTGAAGTATAGTCATGTACCTTTTACACAATCATCATGTCAAAACATTACTAACACTCCCAAATCTCTCTCATGGTCCTTTACAGCAATTATTCACCCCCATCCCCAGCCTCTGTTAACCACTGTTTCGCATTCTGTTGCTACAGTTTTGCCTTGAAAATTTTTATTAGACAGTACATAGTCTTTGGGGACCTACTTTCTTTTTATTTAGCATAATGCTTTTGATGCTTATCTATGTTGTAGCATGTATCAGTAGTTCCTTCTCCTTTTGTTGAATAATATCCCATTGAATAGATAGCCCACAATTATAATTATTAATAAAGATGATATAAGTTTTCAAGTAAAATCTTTGTGTAAAGTTACACTTTTACTACTCCTGGGAAAATACTTAGAATTCCTGGGTCATATAGCAAGTATATGCCTAACTTTGTAAGAAATGACCCAACTTCTTTTCCAAGTGACTGAACATACCAGTGAAATATGAAAATTCCGGTTGCTCTACATCTTTTCTAACAGTTAGTATAGTTAGTTTTTAAAATTTAACTGTTCTTGTGGATGTGTAGTGGTATCTCGTTGTCATTTTAATTTGGATTTCTCTATCAACTAGGGAAGCTGAGAATCTTTCTAAGTGCTTCCAAGCCATTTGTATATCTTCTTTGGTGCAGTGGCTACTCAATTGGCCCATATTTTAATAAGATAATTTCTGTTCTTAAAAGTTTTTAAGTATATTCTGGATAGGTGTTTTTAAAATCAGGTACATTTAAAAAATATCTTGTCCAAGCCTATTGGGATTGACGTTTCATTTTCTTGGTAAATTTTGAGGAGCAAAAGATCTTAATTTTGATAAAGAACAATTTACCAATTTGTTATTTTATGGTTCATACAGAATAATTTATCAATTTGTTATTTTATGGTTCATACTTGTTGTGTCCTATGAGGTATCTGTCAGGCTGAAGGGCAGAACAATTTTCTTCTATAGCTTCTTCTAGAAGTTTTATAACTTTGCTTTTACATTTAGTGCATGATCCATTTGAAGTCAGCCTTTGTTTATGGTGTGAGGTAAGAGCTGATTTTCTTTTATTATTTTTACTTTTTTGCATATGAATATTTTTACTTAGCCTAATGCTTTTGATGCTTATCAATGTTGTAGTATGTATCAGTAGTTCCTCCTTTGTTGAGTGATATTCCATTGAATGGAACTGAATGTGAATATTGATTTTTTTCAAGATCATTTGTTGCAAAATTAATATCTGTGTCTCTGTATCTGTCTCCCTCTCTCCACCCATTTGTCCTCCATACATTTTAACTTTGTCATTTATGTTGATTGCAACCCTGGCTTCTGGTGGTTAAATACCCTTTTCTGGCCTCTATTGCTTTAGTGCCCCATTGTCTTCATTGCTATCAATGAGACAAATTCTGTTGTGGTGTTTTCTATATCAGTTTTGATCCACAGAGGAGAGCCATTATGAACTTTTAAATAATGATAGTATCCCTCTCATATTCTTGATGGCTTTGGTCAATTGCGTACCCTCTCAGCCTCTTTTGTGACATAGAATCTTCTGATGGGGTTATATATAATCTCCTCAGGTCTTACATATCATAGACACCCCAGTATGCGTGATTTCTTAAGCTTTTTTTTTTTTTTTTTTTTTTGAGGTGGAGCCTCACTCTGTCACCAATTCCTTTCTTGACCATCTGCTATGGCAATTCAAGCATTTCCATTTTTCTCAGTGTGAATTATTACTTTCTCCAGGCTTATTGGAGCCACCCTAGCTGCAAACTGACACCATCTTTCAGAGTACTTTCCAGGGTGTTAAATATATATTGTGAGACAGTGTTCTAAGCCAATTAGTATTCAATGTATCTAGTCCTAATCCAGCCCCCTTTATCAAACACTCATTAAACCCAGGAAATAGGTACTATTCTGGTTTCTACTAATACATACTGGCTGGTTCTTTCATGTCTTTGTGGATATAGCTCCTATTCCTCTTTTATCAGGTCCAGCACTTCCGACTGGATTATTGCTGCAACTTAATCCCTTTTTTTTGATGATTTAGCATAAAGGAGGTGAGGGCCAGTGCTGAGTGGAAGTTCCTGTTGCTTTTCAGGGTAGGGGCTTCTGCAGGCTATTCTTGGATTGGGGAAGTGCTAAGTCTTAACAGGGAGGGCTAGGACATCTTTGCATGTTCTGAACTTAAGAGTAGTCTGGGCTGGGCATGGTGGCTCAAGCCTGTAATCCCAGCACTTTGGGAGGCTGAGGCAGGCAGATCACGAAGTCAGAAGTTCGAGGCCAGCCTGGCCAATATGATGAAACTCTGTCTCTACTAAAAATACAAAAGTTACCTGGGCATGGTGGCATGCACCTGTATTCCCACCTACTCAGGAGGCTGAGGCAGAAGAATCACTTGAATCTGGGAGGTGGAGGTTGCAGTGAGCCGAGATCATGTCACTGCACTCCAGCCTGGGCAACAGAGCAAGACTCTGTCTCAAAAAAAGAAAAAAAAAAAAAGAGTAGTTTGGGGAAACAAAATCCTAGGAGGAATCCACCCACATGTTATCATTTCATGCATTAGGGTCCCAGGTGTTTCTATGCAGGCTCCTAATCTTGCGTCAGTTGAGCATTCAGATCTGCATCAGTTGAACATTCATTTTTCTTTGAAACTGGGAGACTCTTCCTACTAAATCCTGAATTTGGTCTTTAGCTTTTCTTGCTTTCCAGAGTAGGAAAAATGAGGAATAAGGGCTTTTTAATAATCTGCCAAAGGACCCTATAGCCCTCACATTTAGTTTTCAATTGTTAACTTCCCTCAGTTTTTCATAATTCCTTGTAAGGGGTAAGTGTAAGTTAATAACAATCAGTGAATTTCATTGACTTTCTATGCGTCGTTTCTATTACATTTTCAAATACCTGAATTACAGCACAATGGCCAGGGTGCTCCTCTCCACAGACACATTTCTTCAAGGTTTAGCCATTGGGCCAATGTCTTGAGGCAGGGACTACCTGTGGCATGATATCACCTCGGATGGGTCCTTATTTGTCAGTCAGGGAGTTAATGATAGAGTTGCTAAACTCTATTTTGCCACCTGGTTTCTAAGACTTTTGATTGTTCCACTATACTAGATTCTCTGGGAAGCAGATGCTAAGCCAGAGTTAGGATTGGAAAGATTTATTGGAAATTAACACCTAAGACAGGAAAAGGGAATAAATAAGATTGACAGTAGGGAAATAGGATTGCAATGCAGATCTGACAGTCTCCTAACCCACTGAAGAATCTGAAGTGAAAATTGCTTGTTTTAGAGGTGTCTCATGTTGAGTAGTAAGTGGCTGGGTCCTTTTACCATATTCTTGCTCAGCCATCGATTGATGCCACCTTGAGAAGAGCATGAACTTGGCATGAAAGCTGGAGCAGACATGAAGAAATTAATAACCACAGGCTGACAGCTAACTGTACATTTTGGGGCTGGGTAAACGTCCCTTCTTGAAAGAGGATCTGAGTGGCACATTTCCATTTTTATCATATGGGATATCTTGCTGGTCTAGTGTTCTATGGAACACATTTGCATCCTATTCTATTAATTCTGCTAATGATAATGAAACAGTTTAGTAGTAGATAAGCATAATTATTGTTACTATTAGTGTAACTTGGCAATATTTAAATACTTGCACAAATTTGGGTACAACTGGATGTTTTATACCTACTAAACCTCTACTTCCTATTCAAAATTTTTATTTTAAATAAAAATTTTAACTTTCTCTCTCAGCTTTGGAACTTAAGGAATCATGAGGACTGGGCACGGTGACTCACGCCTATAATCCCAGCACTTTGGGAGGGCGAGGCAGGTGGATCACCTGAGGCCAGGAGTTTGAGACAAAGGTAGCCAATATGGTGAAACCCCATCTCTACTAAAAATACAAAAAAATTAGCTGGGTGTGGTGATGGGCACCTGTAATCCCAGCTACTCAGGAGGCTAAGGCAGGAGAATCCCTTGAACCTGGGAGGTGGAGGTTGCAGTGATCTGAACTCATGCCATTGCACTCCAGCCTGGGCAACAAGAGTGAAACTCTGTCTCAAAAAAAAAAAAAAAAGAAAAAAAAAAGAATCACAATCCCTAGTTTTATTCATTACTTTTAAAGATTCTTTTGGAGGTGGAGCCAAGATGGCTGAATAGGAACAGCGCCAGTCTATGGTGCCCAGCGTAAGCAATGCAGAAGATGGGTGATTTCTGCATTTCCAACTGAGATTCCAGCTTCATCTCACTGGTGAGTGCCGGACAGTGGATGCAGTGCACTATGCATGAGCTGAAGCAGGGCAAGGTATCACCTCACCCGGGAAGTGCAAGGGGTCACAGATTCCCTTTCCTAGTCAAAGAAAGGGGTGACAGACAGCACCTGGAAAATCAGGTCACTTCCACCCTAATACTGCACTTTTCCAACAGGCTTAACAAATGGCATACCAGGAGATTATATCCCACACCTGACTCAGAGGGCCCTATGCCCATGGAGCCTTACTCATCACCAGCACAGCAGTCTGAGATCGAACTGCAAGGTGGCAGCGAGGCTGGGGGAGGGGCACACACCATTGCTCAGGCTTGGGTAGGAAAACAAAGCAGCCAGGAAGCTCAAACTGGGTGGAGCCCACCGCAGCTCAAGGAAGCCTGCCTGCCTCTGTAGGCTCCACCTCTGGGGGCAGGACACAGACAAACAAAAGACAGCAATAACCTCTGCAGACTTAAATGTCCCTGTTTGGCAGATTTGAAGAGAGTAGTGGTTCTCCCAGCATGCAGCTTGAGATCTGAGAATGGACAGACTGCCTCCTCAAGTGGGTCCCTGACCCCTGAGTAGCCTAACTGGGAGGCACCCCCCAGTAGGGGCAGACTGACACCTCACGTGGCCAGGTACTCCTCTGAGACAAAACTTCCAGAGGAACGATTAGGCAGCAGCATTTGCGGTTCACCAATATCCGCTGTTCTGCAGCCACCACTGCTGATACCCAGGCAAACAGGGTCTGGAGTGGACCTCAAGTAAACTCCAACAGTCCTGCAGCTGAGGGTCCTGACTGTTAGAAGGAAAACTACAAACAGAAAGGACATCCGCACCAAAAACCCATCTGTACGTCACCATCATCAAAGACCAAAGGTAGATAAAACCACAAAGATGGGGAAAAACAGAGCAGAAAAACTGGAAACTCTAAAAATCAGAGCACCTTTCCTCCTCCAAAGGAATGCAGCTCCTCACCAGAAATGGAACAAAGCTGTACAGAGAATGACTTTGACAAGTTCAGAGAGGAAGGCTTCAGAAGATTAAACTACTCTGAGCTAAAGGAGGAAGTTCGAACCAATGGCAAAGAAGTGAAAAACCTTGAAAAAAAATTAGATGAATGGCTAACTAGAATAACCAATGCAGAGAAGTCCTTAAAGGAGCTGATGGAGCTGAAAACCACAGCATGAGAACTACGTGATGAATGCACAAGCCTTAGTAACCGATGCAATCAACTGGAAGAAAAGGTATCAGCGATGGAAGATGAAATGAATGAAATGAAGAGTGAAGAGAAGTTTAGAGAAAAAAGAATAAAAAGAATGAACAAAGCCTCCAAGAAATATGGGACTATGTGAAAAGACCAAATCTACATCTAATTGGTGTACCTGAAAGTGACGGGGAGAATGGAACCAAGTTGGAAAATGCAATGCAGGATATTATCCAGGAGAACTTCCCCAATCTAGCAAGGCAGGCCAACATTCAAGTTCAGAAAACACAGAGAATGCCACAAAGATACTCCTCAAGAAGAGCAACTCCAAGTCACATAATTGTCAGATTCATCAAAGTTGAAATGAAGGAAAAAGTGTTAAGGGCAGCCAGAAAGAAAGGTCGGGTTACCCACAAAGGGAAGCCCATCAGACTATAACAGCTGATCTCTTGGCAGAAACTCTACAAGCCAGAAGAGAGTGGGGGCCAATATTCAACATTCTTAAGGAAAATAATTTTCAACCCAGAATATAATATCCAGCCAAACTAAGCTTCATAAGAAATAAAATCCTTTACAGACAAGCAAATGCTGAGAGATTTTGTCAGTCACCACCAGGTCTGCGCTAAAAGAGCTCCTGAAGGAAGCACTAAACATGGAAAGGAACAACCGGTATCATCCACTGCAAAAACATGTCAAATTGTAAAGACCATCAAGGCTAGGAAGAATCTGCATAAACCAATGAGTAAAATAACCAGCTAACATCATAATGACAGGATCAAATTCACAAATAACAATACTAACCTTAAATGTAAATGGGCTAAATTTTCCAATTAAAAGACACAGACTGGCAAATTGGATAAAGAGTCAAGACCCATCAGTGTGCTGTATTCAAGAAACCCATCTCATGTGCAGAGACACATTTAGGCTCAAAATGAAGGAATGGAGGAAGATCTACCAAGCAAATGGAAAACAAAAAAAGGCAGGAGTTGAAATCCTAGTCTCGGATAAAACAGACTTTAAACCAACAAACATCAAAAGGGACAAAGAATGCCATTACATAATGGTAAAGGCATCAATTCAACAAGAAGAACTATCCTAAATATATATGCACCCAATACAGGGGCACCCAGATTCATAAAGCAAGTCCTTAGAGACCCAGGAAGAGACTTAGACTCCCACAAAATAAAAATGGGAGATTTTAACATCCCCCTGTCAACATTAGATGGATCAACGAGACAGAAAGTTAACAAGGATATCCAGGAATTGAACTCAGCTCTGCACCAAGCGGACCTAATAGACATCTACAGAACTCTCCACCCCAAAACAACAGAATATACTTTCTTTTCAGCACCACACCACACCTATTCCAAAATTGACCACATAGTTGGAAGTAAAGCACTCCTCAGCAAATGTAAAAGAACAGAAATTATAGCAAACTGTGTCTCAGACCACAGTGCAATCAAACTAGAACTCAGGATTAAGAAACTCACTCATAACTGCTCAGCTACATGGAAACTGAACAACCTGCTCCTGAATGACTACTGGGTACATAACAAAATGAAGGCAGAAATAAAGATGTTCTTTGAAACCAACGAGAACAAAGACACAACATGCCAGAATCTCTGGGACACAATCAAAGCACTGTGTAGAGGGAAATTTCTAGCACTAAATGCCCACAAGAGAAAGCAGGAAAGATCTAAAATTGACACCCTAACATCACAATTAAAAGAACTAGAGAAGCAAGAGAAAACACGTTCAAAAGCTAGCAGAAGGCAAGAAATAACTAAGATCAGAGCAGAACTGAAGGAAATAGAGACACAAAAAACCCTTCAAAAAATCAATGAATCTGGGAGGTGGTTTTTTTGAAAAGATCAACAAAATTGTTCCTATTTATCCACATCCTCTCCAGCACCTGTTTTTTCCTGAGTTTTTAACGATTGCCATTCTAACTGGTGTGATATGTTATCTCATTGTGGTTTTGATTTGCATTTCTCTGATGGCCAGTGATGATGAGCAACTTTTCATGTGTCTTTTGGCTGCATAAATGTCTTCTTTTGAGAATTGTCTGTTCATATCCTTTGCCCACTTTTTGATGGGGTTGTTTGCTTTTTTCTTGTAAATTTATTGGAGTTCATTGTCGATTCTGGATATTAGCCCTTTGTCAGATGAGTAGGTTGCAATAATTTTCTCCCATTTTGTAGGTTGCCTGTTCAATCTGATGGTAGTTTCTTTTGCTGTGCAGAAGCTCTTTAGTTTAATTAGATCCCATTTGTCAATTTTGGCTTTTGTTGCCATTGCTTTTGATGTTTTAGACATGAAGTCCTTGCCCGTGGAGTAATAGGAACACTTTTACACTGTTGGTGGGACTGTAAACTAGTTCAACCATTGTGGAAGTCAGTGTGGCAATTCCTCAGGGATCTAGAAATAGAAATACCATTTGATCCAGCCATCCCATTACTGGGTATATACCCAAAGGACTATAAATCATGCTGCTATAAAGACACATGCACACATATGTTTATTGTGGCACTATTCACAATAGCAAAGACTTGGAACCAACCCAAATGTCCAACAATGATAGACTGGATTAAGAAAATGTGGAACATATACACCATGGAATTCTATGCAGCCATGGAAAATGATGAGTTCATGTCCTTTGTAGGGACATGGATGAAATTGGAAATCATCATTCTCAGTAAATTATTGCAAGGACAAAAAACCAAACACCACATGTTCTCACTCGTAGGTGGGAATTGATCAATAAGAACACATGGACACAGGAAGGGGAACATCACACTCTGGGGACTGTTGTGGGGTGGGGGGAGGGGGGAGGGATAGCATTAGGAGATATACCTAATGCTAAATGACGAGTTAATGGGAGCAGCACACCAGCATGGCACATGTATACATATGTAACTAACCTGCACATTGTGTACATGTACCCTAAAACTTAAAGTATAATAATAATAAAAAAAAGTAAAGAAAAAAATAAAAAAATAAAAATTGAAAAAAAAGATCAACAAAATTGATAGACTGCTAGCAAGACTAAAAAAGAAGAATAGAGAGAAGACTCAAATAGAAGCAATAAAAAATGACAAAGTGGATATCACCACCGATCCCACAGAAATACAAACTACCATCAGAGAATACTATAAACACCTCTACACAAATAAACTAGAAAATCTAGAAGAAATGGATAAATTCCTCAACACATACACCCTCCCAAGAGTAAACCAGGAAGAAGTTGAATCTCTGAATAGACCAATAACAGGCTCTGAAATTCAGGCAATAATTAATAGCTTACCAAACAAAAAATGTCTAGGACTAGAGGGATTCACAGCCGAATTATACCGGAGGTACAAGGAGGAGCCGGTAACATTCCTTCTGAAACTATTCCAGTCAATAGAAAAAGAGGGAATCCTCCCTAACTCATTTTATGAGGCCACAGCATCATCCTGATACCAAAGACTGGCAGAGACACAACAAAAAAAGAGAATTTTAGACCAATATCCTTGATGAACATTGATGCAAAAATCCTCAATAAAATACTGGCAAACTGAATCCAGGAGCACATCAAAAAGCTTATCCACCATGATCAAGTGGGCTTCATCCCTGGGATGCAAGGCTGGTTCAACATACGCAATCAATAAACACAACACAGCAGATAAACAGGACCAAAGACAAAAACCACATGATTATCTCCATAGATGCAGAAAAGGCTTTTGACAAAATTCAATAACTCTTCAAGCTAAAAACTCTCAATAAATTAGGTATTGATGGGACGTATCTCCAAATAATCAGAGCTATCTATGACAAACCAACAGCCAATATCATACTGAATGGGCAAAAACTGGAAGCATTCCCTTTGAAAACTGGCACAAGACAGGGATGCCCTCTCACACCACTCCTATTCAACATAGTGTTGGAAGTTCTGGCCAGGGCAATCAGGCAGGAGAAGGAAATAAAGGGTATTCAATTAGGAAAAGAGGAAGTCAAATTGTCCCTGTTTGCAGATGGCATGATTGTGTATCTAGAAAACCCCATTGTCTCACCCCAAAATCTCCTTAAGCTGATAAGCAACTTCAGAAAAGTCTCAGGATACAAAATCAATGTACAAAAATCACAAGCATTCTTATACACCAATAACAGACAAACAGAGAGCCAAATCATGAGTAAACTCCCATTCACAATTGCTTCAAAGAGAATAAAATACCTAGGAATCCAACTTACAAGGGACGTGAAGGACCTCTTCAAGGAGAACTACAAACCACTGCCCAATGAAATAAAAGAGAATACCAACAAATGGAAGAACATTCCATGCTCATGGGTAGGAAGAATCAATATCATGAAAATGACCATACTGCCCAAGGTAATTTCTAGATTCAATGCCATCCCCATCAAGCTACCAATGACTTTCTTGATAGAATTGGAAAAAGCTACTTTAAAGTTCATATGGAACCAAAAAAGAGCCCGCATTGCCGAGTCAATCCTAAGCCAAAAGAACAAAGCTGGATGCATCACGCTACCTGACTTCAAACTATACTACAAGGCTACAGTAGCCAAAACAGCATGGCACTGGTATCAAAACAGATATATAGACCAATGGAACAGAACAGAGCCCTCAGAAATAATGCCACATATCTACAACTATCTGATCTTTGACCAACCTGACAAAAAGAAGAAATGGGGAAACGATTCCCTATTTAATAAATGGTGCTGGGAAAACTGGCTAGCCATATGTAGAAAGCTGAAACTGGATCCCTTCCTTACACCTTATACAAAAATTAATTCAAGATGGAGTAAAGACTTACATGTTAGACCTAAAACCATAAAAACCCTAGAAGAAAACCTAGGCATTACCATTCAGGACATAGGCATGGGCAAAGACTTCATGTCTAAAACACCAAAAGTAATGGCAACAAAAGCCAAAATTGACAGATGGGATCTAATTAAACTGAAGAGCTTCTGCACAGCAAAAGAAACCACCATCAGAGTGAACAGGCAACCTACAGAATGGGAGAAAAATTTTGCAACCTGCTCTTCTGACAAAGGGCTAATATCCAGAATCTACAATGAACTCAAACAAATTTACAAGATAAAAACAAACAACCCCATCAAAAAGTGGGCAAAGGATATGAACAAACACTTCTCCAAAGAAGACATTTATGCAGCCCAAAAATACATGAAAAAAATGCTCATCATCACTGGCCATCAGAGAAATGCAAATCAAAACCACAGTGAGATACTGTCTCACACTAGTTAGAATGGAGATCATTAAAAAGTCAGGAAACAACAGGTGCTGGAGAGGATGTGGAGAAATAGGAACACTTTTACACTGTTGGTGGGACTGTAAACTAGTTGAACCATTGTGGAAGTCAGTGTGGCGATTCCTCAGGGATGTAGAACTAGAAATACCATTTGACCCAGCCATCCCATTACTGGGTATATACCCAAAGGACTATAAATCATGCTGCTATAAAGACACATGCACACATATGTTTATTGTGGAACTATTCACAATAGCAAAGACTTGGAACCAACCCAAATGTCCAACAATGATAGAGTGGATTAAGGAAATGTGGCACATATACACCATGGAATACTATGCAGCCATAAAAAATGATGAGTTCATGTCCTTTTTAGGGACGTGGATGAAGCTGGAAACCATCATTCTCAGCAAACTATTGCAAGGACAAAAAAACCAAACACCGCATGTTGTCACTCATAGGTGGGAACTGAACAAGGACAACACATGGACACAGGAAGTGGAACATCACACACCGGGGACTGTTGTGGGGTGGGGGGAGTGGGGAGGGATAGCATTAGGAGATATACCTAATGCTAAATGACGAGTTAATGGGTGCAGCACACCAACATGGCACGTGTATACATATGTAACAAACCTGCACGTAGTGCACATGTACCCTAAAACTTAAAGTATATTAATAATAATAATAAAAGATCAGAGAGAGGTAGTCAAAGAAAAAAATGAGTTCTTGAAATACACCTCACATAAAAATCACTGACTTTCAAAACTGCTCTCAGAAATCTATAAGAAGATGTTAATTATTCTGTTAACTGAAATAATTTAGTTATTTATTTTAAAATATACGTGTTAAGTTAAAAAAAAAAGAAAAGTGGAGAAATTTCACATCTTAATTAATTATGAAACAATTTTTCCCCTTCATGTGAAAATAGATTTATTGCTGTTAAGTACTACTGCAGCATTGTTGTATTTCTGCAACTATAGGCAGGAATGGGAAATAGCATTATTGATTTCAACAGTGCTAACTCCTCAGGGTTTTATTTTTCCTTTTGCTTGTATTTTCATTTTGTTGATCTCAAGATTTACTCCCATCTCAAGATATGTTGAGATGGGAGAATTTGAAGTTAAAATGTAGAAATATAAAGTGGAAAATGTTTTGTAAGATAATTTTGTCAGTATGTTTCATAAGTCCTGAAACAGATCCTGTTATGTCACTTTCAGAAGAATATTACCTCAAATGCCCTGATTGTATGTCCCGAAATATTCAAATAGTGTCATTAACAATAGTGAAAACAACTATTTTAGTCTACTAGGAAAAAGCTCATAATATATTGCTAAACAAGAAAATCAGATTACATAGAAATTATCTACAAAATGATCCACCAGGCTATAAAAATTGCTAGCATTGGCAGTATAGAAGAAAAAAACTATGTAGGGATATTTGCATTAGGAAAAAATGGAAAAGAAAAGATTCTTTCAAGTGGATGTGTTTTAACAGTGGCAGTTTTTATTCAACTTTCTTTTCCCCACTTATGTACTGGAGTAATTCTCTACTTTTTATAGAGTACTTTCTCTTTTTCTCTTTTCTCTGGCTTTGTAGAGAGAGATTATTACTGCTAGGTAATTATATCTGAGGGTTTTATAATTTTTCATGGTGTCTCATGAGGGACCCTTTCTAGGAGAGTGTAGGAAGATGGGAATTCCTTCCCACTCCAACTAGAAGACTGTAGCGGGATTTCCTCTTGACCCTTAATTCTTTTAGCAGATATTCCTGAACATTTTGCCTTGCCACCTTTCCCCCCTTTTAATGAGAAACTGATTTAATACTCATTTATATTTAATATATAAGTTCTTTAATACTATTTGAAGTTAGCAACTTTCATTTCTTTATATAGAGAGTTACTTTCAAAGCAATTATGACCTTTTTTTCTGGAAATTAAAAGCACTGAAAGGAAATTTAATTAGCATTTTGATTCTTGGATTTCTTTGAATTAATGACATCCTTGTGACCAGAAAAGAGAAGGGCTGCAAATGGAAATAGACAACAATTCTGAATTTAAGCAATGGTTAGAAAGAAGAGTGGAAATAAATACAAATTATAACATTTTGTTTTTCTCCTTGCACATGGATGCTTTCCAAGACAATAAAAATAATGGCTTTATATAGCCAGGGGCAGAGTTTGATACTAAGATGCAAATCATAAATATGGATAGGAATCTTGAAATGGCAGTTGAAAATATTACTGGAATTAGATACAGAAATTCAGTGTGTATACATGTGTATGTGTGTACGTTGTCAACTTCTGCCTTTAAACTTGTCTTTTAGAACTTCTCGTTAGAGGGTATATGTTACAGGATTGTATTAGGACATGGAAACTTCTCTATCTTTATGTTTGTTTTCAATCAATATCATCCAAGTCACAGCAATTATCATCTCACTTTTAAATTGCTTTTAAAATAATTGGGAACAAAGTTCATTATTTTTCACACAATCATACTAATCAAGCTGATGTGTGTGTGTGTGTGTGTATATATATATATATATATATATATATATATACACACATTTGCCTTACATCCAAGAAAAAAATTAAAATACTGTACCAAGTAATTTTTAAGAGAATTAGAGTTAATAATAATAATTCCCAAGTGCCATGGTTTGAGTGTGAAAATTGGTCATGAGTGAGGTGTTGCTATAACAAATACCTGAAAATGTAGAAGCAGAAAACAGTTTTGGACTTGGATAATGGGCAGAGGCTAGAAAAATTTGGAGGATCAGGCTGGAAAAAGCCTGGATGGCTATGAATGAAGCTTTAAGGACAATTCTGGGGAGGACTCAGAAGAGTATAGCTGTAGGGAAACTCTGAATCTTTTTAGAGATTGTTTAAGTGGTTGTGATCAGAATCTTGGTAGAAATATGGACAGGAAAGGTCATTTTGATGAGGTCTCAGAGGGAAATGAAGACTATCTTATTGGAAACTGGAGTAAATATCATCTTTGTTAAAAGGTTGTAAATAACTTGGCTGCATTGTGTCCATGCCCAAGGGCTTTACAGAAAGCAGAATATAATAGTGATGAACTAGAATATTTGGTGGAGGAAATTCCTAAGCAAAATATAGAAGGAGCTGTATGAGTACTTTTAGCCATTCATATTAGGTTGGTGCAAAATAATTGTGGTTTTTGCCATTGAAAGTAATGGCATGTCTTTTAAAGACATGAAAGGAGAGGAATGATTTAAAGACAGAATTGAAATTAAGAGTTAAGCAGAGTGAAAATATTTGGAAAATTAATAGCCTGGTCATGTAAAGAGTGAAAAGGCATTTTTAAGGGAGCAAACCAAGGGTAGGGCTAAGCAGCTGTTTGCAAAAGAGATTAGTGTAGATAGAAGGGAGCCAGTTGCTGTTCATCAAACAATAGGAGAATGACCCTGAAGGCATTTTGAAGTTCTTCAAGGCTGCCATGCCCATCACATGCCCAGAGCTCTAGGAGGGCAGACTGATTTTAGAGGATGAGATCAGGGCACCTTCCATGGGCTCACTACAAGAGCTGCCTTGGCACTTCAGTCCCCCACATTCCAGTGCAGTGTTCCTCAGCTGGCCCATCCACAGCTCAAGTAGACCCAGGTGTTGCTAGTGCAAGCAGTAAGCCTTGGCAATGCCCATACGGTGCTGGCTCTGCATATGGACAGACTGTCCAAGTTGTGGGGCCATGGCAGCCTCTACCTAGGTATCAAAAAAATGTAATGGAAAGTCTGAGGGCCCAGGCAGAAATCTGTTGCAGGGGTGGAGCCACTGCAGACAGGATCCCCAGTAGGATAATGACTAGTTGAGCCATGGAAGGGGGGCCACCCCTGAAACCCAAGAACTATAATGCTACCAGCATGAAACTTCCACATGGCAGAGCTGTAAGCATGAGATGGCAACCATAAGAGTGCTGAGTGAGCTGAGCTCAGCAAAACCATAGGGGTGGATAGGGGTGGGGCTGCCTAACCCCTGCCTGAGTGTGTCAGAGAGGTGAATGATTATCTTTCACATGGAGTAAAAGATTATTCTGAAGCTTTAAGGTTTAATGTTTTCCCTGTTAGCTTTTAAATCTACTTGGGGCCTGGAATGGGAATGTCTATCCTATGCTTGTTCCACCATTGTATTTGGAAGCATATACGTATCTTGTATGTATGTACAGATGAATCATATCTTGAGTCTCACCCATATCTGATTCAGATGAAACTCTGGACTTTGGACTTTTGAGCTGATGCTGGAACAAGTTAAAACTTTTGGGGTTATTGGGATGGAATGAATGTATTCTGCATGTGAGAAGGGCATGAATTTTGGAGTCAGGGGTGAAAAGCTATGGTTTGAATGTGTCCCCCAAATTTATGTGTTGGAAACTTAATCCCCAGTGCAATAGCATTGAGAGGTGGGACCATTAAGAGGTGATTAGCTCTAATGTCCTTATTGTCAGAGCAAGTTCATTATTGAAGGAGTGAGTTTCTTATGAAAGGATAAATTTAGGTTTCTTCCCTCACTGTCTCCCCATACGATGTCTTCCACCATGTTATAATACATCAAGAAGGCCCTCACCAGGTGCCAGTGTGTTGATCTTGGACATCTGAGACTCCAGAACTATGAAGAACAAAGATTTCTTCTTCTTTTTTTTTATATGAATTACCCAGTCTCAGGTATTTGGTTATTGCAGCACAAAATAGACCAAGACACCAGGTTTCTATTTTTTCAAATTATCGTGCTGTCTTTTGGAACTCTCATATTTTCATTAATTAAAAAAATTCTTTGTTCTATTACAGATATGCTTTTTCAATTACTCAATACAATTTTAAGCACAAGATGGAAGTTATTATCTAGTGATGGCTAACTAGAAAAATATATATTTAACTTCTGTTAAAAGATGTTGTTTGGGATTTATATAAAAATTACAAATAATTTGCATTTCTCTGATGGCCAGTGATGGTGAGCATTTTTTCATGTGTTTTTTGGCTGCATAAATGTCTTCTTTTGAGAAGTGTCTGTTCATGTCCTTTGCCCACTTTTTGATGGGGTTGTTTGTTTTTTTCTTGTAAATTTGTTTGAGTTCATTGTAGATTCTGGATATTAGCCCTTTGTCAGATGAGTAGGTTGCGAAAATTTTCTCCCATTTTGTAGGTTGCCTGTTCACTCTGATGGTAGTTTCTTTTGCTGTGCAGAAGCTCTTTGGTTTAATTAGATCCCATTTGTCAATTTTGGCTTTTGTTGCCATTGCAAATCAAAACCACAATGAGATACCATCTCACACCAGTTAGAATGGCAATCATTAAAAAATCAGGAAACAACAGGTGCTGGAGAGGATGTGGAGAAATAGGAACACTTTTACACTGTTGGTGAGACTGTAAACTAGTTCAACCATTGTGGAAGTCAGTGTGGTGATTCCTCAGGGATCTAGAAGTAGAAATACTATTTGATCCAGCCATCCCATTACTGGGTATATACCCAAAGGACTATAAATCATGCTGCTATAAAGACACATGCACACGTATGTTTATTGCGGCATTATTCACAATAGCAAAGACTTGGAACCAACCCAAATGTCCAACAATGATAGACTGGATTAAGAAAATGTGGCACATATACACCATGGAATACTATGCAGCCATAAAAAATGATGAGTTCATGTCCTTTGTAGGGACATGGATGAAATTGGAAATCATCATTCTCAGTAAACTATCACAAGAACAAAAAACCAAACACCGCATATTCTCACTCATAGGTGGGAAGTGAACAATGAGAACACGTGGACACAGGAAGGGGAACATCACACTCTGGGGACTGTTGTGGGGTGGGGGGAGGGGTGAGGGATAGCATTGGGAGATATACCTAAAGTATAATAATAATAAATAAATAAATAAAAATAAATAAAATAAAATAAAATAAAATAAATTTCTCTTGTTTGTAAATTAAAAAAAATTACAAATAAAGGTGTATAAATTCTAATCTTATTACCTTAACTCTAATCATAATATAATCCTTAATGTGATGTTATTGCATATGTATTTTAATTGCTTATTGTCTCCCATAAATGCTGATATTTAGACACATAAAACATGGTTTACCTTTCTCACAATTAAAGAGAGTGATCTCGTAGATAGATGAAAAGAATTCTAACTACCTACTGGACTTTAGAGAAAGGAGAAAAACTATGAGATATTTTGAGGAACTCATAGCTTTTATTGCTATCAGAGTTTTCTAATTATCAGGGAAAACTCTTATGTCCATTATAGTATTGTAATAATTACCTTAAGGCTGAATTTCTTAAAGCAACTATGGATATTGTTGCTTTAAGAACATAATCACCTTGGATACCAAGTACACTGAGTAAGCATTTTTCATTATTTCATCTCCCTTTACACACAGATAACATACTATGATAACTTTTATTTTCTAAAGAGGCCTCAATTAGTACTTGATGAATGCATCAATTACTGGTAGCCAGTTTTTCTCTCTCACTTACTTTTTCTCAGAATTTAAAAACAAAATATAGATAACTATTTTTTCAAACACCTTTTGCCTATAGGCATAAGCTGATGTGTTAATTTTCTTATTTTACAGAAAGTAAATTTAGGACTTTAGGCAAGGTAAAGGAGACTTGTTTTCTTTAGTATTTTTTCTATTTTGTTTTCCTTGACTGGGTTTGTGAAGCACTGCATGAGATGTCATTTTATCATTAAGCCAAAAACCAAAAAGATGCACACCTTCTTAGAAGATGTTATGTCTAAAATTTTATGTGAGTGAGAGAGTAAATCTGATGCCCAATTTATATCTACACTTTGATGGATCACATGATTCATAGCTTTTCACTCTTGATGCATCAAGGCCTTGTTAATTTCATGTAGGTACTTATATCCAGGACTATGAAGTTTCTAGGAGAAATGAACACAATGTTTAAGAGAATGGAACATATAATGTTTTATCTGTATTTGTTTAAATACTTATATAATTTGAGAATGAAGCCTATTTAAGTGTAAACTATCTATAAATAATTTTTTAAAAGCCTATCTCTGATATTTAGTATTTAATAATGAAAAAGACTACTAGAAACAACAAATTTAAATGTCTCTGTGATGATGCTGGTACTAGGAGGTTTTTAATGACTATAGTGAATGTATTTTTCTTAAGAAACCATATTGTTTTTCAATATAACAAAAATGTGCCTTTACTGAATTACATTTTGAATTTGATTCCATAGTATCACTATCTGAATAAAACAAAAATGTAATTCATCTTTGTGTTTGTGAGGTTGTAACTGAAAAACTTTTACTGTAATCTCAGATGTACAAGAAAATAGAAAATCAAAGATTTTATAAGACTATGTAATAAAGAATTGTATATAGTGATCAGTATGTTTAATATATGTTTAAATTCAAAATTCAAAATGAAGACATTAACTATTGGGTACTGTTTTTACTTGGTAACGTTTAATACACACATTATTGCTTACTGTGTTAGGTGCCAATATGTTCCTTAAATTTAATTTGAACCATAACAAAAACAAAACACTGGATTGTCTTCACTTCTCATATCATCTAAAATATTGTCTCACAAAATAGATTATATTTTGTGATTTATAATTTTTCTCCTTAATATAAAATTGATTGTATAATTCAATTTACATGAAATGTTGCATTCATTGAAAAACATTTTCTAATCCCTTTTTCTGCTTAGTAAGATCTCTCTGTAAATATTTATGAATTTGCCCTTTAAACAAAACAAAAAAGAACTTTTCAGATTCAAAGCAAAACACAACAAAAGAAACAAATTAGGAAAGCATTTTTTCCTTGGCAAGAGATCTTTTTATGAATATTTGGCTCAGGACAGTATTGAAAATTGCGACATTTTTTTCTTCTTCTCAGGCAAGGGTTTCCCTCTTCCGTTTTCTAGTGTAATTCTGGGTGTTGGTCTGATCTCTATGTTTATTTTTATGCAATGATGACAGCACATCTTTATGTTGACCAACTACTGACAAAAGCAATTTTACCTAAGCAGTGACAGTTGTGACAGCAAATCATTTTCCAGGCTGTAAATTTAGTCTCCTGTGGCAATTTTCTTTGGTACTATCTTTCAAATTTCCCATATGCTTTTAACTTTGTTCCATTATCATACTATATTTATATCATATTTATTTCATACTATAAATCATTTATATTTATATTTATATAAATATACTATATTTATATCATACTATAAATCATTATGGTTCCTGAGAGTGTTAAATATCAATCTCTTGTAAGATAAGTTTATTCCATGAATATTAGAAGACAGATAAATTCTTAACTACAATCCACTTACCCTATCAATCCAAGCTCCTAATTCTGTCTTAATTAATATCCCCAGTGTCTTTTTATACATGATGCTATAATATGCTGTTACCTTTTTGAAAAATCAATTTAATCAATGTTTCTGCTGAACTGATGTGTTGGCTTTGTATTGCACAAATTTAGAAATTACTTGAATTTTTATTGACCTGTTTCATTATTTTTGCCTTTTGAAGGTGTAGTCACAAAGTGCATGTTCAATGATTTACTCAAAAGGAAAGACCACATGAAATATTTTGATTTTTACATTGCACTTATGTAGATTAGAATGAAAGACTGGAAACCAAAGTCATATTGTTGACTGGAATAAGACCTACACTTTTAGAACTGGAAAGCAAATATTTTTATGTTTTCTTAGGAGTAGTATACAGGCATTTTATTTTTATTTTTATTTTTATTGTTAACTTTTATTTTAAGCTCAGGGGTACAAGTGCAGGTTTGTTATATAGGTAAACTTGTGTCATCGGGGTTTGTTGTACACAAGTTTCATCACCCAGGTGTTAAGCCTAGTACCCATTAGTTATTTTCTGACTTCTTCCTCCTCCCACCCTCCAATAGGCACCAGTGTGTTTTGTTCCCCTCTATGTGTCCATGTGTTCTCATCATTTATCTTCCACTTATAAGTGAGAGCATGTGGTATTTACTTTACTGTTCCTGCATTAGCTTGCTAAGGATAATGGCCTCCAGCTCCATCCATGTCCTTGCAAAGGACATAATCTCATTCTTTTTTATGGCTGTATAGTATTCTGTGGTGTACATGTACCACATTTTCTTTATCCATCTATTATTAATGAGCATTTAAGTTGATTCCATGTTTTTTCTATTGTGAAGAGTGCTGCAATGAACATACATGTGCATGTGTCTTTATAATACAATGATTTATATTCCTTTGGGCATATACCCAGTAATGGAATTGCTGGGTTAAGTGGTATTTCTGTATTTAGGTCTTTGAGGAATTGCCACACTGTCTTCCACAGTGGCCGAACTAATTTACACTCCCACCAATAGTGTATAAGTGTTCCTTTTTCTTCACAACCTCACTAGCATGTTTTTTTTTTTTGACTTTTTGATAATAGCCATTCTGACTGGTGTGCATTCAATGTTTATAAAAGATCTTCAACTTTGTGAAGAAAGTTCCCTGCAAATAGAGTTATTAAACATTAGAATAGCTTTAGGAAGAAGATTACCTTTAAATGACGTTTTAGAATAGATGGGACACTCACCGTTCTGAAACTATTTGAGAGTATACAAGGGTAGAAGATAGAAGCATTCTTTTGGAGGTTTGTCATATTTTTATCTATTGATAATAATATATAAAAAATAAATACTACTGTAACAATATTTAGCAGTCTTGATCCACTGGGATACAGATGTGGACTATGTGTTTTTTTGCACTACTTCTGTAGTCTCTGAAATCTCCATGCATTTTCTGTTATGTAGTGAGCCCTTTTAATGACATCCAGTTTGATTCATAATGTCTTTGTAACTTTCAGGGCCTGCAGAATTGTGGAGTCACTTCTTGCTATCTCATTGGCCTGAAAGCTTCCTTCTTTCACTCTCCTCCACATGTAACCCTTCTACCCAAGGCTAGACTAGTGGCCTGGAGACCATGTACTTCTTTTTACAAAATGTGTTCCCAACCACATTCCCTGCCCTACTCCTCTGGTATTTGAGAGGTAGGGCCAGTTTTCTCCTTAGAGGGTTTTACTTGGCAATATCATTTTTCTTTCCTTTGTAGGTTGTGATTGCTTTTTGGCTTTTCTACCAGGTTGCTGTGGCTTAATGTCTAGGAATGATGATACCTCTAGCTCCACAAACTTTATAGACTTTGTGATTCTAATTTCTGTCTTCTCACTAATGCCCAGCTAGTGGTTTCATGCTGCCCTCCTGATTCAGGTATCTCTTTCCCTCCTTTCAAAGTAGACTGTTGAGCTTCAAGATACCACAATCAGATTTATTCTCTGGGGCCCCAAAGCTGGGATACAGACACATGCCAAACATCCCTTGTTTATCAGCATTGGAGAAAGTAGTAATGTTTTTCCTAATGGTGTGCTATATCTACTGTAATCCCTTCATTCTTTGGCTTTAGAAAAGATATCCATCAGCACTTCACCCCTTTAGCACTCTAAGATAAGGTAGGCATTAGAGAAGAGAGAATAACTTTCTATTAAAAATTAATCACTTTTTAAGAAAAAAAATACAGGAAAAGCCGTTAAGTAATCATTCCCATATACTCCCATCCTCCCTTTTTCCCTCAGTTTTTTTCTCTGAAGTGATTGTTTTCATTTCTAGTTGAGCATTACTCCCCAGAACTTTCCCAGTTTTGTCCCCATGCCCTGTTGAATTCTGCTCTTGCCAGATCTATATTAGGTAGACAAAATCAGTTCTAAGTAAGCAAGATCTATAAAAAATGGCCTCAGATTTTTTTATTAGCTCTTCTAAGCCAAATTAGTCTCTGTATGGTTATCCAAACTTAGACTTGCAGACTTATTAGAAAAATATTACTAAATATACGTGTCCATAGGTATTGCAGATGATGTATGATTAGGAAGAATGCAGGTGTCTTTATTTATTTTTATGCTTTTTACTTCCCTTGAGTAAAAATTTTAGAGATGATTGAACAGGGGAATATTCAAGTACTCATAAATCCTATACTACTAGAGACAAATTGTATTCACAACTCAAAATACATGGGATTTTCTGTAGGAAGGTTGCATTTTTTTCTCTCTTTATTTAGTTACCTGTGGCAGGTAACTATTTTCCTACTGGTGTGCTATATCTGGTGCAATCCCTGTATTTGGTTTTGGAAAAGATATTGATCAGCACTTCGCCCCTTTAGTACTCTGAGATAAGCTAGGCACTAGAGAAGAGAGAATGACTTTATATTAAAAATTATTCACTTTAAGGAAAAATACAGGAGAAACAGTTAAGTAGTCATTCTTTTTTTTTTAAATTATACTTTAAGTTCTAGGGTACATGTGCACAACATGCAGGTTTGTTACATATGTATACAAGTTCCATGTTGGTGTGCTGCACCCATTAACTCGTCATTTACATTAAGTATATGTCCTAATGCTATCCCTCCCCCCTCCCCCTACCCCACGACAGGCCCCAGTGTGTGATGTTCCCCTTCCTGTGTCCAAGTGTTCTCATTGTTCAATTCCCACATTTGAGTGAGAACATGCGGTGTTTGGTTTTTTGTCCTTGTGGTAGTTTGCTGAGAATGATGGTTTCCAGCTTCATCCATGTCCCTACAAAGGATATGAACTCATCCTTTTTTATGGCTGCATAGTATTCCAGTATTCATTCTAATACACTCCCTTACTCCCATTTTCCCTCAGTTTTTTCTCTGAAGTGATTGTTTTTATTTCTTCTTGAGCATCACTCCCCAAGGCAAGGAAACAAAAGCTGGGAGACTTGACAGGAAGATTCATGTTCTTCCTACAGAGGTAGGTTTTATCTAGAGGAATCAAGTAGGCCAAGGAATCAAGTAGGCCAAGAGGCTCACTGAGCAAGTCCATCAATATTGGTAATCAGTAAGACTAGGAAGTGCACGATTATGAGGCTGAGCAGCATGGAAATACACTTAGTTGGGGTAGAGATGATTGAACGGGGAAATATTCAGAAGTACGATAGGAGATGGCCAATTTGAGATGTCACTAAGGTAGAAGGAAATCTGCTGGGGTGGTCTAGCCCTAGAGAAGAAAATTTAAACACAGTGCAAAGGGTTCAGTTTTATAAGGGAAGTTGGAGTGAGAGGCATGCTAGCTGAAGTCACCATAGAAGGGAAATGAAAGCCAAAGTCTAACCAGCTAGCATACATGGAAGAAGTACAGGTTCTGGGCCTGTACGTGTGCTGAGATGAGACTTGGCCATGGTACTTCCTGGATCTGGTTGATAGGTATAAAGAGAATTTAGGATGACCCAGCAGTTCAAGTCTATGAAACATGATTTCATTCCAGCCTAACTGGTATACTAATTCCTACAGTTAGGCCTGATCCTGCAGAAGGACTTACAGCATAATCCAAATGAAGAGGTAGTAGAGGAGGCAAAAAAGGAAAAAAAGGCTTATGTTACAAAGATAACATTTATTTTTTTCCCCTTAAAGTTTGGTTTTAGGGAATATAATTGTAGGATAAAAGAGTTCACTAATGTCTAAAACTGACCCAGGAGGTATTTGACTATAAGGCATAACATTTTAAGCTTATTACTATATATTATATTATATTATATGATAATATATAAATAATTTATAATATAATTTATATTATAATTTATATATAATTTATAATATAATTTATATATAATTTATATAAAATAATTTATAATATAATTATAATATAAAATGTAATAATTATATTATAATATAATTATAATGTAGTATAATAATATTATAATAATGTGTATATTATATTATATTATGTTATATTATATTATATTATATTATATTATATTATATTATAATTTCCTTGAGGGAAAGCAAAGTGTAGATAGATACCCTTGGATAACTTTCAGAAAAGTTCTATAGGACAATAAGGGGGCCAATAATTTGAAGCAACAAGTCTGGTAGGAGGTCCTGCTATGACAATGTAGTTAGAAAAATGACACAATATTTTATAATTTAGTTATAAGTGGGTAAGGCCTGAGACACACAGGCTATGCAAAATGTTGGTATACATAAGTAAAATTTCCTTAGTGACCATTTTAGCTTAATTTCATTTGTTTTTGCTTTTAGTTGGTGAATTCTTCGCAGTGCATTTTATGTTAGAGCAATGGCCCCACAACTTAGCAGCATGAGTGTTCATCTGTGCTGTCAAAATCATAGGCACATTGAAATTTATTGTCCCCTTGTCTGTTTTGTTAAATAACTATTCAGATAACATTCACTCAGATTGTTATTTATTAATCCAAATAAAATGATCAAGAAACTAAGAGTTGAAACTACTTCAACATGGGTACTTTTTATTAAGAAAAGTATATTTAATTTGAGAATAAGAATTTTTTTAGTGTTTTCTCTCTGAAGCCATAAGATATTTGAATTTGAAGTGATACGTTGTTTTATTTATAAGAATGTTTTGTTTGTTTGTTTCTTTTTAAAGAAATATTGCATGATTTCCATCACATCACTATTGCTTCCTTCTTGGAAAAATTATTTGCTTGGTTGAATTTCCCAACCTTTAAAGAGAACCTTGTAAATGTATAGGTTATAGTTATTTTAAGAGGATTGCAACATCTCTCATTTCATACCATCATTTCAGTGAGGTCTTCTCCCTTCCTGCCCCCCAGTCCTACTTTATTTCTTATTTTCTGCACTGGTTTGTAAAATCTGCTTAAAGATACAGGTTTGTCAGATTATTTTTTGTCCACTTCAATTATTATCATTTGGGAAGATGGTCAGACTGAATGACTTAATTTACCTAATCCCAAGTTTCTATTTGTGGTCATTGAGTCTTTCCAGTTTTAGACCATTACATTAAATTCTGGAGATAAGTGGAAGACAAATGCATATTTGCTATAAAGTTAATTAAGAGGGTTAGACCAGAACTAAGACATTCATGGTTTCCTTAACCAATGCATTTTTTTAATTTAAAAAATAATTAAATTCATACCAACAAAATTCTTGGGATCATGATGAAACATAAAATGGTGAGCAAGTTTAGAAACAAATTCTTCTGTTCTATTATATTTGGAAGCAGACTTGTAAAATACCTTTTCTCTGCTCAACGCCCATCAGCTCACAATGCCTAATTGCTCTTTAAAATGACTTGTGGAGGGCATCAGGGAAGAGATGAAAAGGATTCAGAGATGGTGTAATAGGGTAGTGGTGTTATGGTTGAGATTATAGAAGACATTTTTCTAACTGTGTAGAAAAACATGGTTAAAAACTGTGTTTGCTGATTTTTAGTAAGTTAAATCAGTACTAGGTAAAACTAAATGTCAAACTATTGAAAAGCTAGAAAAGATACCATCTCCCTCTTGGATTTGAGAAATGGCCATTGGACAGAACCACAATAGAGTTTTAATTTTAGTTTCAACTTAATTTAATTCACTAGAAAGCTTTTGTCTATGGATGCTTTTATTTTAACTAAAATACTCATTACATGTTGTTGGGTAATAATTTGAAATTGAGAAATTTTAAAAAATAATCAAGTTTTCAAATTGTGGCTATTCTTCTTTAGAGTGCTCTGCCAAATACCTCTAGATTATATTGACTAGATTAGAGTTTAGAATTTCAAGTGGCCTTTTACTGTTTGTTTTTGTATTTTTTTCTCTCCAACCCAATTATTTTACTAAATTTTTCCAATATGTAACGTATTTAGATGGTTCACAATTCATAGAATAGAGAATTCAGAGAAACATCTCTCCTATTCCTGAAACTCAGCCACTCCTCTTCTCACAGACAACCAATATATTTCTTTTCAGAAATATTTGTATTACATACCTACATACACACTGACTTTTTTCATTTTTTATTTATTGACAGGACCCTATACTTTTTTTTTAACCTTAGAAGATATTAGAGATCCTCCCATATAGTAACTCCTTATTATTTATTATGGTTGCATGTTATTCCACTGTATAAACATATCATAATTTGGGGAGACAGGTTGTATTAGTCCATTTTCATGCTGCTGATAAAAACATACCCAAAACTGGGCAATTTACAATAGAAAGAGGCTTAATGGACTTACAGGTCCATGTGGCCGCACATGGCAGAAGGAGAGGCCTCACAATCAAGACACAGAGTGAAAGGCATGTCTCACATGGCAGCAATCAAAATAAGAGAGCTTATGCAGGGAAACTCCTCTTTCTAAAATGATCAGATCTTGTGAGACTTATTCACTCTCATGAGAGCAGAATGGGAAAGACCTGCCCCTATGATTCAGTAACTTCCATTAGGTTTCTACCATGACATGTGGGAATTCAAGATGAGATTTGGGTGAGGACATAGCCAAATCATATCACAAGTGGAAGAAGATGGTACAATAGAAGGCTCCACTCATTGTCCCCCTGGCAAGGACACCAATTTAACAACTATCTATGTAGAAGAAACACCTTCATAAGAACCTAAAATCAGGTGAGCCCTCATAGTACCCCATTTTATCTTCATATATCTGGAAGAAGCCCTGAAGAGGTAGAAAAGACAGTCCTGAATCACCAACACCACCCTTCCCCAGCCCCTGGCAGAAGTATGTGGTGCAGAGAACATCTCTAGGCACTGGGGGAAGGAGAACACAACAATTGGGAGGGATTGAGCTCAGTGCTGTCCTGTTAGAGCATAAAGGAAAGCTGGACAAAACTCAGCTGATGCCCTCCCACAGGGGGAGCATTTAAACCAGCCCTAGTGAGAGTGGAATCGCCAATCCCAGAGTGCCAAACTTGATTTCTAGCAAACTTTGCCACCATGGACTACAGTGCTCTGTGTCTCTAAAAGAAGTTGAAAGACAGTCTAGGCCATAAGGATGGCAACTTTTAGGCAAGTTCAAGTGCTGAACTAGGCCCAGAGACAGTGGACTCCAGGGGCACATGACCTATTGAGACACCAGTCAGGGTTGCTAAGGGAGTTGGTGGCATTAGCCCTCCCCTAAATCCAGGCTGCATACCTCATGGCTCCAAAAGAGACTCTTTCTATCTGCTTGAGGAGAGGAGGGGAAAGAGCGGGTAAGACTTTGTCTTGCATCTTCGATAGCAGCTTAGCCACAGCAGGATAGGGCATCAGTAAGAGTCATGAGGCCCCCGTTCCAGGATCTAACACCTGGACAACATTTAAGGACACACCCTGGACCAGAAGGGAACCCACTGCCTTGAAGGAAAAGACCCAGTCCTGGCAGCATTAATCACCTGCTATCTGAAGAGCCCTGAATAACCAGCCCCAATACCCAGGTACTATGTCAAGAGCCTTGAGTGAGCCTCTGAGACTTGCTGGCTTCAGGTGAGAATGAGCACATTACCAGTTGTGGTGGCTATAGGGCAAAACTTTTTCTGCTTGAGAAAATCAGAGGGAAAAGTAAAGGGGGCTTTGTCTTACACATTAGGTACCAGCACAGTCGCAGCGGGGTAGAGCACCAAGTGGGCTCTTGGGGCCCCTGACTCTAGGACTTGACTTTACTTTTGGATGGCATTATTGAATCTACCCTGAGCCAGGGGAGTGCTCACTGCCATGAAGAGTGAGTCCCAGGCAAGGCAGAATTCACTACAAACTGACTTAAGAGACCTTGGCCCTTAAGGGACATTGGTGGTAGTCTGGTGTTACTTCTTGTGGCCTGGGGTGGGGGTGGCTACAGAGTGAGTTTCCTCTGCCTTTAGAAAGGTGAAAAAAAGATGGGAACTAGTGGTTTGAGTGCCAGCTCAGCTACACTACAGTAGAACAACAGGTAGACTTCTAATATTTCTGATTATAGTCTCTGATTACTGGATGGTACCTCTGAACCCACCTGGGGAACAGAAGACCTTTCCACCCAGAAAGGAAAGACACTGGCTTGGCTGGTTTGCCACTGGCTGATTGTGGAGCCCCTGGGCTTTGGCTGAACATAGGCAGTACAGAGGGAGTTGTTACAGTAGGCCTTGGGTGAGACCCAGAGCAGTTACAGTGGTGGTGGCCATAGGAGTGCTTATGTCTTTTTACCCCCAGCTTCTTCACCCCCAGTATTAGAACAAAGAGAGAGACCCTGTTTGTTTAGGAGAAAGTGAGAGACAAGAAAGTGAAGACAAGATTCTGTGCTTGATAATCCAGAGAATTCTCCCGGACTTTGTCTAAGACCATCAGGGTGGTGTCTCTAAGAATCTGCAACAACCACAGTGTTACTAGGCTTGGGGTGCTCCCTAAAGCAGATACAGCTTAGATCACAACACCCAACTTCTTTCAAATATTTGGAAATCCTTCCCAAGAAGAAAAGCTAGAAATAAGCTCAGACAGTGAAGTCTACAATAAATACCTAACTCTTCAATGGCCAGACACCAACAATGTCTACTAGCGACAACATCATCCAGGAAAATATGATATCACCAAATGAACTAAATAAGGCACCAGAGACCAATCCTGGAAAAACAGAGATATGTGACCTTTCAGACAGAGAATTGAAAATAGCTGTGTTGAGGAAACTCCAAGTGTTCAAGATAACACAGCAAATGAGTTCAGAATTCTATCATATAAATTTAACAAAGATATTGAAATAATTAAAAAGAATCAAACAGAAATTCTGAAGCTGAAAAATGCAATAGGCATACTGAAGAATGCATTAGAGTTCTTCAATAGCAGAATTGATCAGGCAGAAGAAAGAATTAGTGAGGCTGAAGACAGGCTAAATGAAAATACAGTCAGAGGAGACAAAAGAAAAAAGAATAAAAAACAGTGAAGCATGCCTACAGGATCAAGAAAATAGCCTCAAAGGGGGCAAATCTGAGTTATTCTCCTTAAAGAGAAGATAGAGAAAGAGATGGGGTATATAGTTTATTCAATAGGATAACAGTAGAGAACTTCTTAAACCTGGAAAAAGGAATGAACATCCAAATACAAGGTTATAGAACATCAATGAGATTTAACCCAAAGAAGACTACCTCAAGGCATTTAATGATGAAACTCCCAAACATCAAAGTTAAAGAAAGGATTTTAAAAGCAGCAAGGGAAACAAAACAAAGAACTTACAATGGAGCTCCAATATGCCTGGCAGTAGAATTTTCACTGGAAATCTTACAGGCTAGAAGAGAGTGGCATGACATATTTAAAGTGCTGAAGGAAAAAAAAAACCTTTCACTGTAGACTAGTATATCTGGAAAAAATATCCCTCAGACATGGAGAACTAAAGACATTCCCAGACAAACAAAAGCTGAGGGATTTCATCAACACCAGACCTGTCATACAAGAAATGCTAAAGGTTGTACTTTGATCAGAAAGAGAAGGACATTAATAAGCAATAAGTACCAACCTGAAGGTACAAAACTCACTGGTGATAGTGAGTACACAGAAAACCTCAGAATATTATAAAACCGTAACTGTGGTGTGTAACATACTCTTATCCTAAGAAGAAAGACTAAACAATGTACCAATCACAAATAATAATTACAGCAACTATTCAAGACATAGATAGTACAGTAATATAAAAATAAAAACAACAAAATGATTAAAAGCTAGGGGGAGAAAGTTAAGGTGTAGAGTTTTCGTTTTTTTTTTTTTGCTTGTTTTTTCATTTGTTTATCCAGTGTTGTTATCAGGTTAAAATAATGGGTTACAAGATAGTATTTGCAAGCCTCATGGTAAACTTAAACTAAAATTATACAAGAAATACAAAAAATAAAAAATAAAAAGCAAAAAACTAAATCATATTACCAGAGAAAATCACCTGCACTAAAGGAAGACAAAAAGAAAAGAAAGAACCAGAAAATGACAAAATTGCAGAAGTAAGTCCTTACTTATCAGTAATAACATTGAATGCAAATGGACTAACCTCTCCAATCAAAATACAGAGACAGGCTGAATGGAGGAAAAAACAAGATCTATTGATCTGTTGCTTAGAAGAAACACACTTCACCTATAAAGATACACATACACTGAAAATAAAAGGATGAAGGAAGACATTCCATCCCAATGGAAATAAAAAAAGAGCAGGAGTCACTATACTTACATCAGACAAAATAGATTCCAAGAGAAAAACTATAAGAAGAAACAAAGAAGATCACTATATAATGATAAAGGAGTCAATTCAGCAAGAGGATATAACAATTTTAAATATATATGGACTTAACAATGGGTCACCCAGATATATAAAGCAAACATTATTAGACATAAAGAGAGAAATGGGCCCCAATACAATAATAGCTGGAGACTTTAACACCTCACTTTTAGCGTTGGACAGATCTTCCAGACAGAAAATCAACAAAGGAACATCAGACTTAATCTGCACTGTGATGGATCTAATAGATATTCACAGAATATTGCATTGAAGAGCTGCAGAATACACATTCTTTTCTTCAGCACATGGATCATTCTCAAAGAGAGACCATATGTTAGGTCAGAAAACAAGTGTTAAAATATTCCAAAAAATTGAAATAATATCAAGTATCTTCTCTGATCACAATGGAATAAAACTAGATATTAACAAGAGGAATTTTGGAAACTATACAAATGTGTGAAAATTAAACAATATGCTCCTTAGTGATCAGTGGGTTAATGAAGAAATTAGAAGGAAATTGAAAAAAATTTTGAAACAAATGATAATGGAAACACAGCATACCAAAACTGATGTGATATAGCAAAAGCAGTACTAAAAGGCAAGTTTATAGTTATAAGTGCCTACATCAAAAAAGAGGAAAACCTCCAAATGAAAAGTCTCACCATACATCTTAAATAACTAGAAAAGCAAGAACAAACCAATCTAAAATTAGTTGAAGAAAAGAAATAATAAATATCAGAGCAGAAATAAAAGAAATTGAAATAAAAAACCCAAAAGATTAATGAAACACAAAGTTGGTTTTTTGAAAAGTGAAACAAAATTGACAAACCTTTAGACATACTCCTTAAGAGAAAAAGAGAGCAGATACAAATAAAATCAGAGATGAAAAAGGAGACATTATACCTGATACTGCAGAAATTCAAAAGATCTTTAGTGGCCAATATGAGCAACTATATGCCAAGAAATTGGAAAATCTCAAAGAAATGGAAAAATTCCTAGACACATAAAACATGCATACATATGTACCTAACCTGCACATTGTGCACATGTACCCTAAAACTAAACTATAATAAAAAACAAAAAACTTACCCAAATTGAACAGGGATGGGATCTAAAACTTGAATTGACCCCCCCCTAAAAAAGTAATGATATTGAACCCATTATAAAAAGTCTCTCAGTAAAGAAAAGCTTGGGGCTTGATGGCTTCCTTGCTGAATTCTACCAAACATTTAAAAAACAATTATTATCAATCCTACTCAAACTATTTCAAAAAATAGAGGAGGATGGAATGCTTCCAAACTCATTCTTCGAGACCAGAGTTACCCTGATAGCAAAAACAGACAAAGACACATCCAAAAAAGAAAACTACAGGCTAATATCTCTCATGAATATTGATACAAACATCCTCAACAAAATACTAGCAAACCTAATTCAACAATACATTAAAATGACATGACCAAGTGAGATTCATCCCTGGGATGCAAAGATGGTTCAACATACACAAATCAGTCAATGTGAAACATATCAACAGAATGAAGAATAAAAACCTTATAACCATTTCAATTGATGCTGTAAAAGCATTTGATAAAATTCAGCATACAATCATGATAAAAACCCTCAAAATCTGTGGATAGAAGGAAAAATACTTCAACATAATAAAAGCCAAGTACAGCAGACCCATAGCTAGTATCATACTCAATGGAGAGAAACTGAAAGCCTTTCCTCTATGATCTGGAACACGACAAGTATGCCCACTTTTACCACTGTTATTCAACATGGTATGGGAAGTCCTAGCTAGAACAATCAGAAAAGAGAAAGATGTAAAGGACATCCAAATTGGAAAGAAAGGAGTCAAATTATCCTTTTTTGTAGATGATATATAATCTTACATTTGGAAAACACTGAAGCTTTCCACAAGAAAACTATTAGAATTGATACACAAACTCAGTCAAGTTGCAGGATACAAAAACAACATGAAAAATCAGTAGCATTTCTATATGCCAACAGTGAACATGTGAAAAAGAAGTGAAAATGTGATCACATTTGCAATAGCCACAGAAAAAACTAAACACCTAGGAGTTAACCAAAAAGAAGTGAAAGATTTATACCATGAAAACTATAAAACACTGATAAAAGAAATTAAAGAGATCATCAGGAAATGGAAAGATATTCCATGTTCATGGATTTGAAGCACGAATATTGTTAAAATGTCCATACTAGCTAAAGCACTCTACAGATTCAATGCAATCCCTATCAAAATACCAACGATATTCTTCGCATAAATAGAAAATACAATTCTAAAATTTATATGGAAAAACAAAAGCCCCAGAATAGCCAAAGCTATCCCAAGCAAAAAGAAGAAAACTGGAGGAATCACATTACCTGACTTCAAATAATTCTTAGAGTGATGGTAACCAAAACAGCATAATACTTGCATAAAAACAGACACATCAACCAATGGAACAGAATTGTGAACCCAGAAACAAATCCACACATCTACAGTGAACCCATTTTCTACAAAGGTGCGAAGAACATAGACGGAGGAAAAGACAGTCTCTTCAATAAATGGTGCTGGGAAAACTGGATATCCATATGCAGAAGAATGAAACTAGAACCCTATCTCTCACCACATACAAAAATCAAATCAAAATGAATTAAAGTATTCAATCTAAGACCTCAAAATATGAAACTACTACAAGAAAACATTGGGGAAAATATCCAGGACATTTGTCTGGGCAAAGATTTCCTGAGCAATACTTCCCAAACAGAGGCAGCCAAAACTTCAATGAACAAATGAGATCACATCAAGTTAAAAAGTTTCTGCACAGCAAAGGATGCCATTATCCAAGTGAAGACACAACCCACAGGATGAGATGAAAAGGTTTTACACTACCCATCTGACAAGGAATTAATAACCAGAATATATTAAAAACTCAACACTATTGGAAAAAAACTAATAATTTGATCACAAAATGGGAGAAAGATCTGAATAGACATTTCTCAAAAGAAGATATTCAGATGGCAAACAGGCATATAGTAAGGTGCTCAACATCATTAATCATCAGAGAAATGCAAATCAAAACCACAATGAGATATGATCTCCAGTTAAAATGGCTTACGTCCAAAAGACAGGTTATAACAAATGCTGACAAGGATGCAGAGAAAAGGGAAAACTTGTACACTGTTGGTGGGAATGTAAGTTAGTACTATGGAGAACATTTTAGAGGTTCCTTACAGAACTAAAAATTGACCTGTCATATAATTCAGCAATACCACTGCTGAGTATGTACCTGAAAGAAAGGAAATAAGCATATCAATGAGGTATCTGCATTCATATGTTTGTTGTAGCATTTTTTACAGTAGCTAAGATTTGGAAGCAGCCTAAGTGTCCAATAACCTAAATGTCCATCAACCTAAGTGTCCAGCAGCCTAAGTGTCCATGAATGGATAAAGAAAATGTGGCATATATACAAAATGGAGTACTAGTCAACCATAAAAAAGGAGATCCTGTCATTTGCAACAACATCGATAGAATGGTAGATGATTATATTAAGTGAAATATGCCAGACCTAGAAGACAATCATTGCATGTTCTCACTTATTTGTGGGATCTAAAAATCCAAACAATTGAGTAATTGACATAGAGAGTAAAATGATGGTTACCAGAGACTGGGAAAGGCAGCAGGGAGTTGGGGGTGGGGGAAGATGGGATATTTAATTTGTACAGAAAAATTAGAAAGATGAATAAGACCTACTATTTGATAGCACAATATAGTAACTGTAGTCAATAATAACTGAACGTTTAAAAATAACAAGTGTAATTGGATTGTTTGTAATACAAGGGATAAATGCTTGAGGGGATGGATACCCCATTCTTTTGTCTTCTCTGTGTATTTTCAAATAGCCTGTCTACAAATTTACTGATTATTTATTCTGCTTGATCGATTCTGCTATTGAAGGACTCTGATGCGTTCTTCAGTATGCCTATTGCAGTTTGCAGTTCCAGAATTTCTGATTGGATTTTAAAAATTATTTGATCTCTGTTAAATTTATCTGATAGGATTCAAAATTCCTTCCCTGTATTATCTTAAATTTCATTGTGCTTCCTCAGCACAGCTATTTTGACTTACATATAAGGTTGCCTATTTCTGTCATACTGGGATTGGTCTTTGGTGCCTTATTTAATGATTGTTTGGTGAGGTAGTATTTTTCTGGATAGTCTTGATGTTTGTGGATGCTTGTTGATGTCTGCTCAATGAAGAGTTAGATATTTATTCTAATTTTAAGTCATGGCTTGTTTGCCCCTGTCCTTCTTGAGAAGGTTTTCCAAGTATTCAAAGGGAATTGAGTATTGTGATCTATGTTTTTGGTTACTGCAGACATATCTGCATTAGGGAATACCTAAAGTCCAGCAATACAGTGACTCTTGCAGGCTCGTGGAGGTATTACCTTGGTGCTTTTGTGTAACATCTGGGAGAATTTCCGAGATTACCAGGCTGAGTCTCTAGTTCTCTTCTTTTACTTTACCCCAAACATTCTATGAACATTCCCGTAAAAACTGTTGTGTGGACATAGGTTTTTATTTATCTTGGGCAAATATAATATCTACAAATGAACCTGTTCAGTTATATGGCAAATGTATGCTTAACGGTATAAGAAACTGCCAAACTATTTTCCAAAGTGGCTATACTATTTTGCATTATTTTTAACAATGTACCAGAGTTTCCTTCTGTTGCTTTCACTCTCCTCAAGAACACTGGGTATTATCAGTCTTACTCATTTTTACTTTTCCAGTTAGTGTGTATAGTGTCTCGTTGTTTTGATTTTCATATCCCTGATGACTAATGATGTTAAGCATTTTTTTGTGTGTTGTTATCAGTATGCCTTTCTAATGAAATTACTTTAAAATTATTTTTTGCCTTATTATTAGTTTGTCAGTCTTCTTCAGTGGAAATATTTATTTAAATATTCTGGATAGAAGTCTATTTTCAAATATATATTTTGCAAATACTTTCTTCTAGTCAGTGGCATTCTTTTTATTTTTGAAAGTGTCTTTGAAGAGCATAAAGATTGTAATTAAAGTTCAATTTATCAGCTTTCTTTTACAGTTTGTGTTGTGTCCTATTTAAGAAATCTTTGCCTAGCTCAAGGTCACTAAAGTTTTGTCCTACATTTTCTTCTGGAAATTTTAGATTTTTAACTTTTACTTTCAGATACATAAACCATTTTGGGTTGATTTTTTAATATGCTGTGAAAGAAGTCCCTTCCTTCCTTCCTTCCTCCCTGACTCACTTTCCTCCCTGACTCTTTTTCCTCCATTCCTCTCTCCCTTCCTTCTTCATTTCTCATGTTTATTCATTTCTACCAGCCCCATTTTTTGAAAGAATTATTTTAATTAATTGGATTGTCTTGACAACTTTGTCAAAAATCAGTTGATTATATTTGTGTCAGCCTATTTCTCATCTTTGTATTCTGTTTTATTAATCTGCGTATCAGTTTTTATGTAAATATCACACTTCTGTGATTACTGGAGCTTTATAATAAGTCTGTAAATCAGGTAGTATAAGTCTTTTAATTTATTCTTTTTCAGAATTCTCTTGGTTCTTTTAGTATGTGTTAAAATAATATTTGATTCTGCATGAAACTTTCTGCAATAATGGCTGGTGATATTTACTTAGAGATTATCTTTTAGTTGTTGATCAAATGGGAGAGAACTGAAATCTTAGAGATATTTAGTCTTCCAAGCAATGAACGCAGTATATCTTTCTGTTTCTTTGGGCCTTCTTTATCTCAGCAATGTTTTGTAGTTTTTGATGTACCAGTCTTATACCTACTGTGTTAAAAATTTATTCTTAAATATATATTAGAAATTATATATTTTTTAATTTCAAAGTTCAATTGTTTATTGCTAGTATACAGAAATGCAACTGATTTTAGTACATTGACCTTTTATCCTGTGACTGCTAAATTAACTTATTGGTTTTAATATCTTTTTTTGTAGGTTTCTTAGGAGGTTCTTTGTCAGGGGTCAGCAAACTATGGTCTGTGGGCCAAATCCAGCTCACCACCTGTTTTTGTATGTAAAGTTTTACTGGACATAGTCATTCCCATTCATTTACATATCTAAAATATTCTGGCTACAATGGGAGAACTGAGTAGTCACAATGGAGACTATATGGCCTGCAAAACCATATTTACTATCTAAACATATTCATAGATTCCAGAGATTAGGGTATAGATTTTTGGGGGTCATTTCAGAATTCTGGCTATCACTGTTATGATAGCATAAATGTACTGTCTTGCTATTCACTTTCCATCTGTCCCTTGGGTATGTGTGTGTGCATGCACGTTTGTTCTTATTTTCCTATTTGCTTTTCTATTGTTTCTTACTGATTTTATTTTAGCTTCATTTTAGCCACTGTGCTTTGAGTGCTTACTCAAAGATTTATGGTAGACAACTTTAACTTATTATAGCTTACCTGTAAATAATATAACACTTTATGTACAGCATGAGAAGCTAAGAACAATACATACCTTTAAATTCTTTGTATTTGGGTTTTGTTGTGGGATATCATTGAATTACTCAGAATTGCTTTGATCTTTTCAAGACTGATCTTTTCAAGATCTTTTTAAGACTTTTTGTATATGGTAGGGCATGTCTAGAAGCCTTTAGTTGAGGGTTACTTTGGCCCCATTCTGACACAAAATTGCTCTTGGTGTAATTTCTTTTCCTTTCAGCACTTTTATTAAGATATTTTTATGTTGACTTGTCTTCAAATGGACTAATCCAGTGTTCTGTTACTTCGAGTCTGCACTTGATATGGTTTGGCTGTGTCTCCCCATGTATTGTGGGAGGGACTGGGTGGGAGGTAATTGGATCATGGGGTCAGGTTTTTCCCGTGCTGTTCTCGTGATAGTGAATAAGTCTCATGAGATCTGATGGATTTATAAAAGGGTAGTTCCCCTGCACAGGCTCTCTTGCCTGCTGCCATGTAAGATATTCCTTTGCTCCTCCTTTGACTTCTGCCATGTTGTGAGGCCTCCCCAGCTATATGGAGCTGTAAGTCCATTAATCCTCCTTTTTCTTTAATAAGTTACCCAGTCTCAGGTATGTCTTTATTAGCAGTGTTAGAACAGACGAATACAGCACTGAAGTCTTTAGATTGCATTCTTAAGTTTAGATAACTTTTTTTCTAGAATGTCTATTTCTTTTTATAGATTTTAATCTGTGATTGAAATTCTGTATTTTTTATTCATTTTGACTATCTTTTTTCTCTTTTCTTAAATACATTCATCTTAATTATTTTGAATTCCTTATCTGTTAGTCTGTTAGCTGTATTACTCGAATCATTTCTGTTTCTGATTCTATTTATTATTTTATCTCTCAATTATTGAATATTTTAAAACTAATTCTTAGCATATTTTTTTCTTTTCTTTTTTCTTTTTCTTTTTCTTTTTTTTTTTGAGACAGAGTCTGCTGTTGTTGTCTGGGCTGGAGTGCAATGGCGGTTCACTGCAACCTCTGCCTCCTGGGTTCCAGCAGTTCTCCTGCCTCAGCCTCCCAAGTAGCTGAGATTACAGGTGCCTGCCACCACACCCAGCTAACTTTTGTATTTTTAGTAGAGACAGGGTTTCACCATGTTGGCCAGGCTGGTCTCGAACTCCTGACCTCAGGTGATCCACCCACCTCAGCCTCCCAAAGTGCTGGGATTACACGCATGAGCCACCGTACCTGGCTATATTTAGTAATTTTTGACTGGAAAACTGACATTGTATATATGTTGTAGATTCTTTGATTTATGTTATCGTCTAAATAGTGCTAAATTTTGTTTGGTCAGAGACTAAAATTACTTGTAGATCACTTTTATTTTGCCTAGGTAGTTTGAAGTTTTGTGAGAGCAAGTCTATTTTAGTTTTGCTCTTTCTTTTTGGGCACAGCCCTTATACCTAGGGAAATGTCACATCCATATCCTAGGATTGTGACATTTGAAACATTTCTGTGGTGTAAAATGAATGCTTTAGGTCTCTAATCCCTGGCCGACCTAAGGGAATTCCATGGCCTTGGAAATCTCTCCTCTCCTCTCTAGCATCTCAGTGGCTCCTCTCAAATAGGTTGCCAAAGCTTTGCCCTGCATATATACACCTTAGAAGTTGACTAACAACTTAAGGGAAAAGGTTATGAAAATTATTAGGGCACCTTTTCTGTAGCTTTTTCCTCTCTGAGACTCAGCCACTCCAATCCTAGCTCTTTTGGCTACCCAGAACTCTGATTTTGGTTTCTGCTGTCCAACAAGACTACCTGTCTTTACTTAGGCTGTATTTTCCTGAGCTGTAATTTGGAAAATGCCCCCAGGGAGAAGTCCTTGGTTTATGTGATGTTTATCTTGTTTGCCTCATTTTTCTCAAGGACCATAGCCCTGCACTGGCTGTGGTCCAATGCCTGCAAACAGTTGTTATATATGTTTTGTCTAGATTTTATACTTGTTTATAGCAACAAGTTAAGTCCAATAATAGCTGTTCCATCATAAATGAAACTGGAACATGCCCATGTTAACTACTTTTATTTCTCTTCATACCATCTACTGCTTCAGAATACATTTTTTTCTACTATTCCTAATCAGTTTTTTTTTCTATTAACATTCTATAACCAGCTGCAAGTGCTTTTTTTTACATCTATAGGTTTGGCTCCTGAGGCTATACTATTTGGATGTAAGAAGTATAAAACAGTTGCCTTAGAATAGAATTTGTGTTCTAGACTTTTGACCATAGCCAGCTTTGACTTCCATTTCCTACTATCACTCCTTTTAAATCTATTGGCTTCTAATGGCTATGGCTGAGTTCCTGGTTACTACTTGATTTCTTAGATGCCAGACCTTTTTGTATTAAACACTAACTGAGTCTCATTCAGTAATGACCTCATCTTGGGCTCCCACCTCTTGTATCATGTCCTGTGGTGACCCCTGCTCTAATATGAAAAGAAAATAAATATTAGGTAGGAGTTCATATTACAAATTATACTCTTATTGGTATAAATATTTTATAATGACATTTAATGAATATCTTTTTTTGCCTTGATAATGGACATATAATTCTATATTTACATTAGAAATTGTATGGATGAGTATTGAAAAGCCATCTAGACTGCCTGATGCTATGTAATTCCTAATATTTAAGTGAATCTGTGAGTAAGTAAGAGCTGGTTTCCTTTTTTGTCTGATTTAGAAGATAAACGAAGGAAGATTATGCCCATCTGCTGTGACCAGCAAGATTACCCGTCTTTACTTAGGCCGGAAAAATAAAACCAACAGGAGACATGCTAAATCAGCTACAACTATTTCAAATGATAGATTACTCTCAAGACGGAGTCATAAAGCCTGTGTCTATGCAATTTTCCTGTTGCATTAAATTATAATAAATACATACAATATTAAAAATATGGGAAAATTTCTAAATACAAAGAATTGACAAGGTCTTGGGGACAGAGTAGCCATTTAAGAATGATGGATCAGGGATATTAATCTTGGAAGATTTTATTGACTCAAAATAATTTTCTTTTCTTTTTTCTTCAACTTATATTTTACATTTCAGGGTACATGTGCAGGATGTGCAGGTTTGTTACACAGGTAAATGTGTGCCATGGTGGTTTGCTGCACAGATCAACCCATCACCTGGGTATTAAACTCAGCATCCATTAGCTATTCTTCCTGATGTTCTCTCTCACCCCACCCGCTCTGACAGGCCCCAGTGTGTGTTGTTCCCCTCAATGTGTTCATGTCGTCTCATTGTTCAGCTCCCACATGTAAGTGACAACGTGCGGTGTTTGGTTTTCTGTTCCTGCATTGGTTTGCTGAGGATAACGGTTTCCAGCTCCATCCATGTCCCTGGAAAGGACATGATGTCACCTTTTTATGACTGCATAATATCCTATGGTGTATATGTACCAAGTTTTCTTTATCCAGTCTATTGTTGATGTGCATCTGTGTTGATTCCATGTCTTTGCTATTGTGAATAGTGCTGCAATGAACATAACATCTGCATGTATCTTTATAATAGAATGATTTATATTCCTATGGGTATATACCAAGTAATGGGATTGCTGGGTCAAATGGTATTTCTGCTCCTAGCTCTTTGAGGAATCACTACAGTGTCTTCCACAATGGTTAAACTAATTTACATTCCCACTAACAGTGTAAAAGCATTCCTTTTTCTCTGCAACCTAGCCAACATCTGTTGTTTCTTGACTTTTTAATGATCACCATTCTGACTGCCATGAGATGGTAACTCATTGTGGTTTTGATTTGCATTTCTCTAATGATTAGTGATGCTGAGCTTTTTTTCATATGTTAGTTGGCCACATGAATGTCTTCTTTTGAGAAGTGTCTGTTAATGTCCTTTGCCCACTTTTTAATGGTGTTGTTTTTTTCTTATAAATTTATTTACATTCCTTATAGACTCTGGATATTAGACCTTTGTCAGATGGATAGATTGGAAGAAATTTATCCCATTCTCTAGGTTGTCTGTTTACTGTGATGATAGTTTCTTTTGCTTTGCAGAGGCTCTTTAGTTTAATTAGATCCCATTTGTCAACTTTTGCTTTTGTTGCAATTGCTTTTGGCATTTTCTTCATGAAATATTTGGGCTATGTGTCTGTTTTTGTACCAGTACCATGCTGTTTTGGTTACTGTATTCTTGTAGTATAGTTTGAAATTGGGTAGCATATGCCTTCAGATTTGTTCTTTTTGCTTAGGATTGTCTTGGCTTTCAGACTCCTTTTGGTTCCACATAAATTTTAAAATTTTTTTTGTCTAATTGTGTGAAAAAGTTCAATGGTAGTGTAATGGGAATAACATTGACTCTAAATCACTTTAGGCAGTATGGCCATTTTCATGATATTGATTCTTCCCATCCATGAGCATGGAGTGTTTTTTCATTTGTTTGTGTCCTCTCCAATTTCCCTGAGCAGTGGTTTATAGTTCTCCTTGAAGAGTTTCTTCACTTCCCTTGTTAGCTGTATTCATAGGTATTTTAGTCTCTTTGTAGCAGTCGTGAATGGGAGCTCATTTGTGATTTGGCTGTCTGCTTGCCTTTTGTTGGTGTATAGAAATGCTAGCAATTTTTGCTCATAGATTTTTGTATTCTGAGACTTTGCTGAAGTTGCTTATCAGCTTAAGAAGCTTTTCAGCTGAGACGATGGGATTTACTAGGTATAAGATTATGTCATCTGCAAACAAAGGCAGTTTGACTTCCTCTCTTCCTATTTGAATACCTTATTTCTTTTTATTGCCAGACTGCCCTGACCAGAACTTCCAATATTATGCTGAATAGGAGTGGTGAGAGAGGTCATCCTTGTTTTGTGCTGGTTTTCAAGAGGAATGCTTCCAACTTTTGCCCATTCAGTATGATACTGGCTGTGGGTTTGTCGTATATGGATCTTATTATTTTGAGATATGTTCTTTCAATACCTAGCCTATTGAGAATTTTTAACATGAAGGGATGTTGCATTTTATTGAAGGCCTTTTCTGTGTCTATTGAGATAATCATGTGGTTTTTGTCTTTAGTTCTATTTATATGATTAATCACATTAATTGATTTGAATGTTGAATGAACCTTGCATCCCAGGGATGAAGCCAACTTCATTGTAATGGATAACCTTTTTGATGTGCTGCTGGATTCAGGTTGCCAATATTTTATTGAGGTTTTTTTGCATTGATGTTCATCAGGAATACTGGCTTGAAGTTTCCTTTTTTGCTGTTGTTTTGTCTTTGCCAGGTTTTGGTATCAGGATGATGTTAGCATAATAAAATGAGTTACAGATAAGTCCCTCCTTTTCACTTGCTTGGAATAGTTTCAGAAGAAACGGTACCAGCTCCTCTTTGTACCTTTGGAAGAATTCAGCTGTAAATCCATCTGGTCCTGGGCTCTTTTTGGTTGGCAGGTTGTTTATTACTGCCTCAATTTTAGAACTCATTATTGGTCTATTCAGGGATTCAATTTCTTTTTGGTTCAGTGTTGGGAGGCTGTATAAATCCAAGAATTTATTCATTTCTTCTAGATTTTCTAGTTTATGTGCATAGAGGTGTTTATATTATTCTTTGATGGTTGTTTGTATTTCTGTGGGGTCAGTGGTGATATCACCTTTATCATTTCTGATTGTGTCTATTTGATTCTTCTCACTTTTATTCTTTATTAGTCTAGCTAGTGGTCTATTTTATTAATTTTTTCAAAAAGCCAGCTCCTGGATTCATGGATTTTTTGAAGTTTTGTATGTGTGTGTGTGTGTGTGTGTGTGTGTCTCTATCTCCTTCAGTTCTGCTCTGATCTTGGTTGTTTCTTGTTTTCTGCTAGCTTTGGGGTTTGTTTTCTCTTGGTTCTCTAGTTCTTTTAGTTGTGATGTTAGGGTGTTGATTTGAAATCTTTCTAGCTTTTTGATATGGGTATTTAGTGCTATAAATTTCTCTCTTAACACTGCTTTAGCTTTGTCCCAGAGATTCTGGTACATTGTCTCTTTATTCTTATTAGTTTCAAATAACTTCTTGATTTCTTTTTTATTTTTATTATTCACCCAGTAGCCATTCAGGAGCTGGTTGTTCAATTTCCATGTAGTTGTGTGGTTTTGAGTGAGTTTTAAAATCTTGAGTTCTAATTTGATTGCAGACTGGTGAGAGAGACTATTATCATTTCAGTTATTTTGCATTTGCTGAGGAGTGTTTTACTTCTAATTGTGATCAAATTTAGAGCAAGTATGGGGCGATGACAATAATTTGTATTCTGTTGTTTTTGGGTGGAGAGTTCTGTAGATCTATCAGGTCCACTTGATCAAAGCTGAGTTTAGGTTCTGATTATCTTTGTTAATTTTCTGTCTAAATGATCTATCTAATATAGTCAGTGGGGTGTTAAAACCTCCCACTATTATTGTGTGTGAGTCTAAGTCTCTTTGTAGGTCTCTAAGAACTTGTTTTATAAATCTGGGTACTCCTGTATTGGGTGCATACATATTGAAGACAGTTCACTCTTCTTGTTGAATTCAACCTCTTACCATTATGTAATGCCCTTATTTGTCCTTCTTGATGTTGGTTGGTGTAAAGTCTGTTTTGTCAGAAACTCGCATTGCAATCTCTGCTTTTTCCTCTTTTCCATTTGCTTGGTAAATATGCTTCCATCCCTGTATTTTGAGCCTATGTATGTCTTTGCACATGAGATGTGTCTCTTGAATACAGCATACTGCTGGGTCTTGACCCTGACATTCCATGTCTTTTAATTGGGGCATTTAGCCCATTGACATTTAAGGTTAATGTTGTTATGTGTGAATTTGATTCTGTCGTTATGATGCTAGCTGATTATTTTGCAGACTTGTCTATGTGGTTGTTTCACAGTGTCACTGGTCTGTGTACTTAGTGTATTTTCATAGTGGCTGGTAACAGTTTTTCCTTTTCATATTTAATGCTTCCCTCAGCAGATCTTGCAAGGCAGGCCTGGTGGTAATGAATTCCCTCAGCATTTGCTTGTCTGAAAAGGATCTTATTTCTCCTTTGCTTATGAAGTTTAGTTTGGCTGGATATGAAATTCTAGTTTGGAAATTCTTATCTTTAAGAATGCTGAATATTGGCCTCCAATCTCTTCTGGCTTAAAGTGTTTTTGCTGAGGGATCTGCTGTTATCCTGATGGGCTTCCCTTTGTAGGTGACCTGGCCTTTCTCTCTGGCTGCACTTAACATTTTTTCTTTCATTTCGACCTTGGAGAATCTGATGATTATGTATCTTGGGGTTGATCTTCTCATGGAGTGTCTTACTGGAGTTCTCTTCATTTCCTGAATTTGAATGCTGGTCCGTCTTGCTAGGTTAAGCAAGTTCTGGATGATACCCTGAAGTATCTTTTCCAACTTGGTTCCACTCTCCCTGTCTCCTTCAGGTACTCCAGTCAGTTGTAGGTTTGGTCTCTTTACATAATCCCATATTTCTTGGAGGTCTCGTTCATTCCTTTTCACTCTTTTTTCTCTGTTCTTGCCTGCCTGTCTTATTTTAGAAAGATAGCCTTCAAGCTCTGAGATTCTTTCCTCCACTTGGTATGTTCAGCTATTGATACTTGTGATTGCATTGTGAAGGTCTCGTCTTGTGTTTTTCAGCTCCATCAGGTCATGTATATTTCTCTCTAAACTGGCTATTCTGGTTATCAGCCTTTGTAATGTTTTATCATGATTCTTAGCTTCTTCTCATTGGGTTAGCACATGCTCCTTTAGCTCAACAAAGTTTGTTATTACCCACCATCTGAAGCCCACTTTTGTCAAGTTGGCTATCTGAGCCTCTGCCCAGTTATGTGCCCTTGCTGGAGATGTGTTGCAATCATTTGGAGCAGAAGAGGCACTCTGGCTTTTTGAGTTTTCAGTGCTTTTGCTTTGATTGTTTCTCATCTTTGTGGGCCTATCTACCTTTGATTTTTGAGGTTGCTCATCTTTGAATAGGGTTTTTGTGTGGTCTTTTTTGTTGATGTTGTTTTTGTTGCTTTGTTTGTTTGTTTTAACAGTCAGGATCCTCTTCCATAGTGCTGCTGTGGTAGGCTGGGGGTTCACTCCAGACCATAATCACCTGGGTCCCTTCCACACCTGGAGTTATCACCAGTGAAGGCTGCAAAACAGCAAAGGTGGCAGCCTGCTTCTTCCTCTGGGAGCTCTGTCCCAGAGGGGCACCAACCTGATGCCAGCCTGAATGCTCCTGTAGGAGTCTGGAGACCCCTGTTGGGAGGTCTCTCCCAGTCAGGAGGAATGGGATTAGGGATCCAAGTAACGAAGACTTTGGCTGCCCCTTGGCAAAGCAGGTGTGCTGCACTGGGGTAGGGGAACCCCTCTTGTCCAGACCACCTGGACTATTCAGATTCAGCTGGGAGGAAAGACTAAGTTGGCTGAATTGCAGAGACTGGCTGCCCTTTCCCCCAGGGGTTCCCTCTTAGGGAGATCAGAGTTCTGTCCACAAAACCCTGGCTGGAGTTGTTGAAATTCCCACAGGGAGGCCTTGCCCAGTGAGGAGGGATGGATCGGGGTCCCTCTTAAAGAAGCAGTCTGGCCATGATCTGCCAGAGTAGTTGTGCTGTGCTGTAAAGGAATTCCTTACAGACTGCCCAGACTCCCCGAAGCTGGCAGCCAGAAAGGTGGGCTTAAGCCACAGAAATGGTGGCCACTCCTTCCCCTGATCCTTGGGTAGCAAAGATCCACGGCAAAAGCATGATTTCCCAGACGGGGTCGCACAATTGCTCACCACATTCCTTGGCTGGGTGTGGGAGCCCCAATGGCATTGTGTCGCTCCCAAGTGGGCTGTTGCCCCATCCTGCTTTTCCTTGCTCTCCATGGGTCATGCCAATTGCCTCATCAGTCCCAGTGCAAGAACCTGGTTACCACAGTTGAAGGTATAGATTTTACTCCCTGTTTTTTTTCTCTGTGACAGCCACAGACCACAGCTGCTTCTAATTGGCTGTCTTGGCCCACCCCCAAAACAATTTTCAACTTGACATTTGCCATGTGTTTTTGTGTATCTTTCCTCTTTAGTTTTATAGAAGATAATCAATTAAAACAAAATTTGGCTATGTATTTAGATTGTGATTCTTCTGCCCACTTGAAAATTACATGTCTTTACATGATATAACTTCTTTCACTTTATTGAACACCTTCAATAAAGTTGCAGAGATAAATACCTTTTGGGGGCAAAATCAGAATTAGCTTACCTTCTGAAATGCAATATGGTCATAATATTAAATTTTTACACTAACTAAAAATAGTATCTTTCCTTACTTTATTTGATTTGGGATACACACACTTGCAAGTGTGTGTTTAAAGATAATCCCCTCACAAGGATTGATACTATTTTTTTCTGCATCTCTACTATATCTAATTTCTTCTGTATTATAATAATGCTGTTGAGCTACAGTTTCATGTGTCCCACTATTGTGTAGGAATTTATTTTATACTGAAAACAAAAAGAAAGACCTTTAATTTGAGGTTATACATCTTTATTTTTGTAGCCTCTTTTGAATTAAGGTTAAATTGAGAAGGAAGGGAGGTGTTTTTATTTATGTTGTTAAATAAATTTTTAAAACTTACTAATTAAAAATTTCCCCCCATTAGAATTCTTTCTACCACCATGTTATTTTCTTCTTTGTCTGATTTATTATATTTTAAGTAAGAAAGAAACATCTTTGGTTTTAGAAGACATTAATTTGCCAGGGTTGTAACAAAATACCACAACCTGGGTGTCTTCAACACAGAAATTTGTTAGTTCTGGAGGCTACAAATATGAGATCAAGGTATTGGAAGGGTTGTTTTATTCTGAGGGCTGATAGAGAGAATCTGTTCCATAATCTCTCATAATTTCTGGTGGTTTACCTGCAATCTTTGGTATTTCTTGACTTTTAGAAGCATTGATGAAAATGGCACCAGTCAAATTGGATCAGGCAGTACTTTAATGACCTTATTTTAACTTGATTACCTTATTTCCAATTAAGGTTACATTTTGAGAAGCAGGGAGGAGTACTTCAACCTATGAATTTTTGGTAAACACATTTCAATCCACAGAAGAAGAAATTTTAGAATATTGTTAATAACAATACAGGCCTTTTGCTGAGTAGCTTTTATTAATTATTTCAGATATCATTTTGTAGATAGGGACAACTTTTTAAATGTTATTTTCTGGGAAGGCCTATTGCCCCTTCCAATAGCTAAGTACACGAGGGCAAGGATGATACCTGTTTTCTTCTCTGCTCTATTTCCAGGACTTAACAAAGTCCTATTTAGTGCTCAATAAGGGTTTGTTTAGCAACTAAATGAATTAGTGTATTAAAAATATACAAGTGAGGTATAAGAATGGGGAAACTGTTATAAAATGTGAACTACCATAGAATTATTTTTAAAATGGGCTGTTATATGGCATGGTTAAAATTATCTTACTCCACAAAGTCTTTTGACTAATTATAATTGCCAAAAGCTTTGACTAAGTTTAATCTTTTAGAGAGAGAAATAAACTCTAACTGTTCAGTGAAACACTAAATGCATTGTAGAATTTATTTGCACACCAATTTCAATAAGGAAGAAAGAGAGAGAAAAAGGGGAAACTGCTTCACAAATGTACACACACATGCATGGATACACAGAAACACACACACACACTTTCAGGTTGCACTGAATCTATTTGAGTGTATAGACCAATTCAAATGCTTGTATTATTGCCCTAACTGGAACACTCATTTCAGAAGGCTGTTCAGAAAAGTGGCCATTCACCACCTAATCTGCTTTGTACTTTGATCTTTTTGCCCATGCGTCCAGATTGGGGGAGGGAAGTAATTTATGAGGGTCTCCTATCAGGTTCTGCATCATTACAGCCTCTGCGGTTGAAGTAGTAGAATGATTGGAGGAGCCCATGCCTGAGTTAGGGTTTGACAACCATGACAGGGGCCTAAGTTCCTAGGCACATGTGCTTGTGCCACGAGATGGCATTGGGAGGCCTGATCCCTAGTTGTGACACATTGTTCTTACACATTGTACTGCTCTATTTACTTGGACACATATGTATACACACTCTCTCTCTGGGTAAGGCTTAGAATATGCCTGCAAATTGGGTTTTAAAACTAACAGCAACCTAAAATGAAACTTTGCATTTAGTTTTTAAAGAACAAACCTATGACCTCAAGAAACTATTGGCAAAAAAAGAGATGATGCCATGAATGTGTGAATGCAGAAAAGATGGTCTCCAGTTAAAATATCCTAAGATATGTACCTGTCTTGACTGATGGGCTGTTGTGAATACTCTGGATATTTCTGGACTCTGGCTGTGTACCTTTAACTTTGTGATTCATAGGAAAGCCAGATGGGAATCTAGTAATACTTCATGACAATGTGTTATTTTTCTGTTTCCTTTTACAGTAGCAGGCTCTAGCAGTAACCTACAAGTTGTTTGGTCTGTGGAATCCAGGCAACACAGAGAAAGCAGAACGATACATATAGATATTCGGAAGTTCAATACCAAACAGTGTTTATGGTTCTTATGTTTATGGGAAGTTAAAAAAAATAAGAAATCTCTTTTTGAAAAAAAGATTGGTGTTCAGGTTATAGGGGCGTGAGTAGAGAGACTTTTTAGAAAGCAGCACAATTTTAGAGTCTGTGCTTAAACTCACTTTGTAGAGTGGTTGAAAATGTAGCATGATTGTTCACTTATCTATGGATATTTGACATTTTAGAGGACTGGGTGACAGAAGATTATTTTTTCCTTATGTAAAAATTGTCTCTCATTAAATGTGAACATTTTGGTAAGTGGCTTATCATGAAATTTGCCAAGCCTCTGAAAAAGTAACAGTTCAAAATGAGGTTGAGAGAGTAATTCTGACGAGGATGTCCTATTTTGTTGGTTTGGCTGCTTTGATTAAAACCTTCTGTGAGGCAATGGTCATTGCGTGATAGGCCCAGACACAAATTAAGATGACAACAGTCTGTTGACCTACTAAACAAAAAGTACAACAGCTTGGTAACTGTGACCAGATAGAGTTACTTTGCTGCTTAGTTAAAACTACACCCCCCGCCCCCAACCCAAAAGAATAAAAGCCCTGTTTCAACAGTGGCTTCTTTTGGGCATATGTAAATCCCTTCATGGAAAGTTACAAAACCCCAGGAAATCCCGCCTGTGAATGATTGTAGTATTTAACCCTGGGGTTAGTTTCTATAATGCTTATTTCATGAAAAGCCTCCCCCCATCCCCATTTTTAGTGGTTGGTTTGTATAAGGCAAGCTCAAAACTGTAAGCCTGAAAACCACAATTTTCCCAAATAGGCAGTATTTCCAGTGATGTAATGTGAAGGTGACAGGGTTAACAGGTTAACCTCATAACTCAGAGAAGCAGAAAGTCTCCTCCAAATATGATGTTATAGGCCATAATAATCTCAGAGTCTTTTGAATGAGTTTTTGCATATGACATATATAATCACATATATAATCAGAGTAGTCATTAATCTGTTTCTGATATGGATATTTGATATTTATATTTATGTTTTAAAAACCCTAATTCTGCCTTTGTCTCTGCATGAGACAGTTTAAGTGAGTTGCTAGTATAAAGACACTGTGGTGTTCTGAGGGTCACATTTTTGGCAACTTATTAAAAAAATGTTGGACAACGTTTTTTTCGTTATCCCTATTTTTTTTAAACCATAGTTTTATATGAAACTATTTAATCTGTCTTCTGGTGGTACAGTATTTACAACAGAAAGGTAGTATGTTAAATGGTCGACTTTTCAAGCAACTCAAACACCTGGTCAGCATAAATCTTTTAATAAAATTTTACTCCATTAACTCCTTTCTTACCAGAACTTCTGAAAATTCCTTGCTAAAAGGCTGAAAAGTGACTAGTCATATAAGCCCCAAAATATTACACAGCCATGAGAATTAAGAAATACTGCTCACATTAGTATATGAAACTTTATAAAGAACAAAATCAAGTGGTTTCTGGGCTTCAGTTACTAATCTCATTGTCAAACAGTCTATAGTTTATGATTTCGTTTTTCCCATTTCTAAATTCCATATTCTAGTGCACTAATGATTTCCACATTGAAAGTAATTTCTTGGATGAAGAAAAAGAGCTTTCCCAGTATGAAAAATTCCAAAATAATTAAGATGGAAACACAAGGAAGAGGTACACCTTGAAAAATCTTGCCTAGGAAAATAGTTACTCATATTTTTGTGTGTACAATGAAGTAAATGTATACAAAGTTAGGTTTGAACATGAATGTATTTTTGTATAGTCTGTTATAGAATGTTAATTAAATGCAATCAATGGTTGTTTTAATCTTTTAATGATGCTTATGTACTCTATTGTAAAGATAGTCATTTTTTATTATAAAAAGTTAAAATGAGTGAACGTTAATTGCATTCTGCTAAAGGAGTTTAGTGTTTCTATTATTTTAGGCAGAATTCCATTATCCAAGTGTGTATGAAGTATACACTTATATAAACACTATCAAATGTACACCAAAGGGACAGAGACTATGCTACGATAGGATCCAGAGTTTTGTACATTTCTTCATTAATTAGTACAAATGTTTATGTAATTGATACAAGTAATTAATATAAACTACTATATAAGTAATTAATTATACAAACATTTATGAATGTCTATTTTGTTTCCAACAAAATACTGATTCTCAGGATGCTCAATACCTATGAAAGAGAGGTGGTCTCGACACAACACAGGGAGTCTATCGGAAACTATGTAAGCCAAAAACCCTGACCAAGATGGTCAAGAAAATCGTCTTTTTGTTATTGATTCCCAATACATATCTTAACTCTGACATCACTCATGAGCTCAAAATTTCTCACATTTTAAATATCTGTATATATTTTGCAAAAGCTTATTAATTAATTTGAACAAGATATATTCAGAGCTTTCCCTATGCCATGTGTTACGGTGGTGTTACAATTCTTGGCCAAAGGAGGCACAAAATATAACTGTTAAAATTAACTTCCTTTGTCAGAAGTGTACAGTTCTTTAAAGTCTGCAGGTTCTTTGTTCTTAAAACTAATGTCCGTCATCAGGGGTTTGTGGTATAATGACATACAATAATGTACATATGCAGTTAGTGGCAGCAGACATGTAAACACATAGTTACAATGTGATGTGAAAAAGGCTAAGACTACTCTGTGAGATTGTATAATATACAGAGGATATGGTAAATAGCTCTGTCTTATGAGAGTATCAGGGAAGACTTTACACTGAAGATGATTTTATTATCTGGGCTTTGAACGATGAGAGATGGTGGAGGGCACTAGAAGCAGAAAGGTTAGCAATCCAAAAGCTCAGAGGCGTGAAAGCAAACATCCAGTTTGGGTAATTGTGAGTAGTCTAGAGTGGCCTTAGCAAAGGTGGTACCCAAGAAAGGAGGGTATGTGGCTATATGACTTCCTCTTGATAGTCAGGGGCTGTCTCCCCAAACCACAGTCTATCTCAATTTGTGCCAGTTCCCCCAGGGCAATAAGAACCAGAGATGGTTAGATGATACTCTCAGATTCAAATTCAGTGGAAATTTGTAGTGCTCCCTGTTGAAAGTATTGTTCTTCTAATATTAACATTTTTTATCACTAGTAAACCCTAGAGTCTCAAAGATGGAAAACCAAAATATTTCAAATGTGTCATTTAAAGTTGAGAAGCATCACTCTAATATCGATCCATTTGTTCCAGACTCAAATATGCTTGTTATAAGAGAAATATATTGGTCAGTGGTATAGAACATATGTCTCATGTTTTGTGCCCATGTTCCTGGCTTGCAAGGCCTTTTTTTTTTTTTTGAGACAGAGCCTTGCTCTTTCGCCCAGGCTGAAGTGCAGTTGTGCAATCTCTGCTAACTGCAGCCCCCACCTCCTGGATTCAAGCACTTCTTGTGCTTCAACCTCTCAAGTAGCTGCGATTACAAGCACCTGCCACCCTGCCCAGCTAAGGTTTGTATTTTTTGTAGAGACGGGGTTTCGCCATGTTGGTCAGGTTGGTCTCAAACTCCTGGCCTCAAGTGATCCACCTGATGCAAGGCCTTATTTCCAAGCTGCAACCATAATGAAATCTCCCTTCAACAGGAAATTCCACCATTAAGAGAAGTACTTCTATAAGATGGGGTTTATAAAAAACATAGTGATATCCATGGACAGCAGCCCCTTGACCTTCATGTATGTTAAGTTCTTTGGTAGAAACAATGTTATAGGGATTCCATAATAGTACATGAGGTATAGAGTAGGTCTATGGATACTAGGGCTGGCATAAGCACGGAGTTAAAAAAAAGAACTATAAATCTGATATTGGTATATATTTTAGAGATGTCAAAATGCTAACCTTTTCATGATGGAAAGGATCCACTCATTTATCAGCAGGTACTCAAATTCCCACTCACTGAATAGAACTGTGTTGGGATACTAGTGTTGGTTATTTATACTGGAAAATAGGCTACTTGAAGATGGCAAGAATCTCTTCAAGGAAAATCCATGTTGAGCTCATGTGTAGCCTCTATCCTTGCCAACACATTTTTATGAGCGTATTTATTTATTGAATAGATATTTGAGAAGGTGTCAAATTGAAATCTGTAAAGTAGTCATGTTTTTCCCCTGATTATTAAGCACTTGCTCTTCAAGGCTCTTTTCGGTAAATATTCACATGGCATACAGCATTTTAATGTTTATTTCAAAAAAAAACCCACCCATATAACACATCCAGAGACATTTTGTCAGTAGTCCTCCAATATTGCTCCTTTCATATCCTTGGCTATTCAGTAAAATCTTTAGCTACCAGCCAGAATCCATGATCTGTTTCTCTAATCGTGCTGCTGTAAATTCTGTCTTCTTCAGAGTCAGTTTTTCTTCTGTGCTATGCCTCCATAGCAAGCCACTTTTAGCTACCGTCACAGATGTCTAGAAATTAAGCTTAGGACTGTCCTACTCAGTCTACTAGTCATATCGCTCACCTCATAATGGCTGAATGTGAATTGAATAGTGGATGGCAGTGTTGTGGGGGTAAGCACATGGAGTGTACGAATGCCCTGCTCCTAAAATGTACATCTCTCTGATGTAGTATGTTGATTTGATAATGAAATGCTATAGCAATTGCCTGATTCAGGGCTGGGTTTTTCAGAAAACTATGTGGCAGACAGAATTCTAGTTGTCATGGGAAATCCATTCTTTCCTCTTTCCATATAAATAACATTTTTTGGGTATATGACAACTTCATCTAGAAAATAGATTTTCAGACTCCTTTGTAGCTAATATGGCCAATGCATCTAACTTTTTGCTAATGGAATGTGAGTAGAAATAATATTTTATATCACTTTCCTCAAAGTAAATTTTCCTAGACTTTCTCTCCTTGCCACTTTTCACTGGTGGGCACGTAGACATGGAGCTGAAGCAACTTTGGTCATAAAGATGAGGATTACACTAGGAAATGGTAGATAAGACAGAGAGAACTTTCTAGAACAGAGCTATCTCTTAGATGTGGATCATTTCTAGATGCCTCTGGACATCTGAATAATTAAATGTGACAGAAAATGAGCTACTAAATTTCGAATGTCTTTGTTGTAGCAGCTTGTTCTGTATTATATTGCATATATCCAATTTATTCTTGGAAGCTCTAATCTCCTGATCACTTAGCGCCTCATTCTGTTAGGGCCCAATGGTAAGCCAGAAGAAGTTAGCAAAATTATATTTACTTGCTGAAATAATTACTTTCTGAATATGGCGTGACTTCTCTTCAAAACCTTAGAGGCATTGCTTTGCTTTGGGTCAGAATTTGCCATGGGTGGTATTTCCCATTTTATCTTTACCACACTGTGAGCACCATTATATAAAGCATCTGGGTCCTTTGTTGCAAACCAGAGAAACTAGCAGTGGCTAAGCAGAAAATGAATTCACTTGAAAGATATTGCATGACCCACAGAATCAAAGAGATGGTAGAAGAATCAGGTTTGGTCATTAGAGAATATTTGTAGAATATTCATCAGATCATATTATTAGTAAACAGAATATATGAGGATTTCAAACAACTCAATAGCAAAGTGAACCAAATAATTCAATTAAACATTAGAAAAAAATTGGATATTTCTCAAAAGAAGGAATACAAATGGCAAACTGTTATATGAAAAAATACTCAACACCACTAATTATCAGAGAAATGCAAATCGAAATCACAATGAGATATCATTTTACCCCGGTTAGGATGGCTATTAGTAAAAGGATACAATATAACAAATGCTGTCAAGGATCCAGAAAAAGGGGAACCCTCATACTTTGTTGGTAGAAATGTAAATTAGTCACTGTGAAAAACAGTATGGAGGTTTCTCAAAAAATGGAACTACCATATAATCCAGCAACCCCACTGCTGGATATATATCCAAAAGAAAGGAAAACAGTGTATCGAAGTGATATATATGCTCTCTTGTTTATTGCAGCAATATTCATAATAGCCAAGATCCGGAATAAACCTGAGTGTCCATCAACAGATAATTGGAATCCAAGAAAACGTGTTATGCATACACAGTGGAATATTATTCAACCATAAAAAGAATGAAATTCTGTCATTTTCAGCAACATGGTTGGAACTAAAGAAATTATGTTAAGAGATATAAGCCAGTAACAGAAGGACAAATATTACATGTTTTCACTCATTTGTGATAGCTAAAGAAAATTGATCGCAAGGGGGTGGTGAGTAGAATGGTGGTTACCAGAGGCTGGGAAGGGTAGTGGAAAAGGTAGATGGAGAGGGGTTAATTGATAGGTACAAAAATATAGTTAGATACAAGGAATAGGATATAGTGTTCAATAGCACATCAGGGCAACTATGGTTAACAATAATTTATTGTACACTTCAACATAGATAGAAGATATTTATTTTTATTGTTATGTTTTATTTCAATAGTTTTGGGGGAACAGGTGGTTTTGGGTTACATGGATAAGTTCTTTAGTGGTGATTTCCAAGATCTTGGTGCACCCATCACCTGAGTAATGTAAACTGTACCCAATGTGTAGTCTTTTATTCCTCACCCACCTCCCACCCTTTCACCTGAGTCCCCAAGTCCAGTATATCATTCTTATGCCTTTGCTTCCCCTTACCTCAGCTCCTATGTATAAGTGAGGACATAAGATATTTGGTTTTCCATTCCTGTGTTACTTCACTTAAAATAATGGTCTCCAACTCCATCCAGGTTGCTGAAAATGCCATTATTTCATTCCTTTTTATAGCTGAGTAGTATTCCATGGTGTATATATGTCATATTTTGCTAGAAGAGATTTACAATGTTTCCAAAACAAAGAAATGATAAATGTTTGAAGTGATGGGTATTTCAGTTACCCAGATTTGATCATTATACATTGTATGCTTATATCAAAATATCACATGTACCTCATAAATATGTAAAACTATTATGTATCCATACACATTTTTTAAAACTGGCTATATTTATGCAATGGAATACACTTCAGCTGTAAAAAGAAGAAAATCCTGCCATTTATAACATGGATGAATCTGAAAAACATTATATTAAATGAAATAAACCAGGCATAGAAAGACAAACACTGCATGGAGTCACTCATGGAATTTATAAAAGTTAATCTCATGGAAGTAGAGAGTAGAAGGATGGCTATCTGAGACTGGGGTGGTTAGGGGGCAGGGGGCTGGACAGATACTGGTCAAAGAGTGGATATTTATAGTTAGGAGGAGTAAGTTTAAGAGATCCATTGTACAACATGATGACTGTAGTTAATGACTTTGTATTATTGAAAAATGCTAACAGAGTGGTTGTTGTTTTCACCATAAAAATGATAACTATATGAGGTAATGCCTATGTTAATTGCCTAGATTTAACCATTCCACAATGTATATATACAATCATTTGTTACATAACTACATTTCAGTCAATCTCAGACAGCATATACGACAGTGGGTCCCATAAGATTATAGGGATGAAGGATACAGAAAGGATCCTTCAACAGGGTTGAAGGATACAGAAAGAAGCCCTTCAAATTAAACAACTAATCACAACACTCCATGTTAGCCATTTGACCAAACAATGCCTTACCACTCTGTTATTTCAAATCAATCACTTTACTATAAGAAAGTCATTGCTTTGAGGAGTTAATTTCCAAAGTAAACATTAGACTACTAACATTTCTATACTCCACTTTTGCCAAACAGCAGATTTCACATCTTGGACAAATATGGCAAGTTTTTAAGAAAGTTAATTAGAATTTTACATGCTAACCAAGTCCTAGGAAATGCAGTGTTTGAATAGATAAATGTCAAATAAAAAGTGTGATTTATAAAACTCTAAAGCCCTTTTTTTTTTCTGAAATGGATAGATTTCAACATGTCAGAACAAGCCTAATATTGTTTCTACAAAGTCACATATTAATTTATCTTTCTCTTTCATCATTTTTATTCTTCTCTTAAATTTTATATGACTTAAGACACTATCAACATGGTGTGACTATTTGCAACTGCAGCTGCACTGTATTCCCACGAGGGAAGGGGGGCACCTTCTGACTGCTCCATTATTTCCTCATCCAGGTCATAAGAGATATTCTGCTCTCAATGCACCTCTTTCTTCCACTTTTCTGGGGAAAAAAATAAAGCCACCCTAGCTAATTCCTTAAGCCAGCACTAGATTAAGATGGGTGACTACACGGCATTCCAGGAAGCAGACTTTACCAATCCTTGTTTGAATTTTTCCCCTAAAAAATTGCTCGTGGAAGGTTGGTTCCTCAATGTGTAGAAACTTCTAGCACCTCAAAAAATCACTTCCAGAATGTTATTTAGGCACCGTATGTCACCTGGTGTTTATCTAAAGCCATTCCTTTCAGGAAAATCAAGTCATTAAGGTGAGGATGAGTGTAGGAAGAACATACAGAGAACCATATGTGGGATGTAGGTGTTTGGCATTCATTTTAAACCAGAAGGACCCAGGGGCTCTAGCAAGTCTTATTTGTTTTGATAATTCTGTCTCTAGGATGTTCATTCATTCTTTATTCACTTATTCATTCACTCACTCATGTATTGTGGTTGTTTGCCACGGCTTAGTCACTGTGCTAATTACTAGAGACACAAACAACAATAATAATCATCAGGCCATCAGATTTTTATACTTTTCTGAAATTAGAAACAGCCATAGTGATAAGCAATAGTTTTCAAAGGTAGTTTTTAATTTTTACATGATAAAATAGAATAATCTTTTTTTACATTTTTAAATACTATTTGAACACCATCCAAGTTGACTAATAAGTAATATATCTAACAGTAAAATTTAAGGTGAGGAAAAAGAAATTAGAATTCATTTCTCTCATTTCTCCAAGACCTCTGCAACATCTTCCAATCTTTTTTGGCTCACAACAGTAAGAAGAGAAGCAAAGGTAGACAAGATGAAAGGAAAGGAGAAGGAGAAAGATCTTGGAAGAGGTATTTTACTTAATGAGGACAGGGTAAAATATATCTGTTCAATAAGATTAGCAACACCACTCTCATTTCTATATTGCCTCAAATAAAGGAAGGCATATATCAGGTCATACTTACATTACATAATTTTTGTAAATCTTTGTATTTGTCTGGCAGGATTCAGCCACTTATCAAAGCTGCTTAAATCCTTTCCCCACTGGCTTTCCTAAATGTCAAACCCATGACCAGTGCAAGTTAGTGAATGTTTACTGTTAGACATGAGACTGAAGGCACACATTCATGTCTACTCTCATTGGTTGAAAGCAGTAGATGGCTTACACTTATGTGTTGTTAGGATGCTTGTACTTGCTTTGGTTGCTAATAATTCTCTTAATCTCCTTGTTTTTATTTATTATTTTGAAATAGTCAACCTCAGGTTGACAATGCAGAACTTAAAGAAAAGCAGACTGCATGTGATTACTTATCCTTGGGCCATGTGATGGGCTCATTATTGATAAGATTTTGGGCAGGTGGCTCTTACGTATGAAACATGTAAAAGAGTTAGGAGGCATGTGCAAGAACAGTGCCGTGGGGTCAGAATACATTTTTTCTTTCATATAAAATGTCTTTTTGAGCTCTCAGAAATGCAGAAAGCTCAGGATTTATGGATTTTTATTTCTGTGTGGGGCTTAACTCCTCCTTGGAGTTTGTAGAAAATATAAGAAAAACTTGCCTTTATGTAGAGAAAGCCATGTACAAAAAGAAAATCCATTTGTAAATGTGGTACTATATGGTTCCAAAACTTTTGACTCTGTGATACCCTATGGTTCGTTCTCCTGTTTGGCACATCTTTCTCCTATGATGTCTGGTTTCTTAGGTACATAATAACATAACATAAAAATGATCCCTCCCAATCAGACTTTAATGAAGAGAAAGGCACCTGCTTTGCAAGTGTTGTGTGGTGGTAAGGGGTGGGTACAAATTCTCAACTATGACTGTGGTCTCCAGTTACATCACAGTTAATAAATACAAACAATCTGCTTGCTTTGTCCCTCATATTGGATGGCTGGGCAGATTCAGTGATGTTGCACAGTCATATTTTACTGGACAAACTAAGTTGTTCTAGGTTTTCAAATTGAGTTATGCGGAGAAATATTGGGAAAGAGTTTTGAACTTGGACAAACTAAAGCTTGATTTATTGTTTTGGGTTTTTACTTTTGACTCCAGACAACTGTATATATATATATATATATATATATATATATATATATATTTAATTATTATTATACTTTAGGTTTTATGGTACATGTGCGCAATGTGCAGGTTAGTTACATATGTATACATGTGCCATGCTGGTGCGCTGCACCCACTAACTCATCATCTAGCATTAGGTATATCTCCCAATGCTATCCCTCCCCCCTCCCCCCACCCCACAACAGTCCCCGAAGTGTGATGTTCCCCTTCCTGTGTCCATGTGTTCTCATTGTTCAATTCCCACCTATGAGTGAGAATATGCGGTGTTTGGTTTTTTGTTCTTGCAATAGTTTACTGAGAATGATGATTTCCAATTTCATCCATGTCCCTACAAAGGACATGAACTCATCATTTTTTACGGCTGCATAATATTCCATGGTGTATATGTGCCACATTTTCTTAATCCAGTCTATCATTGTTGGACATTTGGGTTGGTTCCAAGTCTTTGCTATTGTGAATAATGCCGCAATAAACATACGTGTGCATGTGTCTTTATAGCAGCACTATTTATAATCCTTTGGGTATATACCCAGTAATGGGATGGCTGGGTCGAAAGGAATTTCTAGTTCTAGATCCCTGAGAAATTGCCACACTGACTTCCACAATGGTTGAACGAGTTTACAGTCTCACCAACAGTGTAAAAGTGTTCCTCTTTCTCCACATCCTCTCCAGCACCTGTTGTTTCCTGACTTTTTAATGATTGCCATTCTAACTGGTGTGAGATGGTATATCATTGTGGTTTTGATTTGCATTTCTCTGATGGCCCGTGATGGTGAGCATTTTTTCATGTGTTTTTTGGCTGCACAAATGTCTTCTTTTGAGAAGTGTCTGTTCATGTCCTTTGCCCACTTTTTGATGGGGTTGTTTGTTTTTTTCTTGTAAATTTGTTGGAGTTCATTGTAGATTCTGGATATTAGCCCTTTGTCAGATGAGTAGGTTGCGAAAATTTTCTCCCATTTTGTAGGTTGCCTGTTCACTCTGATGGTAGTTTCTTTTGCTGTGCAGAAGCTCTTGAGTTTAATTAGATCCCATTTGTCAATTTTGGCTTTTGTTGCCATTGCTTTTGGTGTTTTAGACATGAAGTTCTTGCCCATGCCTATGTCCTGAATGGTAATGCCTAGGTTTTCTTCTAGGGTTTTTATGGTTTTAGGTTTAACGTTTAAGTCTTTAATCCATCTTGAATTGATTTTTGTATAAGGTGTAAGGAAGGGATCCAGTTTCAGCTTTCTCCATATGGCTAGCCAGTTTTCCCAGCACCATTTATTAAATAGGGAATCCTTTCCCCATTTCTTGTTTTTCTCAGGTTTGTCAAAGATCAGATAGTTGTAGATAAGTGGAGTTATTTCTGACAGCTCTGTTCTGTTCCATTGATCTATATCTCTGTTTTGGTACCAGTACGATGCTGTTTTGGTTACTGTATCCTTGTAGTATAGTTTGAAGTCAGGTAGTGTGATGCCTCCAGCTTTGTTCTTTTGGCTTAGGATTGACTTGGCGATGTGGGCTCTTTTTTGGTTCCATATGAACTTTAAAGTAGTTTTTTTCCAATTCTGTGAAGAAAGTCATTGGTAGCTTGATGGGGATGGCATTGCATCTGTAAATTACCTTGGGCAGTGTGGCCATTTTCACGATATTGATTCTTCCTACCCATGAGCATGGAATGTTCTTCCATTTGTTTGTATCCTCTTTTATTTCCTTGAGCAGTGGTTTGTAGTTCTCCTTGAAGAGGTCCTTCACATCTCTTGTCAGTTGGATTCCTAGGTATTTTATTCTCTTTGAAGCAATTGTGAATGGGAGTTCACTCATGATTTGGCTCTCTGTTTGTCTATTATTGGTGTATAAGAATGCTTGTGATTTTTGTACATTGATTTTGTATCCTGAGACTTTGCTGAAGTTGCTTATCAGCTTAAGGAGATTTTGGGCTGAGACAATGGGGTTTTCTAGATATACAATCATGTCATCTGCAAACAGGGAGAATTTGACTTCCTCTTTTCCTAATTGAATACCCTTGATTTCCTTCTCCTGACTAATTGCCCTGGCCAGAACTTCCAACACTATGTTGAATAGAAGTGGTGAGAGAGGGCATCCCTGTCTTGTGCCAGTTTTCAAAGGGAATGCTTCCAGTTTTTGCCCATTCAATATGATATTGGCTGTTGGTTTGTCATAGATAGCTCTTATTATTTTGAGATACGTCCCATCAATACCTAATTTATTGAGAGTTTTTAGCATGAAGCGTTGTTGAATTTTGTCAAAGGCCTTTTCTGCATCTATTGAGATAATCATGTGGTTTTTGTGTTTGGTTCTGTTTATATGCTGGATTACATTTATTGATTTGCGTATATTGAACCAGCCTTGCATCCCAGGGATGAAGCCCACTTGATCACGGTGGATAGCTTTTTGATGTGCTGCTGGATTCTCTTTGCCAGTATTTTATTGAGGATTTTTGCATCGATGTTCATCAAGGATATTGGTCTAAAATTCTCTTTTTTTGTTGTGTGTCTGCCCGGCTTTGGTATCAGGATGATGCTGGCCTCATAAAATGAGTTAGGGAGGATTCCCTCTTTTTCTATTGATTGGAATAGTTTCAGAAGGAATGGTACCAGTTCCTCCTTGTACCTCTGGTAGAATTCGGCTGTGAACCCATCTGGTCCTGGACTTTTTTTGGTTGGTAAGCTATTGATTATTGGCACAATTTCAGCTCCTGTTATTGGTGTATTCAGAGATTCAACTTCTTCCTGGTTTAGTCTTGGGAGGGTGTATGTGTTGAGGAATTTATCCATTTCTTCTAGATTTTCTAGTTTATTTGCATAGAGGTGTTTGTAGTATTCTCTGATGGTAGTTTGTATTTCTGTGGGATCAGTGGTGATATCCCCTTTATCGTTTTTTATTGCATCTATTTGATTCTTCTCTCTTTTTTTCTTTATTAATCTTGCCAGCAGTCTATCAATTTTGTTGATCCTTTCAAAAAACCAGCTCCTGAATTCATTAATTTTTTGAAGGGTTTTTTGTGTCTCTATTTCCTTCAGTTCTGCTCTAATTTTAGTTATTTCTTGCCTTCTGCTAGCTTTTGGATGTGTTTGCTCTTGCTTTTCTAGTTCTTTTAATTGTGATGTTAGGGTGTCAATTTTGGATCTTTCCTGCTTTCTCTTGTGGGCATTTAGTGCTATAAATTTCCCTCTACACACTGCTTTGAATGCATCCCAGAGATTCTGGCATGTTGTGTCTTTGTTCTCATTGGTTTCAAAGAACATCTTTATTTCTGCCTTCATTTTGTTATGTACCCAGTAGTCATTCAGGAGCAGGTTGTTCCGTTTCCATGTAGTTGAGCAGTTTTGAGTGAGATTCTTAATCCTGAGTTCTAGCTTGATTGCCCCAGGCCTGCCCTAAAAGCGCTCCTGAAGGAAGCGCTAAACATGGAAAGGCAGAACCGGTACCAGCCGCTGCAAAATCATGCCAAAATGTAAAGACCATCGAGACTAGGAAGAGACTGCATCAACTAACGAGCAAAATAACCAGCTAACATCATAATGACAGGATCACATTCACACATAACAATATTAACTTTAAATATAAATGGACTAAATGCTCCAATTAAAAGACACAGACTGACAAATTGGATAAAGACTCAAGACCCATTAGTGTGCTGTATTCAGGAAACCCATCTCACATGCAGAGACACACATAGGCTTAAAATAAAGGGATGGAGGAAGATCTACCAAGCAAATGGAAAACAAAAAAAGGCAGGGGTTGCAATCCTAGTCTCTGATAAAACAGACTTTAAACCAACAAAGATCAAAAGAGACAAAGAAGGCCATTACATAATGGTAAAGGGATTAATTCAATAAGAAGAGCTAACTATCCTAAATATATATGTACCCAATACAGGAGCACCCAGATTCATAAAGCAAGTCCTGAGTGACCTACAAAGAGACTTAGACTCCCACACATTAATAATGGGAGACTTTAACACCCCACTGTCAACATTAGACAGATCAATGAGACAGAAAGTCAACAAGGATACCCAGGAATTGAACTCAGCTCTGCACCAAGTAGACCTAATAGACATCTACAGAACTCTCCACCCCAAATCAACAGAATATACATTTTTTTCAGCACCACACCACACCTATTCCAAAATTGACCACATACTTGGAAGTAAAGCTCTCCTCAGTAAATGTAAAAGAACAGAAATTATAACAGACAACTGTATATTTTGACAAGTTTTTGAATGTGCCTTTGATTTCTTTTGATGAGGTATAATTTTCCCAAATATAATTTTATGATCATTATTTTATATTTTGCAATTGCTTTGTTCCTTTCCTTTTGTGAATTCTGTTGCCTTTTTTAAACTTGAAAAAAAAATTGAATATAAAGAATAAATTTCTGGTTGAAGAATATGTGATTAATAGTAATTCAAATGTTCTAAGAAAAACAAATCTTGATTATTTACCCCACAGATTCCCTTGAATCACTCACATTGAGACTGATGTTATGTATTTTATGTTATTTTTTAAAGAAGAGATTGAGAATGATCTTTTTGTAAAAATGTCAGCAAATATACCAAGTTGGGTAAATACACTTTTTAAATCTTGGACATATCTGTCTGACCTAAATTCAAGTAATTGCTATTACTTCTTGAATGTTGTATTTAGCATTATTTATGTCATTTGTTTGGATTTATAGTCTCATAAAGGATCAAGCCTTCCCTTCCCTAAGGAATTCAACTCACCTCTCCTGGTAGGCATTCCATATCATCAGCGGTTGAGTTTCAATAAATATGGATAGACAATTTAGAGGAAAATGAAAAATATTTCCTCAAGTCCTGTAAAATTCACAGATTCAAATCTAAATGAGAAAAAAATTGATCATTTATATATTATCCTGACTCCCAATCTCATTTGTCTTTATAATAAAAAATATTTGATGGAAATTCATGCAGGGCTAAGCTTTGTTATTTATACAAGCGTAAGTTTATATTTAAGAGGCCAGGCAGAAATATAATGAGAATAAAGTGTTTAATATGATTGTAAATTCTTCTCTTTTTGCTAGATTTCTAGTCAAACTTCTTTTTATTATACTTTAAGTTCGAGGGTACATGTGCACAACATGCAGGTTTGTTACATATGTATACATGTGCCATGTTGGTGGGCTGCACCCATTAAGTCATCATTTACATTAGGTATATCTCCCAATGCTATCCCTCCCCCCTCCCCCCACCCCATGACAGGCCCCAGTGTGTGATGTTCCCCTTCCTGTGTCCAAGTGTTCACATTGTTCAATTCCCACCTATGAGTGAGAACATGCGGTGTTTGGTTTTTTGTCCTTGCGATGGTTTGCTGAGAATGATGGTTTCCAGCTTCATCCGTGTCCCTACAAAGGACATGAACTCATCATTTTTTATGGCTGCATAGTATTCCATGGTGTATATGTGCCACATTTTCTTAATCCAGTCTATCATTGTTGGACATTTGGGTTGGTTCCAAGTCTTTGCTATTGTGAATAGTGCCACAATAAACATATGTGTGCATGTGTCTTTATAGCAACATGATTTATAATCCTTTGGGTATATACCCAGTAATGGGATGGCTGGGTCAAATGGAATTTCTAGTTCTAGGTCCTTGAGGAATCGCCACACTGTCTTCTACAATGGTTGAACTAGTTTACAGTCCCACCAACAGTGTAAAAGTGTTCCTATTTCTCCACATCCTCTCCAGCACCTGTTGTTTCCTGACATTTTACTGATCGCCATTCTAACTGGTGTGAGATGGTATCTCATTGTGGTTTTGATTTGCATTTCTCTGATGGCCAGTGATGATGAGCATTTTTTCATGTGTCTGTTGGCTGCATAAATGTCTTCTTTCAAGAAGTGTCTGTTTGTATCCTTCGCCCACTTTTTGATGGGGTCGTTTGTTTTCTTCTTGTAAATTTGTTTGTGTTATTTATAGATTCTGGATATTAGCCCTTTGTCAGATGTGGAGATTGCAAAAATTTTGTCCCATTCTGTAGGTTGCCTGTTCACTCTGATGGTAGTTTCTTTTGCTGTGCAGAAGCTCTTGAGTTTAATTAGATCCCATTTGTTAATTTTGGCTTTTGTTGCCATTGCTTTTGGTGTTTTAGACATGAAGTCCTTGCCCATGCCTATGTCCTGAATGGTAATGCCTAGGTTTTCTTCTAGGGTTTTTATGGTTTTAGGTCTAACATGTAAGTATTTAATCCATTTTGAATTAATTTTTGTATAAGGTGTAAGGAAGGGATCCAGTTTCAGCTTTCTCCATATGGCTAGCCAGTTTTCCCAGCACCATTTATTAAATAGGGAATCCTTTCCCCATTTCTTGTTTTTCTCAGGTTTGTCAAAGACCAGATAGTTGTAGATATGTGGCATTATTTCTCAGGGCTCTGTTATGTTCCATTGGTGTATATATCTGTTTTGGTACCAGTACCATGCTGTTTTGGTTACTGTATCCTTGTAGTATAGTTTGAAGTCAGGTAGTGTGATGCCTCCAGCTTTGTTCTTTTGGCTTAGGATTGACTTGGCAATGTGGGCTCTTTTTTGGTTCCATATGAACTTTAAAGTAGTTTTTTCCAATTCTGTGAAGAAAGTCATTGGTAGCTTGATGGGGATGGCATTGCATCTATAAATTACCTTGGGCAGTATGACCATTTTCACGATATTGATTCTTCCTACCCATGAGCATGGAATGTTCTTCCATTTGTTTGTGTCCTCTTTTATTTCGTTGAGCAGTGGTTTGTAGTTCTCCTTGAAGAGGTCCTTCACATCCCTTGTCAGTTGGATTCCTAGGTATTTTATTCTCTTTGAAGCAATTGTGAATGGGAGTTCACTCATGATTTGGCTCTCTGTTTGCCTGTTATTGATGTATAAGAATGCTTGTGATTTTTGCACATTGATTTTGTATGCTGAGACTTTGCTGAAGTTGCTTATCAGCTTAAGGTGATTTTGGGCTGAGATGATGGGGTTTCTAAATATACAATCATGTCCTCTGCAAACAGGGACCATTTGACTTCCTCTTTTACTAATTGAATGCCTTTTATTTCTTTCTCCTGCCTAATTGCCCTGGCCAGAAATTCCAACAGTATGTTGAATAGGAGTGGTGAGAGAGGGCATCCCTGTCTGGTGCCAGTTTTCAAAGGGAATGCTTCCAGTTTTTGCCTATTCAGTATGATATTGGCTGTGGGTTTGTCATAAATAGCTCTTATTATTTTGAGATACGTCCCATCAATACCTAATTTATTGAGAGTTTTTAGCATGAAGCGTTGTTGAATTTTGTCAAAGGCCTTTTCTGCATCTATTGAGATAATCATGTGGTTTTTGTGTTTGGTTCTGTTTATATGCTGGATTACATTTATTGTTTTGCGTATATTGAACCAGCCTTGCATCCCAGGGATGAAGCCCACTTGATCACGGTGGATAAGCTTTTTGATGTGCTGCTGGATTCTCTTTGCCAGTATTTTATTGAGGATTTTTGCATCGATGTTCATCAAGGATATTGGTCTAAAATTCTCTTTTTTTGTTGTGTGTCTGCCCGGCTTTGGTATCAGGATGATGCTGGCCTCATAAAATGAGTTAGGGAGGATTCCCTCTTTTTCTATTGATTGGAATAGTTTCAGAAGGAATGGTACCAGTTCCTCCTTGTACCTCTGGTAGAATTCGGCTGTGAACCCATCTGGTCCTGGACTTTTTTTGGTTGGTAAGCTATTGATTATTGGCACAATTTCAGCTCCTGTTATTGGTGTATTCAGAGATTCAACTTCTTCCTGGTTTAGTCTTGGGAGGGTGTATGTGTCAAGGAATTTATTCATTTCTTCTAGATTTTCAAGTTTATTTGCATAGAGTTGTTTGTAGTATTCTCTGATGGTAGTTTGTATTTCTGTGGGATCAGTGGTGATATCCCCTTTATCGTTTTTCATGGCGTCTATTTGACTATTCTCTCTTTTCTTCTTTATTCGTCTTGCTAGCAGTCTATCAATTTTGTTGATCCTTTCAAAAAACCAGCTGCTGGATTCCTTAATTTTTTGAAGGGTTTTTTTGTGTCTCTATTTCCTTCAGTTCTGCCCTGATCTTAGTCATTTCTTGCCTTCTGCTAGCTTTTCAATGTGTTTGCTCTTGCTTTTCTAGTTCTTTTAATTGTGATGTTAGGGTGTCAATTTTAGATCTTTCCTGCTTTCTCTTGTGGGCATGTAGTGCTATAAATTTCCCTCTACACACTGCTTTGAATGCGTCCCAGAGATTCTGGTATGTTGCGTCTTTGTTCTCATTGGTTTCAAAGAACATTTTTATTTCTGCCTTCATTTCATTATGTACCCAGTAGTCATTCCGGAGCAGGTTGTTCAGTTTCCATGTAGTTGAGTGGTTTTGAGTGAATTTCTTAATCCTGAGTTCTAGTTTGATTGCACTGTGGTCTGAGAGACAGTTTGTTATAATTTCTGTTCTTTTACATTTGCTGAGGAGTGTTTTACTTCCAACTATGTGGTCAATTTTGGAATAGGTGTGTTGTGGTGCTGAAAGAATATATATTTTGTTGATTTAGGATGGAGAGTTCTGTAGATGTCTATTAGGTCTGCTTGGTGCAGAGCTGAGTTCAATTCCTGGCTATCCTTGTTAACTTTCTGTCTCATTGATCTGTCTAATGTTGACAGTGGGGTGTTAAAGTCTCCCATTATTATTTTGTGGGAGTCTAAGTCTCTTTATAGGTCACTCAGGACTTGCTTTATGAATCTGGGTGCTCCTGTATTGGGTGCATATATGTTTAGGACAGTTAGCTCTTCTTGTTGAATTGATCCCTTTACCATTATGTAATGGCCTTCTTCTCCCTAACACTTTCAGGTACACCAATCAGACGTAGATTTGGTCTTTTCATGTACTCCCATATTTCTTGGTGGCTTTGTTCGTTTGTTTTTACTCTTTTTTTCTCTATACTTCTCTTCTTGCTTCATTTCATTATTTGATCTTCAATCACTGATACCCTTTCTTCCAGTTGATGGAATCAGCTACTGAAGCTTGTGCATGTGTCACATAGTTCTCGTGCCATGTTTTTCAGCTTCATCAGGTTATTTAAGGACTTCTTTACACTGGTTATTCTAGTTAGCCTTTCATCTAACCTTTTTTCAAGGTTTTTAGCTTCTTTGCCATGGGTTCGAACTTCCTTCTTTTGCTCAGAGAAGTTGGATCGTCTGAAGCCTTCTTCTCTCAACTTTTCAAAGTCATTCTATGTCCAGCTTTGTTCCGTTGCTGGTAAGGAGCTGCATTCCTTTGGAGGGAGAGAGGTGCTCTGGTTTTTAGAATTTTCAGCTTTTCTGCTGTGTTTTTTCCTGATCTTTGTGGTTTTATCTACTTTTGGTCTTTGATGATGGTGATGTACAGATGGGGTTTTGGTGTGGATGCCCTTTCTGTTTGTTAGTTTTACTTCTAACAGTCAGGACCCTGAGCTGCAGGTCTATTGGAGTTTGCTAGAGGCCCACTCCAGACCCTGTTTGCCTGGGTATCAGCAGCAGAGGCTGCAGAGCTGCGAATATTGGTAAACAGCAAATGTTGCTGCCTGATCGTTCCTCTGGAAGCTTCATCTCAGAGGAGTATCTGACTGTGTGAGGTGCCAGTCTGCCCCTACTGGGTGGTGCCTCCCAGTTGTGCTACTCAGGGGTCAGGGACCCACTTGAGGAGGCAGTCTAGTCAGACTTTCATAGTTTAAAGGAAATCATATAGTCAGAGAAAGAGATAGAAATGACCATGGGTTCTGCTAAATGTTTTGGGTGTTGGCTATGTGCTAGGAACTGGGCAATTTGCTTTCCATATAATTTATCTTATTGCTCCAATATCCCAGTGAAGATGAGTGCCCCATTCTACATATGATAAAACCAAAGCATGGTAAGGTCAGGTTTCTCACAGGATTCTTTTTCACTTATCTCTAGAAGCAAGTGGTATGATTGAAGGTAGGGAAGTCCAGACAGTTAGAAAAGGACCACTAGTTGATCAAAGTGACAAATGCAAGAGATGATAAAAAACTAGTAAATCCTACATTAGGATTTCAATTAGAGTCCCAGTAAGAACTACTCACTGTCCCTTCTGCTTGACTTTGAGGCTCTTTGAAGGACCAGTAAGTGTTTTGATTCTCTTGATCCAGTGAAGCCTTCCAGAGTTCCTGGCCATAATCCCTAGAGCCCTTTTCTTGTACTGGCTGAAAACATTGAGCTATGGATTTTTATTCCAGAATAGGGAGCTCAAAGTCATATTTCAAGTTGCATGTGTGGATATGTGTCTTGTTTGTGGGGGAAATGTGAACTCAGATACCCAGGGCAGGTATCATAGTGGCTTGGAACATTTTTGTCCTACTTTGTCAGCATAGCTTCTCCTTCCCAAGTATTTGTGTACAGCATCTGGCCCTTGTTTTCCTAACTATCCTTCCAACCTTGTGTTTGTTGGCTTCTCCTTGGGAAGTACAATTTATTTGAATTCTGAAGAAAATCAAGAATAATTTCCTGGCTCTTGTGGGCTGCCAAATGATGTAGTTTTTGAGCATCTACTTCACGGCATATTTCTGGGACAGTCTGCAGAGAAAGGTCCCTTCTGTATTGCCACATGAGGATAACTACCTACATTCTTTTTCCTCAACAAAAGAAGCTTCATGATGGCTGGGTAAAATCTCCTTCCAAATAACATACAGGAAATTTTGATACTGTAAAATATCTGAATAAATATTCAATATTATACATAGCTTCACTAAATTGTATACAAGGCAATGATTCTGACTTTTATCATTGGTTCCTCTTTGTTTATGGCATCACTACACCTGACCAAAGAAGATGTGAACTCATTCACACAAAACTCAGTCAATGGTGCAATGTATATATTTTTTCAAGATAACATAAATCTTTTATTGTAAGTCCATTTATTTATGTTACAATAAGAGTATCATAAAAAACAAAAGTATCTTATTAATTTAAAAACATAGGGGTTGCTTCTTGAATTTGTGTGTAATTCTTGTGCAAAGGCCATGCAACTCTTTTTCTGTATCATTCCAATTTCAGTATATGTGCTGCTGAAGCAAGCACAACATGTGTATTCTTGTTTATGACATATATGGATTTTCTGTATAATCAGTTTTATGTCATCACTGAGGAGGAAAGCCCTATGTATTTAAAAAGGGAGTACCATGTTTATACTATGAAAGAGAAGAAAAGACACTGTAATTCATGGAATACTTAATGATATAAGTGCCATGTGAAGTGTTTTATACAGATTTTCTCTTTTAGCCTTTATTTAAAGACTATGAGCACATTTTAGTCTTCCCATTCTATAGATTAAAACTTAACCTAGAGAGGTTACATATTTTCTCAAATCCAAGTTGAGAGAATGAATGAATGAACTAGAAAATAAACCTAGCTCTATTTGTGGAAAAATTTTATGATTTTCATACTAAACCATACTAGTGCTCCCCTATATAATTTATTTATTCATTTACTCACAAATATTTATTTACTACCTACTTTATGGCAGACACTATGCTAAATTATAAGGATAGAGAAATAATCAGTATATGTTTTTGAATGGTAGAAAAATGACAATTAAAATTAATTTTAAAATACTGTGACTATTGTTTGAAGGGAGGAAAGATCTCTTCTTATATATTAATATCCTAGATAAATGCAAGAAAATTTTGTTGTGTAAAACTTTATTCAAGTCTTTGCTGTTGTGAATAATGCCGCAATAAAACCTAAAGTATAATAATAAATAAATAAATAAATAAAAAACAAAAAAAAACTTTATTCATGGTAGTGATTTGTGATGTATCACAAACGCTTCTTGCTACACTATTGTATGATTTAAGAGTATTTGGTATGAATTGCTAGACAGAAAGATCTAGTTTATGTTTAGATATATTGATTTTTCCAGACTAGATATCGTTTTTTAAAAATGGAACTTTTAGGAGAGCTGTATTTGAACTTGCTACACATGAGTCTGAATTCTGGTTAAGCAGAGAAATCCATCTTAATGGAGGTAGGGTGGAGAATTGGAACTCTAGGTAGTGGCTCTCCACACCAGTGGTTCTCAAACTGAAACATGCATCAGAATCTTATATAGGAGTTGTTGAAACACAGATTTCTGGCCTCTGGCCCTACTCCTGAAATTTCTGGTTCAGTAAGTCTGAGATGGGGCAAAAAATTTATATTTCTAATAAGTTATATTATATTTATATTTCTAATAAGTTATATTATATTTATATTTCTAATAAGTTCCTAGGTGATATTGATGCCATTAACCAGAAAAAATTTATATTTCTAATAAGTTCCTAGGTGATATTGATACCATTAACCTGAGGACCACACTTGGAGAATCATTGCTCTATAGGAAATATTTTCATATCTTCTTATACAGAACAGGCAAAAATAGGAATAGCTGATATATTCCCTGGGCCAATTTGTTCTAACCACTTCCAACTTCTGTCTTGGCCTCACTCATGAGATCTGGTGACCTTTCAGTGTATGCATGAGGAGCCAAAGAACTCACAAGATGAACATCAGTAATCTCCCTCTTTATAAAATAGTTTAATTTTATTTTTAAGTTTTTTGCAGATATGATTTAGTTTGTTCATGTATGCATTCATTAAAATTAAGGTAAACTTCAGAGGACTTTGTTAAATGAGAAAATGTAGAAAGTTATATAACATAATTTTCTCTGTTTTCTCAGGGAAGTAAAAGCCAGTTGCACTAAAAACATTTTGAGGAAATAGATATGTATGGGGTGATTTGGTGCACATCTGTGGTACAAAGGAAATTTTATTAACTTCAAACAGAATAAGTGAACTCCAAAAGGAGTGACACCTCTCCACATTGCAGAGGAGCAAACTGTGTTTTCTTGTACCTGGCACTTAATCCAACCATCAAACCCAATGGGCATGAGTTTTGCTAACTTGAGTGAAGTGATAACTAAACATTTCAAACTCAGACTTGAATGTTTTGGTATAAAACATAAAGTGCATTCAGCTGAAACCCTAATCTACAGCATTTTGATTTTTCCCCCTTGATTTATGTTTAGTACTTTGTTAGAAGGTTCGCTTTTCATTTGATTCCACATGGATGCAATGTTTCCTGTCTCACAGCCAAAGTCAACCTTTTAAGGTCTATAGGAGTGTTGTAGGCATATAAATTTTAAAAAGTAGAGGGAACACTAAAATTCAGGACCACCTAAATTGCCAGCAGCAGCTTTAGAACCACACAGGTCATTCAGTGTCCAAGTGGTCAAAATAAAGACTACTCAGGGCAGAGCCTAGGAAACCTGACAGTCGCAAAGCTTGTGGAGTAGCTTTCCTCATAATGGAAGGCAAAATGAGACATCAGTGTAATCAGTGAAGGTTAAACAGACCTGGGATATATTAGTCATGGATCTTAAAACGAAAAAAAAGGGGGAGGGGTGCTTTACACTACTTAAAGAGATTTCTGCAACTTTATTTCTAAAGCTTGGCAGCCTTAGGAGGTAAAGAGCCTGGTTCATAAGGCCAGAAATTTTATGCAAATTTTTAAAAAAGTTCTTACCTTGGCTAATTGAGATTGGAATGCTGAAACAGTGCTATGGAACAGAGCCATGTATGAATAAGATGGAATCAAGTGGCTCTTCTGGGTTCATGTAATTATTTTCTTCTTGTGGTTATGAAGATGATTGATGATTGATAATGAAGTTAAATTATAAAAACCCACCTTGCCTTTTGATTATATTCTTTTTCAGATGGAGTCTCACTCTGTCACCCAGGCTGGAGTGCAGTGGCACAATCTCAGCTCACTGCAGCCTCTGCCTCCTGGATTCAAATGATTCTCCTGCCTCAGCCTCCCGAGTAGCTGGGAATACAGGTGCGTGCCACCACACCCAGCTATTTTTTTTTTTAATTTATTTTTTTTTGGTAGAGACAGGGTTTCATCATGTTTGCCAGGCTAGTCTCGAACTCCTGACCTCAGGTGATTCACCTGACTTGGCCTCCCAAAGTGCTGGGATTAAAGGCGTGAGTTACCACACACAGCCATTTTTTGATTATATTCGTATTAGATCTTTCCAACATTTCCAAAATTTCCAATGTGTACTATGTGTAATGGTTTATAAACAAAGTCTGTTATTGTTGATATAGAATTGGAGGCAGCAGATGCATTTGATAAACAATTTTAACACTTTTGAGAAAAGAATTTTGCAACATAATAAAAATTACAGCACCCAAAGAAGAAAATTTGTGGATCCCATTAAAGCTATGTATAATCCACAAATAATTCTTTTGAATTATCCCCCCAAAGTGTCATTTAATTTAAAAGGAGAGAAAAATGCTTTTTATTACTTTTCATCACCACACCTTCCCTGGCCCCTTCAAGAATGTTGGAATCAAAATGGGAAAAAAACCTGGAATATTTACTACAATATGTCCAAGTATTTGAAGGGTCTTACCAAAAGTAATGAAACTGTCAACATGGTTTCTTGTAAGTTTATTATGCATCTATGAACTGGCAAATGTTGCACATTTGTTAGAAGTTTTCTAATATTCACCTTCAGAGTTCCTTTGCCGAAAATAATTCAGAAAGTCAGAGCTCCAGTGGCTAAACTGGAGTTTTTATTGATCATCAGGTGTCAAGTACTTAAAACTGACTTTGCTCCTTCAACTAGTCACATCCTTCAACTAGTCACACAGAATTAGGTTTAAACAATTTCCAGATCATTTGCCTTTATATTTTTCAGTTTCCTTGGAATTATCAGCAATTTCTTGTAAGATTTCAAAACTTATGCTTAAGAATAAAAAACGTAACAGAATACAGGAAATTTTATTTTTTGAGCACTGACACTTTCGTTTTATAGCAGTTACTGGGGGTGTTGACCTCTTCCCCAGAAATAGCAGTAGTGATTTAATGAAGATTGTGAATGTTTCTTAGTTTATGTCTCACCCTAGACAAAATTAGAAAGTAAGTTATTGTTCTTCTATCCAGTCTTCGTTTTATCCCCTCAGAAATATTGATACTATTTTATCACTAAGTATTTCTTTTTGTTTTCTAGGCTTATTACATAGGCTTGATCTCCCTGACCTAATACTCTTGCATGAACCAGGTCTTAGAGTATTCATTTGGCCAATTCTGTTGGCTTCATGATGTCCTGTTCTCCCAATGTTGTGCCACTGCTGGCCTAGTGGTTTTTTCAAAACATGTAGGCATCTAGGGTGTCATTTTCTCTTCTGTTGATGTGCTACAGGCACATTTAGGAGGATGGGCCCCAGAATACTTAAAAAAAATACTTTCAATGGAGAGATAACAAGGTATAAGTATGTTGTGTTTGTTCAAAATACACTTGTTGTATAAAATTTCCTGTTTAATGCTGGAGATAATGCATCTTGCCTTTGCACCTAACTCAAGTGGGTATTTTAATCTATTCAGCTAGGTTGGATAGTGCCATAATTCAGTGCCATGGAAAAGACTTTCAGGTAGGGTGAAGAATGCCCTACTGTCAGGCTGCCTACCAACTTTTCCAACATATTTTAACTGCAGCCTGCTGATAATTCCCTAAAGATTATGGGAATATAAAGACGTTATTTTGGATTAAGTTACTCAGTCCTTATTCTTAGAAAGTCATATTACACAATGTCAACAAAAACTAGAAGCAAAACAAAAGAGAACACATGGGATGCTATAGGAATGGATAGCAGAGTGATCTCATCTCTTTAAGGGGTCAAGGAAGGCTTCGCAGGGAAGAAACATCCATAGTGAAACCTGAAACATAAGTAGATATTAACAAATGAACTCAAAGGAATCCAATATTGCAGAATCATAAAGTCAAGGGGTCATGCATTTTAGATGAGACTGAAGAGACAAGCAGGGACCAAGGATCACAAGGTCTGATAAGCTTTGTAAAGAAGTCTCTTTATCTTAAGGGAGAGGGAGAACTATTGAAAAACTTTCAACTGGCAATGACATGAATAGATTTGCATTTTAAAGGCTATAGTATCCTCATGCTGTGCTGTTAACAATAAACACTTTAATGCCAATTAATTCATAATCCTCTTTTACTAACCCATACATTAAATTATTATATAGCAAATACCGGGTAATGAGAAGAAAAGACAGGCTGAATGGTGGAGTCTGGGGTGACAAGGAGCATCACAAGATATGAGACATAGGGAAAGAGGGAAGCATAGAATGATATACTTGGGTGAATGAAAGAAGGAAGGGAGGACAGAGAGACCTAGAGGAAGGTGAGCAGACAGGCAGTCAGACCAAACTAGGTGCTTTCACATTCATGCACAAACTCTTTTAAATCTCACAATCCATTTTGCAAAAGAGAAAACTGAAATTCAGAGCAGTTAACAGCTCAAGAGAGGTAAATTTGCCCAAGATCACATAGCAAATGGCAGAGCTGGAATTTTAATTTAGATTCTTCTACTGTATATTCAATGCCTTTTCTGATAAGGAATCTTGTCTTTGAAGTTGGGAACATAACAAGAGTGAGTGGAGGTATAGTCTATATTCCAACATATAGCTAGAAGGTATAAATTACCCGTTGTCATAATTTTGCCAGTGATTACCCCTCATTGTGCGACAGATAGTCAAAATCAAATGCTTGCAACCCAGTGGAAGAACTGTGTGATGTTCTCTACTGGGTGAATCCTTGTGTGATTTTCAAGGTAGAAAATGATTAACATTTCAATGTTCTCCCCTTCCAGGGATCTATGTAATACTATGTAGACTGTCAGCTGCTGAACCACATCCAAATTTCCTTTTTGTATTCAGCAAGGCTATGTCATTTCTTGTTTAGTCAGTTGTTATTTTATTATTAATTTTATAAATATTTATTGAGCCTAATGTAATCCAGGTACTGTTCTATGTGCTGGAAAACATCAGTGAAAAAAAACAGAACATCTTCTTTGTTCTCATTTATTTAGTGTACTTATATATTTTAGTCTTTAATTACTCTGTGTCAAACAATCACACATTTAAAATTGACTTAAACTTTCCATTTTTAAATTTCAAAGGCTCCCATTTTTTCCCCTGCCCCCACATCTAGTTCCAGAATATTGGGATTGGCAAAAATGTACATGCTATCCATCAATACACTTGACATTTTGAAGATTTTGATTCTTCCTTCCTAGATTTCATTGTTAAAAAGGAAAGAGAAGTGAAGTTCTTTTTATGATCAAACATGCTATGACTTTCAACACGTATTTACCTTCTGATTCAATCCTTGCTTTTCCTTGTGTCATGATGTTCCTATATTCTTATTCTCCTTAGGCAATATTGAAGATATTTTGCTGTCCTATTATGTCTTTATTATTATTATTATTATTTGTTGAGACAGAGTCTCACTCTGTTGCCAGGCAGGAGTGCAGTGGTGTGATCTTGGCTCACTGCAACCTCCGTCTCCCAGGATCAAGCAATTCTCCTGCCTCAGCTACCCCGGTAGCTGGGACTACAGGCATGTGCAACCATGCCCAGGTAATATTTGTATTTTTAGTAGAGATGGGATTTCACCACGTTGGCCAGGATAGTCTCCATCTCTTGACCTCATGATCCGCCTGCCTCAGCCTCCCAAAGTGCTGGGATTACAGGCGTGAGCCACCATGCCCGGCCTTATGTCTTTTTAATATGTGGTGTCTGCATTTGTAGCATGAGTGATAAGGAGCACAAACCAAATCTTGGAATTTGATAAAATACCTTCTTTCTAAACTATATGAGTTCATTTTCAGAGAGGTAATGTAACAATCCCAAATACCTGTCATTTAAACAACAAGTTAATTATTCTCTAAGGATACATATTATAGCCAATATATTTTATGGATAACCAGAGATGGGTTCTCAATTGTGATGATTTCAACCATATTCTATCTTACTTAAGTTTCCAAACTGTGACATTTACCTCATTGTTATCCATCATCATCATCTATTTCTATAGATGTCCTATAGATATCTATTCCTATCTAGTCTGTCACCTTATTCCTATATTACTTCCAGAAAGGAGCATTCAGACATTGAGTTTATGTTTAATTGACATATTTATCTATAGTTCCTGACTCCAACTACCAAAAAAAAACTTGTAGATTAGAATATAGTTTTTTGCAGAACTAAAAGGCATTAATCCAAAATAACTCCTGACCTTGTATTCACTGGTTAGTAAGGTTTGGAATACAATTACTTCTCCAAGAGCTAGTAGACAAAGGAGGGATCATAAGGCTAGTTATTGACTAGATTGATGGCTGTAGGAAAAATCCCAGATTGGTTGCTTTCATTGCCCCACTGGTCGTCAATTGCCACATTTGTTGATATCATAAATGTGCAGAGTAGCAAGAAGATAAGATGCCCAGAAAATAGAGGAGAAGAATACTTCCTTGACTTTTAGTTTTGCTGAAAAATTGTGCTAATATCTTTCTGGATTGAGTATTGGGGCTATATTTCTGATTACAGGTAAAGACAGGAAGCATGATTAAAGGCATGTAAAATGGAGCATGTGTGGAGAGCATTTGTGACAGCCCTTATAGGCTTGAGCTCTGTGATGACCAGAGCTACACATGATAATCTTTAGTGGATCTGCATCATTATTTTATACAAAGGTAAGGAAATGGTTTTTTTCTTTTGATTTCATTTCCAAATTGAACATAATCAACATTGTTATTATTTTTTTTGCTTGTAGGAATACACTGGCCAGGTATCTCTGAGAACATCATGTCCTGGTGCCTAGGTCTTTTTCCTGACGTTACAGAGTTCAATACGCTTTATGTACAGTTGGGATTTTCATTCCCAACTTTTAAGCATATTGTTATGGAAGTTTAACTGCTAGTTTTTGCTGATTTATGTAATTTCCTAAAATCCATTTGCAGTTATTCCCTGCTACATACTGAGGAAAAGAAGAAGGAGGAATAGGTAAATCTAGCATCTCTCTTGAAAACCAGTTCATGCAATGGCCATTGCTTGATTTGTCTACTCTTTTTTTTTTTTTTTTTTTTTTTCCTTTTTTTTGAGATGGAGTCTCACTCTGTCGCCCAGGCTGGAGTGCAGTGGCGCGATCTCAGCTCACTGCAAGCTCCTCCTCCAGGGTTCACGCCATTATCCCGCCTCAGCCTCCCGGGTAGCTGGGACTACAGGCACCCGCCACCACGACCGGCTAATTTTTTGTTATTTTTAGTAGAGACGGGGTTTCACCGTATTAGCCAGGATGGTCTCGATCTGCTGACCTCGTGATCCGCCCGCCTCGGCCTCCCAAAGTACTGGGATTACAGGCGTGAGCCACCGTGCCCAGCAAATTTGCCTACTCTTAATCTGAAATACAAAATCATCTTCCAAGGGATAGGGATTCTACTTATACTGAAACGTCGTCATGGTCTCTTTTTGTTATTACTATTGTTTTATTTTGTCTTATGTAATCAAGAACAAGGGAAGCAATCATCCTTAGCTGATTGCCTCAAAAAAATTTCAAGAAAATTGCATTTTCTTAGCCGGGTGCAGTGGCTCACACCTGTAATCCCAGCACTTTGGGAGGCTGAGGCGGGTGGATCACTTGAGGTCAGGAGTTAAACACCAGCCCGGCCATCATGATGAAACCCCATCTCTGCTAACATTAAAAAAAAAAATTAGCCAGGGATGGTGGCGTGCGCTTGTAGTCCTAGCTACTCAGGAGGCTGAGTCTGGAGAATCACTTGAACCTGGGAGGCGAAGGTTGCAGTGAGCTGAGATCGTGCTGTTGCACTCCAGCTGGGTGACAGAGCAAGACTCCGTCTAAAAAATAACTAAATAATGAAAAATAAATACATAAATAAATAGAAAAATTATGTTTTCTTTAAGAGGGATGAGGCAAACTGGGGTGGGCACACAGAACAGTGCAGGATAGGCAGGAAACATGGTGTCTTCCCTCTTGAGAACAGTTGAGGAAACAGGGTTGATTAGTCTAGAGAAGCGACTTGCTGCAAACTTTCATTTATTTGAATGGTTCCTATGCAGGAGAGGCCTAAGGCTTAACCTTGGACCGCTTCAGAGGATAGGATTAGGACAAAAAAGTGACAATTATAGAAAATTTAATTTGAGCACATTTAAAAAATCCGTTTATTTCTATTGGTTTGAAATGTGAAAAATGGAAAAGGCTGTCTTGAGAGTACTCTCCTAAATGAGTAGATAGTAGTAGTAGTATTTCCCACGCAGAAGCTGGGAAGCTGGCTGACAACTTCGCTGGATTGTGCTGAGGAAATTCATACATCAACTTGAGGGTTAAATAGATAACCTTGATGGTCCTCTCCAACTCTGAGATTAAGTGTGGGTTAATAATTCTTATGTAGCAACTGAAACAAGATATTAAGAGACTTAAAATATTTATTTTGTGAACTCTTAAAGGGCACTCGGTGCTCAATAAGATGTTCACTTACTGGGAGTAAAGCATTAGACAAAAGACTATTATAAGACTTCTTTGAAGAATATCATTGTCCTCTCTATTTAAAGGTATTATTTTGGGCAATATTTGTGAAATAAAACGTAAGTTTTTCAGGCAGTGTTCTTCATTCATGGTCAGGAACAGCTTGCTTTTTGTCTAATGATGCTAGCTCATTTCTCCACACTCATGTGTCTTGCATTGTGGTCAACAATGATCATAAAATGAGCTCTTCTGTCTTTAGAAACTTCACACTACACAGATCCATCTGTTCCTTTTTACCTAAGCCGCGTTGGTCCTATGGCTTCCAGCTGTGTCTCAATTGCTAATTCATTCTTAAAGGAGATTGGTTGGCTAGATAACTTTAATAGCCTTGTTGATCATTCTATACCCTATGTTGACTTAGAATTATACGGTTTTCTCCAATTTAACTTTTTTTTTTCTGGTAAGCTTTTCAGCTAGCTGTATTTTCTTAATTTTCAGATAAATTAAAAATAATACATTCTTTTATTTTTTTGTAGATCCCTATATATGCTTTAGGTAATTGATAGCTTCTTGCATTCCGTATGAAACAAGTTCCATTCTTTTTCTGATCCTCCAATGAAAAAAATAAAGCCAAATATTTAAGCAATTCAAATATTAAACTTGCTCTAGTTTAGTTGTGACATTAAAAAGTGCAAATATATGAAACAAAATAAACATGCCTTATAATAAATTGAATTCTCCATCTCTGTGCAACTGGCATTAAAGGGAATACAACTTCAGCTATTATCTCTATTTACTGCTTTGTGAGCAGTTATCATAATAACTGGAAAATTACTTTTTCATCTCTTGATGTTTTACAAGTTAATCATTTAAAAATTTGTCTAGACATATATGACATTTATTTTTGATGGTTCTCAAAGACGTTGTCAACAGGAAGTCTCAGTTATTGCACATTTTATTTAATTGTTTGCTTGATTATTTCTTCCCTTCAATTCTGTCTGTTACCTCCCTGGGCATTCCTACTAAATAGATGACATCTAGATTTCAACATAATTGAGAAAATATGAGAAACTCTCATATTTTAATCACTTGTGCTTATAATGATCCATTCAAGGAAAAATCTAGATATGTATAAATAAGTACATATGTGTGTGCTAATGCTTAGAAATGAGACTAGGATATACTGCAATATATTAACAGTAATTAACTTTGGACTTTTTAATAGGTCCTTTTTTATTTTATTTTATTCTTCTGTGTCTGATTTGTCATCAAGGAAAGCCTTTTTGGGCTTGTTATTTCTCCCCCAAATCATGTATGTGCTTCTCATTGACTTCCTGAACTGTGTCTATGGGTAGAGCTGACTACATGGCCTTGAGACCAGTGCAGCAGTACATAGCCTCCTACTCAGAAGTTTAGGGTTTAATGCTCTGCAGTTGCCACTTAAAATTTTTAGCAATTTTATCTTTGGATCTATATTTTGTTAAGTGGCATCAAATAAGACAGTGAAGAATACATGAAACCTGAGATCACACATAATCTTGCCTTCAAGTCTTGGACTTCTGCTCTTGGCCATTTTGTGCACTTGTTTCTCTCCTCCCTCACTTTATCTTCTATCCTGCTCTGTAACCATTGCCTCCTTTCCCCTTTAGTGGGTGCTTGGACATAGACATGAGGAAGGTCAAAGTTAGTTAAGGCTCAGGTGATGTGTGTTATGTAGCCTCTGGGCATGGGGCAAGGAAGTGCCCAAATCTGCCCAAGCTAGCAGCACCATGTTAGGAATGGCAGCCTGTGGGAAGCAGAGGTTTACTTCTCCATCATGGGCTGGGCACCATGTGTTGGCTGGGTGACTGACAGATGGAGAAATTCAGCTTCAGCAGTAAATGGATTGTGTGTGAAGCGTCATGTCACTAGGTCCCCCAGGGTGATTGTGAGGGTCTGAACTCATTTAGATACCATTCTCATACCCAAGCAAGAATGATATTGTATAATAAATGAAAAAAAATGATACAGTTTGAGAGAGAAACCAGAAAAATATTTTCTATTTTAGTACCTTAAAAGGCACCTTTTTCTGCTTTTTGAACATGTCCCCACATTTTCATTTTGCACTCAGCTCCATAAATCATGGACCTGGCCCTGCTTGTGATGCCCTTCAGATATCTCCCATCAGAACCCAGTCTAGAGGGCTGATGGCATAGGTTTACATTGAGCATATGGTCATCCATCTGCCTCAACTGTGAGGATCAGATAGGTAACCCCAGGGATCTTTCTTTCTGTAAAATTGATTCTTTTGAATCATTGAAACAACTGGTGTAAGCAAACTCAATTAAGTTTAAGGAATTTTACTAAGCAGTGGCTTAATAAGGAGACAGTGATTTCCTTGTTAGGGATGTGTGGTTTCTTCCCCTCTTTGAGATGAGTTTCTCATGGCAAACTCCAGTTAGGGAGAAGACCACCACCCTCCTGCCTTAGAATGGTGAGGCACAGGTGCTTTTCTTTTTGAACCTGCTTTTGATATTGTTGTATCAAATGTGTCAGTAGATCTAAGTGGAATGTTTCACGCCTCTTCCTTCTTTTTCCTGGCCTCCACAAAGCACATTTTCAAATTAGGGTTGAGTTTCTTTCATGTAGGTATAGCCAAAACAACTATTCAGAAGATGTGTCTGAGAAATCCAAGGCACTAAGAGTCCTTGCCTTCCTTTCCTAATATGTTTGTGGTTTCTGTGATTATTTACCTGTAATGTAATCTTTTCTCTAAATTGGGACACATAAATAAGATTTGATACATTTTCCTTTACATATTTTCTGTAATACTACATTAATGTACTGAGAATGTCAACTGGGTTAAACTTGTGCTAGATATAGAAAAAATACTCAAACTTTAAAGTATGTAGTTGACATAATTTCTTCATTTCTCTTGTGATGAAGTTGTTTTTCTTTTCCCATGGTTCCCTTGGTTTGGATTGTGAATTTCTGTTAGAGGGTGTTATAAGTCACTTCGTTTGTTGTCTTTCTCAGAAGTCCTATCTTGTCTCGAGTTATTTAAAACTCTGTAAACATTGAGCTAAACAGCCAGACAACATTCTAATTGTCTTAATATACTTAGGTAATCTCCTGTTACTGGACAATAGTTTGCTGATCATTTTTTCCATTCCAATTAATGTTTTAATATGTATTATATATAATGTATACATTATATATAATATATAAATATACATTATATACATTATATATTTTATATACGTTTTAATAAACATATATACGTTTTAATAAACAAACATATATATTTTATATCCGTTTTAGTAAACATATATTTTATATCCGTTTTAGTAAACATATATACTTTATATCCGTTTTAGTAAACATATATACTTTATATCCGTTTTAGTAAACATATATACTTTATATCCGTTTTAGTAAACATATATACTTTATATCCGTTTTAGTAAACATATATACTTTATATCCGTTTTAGTAAACATATATACTTTATATCCGTTTTAGTAAACATATATACTTTATATCCGTTTTAGTAAACATATATACTTTATATCCGTTTTAGTAAACATATATATTTATATATGTTTTAGTAAACATATATATTTTATATGTGTTTTAGTAAACATATATATGTGTTTTAGTAAACATATATATGTGTTTTAGTAAACATATATATGTGTTTTAGTAAACATATATATTTTATATGTGTTTTAGTAAACATATATATTTTATATGTGTTTTAGTAAACATATATATTTATATGTGTTTTAGTAAACATATATATTTTATATGTGTTTTAGTAAACATATATATTTTATATATGTATATATAATGTTTCAGAGTATTTCTTCAGGATTGGTCTCCCGTATTGGAAAAATACATGTATTTATGAAGGCCTTGATAATATATTGCAAATCAGCGCATTAGAAAGATTATACCAATTTAGATTTCTACTAGCATCCTAAAGTTTGACTGTCTGATCAGCTTTAGTTATTATCACTTAAGTGATGGAAAATGGAATCCTGTCTTGATTTGTATTTCTTTGACTAGTAAGATATGAAGTTTGCTTAAATGTTTTTCAGCCCCATGTGTTTTCTTTTTCAGGCATTTTATTTAATAAAAACGTAGTCTTCAGAGCACAATAGACTTTAGAAAATATATTAAATTGTTTATGATTTCCACCATGAGTCTTTTATATGCGTTAACTTGCACAAATGAAAAAACTGTATATTAATAGGGATGTCTTTCATGGTTGTCTGCAACAGTCTTAGCTTACTAATTCTATTGAGGGGAGATGGCTGAGGGTAGCCAGCTATCTAAAAGAGAGATTTGACCAAAGATAGACAAGAGTGCATAATGTAGCTTTATAGTTGTAACTTCGTCAACTCCTGCTATTGCCCATATGATTTCTTAGCAGTTGTTTAAGGGCTTATATTTTTCTAGAGGGGGAGGAATGTACTTTTCATCAAAGGTTTATTTGGTAATTCATATTTCCTTTATGGTCTACATTGATTGTCGGTTATAGCTCTTACCCAGTGTGTGTTTTTTGAAATGGAAATTTAATTGGGTGAGCATTTGTGATGAGATGTTTAAGTGACTTAGGAATATGCGTAACCACATGTACATGTTGTTTAATCAAAAGTGTAAAGTAAGTAGAATTAGAATTTAGAAACAGTAGTCTCCTAGTGCTAAGACTGAACATTACTTATTTTCAGTTGAGCAAGGAAAATTAAACTGCTTACAGTTATATTATTATTTACCCTGGTGATTTAACCTTACAAATATTTTACAAAATAATATAAATAGAAACATATGTGAAGTGTAGACAACTGGAAACATGTCACATTTTCTAAGTAACCATGAATGGATGAATAGTAAATCTTATATGTTTATGATCTCTAAAATATAATTCAAATACTGACTCTGTGTGTGTGTGTGTGTGTGTGTATATAACATATATACATATAATTAACATTTGTTTAGCAATTTATGGCTTTGTAATATACTTCTATGCACATAAACTTATTTGATTCAATAAAGAGAAATTACTATTACCAAAAGACTTTTCAGTTTCTTGGTTTAAACCTAAATATATATATATATTAGCCTAAATATATATATATATTTTAAATAATATATAAACCTAAATATATATATTTTAACCTAAGTATATATATATATATTTTAACCTATATTATATATATTTAAATGGTTTATATGGGCATATATATATATTTAAATGGTTTATATCAGCATATATATGTGTGTGTGCATATATATATATGTGTGTGTATAATAGATATATTTAAATTTAAACCAAGAAACTAAAAAGTCTTTTGGTAACAGTAATTCCTTTTTAGTGAATCAAATAAGTTTATGTGCATTAAAGTGTATGAAATGTTTAATAAGAATTTTCAAAGAGGCAATAAGTATGACTCGGTAATACAAGCCCAGGGAGGAGTAGATTCAGAAGCTGGGAAATTCTCTTGAGAAGAATACTTTTGTATATAGGAGCTTGAGTATCATCCTAAATTGAAAAAAAAAAAGGGAGTTTTTAATGATAATTACAAAATGTTAAAAAATTAAGCTAATAAATGACCTTAAAACAATTTTTGGTGCAAAACAAAACTAATGTTTGTGGATGCCTTCATTCATGGAACAAATAATAATTATCGATCTTTTCTATGGGCTAGACACTGTTCTAGGAACTTCGGATAGATCAGTTAATGAAAAGAGAAACATTCCTTCCCTCATTGTGCTTGCATTCTATCAAGGAGAGATACAAAATGAACAATAAACCTGATAAATAGGACCATACTAATGCCTATGGAAAGCTAAGTGTTATGGACAGAAGAAAAATTAGAAGCAGCAACGGGAATTAGGAGTCAGTGTGGGAGAAGAGAATACATTCTCAGTATTAAATAAGATGATAGATAAGGGAAGGCCTTGTTGAGAAGGTAAGTTCTAAGTGAAGACATGGAAGAGATAAGAGGATTAGTCAAGAGGTTATCTGGGAAAATAAATACTCCAAGTAGAAGTAACAGCAAGAGCAAGCATACAACCTGCGGACGTGCTAGAAACATGTGGGAGGCCAGTGCCTAGAGGAATCAGGGATAATGCAGAAGCAGATGGGTTCAGAGAGCCAATGGAATGGGGAGCAACCCCATAGGACCTTATTAGTTGTAATGATTTTAGATTTTATTCTGAGTGAGATGGGAATCCAATGCAGAGTTTTAAGCAGAGGACTTGATCAGACTTGATTTTTTTTTTAATTGTACTTTAAGTTCTAGGGTACATGTGCACAACGTGCAGGTTTGTTACGTAAGTATACATATGCCATGTTGGTTTGCCGCACCCATCAACTAATCATTTACATTAGGTATTTCTCCTAATGCTATCCCCCAGCCCCCCACCTCCCGACAGGCCCCAGTGTGTGATATTCCCTGCTCTGTGTCTATGTGTTCTCTTTGTTCAACTCCCACTTATGAGTGAGAACATGCGGTGTTTGGTTTTCTGTCCTTGTGATAGTTTGCTGAGAATGATGGTTTCCAGCTTCATCCATGTGCCTGCAAAGGACATGAACCCATCCTTTTTAATGGCTGCATAGTATTCCATGGTGTACATGTGCCACATTTTCTTAATCCAGTCTATCATTGACAGACATTTGGGTTGGTTTCAAGTCTTTGCTATTGTGAATAGTGCTGCAATAAACATATGTGTGCATGTGTCGCTATAGTAGCATAATTTATAATCCTTTGGGTATATACCCAGTAATGGGATTGCTGGGTCAAATGGTATTTCTAGTTCTAGATCCTTGAGGAATCACCACAGTGTCTTCCACAATGGTTGAACTAATTTACACTCCGACCAACAGTGTAAGAGCATTCCTATTTCTCCACATCCTTTCCAGCATCTGTTGTTTCCTGATTTTTTAATGATTGCCATTCTAAGTGGCGTGAGATGGTATCTCATTGTGATTTTGATTTGCATTTCTCTGGTGACTAGTGATGATGAGCATTTTTTCGTATGTCTGTTGGCTACATAAAAAGATTTGAGAAGTGGATCAGACTTGAATTTTAAAAGACTACTTCTAGCTTCTGTGCTGAGATTACCTTCTAAAAGATTAGGTTAAAAATCCAGGCAAGATATGGTAGAGGTTTGAACTAGGGTGCATATGATAAATAGTGACCAGATTCTGAATATATTTTGAAGATTTTACCGATGGGATTTGCCAGCTTGTAACACAGGATGTGTGGGGAGTGGCTTTCCTGGTTGCTAGACAGTTCCTTGGACTCCATGCTGCTAACTGTCCTTGGTGTTGAGGCTCCTGGTGTCCTCTTTGGTTTGAGTCTTTGTCTCTGGTCATCCCAGGTTTCAAACTAATGCTCGTCTGGTTGGTATTGATGTACAGCTTCTCTGTGTACCACTCAACTGGTTTTAGGTGTCCTGTTCCAACATTTGAACCCTTACTATCTATTCAGCCCTCTATCATGTTCATTATTTGCCCTAATACCTGTTTATCTTCCAGCCATTTGGGCCTGAGATTTTTCCTGGAATCTGTTACTAGCTGCCAGCTATGATACAAGTGTGAACTAGAGCTGCAATTATTATTATTTTATCGGTGAAGCCACGATGAAGGGAACGGGCTAGGAGTTATTCAGGATTTTTTAAAAAGTAAGGAAATTTTGATTTCATTAATCCCTAGCTAAACAAGACTCTATGTTGTCATCACTTTAAGTTAAATAAAATGTTCCAGAAGAATAAATATATTCATGAAGGTTTCCATCTTTATGACATATTTTTTTCTGATATGACCAAAAAATCCATGTAGCTATAGAAAATATGTTTAGTTAAAATTCTTTAAAAGCATTTTGAAACTCAATTGTTTTGTAATTTGGTTAGTGATAATTGGGATATTTAAACAGTAATGATTAAAATAAAATTTATAAACTATTTATGAAAAATACTTCTTGTGTAACCATGTTTTGTCACATCGAGGTAGAAATTTTGGGTTTGCTTCATTCATACATTCACTGGTACAAACTCATCTGAACTCCATTTGACCTCATCTTACTTGAAATGGACTCTTTAGGAAAGCAGAAAATACTTTCAAATAAACATCTCCTAAAATGCATTTTAACCTTGGATCTGGAAATCTATAAAAGAATACCTTTTTTTTTTAGTACATTGATAACATAGAGAGAATTCCTTACAGCTGAAAATTATGGTATTTAAAGGTTTCAAGATGTCTTTCCAGGTTTCGAGTTGGCAGCAAGCCAGTTACTGAATGGCTATATTTTAGAAGCCCATCTTGCCTCCACTTCCTTAGGTTTTCTAATTTTTCATATCAGTGCTCAGCTCTGAGAAAATATTGAATATATTCTTTAAAGTTCATTCACTTTTCTGTTGCTCTAGATACAAGCTTTGCCTCAAAAAAAAAAAAATCCTCAAAAATAAGTAAAAGATACAACAAATCCCTGCAAATCCTAGAGAACCTGACCGTCCTTAAGTGTATAAGCACAAATGTTTTGGATTAGTTCCTCATAAAACTTAAATAAATGTTGACATAAGAATCTTAGTATAGTGTCGTTATTTTCAGATCAACTTCTAAACTGGTTTGTAACAAACATATCTTTTTGTATGTGTGTGGCTTGCTAAGCAATCTTAATGGCTTAAAGCATCTGTGTTACATACAATTTAAATACCTTTGAATTCTCTTTCCATAAACCATTGATTGACTACTTCATGGGGCACTTCCAAACCCCATTCTTTTGGATAGTGCTTCATGTTCCATTTTGTGAATAGAAATGTGGCAATAGCCTATCCAGTAGAGGTTTTCATTGGGTAACCACAGGAAGGACTTAATGTAAAAGCTCTGAGACTTTTACCATAAAAGAAAGGGAGAGATATTTGTAACATTTTACAAAAATGTGTTTTTGTTGTGTCTGAATATTGCTCTTCCAGAATCAGTGATTTTTTTTAAGAAGTTTTACTGCTGGATGATGGAAAGAAAAAAAAAAACTTGATATTTGTTTCTTAGACTGCCCAAGAATTGTAATGACTGTAAATGAATTTGCCTCCTGTGGTCATTTGTAAATTAAATTTATTGCAGAGGATATGTGTATAATCCTTCCTGGGGACCATTTATATGAAAGTTAATAAAGTCTACTTATGGTCTTAAACAAGCAGAATCAAGAGTATCTAGAGAACTTTTAAAAAACAAGGAAAAATGGAATAGTAAGAAGAACAGAAATAAAATCAGGTGCTTTTAGAAACATAGTTCACCTTGATAGATTGGAAAATTTACATACAAAATTAGGGAATGTACAACTAAGAATTGTTCACAGATGACCACCACACTTATGGTAGGTTAATTACATAGGATTTGACTTTATGTCTGTTTTTACGTGTCTCTTTCTTTGGTTAGAAAACCCCTTTCTCCTCATATATTGCCAATTCATACCCTCTTACAATTTGGCTTAGTTTTTTCCTTTTCTCAAAATATCCTCAAGCTATTAAGTTCTATACCAGCAAATGCTTTATTAATGTTACATCATTCTGCATTTGTTGCCCTGTCTGCTTTTCCAGCTACTGCATATTTGTATAATTTTGCTTGTAGTTTGAGCCTAATTTCCAGGCTTATTAGGGGGAAAAATCTATTTTTTGTTTTCTTCTATTTCCTTTATATTTTCCAGTACAATAATCCTCTCATAGCAGGAATCTTTAACTGGGGAATTTACTGTATTAGATAATTCAACCAAGCATATGATTTCTCAGTGGGGCACTATCATCACTTTGGATTGGACAGATATTTGTTTTCTGGGACTTATCTCTCTGCCACCTTCCCTTTCTCCATATTGCAACATTTTTAACATCCTTGGCTCTGACAGTAAATGCCATTAGTCTTTTAAGTCGTTTGACAACCCATGATGCCTCCTAAGAAGAAAGTATTATTGCCCCAATTGAGTCTCAGTTCCTTTCATAATACTAAAAACAATTTAGGATTATTTTATTTATTGGTTGCTTTATTTGTTCTTCTCCCACACTAAGATAAACCTTCAACAGTACATGTACTGATTTTTTTTTCTGTGTCATTCATTGTATATGGTATAATACTTAGGACAATGCCTGGCACATGGTAGGTGCTTAATAATTTATAGAAAAAATGTGTGCCAAAGCCATTTCATAGGTCTTTGTAAACTATTTTAAGCAGCACAAAATTTTGGCAACAACTTACTAAATAGGTTGTAGATAGTCTGAATTAAAGAGCATCTACTAGTTCCGAACACAGATTAGCTTAGATATTGGCAGAATGTGGCTTTCGTTAATTTTTTTTTTCCTCTAAACCTACTATAAAACTTTGGGAATGTCAGATTCCCAAAATGTTGCAATATATATATATTTTTTTTCGAGACGGAGCTTCACTCTTGTTGCCCAGGCCAGAGTGCAATGGTATGATCTCGGCTCACTGCAACCCCCACCTCCTGGGTTCAAGTGATTCTCCTGCCTCAGCCTCCCTAGTAGCTGGGATTACAGGCACATGCCACCACACCCGGCTAATTTTTGTATTTTTAGTAAAGACGGGGTTTTACCATGTTGGCCAGGCTGGTCTCAAACTCCTGACCTCAGGTGATCTGCCCGCCTCGGCCTCCCAAAGTGCTGGGATGACAGGCATAAGCCACCACACTCAGCCTAGATAGTCTTTTTATACCTGGTTTCTCTTACTATATAATAAGATAATTAGTAACACTTGGCTTTAATCTGTGATGGTTACTGTTAGGCCAACAGTAATAATTCTTATCAAGATACAAGAAAGAAAAATATTTTGTATGTAATAAAGAAAGCCTTAAATGGTCATTACCATTTAACAATGTTCAATATTGCCATCTTTTACTTTTGAAACAATGGAACACATCCACATGGCCTTTAGTGGTCCCACTGATTGACTTCCCAGCTAGTCAAGGTTGGAGATTCCAGAGAAAATGTTACAAGCAGAACGTCTTGCAATAACCATTCAGGTATAATGTTAATAGTTATCAATCTTGCACATATGTTATATTTAACCCTATTTTTTTGCTGTAACCAGTTTCTCAAATATCTAGGATCTGTGTTGAGGAGTTAAATCAACATTATCCTTTGTCTTTATCACCTCTGTCACTTTGAAGTATAAGAAAGGTCTTTTCTCTAGGCACTTTTCAAAGATTTATACAAGTATATATCTTTCTTTTGATTTTTCAGAATCAGGTCTCAAAAGCTTACCCAAGGTCAGAATTCATTCAAGATGCATTGGTGTCTTTTCGAGCATTAATTTCCACCAGTTGTGCACATTCTAGGACAAGTAGCGGTTTGAGTTTCCTGGTTGCTTGGCAGCATTATTTTCAGTGTTTTATTGGGCTTACTATTTCGCTGAAGGCTTAACAGGCTCATTTTCAAATTCTTAATCAAGAAAAAGTTTAATGATTAAAGGTAATTATCTCCCGATTAGAAGGGCTTTTAAAAATTTATCAGCATTCCAAAATTTAACAAATAGCTCTTGATAACCTAATTAAAATCCTACTTTTGCTGCCAGACTATTTCAAGTCAGACACTCATTCAACCTCTTGTAGCAAATCATGATCAATTTAAGCAGTTTCTGACAATTCAGACATAGAAGTTGACCTGTGTTAATATTTAGATTGTTCCCTGGAGGATGATCATCTGCGAGAATTAGTTTTGCCTTCTTACTTATTTTTAACGGGAGATAATGTTAGTTATCTCTAGTTATTAAGAAGTTAAAATCACCCTAAAGTAGAGGGTCCATTGGCTGTGTAATATACCTATGTGTATATAACAGACAAAATTGTTTCCAGCAGCAAATCAGAATCAGCTGCTTCACATCATAGTGAAAGGCCTTTCACTTTCCATTAGATTTGCACCTTAAATAGTAATTAAATTTAGAGGCCATATTGTAAAGGAATTCAGTCTAGTTTAGAACCATGGAATTTTGGTGGGTAATTAAACACACACAGAAAATCCTACACTATTCATGGGATCTGTTTGTATAAGCTGGGGGGCAAAATTATTTTTTTTTATAGTTCTTAAAATAATTTGGACTTCTTGAATAAGCCTTATTTACCCAAAGATATACTTAACCTGTTAGTAACCAGCTGTTGTTTTAGAACCAACTTAAAGTTTGAATTCTAACAATGGGAGTTGTATGCCGTTAAGCAACCAGAAAGGGTGCAATCATGGTTAAGTGAAGACTCCGGGAGCACAATTTGTCTGGCAATCCATGTTATTTGTTTTAATTTCTATTGCTTCTAGAAAGCTTTTTGTAGTCTGGTTTTCATTTTTAATTTTTGTGGGTACACAGTAGGTGTATATATTTATGGGGTACATGAGATTTTTTGATACAGGCATGCAGTGTGAAATAAGCACATCATGAAGAATGGGGTTTTCATCCCCTCAAGCATTTTTTCAGGGTTGCAAACAATTCAATTACACTCTTTAAGTTATTTAAAAATGTTCAGTTAAGTTATTAATGACTGTATTCACTCTGCTAGTCTTTTCTTGCCCTTCATACTCTTCTGGGAGATTTGGTGGCAGAATTGAAAGTGGATGAGTCCAAAAGACATATAACCTAGGCACGGCAGCACTTCCAGACCTCATCTGTGTACATATTTATGTGCTTCCAATTATCAATGTGTGGGAGTTTTGTCAAAAAAAAGCTGGGCTTGTGGTTCCTTTTGTTCTTCAGTGTCTATTTTGGTTTATGTTTTAAATGGATGCAAATGTGATTTATAGTGCATGGCATGATGCAGTTAAGAGAAAATTGGACTTTACAAGGCAATGCAGACTTTAGCAGGGAAGGGCTGCGTGTGAGCAACATGTTCTGCAGGTGACGAAGGAACAACCCAGCGTGACTTATGGTGAGACTGGAGAGTAAAGAACATGTGAAGGGTTGTTCTGCCCAAGGAACATGGCTTTCTTCCCTGTGGTCTGGGAGAGCAGAACTAAGTCTCCTAAAACTGTTTAGAGAGCTGTTAAGTAATGTTGCTATATGGTTAAGAAAAGGACATACAGAGCAGGAATGTTTTCTCATTGGGCAGGGCTGATTCTAACAGATACCTAAGGAGCATATTTATCACCATTCCGGATAGCCACACAATCAGTGTCCACATTAGCACTTTTTGATAGAACATTCCCAAGAACTTTTAAAGTTCTGAACAAATGGCCATGCTGTCTGAACAGCAGTTATGCAGCCCAACCATCCTTAAAGAGCAGAGACTCTTTGGAATCAAGTTTACCAACTCAAAGTTCCTGCAGGAGTGGAATGACATTAAATCAAATTATTCAATTCTTTTAATCATTCAACAAATCTATCCTGAGCATGTTCCATGAGCTGGAAAATAAATATGCATCAGTGACCAAAAAAAAAAAAAGCATCATGGATCAGGAAAAAAAAAAGTGGGTTTTGGTTTTAATCTTGGCTTTTATATTTGTGTAAATCTTATTTCAATAATGCAGATATATTATAGCTTCTAGTATTTGAGACATATCTCAACACATATTTAAAATGGCCATGTTTCTTTTAACACATTATTATATATTTAGGACCTTTAGTTTTTAACTGTGAGATGAAGCAGTTGAATTAGTATTGTCTTTGGGGAAAATAGCTGAGTTTCAAATCCCGTCACTGCCACTTAATCTTTGAGGGAGTCTTGGAAAAATTATTTAACTCCTCTAATTTTCTGTTTTTCTGTTTTCAAAATCATACCTACTTCATGAGGCTATTGTAAGGATGCTAATACATGTGAATTTCTTAGAACTAGTGACTGCCATAAAGTTAGCTCACAGTAAATTCATACAGTTCTATAAATACTTCTGAGGCCAGCTGGGGTAGCCGTTTGGGTTATAAAGGGATTGGTGTGTATGGGTGGAGTATAAAGGTTTACTAGCGGCCTTCCTACTCAGGGTGTCAAGCAGGTCCGTCTTCAGAGGGCTAGGAGGAAGATAAACCTTATCCCACTGACTAAACCTTATCCCACTGACCTAAGTTAGGTTTCTACTGGGGACCCAGTGACTAAATGGTGCAGTTTCCAACACACAGGGTCTGGATCTGGAGGTTTTAAGAATTTCCAAACTGTGAAAGGGCCTTGGCCATAGTTCAGGGAAGAGAAAGTTTAATTTTTGGCTTGCTATTAGTCTAAGGACACTGGTGTCAGCTTCTTTGGATTTAGCTTTCAGCAAGCAAGCATCTATCTGGAAGCTTTCTTTTATCAGGAAGCAGCTGGAGCATGCCTATAGGGAAAGGGAAAACAGTAAGGGTAATTAGGAACAACAGGAGGAAAAATGATTTCCCAGAAAAGCACGAAAATCTAACATAAATCGTTTTGCAGGCACTGAGAACTGAAGGGTCAAGACTTCCAGTTGATGTGGGTGGGGAAATGAGGCAAAAATTGGACAAAAAAATCACTCTGCCAGAGTGGCAGGGACATAGGTCACGGGGGAGGAGGAGCATGCCACTGAGCGAGCACAAGTAGGGGAAGCTGCCCAAGAAAACTTTTTGTGCTTCCTAACTTTCCCCTTGGTCTTCTTCTCCCCAGAGACTTTTTTTTCAGCTTGGCTGTTTTTCCTTTTCCCTGCTTGGAGAAATGAGGCCAGAGAGCACAAGCCGTAGTGAGCTGATTCCACTGTGTTGTTGATGCAAAGAAGGGGCTAATTTGGAGATTAGTGAGTTTTGTGTTTGCACCTGCAGTTAGCTTACTGGGCCTGCTGTTGCAGGTGGATGTTCCTTGCAGATGTCACTGTCCATCTGGCTTCTGCATCTGGATCTGCCACTTTACCTTGGTGTAACATGCAGTTATTTAATCCAGTTTTATTGAAAAGTTTCTCCCATATCAAGCACTGGATAGTTTCAGGAGAATTTTACTAATGTTTTATATGTGAGGGATGGAGTGTGGGGTGGACAGTGGAGGAAGCAGTGTGAATATGTGGGGTCAATTATAGGAAGGTTCACAGGGCAATACACAGAATGTCACCATCTGCACTGGATTTTTTCCTCCCCCGCCCCACTATTCTTCTTCTTCCTTGTCACTTAGCATATGCGGTGATCTAGTATCATGTGTAACAGTTTACCAACTATCTTCTAATATCTGCTGAATTCTATCTACCAAATAAATACTGAATTTATTGATTAGCTATTACGTTACTTCTACCAAATAAATATTTAACTCTGTAAAAGGTAAAGTTTTTAAGGTAAAATTTGTTTTTCATCCAGTTACTTTTATAAAAAGACAGTGTATCTTTTTTTAACATACATATTACACAGAACCTGTGTCGATATTTGTGAATATTTGGTTGTAATCATAAGTTAATCTCAATTTCTATAAAATCTACATTGAGCATATACTAAATGATAAAAATTACACAATAGTTGATTTTCTAATGGTATTTTCTTGAAAATATTCTATAATTAAGTGTGAGTCTGATAGAATTTTTTTAACAAAAGAAGATAATAGGTTAGTCATTTTCTGCCTAATGATTTTTGTAATGAGACTTTTAATGGTGACTTTAAACTTGTCTGTTACTGACACCAATACCACAGAGAGGAGCTATGATAAAACCAGTCGTTGGAATGAAACCAAAAAGAAAATATATAAATAACAATTTAATAAAAAAGCATTCCCAGAGCTGACCACACTGCACTGTGGGAAAGCTGATAACCGAGGAGGACTCATAAGAAATATAACTCATTTTTTCTAATTTTTCTTCAACCATTTTTAGTTGATCTGTTTGGATCTATTTTTTTGCTCATTATAAATTAACATAATCTTCTGATTATAAACAAAGGTCACACTAATTATATTCTATTTAGAAAACTTTGAAGGCTTGAAAGGAAAAGATCAATGTCTGTAGTCATCTTACGATCTAGTTTTTGCTTTGTTACAAACCAAGCCCAAAACCTAGTGGCTTAAAAAACAACAACAACAAAAACAAACAACAACAACAACAAAAAATAGTCATTTAGCTCACAGCTCTTTCAATCTACTGGCAAGTTGGCAGGTGACTGGCCGCCCTTGGGTGGCCTCATTCCTATGCTAGGCACTGGCTTCTGGTTGTTCTAGGAGCAGTAGCTGGGATGGCTTGTCTCTTTCATAGAGCCTCCCACTTTCCTGAACATGATCTCAGGCTTCTTTACATGGTGGTCTCAAAGTTCCAAAGAGCAGTGTGAGGGTGAATTTACACATGCCAGCCCTTATTAAGCCTTTGCTTTCTTCTCATGAGCTAATGCCCAGTTGGCCACAGCAAGTCTTATGGCCAAGTTCAGAGTCAGATGGGAAGATATGATTCAAAGGTCATCAATATGAAAGGCACTTATTGTGGCCATTTTTGCAAATACTACAAAAAAATAAACTTGGCTATAATCTATATACTTTTGAATCCTGCTTTTTTTTTTTTTTTTTTTTTGAGACAGAGTCATTCTGTCACCCAGGCTGGAGTGCAGTTGTGCGATCTCAGCTCACTGCAACCTCCACCTCTTGGGTTGAAGTGAGTCTCCTGCCTCAGCCTCCTGTGCAGCTGACACTGCAGGCGTGCGCTACCACACCCAACTAATTTTTTTTGTATTTTTAGTAGAGATGGGGTTTCACCATGTTAGCCAGGCTGGTCTTGAACCCCAGACCTTAGGCAATCCACCTGCCTCGGCCTCCCAAAGTGCTGGGATTACAGGCGTGAGCCACCATGCCTGGCCTGTATCCTGCATTTCTCACTTATAAAATTATAGTATGAGAACTTACCTATTAAATATTCTTTAGAAGTATGATCTTTGTTATATAATATTAAAATACATGGTTATACCACAATTTGTTTATCCATTTTTCTAATAGAAATTAGAAAATTGCCTTCCTGGAAAAACTAGAGCAATTATTTTTCAGCAGCAATATTTGAGAATATCACATTTTCTACAATGTCATCAACACAGCTTAGCATACATTTTGAAAATCTCTGTCAATTTGATAGGCAGAAAACTATATTTTCAAATTTACAAATTTTAATTAAGTCTCAAGCATTACATTTTTAATTGTTGTAAACCATTAATTATCTTTTTAGGAAAATGTATTTCATTAAAATAAAAGTAAATTTATATATTCATAAAATATATGATAGAAGAAGTATATAAGGGACAGAAGAAGTTTGAAAAATGACTTTATTTACATGATACCACATATTTAACTTCAGTGTTTTCATCCTATAATACTTAGAGCAGTTCTCAGAACTGTGAAAATGTTTTATGCTCCTTGAGGGCAGGTCAAATAAAGCATACTGGAAGAAAAACAGACATTGAAATTAGATGCTGGACATTATAATAACATAAAATCTGCATTTTTGAAAATTTGTTTTCAAGGTAAGGGTAGGAGAAAAGTTTTTCTTTTTTTGGTATGAGACTCAAAACACCTATGATCTTTATTTAAAAAACAAAAACAAAAACAAACTACAGCTTATAAAAATGCCTACTCTCAGTCAAGCAAATATTCAGGAACAACACTGGAATAGTACTTTGGAAAACAATTTTTTTTCACTACCATTTTTGTGTTGGAAAAAGGGGTCATAGATATAGATGAACTAATTCTGCTAATCTTAAAATGTTGTTTTTAATTTGAATGTTGAAAGAACATAAAGACTAAATTTTAACAGAAACATTGGGTGTTATAGAATGTCAGAGAAACATTAGCTCTTCAACATTGAATGCATATAATATTTTTGATCACAGGTTAGGTGACAAAAATTCAAGCTTAATCTGTACAATCTGTGCAATATGTGTGAGTTATGGATGTTGTGAGAACCTTAACTTTTGTACTTCCTGATTTTTTATTGGATAAAGTACTTTTTCAAAACGTTTCTGAAGTGGAACTTTGAGAAAATATTTTGAGGACAGGACACATAGCAAAAGGAAAGTGCAGGAGAGAATTTATAAGTAGCCAGTTGGGGAGCTCACTACTGGATGTGCTTCTGGTTGGGGCATCTCCTGATGACAATGTGGGAAACAACTCAAACTCAAGTGACTTTGACCAGTTTTTAGACCTAATAAGATGGTCAAGATGCTTATCCCTCATTAGCAGTTGCCAATTTCATAACACATGACTCTAAATAGGAAAGAGGAAGAAAGAAGAAAGAGAAAAATTTTGAATTTAATGCAGGAGGGAAGGTAATTTCTTCAAGCTGTTGAAATGCACTGATTGTGTCTTTTGTGGTGAGGAGGAGGATGTACATTACAGAAAATAAACCACTTGTGAGAACGGAGCAAGGAAAAAAAACCCCAATGGCAAAAAACTCACCTCCTACATCAAATATTTCTGCTATGATACAAAAAAAGGAAAACTTTTTTCTTTGGCCTTAGGATGTGTATGTTTTTACAGTGTAGATTATATTGTTTCATTCCCCAATCTCTTTACTTATTCAAAGTTGTTTGCAAACATTTAATTCATGTAGTACAATTCAAAACATATGCCACTGGAGATCAAATGCTTTATTCCCCCTCTCTTATAAAATTTTCAAGTATTTGCAGTTTGTGGACATAATAATGTCACATTATTTCAGTGTTTACTTTGAGGACTAAAAGATGTTTGAGAAGTGTGTGTCATATTTGGACAATGAGAATCCAATTGAGTTCTTTGTTCACAAATATTACAGTTCCTTCAGAATTATGCTTTCTGAGTAAAATAATTCTTTTAAGACATTGTAATTTTATGTTTTATAAAATTTGATAAGGTTGGTTACTCAATTATTTCTGAAACTAAACAGCAAGTAATCACCTACAACAATAAACAGAAAACAAAATAAATAAAACACTTTCTTCTTAATTAAAAAAAGAATCTTTTTTTTTTTTTGAGACAGAGTCTTGCTCTGTCACCTGGGCTGGAGTGTAGTGGTGTGTTCTCGGCTCACTGCAACCTCCACATCCTGGTTCAAGTGATTCTCCTGTCTCTGCCTCCCAAGTAGCTGGACCACAGGTGTGTGCCAACACATCTGGCTAATTTTTGTTACTTTTAGTAGAGACAGGGTTTTGCCATATTGGCCAGGTTGGTCTCGAATTCCTGACCTCAAGTGATCTGCCCGCCTCGGCCTCCCAAAGTGCTGGAGTTACAGGTGGTGAGCCACCATGCCCGGCCTTAATATAAAACAATCTTTTATAAACATTTTTCTTGCCGATTTTTATCTTTTATTTGTGTAATAATGTTGAAAAGTAGATATAATAATAATGCCTCTGAAGAGTGAGAATTATCTTTCAAAGAAGAAAACTTAAGAAGATAAATTACTGCTTGAGTAAGCTCGACAGTATATCACACAAGTAAAATCTGGAAAATATAACAAGTTACAATAATATGGACCTTGGTAAACTTTTAAATAATTACCATTGGCTTTGTAGAATCTTTAATTTATTGGATTCCCTTCTCTGATCTCCCCTATAATAATCTAATGAAAAGAGTTTATATTGTATTAGGATTAAATTCCACACATTTAACAGTAACTTGGAAAAGTGACTTGAGCAATAATCTCTCAAGTACGATAGGTGTGAAGATAGTTCAGAGAATGGTGATTTCCAATTTCATCCATGTCCCTACAAAGGACATGAACTCATCAATTTTTATGGCTGCATAGTATTCCATGGTGTATATGTGCCACATTTTCTTAATCCAGTCTATCATTGTTGGACTTTTGGGTTGGTTCCAAGTCTTTGCTATTGTGAATAATGCTGCAATAAACATACGTGTGCATGTGTCTTTATAGCAGCATGATTTATAGTCCTTTGGGTATATATCCCGTAATGGGATGGCTGGGTTAAATGGAATTTCTAGTTCTAGATCCCTGAGGAATCGCCACACTGACTTCCACAAGGGTTGAGCTAGTTTACAGTCCCACCAACAGTGTAAAAGTGTTCCTATTTCTCCACATCCTCTTCAGCACCTGTTGTTTCCTGACTTTTTAATGATTGCCATTCTAACTGGTGTGAGATGGTATCTCACTGTGGTTTTGATTTGCATTTCTCTGCTGGCCAGTGATGGTGAGCATTTTTTCATGTGTTTTTTGGCTGCATAAATGTCTTCTTTTGAGAAGTATCTGTTCATGTCCTTCGCCCACTTTTTGATGGGGTTGTTTGTTTTTTTCTTGTAAATTTGTTGGAGTTCATTGTAGATTCTGGATATTAGCCCTTTGTCAGATGAGTAGGTTGTGAAAATTTTCTCCAATTTTGTAGGTTGCCTGTTCACTCTGATGGTAGTTTCCTTTGCTGTGCAGAAGCTCTTGAGTTTAATTAGATCCCATTTGTCAATTTTGGCTTTTGTTGCCATTGCTTTTGGTGTTTTAGACATGAAGTCCTTGCCCATGCCTATGTCCTGAATGGTAATGCCTAGGTTTTCTTCTAGGGTTTTTATGGTTTTAGGTCTAACATTTAAGTCTTTAATCCATCTTGAATTGATTTTTGTATAAGGTGTAAGGAAGGGATCCAGTTTCAGCTTTCTACACATGGCTAGCCAGTTTTCCCAGCACCATTTATTAAATAGGGGATCCTTTCCCCATTTCTTGTTTTTGTCAGGTTTGTCAAAGATCAGATAGTTGTAGATATGTGGCATTATTTCTGACGGCTCTGTTCTGTTCCATTGATCTATATGTCTGTTTTGGTACCAGTACCATGCTGTTTTGGTTACTGTAGCCTTGTAGTATAGTTTGAAGTCAGGTAGTGTGATGCCTCCAGCTTTGTTCTTTTGGCTTAGGATTGACTTGGCGATGCGGGCTCTTTTTTGGTTCCATATGAACTTTAAAGTAGTTTTTTCCATTTCTGTGAAGAAAGTCATTGGTAACTTGATGGGGATGGCATTGAATCTGTAAATTACCTTGGGAAGGATGACCATTTTCATGATATTGATTCTTCCTACCCATGAGCATGGAATGTTCTTCCATTTGTTTGTATCCTCTTTTATTTCATTGAGCAGTGGTTTGTAGTTCTCCTTGAAGAGGTCCTTCACATCCCTTGTAAGTTGGATTCCTAGGTATTTTATTCTCTTTGAAGCAATTGTGAATGGGAATTCACTCATGATTTGGCTCTCTGTTTGTCTGTTATTGATGTATAAGAATGCTTGTGATTTTTGTACATTGATTTTGTATCCTGAGACTTTGCTGAAGTTGCTTATCAGCTTAAGGAGATTTTGGGCTGAGAAAATGGGGTTTTCTAGATATACTATCATGTCATCTGCAAACAGGGACAATTTGACTTCCTCTTTTCTTAATTGAATACCCTTGATTTCCTTCTCTTGCCTAATTGCCCTGGCCAGAACTTCCAACACTATGTTGAATAGAAGTGGTGAGAGAGGGCATCCCTGTCTTGTGCCAGTTTTCAAAGGGAATGCTTCCAGTTTTTGCCCATTCAGTATGATATTGGCTGTGGGTTTGTCATAAATAGCTCTTATTATTTTGAGATACATCCCATCAATACCTAATTTATTGAGAGTTTTTAGGATGAAGAGTTGTTGAATTTTGTCAAAGGCCTTTTCTGCATCTATTGAGATAATCATGTGGTTTTTGTGTTTGGTTCTGTTTATATGCTGGATTACATTTATTGATTTGCGTATATTGAACCAGCCTTGCATCCCAGGGATGAATCCCACTTGATCACGGTGGATAAGCTTTTTGATGTGCTGCTGGATTCTGTTTGCCAGTATTTTATTGAGGATTTTTGCATCAATGTTCATCAAGGATATTGGTCTAAAATTGTCTTTTTTGGTTGTGTCTCTGCCAGGCTTTGGTATCAGGATGATGCTGGCCTCATAAAATGAGTTAGGGAGGATTCCCTCTTTTTCTATTGATTGGAATAGTTTCAGAAGGAATGGTACCAGCTCCTCCTTGTACCTCTGGTAGAATTCGGCTGTGAACCCATCTGTTCCTGGACTTTTTTTGGTTGGTAAGCTATTGATTATTGCCACAATTTCAGATCCTGTTATTGGTGTATTCAGAGATTCAACTTCTTCCTGGTTTAGTCTTGGGAGGGTGTATGTGTTGAGGAATTTATCCATTTCTTCTAGATTTTCTAGTTTATTTGCATAGAAGTGTTTGTAATATTCTCTGATGGTAGTTTGTATTTCTGTGGGATCGGTGGTGATATCCCCTTTATCATTTTTTATTGCATCTATTTGATTCTTCTCTCTTTTTTTCTTTATTAATCTTGCTAGCGGTCTATCAATTTTGTTGATCCTTTCAAAAAACCAGCTTCTGGATTCATTTATTTTTTGAAGGGTTTTTTGTGTCTCTATTTCCTTCAGTTCTGCTCTGATTTTAGTTATTTCTTGCCTTCTGCTAGCCTTTGAATGTGTTTGCTCTTGCTTTTCTAGTTCTTTTAATTGTGATGTTAGGGTGTCAATTTTGGATCTTTCCTGCTTTCTCTTGTGGGCATTTAGTGCTATAAATTTCCCTCCACACACTGCTTTGAATGCATCCCAGAGATTCTGGTATGTTGTGTCTTGGTTGTCATTGGTTTCAAAGAACATCTTTATTTCTGCCTTCATTTCATTATGTACCCAGTAGTCATTCAGGAGCAGGTTGTCCAGTTTCCACGTAGTTGAGCGGTTTTGAGTGAGATTCTTAATCCTGAGTTCTAGCTTGATTGCACTGTGATCTGAGAGATAGTTTGTTATAATTTCTGTTCTTTTACATTTATTGAGGAGAGCTTTACTTCCAAGTATATGGTCAATTTTGGAGTAGGTGTGGTGTGGTGCTGAAAAAAATGTATATTCTGTTGATTTGGGGTGGAGAGTTCTGTAGATGTCTATTAGGTCTGCTTGGTGCAGAGCTGAGTTCAATTCCTGGGTATGCTTGTTGACTTTCTGTCTTGTTGATCTGTCTAATGTTGACAGTGGGGTGTTAAAGTCTCCCATTATTAATGTGTGGGAGTCTAAGTCTCTTTGTAGGTCACTCAGGACTTGCTTTATTAATCTGGGTGCTCCTGTATTGGGTGCATATATATTTAGGATAGTTAGCTCTTCTTATTGAATTAATCCCTTTACCATTATGTAATGGCCTTCTTTGTCTCTTTTGATCTTTGTTGGTTTAAAGTCTGTTTTATCAGAGACTAGGATTGCAACCCCTGCCTTTTTTTGTTTTCCATTTGCTTGGTAGATGTTCCTCCATCCTTTTATTTTGAGCCTATGTGTGTCTCTGCACGTGAGATGGGTTTCCTGAATACAGCACACTGATGGGTCTTGAGTCTTTATCCAATTTTCCAGTCTGTGTCTTTTAATTGGAGCATTTAGGCCATTTACATTTAAAGTTAATATTGTTATGTGTGAATCTGATCCTGTCATTATGATTTTAGCTGGTTATTTTGCTCATTAGTTGATGCAGTTTCTTCCTAGTCTCGATGGTCTTTACATTTCGGTATGATTTTGCAGTGGCTGGTACCGGTTGTGCCTTTCCATGTTCAGTGCTTCCTTCAGGAGCTCTTTTAGGGCATTCCTGGTGGTGACAAAATCTCTCAGCATTTGCTTGTCTGTAAAGTATTTTATTTCTCCTTCACTTACGAAGCTTAGTTTGGCAGGATATGAAATTCTGGGTTGAAAATTCTTTTCTTTAAGAATGTTGAATATTGGCCCCCACTCTCTTCTGGCTTGTAGGGTTTCTGCCGAGAGATCCGCTCTTAGTCTGATGGGCTTCCCTTTGAGGGTAACCCGACCTTTCTCTCTGGCTGCCCTTAACATTTTTTCCTTCATTTTAACTTTGGTGAATCTGACAATTATGTGTCTTGGAGTTGCTCTTCTCGAGGAGTATCTTTGTGGCATTCTCTGTATTTCCTGAATCTGAATGTTGGCCTGCCTTGCTAGATTGGGGAAGTTCTCCTGGATAATATCCTGCAGAGTGTTTTCCAACTTGTTTCCATTCTCCCCGTCACTTTCAGGTACACCAATCAGACGTAGATTTGGTCTTTTCACATAGTCCCACATTTCTTGGAGGCTTTGCTCATTTCTTTTTATTCTTTTTTCTCTAAACTTCCCTTCTCACTTCATTTCATTCATTTCATCTTCCAGGGCTGATACCCTTTCTTCCATTTGATCGCATCGGCTCCTGAGGCTTCTGCATTCTTCACGTAGTTCTTGAGCCTTGGTTTTCAGCTCCATCAGCTCCTTTAAGCACTTCTCTGCATTGGTTATTCTAGTTATACATTCTTCTAAATTTTTTTCAAAGTTTTCAACTTCTTTGCCTTTGGTTTTAATATCCTGCCATAGCTCAGAGTAGTTTGATCATCTGAAGCCTTCTTCTCTCAGCTCGTCAAAGTCATTCTCCATCCAGCTTTGTTCCGTTGCTGGTGAGGAACTGCGTTCCTTTGGAGGAGGAGAGGTACTCTGCTTTTTAGAGTTTCCAGTTTTTCTGCTCTGTTTTTTCCCCATCTTTGTGGTTTTATCTACTTTTGGTCTTTGATGATGGTGATGTACAGATGGGTTTTTGGTGTGGATGTCCTTTCTGTTAGTTTTCCTTCTAACAGAAAGGACCCTCAGCTGCAGGTCTGTTGGAATACCTGGCCGGCAGTCTGAGGTGTCAGTCTGCCCCTGCTGGGGGGTGCCTCCCAGTTAGGTTGCTCGGGGGTCAGGGGTCAGGGACCCACTTGAGGAAGCAGTCAGCCTGTTCTCAGATCTCCAGTTGCGTGCTGGGAGAACCACTGCTCTCCTCAAAGCTGTCAGACAGGGACATTTAAGTCTGCAGAGGTTACTGCTGTCTTTTTGTTTGTCTGTGCCCTGCCCCCAGAGGTGGAGCCTACAGAGGCAGGCAGGCCTCCTTGAGCTGTGGTGGGCTCCACCCAGTCCGAGCTTCCCTGCTGCTTTGTTTACCTAAGCGAGCCTGGGCAATGGCGGGCGCCCCTCCTCCAGCCTCGCCACAGACTTGCTGTTTGATCTCAGACTGCTGTGCTAGCCAAGAACTTAATCTTAAAGCCATTCTTAGTTGCAAATGAGGCTAGGAATATTACCACTTCGGATATACATGGTTTCTGCTACCAATGAAAGAGTGAAGAAGGGATATTGGATAGGCAACTAGCTATCTCTGCCTAACACATCTGTTCTAAACCCCTTAAGGGAATAACTTTTTGGTTCCAACACATGATTCACATTCTATAAGTATTTGTTCACTTGACAGATTACATGGACCGTGCTAACACAATCTTTTTTTAATTTTTTTAAAATTTTTTATTTTATTATTATTATACTTTAAGTTTTAGGGTACATGTGCACAATGTGCAGGTTAGTTACATATGTATACATGTGCCATGCTGGTGTGCTGCACCCATTAACTCGTCATTTAGCATTAGGTATATCTCCCAATGCTATCCCTCCCCCTCCGCCCACCCTACAACTGTCCCCAGAGTGTGATGTTCCCCTTCCTGTGTCCATGTGTTCTCATTGTTCAATTCCCACCTATGAGTGAGAATATGCAGTGTTTGGTTTTTTGTTCTTGCAACAGTTTACTGAGAATGATGATTTCCAATTTTATCCATGTCCCTACAAAGGACATGAACTCATCATTTTTTATGGCTGCATAGTATTCCATGGTGTATATGTGCCACATTTTCTTAATCCAGTCTATCATTGTTGGACATTTGGCTTGGTTCCAAGTCTTTGCTATTGTGAATAATGCCACAATAAACATACGTGTGCAGGTGTCTTCATAGCAGCATGATTTATAGTCCTTTGGGTATATACCCAGTAATGGGATGGCTGGGTCAAATGTTGTTTCTAGTTCAAGATCCCTGAGGAATCGCCACACTGACTTCCACAATGGTTGAACTAGTTTACAGTTCCACCAACAGTGTAAAAGTGTTCCTATTTCTCCACATCCTCTCCGGCACCTGTTGTTTCCTGACTTTTTAATGATTGCCATTCTAACTGGTGTAAGATGGTGTCTCATTGTGGTTTTGATTTGCATTTCTCTGATGGCCAGTGATGGTGAGCATTTTTTAACACAATCTTTAATACCTACTTCTTCGTCTATCCATTCCCAGCACTTACCTCTTTGCTGCACATTCTCTTCCTGATTCCTGCCACTCAATGGACAATGCTTACCTGTTCTTATGATAGAAAGTGTATCCAAAAGCTCTTGGAAATAAAGGAGCTTGAGAATGTGAAATCTTTCAGGTGTAAAGTGTCGCTTAGCTGGATAAATGGGATGTACATCAGAAAGATAAACAAAGTGGATAATAAGTAGCTCTGCCATGAGAATGGAAGAATAGGTGACATGTGAAGACAAGGAAAGCACTTCTTGAATACTATTGACAATAAATACAAAAATGGTGAGTTTTTCAGTAGCACAAATGAGATGAGGTAAAAGGGACTTTTGCTACTTGAATTATAGTTATAAATGATATATTTACTTATATTTAAGTCCATAGCACATCTGTTTCAAGCAATGCTTTCATCAAAACCTGTTGAGATTACATATTATGTAATTAATCTCATCTATACTTAATCTAAGTTCTTTCACCAAACAGCTCTCCTTCTTTTCAACTATATCCTTATTGCTTCTGAATATTCCTTGACTAGAATTGAGATAATATCCTTGAGCATACATTGTTACTCCTAGTGCATATGTTCTTTGTTTCTGAAATTCCCTCTTAGGATCCATGTTGTAGCTTTATTTTCCTTATACCATATATTTCAGGCACATACTTTTAGATCTTAATGAAAGCAATTGGTTCCAGCAATTCTTTGTAAATAAAGTCCAAATTGATGATTAGTTAAGTCTGTGTTTAATGTCAAATTAGTATTAAGCTGCATTTGAGAACCTTAAGTACTTATGTGTTCTATAATGATCTACCTTGCAGAGCATTTTTTTTTTCATTGTTTTTGGAACAAATGGGCTTATGCAACTCTCCTAAATGTGCTCACTGTAGGACTTTCTGCCATGCAGCAATAACACTCTTGAAGGCAATGCAAAATCTACATTTGTTTGGACCATGAACTAGTCAGAGGGCATTTTAACAACTCTGCAGAATGCAAGAAGGTCTCTTTTATCTACAACTAAGTCCCTTGTTAGCTGTCATATCATTTGCCAGATGCTAAAGCCTCTCTCAAAACCCTCCCCAGATCTTCTTCCAACAAGGTGTTCACTTGTTAATCATCTTCTGCTTGCTATAATCTATATACGTAAAATATTCTGAGTATAATATCATTACCACAAGAAGGGGAACATATTTGCTAGGTAACTGGGAATGGTGCATGTGAAGGACAGCATTTACCCCATTTTTACTTGATACACTCTCAATCAAGTTCTTGGTTCATGAAACTCTTGCAAAGAAGTAGATACTATTTAGTCCTCTCCTTATTGCCATACTTTTTTTTGCACATCATCTGGCTGATCCCCATGGGTTTTTCTAAATTATTGTACTTAACACATTCTGCATGTACTAATAAACTCTGATTATATTTCATTCCTGAATACATGGCCTACAACTAGAATTTTTTCTGTTGCAATTAGGTATGATCATGTTCTGGTTCTTGGACTATGAGCTGGAGTATAGCTGTGTTAAAAATAAAACACTTACAAATAAAGCAATTGTTAGTATCTCCTCTTTTCCCCTTCCTTATGACTGAGAAAAGGAGACAACTGAAATCTTGAACTAAGAGTAGAAAAGAGACTTTAAGGATGTAAGCAATCCTGCTATTCATGAACCATTCTCCTCTGGATTGTTATATGAGAAAAGTAGATTTGATCTTCTTTAAGTCACTGATTTTGTTTGGGGCAGGGAAAAGGATAAAAGGAAAAGTAAGCCTCCTTGTCTTTGTGACATTGCCTTTATCCTAATACATTGGTTTAATTTAAGTTCTACTTAGTTAGAACTGGCTTCTTTTGTGCAAATTACTCAATCTTCTGAATTTCTTTCTGAACTATAAAAAAAGATACCTTTGTTCAAAGGTTGTTGTGAGAATCAAATGAAATAACGTATGTGAAGCTACAGAATTTTGGAATATTTAATTTAAGCTCATGGAATAAGTATAACACAAGATCTTGTTACTTATTTCCAAAGAGCTGGGTCTTTGATTGAGGAAACATGAATACCTCAAAGTTCTTGGAATAAAAAAATAGGCTTTGAAGGATTAGAATTTACTATATAGTTCCACAGTAATATGTTTTTAAAAGCACGCTTAATGTAAAGTGCTTGAAAACGTATAATGGGAAAAAATGTCTGGATGAGCTAAATCCTGCAATGAGAATCTTAAACATAAAGCTCTGTATTGACATTGTAGAGACCTGATTCCGTATTTGATTTAGTAATGAATTCATGCTTTCCTGTCTTGCTTCTCTCTTCTCTATTGGGAAATCTCACAAGATTTTTGACTCAGTGAATAACAAACTAATGATTATGAGGAGTTTTAAGTATATAAATTTATTATCTGTAATAACAAAGTTAGAACATATGTAAAACATATTAGGGTATTGTCTGCTCTCAAGATATTTATTTATATTACAGCTTCAGTGTAAAAGAAAAATTTATAGGGCTAATCATCACTTCTTTGTATTAGTTCAGAAAGATACCACCCCCTCATTGAAGATTGGGAGACACATTTTCATTTAGTGACATTTTTCCTTGTGTGGTCTCTTTTTCTGAGTGTTCTTCATTCCCATGTATTTATTACTACCAAGCATGAAATATTTTTTCTCCCATATGTATAACTTTTTTCATTATGTAAAGACTCTGCTCATGAAACCAATTCCTTGTTTGCTATCACGTAGAATTTTTAGTTATTTTTCCCTTTTGTATTCAAGACCTTCTTTTTCTTCTCTTCACCTGAATTATGCAATCTTAGTTCATTATGCATCCTCATACAAATTCCTTGCTGAGATGATTTTTTAAATATGCTTTTGGAAATCTAGTGCTAGAATGACTCACCAAGAATATTACCAAAAGACATTTGAGTCAATTATTAATATACACATATATACACCACACATTATAATTTAGAAATATCACACAGTCATATATAAAATCATACACAAAATTTTAATGTTGTAGTGAATATTAATGTATATATTACATTTTGTATTCTGCAGACCTTGGAAAAAAGATTTTATTGCCATCAGTGTCCATATGTTTGAATATCTTATAAAGTGTCACTAATTATAAACAATTTAGCTTTGGGTCTTTTTTCAGACTTATCTATTGTTATGAATTGAATTGTGCTCCTCCAAATTCATATATTGAAGACTGTCCTACTAGTATTAAGAATATGGCCTTATTCAAAGATAGGTTCATTCTAGAGGTAATCAAGTTACAATGAAGTCACTAGAATGGACCCTAATACAATAGAACTGGTGTCCTTAACAGAAGGGGAAATTTGGACACAGAGACGTGCATAGAGGGACGACAATGTGGAAAGGCGTAGGGAGAAAATGGCCAAGCAGAGCGGCCAGGAACAGATTCTTGTCTCACAACCCTCAGAAAGAATGTCTTCAGAACTGTGAGACAACATATTTGTGTTGTTTAAGCCACCTGGTCTGTGATACTTTATTGCTGTCCTAGTAAACTAAGTATGTTCATAAAACACAGTTCTTATTTTATATAGAAATATGTACAACAGTATTTCAGTAGATGGCACCACCTTCCATTTAGCTGGCTAACAAAAACCTGAGAATCATTCTTGAGTTTTTCCTTTCCCTTATTTTCCACATAGAAACTATCAGCAAATTATTTCTCAACTATCATCATTTTTCTTAATTACCACTACTATTAGAAAGTCTAAGCCTGCCAAGCATGGTGGCTCATGCCCGTAATTCTGGCACTTTGGGAGGCTGAGGCAGGCAGAACACCTCAGGTCAGGAGTTCGAGACCAGCCTGGTTAACATGGTGAAACCCCTTCTCCACTAAAAATACAAAAATTAGCCAGGTATAGTAACAGTAATCCCAGCTACTCAGGAGGCTGAGGCAGAAGAATCGCTTAAACCCGGGAGGCAGAGGTTGCAGTGAGCCCAGATTGTACCACTGCACCCCAGCCTGGGTGGCAGAGTGAGACTCTGTCTCAAAAAAAAAAAAAAAAAAAGTCTAAGACTACAATATGTTGTCTGGAATACTGAAGTGGCCTTCTAACTGATCTATTTGCTTCCATGATTCCTCATCTGTAATCCATTCTTATTGTAACAGACTGATATTTTTAAAATATTGTAATTTAATGTCTCTTCCATGCCTGGAGCCCTGGTTGGGGCTTCCCTGTTTTCATAGAGGAAATCCAGACTTTTCACCCAGTTTACCAGGCTCTTTAGTTTTCTTACAACACAATTCAAGGGACTTTGGCTTTGGTTCTGAGGACATAACTGTTACCCAACTATGCCCTTCCCTTAAGTAACTAGAAAACTTGACAACAAATTATGTCTTAAGATGTTGGGCAATAGGCAGTGAGGGACTTCTGGAAGTGTGACTTCCAGGCCACAGCGGCAGCTAGAATTTGCAGGGCAAGGTAGTGAGGATAAAGGAGCTCTGATAAGAAGAAGCTTTATAAATCTACTTAGGAGAACCCACTGAGTCTTTGGCTGAATATTAAGCTGTGCATACACAGGGTAAGACAGCATGAGGCCAGGGAAAGAGCCTACTATTGAGTAAAAAACATCCACTGAGGAGTGATGAAAGAACAATTTATAGAGCTCAAACAAGGCTGCATGAATGAAGAATCATCATTAAAAATGGTTGGTGTTTAGTAGAATCCCAGAGAGACAAAACCTAAGTAGCAGAGCTAATATAGCCCTAGAGTAAAACCTATACGAATTTTACATTAACAAAGTTAAAAACAAGTCTTGAAAGGATCGAGCTGATGTGTAAGTAAATTGTTAGCCTGATGGAACAAAATAGAATACTCCATTAAGAAACACAAAAATCCAGACACTCTACAATGTAGCACCTATAACATCCAATAACTACTAAAAAATTACAAGGTAGATGCAGAAAATTATGAATCTTAGGATTAAATCAGTCAGTAAAGATGGATTCAGAAATAATGAGAGAAATGATAGAGTAAGAAGATAAGACTTTAAATTTGCCCATGGGTTTAGGGGAAAACATGAAAATAACAAGAGAACACATAGGAAATCTCAGTACAGAACTGGAATTTATATATAATAAAAAAACTAAATGGGAATTCTAGAACTGTAAAACAATATCTGAATTGAAATTTTCACTAGATTAAACACTGCAGAAGAAAAGAATATTGAACTTGCAGATCGGCAACAGAAATGATCCAAATGTAATGACAGAGAGAAAAGAGGCTGAAAAAAACTTAACAAAGTCTTAATGACCCATAAGACAATATCAAGCCATATATTGTATTTGTAATTGCAATGAGAAAATGAGGACAGAGATTGTGGCAGAATATTCTTTTGAAGAAATAAGGGCTAACATTTTCCAGATTGGATGAAAACTATAAACTAACCTCACTAATTCAAGAATCTCAACAAACTCCAAGCTGCATAAACACAAAGCAAGCTAAAAAAATGTACATTATAATTAAACTATTAAAAATCAGTGACAAAGATAAAAATCCTAAAAGCAGCCAGAGAAATAAGATATATTATGCAGAATAAAATAACAGTAAAAATAGCCACTGACATCTCATCAAGAACTATGCAAGCCAGAAGACAACAATACATTTTTAAAGTCCTAAGGAAAAAAAATGTGTCAACATGGAAGTCTGTTTTCTGCAAAAATGATTTTTAAAAATGAGATTGAAATATAGCTAAATGCACAAGACCAGTGAAAATTTTTTTCTTATTGGGCTATACACTGAAAGATATGTTAAAGGAGAAGTTCTGGCCTGGAGTAAAGGCTCATGCCTGCAATCCCAGCACTTTGAGAGGCCAAGGTGGGAGGATTAATTGAGCCCATGAGTTTAAGACTAGCCTGGGCAACATAAGAAGACCCCGTTTCTACAAAAAAAAATTTTTTTTAATTAGCCTGGTGTGGTAGTATATGCCATTAGACTCCAGCCTAGGTGACAGAGCAAGAACCTGTCTCAAACAAAACAAAACAAACAAACAAAAACAAAAATAATGTTTTTCTGGCAGAAGAAAAATGATACCAGATGGAAACTTGTACTATGCAAAGGAATAAATAATTCCAGACATAGTCAATATGCAGGCAATAAAATATTTTTATGAGTTGTTAATTTCTTTAATAGATAATTAGTGTAACAATGTAGTATAAAATTTATCTCATGTGTAGAAAAAAATTATAAAAACATTACCAAATGAATGGGGAGGGGATAAATGGAAGTGTATTATTATAAAGTTCTTACATGCAGAATTATATAATATTATTTGAAGCTAAATTATGACACATTTAAGATGCATATTGTGAAACAGCATAATAACTAAAACAAACAAAGACACAAAAAGGTACAGTTTAAAAATAAATAGGAAACATAAAATGGAATACACAAGTAATTCAATTAATCTAAAAGAGTCAGAAAATGAGAAAAAAGGAATAAAGAATAGCTAGGACAATTACAGTCAAATTTCAACATGGTGTTACTTAAATACATGCCAATAATTGCATTATATGTAAATGATGTAGCCATTCCTACTAAAAGAAAGACATTTTAATTTGAAAAAATGCCATATTATTTGTGGTTTATAAGATAAACCCACTAAACAGAAAAAAAAAAACAGATTAAAAGTAAAAAGTAAAAATATATATATACCATACAAACACTAATGTTAAAAAAATGAGACTGACTATACTAATTCATCCAGAAGATATAATAATTCTAAATGTATAATCCACAAAGGGAGAACTGAGGGCATGGAAGGGAAAAATAAAACAGTCCAAAATTACAGTTGAAAATTTTAACATTCTTCTCTTAGTAATTGATAGAAGAAGTAGACAAAAAATTAAGAAGACTTGGACAGCATAATCAACCTACTCAACCAAATTGCCATAAACCACTGCAGCCACACAACTGCAGAATATGTTTTTTTTTTTCAAGTGAAACATTCACTAACAGCATTAGTGAATTGAACATGCTCTATAAGATTGAAATCTCTTACTACAATGATATTAAGTTAGAAATTAATAGTAAAAGACATATGAAAAATCCCCAAATAATTGAAAATCAAACAACACACTTCTAAATAAGCCATTTATCAAAGAAGAAAGTACTAGAGAACGCCTAGCTAGACAGATATAAATAAAAAGTAAGGAAAGTTAAATTAGTAATGCAGGAATAAAAGAAGAGATATCACTTTAGAGCTAATGACATAGAGGGTAATAAGGAACATTATGAAAAATTTTATAATAAATTTGATAACTTAAAAGTAAGCAAATTTCTTAAAAGATACAAATTACCAAAACTTATATAATAGAATGTAGAAATATCCAAATAGCTCTTTAGTTCCTTTAGTTTTAAAGGAAATTAACTTTGTAATTAAAGATCTTCCCCCCCAAAAAATTTCAAACCCAAGATGGCTTTACTTGGGGATTTTATCAAACATTTAAGGGATAGTTAGCATGAATCTTATGCATTTTTCCCCAGAAAATAGCTTCCACAATCTCCTATACTCACTACATCACAGAACTTATCAATCTATACTATTACCACATGTTTTTATTTCTATCTCATTTGTTACCCTGAAGTCAACCTTTTAACTTTGTATTCTCAATGACCAGGATGGTGTCTGGCATATAAGTTTTGCTAAATAAATGTTTGTTAATTTGTTTTAAGTGAACATGTTTAAAAAATGTTTATACTCCCACTAGAAATATACACGAGTTTTGGTGGTTCCACACCCTAGCCAGCATTTTATGATGTCAAATAAATGTTTTGATTTTAGCCATTTTTGAGGGTGTGTTGGTATCTCGTGGTTCTAACTTGCATTTTTTCTCTGACTGATAATGTTGAGCATTTGATGTGAGCATATGACATTTTGTATACCTTTTTTTGTAAGGCACCTATTAAGGCTTTTGCTCATTTTTTTTAAAATTATACTTTAAGTTCTAGGATACATGTGCTGAATGTGCAGGTTTGTTACAGAGGTATACATGTGCCATGGTGGTTTCCTGCACCCATCAACTGGTTATCTACATTAGATATTTCTCCTAATGCTATCCCTCCCCTTTCCCCCCACCCCCTAACAGGTCCCAGTGTGTGATGTTCCCCTTCCTGTGTCCATGGGTTCTCATTGTTCAACTCCCACTAATGTGTGAGAGCATGTGGTGTTTAGTATTCTGTTCCCGTGTTAGTTTGCTGAGAATGATGGTTTCCAGCTTAATCCATGTCCCTGCAAAGGACATGAACTCATCCCTTTTTATGGCTGCATAGTATTCTATGGTATAAATATGCCACATTTTCTTTATCCAGTCTATCATTGATGGGCATTTGTGTTGGTTCCAAGTCTTTGCTATTGTGAATAGTGCTGCAATAAACATACGTGTGCATATGTCTTTATAGTAGAATGCTTTATAATCCTTTGGATATATACTCAGTAATGGGAGTGCTGGTTCAAATGGTATTTCTGGTTCAACATTCTTGAGCAATCACCATATTGTCTTCAAGAATGGTTGAACTAACTTACACTCTCAACAACAGTGTAAAAGCATTACTATTCCTCCACAGCCTCACCAGCATCTGTTGTTTCCTGACTTACATCCCTTGTAAGTTGTATTCCTAGGTATTTTATTCTGTTTGTAGCAATTGTGAATGGGAGTTCACTCATGATTTGGTTCTCTGTATGTCTATTATTGGTGTATAGGAATGCTTGTGATTTTTCACATTGCTTTTGTATCCTGAGACTTTGCTGAAGTTGCTTATCAGCTTAAGGAGTTTTGGGGCTGAGATGATGGGGTTTTCTAAATATACAATCATGTCATCTGCAAAGAGACAATTCGACTTCCTCTCTTCCTATTTGAATACACTTTCTTTCTTTCTCTTGCCTGATTGTCCTGGCGAGAACTTCCAATACTATGTTGAATAGGAGTGGTGAGAGAGTGCATCCTTGTCTTGTGCCGGTTTTCAAAGGGGATGCTTTCAGTGTTTGCTTATTCAGTATGATATTGGCTGTGGGTTTTTCATAAATAGCTGTTATTATTTTGAGATACATTCCATCAATACCTAGTTCATTGGGTGTTTTTAGCATGAAGGGGTGTTGAATTTTATTGAAGGTCTTTTCTGCATCTATTGAGATAATCATGTGCTTTTTGTCATTGGTTCTGTTTATGTGATAGATTACGTTTATTGATTTGTGTATGTTGAACCAGCCTTGCATCCCAGGGATGAAGCCGACATGATTGCGGTGGATAAGCTTTTTGATGTGCTGCTAGATTCTGCTTGCCAGTATTTTATTGAGGATTTTCACATCAATGTTCATCAGGGATATTGGCCTGAAATTTTCTTTTTTTGTTGTCTCTCTGCCAAGTTTTGGTATCAGGATGATGCTGGCCTCATAAAATGAGTTACAGAGCAGTCCCTCTTTTTCTATTGCTTGGAATACTTTCAGAAGGAATTGTACCAGCTCCTCTTTGTACCTCTGGTAGAATTTGGCCATGAATCCATCTGGTCCTGGACTTTTTTTGGTTGCTAGGCTATTAATTATTGCCTCAATTTCAGAACTTGTTATTGCTCTATTCAGGGATTCGACTTCTGGTTTAATGTTGGGAAGGTATATGTGTCCAGGAATTTATCCATTTCTTCTAGATTTTCTAGTTCATTTGCATAGAGAAGTTTATAGTATTCTCTGATGATGGTTTGTATTTCTGTGGGATTGGTGGTGATATCCCCTTTTTCATTTTTTATTGTATCTATTTGATTCTTCTCTCTTTTCTTCTTTATTAGTCTGGCTAGCAGTCTATCTCTGTTAGTCTTTCAAAAACCATCTCCTGGATTCATTGATTTTTTTTGAAGGGTTTTTTATTCCTCTATCTCCTTCTGCTCTGATGTTAGTTATTTCTTCTCTTCTGCTAGCTTTTGAGTTTCTTTGCTCTTGCTTCTCTAGTTCCTTTAATTGTGATGTTATAGTGTTGATTTTAGATCTTTCCAGGTTTCTCATGTGGGTATTTAGTGCTATAAATTTCCCTCTACACACTGCTTTAGCTGTGTCCCAGAGATTCTGGTACATTGTGTCTTTGTCCTCATTGGTTTCAAATAACTTATTTACTTTTGCCTTAATTTCATTATTTACCCAGTAGTCATTCAGGAGCGGGTTGTTCAGTTTCCATATAGTTGTGCAGCTTTGAGTGAGTTTCTTAATCCTGAGTTCTAATTTGATTGCACTGTGGTCTGAGAAACTGTTTGCTATGATTTCTCTTCTTTTGCATTAGCTGAGGAGTGTTTTACTTTTAATTATGTGGTCAATTTTAGAATAACTATGATGTGGTGCTGAGAAAAATGTATATTTTGTTGATTTCGGGTGGACAGTTCTGTAGATGTCTATTAGGTCCCCTTGGTCGAGAGCTGAATTCAACTCCTGAATATCCTTGTAATTTTCTGTCTCATTGATCTGTCTAATATTGACAGTGGGTGTTAAAGTCTCCCACTATTATTGTGTGGGAGTCTAAGTCCCTTTGTAGGTCTCTAAGGACTTGCTTTATGAATCTGGGTGCTTCTGTATTGGATGCATATATATTTAGGATAGTTAGCCCTTCTTGTTGCATTGATCCCTTTATCATTATATAATGGCCTTCTTTGTATTTTTTGATCTTTGTTGGTATAAAATCTGTTTTATCAGAGACTGGGATTGTAACCCATGCTTTTTTTTTTTTTTTTTGCTTTCCATTTGCTTGGTAAATATTCCTCCATCCCTCTATTTTGAGCCTATGTGTGTCTTTGCACACAAGATGGGTCTCCTGAATACAGCACACTGATGGGTCTTGACTCTATTCAATTTGCCAGTCTGTGTCTTTTAATTGGAGCATTTAGCCCATTTACATGTAAGGTTAATATTGTTATGTGTTAATTTGATCTTGTCATTATGATGCTAGCTGTTACTTTTCTCATTAGTTCATGCAGTTTCTTCATAGTTTTGATGTTCTTTACATTTTGGTATGTTTTTGCAGTGGCTGGTATGGGTTTTTCCTTTCCATATTTAGTGCTTCCTTCAGGAGCTCCTGTAAGGCAGGCCTGGTGGTGACAAACATCTCTCAGCATTTGCTTGTCTGTAAAGGATTTTATTTCTCCTTCATTTATGAAGCTTAGTTTGGCTGAATATGAAATTCTGCATAGAAAATTCTTTTTTTTAATCTTTTTTCCATTTTATTATTATTATACTTTAAGTTTTAGGGTACATGTGCACAATGTGCAGGTGAGTTACATATGTATACATGTGCCATGCTGGTGTGCTGCACCCATTAACTCGCCATTTAGCATTAGGTATATCTCCTAATGCTATCCCTCCCTGCTCCCCCCACCCCGCAACAGTCCCCAGAGTGTGATGTTCCCCTTCCTGTGTCCATGTGTTCTCATTGTTCAATTCCCATCTATGAGTGAGAACATGCGGTGTTTGGTTTTGTGTCCTTGCAATAGTTTACTGAGAATGATGATTTCCAATTTCATCCATGTCCCTACGAAGGACATGAACTCATCATTTTTTATGGCTGCATAGTATTCCATAGTGTATATGTGCCACATTTTCTTAATCCAGTCTATCATTGTTGGACATTTGGGTTGGTTCCAAGTCTTTGCTATTGCGAATAGTGCCACAATAAACATACGTGTGCATGTGTCTTTATAGCAGCATGACTTATAGTCCTTTGGGTATATACCCAGTAATGGGATGGCTGGGTCAAATGTTATTTCTAGTTCTAGATCCCTGAGGAATCACCACACTGACTTCCACAATGGTTGAACTAGTTTACAGTTCCACCAACAGTGTAAAAGTGTCCCTATTTCTCCACATCCTCTCCAGCACCTGTTGTTTCCTGACTTTTTAATGATTGCCATTCTAACTGGTGTGAGATGGTATCTCATTGTGGTTTTGATTTGCATTTCTCTGATGGCCAGTGATGGTGAGCATTTTTTCATGTGCCTTTTGGCTGCATAAATGTCTTCTTTTGAGAAGTGTCTGTTCATGTCCTTCACCCACTTTTTGATGGGGTTGTTTGTTTTTTTCTTGTAAATTTGTTTGAGTTCATTGTAGATTCTGGATATTAGCGCTTTGTCAGATGAGTAGGTTGCAAAAATTTTCTCCCATTTCGTAGGTTGCCTGTTCACTCTGATGGTAGTTTCTTTTGCTGTGCAGAAGCTCTTTAGTTTAATTAGATCCCATTTGTCAATTTTGGCTTTTGTTGCCATGCTTTTGGTGTTTTAGACATGAAGTCCTTGTCCATGCCTATGTCCTGAATGGTAATGCCTAAGTTTTCTTCTAGGGTTTTTATGGTTTTAGGTCTAACATTTAAGTCTTTAATCCACCTTGAATTAATTTTTGTATAAGGTGTAAGGAAGGGATCTAGTTTCAGCTTTCTACATATGGCTAGCCAGCTTTCGCAGCACCATTTATTAAATAGGGAATCCTTTCCCCATTTCTTGTTTTTGTCAGGTTTGTCAAAGATTAGATAGTTGTAGATATGCAGCATTATTTCTGAGGGCTCTGTTCTGTTCCATTGATCTATATCTCTGTTTTGGTACCAATATCATGCTGTTTTGGTACCAATATCATGCTGTTTTGGTTACTGTATCCCTGTAGTATAGTTTGAAGTCAGGTAGTGTGATGCCTCCAGCTTTGCTCTTTTGGCTTAGGATTGACTTGGCGATGTCAGCTCTTTTTTGGTTCCATATGAACTTTAAAATAGTTTTTTCCAATTCTGTGAAGAAAGTCATCGGTAGCTTGATGGGGATGGCATTGCATCTATAAATTACCTTGGGCAGTATGGCCATTTTCACGATATTGATTCTTCCTACCCATGAGCATGGAATGTTCTTCCATTTCTTTGTATCCTCTTTTATTTCATTGAGCAGTGGTACATAGTTCTCCTTGAAGAGGTCCTTCTCATCCCTTGTAAGTTGGATTCCTAGGTATTTTACTCTCTTTGAAGTAATTGTGCATGTGGGTTCACTCATGATTTGGCTCTCTGTTTGTCTGTTATTGGTGTATAAGAATGCTTGTCATTTTTGCACATTGATTTTGTATCCTGAGACATTGCTGAAGTTGCCTATCAGCTTAAGGAGATTTTGGGCTGAGACGATGGGGTTTTCTAAATATACAATCATGTCATCTGCAAACAGGGACAATTTGACTTCCTCTTTTCCTAATTTAATACCCTTTATTTTCTTCTCCTGCCTAATTGCCCTGGCCAGAACTTCCAACACTATGTAGAATAGGAGTGGTGAGAGAGAGCATCCCTGTCTTGTGCCAGTTTTCAAAGGGAATGCTTCCAGTTTTTGCCCATTCAGTATGATATTAGCTGTGGGTTTGTCATACATAGCTCTTATTATTTTGAGATACATCCCATCAATACCTAATTTATTGAGAGTTTTTAGCATGAAGCATTGTTGAACCTTGTCAAAGGCCTTTTCTGCATCTATTGAGATAATCATGTGATTTTGTCTTTGGTTCTGTTTATACGCTGGATTGCTTTTATTGATTTGTGTATATTGAACCAGCCTTGCATCTCAGGGATGAAGCCCACTTGATCATGGTGGAAAAGCTTTTTTATGTGCTCCTGGATTTGGTTTGCCAGTATTTCATTGAGGATTTTTGCATCAATGTTCATCAAGGATATTGGTCTAAAATTGTCTTTTTTGGTTGTGTCTCTGCCCGGCTTTGGTGTCAGGATGATGCTGACCTCATAAACTGAGATAGGGAGGATTCCCTCTTTTTCTATTGATTGGAATAGTTTCAGAAGGAAAGGTACCAGTTCCTCCTTGTACCTCTGGTAGAATTTGGCTGTGAATCCATCTGGTCCTGGACTCTTTTTGGTTGGTAAGCTATTGATTATTTCCACAATTTCAGAGCCTGTTTTTGGTCTATTCAGAGATTCAACTTCTCCCTGGTTTACTCTTGGGAGGGTGTATGTGTCGAGGAATTTATCCATTTCTTCTAGATTTTCTAGTTTATTTGCATAGAGATGTTTGTAGTATTCTCTGTTTGGTAGTTTGTATTTCTATGGGGTTGGTGGTGATATCCCCTTTATCATTTTTTATTGCGTCTATTTGATTCTTCTCTCTTTTCTTCTTTATTAGTCTTGCTAGCGGTCTATCAGTTTTGTTGATCCTTTCAAAAAACCAGCTCCTGGATTCATTGATTTTTTGAAGGGTTTTTTGTGTCTCTATTTCCTTCAGTTCTGCTCTGATCTTAGTTATTTCTTGCCTTCTGCTAGCTTTTGAATGTGTTTGCTCTTGCTTTTCTAGTTCTTTTAATTGTGATGTTATTGTGTCAATTTTGGATCTTTCCTCCTTTCTCTTATGGGCATTTAGTGCTATAAATTTCCCTCTACACACTGCTTTGAATGCTTCCCAGAGATTCTGTTACACTGTGTCTTTGTTCTCGTTGGTTTCAAAGAACATCTGTATTTCTGCCTTCATTCCGTTATGTACCCAGTAGTCATTCAGGAGCAGGTTGTTTAGTTTCCATGTAGTTGAGCGGTTTTGAGTGAGTTTCTTAATCCTGAGTTCTAGTTTGATTGCACTGTGGTCTGAGAGACAGTTTGTTATAATTTCTGTTCTTTTACATTTGCTGAGGAGAGCTTTACTTCGAACTATGTGGTCAATTTTGGAGTAGGTGTGGTGTGGTGCTGAAAAAAATGTATATTCTGTTGATTTGGGGTGGAGAGTTCTGTAGATGTCTATTAGGTCTGCTTGGTCCAGAGCTGAATTCAATTCCTGGGTATCCTTGTTAACTTTCTGTCTCGTTGATCTGTCTAATGTTGAAAGTGGGGTGTTAAAGTCTCCCATTATTAATGTGTGGGAGTCTAAGTCTCTTTGTAGGTCACTCAGGACTTGCTTTATTAATCTGGGTGCTCCTGTATTGGGTGCATATATATTTAGGATAGTTAGCTCTTCTTGTTGCATTGATCCCTTTCCCATTATGTAATAGCCTTCTCTGTCTGTTTTGATCTTTGTTGGTTTAAAGTCTGTTTTATCAGAGAATAGGATTGCAACCCCTGCCTTGTTTTGTTTTCTGTTTGTTTGGTAGATCTTCCTCCATCCTTTTATTTTGAGCTTATGTGTGTCTCTGCATGTTAGATGGGTTTCCTGAATACAGCACACTGATGGGTCTTGACTCTTTACCCAATTTGCCAGTCTGTGTCTTTTAATTGGAGCATTTTGTCCATTTACATTTAAAGTTAATATTGCTATGTGTGAATTTGATCCTGTCATTATGATGTTAGCTGGTTATTTTGCTCATTAGTTGATGCAGTTTCTTCCTAGCCTCGACGGTCTTTACAATTTGGCATGACTTTGCAGTGGCTGGTACCGGTTGTTCCTTTCCATGTTTAGTGCTTCCTTCAGGAGTTCTTTTAGGGCAGGCCTGGTGGTGGTGACACAATCTCTCAGCATTTGCTTGTCTGTAAAGTATTTTATTTCTCCTTCACTTATGAAGCTTAGTTTGGCTGGATATGAAATTCTGGGTTGAAAATTCTTTTCTTTAAGAATGTTGAATATTGGCCCCCACTCTCTTCTGGCTTGTAGAGTTTCTGCTGAGAGATCTGCTATTATTCTGATGGGCTTCCCTTTGTGGGTAACCCGACGTTTCTCTCTGGCTGCCCTTCACATTTTTTCCTTCATTTCAACTTTGGTGAATCTGACAATTATGTGTCTTGTGGTTGCTCTTCTCAAGGAGTATCTTTATGGTGTTCTCTGTATTTCCTGAATCTGAATGTTGGCCTGCCTTGCTAGATTGGGGAAGTTCTCCTGGATAATATCCTGCAGAGTGTTTTCCAACTTGGTTCCATTCTCCCTGTCACTTTCAGTACACCAATCAGACGTAGGTTTAGTCTTTTCACATAGTCCCATATTTCTTGGAGGCTTTGTTCGTTTCTTTTTATTGTTTTTTCTCTAAACTTCCCTTCTCACTTCATTACATTCATTTCATCTTCCATCACTGATACCCTTTCTTTCAGTTGATCGCATCAGCTCCTGAGGCTTCTGCATTCTTCACGTAGTTCTTGAGCCTTGGCTTTCAGCTCCATCAGCTCCTTTAAGCACTTCTCTGTATTGGTTATTCTAGTTATACATTCAACTAAATTTATTTCAAAGTTTTTAACTTCTTTGCCTGTGATTTGAATTTCCTCCTGTAGCTTGGAGTAGTTTGATCATCTGAAGCCTTCTCTCAACTCTTCAAAGTCATTCTCCATCCAGCTTTGTTCCATTGCTGGTGAGGAACTGCATTCCTTTGGAGGAGTAGAGGCACTCTGCTTTTTAGAGTTTCTGGTTTTTCTGCTCTGTTTTTTCCCCATCTTTGTGGTTTTATCTACTTTTGGTCTTTGATGATGTTGATGTACAGATGGGTTTTTGGTGTCAATGTCCTTTCTGTTTGTTAGTTTTCCTTCTAACAGACAGGACCCTCAGCTGCAGGTCTTTTGGAGTTTGCTAGAGGTCCACTCCAGACCCTGTTTGCCTGTGTATCAGCAGCGGTGGCTGCAGATCAGCAGATTTTCATGAACCAAGAATGCTGCTGTCTGATCGTTCCTCTGGAAGTTTTGTCTCAGAGGAGTACCCGGCCGTGTGAGGTGTCAGCCTGCCCCTACTGGGTGTTGTCTCTCAGTTAGGCTGCTCTGGGGTCAGGGGCCAGGGACCCACTTGAGGAGGCAGTCTGCCTGTTCTCAGATCTCCAGCTGCCTGCTGGGAGAACCACTGCTCTCTTCAAAGCCATCAGACAGGGACATTTAAGTCTGCAGAGGTTACTGCTGTCTTTTTGTTTGTCTGTGCCCTGCCCCCAGAGGTGGGGCCTACAGAGGCAGGCAGGCCTCCTTGAGCTGTGGTGGGCTCCACCCAGTTCGAGATTCCGGGCTGCTTTGTTTACCTAAGCAAGCCTGGGCAATGGTGGGTGTCCCTCCCCAAGCCTCGCTGCTGCCTTGCAGTTTGATCTCAGACTGCTGTGCTAGCAATCAGCAAGACTCCGTGGGCATAGGACCCTCCAAGCCAGGTGCGGGATATAATCTCCTGGTGTGCTGTTTTTTAAGCCCGTCAGAAAAGTGCAGTATTAGGGTTGGAGTGACCTGATTTTGCAGGTGCCATCTGTCACCCCTTTCTTTGACTAGGAAAGGGAACTCCCTGACCCCTTGTGCTTCCCGAGTGAGGCAATGCCTCACCCTGCTTCAGCTCGTGCATTGTGCACTGCACCCACTGTCCTGTGCCCACTGTCTGTCACTCCCTAGTGAGATGAACCCGGTACCTCAGATGGAAATGCAGAAATCACCTGTCTTCTGCATTGCTCATGCTGGGAGCTGTAGACCAGAGCTCTTCCTATTCGGCCATCTTGGCTGCCACCAAAATCATGTAGTAAATTTTATCTTTCTGGAGCTGAATCCATTTAGACAGCCCCGCAAAATACAGGGGTAGAGGAAGCAGTGGGAAAGGCCTGGGAGCTCACTGGTCTCCAACCAGGCCATTCCTGCCTGGCATCACAGGAATTCTTCGGGAGGGCAGCCAGTGGCATGGGGAAAATGCCACAGGTAGAAGGAAATCTCTAGCTGAACTTTGTAACAGTTTGAACCAGCTGAGAAGCTTCCTTTTGTTTAGCAGCTGGGAGGCAGGTAACCTGGGGCAAGTTCTCAGCTCTTCCCACTTCCTGACTAGGTGCTGTTAATGGCGGCAGGGTGGGAATGAGACCAGCCCTTCTGATTGCATGGGAGCTGGGTGAGGCCCATGACTGCTGGCTTTCTCACACTTCCTGACAATCTGCATGACTCAGCAGAGGCAGCCATAATCCTCCTAGGTACACAACTCCATTGACCTGGGAACCTCCCCTCCAACCCGGAGAGCAGCTGCAGCAGGACCTGCCCAAGGAGAGTATGAGACTTAAAATTCTTTAAGAATGTTGAATATTGGCCCCCAGTGTCTTCTGGCTTGAAGGGTTTCTGCAGAGAGATCTGCTGTTAGTCTGATGGCCTTCTTTTTGTGGGTAACCTGACCTTTCTCTCTGGCTGCCCTTAACATTTTTTCCTCATCTCAACCTTGGTAAATCTGACAATTATGTGTCTTGGGGTTGCTCTTCTTGAGGGGTATCTTTGTGGTGTTCTCTGTATTTCCTGAATTTGAATGTTGGCCTGTCTTGCTAGGTTGGGGAAGTTCTGCTGGATAATATCCTGAAGTGTGTTTTCCAATTTGATTCCATTTTCCCTGTCACTTTCAGATACAACAATCAACTGTAAGTTTGGTCTTTTCACATAGTCCCATATTTCTTGGAGGCTTTGTTCATTCCTTTTCATTCTTTTTCTCTAAAGTTATCTTCACGCTTTATTTCATTAAGTTGATCTTCAATCCTGATATCCTTTCTTCCACTTGATCAATTCAGCTGTTGATACTTGTGTATGCTTCATGAAGTTCTCACACTGTGTTTTTTAGCTCCATCAGGTCATTTATGTTCTTCTCTAAACTGGTTATTCTAGTTAGCAGTTCCTGTAACCTTTTATTGAGATTCTTAGCTGCCTTCCATTGGGTTAGAACATGCTCCTTTAGCTCAAAGGAGTTGGTTATTACCCACCCTTTGAAGCCTATTTCTATCAATTTGTCAAACTCATTCTCCATCCAGTTTTGTTGCCTTGCTGGCGAGGAGTTGTGATCCTTTGGAGAAGAAGAGGCATTGTGGTTTTTAAAATTTTCAGTCTTTTTGTGTTGGTTTTTCCTCATCTTCGTGGATTTATCTATTTTTGGTCTTTGATGTTGGTGACCTTCAGATGGGGTTTTTGCATGGACGTCCTTTTTGTTGATGTTGATGTTGATGCTATTGCTTTTTGTTTGTTAGTTTTCCTTCCAACAGTCAGGCACCTCTGCTGCAGGTCTGCTGGAGTTTGCTGGAGGTCTGCTTCAGACCCTGTTTGCCTGGGTATCACCAGCAGGGGCTGCAGAACACCAAAAATTGCTGCCTGCTTTTTCATCTGGAAGCTTCCCAGATGGCACCCACCAGATGCCAGTTGGAGGTCTCCTGTATGATGTGTCCGTCAACCCCTGCTGGGAGGTGTCTCCCAGTTAGGAGGCATGGAGGTCAGGGACCAACTTGAGGAGGCAGTCTGTCCCTTAGCAGAGCTGAAGCGTTGTGCTGGCAGATCCATTGCTCTCTTCAGAGCTGGCAGTCAGGAAGGTTTAATTGTGCTGAAGCTGCACTCACACCTGCCCCTTCCCTCTAGTGCTCTGTCCCAGGGTGATGGTGGTTTTATCCATAAGCCCCTGACTGGGGCTGCTGCCTTTCTTTCTGAGATGCCCTGCCCAGAGAGGAGGAATCTAGAGGCAGTCTGGCTACACCAGCTTTGAGGCGCTGGGGTGGGCTCCACCCAGTTTGAACTTCCTGGTGGCTTTGTTTACACTGTGAGGGGAAAACTGCCTACTCAAGCCTCAGTAATGGCAGACACCCCTCCCCCCACCAAGCTCGAGCATTTCAGGTTGACTTCAGACTGCTGTGTGCTGGCAGCAAGAATTTCAAGCCAGTGGATCTTAGCTTGCTGGGCTCCATCGGGGAGGGATCCGTTGGGCTAGATGACTTGGCTCCCTGGCTTCAGCCCCTTTCCAGGGGAGAGAAGGGTTCTGTCTTGCTGGCATTCCAGGCACCACTGGGGTATTTAAAAAAAACAAACAAAACTGTAGCTAGCTCAGCATCTGCCCAAATGGCCACTGAGTTTTGTGCTTAGAACCCTGGACCCTGGTGGTGTAGGCACCTGAAGGAACTCCTGGTCTGCAGGTTGTGAAGACCATGGGAAAAGCATAGTATCTGGGCTGGATAGCACTGTTCCTCATGGCACAGTCCCTCATGGCTTCCCTTGGCTAGGGTAGGGAATTCCCCAACCCCTTGTGTTTCCCAGGTGAGGCAACAACCCACCCTGCTTCTGCTCACCTTCTGTGGGCTGCAACCGCTGTCTAACCAGTCCCAGGGAGATAAGCCAGGTACCACAGTTGGAAATGCAGAAATGAAGCACCTTCTGTGTGTATCTCGTTGGGAGCTGCAGACTGGAGCTGTTTCTATTTGGTCATCTTGCCAGCCACCCTTGCTCATTCTTTATTTGATTGGTGTCTTTTAATCTTTTTTGGTTACACATTTTTTATTATTGTCTCTTTGTTTATGCAGGCTTATTTTATTTCAAGTGAGATAAAATACCTTTAAATTTATAAATGGAAAACTGATTAAGAGGAACTTTGAAAAAAAATTAGAAAGTCAATGTGATAAGACTAATCAGCTCAAGATAAACTGATTCTTCAATTAGTGTGGACCAGACTGACAGCCATGTAAGAAATAATGTCTCTGTGTCAAGACAAAACAAAACAAAACAAAACAAAACAATAGCAAAAAGAAAATGGAATAAAATCAACCAACCAATCCACACTCCATTAAAAAAAAGTATCATGCAAAAGTCAAAGATACTTTTCACTTGGTGTATGGGGTTCATTTTTGTAGGTCAATTATTATATAATCAAATAGCCATTTATTTCATGTATTTCATGCAGTAAAATTTTGCAAAATAATTCTGAGGTTATTTGCTCCAAAAATACAATTTCAATTAGAAACAAAACAGAGTGCATAAAAACAGATTTCACAGCTTCTTTCTTTGTAAATTGAAGAGCTTACTATCATCAAGAATTTCTGTGAAATATTTAAATATGGAGATGAAATTTTTTAAAAAATTCAAAGTCACAGATATAACAAAGGCAGTTATCTTAAACTGATCACTTTGCTACAAATATCTTAAACATGTAAGTGATACAGACAGGAGGCAGGGAAATACTGGGTAGAAGAGGGTGGTTCCCTGGCAAAAGCCCTACCCACAAGCCTGGAAACCACAGTTCTAAATAAGAACATTTATCCCTGTTTTCCTGCCAAAATGTTACATTTTTAGCCTGACCCCCCCCCCCATCCTGTGCCCATATAAACCCCAGACCTCAGCTGGCAGAGAGACAAGCAGCTGAACATTGAGTGGAGAATAAGCAACTGAACATCAGAGACTATAGACACACATGACTTAACTTCAGACAGCACAGCTTTGGAGAGGTGCCTGGGAGGAGACAGCTGAGCTTCAGGGAAAGATCACTTTCTTCCCACACCATCCCCTTTCCAGCTCCCCTTCAGCTAATAGCCACTTTCACTGATTAATAAAATCCTTCACATTCACCACCTTTCAAACCGTTCATGCAATGTGGTTCTTTCTGGACACTGAACAAGAACTGGGTACCAAGAGTGCAGGGTGTAAAAGGCTGTCACCTTGACTCTCCACTGAACTGGTTAACCTTTAGCTATCTATGGATGGTAACTGCTAAAAGACCATTGTTTGTAACACATGCCTTGTGGGGATTCAGAAGTCAAGAGCAAATGCTAGATGATGCTGTGGGCCATATGGAGTTTGTTCCTGCTGGCAGCTAAAGGCACTTGCCTGGGCTCCTGTACCCAATCACCTGCATGCTCACCATCCTGCAAAGGATTAGAGCTCTGGCAGAGCGAAAGGAGCCACCACCTCCCACCCCCACTATCACATGTGTCCATGTGAAGAGACCACCAACAGGCTTCTTGTGAGCAATAAAGCTTTTTAATCACCTGGGTGCAGGTGGGCTGAGTCTGAAAAGAGAGTCAGTGAAGGGATATAGGGGTGGGGCAATTTTATAGGATTTGTGTAGGTAGTGGAAAATTATAGTCAAAGGGGTTGTTCTCTGGTGGGCAGGGGCGGGGGTCACAAGGTGCTCCGAGGGGAGCTTCTGAGACTCATTGTCTAGGAGAAGGAATTTCACAAGATAATGTCATTAGTTAAGGCAGGAACTGACTATTTTCACTTCTTTTGTGATTCTTCAGTAGCTTCAGGCCATCTGGATGTATATGTGCAGGATTGGGCTCAGAGGCCTGACATTCCTGTCTTCTTATATTAATAAGAAAAATAAAGCAAAATAGTGAAGAGTTGGGGTGGTGATAATTCTTGGGGGTGGTATGGAGAGATAATGGGTGATGTTTCTCAGGGCTGCTTTGAGCGGGATTAGGGGCAGTGTGGGAACCTAGAGTGGGAGAGATTAAACTGAAGAAAGATTTTGGGGTAAGGGGTGATATTGTGGGGTTGTTAGAAGGAGCATTTGTCAAACTCTGCTTGCTATTCTGTCCTACCTTCCTTAGAATTGGAGGAAAATAGCAGGTACCTTTTGACCAGTTAAAAATGATTAGTGTGGCCACTGGACTTAAGACTTAGGTGTGAGGCTATCAGGCAGGGCTTTCTAACAACCCTCAACCCTTCTGGGTTGGGGATGTTGGTCTGCCTGGAGCCAGCTTCCACTTTCAATTTTCTTGGGGAAGCTGAGGGCTGACTAGAGGCAGAAAGCTGTCATCCCAAACTCCCGGCAGTAGCCAGTTGAGATCATGGCACAGCCAGAAGTCTCTACTCAACAGTCACCGATGCATGTACCCCTACCTTTCCTTCTGACCCATACCTCCTGGGTCTTGGCCATGACTTTCTTGAAAGTGTAGCCCCAAAATTCTCCTTACCTCTTGATGTACTTCCTCTGATCCCTGCCTCCAAGGTACTAATGGTTCAGACTTTCATTTCCTCTAGCAAGTTGTATCTCCAAAAGGATTGAAGGAAGCTCTATGCTGCATCCTTAGGCACCTAGGCTATAACCCAGGGAGTCTTATCCCTGGTGTCCCTCCTGATTTAGGTATACAGCTCTCAACATGGGCAGTCATGTGGGACCTGTTCCCCACCACCCTTGCCAGGGCCCCAAGTTTGTAATGGCTAAGAGAGAGAGATGGAGAGAGAAAGAAAGAAATGGAGAGATGGAGAGAGAGAGAGAGAGAGATGGAGCAAGAGAGAGATGGAGAGGGAGAGAAAGAAGGAGTCAAAGAGAAAAAGAAAGAAAAAGATAGAAATAGTAAAAAAAGAAGTGTGCCCTATTCCTCTAAAAGCTGGAGTAAATTTAAAACCTGTAATTGATAATTGCAGGTCTTGTCCATGACCCTTAACACTCCAATACCACTTTGTTGTCAGTGTAAATAAGGTCATAGCCTGAAAGCATCTGAGGCCACTGACAACCCGTAGTTTTCCTATCAAAAATCCTTCACCCAGTAACCCACAGATGGGCCAAATGCATTCAGTCAGTAGCAGCAACTGCTTTGCTAAAAGTAGTAAAGTAACTTTTAGAGGAAACCTCATTGTGAGCACACCTCACCAGTTCAGAATTATTCTAAGTCAAAAAAGCAAAAAGGTAGCTTACTAACTCAAAAATCTTAAAGTATGGGGCTATTCTGTTAGAAAAGAGTAATGTAACTCCAACCACTGATAATTACCTTAACCCAGCAGATTTCCTAACAGGGGATTTAAATCTTAATTACCATACAAAGGTCTGACCAGACCTAGGAGGAACACCCTTCAGGACAGGATGACAGATGTTTCCTCCCAGGTGATTTATGGGTAGTGGCAGCAGTAGCAGTCTTAGTATCTGAAGCAGTTAAAATAATACAGGGAAGAGATCTTACTGTATGCACATCTCATGATGTGAATGGCATACTCACTGCTAAAGGAGACCTGTGGCTGTCAGACCACCGTTTACTTAAATATCAGGCTCTATTACTTGAAGGGCCAGTGCTGTGACTGTGCACTTGTGCAGCTCTTAACCCAGCCACATTTCTTCCAGACAATGAAGAAAAGATAGAAAGTAACAGTCAACAAGTAATTGCTCAAACCTATGCCACTTGAGGGGACCTTTTAGAGGTTCCCTTGACTGATCCCAACCTCAACTTGTATACTGATGGAAGTTCCTTTGTAGAACAAGGACTTTGAAAAGTGGGGTATGCAGTGATTAGTGATAATGGAATACTTGAAAGTAATCCCCTCACTCCAGGAACTAGTGCTCAGCTGGCAGAACTAATAGCCCTCACTCAGGCACTAGAATTAGGAGAAGGAAAAAGGGTAAATATATATATAGACTCTAAGTATGCTTACCTAGTCCTCCATGCCCATGCAGCAATATGGAGAGAAAGGGAATTCCTAACTTCTGAGGGAACACCTATCAAACATCAGGAAGCCATTAGGAGATTATTATTGGCTGTACAGAAACCTAAAGAGGTGGTGGTCTTACCCTGCCAGGGTCATCAGAAAGGAAAGGAAAGGGAAATAGAAAGGAACTGCCAAGCGGATATTGAAGTCAAAAGAGCCACAAGGCAGGACCCTCCATTAGAAATGCTTATAGAAGGACCCCTAGTATGGGGTAATCCCCTCCAGGAAACCAATCCCCAGTACTCAGCAGGAGAAATAGAATGGGGAACCTCATGAGGACATAGTTTTCTCCCCTCAGGATGGCTAGCCGCTGAAGAAGGGAAAACACTTTTGCCTGCAGCTAACCAATGGAAATTACTTAAAACCCTTTACCAAGCCTTTCACTGAGGCACTGATAGAACCCATCAGATGGCCAAATCATTATTTACTGGACCAGGCCTTTTCAAAACTACCAAGCAGATAGTCAGGGCCTGTGAAGTGTGCCAAAGAAATACTCCCCTGCCTTATTGCCAAGCTTCTTCAGGAGAACAAAGAACAGGCCATTACCCAGGAGAAGACTGGCAACTAGATTTTACCCACATGCCCAAATCTCAGGGATTTCAGTATCTACTAGTCTGGGTATATATCTTCATTGGTTGGGCAGAGGCCTTCCCTTGTAGGACAGAAAAGTCCCAAGAGGTAATAAAGGAACTAGTTCATGAAATAATTCCCAGATTAGGACTTCCCTGGGTGTACAGAGTGACAATGGCCTGGCTTTCAAGGCTACAGTAACCCAGGGGGTATCCCAGGTGTTAGGTATACAATATCACTTACACTGCACCTGGAGGCCACAGTCCTCAGGGAAGGTTGAGAAAATGAATGAAACACTCAAATGACATCTAAAAAAGCTAACCCAGGAAAACCACCTTGCATGGCCTGCTCTGTTGCCTATAGCCTTACTAAGAATCCAAAACTCTCCCCAAAAAGCAGGACTTAGCCCATATGAAATGCTGTATGGACAGCCCTTCCTAACCAATGACCTTGTGCTTGACTGAGAGATGGCCAACTTAGCTGCAGACATCACCTCCTTAGCCAAATGTCAACAAGTTCTTAAAACATTACAAGGAGCCTTTCCCCAAGAAGAGGGAAAGGAACTATTCCACCTTGGTGACATGGTATTAGCCAAGTCCCTTCCCTCTAATTCCCCATCCCTAGATACATCCTGGGAAGGACCCTATCCAGTCATTTTATCTACCCCAACCACAGTTAAAGTGGCTGGAGTGGAGTTTTGGATACACCACACTTGAGTCAAACCCTGGATACTGCAAAAGGAACCCAAAAATCCAGGAGACAATGCTAGCTCTTCCTGTGAATCTCTGGAGGATCTGTGCCTGCTCTTCAAATGACAACCAGGAGGAAAGTAACTAAAATCATAAATCCCCATGGCCCTCCCTTATCATATTTTTCTCTTTACTGTTCTCTTACCCTCTTTCACTCTCACTGCACCCCCTCCATGCCACTGTACAACCAGTAGCTCCCCTTACCAAGAGTTTCTGTGGAGAATGCAGCATCCTGGAAATATTGATGCCCCATTTTGTAGGAGTTTATCTAAGGGAACCCTCACCTTCACTGCCCACACCCATATGCCCTGCAACTGCTATAACCCTGCCACTCTTTGCCTGCATGCAAATACTCATTATTGGACAGGAAAAATGATTAATCCTAGTTGTCCTGGAGGACTTGGAGCCACTGTCTGTTGGACTTACTTCACCCATACTGATATGTCAGATGGGGGTGGAGTTCAAGATCAATCAAGAGAAAAACACATAAAGGAAGTAATTTCCCAACTGACCTGGGTACAGAGCACCCCTAGACCCTACAAAGGACTATATCTCTCAAAACTACATGGAACTGTCTGTACCCATACTCACCTGGTAAGCCTATTTAATACCACCCTCACTGGGCTCTATGAGGTCTCGGCCCAAAGCTCTACTAATTTTTGGATGTGCCTCCACCTGAACTTCAGGCCACATGTTTCAATCCCTGTACATGAACAATGGAAAAACTTCAGCTCAGAAATAAACACCACTTCCATTTTAGTAGGACCTCTTTTTTCCAATCTGGAAATAACCCATACCTCAAACCTCACCTGTGTAAAATTTAGCAATACTATAGACACAACCAACTCCCAATGCATCAGGTGGGTAACTCCTCCCACACGAATAGTCTGCCTACCTTCAGGAATATTTTTTGTCTGTGGTACCTCAGCCTATCATTGTTTGAATGACTCTTCAGAATCTATGTGCTTCCTCTCATTCTTAGTGCCCCCTATGACCATCTACACTGAACAAGATTTATACAATTATGTCATACCTAAGCTCTGCAACAAAAGAGTGCCCATTCTTCCTCTTGTTATTGGAGCAGGAGTGCTAGGTAGACTAGGTACTGGCATTGGCGGTATCACAACCTCTACTCAGTTCTACTACAAACTATCTCAAGAACTAAATGGTGACATGGAGCAGGTCACCAACTCCCTGGCCACCTAGCAAGATCAACTTAACTCCCTAGCAGCAGTAGTCCTTCAAAATTGAAGAGCTTTAGACTTGCTAACTGCCAAAAGAGGGGGAACCTGTTTATTTTTAGGGGAATAATGCTGTTAGTATGTTAATCAATCCGGAATCATTACTGAGAAAGTTAAAGAAATTTGAGATCGAATATAATGTAGAGCAGAGGACCTTCAAAACACTGCAGACTGGGGCCTCCTCAGCCAATGGATGCCCTGAATTCTCCCCTTCTTAGGACCTCTAGCAGCTATAATATTTTTACTCCTCTTTGGACCCTGTATCTTTAACGTCCTTGTTAAGTGTGTCTCTTCCAGAATCAAAGCTGTAAAGCTACAAATCATTCTTCAAATGGAACACCAGATGCAGTCCATGACTAAAATCTACCGTGGACCCCTGGACCAGCCTGCTAGACCATGCTCTGATGTTAATGACATTGAAGTCACCCCTCCCAAGGAAATCTCAACTGCACAACCCCTACTACACTCCAATTCAGTAGGCAGCAGTTACAGCAGTCATCGGCCAACCTCCCCAACAGCACTTGGGTTTTCCTGTTGAGAGGGTGGACTGAGAGAAAGGACTAGCTGGATTTCCTAGACTGACTAAGAATCGCTAAGCCTAGCTGGGAAGGTGACCACATCCACCTTTAAACATGGGGCTTGCAACTTAGCTCAAACCCGACCAATCAGAGAGCTCACTAAAATGCTAATTAGGCAAAAACAGGAAGTAAAGAAATAGCCAATCATCTATTGCCTGAAAGCACAGCAGGAAGGATGAGGATCGGGATATAAGCCCAGGGATTTGAGCCAGCAATGGCAACCCACTTTGGGTCCCCTCCCATTGTATGGGAGCTCTGTTTTCACTCTATTAAATCTTGCAACTGCACTCTTCTGGTCCATGTTTGTTATGGCTCAAGCTGAGCTTTTGTTCGCCATCCACCACTGCTGTTTCCTGCCGTTGCAGACCCACCGCTGACTTTCATCCCTCTGCATCCAGCAGGGCGTCCACTGTGCTCCTGATCCAGCGAGGCACCCATTGCCACTCCCGATCAGTGTTCCTGCATGGCTAAGTGCCTGGGTTTGTCCTAATAGAACTGAACAATGGTCACTGGGTTCCATGGTTCTCTTCCATGACCCACAGCTTCTAATAGAGCTATAACACTCACTGCATGGCCCAAGATTCCATTCCTTGGAATCTGTGAGGCCAAGAACCCCAGTTCAGAGAATGTGAGGCTTGCCACCATCTGGGAAGTGGCCCACCACCATTTTGGGAGCTCTGGGAGCAAGGATCCCCCAGTAACATAATGATTGGTGATGGGCTGGATGCAGTTTTGTATGAATTGAGGAACTAAATGGAAGACACAAGGTCTGAATAAGGGACAGATAAAAGCAGGTATTAAAGGACTAAGAATTGGGAGGACCCAGTACATTCAATTAGAGAGTGCCTAAGGGGGTTCAGCATAATTATTTGCTTGGTTGGTAAGTTTTTGGGCTCTATCCTTGAGTTTTTTTTTTTTTTTAATGTTGTCATATACCAAGCCAGACTGATTTAGGTAAATACAGTACTCTTCATTTAAAAATACACAGAGTCTTCCTTTTTCAGCAGTGTGTAAGTCGAGGCCTATTCCTGTCTTTTTATGTTAATAAGAAAAATAAAAGAAAATAGTGGTGAAGTGTTGGTGTCATGAGGGGAACAGGAAGCTGTTTGGTCCTATTTGCAAATTGAATTTTGGGAGAAGGAAAACTAATGTGCATGTGCCTGTCCAATTAGCAGGTAAACACAGGTAGGTGGAGGAGCCTCAGAGGAAGAAGAGACCTTTTGTAAGGCACAGCTGGAAATGTAAAGTGAAAAGATGAGAAGGAGAAAACCTGGCCATGAGGGACAGAAGTTGGAAGGCTAGCTGCTTCTTTAGTTACCTTATTAGCATAAGCATAGCCTTGAGTGATGGGATCTGATACCTTTTGATGGCCCTTGCAGTGAATGACCCTAGCTTCCTTGGAAGTAGAGCAGCTTTAAGAAGAGTTTTTATTAAGGAGGCATTAATGATGGAGGACCCTTGTGTAGTGAGGAAATTTCCTTCTGCCTGTATAACAGCATGGTGGTGCAGGATATGGAAGGCATATTTAGAGTCAGTATAAATATTGATGCATAGTCCCTTTGCAAGAGTGAGGGCCTGAGTTAAGGCAACAAGTTTGGCTTGCCGAGAGGTAGTGGAGGGGGACAGAGCAGTAGCCTCAAGGATAGATGTGGAAGATACTATAGCATAGCCTGCCTTTGCTGGTGAGTGACAATTAGGCCTGGTGGAACTGCCATCAATAAACCAAGTGTGATCAGGGTGAGGAACAGGAAAGAAGGAAATATGGGAAAATGGAGTGAATGTCAGCTAGATCAAAGAGATACAGTCATGGGGGCCAGGTGGGGTATCAGGAATAATGTGGGAGGCCAGACTGAAGTTTGGGCCAGGAACAATGGTAACTGTGGGAGACCCTACAAAGAGTGAGTATTGTCAAAGGAGCCAGGGGGCAGAAACTGTATGTGTCAGGTGTGAGGAAGAAAATAGATTTTGGAAGTTATGAGAACTGTAGAGTGAATTGAATGTAGTTTGTGATTTTGAGGGCCTCTAAAAGTATTAAAACAGCAGCAGCCACCGCATGCACACATGAGGGCTAGGCTAAAACAGTAAGGTCAAGTTATTTGGACAGAAAGGCGACAGGGTGAGGTCTTGGCTGTTGTGTAAGAATTCTGACCACACAGCCCTGTACTCTGGCTGTGTGTAATGAAAAGGGTTGGGATGAGTTAGGGAGAGCTAATGTGGGAGCAGCTTTTAGGGCTGTTTTTTTAAGGAATGGAAAGGGGAGTGAGGAAAGGATTTAAGATTTATGGGGTCAGCTAGGTTTCCTTTTGTGAGTTTATATAATGGTCTAGTCAGGATGGCAAAAACAGGTATTTAAAGGCAAAAGTACCCAACTGTGCTTAGGAAGGAAAAGAGTTGTTGCTTTGTAGAAGGAATTGGGGCTTGGGAGATTATCTGGACATGATCAGCTGGGAGAACACGTGTGTTTTTATGAAGAATTATGCCAAGATACATAACCAATGAGGAAGAAATTTGGGCTTTGGAGGAGGATACAAGATTTACTTTTGAGAATGGATGTTGGAAGAGTAGGAGGGTGTCTGGTTGGGAAGATTCGTAGGAAGGGCTATATAGTAGAAGGTCGTCAAAATATTTCATAAAGTGAGAAGTAGTTGGATGGAAAGAGAGTAAATCATGAGAAAGTACTTGACTGAAGTAATGGGGGCTGTCCCTGAAGCCTTGTGGCAGTACAGCCCAGGTAAGTTGCTGAGACTGATGGGTGTCAGGGTCAGTCCAAGTGAAAGTGAAGAGAGGCTGGGATGAAGGTGTAAAGGAATAGTAAAGAAAGCATCTTTGAGATCCAGAACAGAATAATGGTTGTGGAGGGAGGTATTGAGGGTAAGAGAGTATATGGGCTTGGCACCACAGGGTGGATAGGCAAGACAATTTTGTTGATAAGGTGCAGATCCTGAACTAACCTGTAAGACTTGTCCAGTTTTTGGACAGGTAAAATGGGGGAATTGTAAGGAGAGTTTATAGGCTTTAGAAGCCCATGCTGTAGCAGGTGAGTGATAACAGGCTTTAACCTTTTTAAAGCCTGCTGTGGGATGGGATATTGGCATTAAGTGGGGTAAGGGTGATTAGGTTTTAATGGGATGATAAGGGATGCATGATCAGTTGCCAAGGTAGGAGTAGAGGTAGCTTATACTTGTGGATTAATGTACGAGACAAAAGGGGAGAATGTGAAGGAGGCTTTGAACTGGGGAAAAGTGTGTCAATGAGGTGTGGTTGTAGCCCAGGAATAGTCAGGGAAGCAGTTAATTTAGTTAAAATGTCTTGACCTAATAAGGATGCTAGACAGGTTGGGATAACTAAAAAGGAGTGCATAAAAGAATGTTGTCCAAGTTGGTACCAGAGTTGGGAAGTTTTAAGAGGTTTAGAAGCCTGGACATCAATACTCACCACAGTTATGGAGGCAAAGGAAACAGGCCCTTGAAAGAAGGTAATGTGGAGTGGGCAGCCTCTGTATTGATTAAGAAGGGGACAGACTTACCTTCCCTTTAAGAATTACCTTCCACTTTAAGAGTTACCCAAAGTGTCTGTGATGGTCCAGGAGGCTTTTGAGGTGATTGGGCAGTGTCAGTCTTCAGCTGCTAAGCTGAGAAGATCTGGGAAGGAGTCAGTCAGAGGGCCTTGGGCCAGAGTTCCTGGGGCTTTGGGAGTGGCTGCCAGGCGAGTTGGACAGTCCGATTTCCAGTGGGGTCCTGCACAGCTGGGACATGGCTTAGGAGGAATCCCAGGCTGCAGGCTTCCCTTGGCCCAGTGGCCAGATTTCCAGCACTTGAAGCAAGATCCTGGGGGAGGAGTTCCTGGAGGAATGCCTGGCTACTCTGGTTCAAGTGTTTTGAAGTTCTTGTGTGCTGGAGATGTGGCTGGGGTTTCTCTCAGTGGAGAGAAGTAATTACAGCGGAGGCAAGTAATAGCAACTCTTCTCTATTATTGTACACCTTGAAGGTGAGGTTAATTAAGTCCTGTTGTGGGGTTTGAGGGCTGGAATCTAATTTTTGGAGCTTTTTGTATTGTCGGGAGCAGATTGGGCAATAAAATGTATATTGAGAATAAGACCAGCCTTCTGTTCCCTCTGGGTCTAGGGTGGTAAAGTGTTGTTGCCAAATGGGCCATGAACTGGGCTGGGTTTTTATATTTGATAAAGAAAAGCCTAAATGCTAACTGATTTGGGAGAGGTCAGATAAAAAAAAAAGGAGCATTAACCTTGACTATGCCTTCAGCTCCAGTCACCTCTTTAAGAGGAAATTGTTGGGCACGTGGGGGAGGGCTAGTAGTGGAACAAAACTGTAAGCCAGACTGGGTGTGAGGTGGGGAGGTGATAAAAGGATTATATGGTGAGGGAGCAGAGGCTGAGAAAGAATTGGGACCTGGCTCAGCCTGGTGAGGAGCAGCCTGGGGAAGAGGGGAGAGGTCAGAAGGGTCCATAAAAGGAGGATTCAAAGGACTCAGAGCTTGGGGTGGAGACTGAAGGAACCAACAGGAGAGAAAGAAGAAAAATTGGAGACAAGTTGCATTGGGAACAGAGACTAGGGAGGGACTGATGTAAAAAAGAATGCCTGGATGTCAGCCACCTCAAACCATTTGCCCATTTTATGACAAGAATGATCTAGATCTTATAGCATGGAGAAATCAAAAGTGCCATTTTCTGGCTATTTGGAACCATTGTTGAGTTTTTATTGGGGTCAAGCAGGATTGCAGAAGAAAATAAGGCATTTAGGTTTTAGGTCAGGTGCAAGTTGAAGAGGTTTTAACACAGGCTAAGGGAGAAGAAGGAGGAATGGAGGGTGGAAGTTTGCCCATAGTGAAGGAGGCAAGACCAAAGAAAAGAGAGGGTAGAGGCACAGCAGAGAGGGGAGGTTGGTACTTGCCACCAGCGGAGGTGGTGCTTGCCACCAAGGTGAAGCATCAAGGCAGGCATCCCTGTGGTGGTCAGACACCTCTGAAATGTGGGTGAATAATCAGGCAGGCATCCCTGCAGTGATTAAACATCAAGGGATGACTGTCTTCCCAAGTCCGTGACCAGCACCAGAGTTTTGGTTTCACGGATAAAATGCACCTCCTCTGTCTCTACCAGAAAAGGAAAGGAATTAAAATTAAGGGAAGGGAGAGATTGGATGGTGGTACCAAAATTGAAAGGAGAAAGGTTGAGGGATAGTGAGAGAGGTTGGAGAAGAGAGTAAAAAGAGGCCACTTACCTGATTTAAAATTGGTGAGATGTTCATTGGGCTGGTTGGTCTGAGGACCTGAGGTTGTAGGTGGATCTTTCTCATGGAGCAAAGAGCAGGAGGGCAGGGGATTGATCCCCCAAGGCACGTTCCCCGATCTGAGTGATGGCATCAAATGTCAGGTGCGTCCCTGTGAAGAGGCCACCAACAGGCTTTGTGTGAGCAATAAAGCTTTTTAATCACCTGGGTGCAGGTGGGCTGAGTCCAAAAAGAGTGTCAGCAAAGGGAGATAGGGGTGGCGCAGTTTTATAGGATTTGTGTAGGTAGTGGAAAATTACAGTCAAAGGGGTTGTTCTATGGCAGGCAGAGGCAGGGGTCACAAGGTGCTCGGTGGGAAGCTTCTGAGACACATCGTCCAGAAGAAGGAATTTCACAAGATAATGCCATCAGTTAAGGCAGGAACCAGCTGTTTTCACTTCTTTTGTGATTCTTCAGTTGCTTCAGGCCATCTTGATGTATACGTGCAGGTTTGGGCTCACAGGACTGACACCCACCAGTTGCAAATTCCATAGGGGAACAGGGCACCCTCCCATCTCATAAGCTACTACAAAATTGTAATTAGTACCATTGCATAATACATAGGATAACACAGTCGAATGCAAGAACAAATACATATCCATGTATTTTATGCATTGAAGAATAAGATTATTTGAAATTTTAATGTTTGGCAGCTGTGGGCTTTAAAATTTTCATGGTATAGAATTTTCATGAAAACAACTGTGAAGAAAAATAATTCTTTATGTAACATTTGAAATACATATAAATGAAAGGTAAAATTCTTAGTATTTAAATAAGTTGGTAATCATCTGTACTGATGGTACCATAAATGATGACAAGGAGAACCACAAATATTTTGAGTCATGGAAAACTTGACTGTGGGCCACGTGTGGTGGCTCATGCCTGTAACCCCAGCACTTTGTGAGGCTGAGGCAATTGGATCACTTGGGTCCAGGAGTTTGAGACCAGCCTGGGCAACATGGTGAAATCCCATCTCTACTAAAAATACAAAAAATGAGTCGGGCATGGTAGCTCACACCTATAATCCCAGACACTACTACCCAGGTGGCTGAGGCACAAAAATTGCTTGAACCTGGGAGGCAGTGGTTTCAGTGAGCCAAGATCATGCCACTGCACTCCAGCCTGGGCAACTAAGGACTCTGTCTCAAAAAAAAAAAAAAAGGAAATAAAACTTGACTGTAAGCTCCACTTCTGTAGCTGGCAGTACAAGGAAATCACAGACTCACTCACCAGAGAAAATGATTAAAACTATGGAAAATACAATCAGTTAAGGTCTCTGGAATGGTCTTATGGGAATACAGCAAATGAAGTAATATTTATTCAAAAATATCAACTAAAACTGAGAAATAGCAAGCCTGTGGCATTTGAATCACAACCCACTCCTTCCTTCACCTCTTTAGGAGCAATGGGAGAGAAACTCCCCTCCAGGTGGATGCAGCCAAGAACATAAGGCCCTGTGGAGGGTTACAGCATATTCATAAAGAAAGGACAGAGCATCAGTATTTCTCTTCCCAATCCCAAGCTACTTATTGTAGAGGTTAGTTCCTGGATAGTGCCACTAAAAGATGTAGGCCTTCTTTTTTTCCCCCAGCCTTCATTCATATAATGCAGGCTGTAATTTGGGCACATGTGTGAAGAATAATGAGACCTGATTTCTCTCTCCTCAGCTTGTTTTTATGGTGGAGGTTTCATGCTGGGAGAAGTAAGCTGAAAAAACAGAGGACATAACTACTCTCCAATATTTAGTGCCCACTTCCTAAAGTAGGGTTGTCACTGAGAGCAATGTGCTATTTTCCTTGCTCCCAGCTCCAGATTTGTGAGCCAGACACTTTCACATAGAGGGAAGGCAGACAAAGAGCTCCAGCTGTTCCAAAGGAACTTACATTATATGCAACAGAGTGTGAGAAAATTCAAGCCTAAGGATGCTCTCAAAAACAGTGGATTTTGTGGGAAAAAGCATTAAGATGAGACTGTTAGCTTCACCAGAGATATGAGCTAAACCACGGACCAAAAAGTTTACCAAAGAAAACCAGGGCATTATGCAGCTAGAAAAAGCCTTCTTTAAATTATTACAAACCTCAAAACTGACCTCAAGAACAATCCTTGTAAAGGAGGCCAAAATTAATTGGATCAAGATCCAACAATATGTTATCCATAGGAGACACACTTTAGATTCAAAAATAGAAATAAATTGAAAGTAAAAGTATGGAAACAGATTTATCATGAAACTGCAATGATAAAAAGTTGGAGTGGCTACACTAATGTTGAAAAATAGGGTTGACCTTAGCTTGTCTATTTGTGTTTTTTCAGACTTTTTAATGTAATTATTTAAGGCTATGAACTTTCCTCTTAGCACTGTCTTTACTGTGTCCCAGAGGTTCTGATAGGTTGTGTCACTATTATCATTCAGTTCAAAGAATTTTCTAATTTCCATCTTGATTTCATTGTTGACCTAATGATCATTCAGGAGCAGGTTATTTAATTTCCATGTATTTGCATGGTTGATTTTCAATTTTATTCCACTGTGATCAGAGAAAGTACTTGATATAATTTCAAATTTCTTAAATTTATTGAGACTTGTTTTGTGACCTATGATATGGTCTATCTTGGAGAATGTTACATGCAGTGGTGAATAGAATTTATATTCTGTGGTTGTTGGGTAGAATGTTCTGTAAATATCTGTTAAGTCCATTTGTTCAAGGGTACAGTTTAAATCTATTGTTTCTTTGTTGACTTTCTGTCTTGATGACCTGTCTAGTGCTGTCAGTGGAGTAGTGAAGTCCCCCACTATTATTAGGTTGCTGTCTATCTCATTTCTTAGGTCTAGTAATAAATGTTGTATAAATTTGAGAGCTCCAGTGTTAGGTGCATACATATTTAGGATTGTGATACTTTCCTGTTGATAAAGGCCTTTTATCACTATATAATGTCCCTCTTTGTCTTCTTTTAAACTGCCATTGCTTTAAAGTTTGTGTTGTCTGATATAAGAATAACTACTCCTGCTTACTTTTGGTGTCCATTTGCATGGAATGTCTTTTTTTCACCTCTTTACCTTAAGTTTATATGAGCCCTTATGAATTAGGTGAGTCTTTTGAAGGCAGCAGATACTTGGTTAGTGAATTCTTATTTATTCTGCCATTCTGTATCTTTTAAGTGGCGTATTTAGGCCATTTACATTCAACATTAGTACTGAGATGTGAGGTACTGTACTACTCATCATGCTATTTGTTGTCTGAATACCTTGCATTTTTTTTAAATTTATTGTGTTTGTTTTATAGGTCTTATGAGATTTATGCTTTAAGGGGCTTCCATTCTGATGTATTTTGAGGATTTGCTTCAAGATTTAGAGCTCCATTTAACAGTTCTTATAGTGCTGGCTTGGTAGTGGCACATTGTCTCAGCATTTGTTTGTCTGAAAAAGACTGTATCTTTCCTTCATTTATGAAGCTTAGTTTTGCTGGATACAAAATTATTGGCTGATAATTGTTTTGTTTAATGAGGCTGAAGATAGGGTCCCAATCCCTCCTAGCTTATAGGATTTCTGCTGAGAAATCTGCTATTAATCTCAGGTTTTCCATTATAGGTTACCTTATGCTTTTGCCTCACAGCTCTTAATATTCTTTCCTTCTTCATTCTAAATAATCTGATGACTATGTGCCTAGATGATGATCTTTTTGCAACAAATTACTTAGGAGTTCTTTGAACTTCTTGTATTTGGATGTCTAGATCTCTAGCAAGAGGAGGGAAGTTTTTAAAAATTATTCCATCAAATATGTATTCCAAACTTTTAGATTTCAATTATTCTTAGGTTTGGCCATTTAACATACTCCAAACATCTTGGAGGCTTTGTAGATTTTTTAATATATATATATATATATTTTTGAGATGCAGTCTTTCTCTTTCACCCAGGCTGGACTGCAGCGGTGCTATCTCGGCTCACTGCAAGCTCCACCTCCTGGGTTCATGCCATTCTCCTGCCTCAGCCTCCCAAGTAGCTGGGACAATAGGTGCCTGCCACTGAGCCCAACTAATTTTTTGTATTTTTAGTAGAGACGGGGTTTCACCATGTCAGCCAAGACGGTCTTGATCTCCTGACCTCATGATCCACCCGCCTCAGCCTCCCAAAGTGCTGGGATTATAGGCATGAGCCTCCGTGCCCAGCCTATATTCTTTTTTCTTTGTCAGATTGGGTTATTTCAAAAGCCTTGTCTTCAAGCTCTGAATTTCTTTCTTCAGCTTGCTCAATTCTATTGCTGAGGCTTTCCAGTGCATTTTGCATTTCTATAAGTGTATTCTTGATTTCCATAATTTCTGATTGTTTTTTATTTATGCTATTTCACTAAATATTTCTCCCCTCATTTGGACTTCACTTTTCTCAGATGCTGTCTTTATTAGCTTAATAATCAACCTTCTGAATTCATTTTCTGTTGGATCAGGCATTTCTTCTTGGTTTGGATTCATTGCTGGTGAGCTAGTGTGATTTTTTAAGGGTGTTAATGGATCTTATTTTGTCATATTACCATAATTGCTTTTCTGGTTCTTTCTCATTTGAGTAGGCTATGTTAGAGGGAAGATCTGGGGCTCAAGTGCTGCTGTTCAGATTCTTTAGTCCCATGGGGGGCTCCCTTGATGTAGTACTCTCCCTTTTTTCCTAGGGATGTGGCTACCTGAGAGCCAAACTGTAGGTCACACCTCAAGGAACTAGAGAAACAAGAACAAACTCAACTAAAACCCAGAAGAAGAAAAGAAATAACCAAGATCAGAGCAGAATTAAATGAAATGGAACCAATAAAAAGAACAACAACAAAATACAAAACATAAATCAAAAAGCCAGTTCTTTGAAAAGATATCAATAAAATTGATGATTATTAGTGAGATTAACTGAGAAAAGAAGAGAGAAGATCCAATTAGAATCAAAATGGGAGATATACAACCAACACCACAGAAATGCAAAAGATCATTCAAGGCTACTATGAACAACTTTATGCACATAAACTAGAAAACCTAGAGGAGACAGATAAATTCTAGGAAATATACAACCCTCCTAGCTTAAACCAGGAAGAATTAGAAACCTGGAACAGACCAATAAGCAGCAGTGAGATTGAAATTGTAATTTAAAAATTGCCAAGAAAAAGAGTCCAGAACCCTAGAAGGATTCACAGATGAATTCTATCAGACATTTAAAGAATTGGTACCAATCCTGTTGATACCTTTCCACAAGATAAAAAAGTATCCTTCCTAAATCATTTTATGAAGCTAGCATCACCTTAATAACAAAATCAGTAAAGAACATAACAAAAAAGGAAGGGTACAGAAAAATATCCCTCATGAATATAGATGCAAAAATCCTTAACAAAATACTAGCTAACTGAATCCAACAGCATATCAAAAAGATAATGCACCATGATCAAGTGGGTTTCATACTAGTGGTGCAGGGATAGTTGAACATATGCAAGTCAATAAGTGTGATACACCACCTAAATGGAATTAAAAACAAAAACTACATGATCATCTCAAGAGACACAGAAAAAAACATTTGACAAAATCCAGCATTGCTTTATGATTGAAACCTTCAGCAAAATCAGACTAGAAGGGAAATACCTTAAGGTAATAAAAGCCATCTATGAAAAACCTACAGCCAACATAATACTGAACAGGCAGAAGTTGAAAACATTTCCTCTGATAACTGCAACAAGACAAGGATGCTCACTCTCATTACTTCTATTCAACATAGTACTGGAAGTCCTAGCCAGAGCAATCAGACAAGAGAAAGTAATAAAGGACATCCAAATCCATAAAGAGGAAGTCAAACTGTCACTGCTTGCTGATGATATTATTGTTTACATAGAAAACATTGAAGACTCCTCCAGAAAGCTTCTAGAACTGATAAAAGAATTCATTTAAGTTTCTGGATATAAAATTAACGTACACAAATCCGTAGCTCTTCTATACATCAACAGTGACCAAGCAGAGAATGAAATCACGAATTCAACCCTGTTTGCAATAGCTCCAAAAAAACGAAATACTTAGGAATATACATAACCAAGGACATGAAACACCTCTACAAGGAAAACTAAAAAACACTCCTGAAAGAAATCATAGATGACACAAACAAATGGAAATATACCCCATGCTCATGAATGGGTAGAATCAATGTTGTGAAAATGACCATATTGCCAAAACAATCTACAAATTCAACGCAATTCCCATCAAATTACCACCATCACTCTTCACAGAACTAGAAACAACAATCCCAAAATTAATACAGAATCAAAAAGGAGCCTGCATAGGCAAAGCAGGACTAAGCAAAAAGAACAAATCTGGAGGCATTATGTTACTTGATTTCAAACTATACTATAAGGCCATAGTCATCAAAACAGCATGGTACTGGGCTAAAAATAGGCACATAGACCAATGGAGCAGAATAGAGAACCCAGAAATGAAGCCAAATACTTACAACTAACTGATCTTTGACAAAGCAAGCAAAAACATAAAGTGCGGAAAGGACACCCTATTCAACAAATGGTGCTGGGATAATTGGCAAGCCACCTGTAGAAGAGTGAAATTGGATTCTCATTTCTCATCTTATACAAAAATCAACTCAAGATGGGTCAAGGACTTAAATGACATACCTAAATCCATGAAAATTCTTGATGATAACATTGGAAAAACCCTTCTTAGGCAAAGACATCATGACCAACAATCCAAAAGAAAAAGTGACAAAAACAATGATAAGTAGGTGGGACTTAATTAAACTAAAAATTTCTGCACAGCAAAAGAAACAATCAGCAGAGTAAACAGACAACTCACAGAGTGTGAGAAAATATCCCCAATTTATATATCCAATAAAGGACTAATATCCAAGAATCTACAGGGAACTCAAGCAATTTAGCAGGAAAGAAACAAACAATCCCATCAAAAATTGTGCTAAAGATATGAATAGACAATTCTCAAAAGAAGATATACAAATGGCCAACAAACATATGAAAAAATGCTCACCATCACTAATGATCAGGAAAATGCAAATCAAAACCACAATGCAATAGCACCTTATTCCTGCAAGAATGGCCATAATCAAAAAAATAAAAAAATAATAGATATTGACAGGGATGAAGTGAAAAGGGAACACTTTTACACTGCTGGTGGGAATGTAAACTAGTACAGCCACTATGGAAAACGGTATGGAGATTCCATAAAGAACTAAAAGTAGAACTACCATTTGATCCAGGAATCCCATTACCGGGTGTCTACCCAAAGGACAATAAGTCATTATACAAAAAAAGATGCTTGCACAACGTGTTTATAGCATCAACAACTCACAATTGAAAAAATATGGAACCAGCCCAAATGACCATTAATCAATGAGTGGATAAAGAAATTGTGAGATTATATATATATATATATATATATATATGTATTCTATATATATATATAAAATATATATATATAATATATAATGGAATACTATTCAGCCATAAAAAGGAGTAAAATAACAACATTTGCAGCAGCCTGGATAGAATTGGAGACCATTATTTTAAGTGAAGTAACTCAGGAATGGAAAACCAAACATCATATGTTCTCACTCATAAGTGGGAGCTAAGCTATGAGGATGAAAATATATAAGAATAATACCATGGACTTTGGGAACTTGGGGGAAAGGGTGGGATGGGGGTAGGATAAAAGACTACACACTGGGTACAGTGTATACTGCTCAGGTAATAGGTGCACCAAAATCTCACAAATCACCATTAAAGAACTTACTCATGTAACCAAACACCACCTGTTCCCCAAAAACCTATGGAAATGAAAAAAGAAAAAGAAAAAAGAACAAATGACAAAAAATAAAAACAGAGTTGAGTTATAAAAAATTCTAAAATTATGGTGATGGTTGCACAACTCTCTGAGTATATTAAAAACCACTGAATTGTGCACTTTATAAATGGATTAATTATATGATTTGCTAATTATATCTTTAAGCTATTTTAAAAGTTCACTGCAATGTGTTCAAGTCACTAGAGTATATCTCATCAATATAGGCATATTAACTTACTAGTACAATGCCAGAGCCATGGAGTTGCTTTTGAAAGATGAAATAGTCCCATCTCCATTATTTTTTTTTCTCAAGTAAATACATAATGCAAATAAAAACACACTTGATATACAAAAGCAAATTCAAGGAAAAAAATCCCTGGTTACCTTTTTCCAATGATATTCTACCTCCCTATTCCTCTACACACAATTCTACTTGTGTAGAAGTTCGGAGGCTACACTTGTTCTCAAACCCTTCAGCTCACTTTTGTTTAATGAATTGACAATTTTACTAAAGTATGACTTCAAATTAGAGACTTTAAGTTATTGTTTAATGATATGAGCAGTGAGTAATTTTTTTTGTTGTTGTTATTGAAGTTAATTAGCTTATCTTGAGGCAAGGTGCTGGTACAAACCCTTCAAATAATACTAAAAAACCCCTTTTTTCCTGATTAAAATTAAATATCTTTAAAACATAATATGGTTAGTCAACTTTGCTGAAAATTTAAATGAATGAGTTTAATTTGACAATATAATGTTACCAATTCCTGCATTTATGCTTACAACCTGAGCATCACTGATGACGTGGAAAATGCAAATCCATGCTAAACATAATGATATTGAGTGAATATCTGAAGTAAATGTCCTTATTCAACATTTCATAATATTATAAAATGTATTTTTTGCCAACTGTTGTCAATTTAAACAGAAAGGCCTCTTCAATCAGAACTTCTAAATTGAACATTAACCAATTGAGAAGCACATTCAGTTTTAAAGTATAGTTGGGTGATTTAATTTTATAGTATAAAATTTCTAGTACTCTTCTTTCAAATTTCTGGATTAGTTTGATAGAACTGTATCCTAGAATTTTAATATAAATGCAAAATCTTTTTACTAGTTGCAAATAATAAAACTACTATTATATTAAAAACATTCAACTGGAACAAAATAAAAATATAATTATCAGCCTGAGACTAAAGAGACATCAACTGTTATCTTGTTTAAAATGCTGATGTACATCAAAACATCACTATTGTTTTACTCTTTATTTTTCAGTTGAAGACGATTAGCGATTGGCCATGGTCACTTGTTAGTGGAAGATTTAGGACTGGAAACTTAGACTCTTCGCTCTGCTTATTCATATTCTATATTTTACAACTTTGAATTGAGTACTTACCATATGTCAATAATAATTCTCAAAACTGAGGATTCGATGAGAAACAAAACAAATAAATCCTGTCTTCTTGGGTCTTACAGTCTAGAGAGAATAGAGACATTACTCCAATAACCACAACTGTGATAAATTCTACAAAGAAGACAGGGAGTAGTAAGAATTAAAGGCATTGGGCAGATAAGGGAAGTCAGAGAAGAGTTTCCAGTGACAGGGATCTCAACTGAATTGAGATCTGAAGTAAGAGCAGGCACACGTAGGGAGGGGAAAGAAGAAAATTTCAAGGAGGAGAACAACAGCAGCTGTGCAGCTGGAAGGAAAAGAGTATACTTGAAAGTATTTTCAAAAGCCCATTTTGCTGGTTCATTCATATACATGACAACTCAGATCACAAGATTATATTAAAAACAAAACCTTTAGTTTCACTGGATTTGAATTTTCTGCCTAAGGTAGCATTTATTGTAAACTATATATTTCCCATGCCATTCTTCCTGCTTGTTTTTTTTTAATAAATATCACTTTTTGACTTTAGGGCTTTGGGAATAAAATAAGTAATCATGGAGAGTGATAGCATACTTCTGTTAAATTCTACAGTTAAAAGTCTGAATAGGTTTTCATGAAATTCTCAAATATTTCCATGTGTTATATGGGAGATTATTATACAAAAAGCATCAATATGAAATAGGACATTCAAATTGTGAGAAAATTCTAGAGTTAGGCATTTTTATACTGCAAAATATAGCAGCCCAAATTTTCATTCAACCTTTGATGTTCTTTCTAACATCTTATTTTAATATACTTTTTCTTTATCTTTAGCCAGCAAATACAGAGCAGTTAAAACACAGTGTTAAAGACTCAGTGGTGCATATCTGATTGAATAACCAATAAACAAGATACAGTATTTAATTTCCCCTGAAACTGCAGGCCTCATTTCGGCAAAGGCAGATCATGGAGGCAAAATTTTATCTAAGAATTGTAGTGTTTAGTTTCTTTTTCCTGAATTTCTCTATTGTCCTGTAGGTTCCTGTCATGTTCTCTCCCAAAAGTTGCTCAAAAAAGTCTGGTTGATTCTAAAGAACAAATTGTGAAAGTACCACTCTATGTATTCCACAAATGAGAAACTTATTTTAAAATGAGGGAAACTATAGAAAGTTTATAAATGAATTACTTTATGCAGTCTACAAGTAGAATAATCTAGACCTTTGACTTTTGACATGTAGCATCTAGACTACAGTAGCAATATCCATGACAGTACTGATCCATAGACATATTTTATTGATCCCACAACAGGCTTTATAATTTTTTGATGAGTTAACCAACATTTAAATTTTAGGTGCTACTCATAAAAACAAGAATTTAATTTCTCAAAAAAAAATTAGACAACTCTGACAATATTGGTTTAAATGGTGTTATTGTCATTCCAACTGATTATTGTGGCAACTGGGCCACAATTTAAACAGGGAGTGAACTCTGTATATTGTAACTATCTCCACCTGACTTTCTTCATTTATTTCTATTACTTGCCAAGCACCTTTAGACAATTGATACATCTGTATTACTCTTATTTGGTCTTTACTTTTTGTGAAAGAAAGGAGAACTGAATGTGTCAAGAACTCTGAAAAGCCTGAGATATGTACTTGTAAGATGGCAAGTTAGACTTGCCACAGTTTTATGCACACTGGCAGAAGACACCTGGCTCCTGAGTCAGAAACAAAGGACATTATTAATAGTAGTAGCCAGAGTATCAACTTTTTTTGGTACCAGATTCCTGTAACCAAATTCCTACAGGGTGATGTGTGGAAGGTCAGTGATATCTATACATGTATGGATTGTGTTACAGGGAGGAACTCTGAGTTTAAAAAACCTGAATCTTTAATAATGGGCAGTAAATCTCTCTGTCTATTGCTCCAAAAGGAGGCATTGTCTTTTATTTCCAGACTATAAGCAAAACTGCCTTTTTATTCTGGGGATAGATACTATCATAATCCTTTAAGACTGTTCATTGAACAAACATTCTTGACAAAAAAAATCTGGAACAAAGTCTCTTGATGCCTGATATGGTTTGGCTGTCTTCCCACCCAAATCTCAATTTGAATTGTAGTTCCCATAATCCCCGCATGTTGTGGGAGAGACCCGGTGGGAGGTAATTGAATAATGGGGGCTGTTACCTCCACACTGTTCTTGTGATAGTGAGTGAGTTCTCATGAGAGCTGAAGGTTTTACAAGGGTCTTTCCCCACCCATTCACTCTGCCCTTCTCCTTGTTGCTGCCACTTCTTAATGTGAAGAAGGAAATGTCTGCTGCCTCTCCTACCATGATTGTATGTTTCCTGAGGCCTCCCCAGCCATGCTGAACTGTGAGTCAATTAAACCTCTTTCCTTTATAAATTATCCAGTCTCCGGTATGTCTTTATTAGCAGCATGAATATAGACTAATACAGTGCCTATTCTTGCAAGATATATGTATAGGCCTTGCTCATATTGCTAAAAATAAATACCTGAGACTGGGTAATTGATTTTAAAAAAAGATGTAATTGGCTCATGGTTCTGCAGGCTGTACAGGAAGCATGATGCTAGCATCTGATCAGCTTCTGAGGAGGCCTCAGCGAGCTGTTACTCATGGCAGAAGGCAAAGTGGGAGCAGGCACTTCACATGATGAAAGCAGGAACAAGAGAGGGCAGGGAGGTGCTACACACTTTTAAGTGACCAAATCTAATGAGAACTCACTCACTATCATGAGGACAGTACAAAGGGGATGGTGCTAAACCATTCATGAAAAATCTGTCCCCATGATCCAGTCACCTCCCACTAGGCCCTACCACTAACATTGGGGATTACATTTCAACATGTGATTCAGGCAAGACATCCAAACCATATCAATGTGCATAAACACGAGACATCCCTGGAGAATTGTCTCCCAGTGGAAAGTCCTTGGACATGCAATTAGACCCATGGAGAATTTTCTCCTAATAGAAGAGTCCTTGGGAATTATCTATTTCAAATATTGTGTGTTATGTCTACTTAAATCTTTGAGCTTACTCTTGATTAAGTTCAAGTTGTCTGACTCTTGGTCCAGTGACGGTTGAAGACAATATGTTTATTCAATTGTCATGCTCTGTTTCTTTTCCTCCTACTTATCTTCCTCTTTCTCCTCCATCTATTCTTTTTTCAAAGCTATAAGGTAGACATGCAGTAGGACTGAAATACTACTGTTCTTCTAAAATATTTTCAGAAGTTAGGCTCACTGTTGCAACATCTTTGGTTTGTGTTATCCAAGTCCAAGATATAAAAGAATATTAGTTTTTCCCTTGTAAGGCACATACACTTTATGTGATCTGAGATTCATACATTATTAACTTGAAGAAAATGATAATCTTATTTTGATGAATTAAGCATTCTGTGTCTCAAATGATGCCAGAAGTCGGAGGTAAATATATGTAAAAATTTAAAGGAAAAATGCAAAATCATTTATAATTGTGATGCAAATTTGTGTTCTTCTTTAGATTTTTAAGTTACTATGCAGAGATTAAGTTGTATTTATTTCTCATCTTAACTGCTTTTAAAAGTTGTTATTTTTGAGAGAGATAGTTTTAGATTCCACAGCAGAACATTTTAGAAAAAGTGCCCCCAATCCTTAAGCTTGGGCTTTGTAATTTTGTGGAAAAAAAATTTGATGATGATGCTCTCTATTTTAAAAATTTATAATGAGAGATGCCAAATCAGCAAACTGAGAGAAATATATTTATAACTACTGCTATGTTCTAGCACAAGACCTGATGTTTCCTTCAGGTATCACTTAAAATATTTATTTTAGCCTCAAACTATAAAGTGATCATAGCAAGAATGGGGAGGAAGAGATGTAAATATTGATACTTTCTAGTATCATTTGCATATGTGATTGATACTTTAAAGTGTATGCATTCAATATCACATGCAAATGTTACTAATTCACATTCCCACCCACAGTGTAAAAGGTTTCCGTTTTCTTCACATTTTACCAACACTTGTTATCTTCTATATTTTAACAAGAGCTTTTTGACCGGTGTGAGATGATATCTCACTGTTATTTTCCTTTGCATTTCTGTAATGATTAGCAATGTTGAGCATTTAAAAAATACATTTGGGTTAAAAAATATAATGTGTTGTTGAATTTGGTTTACTAGTTTTTTTGTTAGTTTTTGCATCTACGTTCATTGAATATATTGGCCTGTCATTTTCTTTTCTTGTAATGTCCTTGTCTGGCTTTGGTCAGAGGGTAATGCTGGCCAAAAAATGTTTGGAAGTATTCTCTACTCTTTAATTTTTTTAGAGAGTTTGAGAAGTATTGTTATTAGTTCATTAAATGTTTGGTAGAATTCTAAAATGAAGCCATCAGATCCTGAGCTTCTCTTTGATGGGAGATTTTTTATTACAGATCTGATTGTTTTACTCACAATTGGTCTGTTTGGATTTTCTATTTCTTCATGATTCAGGCTTGGTAGGTTGTATGTTTTAGTAATTTATTCATTTCTTCTTGGTTGTTTAATTTGTTGGAGTATAATTGTTCATACTAATTTTTATGATCCTTTGTATTTTTGTGGTATCAGATGTAATGTCTCCTCTTTCACTTCTGATTTTATTTATTCATCTTTTTTTTTTAGATTAGCTAAAGGTTTGTTGTTTCTTTATGTTTGAAAAAGCTGATTCAGTTTTATTGATTATTTGTATTGTTTTTCTGGTTTCTAGTTCATTTCTTTTTATTCTGATATTTATTATTTCATTTCTTCAGCTAACTTTGACTTTAATTTGTTCCTTTTCTAGATGTTTAAAGAATAACATTCAGTTGTTTACTTGAAAGCTTTATTTTTTTGATGTGGACATTTATTGCTATAAACTTTCCTCTTAAAACTACTTCTGCTATATCCCATAAGCTTTGGTATGTTGTGTTTTTATTTTATTAGTAGTCTCAACAACATTTTCATTTTTCATGTAATTTATTTATTGACCCATTAGTTGTTCAGGAGCATGTTGTTTAATTTCCATGTACTTTTGAATATTCTGAAATTTCTTCTATTTTTTATTTATAGTTTCATACCATCATAATCAGAAAAGATACATGTTATAATTTCAATCTTCTGAAATTTGCCAAGGCTTTTTTGTTCCCTGAACATGGAGTCTATCCCAGAGAAAGTTCTGTGTATGTTTGAGAATAATTTGTATGTTGTTGCTATTGGTTGCAATGTTCTGCCTGTGTCTATTAGATCCATTTGGTCTAAAGTACTGTTCAAGTCTAATGTTTTCTTATTAAAGTTTTGTCTGGATAATCTGTCCATTGTTGAAAATAGAGTACTGAAGTTCCCTACTATTATAGTGTTGTAGTCAATCTCTCCCCCAGATCATTTTAAATATGTTTTATACATATATAGGTGCTCCTATGTTGGTGGAATAAATATTTAAAATTGTTACATCTTCTTGATAAATTGACCTCTTTATTGTTAAATAATGTCTAATTTGTATCAAGCAATTCTAAAAGTAAAGTTTATTTTGTACGAAATAAGTGTAGCTACCTCTGTTGTCTTTTGGTTTCCATTTCCATGGAATTTTTTTTTCACTCTTTCAGTTTCAGTCTATGTGTATCCATAAAATGAGTTGAGTTTCTTGTAGGAAGCATATTGTTGGAACTGTTTTTCTTTACTTCTAATTCTTGTGGGCACATAATAGGTGTATATTTTTATGGGGTACACGAGCTATTTTGATACAAACACAAAATGCGTAATAAATACATAAGATGGTATTCATCACCTCAAGCATTTATCCTCTCCTTGTGTAACAAATAATCCGATTATACTCTTTTAGTTATTTAAAAATGTACAATAAATTATTGTTGACTGTAGTCACCCTGACGTGCTATCACGTATTAAATTTTATTTATTCTATTTTTTTATACCTATTAGCCATTCCCACTTTCCTCTACTACCTTTCCCAGCCTCTGTTAACCATCATTCTGCTCTCTATCTTTATGAGTTCAATTGTTTTAATTTTTAGATTCTACGAATAAGTGACAACCTGTGCAGTTTGTCTTTCTCTACCTGAAATATTTCACTTAATGCAATGTCTTATCATTTTATTTATGTCATTGCAAATGACTGTATCTCATTCTTTTTTATGACTAATAGTACTCCAATGTGTATATGTACCACATTTTCTTTATCCATTCATCTCTCGATGAACACTTAGATTGCTTCCAAATCTTGGCTATTGTGAATAGTGCTGCAATAAACATGGGAGTGCATATGTCTGTTACCTATATACTGATTTCCTTTCTTTTGAGTACATACCTAGCAGTGGAATTGCTTAATCACATGGTAGTTTTTTGTTTGTTTAAAAAAATTTATTTCCATAGGTTTTTTGGAGAACAACTGGTATGTGGTTACATGAATAAGTTCTTTAGTGGTAATTTGTGAGAGTTTGATGCATCCATAATCCAAGTAGTATACACTGAACCCAATTTGTAGTCTGTCTTTTATCCCACACCCACCTCCCACTCTTTCCCCAGAGATCCCAAAGTCCATTGTATCATTCATAGCATCTTCATAGCTTAGCTCCCACTTATGAGTGAGAACAAATGATGTTTAGTTTTACATTCCTAGTTACTTCACTTAGAATAATGGTCTCCATCCATGTTGCTGCAAATGCCATTAATTTGTTCCTTTTTATGGATGAGTGGCATTCCATCACATATATATTTCCAACAGATGAATGGATAAAGAAAAAATATATATACCACAATTGAAAAAATATATATACCACAATTTCTTTTTTTTTTTAACATCACATTTTCTTTATTTCCTCATTGGCTGGTGGGCATTTATGCTCATTCCATATTTTTACATTGAAAATTGTGCTGCTATAAACATACGTGTATAAGTGCCTTTTTCATATAATGACTTTTTTTTCCTCTGGGTAGATACCCAGTAGTGGGATTGCTGGATCAAATGGTAGTTCTTCTTTTAGTTTAATCTCCGTACTGTTTTTCATACTGATTGTATTACTTTATATTCCCACCAACAGTGTGAAAGTATTCCCTTTTCACCACATCCATGCTAACATCTATTATTTTTTTATTTTTAAATTATGGCCATTCTTTTTTTTTTTAATTATACTTTAAGTTTTAGGGTACATGTGCACAATGTGCAGGTTAGTTACATATGTATACATGTACCATGTCGGTGTGCTACACCCATTAACTTGTTATTTAACATTAGGTATATCTCCTAATGCTATCCCTCCCCCCTCCCCCTACCCCGCAACAGGCCCCAGTGTGTCATGTTCCCCTTCCTGTGTCCATGTGTTCTCATTGTTCAATTCCCACCTATGAGTGAGAACATGCAGTGTTTGGTTTTTTGTCCTTGCAATAGTTTGCTGAGAATGATGGTTTCCAGCTTCATCCATGTCCCTACAAAGGACATGAACACATTTGTTGATTGATGGCATTTGGACTAGTTACACATTTTTGCCATTGCGAATTCTGCTGCTATAAACATGCATGTTCAAGTATCTTTTTTGTATAATGACTTCTTGTCCTCTGGGTAGATACCCAGTAATGAGATTGCTGGATCTAATGGTAGTTCTGTTTTAGTTCTTTAAGGATTCTCCACACTGTTTTTCATTGTGGTTGTACTAGTTTACATTCTTACCAGCAGTGTATTTTTAGTTGTTTTGAGGAACCTCCAAACTGTTCTTCACAGTGACTTTACTAATTTTCATTCCCAACAACAGTGTCTGAGGGTTGCCTTTTCCCCACATCCTCCCCATCATTTATTATTGCCTGACTTTTGGATAAAAGCCATTTTAACTGGGGTTAGGTGGTATCTCATTTTAGTTTTAATTAGCATTATCTGATGATCAGTAGTATTGAGCAACTTTTCATACACCTGTTTGCCATTCATACGTCTTCTTTTGAGAAATGTCTATTTAGATCTTTTGCCCATTTTAAAAGATTATTAGATTTTTTTTCTATTGAGTTGTTTAAGCTGCTTGCATATTCTGGTTATTAATCCTTTGTCAAATGGGTAGTTTGAAAATATTTTCTTCCATTCTGTGGGTTGTGTCGTCACTTTGTTAATTGTTTTCTTTGCTATGCAGAACCTTTTAACTTGATGTGATCCCATTTGTTTATTTTTGCTATCATTTCCTGTGCTTGTGGGGTATCACTCAAGAAATCTTTTCCATGAACAATGTTCCAGAAAGTTTCCAGAATGTTTTCTTGTAGTAGTTTCATAGGTTGAGGTCTCAGATTGAAGCCTTTAATCTATTTTGATTTTTGTATATGATAAGAGGTAGGGGCCTAGTTTCATTCTTCTGCATATGTATATCCAGGTTTCCCGGTACTATTTGTTGAATAGACTGTCCTTACCCCAAATATGTTCTTGGCATCTTTGTCCAAAGTGAGTTCACTGTAGATAAATGGGTTTACTTCTGGATTCTATACTCTGTTCTATTGGTCTGTCTGTTTTTATAGCAGTGCTATGCTGTTTTGGTTACTATAGCGCTGTAGTATAATTTGAAATCAGGTAATGTGATTCCTCCTGTTTTGTTCTTTTGGTCCAGATGGCTTTGGTTATTCTGGTTCTTTTGTAGTTTCAAATAAATTTTAGGATTATTGTTTATATTTCTGTGAAGAATTTCATTGGCATTTTGGTAGTTTTGCATTGAATCTGTAGATTGCTTTGATAGTATTCTACCATTGCTTGCTAGATATTCCAGCAATAGTGATTCTTCCAATCCATAGACATGGAATGTGTTTTCCATTGTTTTGTTTCCTTTTTAGTTTTTTGCATCAGTGTTTTATGATTTTCATTGTAGAGATCTCTCATTTCTTCATTTAAGTTTATTTTTAGGTAGTTTATTTTATTTGTAGCTACTGTAAATTAGATTACTTTCTTGATTTATATTTCAGATTGTTCATTTTTGACATACAGAAACAGTGCTAATTTTTGTATGTTGACTTTTTATCCTGAAAATTTACTGAATTTATCAGTTTTAACAGTTTTTTGATGGAGTCTTTGTGTTTTTTCCAAATATAAGACCATATCATCTGCAAACAATGATAATTTGACTTCTTTCCAATTTCAATGCCCTTTATTTCTTTCTCTTATCTGATTGCTCTAGCTAGGACTTCTAGTACTATATTAAATAACAGTATTGAAAGTGTGTGTCTTTGTCTTGTTCCAGATCTTATGGGAAATAGTTTCATTTTTTCCCCATTTAGTATGATACTAGCTGTGCATCTGAAGTATATGTTTCTTCTCTACCCTGTCTTTTGAGTTATTTTTTTCCTCTATCATTAAGGGATGTTGATTTTTATCAAATGCTTCTTCAGTGTCAATTGAAATGATTATGGTTTTCTAACTTCATTTAGTTGGTATAATATATAACATTGACTGATTTGTGTATGTCGAACCATCCTTACATCCCTGGGATAAATCCCTCTTCATGATGAATGATCTTTTTAATGTATGTTGAATTTGGTTTGCTAATATTTTGTTGAAGATTTTTGCATCAATATTCATCAAGAATATTGGCCTGTAGTTTTCTGTTTTTATGTATCCTCGTCTGGTTTTGGTATCAGGATAATACTGGCTTTGTAGGATGAGTTTGCAAGTATTCTCTTCTCCTTTATTTTTTAGAATACTTTGAGTAGAGTTGGTATTCATTTTTCTTTAAATGTTTTGTAAAATTTAGCAGTGAAGCCATCAGGTCCTGGATTTTTTATGATGAAAAACTTTATATTATGTCTTTGATCTCACTGCTCATTTTTGGTCAGTATAGGCTTTCAATTTCTTCAGGGTTCAATCTTGGCAGACATCATTTTCCTAGGAATTTATCCATTTCTTCTAGGTTTTCCAATTTGTTGAAATGTAGTTGCTCATAGTAGCCTGTAATAATCCTTTGAATTTCCATGGTATTAGTTTTAATGTTTCCTCTTTTATCTCTGATTTTATTTATTTGGATCTTTTCTCCTCTTTCTTAGATTAGCTAAAGGTTTTGTTTTGAAGATACCATGAGGCTTGCAAATAGTATCTTATAACTCATTATTTTTAAACTGATGACAACTGAACACTGATTCCATAAACAAAGAAAAAGGCAAAGAGAAAACTCTACACCTTACCCTCATGCTCCCTACATTTTAACTTTTCATTGTTTCTATTTATATCTTATTATATTGTCAATGTCTCAAAAATTAGTTATTATTTCTGATGCATTTATCTTTTAGTCTTTCTACTCAAGATATGAATATTCTACACACAATTATAGTTTTATATTATTTTGTGTTTTTTTCTATGCACTACTATTACTCAAATTTTTGTACTTTTAGAAGATTTGTGTCTTTAGATGATTTCTTATTGCTCATTCACCATTAACCTCCTTTTCTGTCTGATTGAAGAACTCCCTTTTAGCATTTCTTTTAGGTCAGGTCTGGTGTTGATGAAATCCCTCAACTTTAGTTGTCTGGGAAAGTCTTTATTTCTCCTTCATGTTAGAAGGATATTTTCAATGAATATCCTATTCTAGGATGAAACTTTTTGTTTCTTAAAAACTTTAAATATCAGCCGGGCATGGTGGCTCACGCCTGTAATTCCAGCACTTTGGGAGGCTGAGGCAGGCGGATCACAAGGTCAGAAGATCGAGACCATCCTTGCTAACAAGGTGAAACCCCGTCTCTACTAAAAGCAATACAAAAAACTAGTCAGGCATGGTGGCGGGTGCCTGTGGTCCCAGCTACTCTGGAGGCTGAGGCAGGAGAGTGGCGTGAACCCATTCTTGGGTTTGCAGTGAGCCAAGATTTTGCCACCGCACTCCAGCCTGGGTGACAGAGCAAAACTCTGTATCAAAAAAAAAAAAAAAAAAACGTAAATGTCATGGCACTCTCTCAGTCTGTAGAGTTTCCACTGAGATGCTAGTTTACAGATGTATTTGAACTTCTTTATACGCTATTTGCTTCCTGTTTCTTGCTACTTTTATAATTCCTTATCCTTGACTTTTGGGAATTTGATTATTAAATGTCTTTAGACCGTCTTCTTTGGATTAAGACTTCTTGATGTTCTATAACCTTCTTGTACTTGAATATTGATATCTTTCTCTAGGTTTGGGAAGTTCTCTGTTATTGTCCATTTGAATAAACTTTCTACCCTAATCTCTCTCTCTCTCTGTACCTCCTCTTTAAGGCCAATAACTCTTAGATTTGCCCTTTGAAATAATTTAAAAGATCAAGCAGAAATTCTGGAACTCAAAAATGCAATTGACATACTGAAAAATACATAAGAGTCTCACGACAGCAGAATTCATGAGGAAGAAGAAAGAATTCGTGAGCTATTTCTAGATATTGTAGGTGTGATTTACTCTTTTTTATTCTTTTTTTGTCTCTTCTGACTGTGTATTTTAAAATAACCTATCTTTAAGCTCACTAATTATTTCTTCTTCCTCATCAATTCTTTTGTCATGAGACTCTTATGTATTCTTCAGTATGTGAGTTGCATTTTTGAGTTCCAGAATTTCTGCTTGATCCTTTTAATTATTTCAATCTCTTTGTCAAATTTATCTGATAGGGTTTTTAATTCATTCTCTGCAATATCTTGAACATCTTTGACTTTCCTCAAAGCAGCTATTTTGAATTTTCTGTCTGAAAGGTCACATATCTCTTTCTCTCCAGTATTGGCAACTGGTGCCTTATAGCTAGTACAACCGGGAATGTTCTGGGTCACATCTGAAACCAGCACAGCTCTGAGTCTCACCCAAGGCCCTTGGTAAGTATTGCCCAGCTACTAGTGCCAGACCAAGTGCTCTTTAGTCAGCAGATGATGAATCCTGCCAGAACCAGGTCCTTCATTTCAAAGCATGGCCTAGAGTATGTCTAGGTATGTCATTCTGGAGCTGGGGTCTGGTCTGCCTGTTGCCCTATTCTATTGTGGTTGAACTGGTATTCAAATAGCAAGACAAAATCCTCTTTACTCTCCCCTTTACTCTTCTCAAGTGGAAGGAAGGAGACTCCCAGAGCTGTGAGCTGTGCTGTCTGGGGTTGGGGGAGGGGTGATGCAAGCACTCCCTTGGCCTCCCTGGCTGGTGTCTCATTAGGACACATACACCCCAAGTCCACTGGCTCTGAGCCCTGCACAACATCAGGACTTGCCAGAAATGGCTATCCTCATGGCCTAGACTGCTTTGCAAGTTTATTTAGAACCCCAGAGCACTTTAGCCAGCTGTGGTGGGGCTTGCTAGAACTCAGATTCTGACCACTGTGATAGACAATTCCACTGCTGGGGAGAGTGGTGTTGGTGATTTGAGACTGTCTTTCCTACCCTCTTCAGTGCCTCTTTTTTAAATATGATGTTAGAATCAGGTACTCTAATCACTTACTTGATTTTTTGTTCTTATGAAGGTGCTTTTTGTGTAGGTAGTTTGGTTACCATGAGATTTACATAAAACATACTTATAACAGCATGTTTTAAGCTAATAACTTAATATTAGTTGCATAGAGCAACTCCACTTTTTTACTCTATTCCAACATTTTATAGTTTTGATATCATAATTTACATTATTTTGTAAAGTGTATTTCCTGACAATTTATTTTAGCTGTAGTTGTTTTTAATAGTTTTGGATTTTGACCCTTATACTAGATTTAAAATTGCTTGTCATAAACATTACAAACCTAAAGTATTCTGAATATGGCTCTGTTTTACTTATTCCATTGAGCTTTGTACTTTCATATGTGGTCTTTTGTTTCAGCCTAAAGAACCCTTTATCAAAAAGGGTCTCCTGATCAAAAAGGTGGGTCTCCTGATAATAAACTTTCTTAGATTTTGTTTGTCTGGAAAATTTTTATTTCTCACTTTTGAAAGACATATTTGTTGGGTTAAATATTATTGGAAGGCAGTATTTTTCCTTCAGCACTTTGAATATATCATCTCTTTTTGTCTGTAAGGTTTCTGCTGAGACATTCATTGATAATCAAATTGATACTCCTTTGCATGTGATGTGTTTCTTATATCTTGCTGATCTCAGAATTTTTTGTCTTTGATTTTTGATAGTTTTATTATTATGTGTTATCATGAACTCCTCTGTGAGTTGAATTTAATCAGAGTATTCTACACTTCCTTTATCTGTATTTTATCCTCTATCCCCAGATAGGAAAACCTTTGCAGACATTGTTTCTTTAAATATACTTTCTGTCCCTTTTTATCTTTCTTCATCTTCTTCTGTAGGTCTTAATGTGCAAAGGTGGTTTCTTGATGGTGTCCCAAAATTCTTGCAGGCTTTCTTCATTCCTTTTCATTCTTTTGTCTTTTCATTCCTCTGATTGGATAATTTTAAATATCTGTCTTCCAGTTTACTAATCATTTCTTCTGCTTGATGGAGTCTGCTATTGGAGCTTTCTATCATATTTTTAAGCTCAGTCATTATATTTTTCATCTCTAGGGTATCTATTTTGTTCTTCTTCATATTATTATTGTCGGATTTCTCACTTTGTTCATGTATTATTTCCCAAATTTCATTTGATTTTCTATCTATGTAGTCTAGTAGTTCACTGAACTTCTTTAAGAGAAGTATTCTAAATTCTTTGTCAGTCATTTTATAAATCTTGATTTTTAAGGTTTATTACTGGAACTTCATTAGTGTCTTTTAGAGGTGTCATTATTCCTTGGTTATTAACAATTCTTGTGTTATTACAGCTTTGCCTGTGCATTTGAGAAGATAGCCCCATCTTCTTGTCTTTACAGGTATTCTTTGGCAGGGGTAGACCTTCATTATTTAGTCTAGCCTGTGATTCTGGAAGAGCTAGCCTGTGATGTCCCCTTGGAGGCAGAGCTTGTTCTCTAGTTGGCTGGATCACTTGGAGGCAGAAGTTCTCTAGTTGGCTGGATCACTGCCTGTGTTCCAATGTTGAGTGGGGCTGCTGACTGTGCTCCACTGTCTGGAGAGACCAGTGGTTGAGTTCTGCTATTAGGCAGAACTATTGGCTGGGTATTGTGATTGCTTCTGGTAAGACTGGTCACAGGATGTGTTCCCTGGCTGAACAATTCTGCTATTTAGGGTTTTCAGCTGGGTAGGGCTGCTCACTGGGCTCCAGGATCACTCATATTAAGCTGAGTTACTGCTAATAACAGGGGGGATCAGAAGCTATGCTTCTTAGAAACAAATGATTAAGGATTGCCTTCCTGCCAGGGTAGAGCCATGGGGTGAGCTTTTGGCTGAGTTGAGCAGCTGTTTGACCTTCTGGGCAAAGTAGGTCTAGCTTTTTTGTTTCTCTTAAATGGATGAAAGCAAGAGTACTCCTGCTTGGGTGGAATCACTGGTGTAGGTTCTGAGGATGGGACATAGAGACCAGCTCTCTAGGGATTCAAGCTGTGTTGAACTTTTCATTATGCTTCTGAAGGTGGCTGATTCAGTTTTGTGGGTGAACTATAAAGTGCCTGCTATCTTTGACTGGATGTCACAGCTGGCATGAAGACAGAGGTGTCAAGATTTCCATGCTGGCCATTATGACCTCTGCCTCCTTTCTTTGTTTCTAACTGGGCTTGAGTGGTCTAACTGTGCCATTACCCTCCAGTATTGGGTATGAGGTGAGACCAGAGTGGGGATCCTGGGAAGCATCTCAGGATGCCAAGGAAGCTGGATGACTGCCTCCAGTTTCCTTTTTCCTTGTTGATACTGGGCCTAGATAAATCTTCATATAACACTATACTTACTTGGGGGATGGGAAGATGTGGTGTTATTGTAGTCAGACTTTCATTAAGTTCTTCAGACCACATAGATATCTGAAGCTTGTTTCCAAGTATTTGGATTTTCAAAAAGTTGTTCTGGTCTGTGGATAGTAGCTAGTTGAACTTCCTGGAGGAGGGAATGGGTGTGGAACCTGACACTTCCTATTTCATTATCTTGCTGATATACTGTATTTAATTTTCTTAATCTCTAATCCATGAGAGTTTCTCAGTCTTCCTTGTATTTCATGACCTTCACTCTTTTGAAGACAACTGATCACTTATATTACAGAGTATCTCTAAATTTAGGCCTGTCTGATGTTTTCTCAAGGTTAAATTAAGGTTATTTGGCACTGGGTATGATGTATCCTTGTAACTCACCTATGAAGAGGCACATGGTATCAATGTATATGCCCAGGATTGTAACCCTTGATCACTTGGCTAAGGTGATATTTGCCAAAATTCTCGATTGTAAAGCTACTCCTTTTTTTTCTTTGTAATTACTCAATATTTGGGGAAAGATACCTTCAAATTGTGCACATATCTCCTTTCTGCTTAAAGTTCTGTTCATTAATTTAAGCATCCATTAATGGATCTTGCCCACAGCAATGATTATTGTGATGCTCTACTGGTGATTTTCAAATTCTCTAATTTAATATACATTTATTAATTATCATTCTTCAATAAAGAAAAGTTTTCATTCCTCCATTTATTTATTTATGTCAGCATGATCTCATGTATTTTTAGAAGGTTTATAACTCAGTACTATTGTTACTTATTTTGTTGCTCAACTTATTCCAACTTTGGCCATTGGAGACTCTTTTAGGCTGACTTGTGTGTCCTTTATACTTGCTCTCATCCTTTTGTTTTCTGTTTTCAGCACTTTCTTACTTTCTGGGACCACAGAATCCTCCAGACTTATGTTTTTTCTTGTGCCAGGCTGTACAAGAAATTAACCAGAGCCCAAGTTCTGTTTTCATATTGTCTCTTTTGCTTTTCAAAGCAGTGTTAACAGTAGAAAATATAAAAGATACTTTCATGCTTTCTAACCACTTGTTCTCTGCCTTATAAATTAGGACCTGAGCACCCTTTTCTTTGCCATCAGCTCCTACCCCTGTCTTCACTTTGCCATAATCTCTTTCCCTTGCTTCCCATTAACAACTAGGCATACAACTTTAAATCCTAGAGACTACTCAAAAGTGATGGGAACTGATGGTGGTTTCTATTGTCCAAATGTTTGTGTTCTCTGTGTCCTCCCCAAAATTCATATGTTAAAACTGAATCACCAATGTGGGATTAGTGCCCTTAAAGGAGGACCCATGGAGCTGCCTTGTCTCTTCTACCATGTGAGGACACAGCTAGAAGCTATTATCTATGAATCAGAGAGTGGGCCCTCATCTGGCACTAAATCTGCCAGCACTTTGATACTGGATTTCCTAGTGTCTGGAATTATGACAAATAAACTTCTGTTGTTTATAATCTATTCAGCCTCTGGTATTTTGTTATCACTGATTGAACAGACTAAGACTGTGATACATGCATCTGAAAACTTTATTTTGCATTAGAAAAGTGTTATAAAGGAGATGCTGCTGTGGTACAAACTGTGATTACATTTTTTTAATTTATTATAATTCGTTTAGGACTATCCAAACAGTAGGCAATAAACAATGCAGAAAAGCTACCACATTGGAGAGGAAAGTTCTCTTGTGATATTTTCCCCCTTTGGTTTAAAACTGATGAAAGTCAGAAAAACACCTAGGAGCTGATCACTTTAACTAGTAAATCTAACTAATTACTTAAAAAAAAAAAATGACCACCATCATGGTGAACAGAGGAAAGGGAAAAGGGCAATTCAATAGGCTTTGTACAGACAAACATTGGCCTTGCCAGATTTTGTCTTGTTTAAAGACAAGTAAAAAGAAAATAATGTGAATAATATAAAAGGTATATGGAATAAAATAAAGAACACAGAATCTTCTCCAAGATTGATTGTAGCATCTGTCAGGGTTTGAATATTTGTCCCCTCCTAAATTCATGTTGACATTTAATCCCCAATGTAGTAGTACTGAGAAGTGGGGCCTTTAGGAGGTAATTGAGTCATGAGGACTCTGCCTTATAAGTAGACTAATAAATTTATGGAATAATGGATGAATGGGTTATCATGGGAGTATAATGGTTTTATAAGAAGAGGAAAAGAGATTTGACCTAGCATGCTTAACATCTTCACCATGTGATTCCCTGTGCTGCTTTGGGACGGACTAAGATGGCATCCAAAAGAACATTTTGGGAATTTGGGGAAGTATGAAGATTCAAATCAAGAAATTAATGGAGTAAAAACATTTTAAAAGTAAATATATGGTTAAAAAAAGGAAAATAACTGACAGAATTAATCTGGAAAAAAGAAACAAATAGAAAAATAAATCCAGAAAATATTTCTTTTATAAAAGTAACAAGTGTCCTGAAAATGAGAAAAGCCATCAATACATATAATATTTGGAATATGTATTGAGGCATAATAAATACTAATGAGATTTAAACAGTAGAAAAATTGTGATAGTAGAAAAACTTAATTGAAATGATTGATTTTTAGAAATATATTGCCTACCAAATTAAATTAAGGAGAAAAAGAAAATCTAAATTAGATAATAAATGTAGCTGAAATAGAACATGTTGTCAAAAATAGTTTCCCCAAAAGGGGCTGGTCCAGGTGGTCTGACTGGTGAGTACTTGCAATCCTTGAGAGACTAGTTTGAATTATTGGTTTACATGATGGTTAAAAAATTCTTCATCACCAAATACAAAAAAAAAAAATCTATACTAAAAAAGTAAAAGAAAAACACTGCACTGGAAAAAAATGCTTGTAACCTATATGGTAAACATATTCTACTAAAATGAATGATTTCTCATAAATTAATGAAAAATAAAACTTTAATAGTATTCTTGAAAAGGCAAATTTATGAAAACACATTTTACAAATGGGAGATACAACTGTCCAATAACCATGAAATATGTTCAAATTACTAGAAATAACATTTACATTAGAGCCACAATAGTAAACCATTTTTTAATCCATTGAGTTATATCACAAAACATTTTCCAAAATTTCAAGGCACAACAATAGTAAGACTGTGTAGGAAAACCATTTTCACACACTCAGGTCAAATATGATTTGGTCCAAAATTTTGGTACATTTTGGCAAGTATCAAAAACTAAAACAGCCTGACAAGTCAACTCCTAATATTTTTCCCCCAAGGAAACAATTTTACAAGTTTACAAAGTAGTATAAATAAGTATGTTTATTACAGCATCATTTACAGCAAACAAAACAAAAAAGTGTGTGTGTAAACCACTTAACTATATACAGTATGAGGATTAGTAAAATAAATGTACTATCACAATAAAGTAATATACCAGATAATCATTAAATGGCTTATTGATGGAAAGATATACACAACACATTTATTGAAAATGGTATAAGCAGTTAGGCATGAGCAGGGCAGGAGAGGGCTCTCCCCCACTCATGAGGAGTGTCAGGTGATCATCAGGTGATGGTTCAACAATTATTGCATTGCCTCTTTAAAAATGATAATTCAGTAGCTGGCACCAGGGAGAGATAATCTTCTGAAGGTCCACAGCTGTTATATTAAAGTGTAAAATTGAATGCAGGCACTGGGGAGAAGCAAAATAAGCTTCCAGTAAAATCTCAGGTATTGGACGACTGAGCTTAGGTATGCACATTAAGAGACCAAATAGAGTATGACCTTGCAGAGGCACTCCACCAGAAAAGGGAAGACAGCCTCAAATGGACATGCACACAACTTTCTAGATACATGTCAGATGGACATGCATACAACTTCGTAAATACACTACACTCCTTGTGCTCACTTCCTAAGCTCAAGGAGGGCACTGTGCATGCAGGCAGCCCATCCTAAGAGAAGTTTCATAGGTAAGGGGGCACAAGATGCTGGAAGTGGGGCAGCCTATAAACCCCTAGGATCAAGGTCAAATGCCACACTTGACCTTCCATGGTGTCCACTTGGGTCTCTTCCAAGTGTACTTTCCTTTCTCTCCTGCTCTAAAGCTTTTTAACAAACTTCCACTCCTTCTCTGAAACTTGCCTCAGTCTCTTTTTCTGCTTTATGCCCCTCAGTTGAATTTTTTCTTCTGAAGAGGCAAGAATTGAAGTTGCTGCAGACCCATGTGGATTTACCACCAGTAACTCAGATACCTTCCACCACTAACTAAAATATCAGCTTAAATAACTGTATTATGTGTGTGTATATATATAGTCTTCTATAAATTGGAACATCAAAATGTTAGCAGTGGTTTTCTATGGCTGTTAGCATTATAAAGAATTTTCCGTCTCTTTTTTGTTTATCTCCATTTTAAATATTTTTACTATGGACATAATATAATATGATAAATAAAATCTAAAAATAATTTTAGTTTATATCAACAGTTAAGCCTTCTAGAAAGGAGAATAATTCTCAGACTTCCTTATTATTATTATTATTTTAATGAGTACATCTATAGTTGATTCTCATTCACAGTAGCTGTGTTCTATACAGTCTTTGCAACACCAAGTTAGTGAATACTGAGACATTGCTTCATTTGGGAAATACAGAGTTAGATTTCTTCAGGCCAGAGGCCTGAAGGTTTTTCTCAACCAACAAATACATATCCTTGGTTTATGTGTGTTTTTGTGTAAAGGCACTTTATTTAATGTATATCGTTGATTCATTAACATTGAATTCATGGAGGACAGCACTATCACTCATGTCTCAACAGAGCTTATTGAACATGAATTTTTTCTGTAAGTTACATAATAGTCTTACTGTACTTAGAAACATTGGATAGTACTGCAGCACTATGCTGGAGAGCATTTAAAAGGCAAAATCACCAGCAAAAGCACAAAAATGCCTCCCAAAATGGCACTAAACATAGCAGGAAAAGGACACTTGTTTGCATTTTGAGAGCTAATACAAGAAAGCAGAAGATGGTATCATTGGATCTCAGCTAGGACCATGAATACTTGGTACCCCAATTTTTTCACTGGTCTGTGCATGTCCACAAAGGACCTTTAAAGCTTCTGCAATATTGAGGGCTTCAAGTACATTTTAGCTAGCAGGCAAATTTGCAAATATGAAATCCACAGATAATGAGAATAATCTATACTATGAAAACTCCATGATACATCCTGATATTCAGGCTCTTTGGGAGGCCTCATCTACTAGCAAATTATAACTGGGGCCCTTGTTATCCTATTAGTCTTACTTGTCCTAGGAATCCTAATAATTTGTGTTGTTTGTATTACTCTTCTAGTGCCCTAGTTTTCTAGAAGTCATTGTATCAATCTTCTTACTAACCCTGACTCTGTAGAGAATCTTAAAACATTCTGAGAAGAAAATTCAAGCCTCTTGGATCAAAGCTTGGAAGTTGCACTATCCCTTCTACACATGCATATAATTGGAAGATAGTGTTAAGGATGCTTTTGAACCTCACTTAAATGCTGAAGTAACCTATAATAGATTTTTCTTCCATTTCCCATAACTTTCAGAATAGAGAAAAAACAACAAAACAGACTTTAAATAAATTTGCTTTGAATTAGTTCTTGCTTGAGTAACACTTTTAGATGTTTTCTGAACAAAGCAACAAACATTTGAAAAAGCCTCTGAAGTTAGTTATGCAAGAAAATCTCTAACAAGATACAAAAAGAACAAAACTTGAATGTACTTAAAAAGTTTATTTTCCTAGGGTAGTCTCCCAGTTACAGATTTCATACTGTGATATATGCAATTGAGATGTTTTATTTGGTGCAAATACACTCTTCTTTGAAGTTAATTATAAAGAGAACCCCCCACCAGATCTTCTTTACATTAATAATTTCTATCATTTAGTAACTGCACTTAAGTATAAATTAATTTAAAGTACAGACTGATTCAGGAATGAACAAATTTACTTGGCATGCTCTGATCTATTTTGTTGCTTCTCCATCACTTTCTGTATCACACCATTGAAATATGAATGAATTGATAGATGGAAGAGGAAGATAAGTGGGAGGGTCCCCAGAGCACCTGTGACTGGCCTGCATACAGTGCACATTGTGAGAACAGGGTAGAGCCAGAGGAAGTTTGTGCCATTTGCATGGGAGAAGAAACTGGCCTCTTCAGTTCCTGTGTGGTGGCCTGGGATTCTGTCTTAGAGGTGAGAGGCTTGTTAGCAGGACTCCATCTCACTTTGATGAGTTTTTTTTTTTTTTTTTACTTTTTTGCCCTTTTGGCCCAATAATATCCTGCTCTACTCACCCTTCAATTTGTCTGTGTGCCTAAATTGTCCTGGTCATATGATAAGAGCCCTGTTTTAGCTGAGCTAAGGAGCAAAATTCCTCAACATTTTGGCGCCCAGACATGGGGTTTGAGAAAGGGTAAGATGAAAACCAAAAAATATTTTTTCCTTTTCCTTCTAAGCCTTTTTGTCCCCAGACTTCTTCTGAGGGCAGAGGAAACTGCACACCACCCCACCCCAAAGGCTGCAGGCACACGTGGGATGGAATGACATGGGGTTTGAGAAAGGGTAAGATGAAAACCAAAAAATATTTTTTCCTTTTCCTTCTAAGCCTTTTTGTCCCCAGACTTCTTCTGAGGGCAGAGGAAACTGCACACCACCCCACCCCAAAGGCTGCAGGCACACGTGGGATGGAATGATAAATGGCAACTCCCCTGTCCCTCTCCCCACTAGGGCTAGGAATCCATTTGTATAAGAATAACAGGTTCCACCCCCAGGCAACGTTCCAACCCTGCACTTTAAACTTTTTTTCCTTTTCTTTACCCTGTCAGCAGTTAACTTTTAAGTGAGAGCTTTGTTTTGTTTTGTTTTTAGAAGACATTTAACTAGGCCAGGAATAATAAGAATCACTGTTTATATTCTCTGCAAAATTTTAGTTATGAAAAAGGATTTGTGAGGTTGGTCTTAAGTTGATGCCAACCTGGTGTGCTTTGCATGATTTTCTGTATGGTTAGTAGCAAACTTTGCTTTAGGCCTCCATCTTGTTTTACATCCTTTGGAGCATGACCTCTAACCATATGGCAATGCTTTGTCTAGCTTCCACCATTTACAATGGCAGCTGGGGTTCAATCCTGGCTTAGGGAATGAGTACTTTTGGGTTCATATCTGCCTGCCTTTTGCCATTTGCTGATTCTCTGCCCCACAGTGAACAACTTCTAGCATTTTTATTAAATCTTCCTTTCTCTGGGTTACCTTTAAAGGTTCTAAATTTTGTAAGAACTACCTTTGGAAATACTTCATGCACTCACAGTTAACTTATATCCTTAATTGAGGCTTGTTGGTTTCACCTATGAGGTTACTTTTAGTAAGGTTTGAAAGCCAGAAAAAAAGGCTACTTGGTGGGGCTACAGTTGGGTAATAAAGGAGTTAAAAGATTGTCTTAAAGAGTTCTCAGTTTAATTAAAAGTGGATATCCAAGTTACAGATATATTTAAAAGGCCTTTCTGTTTTTCTTTTCTCAGATCTTGTTTTGCTGGAAAAAGGATTTTTCCTCAATTGACTGAATTCTTTTTCTCCATTTTGTCTTGCCACTATTAGTGCATGCATAAGAAGCCAATAATTAGGAGATTGGCAAATGAAAAATCCACTGGATCCTTTTCTACCTGTCTGTGTAGTTACATATATGTTGCATGTGTGATGTTTTAAGGGAAGATAAAAGCTGTGGTTCCTTTTAAGATCATGTGACTTTAATCTTTGAGAAATAAAAACAGCTTTAAAGATTATTGGTGAAATGCAGATGTCATCAAAATGTAAATATGTAAACTAAACTCTGCAGGTCAGATATTAGGTTTGCTAAGTGCTTTAAGGTTATAAACTGCCTTTTTGGTTTTTGAGAACTGTTTGACTTGCCTGTTTCACAATTGGTAAGGCCTGGAGACCTATGGAATTAACCACATCCTTAATTATGCTGAAAGGAGTCAAACCTTGGCTGCACCTAGCATATAACTACAACAACTTACCAGGTTTTAAATTACAGTTAAAAATTGCTAGAAGTTACCATTATAACATGTAATTAAAACTACTGGAAATAGATTTGTATGTAAGGTGTGTAAGAACAGTAAAATGTGTTTTTAGTAAAAGATTATAAGAAGACATAGAAATGTAAATTCTTGCTTAGGGTTTAAGGGTTGTTTTGAATCAGATAATATAAGGCTGAAGGTTTAAACAAATAATGAAATGACTGTAAAAATTAATCTTGCAAAAATTTCATGTGTGAACATATTGACTAAATGCAAAAGGATATTATATGTTTTTTCTGTAAATTGATCATTAAAATAAAAGCATAACAAGGCACTCTTAAGGCACTAATCTGCTCTTTAGCAAAATTTATAAGGGGTTATAAAAGGTTTTGCTTTTTTAAATTTCTGAGTAATTATTTTGGCAAAATAACTGACATAGTAATCTGGAATTCTATTTCATAACATTAAGTGTTTTAAACCTCTAACATATTTAACAGGCTTCCCAAAATCAAACTTCGGTTTCAAAATTGTCTTTCCTGATGCCTGGTTTTAGATGCTACAGAGGGCCCCTGGAGTGTCCACAAGATAGGTAAACAGAATTATTTGACATGTTTCATTACATGGGATTGCCAAAATGATGTTCAATTTTCTTTAGGTTATATTTTGGTGAATAGTACTAATATATCTTCCAAAATTGTATGGGATTTCTAAAACTCTAATGTCTAAAGTATATGCCATCAATCATAATTAAGGTTGTTATGTTAAGTTATTGTAAACCACAATGACAACCAAACTTCTTTGTCAATCGTGTTTCTGACTGTAACTACCCTGGACTTTATGTTATTCACAGACAATCATTGTCTTGTTTGATCCTTTTCAAAGGATGCTCTGTAATAAGCTGTAGGAGCCTGACAAGTGCTCTAAATACAGGTTTCTCATTACCTTGGAAATTGTGACATTGGAATAAAGAAAAAATGTACAAGACTCACAAAGAGCAGAAATGCTCACTAATATCAAGCAAAACAAGAGCTAACTGGATGGACTGAACTAACACAAAACTGAAATAATCTTTTTGAGTTTTGCTTGGAACATTGCTAATCCTTGTTTTGTTTTTCAGAGTCAAGGAAACTTAATTTGAGCTACTTATGGCCTTTAATAATTGAGAAAGTTATACTCCTGTGTACAAAATTTGGAGCATATTTGTTTCTCTTTGCCTGGTTCCTCTAGAATTTGGAAACTATCTGTGAGTATTTTTAACTTATGGCAATACACTTGTTTGCATCAGTGCAATAAGAATCAATTTTCCTTTGCAACAGGATGCAAATGGAGAAGCTGGTTGTTTTACCAAGGTTTTGACTGGAAGAGTTTGCTTCCCTTTAAGGACTCAAGCTCAAATCTCAAAGCTGATAAAAGCTCCTTGAGAAAACTGGCCTCATATTCTTGTCTACCTAGTTCTTGTAGGTTCCTAACCTTTGATGAGTAAAGAATGTCATTTTCCAACAGGCCCAGGAACCACCTGCTCTTGGGACCTCAAGAAGAGAGGAGTTTACCAAACTAACAGGTATTTGAGGATAGAAACGCATGTCTGGGCTCAGTTTTAAAAGGTTTTATTTGAGATTCCTTGTGGAATAGAGTTCCACCAAAGCCAATCTAAAAGGCCTGCATAGAAATAATTATTCTTGCAGCACTTTTTGCAAATAATTAGCTCAAGTATAAGACAAAGTCTGTTTTGCAAACAACATAGTCCTATCATGATTTGTTTTTGTTTTTAAGAGAAATGAGAACAAGAGAGAGAGAAATTATGTTTCAAAACTTATCATCATTAAATTTTAGATTCATTAGTTGTTTTTAAGTTTTTGCCTACATTTTAGACTAACTGCTTGTTCCTGTGAACCAACCAGCAATCTCTGGCTGCAGCTCAGAAAGAACAAAAGGGATGGGTGATGTGAAAACCTGGATCAATATTCTGGTTTATGACAGTTATTCTGCAAATCCTGCCAGGAAGAGTATTTGCCAGGAAGAGAAAGGAACCAGGGATGCCTACTCCCCTCTTTCTAGATGAGTAGCCATTCATCTTCAGTCTGTACCACTTTTGAATGCATCCTGAATCCCTGGGATTCCTCTGAAAAAAAAAAATGCCTCCTTTTCTCTCCTCTGTCCTCTCTTCACTGCTAGGTAATTGTATCTCTGTACTATGAGACACTCCCCTCAAATGCATCCTCCAAACTGGGAAGAGTTAAATGGAATGCCCATCACCCAGAGGTTTTCTGTTTGGGAAAGCAAGACCAGTGGAGCTAACCAAAGCCAAGTACTATGCACACAAATCTTAGCAAGCATTACTATAGCCACCAGTTATCTGAGGATGTCACAAGACATCCTTTTCTCTCCCTTATTGAAGGAGGACTCAACTCCACAGCTTCACCTTAGCATTTGGCCTCTGATAAGGAGTCCATGCAGCCCCCTGGGACACATTTTTGCCCCAAACTCAATTCCAAGCTTTGGTTCAAATCCTTAGTACAAAGTTCTAGTTCTAAGGGATCCAGAGGAAGATGATAACAGAAGTTAAAAGGCACAGCACAGATGAGCAAGACTAATTCCTGCCAATTAATCCAAACTTCCCAATTCATAGATAAAGGTAATGCTGGTATTCATGACATAAATTAGGTCTAAGAAATTCAAAGGCTACTGACAGTGGGGGAGATAGGGCATATGTGGGTAAGATAGTATATTCCCACCGCCTAGGTCCCCCTGTTAACATGGGTGAAAGCCACTTTGATGCCCATGGGTGGCACCCTGCTGTTTTCAGGGACTCAGGGATACAAGAACAGAGGAAAGAAAGAGGAACATCTCACTCTTTCTTTCCAGGTATTTGCTGGGAAAAGAAAGGAACCAGGGATGCCTACTCCCCTCTTTCTAGAAGAGTAGCCATTCATCTTCAGTCTGTACCACTTCTGAATGCATTCTGAATCCATGGGATTCCTCTGAAAAAAAAAATGCCTCCTTTTTCCTTTTTCCTCCTCTGTCCTCTCTTCACTGATAGGTAATTTTGTCTCTGTACTATGAGACACTCCCCTCAAATGCATCCTCCAAACTGGGAAGAGTTAATTTCCCAAACCTTAGACTGGTTGGCTTAGGATTAGGCTCAGGGGAAGGGAACCCAGAAGCCTGACATTCCAGCAAAATAGTTTTTTTTTTTTTTTTAACCAGTTGGGCTTGTGGTCTCCCCCTCCTTGTGCAAACCAGTAAAACATCTCTAGATTTTCGTGCTGTCCTTACCCCATCCTTATTTTGATACATACTTTCTAATAACCTGGTTTGTCTCTTCTCACCTTCAGGCCATCAAACTCCAACTGGTCATGCAACTGGAGCCTTGAACTATGGCCCCTTCTGCTGGGGACATTCAGATAGTCTTCTGAAGGAGCTCTGTCTGCCATTTTCCCAAAACAGTACTCCCTGTCAGCAGGAAGCAGTTAAGATTGGTCTTCATCCTTTTCCTTATTCTTATTCTAATGGCAGTTAGATGTACTTCTTTAGAGGGGGAATGACAGATGCAGGAAGAAGATAAGGGGGAGGGTCCCTGGAGAATCTCCAACTGGCCTGTGCACTGGAAGAACAGGGTGAAACCAAGGGAAGTTCACACTGTTGAACTTTCAGGCCAGCAGGGAGGAGCCTGGCCTCTTCAGTTCCTGTGTGGCACGCTAGGATTCAATCTCTGAGGTGGGAGGCTGGTTAGCAGGACTTCATTTTAGAGTTTTTTTCTTTTTTTCCCTTTTTGCCCAATAAAATCCTGCCCTACTGACCCTTCAATCTGTCCACATGCTTAAATTTTTCTGGTTGTGTGACAAAAGCCTGGTTTTAGCTGAACTAAAGAACAAAATTGTGCAACAAACTGTTAAGTTTAAGTTTTTCCATCCTCCAATTCTTTCATGTATATTTGGAGTCATTTTTATTAGTGAGAAGTTAAACTATACTCCAGAAAATGAAAGCTAATTTCCCCTCAGAAACAGGTAAGTGAACAGACGGCCCTTGTAGAAAATTATATATATATTTATCTATTAGACTTAGGATGCCTCCAGGATAAATATATGTGTCTAGTGGCAAAATTTGAAATCTAGTTCTTTCCCTTTGTGAAATCATTTATGGATTTCCTTTAAATTTTTTTTTTTAACTTATTAGTCCTGAACCATGAATGCCTTAGGAAGCAAAAGGTCCTGTTATTCCCTGGGCTGAAAGGACTCTGGGAGATGAGTGATAGATTATATAAGCTATACAAGGACAGTCAATTACTATTGAAATGTGCTAAATAATGCCCTGAGGACTGAATAAATTAGTGTCTTTTCTACAGAATTCAGTGTACTTTTGTATTGGTTCCATATAGCTTTGGAAGGTGGGCAAGCTGTTCCTTTCTCAATATGTAGAAGATGTTAGTATCTGGTAAAGAAAAGATGAAACATCTTCATATAGTCATTTAGTACACACTCATGTTCCATTAGTATTATTGGAAATTAAACATTTTTAACCCAAATAATAGGAGTTTGTTTAATGGCACTGCAACTTTTTAAGCCCACATGAATGCTTTTATTTAGAGCATTAGTTGTTTGTTTCTTCTTGAGTGTTTGGTCTGATAAGTTCAAAAGGTTTTCCAGAGGACTGGGAACAGAGCTCAACAACAGCTTCCAAATCTTTTTCAAATCTCTTAATAGTGCTGCATACAAAGAATTAGGTATCCCTGGATCCCATTCATAGCCTTGCTTTACTTCACCAGTAATTGGGAGGGGATCATATGAGATGATGTCAACACTAGCATGACCAATATATCATTGTAGAATAGGCTTATGACCTTGATAAACTTTTCTTGGCAGCCGAACATTCTGAAATATCTGCCAGATTTCAGGTCTATTGACAGTGCCAAATGTTTTTATTAGGTCACCATAGAATTCTGGGTGCTGTTCCATGTATGAAGCTGCAGAACTCACATTTGGAATTATGCACAGAATGTTGGAGCTGGAAGGGGCCTTAGAAATTTTCTAGTCTGGCCCTCATATTAATGATGAAGAAATGGAGGTACAGTTAATTGAAGTAAACTGCCCAAGATCACAAAACGAGTTAGTGGCAAAACCACGCTCACTGATCAGTTCCTCTGAACTCCAATTCCCTCTTACTAATGGTTGTTCCACTGTAAAAGTCATCAACTTTGCTGAACAGATGGAAGTGAAAGAAATGGTGAATCAGTGGGAATGGGCCAAGCAGTGAGGCATATCTATTCTTTATTATTCTCACTCAGAACATAGCTTTAAAAGCATTTTATTGTTGATTTAATGTTCTTTTGTAATCCTTGCTTTACTTAAGGTCCACTCTTCAGTACTTTTTTCTGATTAATTTTTTTACTGAGGTATAATTTTCATATAGTAAAATGCACAGATGTTAAGATCCTATATTTTAAAAATCAATATATACACCAATGAATCCATCAGTCAAATCAAGATATAGAATATTCCCATTACTGCAGAAAATTCCCCTGTGTTTTTGCAGTCAATCCACACCCCTTGTCTCCACCAGAGGAAACTATTATTTTGATTTATATCATCATTGATTGTTTTTGCCTCTTTTAGAACTTTGCATAAATGAAATCATATAGCATGTACTCTTTTGTGGCTGGCTTCTGCTTAACAAAATATTTTTGAGATTCTTCAATTTGCAATTGTACCAGTAGTTCATTCATTTTTGTTTCTGTGTAATATTTTTACCACCATTTATTTAACAATTTTCTTGCTGATAAACATTTGTGTTGTTTTCAGTTTGGGGTTATTATGAATAAATCTGCTGTGAACATTATAATACAAGCTTTTGATTGACAAATATTTATTAATCTTAGAAACATACTGAGGAGTGAAATTCCTAAGTCATAAGGTAGATGATATTTAACCTTCTTAGACACTGCTGTACAATTTTCCAAAGTGATTGTACCATTTCTACACCCGCCAACAATATATGTACCTTTCAGTTGCTCCAAACTTGACATTGTAGTCTTTATTTCAGGCATTCTGGTTGGTATATAGTGAGATCTCATGTGGTTTGATTTGTGCATTTTCCCCATGACTAACAATGTTGAGCAGCTTTTCATATGCTTATTGACCAATTATTTGTGAAAAATAAATTTCTTTTGTGAAATTTCTGTTTTTGTCCACTTTAAAAAAATTAATTTTGTCTTTTTATTATTAATTTACAACACTTCTTTCACAGATGTATCTATTAAAAATATTTTTCTCAAGGTCTAACTTGCCTTTTCAGTTAGTAATGGCATTTTTGATGAGTAGGAATTTTAAACTATGATAAAATTCATTTTTTTTCCATTCATGGTTGGTGTTATTTTTCTTAACTCCAGGGTCATAAAAAGTTTTCTTCTATGTTCTATAGTTTTAGCTTTTACATTTTACTCTTGAATCAATATCTGAATAGATGTAGATATTGCCACTTTGTTCTGAGCCTATCACCGGTGAACTCTAAATAAAAAGTTTCAATTACATCCTTAGGAAAATATAATACATTGTGATATTTAGTATTTGTCTTCAGACATGCTGCTTATACATCTATACAGAAAGTAGTTTTATGTCTCTTTAAAGCAATTAAACAACCCGTGAGATGGATCTATAGTCCTCACAGCTAAGAGTGTCTCTGCCTAGCATGTAGTGAGAATGGCAGCCTTCATTCTCACAGTTCCTAGAGCTCTGTATTTTGATATGAAAACTCAAATTGCCGTTCTTTTGATTGGTCATTTCGAACTGTTTTTTAATACATTGCTCTAGCTCATTTATGACATCGAATTGTTGCTATTTGTTTTGATAGCTAGATTTGGTGTTTCTCATTCCATGTTTACAATTATGAACTTAACCTATTGTTAATTAAGGGCAATATAGGAAAGAATTCCAGAATGTGAAAATATGAGAAGCAAGTAAGAAGAAAAAATAAGGCTATAAGTAAAATAATACCTTTCTAAACTCACTTAAAATGATGATGTATAAATTAAAGCAGGAGGTAATGTAAATTGTGCAAAGCTGATTAGGGACAGGATAGGGAGAGGCATGGAAAGCATGCAGGGGACTCAGCCTTTATACAATAAGAGTTTAGGAGACCAAGCTAATGGAAGGGTTTGAATGGAAGACAATGAGATGGCCTTAGAACTTAAGGCATGCAGAGACTGGAGCCAATGAGACAATAAGTGGAACAATTGCAATTTACCAGCAGAGGGGTACTAAGGATTGTTGTTGGAAGAATAGTGGAGGAGGAAAGATACCAGAGTTATTTCAGATTACTGATGTAGGGGAAAGAAAATTACACCAAGGATTTGAACATAATGGGTCAGGTAGCAAATAAGGGAAGCCAGCAACAATAGGAATGTTTAGGGAAAGAACATTTAGTTTAGAAATGTGCTGAGGACAGTGTTTGGACTTGGCAGATGTCAAGGCTTGAATTCCACCTTCACAACTTACCAGCGGCATGGCACTAAGCACATTGCAGAAGCTCACTGAATTTTTCTAAACTTATTTTTCTCATATGTAAAAATGATGTTATAGTACCCATCCCAAAAAATGTTTTGAGAAATCTGATTTAGAATATATAAAAATACTCAGTACTCTTGGGTTTGAGGTGCAGTGGAATATTAGACAGACCAACAGAAAGTTTTAAATATTATTGGTATTTTATAAACAGTTAAAACTGAGTTATAGGCAGTTCATTGAGTTGTTACTGTTCCATGGTTAAATTATGTTACTTTGTTGGACATTGAATACCCCCAACTCTAGCTATTGTAATAAACTTAAAATGAGCATATTTGTATACATACTATTTTCATTTTGTTAATATATCCTCTTATTTTTCTCCCAATACTTAATAGAGAAAAAAAAAAACAAATATGGCAAATACCTGATCAAATTTATGAGCTTTCATTTCCTGAAAAGCTAACATTTGATTTTCTTACACATTCCAGAATTGTGTGTAGGCTCTGGCTATACTAAGTAGATGACACGGTAAAATCCTAAAATGTTCATCTTGCAACTTTTTCCAGTCTGGAGTCTGTCTTTGGATCAGCAATAATTGCCTGGACAGCTATAATGGCTTCATTAACTGTTGTTTGTGTTCTGTGTTTTTTATGCAGTGATAGAGAAAATGCATCTCCCTTGTCAAAATCTAAATGTGCTCATCTAAACCTAACTGCATCTGATGTAAACACTTGTGATCTAAAATTCAAATTGCATGAAACTGAAGTTTAATGCAATCTAAAATTCAAATTGCATGAAACTGAAGTTTAAGCAAAACCATTAAACTGGCTTCAAAATCGGGAGTATTTACTTTGAAATGCATTTTTAAAGCTTCATAGTCCACATTGTTTTGTATTAATAGGCACCAAATATATATATATTTAGTACTATATTCTTATGCAAAATTTCTACCTAAACCAAAGAGCCATTCAATGACTGTTTATTGATCTGTGATCTTGAAGAAGCAATTAACATCTTGGATATATTTTTTGAAGAACTTTTCCAGTCACTGCCATATATCTATTTTAAATTTTTTTGGTTTCAATCTTGTAGTGTCTTGAGATTCTAGTCTTTAAGATAAACAATATGATTTCTAGCTTCTGTTTTATCTTTGCAGTTAATTTCAGCAGTGTTCTGAAATATATAAAATGCTTAATGAGATTCAGTGTTATCGTTACGTTAGGCTATGCCAGTTCCCACTTGTAAAAATGCTGCCAAAGCTAGAGCCTGTCTACCTGATTTTTTTTTCTCATTTATTACTTTTATTTTCACCTTTTATTTTAGGTTCAGGGGTACATGTGCAGATTTGTTACATGGGTAAATTATGTCTCATGAGAGTTTGGTGTGAAGATTATTTTGTCACCCAGGTAATGAGCATACCACTTGACAGTTTTTCAATCTTCATCCTCCTTTCAACCTCCCCTTAAGTAGACCCCAGTGTCTGCTGTCCCCATCTTTGTATCTATGTGTATTTGATTTTTAGTTTCTACTTATAAGTGAAAACATGCAATATTTGGATTTCTGTTTCTGTGTTTATTTCCATAGGATAATGTCATCCAGCTCCATCCATGTTGCTCTAAAGGACACGATTTTTTGCTTTTTATGACTGCATAGTATTCCATAGTGTATATGTACTACATTTTCTTTATCCAATCAACTGTTGGTGGGCAGTTAAGTTGATTCCATGTCTTTGCTATTGTGAATAGTGCTGTTATGAACATACATGTGCACACATGTGTCTTTGCTAGAATTATTTGTATTCCTTTGACTGTATATCCAGTAATGAGGTTGCCATATTGAATGGTAGTTCTAAGTTCTTTGATAAATCTTCAGACTACTTTCCACAGTAGCTGAACTAATTTATATTCCCACCGACAGTATATAGCCATTCCCTTTTCTCCAGAATCTTGCCACTATCTGTTATTTTTTGACTGTTTAATTAGAATTATTCTGACAGGTGTGAGATTCCATCTCATTGTGGTTTTGATTGACATTTCTCTTACAATTAGTGATGTTGAGCATTTTTTCATATGCTTTTTGGGTATGTGCATATCTTCTTCTGAGAAGTGCCTATTCACATCCTTTGCCCATTTTTAAATGGGATTATTTGATTTTGCTTGTTGTTTTGTTCCTTATAGATTCTGGATATTAGGCCTTTGTTAGATGCATAGTTTACAAATATTTTCTCCCTTTCTGTAGTTTGTCTCTTTACTCTGTTGATAGTTTCTTTGTCTGTGCAGAAGTTTTGTTTATTAGGTCTCCCTTGTCAATTTTTGTATTTGTTTCAATTGCTTTTGGAACCTTTGTCATCAAATCTTTGCCAAGGACTATAAGAAAACCCATTTGGTTTTCTTGTAGGATTTTTATAGTTTTTGTTTTACATTTAAGTCTTCAATACATCTTGAAGTTGAGTTTTGTGTATTGTGGAAGGAACAGATCCAGGGTTCAATCTTCTGCATATGGCCAGCCAGTTATCCCAGCACCATTTATTGAATAAGAAGACCTTTCTCCATTCCTTGTTATTGTTGTCTTTTTTGAAGTTCAGATGATTCCAGGTGTGTGGCTTTATTTCTGGGTTTTCCAACATGTTCCATTGGTTTATCTGTTTATCTGTTTTTGTACCAATACCATGCTGTTTTGGTTACTGTAGTCTTATAGTATAGTTTAAAATCAGGTAATATGATACCTCCTGCTTTCTTCTTTTTGCTTAGGATTGCTTTGGCTATTCAGGATTTTTTCTGATTCTATACGAATTTTAAAATAGTTTTTCCTAATTCTGTGAAAATTGGTGTTGGTAGTTTGATACAAATAGCATTGTATCTGTAAACTGCTTGGGGCACTATGGCCACTTTAACAGTATTGGTTCTTTCTATTCATAAGCATGGAATGTTTTTCCATTTATTTATGTTATTCCGACTTCTTTCAGCAGTGTTTTGTAATTCTTTGTAGAAATCTTTCATCTCCCATGCTTAGCTGTATTTCTAGGTTTTTTATTCTTTTTGTGGCTGTATTACTTCCTTCTTACACTGCTATAAAGAACTGCCTGAGACTGGGTAATTTATAAAGAAAAGAGGTTAAATTGACTCACAGTTCCACATGACTGGGAAGGTCTCAGGTAACTTACAACCATGTTGAAAGGGGAAGCAAGCATGTCATTCACACGGTGACAGGAGAGAGAATTGCAGAGTGAAGTGGGAAAAGGCCCTTATAAAACCATCAGATGTCTTGAGAACTCACTCACTATCATGAGAACAGTATGGGGGAACAGCCCCCATGACCTAATTACCTCACATGAAGTCCCTTCCCCAACATATGGAGATTACAATTCAAGATGAGATTTGGGGTGGTGATGCAGAGCCAGACCATATCAGTGGCTATTATAAATGAGATTGCATCCTTGATTTGACTCTAAGATTGGACATTATTGGTGTATATAAATGGTATAAGTTTTTCTACACTTATTTTGTATCTTGAAACTTTGCTGAAATTGTTTATTAGATCTGGGATTCTTTGGCAGGGACTATGTGATTTTCTAAGTATAGAATCATATCTTCTGTGAAGAGAGATAATTTGGCTTTCTCTCTTTTTATTTGGATGCCTTTTATGTCTTTCTTCTGCCTGATTGTTGTGGGTGGCACTTCCAGGAGTGGTGAGAGTGGGCATTCTTGTCTTATTACAAATCTCAAGGGGAATGGTTCCAGCTTTCTCCATTCAGTATGATTTTGGCTGTGGATTTTTCATCAATTGCTCTTATTATTTTGAGGTATGTTCCTTTATTTCTTAATTTGTTAAGGGTTTTTTAACTTTAAGGGGTATTGAATTTTATTAAAAGTCTTTTATGTGTCTGTTGAGATAATCATGTGGTTTTTGTTTTTAGTTCTGTTTATATGGTGAATTGCATTTATTGATTTGTGTATGTTGAACCAACCTTGCATCCCAGGAATAAAGCCTGCCTGATTGCAGTGGATTCACTGTTTGATGTGCTGCTGGATTCAGTTTGCTGATTTTTTTTTTTGAGGATTTTGCATATATGTCTATTAGGGATACTGGCTTGAAGTTTTCTTTTTTCATTGTGTCTCTGCTAGGTTTTGTTATCAGACTCATAGAATAAGTTAGGGATAAATCCCTCTTCCTCCCTTCTTTGGAATAGTTTCAGTAGGACTTTTATCAGCTTTTCTCTGTATGTCCGGTAGAAGTCAGCTGTGAATTCATCTGCCAGAGCTTTTTCTGGTTGGTAGGCTTTTTATTACTGATTCAATTCAAGAACTTGTTACTGATTGGTTTGGGGTTTCAGTTTCTTTATGGTTCAATACAACAGGTTCTTTGTTTCAAGGAATTTATCATTTTCTTCTAGCTTTTCAAGTTTGTATGCATAGAGATGTTCAAAATAGTCTCTGATGGTTTCTTGTATTTCTTTGGGGACTCTGATAAGAACTCCTTTGTTATTTCTGATTATGTTTACTGGGATCTTTTCCCTTTTCTCTTTATTAGTCTAGCTAGTAGAATATTAACCTTAAAAAAACCCCAACTATTGGTTTCATTAATGTTTTGTATGATTTTTTGCATCACAATTTTATTCAGTTCAGCTCTGGTTTTGGCTATTTTCTCCTGCTATATTTGGTGTTGGTTTGCTCTTGTTTTTACAGTTCTTCAATGTTGTTAATTTGAGATCATTCTAACTGTCTGATGTCGATGTTTAGCACTATTACTTTCTCTTAACACTGCTTTAGTGTCCAAGAGACTCTGATATGCTGTATTTTTACTTTCATGAGTTTCAAAGAATTTCTTGGTCCTACCCTAATTTTATTGTTTATCCCAAAGTGATTCAGAAGCAGGTATTAAATTGCTGTGTAATTCTGTGATTTAGAGAGATCTTGGTATGGTTTCTATCTTTATTCTGTGATCTGAAAGTGTAGTTGGTATAATTTCAGTTTTTTGGGATTTGTTGAAAATTGCTTTATGGCCAACAGTGTGGTTAACTTTAGTGTATGTGCCATGTGCAGGTGAGAAGAATGTGTATTCTGCTGTTTTTGAGGAGATTGTACTATAGTTGTCTGTTAGGTCCATTTGGTCAAGTGTCAAGTTTAGATCCTGAATATCTTTGTTGGTTTTCTGTCTCAATGATCTGTCTAATATTGTCAGTGGAGTGTTCAAGTCTCCTACTATTATTGTATGTTTATATAGTCTCTTCATAAGTCTCTAAGAACTTGTTTTATGAATCTGGGTGCTCCAGTGTTGGCTGTGTATATATTTAGGATGGTTAAGTCTTCTTATTGAATTGAAGTCTTTATCACTATATAATATTTCTCTGTCTTTTTTGATCATTGCTGGTTTAAAGTCTGTTTTGTCTGAAGTAAGAATAGCACCCCGTGCTCTTTTTGTTTTCCATTTGTTTGATGGATTTTTCTCCACCTTTTTACTCTGACCCTATTTGTGTCAGTGCATGTGACATGGGTCTCTTGAAGACAGCATACAGTTGGGTGCTGCTTATTTATCCAACTTGCTACTCTTTGTCTTTTAATAACCATTTAGCCCATTTATAATCAAGGTTAATATTGATATGTATGGATTTGATCCTGTCATTTTGTTGTTATGAAGACTTGATTGTGTAATTACTTTATAGTGTCTATGGATTATGTACTTAAGTATGTTTTTGTGGTGGCCAGTAATGATCTTTCATTTCCATGATTAGCACTCCCTTTAGGACCTCTTATAAGAGAGGTTTAGTGGTAAAAAAAATTCCCTTAGCATTTGCTTGTTTGAAAAGGATTTTATTTCTCCTTTGCTATGAAGCTTAGTTTCATTGGATATGAAATTCTTCGTTGGAATATCTTTTCTTTAAAAATGCCACATTTAAAGGAGGTGGCTGAGATGGCCAACTACAAGCAGCTAGTGTATGTTGCTCTCATGGAGAGGAACAGAAGGGGAAAGTAAATACAGCACCTTCAACTGAAACATCCAGCCACTTACGTTGGGAATAATCAAGGAAACAACTTGACCCAAAGAGAATGGAGAAAAGCGAGGGAGGATGATGGCCCATCTGGAATGACAGAGCCAGGGGAACCTCCCTCACCCAGGGGAGTGGTGAGTGAATGTGCAACCCTGGAAACCCATGCTTCTCTCATGGATCTTTGTAACTTTTAGGTCAGGAGATCCTCTCATTCATGAACCTACTTCACCAGGGCTTTAAGTCTGACACACAGAGCTATGTGGAGTCTCGGCAGAGCAGCCACTCAGCCATGTGCAGAGACCAAATACTTTAGATACTCAGAGTTTCTGGGCATCCTGGCAAAAGCAGCTGCAACTCCAGCAAAGCAGGAGGTTAGACCCCCATACATACCCCTAGGAAAGAGGCTAAATCCAGGAGGCCAAGCAGCAGCAGTCTGCAGACCCCACTTCTATGGCACCTTACAAGATAAGACCCACTGTCTTTGAATTCCAGCCAGCCACCGGTAGCAGCTTTACATCTGCCTGAGATGGACCTCCCAGGGGGATGGGTGGGCTGCCATTTTTGCTGTTTAGGTGACTTAGCCATTCCAACCTTCAGGCTTAGGAGACTCCAAGCTGACTGGGGGCAGAGGTGATACCTCAACACAGCACTGCTAGGGCCTCCAGCCACCTCGATCAGTGTCCTCCTGCATACAGAGATATGAAACCTCTCTAGGACAGAGCTCCCTTGGTGTGGGGGGTGGGGGTGTGGGCTGCCATTTTTGCTGTTTGGGCAACTTATCCATTCTAGCCCTTGGGCTTTGGAAAGTCCAAACTAATTGGGGGCAGAGACAGTACCCCAGTATAGCACAGCTGCTCTGTGAAAATGTGGCCTGACTGCTTTTTAAAGCAGGTCCCTGATCCCGTTCATCATCACTGGGTAGAGCCTCCCAACAGAGGTCTCAAGCCACCTCCTACAGGTGCATTTGGGCTAGCAATAGGTCCATACCTCCCTGGGATTGAGCTCCCAAAGGGAGAGGCAGGCTGCCATATTTGCTGTTTCACAGCCTTCACTGGTGACAACTCCAGGCACTTGAAAATGTGAGGCAACTAGAGACTAAATCAGACCCCCAGCATACCACAGCAGCCCTACAGAAAAGTGGCTAGACTGTCACATGTGTGCCCATTCCCATATCTCCTCACCAGGCAGGTCCTCCATGCCTGGGCCTCTAGCCACCCCTGACCAGAATTATCAAGCCAGTAGCAACTTGGCAATTCCCTGAACAGAGCCTCCAGGGGCAACTGAAAACCTCTCTTCCATTGCCTTTGAAGAGAAACTGTTTTTATTACCCTCAGACTAATGAAGTAGTAAAGACCTTAGGTGCCTCATCCACACCTCCAACAAGCTGCAGTTGACCCAAGCAGAGGAGGCCAATCCATCTCTCATGGGTCGCATACACCCTCTACTGATCATCACCAGACAGGGAACCCTTGGCTACAACCCTCCATCTTGGGTTGATTTCACTGAGTGATTGCTGACCCACATCTATCTGGGGTGGAGTCCGCAGGAGACAAGCAATGTAGTGGCACAGCAGGCCAGCTGATGTGGACCCCAGAGGGTTTGGTGCGGAGCTGCATCTTTAGTGGAGTTTGGCCAGGAACAGCCATCCTTCTAGTTTCAACTTGCTCCCATAAAAGACGTTAGCCTTAGGGGAACTGTTGGACTTGATTTCTGCGGGGTGGTCTGGCACATCAGATGAGGTTGGTCAAACCTGATCACTCCATGGTCCACTGGCATCTAACAGGGCCCCAGCCTGGCCATGCCCACTTACAGGGGAGTTCAAGGTGCCCTGGGGCAAACAACATAGCTTCTATGATAGTAGACTGTGCTTGACCAGTGGAGAGGTCCAGTGTGGAAGCCCTTATGGCCATGCACCAGCTTACACCCTCCCTTCTTATACTACAGCTTCCCCTGAGCCCATGGCAAGTCCCCACATCATTTTGCTGGCATGTAACTGCACAGGCAGGTTTTGCTTTACTTGCCCTGCCAGCATGCAGGAGTGCAGTACACTGCCCCACCCCTGTTGACCACTATTGCAGATGTAGTCTTGGCGGGCACAGAACCAGCAAGCCCTGCACCCACTAGTGCCCCACCCTTGTCCTAATGCTGGGCAGAAGACAGGGGATCCTCCCACATCCTGAGCAATCACTTTCACTTGCGGAACACAGGAAGGCAACTAAATTTGCACCAGGCAGCACCATACTCCAAGTTAACACAACCTTGAGTGCAATAGCACACACAGTCTCCAGCAGGGGCCCTCCTGCTCCTAAATGCCCTTACCCCCTAGTGCAGTGGACTCTAAACCTTGAGGATCCAGAGAATAAAGTTGGAGCCCAATACAAGTCCCCAAGAATTAGAGCATACAGTCCAGGAGTTGGGAGTGGAACATTAAAACCTCCCCCAAATGAAGCCAGTCTACTGAATCCACCTTATATCACAATCAAACCCTCAAAGTTATCAAATAGGATAAAAGAAAAAAAATCCAAGATCAGCAGCCTCAAAGATTGAAGATAGATAAGCCCACAAAGATTAGAAAGAATCAGTGCAAGAATGCTGAAAACTCAAAAAGCCAGAGTGCCTTTCCTCCAAATGACTGCAACACCTCTTCACCAAGGTTTTGGAACAAGGCTGAGGCTGAAGATGGCTGAAATGACAGAAGTAGAATTCAGGATAGGGGTAGGTACAAAGTTCACTGAGCTACAGGAATATGTGGTAATCCAATTCAAGGAAGATAAAAATCATAATAAAACAATGCAGGAACTGACAGACAAAATAGCCGTATAAAGAAGAACATAACTGACCCTATAGAGCTAAAAATCATACTACAAGAATTTCATAATGCAATCACAAATATCAATAGCAGAATAGACAAAGCAGAGGAAAGAATCTCAGAGCTTAAAGACTGACTTTCTTAAATAAGACAGGGAGACAAGAATAGAGAAAAAAGAATAAAAAGGAATGAACAAAACCTATGAAACTATGGGATTACAAAAGGAGACTGAATCTATGAATGACTTGTATAATGAAAGAGATGGGGAAAATGGAACCAACTTGTAAAACATACTTCAGTATATTTTCCAGGAGAGTTTCCCCAACTTAACTAGAGAGGCTAACATTCAAATTCAGAAAATTCAGAGAAGCCCAGTAAGATTCTTCACAAAAAGATCATCCCTAATAACACATAATCTTCAGATTCTCCAAGGTCAAAATGAAAGAATGAAATGTTAAAGGCAGCTAGAGAGAAAGACCAGGTCACATACAAAGGGAAGCCCATCAGACTCATATACAAAAGGAAGCCCATCAGACTAACAGAAGACCTCTCAGCAGAAACCTTACAAGACAGAAGAGACTGTGGACCAATATTCAACATTCTTAAAGAAAAGAAATTCTAACCATGGAAATTGAACAACCTGCTACTGAATGACTCTTGGGTAAACAATGAAATTAAGGCAGAAATCAAGAAGTTCTTGAAACTAATGAGTACAAAGAGAAAATGTACAGAGTATCTAGATCACAAATAAGACAGTGATAAGGGGGAAATTTATAGCAATAAATGCCTACATCAAAAAGTTTGAAAGATCTCAAGTTAACAACCTAAAATCACAACTAAAAGACCTAAAGAACAGGACAAACAAATCCTAAAGCTAGCAGAAGACAAGTAAGAACCAAAATCAGAGCTGAACTGAAGAAGACTGAGACACCAGCAACCATTCAAAAGATCAACAAATCCAGGAGCTATTCTTTGAAAATATTAGTAAAATAGATAGACCACTAGGTAGACTAATAAAGAAGAAAGAAGAGAAATTCAAATAAACACAATCAGAAACACAAAGGGAGATATTACCACTGACACCCCAGAAATACAAACAACAATCAGAAAATATTATGAACATCTCTATGCACATAAACTAGAAAATCTAGAAGAAATGGATACATTCCTGCTCATATACACCCTCCCAAGACTGAACCAGGAAAAAAATTGAATCCCTGAACAGAACAATAACAAACAATGAAATTGAGGCAGTAATAAGTGGCCTACCAACCAAAAAAAAAAAAAAAAAAAAAAAAGCCCAGGACTAGATGGATTCACAGCTGAATTTTACCAGATGTACAAGGAAGAGTTGGTACTATTCCTACTGAAACTATTCCAAAAAATTGAGGAGGAAGGCCTCCTCCCTAACTCATTCTAGAAGGCCAGTATAATCCTGTTACCCAAACCTGGGAAACATAGAAGAAAAAAAGAAAACTTCAGGCCAATATCCTTCATGAACATTGATGCAAACATCCTCAACAAAATGCTGGCAAGCCAAATTCAGCAGCACATCAAAAAATTTATCCACCAGGATCAAGTAGGCTTTATCTCTGGGATGCAATGTTGGTTCAACATACACAAATCAGTAAATGTAATTCATTACATTAATAGAACTAAAGACAAAAAAACCACATGATCACTTCAATAGATGCAGAAAAGGCTTTTGATAAAATTCAACATTCATTCATATTAAAAACTCTCTATAAACTAGGTATTGAAGAAACATACCTCAAAATATTAAGAGCCATATATGACAAACCCACACCCAACATCATACCGAATGGGCAATAGCCAGAACTACTCCCCTTGAAAACTGATACAAGACAAGGATGTCCTCTCTCACTATTCCCATTCAACATAGTATTGGAAGTCCTGGCCAGGGCAATCAAGCAAGAGAAAGAAATAAAGGACATCCAAATAGGAAGAGAGGGAGTCAAACTATCTTTGTTTGTAGATGACAGAGTCCAATGTTAGAAAACCCTATTGTCTCAGCCAAAAAGCTTCTTAAGCTGATAAACAACTTCAGCAAAGTCTCAGGATACAAAATAAATGTTCAAAAATCGATAGCATTTCTACACATTAACAGCAGTCAAGCCGAGAGCCAAATTAGGAACAAATTCTAATACACAATAGCCACAAAAAGAATAAAATATCTAGAAATACAGCTAACTTTGGAGGTGAAAGATCTCTACAAAAGAACTACAAAACACTGCTCAGAGATATCAGACATAACACAAGCAAATGGAAAAACATTTTATTCTCATGGATAGGAGGAATGAGTGTCATTAAATTGGCCATATTACCCAAAGGAATGTATAGATTTAATGATATTTCTATTAAACTACTATTCAGATTCTGCAAAGAACTATAAAAAAACTATTTTAAAATTCCTATGGAACCAAAAAAGAGACAGAATAGCCAGGGCAATAAACTAAGAAATAAGAACAAAGCTGGAAGCATTACATTCCCTGACTTGAAAATATACTACAGGGCTACAGTAACCAAAACAACATGGTACTGGTATAGGAGCAGACCTATAGACCAATGGAACAGAATAGAGAACCCAGAAATATGTCTGAACACCTTCAGCTATCTGATCTTTGATTAATCTGAGAAAAACAAGCAGTGGGAAAAGGGTTTTCTATTAAGTAAATGGCGATGGGATAACTGGATAGCCATATGTAGAAGATTAAAACTGGAGCTCATCCTTACACCATATACAAAAATTAACTCAAAATGAATTAAAGACTTAAATGTAAAACCCAAAACTATGAAAACCTTGGGAGACAACCTAAGCAATACCATTCAGGACATATGCACTGGCAAAGATTTCATGAAAAAGATGCCGAAAGCAATTGCAACAAAAGCAAAAATTGACACAAAGGGTATCATTAAACTAAAGAGCTTCTGCACAGCAAAAGAAACTATTGACAGAGTAAACAGACATCCTACAGAAAGGGAGAATATTTTGCAAACTATGCATCTGATAAAGGTCTGGTATCCAGCATCTATATGGAAATTAAACAAATTTACAAGAAAAAAAAACTCATTAAAAATGGGCAAAGAACATGAACAGCCACTTTTCAAAATAAGACATACATGTGGACAACAATCATATGAAAAAAGCTCAATATCATTGATCTTTAGGGAAATACAAATCAAACCACAATGAGATTCCATCTCACACCAGTTAGAATGACTATTATTAAAAAGTCAAAAAATAACAGATGCTGGGAGGTTGTGGGGAAAGAGGAATTCTTATACCCTGTTGGTGGGAGTGTAAATTAGTTCAGTCATTGTGGAAGACAGTGTGGTGACTCCTCAAAGCCCTAAAGACAGAAATACCATTTGACCCAGCAACCCTATTACTGGGTATAAACCCAAAGGAATATAAATAATTCTATTATACAGACACATGCATGCATATGTTCATTGCAACACTCTTCACAATAGCAAAGACATAGAATCAACTTAAATTCCCATCAATGATAGACTGGATAAAGAAATGTGGCACATATGCAACACGAAATACTATGCAGTCATAAAAAGAATGAGATCGTGGCCTTTGCAAGGACATGGATGGAGCTGAAGGGCATTATCCTTAACAAATTAATGGAGGAACAGAAAACCAAATACCACATGTTCTCATTTATAAGTGGGAGCTAAATGATGAGAACACAGGGATACATAGAGGGGAACAACACACACTGGAGCCCTTTGGAGGGTGTAGGGTGGGAGGAGGGAAAGGATCAGGAAAAATAACTATTGGCCTAATACCTGGGTGATGAAATAATCTGTACAACAAACCCCCATGACTCATGTTTACCTATGTAATAAGCCTTCACATGTATCCCGGAACTTAAAATAGAAGTTAAAAAATAAGCTGAAGATAGGCCCCTAATCTCTTCTGGCTTGTAACATTTCTACTGAAAGGTCCTCATTAGCCTGATGGGGTTTCCTTTGTAGGTGTCCTGCCCCTACTCTCTTTCTGCAGCTAATATTTTTTCTTCTGCTTTGACCTTGGAGAACTTGATGACCATGTGTCTTGGGGATGTTTGTCTTGAATGTTATCTCACAGGGATTCTCTGAATTTCCTGAATTTGCATGTTGACCTCTCTATCGAGGTTGGAGATATTTTTGTGGACAATATGCTCAAATAAGTTTTCCAAATTGATTGCTCTCTCTTCCTCTTTTTCAGGGATCCCAGTGTGTCATAGGTTTGGTCTGTTTACATAATCTCATATTTCTTGGAGGTTTTGTTTTTTTTAAGTTTGTCTGACTTGATTCAAAGAAGCCATAATCAAGTTCTGAGATTCTTTCCTCAAGTTGGTCTATTTTGCTGGTAATACTTCCAATTGTATTACAAAATTCTTTTTTTTTTAGTTCCTAAAGGCTTTTAAAAAAATTAAAAAATATATCATAATAAGTTATTTAGTGGTGATTTCTGTGATTTGGGGGCACCCATCACCCAGGCAGTGTGCACTGTACCCAATGTGTAGTCTTTTATCCCTCACCCCCTCCCACCCTTTCCCCAAGTTCCAATGTCCATGATACCATTCTTATGCTTTTGCATCCTCATAGCTTAGCTCCCACTTATGAGTGAGAACATATGATGTTTGGTTTTCCATTCCTGAGTTACTTCAACTAGAATAATGGTCTCCAATTCCATCCAGATTGCTGTGAATGCCATTATTTCATTCCTTTTTATGGCTGAGTAGTATTCCATGGTGTATATATACATTTTCTTTATTCACTCATTGATTGATGTGCATTTGGACTGGTTCCATGTTTTTGCAATTGCAAATTGTGCTGCTATAAACATGTGTTTGCAAGTATCTTTTTCATATAATGACTTCTTTTCCTGTGGGTAGATACCAGGTGTAGGACTGCTAGATCAAATGGTTGATCTACTGATCTACATTCCTTAACAGATGAGGTTAAGGAATCCTCATGCTGTTTTCCATAGTGCTTATACTAGTTTACATTTGTACAAACAGTGTAAAAGTGTTCCATTTTCACCACATCCATGCCAACATCTATTATTTTGTGATTTCTTGATTATGGCTATGCTTGCAAAAGTAAGGTAGTATCACATTTTGGTTTTGATTTGCATTTCTCTGATCATTAGTAATGTTGAGCATTTTTTTCATATGCTTGTTGGCCATTTTGTATATCTTCTTTTGAGAATTGCCTATTTATGTTTTTAGCACAATTTATCGTGGGAATGTTTGCTTTTTTCTTGCTGTTTTGTTTGAGTTCCATGTAGATTCTGGATATTAGTCCTTTGTCAGATGTATACATTGCAAAGATTTTATCCCATTCTGTGAGTTATCTGTTTACTCTGCTGATTATTTCTTTTGCTGTGCCAAATCTTTTTAGTTTAATTTAATCCCATCTATTTATTTTTGTTTTTGTTGCATCTGCTTTTGGGTTCTTGGTCATGAAGTCTTTGCCTGAGCCAATGTCTAGAAGGGTTTTTTTTTCAATGTTATCTTCTAGAATTTTTATGGTTCAGGTCCTAGATTTAACTCTTTTATCCATCTTGAGTTGATTTTTGCATAAGGTGAGAGATGAGGATCCAGTTCCATTCTTCTACTTGTGGCTTGCCAACTATCCCAGTACCATTTGCTGAATAGGGTGTCATTTTCCCATGTTATGTTTTTGTTGCTTTGTCAAAAATCAGTTGACTTAAAGTATTTGGCTTTATTTCTGGGTTTCCTGTTCTGTTCCATTTGTCTATATTCCTGTTTTTTTTTTTTTTTTTTTTTTTTTTTTTTTTTTTTTTTTTTACCAGTATCATCCTGTTTTGGTGACTATGACTTTATAGTGTAGTTTGAAGTCAGGTAATGTAATGCCTCAAGATTTGTTCTTTTTGCTTTGTCTTGCTTTGGCAATGTGGGCTCTGTTTTGGTTATATATGAATTTTAGGATTTTATTCCTAGTTACATGAAGAATGATAGTGGTATTTTGATGGTAATTGCATTGAATTTTTAGATTGCTTTTGGCAGTGTGGTCATTTTCCCAATATTGATTCTACCCATCATGAGCATGGGATGTGTTTCCATTTGTTTGTGTCATCTATGATAATTTTTAGCAGTGTTTTATAGTTTTCCTTGTGAGATTTTTCACCTCCTTGGTTAAGTATATTCCTAAGTATTTTATTTTATTTTTGCAGCTAATTGTAAAAGGAGTTGAGTTCTTGATTTGATTCTAGCTTAATTGCTGTTGGTGTATAGCAGGGCTACTGATTTTTGTACATTATTTTGTATCCTGAACTTTACTGAATTCATTTACCACTTCTAGGAGCTTTTCGGATGAGTCATTAGGTTTTTCTAGGTATACGAACATATCTTGTGCAATCATCAACAGTTTGACTTCCTCTTTACCTATCTGGATACACTTTATATATTTTTTCTCCTGTCTGATTGCTCTGGATAGGACTTCCAGTACTATGTTGAATAGAAGTGGCGGAAGTGGGCATTCTTGTCTTGTTCCAGTTCTCAGAAGGAATGCTTTCAACTTTTCCCCATTCAGTATAATGTTTGTTGTGGGTTTGTTATAGATGGCTTTTATTACCTTAAGGTATGTTCCTTCTATGCTGATTTTGCTGAGGGTTTTAATTATAAAGTGATGCTGGATTTTGTCAAATGCTTTTTCTGCATCTATTGAGATGATCATGTAGTTTTTGTTTTTAATTCTGTTTATGTGGTGTATCACATTTACTAACTTGTGTATGATAAACCATCCCTGCTTCCCTGGTATGAAACCCACTTCATCATGTTGTATTATCTTTTTGATATGTTGCTGAATTCAGTTATCTGGTATTTTGTTGAGAATTTTTGCATCTATGCTCATCAGGGATATTGGTCTGTAGTTTTCTTTATTTGTTGTGTCCTTTCCTGGTTTTGGTATTAGGGTGAAACTGGCTTCACAGAATAATTTAGGGAGGAATCCCTCTTTATCTTTTGGAATAGTCTCAATAGGATTGGTACCAATTCTTTGAATGTCTGATAGAATTCTGCTGAGAATCCATCTGGTTCTGGACTTTTTTTGTCGTTGTTAACTTTTTAATTATCATTTCAAGCTCACGGTTATTGGTCTGTTCAGAGTTTCTATTTCTTCCTCATTTAATCTAGGAGGGTTGTATTCTTCCAGGAATCTATCCATTTCCTCTAGGTTTCTAGTTTATGTACATAAAGGTGTCCATAGTAGCCTTAAATGATCTTTTGTATTTCTGTGGTATTGGTTGTAATACTTTCCATTTCATTTCCAGTTGAGCTTATTTGGATGTTCTCTCCCCTTTTCTTAGTAAATCTTGCTAATGGTTTCTTAATTTTATTTATCTTTTCAAAGAACCAAGTTTTTGTTTCATTTGTCTTTCGTATTTTTTAAAAAATTTCATTTAGTTCTACCCTGATCTGTCTTTTTCTGTGCTGGATTTGGGTTTGGTTTGTTCTTGCTACTCTTATTACCTGAGGTTTGACCTTAGATTGTCTATTTGTGCTCTTTCAGACTTTCTGATGCTGGCATTCAATACTATAAGCTTTCCTCATAGCACTGCTTTTGCTATATCCCAGAGGTTTTGATAGGTTGTGTCACTATTATCATTCAGTTCAAAGAATTTTTAAATTTTCATCATGAGTTTATTGTTGACCCAATGATCATTCAAGAGCAGGTTATTTTATTTCCATGTATTTGAATGGTTTTAAGGGTTCTTTTTGGAGTTGATTTCCAGTTTTATTCCTCTGTGGTCTGAGACAGTACTTGATAAAATTTCAATTTTCTTAAATTTGTTGAGACTTGTTCTGTGGCCTATCATATAGTCTATTTTGGAGAATGTTCCATGTGCTGGTGAATAGAATGTATACTCTGGAGTTGTTTGGTAGAATGTTCTGTAAATGTCTGTTAAGTCCATTTATTATAAGGTATAGTTAAGTCCATTGTTTCTTTGTTGACTTTCCATCTTGATGACCTGTCTAGTGCTGTTAGTGGAGTATTGAAGTCCCCCATTATTATTGTGTTGCCATTTATCTCATTTTTTAGGTCTAGTAGTAATTGTTTTATAAATTTGTGAACTCCAGTGTTAGGTGCATATATATTTAGGATTGTGATATTTTCCTGTTGCACTAGTCATTTTATCATTATATAATGTCCATCTTTGTCTTCTTTAACTGCTGTTCTGTTAATGTTTGTTTTGTCTCATATAAGAATAGCTATTCCTGATCGTTTTGGTGTCCATTTGCAAGTGGTATCTTTCTTCACCCCTTTACATTAAGTTTATGTGAGTCCTTATGTCTGTGTCAGGTGAGTATCTTGAAGAGAAAAGATATATGGTTGATGAATTCTTATTCACTCTGCAATTCTATATATATATATTTTTTTGAGATGAAGAGTCCCTCTCTGTCACCAGGCTGGAGTGCAGTGGCACAATCTCAGCTCACTGCAACCTCTGCCTCCTGGGTTCAAGCAATTCTCCTGCCTCAGCCTCCCAAGTAGCTGGGACTACAGGTGCATGTCACCACACCCAGCTAATTTTTGTGTTTTTGGTAGAGGCAGGGTTTCACCATGTTGGACAGGATGGTCTTGATCTCTTGACCTCATGATCTATCTGCCTCAGCCTCCCAAAGTGCTGGGATTACAAGTATGAGCCACTGTGCCTGGCCTATTCTACATCTTTTAAGTGGAGTATTTAGGCTATTTATATTCAACATTATTATTGATATGTGAGGAACTGTTCTATTCATCATGTTATTTGTTGCCTGAATTTTTTTTCATTGTGTTATTGTTTTATAGGTCCTTTGAGATTTATGCTATAAGGAGATTCTATTTTGGTGTATTTTGAGGATTTGTTTCAAGATTTGGAGCTTTTTTTTTTTTTTAGCAGTTTTTGTGCTGCCTTGGTAGTGGCAAATTCTCTCAGCATTTGTTTGTCTGAAAAAGACTATCTTTCCTTTCATTGGATACAAATTTCTTGGCTGATAATTGTTTTGTTTAAGGAGGCTAAATATAGGACCCCAATCTCTTCTAGCTTGTAGGGTTTCTGCTGAGAAATCTGTTAATTTGATAGTTTTTTTAATAGGTTACCTGATGCTTTTGCCTCATAGCTCTTAAGATTCTTTCCTTCATCTTCACTTTAGATAACTTGACGACTATGTGCTGAAGTTATGATCTTTTTGCAATGAATTTCACGGATGTTCTTTGTGCTTATAATATTTGGATATCTAGATCTCTAGCAAGGCTGGGGAAATTTTTCTTGATTATTTCCTCAAATATGTTTTCCAAACTTTTATATTTCTCTGCTTTGGGAACACCAATTATTCTTAAGTTTGGTAGTTTAACATGATCCCAAATTTCTTGGAGTTTATGTTCATTTTCCAAAAATTCTTTTTTCTTTGTCTTTGTTGAATTGGTTAATTCGCAAACCTCGTCTTTGAGCTCTGAAGTTCTTCTTTCTTTTGGTTTGATTCTATTGCTCATACCTTCCAGTGCATTTCGCATTTCTCTAAGTGTATCCTTCACTTCCAGAAGTTGTGATTGTTATTTATTCATGCAATCTGTTTCACTGGGGATTTTTTCATTCATATCTAGTATCATTTTTTTGATTTCTTTAAGTTGAACTTTACCTTTTGCTGGTGCTCCCTTGATTAGCTTAATAACTGACCTGAATTCTCTTTCTGGCAATTCAGAGATTTCATCTCGATTTGGATCCATTGCTGGTGAGCTAGTGCCATCTTTTGGGGGTGTTAAAGAAACCTGTTTTGTCATGTTACCACAGTTGTTTTTCTGATTCCTTCTCATTTGGGTAGACAATGTCAGAGGGAAGATCTGGGGCTCAAGGGCTGCTGTTCAGATTCTTTTGTCCCATAGAGTGATTGCTTTATTTAATACTCTCTGCCTTCCCCTAGGGATGGGGCTTCCTGACAGCCAAACTGTAGTGATTTTTTTTTTAATTATACTTTAAGTTTTAGGGTACATGTGCACAACGTGCAGGTTAGTTACATATGTATACATGTGCCATGTTGGTGTGCTGCACCAATTAACTCATCATTTAACATTAGGTATATCTCCTAATGCTATCCCTCCCCACTCCCTGCAACCCACAACAGGACCCAGTGTGTGATGTTCCCCTTCCTGGGTCCATATGTTCTCATTGTTCAATTCCCACCTCTGAGTGAGAACACGTGCTGTTTGGTTTTTTTGTCTTTGAGATAGTTTGCTGAGAATGATGGTTTCCAGCTTCATCCATGTCCCTACAAAGGACATGAACTCATCATTGTTTATGGCTGCCTAGTATTCCATGGTGTATATATGCCACATTTTTTTAATCCAATCTATCATTGTTGGACAATTGGGTTGGTTCCAAGTCTTTGCCATTGTGAATAGTGCTGCAATAAACATACGTGTGCATGTGTCTTTATAGTAGCATGATTTATAATCCTTTGGGTATATACCCAGTAATGGGATTGCTGGGTCAAATGGTATTTCTAGTTCTAGATCCCTGAGGAATCGCCACACTGACTTCCACAATGGTTGAACTAGTTTACAGTTCCACCAACAGTGTAAAAGTGTTCCTATTTCTCCACATCCTCTCCAGCACCTGTTGTTTCCTGACTTTTTAATGATTGCCATTCTAACTGGTGTGAGATGGTATCTCATTGTGGTTTTGATTTGCATTTCTCTGATGGCCAGTGATGATGAGCATTTTTTCATGTGTCTTTTGGCTGCATAAATGTCTTCTTTTGAGAAGTGTCTGTTCATATCCTTCATCCACTTTTTGATGGGTTTTTTTGTTTTTTTCTTGTAAATTTGTTGGAGTTCATTGTAGATTCTGGATATTAGCCTTTGTCAGATGAGTAGATTGCAAAAATTTTCTCCCATTCTGTAGGTTGCCTGTTCACTCTGATGGTAGTTTCTTTTGCTGTGCAGAAGCTCTTTAGTTTAATGAGATCCCATTTGTCAATTTTGGCTTTTGTTGCCATTGCTTTTGGTGTTTTAGACATGAAGTCCTTGCCCATGCCTTTGTCCTGAATGGTATTGCCTAGGTTTTCTTCTAGGGTTTTTATGGTTTCAGGTCTAACATTTAAGTCTTTAATCCATCTTGAATTAATTTTTTATAAGGTGTAAGGAAGGGATGCAGTATTTCTCTTCTGGATCCAGCCACCCAGTGGTGCTACCAGGCTCCAGACTGACACTGGGGAGTGGCTGCAAACAGTTCTGTCATGTGATCTATCTTCAGGTCTCTCAGCCATAGATACCAGCACCTGCTCTGGTAGAGGTGGCAGGAGAGTAAGGACTCTGTGAGAGTCTTTGGTTGTATTTTTGTTCAGTGCAATGGTTTTGTATTGGTTGGCTTCCAGCATGGAGTAATGCTTTTAAGAGCACTTCAGCTGCAGTAGTATAGGGAGGATACAAGCTTGCCCTAGGGTCAGGCAGTGGGTGGGGCCATAGAGCTCCGAAGAGATTATGTCCTTTGTCTTTGGCTACCAGGGCAGGTAGAAAAAGACCATCAGTTGGGGGCAGGATTAGACTTAGGCAGGGCTTGCTGCGGCTGCTGTGGGGGATGCAGGTGTGTTTCCCAGGCCAATGGAGTTATGTTCCCAGCAGGATTATGGCTGCCTCTGCTCTGTCACACAGGTTGCCAGGGAAGTGGGGGAAAGCCAGCAGCCACAGGCCTTACTCAGCTCCCACACAGCCCGCAACCAAAAGGCAGTTCTCACTTTCACCATGCCCTCTCAACAGCACTGAGTTTTTTCCAGGCAGCTGGTAGCAGAGCTGAGAACTTGCCCCAGGTTACAAGCCTCCCAGCTTAGAAAGAGAGCAGACTCACAGTTCCTTGGCTTGTCCCATGGAGCCTGTAGTGGCAATCCATCCCTTCAAAGGGTCTGTGGATTCTCTCAGCTTTCCTGATATGTCCCTATGGTAGTTCTTGGAGCAAAAGTTAACGATGTGAGTCTCCACGTGCTGCTATGTCCATGTGAGTGGGAGCTGCAAGTTACTCCTGCCTCCTATCTGCCATTTTTTTTCCTTTTTCCTCTGTATTATGAAATTTTTACAGAGAGTTATTCAGCTCTATCAGATCAGTTTGTTTCTTTCTTAAAATGGCTATTTTGTCTTTCAGCTGTTGTATCATTTTATGGGATTGCTTAGATTTCTCGAATTGGTTTTCGACTTTCTTTATGGCTATGCAAATTCTGAATTCTATGTTTGTCATTGCAGATATTTCAGTCTGGTTATGGACCATTGCTGGGGAGCTAGTGTGGTTACTTCAAGGTAAAGAGACACCCTAGCTTTTTGAGTTGCCAGAGTTCTTGCACTGTGTTGATCTGATTTTTAAAATACTGATGGCATGAGCAAAATCCACTTCTTTTAACTTTCTGCATCATGTTGTACTCTGCAATTTCTCAGTTGATTAATGATAATAATATTAATGTTACATTTATTAAGAAGTTAGCATTTTGTCAGGCACTCTACTAAGTACCTTAGTGATATCTTCCTGAGAACCTTATTCTCATCTTTATGTTAGAGGTGAGACAACTGAGAAGTAAAAAATTAATGAGTTTGATTAATGTCACCTATTTAGTAAGTTGCAGATCTCGGACTGTGACCCAAACTGTTTGGTTCTAAACTCTTCTGAATAACAATCTTATTGTATTGCTTATTAAATAGTAGATTAGCAGAGCACTAAATTGTCTTTCAATACCAACGAAAACTTCGAATTTCCTATAGACGTCTACTGCCCCTAGTAAACATTTTCATGCCCAAAGGCTAAGCAATAACATAACTTTGAAGACCTTTATGATATTTAGTTTCAATTTCTCAGAGTGCATCTTAATTGCTTTAAGTTTGAACACTGGGTTTAATTAAACACACATGTAGACGTATACACACACCTCACAATATCTTTTATTCTTTGCTTAGTAAAACTCAGTGCATATTAACTTCAAATTAGAGATTATCCATGTTTACTAAAATGTAAAATAATTACCAAAGTGTGATGGTATTTTAAAAATAAATATTTGGTGTTATTTTATCAACATGTATCGTTTATTAACTGTTTACTTTCAGACCTTGCAATAAAACTGTTCAAAATCTGTCTCTTGGGAACTGTTTAGTTGGCTTATTATATATTCCTTAAATTTATAGCTTTCATCCAGGTCTGTTAATATTTTCAATGTTCACAACTTAAAAAAATTTAACTAGGATGTAACTGCTTTGCAGATTACTTCATCAATACAGTCTTCCCTCCGTAGACTACTGTAATTCAGGATCTGTCAGAGGGTTATTTAATGAGCCCCTCCTATTTACAGTATTTATAACCCACTAGGCTAACTACATCAATTTCTGAGACACTGAAGAAGATTGTAGAAATTTATTTTGTTGTAAATCTATGATGCTTTGCAGGTGTGCTTTGCAATATTTTTTTCCTGAGTTAAAAGAAATTGTACTCAGTTATTTTTAAAAATCAGCTTTGAGATTAACAATTAGATATCAAAATTATCTAAAAGTATATTTAGAACATACTTATATTTGTACATCAGATTTGGTTATACTCACTTTTATAGCCAGCAAATAGTTCCCCCAAAGACTAAACCAATTTAGGTCAATTAGGTTAAAAAAAAAAAAATTGTGGATTTACTTTTGGCAAATTTCTCTAAAATTAGCTCACTTCATAAATCATATGCCAAATGGATTTCAACAGGTTTTTGTTTAAAGCATTTAATATTCTCCTAATGCAAAGAGAAAACCCCAAGCCTGTTAAAGTTTTTCAGTGCAATTTTATCGGGTTTCTTTGTTGTATCATTAAAATCAATTTTATCAAGAGTTTCTTCCCTCTCCAGTCATCTTAGATTTGTAGAAATTGGTGCTGAAGACTTGTATTACAAATAGCTTATCTTTTATAAACCAAATTATAGTGTTAGCATAATAACTAAAAAAAATTCTTAGTTTTATGGGAGGTAAATAATTTAATGATTTTATAAAAATTTTGAAGGAATGAAGGTTAGCTACTTCCCCACCATTCCCAAGTATAAACAAAAAAAAAGTTTTAGACAAAAATCTGCAATATATACAGACAGTAATTAAACTAACAATTATTAGTAAGCAGGCAAAAAATAGTTTGCTGAACCTGCTTTATAAGCTTGATGAAGTTCCAGCTTTCTATTCTTCCTGGAGATCTACTACCTTTTTAAAGCATCTTCAATCTTGCATGAAAGATCACTCAAGGGATATGCAACAACATTTCAGAAGAAGAATTCTGCTACCCTGGGAGTGTTAGGCCAAGAGAAATCCTACTAAACTAATGGTTGAATACAGGGCTATTTAGGGATTAAACCTCAACACTGTTACTAAGGAGAAAGGGGAAAGACAGTAAGATTCTTATATCTTGTTCATAAAAGTATAGGGAATTGTCTCTAAAATAGTTTCAGCCAATTCACTTTACTTGAATAGCTTCTGATTTAACTTGTGGAAGCTAATATCTAACAGGTGTTCTGCTAATAAGAAAGTCATTAATTTTATCAATAGAAACATATTTTTGACATATTGTATTCAAATTACAAAGCTCTGTTATCAAGTAAGATGTGAATAAGAGAAGGGGGATTATTATTCAGCAAGATGTGAAAAAGAGAATGTGTATTATTATCAAGCAAGATGTGAATTACATACATATATAATGTATATCACATTGAACTGTCTATGGTGAGGTATTTATGTAAATTACAGATATCACAAAAGCTCAGATTAGGAGGAAGCAAAAAAAATTGGAGGTATGTCTTCAAAATTTCTTACTCCAAATTCCATGTGTGGCTTTACATTTAATTAACAAAACTTCTTGGGTTTTAAAAATATAATCTTTGTTCCAATATAAAATATAGTTAAAGCTTTATTTACAGAGAAAGCCATCTACCTTTCAATTTTTAATTTTCCCTGTACCACTATCAGGGCACTTTTGCTCTCATGACCAGAACTCATTTGTGGTTCTGACTTGTTGGTGTCACAGGTCAGTATTCCCAGAATGAGACTCTGAGATAGATTTAGGGGTGTGAAGTTTCACTGGAGAGTAATCCTATAAAAGGAAAAGTATGAAAACAGAATTTCAACCTGAGAGCCTTGGCAAGAGCTCTGGAGTAAAGAAGTCCTATTGGAGAAGTCAGTATTGAGTAGAAATAGCTAGGCACTGGTACCATTCCCTATTCATTGACTTGGGGCTACCCCAAGTAGTGTATGTCCTCATCTACTGCTGTGTAATTGATCAGGAAGTGTCCTGAGACTAGCATAACCTGGGCTAGAGAATGAAGTGGACTCTGCTAAATCTAACTGCTGGAAGCTGTCAGTTAGCCACATTCTTCACAGCTAGGCAGCAATTCCTTTGCTTCAAAAACATATCTTCCTTCAGAAACATACTGAAGTATGTTTTGAGTGTTGCATTTCCTTGTTTGCCACAGTGCATGCTTTATGCTGTGCTGATCCTCTTCTCTATACTCATTTGGGGAGAAGCTTCTTCAGTGCTGTGGTGGGCCTCTCTTGCTAAGGGTAAACTTAAAAGAAGTTAGTGCTATATTGCACTTACAAAAGTTTAGTGCTATTAGGTTTGTGCAAAAGTAATTGCAGTTTTTGTCACATATTGCATGGTATAGTAAGACCCTGATGGGTGGGAAAGGCAAATATATGTTGGTAATAGGTGCTTATTCTCATGAGCTTGAACCCTTGTCCCTTTTAAGACAAAAGAGACCAAATGTAATTAATTTACTACTAGTGGCTGGTAGAATATCTTGAGGAATAATGATATACCAGGGGTGCACGTTGGTTACTAGAAAGTTGCACTGTCAGAGGTGGCAGAGCTAGATCAACCCTGCTAAGCAGGAGCCATAGTTACCAGGCACATGCATAGCCTTCGTCTCTACCATGGTGGCCAGCTGGTTCATGTGCTCATTGTATCAGTACTGAGGCAGTTGTTGACAATGACTGGCTATTATCAGTTGGCCAAGACATTTTGTCTACTTGAGTGTTTAGTGCCTCTTCCATTATAAGTAATTTATGGTTAGCATTAATGTGTGATACAAAGAACTGTCCCGTTTGTGCGCCCCCCTTATGCTCACCCACATGCCTCTACTCTAGAGCTTCTTGCCTCTGATATTACAAGCTTTCTTCCTCCAGGCCCCTGACAAGTTGGCCAGGTCAATTGCTGCTGCCCATGTGCCTATGTATATTCTAAACATACTTTGTTCAATAACATAGCCACTAATCACATAAGGCAATTGAACACTTGAAATGTGATGCTCCAAATTGAAATGTATTGTAGTTGTAAAATACAAACCAGATACATAAAACCTATCATGAAACAATGTAAAATACTTTATTAATTTTAAAGTAGTTATTACAGGTTAAATGATAATGTTTTAGGTATATTGAGTTAAATGCTTCCTTTAAAATGTTGTTACTAGAAAAGTAAAGCCCAAACATGGGGCTTGCATTTGTGGCTCACACAAGATTTTTTATTAGACAGCTTTGTTGTATACATACAAAGCAAATGGCCAGTTTCACTACCTTTGCCAATGTCTTTCAAGACAAATTTTGAGTAGGGCTGTGATACAGCTTGTAACAGTTTTGGTTTTTATAGTTACTCAACATATCCATCCATAATGCAAACTCATACCTTTTAAAGCTCTTTAAGGTGATTGCGTAGGATTTTCCATTTATCTATTACTGTGCAGTAAGAACGAGGCATCAATGCAAGTGTGATGGGTGACATGTGACACTGAGCTTCTGCAGCTTCCTTATGCCTGCTTGGCCTGCTCATGCTTGGTCCTGGATGTATTATTTTCATGTTGAGATAGATTATGCTAGGCTTGCCTGACTTTATGACTTGGTGTAGGATAAACACATGTAAAAGCAAAAACAAATACTCCTTTGAAATTATCCTGAATGGCAGATACACCTGAATGTGTGTTCTGAGCTACGGAATCTGGGAATGGCTAATCCTGAAACAATTTCCTTGTCTATGAGTGACATCTGAGCCCCTATCCTATCTAATGGAACAAGGTTCATACAGGGAATTTAGGCCATGAGTTTTGGATTGGATGAAGGTTGCCAGGTGGAGGTCATTAAGGGGAGGGTGTTAAGTGAAAATGCTTTATAAACAGCATGCTGTTTGCAAGTGGTTGTGGTTTTCCTGCCTAGCCTCCCACCACTGGGCCGTGTGGTTATCTTGTCCAGCCCACTGCCACTGAACTGTATGTAGGGCAGATATGTTGTCCAGCCCACTGCCACTGGACAACATGTAAGGTGGATATGTTGTCCAGCACCCCCACCACAGGACTTTCCCCATGGTATGGAAGCCCTTAATAAAATTCTACATCTCATTTGCTGGCTCTGGGTCTTTTCTTCAGCCTCTTGAAATTGGTGCCTTCCCTATTGAGGGTAACAGGGATTCAGCACAACACTTAGTAGTCCAACAGTACAGTTCGAGCTGCATTGTCACTCGGTCTCCATATGTTCTAGCATTCCATCATTACCAGGGCCAGTAGCATGCCAGAGGCTGTTTTCCTAATAGTGTATAACTCTCCACTGCAGATGTTATGGCCTTGCTCCAAAATCCCAGGAGCCTGCTTTGTGATTCTCTCAATGGTGCTTACCATAAAACAGACATTGCATTTTTTTTTCTAGTACTAATGCCTCCAGTACCATAGGGTCTGCTGGATAGAATGGTCCAAGTGGCGACACTACTTTCATTGCAGTGCAGACCTTCTGCAGAGGCTTCTCCTGCTATAGGCTCCACTCAAAACTAGTAGCCTTCCATGACAATCATATATGAGCTGGAATAGTATTTCTAAGCCTCCAGAACACAAAGAAGCCTTCCAGGCATTGTGCTTCCTTCTTCATGATAGGAAATGTAATATGAAGCAAGTATGTCTTCTGCTTTGGAGGGGACCACTGGTACCACTGACCAGTGGACCCTAAAAACTATTGAAATGATACAGACTTAAATCTTCTTAGGGATTATCTTTACCCTCTGGAATACATGAATCTCACCAGGGTCTCCAACATGTGAATGACCTTTTGTCTGTACTTATTGACTAACATGATGTTATTGATAAAATGGATCCGTATGATGTTTTGTGGAATGTCTACTGAATCCAGATCTCTTTGGATAAAATTATGACAGAGGATAAGATAGGCCACACTGTAAATAAAAATTCTTTTGTGTTACCTATGTATACAATCAGTTTCTGATACTTTTTCTGATTTTGAGGAGGGAAATAAGGCATTCATTAGATTAGGGGCCATATACCATGTACCTGACACCATATTAATCTGCTGTAGCAACAAAACCATGTGTGCTTTTGTTGTGATCAGTGGTGATCAGGGTTAACTCTTATTTGGTTGAGCTCACGATACACAGTTATTCTCCATTATCCATATAGTTTCTGAAGGGTCTAGACAAGTGAATCAAATAGGAATATGACTACTACCCTGCGTTGTTTAGCTTTTTAAAGGTGACACAAATGTTGCTTTTGTTTTACTGTTTAGATTCAAATGTGTGAGTGGACACTTTCAAAGGATTCTACTTGGAATTATACACAAGAGTGACTGTTATCCTAAAGGCTAAGGACCCAATGTGCCCTTATATGTCAATAATCATTATATGTTAAAGGATTGGAGAAATGACCCCTGGGTGAGTCTGTGGGCCCAGTGGACCCACTGTATATCAGACTTTGGCCAGAATCTTATTTTTAATGTAGCTTCCAAATTCCCCCACCCTACCAGATACATAATAGTGACATTTTTGGTCTTCAGGTATCATAGCCATCTTAGACTCTATACAAAAACTTTTCCAATATCAGGGTATTCCCTTTGACTCAGTATACAATCCCACAAATAATGACTGCAGGTCCCTTGAGGAAGAACTGGGAAAATTATTACAGTGTTTATATTTACTTGCCATGTTGTTACAGGGCACTTTCCCCTGGGGAACTAGAAATTTTTACTCAATAGATCATGGGCCTGAAAACTAGCTCAGATCCAGAAATGAAACAAAAAGTTATAAATTTTAATTGGGGAAACTGCTCATTCATTCTTGGCTTCTTCAGATTGTATATGTAGTTCCTTTGTTGGATTTCCATTTATTTTGCTTCTAGAATGCTGTGATCTATTAATCATCTCTAATACTCTCTACAGGTGAGGCTCACTTAGCTGTCACTCAGATTTGTTGATCCTTACCATAATTATAATCCAGTAACATCTAGTGATTGAGGATACCATCTGCTATTATTTTGGGATTCTATCAACTTCATGCCTATCAATGAGCCAAGTTCTACACAGCCTTGCCCATTATTATTCTGGCCTACAGAGGACAGCCATCACTGAACTTCTTAGTGATGCTGTTTCCCCCTCTCCAATGCATTCCTGGTGGCCTCGGTGAGTGGTGTAACTTCTAAATTATGGTTCCTCCTGTGGAATGTAATACTCTGTTGGTCTTTGGCCTTATGTAATACTTCTACTCCAGAATGCTCACCTCTCTGAGCCTTTTTATTCCTTCTGTCTTCATAGTAATTCTGCAACTTAAACTTACTTAGCATGAGCTATTGCTTTTTACAGCCTAGCAGACACCCTGGAAGAGAGCTTGCACCACCCTCTGAGATTCTTATTACGGTGGTAAATTCTCCAATCCAAGAGAAAACCAAGTCAATAAAGTTTCTTATATAGTCTAACATTCTAGCCTCCTTAATTTGACATTTTGAAAATCTAGTATGATGGAACATGCTTGCTAGAACTTGCAGCTGGTTTGGCGCATAGTCTTTTTCTTCCTTCATCAGACCTAGCACTTGCCTGGATGGATTATACTCCTATGTAACTCGCATTAAGGGCCTGTTAGCCAGAAGAGCCAGGCAGTCTTTAAAGGAGCACATTTTTCCCTGTGAGGGGAAAGTCTTCTGAATTGTCTTCTCAGATGGGGCAAGAGCTGGCTCTTAATGGGTACTGGCGGCCCAATTGCACAAGTTGTGAAGGTTCAGATAAATCTTGGGAATCAAATCTTTAGGGATAGCCACCAAACATTCCCATTCCATGTGTCAGATTCCTAGGTTTTCCAGACATACCTTGATTAAGCATTCAACCATCTTCAGAATTTGGCCACTGTAATTCTCAAATCTTGGACTTGATTTTCAGTTTTTCTCTGCTGGCATACTTCATGAGATGAGGGCTTCTTTGCAAGCGTCAGAAAATTCTATTTGTCTTTTTATGCTCTCAGCTTTGCAATATCAAATCTGTAACTTAGTAACAACCATCCAATCCTAATATTTGTGTATTTGTTATTTTCTTCATGTATTTCTAACCCTGGGTTATGACACCTTGATACTGAATTCCCTGCCATAGGCAGGACATCCAAGCTCACCATCAATAAACATTTAATAAGTGTATGGCCATATTGTACAAGGGGTCAATTGAACATGACCTGCCATTGGACATAAGATCTTCACTGTTGTCTGCAATGTTATTGAGTCCACAAATTCCATTTTACCAGGTGATGTTTTGGATTACTCTTGGTGTCAACTGTCATAATTTGGGTTCTCCAAAAAGCAGACTCTGAGATGGACCCAGAAATGGGAAAAAAAATACTGGGGAGTAACACCTGTGAAAGAAATAGGGCAAAAATAACATTCCACACGGGCACCCATCACAATACCCACCTGAGAAACTGTCTGCCAGTCCAAAGTTATACATTCTGATTAAGCCTAGTTTATCTATTTTTTCTTTTGTGAGTTGTGCATTTGCTGTCACATCTAAGAAGATATTTCCAAACCCAAGATCGTAAGTATTTCCTATGTTATCTTCCAAGAGTTTTATAAATTAACTTTTACATTTAAACATATGACCCATTAGACATTACTTTTGCCTATGATGTTATTAATTATGTCCAAATTAATGTTTTTGCATTCTCAGTACATTTTGCAGTTATTCATAAGAACTTTAGGCAAGAAAGAAGGTAGAATTGGGTTGGTCCAAGGCCACCTGAAAACTGCCCTGCAATATGTCTACTTTAATTTCTTCATAGTTTTCAGAGTATAAGTTTTGTGCTTCTTATAAGTGTCTTAAGTATTTTTTCTTTTTGATAGTATTGCAAGTAAAAGTGTTTTCTTATTTCATTTTTGAATTGTTCAATTTTTGTTGTTCAGATTGCTAGTGTTTTTTCAATCTGACGAACTCTGCTTTTTGGTTGAAGTGTTACCATCTGATGGATCGCATTTCCTTACTCCAATAAGGTTTTCTCCTATGCACTCCCCTTTTGCTGTTATTTTTAAATATGTTACATTTCTGTTATAAATCAAAAAACACAATTGCATAATATTGTTTTATTCAATTTATTTTAAGGTCAGTTAAAACAATAAAGAAAAAATATGTATTTATACTGTCTTATAATTTCATTCACTTACTTTCAGCATGAATAATTTTCTTTAGTACTTATAGTAAGGTTAGTCTGCTAGCAACAAATTCTCTATATTTTTGTTCATCTGGAAATGCCTTTATTTTGTCTTCCTTTATGAAAAGTAGTTTGGCTTGATAAAAGATTCTTAGTTGACAGTTTTGTTTTCTTTCAGCACTTTGAATATGTCATTACACTGCCTTCTGGCCTCCGTCGCTTCTGATGAGAATTTAGCTGTTGCTCCTACTTTGCTTTACTTGTATGCTACAAGCTATAATTTTATTGCTGCTTTCAATATTTTCTCCTTGTCTTTGGGTTGCAACATTTTTATTATAGTGTATCTGAGTACGTATCTCTTTGCATCTATCTTAGATTTTGTTGAGCTTCTTGAATGTGAAGATTAAGTTTTCACATCAAACTTGGAAAGTTTTCTGCCACTATTTCCTTGAGCATATTTTCTTCTCTATCCTTTCTTCCCTCTCCTTCTGGTACTCAGCTTACACATGTGTTGGTATACTTAAAGATGTCCCATATTTCTTGTCACTCTGTTTATTTTTCATCATTCTTTTTTTATCCCTGTCCTTCAAATTGCCAAATCTATTGATCTATCTTAAGTTCGTGGACTTTTCTTTTTTCATTTCAAATCTGTGGATCCTGTCTACTGAATTTTTATTGGAGCTATTGTACATTTTTCCTACAGAATTACCATGTGATTCTTTTTAAACCATCTTTTTGACATTCCATATTTAATGAGACATTTCCATGATATCTTTCTTTACTTCTTAAAAATTATTTCCTAAATCATCATTCTCAGTAAACTATCACAAGAACAAAAAACCAAACACCTCATATTCTCACTCATAGGTGGGAATTGAACAATGAGAACACATGGACACAGGAAGGGGAACATCACACTCTGGGGACTGTTGTGGGGTGGGGGGAGGGGGGAGGGATAGCATTGGGAGATATACCTAAAGTATAATAATAATTAAAAAAAAATTATTTCCTTTAGTTCTTTGAATTTATTCATAACGACTTCTTTAAAATCTTATTTGTTAATTAACTCAAGCTGGATTAAAGAATTGAATGTAAAACCCCAAACTTAAAGACCCTGGAAGACAACCTAGACAACACCATTCAGGACATAGGCAGGAGCAAAGATTTCATAATGAACTTGCCAAAGGCAATTGCAACAAAAGCAAAACTTAATAAATGGGACTCATTAAACTAAAGAGCTTCCATACAGCAAAATAAACTATCAACAGAGTAAACAGGCAATCTACAGAATGGGAGAAAAATTTTGCAAACTATGCATCCGACAAAGGCCTAATATCCAGCATCTATAAGTACCTTAAACAAATTTAAAGAAATAAACAACCCCATAAAAAAGTAGACAAAGGACATAAACAGACACTTCTCAAAAGAAGACATACGTGTGGCCAACAATCATGTGAAAAAAAAGCTCAACATCACTGATCTTTAGAGAAGTGCAGATCAAAAGCACAGTGAGATTCCATCTCACACCAGTCAGAATGGCTATTACTAAAAAGTGAAAAAATAACATTCTGGTGAGGTTGTGAAGAAAAAGGAACACTTAGACACTATTGGTGGGAGTGTAAATTAGTTCAACCTCAGTGGGTGATAGTGTGGTGATTCCTCAAAGACCTAAAACAGAAATACCATTCAACATAGGAATTCCATTACTGGGTATATACCCAAAGGAGTATAAATCATCCTATTAAAAAGACGTGCACATACATGTTCATTACAGCATTCATCACAATAGCAAAGACATGGAATCAACCTAAATGCTCATCAATGATAGACTGGATCAAGAAAATATGGTACATATTCACCACGGAATGCTATGCAGCCATAAAAAAAAATGAGATTTGGTCCTTTGCAGGGACATGGATGGAGCTGGAGGCCATTATGCTTAGCAAACTAATGGAGGAACAGAAAAGCAAATGCCACATGTTCTCACTTGTAAGTGGGAGCTAAATGATGAGAACACATGAACACATAGAGGGGACCAACACACACTGGGGCCTATTGGTGGGCGGAGGGTGGGAGGAGGGAAAGAATCAGGAAAAATAACTAATGAGTACTAGGCTTAATACATGGGTGATGAAATAATCTGTACAACAAACCCCCATGACACAAGCTAACCTATGTAACAAACCTGCAAGCAAACAAACTTGTATCTCTGAACTCAAAAGTTAAAAAATAGTCTTATTTGGCTGGGTGCAGTGGCTCACGCCTGTAATCTCACACGTTGGGAGTCTGAGGCGGGCAGATTGCCTGAGGTCAGGAGTTCGAGAACAGCCTGGCCAACATGGTGAAACCCCATCTCTACTAAAAATACAAAAATTTGCCAGGCATGCTAGTGCATGCCTGTAGTCCCAGCTACTTGGGAGACTAGGGCAGGAGAGTCGCTTGAACCTGGGAGGTGGAGGTTGCAGTAAGCTGAGATTGTGCCACTGCACCCCAGCCTGGGCAACACAGTGAGACTCTGTCTCAAAAAAAAAAAAAAAAAAGAAAGAAAGAAAGAAAAAAAAAAGTCTTATTTGTTAAACCAAACATCTGGTTGCTTTCAGGGGCAGTTTCTATTGCTCGAGTTTTTCTTCACTGTGTATGGTCATTCTAACCTTGGTTTTGTTTTTTGCATGTCTTGTAATTTTTGTTGGAAACTCAATATTTTAGATAAGACATTATAATTAAAACAACTCTGTATACTGATTCCCACCTTCCACTTCAGGTCTTCCTGTTGTTATTCTTTGTTTATTCGAGTAGTTACTTGAATAAACCACTTCAGTGAAGGCTTCTCCTTCCCCTCACTCACCCACTAAGTGTGAACTCTCCGATGTTACTCCACAGAGTGTGCAATTTTAGGTATGCACACAGTCACTCTTGAATGACAGTGGTTTTAGCAAGCCTCTCTTTGTCTCTTTCTTTGATCTCTCTGTCAGTCTCTGTCTCTGGATCACTCTCAGATGTTGACAGCTAATTATTCATTTTTAATTTTTTTAGACAATACCTGGGGGAATAAATTGTACCCGAGTCTGATCAAATTAAGTTGGGTCCTTTTGCAGGAATAGTTTTAGAGGCCTGTGTTTGATATTTTTTTCTTACGCTAGAGAACTCGTCTTAACTATTTCTTCTCTGGTTCTTACTAGTAAACCAGCTGACCTATGGTTTAGCCTATTGCTTTCATGGAGCTACCATCCTAATCTTGATTGTGTACCACCTAAATGTCCATGTTTTTGGGAGCACTATTAGCTTGAACTTCCTCACATTCTGTATTAAATAAAGTTAGTTCCTTTGGGAAGTACATCAGATCTCTTTGTTTTTGTACCTTGCCTCTCGTCTTTGGCAAAGTCTCTTAACTGCTACTCTGGATTAGGGATGAAGATAATGGCCCACTTCTCTCAGAGTAACAACCCTTTTTGCAAGCAGGATGCTGGGTGGATCAGTCACCTTTTTGTCTTCCTAGCTTGCCTCTTCTGGTGTAAAACCTCTGTCCTATTAGCTAGCTGGAATGAGTACAATCTGGAACAGAGTATTCTCTATTTGCCATGACTGAGGTAGAGCCTCCACACTATGAGTGAGACCTGTGTGGGAGAGAGGATCCCTCAACCTCTTGGCCACACTTGCTTTGAACTGTAGCATCTGAAGCACAAAGCTGCAGGCAGAAGAAGATAAGAAATTATGATGGTCTTCCCCTACTGAGACATCGTCTTTCTTGGGAGATGAAGAGAGAAGGAGCCCCATATTCTTGGCCAGATTTGCATTGAGCAGGAATTCTGTCTTGTTGAGCTGAGAGAGGGAGAAAGGAGTGAATCATGGCTCAAGAGCACAGACTATCACTGCACAGACTATCACTGTTCTCATGGAGAATTGTTAGATATTTTTGAATAAATGTTCCTTCATTTGTTCAATTGTTTTGGACAATTTCCATTTTAATAAAAGCCTTAAATGGTTGTTGTTTTGTGATGGTTTTGCTACGGAGAGGGTCTACAGAGCCCCTCATATCACTACTGAAGTGGATCACCCTTAGAACTTACCTAATGGAAACTCTATAAATACAACTTACATTTTCCAACTTTCATGGTTCAAATATATGGTCTATAGTTTAAAAAAAAAGAGTAAGGAAAAAATGTGTATCCTCTAACTCAAAAGGTAATATTTTCCCTTGACCTGATTATCATGATTTAATATTTGCCCTATGGCATAAATATTTTAACATTTTTTAAAATGTGAAAATATTGATGGTATTTTATGACCTGATAAATAACTACTTTTTAGTAGTAGACAAACTTTAAGTTTTGAGAAGCATCAGAAAAAGAAAACTTTTTTACATATTTTTAAATTTACACAAAACTAGATCTGTCACATATCTCGAAATTAACCTTAAACTGTTCTTTTGCTTTTGATAAAATCCATGTCACTGCTCAATTTTCTTATTATTATATGAATTCTTAAACATATTTAGTAATAACTTTGATAAGACTTTCTGATATTTAAGATAATGTTGTTATTTAACATATATCCTGCATAACACATTTACTTTTCACCAGAAATGGAAAGTTAGGAAAAATTACAGTAAGATAATGCCAGTTTTCCTAAAACTCACCCTAGCCCTAAGAACATACACACATAAAAGTGCCATGGTTTATGAAAATAGAAAATTCAGGCAATTTTCTTCTAAGTTCTCATCAAAACACTATCTCCCTGTTGATGTATTTGAACATAACATGTCTTTTCATTTAAAATGTGTTTGAATGTACTTTGACTACAACTCACTGACAAGCCAAAATTTAAACCATATGTTAATAAATATGAATACAGATCGCACAGAGGATATTGCTCATAAGCCAAAATTTGGTGGCCATTTTTACTCCATTTGTTTGCTAAACATGACTTATGACTCCAAATTTGTTCTAATTGCTTAATGTATTTTGCCAGCTGAAATGACCGAAGGGGAAAAAGATGTATTATGTTTTGTGAACTATGCAATGATGCTATAACGGTAATTATTGTTGTTTCAAAATGGCTTCATTATGTCTTACAGGAAAATCCTATTTTTTTCAGAGTTAGAATTATATAATTCTAATTAGCAATTTAAAATAATCAATGACTGGTCATGTAAATTCGAACAAGACATCTCTGAGCCACAGTTTCCTCATGTATAAAACTGGGAAAATTCTACCTAACTGGCATGATTAAGTGTGAGAATATATGTGAAACTGGGCACAGTGTCTGGTACTTAGTAGGAACTCAATAAAGTTAATCTCTTCTCTCATTTAAGCAAAACAAAAAGCTACTAGTGAAATAAATTTCGTTTAAAATCATTGGAAATTTTTTTCACATTAAAACTTTCAAAGTTTAGCAATTAAATCATAATTTTGACAGATGGAATTAATATATATGTATTTTTAATTTAATAGTAGCAGAATATGTTGTCTTCTTCTAGAGAGTTAGGGCAGGTATAAAACAAGAAAATCATAAAGTTGTGTACATTCTATAGATAATTCCAAGGAAACAGTTTGAAAAATGTTTTGGACATTTTTGGAGCATTCTTGGAATGCTTGATAGCATTCTTGGAAGCATCACAAAATCTGTGTCAAAATGGAGACTTTTCAAAATGGAGTAAGTGCTTATGAGATCTGGTTGTTTGACAGTGTGTATTACTTCCCTGTTTACTCTCTCTCTCTCTCCTGCTCCACCATGTGAAGACTATGCTTGCTTCCTCTTCACTTTCTGCCATAATTGGAAGTTTTCTGAGACCTTTCAAGAAGCAGAAGCCTGTATAGCCTGCAGAACCCTGAGCTGATTAAATTTCTTTTCTTTACAAATTGCCCAGTCTTAGGTATATCTTCATAGCAGTGTGAGAAGTGACTAGTACAGAAAATTTGTACCAGAGAAGTGGGGCATTGCTATAAATATACCTGAAAATGTGGAAGCAACTTTGGAATTGGCTAACAGGCAGAGGTTGGAACAGTTTAGAGGGCTTATAAAAGGAGGGGAAGAAGAGGGAAAGTTCAGAACCTCATAGAGACTTGCTGAATGGTTTTGACCAAAATGCTGATAGTGCATTAAATGATGCATTATTAGTGGCCAAGCTGATGAAGTCTCAAATGGAGATGAGGAACTTATTGGGAAGTAGAATAAAGGTTACTCTTGCTAGGCTTTAGCAAAGAGACTGGCAGCCTTGTGCCCCTGCTTTATAGTTCTGTGGAACTCTGAATTTGAGAGAGATGATTTAGGGTATGTACTAGAAGAAATTTCTAAGCAGCAAACTGTTCAAGATGTGGCCTGGCTGCTTCTAAAATCCAACACTATTTTACATAAACAAAGAAACGACCTGAAACTGGAAGTTATATTTAAAAGGGAAGCAGGGCATAAAAGTTTGGAAAATGTGCAGCCAGGACATGTGGTAGAAAAGAAAAACCCATTTCAGGGGAGTAATTCGAGCCAGCTGCAAAAATTCGCATAAGTGAAGAGGAGCTGAATGTTAATAGCCAAGACAATGGGGAAAATGCCTCCAAGCCTTCATGGCAGCCCCTCCCATCATAGGCCCAGAAGCCCAGGAGGGAAACATAGTTCTATGGGCCAGGCTCTGGGCCTTGCTGCTCTGTGCAGCCTCAGAACATGGCGCCCTGTGTCATAACTGCTCCAGCTCCAGTTCCAGCCATGGCTAAAAGGGGCCAAGGTACAGCTCAGGCCACTGCTCCAGCGGATGCAAGCCAGGAGCTGCCAAGACTTCCATGTAGTGGTAAACCCGTGGCTGTGCAGAGGGCAAGAGCTGAGGCTTGGGAGCCTCTGCCTAGATTTCAGAGGATCTATGGAAATGCTTTGATGTCCAGGCAGAAGTCTGCTCTAGGGGTGGAATCCTCATGGAAAGTCTTTACTAAGGCACTACAGAGGGGAAATGTGAGTTGGAGCCCCCACACAGAGTCCCCAGTGGGGCACTGCCTGGTGGAGCTGTTGGAAGAGGGTCACTGTTCTATAGACCACAGAATGGTAGATCCACCAACAGCTTGCACTGTTTGCCTGGAAAAGTGGCAGACACTCAACACCAGCCCTTGAAAGCAGCCAGAAAGGAAGCTGTACTCTGCAAAGCCACAGGGATGGAGCTTCCCAAGGCCATGAGAGCCACCTCTTGCATCACTGTCATCTGGATGTCAAACATGGAGTCAAAGAAGATCATTTTGGAACTTTAAGGTTTAGTGACTGCCCTATTGGATTTCAGAATTCCATGAGGCCTGTGGCCCCTTCATTTTGACCAATTTCTCCTATTTGGAACAGATGTATTTACCCAATGCCTGTACCCCCATTGTATCTAGAAAGTAGCTAACTTGCTTTAGATTTTACAGGCTCATAGGCAGATGGTACTTGCCTTATCTCTGATGAAACTTTGGACTTGGACTTTTGAGTTAATGCTGGAATGAGTTAAGACTTTGGGGGACTGTTGGGAAGGCATCATTGTGTTTTGAAATATAAGGACATGTGATTTGGGAGTGGCCAGGGGTGGAATAATATGTTTGGCTCTGTGTCCTCACCCAAATCTCATGTTGAAATGTAATCCACAATGTTGAGTGAAGGACCTGGTGGGAAGTTATTGGATCATGGGGATGGATTTTCCCCTTACTGTTCTTGTGATAGTGGGTGAGTGCTCATGAGATTTAAAAGTGCTTAGCACTTATCCATTCACTCTCTCCTGCGCCACCATGTAAAGATTGTGCCTGCTTCCCCTTCACCTTTTGCTATGATTGTAAGTTTCCTAAGGCCTCCTCAGAACCAGAAGCCTGTATAGCCTGCAAAACTGTGAGATGATTAAACCTCTTTTCTTTATGAGTTACCTAGTCTCAAGTATGTTGTTATGGAAGTATGAGGACTGACTAATACAGTAGCTATTCATTCAAAATACGTCTTTCATAATAGAATAAAATTAGCATTAATTTTGAGTTAAATTTGTTTTTGTGGAATTCTACCAAGCTTTCCTTTTCACTCACATCCCAGGGACTTCAAACAAGAGAAATTATTTCTTCCTCACTCTTCATGTTCATGCTGGGTAAACAGGAGATTCTCGTGCATGTATTTCTCCCTAGGATTCCAGGGAGCAGCACTATCTGGAAAGTTGTATCAGAGGAAAACCTAGAGCATTGGTATTGTTATACCTTTACATCTACATAGTCAGTGTTGCTTACAGATAATTTTTTTAAATTTTACTTTAAGTTCTGGGATACATGTGCAGAACGTGCAGGTTTGATACATAGGTATACATGTGCTATGGTAGTTTGCTGCACCTATCAACCCATCATCTAGGTTTTAAGCCACAGATGCATTAGGTGTTTGTCCTAATGCTCTCCCTCCTCCACCACCCAACTGGTCCCAGTGTGTGATGTTCTCCTCCTTGTGTCCATATGTTCTCATTGTTCAACTCTCACTTATAAGTGAGAACATGTAATGTTTGGTTTTCTGTTCCTGTGTTAGTTTGCTGAGAATGATGGCTTCCAGCTTTATCCATGTCCCTGTAAAGGATATGAACTAATTCTTTTTCATGGCTGCATAGGATTCCATGGCATATATGTGCCACATTTTCTTTATTCAGTCTATCGTTGATGGGCATTTGGGTTGGTTCCAAGTCTTTGCTATTGTAAATACTGCTGCAATAAATATACATGTGCATATGTCTCTATAGTAGAATGATTTATAATCTTTGGGTATGTGCCGAGTAATGGGATTGCTGGGTCAAATGGTATTTCAAGTTCTAAATCCTTGAGGAATTGCCACATTGTCTTCCACAATAGTTGAACCAATTTACACTCCCACAAACAGTGTAAAAGTGTTCTTATTTCTCCACAGCCTCACCAGCAGCTATTGTTTCCTGATGATGAGGTTTTCTTCATATGTTTATTGGCCACATAAATGTCTTCTTTTGAGAAGTGTCTGTTCATATCTTTCATCCACTTTTTGATGGGGTTGTTTGTTTTTTTCTTGTAAATTTAAGTTCCTTGTAGATTCTGGATATTAGACCTTTGTCAGATGGCTAGATTGCAAAAATTTTCTCCCATTCTGTAGGTTCCCTGTTCACTGTGATAACAGTTTATTTTGCCATGCAGAAACTCTTTAGTTTAATTAGATTCCATTTGTCAGTTTTGGCTTTTGTTACAATTGCTTTTGGTGTTTTAGTCATGAAGTCTATGCCCATGCCTATGTCCTGAATCATATTCCTCACATTTTCTTCTAGGGTTTTTATGGTTTTAGGTTTTACATTTAAGTCTTTAATCCATCTTGATTTAATTTTTGTATAAGGTGTAAGGAAGGGATCCAGTTTCTGTTTTCTGCATATGGCTAGCCAGTTTTCCCAATACCACTTATTAAATAGGGAATACTTTCCCCATTGCTTGTTTTTTTCAGGTTTGTTGCAGATCAGATGGTTGTAGATGTATGGTGTTATTTCTGAAGTCTCTGTTCTGTTCCATTGGTCTATATATCTGTTGTGGTATCAGTACTATACTCTTTTGGTTAATGTAGACTTGTAGTATTGTTTGAAGTCAGGTGGCGTGATACCTCCAGCTTTGTTCTTTTTGCTTAGGATTGTCTTGGCTATATGGGCTGTTTTTTGGTTCCATATGAAATTTAAAGTAGTTTTTTCTAATTCTGTTAAAAAAGTCAGTGGTAGCTTGATGGGCATAGCATTGAATCTATAAATTACTTTGGGCAGTTTGGCCATTTTCATAATATTGATTCTTCCTATCCATGAGCATGGAGTGTTTTTCCATTTGTTGGTGTCCTCTCTGATTTCCTTGCAGAGTGGTTTGTAGCTCTATTTGAAGAGCTTCTTCACATCCCTTGTAAGTTGTATTCCTCGGTATTTTATTCTCTTTGTAGCAATTGTGAATGGGAGTTCACTCATGATTTGGCTCTCTGCTTTCTCTATTGTTGTTGTATAGGAATGCTTGTGATTTTTGCACATTGATTTTTTTATCCTGAGACTTTGCTGAAGTTGCTTATCAGCTTAAGGAGTTTTGGGGCTGAGATGATGGGGTTTTCTAAATGTACAATCATGTCATCTGCAAACAGAGACAATTTGATTTCCTCTCTTCCTATTCAATACCCTTTATTTCTTTCTCTTATCTGATTGCTCTGGCCAGGACTTCCAGTACTATATTGAATAGGAGTGGTGGGCATCTTGTCTTGTGCCAGTTTTCAAAGGGAATGCTTCCAGCTTTTGCCCATTCAGTATGATATTTGCTATGGGTTTGTCATAAATAGCTCTTATTATTTTGAGACATGTTCCATCAATACCTAGTTTACTGAGTGTTTTTAACATGAGGGATGTAGAATTTTCTCAAAGTACTTTTCTGCATCTATTGAGATAATCGTGTGGTTTTTATCATTGGTTCTGTGTATGTGATGGAATACATTTATTGATTTGCATATGTTGAACTAGCCTTGCATCCCAGGGATGAAGCTGGCTTGATCATGGTGGATAAGCTGTTTGATATGCTGCTGGATTCTTTTTGCCAGTAATTTTTTGAGGATTTTTTCGAGGATTTATTCATTGATGTTCATCAGGCTGATTGGACTGGAATTGTCTTTTTTGTTGTGTCTTTGTCAGGTTTTGGTATCAGGATGATGCTGGCCTCATAAAATGAGTTAGAGAGGAGTCCATCTTTTTCTATTGTTTGGGATAGTTTCAGAAGGAATGGTACCAGCTCCTCTTTGTACCTCTGGTAGAATTCGGCTGTGAATCCATCTGGTCTTGGGCTTTATTTTGGTTTCTAGCCTGTTAATTACACCTCGATTTCAGAACTTGTTACTGCTCTATTCAGGGATTCAACTTCTTCCTGATTTAGTCTTGGGAGGTAGTATGTATCCAGGAATTTATCCATTTCATCTAGATTTTCTAGTTTATCTGCATAGAGATGTTTGTAGTATTATCTGATGGTAATTTGTATTTCTGCGGGATCAGTGGTGATATCCCCTTTATGATTTTTATCGTGTCTATTTGATTCTTCTCTCTTTTATTCTTTATTATTCTAGGTGGTGGTCCATCTATTTTGCTAATCTTTTCAAAAAACCAGCTCCTGGATTCATTGATTTTTTGAAGGGTTTTTCGTGTCTTTATCTCTTTCAGTTCTGCTCTGGTCTTAGTTATTTCTTGTCTCCTGCTAGCTTTTGAATTTGTTTGCTCTTGTTTCTCTAGTTCTTTTAATTTTGATGTTGGAGGGTCAAATTTAGATCTTTCCAGCTTTCTGTTGTTGACATTTAATGCTATAATATTCCCTCCTAACAATGCTTTAGCTATGTCCCAGAGATTCCGGTACATTGTCTCTTTGTTCACACTGCTTTCAAAGAACTTGTTTATTTCTGCCTTAATTTTGTTATTTACCCAGTAGTCATTCCAGGAGCAAGTTGTTCAATTTCCATGTAGTTGTGCAGTTTTGAGGGAGTTTCTTAATCCTGAGTTTTAATTTTATTTCACTGTGGTCTGAGAGACTGTTATTCTTCTGCATTTGCTGAGGAGTGTTTTACTTCCAATTATGTGGTCAATTTTAGAGTACATGGTATGTGGTGCTTTGGAGAATGTATATTCTGTTGATTTGGGGTGGAAAGTTCTCTAGATATCTATTAGGTATGCTTGGTCCAGAGCTGAGTTCAAGTTCTGAATATCCTTGTTCATTTTCTGTCTCATTGATTTGTCTAATGTTGACAGTGGGTGTTAAAGTCTCCCACCATTATTGTGTAGGTATCTAAGTCTCTTTGTAGGTTTCTGATAACTTGATTTGTATATCTGGGTCCTTCTGTATTAGATGCGTATGTATTTAGGATAGTTAGCTCTTCTTGTTGCATTGATCCCTTTACCATTATGTAATGCCCTTCTTTGTCTTCTTTAATCTTTGTTGGTTTAAAATCTGTTTCATTGGAGACTAGGATTGTAACCCATGCTTTTTTTTTTCTTTCTTGATAAATATCCCTCCATCCCTTTATTTTGAGCCTATGTGTGTCTTTGCACATGAGATGGTTCTCCTGAATACAGCACACTGACAGGTCTTGACTCTTTATTCAGTTTACCAGTCTTTGTCTTTTAATTGGGGCATTTAGTCCATTTACATGTAAGGTTAATATTGTTATGTGTGAATTTTGTCCTGTCATCATAATGCTAGCTGGTTATTTTGCACATTAGTTGATGCAGTTTCTTCATAGTGTCATTGATTTTTATATTTTGGTGTGTTTTTGCAGTGGTTGATACCAGTTTTTCATTTCCATATTTAGTGCTACCTTCAGGAGCTCTTGTAAGGTAGGCCTGGTAGTGACAAAATCTTTCAGCATTTGCTTGTCTGTAAAGGATTTTATTTCTCTTTTGCTTATGAAACTTAGTTTGGCTGCATATGAAACTTTGGGTTGAAAATTCCTTTCTTTAGGAATGTTGAATATTGTCCCCCACTCTTTTCTGGCTTATAGTGTTTCTGCACAGAGATCTGCTATTAGTCTGATGGATTTCCCTTTGTAGGTAACCTGACCTTTCTCTTTGGCTGCCTTTAACATTTTTTCCTTTGTTTCAAACTTGGAGAATCTGACAATTATGTGTCTTGGTGTTGCTCTTCTCGAGGAGTATCTTAGTGGTGTTTTCTGTATTTCCTGAATTTGAATGTTGGCCTGTCTTGCTAGGTTTGGGAAGTTCTCCTGGATAATATCCTGAAGTGTGTTTTCTAACATGATTCCATTCTCTCTTCACTTTCAGTTACTCCAGTCAATCATAGGTTTTGTCTTTTCACATAGTCCCATATTTCTTGGAGGCTTTGTTCATTCCTTTTCATCCTTTTTTCCTCTAATCTTGTTCACACCTTATTTCATTAAGTTGATCTTCAATCTCTGATATCCTTTCTTCCTCCTGATCGATTGGGCTATGGATACTTATGTATGCTTCATGAAGTTCTCATGCTGTGTTTTTCAGCTACATTAAGTCATTTGTGTTCCTCTCTAAACTGGTTATTCTAGTTAGCAGTTCCTGTAACCTTTTATCAAGATTCTTAGCTTCCTTGCATTGGGTTAGAACATGCACTTTTAGCTTGGAGGAGTTTGTTATTAGCCAACTTCTGAAGCCTACTTCTGGCAATTCATCAGTCTCATTCTCTGTCTAGTTTTGTGCCCCTGCTGGTGAAGATTTGTGATCATTTGGAGGAGAAGAGGCATTCTGGTTTTTGGAGTTTTCAGCGTTTTTGCACTGGTTTTTCTTCATCTTCATGGATTTATCTACCTGTGATCTTTGAGGCTTTCAGATTAGAGAGAAAGATAAAGGAAGTCTTCATGGCTTTTTATCTCTGTCTCTCTCTCTTTTTTTTTTTTTTATCTGAACAAGGTGAACTAATGCCTTTGATTTTTCTCTCTAATCTGAAATTCGCAAGAGGCATTATGTATCAGGTTCCTACAACATCTCTTGTGAAAATGGAGACTTATGAGCTGTACTGAGGAAACAGCAAAATTTTGGTTAAGTGAATTATATAATTAAATTCTGCATTCTAACACTCCATGAACTTATAGGATGTACTGTGTAGTTTACAGAAGAAAGAGCATGGAATTTATTTATGACAGATATGCACTTAAAACAGGAAGATTATATTTACTTCTAAATAGCTATTACAATGTAATGAAAACCATAAAACTACATTACCTGAATTTCAAAGCTAGGACCTATTTTCTCTTTCCTTGGCCTTACTGACCACAGTGCTCTCCACTGATCATGCAAGGATCATAGGTGAAGGCTGCAGTTTGGCTACTGTGAGCTTGATATATATTTTAGTAAGGTTTTATTTATTATTTTGTTCTATTTTTCAGTAGATTGATATAGAAAACAATAAAAAATTGTATGTTTGTTGGCAGAAACAAACCTAGGTTATGGCTGATGACAAAGGTCACTTTTGTTTCTGTGGTCTGGGAGTGGTTGGGAAGGATAAAGAGTTGTTTCAAATAGTAGATGCTCAGAAGAGATCTGATCTTATGTACAGGTATTTAATACATCAACCATTGCTATCATTTTACAGTGAAGAAGCAGGAATATAACTGACCTCTAATCTTCAGATTGCCTTTGTACATGACTGTATGTAGACCTTTAAAAATGTTGATATGGAACATCCACAGTTACTTTTACCATGTAACTTTCCCAAGTGAAATAGTTTTAGACTGCTCATCTCCTATAGTAAATCTACCAGAAGGAAAGTTTTGGCAAGAAATGGACTTTCAGAAAACATGAACCATGTCTTTATTCAAGGCATGGGGAAATATGCCAGATGTCAAGTGTCCACTCCAATCAATTCAGCTTATTCCACCCATAATCACTTGCTTTTTATAGGGGATTTCTGACTCCTCCATAATGGCCCACTTGGATCAAGGCAGTATTATTCGGGGATTTGACAACATGTGTAAACTCTTTTTGAATTAATTTTCAAAGTCTTTTGTAACTGGTGTCAATTTGGCAACAGCATTCTTTCATATATTTAGGCTCAAGGTCTGGATTTTGAGGGTTGTTAATGTTAAGAATTTCCTCTCCAACAATTTCTTTCACTTTCCAGAACACAGAGGTACTGTATCTAGAATATTAGAGTAAAAATAGGAAGAAACCTAAAAGTTTGGGGTTATGAGGTTAACTTCCCTACTCTGAAAAGAACTTTTAATAGCAATACAATTTGAAAGTAAGACTGAAGCTTAGAATCTGCCTCATTCAAGTCCTCCAAAACCTTACAGTAATAAAATGCTTTTCATATGTAAATGTGGCCCTTATTATAGAATGTATCATTTATACTACAAAAAATCATCATATAGCTGCATTATACAAGAAAAATAAATTAGTTAAAATGAAAACAAAATATTGGCTCAGGTTTTAAAATTCCTTCTAAAAATAATTTATTTATAATAATTGAACTAAAGAAGTCAAGCAACATTTCACAACTTAATTTTACTTAGTGCCACCCTGAAGAACTCATGAAACTCATGAAAGGACATCATCCTCATGTTCACTGCATTGGATTGAGCACAGTATGATAAAAGCTAGGAAAATACAGCCCTTTTCTTATCAAAGCCTTGGGGGTTGTATCTAGGGGCCTTGTGAAGTTCTGTGACCCAATGTCTCAGGGAATCTTTTTTTTATTGGAGCCTGTGAGTGATGTTAGAACTTTGTAGAACAGAGGCAATGGCCAGGAAGATAGTGCTTTAGACAGCATGGTGTCTTCTCCATATTAGCAGTTCATATTATAGGTACAGAGATCACTTATTTTTGTGGTAATCTGTAAATAATTCTTTTAAAATTCTCTTTTTTTAAAAAAAGTTAAGATTAAACATAAAAAGTCATGCATACTTTGTTGTACAATGTATCAAACCCATAACCAGATGCATTTGCAGGAGTCTATGATTGAAGCTTGGTTTTGAAAATTCAACTTCCTTTTTAGATGTGCCTTTTATAAACTAATGCTTTTAGTACAACATGTTTTTTTGTGTGTGTTAACAATATTGCCACCAGTTTTACATCTACAGGAAATCATTTCTTAGGGCCCTATTATTAAAGTCAAAAGTAACAAGTGTTAATGATAGTTAATTTTATTTGTAGCACTATTATGAATTTTCTTAAGTTCATTCTCTTAAATTTTTGTAACACATTCTGGCTAACTACTTTGACTATATATACAAAGGAAAATGAGGATTTGGTCAAGGGACCTTCCATTAACATAAAATAATTCTTTTTTTTTTTTTTAGATGGAGTCTTGCTCTGTTGCCCAGGCTGGAGTGCAATGGCCCAATCTGGGCTCACTGGAAGCTCCATCTCCCAGGTTCACGCCATTCTCCTGACTCAGCCTCCCAAGTTCCTGGGACTACAGGCACCAGCTACCCTGCCCGGCTAATTTTTTGTATTTTTAGTAGAGATAGGGTTTCACTGTGTTAATCAGGATGGTCTCCATCTCCTGACTTCGTGATCCGCCAGCCATGGTCTCCCAAAGTGCTGGGATTACAGGTGTGAGCCACTGCACCCAGCCAAGAATTCTTTTATTTAAAAGAGAGATTTTAACAAAAATTTAATTGGTGGTGGTAGCCACAATGACACCATTTTGCTATTATGTTAGTGTTACCTAAGCAAACATACACAACTGATTTTTGCCAAAATGTTTCTCTACAATCATGCAGATTTTATTACAATGTCTATTTAGTTTTTTATTTTATTTGACATAATAAGATTCAAGGCCAAACATAGCTCTATAAAATTAGGCGTTATTATCTTCGTGTTTGTTAAGTCAATTTTTTTCCTTAATATTACATAAAAACAATTAGGTTTTGAGGTTTAAATTTCTTTCTTTAATGGAAATGTTTATGGGGTTTATATATTTCCAAATAAAATATATAGTAATGGTGATGGCCCACATTTAAAAACATCCAAATTCACTATAGATATTGCTAGTTACCCCAATATGTTTAATGGTAAACCTATATTTTAGTTATAAATATTAAGTTTTTAGATAAGAATATTTGTTACATGAAATGCAAGAGAACAACCCTAGTTTTAGATATGTTGATAGTATAAACTAATTAGAGACAAAATGCCTGGTGTTTACTACTGATATTCTGACTAGTTAGATTTCATGATTTCTCATCATCATCTGATTTCAATTACGTATTTCAACTATATTAAAGATACTCAAAACAGATTTTAGTTAATGTCAATCTTGATGTCTTAAAGGTGATCACATGTATTAAACGATGGTGCACTCACATTCTAAAACAAGATCATCAATTTTTTTAGAATAATTATTATTCTATTTTATTTTTTTTTCTATTTAACTTTTATTTAAGGTTCAGGGGTACGTGTGCAGGTTTGTTATATAGGTAAACTCATGTTACAGGAATTTGGGGTACAGTTCATTTCATCACAGTGCTCGATAGGTACTTTTTCTGATCCTTTCCTTCCTTTCACCCTCCACCCTCAAGTGGACACCAGTGTCTCTTGTTCCCCTCTTTGTGTTCATGTGTTCTCATTGTTTAGCTCCAACTTATAAGTGAGAACATGTAGTATTTTGTTTTCTGTTCCTGCATTAGTTCACTTAGGAAAATGGCCTCTAGCTTCATCCATGTTCCTAAAAAGGACATGATTTTGTTTTCTTTTGTTTGTTTGTTTTGGTCTGCATTCTATTTCATGGTGTATACATGCCACATTTTCTTGATCCAATCTATTATTGATGGTCATTTAGGTTGATTACATGTCTTTGCTCTTTTGAATAGTGCTGCAGTGAACATGTGTGCATGTGTCTTTATGGTAGAGCAATTTATATTTCTTTGGATATGTACCCAATAATGGGGTTGCTGGGTTTTATGGAAATTCTGTTTGTAGTTCTTTCAGGAATTGCCACACTGCTTTCCACAATGGTTGAACTAATTTGCACCCCACCAGCAGTGTATAAGCATTCTCTTTTCCCCACAACCTCACCAGTATCTATTATTTCTTGACTTTTTATTAATAACCATTTTGACTGGTGTGAGATGGTATCTCATTGTGGTTTTGATTTGCATTTCTCTAATGATTAGTGACATTATTTTTTAATATGCTTGTTGACTGCGTGTATGTCTTCTTTTGAGAAGTGTCTGTTCATGTTCTTTGCCCACTTTTTAATGGGTTTTTTTTTTTGCTTGTTGATTTGTTTAAGTTCCTTACAGATTCTGGATATTAGCCCTTGCCAGATGCATAGTTTGCAAAAATTTTCTCCCATTCTGTAGGTTGTCTATTCACTCTGTTGATAGTTTCCTTTTCTTTGCAGAAGCTCTTTAGTTTAATTAGATTGCATTTGTCAATTTTTGCTTTGGTTTCAATCTTGTGGTAGTGAGTTCTCATGAGATCTGATGGTTTTCTAAGTGTTTGGTAGTTCCCCCTATATTCATTCTTCTTCCTGCCACCTTGTGAAAAAGGTACCTTGCTTCCCCTTCCCCTTCTGCCATGATAGTAAGTTTCCTGAGGCATCCCAAGCCATGCTAAACTTTGAGTCAATTAAACCTCTTTTCATTAAAAATTACCCAGTCTCAGACAGTTCTTTATAGCAGTGTGAAAACAGACTACTACAGTAAATTGCTACTGAGGTAGTGGGGTGCTGCTATAAAGATACCCAAAAATATGGTAGTGACTTTGGAACTGGGTAACAGGCAGAAGTTGGAACAGTTTGGAGGGCTCAGAAGAAGGCAGGGAGATGTGGACATGTTCAGAAATTCCTAGAGATTTTATGAATGGCTTTGACCAAAATGCTGATAGTAATGTGGACAATGAAGTCCAGGCTGAGGTGGTCTCAGATGGAGATAAGAAACTTGTTGGGACTAGAATAAAGATGACCCTTGCTATGCCTTAGCAAAGAGACTGGCAGCATTTTGCCTGTGCCTTAGAGATCTTTGGAATTTAGAACTTGAGAGAGATAATTTAGGGTATCTGGTGGAAGAAATTTCTAAGCGGCAAAACATCTAAGAGGTGACTTGGGTGATCTTAAAAACACTTAGTTTTATGCATTCTCAAATATATGGTTTGGAATTGGAAGTTTTATTTAAAAGAGAAGCAGATCATAAAAGTTTGGAAATTTTGCCACCTTACAATGTGATAGAAAAGAAAAATCCATTTTTCTGAGGAGAAATTCAAGCCAGCGGCAGAAATTTGCATAAGTAATGAGGAGTCAAATGTTAATCACTAAGACAATGGGAAAAATGTCTCTAGTACATGACAGAGGTCTTCACAACAGCCACTCCCATCACAAGCCCAGAGGCATAGAAGGGAAAAATGGTTTCATAGGCAAGGGCCAGGGCCTTGCTGCTCTGTGCAGCTTCAAGACATGGTGCCCTGCACCCCAGTCATGGCTAAAAGGGGCCAACATACAGTTCAGTCCATTGCTTCAGAAGGTGCCAGCCCCAAGCTTTGGTGGCTTACACATGGTGTTGGGCCTGCAGGTGCACAGAAGTCAAGAGTTGTTGTTTGGGAACCTCCACCTAGATTTCAGAGGATTCATGGAAATGCCTGGATGGCCAGGCAGAAGTTTGCTGCAAGGGTGGAGCCCTCACAAAGAATGTCTGCTAGGGCACTGCAGAAGAGAAATGTGGAACTGAAGTCCCCACACAGAGTTCCCAATGGGGCAATGCCTAGTGGAGCTGTGAGAAGAGGGCTACTGTCCTCCAGAACCCAGCGTAGCAGATTTACTAACAGCTTGCCCCATGTACCTTAAAAAGTAACGGCCACTCAACTCCAGCACATAAAACCAGCCAGAAGGGGGGCTGTACTCTCTAAAACTATAGAGGTAGAGCTGCTCAAGTCTGTGGGAGCCCACCTTTCACATCAGTGTGACCTGAATTTGAGACTTGGAATCAAAAAGATAATTTTGGAACTTTAAGGTTTAATGACTGCCCAGCTGGATTTTGGACTTGCATGGGACCTGCAGCCCCTTTGTTTTGGTTAATTTCTCTCATTTGGAATGGAAACATTTACCCAATGCCCATACTCACATTGTATCTTGGAAGTAACTAACTTTTTTCTTTCTTTCTTTTTTTCAGCCTCCTAAGCAGAAGGGACTTGCCTTGTCTCAGATGAGACTTTGGACTTTGACTTTGGGTTAATGCTGGAATGAATTAAGATTTTGGGAGACTGCTGAAGAGGCATGATTAGTTTTGAAATGTGAAACAGGCATGAGACTTGGAAGGGGCCAGTGGCAGAATAATATGGATAGGCTTTCTGTCCCCACCCAAATCTCATCTTGAATTATAATCCCCATAATCCTCATAGAAATCCTCATAGAAAGACCAGATGGAGGTAATTGGATCATGGGAGTGGTTCCCCCATGCTGTTCTTGTGATAGTGAGTTCTCATGAGATATGATGGTTTTATAAGTGTTTGGTAGTTCCTCCTGCATTCACTCTTCTTCCTGCCGCCTTGTGAAGAAAGTGCCTTGCTTCCCCTTCACTTTCTGCCATGACTGTAAGTTTCCTGAGGCCTGCCCAGCCATGCTGAACTGTGAGTCAATTAAACCTCTTTTCTTTATAAATCACCCAGTCTCAGGCAGTCCTTTATAGCAGTGTGTAAACAGACTAATACATTCATCTTGAGTTAATGTTTGTATGTGGTGTAAGGAAGTGGTCCAGTTTCAATCATCTGCACATGGCTAGTCCGTTATTTCAGCACCGTTTATTGAATAGGGAGTGCTTTCCTCAGTGCTTGTTTTTTGTCACATTTGCCAAAGATCATATGGTTGCAGGTGTGCAGCATTATTTCTAGGCTTTCTATTTGGTTCCACTGGTCTATGTGTCTGTTTTTGTACCAATACCATACTTTTTTGGTTACTGTAGGCCTGTATTTGAAGTTGGGTGAAGTAATGCCTCTAGGTTTGTTCTTTTTGCTTAGGCTTGCCTCAGCTATTTAGGCTCTTTTCCAGTTCCATGGGAATTGTAAAATAGTTTTTCTAGTTCTGTGAATAATGTCATTGGTAGTTTGATAGTAATGGCATTGAATATGTAAATTGCTTTGGGCAGTATGGCATTTTCATAATATTGATTCTTCCTATGCATGAACATGGAATGTTTTTCCATTTGTTTGTGTCATCTCTGATTTACTTGAGCAGTGTTTTGTAGTTCTCCTTATAGAGATCTTTCAGCTCTCTAGTTACCTGTATTCTTAGGCATTTTATTCTTTTTGTGGCAATTGTGAACAAGGTTGCATTCCTGATTTGGCTCTTGGCTGGGCTGTTGTTGGTGTATAAGAATGCTACTGATTTTGTATCCTGAAACTGCTGAAGTTGTTAATCAGCTTAAGGAGCTTTTGGGCAGAGGCAATATGATTTTCTAGATATGGAATCATGTCATCTGTGGAAGGTAATAGTTTGATTTCCTGTCTTCCTATTTGGATGTCTTTACTTCATTCTCTTGCCTCATTGCTCTGGCCAGGATTTCCAATACTATGTTGAATAAGAGTGGTGAGATTTTCAAAAGCTTTCAACTTTTGTCTACTAGTATGAAATTGCCTGTGAATTGGTCATAGATGGCTCTTGTTATTTTGAAGTATGTTCTTTCAATGTCTAGTTTATTGAGAATTTTTAATATGAAGTGATGTTGAATTTTATTAAAAGCCTTTTTTGCATCTTTTGAGATAATCACGTGTTTTTGTCTTTACTTCTGTTCATGTGATGAATCACATTTATTGATTGGCATATGTTGAACAAACCTTGCATTCCAGGGGTTAAAGCCAACTTGATCATGGTGGATTAGCTTTTTGATGCACTACTGGATTCAGTTTGTTAGTATTTTATTGAGAATTTTTACATAGATATTCATCAAGGATATTGGCCAGAAGTTTTCATTTTTTGCTGTCTCTCTCTCAGGTTTTGATATCAGGATAATGCTGGCCACATAGAATGAGTTGGGGAGGATTCCATTCTTTTCAATTTTTTGGAATAGTTTCACTAGGAATGGTAGCAGCTCTTCTTTGTATATCTGGTAGAATTCAACTGTGAACCTATCTGGTCCTGGGCTTTTTTTTTTTTTTTTCCTTTTTTTGTCAGTAGGCTATTTATTACTGCCTCAATTTCACAGCTCATTATTGGTCTATTCATAGATTCAGTTCCTTTTGATTCAGTCTTGGGAGGGTGTATGTGTCCAGGAAATTGTCCATTTCTTCTAGACTTTCTAGTTTGTGTGGATAAAGGTATTCATAGTAGGCTCTGATGATTATTTGTATTCCTGTGGAGTCAATGGTCACATCTCCATTGTCATTGCTGTGTGCTTATTTGGATCTCTTCTCTTTTCTTCTTTATTCGTCTAGTTAACAGTTTATCTTACTATTTTTTTTCCAAATAACCGACTCCTGGATTCGTTGATCTTTTGTGTAGATTTTTTGTGTGTCTGAATCTTCTTCAGTTCAGCTCTGATTTTGGTTATTTCTTGTCTTCTGCTATCATTAGAGGTGATTTTCTCTTGCTTCTTCAATTCTTCTAGGTGCGATGTTAGGTTGCTAATTTGAGATCTTTCTAACTTTTTGATTTGGATGTTTAGTACTATAAATTTCCTCTTAACATTGTCTTAACTGTGTCCCAGAGATTCTGATATGTTATATCCTTGTTCTCATTAACTTCAAATAATTCCTTGACTTCTGCCTTATTTTACTATTTATCCAAAAGTCATTTAGGAGCAGGTCATTTTATTTCCTGTTATTGTATGGTGTTGAGTATTTTGTGTGTGTGTGTGTGTGTGTGTGTGTTGATTTCATTTTTATTGCTCTGTGGTTCAAGAATGTGGTCAGAAGGATTTCCTATCTTATTGAATTTGTTGAGGATTGTTATATGTACAATTATATAACCAAATAATTTTTTTATACTTTTATTATGGTCTAGGCACTGGCTAGGTGCTAAAGGTTTATGAATAAATAAAATAAGTTTTCTGATTTTGAAGAACTCACAGCCTAAGATGGACATGTAAAATACCAATTGTAATATCCAGCATAAGAGCTGTAATGGAGAAATAAAATTATCTTTTTTATTGTCAAATGATAATTGATATTGAGTATTGATAATTTCATATGAGCCATCCAAATAAAAAATGATAGAATATCAAAGAGGGTGATAAAAATTTGCTTATGTACAGTGACAAGGTTTAACAGAGAAGATATTATTTAAGCAATTATCTGTGTGACATTTTCTCCACTGTTTTCAACTAAGATCTGTCTATTCTTATAGAAGTACCACTTTACTTTATTACATGCAGCTCTATAATATGTTTTAAATCCTGGGAAGGCAAGTTTCTTTCATATTGCCATATTTTGCTTCTCTTTTACCCCTCAAAAAATCCCATTGAGATTTTAGTTGGAATATATTGTTGTAATTTAGTTTATTTATAAAAATGGCACCTCTTTTATCAGTGCTCCACCTAGGAACATTGCATATTTCTCTACTTGCAAGTTTTATAGGCTTATTAACATTTTTCTAACTTATTTCTAGTTAGGCATATTTCTAAGTATATACCTTTGGTTTAAAGTACAAAATGAGTAATTTACCATATTTTATCTATTGTCACTGTTGATAAATAAACTTGCATTATTTTCAAAGTATTTATCTTACATCCAGCTACTTTGTTAAACTTTCTTATGAATTGTAATAAATTTTGATCTGATATTCTTGGTCTTCCTAGGCATACAAATATCCATTTCAGATAATTAAGAAATATATTTTTTGATTTTATTATTTACACTCTCTTTGTGTCTAGTGCTTCATTACATTGGTTATATATCCCAAAATAATATTTAAAATTTATTTTGTTTATATTCTTAAAGAGGTTTAGAATCAGGAAGCTATAGTCTCTGGAAAGGTATACAATGCAGATACTCTGTATTTCCATTAAATGCTTGATTAAACTGAAACTAAGGATGTGCATTTTGAAAATATTATGTGAATATCTGATTATATCTTACTTATTAGGCCATGAGCTGAGGGATTACCAACAGGTAAGGACCAACAACTCTTTATATAAAAGCCCTGATTTAAAGATTTTCCTAAACACACAAGATTGACTTACAGCATTAAATATGAAGTAATAAACTCCTTTCACATCTCTCCAGCTTTTCCAAATTTAAAAGTGCTTTCCTACACACAGCTCATTTTATTGTCACAATAATTCTGATATATAAGAATGTTATTATATCTGCTATTACTGATAAAAGGTCTAAGATTCAGGGAGATTAGGAATAGAACAGACTATATAATTCATCAGGGCCTTTCATTTTCAATTAAATCATTTCATAAATTGGCAAATGTCATGTGGCCAGAGATGGTAGCCTTGGTCTAAAAATCGTGATTATTTTAAATCTTTCATCAATTTTTCTTTCATTCATTTTATTGACTAAATCTAATGTTTGCAATATGTCGCAGATCTTCGAGACATATATGCATTCAGCCATTTAATATTCATTGAGGACTTAATCATTGCTATGTCCCAGAGACACACAGAAGCATCAGACATGACCTCAGCCTCAAGGAACTCAAATCTCATGGAAAAGTATTATGTAAACAAATGATTACAATTTAGTCAGGTAAATGGAAAGGGAATTTGGGTAAGACTACACCTGGAGACTCAGAAAGACTTTAGAGAGGAGTTGATTTTTGAAAAGTCTTGAATGAGCAACAGGAGGTTTCTTTATAGGCAAAAATGGAGAGATGCATTATTGAAATGTGAATAGAATATGAGAAAGTGTAAAGTAGTGACTCTAGAACATAACCAGGGACAGCGACTACCAATGAAGAAAAAAGTTTAAAAAGTTCAGGGCCTTTTGTATGTACCCAATGCATTCTAATTTTGTCCAGTTATTAAGAGCAAGCCAACAAAGTTTCTTTTTAGTTTTTAATTTTGATGGGTACATTGTAGCTGCATATATTCATCTAACATATGAGATATTTTGATATAGGCATACAATACATATTAATTACATCAGGGTAAATGGGGCATCCATCGCCTTAAACATTTGTAATTTCTTTATGTTACAAGTATTCCAATTATACTCTTAGCTATTTAAAAATGTACAATAAATTATTGTTGACTGTAGTCACCTAGCTGTGCTATTAAATATTAGGGCTTATTCTATCTAACTTTATTTGTGTACTGATCAACATTTTTTGAATAAGGAGAAGACAGTATCCATTTCATATGTATGAAAGATAATTCTGGTATGAGGCAAATGTTGGGAGAAGAGATTGATGTGCAGAGAAGATATGGAGACAGACCTTTTAGAAGATTGCTGCACTACCACCTTAGGTAGAGATGATAAGATTTTGAACATAAACACACTAAGGAAGGCATATTCAGACTATATTTCTAAAGCAAAATTATGATTCACTGGATAAGAGAAGGTTGAAGATTAGGCTGATGTTTCCAGCCATTGAGTAGGGGATTTTGCCCTTAATCAACTACAAAAAAGGGATGAATTGGTGTTAGCAGAGTAATTGGTTTGTAGGGAAAAACAAGGCCTTCATTTTATGACAGAGTTTGACTTACCCATGTTCAGTCATATACAGAAATTCAATCAACAGTTGGAAATATATGCTTAGAGTTCAATAAATCTGAGTTGGAGATAAAACTATAACAATAGTTAGTAAATAAAGTAAAAAACAAACCAAGGATGGACTCCTTGGTATTAGCAGTATTGAAAAGGAAAATGCAGAATAAAAAGTAAGCAAAAGGTAGTAAGAATGAATGGATTAAAAAGTAAGAAGGAAATAGGAGAGAATGAGGTCATAGTAATCAAAGAAGTAGAGTTTAGAAAAAGGAGACATTCAGTGTAATTCAACATTTATTCCTGATAAAAACTTTTTAGTAAATTTGGAAGACTAGAATGAGGCTTCTTTAATGTGATAAAGATTTTTATATCAAACCAACAGTGAACAACGTTCACATTCCAGGAAATACTGAGTTATTCTCCCAACCTGAGAACCACAGAAGGATGCCTCATGTGCTGAATTATCTCATAACAACTTGACAGCTATCTCCACTAGGTACTGAGGTCTACTTTGCATATTACCTAGGAGAAGTCAGGAACTACAAATCCCAGAATCCCCTTCTTTATATGGGTCTGGGTTAGAGACTATAAATGAGAAGCATTCAAGTGAGATTTGTAGGGTGGAAAGGAATGAGAGACTCTTTGTCCCCAGAGGAAATTGCAGTCGTAGGCATAGAAAAAGAGAAAATTTCAACAAAAATCTGTTTTTAGATGAAAAGGCAATCATAAAGACATAAAATCTTCGGAACAGAATTTGTGCAACAAAATATCTTAGGCATATGTGGGGGTAGGCGAAAAATAATTTCATAAAGTGACACTCACGTGGAAAAGTAAATTGGTAAATGTGGTCAATAAAGAACTCAAAGAAAAATAAGACAAACTTTTGTGAGATAACAAAGAATACTTAGGGAAATACTTGTATATACTGTTTTAAAACAGTAATACTTGCCAAAAAATATAATATAATAAAATGCCTCCCAAGACAGACTCAGACACTTAATAAATTATAATGTTAAAGTGGTGGTATTTCAAACTAGTGGAACAAGAATAATTAATCTATAAATAATGTTGGGCATTTAGACAATCATATAAAATGAGGTGAAATCTCTCTATCATACACTAAAATAACTGGACATAAATTTAACAGTTGAATATAAAATATAAAGCAATGCAGTGATAAAAAGTCAATTAAAATAAGTTTTTTTTAAAGAAAATTGAGGTTAGATGGCCCTTTTAAGCAAAAGAACAAAAAAAATGACAGCTGTTCGTTCAGCAGTTTTTTTTATTTCAAGCATTGTGTCAAGTATTTTATATGTAAAAACTTATTTAATCCTTACAATAAACCTGTAGAGTAGTAGGGGATTAGATTCATTTTCCAAAAGGTAGAAACCAAAGTGTTGAGAAATTAAACTTGTCCATGAACTCTCAGCAAGTAGTTATAGAACCTGAGGAGAACTAATGGAATCTTACTTCAGAGTTGATACATTTACATGACTTTGAAACCTTGGGGCTGAAAAGGGACTATAAACAAAATAAAAAATTACATGACAACCAGTAGGTAAATTGAAATATAGGTGGAAAGGGGATAATAACTATAATAAATAAATAGCACTTTCAAATTAGTATGAAATTGATGAACACACCATTAGTAAAATGGGCAAAGAATATACATTGGTAATTCTAATATGTAGACATTCAAATGACCAATGAGCACATAGAAACATATTCAGTCTCCTATGGTGATAACTATTTTGGTTGTCTTCATACCTTTCATCGAACTCCCCTAAAAGTTCCCTCTATTATGCCCTTGTGGCATGTTTAAACAATATAGAGTCAAGTGGCCAGTGATGAACGGGCATCTGTCTTAAGTCAAACCAACCAAAGTCCTCCATCTACAAATTAAGATTTAGTCTTACTACATGTATGGTCCCATAATCAAAACTCAGGAAATTTCAAAGACCATCTGCCACCATGCAGATTGGACAGTGAGGAATCCACTTAGCAGAGGGAGAGGGACAGAGAGAGACAGAATAAGAGGATTCACACAAACATTGAGAATTGACAGGCTGTGAAGAACACTTTCAGAGTTCCTGTGGACTTATCAGGCCCTGGTTTGGCTCCAGTCTTTCCGGAGGCTCTGCTGTGCTTATGCTCTTGGTTCTGGGAGACACATCTGTCTCCTTTTTGGCTTCAGCAATCCACAGTGGTTCTCTGATACCTGCAACAAAAAGGTACTGAGTGATGCACTTTACTAGTGATAAATATAACCAAAGAAATTACTAAAATAAATTGAAAGAAAAATGAAAACCTATTTTTGACAAATTTTTAAAAATAATAATACCTAACTTTTGGAAGCTGATAGAATACAGGCTCTACTGGTGCCAATGTAAAACCAACAACATCTCTAGAGGCTATCCAGCAACGCTTACTTACAGATTTTAAAATAGGCATACCAATAATTCTACAACTAAGATTTTTCTGCTAAGTAAATAATCAGTTACTCATAAGAATATGTTTAAAATTGAAAGACTGGAAAATAACCTCAATATTCAAAAACAGGTAATTGGTTAACAAAATTATCCATTTACATAACAGAATTCCATGGACACGAGGCACAGTGGCATGCTACTATAGTCCTGGCTACTTAGGAGGCTGACACAGAATGTTTGCTTGAACCCAGGAGTTGGAAGCTGTGATGTGTTATTATGGGGCCTGTGAAATAATTTTATGAAGTTTTAAAAATTAATATTTTGGATTAAGTACCAAAAATCCAATGCCTATATGAATCAGGCAGGAAATATATGTGAGTGGAATAATTTTAGTTCAAGCACATATGCATACAATATGTGAGTTGTGGGGACTATGGTTGACTAGAATGCACATATCCTATCTAAAGGGGCAAAGAGATATTCATTCCCAGCAATTTTTGTCCCCAGTGAATGCAGACCTAACAATGCCTGATCATTTTTTTATCAAAAGATAGAAATTTAATTTGATTTTAAAGTGAAAACTCCTAAATTCTAATTATTAGCTCAATTAAAAGTTGCAGGAAGCAAGTCCAAATAGTATGCTACATTCATTGGAGAGACCAATAGTTTTCAGTTTGTGTTTGAGAAAAATATTCAATTCAGTAGTTGTATATTCAGTATATTTAGTAGCAGTTCTTTTGAAGTAGCTGGTTAAAAATAGCAGACATCAAGAATGATTTTTTTATAGTGTTAGGAGTAAGCCAACCACGTCTGTTTACTCCACTATTACTCTGGAGATTTAGTCAAAACAACATCCAAGAAACAAAGCAATACATGAATAAAAACCTAGACAATATCATTCGGGACATAGGCATGGGCATAGACTTCAAGACTAAAACACCAAAAGCAATTGCAACAAAAGCCAAAATAGACATATGCAGTCTAATTAAACTAAAGAGCTTCTGTACAGCAAAAGAAACTATCATCAGAGTGAAGAGGCCACCAACAGAATGGTAGAAAATTTTTGCAATCTACCCATCTGACAAAGGTCTAATATCCAGAATCTGCAAGGAACTTCAACAAATTTACAAGAAAAAAAACAAACAACCCCATCAAAAAGTGGATGAAGGATATGAACAGACACTTCTCAAAAGAAGACATTTATGCGACCAACAAACATGAAAAACAAAAAGCTCATCTCACTGGTCATTAGAGAAACGCAAATCAAAACCACAATGAGATACCATCTCATGCCAGTCAGAATGGCAATTATTAAAAAGTCAGTAAACAATAGATGCTGGTGAGGCTGTGGAGAAATAGGAACACTTTTACACTGTTGGTGGAAGCGTAAATTAGTTCAACCATTGTGGAAGACAGTGTGGTGATTCCTCAGGGATATAGAACCAGAACTATTTGATCCAGCAATCCCATTACTGGGTATATACCCAAAAGATTATAAATCATTATGCTATAAAGACATATGCACACATAATGTTTATTGCAGCACTATTTACAATAGCAAAGACTTGGAACCAATCACAATGCCCATCAATGATAAACTGGATAAAGAAAATGTGGCACATATACACTTTGGAATACTATGCAGTCATAAAAAAAGAATGACTTCATGTCCTTTGCAGCAGCATGGATGAAGCTGGAAACCATCATTCTCAGCAACTGACACAGGAACAGAAAACCAAACACCACATGTTCTCACTCATAAGTGGGAGTTGAATAATGAGAACACATGAACACAGGGAGGGGAAAAACACATACCAGGGACTGTCGGGGGTGAGGGGCAAGGGGATGGAGAGCATTAGGATAAATATCTAATGCATACAGGGCTTAAAACCTAGATGATGGGTTGATAGGTGCAGCAAACCACCATGGCACACATATGCCTATATAACAAACCTGTACATTCTGCACATGTATCCCAGAACTTAAAGTAAAATAAAAAGGGAAAGAAAGATAGAAAGATAGAAAGAAAGAAAGAAAAAGAAAGAAAGAAAGAAAGAAAGAAAGAAAGAAAAAGAAAGAAAGAAAGAAGAAAGAAAGAAAAGAAAGAAAGAAAGTGGGGGAGGGAGGGAGGAAGGAAGGAAAGAAGGAAAGAGTTTTTACAGATGTAAAAACCCAGCAATTCTACTTCTAAGGGTTATTCTTGAATATATAATGGGCTAATTGCATAAAAATATATCTTCAAGGAGGTTAATCAAGATGTATTAAACTAGAAAAATGGAAATAATCTAAATGTGTGATAATGATGCATGGGTAAAACAAATCTGGTGCATTCCAACAATGAGATATTCTGTAGTTATTATAATATGATGTAGATGTGTGTGCATACAATTTAATAAGAATAAATATAACATATTTTAAAGTAAAAAATTAGTGTAAAAATATTGTAGTAGAATCCTATTTCTATTTAAAAATTTTGTTTGTATGTATGCAAAATACACATCCAGTTTTTGAACTGCCTATCTCGAGTGGTGGGATTTGAATTCTCTTCTTTATTTTTCCGATTTTTTTTTACAACAAGCATGAATCCCTCTATAGTCAACCAATAACACTTTAAATATTATTTTTAAATTGCAAGTTTTATTACTTCAATCATAAGAAATATATTAACAACATAGATTTAATTTTACTGAAGAACCAGTCTCCCACCTATTTGTTAAGCCATACTAAATTAAATCTCTATTAATTTTTTGAAGAAGGAGGTGCTCAGGAGTGTCAAATAACCCAGAGAAGTCGAGAAAGATAAGTACTGAGGAGTGTTTGTGGGATTTGGTAATTAGTAGGTCATTCATTGTGACCCTACAACTTCACATTAAAAAGGGAGAAAGTGTATTTTGTTCCTAAAATCAAAGAGAGGTAATTTTCCCTTGTCCAAAGAAATGTGTTCAGTTTTAATGCTGCTTAATAATGTGAAGAAAGGCTGGTGGGAATGGTTTTTGTTCTTCCACCTGCATTAAATACAATAAGTATCTAATCAAACTTTGAAAAACTTATTTTTACCAAGTTGTGTTATGGGAGAAGTTGATTATTGTCTATAAATGAGTAATACGTAACAACCAAAATGCATATTAATATTAAATATCTTAAAATGTTCATTAACTTATTCTTTAATTCATTTATTTATTCAATGAATATTAAGTGCCTACTATGTGCCCGACATCATTCTAAGTGTTCTGGGATTACATTTGAGAACAAAATGGACAGCATATACCTGGGGGCTTATATTCTAGTTGGGAAAAACAGAAAACAAAAAAATAAAACCAGTTGGGCTGATGTTAAGTGCTATCAAAAAAAAATGAAAAAAGAATTGGTATTCTGGGGTGGGGTGAGATTAAAATATGAAATAGGGCAGTCATGTTGTCTCATACTGAAAAGCAACATTTGAGTAAAGACCTGCTAGAGGCAAAGAAATGAGTTATTCTGAATCTGCAGGAAGAATGCTCCCAGAGAACAGCACGGGCAAACAGTGAGCCTGGAATGCTTGAGGAATAGAAGGTGACTGGTGGTGGGTAGAGGGAAGGTGGTCGAGGGGGAAAAGTTAGAGAAGAAGGTGGGGTGCATGCCATGCAGGGCCTTGTAGATCTTTGTGAAGATTCTAGTCTTCCTCTTGATGGGGTGGGAAGCCACTGGAGGTCTTGAGCAGAAGAGAAGTTGATATACCTCTGACCTAGGTTTAACAAGACTTGCTGTCATGGCTGTGTTGAGAATAAACTATGGGAGCCTGCAGGCTAGTCTTCAGTTGCCCCTCCAAATCCATTTTCTGCTCTTTTCTGCTCTGATGCCTGCCATGGCATCCTTGGGGCTGCCTTGACTTCCACTTCCAAATGGGTGTGTGCAATGGGAGATAGTTGGAGGGGATCCAAGGGAGAGGAGAAAGAGATTTGAGAGTTCATCTCCTCTGCTGCCCTTCTTCCAACTCATGATTCTGCTAGTGTCTCTACTGTTAGCTGAACATCATGTCATTTAAAATCTTAAGCAACTAATGCAGGTTTCTAAAGACAATAATGTTTAATATTTACATACATACATCTAGTTTTTCTTAGTATAATTTAATCAGATGTTTAAATGCACTTTTAAAAAGCCGTCCCTCATCTATGTTTTCTTCCTCAGAGCTGCATGTCAATGGCCATGTGACAGGTCCTCTTCTTGCTGGAGTTTCTTTGGAAAAATATTCTTGTGTTAACCACATCCCTGATGGTGACAGGAAAGCCAGTGCTCTGGCCTTGCCATTATGGGAGGTCTGCCCAGCAATGCACCATGGCACCTCGCCCACGTTTTTACCCATAAGAAAAATACACACAAATAATAAGAACCAGCTGCTTATTTTCTACACTGCCCCAGTGCAGTATTTAGCCTGTAACTCTGGCTCATGGACCTTATGTTCCATAATAAAAATTGGGAAACGTCTTGGCTGGTGGGTCCAATTGAGTATGTTCATTTGTCTTTTTACTGTTTGGGGGGAAGCACAGTATTTTCCCTATTTGGGCAAGTTTCTCTGTGGCTTAAATTTACTGGTGGCCTTTAAATAAGACTAGTTCCACAGTTAACCTCTCTTTTCCCCATCTGGGCTCAGTTATCATTCAGGTTCATTTTTTTTTTTTTTTTTTCAAATTCATTTTCTCATTCTTGGTCTGTGGCTGACTTCCCTCTGGGAGGTTGGCGATACTGCCCAGTAACTGGAATGAGTGCCTGATTAAAGATTGCATCTAATGACATTTGGGATGGACACAATGTTGTTATGCTTTCATGTCTCTCTTTATTTCTTCTAATAGTTTCTTATTAGTTAAGACCTTAAGTAATGCATGTGAGTTTCTTGGAAACATTAAAACATTTCTTTTTATCTGCTATAATTTAATGCCAGATTGTTTGTAGGCTAGTGACCCAGAAAAGCCATTTACTGATATATGGTGTGTAATTTAGCCAAACTGGTTTGATTACATTACTGGGTATGATTTAGGCCCATGGACGAGTCAACCGGCAATTTGATTGAAGCCATACTCTGCCTTGTCATTCAAAGACCAGAACAGAAGCCTTAATTAGCCTGGTTGATTAAGCAAAAATCCAATTTCAGTCAGTTACCTGGAGAACTGTATCACAGGAGTCAACATGAACTTGAACATTATTTTTTTAAAAAAGAGAATAACAATCACAGAAGTATCTACGTTGTTTTTCCTATGTTTTCAATTGGGTTTGTAATGTCACGGCATCCGTTTTTGATCAAATGATGGCAACTGCAACTGAATGATTTTAAAGATCAGAATGAATCTGATTTCATTTTACTTATGTTCTATTCACTTCTAGCTAGAAGACACACACTTTGGAAAATAAATTCTATGTTTTGTGCCTGGTGTTTGGGACATTGAGCAAATTTTGAAAGGCAGCTTTCAGAGATAAGAAAAGAAGGCGAGAATCAACTAGAATTCATTTTAGTGATATCTTTGGGAGAATAATCTTTCTGTTATTTATTTGCCAAAGAGTTTAGATGATGATTTAGATTATGAAAACTTCTCATTGAAATAAAATAATTTGAAAAATTATATTCATTTTACAATTGGAAGATATGAAATAGACAGAAACTTTTTATAGCAATTACTCTCTTGTATATTATTTCCTTTTTCTACTCTTAACTGGTTTGGCTTTTATCTCTATGGGCTATTTAGGAATAACTCCTGCCAGCTGGATACTGACAATTATGTTTGGATTTACCTATTCAGGTCTTTTTTAGAGATATTGCTGAAGAGTGATCTTTTGTCAACCACTTATTTAAGAAAATAACCAGAGTATTTTGTGTGTAATGTGAAATGGGAGAAATTAGATCCACTGTCACCTTTCAGTAGGTGCTTTACTCTGTAGGCTTACCTCTAAAATCTTTATTTTTGCTAAAAGAAAGATCTTTTCTACTTGCAGGTACTTTTTGAGCTATGTTACTTGGGCTTTTTTGTTTGGTTTGGTTTTTGATTGAGAGAGAGAACAGGGAGTGAGAAAACATAATAATCTTTGTACTAATATTTTTCTGACAATGCCTACATTTTGGCAAGTAAACTCTGGAATACTCTAAGAAATAAATATTTAATTTTTTTTCTCTTATAGAAAGAAAAAAAATGTCAGATTGCTAGAAGTATATAGTCCGCAAACCTTTGTAGAAATATGCACATTACATGTTTATTATCTTTAATTCCATAGTCTTAAATTAATGGGATGTATTGAGATATAGCGTAAATAGCCCTGAGCTTGGAATCAGGAAACCTATATTGTGGCCCCAGTTCTGCTATTTTTTAGTCACAGAATTTAGGTTAATCATATCGTGTCTTTGCAAATGTTAATAAAATAGCAGCAGAAAAACATGAGTTATTCTCCCAGAGATCACTAACATCAACTCCAGTTATTCTAGATTTGAACGTGATTGAATCCAGCACCTTCCATCTTACTTAATCAGGGAACCACACCAAACAAAATCCTATTGAATGAGATCTGCACACAGATATTTAGGAAACGCTGCAATAGATGGTTATTCAGGCTCTGTTTAGATCTAACATTTACCATTTACGATGTTTTCTTACCGTAGCTAAAGTCAGCAAAGATTTCATATTGTTTTAGTTTAGGTTCCTTTACTGTTTGCAGAACTTCTTTAAGTGGATTTAAGAAAAGGGGTTTCAGGAATGGGCCTTGGCTTGCAAAGATGGGAAGAGTTGGTATCCTTCTGTTTATCTAGTTCTGTTTCCTAAGTATTAAAGATGTTAAATAATCTTATTCCCAATTACAGCTGACTTTCAAATCAGAAAGGAATTAAAGCTTAATATTACGTAATTTGACCAAACACTGATCTCTTTATGCAAGATGAGAGCAAAAAAGCTTTAACTTATCTGAGAACTTTTCTTGGCTATTGTTCTAGAGGGTTTTCTGTATCTTTCTCTAGAGGGTTTTCTGTATGTTTATCCATTTCTCCATCCTTGTCCGCAACTTTTAACTAAACTCTAAACTACCAACAATTTTTAGGAATTCCAGAGTTTCCTCTCTGAACATTTGCATATTCTGGGAATATAGGTAGTATATAGGACAATTTTTTTAAAAATCCATATGAAAGCTACTGTGAGAAAGTGGGCCAGCATAAAAACTGTTTTCTAAAAGGAGAAGATGTGACTGGTCTTATGAAGATGAGTGGGCGGAGAAAATAGCTAAGTAATATTGACCACAATTCAGTTAGGTTTGTAATTACGACTAAATCAGAAAGAAGGAAATAGGAATTTAGTCTTCACACAAAGAAAACTGGACGAAACTGAATAGGCTAAGGATAAGGGGTAAGGAACTGTTAGGAGTGGAGACAGATGGAAAAGGGAGGAATGCTGAGAAATAAATTACTGGTCTCTGACAGATATACTTGTTCTCTAGTTTTAAGTGAAACTTTAGAAAAAGTTAAGTAGTAATGAGTTCAGTAGTGCTCAAGAAATTTAATAAAAAATTAAAACAGTTAAAAAAAAACCCCAAATAGCTGAGTACTTGCAAATGCTACTTTTCTCTTACTTTTTACCTCTTCTTCTATAGCCTCCATCGTCATATATTGAACAAGTCTAAGTTCAACTTGGAATAATTGGGTCTTATTTGGACACATTATTAGTCGATTATTATTTTCCAAATAAAATTTTTAGTACTATTAATTTAATTTCATGGATAAATTAGTTACATAAATATGACAATGCCTTATCTTTATTTTTAAATTTTTTTATACAGACATTTGACTATGTTAAAAATTTCAAACAATTCTTAAGGATGTAGAGTGAAAAGGAGTTTACCCTAACACAGTACTTTAGTACCCCATTGTATTTTTCTCCAATAGCAAAATTAAAAGAATTTTACATTGAACACATATATACTCACCACGTAGTCTGCCACTAACATTTTACTATAATTTTTTAACCACATATTTATCCATTTCTCCATCCTTCTCTGCAACTCTTAATCCATTTTGTTTTAGATGCATTTCAAAGTAAATTGCAGATGTCAGTATATACTTCCCTATAAATATTTTAGAGTACTTAGCTAGATTTTGATACTTGTTTTTTTCTTTTGATGTGCAATTTATATACAAGATAAACAATCATAAGCATACATTTGCTAGGTTTTGACAAATGCATATATATAGCACCTATGAATCCAAATCTGTTTCTAGACACAAAATATTTGTAGCAGCCAGAAAATTCCTTCATCACTTTCCAGTCAATCTTCACTCCTGCCCTCTTCCACAAACACATTCTTTCTGTCATAGTTTTGCAATTCTAAAATTTCACATAAATGGAATCATACAGAATATTCTTTTGTATATAGGTTTTTCTTTCCATCAGTATATTTTAATTAATTCACATCTGGTACCTCAGTAATTTGTTTCCTTTGAATGTGTAGTGGTATTTTGATTTTTATTTGCATTTTGCTGATAACCAATGATTTTTTTTCCATAGGTTTGTTGGCCATTCTTTGATCTTATTCAGAGTTGTTTATTTATTATTGAGTTGTAATAGTTATTTATTTATACTGGATAACACTCCTTTGTCAAATATATGTTTTGCAAACACTTTCAATAATATTTGGAAGAGTAGTCGTTTTAAAATATGATAAAATTAAATTTATTGATTTTTTAGTGGGTGTTCCTTTTTGTGACTTGTCTAACAAACTTGTAGATTAATTTCCAAGTTACACAGAGATCCTCCTATGTCTCTTTCTAAATGCATTTTGGTTCTTGATTGTTATGGTTTTAGCTTTTACACTTGGGTCCAAAAACTGTCTTGAATTACTTCTTGTACGGTGAGACAGAAATCCCATTATATTTAACATATTGATATTTACATAGATTTACAATTAATATATTGTACCATATTGTATAGTAAAAGAGCTCATTATTTATTCCATTCTCAATTATATACTGGGTTTTCTCAACTTATTATTTCCTTTCTGTATGTACATTGCAATCAATCTCTTATGACCTGTGAGACCAAATGATCATGCTTGGGAAAATTTTTCCATCCCACAAATATTTATTGAGTAGCTACACTGTGAACTGTATTGTGACAAATGCTATAGATCACCTGATTTGCCTCAACAGGGCAATGTTTACTGAGGACACAGATAAGTAAATGGATAATTGCAGTAGATATTTTTAAAAGGTGATAAAAACATGCACAGAGCTGTGAGAGCACAAACAAGGAACACCTAACACAGGATTTTAGAATCAGATAAAGAGAAATACAATGAGTGATCACATGAATAGAAGAGGAACTAGAATGGCTAGTGTCCAGAAGGAATTGTTGGTCAATAGTCCATGATGTCACCGAGAGGCTGAGAAAGATGGAAACAGAAGCAAAACAACACAGAACAGCATTAGAGTTGGAAGTCTGTCTGTACTTAAAGACCTTTGAAAGGGCAGTTTCAGAAAAGTGATGAAGGCTGAAGTCAGATTTCAAGGAATTAACAATGGTTTAAGAGTGGAAACTAAACATCACAAGTACAGTTTATTTGGAAACAATTGAATGGTAAAAATAAAAGTAAAGGGGAAAATATGATAGCAACTTGAAAGGATAGTAGAAATGAGCTTAGGATTTTTGGCATGCCAGTATTTTTAGACTGCGTCAGGGGAGAGAGAGAAATTGTATTGCAAGTAGAGGAAAGATTTTCTAGAAAAAAGCCTCCTAAAGGAGTCCTGAAAAAAAGACTAAAGGCGTTAAGTATAAGAGTTGCTAATGGAGAGACACTTTGTTCTCTATGACAGAAAGATGGAAACAAATACAAGAGAAGAGAAAATAATATAATAAATGTTCATGGAGAGAAAAGAATTTGAAGAAATTCAAAGAATATACAACTTACCATAAAGTGGGAGGCAAGGCCACCCAGAGGGCAAAATTAGATAGATATAACCCAGAGCTGAAGACATGGGAATGGCTTTGAAATAAATTCTGTGGTAAATGTGTTAGGGAGGTTTATTAGTTTTCTATTGCTGAGTAACAATTACCACAAACTTAGTGGTTTAAAACAACACCGTTTATTGACGTACAGTTAGCATGGATCAGGAGTCCAGACACGGCTTAAGTGGGTCCTCTGCTCAGGGGCTCACAAGGCTGTTATAAAGATGTCACCAGGCTACATTTTCAACTGGAGGCTTCACTAGGGAAGAACCCACTTCCAAGTTCATTCAGGTTGTTGGCAGAATTCCTTTCTTCGTGGTTGTGTGACTGAAGGCCTTGTTGCTTACCAGCTACTTAAAAAAGGTAGCTGGTAGCTTTTAAGGTAGCTTTATCACAATTTTAAGGCCTGAGAGCATAGGGGTTGCCTGCAGTTCTGTGGTCATGTGACCTTTTCCACAGACAGTTCACAAGACAGTGTTTCTCAAAGGATCCAGAAGAATCTCTTAAATTCTTGTCTGCTAAGACAGAGTTTTATACAATGCAACATAATTATACAAGTAACATCCACTGAGCGCGGTGGTTCATGCCTGTAATCCCAACACTTTGGGAGGCTGAGGCGGGTGGATCACCTGAAGTCAGGAGTTCAAGACAAGGCTGGCCAACCTGGGAAGACCTCTTCTCTACCAAAAATACAAAAAATTAGCCAGGCATGGTGGAGCACGTCTGTAATTCCAGCTACTCGGGAGACTGAAGCAGGAGAATCACTTGAACTTGGGAGGCAGAGGCTGCAGTGAGCCGAGATCGTGCCACTGCATTCCAGCCTAGGCAACAGAGTGAAACTCCATCTCAAAAAAAAAAAAAAAAAAAGAAGTGACATCCATCGACTTTGCCATAAATAAAACCTACTCAAGGGAGTGACATCCTTCTTTCACTTTTGCCATATTTCATTGGTTGGAAGCAAGTCACAGGTTGTGTCTACACTGGAGGTGAGTGGATTACACACAGGTGTGACTCACTGGGCGGTGGCGGTGGCGGTGGGGGTGGGGGTCCCTTTATTGCCTATCTACTACAGGAGGCACTTTAGAGCAGTTCGGAACACTTTAGAACTCCTTTAGAGAGGGCTCACTGTGGCTGGGCCCAGCGAGTTGCTGGTACACACATGTACAACATTCAAAGTTCTAGAATAGAAGCAGAGAAATCAGAAAATATGGTCCTTTCCTCATGGTGGAGTTGGTTATGAAAGTTCAGCAAAAAGACAAGAGTGCAGAAATATCAGACCTGTGATGAAGAACATCTTTGAATATTTTAGCATGTGACTCAGACTGTTAGGGAGGCAAAAGAGGTCAGAAGGAAATTGGTTGTCTTAGATGATGAAAATTTATTAAAGTACTGAAGCTACCAAAGAGCCACAAGATTTTATTCATTTACTCAGTAGGAATTTATTCTTGGGCATAGAGAAATGTGGCAGAAAGACATGGTGATGGTAACATCCATCAACTTTGGCACCAGATACTCTGAGTTTAAATCCTTTTTATCTATTTACTAGCCATGTAGCAATGGGTAAGTTATATAATCTAGGTGACTCAGTTTCCTCTTTATAAAACAGTGGAAATAATATCTTACAATTTGGTTAATGTGAAGAATGGGTTCCTGGCACATTGTAAGAAGCATGATAGCACTATGTTTATATGTTAACAGTTACATTGATGAAATAAACAAGATTAACAAGATAACAGTCTGTATATCTAAGTTGCATATTGCCTTTTGGGAGAAAAAGATATAGAAAAAGTAATTATAGTACCATGTGGCAAAGAAAGCAAATGCATCAGTGTGGATATGCTATGATTTATTGCTTTTGAAAACAACCCCCACATCATAGTGGGTTATAATTTATTTCTTATTTAAGTGACAAGTCCACTGAGGATTAGATAGGGGCTCTGTTCATTATAGTCATTCAGAGATTCAGGTTAATTGTCTGCCTCAACAGATGCTTTCTCAAACATTGAGACAGAGGAAGAGAATGTGGCAAATCACATACAAACTCCTAAAATGTCTACTTAGAAATAACATGCCACTTTTGCTCATTTATTAAGCCACAAGTCATATGGCTGCTTTAACTTTAAGTGGGAAGAGGAAGTGCAAGTTTAGAATGTGACCCTCTGAAAGACTAGAAATATTTGGTGGACTGAACTGATGTTGATCACAGTCTTTCCTCTAGCTCTCCATATTGGGAAAAGCCTCCTTCCTACATACACAAAACCCTCCCTTCTCAAAGAAGATAATTTAAAAATTGTATCTAATAACTGCACCTAGCTCAAAGGCCAGGATGTCTGAGTGGTGCCTGACTAGGATGCAGCTCCCGTTTCTCCAGATACCTTAACACTAAAATGATCACTTATGTGCTTCTTTGAAACTCCCAGTGTGTACAATGGTGTCTAGAGATAGCATAACCATAATAAACTCACTCTACTATTCAGAAACAAAAAAAAGGAGACATACAGCAGGTGGACATACACAGGTAGCATTTGTGAAATCCTATTGGATACTTGTTGGGTGGGAGCTCCCTACCCTGATGATGGAAAACATTTCATAATTAGGCCCAGATTCTGCCTCTTGAAGGGAGTTTCCTATTACATTGTTCTCTGTGGTTTTTAGGTGATCCCTCTGAAAGTTTCATTTTATCCTCTGTTGCCACATCTGAAGTGGGCATTAGAAAATATGCCGTCCTTATGGGCTCAATTGTTTTCTCAGCTTAGTTATTGCCTGTAGACTACTGGGAGACAATGAGTGCTTTGTTTCTAATAGTTGCATTCTCTCAGGATGATGGTTCTTTTTGGCAGTGCAACTCTCAAAAACTTAGTTGACTATTTGCTTCTAGTTAGCTCCATGTGTCAATTACCACACTCAAAATTCTTTTCTAGATAGAATTCTCACATGCTGAATTTCTTTTTGCTTCATTCACGAGCCTCTTTCTAGATTTCATTGCAAGTACTCTGAGCCTAGCCAGCTTTGGTAGGATAGTCAAAAATAAGCTAATTTTTTTTTCTTGTGAAAAAGACCCTTACTCTCAGACTATTTGATCCACCCAGAGATTTGAACAGTGGGTAGGATGAATATTTCTTTGAGTTAACCCTTGCGAAATAGGGCTTAAATATTGTCTCAGTTTAGCTTTATATGTTACAGGTTGGAATTGAAAAGCAGTTGTTTCTGAATTTCTGTACTATATTCCTCTTCCATGTTGCTTCCCATTAGGCAGGAGAGGGTCACAGGCTGACTTCCTATCATCTAGAACATTCTTCTCCACATTTTCTTTCTTCTTATCTTGGCAGTAATAACTATTCTTTTTCCAAATACAGGAGCCAAATGTTTAAAATAAAAAAGAGGAAATAAATTAAGCTGATCTGCCTTTGTAGAAGTAGAGGAGGAAATGTTCAATTCCCAGGTGGAAAGAAGAAGTCTCCAATGGAGAGTTTAAAAACCACTGATCTGGAAGACTTAAGTCCAAGTGCCTAAGAGAGCATATAAAGCCCTCAAGAATATGTCACCTACCTTATCCTTTATGGACTTGTATATCATTATTTTGTGCCCCTAAATTTATAAGCTGACAACTGGAAGCTGTTTTTAGAGGTTCACATTATGATTTCTCTCACATTGCTTGTTCAGTGTACCTGTCTGGAAATCTTTTCACAGTTGCCCTTTAACTCCAACTCAGTCTAAGGACCTCATGTAAGGCTTCCTTGTCTCCTGAAGCTTGGGTAAAGGTCCACTTTTCCGTATTTCTATAGTCTGCTGTGCATATCAGTATCACACTTTTTCTCAAAGGTTGTCAGTAAAGTGATTGTGTATTATTTTGGTATAATACACACTAATTTTGTATTATTTTTATAATATTTTGCATTTTTTGTATTATTTTGGTATTTTGTATTTTTTTGTATTATTTTGATAACAAATAATTTTGTATTATTTTGTACAATACACAATCATATAATTTTATTATATTTGATATAAGTATGATAAAATAAGTATGTTTAAAAGATTAAACATATAAAAGAGTTAATTAAAACTATAAGCAAAGAACAAGACACTATAAAAATGAAATTACCGTAGTTGAAAAAACTAGACACAGTTAAAAAAAGAATTAGTAAGTTGAGAAAATTCCAAAAGATGCAGCACAATGAAATAAAAAGTTCAAAAATATGGTTAAAACATATTAAGAATAGAACTAAAAGATCCAACATTCAACTAATAAAAGTGCCTGAAGAAAAGGAAAAAGGCTTTGGTGAGAAGCAGTGTGTGAAAATACAATGACTATAATCAGATATAATTTCTCAGATTAAGGAAATACGAGTCCAAACCAGAATGAATATAAATAAATCCCTAATAGCAATTCTAAACTTGCTATGAAACTATGTAACATCCAAGAAACTGGTAAAGAGTCAAGTAAATCTCAACACACATTAATTAAACAAAACAATGGATAATAATAAAAATGGACAATTTGATGGTGTAAAAAGAAAGTTCATAAAATTGTGGATAGCAGTAATGTGTCACGTGGGAAGAAGTGAATGAAGGCAGATCTCTGAATCTTTATTAAAAGAATAGCAATGTTGACTGACTTTGACCATTATAAGTCAGTATGCGTGATATGATTGTAAGAGAAACAATTTAAAAATTGGTCATTGTAATTTCCAAATTAGTAGAGGATATAAAAATGAAAAAGGGAAATTCAATTCAACAGAAGGAAGAAAAGAAATAAAAAACAAGCAAAAAAAAAAAAAACATGATAAGAGAACAAAACAAAATAGTGGCAGAAAGTTCAGGTTATAAATCATTTCAATAAACATAAAAGTACTGAATTTCTTCAGCTAAAAGTGTTTAGATTGGATTTTTTTTTTTAAAAAAAGCCTTTCCTTCTTTCTTTATAATTAAATCCTAAAGCCACCAGATTGTCAATTAATACTGGTGTCTTTAAAAAAAAAAAAAAACCCACCAGCTAAGTTCAAAAAAGAGAGGCATATGCACTGTGTATGTATGTGTATGTGTGTGTGTTTATGGGGGGGAAATGGTTAGTATTAGACCCCAAACAGAATAAGTAGGACATCTGCAAAGAGGGGCAGGGCAGCTGGCCTGGTGTGGGGCCTCAGAGCTTGAGTAGGGGAAAGACTACCTGCATCAGGTGGCAGAGATGATGGCAACAGTAGCAGCCTGGCATGGAGTGGTGAAACCTGCTGGGTAATGTTGGTGACTGCATAGTGGAAGCAGTGGTGGGGATCTGACATGGTCATCAGGGACTGAGCAAGTTAAAAAGAGTGTTGAGTGTCTACGCAGGGGAAGGTGTGTTTGCAGCAGCAGCAACTGGAATTTGTTTTCACACAAGGAAACTGGATCTGGTGAAAAATCATATCAAGGATAATGGGTGTCATGGACTAATTGTTTGCATCTCCCTCAAATTCACATATTGAGTCCTAACCTCCAATGAGATGGTATTTGGGGACAGGGACTTTGGGAGGAAACTAGGATTAGATGGGGTACTGAGATCAAGCCCTCATGATGGGATTATTGCAGTTATAAGAAGAGACACTAGAGCATTCTATCTCTCTCTCTCTCTCTCTGCAAGCCAGGAAGAAAGATCTCATCAGGAATCGAATAGGCTGGCAGCTTGATCTTAGATTTTCCAGCGTCTAGAATTGTGAGAAAATAAATTTATGTTGTTTATGCAACCCAGGATATGGTATTTTGTTATGGCTGCCCAAGCAGACAAACATAATGGGAGTCATATTTCTCACTGTAGTAAAAGTGGATTACAGATATGGAAAGAAAGAAAACTGGAATTAATCCTATGGTATTGCACTGAAATCAGAGACATTGGTATTAACTCATTTTTTTAAAAATATATACATAGATAGTTGAATAAAACATACACATAGATGTAAATGTGTATTTACATATATGCCCTGGTTATGTCCATTGAGAGGCCTGAGTAATCACAATACCAATGTGCACACTGATCTTCATTTCTAAATATAATTCTCAGCCATAAGGAACTAGGGCTCCTTGGAGAAATGGCTGGTTCCAATGCTTGGGCAGGCAAAATACAAGATGAGCATGGAAAATGTTATTGTATCAGAAAGTGAGGAAGTGTTCAGAAAATGATGTACAAAATTGGCTTGAAGAGGCCCACATTAGACAAACATTGGAATCATTTGCACATCAAAATATTGACAGTAATAGATTATAACCTGGTAATTAACTTATTTCTTCATACAGATATAAATAAACAAATGCATAAATAAATGGAGACAAAAGAAAGCTTTTTGTTACAACAGAAAGCCAATTAATAAATGTAGATGGAATGATGGAATGAAAAATTATTATTTGGCAACCATCTTACTAATATTTCAGTCATAAAGACATCAATGGATGGGAAAACTAGTGACAGAAAATTTGACAAGGAATAGAGTATTTACTTAGTCTCAAAGATTTGTTAATTGCAAGGGAAAAATAACTTTATAGTAAAGAAACTTAGAAGACATCACCTTTATCAAGTGATAAAAGTTAACACAGCTAGTAGTAGGCCAAATTGAAATTGCGTACCATCTGGTAAAACAATGAGAACACAGCATCACTTCTGTGATATTCCTCCAATAAATATATATAACCCGAATTTAATAATGAAGGAATATCAGACAAATAAAAGCTTAATAACATTCTACAAAATAGTGTTATTTTGGAAAGTGTCAAGGTCAGGAATGTCAAGGAGAGTCTGAGGAGCTATTTCAGATTGAAGGAGAAAAGCAGAGGTTAATATAAAATATAGCTGAGGACAGAATAATTTTGCTATAGAAAACATTATTGAAAAAACTGAAATTTTAATGGTGTCTGTGGATTATATCATAGCTATCTGTCTATGCTAATTTCCTGATTTTAATGGCAGTATTATGTTTATGTAGGTAAATATTGTAGGAATTACACATAAATATTCTGGGGTGATGGGGCATAATCTCTCCAATTTACTCTCTAATCATTCAGAAAAAAATTCTGTGAGTATAGTTCTAAATTTTCCATTAAAATATTAAAATATTTCAAGATAAAAATTTTAAAAATCCAGCTATATGATGATTACAGGAGACATACTTAAAACATAATAAAAGACTGTGTGGAGTGGGGGTAGAGAAAGATATAGAAGGAAGATGCTAATCAAAAGAAATCTGATGTAGCAACGTAGCATAAAACACAATTGTAAACAGTTCATTCTTCAACAGTGAATCAAAATGGATATTTACAAGGGAACAATAATATCAAAACTTATAGGATGCAAATAAAAGAGTGCTTACAGAGTAATCTGCAGTCTGCAAAACCATATGTTAAGAAAAAAATTTTAATGGCTCTTCTTAAACTGAAAAACTAAGGAAACATCTAATAAAATAAAGCTGAATAAAGAAAATTGTAGGGATATTTTACTGAAATAAAAAGTACCCAAATATAAGAATAAAGAAAATCAACCAAAAGACAGTTATTTAAATATATTGGTAGAATATATTTACTATAGTAAGAACAACAAACTAAAAAAAACTCCTAAATCAGCATTGTTAGGAACTGTATTAGTCAGGGTTCTTTAGAGGGACAGAACTGATGGAATATATATGTAATATTTAAAGGGGAGTTTATTAAGTATTAACTCACATGATCACAATGTCCCACAATGGGCCATCTGAAGGCTGAGGAGCAAGAAGAACCAGTCCAAGTTCCAAAACTGAAAAACTTGGAGTCCGATGTTTGAGCGCAGGAAGCATCCAGCATGGGAGAACAATGTAGGCTGGAAGGCTAAGCAGTGTCTCTCTTTTCACTTTTCTCTTCCTGCTTATATTCTAGCCATGCTGGCAGGTGATTAGCTTTTGCCTACCCACATTGAGGGTGGGTGTTCCTTTCCCAGCCCACTAACTCAAATGTTAATCTCCTTTGGCAACACCCTCACAGACACACCCAGGATCAATACTTTGCCTCCTTCAATCCAATCATGTTGACGCACAGTATTAACCATCACAGGAATGAAAAAGGGAAAACTACAGATACACAGAAACTGAACAAATCATAAGTTAATTCTATGGAAAACTTTAGAGACTAGTTTGCTAAAATGGACAATTTTCTAGACAAATATAACTTAACAAATGTAATCTATCTATAAATCAATTGAAGTAATCAAATCAGTAGATTTTAAACCTGCCATCAAAAAGGTATCATACTCTGGCAATTTTAGAGGAATAGCTAGGTCAGATAATTTCTACCTTCTATGAATTTTCCAGGTACTAGAAAAAAGGCCGGGAGGCTCCCTAGCTCACTGTATGTGGCTGTATTGGAAGCTTGCTCTAAAGCTACCCTATGTCCTCTCTCCCCTCCACCTCACCTTTAATTTCTAATTGATCTCATATCACCATGAATTCCCCTATTAATATGAGCTGACAGTTGCAATTTTTACTTCAACTCAACAATACTTACTGAGTAGCCTATTACATTCAAAGTCCTATGACAGTTTTGGGAATAAAAGAGATATCTACATAGCAGATTGGCTGCTAGGTTGATGCAGTTAAAGCCTCAGTCTTAGGTGAAAACAGTTGGGAATTTTACAAATCCCTAAATCACCAACTCATCTTTATTTTACTCCTTCTTGCCTTTTCCCAAATATTTTGAACTTTTTTGTAGATAGGGTTTTAAGTGCAAAACAAATGACAAAGACCCACACAAGAGATAAAAATGGCAAACTAATTGCAGCTGTATGGCATGAAACAACACAATCCCGAGAAAAAAAGCATCATTGAAAGTTAAATGACCACGTTTATGCATGTAGCTCCTGAGTTACTTAAGGCAAACCACTTGGCCCCTCTGTGCCTCAATGTAAACAGAACTACAGCTGCCTCTCCAGTTGGTTTTGCAGTGTTGCTGAGAAGTAAATGTAATAAAATTAAATAACAGAGCTGAAATCCCTTGAAGGGTATAATATAGATAAAAGTGAGTTATTATCATCTTCATCACCATCATTAATATGTAGTGCATAATAGGCATTTCCATTTAAAAATGAATTGTGAGACAGATTTTTGAAAACAAGTTGGGTGTAAGTTCATAGGGAAAATGATTTTTCAGGGAAGTATTATTATATCTTTTCCAATTTGAATATTCTACAGTGTACAATTCCACAATGCTATGGCCTTCCAAATTCTGACTACAATTCACATACATTTTGATTCAATATACAAACATACACACACACGCAACAATATGTATCATACGATATATGAATAAAAGGTCTCACAAAACAGTATTTACCTTTTCAATGTTAAGTCAAGTTTGATATTTTCTATTTCACTCTGCTATATTCCATATAATTCTATTTTATCTCGTTTTTAAAAAATGTATTTATTTTATGACTCCAGTTTGAAAACTGGTATTTCAATATATATCTCACATCCATTGTTTTTTAAAACAACTCCATGAAAACAACTTATTAAAGCTAGTGGGATAAGGCCAAGCAAGTTAATTTTTTTTCTGTTGGATTCCAGAACAAGAAGTACTAAAAGTTTATGTTCTGCAGTTGAGGAGTGTTGCGTCCAGACTTTTCAAATTGTAGCACAAAAAGTTGGCTAAAAAAAGTCTCCAAACTTTCCAGTTTCCTTCCAATGACCTTTGAAAGGAAGAATGATTGAAGGGAATTCTTAAGGATGAGCTCACAAGTAAGATGGGAGGAGGTTGTACCCTGCTATATTTTAGAGTGTGAACTTATTAAATCCAGCTGAATGTTTCGGACTATCATCTCTGTCTTTTGTTAAAAGGGTAATTATCTACAAAAATTATAATTTGACAATTGAAACTTGAGATATCGCCACATATTTTCTCAATCAACTTAACCTTTGGTATATACAAATGATGAAAATCATAATAGTTTATGATAGTTCAAAATACTAACTTTTTATAAAGAGGGAGGGTTTCATTTGCTGAGATATAATTAATTTTTAAATTTGTATATTGAATTTCAAGAGTAATTGTTGTATATACTGAATCAGAAAGCAGGGTAATCTATTTTAAAAAACCTTGATGAATCATAATGTTAAGCATGTATTTATATTTAAATATGTCAAATAATTAAATTATAAAACAATTGAATTTGGAGATACTTATTTCAATTATTAAAAAAATTCTTTATAAAATAATATATTAGTATTGGTTAGAGTTCTTCTGAGGAACAGAACTAATATATAAGGAGATTTATTATAGGAATTGATTCACATGGTAATGAAAGCTGAGAAATCCCATAATCTGCCATCTGCAAGCTGGAGAACCTGGAAAGCTGGTAGTGTAATGCAGTCCAAATTCAACGACCTGATAAGCAAGAGGGGCCAAGTGTGTAAGTCCTGGTCTGACTTCAAAGGCCAAAAAGCCAGAAGCACAAATGTCTTAGGGCAGGAAAAGATGGATGTTTCAGCTCAACAGAGAGAGTGAATTAACGTTTTCTTACCTTTTTGTTCCATTTAGTCTGTCAAGTGGTTTGGATGATACCTGCCCACATTGGTGAGGGTAATCTTCTTTTCTCAGTCTATTGATTCAAATGCTAATTTCTTTCAGAAACACTCTCACAGATACACCCCAAAGTAATATTTACCAGCTATCTGGGTACCCTTTAGCACAATCAAGTTGACATATAAAATTAATCATCACTAACATTTTAAACATTTTAAACTATAAAATTAACCATCACTAACGTTTGCTTTGAGCATTTTTAAAAGATAATGATAATGTACAATTATTATGTTACTTTTATATGTTAAGCATCCTGCTTCTTGTTTTACACATTTTAAAATCTGTTCTTGAAGAAGTCATACGACAGATAATAATAGATGGGGAAGCTGAGTTTTTGATAATTAAACAGTTAGAAGTAAATCCATTTTGCAAACTCTGGCTGGGGTCTGTCTCTGAAACCTGAGCTGTTAACTTCAGAGTACACATAGTTTTCAGAAACCCAAATATTATTATGGCAAAGAACTCCCAAATATTACTACCACAGACATTTTACCAGTGTTTAGACTGTCCATACATACACAGATGGCTCTACCTTAATGTGTCCAAAAATGAACACCTTATCTTCTCACATCCTCTCATCCCTGCTCACCTTCACCCTCCCCAAAACACCTCACAATCTGACCTCTTGACAATCTCCTTGTTTCTCCTTTCAAAAGCCGCCCTCAGTTACCAAAGCCAGCAATCTGGAAGACCTCCTTAACATATTTTGCTCCATTACCACCTCCACTGCACTTATATCCAATTGTCCGCTAACTCTTTTTGGCCGTCTTGATAACTCTTAGGTCCATCCACTTTTCTCAAAACCAGCTTTAACTACTTGGTCAAACACATTCTTACCAGTTTGTTCTTGGTTATTGTTATGGTCTTATTTATTCCTGTCTAAAGTTTTCCTCTGCTCTTATCTATTCTCTGCACAGCAGCTACAGTGATTCTCATAAAATGCAAACCTGATCACATCTTTCTTGCTTAAAATCCTTCCATGGCCCCTTATTTTCAGCATAAAACTTATGATCCTCAGCCTGACATGCAAAGCCACTCATCTGTAATCTCATCTCTCTCCAGTGTGGTAACTCTCAACTCTCTCTGTACCTAGGCTTTCTAAATTGCTACCGATTTTCTGAACTGCTATGCCCTCAACTCCAGACCTTTGGTATTTGCTTCTAACTCACCCTAAAATGCTCCCCTCTAATGCTCTAGATTAGGAATTTCTCAAAAGTTTTTTCATAAAGTCCTGGAAATATATATATAATAGTAATTTTCATACTATATTATAATTATCCATCTTCCTACCTACATTAGACCGTGAGCCCCAAGGCTCAGCATAATACATGGCACATAAAAAAGGCCAAAAATATATTGTGTGAAACACTATAATGCAGAATATATTTCATGAGTAAGCTTCTTCAGTACACTAAATGGTAATAAATGGCTTGAGAATTAAATGAAACACCAAAATGTGCTTGATTTACTTATAGGACCCTAGGAAAAACACTTATTTTCAAAAGGGTACCTTCTATCCTGAGAAAGGATATTTGGCTTAAAATGAGAATGACTACTATTATTTACCATGTGTTGAGAAATAAGTGAGAACTGAGTAAAAGCCAAAGAAAAATAAATACATTGGATATTAACTTTACTATTATGAAATAACGGAATATTTATAGAATTAGTGTGATAAGACCGTCCCCTAGGGAGGTATAAAGTAGTAGAAAGAGGACAAAAGCAGGAGTTCAGAGGACATGAATTAAAACTCTCCAGGCCTCTAGTGTAATTGGGAGTAACTCTCATCAGTAACATGGGAATAGAAAAGCTGCCCCATCTAGCTGTACTAGCCTGGGGTGAGACTTGGATGAGAAAAACTACATGAGAAATATACAATTTGTTATACAATGAAATATACAATTTGTTATAACTAAGTTAAAATATAGCCTACTTCAGGGAGTGTTCGTGCATACTTATCAGAAGAAGAGCATCACTGGAATAGAGTTCATTATGGGTCATCTTCATTTCTCCCCACTGCAGCTAGCTCTCCAAGCATCATGTTACAACTTGGCATCCCCAATGCTCAGTATAATACATGGGATACAGCAAATGTTCCATATATATTTCCTGAATGATTAACCAAAACAATGTCACTATAAGGTGTTCTTAAGGTGACTGAAGAACATTTGTTACAAGCCAGTGTTACAGAAAGACTCAGGCATACTTTTTTGTATTTGATATCACTACAGATGTTTTGACTGTTTTAATAAATTAACAACATTTCAGGGACCTTTAAGAAGAGGAAAAGAAATATTTAAGGGCTAATAAAGTTTGAAAATAACCCACAAAGTTACTCTGAAGGATTTCCTACCTTCCTCTACTTTCAGAATCTTATTTTTAACTTTAGCCATCACCTTATTCCTCCTAAAAATGACCTATATCAGACCTTTTTAATTTTTTTGTTTTAGTAAGAATTTATATTTACCTAAAAGTTGCAAAGAGAGTACACAGGTTTTTGTACATTCTTCAACCCGCTTTATGTTTCCCTATGTTAAAATCTCACATAACCCACTTATTTTTTAAATCTAAAATAGAAGGCAATTTGAGCAACTCTTTGGTGGAAGTGTCTGAGAGAATTATGCAATATCTATTGGAATGGAATAGAATATTTTAGTTACAATACCCAAATCACGAATCACTGAGTCAATCGTGGTCAATTACAGGCATGTAGAAATACCTGAATGTGGAATTTGGGCTTCGTAGAAAAATAACGTTTAAGTCTGAGAATAACCTCTGTGGATATGCTGCTTTACTTGAAGCAATTCTTGTAATAATGAACACAAAAGATATGACTCTCTGAAAAATGCTGAAAGAAAAGACTGAGTAATTTTATTCAATGTACATTAGAAAAGAGCTGAAGTGATTCTGTATACTACATACAATTGACTAAAGAAGATGTCATAATTAAAGTGAAAAAAATTGAAATAAACATGCTTATTGATAGAAAACCATATATGTTCACACATAAGTAATAATTATAAAAAAATATAAAATTATATACAATTATACATAAATATATATAACTATAAAAATTATAAAACAGCTAATTATAAAAGTATTCATTTTATTTCAGATGCATATATGTAGATCTGTACTTATGGTAGAATTATTTCCTTGAAATGTAGTTGTTTGGATTTATTATGAACTTAATTTTTAAATATTATTTGAGGTTCTTTATGAACAGTAGCATACTTTATCTAGTAAAGACAATAAATTATCCAAGCAAAAATTAGCACTTATAAATTGTCTTTTATAGTATATAAATATAGTAGAATATATTATATATGAAATAAATGAATATGGCTACACAGAAACAGGTTTCTGCTAATTTTTTAACCACTGAATATACTCCATATAAACTCTTTCCCTTTACTACATTCTTGCTATATTATGCAATGTGTATAATATTATCTGTGGTTCTAATAATCAAATATTTTAAGTTAGACTGCTTCTGAAGTTAAGACATATAATTTAATAAAGGAGATCTGGTGAACATATTCAAATTACAAAACACTTTTCCCTTCCTTCTGCTACATTTAAAAACATTAGGATACCAAGTGATTCACTCAATGAACTATGGTTTTCAAGTGGATGTTAAGTGTGCATTACAGGCCTGACAATGACATCAGTGGAGTTCCATACCACGATATCCATCTACTACTCAAGGGAGAGAGGCTGCTTGCCCTAGATTCACTGTATGTTCTTGATCGAGTCACCTCACATTCTTGAACCTCGGTCAACCCATTTGGAGAATTAGGTGAAAGCTAAGCCTTAGTGAGAAACAGATGCTACATCTGAGATGAGTTTTCTTGTGTAAACAAGTAATTCCAAAGTTTAATTCCAAAGAAAGTTGCTATGTGGATGGCCATGATACACGACCTATATGAAATAGACAACTGGGTTAAGGCTTTAGAATAAATGTTTCTTAATACAAATTATAGCATCATATTACATCTGGGTTTCTTAAAATATTTTTATCTAATTTTTATTTCTTCTAACTTGTTTATTAGATATATACTATTGTGATTTTTATGTGAAATTTATTTAATGCTTTTGGAGCATATTATTATTTTTATCTGGTAACTTATACTTCTAACAGGTCAATTAAGTTGTCAAGGCAGGGGGAAATAGAACTTAAAATAGGCCAGTTATTATCTAGTGAAAGTCAGTAAAAGTTAATTCTTCTTCTTTTGGGATAAAAGTTAACAATCAATGGATTTAAAGACATGCGGTTTTAAAAACAACAGCTAAGTTTGCATTTTGGTTTAATTCCCAGTAGATTACTTGTCATTTTAGTAAGGTCTTACATTGGAAAACACATTGCTACTAAAGATGCAGATAATTTATAAGTTGAAAAGAATTCCTCAAAGGAAAGAAGAGCCCTCCTGAGAAATGCTAGTCCAAGTTGTCTGACTGCTTTCTCTCCTCTACAACTGCTACTTGTCTGATTGAAATAGCTAGAAACATCAAAGTAAGAGCTGTGGTTCCTGAAATTCTCCGAGCTTGCCGTAGCTCTAAACTTATATTTCCCATGTTGACTCCATGTCTTGCTATCATCGGTGCACATTTCAAAGCTTCAGGTTTAACGTACTGTGCTTCCCATTACACAACTTTTTGTATTTTAAACTGGGAATAAGTAACATGTGAATCAGCAAACTATTGGATAATGTTGAGAATTCTGTGTTAGCTAGTTTGTGATTCTCTGGTTGTTTTTTGGTGTTCCCACATTTGACATTAGCTAAAGGAGCAGTAGCTTCGCCTTTGAGTGGAAAACAATCCAGGAATTTCAGAGAAGAGGAACTAAGCAACAAGAGGCCTAGAGCTATTATCTTCTGAAGAGAGATGAAAGCACTCCTGTCCTTGTGCTTTCCTCGGTTGCCTGCACAGAGCCTTTTGACTTTAGTGTGAAAAGAACATAATCTGTGGTACAATTTGGCCCCAGGTTTCTTTAGAAACTAAGCGAAGTCGAATTGAGTGAGATGCAAAATAACCGTTGGCTAAGGTATGATCATCCTTGGGAGACCAAAAATGTGATGGGCATAGATCTAAAATCTTGTTGGAGAGGTGGTGGTGGATGATGAGAGCCTAAGTTTAGACAGTATCTACAGAAAATATCCAATCAAAAAATTTACTGACCATCTTGGGAAGCAGGCTGGATGAAAGCAGAAAACGGTTCATCATTTTGACATTTTGAAACTAGACTTGCCATCATAAAGAATCTTATACTAGTTTCATTTGGAGCAGTTGAACTGTAAATATTTTTCCCTCTAAAATTCTCATGTGAATGGTGTGAACTCTAGAAGAAAAAAAAACAATTATTCATATAGTATGTTCTTCATATGTAGTGTGTATATATTCTTCATACATATATTCAATTATTCATATATATGTGTTTATATATAATATGTATATATGATACCCTCAAACGTACATATAATATCTCTCCAGGCTCTTGCCAAAGAATATTATTTTGAAGTGTACAAAAGAGGAGAAGCTTTTTATCCCATGAAAGGCCTGTTTTCTTCTAGTGCGCTCTGAATCACTTACTTACTTTGGAACTCTGACCTCCTTACGATTCCCTGGATCTGGAAGTGAGATTGATGAACACAAAGTGGAACATACATGTGTGAGCTCTTATGAATTGGAGCTATATGAAAATAATTAGTCTAAGTTTTATCTGGCATAGAGTTCAGATTCTACCATTACTCTGTGACGTAAGCACATTTAAAGAATAAGGGAGTTATAATCGCAAGGAAAGTTGGGAAGAATGAATTCGTAAGTTAGTCTTTGGTCCTGAAAGCTTACAATAGGTGAATCAATGGTATTAAATGTCCTTTTTTCTTTTTTCTTTTTTTTTTTTGAGATGGAGTCTTACTCTGTCGCCAAGTCTGGAGTGCAGTGGCACAATCTTGGCTCACTGCAACTTCCGCTTCCCAGGTTCAAACAATTCTCCTGCCTCAGTGTACATAGTAGCTGGGATTACAGGCTTGCACCACCATGCCCAGCTAATTTTTGTATTTTTAGTAGAGATGGGGTTTTGCCACGTTAGCCAGGCTGGTCTCAAACTCCTGACCTCAGGTGATCCTCCCGCCTCAGTCTCCCAAAGTGCTTGGATAACAGGCATGAGACACTACGCCTGGCAAAATATCCCTTTTTCAACTTCAGTGAATAAAATTGCTCTTCTGAAGCCACCTGCAGTGGAATTAATTTTTATGCTTGAATAAGATGAAACTTGAAAGGCCCAAAAGTTTTGCAGAGTAGATGATTCACAAAGGTTGTTCATTAAAAGTTTACAGAAAATAAACCTTTAGATGTTTGTTCAGCTCTCTCTTATTTTAAGAGAGACTGCAAACAAAAAAATAAAACAAAACAATAAAACTCCAAATAAAATAAAAGAAAACAGAAACTTAAGTTTCTACTGCAATTCTTGGCAGAAGGTTAAGGTAGTTTTATATAAGATTCTGAAACATCGCTTTTTAGTTATGTATCTCTTTTTGAGGAAAACCTTTTTCTGCCTATAGACATCACTGAAGTCAACATATGGTATATATATTATTTATGCTCTGATATTCCGAGTATATATAATAGTGAGTGTGTAAAGTAGAATAAATTTTAATTTGATAAAATGCCAATCACAAAAGGGTTGTTGATTTTTTTTTTACATCAAGGAGCTTAATCTGTTAAATATGACTGAAAAATTATTTTTCATTTTCTTGTGGTGTAAATATCTAAATAACAGCATTTCTAAGTGTTAATATTTTTACTCATGGATTTTGTCATATTTAGAGACTTTTCTTTGAAGAACTCAAAGCTCTTTGATTAGCATCTCATCCAACAATTTTTAAGTCAGGAAACTTCAAGAAAATCATATGGGGGATAGGCAAAGAGACTTCTCCTTTAAGAAAAATGTAATCTCATAAAACCAACAACTTATTCCCATTTTTCTTCTTCCCCAACATTAACAGTGATCACCTCTATGCGCCTTGGAATTAAGACATGGGGAAAGTGTTTCTGTTAATAACTGCCCTACCTCTGCATTGAATTGAGATTGATTCTTAAATTTCCATTCTGTGGTTCAAGAAGTACTTTGTGTGCCTTAGAAGGGAGTTAGGAATATGAGGTGATTATTGGTTTAACTAGTATGATTTCATAATGCCATCTGTTTCTCTTCTTTTTTTTTACTCAAAATTTTTTTTCAGGACATCAAATAATTATGAAAAGTATTAATGGATGTTCCACATCACTGTGCCTACTCACTAATCCTGAACATGCCCTGCTCTTTTCTTCTTTATCTTTTTTTTTGTAAAGTACATTAGTTGTGTTTGCATGTACAGAATCTAATCACTTCTCTTTTGGGAACAAATCTCTGATTTTCATTTGAGGAGTCACCATTCTTCCATTCTCAGCCCATGTTGTTTAGATGGGGTTACTTTTTCCACTTGGGTCTATGGGTTGCTATATGCCTGAAGCTCTTTCATTGGAACATTTCATTTCTCTGACTGCAGTGAGATCCATCTCAGGTTAACAGTACTTGATTCTGGGACTTCTGATGGAAGCAATGATTTACAAAAAGTTATTTTCATCAGACTGATAAATTTTGGTAAGATGTTATTACAAGGGGGAAAAATTACCTAAAAAGGGGGGCAATCCAGAGGAAAGCAGAGCTGCAATATGTAGAGGGACAACTGATGATAATATCATTTGAGTACCTTCATCCAACTAGGTAATCTGACACATCTGAAGATAACCAGTCCTGGACTTTTTATTATAAATACTTGCCTTTCAACTTTTATTTATTTAGCTTAATTTAGTTTGAATTGAGTTTCTGTCATTTGGGTAAAAGGAATTCTTCTATTCACATTACATTCCCAAAGCACTAGTGTTTAGTATCATAAAAACAAAATAGCAATATGATGCTTATGAGACTTATCTGTGAACTAATTAAAAACTTTCTGCAATCTGTAATGTGTAGATACTGAAGAATGTCATCTTCATAATCAATTTTCACTATCATTTTATTTTGAATTTAAAATATCAACTGTCACAGAATAATGGAATTTTCAAGCTAATTTTCAAGATCATTTTCTCCAATTCCTTCATATTATCTGACAGTGCAGTACAACTTAGAAAGTGTTAGGGTATAATGAGAGGCTGTGCAGCAGACTAGGAAGAGCACAAATCTACATACCCACATTGTTGCTTGTTAGATGAGTAATTTAGAACACATTACTTAAGCACCCTGAGTGGCAGTTTACTTGACTATTGTTCTGAAGATATCTGGCTCACAATTGTCACTAAATGTGGTAATTTTAATTTTACTATTATTGTCAAGGAACATAGCTAGTTAATAACATTCTTGCTTTGAACACAAGGGATAAACCAATGTCAGTGTGGCCTTTCTTGCTCTTCTGCTACTTTAAATTAGAAAGGGGAGTAACATATGTGTATTTGAATCTATTTATTTATTTTTTTTAAAAATTGCAGGATAAACCAAATCTAAAATAATAGTTATCTGTTGGGGTGAGAGAAAATAGTGTGGAAACGACAGGGATATAAGCTATGTGTGTCTGAATATATAATGTTTTATGGATTACCTTACATTATTATGAAATGAAAATTAATCCTTGAAGGCATAATTAACTTGAAGGCATCGTGAACTTTGTATCAAGTAGGTGCATAACCGCACAAAACGGAACCACTCATGTATCTTCAAAACACGTAATTTGACTGCACGTATCTAGTGGAGTACATGAACAAAAGGATTTGCAAAATACTCTTAAAATCTTTTCAGTAATCATGTTGCCTTGTTTGTAGAAGCTATCTTTCACTACAAACTGTTTAGTAACAAACACAAACATAAATACATAGTTTTTCAACTTTATTGGGGTATAATTTTCAAGTAAAATTGTATATCCTTAAGGTATACAATTTAATTATTTGAAACACGTATACATGTGAAGTGATTACCACAATCAAATCAGTTAACACTGTTAAAGGACCAACAGGTTTTATGCCTGCTGCACCGTAACAGACTAATACAGCAAGACAGCAGGGTTTGTTAGAGAGAAATAGTTTAATTGCAGGGCTTCAAGTAAGGAGATGGGGAGAGCCCCTAAAATCCATCTCCTGGAGGAGTTCTGGGCTAGGATTTTTAAGGGGATCATTGAGGGTGAGGGAATGAAAAACTGGGTTGTTGATTGGTTGGGTAAGGGGAATGAAATCATCAGGATGTGGAAACTGCATTTTTTGGTGAGTCATCTCCTTGTACGATCCTTCAGACTAGCTGGCATCAGTGGGGTTCTTCAAGCTACCTGGCATCAGCAGTTTTGCTGATATGCAAGGCCTCAAAGAATATCTCAAATGGAAAACTTATGTTCCACAGCTGGACTAGACTGCTAGCTGGGAGCCTCAACCACGGAGAACAGCTGACTGTGCTCCTTGGCCAGATGGGATCACCAACTTGGCTCCACATATGAGTGGGGCCTCGGATTGGCTTTCTAATGGGGTAAGGCCACTGGCATGGGTGTGGTACCACCATCAAGATACACATGCTGGTCACTGTGAGCCCTGTTCCCTTTCTTTGTTTCTACCTGACTTCAGGTAGTGTATTCCTGCAAATTTCCCCACTGTTTTGTAGGAGAAAAAACAAGAGATTCTCCTTGGTGTGGTGCTGTACACCCTGGGGAGACCTGATATAGTTAGAGTCAAACTATTTCTCTTACTCTTCTAATGTGGCTTTTCTTGGTTTTTGAGCTCTAAGCGGGGCACTTTCACCTCACCCTCAAGTTATAAAATTTTCATAAAGGTGTTTTTGTATATGTATAGTTATTTGCCAGTCAGAATTTTTGTGAGGGGTTCTAAAGGCAGAGAACTTTTAGTCTTCCATCTTGCTGAATCACTCTTGATAATAAATATTTACTTAGCTTACAATCCTGCAGAGTCTAGCTGATATGGTCTGGTCTTGCTAATGAGTATGTAGTCAGTTTTAGGTTGGCTGTATAGATCTGCTCATCTTGGCGGGCTCAACCTAGGAGATAGTTAGCTATCAGATAATCTAGAATTATTTGGCTGAGAGACACAGCAGGGCCAGTAAGGTTGTATTTTTATATCTTTAATGTCTTTTGGCCCCAGGTAGCTCTAGCAAAGTAGCCCAAGCATGTTCTTGTGGTAATTGTAGAAGTGGAAGAGAGCAAGCAGAAACAGGCAAAGTTATTTTTGTTTTGTTTTGTTTTGTTGTTTTAAATCCTCTTCTTGTTTCATGGTTGCTGAAATCCTGTGGGCCATGGCAAGCCACTGGGCAGAGCCAGAATAAGAATGAAAAAACACTACAAGTTTACAAAGGAAGGTGTGTAGATGTGAGTACTGGTGAAAAACTGGGGCAATAGATAACAGTAATTTACCACATTATTTTTCTAAGATTGTCATGTACATGGCATAGAATAAAACAAAGGAGTTATGCTAATGTTTGTGAAATCTAGAGTTTTTGGGATGGGAAAAAGGAGATATAATATCAAAAAGATTAAGCAAAAAACTATTATCTTGTATTTGAATTAGATGTATCATTATAAACTTGTAATGTATTTTAGCTTCAAAACAAGTATGACACATAGCTGTGTCTACTGAAAAAGTCTAGACATCATGACCATCCCAGTGGCAATAAGCACACTAGCATACATATTCTAGTCTCTAAATTTCTCAGTAAAATAAACCATGAATCTTTGAAAAAAATGTCTAACTTCAGGAAATGTATAAGTTGAGCCTAGAATATCTTACCGCATCACCTTGTCACATCAAACAGCAAGAAAATTATCAACAATGTCTGAGATAAATTGTCAAAAGAAGACAATTTGAGGAGATGTCCCTGGTCAAAGTTGGAAATTTGAGCATGAATTAAAAAATGATTGCTGTGGTTTTCAAATATCAAAGATGCTTAAATCTATAAGCTCATGGTAATACCAAATGATACCCAACCCTCAACTTAGTCATGCCAGGAAACCAATTTATTATTTAGAAAACTGGTAAATAAAATGAAGGAATTAAAATTTTATCCTGCCTTTAATATAGAAACTGCTACAGGGTAATAAACTAGTTATTGAGAAAATATTCTCTCCAGAAAAGTTTCAAGCAACAGATGCAGAATAAATTATAAAATTATAATATCAGCATTTTCTAATCCTTGGTAAAGTAATGGCTAGAGGATGTATATCAATGGCTGCTAACTTAATAACAAAGTGACAATCAGAGATTATGTGCCTCCTGGTAGAAGTCCACAACAATACTTGTGATATCTTCTTGACAAAAAAAATCAAGGAAAAAATAAATGTAATGAAGACTTTAGACCTAACTACCACTTATAGAAAATAAAAAGAATAGAAATAAAATGAAACAGCACTGCAAGAATGCAATAATCAAAATCTACCCTGGGAAATACTACAAGACCAAGAAGGATGTCTCTTTAACAAATGCATTGAAGAGAAATCGAAAAGAAGAGGAAGGAGTAATTTGTGGATTAAAGAGATACTTAAACTATATGGATCTTATTGAGATAAAGATTTAAACAATTTGTCAAAAAATATGAGAAAAGTCAGAGAAATTTGAATACCTATTAAGTATATGATGATATAAAGGGATTATTGTTAATTTTTTAAGTGGGATAATGGTGTCATGGTTACTATTTTTAATAACCTTATCTGGCCAGGTGCGGTGGCTCATGCCTGTAATCTCAACACTTTGGGAGGCCGAGGAGGGTGGATCACTTGAGGTCAGGAGTTCGAGACCAGCCTGGCCAACATGGTGAAACCCCGTCTTTACTAAAAATACAAAAATTAGCCGGGCATGGTGGTGTGTGCCTGTAATCCTCGCTACTCAGGAGGCTGAGGCAGGAGAATCACTTGAACCTGGGAGGCAGAGGTTGCAGTGAGCCGAGATCTTCCCACTGCACTCCAGCCTGGGCAACAGAGTGAGACTCCATCTCAAACAATAATAACAATAATAATAATAATAACCGTATCTGTTAGAGATACATACTGAATTATACATGTATGATGCTATGGTTTGAAACTGTCCCCAAATTTCGTGTGTGGAAAATTTAATTCTCAAATTAATATGTTGATTGGAGATGGAGATCTTGGGAAGGTAATTAGATTGGATAAGGTTATCACAGTGGAGCCCCATGATGGGACTGGTGGCTTTATTAGAAGAGGAAGAGAGAGCTTTATTAGAAGAGGAAGAGGAAGAGGAAGAAATAGCACATTCTCTTGTGCTATTTCCCTGTGATGCCTTTTGCCATGTTATGCAGGAAGAAGGCCCTCATGGATACCACCACCATGCTCTTGAACTTCCCAACCTCCAGAACGATAGGAAATATATTTCTAGTTTTTTAGAAACTACCTAGTCTCAAGTATTCTGTTATAACAGAATTGAACTAAGACATATGGAATAATATCATGTCTAAGAACTTCCTTCAAAATAATCCAGATTTGAGAGAGTGAAGCAGGGTATGGCTGGAGCATGATTGAGCCATTTCAACAATTGTTGAAATTGGGCATTGAATATGTAGGGGTTCATTTTACTATTTTGTTTGTTCTTGTTATATGTTTTAAAATTTCCTTATTAAACATTTTTGAGAAGCCTATTTCAATATAATTTTTATCATAGATATAGGAAACTGCTGTAGTTAAAAAATAGTCTGCTTATGATTAGGAACTTGAGGTCAGCATCAGACTATTTGAATTCTGTTTACTTACTACTGAAGGGACCTTGGACAAGATACATAAATTTTCAGCACCTCAATTTAGTTAGGTGTAACATGAGAGTATTAATAAGATGTACTTCATAGAGTTTTTATGTGAATTATAAGTTAAAATATGTAACGTGATGATTAGCACAGTGTAACGCACATAGTGATCACTCAGTACTTTTTATTATGCTTATTGATGCTATCACATATATGTCCAGGTGAATACACAGATAAAGGGCTGAAGGATATATGTAAACTCGTAATATTGGCTACCGCTGAGGCAAGAAGTAGGAATAGAGAAAGAAGAAAGAGAAGACGTTTTGAAATTCTATATATTTAGTCATGATAATGCAAATATTATTAGAGTGTTTGTGCGATAATTTTAAGACTACTAAATATTCTCAATATAAAAACAATTTTCTAGAAAATTACATTTAAAATCTTTAGTTGGGCACCTTGTCTGATATCCAGCACTGTCCAAGGTTGAGCAATGAATAAAACATTGTGCCCACCACCTCCAAAGAACCTAAAATCTAATAGAGGAATAAGAGGAGTACTAAAGATAACTAGATAAAAGAATGTGATATATGTTCTAAAATAATTTATAAACATAGCAATGCAATAATTTAGAATGTGACACTGGACCAAGTTCTACCTTAAAAACTACCAATTTAAGTGATTTAAGTTTATGCAGAAAGCTTATGTTAAGGTACAGAAACATCTAGATCATAAAGGAGAGAGTATGAGAGATAATAGGACATCACTTTGTGAGTGATACGACCATTGCCACCACCTTATCGTTACAGATATTGCCATTATCTGATTATTAATATGAATTCATTTGTGTAAAAGTCAGAGTAATGTCAGGTTGTTTTGGATCTCTCTAAGGGATACTACTTGTTAAACATGTTCTATGAGAATTGTCTTTGAGAGGATGCCCTGGCATAAGCCCAATAGCAGCACTGAGTAAGGCTTCAACATATTTATATTACTACATTTTACTGAGAGGAAGTGAAGATTTAAAAGCCAATGCTAGCTGTTGGTGTTTTCACATTTAATTAAAAATGACAATGGTCTATTTTTACTGTTAAACATTTCATTCTGTGGACCTAATATAGTGTATCAAATTCTTGCAAGCTGCGTACCCAGCTGAGGAGGCAGCATATCCTCCTGGTTTGCTGTTCCTGCCCAGTGGACTCTGGAAAGTCCCATTCATCCCTGGAAGCCTGATCCATATCTTAGAAAGTGGTGATAATACCTATCTCATTGAGGTTCACATGCGGATTACAGGATGTAATGCATGTGAAAAGTTAAGCCTAGTGGAAAGCACACATCAGTGTTTAATAATTGTCAGAAACTGTGTTTAATTACTGGCTCTGCCTGCCTTGAATAGGAGGTCCTTGGGGACAAGGACAGTGTCACATGTACTGCCATGTCCTTGGTACCCAACTTCATGAGGATATAAACTGAGTATTTATTTCTATTTACTGTTTTTCGAGGTACTTGTGTTGCAAGAAGTCCCCCATGGAGGAATTCCATATGTAAAACCTCTACTGTGGGAAGATTTGGCCCTGAGAACCATGCTGTTTCCTCCTCAGATTGGTGGGTTCAGCTGAAAAGCATAATCCTGTCCTCATTGGAGACTTTTTTGAAAGAGTTTCTGGTGCATTTATATGGGGGATTGAAATTAAGGGAAATCGAACGTATGCCAAGGGACCATTTTCCCTTAAGGGTAATAAATGTAAAGTAAGTAAAAGAACTGTGTTAAATACATGCTTGTCTTTCTCATAAAATTCTTGGTCTTTTGTCTGAGGAATATTCAAAAGGTAATGTATTGCTGGGCAGATCAGCCTGGCCTTTATTTTTTTCTCAGCAACTGTCTTATTTTGGATAAAAGGCAGGAGAAATATAAAACGTCAGGCACTAACAGAGATTTTATTATTTATTTTCTGAGCTCTGTTAGGGTTGATGTTGTTTCATTTTTTCCATTATAAATCCCTTTTTCTCAAGGGGCTGTAACTCTCCCAATAAAAAGAATGGCTTCAGGCAAACACTTGAAGCATTTGTTCTCAGCTTAAGAGGACTTTTGTTTTTCCAGGTCTTGAAAATAAAATCCATTACATTCTTTTTAAATTACAGGAGTGTTAAAGTGAAAAAGCCCAGGAATTGCTGCTTTCATATGTGCGCTCTTACCACCTCGGCTCAGAATTTCTTTAAGCAGAAATTCTGCAGCTCCTCTCACCGCCGATTATATGAGAAGCCTCTCTATCTATCACTATTGCTCATCTGTACTGAGTCCGTCGGCTCCCTCAGAGATGTTTACAAGTGATGTTTGTTGGTTAGTTTGTGCTGGGTCATTTCTTTTTCCCTGATAGATGTAATGCCTCCCAGAAGAAACAAGTCCACTAAGTACATGGTCACCTTTCTCCAGTGAAACACTTCAGTGGTCTGCTATCCAGAGGGCAATGAAGTGATACTGGACCTTGTCATCCTGAAGGTGGAGACATGCTGATAACTTCAAAATATCCCTTTCTAATTTACTCCCAGAAAAGTGCTGAGCTGAATCCTGGGTTATAGGCTAAAGAAAAATTCAGGCTGACAATGAGATCTTAGAGACACATTTCGGAGGCTCGCTACAACTCTGAGTTCTCTGCATGGCAGGAGTTGGAGACTCTGGTCAGGCCAGAGTGGTCCTAGGTTTCCGGATGTGGCTGGGGATGACATCTATAGCCTAGTAACATCAAAAGTGCCCATGTATCTTTAATATTCTTTTCTTCCCCCTTTGCTCGCTAGTTGAGACCATTGCATAGTGAATATTTTAAAAGCAAGATTTCCAGGAGTTTAATGCCTCTGGAATACAAACACACACACACATACACACATGCTATACATTAAGTTTCCTGTAGCTACTTTTGTCCAAAAAGATAGCTTAAAGGGGAGAATATTCCCTTTAGAATGTGCTGCTATTATCTAGACAATTTCTAAGAATAGATTAGGCTGGGTGCTGTGGCTCCCTCCTGTAATCCCAGCACTTTTGGAGGCTGAGGTGGGCAGATCACCTGGACAACATGGTGAAACCCCATCTCTACTAAAAATACAAACATTATCCAAGTGTGGTGGCAGGCACCTGTAATCCCAGCTGCTCTGGAGGCTGAGGCAGAAGAATTGCTTGAACCTGGGAGACAGAGGTTGCAGTGAGCCGAGATTGTGCCACTGCACTCCAGCCTGGGCGACAGAGTGAGACCCCGTCTCAAAAAATAAATAAATAAATAAAAGAATAGATTAGAGACAGAATTATAAAGCAATGACAGTAAATAATTCTATGAAGAATCAGTTGTTTAGAAGAAAAGAAATTAGATTCTTATGCCACACTATGCAAAGAAAAACACAGGAGGATTTTAGAATCAAATATAGGAGAGGGTCTCAGATAAGACATAAGAATTTTAAACTATAAAATAAAATATTGGAAATTTGACTATATCAAAGTAAAAATATTCTAAACAACCATGGACCTCATAAAGTTAAAAGATAAACAATAGTCATTTAAAATTCATATGGCCAGCACAATATTACCTAGGATACATAAAGAATATCTACTAATCAACATAAAAACAGTAAGTGAAATAATTGAAAATATATGTAAAGCATATAATATGCAATTCATAGAAGATCAACCAATAAAGTTAAGAAATATGCTACTTCACAAATAATCACGAACTATAAATAAAAACAGAGATACCATTCTACAGATGTTAGATTGTCAAAGAAAAAATATTGTCAAAGATATGCAGACATGGGGAACTTCATATGCTACTTAATGGAAGTAGAATTTAGTAAAAACCAGTTGGAGAAATTTTGACAATAGATATCAATGTTGAATATTTCATGTCCTTTAAAATTCACAAATTTCAGTTCTAAGTATATGCTTTTGAAAAACTCTTGCATATGTGTTTTAAGAGATGTATGCATGAATATTTATTGTAACAATGTTTGTCTAAAGGTGAACAACTGGAATCAACCTAAATGTTCATTCATCGAAAAATGAGTAAATTAATTGAAGTATAGTCATAATGTGAAATACTCTATAGTAGTTCTACTTTTCATTTGTTTTATATTCCAGTTTCATCATACTTTTCACAAAGTACTGTAACCATTAAGCAACAAAAATTATGTACTAGGTGGTGAGAGAAAATCAATTTTGAGTGGTGAAGGCTTGAGCAGTAAGAATGCAAAGCACTAGAACAAGAAAAACCTGAGTCAGGCGTGATCTCATAGAACTGAGAAAAGGGGTTGTCCCAATTCAATGTATGAATAAGAAGAGTCCTGGAATGGAACTATGAAGTGAGGCTTACATTAGTGTAGGAGAATCAGAAGAAAACATGGAAGGTGGACTTTATCTAATATCAATCATCTCAGCATTTTCACCATTCATTCAGCTCTGGATTAATCATTTAGCAAAATAAACAGATGCACAAAGAGGAAAGGGTACTAAAGAGTTTCCCTGAACTGACCTCAGTTATCATGGCCAACAGTATTTCACTACCTCCCTTAAATTTAATCTATTTTTTTTATATTTATCTGTCATGTTTGACTTCAATTTTCATTATTAAATGATTTTTTTTTTGGCATGGTGAGTGATCAAGTTTAGAAGTTTGACTAGAAAGTTTTGTCAGATACTGCATTTGTTTGAGAGATACTGCATGGCTTGAGGGTTTTGCTTCCATCACAGCACAGTTGTTGGACTGTGCTGAAGGCATCAGTTGGCCTGAATCCAGCCTGGAACTTATTGATTAATTCATCTCATGTGTTTTTAAAACCTCCCATGTGGCAGGCACTGTGATGTCACTGAAAAGACATTGACATAATGAAAAAGACTTAATCCTACTTCCCTTCAAGTTTATAATAGTTGATGTGTCAAGCTGATAAGTAAAGAGGCAATCACAATGCAATGTATTAAATATTGTGATAATCTGTTTAATCAGTACTCTTAGTCATGGGTCAGACGATGTGTGGTAGTGACATTGACCCAAATGTCTTCTTTCCACCAGACCGAGTTGATTTTACAGGAAGTCAGAAAATGAAACTGAATTTTTTTTTGAGAAAAAACAAAAAAATCACACTAGGCCATAATTATTTATAAACATATATATTTCTACCTTTCTATTTGGAGCAGCAATTCTCAAACCATAATTGTCTAATTCCAACTTCTATTGTATGTATGCATCCTCCTTGCAACCAAAGGTAATTATCTCAAAGCACATGTATCTAAAATTTGGATTGGGACTGCTAAAACCACTCTGGAAGTGCTGAAACCACAATACAAGAAAGAATGAGTACAATACTAGTGTGGGTTGTTAAGCATAAACAACAAGACCTGAATAGAAACAACATGAATCAGTAGCTATAACTAAGATCATTATAACTTTGCTACAACTGATATAAATTTATGAATCCTCATTTAATCTTACAATTGTTTGAAGGAACAGTTTAAAATTTTCTATCTTCAAAGTTAGGTTTAGGTTATGGGTGGGAGAAGGAGGCATATTTTTTTGCATCCCTGAGAAACTAACACTTTATCTGTATCTATATATCTATATCATTTATATCTATATTTCTTAACTATCTATATCTATCTTCTAGTTCATCCAAATTCACAGAGACTTGGGCTATAAATAAAAGATCGGTGTAATACTTTAAATTGTCCAAAAATTTTTTCATTTATTATGATAGGTAAAGGTGAGTCTGACTCTTAAAAAGTGAAGAAAGTGAGGCTTGGAGATATTCTATAACTCTCCCAAGATCATACAGCTATTTAGTGACAGGATGAGGAATGAGCCTTAACGGTTTTTCAGATGTGCCTGAGGGAGCCCATGTCAGGAAACCTAGGGTCCAGAGGCAGGGCTCTAGGCTATTCGCAACTTAGTATCAGTCAGGGTACAATCACAAAAATAAAACCAACTGCCAGAAATTCATTGTGGAAAATTTAATATACAAAATTAGCTATAGGTTAGAAGAGTTTGAAAGAGCAACCTGGAGAAGTTGACGCAACTGCAAGATAAACAACCACAGGAAATCACCATTACCCATAGGACTGGAGGGAAAAATGGAGAAGAAGCTGAGGAAATGGAGATCTCATAGGAGGGGAACTTTCATGGGAGACTAAAAACAGAACTACTGAGGAGCATCTGAGAGGCAGAGTTGGGGAATACCCTGGACTCTCCCTGCAATAGCCTACAAGATGAGCCCAGTGAAAAGCCAATTTGCAAGGTATCCTGGGAAACACAGTAGGAGTTCACCCCTTGGAAAACAGAGCAGAGCATGAAAAGGGCAAGGAATGGGCCTGAGGAAAATGACCAGCCTGCGTTTTCCAGCTGGAATATCTCTACGTTAAATCTCACATATATGTATTTTTGCTCTTGGTGATACTTCACTTAAAGAAGGAATTCTACGTTCAAAAGGCAAAAGTCTGAAATTCACTATACTGGACCAACTCAGTTTTTTTTCTTTTTCTGTGTGTGTGTGTGTGTGTGTGTGTGTGTGTGTGTGTGACAGAGTTTTGCTCTTGTTGCCCAGGCTGGAGTGCAATGGTGCCACCTCAGCTCACAGCAACCTCCGCCTCCCGGGTTCAGGCGATTCTCCTGCCTCAGCCTCCCGAGTAGCTGGGATTACAGTCATGTGCCACCACGCCCGGCTAATTTTGTATTTTTAGTAGAGACAGGGTTTCTCCATATTGGTCAGGCTGGTCTGGAACTCCCGACCTCAGGTGATCCACCCGCCTTGGCCTCCCAAAGTGCTGGGATTACAGGCGTGAGCCACCACGCCAGGCCCCAACTCAGTGTTTTTTTTTTTTTTTTTTTTTTTTTTTTGAGACAGAGTCTCCCTCTGCACTCTGTCGTCACCCAGGCTGGAGTGCAGTGGCTCCTTCTCAGCTCACTGCAACTGCCACCTCCCAGATTCAAGCAATTCTCCTGCCTCAGCCTCCCGAGTAGCTGGGACTACAGGTGCCCACCACCACACCTGGCTAATTTTTTTTTTTGTATTTTAGTAGAGACGGGGTTTCACTCTGTTGCCCAGGCTGGTCTCCAACTCCTGAGCTCAGGCAATCCGCCCACCTCGTCCTCTCAAAGTGCTAGGATTACAGGCGTGAGCCACAGCGCCCAGCCCCAACTCGGTTTTAAGAGGACATGCTACAGCTTTCGTTAGTATAGTATTTTGTATTTACGCAGTAGTATTGATATGGTAGTATTGATATGATATGGCCTCTTCCCCCATGCTACTCTCGTGATAGTGAGTTACTTCTCACGAGATATGATGCTTTTATAAGAAGCTCTTCCTCTTTCGCTCCTCACTCTTCTCTCTCCTGCCGCTTTAGGCAGGAGGTGCGTGCTTCGCCTTCTGCCATGATTATAAGTTTCCCGAGGCCTCTCCAGCCATGCGGAACTGTGAGTCAGTTAAACCTCTTTCCTTTATAAATTGTCCAGTCTTGGTTATTTCTTTATAGCAGTGTGAAAATGGACTAATATAAGTATGTTCCCTCTTAGAAAGCTGAAAACTATCATTTCTATTTTTAAAATGAGGAAATTGAAGCTTAGAATAATTAAGAGACTTCCTCCACAAGACATGGCTAGAAGGTTCAGCTGCCAGGACCAGAAGTCTGGGTCTTAGGCTTCTAATTTAGGTGCTAAAGCAATGGTTCTCCAACTGGGACTGAGGCATTGTGGGGTGCCTCAGTGGATGTCAGGGGACATCACTAAATATTGTAAATTTTCAAGGGAACTAAAGTAACATCTTTTGGATGTACATGAACTACTAATGCTTTCAACCTTAGGTTTTTTAATGCTCTATTTTGTTGCATTATATCTTTATGAAGCTGGGTTTTGTAATGATAAAAAGTAGGGAGCACATGAAAATCACTGAAAATCATTTAGGAATAGGAAATGAAGATAGCAGTGTCCCATCAGATTCCAAAGTCTAAGAAGTTGTACTGTGTTCAGCAGGCACTAAAGTGTGAGGATTTAAGTACTTATTTAACTACTTAATAAATTGTTTGGTTCAGTGTGTTGTGAAAAAATTTGTGACATTAAGAGCATTGTAAATTGAGAAAGCATGTCTTCTCTGGGGACATTACCCCACTAGGATTAAAGTCCTAAAGAAATTGAAATTGCTGGATGGGAAGGCTGTACAGGAGGGAAGAACTAACAATTTATTGGATTGGTCTTGCAGAATTCTGGCCACCTTGTGGGCACCACCTTTTTTTTGCTTTTATCTGAGAAGTAAAATTGGCTACAGTGGAAATAAAATGACACCTAGTTTAGCAATTTGAAAGCCAAGGTCATCTTTACAAAGAAAAGAAAACTGTGGAGATCCTCATACTGCTTTTAACCTGTCCTTCAGATCAGGGAGTGCAAAATCTGATAGATATCTTGCTGGATTATCAAACTTCCAAAGACAACTGCAAAACCAGCATGGCACATCATCCCTAACACCTTCTATCAGTGCTTTTTGTTACCTCAGTCTCTGTCATGTGCTCACTGAGAAGCTTAACCGTGGCAATAAGGTTTCCATTTCTTTAATTGTCATTCAGGGGTTAAGTTTTTTCTCCTTCCAAAATCTAATTCTTGAAATGATTTTTGTATCTTGCACATTTCCTCCTTATTGCTGTACAGGCCTCTAAAATGTGCCTTTTTATGAAAACTACACCTGACAATAAATTTACCAAGAAGCATAGACATTTTAAAAGATCAAAGAAAATAGGGATTGAAATTTGTAAGTGATGTTATTTTAAACAAAAATGGGTGAAACTGACATCCTGTGACATTATGGAGTGCTATGATACTTTTTACTCTAGGAACTAGAGAAATAAAAATCAAAAGATGAGAGACAGAAATCTGAAAAAAATCAGTTTCAATATTCTATAAACAGTTGCCTTAGAGTTAGGATGGAACTAGAGTCAGTATAATTTCGACAATAAAACCTCTCACTTTAAATTTATAAATATGTACATTACAGGTGCTGTAACTTCTTAATGTGCAAAAGTTCTCAGTCCTGAATATGAATCAAATCACTTCTGGAAATTAAAAAAATGCACACATGCCGGGGACCTATACCAGACTTAACTGAATCCTAGGGGTTAGGACTTTTGAATCTATGTGTAAAACACAATTGATACACAGTCATTGAAATCAGGAGATTATTGAATTAGATGTCTGGTTTAGAACTTTAGACCAGCAGCATTGGTATTGCTTGGGGGCTTGTTAGAAAGGCAGAATTTCAGAAACTTCCCTAGACCTACTGCCTTAGAATCTACAGTTCAACAAGATTCCCAGGGATTAGTGTGAAAGTTCTAGGAGCACTGGAGTTTGTCTCTAGGAGAGACAAACACGAAACTGGGATTCTGGGCATTTGTATGCCATTGCCCTGTCACTTCTACAAGTCGTATATCCTTTGTGAGTCTATTTCTACAACTAAACTAACAGACATAATTATACCTTCCCAACTAACTCCAAGACTGTTCTAAGGATATAAAATGGAATATGGAAAATATGTGGAAGTACTTAAAAAGATTTAAAGTGCACTGTTTATGTAAGCTGTTACTCTAATGTGGGCAATAGAACCGCAAATGTAGAGCTACTTGGCTCTTCAATTTATTCCACCTCTATATTTTGAGCCACATCCTTGATTGCTACATAGTTTGCCCCCCCCAACACACACACACTTATTTAGCCTCCCACTACAAATGCCCAAGGTAGCGTTACATTACTGTTTTCTCATTACTTTCAAGTCATAAGGAAGTAAGAGTACAAGCAAAAGGATAGCTCAATTACTATCTGGTAATATGCTATATACATTAATGTAACTCTGTATTTGGAACTTTGGGAATGAAGGATTTTAGTAAAGCCGCTTTGAGATTATGAATCCCATAGTTTCTCTCTTTGTGGTGAATTAAAGTTTGACACATGTTTTCTTGATTAATGGATGATCTTGTCATGGGTTTCTTTGTGACAGTAAGGTGAATTTGGTACTGGAACTCTGTCATTCATTTCTTGGGAAATAAAAACTGGAAGAACGTAATCGTTAGAGCTTGCCTGGGCCCTGTTTCCCCATCTTCTTTGCTCCATTTCGACCACCTGATGCTATTTGGGGGTTCCTGGCTTTTTGAGCCACCCTTTACCCCGAGGCCCTTCCTTTCCTACCACCCTCCTTCTACCAGACCCCCATCCTAACTGGTGGCCTAGAGCTTCCTCAGTACAAGCTTGGATTCACCTCTAATTCCACTCTTCACTTTAGATGGCTAATCCAGCTATAACCCCAAGGTTCTGCTCTGCCTCTTCTGTTTTGAAGGTATCTTTCTGTATGCATTTGGTGTTCTGTAATATCCCTCAGTATTCTGTTGTGCTGGAGGCAAATTCTAATAAAGTTTAAAAAAAAAAACTTTTGCCTCTTCTCCCACACACCGCCACACCCCCCTTTTCTTTTTTCTTTTTTTTTTTTTTTTTTTTTTTTTTTGCATTTCTTCCACCTGATATTGTGGGAGAAATGCAAAAAAAAAATGAATAGTACATTCATTGCTCCACATGACCCTAGCTTTTCCATGCTAAAGTCTTTTCTTTGAATTCTACTGGGCTCAGTTACCATCTTTTGTACTTAGATTCATTGTATTTCCCTTCAATCTGATGTCTGTCTCTAATTTAAAGCTCTGTATTCCTCAGCCATCTGTTGCTAAGGGCAGACCCTAGGATAATAAAGTATTTGACTTCACTGTTCACATGTTTCTTACTCTCATTTCCTGGATGGTGGGGGGGCACTATTTAATTCTGTCAAGAGACGTTGTCAGTCTGGAGGTATAATATCTTAGAGTGCAACTAGAAAGTCAGCCCTGAGGAAACAAAACCAACCCAGGCTCCACATTTCCTCTGATACTTTCTTGTCAAAAAAGAGGTAACACAAATTAGTCAGTCAGTCATCCAACACGATTTTGAGAAATTGTACAAATGTCTTCTCTTTATACCTCTTTGTGGTGTCTATTACATGTATAGCACACATATGGCATTTCCAGCAGAGGTTTTTTTTGTTGTCGTTGTTGTTGAGATGGAGTCTTGCTCTGTCGCCCAGGCTGAAGTGCAGTGGCGCAATCTCGGCTCACTGCAAGCTCTGCCTCCCAGGTTCATGCCATTCTCCTGCCTCAGCCTCCCAAGTAACTGGGACTACAGGCACCCACCACAACGCCTGGCTAATTTGTTGTATTTTTAATAGAGATGGGGTTTCACCTTCTTAGCCATGATGGTCTCGATCTCCTGACCAGAGGTTTTATTTTTATATGAGTAAATTCAGACAATGTATCACACGTCTTACTATTTAGCTACGTAGCCATAGGCTAACAGCAACTAGCGATCAGATTAGAATTCAAATGATAACAACTTATTATCTGTATCGTTTGAATTTAATTTGTTTGCGAATTTCATGAGATCGCTCCTACACGTTATTCTGTTTTTCTTAGTGTTTAGAGAGAGTACGAAATCCAATCAGTAATCATGATGAGGTATCTATCCATTACTTTCAATGTCAAAAATCACAATTATTTTGCATTAAACTAATATTATCGAAACATTTAAGAGAAATATTAAAATAAATGAATCAAAGGAAGGTGGATGCCCTAGGATCTCACATCAATTTGGTCACTTGCATTTGGGTTTCATTTTAAAGTATGAGTAGTTTTTGACAGAAACTCTGTGCAGTATTCCCAGAAATTTTTCAGTACTAAGACATATGTCAACTATTCATGCTCTGAAATTCTTACTGTCAATTACCTTGAAGTCTGTTGTTTGTGATTTTCTTTTTGTCACTGTGTTTTTTCCTCCCCCTGCCAGACTAGATTGTTTTAGCTCATTTCATCTCTGTTATCTGATAGTCACACTGTGGTAGAGTTTCCTCTCATGTTGCATAGGGAACATTTGTGTAAGCTATAGGATATTGTGGAAGTAATGGAATGTAACTTCTGAAACGGTGATACAAGACATTGTGGCTTCCTTTTGCTTTTTTGGCTTACTGGATTTTGGGAAAGCCAGCTGACATTTCATGAGGAAAATCAAGAAGCCCTGTGGAAAAGCCTGTGTGGCTTCCTGCCAGTGAGGAACTGAGGCTTCTTGAGAATAGATGTGAGAGTAAGCTATTCTGGAAGCAAATCCCCCAACTCCAGCCAAACCCTCTGATGACTGCAGCCCTGGCTGACATCTTAAATATCACCCCATGAAAGAACCTGAGTCAGAACTTTTCAGCAAAACCATTCCTGAATTTCTGACCCACAGAAACTATAACACAATAATTGTTGTTTTAAGCAGCCAGGCTTTGGAGTAATTTATCATATAGCAGTAGGTAACTAATGCATAGACACAATATCATCAATATGAAGATCTCTGAACTGAATGATAGTAAACAAATACAAGCCCCATATTAAACTGCTAAAGAAATTAGGATTACCCATGTCTAGTTGATTTATATTTTTGTGTGTCTCAAAATTACTATCCATTAATTTTATGGTTAAATACAATTTAAGTTAAGAATAAAAAATAGTATAAAATCAAATAAAGAAGGAATTATAAAATCATAAATAGATTATTAGAAGACTTTAAATAATTATAGGAATAATTATTCTATCTTGAAATAACTGCAGAACTCAGCAATCTCTATTCAGATTGTCAATTTTTGAGATATATTAAAGAAAGTAGGATAACATAACTAAGTGCTATTTACCAATACTTTCCAGTTCTGTGTAAAGTTAACTGAACATATAAAACATATTTTCTCCTGCTATTGACTTTTTATTGTCCTGTGCCTGTAGTAAATGTAAAGCTGCTATGCTTAAGGGTATAATTTTGTGCAGGAAACCACAATACGGTCTGGAAATAATTGCCACGAAGACCGAGATGAAAAGATAAAGTTAACAAAAATCATTTGACATGCCTATCAAATCTGTTCTCTGAAAGAAAAATTTCAATTATTTAATGATGAAATCAATGTTAGAGGAAATGCTATAGATTTCATTTTGTCCTATGGCCAAGCAACAATTATACCTCTATATCTGTTCTTACTTTAGGCAGAACAAATTAAAATAGTTTCTTAAATCTTTCTTTGAGTCAAGCTATAGAAAATTTATAAATTTTTAGTTTTTCTTGGCTTTACATATTTCTATTATTTCCATCTCCCCATTCACAAAATCAATCACTCCAGGTATTCTCATTCCATTTTTCTTTATGACATTATAAAAAGTAAATCAAATTTGGGCCAAAGAGTGTACTATTATTATGGGAAGATGCTGACGGTCCCCTGAGGTGCCACGCAGCAGCCCTGGAAGAGGTCTTGGCATGCTTTTCCTGATCCCAGCTCTCTCTAAATTGAGGCCCATGGGGTTCAGAGGCAGCATGCCTAGCCCAAGAGTTCCTGTATCTTTTTGCACTTTATTTGGAATGCTTAGGTTACTGTAAGGCTTTCTTCAGTGTACCTGGAAGGGGTCTATAGTTTTCCATTTTAACTCATCTGTGCAAGAGATCTTTGAGGAAATATTCCAAGTCCTTTGTTTCATCTGCATCTTTACAAAAGGGTCTCCCTGAGCCAAAGTAGGGGAATGTTCTCTGACCATATCCACACTGTTGCAAAGAGTTTGCTCCTCATATCCTACAAGCCCTGCCTTGGGATAGTTCACTAGAGCACCATCAACACTTTTACTTGGAGGATTTAATGGCGAGATCCCAAAAAAGTAAGACCCAAAGATGGTTCTGGTGGTTAATTCTTTGTCAGGAACCCCTCCTGAATATAGAAAAACATATGAATGTGAAAGAAATGGGGATACAAAGTCTGATTTCACAATGAAAACGAGGTATCATTCTTTCCTCAAATATTTATTGGGCATATTACAGACAGACAGCTCATGTCATACGCAGAGAAGAAATTTTAAGACTTGTTTTAAGTAGAGCCTTAAACTCTTTAACTAATACAGACATAGATTTGCCAATAAGAATGCAGAATATTAAGGCATCTTTTGTTTTTTTTTTCAGAGGAGCCCTCAGCTTTTGCTGTGAAATTGTTACTAGAAAGATATCATGCTATCAACAGATAAAGTCAATGATAGGGCTCCAAATTATTAAAAAGTGTTAATCCCCAGCTCTCTATTCAATATATGAATCTACATAGGTTCAACATATGAATCCATCATTATTTGAATAGGACTTCCATTAAGTGATGACTTGGTCAACATCTTGACAATTCACTTTTCTTGTTACGATTTTGTGCACAAAAAATTGTTGCTGAATAGAGAAACAATGAACAGTAACTTCAGCTGGTAGAAATCCAAAGCCCTGTTTTCCACAGACACATAAAATTAGTTGAGGGTAGCCAATATTCTAGCTTGTACAGCAGTCTGGATGTGCTCTGTGGGCTTCTGTTACTACATCCTGTCTGCAAACCAGGTGCACAAAACCTTGCAAGGAAGTGAAGTCTGGTTGGTGGTAATTAATGGAGTTGTTTGGTGAATAAAGTCAAAGTAGTAGCGATATATTATTCTGGAGAGTGTAAGAAAAATTTTCCTGAAGCTAAAACAAGACCTTGCAAATGAAAGCTTCCAATCTCAGTCAACTAGGATAGTCTTACACTCAATTAAAATTCAATGTCTAATTATCAACCCCTGCTTAAAGAAGAGGGGAGGGAAAAAGATTTTTATGGGGTGGATAAAATGTTCCCTATAAAGCAAATAAGGCAAAGCTACTTGTGCTGATGAACTGTGAAAATAATGGCCCACTAAACAACTTACTGTGCTTAAGGGCTAAAAATTAAGGTTGTGTCTCATTTCCACTCTCCAAGTGTATGTCCTCTAGATAAGCCTGGCTCATGATTGGTGCCGGAATCTACACTTTATGTTCTCTCATATTTGAAATTATTTTCTCTAAATTGAGTCATAATTTGAATCTTGTTTAAAGATTAAGATGTTAGTGCTTGTTAAGAAAAAATGGAAAGAAGTATTAGAAGGCATTGTTTACAGATAATTTGATTATTTATGCTGAATAATTATTAATAAATAATTTTTCTTTCATAAAATGGAAATGTGTTAAAAAGTAATGAGAGTTTTTTGATGGTTTATGGATTATATATTCATATAATAACTCTAAGCCACTTTATAATAATCATGTCAAGGACAGTTGAAGGATAATGATTCTATGGCTACAAGAGAATCGTCCCATTTGGATTGAGATTCAAACAACTGTAGTCAACAATAACTTAATTGGACATTTAAAAATAACTAAAAGAATGTAATTAGATTGTTTATAACACAAAGGATAAATGCTTGAGGGGATGGATATGCCATTCTCCATGATGTGATAATTTCATATTGCTTGCCTGTATCAAAACACTTCACGTACCCCATAAATATATATACCTACTATGTACCTACAGAAACTAAAAATTTAAAAAATTTAAAAACAAATTGCTAAACAGGAAGTGAAACAAAAACAAAAAAATACAAGAATAAAAAGAAGAAAAAACCTCCAACTTTCTTACAAATTGGAAAACTGTCACTCTTATATATTAAATACTTAGACAAATTTCCTGCTGTTTTGGATAGGAATCACTTTCTCAGTTAACAAGTGCGTATCAGTACATGCTAGATCTTTAACACTGGCCCAGACTGAGATACTATGATTTGTAACAGAAACATCTGGGCAGTTTGTAAATGCAGATGGCTGGGCTAAGGCACCAGAAACTGTTGTTAATCCAATTTGAGCCTATTATTCCGGGGGAGTTATAAAGAAGTGAAACACCTAAGTGAGACACTTTAGTCTTTCCATAGGGTGTGGAGTCAGATAGGAGAGATTACTATATAATTTAGAAGGCTAGATCTTTACACAGGTACAACAGCAGGTAATCGGCAATTTGTAATTCTCCTTTGACTATAAATGTTACCTCCTAATTTTTCCCTGTTGGAACAGTAAACTGATGATTAAAATTTATTCAGTCAATAAGAGGTGATACATTACTTGCCTAGACCAGTGATGGTTGATATTTTCTTGAGTTAGTCCCCTTTTGAATCTGATGCAGATTTGAAACTTTTACAAAAAAAACCCTTTTAATTATTGTATTTTTTAATCAAAAAGAAAAAATTAAGAATCAACTACATACATTCAAATTATGGCACATATACTGTATATATATATATACATGTATATGTATATTGTGTGTGTGAGTGTATTATATATATAACAAAAGTAGTAAAAACTTCTACTTTTAAACAAAGAAGAAGACCAGTTATTTGGTTTCACTGATGGGTGAATTTACATGTATTCAAAAATGTAAATGAAAATATCCATGGGAAGTGTTTAGAACACAAACAGAAATGGAATAAGATGAATACTAGAAGACACAAACAATTACAGAGAAAAGAAAAAGAGAAGTCCATGAAGTAGAATAACAAGCAATAGCCAGAGAGAAAGAAAAGATACCAGAGAGTATTATGACAGTGATGGGAGAGTTTATCATCAAGGACAAGATGAGCACTAGCAAAGTGTTATTAAAGTCAGTTAAGATAAGGAGGTCAACCATGAGGTTGTCTGAGAAGTAAAGTTTCTAGGATTTGAGGACGTCAAAGATTATGTGAATAGAGCTTAAGTTGGTTTTATGGATTTTGAAGTCCTCTGACATAATAGCAGGGCTTGATGTGAAAATGGTGACTGATCTAGGACTTCATCCCATGTGAGTTAGATTCTGGGAAGTGGTGAATGATAGCAATAAGTAAAAAGGCAGATTCATCCTGACATGCAGGTTCAAGCCAAAATTGATGACAGACACCAAACAACAGATCAAGGAAACTCACAGAACACCGAGAAGGATAAATACCAAAAAATCTACATGTAAGTATATTCTATTCAAACTGCAGAAAACCAAAGACAAAGAGAATGTCTTGAAAGAAGCCAGAGGGAATAAAACACCTTACCTATAAGTAACAGGATAAAAATTATGCAGACTTCTCTATAGAAAGCATGCCAGCCAAGAAGACAGTAGAATCAAATATATAAAGTGTTGAAAGAAAAACTCATTAACCCAGAATTCTATATCCAGTGAAATGATCTTTCAGTAGTGAAGGAGAAATAAAAATTTCTTAGGCATTTCAAATTGACAGCTGAGTTTGAGAACCACTGGTTTAGGGAAAGGTGGCTTATATTGCAAGAATGTATGCAATTATTCTCATAAGTAACTTTGGTCAGAAAATTTTAACTTAAATTTGTCCACAGCTCTTCCTCTTCCACTGACCACTAAAAAGAATTTTGGCTTTGTGAACTGTTTCTCTCCCTCTTACTTTTTTGGAGTATCTTACCTAACACAAAAATAAATAAAAGATTGGGTAGAGAAAAAGATTAATCATGACTTAGAAAAACATTTTATTTTTCTCTTGTATGTGTGTATTTTGAGAGAGAGCAACATAATAGCAATATATGAACTAAATGAGGAAAACTTACAAACTAGAAAGAGAGTTTTCAAATAAGTGTTGTTGTAGAATTTATTTCTTTAATGGTGTTTGAATAATACAAGTACATAGGTTGTGTTACCTTTTACTTATTGCTCTGTGTTCTGTCTCTGATGTCACACTGGATGAGTGGGTTATGAGTTAAATAAGTTTATCGTAAAGATATATTCCACAAGTATCTGATAAGATTTTCCCTAAGCTTGTTAAAATCACCATATGTGTATTAAGATTTCCATTATCATATAGTTGATAGGGATAGAAATTTTGTTTTGAGTGTGAATTGCCACATGTTCAGGGAGGCTTCTACTTGTTTTGGCAAGACATGGCACAAATATCTCATGGGAAAGGCTGTCTCATACCACTTGATATATGATCTGCAGCATATTCATTACTAGGATAATTTGACCACAGAGATATCAATAGATTACTTAAAGTATTTTCAGAAAAATTGGACAATTAAAAAAATTATTTCACAAAAGGGAATGTAATATTGTCATTGTAATGAAATTCAGTTGTTGCACAGGTTTGTCTGAAAACTAAAAATGTACCTTGAGCTTCCTGGGGTCAAAAATAAAATAATGTTAGACATTAATCAAGCATTATTTCTTCCCCTTACCTTCTATCCATTTTTCTCTGATTTTATTTTCTCCAAGTGAGGATATAGCAGATAGATTCTAGGATTATGAAAGGCACTGGACTTATGTACCTTAAGAGTTTGAAACTGTTTTTTTTGTTGTTGTTTGTTTGTTTGTTTGTTTTTGCTGCTTCTTTTGGGAGATGAGATGGGGAGATGAAAAGACTGAATTCATGCTCTGTTATAAAACTTTCACTTTGACTGTTTCTTTTTAACTAAAACAAGCCATGAACAGGCTACTAACCTAAAGCTAGGCCAAGGGGTTTGGATCTCTTAGCGGGAGTGGTGCAGGTCTAGAGTAAACAGTACTGTGTTCATTGATCTCTTAATACAGATGGAACTTCTTCATCCCAGCAATCAAAGACTCCATCCAGTGTAAAGGGTTGGAGGAAACTGGGAAATTTGGGCATTTGCTTATTCCTTCTGCATAGAATTAAATTACGTATTATGACAACAACTAAGCATATTAAAAGGACACACACAGATACATAACATAAACACACATGTATAAACCATATATATACATGTATAACCTTATTTAATTAAAAAAAAACTGCTAAATTGTATAATACATCTGGGTCAATGGATATACATGCCAAACAGGTAAGTTACATTGTATAATAATAAAATGCTTAGGTATGAAACCCAAGTCTCTGAAGCCTCATGTGCTCCTCTTTCATCCTAATACCTTGCTCTCCCTACAACCACTATCCTTAATGTTGTTTATCATTAGCTTGCTATTAAAAATAGTTTTTCTACTATGTATTAATTCTTAAACAATCGAGCTTTATAAAAATGCTATCATGTTATATATAGCTTTCTGGGTCTTGTTTATTTTATCAGTATGTGTTATGTATCTGTAACTTATCCATGTTTTTGCATTGCCTGTTGATGTTGAAGAACATTTCAGTTTCCATTGTTTTGCAGTTATAAATAATGTTGCTGCTCTGAATACTTTTATACATGTTTTCTGTTGTACATTTCTTCTGGTGCACATATGTTAAAATTTCTCTGGGAGTTGAATATCTGTGTTTTAAGGCATAAACATGTTTAACTTTATAAGATAGTTCCTAATTATTTTTAAAATGGTTACAAAAATTCACTTTCCCAAAAATAATGTATATAGGTTCCTGTTGATAGATATTACCCTCTAATGTTAGCACTATCAAACTTCTTAATTTTTGCTAAAGTAGTTGGAAAACACAGATTCTTCAGAATGTAGAAGACAGGAAACACTGCTTGATTCATTTTATGAAGTCAGAATTATTCTTTTGATGAAACTGAAGACATTACAAGAAAGGAAAACCATAAGCTGATATTTGTCATGAATACAAGTGTGAAAGTCCTCCACAAAATGTCATCAAATTAAATTCAGCAATATTTAAATATATTATGATGCCAAAATTGAGTGGATTTACTCCAAGAAGGAAAGGCTGGTTCCACATTCAAAATCAATTTGGTAATTCAGAAAGTCAATAAACAAGAAAAGCCAAATGATTGTATTTATACAGAAGAAGCATTTGACAAAATTCAAAAACCACTCATGATCAAAACAGCTGACAAATAGCAATAAAAGAGAATTTTCTCAACCCAATAAAAGGATCTGCAAAAAAAGACACTAACGTAATACTTAAGTTATGTGAAAGACTCAATTCTTTCCGTTTAAGATTTGGAAAGAGAAAAATGCACTTTCTCACAACCATTCCTATTTAACATCATACTGGGGACCCTAACCAATGCAATAAGGCAAGTAAATTAATAGTTATATAAATAAATACTATAAATATTGGAGAGAAAAGGAATAAAACTCTTTTCAGTGATGACATTTCTCATTGTCTCTGAGGTATCTACAAAAAAGACAAGAATTAAAAAGTGAGTTTAGCAAGATCACAGAATACAAGGTCAAAATATAAAAATTAAACATATTGGTATATACTACTCACAAATAATTTTAAATTGAACTGAAAACCTGAAAAGGAGTATAACTCATGGCTAGCTACTCATTAATTCAATTAACAAATTTTTCCTGTACAGTTTGTGATTAAAACACTTGGTCAGGGCTTGACTTGGATTTTCAGATGTCTTCAAATAAAATAATTTGTTTATTGGGTTAGACTTCTCATGGGTCAACGTTCTCTTAGTCTCATTCTAAGTACTTGATGATGCAATCACAACTCAGCAGTTGTTATATTTAACACAGATTGACAAGAGCCTTTATTTCCAAAAATTGGTCTGAAATAACTTTGATCAAGTTAAAATAATTTGTGGACAGAATATGCATTTGATCTGCATCATGGCATCTCATCACTCAAGAGCATATGCTTAATAAGTTACAAAAAGAAGAGAGAAAAAGAAAGATGTCCCGAATAGGGTGGTCAAAGATGACAGTTAAAAAGACCTCCAGATCTCTTTGGAATCCAACATATCACTATAGATTTCATAAAACAATAATTGTCTTTCTGAATTGCTTACAGGGTAAATGAATTATTAATAACTTGAAAGTGAAACATAGATGTGGTCTGGCTGTGGTTCACCTATTGTTTACTTTTAATGGAAATGTTTTTTCTTCAAATCACTGACTTGAAACACGGTGGATTTCTATCTGTAATATAGATTTTTTCAGTCTATGTTTTACAAGTTACATTATACACTATACCATTTCCACATGCATAGACTACTAAAGTGCTTCTCCCAAGTTGCCTTGATGATAGATCTACCTTATATGTGTCTTCACTAAAGCTATAAAGCATTGAAATCTTTTCTCAAGGCCTTCAAAAGAGGAAGTAATTATTTTCAAGCCTCCACGATGGCCTAAGTAAAAACATCTGGTATTTCTGCACTCACTATTACAGTAAAAAGGAAGCCACACTAGAAGCTACCCAATTTCTGGGTACATAGTTACTTAGAGACTGTTATATATTCCATAATGACATAATTTTGGTTTTTTTCCCTTATGGATTTTTCTATATACATTACTTTATTTGCTCATTCGTTCCTCAAATATTTGAGAACTTAGTATGTGTCAAGCAGTGAACCAAGTTACATGAGTAATTGTGTAGGAAACAAGGTGAAAAAGATTATATGGAATTACTCCCTAAGAACTAATCAATCCAGAAGAAGCAAGATCTTTAAATCTGTAGGTAGTAAAATACTCAGATTAGTTCTGTATAACAATCTGTATAACAATTAGTTCTATATAACAATTACATACAGTAATGTTACTTTTCCATTCTGCTCTCTAGAACAGAAATGATAGAAAAGATAGTTTTCATGGGGCCTAAGACTATCACTATTTTATAGCTTGAATATCATGGCCAATTTTATTTATTACTTGTTTGTTTCAGAGAAGAATGCCAGAGTAAATGTACTAGACATTAAAAATATGTTGCGAGAAAGGTAGAGGTCTATCTAGACTCTTGTTGCTCTGTCAGAATAACTCAAAAATATACTTGATTTGGAAGAAAAAGAGGTTTCCCCTGAAGGTTTGTATTGGATTGTTGCTTTATCCTCTGGATGGGTAGCATCAGTTCAGAGACGGAAAAAAAAAAGGATTCAGCAAGTGAAGTCTAAGAAGCTTATGTCAGAAATGGTTGGTATTCATGTCCTTGAATTCTGTATACCCAAAAGAAAAACAAGGTAAAAAAGCATGGAAAATTTTTTAGGCAGTTTTTGTAGTTCAAAAACAGCTTGTTTGCTTTGGTGGCTAACTCTTTTTAAGCAAAAATCTCAGTTTTTCCAGCCACAGTAGCCACATCATTCTTCATAGGAGTATACTGTCTGTAATATATTAATAACTAGGAGTGAATAGTTGCCACAAATGTGGAGAAGAGAAGAAATAAAACTTAAAACAAACATATTTATTTTGTATGAATGATGCCATCGGAAAAAGAATTTTATTAAAATTAGAGGCAAGACTTAGTACACATAAATGGCATCTATTAGTTTTTACAAGATTGTTTTGAACTCACAATTTAAGTCTGATGTTCTAGTTAGCAGAGTGCATTATTAAAAGTCTGCAATCTGGTGATCTTAATTTAGATAAAGCCAATAAGAATATATGAAAATTCTTAATAGGATTTTTTAGATGAATTTAAGTATTTGCACCATCCTAGTAGATAAGAAGGAAAAACATCACTTTGGTAATGGTTCTTCAAACCAAAGGCTCTTGTGTGGCCAGACAGGATATATTCAAACTCCAAGAAGTATCATAATATCTATGGGAACATATTTCTGTTGAGGTAATTGTACCTCCAGTAAAAGACTATTTGAATCAACTTGAGTTCTGCCTTAAATCTCTAAGAACACAATACACATTCTGCATTTGTTAAGTATAGAATATGAGGTCACATATCAAATTGTAAGGATTCATTGACCATGAGAAGAAATTTTAGGACATTAAAAACATCTTACCAAAGAGTATCTAAGTTCAGGTAATTATGCATTTCTTTTTACTTCATTTCAGGAGGTAAGCCAGACTATAAGGAGTGGAGAAATAGCAAAGAGACTGAAGAAGAGGCATTGCAATATGATGTAATCATATAATAGAATTTGGGTGAGAAGTACAATTTGTGGTAATATATAGTCAGCACAATGAAGAGTGGATTCCAGAAATACAAGTTCTTGCTTTAGGAAGCAGTTCTGCCTATGTCAATACAGAATTCTCAGACGTAAAGTTGGCGATTATGTAGCTTGCAAGATTATGAAAAGCAGTAGCATATTGTTTGCTTCTAAGCTTGAAACACAGTAGGTCTCTAATAATATCTGGCTTCCCCTTCCTACTACATAAAGCATTTATTGTTCAGTATGGCAATTATATTTTAAGCATGCTGCACTATGAGGTCATTGAGGAATGAATCATTTCTCATTTATATTTATAACTTCAATATCACACATCTGGTGATTATAGAGCTTAAAAATATCAAATGGAAGTAGCAGAATTGTTGTTGTATAGAAAGACCATGAAGGGAAATATCTCAAAAATAAAATGTTAAAAGTATTCTAAGCATTATTGGTAGCATTACAATGGTAGTAATTTCGGCAGAAAAAGAGTCAGAAATGGTTTTAAAATGTGTTGAAGGATTTGAAAGCCAATGAAGTATGGTTCAGGAGAGTTGTTTATCAAGCACTAAAAAATTGTTCATTGCTTCTCAGCAACTCTGTAAGTATCAAATAATATACTTGACTATTGGAATCCCGATTGCTCTAAGAAGTCTTTCCAAGCTCACTGGATCAAATTAACTCTCCCTCTTTGGCTTGCTGCCACATTCACAGTCTAGGATACGGTCAGCGACTGTTCAGTAGCAACAGAGTTTGTTGCTATTGTTGCTACTGTGTTCCAGGCACTGTCCTAAGCCCTGAAGATGGAGCTGAATAAGAGAGTCTGTCAAGGATCCCGCTGCTATGGAGCTTACATCCTTGCTGGGTTACTAACATTAGACTGAAACCTGATTCACACTTAGTTCCTTATTTCAGCTGTATAAATCTTGTCTCTGTTTTTTGAATTCCCAACAAAACAAATAGCTCCATGAAAACAGAAAATTGTCATATCCTTCTTCCACAGCATGAACCCTTTTTAGGAATAAATGTCTAAAAAACAAGCAAAATAAACAAAACAACCGAGCAGCTGGAAAGAGACAGTAAGTTCTCAACTTGCTGCTATCACTCCCACCATTCTACCTTGGTGTCAATTGGATAGATTGAGGTTAGGAGATAGAGATGGGTTACTTAGGCATATTTCTAAATAGGAATGGCTGAAGAAACTTTGAAGAGAGAAGTGGTTAATAATCAAAAGAAAATACTTTGCGTATCAAGTCCACAGTGGGTACTCAATTGACATATTTTCCAAAATAGTGGGTTGTCTTAATTATTGGTCATACTTTTTACCATGTATCGCAATGTGAAAGAAGTTACAAATTTTTTTTTTAAATTCTGACTTGTCAATGAAATTGATCCAGTGAAATTCCAAAACCTACATGTTCCTAATTATTCTACAAGCTATTGAGATGCAGCTGAATTCTTTTTATCCCCTTGGATCCACTGGGCATAGTTATGATGTGACGTAGTTGAGAGATTTTCAAATTCATTTTACAGGATACTCATCTGTGGTGTGAGTATTATCCAGTACAAAAACAAAAACTCAAAATTATTTAACTATAAAAGCTATTCAACAACTTGAAACAAAAAAAAATCATAGAATTCCCCTTTTCTCGTTTAGGAAAAAAAAAGTGCAGCTCACTGAAAGCACTCATTTTTTTACATAAACATGCTCTTTAAGGCTAAAGCAAATATGACTGATATTCAATGTGAAAATACAATATAAAAACTGTTCTTGGAGTTATTTCTAAACAGAACTAACATCAGAATTTTCTGTTTTGGAAAAATCAGATTCCTCAAATGAATCTTCAGTCAACACCTGTTCAAGAGTGATGATGTTTAACATGCATAAGAATGCTATGTTTTTTAGGATTTGACATTTTCAGCGACTGAGAGTTACTGTATTTTGTAAATGGAAATACCATTACTAAAAATAGAATGTTATAAATAGAATAATGTCTTTTGTTTCCAAATTTGGCATACTAGAGTGATGCGAAAATCATAATAAAAGTGAGATATTTCATGGCAAATTTAACTTGGGGTAGAAGCTGCAACTGCAAGTGCTGCTGGGGAGTATTCTCAGGACAAACAGGAAGGGGGCTAATGAAACAGAAAAATGATAGCAGAATAAAGTCTTTTTTTTTGTTTGTTTGTTTTATGTTCTCCCAGGCTGGAGTGCGGTGGCTCCATCTTGGCTCACTGCAAGCTCTGCTTCCCGGGTTCACGCCATTCTCCTGCCTCAGCCTCCCGAGTAGCTGGGACTACAGGAGACTGCCACCACGCCTGGCTAATTTTTTGTAAGCAAAATAAAATCTTAAAACTCCAAGAAATAATTACAAAGTAATTAAATTACTCAAAAATAATTATATTATCATTTAACATGCAGAAATTAGGTTTTGCTCAAGCAATAGTATCTATAAGCAGTAATGTACACACACACAAAAGGTCAAATGAAGTGACAGAATACTTTTACTAACAAAATGTATTGACACAATTAAGATGAAAAATTATGGAAAAGATTGTTCCTTCCTCAATATCTACCTCTGTATTTCCAAACATAAAATAAAATCAATGAATAATTCCACATCTAGCTTTAATTGGTAGTGCCTAATAATTTAAGGTAAAACACAAACCATCAAAAAAAATTTTTAAATGGAATCTATTAAAGTATGCTAAAATTAGACTAAAAGTTTTACTTCACTAGATTAAACACAAGGAAGATATCAAATGGGTTTAAATTGTGAAAGCGAATATGAGGATGGTAAACAAATCATCAGTGCAATAAAGCAGCACCTCACGTTAAGAACGCCGGGCAAGGCAAAGTTATATTTCTCATCTCTGTTTCCTTTTAACTATTCTTTATGGTGAACTAATACAATGTGTTTTGAAAATACCTGAGTTACCTATTATGGAAGAAACTTGGTGTGAGGGTGAACCTTGGTATTTGTGAAACAGAATTGAAGCCCTAGTTGCAACTTCTTACATGGAATAGGTAGTGTCTTAGAGGGCACAGTCATTATTGAAGGGATGGTAAACATCTTGTCCTAAATTAGGCAGATGATGAACATACCAAGAGGTTTTCCAGCCTCCTATATGGTGTAGGCGAAGAATTTGAAGGTTGAGAGCAAAAGGATGAGAGTAAGACATATTTCTGTCTCCAGTGTGAAGAACTGATCTTTCTGTTATGCCTAGAAATGTGCTCAGAGAGTAAAGTTGAAAATAATATATAAATATGAGCAACTTCTAAACATCATTATATTGAACATTAAAATTTATAGATACTATGCATAAACATTTCTAAAACATGGAAACAGTACGATTTCAAGGGGTAAGTTAAGGGAAACCAAAACAAATAGAAAGGTTCTAAGAAACACTCTCACACTCTTGAGTTTTATGAAGGGGAAGGGCTCATTTCCCAAGAAAACCTCTTTGATCTCGAAGAGAAGTTTCATTTTCTTGTAAAGAATGACATGATCATACTTGGATTAGTAAAAATATTTAATTTGGTGCCAGCAGAATTCTATTGATCCCTTAATAGAAGCTATTTTTTCAAAATTTTTAATGTTTTGTGTTTTATCCTAAATTATTAAGTACTACTCTTAAAGCTAGATGTTTGAATTATCTATTGATTTTATTTCATATTTAGAAATATAGTCTGGGTGCAGTGGCTCACGCCTGTAATCCCAGCACTTTGGGAGGCCGAGGCAGGCGGATCATGAGGTCAGGAGATCGAGACCATCCTGGCTAACATGGTGAAACCCTGTCTTTACTAAAAAAATACAAAAAATTAGCCGGGCATGGTGGCAGGCGCTTGTAGTTCCAGCTACTCGGGAGGCTGAGACAGGAGAATGGCGTGAACCCGGGGGGCGGAGCTTGCAGTGAGCCAAGATCGAGCCACTGCACTCCAGCCTGGGGGACAGACGTCTTAAAAAAAAAAAAAAAGAAAAGAAAGAAAGAAATATAGAGATAGGTATTGAGGAAAAAACAATCCGTTTTATAATTTTTCATCTGACTTATGTCAATGCATCTTGTTAGAAAAAGTGTGTTACTTCATCTTTAGTGTGGGTGTAAATTACTGCTCATAAATACTATTGCTTGAGCAAAACCTAATCTCTGCCTGTTAAAGAATATTACAATTCTTTCCTTTTGGAGTAATTTAATTACTTTGTAATTATTTCTCATTTTATTTATTTTCTGTAAATTAACATTTACTGTCCTCATTGAAATAATGAAACTAAACGTATTTCTTTTTTTTAATTTAAATTATGTGTATTTAGTATGGTAGGAAAACCCAAGTATGACTAATTTTAACAGTGACTATGTATTCATGAAAATAGGCATCCTAAAAATATAAAATTTGCAGCAGCAAATATATAACTGTTCCCAAATATTAATGACATAAAGAATAAACAAAAGATTCTGAGAACTACACGGTAATTTGGTTTTAAAATAGGTCTTTAATCAGAAAAATATCCATTGGCCTTTTGGACTCTGTGGATAATAGTAAACATATGAAGATTATTTGAGAAATATAAATGCAAAATAATAGTTTTCTACATGATTTTTATCTGTTCAAAGAAAACTGAGGAAAAAGTGATAAAATATGATTTAAAAAGGGAAGGAAAAAGTAATTGCAGCGATCTACTACAGTTGTTTTAGCGTCAATATTGAAGTAATAATTTTTTGATATGTAGAATCTAAGGAAATCATAGGCTCAAAATCTGGAAGATATATTGGGGTAGAGGAATTAATAAGAGAAAGAGTTGCACATTTAAAGACCTGGAGGCAACAAAGGTCATGGCACATTCAGAAACCTGAAATAAATTCAGTATGGCTGGACTTATGTTTGATTCAACAAAACACTAGGGGCATTTCTCTAGTGGGTGTTGAGCAGGTGATCACAATGAATCTGTAGTCATGATTTGTGAATATTCATGTGCTCTTTAACTACATATATGCTAAATAATGATTAGTAAATCAAATCTTAAATTGCCTATTGAACAGTTTACAAAATTTAAGAGCAAGCTAATTCTATCTTAGCATTACTGTAATTGGAAGCAAACATTCTTACATATCCAGAGCAAATGATAAGAAAGATAGCAGTTTAATAAGAAACATACCAATCTACCTTATTTTTACTGAATCAATTACAGCCTTAAAAGGTATTATACACCAACATTTTCCAAATAAGCATGGTTCTCAAAATTCTTTGCACTCTAAGATTGGTAGGATCTTGTTATAACACTATTCATGATTCAACAGAATTCATATAATACTGTTTGGTAATTCATTTATTAATTCGGGAAATAGTTATGAAAACATACCTTGTGCCACAAATGACCCATAAGCATATGAAATGCTCATCTTTATCAATACTCATGGAAATAAAAGTTAAAACATGAAGACAGGTTGATGAATAGGTACAAATATACAGCTAATATAAAGAAGAAGTAAGACCTAGTGTTTCATAGATCAGTAGGGTGACTATAGTTAACAGTAATCTATTGTAAATTTCAAAAAAGCTAAAAGAGAGTAATTCAAATGTTCTTAGCATAAAGAAAAAATGAATATTTAAAGTAATAAATATCCCAGTTACCCTGATTTGATCTTTATGCATTATATTAATCAAATTATCACATGTATCCCAAAATAATATATACATCATGTTTCAATTTAAAAAACCTGGGAAGAAAATACTATCAATTGTAAAGCAAAATAGTTAAAGTAAAAATGAGTTATCTTTTCACATCATTATGTTACTAAAAATATATTTTTGAAGTTCTGAAAATACATGGTTGGTGAAGATGTGTTGTAATAAGAACACCATGGGAGTATAACTATTACCACTATGAAAACTCATTTTATATCATCTTGTAAAGTAGTAAATGCATACACCCCCAACAATTCTACTCCTAAATCTGTGGGTACTAGATGTTTTCACAATAGTGAAAATGAAAAAATAAAAATAAAATAAGCAAGCAAACAAAATTTAGGTCCCTTAATTGTAGAATGAATCAGTAATTAATATTTTTATAAAAACATGCAACAATGGAAATGAATTAACGACAGCCAAACTTACCAATATGGATGAGCCTCAAATCCAATATTGGGGAAAAAGTCATAGAAAATACATGTAGTCTGATTCCTTTGTACATAAAGGTCAAAAGCAAGTTCAACTTGCTTTTGACCTTGCTTTTGAAGCTATAAGTTGTCTAGTGATGCATCCCTATAACTATTATGAAAAATAAGTTGTTGATAATCACAACATTCCCTTTTGTTATTATCCTGTCCTGTCTTCCTTTGATAGCACTATTTATTCTGCTTTTTGCTTCTCCTGTCCTCTACTTCATCTAATATTCACCTGTTTCAATCTTACCATTTTTTTCTTTTAGACGGAGTCTTGCTCTGTTGCCAGGCTGGAGTGCAGTGGCACAATATTGGCTCACTGCAGCCTCCGCCTCCCAGATTCAAGCAATTCTCCTACCTCAGCCTCCTGAGTAGCTGGGACTACAGGCGTGCCCTGCCACACTCGGCTAATCTTACCATTTTTAATATACAAATTTGAATGTCTTTTTCTCTGTGATTCGTTTTCTTTTGTAATGCAAATTTATCATATTACTTATCCCATTATATCTTTACAAGATTACTTGTTTGTGGCTAATTTTATATTGCAACCCCCTCAAAGACAGAGATTACAGGTCTTTGTTTTTACAATCTTAGAGCCTTTAGCAAAGTGTCTAGCATATACTACAAACACATACACGTTTCTTTGAATTGTATTTCGACTTAAAGTCAGTTTGTTGTAAAAACCTTTAGCAAGACCTCATAATGAGGTCTTAGCGTGGAGGAACACTTTGCTGGATATTTTTAAGGTTTAAATAAAATGTAAAGTGAGAAATTGTTTTAGAGGCAAAGCTATGAAAGTAAATATAGTGAAAATGGAATTAGGAAAAAGGATTCACTGTATGGATGTAAGTGTGCATAAGTAATAAATGTGCATCACTTTCAACATATAATCATGTAACAATAGAAACGTTTCCAAACACTTTATTTTCAAATTATTCTCACCAAAAAATTAGTATATACATTTTAAAAGCTTTACTTTCAAGCTTATTGATAAAACTTTACTATGAAGAAATAGTATTATTTTTTCAAATACTGTTGTAAAATTATTTTTGTTGTTTTTAACCTTGTAGTACAGCTAAGAGCTTGTTCCACGAGGAAAAGTGCCAGTTCTACAACTTTTTGGTTGTTTTCTTTTGCTTCTATTAGTAATGTTATTTTTATTGTGGCTATTTATAGAAATCTTTTAAAGCCATCTTGTTAGGATTAGTTTAATTAAAAATAAATAATATAACTTATAAATCTACTTAATTGGCCATATGTAAACTCCACCATATGCTAATATGCTAAAAGCAAAGAAATCTGGAGAGAGTCACCCTCCTCTTCCCTTACGGTGCCTCACCTACTATGATTTCTCTCGACCATCAGACAAAAGGTCGACAGTATCTGTGTGTTTATTAGATATTAGGAAAACTTAGTTTCTGTCTTGCATTTTCGTTAAAATATATAACAAAATTTTTCTTGTGGCACACAAATTATGTGGCTTTGCACACCCCACTTTTGAGCGCCTATGAATTAATCTCATAACTGTCAATGGAGGGTGGGGAGATGAATGATCAACAAGAAATTTTTTCAAAATCGTCACATTCAGATTATTGCCTCTTCACTACCCCGGTTAAGGACCATAATATTAGGTTGTAGTGGTCTTCTACTCTAATATAAAGAAAAAGAAAATTCCAATTGAATGAGCATAAATGTGAAGATAGATGAGTGGCCAGTTTAATACTATCAAACAGCAGTAGTTCCCCAAACAGGATTTTTTAAATGTGTTTTTTTCAACTCCATCTCTCCTTCCCCCACTTCTTAATTCATAGAATTAAAAAAGAAATGTCATAAAATTATGTTTAGGCTATAATCCCAACACATGGGAAAAAATGTCAAGTGAGAAGAGATGGGAGGAAGACACAAGGAAAATAAAAGCTATAGATCATAGAACTATGAATTTCATTTTTATGAACTCTGGATTATTATTGTTAATTTAAAAAATTGGAAAACCACAGTGTCTGAAATTAATGATGAGTTTATGCTTAAATCCCTGTAGGAAACAGAAAAATTCATAAGAACTTCCATAAAAATCAATTTCATCAAATTTTATATTAGAACAGAAGAGTAAATATACACATGCAGGTGTATACAACACACCAGTGGATGAGAAAGCAGTTTCTGGGGCTTTCTGGAAGAGTGGCACATTTGAAGCCAGGCTGCCCAAGACATATTCTTTCTGTCACTTAATTTCTCAGGACCTGTGTTTCACTGTCTCTAAAACGAGTGAGTTAAAGTAGTTAATCTCTAAAATCCCTTCCAATGCTAAATTATATAAGGTGTATGTGTCTGGAAAATTTGCAGAGCAAATCAATTTTTCATTTGAAACAAATATCAGAAGGAAACCTTCTGGATTTTTCTTCTTCAAGTGCAATTGGTTTCACACTTATTGAACATTTTCCATAGGCCAGAAACTGATAGGAACTTTACATGTATCATTTCAAATTTTTATAAAAACCTTCAAGGATTAATTATAATCTCTATTTTATCGTAAGTAAATTGACCATCAATGCAACTAACAAATGACCGAGCCAAGATTTGAATGTAGGTATGTCTGACCCCAGTGTTTCTATTCTCTCTACCACAGTGAGATTGTTTGTTGAAATAAATTATGAAAAAATGTATTTTATTATTTTACCTTGGAGGTGAGGGCAATAATTAAAAGAGGTGAGGACTAATAATGATTTTCATTATTGTAGGTTATAATCTTATATTACTGGAAGGAGTGGAGGACAGCCCTTTTTCTCAAACTCAGCCACAAAGTTTGGTTTGGTTTATAAAATATTTTCTACATGTGTTTATTTTTTATTTTACTGAATGTTTGAAAACTATCGTGTGTAGATACACCATCATGTATATTTATTCTTGAATCTGAAATTCCATCTAGGTGGCAACAAATCTGTTGCATATTTTATGCTCAATTAAAAAGAAGTCTTAGAAGATTTTTATGTATTACGGAAAGATCGCCATCTGTGCCCTATTTAATTAGGTCCATCCTGATTATGTTACATGTGTTCTGGCTCCCTTTAAGAAAATTTTCTACATATACATGAAGGAGAAGCTTGCTAAAAATGAATTGTCAGCAAGAAACAGGAGAGATTTAAACAAAGAAACTCCAAGAAAACCTTAACAAAGAGAAATATCTCAAACCTGAATCCTTAGATTCAGTAAAATAATAACCCTTCCCCTTCACCTCTCATGACTTCTATACCAAAATACAAATGCAACTTGAATCCAATCATTTTAGAAGCTTCAGGAGTTAATTTTTCTTTCCTGTTACTTTTCACTTTGGAACACCTTTATGCTTTCGGAACAATTTTAGCCGGGAGGGGAAATGCCAAAATACTATAGGGAAGGCTCTTTCTTGGGTAATTTAGACTAGATTTGAGGAAGCAAAAGGTTGCTATAAATTTTATGTTTAAAAAATAACTCTGCCCGTGAAATTTCCAGTGGGTTTAACAGATGCAAGAATTTCAGATAACAATAAAAAATTAGATTATCATGCAAAAGTAGGGACTCGTTAGAGGCTTCAAGGGGATAAAGGATAATGTATTGAGCTCTGGGTTCTGAGACTTCGGTTCTCTCCTTTGCTTTGCCATTAATTCTCTAAAGTTTCAAACATTTACCTGAATTTTCCTACCTTAAAAATATGTAGCAACAAAATCTCACCCTGCCCAGTCACTAGAAATATATAAGCATTGTAAGGATGTGAAAATTCCCTTTTTCATTCATTTACTAATTTGTTTGCCAACTACACTTCAGGAATCTAAGTTCTGGAGATATAACAATAAATAAAAAGTATCTACTCTTATGGATCTTAAATTCCAGGAGTAAATAAACAAATAAATATATAGTATGTTAGAATGTATTAAGTAACATGCAGAGAAATGAATCCATGTAAGAAATATGTAAGAAATATTTTCATACAATGTTTAGGAAAAGCTTTTCTGAAAAGTGTCACTGAAGCAGGTACCTGATGAGTGAATGAGCCATACAGATATCCTGGGGAAGCGCTCCGTAAAGTAGGATCAGCATGTACGAAAGTCCTGAGGTGCCCTGCACATGTGGATTTTGGAAGCAGTCAGCCAGTGTACTGGAAAGGAGTGAGCATGGTAAAGTGAATGGGAAAAGACCTATTCAGAGTATTAGCAAGAAACAAACACAATTCCTAAGTGTAGAGTATGTGTTTATCTGTGAAAGAAATGGTAAACAGCAAATTCACTAAAAACTTGCTATTCTGCCACAACATAGGAGCATAGCTGAAAGGGCTTTGATACTTTAGAGTTGCAGAATTTACTCCACACCAAATTGGTCAAGGCAATTGTTAGGAATGTAATTAAAAAGGAGGGAACATGACCAGGCAACTGGCAAAAATTTTCTGTAATTACACTATGCATTTTGAATAATTTAATCATAATTCCAAAATGGCGCTTCTTATTCCTCTTCTCTTTCTTTTTCAAGCCTTGTATTGCCTCCCCTTGGTTTCCATTCTCTTTTCCTGCCTTTCCTTCCTACCCCTCCTCTCTTTCTTTTTCAAGCCTTGTATTGCCTTTCTTTCGTTTCCATTCTCTTTTCCTGCCTTTCCTTGCTACCCCTTTTCTTGCTTTTCTTTGCGTCCCTTTGCTTCCCCTCCCAAAAGGTAGCATACAGTATGATTTCATTTATATAACATTCTTGTCATGACAAAATTATAGAAAAGGAGAACAGATTACTGGTTGCAGGTGTTAAGGAGAGAGAGGGAGTCAGCAAGAAACAAGTGCTATAAAAGCACAAAGTGGAGGATTCTATAGCAATGAAAATGTTCCCATACCTTTATTAATTTTAATACCCTGTTTCTGATGTCGTACTGTAGTTTTTCAAGATGTTACCACTGGGGAGAATTAGATAAATTCTTTATTATTTCTCTTGTGAATCTACAAATATCTTGGAATAATAGTTTAATTTTAAATAATGAGCATCATGATACTAGAAGACATTTTGAGGCAATTGAACTCCCTCACTGACAACATACTTCCCCTATCATCTTCTGCTAATGCTGCCTTGGCACCAAATAATTTCTGATATGTTTATCCCTAGTGTAGTAAACGATCATTACCAATAATTTAAATCCATCTACTCTCCTAAGCAAGCAAGCTGTGAACTGTGATGGATGAGCTTTATATATTGAGGCTTATGAGTATAGCCTGTTAAGAACAGAAAAAACACTTGGATGAACAAAGACTTTTTAAAGGAACACAATAAGCTGATCTCAAGCTCATATAGGATAGAAAAGGGTCAGGAAACATTTGGAACATTTTGATGAAGAAGAAGAAATTAAGTTGACTGTCCTCCTCCTTGCCACTATCAAGACAATGGTGGTGGGTGAATTTTTCCACTTCACCAAATCTTCTCCAATACTTGATGTTATTAGAATTTCTATTTTTTTCTAAACTGATGAGTATGAAGTGGTGTCTTATGTTGTTTTATTTTCTAGGAATTTGTAGGACTTCTTGGTATATTCTGAATACTAATCTTTCTCAATAAAATATGCTGCAAATATCGTTTCCCATTCTAAAATGTATATGAGTTCCTATACTATATGGTTTTGTCTTTCTTAGAAAATGTTTTGCTAAAACTTAACTGCAGCCATTAAAACCTTTAGTCACTCAAAACTGTGTGTGCACGGCAGTAGAAATAGACAAAAGTTTTAATAGGAGAGGTTAAAGTTTCAAAAAGTAGACCCACATATATATATATTGGAATCTGGTTTACAAGTAAAATGGCTATATGTCCTAGCTTGCTGGTGATACTTCCCAGTTATGCCTGCTGTCCAACAATAATAATTAATAATGTCCCCATTCAATTTCAAAAACTTTTCAATATATATGGTCATTCTTTTTTTTTTTTTTTTTTTTTTTGTAATGAGAGTCTTGCTCTGTCACCAGGCTGGAGTGCAGTGGTGCAATCTCAGCTCACTACAACCTCTGCCTCCCAGGATCAAGCGATTCCCTGCCTCAGCCTCCCAAGTACCTGGGACTACAGGTGCGTGCCACCACGCCAAACTAATTTTTTGTATTTTACTAGAGACGGGGTTTTACCATGTTGGCAAGGATGGTCTCGATCTCCTGACCTTGAGATCCACCCTCCTTGGCTTCCCAAAGTCCTGGGTTTATAGGCATGAGCCACTGCACCCAGCCATATGGTCATTCTATGTATGACAGGAGTAGACTTTAACATAAATAGGGGTACCATCGACTATCCTTATCAAAAAGAATAAAACTTTATCCATAGCTTAACCTGTAACAAAAATAAATTGGACATGAATTGAAAATATAAATGTGAAAATATATATTCAAACTTTCAGAAATAATTATGAGAAAACATTTACAACTTTAAGTTGGGGAAGAATATTCTTAATGATAGGAAAACACAAACCATGTTAAAATTTAACATTTAAATCTTCCCTTTTGGAGACACTTTGGAGAGCAACGTGACAACCTGTGTACAAGCTCAAAGATACTCAAACCCTTGAGTCCGCTTTTTGTTACACACTGAAGAGATTTTTTTCCCTTGTACACAAAGGGACTTGTACAAGACAATTTACTGCATCAATGTTTATAAATATTTAGAAATGACCTATGTATCAGTTTGAAGAAAGACAAATACATTATGGTAGCTCAAAAAATGGAATGCATTGCATCAGTTAAAACAAAAGAACCAAAGAAAAATTTTTACAAAATCATAGGGAGGCAGATCTTGACCCTTTTCTCTCCAGATTGACTGGGTCACCTGTTTGCTGTGTTCTGCCTACAGGGAGTGCTGAAGGCAACTGTACATTTTATCAAATACTATTTCTGTAAAAGTGGGGAAAAACGGGACAGTAGATTTTTTTATAGCTTAAGATTTCTTAGCAAATACAATTTTTTAAAAGCTTGTCTGTAGAATATTGTGTGTTAGCCACCAAGTGATGTCTTAGATGTAATGAAAAGTGTGATCTTAGAAAAAAGTTCAAGGATACATTTTAAAACTTAAAACACTTCCAAAATTGCTATCCTATCCCATATTCAACTCGTAAATATCTCATATTAGTTCATATGAAACTTCGGAGCTCCCAGAAAAAAAAACACATGGATCCATAATTTAAATACATATTGTTTTCACTTTTCTTGGGTCAATCTGTTATTTACATGATATGATTACCTCTAACACTTGTATTAATCTAAGATTATTTTTACTTTAAAAGGCTTTTTAATTTCTATCTATATTTCTGACTTTTGACTGTTGAAATGTTTTCTCTAATCCATTAAACTAATATTTGCCCTTGCCTCATGGAGGTTTGGTTATCTCCATTGGGCTTGAATAGTATTTCTGTTTTTCATCTTTGGTTTCACTGCTGACCATCAGTTTAGCATGGTGTTAAAACTGAATATCAAGAAGCAATAGAGATATCAGTCCTGAAAAAGTAACCTGCTCTCTGAGATTGGCAATTTGGCATTGACGATGAGGAACCCCCACCATGAACTAAGACTGTGATCTGTGTCATAAATAGTATTGAAGGTGCGGAGTGGTGGCATCAGTTTTAATTTTGCTTCTTCATCTTTAAGCTGAAAATCTCTCATATTTCTCATTTCTCTTATAAAAAGCCTCGTCAGCCGTCTCAGAGATGACAAAGTAGTTAATGTGAGTGTTTGGGGCAGGAACGATGACAAGAAGGTTTCAGTAGGATAATCAAAAACCTATTTTTCTCTACTTTGCATCTTGATTAGAAGTTGGGTTGTGTTGTTGATAATATGAATTGCCCTATTTGGGAACTATTAAAGTATACTTTAAATCTTACGGTTATTTCACAAAATAACCGTACTTTGCATTTTATTCTGTGTTTCTTCAGAGACATCCAGGGTGTGCTCATCAGAACATAAACTGGCAAATACCAACATGCTTAATGACAATGTGGCATGCCATTTGACTTGTGAGAAGTGCTGTATTTCATTTCTTTGACTGGCTTTGGCTGTTTGGTAATTGTCAGGGAAACATCTGGTTACTGTCACATACTTTAGCATCCGATCTCATTGCATGACATTTTGTTCTGTGATATTTGGTTCCCACTTGGGACTAAGAATTGGAAACCTAAAATTAAGTTCCATTTCCAACATAATAATAGGGAATTGTCCTGAATAATGATGTTCGAGGTTCCCAGTAATGAAATTTCAACACAGCACTTTGGAAACATTGGGAAAAAAAATAGCAAATTGTTATCAGTAATTTTCTTTACAAAAATACAAATACATAATTAGGCCTCAAACTGTTTGACGAGGCTACTCTGGAACTTTTCTTAGTTTTGAAAATATTATTCTTTAGTTTTTGGACTCAAGACAAATTCTGATGAACTCTCTTACAGTGAAGTCATATACCTACATACCTTTCATTTTCCCTTTCAATAACTTTTTATTTTGTGTAAAAAAAATTTAGAAATGTTCCTTTTGGAATTTCTGAGTATATTTCTCTAACCTTTAGGTTTTCTGCACCATAATTTGTATATTCATAGGTTCTCTTCACTGATTCTCCAATAAAATAAAATAGGAAAGAACTGAGATAATTACCATTTTGCCTCTGCCTGAACTTGGCACATAGCTCAGTGTTCATGAGACTGTAATTCATATTCTGGAACCAGATTGGTAAATGCACTCTTACCATTCAATACTGTTGCATCTCTCCAAACTAGTCCTAAAACTTGCTGCTTTCCTCATCTATTTGCTCCTGGAAAGTGTTATGTGATTTTGGGTTTCTCCAGGAGACTTATTAAACTCACATGCTATTAAGCTAAAACTGAAGCAATCATCATTCAGAGAAAGGGATAAGCTATGTGTTACAGTTTTCTCAAATAACTCCTTTCCTAAAACAAAATGCACAAATAGAATATCTTAGAACTAATTCTAGAGGAAGTCGATGTTGTGGAGATTTTCACGTAGGAAGTTTATTGGGGAGTGCTCTTGGGAGTATCTGAGAGGGAGCGAAGAAGTAGAATTGAGAAAAGGAAAGAGCTGATATGAGACCAAGACACAACAAATGTCTCAGCTGATTGCTCAGGGGATGACCCTATAGAATCATCCGCAATTGAGCAAGGAGGCACGATTTATGAGCCTTCACTGGATGTCACTGCCCTGCTGGGGCCACGCAACTTGCTTTTAGCTGTTGGGGAATAATGCCTTGTGTTTAGGATCCAGGCAGTCCTTCAGCCATGTACCACCCAGGATTCTAAAATCTGAATTGTTTTCTTACAAATAGAGATGATAGGTGTGTTTGTCCTAATTTCCCAATTTATTTATGCAAGGATTAAGAATTTAACAGAACAGGTGGTTATACAGAATAGAATATTCAAGATAGACTTGTCCATTTTCTTGTGCCCCCTATTCCCTGTGGGTTAGAGAATTGTCACTTTCACTTTCTATAAAAGTGATGGTTTGTATTGGTTGGGGTAAAAAACTAAATTATTGTTAAGCCATTGTTTTACTAAGACATGTAACTTTTCTGGAAGCCCTCACGCTAGTAGGGCTGAGCCTTCCTTTCAAAAGAACATTATGAAATATCAGTTTCTCTTGGTCTTTAAACCAATCATCTAACAGACATTGTCACCTCCTTACTACCTCCTGTGGTAAGAAAGCCCTGTCCATGCTTTGGTTCTTTTCACATTATCTTCGCCTCTCGTATTCTGATGCTTTAGAAAGCCCATCTTCCCAAGAGCAAAAATTGTGGTTCAGGAACAAACTACCACCTCATGAGCTGGCCCCATGCCCAGGAATCCACAGTGCTGAGAGAGGCATGACTTTAATATAAAATGATGATCTAGTCAATAGTCAGAAAAAGATTTTCTGGAAAAGAAAGAAATACTACACAAATCAAACTTGAAATCTGTGTAATGAAGTAATCACTTGAGCACATGTGGAGAGTTTGAGGGTGACCCAGTCTTTACTTTAGCACATAAGGAAACTTTTAATAAATGTTCACAATTGACCAGAAAGGGGAGGAAACCAACACCGTGCTGAGCACTTAATTTTGGCCAGGCATTATAGAAAACAGTGAACGAATATGATAACATTCAGTGCTAATGACGGTCCCAAGTGTTAGGAATGATTATCCAAGATTTTTATTCATTCTTTTTTTACCTTAAATGAGGTAACTTTTCTAAGTTTACTTCTAGAAATTGGCAGAGTTGGGATTAAAAGTTATGTTTCTCTGATTGAAAAGTACATGCTATTCCTCCCAAAAAGTATCCACAATGTTAGATGTGTCATTAAAGTGAAACACCTTCATTATTCTTAGAATTGCATTTCTGAAAAATTGAACATTGGGCTATAAAGAATATCATTCTGATTTGTTTTATTTTTTGGAAAGTACACATATAATGGAAAGAAGAGTGATTTTAGTCAGGATAACTGCTTCATTATCTAGCAGTAAGCTCTGGGAAGTAAAATGAACTTCAATTTTCTCATTTATAAGTTTAAGATATTAAAGTAGAAGGATAGGCCGGGCTCGGTGGCTCACGCCTGTAATCCCAGCACTTTGGGAGGCCAAGGCAGACAGATTACAAGGTCAGGAGTTCGAGACCAGCCTGGCCAACATGGTGAAACCCTGTCTCTACTAAAAATACAAAAATTACCCAGGCATGGTGGCACCCGCCGGTAATCCCAGCTACTCGGGAGTCTGAGGCAGGAGAATTGCTTGAAACTAGGAGGAGGTGGTTGCAGTGAGCCGAGCTGTCCCACTGCACTCCAGCCTTGGAGATAGAGCAAGACTCAGTCTCAAAACAATAAATAAATAAAATAAAATAAAATAAATAAGGTAGAAGGATAGAGATAAACATTTCAAGTAATGTGCTGCATTTGATATAGCACCCAAATTTTAAACAAGTTTTCTGGTAATAGGACTGTGTTGTGTCTTAAAGTCTATTTATGGTATTTTGAATGCTGAGTGCTTCTATAATCACCTAGCATTGGGTTATCCCACCATAATTGTATTTCCTTTGCAGAGGTCTATTTTGTTGTAGGTCTGATAGCTCCTTGCTTGTTTAACTACTAACAGCACAATGGAGATAGAATTTCACATGGTGAAGACAGGAGGATAAGATACAAAGCACTGTCAACCTTTTAGATATGATTGGCTTCACCAGTAAATTATCAGCGAAGGATGGATTTTTCCCCCAAGTACCCACTAGACAATACATCTTCCCATGTGAACTTAAAATTACATAAACTCGTGGTTAGTCTAAATATATAATGAACAGAGATCACAACCAAAACAAAAATCAAAATGGAAAAGATTATAAAATACTTAGCAATAAACCTAATGAGAAATGTGCAGACCATGTAACAAGGCTTGAGGAAAAGAAAAATTAAGTACGTGGTTGGAGAAAACTCAATATTATAAAAATGTTTATTTACCCGAAATTAATGACATTTTTGGCTGTTACAACTGGTAGAGCATTACCGGCATCTAGTTAGTAGAGGCCAGGGATGCTGCTAAGTATCCCTGCTACAAGGTACAGGGCAGTCCAGTATAAAATATCAATAGCGGAGAGGTTGTGAAATCCTTGCCCTGAACTGTCTTTAACAGAGAAAATCATGAATATAGACTCTCTTATGGGTCAAGTATAATTTGAAAACAAAGGTTCTTGGCCCAATAGTTTAGATTTTCAGTCAAGATCTAAAATTCATTTTTACTTTCCTATAACATTAAAGGACAGTTTGAGATTTTTGTGTTTATCAAAGAGGAATGATAGATTAGAAAGTCTGTGAAACATTAGGTGGTGATTAAAGAATTATGGTGCTTAAACCTGGGTAGATGTTAATGGTTCAATAACATTTTTAAGAAATAAGATAATTAGGAGAGAAGATTTGGCAAATGTGACTGTATTTACAAAAGATCCTTGTAGCTTTCGGCTACATAACACAAGCATTCCTTTGTTTTATTCATTGTTTGTTCCAGATGGATTTACTAAATTGTGCAGAGAAGGGGACCCTTATTATTTACCTATCTTATAGTTGCACACAGTAGGAACATAGGAAAGGAACCAATTTAGTAATGCATTTGTACTCAAAAGTTAATTCTGCAATTATATTGGGAAAAGGAAGACTAAAAAAGACAGAAGCTAGGACTGTAAATGATTGTGGGACCCTGTGTATAAACTTCCATGGATAGGATACAAAGTCACTGGGATCATACACATGTGTTGGCAAGGCGTAAGAGTTAAGAGAGCATCTGATTTATAAGATGAAGACTAGTAATGTAAATAGTCTTCTGATGTTCTAATCTGAAGTGGGAAATATTTATTTGAATATATAAATTTTGATATGTTGGCTAATTCAATTACTTTGTAGTCATGTCTCCTTGATCGTGTAATTTCAAACATTATTGTGTAAAAAATCATCAAGAGCGGCGTTACTCCATATAAACTGTTGTAAATTATCAGAAGTTAGTGGAGGCTGCCATGAATAGATTTATATTGTATGTAATGGTCTGATTATGTTTTTTTATTATTTCTCTAGTAAACAGAGAAGGTCAAGTATTTTTAAAAATCACAACCCTCAATAGCATGTCTATTCCACACTACATTTTCTGGCCTACACCAAACTCACCTAATTTGCATATTGAGATATAGGTCAAATGTAGTTATGCGAACCTATTATGTGTAGGGCCATTTGGACAACCATACAAAAACTTTAAAGGAAAAGTGTACCATAGTCATATGGCATCCCCAAGACTGTGGGGATATTCCAAAAAAAATCTATGGGTTGATTAAGTAAAGATTTACTGGGCAAAACTGTACATGCATGCCTTAGGAGCTGGTTAAGGATTTTTTGTTAATATGAAGGTTGGAGCAAACAATTCTTGTATTGACTTACGATTCCAGGTGTGAAAGACCAATTCCTAACTATAAGTTCTGTGGTCTTAAATTACGTGCCCTATATTAGTTTCCTAGGATTTCCATAACAAAGTATCATAGACTGGATGGACTGAACAACAGAAATTTATTATCTCACAGTTTTGAGGGCTAGAAGTCTGAAATCAAGGTGTTGGCACAGTTGGTTCTTCCTGAGGGAGAATCTGTGCCACACCTCTCTCCCAGTTTCTGGTGGTTTACTGGCAAGCTTTGGTGTTCCTGGGCTTGAAGACTCACCCTAATCTCTGCCTTCATGTTCACGTGGTGTTCTTGCTACAGACTGAATGTTTGTCTCCCCAAAATTTCTATGTTGAAACCAAATCCCCAATGCAATGGTAGTAAGAGGTGGAGGGGGCCTTGGGAGGTGATTAGGTGATGAGAGGAGAGCTTTCTTAAATTAGATTAGTGCCTTTATAATGGAGATCCTGGAAGCCTCCTCCTCCCTTCTGTCATCTGAGGATACAGTGAGAAGGCAGTCATCTATGAACCAGGAAGCAGGTTCTTACCAGAATTCAGTCAAGCTGGCACCCTGGTCTCAGACTTCCAGAATTATAAGAAATAAATTTCTATTGTTTATAAAAACCACTCTATTTATAATAATATTGTTATAGCAGCTTGAATGGATGAACACAGTTCTACCTGTGTGCAAGCGTCTAAATTTCCCCTTTTCATAAAGATTAGAGGTCTGATTAGAGTCAGATTAGAGGTCCACCCTATTCTAGCCTGATCTCATATAACTAATTGCATCTGCATTGACCTTGTTTCTAAATAAAGCCACATTGGAAGGTACTGGGAATTGGGACTTCAACCCATAATAGTCCTTATGTTTAGTTTTTTTCCAACACTAGGTTGAATTAATTTAAATGATTATGGATAATTAATTTTATCCCGAGAGAATACTTATATGTGTGGAGGGAAACAGAAATGTTTAAAAATGGGGAGAATGTAACAATAGTTCCAGGTTCTGAATACTAATTGCCTCCAACAATCTCTACGAACATTACTATGGAGTCTTTACTCACTTGAAGCAGCTGAAGTAGATGATTGGTCTAAATAAAGTCTATCATTTTCTTGTGAGTCTAATAAGAGAATACATATCACATAGCTGTTTAATATAACCTGGCATTGAAAGAGAAAGATAAGCTAATTGTTGCAGTTGAAATGTACTGATTTGACTATTTCTTAGGAGATACTGGAGGATGAAATGCAGAACTTTATAAGATGAGGAGAAATGATTGCTTACACTGACTTGAAAATAGCATTTAGTTTCATGTTTTGCTGTGTGAGAATAAACACCAATTATAAAATGCATTTCATGCCCAGTATCTGATTTGTCAGGAAAGCAAATAAGATATTGTTTGTATCTTTACTTACATGCCTACCATCTTTCAGTGTTTCTCTTTTGTTTTCCTCAGTGGGAAAGCCCCCTAAAGCAGATATTTTTCTTGTAGAATTTTATAGGTATTGACTTAAACACCACTGATATCTGAACATATTGATTATGTCACTGAAAAAAATGGCTATCAAGACCTTTAGTGTTTATATACCTGATGTTAAAATCTTTTTAATGCTGAGTTGATTCGACTAGTGACCCCAACCCTAACACTTCTTGTAACCATAAAAAGCAGTCTTTTAAAAATTGTAATACCTCATGAAACACTGGTTTTAATTTACTTCTCCTTGAAAGACCTCGCTGGGAATATTTGCATTGTCAGCAGCTTAAATTGACCACAGAGATAATAACTAAATAATTTAGAAAACCGTAAGATGATTTAGGCATTTAAGATGTGTATAAGGTAATTAAAACCAAACTTTCAGAGGGGTAAGGCCTCAATGTAGTTGGTTATTCTATAGCTGGGGTCACTGCCTAAGTTGTATGAAGGCATATGTTCAATTTACAGTTGTAATGAGGAACATGGGGTGTTTTGATCCTTCATTTGCTGTGCTGATCTCTAGAGGATGCAATTGCCTGTATTAAACAATGAACATGGACTCTTTTGTGGCGGATAATAAAAATGTGTAAGATAATACATGCCACGTGCATGTATGTTTGGCATATGGCTTTTCTCTGTGTATGAAATTGTTGCCCTTTGTTGCTATCATGGAACAGGCTCATGGAAATGTTCATTATTAGCCACTTAGGAACAAGACCGATTCCTTTGACCTCATTAGTTTGATCATGATTATTCCATTTTAACTAATACATGGTATTTATGAAAGTGTTTTCCAAAGATTGTTCACTTGCAAGGGCATTTTGTGTTTTATTTTTTACTATTCTGCAAAAACATAAATAGATAAAGTTTAGGTGATAAAGTTTTCTTTTGTCACATGTTGAATGTAGTAAAAGACAAAGCAGGTTTTTTTCTGTTTTCTTTTTTTATTTTACACTTAAAACATGAATGACATCAGGGTTTCAGATTTTTTCTATATGTTGATACACTTGAAAATACTAGCACATACTCTTGGGATAAACTGAAAGAAACATTTATAACATCATATTGTGATACAGGTTGAAGTAGAAGGACCAGCTTTTTATTCAGTGAAAACTTGCATTCATCCCAGTATAAAGTTTGCAAAACCACAGTGAGCCTAGCTATATCCAGGGCCCTACTCTTGGCTTAAAACAAAACAATGCAAATATAATCTTTCAATGGTAAAGAACATATGAAAGAGAAAGATCTTGAAACCTCTCTAATTTGGACAAACAGGTGAAGAATAATTGGAATTGGTGGAAAATATAGGAATAGAAAATGTGTTTATGTCATAGTTTCATTTAATAAGATGTAGCAAACAGCCATTTGGTTTTTGCACCTGCAGCACTGCTGTCTCCTTGGTGTACTCTTCTTCACTAGTTGCAATTGTGTGGGCTGCCAAAATCTTCACCTTGCCTCTCTGTGGTCATGTCACTGAAGACTGGTCAATCACAATTCCCAAATCTCTTATACTGATTGGTATGTTATCCAAACCTGGCCAATAAGAGTTATATCTAGGATGTTTACCTTTTTGGATCTTGTAGTAAAGGAGTTTGGGGTTTTTGGTTTTGGAGTAGAAAAGAAGTAGACTAGAAGCAATCTAGCCTAACCAAATAAAACCAATAAAGCGTAAGAGAAAATGAATGTCTGAGAGGAAGCAGATCTTCGTTACTTCATTTCTAAGTACTCATAGAACTCAGAGTTCCTTTTTCTCCTGAGCATCCTTCAAAGATATTCCTCTTCCTTTTTATTTTTATTTTTTCAGTTTAAGTTGGAAAAGTCCTGCTTCATGAAATAAACAAGAACTCTTAATCCATAGGGTATCTGTTTGCATGTATATGTCCTACTTCTAATGTACTAGACATCTTCTCTTAAATATTTTAAGTTACATATATAACTTTATTTAGACAAAGTTTGGACCAGCTGAACCCTTCACTAATATGAAAAAGGTAAATTTTACTTCACTGAATAATCACAAACCTTGAATTGGCAGCATCCATATTATTAGAACTGTGCAGCATTAATGATGATCTATGTAAATTGGGTTCATAAACTTGCTTGGGCCCTGGAAGCAACTTGCATTATTATGTATTTTTTCTCTCTAATTTTCAAATCAAATTCATTGGTCATTCATCCCCTTGAAATCAGATTCTGCAGCCACCTGGCTTTTCTCCAAAAGTCTTCCATTGTTTCATAAGCCATCCTCGTTTCCAATTCATTTTTCTTTATCCACTGTGTAAATTAGGTGGACCTGAATATTTAGAAAAGATTGAAAGCATTTGGTTGTTATTAAAGATAGCTAACTCACACATGTGAAACATTAAAGAAAACTTACAAATGTTTGAGTAATTTTTTTTTTTCTGTTGTTGTTGTTTGGGGCTGTGGGGCATTTAACCACATCCTGTCATGCACACACTTGAACTTCTCTCTTTATTACCAGGTAGAGTTTCTGACTAATAAAACAAACAAGGACAATATTTTAATTTTCTATTCCCAACATTTTTATTGTTTTTATTTAAATGTAATATACTATACACTGTTCAGCCTTTTGGAAGTTAGGAGGAGGGAGTGATTCTATATCTTTATGAGGAGTATTCTCAGAACCAAGGCTCAAATGGACACATATTTGTGGCTGATGCACTTCAACTTTGTGGGCCTGGGACCATACTCCTACAGAGACAGATCTCTCAATATCTCCAATTTTTTTTTTTTTTCAAATCTACAACATTTAGGGCTGAAACTGCTTTTTTTTTTCTTCAGTAGTTGCAAAAGGGACCAGAATTCTATTTCCATTTCAAGCAAATATGCCACTTTTAAATGCAAGAGAATGTCATTACTCCTTACCAAACAATTTTTCTCCCTCTTTCCTTCCCTCCCTTCTTTCCTTCCTTCCTTCCTTCCTGTCTTTCTGTCTTTTCTCTCTTTCTTTTCTCTTTTCTCTCTTTCCTTTCTTTCTGGCTCTTTTTCACCCAGGCTGGAGTGCAGTGGCAAGATTATAGCTCACTGCAGCCTCAAACTCCTGGGCCCAAGAGATCCTTCCGCTTCAGCCTCCTGAGTAGTTGGGACCACAGGTATATGTCACCATGCATGGCTACATTTGTTTTGTTTTGTTTAAGAGAAGGATGTCTCACTAGGTTTCTCAGGCCTGTCTAGAACTCCTGGACTCAAGCCATTTCCCACAGCCTCCCAGACTGCTGGGATTACAGGTGTGAGCTACTGCACCAGGCAGGTTTTTTGTCTTTCTGTGAGGGAAATGTGGGAGAGACAGGGAGATGTTTTCTATTTTTGGCCTCTGCAAGCTTTAATACAGTTTGCTAGAAGCTGTTTTAGTGTCTTGAGTACTATAATGATGACGGTTTACACATAGTCTCTTTAGTAATCTAAATGTATATGTGAAATAAGAATCCAGTTTGTGCCCTGTTTGCTGTTACTGTGGTCATCCAATGTGTATTTGTCTCACCAAACATTTAATTTTGGTTGTGGGTGGTCTATGTTTATGTGTCAGGTGCAATTATTATTTTAAAATAAAGGAAAAAAAAGATACCTAGTTTTGATAGGAATGCATTACATTATAGCTCACAGACTGAGTTACCAATTAAATTTTAACATCGATTCCAACCACAAAAATTAAACATTTTTATAATCTCATTTGCCACAAAGCAGGCTGGAAGCAAAGTATGATGAAATGCAATTTAAACTGTAAGCCAAAAGACAGTGCCTCAAATGTGTTTCTTCTGAAATACAATTTTTTTGAAGAATGGGAAAAATATTACCTTTTATGGGATTATACAAAAAATTTCTTAATAAAGCAATTTTTAAAAATAACAGATTAACTGGAGGTGCTGGTTAAGTATTGACACAAATAAGTTTGTAGGAGAATCACAGAACGCCAGCATTTCCAAAGGTTAAACTTTAGTAAGACACATTTAGTGAGTCTTTTTTTTGTACCAAAATACTGTGTCTAAACAATAAAACGCTTTTTCAACACAAGAAATATGAAGATAAAACTGCAGCATCAATATACTATTATAGTTATTGCTTAAAAGTATTTAGAACAAATAGTATTTTTCTACATTTTTAAAATCACTACAGACACTGCAAATAAGGCTTATGTATTTATTTAGTGGAATACAATGTGATGATGATTGGTAAACTCTTATGTACTGTTTTCTATACCTGCTCTAACAAAGTGAATTTTGATATGGTTACATTATGGAACCTTGTAAAGCTCTTTAAATTTACAGAAAACAAGCTTTATTTGGTTTGTAAAGACTAGATCATACAGCTAGAACAGGTTTTTGTATATGGTTACACATATACCAGTATATATTTGATTTGCTCAGTTTAAGCCCCTGGGAGAGTGGCACTTCATACCAAATTCTTTGATAGTTCCTTTGGGAAAGATGCATTATGTGGAATTTACAGAGGGTTTTTAGAGATGTGGACAGCCTCTTTACCGCCATGACATATGGCAAAAAATCATGAGTAAATAATGAGGCTAGGCTATTTAAATGTATTTAGCAATTAATTTTCCTTTTTTTAGTATATTCTTGGAGGCAAATTGATGTATTGAAAGAGAAGAATTTGGCCTTCTGGTCTATTTCTTGAGACAGGAAGCCTCGAGAGTAATATATGTTTTCAAATGATAGCAGACATCTCTCACTCAAGCCGTGGCACAGCATTGCCATATTTATTGTTGATGGTTATTACTGCAGAAGTGCAAATTAACTCAACTGATAGCACACGGGCACTCATACTGCTTCCCTAATCCCAACTCCTATTTTTGAAGTGTTCGCCAAGTTTTAAAAACACTTTGTCGTGAACATGCATGTGGTGTGCTGAATAAAAAGAAAAGATAAATCAGAAGACAGCTGCTGAGATACTCTTTAAAACCCCAAAAGATATTTAACATCCTATTAAATAAATAACTTAGAAAGAAATAGAAAGGGATGAAGGCAGAATGCACAAGCATACCATACTATTTGTATTGTTAGAACAGTTTCACACTAACATGTTTATATTTTTAAATTCTATTCAATTATTCCATGAGACCACATCCAGAACTCCTTTGGTTGTGCATATGATATGACCCAAGTGCTTTCCAGTAAATGCTTGCATGTATTACTGTTCATTGATTCATTAGGCTTGAATGAGCAATGAAGTCTTTGATATGAGTTCGTATTCCATAAATAACTTTCCCGAAGATCGTTCTTTCAACAGATTGTTCTATGTCCTTTAAGTTCTATCTCAGAGGTTTAAAAACAAAAACTTAACAACGGCAACAACAACAAAAAAACCCGGCCACATTGTTTTTCACTTGGGAATAACTTCTATCCCATTCGATCTGCCTATATCTTGATTATAAGACATGACACAGAACTAATTAAAAGAACATCATATGTCAGCAGTGAATACAAAAACCTTCAAAGGCTGGCTTTCTTTTAAGCAAGCAGACATCTGCAACGTGTCTTTGCCTTTCAGTCTACTGTCTTCATGAAGAATATCCACTATTCTTGGCAAAAGAGCCATTGGTTCTACTGCATCCATGAACATTGCCTTCCTCTATGAGTGTACCACCATTGGAAGAAAGTGAGCAGAGGTGTTTTTCCTTCGTGTTTTCTGTCCTCTCCTTGGAGCTCCTTTTCCATTCAATGCCACATACATTTGCCTCCCATTATGCTGCCAGTTAAATGATGCATAGGTATTGTATCCATTTTCCTCTATCCTCTCCTTCAGCTTACAGTCATTGTTAAATTCTTTCTGCAAAGGAAAAACAGACTCTTTTATTCCTATGGTGATTGTACTTGATTTCATTTGATACAAACCATCCAGAGAACTCCAGTCCAAGGATTCTGTTTGTAGTTGTCATTTGTACCTAAGTTGTGCATTTAATACATAATGTCAACAATAGAAAAGTAAATCTCAGAACCACAAAACACATTCTGTTTGAAAGCACATGATACATTTTAATTGATCATCATAGCCACTTTTTGAAAGCCCTTTTAAAAAGCTGATGTGCTTTGAATATTATATGGTTTAAGTGCCTAGAGTGATTGTCGAGAAGTAGACATCCCACTAACAATATTTGTGATGAGTCAGTAATAAAGAATAGTGTTATAATGCTTCTTTTACAGTAATAACCAGGGGCCCCATGGGAAAAAATAGAACTAAAGGAAAGATATGGGCTTGTCAAGTTTGCAAACTTTACCTACAAACCCATAATAAATACACACACACATTCATAAGAAAGCAGAGCTTACAGCAAAACCACAATAGTTCTACATAACCAAAACGGGGGGATGTCTTTCTTCCAAATATCAAATTTCTTAATTTAATGAAATTATTTGCAATATTCTATAGCTTGGAATTTTGACAGATTTTGCTCGTGAACTCTAGGGATTGAAAACTAGGACATGGAATTCCTCGTTTTGTGAACTACTATGTTGAAGAAATTATGAGCATGGTGAATAGCAATGCCTATATTGTATAAGCCTAAGGACTTTGATCCTGGGAAGTTCCATCCTATAGCCATAGAGCTTTGGTTTTGTTCAGGAGGCCAACTGGATTTAAGGAGACATTCCTGGACAAGGCTTCGCTCTCATTCACTCCACAAATCCAGGTTCTTACTCTGGAGTTAATAACAAAGAGGAAGTACCTCAATGATCTCAAGACTCTGGCTTTAGAAGTGGCCTCCGCAGTGGCTCACGCCTGTAATCCCCGCACTTTGGGAGGCTGAGGCAGGCGAATCACAAGGTCAGGAGTTCAAGACCAGCCTGGCCAACATGGTGAAACCCCGTCTCTACTAAAAATAGAAAAAATTAGCCGGGCATATTGGCAGGTGCCTGTAATCTCAGCTACTCGGCAGGCTGAGGCAGGAGAGTAGTTTGAAGCTGGGATGCGGAGGTTGCAGTGAGCCGAGATCACTCCACTGCACTCCAGCCTGGGCAACAGAATGAGACTCCGTCTCAAAACAAAACAAAACAAAAACAAAAACAAACAGAAAAAAGGAAGTAGCTTCTTTTCTTATACTCAAACTAAAGTAGTTAAGAAGCTAAGGAATTGGAGCACTTGCTGTCTGGTTCTACCTTCTTCATCCAAAGCAAGGGCCCCCTGGGCATAGTTCAGTTGAAGACTCTACTTGGCAGTTTCTCTCACCTTGAGACTTTTTGAAATTTCTACAAAATTCCAAATTCCTGAAAATGTATATGTTTATATACCTAGGTGTCTCTAGGATTTATCACAGTTTGGAACATTATCAGAACCATAAGAAGCAGTTGTATTTTATGTTAATGCTACCAGCTCAAGTTAACTGTCCTGAAATTTTTTAGTCTTAAATGCTTCTCTTCTATAAAGTAATATTTTAATATAACATTCAAATGATGATTTAACTGGCTGAAAGTAAGAAGGAAAGATAAATTATTTAAGATAAGGATTTTAATAAAACAAAAATATTCTGTATTTGAAAGGAATATAAATCCTTAGTGTGGTTTTACTTTTATTCTCTTTATCTCAGTCTATCTAAAACTATATACTTTTCAAAGCAGAGTAATTTTTAAAATATGGATATTTATGTTCATTTCAATCAATAAATGGGGTACAGTTTAGAGACTAATGAAGGACTGAGATTGTTTGAGGTGATTTCATATTTCAGATGAAGCTATGTATAGAAAAGTGGGAGCATATGCTTAATGTTAATTTTCCTCCCCAAAATTAATTTATAGAGTAATGTTTCTTAAATTGAAGTGCACATGTATCAGCCTTTTTATTTCAGATGTTTTAAATATTTGGGCCAAAGGTACCAAAATCTCTAGTGGAGGGGCCTCGAAATATATGTTGTTGACAGGATCTAAGCAAATCATAAGCAGTTATGTATAAAAAGAAAATTCAGGCTAGAGCAAGGCCTCAAAAACAGGGTTTGGGGAGTTTTTTAAAAAGAAGTTTGGATTTTTTCCAGCTACCTGAAAATTTTCTTTGGTCCTTAAATCATGCTCTATGAAGGCCTATTCTATTTAATTCAGTTTTATAATTTATTTACTGAATCCCATCAGTCAGGAGAAAACTCAAAATACAATAGATACATTGCTTAGAGAATGAATAATGAAAATATAAGAAAGGTATACAGTTTCCAAAAAGGAATAGAGGAAGATAATTCAAGAGAATAGATATAAAACTGGTTTAATCAGTCAATCTGAATCTTTGCCCAAGTCAGATTTTTAGGAGGGCTTACAGAATTGATGGATACTGTATGAAACAAAAAATGAAGGTAGGAATTACAAGAGTTGTCACCTAATATACAGAATTATATTAGATATGCACTCATAAATTTTGATGTTAGTCCTATTCCACTCTGAGCAGAATATTGAACTTGAATAAATTTTTTGTTCAATTTGAACAAGCCATAATTTTTCATTATTCCTAGTAGAAATGTAAAGTTACACAAAAAAGAATGTTATGGTTAGAGAATGAGTTTCTTTCTGAGACAGGCTGGAAGTGGAAAAAGTATGTTCTGTAATTGACTGAGCTTCTACGAGAGGTTAGGTTTATGCAGTGTATAACTGTTCTCTGTATGGTTCTAAGTGCTGAACAAATAGTGGGGGACAAGACTGACCTCGCTGTCTCCAAGGTCACAGTCTATTGGGAGAAGATAGTGAACAACAAACACATCAATGAGAGAAATCTCAGATAAGTGCCACTGCAGGTAATAGAAAGCCACTGGACTCTACTTTAGATAAAGAATTTGAATGAAATAATTCACAGAGCTTAGAGCTCAAGATGAAGCATAAGCACAGTCCATGAGCTGTGTTGGGGCAGAAGAAAAAAAGAGGAGAAATGTGAAGAAAAGTACTAAATATTTTTATGTCAGAGTTTATTTGAAAGTTATCCATTTCTCCTTGATGTCATGTTTTTAAATAAGTATATTTTATCAATTAAAAGTATTTAAAATCTTTTATATTCATTAAAATTATTTACATTTTCTTCCTTAATCTAAATTAGTGTTAGCTGGCTTTAGGACGTTGGGTCTAGACTAAGTATGTGTGTGTTATCTCTTCAAAGAATATGTACCTGGTTCTCTTCCCCAATAATTCTGATATAGTAGATCAAGGAAGAACCTGGACATGTTTAATGAAAACATTAAACATGCCTCAAAAGAGATTATGATGTGAACCCCTAAATGGAACCACTTTTTATAATGGTCTGTTATTCCTCTGGGTTCATTAGGGGAGCAATGGTAATGGAGAAATTTTACTAAAATTCCTCCGACCCCCATGCAAAAAAAGCATTTACCCTAGTCCCAGGGACCAACTCAAAGCATGCCTGACTCCCCAGTTAAAAGTGGACCTGATATTAGTAAAATACAAGGCTACTCTACATCTAGACCAGCAGTTCTCAAATTGTGGTTACTGCACCAGCAGCAGCAGAAACACCTGGGACCATGTGAGAAATGGAAATTGAACCGCACCACAGACTTATTGAATCAGAAAATATGGCTGTGGGTCCCATTATTCTGTCTTTTAATAAGCCCTTCCACTGATTCTGATACATACTCAAGTTTGAGAGCTGCTGGTTCTAAATGGTCACTAAATGGTTCTAAATGGTTCTCTCAGCCTTATGCTAATCAACAAAGTAAGTTTATTTACAAATTTAAAGTGAAATTCCTTTTTGATTACATAAAAATGTAAAAATGACACAGGATCTGTTTACAAAAGTAAAAAATTATTTAAGAGATTTGTGTCACAGGTTTTATTTCTGGCCATATATAATATTACATGTCCTCCAAAAAATTAAATTAAAATTTTTCCAACTTTATAGCTGCCTTCAATATACTCCCCTGCAGTAGAATCCAGAGAAAAAAATGAAATTCAGTTAGCATCCCCTTGATCTACCTCTGGGAGGGACACAATAAGATGGATCCACATGCACAAACTAATATACTCCTGACATCATTCAAATGACAGCTAAGAGATTGAAACTTAGTTCCCAACTTTATTATAGGGCTGCTTTGCTATAGCTGATCCTTTCATACATGTAACAACCAAACATGCTGTAATTATTTCATATTTGTTAACATTTTCCCCTAAATATATTATAAATTATTTGAAGTCAAGGCCCATTTATATACTTCTTTCTTATGCATCTTTGACATGTCAAACAATATCTGGCATATAGTAGATGTTGATATGATTGATTGATGTGTTTTTTCCTAAGGACTTGAGCAGGATAAATTGTCTCACTGCTTGTAATTTAATTATTATTACAATTGCAATTATAAAACAACTATTTGGTATTTTAAGTGAGATCTTAAATTTCTAAGAAATTGGTTTAAAAGAGTTTGATCCAAGATTGTAGAAGTGGTATTCCAAATACTTAACACCTGGTATGGAATATAGGCATGGATGTGCCCAAAACACTGCAGGGATACCTGCTCCGCAAGGACCCTATTGCAAAGAATATTTCCCACATATATATGATTTTGAGGCATAATTTGAATTAATGGTTATTGTCTAGGTAAATAAAATTCTAGAGTTGATTGAACAACAAGCAAAATGGTGTTTCTTGATACATTTCCCCATTTCAGATTTTAACAAAATGCAAAACATCTGAGCCCTTGTTTCATCTTCAGCCACAACACACATATAATACATGGGTTTCTACTCAATTCAAGATCTTTGTTTTTAGTGTTTTTTCTCCAAGTTGTCTTCATTTCCCGTGCCAATCTGACCAGATGCTTCCGTGAGAGCCTGACTTGGTTAGCAGTTTAGAACATTCACAGACAAATGCCAGCAGCAGCCTGTGTGGTAGACTAATGGGTGAACAACAGAGGAGATTACAGAATTGGAAGAGCCGCTTTGCCAGCCCTTGAAACAGTGGTGACTAACCCACTGTGGCTCTTATTTACTAGCAATAGAAGGATAACAAAGCTATTCAGTGTCTGGAGGAAACATTCCAAAACTATGGTAATGGTTTACTGGAGTGGATTTGAAAACAAAAGAATACTTACTGAGCCATAGAGTTTCCCCTTCTTGTTCATGGCTAAGTAATAGTTGCTGTTAATGGCTTTGACGGCAACAACTCCGATTTCTACTGATGTTATCTCCAGGATGCCTAAAACATACAATTTTAAAAGGCTAAATAAAGAATCCTAAATATATTTGGAAGAAAAGTAAAATCAAAAGAAACTATTGAGTTTTTTTTGTGTGTGTGTGTGGTTCTAAAAACAAAAGGCACAAAACATTGGTAAACAAACAACCAACAAGCAAATCTTTTTCAGTGTGTCTTAAAACCTGGCAAGTATTTCCAGCAAATATATAGAAAAAAGTAATAAGGCTTTAAAAGAATTCACCTTCATTTTACTCTGAGCATACATAGAAAAATATTGTTTTAATTAAAATGCTTCCTTTGCTAACTCTGCATTTTCAACCCTATAAATATTGAAACAACTCCACTCATCGTAGCCTAGATTTCAAAATAACTTATCAGAGCCCATATCTGTACTATGGTATTAAATTAAATCCGTAGCACATGTCAGTAATATGTCAGATTACCTCAATCTCTAAAAACAGTGATAAACTATTTCTTCTTTGTAGGATATAGATAATCTAAATCTCTTGGCTACATTTAACTGATAGATTCATTTTTGGCAAATGTGTTGACATTCTGAGATACAGGGAGACTAATCCCAACATCTACACTGTCCCTGAAATAGCAGAATCACTGCTCTGTGTTGGGGGAAAATCCATAAACATGGATTTTTAAGGTTTTTTTTTTTCCTAGGAAACATGGAAAATTGAGGGAAGTAGTAAGAGGTAGACAAGAGCTCCTTTTCCTCTTATACACAAGTTTCCATTGCTGCATCTAAAGATAATTTTCTTGGAAAAGTTTGTAGATCACAGTAGGGAAGGCAGTTTATCATCTACTCAAAGTGCCCACCCATTTTAGTTTAAGAAGACCTAAGGAGCTAAAACTACTTATTTCATAACTCTCAGCAGTTTGTTCAGGGTAGAGAAGTAGCATCGTGATTAGCATGTGGCCTCTGGAGCCAAAATGTCTGGGTTCAACTCCTGGCTCTACATTTATTAGTGAATTACCACAGGAGAAGTCACTGAAGTGTCCCATGACTCAATTTTATTTGCAAAATGGGCAACATAATAGTACCTCCCTCATAATTTTGTTGTGAATATTAAATGAGATAGTACCTATAAAATTATTAGAATTTGCCTGGAGCTTAGTATCTTCTTAATTATCATTAGAGGGGAGTTTTTCTCCAACAGTTCTAGATTTTGGAAATTATTCAATGGGCTATGTAAATCCTGAGCAATACATACAAATTCCTATTGGCTTAATACATAAAATCTGAAAGTTGAGCATATTATCATTTGTCATGTATCATGAGAAACACCATCCCCAATGTAGTCTACAGATTATATGTTTTCACTCTTCCCATAGAGATAGAGTGGCTTAGCTTATTCTCGAGAGATGAATACCTTCTTTCCTATTCCTTCACAGGTTAGCCTTATGGAGGCTAATAGAAATGCTTGAGTTTCCCCTGTTGCGAAGTTGTCATAACCAGAGACTTTGCCAAGACTACATGTCAGAGACCCTTCTGTCCATGTATCTGTAGGAAGTCTCTGACCTAACGCAGCACTCCTTTTCATCAAAAAAGATATATCTCACTCTATTTGCAAGCCAAAACCAAGGAAAGATTGTGAAGGATGAAGGGAGACATTATTTGTGTTTTTTTACATCCATTTCCCTTATGCTGGTAGTGTCCCTAAGGTACACACACATACACACACACACACACACATTTATTTGCATGTTCTGAAAAATATTTTCTTAATTCACGTAATAGCCCTCTAAGGATACTGTTGTTAGTCTCGATTACAAATATAAAAACGGAAGATACTTAGGTTATTTAACTCACACACACACAGGTGGTAAGGTGATAAAGGTCAGTAATAATTGATGTTAACACTTAAGCCTCTGACTTTTAGACGCTATTGCTCCCCATCTCTGACTACTTTGCCTCTCCATCACATCTTCCTCCTCTTTCCCATTCCTACAAGGGAATCCTGTTGCAAACTATCTGACAAAATGACTCATCAAGATAATTTTCTTTAATGACTTAATGTGCTGTTCCTCCCAAGGATGATGGCATACCATAGAGGATAACGTCTGAATCTTAGAGAACAAAATCTAACATATTTTATTTATGTCATACGCAGAAGATACAAAGCAGAGCAGGAGGTAGAATTCAGGGGCAAAAGATAAGGCAGCTGCTTACATGGTCTGGACAAAAGACAAGAAAGTACTGTCAGTAAACTGCAAGATATTCTCTTATGTATACTTTTGAAACTGAAAATTAATAGAACAAAGAGGAATGAAGGATGATTTTAAGCAAAAAATAAACCAATATTTTTGAAGGTGCATGCAACGTCGTGGGATTAAACTATACTAACAGACTGAGCTATAGTAATATATAAGATATAACTGAATTTTTGACCCGTTATTTCTGAGGATGAACTGCAAGTGGTATTGTAGATTATATTTAGCTTAGATACCCCTTTGTTTCTTTCTGCTTTACCTGAAATGGGAGTGCAATATTCAAAGACTCAATCAACCATTTTTTTTTTCCACTTTGCGACTAGTTTAGGCAAGCTTAAAAAGGTTTAACTATTATTTTTATATTATTATTTAGTTATTGTTTCAAAATAGAGGGAAGACATAGCTGATTTAAAATCCTTTCGAATTTTGAAAATAATTTTTGGATGCAGTGTATGGTCAGGTAAGTTATAATTTGATCATCTTGTGAGTAATGGACAATGACTGCACCTATTATAAACATCTGTGAATGTGAAAGGGGAGTTCTGAAGGACTGAAGCCTAGAGGACTTCTTTACTTTTCGTAAGGAATCATTCCAGTTTTTTCTGTTCTTTGGTGAGGATGATCAAGTTTGCCTATCAAATTATTTTTGGAAAGGAGCTCCAGAATTTTGTTTGAGGATTGTTGGATCAGTAGCTTATAGTTCTATATGTGCATATTTTGAAGCAAAACTACATGCCAGTTAAAAGAGCCTCCTGGAGGAAAGTGAGTTAAGGGCATACTGGATCTCCCCGTGTTTCTTACAAGTTTATGACTCTACAATTATCTTAACATTAAAAGCTATAAAAAAAGCTTTTTTTTTACTCAGAGAAACACCTGAAAATTATATTATTAATGAAAGGACACATGAATTATATTTCCCATTCATGTAAATCAGATATTTCGCAAATTTATAGGCATATTCTTGTAGTGAAATTCTATTATTTATATTAAGTTGTAACTATTTTAATTTTTATGTCCCTTAAAACATGAATAGCCCAGGTAGTATTGTGAATCTATTTAAGGGTCTTTGCACAATTTAGTTCAATCACTTAGGAAGACCTAGGAGGAGAAGGGTACACTTTTAGAAAATGAAAATATAAAGTCAAATACATAATGGCTTTTCTATTGATAAGTCTATGTACTACTGGGAATAAAAGACAAACACACAGATAATTACAATAAAACATGTTACATGACAGTGAGTGATGACTTAAGATGATGACAAGGGGACTATGGGGCAAAGGTAAAGGCAGGTCATACTGGCTGGGGTTCCACGATCAAATTATTGTTGGAGATGAGACCTGAACTGAGTCATGAAGATTGAGAAGCATCCAGGGGAAGGCTGGGAAGGGTGGGAAGGCAAGAGCAAATTATTAAGGTAAAACAGTATGGTGTTTTCAAATATCATAAGAGGTTTGATTTACCAACTGGAGTACAAGGAACAAGTCAGGAAGTTGGGAAAAGTGAAGTTGGGAGATAATGAGACTCAGTTTAGTAAACATCTTGTGCAGATTCTAAGAATTTTGGCAACTAGGAAGGATTTTGTCTACAAATATAAAATTGTTTAAAGAATACATTAGAAATAAAGTAATATTTAGCAAATTTCTTCAGTAAATAGTAGCAATCTATAAAGCTTATTTTAGATTATATTTAAAATCTTAAAAAATAAAGTTTGATAGTCAACATTACAAAAGCGATTATGACAAAAATAAGTTCATATTACTTTGCAAATGTTCCCTCATGATGCATCATCACCTTAGTAATGGAGAAAATTTTGTGACTTGATAATCTCTGAGTGGAAATAACTTAGAAGTCACAATTTTCATGTAAATGCATTTTTTTCTTTTAATACTCATATATATATAATTGTTTGGGCTGGTAATGTTTTGATGAGTGACTAAATAGTTAATCTGAGAAGGTGGCCATTCACAAGCATCTTTCCCAGCTGCTGCTTCTCATTCTTCTCCAGAAGAGGAGCATCTGACCTATTGTCCCCCTAGCAATCATGTTGGACAAAGGCTACTTCTGTTTTGGTGCTATTAGAATGAAAAAGCTATTGGTCTGGAGGGTAAGTTTCTCATTAAATATTTTTCCATAAACACAAAAGGAGAAAGTATATGGCAAATAAAACTTGTATTTAATAGAATGGATATAGACAAGGAAAACTAGATGTGAAAAACAAATGCAAAATCCTTCTATCCACTCCTAGATAAATAGAACACAAATATACAATGGGATTCTATAGACCGAGTAAATTAATTTGGCTAATGTGTATTAAGTACCAGTGTGCAGGGTAGGTGTTAGCTCTCATTCTGAAGGTTACAAAGGTAAACAAGATGTGGTCTTTGCCTCAAGGAGTTTTAAAGCTCAATAAGATAAAGACACAAATAAGTAATGACAATATAAAAAAAAACAGAAAGAAAATATAGTGAGTGTGATATGAGAGACAAAATATGTTATACATTACTTTAAATAGTGAAGCCATTCTGAAGAAGACAGCTGGTGTTTGAGGTGACTTTTCAAGAGTAGGGTTTTAATAGGGGGGATTTGGGAAGTTGAGAAAGAACATTCCAGGGAGAGAAAGTGCATGCATGAAAACAGGCTTGGAGAGAGAAAGAGTTCAAGTGCTTGAGCCACATTTCTCCCCACCTCCCCCAACGGCACTTTGAGGTGGCCACTAGCTAAAACTAAAGGTTCTGCTTCATTGAGTGGTAGTGGTGCTTTTCTGGGTGAGGAATGTATTTTCCAAAAAAAAATTATTGTGAAACGTGGAAAGTCTTATTAATTCAGAATCAGTCACATCTATTTTTCTCTAAACATTTTAACTCAAAATTGATTATAATGCTATATAGTTTCATAGTTTTAATCAAGGTGCTGAAACATATCATAGTTAGCACAATGTAAGACACAAATGCTAACCTTTCTAAATGAAATCTCTCTCTCTCCCAAGAATTGTTGTCAGTGTCCTAAGTTCATCTATTATATCCTAGCATAGAAGGACCTAGGGAGCTCCTTGGGGTTGTTATCACATTTTCACTAATACCTCTGGGATTATGTGGCCATACCATAGTGTGAGTCTAAATGGCTCTAAATGTGGTTTTACCTCTCTTTAAAAATGAAACAAAGTTAAATGAAGTGAAGCCTCAAAACATTATGGGAACTGTAATGTTCCATGAACCAGTACTGGAACTGGGCCACACAGCAGGAGGCAAGCCATAGGCAAGTGAGAGCGAGGTTTCAACTGTATTTAGCCACTCTCCATCACTAGCATTACTGCCTGAGCACTGCCTCTTATCACATCAGTGACGGCATTAGATTCTCATAGGAGTGTGAACCCTACTGTGAACAATGCAAGCAAGGGATCTAGGTTGCACACTCCTCATAAGTTAGATTCTCATAAGAATCTAACTAATACCTGATAATCTGGGGTGGAACAGTTTCATCCACAAACCATCCCCCCATTCTCCTTCATGGAAAAAACTGTCTTCCACGAAACCAGTCTTTGCAGCCAAAAAGGTTGGGGACCGCTGGCCTATAGCTCATAGGGTTGCAAAGAATCTCAGATAGTGGGTGCTAAATATATATTTACTGTCTGCTCAATCAGAATAGTGGCAAGTTAACCAACCTTCTATACCAATAGTTCTCAAATATGAACCTGCATCAGAATCACCTGGAAGACTTGCTTAAAGACAGATTGCTGGGATTTTTGACTCAGTAATTCTAGATTGGAGTAGAGAATTAGAATTCCTAGCATATTTCCAAACAGTGCTGATTCTGCTTGTCCAAGGACCACACACTGTTCTATACAATACGATTCAGAGACAGAGCACAGCTTTGATGCAAAAAAGCGTTGACAGAACATGTGCATAGAAGCAGAACCACAGACAGGAATACACACAAGTAATAGCGGCAGCTTAACAACAAGAAAAATTTTAAACAATGTGGAAAATTAGTAACCTCATTTTTGAACAGGTATGGGATTTTTAACATCTACGTAACTATGGTATTCTGAATTTGGGATTTGTGTACAGATATACTGCATTGTTGTTGATAGTCATCAGAATCGTCATTTTCTTCTCCATTTTAAAAGTGTGGAAATGTTGGTGGGAACTTAAGTGCCTTCAACTACTCATAAGAATTGTATGGGCTTTTTCAAAGGGCTAATTGTGTTAACACCAAGAATTAAAGGACTGTATGGCCCCCTTAAATATATGCACATGGTCAAGAAATTGTCTCAAAGCAACAGGGCTCCACTTTATCCCTCACCCTACACACAGTGTTGAAAGCATATATTAATACTTGCTCTAGAATGATCTCATTGCCATTAAAAGGAGGGTACCAGACTGGGCTAATCAGTAATCCAGGTCTAGTCCATCTTCTACCATTATATACTCTGGCTGCCTTTTTAGTATAACATATTTGAGTTATTTAGTTTCTCTATCTTCCACAGTTCTGTCAATACACTTGACATGCATTTGGAATTACAGATAGAAATGAGATCTGAATTTGCAGAAAATCCTTTCCATCTCTGGATAAGATGATATATCTTTCTCAGTATGCTAAATACCAAAATGACATTTTACATTCTCACCTGATAATTCAAGTCATAGGATAAATACAGTGCCTAGCTTGGCCTTATTGATGAGTACAGTGGCAGATCCCAAAACACTTGTCAATTTAAGACTATATTTAACCAGTATTGTCATTGAACCATTGTCATTGATCTAACATTAAAAGTATCAGGAACTTACAATGCAATATAGGGACAATATTCTCAAGTGGTAAATTAATTGTTAAAGTGTGTTAAAGATCAATTTCTTACTGCATTTTTATTACAAATGAAATGTGACTCCAGATCTTTCACACTGACCATAAGCGAATAAATATTTGCAGATGACCATCTAATAGGTTTCTTCACAACACTGTGCTAGATCAATAGATTTGGTAAACTTGACTTTTTTTTTTTCTAATTTTTTCCTCACTGGTAGAGATTTTTAAAATGTATTTAACATTATGGAAATATTTCAGGAAATAATTACTTATCAATATTGTAATAATGTCATGTTTTCAAACATTATCTTCTCTGTTCTTAGGATACATTCGCAGTGAGACACAAATGACATGTGTCTAGGACAGAAATGGATTTGTAATTCTTGAGAACTGTTCATAATAAGTGCTGATATAAATTTAATTCACAAAGTGTGAAATGATTCTATCGCTAGTTTTGGGTGAAATAAAGATCTAGAAAAGCTTGTGTTCCCCTGGAGATAGAAACTCTACCCTTATTCCCAACTACCAGCAATCCAGCAAACAAACAAAAAAACAACAACTACTGGAAACACTTACATGTCTGAGTCAGTTGCTGTGACCCAAGATAACTGACTTTTGATCCCATTTTGCAATGGGATAAATTGCGGGAAATGGTACAAGACAGAAAAGTTAAGAAAGGAAGCCTGAACGATTACCTTGGAAAAGCCCAGTACAATTCATTTGAATGGTAACAAAGCCATGAGCAAGGCAGAGAGTGATTCTTCCCGATAGGTAAACATTTCTGTATCAGAAAATATATTTCTATATAAAGTTTTACGTAGCAATTTATTGGTTTTGCTTTCCCCTCATTTCCTTTAGTAGATAAATCAACCCTTCAAAAATTCTGAAAAGTTAGAAATCCTGGCTTTTTGCCAGGGCATCATGGCCGCATCCCACTTTTGTCCCTATTCTTGTCTAATGCATTTCACATTTTAAGGAAAATCCCAAGGGAACTGTGTGTGGTTTGTGTATTCTCACTGAACATTGGAAGGACAGAAAGTCTGCCAGTCTGTATAGAAAGAGTTTCATATACTGACCATGCAAAAATAAGGGACAATCACTGCAATGTTATCACTTCTGGGAAAATATATCCAGAATGCAAAATAATATTAGAAACATGTTATGCATCAGTAGAAGCCAACTTACTACCTAGATTAGATATTATGATACAGAAGCTTTGGCAAGCATGTCAACTGTCGTACTTTTCCCCAAAGTACTAGGTTATTATACATTATTTTGAGATATCTTCTATGTTCAGTCAAAACCTCTGATCAATCTAATTGGAGCTAAAATTACTAAATTTAAAAAATACTTGTTATTTTAGTGAGAAAAGTTCAGGTCATTTAAGGCTTGGTCTTAGCAAATTGTAGAGTCAGAGAAGATTTCGAAGAAATCTAGAGATTGTCTGTTTCATATCCAATTCTCTTTCGTAATAGATGACATTGGGAAATCCAGAGAGATTGAGGGACTTATCTGTAAAGGTTACTTAGAGCCTTAAGTAAATACTTAGTCTACCACACCATGAGGCTCCTGCTAACATTTACAAACAATTGGCAGCCAGGCAAAGATTTTATATCTTGTTCATTACACAGAAACAATTCATTCTATTTGGGCTTGGCCACTGCATTTTATTTATAAAGAGAGAAAAAAATTTAAGCCAACATAAAGGGTTAGAAGAATTACTGCATGGCATATTTTAATAAATGATCAACATGTTAATATAGACATTTACCCTAAAGACATTGCTATAAACTGTCTACCACATTTACTCAGGTTTTTATGAATCTGTTTAATACAACTAATTATAATATAGAGTATCTTTTCTCCTCTATTTAAGGAAAATAATAAAATGGGTCAGTAGAGCACATCTTGATATTGGGTTTCCTGTAAGAAAAAGTCTTACTTGATGCATTAAAGTGTTCACAAATTGGCTAATCATGAACAGCCCTAAGTAGTTTAAAATACTTAATATGGAATAAGTTTGAGGGGTTCAAGCTGTAGGCTCACTTTGAACATGTGTATTGTAAATTTGACAAGCTTCCAACATGGTATAGAATAATACATAATTGGCCTCTTAACTCCTTCAAAGATTATTTCCATGATTACTTAGTGGGTAATCATAATACTTATAAGAAATATATATTCCACTCTGTGTTATGTGAATTTTGATTTGATTGTGCAGAAAGACAATTGATCTATTTATGTATACTTGACAAATGGCAACATTGATTCATTTGCCATAGCTGTATATTTATGTAACTCAGGGGTCTCCAACCACTGGGCCATGGACTGGTACTGGTCCATGGCCTGGTAGGAACCAGGCCGCACAGCAGGAAGTGGCCGGTGGTGAGTGAGTGAAGCTCCATCTGTATTTACAGCCACTCCCCAGCTACGCCCATCAGTCGTTACTGCATGAGCTCTGCCTCCTGTCAGATCAGCAGCAGCATTAGATTCTCATAGGAGCTCAAACACTATAGTGAACTGCATATGTGAGGGATCTGGGTTGCACGCTTCTTATGAGAATCTAATGCCTGATGATCTGAGGTGAAGCTGAGGTGGCGATGCTAGCACTGAGGAGCAGTTGCAAATATAGATGAACGTTAGCAGAGAGATTTGACTGCACAGAGACCATCATAAATCAGTTGCTTACAGACTCATATCAAAACCCTATCTGTGAGTGACAAGTGACAATTAAGCTGCACCTGGTGGAAGGCTTTATAGTAGCAAGTGAGTTGACGTACTTTGATTGTACAGCTGCATCTGGTGTCAGGCTTTAAGTTGGAATCTAGCACTTAATTTAGTCCATGTATGGCCCATCCATTATTGTGTTTACCACTTCCACCCATGCTTCTTTCCTGCACTGTGCACTTGTTTCAGTCACTGGTTTGGTAAGCCCACAAGCTAACCCAGCCAAAATGAGTAAAAAACAAACATCACTGGAGAGCTTCTTTGAAGGAGGTAAAGACCCAGTGATGAAATAGCAGAAGACTCTAAGAGTGCCTACAAAAATATCAGCATTTAAAAGAAAATAACAAGAGTCCTACTTAAATTATGGGTTCATTGCAACAGGTGATTCACATTCATTCTGCAAGCCTGTTTTATATAATACGTGATGACTGGCTATCCAACAAAGCCATAAAACCTTTAAAACTGCTTCACCACATGCAGATTAAGCACCCTGCATCAAAAGTCAAGTTCAAGTCTTTGGAGGTTTTTTTTTTCTTTTTCTCTACTTTTTTTTTTTTTTTTTTGAGGTAGGGTCTCACTCTGTTACCCAGGTTGGAGTGCAGTGGCACAACCTTGGCTTACTGCCACCTCTGCCTCCCAGACTCAAGTGATCCTTCTATCTCAGTATCCTTAGTAGCTGGAACCACAGGCATGTGCCGCCATGCCTGATTTTTGTATTTTTTGTATATATGGGGTTTCGCCATGTTGCTCAGGCTGGTCTCAAACTCCTGGGCTCAAGCAATCCACCCACCTAGGCCTCCCAAAGTGCCAGTCCCTTTTGAAGTTTTTCAAAGGAAAAAAAAAGATGAACATGAGGAACAGAAGCAAACGTTGAAGGACACCACTTCATCAAATGTATCTAAACTGAGAGCATCATTCTTAGTGGCTAACCACATTGCTACAGCTAAGAGACCCTTTACTATTGGTGAAGAGTTGATCCTTCCTGCTGCTAAGGACATTTGTCATGAACTTACAGAAGAGGCTGCAGTTCAAAAGGTGGCACATGTTCCTCTTTCAGCTAGCACCATAACTAGACCAATTAATGAAATAGCAGGGGATATCAGGGCACAATTGTTAGAGAGGACTAATGAGTCACCATGGTATGTAGTCTAGGTTGATGCGTCTATTGATGTTGACAAGGCAACAATGCTTGTTTTAGTGCAATATATTTTACAGGAGGATGTACATGAGGATTTGTTATGTGCACTTTTGTTGCCGATCAACACCACAGCTGCATAAATATTCAAGTCTTTGAATGAATACATATCAAGAAAACTGAATTGGTCATTTTGTGTCAGTATATGCATAGACAGAGTAGCTGACATGACTAAAATGGCTTTCTGATTTCACTACTCGGGTCAAAGTGGTCACTTCTGAATGTGAGTCTATGTGCTGTGTCATCTACAGAGAAATGCTGACTAGCCAAAAAATGTCACTTGAACTTAACAACATTTTGCAGGATGTGATTAAAATTATCAACCACATTAAAGTACATGCTCTTAACTCATGTCTGTTTGCACAGTTCTGTGAGGAGATAGACAGAGAGCACACACATCTTCTCTTTTTGAGACAGAATCTCGCTCTGTTGCCCAGACCGGAGTGCAGTGGCATGATCTCAGTTCACCACAACCTCTGCCTCCTGGGTTCCAGCAATTCTCCTGCCTCAGCCTCCCAAGTAGCTGAGATTATAGGGTGCCTGTCACCATGCCTGGCTAATTTTTGTGGTTTTGGTAGAGACAGGGTTTCTCCATGTTGGCCAGGCTGGTATTGAACTCTTGACCTCAAGTGATCTGCCCGCCTTAGCCTCTCAAAGTGCTGGGATTACAGGCGTGAGCCACCGTGCCCAGCTACATCTTCCCTTATACATAGAAGTGAGATGGCTTTTTAAAGGTAGATCACTGGCCAGAGTTTTTGAGTTACGAGAACTACTCCAGAGATTTCTTTCAGAACAACAATCACCACTGGCAGCACATTTCAGTGACACAGAATGGGTCCCAAAACTTGCCTATTTGTGTGACATATTCAATCTAGTCAACAAACTCCATCTGTCACTTCAGGGGAGAATGAGAACTGTGTTCAAGTCAGCAAAAGGGTCTGCATTAAAAGCCAAACTAGAATTATGGGGGTGATGAGTGAACATTGGGATTTCTGATATGTTTTAAACATTAGCTGTGATTTATAAAGAGACTGAGCCGGGGCCTTCTTTCTCACAGCTGGTGCATGATCACTTACCTCAGCTTTCAAAAGCATTTGAGTATTGCTCAAAAGACCCCCAAACTGGGAAGAAATGAATAAGCCAGGTGAATGGACTTTGTCCATATTAGAAGAGGATCAACTGCTTGAGATCACAAATGACAGTGGACTTTAAAATATATTTGAGACAACTTCAAATCTCCATATGTTCTGGATTAAAGTCAAGGCAGAATATCTTGCAATTGCCACAAAAGCACCAAAGAGCCTTCTTCAATTTCCAACATTCTATCTTTGTGAAGCAGGGTTTTCTGCAGTGACAGCAACCAAAATGAGATTATGGAGTAGATGGGACTATCTAGTTGCAGGAAAACAACTCAGGGCTCCCACTGATTCTATATTATGGTGAGTTGTGTAATTATGTTATTATATATTACAATGTAATAATAATAATAGAAATAAAGTACGCAATAAAAGTAATGTGACTGAATCCTCCGACACCATCTCCTTCACTGGTCCGTGGAAACATTGTCTTCCACAAAATCAGTCCCTGGTGCCAAAAAAGTTGGGGACCACTGCTATAACTTATAATATTGGCAATAAAGATTTTTGGCTTCTGCTGTAAAGGAGATGTTTAATCAAGATGTTCTGGAAGGTCCTGGCTTTCGGGACTACAGATTACCCCCTTTGGGCTGATTACCAAGACTGAAGTGCTTCTTTATCCCCAAAGTCCGTGGAAATGTCCTATTTTTGCCACAACACACACTTGGCAAAGAAAACAGAACCCATAGGTTGGAAATACAAGAAGACAGCATCACACATCATTTCTGACTACTAAATACAATCTGACTACTAGTAAAGCATGCAGCCAGTATTTTGCAGAGCATGTTAGAGAAAATACTTTCATAGAAATTAGTTTAAAGGGTTTTCCTGGTGCTTAAAAATTGTATTTTAAGGAAGTAATTAAACAAATGTTAGAACTCAGCATAAAAATCTGACATTCTAGTACAGATATTTACTATCTGTACTAGATAGTAAATCTATCTAGTACAAGGGAAAAGCAACATTGGGCTAGAGATGGTCTAAGAACAGATACTATTACCTTAACCACATGTGGGGAGGGAGCATTACTCATTCTTTAGTGAGATGCAACTAAGGATTGGTGTTAGAATCCAACATATATGCATTATTGTTTTTTGTAATTAAATGTGGGAAATGGATTGTTAGGTAACATGTTTTTCTAAAGCTCATGAAACAGTTTTATTAAGTCTTTAGTTAACAAACTATCTATAAAGAAATTCCTAGAGAGGATGAATACAATCTGACACATTATGATCTGTTTCCTCTTGATAGAAAAGACCAGAAATTATCCCATTATCCCATTTTACTTTTTAAAAATGCTTACATTGTTTTAAAGTAGTATGTTCTTGAGAAAGTGCTCATGCCCTTTAAGAAAAAACATGATCTATCTGATCCAATTTGAAAATGAAAACTGCTGGGTAAGGGAAACATTTTATGTGGGAATTGGTGCTACGTAATCAACAGGAAAAATTAAGAGAGTTTTAAAAATGCAAAGAGAATAGTAAGTGGAGAAAAATAATGTGTATCCCTATTTATCTACCTATCTATCTACACACAAACAAGTGTTATTTCATACTCCTCTTGGTGTCTTAGTAAATGATTCTAAATGGAATATGTTGAAATTCATTATTTAAGAATAGATGATAGATTAAAACTACTATCTACTTGAGTTCTCATGCACATAAAATATTGCTGGGATCCAGATTAAAGGACAAGGGACATAAAGGGGAAGGCAAAAGCTAAAAGTTAAAAGAGAAGAAACATTGAAAAAAATGAAAATTATTGAACTGACTTGACTTTGTATATATTGCATTATTAAATGCATTATTAAAATATATATCCAAGCCATGTTAACTGTAAATGTCTAACTTTCCTCGTCAAATTTTATCTGAAACTGTTAAAACTTTTAAAACTTAGAAGAAGAATATTGAGAAAAACATTATCTTAAACTTCTTTTTAATGTACCTGGGTTCAGCTATATAAAACCGCACAATATCATATCTTAAAGAAATGTTTTTATTTACATTTATTCATCAAAATCTGAAGGCATTCCTTCCAGAAGAAAGACTCTCTTAATATTATTTATTGCATATAATGAATTGCAAGAAGGACTTTAAATTGATTTTCTCAAATCTGACTAGCTTATAAAGTGTTGTCAGATAATTATTAAATTCAACTGAAATAAAATAATTTATAATAATGCATGATGATTAAAATGTTGGTACATAAATATGAGACAGGGAAAAACAAAAGCTGGAAAAGACTGGACAAATTTGAAAACAACTTTTCAACTTGCCACCAAAATGGCAAAACCTAATTCTAGGTAAAGTGGTTGACTTTTTCAAGTCAGATTAATAAATTAATGTAAACATCTATAAGGAATAAGCAACATCCAACAGTTTCATACTATTCAATTTCTCTTGCAAATGTTTCCTCTTTTTTTGCTAATTCTTAAAGATCAGGAAAAAAACTGTGTGTAACATAACTTAATTTCAATGTAGATTATTCTTTGGTAAAATTCAAAGTAAACCCTGTTTATTTGTTTTTATATAAGGATCTTATAAATGATATCCAAATAGATGTCAAATTTAGTGTCATAAGTGGGTGAAGGATATGAACAGACATTTCTCAAAAGAAGACATTTATGCAGCCAAAAGACACGTGAAAAAATGCTCACCATCACTGGCCATTCGAGAAATGCAAATCAAAACCACCATGAGATACCATCTCATACTAGTTAGAGTGGCAGTCATTAAAAAGTCAGGAAACAACAGGTGCTGGAGAGGATGTGGAGAAATAGGAACACTTATACACTGTTGGTGGGACTGTAAACTAGTTCAACCACTGTGGAATTCAGTGTGGCGATTCCTCAGGGATCTAGAACTAGAAATGCCATTTGACCCAGCCATCCGATTACTGGGTATATACCCAAAGGATTATAAATCATGCTGCTATAAAGACATATGCACACATATATTTATTGAGGCACTATTCACAATAGCAAAGTCTTGGAACCAAGCCAAATGTCCAACAATGATAGACTGGATTAAGAAAATGTGGCACATATACACCATGGAATACTATGCAGCCATAAAAAATGATGAGTTCATGTCCTTTGTGGGGACATGGATGAAGCTGGAAATCATCATTCTCAGTAAACTATCACAAGGACAAAAAACCAAACACCGCATGTTCTCACTCATAGGTGGGAATTGAACAATGAGAACACATGGACACAAGAAGGGGAACATCACACACCGGGGCCTGGGGAGTGGGGAGGGATAGCATTAGGAGATATACCTAATGTTAAATGATGAGTTAATGGGTGCAGCACACCAACATGGCACATGTATACATATGTAACAAACCTTCACGTTGTGCACATGTACCCTAAAACTTAAAGTATAATAAAAAAATTTAGAAAACAGAAAAGATATATTTGAAGTCTCTATATTTTAACAAAATAGACTCAAATTCAGTACCCATCATACAGCATATATTTCATAGTCACTATTATTCAATAGGTATGTATATGAATAGATACACACACATCTATCTTATACAAAAACAGGTACAGAAAACATTTAAAAATAAAAATAAAACTTAACCAAAACAGAAATAAATAAAAATAGACATACCCTTAAAAAGCTTGAGAAACTTAATTAAACTCTGGCAAACCATGGAAATGGAACTGAGGAATAGAACTCTATTAAGCAATTTTTTCTTAGGTATAGATTACAGCTACTGTGTAGCTGAGCCTATTTCTTAATGCACTGATACAAGAACTAGGTATCTTTTAGTTTAGAGGAGAAATGTTTAGTGTGCAGATTTCAAGCTCTTTCAAAATTCTGATCTCTGATCATGTAGTACAATTGAGAAGTATGATGAAGAGGATGGCAAATTTGGCTTGAAGTTAAAAGAGATCCAACTTGCCCTTAGTTTATTACGTATTTATTGTTGAGATAGGGTCTCACTCTGTCACCCATGCTGGAGTGCGGTGCCATGATCATGGCTCATTACAGCTTCAAACTGCCAGGCTCAGGCGATCCTCCCAACTCTGCCTCCCAAGTAGCTGGGACTACGGGCACAAACCACCATGCCTAGCTAATTTTTTTTTTTTAATATTGTTTGTAGAGACAGAGGTCTCACTATGTTGCCTAAGCTGTTCTCAATCTCCCAGGATCAAGCAATCCTCCTAGGGACCTCAGCCTCCCAGAGTGTTGAGACCGCCCTTAGTTTATTGAAAGCATACTTCTTCTTTCTTCATATAGGCCTCATCTGCCTCTCTTACCTGATGCTGTACTACTAGCACCGGGATCATATTTCATATGTATGTATATATAAACAAATTAATAAATTTATCTGAAGAAACTCATGTGAAAAGTACTTGTTTCAACTTGGCAAACTCATTTTTTCCTAGAAAAAGGAAAGAAGAAAGAAGTGCTGGGTGTTCTTTCTGTTCAATTCTCAAGTTGAAAGGGGACACTACAAGAAAAGGGAAGCTGTTCCTCTGTTGGCAGGTATTCCCTATTTAATTTTGTCTCAACTCTGCCCAGGGTACTCAGTGGGGTAAAATCAGAAGCCCTTCCAGGGTAGGCAGGACTACAGAGCAGCACTCCCCACCCCACTGCCCCAAGTTTTCTTCAGTCTTCAACGTGGTTTCCAGCCTGAGGCTGAATCCTCCCATTATTTAACATATGCATATTCAACTCAAAATAATAAACGTGTACCACGAGGGACTGATTGCTAAATGTCACGAGGGACTGATTGCTACATGTATCCCTGTGAAAAATCACACTGACAATATTTGATGTTTACTGGGTATAAAAGCCACCTACGAAACATAAAAAGGATTTCTTGTGACTTGTATGCTATAGGAAGAGAACTAATAAAAGAGTCCCAAGCCTAAACCAGAATTATTCTGCTCAGTCTTTTTCTTCTAAATTCACTTGCTTCAACCACAACAAAAGCCAAGGACCACTTTGGCTCTCTTTTCTTACCCAAGTTTGCAGTCATAATAACCTTTTTAAAAAGGTTTTTAAAAAGAGTCCCTTAACCACTAAGTCCAATATCTCAGTCCACACCCTGGATATTCTTTGTCTCAGAAACTTGGTCAAGTATGTTAAGGTAATAAGGTCCACTGCAAACATCCAAATATAAACAAGTGCTTGTTGACTCTAAAACCCTGATGAGTGTTTTCATCTTGAGTGTTTAACAGCTTTCTGACATGGTAGGATATCCTATCTTTCTTCCTCTAGACAACAAACAGCTTTCTAATCCCTCTTTGGCTTCTCAGTCATTCAACACTTTAACTACAGGGAGGAGCACAAATTCTTTTCTGTATGTGGAGACTTAAAGACTACTAGGAAGCACACAGCCATTTCACACCCTTCCTCTTTCATCATCACCAGCTCCTCTTTTTATTGTTTCTCCAACTTGCCTGTTGACAAAGACAGCTGCTAACAATTGCATTTGCGGTACTAGGATACGCAATCTAATTGCATAGGCTTGTGGCCAGGGGTCTTGTCCAGTTAAGATTGATTTCCAAAAGGAGAGCTACAGAGACATTTCCTTAGATGCCTTCCCACTCACAAACTTCAAGGGACATTCATACTATACTGTTAAATGGCTGCACTTGAAAATTGTTTTCATGTTTTGTTTTGTTTTTTTCCTTTCACCTTTATGTAATCCCTCCAAAAATCCTGGCGTAGATGTTGAGTGAGGAGAGTACTGCTCATTAGAATCAACAGTTTTCTTTTTTTCAGTTGCCCTTGCTGGCTGACTACTAAACAAGGTAATCGCATTGGAAAGTCAGAGATATTTTTGCCTTTGAAACTGAAGCAAAATGGTGACACACAAATTCTTTAGGTAGCAAATTTGCTGGCAAATTTATTACAGACAGGAAAACATATAACCAGTTATTTTCTTTACAAGATACTTATTTATCAGATTCTGTACATTTCCCTTAACCCTTACAATTATCTTGTCTATGAGATCTTAACCCATACTGACAATCTCATGTATATTCATAAAATACGTTTTAAAAGTCTAATGGTTGGGCATGGTGGCTCACTCTTGTAATCCCAGCACTTTGGGAAGCCAATGCAGGAGGATTGTTTGAGCCTAGGAATTTGAGACCAGCCTGGGCACCATAGTGAGACCTCGTCACTACAAAACACACACAGAAAAATTAGCTGGGCATGGTGGTGCATGCCTGTGGTCCCAGATGCTCAGAAGGCTGAGGTAGGAAAATCACTTGAGCCAAGGAGGTAGAGGCTGCAGTGAGCTGTGATTGCACTACTGCACTCCAGTCTGAGTGTCTTTTGCAGCAACATGGATGGAACAGGAAGCTGTTATTTTAAGTGAAACAAGTCAGACACAAAAAGACAAATATGTATTCTCACTCATAAGTGGAGACGATACAAAATTATCTGGGCATGGCAGCGCACACCAGTAGTTGCAGCTACTCAGGAGGCTGAGTTGGGAGGATGTTTGAGCCCAGGAGTTTGAAGCTGCAGTGAGCCATGATTGCGCCATTACAATCCAGCCTAGGTGACAGAGTGAGACTCTGTCTCTGAATAAATAAATAGCCTAAGAAGAAGAAAACCTTATAAGAAAAATTATTTCAAGTGGATTCCAACCCAGAATAACTAGTTGACGTATTTGAAGAATTAATAATGTAGATTGTGCTCTTACTGTTAGTAAAGAGGTGCATTTCATTGATTCCTTTTGGTTTTACCAAGTACAGTCTTTTGTTTTGGTTTGAAATGGAGTCTCACTCTGTCTCCCAGGCTGGCCTGGCTGGAGTGCACTGGTGAAATCTCAGCTCACTGCAACCTCTGCCTCCCGAGTTCAAGCGATTCTTCTGCCTCAGCCTCCTGAGAAGCTAGGATTACAGGTACATGCCACCACACTTGGCTAATTTTTGTATTTTTAGTAGAGACTGTGTTTCACCATGTTTGTCAGGCTGGTCTCAAACTTCTGACCTCTTGATCCTCCCGCCTCGGCCTCCCAAAGTGCTGGGATTACAGGTGTGAGCCACCGTGCCTGGCCTAGTCTTTTCTATATTTGTAGAAGTAGATCTTTCTCATTGGCTAGCATAGATTGGTGATAGTTTCTTAACTTGGCATCACTATCTGCTACTTCATCAACACCTCCAACCTAAACTAGAACTCATATTCACATGAAAATTTAAATGAAAAAAAAATCACAAAAAAGAGCATGTACCCAATATAAGAAACATTTGCTTTGAAATTGATGGCTTGGACTTTTTAAGTGGTTTTGGCAAAATTACCATCTAGTCTCCAACACAAAACAGCTGTTTTAGGTGGCAAAATCTTGTCAAGCCAAAGCTCCCAACCCTTAAGCCTGGGTAATTGGCAAGACCTTGTTCCAGTTCATCTTTAGTCTCTACTGAATCTGGGCAAACAACTGTGAATTTGCGCTAAATTCCTCTTCCTATAATAGGCAGCCTGGCTTCCCATGGAGACACAGAGTTTTCAGAGCCTTAGTGTCCTCAGGGTATCTGCCAGTACAAAGCTGGTCTAGGATAAGCCACATTAATAGCAGTTTCCTCTTTTCATTCATAAGCTGTCCTTTTATATTTATGAGCTCATTCTTGTGAGTTAAATATTTTGGCTGTATTTCTGCAACTTTAATATTTACCCAATACTTACTCAAAAACTGTAAGTTGTCTAATCCTTTAATAGTTTTTCAACATTTTCAAGAAAGTTAAAGGAGCATTATAAACAAGGTGCAAGGAGACAGTGGCAGTCGAGACTTCTCTTTCTCAACATATGGCTTATGTTACAACTGAGCAAGCCCCCAGCTTTTATCTGTGGGAGCTGTGAAGTTGACTGCTCATAAGGTCTCAATGTCTAATTAATCCTTACTTAAAATTCACCTAAGTAAGTATAACAGGGATAGGAAGTTGGTTTCTGTTAGCAGTTCCACCTTTCACCCTACCAAACATCTGGGAAATATTCAGTTTAAGATCAGATCCAAGCCTTTTGGCATTAACTACCTTAAAACATTAAGATATCACCAGCAATTTGCCTCTGTTTCAGAAAATTAAAAGCATATTTGAGATATAAACATGAGTGTGCCACTAATATTACCGGCAATAATTGAGAGCTATTCTTTTATTATCATGAGGGGAAAACAGAGGATATTCTCAGATGAAATAGGTAGAGTAAGTCCAAATGGTAACATTACTCTCCTAAAATAACTGTGTATGTAATGAATGCTGAAGATAAAGCATATTAAATGCTACTGTTTTCTTTCATGGCTATTGCACTATTTGTTAGGATAGAGAGCATACATAGCTTATATAAGCAATATAAAGCCTCATCTGCCTCTTAGAAAAATGTCAAAATTACTATTTAAACTGTTCAAAATATAAACTAAGAATTATCAACTTCGTTGATCAGACGTCATTTTTTGTGAGATTATTGACTGTTCGCTTAAAATTTAAAAAAATGGACATTTTCTTCAGACTTTGTCTCACAAACAGTATTTTGCATTCATATTCTTAATAATTAATGGTGAGATCATGGGGAAAAGACATCATAAATAATGATTCCTGGTAAAATTATGACAGCTGGTTATGACTTCATTTATATACTAAAGCTAATGGTAAAAGGAGAGATAGACAAATGAGAAGTGCTTTTCTGTGGTTTGAAGACATAGTTCTGAAAAATTTCTTTGGGAGCTAAATTTAAATTTCTGACAAGCCTCTTCCTTTTGTCCAGATACAAGTTAAGCCAGACTAGATAGTGCTTAAAATTTTTGTGCACTTATTTTAGGAGCTCCTTTGTTTCTGGGGCCACTCCACCAAGACTTTGCTTATTATATTTTTCACTTTGGAGCTTTGCTTAACAATTCAGTCTCTTTCTTAGAAACTGTTTGTAAACATCTATCAGTATCCAAATTCTTATGTCCATAAACTTCATGTGATTTTAGGCTTTATTAACTAATTCCATTGACAATAAGAGAAAGAGGAAAAGGAAACTGGAAATGTGACTGTGCCTTTAATTGGAGATTGCAAAATTTTTCTCAAGCAAGTTTCATGTTTGATTCAATGTTTTCTAAAAAAGCATTGACATTTAAAACATTCTTTAAAAGGTCATTTTAAAGACATGTGAGCAAGTTGTACTGAGGGTGTTGTATGTGCAATTAGGGTTCTTTTCTCTGTAAAGCCTTGCCAATTCCTTAGATGAATGAGAATCCACCAGCTCAGTTTTCATCACCTTTTGTGTCTCTGAGTCTGACACAATGTTGTTGATCCCATTTTGCATGCAAAATACATGTGGGATTGAAAATTAAAAGCAGTTACCAGCCCGGCTGTTAATAACACATAACCAAAGATCATCGAGAGCAGAAATCATGCCAGCATCATGCTAAAAAGAATGTCTAACAGTGCCATGAATATTGTGGTGACTCAATACTTAGTGATTGGTTGATATTTACATGTGGACACTTTTGGGCTTGAGATGGAGACATGCAAGCTGTGTCCTGATGGCAGTGCAGCTGAATATAAATAACTTGAAGGGGAAAAAAAACCTACCAATTCCTCCCTATCTCCCCACCTCTTCAGAAACAACTAATACTATTAAACCCAATAGATGTGTAAAGCACAAGTATGAACCCCAGTTTTCCATTTAAATAATACAAAGAGGTGTTTAGCATCGTATTAAAGTCTCTCTCTCTCTTAATCTTTGGGTAGGGATTTTGTTGGTAGAAGTTCCAGCTTTGGATTGGCAAGTTGGAAGCTGTATGAATTTGAAACAGTCAGTTAATGTCTAGGAGTTTCCTTCCTCATCTGTAAAATAAGTCGGTTGCCCCAGTGATTATCAAAGACTTTTCCAGCTTTATAATTCTATGATTTATGAACAAGAGCCAAAATCACAATTTAGGATTTGGCACCTGATTTTATACTATGCTAGTGCCATGGAACTGCTTATCTCATTAATCTCACATGTTGAATTTCTCTATGTAACCTGGTTTGACTTTGTTGTTTCTTCCTTTAAAGGAACCAAGCATACTATCCATTTGGCAACTGAGAGTGGTTCTTAAAAGAGCTTTTAATTGGGAAATAAATGCAATGCCAGTGGCACATATGTCCTACTGCCCTCTAGTGGATAAAACCATATCTTCCCTAGAGTAGTTAACAAGTTTGGTTAAAATAGCGCTTCTCAAACTATACACACCACCTGGGGTGACGCCTTGGCTTCTGCATTACAAACTCCCAGGTGATTTCAGTGCTGCTGGTCCTAGGACCACACTTTGAGTAGCATGAGTTTAAGTGATTTTCTTTGGTACATAATTACTTTAAGTAAGGAAGGAAACATATTTGGCTCATGATACGAAAGAAGTTTCTAGTTAGCAGAAGATGCAGAGGAAGAAAAAGAAACAGAAGGAAGGGAAGGAGGAGGAGGAGAGAAAAGGGCAAGAGAATGAGAAGGAGACGGGGAAGAATATGAAGAAGGAATTAAATCCACCAGATTGAAAGGGCTCATGTGGCAAAACCACATAGTTCTTGATCACTGGCAATCTCTAGAAAGTTTCTACATCTAGGCTTAATAGGACAGTATATGCATTAGGACTTACATTGTGTTCCTCTTATCTTTTATTATATTTTAGTAAATTTTAATTAAAAAGAAGTCCTGACCCCCCCCAAAAAAAAATTACAACTTGTTGAATCAAAGTTAAGATTTTACAATTCTATAATTATGTAAACATACATATTAAAATCAGTCTAGAGAGAAGATACTCACTACTTTTGTGTATTTTATTACAGAAGTAAGCTGTGTTGGTGGAACACTGAGTATATATAGCTAGATGCACTTAACTCTTGCATAGTGAGATTTCTTCCCAGACAGTAGAATAGTCAAAGTTTAACAACAAAAACCTGTATGTTCAAAGCACTGTTCTGAGTACTGAGCAGTGGCATTTTGTCATGAGTTAATTCCACAGAGAAGAGGAGAATAAACAACTATGTTAAAGTATAACACAATTTATAGAAGATTAATAATCATCCCATTTATGGAGCATCACTATGTCCTTGACCCTATGCTAAGCAAACATCGGCCATTATTTTGATGGCCCCATTATATTCTCCATTATATACATAAGGAAGCTGAAACTAAAAGAGGTTAGAGTCAAGGTCCAAACTCATGTATGACATCAAACCTTAACCACTAGATTGTGTTGCATTTTGTTGATTTTCAAAATGTTAACTCCAGCTAATCAACAGATGAAGGGGAATCCTTCCCCTCTGTGTTCCATATTTTCAACAGCTGCCTCTTTAGTGCAATGGAAGGAGATGATGTGAGGCTGCCAGTTTGAGTAATAAATAATGTGTGTTGGTGTCTCAGTATCTCTTCATTTTTATTCGATCTGTGAGGAGTGTGGCTGTAGGAAGAGGCAGGTGGAGGGAAAGCAGAACCTGAGACTTGTATCTCTGTTTTAAGTTTGGTTCCCTACTCTACCCCTCTTCAGTAGATGAAATCTTCTGGCCCACACCCTCTTTCTTTTCAGAAACAAATGGTCATGTGGGGCAAAAGGTGATTTTCTTTTGCTGCTTCAACCAGGAGGGGCATCATTTCCTTATAATAGTGGTAAATATTACTTCAAATTTACCTTCCCAGTTTTCTGCTTCCAGGCAAGCCTCAGTTACTTGTCTTGAAACTTTGTTATGCCCCATTTTTTTATTTTGAATGAGGATATAGTGCCCTATCCTTATGTCCACAACCTTAGGCCTTGTATCCATTCCTGTTTTGCCATATCATCTCTGTACTCCAGAGTAAGAATCCATTTTAAAATACTGCTTCTTCTCGTTCTTTCACAGAATATTCTAAGTTTGTTTCTGGAATAGTCTCAGGCATTGTCTACAAAGAAATCTTGAAATCCAAAACCAACATAAAGGCTCTCCCAGGTCACTTAAAAAAAGAAATGCAAGCCACCTTCTTATCCCAACCACATGGGGGAATATGGTTACTTCCCACAGGGAAGTTTTTTTTATTATTATTATACTTTAAGTTCTAGGGTACATGTGCACAACGTTAGAAGCTTACCAATGGAAATGTCTTTAGAGGTCATATTAAAGAATGTCAGTAATTTGGATTGGACACAATGAATGTCCTAATGGTTGAATGAATTACCTAGCTTAACACAACTGGTGGTTAAGCCAGCTGAAATTCAAACTCATATTTTTTTCAATACCAGCCAAATGCTCTTTTCACTAGCTCTAAAAAATTGATACTATTGCAGAGTAGTTACCTCCTGATATGGTAATGCCTGGCAAACATGAAAGCTGGTGCCTGACATTGTTTAGTCGGCTGATAAATAAAGATACTTGCATAAACAAGCCCAGGAAAGGCTCAGTGGAAATTGATCATGAATGTTGGGAGGAAATCATGAGTAAGCATAAGATAAATCCCTGTATCACAGAAGAACTTTTCCCTTTCTTTGTCTCCCTTAATCATTCTCACTTGAACATTTTCCCCTACTAATGTTAGGATTTTAAAAAGATATAATATTTATAACAGCAAGATAGGAACATATAAATCTCAATAGTCTTTTTCTAATCATCAGTTATAAATGAAATTTGGTTTTAAAACTAGGTTTACAGGTAGGAATATGTGGCTCATAAACATAACAATAATCACTCATAACAATGATCACTCACCAAGAGGCATTCATGCATCTTTTCTTAATGGTGAGAAGAAATGACCTACTCTCCCTTCCCTTCCCTTAAGCATGCCCAGGTAGACTGGAGATCTTCAGATTTTCCTTTTTGTATCAAGTTAAACTCTAGTGGCTGTATTTTCCATTCTATTTGTAGCTAGTGTTCTACTTAGTATGTATCTTAGTATATAACAAAAAACATACTTTCATATTAAGGGTACTTTATCAAAATAAAATTTAAGCAAAAGTTCTCTTGGGAACTCTACTGGTAACAATCATTTAGATTTTATGTTCCCAATTCTTTGTGACAAATATAATTTTGTCATGTTAAACGTATTCATTGATTTACAACCTGAATGTTATTAAGAAAGGCCAATTACATTCTATTTATTTAGGTTAAATTATTTTTTAGCACATGGAAGCTAATTATGGAAAACACATCCTTTGTACCAATTCATATAGGAGTCAAGCCATGATTAGAGTTGCCTGTCTAGCTTTCATATACTGCTTTCCACTCTATTGACTATACAGGTTGGGAAAGTACATATTGAAAATGTAAGACAATCTGTAAACAAATGTTATAGAATATGCTACATTACCTAGGCATACCCATTTTAGTAACTCATATAACCATTCATATTATTGAATATTTAAAATATCAGAATATAATTGGTAAATATTAATAACAGTAATAACTTCAACAGAGGTCTAACAAATAGGACAATTCTTTGGATTCAAATGTTTGACCGACTAGAAAGTAAAAGGGAAGAAAACTGAAATAAGATAACATAAAATATGTACCATTTGAACCACAAATTTGTAGATGAATAAGATAGAATTGTTTTATCTTTATCATTGTATATTAATGAACTAGCATGTTTTTCATCATATTTTAAAACCAAATTTTCATCAGCATTTCATTAATATTTTTGGAGAGCTGTGGTTTTTATAACTGCTAATTAAGTTCTTTGTATGTGAGTTTGGTTCTCTTTCTTTTTTTTCTAATTAATTTTATCTCTTTAATGAGAGTTACTTAAAATATATAATTTTTGTCTGAAAATGATTTAAATAGTCTAAGAAATACTGGTGTTTTTCAAAATTTCTTTCTTGGTATTCAAATACATAATTTTGTGCTAGTTTATATATTTTATTCTCATCTTTTTGTGGTTTGGTTTCATAATATTCAGAGATAATCAGTTTCAAATACTTACTGTGATCAAAATTACTGATTGTCAGATTCTATGTTTGTCTTCTTTGTTTTGTTGTAATCATATCACTTCATTTCCCCACACCTTCCTCCTCAGGGGAGAGGTGGAGGAGAACTGTCTCATGGAAAGATTTCTCTAATGAGTACCATAAGTGACAGAAAGACCATATAGAGCAATGCTTATACATTTGGACTTTGGAAAGCTGGAGTTCAAATCCTGGGTCCACAAATTATTTAAACTTGCTAAGCCCAGTTTTTTCATCTGTAATATGAGATAAAAATAGAATTTAGAACTGTGGTGAGAATTAAATGAGACGATGCCTTAAAAGTATATAGAAGAATGATAAAAGAATGTGGTAAAATGACAGTTACTATTATTAATCTCCTTGTTTTGCATATTTCAGAAGTCAGCAACTTTTCATCTTAGTTATGTTCCATCTAAGGTGAAGTCTAGATAGAGGAAGTGACACGGAAGACAAAGAGCGCTTACTAACCAATTTGGAGAAGTGGCAAGGCAGAATGGTAAACCTGAAAATAACCAAAGATGAGCCTCAGATTTTCTTAGATCCTATATTCCCTGACAGCTGACTCAAACTGAGAAAGAGGCTATCTTAAATAAGATAGAGTACCACTATTTCTGCCACTACTATTATAACAAATTTTAATCCCCAAAATAGGCTTTAACATCTAGTGGTTTCACCTGTGACTGTTATTACATTCTTCTAAAATAGGTAAGCTTATGTTATATCAGTGATCCCAATTTATTTTGCAAAAAAGTAGCATAACTCTGATACTGAAATATTAAGATGACACAAAAAGAAAAATACTATTGAATCCTAGATAAAACATTAATTAATCGAATTCCACAGTCTATTATAGAAGATCTCATTATGATCAATTGAGATATATCCCAGGAATTCAAATGAAGTTCACTCTTAGTAAACTACACCGACTGACACAACTAGTATTTAACATTAACTCACTAGTCCAGGTTGATGCAATGTAACATTAAACAAAAATTAGGAAGATAAGTATTAAAAAGAGGAAAGCACACCATCATTACCTTTATGATGATAGAACTGCCTAGCTAAAACACAAAAATAATCTACTGAAAACCTTTATTTCAGTTTGTTGAATTAAAAGTACTTTAAATCAATATTTTTCTACGTGCGAAGCACTATTAGAAAATAAAATGGTCAGAGATGCCAAAAACAGATTTGGATATTAAAAAGCATATTAGGGCCCAGCGTGGTGGCTCACACCTGTAATCCCAGCACTTTGGGAGGCTGAGACAGGTGGATCACGAGGTCAGGAGATCGAGACTATCCTGGGTAACACAGTGAAAACCCATCTCTACTAAAAATACAAAAAATTAGCCAGGCATGGTGGCATGCGCCTGTAGTCCCAGATACATGGGAGGCTGAGGCAGGAGAATCACTTGAACCTGGGAGGTGGAGGTTGCAGTGAGTTGAACTGTGCCACTGCACTCCAGCCTGAGTGACAGAGCGAGACTCTGTCTCAGAAAAAAAAAAAATGCATATTACAATTATTATGTGTAATAATGACAAAGTGAAAACAATCTAAATGTCCAAATAAATGTATGTATTAAATAAATTATTATTCTAACATGTAATTATTATGTTTCCACCAACAATCATATAACACTTTAGAAAAAGTTTAAAAATAGCATTAATGAGTTGAGGAATTGCTAATAATGTAAGCTTTAAATTTGATATTTTATGCTCACAATTCTATAAAAGCTACCATTTAATATATTATCTTAAATAACACATATAGTTTTTACATATCAGAAAGAAGGAAGAAAATCTAAAATAACAATGATTGCTTCTATGTGATGACATCATTGGTTATTTTTATTTTCTTTGTACTCTTCTGTATTTTCTACAACCAGTATTTAGTACTTGTTTTTCAGAGTGCAAAATTGATTTTCAGAAACTATGACGATAATCAAATTTGAGGGATACCAAAAGAAATTATGAAGCTCTGTGTAGACCTCCTGGTTTAGAGTCCCTGCAGTGACCGGAGGTCTTCTGCCATTTAGAGGAGATAAATGCCATATCTACATTGAAAGATGCGGCACAGATACTATTCAGGTTGACAAAAGCATCTGCCCAGCATGTTTAGCTTCCTAAGGCTTTGATGTGTTTAAAAGATCAGCAAAGCTTTTCCCTTGTCTTCCCTCATCACAACACAAGTTCAAAGAAACATTTATTATGAAAAGGCTAAATTCTAACAAATGTATCTCCCCAGATTTAAATTACAATTTAAAGTTTCTCTATAACTTTATCAGAATTTCCACAACAGCTGAGTTAAAGTACTCTATTAATTTTCATTAGCTGTTTGTGATTAATTTGTTCTGTTTTAAGTATCAAAGTCAAAAGAATGAGACATGTTATTGTTATTGAGCGAGGAATGTAAGAAGATAACAGAGAATTAATGTAGAAAAGCAAACTATATCTAGATTGAGATTGTCTAACTAGCTACTTAGTAATGAATTTAAGTCATGTTAAGAACGTCAGTTAGAATGTGGATAAATGGTCATGTAAAGCCAAATCAATGAATCTAATTTCCTGTTCATTTAAGACCAACTATATTTAATTTTAAACAGCTTCTTTCCTTTTACTATTTTTCTCTAAAAGTGATCAAAGCACACAATGAATATGATTTAAAGAGGGTATTTTATGAAAATTTCCAAAATATCTAATCTGTCTTTAAATAGAGACTAAAATCCAAACACAAAGAACATTTTAAGCTTTATTTAATTATTTTTATTTGAAGTCTTTACATCTCAGGTTCTAAATGTTGTACAGATATGACCAGAATAGTTAAATTACTTTAGAGTTCAGTAGTACCAGTAAGTATAAACTAACCCACTACTCAAAAAATGTTACACATATTATAATTTAATTGGCTTTTAACTTTTGAATGTAGAAATTATGATAATTGTACTCACAGTGTATTAAAGATATTTAGAGTTAGGACAAGAGAAAACCCCCACAAATTAAAAAAACTTTAGCATAAGGCGTTCTATTGGGGATATGAGCTTTCTTTATATAAGCGGGCTTTGTTCTGGTATAGCAAGACAATTTTCCTTGCGTATTTGCAAATTATCTAAAATGCAGTGATAACCTTCTATCAATACTCGATTTGTGAAACAGTAACCTATGAGGCCCATACTGAGAAATTTCCACTTCTTTTTCCACTTTGTGATTCTTTGAATGATGTCTTCTTATCTTCAAGGTTTCCTCTGGCCATTTGACCCCTATCTTTAATGTCATGCTTTCTGTTCTGTGCTGTTCAGCTCCTCACCTTCCCACTTTTGGTTAAATTCTTCCCTTCTTTCAGAGTCCTTATTATCTCAGACAAAGGACTGGCACTTCAGGCTATACGCCCCCATTCTTTTCATGTTCCTATCAACGTCCATCTCTTGCATCTGAAGACTCAGGTCTTCATTCTTATACATTGCTTTAAATTAAGGTAGAGCTTTGCTCATTTCTCTTGACTTGAACTTTCTTTCTCCACTATTTGGTTAGTTAATAGGACAGAAAAAGGTAAGAAATCAAGATTTATGAAAGGCTGGGAGTGAAGAACTTTAGAAAGTAGCCTCATCTTTGTCCCAGTGACCACTTGCCACTACTAAGCCAAAGTGGCCATGAAATTTTCCATTTCGCACACATCTACCAGTTTGGACAATTAAGGAGAAATGGAGTTAAAGAAGAAAGGAGTGTATAAAAATGACAGGAGCAGATGAGACTGAAATAGCAGTGGAGGGGAAAAGCAGGAGTTGGCATCAACACAGAATTTGGAAGGTGAATGAAATGAAAGTAGCCCAAAGAATAGGAATAACATTCCTTGGGCTTGCTTCTTTCCCTGTCCCTTCAAGAATTGCCCAAAAGTTATACACTTTAGTTAGGGTTGTAAGCCTTTGAAATCTACCCTTGTATCCATAAAGTGCCAACGTTTTAGCTTCTTGGTGTACTTTCTTTAGCTTTTTAAAAAACATACAGCACCAACCTAATAGCAAAATATTATGAGATACAATAAAAATTTGAAAGTTCAGTGACATTATATGCAGCATGAAAAGAAGTGTTTAATAATAGGTCACAGATAAATGTTTCTTTGTTGTGATGGCTACAGGTATTGTCTTTTATCAGTGTAATTTTAATTTTCATTATTCTGACAATACTGACATAAATGATTGATAGTTGTTGGTTCTCACTGTAGGACAGCAGAGTGTTACTAAACATGAAATTCCGAAAGAAAATGCTTTTGAGAATTTAGACTCTGGTGGAATAACTTTCTTGATACATAGCTAACCTTTTTTTCTAGGAATTTAAAATCTACCACCTTTGGTAAACTCAGAAATGTTGAGAAGAAAAGAGAATTAGGAATGTATGTGTTGTCCTTTGCCCAAAAGAAAAAAAAAGAAAAAAGAAATGACAGTCAAAGAAAGAATCAATCCAAGGTGGAAGGGGAGAGACAAAACAAAACAAAGAAAGAAAGAAAAACCATGTCCATGTATAAACCTTAGAAATTAACATGAGAACCACCCCCAAGTTAAGGATTGGTTTACATGATGCCTTGAAATATACTTTCCATTTAATATGAGAAAAATATATTCTAATCAAGTCTTCTTTTGTTCTTATTTTTTAGCATTTCTAGAGTCTATCTGATTTCTCAGTTCTAGAGTAAAAGTTGGCATACGAGTTCTAGGTGAAATAAATGGCAGTAAATTCTTGTTAATCTAATAAATTATAGCATAATGTTTTACAATGGAAAACATTATGCTTGCTTCTTCCTACAGATATTATGCAGATTCATTGAACATGTCTTCTTGAAAATGTTGTATACGTAAGGAATGCTGCATTGGATAAAAGTTGGTAAAATTTCACTTGTAGGGAATACTTAGGAGCAAGAATGTAAAAAAAACTACACCACTCAGTTCTACTTCATTAGGTCATGTATCTGGTTTACTGAATACAATGAAGAAGAAATATAATATGGTTTATTATTTTATATATTCAGATAGATAATAGATAGTCTGAGCTATTTCCATAATTCACTGCCTTATTATTAAAAAAAACCATAAACCTGATGAGTGTTTTCAAGTAGGTAAGTTATTTTAGACTATTCTTTGAAGCAGAGCAATGGAAGCTCTATAATGTCCACATAATAGACCAACTTACTGTAATGTAATAATCTTGGAAGAGATTTAACACCCATTATCTGAAGACCTAAAACCTCTAGGGAACTGTTATGGTTGCTCAGCACTGCTATAGGACCTAAATGTAAGAACAGAAACATTTCTGAATAAGATCCAAAGTGACTGGGGAGAAATCATGGGACAGTGGGTTCATCACAGAATTTAAAATCAGAGAGAGCTGAACCAGGTCTGCCTTATACTCTTTTGATTGATATTGAACAACCCTACTTCATATAATTTATGTAAGTAATACATTATTTAAGGTATGGAAAGTATTCAACAAATAGTGGTTATTTTATTTCTAAATTCCAACTAATCCTGTATGCTTTGCAGAAATACCATTTGGTGATAATTGAAGGTAGAGAGGGGAAAGCAGTATTGTCTTTTCTATAATATTCTTTAAAAAGAATGTATGCATATCTTAATAACCTCACTCTAGCAATAACATTTGTGAATTTAAAACTATCTGGAAGTTAGTAAATTTATATTCTCAGTCCATGCTATCACGTATTCCTTAATTAGCTGTCTCCTTTATAAGATTATATTATTTTAGTCTTAAATTTGATCTTCATGAGTATCACAGACAAATCAATGCACACTTATGAAGTAGCCCTTATGAATGATTAACTATAGGATACAAAGCAGTAGAAGTCACACTCCAGCATCTAGACCTTACTTTTACTTCAGTCATTGAAATTCAGTGTACATTGTGTTAGGCACATTCTGTCAAAGGACAAAACAATTTGTGAAAGTTAATAAATATTAGATATAGAAGTCACAAATTCTTTTATAATATGTTTCTGAATAAATTGTATCAAAAATAACTTCAATTGGAGTTCAAGGGAACAAGGATTTTGGATTAAGAAATTTATAGAAAGTTTTAGGAAAAAAAAAACTAACTAGAATTCATTTTTCAAAGTGCTGTGTTTACTGACTGCCACCTATAGGTTAAGCACTCTAGTAAACCACAGGCAGGAGGAAGCCAGAGTACCCTTACATAAAGGGAATGAAAATATTTAGGAAGTTCATTACCTTGCCCACACTAAAGTTCATCTACATTAAAAAAATAAGTTGCTTGCTTTGAGATATTTCAGTAATTTAAGTTGGAGAATGTTGCCGTCTAAAGGAAATCCATGATATCTCCAAATTTGGGGATGTCAGTCTCTCTGTTTTACATGAGTAAACAGAATCTAGAACAGTAAGCCAATTCTAGTGGAGTAAAGTGAGTCTCTAGCTTTTATTGCATTGTCTACTAGTTCCAAAGCATTAATCCTCTTCCCCAGATGCATCACATAGTTTGGTAGGATCTCATTAGTTTTATAATAATTTCCTCACCATTCCATCAAAGTTCCGAACTTCAGGAAAGAAGCATTTCCAGAGATGGGTGCAGATTCAAATAGAGGTGGGTGGGTGTGTGGTTCCCTTACATGAACAAATAAAAATAACTTGTCTAGAGTTTATAGTTCATGACAGGCATTTTGTTTTCAAAAATAATTTTTCATTTAAAAGCTCTACTTAAAAATTTTTTTGAATTTAAATTTCCACTTTATATACAAGTTAGGTACAAGTACTTATTCCCCACTGAAATCTATGCTATGAATCCTAAAGTCTTATCAAATGACAAGAAAACGAAGAGTCATTACAATCATAACTTATCTTGGATCCCTTAAGTCTAAAGATCCTTAAAGCCTATTGCTAATATTATAGCTCAACCATAGGAAATACGACTGAAGATCGTGCATTACCTGATTGTATTATACAGTTTTATTCATGTTTAGCACAAACTCTCTCATAGCTAATTTTACATTAAAATTCTATCTTCTAAAATGTGGGATACGTAACATTCTAGATGTTTCATGCTATGTTGAGGGTATATGAGATGCTTCTGAGGTGGCACATACAAGTAGTATGAAATAACATTAAATCATAAAATGAAACACTTCCTGTTTTTCAATCCTTCTGGTTATGTCAAGGAAAATCTCAGTTTATTACTAATATGTCCTTAACACCTCTGGAAAGCTTGCTTATCTCCCTTTCCAACAAATGAAATCTGAGGCCTCAGACTTAGATTCTTTTGCCAAAACATAGCATATAGCCATAATTTAACCATGGTATCTTGTTTTTATTATATTTAATTATGTGGTCACCTTCTATTTATGGCAACAGATATTGGCTTTCCCTTTATTAGAGTGATATAATAATTTGTCTTTAAAAATAAATTAATTTTAGTATACAAAGTGAGTCAATTTGCAGGAAAAGGATTAAGGAAATAATAGGATAGGGCCTGACAAATATGGCAACATTTGTAGTAGTGGTATGTGAATGACTGGTGTTGAGAAAATACTGCTAATGATGGTTTAACAACCCAAGAAAGTAAAAGCTCTTGCTGAATGCAGACAGATCAAAGCACAACTCTGATTAAAGAACTAGAGGTGAACAAATGTGAATACAGACATAGGGCCAACAGAACAAGCCAGGTTGGATGGTCAGAGATCTGGTCAGAGTGCAAGCAAAGAGACGTCCATAGAGAACAGAGAGACAGGTGAGACTGAAAACACAGAAAAGCTGTCAGCTCCAAGTCTGAGGCAAGCTGCTAGTCCAGCCCAAGTACTTTAATGCATCCCATTGGCACAGTCCAATTTTATGGCTTCATGCTTGAATGGGGATAAATTCAGGCAGATGATGATACCATGTCTGAATAAAGACAAACTGTTAGGAAAATAGCATTTTAGGCAATTGTATTTGTTACTAGGGTACTATAAAAAACCACAAGATGTGTCATTTGAAAGTTGTTAAAAAGATTAAATGAATTTTTTAATTACAAAATTTCAAACAGTAAAAATATCAGATTTGAGATGAGTTATAGTTGGAGCAAAAGTTAACCTTTTTTTTTTCTTTTACCAAAATTAGGGTTTTACTGTTTTGTTTTCTCTCTCTGTGTGTGTGTGTGTGTGTGTGTGTGTTAAACCAACACTGACCCACTTCTGCTTCCAGGGTCAAATATTTTGCATTTCCAATACTTAGGATTGAGAGAGTACAAGTTTTCCTTCATGATGATTTTCTGTGGAACTTTTGCTAATAATAACTAAGTTTCAGCATTGTTCTGATTTTATGGTATGTACTGGGTCAGTGGTTTCTAGGGGTCAGTAAAAGAAAGGAAGTTTTGGAACTTTCAAAGGATTTCATTTGAAAAAATAACTTTTTGAATTTGGATAATAGCACTTGTATATTCCTTGTAATTTCCCTGATTCAGGCAACAAGCAGAATATACAATTACTTGTTAGCTCCCTTCTTTTCATGTTGATATGGATCACCCATCTGTGGCCTTGGGTGCCTAAAAAACTTTGGTTATTACAATTGAGAGTCACATTAGAGATTGTCTATAACTTAAATCTGCATATATTATGTATATACACTATTTTCAAATATATTTGGATATTTTTAGTGACAAAATAATAAAATTTATTTTAAAGCATCCACACTAGCTTTTCATCATAATGTAGGTATAATGACTCCATGTGGGAGTCTGCAAAATACCTTGACCTTAAAAATAGTCTTCAAATTCCAAAACAAACAATATACTGCTGGAAAATAATGAATAATAGAATGAGAAAACGGGAAGACTTGATTTGAAGATACCTTGAGGAAAAAAATCAGTAAAATAAAACTGAACAAATAGAATTTAACCAAGAATATAATATTTCAGCTAGGTTTTATATTTTCTGTTTACAAGACTATTAATGCATTACAATTTTCCATTATTACTGAACTTCCATTCATCTTAACCAAAGTGAATGACCATTACCATCATCAATATCTGACAATGTACAGGATCATTCTCTGCAACGTGCTTGGGGATCTCTTCACAAAAACAACCTTATTTTGACCTCAAGCTTTCCTCAAAATTTCTCTCCTTTTTTTTCTTTGCTTCCCTTCTCAGAAATAGAAAGTTTTTCCCCATTGTTTCACTGTTCATTCCCTTTCTCAGCTCAAAAAAAAAAAAATCCAACTTCTACTTGCCTTTCATCAGGCACCAACAATGCTGCTCAATTTCAAACGTCTTTTCTCATCTTACCCCTCCTTGCATGGCATTCAACATAGCTGACCTTCTATACTTGGAAAATTTTCTCATCCATCTTCTGAGATATCACTCTCTTGATTTTTCTCCCATCCCTTTAGTACTTCTAAGTCATTTTTCTATTTTCTTCTCTTGCTCTACTCAATATGAAAATATTGGGTTGACTTTGGACTCAGGCCTAAGTGTTCTATGCTGCCTTCACAGGCACTTCTGTTTTATTGGGTTGACGTTGGACTCAGGCCTAAGTGTTCTATGCTGCCTCCACAGGCACTTCTGTTTCATGACTTTAAATTCAATACATACGTTGATGATGCCCAAACATACATCTCCAGCCCTGACCTATTCTCTAACCTCATAAACCTCTAATCACTTAATGGCTGCCCTTGAAATTCTAATAGTAATCTTATCTCCAAAATTAACTGATTTGTCCTCCTGAAGCTGTTCCTTGTCCCACAGCCTTAATCTCAGCACAAAGCAACACCACTTACTCTTTTCCTCTTACCTACGTACCTCCCACCCCCATTTACAGTCAAACATGAACACTTACTTGTTCTGCCTCCAAAATGTCTTGACTCTTTCACTTCTCTACAGCTCCACTGTCAGTGCTATCCAAAGCCATCATTTTTTTCTCATTTGTATATTTCCTTCATTTTTCCCAGTCCCCAAAATAGTTAGTGAATTAAAAAAAACAAATATAAAATTATATCATGTTTTTCACTTACATCAATCCATTCACTAGCTTCCCAAATTAACCTGTCAATTAATTTTGGAGATAAGATCACTATTTAGTTAGAATAAATGTCAGATTTCCTAGCATGGCCTACATGACCACAATCTACTTTCCAGACTTCTCCCACTACTCTCTACTTCACACAACATTCTCCAGCCCACTTGGCCTTCTTTCTTTTTCACACATTGATTTCATTCTTCAGAACTCATGCGCTCTGCCTGAGCTTTACTTCCTTGATTTTTGTATAGCTTACTCTACACTTTGTCATTCAGGTCTCAGTACATCTCCTCATAAGTTAATAATCTGATACAAATAATCGGTCTCAAAGTAGCTCCATCTTGAACTTTTTGCAATAATAGAAATGTTTGATAATTTATGCTATCCAATATGTAAGTGTTGAGCATTTAAAATATGACTAATAATATTGAGAAACAGAATAATTTTATTTAGTTTTCTTTTACTGTGTCAACTAATTTAAATTAAAATAGCTATGGTTGGCTAGTGACTACTGAATTGAATAATGCAGTTCTAGCACAGCATCTTATTTTATTTCTTAAAAAATAAAATTTAAAGTTATAAATTTCAAAAAATGAATTAATATACTTTTGAAAAATTTATTTCTCTTCTCTACAGCATAATCACCATGAGGGTGGGGTTGTCTTTGTTGGTTTGCTTTCATATAATCAGTACCTAGAGGAAGGCCCAGAACATAGTAAATACTCAATAAATATTTGTAGAAAAAAAATAGATAATTGAATGAATGGATGAATCTATCCCTCGTGAAGTTAAGCATGAGTCATAATATCTCCCGTTCAGACTAGTATAACTGCATCCTCCCTATGCTCCCTGGGATGACTCCTGCCTCACTCGACTCTCTCCTTCACGTCACTGTCAAAGTGATCACTCTGAGTTACATATGGGATCAAGTCACACTCTCCTGCCTAAAACACTTTGGTTTTTATGTCACCATCATGAAGAAATGCGAGCAACCCTTTATAATATGGTAACTTTTGCCTAGTCTGGCTCTGTCCACCTCATATTTTACTCAAGCAATACTGATGTACTTGCCGCTTTTCACACATCTTAGGGCAGTATGAATAGGACTTCCTTTTGTTTAGCAAAACTATATCCATCCTTCAAAAACTCTGAGGGCTGCTCTTTGTGATGCTTCGTCCCTGGCAAATCTTTCTTCTCTTGCTAAGAATCACTCTTTTTTTGGGGGGCACCTTTTATATTTTGCCCCAATATTGATTGCCACATGAATAAATCATACAGGACAGCATGGACTGACACACTTTGCAATTTTAGCACAGAGCAAAAGGTCTAGCTATAGCACAAAATAAGTGCTCAATCAATACTTGCTAATGAAACTCATCTCACGCCCTTATAGTAGGATTCCATTGTGCTGGTGGAGGGGACCCAATGGCTCTGTCTCAAGGTTTTTATTGTTCTTATAGAAAAACTATTATTTTCTTTTCTACCATTTTTCTTACATAGAACAACTGTTTTTAGTGTCTGTATAATCTGATTTTCTTTATGTTGGGAACATGCTATATTTTTATTTAATTTAGAAGGTCAGTATAGGAGTCTTCCACACAATCCTTCTGGAATATGTCTTTTTCTAAGACTGCCACGATTTGGTACAAAATGTAAATAGAATGTGTCTGGGCAAAAATGTTTGACAAATATGTGGATGGTTAACAGTAGCTCCTGAGGATTCTACCTGCCATCTCTCTATACCATGAATGAAGTAGTTAATAAGGCACAAGTAGACTTGCAACTTTTTAAAAAAGAAATGTCTCATATGTTCTGAAAAGTTGTACATATAAAGGTGGGTTAACATTGAGTTATTAAAAATATAATTTGCTTTTATGAAACCACTGGCAATAGTAGGATGAAATATTCCATAAGTATTAAACAAAGTTAACACTAATAAAACTTACTAATGGAATAGTCTTGCCATACTTCCTTGCCATAGTAACACAACTTACTAATGGAGTAGTCTTACCTAGTTCTGAAAACAGAACTAGGGACAGAAGAAAGGGCACTTAACATGGGATCTGGATTTTATAATCATTCTGACACTAATTGTGCATATTTGTGTTCACCAGACCTTCTGAGTTGTAAAGAAAGTTCAGTGCAAGTTTCTATCACTCCCATCCCAGATAAGGTGGAACTTCCAGCTTTCCCATTATCTCTAGAGGTTCTTAAGAGCAGGTCCCCAGACTTAGCAAATAAAAATACAGAATTCCCAATTAAATTTGAATTTAAGATATATAAAGAATGGCTTTTTATTTTAAGTATATGTATATTACATGCAATATTTTGGACATATTTATAAAAAGAAAATCTGTTATTTATCTGAAGTCCATATTTAATTGGAAGCCATTTAATAGAAATCCATATTTAATTTTTATCTGGAAACTCTACATGGGGAGAATTCTGGGAAGTGGTGATTCATGTTTCCCCTCATCACCTCTGATTCTAAATTCTGGCTTACCCTAAATGCTTAATCTTATGTGTCCACTACAATTCTGATTTCATTTTCTATGACTCTTCTTCCTTATGCTCTGCACTAGTTGCATGGTGAACCAGGGTTTCTCTTCTGTAATGTTTCCTTCCAAAACTCATTCAAGAAATTTATGAACACAGCAGACTTTGCTTAACATTTGCAGCTAAAAAGGGACTATAGATCTGTCCAGTTTAAATAATTTAAGATTAAATTAAAGATGTGCTTATTTTCTAGGATACTTTGGTTACACTCCCTGCCCCTCTCCCACTTTCTACTTTGAGCAAATTTCTCATAGGCACTTGTCTCTATAATCTTTTGCCTCATTCTGTTTTGTTTCACCTCCTATTTCTTCAGCCATCTCATCTGTCTTGCTGCTTACCCCAGCAGCCAGATCATTATTAAGTTCATATGGAAAGCAATTTAGCTATCTTTTCTTTTTTACCACCACTTTACAAATTAAGGTCTTTGTGGTCTTAATACTTTTAAGAATGATAATTCTTGCCTAAGAAAATGGGAAAGCATTTTCTTTATATATATATATATCAGAATATATATATGTGTGTGTGTATATATCTCTATATATGCCATTTTATTTGCTCTGCTAGGCTTTAGTCTCTTATTTTGAAATCAGTAAGTTAGATTTGGCCAAAGTGTATATGACATATCAGTTTGACTCATACTTCATTTTGAAAATAGCTTGATATTCTACTTTTGCTAAGGCTAAATATCTTTATAGAAAACTAAAAAGCTCTTTGGGAATATCTATCAGTAACTTAAAAATTTTGAATACTCTTAGACCTAAACAGTTGGCTTCTAGACAAATATTTAAAAGCAATAAAGTTGAGTAGTTAAGGTCATAGTCTTTGGATTCCTACAGACCTGGGTTCAAATCCTAGTTTTGCCATCGAAAGCTATGAAAAGTCTAAGTCTCATTTGTTTAGTAGTTTGTTGTTTGGATGTACTGTATTGAATCATGTAAGTTACTAATTTTCTAGAATATATTTGGAAAAGTATACTCAATAGTGTATGGCTCAGTGTAATAATTTATGACAAAAGATGAACAACAGGTTCATTCCTTTTTTAAAATTGAACACACACACACACGCACACACACATACACATCTAGAGTTGAAATTATCCACCTCAAAAACTGAGATAATAAGATCAATCAAACAGGATTATTGTGAATATTTTAACTATTGATATGTATATCTTCTAAATATATAATAAATGTATATTATCTATTATATACGTAAATGGTTAAGTAAACTAAGATATAACTAGAAGTCAGAATATAAGAATCTTAAACTAATACATATGAATATTTTAATGATATGAAAAAGTATCCATGAGAAAAGCCTAAACCCAGGATAAAATGTACTGTATACAGTATGATGTTTCCTCAGATTATCCATTTAATGTATAATTGTATAATCATAGATATAGGGAAAAAAATAAAAAGAAATTCACCAAAATAGAACAACAGGTACTTCTAGGTAGTAGAATTATGAGTAGTTATTTTAATACCTCTTTATCTACATATTTCTAACAATGGGCATGCAATGCTATTAGCAATAAAAAAGTAATGTTTACATGTATAAACATATGTATGCATAACATATACATACATACAACACATATGTGTGTATATATATATATAATATACATATATGTCCTTAAGTTTTATATATTATTCCTGTGTATTATTTTAAAGAAATGTATCCAATTTAAAATGATGTATAAAATTTTTTAAAATAAAAGTGTTTTATTCTATCCATGATTCATTTCATGAAAAAAAAAATCAGTATCTAGGTTTAGCAAAGAGCTTATTAAATTACTATGGCTCATTCTTGGTTTTATTCCATGTATTAGATAGCACTTTGGTTATTTCTTTAAAAGAATGTGATTTTGGTAACTTCCAGGTTGAAAGTTTCCAAGTTCAGAAAACTTGTTTTTATTTGTATCATTTGGTAGCTTAGTTAATAATGCCCACTGAAAATAATTATATATATTATATTTCACATGGCTAAGAATTTTAAAAGTACTTAAAGTAGGTAAATATCTATTAATTAAAATTAACCTTCTTGGATAAGATTGCTTACTCTGGCATTGTTAAATGAAGAAAAGTGAGCTAATTAAGTTTAGCCCACATTAAAATTTGAATTTTATTGCGTCTAAAAATACTCTTATTATCTTATCCTTTTTCTTTAGGAAGAAGATGCTAATCTATGGTAGAATTTCTTATTTATCTCATTCAAAATACACTAATCAGATACAAAAGACATGCTTTAAACACGTGACAGTATGTATCAATTTTCTTATATAAATACGTGGTTTGATTTCTCACCCAACAATGAACAGATAATAAGATAGATAGACACATAATTGGCAAAATGAGTCAGCAGTTCATTCTCATATTTTTGATAATAAGAGATTATATTGAGATGTCCTATATCAATAACAGATGTCACCTTCTCTGATTTATCCCATTGGATAGAATCTTTTTTTAACAGTTAAGTGGTTTTCCAAAGATTTAAAAATAGAAATATCTCTGACAATTTGAGAACTATAAGTAAAACTAAAGTTAAAGGTTAGATCAAAAATATTGTTTAATTAAACAAAGAAAGATGCTACTCTGTAAACTTTTCCTCCGAAAACCAGAAATCAATGCTTTCCAAGTCAGTCCCATCATTGGACTCTTATCTGTAAGGAAGAAGACTTCCAGATTACCTGTGACTACTTTCTATACTAACATTTCTATTAATATTTTATTACCATTATTAGTTGAACCCTATGAATTTCCATTCTTGCAGGATAAATTTGGAGAGATGGAGTCAATAGTTTATGATTCAGTGTAATAATTTTTGCCAAAAGATAAACAACAGTTACATTCCTTTTTTAAATTACACACACACATGCGCACACACATCTAGAGTTAAATATTTACTGATTTATGTCTTGATTTTTACATTTAAGTTCTGGATTTTCCAAGTGTGAAATTCTAATACTACTAATACTACTACTACTAATTCTAATACTACTAATTTCAGTAGTAAACGAAACTAATAAATATTTATAGAATCAATCAGTTATGCCATTATCAGTGATTCCATCTCAGGCTAAGTAGGGCCAAAAATTAATTAGAAGCATAGTCCATGAAAGAGGAGCACATTTGGGGATGCACTGCATGGGTGACCATCATTCAGCACTGGGCACAACATTGGGACTGATAAAGATACCGCCATGCCACTTACGCGGTTAGCAGGGTGAGGATTTGAGGGACTTTCGATGCAATTCTTTGACTGAACTCTTGTGCTCTGACAGTAGATTTCAATGGTTTAGTCAAAGAGTTGCTTGTACACAATGCAAAAGCTGCCACAGAGGGAACTCCTGCCTGGCCCTTCATACCTCTAAAAGGGGACACCAATACAGAGGTAGCATGACCCTTACCAGGGCCAGGGTACAAGTCTAGCTCTTACATTTTAGGAACAAAATATCAACTTGTGCATTTCGAGAACTCCACCTGACTCCTACTCAGCTGCTGACATAACTCTGATTGAGACAGCTAATTTTTGAGATCAACAGTCTAAAGCTCAAAAACATCCATGAAAGTATCTTAAAACCCACCCCTGTGCTAGTTTAGATTGGCAGGAGCACATGATTTGGACACCCTCCTGGGGAAATGTCTAAGTTCTATAATTATGTTTACCCAGGCTTCTTATGCTGAGAAAACATTTTCCAGGTACATTTGATTCTACCAAGAGAACCTTCCAATTTAGAAGATATCTGAGAAGCTCTCATACGGTATTTGAAAGTGCCCCCAGGATTCCCTCTGTGACTGTTTTTCCTCATCAGTAAAATATTATTTGTACCTAACACAAGGATTTTTCTGAGATTTGAATGAGTTAATTATAGTATGTCCTCAATAAATGCTAACAGAAGTTGTTTTTGACACTATTAAAAATAAAAACTTTCAGTCTTCCTAATATTATATGCTAGGCTTGTCACAAGAATTGTTGAGATACTTTCTTAGAGAAAATGTTTTGTAATTTAAAAAAGATTTCTTAATATGACACAATGCCATCTGTAGGTGCAATGAAACCAAATAGTCTCTGTGTTCTCATTTTTCTTACAGAGACGCAATTGATTTCATAGCGATCTTATGATGATTATGAATGAGATTATGCAGGTAAATTTCCTAGAACAGTGTCTTGTGAACACTTTCTTCTTAGTTAATATTAGCTTCCCAATGCATAGTCCATAGTCTCTCTTCAATATCCGTATAAGAATCCAGTGCCAGGATATATTTGTTTATCGTCTAAATGACCTGTTTGTTATTGTTGTTGTTAGTTTTCATGCTTTGCTTGCTGTGCTTTGTTTTTTTGTTGAGAACTATATGGTTTGTTCTGCTTTTTCTTTTTTCTTTACATTTCAATAAGCTTGGGCTAAATGTTATGATTTATAGCAATCTCCAGTACAGTTTCCAATAAAACTATTGTAACTAAACCCTCATTATTTAGCTTTTATTCTCATTTTCTCACTTCATTAGTTTTGTTTTGCGTTTGTATTTTTAAATTGCGTCAAGCCCCTTGGTAATTGTTTAGAAATAATAAATTTTAAAAAGTAAATCCTGAGGGTACATTTCAAATATTATGAGAGCTCAGGTACCTTCTAATTGAAAAGATTCTCTTAACAAAATTAGAACGTATCTAGAAACTTTTTCCTCAGCAAAAATAGCTGGTAAGTAAGGAAAGTGGTAGAAGTTCTACCATCTCTCCCTATTTGCTTTAAGATTAAGTGCACTATCTACTAAGCCATCAATGGGAAGAGAAAACTCAATAATTTAATATGAAAAAAGGCGGGGGAGGGGCTCTTCTTTTCTCGGCTGGAATACAGCCAGACTTGAAAGAGTACTTCTGGTTTATCCAGCCAGCTAACATGCTTCCATTTCTGAAATAAAATAAATTTGCAAAAAGTGCACTTATTGTGTCATAAGTAATTTGAGGATTTTTTCCTCTATTTTTTTCTTTCATATTGGTGGCAATACAACCAAGTAATAATATAAACATAGAGTAAGATAGTGAATAATAAGCTATAACTCTCTGGAGTTCTTAGTTTAGGTAAATTAAAATACAATGGATCTACCTTGCCTTTGAATATTAAAATGTTCCCTTTTCTTAAGAGTATACAAACAGACTCCTCAACAAAGAATATACTAGATCCTTAAGTTGCATCTCTAGTAACACCTTTGTAAGTAAAACTCTTAAATAGAAAGTAGAGAGTGGATGGCATGTTGAACACTCATGTGTTCTTACTAAAATGCTTTTGTCTAGCATATATGTTGCCTTAATATTATAATTAATGGCATTTTTCACATGGACTAAGAGGAAGGCATATTTTTAATTAAAAGTGCTTATTAAATCATTAAAATAATATAATCGTTAGTATATTATAGTTAATACCCTGTTATATCTTCCCTGTCTCTACAACTATCTCATACTAAAGGACAGTTATGTGGGCTTTTTTAGGTCAAATAATCAATTTACTCTTACATCTAATTGCATCTGAAAATCTTCAGAGCCACTAATTTTGTTCATTGTTACAGCAGAGCCATAAGCACCACCCCGCAGATATAAGTAAACTTTCTATCCTGCTCAGAAAGTATCCAAATAGAACCTGTCCTCATATCAGGGTTAAAATCTCTAAAAGCAGTGGTAGGTGTGTTTGGCTGTTGCAGTAAGTCATGTGTTGGAATTTGCTCCATTAGGAAAGTTATAATGCAGTGGAAGTTTTAATACTAAATTTGTGATGGATAAAACCCAGTGCTACTGATTCAGCTACTGCCTACCCTGAGTCACACTATCTCCTCTCCAAGACACATGTAATATAATAACAATCCAACAATTAGTGCACAGTCCTGCTTGCTTCTTAAAACCTCACTCCCAGATGCAGCTTTGATCAGATCTTGGTTTTATTAGCTGTCCTAATTAACTACCATTATAATACCAGTTCCCTTTTTCATTCATTAGGCTATCTAGCTAGACAGTGTTGATGTAAACACAGAGCTTTAAAAGGCAATGACTTTATCCTCTTTTCATGTACCTAGTCTCTAAATTATGTGTGCACATAGTGTATAGAACTATGGTCTAAAAGGCATAAAAAGAAAGTAAAATTGACAAGAACATTCATTTTACTCATATTTAGAGTTGGAAGAATGGGGTAGGAAAGAAGACAATTTGATTCACCAAGTGTAACCATTGCCTCCTGGACTTCTCAAGACGTGTAAAATCTCATCTTACCAAACCACTCTGATGTATGTGGCTTCAAACTAGTATTAAAAATGATCTTCAAAAGGGGGTATATAAAGTCAAATTATATTCCCTTTGTACATAGGTTAAGCATCTTTGTTGTAGACATGATAAAAGAACAGATCAAACACAAAGAGAAAACAGAGTATAAGGATCTGATATGAAAAGTCTCAAGTAGAACAGAGAGCTTAGAGAAGACTCTGAGTATGCATATATATTTCTATATATTTATAATATATATTTAAATATCTATGCAATATATATTTACAATCTATTTTAAATGGTACCATTTACTAAGAAAGTAGAGAACTAACAAACATTTCAGACTCATAGTGCAAAACAAAGGAAGACTAATTGTTAGTGTACAGAAGGTAAAATAAAAACAGGGAGAATATAATGGTCCATATTTTTCTGCAATACTTAAACAAAACTAAAATGATAAAAGTAAAGTACAATGCAGCGTGGAAGAGAGGACCTCTTTCACATGACTCTGCAGGAATATGCTGAGAACAGAGTGTATTTATATTTAAAGCGTCATGATTCAGTTTCCTATTCTGCGTCTTATAAATAAAATAAATTCAGATAAATTATCCTAAGTGGTACTGTGGGCCAAATGTTCAAAGTACATTGCAGCTTTTCCCAAAAGACTTGATGCACTAATACTTTAACAAGAGAGTGCTGGTCATACAATTCTTAGTGTCAGGAAAAAGAGGGAGGTGAAATTGTTACAATTTCCCTTAGGAAATAAATGATGGGAATCTAAGCATTTAATTCCAGCTCCATTCCTAAACTTTCACCAACTCTATTCCAGCTCATAGTCCATAGGTCAGCCAACAGGGACAATAAAAAATATTCTTTGCCAACTGCATTTTAACAAATTTGAGAATCAAAATCAATTAAATAGATGACCATTAGCAATTCAGTTGAGATTGGCAGGCTTTTCCCACTGAAAGGGAGTGGTTCCCATGGGTAATATCTAAAGGCTCTTACACTCTGTTATCAACAAAAAGTTGGTTATGTTTCAGTTTATCAGAAAGTCAACTCACTCTGTCCCCACTGGGTAGTCAATTAAACCTAAATTCAACTTATCTAAGTCTAAAATAAGTAATTTTATTAGCTGATCTACCTAACACTTTATTACACAATGCATTCAATGTTGTAAACATGGTTTTTGGCAATCTCTTACTTTAGCTCAGGAACTTAGTTGGAAAACACTAGACAACATTTGGATAATGACAATTTCATCTTGTCTTCTTTGGAGAGTAATAATGTAAACAAAATGAGCTCTTTACTGGCAGCCAAATGCAATGGAGTTTGTGTCTGTTCCTTTTCTAATATCGGTGTCCCGGGGCTATTTTCTGACTATGTTTCTCGAGGCAGAAAGACTCCATGCCTTTATTCAATGTAAGAATATTGTACAGCATTATCAACTGTGTTTCTCAGTCAGACTCTTCTAGTGAAAAGTGTTACTCAAGAACATCATTAATTTATCTGCTATTTTTAAAAGCAGTTCTAAAGTTCTGGTGCTTTAATGGAGGGAGTGTCCATGAAAAGGTGTCTAGGATGGTTTTAGTTGTTAGGAAGGGCAAGGCAGCCTTATCAAAATGATTCAGTATTACCCAACTGCCATTCTGAAGAAGCCAGAATGAGGTGAGAGAGAAAAGAATTACACACTTCAAACTAACCAGGTGACCTTACATCCCTTTCCCCCAGTACACTTGGCTTTCAAAAATCTAATATTTCACTTCTTTCTGCTTTAACTGCCAAAACTGTTTGAAAAAAAGATTATTACAAAAAAATATATGTATGTGTAGGTAAGAGATGCCATTTAGATCACCGACACTACCTCCAATTTCCTAAGATTTTCATTAAAAAAAACCCCAACATTCTAATGCAATTTGGAGACATGATGAGTTATTTTTGCTTAGCAACAACGAAACCCCAAAGTTGGAAAAACTGAATGTTAGACCTGAAAGGGGCCATACCAGTGATCAACTTCAACCTTTCTTTTACAGAGGAGGAATCTTAAACCCCGAAAGATCATGTTTTTGCACAAAGTCACAGCTTCCCAGTGTTGGGCTAAGAGCAAGAAGTTATCCTGTGGTTTTGCCAGGTTTTTTTCTTATTAGTTTATAGATATAAAAGTTGATCTATACATAAGTGACTAATAATGAACTTTCTATTAGAGAAATGGATGGAATTGAGAATTCACAGTTGAAACTGTTTAACACTTACCAAGTGACAAATATCAAGTAATTTAACCATCATGATAGCCTTGAGTGAGGTACTATTAGTATCCCTGTTTTACGTTTTACTGAGAGGTAATAGGCACATGAGGCTCAATAACTTGTCTACGGTCACATACCTCTTAAGTGGTGAAGCCAGGATTCAAACTCAGCATCTGATCCAGTGTCCTTGCTCTTAACCATTGTGCTATTTTGCCTCTCCTTGTGAGGTGCTTAGGTAGTTTAGAGACAAAGATGCCAATTGTGGGCAAAATTCTCCTGCTTTTCAACATCTTGGTGAATACAGATTTCTCCTTATAGCTAAGTATAGCCAAATAAGTGCTTTTTCACTTAAAAAGCCATCAGGACCCTCAAGCTTCCTAGTCTTTTCTGCCATGAAGTTTCTTAGGAAGACCTGTTGGAATAACGCATTCCCCTCTGTCTCCTCCAGAACTTACCAAACCCACCACATTATAAGATGATGCAGAGTTCGTGCCAGGTAAAGTAGAAATGGTATACCCAAGAGGCTGAGTGACTTTAAAGTCAGGAGTCTTGAGGGGGGCAAAGGCATTTCTGGATTAGCTTAGACTAATGTTCTTCTACCCTTCTTTTGTTTAGGAACAGAAAGAATATTATACATAAGAACATTATGGTTAATTGACAATTAGGAAGATTCTACATGGCAGAAGTTCCAACAGATAAGATACGACATACACAAGGGAGAAGATCTTTAACGTATGTTCATTGGCTAATTTCTTCATAGCACTTCTGCAGGTTAGGATGGCTTCCAGTGCCACAATGTATGTTGAAATTCTGGGTAAACACTGGCATCCTTTCCCCCAGATTCAGTGGGCTGCTGTCCTGGGGCACATAATCTTAAATTAAGAATTGTTCTTAGATATAGGGAATTTATGTTCAAGATTTGAACCTCTTGACTTATTTGACTTAATAAGCACATATTTGATTAAGAATACATTAAATAAAACAGAAGGGCTACATGAGTCAAAAGCTCTAAAAAACAAAGGACATTATAGAACACAGACAGCTAGCTGCTTTCTTGCTCTGCTAATAAAGATCTCCCTCCAGACTGTTTATGTAGTATGCACAGAGTGTCAACTGATGTGGATTGTACTGAAAACTTTCAGACATAATTAACCCCAGTAGCTTTGTAATGCAGTTTCACCAATAATGCACAGCCCAGGCTGTACCCCAGAAGAATCTAACAGCTAGCTCACCCCAGGATTGCAACATTTCATGAAGAATCTGTGATTAAAGCCAGACATATAGACAGTAAGAAGCCATGTGGTGCATATTATCTCCGCACATCAGTTTTAATGGTACATGCTCTACTCATGACAACACAAAAAGCCAGTACATTGTATCTAAAATTGTTACATCTACTTTAGAAGCCAAGAGAAAAATGGAAATTAGATAATTAATAGGATTACCCTCCTAAAATAAAAATCTCAGAATAACATTCTCCAATAAAGGCTGTCTGCTTTTGTGGTACATTTGTTCTCTGTGTGATGCAATACATATACGCTTATCCTTGGCATACACAATGGCTCAAGCCTTTTAGCAGTTGATTATGTGCAGTGTTATACCCCAGTGAGAGCCTCCTAACAAGACCTGAAGTCAGCAAAGTCAAGTTATCATCTTGTACTTCTTTTGCACCATCTAAGTACCTTTGGAGGGTGCTTATATTTAGTTTATGTGCCAGTAAAGTTTTGAGGATTGCTACTAGGTAATGCTATTAACTTGCATATTTTTGCATAAAAGATTTTGGAAGAAAAAGTTATATTGGCACACATGGAATGGGATAGCATTGCAAAAATCACATGCATATTTAAAGATAATGACATATGATATTCTGAATCCTATAGGGAAAGCAATTCTTAATTACTCTTCCTGACATTTGTCATTGCATAGCTTTCCAGGAAAATCACTGAATCACAAAAACTTCCACATTACCTGGAAGAAGGAAAATGTGAATTAGATAAATCTTTTCTAGACCTATCCTGCAGATTGAATCTGAGGGAGGGTGTTGTACAGTGGACTTTTCAGTCTAATAGACTGGGCTAAAGTCTTAAATTATTAGTGGGGTAACTTCAGTAAATTGGCTTAATGTCTCAAAATCTTATTTTTCCTCATTATAAAATGGTGATAAAGCCACTTTCTTCACTGGCTTACTGTAGGGACCTTACTGGACTGGAAAATCTCTTTTTGAAAAATTCATATAAATTTATGGGATACAAGTGGAATTTTGTTACATGTGTAATGGTCAAGTGAGGGCTTTGATGGTACCTATCATCCGAATAACATACATCATACCCATTATGTAATTTCTCATCACCCACTCCAACTTTCACCCCCTAACCCTTCCAAGTCTCATGGTCTATCATTCTACTTTCTACTGGACTAGAAAATCTAATTCCATCTTGAAAATGTGTGATCCAGGGTTAGTCCTGTGATTGTTTAGAAAATGCCACCTTCCTGAACTGAATCACCTTGGAATACCTATATCCTTTTAAGAACCCTAAGAGTTGCCCTTCAAATCATCCCAATCCTGACAGCACTGAAAAACAGAAACAAATTTGCATTGACCAGTATTCATTCAATGCTTTGGTTCTTGATGACAGATTATGACTTCATGGAATAGCTTTTGCCAAAATGCACTTGGAGAATTTTGAAGTCCAAGTGTTACAATTCATCATGCCACTGTAAAATGACAGCTTAATCACATCAGAAGAATCTTTAATTAAAACAGGTTTCACTTAATTGTTTAAAATATACTCCATCAAGAAAAGTAGTTTTAAAGGGCAAAACATTTAATGTGTTAATGAGTTTTCCTACTTATCCTGACATTTGATATCTTCTGATGGCTTTTGATATGCCCATTTAGCTTTCCCCGCTAATCTTTAACACTCCCTTCCCTAGGGCAATCATTCATTCAACCATAAGCATCTGATCCTTGATCCCTGAGCATAACAGCCACATTTGTAATTTAAGTCAAGGCCAACACTTTGAATTCCCTGCAGCCACTTCTCTAGACTACAGGCTTCCTTCAAAGAATATCTCTTGTCTACCTCATGGCTTCTCATGCCTACCTCTGTATTAATTTTATACGTCATTTCTTTTGCATCAACAATTAGGAATTTTTATAGGTACTTATCAGAATACTACTGCCTTGTTTTCTAAATTTAATTGCAAGACTTTTAAGCATGGGAGCTGAAATCTTAATGTCTCTTTGTATGATGCCTGCAAGGATGTAATTAATATTTGCAAGGCATGATGACAATCATTAACACTGCCACTAAAAAGAAGCAAGTCACCTCTAGCAACACAATCACCAACTGAATAATTGTGAAAGAATATTAATGGCCTGACTACTTTATCGAGCAAATATTCTGTCCTAATTATATTTCAAAATCTGGATCTTTTAAAGAGGACTGCTGCTGCAGAAAGCATAGGTAAATTCTCTAATTTTCCTAACTTCAACTTCTAACTTTTCCAAATGAATGTCATCCTCGTTATCTCATTGACCCAATACAGAAATCAAACCAAAGTTCCCAGAAATGTCTTCGTTAAAAGGTACTGTATATACTTAAAAGGAATAGTAAACATTTTATATGATAAGAGTTGCCTTGCAGCAGCAACCCTCAAGATTATTCTTTAGTGCTGAAATCTTGACTGGAATGATGACAATCAGAGGGTTTGCTAGTTCAGCTAAAAGCAGCTTCTGCTGCCCCACAGAAGCTCCTTGGGTCTTCTTAGCTTGTAGTTTATTGCTTTCTGAGTTCAAACATTTTTAAGCTGGAGAAATAACAGCTGAGATTTTTCAGGCACTCATGAGAGCTTTCTATTTTAATGCTGAGGCATTTGAAGGCCACTCAAGGGGTCCACCCATCCTTCTCCCCAGAGGCAATGTCATACATATATAGAGTCTGACAGTCCAGTCTCTAAGAACTACTGGGTGCATGGGGATGACCCACAGTGTTAATTAGGAGAGCAAAGTTTGGTGCATCACTCTGAAACCTCAATGGGGAGTAAGAGTTCCACTCCAGATGACTGATCATCAAATAAGAATTTGGAAGGGGTCAGAGCATCTGGAATTATCTCTGCAGATAATAGCTCTGTTTAGGAGCTGAGCCAGGGAGGAGAGAGAAGTCTGTCTTGCACAGTCTGGCAAGATTTGGAAACATTGGGCTTCTACAGATTCTTTATGCCTTACAAACTCGTTATTATATTTCACTTAATAAATCTGCATTTGCTATTTTCTGTAAGTTTGCTTGAAAATTTTCCCTGATTTTGGTTTGTCTGCTCAGCAGTTTTGTAGTCTCTACTTCCTAAGCACCTATATACCATTCTCATTTCCTTTCATCTGCATCTGCAAAAGGTCTGTTTCTCAAATCATATGGACACAAAGTCACCTCCTACCACTCTCTCAACTGCTCCCTTTACCAGAAAGGTGATCTGTATTTATTTTTCCCAAACAAATCTCATGTGTTTATGCCTCCTGCTTCCATTCCCTGAAGATCCCTTGAAGAGACTATACTCTCTAAAAAGCCATGCCAAACCAGATAAAACACATAGAAGAGAGATGATATTTCATGAAAATCGGAGTCAAGCAGACCTGGCTTGGCATCATGGCTCTGCTACTTACCATCTTTGTGAACTTGGACTAGTTACTCCTTAATTATTCTGAGAAATGAAAATAACATCATCTGCTCCATGATGTGTGCTACTTTCCGTCCTCTATTCACAATGTCCCCAATGTCTTGGAGATAGTCTATATATCTTTTATCCTTTGCTAAAGAGATTCCTTCTTGAAACTTGAATTGACACCATTCCTTTCCTAGTGTTCTTGCTCCAAACACTCGGACCTAGGCAGGGTTAACTCTCCTCTCTTTTTTTGTACCTCTGCTGCCCTGTTATTCTAGCACTCACTGTAATGTTACTATTTTTGATAAAATTAACTAGGACATAGGGAGAACTCCTATAACCCAGCAAACAGCACAAAGCAACTTACTATATTTCCTCATATTTGGCAACGCTAGTGTTATTCACAGGAGCTAGTCCTGTATGCCTTTTGTCCTCTTATCTCATATAGAGATATCATAGAGTATCAGTGGATACTATATGTTAGAGAACAAATACTCCCTCGGCATGACAAATTGTAATCTTTTTTTTTTTAATTTTTTTTAATTTTATTATTATTACACTTTAAGTTTTAGGGTACATGTGCACAATGTGCAGGTTAGTTACATATGTATACATGTGCCATGGTGGTGTGCTACATCCATTAACTCGTCATTTAGCATTAGGTATATCTCCTAATGCTATCCCTCCCCCGCCCCACCCCACAACAGTCCCCAGAGTGTGATGTTCCCCTTCCTGTGTCCATGTGTTCTCATTGTTCAGTTCCCGCCTATGAGTGAGAACAAATAGGAAAGACTTGGAACCAACCCAAATGTCCAACAATGATAGACTGGATTAAGAAAATGTGGCACATATACACCATGGAATACTATGCAGCCATGAAAAATGATGAGTTCATGTCCTTTGTAGGGACATGGATGAAATTGGAAATCATCATTCTCAGTAAACTATCGCAAGGACAAATTGTTGTAATCTTTTCTGCCCTTATAGATGCTGCTTCCCTCCTCTACTCACAATGTCCCTAATGTCTTGGAGATAGCCTATATATCCTTTACCCTCTGCTAAAGAAATTCCCTCTTGGAGAAACTTGAATTGACACTATTCAGCTCTGAGTGTTCCTACCCCAAACACTCAGACCTAGGCAGGGTTGTCTCTTCCCCTCTCTTTTTGTGCCTCCACTGCCCTGTTATTCCAGCACTTACTGTACTGTATGATTATGTGTTTATGCGTCTGTCTCTGGTTTTAGTGGGAGACAGCAATTATTAATTATGTTGTCCCCAAAATATTTCACGGGGCCTGGTATGTAGTAAGTACTGAAAGTAGTTGTTGAATAATGAATGTACTTCTAAATAGTGTCCTCTGTAACTTTTCCAATATTCTACAACAATATCAGTTTTCCTGGAGTTAATTTTTGTGAAAAACAACAGATGAATATGATTTCCTAGGTATTACATGTCATTAAAAAGTTTTCATTAGCTTCAGATCTAAATTTCCTTCACTGAATTCACTGTTAATACAGTTTTCAACTTGCAATATAAAACATAATTGCTTTTTAAGTGAAAACTTGTATTAAAGCCACTGATAAATCTCAATTAAACACAGTCATTTTTAATGGCTAATTGTGAATGTCACCTGGAAACTTAGATAAATGGAAGGAATGAAATGGGAATTTTAACCTTCATAAGGAAATACAATTATACTTACAGTGAAGCAACAGGACTCAGCCATTAGGCATTCTTGAACTCAACAGTAATTTTAAAAACATAGATTGGAAAATTTAAAGACATTTCAAAGCTTTATGCTCTAAATTTTCTGTTATTTGTACAAGCAAATTTCACAGAGTTTGAAACTTCCCATGAAATGTCTTATACACTCAAGAAGCACCAAAAAAGATATGTTTGTTGAAGAGCAAAAATTGAGCATGAAGGATTCATCCACTTTAAATGTGACTTTCCAATAAGGTCATTGATAATATCTTTCTTCGTTGAAACAGCCTCTTTACAATATGGAAAAAGTAACTTTTAGCAACCTGGTATTTGTCCTATGTCATTAAGAAATCTATTTTTAACTTAGAAGGTGGGCAATCACTGACTACATATTCACGTGAAATCATTCATTATTTCATATACACTTTCGGTCTCCACATACATTTTCCTTCATAGTTTATATCTCACCTATAACCTCAATTACACAAATAAGATAGCCCTGGATCACGTGGTAATGAAGCAACAAGTTTTCACCTGGTAATAAACAAGACTTCCTTATATTTGAATTGCACTGTAGAATTCACTATATATTTCAGAAACTCACAACCTCAGGGAGCACCATAAAAAAAGAAAGAAAACATCAGGGCTGAGACCCTGGCTATCCACCAAGGCTGAGGTGGCTGAGACTTTCAAAACTCATCTGAGTTACATTTTCTTCTTTTGAAAATTAAATTTCTAAGAAAAAAAGAAATAGCATTTCTTACTGTGACTCTTTTTAAAGCAAAAGTGGAAAATTACTTTTTGACGGAGATCCAAAGCCCTTAGACGTATTAAGAAAACGTATTGAATTATATCTTCTTTGAGGTGACAGGCATTGTCATAATCAAAAAAATGATAACTCAGCAATCTCACATATATTAATAGGAAGATGCACATCTTATATTTAGAGAATCTCATGATACTTAATATTAATTGAATGCAATTATTCTCCAAATATAGTCAGATTTTCCATTCCTCAGCCTACAACAGTTTTTGACTGTCACAACTGGGAGGGAGGTGTTACTGGCATTCAGTAGGTGGAGACCAGGGATGCTGCTAAATATCCTACAAAACCCAGGGCAGGCTCCTACCACAAAGAATTACCTGGTTCAAAATAGTGCTGTGGCTAACAAATCTTTATTTAAGGTTAACATGATAGTGCAGTGGAAAGATTACTAATTAGAAATCAAAGAAAGAGAATTCTAGTTTAAGTGAAATATGATGAGGTTTCTCACATACATAATGAAGATACTACCATATATGCTACATAATTGATAGTGTTATTGTGAAAACTAAGTAACATCATACACGTAAAATGATCCTATAAACCAAATAAAGTATCAAAATGAATTGAAACACAGTGTGAATCCTTTGAATTTAAGGAAACCAAGGTAGAAATCTGATAATATTATCTGTGTAGGTGGTTTTTACATAGACTATGTAAAGAGTTTAAGTAAGTTATTTAAACCCAATTATTTCTCATGCTTACTGAGGAGAAACCAAGGCAAAATGAGCTAAAATGAGAGAATAAGAGATACGAGTTAAAAAATATATAGCTAAAAATAGGTAGAGCCAAACACTAGAATTGGAAATTAATGGATACTGTCAAGTTTCCAATTATAGTTATTACTGTAAAATGTCGGCATGGGCGGGAGCTGTCTAAAATAACAAAGAGTGTGATTTGTGGAGAGAGATTGAAGTGACCTAAATGACCTCTGAAAGCTCCTTCCATACCTAAGACCTCCACTCAGACTTTATACCCCAAGATTAGCTGTCAACAGGCTTTGGCAGGTTGTCTTGTAGGATTCCAGACTTTGCCACATTCAGGAGCTCACTCTTTAATCAGTCAGATCCTTTTGGTCTCCTCATGTCTCTTTTCTGGTGGTCAATTTCATTCTCAAATAATTTGCAAAAAAAAAAAAAAAAAAAACAAAAGAGAGAGATAAAAAGCTCTCTTTTTGTTATTGTTTATTTATAAATCCTGATGCTGTAATGCTATTTAAAAATACATTTAGAAGGAAACTCAAAACCTTCTTCTTGCACCTCCCCTTTATTGCTCCATAAAATTCCTATTGCACTCTGAGCCATGACTAACATGTACAGTATGCTTGCAATGAAAATGGTTTTTTCCCCTACATGCCCTGACTCCAGATTTTCAATCTTACGACTCTAAGCTTTGATTAAGACTTAGGTTGAAAGTAAGACTCTGTTGTCATCCCAGTCTCAGGTCCTTTGCCACTGAAGTCCTTGATTGGAAGATCTACCTTACTGCATATTACAGTTCATTTCAGCGTGGAGAACCACAAATAGCTAATGCTACTAAAAGGGGAAAATGCACATGGTTAGAAGGGGGAGAACTAACTACAAATATAGTTGGCCACAAGTGTGATTGTGTGTATCTGGGCAATAAGAGTCAGAGAACATTTGGCTCTTCCTTCAAAGTACAAAAATACATGTAAATATGAGAAATGTTGAAAAGAATATAGTTGGGGCACCACTGACCACAGTTGAAAAATTTCTGGGTGCATAAAATTAAGATAAATTATTTCCTCCCCATTTATTAGTGTTATATGAATCACCTTTGATTTGATCTTTCGAAATTGCTCTTCTATTATTCTGATTATAATATTCCCAGATTTTAGCCAATCCAATGTTAAAAGTTCACTCTCTCACCTCTATATCAATTATTTCCTTTTTTTTTTTTTTTTGCTATTTTACTTTTCCCTCCCTCCTCCTAATGGAAACCAATTAGAATAATGAGGGCAAAAGGTTATATATACATCTGGTCCCTGCATTTAACATCCTGCTTTATCTTTTATGCTTTGTTGAGAACAATGGTGAAAGGTGGGCAAGGATACCCCCTTGCATATATTGTCGATGAAAATTTTTTTAAAAGGCATCCTGCATTTTCACAATTTTCACATATGTGACATCTGAAATAACTCAGACATGGCAACACTAAGGAAAGCACTGCTTCTTAGTTTCATGTTTAATTGTCAGAGCCAGGAAAGAAGGAGGTGAAGAAAGAAGGCAGGACTTGTATGGGCTGACGCTTTAAGGGACTAAGCTGGAGCAGGCATGGCTTTCATTATATTTAAGTGAATTAGTCTGTTTCCTTTAAACAGGAGAGATTAACAAGCTACCAAGGGCCTGCTGTGGGATTCTGACACTTTTAGTGGCTTGTGACATATGATTTGTGAATATCAATTTGCCTTCAAAAGCAAAAAAGCAAATCTTCCATTAGTACAAGGTACGCCAAAAGCTGATTCTAGGTTAGTTTGGTTGAGATTCATTGGGAAAAGCATTTGCTAAGATGGGGATTTTATTTGATAGTGTCTGGATAATTTTTAATTTATACTTTAGACTTAAAAATGGCTACATATAGATGTGGGAGTTTAATATGAATACTTTCTTTAATAAAGATAATATTTCAAGTTCTGAACTTGGGAACTATGGGAAGATTAAATAAAGAAGAAAATAAATATCAGCAACCCTAAGTTAACTTCTCTTAAAATTTTGCTTTCTTTGTAAAAGAGTATGTCTTCAGGCAGTTTGGCATCAAGACAAATATTTCTCAAACTGCAAGAAAATAAAATAAATAGTGTTCCTCATATGTGAGAAGGTTAAAAATCTTTGATATTAAACAAATAACATAAGAAATTTCAAACTGAAAGAACTGATAGAAAATGAATTCATACTATAAAAGTATTTTTTAAATGTTTCCATTTATCATCCTTTGAAAAGATAACTACTGAAAAAATCCATTTTTTTTCATCTGTTTCTTTTTTAGCCGTCATGAGTTTCAAAATAAAAGTGGTCAGGAGCTAGACTTTTTTAACTGCAGGTAAACATTTGTAGATGGCAAGAAGCGATCTTTTTTTGTTCTTTATGTAGGCAAACTTTGTCAAGAAAGCACAGAATACTCTATGGAAGTTTCCTCTAGCTATAAAGTTTAATTTGCTGATGTAGCATAGTGACTAATTTGCCTCTGTCTAATTGAAGGATTTCAAATTAGACTAGTTGCATCTTATCAAAGGGCACAATAGCTTAGTGATTAAGTGCACAGGAACTGAAGCCGTACTACCTGGGTTCAAATCCTAGTCTCATCACTTATTAACTACTCAGTGAAGTTACTCGGCTTCTCAGTAGCTTCAAATTTTCCCATCAGTACAATAGGATAACCTAGTATCCACACTCTAGGATTGTTTTGAGCATTAAATGAGTATACATATAAAGTACATAGGCCTAAGCATTCAATATCATTAGTTATTATTATTTTCTCCTATTCTAAAAACAGAACTGAAACAATATCTAAAACCAGGAGCTAGATATCAGTAGTTAAGACCATTCACCCAGTTTGCATTAATCATTCAGTGCCGCCTAAGAAAATTTTGTATGCTGTTTTTTTTTTAAAAACAAAGTCTATCTGTTTTTTAAATGTAATGTGCTAATACACAAAGTAATTTAAAAAAACACAGTGGCACATAAAGAACACATATGTTGATTAAAACTGAATTGCCTCAAAACCTTGCCCAAGATCAACATAGGGAAACAAGGATTTTTTTATAGTTAATGTAACAGATTATAAAAATATGACTTTAATAACAACCTATTCCAAATTCTAATTTTTCCCTTTCTAGTCCCCAGTCTGCTTCTTCACAAAATGTCAATATTACTAATTTAAAATTTTATTAATTCAGTCAGAGTGCCAGTCACTGAATAAGGACATGAGAGGGTAGGATGGTATAGGACTGAGGCAATGTATTTCTATTCTATCTATAATCATAATCACTAATAGGGGAAAAATATATAATAAGACAATTGATGGATGGCATTTTTCAATGAGTAAAATTGGAAATATGCAATTCAGATTCTTTAATAATAATTTTATGCCTTCTTTGGGGCACAAAACATTAGGACAAAGATGTCTTTGGCTAAGTGCCTCATACAACATAGCACAGCATATAACAACTAATTTCAAACCTCCACACCCCCATGAAGTCTTTTGGGACTGTGAAAAACCCAACCACACTACTTTAGGTTGTTGAGTACAATAATCTTCTCAGACTAATTAGTTATGGCCATTGTCAGTGGTTACATATTGCTAAATTCAGCTGAAACTATAGGTCAAGCTTATTAAATGACTTTGAAGCCTTTGATATGAAGAAAAAATATTTTTAAAAATCTGTACAGAAGAAAAATGTGTCAGTGTGTATTGTGTTATCAATTTTTTTGTTGTTTTGTTTTTTTGAGACAGGGTCTCACTCTTGCCCAGGCTAGAGTTCAGTGGCACCATCAGGGCTCACTGCAGCCTCATCCTAAGTGCAAGGGATCCGCCTCAGACTCTCAAGTAGCTAGGACTACTAGCAAGCACCATCATGATTGGTTAATTTTTTTAATTTTTTGTAGAGATGAGGTCTCCTTATGTTGTCCAGGCTGATCTCAAATTCCTGGGCTGAAGCCATCCTCCTGCTTTGGTCTTCCAAAGTGTTGAGATTATAGGTATGAGCCACTGCTTCCAGCCCATGTTGTCAATTCTTTATTAATATTTTCATATTCATGTTTCCTATGACTTTACAGGAGATATTCCATGAATTATATTGAATATGAATCTGGTATTATGTGTATTTTGTAGGTATAAAGAAATGTCACTTACACAGACATGAGCCTATAATTTGTATACTCATGAAACACCCAAGGTGGACAGAGTCACAGCTTTGACTGTAGTCCCAGTTCACTCATCTGAGAAAAGGTCATCTACAGGAACTGAAACTCAAACAATCTCCACAGCTGAAGGAAAGAATTTCTCACAATAGAGGACTTTTTTCTCAATAAACCATAAGACATTAAAGAACTGTTTGAGTCCAAAAGATGGTTCCTGAGGAAACTATAGAATCTCATCAATATTCCTTCTTCATGTTTCCAGTTTTGGAGGCTGGGCTGCAAATTCAAGTGATCACTTTGAGGGCTAGGTTTCTGCCAACACTCTTGGGGTTAGACGCACATATGCATAAATTCCTGTGTCTTAAAAAAGAAGAAGGGAAGAGCTCTCAATCCCTAAAAGTTTGTTTACACGACTGTCATTTGGTGTAGCATCCCCAGCTCTTCCTCATAAATAGCAGTGGCGGCGCACTCTGACATGGTGAGAAAACAGCCAGTTTTGATGAGTATCATTTCTTCTCTTCCCTCCCTCCAGCTTTAGCACACATGCACTCAGACACTTACAGGAGTGAGCTGAAAACTGACCTAATCTCAGATTTATCAGAAAATATCTTTCACCAAACAGGGAGCATTTAAACTTAAGCATATGTTTTAACTTATTTTAAAAATTACCTCCTTTTTATAGAATATACTGGAACTTTCTCCCTTTCCAGAATATGTGCAAAAACAGAAAATGTGCAAACCTGGAATATGTGTATGAAATTCATTCTGCCAAATTTTTCAGATTATCTCAAGCTCAAAAGACCTTTGGTCTTTTCTTCCATCATCTCTACACTTAATTTAGTGTTACTCTTAATTTTATTGTTTTTTAGAGATTGTTAAAGTTCAGATTTCTATGTTGGAACATATTTGCCCCCTCTCCTGCACCGCCAACTTTGTGCAGTGCATCTAGAATGAGACTTTTATAATTTGCATTTTGAGCAAGCACACTAGTTCATTCTGAGCATGTGGTCCCTAGACCCAAGTTTGAGAAATATCTATTATTGCCTGTTATTACTACCTATTTCCAATCTGGCTTTCCTCTCCTTCTCCAAGCCTGTTTTCTAAATGCTCATTAGAAGGAATCTTCTTATAAAGAGAAATAGGTAGGGTATGGATCTCAAATCAGAATGCACAACTCTTATCTGTGGGCATTCTATCGCTAAGAAAGTTTCAGAAACCTCGTGGGGATTGGAATGAACATATGCATTTATTTGCCTACTCTCAGATAATATGAGTAAAAATCCTTGAATGGCACTGGGGTTGGTAGAATTGATCCTCATGTGCTCTCTGTGCTCAAGGTAATCCTAGGTCACATTTCTTATCTCGTTCCCTTGCACTGGAGCCCCATTCCTAATTGCACCAACTTTCCCAATATCACAACCATCACCTCTCTTCTCAAATTACTATAGTCACAGCACTCAGTAGACAAAGAGTTTTGAGGAGAAAAAGAAGTGAGCTCCATAACACTCTAAATTAGCAGCTGTTTCAGTCAGCCTCAGCTCCATAAAAGCCCCATTACCCTAAGACTTGACAACAAAATATTTATCTGCTGTGTCTAACTTCATAGCCCCTATTACTATGAGAGGAACAAATTTTCTGTAAGAGGAAATGCCAGTTTTAGAATCTTATTTTTTTCCAGGCCATAAAAATTCAAGTGATATAAACAAAGATGTTAATAAATTTTAGGAGAGTTGTACTATGTATTATGGAAACATTTTGAGATGTGAGAGGCTTAAAGGTAGGATGTTAAAGGAATTCTACACATAGTGAGAGAAGATAGATGATAAAAGATGTTAGTTTCAAAGAGTAAATACACAGTAACGTCAACATAAATGTTGAAAAATAGTTCAGAATGTACCAGTTACTTTAATTTAATTACATTTGCTATGGTTTGAATATTTGTCCCCTCCAAAATTCATTTTGAAATTTAATCCCCAGTATGGCACCATGAACCAAAAGGTGATTGGTTCACAAATGCTCTGCCCTCGTGATTGGATTAATTCATTAATGGATTAATTGATTAATGGATTATAATGGGAGTAGAACTGGTGGCTTTATAAGAAGAGAAAGAGGAACCTGAGCTACCACACTCAGCCCCTTTGATGTGTGATGTTCTCTGCTGCCACGGTGCCCTGCAGAAAGTCCACAGTAGCAAGAATACCCTCAACAGATGTGGCTCCATGACTTTGGACTTCTCAGACTTCATAAGTGTAAGAAACAAACTTTGTTTCTTATTAATTGCCCAGTTTCAGGTAGTCTGTTACAAGCAACAGAAAATGAACTAAAGCAACACTAATTACCCATTTTTAAAAATTGGTCTTCTCTCACCTTTAAATATAAAGGGGCTTCTTTAAATAGGAAAGGTTCCCATTGGTTTAGCGCCCATCTTCAGAAAAGGGGCTCTTGGGCCAGGTTAATGGAAACCCTTTAATCAAGTCAGATTGAATGTATCGCCCCAAGGAAAAACAGGCTACTTTTATGGACAGGTTCTGTATCAAACAACCAAAGCCCTTTGCTTTTGTAGTGCCTAGCAGTCAAGGTATTGTAAGCAAATAAACTATATTTTAAAATAAAGTTTTAAAACTATATAGTCAACTAAACTTGTTATCCCTTTAGATTCAACTAAAATTTGAGGTTCCATTATAAGCCTGATACTTTGCTAGATACTTTTCATAGATTATTTCATTTAATCCTCATAGATGGAATGAGAAAACAAAAGTTTAGAGACTTTTCTCACTCACACAATTCGTAAGAGGTTGGAACTTACATCTATTTGAGTCCATGCTTAGTACTATCTACCACAAGATACTGCTTTGTTTTTGTCAAATTATCCTTAATTTGGGCTGCACAAAGTTGTCTTAGATTCCTGTATTACTTTTCTAGGGCCGATATAACAAATTACTACAAAGTTGATGGCTTAAAGCAACGGAAATTTATTCTCTCACAGTTCTGGAGGCCAGAACTCTAATATCTGTTTCCCTCGGCTGAAATTAAGGTGTTGGCAGGGTTGTATTCCATCTAGAAGCTCTCCAGGGGAGCATCCATTGCCTGCCTCTTTCAGCTTCTGGTGCCACATTCCTTGGCCACATTCCTTGGCTCATGGCCTTACCACCATGTTCAAAGCCAACAGTGTAACATCTTCAAATCTCTGCTTCTGTCCTCAAATAATCTTCTGCCTTCTGTGTGTACATCTAATCTCCCTCTGCTTCTCTCTTATAAGGACATTTGTCATGGTATTTGGGGCCCACTTGAATAATCCAGGATAATCTCCTCATCTCAAAATCCTTAATTTAATCACATCTGCAAAACTTTACCATATAAGGTAATAGTCACAGGTTCCAGGGATTACAGTCTGATATTTTTGGGTGGCCATTATTCAGGCTTCTATATCCCACCTAAATTAAAGCCCAAAATCTCATTTAAGTAACAGCAGCTCAAAAATCTCAAATTGTATAATGTAAATAATGGAATTCAGATATGGATAAGACTCTGGGTATGATCTATCCCGGGCAAAATTATTCTCCATTACTGAGTCCATAAAACTAGAAAAAAAGTTATCAGTTCCTAAAATGCAATGGTAGAACAAGCATAGTATAACAGTTATAAACATTCCTATTCCAAAAGGAGAAAAATGTAAAGAAGAAAGAAGTCATTGGTCCCAAGCAATTTCAAAATCCAGCAGGGTGAACTCCACTAGGTTTCAAGGCCTGGGAATCAACCTCTGTGACTTGAGGGTCCTGCCTCAGGGCACATGGCTAGAGTCTCTGCTTCTATGCTTCTGCACTTCCTTTGTACCCAAGGCTCTGCACTCACGGTGATCCTTTTTCTTTAAAGTTATCATGTGTTTGCAGCTGAATAGTTTTATCAACTTGCCTGTAGAATTTTGGGAGTCTGACAGCCTTCCTTCAACTTGCTTTGTCTTTGTCTATTTTAGTTTCAGCTGGCAGTGTTTCTGCTGATACAACATTCTCAAAAACTCTGTGGTCCTCCTGTGTATGTCACAGGGATTCATGCCATGAGAGGGTTCTCTACAAATCTTTCCTAGGTAACCTCATCTCTATTCCTGACTTCTGCTAAGGTGGCTGAGGGAATCCATCCTTCACATGTTTCATTTCTTCAACACTATCATAAGGTTGTCTAGTTGTACCCTTAGCCTTCTCTTCAGAGCATGCTTTCCTAACAGTGAATCTCCTAACTTAGCATCTTTTGCAATCTGGATAGGCTGAGAATTTCCCAAATCATCAAGTGCTATTTTGATTCTGCTTAACAGTTCTTTTTTCACTTTATCTCCTTCTTTTTGCATTTTACTATAAACAGGAAGAAGAAACCAGGCTGATCCTTCAACACTTTGCTTGGAAATTTCCTCAGCTAAATATCCAAATTCATCACTTACACGTTCTGTTTTTCACGCAACGTAGAACACAGTTCAGCTACATTTCTGTAGCTGAAAGGATTGCCTTTCTTCTAGTTTTCAATAACATATTCTTAATTTCCTTCTGAGCCCTCAAAAAAAGCACTGTTAATATTAATATGTCTACCAACTTTCTGTTTATGATGTTATGTGTATTCTCTAAATGAGGTAGGCATTCTCTACTGTGCCTCACACCTCCTCCTAAATCCTCACCTTAGCACCTTTTATCCTCCTATTTCTAACAGAAGTCTGTTTAAAGAAATTCAGGTTTCTTTACCATGTGCTTCAAAATCCATCCAGCTTATGTCCACTGTCCACTTCCCAAGCCACTTTCACATTTTTAGGTTGAGTTACAGCAGGACCCTGCTCTAAGTACCATATCTGTATTGGTTTCTTATGGCTTCTGCAACAAATTACCACAAAGTTGGTGTCCTAGATTAATATAAATCTATTCTCTCAATGTTCTGGGGACTAGAAATCCAATATCAATTTTTCTGGGCCTAGAGCAAGGTCTCAGCAGGGCCAAACTCCTCTGTAGGTTCTAGGGAGACAATCTGTTCCTTTCCTCTTCCAGTCTCCTTGGCTCATGACTCCTTTGTCCATCTTCAAAGACAACAACATCGTATCTTTAAATCTTTCTGTTTCCATTGTCAAAATGCCTTCTGCCTTCTGTGCTTCTACGTATGTCTAATCTCCTTGTATCTCTCTTATAAGGGCACTTGTGATGGCATGAAGGGCCTACCTGGACAATGACGATAATCTCCTCATCTCAAGATCCTTAACTTGATCACATTTGCAAAAACTTTACAAATACAGTAACATTCACAGATTCCAGGATTAGAAGCTGATGTCTTTGGGTGGTCATTATTCAGCATAATACAGCTATATTTCCTAATATAGGTACACTCCAGGAATCTGGTCCTTAGTCTGTGAAATAAATATACTAAACTAAAATATTCTAATAATTATTTAGTTCAATACAATATTCTAATAATAATTTAGTTAAATACACTCATATTATAGATTAAGTCTCTGAGGCCAAAATAAAGTAAATGACCTGCTTAAGATCCACAGTAAATATTTTGACACAGACAAGACCACTCCCTTTACTCCCACTCCTTACAGCACTTTATTCTTCCTCTCTAAAATAATTACTAAGAATTGCTCATTTTTAAATAACCACCAAATTATCCAAGAATCCATAAACACAACTCTGAAACTAGAAATAACTGTCTCATAGTCAGGAGGAATTTTAAAGGGGATAAAGTAATTTTTAATCTCCACTGAATGTTATCAGTAGTAACCTTAGGAAAAGTAGAGAAACATGAAAAATGATTCACTTCATGATTACACACTTTTTAATTCAGAAATTTTAATGAATTTAAGTACTTAACAGTCTCTTAAATAATGACAGCCCTACTAACTTATTTTTCAAGTTCTCAGAATTATAGAGCTTAGAACTAAGTGAAATTTTAAGAGCTAATTTACTTCAACCATCATTTCAGGTAGGTAGCATATTAATCACCTTTCCAGACCAGGTGACTGAACTTTGAGAATCTAAGTAAGTTGACCAAGATCATGTGGTTAAAAGCAGTCATTTACTTAATAATATATAGAAAGAGGACTTATTATATGCAAATTACTATCTTAAGTGCTTGCATGTAAAAGTCAATGAGGTATGGTTCTCACTCTCAACAAGTTTTCTGTTTATGAGGAAACTAGATGGGTAAACAGTCAACTAATCAAGTGTAGTATTGTATTATAATGCTAGGTATATGGTTTTTGGAAGCACAGGTTTTGAGAGGACAGCAGGAAGGTTTCCCAGATATGACATCTAAGTGAAATTTGAAAAGAAGAAGAGCTGGGAAAGAGGGCAGGGACATCATTCCAGGCCAACCTAGCAGTGTCTGGCAAGGCTGAACATGAAGGGACAAGGAAGGTTCTAGAACTGAAATCAACATAAAATAGCTATAATGGGCACTGTAGTAACAAACGAGGCCAGGGAGTTGGTAGGGAGTAAATCATGAGGGTCTTATATGACATGTGAAGGAATATAGAGATTACATGATATTATATGACATATGACATGTGATGTGATGGAATGTAGTAGTATCTAAGAGGGAACTAGCTTGTGTGGATTTGTGCCTTACATAGACCACACTGATTAAGACTAGGATGGTCTTGTGATAGTACACTGAGACTGAACAGGTGTTAATAATAAAATGCCAGAACAATAGACATTTACTGGGACTGTCCCAGGCAAGCAAAGATAGAAGATCACCATCACTAAGACTGGCCTAGGTTTTATCCTCAATTATGTTAAATCTATAATGTCAGTCTGGCACAATAACTTTTAGGCCTAATTTTCTCATCTAAACATAGTATGGGTATAACAATGATGATCTTACCCATATTACAAAATTTTTTTGAGAATCAGTTGATGCAAGCATTAATCTGCCGAATTTTTTATTATTCGATGATTTAAGGAATTTTTCACATAATGGAATAATTAGTAACAACACAAGCAGTCATGGCATAAAAGAGTAATGAGAACTAACATTGTCGAACTCTTACATGGTGTTAGGTCCTATATTTAATACAACTTTACATTTATAGTATCATTTGTAAATTTATGACTCATTCTTCCAACAGTGGTGAGGTGGGTTTATCTAAACTTAAAAGATGCAGAGACCAAGACCCAGGGAGTAACTTGGCCAAGATCACACAACTATGAAGTTTTATAAATAACCCAGATTCTACACCAAGAAGTCTGACTCGAGAGCTCATAGTGTCAGTAGGGGGGTGTAGTTGTATATATGCTGTCTGTATGTTTCTCCTAGTTTGTTTAAAAAACACTTACATGTACTCCTTTTGCAGAAAAAGAAGTTTAGCATACTTTGTTTCTTTTTCTGATGATCTAAACCAAGTAAATCTAAGACAAGTTAGAATACAAATGCCAAAAAAAAAAAAAAAATCCCACAACTAGAGCAAGAAATACTGATGCTTCAGGTGTTCCTTTTGGGGATTTTCTGGAAATTACAAAACCTCTTCACAGTGAAATATACATATTAAGAACTTTCGAAGTTCCAAGTATTTTAAATTTTAAAATAATGATCATCTGGCAAATCAGAAATATGAAGAATAATGTCACTTTAGTGAAGAGCAGAAGAACTCTTCTTTTCCATGTCCCTAGTATAAAACAAGTTCTTTTTTCTTTTGATTAAGCTACAATTTCTTGCTACTTACTATATTTAGATTGTCAATTATAATATAGATAATACTCCTTTGAAATATTCTTCCACTTTCTTTTCTTTTTTACTTCAAAAAGTAAAAATGAAAAAAAAAAGTAAAGGGCAAGTTTAAATAAAAATCATGTCAATGTAATATTTTGCCAGAAAGTTTAGATCCTCAAATGTAAGGATAAATTTACATACTTCCCTCTCACATGATACCACCTTCTACTGTACTTTGCTTTGTCTGTCAGAAGATGCCCACCTGCATGCAAACTTTGTTTCCTGCCTGTGATTTCCTGAAAACTTCATGTTTGACTCTGCACCCACACACTTCTGTGCCTTCGTTTAGAATATTCTTCCTTCTCTTGTTTTACCTCTGTCTAGCTGGAGTCCCTTATCCTCAGTGTGACCCCCTGATGTCATGCATCTCTCCCTCAGTTAGAGACTGCTGTTTACTTAAATTCTGCCCTGCTTCTTGGCATTCAGTAGAAACTGCCTTATATGCTCTTCCAACTCCCTGTGACGATCTCCTCTTTCTACTTCTAGACTGCAAATGCTTTAAGGGTATGAGCCTAAAAGGTCACAGTAATAGGATGAGAAACAAAAAACAACTACCAAGTTTAATAAGAACTAAGTATCTGTGATAATGCTGGCTCGAAACTGTAAGTTGAAATATAAGACTTATTCTGAAATATTTAAAAATTAAGAATTACTTTTCTTTGTTGCCTTTTATTCTATAATCATCAAATCTCCATGGTTACCTATTTTGCTATTCTGTTTTTCTTTCTTTTAACCTTTTACAGCTTGTGTCCTTGCAAATATTCATCTTCTATTCTTTATTTTAAGCACCTTGTTCTCTCCTCAAGTTACCTTCATTTTCAAATACAGGTTGAGTATCCTTTATCTGAAATGCTTGGGACCAGAAAGGTTTCAGATTTTGGATTTTTTCAGTTTTTGAAATATTTGCTTATACATAATGCGATATCTTGGGGATGGGACCCAAGTCTAAACACAAAACTAATTTGTGGTTTATATACACATGGCCTGGAAGTAATTTTTAAAAATATTTTAAATAATTTTGTGCATGAAACAAAGTCCATACACATTGAACCATCAGAAAGCAAAGGTGTCACTATCTTAGCCACTGATGTAGGTAATCTGTGGTTGTTTGGCATCACCATCATTCCTGACTCTGAATTTAAATGCTACTGATAAGCAATCATTTTCTTACACTTATTCATACATAAGTACTTAAGAGTAAACAACATGACATACCACTATTACAGTGAAAAAATCATGTGTTGGGGGTAACTAGGCAGCACAGTAGCATCACCAGAATACCTGTATCAGCTGTTAAGTAACAGCAGCTGAAGGGGGATGGGAGGGTCTTTTTTCCCCTTGGGGATGCTGAGTAAACTGTGCCCCTGTGTTTGGACTGTGATCTGTTATATGAGGACAGGTTTGGAATTTTCTACTTTTGGCATCATGTTGGCACTCAAAAAGTTTTGGACTTTGGAGCATTTAGGATTTGAGATTTTTGGATTAGAAGTGCTCAATCTGTTTCTTCTACCAATTTCTTAAAGAACCAGGCCTCTACTTTTTCCCCAAAACTTCAGAACATTATGAATATTACAATTCCAAATCAAATTTCAGGTAGTTCTATTTTGAGACAGAGTCTCGCTCTGTCACCCAGGCTGGAGTGCAGTGGCGCGATCTCGGCTCACTGCAAGCTCTGCCTCCCGGGTTCACACCATTCTCCTGCCTCAGCCTCCCCAGTAGCTGGGACCACAGGCGCCCACCACCACGCCTGGCTAATTTTTTGTATTTTTAGTAGAGACGGGGTTTCACTGTGTTAGCCAGGATGGCCTTGATCCCCTGACCTCATGATCCGCCCGCCTCGGCCTCCAGAAGTGCTGGGATTACAGGGTCAGCCACAGCGCCTGGCCAATATTTCCCTTTTTAAACAAAAGCCAAGTATATTTCTCCTTCCTGCCTCTTTCCTCAATTCCGACATTGTTAATTTCCACTTCACCGAATAATATAATTGTTGCTTTCCTGATGTTTCCCCCTGAAATAAGAGGAAGCATCGTATTTACTTTTTCTTTATATAGTATCCTTTTGATTAAGGCTTATGATGTGACAGGCACCATTAAGCTGTATGTGTGTCAATTCAGATTTCAAACTTCTGCCACATCCAGCCTCAATGTGCCTTCTCTGTACTTCTTGAATGAGGCACCAAACTCTCCCTTTGCAGTTCCCTTCTCACCTCTTCAAAAGGCTTCTCTAGCAGTGCTCTTTGGAGTAGTTCCCTTCTCACCTCTTCAGAAGGCTCTCTAGCAGTGCTCTTTGGAGTAGTTCCCAGTTGTTTTCTATTAAAACACTGTACTTATGTCATTGATAACACTCACTTCAATTTTTCATCATATCACCTCTTGGTTAACTTGTTTTTTGACGTTATCTGTGGAGAGTGTAAGCTCTATGAGAGCAGAAAAACCAACTTTTTTCAACAATGCATTTATTCGTGTCTCACACACTATCTGACACAAAGCAAGCACTCAAATTTCAGATGAATGAATCAATGAATGAATATACAATCTCATTTCATCTTTACCGTATAGTGAAAAGGTAGGTATTGTTAATATCCTTGTTTTACTGATGACAACTTGCCCAAAGTTATCAACTCTTACCTCACAGTTTGCCTACAGGTCTGTGGCTTCAAAGCCCGCTTTCACTCCAGGACTATGCTTTTTATCCCTTTGAATCAAAGCCCATACTTTTAATCACTCTATCATACCTCTTCTTTAGCAGGAACTGGAACTTAGCTTTCCTTACTTTGATAGCCTGGCTGCGATGACTTCTGTGGGACTTCTCTTAGATCATAGGTTCTCATTTCAGTTAATTAAACATCCAGTTGAATGCCAGGGCTTGGGTTATATTTCCCTCACACCTTTCTTGTCATGTCAGCCCTTTTGCAGTGCTACTCATTAGCTTGATCTCTTTCCTGAGAGTTCAAAACCCTTGTCTTCATCACTCCAGCAAAGCATCTCCTCCTCCTTTCACAGTATGTGTCTAAACACTCTAGGGCCTCTTCTCTTCTTCAACTTTTCCCTCTGGCTTCTAAAAAGTTTCATTATGTGATCTTTACTGTCTCTCTTGCTTCCTGGATGTCAGCATATTTGAGCTCTAAAACACTATTTTTGTTCATCAGGTTTTTATACTATAATGTGATTAACATCACTAGCACTTTTCTTTCATACTTGTGGAATCATATCCTTCTGCAGAGATATTCCCAAAAAATGACACCCAAAATCTGGTAATTACTGCTATGAACACCATTATAAAGGTATCTTACTTTAGACTATCAATAGTATGTAAATCAGTGTCATATGTTACCATTTACCCCATGTTACAGAATATTAATTCTTCTTTTAATAATTCTATCAGTAAATTAAAGTTACTTAAAATTTGAAAACAATTGTAAAAACAAGCTTGACTTTTATTATTATTAAAACAGATAAATTTAACTTATGTCAATAGTCAGATTCTGCATATGATAAACTTAAATCTAATTCATCAACCAGTGTCAAAAAATTCTTAGAAGAAGTATATGAAAACACTTATGGAATTAATTCAGATTCTAAATCCTGTTGGTGTTTCAAAAATTCCTAGTAAAGGCATATGTATTTGTATATTTGTTTCACCTGACATACATATACCTATTTTACATTGTTTCGTGATTTAAAAAGTTTTATTGAGAACCTAGGTTTTGTTTTTAAAAGCCACGTATATTTGACAGGGGTACACAGAGAAGCTTGATAATCTAAGTGTCATTCTGGAAGTTGGGAATATCAAAGACGTCCAAATCATCATTCATCTTTTTTAAAATAAATGAAAACTAAAGTAGAAAAATATAAGTGTTCAGGCTGGGTATGGTGGCTCACACCTGTAATCCCAGCCCTTTGGGTGGCCGAGGCTGGAGGATGGCTTGAGCCCAGGAATTTGAGACAAGCCTGGGCAACATAGGAAGACCGTGTCTCTACAAAACAAACAAACAAACAAACAAAAATCAGCAAATTATCCAGGCAGGGTGGTGATGCCTGCAATTCCAACTGCTTGGGAGGATCGCCTGAGCCCAGCAGGTTGAGGCTGCAGTAGGCTGTGATCATGAGTGAGACCCTGTCTTCAAAGTCATCTTCACTTTCTTTCTTTCATGGTAGTCCAGACAAAGGTAAAAATGTAAGAAAAATGGCAAAGTAGCTAGTAAGTGTTATGTACGCAAATAATTTAAAGGAAAATAGGAAAAGCAGGAAGAGTTATTGGGAGCAAAAATTTAACTTGGAGGAAAAATGCAGAATGATGATCTAGTAATGGGATAATCAGCACTCTGAAGAGGGCTTATATGTGGTTTGTCCACTTCACTTACAGCAGGGCTTAAAAGAAATTGACCTGGAATGCTGGGATAAGAAGGAATTCACTGCAGAATCGAAATGAGAAGACGGTCCTGATGGAGTACATTGAATTTACACCACTGAAGATTTTTATGCAAAATAAAAACAAAACTATCAGTTTTAGATGCTATGCATCTGAAAATGTCTAGGCCTCTGGCCCTGAATGTCACCTTGGATGCCAAGTAATATTAATGAATGACTTTCCCTGGGCTTAAAGGTATGTAGCCAGTTCAGAAACCAGAGAAAAGTAATAAAAAAACAAACACAAAACCAAGAAGGTGAAAATAATGGAACGAGGAAGGGACGATAAACTATTAGGGATTTACAATGCCTCAGAAGCAGGGTTGTCACAGACTGACTCAAAACAAAGCTATTAGAATGAAGTCAATGAGCCTTGAATTGTAAAGTCTCTATGAATATGTCAAGTTGTCCTCAACACAGGAGCAAAAAAGGTTAAGGATGAAATAACATGTCTGTTTATCAGTAAAGCATGTTAACACAAGGTCCCTGAAGAAAAGTAATAATAATTATAGAAAAACATTAAAAATACCTTTTTAAAAAAGTTCTAAATCTTGCAGCAATCCGACACTATTCAGAATTAGATGGAATTTAACCCACCCTATTCAGAATTAGGTTCTAGTTGTGGTGCAATTATTAGGTTTAGTTGACAATTCTTTGAAATTTGGGGTATATCAAGTTAATCAATACTTTGCCTTCTATTAGGGTTAGATGATTCATTAAGAGCTCAATGACATCATTCTTTGCAGGAAGCATGCCAAAACTTTGAAAATGATTCATTAATAATGCACATACTGACAGAATGGGTATAGGTAAAGGTGGACAGGTTTAGGTTGAAGAATTATTAGGTGAACTATAAAATAAGGCAATGCTTTACTGCCAGCACTATGAATCTATCAGATAGTAATTGGATGCACGTGTTAGCAGCAGTAAAAAGTCACTGTCCAGTTGTCCACCTTACATGGGAATCTACTCTGAGTGTCTTCTTTGATTTATTGTGCCAATTAGAACACAGTGTTCAAAGAAAGAACACAATTGATCTGATTTAAAAGCAAGGGAGCCTTTAAGGTCATTATTTTGTGGGTGACCTGGCTCCCTTTTAGATATCTTGAAACTTTCTATTTGTGTAAAATCTATACAAATTAAGTACTGGGTTTTAAACTGATTCTGTAAAACATCAAAATTTTGTATTCATTAATTCAGTATCAGAGTGTCACTAGTGGCTTTCCAAGATGCAGGTATATTTCCTTTCGCTAATTTTAAAAGTGCATTTCTAAGCTATTCTTTGTTGTACTGACTGACTGGCACAGATAAAGGTAACATGCACTGAGAAGAAAGAGTGCCGATTACAAAATTATGTTTTAAATCTGTGAAACAAAGTAATAAACACCCTTGGTCAAATGTCAAATGTAAATTATCTTAGATCATTGCAATATACCATGAAAGATTTAAATACATCTGCATAAATGACTTGAGACAAAATGAAGTTGATTACTTGTCTATATTGTGATAAAACTGTATTAAAATTACATAAACATGAATTGTATATTCCATCTTACTGTAAAATAAAATAGATTTATAATTTCTGGAAGGAAAATTCTAATATTTTACTTATATTAAGCAAACATCAACTATAAATGTTGACAGATGTTGGAACAGTAATACTAAAAATGTCATCCGAATTACTCTTCATTGCAAAGTTCACAGAATTAATGTTAAGATAGATTAAAATCACTTTGAACTAACACACATATATTACTCTTCTTTCTGAAGCATAATAAAGAAATACCATTTGCACTACAATGTCAGATAAGCATATAGACATTAAGGCTTAGGAAAGATGTAGTTATTCACAGGCAGCTCATAAATGGGAGGAACATTAGTTCCATTTCAAATGAGCTGTCAACTTTTTTTCAACATTTTGGCTTGTGGAAAGTTAGACATTTGGATAATAAATGGGGTTTGCTTCTGAACATTAAAGTAATTGTATAGAAATTTAAAGTGTTCATTCATGTTCTACTATAAGTTCTTTAAATTCTAAAGAAATGCACTGGAATAAAGCTTTTCACTCTAAACTGGATAGTATAAATGTAGAAGAAACTATGAAGACAATGGAGTTTATTTGATCCTATAAGACACGCTTCTTCTACTTCTTTTTCTTTTGTTAAAATTCTGTGCCTAAACATCATTTTGAAAACACCTGCTTTTAAAGAGTCATTCACACCTTTAGGTAATAGGTTACTGAAATATCCAAGACCTAGAATTTGGTGTCTCTGAATTCTCATGCTCCAATACGGGCATCTGATTCCTGACAACTGTTTCCTTAGTTTTCTCCTCGTAGGTGGTTATAAATCAGGTTTATGAAGAGGAAACTCTCTTGAATTGTGCATTTTTAATAGATTTATGGTAAAGCCATCAAAGTGGAGGGTCCATATGATAGGAATGCAGTAAAGGTAACAGGACAATGTCATGTAAACATTAAATACAGTGCCTTCCACCTTCATAAATCCTCAATGCTCATGATTAAATGCTGCCGGTTATAAATTATGCAACCAAATTCTAGAAACAACCACAACTGAAATAAGATACCAGTGGAAGCCATAAATTGTTTTTCTTCACAGAAAACTTTTGTGTCGTTATTAGGAGATAACTTTTGAGTTCCTATTTTCCTCAACAATTATTTTTTTCTCACTTCATTTAGCTTCCTACAATAAGCTCTAGTCCTGGTTAAAAAGGAATAATCCCAGATAATAATCTGTCATTTTATATGGTAAAGTGTCTTTTTGATTTGCAGGTTTATTTTAAAATTTTCTTAATATGTATGGCTTAAGTCTCTAAGATGTCGCCCTTTTTAGAGTCATATATCAGAAGTTTCTGCAACAGTCCAATTTATCACAGGTATTTACAATCAAATTATTTTATTACACATGGGAACAATTAAACATTTGGCCCTCAGCTGTAAACAATTACTATATAAAATGACATTCATGGATTTTTCTTGAATAGTCATGTATTCCTAATGACCTCTGTTAACATGAGTGAGATTGATGTATGTGTATTTTGTGTGCATCCATAAGCAATTATATTCCCAAATATCAAAAGAGAGAGTTCACCTAGAGAATACACTAACCTTGTCTGATATCATGTGGCCACCTGCAATGACACGTTTAATGTATTTGTTTTTCTGCAATTGTCATTTTATTTCTGTTCCAATTTAATTCTAAAGAACTGCTGGTGTTCACAGCAAGAAGCAAGTAAGGATTTGGATAATTTGCTTTTTAGAGATTTGAGGTGTCAAATTCTAATAAATTGATATTAATGTTGGAAGTAGCAGAAAGGTACAATAAGAAAGGAGAGATACAACCAATAGGCTGGGGCTTGAATCCTGGTTCTGCCCACATCTAGTTGAATGACCTTGGACAATTTACTTTTTTCAGCATGAGTTTTCAAATTTGAAAAATGTTGATAGTTATAGGACTATTATGATTATTAAATGAAGTGTGTATTTAAAGAGATAAAGCATATACTACACACTCTTTACATATTGATTTCTGTATTGCCTCCCATACTTCTTTCCCAGAAAGGCCCAGGAGCCTTTTTTGTGACTTTCCCTTTTTGGAATATCTATTCTTAATTGTCTCAAGTTTAGGGTACATTTTCCTTTCACTAGATCCCTCTTTTCTACAAATGACAACCATGGGAGAAGCTCACAGCTGTTTTACTCACATCCAGAAATAAGTCAACTGGTCCCAGTTGCAAGGATACCTAACAGCTGTATCCAGCCTTTCTAAGAGGTCAGAACTAAAGCCGAGTGGTAAGGTTTCAAGGGCAAAGCTCTAGATGTAAAGAATGATAAAACAAAACCTAAATGAGCCTGCACATATCTAGTGACAGATACACCACAGCTATTCTAAATTATTCAAGTTTTCTCAGACTTCCAGCAGGAGAAACATAATTCATCTCTGCTCTCTTTATTATACTCTCATATCATGGCAAAGAAGCAAACAAAAAGTATAGCCCCCCACCCTCAGAAATTATAATAATCACCCATATAGAGAGGAGTTTGTTAGCACATGTGGTCTTTTTAGAACCATCGAATTTCTGGAAACTAGCTTTGAAAGTAGAAGTTAAAAATGATTTTGCAATACTTATGGATGATTGTCTTACTTCCCTTTTGTTAGCATTCTGTTGGCAAAAAGCCAGTAAAACAGTTGTTTAATTACCCAGGACATCAAAAACATATAACCTCTTAGATAAGCTGTTATTGTATTTTAGCAGCAATAATACTATGGTCAAAAGTAACAAAGAAAATTAATCTTCAAATAAGCAAACCTCAAAAGAACAGCTTTGTGTATTGAGAATAATTAATAACTTGTTTAGGAAAATGTTACTGAAATGTAGTTTTTGGAAAAGGAACTGACACTCTTCAGAGGTTAGAGATCCTAGTATTTAACAAGCTACCATTTGGTGGACGGCTGGCTGGCTACCCTGTAGGCATGGTAAAAGTTTGTTCACATGTTATTATGCAACATTTAGACAATATCTTAATGATACCATGTAGTTCAGCTGAATCACTCCAGCTGGAAATTGTAGCAGCATTTAGATTACCTGGCCATATGTGAAATTAAGCCTTTTTCAATCTCTAATTTTCACTTGCTATGTATGTTTTGACACAGATGTTCTTGGAAAGCCTAAATTATTTATGGTTTGACAATATTTAGCAGAGTGAACCCCTCCCCTTTCACTGTTAACCATTGATTAAGATTGCATTACCATATAAGATATTTAGCTTGTCATTATAACAAGTAATATATGTTATCACAGAGAAAATAAAATATTAGTATATTTTGGACAGTTAGGATGGAACTTTTCTACACCCCTTTTATACAATATATATTGTATACTTTTCTTCTTTGCAGATAGTTCTTATTGTAAAGATGAAATTCAGTGTGTACTGTGGAAATCATTTTACTCTGCAGCTAATCACACGTGATTATTATTCTAGAAAATAGCAATTTAAGTTGTGTAAACTAAAACAGAGCAGATTTGACCTTAAGTCATATCATAAAGACATTTAAAGCATAGCACAAACATTTTTTAAAAAGAAAAAAGTTTGCTCAAGGATAACACTTTGAAACTTTATCATATTCTTTTGAGTTTTCTCCATGAAAAATAAGAAATCAGTCCATCGGATTTTTTTTTTTTTTTTTTTTTTTTTTTTTTTTTTTTTTTTGTTAATTCCCAGCTCACTCCATCCAGCCCAATGTTTGGATAGCTTCTTCCCCATCCTCCTAACTGAATGACACCACAACTATTTTGTTTTAGAAGTAAATAAAGTTTTTAAATTTTTAATCGAAAAACCTTAAAGGTTATATACATAGGATCTAATGAATTCAGGTAACAAATGACTTTTAAGCAAAAGTAATTGTCATCATTATGACATTATTTCAGCTACTTTCTTTGAATCAGATAATGTAGTACTTAATATCTTTAGTATGAAACATAAAATGAAACACTTTAAAAGCACCTCTACACATATTTTTATTACTTATATTGTGAATTTTAGTAAATAGAACCAGTGGCTGAGGAGGAACAGAAGTTAATGTTGAATGGGTGTGCATCCCCACAGAAGAAAACTAAATTCTTAATTCTTGTAAATTTGTATTCAAAAATAAAATGCTAAATTCTGGTCAACTGTCATTCCCATTAGTACCTGGTACTTTCTAAACCAAGGAATCTTGAAATGTTTGACTGATGTATTTAAGTTAGCTGACAATCTATGCTTAGAATTCCTGAACAACTAACACAAAAATGTCCCCTTTAAAGGTGACTTGGAATTTACCATTCAGATAATGCCAAATGGTCACTAAAGATGTTTAAACATCATTGTCTACTGTCTTCAGTGTGCCATTACAGAGCCTTGGGTTCCTTTCACATAACAATCAATAGGCGATGAACAAGTCTCACCACTTGAAAGTAACTGAGAAAGGAAGTCAACAGAGTAATCTGGGTTTGCTGAGTTGATTCAAGAAGAGACACAATATCCACCCCTCTTCTTCTAGTTCTCTTCCCCCAACCAGCCCACACCCCTGCAAGAAAGAAATAAGGGAAAGAGAGAAAGAAGGAAAGAGAGAGGGAAAAGGCAAGACCAAAATGTAGGGATCCCAGGCATAATTTACGCTGAGGAAAAAACGTCACACTGTGGGATAAACTATAGCCATGGAAACAGACTTATGACTTTTACTTTGAAAATAAAAGAATGACAATGAAATTTGTGTGAGGTCTGTGTGAATCCAGTCCCAGATGTTTACAATGCTGTAGTAGTATGGCTCTGCAATATGAGAGGTTTCAGAAGGAACAGTACAACAGGACACCACAAAGCAGTGCATACGCTATTGACAATGCAGACATGAGCATCATGTTACCAAGAGGGAAGGCAGGCAGAAGACAAATAGCAGCGGTGGTGCCTGAAAAGCTAACTTCATGGACTGCAATCACTCAAACTAACATAAGGGACCCAAAACAAAACAAAACAAAAATCAAAACCAGAAAAATGCTTTTCGCTCATATCTAGAGGTAGTGGGGTAAAGGGATGGGGGTGGGGAGAGAGTGGAATTGACTTTACTTTCTTAAATAGAGTTCCCACAAAGCCCCTATAATTGACAGCGGATAATTATTTTCAGCTTGAGGAGCCTGTCCCAAAACTCTTAACAAGATTGCCAGGGAAAAGAAACAAAATGTGTTTACTTGAGCCATTTCCAGAAGGAAGGAAAAAGAGCTCTTTGGATGAGGTGGGAAGGGCGGTGGAGAGAGAAAGGGGCATCTTTGCACTGCAACAACTCTCTTGAGCGCCTTGCGTGGTCCGGCCGGTGACAGGCTGGAAGGAAGGGGTGGGTAGGGCGGCAAGGGGTGGGGGATGTGAAGGGAGCGCGCTTAGGGGAGGGGATGCGGCAGCACAATGTATACACGGGGGTTGGGGGGTGAATTAGTGTGAAAGTATTCCACTTAATCATTTTACAGGGGTTGGGGACGTAAATATTTAGCTGGCCACATCTGGAACAGATTTCCACCCCCCCCCCCGTGTGGGCTGGGGGTGGATAATTGGAAGGAGAGGAGCACGCATTTGTTACTTACTGTACGGGCAGTTCTCCTTCTTGGTCCCGCTGACCTTCCCGTTCTTCTCAATCTTGAGAAAGTACTTGGTGAAAGAGAATAGCTTTCTCCAGCGGACATCTCCTTGAAGGTGATTGTAGCTCCGCACATGCCTTCCCGCGCTGGAAGGAGAGGAGAAGGAGGAGGAAGAAGAGTTGGTGGCCTCTGGTGACACCATGTCCTGACCAAGGGCTTGGCAGGTGACAGGGACGGAAGACACCAAGAACAGCAACAAAAAGCAGCAGCAGCAGCCGGGCAGGTGGGGAAAGGCTGAGGCACAATGTGTCAGTATCCATTTCCACATTGTACTGAAACTCTCGGCACTGGAAATTGTCTCATCAGAAGGAACATACTGGAAGGGTAAGACCCGATGCAAGGCAAGGGGAGAGCTCGAGGTGGTGGCTGCTGGTTAGCTCCCTCTGGGCGCGGATCTGGCCAGAAGTGAATGCACCAACATCCATAACTCCTCGGAAAAGCCGGCTGACTCCCCTGGCTCCTTTCTCGGATCCGCTGCCTGCGCCTCTGGAGCCTCCTGGTGAATGGTGGACGTGGGTGGCCGCAGCAGCAGGAGCTGGTGGTGGCGTTGGTGGTGTTGGTCACCAGCGCTCTTCGCTCCCCCAGGAGTTACTTTGTTCTCTTCTTTACTCCTTTCTTCACCATGTTAGATGCCAAAAAGGTCTGAAAAACAGATGACAGCACGGTGAACAAAACCCAAGGGAGGTGGGGTGGGGAATAGGGGGAGATATCTGCGCCCCTCTGCGGTTGGCACCTTCTGGTCTCTCTCTGCGGAGCCCCAGCCTGAGAGCCACTTCTACAAGTATATCCCTTTGGAGTTGTCAGAAGTGGAGGCAGCTGCCCAGTCGCCGTTGTTTTCTTCCCTCTCTTCCTTTCTGTTTTTAGTGGTGCCTGCCGATTTGAAGGCTGCCGAAAGTCACTTTTTGTTTTGGGGGACGGCGGCTGGTGTTTTGTATAGCCCTATCCCCCACCTCCTTCCTTTGGAAAGTCCGCTTGTAAACAGGTTGAAGCCTGGAGTCTAAATGTCAGTGATTCTAAGCCAGAGGTGGGCTCTGCCTCTGCTGGTCAAACCTCATTTGCAGGGGTGGAGAAGAGGGGGGAGGGGGTCAACCGGCGGTGGGACATCTGAAACCCTAGGCTGCTGGGAACGCCAGGGAGAGGGAGGGTGAAAGGGGCAGAGAAGGGGGTGGGGGAGCAGGGGAGCGAGGAGAGAGCGCGATGCCTTTGCACCGAGCTCGGGGGCTGCCAGGTCCCTTCCTCGCCGCGGCTGTTGCGGCCGCAGCCTCCGCCGGCGCCTCTAGCTCTGGCTAATTCGCTGCTAAAGCGTCCTGTGCTTGCAGCGCCGGCCAAGGCGCGGACGGTATCTTCCCGCTTTCCGAATTTTGCTGTCTTCCAGCCTGAACCAATCCCTTCTGGGGAGCCCCTTTCTCACTTGCTTTCCAGCGTAGGATCTCCTCCCCCCACCCCCATTTCTTTTGGCAGTGAAGTACTTGAGAGCCACCTGGAGCCTGGTGCTTGGCTGACTTTTCCCCCCTTCTCACTCCCAGAAGAGGAGAGGGCTGGGAGAAAGCAGAAGATGCTGAGGATTTTAAACCGTCCAGAACAGCAGGTTATAAACTGGTCGGAGCGAGCACAGAAAAGGAAGACATAATTAGTGTCCTTTCCTCCTCTGCTGCCAGCTTCCAAGGAGGTCTCCTCTTTAATGAATCACTGATTTCTCGCTTCCGTTGCTGAAGTAAAAAGTTCACACTTTGGCCCTCTCTGCCTTTTAAGCTCAGGGAGATTTATCGTCACCCTTAAAAGTTGCCTTTCTCGGCGCAAATGAAATCAGGGACCCAAATAACCGATTTCTAATTGCTAACATGAGCCCTTCACTGAATCATGCGTGCACTTCAAAGCAAACGCACTTTATGGCGATCGCAAAGATTTTACCATATAATTTGGCTGAATACCCTGCTGTCTGTTTTCTTTTTTATGCAATTTCCTTTGCACTTTGTCATAAAGGGGAGGTTTTTTTTTTCTATCTTCACATTTAATGTTTAAAGGGCTCTGTTTTACAATATCACTGCACTACTAGTCTTCCTCTTCTTTTCACACTCTTTCAAGTCACCCCAACTCCTCCCTTGCTCTCAGAAACTAGCTCACAGCCCAGGTATTGACAGAACTAAGTCCAAGGCTAAGAAGCCTTTGCCAAGAGTTAAGAGGCACAAAAAAGGAAATACTGTGATAATCCATTCCAATCTGAATAAGAAACAGCTCCTAGAGGACCACTTCTTTAAGAATGACTCTAAACTAGGGAACGTTTAACTAGAAGGAATGCCTAAACATGTACTGGAATGAACTATCTATGTCACATAGGACAGTTAGACATTTGTATTTTGTTGAAGCCTACAAAATTGCCAACATTTTAAGGTTTTGTACCTACAAAAGTGGTAATTTCATATGTTTCAACCTAAAATTAGGCTGCCAATGTAAGACAGAGAAACACTTCAAGGTGAACTGGGAGTTTAACAACAGCAACTGTAATTTGGAGGGAACAAATTAGAAGAGTCTGTGTTCACACAAGTTAGGATCCCTATAATGTGTGTTTGACCTCCATATTGGTTGTGAACCAGAGGAAATGCAAAGAAAAAAGAATTAGCTTTAGAGATGAGCATTAGGAATGATTGCTCAATTAAGTATTTAGTGACTTGAAAAATGAGTTTACATGAATGTTCTTATATTTTTCTGTGTATTCAAATCCTTTGAAATAGAATCATTTGATACTAGAATCAGGATTTTAATTGCATTAGTTATAACTCATGCAGTGCTTATTTAGGAGAGTTCAACAATGTGGTGAACGTTACAATAGGTTTTTAAAGTTTAATATAATTAGCTCTAATTTCTGCAGATATTAATTGGAAAGTTAAGCAAATAAAGGGCACACATCAAACAAGTCTTTTTCTTTAGGATACTGAAAAATGAACCAACAGTGCTAATTTCAATGTTTTAGTTCACAGTTTTATACCTGAGAGGACAAATGGGGCTGAAAGACAGTGTAGTGTTTCCCATGGATTTGGGTTTCAGCCCAATGGTCCAGAAGAATCCAAATATTTGAATTTACAACTAATTAAAACTACATTTTTTAAAAATTATGTTTGATGAAACCATACAATAAAGATTCTGCTGTGAAAAGTTACAAAACACAGGAAGTTATTATTTTGGGGTTTCTCTACAATAGGAACCAACACTATTGATGCCACTTTGGGGTTTAACAATTTTTGTTAAACTCACCCTAGACATGTGCCCCTCCAATCCAAAGCTAGTCCCTCTTTCTCCCTCTCTCTCAAACACACATCTACCAACTTTATGTTCCAGTAGAAGAAGCTATTCAGATCTTTTAGCTAGGAGTTTCTTTTTCTTTCTGTCTAAAATGAGGGAAAAGATGTCTTTAAATTTTCATATTAAAATCTGGTTGCAGCAGGTGCAGTGTTTGAAAGTTCTAGAGCCCCTTCGTCGCTCTTCTGTACAGCGTGATGACAAGAGGGCATTTACAAAACAGCCCAAAGGAAAAGCTGACATAGCTTTTTAGATTATATCTCATTCTTCTTTTTCTTTTCTGTGCAGCCTTTCTTTTACAGCACAGTTGAATCCCTAAATACCCGACTACTTTGCATTGTTAGGTCACCTCTTAGGTTAGCCCGAGAAAGCCTGAGAAAAGTTCCACAGGAAAGATGCACTATTTAACGGAATTCAATCTCTCCCAATAGATTTGAATCACTAACATAAATGTATGAATGTAGATTATATCTCTGTAATGAGGCCTGAATCATTCTCAGTTACTTCAAAGGACTGAAATTCTACCTTCCTTTTTTAGCTGCAATAATCAGGTCTTAATGGGTTCCTTTATTAATTGTTTCTTTGCTAGGATTGAAAAGGACAGTACAAGCTTCAGATTAGAGTGGTACCTACTAATTCTCAAAGGCTGTTTTTCTCTTTTATCCAACTTCTGGAAGGCATACTTTATTTCTATGCCCTAAACATATCTGCTACTATTAGGCTAGCTCTGTATTGAGAGAAATAGATGCAGACTTTTGTTACATGTGATGTCTTGAGAAATGATTGAGGCTTTTTAAAACAAGACCATGGCAGCAGCCATTGAAGAATCCTAAAACCTGGCTCTTGAACCTCAGAGAAGCAATCAGTGTATATACTAGCAGATCCTTCTGTAGCTATTGTGTTTGAGCAGTTTACATTTTACGTATGTATTGCCTGGATTCTTTATGTTGCTCAGCACTATCTGTGGTTCAGTTACAAGATGTGTGCCCTATTATGTATGATGTTATTGGCAGTGTCAGTAAGCTGCTTCAAGTAATGCTAAATCAGGTCAAAAGTCAGCCTTGCTGTTCAAAAATTTAGGCATGTGCAGGCCTCGTTTTTTCACCCTGTGGTGCAGACCTTATGAGTAAGTGTTGCAGCCTATTTTTCCCTTTTGGACACAGAACATGCCAGTTTTAAGTCATTGTTAGGACTTGTGCACTTCCCAGGCTGCAGCTAGAAATGATGCTAATAATCACTCACATTTGGGTGAATGAAGCAGTGATACCTTATTGTTTTTAAACCATGAGCTTCAAGTGAACAGAAAAGAGGTGTTATCCCACAGATAGTAGTGTGCAGTGCTTCAGAGCCAGTGGGAATCTTAGCTACAACTGAATCCAACACATGCATTTTATAGATGAATAAGCTGATTCCCAGGTCACTCCATGGTAGACCAGAATTTGGAACTCCTGTGACAGACCTTAGGCTATTACCCTAATTTTTGCAACACCTGTCCTGTTTATATTCTTTTTCTTCCTCCCTACTTCCTTTCTTACCATTGACCATTCATCATTCTAATATATCTAAGATGGCAGAGTAGAAATGATAAAAAGGGTTAGGGGTTTAGTCATGGAAAAGCAATTATATCTTTGCTGCAATAGATTAACCAGAGAAAAGTAATAAAATAGTGATTATTAAGTACCAGCTGGTTAGCTAAAATAAATATTGATATATGCTTGGCAAAGGGGAATATTTTATCAATGCTTCCGAGATGAACACAATCGAAAAACAATGAATACCCCATATTTTCAGGAAAGCCAATTTTTTTAATAGAATCTGAATTTATAAGTTCACCTCTAGAAAACTGATGAGACTTTCTAGAAAAGTAGATTTATAATTTGATCCGGGTTTCTGTGTTCTAATATTAATTTTCCATAAAGTATTGTGATATTTCAAAGCATCGGTTGCTTAAACAATTTTTTTTCAAAGTTTGAAACTAAGGTTAATTTTCTGTTCCCTCACTTTCAAACAGACTCAATGATCTGTTATTAGGAAGGAAATATGGCCAAGATGATAAAAAGGTTCTTTTGTAACAAAAAAAGAATTCTATATAAGATTGTTTAAAACATACAATAAATCACCACAAATTCCTGGAAACTGAACTTTGCATCTTGGCACTAAACACAACAAGCATATTTTCACAAAGCTGCTGTTTGTCCCCTCCCAGCTGATGGTAAACAGAACCTTCCCTTGACAAAGTTGTGAAGTCTCTGAAAAGTTTTGTTTGTTTTCTGTGTTCCCAGCTGTCCTTTTGTAGATCTGTCCCTCTTCCTACTTAAGCTCTCTAGGCATCTTAGTCCTGTTATCTGTGGCAAAATTGTAAACATTTTGATATTCGTCATTTATGTTTGTGAATTAACTGACAGATTATAATATTTTCTTTAAAGTTGTAATGTCATGCCAACAAACATTTAACTGGTTTTTATTCAATTAATGTTTATTGAGTGCCTACTATGTGCTAGGTAGGCATTGTGAATGGTGCAAGGTTTTTCCAATAAATTAGACAGAGAAACTTACCCCATAAAGAATGTGCATACATGATTGAATGCATGAATTTAGGCAGTTTATCATTAATGATGGGCAAAATATGGTCATCTTAGGACTCAGAAACCAGATATTGGAAAGAGAGATACTGAAAAAGAAAGAAGAGCCCCTGAAAATTCTTTTTGATTTTCCTTTTCTCTACAACAAGAGCTAAGGAAAACTGTGACTTCTATTTATGGCTTCATGAATTATTAAGACTTGATTTTTCCCTGTTTTATGTCCCTGGCACAATCCTTTTTTCTAGATTTTCTCTACAGTGTGGAGATTTTGGTTGCATCATTTCTGACAACCCAACCTGACATCCTCTCTTTTACTCCTGCTCCCAGACTCCTGGAAGCATATTTCTTGCTTTCTAGTTTATTATTTTAATTACTTCCCAATAAAAGTTCCCTAATCCATTTGCTGTCCTCTGTGCCTCTTATTATGAAATATAATTTGACCTGATATCCGTTCTATTTGAAAAATTTTGCCTCTGTTAAGCAAATTTTGACAAAAAGAATGTATTTTCTATGAATTATATTAGCAGAAAAATTATTGTGTTGGGGGCAATGCAATATTTGCTGTATTGGATTTCCTTCGATTGGCCCCCAGATCCATTCTTTCCCATTCTCTGCTCAGCTCTGTGCTGACATTTGTGAATCACCAGTCCTTTTTAAATAGAAGACTTGGAGTTTGTTTTGTCAATGGGAGAATGGAATCCTTAGATCAGCACACGGAAGGCGAGATAACTCTGGGTATTTCCTCCTCTCCTCCTTTATGTTTCAGTGACACTTTTCTGGCAGTGTCTGTATCCCTTCCCACTGGGTGACCCCTCCTCTAGGACTCTGGCTATCACTGGCAACCCTAAAATAATATTTCCTCCCCATCTTCCTAAGCTCAAGGACTGGTAGCAGTTCCTGTCTACTACTTGCCTATCATCATTATCCCTTGTTTCTTTCACAGTGCCTGCACCTTTGTAACTGGTTACTTCATTAAAGTCTCTTCACTTAAATCAACTGGGGAGAATTCTGTCCTAGTCAGGACACTAACTTCAAACTGCAGTATATACCATCACAGTAAGTAACCAGTTCATAAAATGTGGTTTTTTGGATATCTAAGATAACAGGGAAGTGCGAATTACTACAAAGCAGGTTGTGAAGCATCTAATGCTTGCTTGGTGATGTACAGGATTCCTTGAACCATACGAAAGATAATGCTGCATGACATTTGCCCTCTAGAAATTTATAATCTAATATTGAATTTTGATTGATCATTGCAGAGTTTTTTATTTAGCTAATGATTTTGAGGTCTAAAATCAAAGAGTAACTTATTTTGATTGCTGACTGATCAATAAAATACATTTATATAAATGACTTCAGAAAAGGAATCCAATAAAGTAGAAATTATGTTCATAAATGACATACGCTTATGGAAAACTGTAAAGTTCTAAATTAAAATCAGCTTTTTTCTTTTTAGTTTAAATATTTCCTAATATTAATCTTTACTAATTTTTAAAATCATTAATGTTTTTATAAGGAAACATGTTGTACTGATGTTTGTTAATAGTCTGGTGTATAAAAGAATGGGGGAAATTAATATTATTTTCTAGCCCACTGAGAGGTATTGTTTGAACATTTTCTTTTCAACTAAAGACAGATCTTTAAAAATGAAGAAATATGCAGCCCTCAATTGTACAGCTAGGTGCTAAAGCTAGGTAGAGCACCAAAAACCCCAAGATGAAATACATTTGCAGATAATTTTGTGTATTGCTCAGTGTCTAGACAGTTTCACAAATTTCATAAACAAATAACTTCTTATAGAAATCAATATAGCCTAGAGTCTATGAAGCCCAGATCAGGGCTTAGTCTTTCATCTTCTAATCTTATAACCCTGAGAAATTATAGAATTTTGTATCTTTATAGCTAGAAAATGCTTTAACTCTCTTAGTTCTACTGCCCTTACTTTACAGGTGGAAAAGAAAAAAAGAGAGATCTGGGATCACGAAGTGAGCTGCCTAGGGTGACAGGGCTGATAGTGACAAGCTGCTTCCTGTGCACTAAACTAGTGAATGGTAAGCACTTCAGCCTTACATACTTACAGATATAATGCCCTTCCAAGAATAACAGTGGCCCCTTCTGAGGCTGTGGGGCAAGAAGGAAGAGAGGGAAAATTTCAGAATCTCTGGGGCATTTGGCACATGATGTTTGGAAAATTCTCAAGGTGAATTGCAATGTTTGCCTTTGGAAGATTCTGTCCTTGTGGTTGAAAACTTCTGGGCTATCGCTAAGTTAGGACAGCATTTTGATATATCTCTTGAATCTTAGCTAGGGGTGAAGGAGACTGCTTTTAGGTTAATGGTTCAACAGTAGGCCCTTTCGAAATTCATTTCTCCTTAAAAATCTATAATGTCTCCTTCTTTCCTATATGGTAAGTCTAAATTCTGACTTTCATATTCGTATTGCAGTGATATGGTTTGGCTGTGTCCCCACAGAAATCTCATCTTGAATTCCCACATGTGGGAGGGACCCAGTGGGAAGTAATTGAATCATGGTGGCAAGTCTTTCCTGTACTGTTCTCATGGTAGTGAATAAGTCTCACAAGATCCGATAGTCTTAAAAAGACTGCACAAACTCTCTTTCTTTGCCTGCTGCCATCCATGTAAGATGTGACTTGCTCCTCCTTGCCCTCTGCCATGATTGTGAGGCCTCCCCAGCCATGTGAAACTGTAAGTACAATTGAACCTCTTTCTTCTCTAAATTGCCCAGTCTAGGTTATGTCTTTATCAGCAGCATGAAAACAGACTAATACATTCAGTTATCAGCAGAAGTTTGGCTATTTTAATTTGACATTTGAATTATATTGGCAGAGGGAGAAAGAACTTAGAAATATTTCTTCAGCCAACTTGTGAGAAAGAAACATTCTTTTGCTTTACACCATTGTAGCCATGTTCATTTGTGGGTGAATTAAGGTAGAGTCTTCCTACCTTACAGCACTAGATAGTAATGTTTATTTATTTAGCTGGTATGTGTTCAGTGTTTCACCTATACTTGCTGTTTTATATATTTTTTTCCCTAAAAATAGGAAAATATATATAAATATATAATTTCCTAAAATATATATGAGAAATATTTTAATCATGTATTTTCTACAATTTGAAACTTAGTTGTGGGACGTCACCCAACTCATTCCTGTCATTTTATGAACACACACACACACACACACACACACGCACACACACACCCCTTCAAGGACCTCTTATTAGACATCTAGTCTTGTTTTGAATTTGAAAAATAAAGCTTATCAGATCATTAGGAATAGATTGAAAAAATAATAAGAAGCTTAAAGACTTACATATACAATTTTGGCACAGTTCAATATCTACCTATAACAGATAAATGTTATTTCTATTAATTATTGCTAGATTCTGTTTTAGAGGTCAACTTCTAGACTGACAGAAATAATGCTAGTAAAAGAATTGCATAGTAGAACAATAAAAGTAGCCTACTGTAACTGGAAGGCAATTAAGAGCATTTGATTTATCAAAGAAATTTAAGTGTTATGTGATTAGATATGTAAGTTATTTGCCCTCCAGTCTGACAAGATAGGGGAAAAAGTAGAAAGGAACATGGACCTTAGATATGTAAGTCCATGTCCTGGCAGGTGAAGTAACTTGCCCAAGTGGCAAAGCCAGCACTTATTTCCATTTTATGACACAATCCTTTGCCTAAAAAGCCCTGGGCACCCAGATTCCGTACTTTGAACCTCAGAAATGCCAGTTGGCAAAGTCTGGGGGACTCCATGTTGAGAGAGCCTAAGGAGTAAGGACAGTGGTACTTCACATTATGTCTTTTTATATTTTTCTCTTTCACGTGCCTGATTTTATTTTTTATTCTAGAAAATTCTGGGTTCTGAAGGTGTACTTAAATGAAAGCAATACCTCTGCTTCTCTGTCTCATTCCCAAATGTAGAGTTTGTTCTGCAGAACCACCTGCTCTGTTTGATTATTGATACTACAACAGTAGCAGTAAAGAGAGCCCTTCTCCTTGACTTGGGACCCTGCTCTGTGTCAAGTTAACCCTTCTTCTTTCCTTTGGTGGCAGATACCTAACTTCTAGGCTACTTTTCCATCAAGATGAAAAAGAAATTGATTATTTTGCCTGAAACCTAAGGCTGGATAGTGTATATACATTCTACATAATTAGTGGAGGAAAAAAACTTTTCAAGCTAGCTGAGGATGTTCCCTAAGAGCATTTGAAGCTTACTTTAGTGAAGATTCTTAAAATGACCTCAAGGGGGGCTACGAGGAAAAAAAAATCCCTATTTACTCATTACTTAAAAGTTAGAATTTAGCTAACAAACTCTGCTGCCATTCTCACCTCTGTTTTGGTATTTTGAATGTGTCAGTTGAATTTTAGCTACTGCATTTTTAAAATAAGTAAAACTTTAAAGTAGTAAAATGAGTCTTCACCTAAAGACAGGATCTCCTATTATCAAAGTCCAAAATGAAATTGTTTGTAAGGTTAAAAAAATTATAACTAAGCAAAGCCAGGGGAAAAAGTGACTAGTTTATCTTTTGGTAAATAAGCAAGAGAAATGAAATACAGACAGCAAGGAAACCACATTTTTGGTAAAGTTAGAAACTCAGCCTCAGAGTTTTTTTTTTTTTTCTTTTTTAAATAAAGCAACTTTTAGATTTAGCAATATAAAGTATAATTCGTTTTGGTACTTAGGAACATTTTACTGATAAACACTATCCTTTCAGGCCTACTGAAAATACACACAGTTGTATCCACATGACAGCATATAAAGGTTTTATGAAGAAATTAATTGCTGTATAAAGTTTGGGGAGCCAATTTCATTTTCATCATTTTTCTGTCTCAAACATATTTGCTTCTGTCATTTGGAGGAAAGCTTGTCTCCTGGTTGAACTGTCTTTCTTACAAAATGAATTTTTGAAAGCTACCCAACTGAGGAAGGGTGAATGACCATTAGGAAAAATTAAACATTTGTGGCTGATATGATGTTGGTGGAAAGGAAAAAGAAAGCTGTGTACTCCAATTTCCATTAGGAAAGAGCAGAAGCTGGAAACAGAACGTTATGTTCAGATAGGAGGAGGAGAAGGTGGAATGTTTTGTCACAGTGCTGCTCCTTACAAGGGACTAGTAAAGGGAGGGATGCAGAGAGCCCTCCTGCAGCATGCGAACTGAAGGGGCTCTGATCCAGATCCCTGCCTTTGGTCAAAGCATATCAGGACTAAGAGCCAGGGCCCAAGCACTTCCCTCTGTGGTGAAGAGAAGTGGATGAGGCATTGTCCTCAATTTCAGGAGTGTGTGATGTTCCTGTAAAGAAGCTGTATGTTTAAGAGCCTGATGGAAGGGATTATGTACCTTGAGCACATTTTCCAAAAGTGACACTATTTAAGACCCTGATATGGTTTGCCTGTGTCCCCACCCAAATCTTGAATTGTACCATAATTCCCACTGGCATGGGAGGGACCTGCTAGGAGGTGATTGAATCATGAGGGCAGGTTTTTTCTGTGCTGTTCTTGTAATGGTGAATTAGTCTCATGAGATCTGATGGTTTTATAAAGGGGAGACCCCCTGCACATGCTCTCTCTTGCCTGCCACAATGCAAGTCGTGACTTTGCTCCTCCTTTGCCTTCTGCAATGATTGTGAGGCCTCCTCAGCCATGTGGAACTGTGAGACATTAAACCTCTTTCCTTTATAAATTACTCAGTCTCAGGTATGTCTTTATAAGCAGTGTGAGAACAGACTAATACAGACCCCTTACCTAAATTAACCTTTTTTTAATAATGTTTTATTTCTAACACTATTGTATAGATATTAAAGTTAGTACAAGTAACATGATTTTATTTGGGAATGAGTCTTCAACTAATAGATTTTTAAATGATTTTTCATGATAAAATGACCTAAAATACATAGAGTATGGAAGTAATGTGTTTTTAATTGGACAATATTTTGAAACAGATCATTGTTTTCCTCAGTAGATGTGTGTGCTGTGTGCTGTTGAATATTATTCTGGATTTATTCTTCAACAAAGTGTATTTCGTGGAACTGTTTCTCATAGAAAAATATACAGTTTCTTAGTTTTCACTTAGTAGACTTTCACATTGCTGAAGAATGCCAAGTCTATTGAGGATGAAAGGAAGATAGGGAATGATGATATAATATGGAATGAGATATGGAATAATGCCTGATAACCTGTGCTTTAATAAATTATATTAATAGTATCTTCTGTCACATGGGGAGGAAAGAATAATTCAGAATACTTGTCAGGCTTACATAGTTTATTATGTTTTCAGATGAATGGGAAAAGAGGTAAAGGGTGCTAAACCAAAAATTAGGAAATCTACATTATATCTCTGGTTCTGACACTCATAATTTTGTGTCTTAGGGATAATACTTAGGCAAAGGGATAGAGACCTTTTGGCTCTAAAATTTTCTAACCTATGAGACCCAGAATAATGATGTATGTATTGTATTAGCATCACTTAATGGCAATAGTAAAAATAGGTGGTCATTAACATGGAAAACCCAATCTAGTTACTTGGTTATTTCATGGAATCATGGAATTATGGAACTGAAAGTCATGTATAAAATCAAGCTCTGTTTTCATTCTTTTACACAATTGCACATGAAACAACTATGGTCCATAGAGGAAAAATTACTTTCCTGATATTATCTAGTTAATTAATGACAGAATCTTTAGGAGCCACATGCCCCAACTTTCTAATATTCTTTTTACAATAGCAATATTTTACAGTACACAGTAAAATTTTGTTGTTTTTTGGAAAAAAGATAATGAGTAATATAGTGAGAAAATGCAAATGTTGATAAAAGGGAGCTCTGACTAAATGGATTTTTTGTCTTATGCAAGTGTCTATAAAAAGGTGTTGCATAAATGTAGGTATTTTATGATGGGAAGGGATTGGAAGTCAAACCCATGGTACTTGCATAAAGATAAGAAATTCAGTAATAGGAGTTAACCGCGATGAGATGATACTATTCTGTTTACATTTTTAATATTTGACAGTCCTTAATTGCACTGGTGTTTTAGGCAGTTTTAGCTAAAAAAGAATTAATTGCCAAAAAACTATCCAAAACTGCATTAATGAACAGAAAAATGATATAATTTCTAGGAATTTATCCAAAGGAAAAAATCCTCGGCCTTCTCTTCATCTGAAAAGATGACTTAATTTTTAATATGAATCACACTCTTGAACTAACCGGATCTAATTACTGCCTATTTTGGTCCTTTCTTCTTCTAGGAATACTTCTGTAAACAGAGAAGTTTATCATTAAATAATTGCTTTTATCATCTCCCAATGAAATACTTTTGTGATGGTTAATTTCAAGTGTCAAATTGACTAGGCTATGAAGTGCCCAGATATTTTGGTCAAACATTATTCTGAGTGTGCCTTCCAGGGTGTTTGCAGGTCAGATTAATATTTAAATCAGTAGACTGAGTAAAGCAGATTGCCCTCTCTAACATGGGTGGGCCTCATCCAATCAGTTGAAGGCCTGAATAGAATGAAAAAGCTCACCCTCCCATAAATAAGAGGGAAGTCCTCCTTCCTAACTGGGTAAACTGGGACATCAATCTTTTTCTGGCCAGGCATGGTGGCTCACACCTGTAATCCTAGCACTTTGGGAGGCTGAGGTCAGGAAATTGAGATCAGCCTCTCTACCCCATCTCTACTAAAAATACAAAAACTAGCCAGGTGTGGTGGTGCCCACCTGTAATTCCAGCTTCTCAGAAGTCTGAGGCATGAGAATCACTTGAACCCAGGAGGCAGAGGCTGCAGTGAGCAGAGATCACAGCCACTGCACTCCAGCCTGGGTGACAAAGTGAGATTCTGTCTGAAAAAAAAAAAAAAAAAAAAAAAAATTCTTGCCTTCAGACTCAAGCTGGAAAAGCAATTCTTCTTAGGTGTCACGCCATGGCCATTCAGAATGAAACTTATACCATCAGCTCTATGAGCTCTCAGGATTTCAAACTCTGATTGAAACTACACCATTGGCTCTCCTGGGCCTTGAGTTTTCTGACTATAGATCTTGGAACTTCTCAGCCTCCATAATTCTGTGAGCCAATATATAGATGTATTATAAGATAATAAATAAATTTATAGCTATATATATATATGAATAGGATATATACATCCTATTCATGCTATTTCTCTGGAGAACTCTGAATAACCCAACTTTATTTGCTTTTTTCCCCCTGAGAAAACTTACTGTAGACTTTTTACAAAATCTTAGTCTAATCATTTCTTTTTCCATATTTTTGTCAACAATGATTATATGCTAATCTATATACCTTAGAATATCCTCCTTGTTCCTTTTAAACTATGCTTAGAGTGTCTATATCATGAATTTTAACCAATACTGATCTCATTCTTGTTTAAGTGGCTTTGCATTTAGATGAAAATAAAACTGGTTTTCATTTTTTGAATTTCCCAATTCTATTTTTAAAAAATTGTCTAGTAATTAATTTTAACAGTACCAAATTGTACAATTCTGGGGCCCATGATTCTTGTGTTAGTCTATATGAAAATTGTCTTTTGGAATTTTGCAATGCAGAGTTTTATGTAGAAGATACTGCTGGCTGCCTATCCAAGAAGTACAACCAGCTTTTTCCTTTGTGACAGAGTCTCTAATGTATTTGTTGAACCAACTCTCCTCCTGAAGGCCATATAACTCACTAAACCAAAAGTAGTATACCATTGTTTTTGCTGGCAATTGGACTTAGGATGGACATGTGAAATAGTTCTGGCATAGGGGAAGGCTTCTGGCAACCTTACTGATAAATAAAAAGAGATATCCCTTTCATTCTGCCAGGCATTGTCATATGTAGACACAGTTCCTGGAAGTATGACAGAGTTTGTGACTATGAAGGGAGAAGTGGAACTGGGCATAGGTCAATGCAATTAGGTATCTGAAGAATAGGGTGAAAAAGATTTTTAAAACAAAAAGAAACTCTGAGACCTATAGCAGAATGGTGTCCCAAAAGAGAGAAGGGAGAGCATGTGGCACACAAACAAAAGAGAATAAATAGTGGCCAAAATTTCCGCAAGTAGGTGAAAGATACAAATTTATAGATTTAGAGAAGTTCAGTGACTCCCAACTTATATAACTGCCCCATATGTCTTAAAGAAATTGGACATGTATAAAAATTTGCAGGTAATATTTTATAGTGGTAAAATGTTTAATATTTCCCCCACATATCGGGAATAATGCAAAGATGCACACAGTCACCACCATTTCAACATTGTATTGAAGGTCCTGATTATTGAAATAATAAACTTTAATTTTCTTTTTTCTTAATTGATCTAACAGATCATAGTTTGTTCAAAATAATAATAGTATTGTATTCACCTATATCAATAATCATCTTAAACATCAAGGTCTAAATAAACAAATTTAAAGAAAGAGATTTTCTGAGCAGATAAAAAAATAAGACCCAACTATATGTTGTTTGAAGAAACTCACTTTATATATAAAGACACATACAGATTAATAGCAAAGGGATGGAGAAAGCTACACCATGCTAAAACTATTTTTTAAAAAGCAGGAGTAGGCTGGGTGTCATGGCACACGCTGGTAATCCCAACACTTTGGGAGGCCAAGGTGGGTGGATCACCTGAGGCCAGGAGTTCGAGACCAGCCTGGCCAACATGGTGAAACCCGGTCTCTACTAAAAAAAAAAAAAAAATACAAAAATTAGCCTCGTGTGGTGGCATGCACCTGTAATCCCAGCTACTCAGGAGGCTGAGGCAGGAGAATTGCTTGAACCCAGGAGGTGGAGGTTGCAGTGAGCTGAGGTCATGCCATTGCACTCCAGCCTGGGTGACAGAGAGACTCTGTCTCAAAAAAACAAAAAAAAACAAAAAAAAAAAAACAAAACTGGAGTAGCTATTTTAACTTCAGACAGAGCAGACTTGTTATCAGGGATAAACACAAGCATTACGTAATGATAAAGAGATAGTTCTTCAAGACGGCATAGCAATCTTTAATGTATATGCACCTAACACCAGAACATCAAAATACCTGAGGCAAAAAACTCATAGACTTTTAGGAAAAATAGATTAATTCATGATTATTGTTGGGGACTTTCACACCCCTCTGTCAGAAATGGACAGATTTAGGAGACAGAAAATCATTAAGTACATAGTTGAACTCAACAACACCATCAGTCAATTGGATGTAATGCACATCTGTAGAGTACTTCATCCAAACACAACAAAATACAAAATCTTCTCAATCTCTCATGGAGCATTTACCAATATTGAGCACATTCTGGGCCATAAATTCCATGTTCACAAATCTAAGTAAAAATTGTACAATGTCTGCTTTCAGAATACAATAGAATTAAAGCAGAAATTAATAACAGAAAGATAGCTGGAAAATTCCAAATTACTTAGAGATTAAACAACAGACTTCTAAATAACACATAGGTCAAAAAAGAAATCTCAAGAGAATTCAAAAAATATTTTGAACTAAATAAAAATGAAAACACACCTTATCAAAATTTGTAGAATGCTATAAAACTAGTGCGTAGAGGAACATTTATGACACTGAGTGCAGATATTTAAAAAAGAAAGAGTTAAAGTTTCTAAGCATCTGCCTTAGGAAACTATAGTTTTAAAAAGTGCAAATGAAATCCAAAGTAAGCAGAAAAAAAGAAATAATAAGAATTAGAGCATAACTCAATGAAATTGAAAGCTGGAAATTAATAGAGAACAGTCAATGAAACCAACAACTAGTTCTATGGAAAGATCAATACAATTGATAAAACTCTGGCAGGCTAAGAGAAGAGAGAGAAAATATAAGTGGTTAGTATGAGAATGAAAGAGGGAACATCACTATAGATCCCATGCATATCAAAAGGATAATAAAAATATTATGAAAAGTTTCTCCTCACAAATTTGACAGCCTAGGTAAAATGGACCAATTTCTTGAAAGACACCACCTGCCAATCATCATGCAAGAAGAAATAGATGATTGGAATTAGGCCTATGTCTATTAAGGAAATTGAATCGATAATTAACAACCTTCCAAAATAGAGAGCTCAGATGGGTTCTTTGATGAAGTCAACAACAGCACTTAAGCAGTAAATTATACCAATTATCTACAATCTCTTACAGGATATAGAGGCACAAGAAATTCTTCCTAATTCATTATATGAGGTCAGCATTACCCAACCAAAACCAGATAAAGCCATTACAATGGCCAGGCATGGTGGCTTATGCCGGTAATCCCAACAATTTGGGAGGCCGAGGAGGGTAGATAACTTGAAGTCAAGAGTTCGAGACCAGTCTGGTCAACATAGTGAAACCCCATCTCCGCTAAAAATACAAAAATTAGCTGGGCATGGGGGAAGGCATCTGTAATCCAGCTACTCAGGAGACTGAGTCAGGAGAATCACTTGAACCTGGGAGGCAGAAGTTGCAGTGAGCTGAGATCATGCCACTGCAAGCCTGGGCAACAGAGCAAGACTCCATCTCAAAAAAAAGAGACAATTCATAAAAGGAAACTACGGACCAATATCACTCAGGAACACAGAAAGAAAAATCCTCAAAAAATATTCAATTAAAAAAAAGAATCCAACAATATATAAAAAGAATTATAAACAATGACCAAGTGGGATTTATCTCGGGTATTCAAGGCTGAATGACATTCTAAACCAATGTAATCCATCACATCAACAGGCTCAAGAACAAAAATCACACAATCATATCAAATTCAACACCTATTTATTAAAAAACTATCAGGAAATTAGGAATATAAACTTTTTCAACCTGATAAAGAACACACACACACATATACACACACAAATCCACAGTAACATAATAATTATGAGAAACTTGAAGTTTTCCCACTAAGATTAGATACTTCTGCTTTTAAACATCATATTGAAAGTCCTAACTAATGCATAAAGACAAGAAAAGGAGATAAAATATATACAAATTGGGCAAGAGGATATAAAACTGTCTTTGTAGATGACATGATCATTTATGTAGACAATATGAACAAAATAAACAAAAATAGTCCTAAAACTAGTAAGTGATTATAGAAAGGTTGAAGGACACAAAGTTAATATACAAAAGTCAATCACTTTTTAATATACCAGCAATTAACAAATAGAATTCGAAATTAAAACACAATTTTATTTACATTAGCACCCCAAAAATGAAATACCTGGATGTAAATTTAACAGAATATGTATAAGATCTGTATGAGAAAAACTATACAACACTAATTAAAAATAGCAGATAAGAAATAAATTGAGAGAGAGTCTATGTTCATAGATACGAATACTCAATATTGTAAAGATGGTAGTTATTTCCAACTCGATCTATATACTCAAGGCAATCCCAATAAAAATCTTAGGCAGTTAATTTGTGGATATGCACAGACTGATTACCATGTTTATATGGAGAAGCAAAAGACCAAGAATAGCCACCAAATTATTAAAGTAGAAGAATATAGATGACTGATATTACCGAAATTCAATACTTACTATAAAGTTACCGTAACTAAGATAGTTTGGTGTTGGTGAAGGAATAGACAAATATGTCAATGAAACAGAATAGTGAGTATAGAAATAAACTCATAAAAATATAGTCAACTGTACTTTGACAGAGGAGTAAAGGCAGTACAGTGGAGAAAAGATAGTCTTTCACTTGCTGGTGGGAAAAGGAAATGGTACAGTCATTTTGGAAGACAGTTTGGCAGTTTTTTACAAAACTAAACATACCATTAGCATTCAATCCAGCAATCATGCTCATTGGTATTTACCCAAATGAATTGAAAAGTTGTGCCTCCACATGAATGTTTATAGCAGCTTTATTCATCATTGCCAAAACTTGGAAGCAACCAAGATATACTTCAGTAGATGAACGGATAAATAAACTATGCTACAGTCAGATGAAGAAATATTTTTCAGGGCTAAAAAGAAATGAGCTATCAAGCCATGAAAAAACATGGAGGAAATTTAAATGGATATTACTAATTAAGTGAAAACAATCTGAAAGAGCTACAGTTACTATATGATTCCAACTCTATGACATTCCAGAGAAGGCAAAACTGGGAACAGTAAAAAATTAGTGGTTGCTCAGGGTTGAAGAGAAGGAAATGATGAATAGGCAGAGGATAGATGATTTTTAGGACAATGAAACTATCCTATACAATAATACAATGCGCCTGTAATCCTAGCACTTTGGGAGGCCGAGGCGGGCGGATCACGAGGTCAGGAGATCAAGACCATCCTGGCTAACACAGTGAAACCCCGTCTTTACCAAAAATACAAAAAATTAGCCTGGCAGGGTGGCACACGCCTGTAGTCCCAGTTACTCGGGAGGCTGAGGCAGGAGAATCGCTTGAAACCCGGGAGGTGGAGCTTGCAGTGAGCTGAGACTGCGCCACTGCACTCCAGCCCGGGCAACAGAGCAAGACTCTGTCTCAAAAAAAATAAAAAAAGTACAATGATGGTTACATGTCAATATACATTCATCCAAACCTATAGAATGTACAACTCCAAGAGTGAGCCACTATGTAAACTATGGACTTTAAGTGATAATGATGTGTCAATATACCTTCTTGGATTGCAACAAATGTACTACTCTGGTGCAGGATGTTGATAGTGGGGGCGGTAGTTGTTGAGGGGCGGTGGGCGAAGTGTGTATGGGAACTCTCTGTACTTTCTGCTTAATTTTGCCGTGAACCTAAAACTCTTCCAATAGATAAAATTTATTAATTAAAAATTCCCTGACACCATACACAAAAATTAACTCAAAATGGACTGTTGACATAAATATAAACGCTCAAATCATCAAACTTTTAGATAAAATGTAATTTTCATGATGTTCATGTAAGCATAGGTTTCTTAGGTTACAGAAACAATACCTATAACAATTGAGAAATTATACTTTATCAAAAATTAAAATATGCTTATCAAAATACACAGTTAAGAAAATGAATAGGCAAACCATAGGTGGGAAGAAAATTGTATACATACCGCTGGCAAAGAGCAGGTATATGGGATATACAAAGATACCCTATAATTCAATAAGCAAAAGACAAATAACCCAATTAAAATGCACAAAAAACTGTACAGACATTTTACAACACAAGATATATAAAAGGACAGTAAGCATGTAAAAAAGTGTCCAGCATTATCTGGCATCAGGAAAATGTGAATTAAACCTGATGTGTGCAATTCATTTAGAAATGCATATAAAGTGAAGTGGCTGGATTGCTAAATGGGAGGATGGTGACATAGAGATGTATGCAATAAAGCAAGTACAGTAAAATGTATATGGTCAAATATAGGTGATGAGTATTAGGATGTTTATTACAAAATTTGTTCCACTAAGTTGTATGTTAAACTTTTTCCATAAGGAAATCTTGGACAATATAAAGACAAGTGAATACAATAATATGTAAACACTAATAAAAATGATTTACAATTATGAAATATCTAAACTGATCTAGAATATGGAAATTATACATTTTATTTAAGAGCAGTAAGTGCTGCATAATAATAACACAGAGAAGACTAGATGGATTGGGATATGGGAGGTGCCTAAAATTTTAAATAGGGTTGTTACAGTCTTCACTCTGAAAATTATGCCCAAGTTCAAAATTAAAGGAGGTGAGGAAATTAAGTAAGCAGCAATTTGGAGGAAGCTTGTTATAGTTAAGGGTGACAAGTGCAAAGACCCTGAGGTGGACCATATCTAGCACATTTAAGAGAGAACATGGAGGTCAGTTAGCTGGAACAGAATGAGCAAGGTGTAGAATAACAGGAGATCAGGTCAAAGATCTGGTAAAGAGCTGCAGGTGGACCTGTGGGTTCATGTGTGTAAAGACTTTGGTTTTTATTCTGACAGAAGTAAAGAACTATTGAGATTTTTTAGGAAAATAGTGGCATCATCGGTCTTAGGGTGAAAAGAATTACTCTGACCACTGAGTTAAGAGTAGATTGTAAAAGAACAAAGGTAGAAGCAAAGAGACCATTTTGACAACTAGAGCAGTAATCCAGGACTTTAGCTGGACTAAAGGTTATAACATTAAAAGTGGTGAAATGTGATTGTATCCTGGTTACATCTTAGAGTATAATCAAACTGATTTGCTGATGTGTTGTATGTTCAGCATGAGAGAAAGAATAGTGGAGGATAGCACCAAGATTTTTTGTCTTGATAAAGTGGAAATACTGAGTTTGTGTAAGAGACAGAAGAAAAGGGGAGAAGTGTTGGAGTGAAACTGTCTCTGAGTAGGCAAGAGAGAATGAAATATGGTGTATAGATGAAGGGATTAGATTTAGGGGAATAAACAGTTAATTTTACCATGGGTGAGAGAACATGGTATATGATATAGATCCTGTCAAGTGGCAAATTTGTCTCAGGTAGCTTGTGAGAGTTCCCTTTTGATTGCTTCTTATGTTCTTAGTGAAATAAAAATACTTGGTCATCAACTGAATTTTATTTTTACCTTTACATTAAAAAATGTACATACTCTTTGACCCAGACGTTCCACTTCTGGGAATCTATCCTTTGGAAATAAAACACTGGCATACAAGGACATAGGTACAAAATTTATTAATGTATCAATGTTTATAGTGACATAGAAAAAGCTTCATATTTAATATTCATCATTCATAGAGAAATAATTTTATACATTTTGTGTCATCCCTATTATTGAAAATTTTTCTCTCCTTTGAAAATCCAGTAGATATATGTATATTTATCTGGATGGATAGTCATGTAATATTGCTAAGTGGGCAAGGGAAAGTAAAAAGTATTGTGTGTACTGTTACTGTTTTAAATGAACAAAAATAAATCTTATATACATTTCACCTATGGGTAAATATGTTAAGAATAAACAACTAACAATTTAAAATTGGTTAATTGAGGAAATAGAAATGGAGGATTTGTGCTTTAGATTTAGATTTTTTTTCTTTATGTATACTTGCATTGCTTCAGTTATGGTAGGAAACACATATTGCTTTTGAATAAATACTTACCAGAGAAAATTCGTTTTTTAATAAAGACATGTTCAATTTATTTGTAAAAAAATTTACCTACATATCTAATAATTTTGTGTTGGGAGTATCATTCGATATCATTATGTTCATATTTAGATTTTGTTTAACCGTTAACAGATACAACTGAGTTTAACTCCCACTCTATAACTCATCTGTCAAATGCTTTCTGAATGTCTTAAAGATTTTGCATCACATTTTAAAAGTTTTATTTCAAATATCGAATCATATTTATGCCATACTTTCATTAATAATACATTTTATCATAATGCAATTACCATTCCAGTATACCTTATATATTTTCTTTTAATTTACCTTTCAGTGTAATTCATGTTATTATGTCTTATGGTGATGCATGAATTTACACTCCATTCAGCCATTATAAAATTATGTTAACTAGGTCGTTATAAAATTATGTTACTAGGTTACCATCATCCCAGATCACTTTTATTACACTTCCTATATATGTTTTTATTATATCTCTTGGTTTATGGGTTTATTTTGCTTATGATTGAGAAGTAAACTGATTTTCACGTTTTGTTGTTGTTGACTTAAATATTCTCTTATAACAGTTTTAAAAAAATGCTATTTTCCTATAAAAGAATACTTAATCATATGATTATGTAAAATGTATTTTTAATGGAACAGAGTTTATATACTGCTATGGTCTGAATATTGGTGTCCCTCAAAATTCATATATTAGAGCTTAATACCCAATGTGATAGTAGTAAGAAGGTGAGCCTTCAGGAAGTGACTAAGGCCTGAGGGCTTCATCTTCGTGAATGGGTTAGTACCCCAACTAAAAAGAGGTTCAAGGGAACTCCCTGTGCCTTCTGCTGTGTAAGGACTTAGCAACAATGCACCATCTATTAAGTAATGAGTGAGCCCTTACTAAACACCAGATCTATTGGCATCTTGATTTTGGACTTCCCAGCCTCCAGAAATGTGAGTAATACATTTCTGCTGTTTATAAGTTACTCAGCCTAAAGTATTTTGTTATAGCAGCCCAAAACGAGTGAGACACATATGCATATTAAAATTACTTCTACCACCACCGCAGTTATCAATCTTCTGTCCGGCTTCCCTCTGATGCCTTTTACTATTTCACGGAGCTCTGACCCTAAGTTTGCTGCATTTTTGCTTCCAGCAACCTGTACCTATGATTGCTCAAAAGAGGTCCTCCACACAGGGTAACTCTTCACTAAAGAAGGTCTAGTGCAATGCAAAAATATGAAAGCCAGATCTCTTGCGCTGGGGCAGAATAACTCTGACATACATCCTAGACTGCAGAGAACCCTGGTGGAATCAAGTTGCAGCTATCCTCTAGGCAGGAGGCTTTGCCTAAAATTGCATTCTTGTTTGGGTTGTTCCCCTCCTTTTCCTGCTTGTCTCACTCCCTTACCCTGGGAGTTCTTTCTTCAGAAATCACTTGCACATGGATTCTTGTGTCTGAATTTGTCTCGGGGACACCCAATCTAAGTTACACTCAAACTACATGGCTATTAAATTCCTGTCTAATCAAACCTTCACCTTTAGGCCTCTGCTTTTTATTTCTTTTCTGGAAGATAAGCAATTAAATTATTTCAAGAGGAGATTACTAAACAAGTGCATTCTTTTAGGGTTCTAATATTTTATACAAATCTTCTGGCAATAATTTCTTATTCTACACCAATTACTTTATTGGTCAAAACTGAAAATTGTATTTGAAAATTGAGTCAATAAAGAATATGTTTAGGACGAGCCAAGATCTATCAGCTTTTTTCAACTCAAGTTACATTTGTTACCACTTATTTCACATTCCTAGAAATCTGTGGTAGAATTAATTTCTATCCTAGCTATTTTTTAGAAACCATTTTTCTTACTCTCTGCCCTGTTCTATATCCCTTATATATACTGGCTTATTTTACCTTACACCCCACCTAGAACAATGATTGTCCAAGTCATTTGATCCTGGTTATTGCCCAGTTCTGACCCGTTGTTTCTTGGTGTTGACTTCCCTGGATTATTGGCTGTCTTGGCTTTGACTTTCAGGCTTCTTTGGTTTGACAGAACATTTGGACACATTTCTGCAAACTGACCCTTGGCATCTCTTCTTGGAACAAAATTTTGTATTTGGACTCTGGCACCACGCACCACAAATGCAAGCAAGAAGCACTTCTACCTTCTGAGGCGGCCCCTCAAACTCAAGCCAGCTAGGCTAGGCCTGTCCAGCTTTCCTTCACAAAGAAGGATTGGAGAGTTGCCGCTTACTGACTTTCTCAAATGTCATTACTTAGCCAGTCTTCTGAAGACTGAGATTCATGAACATTGGACTCTTGCCTGTAATTACAATTCTTAAGTACATTAACCTTATTTTCAGCTGTATTTTTAGTTGCTTTCTGACTTCATCTTGAAAATACCTATACTCTTTCTGCATTTATTCTAATCTTACTTCTGATCTTGATTTTAAAAAGATCTTTATCAATGACATCACATATAAAAACCTCCAAGAACTATTTTTGAACTTTAAGATGTATTCTTAAATTTTTAGTGAAATAGGATTTAGAATCAACTTTGTGAAGATTACTAACAGAATAACGAATAGCTCCTACCATAAGGCAGTTTATAGTTAATGTAAAGAATATTATACTTGTTTATACATGAAAAAGTCATTTTCTTTCTCTAAACCTCAGAAAGCTATATATATTTAATGAATAAATGAATGTATGATGAATGAATTCCTGTCAGTCTTTACTGAAGTCTTATCTCTTATCTGGAATTCTTTCTTTAGCCCCTATGGCTTCATAAATTTCAACCGATACCCAGGATTAATTCAAATTCTTTACAAGGATCTGAGAAGGGTTGGAGCTGTGGTATGGGTATGACTGGTAGATAGTTTTGAGCAACACTATCACCAGAAAATCTCTATTTTTCTCCCAGTGACTTTTTGTTGAGGGTTGAAGAGTTTCCTTGAAGGTTAAAAAAAAAACTGCACTCATCCAAAATGTTACAGATGTAACTTATGGTTCAATAGGAGCCTCTGCAAGCCAGGATACAGAAAGAAGCTTGAACCCTTGCAGAAGTTTGCAGATTCAGCAACACAGACTGAGATAGGAATGAAATGGTAATTCTGGGTATGGTGTGGTGCCAAGTCCTGAAACCAGTCCCAATATACCTACCCTAGAGCATGTGGACATCCTGAGGACATGAAGGGCTCTGCGTGTGATCTGGAAAAGGTGTTCCACTATATTCTGAAATATTTATGGGCTGTTGTAGGCAGAGAAAATTATCCAGCAAAAATTCATGAATTGTTACTGAAAAGTGACTTGTCAGATAAGTATTACATTTCTCAGCTCTCCTCGTCATTAAGCATTACCATGGTGACTCAGATCTATCCAGTGGAATATTGTAAGAAGTGATGTTACTATTCAAGATCTGGCTCATGGAAGTGCTCCTCTGTGATCTCTCTTTTTTTTCTGCTGCCTATAATAAAAACTTCTCCCAGGGAACTTTGGAAGCCTCATGCGGAAGACAGCAGAAACTTCGCCAATCTGGGTCTCTGTGTGACTGAAAGTATAAGAGATGGCAGACCCATCTACCTGTTCTCTCACCTCTTAGTGTCACATGATCAAGAAATACACTTCTACTGTTGAGAGCCATATATGCTTTTGAGTCTACTTGTACTGTGAGTCTACTCTAGTTCAGATCCTTAAGCTCTTCTGCTATGGAACCCTACCCATTGAGCTTAATATAGTGGGATGGAACATTGCAAAGACTCCTGACATACTGTTTGAGCACTGAGAACATTAATGCTGCAAATAAAAAGGTAAGAATATGCACCTTAATGAAATGAGAGGCCTGTGTGAGGCAAGGAATGATGGTGAAGATAGAGCTTGGAGTAGCAGAGGATGGTGGGTAATTATAGTTCAAACTGATATTGAAGTGCATATAAGATCCTTTTTGTTGCTGAAGGGGTGGGAAGTGTTAAGGCATTGGAGTTTCTGAATGAGAAAATGAGAAGTTGGAAATAGCAATATTCAAGTACTACTAATAATGTGACCTTAGATGTGTCAGATTGGTGAGGCATGTATGCATTGTATTATGCTTTTCTACCATGGGGCACAATGACAAATGCTTAAATCAAAGATGAACGAGAACTGTGCTGATGACAACTGGAAGCATTTATTGAGAGAGTACTCAAATAGATCAGCACTTTGCCATATAACCTATCCTCTTAGCCAAATTTAGGCATTCAGATCACTCAATTATTTATAGATGTATTAAAATGTCAAAATTGAAGTACTGGTTCAATCACTTGGACATTCAGAAATATTCACTGGGCATCTGTTATGTCTGTGGCATGGTACTTAGGCAATGGTGATGAAATGGTGGATTAGGACAGACAAGGTCTCTGTTTCTTCCTGGGGATTATTTGGTGGTAGAGAAAATATACAGCATAAAATGAATAAATAAGATGATAAATCTTGAAATTGTTATTGTGAGGAAAATAAAAAGTGTTTTTTAATAGAGAATATTAAGAAACGTGAAAATGAGAAGGAGCCAGACATGTGAGGAGTGTTCTAGACAGTGAGCGCAGTAAGCACAAAAACACTGGCAGGAAAGAGTTTGGGAAGTTCAAGGCACTTGGAAAAGACCAGTGTGGCTGGAACATGGTATGTAAACAGTGAAGCTGCTAGATATAAGATTGCAGATGCTGACAGAGGCTAAATCAATCACGACCTAATAGGTCATGGTGAGGACATTGAGTTTTTAACCTAAATGTAATGGGAAAAAAGGAAGAGTTTTTGTTTTTTTTTCTGGGGTTTTATTTATTTATTTTTAGTAGCGACAAGGTTTCACTATGTTACCCAGGCTGGTCTCAAAGTCCTGAGTTCAAGTGATCCTCCTGCCTCAGCCTCCCAAAGTGCTGGGCTTACAGACGTGAGCCACCATACATGGCAAAAGGAAGGTTTTAAGCAGAGCAGTGAAATGATTTGAAAGAGAAGTAACTGGTTAGGAGGCTATTACCAGAAACCAAGCAAGGAATAATAGTGACCTGGGAAGGCAATGGTAGAGATGCAGAGTAGTAAATGAATTTGAGGCATATTTTGGAGGTAGACTCAACAGGATTTACTGTGCTGATTTATCTGAATTTCTTTCTTTCTTTTTTCTTTTTTTAAAGACACAGGATTTCACTATGTTGTCCAGGTTGGGGTGCAGTTTGACTAATCACAGGCACAGTCATTGTGCACTATAGCCTAGAATTTCTAGGCTCAAGTGATCTTCCTCCTCAGCATCTTGAGTGCTCTGTATTTCTTGCATTACAAATGAGTGAATACAGGATTACTGGAGATTAATCAGGTTTAAGATTTAAACTCAAGAAGTCTTCAATATACATATTTTTGAAGTACCTTCATTATATCACAGCTATTAAGTAGGCATCAGAACACAATAATAGTATCATCAGCCTTGTGCTAGCCTTTCCAGAGAAGATTTAGCTTTTTGACAGTCTGCATTGTGTATCAGCTTCATTCATGTTTGCATTAACTCAAGAGACAAGATAGATGGATGTCTCGGCTCTTAGTTTCTAGTCCTCTGTCATGACTGCTAGTTCTCCAATTTTATTTCTGTGTTACAACTATCCCCATACTGAGTGGCTTAAAACAACAACCATCTTTTTATATTGCCTTAATTCTGTGGCTGAGGAATTTAGGTAGAACTCGAATCTGTTCCTTGTGGTATCAAATGAGGGCACTCATAATATTCAGTTAATAGGCTGGTCTGTAGAGTCTAAGAAAACTTTATTTGCTTGTTTGGTACCTTGGCAAGAATGGCTGGAAGGGCTGGGCTCAGCTTGGACTGCCTCCTTCAATGCCTTCAGGTAGCTACTCTAGCATGGCAATCTCAGAATAGTCACACTTCTTATATGGAGGTTAGCCGCCCCCAGATCATCTCAAGAAAACTTGACAGAGACTGCAAGACCTTTTGTAGCCTAGTCTTGGAAGTCATAGAACATCACTTCTTTTGCCTCTACTGGGTGAAACAGCACAAGGATTCTCAGACTCAGAAGAAGGGACATAGACTCTACTTCTAGATGCAAGAAGATACAAAGAAATTGTAACCATTTTTAAAAACTGACACACTATTATAAACACATTTCTTACTTGATTCTGTGCTGCTGTAACAGAATACGTGAGACTGGGTAATTTCTAAAGAACACAGATTTATTTCTTACAGTTCTAGAGACTGAGAAGTCCAAGGTTGAGGGGCTACATCTGGCTAGGGCTTTCTTGCTACATCATTCAATGGCAGAAGGTGGAAGAACAAGTGATCATGGGCAAGAGAGAGTGCAAGAGATCAAGCATACAGTCTCAATCCCTTTTATAATGAACATTAATCTATTTATCTAGACACCTCCCATCAGGACCCATCTCCCAAAACTGTTGCATTGGGGATTAAGTTTCCAACACATGCTTTCTGGGACACCTTGAAACTATAGCACTTCCAAATCTTGTATGTTCTAGTACAATAGTTATTTAAGTTGTTTTTAGTTTCTGAGCTCCTTAGAAAAAGGCAAGTTCATCACTTTGAAGTGTACATTAACTCAGTAAGTAGAAAGATGATGAGGCAAAGAATAAAATCAAGTAAGTTTTCTAGTGCTAAGGATCTTAGCTAGGGAAGATTCTCTTGATAATGTCACGTCTTGTAAAGGAAGAAAATTATAAATGAAGAAACGTAGGCCTGAAAAGAAGAAAAACTGGTTGTTATTCAGGCCTTTAGTTTGGCCGGTTAGAACACATCGGTAACCAAGAGGTTCAATTTGTAAGTAAGAGAATGCAATTCTGTTTAATAAAAAGCAAGTTGTTCCATTTTTCATTTGTGGGGTGGTTTGCATAACATGCTGGTTAATTTTATGTATTAACTTGGCATCCAAATACTTGGTCAATCACTAGTCTAAATGTTGCTGTGAGTGTTTTATTTTAGATGAGATTAACATTTAAATCAGTAGACTTTGAGTAAAGCATATTACTCTCCATAATGTGGTGAACTCAACCATAATGAGCGAAGACCTTAAGAGTAAAAAGGAGGAAGTCTCCTGGGGAAGAAAGAATTCTGCCTGCATACTATCTTTAGACTAAAGCTGAAACGTCAACTTTTCCTTGGGTTTCTAGCCTGCTGGCCTACCTTGCAGATTTTGCACTTGCCAGCCTTTATAATCATGTAAGCCAAATCTTTAAAATAACTCCCTCCCCTCATCTACAAACACACATGCACACACACATACACCATACCTCTCTTTCTACACACACACAAACACATACACACACATGCAGACACACGTATACATCCTCTTGGTTCTGTTTTTCTGCATAACTCTAATACACATAGTTACAGTTGTTCTGTATGTCTGACTGTATCCCTAACCTCAACTAACTCTCTAATGAATAAATGTGTGACCAAAGACAGTGCAGGGAAACTTCCCACTGGCATTTGGAAAACAGCTTGGTGAATTGGCTTCATTGTAAATATGAAAGTCAGCAGCCTCTTTCTGTCCTATAGGGATTAATATCTAAGCAGAAAAATAGAAATTCATGTAATTCAATAAAATCTTTTTTTTTTTAGACTGATGGTTCTCAACTTTGGTATTAGTATCAGCTAGGGAACTTGTTAAAAGATTCCAATGCTTTGAGCCCCACCCCAGACCATTTGCCCACCATTTCTGGAGGAAAGTGGTGGGCATGTATAGTTGTGTTTCGTTTCCATTGCTGCCATGACTCTAATGTGCAGCTTGTCTTGAGAACCACTGATCTAGGCTAAATGTTGCAACATGGCAGCTGTTGGGCTGAAGCTATCTCATTAATCTGTCTTGCTGGGCTAGCTTTGTGTTTTTTTGTTTGTTGTTTCTATGTTTGCTTTTTCAATAATTTGAATTTGAGCACTCTGGGGTAGGTACCTACTGTGCAATTCTTGGTAGGTCCTGCTCCTTTCTGTGACCTTTCACCCGGCTGTTTTACAAAATAGCATTGCCTTCCATGTCTCTAACAGCTTTCAAGGGCATGATCCTTGAATTTTAGACTGTAAAGTATTATTGTCAAATATATATTATGACTCTAGGTAGAGGGACTGAGAATAAGGACATGAAATTTGGGAAATGCATTTGGCAGTTCATGAGGAGAACATTCAAATCCAGGCAGGGTGGAATTTAGGAAAACATTGATTCTGATTATGATCATTCCAAAAGGCAAGACTTCAAGAAGAATCTGAGTGATGAATATAAATTTTATGTCTTCAGGCATTAGAAGAGCAGATAGATGATACTGTAATTGTTTAGGTGTTTCGAAATGTGTATCTAGTTGATTTTTCTTGTTAATACTTAAGTATCTTATTAGTTAATTAATTTCCTAATTTTTTTATTTGATGCTTCTAAGTTATCATAAGGATCTGTAATCCAGCTCCCTTCCCCCAAAGTATGTCTGTGTTCACTGTTTTTAAAATTCTAGGAGAAAGAACATTTTTAGCTTTAGAGTCACAACGTTTTTTTTTGTTGTTGTTGTTGTTGTTTTGTTTTTGTTTTTGTTTTCACTTAAATGCTCTAGTTACAACGTCCAGAGAACTTTGGTAATTGTTGATTTGGGTAATGATGTCATTGATGTTTTATAGCTGAAGTTCTTTTTTTAAATAATAGCTAACTCTAGACTTTAAGTATTATTTTTGTTGGGGTAATAGAGCTATAAAAGAGGCAAAACTCATCTCTAATTTCAGTATACTAACATTAAAAGAAGAATTGCCAGAATAAGTATTTTAAAAATCAAACATTTTAGGAGTAGTCCAGACCGTATTGCACAATTGTCACAGATGTTTTCTAGCATTAAGTTGGTCCAAGCAATAAAATTTAGCTGGTAAGTGACCTATTTTTGAGTTTTTCCTTCCATCTCATAAGCGAGTCATTGCCATTCGACTATGGTTTCCATGGAAGAATGCTTTCTAGGAGGTAGTATAGCATTGTATCATTCACAAGTAAATATCTTGGGTGAAATTAACTAAAGTATAAGAGACTGCAAGATAGTTTAAAGTAACTTTTTAGTGTACATAGATCAGAGCCATAAAGGCTTTGGTTTTCTGATGATAAAGGTGTCGAATATCCCAAAACAGGATTGTGTCAGCTATTAATTTATTCCCCATTCATTATGTAAGTCAAGTCTAATGCAATTGTATTGCAATAATGAATGTGTCAATTCGGTTGTCTAAAAGAGAATACATTTTTCATAGGCATATGTGGTTACAAATCCTTCTTAATGTGTAATGGAACTCAGGGAACATAGATAAAATGGCTTAATGAAAAAAGAAGTAAAATCTTGGGTAGTTATGAAACTCACAGCTTCTTCATTTGATCACTGTTGCCATTTTGGCAGTAAAATCTATCCAAAAACCTTCCGACACTCAAAAGAACTGAATTAGTGATAGCTTTCAACTGAACATTGTTCACAGAAGTCTTAGGCATATAGAATTTACCTGAGTCACATCAATACTTGTCGTTAATAGCATTTACCCTTACCACTGCCTTATTCTATTGCTTATACTCCAATTTAATCCATGGGGAAAAGCCAAATAAAATACTCTTTGTTTGGAAAAACTTAAATCATCAAGGAATTCAGTGAGCTCAGGGCAGCCAAACACAATCAATGGCAGTCAGAACTTTGGTTTGGGTTGCTAGTAGTATCAAATAAATATCATGGCTACAGTTCTTGATGTCAGCCCCTTTCCTAGATCTACTGTTGGCAAAAATCCTATCTGCTGTATTTCATTACAAACTAAAATCTCATGGGAATTCTTGGAGGGTTCACTTTATGTTGTTGTTCAATAATCCATATGGAAAGAGTCTTAGAAATACTGAAGCATTTTGCTTTGACTCTTCCTTAATTTAAAAGTTATTCGGTTTTGTAACTAATGCCTCTTTTCCACGTTTAAATATCTTATAAACACTGTCATCAGGTTCTGGAGCTTTACTATTCTCTTGCCCCTGACAGCTATAATAACCTCTTCAAAACAAAAGAAATAAATAATTCATAACCTGAGCAATTGAGTTATTCGTGTATATTTGAATAGATATTAGGAATTATTAGACCACATTCTATTTTAAGGGATCATTATGATATATAGAAATAAATGTACATTATATGACTCAGAGACCAAATAACAGTTACTTAAACTTAGGTGTACAACCTTTCCATGAAAGGCTATTTCTCCTTAACTGAGAGTTTTATGAAAATTTGGCTACAAAACTACTTGGGAATTTATCTGTTTAATCATGATGCATATTGATTAGCAAATTTTCTGAATTTTATTAATATTATAATATATAATTGAAGCACCATGATATGGTATCTTCTGTCTAGCATTATTTAAAATGTATACAATATGTTTGGGATTAAGAAAAAGTTTCTAAAGTGCACTTATATATTCTATTTTCCTTAAGCCGCAAGTTATTTTAAAAGTGTATGAATAAAAACTGATTATTAAAATTCAAATGAATACATCTTTTCATCACATTGCAAATTATTAGTAATAATTAACTCAACTTCATTTACATAATGTGACTGTACTTTGGGTTTGCCCTTTTCAACATGAAGAATTAATAGGCAAAAAACAAAAAAGGAAGAAAAAAAGCATTTGAATAGTGAAGGACTCTAATGTCACTCATATAGAGCATATTTTAAAGAGTACCCCAGGTAATTTTTTTTAACATTGCCATTCCACTGTTCCTCTCTAGAGACCAAGACTTTCCAAGAAGGAGGTGTTCCCTATTACAAAATAATTTGCCAAGATCCAAAGAAGTAAGACTAATATACACCTCTTTCTCATCTTCGGATATTGAATGTCTTCTTTATTATCTATGCAGGTACATTTTAAGAAGTATTTTCAGCCTGTAATAAAGCAATAATAATATTACTAGCGTGATTAATTATTTCTCAATTAGGATGCAATTGGAAGAATCTCACAGCTGAGCATCAGAATGTCTTATAAAGTTTATTTTAAAATGTAATGTTTGGTTCCACCCCTAACATTTCCATTCACTTTTCTGGAAGTAAGGAGGGACATCTGTGTTTTTAACACACTAAAGAGCCAAGGTTGACAGCCATTGGGTTAGATTATCTAGGATATGAATAAGTAAAGAGGTAAGAAATGCATTGAATTACACATTTTTGTAAAAAGAATAATTTTATTAGCACTAAAAATATTTTAAAAATTAATTATATATATTCATTATATATATTCATTATACATACATATTCACTGCAAGAGAAAATACTTTGTGAAACAGATTAAAGGTGAAGTGAATTAAGTACAGTTTGCAAATTGAGGGTGGCTCACCATCCCTGGATTCCACGACACAGCAAGGAGGGAAAGGAACAGGGGTTTCTAGCATATTTGGAACATGATCTCATCAGAAAGTTGTGTTGCTGAAGCAAGAAAGCCCAATGGAAATAGTCGCCTATCTTCAACCATTATGCAAGATGATTCAGGACGGTGAATTTGGCAGTATGGAGGAGGGAAATTTTAACAACTTTATATAATAATCACAAATTAATGTTGCTAAACATAGTTTATGTTCATTATAATTATTAATATAATTCTGGTCTAAAACAATTGGAGAGAGATTGTATATAAGGAAAGAACATTAACTAGCTCAGTATACTAGATATTCCAGGCTATATCCTATTTAATCTGTATCTTAATCTGAGTCTATTCAAGCAATAGATGGTAGGGAGTTCTAATAAAACTGGTAAATAGACAACCTAGCATAAAACATGTTATTCTGTGTGGAACAGATCTGTATTTTACAAGCCAGTTTGTAGGGTCATTCTCCATTATCCATTGAAGTAGTTTAATTAAAAACAGCTGAGACAATGACATCACAATAGGCTTATTAGAATAAAAGGGAAATATTGAGGCATCCAAGAACACAGTTAAACAGAGTTCAACTATGACAATCAACGTTCAGGATTGAATTATAAAGAAGCAGGGAGGGGGAAGAAAAATAAACGATCAAGTAAACATGCAGGGGACACATCACTTTTCAAGGAACATTTGAGGCTAGGTTCATCCAGAAGGGGTGACACTTCTTTTAAAACCTCAAAAAAGGGCCTATCCAGCCCAAGGCCAGGTTTCTAACTGGAAGGGTGACTATTAGGACAGAAGAAGTCCAGTCTGAAACTCTCACTGAAAAAAGATCTAACTATAAAAAATGCTGTCACTTCTGCTGATGATGATAGATAAAATTTACTATGTGCCAATCTCTATTCCAAGCACTTTACCCATATTAACTTACTTAATCTTCATAACAACGCCATTGGATAGGTACATTATTATATTTCAGATAAAGAAATGGAGGCACCAGAATTTCATTCATTTACTCATTTAAACATACTGATGAGAACAGAAAAACATACTAAGAAGTTAACTAAAAAAGATAGAAAAGATGCTGACACTCCTATTTATATTTCTTTCATTTGTCCTAAAATTTTCTTCAATCCATAATTGAGTACCTGTTATTTACCAGAATCCATGCTAAACTCCAGATACACAAAAGATAGATGCTTCATATATGGTTCTTAGTATTCCTGAAGTTTATGATATTATTAGGGAGACATGTCTTCTCACAAATAATTAATTTCTCTTTCACTTTTTCTAATTGTTAAATTGAACACTGAAGGATCAGTAAGAGGGCAGCCCAGGAGGATTGTCAAGTACCTACTTCTCTGTCAGTGAATAAAATAATTCCTGTTTGATGTTTCGGCACTGTGAATCGATGTGTTATTTTACTTTTAATGTAATAATTCTTTTGAGACTACACTGTAAAACTCAAAGTAGAAGGCCATGTTTGGCACCAGCAGCAGCAACTCTTCCCTGATGACCTCCAAGTAGAGAATAACAAAGTATAAAAAACACTTAAAAGCTGTTCTAGGGTTTATCCCAAAACACACCCACATACACACATGGTGGAACAGGTCATAACATCCCTGAGTCTAGCAAGATTTTATAAACCAAATTGTGTTTTTAAAGAAAGTTTTATCCCTTTTGATTCTTTTTAAGTTTTGTTTTGTTTTTTAAACACATATAATGTGATTTCCTTACATGTATCAAAATAGTCTTGGAAGAAATTTCTTTCTTTCCCTATTATATGTAAATATTGATGGCACTTTTGTCCTAAGATTTTTTCTTTTTTCTTTTCTAAATGTACACTTGCCAGATGAAATATGGAATGCTCAGTTAAATTTGAACTTTAGATAAGCAATGATTTTATTTTTACTATAAGAAGTTCCTTTTTGTTTGATAAATCTGGTAAAATTAAAGTAGGCTTCCATGAACTATTCTTCTCCCTGTTCTAGCTCCCTGTTCTAGCTACCACTTGTCAATTTGTTCAATTTTTAATTTATGTATTCAAGTAATACTTATCCAGTGACAATTATATGTCAAATATTATTCTAAGCACATGACAGTGTATCAGTGAACAAAACATATACTTCACTGTAATAGGCATATATTCTGATAAACGAAAGACAAAGGAGAGAACTCATAATCTCAAACATTTTGAGAAATTAGGGGACAAGAATAATCTTGAAAACATTCCTATCTTTCCCACAGTGAAACAAAATATCTTCTGACTATAAAACTTACTTGGAATATATAATATAGTTTATTGCCCAGTCAAGATTTGTTTATTACTTTATCTGTAATAAACTTCAATGATCTAATGTTTTATCATTCAGCCCATTAATCTATCTTTTATTCTTCATATGATCAATGCTTTAAAACGGGAATAAATTCTCCTATGAACCAAATGGGTTTTGTGCAAAGGAAATTTCCCTTCCCTTTTTCACTCAGTTTTGTTATTATTGTTAAAGACATTTAAAATTGGATGATGTCTAATGAGATATTTGAGCATAGACTCACCGACCTCTTGGTAGAAAAATGAAAGAGGGGATTTGATTTTAATTATTTTGTTCATTGAACTGAAACCTAGAATACATTTATTCCAGATGAATACTTGAGACACATGGAGCAAAATTAGAAAATACATTATCAGGTTTATATAATCTATACTCATAAAACTTTACATTTCATTAGGCCAGGAGCGGTGGCTCACGCCTATAATCCCAGCACTTTGGGAGGCTGAGGCAGGTGGATCACCTGAGGTCAGGAGTTCAAGACTAGCCTGGCCAACATGGTGAAAACCCATCTCTACTAAAAACACAAAAATTAGCCAGGCGTGGTGGCGCATGCCTGTAATCCCAGCTACTTGGGAGGCTGAGGCAGGAGAATCACTTCAACCCAGGAGACAGAGGTTGTGGTGAGCCAAGATCACGCCATTGCACTCCAGCTGGGCAACAAAAGTGAAACTCCATCTCAAAAAACTGAATAACTAACTAACTAACTAAATAAATAAAACATAATGCTCTGTGATCATGTATACATACAAATAAACCCATGTCTGATAATAGGATACAAAAAGTCACCAGAGAAACCCTAGGGATTACATATCCAGGACTCAATGACTTTATTCTACATGGCTTGCTCTACTCACTTTTTCTCACATACTTCCCTCTGCCTCACTTGTACATTTGCTTCACGTTGTTACTTGGAAATACACCCCCAATGGTTCTGGAAAGTGCTTGCTTTTTGTTAACAAGAGGACTTCCTAGAAAAGAGCCCTAGAGTGGGAATCTGATAAACTGGGTTCTAGGCCAGGATCTGCCACTAATTTGTTCTCTCTGTGTGTAAGCCTCAAGTTATTTTGTATTTCTAGTCCTCACTTCCTCATCTGTAAAATGAATAGGATGGAGTTCAAGTCACAGATGAACCAGCTAGCCTAGCCCTCCTAACATTCAATGATTCAACCTCATGTTTATCATCCCTAACAATGAGGTCTTAAAGTCCTGCTTAAGTACCTCTAGAGATGTTCCATTAGATTTACTCTGTATGAGAAAAGTTTTCCATTATTTGAGCCTAAATCTTCCTCCATGTGGTTTCCAATTTTGGTCCAATTTTGTCCTCTTGAGTGTCCTAACTCAAAGTTATTCATTGCCTTATTTTTGAGGATAGCTGTCCTAATTCTTGTCCCTTCCACCCTTCTCCATCTCAGTTCCAGCCTAACAGCTTGAGATAGTTTAACTTTCCTTATGAAATGATTTCAGGTGCTTTGCTCTCTTGGTCACTTCTCCCTGGATTGGGCTGCTTGTCACTGGTGCTTAAAGGGCAGTACCTAGAATAATTAATAATCACTAATAATTATAGTAGCAATAACAATAACAAGCTTGTTATGTGCTAGCCACTGCTTTAAGTGTTTTACGTATATAATTGTATGTAACCATTCCAGCGGCTTTATGCAGTAGTAGTGTTATTATTCACATGGAAACTGTAAGCAACAGAGGTTAAACAACTTCCTGAAGTGTTAATACATGACAGCGCAGGCATTTGAATCCAGGGTAGTCTGGACTGGAATGCAGGGCCTATGCTCTTAATGACTGCGCTATCCTGCATTTTCTAAAATGTATACTTTTGACATAGTTTGTGTACCACTCAGTTGGCTGGGACTTACATCCTGCTTACTCTGGACACTATATTTTGATGAATGTAATCGAAGACTGAATTATGTTCCATGTATGCATATGCTCTATGTGTGTAGACTCCAATTTTTATATTTAAAATTTTGATTTTAAACATCATGTACTTTGCTGAACATAAAGATTATAATGATAAAAATAAGCCACTCCCTATCAAGTTAGAAAATACATATGTGAATGAGAAACCAAAATACATTGTTGTAAGTACAGTGACTGAAATTCACTCTAAGATTAATGGGAACATAGAAAATGTAACTGATTTTATCTAAGATAATAATTAATTACTTTACCAACAAAGTTACATTTGGATATGTTCTGTAAAGACCAACAGGATCATTGGTTAAAGAAAAAAATATTGGCAAAATATTTTGTCTGTATTAATTATCTTTTAAAAACAATGTCTGAAAACTAATCACGAATTAATTCACATCATGTTCATTAAACATTGCTTCTAATGAACATGATACTAAATGGAAATGTTCATTAGGAAATGGAAACTACTATTAAATAAAATGTTTGGTCATTTAGGGTCTTTTAGAACTTTTAGGTTCATCATGATTTTACAAAGATTCTGTCAGTGATCTCTAATTAGTAGGAAATATAGTCTATTTAAATAGAAACATTAGAACCCATTTAGAGAAATTATATGCTATAATACAGTATTTCCATCTCTAATAAAATTGCTTTTAAAAGCAATTTTAGGTGCCTTAATAAACCTTAATGTATTTTAAGATTTATCAACTTACTAATATTGTTCTTTCAGGCTTAGGTCATTTTTTTCTTCTTCCTTAGTTATTTCTTTTTATTTAACTTTCTGTACATATTCTTATGTTATTTAATTGATGGGTGTGGGTATATGGAAATTCCCTTCAGGTTTACTTCTGAAAACTGTGACTTATGTCATTGGTTTTGGATTTGAGCCATCTTCTTTTCAGGCTGTGATCCAATAAATTTTACCAATCTTTCTGTGGCCTCTAAAATTTGCTTTCTTGAAACCCATGTTACATGTCTGACTTCCTGCCATGTTTTCTTTACTCAATTTTGGGTATTCTATGGCCTTTTTACTCAAAGTGTAGTCCATGGACCAGTAGGATGAAATCTCCTGGGTTCTTGTTATAAATGTAGAATCTCAGGACCCCACGCTAGTCCAACTGAGTCAGAAGGAGCACATTTAAAAGAACTTCAGATGCTTTGTTAGCACATTGAATCAGAGAAGCCTATTTTAAGATGACACAGCAGAATCACTTTCTCAAGAGGTCCTCTCATTTCCACCCCTCCAACAAAGTCTTCCTTGACAGTCAGTTTGATGGACTTTTAGGGGAAAACAATTTACTTCAAGACAAATGAAGAATCTATCAGACTTTGAGAGGCTGAGGCAGGAGGACCACCTGAGCCAAGTTTGAGACCAGCTTGGGCAACATGGTGAAAACTCATCTCTGCAAAAATACAAAAAAATTAGCTGTGCAGTGGTAGTGTGCACCTGTAGTCCCAGCTACCTAGGAGGCAGAGATGGGAGAATTACCTGAGCCTGGGAGGTCAAGGGTGCAGTGAGCCATGATAGCACCACTACACTTCATCCTGGGTGACAGAGTGAGAAAAAAAAAAAAAGGATGTATCAGATAATTTATTTTTAGCTGAATATTAATAAGAGTAGACTAACATTTATATAGGGATTTCTATGTGCAAGGTACACTCTTTGAATTGGCCATCTTATTAAAGTCTTACTTAATCTTCCTGATATTATAGTGATTACTATTAGAATTCCCATTTTACAGATGAAGAATTTGAGGTCAATGTGGAGATTTTTTTTTTTGCCCAAGGTCACAGAGCCCTCCGGAGCCAGGTTTCATATTAAGCCTATTTTATTCTAATATCTGTGCTTGACATGATTATATCAAACTGCGTTTTCCCAGGAGAGAATTTAACAGAATACAAGGAAGCTAAACATTTCCAACACCATGATATTTGTCTTTCTTTTCAGGTCTGTGCTCTCTTATTCCTTTAGGCTGCTGTTACTGTCACCTGTTAATATTTCTACCCCCACCTCTCATGCACTAAACATCCCCTAGGAAAGTAATCCAAACACTCTCTTGCTCTCCGTCAATTGCTTTAATTAAGAATTGCTTGCCACAAACTTTTCCATAACATACTAGCTCACCCTTAATCCTTCTGGCTTTGACCACTCCTATTTTCTGTCATGTCTTGATCTTTAAATCTCTCATTCAGTGCTGTTTACCTTTCAACTAAGATCCAGGTTCCCTCTCCAACTAGAAGGACCACCTTCTTAGGTGAATGTTGTTCTAATAATACCTAGCCCTGGACCCCTATGTTGAGGCATCTGTTGACACTGTTTCAGGGTCCAAGCTCACTCCCATTCTAAGAGCAGAAACAAGACCTTCTTTCAGAAGCTCAGTTATGGAACATTCTTTCTACCATTTCACTTCATTCTCTCTTCTTTTATCTTCATGGAGGTATTTTCTTTCATGATAGCGAAAGCAAAATTGAAGAGTTCCACTAAAGCTTATATCTTCATGACATGTGGACTCCATCTACCTCTTCTTCCATGTCTTTATTTAAACAAACTGCATATTTCATTGTTATGATTGTGCATTTCCAATGACAAATCTTGGTGTTTTACTATGTTGAATTATACTCCAAATGTTGCTGATACTCTGTGCTTCATGTACATAATAGTAATTTTGACTTTATTTTTAGTGATTTTTATTAGGAATTTTTTAAAAAAATCTGTATCACTTACATAACTTGTTCTATTGTAGTGGCTGATACCCTTCATTATATCTAGTTTTACAGTTTTAACTGACAGTGTTTCCCTCTTCCTAGATTTTGATTTTATAGTATAAATTCGGCAGGCTTCCAAATGATTCTGTGCAATATACTCCAGGTGTTCATCAGTCTAGCAGAATAATCCCTAGTTCAGCAACCAGATCCTGTTCTTTATTTATTTTAACTAGCCATTATTTTACTAATCTTCTATCTACAAAATCTCATATCCCAAAGTAGAAACATAGATAAGACCACGCTACCAGCAAATATTTTAGTTTCCTGCTTAGGGCTTCATAATTTCTTCATAATTCCTAGAAGAAATTCAGATTTCTTCCGTTTATATCATTTATCCCCATTCAACATGGTTATTAAGTGGTGATGGGCCAGAGAATTCATTCATTTATTTGCTCATCTCAAACTACATTTGTTGACTGACTATTTTGTTCCAGGCACAGTAATAGGCCAGTAAATTTATAAGCCCCAGACAACTCTCTATCAAGATTAAGCTATTCATTTCAGGAAGGGAGAACCACTACTGACTGTCCATGTAAGCTCTACAAATGGCTATCTCCACTCTATTTCATTTTTGTAGTTCCTGTAACTAAGTTCTTCACATTTCTGAACTCTGGAAGACTCTTTCACCTTTTCAAAGAAATAGAGCATACTGCTTCCTTTCCAGAAACTATACATCTCTTCCCAAAGATCCCTCCAATGGATCAAACTTTCTTCTTTCCATTTTTGTTTGTGTAATATTCTGCCATTAATTGTACTTGATTTGATTTGATTTCCCTCTGCCTTCTCAAAACCTCTTCCCTTCAATTTCTTGCTTAGGCTGCTTCTCTGTGTTATACAAGAACCCATTTTCTCCTTCAATGTGGCAAAGAATAAAAATCAATTAATTCTGGTCTTTCAATTTCTCTGAAGGGTTTATCACCTTGCAGCTCCCAAGATAATTTGTAATTACTTCTGGAAAGAACAGTAACACAGTTTTTATACCAATTACTCCCCCTCCCCTGCAGGAGAGCTGTATGAGCAAGCTAGAAGGATATGGAGCTCTCTTTAGGTTGTCCTAACTAGTGCTTTTTCACCTCTAGACTCTCCATGGGAATTTGGTCATTTTTTACCCCTAGTATGATAGTTTTTAGATTATCAAATACTAGAGTTAGATATCAGATGCAACTGGAAACTAGAGTGAGGTACCTAACGTTAAAAAAAAAACAATATTTTCCTCTTACTTTATTCTTCCTACTTTTCTAGTACCTGTTGTATAAACTTTTAGCTGACCATTAAAAATTCCTTTCAACTCTCAAGTGCTATTTTCTAGTGTATGGTGCCTGTTTATAAACAAATAACTATGTGATTGAAAATTACGTATTCCCAACTGATAACTGATACCTTAAAAGGAAATTTCACATAGTACAGTAGGTGCCATGGGACATGTCAAGATTATTAAATTTTTAAATACTGAGACACCAGTTTACTGTAATATTTTGTTTTAAAAGTAGAAAATAACCCCTATAAAATCTGAAATAAGATTAACAATGTGTGAAACTAAAATTTTTATGTGCAAGTCTAGTGGAAATTTGATTCTTCTTTTTGTTTTCTGTGGCCTTTTTAACAGAAAAGCTATGCATTCCTTTAGCTTATGTGTTATACACACAACTTGATAGGTCCAGAGTGTCCACAGCACATCAGGTATACCTTGGACTGTTCACAAAGGGCATGCATGATATACAAACCACCTTCCACAGGATACATGTACTTCATGAAGCTTTATCTCCATAATCCCCTGAGACAGCTCATGTTTTTTAAATGAAAGGAAGCGGAAATTACGAAATGTCTACATTTGAATAAAATTAAGAATGTAAAACAAACTGAGGCCAGAAAAGCCTTTTTTTTTTTTCCTCAGTTGCAGTTTCAAAGAATAACTGGACTGAACTTAGAGTTCTCCGGACCTTTTGTGTCTTCATTTAAAACATTTTCTTTATTTCAAATGAAATAGATTTCCTATGACGTGAAAGGAATAGTTGGGGATGGAAAATTCTGAAGTGTACAAAATAGGAAGTATTTTAAAATTGGCCTAATGGGGACCTACATGTTTGATTGCTACAATTGGAATTGTGTTTTATTTAATCAGAAAAGCAACCTAAAATGAAGGCAAATGTTTAATGTTTCAAAATATGTTTTGTGCTTTTAAAAAAGAAGTACCAAATTTTGCCCTTAGTTATTAGTGTAGAAATAAGTCCAGGATCAAAGTGTCCCTCCCACCTCCTGTTCAAAGTATCTCCCCACTTGTCGTAGTGGTTTTAGTAATATTTGGTTAGAGTTCTCTAGAGTAAATAATGTTTCTTCCCACATGAGAAGGCTGAGTCCTGTGTAGGCTAATTGACTTGTCCATGGTTACATAAAAAGGGTATCAAAGAAGACTGTACGTGTGTGTGTGTGTGTGTGTGTGTGTGTGTGTGTCTTGATGTCAGCTAAATTCCCAAAGTTATAGGTAATAGCCATGAGGAACTTCCGTATTTTACAGAGTTTCAAGGAGATACAAAACATCATCGCCAGAGCTTAAGAAGAGATGGCCAACCTGATTCTTCAACTCTCAATCCTCATAATGACTCCTAGACTATATAAACAGAAAAGTAGAGCTTAACAAAGAGTGCATTTATATATTTCATGAGCTGTTAGCCTAGAAAGAAGTATACTAGCATTTCATCATCTTTCCTTTCTAATGAAAGGAGAAGTGCCTGCTCTTCTGCTCAAACAAGAAAGGAAAAAGGAATTCCTCAAAGAAACTGAGGGTTTCCTCAGGAATGAAACGCTGGCATCTCATTCCCCAGTCTGACATTTACTGAACATAACCAACTTCTTGGCCTACCTGATGGTGCATCACAGTAGATCATGATAAGGAAGCTTTTGGGAGAAATAGATTATCTTGAGTTAAAGAGCAGATAGAACATACATCCTAGTTCCTGTTAATTCTGGAAAATGTTAACTATGCAAATCAGGTTAAAGCAGCTCCCAATAACAAGATGAGAAGAGATGGCAGCCGAAGAACCGTATGCCTTCCTATTATTGAACATGAAAATCATACATGACTCTAGGGCCATGGACACTGTGATCAGATATCGGCAGTAAGTAGATGTAGTATAATGTATATTGGAGCCATCTTAAAAAGACTCCACCCAGGAGAATGGCTTGCTAGTATGAATGTCTCTCAATTAAAAGTAGAGAGTATGAAGTATACATCCAGGGGTAGAAGCTAAAGACGGATAGGGCCAGAGTGCAAGCGATCATGGTGGAAGATTGTTTTATTTGTTAAAAACATTTATTTCCCTACCTGTGGTAAAATTATACTTTCTGCCATATCAACTTCAGCCTTTCCTATGTGACTTGCTTTGCCAATGGGATATAAGCAGAAGTGGCATATAACACTCTCAATTAAAATTTTCTTTAAGTTGTAACCATCTTGTGGTTTCTTCTGTAATGACAGCAGCAGGTCTCAGATAAAGGCTGGTTTCTTCTTTTAAACCCCAGAATAAAGAAGTAGGAGAAAAGATAAGGCCAACCTGCAGAGGACATGTATATAAATTAAATCTAAACCTTTGTTATCGTAAGCCACTAAGGCATGGGTTTGTTTGTTGTCACTGCAGAATTTAGGAAAATACAACTGATACCATCTAGAAAGAGCATTTGGTGGGTGAATAGTATGGACATTTTCCATGTAGGCCTCCAAAGAATTCACAAGTGTATCTCATAGAAAAGCTTATATTTGAGTGCCTGCCCATAAAAGTCATACATGGCTGCCTGTCAAGAAGGTAGGCATATAAGACTGTTGGCCTTTTTCCTCTAACATTGTTTTCTTTCCTCAACATGCAACTGAAAAAAGAGATCTAGAGGCAGAGGAATGAGCCAGAAACAAAGAATGAAAGTTGTAGAAAGTCAGAAACAAAGAATAAAAGGTGGAAAGAGCACAAAATCACACCATTCTCCTCTCTTTAGCAGGGTGGTCCAGGCCTGAAGCTGGAAAGCAGAGAAATATTTTATTTGGATTTGAGATAAGAATTGACATTTGAATTGGATTGGACTAAACTTTGTAAAAGAAAATTGAGTCTTGGTGACCAAAATGAAACTCTTCATATAATATAAAATCTAGACAGCAAAGAGTTCTCTTCAAAATATGATTGATCAGTGTAGAATGGAGATCCGGGTAGAGGTTGGAAAAAGCATTAAAGCATTTTTTCAGTCTTACCCTACAGGGTAAACCCATTACAGTTAGACAGCTTGTTGGTGACAGAAGCTAGGAATCCTAACTCTAAGTACAATACTATTTTGAACATTTATTTCTTAAAGGATAATTTCTATGGAAATTCTATCAATAACAAAAGGCAACTCAACTTTCTATGGTGAATTATTTGGTAGGCCACAACGGGAAAAACTGTAACACAATTTTCTTAGCACTGAAACCCCAATTATAATATTTTGTGTATGTTATTACTCTAGGGAGCCAAAGCATACAATCATCGACAGAGAGCTCTATAGTAATGCCAAAAGCTTTTATTTAATAATGTGTTTATAATTTGTTTCTTGCCTGAGTCTAAAAAGGATCTAAAGTGTTTTCTTCGGCATACATACACCTTTTTAAACACACATCTATTTATTGAACATGGACTGTGTGTGAAGTACTCTTCCATGTTCCTATACTCAACACAATACTGAAAGTAAAGAACTTCATATTTGATACATAAAAACAATAGAGAAATAGAAAATTCCAGCAACTTTTGATCTCACAGTAATGCCAGATCTTTGAATCCTGATACATAAAATTTCATTAATATCTTCACATATTTGTATTCTACAATGACTGTTTTATAAAAAGGTAGTCAATGAAATGGTTTGAGGCAGGGCTCTACTTTCTGCAGGATGTTAATTGAAAAGAAAACACTATAGTTCAAACTACTCTAAGTAGCATTTTAAATAGACATGAGTCAACCAAAGCGTAGTTCCCAAACTCATACTCACGGTTTATTATGGCTAATACAATTTTGGATTAGTAAAATGTGCAATCTTGGACTTACATTTTTAAGTAAAATAAATAATTTATGATACACTGGTGTTCTTTGTGTAATCAAAGGATAGAGTATATTTACTCTTTACATTTTTGTTACTGGATTTTCCTTCCAACAGAAGTAAATATACTAAAAAGGAAAGAACACTTCATAAGAAGTTAGAAGATCTGAGTTATAGTCTTTTTTCACTTACCAGACAACTGCATGAACTTAGACAAGTTATTTAGCCTACTCAGACCTTAGTAATTTAGTCTAAAAATGATTTTAACTAGATAACCTATGCTGCGCTTTCTGACTTGAAATTTTGTGATCCCAACTGAACATTAAGTGGAATATTAAAATACAATACAATCAGTTGAGAGTCACAGTGTAAAAAATTCAGCAAGTGGAGTTCACAAATTCCTGAAATTAAGATTGTATTTAAATTTCTTTCTAAGGAAATATTATCATGAACTATGACCAGAATTGTGTCTACTAACTGTCACAAATATTTGCTAAAATAAATATTACTAAACAAATATTAAATGCAATGCTGTATTGAATAATTTGTCTCTCCTCTTCCACTTGACAATATTGTCTTCTATAGCAATGCATTTCTAGCTAAGGACCTTGTGCAATTATTGAATTTCATTTTAAACTTTAGTGTTGCCCACTGCTGTGAGGTACAGTCTGGTATTAAGCTCTAAACCATAGGTCTGAATTGGAAAGACATTTGATAGGCTAAAACCATTTCACTTTATTCCCTTGCCCAATGATTTCCTGCACTGAATGTTCAAAATTTGTGAATCCTGGCCAACAGCACTTTAAAATATGTTTATAACATGTTCTTTCCCCAGCTTGGAAATAGATATCAACTTTGAAGGAAACATATCATCTGATTAACATCTGATTAAAATAATAACAAAAAAATTTAAACTTTTAACTATAAAGTAGAACTATAAAAGGATGCAAACAGTGTCTAGGCACCCTGCTGAAAAAGAGAAAGGGTTTGTGAAGGAGTAAAGAGAGAGTGGAAGAATGTCTGGCCTCATTTATCTATTCAAAATATTTAACTTCCATTGGTGCCAGATGAACAAGTCAAAATCCTTTCCCTTAAAGAATTCAACGTATGAGAAACTAGTGGGTAGTCAGAGAAAGTCAGTGACACTTGAAAGTGTCCTGGTAAACATGGAAAAAGAGTGGAAAAAGGATTCCAAGAGAACAGAGGGATGAAAATCTAACTCTGCCTTGAAATAATTTACAGAGAATGAGATGCCATTGATGCACCATAATGAACAGGTTGAAATCACCCAGTCAATGATCGCAGAAAAGCCATTTCAGGTAGAAGGTCACTAAATACACACACAAAATAAGAGAAATGAAGTATAATAGAGAAAAAAGCAACGAGAAACAAAAGTGAAGAGGTAAATATGGCTAAGATCATATTAAGTCTTATATACTGTATTATGGTAAGACATTTGTGTTTGAAACAATAAATAATGGATGCCATTGGAAAATTTAAAAATCTAGAGTACAAAAATATTATATAATAATTATTGTGTTAGTTTGCCAAAGCTACCATGACAAAGTACTACAAACTGGGTGGATTAAACAACAGAAATTTGTTGTCTTACAGTTCTGGAGGCTAGAAATATGAAGTCAATGTATTGGCAGGGTTAATTTATAAAGGGTGTGAGACGTATGTTTATTGCGGCATTATTCACAATAGCAAAGACTTGGAACCAACCCAAATGTCCAACAATGATAGACTGGATTAAGAAAATGTGGCACATATACACCATGGAATACTATGCAGCCATAAAAAATGATGAATTCACGTCCTTTGTAGGGACATGGATGAAATTGGAAATCATCATTCTCAGTAAACTGTTGCAAGAACAAAAAACCAAACACCGCATATTCTCACTCATAGGTGGGAATTGAACAATGAGAACACATGGACACAGGAAGGGGAACATCACACTTCGGGGACTGTTGTGGGGTGGGGGGAGGGGGGACGGATAGCATTGGGAGATATACCTAATGCTAGATGACGAGTTGGTGGGTGCAGTGCACCAGCATGGCACATGTATACATATGTAACTTACCTGCACGTTGCGCACATGTACCATAGAGCCTAAAGTATAATAATAATAATAATAATCATAATAAAAAGAAAAAATAAAAAAAATAAAAAATAATAAATAATAAATAAATAAATAAATAAAAAGAAATTTAATTGCCATTGTAGCAGCATTAAGAAGTAGGGCCTTAATGAGGTTATAAGGCCGTGAGGGCTCCATGCTCATGGGTGTGGTTGGTGACAGTATAAAAGAATGAGTTTGGCCCTCTCTTGTTCTCTCTAGCCTTCTTTCTTTCCACCATGTTATGACATAACAAGAAGGCTCTCACAAGATGCTGATACCTTGATTTGGACTTCCCAGCCTTCAGAAATGTTAGCTAATAAATTTCTGTTCATTATAAAAAAATAAAAATAAAAAATAAAAAAATAAAAATAATAAAAATAAAAATAAAAAAATAAAATAAAGGGTGTGAGAAAAAAATAAGTTTTATGCCTTTCCGCTAGTTTCTAGTGGTTACCTATAAATCTTTGGTGTTCCTTGACTGTAGATGTGTCACCCCATCTCTGCTTTCATGCTCACATAGTGTTTTCCCTGTGTGCATGTATGTGTCCATATTTCCCCATTTTGTAAGGATACCAGTCATAATGAATTAGGGACTCTCCCTACTCCAATATTCCCTCATCTTAATTAATTAGATCTGCAGTGACCCTATTTCCAAATATGTTCACATTCTGAGGTACTAGGGGTTAGGACATCAACATATGATTTTTGAAGAGACACAATTTAATGCATAATAATTGAATTGTAGTAAACATTTTCAAAAGATTATCCTGGTAATATTATTGCAGCTGACATACTGGAAACAAAGCTGCTATGGGGAAGACCAGCAAGAATCTCTTGTCATAACCTAAGAAAGAAAAACATGTTGGCTTGAACTACAATAGCAGCCATAGAGAGAACAAATTTTAGAGATATTTAAGATGTGGCACTGACAGAATATAATGAGTAATTTTACATAGGATTTTATGGCAAAAAAAGAAGCTGAAGTGACTGAGTTTTCTGGAAAACTGAACAGGTTGTAGAATTATTAATAAAAAAAGGAATGTTATAGAAGAAAGTTTGAACAAAGATCATGTGCTTAGCTTTAATATACCTGTGAGACATCCCAGTCAACATGGTAAAGGGACTGGAAAACATGAATCAAAATCTCAGGTTAGAGATTGTACATTTGGAACTCAGGAAAATCAAGATGGTAAATGACACTGTGAGCAACTAAAAGAAGTAAAGGGAAAAAGAATAATGGAAATAGTAATATTTAAAAGTTGGTTTAAGAAAAAGTAAAACCCATAGTAACTCAGAATAAGTAAAGACAGAAGTAACAGATAATGGGATTCTAGAAACCAACGAAGGATAGTGTTAATAAAAAGAAGGAAAAAGTGGTCAGTAGTGTCAACAGTAACAGATTTCTAGTAACAGAAAATTATCCTTTGGAAATCATTGGTGACTTTAGCATGAGCAATTTGGTGAAGTATAGCAAAGATGCATTATGTGTGCATCACACCTACTTGAATTCAGTTATTTGGTCTCTGCCAAAACAATAATAGTAATAATAACAATAATTTAAATAGTGTGGACAATTCTGTCTGACATTTCAATCAATGAGAATATGTATATGTTTTCAGTAATAAATATCAGGAGAGATAAGGCTTTGCTGATCTCCCAATCAGTTTTGATTTTATATTGGTTCTAAAAATTGAGAATCTTGCCATGCTATGTAATTCTTGTGTTATAAGATATTTTTATACTTTTGTACATAATGGCCCTTCACCTCCAAGAATACATCATCTACATATCAGATGTTCAGCCAGAACAAAACAAAATGAGCCATCCTTTCAACTTTGTGAGAAAAATGATGAGATAGGTTTATGGAAAGACAGCAGAAGAATCTTCTTATAACAGGTTTGTAGTAAATTTGACTCTGACATCTTTATCTTCTGTGTTGACTTTAGAAATTAGTCTCTCTATATAACTCTATTTTATCTACAAATGGTGGTATTTATCAAATGGTGGCATCAGAGGAGACACAAACAAAATGAAAGAGAAAATGTGATAAAACAAGTAAAATGATTAGTTTGTATCTATCAATTTGGTTGGTTGATTAACTTATTAAAACTACTGTGCTTTTGACTATGATTGACAATGTTACTTACAGAAGTGAAGTGTTATTATCACCAATTGCATTCATCTTTAGAAAACCTAGAAGACTTTATTTTGTTAGAATCATGGCTATACCGTCCAGTGTTCTGATGTCAGTACTCCAACACCAGAAGTTGTATAATGATACAGAGTACTCCTAATTGCCACACTCTTCCAGAGTCTTAGAACTAGAAAACCAAATAATAATTGAAAATAGATTTACTTCTTTCTCTGAAATTAAAAGCACCTGAGACTTAATCACTCTGGGATAGCTTAATTCCCAAGTAAGAACATGGACTAATAATCTCAGAGGAGTCCTTTATGTCCTTGCTATTCTTCTGAGGTGTTAGAATTTTCTAAAAAGAATAAACAGTAATGACTACTGAATGTTCATGAGCAGAATATATTATAATGTTGAAAGAGTGGTTTGAATTTATTTCCTTAGAAGAAGTGATGGTTGGTGGCAATGGGACAAGAAATAGAGGTCATATTATTGCCTTTGTACTTCTTATGAAATAAGGAGTAAAGAGTAAGAATGAATAGCTAATTCTGAGTATGGAAAGATGTTCTAGTAGTGTTCCTACATGGTAAATTGGGGTGAGATAAGCTAAATATATTAAAAACACGAGTAGCAAGGGGAAAGAATTTGTTCATGACAAACTAGCCTAACAGAGTAAAGGAAAAAAATACCAGAGGACTATAAAAAGTTATAATTGATCAACACAATAGCAGCTAATTTCAACACAGACAAGGGCCAGGAGAAAATAATCGCAAAAATAAAATCTTATTTTAAAAAGTTTATATATGCCGATAGTTTTTTAATGTTCTGCAAACTTTCAGCACAAACATTTATACGTTTTTGTGGTCAATTCAATAAAAGCACCTAGTCTATTAAGAAGGCTAACAAGAGGATTGGATGAAATATTTGTTTATAAAACAAGTGTGAAAGGAGCTAGAGTAGGCTTTGGTAATATGCCAATAAAGTATTTGTTGATTCCTACTTTAAGAAAAAATGTACAGAAAATATTTCACTGATTCATAGAATTTACAAACTTAATGATTGTTCCTATTAGTCTTTTACTTATTGCTGAGGAGACATCCACAGCAAGAAAGGATCAGGGAAGAAACAGAGAAAAACAGGTTAGCACTGAAGTTTCTCAGAGAAAAGTTTATACAAAGGAAGAAGAAGAGATTATGGAAAAGAGTGTTATGTTTTCATTTTTCCTTGGTAATACCACCTTTTTTTTTAAGTTTGAGACGCACTGAAGGTGTGAATACAAACACATGCTTACACATACAACAACATTCTTACTCCCATTCTTCATGCTTGTGAAAGATATCTTCGTAGATAGCCTCACAGAATCATGGGTATTCATATGCACATGCTTTAATTATAGTTATGGGAAAATGAAGAAGAGTTCTAAACGTAACTTGTACATAGGGAAGGTAAAAGAAAGGCTACAGGCTAAAAGCTTGGAAATATAGTTGCAGGAGGAGATTAAAAGATTCAATTCTTCATTCAAAGTAGCCACTAAGGTTACTAATATGGTTACATTATAAAATAGGGGACCTAAACAATTGAAACATTTTCTCTTTATCTTGGTACATTGCTGATGACAATATATTCTAATTCAGTTCTTATACCACCTGTCATTTTGCATGTGGATAAAGTGGCAGATATTGTGGGTTGGTTGACTAATGTCCATCTCAATCTCCTTATTCTTTGTTGCCTCTAGTTTTAAATATTTTAAACAAAAGCATAACTAGAATTCCCGATCTTCTTTGCAGCTACAAGTGAGCATGTGCACAGTTCAGACAATAGGAAGTAAATGGAAGTCTGCAGGGGTTGCCTCTTCCCTTGGACATTGACACTGTTATGAGACTAAGGGCCACTTTTACTAGCCCTGCACTTCCCATCACTGGACTTCTTAGCATAGCATAAAAATACCTGAAACTCTCTAGTCAAGTTTTCACTTGACCATCACTCATCTCTGAATGCAATTTATAATTGATATAGGATGATAGGAGGAGCACAAAATAAAGAGCAGAGAAAAGAGAAGGAAGATCATGAGACGAGAAGGTGAAAAGGGTCCTCGGGAGTGATATGCATTCAAAAATAGAAATAATCACTCATTTCCAACTCATGTATCAAATGCAGTATGCCAAGGTCAAATTCATAAATTTGAACTGATATTACATCAGTGCAGAAATGTAGAGCAAATAATACAGCATTCTTTATCTAAAACTCTTGGGGCCAGATGTATTTCAGTTATATATATATATACACACACATATATATGCATAGAAATGTAGCATGTTTTATATATTGTATTTAACATTGCATCCCCCCAGTAAGGTCCTTAAAATACTTTAATGTTTCTGTATGGTAACGTAAGTGTAGTCACATTAAAAGAAATAAGAAAGACCATAAATAGTTTTGTCATAGTTAACTTCAGCACTTTCGAATTAATCATAGAAGTAATTTTGTTTTCAGAGTTCTTTGGAGTTTGAAGTTGGGACTCTCAAGCTGTGATAACTAAAACGTGTGTAGTTTTTATATTGGGTCCTCTACATATGTTAATCTGTTTAATCTTCACAAAAATTTTATGAAGTGGGTGCTTATAATCATCCCCATTTTGCAGACTGAAAAACTAAGTAGAAGAGAAGTAAAGTAACTAAACCAGAGTCATCCAGGATGTATCCATGTCGAGATTTGATCACAACGTGGATATGGCACCACTCTGTATGGTTACACTATATCATAGTATAACCAAAATGCTATATTATTCACCTTGATAGAAACACACACGCATCTATATAATGAAAACCATGAAACAGATCAGTGGAAGCTCTTTTTTCTATATTGCCTCTGAATAATTTCTGACCAACATTCATGTGTAGTATAATCTGCTAATAAAAATGAATTCTTAGTTGGTCAAGTATTTTTAAAGAACTACCAGTTTGGGGAATAAAATAAGACAGTATAGAAAGGAAGGAAAAGAATGGGGATGAAAGAAAGAGAAAGAAAGAAAGAAAGAGAGAGAGAGAGAAAGAAAAACAAAGAAAGAAAAAGAAAGAAAGAAAGAAAGAAAAAGAGAAAGAAAGAAAGAAAGAAAGAAAAAGAAAGAAAGAAAGAAAGGGAAAGAAAGAAAGAAAAGAAGAAAAGAAAAGAAAGAAAAGAAGGAAGGAGGGGAAGAAGAAAAGGAAGGAGAAAGAAAGAAAAAAAGAGGGAACAAAAAAGAAAGTATAACTCATGCATAAGCTTAAATTATGAAAGAATATACAGAAGTAAAATATATTTCTTCAACACATATTTATAACAATGATTTAAAAATCAAAATTCACAACTTGCATTTTAAATTGAGGAATATAGAGCAATAATCAGCTCAAGTAGAGTTCATAAAAATGACTTTTAGGTGTGAGTTTTAACCCAAGATTTAAAGGAGGTGATAAAAATAAAGTAGCAGAGAAAAGGCTTGGAGAAAACCCTGAGAGTGGCAAAAAGGGAATTTTGGTGAGTAAAAAACATGTATGTGTTATCAGACAGATTTGGCCCTGGTGTGCCTCCCTACCCACCCTCAACTTTCCCACCCTCTGCTGGAACTGATAAAAGGTAAGAACATTATTATGTACCAGAACAACAAATGTAGAGTCTATGAAAGAAAAAATAATCGTGCAACCTGGAGAATCTGGGGTTAGTAAGAGAAGAAAATTGCTGAGATACTTAGCTTAGTCCCTATCATGATGCTCCATAAATTTTGATGTTATAGAATAACAGAAAAAGGTAAAGGAATTCTAAGAAGGGGTAGACATCTCTATAGAAAATGCCTGTTTCTTATCCTCAAGATTTCAAAACTTTATGAGAATTACACAAACATGTCTCAATGGATCTAGAGAATGACAGTGAAAAATGTCAGGACATCAGAAGTTATTTTCATGACATAAAGAATTTAGAGAAGTTAACTCTGGGATTAGAAGGCTCAATTTATTCAGGGTCGGCATCTAAAGAACAATAGGGTTTGGTGATTGGAATTTTTAAGCACGGAAAGATGCTCACACGATTTCTCAATATTTCCCTTTTTAAATCACAAAACCAAAAGACTATAACTTAAAGTCAGCTTAAGTTTTCAAATTAACATTTGCTACCAATTAGTTCATAATGAGTGTTCATCTGAAATGTTTAATGACCATAAGAAAGCTTTTAAAATTGAAAAACTTTTATGTTCAGTACTTATGTTGTTACCCTGCCTGGCTTATTATTGCAACAAGTTTGATCACCCAAGAGTTCATAAGATTTTAAACAGGAGGACTTGGCCCTCAAGCAGGATGACAGGGCCTTTGCCTCTCTTTAACATCCTGCATAGGAAATCTTTTAAACAAAGAGTAGATCCCAGTTGCTTGTTTTGTACTTAAACCTCACACTAATCCCATTGCCATCAATAGAAAGTTTGTATGTGGATTGAGTATGGGCTGCCCATTCACAGAGCCACTGAGAAAAGGAAATGCCCTTTTATTTCATTGTTAAGTCCAGTTTCCTTAACTTTATTTATTTCAGTCTAATTAGTACTACAAAGAATTTTTCCTAACTTTATTGGGAATACTTCTAAAGTTTCACCATTAAAAGCAATGTGTACTCTTAAGTTTTTTTTGTTCTTGATTAAAATAGTTTTAAATCATAAATGGGTAATTTTATTAAATGCTAGATAGCAAACTTTTACAAGGTCATAGTATTTTTCCATCTTAATCCATTCATGTTTCTTATGTTAATGAATATACTAATTTAGAATAATATTTGTGTTACTTAGAAAACCCACTTGGTCATGATTTTTATTAACATTTCTGAATTTGATGTGACATTAATTTATTTAATTCTGCTTTGAATATCAGGTTTATACTAGTCTCAAAGGTAAATTGAATAGCCTTTTTAATTTTTTTTGTCCAAAACTTTAAAATTATTGACATGAAGTATTCTCATGTATTTTTTAACCATGGCTTTATCTGTAGCTGCATTCTTTTTCATTTGTAATATTTATTTGCTCTTATCACTTTTTCCTTTAATGAAGCTTTCCAAAGATTTTATGAGTTTTTCAAAAGTTAAGCACAAAAAAAAACTCCAATGTTACTTTATACTCCATTAATTTCCATTCTCTTATTTTCTAGCTATCTCTTTCATGATTTTACTGTTTTTCATCTAGCCTCTTGAATTTAATGTTGGCTCACTACTTTTCTCTTTTTCTCTAATATATTAATTTAAGGCTATATATTTCCTGTTAAACTATAATTTAGCTATATCTCGTGAGTTTTAATTTGAATTATTTCCAGTATTTCAGTCTCTAGATATTTAATAATTTCTAACTTTATTAATTAACATTAATTAAAAAAATTTTAAGATGATATAAGTAACTTTACCCTTTTTGTTCTTTTTTACATATTAATATATGATCTGCATGATATTATCTCTAAACTTTGTTAATACCTTATTTTTATGCTGGCATTTCATCTAGTTTTTATAAATATTCAATTCTAGAAAAGAAGGCATATTCTTTATTTTTTAGGGTATAAAAATCCCACATACAACTGTAAGATTGATCGAGGAATATGTGATTATTCTGTGTACTTATTTTTTACATTTTCCTCTACAACTTTCTAAAAAAGCTTTACTGGAATTCTTTATTTTTCCAGTTGTCCTTGTAATGCTATTAATTTTATTTGATGTTTTTCAATATCACATTTATGTTAATTGCATAAAAGTTCATGATTAGTGTATCTTCTTAGTAGTTTGTTCCATTTATCACTCTATTATGTCTGTCTTTAATCCTCATTAATGCTTTTTACTCAAAATTCTATTTTCTACTATTTATACTAACCCATTTTCTTTTGATTAAAAAATGCCTGCTTTATCTTTGTTAGCTGCTGGTTTGAATTTCCAGCACTGAATGGGGGAGATCAGCGGAGAATAAGAATAGGAGGATGGGGCAGTTCTATTTTAGCTGAGTGCCATTGCGTTCTTTGTATCTGGCAGATAGTTAAAGCTGACAAAGTGTGGAATCTGAGTCTCTGGATATCTTACCTGTAACTCTCATGCATCAGATAATGCATTCCTCTCCCCAGACTTATAAGTCCTCCCACAGCCTCTTCTTCTCTGGTAGTCTGGACCGCACAGCTCATGCATTCTTTCTCCCTTAAGGCAGTTATCTAGGGTAGGATTTTAAATGGCCATAGCTCTGCTCTCTGTCCACATGGTCCATATTCAGTACAAGGGAAATACTTACAAAATCTATACTTGTACAAACCCTGAGATGGCAGTCCAGTCCCAGGACAACCACACACTCCTGGCTATACCATCACCACTACTCAGGCCAAATTGCAACTTTGTGAAGTCCCAGGCAGCAGTCATGTCTCATTCCATGGGCAAAGAGACACTCTTGGTATCTTGTTGAAGCCAAGTCTCTCAAGACTTAAAATAATGAAGGTAGAATTCCCCATATTACCTCTTCCTCCCATACACATACATTTTGGGAGGAGGAATTGGGATTCTTAGCTCTACTCTTCCAAGAATCCTCCTCAAATGTACCTATTGATGCACAACTGCCTCATTTTTATTTATTGTGAGTACCAATATATTTGTGCTTATTTGGGTTATTTTATTTTCATTTATTTATTGGCTGTTTTTTTTTCTCAGAATGTATTGCATTAATGGAGTTTTATTCACATCCTTTGTTTCCTCTTCAAAGTTATACATAGTATTTCCTTTGTTTTAATGGCTTTCCCTAAATGTGTAAAACTATATAAATGTGCACAATTTTTTATTTTTCACAAAGCCTAACATTGACCAATATTTCTATTTTTCCCTTAACAAGTAAACTGGGATACTTTAATTCCCCCCAAACTTGTCATCTTTCATGTTACTGTTATTACATGTTGTTTCTAAAAATAAAATTTATTTTTATTTTTTAGTTAGTTATGAAATTCAATGCTTATTTTGTTAAATTTAGCAAGCATTTATAGTATCTCATATAAGCCCTCTTCTTTGTTCTGGTGTCACACTGGCAAATAAGAAAATTTCCTGCCTTTATCTAACTTTCATTTATCTTTTTTAAATTTTTTCTTTGCTCACTACTGTTTCTTGCTATGCTTTCCTTTGGGTTCTATTTCTTTTTTTGTTGGAGGACATCCTTTAGTAGTTTCAGCAAGAGTCTTTAGCAGCAAAGCTTTAAAGTGTTTGTATATCTGAAAATTACTTTATTTTATCCTATTATTGAATTGGAAAATATATACATAGTCATGCACCATGTAATGAGGTTTTAATTGATGAAAGACCACATATATGACAGGGATCTTATAAGATTATAATACTACAATTTTACTGTACTTTTTCTCTGTTTAGATATACAAATACTTACCATTGTTTTACAATTGCCTACCATATTCAGCACAGTAACATGCTGTATAGGTTTGTAGCCTAGGAGGAATAGGCTAAACCATATAGCCTAGGTATACAGTAGGTGATCCCATCTAGGTTTGTGTAAATATTCTCTATGATGTTTACATAATGACAAAAATCACCTAGTGATGTATTTCTCAGAACAAAGTCTTATCAAGCAGCATGACTATATAGTTGACCCTTGAACAACACTGGAGTTAGGGGTGTATACATCTCACATAGGCAAATATCCAAGCATAACTTTTTAAAATCCCCAAAACTTAACTACTTATAGCCTACTGTTGAAGGGAGGCCTCACTAATAGCATAAATAGTTGACTAAAACATATTTTGTATGTTATATGCATTATATACTGTGTTTTTACAATAAAGTAAGATAGAGAAAAGCAAATGTTTTTAAGACAATTATAAGGAAGAGAAAATATATTTATTATGCATTAAGTGAAAGTAGATCATCATAAAGGTCTTCATCTTCATCAACTTCATATTGTTTAGGCTGATGAGGAAGAGGAGGAGTTAGTCTTGTTTTCTCAGGGGTAGTAGAGGCAGAATAAAATCTGCATATAAGTGGACCCACATGGTTCAAACTTGTGTTGTTCAAGGGTCAATTGTATATGTAGGTATGTATGCACACACATACACACACACACCACATATTAACTGAATTGTAAAAAACATTCAATATTTCAGTCAAAGGGTTAACTACATACTTTGCATAAGTAGTCAAAGATAAAATGGAGACTATCACTTAAAATAGAGTTTATGAAGGAAAATTTAAAACATATTCTTTATAAGACTGTCTCCAGTGTATGTCTAATAGAATTTGCAGGAGATGAGAAGACTAAGAATGGCAAACAGATAATGGCAAAGTTATTTTCTAGGATTCAAGAAAATTATATAACTTGATATGCCTATGAATAGGCATATCCAGGCAGATTGCCACTGTGAAGAGAGAAGTACTTAGGTTTGGTCTAAATTCCTGAGTTGCTGGAAGAGCATTTCTGGTCTGTTAATTTGAGAGCCAAGGGTATTTCTGATTACTGTTAATGGGACAACCACTCCCTGCTTCTCAGCAGCATTCAGGTGACCAGTTCCAAGTCTCCTGCCCTGCACAATGACTGTGGCCTAGATCTCTTCAAAGTTTTATTAATCATCCCAGCTCCTAAGCCTTAAGTATGGTACAATTACCAACTTACTACATATTTGACATTCCTCTTCATTTCTAGCACCTAGAAATTGTCATTTTTTTGTTTAAAAGTTCAGCTTTATTAAAAATAATTTTGCTGCATTTTTGGCTTTCTATTGGATGTGCTTGGAGTAGTCGGCATACTTTGCATCTTCAGCTTTCTATATTGATCTAAAGTCCCCCAATAACTTATTTCTCCATCGCAGTGGAAACCATTATTTGTGTGTAATTGACCTTTGAAACTCCCTTGAACATGCCATTGTGCTTTCTTCTGTGCCTTTGTCCATTTCATTTCTCAGAATGTCTTCTCTGTGCTTTCCACTTTTCCACAAACTATCATTATTTAAGGTGAATCCAGATTTCCTCTCCTTTCCAGCTTGAAGTAATCTCTCCTTCCATGAAATCCCCATGTCATTAATTCCCTAAAGATATTATTCTCCACCTTTTTAATATTGCAAAGAAGTTTAAATTTTTTCCATGGAAGGTTCAATAATTTGAGTCTATAAAACAAACTGATAATAGACCAGGTTAACAGGAAAAGAAGGCATACAAACTTATTAACATGAATACATGTGCATGGGGTAATATGCACCTCATGAAATATGAAAACTCAAAGGGGCCAGATAGTTTACACTTTTATATCATCTTGAGATTACAGGAAGCTTAGGGGCTTGCATCATGGTAAGACAGTTTATGTGAGGGAGAGAAAAGGCATGGCTAGCAAAGGCTGTCTTGTTATGCAGATGAAGCCTCTAACGTAACAGCACTCAGAAAGAGTAGATGGTAGCCTGTTGTAACGGTTTCTCTGTCAGAACTTCAAAGGTCATACTCTCAGTCTCTCTCTCTCCTCTGAGATAATCTTTCTAGATCTAGACAAGGAAGGTCTCAGAGAAATCCTGTCTCCTTATTTTGCTAATGTAGACTTTACAGATAAAAATCTGCTCCAGAAAAAAGCAGCTTTGCAGGGCTATTTCACTCAGCAGATCCTGTGAATGCCATCTAGAAAGATGTCAGAATGTATCCTGGGTTGAGATATTTTTGGTTTCCTTTAGTCTCCCATTTAAAGCTCATTTTTAGAAAGTTCAACATATTAAAATAGGATTGGTATCTGTGAAGTGATTTGGGTTATAGGTCGTCAGATAAGAGATTGGCAAAGGGAAGGAAAAGAACATAGATTTAAACAAGGAGTCCATATTTTCTTGAATCAGTCTTCTAGTCTTGAGAATAGGTTTAGACAGCTGTGTCCCATTCCAGGGGGTGAAATTGTGATAGGTTTTCAAAGCAAGGCCTCTCTATATAATACAGGCAAACAGATGTTTAATAAGAAGCATTTCTATGGAAACAGAAGAAAAAATAAAGATTCATATCTGGAGAAGTCTGTAAGTTAGTTTTTCTACAGTCTCTGAAGCATATTCAGTTGGAATGGGCAGGCAGTGGCAAAGTAAGTGATTTTTCTGAATTGTAGTTTGAATCAGATGTTTCAGTGAACTTTCTGAGTGTCCATACACCCTCCAGGCATGAAGGTTGTTCATATACAAGTTGCTGTAGTGATTTCTCCCAAAGTTTATATCAGGTTTTCCAGCTTCAGTTTGTAGAAAATTTCAGCTTCAAGAAAAGCATAGTTTTAACTTCTAGTGATTTTAAGTCAGAAGGGTAGGAGAAAAACTGGAAACATTAGTCTGGAGAGTCATAGCCAGATATTGGAGGAAACTAAAAGTTTAGAATTTAGTCCTAATTACAGATAATAAAATTTTGAAGTCAGAAGTGTAGGAAAAAAACTGGAAACATTAGTCTGGAGAGTTATAGCCAGATATCAGAGGAAACTAAAAGTTTAGAATTTAGTTCTAATTACAGATAATAAAATTTCAAAGGAAAAAACAAAAAATGAATGAACTAGAATCTAATAATGGGTGCTCTATGAATTTTCTTCTGAAACAATTTTTCTTTCTACATTTGCCCTCATTTTTATCAAAAATATTTACTGTAAGACTAATTTATTTGCAAAATTAGTTTAATCTTTGGCCTGATTATTTACATAAGGTAAACAAGAATGGTGATTGGGCATGTGGGCTTTTTTGAAGTTGGCTTAGCTGGAAGTTTTTATAAGACATTTTGCATTCGACTTTTAAAAAGCCTCTCAAGGCTTAGAAGCCAACCCAAGGATTTGACTCACCCTCAGATAGTGTCTATAATACTTGTACAAATTGAGTAAATACATCTCTTTTTGAAGTCCCAAAAAAATCTTAAGGTTCTTGGGACTATGAGAAAGTGACATTCTCTACTTACCATAAGTTAGGAACCTTATAAGGCAACAGTGGAGACAAGATACTGACCAGTCTTTCTCCAAGTCTACTTGCTTTATAAAGTCAATCTCTCAAAATAGTCTGGTCAAATCTGAAAAGATGATGTTCCTGTCAAAGTCTTGATAACCAGTGCCTCTAACAGTGTCCTGTTACAAAACAGATTCTTATTGGACTTATATAAATATCTATATTGTTGTAAAATAAGAATACTTATGACCGCTTCTGAATTCTTGAGGAACTAGATAAAAAGGTAAATGTTTCATTTTTCTCTCACAAAAATATATGTTACTCAATTGCTGTCACCTATAGATAGAAAGAAAAAAGCTTTATTGACTAAGAAAACAAAACATTAAAAAATCAGCAATGTCTCAAACAACAAAAGTCATAAAACATAATTTTAGTCCTCCATCGGTTCAGTCCCATGTAATTAATTTTTGTTCAACTTCTTGTTAAGCTATCAGTCTTATGGGTCTACTTTTTTTTTTTCAGTTTTTGACATTTTTATCCAGTGCAATTGTATAATCTCAAAGTTGTCAGAAACCTGAGTACTTGGTGTAGTCTTTTCCATGAACCTCTTTAAGAAACAACACTTTAGAATTTGCAAAGAGATTTTAGAAAAAAGCATCCAAATAAAGCAATTTACTACTGACAATAAGACTTAAAATGGTCATGGTTAAACATGCAATTAACAAGATAATCTGGTCATTTCCTCTGATCTACAGCAATTTAGCATCTCAGATTTTTAGAAATCTCATACAATTTTGAAACATATATTAATAATGTACCTATATAGGGGGAGGAGCCAAGATGGCTGAATAGGAACAGCTCCAGTCTACAGCTCCCAGCGCAAGCCACGCAGAAGACGGGTGATTTCTGCATTTCCATCTGAGGTACCGTGTTCATCTCACTAGGGAGTGCCAGACAGTGGGCGCAGGTCAGTGGGTGAGTGCACCGTGCGCCAGCTGAAGCACGGGCGAGGCATTGCCTCACTCGGGAAGTGCAAGGGGTCAGGGAATTCCCTTTCCAGGGGTGACATACGGCACCTGGAAAATCGGGCCACTCCCACCCGAATACTGTGCTTTTCCGACGGGCTTAGGAAACGGTGCACCAGGAGAGTATAGCCCACACCTGGCTCAGAGGGTCCTACACCCACGGAGTCTCACTGATTGCTAGCACAGCAGTCTGAGATCAAACAGCAAGTCGGCAGCGAGGCTGGGGGAGGGGCGCCCGCCATTGCCCAGGCTGGCTTAGGTAAACAAAGCAGCCTGGAAGCTTGAACTGGGTGGAGCCTACCACAGCTCAAGGAGGCCTGCCTGCCTCTGTAGGCTCCACCTCTGGGGGCAGGGCACAGACAAACAAAAAGACAGCAGTAACCTCTGCAGACTTAAATGTCCCTGTCTGACAGCTTTGAGGAGAGCAGTGGTTCTCCCAGCACGCAACTGCAGATCTGAGAACGGGCTGACTGCCTCCTCAAGTGGGTCCCTGACCCCTGACCCCCGAGCAGCCTAACTGGGAGGCACCCCCCAGCAGGGGCAGACTGATACCTCACACAGCCGGCCAGGTACTCCAACAGACCTGCAGCTGAGGGTCCTGTCTGTTAGAAGGAAAACTAACAGAAAGGACATCCACACCAAAAACCCATCTGTACATCACCATCATCAAAGACCAAAAGTAGATAAAACCACAAAGATGGGGAAAAAACAGAGCAGAAAAACTGGAAACTCTAGAAAGCAGAGTACCTCTCCTCCTCCAAAGGAACGCAGTTCCTCACCAGCAACGGAACAAAGCTGGATGGAGAATGACTTTGACAAGCTGAGAGAAGAAGGCTTCAGATGATCAAATTACTCCGAGCTACGGGAGGATATTCAAACCAAAGGCAAAGAAGTTGAAAACTTTGAAAAAAATTTAGAAGAATGTATAACTGGAATAACCAATGCAGAGAAGTGCTTAAAGGAGCTGATGGAGCTGAAAACCAAGGCTCGAGAACTACGTGAAGAATGCAGAAGCCTCAGGAGCTGATGCGATCAAATGGAAGAAAGGGTATCAGCCCTGGAAGATGAAATGAATGAAGTGAAGTGAGAATGGAAGTTTAGAGAAAAAAGAATAAAAAGAAACAAGCAAAGCCTCCTAGAAATGTGAGACTATGTGAAAAGACCAAATCTACGTCTGATTGGTGTACCTGAAAGTGATGGGGAGAATGGAAACAAGTTGGAAAACACTCTGCAGGATATTATCCAGGAGAACTTCCCCAATCCAGAAAGGCAGGCCAACATTCAGATTCAGGAAATACAGAGAACGCCACAAAGATACTCCTCGAGAAGAGCAACTCCAAGACACATAATTGTCAGATTCACCACAGTTGAAATGAAGGAAAAAATGTTAAGGGCAGCCAGAGAGAAAGGTCGGGTTACCATCAAAGGGAAGCCCATCAGACTAACAATGGATCTCTCGGCAGAAACCCTACAAGCCATAAGAGAGTGGGGGCTGATATTCAACATTCTTAAAGAAAAGAATTTTCAACCCAGAATTTCATATCCAGCCAAACTAAGCTTCATAAGTGAAGGAGAAATAAAATACAGACAAGCAAATGCTGAGAGATTTTGTCACCACCAGGCCTGCCCTAAAAGAGCTCCTGAAGGAAGCGCTGAACATGGAAAGGCACAACCGGTACCAGCCACTGCAAAATCATACCGAAATGTAAAGACCATCGAGACTAGGAAGAGACTGCATCAACTAACGAGCAAAATAACCAGCTAACATCATAATGACAGGATCAGATTCACACATAACAATATTAACTTTAAATGTAAATGGACTAAATGCTCCAGTTAAAAGACACAGACTGGCAAATTGGATAAAGACTCAAGACCCATCAGTGTGCTGTATTCAGGAAACCCATCTCACGTGCAGAGACACACATAGGCTCAAAATAAAAGGATGGAGGAAGATCTACTAAGCAAATGGAAAACAAAAAAAGGCAGGGGTTGCAATCCTAGTCTCTGATAAAACAGATTTTAAACCAACAAAGATCAAAAGAGACAAAGAAGGCCATTACATAATGGTAAAGGGATTAATTCAACAAGAAGAGCTAACTATCCTAAATATATATGCACCCAATACAGGAGCACCCAGATTCACAAAGCAAGTCCTGAGTGACCTACAAAGAGACTTAGATTCCCACACATAAATAATGGGAGACGTTAACACCCCACTGTCAACATTAGACAGATCAACGAAACAGAAAATTAACAAGGATACCCAGGAATTGAACTCAGCTCTGCACCAAGCAGACCTAATAGACATCTACAGAACTCTCCACCCCAAATCAACAGAATATACATTTTTTTCAGCACCACACCACACCTATTCCAAAATTGACCATATACTTGGAAGTAAAGCTCTCCTTAATAAATGTAAAAGAACAGAAATTATAACAAACTATCTCTCAGATCACAGTGCAATCAAGCTAGAACTCAGGATTAAGAATCTCACTCAAAACCGCTCAACTACGTGGAAACTGAACAACCTGCTCCTGAGTGACTACTGGGTACATAACGAAATGAAGGCAGAAATAAAGATGTTCTTTGAAACCAACGAGAACAAAGATGCAACATACCAGAATCTCTGGGACACATTCAAAGCAGTGTGTAGAGGGAAATTTATAGCACTAAATGCCCACAAGAGAAAGCAGGAAAGATCCAAAATTGACACCCTAACATCACAATTAAAAGAACTAACAAAGCAAGAGCAAACACATTCAAAAGCTAGCAGAAGGCAAGAAATAACTAAAATCAGAGCAGAACTGAAGGAAATAGAGACACAAAAAACCCTTCAAAAAATAAATGAATCCAGGAGCTGGTTTTTTGAAAGGATCAACAAAATTGATAGACCACTAGCAAGATTAATAAAGAAAAAAAGAGAGAAGAATCAAATAGATGCAATAAAAAATGATAAAGGGGATATCACCACCGATCCCACAGAAATACAAACTACCATCAGAGAATATTACAAACACCTCTACGCAAATAAACTAGAAAATCTAGAAGAAATGGATAAATTCCTCAACACATACACCCTCCCAAGACTAAACCAGGAAGAAGTTGAATCTCTGAATAGACCAATAACAGGAGCTGAAATTTTGGCAATAATCAATAGCTTACCAACCAAAAAAAGTCCAGGACCAGATGGGTTCACAGCCGAATTCTACCAGAGGTACAAGGAGGAGCTGGTACCATTCCTTCTGAAACTATTCCAGTCAATAGAAAAAGAGGGAATCCTCCCTAACTCATTTTATGAGGCCAGCATCATCCTGATACCAAAGCCTGGCAGAGACACAACAAAAAAAGAGAATTTTAGACCAATATCCTTGATGAACATTGATGCAAAAATCCTCAATAAAATACTGGCAAACAGAATCCAGCAGCACATCAAAAAGCTTATCCACCATGATCAAGTGGGCTTCATCCCTGGGATGCAAGGCTGGTTCAATATACACAAATCAATAAATGTAATCCAGCATATAAACAGAACCAAAGTCAAAAATCACATGATTATCTCAATAGATGCAGAAAAGGCCTTTGACAAAATTCAACAACCCTTCATGCTAAAAACTCTCAATAAATTAGGTATTGATGGATCGTATCTCAAAATAATAAGAGCTATTTATGACCAACCCACAGCCAATATCATACTGAATGGGCAAAAACTGGAAGCATTCCCTTTGAAAACTGGCACAAGACAGGGATGCCCTCTCTCACCACTTCTATTCAACATAGTGTTGGAAGTTCTGGCCAGGGCAATTAGGCAAGAGAAGGAAATCAAGGGTATTCAATTAGGAAAAGAGGAAGTCAAATTGTCCCTGTTTGCAGATGACATGATAGTATATCTAGAAAACCCCATTGTCTCAGCCCAAAATCTCCTTAAGCTGATAAGCAACTTCAGCAAAGTCTCAGGATACAAAATCAATGTACAAAAATCACAAGCATTCTTATACATCAATAACAGACAAACAGAGAGCCAAATCATGAGTGAACTCCCATTCACAATTGCTTCAAAGAGAATAAAATACCTAGGAATCCAACTTACAAGGGATGTGAAGGACCTCTTCAAGGAGAACTACAAACCACTGCTCAAGGAAATAAAAGAGGATACAAACAAATGGAAGAACATTCCATGCTCATGGGTAGGAAGAATCAATATCATGAAAATGGCCATCCTTCCCAAGGTAATTTACAGATTCAATGCCATCCCCATCAAGTTACCAATGACTTTCTTCACAGAATTGGAAAAAACTACTTTAAAGTTCATATGGAACCAAAAAAGAGCCCGCATCACCAAGTCAATCCTAAGCCAAAAGAACAAAGCTGGAGGCATCACGCTACCTGACTTCAAACTATACTACAAGGCTACAGTAACCAAAACAGCATGGTACTGGTACCAAAACAGAGATATAGATCAATGGAACAGAACAGAGCCATCAGAAATAATGCCACATATCTACAACTATCTGATCTTTGACAAACCTGACAAAAACAAGAAATGGGGAAAGGATTCCCTATTTAATAAATGGTGCTGGGAAAACTGGCTAGCCATATGGAGAAAGCTGAAACTGGATCCCTTCCTTACACCTTATACAAAAGTCAATTCAAGATGGATTAAAGACTTAAACGTTAGACCTAAAACCATAAAAACCCTAGAAGAAAACCTAGGCAATACCATTCAGGACATAGGCATGGGCAAGGACTTCATGTCTAAAACACCAAAAGCAATGGCAACAAAAGCCAAAATTGACAAATGGGATCTAATTAAACTAAAGAGCTTCTGCACAGCAAAGGACACTACCATCAGAGTGAACAGGCAGCCTACAAAATGGGAGAAAATTTTCGCAACCTACTCATCTGACAAAGGGCTAATATCCAGAATCTACAATGAACTCCAACAAATTTACAAGAAAAAAACAAACAACCCCATCAAAAAGTGGGCAAAGGACATGAACAGACACTTCTCAAAAGAAGACATTTATGCAGCCAAAAAACACATGAAAAAATGCTCACCATCACTGGCCATCAGAGAAATGCAAATCAAAACCACAATGAGATACCATCTCACACCAGTTAGAATGGCAATCATTAAAAAGTCAGGAAACGACAGGTGCTGGAGAGGATGTGGAGAAATAGAAACACTTTTACACTGTTGGTGGGACTGTAAACTAGTTCAACCCTTGTGGAAGTCAGTGTGGCGATTCCTCAGGGATCTACAACTAGAAATTCCATTTGACCCAGCCATCCCATTACTGGGTATATACCCAAAGGACTATAAATCATGCTGCTATAAAGACACATGCACACGTATGTTTATTGCGGCATTATTCACAATAGCAAAGACTTGGAACCAACCCAAATGTCCAACAATGATAGACTGGATTAAGAAAATGTGGCACATATACACCATGGAATACTATGCAGCCATAAAAAAAATGATGAGTTCACGTCCTTTGTGGGGACATGGATGAAATTGGAAATCATCATTCTCAGTAAACTATCACAAGAACAAAAAACCAAACACCGCATATTCTCACTCATAGGTGGGAATTGAACAATGAGAACACATGGACACAGGAAGGGGAACATCACACTTCGGGGACTGTTGTGGGGTGGGGGGAGGGGGGAGGGATAGCATTGGGAGATATACCTAATGCTAGATGACGAGTTGGTGGGTGCAGCGCACCAGCATGGCACATGTATACATATGTAACTTACCTGCACGTTGCGCACATGTACCATAGAGCCTAAAGTATAATAATAATAATAATAATACTAATAATAAAAAGAAAAAAAATTAGCAAAAAATAAATAAATAAAATAATGTACCTATATAAATACAACTGTTTTTTTTTGAGACAAAGTCTCGCTCTGTTGCGCAGGCTGGAGTGTAGTCGTGCCAATCTCGGCTGACTGCAACCTCCACCTTCCAGGTTCAAGTGATTCTCCTGCCTCAGCCTCCCAAGTAGCTGAGATTACAGGTGTGTGCCACCATGCCCAGCTAATTTTTGTATTTTTAGTAGAGATGGGGTTTCACCATGTTGGCCAGGCTGGTCTCAAACTCCTGACCTCAAATGATCTGCCTGCCTCAGCCTCCCGAAGTGCTTGGATTAAAGATGTGAGCCACCACACCCAGCCACAAATATAACTTTTAAAGAAAGTTAAACATATTCTATTTCACAATGCTACCCATATAATTTTGCATATCAAATAAATTTAATATGTCTCTCACATACTTCCAAAGACCCTTCCAAAATGACTAAAAGTTTGAGGTAAAAAAGAATTAATTTATAATTTAAGATTTTATTTTGGGAAGCCTGACAATATGTCTAAGATTGAAAATACTTAATCGAAATAGGATCACAGCTTACTGTAAAATTACAGTCATTCCTTTAGTGAAAGTCATAATTAAAAGATTTCAAAAAACAAAAATATTTATTCTTTGATAGAGAGGAGACTGAGTTTTCCAAATAATCAAAAGACCTAATAAAAACAACATGAGGCACACATTATCTATTTCTCCCTCCTCTCTTTTTTTGGAATTTACTCAAAAGATGAACAAAATATTTTACTAACTCTTGTTAAGACTACATGAAAATGTGTTTAAAAGAGAAAACTGAATTTTAATTTTGTATTAGTGTATTTTTAATACTAAAACTAATTTTGATAAAATCTTATAAACAAACACATTCAAACTCAGTCAGCTTGGACCACACAAGATTTCCATAAACTTCTTATAACGTTTTACATTTCTTTCTGTTTTCTCTCTTTTTTTTTTTAACTTTTCATACCTTCACTCTCATTTAGTCTTCTTATCTATATTTTTTATTCTTTGAATTTGAAACAACTATAAATTCTCCAGACAAAATTACTTTTTCTTTAAAAAATCACATCTTCATGTATTCTATATAAAATTTGTTTTAAAGAAAAACACATTCTACTTTTCTTATACACTTTGTATACAGAATTATTACTCTTATATCTACTAGTTTTATTTGCATATATTAAGTACAGTTTTACCTTTAAGTAACCTTAACTTCTCATGAAAACCTATGGGGTAAATAATTTTGAACTGGTATGTATCAAAATATTTTATGAACACATATTTTATAATTTCTAGAAACACAGGTTTTTTATAGAACAATTTTTTAAAGTGAAACAGGACATATTCACTAACAAACACAACTATCTTTTGTTCCTCTGAAATAAGAAGCCAAAAGCATATAAGCTTACAGTTGTATTTCGTAATTAATATTTTAGCGTTATATCTTATTTGAAGATGATTTAGATATTTAATTAATATCTGTCATTTAATTTAACTTAAAACTTTCAGGGTATAGTTACAAAAGGCATTTGGAAACTTTTAATTAAACATGTTTTAAAACACAGTTATTATTAAAAGTTTATTTATAATCTTTATTTCAATTTTCATTTACCTAATTTATTCATTTAAACAATTAGATTTGAATTGCTTTAAAAACAAAAGTACTCAGTCTTTTTTCTTTTAAAAAAGCAAAACTAGGCTAATTCTACATCAGTCAGTCTCATCTTAACCAAGACCTTTAAGATACTTGACATGGAACCCTCCACAATGTCTCCCCGCAGTTGTCCTGGACCACAAATACGGATGTGGCTTCTAGGGAAGCTATGAGGGGCAGGGTCCATCTGGGTCCTGGGTTTACACACCAAGTATAGAGCACATACATTTCACAGTGAAAATGATGCCTGGAGGATTCAATCCCTTCCAATGTGGCTAGAAGGCAGAGCTGGGCCAGAGAGGATGGGATTAGAATGGGCTTGACTCTGGCTTGAAACTGATGGCCCAGGCACCATGTTTCCAGGCCTCATAATGGCTACCTGTCCAGACACCAGAATCCAGAGGCTCAAATCAAAGATGTAAGCTAACAGACAAATCAATCAAGTATCAAAAATATCACAGAAGCAACAGTTTTATGACTTTAACATGTCTAACAGAGAAAGCATAATCCTGTTTCAACAGACCCAGGCAAAAACGTCTAAATTAAGTTTTGAAGAAATTTTTATTTTATTTTACCAACAGTTTTAAAACCAGCTTTATTTACCAAAGACCACTAAAGTTACATGAACTTGAAAGCATTTTAGCTAGCCATTTAGTTTATGGGCACTCATTTATTTATAAGTCAGTTTAGTACCTGTAGACAATGTAAAAATACATGCATAGACACATACATACTTAGACATAACATACAGCACACACACACACATACATACATACAAACACACATACACACACACACACACACACATACACACACACACACACACTTGTCCAAAGATTATTATTTAATGTTAGACCTGAGAGAAACCTGCCCATGACTCTTGGGGTCTCTGTGAGAAAGACAGGAAGTCCCAAAAGATGGGGTCAGTGGTGCCTTGCGTGTGTGTGTGTGTGTGTGTGTGTGTGTGTGTGTGTGTGTGTGTGTTCCTAAGGGATCTCAGAGTCATTAGAAGTCCCCTGTCTCCCTTCATGTGGTATCAAAGATGGCAAAAGGAAGGAGGAGCTGAAGTAGAAGGAAATGGAAGAGCAAGTCTTAAAGCCAATTTAGGAGAGATTTTTAAGTTTCACACACACAAAAATGAAGTTTTAGCTAGCAAGAATTCGAGAAAAAAGATGTGGTTGAATAAGTCCACATGGAAGATATAGGATTTAAAAAAGAACAGAGAAGGATATCAGCTTTTAATTAAGCTTACTTGACCATATAGTTCTTTTTAAATAATTATTTTAACTATACAAGCAGCAAACTTTTTGTCCCTTGAGCAGCTGGATTTTCATGGAGCAAGAGGACAGTGGTAGCAGCAGCAGTGGCCTTTCCCCACTGACTCTGCTGCCTGGGAGGAGCTTGCCTCGCCTACTTATTGGTTTGGTTCTGAGCTGTCTCTCTAGCCCACTAGAAGAAGGAAAATAAAAATTTAAAATGCTAATAGTTGCTATTACACTCTAAAAATAAACTAAAGTTTTACATCAAAGATATACCTAAGCAAATGATTCAATACCAAAACAAATAAACACACATGCAACTAAAACCAAGAACCCCTTTATGATTTTAACCAAGGTCTCCAAAGAGGGAGCAAAAGCTAGAAGCCTTACAAAATTAAGACCATTATCACTGACAACTTAAAGAAAGTTTTGCTAGTCGCAAATGGCATACAATGCATATTTCTGTCTGGTCATATTCTGCAGTGCTTAAGACAAAGGAAAACCAAAGCTGTTTACAGGAGAAGAAAGAATTACAAAACAAATGGGCACCCCAAAGGCTAAGTCGTATACATATAAATTTAAAACAAATAATTCAAACTAATTTTTATAATTTTTCTCCTCCTTAGTTAAAAAGTTTACATTTCCAGGAGACTTGTTTCTTGACCTGGAATCAAACATGAGCTGCAGAGATAAAAGTATGAAATCATATCCCCTAGGCCACAAGGTGGAGTGTCCTTTCTGGGAAAATCTCTCAGGGAATTCAAAGCAGGCAGTTTGAATATGTGAAGAATTTCAGTATTTAAATCTGATTTCTGCTTCTTAATCTTGCCAAGGGAGTTTTCTAAGGTTATGTTTCTTTTGCATCTTTTATAGATACCAATAATAAAGCACTTTAAGACAAGGAGCTCTCTAAAAAGTTTTCTTTTAAATGTAGCCAATTTATGTTTTTCAAATGTGATTCAAACCCCCTTCTCCCCTTGCTAGTTCAAATTCAGAATGAGAAAGGACAGAGACTGTTACCACTCTCATTTGACTAGGCACTATAGGCAGGGACCTGGAAAATCCAGCTTTGCAAAAAAAAAAAAAGAAAAATTTTACCTTTCTTGGTTGGCTTTTTGTCAGTTGTCCCAGGATCCCATTCATTGTCTCCAAAGCAGTGATGTTATCCTGCACACACCACCAAAAACTATGGAGAAGTTAAAATTTTTCCATGGAGATTATCATAACTTGAATCTATAAAACAAACTGATAATAGATTAACAGGAAAAGAAGGCATACAAATGTATTAATGTGAATATGTGTGCACGAGAGTCATACAAAATATCAAAACTGAAAGAAAGGGCAGAGGGTTGATGCTTTATGCCATCTTGAGGTTACAAAAAGCATAACGTCTTGGAGCATGGCAAAATAGGTTGTGTGAGGGAGAGAAGAGAAAAGGCATGGCTCGCAAAGGCTCTCTTGTTATTGAGATAAAACATCGCAGACAGCAGCTCTCAGGAAGAATAGATAGTAGCCTGTGACAACAGTTTGTCGGATCTTCAAAGTTGTCAGACTCAATCTATCTCTCCTGTGAGTTAATCTGTCCCAAATCTGGACAAGAAAGGCCTCAAAGAAAGCCTATCTGCTCATTTTGCTAATGTAAATTTTTCTCTACAAATGAAAATGTCCTTCATAAAAAAATCTTTGCAGGGATATTCTAGTCTGCATGCCCTCTGAGTAGCCATCTCAAAATATGTCAGTCAAAGTATATTTTGGGGTGAAATATCTTTGTTTTCCTTTAGTATCAAACATCTGTTTTCTTTACATGCATGCATATTTGAGCTCACCATTTACTTTATGATAAAGATGAGATGCAGGACATTGTACCTGCAAACATGGCACCTCGGAAATTGAGAAAGCAGCAGTAGCAGTGTTGTAGAAAAAAGAAAACAAAAACAAAAACAGGTTTTTGTTACATGACCAGGAAAATTTAGACACAGGGACACATTTGTGAGTAGGGCAGGGCTTATTGGGTGAAAAGAACAAAAAAAGAGGAGCTCTCAGCAAAGTGACAAAGAGTTCTGCTATCAGGTCTCCCACCTCACAGATTGAATCCCACGCCACCACACAGTAACTGAAGAGACCAGGCTCCTCCCTGTTGCAAATGGTGCAAACTTCCCCTGGGTCCACCCTCTTCCCCCAGTGCACAGGTGGGCATTATTTAGAGAAAATCAGTTGGGAAAGGGCAGGCTTCATCCAGGACCAGCAGTCCATTTTTTCAGCCTTCATGCTGTTTTAGGCTTGAAGTTGTGGTTTCGCTAGGGACCCTTGGCTCTCTCCTGTCTCTATCATTTCTTGCTGTAAAGAAGTACACCTAACTGCCATTAGAATAAGGATAAGGATAAAGATGAAGACTGATCTTAGCTGCATCCTGGTGACAGGGGGTGCTGTTTTAGGAAAAAGGCAGTCAGAGCTCCCTCAGAGGCCTATGTAAGGATTCTCAGCCAATGGGGCCATCATCTGAGCTCCGGTTGCATGACCACTGGAAGTTTGATGGCCTGAAGAGACAAATCGGATTATTAGAAAACATATATTAAAATAAAACAAGGGATGGGTAAGGAAAGCTCAAAAATCTCAGGCCTTTTACCAGTTTTAACAGAGAGAGGGAGGCCAAAAGCCCAGCCGGCAAAAAACACTTTTACCCTATGGCCAGCATGTCAGGCTTCTGAGCTTCCTTACCTTGAGTTCAATCCTAAACCAACTAATTTAAGGCTTGGGAAGTTAACTTTTCCCATTTTGGAGGATGCATCTGAGGGAAGTGACCCACAGTACGAAGATGCAATTACCTATCAGTGAAGAGAGGACACAGGAAGAGAAAGGAAAAATGAAGGCTTTTTTTTTTTTTCAAAGGCATTCCAGGGATTCAGGATGCATTTGAAAGGGGTACAGACCGAAGATGAATGGCTACTCATCTAGAAAGAGTGGGGAAGACATCCCTGGGTCCTTTCTCTTCCTAGCAAATACCCAGGGTACATCAGGGAAGGAAAGTGAGGCATTCCTCTTTTTTTCCTCCATCCTTGTATCCCTGATTACAGGTGACTGCAACAGGGTACTGCCCATGAGTGTCAAAGTGGCTTTCACCCATGTTAACGGGGGGCCTCTGGGGTGAGAGTATCTGCTCTTACCCACGTATGCCCTATCTCCCTGCTGTTAGTAGCGCTTGAGTTCCCTAGACCTCATTTATGCCATGGATAGTAGCATGAAATTTATCCATGAAATGGGAAACTTGGCTTAATCAGCAAGAATCAGTCATGCTAACCTGCACTGTGCCTTTTAACCTCCGTTATTTTCTGTCTCTGGATCCCTCAGATCCAATTTTCTTGCCTAGGGCTTTTACCTGAAGCTAGAAATTGAGTTTGGGACAAAAATATGTCTTGTGGGGGCATTGCATGGACTTTTTATCATAAGCTGAATGTTAAGGTGAAGCTGTGGAATTTAGTCTCCCTCCAACAAGAGAAAGAAAAGAATGTCTTGTGACATGCCCAGATAACTGGTAGCTACAGTTATGCTTGGTAAGATTTGGGTGCATGGAGCTTGGCTTTGGGTAGCTTCCTTGGTCTTACTTTTGCAAAAAGGAAACCTCTGGGTGATGGGCACGCTATTTATTCCCATCATCTGGCAGGATTTGCAGGATAAATTCTCAAAACTAAAATATTAATCCAGATTTTTACACCACCTGTCCTTTTTGTTCTTTCTGAGCTGCAGGTGGAGACTGCTGGTTGGTTCACAGGAATAAGTAGGGTTAGTCTAAAATGTAGGCAAAAACTTGGGAAACAACTAATGAGTCTAGAATTAAATGAAAATGTATGATAAGTTTTGGAACAATTTTTCTCTCTCTAGTCCTCATTTTTGTTAAAAACCAAATCATGATAAGACTGAGTTGTTTGCAAAGTAGACTTTAGTCTTATACTTGGCCTGATTATTTGCATAAAGTACAGCCAGAATAATTATTTCTACATAGGCCTTTTAGATTAGCTTTGTTGGAACTCTGTTCCACAAGGAATCTCAGATAAGACCTTTTAAAGCCAAACCTGGCCATGGGTTTTTATCCTCAAATATCTGTGAGTTGGGTAATCCTTTCCTCTTAAAGTCCCAAGATAAACTTGGAGCTCCTGGGCCTATCAGGAAGTGACATACTTTACTTACCATAGATCAGGAACTCTGTACACGTACTGCATAGACAAGGGTATGAGGCCAGTTTCCCCAAGGGTTTTTTAAATCAGCTCTGCAAGTCAAGCTTGACTACTTAAAGGGAATCATAACCTTCTAGTCAAAGCCTTGGTAAAACAACCAGTTTCTCCAGTTGCATCCTGTTGCAAAAGAAAGTGGATTCTTATTGCACTGATGCAAACAGCTATATTGCCATAAGTTAAGAACATTCACAACTAGTTTCCAAATTCAGGAGAAGCCAGGCAGAGAGAGAAAAACAAATTTGCTCCAAATTTTGTTCACAGGAGTATAACTTACTCATTTATTAAAGGCCATAAGTAGTTCAAAATAAGTTTCCTTGATTCTGAAAAATGAAACAAGGATCAGCAATATTCCAAGCAATAATCAAAAAGATTGCTTCAGTTTTCTATGAGTTCAGTCCGTTTAGTTAATTGTTTTGCTTGATATTCGTGAACCTTTCAACCCTTCATGAGTTCTGTATGTTTTTTCTTTTATTCCAATATCACAATATCCATAGTTATCAGAAACCTGTGTTTGAGAGCACCTGTCAGAGTGCTATAGCTGAGTATAAACTATCTTTTGAAAATGATCAAAACAAGATAATAATTGTCTGTGAATAACAAAATGTCCAGGGTAGTTAGAGTTAGAAATGCAATTCACAAAGAAGTTTGGTTATCTCTGTGGTTTACAATAACTTAACAACCTTAATTATGATTCATAGCATATACTTTAGACATTAGAATTTTTTGAAGTATCTTACAATTTTGGAACATATACTAGTATCGTTCACCAAAATGTAACCTAAAGAAGATTGAACACCACTTTGGCAATCCCATGTGCCTAAACATGTCAAATAATCCTGTTTACCTCTCTTTTGGGTACTCCAGGGGCCCTCTGTAGCACCCAAAAGCCAGGCATCAGGAAAGACAATTTTGAAACTGAAGTTTGATTTTGGAAAGCCTGTCAAATGTTAGAGGTTTAAAACACTTGATGTTATGAAATAGAATTTCAGAGTACATAAGTTATTTATTTTGCCAAAATGATGATTCAGAAGTTTTAAAAAACAAAACCATTTTATAACCCTTTACAAATTTTTCTAAAAAGAAGATTAGTGCCTTAAGAGTACCTTGTTGTACTTTTATTTCAATGCTCAATTTACAGAAAATACATGTAATATCCCTTTGAATTTAGTTAATATGTTCACACATGGAATTTCTGCAGATTAATTAGTATAAACATTCCACTGTTTATTTAAGCCTTCAGCTTTATCTTATCTAATTCAAAACAATTCTTTAATCCTGGGCAAAAATTTACATTTTGATGACACCTGCATTCTACCAATAATCTTTAAGTCTGCTTTTATGTCTCAAAGATTAAAGTCCAATGAACTGAATGGTACCACAGCTTTTATCTTCCCTTTAAAACTATCTGATCCAAGTGCTTATTTTCCTTTAGGCCAATTAATTAGAGCCCTTTTTAATAGACATCACACACAACACATATAAACTACATAGACAAGCAGACGAAAACTCAGCAGCCATAAGATTTTTCATTTGTCAATCCCTAATTAGATTATTGGCCTCTCATGCATGTATTAAGAGTTGCAAAACAAGAAAGGTACTCAGAGAAAAGAAGATTTAAAACAAAGGCTAGAATTTGTTCATGGAGGGGAAGAGAATCAGCAAACGGCAAAAGTACTCATTCCCTAAGCCAGGGTTGAACCTGGGCACCATTGTAAAATGGTGGATGCTAGAACCAAACATTGCCACATGGTTACAGGTCATGCTCCCAAGGTTGTAAAACAAGATGGAGACCTCCAGCAAAATTTGCTACTGACTTTACAGAAAGTCATGCAAAGTACACCTGACTGGCTACAGCTTAAGACCAGCCTCACAAATGCTTTTTCATAATTAAAAGTTACAGAGAATATAAGCAGTGATCCTGGCCTAGTCAAATGTCTTCTGAAAGGAAAAAGGGTAAAGAAAAGGAAAAAAAAGTTAAAATGCAGGATTGGAAAGATGTTTTGTGGAAGAAAATCTTATTCTTATGCAAATGGATTCCTTTCCCCTGGCTCAGACTGAGCAGGAGCCTGAACAGCCAGCTGCACAGGGCCCGGGCCCCAGAGGCCATCTTGGGACCTAAGCAGTGGCATTGGCTCATTCCCATCCTGTGCAGCTGTTGGACACAGCACACACATGCAGCAGACACTGCACCCCCGCCAGGATGGAAAGGGAGTAGGGAGTCACCACTTGCACAACAGTCCTGTGAGCTTGCCTTCAGCAGTTGGTTGGGGTGGGTGTGGACCACCTCCTATATTGTAAAATAAAAAAGATGGATGCTATTACTGTCCCAAGGAAAGAATAAAAATGCCAGAGGACCAAAAGGCCCAGAAACGAAAGTGAGAGGTTTGGGGTCCACATTTTGCTCACCCTTTCTCAGGTCCCATGTTGCGGGCACCAAAAATGTTATAGAAAAGAAACAGGTTTTTGTCACATGACCAGGAAAATTTAGGCACAGGGACATATTGTAGGGTGAGTAGGGAAGGTTTATTGGGTAAAAAGAAAAAAGAAAAGAGGAAATCTCAGAAAAGCACAAGAAAGTCCTACTAGCAGGTTTCCCATCTCACAGATTGAATCCCAGGCCACCACACAGGAACTGCAAGAGGCCAGGCTCCTCCCACTGCAAATGGGGCAAACTTCCCCCGGCTCGACTCACTTCCCCCAGTGCACAGATGGGCATTATTCAGACAGAATCAGTTGGGAAAGGGCGGGCTTCATCCGGAACTAGCAGTCTGGTTTTTCAGCCTTCAGGCTGTTTTAGGCTGAAGGCAGGGTTTCATCGGGGACCCTTGGCTGTCTCCTGTCTCTATCAGCAAAAATGTCAATCTGATCTTTTTCTGCGTTCTATGTGAGAGCTGGCTAGGAAAAAATTCTCCCATCAATTTCCCCTGAAAGTACATCATAAAACCTAGTTGCTTTTCCCTATAATTGGAGGAAAAGAATGAAGAAGACACAGAGATGCCAAGAAAAATCTCAGCAAACTTGCCCTCCTAAATTTTCCCCAGATTATTAACATTATATCATACCCAATTTTGTCTGATCATATGTCTACACTACTGTCCTCTCTTTTTCCAAACCTAAGCTTTGGATCTTCATTTCTGAAGTCTCCCAAGTCATGTAAAATTTTTATTAAATAAATTTATTTTTTTATCTTGCTAATATATCTTTTGTTATGGGGATGTTAGCCATGAACCTTGCAATGAGTGAGAAAAACATATTACTTTTTCTCCACTACACTATTTTTGATTTTTTTATCCCTTATACTTTATGTGAACTTCGACAAGTCATTTACACTTTCAGGACCTTATGGTTATGTATAAATTGAAGCGGTGGGAATATACTTCCATTTAGGAGATGTGTTAGCTGTGTCCTTAGTTTCCTGAGTTGGTGTTTGAAAGACATTTGTACTGTGGACAGCATGCACTATTAATACTACATGAGTGACACTGTAAGTTAGGGGGCCATTGTTAGCCTGACAATTTGCACACTGCTTCCTTGGAAAATTGCTTAAAATTGCAAATAAAATTCTGGAACCTTGCCTTCCCACCTCAACCACATGGATTATATGATCCTGAAAGTCATCATGGCAAGATAATTTGTAGCTAAAATGCATAAACCAATTATTAGAAAAATGGGTTTTAACAGACCTTTATAAGTACAATTTTCTTTACACAAATATTAAATAAGCAATAAAACAATGAACATAAACTGTCATTGGCATTTCAAGTCCTAAAATAACAATAATTGGTGTTGCACCAGTAGTTCCAATTTACCATCTCTTGCTGACTGGAAACGATCCACAATCAGAGCTTTGTATATGGCTGAGCAGGTTGTATATCACACAATACCAGTGGATGCCATTCACAACATATTCCATGAGGCACAAGATTAATGGTCTACAAGGCAGCCTTGTTCAAAATATTTCTCCCTCATCTTTCAATAAAAATAATTGGTCTTCAATTTGTCGTAGGTAATATGCATAAAGTTTTATCTGGAATTCGCTCTAAATATTCGATGCCTTTGAATTTTATGACTCCCAAGGCTGTCCCAGGAGTAAAGTAATTTGAATGCTTAAAATTAAAAAATAGAAGTTTTGTTCTTCTTAAACACTGTTTTATTGAAATATAATTGATACACCCAAACTGTACATATTTAATGTATACATTTTGATGAGTTATGCATAAACCCGTAAAACCATCAGCACTATCAAGGTAATAAACACATTTATCTTCTCCAAAAGATCCTTGTGCCACTTTATTTGTTTGTGGTAACAAACTTAACATGATTTCTACTCTTAAAATTTAAGTGCAAAATACCCTATTGTTTACTGTAAGCACTATGTTGTACAACAGGTCTCTAGAATTTATTCATCTTGCAGAACCAAAAGTTAATACCTATTGATCAACAACTCCTCATTTTCCCCTCTAAGCACCTGGTAACTACCGTTCTACTCTCTGCTTCTGTAAGTTTGGCTATTTCAGATTCCTTGTGTGAGTGGAATCATGCAGTATTTATTCTTCTGTGAAGGGCTTATTTCACTTAGCACAATATCCTCCAGATTCATTCATTTAGTCATATATGGCAGGAGTGCCTTATTTTTTAAGGTGAAATAATATTCCATTGTATTTATATTTGTCATTCTTTAGGTACTAAGTCTTTATGCATGTATTTCCTCAAGCCACTTTAATTCTTCTATGAGAGCTTTATGCCAAAGCACATGGTTAAGCTGACTGAAGTGTCTTGATTCTGCTTACACAAGTCTTAGCTCATTTTTTCCCTCACAGACAGGCCCAGTAAACAGAGCCCAAGTTTCCAACTTACTTTGCTTCAGATTACTTTCTCTCTTCCAAAGCTGCTGAATCGGAAAAAAGCAAACATAATCTGACATCTGTTTCACCTCTCTGTTTTTAACTCCAGATAGGTTGTCAAATTATTCATCATAGAAATGATGTACAGTTAGCAACTGTTTGATTTTCTTTCTTTAATCACAGTGTTAGAAATACTATGCATTATGTAGGAAACAGTTAATTATACCATAATCGTGAGGCTGACTTGCAGAATGTTAAAGCTGTACTTTGAGGACAGATAGACTTGAAACCTAAGTTTAAATCCCACATATACTGTTCTACTTGCCAGCTATGTATCCTTGACCTTGTTTCTTAATTTGTGAAAGACTCAATAATCTGACCTGTAAAATGGGGATGATTATAATAGTTTTCACTGTAGTTAATCATTTTGAGAATTAAATTTAAAAATGCATGAAAAAACCTTAGTACTATATTTTGTTCACATTAAAATTAAAATATTGCTTATTGTAAATTTGAGATCCTTATAAAACCCAAGATTCTTGCTGAAGCATCCATCATTCTCCCTCATGATCTTTTTAAAACTTAGCTTTTTAATCTTATCTATAAATGTTTTCCACTATCAATCAATCAACCGGAATGATTTACTAATCAACCTGGGCTTCTTTTTGTTTCCCAGGTACACATTATACTTAAATCTTTGTTTTTGCCCTTCACCTAACTCCATTGCTTAAAAAAACTTTAAATATTTTACAAATATAGACTTAATAGGTTATTTTATTGTTTGAAGGAAATTATCTACACTTTTTAAATAAAACTTTTCTGAAATTGACTGAGGTATTAGAGTCTACATACCCAAACATCCAACCATTCTAAATGTATTATTAGGTAATTTTTAATAAATTTGTACAATTGCATCCTAGCACCTCAACTCATTCTTAGAACACTACCTTCACCCCCTAAAATTCCCTTTGTCTATTCGCAGTTAATCCCTGCTCCCACTCTCAGCTCCATGCAAATACAATTTGGTGCATTATATTTGCTTATTCACATTTACATGCAGCTTGTTTACATTTATTATATCTTTCTGTGGCATTGAGCCTTTTATCATTATGAAATGTTCCTAGTAATATTTCTTGTCTAATCTGTGTTGACTGATTTTAATATAGCCACTGCAGCTTTCTTATGGCTATTGGCCATATGGGATAGCTTTTCTCTATTTTTTAGCTTCGTTTATTGTGTCTCTAATTATGTTTCTTATAGACAACAAACAGCTGCATGTTGTTTTTTATTTTTATATTTTAACTTTTATTTTAGCTTTAGGGGTACATGTGCAGGTTTGTTACATAGGTAAATTGCACATTGCAGGGTTTGGTGCATAGATTACTTTGTCACACAGGTAATAAGCATGGTACCTGATAGGTAGTTTTTTGATCCCAACCTTCACCCTCAAGTAGTCCCTGATGTCTATTCTTCCCTTCTTTGTGTCCATGTGTGTTCAGTGTTTAGTACCTACTTCTAAAAGAATATGCAGTATTTGGTTTTCTATTCCTTCATTAGTCTGCTTAGGATAGTGTCCTCCAGCTCCATCCATGTTGCTGTAAAGGACATGATGCAATTCTATTTTCTGGCTGCCTAGTGTTCTGTGGTGTGTATGTACCACATTTTCTTTATTCAGTCTTACTGTTGCTGAGTATTTAGGTTGATTTTATGTCTTTGCTATGGTGAGTAGAGCTGCAATGAACATATGCATGCATGTGTCTTTTTGATAGAACGATTTATTTTTCTCTGGGTGTGTACCCAGGGATGGGATTACTGGGTCAAATGGTAGTTCTGTTTTAAATTATTTGAGAAATCTCCAAACTGCTTTCCACAGTGGCAGAACTAATGTACACCACCACGAACAATTTATAAGTGTTCCCTTTTCTTCACAGCCTCATCAGCATCTGTTGCTTTTTTTTCTTTTTAATAATAGCCATTCTGACTGGTGTGAGATAGATGGTATCTCATTGTGTTTTTCATTTGCATTTCTCTGGTTATTAGTGATATGGAGCATTTTTTCATATGTTTGTTGGCTGCTTGTACATCTTCTTTTGAGAAGTGTCTGTTTGTGTTCTTTGCCTACTTTTAAATGAGGTTGTTTTTTGCTTGTAGAATTGTTTAAATTCCTTATAGATTCTGGATAATAGATCTTTGTTAAATGCATAGCTTGTGACTATTTTCTCCTATTCTGTAGGTTGTCTGTTTACTTTGTTGATAGTTTCTATTGCTGTGCAGAAGCTCTTTAGTTTAATTAGGCCCAATTTGTCAATTTTTGTATTTGTTGAAATTGCTTTTGGAGTCTTTGTCATAAAATCTTTGCCAAGGCCTATGTCCAGAATGTTATCTCCTAGGAGAAATAGGGAATAAGGAGTCTCTTTCTCATTGCTTGTTTTGTCTAAGATCAGATGGTTGTAGGTGCGTATCTTTATCTCTGGGCTCTATAACCTGTTTAGTTGTGCTATGTGTCTGTTTTTGTACCAATACCATGCTGTTTTGGTTACTGTGGCTTTTTAGTATAGTTTGAAGTCCAGTAACGTGATGCCTCCAGCATTCTTTTTGCTTAGGATTCATTTGGCTATTTGGGCAACTTTTTTGGTTCTATATAAATTTTAGAATAGTTTTTTTCTAATTTTGTGGTAAATGTCATGGGTAGTTTGACAGGAATAGCATTGAATTTATAAATTGCTTTGAGTAGTGTGGTCAATGTAACAACATTGATGCTTTCTATCCATGAGCATGGAACGTCTTTCCATTTATTTCTGTCATTTTATTTCTTTCAGCAGTGTTTTATAATTTTCATTGTAGAGAAGTTTCACCTCCTTGATTAACTCAATACCCAAAATTTTATTTTATTTTTCTGGCTATTGTGAATGGGCTTGTATTCCTGAGTTTGCACTCAGCCTGAATATGTTGTTGGTGAATAGAAACATTATTTATTTTTGTATATTGATTTTGTATCCTGAAACTTTGCTGAAGTTGTATATTAGATCTAGGAGTTTTGCAGAAGAGACTATGGGGTTTTCTAAGTATAAAATTATATTGTTGGCTGGGTGTGGGAGTCCTCCCTGTAATCCAAGCACTTTGGGAGGCTGAGGCAGGTGAGTCACCTGAGGCCAGGAGTTCGAGAGCAGCCTGGCCAACATGGTGAAACCCTGTCTCTACTAAAAGTATACAAAATTAGCCAGGTGTGGTGGCAGACGCCTGTAATTCCAGCTACTTGGGAGGCTGAGGCAGGAGAATCACTTGAACCCAGGAGGCAGAGGTCGAGCGAGCTGAGATTCTGCTACTGAACTCCGGTCTCGGCAACAGAGCAAGACTCCATCTTAAAAATAAATAAATAAATAAATAAAATCATAATGTCTGCAAACAGAGATAATTTGACTTCCTTTCTTTTTATCTGGATACCTTTTATTTCTTTCTCTTACCTGATTGCTCTGGCTGGGACTTTCAGTACTATGTTTAATAGAGTGGTGACAGTGAGTATCCTTGTTTTGTTCTGGTTCTCAAGGTCAATGACTTCATCCTTTGCCCATTCATTATGTTGTTGAGTGTATGTTTGTCACAAATGGCTCATTATTTTGAGGTATGTTCCTTCAATGCATACTTTGTTGAGGAATTTTAACATGAAGGGATGTTGAAATTTAGCAGAAGACTTTTCTATATCTATTGAGGTGATCATGTGGCTTTTGTTTTTAGTTCTGTTTATGTGATGAATCACATTAACTGATTTGCCTATGTCGAACCAACCTTGCATCACAGGGATAAAGCCTACGTGATCATGGTGGATTAGGTTTCTGATGTGCTGCTGAATGTGGTTTGCTAGTATTATGTTGAGAATATTTGCATCTACGTTCATCAAGGATACTAGCCAGTAGTTTTCTTTTTGTTGTTGTATCTATGCCAGGTTTTGGTATCATAATGATGCGAGCCTCATAGAATGAGTTAGGAAAGCATCCTGCCTATTCATTTTTGGGAAATAGTTTCAGTAGGAATGGTACCAGCTCTTAATTATACATGTGATAGAATTTGGCTTTGAATCTGTTTAATCTAGGGCTTTTTCTGATTGGTAGGCTTTTTGTTAGTGAATCAATTTTGGAGCTTGTTATTGATCTGTTCAGGGTTTCAATTTATTCCTGATTCAATCACAGGAGGTGGTATATTTCCAGAGATTTATCCATTTTTTGTAGGTTTTTTAGTTTGTGTACATAGAGGTGTTCCTAGCAGTCTGTGAGAATCATTTTTATTTCTGTGAGGTCAGTGGTAATGCTCCCTTTGTCAATTCTGATTGTATTTATTCAGATCCCCTCTGTTTTTTTATTAGTCTAGATAGTAGTCTATCAATCTTACTTATTCTTTCAAAGAATAAACATCTGTTTTCATTTATCTTTTGTATGGTTTTTCACCTCTCAATTTCATTCAGTTCAGCTCTGATTTGTGTTATATCTTGTCTTCTGCTAGCTTTGTGGTTGATTTGCATTTGTTTTTCTAGTTCTGTGTGATATCATGTTGTTAATTGAAGATTTTTCTATTTGATGTGGTTGTTTAGTGTTTTAAACATGCCTTTTAACATTGTTTTATCTGTGCCCCAGAGATTCCAATATATTGTGTCTTTGTACTCATTAGTTTAAAAAAATTTATTAATTTCTGTCTTAATTTTATTGTTTACCCCAAAGTCATTCAAAAGCAGGTTGTTTAAGTTTTATGTAACTATATGGTTTTGGGCAATCTACTTAGTATTGATTTCTATTTTTACTGCCCTGTGGTCCAAGAGTGTGGTTGGTATGATTTCAGTTTTTTTTGCCAAAATCGTTTTATGGCCAATTGTGTGGTTGATTTTAGAGCATATGCCATGTGCAGATGACAAGAATTTATATTCTGTTGGTTTTGGGTGCAGCATTCTATAAATGTCTGTTAGGTCCATTTGATCAAGTCTCCAGTTGAGGTCTCAAATATCTTTGTTAGTTATCTGCCTTGAGGATCTAATACTGTCAGTGAAGTAGTGAATTATCCCACTGTTATTGTGTGGTTATCTAAGTCTCTTTGTAGGTCTCTAAGAACTTGTTTTATGAATATGGATGCTCCTGTGTTGTGTGCATATTGAGGATAGTTAAGTCCTCATGTAGAATAAATTGAACCCTTTGCCATAAGGTAATGCCCTTCTTCTTTTTTTTTTTTTTAATTGTTGGTTTAAAGTCTGTTTTATCTGAAATTAGGATCATAACCCTGCTTTTTTTCTGTTTTCTGTATGCTCAGGAGATTTTTTCCATTCCTTTACTTTGAGCCTATGGGTGTCATTGGATGTGAGATGGGTTTTTTGAAGACAGCACATAGTTGGGTCATGCTTCTTTATCCCACTTGCCACTCTGTGCCTTTAAATTGAGGGATTTAGACTGTTTACATTCAAGGTTAGTATTGACATGTGAAGATTCAATCCTGTCATCATGTTGTTAGCTGGTTATTATGCAGACTTGATTGTGTAGTAACTTTATAGTGTCAATGATTTACATACTCAAGTGTGTTTTTATGGTGATCAGTGACAATCTTTGGTCTCCATATTTAGCACTCCCTTAAGGACTTCTGGTAAGACAGGTATGGTGTTAACAAATTTCCCTGATACTTGCTTATCTGAGGATAATCTCATTTCTCCTTCACTTATAAAGCTTACTTTGGGTAGATATAGAATTCTTGGTTGGAATTTCTTTTAAGAATACTGCATATAGGCACCCAATCTCTTCTGGCTTGCAGAGTTTCTGCAAGAAATGTCTGCTGTTAGCCTGATGGGGTCCCATTTGTAGATAACCTGCCCCTACTCTTTAGTTGCCTTTCATGTTTTTTCTTTCATGTTGACTTTGCAGAATCTGATGACTATGTATCTTGGGGATGGTCGTCTTATACAATATCTTACAAGGGATCACTGCATTTCCTGAATTTGAATGTTGGCCTCTCTAGTGAGGTTGGGGAAATTTTCATGGATAGTGTCCTGAAATATGCTTTCCAAGTTGCTTGTTTTCTCTCCCTCTCTTTCAGGGATGTTAATGAGTTATAGATTTGGTGTCCTTGCATAATCTGACATTTCCCAGAGTTTTCATTCATTCTTTTTTGTTCTTTTCTCTTCATTTTTATTTGACCAAATTAATTAAGAAAAACAGTCTTCAAGCTCTGAGATTTATTTCTCAGCTTGGTCTATTCTGCTGTTAAAACTTGGAAATGGACAGGGTGAGGTGGCTCATGTCTGTAATCCCAGCACTCTGGGAGGCTGAGGCGGGCGGGTCACCTGAGATCGGGAGTTTGAGACCAGCCTGACCAACATGGAGACACCCCATCTCTACTAAAAACCAAAAATTAGCCAGGCATGGTGGCACATGCCTGTAATCCCAGCTAGTCGGGAGGCTGAGGCAGGAGAATCGCTTGAACCCAGGAGGCAGAGGTTGTGGTGAGCCGAGATCATGCCATTGCACTCCAGCCTGGGCAACGAGAGCAAAACTCCATCTCAAAAAAACAAAACAAAACTTGGAAATGTATTGTGAAATTCTTGTAGTGAGTTTTTCAGCTCTATTAGATCAGTTTGATTCTTTCTTTAATAGCTGTTTCATCTTTCAGCTCCTGTATCATTTTGTTGGATTTCTTAGAGTCCTTGGATTGGCTTTTGACTTACTCCTGAATCTTGACGATTTTTGTTCCTATCCAGATTTTAAATTCTATGCCTGTCATTTCAGCCATTTCAGCTTAGTTAAATACCACTGCTGGGAAACTAGTGTGGTGATTTGGAGGTAAGGAGACACTCTGGCTTTTTGAGTTGCCAGAGTTCTTGCACTGATTCTTTCTCATAAGTGTGAACCAATGTTCTTTAACTATTGAAGTTGCTGTCCTTTGGATGGGATTTTTTGCTTTGATTTTCCTTTATGCCCTGATGGTTTTACTGTGGTATAGTTGAGTTCACTTAACTGGATTCACTTATGAAAATTTTTAAGGAGCCAAGAGTCAGCTCCAAAATCCTGGGCTGTGTGCTCTAACCCTGAGGGCTGGTACCAGGCCTCCATCTTTCTTCTCTGGCCTCTTAAGGTTAGGAATCTGCTGCATTAGAGGGGCTGAGATGTTCTCAGTCTGCTGGCAATAACACTCCTATGGAGAGTGCAGGCCGAAGTGCTTTCTCACCTCAGTAGCAAAAGGATCCATACTCACTCACATATGCCAGCAGCAGCAGCAGCAGCATCACAGCAGAGTGCATGCACATCAGCTGGGAAGGGGTGTTGACTGGGCTGGGGCAGCAGTATCTATGTGTGTACTTGTGCTGGTGGCAGTGCCAAAATGGAGTGCCCACACGTTGGTGGGGGCAGGGTACTGATGGGGGCAGGGTGTCCATGCACACATTTGTAACAGCAGTGGCAGTGTGGAGGGGTGCACACATGCCTTCATACATGGTACAGAATGGTCTGTGTCTTCATGTACACTCACACTAGTGGCAGTTTCACAGCTAGCTGCATGGGAGGGGAGGCAGGTCCACCCCCAGTGCATGTCAGCAAAGCAGTTGGGGTAAGTCATGGGCAAGCTTGCACTGGCAAAGTGGTGGGGGAACTGTCCTTGGGGGAGGCTGTGGGTTGGGGGGTGCACATCAGCTGAGGCCATCTGCTAGAATTGTCAGATAGCTAGGCACAGTCTGCCAGTAAAGAATCCATGATGATGGCCCCAAGAGGCACCTTTCTGGGCATCTGAGGTTGTGCTACAAGTGGACCCAGCCACCTGGGCCCCCAGGAGAGGCTGTCAAAAAGGGGAGTGCTCAGACCAAACTGGCCCAGCCCAATACTGCCCTAATCTGTCCAGGTCTAACAGTCAACGAAGATGAAAGTCACCTAGAGGAGCACAGTGAGCCTTGGGTATGAGTGTCTTTTGCCATGCTCCACTGCAGCCATTCCCACACCAAATCCTATGGACTACACACAGGTTGGAGTTCCTGCCCCTGCCACCTCTCCATGCTGCTCTCCCTGCCAGCTCAGATGTTTGTTGGGGGTGAAGGGGTTTTCCTGCATCTAGGACTCCAGCAGCCTCTTGCACGAGCAGGCCACTCCTCACCTGTTCAACTCATCCCTTCCAAAGGAGCTACTGGGAGCAAGGTATGAGTCCTGGTGCTTGGCAGCCTTGTGCAGGGTCTCCAGCTTCCTCTTCCTTCAGCCCGGGGTCTGCATCTTCCTTCTGTTTACTCTTAATGCTTACCCTCCAAAGATCTGCTTGGAGTATGCCAGTCTTCCCAATGTCCGAATCTGTTTGTGGGAGACTTTCTTAATGGCTGTGTATAGGCAGCTATCTTGGCTCCTTAATTCCTGCATCTTGCTTTTTATTTAGTATAGCAATACCTGCCTTTTTGTTGACTAGTATAACATATGACATGATTAGTGTTACGTCTATTTCGCCACTTGGTTTCTGTATATTTCATTCATGTCTTGGCTCCTTAATTCCTGCATCTTGCTTTTTATTTAGTATAGAAATACCTGCCTTTTCGTTGTCTAGTATAACATATTACATGATTAGTGTTATATCAGTTTTGCTACTTGGTTTCTGTATGTTTCATTTGTGTTAATTATTCTGTTTTTCCCTTACTGCCTTTTTTGTGTTAAACAAGTATTTTTTAGTATATTGCTTTAATTTTTTGATTTTCATCTATATTTTAAAATTATTTTATCATTGGCTGTTCTAGGTGTTTCAATATATATTTTAACTTATCAGAATTAACTTCTTAGTAATGTCAATTTAATTTGTTAAACTATAGTAACTTTGCTTCAATGTAGCTTCATTTACTCCTCCTTATTTGTGCTATTATTATCAATATATTACATATATTGTTATTTAAAACCCAGCAATGTAGTGCTATAACTATTACATTAAATAAAATAATCTTGTTTTTAAAAGAAAATAAGTGTGTGTGGCACATTCCTTTATATTTACAAACATATTTATGATTTCCAGGGCTATTTATCCTTCCCTCTGCATTTGAGTGTTGCTGTCTATACTGTCTTTCAGAATTTCATTAATTTGTATTTATTTTTGAAAAATAGCTTTTTGCTAGATATGTAATTTCTGGTTTCCAGTTCTCTTCTACCAATTCCTTTCAATATTTCATTCCACTATCCCTTACATGTATTGTTTTTGATGTAAAATCAGCTATTAATTGTGCTATTGATAACTTCTACTTTACGAGCTCTTTCTCCTCTTTCCATTTTCAGTATTTCATCTTCCTGTTTGGCTTTTAAGTGTTTGATTATGTGTCTAGGTGTATATCTTTGTGTTAATTCTAACTGGTGCTACTTGGACTTCTTAAATATGTAGGTTAATATTTTTCAATGAATTTGGAAAGATTTTGTCTTTCCAAAAGCTACATTTGTAGCTTCTTTTTCTCCTCCTTGATATATAAGACTCACATTAAACATATGTTGGTACATTTGGTAATATTTTGCAGTTTCTGAGGCTCTGTTTATTTTTCTTCAGTTATTTTTGTTCTCTCTAGTCTATAGATTGGATAATTGATCTATTTTAAGGTTCATTTATTCTTTCTTCTGCTGTCTCAAACATGTTCTTGATCCCATATAGTGAATTGTTTATTTTTATTATTATATCTTTCACTTCTAGAAATTTCATATTTATAACTAACTTCTTTTGTTGTACTTAGATACCATATCTGTTGAATCATTGTCATCACATTTTTCTTAAATTCTTCAAATGCAGTTTTTAAAATTATTTAAACGTTTTTTATAATAAATGCATTGAATTCTTTGCCTGCTAAATTCAGTATCTAGGCCTACTAAGAGTTAATGTCTATTGACTGTTTTATTTCTATAATTCATGCTTTTCTGCTCCTGTACATAGTTTTTAATCTTTTGGTTGAATACTGGACATTTTAGACAATGTTATATAGTAATTATGACTTCTGATTTTGTTTCTGAGTACTTTTGGTTTCATGAACTTTTCCAGATTTTTTAAAGTGCAGCATCTGTTTGCCCTGCAGTGTGTGGCTGTGAATGTGTCTTCTCAGTTTTTATTATTATCATTATTATTATTATTACTATTATTTTTTGAGATGGAGTCTCCCTCTGTCACCCAGGCTGGAGTGCAGTGGCGCAATCTTGGCTCACTGCAAGCTCCACCTCCCAGGTTCATGCCATTCTCCTGCCTCAGCCTCCCAAGTAGCTGAGACTACAGGCACCCACCACCACGCCCGGCTAATTTTTTGTATTTTTAGTAGAGACAGGGTTTCACTGTGTTAGCCAGGATGGTTTCGATCTCCTGACCTCGTGATCCACCCACCTCGGCCTCCCAAGATGCAGGGATTACAGGCTTGAGCCACAGTGCCTGGCCTTTGTTATTATTTTTAACTTACCTTCCAAGGGGTCTCCCTTGGGTCTGCATAATCCAATGTTTTTGTTCAAGACTCTGCTCAAACACCCCAACTCCATAAGACTTCTATCCCCTGCTGATAAATCAGTGAGTTTGAAGAGCACATGCAATGTTCAGCAAATTCTGAAGTTTGATTTGTCTTTTACTTCTGCAAGACTACTGTGAATCTTCCTACATATGTGTATACCTTTCTGGTCAGCCAAGGCTTACTTCGTCTTTCTATGGCTTTCTCATTTACATGATCCCTTGTTACATTTCTGGCTTGTACGCTACTGACCACTAACTAGACTGCAACTTCTGGCTAGCAAAGCACTGGACTTCCTTGTTTGTTATATGAAGCTTACCCAATCACCCTGTCATCCTAAAAGGAAGAAATTGAGGCAAAATTAATATAAATGGAGATTTTAGGAGCTAAGCTTGAGGACTGCTATCCAGGAACATAGATTCAAATTACTCTTAATATACATTCTTATTAAAAGCAGTTACAAGTGAATTTCCAAAGAGAAAGAAGAGGCAGTTCCTGAGATCTTTACCAAGAATTTACATTACATTTGTATAAGCTATTCATTGGCTATACATTGTTAAGTTATAAGGTGTAGGTTGTAGTATCAGGTGTGGCATTATTGGTTAATTTATAGCTACTTCTGGCAATTGCAAGCAGTTTGCAAGAGATGAATACATGGCTCAAAGAGGGGAAACCAGGACAGAATTGTTCTCTCATTTTAACATCTCTCTGAACCTGGTAATTTAGAAGGACTCGCATTACTTAGATAAAAGTTCTTTTCTCATTTCCCCCCTTTTGATCAAAAATCTTTCTTCTTGAAAGCATTGATGAACAAAATCTGAGTGTCAAAGTATCCCTCATCACTGGGAAGGCTCAATCCTCGATCGTCCTGTCAAAGTGGTTGATCTATAGCTGCTGTCATCTCTACATGTTGTAGTAGCATGAATTTACTTTTCTCAGAAGTAAAACAGATGCATAGTAGAAATATTCTATACATAAGAATTTTGGTAAAAAGCAAATTTGTATTTCAGAATTTAAAAAAAAAAAATTCCCTTGGGGCAGTCAACTAAAAACATCATGAATAAAATTAAAAAGCTCGTCCTTTTTTAGAGATTTGTTGTAGCCAGGATACAATTCAGGTTTTAACCCAAATTGCTGAAAAATAATAAAAACTAAAAAACAACGTAGAATGCTATAATCCAATAATTGATCTACTATACCTTTCTTCTGAAAAATAATTTTTCTCTCTCCAGCCCCCATTTTTACCAAAGATTAATTTCAGTAGGATCAATTTACTTGCATAATATCTTATTATTATATTTAGCCTGATTATTTACATAATTAAGTGGAGCAAGATAGTGATTGATCATATCGGCTGTTTTTATTTGGCTTTGCTGTAACTCTTATAAGAAATTGCAGATTTGACTTTTAAAAGTCTCAAGGATAGAAATCCAAACTGAAGATTCACCATTAGATTGTACCTGTAATACCTGGATAAATTGGGTGAATTCGTTTCTTCTCAAGGTCCCTGTATTAGTCTTTTTTCACACTACTAATAAAGACATATCTTAGACTGGGTAATTTATAAAGAAAAGAGGTCTAATTGAGTCACAGTTCCACATGGGTGAGGAGACCTCAGGAAACTTAAATCATGGCAGAAGGCACCTCTTCATAGGGCATCAGGAGAGAGAATCAGTGCCCAGCGAAGGGGGAAGTCCCTTATAAAACCATCAGGTATAAGGAGAACTAACTCACTATCGTGAGAACAGGATGGGGGAAACTGCCCCCATGATTCAGTTATCTCCACCTGGTCCTTCCTGCAACATGTGGGGATTATGGCAACCGCAATTCAAGATGAGATTTGGGTGGGGACCCAGCCAAACCATATCAGTTCCTCAAATATCCTGGGGCTCCCACACCTGTTGGAAAGTGATATTTTTTATTTTCTGCATGGGCAGAATCTTTGAAAGGCAATTATGTAGACAAGGTACAAGGCCATTCTCTCCAATATGCTTTTTATCAGCTCCGTGAAGTCAACTGCAATTCCTCAAAACTATCTGGTCATATCTGAAAATATGCCATTCCAGTAATGCCTTGGTAAAATAGGCAAAGTCTTTAATTGTGTCTTGTTACGGAAAGTAGCTTCTTTTTGAACTTATGCAAATAACTTCAAGACTGTGATAACATAAGAATACTTGAGAATAGTTTGCAAATTTTGGAGAGATCAGGTAGAAAGAATGATAGATGTTTCAATTTCACTCACTAATGTATACATTTCCCAATTGTTATAAGCTATAATTGTTATAGCTCAAAAGAAAAATGTTTTCTCGACTCTGGAAAACAAAATATAAAAATAATCAGCAATGTTGCAAATAAAAAGTCATGAAAATCAATTTAGTACTCTATCAGTTCTGTCCCATATAATTAACTCTTGTTCTGCTTGATGGTGGGATCATACTCATTGTGAAAAAACGTATTTATTAGATCTCTGAAGGTTTTTACTGAGTCTGATAATATAATCTCCAAAGTTATCTGAAACCTGTATTTAAGAGTATTTGTCAGGATTCTTTTCCTTACATTTCCTTGAAGAAAAGGCTAATTTTGCACTATAGCTGATTGTAAACTGATTTTGAGAAGACTCCAAAGTAAAACAATTATTTTCTGTGGATGAAAAAATACTTAGAATAGCCGTGTTTAAAGATGGAATTGACAAGAAAAAATTGATTATTCCTGTCACATACAACAGTTTCATTATAACTAAGAAAATAAACAAAAACATATCAGAATTTTAGGAATCTCATACAATTTTGGAACACATATTAATAAAATATCCATACAAGTATAAATCAAATGTAGTTAAATACCATTTCTTATTTAACAATGCTTTCCATATGATTTTAACATCCCAAATAAGCCAAAACAGCCGTCTTGGACTTGCAGGGTTTTTTGGTTTGTTTTTGAAAAAACAAATTTTAGAATTAGAATTCGATTTTGGGAAATGTGTTAAATATTAAAGGTTTAAAACAGTTGATCAAAATAGGATCACAGACCACTGTAAAAACAAAAAAATAGTCATTTATTTAGCCAAAGTGATAATTCAAAGATTTCAAAAAGCAAAAAATGTTTACTTTTTGATAGAGAACATACTGTTTTCCAAAGAATCAGAAGACCTAATAAAGATAGCATGAGATCAACAGAATCTTTTCTTCTTTGTTTTTACTCAAAAGGTGAATAATTGTTTTTTACTATCCCTATTAATACTTCAATAAGTTTTGTTCTAAAGAGAAAGTGAATTTTTACATTTTCATCCATAAAAATGCTAAAGCTAATTTTAATAAAACTTTGTAAACATATATGTCCAATCTCAGTTTTGAGTGCATAAAATAATATTTTTATAAACTTTTTATAACCTTTGACAATTTTCTATTAAAGAGCAAATCAAGAAAACCCTGTTATTTTGACATAGGAGCACTGACTGTGGCACTGCCTCAGTGTAATTTTGATATTAATGTTCAACTTTTAAAAAAACTAAATAATCTCCTTCTAATTTTAGCCAAGTTGATCACTCACAAAATTTTTAGTAGATTAATTTCTCACAATTTTTATACAAGTTGCTTAATACTTGAGTTTTGTCTTGTACTTTCTTTTTCATATTGGCATTCTACTTAAGACAAAATTTATGTTTCTTCTCCCTTATCATTTTGACCACCACACAACATTCTCTTTCATTTAAAAAGAAAAAAAAAATTCCTCTCTCAACTTTCACATTTTCTTTTTTCTTTCTTTCCTTTATTTATTTTTTTTTTCAGAGGTAAAGTCTGGAGTGCAATAGTGTTATAACTCACCATAACCTTGAACTCCTGGGTTCAAGTGATCCTCCTGTCTCAGTCTACCAAGTATTCAGGACTGTTGATATGCACCATCATGTCCAACTCATTTTTACAATTTTTCTGAAGATGTGGTCTCACTATGTTGCCCAGGCTTGTCTCAAGTTCCTAGACTCAAGTGATCCTCCTGCCTTGGCCTTCCAAAGCATAGGGATTATAAGCATGAGCCACCATGCCTAGCTCTCCATCTTACTTTCTGTATATATTCTTTATATAAAATTGTGTCTCATATCTAGTAGTTTTAATCATATATATATATTAATTACAATGTTAACTCTTAGTTATCCTAATTTCCAGTGGAAACCCTAGAAAGTTAGAAATTTTAATTATGCATGAGATGCAGAGCCTAGGACAGAGGACAAAGCTTTGGAGACAATGCGTGGAGTATCTGACCCATCCCAGCATGCCCAAGTGGCAAAGTTTGTCCAGGGAGAATAGAGCTCAGGCACTGCCCCGGGCCTCACCATGGCCACTTGTCCAGGCCTCAGAATTTAAAGGCTCAAATAAAAAGACATACACTCACAGACAAATTAAGCAAGTATCTACAAATGTCAAAAAAGCAACAGCTTTACAACCTTAAAACTTTTAACAGAGACTGTATAAACTTTTCCAACCAATAGACCCAGGAAAAAATGTCTAAATGAAATTCTGAAGCCATTTCTATTTCACTTTACCAACAATTTTAAAACTATATTTACCAAAAGTTATTAAAGTCATAAATTTGACTTAAAAGGTTTGAAAAGCATTTGAGGTGGTTTTTAAATTTAAGAGTGCTTGTGTATTATAAATCAATGGTGCAGTATTGCAATATACAAACAGATATTTACACATGCACTCATAATGCAAAAACACATGAAGACTTTATGGCTTTGATTTTAAGATTTTAGCCATGAGACCAGCAACTCACTAATTTAAAAAGATAGCTGTATTCACACTGTGCCTTTCTAAGTAGAAATGTTTAAAGTTTACCTGTCACACATGGGCAAAGTCCTTACAGATGTTTAGAGAAAATAGGGTAGCTAATTTACACCTCAAAGCACTGACAGAATTTAAGCTTTTTCAAGAAGGAGTTTATATGTGATAGGTAGAAGAAGATTAAAAATGAATACTAGGCCGGGCGCAGTGGCTCGTGTCTGTAATCCTAGCACTTTAGGAGGCCAATACAGGAAGATCAGCTGAGGTCAGGAGTTCGAGACCAGCCTGTCCAGCATGGTGAAACCCCATCTCTATGAAAAATACAAAAAATTAGCCTAGCATGGTGGCACACACTTGTAATCCCAACTGCACAGGAGGCTGAGGCAAGAGGATCACTTGAATCCAGGAGGTGGAGGTTTCAATGAGCTGAGATTGCACCATTGGACTCCAGTCTGGGTGACAGGAGCAAAACCATCTCAAAAAAAAAAAAAAAAAAATAGAATACCAAGGTAGTACAAAATCATAGGAATTTACAAAAAGATTTCATAAGCAGACCAATTTTATTGAGATTAGTAGCTTTTAATTTAGTCTGTTTTGCAACTGGACCACTGAGCTCAGGGTGGAGCCCATTAGGGAAGAAGGGCAGCAAAGCATTTGCACTTTTTAGAGCCTGATAATTTATATATGTGCAGTCTTTAGGGCCTAGTAATATAAATATGTGAAAAGCAGGCACCATTAGAAGGCAAAGCATCTAGATCTTTAAAAATCAGCGATTCCACTTTTACATTGAAAAGAGAATCCTCACAATGAGTGAAATGCATGGGACTGGGCCATGCAGTGCTGTGACAGTATGCTTCACTACAAAGACATTTATCTAGGTGTTTAAACTGTGCCTTTATCTAAACATGCAAAAAAAAAAAAAAAAACCCACAGAGTAACCCCCTACAGTAATAATCATTTATCATAAACAACTACCATTAGCCACCTCCAAGACTGCAACTCTCACCTATAACTCACCAGCCATCACATACACAAAGATCAAGTATTCTCTCACAGTACAACGTAATCTCTGCTACCTCAAAAGCCAAAGAGATTAGGCAATGCAATACAAAAAGCAGCAGGATTTTAGAGCTGAAAGGAACCTGTCCATGATTCTTCAGACTCCAAGGAGGAAAAAAGACCTTAAAAAAGTGGTCAGTAGTTCCTTTTTCTGTGTCCTGTAAGGAGTCTGAGTCATTAGAATTCTCATGTAGCTCTTTTCATGTGGTACCAAAGATAGCAAAGACAACAGAAGAACTTGAATATCAGCTTTTAATTAAGGTGACTTATGACCACAGCACTCTTTAAAAAAAAAAAGTTTTTGTTTTAAAACTCTTACCAGATTTTAGCCAGGACAAACAGCTGATATTCCTGGCTCTTGAACATTTTTTTTTTTTTAATCAAAGATCCCCTTTCGAGCAACTCATCAAAACCAATAAGACTTAACCAAAGTTATAACTTAACCCAGGATGCATGAGGCATCTTCAAAGAAGCAAAAAGCAGTTCTCACAACATCCAAAACCACTCCCAAAACAGCTCAAGGAAAGGTAGCTTCACTAGCTGCAAATGGAATCCAACCCACATTAATGTCCAGCCATGTTTTCTATAATCTCAGCTTCTCATCTGAGCACCTATGCATGAAGGCTCAAAAGCCCCATATGCCTCATAAATGGAAAAAAGACAGGCAATCAAACTGTTCATGGAAGGGAAGAAGATCAATAACAAATAGGTACCTCTAAAAGTGAATAATTATACGAACAATTTCAAACAAATGGGATTTATTCCCTTACCAGTAATTGAACCCAGGCTGCAGTAGTAAAAGTGCTGAATCCCAACACTTCATAGGGGGAAGTGTTGTTGTTGTTGTTTTATTTTGTTTTTTAAAAATAAGTTCTATAGAGGATCCAAAGTAGGCACTTTCAGCATCTTAAGGATTTTAACTTGTTTCAGACCTGATCTCAGTTGGAATGCTGCTTAGCTAATTTCCTGGACATTAGCATTTCAATGACATTATATGATTTACATAGTATTGTCTGATATTGGGTCAATAAATCAGTGTCATTCATTTGTTCTGGTTTAGAAAAAAAGTTATTGAATTGGCATTTATATAATCACAGTGTGAAAGGAAAATAAATCTTGAGTCCCCCAAATCACTAAGCTAAAGAGAAAAGTCAAGCTGGGAACTGCTTAGGGCAAACCTGCCTCCCATTCTATTCAAAGTCACCCCTCTGCTAACTGAAATAAATGCATATCTGATTGCTTCCTTTGGCGAGGCTAATCAGAAACTCCAAATAATGCAACCACTTGCCTCTTTTCTGCCTATTACCTGGAAGCCTCCTCCCCACTTCAAGTTGTCTTGACCTTTGCTTCGAGTTGTCCCACCTTTCCAGACCAAACCAATGTTCATGTTATGTATGTTGTTTGATGTCTCTTGTCCCCCTAAAATGTATAAAACCAAACTGTGCTCTGACCATCTTGGGCACATGTCACCAGGACCTCCTGAGGCTGTGTCATGGTCATGCGTCCTCAACCTTCACAAAATAAACTTCCTAAATTAACTGAGACATTTCTCAGATATTTAGTGCTCACAACAGGAATATTATTCCTATTCTGACATTGTTCCACTTTTCTTCTGTTCTAGATTTAAATTTATTTCCCTATTCTGAAAAGAAGAAACATGTGCATTGTGAATTTCCTAAAACCTCTCTGCCTAAGAGATGCATGGGAGCCAAGGGAACAAGTAGAGAGGGATGAGTTGAGCTCACACGGATAGAAGGAGAAGGAGCAGTTGAAGGAGAAAGGGAGAAAGCCTCTGAAGTTCTTTCTTAATATTTCAAATATCCTTTTGTTTACCTCTTGAACGGAGGCAATTTTTTTCATGATTTCTTTTAGAAGTTTTTAAAGCCAAGTGCTGGTCAGTGCCTCTGCTTCCCAATAAATAAAAAAATGTTATTTCTTTAAAAAGACATTTTTAGGTGCCATTGGAAGTCTCCAATTTGTCTGGTTCTAAAACCAGCTATTTACAATGGTGTACACAAACAAATTATTTTAGGTATTTTAAAAATCCCCATTTTTCATCATTGTTGCCTATGACCACCCTGGGTTAGGTAGATCTAATTTCCTAGATATCTACAAGAGGGTGCTTCATTGTATTATATATAAATCCACCTGATGTTTCTAAAAAGAGTGCTCAGACTTTGAAGATTGGTTTTTTCCATAATTTGAGAACTTTTCAGAAGTGACAAAAGCTGAGGATGTGTTGTTGAGAGAGGAGAAAGGAAGAAACTGGTCAGGCAGGCAGTTAGGGTGGGTCCTCAGTTAAATTATTTCAAACAAAAGAACAGCCTGCAGACACAGATAAGGAAAATTGCACAGGGGGGCTTACTACCTAAGACATGCCCACAGCTGCAAAAATAAGAAAGGCTACACAGATGACTTGCCCAGATATACCTGCAATGGAAAACTCTGTCCCCTGACACATGTGCAGTAAGGGGAACAAAGCAATATGTAGTAAGTCAAGCTAAGGGCCCACATGTGCACTATGAGGATGGTGTGGAGCTACCAGAAATTCATGCTTTATGCAAATAAGATACCCAGCCCTCATCAGTTACTTATAAAAGCCTTTGCATTCACAGTAAAAACTGCAACCCTCTTCCAGGCCCCCTGTCTGCAGTGGAGAGCTTTCTTCTTCCCTTATTATACTTCCACTCCAACCTCACCCTTTGTGTCCACACTCCTTAATTCTCTTGGTCATGAGACAAAGAACTGTGGGTGATACCTCACAATGAGAGGCTGCTACATTGTGGTACATTGGTAAGACTGTAACATTTTAAGGTTGAAGTTTAATGTATCTTGGACTATCTCTAACCACTAGGTGATAGCAGAGTGCTCAAGATACGGGGGACCCAGACTCTCATATTATACCTGTCTGGAAGAGCAAAAGGTGGTACACTTTAGTTAGAAACTAACAAAGATTGGTCAAGAATAAAGTCTAAGTCTGAATTTTCAAGTGATGGAAAACAGTTGCAATCTTAAAAGTATGCTGTGCAACTGCTATTGCAGTCCCTAACTGCCAATCCTTGGATCCCAACTTCTACTATGAGATAGAGGTGGAAAAACCTTGATCAGACTTGACTAGAACCTCTGCTGTGAAAGAAAGGTAGGAAAAAAAGGCAGTTCTCTGCACAGCTCTTTCCCTGAATATCATATCCAGAGAAAGAAATCAGAGCCTTCACTCTTAAAGGAAAGACGGGCTTTGAAAACAGCCCAAATAAAAAGTCTAGAGTCAGAATTCCGAATTCAGGAGAACTTACCCCTAACACCCAATGGGACTTTTGAAGACAGAGTTTATGAGGTTACTTAGTAATACTTTCAGAGGCAAACACCAGGGGGCTAAAGGGAGTCACTCTGAATCCTGTCAACATATGCCAGATGTGTTAACCTGAAAAAAAGAAGCTGAGGCAGAATCAATATGAGTAGACAGTTTTTGTGCCAGTCTTGAGGACTGCAACCCAGGAAAACAGATTCAAGTTTCTCTGAATAGACTCTGATTAGCAGCAGTTACACGTGTTTTTTTTAAAGAGAAAGAAGTATTTCCTGAGTTGTTTATTAAGAATTTACATTAAAATTACACGAGCGATTGATTGGCTATACATTGTTAAGCCGTAGGGTGTGGGTTGTAGTATCAGGTGTGACACTATTGGTTAATTTATAGCTACCTGTGGCAATAGTAAGCAGTTTCAAGAGATGAATACATAGCTCAATAGACGGAAAGCAGGACATGATTGCTTTCTCATTTTAATGTCTCTCTGAGCCTGATAATTTAAAAGGACTTGGCATTCCTCAGATAAAACTTCTTTTCTTTTCTCAACTTCCTCCTGACCCCTGAGTCTATCTGGTAGCTTTCTATGTTCATGGTCAGACACACTATGGTAAAATTACCAGTTTTGCAGGACTGAACTGGGCTGGGAAGTGGCAGCAACAGAGGCAAGGATTCAGACTTCTGCTCTTATTAGCCAAAGCTCTAGAAGACTTTGCAGACAGAATTTGCTGATCTCTTCATGAAGGCTCTCTTAAACCTTTACAAAAGCTGTAATATTTTAATAATAACAAAAGTATTAAAAATAAAAATCAGAAAGGCTGAGAAAGTCATCTATTTTTCTACACTAGAGTAGATCCTGAATCCTGCCTTATAACTAGATCCTAAACCTTAAGAGCTTTTTCTTCAAAGTTTTTCGGTATTTTAAAAAAAAAAATTGGCTGGGTGCGGTGGCTCATGCCTGTAATCCCAGCACTTTGGGAGGCTGAGGTGGGCAGATCACAAGGTCAGGAGATCGAGACCATCCTGGCCAACATGGTGAAAACCCGTCTGTACTAAAATACAAAAAAATTAGCCAGGTGTGGTGGCATGCACCTGTAGTCTCAGCTAACTTGGGAGGCTGAGGCAGGGGAATTGCTTGAACCTGGGAAACGGACGTTGCAGTGAGCCAAGATTGCACCACTGCACTCCACCCTGGCGACAGAGCAAGACTCTCTAAAAATAAAAAAATAAAAAATAAAAAATTTGCCAGAAATGGTGTATTGTTTCCTGATTTGCTCTGTGACTTTGGAAAAGCCAACTATTGTTGCTGTATCTTTTTTTTTTCTTCTACAAAGGAAAAACAATAACATCCACTCTTAGAGAACACTATACGAGTTCATTATTTCTTGTTAGAGAGTTCTGAAGAAACAGTGCTGGGATTTAGTCTTAAATAAAACATTAGCCCTAAATTATTCTTAAAAAGATGACAAAAGAGTACAACTAATTTGGGGCATTGGAGACACTTGTGAAGGAATGGAAACCATCAGAAATTGTATGCAACGGTTGTCAGAAATTCCTGAGAACCATCAGGTTTTTTGGAGGACTTTTAAACTTGGAGATTTAAGTGACCTAAATTGAATCTTAATTGTTCTTCCTCTGGAGAAAAATAGTGACACCCAGGTGGGTGGTTGCTCTTTATGATGAGAAAATAGGGTAAGCCAGTCACTCCTTTTAGAAAAACATCCTGTTTTGGTTTTTAGTAGCCCCAGGCAGTAGGCAAAGCTCAAATGGGTAAATTTGTCTCTAAAGGGCATTTAATTTGAAATTTCATTGTCTTTTGCATTTGAAAACACACACATATTTACTGGGCATGGGGGTGTCTGTGGGAGGTGGTGGGGAGGAGGAGAGAAGAAGAAAGAAAACACACATAACCGCATTTTTTTTTTTACTTTCTGTAAGCACACACTGATGAGGGAAAGGAGTGAGCTAACAGATGGTATAAATCTAGTCACTTCAGACTGATGGGTCTTATCTATCGGCAGTTTTCATCTGTGAGAAGGAGAAATCACTGGTTTTCACTTAGGCAAGGGTGAGCAGGTAGAAATACCCCAAACGTCTTTAAGTGACTTTCTGATGAAAGAGGAATGTCTGTTGGGTAGTTGCACCATTAGAAAAATTGATTCTTCAATAAATATTACTAACTTTAGGAAAGCAACATCTGGATTAATGAAGTCTAAGGAGTCTTCATAAAGCCCTTCTGATTTTTTTTTTAAATTTTATTTTCACATTCACAGTGTAGGGCCTGTTAGCTAACTATTACCAATCATAGATTAGACCTGCTTCAGGGAATAGATGAAATTGTATATTTGCTTACAATTAGTGTGTTTATGGTTTCTAAACTAACTGGTTCTTTAGAACTATTTGGGGAGTCTTTGTAATGCTGTATATGATGTTAACTTAATTTGCATTACAAAAAATCAGAGGTCATATGTAACCTGGGTTGAATGGCTTTTCAGAATATTTTAGAGTTGCCAGGAATCTTTCAGGACATGTGACCCCATCTCCTTTCCTAAGCGATTTCTGTCAGATGGTGGTCCACTTTCTGGGGATGCAGCCCAGAAAGATCCAGCCTCATTTTTCCTAGCTGTCACTCAAGATGGAGTCACTCTGGTTCAAATGCCTCTGACACAGGCATCACATCAAGGTTCCTGTGAAGAGGAGTTTCACCACACATAGAGGCCATCAGTTCCACTCTTAACACCACTGTACAGTTGGCGGTATGTCACTGGCATCATATAAATAATTAGGATAAAGAAACTGTGTCAAATATGGAAGAACTGCCCTGGCCTATCCCCAGTCACACCTGTCAAATACCTATCAGGGTGGTTTGCTCGTTTTGCCTACATAAAGTTCAGGCTGATTTTGAAAGACAGGACTAGCTGGATATCCTAGGCGACTAAGAATCCCTAAGCCTAGCCGGGAAGGTGACTGCATCCACCTTTAAACAGGGGGCTTGCAACTTAGCTCACACCCAACCAATCAGGTAGTAGAGAGAGCTCACTAAAATGCTAATTAGGCAAAAAATGGGAGGTAAAGTAATAGCCAGTCATCTATTGTCTGAGAGCACAGGGAGAGGAACACTGATTAGGATATAAACCCAGGCATTCCAGCCGGCAAGGGCTACACACTTTGGGTTCCCTCCCATTGTATGGCAGTTCCTTTTTCACTCTATTAAATCTTGCAACTGCACACTCTTCTGGTCCATGTTTGTTATGTCTCAAGCTGAGGTTTCACTAGCCATCCACCACTATTTGCTGCGGTGGCAGACCTGCCGCTGACTTCCACCCCTCTGGATCCGGCGGGGTGTCAGCTGTACTCCTGATCCAGCAAGGTGCCCATTGCCACTCCTGATGGGACTAAAGGCTTGCCATTGTTCCTGCACGGCTAAGTGCCCGGGTTCGTCCTAATTGAGCTGAACACTAGTCACTGGGTTCCACGGTTCTCTTCCATGACCCACGGCTTCTAATAGAGCTATAACACTCACTGCATGGCCCAAGATTCCATTCCTTGGAAACCATGAGGCCAAGAACCCCAGGTCAGAGAACAAGAGGCTTGCTGCCGTCTTGGAAGCAGCTCGCCACCATCTTGGGAGCTCTGGGAGCAAGGACCCCCGGTAACAATTTTCATGTTATCTCTAGTTTCAGGGAGGCTGAATTATGTAATGGTTATGAGCAAAGAATCCGGAATCACTGCTTTTGTTAGCTTTGTGACAATCTTCTGACTTTTCATCTCAAAATTTCAATTTGAGGTTAAAGATTAATTAATAATAATAACAACATTTACTGCTTGTTATGTTTCAGATATTGTTTTAAGTTGTTTGTTTCAACTCTTAAACTTTAAAATATTATAACCACTTTATTTAAACCTCACTTTCTTATCAGTTGGGTATTGTAATTATTCCTTTGTAGAGATAAAAAAAGTCAAGTGAAGAGAAGTGCTCTCACTTGCCAAGATCATAGAGCCAGGAAAAGTCTGATTTGGGACATGGAATTAGGTCACCTAGTTGCCTAGGTCTTTCCTCCAGGATTTACATTTTCAAAAGCTTCAGGAATCATCTGCCCTTTTTTAGGGGAGTGGCTTATTTTGTTCTTATGGTTATATAAAAAAAGAAATAAAATAAACCTCTTTTATTCTTTCATGATTTTATTTTTTAATAAATGTTGCTTGTTTGGATGTTCATCTAATTACAATATTGATCTATAAAATTATAAGGTCAGAAATTTTTTCTTCATGATTTTCTCCCTTCCTGTTAGCCCTACTTTTCTGCTTTCTTTCTTCCTCCTCTTGTTCACCTTCCATAATATTTTTTTATATTCTACTTATGTACCTTAATTTTTTTCATAAAACTATATCTCAAAATGAAATCACATTTTCATCCCTTTAGCACAATTTCCATTAATTTAAAATTTTTGGAAGTTAAGCATCTCACTAATGAGCTGTTTTTTATTATTTTTTAAAGTAATAAATCATTTCATATCAAGTATTTATGAGTAGGTAGAAATTCCTACCATTGAATAGTGTTATACTAGAATACAAAAGAACAAACAAAAACATAAAAGTATAATAGCAAAATAGTTTTCCTAACGACAGTGTTGTATGTAGAATGCCAACTGTTAACAGCAGTTTTTAATATTTGTATCTAAAACTTAAAAGTTACAATAATAATTATAAATTATAATTTATATTATTTAACATGTTTATCATATTTCATTGTTCTATCTTTATTATAGAAGATTTATAGTATAATAGACTATTGAGATAATTTTCACATTTAAATGAGTAAGTTTTAGAGTTTTTAATAATTTTCAAAAAAATGTTTCTGTAGATATGTATTTATTTTCTTTATCTTTTCAGCAAATATTTGCTAACTACTTTTGGTATATGGCAGACACTATCCTAAACACAACAGATGCAAGGAACAACAAACTAATAGAAAAGCTTATGTGTGGATTTTTTTAAGTCTTTCATCAGAATATTTTAATTTTTTCTGTTCTTTTCACAGTTATATGGAGTAAATGAGTGAAAGAATGTGCTGCACACCTTCTGTATAGCTTTGTGAAAGTCACGTAACTTCTTTGGAACTTAGTTTCTTTATCTATAAAGGATAGGTAGGGGTTGGACCTAATCAGCATCTCCCAAGGACAATCCAGACCCAGGAGGGAACAATATCCAGGGTTTTGACTTTATTTCTTCCCATTCATTAGCAAAGAGCTGGGGCTCATCTCATTTGTTTCTATCTCTCCTTCTCTCCTGTACTTCTGATCTCCACAATAAAAATTTTAGATATCATTCAGATATTTGCTGGAAAAAATCTAGGTGGTTTCTATGGTCTCTTTTGTTATGTAGTATTCCAAAATCTATGGTTTTATATATGTATTTATATATTGATACTTGTGTCATCTGGTAGATTTTATTTTATTATTAACAAAAAATAATTTGTTAAAAAATAACACTTTAGGAAAAATAGAAGCAACTTCTGGTAGATAAAGTGTAAGACTGGGTGCGGTGGCTCATGCCTGTATTGGAAGGCCAAGGTAAGAGGATTGCTTGAGGTCAGGTGTTTGAGACCAGCCTGGGTGACACAGTGAGACCCTATCTCTACAAAAACGAGAGAGAGAGAGAGAGGGAGGTGAAATCTGTGGAAGGTAAAGAAATTTGATGTAATTAACCTAATTTTAAAAGCTCTCAAGAATAAGTCTTTATAACTTCATTTTTAAAAATGCTTTAATTTCTTATACATACCTCTTAGGTTTTCAAAGAGTGGAGAGAATATTGAGAAATAAACTATGTTAGAAAGAATGAATAAAACCTAGTATTTGACAGCACAGCAGGGGGACTATAGTCAATAATAATTTAATTGTACATTTTAAAATAACTGAAAGTATAATTGTACTGTTTGTAACACAAACGATACATGCTTAAGGATTGGATACCCAATTTTCCATGATGTGATTATTACGCATTGCATCCCTGTACCAAAATATCTCATGTACCCCATAAATACATATACCTAGTGTGTACTCACAAAAATAAAAAGTACAATTAAAAAAAAAAAAACTATGTAATCATCATACACAGTGACAAGTACATGACATAAAACTAGAAAACATTATGCCTTTTTATATTTTTGAGATATGGTAATATTGGGTGAAGAAAATAACTTTTAACCTTTTTCAGCCTAAAGAACTGAAGTACACACACATAGCACACACACACACACACACACACAAACACACACACGGAAGTAGAATCTAAATTTAGCAGCAGCATTGTTAATAGAAGCCAGTATATGTGCATGAGAAAGTCTATATAAAAATCTGACAATTTAAAAAGTTTTCATTGACAACAGAATAGAACATTTATTATTTCCTTTAGATATTTATTCAAAACATCACCATTAAATTTACCAAAGTTTTTGTTGCTATTGTCATTCTGCATTTTATAATTGTCTTCATGAAAGTGCTTGTTTAAATTATTTATTAATGTTTTTAAATTTTCTTTCTGAAATGTTTATTCTTGTTTTTCTTATTAAATGCATGGTGTATCTTTGTATTTAACATTTCCTCTAGGAGTGACTAAATTGCTTTTGAAATCTTCCTTATATCTTTACAGTATCCCTGAAGGGCATTACAATGGGGTATTCTAGTTTGGGAAAATAAACCCAATAAAATTTAAGTCATAATTATGATTACTAGTGACACTGAATGAGAAACAAGATAATTTTTCTCTCTATGACCCAATGCAAAATAAGGTTTTTATGAAGCACTGATTTTTTTTTTTAAATTTAGTTACATTCCAGTCTGAAATACTTGAATTTTCTATAGGTAAAGAGCTAATACACCAAAAACAAAACTCCAGAAGATGTCCACATGTTGATGATTACCAATACATTTGTGAGATAAGCCATAAGTGAAAAATTGGTTTGTATTAATAATTTTGGTATTTGTTATCTGGTTTAGAGTAGGAAAAAATTGTGGACTTAAAATTACAACTCTTATTTTCAGAAAAAAGTTATTACCTCTATCTTGTTTGAAATGTGAGTATTAGAAAAAAATTATAATGGATCAAATAACATTTTCTCTGAGCTGTCAGATTGCATCTAATTTTGAAAGTCTAATGTTTCAGTGTATCCTTATGCCTCCATTTTTAGAGTTAAAGATGGATACCAGATGGACACCATCTGTATCTAGCATTAATGGAATAATATTTCTCTACAATTGGCTTAAAAATGGGAAATTGGAAAGATAAACCAGAATTTTCAATATAATGTATAATAAATGAACTATTTCTCACTATTTGGAACCAAAATAAAATATATAGCTTGAAAGTTGAACTAGATGCTACACTGTGTACTACTATAAAAACATAACTAGCAAACATTTCAAGAAAATAAGACAGAATTCATCAGAGAATATAATTTGATGCCATCTTTAGTTACTCGGAAGCTCAAAATCAATCATTTAAAAATATAATTGAAATGGCAAGTAAAGTAACATGATTTTATTCCAAGATGTATTAATAACATTTGTGCTAAGACTATCTCTATAAAAGCATCCAATAATGGGAAGGGAGAGTCACAAATCTTTCTTAGATATTTTTTCCCTGAAATGATTTGTGTATGACTTCATTGCTCTAAGGAAGATAAACATAACTGAAATGGCTTCCTCCAAACAAAAATCTACTTACATAATAGAAAACATGTGTTATATAAATACATACAAACTGTTTTCAAAAAAGTATGATTAAAGAAAAAATGTTTTCAAAACTTGTGGACACTCATCTGATGCCTACATTTCTTCCCTGATAGCCCAATCAAATAGTCATCTATGCAATATTTGAATACTTTCATTGATGTAAGTCCAGGAACTCACATTTGCATAGAAGACTTCTAACCTTTAAAGGTTTATACATAAATTATTACTTATGGCTTTACCCATTAATTCTTGCTTGGTTTTAGTGGTTACAATAGTAATACAACTAAGCATTTTAAAAGTACCTTTTGAAAGTCTTTCAAAATCCTTTCATCTATGTTCCTTTTATAGTATTTGATCTGAACATTAGCCTTATAGGATAATTTAGTTATTACTATATCTATTTTTAGACAAAGAAATTGAGATTCAGAGAGATAGTAGTTGGTTCAAAGTCATGTAGCTAGCAAGTAACACATACTAATCATAAACTTAGATTTTCTGTACCAAATTATTCTACATTATTTTCTACAATAGAGTATCATATGTATTATATGTAATTTGGTATTCTATACTCTTTATATTCTATAACAATTGAGTATCATAATACATGTGATACTCTATTATAGAAAAATTCTAATCTTTTTTATGAATATTAGTTTCTCAGATAGTCAGTAACACCCACTAATGACAGTATCAGGCAGTATCATGTTTAATAACTCAAGTTCTGGAGTTATACAGACCTAGGTTTGAAGCGTCAACTCATAATTTAGTGACCTTGGACAAATTACTATACAAGACAAACCTCATTTCTTCATTTACAAAATAAAAATTTTTTAAAAAGCAACCAATCACTGATATAGAATTATATAATTTTAACATAATGGAATGCCTGGTACATAGGTAATATTCAATTAGGGTTAATTATTTTTATTTCCTTATATTATCATTACCATTATTATTATTTTTTTTAGCATCTCATCCAATTTTCACTTCTGTAAACAAGATAGCGATTCTTCCTATGATATTATTTAAATTCTCCTCATAATCCTGATTGTACTTTTCTGGATTGACTTTATCTGTATTATTCTTTAAGTGAGGTGTATAAATACATTACTCAAGTTCTTATCATATTTTTCTTAATGTAAGCAAGGAATAAATTTGATTAAGAAATTATATTAATTTTTTTCTAATTGTTTGCTTTCAAGACTAAAAGCTGCTTGAGCACTGGGTCATGGTGTATTCTACCTTTTACCTCAAAGCCTAGTAGAAATGCAGGCTGATAATTAGCTGTCAACTAAACTTTATTCACCTGTGTACTACTAGCTCTGGCACACTCTATATTTTGTACATGTTTGTTTGTTTGTGGACCTATCAGTAGTGTTTTACATTCATTACTCTTCGATAATATACATTGCTTCAAAATCCTCCAAGTTAATATTTATCTTTTAATCATCCATTATGGTCACTAAGTTTTTTCTGTTTTCCAGCATCTGCAGTTTGCAATGACATCTTTCAAGTAACTGTTTCAAATTGGAAGAGTTATCAGTGAAGTCTTGCGGCATATTACTAGAAATTTTCCTCTACTCTGATATAGATCATTTAATTAATGATATGATTTAAGAAGATATTCACCTACTGTTCTCAAATCTATATTGTTTCACTTTGAAATATTTTCAACTGCCATTAGAAAACTTTATTGAAAAGAAAGAGGTAGAACATGAGGCTGGAACGTTAGATAGAATATATAATATCTTTTTTTTTGTTAACAAAGTCAAATATTTTTAACTTTATTGCATAGGTAATGGAAAGATTCTTTTAAAATTTACACCTGGAAGTGACTTGTTCATATTAATATTTTAGAAATACAACTCTGTTGGGAACATGGAACACATATTAGAGCATTATAAGACTGCAGGCTCAAATAATATCTGGGATATTAAAGTAGTCATTCAGAAAAGAGGATATGAGACTTAGAACAAAGGAAGCGAGATTTCTGCATTGTTTCTAATTATTCACAAGATATCCTATAAGATATATGTCTACAATTTAAAGATTTAATGAAGCACATAAAAAGACGAATATGCAAAATTCAGCACATTTAAAAATGAGATACAAGGTGATCTAGTGTAAATATGTTTACAATAAAAGTTTCAATGAATGAAGTTTAGAATAGTGTAAAGATTATAAGTTTTTGAAAATTTATGAGATGGTGAAAGTAAATCACATAAGGTTTGTACCAAATATAAACTAAATTGTGATTACTTGCTATGTTTTTCTTAGGAATTGCACTGGTTTCTTACTTGCTTTAAGTTTCTTAATTTTTCTTAAAAATTAAGTATTTGGGTAAATTCCTTATCTGATATTTAATTGCCTTTCTTGTAATCATCAAATTGTTCATACATCAAATTGTTACTCAAATTACGTACATCAAATTGTTACTCGAATTTTATAATTCTAAGATTGATTTAATTAATGTTAAAAACTATAATGAATCTCTTAGTAACATCTCACATATACATGTAGTACCCACTGATGACAGCTTCTTAGGAAAAAACATGCATGTTTAGCTGAAAAAAATATATTTCATACATCTAGGCAATATTGATACTGATAATAATTACAACATGATTGTAAGCATTGCCTAATTTGTCTGGGTAATACCGATAGTACATTTTTATAATGTTAATATATCTCTTAAACAAACTAACAAAAACAAAATCTTAATAAATTATTGGCTTGACTTAAATTATTTTAAAAGATTACAATGTTGAATCTTAAACATGAGAGAAGTGGAGAGAAATTAAAGGAGACATAAAGAGGGCTTAAAGGTTTAGAGAATGGAAACTGTCAGAAAAGGTAAATCAGTTAATGCCCCATGAAAGCCACTCCAAAACTCTATGACATAAAATAGCAATGCTTTTTTTCCTCCCATATCTGTAAGTCAGCTGAGGTTAAGCTGATTAGTCTTGGTTTAGTGAGAGTTGGTCTAAAGCCACTGGGTGTGTTCAGGTTTCCTCCGTGTGCTGCTCATTCTTTGCATATTGGTGGCCTACCTTAAGTATGTTCTTGCCATGGTGACAGCAGAAGTTTAACATATGTTTAAAAAATTGTTATTTTCAGCCACATTCCACTGGTCAACACAAGTCATATGACTGAGCTCAAAGCCAAGCCATGCAGTATGAAAAGACAGCACTTCTAGGGGGAGGAATTGCAAAATTACATGTCAAAGTGTACAGATAAGGGAAGGAGGAAATATTGGGGTCAGTTATTCAGTCTACCATTAAAAAAAAAGTTAATTGAAAGTCTGATGATAAAATTTGGAGAAGAAAGAGTCATGGATGAATTCAAATTCAGCTGTTCCTCAATCCAAAACCAATTTCTGAAAAAATTATTGAGAATTATGTCACATCTAGGAATTCTTTGGATATTCACCTAAGCTATGTGATCCTGTTTCATGACTGCCCCCAGAAACCTCTTCTAAGGCCTCTGCAAGCCTCCAGTGCTGCCAACAGAGGTGCAAGGTCATTAACAAATGAATGAAAAGAGCCTTCAAACTTGAGCTAATATCCGAGTTTACTTTATTCATAGTGACTCTTCATAGTGGGAAAATAACCAAGTTATATTTGATTTTGTAGCTCTCCACCACAGACTTACATCCTCAAGCTTTCCTGCTGTTAGATGAAAGATATCTAAAATTTCCAAAATACTATCCAAGCAGGCCACTCACCTGGAAATGAGTCTATTAGCTTTCTTTTATATCTTATCAGCAGAGGAGTAGGAAAAGGGAGAATAAGATTAGAAAGCAAGAGGAACTTTGTGAAGCTAAGTACATCAGCTTTCAAGGATCTCACTTCTAAATGTAAGTGCTTGCTCTCATGCCTAGAAAAATGCCTACAATGCCTAGAAAAAAGTTCCGTATTTCAAATGACTCCCTGTGATTAAGGTAAAATGTATCCTTTTTTTTTTTTGAGATGGAGTCTCGCTCTGTTGCTCAGGCTGGAGTGCAGTGGCATGATCTCAGCTCACTGCAAGCTCCACCTCCTCCTGAGTTCATGCTATTTTCCTGCCTTAGCCTCCCGAGTAGCTGGGACTACAGGCACCCACCACCAAACCTGGCTAATTTTTGTATTTTTAGTAGAGACAGGGTTTCACCATGTTGGCCAGGATGGTCTCGATCTCTTGACCTCGTGATCCGCCTGCCTCAGCCTCCCAAAGTGCTGGGATTACAGGCATGAGCCACCGCGCCCAGCTGGTAAAATGTATTCTTATGTTGTTTATTTCCATTCAGGCGATTAAGATCATGGAATGTTAGGGTTGGGACTGGGGATTCTCATATTCTTGAATCTCTGCTAGTGATATTTAATTCAATGCCTCTCCTTCCCATTCTCCGGGTCCCATGACTTGTATTGGTCACTCTCCTTTAGTCTAAATCTGGAGCCCAGAAAAAAAAAATTTCTACAGTCTCCAAAATTTTTTATTTTGGCCACTGAAAATCATAATTGGGGGTATGTGTAATAAACCAGGACTAATATGAGTTGCAAATAAAGTGCTTTTATTAATATATCAGATGCTTACACATCTTGAGAAATGGCCAAAGACAACCGACCACAGATGCAAAAGAAGTAAGCTAAAGTCCTGGCACTGTCCTCTGGCACAGAATATTTTCCCTTCTGTGATACTGTGTTACTTATTTTTCACTGGGAAGTTGAAAAATGAAACCTTCTTCCTCTATGTAACTTCACCAAGCTTCTTTGTAATTATCCATAATTCAGAATCTGAGTAAACTTTAAAAGGAGGAAGAGTAATAGTTGTCATAATAGGAGTGGTTCTTGTTTAAGACTAGACCATGCTTGTATTACAGATTTGAGAGGTATTTCATTTTGCTGACACCAAAACTTGTATCCTGGAGGAAAAAAATAATGAGTGACAAATATTATTGATATCGGCTAATTATATCTTGTGCTAAACTATAACCTAAAGTTTAGAAAAAGGATTAAATAAACAGATTGATCACATATTAAATTTGTTAATACAGATGAATATATTTGTTAATATATATGAATTAACATTGAATATATTTGCTAATATATATATAAATATATGAATGTTGCATAGAAAATATGTTAGAATATTGTAATTTTATCTTTTGGTGACAAATATTCCATATTTATTAAATCAGTGCTATTTCCTCAGTTCCATTAGGCCAGAAACTATGTGTTTGCATATTAGTGGTGAGTGGCTAGCTTCCCAGTCATGTTTAGCTGAAGCTCTTTTAAGACTCTCTACCTAAAGACCCAGAATCATGTAGTTCCTGAGACAAACTGATAGCAGCAGAAGACAGACAAATTCCTAGACAGACAAGGATGGGTACCTTGTGAAACCACGCCTTTAAGCCAAAGACAGCCTGAAGACTGAAAACCGAACTGCTGGTTCTGGATAGAGTCCAGTGTGAGAACTTCTATTCTTGTTTGCCCACTGTTTCCTGATTGGTTCTTTCTGAATAATGCTCTTTAACCAATGGAATGTTGCCTTTTCCAAAGGCTACCTATAGCCTGCACCTCCTCATTCCAAACCTATAAAAACCCTGGACTCAGCTACATAGATGGCTACCTGCTTTCAGGCCCCCTCTCACACAGAGGGCTACCCACTTCAGGTCCCCTGTCATTGTCAGGAGCTTCTCTGTCACTCAATAAAATTCTTCCCTGCCTCGCTCACTCTCTGGTGTCCACGCAACCTCATTCTTCTTGGTCACAGGACAAGAACCCAGAACCCACCAAATGGAAGGTGCAAAAAGAGATATAACACTGTAACCCTCCCTCTCACTCACCAAGCGACAGGGGAGAAAAAGCTGCTGGGCGCCCCATGCCCCCATTTGCTGAGCTGCAGGCGGCAAGACAGAAAGAGCTGTGACACACCCCTGTTCACTGAAGCTGTAGGCAGTGGGAATGAATGAGAGCTGTAATACTTCCTGGGTTCTCAGACTGGGACTCTCCAAGCAGAAGCTGTGACACCTCTTGGGGCTCTGCGGTTGCTGGCATCTCCAAGTTTTCAGGTGCCACCACATCCCCCTTTGTCTGAATGCCAGCACTCAGCTACAGAAGCCACTTACAGCATGCCTGGTCCTGCTATGAGCTGAGCATGGGTCCCATGGCGATCGTGGGATTTGGGCTGGGGAGTGAACAGAGCTCAGCCTGCTGGGCCAAGTGGGCAGAGCAAGCCCAGCACACAAAAGTGAAGCCCAGGCAAGAGCTGCCACCAGCCACAGAGATTTCCAGCTGGTGAAATGGCACCGAAAGAATTCTGTGTCAAAACCTAACCTGAGAAGAGAGGAGCAATAATAAAATAATAATAACATATTTTTAGTGGATGTTTACAGCAATGCTGAGTGTTTTCATTTCATTCAGTCATATCCTTGTTGTCCGTTTCACAAGAAACTGGGTTGCAGACAACTGATCTAACTTGTCTAATATCACATAGCCAGCAATTGATGAGGCAGGAAGCTTGCAAAATCATACTCCTCACCATTATGCCATCTTGCCTCCTAGCAGGTGAGTTGAAGAGTACTTTTGTTAAAGCCTGGTATGTTTGGGATGTTATATGTCACTTGTCTTTAGACATACTGATGCCTAGTGCACATTGCTGGATTCACCCTTTCGCTTTATGAAAGGTATTGCAGCTCCATTCTAGTTCTAAACTTAACCTAATTGAAATCTTTAAAATCTTCCTATTTCTGCCAAGGTTATTTGCCTTGGGAGTCCCTCTCACTAGACATTGCACACCTGGGCACTGGTTTGCAAGAAGCTCAAGTTAGCCTTTCTGTTGCCATATTTTAATTTGAATAGCTCACCACTCCCAGAGGAGTATGTCCCAGAGTGTGACCTGTCTTCAATGGTTTTCTCCCTTTTCTAAGATAACCACTTAAGTTTTATTACAGTAAGTCCTCAGTTAATGTCATCAGTAGGTTTCTGGAGACATCAACTTTAAGCAAGTTGTTGGAAATCAAGGGTGTCCAATCTTCTGTCTTCCCTGAGTCACAGTGGAAGAATAATTGTCTTGGGCCAAACATAAAAACTAACACTAATGATAGCTGATGAGCTAAAAAATAAAATCACAAAAAAATTTCATAATGTTTCAAGAAAGTTAGCAAATTTGTGTTGGGCTGCATTCAAAGCAGTCCTGGGCCACATGTGACCCATAAGCTGTGGGTTGGACAAGCTTGAATGAAACCCACTTTACCACAGGCTAATTGATATAAACAAGAGTGAAGTTCCAGTGGTATATTTCTGGTCACAAAAACACATTAAACTTCTAAATAAAGACCCAAAATACTTTTAATATTAAACATTGAAATAATTGTGATACATCCATACATTTAAGAAATGTTAATGAAAACAAGATAAATATTTACCCAATTTTTGGTGAATCAGTGAGTGATGGCAGTTGTAGTGATGGTGTGTTAAATCAAGGAAGAAATGTTAGCAAAGCAAAAACTGTCAGGAGCATCTCCTTCAGAAACAGCAAATACAGTGGGCTTCCTGAGCACTTTCCTACTGCATTTTTTGTCATGCATTTATATGATTATCATAGATTTTATGAAATTTTATTTTATAATAATTTGTATTCATTCATTTTCCAGCCTGCTTATTCCAGTTTAGGGTCACCAGTGGTCAGATCCTCTCCCAGCAGTTCAGGGTGCAAGGTGGGAACTGCCCTGGACAGGAAGCTATCTCACTGCAGGGCGCACCCACACACACCCCAACACTCACTCACATTGGAACCATTGAGACACATCAGTGAACCTCATGTGAACTTCCTTGGGATGTGGAAGGAAATCAAACTACCCAGAGAAAACCCATGTACACATGCAGAGAACATGTAGACTCCACACAGACAGCGGCTGTGACCAAGAATTAGTGATTTTCTTCTCATCAAAGTGATTATAAAACGACTTTGAATGAAATGGTGTTATTTGAGGACTTGCTCTATCTCACAGCTAAGTCTATCTGAATTGTGAGAGAAATGGGTCTGGCATGAATCATCTACTCTCTTATTATTCACTTATCACCAATAAGAAGCATCTTAACTGAGATGGTTGGAATAGCTGTCCTCAATTCCGTCCAGGACTGAGCCTGTGATATCTTTATTAGCATTATATTATATTCCAAAGTTTCTAAATTCATTACTCAACACACAAATCTCAATCAGTTGTTTGTTGCCACATTATTCAAAATACAGATAGTTGTGAATGACTTACTTTTTATTCTATAAATTAGGTCATAGCCAATATTTCAGTACACAAACATTATTTTTATTCATTTGAATCCCAATATGTTTTCTTAAATTGTAGGAAAAACCAGTAGCATGTCAGTCAGAAAACCAGAAATTATATCTTACTGCTACATCTCATAACTACATCTTCCTAAAACACAAACATTCATAATATGTAGTATACTCTCTGTAAAATTAAATAGGTTTTGCATATATTTCTTCCAATTGATCATGTCTGCTTATTTTCCTCTGGATTAAGGATCAAGGAGATAGTATATTAGATGATTTGATAAATTTCCAATGCTTTGCAAAGTAGTTGAACAACTTTTTCTTTGTGATGCTAGGTGGCACTACTAGTCAAGACTTGGTATTTCATAGCTAGCTTTCTTGTTCTGAAGGTTGTAAAAAGACATATGAAGTAATATTTAACATTGAAAACATGATAATCAATTTGATTATCTATGAATTGTCCTAAACGTTCAGAGTCAAGTTTCCTTTGAAGTTGAAATCTTTCAAGTGAAGGAAATTATAAAGTCACAGGTAAACACCAAAATAAGAGGAATAGAGCAATAGGATATTTTTGGCTTTATAATTCAATTTAAAAATTAAGGTGCATTTATTTTTTTGGCAACTGGCCATAAAGCTTCAATGTCCAGTAAGCAGTTGCTCAGAAAAAGAAAATGAAAAGGAAATATCAGTCTGCAGATTTCAATGCTCCCAGATACAAGTGTTTTTACAACACCTAAAATATTTCTTCAGAGTATTGTCACATACCCTTTCTCTTAAATCCTGTAATCATTATTAGAAAAAAAGCTGTAACTTTCTCTTATTTTATCAAGATTTCACTGCAAGAAAGCATTATCCCATTTTCAGGCAATTTATATTGTTACATGTCTATGGAAATGAGTATATTTTTGGTAAATGGCAATAGGTAATAGTTTACACTCAAGGAGAATTAAAAATCTGTGATACAGAAATGTAGGATCCTGAAGTTCTTTCAATGCCACATAAAGATTTGCATCTTGAATATATTCATCCAGTGTTATTGTCTGTTCCTTCTCCATGTTTGGTTAGTATCAAATATCAGTCTTTTGTTTATTGTATAGTAAGCTTACAAAGAAAAGGCAAATTATCAGCCATTTATGCAGACATCGAAGTCCCATGTTTTAATGTTTGGATCATCCAAACGGAACCTACAGCATTCTGACCATTAGCTGGGTCACTAGCTAGGCACTGAGGGCCTCACCTGGGTAACTCGAGAATCTCCTCAATCTGGCTCTTTGATTTGGCTTTCACAGGCCAGTACTTTTTATTTCTTCTCATCTGTCTGCTATAATGTTAACAAGCTAAGGCAACTCTCAGCAGCTCATTGACTACATATAAAACGAGATTAGAATTTCACCAGCTAAAGAATGGCTTACTTTCGGGGCTTTAGGCTTGAGACGAATATTTGTGTGTGCCTTGGTGATCAAATAAGAAAAAAAAAGACCCAAATACAAATCAAACACACAAGTAAAACCCATAACTGTTGCCCACAAGATACTTGCTCAAGTTGGCTAAACCAGATTGAAAACCCAGATAAATTCCAAACCAAAAAACCTAGCATTTTTCATGTTACTGACATGTTATGGCTAGACTCATCTCAGTGTTGTTGCAGCACTAATAACTGTTATCTAATTTATATTTTGTTAATATGAACCTTGGTTCAAGAAAAGTCAATTAATGATGTTTGTAGCTGCTGGAAGACTGCCTGTAAAAAAATTAAAAAGAGAATTTAGAACAAATAGGTGAAATACGTCATCACTGAGTTACTGAGGTGGATATTGTATTAAATATGTCATGGCTCCTGGAGATTTGGGGAAGTTCTGGAGGCTTTTTTCTCCAATATAAATAAAACTTTCAAAAAAACTGAAAGAAAGACAATGTTGTTTATTGTGCAAGAACAGTCAAGACTACTTAAACTGGATATTGTGACAAAGTGCTGCCAATTAATGCTGTATCTAATCTCAAATACATGCAAGACTTTTATCCTTCTTAGTAGGCTGACCAAAAAGACTAAAAGAAGTTGTCTTAATTATGTTTATATTTTCAAGCCACATTTTCCATATACAATTAAGCTATTTAAAATTCTGCAATTGAAGTACTTGTCTTTAATAATAAGGTCTGGGTTTATTTGATTAAAATGTGATTTGGCATAGTTGCATGACTGACATTTTAATTAAGAAAATTACATTTGTTTTTTTGATATTTGTCTGTATTCTAACTAGTTGTTTTATCAGTTATGCATGACCCATAAACACATTCTGAAAATTAGTTCACTGGATATTTCTTATCCTGCAAAATTTAAATAGCAGAAAGACATAGACTATATGTAAATAATATATGGGTGTATTGCCTTGCATGTGATAGGAAGTTAGATAAATAAAGAGACTTTAATGTACTCTATTTATTATTAATTAGTGCAACACAAGAACTTAAATAGCCCAGGCCATTTTAGGAGGAATAAAGATGTTTTTAAAAGACTAGCAGGCCTGTAACAAATCCTATTTCTCTGTTATACTAACTGCTTTTATTGCATTTAAATCCTTGCTAGTGCTGAAAGGTAAAAGCAAGCTAGGAAGCTGCATGACTGAGAAACCCAAACAACTCTTAATTTTTTTTTTCATTTTCCAGTCCTATGCCTTGAGAATTTGCCATCTGGATTGCATACTGCAGTCAGTGTTTTAGCTCTTGATGTTTTAAAACCATAGCACTGTAGCATTTTAACATGTAGTTTCATGATAAAATAAATGTGTCATGCGTTACATTATGCAGGCATATATTTACAACTCCTCATGTGCCCAAAGAACATAGTGAGGACAGGAGGATAGCTTGTTTGGTATGATACACCACAGTGTAGGGTTGATAATGTATAATGCATATATTATCAACCCAGCATTTATTAGTATTTAGGGGAAAATATTTCAGAGAAAATACACCATATTTTGCTTTGATTTGGGCTTTCTCAAGGTTAATTATCATCCAGGTGACTAAGATGCTTTATTTCTCTTCAATACGTTCATCTCAGGGATACTTGCCTGAGGTTGAACTGTTTTTGATTAACTCTATGTGATAATGAGAACCATGAAAATAGCCTTGTGTAGGGAGTTCCTTCTTTCTGATGTTACATATAAAACTGCGGAAGTCTTACAATATTTAACACTGAACTTTTTACTTTTTTCCCTTTCTGCACCCAGACCTCAAACTAATCATGAAAGTGTGAGGAATGATTTTATCCAAAATCATTGCTCTTTTGTAAGGTGTGCCTAATTGAAGAGTTGAACTAGTTTTACTGGGATTAAAAAAAAACACACACATTCTAATGAGAGTTCAAGGAGTTTTTTTGTGCTCTCCAAGGACAGGCATGGAGTCAGGTCAGCAATTGTGGACCTGCACTTCCTTTCTTATCATAATCTGCATGTTTTTAGCTAATCACTAATGACTACTGGTGTTTCTTCCACGTTCTGTATTTATAATAGAGAGACAACTGACTGGATAAAATTGTCAAAGTTGTTTGAGGATGGCTCTAAAATATATTTTTTTTCCTTCACAAACTACATGAGATTGTAGATAAAGGAAATTCTTGTCTTCTATTTGATTTTACTTCTGTTTTGATGAGCTCATCTTGATGCTGACTTTTATCAAATGAAATGGTTAATGAGCTCATTGTCCACATTAATCTGTGAACATAATCACAAAGAGGCCTGAACATATCTAGAGCCGCCTACAACCTTTCCACCTCTTAATTTATTCTTTGCAAAGTTATATCTGAATCCAAATGGGAAAGATAATTTATAAACAAATTTGTAAGATTATTGCACTTTCAAGAAGCTAGCACTTTATATCACATATTCTCTTCAATTCAGTTTTCTTCACCATTGATTGGAACAATTTTATCAATAAAAAATGTTTATATCCAATGGACTTGGACATAATAACCTATGTGTTGTTTGATGTTTTTCAGGTTGTAAGAATAAATTCAGTTTCCACAAATGGTTTGTTGGAAAGGTAGCAAGAGAGGACAAGGAAAATATCTCAAATGTCTTAATGAGGCATCACAGATACCTGTAACATCTTTCATTGCCATTTAGTTAAAAAAAATAGGATTTATAGTTCAAGAGCACGTCTGTTGACTCAACAGCAATTCTATTAGCTATTGCAAAAGCATTGAGCCACTTCTCTACCTTTATTCAACCAGTTTACTCAATTGCCAGCTAACTCTGTCTTTTTTTCTCTTTCTCTCTCTTAAGTGGGGAAAAAGAGATTCTAACTGGTTTGGCTGGTCACCCAGAGTAGACAGACACATTGGTCCCAGTCTCCCTCATACTCTCCCTACAATATGGTTGCTTTGACTTATTTCCCATGTCTATTCCAATTAGCTGTAGTCTGGGCAGACAACACATGGTAAATTTAAGAAAAAAAAAAAAGCAATTCAGGCATAACAAACACATCAGACAGGCTATGAGCATGCAAAAATGCCCATAAGTCTGAGATTTCTCACAAGACTGCTATATAACTGGCAGATAATTTGTGTGGCCTGACCATGCATTTGGATCCAGAGAAATAAATGTTTGTTTCATGTTATTGTAAATTTTACTATTTTGGTTGCCCAAAGTATAAGAAATAATTATTTGAAAAAATAATATTCAGTTAATGAGAATACATATTATAAGAAATGCAAAACTCGTTTCAGATTTAAAGGTACTTGAAATGCATAGTTCCTTCCCCTCATCAGTTGAGTGCCATAAAGTACTAGTATTCATAAAATTCAATTTCTGAGACCTTCTAATGAAAATTGACATGAGTCTGCATAATTGGATCCTTTAATTTCCTTGAAGAAATACATTTAAAAGAAATTGAATCATAATTGAATAAGCTAATTCTAGCAATTAAGTGGTTATTTAATGGACCATTTCCTATATAACACAACAAATGAAACATTTTTCAAAAGGAAGAAAAGTCATAAAAATGCTTGCAGACACAAAAGAATAATAAAGTTTTTAACTACAAAGCTAATAAGCTAGATAAACTGATGTCATGCTAAAGAAACCCATCCTAGTTTACTAAAGTCTAACATCTGAAACCATTAAGTGATCCATCCCTTTCCACTACCACAGTACAAAAGTGCTAAGTTACAGGCATCAGATTAACTCCTCACACATTTAGGCTAAACTTTGCTTGAAATGTCACCATACATGTCTAAAGACAATGTTTTCTTTCAAGAGTGTTTGTGAAAACTCTGATTATATTTATATGTACCATAAATGTATACATAATTTTATTTACTTTTTAAAATAAGTCAGTATCTTAAAAGGAAAATCAGATCCAATAGCTTTTTGACAAATAAAAGTTGTACTTACATCTATCATTCATAAGATCATGGGGTTTCAACATCACTGCTGATACTACTGTCAGTAATATTTAAACTGCTTAACTCTTGGAGATCAAATTAACTAGTTTATATTTGGCTTCTGTGTAAAAAAAATTGTAAGAATTAATATTTTGAAATATTTAATACCAATTTAGCACTGATTTCTTTTTTAAAAAACCATTGAAATACACAAACCGATGATTTAGTGAATAGTTAATGTTTCCATAATATCAATCCTGGACTAATAAACAGCTGCTTCTATTTTTATGTACATGGCATATTTAGGTCTAATCTCATTTAATCTGATTATTTTGAAAACATTATGATTTAGAATAACCTGGCTACAAAGTCTTAACTTTTGTTGCATCTTTGAAATTAAATGTTATTTTAAAGCTTTATTGGATTTGTTATTTTAATGAATTAATTACTTTAAATTTTACTTTTTGGGCAATAAGCACATAAAATGGAGAAGCTGCAGAGATAAGACATGGTATACAATTTTAGTACGGAAAATATACTCTTTTAGAAATATTTACCATTTAGAAAAATTTTTGAAAATAATGACAAGAACAAGAAATGTGTTTTTGTAGTTATTGAAATTGTATCATTTCTACAAATATAATCGTCTGAACGGTTTTGACTTACTATACAGCACTGTCCTATATAACTTTTTGCAATGATAAAAATGCTGTATGTCTGCATGTCCCAAAACACTAGCCACTAGTCAAACTTGACTTAAAATACAGCTAGTTCAACTGAGGAACTGAGTTTTTAATTTTATTTTAAAAATTAACTTAAATTTGAATAGCATATGGCTAGTGACTACTCTATTGGACAACATAATATAGAATATTGGCTCAATAAAACTGATAATTTCCTTAGCATTGACCTTGATTATTACTAGGAAGAGTGAGATGCTGCTGTATTTTCTAAATATATTTTTGGAAACCAAAAAATTAAACATAAGGAAACACTTGTGCTTAGGTAATGTAAGAGACACTTCAACCACACTTTTGTGGACATTTTTTGTCAGTAGACAAAATTTGTAACTACTGATGTAGAAAATGATGTCTGTAATTCTTGTGGAGTTTCCTCTAAGGCTATTACCAGGTGCACTCTAATTTGCTCTTTAAACACCCAGTCAAGCCTTTAGAAACAATAAATATGCAAAATATATTACTATGAACTGACTATGCAACATGAAATCCAATACCCTGAAAAGATTTTTCAGTAACTCATGCAGTTCTAAACAACAAACTACATTTTAAAGCAAAACCCAGAAATCAACCTGTATCTGTATACAGTCCTGCAAAATTAATGTAGGCAAGTGTTTCTAAATACCACAGTTCTTTATTCCAGTGTGTTAATTCATTAACTTCAGAATAATAATTCAGTGTCAATACTTTACAGCCAAATTCAAATTGCTGTATTAATTCTAACTCCTTCTATACCTGATTACCTCCCTTTTTCCTCTCTTTTCTTTCCAGAATGCTGATTTTCTGTGCAGGCCCAATTAGCCTTTCTCTTTGAATACATTATTGCTCCCTGGTTTCCAGTAAAGGCTCCTGGTTTCTGTGTTTCTAATCAAGGTCTTCATTAAACAGTCACAGAGGTTATTGTTTGGTTGTGTTTGTAGTTAGTAGCTCTTAGCTTTATCTACTTAGTGGTGGTTTACAAATTCCTGCTAATGCTAAATTAGAACAGTAATTTCTGGTGGCTTCTACTCTTATTTTCCCTTTCCCCTTCCCCTGTTGCAGATCAGAGATAGGGGCGGAGGGAAGGAAAGCCACTGAGAGGAGATGAAAACCTTTAACAAACTCATCCTGTGGGACAGTGGATAAGGAAGATCACAGTTGTTTGGCCTGGGGATCTGGATCTTATTAATGTCACCAGTCTTCCCCAATTCTCAGTGGCAGAAATCTGAATTCTTTCTGCTGTCAATAGGCCTTAACATTAACTGAAGTTCACTAAACTTTCTGTAACTAAATGAATTGAAGGTTGCTGAAATTGCCCTCTTTCTTTTAAAAGTACAGTGAATGGAGTAGTGTTAGTATCACCACCATGTTGCTGTTGATGTCCAAAAACTGACAGATACCAAAGCATGTCATTTGGGTACCCCTTCTATCAGTCAGAACCTGCTTTTCTAAATTTGAGGTTTAAACATGTAGTTTTGTAAAGCAATAGAAGAGATGTGCTATAATATATTTTCTGCATTTTTGTTTGCTCTTGCAGTCTGACTTAGAGCAAACTTCTGCTTTTGCGATTTAGTCGATTCCACAGATATTTCAAAAATAAATAAGGAATCAGAGTGAAAGGTAAAGGGTGTTAAATATTATATATGAGGAATGAGCTTTTAATTATTCTCTCATAAAACATTTAGCGCATTAATAAAAATAAATTTTCTTTTTTTCCTTTTTTTCTGGGATATTTTCCTTTTTCAAAAATTATAGCAATGGACAGAGAATAATATAAGAATACAAATGAAAGAATTCAATTTAATTATTTTCAAGTATAAAGGTGAACCTCAAACTTAGTCAAATGCAACTGGTTAATGAGGTATCAATATAGTAGCTAATACTTACAAAGTACTGACTTCATGCCCCCACTTTACATATATTGGCTTATTTAATCCTCTTTCCAACTTCATGAGGTAGGTACTAGTATTAGTTCCATTTTTTAAATAAATAAATCAAAATGTCAAGGTGCTAAGTAATTTGTTCATGATCACACAGCTGGTAAAACCTGCAAGCTGATTTAACCCAGTCAATCTAGCTCCAATATCTGTTGTAGTATTTTTAATTATGATACAACATTCTGTCTCTTTCAATTAAAAAAAGATTTATCTCTTGTTACTTTCAACTCTGCTCTATTACATCCCAATCCCCTTTACTATATATTGATATGTTGAATAATTTTATAACTCTCTGGTGACTTTTGGTTGTTAAAATTAGACTACACCTTCCCAAGTACGACAGAGATTATGACTAAGAGGGCTCAGAAGAGAGGAGCTATGGCCTGGCTCAGAGATATTTTTTCTCTTTCTTTTTTTTTTTTAAGGCTTGTATTCTCTATTGAGGGAGGTGAAGATGAGGAAGAGGGAGATAGAAATCTCTACTTTAATTTGGTATGCACTTGTGGTGTCCCTATAGGTGGTGTTGTTATGGACAGGAGACAGGGAAATACTGGGTAGAAGAGGGCTGATCTCCTACAAAGGCCCCACCCTCAAGCCTGGAAACCTGCCACCTTAAGTAAGAAGAGGCATTCCTGTTTTCACGACCAAAAGTTGTCTTTTGGCCTGCCACGCCCCTCTATCCTGCACCCATAAAAACCCCAAACCCCTGGCTCCATAAGGAGAGGAATAGAATAACAGAAAAATGGCAGAATGGCACAGCCTAGAGGAGTTCAGCTGGGGAGGTTGGAGAGGAGATTGGCCGCTGGATGGCCAAACTCCAGGAAAAGATTATCTTCTCACTCCCATCCCCCTTCCAGCTCCCCAACCATCCCACTGAGAGCCACTTCCACCACTCAATAAAACACCTGCAGTTATCCTTCAAGTCCATATATGACCTGATTCTTCCTGGACACCAGACAAGGACCTGAGTACCAAGAGGTCACTGAGCTAGTTGACACTTAAGCCGTCTGCAGATGGCAAGGCTAAAACAGCGCACTGTAACACATGCCCACTTGGGCTTCAGGAGTCGCAGGCTCCCACCCCTGGATGCTGCTGTGTGGCCAAAGCCCAGGGGTACTCACCCCAGTTCCTGCACCTTCTGTCTGCATACTCCCTGTCTCATAAGGGGTTTGAGTATGCACTCCAGCCGAACAGATGAGCCACACCCCTGTCACACATCCTGTAAGGGGGTCAGGGAACTCTCCCATTTCAGCATATGTGATTTTCCAGTGGTGGTGTTCAGAAGTGTGTCTCCCAATGGCCTATAATAGTAAAATGTGAAAAGAGAGAAATAAAAGCTGGAATTTATAACCAAAAGAGAACCAGAACTTAAAGAGTTGGAAAATTATCAGCCTGGTCATGTAAGCAATGAAAAGGCAAAGCATGTTGGAGAGAAAAAATCCAGGATGTGGCCAAGCAACCACTTAAGGAGATTGGTATGGATTAAAAATAAAAAAAGGAAGCCAGATGCTATTCATGAAAACAATGGAAGCATGACCCCAAAGATATTTCAGAGATCATCAGGGCTGACACTCCCATTAAAGGCCCGAAGTGCCAGAGCTTTGAAGGCAGAATGGATTTTGAGTGTGGGGCGGGGGCGTCCCAGGGCACCTATAGGACCTCAGGGCTTACTACCCAGGGCTGTCCGAAGTCCCTATTCCGCAAATTCTGGTGCAGTGCTCCTCAGCTGCCCCAGCTGTGGCTCAAGCAGGTGCGTGTGTGGCTTAGGCTGCTGCTCCAGAAGGCACAAGCCATAAACCTTGGCAGTGTCCTGTTGGTGCTAATTCTGCAGGTTCGCAGAGTGCAAGAACTGTGGGAGCATCTTTACTTCCACGTAGATTTCACAGGATATTTCAGATAGCCTCGGGGGCTTGGCAAAGACTTGCTGCAGGGGTGGGGCTGCTACACAGTGTCTCCACTAGGGCAATGCCCAGAAGAACTGAGGGGTGAAGACCACCAAAGATAGTTTCCACTAGGGCAATATTTACTAGAGTCATGAGGCAGGGCTGCTCCTGAGATTCCAGATCTGTAGAGCCATTTACATGCAATGCTAGTCTGAAAGAGCCACAGACACCTGACTCTAACCCATGAGAACAGCAACAAGGGCTATGCCCAGCAATGCCATGGGGGTGGGGTCCCTCAGATCCTTGGAGACTCAATCTCCTCCCAGTATGCCGGGAAGTTGGGACATGGAGTCAAAGATTATTCTCAACCCGTGATGTTTAATGATTTTTGCCCTGTTGGGGTTTAGACTTACTTGGAACCTGTTACCTTTTTTTCATCTTGCTTATTTTTTTTTTTCCTTTTTGTAATGAGAATGCCTATCCAATGCCCATTCCACCACTGTATTTTGAAAGTACATAACTTGTTTGATTTCACAAGTTCATAGCTGGAAAGCAGTTTGCCTCAGGATGATATCTAGGTGAGACTCTGGACTTTAGACTTTAAATGTCATGCTGGAATGGGTTAAGATCTTTGAGGCTTTGGGATATAATGAATATATTTTTTACATGAGAAGGACATGAATTTTGAAGGGCCAGAAATGGAATAATATAGTTTCAATATGTACCCTCCAAAATTCAGGTGTTGCTTGTGTGATAGCATTAAAAGGTGTTTGGAAATGCAGATGATTTTGTATGTTGATTTTATCTTCTGCAACTTTGCTGAATTCATTAGTTCTAACAGTTTTTTTGTGTGTAGCATGTTTAGGATTTTCTACATATAAAATTACATCACCCCTGAATAGAGATAAATTTACCTCTTCCTTTTCAACTTGGATGCCTTTTATTTATTTTTCTTGCCTAATATCTCAAGTTAGAACTTCCAGTACTGTGTTAAATAGAAGTTTTGAAAGCAGGAATTCTTGCCTTGTTCCTGATATTAGAGGAAAATTTTCAGTCTTTTATCATTACATGTTGTTAGTTGTGGATTCTAGCTATTTTTAAGTATCATTACACCATGTCTCAATCTCCTTCTAGTTTGAAATCATGCTACAGTAAGTCTATTTCACTTAAGACATTTTTCTATTGAAAACGCAATTTACTGGAATGCATCCTCTCCCTTTTTGCAGATGTTTAGCAAGTATGGGACTAGAAAGGCATTAGAGTGTGTTTGCTTCAATTATACCCCTGTCTTATTGTTGATGTTCCACACCTCACCTTCCCAAGGCTAATTAACTACTAGATGCCCTTCGTTCACCACCACTTCCTTCCTTTGGGTCCAAATGGGAGTATCATTTTCCTCCTTTGGATTATTTTATGTTTTATTTGGCCATACTTCAAACATACATACTTGGCTTACGTGGAATTAATTTGTCCCCACTGATATACAGTAAAAGTAAGTTAGCACCTACATTTTGCATCCTTAGTTAATTAAGTTTTGTGAGTGTGGGGAATTCAGCACTTTGCAAACAGCAGGCTTCAGTAAATGTTGACTGAAGACTGGCTGAAGCCTGTGAAGTAATTTTATTATCACAGCAATTACATCTCAACAGTCATCAACAAATGCTGCTACTTAGGACAGTAGCATTTCACAGCTGCTAATAAGTTCTGTGAGACAGCACAGCTGTTGACTATCACTGGGGATAACAAAAACATTCCAGTAAGAGCAGGAGGCAGGAAAGAGAGCAAGTGCAGCGAAAAGAAAATATAGATCTGCTTCTAATTTTAGAAGTATTTTAAAGAACATATAATAGGAGAGCACTCAATGTTTTTAAAAGCAGCAACTGCAACAAAATTAAGCTAAAAATAAAAATTGAATTTACTTATTTTAATGTCTGAAATGCTTTCCTTTATTTTAAAAATCTAAATTATGAAAACTTTATAAAACAATTTGTTAGAACTAAAATAAAACAAATTTAAGTAAACTAAAGTTATATATTATCTAAAGCTATAGGACCAGAATATCACAACCTCCAAATATTTTCTAAAAAAAGTCAAATTTTTTTTAAGTCACCATTGAGCAGTAACTCACAACAGTATGTAAGAACAGCAGCCTGGTTTTCCTTTTGGTAATACAGTCACTGATATAATGAATATTTAATTTCTTAAAAAAGAAAAGAAATAGCACCAGTTTTGAGCCAAATCATTCTATTTAGAAGTCAAGAATCAGTAACTGTAAAAAATGGCAGTTACTCTCTAATCTTGTTATTAATTTCAATGAAGCCTTCAAACACATGTTTCTAAGGAAAATAAAAGAGAAATCAGTTTGAGAATAACAGGTTGGGAGTGATGCAGATGACCTGAACATTTTCATTTACATTGCATTGTTCCAAAGCAATGATTTTTAAATGCATTTATGGAAATATTTGAGAATGAATTTAATAATGTATTAAGCTATTGGACATTCTAAGAGCTTTTTATCTTGCTAAAGAGAAGAATTAGTAAGTGTAATTCATTTTTATAGTAACATATGTCATGTATTGTAGCATTTTTAGCATTTGTTAAATGGAGCCATGTTATTACCTTTACCCAGTTTTAGAAAGGATTTGCCCCATAAGTGGCCTCTTGATAGGGGGAGAGTCTATGAAGAAGAGAGAGTGCTTTCATTCAATCACATTTCACAGAAAATTCCAAAATGGCCATAATAATTTTCTCTTTTCTTTCCAGAAGGTAACTGAACAAATAAAGTTAAACTTCATGAGTTGTCACAAAGATGGAAGTTGTGCACTGATATCTCAATGACTGTGTTTCCTGGAAAGATTACTTTTGTGTAATAGGATTAAATCTTTCACAGTCTAAAATTGGTTACATGCAAGATAGTCTTCACAGCATCCTATGCATAAACAAGTAAATGATGCTTTATTAAAATTTTAGCACTTTTATCAATAAGCATTTCAGTTGTTCAGAGGCAATTCTTCTATTTTCTGTTCACTTTCTGAGAATCAAAGTGACATATAAATGACCACATGGAGTTATATTTTTCTGTATTGGTTTCTTGGAAATTTTTTTTGTGTGTGTTTACTTTATTAAAGGGAGAAAAATGAGGTAGCATAGAATTGTGTGAGGAGGCCAGGTACAGTGGCTCACACCTGTAATCCCAACACTTTGAGAGGCCAAGGCAGGTGGATCACGAGGTCAAGAGACTGAGACTACCCTGGCCAACATGGTGAAGCCCCGTCTCTACTAAAAATACAAAAAATTGCTGGGCTTGGTGGCGTGTGCCTGTAGTCCCAGCTACTCGGGAGGCTGAGGCAGGAGAATCACTTGAACCCGAGAGGTGGAGGTTGCAGTGATCGTGCCACTGCACTCCAGCCTGGGGACAGAGCAAGATTCTGCCTAAAAAAAAAAAAAAAAAAAAAAAAAAAAAAGAATTGTGTGAGGAACCATGGGCTTTTGTGTGGGCTCTACCACTCTCCTGCAGGGTTTCCTTGGACAAATTACTGTCCTAGCTCAGATTTTCCATATAAAAAATGAAGATAATATTACTCAGCTTTTTGAAAGCCAACAAAATTCAATTGCTATGCAACATTGAAAATTAGTATATAAATATATAATTTTTCAAGTAGAATGACATTTGAACAACACTAACTATGAGTTAGACACTGTACTGCACAGAATGTCAACAACATAGATTGGAACTGTTATCCCCATCTTAGAGGGGCAAAGTTAGGACACAAAAGGATTAAGAAACTTGCTAAGTGCCTCCTATTACAACACGATGACAGTTCTTAATACAGTACCGTGGGGTCTGAGGCATTCTCTTTGGATGAGATGGAAAATATCACCCGTCACAGCTGAAGACTTGGCTAAAACAGGCCATAACATTTCAAATGTCTGGTTAGTGAGGGTTTTACTGTGTCTCTAAAGTGGCAAAACTGATAATACAACTTCTTTTCTCCATGAAGATAAACTACAACAGGCTGTGACAACCTAATGGTCCAGCTCTACTCTTGCCTATTCACTATTTGCTGCATTTCTTTCTTTCTAGCTCCCAAGAATATGTGAACAACTGCATGCCACCTTAACAGTAGACCTGAACTTGTCATTCTGCTTCAAGTGCCTTTCTTTTTGTTTCATTGTGGTTTTCCTCTTGCTATTGGACCTTTTGCAGGACAACTCTGGACTGCTATAGCATGTTTTGAAAGGTCCATGGAAATTTCTGGTCTTTTTAGTCCTGGAAGAAGGAATTTTTTGCATTTTGGGGGGTAGGGAAGAGTTTATTTTAGATTATCAACTCTATATTTAAGCAAATCTAGATATTTTGGACAAAAATGTAAATATATTGACAAAGATTATCAAGGAAAATTGCGTTACCCAGCATGATTTAGGCTGTAGAATCCATACAGTGACCCTAAGGCGTGTCCTACAGAGGACAGAGAAATGAAACTGCTGCCTTGGTCCTTGCTTAGCAGCCTGTTAAGCCACTCATTACTCCAGTTAGATTTTAAAAGTATACCTAAGTACATTCCCACTAAATGTCCACTCTTTCTTCCTCACTAGGACTTCAGTCCTAAATTCCTAGCTGCTTTCAGTGAGCTGGACTAAATGGTCATACAAAGGCAACAGACTTTGAAGTTTCTCTGTCAAAGCATAGATTAGAACTAACTACTCCTTTTATTGGTTCACATATTTAACCCTTTAGAACATGAAGTGCTTAGAAAATCCTAAGTAGCTTCATGTATCTATTCTAAAAAGGGATTAGAATGCAGGAAAAAAAAAGGAAAGCAAGAGGCCTTTTACTATTTTTTTTTCTGCAAAGCTTTCTCTCATTGATTACTTCTCAGCCTGTCGCAGGTGTTCTCTGGAGGTGTCTGCCTTCATGGTGTCTCTCCTCTCCCAGGAGACTGGAGAAAACGAAGCCTTTTCCAGAGTTTTTGAGGTTGCTAATGCCAAATTCTGCAAGGTCATAGCCAATGCATGTGCTGGGTATAAGTACATCTGAAAGCACCGAGTGAGTTGAAGACCTTCGTCATTGAGGTCAAGTTTAAAGGAAGCAGCAGCAACTGTTCAGCTCCAGCAGATTTGTGTTAAGGAAATGCAGGCTCAGTTATAGCAAATCTTTAAGATTTTCCCAGAGAAACCAGGATGCTAGATTTCTTTTTCAAATATAAAATCTTCTACTTTTAAAAAGTTGTCCTATATGTTATGTAAAACTCTGACATGGGCAAAAGAAAACATTTGTGGCCTTGATTTGCCCAATGGGACACAAATACGTGCTGTCTGCAATAAGACATGACATTTATTATCTGTTTGATGATAGATTAGACAATGTGCTCAGTGCCTTATAGCATTTATCCCAAAAAAGTTCTTTTCAGTGTGTTTGTGTGTGTACTTATGTGTAGGATATAACTATGTATATCCGTAAAAAGTTTTCCTTTGGCTTAAGTAATGATTCTTTCTCATTTGCATCAATTTGAGCAATTTATATTAGCTTGGCTTAATTGTCAACTGCTCCACACAGACTTCTATAACAGCGATGTCTCCTAGCTCTGAAATTAATTTCCATATATTTTCTATACCATTAATTTGCTATTTAACAAACACTATTTTATGATAACTGTTGTAACTATTACTCTTTTATTGCTCAACTTTTCTTGAATATTATGTCCTGTTTCCCAAGGTAGATTACAAGCTTTTTTAGTGAAAGGATTACATAGACATTTTTCTTAGTCTCTTCTAGTGAAGTGTGTATGTGCAAGGTGGGTTTTTGACTATTTGGGTGAATATGTTTAAAGTCAGTAACTCTATGTCAAGACATCAATATATACTTAATTTCTTAATTAAAATGTTATAATCATAGCAATCTATTGCATTCTTGGTAGGCACTGTGATAAAGTCTTTAAAAACCTTATTAGTTTGGTATTATTGGCTCTGTTTTATGGAGGCCAAAAAAAAATCCTGAGGCTTGAAAAGTTTTTTGGCCAAGTCACACAAAAGTTGCAAAGTGGGTGTGGACTTTAATATTAAAAACACCAACAATAGGCATTAGTAATTGTGGGGAAAGTATAACTGAAAAGATAAAATAATTCCTAACCAGGAGGGTAAGTCATCCAGAACACAACAAATAGTATCATGAAGAGGATTTAAATACAGGTGTTGTAAGTCTCCATCCTCAGATAAATGTGAATACTAATAGACTTATTATTCTGAGTGCCGACAACAGTGCTGTAGCTATTCTCAACTTTTTAAATATAACACTTCCTCTTCTACAATTACCTATCTTGAAAGGATTAATTAATTCTTTCAAAAACCTAGCGGCCAGAGTCATAAAAAAAGAATGTTGGAATTAGAAGAGATTTAAAAAATTACTTGGCCTAACCTATGCATTATCAAATGAGAGACATACACACAGAACGAGATTTGCTCAAGTACATACTACCCAAAAATTTTAGAATCAGTATAGCTTTTCCATATAATAAAACAAAACAATAAAACCATTTTATTCTTAGGAAATTACTACAGTTTATTTTAGAAAGCCTGATATGGTTTAGCTCCCAAATCTCACCTGAAATTGTAATCCCCACATGTTGGGGGAAGGATCTACTGGGAGGTGATTGGATCATTGGGGGCAGATTTCCCCCTTGCTGTTCTTGTGATAGTGAGGGTGTCCTCACAAGATATGATCGTTTAAAAATGCGTGACACTTCCCCGCCTCCTTCTGCTCTGCTACAGTAAGACGTGCTTGCTTCCCCTTTGCCTTCCACCATGACTGTAAGTTTCCTGAGGCTTCCTACTCACGCTTCCTGTACAGCCTATGGAAATATGAGTCAATTAAACTTCTTTTCTTCATAAATTACCCAGCCTCAGGAAGTTCCTTATAGCAGTGTGAGAACGAGCTAAGCATGCTGGGACCTCATCTCTTGATTGAGAGAGAACAAATGCAAATAGTTGTCAGCAGAGAATTCTTGATCCTGATTGACAATAGTAGTTCTCTACATTGATCTGAGCTAGCTGGATGGAGGAAGATATGGTAGAAGATGATCATAATAATAAAATGATGCAGGAAATATATGGTTCCTAGATTCTAGTAAATATGACTGAACTCTTCAAGAAAAGGAACTGTATTTTGCCAGGTTTGATTTTCCAGCAAACAGCTAAGTGCATGACACTTGTTGCTGAAAGGAATAGTGGAGGTTTTCCTTCTGCTTCTGATCCAGTTGTCATTTGATGATTGTTTTCTACCTGTCATGCCCTGTGCTTTGACTCTCATCTATATTAATCTCATTTAATTCCCACCAAAAGAGAACAAAACAAAATCACGAACACAAAATCCCCAAAAACCTTTTGAGATAAGTATCATTCTCATTTCACAGATAAGGATGCAGATGTAGAGACTGTAATTTTCAGTACCCGCAATTAGTAAAACAGATGCTAAAATACATGATTCAAATTCCAGAACCCTTTATGTTACACTGCTTCCTCTCTCACAGTCTGTTAAAAGTACTTGTATTTGAAGCTGTTTGAGCAAACATCATGTCATTGATCCTAATATTGTATGTTTGTTACAGTGAATACAATGTTATGACCATCTTAGCAGGAGGTAGTATTGAAGATGATAACAATGCTAGGAGCTAATTTTTGAACAGACATACTAGACCTAAGCAAAAAAACAAGTATTGCCCCTCTCTGGGAGGTGGTACTATTCAGTCTTGGAAAAGCCACAGAGTCATTAAAATATCAACAAAATGAAACATTGCTTTTCCCTTTACAAAACAGTCATAGACATTGATAAAGCCCTGTGCTATGCCAGGAGAACTGAGCTACATAATAAAAGGTCAATGCTGAAGGAAATGTATGGTGCTGAAAGGATAAACAGTATTCCAGTCTTGACTCTGAGTTTCCTTTATCTCTATGAAACCAGATATATGACAGATGCTCAACATGCTGGGAGATGAAACCTGTATCTAATTATAAAAACAGCAAAAAATAATAACCAAATTTCCTATGTTCTCTTCCTGTTTCACAGGCTAGGCAGCAAGGACACCTGAGGAGGACAATATTTTTTTTCAAACTTTTAATCTTGGACTGCAATTATCAGATTAAATGATTATTACGAATTTTCTCTATTTTTAAAAAAAGACTCAAATATAGCTTTATTTAAGAGTATCAGAAATGTGTATAGAAAAAATATTCTAAGAGGTTTGTAGAAAGCAATTCAATATTCATTACCAACTAATATTCTGAAGAGTTTGTAGAAAGCCATCCAATATTCATTAAAGCCTGTGGCTGATTTCACTGTTCTTTGACATAGCTGTGTTTTCAGTGATTAACTCTAGACTTTTCTTTAAATTAATTAGCTATCTTAGTAAATTTTAATGAAAAAATGAAAAGAACTTGATTAGACAGCTATAGAGATCTATGTAACATATTATGCATCCTGACTTGAGAGTAGATACAAAAGCAGCACAAATTGGGTTAATTTAAACTCAAACAAAAGGTCAGTTCGCAAAAAGTAAAGACCTGTGTGACCTCTTGTTCAAATCCTGGAAGCTATAAATCCTACTAAATTACTTAGGGCTTTGTTAAGCAAGCCCAACAAAAGATAACCAACATTGTAATTATTGTTCAATGATGGACTGAATAATAAGCCTGGTTTCTATTTGTCAAAGCAACAGACCTTAAGTCATTTGTAAAGCTATTCTAATGAATAGTGGAAGGCTGTGGGTTACATAAGCAATTAAAGAAAAATCATAAAAACCAAACACCTAGAATTGCTAAAACCTTAAAAGTATCCATTAAGCGTTGTGAAAGTCAAGCTTGCAAGGGTAAATAAAATGCAAAATACAAGAACAAAATCTATTTAGGTTTCACAATCTCCAGTGTCTCATTTTTATCAAAAGTTCAGCCAAATAAAGAAGAAATTTAAAAACCTGTAGGACTCCAAACCACAAGTTAAGTGACCTTGGGTTTTTGTTGTGAAGTATCTCAAAAAAGGCAGCAGGATGTTCTGTAAACCAAAAGTTTTAAAATCTTGGTAACATTTTATGGCGTTTTAAAAGTACTTTTTAAAAAAATAACAATTAACAAATGACAGGAAGAAAATCCTATCCTTAACTATTTTAAGACGTATTTTGTGTTTTATTTCTCATGCAACATATAATGCAAAGTGTTTTATAAATGCCCTTAAAATTGACTATTATTTTGAAGTGCTATATTTCTTGAAAGAATGCTGATTACTTCTAATCATTAATGGAAATAATTTTGAAAATACATTTTTATTGAATTCTAACACTTAATACTGCCCAATTATTGACAATATGCATTTCCTTTGTAAATGAAAATTAGAGAAGACTTCAGCTAACAATTATTATTTTCTAACTCTATTTCTGTTATTGATTTAAAAATTACAAATGAGAAGATAAAATGACACCTTTTGAAAAGAATTGGAGTCCTTCTTGAAATGTAAACTGCTTATTTTTCGGTCTGCAGGTCTATGTTTGAATGTCAAAAGTCTGTGTTTTTGGCTTTGTATGATAATTTATATGAATAGTTTTGAGTGGGCAGTCTCCAAGGTTATAGAGATCTTGTATAATTATTCTATTGGAAAAATTTTATAAACACAGAGCAAAATGTCAAACCCTCCAGTATATTCCTACAACATGAATTCAAGAGAAAAGAGTGTCATTGTGAAGTAAAAATACTGTCAGCTGACCTATGGGATTTGGTTTGGTTTTATGTGAATCTAAAGAAAAAAGAAGCTTTCTATCGTAAATGTGGAAGCCACTGAAACCTCCTGGTTTTGGCATTTTCACCAGGACTCAAATGTCTGGCAAACGCAACATTCTTTTTCTAAGAAAAGAGGTTTTCAAAGTTCAGAAAACCTTGGACATCAAATAGGTCTTATGAAACAACATTTTGATGATTTAAGTATAAATGAATGAGAAACATATGATTAAATTTCTCTTAAAATACACATGGGTTTAAAAATTAAGGGCAAAAGTCCTTAGCAAAATGAGTTTTTAGTTTTACAGAATCTAAAGGTTTGAAAAATAGTGCAAGTTGTCTGACAAACCCAAGGTACAGCTGGATTCTTCACTATTTTGTTGGTAGCACCAATCGGTTCTGACATCACACACTGTGGGTTTCTGTCTCGTTCAAGAGGTGAGTCAGATGTATTCTTGACATTGTAGTATAATCATCAGCAAGGTGGGTGCACCAATCACTAAGGTCTAATAGTTCAGATTCTATGTTAAATCATCGAATGCTCTGTTTACATCTGCATTTTACAATCGTTCATTCCAGGAAACTAGAAAGAGCTCCCAAATATTTGAAGACAGATCTAATCTCCCCCTTCTTTTGCAAAATTCAGAAGTGCTAATTAGATAAAATGCTAATGTTTTCCAAAGTGTGGAATGCAGACTCTCTATGTCAAAAATACTAAAAATGCAGACTCCTAGTCCTTTTCTCAGATTTGCCATGCCTACATCTCTAGAGGCAGGGCTGAGAATCTCCATATTATACAATCTCTGATTCGTATGCCCTCTACAACATTGAGAATCACATTTCTAATATATGAGGTGAGTACTATTAGATTTCACCAGGAAAGGGCCAAGATCATTTTCTGTGGATGACTTGAATATCACTTTGGTTCAATTTCTAGATTGAAAGATCCCCATGGGCAGGAACTGTCTCCGCTCATGCTTACCAATGCATCTCCAGCCCTGGATCAGTCATACAGTAGGCTCTTGATAGTTGATCAATTTAAAAAAAAAAAAAAGAAGAGGTACGCATTTTTCTTTAAAACTTTTGCATGCAATAACATATTTTAAAATATTTCAGGTCTAAAATAGACCTGACAGATACTAAATATTCCTCTATTCAACACTTTATTTTCTATCTGATTTTACTATTGGCTCTGAACATGTAAATGGAGGAACATTTAAATAACCTTGTATACCAGAATTACAAAGAAATAACAACATATTATGGCCTTTGTCTAAGTAATATCAATCCACCTAAATTGAAACCCCTTTTCTAAATCTCATGAATAATTCTGTCAGGAGAGTAAATGGTAAATCCAGGATACAGTATCTTTATACAGTTACTTGCTTAATGACTCCCTGTCTGTATCTGGTATCACAGGAACAAGCAGAAAGTTTATCCCTGTAAGGTGATACTATGAAAGAAAAATAAGTGATGAATCACAATCAGTTAAAAATTTATGCCAAAAGATACAAAGAAATGTAATGACAGGAGAAAAAAATACCTTAATATATGTAATTATTATTAAAAGTATTCTTCTAAGTATAAAAGTTGCACATGTACTCTTTTTCTGTTTGTAAAGAAACTTCATGTTTGCTTAGTTTGGTGACCATCCCCATCATAACATCTCGAGTTGTCAATTTGTTTCTATGTTTACACACACAGGTATACATACCACACAGATGTATTTTTAAATTATATTAAAACTTGAATATGTAAGTTTATTTTTTCCAGTTAATCCAATAGTGATATTTTCCTGTTAGCAAATATTTCTTTTTTTAATGATTACAAAATAGCTCATCTAAATTACTTAACTATCCCCATGTTTTTACACATCTAGGTCACTTAGCAGTGTTAACATTATAAAAAATGTTCTCTCTTAATTATTGGCATGTATTTTTAAGTACATCCCTAATTATTATCTTAGGAGGGACTCAATATAGAACTGATAATGAGAGTGAATATATTTTGAGCATTTTCTATTGGTCTGACCCTGAGCTAAACCCTTTGTAAGTATTAGCTCATTTATCTCTCACAAAATACCTATGAAGTAGGTATAAGTTACTATCTTAATGTTCTCAGGGTCAAGAAGCTAGTAAGGGGTAAAGTCAGAGTTTGAACCCAGGATTGGCCCTTTCCAAGGCCTGTGCTCTTCATCTCAATGAAATTAGTGTGTCAAAGAATGTTTGAACTATTTTAAGGTTTAATACTGAGTGGCTGTGCCAAAAAGTTATGCCAATTTGAACATCTTGTAAGAATCAATAGTGTTAATTGGTTTGATAGAAAAATAAAAATGTAAATATTTACAACATACATGAAAATATTTTAACTTCTATATCTTTCTCATTAAGGCAGCTGAATATTGCTGTTTATATATTTTTTCCATTTCCATTTCTGTAAAATCTTTTTTGGCTTTTGCTTTTTAGAAAAACTCAGAGTCCTTTTCTTTATTGATTTTAAAAAAACTTTATTTTTTCCATTTTGGCATTTGTCTTTAATTTTGCGTATGATATTTTTGATTTACAGAATAATTCATTTTTATGAAAAAAAGAAATATTGATTTCCTGTGTGCTATTTGGGGGGTGGGGTTATGTTTAATAAGCAAATCCCTTTTCATGTGCACCTAAAGTTATAATTTTATTTTGTTTTCATTCTTCATATTTAACTCTCTACATCATCTGGATTTTGTTTTGCTGTCTAAGAACCATTTGTTAAAGATTAATTTATTCCTCATTATTTTGGATTAATTAATATGCATTTTATAGACTTTCTGTGTATAAAAGGGTATATAATCAGCAAATAGCATTTTATTTCTCATTTCCAAGTTTTGTTTCAATTTTTTTTTCTTTTCTGATTGCACTAAGATTTCAGATGCAACAGGCAACTGAAGTAACAGTAGCGAGTGTCTTCATCTTGTTCCTTAGTTTGATGCTTCTTACTGGAGAATACTTCTAACAGCAGCAAGTTTCTAACATTTTTGAATTTATTTGTTTACTCTTATAATAAATATTTATTGAGCAACAATTACTTGTTGACTTTTATTTTAAATACTTGAGATATACTTATGAACAAAATTCCCAGCCTTGAGGAACTTATTGTATGATTATTGTAGATTATTTTTAGCATTTCCAAGGTAAACACAACTGGGTCACAACATATTTCTTATTTACACAAAATTAATTATTGATAATATTTTGATAATTATGAGTGAGACAGGTCCGTAATTTTCTTTCATATTTTAATTTCGATATCTAATTTTGTTATTATATTGGTTTTATAGAATGGAATAAGGAGGATTCCTTTTTATTTTTTTCTGTAAGAAGTTATATGATTAGAAAAATGTGTTCCTTGAAAGTTTGGTAGAACTCACTTATAAAGCAATTTGGGCAGGATATTTTCTTTGTGGGAAGACTTAAAATTATGGATTCACTTTTATGGTTGTCAGACTACTCAGCATTTCCATTTTTAAAAAAATCAGTTTTATTCCCTTCATTTATTTCAAATCTATTGCTGTAGATTTATTGATAGTATTCATCTTTATTTTTGTAAAAAAGTTTGGTGTTTGTTTACTCTTTCATTCTTAACATTGATACCTCTGTTTTTTCTGTTTCTTTTTTTTTGATTAATCACAAAAGAGGTTTATCTAAATTACAAATTTTAAAAATCAACCCATTTGATTAAATTTATTATTACAAGTACTTCTTTTCTTTTTTCTTTTCTCTTCTCTTTTCTTTTCTTTTGAGATGAGGTCTCACTCTGACATCCAGACCGGAGTGAAGTAGTGCACAGTTCACTGCGACCTCCACCTCCTGGGCTCAAGTGATCCTCCTATACCTCAGCCGCCTGAGAAACTGGGACTACAAGCACATGCTACCACACCCAGCTAATTTTCTTAAGTTTTGTAGAGATGGAGTTTCACTATGTTGCCCAGGCTGGTCTCAAACTCCTGCGCTCAAGTGATCCACCCACCTCGGCCTCCCAAAGTGCTGGGATTATAGATGTGAGCCACCACACCTGGCTATATTTTCTTTTATATTAATTTTAGTGCTAATATCTATTTTCTCTCCCAATCTTTTGGAGTTTCATTTTCTTCTAATATTCTGAGGTTTCTTATGTTGTTCTTACTCTATTCTAGCTCCTTAGCCCATTAATTTTTGGAATTTTAATTTATTATTTTATAATAAGTATACAAGGCCACACATTATTCTTGAAGTACTGCTTTTAGACATCCCATTATTTTGATATGCGAGTTTTCATTACTTTTTAATTCTACATAGTATTCTAAAATTTCTATGTAATTTCTTCTTTGAACCATAGCTACTTATGTTTTTAAATATAAAATGTTTTATAGTATCAACCTTATTATGTTGCAGGTAGAAAAAATCTCTGTAGACTACTTCTTCACTGAAATTAGTTAAAATTTTTTAGTGTCCAGTATGTGATACATTTTTATAAATACTCCATGTATGCTTGATAATAATGTTTATTTTCTAATTGTTAGGTATAGAATTTTCTATGTGACCAACAGATCAACCTTTTTGAGTTGTTCAAATAGTCTCTATTTTTGTTGAATTATTTTTTAACATATCATTAATTTAGAAGTTTCTTAGTTCTGTAATTATTAATATGAATATCTTTTTTCTCATTATAATCTCATTAATTTTGTTTATATATTTAGAGTATATGTTATTATGCAGGTATGTATTTATAATTATTTTATCTTTCTAGTAATTCATTCTTTAATTATTTGGAAAGATCCTCCTTAACTTTCCTTTGTAACTCTCTCAAATTCTGCCCTGTGTGTCTCTTCCTTGGCTGACTTTAATGTATCCTTTCCCCATAATAGCCCATGACTCTGAGTATACATTCTCAGTGAGTTCTCCGTCCTTGGTTTATGGATGCATAACTCTAATCTCTGACTCTGTCTTCATATCCCTTTCTTCTCTGTGACTCTGTGTCTCAAATCTCCTGCTTTTTTCTTATAAGGCAAAAAATTAGTGCCCACCCTAAATCCAGGATGATCTCATCTTGTGATACTTGGTTTAATTGCATTTGCGAAGGCAAGTAGTTGGAATTTGGATATATCTTTTGGGGGCTTGCTATTCAATCCATTACAGCATTTCAGTTTGGGACATTTCTATTGACCTATCTCTATGCACACTCATTCTTTCTTTGGATGTATTCTCTATATAATGGTCCCATTGAAGGTATTCTTCCTTTCTGTATTTTGATAATCATCATTGTGTTTTAATTTTTTATTAGAGTTTATCTCTCTGATTATATTACTCTCTGTTCCTGCATATTGCCTACTTTTTTCATTAAAGCCTTCAAATATTACCATATTAACTAACATATTAATCATAGTGATTTTATGTTCTTTTCTGATAATTTATAATCTGTATGATATCAGAGTTTGGTTCTAATGCTTGCCTTCTATTCTCTATTCAGAATGTGTTTTTTCTTGCCTTTTAGTATGCCTTGTAAACAGGCCCTTAATGAGGTTTTATTTTAATCTGGCTAAGAGTTAAGCTGTGTTTAATATTTCCTGTAGCTGTGGGTGCCAGATGCTCCAAATTCTTCTAGCATACTTGTTTTTGTCTCTCCTGTTGTCTTTGGACTTCCCTAAGTACTCCTCCTGATAGAGTCTGCATTTTGAAGTTCTTTCAAAAGAACTCTGTTTTTACTAGAGTTCTGTTGGTTAGTGATATGGTGTGGTGAAGGAGCAGCATTTTATAATCATCTGATTAAAGCTGTGTTTTAGTGGGCCTGGTCTTTGATTTTCAATGTTTCTTGAATTTCTCCTATCTCCTTTTTTCAGGTGAGAGAGAAAAACTAGAGAAGGCTAGAGTTGGAAAAATTTCCTCCCCATGAGTGGATAAGGCTCTGGTAAATTATTTCCCTAGCAAATGTCACTTTATTAAGGAGAAGGCTCTGGACATCTTTCACAGTGCTTACTGTTCCCCTCCCCCCTATCAGAGCCACAGGAGATCTTTCTCAGCTTTTTCACTATGAAAAACTGGTGAATAAAACTCTACAAAGTGGAAACAAAACCCACAACAGAGTGAGCACTCCCCTAAGACTGTGTTCTGCAGGGATTTCTTCTCCTCAAGTTAGTCCACGTTTCATCTCCAGCAATTTGTCAAAATTACCACTTAAGTGTCCCTATGAGTTTTATGGCCCTGCTGGCTTATTTGCTAGATGAACAGATCTTAGATGTGACTCTGAATTTGCCTGTCTCTCCGGATTTGGGGAAGGTGGTTTGCCTTTAAAATTCAGTTCTCTTATGGGTCCAAGAAAAGCTGATTATTTAATTTGTTCAGCTTTTTCTAGTTGTAAGGACAGGCATGATGGCATTAAAGCTCTTTACATGTTAGAGCTGAAACAGAAGTCCAGTTTTTTTCTTTTAAATATGTGCATATTTATTTTTTGGTCCTTAATATGGTGTATTTATGTGAGTGTCCTATATTCACTTGAAAATAATACGTGTTTTGCTACTCTTGGGTGGAAGCCTCTATAAATATCAATGAGGTCACCTTGGTTGGTAATATTCTGTGGGTCTTTTATATCCTTAATAGATTTTTCTCTACATATTTTTCCTTAGTGAGAGAAACCCAACTATAACTGTGGATTTAGGTTACCATATTGTTATTTATATTCTATTTCTTCTAATTTCTTTCTTTTGTGCCTTTTTCTACTATCTTTTGGATTAATTGATAATTTTGATGATATATTTTTATCATTCTTGGCTTTTTAGTGGTACCTCTTTTTAAATTTTAGAGTGGTTGCTCTATCGTTTGCAATATACACATTTTAGTCAACACAGTCTACCTTCAACAATATTATTTTACCTTTAATGTAAGAACTGTATATGCATATATTTCCATTTCCCTCATTCTTTGTACTTTTGTTGTCGTTTATTTTACTCCTACATATAATTCAATAATAATTTGTTCCTATTCTTGCTTTAGTTAATTTATCTTCTAAAGTAATTAAAAATAAAGTACATACTTTATATTTACTCTAATGTTAACTATTTTCAGGGCTCTTTTGTTTCTTTGTGTAAATCCAAATTTGAAATCTCTCCTTTTTATGTACTTAAGAGAGATTTGTTGTTGTTGAGACGGGGCCTCACTCTGTTGCCGGGCTGGAGTGCAGTGGCGTGATCTTGCCTCACTGCAACCTCTGCCTCCAGGTTCAAGCGATTCTCCTGCCTCAGCCTCATGAGTAGCTACAGTCGTGAGCCACCATGCCCAGCTAATTTTTGTATTTTTAGTAGAGATGGGGATTCACCATGTTGGCCAGGATGGCCTCGATCTCTTGACCTCATGATCTGCCCACCTCGGCCTCCCAAAATGCTGGGATTACAGGCATGAGCCACCGCACCTGGCCAAGAGAGCTTTTATTTTACCATCATTATTGAAAGATCTTTTTCTGGGTACTGATTTCTAGTTAGCTAAGTTTTTATTTTTTCCTTTTAGTGCTTTATTGTTTTCTGGCTTATACAGTTTCTCATGAGAAATGTACTTCAATTAAAAAAAATTAAGCTATTTGCCCTCAATGTGTTTAGTTGTTTTTGCTCTAAAATTTAAACTCTGGTTGGAGTTTTTAGAGCCATTTTGATCTGTGTCTTGTTTTCTATCATTAATACTGAAAATTATCTGCCTGGGCAACATAGTGAGACCCTGTCTCTACAAAATTTTTTCACAAATTAGCTGGGCATGGTAGCATCCACCTGTAGTCTCAGCTACTCAGGAGGCTGAGGTGGGAAGATTGCTTGAGCCAGGAGGTCGAGGCTGCAGTGATCCATGATTGCACCTCTGCCCTCTAGCCTGGGTGACAAAGTAAGACCCTGTCTTAAAAAAGAAAATTCCTGGCCAGTATCTCCTCAAATATTTTTTGCCTTGTTATCTGTTCTCCTTCATAGATTCCAATTACACATATATTAGACCATTTTATATTGTCTCACAGGCTCAAATGCTCTTTTTCCTCACCCTTTTCTCCTTGTGTTTCAGTTTACATACTTTATACTGTTTTATCAAGCTCACTAATTCTTTGCTGGGCCATGACCAGTCTTCTGAGTAGACTGTCAAAGAGATTATCTCTGAGGCCATGTTTTTGCTTTTAGCATTTCCATCCACCTATTTTATAGTTACACTGTTCTGCTAAAATTCATGCATGTTTTACACATTTACTCTAAATCTTTTATTATATTTAAAGTTATGATAAATTCCATGCCTTATATTTCCAACATTGATTATCTCAGGTTGGGTTCTGTTGATTATTTTATCTCTTGACAACTTTTTTCTTGCTTTTTAAATATCTCATACTTCTGGTTGAATGTCAACATTATCTGTAGAAGAATAGTACAAATGGAGGTAAGCCATATCTATACCAGATAATTGGCATGCTATTTCTTCTATCAAAGTATGAGTCAATCTAGTCAGTTTTTAGTCATGTTTGTGCTTGTTTTTGTTGCTGTAGTTACTTTCTATGTACTACAGGCTTCGAATTCCCCCAGGAGTGGTTTGTAGCTTTTCACATGGGGCCTGAAATACTGAAAGGTTTTCTAGTATTCCTATTTTACCCTCAGCTTTCAAAAATCCCTGCTTGCCTGTACAATAGAAGGTATCTCTCATAGTTTTGTCTCTTTCACAAAGAGTTCTTTCATTAGTTGCTAAATGCTTGTCTTGTGGTGGGGAAAGAGGGATTGTTAGTTCTCTTGTTCCAGCCTCGTACTAGGCAGGCCCTGTGCACCTGGGGATGAGGTTTTTGTAGCACCCCTGCCTCCCAATCCATAGTATCCAAATTCTTCCTTGAATCTGTGAGAGACTTTGGTGGTAAATAATTTCCTGCCCCTCTGCCAGCAGTCATAGATCAGTTTTGTATCAGCACAGAGCCTTGTATAGGAGAAACTTTCTTGTCCCCCTCTCAGAGGCAGTCAGCTTTTACTTCTGCCCCTTCCTGGGAATTAGTAGATCTTTGCCTGACTTCTAGGAGTGGTTTGTTTTCGGTTTGTTTTTGTCCTTCCTCCAAAAGCAGAAGGGTTTTGCTTCTATCCTATTATCAAAAACAATGAATTTTTGCCTGGTCTCTGGAGGTGAAAGGGTTTCCTGCCCATCACTCCTAGTGTCCTAAGGCTTTTGTTTTGTAGAAGAGAGAGGTCCTTGTAAGTTTTATGGTTTTATGCCAAAATATCACTGACAGTATTTTCCCTCTGTTCTCCTGCCTTGCCCTGAATTTTTCTCATGAGTATCCAGTAGAAATCCACAGGAATGAGTCTGTAAATTGGTGTAAACTCTCCTTGTATCTGGGGCTTCCAGTTACTCTATAGTGTCTTGCTAAATCATGATTGGGCTTTAAGAAATTTTTTAAAAACTTAGTTATTTTTTCTTAGCCATTATTATCATGGTTCCTGCAGCCTCTCATGGTCTGTCAAAGGGGAAACAAAGGGGAATTTATTTACCTGATCTCTTCTTGGAGGGACTTCTCATTCTTTTGAATTTAATTAATCTGGTCACTTCCTGATAATTTAAAGAACAATTATGACGTTGTATCTGGCTTTTTCTCAATATTAAGGTGAGTACAAAGTTGTTTTGTGGCTTTTTATAAGCAGAACTACAACTCTAACACCACGCATATTGAAAGCCTAAAATTGCACCCTATCTTGATGCTCCATTCTCATCTCAAATAATAAAAGGATTGCTGAGGCCGGGCGCGGTGGCTCACGCCTGTAATCCCAGCACTTTGGGAGGCTGAGGCGGGTGGATCACGAGGTCAGGAGATGGAAACCATTCTGGCTAACACGGTGAAACCCCGTCTCTACTAAAAATACAAAAAATTACCCGGGAGTGGTGGCGGGCGCCTGTAGTCCCAGCTACTGGGGAAGCTGAGGCAGGAGAATGGCGTGAACCTGGGAGGCGGAGCTTGCAGTGAGCCCTAGATAGCAACTCTGCACTCCAGCCTGGGCAACAAAGAGACTCCATCTCAAAAAAAAAAAAAAAAAAAAAAAAAGGATTGTTGAACAGTTTAACTCTCATCTTTCACTTTGCAATTCATATACTGTTATTGTTTAATACTTAAGTTTTGTATTTATTCACCCCACAGATTGAAAACCATTTTTAGAAGTATCATATTTGTAAAGACACTTTCTCTCATCTTTTACTTGTATGTTTACGTTTGTGTTCACCACTCAACCTGAATCTCTTAATGTTCCTAGGTGTGTTTTTTCCTTCAGAATTTAATTTAGATGAAGCATTTTTCATGTTGTTTATCCCTTCATGTATTTAGTTGACTCTTGTTTTTGAGAGATAAATTAGTTAAAAACAAAATTCTAGGTTGGTAGTTATTTTCTCTCTTTGAAACTTTGAAAAACTTTAAACTATGTTTTAGTTGCCACTGTTGTAATTGAGAACACTGCCGATCTTGGTAATTAATCCATTCTTTCTATCTGGATCATTTAAAGTTTTTCTCTTTTTCTTTGGTGGTTTTAATCCCTAGTTTTCCTATAATGTGTCCAGATATGAATTTCTTTTTATTTGTATGTCTTGTTATATATTGTACTTCCTGTATCTGGGCTTCAGTACTCCAAATAGACATATATTAGACCTTCTTATTTGACCCTGCCTATGTTCTTAAGCTCTTTTTTTTAAGAAATAACATTTTGCATTTTCCTAACTTTGCTGCATTTTGCATGAGTTCCCAATGTAGTTTTTCTGTTTATGGATTCTTTCTTCAACTATGGCTAAATTGTTAATGAACCAAATTATTGAGTGTTTGCTTTTACCTATTGTATTTTTTCATTTATTGAAATTCTTTTTTAATATGACAATTTCTGAAGTTTTATATCAGTTTTTAATTGAATACTTACTTTTCTAAAATATGTATACTAATTATATCCATATTCTGTCACTCTAATTTTCAACAATTACATAATATGGGTGTTGTATCAGTCTTTTTAGGCTGCCACAATGAAATATTATAGACTTAGTGGCTTAAAAAGCAGACCTTCATTTTCTTAAAATTCTAAAGGATGGAAGTCCAAGATTAGAGTGTCACATGGTGAAGTTCTGATGAGCACTCTCCTGGTTTGCAGATGGTGACTTTCTCACTGTGTCCTCACATGGTATAGACAGAGAGATATGGTGTCCCTTTCTCTTCTTATAAAGGCAATAATCCGTAATAAGGGCCTCATTCTCATGCTGTCATCAAAAACCAATTACCTCCTAAAAGCCCTGTCTCCAAATACCATCACACTGGAGTTTAGAGATTCCACATATGAATTTGACGGGGATAAAATTTAATCCATAGCAATGGTCTAAATAACTTGCATTTTATTTCTGTCCGTTCTTGCAGTGACTTGACTTGAGGAAACTGAAGCCCAGAGATGTATGCTGGTAGTCAGAAATCTTCCTTATCCATGACTGCTTCAACTCTCTTCAAAACAAGATCAGCTTTCTACTTCCCCGTCATTCTTAGTTTCACTCTCCCCACAACAGTGTTGATGTAATAGAAATTTGGTTGGTTCTGCTACCCTCTGGTCCAAGTAAGCTTCCTGCTGCTCCAGTTCCCTGTACACCAACCCCTTGCTCAGGTCTAGGATCCCAGTCTCCAAAGACCTGAATTGTGCTCCTCCAGCATATGAGGGAGATATTCTCATACAAATCAACAACAAAATCCATTATAAAGTTACTTAAACTGTACATGCTCAATTAGAAATTATGTGTACAGTTTATTTTTAAAAGTGATCTGGATGATCTAGATCCTTTATCATTACATTATTTTCTAGGTCATTCTTTTTTAATATAATGATAAAATAGAAGAATTAATCATAATAGATTGTTCTTTTAGAATCTTTTTTATTCTAGGCTGCTGTTGAAGTAAAAGGAGGATAAACTGTCAAGTAATTCTTATTGTATAATAGAAGAAATTAAGTTTCAGAATAAAAGATACTTTTACTGTGCCTTTCAGGACTGTAATGCAGCCAGAGAATTACAGTTCTGATATTTCTTTTAACTAGATAGTATCTTCCGTTTTTAAAATATAAGCATTCATGTTTAGTCTGAAGTTGCTTAAAAATGTGTTCATGACTTGGCACATACGGCTAAAAGAGAGAGAATCCAATGTTATATAGAAAATACAGACATGGTACAATGGTTAATTTACAGCTACTTTTAGCACATTTTCTCTTTACTGAGCTGAAATTAAACAGGATCTTTTGGTGTTTTTGTGTCATAGATAGATGTATATTTTCAGCTGGACATTTTTTACCCTATTAAAATAGAATTTTAACAACAGGGAAAACACTCGTGACATCCATAAATGAGTATAAAAGAATAAAAAATTGTAAAACTCTATAAGATCCTAGAACATTTTCTATTAAATCTTCCCCAAATGCATTATTCTGAAAAAATTAAAGTATACAGAAGAATTGAAAGAATAGTATCATAAACACCAATGCACATTTCACCTGAATTCAACAATTGTTATCAACGTCACATTTGCTTTCTATCTCTAAACACACACACACACACACACACACACACACACACAATTAATGTGGTACTATTTGAAAGTAACTATCAGAGATCATGCCATTTCATTCCTAAACAGTTTAATACGTACCTTCTGAAGATAAGGACGTTCTCCTATGAAAATAAATAATTCCTCAATAAAATAAGGTATCCAGTATATATTCAACGTTCAATTGTCCCCAAATGTCCTTTATTAATTTTTATTTTCTGTCCAGGATCCAATCAAAGATCCTGCATTCCATTTGGCAGTTATGTCTCTTTAGCACTTTTACACTTAGAACAATCCTTCTACCTTCTTTTCCTATGGCATTGATTTTTGGAAGTTCCCAGGACAATTTTCTTTCATCATTATCCACTTTCTGAGTTTGTCTGATTGTTTCTCATGTTACTGTTTAATTTGGTTCTTTATTGCCTATAAACTGGAGGTTCAGAGACTTCAGATTCAGCTTAAATTTTTCTGGCAGTGATACGTCATGGGCAATACAGTTCACTTCATATTTCATTGCATCAAGTGACACATGCTAGGTTGTCTCTTATGAACAATGCTAAATTTGGTCACGTAGTAAAGGTGGGGATTTCCAGATATCTCCATGGTAAAGGTACATTTTCTTTTCTTATAAATTGTGTTTGGGGTGGTTACACTTTCACACCAAGTTTACTTTTCCCCAACTATCTTCCCCGGAATGATTATAAATTACATTCATGATATCAGCTTATATCATGAACCAGCTCCTCGTCTTGCATAGGACCAAGGCCAAATCTCATGTTCTCTTGTGGCTGAAAAACTTCAGCTTCTGGTCATTAGTATATATGCTTGACCACGCCACTGCAATTCTCAGCCTTGTATAACATCTTGCACATTTAAGATACTTTGTGGTATCTTGTACACCAAAAACTCTAGATTTGAATATCCTTATCACTTTTCCTAATTTTTCATTATTTCTTTTGAGCTTGGCTATGTTGTTTTATTTTATTTGTTATTATTTCAATAGTTTTTTAGGTAACAGATGGTGTTTGGTTACATGGATAACTTCTTTAGTGGTAGTTATCCTGAGATTTTGGTGGACCATCACCTAAGCAGTGTACACTGTTCTCAATGTTAGCCTTTTGTCTTTCACTCCACTCCCAACCTTCTCCACTGAGTCCCCAGAGTCCATTATATCATTCTTATGCCTTTGCATGCTCATAGCTTAGCTCCCACTTATAAGTGAGAATATGCAATGCTTGGTTTTCCATTTCTGAGTTACTTCACTCAGAGTAATGGTCTCCAATTCCAACCAGATTGCTGCAAATGCCCTTATTTTGTTCCTTTTTTATGACTGAGTAGTATTCCATGGTATATATATGTAACATCTTCTTTATTCACTCGTTGGTTAATGGGCATTTAGGCTGGTTCCATTTTGTTACAATTGCAAATTTTGCTGCTATAAATATCCATGTACAGGTGTCTTTTTCATATAATTATTTCTTTTCCTCTGGGTAGATACCCAGTAGTGGTGAGAGGTGAATCCAGCTGAGTTTCTGGGTCGGGTGGGGACTTGGAGAACTTTTGTGTGTAGCTAAAGGATTGTAAATGCACCAATCAGCATTCTGTGTCTAGTTAAAGGATTGTAAAAGCACCAATCAGAGCTCTGTAAAATGGACCAATCAGCAGGATGTGGGCGGGGCCAAATAAGGGAATAAAAGCTGGCCACCTGAGCCAGCAGCGGCAACCAGCTCAGGTTCCCTCCCATGCTGTGGAAGCTTTGTTCTTTGGTTGTTCACAATAAATCTGGCTGCTGCTCACTTTGGGTCCGCACTACCTTTATGAGCTGTAACACTCACTGTGAGGGTCTGCGGCTTCATTCCTGAAGTCAGCGAGACCATGAACCCACCAGAAGGAAGAAACTCCAGACACATCTGAATATCTGAAGGAAAAAACTCCAGACACACCATCTTTAAGAGCTGTAACACTTGCTGTGAACACCTGCAGCTTCACTCCTGAAGTCTGAGAAGGGAGAAACTCCAGACACATCTGAATATCTGAAGGAACAAACTCCAGACACACCATCTTTAAGAACTGTAACACTCACCACAAGGATCCACAGCTTCATTCTTGAAGTCAGCGAGACCAAGAACCCACCAGAAGGAACCAATTCCGGACACAGTGGGATTGCTGGATCAAATGGTAGTTCTACTTTTAGTTCTTTAAGGAGTCTACAAACTGTTTCCCATAGTGGTTGTACTAGTTTACATTCCCACCGGCAGTGTAAAAGTGTTCCCTTTTCACCACACCCATGCCAACATCTTTTTTTTTTTGATTTTTTAATTATGGCCATTCTTGCAGGAGTGAGGTGGTATTGCACTGTGATTTTGATTTGCATTTCCCTGGTAATTAGTGATGCTGAGCATTTTTTTATGTTTGCTGGTCATTTGTATATCTTCTTTTGAGAATTGTCTAATCATGTCCTTAGCCTACTTTTTGATGGGATTATTTTATTTTTTTCTTGCTTATTTGTTTAAGTGTCTTGCAGATTCTGGATATTAGTCCTTCGTCAGATGCTTAGTTTGTGAATATTTTCTCTCACTCTGTGGGTTGCCTGTTTACTCTGTTGATTATTTCTTTTGCTGTGCAGAAGCTTTTTTAGTTTAATTAGGCCCCGTCTATTTATTTTTGTTTTGTTGCATTTCCTGTGCAACAAAAGTTAGTCATGAATTCTTTGCCTAAGCCAATGTCTAGAAGAGTTTTAATGATGTAATATTCTAGAAGTTTTATGGTTTCAGATCTTAGATTTAAGTCTTTGATCCATCTTGAGTTGGTTTTTGTATAAGGTGAGAAATGAGGATCCAGTTTCATTCTTCCACATGTGGCTAGCCAATTATCCTAGCAGCATTTGTTAGATAGGGTGTCCTTTCCCTACTTTGTTTTTCTTTGCTTTGCTGAAGATCAGTTGGCTGTAAGTATTTGTCTTTATTTATGCCTTCTCTATTCTGTTCCATTGGTCTACGTGCCGATTTTTATACCAGTACCTGCTATTTTGGTGACTATGGCCTTGTGGTATAGCTTGAAGTCAGGTAATATGATGCCTCCAGATTTATTATTTTGCTTAGCCTTGCTTTGGTTCTGTGGGCTCTTTTTTGGTTCCATATGAATTTTAGGATTTTTTTTTTTAGTTCTGTGAAGAATGATGATGGCATTCTGATGTACTATATATGTTTATTTTAAACCAGTACTTGTGTATGTTTTGGTACTAGGAGGTCTATTTAAGCTCATTTCGGACCTAAGATTGTCCCGGCAGGTACATGAGTCCAGGAGAGAAATCTAAGGAGGGAGAAGAAGAAAGGAGGAGAAGGGAAGGAAGGGAGGAGAAGCAGAGGAGCAGGAAAGGAGGAAAGGAAGGAGGAGGAGGAGAAGGAGGAAGAAGAAGAAGAAAAAAAGTCAATGGCCTATTAGAAAGGATTCTTAGATAAAAGCAAGTTTTCTTTGCAGTATTTGTATGCCTTCTGTTGCTCTTGGCCATAAGGACAGTGCTCTGCTGGTGAATTCATTTTCTAGATGCAGCAAGAGCAGGTATGCTATGCTTATGTCAGAGCAGGTGATTGGGTGAGAAGGATAAGCAGAAAGATTTTGAAACTGACTCTTAGGCTTCTCTGTCTTTGCTAGCTGGAGCTAACTCATCTTGGAATAATTAGTTCTTTTAATAAAAGTAATGACTATAAAAATAGAAGTTCTTTTAATTTAATAAATTCAATAGGTATTATTTATATAAATGGGTTTTGATGTCTCTACTGTTTTCAACTTCTTCAATGTTGAAACATTTTCATTTTCTGAAGATGAACTTGATTTCTGAAAACAGTTGGAATTTGTGAACTAAGCCTGGTGACTAAGAACTGTGAAATAAACAAAGTAATACCAACTTGGTAACATCAAAAATATTTTCACTGAAAGTACACGAAATACTGAAATGAATTATGAGCCAATTATTATGCCATAGTTTGCACCTATTTATGAATATCATATGTTTATGATCCATAAATAACATTTATTGATTTACTGTTTAATAATCATACAAACACAAGAATTATATTTTCATTGTAACTGTGTGAAACTTCGAAAAAGCTTTTTTTAGTTACTATGTTGCAATTGAGAGCTAAATAGAGAGCTGCTTCACTTCATTCTCTCCCTTCTCTCTTTCCTTCCTGTATCACCTTTCTCTCTCTTATCATGTCATTCCTGCCCAAAAATACTTTGTGTGTTGGTATGGCCTTTGGCTTAAGCCCAATATCTATCACTCAGAACACTATAATCTAGCCCCATCTCACTTAACATATTTCTTCTTTTTTAATTTTTTTGAGACAGGGTGTCACTCTGTCACCCAGGTTGGAGTGCAGCTGCATGATCGTAGCTCACTGCAGCCTCGACCTCCTGGGCTCAAATGATCCTCCTGTCTCAGCCACCTGAGTAACTGGGACTAGGGGTGTGTGCCCTCACACTTGGATAATTTTTAAAATTGCTTTTGTAGAGATGGGGGTCTCACTATATTGCCCAGGCTGCTATTGAACTCTTGGCCTCAAGCAATTTTTCCACCTCTGCCTCCCAAAGTGCTGAGATTACAGGCATGAGCCTCTGTGCCTGGCCTTGATTTAACATATTTCTTATATTGTCTCTTCCACATATCTAGACAGTCTTCTTACTTTTCCTTTTTGTACATACTAGTTATTAATTTATTAATAATGCGTTTATTAAATATTATGTTTATTAAACACCTATGAGGGACTGTGCTAAAATCTAGCAATGGAAAGACAAATAAGACATCTTTCTTAGCCTCAAGGAGCTCACACTATAGTGGAGTTGCCAGGTAATAAACAATAGTTTAACACAAGGTAAGAAGTGCAATTGTATCCTGGTTCTCAGACAAGACTGTGACAGGTTATTATTCCATTCATTTTTATTTCCCAGTACTATCTGTTTTTTTCCAGCCTAAAATAAAATAAAAGATAAAGAGTGAGCAGAGCCCCAGTGGCACTTTATGGAACATAAAATCCAACCTCCTAATTTTTCAGTGAGAAAAACTAAGTCTCACAGAAGACACACAATAAATTAACAGGATTAGAATTCAACCTCTAAACTCATAGCCCAGTGCCTATTAAGCTAGATTAATTGGCAGCCCATGAGAAGGTAACACAGGGAATATTAGACAGACACCTGGAATGTTGTATCTGGTATTCCTCCAAAAGAAGATATTGTGACAAGAACTTGAATGCAGGTAGCTTTTCTTTTTAGACAAGCCTCACTCTGTTGCCCAGGCTGGAGTACAGTGGCATGATCACAGCTCACTGCAGCCTCAATCTTCTGGACTCAAGCGATCCTCCTGCCTCAGACTCCTCAGTAGCTAGGACAACAGGTGTGTGCCACCATTCCCAGCTAATTTTTTATTGTGTGTTTTGTAGAGACAGGGTCTTGCTATATTTCCCAGGCTGGTCTCAAACTCGTGAGCTTAAACAATCCTCCCACCTTGTTGAGATTACAGGCTTGAGCCACCAAGTCCAGCTGCAGGTAACTTTTTGAGGAGCTTCTCACGGTAAGTTTGAGTAGAAAGGGAAGACAGAAAAGCGAGCAGAATCCACAGGATGTGAATGAGAGTGAGTTCCCAATGTTAGCACCTGGGGCTCAAGCCTACTGGGAGCCCTCTGAGCCACTGTGCAGAATATGCCTCAGAATTATACCACAGAAGGACAAGGCACCTGAGGTATTTACCATTGACTCATTTTCCTCATCATTTTGAATGTTATTCTTGGGGCTATTAAATCCCCAGATTTAATCCCCACTCAAGCTGTGGACAGTCTGAAAAAGTTCTCCTGGAGCCAGAGAAAGGCCTCAGGCAGTAAAGCAGAAAGATTCCCTGTCAATGGTTACAGGAAATGTCCATCTTAGCTACAGGTGAACTCAGAGGTAACATGGGGGTATGGCGCAGGGCATTCATGACATCTGCTATCTGGATGGATCGTGATTTTTTGAGAATTGAAAAAGTGATATATGTCATTTTGTTTTTATTGTCCTGCCCAGTGCCAGATCTAACCATGACTACCCTTGTCATTTCGTAGGTCATCATTGGATGTTACTGTTGCTCTTGAAAATTACTTCATTGTGACGATTTTGCTCTTTGTATCAAAAAGAAACATTCAATGCATTTGCTACATGACATTGCAAAGAGTTATAATCATTATCCTTACCCAAAATTTTCTCACCTACGAGTTATTTTTATATTGCTCTACATTTTTCTGTTATTTATTATAAAGAATTATGTATCTGGGACTTCTTAACTACCCAGGCAATAGTAATATTTTTCAAATTGAGGAGGGAGTAGTCATTTTCATTTTGCTCTAGCAGTGAGAAGACAGATGAAAGATGTTGTTTATATGGTTAAGTTTATGAGAGTTTAGTCACTTACAGTTCAAGGAAGTATCCAAGCATTCAGAAATGAATCTAAATTTCCTTACTCTGGAAGTTGGCCCTAAGCCCATTCTTTATTTTGGGATATGATTTGAGTTAGAAGTCCTGGGAGAATTGTTTTCTTTCTCTCTTTGTTTGCCTAGATTTTGTTTGTTTGTTTATTTTGCTTGTTTTTTGCTTGTTTTGATACTTCTAACTTGTGGTTTGGGTCGATTTCATAAAATTAGAGGGTATGTGCACTTTTAAAAAACTTTTTCGTAAAAAGTCAACCAGAGTATTTAAAACATCGGAAACATGATTTGTGTTTAAAACGTTTGAAACTTGGTCTGATTCTTGTATTGTGCTAATGTGGAATGGGATTGGATCTATCTGCCCTCCATTTTTTTTTTGATATGTGTTAAAAGGATTTTTTGGTGATGAGTTTATTTTCCAAACCTACCTCTTTCAGAGAAATGTGAAAATCACTCAAGTAAAACAAAATTTTAGCCAGATCTTTATTCTTACTATACTCTATATAACTGTGTATAAAGGGAAGTGAACCTTTCTAGGCCTCAGTTTCTTTATCTGCTAAACACATAGAAGTAAAAAATTAGCACTGGATCATCTCATAGGTAATTTTATTCCTCAAAATTGTGGATTTTATAGGTGTCGATAACTTTTGCCATTTCATGTTCCTCATCAGTTTTTCAAACTGATTATCAAGGTACACATTCAACTCAATATTATGATGAGAAAGAGAATGCTAGGCAATCTTTAATACTCTTGTCATTTCCATTGTAGTCATCTAAATTTTAAGACTAATTAATGTTACAATAGTGCAAAGGGATTGGAGATCATTTCCTATCCTCTAACCAGCCTTCTGCAATCATTCTCTTAAGGTGGCCAAAAGGCAAGAAAAGAAGAGTGAAGAAAAAAATAGGGCAGGAACTGCAGAAAACCATATTTCCAGCACTCTCCTAGCCCAAAAAAATTAAGTCTAGGAAGCAGGGGCCATTAAACTACTGGAATCATTGACTATGTCATAGAAGTCCAGTCACCCCACAGGAACCAGATCTTCCCCATGGATATTTAAACCCAATTAGAAATGGCCACCAGGTGGTGCCAAACTGCAGCTAAGGTCTAGGTGAATTTGAACCGTGCAATCTCTTGGATCTTTTGGCTCTCCTGGTGATTTTTAGAGAGTTTTTTTCATCATTAATCCATTTATGAATAAATGCTGTCAGTTTTGATAACTCTTTCTTATTGTCTATAGGTAAAACAGAAAACCTTTAGCATTGTATAAAAGTCTTCCTTATTTTTTACTGTGACCTCTTTCTTTCTTTTGATCTTTAATATTTAGTCACATGGGAACACCAACTGTTAACTGAATTTCCATTTTTCCATGCCTTTGCGAATGCTCTTCTGTCTGGAGGGCCTTTCCTGCCACAGGCCTTGCAGTTTTGATTTAATTAAAAGCTTTTGCTGAAAAAGAGGTCAAATCTGTAATGATCTACCTCAAAGGTGTCGTCGTCTGTGAAATTTCTTGGATTAATTCCCTCTAAAAAAAAGCAGGATTATTCATCCTGACATCTCTGGTCTGTCAAAGCACTTTGTTCATATTTGTTAAAGTTATGATTTCTCACATTAAATATCTTTATTGTCTTACTCAGTTTGCCACTTGGAATGTAACGCAGTCAGTATAGAAACAAACCAAACTTTTCATCTTTATGTCATCATTGACTAGAGACACATATATCATATACCTTTAGGAACTGTATTTTCAGTAAATAAAAAAGTATTTTAATAAAAATATGTGTATTATATGTACACACATTTTCTAAGTTGGATTAAGTTTAATCAAATTAGGATGGCTGAGCATCTAAATGAAGTGGTGATTTTTTTAGATGAGGAAAATAATCATTTTCTAATGTGGATGAGCACTGTATTTTTCCTTTCTTTTGCCTGCTTGCAGTTGTCTTACAGCAAAATATTCATGAGTGTTATGTCCTATTAGTAGTATATCAGTGGTCCAGAAATATATGTGTATTGCCCTTCCCAGAATTAGTAGTTTTATATGACACAGCAAATGTACTTGGTAATGGACAACATCCCTTTAATTGTGGTCTTGGTCTTGTAGAAAGACTAGCATGCCATATGTTCCCTATTTTCGGCTTTTTCCTGATTCAATTCTTAACGATACTGATTACTATTGAATAGTCATTGGCATAAGCCTTTTTACTGATACCTAAAATGCTACAGCTAAGATCAAGATCAGAAGATAGTTAATTTCTGCCGGGCGCGGTGGCTCACGCCTGTAATCCCAGCACTTTGGGAGGCCGAGGTGGGCAGATCACGAGGTCAGGAGATCGAGACCATCCTGGCTAACACGGTGAAACCCTGTCTCTACTAAAAAATACAAAAAATTAGCCGGGCGTGTTGGCGGGCGCCTGTAGTCCCAGCTACTCGGCAGGCTGAGGCAGGAGAATGGTGTGAACCTGAGAGGCGGAGCTTGCAGTGACCCAGGATTGCGCCACTGCACGACAGAGTGACAGAGTAAGACTCCGTCTCAAAAAAAAAAAAAGAAGATAGTTAATTTCAAGAATTATAAGACCTTAGTCCATATCTCTCATTTTTACAGATAAAGGAACTATGACATAACAAAGTTAGATGAATTGCACACAGCTTATTAATGGCAGAATTGCAACCAGACCCCTACTTACTCTCACTCCATTTTGCTGCTTTCTTCTGACCCACAGATTAATAAATCACTATGATTTACTTAGTTTTTGAAGCATATTAACAAGCAAATCTGAACAGTGATAGAATAAAAGCCTAAAATGGTACATTTAATTATAAACCATATGCTGAAGTCCTTCTCTCAATATCCTTCTACTAGAAACTGATCTTGATACTCAACTCTATTCCAGTGCTTTGGTTTTAAATCACACTCCTGCTTCTGAGAAGCACTCATAGATACTCTAGAATCTTTTCTGCTTTTGATCTAGTATGGCATCTTATTTTGGCAGTTAAAGAACTTAAAGTGTCCCATGAAGGACTGTTTGCTTTCTTATCTAATCTTTAGTACATCTAGCAGCAAAACAGGCCATTTCATGGTATTATTCTGCTGGGAGAAGGTTGTTCAAGGATACACAACTCCTGTTGCTTTTATTGTGTGGTCAAATAAATAACTTGAGGCATCTCCAGCTCCTGACTACGTTATGTATTTGTAAGTTTCTTTTTGCAGCTCTAGTTTGCATCCCTCCTATAGGGATAGGTTCCAACTCAAGATCCGGCAAATGTTTTCTGAATAGGAGTGGCCTTTCTCTGCTTAGGCAACACATAATGAAGCCTCTCAAAAGTGATTTGATGTTGTTTTCTGAATTCTGTGCTACCTCTTGAGTTGTGAAAGACTTACTTGGCCCGAAACTTTCTCTTGCTTCCTCTTTTCTCATCTCTAACATGACTTGTAAAAGTAACTTTAAAGAAAAGGATCCTGTTGCCATGCTGTATCCTTGCTGGATCACACACGAGGTGTTTAGATGAAGCTTTATGCCTTACGGGCCTGTCTGCCCTATACAAATACTAAAGTGCCCATGAGGCTTTGTAATATTAGAAGGGCTGATACCAATTTTGGAACCTGGTTAAACCCTGGGGGAGATCCAAGACCATGACTTCTTTTTGGCAGGCCAGGCCACCTGCTCACAAACAAGAAACATGCAGGGGGTTTGCAACCAACTATTCAGAAAGAAAATAAAGTTGTGGATGCCAGAAGCTTCATAAATTACTACACAATCTCAGGAAAGGGGGAGTTAAGAGGATAGGAAGCGGACAACTGCAGGAACACCTGAATCTAATAACATTCTGAAACAGTTTCAACTGGCAGAGAACGTGGGCATGGAAAAAGAAAAACAATTCTGTTTGCTTTTGGTCTGCGGATAAATGCTACTTTATGATGCAGCTAATCAGTCTGATCCTGACCTCTCCTGAGTGTAGGTTATGCTCCTTGACTCCTTCTGCTGACAGGGCACCAGCTGACCCAGGAACTGCTGCGGTCCTGTCTTTCAGCCTTCTTGTCATCATTTAAAGGTGATTCTTGGATGCAGCTCCTTGGCAGGTGCTAGGTTGTTATCAGTCAGTGGTAAAATGAGAAACCCAATAAGATCTCCATAACATTAAATTTATTCAATTTAAAGGACCATCCATTCTTCTAAGAAACTGTTTGTTTCTACTTTTATTTGGTATTATAATGCCCATTTATTTATAAAATGATGAAGAAAGTAGAGAGTAGATGGTAAAATTTTCATTTAAATGTCCTTTATTGGCAAAATTACAAGTTGGCAAGCCTAAGTTCTTCTTTAATATTAGTTTTCCAGAAAAAAAAATGAGCCAAGAAATAGCTGAAATTCATTTTAGCAGATTCAGTTATTCTAGTTCTTCATTGACTAAGGACTTTGGAGATTATGGTTTCTTCTGCAGCAGATGTGGTTTAATCTAATAATCTCCAAGGAAGAGAAGTGAATATTGGATCCAGTGCTGGATTATATCCTACCTGGATGATTATTGAGATCATGGACATTCCTATATGTCTGTTTCTCTCTTCTTGGATGTCCAAACATCTAAAATTAACCATATTTAAAAACTATGCTCAACAGATTTCCCGTGTCTATGCTTCAGGTTCACTTTCCTGTCACATTCATTAGTGCTGGTGCCAGCTTGAGACAGATGCTTGTTCACCTGAGGGATGCTTCCAGAGTGCTGTGCCTCTTTCTCTTTGCCTTCTCTCTCCCTACTTTGGCTTCTCTCTCCCTACTTTGCCTTTCCTCCTCTAACTCCCTCCCCTGTACACCCTATGGCCATTTTTTTCTCCTTATATCCTGAGCCTTAATCCTGAGTCTGTGTGCTTAAAGTCCTCTATTGTGAAAAATCTCAGAGATCTGTCTTACGTACATCACCATGAACCAATCTACTCCTCATTAAACTTTTCATCCTGTGTTTTATCCCTGAAAGCCCAAAATCAGGCTTCCCTATGACAACTAATAACCTAAAGCTTATTAGTGACTGATTATAATTTAATAATAATCATTGGGGATATTTGCATGCAAAGAAATAACGACACCTTAACCTGAAGGAATGATTATAAGAGCGCAACTTTGCTGGAGTGGGTTTACATTTCCTGTGCTTTATTTAAATGTAAATGGATATGCTATTCTCATGGTGTCTAGGGTTAGTAATATTGGATGTTTTAAAAAAAAGTCTTCTTTCACTCTTTTTAAACTTCACCAATAATTCCTCCTAATTATTTTCTGTTGACATCTTTCTCCATAATGTTCATGTCAGTCTTCAGCTGAACCACTACATGACTTTTTAACCAGTTCCTTGTTTATAGTTTAGTATGCTACCGGCTCCTTACGCCTCATTCTTCTGGTCCCCAGTTAGCTAACTATTCCTTAATACAACTATTAGAGTGCTTTTTTTAAGAAAAATATAATTGTGTAGCTATATAACATGAAAGCCCTCATTAATTCCCTGTGGCCTATCGTGGTTATCCTCTTGTCTCCACTAGCCTCATGGCCAGAGAGAATTTCAAAAGATGCAGGTCATTTAGTAATAATCTACATTACTGAGTGCTGTCTCCTATTTCTGGAACACTCTTATTCTCAACCTGTACCCATCCAAGATGCAGTTAAGCATTACTCCTTGCTGTGTTATACACACTCTGCAGAACGGAGCAGTCTGCATTGTAATCATAAATTTATCTATCTCCCTCTCTAGGCAGTGATCTCTCTGAGGCTGGGATCTCTCATTATGTCTCTTTATATTTGCAGTGTCTCAATCCCTGGCATCAAGAAGTTTCTGGAGAAGTATGTGTTTAAAATACGCAAGAGTTCTCCCCTAGCAACAGAACTTTCCCAATGTGACTTCCAGTTAAGTAATTTATTAAGACTGTATTACATGATATCTATACTAAAATCTAGGCTTTTAGATACTGGGTGCTGGGTAGAGTCTTAGAAGAATTACCTCCACTTTTCTCACATAAATATGGAACCCAGAGCACTGATGTGTCACTCTTCTTATACACCTGTTCCATCTTCCAGGCTCTGTATTTCTCTTCTCTCACTTTTAAGTCCCCCAAATTAGGAGATAGTGGAAATGGCAATTAATAACTGATTTTGGATAAGGAGTATTTCTTGCCCTTCTTCCCTCATATAGAATATAGAAGGCATGAGAATAAGATTCTATAGGGTCATAAAAATAATAAAAACTGTATTAGAACTTGGAAAAACACTGGAGCTTGCAACCCAGTGTCTGGTTCCAACCATGTCACTGTTTATGTAACAAGTCACTAAATTTCTCTGGGTCTTGGTTCTTTATCTGTTAAATATTAGAATTAGACTATATGATTGCTGGAAACCTTCTGACTCTAAAATTCTATGATTACAACTTCACTTACTCATGTAAATAACATGTTTATGAATCAATGAAGCATAAGTGGAAATGCTACAGAGATGAATCCAATGATAAGAGTATTAGAAGACATTTAAAGAAGAGGAAGGGGTCTTAAGATCATGTACTGAACTACTAACATTAAACATGGGAGAATATGAAGCTCAGAGAGTCTAATTATCCAGCAAAAACATAGGTGTCCCTATTCTGTGTCCAATGACTTTAATGTTCTACTATGCTGTGGTTGATAAACACCCAATACATGATCAAGATAAAAGATACTCAAGATTTATAAAAATGTTAAAAATCACTTAAAGGGAAAAGGTGAGCAAAAGACTAACCCTTTATCAGATGACAAGAAAAGCACTTAAGAAATGACAGTGACAGGAAGGACCTTTTAACCTCTTTCTTCCCCAACAAATGTCACCCATGATATCATCATGGGTGCAGGCAATGATGTGATGGGAAGCAGAGAGCCTCTCTAAAGTGGAGATAGATGAAAACAACTGATTCAGCCGGATAAGTTTAATGCATAGGCCTTGATAACTTTCATACTAAAGAACTTAAATTGACCACAGTCTTTGCTGAGTCACAAACACTTATCTTCAAGAACTCACAGAAGACTTAAATGACATAAACTAGAATATATTATGTCTGTTCTTTCAGAAGAAGATTATGGGCCATCCAGGACATTACTGATTTACCAAAGTGGAGAAATAGGTGAACTCAAATGTTGGCTTTTCAATGCCTAGAAAATAATGGGGTTGGAATTGGCTGGACTTGTATGAATGAAATCATAAAATTTGAGGCTGGAAGTGATCTTAGGGATCATGCAATATGTTGCCTTAATTTATACAGAAGTAAACAGCCTTTGAAAAGTCAAATCTTAAATCCTTAGGAGTTTTTTTCCTAATTGAAGTACAATGTGGCTAGTCTGAGCAGCTGAGGTGATGAATAAAGGCAATTTTTAATGGCTTTCTTTTTGCCTCCTCTAAATGATTTTCTTCTTTTGGGCAGATGTTCCCTATTCCTGGAACATTTGTATCCATGAGGAAAGGAGGCTATCCCTACTATCCATGTCATAGCTAGGAATTCTATCATCACACTAATATGAGAAAGAACCTCTTAGTTACAAATTTCAAAGTAATCAGGGTCTTGATACCCTTAGACAGCTTCTTAAACCTTTAACTCTGAGAGAGCTGAGTAACTGAACAACAGAGCTTACCCAACATCTGAGAATTTACCTGAAGTGAACATTGAATATAAAAATATGGCTTTATAAGGAATTTCTGCCAGATTTGAAACAGTCCTTGTTGAATGATAGGGATTTCAAATAATTAAGAGAATGGCACTGAATTCCCGCCTTTGACTTCTACTTGTTTTAGTTGAACTTCTATCAAGCTTTGGGAGAAAAATTTTCTCCCAAATTTTTCTGAGGTTCTTGTTGAAAATTATTGACAGGGCCATGCCTCAGGGAGAAAAATACCCACAAAAAAACAACAAATCACAGATAAAGTCTGTAGTTTCAATAATCTGTTGCTATCCTGAAGATAGCACTAGAGTGATTAACCAAGTCTTTCTGCTATGGGCAGCACTTCTTCACCTTTTTGTCTCTCCAAATTTTCTTCCTTCATCAAAACTCTATTGTTCTGAATTTTATCTCTTTAGGACCCTACTATGGTTTAAATATTTGTTGCCTTCACAAATCATGTTGAAATTTAATCCCCAATATGGCAGTGTTGAAAGGTGGGGCCTTTAAGAGGTGATTGGTCATGTGGGTTCTGCCTTCATGAGTGGATTAAAGGTTTAATTAGTTAATGGATTAATAGGTTATCATGGGAGTGGGACTGCTGGGTTTACAAGTAGACAAAGACATACCTCAGCTTACACACTTATCTCCTTCACCCTGTGATGCTCTGCACCATCTTAAGACTTTGCAGAGAGTCCTCACCAGCAAGAAGGCCCTCACCAGGTGCAGCTCCTTGACCTAAGATTTCTCAGCTTCCATAACTATAAGAAGTAATTTCCTTTTCTTTATAAACTAGCTAGTTTTCAGATATTTTATTATAAGCAACAGAAAACAGACTAAGACAGACCTTTCTTAGCAATGTTATATAATAAATGAATTCTGGCTAAGTAAGTTAATTCATATTTATACTATATTATATTTAATGTATTTATAAGTGCTCTTTAAATACATTTCTTTGGAAGATAATGCCTTAAATTAAGGCTGTTCCTCTCTCTATTTCTGGTAAAACTAGCACTGTATTACTGGCCATTGGCGGAGCTATAAATTACTATAGGAGAAAGGCAAGAGATCAGGCAACCCAAGAGGATATGAAAGGTAAACATGGGATGGAGTAAGTCATGAAAGTGGCTATTTTTTTTCATTGAATAAATACCTATTAATTCTCTGCTGGAATCTAAGAGAGTCATGTTTGTAGAAAACAGATATTTTGAGATTAACTCCTCATATAATTCCTTGTATTTCTGCTTAGAAAACAGCCATTCTTTTTTTCTGAGAGCTCTAAAGCTTAATAGTCTGTTGAAAAATTATATTGTGTCAAAAATATGTATACTCATATTTTTTACCCATTGCCACTACTTTTATCTTCCATAGTCATTATAGCACCAATTTGCTTCTTCTTGCATGTATCATTTATTCCAGTAGATTTTAGTACAACTTTTGTATTCTCTTACACCCACTTTCTAGGGGTTTCATATATATTTGATACTTTTTTGTTTTGGAAATGTTTCTGGGACATAGGCATGGGAAAGATTTCGTGATGAAAACACCAAAAGATTTCACAATTCAAACACCAAAAGCAATTGCATCAAAAGAAAAAATTGACAAATGGGATCTAATTAAGCTAAAGAGCTTCTGCAAAGCAAATGAAACTATCATCAGAGTAAACAGACAACCTACAGAATCGGAGAAAAGTTTTGCAATCTATCCATTTGACAAAGATCTAATATCCAAGGTCACCAAGCAACTTAAACAAATTTACAAGAAAAAAACAAACAACCCCATTAAAAAGTTTGCAAAGGACATGAACAGACACTTTTCAAAAGAAGGCATTCATGTGGCCAACAAAAATATAGAAAAAGCTCAATATCACTGATCATTAGAGAAATACACATCAAAACCACAATGAGATACCATCTCACACCAGTCAGAATGGCAATTATTAAAAAGTTCAGAAACAACAGATGCTGGTGAGGTTGTGGAGAAAAGTGAACACTTTTACACTCTTGGTGGGAATGTAAATTAGTCCAACCATTGTGGAAGACAGCACGGCAATTCCTCAAAGATCTAGAAGCAGAAATACCATTTGACCCAGCAATCCCATTACTGGGTATGTACCCTGTGGAATATAGATCATTCTATTATGAAGACACATGCACTAGTATGTTCACTGCAGTACTATTTACAATAGCAAAGACATGGAATCAACCAAAACACCCACAAATGATAAACTGGATAAAGAAAATGTGGTACATATATACCATGGAATACTATGTAGCCATAGAAGGAATGAGATCATGTTCTTTGCAGGTACATGGATGGAGCTGGAAGCTGTTATCCTCAGCAAACTAATGCAGGAATAGAAAGCCAAACACCACATGTTCTCAGTTATAAGTGGGAGCCGAACGATGAGAACACATGGACACAGGGAGGGGAACAACACACACTGGGACTTGTTGTGGGGTCTGAGGGAGGAAGAGCATCAGCAAGAATAACTAATGGATTCTGGGCTTAATACCTAGGTGATGATCTGTGCAGCAAACCACCATGGCACACATTTACCTATGTAACAAACCTGCACATCCTGCACATGTACCCCAGAACTTAAAATAAATGTTGATTTAAAAAAAGAAAATGTTTCTGTATTATGAAAAGCCTTCTTGCTAATACTAAGCAGCTATACTCCGATAAGAATAAAAAATTATGCAGTATTGCAAAGGGTTTAAATTTTCTGTTGATGTCATATGAATGTAAGAAGATAACTTTGGAAGTTTTCTGGTAGACATGTTGGTTCTTCTAACTCAATTTGTGGAAGTCTTCACTTATATACACCTGCTCAGATAGATTGCCGGAAGACCACAGACAAGTGATTAAACTTGAGCTGTTTTAGGCACAGCATTGCTATTTCATCTTACTGTAAAAAATAAGGAACATTTCTGAGTCATTGCAGTCTTGGAATGTAATACCAAAAAATGAGAACCAGACCACAAACAGTGGGGCCAAGTACATCATTACTGAGTGAGTAATGTGAACAACTTACATAAACTGTGGCTAAAACTGAGTTTTTAGCAGACAACCATAACCTTTCGATTGCATCACGAACAGTTAAAAGCTCTTTAATCTGCATGTTGTCCTTCAGGAAAGAAAAACTCATCAATCCAATTCATAATCTTTAAGACCTGCATTTTTTTCATTAAGAGTTAACCCTATTTTTCCCCTGATTATTTTTTCCCTGTAGCCAGCAGTGGGTACAACTTAAGAGAATAAGCTGGGGTCCAAGTATGTTTCTTCTATTGACTGTATAGGGAAAGCATGTTATAGGTAATGGAGCCTTCCTTCCTTTATAGCACAGTGGAGTGTCTCACCCCAAAACTTTAGCTAATGAAACAGCTCATGTCTTTCTTTTAAAAGCCTGTGTTATATACTGAGTTTCTCATCATTTAGGAAATAGGTTTTCATTTGTATCAAGATCATTTTTTCTTAATTGGAATGAACCCCACCTATCCACAATCCTAGTTCCAAAATGCAACTTTTCACCAGGACTCCCTTTTAATGGAAGCAAAGGACATCAGTAGTTTCTTCTGGCAAAGAGATGAAGATTTTTTTTTATTTTGGTTTAGCTATCTAAATAAAATGTTAATATTCAAAGCAACACGTTTTCAGACATGTATTCAAAACACCTGGCTATGTATCAGGCATCAATAATAACTATTCCATAGCTGGGTTGGTTTTAGGATTTGGAAACTTTCTTTTCCTCTGTTCATATTTGAATGATAGTTTAATTTGGTCTTCTGTACTTGGGAAGAAAACAAGAAACGCAAAAAGGAAAAAACAAATTAAGAGTCTCTGGAGTGTATTTGGTATTCTCTAAACATAAATCTTGTTCCAAATACTTTCTCTCTTTCCTCTCCCTCCCTCCCTCCCTCTCTCTCTCTCTGTGTGTGTGTGTGTGTGTGTGTGTGTGTGTGTGTGTGTGTCTTTCTTTCATGTTCCTTTAACTTTCTATACTATAGTTGCAGAATCCAAGCTTCTACCCCAGACCAATTAAATCAGAATCTTGATTTTTAATAAGCTCCCCTGATGGCCCACAACACATAAAATTTATTGAATGGTGTCCACTGAATATCTCAAATTATAATCAAGGTCAAATATTTTTACCTGGAAACTCTTATTGTCCTAACTCACTTACCTTTCTCTCTCTCTCTCTCTTTTTTTTTTTTTGAGATAGAGTTTTGTTCTTGTTGCCCAGGCTGGAGGGCAGTGGTGCGATCTCGGCTCACTGCACCTCTGCCTCCCGGGTTCAAGCGATTCTCCTGCCTCAGCCTTCCGAGTAGCTGGGATTACAGGTGCCCACCACCACGCCCAGCTAATTTTTTTGTATTTTTAGTAGAGACGGGGTTTTGCCATGTTGGCCAGGATGATCTTGATCTCCTAACCTCGGGGGATCTGCCTTGGCCTCCCAAAGTGCTGAGATTATAGGCGTGAGCCACTGTGCCCGGCCACCTTTCTTTTTTTTGCCCAAACCTTCCCAGTATTAATTTTTTCCATTCTCAACTCTTGAAAAAAACTCTATGTAATTTTGATATCCATGAACAGAATCTTTTTAATATCCCGGCTTTTCAGCTCTTTGGATTTCTTTCTTTCATTTATTTTATCCTCTACCCTTCTCATCATATGGTCTCATGGTTATATCTGAAACCCTGACATTATTAAAAACTGCTAATATAATAATATCAGTTTTGCTCATCCTCATCATCAGTATCATCTACTACTTTGCAGTTTCACTCCTTATGGTATTCAATCTTAAATGAATTTTTGATACCACTGAGGACCTACAATCCATTTGATTCTCTTACTATTTTTCTTTTTCATTACTGTCATCACATTTGACTTCTTTACTTATCTGTCCTGAATTCCATGGCCCATAAATAATCACTCAAAGAATCTATCTTCAATATCCTTACATTTTGTCTTGGTTTGGTATACTCATCTCACAAAAGCTCATCAGTATCTAAATTAAACTCTTTACCTACTTCTTTCAAGCCTCAGCTCAGCTCAATTTGACCTTGGGATTGCCTGACAAATCTACCACATTTTTCTGTCCATTTACACACTGTTCTCTACTGAAATCTTCAAACAACATCTCCAGCATGTCATCTCTTCCAATGACCATGTATTCCTCTATCCTCAATTTTAGTTGATGACCTTCCTTCTTATTTCACAAATAAAATACAGAAGCATTGAGAAAAGATCTCTCCCTCATACACTTATATCCATATACCTACATGTGGGTGAATTCTTTCCTATTAACAAATGTGAACTGTCCTTACTGCTAGTAAATTCAACCTTGGGCAATAGATGTCAATTATAGCCTAACTGAAGACTTAGCTCTGGAAATTCTTGGGTGTCTCTTACATGATTATTTTTTCTCTGTGTGTTGAATTCATCAACATATATTGACCATTATAAATTAGCCTCTTGATGCTCATGTCTTGAAAGCTATCATCCTATTTTTCTACTCTCTTTTACTGTAACTCCTTAAAAGAATTATTTATATTTGGCTTCAATTTTTCTTTTCCTCCTTATTAAATTCACTCCCCTAAGGATTTTGCCTCTAGCTCTCCACTAACACTTTTTTTTTTTTCAAAGTTAACAATAATCTTCATGTTTCTAAGTGTAATAGTCAATATTAGGTTCTCATTTTGCTTGATCTATTAGCAGTATTTGATACGATTGACCTGCTCTTTCTTTATTGAAACAATTTCTGCACTAGGCTTTCAAGATACCACACTCTACTGGCTTCCTTATGTCATTGACCGTTCTACTCAATCTGCCTTACTGGCTTTTCATTGTTTCCCTGACCTCTTACTATTGTGTGTTCCAGAGTTCAGTACTTGGCCTCATCTTTATTTGTGCTCTTTCCTTTAGTGACAACATTCATTCCTAATTTTCTGTCTACAGCCCTGAACAGTTTCCTGATTTCTAAACTCTTTTATGCAACTGCCTACTCCATATCTCCAGTTGGATGCTGAACATGTATTTTGAACTTAACATGCCCCAAAATGAACTTCCAGTCTTTCTCCTAAAACATACTTCCACCTACAGTCTTCTACATTTCATTAGATGGCAATTTCATTTGTCCAGTTGCTCAAGCCAAAGGCGAAGTCATCTTTGGTTTCTCCACCAAAATAATCCTGTCAGCCCTATCATCAAAATATATCCTAAGTCTGACCACTTTTTCACGACTGCTTCCTTCATCCAAGCCTCCACCGTTCCTCATTTGTATTATTGCACAAGTCTTCTGGCTAGTTTGTCTACTTATGTCCTTGTCAACTGACCTTCTAGTCCCTTTCTAATATGGTTGCCACAGTTATTTTTTAAAATCATGTAAGAACTTATCTCTCAAAACCCTTCAACATGTCCATCACACTCAGAGTAAAAGCTGAACTCATTACAATGGTCCTACATAATCTATACCTTGCTATTTTTTAAGCTTATTTCTACTGTTCCTTCTTTTATGTATTTTAACCTGGCCACAGATGTTTTTGCCTCAGGGCCTTTATATCTGTGATATCTTCTACCTAAAACATTTTTCTCTCACATTCTCCCAACATTTTGGAAGCCTCTATTCCAAGAACGAATTCTACTCACTGGGGTTCCAGCCTCCAAATTTATACTCTCCCTGATTTATCTTCAGATATCTATGTCTGTATCTAATCTTACTTATTTGTATAAGATCTGTCTCCCCTTGACTGAATTCAACTTCCACAAGAGCAAGCATTTGAGAAAATTTTGTTCCATGCTGTATCCTTATGCTTGTTCAGTGCCACACACATATTTGTGCTCAATATAAATTTTCTAACTGACTGCATAAATACATGAATTTTCTATTACCCCAGTTCTGAGGTCCTAGAATTGCTTGTGGCCCAGACTTTGTGCATTATTGCAAGATTTCTACTTAATCATAGACATATGTATTTTTAAAACTTTCTAATTTATCTATTTCAATATCCTCTCCAATGATGGAATGTTTAAAGGTCTACTTTTCTTGATTGGACACTGAGTACAATTATTTAATGGCTGATCAGATCACTGCTGTCTGTTATCTTTTGTATGGACTCAGCACTGATGAACTACAGGGAGCACTGGCTTTTTTTTAATATTCTAATGCCAATTACAGATTACTGTGGTGGAAAAAATCTGTCATAATATCATTGTGGATTTTTACAAGAACCTAGTAAATTATGATGGACCCTGTGGGTGCTTAAAAAATAGTTTAGTAGTGACTGACTATAGTAATTGAATCAATTTGAAATTAATTATTTTTATCTTGATTTTTTTTTTCAGTTTCATAGCAAAGCAATCCTGTCGCTATTTGTTTTTGGTGTCATATACAAGCATAGTGCCCCCCTGGAGATCCCAAATATATGTGAATTGATAATAAAGTGGATATTGCTCTTTCTGGCACCTGTTATAGATTTTCAAAGAAATATCACTAGTATATTATCATGGAATTTACTAAACCTGGAAGCATTTCCAAAATATATGTTTATAGTTTTATATTTTGAACTATTCCAAGAAAGAACTCTACTCATTCATATTAGAACCTCCTGACTGTCTCCCCTCCAATTCATTCTTGTATTACTGTTGAGTTACATTCCCTCATTGTGGCTCCAATCAAGCCGTTTTTCTGCTGGAACCATATTGATGGCTCCCTACTGAATGCCAAATAAAGTCCAAATTCATCAATATATGTGTGAAGTGATGAGCTCAATAGCTATTCCATAGTTTATATTCAATATTGCTCAAACTATGTTTTGTCAAATACTTGAGTCACATTGGAGGTTAATCATGTTTTAGTGGAAAAACTATTAGAATCCGAGTGTGTATGGGAGATGTTGAGTTAACATAAAACCAGCTTCTTGACTTCAGGACTGTTCACAGCCTTTAAAATTCTTCATGGAGTCTCTGAAAGGGAGATAATCTTGACTATGGGACTATATTTTCTCAAGAGAACCTGCTATTTCTACAGGAGTTTAGTCTTCTCTTGCAACAAGGTGGGAGATGATAACTATAACTTAATCTTTAGCTTATTTTCATGCAATACAAGATTCTGTTCACTACGTAACTGGCTGGTTGCAGTCCTTGGTACTCAGGACAGCCCTTTAGTATTTCTAAAAGTGTATAGAATAGTACTTTACACCTCTGTCTGAAATGCCTTAATGACAATTCTCTGTTTGAAAATTCACATAGCTCTGTTTCTCCAGAATTGGTCCCTGGTGACTTTGGTGATATCATGCTTTCCTGGGTGGTGTTGATGCTAGTAGATGTTCTTTGGTGTCTGGGCATTGCAGAGTTAGACATTTATTGTAGGTTTCAATGTCTGGGCTTGTTTGTACCCATTTTTCTTGGGGAGGCTTTAAACATATTTGAAGACTTAGGCATTGTGATCTAAGCTGTATCTGCTTTAAGGGGAACCCCAAGCCCAATAATGCTGTGGTTCTTGCAGACCCATAGAAGTACCACCTTGATGGCCTTAGACAAGATCTGGGAGAATTCTCTGGATTACCCGGTAGAAACTCTTGCTCTCTTCCCTTACTTTCTCCCAATCAAGTGGATTCTCTCTTTTGGAGCCACCTAAAACTGGAGGTGGAGTGACACAAGCACCCCTGTGGCCACCACCACTATGATTGCGCTGGGTCAGACATGAAGCCAGTGCAGCACTGGGTCTCGCCCAAGACCTGCTGTAACCACTCCCTGGCTACTGGGTATGTTTGCTTAAGGCCCTGGGGCTCTGCAATCAGCTGGTGGCAAAGCCAGCCAGGCCTGTGTCCTTCCCTTCAGAGCAGCAGGTTCCCCCAGGCCCTGGATGGGTCCATAGGTGCTATCTGGGGGCCAGGGTCTAGAGTCAAAAACTTCAGAAGTCTACTTGATGTTTGTGATGGTTAATACTGAGTGTCAACTTGATTGGATTGAAGGATTCAAAGTATTAATCTTGGGTGTGTCTGCGAGAGTGTCGCCAAAAGAGATTAACATTTGAGTCAGTGGGCTGGGGAAGGCAGATCCACCCTTAATCTAGTGGGAACCATCTAATCAGCTGCCAGTGAATATAAAGCAGGAAGAAAAACATTAAGAGGCAAGACAGGCCTAGCCTCGCAGCCTACATCTTTCTCCTGTGCTGGATGCTTTTTACCCTTGAACATGAGACTCTAAATTCTTCAGTTTTGGGACTTGGACTGGCTCTGCCTGCTCCTCAGCTTTCAGACAGCCTATTGTGGGACCTTGTGATCATGTAAGTCAATACTTAATAAACTCCCCTACATATATATATATATATATATATATATATATATATACACACACACACACACACACACACACACACATATTATGTATACATTCTAAAGAATTATACATATTAAATATGTTTATTATGTAATAAACGTATACATATTAAATTTAAAAATACGTTTATTATGTAATAAATGTGTGTGTTTATATATTATAAACAAACACATATGTCCTATTAGCTCTGTCCCTCTAATATATGTTTATTATGTAATAAATGTGTGTGTGTTTTTATATATATATATGTCCTATTAGTTCTGTCCCTCTAAGAGAACCCTGATGAATACAGTGGACTATTGTACTTCAGCTGAGCTGACATTCAAACAAAAAGACATTGTCCTTCCTACTCTTCCCTCCCTTTTCCAAAGGCAGAGGAACCTCACTCAGTAGCCACCACAATCACCGGCCATGAAGAGTAATGCCAGACTACTGCCAATGTCCCCTTAAGGCCCAAGCGTTCTTCAGTCATCTTGTGGTGAATGCTGCCTGACCTGGGACTTACCCTTCAGAGCAGTGGGCTCACCTCTAGCCCAAGACAGGCCCAGAAATGCTGTCTAAAAGTCAAGTCCTGGAAGTGGGGACCCTAAGAGCCCACTTGGTGCTCTACTTGCCTGTGGCTGGGCTAGTACCTAAGGTGCAAGACAAAGTTCCCTTTACTTTTTGCTCTGCTTTTCTCAAGCAGAAGGAGTTTCACACTGTAGCCACATAGCTGGTAATGTACTGGGTCTCACCTGAAGCCAGCAAGTCTCAGAGGGTCACCTAAGACCCTCCACATATTGCCTGGGTATTTTTGCTGGTTATTCAGGGCCCAAAGATTCTTCAGTTATCACGTAATGAATGCTGCTGGGACTGGGTCCTTCCCTTCATGGCAGTAGGTTCTCTTCTTGCCCAAGTTGTCTGAGAGCTGAGTACTGGAATGGAGGCCTCACAACTCTGACCAGTGCCCTAGCCTATGCAAGACAGAGTCCTCCCTACTCTTCCCTCTCCTCTCCTCAAATGAAAGAAAGGGATCTCTTTTGAAGCAGCAGGCTCTTCAGCCTGGAGTTAGGGGAGGGTTGATGCCAGCACCTGAGACCAGGTATTTCACTAGGTCGTGTGTCCTCCCTCACCCACCCTGGCCAGTTCATTGTCTCTGGGCCCAGTTCAGTGCTAGGACTCACCTAAGAGTTACTGTTTTTATGGCTTAGATTGCCTTTCAAGTTTACTTAAAGACCAGAGCACTTTAGCCCTCAGTGTTAAGGCTCGTGAGAACTCAAGTTCCAGATACTGGGATCAGCCATTCCCCTCCAGCTAGGGCTAGTTTAAATGCTCCTTCCGTGGATGGGCTTCTACTGAGTGTGGCTCAGTTTTCCTTTCTGCTCCAAAAGGACAACACTGAGTTCAAGGCCTCACAATTGCTCTGCTCTCCCTCCTATTGCACCTAGAGATGCTCTCTGCATCACATCACTGTCAGGGGGTTGGCAAGCGGTGGCATCAGTGATTTAAGACATTTTTTTTCTATCTCTTTAGTGCCTCCTCTTTCAGCTATACAAAGATAAAACCAGGTGCTATGAGGGCTAACCTTATTTTTGGTTCTTATGAAGGTGTTATTTTTTGTGTAGATAGTTGTTAAGCTGGTGTCCTTGTGGGTGTTGTAGGGGGTGACAGGTGGAGCACTGTACTCCACCATCTTGCTCTGCCTCTCCTCCTTAATGACAATTCTCTGGTTAACTCATAATCACCTGCAAGAATATGTGAGCTCATCATGGAAGCCTTTCCTGAAATCCCAATATGTGCAGTAATATCCTTTTTCAGAGATCCTACCACATTATATTGACATTGTCTCTTTAGTTGTTTATTTCCTCCACCACCTCCAGTGCACTGAGAATAGAGAGTGTGTTTATTTATCTTCATATACTTGAAGACTTATGTCGTACCTAGAAAATAGCAGGAACTTGATAATTATGTTGAAATAAACTAAAAATACCAGATGATATATATTTGAAAAGTGGACTATGGACACTATTTTCACATTATGGCTTACATACATGAACATATCTTTAGTTTATATAGTAATGCATGTCTGTGAAAACAGAGGGAATTAGGATAAAATAAATCATTGCTAAAAATATATTATTTTCATCCTGTGTGTGATAGGCACACTCTAATTCAGTAATCTGTTAGATTTCCTTCCTTTTTTAAGCATGCATTTTGGATATTAACAAAGAGACACTAATGCTATTTAAAACTGTTTTGAAATGCTTAAGAAATCATATGCACAGACCAGTGTTGCTAATGAGTTTAGTGATTTCATTAGCTCTTTTGCAGTAGTGCCCTGTGATGATTTAGCAAATGGCAGTAAAGAAAGAGGCAATGATGGTAGCTAAAAAGTTTACTTCTTTTGTTGTTTCTTGGACTTTGGCTGATGCTATGAATACAGAGGGTGGATGGAGGAGACCACAAGCTGTGTCTCTTTTCTCCCTATCAGCTGATGCTTGGAAGGAGTCCCAATATACCCAAACCAAGAGAATCCACTGCATGCAGAGAATATCTCTCTTGTCTTAAAAAGGCATGAAGATCTTCTTTTAGGAAATACAAAAGTAATTGTTTAACTCTATGTCAGTTGATTTCAACAGGTATATTCCTGAAAATTATTAATTTTCCTAATGCTTTCTGAATAATCCTTTGTTTAGTGATATAGAATATTAAAAAGTGGGTTAAATAGTTTCTTCCCTCAAAGAACATACTGTGTAATTGGGGAAAGAGAGTAAACTCTCAAATAACGACAAGCAATTCAACATTAGGATACCTGCATTTTGAATAATACAAAATGCTTAAGAGTGTATAGGATTGTTTCCATATGAGCTTCCCAAGGAGGTATTTGTTTGGAAGAAGGAACATTTGAACCAGACCATGGTTCCAGTTAGTTATAGAAAATTGAAGACTGAGGAGGGGATTCAAGGCAGAAATAGCAAATGGACACAGACATAGAGATGGCTAATGATGGCATATGTCCAGGAAGTGTCCTGTAATCCAGTTCAGTTGAAGTGTGATTTAGGTAGGGAAACAGTGGTGAATCAGACTAGACTACTTGTCTTGGATTAACATTGATCAGAGTCTTAAATATTAAACTCTTCATACTTAAAAAAAAGAAAATCAGAAGTCATTGAAGGTGTAAGGGCAGAAAATTTTATATTAACAGTGGGTACCAGAGTTCCTCTTAGGGCAAAAATTGTCTGTCATTGGAAAAAATATCTGGACTTTTAAATCAGGATGGCAGAATTAACATATGGTTAAAAATTGTACCTTTCATGGCAAAGATAGAAGATGCTGGAAAATGGGACAGAGAGGAAGATGCTAAGAAGTAAAACAGTGCAAAATTCTCCATATGTTTTTAAGAAAAAATAGAAACACTGATTTTTTTAAAAATAAATGTATTAGTTTACATTTTGTATTAAGAATATAAAGAGTGACAATTTGCATTTTTAGAGATAGATTGGTAGAGTAAAATGTGGTTAATTCAATAGGTGCTAGGGAAATAGTAAAATGCTGAGACAAGGCAAATGAAAAATATATGAAAAACAGCAAAAAAAAGGAAATATATGTTGAAATATATCAGTAATCACAATGTATTGTAATGTAATTTATTAAAGGTGTGAAATAAGAGATTTAATTTTTTTAAAAATTAAAATATATGCATGCTCTTTATGAGTCAATTAAACACTCAACATATTAATAGAAATGTTGCAAATACATATTTTAAAATTAAAGTAATGGTTCTTGATTGCTTTGGTTTCAGCACCTTTTGAATTCTTAAAAAATATGAAGAATCCGAAAGAGTCTGTTCATATGGTTTATATTCACTGGTATTTACCTTACTGAATTCAAAACAGAGATATTAAAAGAAATAGTTTTAGTGCCTTTAAAAATAACAATAAACCCCTTATATATCACTATAAATAGCTTTTTTGAAGAATAACTTTAAAAAAAATAAATTAGTTTGAAGAATTGCATTGATTTATAATATTAATCGTTTTTCATATCTTAGTTAATAGAGAGTGGTTAGATTCTCAGAGCTGTGCCTACATTCAATCTGTTGCCATACCACATGTCATGTAATATTTGGGAAACTCCACCATCACTCATAAGATATGGAGAATAATAAAAAAAAGACATCTTAGCATTATTAAGAAAATAGTTTTTCTGTCACAGAATCTCTGAAAGGGTCTCAGTGGCCTCCAGGAATCCCTGGACAACACTTTGTGGACTGCTACTATTAAGAAACCTGGAGGGCAATATTATTGTCAGGCAAAATTAACTTAATGTGAAAAACATTTAAAAAAAACAAAAGGGGAGAAGTTTGTGCAAAAAAGAAGCAATATCAGGAAGATATAATTATAACAGACTTTCGTGGACTTAACATCAGAATTTTGAAATATATCAAGCAAAATTTGATAGAACCACAGCAAATTACTTAGAACTTCATAATCATTCCAGGAGATTATACTCTCACATAATCATCAGAAGAGAAATAATTATTGACATAAATTATTTAGTAATACAGTTGGTGAGTTTGAGCTAATAGGTACACAAAGACCTTTACAGAGCCAAAATAGAGAACACATTCTTTTAAAACAATGAAATTATTGAAAAACTTCGTTTATGTATTTGAAAGCCTAGAAGAAATTGATACTTTTCTAGAAACATATACATTACTAAAATTGAACAAGATGTTTTAAAAATATATAAACCTTGATGGTATATTATGCCATGAGGAGAATCTCAACAAATTCAAATTATTAGCCTCTTATAGATCATATTTTCTGAGCATGATGCTTGAAATTAAATATCAACAACTATGAGATAGTGACAAAAATCTCCATACATTTGAAACTTTAAAAATGGACTTCTCAATAATTCATGATTTAAATAGAAAAACATAGGAAAAATTAGGTGGTCCTTACATCACTTTGGAGTAAAACTATTACCTTAAATTTATTTCTTCAGAGACAAACACTGATGGTAACTAAGCTAATTAATTAACTCAAAAGTTGGGTGGGATTGAAAAGAAATATAACTAAATAGAAAGAAGAAAATAAAAAATAAAAAATTTAAATTTAATGAATTTAAAAACAGACTAACAATTGGAAAAACAAATGTGAACAAAACCAAAGTACGTATCTTTTTCTTAAATAATGATAAATGAAACTCTGGCAAAGTTGCAGAAAGAAAAAAATTGATTTATAATATTAGAAATAAAATGGGCTCCATAGGCAAGTAGGCATGGTTTTTAAAAAATGTTATAAACAATTTGAAAAAAGTTATAAACAATGAGAAAAACTAGGTGAAATCAAAAATTTTTCAGAAACATGGAAATCATCAAAATTATTAACTATGTTTTTTTAAAAAATCTGACCAGATAAAACAGTATACAAGAATACAATCAGCAGCAAAAATTTCCTCCACTATGTGCTGCCAAATCCAAATGTTGTTACGGGTTTTAGTAAAATTTGAAGAATAGAATTTTTCTATCACATGTAACCTGTTATTTATATTGGAAAAGAGAGCTACAAAAAATTTAGCAGGACAGGATAACATTGATATCTAAACTAGACAAACAAAACTATTAGCTAATTTCATTTAACAAAAATTCTAAATAAAATGTTAAATTAAATCCAACCGTATGTTAACACATACTCACAGATTCATACAAACACATGTACAAATACATTACCTAACAGACTATGTCTTGGGAGTTTGTGGATAATTCACTATATAAAAAAAGACTTGATGACCAAGAACCCAAAACCAAATGCAACAAAAACAAAGATAAATATGTGGGACCTAATGAAACTAAAGAGCTTCTGCACAGCAAAAGAAATAGTCAGCAAGTAAACAGACATCCTACAAAGTGGGAGAAAATCTTCACAATCTATATATCTGACAAAGGACTAATATCCAGAATCTACAAGAAACTCAAACAAATTAGCAAGCAAAAAACAAACAATCCATCAAAAAGTCAGCTAAGGGCATGAATAGGCAATTCCCAAAAGACATACAAATGCCAACAACATATGATAAGGTGCTCAACATCACTAATTATCAGCAAAATACAAATCAAAACCATAATGTGATACCACCTTACTTCTGCAGGAATGTCCATAATCAAAAAATAATAGATGTTGGCATGGACGCGGTGAAAAGGGGACACTTCTACACTGCTGGTGGGAAGGTAAACCAGTAAGACCATTATGAAAACCAGTGTGGAGAGTCCTTAAAGAACTAAAAGTAGAACTACCATCTGATCCAGCAGTCCCACTACCGGGTATCTACCCAGAGGAAAATAAATCATTACACAAAAAAGATACTTGCACACGCATGTTTATAGCAGCATAATTTGCAATTGCAAAAACATGAAACCAGCCCAAATGCCCATCAATCAATGAGTGGATGAAGAAATTGTGGTACATATATATATGATGGAATATTACTCAGCCATAAAAAGCTGCATTCGCTGCAACCTTGATGGAGCTGGAGACTATTATTCTTAGTGAAGTAACTCAGGAATGGAAAACCAAACATTGTATGTTCTCACTTATAGGCAGGAGCATATGAGGATGCAAAGGCATAAAAATGATACAATGGACTTTGGGGACTCGGGGAGAGGGTGGAAGGGGGATTATGGATAAAAGACTGTAGATTGGGTTCGGTGTACACTGCTTGGTGATGAGTGCACCAAAATCTCAACAGTCCCCACTAAAGAATTTATTCATGTAACCAGATACTACCTGTTTCTCCAAAAAATTATGGAAAAAAAATCTATCAACATAATTCAACACATTCAAGGATTAAAGGAGGAAAACATGATCAGATCGGTAGATACAAAACCAACACTAAAAAGTTCAATAATTACTCATTATAAAAGAACTCTGAAGTTAGAATTATGAGGGATCTGGCTTGGCCTTATAGAAGGTAGCAACTAATAACCTTCTGTAAAAGCATACTTTACAGTGAAAACTTAGAAGCATTTCTGTGTAACTCAGGAATAAGATAAGATTACACCTTTCCTGTGGACAGATCAATATGTAAAGGGGAAACAAGAGGTATATAATATGAAAGAAATAGACTAAATTTACATCATTTTATAGATAATATAATCTGCATAGAATATCCAAGATTATTAATCAGCAAAACTTCAGAAATTACAAAAGAATTTAGAAAAGTGTAAATTCTTCAAAATTAACATAAAAATAAAAGTAATAGCACTTCTTTATAGACATTACTCTTGCTCACTGCTTTTTCTTTTCTTCCTAGGTAACATAGAGAACTATATTTCCCCAGTTTTTTCAGAGCCAAACAGAGACACATGGCTAGATCTTTCAGGGGTTATTTCTCCAGAATGCTTCTCAGATGGACTTGTTTTATTTTTGAATGACAATTGCATATTGAACTCAATAGGCCTACCCTTCCTTAAAGATGAAGGTCATTTCACATACCTGGCTCATTCCTGTAAGAGCAATTCTTTCCTGGGAGGCTCCTTAGCCCATGCAAAATAAATTTTGCAAGGCTTTTGTGATTCCCACTAATTAATGTCCAGTCATATCTAAACCTTATGAGTGGATATAGTTTAAGTGTCATCTGGCAAACCTGATATTGATCCATTTCGATATCAGAGTTAAACAGTGTTAAAGATTCTAAATAAAAGCAAAAAATTGATAGCTAAATTGTTTCCATTGAGAGTTTCTTCAATAAAAGCACTTTTAAATTTGAACTAAAAATATCTATTGTGAGGTCAGGCATTTAGCATATACCCTTAAATGATAAACGCTTATTCACCTTTAGTGGATATAAACGGCTGTGACATGATGCAGCCCACATCCAAAATTTTATTTTAAAATCTCAGCATTATGAAGGGTCAAAATACATTTGGTGTTGGTGTGTTTTGTTTCTCTCGTAATTCCACTTCTAATTTTAGCCTGCCTTCTTTCCATATCCTGTAGCTTTTCAAGATGTTTGGTTGTACAACTTAGTTGAGATTCCTCAAGAGAGCCAAAGTGAGGTTTTTTTTTTTCCTTTTTTAAAAATCATTGCACGAAAGACAACTACTGGTTTTTAAAGATATTTACTATGGCTATATTTGAGCCACTTGTGATGTCAGTATTGGTCACTGTGTGGGCAGAAGGCTAAAGATGTCCCCCCAAGATTCCTGTCCTCTGGTTATTTAATCAAATGCTAATCTAGACACTGCTGGGAAGGTTTTTTGCAGATAACTTAAGGGTACTAATTAGTTGACTTTTAGGGGAATGCTCTTGGATTATCTGGTTAGGTTCAATGTCTCATTGAGTCTTTAAAAGCAGGAGTGGAAGTCAGAGAGATTTCAAACATGAGAAAGATTAAATGCACTGTTGCAGGCTCTGAGATGGAGGAACCCCCGTGAAATAATTGGAGAGAAGCCTCTAGAAGCTGAGGGTTGCCCCCAGCTGACAGCCAGCAAAGGAATAAGACCTCAGCCTTACAATTCCAAGAGACTGGATTCTACCAACAACCTGATTGAGCTTGGAAGAGCGTCCTTCTTGGGGACTCTCAATAAGAGACCAGTGAGCTCATAATTTGATTATGTCCTTGTGGTTTCTAGAGCAGTAAAACTAGTGGAGCCAATCTAGATATCTGACCTACAGAACCATGGGATAATGGATGTTTGTTGTTGTTGTTGTTGTTTTATTTTTTTAATAGTTTTGTGTTCACAGCAAAATTATGAGGAAGGTACAGAGATCTTCAATACATCTCCTGCCCCTTCACATGCACAGCCTTTCCCATTATCAATACCCACGACCTAAGTGCTACATTTGTTACAATTAATGACCCTACATTGACATATTATAATCACCCAAAGTCCATAGTTTACATTAGAGTTCACTCTTGGTGTTGTACATTCTATGGGTTTGAACAAATATAATGACACATATCCACCATTATCGCATCATAAAGAGTGTTTTCACGTCCCTAAAAGTCCTCTGTATTAATCTCTCACTTCTCCCAGCCTCTGACAACTACTGATCTTTTTACTCTCTCCATAGCTTTGCTTTTTCCAGAATGCCATATTGTTGGAATCATATGGTATGTAGCTGTCTCAGATTGGCTTCTCGCACTTAATAATACACATTTAAGTTCCCTTTATATCTTTACATGGCTTGACAGATCATTTCTTTTTAGTACTGAATATTCCATTATCTGGATGTACCACAGTTTACCCATTCATGTACTGAAGGACATCGTGGTTGTTTCCAAGTTTTGGTGATTATTAATAAAGCTGATATGAACATTCATATGCAGGTTTTTGTATAAACATGCTTTTTTCAAATCCTTCAGATAAATACCAAGGAGTGGGATTGCTGGATCATATGGTAAGTGTATATTTACTTTTGTAAGAAAATGCCAAACTGTGTTCCAAAGTGACTACAACATTTTGCATTCCTACCAGCAGTGAATTAGAGTTCCCTGTTGCTCCACATCTTTACCAGCATTTGGTGTTGTCAGCGGCCTAGGTTTCAGCTATTCTGAAGGTGTGTATCTGTATCTCATTGTTGTTTTAACTTGTACTCCCCTGATGACAATGATTGTGCAGTATCTTTTTATATACTTATTTGCTGTCTCTATACCTATTTGGTGAGGTGTCTGTTAAGTACATTCATACATTTTTCAATTTTTGGTACATTTTTGGTACATTTGGTACATTTTTCATTTGGGTTGTTGGTTTTCTTACTGGGTTATTGGGTAGAATAAGTGTTCTTTGTATATTTTGGATAACAGTCCTTTATCAAATATGTCTTTTCAAATATTTTCCCCAGCTCTTTGGGTTGTCTTCTCATTCTCTTGACATTGATTTTTTTTACAGAGCAGAGGTTTTTAATTTTAATAAAGTCCAACTTATTAATTATTCCATGGATCACGCTTTTGGTGTTATATCTAAAAGTCAGTGCTGAATCCAAGGTAGATTTTCTCCTATGTTATTTTTGAATATTTTACCATTTTGTTTTTTACATTACGCTATGATCTATTTTGTGGTAGTTCGAAGGGTATGAGGTCTGTGTCTAGATTCATTTTCTTGCATATGAATGTCCACTTGTTTCAGCACTATTTGTTGAAAAAAAAACTATCTTTTGTCCATTGTATAGTCTGTGCTCCTTTGTCAAAAGTTGATTGATTAGATTTATGTGGGTCTATTTCTGGGTTCTTCTTTCTGTTCTATTAATCTGTCTATTCTTTCAACAATACCAGACTATCTTGATTACTATAGCTTTACAGTAAGCCTTGAGGTCAGGTAGTGTGAGTTCTCCAACTTTATTCTACTTTTAAAATATTTTGCTGTCTATTCTGGGTCTTTTGCCTCTCTGTATAAACTTTAGAATGAGTTTGCCAATATCAACAAAATAACTTTCTGGGATTTTGATTAGGATTGCATGGAATCTGTAAATAAAGTTGGGAAAAATGGGCATTGTGACATTATTGAGTATTCCTACCCATGAATATAGCATATTTCTCTACTTAGTTCTTTTTTGCTATCTTCCATTAGAGTTTTGCAGTTTTCCTCATACACATGTTGTACATATTTTGTTACATTTATTCCTAAGTATTTCATTTTTGGGGGTGTTAAGGTAAATGATATTATGTTTTTAATTTCAAATTCCACTTGTTCATTACTGGTACTATTATATCCCTTTATCGTTATGCAAAGCTTTTTTATCCATAATAACTTTCCTTGATTTGATGCCTGTTCTCTCTGAAATTAATTCCTTGTTTCTTTTCTATTCCTTATGTTTTTTGATTAGTTATTTCTTTTCTATTTGATTCCTTGTTTCTTTTGATTATTTCTTTTCTGTTTGATTCCTTATTCTTTATTCTTTTTTTCTAGTTTTGATTCGTTATTTCTTTTGATTAGTGTTAGCATGGTGTATTTTTCTCTATCCTTTTACTTTTGGTTTACATGTGTTTTTATATTTAAAGTAGGTTGCTTTAGAAAAGATCTATCTGCTGAAGTTGCTTATCAGCTTAAGGAGATTTTGGGCTGAGACAATGGGGTTTTCTAGATATACAATCATGTCATCTGCAAACAGGGAGAATTTGACTTCCTCTTTTCCTAATTGAATACCCTTGATTTCCTTCTCCTGCCTAATTGCCCTGGCCAGAACTTCCAACACTATGTTGAATAGGAGCGGTGAGAGAGGGCATCCCTGTCTTGTGCCAGTTTTCAAACTTCAGCAAAGTCTCAGGATACAAAATCAATGAACAAAAATCACAAGCATTCTTATACACCAGTAACAGACAGAGAGCCAAATCATGAGTGAACTCCCATTCACAATTTCTTCAAAGAGAATAAAATACTTAGGAATCCAACTTACAAGGGACGTGAAGGACCTCTTCAAGGAGAACTACAAACCACTGTTCAATGAAATAAAAGAGGATACAAACAAATGGAAGAACATTCCATGCTCATGGGAAGGAAGAATCAATATCGTGAAAATGGCCATACTGCCCAAGGTAATTTATAGATTCAATGCCATCCCCATCAAGCTACCAATGACTTTCTTCACAGAATTGGAAAAAACTACTTTAAAGTTCATATGGAACCAAAAAAGAGCCCCCATCACCAAGTCAATCCTAAGCCAAAAGAACAAAGCTGGAGGCATCACGCCACCTGACTTCAAACTATACTACAAGGCTACAGTAATCAAAACAGCATGGTACTGGTACCAAAACAGAGATATAGATCAATGGAACAGAGCCCTCAGAAATAACGCCACATATCTACAACTATCTGGTCTTTGACAAACCTGAAAAAAACAAGAAATGGGGAAAGGATTCCCTATTTAATAAATGGTGTTGGGAAAACTGGCTAGCCATATGTAGAAAGCTGAAACTGGATCCCTTCCTTACACCTTATACAAAAATTAATTCAAGGTGGATTAAAGACTTAAACGTTAGACCGAAAACCATAAAAACCCTAGAAGAAAACCTAGGCATTACCATTCAGGCCATAGGCATGGGCAAGGACTTCATGTCTAAAACACCAAAAGCAATGGCAACAAAAGCCAAAATTGACAAATGGGATCTCATTAAACTAAAGAGCTTCTGTACAGCAAAAGAAACTACCATCAGAGTGAACAGGCAACCTACAAAATGGGAGAAAATTTTCGCAACCTACTCATCTGACAAAGGGCTAATATCCAGAATCTACAATGAACTCAAACAAATTTACAAGATAATAACAAACAACCCCATCAAAAAGTGGGCAAAGGATATGAACAGACACTTCTCAAAAGAAGACACTTATGCAGCCAAAAAACACATGAAAAAATGCTCATCATCACTGGCCATCAGAGAAATGCAAATCAAAACCACAGTGAGATACCATCTCACACCAGTTAGACTGGCGATCATTAAAAAGTCAGGAAACAACAGGTGCTGGAGAGGATGTGGAGAAATAGGAACACTTTTACACTGTTGGTGGGACTGTAAACTAGTTCAACCATTGTGGAAGTCAGTGTGGCGATTCCTCAGGGATCTAGAACTAGAAATACCATTTGACCCAGCCATCCCATTACTGGGTATATACCCAAAGGACTATAAATCATGCTGCTATAAAGATACATGCACACATATGTTCATTGTGGCACTATTCACAATAGAAAAGACTTGGAACCAAGCCAAATGTCCAACAATGATAGACTGGATTAAGAAAATGTGGCACATATACACCATGGAATACTATGCAGCCATAAAAAAATGATGAGTTCATGTCCTTTGTAGGGACATGGATGAAATTGGAAATCATCATTCTCAGTAAACTATCGAAAGGACAAAAAACCAAACACTGCATGTTCTCACTCACAGGTGGGAATTGAACAATGAGAACACATGGACACAGTAAGGGGAACATCACACTCCGGGGACTGTTGTGGGGTGCGGGGAGCAGGGAGGGATAGCATTAGGAGATATACCTAATGCTAAATGACGAGTTAATGGGTGCAGCACACCAGCATGGCACATGTATACATATGTAACTAACCTGCACATTGTGCACATGTACCCTAAAACTTAAAGTATAAGAAAAAAAAATACCTAAAAAAAGAAAAGATGTATCTGGGTATTTGGGACTTATTTTTTGATCCATTCTGACAATTTCTATCTTTTAATTGATGTAGTTATATCACTGACATTTAAAGTGATTATTGATATAATTGGATTAATATCTACCATATGTTACTATTTTACATTTGTTGTCCTTGTCTTAATTTTGAATTTGTTTTTCACTCTTTTTCTACTTTTATTGTTCTAATTGAGCATTTTATGATTTCACTTTCTCACCTTTGTTAGCATGTTATACATTAAAAAAATGTTTTAGTGGTTGTGCTAGAGTTTGCAGTATATATTTACAACTAATCAAAATCCACTTTCAAATAACACTATACCACTTCAGCAGTTGTGAGTACCCCAAATAATCCTAATTCCTCCATTCTGTTCCTTGTATCATTACTGTTATATATTTTCCTCATATGTACCTATTTATAAATACACACATATATAAGCAAATATAAATGAATACATTGTTCCTGTTATTATGAACAAATTGTTGTATGTTAAATCAATTAAGTAAAAAAATAAAAATTTTCTTTTTACCCTCAGTTATTTCTTCTTCAATGCTCTTTTTTTAAATGTAGATCTGAGTTTGTGACCTATATAATTTTCCTTCTCTCTGAAGAACTTATTTTAACATTTCTTGCAAGGCAGATTTACTGGCAACAGATTCCCTCAATTTTTATTTTCATTTTTTGGTTTTCACTGTTGAAGGATAATTTCATAAACTGCAGAATTCTAGGTTGGTATCTTAACTCTCTCAACACTTTAAATATTTCATTCCATTCTCTTCTTGCTTGCGTGGTGTCTGAGGAGATGTCAGATATAATTCTCATCTTTGTCCCTTTATAGGTAAGGTATTTTTGTCTTCGTACTTCTTCTGAAATGTTTTCCTTATCTTTGATTTTCTGTAGTTTAAAAATGTCATGTCTAGGTGTAATAGCATAGGTGTTTTTTATTTTATTTTTTATTTTTGCATTTATCCAGTTTAATGTTCTCTGTGTTTCCTGGGTTTGTGGTTTGGTATCTGATATTAATTTGGAGAAATTCCAAATCATTATTGTTTTAAATATTTCTTCTTCTTTTCCTTTCTTGCTTCTCCTTCCAACATTCCCATTATGTATATTTACACATTTTGTAGTTGTGCCACAATCCTTAAATATTCTGTTATGGTTTTTTTTTCAGTTTTTGTTATACTCACTTTTCAGTTTTGGAAGTTTCTATTGAGATATGCTCAAGCTCATAGATTTTTTCCTCAGCTGTGTCCAGTCTACTAATAAGCTCCTTGAATGCATTCTTCATTTCTGTCACAGTGGTTCTGATCTCTAGTGTTTCTTTTTGGTTCTTTCATAGGATTTCCATATATCTGCTTACACTGTTCATCTGTTCTTGAATGCTGTCCAGTATCTATTAGAGCCCTGAGCATATTAATCATACTTGTTTTATATTCCTTGTCTGATAAGTCCAACATTTCTGCCATATCTGTTTCTGATGCTTACTCTTTCTCTCCAAATTGTATTTTTGCCTCTTGGTATGTCTTGTAATTTTTTCTTGACAGCCAGACATAATGTACCTGGTAAGAGGAACTGCTATAAATAGGCCTTTAGCAATGCGGTAGTAAGGTGTGTGGGGAGGAGAAATTTACCATATAGTCCTATCATTACATTTCAGTCTTTTAATGGGCTAATGCTACTGAACTGTGAATGTCACAAGTCTTTCCTAGGTTTTTTTCTTCCCCCTTAGGTGGAACAGGTTGGCTAACATGAGCTGGAATTGGATATTTCCCTTCCCTCAGTCAGTTCTGCTCTGATAAAATCCCAGCAGATCAGGATCTGGTGAAATCATATCTCTTGAGGTAAAGCTTGTTAAGAAGAACAGAGTACTCTGGTGAATTGCAAAATGGTTCCTTTTCCCTTTCCCTTACTGGAAGCATGAAGGAACTTTTCTCTCATATTTACTGTGGGAACCTGGTGGAGTTCCTGGAGGTAAATCTCACAGTATTGTGGCAGTCTCCCTATGATTGAGTCTCCTGGAGTTTTTAACTCTCAGACTTGTCCACACTGAGCCTCTAGCAATTCATCAATGACAGCTCAGGTTTTCCTACTCTGGCACTGGTTCCCCAGCAGTGTCTCCTCATGAGTCACTGCTCAGTGAAGCCAAGACTCCCTGTATTTATCTGTCTGTCTGTCTCTCCAATCTTGGGGCTAATGGTTTGCCCTATGTCCTTATCTTTATTACAGATTCAAGAAGAGTTGTTGCTTTCTCAGTCTGTTCAGCTTTTTACTTGTTGGAAAGAATGTTGACTTTAACCCTTTTCCCGTTTAGAAAAAAAGAAGTGCAGCTCACTGCCAGCACTCATTTAATTTTACATAAACATGCTCTTTGAGGCTGAAGCAAATATGACTAATTTTCAACATGAAAATGAAATATAAAAACTGGTATTGGAGTCATTTCTAAACAGAACTAACATCAGAACAGTCTGAATCATCAGAATCATCTGTTTCGGAAGCATCGTATTCATCAAATGAATCTTCAGCCAACAACTGTTCGAGAATTATGTTAACATCATGTGTAGGAATGCTACCATTTCTAGGATTTCACATTTTTAGCTATCAAGAATTACTATATTTTGTAAATGGAAATACCACCACTAAAACTAGAATGCTATAAATAGAATGATGTCTTTTGTTTCCAAAGTTGATATACTAGAGTGATACAAAAATAATAACAAATGCAAGATATTTTGTGGCAAAGTTATTTTGGGGTAAATGCCGCAACCACAAGCACTGCCAGCAAGTATTCTCAGGGCAAATGGGAGAAGGGTTTTAAGCTTATTTAAATATGAAACTGGAACACAGAAGTCCCTACACGTATTGCTTTAAGCTGCTATGTTTGTGGTAATTTGTTATAGTAGCAATAGGAAATTAATACAGCCAGTATGAAATCACTTCAAGGCAGAGTGTAAGAAAAGTTCCTAAGTTAATGTGATGTCACTTCGAGAGAGACTATGGTAAGACTTTCTTTTCCTGAATAAAATTACTACTGGGAAGATAATTAACATGATTAGACTAAATACATGAGTATTGCAGAATTTTTGCATAAATATTTGAGACCAAGATACAAAAAAAAATTTGGAGAAGTGTTTTCTTTTTTTTGGTAGGTATGTTTATATGAAAGCTCTATTAACTTTCTCTAAGGATCATCTTGGAGTATTTTTACCTCTGAAAACCATTAATGTATTTGACATGATTCTTTTTTAAAAATTTAAATTTGTGCACAACTTTTTGAAACATATCTATTGAATATAAGTGGTGAGTTTATAGGCAATATCATTGTACTATTTTATCATTTTACAAATTAATTGGCTTTTGAAAATTGGTTTTTATTAGCACCAATTCCAGAAAATAAATTATCAAAGAGGAAAAGGAAAAATTCTCTAACTGTACCGATTGTTGAATGTTGCAGCCCTATACCTGCAATTATTGGTTGAAATAAAATTCAAATATCCATGCTTTTATTTGAATCTAAATAAAAATATTTACTTTACCTACATTTTAAAAATGTATTAACTATTTGTGAATTGTTTGATTAGATTAAATACCCTAATTGAATCCTGTTTGATAAAAATGCAAAAAAGGGGGCTTATTTGCCCATATAGTTTACTATTTCAGGTAGGAAGTTCTATCAAGTTGTCCAAAGCAAATGCTTGTGTCACTAATAATTATGTGTGTAGACTCTTGCAGTTGTGGTGGACTACCCTAGGGAGTAATTGACATAGTTGTTTGTTGGCCTGTTGGCTAACCTGTACTTTCTGACTTTTCTCTATGTCCTGTACCTCCAAAGGAAATATGACCTGACATGCTTGGAAACTCCATCTACTGAGTATGACCTTGTATAATGTGAGTTTTCTGGGCCTGCTTTGAAGAGGTGACCTGACTCTGAGCAGATCGCCCAAGTTAAAAAAAGAAAACTAATTAGGCACTAAGAAAAGTCCCATTCTTTTGAGACTGAAAGCATTCCATTTGGTTTTGTGCACATTCAAATGGTCTGAAAGAGTTAATAGTTTCTGAAAATAATGTCTTGTTGAAAAACAATGATGACTTTGCATTTATTTGGGTTATCAGTGGAAGAAATAAATATAAATTCTATTTTCCTGGTACATACATTCTGAGGTAATCTATTTTATCTAGGACAGCTATCTTGAAATTATTTTCTTGATAAGTTCAGAATTTTCTACAGTTTAAACTAAAATGTCAATTAATCATTGATTACATTATAATGTATAGCTTTGTTTTGTTTTGCATCCTAACACATTACTTAGAAAAATCATTACTTAGCTAAAATTATCTGCTTAAAGGCATGGAGTTAAGGGAGATTTTCAGAAGCTGCATTATAAAGCAGACTGACATCAACTAGTCTTTTAATGTTAATAATAGATTCTGTTTTCCTCTGTTTTTCCTCAAAGAAACTTAACAGATATTACGGGAAGTATCTTATTAAAATGTCCCTATAACAGTCATAAAGGAAGAGGATTATTTATTTTAAAGCTAGAGAAACTCAGATATTAGGAAGTATATCTTATATAAAATATATATTAAATAACTTTTTTTGCTCACCTGTAGGAGAGAAACTCTTTGTCCAATATTAGATTTTAGCCTGATTCTCCATGAGATGATGAAGATTCTCCATGAGATGATGATGATTCTCCATGACCTAATGAAATCTGATCAAAGATTCTCATTTGACCAGTCACCCTGCCCTTCCTCCACAACTCTCTGTTTATTTCCAATTTAAATTGGTGTCAAACTCTCCTCGGCTGATGACCCAGATATTTCTGCACTTAATCATCTTGCCTGAAATGAGTAAGGATGAAGTTTCTGTTTTGTCCTTCTTAGCCTATTTCCTTGATCAGTCATGGACCCTGGTTGTAATGATCATGCAGGTCCTTTATCTATGCATGCCAGAGATTCTGGACAGACAAGTATGGGGACATCCCTTTCTTTATTTGATTATTTTGTCAATTTTTTATAAAAGTTTTATTGCTTTCAGTCCTTTGGAGAAATGGAAGCTGAATGCTAACCCCAAGGACTTCTGTGGCCTATCATGAACTGGGGGTGAAATAAGAGTTTCTTGAGAAGTAGATTCCTTGAAGTTTCTGAGACAAAAACTGGACTTCTTGTGATGAAAAGAAAGCACAGTCAGAATACAAACTGATAATGGATTGGGTCCAAGTGGCCAGCATCTTAGACTATGGAAATTTGCTGTTGGACATTAAAGCATGACACAAGTTACTGAAGAAGACAGAAGCTGCTACAGTCCATAACAAAAAAGGCTATATTGTTAGCTAGCCAAACACAAACACAGAAACCTGGAAAAGACTTAGTTTACTTTCTTTTCACATTCAAATGACATAGTCTACCTGATGCAGAAACTCTCACATGGCAAAGGTTAATTAGAGGTTTCCATGAACTATATCCCTTGCTCCTGGGCTACATCAGGACATGAGGCTTAGCCTAACTCTCTCTTGCATAGCCTAACTCTCTCCGCATGCAACAAATTGCCACCCTTGTTTGGCAAAAAGCTTTGCTTCTTTTGGACCTTCTCGCCTTCATCCTCTCTATAGTTCCAGTAGTTCAACTTCCTTTCATTCAGCTTCTAGTGTATGCATTCTCTACTCCATATGAAGGCAACCACTGAAGTGAGGCAGCAGGAGATGAGAGGAGGAGAATCTAAAAGGCTCAGATTCTGAAGGGCAAAGAAGAGAAGACTTTGGGATGGTCTAACCTCAGGACAGAATAGCTAAAAGCCACCTGAGCGTTAACCCTGAGGAAATTAACATCAAGCTCAAGCTTATCATTAAAAAAAATCTATGTCCATGGAGCATCTTTTCTGGATTTAAGTTAAATAACAAAAAAAGATAGGACTGGATTTGAGAAGTAGTAAGAGAGAAAAGAAAAAGAGTGACATCACATTTGTAGTGGTGTGCACAAAATTGCATTGCCTGTATTACACAGTAATGTAAATATTTTGAAATAGGCTGTGTATTTGTAGGCATACTCTCTACCTTCTAAATTATTAAGAGCCAAGTGATATACTAGTATGATTTTAAATTAAGCAAAAGGAAGGTCTGAGGCCTCTGTATTAGTCTGTTAGGGCTGCCATGGCAAAATAGCATAGCAGCTGTGGCTTAAACAGAAATTTATTTTTTCACAGTTCTGCAGCATGGAAGTCCAATATGAAGGTGACAGCAGATTTGGTTTCTCCTGAAGACTCTCTCCTTGGCTTGCCAATTGCCATCTTCTTGCTGTGTCCTCACATAGTCTTTTCTCTGTGCATATCTCTAATACCCCTTTCTCTTATAAGGACACCAGTCATATTAAATTACACCCACCCCTTCATTACCTCTTTTAACCTTAATTACTTCCTTAAAGGGCCATCTCCAAATACAGTCATATCGGGGATGAGGGCTTCAATTTGTGAATTTTGGGGGACACAATTCAGTCTCTAACAACCTCCCTCACTGTCTGACTCTATGCCATCATGTTACTGTTTCTATGAAGCTCAGACTCTGGTTCATACCTATACCTTGTTTTTTGAGTCTTGCCATCTGATATCTAAGGAATCCTGTGGTTCCTACTGATGACAGCAGTAACCACAATTGGACACAAATTCTGTATGATCTTTTGATTAACCTGGAAGGAATTTTGATCTTTGATCAGAGCTGATTTAGATCACACTGTGACAAAGGAATATCTCCACTCATGAAATTTGTAGGCCTCTAAAATGATCAAAATGACTTGAACACCCATTTATAATGACACATTTCAATAGCCAAAAGGAATCTTTTTCTTGGGATTCCTTCCATCATTCTGTGGGAAAGCATTATAGAGGGAGTGCTTGCATGTGACTTTCTGGGCTAAAGTGACTATTAACAATAATATATTCTTGCAGAAAATGCTGTCATAGTGTCACCATATATTACCACTATGAACATCACTTCCAGAGATTATAAAAGTCTCTCTGGATGTAATAAAATAGATTAGGCTGGAGATCAGTACAAAGCCATATTTTATTATTGCAAATGTGCTGAAAGCTGAGATTTGTGCCTGGCTACTGTAGAGAAGAGTAGGCCAATTGGTTCAAGTCATAACTCATTGTTCTTTTTCAGTAGTGCCTCAAATAGATAAAGCCTCGATGTGTGTATGACAAAAAGCACTCAATGACATTTTTCATTTGTAAATGGTGAAATAGATAGGGTTATGTAAAGAGGGCAGAGTGATATTTAAAGGTTTGTTTTATGATGGAGTATGTAAGTTTAATTTCACAATAAATTAAAATAATGGAAGAAGTGGAATATAGAATCATTCTCTTTTTTAATTCTAGCAATGGGAAAATTAATGTGTCTCACAAGATAAAGAAAATTTTTTCTAGAGGCTATTGTACAAGTCACCCATCATGATGTTTACTGCTTAAACATCTTGACAGCTGTGTTGTGATTAATGTCAGGTAAATTTGACTGCTTCATAGATGCTAAAGTTGTATGAATTTATTATTAAGTCTTATTAACTTAAATTGCTATTATTTCATTCACAATGTTAATAACTGCATAACAAACTCTGCAAGCTTTATTGCCATAAAGGAGAAGATGTGTATTAGTGACAGTTCAAGTTCTTCAGTATCTATGTCATTTTTGGAAATTTATTCTATTATTGCTTAGATTTTGACCTGGATTTAAAAACAAACAAAATAAAAGCCATATTCAGTCCTTGAACTCAGAGGTGACAGTCAAAACATTTAGCTCCCAGCAAGACCGGGGCAACATTCTCTCAAGATGGGGCACTAGTTATAAGCAACCATTGTGGCCAAGCTGAGACTTACTGGCTGAATATCAGCTTGGCAAGTGGCACTTCTCATTTTTTTCCACTAGTCTATTCTTTCCAAGCAAATATAACAGAAATTAAGGTCAGATTTTGGCTTTTGATAGAAATTGGGGTCTGGGTAAAGCTTTTGTTGATTTCAGTAAAAATTGCTTTTATATTCATATAACAGAGAGTAGATTTTGGCACCTGACTCCCCATATCAGCAGCAGTCTGCTACCAATCTTGATGAAAATTTGACGTAGCAATATTCACAAATAAGGCCAACTTCCAACATGCAAAATGCTTCTTGTTTCACAAATTCTAAAAATAAATTCAGTAAGAAAACTTAAAAGAGATTAAAGTTCTGGATACTAAACCAGTTTATATTAGAAGCAGAGAATATTATAAAATTCTGTGCCAGCCCTTAATAATAAGAAATCACACTCACAAACACACACACACAAACACAGACACACACACACCCCCCCCACACAGGCACAAGCAAAAAGATGTCTCATCTTTTAAGTTCTGAACATCACATGCATTCTCGTGTTTGATTAAGAAGGATACAAATTATACATCCAAATAGTCAATAAACATAAGAAAAGAAATCTTAAATAATACTATAATTAGAATATACCATTTTATATATCCGTTTCCATATCCATATGCATTTACACATCAACATCTACAGCTGCAACTTCAGCTCTATCTACAGCTACTTCTATGTTTATCTACATTTATCTGTATACTTAAAAATCAAGTTTATTGATGCAGCTCTTGATGACTCTATTGATGAGACATAAAGATGGATTTGTGAAATATTATCCCAACTTTACCCTTAACCTCCCTTGTGAGACTATGTACAAACCCTGTTTTCACAACCCAGGCATATAACCCCTAGCCACTTATAAGTTTTGGCTGTGTCCCCACCCAAATCTCATCTTGAATTGTGGCTCCCAAAATCCCCACCTGTTGTGGGAGGGACCCAGTGGGGGATAATTGAATTATGGGGGCAGTTTCCCCCATACTATTTTCATGGTAGTAAATCAGTCCCACAAGATCTAATGGTTTTAATAATGGAAGTTCCCCTGCACAAGCTCTCTTGCCTGCCACCATGTAAGACATGACTTTACTCCTCATTTGCCTTCCACTATGATTGTGAAGACTCCCCAGCCATGTGAAACTGTGAGTCCATTAAACCTCTATCCTTTTTAAATTACTCAGTATTGGGTATGTATATATTAGCAGCATGAGAACAGACTAATACACCCACCAAAAAACTGAACTCATTGCCCCTTCTTTTTCTAGCCAAGAAAAACACCTAGAGGAGCATAAAATTGTAATAGGTACCAGTTTTATTTGCACAGTACATCTGGGAAAGCAAGTCAGATCGAGTCACTCCCCTGATCAAATCCTCTAAGGGTTTGTTATGTCACTAAGAGTAAAAGCCATGCTCCTATAATGACTTGAGGCCCTACATAATTTGCCCCCCATCTATTGCATCTCACCTGAACTACTCTTCTTCCTTGACCATTTACCTGCTCCAGCCATACTTGCTTCCTTGCTGTTCCTGGAATAGATCATGTATACTCCTGTCTTAGGTCTTTGTCTCTGCTATTCCTTTATCCTTAAAAGTGTTTGTTCTCCGTGGCTGCTCCCTCATCTCCCTTGGGTCTTTACTTCAATGACATTGCCTCAGAGAAGGCTTTCTGGGTTCTCTTATTAAAATGTATGTAGCTCTTCTTATTCCTCTTTCCTGCTGTTTTTCACCTTAGAGCTTATAACTAACATCCAATGAATTTTACATATGTGCCATGTTTTCTATTTATCCCACCAAAGAACAATATCGCAACGGTTTGGCTGCTGCTGTATCCTCTGTGCCTAGACCAGTGCCAACCGTAGAGCAAGTGATCAATAGAGAATCAAATCCTTCTCCCTGCTGCTCTTATTCTGTATTTCTCATCAGGTATTTCCTGCTGTGCTAGTAGAGTAACATAACATTTATAATGTCTTTATTTCAAATTTTGCTAACTTGTTCATCATTGATTTTTTGCATTAATTTTGGTTTTTAAAAATATCATATCAAAATATTATCTATGTTGACTACTGAGATTTTTGGTGTTTCCTTAAATTTTGAGCCTCAGGCAAGTGTCTGACTCACTTCATTCCTCTTACTATAGTCCTGGCTTTTGATGAAAAAATTATTCCTGGGTCCAATATTGGGTTAGACTAAGTGAACCAGTCTTCTTTATGAAGGTTTCCTCAGCTTTTTCAAAATACAATTTTGCATTCTGACTTCCAAAAAGGAGAAGAGAGTATGCATCATTTTCAAAACTTGTTTGAACTTGAAATCTACCGCCATGGAGCATTTTATGAAGCTGGAGCACATTGATCTTTCAAACCAACTGTCTTTTTTATTCTACTCAAATTCTAGGTCTTTTATAATATCTGTAAGGAAATTTTTAAAATAACAAGTAGTTCTGAAAAAAGGAATGAAGCATAAAGTTAAAGAATAACAGATTCGGAAAATATAAAAATGGCACAAATTTATTAATAATAGTTGTGAAACATGATTTCTATTATTTCCTCGATATACACATGTAGTAATAACTAAGGATAGCCTTCCCAAGCTTGCAACCAGCATCTATGTCATCTTGATTCTTCACATACCATAAGCACAGCTCCAAATCCTCCCACACTCCTCCAGTCCAGAAATTATTTTGATATCTACAGGGAAAGGAGTTTCTTGTACTCAAATGTAAACAGACTTATAACATACATTTGAAAAACAATTCAAGTTTACAAGAGTGTAATAATAACCAGAGGTAAAATAGACATTTGAAAAGAGCTTAGGTATACATTGGAAATCAACAGAGTCAAAGTAAACAAGGTAATGTATATATCTAAAAGAATATTCAGATATACATCTGAAATGAAAGTGAATTACAGTATATGCTCAGAAGAAAAAAAGGAGCTTTGCATTGAGGTTTATTGATTGAGGTTTTAACTTTTGGAATTGTCAGAATAAAGTTTTCTTGATTATGGAGGGGCTGGTTTGCCCCATCTTTGTCCACTTGGTGGATGGACAGATCATTAGACACTTTAGGGAGAGGTAAAGAGGACTGGCTGGGAAGGAGGCCCTACCTTCTAGGCAGCTGGAAACTGCAGTCATAAGCAATATGAATATTTATAAATTATACAATCAGCATTACTCCTAATTTTCCTGGCCATATCACTAGTCCTTAGACTCTATTGATGGGACACAAATAGGGTCCCATATCTTCCCAGTTCTTGGCATCTTCATTTTGGTCTAGTCTTGAATCCTACAGATTAACCTCCTTTTTTTTTTTTCCTTCTAGTCTATGGAAGCCCTTGGCTTCTTGTAGGACAACACTTGGACATAGAGAGAATATCCATGATGCAACAAAATATGGGGATAGCCTGCTGCATATGTAGAGTCAATAAAATTAATTGGCAGCAAGTTAACGACCCAGTGTTACAAGAAGCACAAGTAGGTAGGGCGCACATGAGAAGTGGCTTCACTGGAAAACCCAGGAGAAAACCCAATATTTTTAAGTATGGTGTGACCCTTCCTTTTGAGTGCAGTGTCTGGATTAAGAATTTAGAGGCAATGACTGTTAGCTGGAGGCCGGAGTTTGTCACCACAGGGCCTCTGTGTATCCTGACAGTACAGCAGCTAGTGTCGTTCAGAGTGAGTGACACAATGGAAGAAGGAAGTCATGGTGCCTTTTACAAGCTAATTTCTGAAGTCTCACACGATCACTTTCCCTTTATTGTTTTTGCTAGAAGTTAGTCACTAGGTCCAGTCCACCCTCAAGGGGGGGGGAATTATAATAGATTCTGCCTCTGGAAGGGAGGAGTACCAAAACATGTGGAGACATTTTGTAAAACTACCACATGTGGGAACCTCCTTTCCTTTTCTTCGTATTTCACTGGAGGAACATGCCTGCTCTGTCCCCATTACTCTGCCCCATCCTCCATCTCTTTGTCATTTCCAGGGTGGGGAGTGATGTATTTATTTGACTGATGACTTAGAAAGAAGGAACTGGCAAAGTGGTCTCATCCCCTTTCTCTCCTCATATCTGCTTGCTTGCAAAGAACATGGGTTTCCACTGCTCCTGGCCAAGTGGTGAGCTTTTCAGATAAGCTCTGCTCCTATGACAGCTCAGGCTGCCTGCAATTGGGTGGTACCTTTACTTGAGGGCTGAAACAATAAAAAGCCTACCTGGTCCACAGGCCTAGTACATATTCTCTTACATCATTTTTATCCACTGAAGGAGTGATATTTTAACCTCTGTCTGCTTGACTTCTCTGTTTTACAATTGGTTTTGACAGACAGGGAAAAGGGGTGCCATTTATTGACCTTAGTGATCATTGACTTGCACTCTCATGTGCAGTGTACAGAAGAAAGATATACATAGATACATGTAACATAATACAGTGTAAACCAGCAGCATGTAAAATACATAAGGAGGTATAAATGAGGGTAGAGGTAACACCTAGGGAAAGTAAGAAAAGATTTTACAGACGAAGTAAAATTTGACTCTAGAATAATGACTAGGAATTCTTCAAACAGAGAAAAGGACAACAGAAATCTAGGAGAACGGAACCAAATATGAAATTGCAACACACACACACACACACACACACACACACACACACAGCCAGGCATCCTCAGAGATCATGGACATATTTATTGTGACTGAAACTCAGGTAAGATAGAATTGGCATGGAGCAGGAAGAAGTAGGAAAGGTGGGAAGAAAAAACTATGAAGCATTTTAAAATAGAAATGAGGTTGATTTATATTGCAGATAGAAAACTCTGGCAACAATGAACTATAGAACAGGACACAGAAAGGAGGTCAGTTTGGGAGATGCCATAGAGCGTTTACTGTTGATAATGTTCTCTAAAGTAGTGACAGTGAATGATGTCAAGGATAGTCACGCATCAGGCAGGCGTTCACACTTCTCAGGGTTTTATTTTATTATTTTTACTATTATTTTTATTATACTTTAAGTTTTAGGGTACATGTGCACAACGTGCAGGTTTGTTACATATGTATACATGTGCCATGTTGGTGTGCTGCACCCATTAACTCATCATTTAAAGTTAGGTATATCTCCTAATGCTATCCATCCCCCCTCCCCTCACCCCACAACAGGCCCCGGTGTGTGATGTTCCCCTTCCTGTGTCCATGTGTTCTCATTGTTCAATTCCCACCTATGAGTGAGAACATGCAGTGTTTGGTTTTTTGTCCTTGCGACTGAGAATGATGGTTTCCAGCTTCATCTATGTCCCTACAAAGGACATGAACTCATCCTTTTTTATGGCTGCATAGTATTCCATAGTGTATATGTGCCACATTTTCTTAATCCAGTCTATCATTGTTGGACATTTGGCTTGGTTCCAAGTCTTTGCTATTGTGAATTGTGCCCCAATAAACATACGTGTGCATGTGTCTTTATAGCAGCATGATTTATAATCCTTTGGGTATATATCCAGTAATGGGATTGCTGGGTCAAATGGCATTTCTAGTTCTAGATCCCTGAGGAATCACCGCACTGACTTCCACAATGGTTGAACTAGTTTACAGTCCCACCAACAGTGTAAAAGTGTTCCTATTTCTCCACACCCTCTCCAGCACCTGTTGTTTCCTGACTTTATAATGATTGCCATTCTAACTGGTGTGAGATGGTATCTCATTGTGGTTTTGATTTGCATTTCTCTGATGGCCAGTGATGATGAGCATTTTTTCATGTGTCTTTTTGGCTGCATAAATGTCTTCTTTTGAGAAGCGTCTGTTCATATCCTTCACCCACTTTTTGATGGGGTTGTTTTTTTTCTTGTAAATTTGTTTGAATTCATTGTAGATTCTGGATATTAGCCCTTTGTCAGATGAGTATGTTGCAAAAATTTTCTCCCATTTTGTAGGTTGCCTGTTCACTCTGATGGTAGTTTCTTTTGCTGTGTAGAAGCTCTTCAGTTTAATTATATCCCATTTGTCAATTTTGGCTTTTGTTGCCATTGCTTTTGGTGTTTTTGACATGAAGCCCTTGTCCATGCCTGTGTCCTGAATGGTATTGCCTAGGTTTTCTTCAAGGGTTTTTATGGTTTTAGGTCTAACATTTAAATCTTTAATCCATCTTGAATAATTTTTGTATAAGGTGTAAGGAAGGGATCCAGTTTCAGCTTTCTACATATGACCAGCCAGTTTTCCTAGCACCATTTATTAAAGAGGGAATCCTTCCCCCATGGCTTGTTTTTTTCAGGTTTGTCAAAGATCAGATAGTTGTAGATATGTGGCATTATTTCTGAGGGCTGTGTTCTGTTCCACTGATCTATATCTCTGTTTTGGTACCAGTACCATGCTGTTTTGGTTACTGTAGCCTTGTAGTATAGTTTGAAGTCAGGTAGTGTGATGCCTTCAGCTTTGTTCTTTTGGCTTAGGATTGACTTGGCGATGCGGGCTCTTTTTTGGTTCCATATGAACTTTAAAGTAGTTTTTTCCAATTCTGTGAAGAAAGTCATTGGTAGCTTGATGAGGTTGGCATTGAATCTATAAATTACCTTGGGCAGTATGGCCATTTTCACGATATTGATTCTTCCTTCCCATGAGCATGGAATGTTCTTCCATTTGTTTATATCCTCTTTTATTTCGTTGGGCAGTGATTTGTAGTTCTCCTTGAAGAGGTCCTTCACATCCCTTGTAAGTTGGATTCCTAAGTATTTTATTCTCTTTGAAGCAATTGTGAATGGGAGTTCACTCATCATTTGGCTCTCTGTTTGTCTGTTATTGGTGTATAAGAATGCTTGTGATTTTTGCACATTGATTTTGTATCCTGAGACTAGTCCAGGACCAGATGGATTCACAGCCGAATTCTACCAGAGGTACAAGGAGGAACTGGTACCATTCCTTCTGAAACTATTCCAATCAATAGAAAAAGAGGGAATCCTCCCCAACTCATTTTATGAGGCCAGCATTATCCTGATACCAAAGCCTGGCAGAGACACAACAACAAAAAAGAGAATTTTAGACCAATATCCCTGATCAATATCAATGCAAAAATCCTCAGTAAAATACTGGCAAATTGAATCCAGCAGCACATCAAAAAGCTTATCCACCATGATCAAGTGGGCTTCATCCCTGGGATGCAGGTCTGGTTCAACATACGCAAATCAATAAATGTAATCCAGCATATAAACAGAACCAATGACAAAAACCATATGATTGTCTCAATAGATACAGAAAAGGCCTTTGACAAAATTCAACAACCTTCATGCTAAAAACTCTAAGTAAATTACATATTGATGGGACATATCTCAAAATAATAAGAGCTATCTATCACAAACCCACAGCCAATATCATACTGAATGGGCAAAAACTGGAAGCATTCCCTTTGAAAACTGGCACAAGACAGGGATGCCCTCTCTCACCACTCCTATTCAACATAGTGTTGGAAGTTCTGGCCAGGGCAATTAGGCAGGAGAAGGAAATCAAGGGTATTCAATTAGGAAAAGAGGAAGTCAAATTGTCCCTGTTTGCAGATGACATGATTGTATATCTAGAAAACCCCATCGTCTCAGCCCAAAATCTCCTTAAGCTATAAGCAACTTTGCTCAGTTTTATTCCTTTCAAACTAATGAACAGACAAAGCAGGCAGAGATAAATTTTAATGGAAAAATCTTTTTTATTTTATTTGTGAAGCTTTTTACCTATGAAAGTCTGTTGGCTGAAGATCATTAGAGTTTGGCTAGAGATAGAAATACGTGTCCAGGTATCAAAGTAAACATGCTGTTCTTGTTCTAATAAACATGATTAAACCAAAATTAAAAAAAAAATTCTCTGTGATGAAACCGATCCTCCTAGTTAGAGAGACTTTTCCTCAAGAAAAAAAAAAAAAGTCTGTATCATCCTAGATTTGCATTTGAAGATGGTGGAGGATGGTGAAAAGGCAGAGTTAGATGGAAGGAGTGCTTTTTAGCTAAACAAATCAGCATGATTCTAGACATGCTTGGAGATCACAATCCCTACATATAAAAGACCAGAGGAAGAAAAAGAAAAGGAAAGCTTCTCGAGTTACATGAAATTTCATGTACAGAGTATCAGGAGGTAATTTAAAAGCAAAGACTCAAGGGAACATACCTTCACCAGGTAAAGCCCATACCCCAAAACAATAGGAGAGAAATTAACTGTGAAAAGCTCCACTGGAAGAGAGCAGGTGTTGGTGAAGTGAGACATGGGAAATGTGTTTGGCATTTGAGGGGGAAAGGAAATGAAAATGTGGAAAGGAAAGTATGGGGAGAGGAAATTCAAATTCACACTCTAGTCCGCCCGTGTTTTATTGGTAAAATTTAAAAGCTGGGAAACTGGCAATCACATTGCAAAGTCAGAAAATCATTTATGTGCCTTATGGGATCCAATGACTCCTTGCCAAAATAATAACAAATCTATTTTTATCTTCTCTCGGGGACTGTCAACCACTTGCTGTTTAATCACCTTCTAACTTATGTTAGTATTCTAAAAGAGGTAGTGCTGTTTGCTAGATAGCAATATTAATATCATCACATGTACCCTAAAACTTAAAGTATAATAATAATAAAATTTAAAAAAAAGAATAGGCTAGTGTTTGACTTTTCAGGTATTTTTCCTTTCTTTTATATGCAATTTCTCCAAAGTAACAAATTTAATAAATTTAAATATTTCATTATTTATAAGAATTACTTGTGTATAATACATAAAAGCTGTTTCTGAAAATGAAAATTTTAATTACCTTTCAATGCCTGAGACTATCTTAACATCAAACATTTTATCTGTTAATTAACACATTTTTCAGAAAAAAAATCACAATTTTACTTATATATGATTCTAATTGTTTCATCTGATATATCTAGGGGAAACAAATATGTTGTACGTTATCCCCACATTTAAATTTATATTGGAATTACTCCAGTGAGTTGTAATTACTTCTAATTATTCATTATATGAATATAATCACACTATCCCTTATCTCAGTATTTTAAAGGAATGATAGCTGCTTATGGAAAAAATATTATACTTTAGTCATTATAAGAATCTCTAGAAGTAAGATCCCAAGTAACTTTAGAAAATCCTCTTTTTTAAAATAATGAGATGAATTCTAACATTTATTTGTAGGTGCTTTTCATGATAGCTCACAATACAACTTGTACATTAAAATTTTTGGATTAAATATACGTGAGAATCAGTGAATATTATATACCTGGAGACCTACAATGTTCATTTGTATATTAAAGGCTATAAAAAGTTCTATCATAAATTATATTTAATTTCTTAAAATACAGTGTTTCTCAAGCCTATTGGAACACTGAAAACTTTTTTTATGCTACATGCACTAGTATCTTATAGGACATAATTTGGGAAAAGCCAACTTGTTTCATAATAATATAATTAAGGAACCTAATATGATCCCCAGGAAGGTTAAGCAGCTGGCTCATTGTGGTGCCACTGGTTTATGCCAAGATCCAGAATAATCCATACATCTCCCAACTACCAATTATTGACAATGTGTGTTACTGTTGGCATAGTGACATTATGATTCTTCATTTTTAGAAGTGTTTTGTAACTCACTTTTAAATCTCCTGATAGCTGATGAATTAAGATGATATCATACATTTCTCTTTCTACTTTTTCCATGTCATAAATGATATGATAATATGGCTAAGAGACAAAAAATAATGGAAGATTTAACACTAAGCCCTGGTTTATCTGATCTAATTTAAAATGCCCCCTTCTCATCCACATACCACACTTACTCAGATCCAACAGACACAACGGCTTACATAGATTCCCCCTTCTCTCCCCCTCATCCATCCCTGCACACATACCTGAGAAACACCTTAGCATTGGTTTCAGGATTTCCTAATGGGCTGTGGAGCAGCTGTAAATAACACAGTGCTATTCTAGCCAATTGCCCTGAACCGGGTGATATGATCATATTCGTTTTAACGACTTTCCCTGAAGTATGAGTTGAGATTTTTCCTAGGTCTCCTTCATCCTCATGCTGTATAATCTGGAGTTATGTTCAACGTGACCGTTGAGGCTTCACAATGAATTTGTCCTGTGAAAAGATCAGTTGATACAGAGCCTGGATCCCAGATTCTCACCACAGAGTGGGCGCTCATTATTTGCACGTCAGCATCTATGTCATCAATCTCTAGCAGCCACACTCACCCAGATGAAGCTCCAAACCCAGGTCTTGTGGATCACATATAACCCATTTCTTTTTTTAATGAGTCAATAAGCCTCAATTCCTGGACATCTATTTTAAGTAAATTGAAAGTGGTACTCTCTTTCCTGCAGGGCATGAATCTAAATGCATATTGAGCTGAAACAGCTACAGTCATTTTTTAACTGTCAGGGGAGAATCTGAGAATCTGAGAATCTGAGAAGATGAGAATGGAGCCAAGATAGCATAAAGTGGATCCAAGAAATGGAGAGGAAGAAAGTGGGTTTTGCTAACATTGTCTGATCGAGTGGTACTTGAGGCTAGTTGTTGCTTAACTTTTTTTTTTTTATCTCGAGACAGAGTCGTGCTCTGTCACCCAGGCTGGAGTGCAAATGGCACGATCTCAGCTCACTGCAACCTCCACCTCCTGGGTTCAAGCGATTCGCCTGCCTCAGCCTCCCAGGTAGCTGGGATTACAGGCGCGTGACACCATGCCCGGCTAATTTTTGTATTTTCAGTAGAGACGGGTTTTTGCCATGTTGGCCAGGCTGGTCTCTATCTCCTGATCTCAGGTAATCCGCCCGCCTTGGCTTCCCAAAGTGCTGGGATCACAGACGGGAGCCACCACACTCGTCCCGCTTCCTAACTTTTTAATTACATGAACCAATATATCTTTTTTCTCCCCTTTAGGGTATTAGGGTGGGTTTTGTACTATTAGTAATGGAAAGTCCTAACTAAAACATTGCTTGCTGCTCTATCACTACATATCTTTTTGCCATATTATGTTCGTCAGCTTAGATTATGCCACCTTCAAAATAAAGGGAATAGGGTAATGCCTGAATGATCTATAATTCTTTTTTATTTGTAACGTTCTTTGATCCCTCCATGGTTAGTAGTAGTGGCGGGCACTCTGGAAAATAATGGCTTTTGACTTTGGGGTCTGAGCTAAGAATGTAGTCCTTAAAAATCATTTTACCATGGTAAGAGTTATGAAAGACTTCTGCTTTACAAAGTTTACACCGTTCTACTCATTGATCCTTATATTAGAGAACTGGGGTTAACAAATTTTGATATTTTTATCATAAACAAAATGTAGTTATTATAAAGGTGTGATTTGAGGATTGCTTAGCCAGACCCCAGTCACGTTATGAAACTTGAGAAAATAAGGAGCCAAGGAAATTATTTCTTTTTAATAATGTTTAATATATATTCTGATTTTATGACACCAGTGGATCCACTTAAAGTAAACATATCCATGTTTAAGCATCTACCTGACAGCAGCAGAAGACAATATAATAACTTCTGGGCAAGTGAGTTGATTCCTTCCCAGCCTGTCTCCCTTTCTTCTTTCCTTCCTTCTATCCCTTGAATTTAGGGTGGTAGGTACTCTGCAAGGTATCAAAAATAATAGTGAAATACACTTAATGATATTTTTGTGGAAACATAGTCTAAAAATGGAACCAGTTATAAATCAAATAACATAAGATATGATTATTATACATAATGATAATTTCTTTGAAGGAAATGTACAGAGTGCCATCCTAGTGTGAAACAGGAGGCTCTGACCTGCTGAGGAGGAAGATATCCCTAAAAGGGTGCTCATCGAACTCAGATCCATAGCAAAATTTGGAACTAAGCCGTAAAGGAGAGAGTGTTGCTAATGTACTTGCAGAGAGTAGAGCATGTGTGTGGCTCTGAGATAGGAAAGCACACAGCATGTTTAAAGGATTAAAGTAGGACAATCCAATGGGTTTGGAGTATAGACAATACAAGAGAGGCCAAAGCTGAGGCTGGAGAGAGTCAGGGGCAGGTGGTCATGCAGAATGGTGTGTTCTATGTTAATGGGTTAAGTCTTTATACTAAGGATAATGAGAAATCATTAAAATTGGAAACTAGGCCGGGCACGGTGGCCTGTAATCCCAGCACTTTGGGAGGCTGAGGCGGGCAGATCACGAGGTCAGGAGATCGAAACCATCCTGGCTAACACGGTGAAACCCCATTTCCACTAAAAATACAAAAAAAAATAATTAGCCAGACGTGGTTGTGGGCACCTGTAGTCCCAGCTACTTGGGAGGCTGAGGCAGGAGAATGGCATGAACCCAGGAGTCAGAGCTTGCAGTGAGCCGAGATTGGGCCACTGCACTCCAGCCTGGGCGACAGAGCGAGACTCTGTCTCAAAAAAAAAATGGAAACTAGAAGGAATATCATCAAATTGAGATTATAAAATATTACTTAGTAGTATGAAAAATGACTTCAGGGCATATTTTGAGATCCATGAGAATATCCTAGCAATAGTTCAGACCAGAGATAATGGGGGTTCATACTTGGGGATTGTGAGGTGGGTGGGAAGGAAATAAATCAATCCACACTGAGGAATCCATGCAGATGACTTCTCGGGGTTATATAGATCACTTACCTTTAGCCCTCAGCATCTAGCACAATACCCAATTTTAAATAGCAAACAAAATAATTTTATTTAATATATTAATAACTTATGCACTATTTGATTTAAAGATAATTGACTCCATAGAAATCATTATTTAAATAAATATTGACATAGTCAACCCATTCCTTCTCTCTCCTTTAGGAAATGTTGATATAAGCCTAGTAAAACATAGAATTGAGTAATCATTATGTGTAAGCAGCCAATGTAGCTTATTTAGACTCAAGTCCCTGCATTTTACTTTGAGCTGTGTAGATAGTCACTGGCTGTGATTTTTACTTAAGAACACAAGATTTTCTCACTTAGATGATGACTCCTGGAAACTATTCTAAATTCATTTACTTTCAACATCAGAAACCATTTGCAGTAAATAACAGTCTTTTTGACAGAAATTTATATCACCAGAAACTCAGACATTTTACAGAATGTAACAAAAAAGTAATACAAATATTGCATACTCAAAGGGAATTTTAATTTTAATTAAAGTCCACCCCCCATTTTTAAACATATCTTGTTAAAAGTATTTCCTCTCCCTAAGATGTTTGTAATTTTAGGGTAATATTCTCTAACAAGAGCCAGAAGTGTCTGTGATTCAATGTAAATGTAACATCTTAAGTGCAAAAAGGAAGGCAAAAGTTATTGAATAATAATATTTTATGGCTGAAAATGATCTGAAGTATTTTAATGAATAGATGTATTACATTTATTTCTCTGAGAAATTCATTGAAAAGGAACCTCTCTTTTCCAATATTTATGAGATTTATCTCTAGTAAGAGACAACATTTAACATAAAATTATATTAAGGTGTTAGATTAACTCCAAAGGCTAAATATAATATCAAGCCATCCATGCATATCTTACATGAAGACTTTAATAATTTCTGATCACTTTTGGTATACAAATTATCTCCTCTCACTTACAATCACCGGCACATCATTCCTTTTCCAGAATGTCATGTGAAATTTGGTCATAAAATATGCTGATTTTTGTCTATTCCCAAATTCATAAAGAATGTGCCTTCACTGGGTTAAAAAGCTTCACCAAGGCTATCTACTTGCACACTGGATACCTAAGAAAACTCTCCTGATCCACCCTTGAAGATCTATTAGTTCTACTATTTAGACTCTGCTTCCGGTTGGGAGACATGCCACCTGATATGGTTTGGATGTTTGTCCACTCCAAATCTCATGTTATAATGTAATCCCCAGTGTTGCAGGTAGGGCCTGGTAGGAGGTGTTTGGGTCATGAGGGCAAATCCCTCATGAATGACCTAGCACCATCCCCTGGGTGATGAGTGAGTTCACAAGATAACTTGTTGTTTAAAACTGTGTGACACCTCCCCACTCTCTGTCTTGATCCCCCTCTTACCATGTGATGTGCCTGCTCCCACTTTACCTTCCACCACAATTGTAAGCTTCCTGAGGCCCTCAACAGAAACAGATGCTGGAGCCATGCTGGTACAGCCTGAAGAACTGTAAGCCAATTAAAGCTCTCTTCTTTATAAATTCCCAGTCTCAGGTATTCCTTTACAGCAATGCAAGAACAGCCTAATACACCACCTCTTCATATTTCACATCCTGAACCACAACTACGAGTGACCAATGGTAGTGTTGTCAAGGCAACCCTTTTGGGCATTAGTACACAGTATGAAATCTAATAACAGTGGCTGGCAAGCACCCTCATATTTCCCCTTCATCCTCTTTGATACCTTATAGTTCTCCAACTTTGTCAACTAGGAAGGATGTACTGTCTTTTCCCAATATATTTTCTACAATGTATCTATAGAATTTATCAATTGAGCAACTCTTAAAATGCATGGCATTCAAAAAAAATTTATACAGTTTATGGCTAAAATCTTTCACATATTTTAATTCAATCTCTTCCATCTTTTTTCATTGAGGAACCATAGACACGAAGAATGTAGATGACACATTCCAAGTCACAGAGTAAATTAATGACAGGACTAGAACTGCAAAATATTTTAACGTCCTACAAAAGTAAAATTTTGTGCTCTACATACATAAGTAGGGGAGGGTTTTAAAGCCATAGTGCTAATAAAAAAAAGTTGAGAAACAGATTAATATGCATAACCCTATTTACATAAACTAAATTTTAGGCATCAAAGGAACCTTCACATTAAATAAGTTAGGGCATTTTCTTCTAGAGTGGAGGGAAGGGAATAAAAGTGGAACATAGGGGAAAAGTATAATAATTAATTAAAAGCACAGTAGAGACTTTGCATGGATGAAATACAATAATGTGCCATGAAATGAATGTGATTTTCTTAACAATTTCTTCCTTCGGTGGCCTTTTATTGCCAAGACTAGAACTAGCTAGCTTTCTGTCACTTGTAACCAAAACAATTCTACCAAATGCAACTTATACCTAGAGCTTTTGTACAAGTTTATAAAATTAATTGGTCATCAAAACCAAATGAAGTGTATAGATTTCAACTTATCAACAGAGAAAAAGAATAGAAAGGTGCCAGTGAATACAGAGAGGAGGAAAATATCAAAAGCCTGAGTAGCCATCTTTTATAGCAGAAAAAACATACTGTTATTATAGCCAATTGGTGTAGTCATGACACGTGAAAACAGAATCTAATTGTGAATTACATAATAATTTTGCTTAAAATGACATACCTTGGACCAATGTAGTTACAAATAGTTGTATGTATTTTGTGAAGAGAAAAAAATCAAACCATTTAATCAAAGAAAAAAAGATTAATTATGTTTGAAGATAGGCTTTTGAAGAACTTTTTGTAAACTAATATTTTTTGCTTCTGTGTGTCAGCACAGAATTCTTTGCTTCTACTTGAGAAATAAAGAAATAGATATAAAAATATGTTTAGAAGAAAAATAAATATAAAAATACCTTAATTAACTGATTTTTTAATTAAAATGACTTACATTGATATTTCACATTTAATATTTAAAAGTAGGCAGTTAACAGACACTTTGCACATGATATACCTCAATAACACTATTTTTACTTTACAGTTGATCAAATTGACAGAGATTATTAACTACCTGCGGTTTTATAGAAAATGTAATTCAAAATAAAGTCTCAAGATTATTTCTAAAATATCATGTAGAAGTCCATGATATGATAGGAAATTAGTTCTCTATTAAAAAGATAAGACATTTCTAGCTCCTTTAAGTTAGTGACTAGTTAGTCCCTTCTTGTGTGCTTTAAAATAATTTATAAATCACATTATTGACATTGTAGATGCTGTAACAAAAGACTCACTATTATAGAGCTTGTCTCCCAAACACATTTCTACTTTATATTACCTCTACTTAAAGTAAAACTTTTTCCTGGAAAATACTGCTTCCAAATTTTACATTTTACATTTTAAATCCCTTCAAATTTATGTATTTAATGACGTTTAGTAAAGCCTTGGCATCAGCAATGTTGTCTGTTGGGCAAAGACACATCTATAACCCAAAGTATCTTTTATCAAAGTTGATCAAGATGCAGAAAAGAAAAACAAGTTTCACTGGCAATCAAGACAGGAACACTGGAGGGTCCATTGTGCCATTGGAACCAGCCTAAAACCATAACAGTTACATTTTTATTAAAAGCCCCTTAGCCAATATGTGTGCATGTTGTTTCTTTTACTTATGCTACTTCCAGGGTCCTTTAGGTTTCCCTTCAGGCCCAATATGCTTTATTTTGTTTGAAGTGAGATTGTATGAAATCCTTCTGCAGACTCACTTACGTATTCCCTAATCGCCTTTGGTTAAGTTTTGTTAAAATGAACACATATTACATGACATTGTAATATGAAACAGAAAAGAGACCAAATGATACTTTTGCTAGAGAATGTAGAGATTTTGGCATACTTTTATATTCCCAAATGTTATTTATTTGTTTAGAGATTATTACCTTTTAATGGTTTGTAGGGCAAGTCTGAAATTCCACGGAGTTTTGTACTTAAGTGCACTATTTTGAATCTGGAAAATTGTAAATAAGAACATTCTGTATATGGAGTAACCTAATGAAAATCACTTATCATCTCTAAACTTCAGTCACCTCATTTGCCAAGTGAGGCAAATCCCTCTAATGGGATACTGTGCATATTAGTTTTTAAAACTATTCCTGTAATTTGTATTTATGCAAAAATAGTAAATTTGGGGGTTTGAAAGTTCCTTTCAAGATTATCTATTTCAAAAACCCTTGTCTCAAATGAGAAAATTGTCATCTAATTGCTAATAGTGTATGTTTTTACACATAGAAGAAACTCAAATGATTTCAAGAATATTTGATTCAGTAAGACGTCTATTGTTAAGCAAGCCCCCTTTTTTTCTGCTTGTATCTTATTTCATAATCAGTACAATTTTCCTTTCTCCTTCCCCACTCTACTTCATTGCTGTTTTAAAGAATATCAACGTTTTTTTCCAGTTGCCAAATAGGTGATGGTGTTTTGTTGGGGAAAGAACACAGGTCTTCTGAGATTCAGTTCTGCTTCGTCCCACTGGAGTTTTTTTTAACAACTTGCTTCTCTGTCTGTGCATTGGTTTTTCTTCTCTATAAAATAAAGTTTCTCCAAAGTCTTTACACATACACGCATGCACGCATGCACACACACACACACACACAGTCTTGTTTTCCCCTCTACCCTTGCTCACCTTCACTTATGGGAAGTATTTGGTGTTCTTTTTAATCTTTTGCTTTCTTGACTCTACAGTTCTGTGTTATTCTGGGTTATCTCATAGCTTTCTGTTTCTGTCCTGGCTCTACCTCTCAAAGTCATAGTGTTTTTTGAAGTTCTGTACTACATTTTTACTCTTTTTATCAAAATAGAATCTCAGCAAACAGTGGGAAGTCAGAAAGGAAGACTTGGACTGGGATTCTGGAAAAGCTGCCGGGTTGAGAAAATAGCAAACATTCGTTTTTCTAGGCAAGATGAACGTGGATGTCTGAAAGCAGGTGCTAAATCACAGGCCCATGGGAGAATAGTCATGTCCAGACTGAAGGTGCCTATCTGAACTTGGGTTTGGATCTTGGAATATAGACATTGGACTTTACAGAAACATGTTTGCAATGAGCTAAATGAAGAAAGCTATTTCCCAGAAATCTGGATTACAGAGAACCAGTGAAAGTGAATAAAGTCAGATAAAGATCAACATCATACTGATATTTACAGATCTCAATAATTACTGGCCAGGGTGTGTGGCTTTTTCCATTAATATTTACCTCTACCTTACCTCAACCACCACAGCTGTGTTCTCACTCATGACATTGTCAATACCAACGACCATCTCCAAAATATTGGCGCTGTTTTCCAGTCTGTCCTACTGACTTCTAAATCTTTAGCTCACATAATATGCTACTTCAACTCTTTGTGACCTCATTCAATCTTCCATCCAGTAATAGTTTTACATTATTAAAATTATTTTCATGTATGTCATCTGCTCTCTTTATACCAACTTAAGAGTCCATGGACCTTTATTGAAATTGCTCCTTTGTATACCCCATTAAATCCCTTAACCACTCTTCTCTTGTTAGATTCACCTGGAAATGCCTGAATTCTATTTAAATCTAACTATCTGTCTACCCTATGCCTACACACAAACACTGAACATTGTTATGTATATTCACGGTGCATGCAAGCATGTGCACACACACTCTCTCTGTCTTTCTTTCTCTCTCTCATGCTGACTTATTTTACTCCAAGGTCATGACACAAATCATCAAAGTGGAAATACAACATGGCAGACAATCCTATTGTACTCCTTTTGTATATTTTCTTTTATACCAAAATGATCAGTTTAAACCTCTTTTCTGCATAGATGCTGATGATTTGCATCTATCTCTCCTCTTTGGCCTTCATTTACTCCTCCAAATTCCTGTCCCTTAGCTTGCCTTATACTTATTGGAGAATAAAAACAACCTAACAGGAACTGCTTCATATTCTGACCACCCATTAACCAATTCACCTATAACTGCAACCATCCTGTTTCTGTGGATGAAGTGTCCTATCACTGTGCGTATCAATGTCAAGCCATCCATCTATACTTTCATTCATTTTTTCTCCAGACTGAAATTGAAACCATTCATTTATTCTTAGGCACAGAAATAAGAAGTTACCTCATCTTTAAGTTGAAATATTGTACAGTACTTTATGAAAGCATGTTTTCAATTGTGTCTGAGCTAGTAAATCAAAACTTCTCACTAAATATGAAGCAAATAAATGTCACCTTGAGCTTTATCTAACTCTGATTGGAAACTCATAAAATATTTAGAATTTATCAATACTACTATTTATTTGTTCTATATTGAATTTGCATTTTGAATAAGGTGTAATCTCCATGGTACTATAAAAGATCATATAGATTTTTGTTGTTTCTATTTTTGTGGTGGAAAAACAAAGATATTTTTGGCAGTGTGTTCTAGTTCACATAGTTTATCACAAACTAAACTCAGGTTTCTTTTCTTGCCTGGGCAAATTCCAAATAACTTATTCTTCACTTTTATTCAGTCGCCAAAACAATAACCTTGAACAACAGAATGGGCTGTTCTAGAACAGTTCTGAAAAAACCACTCTGTTAATCTGTTCTTATGCTGCTAAAAAAGACATGCCTGAAATTGGGTAATTTATAAAGGAAAGAGGCTTAATTGACTCAAAGTTCATCATGGCTGAGGAGGTCTCAGGAAACTTATAACCATGGTGGAAGGGGAAGCAAACATGTCCTTCACATGTTGGCATCAAGGAGAAGTTAAGAGAAAAAAGGGGAGAAGCTCCTTATAAAATCATTAGATCTTGTGAGAACTCAGTCATGATCATGAGAACAGCAGCATGGGGGTAACTGCCCTCTTGATTCAATTACCTTTCACTGGGTCCCTCCTGTGATATGTCAGGATTATGGGAACAACAATTCAAGATGAGATTTGGGTGGGGACAGAGCCAAACCATATCATTCTGGCCCAGGCCCTTTTCACATCCCATTTCCTCACATTTCAAAACATAATTATGTCCTTCCAACAGTCCCCCAAAGTCCTTACTCATTCCAGCATTAACTGAAAAGTCCACGTCCAAAGTCTCATCTGAGACAAGGCAAGTACCTTCTGCCTATGAGCTTGTAAAATCAAAAGCAAATTAGTTACTTCCTAGGTACAATCAGAGTGCAGGCATTGAGTAAATACACCCACTTCACATTGAAAAAATTGGCCAAAACCAAGGGACTACAGGCCCCAGGTGAGTCCAAAACTGAACAGGACAGTCACTAAACCTTAAAGTTCCAAAATGATGTTTTTTGACTCCATGTCTTACAACCAGGTCACACTGATGCAAAAGGTGGGCTCCCATGGCCTTGGGAAGTTCCACCCCTGTGGCTTTGTAGGGTACAGACTCCTGCATGGCTGCTTTCATGGCTGGTGTTGAGTGTCTGGGGCTTTTCCAGGTGCACAGTGCAAGGTGTCAGTGGATCTACCATTTTGGGGTCTGGAGGATGGTGGCACTCTTCTCACAGCTCCACTAGGCAGTGCCCCAGTGAGGACTCTGTGTGGGGGCTCCAAACCCACATTTCCCTTCTGCACTACCCTAGCAGAGGTTCTCCATGAGGGCTCCACCCCTGCAGCACACCTCTTCCTGGACATCCAGGTGTTTCCATACATCCTCTGAAATCTAGATGGAGATTCCCAAACCTCAATTCTTGACTTCTGTGCACCTGCAGGCTTAACACCACATGGAAGCTGCCAAGGCTTGGTGCTTGCACCCTCTGCAGCCACAACCCAAGCTGTACCTTGGCCCCTTTTAGCCATGGCTGGAGCATCTGGGATGCAGCAAGTCAAGTCCCAAGGCTGCACACAGCAGGGAGGCCCTGTAACTAGCCCAGGAAACCATTTTTCCTTCCTAGGCCTCTGGGCCTGTGAAGGGAGGGCAGCCATGAAAGTCTCTTAACATGCCTTGGAGTTATTTCCCCCATTGTCTTGGTGATTAGCATTTGGTTCCTCATTACTTATGCAAATTTCTGCTACCAGCTTGAATTTCCTCACAGAAAACTGTTTTCTCTTTTCTACTGCAGCATCAGGCTGCAAATTTTTCAAACTTTTATGCTCTGCTTTCTCTTGAATGCTTTGCCACTTAGAAATTTCTTCTGCCAGATACCCTAAATCATTTCTCTTAAGTTCAAAGTTCCACAGATCTCTAGGGCAGGGTAAAAATGCTACCAGTCTCTTTGCATAGCAAGAATGACCTTTACCGAAGTTGCCAACAAGTTCCTGATCTCCATCTGAGACCACCTCAAGCTGGACTTTATTGTCCATATCACTATCTGCATTTTGGTCAAAGCCGTTCAACAAGTCTCTAGGGAGTTCCAAACTTTACCATAGTTTCCCATCTCCTTCTGAGCCCTCCAAACTGTTCCAAAATCTGCCTGTTACCGAGTTCCAAAGTCACTTACACATTTCCAGGTACATTTACAATAGCGCCCCACTCCCAGTATCAATTTACTGTATTAGTCTGTTCTCACACTGCTAATAAAGACATACCTGAGACTGGGTAATTTATAAAGGAAAGAGGCTTAATTGACTCAAAATTCAGCATGGCTGGGGAAGCCTCAGGAAACTTACAATCATGGTGGAAGGGGAAGCAAACATGTCCTTCACATGGTGGCATCAAGGAGAAGTAAAGAGCAAAAGGGGGAAAAGCCCCTTATAAAACCATAAGATATCATGAGAACTCAGTAACTATCACAAGAACAGCAGCATGAGGGTAACAGCCCCCATGATTCAATTACCTCCCATTGGGTACTTCCCATGACACATGGGGATTATGGGAACTACATTTCAAGATGAGATTTTGGTGGTGACCCAGCCAAACCATGTCAACCACTTTGCATTAAGGAGACTTGGCAAAAGCCCAAGAAAATCTAGTTGAGATGGCTAGTTAATGGCTCATAAATAAACTCAATAATATGAATTCTAAATGGCTCTTATGGTAGAGGGGAGTAAAGAATCATAAGACACTGTCCATTAATGCTCCTTTTCTTATTTTTTATGTTCTTCTTTTGTCTACACTTTTAAAAAATGAATTATGGTGGGCTACTTAGGCACACTTTCCTTAACAATTGTTTTAAGTTCAGGGACACATGCAGGTCTATTACATAGGTAAACTTGTATCATGGGGGTTTGTCATACAGATTATTTCATATTTCAGGCATTAAGCCTAGTACCCATTGTTATTTGTCCTGATCCTCTCCCTCCTCCCACCCTCCACCCTCTGATTGGCCCCAGTGTGTTTTGTTTCCCTCTGTATGTCCATGTGTTCTCATCATTTAGCTCCCACTTATAAATGAGAACATGTAGTATTTGGTTTTCTGTTCCTGCATTAGTTTGTTAAGGATAATGGCCTGCAGCTCCATCCATGTCCCTGCAAAGGACATGATCTCATTCTTTTTATGGCTGCATATAGTATTCCATGGTGTATATGTACCACATTTTTCTTTATCCAGTCTACCACTGATAGGCATTTAGGTTGATTCCATGTCTTTTCTATTGTGAATAGTGCTGCAATGAACATATGCATGCATGTGTCTTTATAATAGAAATTTTTATATTTCATAGGGTATATACCCAGTAATGGAATTGCTGGGTCTATTTGTCTATTTCTGTCTTTAGGTCTTTGAGGAATTGCTACACTGTTTTCCACAATGACTGAACTAATTTACACACCCACCAGCAGTGTATAAGTGTTCATTTTTCTCCACAACCTCATCAGAATCTTATTTTTTGACTTTTGTTGAGATGGAGCCTCACTCTGTTGCCAGGCTGGAGTGCAGTGGTGCGATCTCAGCTAACTGCAACCTCCCAGGTTCAAGTGATTCCCCTGCCTCAGCCTTCCAAGTAGCTGGGACTACAGGTGTGCACCACCACACCTGGCTAATATTTTGTATTTTAGTAGAGTCGGGATTTCACCATGTTAGCCAGGATGGTCTCGAACTCCTGACCTCGTGATCCACCCGCCTCAGCCTCCCAAAGTGCTGGGATTACAGGCATGAGCCACTGCACCTGGCCCTTCTGTTTTGACTTTTTAATTATAGCTATTCTGACTGGTGTGAGATGGTATCTCATTGTGGTTTTGATTTGCATTGCTCTAGTGATCAGTGATGTTGAGTTTTTTTTCATATAATTGTTAGCCACATGTATATCTTCTTTTGAAAACTGTCTGTTCATGTCCTTTGCACACTTTTTCATGGGGTTGTTTGATTTTTTTCTTGTAAATTTAAGTTCCTTATAGATATTGGATATTAGACCTTTATCAGATGCATAGTTTGCAAAAATTTTCTCCCTTTCTGTAGGTTGTCTGTTTATTCTATTGATAGTTTCTTATGCAGAAGCTCCTTAGTTTAATTAGATCCCATTTGTCAATTTTTGCTTTTTTTGCAATTGCTTTTGGTGTCTCCATCATGAAAACTTTGCCCATGCCTATGTCCTAAATGGTATTGCCTAGATTGTCTTCCAGGGTTTTTATAGTTTTGGGTTTTACATTTAAGTCTTTAATCTATCCTGAGTTAATTTTATTATATGGTGTAAGAAAGGGGTCCAGTTTAAATTTTCTGCATATGGGCAGCCAGTTATCCCAGGACTATTTGTTGAATAGGGAATCTTCTCCCTGTTGATTGTTTCCATCAGGTTTGTGGAAGATCAGATAGTTTTAGGTGTGTGGTATTATTCTGGCCTCTGTATTCAGTACCACTGGTCAATGTGCCTGTTTTTGTACCAGTACCATGCTGTTTTGGTTACTGTTGCCCTTTAGTATTGTTTGAAGTTGAGTAGCGTGATGCCTCCAGCTTTGTTCCTTTTGCTTAGGATTGCCCTGGCTATTCAGGCTCATTTTGGTTCCATATAGATTTTAAAATAGTTTTTCCAGTTCTCTGAAGAATCTCAATGGCAGTTTAACAGGAATAGCATTCAAAATATAGATTGCTTTAGGCAGTATGGCCATTTTAATGATACTGATCTTTTCTATCCATGAGCATGGAACGTTTTTCCATTTGTTTGTGTCATTTCTGATTTCTTTGAGCAGTGGTTTGTAGTCCTCCTTGTAGAGATCTTTCACCTCCCTAGTTAGTTGTATTCTTAGGCATTTTATTCTTTTTGTGGCCATGTGAATGGGAGGTCATTCCTGATTTGGCTTTCAGCTTGACTGTTGTTGATGTTTAGGAATGCTAGTGATTTTTGCATATTGGTTTTATATCTTGAGACTTTGCTGAAGCTTTTTATCAGCTTAAGAAGCTTTTGGGCTGAGACTATTGGGTTTTCTAGATGTAGGATCATGTTGTCTGCAAACAGGAATCATTTGACTTCCTCTCTTCCTATTTGGATGCCCTTTATTTCCTTCTCTTGCCTGATTGCCCTGGCTGGGACTTCCAATACTATGTTGGATAGGAGTAGTGAGACAGAGCATCTTTGTCTTGAGGCACACACTTTATATTGAAGTTATTCTATCACCGCATATATTGAGAGAATGGTTTATATCATTTCAGTAGCTTTTCAACTTTTGATCATAATCCATATAAAAATACTTTATGTACATAATCCATATAAAAATATTTTCCGTATTACAAACACATACATACCTAAATATATGACTGTGTATATGTAAAATATGTATTCATATATAATATATAATAAAAGAAAAACTTAAATAAAATATCATTACTATGTGTGATACAACTTTATATTCTCTAATCTATTCTTTTCAACTTTATATTCTCTATTCTATTAAATTATATTATTAATACTGATAATAACCTACTAAACTAGTTGGTGAGAAATATATCAGTTTGAAAGAGTCACCTCAATTTGAAGAAGGATATAGGAACCTCTTTCCCCTATAGCCAGAGAGATGTTTAGCCTAACTAAAAATGTGAAATTGGCCTATTTTATGTCTAACAACCACCTTTCCCTTTCTTTACTCAAAATGAAATTTTCCTTCTCCCCCTGTTTACCCCACTTAAATTCAAGAAACATACAGATGCCTCAAATGGAGAGCTGGGGTAGTGAGACTCAGATATCAGCCTTTGGCTCTTCTACTGAAGGAATCCACGATCTAGTGGAAGAGACAGAAACAACACCCTGGCTGCTTTTCAGACTCTGAATAACGCAGTCACCTTCTTGCCTCAGAGCCTTGCACTCTCTCATCCCTCTATGGGGAAAACTCTTGCCCCATACTTTTCATTTTGCTAAGCAGTCAACATGATAAAAATTCAGGTTTCAGTTTTAATGTCACTTCTTCAGGCAGGCTCTCCCTAATACCACAGTAAAGACTACATCCTCTCTGCTAAACCGTCCCACTGTAGCTATTTCCATGGTGTCACAGTGGCTGTGTGTTTAATATCCAGCTCCTCAACTATACTATGGAATGTGTGATGACACACATCTCTGATTGTCATTGTTTTATACCCAGCATGTCACATAATCCCTGGATTAATTGTAGTTAAGTGTCTAATAAATATTTGTTGAAAAAGTAAAATTAAAACTATCATGCAACATTGAGGAAGGAGAGTCTTGAAGAGTAATATGTAGAGGTAGGGATTGTTAATGACCCTTTTTGCTTGGATCCAAATTAGCTGCATAGTAGTTCATACTTGTTCTGTGGCTTCTTTGCAGAACTTCAGAAAATGCCTTTCCTTCTCATGATGGCAACCTCGTCTATTCTCACTCCTCTTTGCTTTTGTTCTTAGTCAAGCAGACATTTTTGAGTCATTTCAACTCTTTATTACCTCTTACTCCAACTGAAGACCAAATCAGTTTTTTCTACCTTTAAAATTTCTTAAACTGATTTTTTCTTTTTCATTCCTGGTATCAACATCTTATTATTATCTTTTGCCTGAATTATTGGAAGTACTTTCTAACTAATCACCTTGTCTTTTTTCTTGTACCTCTGAAGTAAATTTTTGTACTTCTTGTCAGAATGATTTTCCTAAAAATCAAATTATTTCACAATCACTTCCTTTTTCAAGATCCTGCAATGACAATTGCCTTTAGAAAAGCACAACCTCCTGAGCACTGCATATATAAGATCTGCAGAGATCTGACCTCTGCCTATCATCCTACTTCTACTCTCTGAGATATGTTCTGGGAATTTTTGACATCCTGAAAGTGCTGTGAACTCTCAAATTTGTGCCTTTTTCATTGCCCTCCCTTTGCTTGGAATTGCCTTCTTCACTTTTTCCTAAAATCCCTCTTCATTCTTCGAAGGCCAGCTCAAAGGTCCACCTTCATAAAGCCACACAGTCCCTGTTCCCTTTAGAAACTGTTATTCTCCTGCTCCTCTTTGCTTCTGCAAATATTTTCAAACACACACATAACTGCATTAAATTATGTCATATAGATCTTTTTCCATGTAAGCTGCTTGACATGACATGGCTCCCAGAATCTCAGTCATCATTCTAGCTTTCTTTGGATGTTCCTTAAGAGTGTGTGCTTCAGAAAGAGACCACCTTGGTACAAATCCAGGCTTTGCCATTCACTGTGCCTATGATCCTAGGGTGTGTATTTAATCTCTCTATCTTCAATTTTCTCCTCTGAAAATGGGAATATTAATGAGAATACATTTGGGACCCCGATTATTGAATGAGATAATGCATTGAAAATGCATAGAATAGTACCTGGTGCTTATTAAGTGTCCAATAATTTAATAATTATTAGCTATTTTATTGTTATAATTTTCATATTAAAATATGGTCCCAATAATTGATCAAAGCAAAGAGTAATAACAATGATTATCATCATCATGATTAAGACTACGATTATTGTTACTTCTACTACAAGCACTATTTTTTGAACATGTACCATGTGCCAGTCCTGGTGATAAGTGTTTACAGGTGTTTCAATTAATCCTAAAACACATGGTGAGTGTGACTATTATCCTCTTTAGAAGAAAAAAACACTTTTTTTTAGAAGAAAAAAAAACTTTGAGAGCTTAAACAATTTTTCTAAGGACACATAGGTAATTAGTATGACAGCCAAGACTGAAGTTTTGGGTGATCTCAGACAATCTTCTCTCATAACTACTCTGTTATAATATCTCCCCAAGGGGCTAATACATCACTTCACCCAAATCTTAAGCTTCTGTGAATGCATTGAGAGCATCCTGTGACAAGTAGCAAAATATATTAAAAATTTAGATGGGACCATTTTATGTGAGTCCTCTTTGACTAAATTTAAACCTAGTGATTCCAAAAATTATACTACTATATGTTCTCCCAGGGCCTAATGAGACAGCCAGGCTAAAAGGATTCTTCACTGTTACATGGAAATATGAAAAAGAGAATTACAAATAATGTAACGAATCATAAATATAAAGTCAAATATTTTTCATTCATGGCACTAGTTATTATTTCATTAAACTTTCATGTATTTGCATACCTAATACCAAAATATAGCTATTGACCAATATACGAACAGCAGGAGGAAGAATAAGGCCAAATATGTTGAAACAAACCCTTAAATAATTGAGACTGTTACTACTAATTTTTAATAGACAGCTATTTCTTCCATGTTTATCTCTGGAAAGCCAGAACATTTGCTATGAGGTATGCACAGTCATTTTTAAATGATTTTCCAGCAGCCAGAGAACAGTTTGAAATGACCATTTTCTTGATGACCGACAGCTGACCAGGAATGATGACCCATGCTTAGAGCACTGGCCACTTTCTCATTTTTCACTTTGATATGAATGAAGGTCAGAGAAGTGTAATCCTATAAACCAGAAACTCCTATAATTTAAAAATACATTGAGACACATATAACGTAAAAGTACATAGTTTACTGCAGATAAATGCCAATTCAACAAAACATCAGGAAACTTCTCAGTTCTACTTTTCAAAATCAGTAAACTATTTTTAAAACACAGTAATTTATATGTCCTGAGTAGTCTAACTGGAGATGTTGTCAAGGAGACCATGATATTAAAAGATGTTATATGAGACTGAGACTACTTCTGCTATTTCTTATTATATTGCTGATACCTTAATATATGGGACTATTGCTCACATATGCTTTACTGGAAGCGTTTCTGTCCCCAACATGTACATATGCTTATAGTTTAGCATTTCATAATAGCATAAGAGCGCCCTTAAAAATTTAGCTTTAAACAATACGGCAGAAGAGATGGAAACAAATGGAGGACAGGAGGCAGGACTAATTTGCAGCTCCCATTCAGATGGACAGAGCAGAGTGTGGAGATTGACATCTTGAACTTTTCCTGCAAGGAACATAACAGGAAGGCTGAGAGAATCCACAGACCCTTTGAAGGAGGCTCTGTGGGGCAGCTGAAGAACTTCTGCTTGCTGTCTCACCTGGGAGGCTTGTGGCCTGGGGCAAGTTCTCAGCTCTGCTCACAAGCTGCCTAGAAATAAACCTGGTGCCATTGGGGGTGCATGCTGGGAGTGAGACTGGCCTTTCGGGCTGCAAGCTGCATAGGAGCTGAATGAGTCCTGTTGCTGCCAACTTTTACCCACTTCCCTGGTGACCTGTGTGACACAGCAGAGACAACCATGATCCTCCTGGGAACATAACTCCATTAGCCTGGGAATCACACCTGCATCCCCCACAGCAGCCACAGCTAGCCTTGCCCAAGGAGAGTCGGAGCTCAGACATGCCTAACCCTGCCCCCACCTGATGGTCTTTCTCTACCCACCCTACCCACCCTACCCACCCTGGTAGCCAAAGACAAAGGTCATAATCTACCACAGCTGATGTGCTCTTGAAAGCACCACTTTCTGGCCAGAGGCCAACCAACACAAAACCAGTGCACTTAACAAAAATACAACCAAGGTCCCTCACAGACTCCACTTTTCTCCCCTGCTACCTCCACTGGAGCAGGTACTGGTATCTACAGCTAAGAGACCTGAAGAAGGATCACATCACAGCACTTTGCAGACACTCCCCAGTACTAGCCCAGAGCCCCGTACCTCTGCTGGCTGGCTAGATCCAGAAGATAAATAACAATTGCTGCAGTTTGGCTCTCAGGAAGCCCCAACCCTAGGGGAAGGGAGACAGCACCACATCAAGGGAGCACCCTGTAGGACAAAAGAATCTGAACAACAGCCCTTAAGTCCCAGATCTTCCCTCTGAAATAGTCTTCCCAGATGAGAAGAACCAGAAAATCAATTCTGGTAATATGAAAAAACGAGGTTCTTTAACACCCCCAAAAGACCACAGTGACTCACCAGCAATGGATCCAAACAAGATGAAATATCTGAATTGCCAGAAAAAGAATTCAGAAGGTCAATTATTAAGCTAATCAAGGAAACACCAGGGAAAGGTGAAGTACAACTTAATTTTTTTTTAAAAAAAATATATAGGCTATGAATGGAAAAGTCTCCAGTGAAATAGATAGCATAAATAAAAAATGACAAATTTTGGATATCAAAGACACACTTAAAGAAATGGAAAATGCACTGGAAGTTCTCAGCAAAAGAATCAAACAAATACCAGAAAGAACTTCAGAGCTAGAAGACAAGGCTTTTGAATTAACCAAATCCAACAAAGGCAAAATAATAAATAAATAAATAAATAAATAAATAAATAAATAAATAAGGAACAAAACTTCCAAAAAGTTTGGCATTATGTTAAATGACCAAATTTAAGAACAATTAGTGTTCCCAAGGAAGAAGATAAATCTAAAATTTTAGAAAATATATTTGATGGAATAATCAAGGAAAACTTCTCTGGCCTTGCTAGATATCTAGACATGCAAATACAAGAAGCGCAAAGAAAATCTGGGAAATTCATTGCAAAAAGATCACCCCTTTGGCACATAGTCATCAGATTATCTAAAGTCGAGCTGAAGGAAAGAATCTTAAGAGCTGTGAGGCAAAAGCATCAGGTGACCTAGAAAGGAAAACCTATCAAATTAACAGCAGATTTCTCAGCAGAAATCCTACAAGCTAGAAAGAATTGGGGTGCTATTTAGTATCCAGTCTAACTACGATTCATAAATGAAGGAAAGATACCGCCTTTTTCTGACAAATGCTGAATTTGCTGCTACCATGCCAGCACTACAATAACTGCTTTAAAAAAGCTCTAAATCTTGTAACAAATCCTCAAAGTACACCAAAATAGAATCTCCTTAGAGCATAAATCTCAGAAGACCTATAAAATGACAACACAATAAAAAGAAACCAAGGCATTCAGGCAAAAAATAGCAGGATGAATAGAATAGTACCTCACATCTCAATACTAACATTGAATGTAAATGGCCAAAATGCTCCACTTAACAGACACAGCATTGCGGAATGGATAAGAATTCACCAAATAAGTATCTGCTCTCTTCAAGAGACTCATCTGACACACAAGGACTCAAATAAACTTAAGGTAAAGAGGTGGAAAAAGATATTTCATGCAAATGTATACCAAAAGTAAGCAGGAGTAGCTATTTTTATATCAGACAAAACAGACTTTAAAGCAACAACAGTTAAAGACAGAGGGGGACATTATATAATGATAAAAGGACTAGTCCAACAGGAAAATATCACAATCCTAAATATACATGCACCTAACACTGGAGCTCACAAATTTATAAAATAATTACCACTAGACCTAAGAAATGAGATAGACAGCAACACAATAATAGTGGAGGACTTTAATACTCCACTGACAGAGTAGCAGGACGAGCTGCAGACAAAACTCCTCAGACACTGGGTTAAAGAAGGAAGGAGCTTTATTCGCCCGGGAACTTTGGCAGACTTGCGTCTCAAAAGCTGAGCTCCCCCAGTGAGCAATTCTTGTCCCTTTCAAGGGCTTACAACTCTAAGGGGGAAGGTCCACGTGAGAGGGTCATGATCGATTGAGCAAGCAGGAGGTACGTGACTAGGGGTTGCACGGACCGGTAATCAGAATGGAAGAGAACAGGACAAGGATTTTCACAATGCTTTTCCATACAATGTCTGGAATCTATAGATAACATAATCGGTCAGGTCAGGGTTTGATCTTTAAACAGGCCCAGGGTGTGGTGCTGGGCTGCCTGCCTGTGGATTTCATTTCTGCCTTTTAGTTTTTACTTTTTCTTTCTTTGAAGGCAGAAATTGGGCATAAGACAATATGAGGGGTGGTCTCCACCCTTAACAGCACTAGATAGGTAATCTAGACAGAAAGTCAACAAAAAAACAATGGACTTAAACTCTACCCTAGAATAAATGGACTTAGCAGATATTTACAGAACAGTTTACCCAATTAACTGCAGAATATACACTCTCTTCTACACAGAATATGCGTAATATACATGGAACAGTCTTCAAGATTTTTTTTGTGATAGGCCACAAAATAAGTCTCAACTAATTTAAGAAAATTGAAATTATATCAAGTACTCTCTCAGATCACAGTGGTATAAAATTGGAAAAAAACTCCCAAAGGAATCCCCAAAACCATGCAAATATATGGAAATTAAATAACTTGCTCCAGAATGATCATTGGGTCAACAATGAAATCAAGATGAAAATTTAAAAATTCTTTGAATTGCATGATAATAGTGACACAACCTATCAAATTCTGTGAGATACAGCAAAAGTGGCAATAAGAAGAAAGTTCATAGCATTAAATGCCTACATCAAAAAATTTTAAAGAGCACAGATAGACAATATAAGGTCACACCTCAAAGAACTAGAGAAACAAGAACAAACCAAATCCAAAGCCAGCATAAGAAAAGACATAACCACAATCAGAGCTGAATTAAATGAAATGGAAACAACAACAAAAAACAATACAGAAGAAAAATTAACAAAAAGCTGGTGCTTTGAAAAGATAAATAAAGTTGATAGACCATTAGTGAGATTAACCAAGAAAACGAGAGAGGATCAAAAAAGCTCAATTAGAAATAAAACAGGCGATATTACAACCAATACCACAGAAATACAAAAGATCATTCAAGGCTAGTATGAACACCTTTACATGCATAAACTAGAAAACCTAGAGGAGATAGATGCATTCCTGGAAATATACCACCCTCCTAGATTAAAACAAAAGAAATAGAAACTCTGAGCAGATCAATAACAGGCAGCGAGATTGAAATGATAATTTAAAAGTTATCAACAACAATAAAAAAGTCCAGGATCAGACAGATTCACAGCTGAATTCTATCAGGCATTCTAAGAAGAATTGGTACCAATCATATTGACACTATTCCAAAGATAGAGAAAGAGGGAATCATCCCTAAATCATTCTGTGAAGCCAGTATCTCCCTATTACCAAAACTAGGAAAAGACATAACAAAAAAAGAAAACTACAGACAAATATCCCTAATTAACATAAATGCAAAAGTCGTCAATAAAATACTAGCTAACAGAATCCAATAGCATAGCAAAAAATAATACACCATGATCAAGTGGGTTTCACACCAGATATGCAGATATGGTTTTACATATGCAAGTCAATAAATGTGATACATCAGATACAGAATTGAAAATAAAAACCACGTGATCATCTCAATAGATGTAGAAAAAGCATTTGATAAGATCCAGCATTCTTTTATGGTTAAAACCCTCAGCAATATAGGCATAAAAGAGACACAACTTAAGGCAATAAAAGCCATCTATGACAAACTGACAGTCAACATTATACTGAATAGGGAAAAGTTGAAAGCATTCTCCCTGAGAACTGGAACAAGACAAAGATGCCCACTTTCACCACTTCTATTCAATCATAGTACTGGAAGTCCTAGCCAGAGCAATCAGACAAGAGAAAGAAATAAAGGGCAACCAAATCAGTGAAGAGGAAGTCAAACTGTTGCTGTTTGCTGATGACATAATTGTATACCTAGAAAATCCTAAAGACTTATCCAAAAAGCTCCTAGAACTAGTAAATGAATTTAGCAAAGTTTCAGGATACGAAATTAATGTGCACAAATCAGTAGCACTGCTATACACCAACAGTGATAAAGCTGAGAGATCAAGAACTCAACCCATTTTAAAATAACTGCAAAAATTAAAATACTTAAAAATACAGCTAACCAAGGGCATGAATGGCCTCTACAAGTAAAACTACAAAACACCGTTGAAAGAAATCATAAATGATACAAACAAACAAATCCCATGCTTATGGATGGGTAGACTCAATATTGTGAAAATGACCATACTGCCAAAACCAATCCACAAATTCAATGCAATTCCCATCAAAACATCACCATCATTCTTCACAGAACTGGAAAAAAAAAGTCTAAAATTTATATGGAACCAAAAAAGAGCCCACATCACCAAAGCAAGGCTAAGGAAAAAGAACAAATCTGGAGGCATCACATTACCCGACTTCAAACTATATGTAAGGTCATAGTCACCGAAACAGCATAGTACTCATATAAAAATAGGCATATAGACCAATGGAATGGAATAGAGAACCAAGAAATAAAGCCAAATACTTACAGTCAACAGATCTTTCAAAAAGCAAACGAAAACATAAAGTGGAGAAATTACACCCTATTCAACAAATGGTGCTGGGATAATTGGCAAGCCACATGAACAAGAATGAACCTGGATCCTCATCTCTCACCCTATTAAAAAATCAACTCAAGATGGAACAAAGATTTAAATCTAAGACCTGAAACCATAAAAATTCTAGTAGATAACATTGAAAAAACCCTTGTAGACATTGGCTTAGGCAAAGACTTTGTAAAAAAGAATGCAAAAGCAAATGCAACAGAAACAAAGATAAATAGATGGGACTTAATTAAACTAAAAAGCTTCTAGGCAGTAAAAGAAATAATCAGCAGAGTAAACAGAACCCACGGAGTTGGAGAAAATATTCGCGACCTATACTTTCCAAGAAAGGACTAGTTTCTAGCATCTACAAGTAACTCAAAAAAATCAGCAAGAGAAAAACAATCCTATCAAAAAATGGGCCAAGGACATGAATAGATAATTCTCCAGAGAAGATATTCAAATGGCCAACAAACATATGAAAAAGTGTGCAACATCACTTACTATCAGAGAAATGCAAATCAAAACCACAGTGTGATAACACCTTACTCCTGCAAGAATGGCCATAATCAAAAAATCCAAAAACAATAGATGTTGGCATGGATGTGTTGAAAAGGAAAAACTTTTACAGAGTTGGAGAGAAGGTAAACTGATGCAACCACTGTGAAAAACAGTGTGGAGACTCCTTAAAGAACTAAAAGTAGGCTACAATTTGATCCAGCAATCCCATTCCTGGGTATTTACCCAAAGGAAAAGAAGTCATTATACAAAAAAGATACTTGCACACACATGTTTATAGGAGCATAATTCGCAATTGCAAAAACAAAAAAAATGGAACAAGCCCCAATGCCCATCAATCAATGAGTGGATTAAAAAAGTATATATTTTATATACCGTAAAAAAGGAATGAAATGACATTCTAAGCCACAAAAAAGGAATGTAATGACATTTGCCACAACCTGGATGAAATTGGAGACCATTATTCTAAGTGAAGTAACTCAGGGATGGAAAACCCAACATCGTATGTTCTCACTCATAAGTGAGAACTAAGCTATGAGGTCTCAAAGGCATAAGAATAATACAATGAGCTTTGCAGACTCCAGGGAAAGTGTGGGAGGAGAGTAAGGGATGAAAGACTATACAATGGGTCGAGTGCACACTGCTCGGGTGATGGGTGCATCAAAATCTCAAAAATCATCACTAAAGAATTTATTCATATAACCAAACACGACCTGTTCCCCAAAACTTATTGAAATTTTTAAAAAATTAAAAATAAATCAATTTGGCCAGACTTCATGCTAGAAAGAAATGGACAGTTGCATTTTTTTCCAAGCTCAGACAGCTAAATTATAATCACATGATTTTATCATTTGAGAATTTTCAATATTAAAATTAATAAATTAGAATTTAAGATTTATGAAAGTTAAGGAAATAATGTTAATTAGCTTTAACCATTGGTAACAACAATATGAATAACTTTATTGGCATAGTAGGGGTGGAATTCTGTTATAATTGAGTTGAAGAATGGATGAGAGATACCTAAATGAAAGTGAATTTCAAGAATTTAAACCTTAACTGAGTAGAAGAAAAATTTAAGGAGGTGCTTCAAGAGGGAAGGAGGGAAGGAAGCTATAGGAAATGAGACAAACATAAATATAGAAGTTGTAAATTCAGAAGAGTAGGAATAACAAGTATAAAATAGCCTTAGATAGCAGGGGTACCTCTTTCAGATCAGAATAAAAGAGGTAAAAAGTGTGTAGATGTAGGTAAGTGTGTATGATGTGGTGAATTGTGAGGAAGAGGGAAGCTGAGCATATTAATTCCTGTAGGCCATTCTTTTTTAAGTGGAAAATGCTAATAGTGTATTTGACTTGGGCAGGGCATGGTGCTTAAGAGAGATACTAACTTTCTACCAGTACCCCCAGATTCACCGTTTCCCATTCACTACTCTTTCCTGTATATTTCTCTTTGTATTTCTACGTTTGTTATTGTTCTGCACTTCTACATGTGTAATTGAATACCTGTTGATATGCTGCACTAGAAAACTAGAAAAAAAATCATTTTTGATGGGAAACATTCTAAAGGGTTTCATAACATTGGTCATGTGTCGGTAACTTGGGGGATGTATTTTTCTATCTGAGCTCCTTCATTCTTTTCTGAATTTCCTAATAAAAACTACTGTGAAATACCAAGTGTTCAGACGGCTGAGCATACTAGCCGTTTTAGGACTTTGGTGAAGCTGGTACATTAAATAACAAAATAGAAACACAACATTTGGTCTATACATAAAATTAAGCCATTTATTTATAATGAATGGGAATAGATAACTAAAGAATGGCTCTGATATGAAATGCCCATATGGCAAAAGTTTTGTCCCCCAAATCTTACAAGTCATTGTTATTTCCATTGAAGTATCTTTTTGCAGCATAAGGTGGGGATGTTCTTAGAAATCTTCTTACTGGCTATCTGCTGAAACTTTTCCTGTCATATTTCCAAAAAGATTCCTGATAGAATTTTGAATTGTGGTTTTCAAAAGTTAAAGTGCTTAAGAATCATTTGGAAGGCTTGTCAACAATTAAAACAACTGGGCCCTACTCCCAGAAGTTCAATATCAGAAAACTGCTCTTGTTAACAAATTTTCCTAGTAATTTGGCTATATGCAGTCCTTGGAACACACATCTAAATGGTGAATATTTTCTATTTCTCTCTGTCAGCTTACCCAGAAGCAGGCTATATATATTTCTTATAGTTACTGTACATCTGTAGTCAGGTTTTCTAAACTAGTTGAAATATTTGCTTATGGACTCCTTTGAGATTATCTTTTGTGAAGACCTAACCCCTATTCCAGGGCTATGCTGTTATACAAATTATGCACTCTACACTTATTTGTGTTATTTCATATGTTTACACATTATAATGCCTTATGCATAGCATTTGTACAGTTGTCCTCCAAATGATAAAAAAACACACTAAATTCAAGTTGATTGAAAATGTATTAACACATCCTTACCCTTTTAGACAAAATATACTGAACATAATTTTGAAATGACTTCTCTCGACATCCATTGTTACACTGTTAGACAATATACTTTTTGTCTTTTTTTTTTTTACATTTTTCTGTGTCCTCCCTTAATGCAAAACTGTTAGCAGTTACTGTTTCTGATGACACTATGCTTGCTTTATGGACTCAATTCTCTTTTGAGAACCCATAGGTCATTTTCTATAGTGATTTTATATCACTTTTCAATTTAATAATAGCTTTTTATACATGTTTTAATTCAGCCACTATAGGATAAACTTTTTGAGTAAAAACAATTCTGAATAAATATTTATAATTTTATTGTACCCAACATTGTTTTGCTCCTAGTAGGTGCTCACTAAAAACCTGTGGAATAATTGAGTGAATTTGTATGATAAATAAGAATCCAAAAGACTATAAGTGAAGGGCTAGAACTAAAATGCGTATCCTTAATACATGAGTTTTATGACATTTCTTTAGGCTGCTGAGAACATCTTTGGTGATATTGAGTTCCAGAAAATTAAGGTTGATGGAAGAGTAAATTATTGTAAAGTGTTTTGGTTGTACGTTTTGGCTTTAAAAATATATGTATGCTCCATATAGTAGATAAGCTGAAAAATTAGCCATTTAAATGTGTGTTCCAAGGACTGCTTGTAGCCAAATTACTAAGAGAAATTGTTAAGAAGAACAGTTTTCTGATATTGAACATATTTTATGTAAACATTTTTTATTTTATAAATAAATTATCTCTCAACTCATTATTTGAAAGAAACATTATTTATTTGTAATCTACCAGTTAGGTAAGCAAATAAACTAAGCCAATTTCTAAAAACCTAACTTCTTTGAATACATATGTGTAAAAATACGTCTTTATATACCCTTACTAATTTCTTATCACATTGCAGAAAATAGCCTAACATTACTCCATAAAATAATAAACTTTTTTCTTGTGTAAAGTACTTTCTAATATTCAAGGTTGACATGGTAAACTATCATTCAAATATATTATTTCAAGAAAATATTTTACATTTACATTTTATTTGTTACAAAAATTCACATTTAAGTTGCACTTTAGATGCGATCTTTAGCATACTATCTTAGTAGAAGACGTTAGCTAGATTTTATAATATGAATATTTTGGGCTGCAATTTGAAATCCCATGAGCTACCATCATGGGAATCTATTTACTTTCATGTGAGTCAATGATTTGTGTCTCTCCCTGTTTATTTGTCTATTGGAAGAGAAGAAGGAAGATGACATATAAGTATTTTTTTCTCCGCATTTGTGTACTTACAAGGAAAGAATTTGTCATAAATTCAAGTGGAAGACAATTCAGGTACTAATGGCAGTTCCCTAAATCGGGAATGAATGGTTGCTTTTTACTATACTGCTGTACTCAGATAATGACCAGCTCATACATTCTGTCCATTTCTTGTGTAGACAGAAAAGTTAAGTTAGAAATAGAAAATAAAATTTTATAATATTGATTATTGTGCATGTTGGTTTTTTTCAAAACAGAGTCTTCTTTAGCACATTTTTGTTAGTTTTAGAAGTAAAAACAATTGATAAATTTGTCATTCTATTTCTATTCAACTGAATAGTTACTGAGGTTAATGATGATGTCTGTATGCATCTCTTGATATACCCTAGGTGGCAAAGCTCATGATTTCTCTTCTTTACTGAGTGGGTATGTAGAAACTGCTATACAGTAAGTATGTAGAACCACACCCTTCATATAAAACACACATTTTATAGTCTTTAAATAGAGGTTATAAAAAGCATATAGCACAAATTTAATTTAGTCGAGGTAAGGCATTCTCAAGTTATCTAATAGTTTAGGATGACCATGATAAAACCTGAACTAGATTTATGCACCTAAAATCTGCCTCTGCCTGTCCTTTGCTATTACCACAGGGAATGAAGGATGGGTGAACCCAGCCATGTTTTGGGTTCGCCAAACATCTTGAACTACTTTTCCACTGTTCTGGGTTAGGCAAAACCCAAAATGTGTTTTGCCAAGCACATTTTCCCTTAATTCTTAAACCCAGGAGTATTTTAAGGTAAATTTAATCCATATGCTTCTGATTCATTTACACTAAACTCATCAAAATGTTCTGTCTTAAGAGCTATTTGATGTGCAAGGAGCTTTTTGAATATTTTATAAGCCTTTTAAGTCCTATGCATTGGGTTTTCACATTCAACCCAAGAGCAAGTGAACTCAAATCTTAAAATGATGAGGTTTGGCTGCAAAGTCTAAAACATCAAGGTTTGTGAAGGTTCTAAACTTGGTTACACATAGTTCAATCCTTGGTAAGAATATATATTAACATTGTTTTGCAGAATGTAGATTGCATAACAGAATGAGTAGTGAACAAAATGCAAAATAGGGCATGGAAATATAAAGAAGCCAAGTGACAAATAATTCAAAGCAGATTGAATGTCTGTTCTTTAGCAAGAACCATGCATGAGCTAACATAATGGAGGATGACATTGCAGCTGTTTTCATTTTTCTTTCTTTTGGGAGGACTTTCTTCTTTTTGGACTGTATTTGGACTTTTCTATAAGTTCTCTCTATCTTTTGGGCAGTTACAGAACTCATAGCTAGCATTCTAGCACTAACGCAAAATAGAAGAAAATAATGTTTAATACCATAAAGAGTTAGCTTTTGTTATGATAAAAACTATAAAAATTACTAACTTCATTTCTTAAGATATAATCATACTATTACAACTTTTCAGTTTGCAAAGAAATAGTCATTAGATTGATATTAATTATTAAATTCAGCATCAAATTCACAAATTGAATTTACTGTCATGTGCCAACTCCTATAAATTTAAACTGGATGATACTTACTAAAATTTGTAATAAACAATATTATATTTGATTACAAATACATAAATTCATTTTTATCTCTCATCATTTTTCCTATCTGATTCAGAAGACCAGATTGTGCTTAAGATAAATTAGTATATAACAGTAGTTGGGGACTTAGCTAAGTAAGTAAGAAAACTCAGTGGTAAGACAGAACAAGAGAAAGTAGAATAAAAAACTGTCATGGACAAATCATTTATCACAAGCTAAAAAATTGAAATCTTGTTCTTCTCAGTTACAGAAATTTCTAAGAACAAGACCCAGACATTGAATAAAGTTAAATAAAAAGCAATAATAATTTTAACATAAGCTTTGACAGTTGCGCATGAGAAAAGTTTGTTTTTCCTACTGTTGTTGGCTTAAAAAGCATTTTAGTGGCTTTCAAAATGGTCTGTTGTAATAAGACACAAATGATAATAAATATCTTTATAATCATTATCTCAATCATTGTATCTTCTCTTTCAGCACTTTGTCAGGAATATTGAGTGACATAGATGAGCACATTAATGGAGGGGGTGAGGTAAGAGCAATGTATTACAATGAGATGAATTTCTTGACTAAAATGACATATCTGAATATTTCTATTATTTTTCCATTTTTATGCCAATTTCTATTTGACAATATCATACTAGCATTATAGTTTTGAAGAGTCAGGGCTTTGAAATTAATATATTTTAGTTTTTAATCCGCACTAGCTGGTTCACATTAAAAGTGATTAAGCCTTTTTTTAGCCTCAAGTTTCTCTTGTGTAAAATAAGGACAAAAACACAGCATTCTTAAAATTATTGAAAATCATAAGGTAAATGAATAGCTTAAAATCAAACAGACTTTAGAGCCAAATAAGCACTAAGTAAATGGAACTTGTAAGATAGACAGTCTACCTCTGTTCGAATTCTTGGTGATGAATTATCCACCACCAGAACCAGAAAAGGCAGTGCACATCCCATTTTTTCAGGTCTTTTTGCTGTGCTGACTTGACTGTGCTGACTTGACTGTGCTACAGCCCATAGCTTTTCAATCAAACACTGATCTATGTGTTTCTAGGAGGGTATTTTGCAGATGCGATTATGGCCCATAATCAGCTGCTTTCAGATAAATTATCCTATGTAACCAAGGTGGACCTGTTTCAATCCAGGGAAAGGCCTTAAAAGCAGAGCTGATTGAGACTTTCCTGATGAAGAAATTCCTGTAGACAGCAGGCAACGTCAGCTTCTAACCAGGGGTTCCAGCCTGCCCTTCCCGACTGCCTGTCATATGGATTTTGATTGCCTAAACAATCCCCACAGTTGCATAGGCCAATTCTTTACAATAAATCTTTGAATATATATCTCCTACTGATTCTGTATCTTTGCCTGAACCTTGACTAATACAAGGCCCAAGCATGAATTCATTGAGCAAATAGGAAAAGTTTTCTGTATACTAAGAATTGTTCTAGTTACTAAGGATGCTATAGAGAACAAACTAGATATTGCCCCGATCATCATTTGAACTAATAGAGGATACTTCCTTATACAAATTTTTATAAACATAATTATTTAGTTAAAATAGTTAATAATGCTTTGAAGTAGAATTACAAATAGATGTAACTTTATTTCCATATTAGCTTTTCTAGTTTTCATATAGAAACAGTTAAATGTTTTTCTCTTGAATTTCAGTTAGACTTATACTTTAATTCAACGATGTTTTTGCTTCTGTGAATCTAGATTTTCTGTTATAAAAATGCAAGTATAGATTTTTCTCTATGTGGAAAAACATAAATATTACATTTTCTGAGTTTCATGTATTCATTGAACAAATATTAATTGAGTGCTTCTAAGTACAGGAAACCAAGGTGAATAAGACAGAGAAGGTCCATTTTACCTGCTTTAGAACCTATTACTGTTACCTCAGTGATCATCATTGCCATTATATTTTTTAAATTGTATTGTCATGTAGGTAACATGGAATACTCATTCATGTGACTGTAACATAGGCCTCTTGAAACTTTTGGTGGGAAATATTTAATTGTGAAATATGTTTACCAGAACAATAAAAAGAGGCTTTGGAAAAACAGAGTTATCATTAAATGTTGAAAATAAGTATTAACATTTTGAGATTTGAGGACACCCTTTTGCATATGTTTTTCATTTAAATCTTGAAGGAAATAAGTAAACGTTATCAGTAAGCAAATATCAAGGGAATGCAATCCTTGAAATAGAAAGTGTTACAACTAAATTTTCTATTAAAAACACTATTTTCAGTTGCTTCTACACTGTTCCAATATTATAGTCTAGTTAGCCTTTAAATCACAAGTATTTAAGCTCACAAAAGTTAATTACTGTTTCTCATTTATAATTTCATAAAAGTCTTCAGAAATTAGCTATTTTATTGGAAAATAATGAAATGAATGTTCCCCTTTCTTTGATTGTCCTCTCACTCCCACCTCTTGCCCCAAAAGCAATTAACAGGGCCATTTGACATGTCTCCTTAAATTTCAAATTGCCAAGTCCTTTAGTAGCCCAGTCCTAGCCTAGAATTTGTCAGATGTTATTCAGATTGAAAAAATAACAGTTTTCTTCAATTATAAATAAAAATTCTTTCTTACTGAATTGGATGGGGAAAAACAAAGTATATACATGTTTTTACTTAGAAACAATAGCTTTGGTGACTGAGAAAGCAAGATGTTTGCAAAAGCATTTTAAACATGGACGACCAATTTGCAAATCATTTTTTTAAATTTAACTTTCCACAGACATGTTTTTTAAAACAATTTTATTATAGATTTAAGTGGTACATGTGTAGGCTTGTTACATGGGTATATTGCATAATACTGCAGTTTGGGCTTCTAGTGAACCCATCACCAAATAGTGAACATAGTGCTCAATGGGTACCTTTTCAACCCTTGCCTCTCCTCAACACTCCCCACTTTTGGAGTCCCCAGTAGACGTCTGTTATTCCCATCGTTATACCCGTGTGTACCCATTCCCAAACATGTTTTTAATTACCCTGAACTGAAAGGAAATATAATAGGAGAATCTCTGATTTCTCAGACTTTCATAATTTTGAAGGTTGTAAACAAGTTCTGTGTTGTAATTTTTTTTGAAAAACACATTTTCTATACAACTGGCAAGTGTCAACAGATTTCCAGGAGGATCACTAAAGGAAAAAATTTTTTACATTATAAGATTATTCATATCTAATCAATGTAACTATTATAGAAATGAGAACAGTACATTTGGTAATTGATATTAAGGCTATTACTTATTGTAGATCTTACCAATAATTGCCACGAATGGGCTGCCTGTGCACCATGAAATCCTGAGGTTGTAACTTTTTACCTTTGCAATAAGTTTCATATTACAGCCATTTACTTTTTTATAACAATTTAGTTATTTGTAATTAATATGTGATATAAATAAATGTTATAAATTAATGTTACCATGCTTCATATAGACATCCTTAGATCCTATCAATTTATTCCACCATGCCCTACAATTAGATTATTTTCTATGAGTCATGATGAGATTCATCACCTTATTGTGTAAACTTTCTGAGGCAACATCCTTTCTTTAGTTAGTCTAGTTTCATCATTTCTTGAAAATGCAAGTACCCACAAATTAATAATCCTAAAATCCTTATTAATTCTTACAGAAAAGTTTTTGTGTTAAAATAAAGAAATATAAAGAAAATAATAAAGATTCCAAAGCACCTCATTTAAATATGTGGCATACAAAAATAAAAAAATAATAAAATAAAGTGATTTTACAAGTTACTGTCTTTCAGGTTTTATTTTTCACTGACATGCCCAAACAAGAAAAATGTTTGCATGCAACCAAACAATATATTAATATGGAGTTTAGTAAGGGAGAAAATATTGAAGTCCAATCTGTAAGCAGTTAGAGGACAATAGAATCTTGAGCCTTCAGCAGCTTGGTCCATAATGAATAAATCATGCCAGACCATAATAATAGGCTTGTTTGATAGAGTTGCAAAACTAATTAAAGAGGATACAACTGACGTCATGTATTTGGTCTCCAGTGAAGCATTTGAAACAGTGAATTATGTACTTTTACTTACAAATTAATTATAATTGCCTTGGATGAAAATAGAGTCACATGGATTGGGAACTGGCTGAAAGATCATAAACAAAAATAGTAGATTGCAATGAATCCAGTTGCAGGATAACTACAATGGGTTTTCACAATGGTCAAAAAGTTTTGTAAATCTCTATTTACTGGTTGTTGAAGAATATTTTTCCTCAATAATGTTGAGGTAGAAATGTTTTGGGGGTACCCAGTATAATAACCAAATAAAGAAATTAGACGTAAGTATAATGTTTCATATGAATTAGTAACTAATTTAGAATTTATGAGTTTGGCTTACATCAACCTTTGAAAATGTTTGTCATGTGAAAAGTATGCATCATAATATTCAGGTAACAGCTGGTGCCTTAAGAGAACAGAGTATTTCAGAGAACCACTTTCTGTTTAGGTACTATTAATTATATATATTATCTGCTTATTAAAGTAGGCTAATTAGGTTAAAGTAAGTTTAATAGCACCTTATTAGAAACATATCAAAGAAATAAAATGACATTTTCTAATTTTTACAAATTTGTGCTTATATTTTTCACCATATTTGTTCAAATTAAATAAATTTTACAGTAACAACAGAACAGTGTTAAGTATAAAAGATAGAAAATATAATATCTATTGACATTTTTAATTTGCAGGAAACTATCAGAAAACAGCTTTGAAAGTCTTCTTCATGAAAAAAGAATGAAATTATCTATGGATTTATAATATAGTAGAACAGTTTTTCCAAAATGTGAACCATAAGGTATTTTAGGAGTTATGTAATAGTGTTTTAAATTATATGTATTTGTGTATATGAGTAGGAAAAATAAGCAATTTAATCCATGACATAAATATTTATTTTAAATATATTTAAGTTAAAATAAGTCATCTCAAGAAAATATGAAGTAAAAATTTTTCACTTAATATTTATCAGTATAAAGTATAAAATGATATAAAATATGGCCAACTTCAAGTAATTGGTAAACAAGACTAATATTTGTGAAATGTTACAGATGATAGGTCATTATTGCCTTATATTGAGCCAGAACAATTTTTAATGACATGAATGGGTAACATTGAAATGGTACAAGTAAGATCCCAACAAAAAATAAAATTAAAATGATAACCAAACAAAAATAACCTACACAACATTCGAAATAGTGCAAAAATTTTATAGCTTCAGCAGATAATTCATTTATTTAAGCAATATTCTATTAATTGTTTCTGCATCACAGCAAAATAACCTAAAGAGTCTCTTGATGTTTACTAATATTTAACTTACTGGAGCAACGTATTCTGACTCTCTCTCCCTTCCAATTTTTAAACTTTGATAGAATAAAATAAAAGCATATCAAACATAAGATAGAAGGAATTATTGTCACGATTAGGTATAGCTTTAAATGGAAAGAGTAAACTCAATTCAGTTGAATTCAGTTGAATAAAAACTATTGCTCCAAGATTTTATTATCATTTATGTATTATTTTATATAACCTAAGAAGACAGGGGCTTGATGTAGTAGAGTAAAATGCACACATTAAGTAAAAAGCATATTTAAAAGTATTTTATACAAGCAGAAGCAAAAAAAAAAACAAACAAAAAACTTTTGGTTTGCACAACAGCCTCTCAAGGGTAAAGATGAGATTTACATCACTGGTTGTACTCAAAATTCACCCTGATGAGCATTGACGCCAACATTTAAGAGAGTATTCTCATAGGAGAGATTAGATGACCTGTCATGCTTTTGCCATTTCTTATTTACATGATTTTGTTGTCCTAATAATCATTCTTTGTAAAAACAATTTGCTGGCAACCTGAGTGTGTTTTAGTTATGTCCTTGGGAGTTGCCTGGCTGTGTTCAGCTAGAGCCCAGCTGTCATCTCCAAATATGGCGAAATTAGGAAATGGTGCACCATCTAATCCTATCCTTTTCTTGAACATTCTACTTGCAGAAACAGCTTTAATAATTCTCAGCTTTTGGAGCTGAAAAACAAGCACTACAACTTACCTTACAAATAGAATAGCAATAATGACATAAACTCTATCTATAAATTTCTGCTTCACCATAATTCTTGCTTGAATTAGGTTATGACCCTTGCCTTACCATAATTTTGCCTCAAATGTTAGCATATATTCATTAATCCATTAATTTTTTCACTTAGGACAAGTTTCCTAAGTGTCTACCCTGCTAGCTGTGCTATATATTGAAGATACATTGATGAAAAGATACACATTTTTCATGGCACTGGAGGGCATAATTAGGTAAATGAATACTATGGTTGATGTTTGTGTACTCCCAAAATGTATTTGTTGAAATCCTAATTCCCAGTGTGTTGGTATTAGGAGGTGGGACCTTTGGATGCTGATTAGGTCATGATGGTGAAGCTTTCATAAATGGGATTAGTGCCCTTATAAAAGAGGTTCAAGAGAGACCTCTTTCGCCTTTCACCATGTGAGTAAGCCAGTGCCATCTATAGAGAAAGTGGAGTCCTTACAAGATGCTGAATCTGCCAGCACCTTGATCTTTGACTTCCCAGCATCCAGAATTGTGAGAAATAAATTTCTATTGTTTAAGCCACCTAATTTATTGTATTTGTTATAGCAGCCCAAACAGGCCAAGACAATGAATAATTAACAATAAAAATAATATTTATAAGATTAGAAAGCAAAATGTTTTGGAGCTAGATTGAAGAGACATCCAACCCAGCCTTGTTGATCATAGAGGTGATGATGAATTGTATCTCAGAACAAATTATGTGTATTTGTATTTGTGTGTATGCATAATACATATATGTACATGCGTATATATATATATGCCATAAAAGCTAGACAAAGAGTACAGCTCTCTGAAAGGTCCAAGGAAAGAGAGTATGAAATGTTTAACGTGTTAAAAGATGTCGAATTCTACCAGAGGTAGAAGGAGGAGCTGGTACTATTCCTTCTGAAACTATTCCAATCAGTAGAAAAAGAGGGAATCCTCCCTAACTCATTTTATGAGGCCAGCGTCAGCCTGATACCAAAGCCGGGCAGAGACACAACAACAAAAAAGAGAATTTTAGACCAATATCCCTGATGAACATTGATGCAAAAATCCTCAATAAAATACTGGCAAACCGAATCCAGCAGCACATCAAAAAGCTTATCCACCATGATTAAGTGGGTTTCATCCCCGGGATGCAAGGCTGCTTCAACATATGGAAATCAATAAACGTAATCCAGCATATAAACAGAACCAAAGACAAAAACTACATGATTATCTCAATAGAAGCAGAAAAGGCCTTTGACAAAATTCAACAACCTTCATGCTAACAACTCTCAATAAATTAGGTATTGATGGGATGTATCTAAAAATAATAAGAGCTATCTATGACAAACCCACAGTCAATATCATACTGAATGGACAAAAACTGGAAGCATTCCCTTTGAAAACTGGCACAAGACAGGGATGCCCTCTCTCACCACTCCTATTCAACACAGTGTTGGAAGTTCTGGCCAGGGCAATCAGGCAGGAGAAGGAAATAAAGGGTATTCAATTAGGAAAAGAGGAAGTCAAATTGTCCCTGTTTGCAGATGACATGATTGTATATCTACAAAACCCCATCATCTCAGCCCAAAATCTCCTTAAGCTGATAAGCAACTTCAGCAAAGTCTCAGGATACAAAATCAATGTGCAAAAATCACAAGCATTCTTATACACCAATAACAGAGAAACAGAGAGTCAAATCACGAGTGAACTCTCATTCACAATTGCTTCAAAGAGAATAAAATGCCTAGGAATTCAACTTACAAGGGATGTGAAGGATCTCTTCAAGGAGAACTACAAACCACTGCTCAACAAAATAAAAGACGACACAAACAAGTGGAAGAACATTCCATGATCATGGATAGGAAGAATTAATATTGTGAAAATGGCCATACTGCCCAAGGTAATTTATAGATTTAGTGTCATCCCCATCAAGGTACCAATGACTTTCTTCACAGAATTGGAAAAAACTACTTTAAAGTTCATATGGAACCAAAAAAGAGCCCGCATTGCCAAGCAAAAAGAACAAAGCTGGAGGCATCACACTACCTAACTTCAAACTATACCACAAGGCTACAGTCACCAAAACAGCATGGTGCTGGTACCAAAATAGAGATATAGACCAATGGAACAGAACAGAGCCCTCAGAAATAATACCACACATCTACAACCATCTGATCTTTGACAAACCTGAGAAAAACAAGAAATGGGGAAAAGATTCCCTATTTAATAAATGGTGCTGGGAAAACTGGCTAGCCATATGTAGAAAGCTGAAACTGGATCCCTTCCTTACACCTTATACAAAAATCAATACAACATGGATTAAAGACTTAAATGTCAGACCTAAAACCATAAAAACCCTAGAAGAAAGCCTAGGCAATACCATTCAGGACATATGCATGGGTAAGGACTTCATGTCTAAAACACCAAAAGCAATGGCAACAAAAGCCAAAATTGACAAATGGGATCTCATTAAACTAAAGAGTTTCTGCACAGCAAAAGAAACTACCATCAGAGGGAACAAGCCACCTACAGAATGGGAGAAAAGTTTTGCAATCTACTCATCTGACAAAGGGCTAATATCCAGAATCTACAATGAACTCAAACAAATTTACAAGAAAAAAAAAACCCCATCAAAAAGTGGGCAAAGGATATGAACAGACACTTCTCAAAAGAAGACATTTATGCAGCCAAAAGACACATGAAAAAATGCTCATCATCACTGGCCATCAGAGAAATGCAAATCAAAACCACAATGAGATACCATCTCACACCAGTTAGAATGGCAATCATTAAAGAGTCAGGAAACAACAGGTGCTGGAGAGGATGTGGAGAAATAGGAACACTTTTACACTGTTGGTGGGACTGTAAACTGGTTCAACCATTGTGGAAGATGGTGTGGCGATTCCTCAAGGATCTAGAACTAGAAATACCATTTGACCTGGCCATCCCATTACTGGGTGTATACCCAAAGAATTATAAATCATGCTGCTATGAAGACACATGCACACGTATGGTTACTGCAGCACTATTCACAGTAGCAAAGACTTGCAACCAACCCAAATGTCCATCAATGATAGACTGGATTAAGAAAATGTGGCACATATACACCATGGAATACTATGCAGTCATAAAAAATGGTGAGTTCATGTCCTTTGTGGGGACATGGATGAAGCTGGAAACCATCATTCTCAGCAAACTATTGCAGGGACAAAAAAACCAAACACCACATGTTCTCACTCATAGGTGGGAATTGAACAAGGAGAGCACTTGGACACAGGAAGGGGAACATCACACACTGGGGACTCTCGTGGGGTGGGGGAAGGGGGAAGGGATAGCATTAGGAGGTATACGTAATGCAAATGACGAATTAATGGGTGCAGCACACCAACATGGCACATGTATACATATGTAACAAACCTGCACGTTGTGCACATGTACCCTAGAACTTAAAGTATAATAATGATAAAAAAAAAAAGATGTTGAGTATACTGGAGAGCAGAGTTTGAGTAGAGGATAATGAGACAAGGCTGGAGGGGCTCTGTCTTGGTCTGTGTTGTGTTTTTAATAACAATATCTGAGACAAAGTAATTTATCAGAAACAGAAATTTATTGGCTGATGATTTTGAAGACTGGAAGTCCAATATCAAGGTGCTATCATCTCACGAAAGCTTTCTTACTGTGTGATCACATGGTGGTAAGAAAGAGGTCAAGAGAGGGTAAGAGGGGGCTGAACTTACCCTTTCATAATGGTGCTAATTCCACCTGTGAGGATGGAGCTCTACAGGCCTAATAATCTCTTAAAACTCCCAACACTGAATACTGTTACAATGGCAATTACATTTCAACATGAGTTTTAGAGAGGACAAATGTTCAAGCCATAGCAGGCTCCAAGTGTTGTGTACTCTACAATTCCGGAAGCACTATTTATATACACTATGCCACCAGGTGAAAGAAGTCAGGATCTAAGTTAGAATAGAAACAGTGAGGATGGAAAGAACTATCTAGGAGGTAAATTAAACAGAAGTTGGTGATTGGATAGCGGCGTGAAAGAGAAAAAGAGATTTTTGCTGGAACAGTTGCATGGGTGGATGGTGCTAAACATAGGAGGAGTCAGTTTCAGGTTGACTTGAGGTAGTTTGAACTTGTTGAGGTGTTCTTGAGATAGTTTGAACTTGTTGGCTTTGAGGTATACATGGGAACTCTAGTGGCTGGTTCTAGTAGACAGTTATATATGAAGTTTTGCAATTCAAGAGGAGAATCTGGATTAAGATATGTATTTTGAAAGGATAGTCATTGAAGCCATGGGAATTGAAGGATAATGGCAAGAAAGAACATGTAGACTGAGATCATTAAAGGGCTTAGCGTACCCTGAAGATCAGCAATAATTGAAAGATAAACACAAGAGGAGGAGAATACAAACTGGTATGAGACACAGCTACTAGACAGAGTGAACTTTTAGAAAACTGGTTGATATACTGAAAGGTTAGAAAGCAGTATTAGACATAGCAATAGCTCCTGAAATAATTTTTATAATCCCAAATTTGAAAAACAGAAAGAAAAATTCGTCATTTTTCTGGTTTTATGTAGTGCTATAGCTGTATAGCTGTATAATCCTAGAGCTATAATAATTATTAAAGAATATCTATGTCGATTTTATAAATTACTTTCAATAATCCAGGTTTTAGCTTAACATACATGTAATTAAGATCCCATTTTCCAAAATAATACAGAAATGTGTAAATCACAGGTAAGCAGAGGAAAGCCAGCCAGTTTTTTTTTCTTACACGCACACACCACACACACAAACACACCTCACAGACCAAATGGATGCAGAATACTTTTTCTAAAAAGAGACAAGAAAATGCTAGTAAATATACTTCTAAACTTTCTATATAAGGAAATAGATAACAACTGGTTCTTGTTTATGGTTAAAACTTAGTATTAATTTTCAAGAAAGTAAATGAAAACATGGAGGAATAGAAAAGATATAGAGAGCCCTAATTTCTTTAATCAAAATATTAGTATTGCCCCCATTCTTAAACACAGATGAAAAATGCCAATATGAGTTTCTTTTTTTTCTCAGCCAAACATATTATGAAAATAAGAAATAAGAATGAGTAATAAAATGTCACGCTATCGGCAGAAGAAAGAAAACAAAAATACAAAATTTTGAATGAAATGTTATTTGTATTCTGTGTAAAATATCATTATTTGCTCTTAATTACTGTTGTTTTCTTGGTACTTTAGGAAGATGGGAACAAATGAGAGAGACTTCAGTGGGCACATTGTTCTTCATAACATAGATTGTTATTAAAAACTCTGTACATTGTTCTGAATTTGAAGATGATGCTTTTTTTAATCACTGGCATGTGACTGTGTATATAGAAATCCAAAACATGAAGCAATCAGTCCATCAATTGGTTATTTTGTTTACACAAAATCAGAAGAGTTCATTTGACTGATTCCCCTATCCCTGGATGTTTGGGCATTAAATATGTAACCCAGATGTCAGTTAGGACCACCTTGTCCTCCTTGAGATATAGATAAGATTGGCTTGAATCATGATACTACTTTGTGGAAGGCTGAAACCCTTACAAAATATGTGAGATTCAGAGAGCTTGAATTCCAATGCCTCCTCTTCCTTCAGCCTTCTCTTTCTGTGTTTGTTTCCTGTCTCTTTTATCCACTACATGATTTCAGATTTAGACTCTGAACTTTTAAAAAAAAGTTCACAAAACAAAAATGTAGCTCACTCACATGAAGCATTTGTAAGCATAGAAATCCTTTTAGGAGGTTGTGACAAGGGGAGATTAAGAGGAAAGAATATTTACACTGTTGCAAGAAAAGTAACTTCAAAGTTAGTAAAAGTCACTCTGATTTCTTCAGCCATCCTTCTGGATGGGAATTTGCACTGACCCTTTAGCCCTTCTGGAATTGTGCTATGGGATAAATTGATGTGTTTTTATATGTAGGTATACCTCATTTTATTGTGCTTCACAGATACTGCACTTTTGACCAATTGAAAGTTTGTGGCAACCGTTGTCAGCAAGCCTCTATTGGCACCATTTTTCCAACAGCATGTGCTCACTTCATGTCTCTGCATTATATTTTGAAAATTAACACAACATTTCCAACTTTTACATTATTATTACATTTGCTAGGGTGATCTGTGATCAGTGATCTTAGTTGTTACTATTGTAATTATTTTGGAGCACCACAAACCTCACTCATATAAGAGGGTGAAGTTAGTTGATAAATGTTGTGTGCCTTCTTACTGCTCCACCCACTGGCCATTTCCCTGTCTCTCTTCCTCTCCTTGGGTCTCCCTATTCCCTGACACACAACAATATTGAGTTTAGGCCAATTTGCAATACTATAATGGCCTCTAAGTGTTCAAGTGAAAGAAGAGTTGTATGTGTCTCACTTTAAATCTAAAGCAAGAAATGATCAAGCTTAGTGAGGAAAGCATCTCAAAAACTGAAACTGGTCAAACACTAGGCCTCTCTTGTCAAACAGCCAAGTTATGAATGCAAAGGAAATGTTCTTAAGTTAAAAGTCCTACTTCAGTGAACATACAAATGATAGGAAAGCAAAATAGCTTATTGTTGACCTGGAGAAAGTTTGAGTGGTCTAGATAGGAGACCAAATGAACTACAACATTCCCTTAATCCAAAACATAATTCAGAGCAAGGCTGTAACTCTATTCAATTCTATGAAGGCTGAGAGAGGGGAGGAAGCTGCAGAAGAAAAGTTGGAAGCTAGCAGTGGTTGGTTCATAAGGTATAAGGAAAGAAGCCATCTCCATAACACAAAAGTACAAGGTAAAGCAGCAAGTGCTAATACAGCAAGTTATCCAGAAGGTCTAGCTAAGATCACTGATGAAGATGGTACACTAAACAACAGATTTTCAATGTAGAAGAAACAGCCATATATTAGAAGAAGATATTACCTAGGATTTGTGTAGCTAGAGAGGAGAACTCAATGCCTAGCTTCAAAGATTCAAGGGACAGGTTGACCCTCTTGTTAAGAGCTAATGCCGCTGGTGACTTCAAGATGAAGCCAGTGCTCACTGACCACTCCAAAAATCCTAGGGCCTTTAAGAATTATGCGAAGTGCACTTTGCCTGTGTTCTCTAAATGGAACAACAAAGCCTGGATGACAGCATATCTGTTTATATCATAGTTTACTGAATATTTTAAGCCTACGATTGAGCCCTAATGCTGAGAATAAAAAGATTTCTTTCAAAATATTACTTCTTATTGACAATGCAACTGGTCACCAAAAAGCTCTGATGTAGATATACAAGGAGATCAATGTTTTCATGCCCACTGGCACAACATCCATTCTGCAGCCCACAGATCAAGGAGTAATTTCAAATTTCAAGTCTTATTATTTAAGAAATACATTTCATAAAGCTATGGCTACCATATATAGTCATTCCTTTGATGGATTTGGGCAAAATCAATTGAAAACCTTCTGGAAAGAATTAATCATTCTCAACGCCATTAAGAACATTCATGATTCATGGGAGGAGGTCAAAATACTAACATTAACAGGAGTTTGTAGGAAGTTGATCAAACTCCTATGGATGACTTTGAGGGGTTCAAAACTTCCAATGGAGGAAGTAACTGCAGATAGTCTAGAAATATCAAGAATACTAGAATTAGAAATGGTGAAGATGTGACTTAATTGCTACACTCTCAGGATAAAATTCGAAATGGTGAGAAGTTGCTTCTTATGGACGAGCAAAGGAATTGTTTGTTGAGATAGAATATCCTGGTGAAGCAGCTGTGAATATTGTTGAAATGACAACAAAGGGTTTAGAATATTCCATACACTCAGTTGATAAAGCAGTGGCAGGGTTTGAGAGGACTGACTTCAATTTTGAAAGAAGTTCTACCATGTGAAAATGCTATCAAACAACATTACATGCTACAGAGAAATCTTTTGTGAATAAAGAGTCAACTGATGTGGGAGATTTTGTTGTTGTCTTATTTTAAGAAATTGCTACACCACCCCAACCTTCAACAAACACCACCCTGATCAGTCAGCAGCCATCAGGGAAGATCCTCCACCAGCAACAGAATTAGGATGCCCTGAAGACCTAGACAATTGTTAGTGTTTTTAAGCAATAAAATATTTTTAAAGTATGTATAATTTTAGACATAATGTTATTGCACACTGAGCAGAGTACAGCATAATATAAACATACCTTTCATGTGGACTGAAAACACCCCCAAAAAATGAGACTCACTTTATTGTGATACTTCCTTTACTGCTGTGATTTGGAACCAAACTTGTGATAGTTCCAAGCTATGCCTCTATATACACTGATATTTAAACGACAGCATTGTTTGTAATGGTTAAAATAAGAAATAATTGTTTCCTTATACAAGAGCATGATTAAATCAATCAAGATAATCCATACAGTACAATTTTGAGCAGTCACTTAAAAAGAATGAAAATCTACACATTCTTAAAATCTCCAAAATGTATTATGAAGTGAAAAAAAATCAAGGTGCAAAATGATGAATGTGGTATGTTCCCATTTGTGGACATATATAAACATGTTTGGAACTGGAAAGATACCAAAATTTATTATCACAGTTCCTTTTAAGGGGAGGTTCTGGGTTAGATGGAATGAGTTTTCTTTTCTGTTTTATAATTTAGTACTGTTTAATAAAATTTAATTTATATTATTTTAAATTAATAATACTTGATTTAATTTAGATACATTGTCTTATCTGATTCAGAATAGCTTAACCACTCTTTTATGATTATTAGAAAAAAAGTTGCTACTACAATAAAATCCCAAGAACTTAACATACTCCTCTCCACTTCACATTCTAAGCTCTGGCCACCCTGGCTTCCCCCCTTCCTTGTCAATTTGCCAAGTCTATTCTCAAACTAGAGCCTTTGTACTTGCTCTTTCCTCTGCTTAGCTTGGAATTCTCTTCTCCAGCTGCCTTACTTCATTTGAGTCTCTATTTAAATGTCACCTCTTCAAAAGATACCTTCTGTGACCATCCTGTTTACCCTAAGTTCCCTAACCCACCTAGTCATCATTCTCTAACCCTGTTTCACCTGCTTCATTTCAATTGTTATTCCTTTAAATTACTTATTGTGTTTGCCTCTGTGGGTGTATTTCCCCTACTAGAACATTAACTTTATAAGATCAGTGTTTTATCTATTGCTATAATTTCAATGCCCAATAGTAAGCACTTAGTTAATGAATGCATGAGCAAATGAATGAAAATGAATAAAGTAAGGAGTTCACACGTGCCCTTTGGGTCTCATCTTAGGAGCTTACAAAAACAATTTTCTTTTTAAGAGGAATCCATGTGTCAAATCTTAAACATTACATTTATTTTGAGTATTTACTCTACATAACTTACAGGACTCAAGACTTGAAGTAGGTTTTGATAAAATTATTAGAATAATAGATATCATCTAGGATTTCAGGAGGCTAATATAATTCTCAGGAGGCTGAGGCAGGAGAACCGCTTGAACCCAAGAGGTGGTGGTTACAGTGAGCCGAGATCACACCACTGCACTCCAGCCTGAGTGACAGAGTGAGACTCTGTTTCAGTAATAATAATAATAATAATTCTAAAAATTTGAACCATTACTGTGTGCTGATGCTTGCATTTTAAAAGGTAATCTTCCCAGTAATCTTATGAGCTGAGCCCTATTAGGATATTCATCTTCCAGGAAGGAAAGGGATTGCTCAAGATCATGCAAGCACTTACTAACCTCAAATTCCCAGAGGACTCAAGATACTCTGATAAATTTTGCCATCAATTGACTTGCTTAAACAAGGTATCTTGTGTTTTTCTCATAGCAGGGAAGGGGATGGCAGCATCTGCTAAATGTTTTTAACAGAAATAGTAACGTGGTAAATTAAATTATAGTTGCATGCTAAGAAGAAAAGGTTCTGTTTTTCTCAACACATTCATATTCATTTCATAGAATCATCAAGGTAAACAAATTTTCATTTTTTATTTATAACAATTACTAGTGTTAGAGAATAGTCTATAGACATGGAATAGATGAAAAAAAAAAAACATATATTAGGGAAGACTTATGGATTGTGTGCTCCAGGTAAGACTGCCAGCCTTACCATTTTCCCCTAACCCTTGACACTGCCAGTCTCCTCACTAAAAACTGAATAAGGGACAAAATCCAATAAATAATCTATAATTAGAATTAAATAGTCACCTTTTCCTCAGAATAAATCCCGTTGAGTCTTACCTTTCCTTTTCCTCTCAGGTAGCACCAGAAACAGCAGCCTCCAAGGTCTTTCACCACTCTGCAAATTCTTACCACGCATGGCTCTGCGTATCCCTTGACCTGACGCAATCCCCAGTCCTCCCTAATCTCTAAATTCCTCCACTGTATCTACTGGATATCATAATCTAAAGTCAGCAAAATCTCCTATTTTATCGAACCCTTTTGTAAACATTTTTCTCTCTCTTTTTTTTCACTAACTTGATTCTCTCTGGGACACTCAAGTGTGGCTTACCCCTCTTTTATACCATACTTCACTAGGCCCGGAGTTATTCTGGTAAGCAGAATAACTCCTCCCCTTGTCCCCAAAGATGTCCACATTTAAACCTTAGAATCTGTGAATATGTCCCCTTACATGGCAACATGGACTTTGTAGATGTGATTAAGTTAAGGAACTTGAAATGGGAAGATTATTTTGAGTTACTTAGGTAAGTCCATTGTAATCATTTTGGATTCTTATAAGAGGGAGGCAGAAGTGTTGGAGTCAGGGAGAGATTTGAAGATGCTAACTGCTAGCTTTGAAGATGGAAGAGGTCAGGAGCCAAGAAATGCAAGCAGCCTCTATGAAGCTGGAAAATGCGAGGAAACAGATTTTTTCCCTGAAGCCTCCAGAAGGAATACAGCCCTGCTGACACCTTGATTTTGGCCAGTGAAAAATGCTGCAGACTTTTGACCTTGAGAACTGTAAAATAATAAATATATGTTGTTTTAAGACACTAAATTTATGGTAATCTGATACAGCAACAATAAGAAACCAACACAGATGTCTTTCTTGCTTATCTTTGTTATTTCCAGACCATACTCCTCAACCCTCTTAAAGACCCCTAGCTCCTTTGAGGTATGTGCCATCAGGCGAAACCATCTGCCACTCCTCCTTATTGCTGTCATCTGCCAACCCTCTCATTATTCCATTTCATTCATTAAAAGTATCTGCTCTCTTCTCACTGTCTTTCCACCATATTTTTATCATCCTTTATGCTGACATCTGCATCAGGATACACCTGATGCGTCTGATACATCTTCCACTTGGACATTGCAATTTCTTGACCTGCTTACATTCAAAGATCTTTTCTTCTGCCTCCTCCACCTCCAATCTTAGAGTCATACTATAAATCTTTTCAGAAATAATGACAGAAGTACTTCCAGATTCTCAATTTAAGGCTTTTTACTCTCAAACTTTCACATATCATTCCATTTTACTTTCTCCAGTGCTTTTATTCTAATAACCTCCTGAGCTGCCTTAGATTTGGTTTATTGACCTATATTTTACCATCTGTCACCTCATCATGCCCTCACTTTGGGTTTTCCATCCTAGATTGAAAGAATGTTCCATCATTATATCATTTCATTTTAGAAATCCTCAACTCCCTCACTTGTTTCTCCTTCCACAATACTACCATGACAAAACTCAAATCCACATAAAGTCTTAGCCATTTGACTTATTCTCATAACTGGATAATAACACATCATCCTGCTGACTGGATTCACTTGAAATACATGACCATAAATATCTATTGGTTCTTAAGCATCGCCACTAATTCTGTCACATTTTTTTAAATTACATTTTTTCTGTCCTCAACGTATCAATTCTCCCACCTCTCATTTTTCAAGTTAAGAAAGCGATTAAGTAAGAACTTTATGGAACTAGCACTTTATGTAACTTTATGTAACAAACTAACCACTGGGGAAATCAAGTGAAAAAGTGTTTTAGAAATAAAGGAGAGAATATTTGCTTTCAAGATAAAGAGATGGAGATAGTCCATATATACAATTATTTGAGAAGTTTTATTAAAAAGGGAGAATTGAGAAATAGTAAAGGGGAATAGTAGGATAATGTTTTTTGTTTGTTTTTTTTTTTTAGTTGAGAGACATTATAGTGTGTTTGTGTGCTAAAATATCTCAGTAGGGGAGGAAACGTTAAGGATTTGGAATTACTGGTGCTATTAGTTTTAATAAGATTTATAACATAATAGAGCAGGAGAGACGGTGAATGATTACATGAGCAAAGAACTTGGGTAATATACAGGAAGAAAGATTGGCCTCATATAGGAACAAAGCCACCGTTACATACAAGCAGATGCAAGCTGGTAGGTAGATTTACTGAGTGCCTCAGCACCCAGCATGCAGAGTCTTTCTCTTTTCCATGTGCTCTACACTTTGTGTATGTGACAGCCTTTAAACATTCTGAATGTAATCCTCACAAAAATCTTATGGAATCTTCTTTTACAGTTAAAGAAACTGGGGCTTCAGAGGTAAAGTAATCCAAGACCACAGTGGTACAAATGGCAGGGCAGGACTCAAAGGCAGGCCAGTCTAACTACATAGCTTTCCCTTTCCAGCCACTTCCCTGGTTCTTATGTCATTGTCTTACCTGGGGTTTGTAGTGCCTGCAATGAAAACTCCCCACTTGGGGTAGAGGTAAATCGAAAATAAAGTAAGCTTAAATACAGGTTAGTTTTCAATGTCTGTGCCTCATGCCTTCTTTCTCATTTTTGCTACCCCTTTTCTCCCTTGGCATAGTGACATCGATAGTTCTTTCTAATGACACTAATTGCTTCTTTTACAACCCTTACCAGAAACTTTGAAAGTTGGATGTTTTCCTGAGGCAGAGATTTGAGTACAGTGGCAGGATACAAACCAGCAGCAGTTGCAGAAGGGCGCTTTGCTCTTTTAGTGAGCACCTGACTGTTTCTCTTATTGGCCAAAACAAATATGGCCTAGCAAATGCTTGACTTCTTAATAGCTGTGAGATTATTCATGAATAAGTCCCCTAATTAATTTATAATTATGTGTAGTTTATTGCTCTATGAGACTAAGAACACGTTAAAGACTTTTGAGTTGAGGCAACCTGAGGTGGGCCATCCTCCAGCATATTAGAGCTCATTGTTTCATAAAGCAAAGACTTTTTGCAGATCAAGGAGATCCACTTCTCTACCTACTGCTTTTAAATTAGTTCTGCACAAATTTTTTTGTAAGTATTCAAGATTCTTACTTTTTTAATATATACCTTTTGGAAACCACTTAAAAATGAACAACTATTCATTCCGTCTGGCTCTCAGTGTGTGTGTGTGAGTGTGAGTGTGCATGCATATGCACCCTTGATTTTTCTTATCTCCTGATTATTGGTGGTAAACGGTATAAAGATTTAACATAGTTTATTGCTTATGAGGCATTTCCATTCTAGAATATTATACCTTAAAAGAATTAAAGTTTGTGTGTTTGGTGAGTTCATCTGTTCCTAATAGTCCTTTGTATACCACTAGTATTTTTTTTTTTTTTTTTTTTTGAGACCAAGTTTTGCTCTGTCACCCAGGCTGGAATGTAGTGGTAAGATCTCAGCTCACTGCAACCTCCCCCTCCTGGGTTCAAGCAATTCTCCTGCCTCAGCCTCCCAAGCAGCTGGGACTACAGGCATGTGCCACCATGCCCAGCTAATTTTTGTATTTTTAGTAGAGATGGGGTTTCACTATGCTGGCCAGACTGGTCTTGAACTCCCGACCTCAGGCTTCCCAAAGTGCTGGGATCACAGGCTTGCGCCACCCCCCACCCCGGCCATATACCACTAGTATTAATATTATAAAAATTGGCAATTATCGGCCGGGCGCGGTGGCTCACGCCTGTAATCCCAGCACTTTGGGAGGCCGAGGCGGGCGTATCACGAGGTCAGGAGATCGAGACCATCCTGGCTAACACGGTGAAACCCCGTTTTTACTAAAAACACAAAAAATTAGCCAGGCGTGGTCGCGGGCGCCTGTAGCTCCAGCGACTCGGGAGGCTCAGGCAGGAGAATGGCGTGAACCCGGGAGGCGGAGCTTGCAGTGAGCCGAGATCGCGCCACTGCACTCCAGCCTGAGCGGCAGAGCGAAACTCCGTCTCAAAAACAAAAAAAAAATTGGCAATTATCGTAAAAAGAGTTCACATTTAGTGAAGGTCTACTCTTTGTATTTTACACACATCTTATTTAACCTGGGCTTGTTTCTGTGTCTACTTCATCCCAAATCAATTCCTGGGTAGAAGGTGAAAATTTTTTTTCCACAGAAGAAAGTCAGCCTCTCTAATTTACTTGTAGTGAATATATAGTATTATTTAACTTTTTAATAATTTCAAGCTATTTCCTCACTTTGGCATATAGAAAGTTCAAAAGTCTTATAATTTTCATCTTTTCTTTAATTTTTGTATGTTCTGGTTATAAACTGTTTCATCAAACTAGTAGATACCGAATTAGCAAATTGCCTTGTTGATTAATCTGGCCCATTAAAATTAATACAAAGAAGGTCTTCATGAGATAAATTTAGTAAGTTTAATTTTTTTGATACCATGCACTGTTGCAAAGGGTAAAATCAATCAATATTTATTAATTCACAGTGAATAAAGAGATCCCCAACATAATTACATAATATTTACAATTATAAAACATTAATAATTACATTAATCAAGGCACATAAGGAAAAGTCAAAATGTCTCCACATGAACATTCTTTAAAATTCAATGTAGAGTTAAGAAATCTTATTAAAAGAAAATGATTGTAAATATAAAACATATCAATTGTTTTCATAATGCCGATTTCCTTTGAGGAGTAGCTCACATGTTAAGCAATATTTTACTACTGGAATTAATTACTTAAATGTCCATCCTATCAGTGAAACAAATAAAAAGTAAAATTGACAGAAATTTGTATCATGCGCTATGAATCTCTGACCATGAATTTGGCCATATGCTGGAATGAAAGATTCCATGCCCTAATCGTCTCACTGATAAATATTTATTTACTAAGTAGCTTTAACTTCTTAAACAGTTATCATGTATGAGAATTAATTGAGTCTATGGCCATACCACTCTGAATGCGCCTGATCTCCTCTGATCTCGGGAGAATTAATTGAATATAATCTGTGACTTTGGACAAGTTTCTGAACACCTGAGGCTTAACATTTACTTTTTTTTTTCTATCTGCAGAACTGGAGTTGTCATAGCTACTTCATTTATTTATTGTGATGAAATGTAATTATGTATATAGAACAGAGGGTGCAAGCTGAAATGCTCCATTGAATCTGGTCCACAGAACACTTTGTTTGGCATGTACGCTGATTTAAAGATAATCTCAGCCAATATTTGAAATTGAGAAAATTTTATATAAAAATGAAGATTTCTGATTTTTCTTAAAAATTCAGAAGATGTGGCAGCAGTGAGCCTACATTCTTGGAGGCAACCACTGTTTGTATATTGAAAGGCCTAAAATGTTAAGTGCTTTCTTGACAAGCTTGAGCTGCTCAGCCTATCTGGAGATTCGTTTCGTCTCACCAGATAGGCGCCCAACCTAGCAGCAAAGGATCCCCAACCGGCAAGCCCTTCTATCAGCTGGTCTAGCTACGCCTCACCCAGCTCTTCATTTACCAGGCTTCACCTACCTACCAGCCTGCTAAATGGCTCAATGAAGCCAATCACATCCACCTGTGGGAACCAGGTGGTTCCTTCTGTGACTGCAAAGCCTGTCTCTCACAGTCCCTGCTGGCTCACTGATACAAGTGCAACCGTGTGTGGCACTCCTCGCCCAGGCTATCAGCATTGCAACTAGTAGACTGCTGTCAATCACATCTACCCAGTGTCAGGTGTCATGTATTTGGCTGTATCATCCTATAGAGGGCAGGAAATCCTGTCCTCACAAATGAATGAGTAGGAGATTGTCAAAATGAATGGAGGTGTGTTTTTAGAGAGGGAACTTGCTTGTCAGTTCTTCACACTCATGTTCAGTCTCCTTCACTGGTTGATTTTGCCTTCCTGGCTGGCATAGATAGCTGCATTGTTGTATAGTGTATAGCTCAATTCTATATACATAAAGCTCTTAATATGTGTAGTTAATTTATTATATTATGAGAGAAGGTAGCATTTGAGGTAGACCTTCAGGGCAGAGAATGTGAGGTGGAGATAGGAAGAAGGTCGGGTGGGGGGATTCATTACAGATAATTACTTCCTTGTAATGTGTTGACTTAGATCTCCTTCCCAAGAACATGAGAGTCTTTTGCCTCAGTTGTGTTAGATCCTGAAACTCCTAACCTTAAGTTCTATTATCATCCCTGCTCTATTCTCATTCAACCAATGCTGAGAATAATCAAGGCACAACATATTAAGCAGAGGCTTGGGAGATGAGAATCCATTCTAAGAGATCTGCTAAGGTGAGAATAGAATTTCTTGCAGAGAATAGAAGAATATAGTGTTGGAGAGATAGGGTAGGACCATATTAAACATCAATATCCTCTGAGCAGTTTGTGCTGTATTTCCAAGCCAACATTTTAAGAAAGGGTGTCTGATTTATGGTCAGGTCATCCTTTAGCCATGTGGAGGATGGGTGGGAGCCAAGTTTTCAAAAGTGTTCAGTGGAGCCAAAAAGTTGATTGGAGGTGCTATAGGCATTCTTCAAGCACATAATTCCAATGCAGTTTTTAAAAGATAATTTAACATTTTCAAACAGATTAAAAGTCATGCACAGAATAAAAAATTTTGAATATTGGAGACCTCATGGTATTGAAAGGTGCTGCTGGCTTAACTCCTTTGTTGAATATGCTGAACTTGGGGTAAATCTCCCCTGGCTGCTTTTGCACATTTATTTGAGGCACTTATAAAAATATATTTGATTAGGGAGTTTACTGCTCCACATTGGTTTTGATTTTGTGCTCTTTGTTTATGTAGATGTTTGTGTTTTTAACCCATTTTGCCCTTTGAGAATATTCAAGTAAAAATACTGTTTCCAGATCCATGGTTTGAAATCACACATCTGGCAAAGGCAGGCACATCAGCTGGGTACAGGTTCTCACCACACTTTGTCAGTTGCACAGTAATAAATAAATGCTTAGTGCCTAGAATGGAGATAATATTATATTGTACTATTTTTTGCACTTACATTAAGTGCACTTACATTAAGCTCTATTTAATATTTGCCCATTTTATATTTTACAATCTCACTGGACATTTCAGTGGCCTCTTTTTTGCCTAATATTTATCAACAATATATGTATTTATGTTTTATTGGAGAGGTAACATAATTACCCTTGAAATCAGAAGTGAATTTTTAGCTAAAAATAAGTTTAAAACTAGCATTTAAAAATTGATGGCTATAATGAAAATCATTTGGCTGAAAATAATATGTAAGTTGTAGCACCAACTACTTTCACAACTAGTGGTAAATACCATGAAAACAGAATAGAACATAAGGGTAAGAGTTCATGGTTTTGATTTTTTTGTTGCTTGGGGGTTTGTTTGGACAACCTACTGTATTATATATAGTGCCCCAAGTTGTGATATGAATCACACTGCTTTGAGACCTAGGCATGAGGAGCCTCTGCCCTGGATCCCATGCTTTAGAGGGTTCTATTTTTTGTTCTTTGTAGCTACCTCCCTTTTCATAAAGCAAATGAGTTCATTAAATTAAAGAATAATTCCAACTGTTTTCCAGACCATGTTCTTGGTGTCCTGTATTCCAGAATTCTCTGCCCACAAGTCTACTTCCAAGGTCTACATGGAGTTCTTACCTGGGTCAATCCCCCTGAAACATCTATGCTGGTGGTTTGTATACCCCTAGGGCCGAGGAGTGGTGAACAGGTGTCTTTTTATTGATTGTTTCTCCAGCTTTGACTTGTGGTCAAGATGACCACTTACATGCATGAAAAGCACCTCAAGGTGTGAAATGAGGCCAGAGACAAGGAGAGAAGCTGATCAGACTGCAGACTGGGGGCCAATTGATATGATGCCACCATATACCACAGCAGGACTCTGTGGAGTCCAGAATCCTAAATTCAAATCTGGTCATCCACATCCTTATGGAGGTATATTTCTCAAGGTAGTGCCACGGAATCCTTGGGGTGTCCTTTCACCAGCTGGAAATCTCTGTAGCTGGTGGTGCCTTCTGCCTGAGTGTTGCTTGCACCCAATAAGCTCGTTCTACCTACTTTGCCTGGCAGGCTGCATTCACCTCACACTACCAGCTCAGATACAATACCTGCCAAGGGCGAGTGAGGCATGGAGTGGCAAGGGGTGTGTCGGTAAGCAAGCATGGGGTCCTGCCACTATGCACAGCCAGGCATACTGGCTGCTGCAGCAGGGCAGGCAGCTCCAGGTGCCAGCACAAGTGCCAGCTCTATGCCAGGCTGCAGCTGGACCAGATGTACCACACGTGGCTTCCACTATGGGCACCTGTGTTTGGACAAGGGGATCACAGTGGGATCTGGAAGCTTGGAGATGTCAGGAACCGCAGAGCCCCAAAGAGGGTGTCACAGCCCTGGCTTGGGGAGCCCCTAGGTCAGGGCTTCCCAAAGGCCCACAGCTCCTCTCTCCTTCCTGTCGCCCACTACATGGCAAGAGGGGCTGGGGCGCATTTCAGTCCAGCCATTCAGTGGGTCCTGAGTTCTTGTCCCACCTCCAGGAAGAATGAGGTACATGACAACTGGAGGGTGAGCAAGGTGGAGAGGAGCTTCGTTGAGTGACAGAACAGCTCTCAGGAGACCCAAAGTGGGTAGCTCCTTTCTGCAGCAGGTCTTCCTGACGAGTGTCCTGCTCTCAGTGAAGAGAAGGCCTAGAGTGGGTAACACCTTTCCACAGGCAGGCTGCTCCAATGTCCGTTGGGGTCTAGCTGAGTCCAGGGTTTTTATGGTCTCAGAAGGGAGGAAGTGTGTGCTGATGGGTCCATGGGCAGCCATGGGTGGGCCTGAGAAAAGCACCATAAATTCTCACTCTGGGCCATAAACTCCATCCAGAACTGGCAGCCTGGCCTCCAGAGTTCAGGTCGTCCTTGGCTTAAAAGTGAGGTTTCACCAGGGACCCACCCCTTTCAGCCCAAGAACCTGTCTGCTTCCTGCCATCAACATGCCATCCACTATGCCCAGGCTGTTCATGTGGAGGAACACCTGCAGTCCATTGCCAAACCACCCTTCAGCCCTACTTCTGGCCTCCCTCCCTGAGCTCATCAGTGCCCATAGCTTCAGAGGGGGCCAAAGGAGAGTAGGGATGGGCTGTCATGTCAGCGCTGCCCCAAGTGTGCACATACCTGGCTAGATGGCAACAGTGCCTAGGTTCAACTTCAACTTTGCTCCAAAATCAAAGTGGGTGCCAGGAGCAGAGAGAGACCAGGGAGCAGGAGCAGGCACTTCCAAGCCTGCAGGGGTAGGGAGCTGCTTTCTGAGCCCCTGAGAGTGCAGGTATGCCCAGGTCTAGAGCTGCCGCTACCCAGCTGCAGCTGTGCTTGGGAGTACAGGGCTCCTGCCCCTTTAACTTGATAGGGGACAGGGCTCCTGCCTGTTCCTGGTCTCTACCAGCTCTACCACCCCTGCTGGAGCTGGTGTCCCTGCAGTGGCTGCTCCAGAAAGGCTACCACTATCAGTAAGACATAGAACATTTTCAATATGGTATGGGAGTCTTCATTTATATTCTTGTTCTAGGTCCTGCAAATATCAAAGGTTTTTCTGTATGAGATAAAATTCATATTATCCTTACAATAATCCTATAGGTGGACACAACTGTTTTCCGTACTTTAGAAGGGGGAATCAAGGCACAAGATAACTGCATAGCTATCTGTGGCCACACAGCAGTGAGCAAGGTTTTGAAGAAGGCTGGTATTGACATCCTAAGGTATCTTAACTACTGTACTGTGCTGCTTCCCAAAACACTGCACCAAAACTTCTCACAGAAAATTCCTGAACAACAAGAAAGCTGATGCCAGTAATTTATTGGATTCACCTTTCATGGTAATAAAAATTACCTAAGTCCATAATATATTTTATGCTGTAAAATTGATGTTTTTATAGCCCCTGATGTTATAATGTCACTTTGTAAGAAAACATTCAGCACACAAAAACAAGGCTCTTCTCTTTCATCATTTACTGAACAGCTTAATGTTTTCAACACACACACACACACACACACACACACAAACAAAATTCAAATGTCTCAATAAAAATTTGTAGATCTATTCAAAGTAAATTGCATTGCAATGAAGTAGGCATTACTCTATACACAGATTTATGAAATCTACTTTTGACATTGTAATGAGTCTTTTGCATACATAAATTGCTAAAGAAAACATTGCCTAATAATTCTGTTTCAGAGAAGAATCAAACAATATGCAACATACTAGGTGCCTCTTTAAAGGAAAGAATTATGTGGAATCTTCATAATTTACCTCTATGAGAGCATAGGATTGCTGGTTTTTCTATTTTGATTGATTTTTTTAAAAACATAGCCATGCGATAGACCAAAGTGTGATTTTTTTTTTTTTTTTTTTTTGTAAATCACACAGTAATTTACAACAGAAGAAGAAAAACTTAGTTTTAACACAGTATCCAGTAGATTGGCAAAAGTGTAGTGATGCCCTACTAATGATGTGAATACACTGTGAGCAAGAAGCATACCCACACAGGTGTAACAACACTTTAAAAATGTATGTGAGTCTTGGAGATGAGCTAACTGTTAAGAAGATGACAGTGTCTTCAAAATAGTATCAGATAATTCCACATAAATTCTTGATTTAGTGGGTACAATTTTAAGTTTCAGATTTTTTAGTTACCTGTAATCATATTGGCAGTGAGTTCCAAAAATTTTCCTTTTTATGCTAATTATATAAATGTCTTTGGGTGAAGTACTGAATCAAGTATTTAAAATGAGTTGGGAGAATGCTACCTTTTAAAGACAAGAAGTAAATTATTTAGCCAACTACCTCTTAAGCAAAGTTGTGTCATTTTGAACACCTGAATGTGTTAAAGAGTTGAATGAATTTGACTTAGAGCTGCAGATAAGTGCCAGAAATGAAATTAAAACATCTGAACCTAACATTAAAACAAAATAAATGTGGCTGCTTTGAGACATTGAATGGATAGCTGATAAATATCCATGGATAATTGGTAAAGTTTTTAATATTTAAAAATATATACCATTGACTATTTCACGCTGCTACAAAATGCATTTGAAATTTATTTTCTGGCCAAGGAACCTATTCATCCACTCTCTCCAAATTAAATACTTGCTAGAGAAATGTTGGTACTTATTAACCTTGTAATATGAATTAGAAACAAACTTGACCTTCATATATTCTTTTACACTTATGAATCTATTTCATTGCATGATTTATCTGCATGATTCAGAATTTTCTTGATGCCCTGTAACTGAAGTAAGATTTAGAAAGCTGAGCTGACAGTTGTCACCCATAACGCTGATTAATATAGGAATGAGTCGATTATAAATTTAAACCTTTTGTGGCATTATGTTACTAAAATATCTCTTTTTTAAAAAAGTTTGTGGGTGTTGCATAGAGCTTTATTAAAATTATGGCTCAGCTGTTCAAATACTTGATGAGAAGACAGAAACCAGCAGACGACATGCAGGAGTTTGAGCAAGAGCTGCTGAGGGCCAGAACCAGGGTGCAGTGTGGGGAGGGACAAAAAAAGGAACCTGGGATTAAGAGTTTAACAGTCATCACGTAATTGTCCCTATCTAAAAAAGTGTGTCCAATGTAACTTTGTCCTAGCAGCAGCTGCTGATTTGTTTTGATTTGCCCAAAGAAGATTGGACAATCTCTAAAGAGAATTATGATGTTCATTCTAAGACCCGGTGCTGTATACAGTACATAAAAGTCCTTTCTTCCAGGCAGGCTGACCATTTGAACATGTGTAATTATAGAAAGAGAAAATAATCAGGCCCATTGATTCCACTTAGATGACTGAAAATTACCTGATCATGGGAGTATCCTCATGTCCTCATGTCTCTTTATTCTTAACTAACACACATTCATCTATTTTTTACTGGCAAGTGCCTCATAAAGCTAATATCCTATATTGCTTCATATAAAGGAAACCTTTTATTACCTCAATACATCCAGCAAGCAATTTATTCTTTAAAAAAAAAACTTTACTAGTGAATGAAATTTTAGTTTAATATGAAAAAAACACAAAAACAAATAAGACAAATAAAAAAACTTTCTTATCTATTCCTCTATTTTTTTTTCAGTTGTTTCCCAAAAGCAGAGTACTGTGTCTTTGTATTCAAAAAATGGGTCATGGTAAAAAAAAAAAAGAAAAAGAAAAAGAAAATGTGTAGTTCCTGGGAGATCACGACTACACACCAGTATCTTTAACTTAGTATCTTCCTCCTCCTCCCAGGTGCACTGATGAATGACACCTCACCCAAAACACCCATCCCCACTCCCCAGCAGCATAGCTGTGGGCTATGTTGATCTGTTCACTGAAGAAATTTTACTGCTGAAATTCTATTTGGTGGAACATTATCAATTGGCTTTTAATTTTAGAATAGTATTACAAATGAACTCAGTGATTACCTATCAAATTATTAATACTTTGCTGTTCTGCTCTTTAAGTCAGAAAAGAGGATATGAGATATTGAGCAAAGGGACTGCTCTGAAGGTTAAAAACCAAAACAACAGCAACAACAAAAACATTGTTAGTGTGGCCTTGTACCTTCCAATTACACCCATTGCCTATGTACAAAGATTTCCCCATTTGGCAGGCCACAAGTGCTGAAATAAATGAGTGTCTTAAGTATTCCACACTTTTGATAAGAAATAAAGATTATTTGTAATTTCACTGAAGGGACTGCTTTTTTTCTTTCACTGTGACTTCACAGAATGTGAAGTTGAACATTGAAACAGTATCTTGATAATATTACTTTAAAATCTCACTTTGCCTGACTGTATCAAATAACCATTGGTGGCTGAAGAGAAATTTGAGCAAGCCGAATAACTAATGCTCTCAATCTTTACATAGTCTCTGTGAGATCAGATATAAATCATATGTACTTTTATTCTTATAAATAGGTTTATTGAACTCCTTACTGAGTGTATTTTTTTCTGACCTGGTAAGTGAGGTATTATCTGAGGCAAAACAGCATGGAGAGTGTTTATTTACCAGATGGGGAGGATAAAGAAACCAGGATCTCATAACGGATTTGACATGAATGGTGTGTACTGTGCCCTTTCCTTTGGAGCTTCAGCAGCTACTAAATCCTGCTGTGCTTCCTATTGCTGGCTGACAAGAAACAGAAGCCTCTTCCCACAAGTGACTGGTGGCAGATGGATCAAGCCACTGAAACGCTATGCCCCAGACTTTAATCTGTCCAGCTGAACTGGGTCATTACAGAGTGTGCTTTCACACACTGCTGCTCTTAGGCTGCAATTTATGTGTAGTGTGGGCAATAGTTAGTTTAATTTAGCACATTTATTTTAAACACCTACTATATGCCTGGCAAGGTGCTGTGTGCTTTTCAAAGGTTAAAGAAAAAGACAGGGACACAATGTATTAGCTTGTTGTGTTTCATTTTTAAAGGGAGTAATGAACGTAAATCTAAGAAGACATGTAATTGAAATAAATCAACATACCTTGGTCTTCAATTTTCCTTTAGATTAGCAAACTCATTCATGAGTAATTAATGACCAGAGCACTTAGGGAAATGAACAGGATAAACATGAATAGGTATTTAGGGTAAGAGAATAATATATTTTAAAATCTCAAAAATTTGAATTGCACATATAGAATTTTAAGTAATGGCTATTATTATTTACTTTTTGGATTTAGATTTAGAATTACAGAGAACAATGTAACAATTTTATATTGTTCTAATCTCCTAGCTACTTATTTATCTATCTATCCATCCATTTATCCTTTCATCCACCATATATCCATCCATCTGGTTATTTCTATTTATCTAAAGTTTTCTTTGGTGAAAACTGAGTTTCCTAATCATTTCTCATATAAACTACTATAATTTTTTCATTTATACCTAATAATTAAAATAATTGAGCTCTGGATCAGGCACATTGCCTAGGATTTTTATCCTGAGAAAGCTGGCTCCTGGGTAGTACTGCCTGAAAACGATGCTGGTAAAAGTATCCAAAATACCAAAGGAAAATCTTATTCTAGAGGTTTTATGAGCCCAGAAAGTCCTTCCTCTAAACGACTTGCCCACTTTTGCATATGTCGCCATCTTTTCATTCTTAAACACTTTGAGAAACATAAACTGGAAAACACTATCTATTTTAGACTTATGCCTTAGCCCAAGTCAGGGAGAAAAAGTGGGGAAGACTTGTGGGCCTATTTTATAGATGTGAGTGTGTGAGAACATCTTGTGGCATCCAAGCTGGAATCAGCTGAAAGTATTTATTTGAAAAAACCCAATAGGTAGACTAATTTGGTGGGTGAGTTAAATAAAACTCAAATTATGTTTGCTATTTCACCATTTGCTATTCAAGTGTTCAGCAATAAAATAAATGGTCTGGCCTCTGTTTTAGACAATTCCATGAGTCTAAAGACTAGCAAGATGATTTTATCTGAGATTTAAGGCAAATTATATGTCAGTGACATTTTTTTAAGATAGGCTTTCACTTTAATTAACATATAAAATATGCCTCTTCAAACCCCCAATACATTAGCACAATGATTTTATTTCAAACCAGAATGGAGGTAGGCATATTTTGATTGAATTGTACATATTCTTTCCAAAAGAGTGCTTTAAAAACGTGAAAAATGCTTCCTTACTGAAAGAAGAGCACTTCTTTCAAACAGAAATGCAACACCAATCTGAATATGAAGTTTGGAAGGCAAGCTACATAACGTATTATTTCTCTGTTACAGAATTTACTGCTTTAAAATGTGTTAACAGTCATAGGCTGATTCGCAAAGTTTTTGTGGTAACACAGACCTAAGGAATTTTATTGCAATTTGAAATACCTGGGTTCAATTCCTTGACTTATAGACATTAAGAGCATTATTTGAATTTTTTGAAATCACAGAGTTTACCCAGAGTATCAGACTCAGTAGGTCTGGAGGAGCCTGGGAATCTACATAAGGGCCAGAGTTATAACTGGGAAACCTGCCAATCAAACCTTTGCCAGGGTGTAATATGTGTTTAGTGGATTTGTTTATGAACTGAAACATGATTGATTTAATGTGCAGTTCTAGTTTCCTAATGGTTTTGACTCTTCCATTTCATTCAAGTGTTAGTTTTGGTTAAAAAATACTCTCTAAAAGTAATTTCCACCTTCCCCACACTACCTACCTCTAGAAAGCTGCTTGTTCTTTTACATTGATGCAAATATCACCATTTTCAAGTGGCCATGCATCATTATTATAGCTAAATGTAATCCCTTTTTACACAGAAATTATTCTTCCACAGACTTGATTTTACTAATTTGCATTTTGGTGGGATATGTGTGTCTATTTGAGAAATGTGCCTTTGAAATTATTGTGGAGTCTACTGTAAAGATTTTCTTAATAACATTACTACCTGGCATTTTAAAATTACTGTACTAGGTATTTGCTATTATTATTATTATTTGCTATTATTATTATGTGTGGTTAGTTTTAATATTATGAATTCTGAAAATCAGTTCATCAGCTTTGTCTCTTCACATTGAATGAAAGTAGATTTGAAGGCAAGTCTGTGGTTGAACTATAATAAGGAAGGGAACACCTTTAGGTTCGTCACTGGCCCAACTTTTTGTCTCTTCCATTGCATTGCTTGTCTCCCATTTAATTTATGTAATTTTTTGTCACTTAATGAATTGATGGAAGCTGCTTGATCTTCCTTCTGGAGAAGGGTAAAGTGCATAAAAATAAGTAAGTACACATGTTTTTCTTTATCCTACTAATCGAACTGCACACAAATATGAAGGAATTAAAGAACAGCTTAATTTTAGGACACAGCAAATTACAGAAAGTTGGCATTTAAACGGAAGAGTTTGAGAGGGGAAAATATGTATAGAAGACACAGTGGAGGTCACTGTGTGGTAGCAAACAATTTTATTCTCAATTTGCTTTGCTGTCATTTGAAGAAACGTACACATTTTTGTGCATCTGTCCTTTGTGATCCTCCGTACCATTTTCAGTGAGGTAGATGTTCTTTTTGTGATGGAGGCAGGTGGGGTGAGGTTTCAGAATCACTGCATGGCCTTATAGTAAAACTAGCCTGATAATTTGGAAGCCCAGTGTCACATAATATCAAACAGCCCCTGGGAGTGTTCATTATTGCTTTTCCCGGGAAGTTTTTTTCTAAAAATTTTAAATTCCTTAAGTGGTGTTTTTAAACTGCTGTCTTATACTGAAATTTTTAACCATAAGAACAACAAAAAACAATCCCTCCCCCTTTTATAAATAGTACTGGATGACTAGAAATAGATTTCCACCCGTGAAATCTCTCAAAAGCTCAGAATGTTTTTGCAAACCACAAGAGCATTACTTCTCCACAAGAGCATTATGGCTGTGGTTTATAATGTCATCTGGATTTCTTGATTGATTTACAGTGTAGTTATCCAGCCATCTCAATTTACTAGCTTAAGCATTTTTTCTAGACTTAACTTACATGACTTGTCAAATCAAGGCTTCTCTTTAGTTCCCAATAATGCCAAATTGCTTGAATCCTGCAAATTCCACATTAGTGAAAGGTCTCTCAGCTCCCTCAAGATTTATGTCTCCAACTTTCATTGAGCAGAACTATTCAATCAAAAGACTTACGCTGTGTGAAAATTGGTGACAACCTGTTTTGGTTGGGAGGGCAAAGCTACCAGAGATGGCAAAGATCTATTGACTGAACACTAGAACTCCTTCCAAATTATACCAAGCCCCACTTGGAGGGGAATTCTGTGTCTGGAACTTAGGCAGTGAAATGTGAGCACCATATATAAATTTAATTGTCTCCTATTTAGCTCTATTGGTATTTTTTTCTCATGTGCTAATCCTATATTTTCTGGCCATTAGTAAGTAGAGAAACCAAATAAATCTGCCATTTTAAAATGTGTTACCATTATACAGTAATTACTAGTAATAGAAACAATTCCAGAACTGAAATCCTACTACACAAATAAGTAGGGTAAGAAAACTGTACAAAATAAACTATTAAAATAGTTACTGAGCATAATTGCTCAGTAAAATAATGATTTTAGAGTAAAAATGATAATTGGATAAAATTGTAACAGTATATTTTGACATTCATGGTAGGCATTTAGATAACAACTGTGTAAAACAAAAGGAATCTGGAGATATATTTTAAGAAATTCACTAAATATATCAAAATCTTTGTTATTAAGACATTTCACCTCTTATTTATCATGTTCTTACAAATGTTTTAATTTTACGTTAGTACTTTTGTGTAATCCATTTGGAGTTTGAATCCATTTGGGATTTGAATTCTCAGCACACTTGTGTTGCTGAGCAAGAGTGATAAATGTTTGGGTGTAGAATCTTAGTTTCGGAGTTCTGACTCAAAGAACAATTTAACCAAAGAGTAAAATTGGGAGTATAATATAGGAAATACTTTTGAACACTTACTTTCAGAAATTTTATGTAACTTGCGCCACCTTTCCCCAAGTTGCCGACTGAAGTGAAAATTTACATTTTCTTCATTTCTGATGATAGCAATTATGTCTGTGCTTTTGATGACTTCTCTTAATGTTCTTTATTTTAAGCAGTAGATGTTTCCTCATTTTTGTAATTTTTAGGAAAAGGATTGGGGAGGGCAAAACAGTGAATAAAATATGGATTTCAAAAGGCAGATATGTATCTTTTGAGATATTCAAATGCAAATAATCTTTCTGGTCTAAAATCTTAAGTTGTTTAACAGTTAAAAAAAAAAGTCAAATCTTTTTATGTCTTTCTTAATCAAATCTGAGATGTTGATATTTCACCGAGACACAGTTTTTAATGGAAGACATGTGCCTATGTTGATTGTAATTTTATGTATTTACTAATATTTATGAAAATAGATACAGAAAAGGACTTTAACTTTGCAATTTCAAGAGACAAGACTGTTTGTATCAAATTATTTATATCATAACCACTTATGTAAATTCTGTTGACAAGCATGCATCAACTTTACAGATATACTGTTATTCTCAGAAGACTGCCTAGTGAAAAGTAAAAATTAAGATATAGAAAAAAAGAGAATACATATGGATCAGAAAGCCAATGTCTGTCTTTAGAGTTAGAGGAGTCTCCTTTTGGCTATAACCTTTGAGTATCCAATCTCAGCAGTTTATACCCAGGGGATACTTTCACAGACTTTGTGTCACTGAATCTGATCATAGCCCACTTGCTGACTGTTAAACATCTTATGCCGGGAATGGGATCTTATTATTCTTCACACTCTTACTTTTCTATCATATCTGTACCTTGCATCTTTTCTTAAATTTCTGGACATAAGAAGGGCCTCATTAATACATGGCTCTGTAGATCTCATTGGCTTCATTATACATGTCATTTAGCATTTCTTTTCTAATGGGTGAGAAAACCCATAAGGAAGCAGGATCAGCATTTCGTTTGGTTAAATGTCTTCACAATGTCAATACCAATAAATATCTGTTGAAATCTAGGGCTGGATAGAATCTAGTATTGTAAATTCTAGGCATGAGCCTTGGGCCAGTATCTTAACCTCTCTAAGCTTCAGCTTCCTTGTCTTGCTACATAGGCATAATGCTGACCTCATATATTGCTATATTAAATAAGACAAAAGTTCTAACAATATCTGCCACATAGAAATTTCTCAATGGTTGTCTTCCCTACTTCCACAGCCAGCCAGATACATGACATTTATGACTATTACCATGTTTTGTGCTTGATATTAGAAGTTTAGTAATTTCTGCTTTGTGTGTTTGTATTTTATTTATTTATGAATACAATTTTTGAAGGTAGAAGTTTATATTTCTTTGTGCTTACCATGTCATATTAACTGACTGTTGAGTAGTGTTGGGTGCATGGTAAATGTTGAACACAGCTGCTTACTGATTGGTTGACATAAGCCAAGACTTCTTAAAACTAATACTTTTGATATAAAACTGTGCCTGGATGTGTGCTCATTACCATGGGTAATTAAGAGTTGCTCATGAAAATCACATCTCTAATAGTAACTACATTGGTGTAGAGAGGATAAAAGTTGTGACTACAGAGGAAGAAATAACTAAGTAGTTGTTAAACTGGAAAATGTTTTAAGCTGCATTATTGCATATCCTCTAAGCAAGTTAGAAATATTGCCATTTCCAGTAATGGGCTTTCCTCTGCTTGTGTGGGTAATTATGTCACACAGAATTGGAGATGCTGTCAGGGATGTTGGGATGAAATGGTCACTGGGGATTTATCTAACAGGAATTATCTAGAGGAAATTTAAAATTTTCTAATTCACTGAAACAATCATATCAGTTACACATATTTTTCTCTTGGTTTTATACCATAGGGTTTTAAAGATGACAACTTCTAATCCATATACTAAAGCATGCAATTTATGATTTTCCAAATGTATTGAGAATATTTATTTATTTTGTAATGGTATTTATTTCTTAAGCTCTCTGCCTCACAATCGAAGTCCTATTATAAATAACCCATAAGTTGTTTTCACATAGAATATAACTTAAACATCATTTTATTTACTCAGCAATAAGTCTTTAATATTTTCTCTTCACAGGCTAGAAATATAGTGTATATATGTCTTAACAAAGACAAGAAAGGTAAATTCATAATACAATACAGACACTAATAATACAAAAATTCATAGACCACCTTTTTTGGTAAATTGTCCTTATGTCTGCCAATAATATTATTAAAGGTTAATGTAAACTCTAGGGTGAGATGTTAGGCTTACCTATGACAGATTGGAAAGAGGATTCTGGAACGTTTCAAAGGTAAAAGAAAATAGGGCTTGACAGATTAAAGAGCTCTGAGCTGTGCTCACCTTCCTCAAACTGCCCTTTATCAGATGGATTAATGCGTTCTTACCATTGAAAAAGACAGGCTGCTACCCATGACAATAACCAAAAAGACTGCTGACTATGACCTGGCATTAGTAGAAGAAGAACGGGAAATGTTTATTTCCCCGTCACTATACTGAAAGAAATAGACAGCTTGAGGCCTGTGGCTTATCTTAAAATAGCTTCTTTAACACAAAGAAACAAGTTGGAAAATAACAATACAGGAAATGTAAAGGCTACATGCCTAAAACTTGAGGCATCTGTCCAAAGAGCATATTTACTTGGTAAATTCAAGTTACTCTGCAATTTAGACTTATTTTTAATATGAATGGAGTAGGTAAGACTCCTTTCTGGTTTAGTAAAACTTGAAAAAGGCTTTCTGTTTGATTATCTTCTTAATTTATCGATTAGAATATTTTAAAACTCCTTACATGAACATTACTAGGGTATACATTTCATAAAATTAAATGCATGTATTTTAAGTGTACGGCTTCCTGAGTTTTCAAAACACATATATCCCTATATAAACAATATCCTGGTAAATATATAGCGCAAGTCCATCATCCCCTCAAATTATCTTATGCCTTTTTGAACTCAATCTCACTCCTTTATCCCTGGCCGCAGGTAAATACTGATCAGCTTGGTTTCACTAAATTATTAAATTTGCCTCTTCTAGATTTCACATAAATAAAAGTATCCAATGTGTTCTCTTTTGTGTCTGACTTGTTTTACTCAGTATTTCTAACATTATCCATGTTGTGTAATTAGTAGTTTGTTTCATTTGGATTGCTGAGCATTAATCCCGTTGTGTGAGGGTTGCACAACTTGTTTACAGATTCACTCTGGTACACACTGGTTGTCTCCAGCTTCTTACTATTATGAATAAAACTGCTGTAAGTGTACACATCCTTTTGTGGACATATCTTTTTATTTTTTAGGGTAAATCACTAGGAGAGGATTTGCTGGGTCACACAATCTGTAAATTTTTAATTACACAAGAAACTAACAGATTGTTTTGCAGAATAGTTATATCACTTTACTTTCTCAACAGTCATATATATATATGCATATAAGAGTTCAAATTGTTCCACATCTGTGCCAACACTTGGTATATCCAGCCTTTTACATTTTAGCCATTTTACTAGGTGTGCAATGGTAACTCACAGTGGTTTAAATTTACATTTTTCTCTCATAAATAATGATGTTGAGTATTTTTTCATATGCTTTATTGGTATATATTCTTTGGTAAAGTGTCTGTTCAACTGTTTAGCCCTTTGTAATTATTTGAATTATTATTTTAACACATTGTGTATTAGTGCATTTTCATACTGCTAATAAAGATATACCCAAGACTGGGTAATTTATTTAAAAAAAAAAGGTTTAATGGACTTACAGTTCCATGTGGCTGGACAGGCTTCACGGTCATGGGAGAAGGTGAAAGACACTTCTTTTTTTTCTTTTTTTTTTGTTTTTTTTTTTGAGATGAGGTCTCACCCTTGTCCCCAGGCTGGAGTGCAATGGCACGATCTTGGCTCACTGCAACCTCTGCTTCCCAGGTTCAAGTGATTCTCCTGCCTCAGCCTCCCAAGTAGCTGGGATTACAGGTGCCTGCCACCACACCCAGCTAATTTTTGTATTTTTAGTAGAGATGGGGTTTCACCATGTTGGCCAGGCTGGTCTCAAACTCCTGACTTCAGGTGATCCTCACCTTGGCCTCCCAAAGTGCTGGGATTATAGGCGTGAGCCACCATGCCCAGCCTGAAAGACACTTCTTATATGGCTGCAGACAAGAAAGAAATGAGAGCCAAGTGAAAGGGGAAACCCGGTGTGAAATCATCAGATCTCGTGAAACTTATTCACTATCACAAGAACAGTATGGGGGAAATTGCACCCATGATTCAATTAACTCCCACGGGGACCCTTCCACAACACGTGGGAATTATGGGAGCTACGATTCAAGATGAGATTTGGGTGAGGACACAGCCAAACCATAACACATTGTAAAATTGTGTTGTGAATAATTTATTTCAATTTATAACTATTCATTTTTTGATGATGCCTTTCAAAGAGCAGGCTATTACATTTTAATAAAAATTTAATTTATCCAATTTTAATGATTAGTGCTTTTGGTTTCCTATTTAGAAATATTTGCCCACTCCAAGGTGACAAAGACTGCCTGCTATGTTTACTCCTAGAAGTTTATAATTTTAGCCCCTACATTTACATTCAGGATAGATTTCAAGTTAACATTTTTATATGATGTGATGTAGAATTGAGTTTTATTATTTTCTGTCTATGGATATCCAATTGTTCTGGTATTATTTTTTGAAAAGATTATCCTTTGAATTTAGAGCTATGACACCTTTGTAAGAGAATGACCATATATTTATAGTCAATTTTTGAACTTTCTCTTCTATTTCATCAATTTAATGCAATTTTGACACTGTCTTAATTACTGTAACTTTATGTTATGCCTTGAAGTAAGATAGTGAAATTTCTCTATTTTTTAAATTGTCCCAGTTGTTCTTGGTCTTTTGCATTTCCATATAAATCTTAAAACCATTTTATCAATTCAAAACAACCTGATAGTATTTTGACAGGGCAACATGTTAAATTTGTGAAGACATTAGAGTTTCAAATATTTCGTTTCTTAATATTTAACCAAGATACATTGCTCTCTTTATTTTCTTAATTTAACCTATTAATTGTAATAGGATTTTGAAGATTCTTAGGAAGTTCAACATATACAATCATATTATCTATTAATAAAAGCAATTTTATTTTAAAAATTCAAATCTGTATCTTCTTATCCATATTTTAATTAACTTTTCTTGCATTATTTCATTGGTCAGGAGCTCTAGTATAATGTTGAACAACGATGATGGAGGTAGAAAGTCTTGCCTTTTTCCAACTCTTAATGGAGAAGTGTTAATTCTTGTACCATTAATTACATGGTTTTTTTTTTTTTGCAGATTTCATTATCAAATTTAGAGAGTTTCCTATTATTCCTGCTTTGTTGAAAGTTTTTATTATGAATGGATATTGCATTTCTTGGTTAGTCTGCTAATATGGTGAATTACATTGATTGATTTTTTTTAATGACAAACCATCCTTGCATTTCTGGGATAAACTTTACCTTTTTTTTCTATATGATGTTGGAGTCAGTTGCCAATCTTTTGTTAAGGATGTTTGCAATTCCATTCATGAGGAATCTTTGTAATTTTGTTTCCTAATGTCTTAGTACATTTGTGATTACATTCATGAGGAAAATTTGTAATTTTGTTTCCTAATGTCTTTTCTGGATTTGGTTTCAAAACAATGCCAACTTTATAAAATGAGTTTGGAAGCATTCAGTACTCCTATATATTCTGAAAGGGTTTGTATAAAATGCACATTCTTCATATTATATGTTTCATAGAATTTCCAATAAAGCCAATGGGGCCTGCAATTTTCTATAAAGGGAGATTTATAATAGCAAATTTTATTCCTTTTGTATATATGAGGCTATTCAGATCTTTAAATATATTGTATTCTTGTGTCAGTGTAGAAATTAGTGTCTCTCAAAGAATTTGTCCACTTCAAGTTGGATTTATTGGCAAAAAGTTATTATATTCCCTTATTATCTTTTTACTACATCTAGCATCTGTGGTGATAAACTTTTTTCTAATACCTGATATTGGTAATTTAGGTTCCTCTCTCTTTTTAAATTCTTTGACATTCTAGATAAAGATTCAGAACTCTTTCTAATTTTGTTGTTCATTTTTTAATTTCCACACTTATGCTTTGTTATTTCCTTTTTCTTACTGACTTTGGGTTAATATATTCATTTTTTTCAGTTTCTTAAGTTTGAAGCTTAGAAAATTTTATTTATTTTTTTTTGAACATGTGCATTTAAATTTATAAAATTTATTCCGGTACTACTTTGGCTACATGTCCTGAATTTTGATATCCTTTTTTTCCATTAGAAATTATACAAACAAATGGAAGAACATTCCATGCTCATGGGAAGGAAGAATCAATATTGTGAAAATGGCCATACTGCCCAAGGTAATTTATAGATTCAATGCCATCCCCAACAAGCTACTAATGACTTTCTTCACAGAATTGGAAAAAACTACTTTAAAGTTCATATGGAACCAAAAAAGAGTCTGCATTGCCAAGTCAATCCTAAGCCAAAAGAACAAGGCTGGAGGCATCATGCTACCTGACTTCAAACTATACTACAAGGCTACAGTAACCAAAACAGCATGGTACTGGTACCAAAACAGAGATATAGACCAATGGAACAGAACAGAGCCCTCAGAAATAATACTACATATCTACAACCATCTGATCTTTGACAAACCTGACAAAAACAAGAAATGGGGAAAAGATTCCCTAATTAATAAATGGTGCTATGAAAACTGGCTAGCCATATGGAAAAAGCTGAAACTGGATCCTTTCCTTACACCTTATACAAAAATTAATTCGAGATGGATTAAAGACTTAAATGTTAGACCTAAAACCATAAAAACCCTAGAAGAAAACCTAGGCAATACCATTCAGGACACAGGCATGGGCAAGGGCTTCATGTCTAAAACACCAAAAGCAATGGCAACAAAAGCCAAAATTGACAAATGGGATCTCATTAAACTAAAGAGCTTCTGCACAGCAAAAGAAACTACCATCAGAGTGAACAGGCAACCTACAGAACGGGAGAAAGTTTTTGCAATCTACTCATCTGACAAAGGGCTAATATCCAGAATCTACAATGAACTCAAACAAATTTACAAGATAATAACAAACAACCCCATCAAAAAGTGGGTGAAGGATATGAACAGACATTTCTCAAAAGAAGACATTTATGCAGCCAAAAAACACATGAAAAAATGCTCATCATCACTGGCTATCAGAGAAATGCAAATCAAAACCACAATGAGATACCATCTCACACCAGGTAGAATGGCAATCATTACAAAGTCAGGCAACAACAGGTGCTGGAGAGGATGTGGAGAAATAGGAACACTTTTACACTGTTGGTGGGACTGTAAACTAGTTCAACCACTGTGGAAGATGGTGTGGTGATTCCTCAGGTATCTAGAACTAGAAATACCATTTGACCCAGCCATCCCATTACTGGCTATATACCCAAAGGATTATAAATCATGCTGCTATAAAGACACATGCACACGTATGTTTATTGCGACACTATTCACAATAGCAAAGACTTGGAACCAAGCCAAATGTCCAACAATGATAGACTGGATTAAGAAAATGTGGCACATATACACCATGGAATACTATGCAGCCATAAAAATGATGAGTTCATGTCCTTTGTAGGGACATGGGTAAAGCTGGAAACCATCATTCTCAGCAAACTATCGCAAGGACAAAAAACCAAACACCGCATGTTCTCACTCATAGGTGGGAACTGAACAATGAGAACACATGGACACAGGAAGGGGAACATCACACACTGGGGACTGTTGTGGGGTGGGGGAAGGGGGGAGGGATAGCATTAGGAGATATATCTAATGTTAAATGACGAGTTAATGGGTGCAGCACACCAACATGGCACATGTATACATATGTAACTAACCTGCACATTGTGCACATGTACCCTAAAAGTTAAAGAAAAAAAAAGAAATTCTTTCTATATAGTTCAGTAGAAAGAACTGTATCATGAGAGCTTAACTTGAAAAGGTAAGTATGCTCCTGTGACATTGTGAATCTTAGCTGAAGTGGTGATTAATATAGTTACTTTTCTAGCATAAAAAAAGAAATTAATCAAAATATTTCCCAATTGTCTTTTGATTTCTTTAGTTAACCCACAGGTTATTTAAAGGTATGTTGTTTAATTTTGAAATATTTTGGGGTTTCCTGATTTTAATTGATTTATGAATATATTGCATTATAGTAAGAACATATTCTGTGTGTTTTCAAATTTTGAATTTATTGATACTTCTAAATATATGTTTTACCAGATCGTTTATATTGGTCTATATTTCATGTGCACTTGTAAAAAGCATCTTTTTTCTTCTCACATATAAGTGGGAGCTAAACCTTGGGCACACATGGACATACACATGGGAACAATAGATACTGCAGACTACTAGAGTGAACAGGGAGGGAGGGGGTTGTGGGTTGAAAACCTACCTACTGGATACCATGCTCACTACCTGGGTGCAATACATTCATAGAAATCCTGCACGTGTACCCTCTGTATCTAAAATAAAACTTGAAATTAAGAAATAAAGAGTATGTTTTTCACCGCGGGTGTGTGTAGTGTTGTATAAATGCTAATTAGGCCAATTTGCTAATAGCATTATTCAACGGTCTTACTATTTTTTGTGCCTCCTTATTTTCCTACTTCCTGAGATAAGTGTTGAAATACCCAACTATAATTGTGGATATGTCTAAATCCCCTTTTAATTTTTCACCTCTAGAAGTTTCATTATGTGTTTTTAAAATATCTTTTAAAAATTAACTCTTCACTATATTCGAGTTTTTGTTAAAATCTTTAGGTACATGTAAAATATCTATTTGAAAGTCTTGGTTTACTAATTCCATTATTTCTAATACTTCTGGATCTGTTTCTATTTACTGATATTTCCACTGTTTATATGAAAGATTTTCTTGCTTTTACACATGCCTAGTCATATTTGATTAGTTCTTTACATTATGACTGCAAAAAGGAAGATAGGAGTATGGTTACTTCTGGATGGATGGATTTGTGATTAGAAAAGGTCACATATTGGGGTCAGAGTGTTGGAATTTTTCTACATGTTATATGGGTGGGATCACATAAGTGTTCAATGTTTTTAAAGTATACATACAGATTTATGCGGCACTCATAGGTACAACATATCTCACAATTTTAAAATATTTTATGCACATATACATAAATGCCTATAATGTTCAAATCACTAGAAAATCGTGTTTTTGACTTTGGCTCCTGTTCCTGAGTGGTGACACTACTGACGGAATAGCTGGTCTTCACAGTCCTAGCAGAGTCACATGATGTCAATTTTGATGCTGAGGTAAAACACAGTCTAAAAAAAGCCCTAGAGTTTGGAACCATTTGCATTTCCTTTCAAGTATTTTAATATAGTATTATCATTCAAAGTTTCCCCCTCAGAACAAAGAAATTCACAGGGCTGGCACCACCCTCAGAAGGACCTGGTGCTTGGTAACACTCTGTGGTTACTGTCTTGAAATGCTTAATTCCTTTGTCTTTGAATTTGTGTTTTATAATTGAATCCTGGTGGGACAATGGAGTATGCACCAGTGCCTCAGAGTCTCTGCTCCCATTTGTTGTCCCCAGACATATCTTTGGCATACTGATTTCAATTCCTTTGGGTGTACACCAAGTAGTGGGATTGCTGGATCATATGGCAATTCTATTTTTTGTGTTTTCAAGAAGCTCCATACTGTTTTCCAAAATGGCTGTACTAAATTACAATACTGCCAACAGTGTATGGAGTTCATCTTTTCTCTATATCTTCACCAACACTTATCTTTCATCTTTTTGTTAATAGCCAATCTGACAAATATGAAATAATATCTCATTGTGGTTTTAATTTACATTTCTCTGCTGATTACAGATGTTGACCTTTTTTTCATCTCTCTGTTAACAATTTGTATGTCTTCCCTTGAGAAATGTCTATTCGAATCCTTGGTCTATTTTTAATAGTTATTTATTTTTTGTTATTGAGGAAATCATTTTCTTTTATTAATCTTATTTGATGGATGGCTTGCAAATATTTTCTCTCAATCTGTGGATGGTATCTTCACTCTTGATTGTTTCCTCTACTGCACACAAGCATTTCAGTTTGAAGCAATCCCATCTGTCTATTTTTGCCTTCATTGCCTGTGCTTTGGGGGTCATAGTCAAGAAATCACTGCCCAGATCATGAAGTTTTGTCCTATGTTTTCTTCTAGCAGTTTTATAATCTCAGGGATTACATTTAAGTCTTTAATCCATTTTGAGCTGATTCTTCTATAAAGAGTGAGTTAAGGGCCCATTTTATTAATCTGTATGTGGAGATCCAATTTTCCCAGTGCTATTTATTGAATAAAATGTCCTATCTTCATTATGTGTTCCTGGTATCTTTGTAGAAAATTAATTGGCTATAGAAGAAATATCCGATTAATTAAGTATAGATAAAATAGGTTTATTTCTCGGTTCTCTATGCTATTCCATTGGTTTTCATGTCTATTTTTATGCCATTATTATGCTGTTTTGATTTCTATAGCTTTGTAATATATTTTGAACTTCAGTCATGTGATGCCTCTAGCTTTGTTCATTTTGGTTAATATTGCTTTGGCTATTCAGTGTCTTTTGTGGCTGCATACAAATTTTGGAAATTTTTTTTTCTGTTTCTGTGAAGAAGAACAACATTGACATTTTGATAGGGATTTACTTGAATGTGTAGATTTCTTTGGGTAGTATGGAGATTTTAACAATATTAATTCTTCCAATCCATGAACATGAGATATATTTACATTTTTTGTGTGACCTTTAATTTCTTTAGTCAATGTTTTATAGTTTTCAACATACATATCTTTCACTTCTTTGGTTAAGTCTACTCCTAAGTATTTTACTTTTTTTGATACTGTTGTAAACATTCTTGTTTTCTAAATTTCTTCTTCAGATAGTTTGTTGTCTGTGTATAGAAATGCTACTGATTTTTTTAAGCTGATTTTATATCCTGAAACTTTACTGAATCCATTCATCAGATCTAAAGTTTGTTGATGAATCTTTAGGATTTTCTATATGTAAGATCACATCATCAACAAACAGAGACAAGTCCACTTCATTCTTTCCTATTTGGATGCCTATTGTTTCTTTCTCTTGCATTATTGGTTTGGCTAAGTCTTCTAGCACTATGTTGAACAGAAGTGGTAGGAGTGGGCATTCTTGTCTTGTTTCTGATCTTAGAGGAAAAGTCTTTAAATTTTCATGTTGAATGTGACATTAGCTGTGAGCTTATCATCTATGGCATATATGGCCTTTATTGTGTTGAAAAACATTCTTTTTTTTTTCAAGACATGGGGTCTTACTCTGTCACTCAGGCCAGCTGAAGAAGATTTCCTTCTGTACCAAATTTGTTTAACATTTTTATTATGGAAAGTTGAATTTTTTCAAGTGCTTTTTCTGCATCTATTGAGGCGATCAAATAAAAATGTTTTGTCCTTCACTCAGTTAATATGGTGAATCACATATTAATTTGCATATTGTTGAACCAATCTTGTATTCTAGCGATAAATCCCATTTGATCATAGTGAATCATAGTGAATATGATTTACTACTATTTAGGAGAGGATTTTTGCCTCTTGCATTTCTGGTTATTTTATACTTACATTCATCAGTGATACTGGCCTACTGTTTTCTTGTAGTGTCTTTATTTGGCTCTGGTATCATGGTAATGCTGGCCTTGTAAAATAAGTTTGGAAATATTCCCTCCTATTGAATTTTTTGGAAGACTTTGAGAAGAATTGGTATGCTCTTTAAGTGTTAGATAGAATGCACCTGTGTAGCCATCTGGTCCTAGGCATTTCTTTGATGGAAGGCTTTTAATTGCTGATTCAATCTCCTTACTTATTATTGGTGTATTGAGATTTCCAATTTATTTATGATTTAGTGTTGGTAGTTTATATGCTATTAGAAATTTATCAATTTCTTCTTTATATATTTAGGTGCTGCAATGCTGGATTCATATATATATTTACAACGGTCATATCCTCTTGATGAATTGGCTCCTTTATCACTATATAATGTGTTTTGTCTCTTTTTACAGTTTTTGACATGAAGTCTATTTTGTCTGAAATAACTATAGCTATGTCTGCTTTCTTGGTTTCTGTTTACATGGAATATCTTTTCTATCCTCTCACTTTCAGTTTATGAGTGTACTTTAAGGTGAAGTAAATCTCTTGTCAGCAACATATAGTTATGTCTTTTTATTCATTCATTTACTTGATGCCTTTTAATTCTGAATTTAATCAATTTACATTAAATAAGTATTGATGGGTTGTATTAGTCTGTTCTCATGCTGCTAATAAAACATACCTGAGACTGGGTAATTTATACAGGAAAGAGGTTTAATGGACTCACAGTTCCACATGCCTGGGGAGGCCTCACAGTCATGGTAGATGGCAAGGAGGAGCAAGACACATCTTACATGGATGGTAGCAGGCAAAAAGAGAGCTTGTGCAGGGAGACTCCCCCTTATAAAATCATCATATCTCATGTGACTTACTATCACAACAGCACAGGAAAGACCTGCTCCCATGATTCAATTACCCTCCACTGGGTCCCTCCCACAACATGAGGGAATTGTGGGAGCCACAAGTCAAGATGAGATTTTGGTGGGGACACAGCTAAACCATATCATTCTGTCACTGGCATATCTCATGTCCCATATCTCATATCCTAACATTTCAAAACCAATCATGCCTTCCCAACAGTCCCCCAAAGTCTTAACTCATTTCAGCATTAACTCAGAAGTCCCCAGTCCAATGTCTCATCTGAGACAAGGCAAGTCTCTTCCACTTATGAGCCTGTAAAATCAAAAGCAAGTTAATTACTTCCTAGATACAATGCGATACAGGCACTGGGTAAATACAGCCATTTCAAATGGGATAAATGGGCCAAAACAAAAAGGATACAGGCCACATGCAAGTTGGAAATTCAGTTGGGCAGTAAATCTTAAAGCTCCAAAATGATGTCCTTTGACTGCATGCCTCACATCCAGGTCACGCTGATGCAAGAGGTGGGTTACCATGGTCCTGAGCAGCTTTGTCCAAGTGTCTTTGCAGGTACAACTTCCCTCCTGGCGGCTTTCATGGGCTGGTGTTGAGTGTCTACAGCTTTTCCAGGTTCGTGGTGCAAGTTGTCAGTGGATCTACCATTCTGGGGTCTGGAGGAAAGTGGCCCTCTTCTCACAGCTTCACTAGGCAGTGCCCCAGGAGGGGCTCTGTGTGGGAGTTTCAACCCCAATTTTTTTTTCCTCCTCACTGCCCTAGCAGAGGTTCTCCCTAAGGGCCCTGCCCCTCTAGCAAACTTCTGCCTGGGCATCCAGGCATTTCTATACACACTCTGAAATCTCGGTGTTTTTCAAACTTCAATTCTTGACTTCTGTGCATTTGCAGGCTCAAAAACACATGGAAGCTGCCAAGGCTTGGGGCTTGCACCCTCTGAAGCCATGGCCTGAGCTCTACATTGGCCCCTTTCAGCCAGGGCAAGAGCAGCTGGGATGCAGGGCACCAAGTCCTAGGGATGCACCCTAGGGGTGCACACAGCACAGGGACTCTCTGAGCCTGGCCCATGAAACCATTTTCCCTCCAAGACCTCCAGGCCTATGATGGGAGAGGCTGCCTTGAAGACCTCTGACATGCCCTGGAGACATTTTCCCCATTGTCTTGGGGAAAAACATTCAGCTCCTTGGTTGCTTATGCAAATTTCAGCAGCTGGCTTGAATTTCTCCTTAGAAAATGGGATTTTCTTTTCTATCACATTGTCAGGCTGCAAATTTTCCAAATTTTTATGCTCTGCTTCCCTTATAAAACTGAATGCCTTAACAGCACCCAAGTCACATCTTGAATGTTTTGCTGCTTAGAAATTCCTTTCACCAGATACCCTAAATCATCTCCCTCAAATTTAAAGTTCCACAAATCTCCAGTGCAGGGGCAAAATGCCACCAGTCTCTTTACTAAAACATAACAAGAGTCACCTTTGCTGCACTTTCCAACAAGTTTCTAATTTCCATCAGAGACCACCACGGCCTGGACTTTATTGTCCATATCACTATCAGCATTTTGGGCAGAGCCATTCGACAAGTCTTTAGGACCAAACTTTCCCACGTATTCCTGTCTTCTTCTGAGCCCTCTAAACTGTTCCAACCCCTGCCTGTTACCCAGTTCCAAAGTCACTTCCACATTTTCAGTTATGTTTACAGCAGCACCCCCCTCACTCTACTGGTACCAATTTACTGTATTAGTCCATTTTCATGCTGCTAATAAAGCATACCAAGACTGGGTAATTTATACAAGAAAGAGGTTCAATGGACTCACAGTTCCACATGGTTGGGGAGGCCTCACAATCAGGGCAGAAGGCAAGGAGGAGCAAGTCACATCTTACATGGATGGTAGCAGGCAAAAAAGAGCTTGTGCCGGGAAACTCCCTCTTATAAAACCATCAAATCGTGTGCAATTTAATCACAATCATGAGAACAGCACAGGAAAGACCTGCCCCCATAATTCGATTACCCACCACTGGGTTCCTCACACGACATGTAGGAATCGTGGGAACTAAAATCATAGGTCATATGGTTTGGCCATATCCCCACCCAAATCTCACCTTGAGTTATAATAATCCCCAAACGTCAAGGACAGAGCCTGGTGGAGATAATGGAATCTTGAGGGCAGTTTTCCCCATACTGTTCTCAGGGTAGTGAATAAATCTCATGAAATCTGATGGTTTTATGAATGAGAGTTCCCCTGAACAAGCTCTCTTGCCTGTACCATGTAGACGTGACTTTGCTCCTCATTCACCTTCTGCCATGATTGTGAGGTCTCCCCAGCCATGCGGAACTGTGAGTCAATTAAGCCTCTTTCCCTTATAAATTACCCAGTCTCAGGTATGTCTTTATCAGCAGTGTGAAACTGGACTAATACAGTAAAATGGTACCAGTAGAGTGGGGCACTACTGTAAAGATAACCAAAAATGTGAAAGCAACTTCGAAACTGGGTAACAGGCAGGGATGGAACAGTTTGGAGGGCTCAGAAGAAGAAAGGAAGATGTGGGGAAGTTTGGAACTTCCTAGAGACTTCTTGAATGGTTTTGACCAAAATGCTGATAGTGATACAGACAATAAAGTCCAGGCTGAGATGGTCTCAGATGGAGATAAGAAACTTGTTGGGAACTGGAGCAAAGGTGACTCTTGCTATGTTTCAGCAAAGACACTGGCAGTATGTTGCCCTTACCTTAGAAATTTTTGGAACTTTGAACTTGAGAGAGATGATTTAGGACATCTGGCAGAAGACATTTTTAAGCAGCAAAGGGTTCAAGAAGTGTCTTGGGTGCTGTTAAAAGCATTCAGTTTTATGCAGTCACAAAAATATGGTTTGGAATTGGAACTTATGTTTAAAAGGGAAGCAGAGCATAAAAGTTTGGAAAATTTGCAACCTGATGATGTGATAAAAAGGAAAAACCTATTTTCTGAAGAGAAATTCAAGCCAGCTGCAGAAATTTGCATAAGTAACAAGGAGCCAAATATTAATCATCAAAACAGTGAGAAAAATGTCTCCAGGGCATGTCAGAGGTCTTCATGGTCAGCCCTTCTATCACATGCCTGGAGGCCTAGAAGGGAAAATGATTTTGTAGGTCAGAACCAGTACCTTGCTCCTTTGTGCAGTCTTGGACTTCATGACCTGCATCCCAGCTGTGGTTAAACGGGCCAACGTAGAGCTCAGGCTATTGCTTCAGAGGTTGCAAGCCCCAAGGCTATGTGGCTTCCACATGGTGTTATATCTGTGGGTGCACAGAATTCAAGAGTTGAAGCTTGGGAACCTCCACCTAGATTTCAGAGGATGTATGGAAATGCCTGGATGTCCAGGCAGAAGTCTGCTGCAGAGGCGGAGCCCTCATGGAGAACATCTGCTGGGGCAGTGCAAAAGAGAATTGTGGAGTTGAAGCCCTCACACAGAGTCCCCACTGGGGCACTGCCTTGTGGAGCTGTGAGAAGAGGGCCACTGTCCTCCAGACCCCAGAATGGTAGATACACTGACAGCTTGCACCGTCCACCTGGAAAAGCTGCAGACACTCAGTGCCAGTCCATGAAAGCAGCCAGGAGGGAGGCTGTACTCTGCAAAGCCACAGGGTCAGAGCTTTCCAAGGCCATGGGAGCCCATCAGTTGCATCACCATGACCTGGATATGAGACATGCAGTCAAAGGTGATCATTTTGGAACTTTAAGATCTGAGTGCCCTGTTGGATTTCAGACATGCACAGCGCTTGTATCCCCCTTCATTTTGGCCAATTTCTCCCATTTGGAACAGGTGTATTTACCCAGTGCCTGTACCTTCATTGTATCTTGGAAATAACTAACTGCCTTTTGATTTTACAGGCTCATAGGCAGAAGGGACTTGCCTTGTCTCAGATAAGACTTTGAATGGTGGACTTTGAGTTAATGCTAAAATGAGTTAAGACTATGGGGGACTGTTGGGAAGACATAATTAGTTTTGAAATGTGAGGACTTGAGATTTGGGAGGGGCCAGCATGGAATGATATGGTTTGGCTGTCCCCCATCCAAATCTCACCTTGAATAGTAATAATCCCCACATCTCAAGGGTGGGACCAGGTGGAGATAATTGAATCATAGGGGCAGTTTCCCTCATACTGTTCTCATGATAGTGAAGATGTCTCATGAGATCTGATGATTTTATAAATGAGAGTTCCCCTGAAGAAGCTCTCCTGACTGCTGCATGTAAAACATGCCTTTCCTCCTCATTTGCCTTCCACCATGATTGTGAGGCCTCCCCAGCCATGTGGAACTGTGAATCAATTAAACCTCTTTTCTTTTTAAATTACCCAGTCTCAGGTATGTCTTTATTATCAGCATGAGAACAGACTAATACAATAGGTAAAAACTTACTAGTGCCATTTTGTTCATTGTTTTCTGGTTGTTTTGTATCATGTTTACACACAACACTTGAGGAGCTTGGAGAGTCTAAGTAACTTGCTCACTAACCACAAAGCCAATAAGTTGTAGTGTGAGGATTTGAAACCAGGCAGGGAGCTTTGTAACTGGTATGCTGGCCTGTTCTACTTTTCTTGCTTGTTACCTTTTGGTGTTCAGATTGTTGAGGGTGAGCAAGCAGCAGAACTGCACTAGATTCCATGTTTGTCTCTTTTCCTAAATTTTGACCTATTTTATTTGTGGTGTTGTCATGAAACTGCAGCTTCTTATCTTCACCTGTCACAAACCTGCTCATAGCCACAGACTTCAAATGCATTGTGCTCTTTGATCTCATTTTTCTATTGCTTCTCAGACTTCATGATCTCTTGCTTTCTCATCTATTTTGGAGTTGTTTCAGAAAGCAAAATTTTCCAAAATTATTTTAAGGCAATTTTATTATGTCATTTATTCACAGGAAACAAAAATAACATTTAGGATTTCTGACACAATTTTAGATAATTTTTTTTCAAATTTTGACAGAAAAGAACTTACTATTTAAATATATTCCTACCTCAATTCTAAAGAAATATTCACTATTTCAAAATGAAATTTAAGACCTTTAAGATTTTTAAATGTTAGAATCATTATTTTTTATATACTAAGAAACATCTGGATAAGCAGAAAGCTAATACAAAAGTGTTTGGTGGCTCTCTAGTAACCCCTAAAATATAGTTGACCCTTGAGCAACATGAGGTTACAGGCACTGACCCCCACCATAACTCCTCAAAAACTTACCTAATAATAGCTTACTGTTGACCAGAATTCTTACTGATGTATAGAGTTGATTAACACAAATATTGTATGTTATATGCATTATGTACTCTGTTCTTACAATAAAGTAAGCTGGGAAAAATAAAATGTTACTAAGAAAATCATAAGAAACAGAAAATATACTTACTATTCATTATGTGGGAAAAGGTCACTATAAAGGTCTTCATCCTCATTATATTCACGTTGAGTAGGCTGAGAGGAGGAAGGGCAAAGTCTGGTCTTGCTGTCTCAGGAGTGGCAGAGGTGGAAAAAATGGAGGAGGTGGAAGAGGAAGCAGGAGAAAGAGACAGTCAGTAGAAATTTATGGAAATACATCATAACTTCCATCTTACTTTTTGCTTTTAAATTTCTCTAAAAAGATTTCTACATGATATCAGTCCTACTTCCCTGCTGGGTTGGTTTCAGTGCCTGTGTCATAGAAGGGTCCTTGAAATAAAATAAAAAAACTCAAAAGCGGTCTTGAATAATTAGAACACTTTTGCCAGATTATCTAATGCCAATTTGTTTCTGGCAGATTCTTCTATGTCTTCTTTCTCATTGTCTGGCACTGGTTTGGAAGCACTCATCTCCATCAAATCATCTTCTGTTAAATCCTCTGGTGTGGTGTCTATTAGCTCTTGAATTTCTCCAAGATCCATAATTTGAAACGTTTACTCCCTACCTTTTTGCTATATCCACAATCTCTTTTATGATATCCTTGATTGGCTCTGCCATAAATCCTGTGAAGTCATGCACAACATCTGGACACAGTTTTCTCCAGCAAGAATTTATTGTTTCAGGCATGATGGCTTTCACGGCTTTTTCTATAACAAGAATACCATCTTCAGTGGTGTAATCCTTCCAGACTTTCATGATGCTCTCACTATTGAGGTTCTCTTGCACAGAACTGACAATTTTTTCCATTCAGTGCTGTGTGTAATGAGCCTTTAAAGTCCTTGTGACCCCCTCATGCAGAGGCTGAATTAAACATTGTGTTTAGGGGCAAGTAGACAACTTCCACATTTTGGTGTTGAACTCATGGGATTCTGGATGGACAGGGGCATTGTCTAATATTCAAAGAACTTTAAAAGGCATTCCTTACTGGTAAGGTACTTCCTGACCCTAAGAACAAAGCATCGATGAAACCAATCCAGAAAAAGTGTTCTCATTATCCAAGCCTTCTTGTACGACCAAAAGTTTGGCAGCTGGTGTTTGTCTTTCCCTTCAAGGCTCCAGGGTTAGCAGCTTTATAGACAAGGGCAGTCCTGATTATAAACCCGACTGCATTTCCAGAAAATAGTAAAGTTAGCCTATCCCTTTCTACCTTAAATCCTGGTGCTCTCTTCCCTTCTTTATTAATAAATGCCCTTTGTGGTATTTTTTTCCAGCATGAGACACGTTCATCTGCATTAAGTACCCTGCCAGGAGATATTCTCTCTTCTCAATGATTTTCTAAATGGCATCTGGGAACTTGTCTGCTGCCTCTTGTTTGACAGAAGTTGCTTCTCCCATTATCTTGAGATTTTTTTTAAAACCAAACCTCTTCCTAAAATTATCAAACTGTCTTTTGCTGGTATTAAATTTTCTAGCTTTAGATCATTCACCTTCTTTTTGCTTTAAAGGGTCAGATAATGATCTTGTTTTTCCTTGACCTATATTAGTGTCTATTCTCATGCCTTTCTTAGACCAACCCTGCATCCACATAAAAGTTGCATTTTCAATACAAGATTAAAAGGTATTTTACAAAAAGTACAAGGGTTGTTTACCTGCTGGCATAGCTGCAGCAATGGCTACATGCATTTCCTTTTCTTTTTTAACAACGGACCTAATGATGGATTTATTTGTCTCAAAATGGTGGGTAATCATAGCTGCAGAGCTCAACCTATGGTACATATCAAGCAATTCAACTGTTTCTTGTAATGTTATGACTTTTCTCTGCTTCTTGGGAGCACTTCCAGCATCACTAGTCATATAGGTCCCATGGTGTTATTCAAGGTTTACAGTATTACACTTAACATTATAAAAAATATGTGAGAATTGAGAGTCATCACTTTTATTGCAATATGCAATTTACTGGAAAGCAAATTGCTCATGTGGATATGATTTTTTATGTGTTAACTCCTGTCTCTGAAACACACACATACACACACACATCCCACTCATTATGACCACATTGAACTCTGCAGTTTATTCCTGAATGTGTCATCTTTTTCAGGCAGGCATATGTTTGAAAACACTTAGTCCTCAGCCTTTTCTTATATTCTCAGAGATCCTGTCCATGTTGTATGACCCAGTTCAAATGTCACCATCTACATGTTTTGATGTCAGTTTCTGCTTACTACGGATTCCCATGAATAGCCATTCTCACTCTATATTGAATTAAACAAAAGAGAGATTTCTGACCAGAAATATATAATTTTGGGGGGAGTTCATTTGAGTTAACTATTTGTCATGAAATCTTTTGTTGCTTTCAAGGCACAACAGTGAAACTGGCTTCTACCTATGCCTATGTCCCATGCTACAGATGGGAAGAAGCACAGTTCATTAAGGTAGGATGTCTGATCTAATATCAGATGAGTAAAAAAAAAATCTGCATTAGAGTGAAAAATGAGCGTGTACTATGACTCAAACATTTGATGAACTTATAGGATTACTGACTGTGCAATTCATACTGGCACTATCACTGGCTGTTCAGAGATTTATATTTCCTGAAAGGAATTAATAGGTTTAGGAGGGCATTACTGATAAAATTGCAGATACCCAATTCCAAACCTACATAATGGGCATGGAATTAGTGTACATTAAATCACCTCTCATGGTGATTTAATATAAGAGGAGGTGATTGAGTATAAGAGGAATAATGATAATATTAGGATTTTTGAGGATTCTAAAGTACATCAGTGAAGGCAAGATTATGTTATAGTTGTTTTCATTTGGAAAATGAAGAGGAGTAAAAATAAAACATAAACCTTGGAGTCTAAACCCTGATGAAATTTAAGTCTCCCCTGTTCTGGAAAAGAAGAGGAGAAATTTAACATGTATAACAAAATACATTTTCAAATTGCTTCCAACTGATGTGCTTGTCCCACCATTGCATAACTCTGCAACATGTAATAATGTTTTTCTAGACAGTCTCTCACTCTGTCACCCAGGCTGGAGTACAATGGCACAATCATAGCTCACTGTGACCTTGAACTCCTGGGCTCAAGTGATCCTCCTGTCTCAGACTTGAGTAGCTAGGACTAAAGGCGTGAGCCACCATATTCAGCTAATTTTTTTAAAAAAATTTTTCAGAGGCAGCATCTTACAATGTTACCCAGGCTAGTCTAGAACTTTTGGCCTCAAACGACTCTCCCACCTTGGCCTCCCAAAGCATTGGGATTACAGGCATAAACCACTGCACCTGGCCCCTGTAATATAAAATTGATGCACCCAAAGATCTTTGGATATATGGAACTATAAGAAGTAATAATAACCAGGTCCTCATAGCATCATGGACTACCTTTTGTTGATTTCTCTCCATTTCCTGAGAGTCTACAGGAACTAATGCCACCATAACTCACATTTTTATTTTCCCTGTGGCAGCACAAGAAATCCAAGCTTTGCAGTGTATGGTTTGATTTGAGATGTCTTAATCTAATCATCATCCATCATCCTCTAATCTGACACATCCTATATGTCTTCCTTCCCTCTCAGACCCATTTTCTTTGCTCCTTGAAACACTCATCTGTGATCAACACAGTCTCATTTATCCTTGTTATCTTTACCTTGACTAAAACCAGGTTATGCTACTTCCCTGGAGGACCTCTTAAATGGAGGCTGTTTGTTCTATTTCTTTCTCATCTGTCCCAGGACCAGGTATTGCATTAGGAGATCCCTTGCTTCCCACTGCTGCTTTTAAATCATTTCATTTCCTTCTTCCCTTCATTCTTCCCAAATGCAAGGTCTTTCAACTTTCATTTCATGCTATACTCTGCCCTTTATTGCTGCTCTCTGGACTTCGTGGTCACTGTCCCTCATACACTGAAAACTCACATACCTCCACCTCTAGCCCTTTGTATTCCTGATGACTTGAGCATCCAAGGGAGTGATACATACAGCACTGGTCAATCATTTCTTTACCTGCCACACATACAGCAATCTTTAATTTCAATAGCCTTAGCCACTCGTTCCCAAATAATGCCTGGATCACGCACATTATCATGAATAAATACACCCATGTCTGAAATCCTGATTTCAAGTACTTCCCAATTTTTCTGTCTTTTCTTTACTTTCAGCTCACAGAAACAATTCTTCCGCCATATTAAAAACTCTAATCCAATTCACTTGTTCCACCACTTTTTTTATTCATTATTCTCTCCTGTCTTTACTTTCTTCCTCCTATTTCTTGATGCACTATTTCAATCACTCACTTCTAAACACACTAGGTTACTTTACCTAATACACTCAAACCCTCTTGGGATCCAGATTTCCACCTTCTTTATGCCTATGAATTTTATGGAATAAAATGATATAAATGGGTTGACTGGTTTTATTTTAAATTACCAATTGTACACTTAAAAGCGTACTTCCTGAGAATGATAGTTTCCAGCTTCATCCATGTCCCTACAAAGGACATGAACTCATCCTTTTCTATGGCTGCATAGTAGTCCATGGTGTATATGTGCCACATTTTCTTAATCCAGTCTATCGTTGTTGGACATTTGTGTTGGTTCCAAGTCTTTGCTATTGTGAATAGTGCCACAATAAACATATGTGTGCATGTGTCTTTATAGCAGCATGATTTATAATCCTTTCTCAGCAAACTATCGCAAGGACAAAAAACCAAACACCGCATGTTCTCACTCACAGGTGGGAATTGAACAATGAGAACACATGGACACAGGAAGGGGAACATCACACACCAGGATTGTTGTGGGGTTGGGGGAGGGGGGAGGGATAGCATTAGGAGATATACTTAATGCTAAATGATAAGTTAATGGGTGCAGCACACCAACAAGGCACATGTATACACGTGACAAACCTGCACGTTGTGCACATGTACCCTAAAACTTATAGTATATTGATAATTAAAAATAAAATAAAATGAAAGTTAAATTAAGAAAATAAGTTAGCCAGTACAGACACAAAGAAGATAATTCCATATAAAATAAACAATATATATTCAATCCCTGAGTAAAAGAAAGACTACGTATTGAGAACTGGAGGGCCAGTATGGACAGAGAGAAAAAGGGAACTCGTCTGAGGTAGGTCAAAGGGAGAGGGCAAAGGAAAAATAAAAGAAAGCGTGCTTTCTAATGTTGTGTGGTTTTGCTCTCTTTTCATAGTAAATTGTATCTACCTTTCCAAGGAAACGATTTTAAACCTTCTTTCTTTTTCAAACCCTTCACAACTCCCCTCACCACAAAAACACACACATACACGCATATCCCACCTAATAATCTTCATACTCTCGTACTTCATTGAAAAACTAGAAATTGTTATTTATTTTAAATTAACTCAACACATTTTATTGGAAGGAAACTGTCTTATTTTCACACTACCAAATTGTCCTGCTTGCAGGTATATGGATCTGGTGCTGCTCCTAGTCAATAAAAAAACTATCCCTGCTCCAGTCAACCAGGACAGTACCCTCCACTGGTGCTCCAGATCTCATTCTCCCTTGTCCTCGCAAGGATTTTGCCTCTATAATCATCTTATATCTTCTTTATCAATATTGCTTTCCTTTTTATTGTATTATCCTCACTAGCCTCTAAAATGTGTTTACTATGCCTTATTTTTAAAAAGATAAATCTCCATTTCTCACTAGATACGGCTCATTACTCTGCTTAGTGTCATAGTGATGGCAGCAGAGGCCCATCTGGAGCAGCTGCTGCGGAGATGTCACCTGCAGTGGGGAAGGTGTGGCTGGGGCTGGGTGCTCTGCGGAGCCCATGGGGGTTGGGAACAGGAGAGAGCCCTGCTCCCTGTTGAGTTGACAGTGTGAGAGCCCCATGCTCCCAGGTGCAACTGCAGCTGTGCAGCCACCGCTCAGGATCCAGGCATCCCTGCACTCTAGGGAGCACATGAAGCCTCCTGCCCCTGCATGCTTGGAAGTGCCTGCTCCCCTTCCCTGGCCTCTCCTGTTCCCGGCACCTGCTCCAGCGCAAAGCAAAGTTGTAGCTGAGCCCAGGTGTTGTTGCGACCTGGCCAGGTGTGCCCGCACTCAGGGCAGTGCTGACACACCAGCCCCCTGCCGCCTCAGCCCCCTCTGAAGCTTTGAGTACCAACAAGCTCAGGGAGGGAGCTCGGGTGGGGCCTGAGGGCGGCTTGCCGTGGACCTGCGGGCGCCTCTCAGCATGGACAGCCTGGGTGTGTGGACAGCATGTTGATGGCAGTGGGAGGCAAACAGGTTCCTAGGCAGGAAGGGGCAGGTATCCAGTGAAACCCCACCTTCAAGCCAAGCCAGGGATGGCCTGAAGCCTGGGAGCTTGGCTGCCAGTTCTGGGTGGAGTGGTGACCTAGAGTGAGAATTTGTGGTTCCTTTTCCAGGCCTGCCCATGGCCACCCATGGACCAATCAGCACCCACTTCCTCCCTTCTGAGCCCATAAGAACGCCAGACTCAGCTAGACTCACTTTTCAGGATGACCTGGCTGTGGAGAGGAGTTACCCACTTTGGATGTCCAGGGAGCTGTTCTGTTGTTCAATAAAGCTTCTCTCTGCCTTACTCACCCTCCAGTTGTCTGCATAACTTTATTCTTCCCAGAAGCGGGACAAGAACTCAGGACTCGTTGAAGAGCGAAAAGAGCTGGAACATGTTACTGAGTGGCTCACCAAGCTGCCGGTGATGACATGCTTTCTGACTTAGGGAGTAAAGAATGGCAGCCCTTCTGGGAGCCCAGACCTTGAGGTTCATTGAGTCAGGGCTGTGACTCACTGTAGTAGCCTCTTTGGGGCTCTGAGGTTCCTGCTGTTTCCCAGCTCTCAAGCACCACCACCTCCAGAGGCTGGTGCCCGCAGCAGAGGCTGCATGAGATATGTCTGGTCCAGCCACAGCCTCACATGGAGCCGACACCTGTGCCAGAGCCTGGAGCTGCCCTCCCCACCACAGCAGCCAGTGTGCCTGGCTGTGGACAGTGGCCAGACCCGGTACTGGATCACCCACACAACCCTCACCACTCTGGGCCTGGCTTGCCCTTGGCAGGCATAGGATCCAGGCTGGTAGCATGAGCCGACCGCAGCCTGCCAAACTGAGTGGGTGGAATGACCTCAGCATGCACAAGCAAAAACCCAAGCAGATGCACTGCCGGCCACAGAAGTTTCTGGCTTGCAAAGTGACACCCTAAGGATCATGTGACAATAGCAAAGTCTCTTAAATAAATAATCTAGAATTGTCATATCCACATCCTCACCTCCCATTCAGATTCTGATCCATTCAAATCTCACTTTCTTCCCCACCGCACTACTGAAACTTTTATTCTCAAGGTCACCAAAATCATCCCGCTACCAATTCCATTGGACTATATCTCTGTCTTCTCTCTTGATTTCTCAATGATGTTACACACAGCAGCTCTTCCGTATTTCTTAAAACACTCTCTTTTCTTGTCACTCTTGACACCACTGACTCCTGTTTTCTCTTTTTAAAAAAATATCTCAAGCTTCTCCCTTCCATTTCTTACACAATTTATCTTACTCCTCCAATATCTTCTTCAACTCTTTATGCTGGAATTCCTAAACTGCCTTTCCTGAAATCTATTCTTTTTTACAACTATACTGTGTCCCTAGGTGTTTTCACCTGATAATTTTTATGTTTTATGTTGATATTGCTAGGCCAGATCATTCATTGAGCTGCATATTTACATATACAACTGTCTATATGATGGATGCCTCAAAGTTATGTCCAAAATGTACAAACCTACAATATCTGTTTCTCATACAATCTTCCTCATTTCAGTTAATGCCATCACCATTGATCCAAGCAAGCAAGCCAAATCCATCAGACTATCTTCTTCCAGTTCACTGTAGGTTATTTAATTTTTATCTTTTGTGTCTTATTTCAAATGTTATCTTTTCAGAGTCTTCTCTGACTGTCCCATATAAAATAAACTCCTTATCTCCTTTCATATCTTTTTGTGTATGTGCTTCACAAACATTTTTGCAGTCTATATTATTTTCTCTTTTCAGCACTAGAATCATTGCCAATTGTGAGCAGATTTCTCTTATCACTATATCTGTATCAGATAGTGTACGACCTGACATATAGTAGGCACTTAAATCTTTGTAAATTAAATAGAAAAAAATAAAATTCCAAAACATATCTCATAATAATTTCACATAATTATACATTATAATTAACCGGATTAATGGATTAAATTTATTATACACAGGTCTAGCCAGGACATTACGATAGAGAACAAGGTGTATTACTAGTCCCATCCCACCCAATGAACACATCGTGCTTGTAATAGAATTGTTGAAATACCATTAAAAATATCCAAACTCTATTTCTAAAATGAATTATGGCTTTCTTTCATTTGTCTCTTCCATTACTTCTTATTCCTTTTCTAAATCTTTAGTTATGTAGACATAGTTTTGCTGTATAATTTAAATTCTGGTTTCAGTTACTTGAATTAATGCTCCAGTTTTACTTCTTGGATTTGGCTTAGGCATTTCTATAGAACACAATACACCTGGGCATAGTTTTCCATAGAAGTTCATTTCTGCCTTTATAATCAGGCACTTGCTATCATTTCTACATCCCATAAACATAGAAAACAGAGTCACACAATCTCTCTAGATCTGGGAAATTCCCAGCAAGACCTCTCTTCAGCCAGCCTTCGATAGGAAGTTTTTTTTTAAGAATTAAATTTAATTGTTACAGACACAAGCACAATCATATTAATTAAAAATAATGGTGAATATAAATTATTTAACTGAAATGACTTGTTTAAGTAAAGGTGCACAATGAAATTTCAATTCAGAATTGGCCTTTGTTAAGGTGTAATAATTTTACAAAGACTAGCTATTAATCTTTGGGGAAAGCTGAAATTTTTTTATCCTAACTTTAAATGCAGTAATGACTTTTAGACTCAAGGATTTGTAAAACCTTGAATTCATACTAGAAAAAAATGTAGAAATTCATTAATGGTGATATCCACATATATTTAACACTTTCTAGTTGTACATGAAACATATCCAAGTGCTTTTCAGGATAATCTAAAGTCTAGGACTATTTGTAAAAGCTGGTTTTGGCTTTTAAAATTATATTTTAAGCAGGTTCTAAGGGAGAATTGTAGAGTGTAGGAAAAAGTGACTAAGGAAGATGATATATCCTCCCCTCTGAGCTATGGTGAGTGTGGCATTTGTCGTATTGATACAGTAAAAATAATAAAGCAATAATCTTTCAAAGATGTTTCACTATTCCATGGAAAGAAGTTGAATCTATTGAAAGAGCTAGAACTGGCTAGTCCAACAGGAACTCTAAAGTTTTATTTTTGGTAGCACCAAGGAGGTCTGGGAAATTCTCTATTAGGTACAGAGAAGGTGATTGACAGAAAACACATGAGCTCTTCAATAGACATTACCAGTGTTTGAAAATCCTTCGTGAAATGAGTGCTTGTGGCATCCAACCCAGCAATGGCAGGGCATGTGAATGTGTGAAGGTGGGCAGGGGGAAACTGGTAATGGTACCATGATGAGAAATCAACAATTGCCTGAGAAATTGCTAACAGAGGAGGAGGGCAGTGTAGTTAGCAAAAGATTTTTGACTGATATTAAAAGTAAACTTGGGAACTTAAATGAAATCTTAGGTCTGTTCCTTTGTTGACATTAGATAGTATTGCATATTATTATTGGAATTTTTTTGTATCTTAGAGAAGCAATGAACTATTGTTTGGATGAGTTTTTGTTAGCTTTTGAGATGGGGGCTCAAATAACTATATCCTTCTATATCAGGGGTTCTCCTGATATAAGATTCACCTAGATGTGTGGATGACTTCCAAGTTAGCACAAGTAAGGAAACAAAGTAAGTTGAATTACGAAGTTTAACTTTTTGAAACTGTAGAGTTACATTGCAATGCATTGTCATTCAGAAAAATGAAAAAAATTTCTGAAAGTCTGTTTGAAATCAAAGTCTATCTTAGAGTTGTTAAAAATAAAATGAACTACAAAAAGGTCAGTTTATGTTGAATTTAGAGTATTTTAAGTTTCCAGGGAAACAGAACATATAGAAATGAAAAGCAGATGTTACTAAATTGACACTCTGGAAAACTCCCAAGAGGCTTAATCCTCTACAAGGTAAGATTGCTTGCCCCAAAACTTTATGTGCCAATTTTTTTTGCAGTGTGAGTTTTGACAACTACACTGTTCCCAGAACAAACTTATACATTATTATGATATCCTAATGCTTTTGTTATTACCGTCTCTTACAGTGCCCACTATTGCTTTGCTGCCAAGTAAGAGCAGCATATATATCTATTATTTCTTCCAGAAAAAAAAATCAGTCCAAATTTAGTACTGGAAAATTCACATGAAAATATGTAATTTTTCATTACATATTTAATTTGCCATTAAATTCACATTGGTTAGGTTTAACTGAAACATAAAATCTTATATTTTTAGCCCATAGTCACTTCCCTTTACTTTAAAATATTTTCAGCAGAAACAGGAGTAGAAAACAGAGTCAGGTCAATAAATCATTTGGATTCCGAATTCTGTAGTAAATTTTGAATTATACAGATATTAACTAATCAATTCTAACAGTTTTTCTGAGACTACTGAACATAATATTCTACAGTGTGTGAGTTGCTCCATGGTGAGACAGTCTTAGAGGTTTGTTTGTTCTTTCCCACCACAGAGAAACTGTTTCACATATAAAAAACACCTTAAAACCATCAACGTCTGTGTTCAAAGACATTGCTATAGGAAGCCTAATTGGTGTGTGGATGCAAAGTTAAGACCGTCATTTATTTCTGCTCTTTGCCCACGTGAAATCTGTTCGTTCTGTCCTATGTACTTTCAGTGCCTATTTGCAGCACGGCCTCCTGGTCTGCGCAAAATTTTCCTGAGGTCTGAGGCCAATGCAGCAGCTCTGTTTTTTACAGCCTAGCAGATGGGCAGCAGCCAGATGTAGTTGGTTTTTGGCAGCCATATTTTCCACATTGCTTGGTGGTATACCTTATACACATGGAGGTTGATAGTTGGCATATATGTTCAGTTACTATAGAGTAGCATTTTTCAATCTTGCACTATTGACGTTTTGGACTTGGTAATTATTTATTCTGGGGAGATGTCCTCTGCATTGCAGGATATTTAGCAACATTCTGGATCTCTGTGCACTAAATGCTAGTACCACCACTCATCCAAGTTGTGACAACCAATGTCTTCAGGTATTTCTAAGTGTCCCCTGGGAGCAAAAGCTTTCCCCACTTGAGAAGTACTGCTGGAGACAAAGGGAAAATGAAGAGGCTTTGTGGCAGACAAGTGTTATTTAGGAGAATATAGCTGGTGGCACTGGGTAAGATATGAGGGAGAGGGGACATAAACCAAAGAAGAGGTTTGGAAGGAAAAGAGCCCATATTACAGTGACCAATTAGGAAACAAAATGAGTTGTCTTTGACTTTGCTTCAGTAAATGTTTATTAAGTTGTTACTATGAACTAAGCACAGTGTCTATTGCTGTAGATATTTAGACCAGTGATGCATATATATTGCTTGCAATCTGGTAGGAGAATTAGAAAAAAAAAACTTAATTACAGTCATGTATGAGCTGCAGAAGTGAAACTTAACACAGTTGATTCAAAAGAGAAGAGAGGCTGGGTGTGGTGGCTCAAGCCTATAATCCTAGCACTTTGGGAGGCAGAGACAGGCAGATCCCTTGAGCTCAGAAGTTTGAAACCAGCCTGGGCAACACAGAAAATCGCCTTATCTACAAAAAATACAAAAACTTAGCTGGGCATGCTGGCATGCACCTGTAGTCCCAGCACTTGGGGGGCTGAGGCGGGGTGATCACTTGAGCCAGGGATGTTGAGGCACAGTGAGCCAAAATCGCACCACTTTGTTCCAGCCTGGGTGACAAAGTGAGACCCTGTCTAAAAAATAAAATAAAAAAATCAAAACCCAAAAATCAAACAAACAAAAAACGGTGGGGGGAAGAGAGACAGGTGACAAGAAAGGGTACCCAGAAGATTGCCCTACATGTTGAAGGTCAAAGAAGAGTTTATCACATTTAGAAAGGCGTGGGAAGAATATTGTACTTAAAGAGAGACAGACAGTCTGATAACAGGTAAACAGGCAGAGAGAGGGAAAATACAAGAAAATGATGCATTTAGTGTACTATAAGTAACACGACCATGCTGTGCAAAGATGTTTAATAACAAAGAGAGAAGCTAGAGAAGAGGTCAGAGACGAATTATGATGAGCTTTGGGAAGTAATTTAAGTTTTACCTATAGAACATATGTAGAATTTTGAGCTAAAGAATGATACAATAAAATTGATGTTTCAGAAAATAACTCAGGAAGTCATGAAGAGAAAATACTGGAGTTGAGAATAGACAAGAGGCACAAAACTTGGAGGTTAGTATAGATATCCACATAAAGTAAAAATTAAAGAAAATGTGAGAAACAGGATAAAAGTAGAGAAACACCGGGGAGTAATTGCAACAATCCAGCACCACCTCTCCCAAAATAATACCTCAGCTAAGGTGTAAGTGGAGAGAAAGAAGAGGAGATATATTATGTAGATGAGTATAGACAGAATCCAGAGAAAAGGGCTGTGGTAAGTGATAAAGAAGGAAAACTACTTGTATAATTCAGGTTTCCTACTGAAGTGATTAATTGTATGGTAGACTGATATATCAAGTGAAAAGGAAAAAAGAAAAATCAGTTTGTTAGGAATCATGATAAAATCAGTTTTGGATATGTTAAACAAGTCATCTAGAGGGTATTCAAAGGGAAATGTGCAATGGGTAGTCAAATATTTGGTTGAAAATTCAGCAAAGACATCTTGTTTGGAGATGTGTATCTGTAAACCATTTGTCAATAAATGATCACTGAAGCCAGAGTTATAAAGAATATTACTTTGAAAGAATGAGAATAGAGCAAAGATGGAAAGACATCACCCAGCTAGAAAGCAGAGCAAAGCCAAGAGTTGAATCAAAGCATGTGAATCCATATTTGGGGCTCTGAGCCACTGTATGGTCTTGACTCTGATTTTAAACACCTATCCATAATTCTTTCTTATAAATTACTCCACCACCATGCTATGTGGGGCCTTTCCTCTATCCCCTTAGGAGGAACAATAATACTCCTTAGGGCATCACTATTCCCTGTACATACTTGTATTGTAGCACTCAATAGGCTTCATTGCATTTTATTTTACATTAGATATTGCTTTTTGAATAGAAAAATCATTCTGTAATCAGCTTGTATTTCCGGTACTTAGCAGAATGGTTGTATGTACTAGGTGCAATAAAGCTACCTTTTGTTGATTTCAAAGCACCTAGTATATACAACCATGCTATTATTCTACATTTGTTGAAAGAAATGTAAATAATACAAGTGGATCCGCAAGAAATAAGTTAGATTAAGAGTAATATGTTTTTTATAAGCTCATTCTGTTTGCCATGACTTAAAAGGTTAACTAGTCTTAAAATATTTTATACTTATGCTTATTTTAAAGTTAAATCGTATACCCAGCTACAAACTTATTATTCACCCCATATCCTCATTTTTCACTGTATGTTGCTAACACTGCCACCATTAAAGCCAAACTACAAAATTCAGAAGAGAGACAACTTTGGAAAGCAGGCATAAGAACAAACAGGCTGTCTAATTGGATCTCCTCATCTTTTACAAATAAAATTCTAGGAAACAGCAAAAGAAATAAGATCTAACTTCATTTAAAGTTAATGTTTATAACAATAATATCATCTCTTAATTTATAATTTGGGGTAATAATAATTCAGTCTATTTTTTTGTTGGTGGTGATATGTATTTTATTGTGAAAATTTGCAAAAGTAGACTGATATGCTTACCTATAAAGAAGCATAAAGCATGTAATTTTCACTTGTTTTAAGGATATTATGAAAATCACTATAGATATTAGTTCTTAAATTATCATATACATATATGTGTGCGTATTAAAGTTCTTTAGACATCAGCTGTGAGTTATAGCTGATAGTAATGTCTTAAAATTTCCTGATAATTTTTCTCTTCTGGAGGCATAAACCAAATTATATTCCCCCAGGGCGCTGATCATATAGATTATAAAACATGAAAATGTTAATGCAAATTGGGCTTTACAGTAATGCCAATAACCTAATATAAATAAATACCATCAGTACTAGCAAATCACTCACTGATATGTAACTTGGTTTGTGAGATTTTGTCTCATTATATTAGAGTTGAGTTGCTCCTAAAGAAGATAAGATTCTATACCTAGAAAACCCCATAGTCTCTGCATAATAGCTCCTAGATATAAGAAATAAGTTCAGCAATTTTTCAGGCTACAAAGTCAATGTACAAAAATCAGCAACATTTCTATACACCAACAACATCCAAGCTGAGAGCCAAATCAAGAAGGCAATCCCATTCACAACAGCCACAAAAAGAATAAAACATCTAGGAATATAGCCAGTCAAGGAAGTGAAAGAGCTCTACAACAAGAACTGCAAAACATTGTTGAAAGAAATCAGAGATGACACAAATGAATAGAAAATCATTCCATGCTCATGGATAAGAAGAATCAATATCATTGAAAAGTCTATACTACCCAAAGCAATTTACAGATTCAATGCTATTCCTATCAGACTACCAATGACATTCTACACTGAACTAGAAAAAAACTATTTTAAAGTTCACATGGAACCATAAAAGAGCCCAAAAAGCCAAAGCTATCCTAAGCAAAAAGAACAAAATGAGGAGCATCACATTACCAGACTTCAAACTATACTACAAGTCTGCAGTAACCAAAATAGCATGCTACTGGTAGAAAAACAGACACATTGACAAATGAATCAATATAAACAGCCCAGAAATAAAGCAGCACCCACACCTACAACCATATGATCTTCAACAAAGTTGACAAAAAGAAGCAATGGGAAAAGGACATTTTATTCAATAAATGGCACTGGTATAACTGGCTAGCCATATGCAGAAAATTGAAACCAGAACCCTTCCTTATACCATATACAAAAATCAACTCAAGATGGATCAAAGACCTCAATGTGAAACCATAAAAACCCTTGAAGAAAACCTAGGAAATACAAACCTGGACAAATGCCCTGGCAAAGATTTCATGGTGAACATGTCAAAAGCAATTGCAACAAAAACAAAAATTGACAAATGGCAACTAACTAAACTAAAGAGCTTCTGCACTGCAAAAGAAACTGTCAATAGAGCCACAGGCAATCTAATGAATGGGAGAAAATATTTGCAAACTTACACATCCAAAAAAGGCCTAATATCCAGTATCTATAAGGAACTTAAATTTACAAGAGAAAAACAACCCCATTACAAGGTGGGCAAAGGACATGAACAGACACTTTTCAAAAGAAGATATACACGCAGCCAAAAAGCATATGGAAAAATGCACAACATCACTAAGCATTAGAGAAATGCAAACAAAAACCATAATGCGATCCCATCTCATGCCTGTCAGAATAGTTATTATTAAGAGTCAAAAATAACAGATGCTGTCACGGTTGCAGAGGAAAGGGAATGCTTATATATAGCTGGTGAAAATGTAAATTAGTTCAGTCACTTTGAAAAGCAATTTGGCAATTTCTCAAAGCACTTAAAACAGAATTACCATTTACCTCACCAATCCCATTATTGAGTATATACCCCAAGGAATATATCTCATTTTACCATAAAGACACATGCATGCATATGTTCATTGCAGCACTATTCACAATAACAAAGACATGAAATCAACCTAAATAGCCATCAACAGTAGACTGCATAAAGAAAATGTGGTACATATACACCATGGAATACTATGTAGCTGTAAAAAAGAATGAGATCATGTCTTTTGTGGGAACCTGGATGGAGCTAAAGGCTGTTATCTTTAGCAAACTAATGCAGAAACAGAAAACCAAATACTGCATGTTTTCAATTATGAGTGGAAACTAAATGATGAGAACTCATGAACACAAAGAAGGGAACATCAAACTCTGCAGCCTACTTAAGGTTGGAGGGTGAGGACTGAAAAAGTACCTACTGGGTACTATGTTTATTACCTGGGTTACTAATAATTAAAAAAAAAAAACAACACTGGAAGTAGATACTACAAGTTTTAGATAGTGCAATAGTGCAAGTTGTAGGTAGTGCAAGTACCAGTAGTAGATAGTGCAAGACTCATTTTGGAAGGTAGTCTTGGAACCACTTAATCTCTGAATCCTAATAAAAAAGATCAAGTGAGAGCAAATGTTATCCCCCTGTTTTTATAAAATATGTTTTCTGTGAGCTTTACTAAATAATTATAGTGACTATGCATAATCATATTCTAAAAATACATATCCACTACATATACATATAAAATTCCTACAGACACCCAGTGTAGCGAGTGTGACCTTATTCTCTTAAGGTACTGAAGTGGCTTCCAATAAAATCAGAATTGGATCAAGTATGAAGTCTGGGCATCATTCATGAAGATGATGCAATGCACCTATAGTCAGTTGGGCATGTGCTTTGAGTTGTTTTTCTAGTTGTGATGATAGATTTGAACTGATTCGTCTGCGCTTTCTCATCCACTCTGTTTTGTGACCAAAGGCACATATTTTAGGGACGGCTCGCTGAAGCTAGTGGTAAAGTCTGTGGCAATAAAAGAGAGGAATTCAAACTGGCCAAACCCACAGCCTTGTCTTCATTAATACTGTGCTCCTACTAATGGAGCTAACTGGTGGCAGACACAATACTTAGCACTGCACACATTTTGAGAGATTTCTATAGTGGCCCATCAGATACCAACGGAGCACTAGAAAATCCTCATTTATTTGCATTGAGGCCAAAGAAGGCTGTATATAGTAGCTTGTCTTTTCTTAAACATCTATCAGAATGGCCTGTCACTTCCCACGTTTATGGCTAAATAAGGCTCAAGTCATTGGGCCCCACTTCTGATATGAGCTTATTATCAGTGGAAGAATGAAAGCAGATGATTCCATCATCTTTTAAAGTAGTGGCATGAGGTGATACTGACATCATGTAAGACCTGGGTTTAAACCACCTTACCCTCCAACAATTATTTATTGAAAAAAATTAATGCTCTTAGAAATTTACATAAGTTTTTCAGAAGGGGCTCATTCTAAAAATATTCAATTGGGGGCTTCTTGAAAAATGCTTTGCCTTTAAAAAAAAATGTTATACTCACGTGCTTATCGTAAAACAAGTCTGAGGTGAAAACAGGGACTAAATTATCTTAACCCAGAGATTCTCAGCATTGTATATAAATTGCAATCAGCTGGGAGGCTTTAACGATCACTGATGCCTCTTCCAAGTGTTTTGGGTGTGGTCTGGGCCTGGGGAATTTCAAAAACTCCCCAGGTGATTTTAATGTTCAATCACAGTGTAGACTGCTGCTTTGAAATTTAGGGGAGAGAGTAACAAGCTGCACTATTACTCAATATTTTGCATTTGGCAGAGAGCTTTCTGATTTCCCATTAATTTAATTAATTAACACTCTATCTATATGTACATCCCACATGAAATTGTATCAGTGGTAGAATCTATTTGGGATTTCTCTAAACATTCTTTTTTTTTTTTTAAGAGAGAAAATGACTGGCATTCACTAAATAAATGCAAACTGCTGTGAAATCTGTTAGGATTTAAATTTCAGGACTGAAATCTCAAGTTAGATCCAAATATTAGAAGCATGATATTTAAGTATTATATATAGGTTAATCCATTGTCAATGGCTTCCTGCCACTTGTTTCCTAATGCTTTTTTAGAGGGAATAAGTGAACCGAATTTTTCAGCTGAAAACCTGATATTTCATTGCCAGCATTTTCCACTAGGCAGCTTGGTGGTTATGAATTCTCATCATCTTCTGTTTCAGGAAGCTAAGAGTTTACCACACCATTTTTAATAGGTTTGCTAATTTTAATAAGAAAATAAAAAGTAATTAAGATGCAGTGATGATACCTTAAATAGGGCATTTTTATGTAATGATGATGTCAAGCTCCGTATAAAAAATATATTCCTATCACTTATTTATATTTTTTATTTAAAATATAAATAAATATATTTTATTTATGGCATTTTTATGTAATGATGATGTCAAGCTCTGTACCAAAATATATCCCTATGAATTACTTAATTTTTATTTAAATTCCTAACTATCCATGAGAATTAAATGTTCTTGTTCTTATCTGCTAGATGAATACATTGGTGATTGAGAAGATTAAGTCAAAAATCCAGTAATTTTCCTCCTTATAGTATGCAATACAAAAAAAAATCTGATAGCTTAATTTTAACATAGAAGCTCTAGTGCATCATACTGCTTTGTTCTTTTTAATAGAGAAGTCCATTAAAAAATTTATTGGCTTAAAAAGTGGTACATTTTTATATCAACTTAAGGAGTTTAAAGGCCTTGAAGAATATCTATTTTAATTGTTTGGCCCAGAGCTTAAGTATCTTGTATGATATCATTAAAAGGCACTGACTGTTTAAAATGATAGGGAACTCACTACCTCTTTAAATATCCCATTTCGCCTTTAGAATTGCTTGAAAATTCCTCTTTCTATTGAGCCAAATTTATTTCCTAGTACTTTCCATCTATATTTGTACTTGTTATGTCTTTATGGGCCTGCAGACCTAGAGTCTTAGTGCTTTCCAAGTGACAATTTTTCAAATATTTTAAAACAAAACTATGCCCTTTTTAATTCTCTTTATTGGAATTAACATGGATTGTGTTGGTAATTATACAGCTATTCACAAAATTTATTGGTTTACCATATATTCACCACTCTAGAAGATAACTCCTGAAGTCTTATGCCCCTAACTCCTATGTCTCTTTAGATCACAATTAAATTCCCAAATCTTAAGACAGTGGATATACTCAAAACATATTGTTAAATAAAATAAATGAAGTGAGGTGGACTATATTTTTGTTTCCATATACTTAATCCTCCTTGCTGTGAGAAGGTTGCACATCCCTTTGTTGCCACTTGACTTCAGTGCCTTCTGTGAAGGCATCATGCCTGACCATTGATGTAGTGCATGTGCCATGTCTCAGCAGAGGTTCCAGAGGCCTTGCCTGGTTCCATCAGCTCTCTTGCTCTTTCTCCCAGCCACGTGTCTGGCATATCCCAGTAGAGGCTGCTCTTGTGCTTGGATCCAGGAATGAAAAAGACCTGCAACCTATCCCAGCCAGGAGCTGCACCGGATCCCAGACTGCTGTTATAATAGATGTAAGATTTTGTATATATGTGTGTATGTGCACATATATATGCACATACACACACACCTATATACATACACACATATATGTAAATGTATATGTGTGTATATACAGTGTACAATGCAGCAAAACTAATGAGTTAATTGCTAAAGCATGTCTGCTTAATTACCAAATTACTTGATTTCCAATTAAAAAGTTATAATGTCTCACTTTTTGACAATAAAGATATTTACTTTATTTCCTGTCTTCGATTATCTTTCCACAAGTTTTCCAGTCTAACCGATAGTTATTTAGCAATCTATTTTGCAATTCTCTAAGTATCTTGAGAACTTGGCCTCTCGTAAAGGACAGATAATTATCACCAGAACAACTAAAATGGTAGTCCTCTCTTACCAATGTTTGTTTTATGCTTTTCAGAATGAAGAAAATTTTACTCAAGAGGGAAATTAAAGCAATTAAAAAAGAGAGTCAATTTACTTTCTTTTTATTATTCTTTATCATTAGACTATCCAGATATATCCAAAAACCATAAAAGTAATTATGTGCTTTGCATCCATAATCCCTGTCCTAGAGATTTACCCTACAACAGTATATACATGAAAAAATATTCTATGGAGAATGATGCAATTCACACTATACATAATAACATGTAAGAAAAATACAATATAGAAATTAATGTAACTCTCTTTATAAGAAAATGGTTAAGAAAATTGTGGAGTTTTAACTTCATACAGACCTAATTTGATGGTTACACTGTAACCACTTATTAAACTGCCATGAATGCATCTTAAAATTCCATTAAAATTCACCTATAATGAAATAATCACACTATAATATTGACTTTCTAGCCTTAAGATTGTTGCTTGTAGCATTGCCCAAGCTATTTTTTCCTATGGATGTGCTTTATGAAACCTCTAGGTCTCAAGGAGAGTCCTGGTATCTTACTCATTTATGCATCCTCACTTCATGACACAAGAAAACTAAATAAACTAATTGGAAATAGGAGATCCCTGTGGATTTGGAGATGAGTGTCCAATGCATCCATGGTGTTTTGCCCTTGGAGGAAGCCTGCTACTGTCATGGTAATTGCTTCTGTGGGTTGAGGGGGACTCTCACTGAAGCTCCCATCCTTCCCAGTCTCTTCCCACCCATAGTGAACCCCCTCCCTAACACCTATTTGAATGGTTAGGAAACATGCCTTTTCAGTAAATGATATGTGACTTCCATGCACATGTCTCATAATGAATGTGGATAAGACCTGTGACTGTAATCAATTTTTTGAAAAATCTTATTTATCTGTTGTCTTGCCTGGATTGTATACTTACTCAGTTGAGTCAGACTCTTGGTATTTACCGTGAAGTCAGCTGGGACCTTACTGAAATCAAACGAGCTCTTGCTTCTCATTGCAGTGTCTAAAATCATCCTGTCTTTACTCCAACTCTGAGCGGCATGTATGAGACTGAAAAGCCATTCCTAGGTTAGATTCTCCTGAACACATTTTAGAGTGAACAAAAGAATTTTGCTTGAATCCGGACTACAGGATATGAAAGAAGTGTTCTGGAAAGAAAGTTCTCTTCCTTCTTTTCTTGGTTCAATGAATCCTGTGCTTTAAATCATGCCTCTGGTTCTAGAATTTGGTGCTGCTTCTCACAGTGTTAAGCATCTGGGTTTTTAGGCTTTTCAGAATGCTGTATACTTTAGGAAGGTCAGCAATTTGTAACAATTTTCCAAAGAAAACAGTCTTTGTTGCCATAACCTTCTTGTATAACCCAGTTCACAGAGCCTGGAAGCATTTTGTAATTGTATTGAAACAGCAAAAACTGCCCTTGGGGACCACCCAAGGGACAGGGATAAATTGGTTGCCTCCATTAAGTGATCTCTAAGCATCAAATTTTAGTAGAAATGTTGGGGAGTAAGTGATCACTTAAAAAAAGAGGTTGCCTAAGGTCTAAGAGTGCAAGTTGGCTTATATTTAACAACTGCAAGGTCATTGCATGAAATCAGTAAGAGGAAGCAGAGAGAAGTGGGTATCTTATTTCTATACTGTGTTCTGATTGTTTGTGAAGTCAGCTGACCTTCAAAATGGAATGATTGCCTTAAAAATATCATATCACCTTGTTAACAAAAAAGGAGATCAAAGATTTACTCCAATATCCAGTCATGACACTGCAATTTAAAAGTACTTTGCAATGATTTCTATCCCAGGACCTCACATTCTTTTTCTTAATTAATTTTGTTCATTGAAACTGCTCTAAGGGCCAGATATGTTTATGGCTCTTTTGCAGAGAAGTCAGGTTACATGCAGGGAATTCCCAATTACACACGCTAATAATGGAAGAAATCAGGAATGAAGATTATTCCAAATAGTAGATAATCCCCAAATTCTCTCTGTTGGCCCTTGGAAGGTGTGGAATTATTTGTTGTTGCTGCTTCTTTCTTGTTGCTATTTTAGCCATGAGATACTCAGCAGAAGAGCAACAGAATAGATCACAATGCCAAATTGACCGAATGCTAGTTGGAAGTTGGCTTAGGGATATTCTGAATAGGAAAAAGAAAGAAAGAGAAAGAAAGAAAGAAAAGAAAGAAAGAAAGAAAGAAAGAAAGAAAGAAAGAAAGAAAGAAAGAAAGAAAGAAAGAAAGAGAAAGAAAGAAAGAAAGAAAAAGAAAAAAGAAGGAAGGAAGGAAGAAAGAAAAAGAAAGAAAGAAGAAAGAAAGAAAGAAGAAAGAAAGAAAGGAGAAAGAAAGAGAGAGAGAGAGAAAGAGAAAGGAAGAAAGAAAGAAGGGAGGGAGGGAGGGAGACAGGGAAGGGAGGAAGGAAGGGGAAAAAGAAACAACCTGATATAATGCATGCAATCAGTTGAAGGAAAAAAACCCACGTATAACTCTTAAGTTTGTATTGTCAGCAAGGAAAGCACAGATCTTCCCATTCTTTCTTTACTCTATCAGTAACCTGGCTATGAATCTATTTTAGGTAAAATAAAAAGACAATTGAATACGAACTTGCATTGCAAATTTGAAATACTGAATTTTAAAAAAATCTCTATGTATAAGGTACATAAAAGTAGGCTGGACACGGTGATTCATGCCTGTAATCCCAGCACTTTGGAAGGCCAAGGCTGGCAGATCACTTGAGGTCAAGAATTCGAAACAAGCCTGGCCAACATGGTGAAACCCCGTTTCTACTAAAAATACAAAAATTAGCCAGGTGTGGTGGCAGGAACCTGTAGTCCCAGTTATTGGGCAGCCTGAGGCAGGAGACTCACTTGGACCCTGGAGGCAGAGGTTGCAGTGAGCCAAGATCAGCCCACTGCACTCCAACCCGAGAGACAAAGCAAGACTCTGTCTCAAAAAAAAAAAAAAAAAAAAAGTGGATATTTTTGAATCTGATTGAGATTATTACTTAGGAAATTGTTTTTGCTGATGTTTTTAAGTGGGGCCAGTAACTAATTAACTGGAAATAGACTGTGAAGTAAGAGAGTTAAGATATACATTATAGATTTATTTCAAAATATCCCAAACCTTCCCAGGTATTCATATGCCCTGTCATCCCCACAGGAAACATCTTTATTTTGTCTATGTATGTTCTTTTATTTTTATTTTTATTTATTATTATTATTATTATACTTTAGGTTTTATGGTACATGTGCACAATGTGCAGGAAAGTTACATATGTATACATGTGCCATGCTGGTGCGCTGCACCCACCAACTCGTCATCTAGCATTAGGTATATCTCCCAGTGCTATCCCTCCCCCCTCCCCCCACCCCACAACAGTCCCCGAAGTGTGATGTTCCCCTTCCTGTGACCATGTGTTCTCATTGTTCAATGCCCACCCATGAGTGAGAATATGCGGTGTTTGGTTTTTTGTTCTTGCGATAGTTTACTGAGAATGATGATTTCCAATTTCATCCATGTCCCTGCAAAGGACATGAACTCATCATTTTTTATGGCTGCATAGTATTCTATGGTGTATATGTGCCACATTTTCTTAATCCAGTCTATCATTGTTGGACGTTTGGGTTGGTTCCAAGTGTTTGCTGTTGAGAATAATGCCACAATAAACATACGTGTGCATGTGTCTTTATAGCAGTATAATTTATAGTCCTTTGGGTATATACCCAGTAATGGGATGGCTGGGTTGAATGGAATTTCTAGTTCTAGATCCCTGAGGAATCACCACACTGACTTCCACAAGGGTTGAAGTAGTTTACAGTCCTACCAACAGTGTAAAAGTGTTCCTATTTCTCCACATCCTCTCCAGAACCACCTGTTTCCTGATTTTTTAATGATTGCCATTCTAACTGGTGTGAGATGGTATCTCATTGTGGTTTTGATCTGCATTTCTCTGATGGCCAGTGATGGTGAGCATTTTTTCATGTGTCTTTTGGCTGCATAAATGTCTTCTTTTGAGAAGTGTCTGTTCATGTCCTTCGCCCACTTTTTGATGGGGTTGTTTGTTTATTTCTTGTAAATTTGTTGGAGTTCATTGTAGATTCTGGATATTAGCCCTTTGTCAGATGAGTAGGTTGTGAAAATTTTCTCCCATTTTGTAGGTTGCCTGTTCACTCTGATGGTAGTTTCTTTTGCTGTGCAGAAGCTCTTTAGTTTAATTAGATCCCATTTGTCAATTTTGGCTTTTGTTGCCATTGCTTTTGGTGTTTTAGACATGAAGTCCTTGCCTATGCCTATGTCCTGAATGGTAAAGCCTAGGTTTTCTTCTAGGGTTTTTATGGTTTTAGGTCTAATGTTTAAGTCTTTAATCCATCTTGAATTGATTTTTGTATAAGGTGTAAGGAAGGGATCCAGTTTCAGCTTTCTCCACGTGGCTAGCCAGTTTTCCCAGAACCATTTATTAAATAGGGAATCCTTTCCTCATTTCTTGTTTTTCTCAGGTTGGTCAAAGATCAGATAGTTGTAGATATGTGGCATTATTTCTGACGGCTCTGTTCTGTTCCATTGATCTATATCTCTGTTTTGGTACCAGTACCATGCTGTTTTGGTTACTGTAGCCTTGTAGTATAGTTTGAAGTCAGGTAGTATGATGCCTCCAGCTTTGTTCTTTTGGCTTAGGATTGACTTGGTGAAGCGGGCTCTTTTTTGGTTCCATATGAACTTTAAAGTAGTTTTTTCCAATTCTGTGAAGAAAGTCATTGGTAGCTTGATGGGGATGACATTGAATCTGTAAATTACCTTGGGAAGGATGGCCATTTTCACGATATTGATTCTTTCTACCCATGAGCATGGAATATTCTTCCATTTGTTTGTATCTTTTATTTCCTTGAGCAGTGGTTTGTAGTTCTCCTTGAAGAGTTCCTTCACATCCCTTGCAAGTTGGATTCCTAGGTATTTTATTCTCTTTGAAGCAATTGTGAATGGGAGTTCACTCATGATTTGGCTCTCTGTTTGTCTGTTATTGATGTATAAGAATGCTTGTGATTTCTGTATATTGATTTTGTATCCTGAGACTTTGCTGAAGTTGCTTATCAGCTTAAGGAGATTTTGGGCTGAGACAATGGGGTTTTCTAGATATACAATCATGTCGTCTGCAAACAGGGACAATTTGACTTCCTCTTTTCCTAATTGAATACCCTTGATTTCCTTCTCTTGCCTAATTGCCCTGGCCAGAACTTCCAACACTATGTTGAATAGAAGTGGTGAGAGAGGGCATCCTTGTCTTGTGCCAGTTTTCAAAGGGAATGCTTCCAGTTTTTGCCCATTCAGTATGATATTGGCTGTGGGTTTGTCATAGATAGCTCTTATTATTTTGAGATACGTCCCATCAATATCTAATTTATTGAGAGTTTTTAGCATGAAGGGTTGTTGAATTTTGTCAAAGGCCTTTTCTGCATCTATTGAGATAATCATGTGGTTTTTGTCTTTGGTTCTGTTTATATGCTGGATTACATTTATTGATTTGCGTATATTGAACCAGCCTTGCATCCCAGGGATGAAGCCCACTTGATCATGGTGGATAAGCTTTTTGATGTGCTGCTGGATTCTGTTTGCCAGTATTTTATTGAGGATTTTTGCATCAATGTTCATTAAGGATATTGGTCTAAAATTCTCTTTTTTGGTTGTGTCTCTGCCCGGCTTTGGTATCAGGTTGATGCTGGCCTCATAAAATGAGTTAGGGAGGATTCCCTCTTTGTCTATTTATTGGAATAGTTTCAGAAGTAATGGTACCAGCTCCTGCTTGTAACTCTGGTAGAATTCGGCTGTGAACCCATCCGGTCCTGGACTTTTTTTGGTTGGTAAGCTATTGATTATTGCCAAAATTTCAGCTCCTGTTATTGGTCTACTCAGAGATTCAACTTCTTCCTGGTTTAGTCTTGGGAGGATGTATGTGTCGAGGAATTTATCCATTTCTTCTAGATTTTCTAGTTTATTTGTGTAGAGGTGTTTGTAGTATTCTCTGATGGTAGTTTGTATTTCTGTGGGATCGGTGGTAATATCCCCTTTATCATTTTTTATTGCATCTAATTGGTTCTTCTCTCTTTTTTTCTTTATTAATCTTGCTAGCGGTCTATCAATTTTGTTGATCTTTTCAAAAAACCAGCTCCTGGATTCATTAATTTTTGAAGGGTTTTTTGTGCCTCTATTTCCTTCAGTTCTGCTCTGATTTTAGTTATTTCTTGCTTTCTGCTAGCTTTTGAACGTGTTTGCTCTTGCTTTTCTAGTTCTTTTAATTGTGATGTTAGGGTGTCAATTTTGGATCTTTCCTGCTTTCTCTTATGGGCGTTTAGTGCTATAAATTTCCCTCTACACACTGCTTTGAATGTTTCCCAGAGATTCTGGTATGTTGTGTCTTTGTTCTCGTTGGTTTCAAAGAACATCTTTATTTCTGCCTTCATTTCGTTATGTACCCAGTAGTCATTCAGGAGCAGGTTGTTCAGTTTCCATGTAGTTGAGTGGTTTTGAGTGAGATTCTTAATCCTGAGTTCTAGTTTGATTGCACTGTTATCTGAGAGATAGTTTGTTATAATTTCTGTTCTTTTACATTTATTGAGGAGAGCTTTACTTCCAAGTATATGGTCAATTTTGGAATAGGTGTGGTGTGGTGTGGTGCTGAAAAAAATGTATATTCTGTTGATTTGGGGTAGAAAGTTCTGTAGATGTCTATTAGGTCCGCTTGGTGCAGAGCTGAGTTCAATTCCTGGGTATCCTTGTTGACTTTCTGTCTCGTTGATCTGTCTAATGTTGACAGTGGGGTGTTAAAGTCTCCCATTATTAATGTGTGGGAGTCTAAGTCTCTCTAGGTCACTCAGGACTTGCTTTATGAATCTGGGTGCTCCTGTATTGGGTGCATATATATTTAGGATATTTAGCTCTTCTTGTTGAATTAATCCCTTTACCATTTTGTAATGGCCTTCTTTGTCTCTTTTGATCTTTGTTGGTTTAAAGTCTGTTTTATCAGAGACTAGGATTGAAACCCCTGCCTTTTTTTGTTTTCCATTTGCTTGGTAGATCTTCCTCCATCCTTTTATTTTAAGCCTATGTGTGTCTCTGCATGTGAGATGGGTTTCCTGAATACAGCACACTGATGGGTCTTGAGTCTTTATCCAATTTGCCAGTCTGTGTCTTTTAATTGGAGCATTTAGTCCATTTACATTTAAAGTTAATATTGTTATGTGTGAATTTGATCCTGTCATTATGATGTTAGCTGGTTATTTTGCTCGTTAGTTGATGCAGTCTCTTCCTAGTCTCGATGGTCTTTACATTTTGGCATGATTTTGCAGCGGCTGGTACCGGTTGTGCCTTTCCATGTTTAGCACTTCCTTCAGGAGCTCTTTTAGGGCAGGCCTGGTGGTGACAAATCTTTCAGCATTTGCTTGTCTGTAAAGTATTTTATTTCTCCTTCACTTATGAAGCTTAGTTTGGCTGGATATGAAATTCTGGGTTGAAAACTCTTTTCTGTAAGAATGTTGAATATTGGCCCCCACTCTCTTCTGGCTTGTAGGGTTTCTGCTGAGAGATCCACTGTTAGTCTGATGGGCTTCCCTTTGATGGTAACCTGACCTTTCTCTCTGGCTGCCCTTAACATTTTTTCCTTCATTTCAACTTTGGTGAATCTGACAATTATGTGTCTTGGAGTTGCTCTTCTCGAGGAGTGTCTTTGTGGCATTCTCTGTATTTCCTGAATCTGAATGTTGGCCTGCCTTGCTAGATTGGGGAAGTTCTCCTGGATGAAATCCTGCAGAGTGTTTTCCAACTTGTTTCCATTCTCCCCGTCACTTTCAGGTACACCAATGAGACGTAGATTTGGTCTTTTCACATAGTCCCACATTTCTTGGAGGCTTTGCTCATTTCTTTTTATTCTTTTTTCTCTAAACTTCCCTTCTCACTTCATTTCATTCATTTCATCTTCCAGGACTGATACCCTTTCTTCCATTTGATCACATCAGCTCCTGAGGCTTCTGCATTCTTCACGTAGTTCTCGAGCCTTGGTTTTCAGCTCCATCAGCTCCTTTAAGCACTTCTCTGTATTGGTTATTCTAGTTATACATTCTTCTAAATTTTTTTCAAAGTTTTCAACTTCTTTGCCTTTGGTTTGAATATCCTCCCGTAGCTCGGAGTAATTTGATCGTCTGAAGCCTTCTTCTCTCAGCTCGTCAAAGTCATTCTCCATCCAGCTTTGTTCCGTTGCTGGTGAGCAACTGCATTCCTTTGGAGGAGGAGAGGTACTCTGCTTTTTAGAGTTTCCAGTTTTTCTGCTCTGTTTTTTCCCCATCTTTGTGGTTTTATCTACTTTTGGTCTTTGATGATGGTGATGTACAGATGGGTTTTTGGTGTGGATGTCTTTTCTGTTAGTTTTCCTTCTAACAGACAGGACCCTCAGCTTCAGGTCTGTTGGAGTACCTGGCCCGCCGTATGAGGTGTCAGTCTGCCCCTGCTGGGGGGTGCCTCCCAGTTAGGCTGCTTGGGGGTCAGGGGTCAGGGACCCACTTGAGGATGCAGTCTGCCCGTTCTCAGATCTCCAGCTGCATGCTGGTAGAACCACTGCTCTCCTCAAAGGTGTCAGACAGGGACATTTAAGTCTGCAGAGGTTACTGCTGTCTTTTTGTTTGTCTGTGCCCTGCCCCCAGAGGTGGAGCCTACAGAGGCAGTAAGGCCTCCTTGAGCTGTGGTGGGCTCCACCCAGTTCAAGCTTCCAGGCTGCTTTGTTTACCTAAGCGAGCCTGGGCAATGGCGGGCGCCCCTCCCCCAGCCTCGCTGCCGACTTGCTGTTTGATCTCAGACTGCTGTGCTAGCAATCAGCGAGACTCTGTGGGCGTAGGACCCTCTGAGCCAGGTGCGGGCTATAATCTCCTGGTGCACCATTTCCTAAGCCCGTCGGAAAAGCACAGTATTCGGGTGGGAGTGGCCCGATTTTCCAGGTGCCGTCTGTCACCCCTGGAAAGGGAACTTCCTGACCCCTTGCACTTCCCGAGTGAGGCAATGCCTAGCCCCTGCTTCGGCTGGCTCACGGTGCACTCACCCACTGACCTGTGCCCACTGTCTGGCACTCCCTAGTGAGATGAACACGGTACCTCAGATGGAAATGCAGAAATCACCCGTCTTCTGCGTCTCTCACACTGGGAGCTGTAGACCGGAGCTGTTCCTATTCGGCCGTCTTGGCTCCTCCTCCTATGTATGTTCTAAACACAGTTAGTTCATCTCTATATCATTATTCTTAAAATGGATGCATCCACAAGTGTACAGTGTGTCTTCCAAAACCAAATCACTGTTAAGACAGAGATCAAGAGCAAGAACATTCCATTCATTCATCCCTCCATCCATCCACTCATTCATTTACCTCCTATTTACAAAACACTTTGTTGGATAGGAGAAGGCTACTGAATATGGGTACAGCACAGATTCACTCTGACCATGCAATCATTGCATTATAGGATATTTATATAAGATGAAACTAAGCTTTTTGGCAAGGAAAGTTACAATAATATGTAAGTTCTGCACATCAGTATGAAGAGTGATTTTTTCTTTATTTGGTCAATCTTCTGTATTCTATCCGTGAGCTATATACTTACTTTAACTTTTTAAATTCTCACAACACTCCTATAGAGGAAGGTTTTCTTAGTTCCTTCCTGCTGCCATAACAAAATAACTGAGAGTAAGTATAAAAAACAGACATTTATTTCCTCACAGTTCTGGGGGCTGGAAACTTTAAGATCAAGGCACAGGAAGATTCTTGTCTGTTGAGGGCTGCTCTCTGCTTTCAGGATGGAGCCACTTGCTGTGTCCTCACATGGAGGAAGGACAAAAAGGTATTACTGTGCTCCTTCAACCTCTTTTATTTGAGCACTAATTCATTCATGAGGGTGCAACCCTTAGGATTTAATCATTTACCAAAAGCACCTTTTTTTTTTTTTTTTGAGATAGGGTCTCACTCTGTTTCCCAGGCTGGAGTGCAGTGGCATGGTCACAGGTCAATCTCCTGGGCTCAAGCGGTCCTTCCACATCAGCTTCCCTAGTGGCTGGGACTATAGGCATGCACTGCCATGCCTGGCTAATTTTTGTATTTTTTGTAGAAATTGAGTTTCACAGTGTTGGCCAGGCTGGACACGAACTCCTGGGCTCAAGTGATCTGCCTGCCTGGCCTCTCAAAGTGTTGGGATTACAGGCATCAGCCACTGGGCTGGGCCTAAGTCCCCACCTCTTAATACTATCACCTTGGTGCTTAAGTTCCAACATATGAATTTTTGGAGGGACACATACATTCAAACCATACAAAGGTATTAACCACATCCTCCAAGTACAGGAAGTGATGCTCAGTGAGGGGCTATTTTCAGACTAAAGTTCTAGACCAGGGCTCCGGAGCTTCAAGAGGGTGTTCCAGCCCCCAGTGAGAAAAAGTGGGGTGGTAAAGGAAGGGACATGGATAGAAATGTAAGAGAAAGAAGTTGCCTTTGTTGGAGAGAAAAGTGTATAGGTTTAATATGAGGCAAAATATTGAGAAAGAGAATTTTCAATCACAATATCTTGAGGGAAAATAAACAACAAATACTGTGTGGACATTTAATTAGACTGGAAGAATGTAGACTGCCTTATCTTTGTTTCTAGGCTCATAATCTAAAACCTTGCAACTGTGAGCCAAGGTTTCTTCATCCATTGTTCAGGTGACCTCACGGTTGGCTGAATAGTAGTTCACATTGGCTACTGTTTTATAGCTGGAAGGGTAAACTTAATGTCTTAAATAATTAGGCAAGTACTTTTATTGAGCATATTCTTATAGCCATACCAAAATTCACTAAGCCAGACAGCTTTAAATTAAAATAAGCCACAATTGTTTCATAATGTAGTTATACAGCTGGCATTGAGAAGCTTTAGTCCATCAATGACAGCATTAAAAAGACTTTTGTTAAACCCATTGTCCCACATTATATGATGCAGCTGTTGAAGAGTTACAGTTGCGTATTCCTATTTTGTATCATATATCTGGGTCCAAAAGCCTCTACTAGTCTATAGGCAATGGATTGAACCTATTGAATTTAACTGATAAATGAAGACAGAAGAGCTAATCTACTTACTATTCTTTCAATACTAAAGAAATAGGAGATTTCACTTAAAAATATGAATAAGAGTTGCAAAATGATTCCATTGCTTTTCTAGGTTTAAAGATCTTAATACAAAATTTTGAGTCAGATTGTTTTTTGAAGTTGCAAAAATGTTAAGAACTTTCTTCATGTATTTAACCTTGCTAGCCACCCTCTGCATGATGCAACATCAAAGAAATTCCTTTGGGAAAAACTGGATAATCAGGTTTGTGAGGAAAGAACTTTCATATGCTATCATCATTACTCACCAAACTATAATAGAGTATAATTTTGTAGGCAAGGAAGGATCAAAAAAGATGACAGAAATTCTTTTTAGCCAGGTTTTTAAAACTGATCCAAACAACGTTAGATTTTTTATCTCCATGACAAATCAGGTGTCAAGGTGAATTTTGTTACTTTCATTGAATAAGCTTCTCAATTAGATGACAACTGAACTGTATGCTCAAGCTGCTATAATTTAACAATATAGAAATAAAGGTCTTTAATCTCTCCGATTTCCCTCAACAGTCCCTCTGTTTATTTCAGCATTAGAGAAAGGAGGAAACTTGTCATGAATGCTTTTGAGAACAAAGCATTAACCATTTTTTGTTAGACTGTGAGTTGACCTTATTTATACATTCCTCATTCTCAGGTAAACCAATGTCTGTTTTTTTTTTCTTTCATTTCTATAATACTTTGATGCTTACAACAAAACGTCACCATCAAATATAAAGACTACCATGGCTGCCAAACTAGTTGAAATAGAATTTGATCCCTGCTGGGTGAAGATGCTTATGGAGAAGGTGATATCTTTTGTCTTTTCAGACCTGATGGTGACTATCTTACAAACTTTAAAAGCATCTACAAACACATACCCTACCTTGTCTTAACTGCTTATAGTTCATCTGAAAATGTGAGATTTTTAATTAACTTCTATGTATTATTTTAATAACCTGTTTTTCCTTTTTGTAGTTTTCAAAGAACTTTTAACTGCATTATCTCTCTTTTAATTACTACAATAGTTCTATGGGATAGTTAGGTATATGCTATAAATCAAAATGAAAGCAAAAAGAAGAAACAGACCATGAATGTGTTAGAGACTGTTTCTGAATCTTATATGAAGTAAACATGGCAACATCAGAAACAGAATTTGGAGTGTCTGTTAATTTGTCCAGAATATTTACTACCTATACTTTCATTTCTTGAATAACAACAATTTATGTATTTGTTTATTATAAAAACCAACAGCTATAGAAATGGAAAGGGTTGGAATATAGTTTAATTGTATTGATTAATAACATTCTATATTTTAACAGACATCATTTTAACATTCATGTTATTTTTCAGTGGTCATCACTGGTGAGATATACAGAGCACAGAGGATCTAATTCTCATTCCTCTTACTATTAGGAGGTCACAAAAATGCCTACATACTTATTAGAACTTTGGCAGAAATGAGGAAATAGAATAATAACAAATGCATGAATGCTGACCAGATCTCAGGGACCTACTGGGTAAAAGATTCATGAACATAAATAAAATAAACACCACGAAAGCTACTTTGAAAAAAGGTAGGGTGCAATTGGGTGGAGAAAGGAAGATGGTGTTGGAGATAGCAAGGAACTTATCTGGATGTAAAAGATAATCAGAAGCTATTGGCTTCTTTGCATTTAAGAAGGTAAAAAAAAAATTTATTAATGGCACTGGGTGATCTCCCTCCCCTTTTCTCATTTCCTAATTTCTGGGGGGACTTGTTATAAGTTAGTCAAAACTTGAAATGAGGCATTTCAAATGTTGAAATGGCATTGTCAGGGTCCAGCTCTATTTGGATCCCAAGCAGAGCTGTGCTCACAAAGGGCAGACCATTCTAGTGAGCTGTAGCTCTTAAGGCATGGTCAGCTGAGATGTAATATCATGAGAGGAAAAAAGGATAAGGACTATACTCTAGGTATCATGAGGACCCCAGAGAACAATAATAAAAGTAGTAAAGTGGGATTGATACTGACAGGAGATAGGCAAACACTGGGTAGGAGAGGGTGATTCCTAGGCAAAGTCCCCACCCTCAAGCTTGGATACACATGGCCCTAAATGAGGACATTCCTGCTTTTGTGCCCAAAAAGTTGCCTTTTGGCCTGCCACACCTCTGTCCTGTACCCATATAAACCCCAGACCCCAGGCTTCAGAAGCAGACAAGGAGATGAGCAGATGAATGGCAGAATAGTACAGCAGAGAAAGAAAGAAGAGAAGGACCATCTGAATGCTGAGACGAGTTCATCTGGGGATGACTGGAGAGGAGATCAGCCGCTGGACAGCCAAACTTCCCACTCTATCCCCTTTTCAGTTCCCCATCCATCCCACTAAAAGCCACCTCCACCACTCAATAAAACCCCTGAATTCATCCTTCAAATCTCTGTGTGACCTGGTTCTTCTGGGACGTTGGACAAAAGCTCCGGACACAGAAAGCTGTCACACTGGCACACTGCCCTTGCAAAAAGGCAGAGGGTCCACTGGGCTGGTTAACAATTAAGTCATCTGCAGATGGCAAGGCTAAAAGAGCACACTGTGACACATGCCCATTTGGGCTTTGGGAGTTGCAGGATCCCACCCCTGGATGCCACTGTAGGGTTGGAGCTAAGGAGTGCTCACTCTGACTTCTGCACCTGTCTGTCTGCATGCTCCCCCTCCTGTAAGGGATTTGAGCACAGTGGCAACCAAACAGACAAGCCACACCCCTGTTGCACATTTTGCAAGGGAGTCGGGGAGCTCTCACATTTCAGGACATTGGGAGACAAGCAGTGGCAAGATATGTTGTCAAAAGTAACAGCCACTTAAAAGCAATACCTGTAGCACTCAAGATACAGGAAAAGAGAAACTTCTGGGGAGCTTAGAAACCAAATGATTATCATAAAATACAGATTTTTTTCAGTGTCTGATTTACTAAAAAACTAAAATGCTAAAAATTGTTATTATGTGTTCTTTGAGATTGAAATGCCATAAAATATTCCAGGATTTTTGTGTATGATTAACTCACTTAGAGTTATTTTATGTATGATTAACTCACTTAGAAATTCACATACACTGTTTAAGCACTTGAAATGAAGACAGGTAGATGAGTTTGCTTCTGCTCTAACATTTATTAACTGGGTAAAGATGGGTAAATTTTTAATTTTTTTACCTCATTCTTCTCATCTGTTAATCAGATCATAATACCTTCTTTGTAGGACTGTTGCAAAGATTCTGTTACATGATAAATGTAACTTTTAGCACAATATTCAAAGCTAGACTGAGCTTAGTATATAATGGCACTAAAGATAATGCAAATTAAAAAGTAAAAATATTAACATCACAAAATAATTAAACTTTTAGCAGCATTGTACCCAAGTGACCAGTGCTTTTAATCTTGAAATGATTTCTTCTCTTGACTTTTGTGACATGTGGGTCTCTATTTCCTTTTCCCTACTGTTACCAGTGGAGGGTGTCCAGGTTCTTGGCATCTTGAACAAAGAATTGGACAAAATGCACAAACAAAGCAAGGAAAGAATGAAGCAACAAAAGCGGAGATTTATTGAAAATGAAAGTACACTCCGCAGGGTGGGAGTGGGCCATAGCATAGGGCCTCAAGAGCTCCGTTAAAGAATGTCCTGGAGTTTAAATATACCCTCTAGAGGTTTCCATTGGTTATGTGGTGTATGCTCTATGTAAATGAAGAGGATGAAGTAAAGTTACAAAGTCATTTACTTGGTATATACCCTATGAAAATGGAGAGGATATTTCCTGTCATACTTGTAGTATTTCCATTTGATTTAGTTCTAGGAAGTCAGCATGAATCGGTCTTATGTTCCCTGCCTCCAGACACTTTTCTCCTGCCTCACAAACAGTAGCCAACTTCATGTTTTAAAAACGCAAAGATAGATCATGCTATTCCTCAAAGTGAGGCTCTCCCATGTCTTCCCATTGCACTCACAATATATCTAAGTCCCTTAAAATGGCCTACAGTTTGTGTACTGACATCCTCTCTCACCTTTTCTTTTACTTGCTCAAGATAGATTTCTTCCCATTCCTCAAGCCCATTAAATATGTTCTTGTTTGAGAATATTTGCTATGGCCATTTCCTATGCCTGGAATGCTCTTCCAGCAGGCAATTCAAGGTTGGTTAATTTCTGCCATATCGATTGTAGCTTAATGCAGAGTTTCTCAACCTCTACACTATTAACATCTTGTGCTGAGCAATTCTTTGTTGGCAAAGGTGGGGGTGGTGGGAAATCTTGTGCGTTATAGACTGTTTAGCAGTATCCTTGGACTCCACCCATTAGATGACAGGAGCACCCTTCCCTACCACACTCTCCCAAATTGTAACAAGGAAAATGTTTCCAGACATTGCCAGATGTACCCTAGGGGACACAATCACTTCTCTCCTTCCATTGCCCACCAACATATACACCCCATTGAGAACTACTGACTTCCTGTCACTTTTCAGAGGGTATTTTGTCATTTCTCCATCAGAGGTAACTACCAAGTCACTGTGTGTCACAAGGTACTTTGATTACCTAATATTTTCTTAATGATTTATCTAATTATTGTTTATATCTCTCAATATAGTATAAGTGTTCTAAGAGAAGAAACTATGATTGACTTAAATATAGTAAGGATGTGATGAATGTATACATGTATATGAAATTCATATTAGTTGAACAAATGGATTGATGGAGAAATTAGTGCAATGCCTGAATTTCAGCTTACTTTTGTAAACCTTGCCCCTAAACATAAATTAATGTTAGTCATTTACAGAGCAAATATGATATTACACCTCTTCCACCAATATTGATGGAGTCATTCCTATGTCAGAAATTTTCGTAGTTGCATGACAATACAATAATCAATAGGACAGAAAAGGTTTTCATTGGTTCTCAGGAATTTTAAGGTTGTAGAGTAGAAAGACAAAAAGAATACTTTTTATTAAAGTGTACTTGTTGCAGGTATCATTCATCTTATATTCCTTCTAAATCCCAGTCTTCCAAATCTGGAATATTTCTAGCACTTTTCCATATTCAGTCCCAAAGAATTGGATTTGCCTTTCCAAATCCATTTGAAACAGCATTATTTGTGATTCTTGGTAGGTAATGAAGTACCCCCACTTTTCTAAGAGATAGTTTATTTTTCTCTTTCTTCTTTTCTCTTTCCTCCTTTTTCCCACTTCCTACTTAGCCATTCAGAAATGCAAATACAGCCTTTTACCTCCTCTTCACCAGACACTCCTTACAGGGCAAGTTCATCTAATTATGTGCATCTAGCTACCTGCTCCAGAAAGGAACTCTCACCCACAAGGAGGTTGCCCTGAGAGATAACAGTCAATTTACAACCCAAAGTATGCCTGCCTGTGAAGAAGGCAGCAGTCACCAGCTTGACCACCCAGTAGATAAGGCACCTAGCTAACACAGAGACTCCCCACCTGCTTACTTCCCCCCACTCTGTGTTCTCCCCTCCTGCTCCAAAAGCGAAGCAGTGCCCTTAAAGTACAAAGCCTGTACTTCTTCCCTTAAGCTAGCTTTGAAATAAAGAGTTACCTTCTTTACACCAGACCTCGCTTTTGTTAACTGGACACTGCAAGTGGCAAGCAACTGAACCAATGTTTCGGTTACAGATATATATGTATCTATAAATGGAAATGATTAGAATAACTCCTGGAATATACCTGCATGATATAAATATGTAATTTTTTTACATATGCGCCTTATGTAAGTGGAATCATATTCTAAATACTGTTTTATAATTTGCTTTGGTAGCATGGCAGTATATGTCACAGCGTTTCTGTATTAGTTTACATAAATGTACATTGCTCTTTTAAAGTTTTTAATATAATTTGATATTATGGATGTATAATGTATGTTTAGTTTTTGCATAATTTAATTTTTTTACTAGTTTTTATTATTATAAGGTTGCAGGCTGTATATTCAACTGTGCTATGTGCTACTGTATAACAAAAGCAGCCATAGAAAATATAGAAACAAATGAGAGTAACTGTGTTCCAACAAAACTTTATCTACAAAAACGTGTGGCTGGTCCCTAGGCTGTTTGCCAACCTCTGTGATAGACATAAGAGTGCATATGAACATAATAGCAGTAACCTGGAGAATATCTTCTGAAAGATGATAAATAAGAAAAGCCAGGATAAAAGTATATCTACTCTGTGATTATACTTATGAACAAATTGTAGATGTAAAGAATGAATAAAGAACTGTAAAAAATATAAAACTTTTCAGGGTTGAGGTTGTTGATTTATGGATTGTTTGATTTTAATTTTAAGTATTTACTTACTCTCTGTGCCGAACAATGTTGTTCAATAAAAACAAATATTTGGTTCTGTAGTATCTTCCTCTCAATCTCCTTAATCTTGCTTCAATTGGAATAGTCAGTACTCTTTCCAAAATGTGTTATACAACTTACAATGAAATTATTTGTCACTCTTTACTTTTTATATATGTTGAATAGTTTCTTTGGAAACACACTCTCATATAATTTAAGAAATAATATTTGCTTATCTATTTCTAGGTGGTCACAGAGGAGTGTTTGTGAATGCAAAGTGTCTTCCACCTGTTTATAGTAGAGATACTAAGGAGTAATTTCTGAATGGGAAAGCTTATTGTTTATAACAAATATCCTCTTCTCATCCTTAAGATGTGAGGTCAAGATCAGGTATAAATTATACCCCTGGTTCCCTCTAAGTAACTTCTCAGAGTCCAAGGTCAGTCAGCATTGTTCTGGGTAAGTTGGGTCACAGCTGCTTGCTCCTCACATCTTTTACCCATTTCTGACATAAACAGGACACTCATTGAGAAAAGACACTTCCAGACTTCAACCTAAGAAACATAAATGGCAGCAAGTTACAGAGAAGTCAGAAAACATTACATTGTTATTGAGAACTGCTTGATCTAAAACCAAAGCAACAGAGATGTAGAGTCAAAGAGAAACAAGCAAGCATGTGGGATGCTCAGTGGCCACCTCAGGCACATTTTCATTGAGTCTTTCAAATAATGGTCATCCCAACTGGCTAACCTAGAACAGTTTGCCCAGACTACAGGTGCTACAAAAAATGTAGTTCCACTGGAAGGCACCATTGTAGTATTTGAAATAATTTTTGATTTTATTTTATTATCATTACACTTTAAGTTTTAGGGTACATGTGCACAATGTGCAGGTTAGTTGCATATGTATACATGTGCCATGCTGATGTGCTGCACCCATTAACTCGTCATTTAGCATTAGGTATATCTCCTAATGCTATCCCTCCCCCCTCCCCCCACCCCACAACAGTCCCCACTGTGTGATGTTCCCCTTCCTGTGTCCATGTGTTCTCACTGTTCAATTCCCACCTATGAGTGAGAACATGCGGTGTTTGGTTTTTTGTCCTTGCGATAGTTTACTGAGAATGATGATTTCCAATTTCATCCATGTCCCTACAAAGGACATGAACTCATCATTTTTTAAGGCTGCATAGTATTCCATGGTGTATATGTGCCACATTTTCTTAATCCAATCTATCATTGTTGGACATTTGGGTTGGTTCCAAGTCTTTGCTATTTGCCGCAATAAACATACGCGTGCATGTGTCTTTATAGCAGCATGATTTATAGTCCTTTAGATATATAGCCAGTAATGGGATGGCTGGGTCAAATGGTATTTCTACTTCTAGATCCCTGAGGAATCGCCACACTGACTTCCACAATGGTTGAACTAGTTTACAGTCCCACCAACAGTGTAAAAGTGTTCCTATTTCTCCACATCCTCTCCAGCACCTGTTGTTTCCTGACTTTTTAATGATTGCCATTCTAACTGGTGTGAGATGGTATCTCATTGTGGTTTTGATTTGCATTTCTCTGATGGCCAGTGATGATGAGCATTTTTTCATGTGTCATTTGGCTGCATAAATGTCTTCTTTTGAGAAGTGTCTGTTCATATGCTTTGCCCACTTTTTGATGGGGTTGCTTTTTTTTTCTTGTAAATTTGTTGGAGTTCATTGTAGATTCTGGATATTAGCCCTTTGTCAGATGACTAGATTGCAAAAATTTTCTCCCATTATGAAGGTTGCATGTTCACTCTGATGGTAGTTTCTTTTGCTGTGCAGAAGCTCTTTAGTTTAATTAGATCCCATTTGTCAATTTTGGCTTTTGTTGCCATTACTTTTGGTGTTTTAGACATGAAGTCCTTGTCCATGCCTATGTCCTGAATGGTAATGCCTAGGTTTTCTTCTAGGGTTTTTATGGTTTTATGCCTAACATGTAAGTCTTTAATCCATCTTGAATTAATTTTTGTATAAGGTGTAAGGAAGGGATCCAGCTTCAGCTTTCTCCATATGGCTAGCCAGTTTTCCCAGCACATTTATTAAATAGGGAATCCTTTCCCCATTTCTTGTTTTTCTCAGGTTTGTCAAAGATCAGTAAAAGAGGATACAAACAAATGGAAGAACATTCCATGCTTATGGGTAGGAAGAATCAATATCATGAAAATGGCCATACTGTCCAAGGTAATTTCTAGACTCAATGCCATCCCCATCAAGCTACCAATGACTTTCTTCACAGAATTGGAAAAAACTACTTTGAAGTTCATATGGAACCAAAAAAGAGCCCGCATCGCCAAGTCAATCCTAAGCCAAAAGAACAAAGCTGGAGGCATCACGCTACCTGACTTCAAACTATACTACAAGGCTACAGTAACCAAAACAGCATGGTACTGGTACCAAAACAGAGATATAGGTCAATGGAACAGAATAGAGCCCTCAGAAATAATGCCACATATCTACAACAATCTCATCTTTGACAAACCTGAAATAATTTTTAAAAGGGTGTATGGACCATGCTCTATCATCTTCCTTCAGTCTCTCATCCCACATGATCCCCTCAAAACACAATTTTAATGAGAAAAATCAGAAGAAATGGACACCATACACACATCTAAATCCCTAATAAATTTTTTGCCTCTTGTTCTATAAAAATTTGTGTTACCAAAGATAAATAACAAGAGAAAATACATTTTATAAATGCTAATTTATGAGGGGAATATGAAAATGTGCATTAACTTGAAGAAAACGCATAACTTTAACAAAACAAATCTAAATTGTAAGAATTTAAATTATGACAGAATACTTTGAAAAAAGACTATGTTGTTATAAAAGTTTCAAAGATGATAAATTTAAATATAATTTTGTTATGTAATAAAGATCTTTAAGGCTTTTGATTGGGTGACTAATTTTTCAAAGCTTAACGTATAAATGACTGTTTTTAGATGCATAAAATATCTTCAATTAAAAAATTATTTTTGCTAAAATCTCTTGTAAATAACACTATGCTTTATTCAAGATCAAAACACTTAATCACAAACTATGCCTGGGTTAAGAATAAGTTCTCCATCAGCTAGACCCCAAATGATATTTTATAATTTATAATTATAATTTACATCATAGTTATGATATGATGAGTGCTATCATCATTATTGCACCTTTAATGCTCTTCATTATATCTACATGCATCTTGAGAATAAGTTAAATTAACGTAGTCTTAAGATGCTTAGGTTTAGTCCTGCACACCCCTCTACATCCTATGATATACATATGTAGATATGTTGACTAAGTATTACTCTTCAAATTTGTTTGTGATGACCATCTTAAAGTATCAGTAGTGGGGCTAAAAGAACTGGTAACCCATAGGTACCTGTAAGTATCTATCCATACTGGACTTTATGTAATAATGTTAAAATGTAAGAAAATTTGAAAAAGTAAGAAAAAGTAAGAAGGAGTAGAGTCAAGAAAGAGTATCACAACTATGTTAAATGTGTAAGCCATAAAGTTAGAATAGAATTGAAATTTAAGTGGACAGGAAAATCTGTGAAGTTTTCCGGAAAGCAGAATCACAAATCTAGAAAGCAAGTGAACTTAGAAGATCAAGTGCATGAAAAGAAGACAAAAGCATTCCATTTAGGATGGAATAAATAAAGCTGAAAAAATTGTCTTTACAACATAAATAAAGTCAATCTAAAGACATGAAAAGAAGAAACAAGTTGTGTTGTAGGAGTGGAGCAAAATAAAATTAAGAGCATAAACTTTTAGAACTAAGATGGTTTGATCCACTAAATAGCCATGTAATAAAACATAATCTCTACATCTACCTCATACAATAAAAAAATATTTTGAAATGAATCCCAGGCCTCAATGTAAAAAAAAGCTGATTCTATAAAACTCAGAAGAAAGCATAGAATACAATCTTTATAATCTTTGGGTAGGCAGAGATTACATACACAGGATCATAAAAAACCAATTCCCTTATTCCCCAAAACAGAAGAAAATGATAAATTCTATATCATCAAAATTAAAACTTGTACTCTTCAAGTACACCAATAAGAAAATGGAATGGCAATCAACAGACTGGGAGAAATTGTCATATATATTTCCAAAAGTTTTTATATCCGGAATATGTGGAGAACAATTACAGTTCAATAATAAGATGTCAAGCAATCCAAACACCATCTCACAGTCTTCCAATAAAAGAAGCTAGAGTTCCTTGACATAGTAGTTGTACCAGGACTGCTGCCAGAAAAATTCAAGATGACCTTGAAATATTCTGTTTTGTCAGAAAGTAAGAAAATGCTCAAACAATGATAGAAATGTGGCAGATTGAAGGAGTTTCCTCTGGTCATATCTACGATAAAATAATGAGAGTATGAGAATACAGCCCATCATATACAATGGAAATCCATGACTATGCACTGATATAAATAATTGGGTAAATATATAAATGAGGGAAAAGGAAGGATCTTTCTTACAGCAAAATGCCAATTTCCAGTATGTAGAAGTTATGATGGAAATGGATATTTACTCTTGGGCAACCATCACAGAGTCAGTTAATACAAGCAGTGACAAACAGTCAATGGATGCTATGGATGTAGATTGGATGCTAAAGCTGTAGGCTGAAGGTATGATGAAGAACAGGATGTTAGCGAAATGTCTGAATATCTTCTGACAAAACAGCAATCTAAAACACAGGGGAAAGAATATGATGACTTTACATTGCAGAGATCTGTCAGGCATCAACTTGATTAGGTGATCAAGGTTACCACCACTACTAGGGGGATGTGTTGGAACGTTCTTAAATATGATGCTTCACAAAGAGCAGCATCTTTTCTGTGGTATTTCTTTTTTAAAAAATTTTATCATTTCCATAGGTTATTGGGGAACAGGTGATGTTTGGTTACATGAATAAGTTCTTTAGTGGTGATTTGTAAGATTTTGGTGCACCTATCACCCAAGCAATATACACAGCACCCAATTTGTAGTCTTTTATATCTTGCCCCCTTCCCACCCTTTCCCCTTGAGTCTCCAAAGTCAATTGTGTCATTCTTATGCCTTTGTATCTTCATAGCTTAGCTCCCACTTATGAGTGAGAACATAAAATGTTTGGTTTTCCATTCCTGAGTTACTTCACTTAGAATGATAGTCTCCAATCTCGTCCAGATCTCTGTGAATGCCATTAATTCATTCCTTTTTATGGCTGAGTAGTATTCCATTGTATACATATATATACATCACAGTTTCTTTATCCACTCATTGATTGATGGGTATTTAGGTTTGTTCCACATTTTTGCAATTGCAAATTGTGCTGCTATAAATATATGTGTGCAGTATATGTGTGTATAATGACTTATTTTCCTTTGGATAGATACTCAGTAGTGGGATTACTGGATCAAACGGTAGTTCTACTCTTAGTTCTTTAAGTAATCTCCACACTGTTTTCCATAATGGTTGTACTAGTTTACATTCCCACTGCAGTGTAGAAGTGTTCCCTGTTCACTGAATCCATGCCAACATCTACAATTTTTTAATTTTTTTTATTATGGCCATTCTTGCAAGAGTACGGTGGTACTGTATTGTGGTTTTGATTTTCCCTGGTCATTAGTGATGTTGAGCATTTTTTCATATGTTTGTTGGCCATTTGTGTATCTTCTTTTGAGAACTGTCTATTCATATCCTTAGCTCACTTTTGATGAAATTGTTTTTTTCTTTCTGGTTTGTTTGAGTTTATTGTAGATTTTGGATATTAGTCCTGTCAGATTCACAGGTTATGAAGATTTATATCAAAAGTGTAGAGACTGAGTTTGGTCATGAGGAAATATTACAGTGACCCTGGTTAGTGTTAGCCTAAAAAGTGAAATGCCTGAATACTTAGGATTGTTAAGGAAATAAGAAACCAAAAAACATTGAAAAACAGAGAGCAGCTGCACTAGTGCTGAGAATTGAATGAACATATCAGAGTTCTTTTAGTGCCGAGAGATGCTAACCTTTTGACCTAGGCAGAGTAGAGATATTCCACAGAGCTCATTGGACATTCAGTTTAGACCTCGGAAAGGGCATACTGTAGGAGTAAGGACCATACTCTAATATAAGAACTTAACCCTTTGACAGTGGACAAAATTAAAACAGACCTAATAGAGCAAATGATAAAATCAACCAGGTGAAAGAAAATTCAGTACCCTTTACAGGAGTACAACATAATGTAACCTTTCAACAATTTAATATCCACAAAGTTTACCATACATTCAAACATACGAGGCATTTGAAGAAGAATGGACATGTGATCTAAAATCAAGAAAAAAAATACAATCAATATAAACAAATCCCGAAATAATCCAGATATTGAAATTAATAGCTATTGTGAATATGTACATGGACTAAATGTAAAGGAAATATAACAAGTGAACATATGAGGAATCTCAGCAGAGAACAATGCAAATTGCATAAAAGAACCAAAGGGAAATTCTAGAGCTAATAAGTACAATTTATGAAATGGGAAATTTTACCACATAGGCTTAGCAACAAATTGGAAAGGATAGAAAGATCAATAAGCTTGTAGATGAATCAATAAACATCTTCCAAACTAAAGAAAAGATGAAAAAAACATTGAAAATAATGACAAATTTTTAATGACCTCTGGCAAATTATCAAGGTAATTGGGAAAAGCAAATTGGGTAGACAAAAGTATTTCAAAATACAATGGCCAAAGTTTACAAATTCAGTAGAATATATCAACAGGTCCAATAAAATCAGAAAAAAAACCCCTGCAAATTAATACAAATAAAAAAAACACAAAGTCATAACACAGTCACACTGCTTAAAACCAAAGATAAAAAGAAAAACCTTAAAAGCAACTAGAGAAAACATATTTCACACAGAGGAACAGTAATAATGAAATAATGGTTGACTTCTTATCAGTAATAGTTAAGATCATAAAACAACGACATCTTCAAAAGGATGAAAGAAAATCTGCCAATTCAGAATTCTATATTACATTTAAAATCTTTCAAAATTAAGAAAGAAATATAGAATATTTCAGATTTTTTCCTTTTCAGAAATTTAATTTGCACTTATAAACCTTCCCATGAAAAAGGCTCCAAGCTTAAATGTTTTTTGGTGAATTTTATCAAACACATAAGGAAGAAATAACATTAATCCTGTACAAATTCTTTCAGGAAACAGAGAAGTAAGGAAAACATATCAATTCATTTGATGGGTTCAAAATAACCCTGGCATCAAATCCTAAAATTTCAAGGAACAAAATCTTACTGATACCCCTAATAAATATTAGTGTTAAAAATGTTTAACAAAATATTAGCTAATCAAAACCTAAATATATGTTAGTATATATAAATACCTCATGATCAAATAAAGTTTATCCCAGGAATGGAAGTTTGATTGAACATTCAAATTAAATTACATTCTATTTAATATGATTCATTATATTAACATAATAAAGGAGAAAACCATAGAAGCATCTCAATAAGTGTAGAAAAACACATTTAACAAAATTTAACTAACTTTCATGAAAAAAACTCAGCAAAATAAGAAAATAGGAATAAAAGAGAAATTTCTTAATTTAATGGCACTTATGTAAAGTCTACAATTAATTTAATGGCACTTATGTAAAGTCTACAATTAATTTAATGGCACTTACGTAAAGCCTACAATTATCATCATTGAAAGTATCATCATTGAATACTTTCATTGAATACGTCATTGAATACATTGAATATTCAATGAACATTGAATACTTTCCCCTAAGATAGAAAAAAACCCACGACACCCCAATATCGCCTTTTCTATATGACCATCTCCATTGTTCTCAGTTCTAGCCAGTTCACTAAAGCAAGAAATAGACATGAAAGGCATGCAGATTGGAAAAGAAGAAATAAACTGTCTTTATTCACAGACAACTTGACTGTTTGTATAGATAATTTCAAATAATCTACGTAAAACTCGTGGAACTAATAAGTGAATTTATGACACAGTGTATGAGGTAAATACAGAGAAAAAAAAATCACATTTATATACCACTCCACAAAACAAAAGGTAACAGCAAAATATTTCTGTATTAGCATAAAAATATACAAAAGGCATATGGGGTTTCTAACTAAAAACTATAAACATTAAGAGAGAAATAAAACCTAAACAAGTGGAGAGATATACCATGTTTGTGGATTGGAAAGAGCAATATCACTAAGATATCAATTGTCTTCACATAGATCTACTTCAATTATAACCAATATCCCAACTGGCTTTAAAAAATTAAAAACTGACCTTAAATGTATATGAGAATGCATAGTACTTAAATACCAAAACAATGTTGAAATTGAAGAATAATTTTACCTTTAAAATGTATTTGCCTGTACCAAACTGTTGCCTCAAAGTAACTAAGCGCATGACTTTTTTTAAGGACAAGTACTAAGATGTGTGAAAGTAGTGTGTGCTAATGAAGACATACACATCATTGGTCTAGGAAGAGTCTGAAATTAGTGAAATTATTAGATAGCTCAAAAATCAAGGAGACTATAAAGCCTGAACAATGAATGTGCAAACAGAGCAGTATCAGATGGTGACGCTAACATCTTACACAGTGAGATGTGGCAAATGAACAGTTAACCACTGATGTTGCCAGGATTTCTACAATCTACACATAATTTTCAATGAGAATATTTTGGGATAATTAAATCTATTACTACAACTGCAATATAGTGCATGCCAGGAAACCAAGCAGTGAACAGTTCAGTGTTGTATGTGTTAGCAGGTGCAACACGTGCAAAAAAAGTAGGAGGTTTATAAGACACGTACTCGAAAATTTAGTGTTTCTTGCATTTTAATATCTATATAAATCATCTGGAAATCTCATTAAAATGCAAGTTTTGATTTAGGAATACTGGAAATACCTGAGACTCTGTATCTTCACACATTTCCAGGTGATACTGATGCTGATTTGAAGAGCAAACGTAGAATAGCAAGGGTCGATATTTAGGATAGCTGAATTAAGCACAGTTACCTTATTCAAAGACTTTCTGAAACAAGTAAAAAGATAAACTCTTTAAATAATGTTTCTTGCTATGGAATAATATATGTCTATGCCCTATATATCCTAAATATACATTGTCTTGTTTCATATTTCCACACCTAATTTGTAGGTAAATACTTAGAATTTACATTGAAGTAATTTTTAGTCATCCAAATGCAAGAAAGCCAAGTAATTCAGTTTATTAAAAGAGAAACCACCATTGCTTACTGTGTTATATGCATTGTTCATCCCATCTTGATTTACTATAATATATACATCTATTCTAAATATTATATCATTATTGGACATTTGAAGATTACATAAGGAGGTAAAGATTTCACGTGCAAAGCAGTGAGAATGAAACAGTATATTTTGGACAGGGAAATATAAAGAGTTTGACATGTTGAAATACTTGATCTGAGAAAACAGCATGTGCAAAAATGCTGGAGAACAAGGCACAGGCCAGGTCAGGAATTACCTTTAGCATGTCCAGTGCAGTTTGGGCTTTATAACATAGGTAGGGTGCCACTGAAGGAAGAAACAAACTCAGATTTGTTATTTCTGAAACAGGACTCCACATAAAAGGAAGAGAAAGGATTAAAAGGGAAATATACTGTAAGCAAGTATATCAGTTTGGGGATCTATTTTTAGTGAAGGTATGAAAGAAGTGTGTGAATGAAGGTGGTTTCCATTGAGGGAAAAAATATTTAGGAGCACTGTTATTGTGATTTTGTGAACCAATGGGGTAAGAGAAGTAATAGAATTAGATTCATATTTGAAAGATCAGATGTGTAGTGTTTCCATTATCAAAATTAGATTATTTTAGACATGTTGACATAGAAATGCCTGTAAAATGTAGGATGCTTTTTATTGACTATGGAAAGAACACAGCATAAAAAAAGCAAATACTTTTATCTTACAGTCCAACCGATCATTGCTCAAAGAAGTTATAAGCTAAAAATGCTATTTTGCTGCACCCAGGTTTAGCAAAAAATAGATACATGTGGATTTTTTGTTTGTTTTGTATGGAATTTCTATTGCCCTTTTTTAAAAAAATTATCTTCCAGGGAATAAAAAATGAGATATTAAGGCAGAGTTAAGATTGAAGTAAATGCAAAATCAATAACCCAAATAGACAAAAAAAGCTATATTTTATAGTCTTCATGAACTCATCTTTTTTGTAAACTAATGTATGTATTCATGAATTATTTTTCTATGAAGCAGTTCTTTATCTTTATGAGACTTGTTCATATACAATGAAAATATTTCTAGTTTATCATCCAGCCATAACTGCAAAAACTTTATGAACAATAGTTGAATGGGAAAGCTGTAAAGAAAGCTCATGGAAAGATGTTTAAATCTTCAGAAAAGCATTTTGGTAATAGTGTGAAAATGTTTAATATTGAATATGCCTTTCACACAGAAATTCAATTCCTAGAATTGTAACTGAAAAAACAATGATAGACATAATATGCAGATTTAGCTACAATGAAGTTTACTATAGAATAACCTAATTTTAAAACTTTATATTGAAGTAATATATGCAGTTTTTAACTAAAAATACCAAATGGCTCTTAAGAATATAGAAAATATGCCTTTGCCCATATTTCTGGTCTCTAAAACCTATTGCTGTTTTTACAACCAATGGTTGCTTTTTTTCTAAATAATTAGTTCATATTGCTATTTTTAATTTAAAATACTAATTCATTATTTACTTGAGATTATTAAGTTTTAGACTGAAGAAATAATAGTATTTAATTGCATTAAATAATACAAGGGAAGACTCCCTTTCTTTCTTTCTTGTTTCTTTAATTGGTTATATTTGTACCTCTGTAATTTTAAAAGATGAATTTTAACATCTTTCTTTTTTCTAGCAATAATAAGTAGAATTGCCTTATGCTTTTCTAAGTGTATAAGTATCCTATAATTGCTTCTGTTATATTTTATTAAAGTATTTAATCAATTCAACAAACTAGAAACTGAAATTATAGTATAAATATTTTTAAAAGAATCAGTTGAACTGCATCTTATACATATCAAGTTGAGTTGCCAACTTGAAGCCAAATGAACGAACAAAAGACATTTATAACACAGAAAAGATAGGTAAAGGAAGAAAAGCATAAAAGAATAAAGCAAAAGAAATATTTGAAGTAATAATGGTTAAGAATTTTCTAAAATTGATTACAAACACCAAACAAGATCCATGAAGATTGGAGGACAGCAAACAAGATAAATACCAAGAAATCTACACATAGGCATATATATTCAAACTGCAGAAAGGCAAAGACAAAGAGAAAATCTTGAAATAAGCCAAAGAGAACCTTACCTATAGAGCAATGGTCTCCAACTCCCAGGCCGCGGGCAAGTGAGAGCATTACCACCTGAGCTCCGCCTCCTGTCAGATCAGTGGCGGCATTAGATTCTCATAAGAGCACAAACCCTGAACATGCAAGGGATCTAGGTTGTGTGCTTCTTATGAGAATCTAATGCCTGATGATCTGAGGTGGAACAGTTTCACCCTCAAGCCATCCCCTGCCCTGCCTCCCTGTCTATGGAAACATTTTCTTCCACAAAACCTGTCCCTGGTGCCAAAAAGGCTGGGGACAACTACTATAGAGGAACAAGCAAGAGAATTATAATGAGTTTGTCATAAAAAACTGTGCAAGCAAAAAAAGAATGGAGTGAAATATTTAAAGTGTTGGAAAGAAGAAAAAAATTAATATTTGACTAAAATTTTATATTCAGTGAAATTAACCTTCAGAAAGAAGGAAATAAGGACTCTACCAGACAAACAAAAACTCATGGAATTTATTACCTTACCAACAGGCCTGATCTAAAACAAATTTAAAAAGAAATTTTTCAGAGATAAAAAAGATTATATAGGTTAGAAATTCAGATCTATGTAAAAAAAGGCAGTGTCAGAAAAAGAATGAATGAAGGTAAGGTAAATTGTTTTATTTTTAATTAATCTAAAAATTATGGATTATTTTTAAAATAACAATGTATTGAATGATTATAACATACAGGTAAGTAAAATAAATGACAATACTCTAAGAGATGGGAAGGAGGAATTGGGAATATTCTGATATAAGGCACAGGTACTACACATGAAAATAGTGTTACCTGAGGGTATATTTAGATTCATTAAAAATATAAATTTCAGAATCTAGGACAACCAGCAAAAAAATTTTTATGGAGGTATTATTAGTCACTGATTGAAACTGATAGCATTTGCCCAGGTGAATCAGAGTGACTCCTGAGAGTTGGCACTGAGACTTTCAATCAGTTGGGCTCTCTGCAGCAGGAGATCTGAGTGGTGTGTTCCCATGGCTGCCACATAATGTGTGTGTGTGTGTGTGTGTGTGTGTGTCTGTGTGTGCATGCACGCACGTTTGCACATGGGTGTGTGTTTATGCGATAAATGTTGCTTTTCAAATTAGTGAAGAAAGGAAGACAAGTTCAATAAATGGCACTGAAAAATATTGGCTAGTATAAATGCTTCCTGATAGCAGCAACTCGATCATATTTTTACCTGGATTTCCACCACCTAGAACTATGGCTAGTATATTACAGTAGAAAGTAATGGGAACAGGGTAATGTTCTAATATCGGTTGTGGTGATAGACTCACAACTCCATAAGTATACTAAAAACTATTCAATTTTACACTTTAAATGGGTAAATTGTGTGATATGAATTATACCCTAATAATGCTATTAAAAATATAATCTAAAACAATGTTATGTATTTTCTGTAATGGCATATAGATGCACATAAATTAACTGAAAAAGCTTACACATCAAGTTTATAATGATGTATCTGAGGAAAAAGAGGGGACAGAATTAACAATATTCTTAAAATAGACTTTAGCTGTACACTTATTTCAATTTTTTAGGTATTGTGTATTTGAGTACTATTAGTGTAATTGATAACTAATTCTCAAGTTATTTGCCTAATAGAGGGTTTTTCTGCACCAGACCTATTGAAGGACTTCAGTAAAGTGAGGTTCAGATTTCTCCATCCCTCTTCCCACTCAGATGTCTCACCACCAAATCTTGCAGAAAAACTGGGTATGTCGGAATGGTATTCTTGTCAAGTGCAAAGTAGAAATCTTTTTTGGAGGGGATGGCAGGGAGGGAATCTCTCTTTGTCACCCAGGCTGGAGTGCAGTGGCACAATCTTGGCTCACTGCAACTTCCACCTCCTGGGTTCAAGCGATTCTCCTTCCTCAGCCTCCTGAGTAGCTGGGATTACAGGTGCCCACCACCATGCCTGGCTAATTTTTGTATTTTAGTAAAGATGAGGTTTCACCATGTTGGTCAGGCAGTCTTGAACTCCTGACCTCCAATGATCCACCCGCCTCAGTCTCCCAAAGTGTTGGGATTACAGGCATGAGCCACTGCTCCCAGCCTAAAGTAGAAATCTTGAGAAGTGCATTAAAGTGCTGCCCAAAATGCTACCCTTCCACTGAGCAGCAACTTGATCTTCCAGTAATGTAAGGTGGCAGCCCACAGCCCATGTCACACTCACTCCACTCATATTCAGCTGTGCATTCTATGAGGAGTGCTGTTCTAGTTTATAAGCAAGCTAAGAAATTTGCTTCCATCATGCCTGGCTTACTTATTTTATCTTCACCTGCTCTAGCTCCTTCCGCCTTCCCCACACAAAACCCTGAAATAATGGGCAGGGTCAAATTAATAATAACTAAACAAAAATATCAACTTGAACTCATTTTGCCATATGAAAGATATGCTACTTAATGTGTGACAGGCCTGAAATATGTAAGAGATTAAATAAAACAATTTTAATATAAAAAATCTGAAAGAACAAACTACTCAGCTAGACGGCCACACAGTAAAAATTTACTACTGTAAATCCGCAAAAGAAGTTTCAGCTTAATGAACATATTAAGATTACAATGGGCAGTTTTTCCACAGTTTATAGAACAACCAGAACAGCACTTCAAATATTTTCCTTCTCTTCTAAGATCTGTAGAATTTAATTTACAACATCTTGAATTTCCAAATTAAAATCACCTTTAATGATAGAACTTCAGCCAGCCGTAGAAACAAAGAATGTTACATTGTCTAAGTATAAGTAATTATATTTATCAAAGCTATATCTATATTTAAATGGCAGATCTAAAAACAAAAAGGGTTTCTGTAAGCCAGAAAGTCATTAGTCTCAGGAGTTTTCTGTTAATAAACTAGGATAAACTTAGGGCCAGACTTGCAAAATAATTTTTCTTAATTGAAAAAATCAAGGGTTTAATGTTTACTCTCTTTTCCCAAAGGTGATCTGGAAAACTGTGTCCTCTACTAAAGAAGAGAATGTAATTTCATTTATCCTTCAAGCTTTGAAGTATCACTTTATTTTTCCAAATAACCAGGTGGATATTGAAATAATGTAAATTAGGAAACTGATAAACCAGAGCTTTCAATCAACTATTAATTATTGACCATCTATTTTGTATCTATGACTCTAGGAGCCAGGGTCCAACACATTATTTACTAAACATGTATCTTGCCTCAGGAGATTTCTAATCTAAACTAAAATATATGAAACAACATGTGTCAGTGGTATTTTGTGAGATACACCCTCTATGTCTGATTAAATGGAGAGTAAGTATAGTAATCATATTTATGGGGGACTACTGTCATAAGGAAATGAGAATGGAACTGGAACTTGGAAGATGCCTGGGAGATTCAGAGGTGAAGAGGATAAAGAAGGATGCCAGGCAAGTCAACCACGAAGCCAATAACAGAGGGTTCAGACTGAGGAGTGTGATATGCTCAGTGATTTAAAAAAGTATTTTCTGATATAAGAGAAAGGTGTTCATAAAAGAACAGAGGAAAGTAGGTAGGACAAGTAGAGTAGGATCCAGTTAACAGAAGCCTTAAATCCAGGCTGAGGAGCCTAAAATTACCTTCATAAGAAATACGGTATATGGAAGCTTTCAGAGTAGAAGACAGACCTCGTCAAAGTGGTAGGTCAAGATCAGGTTGGCTCTGATTTTGCAAGAGGGAATTCCTCTAAACAATTTTATTATAGCATTATTATCTAGATGGAAGTAAAATTGGATTTAAATTTTTAATTAATGTTAATTTTCTTTACTTACTATTGCAAGTGTCAAAGAAACATATGAATAAAAAATAACTTCTGATATTCAATCCCAGGTAAGCATACCTGATGGAGAGATGCAAGATGGAGAATATTATGAGTTCACCTGCAAACACATTGACTTGGTGGTTACAGCAGGGAGCTCATGTTAAAATCTCAGGAAACATACATATATGTATAGAACCAGAACTTAGATAAGAATTATCTGGAAATGGATATTTGAAACTCATCAGCATAGTTGAAAAGGAAGTATATAGGAAAAAAAAACAGGACTGAGGTCCCAAAACTGGAACTCAGTTGTATCAGTGGTTAAAGAAGAGGAGCCAGCTAAGGAAACAAAAAAGCACTAATCAGAGAAGCAGGAAGCCAAACAGGACATTAGGACATTATTTCATGGAAGCCAATGGAGTAAGACAGTTCAGGAAGGGTGGAGTCACCAATTTCGGATGCTACAGAATCATCAAAGAGAATGAGAACAAAGAAAAGGGCAGTGGGGTTTGCAATTATACACACACACACAAACAGAAACATGTACATCATCAGTGACCTAGAAAGAATATACATGGCGAAGTTTTTTAAACTGCATACTGAAAAGCACAAAATTTGATTTACACTAGCATTTAAAATGCTGTTTCTGTTTCTCCTTGAAAGACAAAAAGCTAGTTTATCTGGCATTTGCAGTATTACTCAATAGCTCAACACAACTGCAGCTCTATAAAAAGGGTTTTTTAACAAAAGGCCTAAGATATTTAAAGTGATTTTATATGATAAAAATGTTAGTGGAATATAGCACTATACACAATTACCTCGTTAGTATGTTATCAATGTAGATTATATAAAGGAGTACCTAATGTAATGACAAATTCCACGTCATAAATCTTCAAGCTTACTCCCAATAAATAGTCAAAAGTAAGTATCAAAAATCTGCAAATGCCAAGATCAAGTATGCTGTTTTAGCTTTAATGTAACTCACGGCATTATCATTCATTTTGTCAAATATGCACTTCATATTAAAAAGGCTATATGATTCACCAAACACAGTACCCTAAAGAGTTAACTGTGGTTGGAAAAACGTGGAGAGTAAGTTAGAAATCTGTGACTGTTAAGTTAATTACAGAATGGCTTTCACAGGCCTGTAATTTTTTTCCTACTTTTTCTAACAAAGCTAAATTGCTTTATCTCCAACACCACAATAACATCATTAAAGTTAGAAATGAAATTAATAATATTCCAGGAAAATGGCTCTCTTGACCATAATAATAATATTTTATCCTCTTTTAAGCAAGAAAATGTAGTCCTGTGTCAAAAAGCATTATTTTGGGAGCAAACTTGGCTTCTCCCAGTAGCATTGCTGTATCACCTCAGCTAAGTCTCTTAACTTCAGTCATTAATTTTCCTGTCTCTCAAATACAAATAATGATTCTAGCACTATTTACCTCATAGAGTTTTTATGAAAAAATGAGAAATTAATGTAAAAATATTAGCCCTTATAGATTAAATCCATTTTTTCCAGGCTAAAAGTAATGATTACTTACAAATATTAAAATGTAAGTGTTGGTTTTGTGAAAACAGGCAGCTCTGCTGCCAATTTTTGCACAATGGAAGCTTTAGACTAATTAATTATTAAAAGAATAATATAGGTTTTATTTTTTTTAGCAGAAAATGCATGGTCATTGCATTCTAATTTACTCTTGTCATGAATTGTAGCATCCAGAAGGCTGAAAGAAAATATACCATTTTTTCCCTGTTTTAGGCTTGATCATCTTTATAGCAAGCTTATCTTCTGAATTTTCTTTCTTTCCTTAACTGCATTAGAATGTTTATATTAGCTGTCAGAGGGGGAGTAAACCCTAAAGCCATAAGCAGCCTGGCTAGCTCAAGGGAACGATGGCAGAGCTCCCATTAGAGGGTTCTTATTGTTGGCGAGAGTAACTGTTCACAATCATACTTTAAGACTCCCTGTAACTAAAGGGTTTGTTTTGTATTTGTATGCACTCTAAGCATCCTCCTTACATGAAACATTACTCATCAATGCATATGGTCCATTAACATTTGACCGCTGTCCACATGGCAAATGCTGTATACTCCCTAGGAGCAGGCAAGGGGATACACAAAGGGTGTAGTGAGTTCTAGGGTCAATAGATCTTCCTAACTGACTTAATTAGGTACTAATTAACCATCATGAATAAAAGTTTCATTCTGATCAACATTTACTAAACAATTAGTTGAGTCAGTTTGATTTTTGCATTAAGCAACTACTGCTGTGTTATCCCCCTCACCTTTTTAAATAACCCTGGGGTATTTCAGAGAATTAATCAATTATTTTCATTTTTCCTGGGTATTCTCCCTTCAAGAGTCCTTCAAAATGTCCATGCTGTTATCACCATATATATTAATTGCATGCACTTAAATGTTATGGATTATAACATATTATGCTTTAATTGTGCCCTAAATCAGGTCAAACTTTTTTTCAAATGTTTAGTTGACCTCTACCAACTCCTCATTCCTTTTTCAATCAATGTTTCATTCATTCCAAGCAGTTACTAGAGATAGCAATTGCTAAAAACCTAAGCAGAAACCTCAGAATCCATGGCTGTTCTGTTTTAATTTTCAAAATCTGGAAGCATCTAAGGTATTTTATTATTGCCACATATCACTGAATCTACAGATGTATTTCAAGAAAATATTATTTTAAAATTCCAAACATAACTACTTAACAATCATTGAATCTTCTGTTAGCCTATTGTTTATAACCTATATCAGGTTTTGATTAGTAAGGTATCTAAATAAATTTGGAAACAAGCTTTTATTCCCTTATATAGAACTGAGCACAGAATTGCTGTTTAGTTATAATTTTAATTTAAATACCCTTATATTCATTTTCTGCTACTCTGTAACAAACTACCTTAAAACAACACCCATTTATTATCTGAGAGTTCTGTAAGCTAAAAATCTGGCCCCAGTTCAACTGGGTTCTCTGCTCAAGGTCTTATAAAGCTGAAATCAATGGGTGAGCTATGTTCTCACTTAGAATCTTGATGAGGGAATAATCCATTTCCATTTCCTTTCAAGGTGTTGGCAGAATCCAGCTACTTGTGGATGTAGGACTCGGGTCCCAGTTTTCTTGCTGGCTGTTGACTAGAGTTGCTCTCATCTCCTATGGGCCACATTTATGTCCAAAATAGCTCTCTTCACAACACTGCAAATTGCTTCTTGAAAGCTGAAGACAGTGAGAGATAAAAATGCAGTTCTAAGCTCCCCAACCAACTCAACAGATCCCTTCTTGGCAAAGAACCGCTGAAAAAACTTAAAAGCTGAGTTCCTGGTCCTGACAGGATGGAAGGTGGAACAGGCCTCCTTATACCTCCTCCCTTACTAACTGCCATTCACAGCGGATTTCGCCCAACAATCTGACTGCTGCCCCTCTTTTTTGTGGTTTGGACACAGCCACTGACCAGCATTCCTTCCTGATAAAAACCACTGACCAGGGAGTGGCTCTGTTCAGTCTATGAAAGCTGCACACAGAGGGCCTTATGGGCCTCTGCTCCACCGTTTGATGTATAGAGCCTGATTGCAATACATTTAAATGTTAAATATCTACCCAAAGTGAACATGGGGCGCATGTTGCATACATGTTAACCTACTACGCATGTGTGCACCTCCTCTTCATGAATATTCAGAGATCCTCCTATAATCTGTTGAATATGTATGTTAGCCAACCCATTCAGCATAAATTCCTGTCTCGTTCTTCCCTCCCTCAAAGTGCTCCTCTTTGCTTTCGACAGAGGTTGTGCTTCCTAGCCTGGGAGAGAGCCAGACTGCAGGCTACAACCCTTTATGAGAAAGAGTACTCTTTTTTCTATATTTATGAACCACCTCATTCTTCAGTTGACAAAGGTATCTGCAGCTGCTACTTCAAGTCTTTCAAAAAAAGCTCACTTGATCAGGTGAGGCCTACCCAGGATAATCTTTCTTCTGATTATATTAACATTACCTGGTTACATTTGCATATCCTTTCACCTTTAACGAACATAATGTAATCACGGGAATAATATTTGCCAAATTCATGTGTTTTGTTCAGAGTCAAGCGGAGAAGATAACTCAAGGGCATGGGTGATATAGGGCAGGAATCACATAGCCATCTTAGAATTCTAATATACTCTAATTTTAAAAAACTAATAATTAAGACAATGCTGATATTGTTGTTGATGTTACTGTTTTTATTTTACTGGTGTCTACTTGAAAATGACCTCAACTCTTCAGGCAATTGCAAGAAATATAACGGGAAACTTTTGCTGAAAACATCTAACAGTCATGATAGTAAGCTATATTTATGAAGATTGCCTGATTCCTCTTGATATTCTAAACATTATCTTGAAGCAAGATTGTTTGGGAGTTGAGACACATGCAGCACATTGCTTGGTCCCTCAAAGTTTTGAATTTATAATTTTTCACTTTCCTATTACCTCTCAGTCTACATTGTTTAGAATGAACACCCCTGAGAATGGAATCATAATGTTTGTGATATGGTTGATGCTCACTATATAATATGGTAACATCTTTATGAAAGAGATTTGCACCAGGCATGGTGGTGCATGCCTGTGGTCCTAGCTACTTGGGAGGCTGAGGCAGGAGAATCGCTTAAGCCCAGGAGTTCTGGGCCATAGTGCCCTACGCCAATTGGATGTCCACACTAAGTTCAGCATCAATATGATAACCTCCTGGGAGTGAGGGACCACTGGTTGCCTAAGGAGGGGTGAACTGGCCCAGGTCAGAAATGGAGCAAATCAAAACTCGCATTCTGATCAGTAGTAGGATCACACCTGTGAATAGCTGCTGCACTCTAGTCTGGGCAACATAGTAAGACTCTGTCTTGAAATAAACAAAGAAAGGGAGAGAGAGAGAAACAAAGAGAGAAAGGAAAGGAAGAAAGGAAGAAAAAAGAAGAAAGAAAGAAAAAAGAAAAGGAAAGAAAGAAAAGAAAAAGAAAGAAGAAGAAAAAGGAGAAGGAGGAGGAGAGGAAAAAGGGAAGGAAGGAAGCAAGAAGGAAGGAAGGAAGGAAGGAAAGAAAGGAGAAAAGGAAGAAAGATTTTCCTTAGGTTTCAGAAGAAGGAATAAGTGTATGTCTAAGTTTCAGTAGAAGAAATAAGTGTATGTCTAGGTTTCAGTAGAAGGAATAAGTGTATATCTTCTGAAAAATTAGTTTGTATTATATGGATGTTGGCTCATATAACAGATCAAGATTCCAGTTTTGTCTTAGCTACCAGGAAGCATAAAAGTAAATTTATAACATACACCTAGGAAATATGAAGACATTTTGGGTACAATCTTTATTCTAATTTTAATTTATTTTCTTACCTGTGTTTTCCTTTTCACTCTGAACTTCGCTGCTTATTTTTTTAATCTCATGGTTCAACAGGTATCTTTATAAATTCCCTTAATTTTTTTCTGAAATAATCAATTAATATTTATCAAGCATTGTAAATTGAGCAATTTTAAGCACTGCCGCAGTGCTTAAACACTAAAACACACTTTTTAATTTCTCCGTGAAAAAAGAGATTAACTAATGGGTTTGTGAAATAATTAAGAATGCACATAAAAGAAAATGAGAAATGTGTTAAAAGTAATATAGAAATTAGCATGTGTATTAACCATTATAGCATACAACAGTATAACACTTTATAGTATAAATGCTCCTTTTGAATAAACCAAATACCATCAGGCCTTACTTGTAGTACAGATGAAATCATATTAATTCTAACAAGCACAAATTCCTCATCTTGCATCTATTTGCTCATGTAATTTCCTAATTCTATTGACAATGTCCACTCCAACTATTTTGAGGAGTTCCCCAAATGTTGCCTCACCCTCAACCCAGTCTGTCAGCCACAGTCACCATTTGATGCATGTTTTTGTGATCTTCTATTTCTGATCTGGCTCCTATTTTTCAACTCTTGTGGGTTACATAGGTAACCCACAAAGGTGTTTCTTGTGATGCTTGGGGTATCAAGACAAGCAATGATTTCTTCTAGTCCGCCTAATCTGCCTTTTTAAATATGATCAAATTGGTTCTGAGGTCATGAAAAGAAATGAAAATTACTCTTTCTAAAACCCTGGGCCATGCTTTCTCACCTGGACAACAAACCAGCACAGCTTTTACTTAGAGTTTACAATCTTAAATTTTCTACTCTACCTTCTGGCCCTCTCTCTCTAAATATTATGACTAAAATCCTTTTGATAAGATTATGTAGGAGGATTATTCTTATTTATGCTCTTTCATCCTTACCTTGTTGCCCCTTGCCTTTTTGTAAACCCCTGGCCCAACAAAAACACTCATTCTTCTTTCTCCAGAAAAAGAAAATCTAGCAGGGTATGTCAGCTCCTGCCTATAGTCCCAGCTATTCAGGAGGCCGAGGTGGGATGATTGCTTCAGCCCAGGAGTTTGAGGTTGCAGTGAGCTATGATCAGGCCACTCTACTCCAGCCTGGGCAACAGAGCAAGACCTCATCTCTTTAAAAATAAATTTGTATATATGTATAATCTATATCATCATTATCTTCATTACTGAAGGTGCACTAAATGGTAAACACACCAAAAACAGTGATTTACAGAAATAGTGAATGCACAGGGAATTAAAAACTTACCCACATTCATTCTGCTAGTAAGTGGAGAGGGGAGCTGAAACTCAAACCTAGGTAGTCAAAATCCACAGCCCACATTCTTTTTCTGATAGACTATATCAATTTTTTAATGTAAGTCAGTAGGTGCAAATGGGGTGGTGTAGTCAACCTTTAGTTTCTCTTCAGTCTTTCTAAATATCCAGTTAAATTCACAATCTCTGGGCAGTGATAACCCCATAAATCATCCTTTTTTAATGAAAGAAAATAAGATTCAGAGAAACAAAATGATTTTTCTGAGATTTAATGCTTAATACCTGGTAAAGGTAAGATTCATTGCCCTATTGGACCAGAACCTTGAAGTCAGATACTCATCTTCACATCTCCCACATTTGCGAAAGTGGCAGCATTTAGAATGCCCTCAAAAGAATGTTGGTTGGATTAACGAGTGAATAGTGAATAAAATTAAGAACATCTGATTCTTAATTCAATGCTGTTTCTTTATATCCCAGTGTACCCCACGATGGCAGTGGTCAAAAGAGAAGTGTCCCTAGTTAAAGTAGTACTCATCTAGAAAAATATTTTTTTGATTCAGATTTTGAAATCAATGAAGAATGTATTTTTAAAAGTGGAAAAGAAATAAATCTTATGTGGGTGCAATGGCATGTAAGAAGGTGTGTGAGAAACGTGTATCTGTAAGCAATGTTAAACGTGTTTGATTGGCTAAGATCTCGATTGGGATTAAGCAAGGAAGAACAAGTTGAAGGAAGCCCAGTTTTTTCTACTTCTGCTTTTATATTTATTTATTTATTTATTTATTTATTTATTTATTTATTTGTATTTTTAGTAGAGACGGGGTTTCACTATGTTAGCCAGGCTGGTCTCAAATGCCTGACCTCATGATCCACCTGCCTCGGCCTCCCAAAGTGTTGGGATTAAGACATGAGCCTTCGCATCCGGCCTCTAGTTCTGCTTTTAAACATTAAAATGTGTTAGGAAATTCTGAAGACAATATTATTTTTATTAAGTACTTTTAAAAATATGTGCGTAAAACATCATGAAACTAAACAAAGAACAATGACATGTTAAAGTCATGCGGATATTTCAGTAGAGAGTCACTGTGTGTTTCTAAGTAGGAAAGGCACATGATTTAAAAACATAAAAAATAAAAGCCAAACCTCTGTTTTATGTGTGTAAGGAAGGGCTTAGATTTTATTTAAGGGGATTAGCAGTCTACCACTGTTGATTTCACCTTATAAAAGTAATTGTTCATAATCTTACGAGAAATATTTAGTTTAGAGTTGCACACAGTTTCAAATCTATCAGCCGATTAATCTTTTCAACAGTACCAGTTTTTCAGAGTTATTTTCCACCAAAAATACATACAAGAGTGCTGTAAGCCTCCTCTTTCTTCCAGCATATACTCAATATGAAGTATTTTAATAATATAGCATGCGATCTGTTGTTACTCTCAGTTCCAAGCAAAAGAAACCAGCACCGGACATATTAAGCAGAAAATGACTTGTGATCAGCATTGGATAGTTCATAGGCTCTCCAGGATGACCAAAGAGAGGACACACAGCCAGAAAAAAATCCCAAAATAATGCTGTATAATTAATCAAAGAGAAAACTCCTCTGCTGTTGCTGCCAGTGTGACTAGGAGTCAGCTTTACCCAAAACAGTGACATCACATACTTGACCCTGAATAATGCTGCATGATTACTGTTGCCTGTGGAGATGGGACAGAATTGCCATCATCATATCTGCTCTTATCTTTGGGTGTCATTAACTTCAGATTCAAATCTGTGGTGTCTTTGGCAGAGGCTAGAACGTGTCTTCCCGAGGGAGTCTCCACTGCAATTCCCTTATCAGAGCTTGCTTCTGGCTCCATGTGCATCCCCCAAACATTTCATGAACCACCGGCTCCACTGGATCTTAAGGGCCACATGACAGAGTTTCCTTCCTTTGGGCCTTACTCAAAGTGGCTAGTCTTTTGGGTCACACAGAAAACAGATTTGTTTGTTGCCCCTAAATCCAAACTCACTCATCAAATACTATATCCCGACCTAGTGCTGGGGAATGCAAAGTGCAGCTATTGCTCTGCCATTTTGCAGAGAGTATATTGATCATCTTAAAAATCCCTGGGTCTTCACCAAGCACACTTAACTAAAGTGACAGAATTCTGTATTTTCCTGCATTTATCTACCGTCTTCTGGCAAATACTAACAAACTTCTACTTTCCTGGTACTACCAATGTAATTTTATGAAGACAGTGGGCCCGCATGATATTTTGAGAGATAGTGAAAAGATGAAGTCCTCTGCAAACTAAATTGTAGTGTATATAATCAGAGACAGCATATCTTTTTGGCAAGATACTGAAGGTATTCTTTCTATGCCAGATAAAAACTATTTGAGTGTGTGTGTGTAAATATAGGCATAGATATAAAATTTCCAGATTATACATGTTACTAGAATTATGTTGATATGACCCAGGATAGGAATCACATCTGGAACTGCAGCCAGAGTAGGAATTACTTATTACTAAAACTAAAGGATAATTCAACTGTCATTTTCTGTACCAGACAAGTAGATGAGCTTAACATGGACACAATGGCAGTCACCAATGCCTAAACTTTTAGGGTTTCAATAGCAGGTTCAATTTCTACTATTTTATCTGAGCTTCTGTATTGCTTTTGTTTTACTGTTTGGGTATGGAATGGGAGAGGTTCCAGGGTTTCTCATTAGCATTTTCTATTCTAATAATTCTTATTGTATGAGTACAGATGGAAAGTCTTCCAGTTGCTTACAATATTAACACCATTTGAAAAGTGGAGAATAAAAGCTAGGTTAGGTTGGGGGTTTTGCTGAGGCTAATATAAGATGAACATGGGTGAGATTTTCATTTATCTCCTGACTCCCCTAAGTCCCTTTATGGCAGATACAGTGATAAGTCTTTCCAGGATCCAGCTTGGACCCAGTGTCTAAAAATCTCTGAAAGTTAGAAATCATTGCCTTTCCCAAATACATTACTATTCTGATAAATAGACACAGTTCTCTTAGGGAAAACATTAAGAGGGAGGGCCACAGTACATAGTGATGATACTATTAGAGTTCAAACTCAGATTATGTATTCTTCTCTTGGTTCAAGGACCACTAGATATTTGAACTGACTTAGGTCTAGAAATTGAGTGAGGCTATATAAATTTTGGTTGCTTGACTAAGCCCTCCACTTACTACATCAAGAATTTATTCATTTCTATGTTCACATCAGGGATCCTATGATCAATATACCCACCATTAAATATCCTCATAGGTCCTACCATTCTGATCTCTTTGCTGGTCTTGCTGCTTATTGTAGTTTCCATGACCGTAGTAGTCTAGCAGTTATCTGTCATTCCTTATGTACTTGCACCCTGGGATCTAGTATAATGCTGAAATAAGGGAGACCTTTTCAGCTGCATTATCATGTACAGACATCTCTTTTCTTCAGGGTACACCCCATGCGGCACGTTTTGGAGATGCTGGGACTCACCTCACTGCAGTATTTCTCAATGCCTGAGATGATAGATACTGGGCACTCTAGAGAATATAATAGGGATAGTTGCACAGCCCAATGTGTTAAATCCTCTTCAGGATTTTTTCCTCTACATTATACCAAAAAATTTGAGTTCAAGGTAAAGTTAATCAAACTGAAAAAAAAGAGAGAAAGGAAAATTACATCAAATTACTCAAGCTACCACAGTGGCACAATAAACCAAGGACCAATTTGGTGAGACAATGAGAGAGAAAGAGATATGTAAATACACAAACCTTATGGAGAAAAGTAAATTACTAAATTAAATTAGTCATATTGAAGCAAGTTTCTTTCCAGATTTAATTATTTCAAAATGAACCATTGTTCCTTTCATGGTATCATTGACTCTTTGTTTCATAGGTAATTTATATGATGTCAGAATATTTTAAAAACTTAAAAGCATTTCCAAATTCCTACACTGTGTGTGTGTGGGGGGGGGGGGGGCGGGTGTGTGTGTGTGTGTGTGTTAGAAAGAGAGAGAGAGGAGAGTGTGTGTGTATGTGTGTGTGTATTCGTCTTTAGGAACTCAAAATGCACATGCACATAAAGCAAATTGTTTAAAAATAATTGAAACTTGTTTTGTTGCAACACTTCAGCCTGATAGGACATAAAGTTAGACAGGGCACTTGGAGTGAAAGACCTGACATGAGAAGAATAAGACTGTAGTTTATTTTAATTCTAAAATTTCATGATGTGAAACTTTCTTTTCTCTTTTGTTAAATTAGTGTTATCTACTAACAGTTATATCGTTTTTCATATTCTTTTCTTGTGAATTTATTATCTCATGCAGATAATCTTACATATATGTATATGCATGTATGTATACATTATATATGTTTATATATGTATAGAAATTCATTGATTTATGAGAATCCATTAACATTTCCATAAAAATTTTGCCTAAGCTGAGCATGGTGGCTCACACCTGTAATCCCAGCACTTTAGGAGCCCAAGCCAGAAGGATCGCTTAAGCCCAGGAGTTTGAGAATAGCTTGGGCAACATGGTGAGACCCTGTCTCTAAAAAAATTAAAAAATAAAAATTAGCCGAGAATGGTAGCACTTGGAGGCCGAAGTGGGAAAATCACCTGAGCCCAGGTGTTCAAGACTGCAGTCAGCTGTGATTGCACCACTGCACCCAAGCCTGGGTGCTGGGTGACAGAGCAAGACCCTGTCTCCAAAAACAAAAAAACAAAAAACTCAATTTAATAAGTAGTTGTATACAATATTATATGCTCCATAGTTTACTAGATGCTATAAAAAGAAAGGAAGGAAGAAAGATACAAAAGAAACATTCCTTGTGGGGTATGTGAGAGTCTGATATCAGGAGTTAGGCACATGAAGTTATTAAGAAAAACATACTAAATAATAGTAAGTGACTAGGTGCAAAAACGTACTACAAACAGGAGAGATAAATGTAAGCCCAAAAAGTTAAGCAGCATTTTGGGGGGACATCAGGATTTGAGATGGAATTTAAAGGAAGAAGGAGAAAGACTATTCAGAGACTACAGAAGAAGGCCTTAAATTCAGAAAATGAATTTATAAAAGAAATCCAAATATGTAGACAACCATTAACCTAATAATGATTTAAAAACAAATTAAAAACAGTTTATGTCAGTGCTAATGTTTAGTTTGTTAACACTTGTGACTAATTTAAGTGGCCTTAGGGCTTGTAGATAATTTTTTTGGCTACAATTGAGTAACAACTTTGTCTCTGATGTACATAAACAGAACAACCCCAGGGAAAACTTGGCATCATTCTTAGTGCACAGTAGGCATTAATAAATGTCTAATCAATTAGACAAAAGACGAATAGTAGTTATAAAGCATATTTGAATAAAATAATGCTTGATTTTAGAATTCTTTTAAATATTGTATTATTAGAATGTGAAAGGCAATTACTAGACTGTCACTGGAGAATTTTTATATAATCCCCAAATAACAATACTTTAAGAAAAATAAAACATTTTTGTTCATTAGCTACAGGATTCTAGAGTTGATATTACATTAAAGGGATGTTATAACAATTTTGATGTTCACCAATGATCATGGCTCTGTAACTTACACAGTTCATAGATAATGTTCAGCTTATTTCAAATTGCTTTCAGGTGAGGCACTGGAATTACAATGCCTAGTTAATCCTATTTAGTGATCTTCAGATACGCCTTTATGTGCATGGACTCTAGAAAGGTAATAAGTGTAGGACTATGACAGACAGTACAGCTGTGTAGGTTGTGATGAGTGTATCAGTGGAATGTCTTTGAAAGTATAAACTCTCTAATAGAGTCTTGAAATTTTTGTCAGTGTGCTTTCTATAGATAATTCATATCCAGCTTCACCGAAAACCTTTACTTCAAATATGCTAGGATTAAATTCACACAAGGAATTGGAAAACGTTAAAAAGTATGCATGCCCTTGAAGTAAGGTTTTCACAGATGTAATGTCCCCTAAGTAATGACCTATGGTAGTAACACTCATGACTCAATGAAGTAACTCTTTATAACAGGTTTGAAAATCTTTCCCTCTGTAGGAGAAGTAACTGTATTCTTTTACTTTTGTAGCCACATTTTAATAGGTAGTACTATGTTTCTCTTTCTACTTTGATGTAAGATACTTCAAAGTCATCTATGTCCAGAAACTGAAAGAAAAAATGTGACAATAAGCTCTGGCCTTCATGTTTATCAAGAGAAAACAAAATAGACCACAATACAACAAATGACATGTTCTACAGAGTTATAAATGAAGTTTTGTCTTAAAGCCAGTTGGTGTGACAGTGTAGACATGTGAACAAAACAATAATAATTTTGAAAAATGAAAAGCTATTTAAGTAATGAGTCTCAATGGGCCTGTCTCCCTTAGCAAGGTTAGTAGATCACCATCTACTAATTAAAATTAGAATAACTGAAAGAAAGAAGATTTACCTAGTTTAAAATCTAACTCTTTTAAATTAGGCCATTCTAATAAAGTAGATCAGGTGATACGTAAAGGGAGTCACAGTTAGGAATAGATGGGAAAATTACTATATTTGAACAACTTTTTAGGCATCAATATCTAAAGAAAAAACCTAAGCAAAAAATCTCAACTTAATAAAATCTCATACTCATAGATTTTTCCTCCCAGAGGTGCAGTAGGATCATTCAAAATTTTGTAGTTTCTTCTATGCTAAATTGAGTTTGTCTTTTTCATGTCAAGACTGACTACACACCAAAACATAAGTAATCATTTCCATAGATTCTTAGGAAACGAACATCTGGCCCATATTTTCTAATGATCATCATGTTTATATGTTACCTCCAGACTGGGCCTGGCATGCAGGTAAAGTAATTTGGGGTATTTTGATGGCTGCTACCACCAAATGGAATATATGATGTTCCAGATCAATTGTTAAGACACTTGAAAACATCAGATGGTATAATCTGTGATGCTTGAGATATTCACTAATAACAATTTGCTTCAGTCTGCATTTAGAAACATCTTACATGGGGTTTCTCATGAATAATCCTCAAATATCTAAAGTAGTAGAATCAAGTTAGAAAAATTTTCTTGTTCTTGCTGGTAGGTGTTAATTTGGCTATATTAAAAAGACCAACACGTTGCTCTAAATACTCTGAAGCCGACTATTAGACTAAAAGATAGATAAACTGACCCACAAGAGGAAAGGGAGATCTGCCTTGTTTTCCTGACAACTTTACCCAAGTGAAATGTTCTTCCTAGTATGAAAGGATTAATCCTTGAGGGAAATTATTTCCCAGGATCCAAAGCATATCAGATAACAGAACATAACTTTCATTAACTTAACTCATTACTATGTGTCAGATTTTTACACAGCATCTGCCATCATGGATGAGAATGACTTCCAAACTAGTGGAAGATTGACTTTAAGCAATAAATGGCACAACTTCAAAATAGTTGTGTCATTCATTGTATAGAAAATGGCAAATGAGGCCAGGTGCAGTGGCTCACGCCTGTAATCGCAGCACTTTGGGAGGCCGAGGCGGGTCACCTGAGGTCAGGAGTTCGAGACCAGCCTGACGAACATAGTGAAACCCCCTTTTTACTAAAAATACAAAAAAATTGGCTGGGCGTGGTGGTGCACACCTGTAATCCCGGCTACTCCGGAGGCTGAGGCAGGAGAATTGCTTGAACCCAGGAGGTGGAGGTTGCAGTGAGCTGAGATTGTGCCATTGCACTCCAGCCTAGGTGATGAGAGTGAAACTCCGTCCTCCCAAAAAAGAAAGAAAATGGCGAATGTTCTAATAACACACATTGTTCAATCTCTAATTTCTATAAGCAATTATATAATAAAATATAAATCTTAAAATGAGACCCAAATAATTTTGGAGAAAATTTTAAGCTATTTAAAATAAAAATGAGGGTAAGCTCTCTTGCATAAGCAACAAACACTGACAAGGAAGAGTGAAAAAAAAGTTCAAAACAGAACAAAACCAAAATTGAATAAGTGACAAAAAAAATTAGTGTAAATTCCTACAACAAAACCTGAACCTTCATTTATGTTGGAAATAAATGAAAAGGAAGCTTAGAATTAAAACTTGAAGGAAAGACTGGCAAAATAAGGTTAGAATTTATGGAACATAATACCATATAATTGAAAGAAGAAAAGTGTGATGAATATAAGTAAGAATTATCCCATTTAGCTAACATTTGTTAAGTACTCTTATGCATCTGGTATTGATTTTAAGAAAATCACAGATTTGACGTAGAAACAATGGACACATATTTATATGTTTAATGCCTCTAAGATTTTCTCCATTGCTTTATATGTTTGTCACACTACAAATGAGGAAATAAATGCTCAGTAAAACCTTTAAAGTATTATTATATTATGCACAAACACTATTTAGCATTTTACAGAAGTGTGTTTAAGGATGTTTCACGAAACACCTCTCCTCTGAGAGTCCCAAGTGGCCACAGATCACCCAGGGTCGGTAACTCCCCTTTGTGCTTGTTGTATGAATTCCTGTGAACTCCTCAATTCCTCTCTCACAATTAATGGGATAATACGTCTAAATAAACAAGAAAGGGAAGACCTTTAAAAGCTCTACTCCTTCAATGAAAGGACTTCATTTTGTGTTATTGAACCTCAGAGTTGACAATTTACTATGACTGACAGAGTAGACATTTCCCTCCCCACTTACATACCCCTGGTAATGCCACTCACTTCACCATGCTTTGAGAGTTTTCATACATTTGCAGCTAAAGTCATTTGGCCTTTGGCCTTGTGCCTTCAGGGATTAGAGGCATTGACTTTGGAGGAAAGATTAAATTAACCATAGCTAGAGCAAAGAATAACTAAACAAAATAAAAAAGCAAAAAGATAAAGGAATGAGAAAGCACATTAGATGATCAAATGAGGAAGTCATTAAACAAATGAAACCTTAGATTGAATAATTGGCAGAATTTTCTGAAACAAAAGGGCTCTTAAACTCTCAAGTACTGTTGTCCTGTGAGCAAAGTGATTGAGTGGCCACTAGAGTCAGGTAACACTAGATTGTCATCCCATGGCAAGCTATGTTGGATTAACAACAGAAAACAGACCAGGAAAATTCTTTTGGTCATTAATACTCAGCTGTGTTTATGGGAACAAGTCAATGTTACTTCTTTCTCACCCTTGAAAAGTGCAAAGAGGTCCAGGTAACTGTACCCGTGATCAATCCTCATTGTTCTCTGGGTAGAAATTTTGCTTTTGCATTTCAGAATCACCCAGACCAATCAAGGGTTTCTTCTATCCTCAATGTCTGGAATATTGCCTTATCCTTAATATTTGGAATATTGCCTAGCTCTGTAAATGTGAATGGTATATGAATAGATTTGATTAAAAAAAATACCAGGACAAATTACTTTAAAATAACCTCTGGATATTTTCTAAATTCTGATTCCAGATCTTTCTGATTTCATTGCCTGTGTTTCTGGAAGAATGATTCAAAGGACTGTGGTCATTCATAAGTGTTTATTGCTCATTAGATACTTAAGTTTCACTGCGTCTCACCAAGCATAACGTTTTCCGTGTTGTGCAAAATTTAATAAGTTACATATATTTAGTCTATGTTTGTTTCATCTCCAAGCCCATCAAGGTGCCACTTCTCAAGTTCTGTGTTGAGCACTGAAGTGCCCTTAATAAATGAGTGCAGATGGAGTGTGTGTGTGTGAAATAAGGTTGGGTGAGTTCGTGAGATACAGGCCACAAAGTGTTATACTCAATCACTCCGTAAGATTCCACGTAGCCTGGAGTAATTTTCCATAGCAAAATCTGAATAATGTTATTCATTTGCTAGTGGTCTAAATGTCATAATTAGGACATGTTGCTGCTATAGAACTCTAATTACTAATAAAAAGCAACTTTCATCATGACTTTCTCCTGTTTAAGGCAAATGATCATTATATATAACTCTAGCCTTTCAACTCCTTGATCATTCCAATAAAGTATTCCTGAAAATGCCAAACACATTGCTTAGTTTGGGATTGTTGTTCTAACTGGAGACTAATGATTTATGTCTTTTTCAAATCTCATACATTTGGAATTGTTACCAGGTGAGAAGCAAAACAGTGAAGAGTAGATATCTCAGTAGCCATTACCCATGCTGCACTACTATTGCTGACATGTTTTCCTTCTCTTTTACTGTCTTACATGAGTGCCTTTGCCAAGAAAGTCAAAGGAACATAATCTAGTCAGGTTCAACTGCAGCATCTATTGGACCCACAGGATCTCTCTGCAAATATATGTATCTGTACATAGAGATGTACATAACATCAGGTTAGACTAGCTTTTGAAGTGATAAAGTGGGCTGGGCACAGTGGCTCACGCCTGTAATCAAAGCACTTTGGGAGGCTAAGGTGGGCAGATCACGAGGTCAGGAGTTCGAGACCAGTCTAGCCAATATGGTGAAACCCTGTTTCTATCAAAAATAAAAAAATTAGCCGGGCATGGTGGCGCACGTCTGTAATCCCAGCTACTCAGGAGGGTGAGGCAGGAGAATCGCTTGAACCTGGGAGGCGAAGGTTGCAGTGAGCCGAGATCATGCCACTGCACTCCAGATTGGGCGACAGCATGAGACTCTGTCTCAAAAAAAAAAAAAAAAAGAAAGAAGTGGCAAAGTGGGATGCCTCCATGATATAATACAGAGAACAGCCCTGTTTTTTTAATGAAAAAAAAACAACCTCCCTGTTGTCTATTGCAATTCCTGAAAATCCATTATCAGAATTGCTTTAAACTCTGATGTGTTCCCAATGAAAATCAAAATACTTTGAAAATAAAACATGGTAACACACACCAGCTAAAATCTTGATTAGCTGAGAGGAAGCTACGAGCAGATCATCTGAGTAAATTACCTAACCGAACCTGAGTCCACTTGTCCGGTACACCCACACAGAGGTTTGCAGCAAGAGAAAAGAGGGTATTTATTTGCAGAGTGTCAAGCAAGGAGAATCAAACAGCTCATGCTTAAGATCTGACCTCCCTAGAAGTTCACAGGCAATAGTTTTTAGAGGAAAGTGTAAGTTTCAGGAAAACACAGGCTACAGGCAAAATCGTAAATCAATACATGGAGGCTATATGTTGGTTTGCCTCAAAAGTGAGATATTTTGAAATGGGGGCTTATGAGTCATAGGTGGATTCAAACTTTGATTTGTGATTGGTTAAAGAGGAAAAGCTTTGTCTAAAAACTTGGGTTTAGCAGAAAGGAATAATAATGCCTGGGCTGTGGATATGACTCTCTCTAGGCCTCCAGGAAGAAATTTAGAACAAAGAATGGCAGTCAGAGTTCATTCCTCAGTTTTCCCTTATCTGAGGTCTACAAGCCAGCAGATAGCATTTTCCATTTGGTGAAGGCTTGGGCTTTTGAAAAACAACTCTGAGACACATATAAGATGTTATCTTTAGTTTCTATAGGAAACAAAGCATCTTGTGGTTCTTACTTCCTTGACTATTATTGTAAGCTTTTATTACCTTCTTGCTTATCAAGTTGCTTATTTACTTCTGAAGGTTCCTAAGATGCCTGGAATTTCTGTTGAAGGAACTCAAGATTCTTTTTTATTTCCATGCTTGGAGGATGGGAGAGCAGCAGGCTAAGAGAGATCCCTACTCTGTCTTAGGTATGCAATAGTAATAGCGTCTTAGAATGGTGAATAGTCATTCACTCATTCATTTGGAAAACAACCACTGACAGGGCACCTATTTTATTCTAGACAATAATACCATTTGGGGACATAAAGATGAGTGTGATTCCTGTAGTCCAACAGATTAAAGTTCACTGTAGGAGACAAGCTAGAAATATGGCAATCAGTGTAGGGAAAGAACCATGACTGCAAAAGACAGAACTACAGAAGTGCCTGGGAGGGGTACTAATCCCAGACTGGGTTTGAGGTGCAGCAGGAAAGCTTCCCAGAGGAGACCAAATATGAGTGAAATCTTAGAGAAGTCAGCCTGAAACACAGCCTTACAGAGTTTCATAGTCACATGTTATATTAATAAAAAAAAAAAATACTACAGTTAGCCTGCTTAACTCCCAGAAAGTCAAGAATAATTTTTGTGGCTGTTCAAAAAGTGACATCCTTTATGAAACTGGTTTTATTATAAGTTGCAACATGACCCAAATTAACAATCAGCAGACAAATACCATATACCATTTTTCTTTCTTTCTTTTTATTTTATTTATTTTTTAATTTTCTTTAAGTTCGGGGATACATGTGCAGAACATGCAGGTTTGTTACATAGGTACACATGTGCCATGGTGGTTTGAGGCAGCTATCAACCCATCATTTAGGTTTTAAGCCCCACATGCATTAGCTATTTCTCCTAATGCTCTCCCTCCCCTTGCCCCCCACACCCCAAAAGGCCCCAGTATGTGATGTTGCCCTCCCTGTGTCCATGTGTTCTCACTGTTCAGTTCCCACTTATGAGTGACAACATGCAGTGTTTAGTTTTCCGTTTCTGTGTTAGTTTGCTGAGAATGATGGCTTCCAGCTTTATCCATATCCCCGCAAAGGACATGGTCTGATTCTTTTTTATGGCTGCATAGTATTCCATGGTGTATATGTGCCACATTTTCTTTATCCCATCTATCATTCATGGGCATTTGGGTTGGTTCCAAGTCTTTGCTATTGTAAATAGTGCTGCAGTAAACATGTATATGTATGTATCTTTATAGTAGAATGATTTATAATCCTCTGGGTATATACCAAGTAATGGGATTGCTAGGTCAAATAGTATTTCTGGTTCTAGATCCTTGAGGAATTGCCACACTGTCTTCCACAATGGTTGAGCTAATTTACACTCCCACCAACAGTGTAAAAGCATTCCTATTTCTTCACAGCCTCACCAGCATCTGTTGTTTCCTGATGTTTTAATAATCACCATTCTGACTGGTGTGAGATGGTATCGCATTGTGGTTTTGATTTGCATTTCTCTAATGACCAGTGATGATGAGTTTTTTTTCATATGTTTGTTGGCCGCATAAATGTCTTCTTTTGAGAAGGGTCTGTTCATATCCTTCGCCCACTTTTTGATGGGGCTATTTGTTTTTTTCTTGTACATTTTTTTAAGGCCCTTGTAGATTCTCGATATTAGACCTTTGTCAGATGGGTAGATTGCAAAAATTTTCTCCCATTCTGTACATTGCCTATTCACTCTGATGATAGTTTATTTTGCTGTGCAGAAGCTCTTTAGTTTAATTAGATCCCATTTCATCATGCTACCTGACTTCAAACTATATTAGAAGGCTACAGTAACCAAAACAGCATGGTACTGGTACCCAAACAAATATATAGACCAATGGAACAGAACAGAGACCTCAGAAATAATACCACACATCTACAACCATCTGACCTTCAACACACCTGACAAAAACAAGCAATGGGGAAAGGATTCCCTATTTAATAAATGGTGTAGAGAAAATCGGCTAGCCATATGCAGAAAATAGAAACTGGACCCCTTCTTTACACCTTATACAAAAACTAACGCAAGATGGATTAAAGACTTAAATGTAAAACCCAAAACCATAAAAACCCTAGAAGAAAACCGAGGCAATACCATTCAGGACATAGGCATGGACAAAGATTTCATGACTAAAACATCAAAAGCAATTGCAACAAAAGCCAAAATTGACATACACCATTTTTCTAAATTGGCCCTGTTTATGGAAATACTAGCAAGTACTGTGTCCTTTTTGTGACTTAGTTTCCTCATTGATGAAATGTGTAGTTGGCATCTCCAGTCCTAATTTGTTTAGGGTATCTTCCCCAGGTTGAGGTTGGGACTGGTACATTGTCCACGTTTCCTGGGATAGACAGGGTCCTGTCCTTGCCATCTTCAAAAGAATAAGGGTTTGAACATAGATGTTCATGACAAATTTTATTATACTTACTTCAGCATTTCGTATAGTGTCAACCAAATCTTTTTGTCCTCAGGAAGTAATTCATTATATTTACCAGCACATTTTTAAAGTTTTCTTTAGAGACCTACTTTTTAAAGAACATTATCTAAAGGAAAAAAATACATTAAATACTACAGTTACTAGAACTCAAATTTAGTTAAAAATGTGAAATATAGAATATAATTATAAAATGTCTTTAAACTTTCTTTTAGCAGGCTCTCATTAATGTACAGCATATCTTCAAGAAGACCTAAAGACAAAAATAAGCTATTAATGTTAGATTATATATATGTACCTTACTAAAAGTATTTCTTTTTCAGAATTATGCTCTCTGAATAATGAGTCAAATTTCCAAAGGAAAAAATCTATATTAATAAAAATAATATTGTCGGCCAGGCACAGTGGCTCATGCCTGTAATCCCAGCACTTTGGGAGGCCGAAGTAGGTGGATCACCTGTGGTCAGGAGTTCAATACCAGCCTGGCCAACATGGTAAAACCCTGTCTCTACTAAAAAAATACAAAAATTAGCTGGGTGTGGTGGTAGGTGCCTGTAATCTCAGCTACTTGGGAGGCTGGGCAGGAGAATTGCTGGAACCCAGGAGGCGGAGGTTGCAGTGAGCCGAGATCGTGCCATTGCACTCCAGCCCAGCTGACAACAGCGAGACTGCATCTCAAAAAAAAAAAAAAAAAAAAAAAAAATAGCATTGTCAAAAGCCCATTCAAAATATACACATTTTTTTTCATATATGTAGCCTCTGTGTAAGAATAGGAGTTAAAAAATGTTATTTTTCTTTTATAATTGTCTTCGTTTATCTTATGAGGGTGAAATTATAAATCTGAAGAGAATACACACTAATAAAGCATGTGTTCCCAAGGGCATTCTTTATATGAATTTTTAGGCTAAGTCAATCTTCAAAATACATAAGCAGTATTGAGAGCCACCAATCTGGGTAAGAGATATAACTAAGAACAGGACATCAAAAAAATTGTTAAATTATCATGGATAAAGTAAATTACTTCTTAAGATAAAATACATCAAGTGGTAGAAACAAACATGATCAAGTTGTTCATTTGAAATAGACAAGGAGTGTATGATCTTCCTGGAACAGTTAGTTTCCTTTGGAATAATATAAATGTGTTTGATGCACAAATATTCATAGCAGGGAGTCTGTTGTGATCAGTAAGAGTAACGGTGTGTTTATGTGAAAGCTTAAGTATTGCTCTGAATACTTGCTTAGCTAGTACCATAACTGACAGAAATGGGCTGTTTCATAAATATGTTTGTATATCATAAGCAGTATTGAATATAGCAGTCCTTCAATATAACTAAGGTCATGGTTAATCTGGCCATTTCAGAGGACAGATTAGTTTTGTTATTTTAATAACAGATTAATAAATAATGTATTTCTACAACATGTTCTATCCTTTTTTAGAAACTAGAACTAGTTCTTTAAATATTAAGGTTTGATTAGATTCTCTTTGGCATCAGTTATTCATTATTTGGAAGGAGATAGCATTGTGTAGAGAACTGTAAATCTCAAGTTGTTATTAGTGATTATAAAGCCCTTTGAATTTTAGAACATTACATTAGATTCTAACGATAAAATATAGGCAAATGAAGATTTTCTATAAAGTTAATTAAGAAGAGTAAGCTATAATTATGACAGTATGGTTTTCTTCACTAATTGTTCTTCATTAAAGCTTAATATTTTATTTATATTATATTTATATAAATATTTATATATACTATGTATATTTATATTTATATAAATATATATACAGTATATATATTTATATATATATACTATATATAAATATATATACTGTATATATATTTATATATATATACATATATAAATATATATACTATATATTTATAGAAATATATATACTATATATTTATATTTATATAAATATATATAGTATATATATTTATATTTATGTAAGTATTTATATATACTATTTATATATTTTTATATAATATATATAACTATATAAACTTAAATGTTTATATAACAAATATTTATGTGACAAAATCTATTAATCTAATTCACCATATTCATAAGTTGAATAACCAAAAACTAAGACCACTTGGTAAAACTCAACATCCATTCCTGATTTTTAAATAAATCTTAAATAAAATTTGAGTAAATGGGCAAGTGATTAAACACTAGAAACAATTGCAATCGTTTTGGAATAAAACAAGCACTATTAGTTATCTATTGCTGCAAAATGAACTATCACAAATCCTAGAAGTTTAAAAATACATATTTATTATGTCATAGTTTTTGTGGATCAGAAATTAAGTATATATAAAATGTATTTATAAATATATTTAAATATTTTATATTTATAAATATAAAGTATTTATATTTATATGAATATAAATAATTCACATAAATTTAGAGTATTATCTATTATATATTTATATTATATATAATATGTTATATCATTATAGTAAATCTTTGTCATTCATAATGAATCATAGAATAATTAATGACAAGATTTGCAAACTATTTCTCCAGTTCATTGAATTTGAAAATAGTCTTCCTACAAATCATTCTTTCTCATCATTAGCTTTCATCTCATAGTGCCTAATTTCTTTCTGTTCTGAAGCTGGGAAAAGAGGAACAAAACTAAGAATTAACGGTAATAAAGCTTTAATGAATTTTGTTATGGAGCTGCTGAAAAAGTTTTTCTACCTGGGCAGGTAGATAGTTTGCCTTCCCCTAGTTTTAAACAATGGGACAAGGATTTCAGTGTGAATAGTTTACCTGGGAGGTGATTCTTTAAAATACCAGGTGGGCATTGGAGAAGAGAGACAGTACAGGAAAGCAAGTCCACAAAAGATACAATGTCAAGTAGGTTCCTGCTGTAGTCAGCTGGGCTTCATCCAGATAACAAATTATGGGAAACTCAGGATTATTCCACCTGAGTGAGGAAGAAGCTGGGGTATTTACCTCTAATTCGTAATATATTTATGGATAAAGGATGAGGCCTGAGAATGTAGAAATAACCAGAGATACCCAGAAATGTTAAAGAAATATAAAAGTATTTTGTTCAACAACATAAAATTATTAAAACATGGATATCCTGTAGATAATTTTAGACAATATGAAATATTATCATAGATTAAATATAAAATTTAAACAACTGTAGAATTAAGAGAATGTTTAAATATTCACTTCTAAAAAACACCAGCCCTGGTTGGAATCACAGGTGAAGTCAATTCCGCCCTCCAAAAATGGAAAATTTCAATGCTTCTTATACTTTTCCATGGTGTAGACTGACAAGACTTTTCATAATCAAAATACATACAGATACATCATTTTCAAATGTAAATGTAAAATCCTAAATAAATCATATAAAACATAATTCTACAATATATTTAAAGATTAATGTAAAGAAAATAACTGGAGTTTATTCCAGGAATATAAGGATGATTCAATATTACAAAATCTGTTAATAAAATTCACCATATTCATAAGTCAAATGACCAAAAACTAAGACCATTTGGTAAAACTTACTGTCCATTCCTGATTTTTAAATAAATTGTAAATAAAATTTGAGTAAATGAGCAAGTGATTAAACACTAGAAATAGTTGTAATCATTTTGGAACAAAACAAGCACTATTAGTTATCTATTGCTGCAAAACAAATTATCACGAAACTTAGAAATTTAAAAAATATATATTGATTATGTCACAGTTTCTGTGGAACAGAAATTCAGTAGCAGTTTAGCTGTGTGCCTCTGGTGCGGGTCTTGCATAAGGCTACGATCAAGGTGTCAGCTGAATCTATAGTCATTTAAAGGCTTGACTGTGGGGAAATTCTAACTTACTACTTATACCAAAATAAAATTCCAGTGATCAAAGATTTAAACATGCACACACACACACACACACACACACAAAACACACTTATACACACAGTAAATATGTTCCCTTTTTTCTTTTTCAATCTTTGATAGGAAGTGCCTTTTTAAGCAACACTCTAAACCCAGAATCCATAAAAGTAGGTACACTCTAAATACATTCAAATTTCTTTGTAATAAGGACACTATAACAAAAGCAAAACGTAATATAAAACACACAAAAACACAAACTTAGAAAATACTTTCAATATACATCAGAGTAAAGAAGAGCTGATTTCCTTAATAGAGAAAATGCCTTACAAATAAATAAGAAAAACTAAAATTTTATTAGAATAATATACAAAGTAAATAGATTTGTAAAGAGCTGAAAATGGCTCATTTGTATGAGGTCGTCAGACTTAATCATCATTTATACAATCTCAGTATTTCTATATCTTCCTCTGTCAGATTGGCAATAATTTTAGCATGTGAGAATTCCGTGGCAAGGATATAACTAAATATGCAATCCCCTACACTGTTAGTTTAAATCGTTTAAATTGTTATAATTGCTTTTGGGTTTTCTTTTGTTTCGTTTTGTTTTATTTTGCTTTTTGAGACGAAGTTTTGCTCTTGTTGCCCAGGCTGGAGTGCAATGGCGAAATCTTGGCTCACTGCAACTTCTGCCTCCTGGATTCAAGCAATTCTCTTACCTCACCCTCCCAAGTAGCTGGGATCACAGACACACACCACCACACCCATTTAATTTTGTTTTAGTAGAGACGAGGTTTCACCATGTTCATCAGGCTGGTCTCGAACTCCTGACCTCAAGCAATCAACCCATCTCGGCCTCCTAACATGCTAGGATTAGAAGCGTAAGCCACCGTGCCCCCCAGCCTCTTATAATTGCTTTTGAAGATAAAATTTTTTTCCACTTTTATTTTAGGTTCAAGGTACACATGCAGGTTTGTTATACAGGTAAACTTGTGTCATGGAGGCTTGTTGTACAGATTATTTCATCACTCAGGTACTAAGCCTAGTAACCCAATAGTCCTTTTTTCTGGTCCCCTACCTCCTCCCAAACTCCACCCTCATGTAGGCTCCAGTGTCTGCTGTTCCCCTCTTTGTGTCCATGTATTCTTTTCATTTACCTCCTACTTATAAGTGAGAATATGTGGTATTTATTTTACTGTTCGTGCATTAGTTTACTAAAGATGATGGCCACCTGCTCTATGGATGTTCCTGCAAAGGACATGATCTTGTTCTTTTTCATTACTGCATGGTATTCTATGGTGTATATGTACCACATTTTCTTTATCCAGTCTACCACTGATGGGCATTGAGGTTGATTCCATGTCTTTGTTATTGTGAATACTGCTGCATTGAACACACACATGCATGTGTCTCTGTGGCAGAATGATATATTAGTATATTTCTCTGGGTATATATCCCAGTAATGGAATTGCTGGGTTGAATGGTAATTCTGTTTTTAGTTCTTTGAGAAATTGCCCCACTGCTTTGCACAATGGTTGAACTAATTTACACTCACACCAACAATGTATGTGTGTTTCCTTTTCTCTGCAACCTCACCAGCACCTGTTACTTTTTGACTTTTTAATAATAGTCACTTTGACTGGTGTGAGATAGTATCACATTGTAGTTTTGATTTGCATTTCTCTAATGATCAGGGATAATGAACTATTCTTCACATGCTTATTGGTTGCATGTATGCCTTCTTTAGAAAAGTGTCCTTTACCCACTTTTTAATGGTTTTTTTTTCTTGTAAATTTGTTTATGTTCCTTATAGATGCTCAATAGTAGAACTTTGTCAGATGTATTGCTTGCAAATATTTTCTCCCATTCTGCAGGTTGTCTATTTACTCTGTTCACAGTTTCTTTTGCTGTGCAGAAGCTAAGTTTAGTTAGATCCCATTTGTCAATCAGAGATGACAGAAACAAGTGGAAAAACACTCCATGCTCACAGATTGGAAGAACCAATATTATTAAACCAGCCATACTGTGCAAAGAAATTTACAGATTCTATGCTATTCCTGTCCAACTGCCAATGGCATTCTTCAGAGAACTAGAAACAAACTATTTTAAAATTCATACGGAACCAAAACAGAGTCAAAAATAGCCAAGGCAATCCTAAGCAAAAAGAAAAAAGCTGGATGCATCATGCTACTTGATTTCAAACTATACTATAGGGCTACAATAACCAAAACAGCATGGTACTGGTGCAAAAACAGACACATAGACCAATGGAACAGAAATAAGGCCATGCAACTACAACCATCTGATCTTTGACAAAGCTGATAAAAATAGGCAATGGGGAAAGACTCTATTCTATAAATGGTGCTGGGATAACTGGCTAGCCATATGCAGAAGATTGAAATTGGATTCCTTCCTTACACCATATACAAAAATCAACTCAAGATGGATAAAAGGCTTAAATGTAAAAATCTCAGACCATAAAAACCCTGGAAGACAACCTAGGCAATACAATACTAGACATAGAAATTGGGAAAGATTTCTTGATGAAGACAATTTTTAATTAAACATATGCCTGATATTTGACCCAGTAATTACCTTACTAGAAATCTATCCTAAAAAAATTTCTGCCATCTGATATATCTATAAGTTTATTTACTTCTGCTTTGCTTTTAATTGCAAAGAGCTGGAGCAATCCGAAAGTCTTTCAACAGATGACTAGTTAAATAAGTAATAATATATTCATACAATGAAATATAATGCAGGTCTTAAAAGTGAAACAAATCTTAGTATACAGCGAATACAGAGATATCTAAAGATTCAATTAAGATTATTTTTAAAGGGGGCAAAAGCGTGATTATAGTATGTGCCTAATTATATATCTATCTCTTAAAAGATATAATTAGAAAACATAATTGTGTGTATATGTGCATATTTTTGGGAAATAGAATTGAATATTAGGTTGGGAAAGAGACTAGCTTTTCATTCTATCTGACATGTATGGTTTGACTTTGCAAATTGTTAGATGATTTTTCATTATTTACTTTTACTAAATACATAAATTACAATAATTAAATCTGAATAATTCTATTATAATTAGAATTATATAATAATATACTTGAAAATTAAGAAAATAGTGATATATTCAGTAATTTTTGGAACAAAAGTAAAGGCCAACTTTTTCCAAAGTATGTTTTGTAGAAACGTAATCTTGGAAATGATGTTAAAACAACAACGGAAACAGACATAACAACTACAACAAAAAAGTGTTCTTCAGTCAAAATAATTAGAAACACCAGAAATTCTGCCTCAAACAGCAAATTATGTGTATTCAAATATTAAAACCTCTTACAAATCTTGCAGTAAAGAAACTTTTCTGGTTAACCAAATGTATTAGTCCATTTTCACACTGCTATAAAGATACTACCTGACACTGGGTAATTTATAAAGGAAAGAGGTTTAATTGACTCACAGTTCCATATGGCTGGGGAGACCTCAGGAAACTTACGGTCATGATGGAAGGGGAAGTAGACACCTCTTACATGTCAGTAGGCGAGAGAAAGCGTGTGTGAAAGAAGAATTGTCAGAGACTTATAAAACCATCAGATCTTATGAGGACTCACTCGCTATCATGAGAGCAGCATGGGGGAAACCGCTCCCATGATCCAATCACCTCCCACCAGGTCCCTCCCTTGACACGTGGGGATTCTGGGGATTGTAATTTGAGATGAGATTTGCGTGGGAACACAGAGTGAAACCATATCTCCAAGCATTTTCCAAACATTTACTCATCTTTCATGTGTCACCTATTAATATCTTACAAATCATACTTGTAAAATCCATTTAGAACTGTACCAGAGGCAATGAATGCAATCATTTTAGCTATGTTTAAGAATGGTGCCGAAATACTCATTTCAGACTAGGCTGTCAGAAATTCTGGGAGTATGGCATTTTGGCCACATCCCTAGATGCCATGGTCCTTCTCTGTCTCTCTGGGAAGTAATCTAATACTGAGAGGGGTGTGCTTACCTCACCTGGAGGATGTGTATAAGGCTAGAATTCTGAGATCTGTGCTTGAGAGAGCAGTAGCTGCTACAGGACTTTGCTCTCTTTGGTAACAAGCAAAAACCAAGATACTTTTGGTGGATAAGGATTACTTTTCCCAGAAGCTGGGCAAAAGTCTTATTTGAATACTTCAAGTCCCAGAATCCTTTGGAAAGGGGCTGCCCTATGGACTTGCTTTTGGTGGCATTGTTTGTTCATGCCAGTGCTGTTAGAACTAGAGGGTCACTGCTCCACTGATCTGAATTGTTCCCAGCTCCTGCAGTTGGAAGAGATGCAGTTGGCATGCAGGGAGACCTTGGAGAATAGAAACTTCTTTGACAGGAGTTTCTATCAACAAGGGTTAGGGTTCATAGGTTAAAGACTTTCCAATTCATCATTTTTTCTTTGTATTTTTCTGGCAGAAAACACCTGCATATTTACCTGTGACAATCTAATAAAACTAGGAATCAAAAATAAAATGTAACATATTGGTAATTAAGAAACAGTAACAAGTAACACCTGAATTAAAGAGAAACTGAAAATAAAATTTACTATAAGACATTCAAAGGTTGCATTTATGAGAAACTTTATAACCTGAATGCTTAAATTATTTCAGAATTATGGGGGATAAAACTGAATAGTAAAGACAAATGCCTGAATGTAATACAGGTTTGATTTTTTTCTCTTCTACACAATTATCTCTCATAAATGAATCGTTATATATTTGAGTTCTTACAAAGTATCTCAAATTATGTGTCATGCTCTCAGTATGTTTTAAGCAATGATTATCTACTTGAGGAGGACATATTAGCCTTAAATGATAGCCCTCAAGGCAGTTTGGGATGCTTTGGGATGCTTATCAAGTTTACCTGACAGGGTTGACTAATTAAGATAACAAATAAATTGAACAAAGATTTGGTAATTATTCCAGTGCAAATTATTTTGTATTTATAGGTTTTGCATTTAATGAGAAACATGAATTTTTAGAATTATTCAGAGTGGAAATATACGGGTTACATTTCAGAGATAATCAAAAATATATTTTTAGAAGAAATGAGAAAAAAACTGTCTCATGCCATCCAAATGAGATTTAACTGTGTAAGTAAATACCAGGAACCATCAGCTGTGGATTGAAAAGGTGCTGCATCTTAAACAACTCAGGCCATGTGAAGATTAAGCGCATTAAGAAAAAGTACTCAGTGACTCATCAAGTGGAACTAGTGGCAAAAAATATTGATGTCAAAGATGCATATAAAGATTTCAAATCAAATTGCTTCAAAAATATAAGAGAAGACTGATATTCCTAAACAAATTCATGTTTCTAACTCCTGTTAGACAAGATGGAAACCTAGAATATGTTATGGGTCCCTCCCTTACCCCTGCCATGGGTATATCACCAAAGAGGAAAAGTTATAGGTTAAAAAAAAAAAACGCCAATTTTGCCAAGCCAAATGAATGCCAAATGAGAGAAGGAATTCTTAAACAGGACACAAAACACACTGTGAAAAAACAAAGCATGACAATAGTAAAATTAATTTTAATCAATTGGCATTTTCAGAATAAAAGGGCAAAAATTGAAAAAAGAGGATATTTGTGACAAAAACTGACCAAGCACTCATATTTAAATATTCAAGGAATGAATGTTTACAATTCAATAACAGATGACCCAATGTGAAATGGACAATAATCACTTCAAAATATAGAAAGTATCTAATAACCAATAAACTTATAAAAATGTTATCAAAATTAGAGAAATGGATACTAATTTAATGTAATTTTCCAAGGAAATAAAAGATATTCACTTAGGAAAACAGGAAGTCAAGTTGTCCCTATTTGCAGATGACATGATTGTATATCTAGAAAACCCCATTGTCTCAGCCCAAAATCTCCTCAAGCTGATAAGCAACTTCAGCAAAGTCTCAGGATACAAAATCAATGTACAAAAATCACAAGTATTCTTATACACCAATAACAGACAAACAGAGAGCCAAATCATGAGTGAACTCCCATTCACAATTGCTTCAAAGAGAATAAAATACTTAGGAATCCAACTTACAAGGGACGTGAAGGACCTCTTCAAGGAGAACTACAAACCAATGTTCAATGAAATAAAAGAGGATCCAAAGAAATGGAAGAACATTCCATGCTCATGGGAAGGAAGAATCAATATCGTGAAAATGGCCATACTGCCCAAGGTAACTTATAGATTCAATGCCATCCCCACCAAGCTACCACTGACTTTCTTCACAGAATTGGAAAAAACTACTTTAAAGTTCATGTGGAACCAAAAAAGAGCCCGCATCGCCAAGTCAATCCTAAGCCAAAAGAACAAAGCTGGAGGCATCACGCCACCTGACTTCAAACTATACTACAAGGCTACGGTAACCAAAACAGCATGTTACTGGTACCAAAACAGAGATATAGGTCAATGGAACAGAACAGAGCCCTCAGAAATAACACCGCATATCTACAACTATCTGATCTTTGACAAACCTGAGAAAAACAAGCAATGGGGAAAGGATTCCCTATTTAATAAATGGTGCTGGGAAAACTGGCTAGCCATATGTAGAAAGCTGAAACTGAATCCCTTCCTTACACCTTATACAAAAATTAATTCAACATGGATGAAAGACTTAAAAGTTAGACCGAAAACCATAAAAACCCTGGAAGAAAACCTAGGCATTACCATTCAGGACATAGGCATGAGCAAGGACTTCATGTCTAAAACACCAAAAGCAATGGCAACAAAAGCCAAAATTGACAAATGGGATCTAATTAAACTAAAGAGCTTCTGCACAGCAAAAGTAACTACCATCAGAGTGAACAGGCAACCTACAGAATGGGAGAAAATTTTCGCAACCTACTCATCTGACAAAGGGCTAATATCCAGAATCTACAATGAACTCCAACAAATTTACAAGAAAAAAACAAACAACCCCATCAAAAAGTGGGTGAAGGACATGAACAGACACTTCTCAAAAGAAGACATTTGGGCAGCCAAAAAACACATGAAAAAATGCTCATCATCACTGGCCATCAGAGAAATGCAAATGAAAACCACAATGAGATACCATCTCACACCAGTTAGAATGGCAATCATTAAAAAGTCAGGAAATAACAGGTGCTGGAGAGGATGTGGAGAAATAGGAATACTTTTACACTGTTGGTGGGACTGTAAACTAGTTCAACCACTGTGGAAGTCAGTGTGGTGATTCCTCAGGGATCTAGAACTAGAAATACCATTTGACCCAGCCATCCCATTACTGGGTATATACCCAAAGGACTATAAATCATACTGCTATAAAGACACATGCACACGTATGTTTATTGCGGCACTATTCACAATAGCAAAGACTTGGAACCAACCCAAATGTCCAACAATGATAGACTGGATTAAGAAAATGTGGCATATATGCACCATGGAACACTATGCAGCCATAAAAAATGATGAGTTCATGTCCTTTGTAGGGACATGGATGAAATTGGAAATCATCATTCTCAGTAAACTATCGCAAGGACAAAAAACCAAACACCGCATGTTCTCACTCATAGATGGGAATTGAACGATGAGAACACATGGACACAGGAAGGGGAACATCACACTCTGGGGACTGTTGTGGGGTAGGGGGAGGGGGGAGGGATAGCATTGGGAGATGTACCTAATGCTAAATGAAGAGTTAATGAGTGCAGCACACCAGCATGGCACATGTATACATATGTAACTAACCTGCACATTGTGCACATGTACCCTAAAACTTAAAGTATAATAATAATACAAAAAAAGAAAAAAAAAGAAAAAGAAAAATTACTACACACTCTCCAGAATGTCTAAAATTAAAAGATAAAAAATACCAAGTATTGGCAAGAATTTGAGCAACTGGCAATCTCACACGCTGCTGCTGTAGAATACAGTAATCTGCTACAATCTGCTGCTGTAGAATACAGCAAACTGCTACAATCACTTTTAAATTGTTTTGCATTATCTTCTATATTTGACTACTATATATCTCATAACATAGCAATTTCACACTCAAGTACTTATTCAGCACAAATTCATGAACATGTACCTGAAGCATAGATATAAAAATGTTTATACTCCCAAAGCAAAAACAACCCAAAGTCTGTCAATTATAGAATAAATAAGTAGTGTTTTAGTCATACAATAAATACTGTAAAACAATTAAAATGAACAATCTACAACTGTGTTCAACCACATGGATGAATTTTATAAACCAAAATTTTAGTGAAAGGAGCCAGATACAAAACAACACATACTCTATGATTCATTTTTGTATAGTTGAAAACAGACAAAACAAGTCTATTGTGTTAGAAGTCAGTGTAGTGAGTAACATTTGCTTTGGAGTACTGGGGTGCTGATTTGGACAGTGCAGGAGGAGGTGGTGGTGATGCTCAGTTTCTCGAGCAGATTGATTGTTACCTTGGTTAGTTCAATTTGTGCTCATGATTTATGTACTTTTCTCTTACTTTTCAACTAAAAAATTAAAAGTGGATTAAAACCTAAATGAATAAAATAAATCTTTAAAATATTTAAAAGAATATGTAATTTTTGTAATACTTAAAGATACTTACGGATAAAGGTATAATAACCAAAAAAGCATACTTAGAAGCCACAAAGGAAATACAAAGCATACTTTACTAACAAAAAATAACTTTTCTGTGGCAAATATCTCTATAAACAAATTCTATTGAAATATACTACACCAGGGTGTTTGTTCCACACAAAATTAAGTTTTACTCTTTCTGATGCATATAAACCACAAAGCCTAATAAGCTAATCATAGAGCGTAACAGAAAAATGGACAATAGAAAATGGCAATAATTCATGAAAGAAATATTGCAAAAGGTCAGTAAGCATAAAATATTTCTCAACCTCACTGATAGGAGGATACAAATTAAACGGTTCAAGAAGAAATTACAATATAATTTGGGTAGTAGTAAATAATCTTTTGATATTTATTAAAAGCAACACATCTATTCTTTGACCTTGCAAACACACTTTTGAAAATCATAAAAAGTAAAATCATAAAAATATGTGTTCAAGTATTTTCATTTCAGCACTGTTGCCTGTGACAAAATGTTGTAGTGGACAGAATCCCTGAATATCCTCCTCTGTCTCTCTTTTTCTGTTTCTCTCTCTCTCTCTGTCTCTCTCTGTCTGTCTCTCTCTCTCTCTCTCTCTCTCACACACACATTTGAATAAATCATACTTATAGAATACTATGTAGCTATTAAAACAAATGTGTTAATCATCAAGCTGACCTGGATTGTTGTCAGGGACACATAGTCTACCTAAAAAAGCAAATTGCAGAGGTCTTGTTTTATTATGAAAAAAAATTTAAGTGCAGCAACAGAAAAAATTCAAAATGCATATATGCGAATATATGTTTGTAAATACTTATAAACAGATATAAATATGTGGAAGAAAACACATCAGGTTGTTAGCGTGATTCCCTGAGATAGGGTATTTTTTTATTTTTAATTTTTTTCCTGTGACTCATTGGTGTCTTTATGAAAGACTAATGTGGACATTTGGATTGATAAATTTTATTATCATCTAGAAAAACATATCATATTTTGAAGAACTCTTTTCATAGCTGTTGAATCTTCTTGATGACAGTTTTACTTTATTTGGCATGCTTGATGCTACATCTACTTCACATTTTTATGACAACTTTTTAATAAACATCTTTGAATCACTTTCTTAATCTTTTTCTATTCTTGCTGGCTTGACCAGAAAGAGCACTTTTTCTGAAAGTGTGAAATCAGACACTTACTTAAGGAGGTGTATTTTGGTGATAATTTCTTTTTGTCACACAAAAGTTGTGATGGTAAGAGATATCATATAAATGCCTTGTCTTTCAATTTAAATAAAAGTATAATTAGAACCAATGTCATTTCAACAGTTTTAAAAAGGTGTATTCTGTTCGTTATCTATATCTATTTAACCATAAATTAGATCCATGTCACTTGTGGGTTTTCAAAGATTTTTTTTCATTCTTTTCATTTTTGGGCAGCTAAAATCTAGATGGTGTTAAGTTTCTTCATTTTGTCAATTATATATAAAAAATTAGAAACAACATGAATCTGCATTTCTTGGATGAAATAGTTTAATAACAAACTATTTCTCAATATTTGTATACTAAAAACTAGTGAAAGTGTTATGTGTTTCAGTATCTTATCTCTTATTTGAACATGGGTTTCTGAAAGGAGCCTATATAATAATATAAATGGTATGTAGTAAATGAGGCACTGTCTTGGCTGGGACTGCTATAACAAATTACCATAGACCATTGACTAAACCACAAACATACTTCTCACAGTTCTGGAAGTTGGAAAGCCAAGATGAGGGTGCCAGTATGGCTAGCTTCTAGTGAGGGTCCTCTTGCAGGTTGCAGACAGCCGGCTTCTTGGCTCCTCACGTGGCAGGAAGAAGGTGATCAAGCTCTCTGGCCTCTTCTTACAAGGGCATTAATTACCTTCTGAAGGCTCCACCTCCAAACACCATCACATTGCTGACTGGGGGGACATAAACATTCAGTTCATAACAGGTACCCTTAACTGTTTCTTGTAGCTTGCATTCTAATTATGATCATCATCATCACCTCAACGTTTGATGACAGGATGAAACTTTTCCTTGGTTGAAGAATTTATCAACAGTTCAGAAGTTACTAAAAAAAATACTATTTTACTTGCAATTTGATCTCTTTCAAAAAGGATCACGTTTAGATCACAGTCTTCAGAATTATTAACATGTATGCCTTTTTTAGAGAGTTGATTTTAATGATCTATCATCATTAATAGATTTTCAATAATATATATGTATTTACTTGTTTTGAGTCATTGATAAATTTGCGAAACTGTTTCTTAGGGCTCAGGATTCAAAGTATGGTAACAAAATAAAGCTGAGCAGTAGAGTAAATGCACATTGGGTGATATTTCACTGACTAAACAAACTTTATTTACTACTTGTATTGCTTAGGTTTAAACACAAGAACATTACAAATGGTTTTAAAACTCATAATGATTCAAAATCTTAAAAGGAAAAGAAATGCGCAAACCTTCCATTAATTTCCTTGTCATTTTTTAATGTTTTTCTCTTCTTATATTTTTCTACTGTTGGGCAAGGTGGGCAGTGTGTATTCTGACATATAGACTATAGTGGTAAAGAAAAAAATTGCTATTAAAAAACACAGAAAAAAACAATAAAAAGAAAGAAAAAAGAAAATTATTTTGTTAATTTGTAGTACAAGTTGAATTAAATGTGCTACCCAGCATGCAAAATCAATTTTTAAAAATTGAGTACTAGAAATATAAAGGGAAAATAGTTCCTACCAGACTAGGACTTTAGATTCAAAGACAATAACTTTAAGCATACTGATCTCATATTACAAAGAACATGAAGGAGTTATTTTAAGAAAAAAGAAATAAAAATGTCAATTCCTTCACAAAGGAAAAATTTATATGTAATTTAAAAACAAATTAAACAACTACTTTAAAATATGCTATTTGTTCAATCTCAAGCCTTTTTAATCCAAACAGGATTTTGAAATCAGGTGAATAAAAATATAGATATAGAATATATAAACAATGCAGATGTTAAACTGTAGGACAATGAAAGTTTAAAGAGTTAGAGAGACAGGAAATAAACATGGTAATAAACACATTACTAGAATACTCATCTTAAAGATACCTACATCATTGTTCATGAAGCTGACCTTCTTAGTTCTTTTTTTTTTTTAACTTTCATTTTAGGTACGGGGTGCACATGAAGTTTTGTTATATAAGAAAACTCATGTCACAGGGTTTGTTGTACAGATTATTTTATCACCCAGGTAATAAGCCTAGTACCCAACAGTTATTTTTTCTACTCCTCTCCCTCCTCCCACCCTTAACCCTCAAGTAGACCTGTGTCTGTTGTCCCCTTCTTTGTGTTCATGAGTTCTCATCATCCAGCTCCCACTTATAAGTAAGAACATGAAGTATTTGGTCTTCTGTTCTTGTATTAGTTTGCTAAGGATAACAGCCTCCACCTCCATCCATGTTCTTGCAAAAGGCATGTCTTATTCTTTTTTATGGCTGCATAGTATTCCATGGCATATATGTACCACATTTTCTTTATCCAGCCTGTCACTGATGAGCATTTAGGTTGATTCCATGGCTTTGCTATTGTGAATAGTGCTGCAATGAACATAAATGTGCATGTGTCTTTATGGTAAAATGATTTATATTCCTCTAGTATATACTCAATAATAGGATTGCTGGATTGAATGGTAGTTTTGTTTTTAGTTCTTTGAGGAATTGCCACACTGCTTTCCAAAATGGTTGAACTAATTTACACCACCAACAACAATGTGTAAGTGTTCCATTTTCTCCACAACCTTGTGATCATCTGTTATTTTTTGACTTTTATTAATGATAGCCATTCTGACTGATGTGAGATGGTATCTCACTGTTGATCTTCTTACTTCTACTAAATATCTGAGGAATTATTTTAGGTCTCCAAATCATGTCTGTTATTCTTTCAGCTGCCAATAATAGCAGCTAACTTACTATGCTTCCTTTTAATAACTAGATAATTGGCCTCCTGGAATAATATTTAACTGGTCCATTTTAAGATCCATTGAGAAGTCATTTCCAGTCATTTCGAAAGTATAAACATTTGCTCACTTGTAAACTTCTTCAAAGCTTGGGCAAGAACACCAAGCATGTCAAAGTTCTTGTTTCTTCCCATCTCTGACTTCAAAAACATATAAAAAAAAGATGGGAATTAATATTCAGCATGACTTGGGTGATATTTAACCTCTGAATCAGTTTAGCTTCATTAGTTTAAGTTTATAATAATACAATAAACATAAAAGTTTCAGATCTTAACCCAATAATCTTTAGTGACATTACACTTCATAGTCTTGCTTCAGCTCTTTATGTAATCATCTCGTATGATTTTCTTGTATTTGTTTTCAAAATATTATTTGGCAACCCAAGCCTCTTGCCTAAATAACATATTTTCTATTTAGTGCATACCATGGAAAAAATGTCTTTAAAGACCAAAGACCAAAAACTACACACAAAACAGTAATAAATTAAAAAATAATTTTACAATACTCATACCCTAGAAAGACAAGCTCACCTGATTCACAGATTCCACATGGGCTTTGGTATTACAAAATAATTATTACTATTCTTCACTTGGCTGTAGTTCTGGGGGCAGGACCTTATCTGGCAATTGTTCCAGTACAAAAGGGGAATGGTAGCAGGTTAGGGGATGGGATAGATGTCACCAAAACCAGAGAAATGAGCAGATCCCAGAGTGTGTGAGTAACTAAGTCCAAAAAGCTTGGAAGGAGATGTTCACCAAACCAAGTGGGTTAGAAACAGATGTAGAAATTGAGCTAAAGTGCCAGAAATCCAGGAAATCAGAGGATGAGAATAATTGCAAGCAGGTCCAGAGAGAAAACAGAGGTTTTTGGTGTAAAATGGCATATGGTTTGCAGCCCATGATCCAGCTGGGCTCAACTTTTCACAAACATATCTGTGAAGGCACAGGAAGATCACAAAAGTCAGAACACTGTAAACCAGAACTGACAATTAACCTATTGCAAGTATCTATGAGAAATTTTCAAAAACTAGAAAGTAAAAGACTTGAGTTGAAAATTGCAATAGGTATTTCAACCTTGCTTTACTTAATTAGGAGTAGGTAAATTTTTCTCTTTCCTGCTATTTCCCTGGTCCAGAAATAAATCTGCATCAATCAGAAAACTAGGCAAATATCTTTTTACTCTGGGGAGCTATATTTTGAAATTCATCTTCCTGCCCCTTAACCCATGATTATTACTACCATGACAACCCCTTTTTGTACATATGTTTGGAGATTACAGAAAACAATGTTATAAAGTGTGTGTGTGGTCGGGGGAGGGGAGTGAGGAGTTGTCTAGTGATGATGTACAACATTCTAAAAGGTACAATCCACACAAATTAAATGTTATGGAAATATAGTAATGAGAAAGAACTGAGAATATTGAACACTCTAAATTTTGAAAGCACTTCATTTATTCTGAGTGCTGCAAAATTAGGCAAAACTAGGTACTGATCTCTGATCAGTAGCAAGTCACTGGCTATTTGTTAATGGATATTGGGCTAAGAGTTATGTACTTCAGCATATGTTTTGGTTGTAGATGTGGGAGATAAGCATGTGTTTGCAAGTACATAGAGCTTAGGGTCAATGGCACCCAATCAATGAAATTTGGGATATGGAAGATAAGTATATGGTGAAAAGAATATTTTTTTCAGTAAGGCATTGACTGGAGTTACTCAAGTCACCTCAATGAGGCAAGGTCCCATATAAGTTTTGCAACTATTCACAGCTTTCTAACACCCACTAAGAATGAGGTATTTGAGGCAAAGGACCCTCTGTATCACTTTCCCTAGGCCATTGTTGGTATTTTGAGAATGTGAATGAAGCAGCAGTCCCACATTTTTATTTTAAATTTTCTGATTGCCACAAAAAGTAGTAGCTAATTAATTATTTTCCTTGTATTTGAAATAATGATAATGTAGGGGTGAGATTTGGGAAGCAGAGTGGACAAGCATAAGCATAGATTCAGCTTGTCTTCATGAATAATATCATTGATCTCACTGTGTGGTTTAAAGGTGGACGTGAAAACAATTTTTTTCCAGATATTTATTATTTTCTTTTTCTTTTGTCTTTTTTTGCTATGTTTAAGGTCTACAATAATGTTTTGATATACATAAATAGTAAAAAGATACCTATGGAAGCAAATTAACATATCCATAACTTCACATAGTAGTTTTTTTTTTGGTTTGGAGTCAGAGCACCTAAAATCCATATTATCTTGGCAAATTTCCATTTATACAAAACAATATTGTTGACTATATCCTCATGCTGTGCATTAGATTTCTAGATTTACTCACGCTGTGTAACTGCAACTCTACCCTTTGACTTATCTCTCCCCTTTCCCGTCACCCTGGTAACCACAGGTCTACTATTTCCGCATATTCAACTGTTTTGTCTTGTTTTGTTATATTTTTAGATTTACATATATAAGTGAGATGATGCAATACTTAAAGCAATTTTAACAGCAGGATTTCAGAACCGTGCTTGTTAACGGCAGCCTCAATAGATTAACTTTGAGGCTTGATCTGAATGTATACGATTTAAGATATTTGCTAAAACACCAAACACACCTAAACTTCCTCTTGATATTTCATAGGTATTGCTTGTAAAGGAAGCGTTTGTGAGGATCACAGGGCCCTGCATAGAGTAACCTTTTTTTCTTGTCCCTCAAGGCTTTATGCCCAAGTATCTTTCTGTTGCTAAAATCATTGATTTGGGTTTTGCCACTTACTTAATCTTGGTCCTCAAATCGAGTTGCCCAATCACCTTGCTGACTTTACCCTATAGCATCTGCCTGACTTTTGTTATCTTAGTTGAACTTTTTGAGTAAAACTTTGGGCCCATTTACTAGCTTCCTTCCTATTTTATCAGCTCTACTTATATCATCTGCCCTGTGGCTCCACAAGTCCTAACATGATCTTTATCTCTCTCAATTAAAATGAGGCTATCACTTGCATTGACAAATTTAGTTGGTTATTGTGATTACATGTTGGCAAAAACCCAAAGACAAAACAAATGAGTAAATAATCATGCTGTTTACAGCTTTCATTTCATATACCTTACTTGATTTCCAGGTGGAGAAATCTGATGTCTGTGGAAGGCCAGAAAGTTAAGACAGTACTGAGTTCTCTTTTAGAGAAGATAAGAATGTAAACAGATATAATTAAAAGATTACGAAATTTTTTCAAAAGTGTAAGCAGACAATGGGTCATAATACTGCCAGATATATTCAAAGCTAATTTATTTGGGAATGCTTAAGGTACTTTTATTTTTAAGTAAGAAAACATTTATTGCTGTATATTCTGAAAAAGTGTTGTGCATTTGTTCTCTGCATATTGAGAGGATTTTCAGCGGAAGTGTTGCTGCTTTTGTGTGAGTTTAAATCTTCACACTTAAATCTTTGCATCTGGAGAAGTTTAGGTTTAGAAGATCTTTCAACTGCTCTCCAACCAACCTCATTGCACATTGTATATCATTCTTTTGTGTCTTTTCTCTCTTCAGTAGTGCACATGGCTCAGGTAAAGAGTAGATGTAAAAAAACGTAAATACACCCTGGAAGTTTCTTGATTCTTCAAACCGTCTTAAAATAGAATTTGTAAGCCTAAACTCACATTGAGTCTCAAAGTTTGTATATGGTGAATTTACTGTTCTATCTGTCTTGATGCTGAACTAATGTTTTTGTTTGTTTAATGTGAGTGGTCTTTCTAATCCCATTAAGTGGAAACAAAGTTTACAAATGTAAATCCATTTTACTTTGATTTAGTACTTTTCCAAGACCAGGCTTCACAAATCAAGGATTGAACTTTGACAGCAAAAGTAGTTTCAAAAGATGTTTTTCTCTCACCTTTGAGAGAAAAGGAGTAAGATCTTTCTAGGGATTTCTTTATTTTTTCTTCCTCCAAAGATGATAAACACTGGTAGTATGGGAGGTTGAGGGGATTGGACTTGGCAGAACCTTTTTGTTCAGAAGTAAATGTTGAGCCTATGCTGAGATCCTGCAGATGGAATACAATCTGTGAGATTATTCCTGTTGTTTTTCTACTACTAAGTCAATTATCACTCTTTGAAGGGAAAAATTAACAGGGACTCTGTTGGGCATTGAGGAAAAAACATTGGACTTTCAGTCAGAAGAAACGGAACAAGCCATAACCACTTGGAGCCTCACTTCTTATATGTATAAAATAATAGCAATAGTGGTTAGTATTTATTGAGCAGATGGAATTTCTACTTCTAATCCTCACAATAGCCCACTTGAGTTTCTGGAATAATTTATTTAGTCAAATTTACGTGAAAATGCCTGCCATATTATATACTATTGTTCTGAAAATCAAATGGGGCAATTCATATAAAACTATCTGAAAATTAAAGTTACAATTCTCAATAGGAAGGACTCTTGGCTATCTTTCTTGAAATCATTTTTATAGCTATTTTGCATAACTCAGTTGCTCTCAGAGGAAAAAGAAGTTGTATACAGATTCTAAATAATAATTTGACATTAATAAGCAATGTCAAAATAAGAACATAGAGATAAACACTTTTTCCCTTGAGTAACAAACAACTTTGAAAAAGTCAGTGTAATACTTTTGACAGATATTATTAACAGGAAATTGTGGAATTAGTATACTTAAAGTCTAGCGAGAAAAATTTTATGTTTTTCTCAGAAATGCTAATAAACATATCGTTATAGGAATAAATATGAATCTAAAAAATAACTTAGTTAATATGACCAATAAAGAGTAACAATGGGTGGGAGATAAGTGTTTTTCTAAAATATGTTTATACTTTCATTTCAAAAGTTTGTACAACAAAATTATAATTCTTTTTATATTTTTGAAACAATGTTAAAAATTATATAGCAAATGAGAGAGAGAGAGAGAGCTAAGCAAGTAGGAATAAACTTTAGTCCTCAACCTCAGGCATGCAAAAATATATATATATTTTAAATTCTTCTACAACTTCATTTTTGATGCTGAGATTCCATGCTATCCATCTGGTAAAAAATTCAACTGTCTTCATTACTGGTGTCCTTCCTATCTTGATCCCTTGGTTCTTTTCCAGTGCCAAGGCATTGGGGGGAGTGTTCATTGGTATAACTATTTAATCATCCATTCCTCTGTTTGCACAACATCTTCAGGTCTCTGTTGCTTCTATGCCAGATGATATGGTTTGGCTGTGTTCTTACCCAAATCTCATCTCGAACTGTAGCTCCTACAATTTCCATGTGTCCTGGGAGGGACCTGGTTGGAGGTAATTGAATCATGGGGGTGGGGCTTTCCCATTCTGTTCTCATGGTAGTAAGTCTCATGAGATCTGATGGTTTTATAAATGGGAGCTCCCCTGCACATGTTCTCTTGCCTGCTACCATGTAAGATGTGACTTTGCTCCTCATTCATCTTCTGTCATGATTGTGAGGCCTTCCCAGCCAAGTGAAACTGTGAGTCAATTAAACCTCTTTCCTTTCTAAATTACCCAGTCTCAGGTATGTCTTTATTAGCAGCATGATAACAGACTAATACACCAGGTTTTGATGAGAGAATGTTTTCCTATTTAACCTCATTCACATCAGAGATCTTGCTGCTTTCCTGGTTACACTGCCAGAAAACACAGATCTTTTTCTCACCTCCTTCACAAGCTCAGGGGATCTCTATTCTTCAGCGAGGGTCTCCCACCATCCATGGTATGATATTTTGAATAGATAGTTAGTCTTCAGCTCTAAAACTCTTGCAATCTCCAGATTGATAAAAATGTATTCTGTATGTTAGTGAGATGACTGGTGGCTGACCCCTAAATAGCTCAGAATGGGGTCTAGTCACCAGAAAGACAAAGGCATGATTATAGGGTTGGGACTTTCAGCCCCATCTCCCAACTTTCAGAGAGAGGAGAGGGGCCAAAGTTTGAGGTGATCAACAATGGCCAATGATCTAATCCATATAGCCATGTAATGAAGCCTCCACAAAAAAACTAAAAGGACTAGGTTTGGGGAGCTTTTGGATAGCTGAACAAGTGGAGATTCCTGAAAGGTGGCACCCAAAGATGGCATGGAATCTTTATGCCCCTTCTCATGTGTCTTGCCCTATCCATGTCTTTATCTGGCTCTTCATGTGTGTTCTTTCTAATACCTTTGTGATAAAAAAGTAAACACAAGTAAGTGTTTTCCTGACTTCTGTGAGCTTCTCTAGTAAATTAATCAAACTGGGAAAGAGATCATAGAAACCTTAATTTATAGCCAATTATAAAAGGAAAAATTATAGAAGGAAAGATAATAACCTGGGACTTGCAACCGGGGTCTGAGGTGGGTGCAGTCTTGTGACATTGTGCTCTTAAACTGTGGGATCTGATGCTGCCTCCAGGTAGATACTGTCAGAATTGAATCGAATTGGAAGACACCCAGTTTACTGGAGAATCTGGTGTCAGAAGTGTGTTGTGGTATGTGAGAGTAGAAAAAAAGCAAGCTTTTTTTTTCCTTTTTTTTTTTAATATGGACACTCCTATCCTTGTGTATGTCCAGCACATACTGTCTTAATCTGTGAGTCTTCTTTTACATGCTTTAAACTTCCTTAAGACTTACATGTTTATAAAACTAAAGCCAAAAATATTTGCAGCTTATTTCTGATTTCTGCCTCTGCTTCTATCCTCAAAACTGTTCAAACTGACAATTTTCTTAAAACAGATCAAAGGAGAGAGAAAAAATGTATAATTTAGTGTAATATGTATAATTTTAGTATGTATAATTTAGTATCTCACTGTGGTAGGATGAATAGTCACCCTCAAAGACGTTCAAATTCTAGTCACTAGAACCTGCGAATGTCACCTTATATGGAAAAAGATATTTTGAAGATGTGAGAAAATTAATAATCTTAAGAGATTATCCAGGTGGGTCTTATAAGATCCTTGTAACAGGGACCAGGAGAAGATAGAGTCAGAACAGTAGCAGGTGATAAGTTGATGGTAGCAGATACTGGAGTGGCATACTTTGACAATGGACCACAAGTCAAGGAATACTCTCATAGAAGCTAAAAGGGAAGGAAACTGATTCTGCCTCCAGGTCCTCAAGATCCCCAGTGAAACTGATTTTTGACTGCTGACCTCCAGAACCATAAGAAAACAAATTTGTGATGTTTTAAATATCTAAATCTGTGGTAATTTTTTACAGCAATAGGAAACTACTAAAGTCAGAATCCCCTCACTTAAATGCTAAAAGTTCTCCAAACTCAAAGCTTGATAATAAATTCTTTTCTTACATGTTTTCTCTTAACTGGAAGAATAAAGATATTCTTAAATACTTTTCTCTTCCATGTGATACCTTAAATTATTTCTCTAAAGATTTCATATTTTAATATTAACAAACCTTGTTTTTCTTTGTAAAAATTACTATACGTCTTCAAAAAGCACTTAATGCAAGGACAAAGTTGGTCCCCATCCGTGAAGTGCTCTATCTGATAGCTTTAAATAGATTTGATCTTGATAGTTCCATATTTATTAATTAACCCAGAAAGAATTACAAATATTTATTGTTAACCCACTACATTTTAGACCTTTTATCTCGTTCCTGCGGACATAATGATAAATAGAAAGAAATAATCAAAACTACAAAATTAGTAGTGCAATAATAGAAATATATGAAGAAAGCTCTGATGTTGCAGGGCTGAATCTTAAGTGAACCAATGAACCAGTCCTAAGGTATTTACGTTGTCCAAAATTGAGTGTAATCTCCTGAATTTACTTAGTTTGACCAACAGGGTATATGCAAGCATAATTCAAGTAGATACTTGATGCACACTTGCTCATTGGAGCTTGTTGTTTAGGAAATCTTGCTCTTGAGATCCAAACACCACGTGAAGAAGTTCAAGCTAGTCATGTGGAAAAACCCAAATAGAGAGGGAAAGAGTTTCCATACTATTAAGGCATAGCACTTGGGCACTATAAAACTCATAGACAAAAGACTATCTCTAAGATATCTATTTGCATGGCTTTGGGTCCTGCTAAAGAGCTAAACATGGAGGAAGCTGTCTTGAATGCTCCAGCTCCAGCCACCATCTGACCACAAGCAAGAGCAGCACAAGAATGGTGCAGCTTAGCCCCTGCCAACCTATACAATTCTGAGCAAATAAAATGGTGGATGCTTTAACTCACTAAGTTTTTGGACTGCTTGCTATGCAGCAATAGAAAATTGAAATAGAAATTAGAATCTGAAAGTAGGATATCACTGTAATAATAACCGAATACAGGGGTGGTGGCTTTGGGACCGGACAGTAAGGAGATTGTTGAAGGAAGCTTGAAGTGCAAGAAGGAGATTGCTATTAAAAGGGGGAGGGGGTAGACAAACCCACAAAGATGGGATAAAACAGAGCAGAAAACCTGGAAACTCTAAAAATCAGAGCGCCTCTCCTCCTCCAAAGGAACGCAGCTCCTCACCAGCAACGGAACAAAGCTGGACGGAGAATGACTTTGACGAGTTGAGAGAAGAAGGCTTCAGACAATCAAACTACTCCCAGCTACAGGAGGAAATTCAAACCAATGGCAAAGAAGTTAAAAACTTTGAAAAAAAAATTAGACGAATGGATAACTAGAATAACCAATGCAGAGAAGTCCTTAAAAGACCTGATGGAGCTGAAAACCAAGGCATGAGAGCTACGAGATGAACACAGAAGCCTCAGTAGCCAATGCAGTCAACTGGAAGAAAGGGTATCAGCGATGGAAGATGAAATGAATGAAATGAAGCGTGAAGAGAAGTTTAGAGAAAAAAGAATAAAAAGAAACAAACAAAGCCTCCAAGAAATATGGGACTATGTGAAAAGATCAAATCTATGTCTGATTGGTGTACCTGAAAGTGACAGGGAGAATGGAACCAAGTGGGAAAACACTCTGCAGGATATTATCCAGAACTTCCACGATCTAGCAAAGCAGGCCAACATTCAAATTCAGGAAATACAGAGAATGCCACAAAGATACTCCTTGAGAAGAGCAACTCCAAGACACATAATTGTCAGGTTCACCAAAGTTGAAATGAAGGAAAAAATGTTCAGGGCAGCCAGAGAGAAAGGTCGGGCTACCCACAAAGGGAAGCCCATCAGACTAACAGCGGATCTCTAGGCAGAAACTCTACAAGCCAGAAGAGAGTGGGGACCAATATTCAACATTCTTACAGAAAAGAATTTTCAACCCAGAATCTCATATCCAGCCAAACTAAGCTTCATAAGTGAAGGAGAAATAAAATACTTCACAGACAAGCAAATGCTGAGAGATTTTGTCACCACCAGGCCTGCCCTAAAAGAGCTCCTGAAGGAAGCACTAAACATGGAAAGGAACAACTGGTACCAGCCACGGCAAAAACATGCCAAATTGTAAAGACCATCCAGGCTAGGAAGAAACTGTATCAACTAACGAGCAAAATAACCAGCTAACATCATAATGACAGGATCAAATTCACGCATAACGATAATAACTTTAAATGTAAATGGGCTAAATGCTCCAATTAAAAGACACAGACTGGCAAATTGGATAAAGACTCAAGACCCATCAGTGTGCTGTATTCAGGAAACCCATCTCACGTGCAGAGACACATATAGGTTCAAAATAAAAGGATGGAGGAAGATCTACCAGCAAATGGAAAACAAAAAAAGGCAGGGGTTGCAATCCTAGTCTCTGATAAAACAGACTTTAAACCAACACAGATCAAAAGAGACAATCAAGGCCATTACGTAATGGTAAAGGGATCAATTCAACAAGAAGAGCTAACTATACTAAATATATATGCACCCAATACAGGAGCACCCAGATTCATACAGCAAGTCCTTAGTGGCCTATAAAGAGACTTAGACTCCCACACAATAATAATGGGAGACTTTAACACCCCAGTGTCAACATTAGACAGATCAACGAGACAGAAAGTTAACAAGGATACCCAGGAATTGAACTCAGCTCTGCACCAAGCGGACCTAATAGACATGTACAGAACTCTCCACCCCAAATCAACAGAAAATACATTCTTTTCAGCACCACACCACACCTACTCCAAAATTGACTACATAGTTGGAAGGAAAGCACTCCTCAGCAAATGTAAAACAACAGAAATGATAACAAACTGTCTCTCAGACCACGGTGCAATCAAACTAGAACTCAGGATTAAGAAACTCACTCAAAACCGCTCAACTACATGGAAACGGAACAACCTGCTCCTGAATAACTACTGGGTAAATAACGAAATGAAGACAGAAATAAAGATGTTCTTTGAAATCAATGAGAACAAAGACACAACATACCAGAATCTCTGGGACACATTCAAAGCAGTGTGTAGAGGGAAATTTATAGCACTAAATGCCCACAAGAGAAAGCAGGAAAGCTCTAAAATTGACACTCTAACATCACAATTAAAAGAACTATAAAAGCAAGAGCAAACACATTCCAAAGCTAGCAGAAGCAAGAAATAACTAAGATCAGAGCAGAACTGAAGGAAATAGAGACACAGAAAACCCTTCAAAAAATTAATGAATCCAGGAGCTGGTTTGTTGAAAAGATCAACAAAATTGATAGACCACTAGCAAGACTAATAAAGAAGAAAACACAGAAGAATCAAATACACACAATAAAAAATGATAAAGGGGATATCACCATCAATCCCACAGAAATACAAACTGCCATCAGAGAATACTATAAACACCTCTACGCAAATAAACTAGAAAATCTAGAAGAAATGGATAAATTCCTCGACACATACATCCTCCCAAGACAAACCAGGCAGAAGTTGAATCTCTGAATACACCAATAACAGGACCTGAAATTGTGGCAATAATCAATAGCTTACCAACCAAAAAAAGTCCAGGACCAGATGGATTCACAGCTGAATTCTACCAGAGGTACAAAGAGGAGCTGGTACCATTCCTTCTGAAACTAGTCCAATCAATAGAAAAAGAGGGAATCCTCCCTAACTCATTTTATGAGGCCAGCATCACCCTGATACCAAAGCCTGGCAGAGATACAACCAAAAAAGAGAATTTTAGACCAATATCCTTGATTAACATCAATGTAAAAGTCCTCAATAAAATACTGGCAAACCGAATCCAGCAGCACATCAAAAAGCTTATCCACCATGATCAAGTGGGCTTCATCTCTGGGATGCAAGCCTGGTTCAACATACGCAAATCAATAAATGTAATCCAACTTATAAACAGAACCAAAGACAAAAACCACATGATTATCTCAATAGATGCAGAAAAGGCCTTTGACAAAATTCAACAATGCTTCATGCTAAAAACTCTCAATAAATTAGGTATTGATGGGACATATCTCAAAATAATAAGAGCTATCTATGACAAACCCACAGCCAATATCATACTGAATGGGCAAAAACTGGAAGCATTCCCTTTGAAAACTGGCACAAGACAGGGACGCCCTCTCTCACCACTCCTATTCAATATAGGGTCGGAAGTTCTGGCCAAGGCAATCAGGCAGGAGAAGGAAATAAAGGGTATTCAATGAGGAAAAGAGGAAGTCAAATTGTCCCTGTTTGCAGACGACATGATTGTATATCTAGAAAACCCCATTGTCTCAGCCCAAAATCTCCTCAAGCTGATAAGCAACTTCAGCAAAGTCTCAGGATACAAAATCAATGTACAAAAATCACAAACATTCTTATACACCAATAACAGACAAACAGAGAGCCAAATCATGAGTGAACTCCCATTCACAATTGCTTCAAAGAGAATAAAATACTTAGGAATCCAACTTACAGGGGATGTGAAGGACCTCTTCAAGGAGAACTACAAACCACTGCTAAATGAAATAAAAGAGAATACAAACAAATGGAAGAACATTCCATGCTCATGGGTAGGAAGAATCAATATCGTGAAAATGGCCATACTGCTCAAGGTAATTTATAGATTCAATGCCATCCCCATCAACCTACCAATGACTTTCTTCACAGAATTGGAAAAAACTACGTTAAAGTTCATATGGAACCAAAAAAGAGCCTGCATCACCAAGTCAATCCTAAGCCAAAAGAACAAAGCTGGAGGCATCACGCTACTTGACTTCAAACTATACTACAAGGCTACGTAACCAAAACAGCATGCTACTGGTACCAAAACAGAGATATAGGTCAATGGAACAGAACAGAGCCCTCAGAAATAATGCCGCATATCTACAACTATCTGATCTTTGACAAACCTGACAAAAACAAGCAAAGAGGAAAGGATTCCCTATTTAATAAATGGTGCTGGGAAAACTGGCTAGCCATATGTAAAAAGCTAAAGTTGGATCCCTTCCTTACACCGTATACAAAAATTAATTCAAGATGGATTAAAGACTTAAATGTTAGACCTAAAATCATAAAAACCCTAGAAGAAAACCTAGGCAATACCATTCAGGACATAGGCACGGGCAAGGACTTCATGTCTAAAACACCAAAAGCAATGGCAACAAAAGCCAAAATTGACAAATGGGATGTAATTAAACTGAAGAGCTTCTGTACAGCAAAAGAAACTACCATCAGAGTGAACAGGCAACCTACAAAATGGGAGAAAATTTTTGCAACCTGTGTATCTGACAAAGGGCTAATATCCAGAATCTACAATAAACTCAAACAAATTTATAAGAAAAAAACAAACAACCCCATCAAAAAGTGGGTGAAGGATATGAACAGACACTTCTCAAAAGAAGACATTTATGTGGCCAAAAGACATGAAAAAATGCTCATCATCACTGGCCATCAGAGAAATGCAAATAAAAACCACAATGAGATACCATCTCACACCAGTTAGAATGACAATCATTAAAAAGACAGGAAACAACAGGTGCTGGAGAGGATGTGGAGAAATGGGAACACTTTTACACTGTTGGTGGGACTGTCAAATAGTTCAACCATTGTGGAAGTCAGTGTGGCGATTCCTCAAGGATGTAGAACTAGAAATACCATTTGACCCAGCCATCCCATTACTGGGTATATACCCAAAGGATTATAAATCGTGCTGCTATAAAGACACATGCACATGTATGTTTATTGTGGCACTATTCACAGTAGCAAAGACTTAGAACCAACCTAAACGTCCAACAATGATAGACTGGATTAAGAAAATGTGGCACATATACACCATGGAATACTATGCAGCCATAAAAAATGATGAGTTCATGTCCTTTGTAGGGACATGGATGAAACTGGAAACCATCATTCTCAGCAAACTATCACAAGGACAAAAAACCAAACACCGCATATTCTCACTCATGGGTGGGAATTGAACAATGAGAACACTTGGACACAGGAAGGGGAACATCACACACCAGGCCCATTGTGGGGTGGGGGGAGGGGAGAGGGATAGCATTAGGAGATATACCTAATGCTAAATGATGAGTTAATGGGTGCAGCACACCAACATGGCACATGTATACATATGTAACAAACCTGCACGTTGTGCACATGTACCCTGAAACTTAAAGTATAATAAAATAAAATAAAAAGGTGGAGGGGCTTGGAGCTGTACATTGGTAGAACAATTGGGAGGCTATCACTTGCAGTAAATTGAAAGTGACTACCAATCTGTAGTCTAGAGAAGGTGATTTTCAAGAAGAATATTGCAGGTATAAATGGTCTTTTTAAAGTATTTCAAAAGAGAAGTGAACTAAAGAGGGAAATGTTCAATTTTTGAACATAATTTAGAGGAATTGTTTACAAATGAGAACTAGTTGTGTTGGAAAGCAAAATTGTTCTTCATTCCCAGACTTTCCAGTTGGCAAAAGGTTTTTAAGGTAAAAACAGGTCTCAGTGCAAGTATTAAGCACAAGGTAATGACAGTAAACCGGGATTTCAAATAGTAAAAAGTCAAGGAAGGGTACAGTTATAAGACCTCTTTTAGAGAACTGAGAAATATTTAAGATGGTGCTTTATAAACTTCTCAGCCATGCAAAAGACTTATAGGATGTTCAGGGTATGTGTTTTATACTCTTATAATTTGATACTCAGGAAAACCACAATGCTTTGAAAGGAATTATATTAGTTTGCACTAAAAGGAACAAAGATATTTAAAGCAAAAAAAAAAAAAAAAGATTTCTAAATCCTACAGGCCAAACATAGCCTGAGAAAACTATTCACAAATACAGGATATTATCATAGAAAATAAAGACCCCAGAGGGTGGAACAAAGAGCTGCAAAACAAAACAAAACAAAAACACTCTCAGAGAGTAGCACTGAGTTCTAATGAACACACTATTTTTGCCCCTAGAACAATAAAGGGGCTAGATTCCAGAATTTCAAAATTAGTGAATGTTATGTGCCTCTCACCACCACACAGATCATTTTTAAAGAAGATATTATATTGTGGTTCATGTATCCCTATCTCACCATTATATGTCCCTAACTGAACCTCAGCATACAATATGGGTAATAGATAACTTTAGTTCACAGATCTTCAGATCAGGGATAACTGTACCAGAGGAGTCTTATCCATTATTTGAATATCATTTCAGCAATAACGTTCTGGACTCTATGCCTGAGCCTAATGCCATAAAGGAATGAAGCTTTAGCAGTCTTCTGGGAGGGGCAAGTAAGTATATTTTATATACATACACTCCAGTCAACAGTGAAAAATGAGACAAGTTAGCCTACCATGGTTTCACTGATGCTGTTAGAAGACATAAAACTCATGGGTCAGAGCAGAAAGATAGATTATTATTCTTAAGAATAGAAGTATCAGAGAATTTGCATTTTTGTGCTAGTTGCACAAGTCTCACTTCTCATAGGGTGAGGTGAAGAGGGCAACATTCCACCTGCACATGCAGCAGGTTGTGTTACAGGAGATGAAACCCAAGTCTAGGGAACCCAAATCTTTCATCATTGGCAGGATGCTTGCTTGCCCTTGCTCTGGATACAGACATCAATTTTATTATACTGGCCTTTTGCTCCAGATAGAGACACTATGTTTGCTTCAGAGAGCATTTATTATACAGATACTCTCATAAAGAGAGTCCAGAACAAAGTCAGCTGGTGCATCTACTTGTAAGAAGTACAGAAATGCAAGACACTCATGGGGATTATCTCCCAGCAATTACTTTCAATTATTAGCAAAGATTTCTGTTTGTTTGTTTTAGTACTAGACATATTTCTTTTTTTTAAAAAAAACTTTAATCTTAATTCAGTTCAGAAAGGATCCCCTTGCCTTATCTACCACAGGCTAAAACCTTGCCTCCTCAGCTCTTGGAGTAAGGTGGCAAAGAAACCTCATCTTCTTCCCTTTCTTGGCATTTAGTTTCCACAGTAGGGACACTGTGGAGAAATGAGGGTGGCGGACAAGTATCTGTGGTGGGGAGATTCTCTGACCTCACTCTGGTTTCAATTGGTCTCACCTTTTCTCCTAGCGTCCTATTCATATGATGCTTAAGTGCTACACATGCCATTTTTTTTCACCTTGCCCCAGGCTCTTTGCCTCCTCCAAAGTACAGTCTTGACTCTCTTTGACAAGTCAAAGGTACAAAATCCCCAACACTTTCTCTAATATAAACATCTAATCACTTGACCTCTATGACCTCTTGAGCAGCTCTGCAGCTCATCCCACACCACTGACCCCCATGGTATCCTTTCTTGCACATTCCCATAACCCTAAGGGGTCCCATTTTATTCCCAGACACATTACACTATGACCCTTTGAAAACTTGAAGGCGTATCCCATTCCACCAGAACTCCAGGCCTCAGAAATCTCTATACAAGGAGAAGCACAAATATCTATGTTCAAATTGCAGAGGGTACATGTCAAGTTCTTCTAATTTTTCTCATACCTGAATAAAAGCAACTGAAGAGAATAGTGTAACATACTCTGAGTTTTCAGATGTTTATTCTGAGGATACTCTCACTAAAATCTTTCTTAGCATTGGCCTGAGTTGAGATTTTAGTCTGCATCTCAGCAAGTCTCTAGTTGGGAAAGACAAGACACCAAGCATCTCTTTCTGCAGGAATTCCCCAGTCTCTATGAAAGATTTACTTACAGTGCCTAACTTTGTTTTGGGGAGGCAAAGCAACATTGCTCATATATATTTATCAACTGAGGGGCGGCAGTAAAACTGCTTCCAATGTCTCTTGGCAAGCCCTGCAGCACTGTGGCTAGATTCTACTCTAGGCTACTTGGAGACATCTTTCTGAACCTGCAAAGTAGGGTGCTAATGACCCTTTGTTTTCAGCTTTATCCTTTCCCTACAATTTTTAAACAGAAAGAAAAGTCACAATCAATACTTCTACTGAAAAAACAATTCACAATATAAATTACATTATGATAATCTATTCCTATTGTGTTAATGTTGTATCATATTTTTGTTGATATTGTTATAACATACCCCAAATATTTATTGGAAAAGTGGATTACAAGAAAATTCCACCCATAAAACAGACATTTGTGTATATAGCATGCATACACTATTTCTGCCCTCCTAAGTTTTCTTGTTTATCTGAGCTGCTTCTGGATTGGAGATTCTCATGACAATCATAATCACAATAGTAGACTCAAGGTGGAAAACTGAGGATGAGCTAGAATACTATGTATTCCAAGTATATTTTAGATAACTTCTAGTGATTTTTTTGGTTCTCTTTAGAAGTCCTTTATTTTCCCAGGCTGCATCGATTCTCTACTCAATTTGTCGCCATAATGATGTGAAGTTTTTCAACTCTCCTCAAACCCAGCTCAAATCCAATATTAATCACATATTGCTTCCTTCACTTATACCTCAGGATCTTTATTTTTAGTGTAAACAAGGACTACCTATGCCCTTTGCTGAAATTCAGATTCACAAATCTCTGGCATATAAATTTTATTAGCTCAAGAATTTAAAAATTTTAACAAAATTTTTGCATAATTTGAATGTAAGTGATACATTGGGCCCTCTATTTCCCCTCCCATATAAGGGGTGGCATTCTTCAAAGTATTATAAATACTTTGGAAGCAGCATAATCTATTAGATGAAAGTACTGGCTTTAGAGTCAGCCAGGTGTGCATTCAGATCCTGGCTCCATTATTCATTAAAGCTTTCTTCATTTCTGAAGGAAGATAGAACTTTGTTGACACTAAGGGCAATAGAAGGTATAATTGCCTTAAATATGATAAACAGAGTGTCAAACACTTCTGCAAAGAGTGAGATAGTAAATATTTTCAGCTTTTCATTAAATATTTGATCAGGCACAACTACCCAACTCTGTCGTGGTAGCATCAAAGCAGCCATAAAGAGTACATCAGCAAATGAGAGCAGCTGTGTTCCAATAAAAATTTATTTACAAAATCATGTGCTGAGCCAGATTTGGCCCACAAGCTATAGTTTGTTCACTCCTCTAAAAGAACATGAAAATGATAAAATCACATTTATGAATGCATTGATTATAAAATATAATTCAGCTATCATTTTGTAATCCTTTAAATAAGTTGTCCTAAAAGATAGAAAATGAAAACAAGACTTGATTATGGGGTTATGTTGTGGAGAGATTGGGAGCTACTGTGCCAGATTTTGTATCTCTAATTGCTACACATCTTTCCATATGATGTAGTGGCAGTTATTTTAAAAATGAGATTTGAGGTAGAGTGCATTACTTTTCTATCTGCAGTAATTGAATTATAAACCTATATTCTTTGGCATGTAGTTTTCAGTGCTTTCCTATAGTTTGTGGAACAAATTTTCCAACCCCTTGACTTTTTTTTTTTTCATGTGACTTTCTTTGACCAGTGGAATATTAGCAGATGTGACATGAACAGAAGTTTATAAAGCTACAACATGATTTGCCCCGTACTTCTGAACCTATGGTAGCACAGGAAGGATATGCTTAGACTAGCTTGCTGGTCCCACAGGAGGATATGAAACATGTGAGGCAGAGCCATGCCCAAGTGAACTCAACTGGTTCCAGAGTATAAATGAGAAGACAGTAGAACCATCCATGCAAGACTGACTTGGACAAATGTCAGCCAATCTGAAGATCTGTTGGATAATTGATTCAGTGTTTTAAGCCACTGAGTTTTGGGATACTTTTTAATGCAGCATTATTTTGGTCAGAGTTAAGTGGTTAAAGAGCCAATATTCTTATACATATTACACACAGTCAGATAGACAGACCGATACACACATGTGCACACACACAGAGAATAATATAGGTCTAATGTCTTAGAATTTACACTTTAATTTCTTTCTATTACTTGATACATTTTTTATTTTTCAGTTTCCATTGCTGGTTTCAGGAAATGATGCTAGAGAGGTAGGCCAGAACCAAATAAAATAGGATGTGCCAAGAAAGATAGAACACAAGTAGACATAGGAAGCCACTGAAGGATTTTAACCAACATCTCATATTTATACTGTAGTTTAAAGTTGTCATATTGTCAACCAGATATGCATAAGTAGAGTTTTATTTTTCGTAAAAGAATTATTTGTACATATAGCTTCATATCTGCTAATGGAGAAAATAACTTAAACTTGGCCCTGCCAGGCAACCCATTTTCTTCCCGTTTAAAACTTAGTCTTTTTCAGGTTAGCTAGGCCAATTCCAGGTGCTCCTCCTACCTTCTTTCTCCCATTTCTACACCACCCTTCTTTTTCGTCTCTCCCTGGGAGGTATCTGAGCTTAAAGAGAAACTAGTTAAGAGTGGGGATTGGAGAGACTTCTGTTCCACTAGTTGCCATGTGGGCCTTTTCTGGTCTCCACTGTTGATGTATCCATCCCTTCTGGCCTTTGGGTGCACTGGGGAATCTTGCTATTGTCTATGGTTATGCCATAGCTCCTAGTCAAAAGGCTCATGTTCTTTTTTTTTTTTTTTTTTTTTTTGACAGTCTTGCTCTGTCACCTAGGCTAGGTGCAGTGGCGTGATCTCAGCTCACTGCAATCTCCACCTCCAGGATTCAAGTGACCCCAGCCTCCTGAGTCTGGGATTACAGGTGCCGGCCACTGTGCCCAGCTAATTTTTAGAAACGGGGTTTTACCATCTTAGCCAGGCTAGTCTCGAACTCCTGACCTTGTGATCCACCGGGCTTGGCCTCCCAAAGTGCTAGGATTACAGGCATGAGCCACTGCGCCCGGCCAAGGCCCATGTTCTTAATACTTTCCTAGTCTGACTCCCATGTGTCTTCGGATCTGCTTTATCACATTTACATGCCCTTGGCAAATAGGAACTTACGAATGTTTCCCATTCACATGTATGCACTAGGGAACTAGAATCAAGGGTTATCTTGAGCCCATTCTTTCTGCTTAAATACATTGCATACATACAGGTGTTCTTTGAGATGGTACTTTCCTAAAGGTCAAAAGTAAAGGGAAATACAAACTTCCACTTTCAGCTGGGTTGGAAAGGTAAGAAGAAGACAGAATCTAAGGTAATGCCTCTCAAACTTTAAGAACTTATGAATCATTTAGCAATCTCTTTAAAATGGAGACTTTTATTTAGTAGGTCTGTTTGGAGGCCCAGAATTCTGCATTTTGAACAAGTTTCCAGGTAGTGCTAATACTGCCAGTCCATGGACCACACAATGAGAAACAAGGATCTCAAATTCTAAAGCACCTGAAGACTAACTGGAAAGCAGAGTTAATGCAGAAGAAAGGGCTTAGGATAGCTTACTACCCTCTCAATTGGCCTTGCCAACTCTTTAGAACTGTTTGACTTTCTTCCTCAGAAATCCTGAAACCCACCAAATTTACTTTCAAAGTTCACATTCATCACTCTGTATTGCAGCTGCTTTCTGTTACCCTATTTAAAACAGTTTTCTGTGCCAAATTCTGTTGGTACTGCTTTTGCCTAATCCAGCTGAGCACAGAAGATTCTCAATAAATGTATGATGAATAGTCTGTGCCCTCAAATTAAAAGCTATGGAAAATATTCCAGTATCTTTATCAAATATCTTCATAAGTTTAAACACAACAACAACAACAAAACTTCATCAACTAGTTTACTTGTACTGATAATGTAGAGTGAACAACCCAATCACCCACTTTCTGGTTACTAAATTTAAAAAAAAAAAGAAAGAAATTTATATATACTTTGGAAAACTGAAGATATTATTGAGATTTCCCTTTCCCTCTCTTTTCTTCTCCATCCCCATCCTGTACTTCTTGCCCTATAATATCCATTGGATAAGTGTTGGAGCTCTAAAACTAAAATAGTATAATCAATCTAAGATTGAATTTTGCTCTATATTTATAAGATTGTAATTCATCTCACATGTTTACATACTGTTCCTCTTAAATGATTAATAATATAAAGTAATATATATAATGTGTATTATATATTGTATTCATCTGTTTTACACCGCAGATAAAGACATACGCTAGACTGGGAGGAAAAAGAGTTTTAATGGACTTATAGTTCCAGATGGCTGGGGAGGCCTCACGATCATGGTGGGAGGCAAGAAGGAGCAAGTCATGTCTTACATGGATGGCGGCAGGCAAAAAAGAGAGCTTACACAGGGAAACTCCCCTTTTTAAAACCATCAGATCTCAAGGGACTTATTCACTCTCATGGGAACAGCATGGCAAAGAACTGCCCCCATGATTTAATTACCTCCTACCAGATCCCTCCCACAACACATGGGGATTCACGATGAGATTTTGATGGGGACACAGCCAAACCATATCATATATTATGGAAAGTTTTCTAACATAATGCTTTTAGAAGACTTTTTCAAAATATAAAAATAATTATTATAGTATAATCTGTAAAACATTCAAACAACCAGTTGGTGAGGTTATAAATCAAATGAGAGAGGAGGAACTGATCCAAGTAGCAGGAACACATTTCCAAAGTAAAATTTGCAACAGAGCATTTTGAGATCATGGTTTTAATTTATGAATGGCATTATTATCTTTAAACTATTATTTTCCAAGCTCATATATGGTCTTTTTGAAGGTTCTCTGAATGTTACATTTGATTTTAAGATCTAATCCAAAATGAAATATAGAATGTGCTTTGTTTTCTATAAAAATATCAATGACTATCTCTTAAATTAGTCAAGGAAAGACAAATTACCAAAATTCAAACTTATTTGAATTATTTTTAAGTGATTCCAGGCAATAAATACATAGAAGCCATGGAAAGTTTTAGCTTCAAATCACAAAATTGCAAAAAAAATTGTAAATGGCTAAATATAAGGGGGGTTATGGAAAATATTTGGTCACCTTAATTATAGGTTTAAATGCCACAAACAATATAATAATAGTTTTAACTTACTTTTTTTGATTACTAAGCAACTAAACCAACTTTACAAATGTTAAATTCAATAAACTCAGTATCTCTTTAAAGCAGGATTTCTTTCTCTCCCTGGGCATCATTTACTGATAGATAAAAACAGAGTAATAAATAAATGGCTTCCTGAAGGCAGGTAAGGCAACCTCCATGCCAGACCAGTTCTCAAAACAGTAACCAAAATTCCCCCCATTTTCTTGCTTTTACTCTCTATAACTGTTAATTATAATAAACCATATGAAAATGTTTTCCTTAAGTGATATTCTTGCTCTATTGTATTTTCATTAATATTTTTACTTTATTTCATTTATTAATATGAGGATTAAACAGTTTGGCATCTCTTTTTCCACCACTCAATGTTATTTTCAACAGATTGTTTTCTATTATTTGACAGTTTTCTGGAAACCACCTACTCATTCATGTTCGATGTGGTCAAACCACTGTGGTGAACCGAAGACTGAAGACCACCATTACTATTTGTTTAATATTTACATTTTGTTTAATAGGGGTTTCCTATTTGGGACTACCTTGGGAAATGCATCTCAGATAATTATGGCAGGAAAACAGTGGGGAAAAGTATAAATGATGCAACCCTAGACTGGAATTCTCAATCTTGTCTTCCAGTGAAGAAATATGTTTTCACTACATTTATGTCTTTCTGTGCACTATTTCTTAAGTATAGAAATATTTTGTAAGGTAGACAAAAGAATGTATGTGTTTAGTCCTTACAGATTTTATTTTTATTGATTTCACAAGTTGTGACTATATTTTGCCTGAAAGCTCAGTTATATTATTCTTAGATTTCATTTGTTGGCAGCCACTATTAGTTTATTTATTTAAAAAATATTTTACGTAGAAAAAGGTGCTGTGGCTGTATCCTGAAACCTTAGATGTTTCTCCCATTAGACTTATCTATTCTGTTTGTGACATGATAGCTTAGCAGGGCACAGTAGACCATTAGGAAAATAAGCAAATTCTTATCTGGTAGTCATTAACTAGAATCACTCATTCTCATTTCTCTCTTGCCTGGAAGTTGGTTCTTTTCTCATCCTGGAAAATATTTTGATAGAGAAGTAAGTGCTGGTGAAAAGTGAACATGTGGCAGATGGACTGGAACGGAGAAGGGACTAAAACTACATTTGTCTATGTAATCATTGAGGGGGGTTAACAAAGACAAGTCGGTGACTAGCTGCTGGCATTATCATATTTCAGGGCTTAAGTTTTGATGTAGATATAGCAAACTATGAAACACGTTCATTGTCAATCTCTTCTGCATTTTTGAAGGGACTTCTAAGCTCTGTCAGCTAATAGCTTTAGATAACAGTTTTAATACACCGTATTGATAACAACTATTATTGTTATCAATAACAAGGACCTTTTCTTCCTTTATCAATATCAAGGACCTTTTATTCCTTTTACTAAAAATGCCCTATAACATTCATCATTGCTGACGTTAAGTATCTTCTGAGTGACAAAACCAGCAGAGGAGGGGTTTACAGTAGTTTCTGTTTAGTCCTGTGAATTAGAAAAATTAAGAATAACATGTTCTTTTTATAAAGTCAATATCATTGAAATTAAATTAAATTACAGAAAACTTAAAACTTAAGAAAACTTAACAAGTACTTGCTACTTATAGAAGTAATTTAAGTATTACTTGTCAAGCTTTAATAATGAGCAGATTCCTTTTAAAGGGAAAAAATGTTCTCACAGACCAGTGAATAAGAGATTCATGAATCCAAATTTGAGATTCCTCAATTTAAGAAAATATCTTTCAGGTGTAAATTATCAATGAGAAAGAAAATATTTTGGCTTTAAATATAACAAAACAAAGTTTTTAAAGATTAAGATCAAAACAAAAGCAGAGAAAAGTCCAAGGATCTTGTAGATCCCTAAATAAGGGCTCTAACCTGAATTTCTGGATAAAAACCTAGCAAGATACTTGGGAGCATATGACTTATTTAATAAATTGCTGAAAGAATTTATACATTTTCTAAAGTTGCCTAATTTAAAGTTGGTAATGTCACAAAGCCTGTGAGTGAATATGACTCAATCTGCATTTTGGAGAACTCAGTAATATACATAATTTGTAATAACATATTTATGTAGTAATTATGACATGTTCCAGCATCATCATTTTGACAGAGATCAGTGGGAGAAAACAATTATCACTGTGGAGGAAATGGTCACTGAATCACAGCCAAATTTTATTGGGGCAAAGTATTATAAGATATGGGCCCAAATGATTACTTTTTGTGGAAAGATTAATAAGTGTGGATATTGGCCATGGGAGGAGAGTCAGTGACTCTTTAGTTTAATAACAAAGTAATGAGGAATTCGTCATCTGAATTCTTGCTGAGCTAGTTACTTAAAGGCACCCGTGGGAATGAAATGAGGTAATGGTGAAAGCCTTTTGAAATCCCCTAAATTGTCCTCGTTTAGAAGAAAAAGTCCAGAGACCCTAATTTCAATTAACTATTTTCTAAAATACTGAGGGAAGAAGGTGTGGTTTGTTATATGGAGGTTTTTATTTTTCTCTAGCAAGTCTCAGTTTTCTGAGAGCCCCAAATTAAAAAAGAAATTCCAAGTTTAGTGTAAGAGGCAGTGAGGAGAGAAGCAAACGGATATTTAACTACTTCCTTCCCTCATAATTCTATGTACAAACCAGAACCAAATGCTATTACCGCCACATTAAAGAAAAGAGGAAGAGTGGTTGGCCATGCTAATAGAGCTTCTATCAGACATTAACCCTGTGTGTGGTGGTTCCAGAAGCCAGTTCTCTAATTCTTGACAATTTTTTCATATGCACTGACTAAGGAACACAGAAGGGGCCAGATACTCTGATATCACTGTAAATCCATCACTCAGTTTATTTAAACATATCTCAATTCTATGTAGACAGAAAGCACAAACATATTTGCAACCTGTTTGTTATTCATCATATTTGCTATATTTTATGGAATGCCCTTGGTGTACCAGGTGCTATGCTAAAAGCCTTATATATCTCATCTTAATTAAACCTTACACTAATGCTAGGAGCAGGTATACAGCCAAATATGTGCGATATAGTACATGAGAGATACAAGATTTGAAACCCATCTGTTTCTTATTCCTACATTCTAAGCCACTTCATTATTCTACTCTTCCATTGTTTTTGCTTCTATATAGCCATTTAAGACTAGGTGATATATTCCAAAGGAGTTTGTTGACTCATAGGTTCATTTAGATTGTAGGTTTTAAATCTAGATGGTAATTCACACATTTGGGATTTCAAGTCCAGTCGCAACTGGTCTGCTTCAGTTGTTTATTTTTAAAAATCCAGCAAATATGATTTTTCCTTTTCCTGTGCTATGAATAATCATGTGGACAGTTTCCACATGAATAAGAACTCATTGTATGAATAGTATATACAATGACTATATTATATGTTTTATATATTGCATATTATTGTATAAATAGTATACTTACTATTTATATAATGAGTACTATTTATACAATGAATATATATTGTAAAAATAAGTATATAAATATATATGTTATAAAATATATTGTGTGTGTGTGAGTGTGTATGTGTGTATATATATATATACACACACACACATATACATATATATCATATACATCTTGGCTTGTGTGGTGTCTTGACCTGTGTTATTACAAGAGAAAATGAAACCAAGAGGACAAATTTATTTATTTGTTTATTTTTGAGATGGAGTCTTGTTCTGTTGCCAGGCTGGAGTGCAGTGGTGCGATCTTGGCTCACTGCAACCTCCACCTCCAAGGTTCAAGTGATTCTGCTGCCTCAGCCTCCCAAGTAGCTGGGACTACAAGCACGCACCACCATGCCCAGCTAATTTTTGTATTTTTCAGTAGAGACAGGGTTTCACCATGTTGGCAAGGATGGTCTTGATCTCTTGACCTCGTGATCTGCCCGCCTCGGCCTCTCAAAGTGCTGGGAATACAGGCATGAGCCACTGCGCCTGGCCGACACATTTATTTTGCTACTTAATCAGCCATAACCTAGATGTCATATCATTGCAGTTCAATGTAAGGCTGGAGAGGTAGATTTTGGCCACACACATAAACACACACACGTGTATACACATATATGTATAAATGCACACATTCATCAGACCAGTGGGAATCTGGGTCACCGTATTTCATGGGCAAAAGGTTTGGAAAGATTTGATTAATAAAGTAGGTAATGACATTAGACTACAAAAATTATTCTGGAAATCAATGATCTCAATGTATTCTTGATTCCTCCAACTATCTGTTAAATCAAATTCCAGTTTGAGCATCATATTTTAAGATTATTGCAAGATGATGGGGACCTAAAATTAGTACTAATATTAAGATGGTGAAAAACTGAAGGTGAGTTTAAGAAAATGAAAAAGATGCTTAGTTAAATGACAATTTTCAACAAGTATTTAAAAGGTTACTATGCAGAAGCAGGAAAGAACTTAGCTCTATGTGGTTCTCAAGAACAGAACTAGGACCAATGGCTAAAAGCTACAGGGCAGCTTTTAGAATCAAGTTCAACTCAGGAAAAACTTTCTAGCAATTAATACTTTTCAATAGTTAAACAGGTGAACCTAAATTCTCACAGAATGGGAAAAAATGAAAAGTACCCTAGAACTCTTTTAGTCTTGTTTCTTAATTTTATGGATGAGGAAATTGGGGTTTGGCCATAAGTGATTTGATGAAGGTGATGAAAACTAACTGTGGATCCAGAGTTATAACTCTTTCTCTCTTGTACAAACTAATGTTTTGGGTTTTTTTTCCTTTTTTTAATACTCCATGCCATCTCCAAAGCAGTGAACTTGTCATTGTTTTTCATTTATTCAGAAAATGTTTAATAACTAATCACATGCAGCCCAGTAGGGGCTTTATAAAAACATGATAACTTTGAGCAGATTTTGTTGAAGGAGACTTACTCAATTTTTCAGTTAGAGATGACTAACACAGAGACTGGCATATAGCTATTGTTAAATCAATTGAACAAGACTGAATAAAATGGAGGATTATTCTGTACACTCCCCAAATCCTTCTGACTCTCAGCCTAATAGCATATGAACTAGAAAACAGAATTAGTTCAGAAACAGAGGTCTAAGAGTGAGACTATGGTATAGGCAGGGTCAGTAGAAGAGAAATGAGGGGAAAGAGAAGGACTCTAGAGAAAGCAGGAGGAGTAAAAAGCAAAATCATAACAGAGTCAGAGTTATGGGATCTGCTTTGGAAATCAAAACTTACATTAAGGAAGGTTTAAAGATAGGCATGCTGGAAAGTAGGGGGTTAACAATAGATTTCTTTCTAAGTCACATGCAAAGTAATTTTTTTAAATATTGTAGTGAAAAGGTAACAAAAAACAATTTAACACTCTCATTCCTAAGCTATTATTTGGGGATAAGACCAATTCTAGTCCTTAAAGCATCTTCTATGATGCTCTTTTTCATCTTATATTAAATCTTTTCTGGAGGAAATGTTCATTAGTTCAAATAAAGCTATTGTTCCTGGTTAAAAGAGTAATGCCAACTTGGAGTGGTTTTGTGGGTTTATTCTCCACTTGAGAACAGAGGCTTCAAGTTTGTTAGCAAACCATATTGTTTTAAATTAAATTTTCAAATAAATATACTTGGGTGTGAATTCAACTGAAAATATTTTGCAAAACTAAAAAAAAAATTCCCAAACTCTAAAAACATTCCAGTGGTTTTGAAAAACTGGACCATGTTGAGGCTTAGTTATTGCCAAGGATTTTAAAATAATGATTTCTAACCACATCTGCCCCACAAAACCTAGCTGCTGTTCAAGGCAACTTTGCCTCCCATACATAAGTTAACAGTGACATCTTGTGGTCAGTTTTTACTTAAAAAATATACAGGCAAAGTACAGAAATACACACTTTCATCATTACAAAAATATCCAATTTCTCCTTGCTCTTCCAAATATTTCTATGGTACTTATCCATTATGCAAATACTCTTTTATATTTTTAATTTTTTTAGGTACGTACTAGATGTATATGTTTATGGGGTACATGAGATATTTTGGTAAAAGCATACAATGTGTAATAATCACATCGTGGAAAATTGGTGCATAGCCATCCCCTGAAGCATTTATTGTTTGTGTACAGACAATCCAATTATACTCTTTTAGTTGTTTTAAAATGTACAATTTAATTATTATTGACCATAGTCCTCCCGTTGTGCTATCAAATACTAGGTCTTATTCATTGTTTCTATTTTTTTGTACTCATTAAACATCCTCACCTCCTCCCATTCCCCCACTATGCTTCCTAGCCTCTGGTAACCATCCTTCCATTCTCTGTCTCTATGAGTTCAATTGTTTTGATTTTTAAATCCTATGAATGAGTGAGAACACACATGTTTGTCTTTCTGTGGCTGGTTTATTTCACTTAAATAATGACCTCCAGTTTCATCCATGTTATTGCAAATAATCAAATCTAGTTCATTTTTATGACTGTACATATGTACCACATTTTCTTTATCCATATATCTGTTGGTGGACACTTACGTTGCTCCAAATCTTGGCTATTGTGAACAATACTGCAACAAACATGGGAGTGCAGATATCTCTTCGATATGCTGATTTCCTTTCTTTTGGGTATATACTCAGCAGTAGGATGGATGAATTGGATAGTAGTCCTATTTTTAGTTTTTTGAGGAAACTCCAAACTGTTCTCCATAGGGGTTGTACTAACTTACATTCCCACCAACAGTGTACAAGCGTTCCCTTTTCTCCACATCCTTGTCAACATTTGTTATTATTGCCTGTCTTTTGGATAAATGCCATTTTAACTGGGGTCAAAGGATATCTCATTGTAGTTTTGATTTACATTTCACTGACAATCAGTGATGTTGAGCAACTTTTTATATGCTTTTTTGACATTCGTATATCTTCTTTTGAGAAATCTCTATTCAAATCCTTTGTCCATTTTTAATCGATTGTTAGATTTTTTTCCTGTAGAGTTGTTTGAGCTCCTTATATATACACTGGTTACTAACCCCTTGTTGGTTGAGTAGTTTGCAAATATTTTTTCCAGTTCTTTGGGTTGCCCCTATGTTTTATTGATAGTTTCCTTTGCTGTGCAGAAACTTTTTAACTTGATGTGATCCCATTTGTCCATTTTGACTTTGGTTGCCTGTGCTTGTGGGGCAAGAAATTTTTTTCCCAGACGAACATTCTGCAATGTTTACTCATAGTCGTTTCATAGTGAGAGGTCTTAGATGGAAGTGTTCAATCCATTTGATTTGATTTTTGTGTATGGTGAGAGATAGGGGTCTAGTTTCATTCTTCTGCATATGGATCTGCCCTACAGGATATCCTTTCATAATTCTAAGTGGTATATATTGAGTGTTGTAAGTGAAAACTTTCCACAAATATGAAATTGATATGTGGGTGTTGAAGGAGAGTGGGAAAAGCATGTCTGTTAACTCGTTAAGATGAATGAAGCTAAAATCTTCATTTTCCTGATCCCTTCATCTTTCTTATCCTTCGACATCACAGAGTACTAGGTAAACGTAATAAACATAATAACAGTTAAAATTTGTTGGACAGTCATGATGCATCTGTTACCCCTCTAAGCACTTTGAAGTGGTATTATTTCATTTAAACATAACAACACCCCCATCAAGCAGTTACGTCGTTATTTCCATTTTAAACATGAGTAAAGGGGACACAGAAAGGTAAAACGACTTCCCCAAGATGGCAACGCTAATCATTGGCAGAACTATGATTTGCCCAAGGGAATCTGACTCCACTGGACGTACTTATCCACTAATCTGAAAAAGAGATGCTGCTGGATCAGAACACATGGGTCATTATCCTCTAGCTAACCTACATTGCAGAGTGAATCATCACCTTAGGTTTTATTCCTAGTGTTCCCTGATAATCTTAGAGGCCACACTCATAAAAATTCCGCCTCTCTTTTTATACGAAGTCACTGTAGTCATAGTGATGTTTTCTAATTAACACAACATGCAACTAATTTAAGAACTTGAACGCAACAGACTGATTTCAAATCTCCAGAATGAATGAAGAAAATAAACTAGTTTTTCTCATAGATCTCCAGGTGCTATAAATTCTAAGGACCTTTCTCACTCATTTCTTGAACTAGAAATTGAAGTCTCTTCTCTTTTGTGATGCATTAAAGTTCAATTTCTCTATATAAACACATTTTGAGGTATTAATAATTGAAAAATAATGTACAAAAGCCAATCATGAGAACGTTGAGGGCTGCCCGTGTGTGTACATATATGTGTTTGTGTATGCATGTGTGAACTTATAAATACACACCCATAGACCCTGTTTTTATGCAACCCAAACCCCATTGTGCATTTTTCTAATAACTCAGTCTATAAACCTTACCCTCTCATCTTCTCTTGATGTTTTGCATAACCTTCTGGGATATCCCTGTCTCTTCTACTTCACTGCTGGAAAAATAATTAAGCATTCTCTAGATTTCTGTCAGTAAATTTAAGTTTCTATACTTGGCTACCCTCTTAGCAATATCTAAGCAGAGTTTAACCTAGGAATTTAGAGCAAAAAAACGTTTTAATACAGGAAATTATTTTGCTGTACAATATAGGCAGACAGTTTGCCTTCAGAAATTCAGAAATGCAGCTTTTAGAGGGAGGTCAGCATCATTGGTCTCAGCTACCTGCAATACAGAAGGAAATAATTTATTTCATAGGGAAAAACATGAAAAAGACTTATCTCACACCACACACAGAAATGAATTCCAGCTGAACTAAAGACCAAAATGTGAAAAAAGACAAAATTATTAAAATTTTGGAAGATAATATATCATAATGTCAATTTGTGAAGTATTTCTTTAACCAGGTTTTTTTAAATGAGCAAAACATAAATATGATCACATTGAAGTTTAAGAACTTCTCTTTATCAAATGTAATACTGAAGAAACTGAAAAGTCAAGCCACAAACTGGGCAACATATTTGCAAACTATTTTAAAAAAAAGATGAACAAATCCTGAACAGGCATTTCACAGCAAAGGAAATAAAAATGACCAATAATTGTATTAAAACAAGCTCAAATTCATTAGTAGGCATGGAAATGCAAATTAGAACCACAAAAAGATGTCATTTTACCCAATGAATGAAAACTTAAAAGTCTGACAATAACAAGTGTTGCCGATAATAAATTGCTAGTACGTGAAAGAACTGTTCAAAATTGATATATAATAGTTAAACTAAAACACTTTTAGAAAACAGTTTGACATCTTACTAGAGTTGAAGATGATTCAGCCACTTTTATTCCAGCCACTCCATTTCTAGCATACACTATAGAGAAGTGTATATTTAAGGAGGCCTGTTTAAAATAGGTCAAAATGAGAAGCAACACAATGTTAAACAATAGGAGGATTATCTACTGAGAGCTATCCATGGAATGTAATACTATATAATGTAAAAATCATCAAACCACAGCTACAAAATTCAACATGGATATATCTCATAAACTTAAAGTTGAATGACCAAACCCATTACAGAAGAAAATACAAAGCATGCCTTCATTTATATAAAGTTCAAGAACATGCAAAACCAAACAATTGAAAAGCCATACAAATTGTTCACTGTGAAAGTGAAACATATGTTGAACTTTTAACAAAGTAATAATAAACATAAAATTCAAGATGGTGGCTACCTCTGGTAGAGAAAAGGAGGATAGGATTGGAGTCACAGTGGAGGGGGACCTCTTCAAAGCAACTGGCAATGTCCTAGTTCTTGAGTTGGAAGGTAGGTATGTGATTGTTTATTTTGTTTTATTCTTTAAATTTTACAAAAATTTATCAATATTATATCTGTTCAATATTAAATTACAAAATTTAAAAGGACTCGCTGGTTCCACTTCCTCACCTGTATAACCTGGCCTCTCCTACTATCCTTCACTACCATCTGAGTTATCTTTCTTGTATGCAAACATTTCTCTGTTCATAGTTCTACAATTGTTGTCCATCCCCTACAAGAGTGTATGTAAAATGTATGTAGCACACAAGGCTCTGCATAAAGATACAGTCATTAAAATATCATTAATTTTCCAGTTTATCCTTTCCAAATTTGAACTTGGGAACAGACTATTAAACTTCAGTGCAAAGAATCAGTACAACCAGAATTCGACTTTGGAATCTGTACATGATCAGGTTTATTCAGCAAGTAATTGTCCACTTGATGGAATAATATATAATGCATGTATTCAGATTCTGGTGAAACATTACTTTTCTTCCACATTTCTTACATCTAAACCAAGTTTTGTTCTGATTTTTAAAAGAAATAAGCTGACGGGCACAGTTGCTCATGCCTGTAATTCCAGCACTTTGGGAGGCTGAGACGGGTGGATTACCTGAGGTCCAAAGTTTGAGACCAGCCTGGCCGACATGGTGAAACCCCATCTCTACTAAAAACACACCAAATAAGCTGGGTGTGGTGGCAGATACCTGTAATCCCAGCTACTCAGGAGGCTAAGGCAGAAGAATAGCCTGAACCCAGGAGGTGGAGGTTGCAGTGAGCTGAGATCATGGCATTGCACTCCAGCCTGGGCAACGAGAGCGAAATTGTGTGGGAGGGAAGGGGAAAGGGAAGCGGAAGGGGAAGGGGAAGGAGAAGGGGAAGGGGAAGGAGAAGGGGAAGGGCAATCTGTAACCAGTAAAGATAAATTAGAAATTACAATGAGGAAAAATACCAATAATCCCATCATTTGCTTTCATCTTTTGTTGATATTTTATTGCACTTCTTTCCTGGCTTTTTCCATGTCATTATGTTTGTATTTCTTATCCAATCATGTAGTTTATAAGTTTTTTTAATCTTGGGTTTTAAACTCATCTTTATTTCAAAACTATTTTACTATTTTAAAAATGTTATTTTAATGGTTTCATAGTAGTCTTAATTTAAATATACTACAACTTATTTTATCAGTCCTATACTATTAGGTAGATATCTATCTATATATCTATATATATCGATATATCTATATCTATATACATCTATATATCTCTATATATCTCTATATCTATATCTATATCTATGTCTATGTCTATATCTATATCTATATCTATATCTATATCTATATCTATGTCTATATCTATATCTATATCTATATCTATATCTATGTCTATATCTATATCTATATCTATATCTATATCTATATCTATATATATATATACCCCTCGCAATGATTATACAAAATTGGGCCTAGAGGAAGGGGAAGAGGCAGAGTGGTGACTCAAATGCAAGGGAGAAAGAAGTTTAGAGGAACAGGGTTTCTTTTACTAATTGTGAAGAGAGAGAGAGAAAACTGTTCTGGACAGAGGACCAGGAAGCTGGATGGAAGAAACTCACCAACCAAGTGGTCGTAGAAAAACGACTGCCCCCACCTGCAGGTCAACAGCCCTGGGTACTTTAAACCCTCGTGACTGGGAAGTAGGGACTTAGATCTGCTGGAGATTGGGTGGAAATGATGGTGCCATGATTGGTGAGCTTCTAGTCCTTGACCGGGGCAAAATTAAACTTTTTCCAGAGAGTAGGAAAGCAACCCACTGTCACCATTAAAAGTTGTGTGTGTGTGTGTGTGTGTGTGTGTGTGTGTGTGTGTATTTAATATGTTAAATTATATTGAGTCACTCTGATTGACTTATAAATTTTTTCCTCAGGGTCAGAAGCAATGGACATTTTAACAGACTGAACTATATCACCAATACTCCCCAGAAAGGTGGTAACAATTTACTTTCCAATTGTGAATATCATACTTTTGATGCCTATTCATAAATTCTTTGAGACTATTTTAACTACTTGAGTTATTTTAGAAAAATATTAATTTTAGGCCAACTTAGATCAACATAAATTTGAAGGAAATATGTTGAATAATGAGAGGAAAATTATTGTTTTTCTCCTATGTCATCTTACAGACAAGTTTTCATTAAACTGGGATGACTTCACTTGCCAAAAACATTTGATATATCAAATGCAGCCATATGTTCTAAATATAACAGATTACTGCCATGTGCATGAGTTAAGGAACATTGTATTGTGTAAGTTGAAAGAACATTTAAAATATATGGTTAAATTTCAAATAATTCATGTTGCAGATGTGTTCATATTTCAATGACAGAGAAACAGGAAAATACATAGCCTGGTGTTTGGGGTATAATCAGTTTGATGGTACACCTGAGCCATATTGAAATCTGGTCCTATCTCCAAAAGAGTATATTTAAATTCACAGGTAACTCCTCAGAAAGTCTTTGTTAGGGAGGAGGAAGCAGAAACTACATATGGATAGAGAGAATAGGATGCCAGGAAACTCATCAGTCTAATATTAAAGGAAGCATTGTGTGCATGACCTCTTGGTGCCTCACTTATGGATGGTGAATAGATTATAAGTGGATTAGCATTTCTATTGATCCTAGTTTTATTCTGTTTGTTATAATTTTTGGCATTAATTTTGACTTTTAAATATATTATATTTTTAAATATATTTTATTTTATGTTGATTATTAAGTTTTTAAAACCCCTCCTTAAGTTTTGCACTGGTAGCAAGTAAGACACTCAAATTACTCCTGTCTCAGGAGACATGCCCCTGGCTACCTTTTTCTTCCCTTATTTGTCCAGAAGCTTAGCACAGTCATGTGGCTACTGAAAGTCAGAATTTTTACTATATCTTCCAAGCCAGACCTTTCCTCTATGAGCTCTTTTTTATGCTTCAAAAGGCCTCCCTCTTTCTTATCTCACAAACATCAGAACTCTTAAATACATTCTATTCCTAGGTATTCTTATCCTAGCTAGTTGTAGACAATATAATAGACAATATATTGCACGTGAATGTTGAAGGGTAGTTGTATTACTATTGCTAGGGTAAATGTATGTGTTAAAAAGAATCTACCTAGAGATAAACTCTCTTCTTTATTTTGACAAAAATATGTATGCTTCTAGTGGTATGAAGATAGCTGTGAACAAGACATATAAGATTCCCATTCTCATGGGATTTAACTTATGGAAGATATACAAGCATAAACATTTGATCAGGATTGATGACATCTCATGCACTTTGGCAAATAATGAGGAAGGAATAATAACAAAAATGCTGGTAACAGAGTCAGTACCTATAAACAATCTTGAAAAGATAGGCTTGTCTGATCTGGGTAAGACGGCAGAAAATGAGATAAATGTAAACTGTTGAATTTGAGTTTTAATGATAACTGCAGAGAAGGCGCTGTAGCTTAGTCATAACTCATACACTTTGCTACACAGAAACTCAGTATGAATTGACAGTTTGAAATGGTCCCACCCCTAATTCAGATAATACGTAATATGGAGGTGGGTGTTTCCAGGGTTGTTGTTTCAGGGATGCAAAATCATTCTTAGATTTGATGATTTGCTAGGACTCACAGAACTCAGAAAACTGGTGATATTCATGGTTATAGTTTTTTTACAGTAAGTTAATACACATTAATATTAGTAAAGAAAAAATGTGCATAGGGTAAAGTCCTGGAGAAAACAGGTGCTACCTTCCAGTTGTCCTCTTCTATTGGAGTTACATGGACAATGCTTACATCTCCCAGCAATAATATGTGACAATTCATACAAAGTGTTGCCAACTGAGGAAGCTTACTTGAGCATTTGTATCCAGAGTGCTTGCCAGGCACAGAGTGCTTGCCTGATTGACTTTAGTTACTTGTTCTCTAGTCTTTTCAGAGGTCAATCTGATAATATGTGTTCCAAAGCCCCAGGTATACAAAGATACTCTCATCAAGCAGGATATACCAAGGGACTAGAAGTTATCCCTCAGAACCCCCAGGGCCAGTTATTTTATTTATTCATTCATTTATTTCTTTTCATAATGAACAGAATTTTAACAATCTGAGTCTGGTGAGTTAATCCTTTACTGCACAGTTGCTTAATTCAGCAGGACAAAAAATGTCATAAAGGAACCAGGATCATCTTTCCATTCTGTCATTCTTCGTGTTCCTGTGATGTCTCTTTGCATGATTGTAAATGGCTAAAACAATTCCAAGCATTACATGAACATATAACAACTGTTGTTGAAGATGATGGGGTACCTCCCTTTATCAAACTGGAAAACCTATCCAAGAAGCTTCAAGAAAAGTTGCCCTCAACCATTGTAAAGCAGGCTAATCATGATATACCCCCATGGACTGAGGGGAATGTTACCTTTCCTGAGCACACTGGAGAGTAAATGCCTGAACACAATTCAGGTTCTACTAATTAGGAAGAAGAGGACAAGAGAATGGTCATTGGATTCCAAAACTATCTGCCACAACCAATCCATGTTTTCACAGGAATCAAAATTGAGTAAGTCAGAAGTTATAGGAATATTAAGCTAAATTTGGTATAATGAAAAACACTGGATTCACACACTACTTTTTATGTATTCTTAATGTAGTACCTGTTACATTGTATTCAACTTATCTTTTCATGAAATGGTATTTACAGCTATGCTTTGCAGTCCTCAAGAACAGGGACAAGTCATATTTCCATGCCTAACACTTAACATACATTAAACATTAAATAAATCATTGATGAGAACATAAATGAATTAACAGAGTAGTCTGAAAAATAAATAGGGATACTTTGGCAGTAGGTGACTTCATCATTCACTTGATAAGATACTAGAAAGAAGGCAGGTATTAAAATGGGTGCTGATACAAAATAACCTTTACATATGCTTCCAATACTAGATATTTTAAAAATGAAATTGCTATATCATGAGAATAAATTGGTTTCTAGTGCTAATAATATACTTCCTCTTCTTGTATTACCACCCCTAAATAATAATATTAATAAGAACATAATGCTTAAAGAGCATTTTATTTAATGACCCTGTGAGAAATCAGGACAGGCAATAATAATCCTACATAGATAAGAAAACTGAGGCTATGAGGCCTTAAGTAACTCCTCCAAACTCACACAACATATTAAAGTAGAGGAGCTGTTACAGGAAAGCAGTCCTGATCCAGACCCCAAGAGAGGGTTCTGAGACTTCACACAAGAAAGAATTCAGGATGAGACCATACATTAAAGTGAAAGCAAGTTTATTAAGAAAGTAAAGGAATAAAAAGAATGGCTACTCCATAGGCATAGCAGTGGCATGGGCTGTTTGACCAAGAATATTTATAGTTATTTCTTGATTTTATGCTAAACAAGGGGTGAATTATTCATGAGTTTTCTGGGAAAGGGTTGGAAAATTCCAAGAACTGGAGGTTCTCTCTTTTTTAAACCATATAGGGTAATTACCTGACATAGTCATGGCATTTGTAAACCATCATGGTGCTGGTGGGAGTGTCTTTTAGCATGCTAATGCATTATAATTAGCATATAATGAGCAGTCAGGAAGACCACAGGTCACTTTCATCACCATGTTGGTTTTGGTGGGTTTGGGCTGGCTTCTCTACCACAGCCTATTTTATCAGCAAGATCTTTGTGACCTGTATCTTGTGTTGACCTCCTGTCTCATCCTGTGACTAAGAATGCCTAACCTCCTTTGAATGCAGCCCAGTAGGTCTCAGCCTTGTTTTACCCAGCCCCTATTCAAGATGGAGTCACTCTGGTTTAAACCCCTCTGACAGAGCCAGGAACATAACCCAAATAACCTGATTCCAGAGTTCTTACCCCTAACCACTACACTTTACAGTATTGACTCACTCTTTCTTGCCCATGTTCTTTGCTTCCTTTCCCTGGGCCATCAAGACATACTTCCTGAAAACTTAAAGACATAATCTCTACTCTTATTTATTTATTTAGAGACAGAGTCTTGCTCTCGTCACCAAGACTGGAGTCCAATGGCATGATCTCAGCTCACTACAACCTCCGCCTTCTGGGTTCAAGCAATTCTCCTGCCTCAGCCTCCCAAGTAGCTGGGATTACAGCACCTACTACCACGCTTGGCTAATTTTTGTATTTTTAGTAGACACAGGGTTTCACCATGTTGGCCAGGCTGGTCTCAAACTCCTGACCTCCAGTGATCCACCTGCTTCAGCCTCTCAAAGTGTTAGGATTACAGGCGTGAGCCACCACACCCAGCCTAATCTCTACTCTTAACAGATAATTATACATAAAAAGTCTTTCAAAAATCTCCACTTCACATAACTGCTAGATTAACTCACACACTCCATTATTCTGTAAGACCTACAAAACTGTAGGAGAGAAAAAATTAGTTTTCTCTAGCTTTCATAATTCTTAATTGAGACTTCTCTGTAACAAAAGACAGATTAACAAGATGTGAAAGGAAAATAAATATTTGGACCCCAAAATCTCTAGGCTAAAGGGAAAAGTCAAGCTGGGAACTGCTTAGGGCAAACCTGTCTCCTACTCAAAGTCACCTCTCTGGTCACTGAGATAAATGCATATCTATTACCTCCTTTGGTGAGGCTAATCAGAAACTCAAAAGAATGGAACCATTTGCTCTTATCTACCTATGGCCTGGAAGTCCCATCCCCGCTTCAAGTTGGCCCAGCTTTTCAGATCAAAATGTTCATCTTATATATGTTGATTGATGTCTCATGTCTCCCTAAAATGTATAAAACCAAGCTGTGCTCTCATTACCAGAAAGGGGTCTCGATCCACACCCCAAGAGAGGGTTCCTGGTTCTTGCACAACAAAGAATTCAGGGTGAGTCCATAGTGCAAAGCAAAAGCCAGTTTATTATGAAAGTAAGGTGGTGAAAGAATGGCTACTCCATAGACAGAGTAGGGCATTCTTGAACGTACCAGGACAAATATGTCCATCCTAGGTACAATACTTGTTTATATATAGGATAAAAAAGATATGGGGAGATGAGCTCTGCTACAAGAATTTGTGATATAGGATTTATTTTCTTAATTACTATATTTTGCAAGAATTGATATTATTATCTTTAAAGAAAAATTAAGAATGCTTCTGTTGTCAATATTCGGGACATCAGGACACTCCTAAGTCTGGGTCTGTTTAGTAAATGTTATCAATCTGTTCCCTTAACCATGAACATCTAGAGGCTGGGGATACCTAACTTTTTGGGAATGCAGCCCAGCAAGCTCCAGCCTTATTTTCCTAGCCCTCACTTAAGATGGAGTTGCTCTGTTTCAAGCACCTCTGACATATTTCCCCCACTCCCTTTACAAGAGGACCCTTAATGCTAAGGGTTGCAGAGAGATGAAGATCTGTCTTCTCTGATTTCTTCAGGCTGAATAGGGGTGATAATATTCCTGCCTAACTACTGGGTCTCTTGCATTCAGGGTAGAGAGGGGCTCAGTCAGAAAGCATCAGTATGGTGAGGGCTATTCATAACTCTGAATTTCAAAAAAAGGTGATATCTGAAAGACTAATAAGTGTTCAATTTAAGAAAACATTGAGTAAGCCTGTCTTGCATTCCTACACACAGATTACAACCACAATATAGTCCACAATAGCAAAGCAAATTAAGTAAAAGTATCCCAAGTAAACTAAATTAGAAGGCTTTCCATGAACTGGGCAATTGTTGGAAGCAAGCTGATATGGGGTTGCTATCTGATTCCAATGTGCCCAGAATTAGGATATCGATCCAGATTTTTACATTGACAAACCCTCTTATTTATTCTCAGTAGCAGCCAGAGATCACTGGTTGGTGCACAGGAATAAGCAGGGTTAGTATAAATTGCAGAGAAAAACCTCAAAAACAACTGAGGAGACTAGAACCTAATAACAGGTGTATCATAGTTCTTGAAACACAATTTTTTCCTCTCTTCAGTATCCCATTTTTATTAAAGACAAATCACGATAAGACCGATTTGCTTTATTATACTTGGCCTGATTATTTGTGTAAAATGTAGCAAGAATAATTATTTTTCACTTCGACTTTTTAAATTGGCTTTGATGGAACTCTCTTCCATAGAAGGAATCTCAGGTAAGACTTTTTTAAAGCCACACCCTGATATGGGATTGTATCCTCAAATACCTGTGAGTTGGGTAAATGTCTCTCCTTTTGAGGTCCCAAGATAATTTAGGGCTAATCAGCCTGTCAGAAAGTGATATTCTTTACTTAATACAGGTCAGGAATCCTGTGCAGGGACTGTGTAGACAAAGTATGAGGCCAGGTTTCCTAAGGGGCTTTTGTCACCTCTATATGTCAAGTTTAATTCCTTAAAGGAAAACACACTGTTCCAGTCAACGCCTTGGTAAAATAACCAGTTTCTCCCACTGTGTATTGTTGCAGAAGCAAATTGATTATTATTGCACTTATGCAAATAACTATACTGACATAAATTAAGAATACTCACAACTAGTTCCAAATTCTGGAGAAATCAGTTAGAGAGTTCCAAATGTTGTTCACAGGAGTATACTTTACTCAATTGCTAAAAGCTGTAAATAGCTGAAAAGAAAAGCTTCCTTGACTCTGAAAAAACAAAACAAAGGATCAGCAACACTTTAAGCAAAAATATTACTTCAGTCTTCTTTAGTTCAGTCCATGCAGTTAACTCCTATTTGATATCCATGAAAATTTTGACTCTCCATGAGTCCTGAAAGTTTTTTCTCTGATGTCATAATCTTCAAAGTCATCAGAAACTTGCATTTAAGAACAGCTGTCAAAGTCCTGCAGCTGATTACAAACCACCTTTCAAAAAATATTAAAACAAAAAAACAATTGTCTGTGGGTGATAAAAAGTCTTAGGATAGCCACTATCAAACCCACAATTGATAAGAAAACTTGATTACTTCTGTGGCATACAAAATTTTATGTAATAATTGTAATTATTAGTGATAAGCACACTAAGTTATATTAGAATTATTGGAGTTTCCCATAATTTTGGAACACATACCAATAACATATTTATACAAATATAGCCCAAAGAAAGCCAATTTTATATGTGACAATGTTTCCTTTATGATTTTTGTACCAAATAAACCAAACTTCACCTTTACATTAGCACACTGTTAATGTTAAACCCAAGCCCTAATAAAACCTTACAGACATATCTACCCAATTTTAATATTTGACAATGGGTAAGATTCTCATAAACATTTTATAACCCTTCAAAATTTTTTGTTAAAGAGCAGATCAGTGCTCTAAGAAAAAGTATGCTTGTATTCCAATGTTTAATTTACAGAAAAACTGAATACTCCTTTAACTTTGGCCAATATGTTCACACATAGATAATTTTTTTAGTGAGATTAATTTTTCACAAACCTTCCACAACTTGTTCAAACATTCAGCTTTATCCAAACTTAAAACAATCATTAACCCTTTAATCTAGGCAGCAACATCCACATTCTCATGCCTTCTTATAATCTTCTACCAAAAACACATTTCACTGTCTTTACACACCTTACATGTAGAACTGTTTCTATTTTCCAAAGATTACTTAAGTCACGTGAACTAAAAGACATTATGCTTTTAACTTTCCTGACAAAATATTTGATTTAAGCTTGTATTATTATTAAACCAATTAATCAAAGCTGTTTTAGACATAAATATCACACACACAACACGTATAAATACACAGACAGAAGGTAAAGTTCTCATTCCCTAAGCCAGGAATTGAACCCTGAACCCCAGCCACCATTGTGATGAGGGAGACCAAGAGAAAGAACTGCCATGTGCTTATAAGGTCAAACTCCTGAGGACATACAAAACAAGAGGAAAACCTCATCCAGTACCCCCTCCCCCTGCCAGGGACCTGCAGCAAAGTTTATAAATGACCAGTTTGCTGGGCTATCTTGAACAGTGGGCTCATGGTTTTTTAAGCCCATGTTCTATCCTGAGGTACCCCTCTTTATGATAGAACACACAAGGCACACCAGATTCACTGCAGCTTAAGATAAGCCTCACAAATCCTTTTTTCCAATAACCAAAACTTAACAAAGGAGATAAACGGTAATTTTTACCATTCAATGAACCAGTTTGCACAGAGAGAAAGAGAGAGGAAGCATTGCCTAGGCAGGGTGAGGAAGGCAAAGACTTAGGTAGGCCAGAGAAAGACCCATGATTGCTCAAAAGTTCAAGCAACTGCTTGTCAGTTGTTGGGAACAGACCTCCCAAAATCTGGCCGTAATCTGGCCCCAAAACTGGCCATAAACAAAATCTCTGCAGCACTGTGACATGTTCATGATGGCCATAATGCCCACACTGGAAGGTTGTGGCTTTACCAGAATGAGGACAAGGAACACCTGGCCCACCCAGGACAGAAAACCACTTAAAGGCATTCTTAAACCACAAACAATAGCATGAGCGATCTGTGCCTTAAGGACATGCTCCTGCTGCAGGTAACTAGCCCAACGCATCCCTTTATTTTGGCCCATCCCTTCATTTCCCCAAGGGATACTTTTAATTATTCTAATATCTATAGAAACAATGCTAATGACTGGCTTGCTTTTAATAGATACACGGGTAAATCTCTGTTCAAGGCTGTCAGCTCTGAAGGCTGTGAGACCCTCGATTTCCCACTTCACACCTCTATATTTCTGTGTGTGTGTCTTTAATTCTTCTGGCGCTGCTGGGTTAGGGTCTCCCCGGCTGAGCTGGTCTTGGCAAGTGGCATCCATTGTGGGGGCTCGAATCCAGGTCGAAGGGTCACCAGAGTGATGGTTGGAGAACGTGGAACTAAGCTGGAGGGCACCCAAGTACTCCTACAGCAATCCCCGTGGTAAGTAAGAAGGGGAGCTCAGAAGCATCAGGGTAACAATGGGACAAGTGCGGGGTCTGGTTCATTCTGCCTTGTAACTTTTTCACACTGATGATGAGGAGGAAGGAGAGTATAACGAAATAACAGAAGAGGTTACAGAGCAGGTTTGTTTGCCAGCTAAAGCTAAAGTGGCAAAGAAGGGAAAGATTCATCCCTACCCTTCTGTACTCCCTCATTGTTATTTTGAAGAAAAAGAGTGGCCTGACCCTCCAGATCTTCCTTTTCTGGAGGACACTGTGTGAAAAGTAGTTGCCCCAGAGACTGAGCAGCGCCTCGAGTGATCACTCTTACTTCTATTCAGACTGGAATTCAGCAAGCTAGATGTGAGGGTGATTCAGAGGCTTGGCAGTTCCCTGTTAGAATACACCCCCCAGATCAACAGGGAAATATTATAGCTACATTTGAGCCTTTTCCTTTTAAATTTGGGAAAGCACATTTAGTTGATTATATCAAGGCCTGTGATGGTATCAGAGGTAATCTACATAAGGCTACTCTGCTAGCACAGGCAATGGCAGGACTGAGAGTGGATAAAGGAAATACTCCATTTCCTGGAGCTTGTTTTAACTGTGGGAAGCATGGTCATACAAAAAAAGAATGTAGAAAAAATCAGCAAGTCAGGTTGCCAGACAGGGAAAAAAAGAAAACTGCTGAGCCTGAAATTGTCCAGAATATAAAAAAGGAAAATATTTGGCTAACGAATGTCACTCTAAGTTTGATAAAGATGGGAACCCGATTTTGGAAAATGCCATGAGGGGCCCGTCCTGGGCCCCATTCTAAACTGGGGCATTTCCAGCTCAGGCCATTCCCTCACCCCTGTACAATGTCTGTCCCCCACCACAGCCAGTAGTGCTGCAGTAGATTTATGCTGCACAAAAGCTGTGAGCCTTCTGCCTGGGGAACCCCCACAAAAGGTCCCAACATGAGTCTGTGGACCCTTGCCAGTGGGAACAATAGGATTACTTCTAAGAAGGTCTAGTTTAAATTTAAAAGGGGTACAAATGCATACATGAGTCATTGATTCAGATTATAACTGGGAAATTCAAATTGTTATATCTACTTCTGTTTCCTGGAAAGCAGAGCCAGGAGAGCATGTAGCACAGCTCCTGATTGTGCCATATGTGGGAATGGGGAAAAGTGAAATTAAATGAACAGGAGGATTTGGAAACACAAATAAACAAGGCAAAGCTGCTTATTGGGTAAATCAAATTACTGGTAAACGTCCTACCTGTGAAATAACTATTCAGGGAAAGAAATTTAAAGGTTTGGTAGATACAGGAGCAGACATTTCAATCATTTCTCTACAGCACTGGCCATCCACATGGCCAATTCAACCCACTCAATTTAACATAGTTGGAGTTGGTAAAGAAGCCCCTGAAGTATATCAAAGTAGCTATATTTTGCATTGTGAAGGGCCAGATGGACAACCTAGGACTATTTAACCAATTATAACTTCTGTACCTATAAATTTATGGGGAAGAGACTTATTACAACAATGGGGAGCACAATTTCTAATTCCAGAACAATTATATAGCCCTCAAAATCAACATATGATGCATGAAATGGGGTATGTCCCTGGTACGGGACTAGAAAAAAATTTTCACGGTTTGAAAGAACTGCTTCAAGCAGAAAGGCAAAGTTCCCACCAAAGGTTTAAGATATCATTTTTGATGGTGCCCATTGTTAAGCCTCCAGAATCTATACCTTTAAAGTGGTTAACAGAGAAGCCAATTTGGATAGAACAATGGCTGCTAAGTAAAGAGAAACTGGAGGCTTTAGAGGAATTAGTTACTGAACAATTAGAAAATGGGCACATAGCTCTAACATTTTCCCCTTGGAATTCTCCAGTTTTTGTAATTAAGAAAAAATCAGGTAAATGGAGAATGTTAACTGACTTAAGAGCCATCAATTCAGTTATACAACCTATGGGAGCATTACAGCTAGGATTGCCTTCTCCTGCTATAATTCCAAAAAATTGGCCTTTAGTAGTCATAGATTTAAAAGACTGTTCTTTACTATCCCTTTAGCTGAGCAAGACTGAATGGTTTGCATTTACAATTCCTGCAGTAAAGAACCTGCAGCCTGCTAAGCGTTTTCATTGTTTCACAGATGGGTCTAGTCATGGTAAAGCTTCTTATTCTGAATCAAAAGGTAAAGTTTTCCAGACACCCTATACTTCAGCTCAAAAAGTGGAGCTTGTAGCTGTAATTGAGATATTGACTGGTTTTAATATGCCTATTAATGTGATTTCTGATTCTTCATACGTGGTTCATTCCACACAGTTAATTAAAAATGCTCCATTACAATTTCATACAGATGAACAACTGATGACAAAAACAAAAAAGGGGGAGAAACAAGGATTATGGGACAGCCCACACATAGTTGAAACTAGCATTATTAACTTTAAATTTTTTGAGCCTGCCCAAAGACCAGATGTTATCAGCAGCTGAACAGCATCTACAGAAACCAGCTGCAAAGACAGAAGCAGAACAACTGGTTTGCTGGAGAGATCCAATAACAAAAAGTTTGGAAATAGGTAAAATAATAATTTGGGGTAGAGGTTGCGCTTGTATTTCTCTAGGCCAAAATCAACAGCTGATTTGGATCCCATCAAGACACCTGAAAACTTATCATGAGCCAGATGCCAAGGAAGAGATTCCAGGAGGATCCTGAGGACCGCCTGGTTGCAACCATGTCAAGGCTGATGCTGAGGAGGACCCCATCTGTCATGAACAACACCCGTTCAACACAGCCACCCACCTGGGGACAGATCAAGAAGCTGTCACAGATGGCAGAAGAAAACCTGAGGAAAGCAGGACAACCAGTCACAATGAGTAATTTAATGGTAGCTATCATAGCAGTTATAACCACTGCTATGAGTATTCCTTCAAGAAGGGCTGACACAGAGAACAATTATACTTATCAGGCATATTTATCAATCTTGGCTGGCAATAATGCCTAGATGTTATCACTCTATGATGCAGTTACACATGCTTTTTGATCTCAGTATTTACCATAATAAATCTGCTCCTATATTTGAGGCATACCGCCCTCAAAAACCTATTTGTAAACAAAATTAAACCTGGACAGAAAAAATGAATGTACTTGTTTAAGAAGATTGCATTACAGAACAGACAGAGGTGCTGCACAACGATTCCTATGGAATCATTATTAACTGGTCCCCTAAGGTGATGTTTAGCTTGAATTGCACTGCTCAGTCTGTGTGCCACAGCCATACTGTGTTCAGATGGTCTGAACAAAAAGGTCAGATGGTAGAAATGATAAGAAGTATAGCAAGAATTTCTATTATCTGGAACCATGGCGGTATAGTGGCACCTCAACCTCAAATGATATGGCCTGCTGTAGGAGCTAAATATAAGGATTTGTGGAAACTCTTAATAGCTCTTAACAAGATCAAAATTTGGATAAGAATAAAAAAGCATCTAGAAGGACACTCTACAAACTTGTTTTTGGATATTGCAAAATTAAAAGAACAAATACTTAAAGCATCCCAGGCACACCTGACCTTAACGCCAGGAACTGGAGTGCTTGAAGGAGCTGCAGACAGATTAGCAGCTAGTAACGCAGTAAAATGGATAAAAACACTTGGAAGCTCTGTGATTTCAATGATGATTGTGCTTTTAATCTGTGTTGTTTGTCTTTGTATAGTCTGCAGATGCGGATCCTGACTCCTGTGAGAAATAGCTCACCATGACAAAGCTGCTCTTGCTTTTATCACTTTGCAAATCAAAGAAGGGGGACATGTTGGGAACAGGCCCCCCCAAGATCTGGCCATAAACTGGCCCCAAAACTGGCCATAAACAAAATATCTGCAGCACTGTGACATGTTCATGATGGCCATAACGACTACGCTGGAAGGTTGTGGGTTTACCGGAATGAGGGCAAGGAACACCTGGCCTATCCAGGGCAGAAAACCACTTAAAGGCGTTGTTAAGCCACAAACAACAGCATGAGCAATCTGTGCCTTAATGATATGTTCCTGCTGCAGATAACTAGCCCAACACATCCCTTTATTTCGGCCCATCCCTTGGTTTCCCATAAGGGATACTTTCAGTTAATCTAATATCTATAGAAACAATGCTAATGACTGGCTTGCTGTTAATAAATATGTGGGTAAATCTCCGTTCGCGGCTCTCACCTCTGAAGGCTGTGAGACCCGATTTCCCACTTCACACCTCTATATTTCTGTGTGTGTGTCTTTAATTCCTCTAGCGTCGCTAGGTTCGGGTCTCTCCGACCGAGCTGGTCTCTGCAGTCAGTCACAAAGGGATCTTTTCCAGGAGTTCCATCAGCTCTCAAGTTTCCCCCATATGGAGGAAAAAGCTCCCCATGTCCCATGATCCTTTACATACCCTGTCACCCACAGCCATCAGCAAAGAGGGCAAGGCAGAATAATCCAAAGAGAATAGCAGTTAATATCCCATAGTGCAAAACCTATTCTTGGCTGAGAGAGACTTTACTGAGAGGGGCCTCTAACCCCCTAAATCTTAGGATTCCTAAGTTGGCCTCAAACCCAAGTTCAGTTAAGCATCCTTGCCTTTTATTGAGAGGAGTCTTTAACCCTCTTTGTCTTAGGAAAGACTCTAAGCCTACTAATTTGGGCCTCTAACCCAATCCCATCCTTTACCTGGGTACCCCACCATGTATACAAGTTGGGCAATCTGTACTGCAGTCTATTTCCTTCCTTCAGGTCAGGGAGTTTCTTCAGTATCATCCCTTCAGGGTTTACCAGAAAGGTATTACAAAACCCCACCACTTAGCCAAAGTTAGCCTTTGGGTTGGGGTTTTCCTTAGTATTGTTGCTTTGTAGTCACCAGAAAGATGTTACTGGAAAGGGGTCCTGACCTAGACCCCAAGAGAAGGTTGGTCCTAACCTAGACCCCAAGAGGATATTGCACAAGAAAGAATTCAGGGTGAGTCCACAGTGGAAAAGAAAAGCAAGTTTAATAAGAAAGTAAAGTGGTGAAAGAACACTGGAGTAGGGCATCCTGAAAGTAACAGGAGGAATGCGTCCACCCTGGGTACAATACTTGTTTACCTATAGAATATAAAAAGATCATGGGGAAATGAGCTCTGCTACAGGGTTTGTGAAAAAGCATTAATTTTGTTAATTACTAAATTTTGCAAGAATCAATATTATCTTTAAAGCAAAATTAGGAATGCTTCTGTTCTCAAGACAGTGGGATATCAGGACACTCCTAAGTCTGGGTCTGTTTAGTCTGTTTATCAAGCTGTTCCCTTAGCTATAAACACCTAGAGGCTAGGAATACCTAACTTTCTGGGAATGCAGCCCAGCAAGATCCAGCCTCATTTTCCTAGCCCTCACTCAAGATGGAGTCACTCTGGTTCAAACACCTCTGACACTCTGGTCACTTTGGGTATATTTCATCAGGACCTCCTGAAGCTGTTTCACAGGCATGCATCCTCAACCTTGGCAAAATAAACTTTCTAAATTAACAGAGACCTGTCTCAGATATTCAGGGTTCACAAAGAGAAAAACAAACAAGTTTTTTTAAACATATATATTGCAGATATATGTTAGAGAAAACCCAGAGAAATGAGTCCATTTCTAGAGTAGGTCACAAATAAAGGGTTTAAACTTCATGCTTAAATTTCATTTGCTAAAACAAAGAAAGAAGGGTGTGGGGAAAATCCACAAAAACCCATCTATGGACAGATGGCCAGGAAAAGCACAAGGGTAAGATATATTATGCAGATTTAAGTCTAATCCTTCTCCGTTTATTCATTCCTCTCTTCCTGTTGCAGAGAAAGGGAGACATTCTCATAAGTGTAATTTCCTTTATAGATATAAATTTCTCTTACAAAAGGGTAACTTTTCAAAGTTAGTCCTGTGCCTGCAGTTTCTCAAAATAACTAGCTCAAAATAATCAATGTTCCAAAGAGGCATATTTTGGGGTCATATTCTGGCCTCCTGCAGTCATATTTTGGGGTAGTGTATCCTGAGCCCCAATAGTATAATGTAGAGCAAACACAAAGTACCTCTGCTTCCACTGCCCAGATGTGCTTATCAATTTCTTCTCAAACATGTTATATCAATGTAATTTATTATTGAAGAATGTAGTTTAGCTAAAATAACCTAAAATGATAAAGAATGAGTATAAAAAGAAAGAAAAGCAAGCTTTAAAATTATGTAAACTAAGCATTAAAAAATCTGAGAAGTGTGGGTTGTCCCGAAACAATTACTGTTGAATTAGATGGGTCTGAGATTGTGGCGAAATATGGGAGCATGAGGAGAGAAATGAATAACAGTCTAGAAAAAAATCTGTATTCATATTATTTTGTGCTGCCAAGTCTGTCCCGTAGACTCTGGCTGAGCGATGGATGAAAGAAGTATGCTGACACAGGCATTTTGCCTGAGAGCACGGCTAGGGGACTGCACCCCTCTGCACCACCGACAAGAGTGCAGTGCAGCCACTGAGAGAGTGCAGCCCCAGTAAGCTAGCCCTGCTCGCATTTATTTAGAACAGATTTAATGACAAAGACTTGGAGCAAAAACAATTTGTGGATAATAACCACTGTCAACCCCCCCCCCCCCCCCCGTGTAGAAAGCAGTCCTGCATGCGAATGATCAAAGATTAGTTTCTGGAGACAGGAGGAAACAAATTTATCTAGATAAGTCCCTTTACATTTCCTTGTTATCTACCCTTTGCTCTCAGGCTCCGGATAAGAGAACTTGGCTGCCTTCAGGCAAATTTTCTTTTGAAGCTTTTGCAAAACCTCCTGGCCTTCCAAGAAGGTTTGTGTCTTTCCCTGTAACTTTTATAACTTTTCCCACCACACTGACCGATTTCCTACAGTTTTGTAAATGTAGATCTAGTTTTACATTAAGTAAACCAAAAATGGAAATCATAGATGGTAAATTATGGGAGTGGCTTATTAAAAAAAAAACATGGGGATCTTAATTAGGAAGACATATTTGTAGAGGAGGACTTGGTACTACATCAAAAACTGGCAGTAGTTCCTATAATTCTCATTTATTATTTAAGATAATTTTAATTTTTTTATGTAACTACCTTTAAAACCAAGAGCCATTACAAATTCCAATCGTTGGTGAGAAAGGTATTTATGTTCTAGAGACATCTGTATTTCAACAGGAATTTCTGGAGACAGAAAAGTAAGGACTTTTCTCACAGAAGAATTTTAAAACTAGGGAAAACGGATGGGACCATTTTAGGTCTGGAGCTTTTTGATACACTGAAACACACTGAACACAAATTCAAAGAGCTGTGAATCTGAATGCTTTCCTCTAGAAGATATTCAATGTGACAACGAGAGAGTGATCATTCCTTGTGAGAGGCCAGCTCTGTTTATCTCACAGGGTCCCGGCAAATGCCTGTTTTCTCTCTGAGAGAGTACAGAGTTGTGATCAGTGCAGTGGATCCCAGCAACCAGAGGTCGGGCCAGATGTTTGAAAGACAGCTTATTTTATCAAAAAGACATGGTTTCTCTTGATTTCCTTCTGGGTTAAATCTACTTAACTGAATACAATACAAGCTAGAAATGTTTCAAAATGTCAAATTGCTATTAAAATGAATTCAAGTGGAATATTCATAAGAATATATGCTCTTTAATTAATGTCATATTGGCTGAATATTTCCTATCCCAAATCTTTCTACCCCTTTCTAGTATCTCTAACTGAATTATGATATGCATGAATAAATGGCAGGGAAAACAAGGATAAAACTTTTTCTAATCTTTTATTTCTCAAAGATTCAATTCTCTGTATTTCCCACCATTATCTGCTTCATAGCAGAATATCTAAATATCTATGCTTCTTGTTAAATGTAATAGGAAGATTAATGTGCACTCAAAGACAACACAGCCTACAAGGCTCTTTCAAATGTTCAGCTCAACTAACACTTGAAATTCTACTAGACAAGTAAAAAATGTACGTGGGAGGAAAGACAAGTAGGGAGAATATTAGTTACACTAGAAAATCACTTGACAATTGAAATATTACACTTGGAGAAAAGGAATCAACCCAAATTGAGAAACAGGAGATTTTAGGTGTTATTTCTTAAGCTTCCTTTAGTATAGGGAAAAAAAATAATACAATATAGCAAATAAAATTGGTCAATATGTGAGTGTCATTAATACAGATTGCCTTTAAAGTGGAAGAGAGTTGTGAATCTGAATGCTCTCCATTAGACAATATTCAGGGTGACATCAGTGACTTTATCCTGAATTGTACATTGACAAAGTGGGACATGGTTTAGGTTATAAAAGTGCAAAAAGTAGATGGGAGCTAAAAGAAGGATATGATTCTTCTGACACAAGTTCCAACATCATTGTGCTGCTGGTCAGAGGCAATGTACTTGTGGTAGCCAGAACTAAAAGGACAGTTGGAAGGAGCATTTTATCTATATACCCAAAACATATACCGAAGCAAAATTTGAGACCGATATTTACTAAAAATCAGCATGCAGTTGATGTTGAACCATATGAAACCAAGTAAAATGATATATAGCCATACTGAGCCTATACATTTATTTTAGAGTTATTAATGCCTGAAACATCAAATGTATACATAGTCACATACAAATTGAGATAGGAGTTTGTTAGGACTTGTTTCTCAAGAACAGGTCACAAAGACGACACTGATAAAACAGGATGTGGTAAACAAACTGACAGAAACTAGCCAGAATCAAGATGGTGATGAAAGCAATGTCTAGCTGTCCTCCCTGCTCATTATACTCCTAGCATGCTAACGGAAACACCCAAAAGTGCCATGACAGTTTACAGATGCTACGGCAATTCCCAGAAATTACACTAGATAATCTAAAAAGGGCAGGAACCCTTGGTTCTGGGAACTCCCTACCCCTATCCTGAAAAACTTGGAATTGACCCCTTGTTTAGCATATTATCAAAAATAACCATAAAAATAGCCAACTAGCAGTCCTTAGGATGACTCTGCTATGGGGTAGCCGCCATTTTATTCCTTCACGTTTTAATAGACTTGCTTTCACTTTACTCTTGAATTCTTTCCTGCTGTAACCCAAGAACCCACATGGCCTCCCAGACTGAACTCCAATTTTCGGGTTCATCCTGTGACAAGCTGACCTCCTCTTGTCAATTCAAAGTCAAATCTAAATCTATTTAGACCTGCATCTACTATATACCTCCAATCGTGTAATAATTGGAATGTTTCTCTTGAATTTTATCATGCATAATCCAGTTGCACTATTCTTTTGTGAACTCTAGCACATTTAAAAAAATTTAAGAACCACTGATGCAGATGGAATAAATAAAAATCTAATTTTTTTAAGTGAACGATCTTCGTAGCAAAACAGGAAACTAGAATTATGACTCTGAATTCATAAAACTTTCGTGCAGCAAAAGACTCCAAAAACAAGTAAAAAGATACGTTATAGATTACACAAAATATCTGCAACCTTTGTGACATATGTAAGGTTAACAAAACTAATATTAACAATAGACAAAGAATTTCAAGGAAAAAGGCTCCAAAATAAATGTGAATGCCAACAAATACATTAAAATAAGAGTCCTCAAACCCCAGGCCACAGATTGGTAGCAGTCTGTGACCTGTTAGGAACCAGTCTGCACAGCAGGAGGTGACTGGTGAGTAAGCAAGCATTATTGCCTGAGCTCTGCCTCCTGACCCTTGTCAGTTCAGCCAAGGCATTAGATTCTCATAGGAGTGTGAACCTTATTGCGAACTGTGCATGTGAGGGATCTAGGTTGCACGCTCCTTATAAGAATCTAATGCCTGATGATCTGAGCTGGAACAGTTTCAACACGAAACCATCTGCAACCCCCACCTCAGTCCATGGAAAAACTGTCTTCCATAAAACTGGTCCCTGGTGCCAAAAAGGTTGGGGACTGCTGCATTAAAAGATACTCAATCTCACTTGTAGTCTGATAAATAAAAGCTAAAACAATTATCCAATATATTAAATTTGGCTGAAATTATATAAGATTTAAAAAAAACTGCCAATAGTATTGGTGAGAATGTAAGAAAATGTGCACTTTATGTAGTGTAGTAGGAATATAAGTTGTTGGTAATATGTCTACAAATAAGGGTACATAACCTACATCACAAACATTCCACTGCTGCGAGCTCAGCCCACAAAATAGAAGCATCAGCACTTAGCATTTTTTTTTTTTGAGATGGAGTTTCATTTTATTGCTCAGGCTGGAGTGCAGTGGCACAATCTCAGCTCACTGCAACCTCCACCTCCTGGGTTCAAGTGATTCTCTTGCCTCAGCCTCCCGAGTAGCTGAGACTACAATTGTGTACTACCACGCCTGCCTAGTTTTTTGTATTTTTAGTAGGGATAGGGTTTTACCAGGTTGGCCAGACTGGTCTCAAACTCTTGACCTCAAGTGATCTGCCTGCCTCACCCTTCCAAAACGCTGGGATTACAGGCATGCGCCATTGCACACAGCCTTAAAAATGTTTTTTTATAGCATTAATTGTATTGTTAAATAAATAAATGAATAAAAAAGGTAACATAATTAATGTGAATGTCCATCTAGAAAAATGTCTAAATACCTGGTGGCATTTTGATATGCAGCTATCAAAAGAAGCGAGTTAGATTTTTATCTGTTGACCTGGAAGACTATCTGCAATATGTATGTGATTCTGTTTTGATTTAAAACAAATTCTCTCCAAACAACAACCAAAAAAATAAGTGTTTGGCACCCACGTAAAATATCAATAGCTTTATGAGCTTTGTGGGAAGCACTGACCATGTCTGTCTGCTACTCTGAAGCCAAGAGTAAGGGGGAAAGACTGCAGAAAAACGGAACTGTAACAGAGCAATGAACCTGAATTCTTGATTTTTTTTCTCCACACAAAACGAAAGTCTAGAAACAAGCACTAAGTCTAAAGCATGGCTTAAAGAAGACATGAGTATCTCAGATACGCCCACCTTTCTGCTTCACCATTCTGAATGGGGTATTTGTCCTGATGACTTATGGTGTCTTGCATTTGTGTTCCAGAAAGAAAAGTAAAAGGGTGAGGGGCAAACAGCCTCCACTTGTGAGGTTTGTCATTTTATTCAGGACAGAGCGCCCTCTCCAGGGACTCAGTAAGACAAAAGGTGGGGAAATGGGTGATTTGATTGCTCAACTATTTGTATTGTTATAAAATTACAATACATGCCAGTGGGTAATCAATGCCCATACTAGAAATAAAAAATATGACTCAAAATTTACAATAGGAAGGGTGCAGTGGCTCTTGACTAACTCCAAGGCTTTGAGAGGTCAAGGTGGAAGGATCACTTGAGGCCAGGAGTTCAAGACCAGTCTCAGCGATATAATGAGACCAACCCCTGCAAAAAATAATTAGCCAGGCATGATGGTTTGTGCCTATAGTTCCAGCTACTCAGGAAGCTGAGGTGGGAGGATTGCTTGAGCCCAGGAGTTCAAGGCTGCAGTGAGCTATGATTGCACCACTGCACTCCAGCCTGGGCATATAACAATATTTGAGTCTTTGATGATTTATCTAAAATGATTTTTATAAAGAATGCAGATGTATCTCTCTTTTTCTCTCTCTCTTTCTCTCTCTATATACATATATACACATATATACGTATCATATGTATTGTATATGTTCCTAATTTTCTATATATATTGTCTCTCTTCAGCTCTCCTCTCTCTTTCTAGATAGATAATAGATAGATACACAGTATATAACTACTTATGTTTTATTTTCAGCAAGAGTCCCAAAACACTAGGTGCCAATCAGTTCCATATTTCCAAGTAAGGTGGCAGACTACCCAAGAAATAATTGCAAATGAGTTTTTAAATCATGGTTTATGAGACATGATTTTGTATTTCTTGACTCTCCCCTGCCTCAAAAGACATGAGACTGAAAAAGAATACTGAAAGCCTATGCCAACCAAACCTCATTATTGAGAGGACAGAAGGAATATTTTTCCAACATCTCAAGCCTAGCTATGAAAAAGCGCCTTCCAGTAGCACCTCTGGAAAGAGCTTGGTATGGGTCTCCTGAGGACTGGGTACACAGTGGACTGGTGTCACATTCACAACGTGAAACAAGGAGAAGTCAGTCACAGCCTAATGAATGTGAGAGAAGCCTAAGTAGTGAAACACAGGACTCCCATTCTAGCCTCTTCGTATAGCAGGCAACCTGTGTTAAGTAACAGTGGAGAGAAGATAGAACTCTAAAGTTGACAGCATTTTTTTTTCTTATTGCACTGAATTGCACATGTAATTACTGAACTGAGATGTTTTCATGACTAGAAGATGGACCTAAGATCAACTAGTAAAGTGACAAGATTTGCCCGAGATTTTTTCCAAATGTAAGAAAGAAACAGTCCTTCAGAGCAATTTTTAATAGGCAGTCAGTAAAAAGAATAAAGTTTGTTATTTCTTAAATAGTATCTCACATGTCCTTTTGAGGGTGTACATACATGTAAATATTCTTATATAGGAATAGAATTCTGTAGAAAGATATACAAGAGAATAGTAACAGTAATTGCCTATGGAGAAGGAAAAGAAGGGATAAGATGGAAGAGGGATCTTCACTATCCATTCTTTGGACTCCAAATTGTTTACTTTGGGCATTTATTATTTAACAAAAATTGATTAGGTCACTGGCATTCTGCAGCAGCTCTGATGTTTCTTTATAAACATAAATTATAAATTATGCAATCATGTTGAAAAGTAGCGAGTTCTGATCAATAGAATACTAATAAAAGGAGCTAGTTAGGAAGTTTGAAGATCCTGAATTTGCATTTTCTTTGAAACCTGAAATGTTATCTACTTTTTAATCAAACTTATCTAGGAGATTGAAAATTGGAAAAAAAAAGTTATCATTTCACAGATTTATTTTGTGGTTGAAATTTCCTGTCATGAATACAGCTAACATATAGATTTTGCCAAAACAAGAGTTTTACTTCTACTCACTTATGCTATTACGTAACTACTACCAGTACCACCAACAATGACAAATACAGACAGACAGATACTTTTCAGGTTTACAGGAGGATACTTTACAGATTATTTATCCTTGACTTATTCTTACTTAAACTAACAATTAACCTGAAAGTTCCGTGCTGTGTTATAATCATGATACAAAATATCAGTCAGTAAGAAAAGTACCCCATGTTTTTCCTACAAACTTTTGCAAAGCACTGGGGTACAAAGATTGCTCTGAAATTATATGAATTAAAACATTTTGCAGTTTTTTTCCGTAGACATATTAAATTTAATTCATGGGAAATTTTCTGCAACATTATACTATTGATATGCACTGGGGAAGCTCATCCCAATTACTGTTTTTAATTTAATGAATTACTCTTGCCATGACTATATTTTGTTGTTATTTTGTTTAGATTTATAGGACACTAATGCCTCAGGGTTGTTTGCCCACAGTGGAGGACTCTATCTTGATTATCAAAGTTAAAATGCTCTTACTTCTTAGAGTCAAAATAGTAGATAAAAATAATTTACCGACATGGCAGTCAACTTTCTCCATTTATCCACAGAATCTATGTCCTTTTGAGTTGACTTTAATTTTCCTCTGGAATAATGTCCACCTCTGTTTATAAGAATTCCATGGTGATCTCCTGTGTTCCAGGGATTAGCAAACTAATAACCCTGCCTAATCATTGCTAATGTTGTCCTATTATCCCCATATCACCAAGATTTTTTTCAGCTTCCCTCATGTTGCTTATTTCTGTGAAGGAAAAATCATGGACTAGTGAAAATAATATACAAGAAATTCTGAAATATTTTCCTTTATAGCAAGTGCATATAAATGAATTTCATATTTTCCCAATTTTAATTATTACTGAATTGTGCATACAATCTTAAGATGTTGACTCATGATCTTTCAAGAGTTTTTGCATCCCTTCAGGATCCAAGGTTCTAGGTTACAAAACCACTGGTATAAAAAACATGGGCTTCATGGTCTAAGATCATGGTTTCATGCTGGTCTGGCACTTAGGAGCTTGAGCTGATGTCTTAACCTGTATGGCCTCATTTTCTCATCTATAAAATTAGGGTCATACGCCCAGATTTAAAGTATGTTGCTGAGAGAATTAAAACCAATGGCACACATAAAGTATTGGTGTTCAGTAAATGTTATTTTGCATCATTTTACATATGCACCTCATTAAATCCCCACAGCAAACTTGTAAAGTGGGTACTATTAGTCTCCTAATTAAGAAAAGTGAAAGTGGCAGAGCCTGGCTGGATCTCAGTTGAGTTTATTGAGCTTTCAAATTAGTACACAGACTAGTTTAGGAAACACAAAGAGTATACTTCCATGGATGGATATAAGCTGTTACATGTTGAACCTGTGGGAAAATAACATTCATCTTCATTTTTTCCTATCTAACTATAAATGTAAACTATATTAAACATTCATAATCCTATCAGATTCTATGCCCTCTTTTATAACAGTAGTTTATAGTTTGCAACACTCCCTCTAATATCCCGAAATAAAATCTTCAGATAACAGACTGAAACCATAAATTCAAAAAGTATATCTTTATATGATACCCCACTGTAATACAAAGGATAAATTTTAAAATGTAATTATTAAAGTAATTTGTAGTTCAAGATAAAATGCTCAGGTTCCCCGATTTGTAGAATTGCTGTGATTGTGACAGCTACCGATGCAGACCTACCGCAGCCTACTAAACCTGAAGCATATAATGGTTTCTCCCTATGTCCAAGAACTCTACCTCATTTGCTTTTATTTTTTAATTAAAATTTTATTTTAAGATAATTATAGATTAACAAGCTTTTGCAAGAATAATACAGCTAAATCTCCTGCACCTTTCACCCAGTTTCCAGGAACATCTTGCAGAACTATAGTAAAGTAATACACCAGGATTGACATTGATATAGTTAAGATAGAGAACATTTCCATTACCACGAGAATCTCCTATGTTGCTCTTTTATAGGAATTTTCACTGCCTTCCCATCTCACTGACTCCTTAATCTCTACCAACTACTAATCTGTGTTCCATTTCTATAATTTTGTTACCTCAAGAATGTTATATAAATGAAATCTTACCATATGTAACCTTTTGGTATTGGCTTTTTGTAAATCCAGTGTAATTTTCTAGAGATTTATCCAGGTCTATCACGTTAATTGTAACCACGCACCTGTTCAAGAACATCTGCTTGTTTGTTTCCGATGTTGGGCTCTAATGATTAAGACTGTATTATGAAGAGGTTTTTACTTGAAAATAAATTTTCATTTATCTGGGATAAATGCCCCAAGAGTGCAATTGCTGGTCAAAACTTACCAAGTTTTACTTTCATGGATCATGCTTTTGGTATCAACTCTAGGAACTCTTTGCCTAGTCCTATATCCTGCAGTTTTTTTCTCTTTTTTTTTTTTTGGTAATAATTTTATGCCTACATTGAAATTTGTAATCATTTTAATTTAATTTTTCCAAAAGGTGTAAGAGATAGATTGAAGTTTATTCATTCATTTATTTATTTATTGGCCAATGGATGTCCTATTGCCCCAACACAATTTGTCAAAAAGGCTATCTTTCTCCATTGATTACTGTAGCTATACATTAAGGCTTGAAATCAAGTAGACCTAGCCTCCTATTTTATTTTTCTTTTTCAAAATTGTTTTAGCTAATCTTCATCTGTTGATGTGTAAGAGTTTTATGACTTTCCAGACAAAAAAAGTGGGGAGAGAGGGAAGACAATATTTACTTTGAAAGGTGATTGTGACTATGTGATTACGCAGGAGATTTAAATACACATGAAGTTCTTAATACAGTAGCTGGCATATAATGCAGACACTTAGCTTCCTTCCTATTATTTCCAAACCAACTATCAGAAACCCTTTAAAAACAAACCAAGCACAAAACTGCACCTTTCTTTCCCCAAAATATTTTGTTCTCAGTTTTACATAAATTTGTTATATATACAACTGGGTAAGATATCTGCCTTACGTAGGAAACATATGTGAAAGAAACAAAGCTCAAAAAGAACCAGCTGCAACTCCCACTACATCTGTTGGTAGGAAATAGTTTCTGTTTCCTTCTCACCTCATCAATTTGATAGTGAAAAAGCTCTGGTAAAAACTACAGTTGATTGGGAAAGCTTGGTCTTATTCAAATATCAACAGAACTGTCTGATGCCCAACTAAAATTGATCAAGACAGATATTCAATACCAAAAAATACTGTGGTCACAAATATTATCCCACTCATCAGAACCTGTTTCTGAAGACGGTAATTGTGATTATTGGAAAAGTGTTCCATTCCACCTTAGCTGTACTGGCTTCCTTGCTAATCCTTTATCCCCTTCAGGTGTTATTCAAATGTCATCTTCTCAGGAAGGCCTTGTGTGATTAGTTTATTGAAATTGTTCCACTCAACTCCTATGTCTAACGCTATTCAGTCTCCTTTCCTGCTTCAATTTTCTTCTTGGCTCCTAGCACCACCTAACTTGGAATATGTATATGTGACATATTTGGCTAGATTACTTCACCCATTAGCATGTAAACTCCATGAAGGTTTTTATTTTACTGCAGTATTTTCTGCACCTAGAACAGTATTGGTATATAGCAGTCACTTAAATATTTGTTGAATGAGTGATGTAGAGAGGGTTCAAAAAGCCATTGGAGAATGTCATGGCTTGACTGGTTTGAACTGTAATACTTTAAATCAAAGATCAATGGAAACATTAATAGGAAAGATCTTAACACCAATTTTCTTCTAGGAGAATTGAAACATAAACACATACAAATAGATAAGCATAAGCTTTAGAAATTCTCCCATTCCCTTCTCTAAACCTCAACCCACTCTCTCTGCCGCCCTCCCCTAAAAAAATGAGAGATTAAAGAAAAAGTAAACACACTGTGTCCATGGGCCTTTTTCTCTCATCCGACTGCTCAGATCCTAAATTTTAGAGTCTTTCTCGAATCATCTTTTTCTTATTGCTTCCCATTGTCTCCACTGCTATTATACCTTTAAGCCACAATCAGTTCTTGCCTAAAATATGGCCAATTGTCTGCTAACTGGTTTCCCTCTTCCAAATTTGACCTGCAACAATCTTTATTTCCAAATCAGCTACAATGCAATGGACTGGATTGTCTCTCTGCTAAATTCATATGCTGAAACCCTAACTCCTAACGTGAGATAGGGACTTTATGGAAGTAACTCAGATTTAATGAGGTCACAAGGGGAGGGCCCTGATCTGATAGGATCCTTATGAGAAGACTCACCAAAGATGTTGTTTTCTCTCCACCCTATGAGGACACAGGGAGAAGGTGGCTGTCTGCAAGCCAGGAAGAAAGCCCTCACCAGATTCTGACCATATCGGCATGCTCATCTTGGACTTCCAGCTTCCAGAACTATGAGAAAATAAATGTCTGTTGTTCAAGCCACCCAGTATGTAGCATTTTGTTATGGAAGCCCAAGCCAACTAATATGCTGAGAAATTCTTCTAAAAACCTAAGTCACACCATGACAGTCTTCTGAGTAGAACCCTCCAATGGCTCTCCAGTCTTAATCTTTGCCTTCAGGAGCCTTTAGTTTCCGGCTTTTTTCCTTTGTAGCCCCATTTCCTACTACGTTCCCCACCCATCATTCCCTTCAACCACACTGGCCAATGACCTAATTCTTGAACCCATCAGGCATGTTTCCATCTCAGGGCCCTGTACTAGCTGCTCTTTCTAGAATAGCATTCGCTGATACTGGTATGGTTCACTCCTCACTTCCTTCAAACCTTTGCTAGAAGAATGTAATCCTTTCAATAAGCATTGCAAACAACACTCCTCACCTGCCCCCACCCCCACCAAATACATTGCATTGATGATCTTCACTTCTCCAGCTGTTTTTTTCTTTCCCGTGTGCTTATCCCCTTCTAACACATCATATAATTTACTACTATAATTATATTTTATTGTCTGTCTCCCTGTTAGAGTGCAAACTTTTCTTTGCTTGGTTAAGTATCCTGAGTACTTAGAACACAACCTAACATATAAAAGGCACTCAATAAAATTCATTAAGTAAAACTGAGAGGCCAGCAGCCTGGGTTCCAGTCCCAATACTGCCCCTACCATGCTATATAACTTTGGCTTTATGTCTGTTTCCTTGTGTGTAATATAAAAGCTTTGGATCATATTAGATAGCCTACTTTCCATGGCTCTGACTCAGTCCTTTCTCATCTGTAGGCTGTTTTGTTCATTGTCAGTCTTACTCCACCTTTCCTCTGGCCCAGACTGCTCCACCCTTCATTAAGTATACTCTCTTTCCCACAGCCCCCTTCCTTGGTTCATAATGTTGATAATCAGTAAGTATTGAATAAATTGAAGTTATTTTGATTCACTCACAAAAAACCATTACGGCACTTTCTGACAGGATTATGTCTTTTGGTGTAAATTGGTCTCTAGCTCTAATTTCTAATCCTAAAATCTATGCTGTAACACTATAAGAATTTAAAAAATATCAACCTAGGATTTCTCTGATACATTCTCAAACAGCGTATTTATTACTTATTTGCACAAAAAACTGTCACTTCAACTTAGATAAAATTGAGCACCTCACTTTTTAAATATTGAATATCAGTTTAAAGATCTCAAGTTTTTATATCCTCCTTTTGTTAACAATGTAGAAAGGATATTTTAGATTCCACTAGCAACTTCTCACAGAAGATATTATTAATGAAACAGAAGTATTGTATTTTATTTCTAAAGGTCAGTTTAATAGACTTGCAATTTCAAAGTTAAACCGTACCATCTGTTTTAACTTAAAAATATAGTTATAAATTCTTTTTAGCAACAAGACATTTGTGTTTTAATACCCTGAAAAATTATTACAATAAATCCAAATTAATATTCTAGTTCCTAATTACAGAAGAGTGAATCAATAAATTAGATTACCCGGAATGAGACGTTGGTGATTTTTTTTTTTTAGCAGATATTTAGTGAGCACCCATTATGCACAAGTATTGATTTGTTGCTGATGATTAAAAATTAAATCAGTCCCTTTTTAAGAGGCTCACAGATTAGTAAGAACAACTCGTGTTGAATTTATAATGGGTTTTAATACAAGGCAAAATTTAAACACAATTCTTTAATAGTTTTATTTCCCTTTTCTTTCTGTCTTCCCCAGTTAAATCCAAGTAAAAATACACCCCCCTTTCAAAATAAGTATCATTAAACAAATTATCTGTATTTAGCACAGATAAATGTATGGAATTATTTTCCCAAAGATGATTAGTAGGTCACCAGTGATGCTTGCATAATTTTTAAATATAATCAAGTATACTGAAAAACATGCTAGTACTGTATTTTCAAAAGTTTCTATTCCTAGAACTAAAACAGAAAAGAAGTGTTGTGAGATACATAAATGAAGCCAATAAATTTAACCAAGGGCTTGCCAGAATATTCCTAAATAGTTCCTGGCAAGGGAGGTTGCCGTAAAGGGTCCTACAAGTAACCTAGGTGGCAGCATCTCCTCCCAGCGTAAGGCCTAAGCACACAAGTTCTTCCTTCCATCTACAAACGCAGGAAACCGCGACTGGAGAAGTTATATGATTGGCTAAACCATGAATGACGCAACATATCTCACGCCCGCTGAGAATCGGCCTTTCCCAGACTGGCTCAGATTCCGCTTTCCGATTGGTCCCTACAGCAAGAGGGCAGGGACAATTGCTTAAGTTGACCTCTGGGTCCGGAATCGCGGGCAAAGATGGCGGCGGCCAGGTGTTGGAGGCCTTTGCTACGCGGTCCGAGGCTTTCATTGCACACCGCGGCTAATGCCGCCGCCACGGCTACAGAAATGACCTGCCAAGATGTCGCGGCGACCCCCGTCGCGCGGTACCCGCCGATTGTGGCCTCCATGACAGCCGACAGCAAGGCGGCACGGCTGCGGCGGATCGAGCGCTGGCAGGCGACGGTGCACGCTGCGGAGTCGGTAGACGAGAAGCTGCGAATCCTCACCAAGATGCAGTTTATGAAGTACGTGGTTTACCCGCAGACCTTCGCGCTGAACGCCGACCGCTGGTACCAGTACTTCACCAAGACCGTGTTCCTGTCGGGTCTGCCGCCGCCACCAGCGGAGCCCGAGCCCGAGCCCGAACCCGCGCTGGACGTCGCGGCGCTGCGTGCGGTCGCCTGCGACTGCCTGCTGCAGGAGCACTTCTACCTGCGGCGCAAGCGGCGCGTGCACCGTTACGAGGAGAGCGAGGTCATATTTTTGCCCTTCCTGGATCAGCTGGTGTCAACCCTCGTGGGCCTCCTTAGCCCACACAACCCGGCCCTGGCCGCCGCCGCCCTCGGTGAGCCTTGGATGCCCCCAGGGCGGAAGGGAGAGATGGGGATTGTACTGGGTTACTCTGCAGATTTACCCCTCGTCATTTCTTTCTGCTTCGTTCATGTTTTCGTAGTCCTTTCGCTCCTATCTGGGGTGGCCTAGTTTTGTAACAGTCACTGCGTTAGGAATCTAGAGACTAGGTGTGTGTGTCTGCGCTAACACCTTACCAGCTCTTCAACTCTGAAAGCCTGAGCTCTCCAGGATTCCAGTCCTGGACTCTACTTTGTGAGTTTTCAGCCAAATGGAAGAGCAGTGGTGATGAAGAGAAACGCCACTTAAGACAGTGGGGCGGGCCAAGTTTCCTTTTGGCTGTTCCACCAGGAAGCTGTGTGACCATGTGTCACATGGCTGAGTAGTAACTTCTTTTTACCTTAATTTTAAATTTGGTATGTCTTTTCTTTTTCTTTAGTAACTTCTTTTTTGCTTAATTTTTCGCGTTTTACGGTAGTAGTTCTTTGTCGTAGAATTGTGAAGATTAAATGAAGTATTAACTAAGATACCTAACGTTTACTCAGTATTTATGTGCTAGGCCCTGTTCTAAATTTTATATGTGCCAACTTATTAATGTTCACAATAACTGTTCACGATAGGTAGCAGTGTTTTGGTAAATGAAAAAAAGACAAAAACGTAACAAACTGAGGCATAGAAACGTTAAATGTGTCTGCCTGACACCCTATAGCTAAGAGATTAGGGGGGTCAAACTTCAAACTCCCATTCCAAGTTTCTAGTAAAAAATCAGCAGCTTCCGTGTAACTGTTCAGGGCGGACATGAAAAGTAATTAACGTATAAATAATTTTAAAAATTATTGTTTTTGACGCTTTCATCATTTTATATCTTCTACCAAGTGGATGTCTTAATATTTATTGAAGTAATGTTAGGACTGTAGATGTGTACTCAACCTAGCCTTGTTGTGTGCATGTTTTTTCCCTTTCCCAGTTGAGAAAGAAGTGGTCTTGAGGAAAGCGTCATGGACTTAGACTACTCCTGATGGATGGCCTAGAAAACCTATTTAACTTTATCAAGACCCAGGTTCCTCTTCTATAAAATAGAGATAATGAAAAGTATACATACCTTTGGGAGTTGTGAAAATTGAATTGGATGTTCATAAAATAGGCTTATTTTTATTTATGGTGAATGATATTCTTGTTAATCTTATTTTCTTTTATGACTCCTAATGAAGAAACTCTTTGGTTAATGTTCATTGTAATGATGGCACAAGTAGACAATAAATGTTTGAATGTTATATTTAAGTCATAATAGTTAAATTACCACATAACCCAGACTCTTACCTCAATCATTCTTAAGTTATCATTTGCTAAGTTAGTACTCTTTAGTGTTCTGATAGTAACCAAATTTATTTAGATGATCAGATGAAAAAAATTTTGAATATCTTTTTGATAGATTATAGGTGCCCAGTTCATTTTTACTGGGTGCGTGGCGAAGAAATTATTCCTCATGGTCATCGAAGGGGTCGAATTGATGACTTGAGGTACCAGATAGATGATAAACCAAACAACCAGATTCGAATATCCAAGCAACTCGCAGAGGTAAGGATTTATTGCAATTAGGTATCTATTGATATCTCATGGAGGATCTGTCATAGGCAGGTTGAGTAATAGTCTTAGTAGAATAAAATGTTTCAGGTGGATCTCTTGCCTTTCAAGTTTCCTTTTTGAAGACATCACGTCTCAAAAATCTTTTTAGCTTTTTAAATCTGCTTTGGTATACTCCATAAAGGTCACATAACAATTTTAACAATAACGGGTTAAGGTGTCATTTTGCCTGACCGTACAGATCTATATGTTTCTCTTAATATAAAGATTCTGAAATAGTTTATGATTGTAATTTACTAGACTAGTCATAAATCAAGGAAGTTGAACAGTTATCAGCTGGGCCATTTTACATATTTGCAGTTCTTTTGGAGAAAAACAAGTATATTTTGAGTATTGTCTATGCTTTCATGTCAGGGGTTGACACACTTTTTCTGTAAAGATCTGGATAGTTAATGTTTTAGGCTTTACAGGCCGTAAGTCTCTGTTGCAAGTGTTCAGCTCTGCTCTTAACAGTGCAAAGCGCCATACACAATTTATAAATGAATATGTGTGGGCTGTGTTCCAGTAAAACTTTACTTGTAAAAACAGGTGGGTTGCTCAATTTGGCCCATCATTCGATGATAGTATTATCAAATCATTTTGTGAAACCACCTCATTTTAAGATTTTTAAATCTAATGAGTGTGAGTAAAATACATACTAATGTTGCTGTGAATTTAGTATGTCTTTTCTTTTTCTTTAAGTTTGTGCCATTGGATTATTCTGTTCCTATAGAAATCCCCACTATAAAATGTAAACCAGACAAACTTCCATTATTCAAACGGCAGTATGAAAACCACATATTTGTTGGTAAGTTTCTCTTTTGACATATTGTACCATAAATGTGTTCCAAGTGTCCTATGCAAATTTGGAGTATTGACTAAAATAAGGAATTGATTCTTGAAGACCAAGAGGTTTACGTAGTCCATGAGCAATATAATTCGTAATCTCAGGTTACTGCAACATGTATAAACACTGGAAAGAAAATATTAAGTTCATTATTTGAAATTTTACTTGTTTCTACCAAAATAGAAGTATTTAACTTTAGAAAATAGGCTTTGTTGACTTATTAGATAGAAAAATTAATTTGTGTCTTTTTAAAAGTAAAAACTTTTAGAACTGGGCTTGAGATAGCATTTGGCTTTTTTAAGTGTTCTATTTGTGCCATGCATGGTGGTAAGATGAGGAATTCACAAATTCATAATGCCTGATGTCTGCCCTCCCTCATGCAGCTTATTCTTTTGCCATTTTTTCTTCCTTTGTTAATTCCCACCCAATGTGAAGAAGTCTTAAGAAGGTTTTATACCATGCCTGCAGACCTATTTTATCAGCCTCTTCTCAGTCACTGTGGTCTTAGGGAGTGACCTGCAAGGAACTTTTTGTTGAAAAGACTACCACTAAAATCAAGAATGTCAGCATTTCATGAAATGTTGCTACTTATTTTTTTTTTTTACTTAGAAAAATGGTGTAAAAATCATTTTTAAAAATTAGGAGCAAAGTGTGTAATTATTTCATTAAATAAGTTATTAAAGTCTTGAAGTGGTTGTATCTTAGTTAATATGACAAGGACACAACCATAGCTAATCATGACTAAGGGATTTGAGAAAACAGATCATAGAAATTTTAAATAACTTTTCTATATATTCTTTCAACTTCTTCCATGTTATGATGGGCTTTATGATAGCTAGCAGATTGAGAAATTATGCTTTCCTGTGAGATTTAATTTTATTATGATCCATAAGATATATAAGTAAACTAATATTCCTACTTATGTATTTAGAGTACTGAGAATATGATGTATAAAGAAGAAAAAAAAAGGCTCAAATACTAAAACATGTGCTCCAGATGTTCTACATGTTTGTTTCATCTGAAATGTTTCTATTTTGCTCTTCAGGCTCAAAAACTGCAGATCCTTGCTGTTACGGTCACACCCAGTTTCATCTGTTACCTGACAAATTAAGAAGGGAAAGGCTTTTGAGACAAAACTGTGCTGATCAGATAGAAGTTGTTTTTAGAGCTAATGCTATTGCAAGCCTTTTTGCTTGGACTGGAGCACAAGCTATGTATCAAGGTAAAAACTAATTTTATAGCATTTTCTTTGAAGGTATTTGTAACATTCTAAGAATATAATGGTTAAAATTTTTTCTTTGGATTAAAACATAGGTTGAATCTTAACATTGTTAAACTTTTGCATTGGCACAAAGTACAGTTGTTTTAAAATCCTTGTTTAAATACTATACAGTTGAAATCTGACACTGAGGTAGTTGTTTTTATGTTTTACTTTGACCATCTTCTGTGTGAATGTACTTTTGCACACATTTCAAAGACTGTAGCCAACTAAGTCAACCCTTTCTAGATAATAGCTTTCTGCAGGTAGAAACGGTAATGATTTTGTGGATTAAATATTTATATTACATCAATGGCTATCCTATATAATTTCTTTAAAGGTTATATCCAGGATTTGGATTAGGAGATTGTTCATTCATTCAGTAAACAGTAACTGCTTTTTTATATGCTATACTCTGTTCAAGATGCAGTGTTGAGTGAAACAAACCCTGCTTTCTTAGAGCTTATATTATAGTGGGGGTGGGGGGTGGTAAAAGATAATAAGCATGTAATGTTTGTAACTAGTGGTAATACTATAGGGAAAATACTTTAGCATAAAGAGTAGAATGATTTATAGGGGGGCAGGTATAAATGAGGTATGGAGAAGAATCTATTTTTAAAAAGTCATTCAGGGGAGGTCCCTAAAAATGACTTATTCTAAGACCGGAATGGCGAGGAGCTGCCTATGTACAAATCTGGGTAAAGACACTTCCAGGCAAAAGGATCAGCAAGTAAAAGTCCCTGAGGTGGGAACAGGCCTGAAATATTTAGGAACAACATGAAGGGTAATGAAGAGTGGGACAAGGAGAATGATGTAGAAGGAGATAGTGGAAGCCAGAGGCTATATCTTCCAGGACTATTAGAGCTCATTGTGGGGCATTTGGATTTTATTCTAAAACCTGAAGTAATGTAATAGGAAGTAGATTAACACTATGTGAATATCCAAGAGGAATTTTACTACCTATTTGATTACTAGGCTTATCTTTTTTTTAACGTATATATGTATTTTAACCTTATACTCAAAATTGACTTAGATTTCTATAATAGAATGGAGTAGAGAAAGTGGGAGTAGGAGTAGATGGAGTTAGACAAAGTAAGAAGTAACTTTCTTGAAGATGGTAGAATGGCACTGTTTACTTTTGAAAGGTAAAGTACTTCTTTTTACAATAAAATTAATTCCATATGTTAACAGTATTATTCATTTGCTATCTCCATTAAAGATGACATAAAATACGTGTGGAGAAATAAAGTTACTGCTTGGCCTTGGTAGTTGGGTAATGACATAGTACCAGATGTAGAAGGCATCTGTGTAGATAGCTTGCTGCTCTTAGATGAAGTAAATAAGACTGATGTTGTTGAAAAAGATTAATCATGAGATTGAGGATACTAGAAGGAAGGAAAATGTTATTTGTGCAGAAGTAAAATACAGGGTTAGAATAGAGATGATAAGGAAACTTTGAGGTCTTCAGGGATTTTGTTACATAAAGTATCTAAGTTGTAGGAGGTATTTGATACCCTCTAATGTCTATTGTGTTTGTTTTGTTTGGGTAAGATATATTCTATGTGTAAATTTCAGCATAATTTTCTTCTACAGGATTCTGGAGCGAAGCAGATGTTACTCGACCTTTTGTCTCCCAGGCTGTGATCACAGATGGAAAATACTTTTCCTTTTTCTGCTACCAGCTAAATACTTTGGCACTGACTACACAAGCTGATCAAAATAACCCTCGTAAAAATATATGTTGGGGTACACAAAGTAAGCCTCTTTATGAAACAATTGAGGATAATGATGTGAAAGGTTTTAATGAAGATGTTCTGCTTCAGATAGTTCACTTTCTACTGAATAGACCAAAAGAAGAAAAATCACAGCTGTTGGAAAACTGAAAAAGCATATTTGATTGAAAACTGTGGGAATATTTAAATTTTACTGAAGGAACAATAATGATGAGATTTGTAACTGTCAACTATTAAATACATTGATTTTTGAGACAAATATTTCTTATGTCAACCTGTTATTAGATCTCTTACTCTGCTCAAATTCATCACTGAAAGATTTAATTTTAGTTACCTTTTGTTGATTTAAAAATAATTGCATTTGACTGATAAGACAAATTGAGTTATTGAACTATTAAATGCACATTTTAATATAAATGCAGAAATCCCAAATAAAATGCTAACATACTGAATTCAGTAATTAAAAGAACCCACTGCAGCTGGGTGCAATGGCTCATGCCTGTAATCCCAACACTTTGGGAGGCCAAGATGGGTGGATCGCTTGAGTCCAGGAGTTTGAGACCAGCCTGGGCAACATGGCAAAACCCCATCTCTGTTAAAAATACAAAAATGCCTGGCCTGGTGGTGCATGCCTGTAATCCCAGCTACTCCGGAGGCTGAGGCACAAGAATCGCTGGAACCTGGGAGGCAGAGTTTGCAGTGAACAGAGATTGTGCCAGTGCACTCCAGCCTGGGTGACAGAGCAAGACTCTTGTCTCAAAACAAACAGAAGAACCCACTACAGCAGGATACAACTAATCAATTCAGTAATGGACTAATGTTAGGAAGTAATGCTAATACAGAACATTAGTTGTTCAAAGGAGAAAAATAAGGCTTTGATAGAATTCTCAGTCTTGGTTTTAAAAGAAAAGAAAAGATAGATATTAATAGGACAGTGTAATGGTGAAACATAAGGGATAACCCCATTGAATTCAAATTAAGCTTTGAACTTTATATGCTTTATTTGCTAATCCATTCCAAGTGCCTAGATTCATAGAAGTAAGAAATCAATAAATGTTTGTTGAATGAATTTGAATTAATGAATTTAAGGTAGTCAACCTTTTTAGTTTGAGATCTGGTATCTCTTCTTATTTATTTACTTTTTTTTTTTTTGAAACAGACTTTTTGCTCTTGTTTCCCAGGCTAGAGTGCAATGGCACAGTCTCGGCTCACTACGACCTCCACCTCCTGGGTTCAAGTGATTCTCCTGCCTCAGCCTCCTAAGTAGCTGAGATTAATTACAGGCATGCACCACCATGCCCAGCTAATTTTTTGTATTTAACAGAGACGGGGTTTTGTCGTGTTGGTTAGGCTGGTCTCGAATTCCTGACCTCAGGTGATCCACCCACCTCGGCGTCCCAAAGTGCTGGGATTACAGGTGTGAGCCACTGCACCCGGCCTATTTATATCTTTTATTTCTTAGCAAAATTTAGAGTTTCTTTTATCTCCATGCATTTCCTATGTATGCTTACATTTTTGTGTAGTTGGAAATGGATTTTTTCTTTCCAATTATGTACTTCTTTATAGTTTTTAAAAGTGGCTTTATATAGGTGATACTGATAGCTATATATTTATGTTGTAAAGGACCAATTTAAGTTGTTCATTAAAGCCAATAATTTTTCAGCTGATTCTCATGAGGTGTATATAAGCAATCTGATTTGCGTTCTTCTGAAACTGCTTATCAAATAGATGGCCATTAGCCCCTAAATGGCAAAATCCACTGGACAGTTTTCTGTATTGTACTCAGTAAGGTCTGACATATTTTGCATGGTTGACCACTCCTTCGTTCTTAAAATAGTCTTTTTTTAATTGCCTTCAGTGAAACATGCTCTTGGTTTTCCTCCTGTCTCATTTGCTATTCTGTCATATTTCTGTTTGCTGTTCTTCCTCTCACTTTTCTTCAAATATTGGTGTACTTTTTTTTCTTTTCTAGACTCCATTTTTGTCTAACCACACTCTCCCTAGATGATTTTATCAAATTCCATGGATTTAAATATATTTGTAAGCACATTCAGAATTAGTTTGATTTCAACTTTGTGTTTTGTATCTGAATGATAAGCATCAGCATTATAACTAAACAGACTGTGTGATTAAGATTATGGACAATTTTTCCCTCTAGTTATCTAATTTTCATAATTACCTCTAGAATGTGAGAACATTATTTTTATGATCAGAAAGTATTTTAAGAAACTAGCTGAGTGGACTCTAATATGGAACCATCAACATGTATCAAATTCCACTTAATTATAAGCAAATTCATTGTGAAATTATATTTGAAAAGGCATTTCATGATTACATTTGTTATTTAAGAAAATGTTATTTAAAGAAATTTACATAAGTTTCATTATATATGTATTTTAGCTTACTCATCTCTGGAAATGGAAAACTTAGATACTAGGCAAGAGGGCTTTAATTTTTTTTTTATGAGATATTTTAATAAACCAGTACTTAGGTCTTAATATTTGTGTTTTTCAAAAATTTATGTTAAAATCCTAACCCCCATGACTATAGTATTAGGAGATAGGGCCTTTTGGAAGGTGATTGGAGAGGGGCCCCACCTTCAGGAATGGAATTCGTGCCGTTATAAAATAAACCCAAGGTAACTTTTTCATCCCTTACACCCTGTGAGAACATGGTGAGAAGGCACCATCTATGAGCCAGAGAATAGATCCTCACCAAACACTGAATCTGCTGGTACCTTGATCTTGGACTTTCTAGCCTCCAGAACTGTGAGAAACAAATTTCTGCTGTTTATAAGCTGTCCAGTTAATGGAATTTTGTTATTGTAGCCCAAATATGCTAAGACAACCAATATAGTTAAAATTACTATGCCTGTTCTACTTTATAAAGTTCTAGTGTATGTTGTATAATGCTTACATTAAATAAAAGGTAAGGTTAACTTACATAAAACATGTTTAGATAGGATAATTGTAAAAATTATTTATTATTAGAGAAATTGGTAAAATTGTGGCTTTGGATAGAGGCAGGAGAAAGAAAAGAGCAAGGCACTGGTGAGAAAAATTGCTATGGAGAATATTGAGAATAGATACAAGGAGACCTACAGGTTTACAACATTAATATTGGCCAATACTTGATTGGACAGTTTGAATTTTTCGACGTGAAAGGCCTTTGTTCCCCAAAGTCTGTAAGGAGATTTTGTAAAAACAAACAACAATAGCAATAAAAAATAATCAGGGAAGATTAAGAGATTTCATAAGGAGCCAGAATTTATAGGTAATATTTAAATGGTATAGATACAATTACTATTTTGGTGAATAATAAGCACATGGTAGACTGAAATTTGGCAACAGCTACTGTGCAAATAAGCATATCTGTGATTATGGCTTATATCGGGTTGGGGACCCTTGTAAGCCATTCTTTTTAGTACAGGTTAATCTCCATTTCTCAATCACAGTTCTGTTCTTTTCATCTGTGGGAAATAATGAATTCTGTTTCAGATTTTGATTGTCTTTTATGTTCTTTGTCATCCAACAGAATTGCACATTTCACTTTGAAAAATTTTTATAACTAGCGTTTGACACTTGAAACTGGCTTTTGAGTCTTCTATAGTAGTTTGTGCAAAAGTCTGAGGTTTAATGTTATGATGGCCTTATTCATACTGTAGAAATATATACTGCAGCAATATGCACCCAAATGGTCAGTAAGCTTTTTAAATGAACTAGCTAGATTTTTAGTTTTGATTTTAATTCTTGGTTTGAATTACTGAAAGCTATCTTGACCTTAGGAAAATGAAAGCTTACATGAGGTTTAGCCACTTAAAACAAAGTATTTCTTTGTGTCTCCAGTTCATGTGAAACCTGACTTTTATTTACAATATTTATGTTATGAGCACTTTTATTAGGATCTTTTGAAGCCTTTCAAGAGTTTTCTTTCAGTTATTATTAATAGTACTAATAAAGAAGGTGAGCAGGATTTAAAGCTGAAAGGAGCATCAGAGATAATTAAGCTTTGTTTATGCCATTCATTGTTATCCTATGCAATGTCTTTTGTTTTTTAATTAATTGCCAATATTTAAGAAGAGGGTCATAGAACACTCATTATTCCAGATTCTTTTGAAAAACTGGAAGATCTGGCAACTACAGGTTTATGTTCTTGCATGTTAACAATATACAGGGGCTGGAATTACCTGCTCTGAGTGCCTTTAGATGTGCATATTCTCTCCGATTTGCCACAGTTCCCACCAATTCTCATTTCTCCTCTTTACTTGGCCCACATCATTGGGCCTATCTCATTAATTTCTATTAAATATTTTGTTACTGAGGCCATTAGTTTATGACCCCTGAGGCCAAGACAGCTGTTAAGAACTTGCATTATTGGTGGCAAAATTATACCTTTATGATTACTTACTAGGTTTTAGAAATGTCACTTTCCTAACGAGGTATTATGGTAATCATAAGTTCAAAAGAATTGAAGTTCATTTGAGATAATTAAATCAAAACCTCTAGTCTGAGTTGGAGGGTGATAAAGTTATCTGGAGAAATATATGAACTTCTGTTACCTTCCTCTTATGCTAAATGAATGGTAAAATGAATCCTGATTTGTTTAGGCAGTTTACTTATGAAGTTGGGAGAATTTTTTTTGTTTGTTTAAAGGACTGAGTCTGGCTCTGTTGCCTAGGCTCAAGTACTGTGGATCTTCGCTCACTGCAGCCTCCACCTCTTGGATTCAAGCAGTTCTCCTGCCTCAGCCTCCCGAGTAGCTGGGAGCCACCATGTCTGGCTAATTTTTGTATTTTTATTAAATGAGTTTTCACCACGTTGGCCAGGCTGGTCTTGAACTCCTGACCTCAAGTGAGCTGCCTACCTGGCCTCCCAAAGTGCTGGGATTATAGGTGTGAGCCACTGTGCCCAGCCTGAGGTTGGGAGAAATTTTGTCTATTTCTCTAGAACCAAAATTGGCAACCAGAGAGTATTTGGATGTTACACAAAATATTTAGTTTCCCTTTCTAGCCTAAATTGGGTTGTTTATAGCACCCCTCTCTCCATTTGAGAAAAATGGTTAGGATGCGTGTGCAGGGATGAGGCCTTATTAGAACAGAGAAGGTGCCCAAATAGTGGTTCAAACACAGGCTGGCTAATAAGCTGTGAGGTGACTTACCAGAAAACAACAACAACGAAAACCCTTGAACTTCTGCTTTCAACTTCTACTTTATGCTAGATTATTTGGTCCAATCTTCCTGGTCTAACACCTGACTACATATAACAACAAACATCTGCTTGAATGTGTTGGAAAGGTGATTATTAATTGCCAGGCTGATACATTAAATAAAATGGAAATCCCAAAAGTTGAACTTGCTATTCAGTCTGCTTTTGCTCTGGAGGGGGGATTTGTTAGCCAAGAAGAGGCTGAAAACATGAGTAGTGTTTTAATACTTTGGGAGACTAGAAGGACAAACCTTAAAAGTATAAGACCTCCAAGGTTGTGACTCTGGTAGAATTCTTTGGTTAGAGATCCTGAAGGACAGCATCCTAGGGATAATGGTGAAACAGAAGTAGGCCATTCACATAGAGTGTAGTTTAGAATCAAATCATCAAGGTGGCTTAGTAAATTGTGAGATTTTGGAAGTGAAGTAAGGTGACCTTAGGTTTCTGATGCCCCTAGGAACCTGAAAGATACAAACCTGGAGGAAGAATATTTTCCTAGGCCTCAAATTATTTGGGTGCTTTTTCAAATACAGTATCTCCACATACCCTGGATACAGGAGGAGAAAGACGGAATGAAAACTGGCAGAAACAGTAGACCCAAAGGGGCACCAAATAATTGCATTGTGAGGTAGACTTTTAAGTATGTTTACTATATTCAAGGAGATAAAAGATGGAAAATTTCCATATAGAATTGGAAACTATAAAAAAGTCACTGCAGATTTGTTAAAAAAAAAAAAAGCCAAATATAAATTTGAAAACTAGAAAAACTAAACAGTGAAAATTAAAAACTCCAAATGTGTTAGTTATCTATTGCTGTGTAACATATTGCTCAAACTTGACTTAACATACGTTTATTATGTCAGTTTTTGTTTGTCAGGAATCCAAGCATGGCCTAAGTGGGTTCTCTGCTTTAGGCTGCAATCAAAGCATTGGCCGGGGTAGGGTCTCCTCTGGAGGCTGAGCTAGGGAAGGATCTGCTTCAGATTTATGTAGTTGCTAGCGGGTTCTTGGACTGAGGACGTCATTAGCTTCCTGGCTGTTGGATGAAAGCATTCTTCAGTTCCTTGTCCCATGGACCTCTCGTTTAGGACAGCTTACAGCCTGGCAGCTTGCCAGAGGGAACCTATAGAGCCCATAGAGTGAGTCTGCTAACAAGACAACTGAAGAGAGAATTAACCAAACTGAAAATGAGAAAAAAATATTGAGAATTAATATCTTCGTAAACTTTGACACTATTACTCTGCCATCATCAGTAAGGGGGAATTGAAATATACCCATGCTGAGAAACAATGGAAGTAGTGTGGAGAAAAATATTAATAAAGATATATTTTAATTGAATGTAGGAGCTTAGAAATAAGGACAGTATTAGGGAAGGAAATGGATTATTAAACTAGATATTTAGGAATCCTCTTCATACTTATTCAGGACACCAGTGGGTACCCAATCTGTACTGTTTTTACTGATCTTTGCACAATTTGCTGCTCAGCGGATATTTTCAATGCGGATTGGTAACGTGTCAGTGGAAAACCAGTGGAAATGTATGTCTATTAATTACTATTACACATAATATTTATCTTGTTTTTATATTTTGTGCAGGATTTTCAAGGTGCTGGTATATTTATTTCTGAGCACTGTAAAGTTTTGTTTGAGAAATAAGTGTTTATTTTTAAATTGCGTTGTCTCATGGGAGGGTAACATTTGTAAATATACTTCAAATTAGTGTTGTTCCATCTGCTTTCTTTTTCCTGACTCAGAAACAGAGTGCTTTGACTGCTCTATGTCGGGGCCATGTTTTCCGCAGACTTGAACCCAAGCCAGGCCCTTGAATGTTCCCAGGCATGGATAAACTTGTTTAGACTGCCTGAAACACCAAAACATCAAACGTGTTGCTAAACACGTAAATACTAGCCCCAACCCTGAACCCGATTCCTTAAGCCCCCATATAAACTCCATATCCGATTCCCCATATCTAGGTTAGAACGTCTGTTGTCTCCCTGTCAATCATGAGGACTAATGCAGCACACAATGTATATAGTACTAATAAAGGCTTTGGACTTACCACTTCCTTCTTTGAAATCCCAACTGGTCCCATCTTAGGTTGGTTTAGGGCAGTCCCTTGTGGGAACTCTCCTGCTATTCTGTCTGGTTTTGGGCCTTACTGCAGTTGTGGTTTTGGGTGGTTGGAACAAGCATATATTTCAATAAATACATTTTTTAAATGTCCAAAAAACAACATGACACAACTGCAGGTCGAGAGCCAGTTTCAGTTTGTCCCATAAGCTTTCTGTCTTTGTTCAGTTTAGTTATAACGGAGAAAACCTCTTTAATGTTGACAGGATTTCTTTAGAAGAAAACCATTGCTATATCTGAAAGACCAGTTTCAACTGGCAAAATTGGACAAAAGCAGCAATTTGAAAAACCAAGCTACTTATAACTTGATAAAGTCCTCTATAAACTAAGTCATTATATTTCTCCTTTTAAATAAACCATTGTAAATTTAATGTTCGTATCAGTTAAGTATTAGTTTCCAGCTGGATTCGTGCTGAATAAAGTCCAGAAACTTTCTTTGTGATTCAAATAGATGCACAGGAAGCTGCGAAGGAAAAGAAAAGCATATGGTGAGTAAATTTCTTAATGCCAGGTATTACATTAACATGAAAGCAGCCAACATTCAGCATTCCTATTCATTTGGAACTCAATGAGAACATTCAGTTACTTATCACTGACTACTTAAGGGGACATTTGCCTATTTATTTACAATGCTGTGTAGAAGCATCCAGTAACATTTATGAATTTATTTGTATATATCAAATAGTATCTTATGTTCTAATGAATTTTATCCATTTCAGGTGGAGAATGGATGATTTAATTCTGAAAACTAGATTTTCATATAATTTTGTTTTTAGTTTCATTTTCATTTTTAAAATATAAGATTTTTGTTATTGCTATAAAATGCATCATCATTACAGAAAATCTGAAAAACAGTAGGGAAGATAATCTCATGCTGTTAATGTTTTGGTATATCTTTTATCTATAGATTTTTGCTGATATTTTATGTTTTTCAGGTTATACTATAGATAAAGGTTTTTACATTTGTATTTCATAATCACTTTTCCCCATTATACATTTCAGTATTCCATAAGTAGTCTTTGGGGGCATTTTGTAGATAATTGAATATAAAATTATTGTAAAATTAAACACTAACAGAAATACATAAACATGAAATTTTTGTAAGTTCACACTCATTACAGGGGGAAAAGGAATCACAACTTTTTTCTATTATTTAAAAAACCCAAGCATGATAATTATATAAGATTAGCAAATGTGGGTGTAAATATATTTAATGTTGGAATAGTTGACAAGTACACAGATGATTAAATCCTGACTTCCAATATATTTGCAAGATTTCCATATCTTACCACCTGGGTGTGATTCATAATCAGATAAATAAAGGATCTGTGTATTTGGAAAGCCTTAAAAGAAGTAAAAAATATCTATATAATTATCCTCTGGTAAAGTATACTTTGTTTCAACCCTTGGTACCTAGAGTTTTAAATGCCATTTGAAAGAACAATTCTAGAAAAGTTCTATCAATCTAATTATCATGTTACCTGAAAATATAAACAAGTTTAAAGTCAGTTTGACAGTTGAATCTGAAAGTCTAGATTGAAGTCGTGCTTTAGTCATTAGCTAATGACTTAGGACCAATAAATTTTTCTTCAGTTTAGTTTCTTCATCGAATATATTGAGTGGATTGGATAAGAAGATATTCTAAATCCCTCCTAACATGATGAATCATTCCTTCTAAGCTTCTCACTGCAGATGTAATTTGCCATTAACACTATTTTTTTAGCTTTCTTTTTTAAAACTCCTGTTTCCAAATGACAAAACAATAATATTCTTAAAGAGCTAGAGAATTAAGAGAGGTTAGCTTGACCTTTCGCTGAATTTCCTCAGTTGCAATGCTTTTCTTTCATACTGTTTTCTACCATAACAATATCCCCTGAGGCTAGACTCATACACTTTTAGAATAAAAGGAAATTTCATTATCAAGTGGAACGAATGATTCAGTGCTCAAATGTCCTCTCAAACACTTGCACCAAATATTCAGTTCCCTCTGTACTTGAAAGATAAAGATTTATTACCTCCCAAAGCTGCTACTTTTCCGGTTTGAACTATACTGATTATTAGAGAATGCTTACTGTAAGTTGAAATCTGTTTTCTGGTAGCTTCTACTCCTTCATCTTAGCGATACCTCTTTTTTTAATATATATATATATATATATACTTTAAGTTTTAGGGTACATGTGCACAACGTGCAGGTTAGTTACATATGTATACATGTGCCATGTTGGTGTGCTGCACCCATCAACTTGTCATTTAACATTAGGTGTATGTCCTAATGCTATCCCTCCCTGCTTCCCCCACCCCACAACAGGATCCGGTGTGTGATGTTCCCCTTCCTGTGTCCATGTGTTCTCATTGTTTAATTCCCATCTATGAGTGAGAACATGTGGTGTTTGGTTTTTTGTCCTTGCGATAGTTTGCTGAGAATGATGGTTTCCAGCTTCATCCATGTCCCTACAAAGGACAAGAACTCATCATTTTTTATGGCTCCATAGTATTCCATGGTGTATATGTGCCACATTTTCTTAATCCAGTCTATCATTGTTGGACATTGGCTTGGTTCCAAGTCTTTGCTATTGTGAATAGTGCCACAATAAACATACATGTGCATGTGTCTTTATAGCAGCATGATTTATAATCCTTTGGGTATATACCCAGTAATGGGATGGCTGGGTCAAATGGTATTTCTAGTTCAAGATCCCTGAGGAATCGCCACACTGACTTCCACAATGGTTGAACTAGTTTACAGTCCCACCAACAGTGTAAAAGTATTCCTATTTCTCCACATCCTCTCCAGCACCTGTTGTTTCCTGACTTTGTAATGATCACCATTCTAACTGGTGTGAGATGGCATCTCATTGTGGTTTTGATTTGCATTTCTCTGATGGCCAGTGATGGTGAGCATTTTTTCATGTGTCATTTGGCTGCATAAATGTCTTCTTTTGAGAAGTGTCTGTTCTATCCTTCCCCCACTTTTTGATGAGGCTGTTTTTTTCTTGTAGATTTCTTTGAGTTCATTGTAGATTCTGGATATTAGCCCTTTGTCAGATTAGTAGATTGCAAAAATTTTCTCCCATTCTGTAGGTTGCCTGTTCACTCTGATAGTAGTTTCTTCTGTTGTGCAGAGGCTGTTTAATTAGATCCCATTGTCAATTTTGGCTTTTGTTGCCATTACTTTTGTTGTTTTAGACATGAAGTCCTTGCCCATGCCTATGTCCTGAATGGTATTGCCTAGGTTTTCTTCTAGGGTTTTTATGGTTTTAGGTCTAACATTTAAGTCTTTAATCCATCTTGAATTGATTTTTGTATAAGGTGTAAGGAAGGGATCCAGTTTCAGCTTTCTACATATGGCTAGACAGTTTTCCCAGTACCATTTATTAAATAGGGAATCGTTTCCCCATTTCTTGTTTTTGTCAGGTTTGTCAAAGATCAGATAGTTGTAGATATGCGGCGTTATTTCTGAGGGCTCTGTTCTGTTCCATTGGTCTATATCTCTGTTTTGGTACCAGTACCATGCTGTTTTGGTTACTGTATCCTTGTAGTATAGTTTGAAGTCAGGTAGCGTGATGCCTCCAGCTTTGTTCTTTTGGCTTAGAATTGACTTGGCAATGCGGGCTCTTTTTTGGTTCCATATGAACTTTAAAGTAGTTTTTTCCAATTCTGTGAAGAAAGTCATTGGTAGCTTGATGGGGATGGCATTGAATCTATAAATTACCTTGGGCAGTATGGCCATTTTCATGATATTGATTCTTCCTACCCATGAGCATGGAATGTTCTTCCATTTGTTTATATTCTCTTTTATTTCATTGAGCAGTGGTTTGTAGTTCTCCTTGAAGAGGTCCTTCACATCCCTTGTCAGTTGGATTCCTAGGTATTTTATTCTCTTTGAAGCAATTGTGAATGGGAGTTCACTCATGATTTGGCTCTCTGTTTGTCTGTTATTGGTGTATAAGAATGCTTGTGATTTTTGCACATTGATTTTGTATCCTGAGACTTTGCTGAAGTTGCTGAAGGAGATTTTGGGCTGAGACAATGGGGTTTTCTAGATATACAATCATGTCATCTGCAAACAGGGACAATTTGACTTCCTCTTTTGCTAATTGAATACCTTAAGTATTTAGGAATCTTCCCCATTTCTTTTTATCAGGTCGAAGTAAGTAAGTACATATTTTAGGGTCTTCTGTTCTTGAGGGTTTTTTTTTTTTGTTTTTTGCTTTTTGTTTTTTTTCCTATTGGACGTTTGACACCTATATTTTTCTCTGGCATTTTGGAAATTTGCTTCCCAAAGTCAAAAATATAATGCTTAACTTTTCCCGATTTGGCCAACATCAACTTTAAGATTCTGTGGTTATCTTTCTACCAAGAGATTTGTCAATTTTACTGTCCCAATCATTTCCTTTTTACTGATTAGAATTAGGCCTTTGTGTAGCTGTTCACCTAATTACTTCCTCTACCTTGTGAAAAAGAGCAGGGACACTAACATTTGCTGGGTGCCTACTACATGCCAAAAGTACTTAATCGCATGCAGTAATGTCATTTAATCTTCAAAACAACTCTCCAAAGGAAGTGTCACTCTCCTTGTTTGATTTCTTGCTTCCCAAATGGAAGGTCCTTTGTATTAATAGTATCTGTCAAATTTCATACAATACTTAAATATGTTCTTGATACATACTTCAATATAACCAACAGGATGAGGCAGTATTCGACAAAGTAAAAAATAAGATGAATATTTTTAGTGATTTATAAGTTACTTGAGGAAATCATGCTGTTTATGCTTTTCCTTTTTAGGTATTCTTTGTGAATTTTGCTATTTGTGTGTGAATATATCTGTTTCGATAATGAGTAACCATATGAAATGGATAATCGTATGAAAATTCATTTGTAATTCAGTAGATTGCCAGGGATTTTAGGTTGGTTATGGAGGTTTTTTTTTTTCTTTTGGAGAGTGAGGAGATTGGCATACAGTTTCAGATTGTTTATCTGAAAGTTGGAAGTGTGACTAAGCTCGAAGAAAGGAAGAGAGGGACAAAGAAAGGCAGGAGGTGCCCCTAAGTGGGAACCTACCAGGACATTCAAAGAAAGAGCAGTAAGTTCTGAATGTGCTGGGACAACCTGGGTGATATGCATGGATATGGGCTGTGGAAGCTGAGCATTTTAATGATAACTTAGGGAAAGGAGGCATGGCCATGATGTAAAACTCTCAAATCCCAACCCCTAATCCAACCTTAAAATCTGAGTCTTCTAAAGGGCTGTTGTAACCATGAAAGGACCATAAGAAAGGCAATTCACAGAAAATGAGGCCATGTGGCCAAGAAATATAAGAAAAACAGTAAAAGCCCTTAATCTCAATAGCAATAGAGTGGATGCAAATGAATATAATGAGTTACCATGTTGTTCTTACTGGATTGGAAAAAAAATTAGAATGTCTAAATAACATGTATCATCCAGGATGCGGTAAAATGGGAGCTCTTGTACCCTGCAGGCAGGCATTTAAATTGGTACAACCACTTTGGATTGCTGCTTTGTAGTATCTGGTGCAACTGAAGATGAACATGCCCTGTGACACAGCAACTGCACTTCTAGGTCAATACCCTAATTATATTCTTACTGTGGTTCACAAGAAGGTATGTAAGAGGTCATTCCCTGAGCACTGTTTAGAATAGGGGCAAACTGGAAATCCTCTAAATGTCTATCAATGAAGGAATAGATAAATTGTAATATGTTCATATAAAATACTGCATAAATAAGTGAAATTTATAAATATACTAACATGAATGAATCTTGAAAATAGAGTTGGGAGATAAAAGCAAGCTGTTGAAGAACATGGTCAGTATCCTCTCACTTACGTAAGTTAAAAACTCCAAAGAACATTATCTAAATTGGTAATGGCATAGACGTGTAGTAAAATATAAAAATATTAACTAAAAGCTCTATACACTTCAGGATATTGTTAGTATAGTAAGGCAGGAAGTGGATAGCATTGGGGTCAGACAGTGGTTATGTTTGGTGGTTATGTTTGGTTACTTTAGTTATGTTAGTAACATTTTTTTTTTTAAAGAAGGATCCGGAATAATTATGGTAAAATAATAGTATTTGCTGAAACTAGATGACTGGTGTATTGGATTTCATACACTATTTTCTAAGTTTGTTATGAACGCTTAAAATATATATGTATGTAGTAAAATTAATGTAAATTTGTACAAATAAAAATAAATGGCATGTGATATATGGCAGAAGCTGTGTGTGTGTATGAAAAACAAAGGCAGGCAGGGCAAGTTTCTGGGTAGCATAAGCATGGAACAATCCTAGGAATATGAAATTGACCTAAATATACCAGCTTTTCTGGAGATTCCACAGTCCCAGATGATTGATGATCTAATACAACTTTCTAGTTTTATTGATAATAGGAGCAAGAAGGGTTAAGTGACTTTCTCCAAGTTGCACATACATAAGTGGTAGAGCTCGGTCTAGAATCCAAGTGTTCTGAGTCCTGTCCAGTGTTCTTCTTCCTACATTGCCGCAAATGAGTCCTTCATGTATAGCTCATGACTTGCATAAGGTAGATAATTTTGTGAGCTGTTTTTTACAGATTCCCTTTTATTTTATATTCTACTAGGTCTATCTATAGTAAAAGGCATTTAGAAGTGGTGTTAATATTAGCATGCCCAAAGTAACTCTGAGATGATATCATTTACTTCCATATGGGAATTTTCCAGTTAGTATCAAGCTTGAGATTCAAGTGGAAATTAGCTTTCAGGAATTTTTGCAATATAAAATTTATTACATATTGACCTAGTTCTGTGTACCAAGCGAGGCTCGAAGTAGTAGTACAAGTATGTTGCTATTACACCCAAAAATAAGTTATCTAAAAGTTCTGCTGTTGTCTGTATTAACTACCTGATTTTTTGGATTAAAAGATTGATAATATTGTTTCTTTCTAACTATAGTTAGGAAAAAAGGAAGTGTTCAAATTAGTTTATTACAATCCAGATCATCTTATCTCTTCCTAACAACCTAGATAAATGTATTTGTGACTAGCAAAATGGAACATTTTTAGTGCTGTCAGATATTTTGTAGAACCACATAAATTTTGTGGAGAAGTAGTTATATTTTTAGTAAGGGAATTATTTCCTCTGGAAAAAAGCACTGAACATGGAAGCATTAAAACAAGTGACAAGGAATGGAGGTCATTTATTGTACCCATCCTCTCTGTCCTATATAATCACTAAGCATTCCTAGGGAATAGAGTGCAAATCTGGGTATTGGGAAATAGATTTTTGCTATTTTGATAATTCCACCTATATCAGTTATTTACAGTATGTTATTTCTGCATCTGAAAAAATTGATTTTAATACTAAATAATCCAGAGATACAGAGTGAGAAGTTATTAATTAATGCTTATTAAATATAGTAGCTACAAGTCTTCAGTATTAATGTTTCACAATTTATAATGGTAAGATACCTGCAATGGAGAGACATTGGACATGGGGGAAAGTAACAAAACATTTAAGCAGGAACTGACTTTAGTGGGTAATTGGGATCAGTATTGAACCTATACGGTGGAAGAGTGACATAGCTTGAATGATATGATTTGGAGGATACAAAGGCCTCTTGAAGGAATAGTTTGTTTCTGTTCCATAATGTCTGGGGTCTCAGCTGGTAAAACTCAAATGCTGGGAGTGACTCCATACCTAGGGGCTGGGATCATCTCGAGCCATCTTCATTCACAGGTCTGGCAATTGATACTGGCTCTTGGCTGGAATCTCAGCTGGGGCTAGTTGACCAGAGAACATACATGTGTCCTCTCCATATGGCCTGGGCTTTCTTACAGGATAGTGGTATTAGGGTAGTTGGATTTTTTACATGGTGGCTTAAGACTCCAGAAGCCAATGCGTAAAAAGATCTAATGGGGGTTGCAAGGCCTTTTCTGACTTAGCCTCAGAAGTTTCATAGCATCATCTCTATTGTAATCAATTGGTCAAAACAATTACAAGCCCACCAAGATCCAAGAGAAGGGGTATAGACCCCACTTCTTGATGGCAAAAATATCAAAGAATTTTGGATGCATGTTTAAACCAACATAAGCTACGTGGGTTGAAAGTCACCAAAATCAGAAAGGAACTGTCTGTGAAAATCACTGCCTGTGAAAGGAACTTAGCTCTAACTAAACCACGGCTGCTGCTGGCAATCCAAGTGTTGCTCTAGAGATTTATCTGAGGCTCTTGTTTCAGGAAGCCCTCCTGAAACATTGATACCATTACATTAGCAGGGACAATAAGGACCCTCACCTCAGGCTCATTACAGGCTTTCCATTACCACCTAAAAGAGAGCAGCAAAAATTAGGGGCTTCCTGCAAGCTTACTTGCTTGTCATCACATCAATCTACTAAAATATTCAATGTCAACCTACTCAATTATCAATGTATGAACAAATTTTTCAGATGTAAACACTACTTTTAGTACAATTTTAAGGAATCTCCTTCCTTAATGTAAGTCTTCGTATATAATATGGTCTTCTAGGAGTACTATTTGTGCTTATATGTATACCAATGTCTTCATGCTTGGCAGTAGGAGAAGAGAAGGGAAGTTGGGACGGAAAAGAGTAGTGATAAGAGAAGATATAAAGCTGTTTTTAATTTTAAATTAAATCCACAAAGACTAAATTTGATGAAGGTGGTGGGGTGTTTGGAAACATCCCAGACATAATGGTTTTTCAGAGGATGGTTTTCATATTCTTTATATTCAAGTTTACTTTTTCCTAATAATAAAAAATATAAAGGAGTCAAATATTTTTAGATGCCTATGGATTTTGAGAATCTTCCCTCACTCCAGGTTTATTTCTGAGCTCTATTATTCTTTTCATGTATATGAGGCAAATACAATTAAAATTTAAACATAAAATACAGTGTTGCTGCTTTTGCTGTAACACATAAAGTAAGCATAAATGAGTCTCAGTTACACAGACATAACAAATAATCATCCATCCAGGAAAGTAATTTAAAACAAATTATAGTCAGGGAACTACAACTGATACTTTTAACTGTTGATATAAAATATGAATTAGATTGTAAAAAATCAAGAAAATATTTAATTATTATAAACTAGGTATATATGTGTGTATCTGGAATGAAAATTTGTAGAAATAGATAAAAAGCCACAAAATCCTTTTAGTCTTAGAAATAATAATCTTAAAATGCTTTTAGTAAATTACAAAGCTTTTGTTGTCAAAAAGTACTATAGTCTGATTAGGAATTACATTTTCTGTGATCTATGCCATAGACCTCTCCACATGTGCTAATTTTCCTGAAATGTAAATGAGCAATGTTTATGAAAATAGCTTATTTTATTAATATTTGATGTTATAAAATTCATAATTTCTCAATTTCTTGAATTTGAACAAAAATATATAAAACAACACATCAGCATGGGATCATGGAATTTTCTGTTGCTGAAATATTTATTTAAGTAGTCATGTTCGCTGCGGATATGCTTTACTTTTAATCATTGGTAATCTGTGGATAAGAGAAGTCAGAGTTAGCTGAGGATTCGTTTCAAACCGTAGCCTCCAAAGTTTTGAAACTGCGCCATCTCTGAGCTTGTCTGCAAAATTGAAAATCCTGCTGTTCTAAGCTTTTGATACCTGGTAAGAGTATGTCACATTTCTGAGATGTTTTAGAAGAGGAAAAATGTTTTACGAACCATTGCTTTTAACAAACCCTCATGTGTTAAAATCTAGATTTACATTACAGACAGATAGGGGTACTAGCTTTGTTAAGATATTCCAAACATTTTGCATGTTATTACAAGGCTTCAATGGACATGTGTACCTTAACATTTTTTCAGCCTCTCTCTTCAGCCAGAATTTGCTCCTGAGAGGCAAATTCGTATCTCCAGACATCTCTACCTGAACATCCCAAATATGCTCATAATCAACATGCCCCAAACTGCATTCATCAGCTTTTTGTCCTTTTCAATATTCCCAAACCAAGGGTTGGCACTACTACTTGCATAGTCTTTCAATCTAGACACCTGGGAGTCATTTTTTACTTTCATTCTTCCCTTCCCATACTCAGTCAGTCACCAAGTCTTGCAGATTCCCAAAGATGTTTCCAACTCACCATTCATTTCTTCCCTTATCAATACTTACCTTATTTCAGATCCCCATCATGGCTCCCCTGGACAATTCCAAGGGTCTTCTAAGGTTCCTTACTCACAGTCTCATTACCCTCTAGTCAGCCTTTACAATGCAATCAGAAAGATCCTTGTGGCATACAAACCTTTTCCCCCTGAATGAAATCCATGCTTCTAACCAAGCCATGCAAGACTTCTTGTTTTCTTTCTAGCCTAAAGTCTTGTCATTCTTTACCTCCTATGATTTAGCAATCATGATGGAGTTGACTTTCACTAAATGTACCAAATTAGCTTTTAGCTTCTTTCCTTTTATGTTTGTTTGTTTGTTTACCTGCATAGAAAATTGGTTCAAGGCATAGCTTCAGTTTTCCTTGATCTGTGAACTTTTCCCTGGCTCTTCCACATAAATTGAGACTCTCCTCCTGTTTATCCCATCATATACTCACTGTATTGTGCTTCATTGTTCCTAGGTTCCCTGAGAGTATGCATTGTGTTTGTTCTTTGTTCAATTGGTGGCACATTTATAAAATGCTTGTTACATAGTAGTGCTCAATAAGTATCTGACTAATGAATTAATATATCACCTCAATTAGAACTCTAGACACAATTAAAATATACTTTACCATGCAATAATTCAAACTTTTGAGTTACAAATATATTGAATCTCCTACTGGCTTCACTCATAATCAATAAGAATATTTTTAAAATGTAATTTTCTCTGATTTAAATATATTCATCTTCTGGGGGAAAATGCAGTTTGGAATTGTAGCAGATTATCACATAGTTGCAGGAAATTATAGATATCAACACATTTATTATCTTTACTGTCTATTATGTGTCTTTTCCCCCTACAATCAGCAGAATGCTTTGTATATCATATTTGTTCTCTTTTGCAAGGCACTGTGTGTGGGTGTTCTGATGTGTAATTTGCCCATGCAAAAAGAAAAATGACTGCTAGAGGAAAATGTAGGCGGTGTCTGTTCTTACCTTTGGAAAAAAAAAAAAATTGTTATATAACTGGTCCCAAACTCTGAAAAAATTTTCTATCTTAAGGACTTTTTTTTTTTCCCTCCACATGATTGTGACTGCAATTGATATAAGACTTCTAGAATCATCTTCATTCATTCAGTGAGTGTTTATTGAACATTTAATACTTGTCAGATATTGCTCTGGATGTTGGGGTTAGTAAAATGAATAAGACAGAATCCCTATCGACACAGTGATTGTAGCCTAGGAAGAAAGGCCAGTGAGGAGACAATACAATAATAGATATTATAGTATTATAGTAGGTAGCCTGAACAAAGCTAAACTATTACCTGGCCCATCTCAACAGGATGTTGTCCCAGAGGGTGTGGCATGCAGGAGGAACTCAATCCAAAAGTGAAAATCAACTTATTTTTCTGTATATTCTTAAAAAATGCCAACAGTGATTAGTGCATGATGCACTGCAAAATATCCTAAAAATCTGCTGTGCACACCCACCTCCCATAGTCAATCATCACAGTAAGGGCCCCTGCCTGGGATCTCACACCTAGTTATTGGTTAATTTGCCCCCTCCCCCTTTCTCATTCATTGTCTCTCCCTCTCCAAAACTTTCTATGAAAATTCAGACCACTCTTAGTCTTTTCTATTTCTCCTTTTCCTCCTTTTTTTCCAAATCTTTTTCCCCTCAAGCATAGAATTTGCCTGTCTTCATGTAAGTAATATAGTTTTGTGGGGGTTTTGTTGGCTCTGCCACTTCATACCTACCTATATCAAAATCCTGACTAGTAAAATGACCAATATAATGAATTGCTCAGAGCCAAGCAAGGATAGGGTAGTGAAGGAAAATGTGAATATTTATGCATTGTTATTTTTCCCAATCCTACTAAGAAATTATGGCAGCCCATCATATCTTCTTTCCAAAACTGGGATTCAATGAGTAAATATAACACTTTCCAATTGACACAAAGTAAAGAGGAACCATAATTATTAAGCTCTCAACTGGGTGCAGTGGCTCATGCCTGTAATCCCAGCACTTTGGAAGGCCAAGGCGGGAGGATCACCTGAGGTCAGGAGTTCGAGACCAGCCTGTCCAACATGGCGAAACCCTGTCTCTACTAAAAATACAAAAAGTAGCCAGTGTGGTGGTGCACGCCTGTAATCCCAGCTACTCAAGAGGCTGAGGCAGGAGAATCGCTTGAACCCAGGAGGCAAAGGTTGCAGTGAGCCGAGATTGTGACACTGCACTCCAGCCTGGGCAACAGAGCAAAACTCCGTTTCAAAAAAAAAAAAAAAAAACAAAAAAACTGTTAAGCTCTCTAGTAGACCTAAATATGCTTATGAAAAACACATTTTGCTGCTAAAAAGGAATGGGACAATAACAAAAAAAGAGAATTCTAGATAAAACTTGTTAGAACAATTTGTCTTGGGAAATTCTGAAATGAAAACCTTTAGTCCTTGACTAAAGAGGTTTCCATCTTTGGAAAATATACCAAATTCAAAATAGGCCGGAATCGAGTTGTAATGTGCATTTGGGTCAGTATGAGAGTCTTGTGCTGATAATTTGTTCCTCTCCTAAACACAGAAACATTTTATTAAGTCTATCCAAAGGACTTTTGCAATTTTCTAGTCAAATCTCTTCCACAAAGTGTTTGATAAACAGCCATTGACGCTCTTCAGGGTCAATCTGGAGGAGTTGGGAAAGGTGGGAAGTGTGGGGGAGGGTTTCCCACGAAGAAAGCATCTGACCTATGTCTTAGACATGGAGTAGGGTGCCAGTAGATGGAGAAAGGAAAGAAGGACATCCCTGGTTAGTTGAATAGCACAACATATTGAGAGAGATGATTGAAACATATTGTGTTTGCAGAAAATCCAGTAATTTTATATTGTGGGGACAAAACTTAGGAAAAGATGTAATGGGGGATAAAGATAGGAAATATATTTTGGGAAAGTGGTGAATTTTCTGCAGGCCACCACAAGGAATTTGAAGTTTAGTCTGAAAGCAATGAAGAGTTCAATCCAGCTAATAATGGGAAGCTTCCCACTATTCTTGAAGTTTAAATAAAATTTTCTTTCCTCTGAAGACAGATGAATGAATGAATGACTAAAGGAATCACTGCCACAAGTTTCTTTATTTTTTTAATGCAAAAATAATTTTATTATTCATTGTTTCCATTTTGCACACTGCTTGGGAAAGGGCTCCAGGATGAAATGACCCCTGGGGTCCAGAGGCTCCTTGTGCTGGAGAATGAGTCTTTCAAAGAGGTATTCACCCAGCCTGCTTGTGGAGGAGGTTGGCCAAGTGGTCATCCAAAAGTAGTCCACACCCTCCAGGGTGACATCTTTCCAGTGGAAATAGAAGTCCAGAGAAAGGTATAAGAGACCCGCGATGCTGGGGACCCGGTGGTTAACAGTAGTGACCTACACTGTGAGTCAGAGTAATGTGTTGGATGTGGTGCTCGTGGTTGGTTGGTAACAAGGAACTGATACACATACACACACACCCCATAACCCCATGAATACAACAGCAACAAAAAGTAAAAGGCATTAACTGATCCTGGAAGCTAGGGCTTAGATGAGAAGATGGTCCTGGAGGTTGCTACTGGAGAGGAGATTGGAGCATGGTTAGAGCTGAAGGGGCAGAGTCCCCAGAGTCTGTGGCATGCAAACACTGTTGAAACAAACAGTGGATCCACTGGACCAGTGCATGTCTTGTGCCTTTGCACATTGTTTTACATGCACATAACCAAGGATGGCTTCAAGATCATGGCCCAAGTATTAATCGAGAAAAAGGGATACATAAAGTAAGAGCATGATAGTGCTTATCCTAGTGAAGACTTCTCTCTTGGTTGCCATAGTCATTGACTAAGCACTTCGTGGGAATAAATGTTCCAATAGCGGAGACTTCCACCATTAGCAGAACCATCAGCTCATATTTATTTCATGCATATTTCACTCGATTACTTGAAAAGACATATTTCTATGACTACATTTAGAGATAAACAACACTGGGACAGATCTCCTAACACCATAGATTTTTTTTTCTAATTCACATACATTATTTCTGGCCTTTCCAGATATAAAATAGAATAATTATGGCAAGGATAATTGCCACAACTTTAAAGAAAAGGAACCTGAATTTAAGAGGGATTAAATAATTTGCTTAAGGCCACATAATAAGGGGAACCCAAACTCAAAAAGGACACAAACCCAAATGTTTCCAGTTCAGAGCCCATCGTTTTTTCTAAAACGTTACAATAAATCCTAAATATATTTTGATTAAAAATTATAAATGTATATTTTGACAAAATGTGGTCCATCAGAACAGTGAAAGAATGCTGTGCACAGTAGGCAAATACGTAATTTTTTTCCAAATCTATATTGATACATCAGTCAAATGCATGTAGGAGACAAAGCAGCCTATAATGTTTAACACAGTCAGTGTGGAAAGACTACCTAAAAATGCTGGGAAAATTATTCTTTTACTAGGAAACATACTCTTCACCTCCATTTGTCTTTGAAGACATAGCACAAGAAATTTGCCTGAGGAGCAATTTTGTGAAGCAAAAGATGCAGACAAATTTTAAGGAAGCCAAAAAGGCTAGGGAAGAAAAGTGCCCAAGGAAATGTCAATAAAACAAATGTATTTAATCTCGGAATGGTTATTTAAATGGAACTTTTCTTCTACTTTGAAGCTTAATAACAGTTTATTGTTTTTAAAAAATCTATCTTGATTATGCATAATGACAGGGTATATATCTTTGTTCAATTTCCCTCCCTAGGCTCTGGTGGTTAAATCACCCCCATATTCTTTACAATAGTATTTCTTGGTTTAATTCCCCTTCCCCCACAAACAGGGACATTCATAGTGCCATGCATGTAAGAGGTACTCATGAAATATGTGCTACTGATCTGAAGTCTGACTTAGCTTTATTATCCTGGCAGCAACTGTATATGCCATGAAATGGACAGAGAGGAGAAGTAGCAAAGAAACTCCCAGATAATAAAAGACTTCATAATTAGGCACTGAATAGTTGAGAAATATTTGAAATTAAATATAGTTGCCTACAAATATTAAGCTAATTAGTCATGTATTTTTATAACATCCACAATTGTTAACCACAGGCTGAAACAAGTGCTCTATGTTATCATCTTTTCATTTTAAGAAGATTAATCTTTCCTTTTTCTTCCTTTTTTTTCTTCAACACAATAAAGTCTTCATATAAGACGGGGGTAATAATACAACCTACTTTTTGGTGTAATTTTGAAAATCAAGTGAGATGATCCATTTAAAGTGCATACCATGTTGACAGCAATGTCAGCGTATTTTGTGGTAGGTTGTTCATATTGGATCCTTCTCTTTACCAGGCACTGGCCTAAGTGCCTTACCTAAATTATCTCTTTTTATCTTGACCTGCTTATTTTGGATAGGGTTCATGGTCACAGAGCTAATTAATGTTAATGACAATATTTGATCCTACGTAGTCTCATTTTAGTTTCTTAATTCTTAGTCACCACACCATAGTGCTTCTCAGTTTGGATATCTGTGACTTGTTCTACTTTCTCTTTGTAAGCAGCAAGCTCAGCTCTGCTGTGTTTTATAACAGTGTTTTATAACATGATTTTCAGATGTAGAAAACACTTAGATCCTTTGAGTTACTTGAGTGAAGTCCTTCAGCAATAAATTGTCAATGCAAATATCTCACATTAATGTTAAAATTTGATATGGTTTGGCTCTGCATCCCCACCCAAATCTCACCTTAAATTGTAATCCCCATGTGTCAAGGGAGGGACCTGGTGGGAGGTGATTTGATCATGGGGGTGATTTCCCCCGTGCTGTTCTTGTAATAGTGAGTGAGTTCTCATGAGAGCTGATGGTTTAAACGTGTTTGGCAATATCCCGTCTCCCTTTTGCCACCTTGTGAAGAAGGTGCTTGCTTCCCCTTTGCATTCTGCCATGACTGTGAGTTTCCAGAGGTCTCCCCAGCCATGTGGAACTGTGAGTCAGTTAAGCCTCTTTCCTTTATAAATTTCCTAGTCTCAAGTAGATCTTTATAGCAGTGTGAAAATGGACTAGTACAGAAAATTTATTCTGGGAGTTTGGGGCACTGCCATGAAAATATCTGAAAATGTAGAAGTGACTTTGGAACTGGGTAATGGGTAGAGATTGGAACAGTTTGAAGAACTCAGAAGAAGATAGAAAAATGTGGGAAGGTTTGGAACTTCCTAGAGACTTGTTGAATGGTTTGGACCAAAATGCTGATAGTGATATGAACAATAAACTCTAGACTGAGGTGGTCTCAGATGGAGATGAGGAACTTACTGGGAACTGCAGCAAATGTCACTCTTGCTATACTTTAGCAAAGAGATTGGCAGCATTTTGCCCCTGCTCTAGAGATCTGTGGAACTTTGAACATGAGAGAGATGATTTAGGGTATCTGGCAGAAGAAATTTCTAAGCGTTGCATTCAAAGTGTGACCTGGTTGTTTCTAAGAGCATATGGTCACATGCATTTACAAAGAGATGATCTGAAATTGAAACTTATATCTAGAAGGGAAATAGAGCATAAAAGTTTGGAAAATTTGCAGCAGACCATGTGGTATAACATAAAAACCCATTTTCTGGGGAGAAATTCAATCTGGCTGCAGAAATTTGCATAAGTAATGAGGAGCTGAATGGAAACCACCAAGACAATGGGGAAAATGTCTCCAGGACATTTCAGAGACCTTCAGATAGCCCCTCTCATAACAGGCTTGGGCGTCTAGGAGGGAAAAATGGTTTCCTGGGCCAGGCACAGGTCCAGGGCCCTGCTGCTCTGAGCAGCTTCAGGACATTGTGCCCTGTACCCCAGCCACTCCACTTCTTGGCTGTGACTAAAAGGGGCCAAGGTATAGCTCAGGCTGTTGCTTCAGAGGGTGCAAGCCCCAAGCCTTGGTGGCTTTCATATGGTGTTGTGCCTGTGGGGGTGCAGAAGACAAGAGTTGAGCTTTGGGAATCTCTGCCTCAATTTCAGAGGATGTATGGCAACACCTGGATGTCCAGGCAGAAGTCTGCTGCATGGGAGGAGCCTACATGGAGAACCTCTACTATGGCAAGGCATAGGGGAAATGTGGTGTTGGAGTCCCCACACAGAGTCCCCACTGGGGCATTACCTAGTGGAGCTGTGAAAAGAGGACCACTGTCCTCCAGACCCCTGAAATGTGGATCCACTGACAGCTTGCATCGTGCACCTGGAAATGCAGGCACTCGAGGCCAGCCCATGAAAGCAGCTGCAGGGGCTGCACCCTGCAGAGCCACAGGAGTGGAGCTGCCCAAGTCCTTGAAAGACCATCCCTTCCTTGCATCATCATGCCTTGGATGTGAGACATGGAGTCAAAGGACATCATTTCAGAGCTTTAACATTTAATGTCTGCCCCACTGGGTTTTGGACTTGCATGGGGCCTATAGCCCCTTTTATTGGTCTGTTTCTCCCATTTGTAATGGGAGAACTTACCTAATTCTTGTACTTTTATTGTATCTTGAAAGTAACTTACTTGCTTTTGATTTTATGTGCTCATAGGTGGAAAGGGACTTGCCTTGTCTCAGGCAAGACTTTGGACTTAGACTTTTGGGTTAATGCTGGAATGAATTTAGACTTTGGGGGACTGTTGGAAGGCATGATTGTATTCTGAAATGTGAGAAAGACATGAGATTTGGGAGGAACCAGAGGTGGAAATGATATGGTTTGGCTCTGTGTCCCCACCTAAATGTCATCTCTAATTGTAATCCTCATGTGTTGAGGGAAGGTCCTGGGGGTGGTGATTAGATCATAGGGGCGGTTTCCCCTATGCTGTTCTCATGATAATGAGTGAGTTCTCAAGATTTGATGGTTTAAAAGTGTTTAGCAGATCCCCCCCACCACCACCACCACCTCTTCTGCTGCCTTGTAAAGAAGGTACTTGCTTGCCTTTTACCTTCCACCATGATTGTAAGTTTCCTGAGGCCTCCCCAGCCTTTTTTCTTTATAAATTACCCAGTCTCAAGTAGTTCTTTATAGCAGTGTGAAAATGGACAAATACAAAATTCATTAAAATACCTCCAAATTTAATATGGAATTATGTTTACATTTAAGTTATCAATATCAAAAGCTCTATCAGTTGTCAATAAATATAACTAGGAATGTCCTAGAAGTAAATGATTACCCTTTTTCCTTCATTGCTGCAACAAGAAACATTGTTCTGGTGGAACATTTCACAAAATTATGAATGTTTTGAAAGAAAGAAATATGAAATCCCTTGGATTTTACTAATATACACAGTTCTCATAATATACTACTTATTTACCATGCTGGAGAAATAGCAACCATAAAAACAGCTGCAATTAAAATGTTACTAAAGCTTTTGTACAAATGGTAGATTATTAAAAACAAAATGTTATACCGATAATTTAAGGGACAATATAGAGTTTCTATATTTTTCCATTTAAAGGCTGTAGGTTTATGCTTGACTAATCCCTTTGACAATATCCCTGGCAATAGTATTTTTTGAAGTAGTTGGTGTTCAATATTTGTAATTTCATGTTTCCCAACATTCTGTTTTTCCTTGTTTATTTAAATAAAAAATTGTAAAACAGCCATGGGAAAATCGAAGAAATATAAAATCTATCACAGTTTAAGTAATGTGTCTGTGTCACAGTAAAGAGTTTATGTCTGAGGAGACAACTCTCTCATTCAGAGGACTACTGTAATTTAAAAAGAATATTTTATTCTACTGAAAGTCATATTCGGTGCTGCACCTAGCACCGAATCCCAGCTGTTAATATAATATTTAGCTGCTAGTCTAATGCTATTAACACCTAGGAGGATCTCAAAAAATATTTATTGAATGGATAAATTCTGGCTACTTAACAGAAACACTATAGATATGTGTGTGTGTGTGAGAGACAGAATGTGTGTGTGTGTAAATGTATGTGTATGTGTGGTTTTTAGATGGGAAAGACTAATTCATACACTGTCAAATGAAAAAATAACATTTTTAAACAAGGCTTCCGTGGCAAAGGCTTTGGAAGTAAAAGGTTATAAGCAGTTTAGAATCCAAACATGAGTGTAAAAGGTAAGTGTGAATGATAAGTTCATACAGTGTAACTGTCTTTTAATGCCCTCTATTTGGATACTTTATTTTGTAGACATTGTTGCCTCAAGATATTTGTTGAAGTATGAATTTTCTGGATAAAATTTAATGTAATTTTTTAAAAAAGTAACAATGCTCAATTACATTGTTTAAACAAGTTTGAACTAGGAAATATGTTATACAAGGATACATATTTTCTCTCAAGACTTCACATATCTGAGAATTTTGCAATTTCTATAGAAAACATCATCTTGTATGAGGAGAGAGGGCATTTTAAACTGCATAGGCAATTCCATCTAGTTTTAAATAGGTTGTGTTATAGAAATTCATTTGAAAGTTAATTTTTTGGAAGTTATAACCTATTTTCTTGTGGAAGCAATGTGAGAAATAGGACTTGGATTCCCAGGATGCCAGATGGTGTCATGGCTTGTCCAAGCAATTTAATGTAAAAGCTAGTGCTCTGGAGGAAGAAAGATCAGTATTCAAATTTCCAACTCTCTAAATATTAGTTTCCTTCACTCTAAAATTGTGCTAATTATAGCACACACTTCATTGCATCTATGTGGATTAAATGCGGTAATGTATTATTAAGTAAACTGCAATATTACTCAATTTTTTCAAGGAAGCCATTGTTAGCTATGGTTGTCACAAATCCTGTTAAAATCCACATTCCCATTCTATTTTTAATATCTTTATTGTATCCTTTCCCTTTGGGGACCCAGACATTGATAATGTTTAAAAATTATCCACACAATTCTCTGCTGTGCCAGGTAAGACTTCATGCCTTTCCTTATGTTCTTTTCTCAGCTGGAAATGAATCCATCTACTTTTTGCATTCAGGTCCTAGCTCAAATTGCTACTTCCTCAAAAGACATTTTTCCTATATGGAGAACCATTAAGAAAAATTCAAATGTTGGAGAAGTGCTAAATGCTAAGCAGAACTAGTTTTAGAGCTTAAAAAGGCCTTTGGATTTGTTGGTTTTGTCTGCTTTTAGGGGTGGGTGAAGCAGGTAGTCAGTGTAACAGTGGATCCTGGATTAGTAAAGCATCTAACACAGAAGAATGAAGTTACATGGAAATCCAGCTGAAGCTATGTGATGCATAGAAATAAGCCATATATGGGCAGACACATGCTCCAGTTCATTGTTATAATCATGCCATCTAGCACAGGGCTAGCTGTTCATTAACTGACTTGGTTACTTGTTTAAACGGGAGAGATGGAAGGATGAAGGGAGAAAATGGAAAATTAAGTTGTATGGAAATCCAAAAGTCTGTATTAAACTATACTCACTGAAATAAAATGTCACCAAAGGTAATGATTCTACATAAAGTAAAACCACCTGCTTGGTGCCTCTGTTTTATTCTCTGACCTGTGTTCATCTTTTACCTGTTTGTTTTTGACCTAAACAGATACATGTGTGTAAGACAGACTGAAGAAATAAAACAAGATGCAGAATTTATGCAGTCTCAGAATAAAGCATATAAATATAAATAATATTTTAATAGTTATTTTATGTTATCTATTATATTAATAACATATTATAAATTAATTAATACATTATAATATTAATATATTAATAATTAAGATAATAATATAGGAATCATATAATGATGTAAAAATAGGGAACTATCAATAAATATTAAAAAGTTGGCTGATGTGCATTAGAGACAATTTAAAACAAAACAAGTTATTAAAGAAAGATACTGTGGAAAGTGAGCTGTACTGGCAAGATTGCTGAATTTTTCAAATTTCTTATTTCTGTTTACCCTATATTTGCATGAGTATATACTAGGTATACCTGTTCCATGCATATTTTCTTGACTTTTCAGTTATTCTCATTTTTCATTAATAGTTTTGCTGTTTTTGTTAAAATAATACATACTTTTAACAATTAAAAGCATAGCAAAAATTACTACTAATATCACTCCTCAAAGCTAACCACTTAATAGTTGGAAAATTTTCTTCTCATTCTCTCTTTCTCTCTTACATCATATCCTTACATACTGCTTTTAATTTACTTCCTTTCACTCAAAATCTGTTTCAATATTTATAAATCATTATAGACATCGTTATCGTCATGGCAACAAAGTATTCCACTGGGTATATGTAAGATAATTTACAGGACAAGTGGCCCATTTCTAAATTGGAAGGTTGCTTCCAATTTTTCTTCAGTATACATTTATTATTCTTTTAAAAACATGTGCTTTCCTTATGCCAGAGATAAGCCCAGCTTAACAGTAATGGAAGATTAAGTAGTCACCCAATTTTTCTAAACCAGAAAGACTAAGCTTCTGAAGGGTATTTATGTTCAGTGGTACTAATGATTAAAAACAAATTAATGAACTAAATTCAAGCCTAGAAACCTCTAAGCTTTCTGATTAGGGTAGAGAAAACACAGGGATTTATAGTTTAATCAAGAAAATAATGAGGAAATGGAGGGATAATCACTTAGACCTAGAATCATTCATCTATCTAACTTGTGAAAATGTGTGTGTGCGCGTGTTTGTGTATGTGTGTGTATGTGTGTGTGTGTATTCAGCTTTCTGGAAAGATGAAACAATAAAACATTTTCGAAAAGCTGAAACAATGAACATAGAGCAAAGTGCTGCCTGTATCTTACTTTGAAAATCTGAAATGCTATTATGGAGAAAAATATTAGAGAACATCTGGCTTGCCTGATGTATTAATGTATTAATAACAGTACTAAAATAAAAACTTAGAAACTCCATCATGGAAATTAGGTAACAACAAACTTGTTTAAATGAGACATTAATGCACATACTTCAGGGAGGACTAACTAATGCGTGTGTTTTAAGACATTTTAAAGATAAGGGTTTGCTTTCATAAAACTATATTTTCTTGGCTGGGTGAGGTGGCTCATGCCTGTAATCCCAGCACTTTGGGAGGCCGAGGTGGGCAGATCACCTGAGGTCAGGAGTTTGAGACCAGCCTGGCCAACATGGCGAAACCCTGTCTCTACTAAAAAATGCAAAAAATTAGCCGGGCATGATGATGCACACCTGTAACCCCAGCTACTCAGGAGGCAGAGGTAGGAGAATCACTTGAACTCAGGAGGTAGAGGTTGCAGTGAGCCGAGATCGTGCCACTGTACTCCAGGCTGAACGACAGAGCAAGACCCTGTCTCAAACAAACAAACAAACAGAAAAACAAACAAACAAAAAACTATATTTTCTCAAGTATATGCTCTATTGAATTGTTATTCAGAAATATTTTTTAGTCCAAGAAGATTGTCTAAACACTGTCAGTGTAGCAGTGTAGTTGGGTATGAATATTTGCAGGTAACTTTAGAATGCCAGCTATCAAATCTAATTGACATGACTCAGTTTGATTCATTCTCAAAATATTCTGATTCACTTAAATAAGAAAGAGAAAAACAAAAGAGCAAACAAAAGATGAAAATTAAATCTTGACAAGAACTACAATAACAAGTACAGTCAGAGCAATTTTTCCTGGTCTTAAAATGAGAAGGCAATGGTAAGCCACATTTATTTTTTGCTCTAATTTGCAATTCCTCATTTAAGAAATAATTTCACATTTCATTTCAAACCATCATTATAAATATTCATATCCCTTGTGTGGCAATTTGGAATAGAGTAGGGTGGTGGGGGTGAGATAAAAGCTTTAACTCAATATTAAAAACCATAATGTTTTTTATCACAAGGCTTTTCAATTTCAAAACGCTAGGTAAACATGTTTATTTACCCTTATAACTTTCATAGCTCAATGCATGTAGTTATAGAATAAGAAAACTCCAGCCAGGCGTGGTGGCTCATGCCTGTAATCCTAGCACTTTGGGAGGCTGACGTGGGCGGATCACTTGGGGTCAGGGGTTCGAGACCAGCCTGGCCAAAATGGTGAAACCACATCCGTACTAAAAACACAAAAATTAGCTGGACGTGATGGCACGCACCTGTAATCCCAGATACTCAGGAGCCTGAGGCAGAATTGCTTGAACCTGGGAAGTAAAGGTTTCAGTGAACCAAGATCACACCACTGCGCTCCAACCTGGGCAACAGAGTGAGACTCCATCTCAAAAAAAAAAAAAAAAAAAAAAAAAAAAAGAATAAGAGAATAAGAAAATTCCTTTGGGAAGAGCAGGGTCAGATACACATTAGCATACTTAATTAAAACTCATATTATCTTATTTTCCATTTTTCTAGCCCACCAAATTATACTGACAATTCTGACTTTTCCTAGAAAGGAATTTTACATTTTTGGTAAATGTCAGTTTTGTATTTTTCTTTAAGGGGTAACTATTACTAAAGGCTATTTTACACACATACACACACATGCACACATACACACACACACGAGATTCTCAGAAGATAGTAGTTTATGGCTATATTCCAACCCTTCCATTCAGCACATGGCTTTCCAAGGGGACTGTTCTACTTTATAATTATGCTGTTATGGGCAACTGCTTTAACCAGGTGCAGTGGAAATTTTTCTTCCTTTCATGATTGCTAAGCAAGCCACCCCCTCACACATGTGGCTGCACATGTTTCTGTGAACATCAATTTGATCGTACATCTTCAGATGTAGTTCTTGCCCTTCATGTCTTTTCACGCTTGATGATCTTTGGTTTATTTCCTTTCTTCCTATGATTTCTAGTGCTATCTCTGTATGAACCAAAGGTGCCCAATCCAGATTGCCAACCATATCTCTGTCCTGAATACTCAGACACATGTATGAATATCCAAATGTCCCTGAATATCTTAGCTTCCATCAGATAGCTGAAACTCAACATGTTAGAATCTTAGATATTACACACACACAATATCTCCCCTCTCCTTTTGTTTTCACAATAACATGGTTCTTTTGCTATATCCTTATCTCAGCGAATGTCACCTTTATTTATGTAGTACCTAAAATTAATCTGAAAGCATAGCTCTATCTTCCTTGTCTCTTACAGCCAATTAATTCACTCTCCTTAACATCTTTGCGATCTTTTCCTTTCCCTGTATCACAGACGTACAACAGAACCTTGTAGAATTTTGCTTACTTTACTGCCATAACCTCCAAAATATTCATTTCCTTACAGCGCAGCTCTTTTCCAATTTATTTTCATACTCTACTCATCCACAGTGGTCTTTCTAACACACAAACCTTGGATTCTAAACTTAGCTAACATTCTTCTGATTCAGTAAGTTCCTTGAGTTTACCACATTTGATTCAACTTTGTATCTCTAATTTCTAGATGAATACAGGATACGAGGAAGATTTACTAATTCATTCTCTTATTCATTCATTCTCTTTCTATTGAACACCTTCTGTGATCCAGGAACCATGACCTATACTGGGTATACAGATGTAAATAACACAGATGAAGCCCCTGTTTTATGAAAAGATCATGTGATATGACAGAAAGTAAACAGAAGTGGCTATTTTACATAGTTTTATCAGAGAAAGATGCTCTTTAGACATAACGTTGGGGTTGGACTCTTAAGGGTGGGAAGGATTCAGTCCTGAAAAACAAAAAGGAGACAGTGTATCTGGAGCATGGTGGGCTAGAAGGGAGGTTGCAGCAAGGTCAGATTGCCCAGACGGGAACAAGCTAGATTTCAGAGGCAGTCAATACACCTTCATTCCTTTCCTGGCTGAATGAATATAAATAACCAGGTGGGGAGCTCCTTCATTTTTTGACTTGGTCAGCTAACATAGCAGTCCTCAACCTTGTTGGCTCCAGGGACCAGTTTCATGGAAGACAGTTTTTCCATGGATGGGTTTGCGGGGGTTGGTTTTGAGGTGTAAATGTTCCACCCCAGATCATCAGGTATTAATTAGATAGATTCTCATAAGAAGAAACCTAGATTCCTCTCATGAGCAGTTCACAATAGGGTTTGTGCTTCTATGTCAATCTAATGCCTCATCTGATCTGACAGGAAGTCCTTACCTCCTGCTGTGTGGCTCAGTTCCTAATAGGCCACTGACAGGTACCGGTCAGTGGGTTGAGGATCTTTGAGCTAACAGACACAAGGAGAGGTTCTTTCTGGTCATTTCAAGCTATTGCCTTTACATTTCCATGGGATACTGCAATCTGCTCTCTGTTTAAAAGTAGCCACTGGGGATTAGTGAGTTCCATTGTCCTTCGGGACAGTTGATTGGGAACCTGTAAGGCCAAAAATGAAGATGTCAGCAATTCTGTGTGATAGTTAAAGTGGATCCATCTAATGATTTATTTCTCCAAGTCTTTTAAAAGCCTTAAGTGGAGACTCAGAAGCATGATTTCAGTGTGAATTAGCATCAGGGAAAAAACATATTCTTCCTTTGTTTTGATTCATGCTAAAGGGCCTGATTTCACATTAGAGGAAAAATGTCCTGATTTTTTTTAAAGGAGTACCAAGTTTAAATATGCTCTCTATTGTCTGCATAAACTTAACAAAAGTGTTCCAAAATTCAAATATTTCCATTTATTAGTGGCATCTTGAACTCCTTCTTATAGGCAGAGGCAGGGCCATTCCACTGGGATAAGCAAGTCACTATGATGAAGACAAAATTGCAAACTGTTGTTGCATAGACAAATATATCCATTTCCATAATGAAAATAATCAGTACCATGCTGCATAATATACTTAACCGAATTTGGTTAGACAAGTTTGAAGGTCAGTGAGAATGAGGTTCTATTTGACGTAGTGAAATGGAGCCAAACAAATCTATTATTCTTGCCTCTAACCTATGGGAAGAACTTCAACTCCTCTGAGCTTTAGACTTATGAACCTATTTTCTTTAATGCAGTATTCTGCAAATTTGCCTGGTGATAAAAGTTACCTAGGGTAAGACTTATGTTTTACATTCTATAGTTTCTCTTGAGATCACAAACTGTCTAGGGGAAGGATTGGGGAAATTATGTATTTAATTCCTTGAATTATTTTCATAATCTGAAAACTTGGGGAACCACAAGTCTTATGTAAATATTTAGAAATTCTGAGAAATATTCTCAGTTTGAGAAACATTGGTTTAAGAACCTAAACACTTAAAATAACAATAGGCTTAGTTAGAGAATTTCAAGAAACAGCATTAATATAATTACCTCTTAAGAAAAGACAATGGGGGGTAGAGGAGCCAAGATGGCCGAATAGGAACAGCTCCGGTCTACAGCTCCCAGCGTGAGCGATGCAGAAGACGGGTGATTTCTGCATTTCCATCTGAGGTACCATGTTCATCTCACTAGGGAGTGCCAGACACTGGGCGCAGGTCAGTGGGTGAGTGCACCGTGCGCCAGCCGAAGCAGGGGCAAGGCATTGCCTCACTCGGGAAGTACAAGGGGTCAGGGAGTTCCCTTTCCAGGGGTGACAGATGGCACCTGGAAAATCAGGCCACTCCCACCCGAATACTGTGCTTTTCCGACGGGCTTAGGAAATGGTGCCTCAGGAGATTATAGCCCGCACCTGGCTCAGACGGACCTATGCCCACGGAGTCTCTCTGATTGCTAGCACAGCAGTCTGAGATCAAACAGCAAGTCAGCAGCGAGGCTGGGGGAGGGCTGCCCGCCATTACCCAGGCTCGCTAAGGTCAACAAAGCAGCCTGGAAGCTTGAACTGGGTGGAGCCCACCACAGCTCAAGGAGGCCTGCCTGCCTCTGTAGGCTCCACCTCTGGGGGCAGGGCACAGAAAAACAAAAAGACAGCAGTAACCTCTGCAGACTTAAATCTCCCTGTCTGACAGCTTTGAGGAGAGCAGCGGTTCTCCCAGCACGCAGCTGGAGATCTGAGAACGGGCAGACTGCCTCCTCAAGTGGGTCCCTGACCCCTGACCCCCGAGCAGCCTAACTGGGAGGCACCCCAGCAGGGGCAGACTGACACCTCACACAGCCAGCCAGGTACTCCAACAGACCTGCAGCTGAGGGTCCTGTCTGTTAGAAGGAAAACTAACAGAAAGGTCATCCACACCAAAAACCCATATGTACAGCACCATCATCAAAGACCAAAAGTAGATAAAACCACAAAGATGGGGAAAAAACAGAGCAGAAAAACTGGAAACTCTAAAAAGCAGAGTACCTCTCCTCCTCCAAAGGAACGCAGTTCCTCACCAGCAACGGAACAAAGCTGGACAGAGAATGACTTTGACGAGCTGAGAGAAGAAGGCTTCAGACGATCAAATTACTCCGAGCTACAGGAGGAAATTCAAACCAAAGGCAAAGAAGTTGAAAACTTTGAAAAAAATTTAGAAGAATGTATAACTAGAATAACCAATACAGAGAAGTGCTTAAAGGAGCTGATGGAGCTGAAAACCAAGGCTCGAGAACTACGTGAAGAATGCAGAAGCCTCAGGAGCCGATGCGATCAAATGGAAGAAAGGGTATCAGCCCTGGAAGATGAAATGAATGAAATGAAGTGAGAAGGGAAGTTTAGAGAGAAAAGAATAAAAAGAAATGAGCAAAGCCTCCAAGAAATGTGGGACTATGTGAAAAGACCAAATCTACGTCTGATTGGTGTACCTGAAAGTGACGGGGAGAACGGAACCAAGTTGGAAAACACTCTGCAGGCTATTATCCAGGAGAACTTCCCCAATCTAGCAAGGCAGGCCAACATTCAGATTCAGGAAATACAGAGAACGCCACAAAGATACTCCTCGAGAAGAGCAACTCCAAGACACATAATTGTCAGATTCACCAAAGTTGAAATGAAGGAAAAAATGTTAAGGGCAGCCAGAGAGAAAGGTTGGGTTACCATCAAAGGGAAGCCCATCAGACTAACAGCGAATCTCTCGGCAGAAACCTTACAAGCCAGAAGAGAGTGGGGGCCAATATTCAACATTCTTAAAGAAAAGAATTTTCAACCCAGAATTTCATATCCAGCCAAACTAAGCTTCATAAGTCAAGGAGAAATAAAATCCTTTACAGACAAGCAAATGCTGAGAGATTTTGTCACCACCAGGCCTGCCCTAAAAGAGCTCCTGAAGGAAGCGCTAAACATGGAAAGGCACAACCGGTACCAGCCGCTGCAAAATCATGCCAAAATGTAAAGACCATCGAGACTAGGAAGACACTGCATCAACTAACGAGAAAAATAACCAGCTAACATCATAATGACAGGATCAAATTCACACATAACAATATTAACTTTCAATGTAAATGGACTAAATGCTCCAATTAAAAGACACAGACTGGCAAATTGGATAAAGACTCAATACCCATCAGTGTGCTGTATTCAGGAAACCCATCTCACATGCAGAGACACACATAAGCTCAAAATAAAAGGATGGAGGAACATCTACCAAGAAAATGGAAAACAACAAAAGGCAGGGGTTGCAATCCTAGTCCCTGATAAAACAGACTTTAAACCAACAAAGATCAAAAGAGACAAAGAAGGCCATTACATAATGGTAAAGGGATTAATTCAACAAGAAGAGCTAACTATCCTAAATATATATGCATCCAATACAGGAGCACCCAGATTCATAAAGCAAGTCCTGAGTGACCTACAAAGAGACTTAGACTCCCACACATTAATAATGGGAGACTTTAACACCCCACTGTCAACATTAGACAGATCAACAAGACAGAAAGTCAACAAGGATACCCAGGAATTGAACTCAGCTCTGCACCAAGCAGACCTAATAGACATCTACAGAACTCTCCACCCTAAATCGACAGAATATACATTTTTTTCAGCACCACACCACACCTATTCCAAAATTGACCACATACTTGGAAGTAAAGCTCTCCTCAATAAATGTAAAAGAGCAGAAATTATAACAAACTATCTCTCAGATCACAGTGCAATCAAGCTAGAACTCAGGATTAAGAATCTCACTCAAAACTGCTCAACTACATGGAAACTGAACAACCTGCTCCTGAATGACTACTGGGTACATAACGAAATGAAGGCAGAAATAAAGATGTTCTTTGAAACCAACGAGAACAAAGACACAACATACCAGAATCTCTGGGATGCATTCAAAGCAGTGTGTAGAGGGAAATTTATAGCACTAAATGCCCACAGGAGAAAGCAGGAAAGATCCAAAATTGACACCCTAACATCACAATTAAAAGAACTAGAAAAGCAAGAGCAAACACATTCAAAAGCTAGCAGAAGGCAAGAAATAACTAAAATCAGAGCAGAACTGAAGGAAATAGAGACACAAAAAACCCTTCAAAAAATTAATGAATCCAGGAGCTGGTTGATCAACAAAATTGATAGACCACTAGCAAGATTAATAAAGAAAAAAAGAGAGAAGAATCAAATAGATGCAATAAAAAATGATAAAGGGGATATCACCACCGATCCCACAGAAATACAAACTACCATCAGAGAATACTACAAACACCTCTACACAAATAAACTAGAAAATCTAGAAGCAATGGATAAATTCCTCAACACATACACCCTCCCAAGACTAAACCAGGAAGAAGCTGAATCTCTGAATAGACCAATAACAGGAGCTGAAATTGTGCCAATAATCAACAGCTTACCAACCAAAAAAAGTCCAGGACCAGATGGGTTCACAGCTGAATTCTACCAGAGATAAAAGGAGGAACTGGCACCATTCCTTCTGAAACTATTCCAATAAATAGACAAAGAGGGAATCCTCCCTAACTCATTTTATGAGGCCAGCATCATCCTGATACCAAAGCCTGGCAGAGACACAACAAAAAAAGAGAATTTTAGACCAATATCCTTGATGAACATTGATGCAAAAATCCTCAATAAAATACTGGCAAACAGAATCCAGCAGCACATCAAAAAGCTTATCCACCATGATCAAGTGGGCTTCATCCCTGGGATGCAAGGCTGGTTCAATATACGCAAATCAATAAATGTAATCCAGCATATAAACAGAACCAAAGACAAAAACCACATGATTATCTCAATAGATGCAGAAAAGGCCTTTGACAAAATTCAACAACCTTCATGCTAAAAACTCTCAATAAATTAGGTATTGATGGGACGGATCTCAAAATAATAAGAGCTATCTATGACAAACCCACAGCCAATATCATACTGAATGGGCAAAAACTGGAAGCATTCCCTTTGAAAACAGGCCCAAGACAGGGATGCCCTCTCTCACCCCTCCTATTCAACATAGTGTTGGAAGTTCCGGCCAGGGCAATTAGGCAGGAGAAGGATATAAAGGGTATTCAATTAGGAAAAGAGGAAGTCAAATTGTCCCTGTTTGCAGATCACATGATTGTATATCTAGAAAACCCTATTGTCTCAGCCCAAAATCTCCTTAAGCTGATAAGCAACTTCAGCAAAGTCTCAGGATACAAAATCAATGTACAAAAATCACAAGCATTCTTATACATCAATAACAGACAAACAGAGAGCCAAATCATGAGTGAACTCCCATTCACAATTGCTTCAAATAGAATAAAATACCTAGGAATCCAACTTACAAGGGATGTGAAGGACCTCTTCAAGGAGAACTACAAACCACTGCTCAAGGAAATAAAAAAGGATGCAAACAAATGGAAGAACATTCCATGCTCATGGGTAGGAAGAATCAATATCGTGAAAATGGCCATCCTTCCCAAGGTAATTTACAGATTCAATGCCATCCCCATGAAGCTACCAATGACTTTCTTCACGGAATTGGAAAAAACTACTTTAAAGTTCATATGGAACCAAAAAAGAGCCCGCATCGCCAAGTCAATCCTAAGCCAAAACAACAAAGCTGGAGGCATCACACTACCTGACTTCAAACTATACTACAAGGATACAGTAACCAAAACAGCATGGTACTGGTACCAAAACAGAGATATAGATCAATGGAACAGAACAGAGCCCTCAGAAATAATGCCACATATCTACAACTATCTGATCTTTGACAAACCTGAGAAAAACAAGCAATGGGGAAAGGACTCCCTATTTAATAAATGGTGCTGGGAAAACTGGCTAGCCATATGTAGAAAGCTGAAACTGGATCCCTTCCTTACACCTTATACAAAAATCAATTCAAGATGGATTAAAGACTTAAATGTTAGACCTAAAACCATAAAAACCCTAGAAGAAAACCTAGGCATTACCATTCAGGACGTAGGCATGGGCAAGGACTTCATGTCTAAAACACCAAAAGCAATGGCCACAAAAGCCAAAATTGACAAATGGGATCTAATTAAACTAAAGAGCTTCTGCACAGCAAAAGAAACCACCATCAGAGTGAACAGGTAACCTACAAAATGGGAGAAAATTTTCGCAACCTACTCATCTGACAAAGGGCTAATATCCACAATCTACAATGAACTCAAACAAATTTACAAGAAAAAAGAAAACAACCCCATCAAAAAGTGGGCAAAGGACATGAACAGACACTTCTCAAAAGAAGACATTTATGCAGCCAAAAAACACATGAAAAAATGCTCACCATCACTCGCCATCAGAGAAATGCTAATCAAAACCACAATGAGATACCATCTCACACCAGCTAGAATGGCAATCATTAAAAAGTCAGGAAACAACAGGTGCTGGAGAGGATGTGGAGAAATAGGAACACTTTTACACTGTTGGTGGGACTGTAAACTAGTTCAACCCTTGTGGAAGTCAGTGTGGCGATTCCTCAGGGATCTAAAACTAGAAATTCCATTTGACCCAGCCATCACATTACTGGGTATATACCCAAAGGACCATAAATCATGCTGCTATAAAGACACATGCACACGTATGTTTATTGCGGCATTATTCACAATAGCAAAGACTTGGAACCAACCCAAATGTCCAACAATGATAGACTGGATTAAGAAAATGTGGCACATATACACCATGGAATACTATGCAGCCATAAAAAATGATGAGTTCATGTCCTTTGTAGGGACATGGATGAAATTGGAAATCATCATTCTCAGTAAACTATCGCAAGAACAAAAAACCAAACATCGCATATTCTCACTCATAGGTGGGAATTGAACAATGAGAACACATGGACACAGGAAGGGGAACATCACACTTCGGGGACTGTTGTGGGGTGGGGGGAGGGGGGAGGGATAGCATTGGGAGATATACCTAATGCTAGATGGCGAGTTAGTGGGTGCAGCGCACCAGCGTGGCACATGTATACATATGTAACTTACCTGCACATTGCGCACATGTACCATAAAACCTAAAGTATAACAATAATAATAATAATAATAAAAGAGAAAAAAAAAAAGAAAAGACAATGGAAATCCCAGAAAATCTCTCCTTTCATGGTGAATTCCAATCTTTATGGCGTTTCCTCATGAAGGTAAAGGACACATTCTAGCTGTATTTTTTGTTTTTTACTAATTCTTAGAGCCTATTAGTACCTAAGCCTTTTTAAAGTGAATTGTATAATAGGCTTTGGGCTTTATGCACATAAGTTACTTTGTTACTGCAGTGTCTTGCTATCCTGACTTCCTAAAAGAGCAGTGTTTGTTTTTTATACTATCATCCTAACTTCATTTACTCTGCCACCACTCAATATATTATCTAATTTGGTATTTATAAAATGTTGTAATACATAAGATATTTTAAATTAAATTTATAATGCTAATAAAGAAACTAAAGACATACTTTTAAAATGTCTTCAACATGCTAATTATCACTGAAAAAGAGTAGTTTTGCCTTTAAGCCTGTTAAAATTGGTTTAAGTCTTACCTGTACAGTAAATAGTAAAATTTAAAAAATTCTCAGAGAATTCACAAACTCCTAGGAAAATACGGTACAATCTTTGGTTTGAGAAACTAAATTTGAGCCCATAACCAAATCATGACAGTGGATTTATTGTTGCATAATTACTTTCAAACTTTTTATTGTCTAATATCCTAATTTCCTATTCTAAAGAAAGCCAAGTTGTCCTAATGAACACAAAATTAACATTTTGGACTACCTAATATATGTCAATACATACCTAATACATTTAGGTCTAGCTACATATATGTTATCACATAAATTTGATAAAAAGGTATTTCAATTAACTGATTTTATTTTTTGTGTTTTTCTCTGGGAGAAAGAGACAAGTCACTGGAAAATGAGTATGTGTGTAGTAGAACAACTTCTGGAGCACATGTCATAGTAAGAAGTCCAAAACCTCTGCCAGGCACGGTGGCTCATGCCTGTACTTCCAGCACTCTGGGAGGCCAAAGTGGGTGGATCACTTGAGATCAGGAGTTCGACACCAGCCTGACCAAAATGGTGAAACCCCATCTCTGCTAAAAATACAAAAATTAGCCAGGTGTGGTGGCGGGCACCTGTAATCCCAGCTACTCAGGAGGCTGAGGCAAGAGGATCACTTGAACAATTGCAGCCAGCCAAGATGGTGCCACTGCACTCCAGCCTGAGTGACAGAGCGAGACTCCATCTCAAAAAAAAAAAAAAAAAAAAGTCCTAAACCTCACTCTCCTTTGATTTTTACACCCAAAAGGAAGGATGATTGTTTACGTCCAAAATAAATATTTTTTGATTATGAAGTTCTTAAACATCAAGGAAAGCACCATATAGAATTTAATTGATTGCTCTGATCCCATATATTGCTAAAAGATTTTCAGAGATGATTTTACTATTTCTTTGCAGTCTTTAATTTTTCTATACATGATTTTCATGTAGTTTAGATCTATCTAGCTAGCTAGTTTTCTCTCCTACTTTCTTTGTGTCCTTTTCTCCTTTCTTACTTTACAGTGTATTTTTCTTTTCAAGAGCACTTGTGATTTCTGAATCAGGTGTCTATGTATTTCTGAGACTTCAGAAAATCTAGGATATGGAGGAGGGGAACTGAAACTTTGACTGAAAAATGCAATTTTAGGCTGTTATAAGCAATTAAATTACTTACCAGTTAGTTGTCTCTCCAAACAAGGTTATGATTAATAATATTTAGCTTTCCATTTTTATATAGGATATAAAAAGATGAATTGTTCTAGGCCATGCAGTATGTATTTTATAGCATACTCTTGATCTTAGATCTGTCACTAAAAAAACAAATGAATATATGTATAAATAAATATGAGTGTTAGGTCCTTGAATAAGAATGAGATACATATTTTCTCCCCTTTTGGCAATCTCTATCACAGAAATGGGCCAAGTTGTCACCACATTTAGTTCATGGGAAATTTGTTTTCTTTTGAAAGTGCTACTCTAGTTTTGTCGTATGAAATAACAACAATTTGTATTTAATTAGTCTAGTACTTCAGAATAGGCCTTCAACTGTTTCAACTATTTGGAAAAGTCACTCTAACTTTTGTTATCCCAGAAAATCTTTGTATCCTATTAAGAACTAAAATGTAATTTGCCAGTCCTTTTATTATTACTATTGTTTTCTTAAAACTGCAAGATATGGTCATGAGTATCTGGAAATGGCTCAGAAAATTAAAAATTATAGCTAATAATATTGCATTATTTCTCACATGGTTAAATTAAGAACTCACATGATACTAGGTGCCACAAGTTTTACAGAAAAAAGACCCCTAAAACAAATTTGAAAGAGCAGTTTCTCAAACAGTGATTATTAAAAGAATAATACATTTAAAAAATAATTATGTAATGATAATTTTTAAATATAAAAGTGATATTTAACAAATTCAGCTAAATCACAGTTCTATGAATAATTTATTTCCTATGTGAATTCATTAAACATGTAACTCATTACTCATTTAGTCCTTGCTTAGCTAAGTTGACAAAATTCTCACGTAGCAATATTAGAAATGGCTTTTTGTTATTTGGTAGTTTGGCATTTTGAAAAAAAAATTTCAAAGTAACACTTCTCATGCTATCCACTGGCCACTCCATGCTGGATTTCAATAAAAAAGACAAGATTTCCATACTTGACCTCTTTTTTTAATATATATGTCGGCTTTGGATTATTTACTCTAGCAACAAAAAAATCCAAAATCATAGGTAATTTAAAATACTCAAATATTTGGTTTTTGAATCTGCAGCTTCACTTTGTGAAGTTACTTCCCGGATCTTCCCAGATCAGAAAATGCCATCCTGTGGAGATCTGAATTAAAAAAAGGAAGAAAGTTATACAGTTTCTCATTTTTAAAACATTCATGTTTTGTTATGGAAAATTTGGAAAATACAAAAAGAAGAATTAAGAGAAAAAAGTACTGTCAATTTTACTATTCAAAGTCAGTAGCGTTTAATCTTCAGTACATGTTCTTCTAACATATTATCTAAGTCTACCTTTAAAGACTTTTAGAGTTGGGTGTAAGCAATATGAAACTCTGCTTTTCTTCCCAGTACACACCATATTTTCCCCATATTGTCATACATTTCTCACATATATAATTTTAAATATCTGCAAAATATTTCATTGGGTTGATGTCCCACAATTCATTTCATCTTTCCTCTGTGCTGGACAATGAAAGGACCTGTAATATTATATTATTTTTTATACAGCTTTGCTATTCTATCATTGACTTGTTGCATTTCTCTATGACTCTATATGTTATTCATGAGACTTCAAGTCCTTGGGAAGATAGAGCTATCAATAAATTTTAAAATGAGGTTTTTCTCAATTAAAGCCAAGTGGAGTTATCAAGTGATGATAATAGAAATTGCTTATTCTTATTGAAAGATAATATTAGATACAATTGAATTATTACTTTAAAGGTTGGTATATCAATAACCAATCTCAAAATCAGTATCTTGAAAATTATGTATAAAGCAATATAACCTTAACTGAATGGCAAAAATTATATGTACCCAGTAGATTTCCTAATTTGAATTATATATGATTATATTTTATCTAAATGCTTGAGGTTGAATATTGTCATGTTGGGTATTAAACAAATCCCAGCCAAAAATAATAGTCGGAACCAATTTCTGTACCTCATAGACTCTGTAATGTCTATGATCAGACTGGGATGCAGTGGGGATGGACAGTAGACTGTGCATTTTCTTATGTGTCTGGGGTGCTGAATCCAAGCGAGGTTACACTGTCATCTGTTGAAATAAGAGCTGGAAACAGAGAAAGTGCATTTGATCCTTTCATCAATAAATCATGTGTAAACAATGTAAGCTCCTTTAACTGAGGGGGGAAGATTATGATATCTCATTTCCAGCTTACCTCCTCAGGGAGAGCAGGATCATTCACTAAATATGTGCAAAGGAAGTTTCAATTCTGAGCTGACTTCCAACATTTTTTTCAGGGAAAATATTATCTCTATTATTTTATATCTAATGACAAACAGCCTTTACTGTAGCTCTTCCTTTTAATTTCTCTTTCTCTTATTCCTTCTCTTCTTCTGCCAGCTTCTTCTCTTCTTTCGCCTTCTATGCCACATTTTCCTTATCTTCTTCCTTTATTGAACGTGACTTTCTTTGAGAGACTCCAATGAGAGTTTCTTAAAAATAAAACCCAGTTCTTAAAAGGCAAAAAAACCCCTCAAAACCTCCTCCTGTACCATTTTTCTTGACAATGGAGATTGAATACATCTATATTAGTCCATTGTCATGTTGCTAATAAAGACATACTTAAGACTGGGTAATTTATAAAGGAAACAGGTTTAACTGACTCACAATTTCACATAGCTGGAGAGGTCTCACAGTCATGGTGGAAGGTGAATGAGGAGAAAAGTCACATCTTACATGGTGGCAGGAAAGAGAGCTTGTGCAGGGAAACTCCCATTTATAAAACCATCAGACCTCCTGAGACTTATTCACTACATCAAGAACACTATTGGGAAACTGCCCAAAAGATTCCATTATCTCCCACTGGGCCCCTCCCGTGACATGTGGGGATTATGGGAACTACAATTTAAGATGAGATTTAGGTGGGGACACAGCCAAACCGTATCAACATCTAAGGCATGTCCTACTGGGCAAAAGACTTCTGTCAGCACTGGGCCTCTGGTAGTATTAGAATTGTTAGGTCTGGCCAGTGGATAGAACTACTCTGATAGCTGAGCGATCCAAGACTGATTTGAACAGTAACCAAAAAGAAGAGGGATGGGCATTGCAGGTTGTTGAGGAGGATCAGCCTGTTTTGTAAATGCAGCAGGTGATTCAACCAAAAGTCACTGAGTACTTGATACCATCTAAAGATTTCACTAAATGATGGGCCATAGGTTTTGACAAGTTAGCAAGGCACAGAGAAAAGGAATTTAAGAACAGGTATTAATGAAGTAAAAATCACAAGGACTGATGTTCAGCCTTAAGGTGCCTGCATGCAGAGAAAGAGAGTGAGGAGCAAGGCAAGCACAAGTTTAGATGAAAATGCACTTATGGATATATTTATTTCCCAGTGCTTTTGTGCTAATTATACCATAATTGAATAATGTTTTATTACCTATTTAGAGTTTTCAGAAGATTTTGATTACAGAAATATGTCATTATTTATGTCTAATTAGCTATGATCTCATTGCTTGGGATCTCAATATAATTAAAATGAAAATCTAATCAGAAATGAATGTGTGCACACTGACTTGGTAAAATATTTTTGTGTAAATGTAATAAACAAGTCACAGTTAACTCAGGATGTGTTTGTGTTCCTCTGTACCAAAGTAATAAGAAAAAAAATAAGCAGGTAGCGAACTTCAGATAGATTCTTTTGTATCATCAGTTAATTTCAAGATGTGATTATATTTGCAAGTGAAAATAAGTTAAATATCAGAGAGTGATTAGACTACATCTAGTTATGCATCTTTTGGTTATCCAAGAATGAGCTATGAAAGGTATGCTACTTGAATGATGCACTGAGCATTTATTTTAGTACTACTCTAATGGGTAATTACAGATAGTTACATCCCAAGACAAGTTGTTGTCTTTTTGAAAAGAAACCAATCAAGTACCAACACATCAATATCAAGAGTATTGTACCCTTCATCAAAATGAGCCATTGCCTAAAGAAGATAGATATTGGTAGTGAATTTATTTTATCATTTAGATGATCTTGAAGAATCTTGGTTATTTTGGTAACATACTTTATTTTACTCAGTCATATACTGACTATAGTGAGGAATCTAAATGTTCTTGGGAGAATTGGTGTTAGGATGTGGAGGGCTAGAAAGAGGTGGATGTTTCTTACCATCATAATTGACATATGCCCTCATTCCTTAGAGTAGGAATTAGAATAGAAAGTTACTGATATTTCAGACTAAGGATTTTATCATAATAGTGCTTAGTCTGTTATGAGAATTTTCTTCCTGCAGGATATTCTCCTCATCCCTGTCTTCAAAACAGAAGTAGATTCCTCTCAGTGTTCAAAAGTCAGTATTTTTTAATGGAGGAAAATAAAAATTATCAGTAGTCATCAAAAAGAGCAGCATTACATATCTGCACAGTTTTTGTTTTATGTTTGGGTTGAATAAAGAAAAGATCAAGCCAGAGTCTTTCCTTTGATAATTTATAACTTAATATAAGTCATCTTTTGATAGTGTAGCTATACACTGAAAATGTTTCATGCAGGTTGAAACAATTATTTATGGGGTGTAGAATTTTCAATTACATGTCTACATAATTGAGTTTATTAATTGTGTTCTTTAAATATTGTCATTAGTAATGTTTTGACTTCCTAATCTGTCCATTTATAAAAAACATAATTATACTTCCAATTATAGTTGTAAGTTCTATCTATTTCTTGTAATTCCATAATTGTTACTTTATGTATTTTGAGTCAATTCTTTCATGTGTTTACATGTAAATGGTTATTTTATTTTCTTAGTGTTCTTTTATTTTCATTATATGATGTCCTCCTTATTAATAAATTTGCTTATAATTCAATTTTTATTGTTCATTATTATTGGTTACTAGTTATTATAGTCCTGGAGAATCTTTGTCAATCTCTTCATGTTAAATTTCCCATGTCATTTTTAGGGTGTGTTTTCTGGAGCCAGCATCTAGCTAGATTGTGTTTGCTTATTGTGTTTACTGGTTTATCTTTTTATTATATATGTCATTTTGTTTTATGTTTTTACTTTATTCTTTCTTTCTTAGGATTACTGTTAGATGTATGCTAGAACTTCTCAAGGTATTGTTTTTGACTTGTTTTTTAAGGTTTCTATTTTATCTTTTTGGCCTATATTCTAGATGTTTTTTTTCTATATTATCTTTGAGTTTACTAATTTTTTCTTCACAATACTTCAGATTGGAGTTTGTCTCATACTTATGTTCTCAATTTCAGTGAATTAATTTTATCATTTTTTAGGATTTCCAGTTTGTTCTTTAAATCTACACATTCTTGAATCATTACTTAAAGTTGATTTTATAATTTATTGTTCTGTTTTAATGAATGCTGTCTCTTAATTTTGCTCTGTAAGAATGCTAAACACACTTATTTTAAAAATAAAAATGTTTCCACCTTGCATATTTTTATCTTATTTGAGGTAAATTAATCAGCTTCTTATTTATTTATTTATTTTTATAGGGAGGATTGCACTCTGTTGCCCAACTGGAGCACAGTGGCACGGTCATAGCTCACTACAGCATTGAACTGCTGGGTTCAAGTGATACTCCCATGACAGCCTCTTCAGCAGCTGAGACAACAGGAGATGCTACCACCTCTATTTAATTTTTTAACTTTGTGGAGATGGGGGTCTTACTTGTTGCCCAGGCTGGTCTTGAACTCTTGGCCTCAAATGATCCTCCTGCCTCAGCCTCCCAGAGTGTTAGGATTGCAGGCATGAGCCACCACGACTAGCCCAGCTGTTTTTTCAATGTTGTTGGCTATCTGCCTATTTATTTATTTATTTATTTATTTATTTATTTATTTATTTATTTTAAGATGGCATCTCGCTCTGTTGCCAGGCTGGAGTGCAGTGGCACGATCTCGGCTCACTGCAACCTCCGCCTCCCGGGTCCAAGCGATTCTCACCTATTTAGTATTTATAGCTTGTATTAAATGGGAGATTTTATTTTTATCTCACATGCCTTTACCCACTTTTCATTGGTAGTTTTAAAGTTGCCTCCAGCCAAACACTTCAGAATTTCCAAATGATAGCTAAGTCTTATTTTTAACTCTGGACTTTGGTGCCTCAGAGATACTGATGACATAGAGAATCTAGTCACTAAGCTAGTTTATAATATGCCCCACACCTTGGCCTGTAAACTATGTCTTCTTGCTTCTACTTCTCTTGTTCACTAGAAGCCTTAACCGCAGGCAGAGTTTGGACACAGACTGGGAGACCTGCCCAAGCCTTGAGTATGATGAGATTTGTCTTATTGACCAACCTGGCATGGATCACTTCTCCATGGATAGTTTCTCTTATTCTTTGAGTTGGGAATTCCCAGCCGACTCTGTAGAAACCAAGCTTGGCTGGCCAATGTCTATAGTTCTGCTGTGTTACTGTGCTAGAGATGATCATCTTATTCTATTTCTGAGTTATTTATTTTTTCATTATTTTACATTTGCATTTTCCATTTGCTGTGAGTTAGAAGAAACAGATCTCAAAACACAGAGGTATAATGCGATATTGTCTACAGCTGCACTGTCCAATATGCAATCCATTAGACACATGTGGTAATTTAAATTAAAATTATTCAACATTAAATAACATTGAAAATTTAGTTTGTTAGTCTTATTAGTCACATTTAAGTTCTCAATAGCCAGTTAGGGTTGTTAGCTACCATTCTGAATAATGCAGATATATAACACTTTTATCTTCATAGACAGTTCTCTTGGATAGCTCTAGTTCATGGTATGAAACTGAATACTGAAAAGATAAAAAAAGAGTCTGCAGGTATTTAACCTTTTGTGAGGATATTAGAAGTCCTGGAGCTCAATGAATTAATAGATATAGTTCGTATTTCTGTGGGATCGGTGGTGATATCTCCTACTCATCTGACAAAGGGCTAATATCCAGAATCTACAATGAACTCAAACAGATTTACAAAAAAAAAACAAACAACCACATCAAAAAGTGGGTGAAGGATATGAACAGACACTTCTCAGAAGAAGACATTTATGCAACCAAAAGACACATGAGAAAATGCTCATCATCACTGGCCGCCAGAGAAATGCAAATCAAAACCACAATTAGATACCATCTCACACCAGTTAGAATGGCAATCATTAAAATGTCAGGAAACAACAGGTGCTGGAGAGGATGTGGAGAAATAGGAACACTTTTACACAGTTGGTGGGACTGTAAACTAGTTCAACCATTGTGGAAGTCAGTGTGGTGATTCCTCAGGGATCTTGAACTAGAAATACCATTTGACCCAGCCATCCCATTACTGGGTATATACCCAAAGGATTATAAATCATGCTGCTATAAAGACACATGCACACGTATGTTTATTGTGGCACTATTCACAATAGCAAAGACTTGGAACCAACCCAAATGTCCAACAATGATAGACTGGATTAAGAAAATGTGGCAGATATATACCATGGAATACTATGCAGCCATAAAAAATGATGAGTTCATGTCCTTTGTAGGGACGTGGATGAAGCTGGAAACCATCATTCTCAGCAAACTATCGCAAGGACAAAAATCCAAACACCGCATGTTCTCACTCATAGGTGGGAATTGAACAATGAGAACACATGGACACAGTAAGGGGAACATCACACACTGGGTCCTGTTGTGGAGTGGGGGAAGCGGGGAGGGATAGCATTAGGACATATACCTAATGTTAAATGACAAGTTGATGGGTGCAGCACACCAACATGGCACATGTATACATATGTAACTAACCTGCACATTGTGCACATGTACCCTAAAACTTAAAGTATATAAAAAAAGAAAAGAAAGAAAAAAATTAATACATATAACAAGACACACACAGACTATGTAATAATTGGATTGTGAATCTATATGTTTTCTTTTCAACATGTCTGTAGTAGCCTACTATGAATTTTCCCCTGAAATATAATCTTATAGTTTTGCAGCCAGAACATCTGGGTGCAAATTCTAGCCCTTCCCCTCACTAACAATTTCATCACTGATTAGACACCTAACTTCTCTGAACTTCCACTGTCTCATTTGAAAATTAGGATAAGAGACGTTTTGCCAACTTTGTGTGATCCTTGAAAGGTAGTATGTTCTATTAAAGTGGTTTTCTGGATTAATTAAAAGTGTTCCTTTTTGTATTTAAAACTTTTTTTTTTTTTTTTGAGACGGAGTTTCACTTTTTGTTGACCAGGCTGGAGTGCAATGGCACGATCTTGGCTCACTGCAACCTCCACCTCTCAGGTTCAAGTGATTCTCCTGCCTTAGCCTCCTGAGTAGCCGGGATTACAGACATGTGCCACCACACCCGGCTAATTTTGTATTTTTAGTGGAGATGGGGTTTCTCTATGTTGGTCAGGCTAGTCTTGAACTCCTGATCTCAGATGATCCTCCCGCCTCGGCCTCCCAAAGTGTTCAGATTACAGGCGTGAGCCACTGTGCCCAGCCTTAAAACTTTACATTAAAAAAATCTTGCTTTCTATCATGTCTTCTCAAGTCGCATAATGTTTACGCTAATTCTATTTGAATATTAGAAATATTCATGTTTAGCTATTTTAATAGAGACTTAATTTTGAGTAAATGAGAAAAGTGTAATAACTTCATTCCAAAACAGGTATGCCTATGGATAACCTGGTTCTTTGGACTAGAGGGTACTAATGAAGGTTATGGTGGTGATAATGATGGCATTCCACTGCAGAATCTCACAATTGTAAGCTTAGTGGATGAGGTATATGTATTTCCAAACCTCAGCCTAATCAATTTAAACCTATAGTTTTTTTTTTCCCCGCAGTGTTTAGCACCCATCACACAATAAGTAATTCATTTTTATTAGACATACTAAGCCAAACTATGAAGCTGAAAGCTGAAGCCATCAAAAGGATTTGGCTCTAATAGTTGCATTCGTCTTTATAAATGTACAGTTTTGTCAGTCTTTTTTTTGGTAAAACAGCTTAACAGAAACATTTTTATCAAGACCTTTACATTTTAAAATAATAAATTTGTTTAACACTGCGCTCTATGTCACCATAACAAAATACTTATATTCATTCCTGAATCATTTTATTTACTTACTAGAAAAGAGAATCTCTAAGTGTGTAATAAAATGCTAATTTTGAAAGAATGTAAGTAAATGACAGTAATTTTTAAATGATGCTATTTATTCTACTTTAAAAATCTGCCTACTTCTACATATTTTTGCTCATTAAAAACATTTATTTCTCCTCTATGAAACTGGACCATGTACTATTCTAAGATTTATCATTTATAGACTACTTTTAATGAGATTTACTGAAGTCTTTATACTTATAATATGTGGTGATTTGTTTATAGCAGCTGGTTCTTGTAACTATTACCCAATTGTGATGACATATTCTTTCTGCTTTCAGCTTTTTATGTTATTTATGATTCTGAGTATAACTTTATTTTGAAAATAAATAGTAAAATGAAATTTTACTTGTAAAATATCTTCCATAATTGGGACAATGAAAGGAAGAGGGCATCTACCAATGATGTTAATGTGATGGAAGGAAACAAACATATTTAAATATTTAAACCAAAATCAAATATTTTATTTATATATTTATAAAGTATAGCAAAACCTTTTCACTTCTTACTATTTCTACTCTGTCTTACATTTTTACTACCAGCTACTGTTATTTCTGGCCTTGAGTGTTAGAATAGACTTTTGTCTATTCTTCCACTCCTGTGAAAAGCACTCTTTCAGGCACTGAGAATATCAACTTAGCAAGACTGGCATGACCCCTAGTTATGAAGCTCAGAATATTTCATGGGTTGAGTCTAGGCACCTGAATGTGTAGTAAGTTCCTAAGCTGATAGGTTATTTAACAGAAATATTTTGAAAAATATTTGCAAACTTGATAAACTTAGGAATCACTGATGATCATTGCTAATCAGATTAGATCGCTAAGATTTACCCCTGATTACTATCGGAAAACATGCAGGAAAGGGTCTTGGGAATCTACACTTTTAATTAGATCTTCAGATATTCTAATAATCAGTAGAGTTTGGGAAACACTGCTCCAGAAGCTGTAAGCAAGTTATAGCTGGCATGGATTAGGGCAGCGAAGCTCAGCTGAAAACTGTACCAAGGGTACCAAGAGGCTTCCTCCTAGCTTTCAGAGGAGTAGCCCCTGGGGCCTGGGAGCTGCAAGGCCAAGTCTAGACACGTAGCCTTAAAGTGGGAACAGCTGGTAAACCAGAAGGTGGAGCCTAGCAACACAAAGAAATATCTCTTGGATGCTCAGCCCTCCAGGAGAATAACCACGGTCCAGAGCTATCTGGTAAAGAAGAAACCAAAAAGCCCTGAGGCATAGCACCCCTAAACCAACTTACCCAAGAAGCTAGAAGGAGCAGAGGTGTTTTCCCCCAGGGCTGAGAAAGCCAAACTGAACTGGTGGTTACTGTTCCAAAATTTGAATCAACCTAGAGGTAAAGAATTCCATGGGGTGCTTTCTAGTTGGGGAAAGTGGTAGAAGGGGTGAAGACTAATATTTACTAAGTTATGAGATTCTTGTATATGTTGTCTTTTAATCTTCACAGGAATTCTGCAAGGCAAGTATGTTTATCGCCCAGTTTTACAAATGAGGCAACTGAAACACAAGAAGTTTATTTTTCCCAAACTAAGTTTTCAATTGAAAGTCTACTCCATATCTGTTGTCTTTCTTGTAGTGAGGGCTCAAGACACAGTCCTTAACATATCAACTATCTGGTTTTTAAGCCCAGAATGAAGGTTTTCAATATTTATATTAATTGATTTTTTATTAGATTTTTGGGGAAGACACTAATATAACACTCTTTTTTAATATGGCACCAAATGTCTATTTCCAAGAAATAGTCATATAGATAGTGAATCTTGCCCAGATGGTCTAACTATTCCATTCAAATAACTATGGCTCCTTCTTGACTGTAATCACTAAGATCTTGTCTTGTAGTCTAGTTTTAGTCTGTGTTTTGTAATTGCCTATTTATTAATGATGTCTGTATCATAAAATTAGAATTGTGAAGTTAACATCTAATTTTTAGTTTGATGGAGAGAATTTTTGTATAAATAATAGTGAAATGAAAAAATCCTAACTAAACATAGATATTTATAGTAAAATATTGTGCATACAGGGATATACGTTCTATGAAGAGTGATAAGAATATCACCTTTTAATTTCGTTTACCAGAAACTTCTAAATAAGTAAAATTTAGTTATTTGGAAAATTTAGTTTTCTATAAAAAGAATTTTACAAGAAGTTTTCCAGGCCACTGAGAATGTTTGAGGTGAACTGGCACACTCATTTTTCATTATGACCTAAGTTGTTTCTCTTAATTCAGATTGTAGTAGTGGGGCCTTTACATGGAAGATTTCTGCAATTGTATTGCGAAGCTGGAGTGAATTTTAAAAGGTTATGTATTCCTATATTTTTATCTTCTCAATTTGGCTGGGCTCTTTAGGGTAAAGTGTTAAGGCTGTTAGAGAGGAAAGCTCGCCGCCTACTTTACTAACTCTAATAAGCTTCCATCTTGCTGTATGCTTCATTTTAAATCTGTACCAGCCCTACAGGAGGACAGAAAATGATAAGAAAAGTAAGAAAACATGAAACTATGTGATATGAATAGAGTTGAAGAAAGTTAAGCTAACTAGGAAGAGGATAAGCCATTTTTTAAGCATTGGAAGAGATGTCAAAAGAAAAGAAGACGCTTGTCTTCTAAGTGTTACTCATGCTAATGGATAAAAAATACAGGAAAATTGACTTCAGTGATAAACTAAAAATAATTTTATGACAAGTATTTAGAGCAGTTCAGTATTTAGTTCAGTGATAAACTAAAAATAATTTTATGACAAGTATTTAGAGTATTTGCAGTTGTTGTTGTAGAAGGAATGGAAACACTAAATAAGTATTTGGGCTAGGAGATGTCTCCCATTTTGTAGACAATTTATTTGAACCTCGGGGAAGTTAAGTAACTTTCCCTATGTATCACACAAACTGTGCCAGAGTTGGAACTCAAAACCAAAGCCTACTTCAAGTCCAATGAATATTGCATTGCACCCAGTTTCTAAAGCTCAGAATTTCAGTCAATGACCACCCCTTCATTTTTGCATAGGAGACAATTTAGTCCTGGAAAGAGAAGGGAGCTTGCCTAAGTTTACATGTAAAACAAACGAAGGCTCATGTAAATGGAAAGCTATTACTGTACATTTGTTTGTAATGGTAGGATAAATTATAGATGAAAAAATTCTCAAATCTTGAAGTAGGAAGATCTGCAGAGGTTACTTTGTCAATTGTAAAGATTCCTTTTAGAGCTTGCTTGATAAATCGTTATTCAGCCAGAGCTTAAAAGTTCAATCTTGTGAATATTCCTTTCCATATTTGTCAGAGAGCACTTTTATGTTGAAATAGAAAACTGTCTCTTTTTCTGGTAAAACTTCTACACTCAGAAACAATATAGAGTAAATTTGCTTTTTTATATGCCAGATCTTCAAATTTTGAAGAAATCTCAATTGGTAGAGTATCATTATTATGCTTAATTGCTTGGGTGTTGATAGTGCTGTTTTTGTTGTTTGCTCAGTTAATAGTTGAAAAGGTTAAGACTCAAGTAATTATTAGAACAAAAGTACATATCTTGGGAAGCTTTATTGGTTTGTCAACTGTTTCTTTGCAAAACGGAAATTAAAGGTAAGAATAAAATGTGCAAGAAAAATGTAACTTCATAAATTGTGAAGCATGAGGTGAACAATGCTTACTTTTTACCACCAGAGGTCTTCAAAAGACCTATAATAGCTGCATCTCTGCCAGATGAGGAGGAAAAAATCTCTAGCTAAGCTGACAGAGATTCTTAGCAAGTAATTTGCTTAAGAGCTTAAGTAACTTTAGTATGAATGTTCCGTAGTCTTAATACTAAACATTTCTGCTAGACAGATTTCAGGCAATGAAAACAAACAAAAACCCCAAAACAATGCAGAACCAACCTTCAAAATGCAGAACAGTTATAATGTATCATTTTACATTTTATTTTAATTTATTACCTAATTATTTTAGTTTCTATTGGGAAACTTCTGATGCTAATTATAATGATTTAAAAAACATAAATATTACATAGAAGTGGAAATCCACTATCATTTACATAAATTTAATGAATATTCTCTTTATGTAGATTATAAGCATATTGTGTGTATGTATGAAATGTCCTAATTTTGCTTTTAAATTTAAAGCTTAGGAGACAATGTGGGCTAATTCATTTGACTTATCCTAAACTACGGTGAAGCAAAGACAGACAAAGATTTTCTATCAACTTGGATGAACAGTTTCCCGTCTGGACTTAAAAAAAGATAAAAGGACTTTAGATGAACTGATACTAGAACCTATAATAATATGCATAATAATTTGAGTAGTAACAATCTGATTTCATTAGTACTTTGTATTTTTATGTTACTTACTTAATTCAATACTTATGGAGGGCCTACTATGTGTCTGCTATTTTACCAAGTGATGGAATACATAAAAATTGCAATCACATCTGAAAAAATTCAGTTTACTGCAAGAAAAAAGACAAAAAATTGCAATTCAACTTTATAAATACCACATTAGGAAAGGGACAATCATATGGGCTGTGGGAACCCAGTGAGTGAGTTCCTAACTTAGGGAGAATCAGAAGATTTCACCAAAGAGCTGATCTAAGAATGAGATGATGAGAGACAACAAGGCATTCATGCAGTTGGGCAGAGGAATATTTCACGGAAGGGAGAGAATACTAGAAAATGCTAAGAAGAGCCCGCATCACCAAGTCAATCCTAAGCCAAAAGAACAAAGCTGGAGGCATCACGCTACCTGACTTCAAACTATACTACAAGGCTACAGTAACCAAAACAGCATGGTACTGGTACCAAAACAGAGATATAGATCAATGGAACAGAACAGAGCCCTCAGAAATAATGCCGCATATCTACAACTATCTGATCTTTGACAAACCTGAGAAAAACAAGAAATGGGGAAAGGATTCCCTATTTAATAAATGGTGCTGGGAAAACTGGCTAGCCATATGTAGAAAGCTGAAACTGGATCCCTTCCTTACACGTTATACAAAAATTAATCCAAGATGGATTAAAGACTTACATGTTAGACCTAAAACCATAAAAACCCTAGAAGAAAACCTAGGCATTACCATTCAGGACATAGGCATGGGAAAGGACTTCATGTCTAAAACACAAAAAGCAATGGCAACAAAAGCCAAAATTGACAAATGGGATCTCATTAAAGAGCTTCTGCACAGCAAAAGAAACTACCATCAGAGTGAACAGGCAACCTACAAAATGGGAGAAAATTTTCGCAACCTACTCATCTGACAAAGGGCTAATATCCAGAATCTACAATGAACTCAAACAAATTTACAAGAAAAAAACAAACAACCCCATCAAAAAGTGGGCGAAGGATATGAACAGACACTTCTCAAAAGAAGACATTTATGCAGCCAAAAGACACATGAAAGAATGCTCATCATCACTGGCCATCAGAAAAATGCAAATCAAAACCATAATGAGATAACATCTCACACCAGTTAGAATGGCAATCATTAAAATGTCAGGAAACAACAGGTGCTGGACAGGATGCGGAGAAATAGGAACACTTTTACACTGTTGGTGGGACTATAAACTAGTTCAACCATTGTAGAAGTCAGTGTGGCGATTCCTCAGGGATCTAGAACTAGAAATACCATTTGACCCAGCCATCCCATTACTGGGTACATACCCAAAGGACTATAAATCATGCTGCTATAAAGACACATGCACATGTATGTTTATTGCGGCACTATTCACAATAGCAAAGACTTGGAACCAAGCCAAATGTCCAACAATGATAGACTGGATTAAGAAAATGTGGCACATATACACCATGGAATACTATGCAGCCATAAAAAATGATGAGTTCATGTCCTTTGTAGGGACATGGATGAAATTGGAAATCATCATTCTCAGTAAACTATCGCAAGGATGAAAAACCAAACACCGCATGTTCTCAGTCATAGATGGGAATTGAACAATGAGAACACATGGACAGAGGAAGGGGAACATAACACTCTGGGGACTGTTGTGGGGTGGGGGGATGGGGGAGGGATAGCATTAGGAGATATACCTAATGCTAAATGACGAGTTAATGGGTGCAGCACACCAGCATGGCACATGTATACATATGTAACTAACCTGCACATTGTGCACATGTACCCTAAAACTTAAAGTATAATAATAAAAAAAATTAAAAAGAAAAAAAAAAAAAGAAAATGCTGGGAAGTGGATGGATAAATGTGCCTCCTGGACCTCTAACACAAGCTGCTTTGCTTGCTCTGTGTAAAATGAGTTCAGGAAGTACATCCTTGGCTGTTTTATATTAAGAGAGATGAAAGGGCTAATGTTGAAATATAGGGTCAGTATATCATAATTTTTTCTTTTTTCTTTTTTTTTTTTTTGAGATGGAGTCTTGCTCTGTTTCCCAGGCTGGAGTGCAGTGGCGTGATCTCTGCTCACTGCTGCAACCTCCGCCTCCCGGGTTCAAGTGATTCTCTTGCCTCAGCCTCCCGAGTAGCTGGGATTACAGGTGCCTGCCACTGCGCCTGGCTAATTTTTGTATTTTTAGTAGACACAGGGTTTCACCATCTTGGCCAGGCTGGTCTCAAACTCCTGACCTTGTGATCCACCCACCTTAGCCTCCCAAAGTTCTGGGATCACAGGCCTGAGCCACTGCACCTAGACCGTAATTCTTGTTATTTTAACCATTAATCCTATGAAAATAAATAGTAGTTCTCTTATCAGGATCCAAACAAAATTTAGAAAGTAAATTTATGCAATGAGCTGAAAAAGAATTTCAAAATTGTTATTTTTTAATTATCTAGCTCATATTTTTTCTTTCTCATGAACTTTTTTCATTCTCTCCCTCCTCATGGGGACAGAGACTGTATGGTCCACAAAGTCTAAAATATTTATCCTTTGGCTTTGTCCAGACAAAGTTTGCCAACCCTTGATTGTATGTTATGCTACTTAGTACAATTTTATTGGTCTATGCCACGTTATTGTTTATCAGTTGTTCTTTTTGGACAATGATGTAACAAGATATGTTATACATTAAACCTTTACAACATACATAAAAAAATTGAGATAGAAAGATAAGTGTGCAGTGACTAAAAAAGGTTATAAATACATATGTACAGGAATCTTTTTGTAAGATAAAGAAAAATTGAGTGAACACAGACACCTTAAAGAAAATATAATGAGAAGAGGAAATAAAAATATCTGTATTAAAAATAACTGGTCTGTTAAGTAACCTGTTTTTAAGCTTTCTTATTATGACATTGTTTACTACTCATTGTTTACTATTGTTTATTTCTCAGAAAAAAAAGCTATGGAGTTAATACTATCTGTGAAAGTAGGTATACTTCATTTATTTTAAAAGACAGAAATTATACCAAGGTCGGCTAAGATAATTTTCCTACTCTTACCTATAACATTATGTTATTTGTATCACTTGTACTGCATTTCCCAGTAATTAAAACAGCAGGTTACCGATGGATTATTTCGGCATGGGCACACTCATTTTCCTGCCCTCAAGTTAGAGGGATATTGTCTTATGTAGACACTGCCCGTTATCCATGGGCAAGATTCCCTCAAATTACCCTTGGAGGAGAAAAGTAGCCTAAATAGATCTCTTTCATTTGTCTCATGAGTCTTTGAAATGAACTATATTAGTGACTGTTAGCTGAGTTACTCCAAACAGAAAAAAAAATTCAGTAAACTTATGCTTTTGCTGTCAACTTGACATAAAGTTAAAATGAAAGAGATTGTTATTTAAGAGAAGACTTTAAACAAGTTTCTTTGAAGTGCATATTTATTTGTAAAGAAAACTTATTTTAGGTCAATTGGAAGAAACCACATTGCTCTGAACATTCTCTAATGTTACTGCATTGCATACCTGCAAATAGTGGTAGTTAGGAAAAATTGGGGGAGAAAGGAGAAAAGATAAAAATGTTTCAGAACAACATGCTCATTTGATTTTAAGCATATGCAGAATATGCAGAAAAATCTTAGCAAATATTGTATGTGTCCCTTAGATGATGCCAAGTTTCTGCTCCTTTTTCATAACCAGAAAAACATTTCTTTTTTCTAAACCAGTGTATAAATATCCAGATAAGATATTTCAGTGCATGATAGAAAATCATATTTTGTCTTATTATTCCTAGGTATAAAATGTGTAAACTATTTATCACCATGTTTGAGTTCTCACAAATTCTTGGCAATGTCCCAAGTTCCATTTGACAAGTTTCTGTATTGAGAACTCCAAGGCTGCCGTGGAGATAGATGCGAATCTCTTTGATAATTTACAGATTTCCACACAGGTTATGAAATAATTTCTATGGTCCTGTTCACCTATATTGCTTACCACTTTCCCTCCTCACCATCTGTCAAAATCCTACCATTCATTTTGAACTTTATTCAAGCCCTATTATATTCGTGAAGACTGTTTTGATCATAGAGCCTGACAAGATCCCTCCTTCCTCTGCTCTCCCATAGCATTGATTACCAAGTCCACTCATGTGCTCTGTATTCTTACTGTGCTGTCTTATACTGCTCTTCAGTAAAATTTTATTTGTCCTACTGGATAACAAACTCTTAAGTTAGTGTTATACTTTTGTGATCCCCTCATGATGCCTTGTACATATTGATTTCTCCAAAATGTCTGAAACCATTTTTCGTGAAAAATACAAATGGTTTTGGATTGTCACCTTTTCAGATTACACATACATGATTCAGATAATCATTTGGATAATTGAGTTGATTAAATCATTTCCACATATGAAACCAGAAGAGTAGTCTCTTCCAAATCATTATTGATTGCTCATGAATTAAATACTCTACAGAAGATATATTTGTGAAATATCATTATGATAGTAAACATATCAGTATAATAATAATTTCTGTCAGTGTTTATGATTTTTATGGCCCCATGCTAGGGCCTTATTAGCTTGAAGCTCCTTATTATTTACCTTTTTTTTTTCCAAATACATGGATGGAATACCAAAATTGAGAAAAATTATGTTAAGTGATATAAGCCAAGCACTGAGAGATAAACATTTGCATGTTTTGTCTCCTATGTGGAAGCTATAAAAATAAAAATTGGATTCGTAGTGATAGAGAGTAGAATGTTGGTTACCAGAGGCCATAAAAGGATAGTGAGAAGGCAGGAATAAAGAGGGATCATTAGTGGATACAAAAATAGAGAAAAGAAATAAAATATAGTGTTCAGTAGCACAATAGGGCAACTAGAGTTAATAATTTATTGGATATTCCAAAATAACTAAAAGAGTGGAATTGGAATATTCTTACCACAAAGAAGTAATACTCAAGGTGATATGTATCCCAATTACCCTGATTTGATCTTTAGCAATCATATGCTTGTGTCAAAATAACACATGTACTCCATAAATATGTACTATTATGTAACCATAATAATCTTAAAAAATTACAGATTCATGGTGAAATATATTCCTTCTTTGGAACAACCACCCAAATGTGAGAAAAATCATGTTTGCATCTAGAAAAGATGGAGGAATATCCAGATCAATATACGTATGTCTCACAAGCAGGGAATTAAAATCAATGTAAGTATAAATACCTGTATGTTCTATGATTTTATTTTATTTATTTATTTTTGAGTAAAAACAGGGAAGGCAGTAGAAAGATCTTTTTGGTTTATCTCTAAACTTTTCGATACTTTTAAATTTCAACTTTTTTTTGAAATTTCAAGTTTTAAAGTTATTTTTACAGACCCCCAAATCAGGCCTCATCTGAAGAAGAGAGTTACCACAATTTGGGCAATAGACTGATAAGGCACCATAGAAGGCACGTATGCAGACATCATTATGAATCACAAAACAATTAGTATTTATTGAGTGCCCACCTATTCTGCAAGGCATATGCTAGTGGATTATACAGACTGTCCCCTGTATTCCTCCCTGCAGCTCCATGAGGTGGTTTAAGCATTTTGTTTTGTTTTGTGTTTTTTATTTCTGAGTTATTTAACTTAGGATATAATTTAAACACTTCTATCCCATTGTTGCATATTGAGGAACTGAAGCTTAGAAAGAGAATATAGAGCTTACCCAAGACTACACAACTGATAAGTCATGGAGCCAGGATAGATAGGCAGGTGCATCTGATTTCAAAGCCAGTGACTTTTCTCTTATCATGTTGCTTTCTGTTATCATGTTGCCTTTTTTTTTTGTTAACATTTAACAATCTTGCTTATCAAAATCCCCCCAGAGAGTTTAGAGGCCACAGATGATAGAAAGATGGGTGGATAAATGGATGGATCTAGATAAAAGGGAAATTTGCAAATACACTTCAAATTAACTTCAAAGAACTTTTTACAAGTAGCTTGTGAAAAAAAGCGGAATTTGCCATTTTATAGAAGTTGTTTGCTTTTAAGGAGTTTGACATTTCTACCTCATATTCAGCGTGCTCTCCACTTGACCTCTGAGTCCTTGCCTGTTGTATTTTCACTTAACTTGCCTTTCTCCTTTTTAGAAAAACAATTTCCTTGTAATGGATTTTCTTTTAGGGTTGAAACTCAACAGGAAACAGACTGACTGATTCAGAACTGCAAGAAACCTTGAGGCAAAAAAATTCGACCCCATGCCATCATTTTACTGATGCATAAAAAGCTGACATTCAGTATAGTTACATGGTTTATCTAGTCTATGGGAGAGACACAGGTCTCCTGATTCTCAGGGCGGTGGAATTCTGTGACACACTGCATCTTAATGAGATGCTCAGATCAAGCAGTTATGAAGTTGATTGACATTTTTTTTTTGTAATTTAGTGAACAGGTTGATTTGGAAGTGTCTTTACTAATTCATTTTTTGAAATGCTATTATTAATATGGAGACCATGAAAAATTGAAAAATGCCATTTAATATAGGAGCATAGATACTGTTGTACATCAATACTGGCTTCAGTCTCCCTTACCAGCTTCACGTTTTACCCACTTTACCCTGGTTCATTCTGAAACTCGCCATACACATCATGGCTCTACGACTTAGCCCCTTGTACTCCTTTCCTGGAATCTTTCCACATCTTGACTGCCTGGAAAAAATCTTACTTATCCTCCCTTTTATGTGTCTTAGCCTTACCCACACCTTCCCTCGCTTTGGCAGAGTTAATTTCCCACTTGTCTGTGATATTACAGCAATTTCTGCCCATTTTATAATACTTATCTATGTTTTATTGCCATTATTTCTTTACCTGTTTCCTGCTTCTGACCGGAAGCTTCTTGAGAGCAAAAATTTTGTCTTAGCCCTCTTAGCATCTCCTATGACAATGTAATGCTAGGAACATATTGGTGCACTGCAAAAATATTTCTCTTGAATAAATTATTTGAAAATCATGGTATCTTTCAAAGAAAACGCCCCAAAAGAAAACATGATGTCCAAAAATCAGGGCTGTAAGTAAGACTATATGATCAGATAAATATAAGAAAACATTTGCTGTCATTTTTACTAACTGAATTTTGTACAGTTATAAAGTTTGAAGTTAATACTTTATTTTTTTCAGTGGTCTGTGTTTTATGTTGCTTTTTTAATAACAGGGATAGATTCATATGTCTCCAATCATAATATCTTGCCTGGATGTTAGTTTGGCTAACATTAATTTAGTCATCTGTTGACTAAATAATAAGCCTCTGATCATTCCTTCTAATTTGAGAACTTCTAATAAGAAAGCCAGTGACTACTATAAATTGTAAATCTTTATATCGCTATAATTTTGGTAGATCCAAGGTTTAATATAGTATTACATATATAGAACAGATCTATCATAAATAAAATGTAACTGCTCCTATTTATAGAATGAATTCACATACAAACACTTCATAAAGCTGTTTTCTCTTCACAACTAAGAAAGACGGAAAGCCAAACGTCAGCTGTAGGATATTTAATTAAATAGATTATATTTGTTTTCATTGGTACGCTCCCAAAACTTAAGCGTAATTCATAACACATTGGGCTTTTTAGAGATACTGTCTTCTGGTCCCTATATAGAGTTATATAATACACAGCTGTTTGTTATTAATCACAGTTTGTAATGGCTCAAGAGTTTATTCTGTACTGCTTAAAACAGCAAAAATGCAATGATTTTTTGTTTGTTTGTTTCTATGAGTGGACAAATTTTGGATATCTGAAACTGATAGATCAGCATTACAATTCCTTAATGGGGAGTTTTTGCTTTCCCAATGTCTAAAATCAGTGAAACATCTGTAAATATGCTTATATTGAGCTTGACAGACCGCTTTTATATAACAAATTGTGGTTACATAATCTATAACTAAAATGATGATTAGGTGGTATATGTGAGCTCCTTCCTTAGAGATTTCCAATGGTGCAGGAGACAGGTGCGGAAGTATTCCAGAATCCACGATTCTTTATATGGAATTTCTAAAAGGTCTGCTTTTTTTCTTTTTTCTTTTTTCTTTTTTGCCATTTCAGCATTTACGAAAATGATCTGTCATTTCAGTAGCCCTAGTGGAGACCACAGTGCCAAGGAATGGACCTCAATATTATTCTCTTTATCTTTGCATTGCTTTACTCCCACAACCCAAGTTCTTGTGTATTTGTGCATTTGTGCATAGCTAAGTTAGGGTTATCCTATCCTAAATGTGCTGATTAATATATTAAATATGATATTTCTTTCCTCCTTTTTTATTTTTTGAAGGTGAAGTATTTCTCAAACAAATCATCACCTTTATTCAGGGGAAATGCATATACTATAGCCAATTAAATGCTACTACAGATGCACCATGAAATTTTCAGTTCATGTGAGGTATAGCTACATTCCTTTAGTAGACATTCTGCCCCTTCCCAAGAAAACAAGTTTCTTTGAATGCTTCTAAGACAGAAGAGTAAAAACAGATTTGCACGGATAACTACAAGTGTGTTTCCAAATGTCCACAGTTTACCAGGTTATAGTACCTAGGTCATTCAATTCTTTCCTGGTAGCTACTTCTTGACTGGGAAGTGGGGTTTTTTTGTTTTTTTTTTTTTCATGTAGAACATAAGATGTTACATTGTTTTACTAAAACATCACATAAGTCAAGGAAAACTAATTCCATGGGACAAGTTCCCAAGGAACAGATCCAGAGACTCTGAGATTTTCATGTAGGTTTATTGGGAATGGCTCTTGGGAACACCTAGGAAAGGTGATTGAGGCAATATTGAGCAGGAGAAGCTGAGCTATGATGCAGTTGCAGTAGTGGTCTCAGACAATCCTACAAGAAGTTTTCCTTCTGGGATGACCCTTCAGAGATTTTATGTCTTGAGGCAAGGGGCCAGGCTTTTACACTCTTATATCTACCAGTCATTCGATGTAAGCCACACTTGATGGGGACAAGGGTAACTTTGAGCCACTCTGCTCTCTGGCTGAGGCCAGTTTCTCAAGAGAAACTAATCTGAGAGCTGTCAACACTCCCAACAATGGAAGAAAAAAGTCCTTAACTCCTGAGGAGGGAATCTGAGCAGTGCACTACAGTGTTCACTACAAGGAGGTGCTTAACTTTTGCTACAGTAGTCTTGTAATGCTAATAGTGAATGATAATTAACTTGGGTGTTACATAGAATATTAAAACTTTTTAAGTAAACTGTGTATTATCAGTCATGGCTAACATCTGAATTATTCTGTAGCATGGTTGTCTTTATCTTTAGAAATCTAAAATGCCAGCCTCTAATTTCCAGCTGAGACCCTAGGGAGGTTAGAGTTAAGATTATCATTAGCTTTAATGAGAATAATTTGTATGGAATCCCATATGTTAGTGAAAGAATATAAACATCTCCACAGGTTGAGCTTTGAATATCCCTTTGTTTACTTCAGCCTTTAAATGAATACAAAATTGTTTTGTTTACAGAGTTTTTATCAAAATAACATTGAAGATTTTTCATATGTTTTGTTTTATTCCTAATAGATTTTCAAATATATTAGTATCAGATGAGTATTTTAAAATGTTTTTATTAGTTTAAGTTAAAAATTATAAGTAAGGAAGAGTTACACTTTCTATTATGTAATAAAGCTAAAATTCTAAGTCAAAAATGGATGTATTTTGAAGATATATTCAGAATGAAAAAGAAGATAGTAATTGAGTGATATACATCTTGATGTTTATTGACAAAGTGACTGCCATGGCAAAAATAAATCCAGATGTTTGAGTATAAAACAATGGCAAAGTGGTATAATTAAATCAAACACATGAAATTTACTAGTTGAATGAACAGGTCAATTTGCATTTAACACTAAGGGATCGATTGATATTTGGAATGAGGGTTGGTGACAGATGGCATAGTTTTGTACTCCCATTTCAGTCAGTTAACAAGTAATCGACAGATGTACTCATGGTGCTGAACATTATTTAAATAGAAATGTTTAGAACTGTTTCTTAAAATAACTTCAAGGTTTTCCATTTGTGACTATAGTTAATTCTTAAACTGTACTAGGTAAATGGACATATTTCATGAATTTAGGATTCCAGTGATGTTTTAATTGAATGATTAAGTAATTCTCATAGTTTATTTAATGAAACAATCTGTCTGATCTTGGTCTATACTAATATTGTTTCTTAGTCCATCAAATTGGTGGCTGTAACAAAATGAAGACTTCCAAAAAATGAATATCAATTTTATATGGTAAGAGACACAGCTCAGAAAATCATTGAGTAGAAAGAAATGACAATGTAGTTGTACTCTTCTTAAAGTTTTAATTATCAATGGATACTACCCTCATAGAATTATGTACTGTTCCAGTTACTTTACTTTTAAAGCTCGGGAAATAAAGTTTGATTTACTTTGTGTTGTCCTAGAGAAAAATGGTTCCAAGACTATATAATGTACCCAGGTTAGCATCCATGTAGCTGTATATATTGATAACAGTTGACCTGATAAGAAAGTATAGATGACTGATAGAATAAGAAAAATATACATTAAAACCTATGTGGGGAAAATTTTGTTAAATTAGTTAACAAAGATTTTAATATATGCCTCCATTGCTCTACCCACAAAATTCATTAAAAAGTTGGATAAAATATAAGAATCTTAAAAAAAATAAACAACTACCAAGGACAAAAATGTCAAAGAAACTGTTGAAAAAGTGAGTTGAAGATAAACTGTTCCAACCCAGAAGTATATGTGAAGCATTTATTCTTAAGAAATGGTAGTGTCTTAATGTCAGTGAACGTAGATTGTTGTCAACCTCATGCCTGCAATCTCTGAATCCTCTGAAAAGAGAAGTGCACAAAAAAAGACAAAAATTATAAAAATCCTGTATACCTACACACACAAGTTAAACAATACACAGCTAAAGAAAACACTAATAAACTACAAGATATATTTGACAAAATTCACCAAAAAGAAAGGAATGCTATTATATTTCCCATCTCATCAAACTGAAGTTCAGGCAGAAGAGAGTTGAGAAGAGACACTATTTTAATAAATATTAATGAAAAATGATTCAGATTTAAAGAGAAACATAAATTCTCAGATTGCAAGAAAAAAAATCAAGTCCCTAGAAAGATAAAATAAATCTATAACTAGATACACTGTTCTGAAATGATAAGATATCAAAGATTTACAAAGATGTGAAGACAATGGAGAGAAATGACAAATTATTTTCAAAGAGACTAATTGAATGGATATCAGATTTCTCATTAGAAACAACAGGTGCATAAAAAGAATAAGATGATATTTTCAAATTCTGGGGAACACAATGATATAACCTAGCTAAACTATTATTCGAAAATATGAGTTAGAGACATAGATATTCATAAATATAAAAAAAATCGTGGCCATAGACTCTTGTTGAAAGACTTACTAAAAGATGTACTTTAGCAAGAAGAAAACTGACAAGGAAAGTATGGAAAACAAGAAGAAATGGTGAGCAAAGCAGTTGATCAAACTTCTAAATACTGAAATTACTAAGAATACTTATAACTACTTTTGGAGTGTTTAAAAACAAAGTGGAACTTAAACACTGAATAATAATTACAGTAACTAAAGGGGTGGACCTGAAGGAAAAGTAATTTATTACATATTCTGAAATCTTTTGGGGGAAGATAGTGATATTAATTAACCTTAGAATTTTTTAGTTAGAAATAATGTATGTTGTATATGTGCCACATTTTCTTAATCCAGTCTATCATTGTTGGACATTTGGGTTGGTTCCAAGTCTTTGCTATTGTGAATAATGCCGCAATAAACATACGTGTGCATGTGTCTTTATAGCAGCATGATTTATAGTCCTTTGAGTATATACCCAGTAATGGGATGGCTGGGTCAAATGGAATTTCTAGTTCTAGATCCCTGAGGAATCGCCACACTGACTTCCACAAGGGTTGAACTAGTTTACAGTCCCACCAACAGTGTAAAAGTGTTCCTATTTCTCCACATCCTCTCCAGCACCTGTTGTTTCCTGACTTTTTAATGATTGCCATTCTAACTGGTGTGAGATGGTATCTCATTGTGGTTTTGATTTGCATTTCTCTGATGGCCAGTGATGGTGAGCATTTTTTCATGTGTTTTTTGGCTGCATAAATGTCTTCTTTTGAGAAGTGTCTGTTCATGTCCTTCGCCCAGCCATAAAAAATGAGTTCACGTCCTTTGTAGGGACATGGATGAAATTGGAAATCATCATTCTCAGTAAACTATCGCAAGAACAAAAAACCAAACACTGCATATTCTCACTCATAGGTGGGAATTGAACAATGAGAACACATGGACACAGGAAGGGGAACATCACACTTCGGGGACTGTTGTGGGGTGGGGGGAGGGGGGAGGGATAGCATTGGGAGATATACCTAATGCTAGATGACGAGTTGGTGGGTGCAGCGCACCAGCATGGCACATGTATACATATGTAACTTACCTGCACGTTGCGCACATGTACCATAGAGCCTAAAGTATAATAATAATAATAATAATAATAAAAAAACACACACACACACACACAAAAAAAAAAAAAAAAAAAGAAATGTATGGTGAGGGTGTCCCAAGGCATTTTTTGTTTGTTGTCATTATTTTTAAATTTTAAAATATTTAATTGACAAACACTGTATATATGTAAGGTATACAACATGATGATTTGATATACTTAAAAAAAAAAAAAGAAATAATGTATGTTAAAAATTTAAAGAAAATAAAACACTAAAACAAGAGAAACGGACTGTTTAATTTCCAAACCAGGGTGAACATTTCTACTAAGACAACAGAAAGCAACAAAAGAAAAAAAAATAAGATATTGAGAAAAGCATAGTAAAATTTTTAAAACCTAGAATAAGATGTCGACATATATCCAAGTGTTAGTAATCAAAATAAATATAATAAATAATCTCTATTAAGAGAAAGAGACTTCAGATTTGATTTAAAATAAAATAAATAGCTATGTGTTGTTTGCAAATGATAACGCCTTACAAAGGGAAGGGGAAAATTAAGGAATGATAACTTACATACTAATCAAAAAAAGCAAATAATACTTTTATCAGAAATATATAGAATTCAGACAAAAGAATATTATAAGTGAAGACATTAAGTAAGCTAAAAGTAATGTATTTCTCCAGATGATATAATAGCTGTGAACTTGTATAGCAACCAAAATGATCAATATATGAAGTGAGGTAGGCATAACAGTAAGAAGGAACTAAAAATCTTATAATGATAGTTGGGTGTGTTAACCCATCTCTTTTGGAAACAGAGTAGCAGACAAGAATATTACAGGAAGATGTGCACAGGTATCCCAGAGCTTAAAGTACAATGAAAAAAAAAAAGAATATTATAGGAAGATGGTGAAAAGGAAGAGGACTAAAAGTGAGTGGTTGTTGGTAATATCAATTGGTAAGCACATTTTTAAGAACAGTCTAGGAACATTCATTTGAAATTGCACAAGAAGTATTTCCTAATAATTCTGCTTCTAGATATACCACTTAGAAAAATTACTGCACGTCTGTACAAGAGGATATGTCCAAAGATTCCCACGGAAGCATTGCTTTTAGTAGCAAAAATTGGAAACAACCTAAGTGCTATATGATAGAATGCTATCCAGCAGTTAAAATGAATAAACTTGATTTTTATGTATAATGTGGGAAGAATTTAAAAAATACTTTTCTTGAGAGACCTACATAAATTTTAGAAAAATCAGCCTATGCATCTTATATAAATTAAAATACTATATAATAATTAAAGATACTGGCAAAAGCCCTGATATAAGAGCTTATTCCTGATTCTAAGGAGGTAATTGAAATAGAGGGATGAAGAAGAGAATATCAAAAACATTATTTCTTTCAAGAAAAGAGGAAAAAATATTAAAGCATTCCCATTAAAATTAAGAAAGTAAGGGTTCTAATGATCACTGTTCTTATTTAATATTGTTTTGGTGGTTCTAGATAATAGAATAAGACACTGGGATAAACACAGTAAAGAAAAAGTTTTGTTTTCAGATATAATTGAATACCAAAGAAAATCAGAAAATTCAACTGAAAACCTATTTAAAGTAAAAAGAAAACTTACTAAGATGGCTGCATACAAAAATCAAGAGTTTTCCTTTTATAGTAGTATAACAGGATGTGAAAATGAAAGCTTTGACTGAACTCTGAATTACAGTGTGCTATGAGTCAGATCAACAAGCTGAAATTTCAAAAGGTGTTTGTGAACCTGCTAGATGAATCATCTACATCAAGGATCTAAAACGGTCAGGTGGCTGGTGATTCAACAGGATTTGGTGAAGAGGACTGGTTTGGAAAATCTGTGTTCTTAATCCTGTCTGTCTTCCATCCCAGAGAAAGGGAGGGGGGATGATTGACCCTTCTTTCTCAAATCTAGGGAGAAAGTTTCACGAGGGCTGCTTGCAGAGCTTGATATATGTTTCTTGTAGTCGTGGGGCATTGTGAATTGATTTCTGATTCATGCCTGTAAAATTTGAGACAAAAAGATCATGGCTGGCAGTTTTGTGTGACTAGGTGACTAAGTTCCTTCCAATAAGAAATAATGAACGCAGATGTCTTGTTCTCCTTTTCTCTCCTTCTTCCTGTTTCTAGTTGGCCCTGGAGCAGTGGCCTCCAGGCCTGAGATAATCGAAGCAACTGGAGAAGCTTGAAGGAGTCTGGGTCCCTGATCCTGACAAAGCTGCTATTCCACCCCTAAACTGGCTACATCTGGATTCTTTTTTTTTTTTTTTTTGGCATGAGAAAGGAATAAACTATCTTACTATTTTTTTAAAGTTAGTGTTATTTGAGGTTTAGCTGAAGCTAATTCTCTCATTTAATCATTTTTCTTATCCAATCTTCACAATTTGAGAGGTTTGAAGATGAAGAATAAGTTTACAGCTAATTAAGCAGTGGTGGTTGCAAAACATTGAAGTAGCTGTGGAGAAACATTAATGAAGTCAATTTCAGAGAGGGAAAGAATGTAGAGATTGTGTGCCAGGATTAAAATATTTTTATTTACTGATATGTTATGCTCATAATTCTTTTTTTTTTTTTTTTTTTTTTTTTGAGATGGAGTTTCCCTCTTGTTGCCCAGGCTGGAGTGCAATGGCACGATCTTAGCTCATCGCAACCTCCACCTCCTGGATTCAAGCGATTCTCCTGCCTCAGCTTCCTGAGTAGCTGGGATTACAGGCATGCACCACCATGCCTGGCTAATTTTGTATTTTTAGTAGAGACGGGGTTTCTCCATGTTGATCAGGCTGCTCTCCAACTCCCGACCTCAGGTGATCTGCCCGCCTTGGCCTCTCGAAGTGCTGGGATTACAGGTGTGGGTCATCGCGCCCAGCCATTATGCTCATAATTCCTATTTTGCCTCCAGGTCATATCTCATTCAGACATTTGGCCTTAAAGATGCATTGCCCCAAGGGAGTAAGGATCAAAAAATAAACATCTATCATTCTTAGTTTTAAGTTCCAAAGCTCCAAATGTAGGTTTCAGATGTGAAAATTTCATTTGACCTCTTCTCCATGAAAATGATCTGAGTCAGACAAGAGAGTGAAAGGACAAGGGTTTCTGACAAAAGGCTGGCTAAGTCCCACATTGAGGAGAGGACACAAGGCAGACAGTAGAATGCTTCAGATAGTTTTGTGATCTTGGGGTCAATGGAATTTTGTTCTGTTTCCTGTCTGTAGCCCTGAGAGTACCCCAGGCCTTTGAGGACTAGACACTAGAAGAGGGATGGTTGATGCAAATGTCCAGGACAGAAGTGGGTTTGGCATACCTACTGGGTTTCCTGGGCCTTCAGAGTTGTATGGAAGAACTGAAAAATTTCCTCATGTTTCCCAGGACAGCTGTGGAAATGAAGACAGAACGAGCAAGACAGCAAGAGAGAACTGTTGGGCACTGAAATCTAGAAGTTATGAAAAGAGGCTACCTCTGGGGACAGTTATGTAGATCAAATTTAGAGATTAATCATGGCTTAGGACCAGAAAGAACTCCATGTTTCAATTATGAATTATGACCAAGTAGGCAGAAGCTATCAGCTAGTGACCAGACAACCCCCTCATAAATAACAAGATAAAGTTTTCTGGATACAAAGAATGTGTACTTGAAATGAAAATGAAGAACTTGTAAAAATTGTGTATATTTAACTTTTGAATTTATGGCCTGAAAAAATTATACCATTATGTGTGAATAACTAATAAAGTAGAAGTTTGAAGATGCAAGCATGAAAAGCAAATAACAGAGCACATTTCAGAGAAAACAGAGATTATAATTTTATGGAGAGGGATATGTAGTCTTGACCAAAAGGGATTCTTCTTTTTCAGAAACAAGATCAAAATTAGATTTTTTAAATTGAAAGTTTAAATCACATAAACTTTGCCTATTAAGGGGAAAAAATCCTCATCTGTTTGTAATTTTTAAAAATGGGATGCTTTTGGGAAGTTTTTTTTTTCCTATGGGTTTGACATTCCTGCAAGTAGCATCAGGTAGATGAGTATTTACAACCAATTTCAAGAAGCAAAAATTAACTCTTAGAGAACTATATTTAATTTCAAGTACAGTAGTCTTTAGAGTATTTGGTACATTAAAGAATGGAAAATGTTAGTTCCACTTACTACTTAAATTTTAATAGATTTTATTTTGATTATTATTTTTCGTTTGTTTCTAAGAGTCAGTGTAACCCAATCATTTCACTTTTCCTCAGGATCACCACAAATATCACTCTTTTTCTTTTTCACTTTTTAGAGTTTAATTGCTTCGTTTTGTCTGTTTTGAAACATTTATCCAGATATATTCTAAGAAAGAAAATATCTAGTTGTGCAGCATTTTTACCTAGAGCATAATTAATCACCTAAATATATGATTTGCCAAATTAATATTTTTTCATATAGTTTATTACCTTAAAGGAGTAATTTTTGTCAACTTATTCCCCAATCTTCAACTGACTGGAAATCTTTGAAATAAAGATAACAAAGGTAACATATTTCATTAGATATCACTAAGAGAAATAATCCTAAAAAATCCAAGCTTGCAAGGACTTCTATCATCATTATTTTTTTAAATAACCATTTTTTTTAACTTTTATGTAACTAAAGTAGGGATCTCAACCTGAATACAAAGTTTCAGACAAGTCTGGACAATTAATGGAATGGAATGTGGAAGCCTGTTGACATCCCAAGTAGGCTGTAAAGTCCTTGTCCAACACTGAATCTTCATTGCCGACTAGTTTCTCAATAGATGTTTGTTGACTCAATAGATTAATGGAAGGGTGTATGGATGTATGGACAGATAAAGGAGAGAGAAATAATTTTTCATGAAAGAGGTTGCCAGAATAAAGATAACTAAGAAATGTCACTGGTAAGGGGCTACTATCTGGGGTTGGTGGTGTGGGGAAAAGAAGAATTTACTGACAGTTGTAGGTGAAGAAAAGTTTATTAGATTAAGTATGAAATTATGTTTCAAGGAAGCAATGGGTAGGCCAGCAAAAAGGAGCTGACTATAAGGAAACAAAGGCTTGCTGGGATTTTATAGGACAGTGCTTGTGCTGTGTGCTGAACAGGGCTTTGTGCAGTACTGACAATGCCAAGACTGCAGTGAGCTAACTTTCATTTTTTGCATCATCCCAGGTTCTGGTGATAGCTGGGCACAGGAAGACTGTGATTTATTTGTGCAGGAGGGGTATGTGTTTCTAGATCATGAGAAAGGCACACATAGATTATCTGCTTTCTCTTTTTGCTTTCCCTCAGTCCCACCAGCCCGACTCCTTTTTCCTAATTAGGATTCCACAAGAAAGCTGTTTCTGGATTATCAGAAGGTGGATCACCCTAATAAACACAGGATTTGCTACTGGTATTTGTTTCCTGTCCTGACTGCATCGAACTCATGTCCAAGGTCAGAGGATATCGGGAGAACTGTGAAGGACAACTATGAGCGTGGTTTCATTAAAACCTCAATAAGACTTGAAACACAAGAAATAATGCTTGTAATCTCAGTTAATGAAAGAGGAAATACCTTCTTCCCCACTTAACAACAAAGCATAGGGATCTTCCATACTGTCCCTGAACCAGTGAGTTTATTCCTGACTATTTATAACACATATCCTGGGGCTCATAGCAGTATTTGAGGAACAGTTTACATGTGGCTATAGCCTGCACTGATAGATGCTGGAAATAGCCAATATTATTTAAATTATCCTCCTAATGTGTCATAATTATAATGCCAGGACCAGGGATCTGCCCTCCTAGACCCCCAGAGTAAAGTGCCTTTTTAACTTTTACACTGTGGGCACCTTTCTTGCTTCACCCTAGTTTTTGGCCTTGTTTAATTAATACTCATTAGCTAATGACAAATAGAGATCCTAGGTTAAAAAATATTTCACTGTCTTTCATATCCATTGATGATGCTTCTAGGATATAAAAAGTGGTGAGACTAACAATACTAACCTCAGGTAATTGCTTTCAGTAGAAAATGACTTAATGCATGTGAACTCTGCATCCCCAGATATTATTATTTTTCACCCACTTAACTTCCTCAAACCTCGATTGATGTCCTTCTCTAGGAGTAATTACAGAGCTAAAGATGACTGCAGCTAAATCACTGCTCTTGGGACTTGGCATTTATTTATAATAAGAGAATATTTTTTCCTTTATCAGTGGTAATAAGTATACACTGACCAGTCTCCATTCTGTTACTTCATTTAGTAGCTAAGCAGGACATTTTTTTAAAAAAGTTTTAAAGCCACTTTAAAATTAGAAAAGCTTTCAAATGGTGTATGACATATACTATACTGACAGGCTAACTGGTATGCTTTGGAGCACCACTCAGAATAGCTGTAGTTTTATTCCTACAGAAAATGATGTCAAAGAGGCCCAACCTTCGTGAATGTGGGCTGGTGTGGGACCTTCTTTTAAAAATAGAAGTGTCCTGACTAATCTGTTACACTGGCAACAGATCTAAAGACTATAGGCTGGTACTTGTGAAGATTAGAGAAAACGAAGACACGCAAAGACAGATTTGCCTTTCCCATAGTAGCTAAGATAAATCTGTCATTCAGTTAGAACTGCAAAGAAATTTCATTTAGATTTTAACTTTTTGATATATAATTCACAAAGGGAATTTGTCTCACTCCAAAAATAACTCTTCAAATATCAAACAACAGAAGAAATGTTTTTTACATTAGAGAAATATTTGAGACTCTTCTGACAATGCCCTCTGTCCTAGGGGGAAAAAAAAGGAGGAAACTTTGTTCTCTAGAGTTTTCTTTCTTAACAGACCTCTTCCATTTGTCTCTGTGGAAACAGTCAAATTGCCAGAGGCAACTTTGCCAACCATATGTTGTCAGAGATGTAACTTTTTTTTAAAGGTTAGATTACATTCTTCTATTTATTTCATTAATCTCTACTGAGGGCTGGTTTTATACTAAAACTTTTAAATTGTTGGTGAATTTACCGATCTTTTATAAGAACTTGCAAGTATAGACCTGGGTGTTGAGGAGCTAACAAAAGTACTTTGCTGAACGGTGGGCATTTACAGCTTCTTTACAGTGCGGCAAAAGCTGTTAACATAATCTGAGCAAATTCAAGGTGATCTTCTAAGAGTAGAATACCCAACTATTGAGTGAGGTGGGAGGAGGAGGGGGGAAGGAAGAGGAGGAAATAGATGACTGATCTAAATGAGTTTTGCATTTTATACTGTGCTTGTACCAGCCCTCAGGGCAAATTGTGTGCATCTTCTCCCAGCTCTGTGCTCAGTGACGCCATGTTGGTAGCTTCAAACAAGACATGGTGGGAGTATTTACACTGCAAAAACAAGCAAATGCTACAAATCCTGGCATTTCCCTCTCTGGAGAGCCAGTTGTTAAACGTTTACCAGCTCACCACTCATTAACCTGGAAACTCTCAATGGACACTTCGGCAAAGAAAAGCAATGTAGTGAAAAAGAAACAAATCACGAGCTAGGATGAGGGTATCAAGGGGGGAAGGAAAAGAGAGAATTGAGGTGGTTAAGATAATAATGTAATCACTTAGGTAAGCATGACTATTGGAAAAACACACGTAAGAGTTGAGCCCAGTTACTGAGATGGCTATGTCTCTGGTGTAACATTACTAAAAATGTCTAGTGTCCAGGCAGACACTAGAAAGTCATTAGACAGCTTTGCCTGGAGCTCCTTGGAATAGCAGGAAGCAGCCCATTTTTAGAGTTAAATAAGAGTTGGGGACAAAACATAATTAAAATATGGTATACCATGAGGGCAAAATTAGGTAAATATAGGCACTTTGAATGTAGAATTGAGGAGGAATAAGAGCAAAAAGTGTTTTAAACTCAAATCAATTTAATGTAACCTATATCAACACTGCTCATAATAACTAACTTCTTCCAGGTTTCTAGAATGTTCCAGGTATGGGGTTATATATTGTATATACATTATGTGAATTGATATTCATGGTAATCATGCTAAATAAGTGCTAATATTGTCTCATTTTACAAATAAATGAAATGAAAGTTAGAGATATTAAGCCACTTGACCAAAGTCTAGTCCAGAGCCTAAGTTCTTTACCACCTTAGTATGCTTTGCTATGTCATTCCAGGGCTTGCTAGATAGTTTAAACAGAGAATTCTGAGGTAAATTTTATAACTGAGGAATAATGACTCCTCAGTTCATTGAGATCTCTTATACCTAAGGAAGATACCAATAAACTTGAATTTCTGTTTTTTGTTCCGTTTTTGTTTTTTTATGTTTCTGCTCTTAATTGGTAACTCTTTCACAGTACCCTCAACATAGAGCATATATGTCTCATAAATGTATATTATATAAAATAATTATTTCATTTATATAACATAATATGAAAAGCCCCAATTTACTGTATAGTATCTACATCTGGAAACTTCAGCCACCTAAATACTTTTCTTTTTCTTAAATTTTTTGAAGTATAATATACACATGAAGGACATACTTTGTAAGTGTAAGGCTGAATGAATTTTCACTAAGTGTTCATACTAGTGCAAAAATTGCCTAGAAAAATAGACCATTTTCAATAACCCAAGAATCTTTCTCATGTCCCCTTTCATCTCAGCCCCCAGCAAGTACAACTACTATCCTGATTTCTATCACCAGAGATTAGTTTGTACCTATTTTTGAATTTATGTAAGTGGAATTATAAAGCATGAATACTGTGTCTGGTGTTTTTGTTTGGTAAATACTGTGTTTCCAAGGTCCGTTTATGTTGTCTATAGTTGCAGATCATTTTCATTGCTACATGATACTCCATCATTTTCTTAATATACTAATGGAAATCTAAATTGAAAAGTATTATGTATTATAATATTCTCTCGAACTATCTAGGTTGAGCATTTTGAGCCTTAAAGGTCTTCAAGGTTAGGAGAATCTCAAAAAATTTGCCTTGCAAATATACACTAACACAAATTAATCTCCACCTTTGTTCAACTTTCACTTTATACAACTTGTATACTAAATTCCTAAAGCTTTCAACCTTTCTAAGATACTGCAGAGTCATATGACTTTCTTACTACTTATCCCACTCAGAGATCTCAAAGGCCTATGTAAATTCACAGACATGATCCACAGTTTTGAGTCCAGAATTGGTGGGTTCTTGGTCTCGCTGACTTCAAGAACAAAGCTGCAGACCCTCACGGTGAGTGTTACAGTTCTTAAAGATGGTGTGTCTGGAATTTTTTCCTTCACATGTTCAGATGTGTCCAGAGTTTCTTCCCTCTGGTGGGTTCATGGTCTCGCTGACATCAGGAGTGAAGCTATAGACCTTCTCGGTGAGTGTTAACAGCTATTAAAGGCAGCATGTCAGGAGTTCGTTCCTTCCAGTGGCTTTGTGGTCTTGCTGGCTCCAGAAGTAAAACTGCAGACCTTCCCAGTGAGTGTTACAGCTCTTAAAGACCTCACAGACCCAGTGAGCAGCAGCAAGATTTACTGCCAATAGCAAAAGAACAAAGCTTCCACATGACCCACCTGAATTGCCTGCGCTTGCTTGGGCAGCCTGCTTTTATTCCCTTATCTGGTCCTACCCACATCCTGCTGATTGGTCCATTTTACAGAGAGCTGATTGGTCTGTTTTACAGAGAGTTGATTGGTCTGTTTTGACAGAGTGCTGATTGGTGCATTTACAACCCTCTAGCTAGACATAAAAGTTCTCCAAGTCCCCACCAGATTAGCTAGATACAGAGTGCTGATTGGTGCATCCATAAACCCTGAGCTAGACACAGTGCTGACTTGTGCATATACAGCAATTCTCCAGCTAGACATAAAAGTTCTCCAAGTCCCCACCCCACTCAGGAGCCCAGCTGGCTTCTGCTAATGGATCACACGGCGGGCCGTGGAGGCCCGTCAGTCCCGTGCCAGCATGCCCGCACTCCTCAGCCCTTGGGCAGTCGATGGGACCGAGCACCGTGGAGCAAGGAGTGGCGGTCGTTGGGGAGGCTCGGGCTGTGTGGAGCCCACTGGGGGTTGGGGGGGTTCAGGCATGGCGGGCTGCAGGTCCCGAGTTCTGCCCCGCTGGGAGGCAGCTGAGGCCCAGAGAGAAGTTGAGCGCAGCCTGGGGGACCTGGCGCACCCTCTGCAGCTGTTGGCCCGGGTGCTAAGCCCCTGACTGTCTGGGGTAGAGGCGCCAGCTGGCTGCTCCAAGTACGGGGCCCGCAAGCCCCATGCACAGGCCTGGTTCCTGCCCCTCCCTTACTCTCCACACCTCCCCCGCCAGCAGAGGTAGCTCAGAGGGAGCCAGCTCTGGCCTTGGCCAGTCCAGAGAGGGTCCCCCACAGTGCAGTGGCATGCTGAAGGGCTCCTCGAGCATGGCCAGGGTGGACACCGAGGCCGAGGAGGTGCCAAGAGTGAGCCGATAGCTGCTAGCACGTTGTCACCTCTGTTTTGCACATACAACCAGTATAAATTTATAGATCACTAGTAATCCTGTGTCCAGAATTGGTGGGTTCTTGGTCTCACTGACTTCAAGAATGAAGCTGCGGACCCTCGCGGTGAGTGTTACAGCTCTTAAGGTGGTGCGTCTGGAGTTTGTTCCTTCTGATGTTCAGATGTGTTCGGAGTTTCTTCCTTCTGGTGGGTTCGTGGTCTCGCTGGCTCAAGAGTGAAGCTGCAGACCTTCGCGGTGAGGGTTACAGCTCTTAAGGCAGTGCGTCTGGAGTTGTTCGTTCCTCCCAGTGGGCTCGTGGTCTCGCTGGCTTCAGGAGTGAAGCTGCAGATCTTCTCGGTGAGTGTTACAGCTCATAAAAGCAGTGTGGACCCAAAGAGTGAGCAGTAGCAAGATTTATTGCAAAGAGCGAAAGAACAAAGCTTCCACAGTGTGGAAGGGGACCCGAGCGGGTTGCCAATGCTGGCTGGGCAGCCTGCTTTTATTCTCTTATCTGGCCCCACCCACATCCTGCTGATCGGTAGAGCCGAGTGGCCTGTTTTGACAGGGTGCTGATTGGTGCGTTTACAATCCTTGAGCTAGATACAAAGGTTCTCCACGTCCCTATCAGATTAGTTAGATACAGAGTTTCGACACACAGGTTCTCCAAGGCCTCACCAGAGCAGCTAGATACAGAGTGTCGATTGGTGCATTCACAAACGTTGAGCTAAACACAGGGTGCTGATTGGTGTATTTACAAACCTTGAGCTAGATACAGAGTGCCGATTGGTGTATTTACAATCCCTGAGCTAGACATAAAGGTTCTCCAAGGCCCCACCAGAGCAGCTAGATACAGAGTGTCAATTGGTGCACTCACAAACCTTGAGCTAAACACAGGGTGCTGATTGGTGTATTTACAATCCCTGAGCTAGACCTAAAGACTCTCCACGTCCCCACCAGACTCAGGAGCCCAGCTGGCTTCACCTAGTGGATCCTGCACTAGGGCTGCAGGTGGAGCTGCTTGCCAGTCCTGCGCCGTGCGCTCACACTCCTCAGCCCTTGGGTGGTCGATGGAACTGGGTACCATGGAGCAGGGGGTGGTGCTAGTCGGGGAGGCTCCGGCCGCACAGGAGCCCATGGAGTGGGTGGGAGTCTCAGGCATGGCGGGCTGCAGGTCCTGAGCCCTGCCCCGCAGGAAGGCAGCTAAGGCTCCGTGAGAAATCCAGTGCAGCGCCGGTGTGCTGGCACTGCTGGGGGACCCAGTACACCCTCTGCAGCCGCTGGCCTGGGTGCTAAGTCCCTCATTGCCCAGGGCCAGCAGGGCTGGCCGGCTGCTCTGAGTGCGGGGCCCGCCAAGCACACACCCACCCGGAACTCCAGCTGGCCTGCAAGGGCTGCAGGCAGCCCTGGTTCCCGCTCGTGCCTTCTCCCTCCACACCTCCCTGCAAGCTGAGGGAGCCGGCTCTGGCCTTGGCCAGCCCAGAAAGGGGCTCCCACAGTGCAGTGGTGGGCTGAAGGGCTCCTCAAGTGCCGCCAAAGTGGGAGCCCAGGCAGAAGAGGTGCCAAGAGCAAGCGAGGGCTCTGAGGACTGCCAGCACTCTGTCACCTCTCAATTCTACTAGCAACTATAAGGCTAGAACTTTGGACAGCAGTGCAAACCATTGACAAAAGCTCTTGTTCTAAGCAAACTCCTACAGTATTCTACTTTGTTTGCACACATTGTAGCCATTTGCACAAAGTCAATACTCAGCTAAAGTTTGGTGATTTTAATTGAATTTGGTCATTTCAACAAAATTGGAAATCATACAGAATGCATTAATTCAATTGATGACTTTAAAATATCTCTAGTTTTGTAGAAAATAAACAATTATTAACCAAAATTATATCCAGCATACAAGTATCCCTTTTCTGATAGGTCTAAAGCCAGTACTGCTTAATTTCTTTGTTAAGGAGCAATTTGAGAATATAGTGAAAGCCATGGACCTTCTTAGAAAAATTCTGATGAGTTGTATTTTTCCACACAACTCTTGTGGGCCCATCTAGAATTCTATGAGGTTTCTGTGGACTCAGTGTTAAGAAACTGAATTCTAAACATGTTTGACATCAAACATTTATTGAATAACTAAATGCCAGAGAATGTGCTATTTGTCACTTTTTGGCATGCATTCACTATGAGGGTTATATTGCTCCCAAGGGAGTAACAATTTGTTTTTGGAAGGTGAAAAAAAATCTTACTATTTTAATGTATAATGCACAGAAATACACACGGTACATTGACTGATAAACAATATACCTGTGGTATTAAAATTTATAGATAAAACAATTTTTAAAATGTCTAAAATGCCTCCTTATAGGGCAATTAGGAAAAATTGAGAAACGCTGCTCAACAGCAATTTGCATTTGTGTGACTTTAACATCAATAGATCAGGGAAACTTAGAGTGGAAGAGGATCCACATATAAAATGGATATATTAATTATAGATCCAGTACCTAGTATGATGTTTGCTGGCCTAATACACAGAACTGCTTCTCATTCCATAGAAATTTCACTGGAAATGGGAAGGTCAAAAGGACTACTAAAAAATCACCAGCTGGCAATAATAATGGCAATTTTTCTTGCCATAACCTGTTATTTTGAATTATGTAGGCCTTTGAGTTATTTCTTGATGTTAAAGCCAGAAAACTAGATGAGAATCTCAAATTCTCCTCTTGTTTGAAGCAAAACATATTTAAAGCAAGATCTTACAGAACTTGATCAGAATACATTATAGTGCATATTATTATTACATTCAATCATTAGTCATCCAAATTAATTTGTTGGTAATAGTACAGATTTTTAAATTTAATCTTGAAAAATACATAAAAAATTTACAACAAATTGCTATGTAGATGATTAAAAGTTTTTAGTGATTTTATATTTATCCAAGTCTTAATGACTGCTTCTGGGCAATTTGACCCCTTCAGGAAAAAGTACTGTTTATAGCAAATCAAATTAATATTATAAAATATTAATGATTTAACATTTCAGAATACAATAGTTTGCTCATTTATATAAGCCAATCTTCGTGGATGTGGTTTTCACTAAGTAGTGGTGACTTTTTAACAATAAAAAGTCTAGGAGAGCAGAATCCTTTTGGTTTCAGTTGATGACTCACCAGAAACCTCACGGTGTCCACTGGTTAAAAAAAAATCATCATCACAATATTTCAATACTTACTGCTTCTTTAAGCACTTGGGTTTGAATCCTGCTATAGTCAGATCTCTCTGGTTTGAGAGGAGGTACTATAACGTTTGCTTTCTTTACTGATCAGACTGCATTTCTAATTTTATTCACCCACTTAACAAATGACAGCACAAAATAAAGCAAGAGAATGGAGATCAGTCAGTATAAATTTGTATTACCAGTCAGGTGGTGGGGTGAGGGGAACTCTATTATAATAACTAAATAAAGCTCCCGAGAGCAATGACTGAGTTGTAGTCATCTTTGGCTCTCTAGTTACTCCTATGGAAAGACCTCAATCAAAGTTTGAGGATATTAATTTGGGTAAAAATTATGAAATTATATAGGTATAAAATTATAATATCTAACATTTGTCTAGGGATGTAGAGCTTATATGCATTAAGTCATTTCCACTGAAAGCAATTACCTGAAGTCAGTATTGTTAGCCTTGCCATGTTTCACATCCAAGAAGCTTCATCAATGAGTAGGAAAGACAGTGAAATATTTTTTAAGCTAGAGTCTTCAGTTATCATGAGCTAATGGGTATTAATTAAGCAAGGCCAGAACAAAAGTGCAGCATGAAAGGTCCCCAGGGTGTAAAAGCTAAAGAGGCACTTAGGGTCTTGAAGGGCAGGGTACTGGTCCTGATTCTAACAATACAACAACCCCATGTTTCATGACACATAGCAAGGGTATTAGCAGTTGATGGAGAGAGCAAGTCTGAAAACATCGTCTTTGTCCCACAGCCAAAAATATTCTTATTATAGCGATCTTACATGATGGTTTTATTTTCTTGCCTTTGTTATTTATTATTATTTTAGTTTGTTTTTAATTGGCACCTTATTATATAAAACACCTGTCAGGCTTCGATAAACTTTCTAGAGATTTTTCTGCTGTCTTGGCACTGAGAATATGCTTAGATAGAACATTTCCGAAAGTACACACTTTCGGAAGTGTGACAGATATCAGTGATTTAAAGAGTAATTTTAGGTGGTACACACATATAAATATGCACACACAACACTAAATAATGTCAAATAACGCAAAGAAACAATTCCTTTCGTCCTTTTATTTAGGCCAAATACAAAGCCTCACAAAAGTGTTACTGTATTTTTTACTTAAAGTTCTCTAAAACTTAGTAACTTGTTTTCAACAAAGGATGGACCTCAGTGTCAGTCTTTGGCAAAGGCATGAAGATCACATTTAAAATGCTTTCTATATGCTTTTGTATAGCCATTTTCAGATTGATATTAAGTTCCTTAGAAATACATGTATTTAGGCCATGTGTGTTGGCTCATGCCTGTAATCTCAGTACTTTGGGAGGCTGAGGCAGGTGGATTAGTAGGCCAGGAGTTCAAGACCTGCCTGGCTAAGATGGTGAAACTTCTTCTCTACTAAAAATATAAAAATTAGCCAGGTGTGGTGGCAGGCGCCTGTAATACCAGCTGCTTGGGAGGCTGAGGCAGAGAATTGCTTGAACCCAGGAGGCAAAGGTTGCAGTGAGCAGAGACTGCACCACTGCACTTCAGCCTGGGGGACAGTGAGACTCCATCTCAGAAAAAAAAAAAAAAAGAAGTACAGGTATTTAAATTAAAAACTAGTAAAATCACTAAATAATATTACGTATGGTGTAGGGATTTAAAAAACAAAATTCCTATCTGAAGATTTGAGTTTTGGAGAATTGTGCTTAGATACATTGCTAACCTCTAGTGACTCAGCATGAATAGATAAGAATGTAAAATATACGTAAATTCTTCACATCATATAAGATGTAGGCAACTATACTTCAATGCCAAAGGAGGCTGAGCAGATGTGATGAGTCAAAATGGAAGGCAAGTTATTAGTATATATGACCGTTTCCATAGTTTAATAAATTATGAATATTCAAGAACTGAAAATACACTATCAAGGAAAGCAAAGGGCTGAGAGAGAGATAACAGGGCTCTACCTTTTAAATAAAGTGTTACAGTATAACTCACCCAGGTTACAATCATCTCCATTTAAGCATCTCTTTTTATTTGTTATCAATCAGGTCAAAATATGGTAGAAAAAGCATTAAATTCTATGCATGATTCCCATAGAGAGCAATGAATCAATATTTTAATGTTTTATACAGGTTATAAAAATGTAAATGATAAAAGTTCAATTTTTAAATAAAGTTCAATTGTATTTTTCTTCCTGTATTTAAAAATATTTGAAGAGAGTTATACATACTTTAAAATTCTGACATAAATGTAACGCTCTAATTTTTTAATACTATGTCTTGAAAAGTTACAAATTATATGTAATCTTTTAGTTCTGTACTTAACAGTGGAAGAAAGTGTAATGTTTTGAAATAAGAAATGTCATCATTTAGCATAACTTTTAATAAATTTATATATTTTATAACACATGAAGACTCATTAAAAGTTGAATCCTGGGGATTCAAGTTTTAAAATAATTAGTAATTTATCTTATAGAAAAAAAAAGTATTAATTGTTTTTTTCCCACAGAACATTCCCAATGAGCTGATTAGTTTTGATTATTTTCATTCCCTTCCCCTTCCCCTTCCCCTCCCCCTCCCCTCCCCTCCCCTCCCCTCCCCTCCCCTCCCCTCCCCTCCCCTCTCTTCCCTTTCCTTTCCTTTTTTGTTTTGCGACAGGGTTACACTCCCATCGCCCAGGCTGGAGTGCAACAGCACAATTTCAGCTCACCTCCCAGGCTCAAGTGATTTTCCTGTCTCAGCCTCCTGAGTAGCTGGGACTATAGGTGTGCGCCACCTACCCGGCTAAATTTTGTATTTTTTGTAGAGAAAGGCGTTTGCCATGTTGGCCAGGCTGGTCTTGAACTCCTGGTCTCAAGTTATATGCCCACTTCAGCTCCCAAAGTGCTGAGATTCCAGGCTTGAACCACTGTGCCTGGCTTATTTTCTAGGTGTAAAAAGTCTGTTACTCACTTCTCAGTGGCCTCCATTTTTGACTGTGATAGTCATGCAGGACATACTCATCTTAGGTATCTATGTATAGTAAGTGGAGGTGACCCTTTACATGGATTTTGTAAAGTGTTGGATAAATTTCCTAAATAGTTGAACCTAAAAATAATACTATTTTTATAAGAATGTGAAATAATAAAGTTATCCATTTTAATATATGCATATTAGTAGTTGACAAACTATGTAGACTATCTAATGGACTCTGAAAACATTTAAAGAATATCCTGGCTGTCCTGCCTATAGCTCTACCCTCAAAGTCTAGTACAATACCTGGTATATATTAGAGATATACTTACTACATGAATAAATGGATGGATGGATGACGAGTGAATGAATGAATGGCTTTACTAAAGAGACTCAGGATAGTTTCACATGCTGTATGTACTACGTTAGAGGTGGTTGATTATCGTGGTTAAGACAGGAGCTTTGTTCAGTTGCTTAGTTGTGCCAACTACTAGGAAGGGTTATACCTATGGTGAAGAAGTCTTCCCAGAATATTATCTTGAAAAAAACTTCTGCCTTGAGTGATACCATTAGATATTCTGAGTAACACCATTAAACATTTTGGCAGTAGCTCTTTACAGTCATTTTTAAATTAATCAGTTCATGTCCATTATTGTGTACATTTTTCTACTTTATATTCATTGATTTATTTGAGAGCATGTGTTTGGATTTATGCCCACTCTTTTTCCACAGACCTTCCATTTTATTTTAAATTTTCTTAAATTTTTAATTATTAGGAGTATGTAATAGGTATATATACATATTCATCGAGTACATGTGGTGTTCTAATACAGGCATACAAAGTGTGATAATCACATTAGGGTACTCGGGGTATCCATCACTTCAAGCATTTATCATTGTTTTTGTGTGTTAGGAACACCTACATTCTACTCTTAAAGTTATTTATAAATATATAATAAAGTATTATTCACTGTAATCATCCTGTCATGCTATCAAATACTAGAGCTTATTCATTCTATCTATGTATTTGCACCCGTTAACTAACTCCACTCCCTGCCCAGTTCCTGCCCTGCTACTTTTCTCAATCTTTGATAACCATCATTCTACTCTCTATCTCAATGAGTTCAATTATTTTAATGTTTAGCTCCCACATATGAGTGAAAACATGCAAAATTTGTCTTTCTGTGCCTGGCTTTTTTCAATTAACACAATGTCCTCAAGTCCCATCCATGTTGTTGCAAATGACAGTATCTCAGCTGTTTTTATGATTGAATAACATTTCACTGTGTATATGTACTACATATATATCCATTCATTCATTGATGGACACTTAGGTTGTTTCAAATCTTGGCTATAGTGAATAGTGCTGCAATAAACATGGGAGTGCAATGGATTTCTTTTCTTTTAGGTGTATACCTAGAAGTGAGAATGCTGGAGTGTTTTCAGGAACTGTCTTACAGTTCTTCATAGTGGTTGTACTAATTTACATTTCCACCAACAGTGTATGATATGGGTTGGCTGTGTCCCACCCAAATCTCATCTTGACTTGTAGCTCCCATAATTCCCATGCATTCTGGGAGGGATCTGGTGGGAGGCAATTGAATCATGGGGTCCAGTTTTTCCTGTGCTGTTCTCGTGATAGTGAATAAGTCTCTTGAGATCTGATGGAAATGTGAGTCGATTAAACCTCTTTTCTTTATAAATTGCTCAGTCTCATGTATGCCTTTATTAGCAGCATGAGAACAGACTAATACAGCGTACAAGGGTTCCCCTTTCTCTGCATACTCACCAGCATTTGTTATTGCCTGTCTTTTGAATGAAAGCCATTTTAGCTGGGGTGAGATGATATCTCATTGTAGTTTTAATTAGCATTTATCTTATGATTAATCACTTTGAGCATTTTTTATATACCTTTTGGCAATTTGCATGTCTACTTTTAAGAAATGTCTATGCAAATCTTTTGCCCATTGCTAAATTGGATTATTTGATTTTTCCCCATTAAGTTGTTTGAGCAATTTACATATTATGGTTATTAATACCTTGCCAGATGGGTAGTTTGCAAATCATTTCTCCAGTTCTGTGGGTTGTCTCTTCACTTTGTTGATTGTCTCATTTGCTGTGCAGAGGTTCTTTAACTTGATGTGAAAGTTAGTCTGTCCATTTTTGCTTTGGTTTCCTGTGCTTTTGAGGTATTACCCACAAAAATCTCTACCCAAACCATTGTCCTCGAGTTTCATCAATGTTTGCTTTTAGTCATTTCATAGTATAAGGTATTAGATTTAAGTCTTTAATCCATTTTTATTTGATTTTTGTATATGGTGAGGGATAGGAGCCTAGTTTCATTCTTTTGCATGTGGATATCCAGGTTTTCCAGCACCATTTATTGAGGAGACTGTCCTTTCCCCCAATGTATGTTCTTGGCATCTTTATAAAAAAATGAGTTCACTGTAGGTGTGTGGATTTGTTTATGGGTTCTCTATTCTATTCTACTGGTCTATATGTCTGCTTTTATGCCAGTGACATGTTGTTTGGGTTATTATAACTCTGTAGTATAATTTAAAATCTAGCAATGTGATTCCTACAGTTTTGTTCTTTTTGCTCAGCCTGGCTTTTGCTATTCTGGGTCTTTTGTGGTTCCATAAAAATTTAAAAATTTTTTTTCTATTTCTGTTAAGAATGTCATTGGTATTTTGATATGAGTTACACTAAATCTGTAGATGGCTTTGGGTAGTATGGACATTTTAGCAATATTAAATCTTCCAATACATCAACATGAAATATCTTTTCATTTTTAATATCCTCTTTATTTATTTAATCAGTGTTTTATAATTTTTATCATAGCAATCTTTCACTTCTTTGGTTAAGTTTATTCCTAGGTATTTTATTTTATTTGTAGCTGTTGTAAATAAGATAACTTCATTTCTTTTTCAGATTGTTTGTTGTTAGCATGCAGAAATGCTACAGATTTTTGTGTGTTGATTTTGTATCCTGCAACTTCACTGAATTTGTTTATCAGTTCTAATAGTTTTTGGTGGAATCTTTAGGCTTCTCCAAATAAGATCACATCATCTGCAAACAAAGATAAGTCAGTTTCTTCCTTTCCAATTTGGATGCTCTTAATTTTTCTCTCCATCTAATTATACTGGCTAGAACTTCCAGTATTATGTTGAATAACAGTGGTGAAATTGGGGATTCTTGTCTTGTTCCAGATCTTAGAGGAAAGGCTTTTACCCATTTCAGTATGATACTAGCTGTGGGTCTGTCATATATGGCTTTTATCATGTTGAAGTAAATTCCCTCTATACACATTTTTTTTTTTAGAGTTTTTATCGTGAGGGTGTACTGAATACTATCAAATGCTTTCTCAGCATTGATTGAAATGAACATATAGGTTTTATCCTTCATTCTGTCGATATGATGTGTCACATTGATTGATTTGCATATGTTGAGCCATTCTTGCTTCCATGGGGTGAATCCCACTTGGATCTTTTTAACGTGTCATGGAATTTGGTTTGCTAGTATTTTGTTGTGAATTTTTGCATTTGTGTTCCTCAAGGATATTGGCCTACAGTTTTCTTTTCTTGATGTGTCTTTGTCTGGTTTTGGTATCAGAGTACCAGAGTCTGGAAGGCTTCCCTCCTCCTCTATTTTTTGAGATAGTTTGAGTAGCCGTGGAATTAGTTCTCTAAATGTTTATTAAAATTCAAAAGTGAAACTATCAGGTAAAAACATTCAATTTGGGGCTGGGCGCGGTGGCTCATGCCTGTAATCCCAGCACTTTGGGAGGCCAAGGCGGGCGTACCATGAGGCCAGGAGATCGGGACCATCCTGACTAACACGGTGAAACCTGGTCTCTACTAAAAATACAAAAAATTAGCTGGGCATGGTGGTGGGCGCCTGTAGTCCCAGCTACTCGGGAGGCTGAGGCAGAAGAATGGTGTGAACCTGGGAGGCAGAGCTTGCAGTGAACCAAGATGGAGCCACTGCACTCCAGTTTGGGTGACAGGGTGAGACTTCATCTTGAACAACAACAACAACAACAAACCACATTCAATTTTGGTAGATTGTCTATGTCTAGAAATTTATTTATTTATGCTAGGTTTTCAAATTTATTGCCATATAGTTGCTCATATTAGTCTCTAATGATCTTCTGAAGTTCTGTGGTATCAGTTATAATTTCTCCTTTATTGTCTCTGATTTCATTTATTTGGATCTTCTCTCTTTTTTTCTTTGTCTGGCTAAAGATTTGTTGATTATCTTTCTAAAAAACAACATTTCATTGTGTTGATCTTGTGTATTTTTTTTTCAATTTCGTTTATTTCTGCTCTGATCTTTATCATTTCTTTTCTCCTACTAATTTTGAGTTTGGTTTGACTTTGCTTTTCCAGTTCTTTAAGATGCATCATTAAGTTCTGTATTTGAAGTGTTTATATTTTTTTGATGTAGGTGTTTATTGTTATAAACGTTCCTCTTAGTACTCTTTTTGCTGTATTCCATAAGTTTTGGTATATTCTACTTCCATTTTTATTTGTTTCATGAAATTTTTTATCTCCTTCTTAATTTCTTCATTTACCCACTGGTCATTCAGGAGCATATTGTTTAATTTCCATGTATTTTTACAGTTTGCAAAATTCCTCTTGTAATTGAGTCGTAGTTTTTTTTTTTTTTTTTTTTTTTTTGCTGCGGTCATGAAAGGTCCTTAGTATAACTTCAATTAAAAAATACTTTTAAGACTTAATTTATGTCCCAACATATAGCCTATCCTGTTGAATGATCCATTTGCTGATGAGAAAAATGTGTATTCTGCAGCTGTTAGATGAAATGTCCTCTTAATGTCTGTTAGGTCTATAGTACAGATTAAGTCTGATGTTTCTTTGTTGATTTTCTCTCTGGATAATTTGTCCAATGCTATAAGTGGAATTTTGTGGTCTCCATCTATTGCTGTATTGGGATTATCTCTTTCTTTAGTTCTAATATATTTGCTTAATATATCAGAGTACTCCAGTGTAGGGTGCATACATATTTATAATTGTTATGTCCCCTTGCTGAATGAACCACTTTATCATTATGTAATGACATCCTTTGTCTCTTTTTTTAGTTTTTGTCTTTAAATCTATTTTATCTGATGTAAGTACAGCTACTTCTGCTCTTTTTTAGGTTTCCCCTTGTATGGAATATCTTTTTCCAACTCTTTATTTTCCATCTGTGTGTTTCTTTACAGGTGAAGTGAGTTTCTTGTAGGCAACATGCTATTGGGTTGTATTTTTCTTAACTATTTAGCTACTCTATGTCTTCTGATTGGACAGTTTAGTTATTTTATGTTCAGTGGTTTTATTGGTAGGTAAGGACTTGCTACTGCCGTTTTGCTGTTTGTTTTCTGGTTGTTTTGTGGTACTTTTTCCCTTCCTTCCTTCCTTCCTTTCTTCTTTTATATAAAAGTTATTTTATCTAGTAGTTTAATTTCTTCCTCTTTATTTTTTGTGTATCTGTTGTAGATTTTTTGATTTGCCACAAGGCTTGAAATTATCTTATAACCAGTTATTTTAAATTGATAACAACTAAACTCTGGTTAAACACACAAGAAAAATAGCAAATAAACAAATAAGCAAAGAGAAAACTAATGTAAACTCTACACTTTAACTCCATTCCCCACAACACATTTCAGCTTCAGAATTTCTGCTTGATTTAACAAAATTATTTTGATCTCTTTGTTAAATTTCTCTGACCTGGTTCTGAATTCCTTCTCTGTGTTCTTAAAGTTCATTGAGCTTTCTCAGAACAGCTATTTGAACTGTCTGTCAGAAAGGTCACATATCTCTATCACTCTGAGATTGTTTGCTGGTGCTTTATTTACTTCGTTTGGTAAGGTCATATTTTCTGGACTGGTCTTGATGCTGGTGGATATTTGTCAATGTCTAGGCATTGAAGAGTTAGGTATTTAGTCTATTCTTCACAGTCTGGGGTTGTTTGTTCTCATCCTTCTTGAGAAGGCTTTCCCAGTATTCAAAGGGAATTGAATGTGGTCACTGCAGCCATATTGAGTGTGGTCACTGCACCAGAGAGTTCCCAAGTACAGTAACAGTGCAACTCTTGAAGACTTCTCATGTCTTGGTAGGCTTAGGTGAAATCCAGGAGAACTCCCTGGATTACCAGTCTCTTGTTCTCTTTCCTCACTTTCCCCCAGACAGAGTCTCCCTCTCTGTTCCAGTCTGCCTGGAGTTTGGAGAGGTGTGATATAGTCACTCCCATGGCCACCACAGATGGCAATGCACTGGGTCACACCTGAAACCAGCACAGTGCTAGGTCTCACCTAAGGCCCATGGCAACTACTGCCTGGCTACTGGTGATGTTTATTCAAGGCCCACCAGCTCTTTAATCAGCAGGTGGTGAATTTTGCCAGGACTTTGTCCTTCTCTTCAGCACAACAGGTTCCTTTCTGGCCCAGGTTGAGTCTAGGAATGCCATCCAGGAGCTAGGACCTGGAATGGAGGTTTTTGGCATTTTCTTGGTGCTTTATTTTACTGTGACTGAGCTGGTACTCAAATTGTAAAACAAAGTTCTCTTTACTCATCCTGCTCCTTTCTGCAAGCAGAAAGAGTCTTTCACCAAGTGGCACTGCCTGGAGTTGGGGGAGAGGTGACACAGCACTTCCTTGGCCACCCTGGGTGGTTTCTCTCTGGGTCATGTGCACCTCACATCCACTGTCTTTGAGCCTGGTGGAGCACAGTGTCTCACCAGGACTTGCCTCAGGATGATAGCTGTTATGGCCTAGAACGCCTTTCAAATTTATTCAGGACCCCAGGGCACTTTAGTCAGCTGGTGATGGGGCTAGCCAGAATTCAGGTTTCTACTGCTCTGCCCTACATAATCCAGACCTTTTTTTTAATTGGACTGATAGACAGCTTTTTGGAGTTGACTTGGAATACAATTAATTCAGGGTTAATTCCTGAAGTAACTGTTTTAGGTGAGATATATAATTTTTAAGCATCTATTATAAGCGCAGTAGTTACTAAATTACAAAAAAAAAAGGAATTTGAAAGAAACCTAGAAAGATGGTAGACTTTCAATATATTTTCTCTTCAATGTTGAAATTATAGTTACCAGTTCTAGAATATTATTTTTATGTTATTGCATTTATAATTTTTGGGGACTGGATTGTAAAAAAAAATAGTTTATATATATAAGTACAAATAATTTACATGCTCATAGTTTCCTTTTCCCCCAATTTTATTTTAGTAAAATACACACAAAATTTATCATCTTAACCATTTTTAAGTGTACAGTAGAGTGATATGAAATACATTTATAATGTTATGCAACCATTACTACAATCTATCTCCATCACTCTTCCTTTTTATCTCATGAAATTGAAACTTTCTAGTGAACAATATCTCCCCATTTACCCCTCCCCCATCCCCTGGCAACCACCATTCTAGTTTCTGATTCTATGATTTTTACTACTCTAAGTACCTCATGTAAGTGGAATTGTACAGTATTTGTCTTTTGTGTGGCTTATTTCACTTAGCTTAATGTCCTTATTGGGAACCTTGTGCACTATTGGTGGAAGTGTAAAATAGTACAGACATTGTGGAAAACAGTATGGCAGCTCCTCAAAATAATTAAAAATAGAATTGCTGTAAAATTCATCAATACTATTTCTGGATATATTCTCAAGAGAGTTAAAAACAGAGTCCTGATGAGAAATTTGTACATTCATGTTCATAGCTGCATTATCCACAATAGCTAAAATGTGGATAAAATATTCATTATAGCTAAACTAAACAAGTAAACCTGTATGGTTTGGCTGTGTACCCACCCATATCTCATCTTTAATTCCCATATGTTGTGAGAGATACTTGGTGGGAGGTAATTGAATCATGGGGGCAGGTCTTTCCCATGCTGTTCTCGTGATAGTGAATAAGTCTCATGAGATCTGATGGTTTTATAAAGGGGAGTTTCCCTGCACAAACTCTCTTTATTTCCCTGCTGCCATCCATGTAAGATGTGACTTGCTCCTCCTTGCTTTCTGCCATGATTGTGAGGCCTCCCCAGTCACATGGAACTGTAAGTCATTAAACCTCTCTTTCTTTTGTAAATTGCCCAGTCCCGGGTATGTATTTATCAGCAACATGAAAATAGACTAATACAAAATGGATAAGTAAAATGTGTTATATACATACCATGAAATATTATTTAGCCTTAAAAAGAAAAAAAAATTCTGGCATATACTACAATATGGGTAAATATTGATTTAATAGTTTCTTTTTTATTTTTTGTGTATACATAATTTTTAGATCCCAAGTATCTTGATGAACAAACAGTGATGGAAACAGATGGAAATTGAATTTTTTCATATTAGTTTTATTATAGTAATATTATTTATCTTACAGCAATAAAGCCCACCAATTTGATTAACTAAATTGTCTTAAATTATCCACTGCTTGCTAGTATAATGTGTATGCTTTCACTTTTGTTCCCTTTTTTCCCTTCCTCTCTTTTCTTTCAACATGTCTCATTTCAGGAAGAATTTGAGGTAGCACAAAATATTCTACAGAAACCAAATGTACAAAGAATAAATTGCAGTCAGGTGCCTGTGAAAATATAAATTAAATAGAAAGTCAATAATGCAGATAGACCACAAAATTCAGAAAATGTCTAAGCTTGAATAATATATTTAGCACTGTGATTTGTAGTGGTCTAATAAAAATGCTGATTATATACGTTTCACTGTTCATGGGAAAATATACCATGTTCTCAATGAATGTAATTCTTTTCTAGACATTTAATTATGAAGAAATTTTTTACATGAAGTGTTTATAGAAGCCCTCAGGTGATATTATAGAGACAATGTAGGAACAAACATCATGACAGATTTTATTAGAGCTAATAATTAGTTTTAAGAAAAGTACCTACTATGAATTGTTTTTGTAAAGAAATAGGTTTTCATCTTATATTCAAGTTTCTTCCTCATTCCTATATTGAAATACACAGAAATTAGTCCCAGGGAATTTCTAATTATAAATGTCCTTGTTCATTGATTTTTGTTCTGTACACTTTTTTTTTCTTTTTTTCTATAACAAGGAAGACATCACCTATGTTTTTGAAATCCATGGCCCAAATACAGAGTATTGTGAGGGCCACATTGGCACATGTATTTCAATTTCTGCAAAACCAAAGCCTAAAATCCTCACTTACAGAGAATCTTTGTGATATCTATTCATGGTAACATTCATCAAACTGGATCTGAATTCTCTCTCTAGAATGAATGAAACCACTATTGTCCCTTTACCTAATGAAATAATTTTTTGTATTCTAAACTGCAGATCTCATTATTTTGGTTAGAGATATCTTTCTGATCCTTGAAATGCAATATGGTTTTTAAAAATGAGTTCCTTGTCTTTTTATTCTACACAAATCCACTTTACTAATCTCATAAATCTGGCAGTATTATCATCCTGCCTGTCTTCCATTATACACACAGAGAGGTTAAAAACTCTCATCGTTGCAATCCTATATTTAAACCTTTGCCATAACCTATTTTTGCTTTCTGTGCATCTTTTGAGTGTGTTCTTTGTGCTGTAACCACACTTCAAAAGCTTTCTGCAAATAATGAGTTTGAGGCTAGATGAAAGCCTCAAACTCATTATTTGAGACATATTTTTCAAGGACATTTAGTCTTCAGTCTTCCCATCTCCCACACGAATCCAGTCTTCAAGGATGGTTAGAGAAGTACACCAATGATGATTAATGACACAAAAGCCAGTGACAAGCTGCAAATAAATGCAAGAGAATTCCTAACTAAAAAAAGAAAAAGAAAAAAATGGCCGGGCGCGGTGGCTCATGCCTGTAATCCCAGCACTTTGGGAGACTGAAGCAGGCAGATCACGAGGTCAGGAGTTCGAGGCCAGCCTGACCAACATGGTGAAACCCCGTCTCTACTAAAAATACAAAAATTAGCTGGGCGTGGCAGTGCATGCCTGTAATACCAGCTACTCAGGAGGCTGAGGCAGGAGAATCACTTGAACTCGGGAGGCGGAGGTTGCAGTGAGCTGGAATCGCACCACTGCACTCCAGCCTGGTGACAGAGTGAAACTTCGTCTCAAAAAAAAAAAAAAAAAAAAAATCCTCATAATGTGAAATTCTTTTCACAACTATTTAATGAGCACCTACTACACACTAGTACTATTTTAGGTCATAGGTATTTAACTAAGTCCCCAAAATTTCAAATTCAGGAATCAGAAGTGAAGCTAAAACACTGCTTCACACCATGAAATTCTACACTGTGCAGAGAAATCTATGCACCTTAACATGGATGAAGGTTGGAGAGTGTATTAAATGAGATAAAGGGAAAGAATAGGAAAGGTAATTCAGATGTGGCAAAACCTTATGGTTATCTGTCCAGTTAGAGGGAATCAGTTGGTGATGTGCATGTCACACAATCACAAAAGTGTCATAATGGAAAATTCAGAAGTGACACAGAAACTTCAGCAATCTGCTCATCTTCTGAAAGTCTATTGCACATTAGCTGAACAGCTGACACATTCTTACCTGGTCTTACTGACATTTTCACATCCTGAAGGGTAAAGGAAGAGATTACAGAAGCTAATATTTTCAACCTAATTTGGACCAACGAGGATAATTTGCTTCATAAAGTGCAATTGACAGTAGCCTTTGGAAAAACTGACCATCTCATTTTAGAATTAGGAGCATAATGGGAGGGATTTTCATTGGACGGTTACTCTAGATTTTAAGAAGGAAGACTTCAAAAATTTCAGGTATAAAAAACTCAGAAGAAAGCTCAGAAAAGTAGCAAACTGCTATTGATATAACTCTGACAATGTAAATCTCAAATTATATTAATGAGGAAGAAAAGAAGGATGGTAGCGGTAGAAAATGACATAACTGTAGAGAGAACTTTATTGTGTGTTCAGATTATAAAAAATGCATGCACAGAAGATAAGAAGGAAGACACATAACCAGAAGGAAGAGAAATTACTCTAAATATAGAAATGCAGCATAGACCAGTAAGAATATTGCAGGAAGGTCAACATACATAATGAGCTGAGGTTTGCAAAATTTGCTACTGACTGTTAAGTTTGGCTTCAATTGGAATGAACAGGGCTATTTTGGTTGTAAAGTCAAAACTGCTCTGGTTGATACATTTCCTTCACTGCTCTCTTGTTCTCTGGTATTCCTTTTTTTGTTTGTTTTAATTAAATGGACACATTACCTAGTATTATAATGAATTTTTTTTTGCTTTCAGTATTTTCCATAAGCCTATTTTTTTTGCTTTCAGTATTTTCCATAAACCTATTTTATAGCTGATATGTAAGAGTCATAAATTTGAAAAAAATATTTTTTTAATTTACCAATAATGGAAGTGAACCCAAGTAAAAGTTGTCAAAATGAGTGTATTAAGAGGCCAAAAGTTCAGAGAGAAAAGATAAAATGGAAACTCAAGATATATATATTTAAATGAATGGCAGAGGTTGTACTCATAAAAGGAATTTTTCTGCCTTCTGGAAACTTTTCTCTAACTAGCTGTGATAGAATTATTATTAAGATATTCCAGGAGAATGAAAACTAGCAGCAGAAATAGAAGATGAGCTTTGTTATTTTGTGAGAGAGCTGTGTAGAAAGAAACTGGAGGTGGCTTCCGAGATCTGAAAGTGGCTCTCATTCAAAAGCCTGTAAGAAACAGAGACTTCAGTCTTACCACTATAAGGAAGCTACTTCTGTCATTAACTCAAGGGTGCTTGGAAGTAGATCTTTCCACATACCAGCTTCCAAATGAGAATGTAGCCAGGTTGACACCGTGATTGCAGCCTTGTGTGACCCAGAGTAGAAGATAAGCTGTGTCCAGACCCACAAAAACTGTGAGATAATAAACATGCATAGTTTTAAGCTACCAAGTTGGTAGTAATTTGTTACATAACAATAGAAGACAAATGCAGGAGGAAAGCAGATCAAGGTAGTAACATGGTATGGTGAGAGGAAGAGCCAGCTTACTGAAGACTTAGAAGTCAAAGTAAGGTCTTCAGCTTTTACTGTGAGTGTGGTGGGAAACCAGTGCATGGTTCCAGTGGAGAGGTGATACAATCAAACTCACATTTCAAAAGGATCACTCTGGCAGTTATATGAAGAAAGGTAGAAGCAGACAGGCTACTTAAGAAACTATTTTACTAATCAAAGAGTGTACTGGCTTGAATAAGGCAGCAGAGTAATGAGAAAAGTGGTTGGGTTTTGAAAGTTATTTGGAAGGCGAGTCTACAGGATTTCTTTGTTAATTGCTTGTGAGGTGAAAGCAAAAGAAAGGAAATGATGCCGAATCTAAGTTTTATTTTTTCGTTGAATAACTTTACAAAAAGAGTGCTGTTGCAGAAATAACTGGAAAATGAACATTACTAAGGGAAAGTCAGGGTTTTGGTTTCGTACATGTTAAGTGTGAAATCCCGCTAAAGATCCCAATCTAGGGGCTGAGCAGGCAGTTGATTCATAAGACTGGAATAAGGGGAAGCATCAGCTGGAAATATACATTTAATACTTATTAGCAGAATGAGAGTAATTAAAGGACTAGGACTTGTCAATAATCTAGGGAGTGAATGCAGGTAGAACAGATGTCCAAAGATTGAACTCTGGGGGTATTCTCATTTAGAGAACAAAGAGATGAACAAGAATCAGCAAAGGAGACCAAGGCCTCTTGCTGCAAAATATTACTAAAAACCATCAATCACTAAGTATAAAACCATGACAAGAATATCAGAAAAAGATCATTTATATATCAATTATTCAATGACTAACCCATGAAAGTATTATTTCAACATGAAAAGTTTAATCTTACTAATTTAGTATTTAAAAAACATTAAGAATGAAGTAGTATGTTATATTTAATTTTGTCTTTGAAGACATTGCTCCTTAAACATTTCTTATTAAGTTCAAAGGAAATTTGTAATTCAAATTAAATCCACTAAATGAAAAAACTTTGAGTAAACAAATAAATATGTAATTTTTAAATGACAAGTCAATTCAAAAATATATTAATGCCAAATCTTGGCAAGGATGCAAAGAAACTGAATCCACTTGTACCTTGCTGGCGGGAATATAAACAGTGTAGCCACTCTGAAAAATAATTTGACAGTTTCTTTAAAACTAAACATGTGCTTACCATAAACTCAGCAACTGCAAAGGTTTGGGCATCTATCCAAAAGAAATGGAAACATGTTCAACGGAAAACTTACACAAATGTCAATAGCTGTTTCATTGGTAATGGCCAAAAATGAAACAATCCAAATGAACTTCAAGAGGTGGTAAGTAAAGTCAACTGTAGCACATCCATACCATGGCATCCTCCTCAGCAATAAAAAGTGATGAATTACTGACATATGCAACATCTTGGATGTATCTTTTTTTCTTTCTTTCTTTTTTTTTTTTTTTTTTTTTTGAGAGGGAGTCTTGCTCTGTGGCCAGGCTGGAGTGCAGTGGCATGATCTTGGCTTACTGCAACCTCCACCTCCTGTGTTCAAGCAATTCTCCTGCCTCAGTGTCCCGAGTAGCTGGGACTACAGGCATGCACCACTGTGCCCAGCCAATTTTTGTATTTTTAGTAGAGATAGGGTTTCACCACGTTGGCCAAGATGGTCTTGATCTCTTGACCTCATGATCCACCCACCTCGGCTTCCCAAAGTGCTGAGATTAGAGGCATAAGCAACCATGCCCGGCCAGATGTATCTTAAGAAAATTATTTTGTTCTTGTGATAGTTTACTGAGAATGATGATTTCCAATTTCATCCATGTCCCTACAAAGGACATGAACTCATCATTTTTTATGGCTGCATAGTATTCCATGGTGTATATGTGCCACATTTTCTTAATGCGGGGTGGGGGCAGGGGGGAAGGATAGCATTGGGAGATATACCTAAAGTATAATAATAATAATAAATAAAAAAAACTAAAAAAATAAAAAAACAAAAAAAAGAAAATTATTTTAAGTGAAAAAAGCCAGTTTCAAAATTTACATGCTGTAAATTTCCATTTACATATCATTCTTGAAATGACAATATAATAGAATACAAAGCACAATTGTTGTAGCTAGGCCTTAGCAATAGGAAGTGAGGTGTTTTAGTTGCAGAAGGAAAGGAGCAGGGAATTTTGCGTTAAGACTGTTCCGTATCTTAATGTGAAGCTATCACGATTGCAAGACATTACCATTGGGAGAAACTGGGTCAAGTGTATATAAAACCTCTGCATTATTTCTTACATCTACATGTGAATCTACAACTATCTCACAATAAAAAGATTTAAAAATGATAAATGTTATCAATAGAGAAAAAGGAAAAATAAAAAGAAACTAGTTTGATGGAGAAGGTGGTCAGGGAGAATCTTACTCTAAATGCAATACGAAACCATGACATTTTTCTCACATTTGTTTCATGAAAGAGCTTGGACTTAATTATTCTCCTGTCCATTATTATTTTCTTCTGTAATTCAGAAGATTATTTTCCTTGACAAAGAATCTAAGAGCTATCTAATAAACAAGGATTTTTAACTTTTCTTAAATCATTCCCTATTTTCCTTATTGTTCTGACTGCCAAAATAGATTTTAAATTCTGGAACTGTAGGATTTTTAATTAATCTTTGGTGTTTCTGAGGTCCCTCAGGATCCTAGTCAAGACTAGGTCTGACTCCCTATATGTTAAGAGAGTGTGCTCCATTCTACTAAGACAAAGTCTTGTTTGATCTAATTTCATCACCGGTGCAAATCCCATCACCTTTGCATCTTTGTTAAATAATGTAACCCAGTCAAGGGAATGTCATACCATGCCATAACCTTTGCTCTATTCTTTTGTTAGAAGCAAAAATCCCACACATATTCAAGGGAAGGAACCATACTGGATGTAACACCAGGGGCTGAGACTATGAAAGCTATCTTAGAATCCTTCCCATCATACCTCCTAATGTCTCCATCACTTACTCTGCCCCACCTATTTAGGCCTCCCTTTTTTCCTCCAGACATGCCTCTATGTTAGGGCCTCTACCTGTTGTTTCCTCTGGTTTGAATATTCTACCTCTAGATATTCACAAAAATCTGTCTCATATTTCTTTCTGTCTTTTCTCAAATGTAACTATAACAAACAGGCCTTCCACCCTGATCATCCTACTTAAAGTAGCATTTCCAACAATATTCCCCTATATTCCTGTCTTCATTATGTTGCTTTATCTAGCACCATAGCACTTAACTCTACCTAGCTTATTATAGTGTATTTGTTGTCTGTCTGCCCTCATTAAAATGAAAATTTCATGAGGTAAGGACTTGTTCTCTTGTTATTCATTCTTGCACTTTTAATGGTGTTTTGTGCATAATAGGTCTTAAATATTTGTAGAATAAATGAATAAATATATTTGATAATTATAACCAGTATGGTTACATAATATAAATAATGTAGTGTCTGGAAAGATTTTTTAAAACCAAAAGATTTTGTCTGAAGGAACACAGTATTTGAGCTCACAAGCTTTTGATTCTATAGCATGTAGAACTGCTCCATAATCTAATATCTTTGTGGCTCTGCACAAATAATTCTATCTTGTTATGCCTCAATTCCTTTAATCTATGTAGTACTAAAATAATACTGTCTCATCTTTGGGTTTATAAAGATCTCTGCAGTAACACATATAAAATATTTATTAAAGTATTTTATAAATAGGAAACTATAAGTACTTACAAATGTAATTGCTCATGGTAGATTATTCAAACCCAATTCATTAGGTAATTGCCAACTCTTATCTCTATTTTATATTGCTTGAGCCCTACTGTTTCAATGATTTCTTCTTGCATAATAAATTACCTAAGATATAACAGTTAAAAACAACAAATTTACTCATGATTATGTGGGCCAGGAATTCAGCCAGGGCTAAGTGGGAATGGCTCCTCTGCTTCACAGGGTACTGGCTAGGGCAGCTCAGCTGGAATTAAAGGATTTAACATGGCCTCTCTCACACCTTGAGAACCTCATCTTGGGTGGCTCAATGGCTACGTGTTTTCTAAGATGACTGGATCGCTCTCCTTTCATGGAGTCTCATGGACTCAGTTACATGGGGTGTCATTTCTCTTCATGTGACTTCTCTCTCTCCATAGTGTTTCTTCCCCCAGGGCATCTCTTCAGCCAGGCTATGCAACTTTTCATGGCAGCTGGCTTTCTAGGGTATGGAAAGGAGAAGCCAAGATCTTTCTTGATGCTTAGGCCCAGAAGTGGCACAGAATCACTTCGTAACAAGCCAGACCAGTTTCTAAAGGAGGGAAATAGACTCTAGTTCTTTAGGGAACAAGTGGCAGGAACGTACAGAGATGGAACTGTTGTCAGCCATTCAGCAGATAATCCACCAGAAAAACGTAAGAAAATGTTCACTGTTAGACCAAAAGTTGGAATACGGAAATAAAGTGAAAGCTGTATTTTCCAAACCCCACCCTTACAATATCTAACCTAAAATGAAAAGAGATCAACAAACTAAAACATATACACATGTACACACATACACACACCTACACACACCCACACACGTATTAACAACAAAAAGGATCAAAAGTTTGACATACTAGATTGGAGAAAAATAACTCTAGACAACTCAGTCAAGTAACAATTCAGAAGAAAGACAGCCACTGGAAAATGCTAGAGTATGCCAAGGATTGGTGATTGAGAATAATTTGATAATACCTTATAAAATGAAGAAATATCTCCATATTGAAATTGGGAACATAATTTCAAAAGTACAGTTGGCTGTCCTGTATGTAAATTACATAAAAATTTGATTTTTTCGTACTTGTTTTTCTAGCTCTGATGTGGAAATAAGAATATATATCTACCTTGCAGTAGATTATTTTTTTCAGTTATAAAAATTATAAAACAGCAAAAGTAAATATTTTTAAAGAGCTAAATCACTATGGATATCAGAGTAATTAAATTCAACATTCATTCTATGCAGCATACAAGGGCAAATCCAATCTAAAAAATAAAAAAAATGAGACTTGCTGAGACTTGCTGAAAGTAAGAGATCCCTCCTCCTCTAAACTTTTCTTAAAGCATTTACTTTAGAAAACTTGTGAGTTCCTAAACATTTCTGTTTCCCTGAAATGTACATAAATGTTTTTTAGAAGCTAAATAAGCATTTTGCCAAGCTTGCAACCCAGGAATGTCTTTTTGAGGACTTAGGAATCATCTCTGAAATGCAATCATCAAGGAAGACAGGACTTTCTATGAAAGTGTATCTGTGAAAGGGTAGGAGGCTAACTTTGGCTGATACTGGATTCCGAGTTGCAAAGCCTGATGTGGACTGAATTGCATCTTCCTAAATTCATATGTTGTAGCTCATTACGCTAATGGGACTGTATCTAGAAATAGTGTCTTTAGGAGATAATTAAGGTTAAATAGGTCATAAGGATGGAGCCCTATCCGATAGGATTATGGTCTTAGAAGAAGAGGAAGAAATATCAGAATCTTTCTTTTGCTCTTTCTCTGCCATATGAGGACTTCTGGGTATCTGCAAGCCAGAAAGAGGGTTCTTACTATGAACCAAAGAGGTCAGCACCTTGATCTTGGACACCCCACCTCTAGAACTGTGAGAAAATAAATTTCTGTTGTTTAAGGCACCTAGTATTTGGTATTTTGTTACGGCAGCCTGCACCAACTAATGTACTACCTCTTGTCATAAAGATATTTATTTTTATTTTAGATAAGCCAATTAGCTAACACAGGTGGTCACCTCAATTATAAGGTGATTTTAAGGTGAATTGTATGTGATAAATGGTGATATCAAGTCCTCTTACTTGAGGACTATTAATTGTTTATCCTGAGAATATGTGTGTAATGGCTTGTATCTACTTGTCTATTTAAAAAGGTGAAATTTCTTTTTGACTTGGTAATCTCTTAGCAGATTGCCTGTAATGCTCATCACATTGTGGTTTAATGTGTACTCAATAATAAAACTGTTTTCTTTTGTGGAAGGGTTTTCTGGGTTGTGAGGAGATTTATTATCATTATTATCATTATCATTATTATTATTATTATTACTTCAGAGACAAGGTCCCACTCTGTTGCCTAAACTGGAGTGCAATGGTGTGATCATGGTTCACTGCCCCCTCGAACTCCTGGACTCAAGCAATTCTCCCGCTTCAGCCTCTGAAGTAGCTAGGACTATAGGCGTGTGCCGTGAATGGCTAATTTTTAAATTTATTTTTATTTTTTATACAGATGGGGTTTGCCACTTTATTTTCCCAAGAAGATATAGCTCATGAAATACACAGATTGATCCTAAAAATAAAATAATGTACCAAACAGTTTTAAGTTATTTTTGGTTAATGAGAAATGCAACCAACTCACTTCATGGGCAACTAAACTATTGGAAGAGAGGCAGAGATTTAGAAAACTGAACAATGGTATGGACATAAGAGAATTCCGAATTCTTTTGTTTTCACCACATAGATGTTTGTGCTTAGTTTTATGAGCTCTTTTATCTTATTTGTAAAATGAGGATAGATTGGACTGGTGGCTTGTTGGTAATATCCACGTTTATACATATTTCATTGATAATACACTTCATTAAATTAGTTTCAAACTGGAGATGCCACATAAGAATTAACTGCTGGATTATGAGAAGAAGAAAGAAGGAAGAAAAGTAGAAGGGGAGGAGAAGAAGAAGAAAAAGAAAAAAAGACTAACCTTTTATTTGGGACATGTGCTTTTCATATGGGACACGTGCTCTTGAGTTTCCCACAATTTTCATCATTAGTTGGTTTGTTCATCCACTTATGCTTTCTGTACACGTGTATGCAAGATAGAGGTCAGTGAACAAACCACTTAAAATAGGTGGGTATGACAAGAGCAAGAAATAACTATCTAAATAGTACTTTCCTGATATCCTTTTGAGGAAAAGTAACATTTATATGTATACATGAGTAAGGGAAGCCATGAAATGTTTCCAAGATGTGCTCCAACAAGGCTTCTTTCCTTTGTTTCTTGACAGGCAGCCATTAGTGGTATAAAGAAAACATGCCTTCACCACCGGTGCCTTAATTGGCCAGGGTTTCAACATAGAACAAACTATATGCATTTGTAAAGTCAGCTATTGACTGACTGAAAAATCTTACTAGAAGTGAATTTTAAAATACCACCAAACTATTTGGTTAAGTGTAACTCTACTAACTAGATTTCAATTTTTAATCTTGGTTGCAATGATTTGTTTTTAATATAGACTTAAAATTTCTATTCTTTAAACATCTAATTTACTATCTTTTTGTGAAAAAGAATTGCCCCCTTTTTTTTTGTTCAAGGCTTCAAAATGCATATAGTTTTTAAAACAGATGAAAGGTCAACCCTGTCATGAAAATTAGTTTTATATCCAGTATACCAAACTGTGGCAGCTATGTGGGCTTTCATGTTATAGTTTTAATGAACATATGATATTTTTATTTGATCTATGGATAGTATATAAACTATAAGTATATCAGCCTGGCGCAGTGGCTCACGCCTGTAATCCCAGCACTCTGTAAGGCCGAGGTGGGCAGATCACGAGGTCAGGAGATCGAGACCATGGTGAAACCCCGTCTCTACTAAAAATACAAAAAATTAGCTGGGTGTGGTGGCGGGCACCTGTAGTCCCAGCTACTCGGGAGGCTGAGACAGTAGAATGGTGTGAACCTGGGAGGCAGAGCTTTCAATAAGCTGAGATCAGCCACTGCACTCCAGCCTGGAAGACAGAGCGAGACTCTGTCTCAAAAAAAAGAAAAAAATAAATAAACCCAAACTATAAGTACATCATATGTTTGTTTTATATCAGAAAATTGCCACACATCAACTTCAAAAAAGGAAACTTAGAGTACCTTCTTAACCTAAAATAAAATTAAATTGTATCATTAGTTTTGAAATGATTTATAATTAGCTTTTCTTTCAAATAATAGTAAATGAAACTTACCAAGTACAAGGTTTGTCATTTTTTAAAAGCTTCCTTCATGAAATAAATTAATATTGTCAATAATAGGAAATAAAACAAATGTCCAAATCAGCTAAAAATAAATCTATTTAAAAGAGAAAATGTCACAAAAAGATAAAATGATCAAGATCTAATTTTTAGATTGTGATGGATATTGGAGGACTAATTGCTTATATGTTGAATACCCTGTCCAGGCAAAACTAAAATGAACTGAAATTAACATGCTTGAAAATTGCTTATGTCTTACATTCAGCCATTCAAATTTCAGACATTATGTCTTCAGCAATTCTCCTGCTAAATCCATTGCCCTCACATTCTTTATACATATTCCATTTCCAGTCTTTTGCCTGAGTGGCTTGCTGAAAACTATTTTTAGCCTTGGACTATTGGCAGCCACCTAACTAATTCCAAGACTATATAACAAAGAGAAACGAGGAGAGACGGAGGACATAGTATGCCTGCTTCAAGCCCAGACCATTTCACTGGACCTCATGTCATGATTTTTAAATAATTTAATTGTTTTATTATTTTTTACAGCATGGGGCAATATCTGAGGGTGACACTTTAATTTTGGGGGATTAGCTTCTTTAAGAAATGTTAAGTCATCACAAAGTTTAATGAATCAAATTATTGTAGTTAGTCAATCTAACAAACAACAGCATATAGAATGATGTATTATGTTTCAAAATGTAGTCTCTCCTTTATTTCACATTTAAAATTTTCCAAACTAAGAATGTAACTGATTGGTTAGGGAAATTACAGTCAGTCTTCTCCATGGACCATCCGAATGCCAAAAATCTTAATTCTAGTACTAGAACTATCCAACATGGATTACAAATAAAACCATGCGCATGGCACAAGCAGCTGCATATTTAAAATGAATTCTAATTTATAAGATTGGAAATTTTTCTGTGTCTCATTGACTTATAACTACTTTGATTTGAAAAGTAACCACAACTTGGAGAAGAGGAAAATAGCAGATCTAGATATATTAGCAGATAAAGCAGATGAAGATACTATTAGATAGATACTTTACTATAATTTATTATAAAATCTCAGACTCAAGATTTTATAATATATCTCACTGAGATTTTGAGTTCAAAACTTATAGCATGCATTTTAGCAACACACAGCACTTTACCATCTACTGAAAAAGTGTGAGTTTAAAGACTTAGGAATATAGAAACATTAGATATTTCTATGGACAATATAAATTTATATTTAATTATTTAAAATCATACAGATTTTTATTTTCAATTTTTATTTTACTTGTTTGTCTTGCAAAACCAGGAGATTCGTGATTTAAGATTTCCTATAAAGAACTCTAACAGAAGCTATTACCCTCAGCTTTACTGCTTTTGTGACACTAGGGAAAATCTAGCTGTTTCTTGCCTTGAAATAATGCTGCTACTTAACCCTGGATTTACTTGAAGAATTGAGAAAGCAAGTAGGAAATTAAAGAAACCAACAAAAAATATTAAATCTAGAAAATATTTTGTACTTTAATGACATTAGTACTAATAGGCCTCCTTCAGGCACTGTTTCCAAATTTGTTTGAATCTTTGTTATGATACCTCATTTCCTGAAAGCACAGCCCACTTTGGAGCAGTGTTCTTAACTGGCCTTATTCGATTTATGCTGTTACTTCACAACGGTGTTAGTCTGGTAGCTGCGTATTTTCTTAGAACTATTATTGCAGGCTTTATGGATTTTAAGGACTATGCTGCTTTAAAGACAATTTTATAAGTTCCAAACATGTTGGGTAGCACCAGCATTCAAAAATTTCTCAGGCATGTGAAGTTTATTTTTTAATGAAGAATAAACCCAGGCACAGCCAAGTGTAAGATATTGGAAATAACCATTTCCAAAGTACATCAGAGAAATTTAAAAGGTCACAGAACTCCTTATAACATTAATATTTGACATTTGAATTATTTTCCAGTTTAGCAAGCTGGATAAAGAGCTTCATCTTCAGATGAACTGAAACAACTAAAAATACAAAAACTTTGTCTTCAGTTCAGTCAAGATAAGTTACTGAGAATGCAACCGTGTGCAAGGCCAAAGAAGGTTTATAGCACGAAAAGAGGAACTGTTAACAATCATTTTAAATATTTGAACAAAATCACGGTCCTATTCTTTAGAAAGAAACCCGAAGTTTTAAAACCCAAAGTTTTAAACAGTTATTTTAAAGGCATGCCTGTAGGCAATGTTCAATAGAAGTTAGCATCACCATCATCGTCATCTTCATTATCAGTCGTCATGGTGAATGGTTGGTAGTTCAATACAAGCAAAACATACATTCCTTTCTTCAAGGTCATTGCCCACATCACTCTTCAGAGTTCTCCTCTCTCTCAAGGAAAATGAGATTTGCTATCAGAAAGCCTTCTCAGGTTACAACTATGACTCTGCTACTTATTGCAATAAAAACTGGGCATATTTCTTAACTTTGGTGAATATATAACTGTTCTATAAAATGAGGCGAAAAACTTGTACATCACAGGTTAAGATAACAATGTAGTCTCTAACACAGAGTAGGTGCTTCCTTTATATGCATTAGTGTTTTCTCTTCTCTGAAACATGTATTAAATTGAAACACTTTTCAATACATCCACTCTGTGGAGGAGTATTCTAGTAGTACTATAAAATCCATTCTTCACTTTGTCCTTAGTAACAGAACTTCTGAATGTTAACTATGCAAATTTCTTCCCTAGATATACTCAATTTCTCAGATGTCCTTCCAGCTGAGTGTGGCCATGTTAGTTCTGATGAATATAAAAATAGAAATACAATGTTCAACTTCCTAAGAGTGTGCTAGATCAGTATTTAACCTACTCCTGTGGCAGGCCAGGTCTCACTAATGCAGGCCTCCATAACAAGAGTTTAAGCACTAACTGAGAGGGTTAAGTTACATATTAAAAGCTGAAAGAGCCAGTGCCCTGACACAAAGGCTGGAATGTAAAAAAACCCACCAAGAGTTTTGCCTATGCCTTTCCTGGGCCTTAAACCAAGACAAAACAACAAAGAAATTCTTAACAGGAAACATTTAGGATTAAACAAGTTTTGTTGGGTGTCTCAAGAACTCTCTAAACCTACGTGAATTAGCAGGAGACAAGACAAGGGTAATCACCCCAGAACCTGGGCCCAGTTAGTTTAAGTAAATTTACTGAGGCTCCAGAGGAAGATCTCCAAGACTCAGACCTTAGTTATAGACTCAAAGAAGTTAATCATTTATGTCTTTAGATGAATGCATGCTTAAATGTAGACAAATAGCTTAGAAGGTATAAGCTCTGGAAAACTTGTAATTTTGAGTTCATCTGGTGATAATTTCCAGGACTTCTCCCTGTAACCGGTTACAGAAATTAAAAAAAAAAACTTCTCAGCTGGGTACAGTGGCTCATGCCTGTAAGCCCAGCACTTTGGGAGGCCGAGGCAGGTGGATCATGAGGTCAGGAGATCGAGACCATCCTGGCTAACACAGTGAAACCCTGTCTCTACGAAAAATACAAAAAATTAGCCAGGCACTGTGGCAGGCACCAGTAGCTCCAGCTACTCTGGAAGCTGAGGCAGGAGAATGGCTTGAACCTGGGAGGCGGAGCTTGCACTGAGCTGAGATGGCGCCACTGCACTCTAGCTTGGGCGATAGAGCGAAACTCTGTCTCAAAAAACAAAAAAAATTCTCTTCCTCCCCAGTTTATCTGCATCTTGTTATTGGGTCACAAGAAATAGCAGCCCGACCCTCAGTTTGGTCCGGGAACACTCCTTCTCTTTCCTGATTCTTATGGACACAATAGGTGGAGGAACAGCAGCCATTTTGGATCATGTAGAAGAGGGACAAACCCTAGAAATGGATTGGTTAGAAAGCTGAGAAAAGCCTGTGTATTTTTAGTGACACATGGCTCAAACTTAGGTGTGTTGTCTGACCTCCACATCTGAGACTGTTATTTGGATAAAATCTTATGCATTTAAGCCACTCTTGATTTCAGTTTTCTTTCCCAAGTAGCAAAATTAAATCCTAAATAAAATCTGTCCCAAATGATCTTTGGGAATATAAGCAGAATCAGGATGTTATTCATATGTTCTTCTAGTTTAAATATTTTTTGATAGCACTTTTGCTAGGGTCACTTTTTACATAAAGGTCTCAGAAATACTTAAATTATATTTATGGTATACATACAAACAAATTCTATAAGAGCCAGATGCATAGGCATGAAGTTAAAAACAACAGCATTTAAAAACAGGAATCCACTACCTTTCACTGAGCTTTAAGTTCTGTACATTCCAAAGGGGGCACTGAAAAAAGTGATTAGTGTCTGACCATTTGTTCTGTTTACTGCTGCTGTTTGACACCACACTAACACAACTTAGTGGCTTAAATCAAGAATTAAGACTTTTACACTCCAGAATTTTGTGGATTGAGAATTTGGACAGGGTACAAAGGGAACTGCTAGACTGTGCTCTTTGGTGTCTGGGGCCTCAGCTGAGAATTGCTGAAAGGTGGGGTGACTCAAGAGTTAGGGGGTAGAATTATCTGAAGGTTTTATCCTTACAGGTCTGTGGCCAGCATGTAAAGAGTTGAAGCCTAGCATTTTTGGCTACACTCTTACAGTCTTCTCTGTGTGATTTGGCTTCCTCACAGCATGGTGGCCTTAAGGTACTCAGGCATCTTAGAGAGTGGTACAAGGCTCCAAGTGCAAGTGTTTCAACAGACAAGATGAAAGCTGCATCTCCTTTCATAACTCATTCCTCATTGCTACTGTACTCTACTTGTCGAAGCAGTTCTAGGGGAAGAAATGTCAGAAAATTGAGAGGGCAGGAATATTTTCAAGTAGCCACACCTTTGTGTATTGAAGGAAACATAAGCACATGAAAATTTTGTCATGACCAGGTGTGCTGGTGCCAATGACACTGTAAGAGACGGAGTGAGGAATTACATAGCTTATATTAGTTAGGCAAATTTCTGAATGCTGACATGGCCCTTTCAGACTAATGGTATAAAAAGCAGGGAACCCAGATGTATTAATCTGTTTTCACACTGCTATAAAAAACTACTGGAGACTGGGTAATTTACAACACAAGTCTGAATTGACACCTCCCTCACACTGCTAATTTACTTTATTTTCTTCCTGCCTCACATCAGAATATGAACATTATATATATATATATATATTTTTTTTCTTGAGGGAATTATTTGTAATGGTGGTAGTAGAACTAGGGGATTAAGACATCTAGATTCTGATGTGCAAGTTCCATTTTTCTGTACTGATAATCTAGCATTATGCTGTTATGTAAAGAGGCATTTTTCAACTTAAATACACCTAGAAAAGGTGCATGGAAAAAAAGCTATATGAAAGCATCAAAACTCAAAATTACAGCAGAGTAACAGAATGAACATTTTAAAGCCTTGTCTCAACCCCAGATATATGCATAGATTTTTCCAACAGATCATTGTAATGCCATTTGACTTTTTTACATCTTCAGTACAATACGTTTTTTAGCTACATTGATGAAAATAGGAGAGCAACTCTCCTTGATGTTACAGATCTTGGCAAATGTAAAGTATTTAACAATGAATAGACTGTCTTCTAAATGTGAATTCACCTGCTAAACTCAGTGAAAGGACAGTAACACTGTGGCACCAGTAGGACTGATGAATGGCCAAGAGTTAGGTGTGTTAAAATAAATAACATATAGTATGTTTGTTTATTCCTTTTAACAACCCTCTGAGGTATGTGTTTGTCTCTACTTTCTCCAATGAGAAAGCTAATAAAAGTGATCTTCGAATGCCTTTCTTTCAGTAATTTTGAGAATATGAGTTGAGGTTTTTTATTCTGCCATCTGTAAAGTCATTCAGTTGCTGGGTCCCAGGAGTCACAAGCAACTGAGACATAGAAAGACCCCCTGCCCAACTCAGATGGTGTCCAATGAAATACTTTAATAAGTGAATTTTAAAATATGGCTGTTGAGTGATGACACAGTTTGAATATTTTTCCCCTCCAAATCTCATGTTGAAATTTGATCCCCAATGTTGGAGGGGAGGTGTGGCCTAACAAGAGGTGTTTATGTCAGGAAGGTAAATATCTCATGAATAGATTAATGCCCTCCCTGGCATGGTGGGGAGGTGGGGTAGCAAAGTGGGTTCTCTCTCTATTTCCTCCCTGAAGAGAAGGTTGTTAAAAAGAGCCTGGCGCCTTCTCTCTTGTTTCCTCTCTTGAAATGTGATCTCTGCTCATGTTGGTTTCCTTTCTCCTCCTGCCATGAGTGGAAGCAGCCTGAGGCTTTCATCAGATGCTCAGTCTTCTAGCAATCAGAACCATGAGTCAAATGAATCTTTTTTCTTTATTTATTTATTTTTCTTTTTTTTTTTTTTTTTGAGACAGAGTCTCACTCTGTCGCCAGGCTAGAGTGCAGTGGCACAATCTTGGCTCACTGTAACCTCTACCTCCTGGGTTCAAGCAATTCTCCTGCCTCAGCCTCCCAAATAGCTAGGACTACAGGCATGCACCACCAAGCCCAGCTAATATTTGTATTTTTTAGTAGAGATGGGGTTTCATCATGTTGGCCAGGATGGTCTTGATCTCTTGACCTCATGATCCGCCCACTTTGGCCTCCCAAAGTGCTAGGATTACAGGCTTGAGCCACCGTGCCCAGCCCAAAAGAACATTTTTTTCTTTATAAATTACCTACTCTCTGGTATTCCTTTACAGAAATTCAATAAAGACTAAGAGAAATGATATGCACAAGTGATATAAAAGTTTTTTTCACATTCTTTTTTATTTTAATTGAAATTTTAATAATAATAGATTTACATGCAGTTTTAAGAAACTGAGAGATACTCTTTACCCAGTTTCCCCAAATGTTACTATCATGCAAAACTATAATGCCATGCTGCAAACTGGTTATTGATACTGACACAATTCAGCTATCTTATTCAGATTTTTTCAGTTGTGCTTGTAGTCACATGTGTGTATATGTATTTAATTACATACATTTTTATCATGTGTAGGTTTGTGCATCTTCAATCACAGTCAAGATACAGAATACAGCACTTTGGGAGGCTGAGGTGGGTGGATCACCTGAGGTCAGGAGTTCGAGATCAGCTTGACAAAGATGGTGAAACCCCGTCTCTAGTAAAAATACAAAAATTAGCTGGATGTGGTTGCGGGCATCTGTAATCCCAGCTACTCAGGAGGCTGAGGCAGGAGAATTGCTTGAACCTAGGAGGTGGAGGTTGCAGTGAGCCGAGATTGCACCATGGAACTCCAACCTGAGTGAGAGCGAGACTCTGTCTCAATTTAAAAAAATAAAATGAAAGAAAGAAAGAAAGAAAGAGAAAGAAAATAATTTCCTCATAACAAAGATTCCTAATGGTGCCAATTTATAACCACACTCACCTACCTCCCAGCCTCCTGCATCCTTAATCCTGACAGCCACTAATCTTGCTTCTGTTTCTATAATCATGCTATTTCAAAAATGTTATATAAATGGAATCATAGAGTATGTAACCCTTTGGGGTTGGCTTTTCTCATTCAACACAATAATTTGGCAATGTATACAGGTTGTTGTGTGTACCAATAGTTTGTTCCATTTTATTACTGAGTGGTATTCATGGAATGGATGTCCCATAGTTTGTTTAACCATTCAACCATTGAGTGACATCTGAGTTGGTTCTGGATTTTGACTATCACAAATAATGCCGCTATAAATACTCATATACGGATTGCTCTATGGACTTAAGTTTTCATTTCTCTGAGATAAATGCTCAGAAGTGCAATTGTTGGAACGTTTGGTAGCTGCACATTGATATTTTAAGGAAAATGACAAATTTACTTACTGAACAGTTGTACTGTTTTGCATACCCACTATCAAGGTATGAGTAATCTAGTTTTTCTTTATCAGTGACAGCATTTGGTATTATCACTATTGTTTGACCCTTTGGGTAAGTATATTGTGATATTTCATTGCCATTTCAGTTTTTATTTTTCTGATGAATGATAATGTTGAATAGCTTTTCATGTGCTCAGTTACCATCTATATATTCTCTTTGATAAAATGTTTGTTCATGTCTTTTGCCCAACTTAATTGTTTACTATTGAGTTTTAAGAGATACATACTCTCATATATGCATATATATATATATTTAATGTTAAGTGAAAGCATTCAGTCACAGAAGACTATATACTGTAGGATTCTATTTATCTGAGATGTGAAGAATAAGCAAATGAAAACACTACTTTAAAATTATGGTCTTGAAACAAAGTGTGTTAAATCTGAATGGACAGCCCAATATACTACATGATACAACCAGAGTGCACCTTCAAAGTAAAGCAACACATTTACATTAAAAAAGCAGGATGTGTTCTCTCTTAGTCATGAAAAAGAAAAGAGAGAGATTTTTTCCTTTTGTGAATAAATTGATAGCATGAACTCTGCATTAGCCTTCTATTGCTGCTGAAACAAATTACCATAAACTTGATGGCTTAAGACAATACGGTTTTTAAATTTCACAGTTTTGGAGGTCACACATGCAAAATAGGTCTCACTGGGATAAAATCAAGATGTCTGCAGGGCCGCATTCCTTCTGGATGCACTAAGAGAAAATCCATTTCCTTAGTTTCTTTGCCTTGTGCAGATTTTATGGGCTGCCTGAATTCCTTGGCCTGTCATCCGTTTCCACCTTCAAAACCAGCAATGGCTTTTCTCACATCATATGACTCTGATATTGACTCTTCTGCCTCCGTTATTCACGTTTTAGGACCCCTGTGATTACAACATTGGGCCCAGGTGATTATACATCAAGATATCTCTGTCTTAAAGTAAGCTGATGAGCAACCATAAATTCATCGCTTCCTTAATTTCCCTTTAGTGTGTAATTAACATATTCGAAGGTTCCAGGTATTCTGCCTATCACAACCCTATTCAAAATAGAGCTGAGAGCAGTGGAGTTTAGAACTTTGTTCAGGGCTTATTAAAAAGCAGCCAAGGCCAGGTGTGGTGGTTCAAGCCTGTGATCCCAGCACTTTGGGAGGCCAAGGCGGGAGGATCACAAGGTCAGGAGTTCCGAGACCAGCCCGGCCAATATGTTGAAACCCCTCTCTACGAAAAAATACAAAAATTAGCTGGGCGTGGTGGCAGGTGCCTGTAGTCCCAGCTACTTGAGAGGCTGAAGCAGGAGAATGGCCTGAACCAAGGAGGCAGAGGTTGCAGTGAATCGAGATCGTGCCACTGCACTCCAGCCTGGGCAACAGAGCAAGACTCTGTCTCAAAAAAAAAGTAGTCAAGTCAGCTTTGCTACTCTCCACCACTCCCTGCATCCTTATCTTCCCTTCCAACCACCAAAAATATTCGATGCAAGTTTGTCACATTCAAAGAATCCTGAGTCTTCCACAGAGAAAAGATATTCTTCCTCCTTTTCCTCTCCTCCTGACAAGCCAAATGGGGACAAGCTCCAGAGGAATCAGTAGAAGAGATTAGGGAAACATGAAAGAAGGTGATATTGGCAACTCACTTCCTGGATGAGCTTCTTTTCACACAACACACTTGATGTTCTGCCCTCTGGGCAGACCTAACAGGGGACATGCTAGAATTAGAGGGAAATGATGAAGTAGACAGATAAAAGGTAGTCAAACACTGGAATATCCATTATGTATTGAGGATGAAAGTCAAGTTGACATAGCAGAAATTAGAACATTTTATCACCTGACTTCCCCTCCTCCAGCACGTGTGCCCCAAGAGAGCGCTACTGGTATTCCTGCCACTCAGAGGCATAAAGAGTTCAGATTAGCTGGAGAAGCCATGATAGGCAGGAGAAAACTATCATAAAACTGATTAAGTAAAATGTCTCTGCCCACTTTGCTCTAAACACTAATCCTAGTCTTCAGAACCCTGGGGCAAATGGACCCAGTAGAGGAAGAGGAGGGGGATATGGAAGAGCTGACCGTGCCCAGTCACAACCTTGGGGAAAGGGGAGGATCTGAGCAATAACATGGATAAGAGCTTGAGGTTTTAAACTGGAGTAGAGTGCACTGAAATTTGAAACCTAAAACTGGTCAGAGAATCATGGAATTTACCCAAGAAAACTTTAAAGGACAGTGAAGAGAGCTTTAACTGCAGATGTTTGAAGGTAATGATGAGAGAAAAATAAAATTATTTCTTGTTTATACCCTTCCAGTTTAAAAGTGATCCATACACTTGTTACAGATACAATAACATAATTTTCTTTAATTCTCCTTATCAAAAAAAAAAACACAAGCGTTACCTTAACATATTACATTATGATGATATAATGATAAACACAGTGGTGTCCTGGCTTTCTTGATTAAATATGGAAAGACTTTTTTCTTAAAAGATCAATTTGAGACTACCTTGAGATACTTATAAGCTTATCTAGAAGTTATCACCTTTTCAGATGGGGTTGGTATAGAGAGGACACTTTTTGCATTTGAGAAGATGACATTTTTCAACTTTGCTTGGTAAAATGTGCATGGGCCCTCATGCTTCTAATTTACTTAATCCTATGGTGTAGTTATAATCACCATTTTACACGTGAGGAAATTAAAGCAGAAAGAGGTTATGTAACCTGTCCTGTCCAATGTCACAGAGATATGAAGTGTTGGAATCCAGATTTTACATAGGAATTTTCTTTAGAGCTGGCACTGTATACAACTAGGCTCATAGCCTAGCAAAGCAATGTAGTTATTCCTAAGGATTTGCTGAATTGAATTGAATTGATTACTACAGTTTATCTGTAGTCATCATCATCACCACCTTTGATACCCAAACTAGCTCTCAGTATTTTACAAAATACGGCAAGATAAATTATTCTTCTCCAGGAGTAGTAGTTAGTGAATCATACTGTTAAATTGCCTGATTTTCCAACTGTCAATTGTTAAATTGCCTAAAACATTCTTTCAGTGGTATTTTGTTTCCCTTGAAGAAGTAAACAAACAAAACTTTTATCTCAGCCATTACAGGCTAAGGCTTCTTTCCAAGCAAAGCTTTTGCATGGGTGATGTTAAAATATTTTTAAGCGTTTAAAAGGCAAATTGCTTTATCCATGACAATTATATTGTGTTAGAAAAACTTAACTACAGAATAAGGTCCTTCCCCTCTCATTTTGATGTCTGTGGTAACATTGAAGTCAATTATTTGTGTTAACCAGCATTTAAAAATTAAGGTTAATATTTTAGCAGAAATTCAGCTTGCAATATAATAAAAAATGAGATTGTTAATTTTTATTTGTGGTTTAATATTTACTCAGTGCAAAATATCTATAAGGAGGTAAATTGCACAGGAAAAAAATTATTTGAGGAAAAAGAAATTACACACACATACACATACATATGTGTAATTAATATATTTTCCAGTTAGAAATTAGGTCATGCTGGCTGGGCACAGTGGCTCACACTTGTAATCCCAGCACTTTGGGAAGCTGAGGTGGGTGGATGACGAGGTCAGGAGTTCAAGACCAGCCTGGCCAAGATGGTGAAACACCATCTCTACTAAAAATACAAAAATTAGCTGGGCATGGTGGCAGGCACCTGTAATCCCAGCTACTCGGGAGGCTGAGGCAGAGAATTGCTTGAACCCGAGAGGTGGAGGCTGCAGTGAGCTGAGATTGCACCACTTCACTCCAGCCTAGGTGACAGAGCGAGACTTCATCTCAAAAAAAAAAAAAAAGAAAAAAAAGAAAGTAGTTCATGCTTATATCGACAAATTCAGAAAACATGCAGAGAAATAAAGCCAATCATCTCATCCATAATTTTACTACCTAATAATAATTACTATTATAAATCTGATGTATATCTGTGATATGGTTTGGCTGTGTTCCCACCCACAACTCATCTTGAATTGTAGCTCTCATAATTCCCAGATGTTGTGGGAGGGACTCAGTGGGAGATAGTTGAATCATGGGGGCAGTTTCCCCCATACTGTTTTCATGGTAGTAAATAAGTCTCATGAGATCTGGTTTTATAAGGGGTTTCCCTTTCTGCTTGGCTCTCATTCTCTCTTGCCTGCTGCCATGTAAGATGTGCCTTTTGCCTTCTGCCATGATTGTGAGGCCTCCCTGGCCACATGGAACTGTGAGTCCACTAAACCTCTTTTTTTAAAATAAATAAATAAATAATAAATTACTCAGTCTCGTGTATGTCTTTATCAGCAGCATGAAAATTGACTAATACAGTAAATTGGTAACAGCAGAGTGGGGCACTGCTATAAAGATACCTGAAAAAGAGACTTGCTGAATGGCTTTGACCAAAATGCTGATAATGATAAGGACAGTGAAACCCAGGCTGAGGTAGTCTCAGATGGAAATAAGGAACTTGTTGAGAACTAGAGTAAAGGGACTCTTGCTACATTTTAGCAAAGAGACCGGCAGTATCTTGCCCCTGTCCTAGAGATTTGTGATACTTTGAACTTCAGGGAGATGATTTAGGTTATCTGGCAGAAGAAATTTCTAAGCAGCAAAGCATTCAAGATGTGACTTGGGTGCTGTTAAAAGCATTGAGTTTTAAAAGGGAAACAGAGCATTAAAGTTCAGAAAATTTGCAGCCTGATGATGTGATAGAAAAGAAAAACTCATTTTCTGAGGCGAAATTCAAGCCACCTGTAGAAATTTACATAAGTAATGAGGAACTAAATGTTAATCACCATGATGATAGGTAAAATGTCTCCAGAGCATGTCAGAGACCTTTGTGGCACCCCCTCCCATCACAGGCCCAGAGGCCTGGAAGGAAGAAATAGTTTCACGTGATGGGCCCAAGGCTCCCTGCTCTGTGCAGCCTTGGGACATGGTGCCCTGCATCCAAGTTGCTCTAGCTGTGGCTAAAAGGGGCCAAGGTGCAGCTTGAGCAGTGGCTACAAAGGGTGCAAGCCCCAGGCCTTGGCAGCTTCCATATGGTGTTGAGCCTGCAGGTGCACAGAAGTCAAGAATTGAGGTTTGGGAACCTCCACCTAGATTTCAGAGGATGTATGGAAATGCCTGGATGTCTAGGCAGAAGTTTGCTGCCAGTGCTGGTCCCTCATGGAGAATCTCTGCCAGGGCAGTGTGGAAGGGAAATGTGGGGTTGAAGCCCCCACACAGAGTCTCCAGTGGGGCACTGCCTAGTGGAGCTGTGAGAGGAGGGCCACAGTCATCCAGACCCCAGAAAGGTAGATCCACCCACAGTTTGCACCATGTGCCTGGAAAAGCCACAGACACTCAACACTAGCCTGTAAAAGCAGCCAGGAGGGGAGCTGTACCCTGCAAAGCCACAGGGGCAGAACTGCCCAAGACCATGGGAACCCACCTTTTGCATCAGCATGACCTGGATGTGAAACATGGAGTCAAAGGAGATCATTTTGGAGCTTTAAGCTTTGACTGCCTTACTGGATTATGGATTTGCATGGGTCCTTAGCCCCTTTGTTTTGGCCAATTTCTCCCATTTGGAATGTGTGTATTTTTCCAATGCCTGTTCCTCCATTGCATCTAGGAAGTAACTAACTTGCTTGTGATTTTACAGGCTCATAGGCAGAAGGGACTTGTGTTCTCTCAGATGAGACTTTGGAGTGTGGGCTTTTCAGTTAATGCTGGAAGGATTTAAGACTTCAGGGGACTGCTGGGAAGGCATGATTGGTTTTGAAATGTGAGGACATGAGATCTGGGAGGGGCCAGGAATGATATGATTTGGCTGTGTCCCCACCCAAATCTCATCTTGAATTGTAGCTTCTATATTTCCCACGTGTTGTGGGAGGCACCCGGTGGGAGACAACTGAATGATGGGGATGGTTTCCTTCATACTGTTCTCATGGTAGTGAATAAGTCTCATAAGATCTGATGGTTTTATAAATGGTTTCCCTTTTTCCTTGGCTGTCATTCTCTCTTGCCTACTGCCATGTAAGATGTACCTCTCACCTTCCACCATGATTGTGAGGGCTCCCCAGCCACATGGAACTGTGATTCCATTATACCACTTTTTCTTTATAAATTACCCAGTCTCGGGTATGTCTTTATCAGCAGCATGAAAACGGAATAATACAATCTGTAAAGATGTTTTGTTTTATGTTGGTGTGCGTGTCTCTGTAATTCTGCTCATAAAGATATAGGCAAAATATAGCATTTACTATTTTTTAAATGTTTATGTTTCCCACCCCCACAATTCATATATTGAAATCCTGACCCTCAAGATGATGACATTGGTAGGTGAGGTCTTTGGGAGATGATTAGGTAATGAGGGTGGAGCCATCATGAATGTGATTAGTGCCCTTTTAAAAGAGGCCCCCCCCAAGGGAGCTTGTTTACCCATTTCACATGAGAACACAGTGAAAAGACAGTTGTCATTAAACCAGTAAGTGAATCCTCACCAGACATGAAATTTCCTGGCATCTTGATCTTGGACTTCCCAACCTCCAAAACTGTAAAAATTAAAATTTTGTTGTTTATAAACTACTACAGTTATTTGTTATAGCAGTATACACAGACTAAGACAGCATTCAATAACAATATGTTTTAAAGAATTTTTTCACTTATTAGTGTATTATTAAGGTCTTTCTATGTCCATAGATACAGATGTCTATAATATAGATTTATTGGTTGTACAGTAATCTAACAGCATCATAATTGTGTATTAAAGTAACAGTCTTAAACCTGAGGATATTTTGACCCATCCAAAAATAATTTCTTATATCTTCAGCTTCCAACAATTGAATACTCTGCCAAGTAGATATTTTAACTTATATTGAGTGTGATAAATTGAACAAAAAGTATCTTTTTACTAGTGCATGTATTTGAGATCTTAGAAGCAAATAAGCCAGGACAAATACCTTCACTTTAAAATTGTATACATATCTGCTGCTACAAAATAAACAAAATCATTGTTAGCTCCACTATGTTCACCAAAGTTTTGGCCAATATGCAGAGCTATGCACAGTTGACTCAGTTTGTCTAGTAACATTCTGAAACAGAATTTGGAACGATAATCTGTTCATTTAAAACTGATGCAGGTAAAAATTCTGTGTCCAAATCTAAAGAGATCATGGACAATAGTAATATGTGTTAAGGAAAGAGATTCTCAGAAGTCATTAGAAACATTTATTTTGAATTGGGTAAAAGAATGTGAAAGTGGAGCTATCCCTGAAGATCGCTAAGAAAAAGCTCACACTTTTCTTATGGATTATTAATTATAAAATCATATTTTATTTATGTATTAATGAGTTTTAAATAAAACATCATTGGGATAAATGTTTTGAAGATGGCCGAATAGGAACAGCTCCGGTCTACAGCTCCCAGCGCGAGCGACGCAGAAGACGGGTGATTTCTGCATTTCCATCTGAGGTACCGTGTTCATCTCACTAGGGAGTGCCAGACAGTGGGCGCAGGTCAGTGGGTGAGCGCACCGTGCGCCAGCCGAAGCAGGGGCGAGGCATTGCCTCACTCGGGAAGCGCAAGGGGTCAGGGAGTTCCCCTTCCAGGGGTGACAGACGGCACCTGGAAAATCGGGCCACTCCCACCCGAATACTGTGCTTTTCCGACGGGCTTAGGAAACGGTGCCCCAGGAGAGTATAGCCCGCACCTGGCTCAGAGGGTCCTACGCCCACGGAGTCTCGCTGATCGCTAGCACAGCAGTCTGAGATCAAACAGCAAGTCGGCAGCGAGGCTGGGGGAGGGGCGCCCGCCATTGCCCAGGCTCGCTTAGGTAAACAAAGCAGCCTGGAAGCTTGAACTGGGTGGAGCCCACCACAGCTCAAGGAGGCCTGCCTGCCTCTGTAGGCTCCACCTCTGGGGGCAGGACACAGACAAACAAAAAGACAGCAGTAACCTCTGCAGACTTAAATGTCCCTGTCTGACAGCTGTGAGGAGAGCAGTGGTTCTCCCAGCACGCAGCTGGAGATCTGAGAACGGGCTGACTGCCTCCTCAAGTGGGTCCCTGACCCCTGACCCCCGAGCAGCCTAACTGGGAGGCACCCCCAGCAGGGGCAGACTGACACCTCACACGGCCGGCCAGGTACTCCAACAGACCTGCAGCTGAGGGTCCTGTCTGTTAGAAGGAAAACTAACAGAAAGGACATCCACACCAAAAACCCATCTGTACATCACCATCATCAAAGACCAAAAGTAGTTAAAACCACAAAGATGGGGAAAAAACAGAGCAGAAAAACTGGAAACTCTAAAAACCAGAGTACCTCTCCTCCTCCAAAGGAACGCAGTTCCTCACCAGCAACGGAACAAAGCTGGACGGAGAATGACTTTGACGAGCTGAGAGAAGAAGGCTTCAGACGATCAAATTACTCCGAGCTACGGGAGGATATTCAAACCAAAGGCAAAGAAGTTGAAAACTTTGAAAAAAATTTAGAAGAATGTATAACTAGAATAACCAATACAGAGAAGTGCTTAAAGGAGCTGATGGAGCTGAAAACCAAGGCTCGAGAACTACGTGAAGAATGCAGAAGCCTCAGGAGCCGATGCGATCAAATGGAAGAAAGGGTATCAGCCCTGGAAGATGAAATGAATGAAATGAAGCGAGAAGGGAAGTTTAGAGAAAAAAGAATAAAAAGAAACGAGCAAAGCCTCCAAGAAATGTGGGACTATGTGAAAAGACCAAATCTACGTCTGATTGGTGTACCTGAAAGTGACGGGGAGAATGGAAACAAGTTGGAAAACACTCTGCAGGATATTATCCAGGAGAACTTCCCCAATCTAGCAAGGCAGGCCAATATTCAGATTCAGGAAATACAGAGAACGCCACAAAGATACTCCTCGAGAAGAGCAACTCCAAGACACATAATTGTCAGATTCACCAAAGTTGAAATGAAGGAAAAAATGTTAAGGGCAGCCAGAGAGAAAGGTCGGGTTACCATCAAAGGGAAGCCCATCAGACTAACAGCGGATCTCTCGGCAGAAACCCTACAAGCCAGAAGAGAGTGGGGGCCAATATTCAACATTCTTAAAGAAAAGAATTTTCAACCCAGAATTTCATATCCTGCCAAACTAAGCTTCATAAGTGAAGGAGAAATAAAATACTTTACAGACAAGCAAATGCTGAGAGATTTTGTCACCACCAGGCCTGCCCTAAAAGAGCTCCTGAAGGAAGCGCTAAACATGGAAAGGCACAACCGGTACCAGCCACTGCAAAATCATACCGAAATGTAAAGAACATCGAGACTAGGAAGAGACTGCATCAACTAACGAGCAAAATATCCAGCTAACATCATAATGACAGGATCACATTCACACATAACAATATTAACTTTAAATGTAAATGGACTAAATGGTCCAATTAAAAGACACAGACTGGCAAACTGGATAAAGACTCAAGACCCATCAGTGTGCTGTATTCAGGAAACCCATCTCACGTGCAGAGACACACATAGGCTCAAAATAAAAGGATGGAGGAAGATCTACCAAGCAAATGGAAAACAAAAAAAGGCAGGGGTTGCAATCCTAGTCTCTGATAAAACAGACTTTAAACCAACAAAGATCAAAAGAGACAAAGAAGGCCATTACATAATGGTAAAGGGATTAATTCAACAAGAAGAGCTAACTATCCTAAATATATATGCACCCAATACAGGAGCACCCAGATTCATAAAGCAAGTCCTGAGTGACCTACAAAGAGACTTAGACTCCCACACATTAATAATGGGAGACTTTAACACCCCACTATCAACATTAGACAGATCAACAAGACAGAAAGTCAACAAGGATACCCAGGAATTGAACTCAGCTCTGCACCAAGCGGACCTAATAGACATCTACAGAACTCTCCACCCCAAATCAACAGAATATACATTTTTTTCAGCACCACACCACACCTATTCCAAAATTGACCATATACTTGGAAGTAAAGCTCTCCTCAATAAATGTAAAAGAACAGAAATTGTAACAAACTGTCTCTCAGATCACAGTGCAATCAAGCTAGAACTCAGGATTAAGAATCTCACTCAAAACCGCTCAACTACGTGGAAACTGAACAACCTGCTCCTGAATGACTACTGGGTACATAACGAAATGAAGGCAGAAATAAAGATGTTCTTTGAAACCAACGAGAACCAAGACACAACATACCAGAATCTCTGGGATGCATTCAAAGCAGTGTGTAGAGGGAAATTTATAGCACTAAATGCCCACAAGAGAAAGCAGGAAAGATCCAAAATTGACACCCTAACATCACAATTAAAAGAACTAGAAAAGCAAGAGCAAACACATTCAAAAGCTAGCAGAAGGGAAGAAATAACTAAAATCAGAGCAGAACTGAAGGAAATAGAGACACAAAAAACCCTTCAAAAAATAAATGAATCCAGGAGCTGGTTTTTTGAAAGGATCAACAAAATTGATAGACCGCTAGCAAGATTAATAAAGAAAAAAAGAGAGAAGAATCAAATAGATGCAATAAAAAATGATAAAGGGGATATCACCACCGATCCCACAGAAATACAAACTACCATCAGAGAATATTACAAACACCTCTATGCAAATAAACTAGAAAATCTAGAAGAAATGGATAAATTCCTCAACACATACACCCTCCCAAGACTAAACCAGGAAGAAGTTGAATCTCTGAATAGACCAATAACAGGAGCTGAAATTGTGGCAATAATCAATAGCTTACCAACCAAAAAAAGTCCAGGTCCAGATGGATTCACAGCCGAATTCTACCAGAGGTACAAGGAGGAGCTGGTACCATTCCTTCTGAAACTATTCCAATCAATAGAAAAAGAGGGAATCCTCCCTAACTCATTTTATGAGGCCAGCATCATCCTGATACCAAAGCCTGGCAGAGACACAACAAAAAAAGAGAATTTTAGACCAATATCCTTGATGAACATTGATGCAAAAATCCTCAATAAAATACTGGCAAACCGAATCCAGCAGCACATCAAAAAGCTTATCCACCATGATCAAGTGGGCTTCATCCCTGGGATGCAAGGCTGGTTCAATATACGCAAATCAATAAATGTAATCCAGCATATAAACAGAACCAAAGACAAAAACCACATGATTATCTCAATAGATGCAGAAAAGGCCTTTGACAAAATTCAACAACCCTTCATGCTAAAAACTCTCAATAAATTAGGAATTGATGGGACGTATCTCAAAATAATAAGAGCTATTTATGACAAACCCACAGCCAATATCATACTGAATGGGCAAAAACTGGAAGCATTCCCTTTGAAAACTGGCACAAGACAGGGATGCCCTCTCTCACCACTTCTATTCAACATAGTGTTGGAAGTTCTGGCCAGGGCAATTAGGCAGGAGAAGGAAATCAAGGGTATTCAATTAGGAAAAGAGGAAGTCAAATTGTCCCTGTTTGCAGATGACATGATAGTATATCTAGAAAACCCCATTGTCTCAGCCCAAAATCTCCTTAAGCTGATAAGCAACTTCAGCAAAGTCTCAGGATACAAAATCAATGTGCAAAAATCACAAGCATTCTTATACACCAATAACAGACAAACAGAGAGCCAAATCATCAGTGAACTCCCATTCACAATTGCTTCAAAGAGAATAAAATACCTAGGAATCCAACTTACAAGGGATGTGAAAGACCTCTTCAAGGAGAACTACAAACCACTGCTCAAGGAAATAAAAGAGGATACAAACAAATGGAAGAACATTCCATGCTCATGGGTAGGAAGAATCAATATCATGAAAATGGCCATCCTTCCCAAGGTAATTTACAGATTCAATGCCATCCCCATCAAGCTACCAATGACTTTCTTCACAGAATTGGAAAAAACTACTTTAAAGTTCATATGGAACCAAAAAAGAGCCCGCATCACCAAGTCAATCCTAAGCCAAAAGAACAAAGCTGGAGGCATCACACTACCTGACTTCAAACTATACTACAAGGCTACAGTAACCAAAACAGCATGGTACTGGTACCAAAACAGAGATATAGATCAATGGAACAGAACAGAGCCGTCAGAAATAATGCCACATATCTACAAGTATTTGATCTTTGACAAACCTGACAAAAACAAGAAATGGGGAAAGGATTCCCTATTTAATAAATGGTGCTGGGAAAACTGGCTAGCCATATGTAGAAAGCTGAAACTGGATCCCTTCCTTACACCTTATACAAAAATCAATTCAAGATGGATTAAAGACTTAAATGTTAGACCTAAAACCATAAAAACCCTAGAAGAAAACCTAGGCATTACCATTCAGGACATAGGCATGGGCAAGGACTTCATGTCTAAAACACCAAAAGCAATGGCCACAAAAGCCAAAATTGACAAATGGGATCTAATTAAACTAAAGAGCTTCTGCACAGCAAAAGAAACTACCATCAGAGTGAACAGGCAACCTACAAAATGGGAGAAAATTTTCGCAACCTACTCATCTGACAAAGGGCTAATATCCAGAATCTACAATGAACTCCAACAAATTTACAAGAAAAAAACAAACAACCCCATCAAAAAGTGGGCGAAGGATATGAACAGACACTTCTCAAAAGAAGACATTTATGCAGCCAAAAATCACATGAAAAAATGCTCACCATCACTGGCCATCAGAGAAATGCAAATCAAAACCACAATGAGATACCATCTCACACCAGTTAGAATGGCAATCATTAAAAAGTCAGGAAACCACAGGTGCTGGAGAGGATGTGGAGAAATAGGAACACTTTTACACTGTTGGTGGGACTGTAAACTAATTCAACCCTTGTGGAAGTCAGTGTGGCGATTCCTCAGGGATCTAGAACTAGAAATTCCATTCGACCCAGCCATCCCATTACTGGGTATATACCCAAAGGACTATGAATCATGCTGCTATAAAGACACATGCACACGTATGTTTATTGCGGCATTATTCACAATAGCAAAGACTTGGAACCAACCCAAATGTCCAACAATGATAGACTGGATTAAGAAAATGTGGCACATATACACCATGGAATACTATGCAGCCATAAAAAATGATGAGTTCACGTCCTTTGTAGGGACATGGATGAAATTGGAAATCATCATTCTCAGTAAACTATCGCAAGAACAAAAAACCAAACACCGCATATTCTCACTCATAGGTGGGAATTGAACAATGAGAACACATGGACACAGGAAGGGGAACATCACACTCTGGGGACTGTTGTGGGGTGGGGGGAGGGGGGAGGGATAGCACTGGGAGATATACCTAATGCTAGATGACGAGTTGGTGGGTGCAGCGCACCAGCATGGCACATGTATACATATGTAATTTACCTGCACATTGCGCACATGTACCATAAAACCTAAAGTTTAATAATAATAAATAATAATAAAAGAAAAAAAAAAAAAAAAAAAAAAAAAAAAAAAAAGAAAATAAATGTTTTAACTTAAAACATCATTGGAGGGCCTCAAGCAAAAAAGGGACTTATAGATACTTTATTAGTGCTAATTTCTATAAATATTTTAAATTAGAGTAAATGTTAAATTAGACAATATTGAGGAATGGGATGAATCTACATCTACAGAGGGTGAAGAATGCGATCAAGGTGATAAATAACATGAAAATTTAAAAAGAGAAAACTGACCACATAACAGATGATGGAAATATATAACATGGAAGAATGAGACATGCAACAAGTGTAGGCCAGTGACTGGGCAAGGGAGTGAGTGGTTACCATTTACATTAGATTGTTAGGGAGAATCTGATTTAGTAATTATCCTAGATTATTTTCTCCTCCTCATCCTCCTCCTTTTTTTTTTTTTTTTTTTTTTTTTTGGAGATGGAGTCTCACTCTGTCGCCCAGGCTGGAGTGCAGTGGCGTGATCTCGGCTCACTGCAAGCCTGTCTCCCAGGTTCACGACATTCTCCTGCCTCAGCCTCCCAAGTAGCTTGGACTACAGGCACCAGCCACCACACCCGGCTAATTTTTTTGTATTTTTTTAGTCGAAACAGTATTTCACCATGTCAGCCAGGATGGTCTCGATCTCCTGACCTCGTGATCTGGCTGCCTCATCTTCCCAAAGTGCTGGGCTTATAGGCATGAGCCACTGCACCCAGCCTCCTTCTCATCTTCTTAAAAGAAAACATAAGCTGAGGTGAATTTGGTGGGCCTCTGTACTCCTATCATCTGCCACAGTTTGGTAAGTGGGCAACACATATATGTGATGAGCTAAACAGAGTTCTCAGTCTGACACATAGTCAAGTCTGCAAAATTACCAACAAACCTGCTACAGACTGAATGTTTGTGTCCCCCCCTGCAAAATTTATATGTTTAAATTCTAGCTCCCAATGTGATAGTGTTAGGATGCAGGGCCTTTGATAGGTGATGAGTTCATGAGGTCTCTGAGAAGTTAAAGACTCTTAGAAGGTCCAGCCAAGATTGGGGCTCTGTCAGACTCAGTGTCTGGTGAGGATTCACTTCCTGGTTCACAGGTGGCACCTTCTGGTTATGTCCTCCCTTGGTGGAAGAAGCCTCTTTTATAGGGTATCAATCATCTTTTATAAGGACGTTAATCCTATTTATGAAGCTCTGACTTCATGAACTACTCACCTCCTAAAGATCCAACTTCTAAAACATCACTTTGGTGATTAGGTTTCAACATATGAAATTGGGAAGGTGGGGACACAAACTTTCAGACCGTAGCAGCTCCCTGGCCCTTTCTGCCATGTGAGGAAACAACTGTATGGCCATCAATGAACCAGGAAGCAGTCTGTCATTAGACACTGAATTTGCTGGTGCCTTGAGCTTGGACTTCTCAACTCCAGAACTGTGAGAAATAAATTTCTGTTGTTTAGAAGCAAACCAGTGTACAATATTCTGTAATAGCAACCCAATAGTACTAAGAAAAAACCAGTCTCTCTTTTATCCATCCTTTTCAGAAACAATGTAATGAACGGCAATTCATAGAATCAAAGTAAAATTTGAAAATAATGTAGATGCCTTGATTCAAAATAAAGCTTTGTCATATGAGGAACATGTGATATTATTGTAAATGTTGTTATAATTTTAGTTGAAATGTTCAATTGGACAACTGTTATGGGTTGAATTGTGTTCTTCCCCAAACTCCAAATGTAGCAGTCCTAACTTTAGGTAACTGTGAATATGACTTTTTTTGGAATGGAATCTTTGTAGATGTAATTGAGTTATGATGAGATCATTAAGATGGTTCTAATAATAATTCAGTATGACTGGTGTTCTTGTAAGAAGAAGAGAACAGAAGCAAAGCAAAAAACATCCTGTAAAGATGGAGACAGAAAATGAAGATCTGCTGCCACAAACAAAGGTATTTCTGGGACTCAGGAGGGGGAAGAGGCAAGAAAGGAAGACGTCAGCAGGAGCATGGTCCTGCCAACACCTTAATTTTGGACTTCTAGCCTCTAGGGCTGTGAAAGAATAAATTTCTGTTGTTTTAAGTCACTGAATTTATTACAGTAACCTCAGGAAACCAATACAGCAACCTTCCAGCTAGGGAGTGCGATTCTTTCCTGTGTTGAATAAGAGCCACACTCCCTCCTTGCCTCAGACCAATAATACCCTATGTCAAAGGTTTTCTTCAACAGTCTTTCGTATTTATAGACGTTTTCTATATAGCTGGGAGGCGAGTGATGAAGCTTGACAGATTCTAGAATAATTTCTGCTACCTTTTTTAAGTCCTATAAGGAGGAGCCTAAAGATAATCCTGAGCACATATTTACCTGCTATTCTCAGCATTATGGTTTTAGCCAAAGCTATGAGTCAGGAGGGAAATTCTCATTCAGCATTCTGTTAAACATACATATATTCATGTAAGTCAAAATTTATGCTGAGATAGTCATGCAAAATATGAGAAGGGGTTAGGTAAAAGATAACTTGTAATTGTTTGATTTATGCAAATTAATGGAAAAAAACCCTCCGTCTTTGTCATTAGAGTGAAATTCTTTTAAAATATTGTAATGCAAAGTGCTAGGGCCAAGAAAACTGCCATAGTCACCATTATAACTAGGGAAGCATTTTGTATCTAGCATAAAGAACCGTAGACCAAATAAATAACCCAAAATGTGAATTCTCTTCTGTAGCCCAATATTAACTAGCTCAAAATTTCCTTCCCATGAAACATTCCTGGAATCCCTTAGTGACATAAATCAAGTAACCATAGCACTTGCTCTTCTACTGTGGCACTTCCCATAGCATAGTGTGCTCTATGTACATGTCTGTCTTTTCACTAAATTGTATGCTTCTTGAGGGCAGGCCTATGTCTAATTCATTTCATAGTTTATTTACTGAGACATTTGTAACATCTTAGATGCTTTAAAAAAGTTTAATGGATAAAAATAAATGACCAAACTTTTTCTCTTTCCAGCTAACTACTTTCATTTTAAAATTGAAGATATTGAAATAAAGAATTTATAAATTCCCCCCAAAGCACCAAAATTAGATATGTTGTCTATTATTGTTCAAGATTAAATAGTCTTATATAGTCTTGCGTTTGTAATTGAGTTTATAGCTTTTACTTCTCTTTATGTTAAGACATGATAAAAACCTTAAAAACAATTTTAAGATTTTAAAAAATAATTTAAAAGTAATCATCCTGGAATGACCCAGGCTCCATTTTGGAATTTTTCTAACATAAATAAGTCATGCATATTTCATTTTATGTCTTTCATTATAAGCATAAGTTTTTGAGATATCATTTTAAAAATATCCCTTGAACACCAGATCAAATTAACTGTGTTAAACTGTTTATAATTTGAAAATGATAGCAAGATCATATATTTTGGCTGAGTATATTTTTAAGAGGTCAGAATTCTTGTTATGACTTTCAAAGACAAAACTTTCAAGATAAAAGTTATCTGGGGGCATTGTTTAATGCAATATGTTGTAGCTGTTTTGTTTGTTTTTAATATTACTCTTTCTTGTATGCTTATTAGCAACCCAAAGGATCTCTTGATTTTTCATTTTATTTTATGGATTTTGGAAGTTAATTTTCTTTAATCTAATCAGGGAAGACCTGCAAGGGGGAGTTTAAAATAAGAAAAAAAAATTTTTAAATTTTTTACTTTAAAATGACATAATAATTGTATATACATATATATTTGGGATACGATGTGATGTTTTGATACACAGATACGTTGTATAATGAGCAAATCAGGGTAAGTAGCATTTTCATAAATTTTCCTCATTTATCTTTTTTTGTGATGAGAATATTAATATTTTTCCCTTCTAGCTTTTTAAATATGCATTATTGTTAACTATAGTCATTCAACTGTGCATTAGAACACTGAAACTTATTACTCCTATCTAACTGTAACTTTGTACCAATTGTTCAACCCCAAACCCTCCCCTTCTCCCTCCTTCCATAGCCTCTAATAATCACTATTCTACTCTACTTCTATAAGCTGAACTTTCAAAAATTCCATGTATGAGTCATATCATGTGGTATTTGTCTTTCTGTGCCTGGTTTATTGCATTTAACATAATATCCTCCAGGTCCATCCACATTGTCATAAATGACAGAATTTCATTCTTTTCTTACGGCTAAACAGCATTTCATTATGTGTGTGTGTATATATATATATATATATATATATATATACATAAATAAAATATCCATTCATCCTTTGATGAGAACTTAGGTTGATTCCATATCTTAGCTACTGTGAACAGTGCTGCAATAAATGTGGGAGTGCAGATATCTCTTCAACATAAGGATTTCCTTTCTTTTGGCTATATACCAAATAGTGGGATTGCTAGATCATATGGTAGTTTTACTTTTAATTTTTTGAGGAAACTCCAAACTGTTTTTTATAATGGCTGTAGTAATTTACATTTCCACCAACAGTAAGTGTTCCCATTTCTTCCCATCCTCACCAACACTTGTTATCTTTGTCTTTTTGATAACAGCCATTCAAAATAGAGTGTGGTTATATCTCATTGTGGTTTTAATTTGCATTTCCTTGATGATTAATAATTTTTAGCATATTTTTCATGTATCTGATAGCCATTTTTATGTCTTCTTCTACAAAATGTCTATTCAGGTCTTTTGCTAATCTTTTAGTCAGGTTATTTGATTTTTTTGCCACTTAGTTGTTTGAGTTCCATCTATATTTGAATATTAACCCCTTATCAGATGTATTCAATTGCAAATAAGTTCTTCCATTCCATAGACTGTCTCTTCATTCCACGATTGTTTCCTTTGCTGTGCAGAAGCTTTTTAGTTTGATGTAATCCCATCGGTCTATTTTTGTTTTTGTTGCTTGTGCTTTTGCAGTCTTATTCAAAACAATCTTTGCCCAGATCAATGTAAAGAAGCATTTCCTCTATGATTTTTTTTCCAGTAATTTCATGTTGGGTCTTACATTTAAGTCTTTAGTCCATTTTTCATTAATTTTTGTCAGTGGTGAGCAATAGGAATCTAGTTTCATTTTTGTTCATGTGGATATCCAGTTGTACTGGATATTATTTACTATAAATAGTAATTTATAGTATATATAGTATATTACTATTTACTATAAATATAATATTTCTATTTTGAAATTTAGTATTTTATATGAAATTATATATTTATATACATTTATTTTATATTGATAATTTATATTATCAAATTTAATTTATATAAATAGTAATATAAATTAAATTATATAAATTAAAATAAATGGTCATATAAATATAAATATTTACTATTTCCTGAAGAGACTGTCCTTTCCCCATTGTATGGTCTTGGCATTTTTGCCAAAATCATTTGGCTATAAATGAAGTATGTAAATTAAAATAAATAGTAATATAAGTATAAATATTTACTATTTACTGAAGAGACTGTGCTTTCCCCATTGTATGGTCTTGGCTTTTTTGCCTAAATCATTTGGCTATAAATGCATGGATTTATTTTTCGATTCTGTATTCTGTTCTGTTGGTCTATGTTTCTGTTTCTTTGCTAGTGCCATGATGTTTATGCTGTTTTGGTTACTATTAGTTTGTGGTACATTTTAAAGCCAGGCAATATGATGCCTCCAGCTTTGTTCTTTTTTGCTCAAGAGGGCTTTGGCTATTGGAAGCCTTCTGTAGTTGCATACAAATTTTAGGATTTTTGTGAAAATGTCATTGGTATTTTGATAAGGATTGTATTGAATCTGTAGATTGCTTTGGGTAGCATGGTCATTTTAACAATCTTTCCAGTTCGTGAACATGAGATTACATTTATTAGTGAGCCCTTCAATTTGTTTCATCCATATTTAATAGTTTTCATTGTAGAGATATTTTACCTCCTTTACATTTATTCCCTGGTACTTTATTATTTTTTGTAGCTATTGTAAACAGGACTGGTTTCTTGATTTCTTTTTCAGATACTTTACTGGTGGTCTATAGATCAATCACTAATATTTGTATGTTGATGTTTTATTTTGTGACTTTACTGAATTTGTTTATTAGTTATAAGGGATTTTTGGTGGAGTCTTTAGAGTTTTCTATATATATGATTATGTAATCAGCAAACAGAAACAATTTCCTGTCTTCTTCCTTTCCAATCTGGAGACCCTTTGTTTCTTTCTCTTGCCTAATTACTCTGGCCAGAACTTTCAGCATACGTTGAATAGAAGTAATGAAAGTGAACATCTTTGTCTTGTTCTAGTTTTTAGATGAAAAGCTGAATGTTCATGTATGATATTGGTTGTGAATACATGGCCTTTATTGTGTTGAGATTTATTCCTTTTATATCTAATTTTTAAATGGTTTTCATCATGAAGCGCTGTCCAATTTTATTGAATGCTTTTTCTGCATCTATTGAGATGTTCATACGGCTTTTGTTCTTCATTCTGTTAATGTGATGTATCACACTTATTAATTTGCATATGTTGACCCTTCTTTTCATTCCTGCAACAAATCCCACTTGAGCATGTTAAATGATCTTTTTGAAGTTCTGTTCAATTTGGTTTGCTAGTATTTTGTTGAGGATCTTTGTATCTACGTTCATCAGGAATATTGGCCTGTAGTTTTCATTGTTGTGTCTTTGCTTGGTTTTGGAATCAGGGTAATACTGGCCTCATAGACTGAGTTTGGAATAATTTTCCTCCACTTGAGGCCTGGGAGTCTGAAACTCCATGAGGAGCTTGCTAACTTCTGTCCCACAGTGGATCTTGAGCAGGCCCAGTCTCAGCTCCAGCCCCTCTAAATTTTTGTACTAGTTTGAGAAGAATTGGTATTCGTTCTTTACATGTTTGGTAGAATTCAACAGTGAATTCATCAGATCCTTTGCTTTTTTTTTTTATTTTGATGAAAGAGTTTTTATTATTACTTCAATCTCATTATCCATTACTGGTCTAAGTTTTATATTTCTTAATGATTTAATCTTAGTAGTTTGTGTGTGTCCAGAAATTCATCCATTTCTTCTATTTTCCAATTTGTTGGCATGTCTTCATTCATAGTTTTATAATGATGCTTTGTATTTCTGTTGTATCACTTGTAATGTTTCCTTTTTTATCTCTGATTTTACTTATTTCAATAATCTCTTTTTCTTCCTTAAGCTAATCTAGCTAAAGGTTTGTTGACTTTGTTTATCTTTCCAAAAAAAAACCCCTCTATTTTAGTGATATTTTGTATTTTATTTTAGTTTCTATTGTGCTTACTGCTGCTCTGTTTTCTTTCCTCCTACTAATTTTGGTTTTAGTTTTTTCTTGTTTTTCTATTTCCTTAAGGAGCAATGTCATTCATTTGAGAACTTTCTATTGCTTTAATCTAGGTGTTTATCACTATAAACTTCTTTCTTAAAACTGCTTTTGCAATATCCCATAGTTTTTGGTATGTTGTTTCCATTTTCATTTCTCTTAAAAAATTTTTTCTTTTCTTTTCTTTACTTTTTTTTTTTTTTTTTTGAGATGGAGTCCCACTCTGTCACCCAGGCTGGAGTGTAGTGGCACTGTGTCAGCTCACTGCAGCCTCTGTCTCCTGGGTTCAAGCTATTCTCCTGCCTCAACCTCTCAAGGAGCTGGGATTACAGTCACCCACCACCATACCCGGCTAATTTTTTAGTTTTTAGTAGAGATGTGGTTTCACCATGTTGGCCAGGCTGGTCTCGAAATACTGACCTCAGGTGATCCACCCGCCTTGGCCTCCCAAAGTGCTGGGATTACAGGCATGAGCCACCGCACCCAGCCTCTTTTCAATTTTTTTGATGAGCCCTTTGTTGTTCAGGAGCATGCTGTTTAATTTCCTTGTATTTGTACAGTTTTTAATATTCCTCTAGTAATTTATTTCTAGTTTTATTCCATTGTGTTCAAAAAAGATACTTGATATAATTTTGATTTTAACAAAATTTGTTAAGACTTGTTTTGTTGCTAAATATATGATTATACTGAGAAATGTTTAATGTGCTTTTGAGAAAAATGTGTGTTCTGTGGCACTTATATGTAATGCTCTGTAAATGTATCTTAGGTTGATGTGGTCTACAGTGTGGTTAAACTCTGATGTTTCTTTGGTGATTTTCTGTCTAGATGATCTGTCCATTGCTGAAAGTGGGGTGTTGAAATCCCTTACTATTATAATATTACAGGCGATCTCTCCCTTTAGGTCTATTTATAGTTGCTTTATAAATTTAGGCCCTCTTACATTGAGTGATACATATTTATAATTGTTATAGCTTCTTGCTATATTGATCCCTTTATCATTATATTATGGCTGCCTTTGTTGCTTTTTATAGTTGTTAGTTTAAGGTCTATTTGTTTTCTAACTAAGTATAGCTACTCCTGCTCATTTTCAGTTTCTATTTGCATAGAATAGCCTTTTCCATCCGTTCACTTTCAGTTTATGTGTATTTTTGCCGGTGTAGTGAATCTCTTATAAGCAACATATAGTTGGGCCTTATTTTATTATCCATTAAGCCACTCTGTCTTTTACTTAGAAAAGTTAATTCATTTACATTCAAAGTGATTATTGATAGATAAGGAGTTACTACTGCTATTTTGTTATTCTTTTCTAGTAGTTTGTAGTTTTGTAGTTCCTTTCTTTCTTCTTTTATAGTCTTCCTTTGTGGTTAAGTGATTTCTTCTTGTATATTTTGATATCTTGCTTTTTATTTTTGGTTTCTCTATTATAGGTTTTTGCTTTGTGGTTGGCATGAGGCTTACAAAAACATTCTATAGCTATAATAAGTTATTGTAAACTGATACTTAATTTTGATTGCAAAGAAAAGAAAAAAAAATCTGTACACTTCAGTCTCCCGCCACACTTTCCACACTTTGAATTTTTGATGTCATAATTCACGTGTGTGTGTGTGTGTGTGTGTGTGTGTGTGTGTGTATGTGTGTGCATGTGTTTGAGACAGAGTCTCACTCTGTCACCCATGCTGGAGTGCATTGGTGCAATCTCGGCTCACTGCAACCTCCACCTCCCAGGCTCAAGCAATCCTCCTATCTCATCCACAGATGCACACCACCACACCCAGCAATTTTTGTTTTTTTGTATTTTTGTTAGAGATAGGGCTTCACTATGTTGCCCAGGCTGGTCTCGGACTCCTGAGCTCCAACAGTCCACCGGCCTCGGCCTCCCAAAGTGCTGGGATTACAGGCATGAACCACTGTGCCCAACCAACAATTCATCTTTTTAAAATACTGCTTACTTCTTAATAAATTACTGTAGTTATTATTTTAAATAGTTCCATCTTTTAGTCTTTGTATTAAAGATATAAATGGTTTAAACACCACAGTTACAGTATTAGAGTAACAATCATGTTAGCTTACTTTTTTATCAGTTTGAAGAACTGATTTAACATTTTTTTGCAGTTCAGGTCTGGTAGTGAATTCCCTCACTTTGTGTTTGTCTAGGAAAGTCTTTATCTCTCTTTCATTCTGAAGAATAGCTTTGCTGTGTACAGAATTCTTGGTTAGTAGTTTTTCTTCTTTTTTCTTTTTACTTTCAGCACTCTGAATTTATCACCCCACTCCCTCCTGGACTATAAGATTTCTACTGAAAGTCTGATGCCAGATATATCAGGTCTCCCTTATATGTTATTTGCTTCTTTTCTCTCACTGCTCTCAGAATCTTCCATTTGTCTTTGACCTTTGGGGTTTGATTACACTATGTCTTGGAGTATTTTTATTTGGGTTAAATTTGATTGGTAAATTTTGATCTTCTTGTACCTGGATACAGGCTTGAAATTTTTCCTGTTATTATTTGTTTGAATAATTATTTCTGTTATTATTTTTATACTTTTCTCAATTCCCTCTTTAACTTCGGCAACCCAGATATTTGCTCTTTTGATGTTATCCCATAAATCCCATTAGCTTTCTTCATTCCTTTGTATTCCTTTTTTCTTTTATCTCCTTTGTGTATTTTTAAGTAGCCTATCTTTGGGTTCACTTATTTTTCTTCTGTTTGATCAGTTCTGTTGCTGATACTCTCTATTGCATTTTTCATTTCCATTATTGTATATTTTACCTCTAGGTTTTCTGTTTAATTATTATTATTATTTCAGTCTCTCTGCTAAATTTATCTGATAAATTTCTGAATTGTTACTCTGTGTTTTATTGAAATTTGCTGGGCTTCCTTAAAGTAGCTATTTAAAATCTTTTTTTGTCTAAGAGATCACACATTGTCGTCACTTTAGGATCAATCTCTGGTACCTCATTTTGTCAATTTAGAAGGCTCTAGCTGCTTGTGAACATGTACTATTTCTGTGATTGAGGGTGGGGTTATATTCATCCTTTACAGTATAGACTTATTTGTCCCTTTCCTTTTTCAGGGCCTTCTAGAAATTCTAAGCAGACTGACTCTTGTACTTCATGAGCCTGTGAGGACTGCAGCCATCTCAGCATTAGAGGGCCCTGTAAGCCCAAGCTTAATGAGTTTTGTGAGGGCTCTGAAATTGACAAGGTTTTCTGCTTGAATGGACCTAGGGAAGACCCAAGGAGGATACTAGGGCTGTGTGGTAAACCTGGCCAGGGACATAAGCCCAGAAGACAGTCCTGGTGGCTCAGATGGGTATGCCCTTCAGCAGGTCCTTACACAGGCAGGATAGGTCCTTGACTGCAACAAGAGGGGCCGGAGTTTAGACTCGGCTCCCTTAGTATCTGCTGTGGGATGCTGGTGAGCCCATTCCATTGGCTCACATGCACACACATCTCCCAGCAGGTCTTCGCACAAGTGGTATAATTCCTTGACTGCTGCAGGAGGGCCCAGACTGAGACTTGGCCCCGCTTAAGATCTACTGTGGGATGGAGGTGAGAGAGCCATATTGTTGGCTCAGATGAGTACACATCTCCCAGCCAGTCTCTGCACTGATGGGATAGTTCCCTGACTTAGGCATGAGCGGCTGAAGCTGAGACTGGGCCCACTCAAGATCTGCTGTGGGACAGTGGTTGGCAAGCTTTTCATGAAGGCTCAGAATTCCAGGCATTGAGATATGGGCAAGTCTCCATCTGTGTCCTTGTGTAAACAACTCTCTGCTGGGACCTCAGCTGAGGGGCCTGGAAGAGTGCCACAGGGCAACTTTCAGGTTCATTGCCATGAACAACGGCAGCAGGCAGATTAGCCTCTTCACTGAGGCACTAGTGAGTTCTATTCCTCTTGGACCCCTTGGCAGATGGTTTTGTTTGCAGGCTCGAGGTTAACTGGGGCTGTAGCCAAACCCCTCGGGGAGTAGGACCATTCCTGGGTTTCCATCTTGGAGCACAACTGGCAGATCAGCCACTTGGGTGCCAGTGCCAGTCTGTACTTTTGAAACAACCCTCCTGGCTCTTGGGCTTCACTGGGGTTTCACAACCTCCTACCTGAATCCTGAGGCTCCTGCAGAGAGTCTTTTGTTTATATAAGGGTGTAGAATTCTTGTTGTTGTAGGGGGATATGAGTGGGTTACCTCCTATTCTACCACCTTGCTAATGTCACTGGGAAAAATGTTCTTATAAATTGGAGAGTAATATCTTTATTCTTGCATAAAACACCACTGGCTTTTAAGAAGACATAAAATGCTGATACTTCTAGCTCTTAGTGACGTTTCATAAAAATGAAGATGATGATGATGACAATGATCACTATGATGAGAAGGAGAATGTAGGCTGCAAATCTTCAAAACACATCTTCAAAGGAGCTTGAGGCTATAACAGTATATTATTTGGAAACATTCCAAGAAAGGAGCAAATAAACCCAAAACAGGGACAGCTGTTTTTCATAGGCATGTCGGTTTTTATATTAACACAAAATTAAGGAGAATATCATATGTAAGTACTTTATAAACACCAAAGTAACGTACAAGGGTAAAATATTCTTATTTTCATTATTGTTATTGGTATCAAGATTATATTTGTTGGAGCAATGGATATTCATATCATCATTTGTCATTATAGTTTCATGTATATGTGTGCATGGTGAATATGATGATGAGAAGCACTTTGCCCAAGGCCAAGATAAGGGATAAAGGATATCAAGAACAAAGTCAGAATTAATTTATCATTATTTAAGGCTGTGACATGTAGCTGTATTGTCACATGGCTCCAAAATGACTTTGATGTTGCCATTTTCTCATTGGAAACCATCATAAAGTAAAAGCTTATCTGAAATTGCAATTGTTTTGGAAAAATATGGTTTTGTTTGCAGAAGACTGTTGTTTTTTCGTGTGCTGACTTAGCTGAAAGAGAAAAAAAAGAGAAGTTTATTTTGCCTGAAAAGATCCTTGGTAATCCACAACATTTCTTGATGATTCATTTTCTGTTTTCTAGTCTCTTTCAGGTAAAATTCAGAACATTACAGAATGAACTTTCCCACTGAAAAGCTGCCAGGATAATAAATCTTACCAGAGGAATTTATTGAAGTCCTTATTCCACAACCTGCACGCCTGTGTTCCCATGAAGGCTTGTGAAGTATGGCACATTTTCAGATGGTGTGCATTTACACAGACCATATATCAGTGACAATTGTATGACTCAATGTGTCATTAGGATATCTCCACTGTGCAAGAGGTAGCTACTAGTCATGCGTGGTTATTTAAATTTAAATTAGTTAAAATTTTATAAAATAAAAATTTAGATTTTCAATCACAGTAACTACATTTCAACTGCTCAGTAGCCATCAACAAATATAGAACACTTCCATCATCACATAAAGTACTATTGAACAATACTGGTATAGACACTTGCTATGCATAATATGGTCCAAAAACAGGACCAGGAGCAGTATCAGCAGCAGCACCAATACACAGGAGCTCATTAGGAAGGGAGACTCTCAGGCACTACCACATACCCACTGAGTTAGAGTCTGCATTTCAGTAAGGCCTTTATGCATTCGTGGGTGTGTTAAATTTGAGAAGAACTATAGGTAGTCAGATTCGATAATTTAGTGTGTTTTAGAACAGAAATATCAATTTTAATGTGTGGCTCATTGGATATTTCATAATTTTGGTCTGAAATAATTCAATAACTTCATAACTTTGGCAGTCCTGTGGCATATGTAAAAAAATCTACTGGCCGGGTGCAGTGGCTCACGCCTGTAATTCCAGCAGTTTGGGAGGCCGAGGCGGGTGGATCACGAGGTCAGGAGATCAAGACCATCCTGGCTAACACGGTGAAACCCCATCTCTACTAAAAAAATATAAAATGTTACCTGGGCATGGTGGCGGGTGCCTGTAGTTCCAGCTTCTTGGGAGGCTGAGGCAGGAGAATGGCGTGAACCTGGGAGGCGAAGCTTGCAGTGAGCCGAAATCGCACCACTGCCCTCCAGCCTGGGCAACAGAGCGAGACTCCAAAACAGAACAAAACAAAACAAACAAACAAAAAACAAAAAAAACTACTGGCTGGGCACGGTGGCTCACGCCTGTAATCCCAGCACTTTGGGTGGCCAAGGCAGGTGGATCACTTGAGGTCAGGAGTTCGAGACCAGTCTGGCCAATCTTAACCTTTAGTAGAGCCTAGCGAAACCTCATCTCTACTAAAAATACAAAAATTCGTGGGGCGTGGTGGCAGGCACCTGTAGTCCCAGCTATTCGGGAGGCTGAGGCATGAGAATCACTTGAACCTGGGAGGCAGAGGTTGCAGTGAGCTGAGACTGCACCACTGCACTCCAGCCTGGGCAACAGAGCAAGACTCCATCTCAAAAACAACAACAAAAACAAAAACAAACAAAAAAGAACAAACAAATAAACAAAACTACTAAAATATTTGCTTATATCTCTGGAATTTTCACTATTTTTTTCCACCTAAAATACTGTCATTCAGAAGGGAATCACTTTAATATCCACAAAGGAAAATTAACATGTTATAATTTCAGCCACAATAATATCTATTTAAACATGCATTTAATCCTACTAGTTTACAATTAATTCAATTTTTCTTTTCTATTCTGCATTCCACATAAAGCGATAACAGGAAAACATAAATTTCCACTAACTTCATTATTATTTGTGTGTGTGTAGGGGTGAGGTTTTCATTTTTAAAAATTTTTCTTTTTTTCTTGTCATGTTATTTCATCTTGGTTTCATTTTTATTCTTCAGGATTATAGTAATCCCCCTTGTTTGCAGAAATGGTTATAACTCACTACAGTTCTTTCCCATGAAAAGATTTTCCTATCTTCAGTCAGGCTTCTCATGATGTGCAAAGAAATATCTGGGCTATCTCTGCTCTTGATGAATTTCACTCAATCTTTGAGAGTTAGAAAGCTCTCTTCCTTAACCGTGTGTTAAGTATTTGCTCACATGCAGTCAGTGACACATTTACACAAAACACATGTGCATACACACACTGTATTTACATTCATCTACTTTGCAATGCTTTTAACGTGCTTCATTGGATATTTCATAATACCTAGGTGTGATGACTAATATTAAGTGTCAACTTGATTGAAGGACGCCTAGATAGCTGGTAAAGTATTGTTTCTGGGTGTGTCTGTGAGGGTGTTGCCAGAGAAAATTAACGTTTGCCTCCGTGGACTGGGAAAAAAAGACTCATCCTCAGTGTGCATGGGCACCATCCGATTGGCTGCCAGCACGGCTAGAACAAATCAGGCAGAAGAAGGGAAGGTGCGGCTGGGCGCGGTGGTTCACGCCTGTAATCCCAGCACTTTGGGAGGCCGAGGCAGGCGAATCACGAGGTCAGGAAATCGAGACCATCCTGGCTAACACGGTGAAACCCTGTCTCTACTAAAAATACAAAAAAAAATTAGCCAGGCGTGGTGGCTGGTGCCTGTACTGTAGTCCCAGCTGAGGAAGGAGAATGGCGTGAATCCGGGAGGCGGAGCTTTCAGCTAGCCGAGATGGCGCCACAGTATTCCAGCCTGGGCGACAGAGCGAGATTCCGTCTCCAAAAAAAAAAAAAAAAAAAAAAAAAATAGAAGGGAAGGTGGGATAAGCTGGCTTCCTGAGTGTTTGGGCTTTCCTCTTTCTCTCATGCTGGAGGCTTCCATTGGTTCCTTCTGCCCTTGGTCATCAGACTCCAGCTTGCAAACAGCCTACTGTGGGATTTTGCCTTGTGATCGCGTGAGCCAATTGTCCTTAATAAAATCCCTTTCATATATACATATATCCTATTAGTTCTGTCCCTCTGGAGAACCCTAACTAATACACTAGGCCAAAATAAAAAACAATACGCCTCAACTTTAGAGATCAAATAGGGCATTGCTAATAGAACCCATCAAAATTCCAAACTTTGGTCCTATGACAGGAAAAAAATAAATTACCAGAAAAGTCACAGTTTTCCTTCCTCCATAACCTATACATACACAACAACAAAAAACCATTATTTAAAATTGAATTGCCTCTTCTTCCCCACACACTGAGGCAAGTTGATTTTTTTTTTTTTTTTTTTTTGAGACGGAGTCTGGCTCTGTCACCCAGGCTGGAGTGCAGTGGCACGATCTCGGCTCACTGCAAGCTCTGCCTCCCCGGTTCACGCCATTATCCTGCCTCAGCCTCCCAAGCAGCTGGGACTACAGGCGTCCGCCACCGTGCCCTGCTAATTTTTTGTATTTTTAGTAGAGACGGGGTTTCACCGTGGTCTCGATCTCCTGACCTGGTGATCCGCCTGCCTCCGCCTCCCAAAGTGCTGGGATTACAGGCGTGAGCCACCGTGCCCGGTGGCAAGTTGATTTTTTTAATGCCTCAATGTGTAGGAAGAAAGATGAGCTAAAGAGTGAGGAGGCATTGTATTAGGTTTTGGAGTGCAATTGGCCAAAGTGCCTGAATTGTAATTTACACTCAAAATAGCATAATAAGGGCCTGAAGAAAGAAAATAAAATTTGGCTGTCTGAATTGTGGGTGTTTCCCAAGCAACTGCTGATTAGAGATAATGAGGTCGTGGGGAAAGCAGCTCTTGAACATGTTAGTGTGGGGTTTAAGTTGGATGTGGAGGACTCTAAAAGATAAAATATTTTTTTCAACTTACTTTTGGTGCCAAAATGTGCTTCTTAAATTTGACTCCATAAAGAGAATGAGCAATATGGAACCCTGGACCGTTAACATTATATACGTATGTCTTGTTCTATTCAAGCTAGTATAACAAAATGCCATAAACTAGGTAGCTTATAGCTTATATGACAGAAATTTATTTCTCACAATTCTAGAGGCTAGGAAGTCCAAGATCGTGACACCAGCAGATTTGATGTCTGTTGAGGACCCATTTTCTGGTTCACAGATGGTGTCTTCTGGCTGTGTCCTCACATGGCCTTTCTCAGGCCTCTTTTGTCAGAGCACTGAGCCCATTCATGAGGCTCCACCCTCATGACCTAATCATCTCCAAAAGACCTCATCTCCTAATATTAACCCCTTAGGGGTTAGAATTTTAACATGTAAATTGGCGGGGCGGTGGGGGGGGAGACATAAATACTCAGTTTATTTGCAACATGTGTTTAAAATGTGAAATTATTATTACATGATAGGCTATATATCACCTTGTTATTAATTCAGCTAGGCTTAATTATCTAGGATTTTAAGTTGATTTTATGAAAATTAACTATGAAGTGTTGCATAGTGAGCCTATCAGGGTGATTAGCATATACATCATCTCAAACACATATCATTTCTTTGAGTTGGAAATGTTCAATATTCTCCCTCTAGCTATTAGAAGCTATATAATATATTATTGCTAACTATAGTTGTCCTACCTACTAAGTTTTGAATGTCCTTACTGTAAAAATATTAATCACAACATCTGACCAATCAACACTGATTAACTGTGATTAGTCCTTGATCCTTGAAGATCATGAATGACTTTTATTATTCTATTTTCTATTACTTCAAAGTTATTTTTATATTGAAATATATATGGCATTTGTAGTAGGATTATAAACTATCATTAGGGAATGGGATTTCTGTTTTCCTCAGTGATTTATTTTCAAATAAATTTTATTTAAAATAAATACATGTAGAACTTAGATTTGTTTTATTTGAAAATAAAACAAATCTAAGTTCTACATGTATTTTACAATTAATATATATTTCTTTTATAATATGGCAAAGTGATTAAATGTCATACCAGTTTACTTTAGGCATTATTTCTATAATTTTACTTTTGTATCATTATTTTTATGCTCAAATGTCCTGTTTTGGAAGAAACCCCCATGGATACAGTTACCATGCATCAATCCTTGGGAAAGTTTGCTCTTCCAATCAAATATCCAACTAGAGAAAATATCTCCTTGTCCCTTGTAATATTTCTACTGTGCCTTGTCTTCCAGCTGTCAATTCCCCACCTATGATTTATTTTGACCCATTGAATAAAGTAACTGAAAATTTGAGGCAAAAACTTCCGGTTGTTTAACTAATTTACTCCCTAAGATTAAAGAGCTGGGAACCGATTAAAAAGTTTACATGTTCATTAAAGTCACTGAAGTTTACTGAGGACCTTTTACATTGATAGTAGAATTATTCAGCAACAGAAGATGAAGTTATTTGATAAATTAAACTGCCCATTGTGCTTAAGAAATGGTTTCCAAAAAAATATAAAACTTGCAGAAAATTGGGGTCCCAGTTAGTCACCCCTCAGTATGAGTCATCATCCGTTTCCCCCCTCCCCCTCATAGATGCCACACAGAGACCTCTTAAGCTATTCAGTTACTCCTCCCCCACAGCAGACAAAATCTTGGATGCACTGTTTGAGAGCCATTAAAATCAGTGGAGCTGTGGGTTGAAGGCAAAGGGCAGGATGAAGCCTTGTGATGCTTTGGCTCTCTCCAGAAACCTGAAATATTCTTGATGCCCAAGGCATTTTGTTGCTGCCATAATGCGTAGTTTCTTCTACACAACATCAACAATAGCTTTATTATTAGAAACCTTTGAATTAATTAAGATTCCTTTGGCTGAATATGCTACTACACCATGGAAATGAGGAGTAAACAAAAGCAGGCCGACTCTTTGTCACATCACTCTTTTCTTATCCACCAAGCCTCAACAGAATAAAATGCGGAGGCTTACAAAAGGGCTCACTAAGTGATTTTGTAAAAAGATATTCACTCCCTCTCAAATTGCAGAACACACTGCTAGGAAGCCCTTTCTAAATTATTTAACTTCATAGTAGCTTTCACTTTAAAAAATGTTTGCTGTAAATGTCAATGTACAGATTTGGGGGGAGGGGTGAAATTTTCACACAACGTTTTCCCAGCAAATGGCAGGAGATAGAACACATTAGTCTTTTTAAATGACTTCATGTTTATACTTATCTTCCGTAATTATGTTGCATTCTGTAAAAAGAGCTGTATGAAAAAAGCAGATTAACATTCAAGCTGGAGGTACAATGACCTAAATGAACTGAAGTTTTTTAGGTGTTTAGTTCTAAAAGAAGTTTGTGAAAGTGGACAGAAGCTTGTCATTTTGGTTCAACTAAAAATAACAGATGAAGCTTTCATTTTTAACTGTTGTGTTGAGTGTGGAAATATTAAGCAGTATTTTACTCCCTAAGATTAAAGAGCTGCTAAGTCCTGTCAATTCTAATAATAAAAATTATAACCCATAAGTTTGATTTGGCAATGTCTGTCACAGACCTTGCCTCCTCATTTCCAATACTTCTACCAAATCCAGGCCTTCACAAACCATGCAATCTAAGGAAAGTTGGTGAGCCCCTCTGAGACAGGTTTTTCATCTGAAACAGGGAAAGCCTTGCCAGCCCCATATGGTTTGTTTTATGCCCTTTTTATTTCTGCATGTCAAGTACTGTTCTGTGCACTTTATAAATATCAACTCAGGCATCCTCATAATAACTCTATGCAGTAGATACTATTGTTACATCGGCATTTTGCAGATGAGAGAACTGAGTCACAAAAAGTTAACGAACTTGCTCAATGTCACTCAGTTCGTGATGTGGTGCAACCAGGAGTAAAAGCTGGTTAGTCTAGCTCCAGAATCTATCTTTTAACCACCACAATATTTGGTGTGGATTTTATAGTATGTAAAGCATTCAACATAGTGTGCACTAAGTATTTAATAGCCATCTTTACTATAATTTATGACTATTGCCAACCAATTAAAGCACACATTCTTTCTATTTGTGTGTGGTCTAATCAAGATGAATGGAATGTAACACTTGGTTTTGGGATCCTTATTATCTCTTTGTTGCTGCTTACTGAAGAAGAAACAAAGAAAATCTTTGTTGCTAAAGATTCTTTTTTAAAAAAGCCGTAGAAACCATTGATATTTGGTGTGCTTTGTGGACACTTGATGTGGATAGAAACCTGTGTTTTGGAAAACTGAAGGATCATTTTATGTATTTTTTGTGCACTGATGAAAAGACAGCAATTCAATAATGTTAACTCTAGAAACTAGAGGGGGAAAATCGTCTTATCAAAATGATTTCCCAGCCCCTCCACGTGGTTTTTAGAATCAGTCACCTTAAAACTGTATGTGTGTCAGTGTGTGTGCATGTGTGTGTATGCATACCTATTTTATAGGTATACAGAATTCTATAAATAAAGGAAAGTAATATCCAATATCTGCCCACTCTCCTCACCCTTATAATTCTCCCTTCCATGGTCTCCAAGCAGAAAAGTCTCAGAAACTTCCTTGAGACACATGTGGCTGATGAAGAATGGGTTCTTAATAATTCCCTTTGGGACCATGATGAACTTCAGGTGGCTCCCATTTGATGCTTTTTCTACAGGTAAGTCATTCGGATTAAACTCCACCTCAAAGTACTAAGTAAATAAGAGATTATACACAGTGTCTGTCGCAAACCATGATAGGGTATCAGTTCTCTCTCTCTTTTTTTTTTTTTTCATCTTGTTTCAATACCCAAGAAAAGGATAAGCACCATACTGGCCCCAGATGGTTATATAGGAAATAGGAACATACTTCTCACAGGCTCACCCTTTTTCCCTAAGACTTTTAGAGAAAAATAAATAATATTAACTCAATTGCTTCATCATGCTTAAAAAAAAAACCCTAAAATTTATCTAACATTCAAGGATTAAAATTATTTTGTGGCCAGATCTCGCTAACACAAATTTATTTCTTATCTGGGGTGCATTTTAAATCATAACTCATTTCTCATAGGAAGCTGCATAGTATTACTTGATTGTTCTCATCATGGTAAATGTAATCATAACAATACTATTTGAAAAGTCTTCCCTGCACAAACTGACACCAGTTTATTTTACTTCCCTCTCATTCTTAAATATTTGCAAATAGGACTTTAAGAAATTTCCCTTAAAACTATGAAGTAGTTAAATGATCTGAGGTGAGTTGTAGAATTTGTTTCAATATTTTATGAAGTAAAACTTTCCACTTTGAATGGAAACAAAGCACTCAGTAATACTTTCCAATTAAAATTGAAGAAAGATGTTTAATACAAGTTAACTTGAAAGAAAAACTTTTATACTTACAGAAGAATTCTGTCACAGTTCTGCTCACCATTCTTTTTTGAAACACGGTAAGATTCAATATGTGCTTTCTTTATAGTAAGCAAAAGTGAGACATGAATAAGTGGAAGAGTAGCATTGTCAATATGGAAAATTCCATGAGAATTCAAAGTGGCCACAAAGCTTAATCACATCCTGCACATTTAAGTCTTTCTGTTTTATAAGAACAACTAAAATCTAGCAAGACAGAAAAATACAAAGTCAACATAATATTACAATTTCCATAATTTAGCAAGTGTCTGATTTAGTATGTTGTAAAGTGTCTGTCATAATGAAAAATGATGGCAGACATTTAAATTTTTTTGGCATTACTGAAGACAGATGGATATAATTATATAAAGGAAAAGAGAGGGAGAAAGGAGGGGAGAAAAAACTAAAAATAATAAACATAACAATAAATATAGAAGCAGTTCAAAGCAAAGGTGTTTCAGGACAGCAATCAAATCTTCAACAGTAGAGAAGGATTGAGTTGAAGACTGAAGAGCTGTGAGGTCAGTAAGGAGATGTGGGGACAGCATATGACTGAGTCATCAATAGTCCTAAAAGCTTTGTGGCACTATTCAGTGTAGTTAAGTCTTGAATTCTAGGTTTATCTTGATTGTCTTGGATCTGCCTTTACTGCTTGTTAGCCGCCATCCTTGGGTAAATTACTTAATCATTCTGTGCCTCAGTTTCCTCAATTGTGCCCCAGTTTCCTCATATGCCCAAATGAGGATAGCAATTGTACTGACCTTGTTGTTCTGAGCAGTACCACTCACTCTTAGACTTGGGGAAAAGGACTCCTGCTGTTTGCCCTGCATGGTAGTAGGCCTTGCATATTACAAACACAAACAAACTGAATTTATTAAAGTACATCTAGGCACATCAGCACTAGGACAGTGCCCTTAAGTATAGATATCTGCTTTCCTGACGACTTCCAAGCCTGAAGGAAACGCTTTTCAAAATCTCCACATCCTGCAGACAAAAAGAAAACTGTGTCCAATCAGCCTTTGAAGGTTGTTTCTTTGCCCACTTCTGAGAGGAACACTAGTTTGAAGTGTTGGGAAGATGGTGTTGGCAGCTTTTGTAAAATCCTTCCTCTCGATATGATAGTTCTATAAACTTCATTGCTTTCAAGAATGATTTCTTCTTATGCTTTTTCCCAACAATAGATCACGCTTTGTGTTTAAAAAAATGACCTAGAACATTTATGTATAGAGTGTAAACTAGGGGGAGGTGCACCAAGAAAACTTCTCACTGGCTTTGATCTATTGGTGCTTTCAGTTAAAGTTATTTTTCTTGTATTTAAATAAAAACTTAATAGAGTACAACAAATAACATTGTGCCCATGACTCTAAACTGAGTTTAAAAAAGAAGGGTGAATATATATATATGTGTGTGTGTGTGTGTGTGTGTGCATGTGAGTAATGATCATTTTTGTCCTTGAGTAATGATTCTTCCTATTTTAAATCTGTGAAATAGAGTGCTCTTTGGTATAAAAAAGGAAGTTAGTCCACTCAATGCAAGACATATAAGGTTTTCATTCTTCTCATCCCAACAGATGCACCTTATAATGTTACTTAAACAGTGAATTCTGTTCTAGGTCAAATATTAAAGGGCAATTTGAAGCAAATTGTTACTTGATTTCTGTCTGCTCAGGTATCATCCTTTTCTTCTGACAATGAAAATGTTGTAGTTTAAAGAAATCATAGAGGAGATTAAAAACTTCAACCAGAGAATCAAAAATATACTTTGCAGAAAGCCAAGTTACAAACCGCTAGAGCTGTGTTTCCAATATTTTACTTTATGAAAAAGGGGGAAATGATCAAAAATCAAAAGGAACTTGTATGATGTTTTGTAATCCTACATAAAGTTATGCCACAGACCTTGAACCTATCCATTCCTTTCCCCATAATGTCTAAAGTCATGACCATACCAATATGATTAAAATCATTTTAATATCATTGATTGAAGTTCCTGGGAAAGAAATGGTTAAAAGGGAGAGAGAAGCATTTGTTGCACAAAGGGATATATTTCAATTATCAGAAAGTTTTCTATCTTGAATACCTCATTAAGTAATATTGCTTTAAGATGTTATCTATGGTAAATTATTCTCAGCATTGCCAATGAAGTTGTCAGTCACAAGCCATTCATTAAACATATTCTCTTTTTCTCCCTCCCTCTCTCTGTCTCTCTCTCTCTCTCTTCATATATATATATATATATATATATAATGCACACTTACACACATACACTTATATATATGGTATATACTCTACATACATATATCTCTGAAGTCCAAAAGTGCTTCCAAGGAGAAAATGTCAAGTCTGAGAAGATCTTGGAGTGAAAAAAACATGGGTTCAAAGCCTCCTCTGCCTCTTTTTAGCTTGCTTGGACACATTACCTTACCTTGCAAAACCTGAATCTTCTTAACTATAAAATCTTCTTAACTATAAAATAGGACTGATAATAATACCTTCTGAAAATATCCTCAAGGATAATAAGATAATGTATGTAAATGCTTATCTTAGTTTCTGGCACAAGTGCACACATACAGTAGATATGATTGTTATGCTATTATAAGTATAAATATGTTCATGGAAGTTATCAGCATTTGCTTTCTAGCAACCATCAGTTCTGATCATTGATTGTGATATGATTGGCTTTATGTCATAGAGAGAGTCAGGAAAATCGATGTTATGAAAGGTACCTGAACATGACAATCTATGTTGGGAAGGCAATGTGCCCAGGGAATGGACAGAAGTTTAAATATCAAACAGTAGAAAATATGACACCCACAACAGCTTAAAACTTTCCGCATGGGAATGCTTTTACACATCTTAACCAGGCTGCCTCATGTGCTCTAAATAGGAGCCTCTCAGAAAATTTGTTGTACTTCATCAAAATGGTATGTATTAAGAAGGACTTCCCCTTATTATTTTCTCCCAACTTGAAGACCTCAACAGAAGTGCCATTAGATCTCAAGAACTTTATTGTACTTACAACTTTCATAATGGTCACAATCAATTCCAAAGTTAATGCAAAGGCTAAGTTTCTAAACCTTGGAAGGTACTATGGGCTTTGTTTGCTAATTTAGCTTTTGCAAGTGAGATTCAAAGTATCTTAAAATAGTTAGACTGACAGGGTAAGCAACAAAAATAGTTATTATGTGTTTGATTATTTTAAACTTGGAAGAACGAAATTCAAAGTAGTTCTTTAATCTAAAATTCCAAGATTAAGTCGTGACAAGAACTGTGAAGGAGCTGGGATTTAATTTATACTGCTTACAAGCTAATCAGTTAGCCTGTGACCGTTTTTTAGACGCTGGTAGATAACACAAGATTCTCGGGTCAAGAACAAAGGGCTTTATTACTCCTGGCACAACAAGAAGCATGAGCACCAGATGTATTTGTCAGTTTTCCTAGTTGCAAAGCCCCCCAAGACTAGACAGTGGGCCCAGATGGATGCTATACATAAACACAACAGACTTTTGTCATAGCTGAGGGGCAATCTTCTTGGGGATTCCATTGCTTTTATTGACAGCAGTCAGCAAACCTGCATGTATCCAAAGCAGGGGGATGTTACAACTTCTCAAGGTTACGAGCTGCATGAACAATTTTGAAAAATGGCCCTGCAAAAAGAGCAGTCAGGGTCTTGTTGTCTTGGCATACCTGGCAAGCCTTAGAAAAATACCACAACGTGGCCGGGCGCCGTGGCTCATGCCTGTAATCCCAGAACTTTGGGAGGCTGAGGCAGGCGGATCACCTGATGTCAGGAGTTCAAGACCAGTCTGACTAACATGGGGAAACCCTGTCTCTAAAAAAATACAAAATTAGCCGGGCGTGGTGACGCATGCCTGTAATCCCAGCTACTTGGGAGGCTGAGGCAGGATAATCGCTTGAACGCGAGAGGGGAAGGTTGCAGTGAGCCAAGATCGTGCCATTGCACTCCAGCCTGGGCAACAAGAGTGAAATTCCAGCTCAAAAAAAAAAAAAAAAAAGGAGAAATACCACATATATTTTTTGTTATTATGCTCTAGATAATTGCTCTCCAGAGTATAACAACCAAAAATGCATATTATTTTTAATTTACTCCTACTTTTCAATTAAATTACTTAGAAACCATATGTAAGGTGGCCCCAATGGTCCTGACCTCCTACCTACTATTATCTACTCTTGTTGAGTGTAGTTGGGACCTGTGACTTACTTTTAACCAGTAGAATATGGTAACCATAATGAGACCTCACTTCTGTGATTGTGTCATGCTATAAGACTTGTTGGCAGAGTCACTCTAGAGCCTCTTTGCTGGCTTGATGAAGTAACCAGGCATATTGGGGAAGCCCATCTGACAGGGAACTCCAGATAGCTTCTAGGACCTGAGGGCAGCCTCTGTCTGGTAGCCAGCTAGAAGCCAGATTTTCAATCCTACAGTTACAAAGAGATGACTTCTGCCAACAACCTAAGTGAACTTGGAAGCGAAATCTTTTTCAGGTCTCATATGAAAATATTGTCTGGCCAAAACCATTACTGAAATCATATGGGACCCTAAACTGAAAACACTGCCAAACCGTGCTCATACTTTTAACCCACAAAAACTGCGAGATAATATGTGTGTTTTTTAGACACTAAATGTGTAGTATTTTATTATACAGCAATTCCTAACTAATATACTCCAGTAATTCAACCTCTATCACTGTTATTATAATTAAAATATCACTCTTGATGTTGAATACATCTAGACATTCATTTTTATATACTTTTATTTTAAAATTAGTATTATATAGGTTTAATTTGTATAAAGATTGTAAGCTGAATCACCTAAACTTGTTAATAAAACTGTGCTGCAGTGAGTACAAAGTGATTAAATAGTAAAACCTCTGAGCTATTGCTGATGAGGGAACACTTAGTGTTTAACACGGGTAGTGTCATGGTACTAGGCAATGTGAGAAATTGCCATCAGTTCAGACACCAATTAGAAAGGGAATATTTTGACCAAAGGGAAATTACTGTCACTTTCTCTATTATTTTGGTGGGGGAAACAAGTATAAGTGGCAGCCAACACTTACAGAGCTTACTGAAAAAAGTAAACCTCCCCAGAAATCAATTTATAAAGACTAATGAGTTTCTAGAAATAGTAATGAGTTTCAACTGAGTAAGAATCCATCAAAGACAGATGGTATCAGTGGGTATGGGACAAAAAGTAGATCAGCAGAATATGGGGAAAAAAAGAATACTTATCAGACTGGAACAGACTGGGACCGTAAACACATTGAGCAGGAATTAATATGCTTCTTATTAAGTAGGATCCAAAAATTAATATCAAAATATATTTGTGTAATATTGAGGCTTACTGATTGCAATTATGTGTAAGCTAACATTTACTAAACTGCACACTATATTTTTATGGTATAGGTTTATCTGTTCTCAACAAATCATTTTATCATTTTAATAATATCCCAAGTTAAAGCACAGTAATGGGCACTGCTATACATAGACCCTTGGCCATCGTAGTATTTATATGACTATTATAATTCAGGCCGTGTTGCCAAATAATACACTATTTTAAAGTGACTGGCAGTTTTAAGCAATCTTTATTAATTTTCTGGTGACAACCTTGGAATACATTATCATTATATATTTTGCAGGTAGGAAAATTGAGTTGCATAGCATAAATATCATAGTTAATATCATGAAGAATTTATGAAAAAATTCAATGATCACAAAGTATCTGTGTATTGTTTATTATATGAGTAGAAAGCAAAATATGTATATTTATGGAAGTTGTGGTTGTGTTTAGATTCTAAAAATATCAGTCACTCAGAGTTTGCATTTCAACCTGTTTTGCAGTAGATGTTTCAAAGTCTGAAAGGCTATGATTGAGGTCAAATCAGATATGCTGAGACATTTGGGAACACCATACAAACATTGGGGTATAAACTATTTCTCCCCTGGCAAAAAAATCTTCACTGATTGCTCATTAGCCAATCTTGGGAGACATAATTTCACTTTACGCATCTCTATGAATATTTTCTGAAGCATAAATTTCAAATTTCCTACTTGCATTTTATACATAGCTGCCACAACATTAGAGTTCTTTGTTGTGCTTACATTGACAACCCTGGGCCTGGAGGAAATAAGTGGTTGCTTGTTTTCATTCTTTGAGACTCTAAAGAAACAGCATGTTGGACCATTTCACTTTTTACTGTCAGGCTTCAGTGCACGCTGCCCTTTCTGAAGTGCAATAATTAGGGAAGGGACCATTTCACTCCCCTTAATCTTGGCGGAATTTGCCAAGTTCTGAGATACATTTCATATAAGCATTGAGAATGAAGAGTGCTGGCCTAAATTTTATTGGCATCTCCAAATCAAAGTGAGGCAAAGAGAATATTGCTAAGACCTTCTTTCCAGTTTTTCACCTGCCTTTGCCTTTTTATTTTTATATGTAACAGCTTTATTGAGATATAATTCACATCTCACACAATTCGTTCATTTAAAGTATACACTTCAGATTTTGTTATATTCACATAGCTCTGCAACCACCACCACAGTCAAATTTAGGACACTTGCACTACTCCTAAAAAAAAACTCTGTACTCATGAATAGTCACTCTCCGTTATGCCCCCAATCCATCCCATTGCACACTTAAGAAACCTCTAAGCAGCTTTCTGTATTTGCCTGTTCTGGATATGTCATATGAATAGAATCATATAACATGTGATCTTTGGTGACTGGCATTTACAAGTTTCATCTATTTTGTAGCATGTATCAGAACTTCATCTCTTGAGTTATTTGCAAGTAATATTCTATTCTGTGAATATGATTACATTTTATTTATTCAATTGAAGTACACTTAGGTTGCTTCCACTTTTTGACTATTATGAAAAATTCTGTTATTAACATGCATGTACAGATTTTTGTGTGACCATGTGTTCATTACTCTAAGAGTGAAATTGATGTGTTATGAGGTAACTCTGTTTAATATTTTGAGGAAGTGCTAGTTTTCCAAAGTGGCTGCATTTTACATCTCCACCAGCAGAGGGTTCCAATGTTCCCACATTCTCACAACATCCTCCTTGTTATTGTCGGTCTTTTTTATTATAGGCATCCTAGTGGATGTGAAGTGGTATCTCATTATGGTTGCGATTTGCATATGCCTGATGGTTAATGGTGTTGAAAACCTCTTCCTGTGCTTGACTTTACATTTTGACTGGGTGCCTATCATTCAGAAATAGCTACATATTTGGGGAGTAGATACAACATGACTAGTAAAATGATGCCATTTGGATGTGTTGTGTCTGTGTGATGGTCCTAAGGTCCTAAGGTCATAATCTATGCAGGATTGTTATTCTTTCAAGGATTGGTCTGATTTTAATATTAAAACAGACAAAATTATATAGTAAACTTGACTGATTGAACCCAGCTAAGTGGTAATCATACACTGGAGAATAAAATAATATAAAGTAAAATAAATTTAAAAACAGACATTGTCTTGAACAGTATAATATAAAGAACATACAGATATTGGCTAAAGCTTATTATTTAAATGGTAACTTTAGGAAACTTGGTGCCTTTAGTTTTTTGTTTTTTTTTTTCATTAAAAAGTGTACATCACACTATGTATATGCCAGAAATAGTTGTGGCCTACTTAGAGTGCTAAATGTTAAATTTCAGAATCAATAATAACCTCTCTCTGTTTCTAAGATATTTTTTCTTTTTAGGGTCTTCAGGGAATTTAGACTGCCAAGAAACTAAGAGTCTTGTACAAAGCATATGCATAACATTGATGGGCTTAGTGAGTATTTGTGGATAATGAGGTTGATGATAAATTATCAGTTATTTGTTATGTCTCAGAGTGGTTAACATGTACTGGAATGTTACTTGTTAAAAATGTTTTCCTCCTACGCTTTGGTTTTTAACACCCCTTGATGATTCCTTTCATAGAAATTGATGTAAGAAAGTTGTCATCCTGTTCATTACCTCCGAACCAGCAATTACAAAGTGTTTGTAGAGCTTCAGTGAATTCTCTTTAAGCCTCTGTTAAACTGGATTTTCAGCGTTTATGTAATTATAAAAGATATTTGTACAAATGAAAACTTTGCAAATGTAGTTTTAAAAAGACTTAACAGATATTTGCACAAACTCAAATTTTTACAAATGTAGCTTTAAAATGACATCTCCAGTATTTCTCCTAAAGAAAGAATTAACTTTGTTGGGGAACACAACTTGAATGGCCATTTTGTGTGAATAGTTGGAACCCAGGGTCAAAGAGGAGAGGGTACTAGGGGAAGACAGGCTAGATTCCTCTGCACAAGAAAATGGTCTGAGATGTTTAGGCATAGATACGTCTAATATTTACATTTAAGTTTTATGGATAACTAGAAGTACAAACCATTTATTTTCTTATGAAGTCTCCATGTAATGGAGATGAAGAGAGCATATAGTATTATCACAGTACTATATAAGTAGGGTTTGTTAGACTTTACACATATGCCCTTTATGATTCTAATTATTTGAACACATTTCTTGTGAGCTTGGAAATTCTCTTCCTAGTTTCCAAAAGGAAAGTCACCATTTTGTGCACTTGTGCTCTGAATTAATTCAATGATGCCTTTGTTTGATGGCAGAGTACCATAGATACCAGCTTGTCATTGCCTTTCCCACTCCTTTCCAGCAGTGGCTGTGACAACATGGCACCAAAGCTACTGCGCTAATTCTCCTTTGCCATGTTCCCATAAATAAAGACAATGAACTTCTCTCTAAATTGTGTCATCATTGTTGATATTCTTTAAAACAGAGACAGTATTGAATAAAGCTTAAAAATGTTGCTGATTAAATTTCAGGCCCCTCTATAGGAATACAAGTAAGTCCACAGGTTAAAGATTAGGAGAAACCATGCTGTATTCCAGTACTGATCAAATTTTTTTTGTATTGATCAAAATATTTCCCAAAGTGCTTTTAGTTATTGGAGGGAATAGAGAGGAGGTTCTGAATCTACATTGACTCTGGGTTTAGTCCTTATTTATATTTTCAGTGTAATAGCTTTGTTACATGCATTTCTACCTTGTAAATCACCTCCTAAATAATGAAACTCTCTGAGTCACTATGTCACGGCCAATAGCGTGATCATCATCATGTCTATCATAATCCTTGTTGATTGCAGGTTTCTGAATTCCTATTCTCTTGTATATTCCTTTATGATTCAAACTTTCTATTTTTAGCCTCCAGTCCTTATCCTGAGTTTAAGCAATTACATATTATGATATGTCAGAAGTGGAATAAAACTAAAAATGTTCATTATATTAAAGTATGACAACAATTATTTCTTTTGTGATGCAAGGGAAGTTATTGGGAAGTGAAGTGCATAGGAACTTATTAGAATTTCAGTGTTTCTGAACAAACTTTGTGAGCATAAGTTTAGAAAGCTGAAATGATTTTTGTGAGCCAGTTTGTGTGTGTGTGTTTGTTGTTGTTATTTTTTTTGAGAGAAGCAGAAAGAAAAAAAATAATAATTTTCAAATACCTGCAGGCTGCAATGGGCTTGACAAGGAATCATGCACACCAGTTCCTTTGCTAAGCAGGCTGGTGGTGGCTACAGGGCCAGTTATAATGAGTTCTACATAATGAGTTCTACTAAAAACAGTGTCTTAACCTCTTCACTGTGACATAAAAATAGCACCAATATTCCCAGATTCCCACATATAAACACAGATACACACATACACATACACACACAAACACACACACACACACACTCTAATTACTCTGTGTATGAATATTTTACTTTCAGAACTATCATAATAATAGGAAGAAGACACCAAATTAGCCAATATAGAAAGTGTTATTTTCTGGATTTTGCTTTTGTATACACGTGAAAAAAAATTAAATCAAATATAAAAACGACCACCACAACAAAATTTCTTCCAAGTTTTCTGGTGATTTTGTATATGCCTTGATACATGATTGTATTTTCCTGCTTTGCGCAGGTTTCCCTCTGAGGGATATGCTACTCTAAATGTTTTCTCTTCTTTCTGAGGTAGGCTCAGAGGTTTTGGGACATTTTGTCTTTAATTTTTTCATTCCTTTATGGATTTATTTGACACACACATATCACTGAGCCCACAACTTATCTGGGACTATAGTAAGCTCTGGAGAAAGAGAGAGAGGAAAAAAACCTAGTCTTTGTCATCAAGGGGCTCACAATCTAGTGGTGGAAACATGCACAGATACTTGTAATTCGGATAGTAACAGGAATAATATGTATATACAGAGTATATTATGAAATAACAAAGAAAAGTCATTTCTTGAAAAGCTGAAGAAAATCTTCCAGCGGATTTCTGAATTCCCATTCTCTTGTATAGTCCTTTATGATTCAAACTTTCTATTTTTAGCCACCAATCCTTATCCTGAGTTTAAGCAATTAAACATTATAATATGTCAGATGTGGAATAAAACTAAAAATGTTAATTATATTAAAGTATCACAAAAATTATTTCTTTTGTGATGCAAGGGAAGTAATTGGGAGGTGAAGTGGTAGGTGAATTGGTAGGTGACATTAGAATTTAGCTTTCAAGAGTGAATATGGATTAGACAGGTAAGGAAGTGAGTCCTTGCCTAGTGAGCAGCATGGGCAATGACACTGAGGTGATAAACATCACAGGTGCAAGAAGAAATTATAGTCAATACACTAGAGCACAGAGAAGGAAGAACCATGGAGTGTGAGGAAGGAAAGCTGAAGATGTAGACTGGGCCCAGATCTGGAGAGCCTACTGCCCTATAAAGAGATTGACTTGATTCTCCAGCCAAGGTAGATTGCTCTTGTATTTTGTTTCTCAATTTCCTCTCCACATAGTCTGAGCTATTTCCCAGGTATTTTTTCAATTCATGATACAAATCACTTCTGGATCATCAAATATGCTTTAGTCCTAAACTGAAAATAATAATTTTTTGTTCTCAGGTTGAAGTAGATATCTTCCTTCCAACAATTAGGTTTGGAAAAGTGAGTTGAGGAAATTATTTTCATTATTATTATTTTGTATTTTCAATTGAAAAATAACAATTGTATATTTTATGGAGTACAATGTGACATTTTGATATATGTATACACTGTGAAATGATTCTATCAAGGTATTTAACATATCCATCATCTCGCATTTCTATCATTTTTTATGGTGAAACATTTAAATCTACTCTTCTGGCAGTTTTAAAATATGCAATACATTATTATTAACTACAGTCACTCTGCTGTGCAATAGATTTCAAACACTTCTCCTCCCACCTAACTGAAATATTTCCCTCTTTGACAAACATCTCTCCTTTTCAACCTCTACCACCCCCAGTCTCTGGTAATCACTATTCTATTCTCTATTTCTGAGTTCAACTTTTCAGATTCCACATATAAGTGAAGTCATGGGTATTTGTCTTTCTGTGCCTGGCTTATTTCACTTAGCATAATATCCTCTAGGTTCATCCATGTTGTCACAAATGACAGAATTTCCTTAAGATTGCATAGTATTCCACTGGGTGTAGATACTACATTTTCTTTATCCGTTGGTCTGTTGATGGATAGATGCTTAAGTTGATTCCACATTAGCTACTTTGAATAATGCTGCAATGAATATAGGAGTGCAAATATCTCTTCAACATTCTAATTTCAATTATTTTAGGCATATAAGCAAAAGTTAGATGATTGAATCATATGTTAATTCTATTTTTTATTCTTTGGGAACATCTATACTGTTTTCTATATTCTGTATACTAATTTACATTCCCACCAACAGTGTATGAATGTTCTCTTTTCTCCTTGCCCTTGCTAACACTTGTCTTTCATCTTTTTTATAACAGTCGTTCTAATTGGGGTGAGATGATATCTCAATGTGGTTGTGACTTGCATTCCCCTGATGATTAATGATGTTGGGCATTTTTTATAAACATATTAGCCATTTTTATGTCTTCTTTTGAGAAATGTCTATTTCGGCTAATTGACCATTTTAAATTGTGTGATTTGTTTCCTTGCTATTGAGTTGTTTCAATTACTTGTATATTTTGGATATTAACCGCTTATCATATATATGGTTTACAAACATCTTATCCCAACCTATGGGTTGTCTCTTCATTCTGTTGATTATTTCCTTGGTTGTACAGAAGATTTTTTAGTTTGATTCAATGTCATTTGTCTATTTTTGCTTTGTCTGTGCTTTTGAAATCATATCCAAGACATCATTGCTGAAACTAATTTTGTGGAGTTTGTCCCCAATGTTTCTAGTAATTTTACAGTTTCAGGTCTTTCATTTAAGTCTTTAATACATTTTTAGTTGATTTTGGTACATGGTGTGAGACAAAGGTCTAATTTCATTTTGTTGCATGTGAACATCCAGTTTTTTCAACATCATTTATTAAAGAGACTCTTTCCCCGTTGTGTGATCTTGGCACCTTTGTCAAAAATCAACTGGTCATAAATGCAATGGATTTATTTCTGAGCTCTCTATCTAGGTTCATTGGTCATTGTGTTTGTTTTTATGCCAGTACCATGCTGTTTTGGTCACTACAGCTTTGTAGTATATTTTGAAATCAGATAATGTAATGCTTTCAGCTTTGCACTTCTTAAGATTGCCTTGGTTACTTTGATTATTTTGTGGCTTCATACAAACTTTAGAATTTTTTTTCTATTGTGATAAATGACATTGGATTTTGATAGGATTGCTTTAAATCTATAGGTCATTTTGGATAGTATAAACACTTTAACAATATTATTTCAATCCATGAACATATGATATCTTTTATTTGTGTATTCTTCAATTCCTTTTATCATTATCTTACAATTTTCAGTATACAGATCTTTTACTTTTTTGATTAAGTTTACTCCTAAGTATTTTTTAGTGATATTGTAAGTAGAATTGTTTTCTTAATTTATCTTTTAGATGATTTGTTGCTGATGTATAAGAATGTTAAAGATTTTTGTACATTGATTTTGTATCCTGCAATTTTACCGAATTTTGTTTATCATTTACAACATTTTTTGATGGAGTATTTAGAATTTTCTCTACATATAAGATCTTGTCATCAGCAAACAGATAATTTCACTTTTTCCTTTTTTATTTGCATTCTATTTGGATGCCATTTTCTTCTTTTTCTTCTTCTTCTTCTTCTTCTTCTTCTTCTTCTTCTGCTTCTTCTTCTTCTTCTGCTGCTGCTGCTGCTTCTGTTTCTTCTGCTTCTTCTGCTTCTGCTTTTCCTCTTCCTCCTTCTCCTCCTCTTTCTTCTTCTTTCCCTTCCTCTGCCACCTCCTTCTTTCCTCCTCCTTTCTTTTCCTTCTCCTTTCTCTTCTTCTTGTTCCTCCTCCTCCTTCTTTCTTCTTCCTCCTCCTTCTTCCTTCTTCCTCCTCCTCCTTCCTTCTCCTTCCTCGTTCTCCCTTCTTTCCTCTTCTTCCTCCTTCTTTTTCCTTCTTCTCTGTTTCTCTTCCTCCTCCTCCTTTACCCCTCCCCAAGAACTAAAACTAAAAGGATTACATTCTTTGGAAACTTATAAATAAATTTTTCAGATTTGCTATGAACTGAATATTTGTGTTTTCTAAAATGTATATATTGAAGTGTTAAGCCTCAATGTGACTGCATTTGGAGACAGGGCCTATGAAAAGATGATAAAGATTAAACAAGGTCATAATGAGAGGTGAAGCCAGCTGGGCTCCTGGGTCCAGTGGGGACTTGGAGAAATTTTCTGTCTAGCTAGAGGATTGTAAATGCACCAGTGAGCACTCTGGAAAAATGCACCAATCAGCACTCTGTGTCTAGCTAAAGGATTGTAAATGCACCAATCAGCACTCTGTAAAAACACACCAATCAGTGCTCTGTGTTTGGCTAAAGGATTGTAAATGCGCCAATCAGCACTCTGTAAAATGGACCAATCAGTGGGATATGGGCAGGGCCAAATAAGAATAAAAGCTGGCCACCTGAGCCAGCAGTGTCAACCTGCTCAGGTCCCCTTCCACGCTGTGGAAGCTTTGTTCTTTCACTCTTCACAGTAAATCTTGCTGCTGCTCACTCTTTGGGTCTGCACTGCCTTTAAGAGCTGTAACACTCACTGCAAACATCTGTGGCTTCACTCCTGAAGTCAGCAAGACCAAGAACCCACCAGAAGGAACAAATTTCGGATACAGTAACAGTCAGACCCTAATCTAATAGGACTAATGTAGTTATAAAAAAGGTAAATGAGGACATAGCTAGAAGGCTGTCTGCAAGCCAGAAAGACAACCCTCACCAGGGGTTGCACCATGATCTTGGATTTACCAGCATTCAGAATTGTGAAAAAAAACCCTGTATTTTTTGGCTTTATTTGTTTGCTTTTTAATATATTTATTTGTTCTTCATTTGTTTGCTTTTTAATGCCAGTGTATGGCATTTTCTATGGCAGCCCAGGCTGACTAATACAATATTCCATTCTTTAAAAACACTAATTTTGGAAAACTAAAATAAAAATTTAAAACCCTCTGCTTAATACTAAATGTTTGATTGCCTCTAACGTATGCATTTAAGTGGCAAGATTTTAATGTAAATATATGATTTTACAAATCTGACATTCTCACAGAAGTTTCAGTTGAAAAATATTTTCATATGCAAGCCAGGCATGGTGGCTCATGCCTGTAATCCCAGAATTTTGGGAGGCCAAGGATCACCTGAGGTCAGGAGTTGGAGACTGCCTGACCAACATGGTGAAATCCTGTCTCTACCAAAAATACAAAAATTAGCTGGGCGTGGTGGCGGGCACCTGTAATCCCAGCTACTCAGGAGGCTGAGGCAGGAGAATTGCTTGAACCCAGGAGGTGGAGGTTGCAGTGAGCCGAGATCGCCCGAGTGCACTCCAGCCTGGGTGACAGAGCAAGATTCCCATCTCCAAAAATAATAATAATAATAATAATAAATAAATATGCAAGGTTTCCTTCTGGGTATTTGTTTCCCTTTGCAATTAAAAACATTTAAATTTTCCTTTAGAATTTATTTCTAACAGAGAAGGAGAAAATGACAAAGTAAGATATAAATGAAGCAACTGGATTAACATACATATCTTGAGCAAAAGAGTGTATAGTTTTCAGTCTCTTTTAACCTTTTTTATCAAATTTATCCAGAAAACTCTCGCAATATTATAGCATCTATGTATCACAGCTGAAGAATAAATATTGGCTAATTTGTCTTAGCAGGGAAGAACACCTACCTAATCATAATTTATAGTTTTGTTTACCTTTCCATTGTGAAAGCTAATTATTTGTCTGAACAAGAGTTTCTCCCCTATTAAGCCACTGGTGAGTAAAGATGCAATTTAAATTTTACATGTGCATTCAGTTCACAAGCTTTATAACTCCCATTAGGGAATCAAATCCCTTCAGGATTTTTGTGAATGTTTACCCCTATCAGAGCTAAATGACCAGTCTTCAATTTTAAATCATGACCAGCAGAAGCTACAGTAAAGCATTAAAGAAGACCAAAACCCAAGTCACTTGGTTTTCAACACTCAACTGTGTGTCCGTGACAGCAAATTATTAGCCTTGTCATTTAAATAGCTTTATTTGAAATGAATAGAGAAAAAAATCTCCTTCTTATTCTATTACCATATTGCTGTGGATTTTCTCCAGTAATTAAAAACAGCCCCTATTCCATTTTGGAGCTCCCAGGCTAGAAGTAATTTTTTGTTTTTTACATTTTTTTTTCCGCATAAACAGGAGTTTTCTTTGAACATAAGTGCATGGGTACCATTTCATATTCCATAAATTTGGATAAGTGAGAAGTATAACTTCTAAGAATTTTGTTATTTCTTTTTTTTTAAGTTAAAACATAACCTTTTTCTTAGTTCCCAATTCTACTCTGTGGTAAAAATGCAATCCCAGTCATTTCTGGGAAGTCTTCATCAATTCAGACTGATCTTACTCAATTTATAATTTCCCACATTTTCTAAATTCCAAGATGTTTAAATAATGTCAATGTATAGGGGAGGATAAAGATGCCTAATTGGCCTCGATGTATTCTGGCATCTAAATTCACATTCCCAACTGGCCTCTTTTCTTTGGCCCATGCAAATTCACTTGAAGTCTTTCTTACTTCAACCACAAAATTCATTCTGTTTTTCCTGGCTCTTTGTTTCATGGGAAACTTCAGCTGTAACCAATCTCCTTTCCCATGTGGAATGAAATAGAATCCCCGTGAGCCTCATTCCTGCCTGCCTACATACCTAGGTACCTCATGCAGTCATTTATAGTACATGGTTTCTATATTGCACAGAATAATAATCTCCTTCTCTCTCAAATTTCCACATCTTCATCCTCAGAACATGTGAATGTGTTATTGTTACTTGGCAGAGTAGACTTCAGGTTGCAGGTGGAATTAAGGTTGCTAAACAGCTGGTTTTTACATAGGGAGATTGTTAGGCCAGATTCAGTGGCTCATGCCCGTAATGCTAGCAGTTTGGGAGGCCAAGGCGGGTGAATGGCCTGAGCGCAGGAGTTCGAGACCAGCCTGGGCAACATGGTGAAACCCCATCTCTACTAAATTATAAAAAATTAGCGAGGCATGATGGCACGTGCCTGTAGTCCCAGTTACTTGGGAGGCTGAGGCACAACAACTGCTTGAAGCCAGGAGGAAGAGGTTGCAGTGAGCCAAGATTGCACCACTGCACTCCAGCCTGGGCCACAGAGTGAGACCCTGTCTCCAAAAAAAAAAATTGATAGATCATTATGGATTATCTTAATGAGCCCAGTGTAATAACAACAGCTTTCAAAAGTAGAAGAGTGAAGGAAAAAAAGAGTCAGAGAAGATGTGAGGACATTAGCAGAACAGAGTGATGCCATATAAGAAGGACTCAACCTACAATTGTTGGTTTTGAGGATAGAAGAAAAGCCATGTATCAGGAATATGAGAGGCTGTAGAAGCTGGAAAAGGTAAGGAAATGAACTTTGCCCTAAAAGCTCAATAAAGGAAAGCAGCTATGCTGCCTCCTGCACCTTAGCCCAGTGAGACTCATTTCAGACTTTTGATCTACAGAACTACGAGATATTTAAAATTTTGATTTTTTTTAATTGCACTAAATTTGTAGCAATTTGTTTGTTACAGCAGCAATAGAAAGCTGAGACAGATCACATGCCATGAGTGACATGACAGACTGTATTAGTTAGGGTTCTCTAGAGGGACAGAACTAATAGGATAGATAGATAGATAGATAAAGGGGAGTTTATTAAGGTGTATTGACTTACATGACCACAAAATTTAGTCCCAAAATAGGCCATTTGCAAGCTGAGGAACGAGGAAGCCAGCCTGAGTTCCAAAACCTCAAAAGTAGGTTAGCCGACAATGCAGCCTTCAGTCCCTGGCTGAAGGCCTGAGAGCCCCTAGCAAACCACTGATGTAAGTCCAAGAGTCCAAAAGCTGAAGAATCTGGAGTCCTATGTTTGAGGGCAGGAAGCATCCAGCACAGGAGAAAGATGGAGGCCAGAAGACTCAGCAAGTCAAGTCCTTCCACCTTCTTCTGCCTGCTTTATTCTAGTCAAGCTGGCAGCTTATTAGATGGTGCCCACCCAGATTGAGGGTGAGTCTGCCTCTCCCAGTCCAGTGACTCAAATGTTAATCTCCTTTGGTAACACCCTCACAGACACACCCAGGAATAATACTTTGCATCCTTTAATCCAATCAAGTTGACACTCAATATTAACCATCACACAAGCTTTATAAGTCTTGCTGATATTCAGGACTCTATCTGGGCATGCAGGCACAAGAATGTTTGCTCTCAAAGTCTCTAATTTAACTCTCTTTCTATATCTCCCTTCCTTCTTGCTAGCTTGATTGCAACTGGGAAAGAGGTAGAGAATCATACTGACAGTTAAGGTATTTTGTTCTTCTTTCTCATTGCACCCTCTCCCTTAGCTTATAAAAACTGGAACAATTGAGGAGATGAGGAATAACTGCCTGACTTCACATCTCTCTAAAGGAAGTTATTTGTGGCATAAACTTCATGCTCTGTTTCCTTGAATCCTTAGACAATTGCAAATAAAACAGCATGGCTTTTATAAAGCAAAAGCTTTGAATTTCAAAATTTGTTTTGGCTATGAATTTTGAAAGCTTGTTTGAAACTAAGGAACCAAGAATTGTTTTCTTTATTCCCTCAGTTTACTAGAATTCCTTCCCTAGGAAAATGGAGGTGGAATAAACAAGTTGTCTGGGCTGTGAAATGATCATGTGGCACAAAGATATATAGAGAAAAAAAGTGAGTTAAAACTTCAAAATGTTATCCCCGTAAATAAATTCTGGGCTCTTCATGTAAATTATTCACTTTTTCATTATCCTCAGTCAAATTTAATCTCAGGACATCTTTCTCCTGTCACCCAGGACACAACTGAGCTTCTGGTTCCTGTCCTCTGCTTCTGACTTTAATGGTTATGCGTAAGAGTGTTTCAAATTCAGATTGCCTATCAACTGGTGGGAAGAAATACTCTCACCTTAGACCCCTCAGAAGGCACTTGAAGATTTGCTAAGTTTCTTGATCTATTTACTTTAAAGCATACCATCTCATCATAAATAGGGTGTGCTGCCACTCTTGACACTGTCTTGGTGAGAGGGGACCTTGATGGGTTTGAGCAGCTTGATGTCTCGTGTACCACTTTTCTTTTAAACAAGCTCTGCATCTGTTCTCAACTAATACAAACAATCTTGGTTTTGAGTCAAATTGATTATCAGTAAGACCATGTTTTTATGTGTCGGGTGGGATGATGGGGGTGGACGTAGGATGAAAAACAGAATAGAATCAGTGTCCAGACACATCCCTGAGCATAATCTCTGATTCCAGCATACAGTCTATTTTCCACTCAGTTTATTGCAAATCAGACATGAATAGAAAGAGAAATATTTTGTAAGAGAATAAATCATGTTTCAAAATTTAATGTTTTGAGTACATTACTTCAGATAACACCCTTTCTTGCTTCCCTCAGTTAGTACGTAGAATCAGAAATTGCTTGCATTTATTTTATATAGGTATCAGCAAAAAGATTTTGAAAACAAGTTATCCTAAAGCCAAATACCCCAATCTGTTTCAAATATGAGGCCAAATTTTGTGATAAGCTATAATTGTTAATGTGTTCATTGTTTTTATACAAAAATAATATTTGAACAAATGTTCAGGAAACAAAATTGAATTGTAATAATTATAGATATTACATATCTTGCTCAGTTAAATAATGAATAATTTCTTTAGAATTAAATGTGCTTTCTTCACTCCATGTTTGAATTCAAGTAAATATTTTTCCACATAATATATGTCTGTTTATAAAATTATATCTTTACACCAACAATTTTAGAGCTATTCCTCTTAATTGTAAGTTATAGCAGTTCTTTCTAATTTTAGTTTTTTTCCTTTTTTAATATCAATATGTTAGCAGCTGTTAAGTCATAGAAATGCACTAAAAATGCTTAATATTTAAAAGAATGTTGTGGTGATTCTTTTTATAAATGGTGAGGAAAACGGAGACAAACAATGGACCTAAAATATATTAGTGTGTCCTCTGGACCAGGTGTATAAGAACCTATAAAGGTGATTTTATTTAATCTTTAGAACCCTCTAGTATTTTATTACCTATATATACAAACGAGTTGACTATGGCCTAGGGCAATTTCTAACTTATTAAAAAAGCATATAATTGGTTAAGTAGTAGAGCTGGTATTTAACTCAAATTTAACTCAAGGTTATCTGACCTCAAAACTTGTATTGTTGCAATAACACAACTCTTTTTTTTTTTTTTTTTTAAAGATAAAGTCTTACTCTGTTGCCCAGGCTGGAGTGCAGTGGCGCAATCTCCACTCACTGCAACCTCCGCCTTCTGGGTTCAAGCAATTCTCCTGCCTCAGCTTCCCAAATAGCTGGGATTACAGGCACCCACCACCACACCCAGCTAATTTTTCTGTTTTTAGTAGAAACTAGGTTTCACCACTTTGGCCTGCTGGTCCCAAACTCCTGACCTCAGGTGATCCGCCCACCTCATCCTTCCAAAGTGTTGGGATTACAGGCATGAGCCACTGTGCCCAGCCAACACATGACTCTTAATTGCTTGCTAAGTAGTCTTTAAACAATGAGATCAATCTTCATATAATATATCTATTTTGTGAGTTTTCAAGTTGTATAATATGACTGAGGATTATTAGATCTTATGAAAACCATAAATAAATATCATTTTGTCCAAAGTTCATTTTGCTTAAAAGAAAATATGCTCAAAGTGATAAAATGCCAACTTATGGCCTTGCAACTTGATATTGAAAGGAGGCAATATGAATACCCATTATGAACCAGCTTCCCATTTTACTTCACCCAACTGTTTTGGAAGAATCTTAATAGGGCTTTTTATATCTCTGTGTTACTTATATATGGATTGTCCATCTCAATCATTGGAAAATAAGGGTCTCCCTATTATCCCCAGGAAAGTATCCTGATGGGATATTCTATATCACATATTCATATATATTCTATGGGGAAATATGCAAATATGCTAATATTTCCCATCAGAGTAACATAGATTACCCTGATGGGTAAAAGTAGGGGTTCACAAGCCTGATGGATGCTCTAGAGGGCTGCATTTTGTTATTTGGAATTCCAGCCAGGCAGTTGGTCATTTTCCTGGAGATTTCCCTTGGTTTGGAGACCTTTAGTCAGAGGCAAGTCTTGCACTCTTAAAAACAACTACCATTTTAGATAGAGTTATTAACTAGCACGTTGAGAAGGATCCCAAGTGATCCCCAGTGTTGTGGACTTGACCTACACAGGAACAGTAAAGGGGAGAAATTCATCCTTAGAGTCACTAAATTCTAGGTTTAATGAGAGCACAGGACTCTCAGAACATTATGGGGCAGGGGTTAAATATTACTGATTCACTGGGTTTTGTGTTAGGGATTACCAGATTATATCAGGGTAAAAGCCTAAGTACTCAAAGCCTCATCCTAAAATTGGAAGACAAAAAAAAAAAAGTAAGGAATTTGGGAAAGAAGAGGCATGAAAATAAGGAAGAAGAATACTAACAAAGCCTCTCTTTCTCTTAAAGTCTAGTTAAGGCCGGTACTGGATTGAAGCTTAAGACTTTTGAACCTGAAAATATCATGAAACATTAAAAAATGACCTTGACACAAGTACTTGTGACCTATAATCATTTTTTTCTGAGTTTTATATTGTTTTTGTTACGGTAAAAAGATTTGGAAAATTGTTTTTTGATTAAAGTAGCATTTCATGGAAGTGCAGAAATTGGTAGGGCAAAGGAACATAATGGAAGAACTCTCAGGCAACAAAGAATTTTCCAAGAGAAAGTAAAGATTAGGCTCAGAGTTAAAACAATGAGAGCCACAAGTGAAAACAGATTGGTAGGATTCTTATATCATTTTCATGAAGTTTAAACCAAGCAACTAAAGTGTTTAGCAGAGAAAGTGAAAGAGTCAGATCAAGAAGAAAAGGAAATCTGAAAACTTTAGATCCCCAGTATAAATTAATAATGTTTAAATAAAGTGACTCAGAGTTGTAACTTCCCATAGAATAATACAAATGACTGGAATGAGAACTCTTAGGAAATTTGTCTGTATATTAAACAGCAATTAGAGATGAAATATTTACATTAAAATTATAGTCCAAATTAATTCTCAATTTTATCTTGGCATTATTAAGATAAATAACTTAGGCCAGGCATGGTGGCTCAGGCCTGTAATCCCAAAAGTTTGAGAGGCCAAGGCGGGAGTATCACTTGTGTCCAGGAATTTGAGACCAGCCTGAGGAACATAGTGAGACCTTGTCTCTACAAAAGATTTTTTTTTTTAATTAGCTGGGTGTGGTGGCACACACCTGTAGTCCCAGCTACTTGGGAAGCTGAGTGGGTAGGATCACTTGGGCAGGGGAGGTCGGGGCTACAGTGAGCCATGATTGTGCCACTGCTCTCCAGCCTAGGCAACAGAATGAGACCTATATCCAAAAAATAATAATAATAATAATAATAACTTAGATATTTGTTTCACATCAAGTGTAGACAAAGACAAGTCAGCAACAAAAAACATATTTATAATATATAAGCAAGAAGCTGGACTATAGAGATATGAAAGAGTAATTACTTTTTAAAATATTAGGATTTTGTAAAACTAACAGTGAGGGAGAGACGTATAGAGTAACAAAGGCTTCAAACATTGGGACAACTGAGTTTCCACAGTAATAGGAGAAGATGTTGATTAAGAAGTTGAGTGTGGAGAAAAAGGCCTTTTTCCATGCTGAGGAAGAATTTGTAAACAGGCTTTTGGAAGAAGACATTATATAGAGGAATGTATTGATTATACATGACCTTTTAAACTTTTTCTTATAATAGTGATATGTCCAATTTATCTAATTGAGAAAGAAATAAAAAGAAGAAAAAATTAACCATAAAATAAATCAGCAATTCTAAGACTCAGAGGTAGCTACTAAAACATTTTGAAATCGTTCCTTTCAGTTTTCTATGCATTGTTATATGGATGGTGTAATAAAGTTTGTAACTTTAAAGAACTGAGAAATTGTACTAATGTATTAGCTATATCTTGATTGCACAAATCAAAATAGAAGATATAGATGCAGTCATGTAAAAATATACAAACAAGAAAATTGGATAAGAAGGAGATTGAAAGAGGCAACAGATAATTGTATTGTGGTAAATAGTAATGTATGAAACAGCAAAAAATGTTCACCAATGTTCTGAGGTTTCTCAGTTTCAGCATTATTCAAAATTATGCTATTTATTAAAATTTATCCTGCTGCCTAATGATTTTGAAAAGATTATAACTGGGCATAGATGACTAGTTCCAAGGACTAGACTAGGTATTTGATCACAAATAATCCTTTTATGTAAGATGCATTTTTGGCTTGTGCCAAACAGCTTGCAGTAATCAGTAGTACATCAAAGTAAGGTAGCATCTGCAGAAAATCGCCTGCTGATTGCACAAAAATACTCATCTCTGATCCACTTAGGATAAAGAAATCTACAACTAATGGTCTTTCATGTTATTAATGAGAAAATACCAAATAACCCTCCAAAGCATAAATTTTCTCAACCCTATAAGAAATCTGAGGTCATAAGGCAACTAAGTAAATACCACTTTGGAATAGCGGGGTCCAAAAACACAAAGGGCATTCATCTCTCTCAAGCTCTTTTTTTACCAGCCTCTGCCAGGTGTTCATGGGAAAGACTGAGGGCAGGGCAAGAGATTCGGGAGAGTCCCCCTTGATGGTACAGGTGCAGAGATGAGCAGTGGCTGCTGGAGGATAGGGGAAATGACCTTCCCAGTTTGTCAGAAACTTCTGTTCTACATTTTGTATAAGGTGTAAGGAAGGGATCCAGTTTCAGCTTTCTACATATGGCTAGCCAGTTTTCCCAGCACCATTTATTAAATAGGGAATCCTTTCCCCATTTCTTGTTTTTGTCAGGTTTGTCAAAGATCAGATACTTGTAGATATGTGGCATTATTTCTGACGGCTCTGTTCTGTTCCATTGATCTATATCTCTGTTTTGGTACCAGTACCATGCTGTTTTGGTTACTGTAGCCTTGTAGTATAGTTTGAAGTCAGGTAGTGTGATGCCTCCAGCTTTGTTCTTTTGGCTTAGGATTGACTTGGTGATGAGGGCTCTTTTTTGGTTCCATATGAACTTTAAAGTAGTTTTTTCCAATTCTGTGAAGAAAGTCATTGGTAGCTTGATGGGGATGGCATTGAATCTGTAAATTACCTTGGGAAGGATGGCCATTTTCATGATATTGATTCTTCCTACCCATGAGCATGGAATGTTCTTCCATTTGTTTGTATCCTCTTTTATTTCCTTGAGCAGTGGTTTGTAGTTCTCCTTGAAGAGGTCTTTCACATCCCTTGTAAGTTGGATTCCTAGGTATTTTATTCTCTTTGAAGCAATTGTGAATGGGAGTTCACTCATGATTTGGCTCTCTGTTTGTCTGTTATTGATGTATAAGAATGCTTGTGATTTTTGCACATTGATTTTGTATCCTGAGACTTTGCTGAAGTTGCTTATCAGCTTAAGGAGATTTTGGGCTGAGACAATGGGGCTTTCTAGATATACTATCATGTCATCTGCAAACAGGGACAATTTGACTTCCTCTTTTCCTAATTGAATACCCTTGATTTCCTTCTCCTGCCTAATTGCCCTGGCCAGAACTTCCAACACTATGTTGAATAGAAGTGGTGAGAGAGGGCATCCCTGTCTTGTGCCAGTTTTCAAAGGGAATGCTTCCAGTTTTTGCCAATTCAGTATGATATTGGCTGTGGGTTTGTCATAAATAGCTCTTATTATTTTGAGATACGTCCCATCAATTCCTAATTTATTGAGAGTTTTTAGCATGAAGGGTTGTTGAATTTTGTCAAAGGCCTTTTCTGCATCTATTGAGATAATCATGTGGTTTTTGTCTTTCGTTCTGTTTATATGCTGGATTACATTTATTGATTTGCGTATATTGAACCAGCCTTGATTCAAGATGGATTAAAGATTTAAATGTTAGACCTAAAACCATAAAAACCCTAGAAGAAAACCTAGGCATTACCATTCAGGACATAGGCATGGGCAAGGACTTCATGTCTAAAACACCAAAAGCAATGGCAACAAAAGCCAAAATTGACAAATGGGATCTAATTAAACTCAAGAGCTTCTGCACAGCAACAGAAACTACCATCAGAGTGAACAGGCAACCTACAAAATGGGAGAAAATTTTCGCAACCTACTCATCTGACAAAGGGCTAATATCCAGAATCTACAATGAACTCAAACAAATTTACAAGAAAAAAACAAACAACCCCATCAAAAAGTGGGCGAAGGACATGAACAGACACTTCTCAAAAGAAGACATTTATGCAGCCAAAAAACACATGAAAAAATGCTCATCATCACTGGCCATCAGAGAAATGCAAATCAAAACCACAATGAGATACCATCTCACACCAGTTAGAATGGCAATCATTAAAAAGTCAGGAAACAACAGGTGCTGGAGAGGATGTGGAGAAATAGGAACACTTTTACACTGTTGGTGGGACTGTGAACTAGTTCAACCCTTGTGGAAGTCAGTGTGGCGATTCCTCAGGGATCTAGAACTAGAAATTCCATTCGACCCAGCCATACCATTACTGGGTATATACCCAAAGGACTATAAATCATGCTGCTATAAAGACACATGCACACGTATGTTTATTGCAGCATTATTCACAATAGCAAAGACTTGGAACCAACCCAAATGTCCAACAATGATAGACTGGATTAAGAAAATGTGGCACATATACACCATGGAATACTATGCAGCCATAAAAAATGATGAGTTCACGTCCTTTGTAGGGACATGGATGAAATTGGAAATCATCATTCTCAGTAAACTATCGCAAGAACAAAAAACCAAACACCGCATATTCTCACTCATAGGTGGGAATTGAACAATGAGAACACATGGACACAGGAAGGGGAACATCACACTCTGGGGACTGTTGTGGGTTGGGGGGAGGGGGGAGGGATAGCATTGGGAGATATACCTAATGCTAGATGACGATTTGGTGGGTGCAGCGCACCAGCATGGCACATGTATACATATGTAACTTACCTGCACATTGCGCACATGTACCATAAAACCTAAAGTATAATAATAATAATAATAATAATAAAAGAAAAAAAAAAGAAGAAGAAAAAAATAAATAAATAAAGTGTCTTTGCCCAAAAAAAAAAAAAAGAAACTTCTGTTCTACAAAGTTAAGCCACTGGGGTAAAGAGACAAAGCACCCTCTTCACCACAGTAACAAGCCAAAGATCCACTGCTTCTGGAAAAAGTAGGAGTTAAATCTTTAGGGCAGGAAATTATTGGCCAAGACCAACCACAGATACAGGCAGAAATGATGAAGGAGCCCTGTCCTTTGCACAGGACCTGTCTATAGCTGAGGCTGGATCAAGATAAAAGAAAAACCCACCCTCATGACAAATCTAGCTCCTACAACAAACAACAACAATCCACCACTGGGGTAGGTAGAAGAGCGTAGAAAGACCAGAAAAAGAGCAGAGAAGGACCTCCTCTGTATCAAGGGTGTGCAGGAATAGCTGAAGGGGAAGCCAGAAAGCTAAAACCTCCAGCATCTTAGCTGCCACTCTAAGCACAAGGTAAGTAAGTGGTCAATTAGTCCATCAGACTCAGGAAGAAGTGGAAACCTGTGGTCTCCTGAAAGTAACAACAGAAACAACAACAGGCAAACACTAACACTGATGAAATCTCAAAGGCATTATGCAAATGGAAGAAGTCAGGCACGAAAGACTCTATATTTTATTCTTTCATTTTCATGACATTTTGAAAGGGTAAAAGTATACAGGGTCAAAAATCAGATTCATGTTCACCAGTGGCTGGGGATGATTGGAAAGGACTCAGTAAAAAACTGCATAAGGGAATTTTTTGTGGCAATGAATATTTCTTCTGTGCCTTCACTGTGATGGTGGCTACATTACTATGGACATTAACTTAAATATATGTAAATTAACTTTTTATAAGTCTGAACAAAGAAAGAGTGATGTCACCTTTGTTGAAAGGAAAACACAACTGGCATTCAGGAGACCTGGTTCAAAAAAAACGTTCAAACACAGAGAAGTGTTCAAAAAGTTTTTAGTCATGTAAAAAGTGAAAAATAAAATCCTGATATTACTATACAACAACCAGAATGGCTTTAACAAAGATATGCAAAAACACACCAAATAAACATAAACATACCAAAAACTATAATAAACCAAGTTTAGACCAGAGTATAGAGAAATGAAACATTGCATTGCTGGTGGGAATGCTAGTTGGTACAACTATTTTGAAAATTGGCAATATCTACTAAAGCTGAATATATGCTTCGTATATGATCCAGCCTTCCATTTGTAGGAAGATGAAGTGGAGGGGATGAAGCAAGTTTGAAAATATGTATGGAAGGTTCCCCATAACAAAAATGCTCCCCGTTTTACCCCTGGCCTATTTTAGTTAAGATAAAGGTCATACCATAATTTGCTTTCCAGAACTTGTTTACCTACTCTATCAACAAATGCTGGATGATGAATTTTTGGCAATGAGAAAAATGATGTAAGTGTTACAAGATTAGGTAGATGATTCAGATACTAAGCAAGAGTTAGTAATATTTTTGCAAAGTTATATAATTCTGATATTTATTCTTTGTGATTTATAAATATATAACCCTCATTTGCTTTTACTTATTTATTTATTTATTTATTTATTTATTTATTATTATACTTTAGGTTTTATGGTACATGTGCGCAATGTGCAGGTTAGTTACATATGTATACATGTGCCATGCTGGTGCGCAGCACCCACCAACTCGTCATCTAGCATTAGGTATATCTCCTAATGCTATCCCTCCCCCCTCCCGCCACCCCACAACCATCCCCAAAGTGTGATGTTCCTCTTCCTGTGTCCATGTGTTCTCATTGTTCAATTCCCACCTATGAGTGAGAACATGCGGTGTTTGGTTTTTTGCTCTTGTGATAGTTTACTGAGAATGATGATTTCCAATTTCATCCATGTCCCTACAAAGGACATGAACTCAACGTTTTTTATGGCTGCATAGTATTCCATAGTGTATATGTGCCACATTTTCTTAATCCAGTCTATCATTGTTGGACATTTGGGTTGGTTCCAAGTCTTTGCTATTGTGAATAACGCCGCAATAAACATACATGTGCATGTGTCTTTATAGCAGCATGATTTATAGTCCTTTGGGTATATACCCAGTAATGGGATGGCTGGGTCAAATGGAATTTCTAGTTCTAGATCCCTGAGGAATCGCCACACTGACTTCCACAAGGGTTGAACTAGTTTACAGTCCCACCAACAGTGTAAAATTGTTCCTACTTCTCCACATCCTCTCCAGCACCTGTTGTTTCCTGACTTTTTAATGATTGCCATTCTAACTGGTGTGAGATGGTATCTCATTGTGGTTTTGATTTGCATTTCTCTGATGGCCAGTGATGATGAGCATTTTTTCATGTGTTTTTTGGCGGCATAAATGTCTTCTTTTGAGAAGTGTCTGTTCATGTCCTTTGCCCACTTTTTGATGGGGTTGTTTATTTCTTGTAAATTTGTTTGAGTTCATTGTAGATTCTGGATATTAGCCCTTTGTCAGATGAGTAGGTTGTGAAAATTTTCTCCCATTTTGTAGATTGCTCATTCACTCTGATGGTAGTTTCTGTTGCTGTGCAGAAGCTCTTGAGTTTAATTAGATCCCATTTGTCAATTTTGGCTTTTGTTGCAATTGCTTTTGGTGTTTTAGACATGAAGTCCTTGCCCATGCCTATGTCCTGAATGGTAATGCCTAGGTTTTCTTCTAGGCTTTTTATGGTTTTAGGTCTAACGTTTAATTCTTTAATCCATCTTGAATTAATTTTTGTATAAGGTGTAAGGAAGGGATCCAGTTTCAGCTTTCTACATATGGCTAGCCAGTTTTCCCAGCACCATTTATTAAATAGGGAATCCTTTCCCCATTGCTTGTTTTTCTCAGGTTTGTCAAAGATCACATAGTTGTAGATATGTGGCATTATTTCTGAGGGCTCTGTTCTGTTCCATTTGTCTATATCTCTGTTTTGGTACCAGTACCATGCTGCTTTGGTTACTGTAGCCTTGTAGTATAGTTTGAAGTCAGGTAGCGTAATGCCTCCAGCTTTGTTCTTTTGGCTTAGGATTGACTTGGCGATGCGGGCTCTTTTTTGGTTCCATATGAACTTTAAAGTAGTTTTTTCCAATTCTGTGAAGAAAGTCATTGGTAGCTTGATGGGGATGGCATTGAATCTGTAAATTACCTTGGGCAGTATGGCCATTTTCATGATGTTGACTTTTCCTACCCATGAGCATGGAATGTTCTTCCATTTGTTTGTATCCTCTTTTATTTCCTTGAGCAGTGGTTTGTAGTTCTCCTTGAAGAGGTCCTTCACATCCCTTGTAAGTTGGAATCCTAGGTATTTTATTCTCTTTGAAGCAATTGTGAATGGGAGTTCACTCATGATTTGGCTCTCTGTTCATCTGTTATTGGTGTATAAGAATGCTTGTGATTTTTGTACATTGATTTTGTATCCTGAGACTTTGCTGAAGTTGCTTATCAGCTTAAGGAGATTTTGGGCTGAGACAATGGGGTTTTCTAGATATACAATCATGTCGTCTGCAAACAGGGACAATTTGACTTCCTTTTTTCCTAATTGAATACCCTTTATATCCTTCTCCTGCCTAATTGCCCTGGTCAGAACTTCCAACACTATGTTGAATAGAAGTGGTGAGAGAGGGCATCCCTGTCTTGTGCCAGTTTTCAAAGGGAAGGCTTCCAGTTTTTGCCCATTCAGTATGATATTGGCTGTGGGTTTGTCATAGATAGCTCTTATTATTTTGAGATACGTCCCATCAATACCTAATTTATTGAGAGTTTTTAGCATGAAGCATTGTTGAATTTTGTCAAAGGCCTTTTCTGCATCTATTGAGATAATCATGTGGTTTTTGTCTTTGGTTCTGTTTATATGCTGGATTACATTTATTCATTTGCATATATTGAACCAGCCTTGCATCCCAGGGATGAAGCCCACTTGATCATGGTGGATAAGCTTTTTAATGTGCTGCTGGATTCGGTTTGCCAGTATTTTATTGAGGATTTTTGCATGAATGTTCATCAAGGATATTGGTCTAAAATTCTCTTTTTTTGTTGTGTCTCTGCCAGGCTTTGGTATCAGGATGATGCTGGCCTCATAAAATGAGTTAGGGAAGATTCCCTCTTTGTCTTTTTATTGGAATAGTTTCAGAAGGAATGGTTCCAGCTCCTCCTTGTACCTCTGGTAGAATTCGGCTGTGAACCCATCTGGTCCTGGACTTTTTTCGTTGGTAAGCTATGGATTATTGGCACAATTTCAGCTCCTGTTATTGGTCTATTCAGAGATTCAGCTTCTTCCTGGTTTAGTCTTGGGAGGGTGTATGTGTTGAGGAATTTATCCATTTCTTCTAGATTTTCTAGTTTATTTGCGTAGAGGTGTTTGTAGTATTCTCTGATGGTAGTTTGTATTTCTGTGGGATCGGTGGTGATATCCCCTTTATCATTTTTTATTGCATCTATTTGATTCTTCTCTTTTTTTCTTTATTAATCTTGCTAGCGGTCTATCAATTTTGTTGATCCTTTCAAAAAACCAGCTCCTGGATTCATTAATTTTTTGAAGGATTTTTTGTGTCTCTATTTCCTTCAGTTCTGCTCTGATTTTAGTTATTTCTTGCCTTCTGCTAGCTTTTGAATGTGTTTGCTCTTGCTTTTCTAGTTCTTTTAATTGTGATGTTAGGGTGTCAATTTTGGATCTTTCCTGCTTTCTCCTGTGGGCATTTAGTCCTATAAATTTCCCTCTACACACTGCTTTGAATGCATCCCAGAGATTCTGGTATGTTGTGTCTTGGTTCTCGCTGGTTTCAAAGAACATCTTTATTTCTGCCTTCATTTCGTTATGTACCCAGTAGTCATTCAGGAGCAGGTTGTTCAGTTTCCTTGCAGTTGAGCGGTTTTGAGTGTGATTCTTAATCCTGAGTTCTAGCTTGATTGCACTGTGATCTGTGAGATAGTTTGTTATAATTTCTATTCTTTTACATTTATTGAGGAGAGCTTTACTTCCAAGTATGTGGTCAATTTTGGAATAGGTGTGGTGTGGTGCTGAAAAAAATGTATATTCTGTTGATTTGGGGTGGAGAGTTCTGTAGATGTCTATTAGGTCCACTTGGTGCAGAGCTGAGTTCAATTCCTGGGTATCCTTGTTGACTTTCTGTCTCATTGATCTGTCTAATGTTGACAGTGGCGTGTTAAAGTCTCCCATTATTAATGTGTGGGAGTCTAAGTCTCTTTGTAAGTTACTCAGGACTTGCTTTATGAATCTGGGTGCTCCTGTATTGGGTGCATATATATTTAGGATAGTTAGCTCTTCTTGTTGAATTAATCCCTTTACTATTATGTAATGGCCTTCTTTGTCTCTTTTGATCTTTGCTGGTTTAAAGTCTGTTTTATCAGAGACTAGGATTGCAACTCCTGCCTTTTTTTGTTTTCCATTTGCTTGGTAGATCTTCCTCCATCCTTTCATTTTGAGCCTATGTGTGTCTCTGCACGTGAGATGGGTTTCCTGAATACAGCACACTGATGGGTCTTGAGTCTTTATCCAATTTGCCAGTCTGTGTCTTTTAATTGGAGCATTTAGTCCATTTACATTTAAAGTTAATATTGTTATGTGTGAATTTGATCCTGTCATTATGATGTTAGCTGGTTATTTTGCTCATTAGTTGATGCAGTCTCTTCCTAGTCTCGATGGTCTTTACATTTTGGCATGATTTTGCAGCGGCTGGTACCGGTTTTGCCTTTCCATGTTTAGCGCTTCCTTCAGGAGCTCTTTTAGGGCAGGCCTGGTGGTGACAAAATCTCTCAGCATTTGCTTGTCTGTAAAGGATTTTATTTCTCCTTCACTTATGAAGCTTAGTTTGGCTGGATATGAAATTCTGGGTTGAAAATTTTTTTCTTTAAGAATATTGAATATTGTCCCCCACTCTCTTCTGGCTTGTAGGGTTTCTGACGAAAGATCCGCTGTTAGTCTGATGGGCTTCCCTTTGATGGTAACCCGACCTTTCTCTCTGGCTGCCCTTAACATTTTTTCCTTCATTTCAACTTTGGTGAATCTCACAATTATGTGTCTTGGAGTTGCTCTTCTCGAAGAATATCTTTGTGGTGTTCTCTGTATTTCCTGAATCTGAATGTTGGCCTGCCTTGCTAGATTGGGGAAGTTCTCCTGGATAATATCCTGCAGAGTGTTTTCCAACTTGGTTCCGTTCTCCCCGTCACTTTCAGGTACACCAATCAGACGTAAATTTGGTCTTTTCACATAGTCCCACATTTCTTGGAGGCTTTGCTCATTTCTTTTTATTCTTTTCTCTCTAAACTTCCCTTCTCACTTCATTTCATTCATTTCATCTTCCAGGGCTGATACCCTTTCTTCCATTTGATCGCATCAGCTCCTGAGGCTTCTGCATTCTTCACGTAGTTCTCGAGCCTTGGTTTCAGCTCCATCAGCTCCTTTAAGCACTTCTCTGTATTGGTTATTCTAGTTATACATTCTTCTAAATTTTTTTCAAAGTTTTCAACTTCTTTGCCTTTGGTTTGAATTTCCTCCTGTAGCTCAGAGTAATTTGATTGTCTGAAGCCTTCTTCTCTCAGCTCATCAAAGTCCTTCTCCTTCCAGCTTTGTTCCGTTGCTGGTGAGGAACTGCATTCCTTTGGAGGAGGAGAGGCACTCTGCTTTTTAGAGTTTCCAGTTTTTCTGCTCTGTTTTTTCCCCATCTTTGTGGTTTTATCTACTTTTGGTCTTTGATGATGGTGATGTACAGATGGCTTTTTGTGTGGATGTCCTTTCTGTTTGTTAATTTTCCTTCTAACAGACAGGACCCTCAGCTGCAGGTGTGTTGGACTACCCGGCCAGCCATGTGAGATGTCAGTCTGCCCCTGCTGGGGGTGCCTCCCAGTTAGGCTGCTCAGGGGTCATGATTCAGAGACCCACTTGAGGAGGCAGTCTGCCCATTCTCAGATCTCCAGCTGTGTACTGGGAGAAACACTGCTCTCCTCAAAGCTGTCAGACAGGGACATTTAAGTCTGCAAAGGTTACTGCTGTCTTTTTGTTTGTCTGTGCCATGCCCCCAAAGGTGGGGCCTACAGAGGCAGGCAGGCCTCCTTGAGCTGTGGTGGGCTCCACCCAGTTCGAGCTTCCCAGCTGCTTTGTTTACCTAAGCGAGCCTGGGCAATGGTGGGCGTCCCTCCCCCAGCCTCGCTGCCGCCTTGCTGTTTGATCTCAGACTGCTGTGCTAGCAATCAGTGAGACTCCGTGGGCATAGGCCCCTCTGAGTCAGGTGCGGGCTATAATCTCCTGGTGCACTGTTTCCCAAGCCCATTGGAAAAGCATAGTATTCGGGTGGGAGTGGCCCGATTTTCCAGGTGCCGTCTGTCACTCCTGGAAAGGGAAGTCCCTGACCCCTTGCACTTCCTGAGTGAGGCAATGCCTCACCCTTCTTTGGCTCATGCATGGTTTGCTCACCCGCTGACCTGCGCCCACTGTCTGGCACTCCCTAGTGAGGTGAACACGGTACCTCAGATGGAAATGCAGAAATCACCCATCTTCTGCATTGCTTATGCTGGGAGCTGTAGACTGGAGCTGTTCCTATTCGGCCATCTAGGCTCCTCCCCCCCCTTTTTTTTTTTGAGACGGAGTTTTGCTCTGTTGCCAGGCTGGAGTGCAGTGGCGCAATCTCAGCTCACTGCCACTTCCGTGACCTGGGTTCAAGCAATTATCCTGCCTCAGCCTTCCGAGTAACTGGGACTACAGGCACACACCTCCAGGCCCAGCTAATTTTTGTATTTGTAGTAGAGACGGGATTTCACCATGTTGGCCAAGATGGTCTCGATCTCTTGACCTCATGATCCACCCACCTCAGCCTCCCAAAGTGCTAGGATTATAGCCCTGAGCCACCGTGCCATGCCTGCTTTTTTGTTTTTATAAATGTATGGAGTACATACGCATTTTTTTAACATCAATAGATTACATAGTGGCAAAGTCAGGGCTTTTAGGAGATCCATCACCTGAATAACATTCATTTGCTTTTATTGAAGGCCCGCATTTTTTTCCTAATAAAGGAAGTACTACTTTTGCCCTGTCAACTCACTTTAAAAGTGACATTGTTGAAGTTGACAGACATAAGATGAATGTGTTTCAATAATAAATTTGTTCATATTCAAAAATAGTTTGAGAACATTTTCTTTTTTTATATTCGTCATTCAAATGGGAGAGAAGAAATGATACAAAAATCTTTGTTAATTACCTTGTAGTAAATGAGAGCAAGAACAATGTCAACTCATGTTTTGGTCTGTCCAACCTCACTTCCACCCTGCAGAGTCCTCCCCTGACATGCAAGCTAGCCTAACTATTATGGAACAAAGCACAGAATCAAAGGGGATGAAAGTAAAGTATGTTTCTCTTGAACCTAAGTAGGACTATAGAAGAGCTGATATTTACCAAGGCTCCATTATGTATAAAATGTCCACAAATTTTCCCTGCTGGTTGCGTTGGAACACAGCAGGGAATGTCTCTCCCAAGCAGAGGAACTGCTTCTGAACTGCTATGAAACCAAGAATGCATTAGAATATTAGCAGATTATCAGTTCAGGCTTTATAGTAATCTTCAAAATGCCCAGAATGCTATTGAGGATATCAGGTAATTCTAGGTTATTGTTTTTTATGTTGGTATAAATTTTAATGAGCTATATCTCTGGGAGAAGTGTCTAATCAACAAAGTATGGGCATTTTAATCAAGTTTTACTTTTAACTTGTCTGAGATTAGTAAAATTATTTGTAGAAAGGTCAACAGTCAGAAGATCAGATTGTAACCAATCGCACTACAACAGGTCCCCCATCTGTGCTGGGACACATTTTCTGCATCTGGTCTAGATTATCTCATTTTCCTTCCCAGGTCTAAAATCCAATGCATCTGTTACACAGCAGAAGAACTTTTTTGTGTGTGATAAAAACATAATTTATATAGTAAAACCTTCATTTTAGAATCAATAGGAAAGTCTCAACAACGGATTAACTACCAGAATATACAAGGAACTCCAACAACTCAATAGCAGAAAAGCAAACAATCTGATTAAAAATGGGCAAAAGACCAAAATAGACATTTCTCAAAAGAAGATATACAAATGGCCAAAAAGCATATGGAAAGATGTTCATCATTACTAATTGTGATGGTTAATACTGAGTGTCAACTTGATTGGACTGAAGGATGCAAAGTATTGTTCCCGGGTGAGTCTGTGAGGGTGTTACCAAAGGAGATTAACATTTGAGTCAGTGGACTCGGAGAAGCAGACCCACCTCAGTTTGGGTGGGCATCATCTAATCAGCTGCCAGTGCAGCTAGGATAAAAGCAGGGAGAGGAACATGGAAGAACTAGACTGGCTAAGTCTTCTGGCCTCCATCTTTCTCCTGTGCTGGATGCTTCCTGCCCTCGAACATCAGACTCCAAGTTCTTCAGCTTCTGGACTCTTGAACCCACACCAGTAGTTTGCTAGGGGCTCTCAGGTCTTCAGTCACAGACTGAAGGCTGCACTGTCGGCTTCCCTACTTTTTCAGTTTTGGGACTCAGACTGGCTTCCTTGCTCATCAGCTTGCAGACGGCCTTTTGTGGGATTCACCTTGTGATTGTGTGAGTCAACACTCCTTAATAAACTCCTCTTCATATATACATCTATCCCATTAGTCCTGTCCCTATAGAGAACCCTGACTAATACACTAATCATCAGGGAAATGTAAATCCTTCAAACGTCATCTCACCCCAGTTAAAATGGCTGTTACAAAAAATACATCAAAAATAATAAGTCCTGGTAAGGGATGCAGTGACAAAGGAATGCCTGTACACTATTGGTGAGAATCAACAGGGAATTCTTGAAACATTTTCCATCTTCAAGCATAAGAATAGCTTTTGGAGAAACTAGGCCTCTTCAATACCTGAACCTGGAATATAAAATTCTGAATATTGCCACTGTTGGAAACATAATGACCTGAGAAATACATAAAACCAGTTATGTAACATGTAAAATCTATATTTTTATTTTATATTGTGTTGTTGTTCATGACCCCAAAAGTCATAAACTTTCATCACCATCTAGGACAGTGCATGACACAAAGTAGATGCACAGTAAACAAGTGTTGAATGAATAACTATAAATGGAAAAAAAAACAGAAATCTGTGAGTCTCCTATTAACAGGCCAACCGTTGGACCATCTGAATTGCCTGAGCTTCTTCAACCATTTAAAAAACTTTTTGTATTCATTGTTAAGTATTTGTTTATTTGTTTTATTTTGTTTTTATTCTGAAGTATAACACAGAAAGTACATACAGAATATAAACATACAGTTCATTAATTTGTAATCACACAATGAAAACATGGGTATCTGCCTTCTGGGTTAGGAAATAGAAAATTGCTGCTACTTCAGAATTCTCCCTAGTATGCCACTAAGATATTGAATATCCTAAGCTTTATGATATTCACTTCCTTAGTTTTCTTCATAGCTTTACCCCCAAGCATGCAACACAAATCACTGTAGTTTAGTTGTGCCTGACTTTTGACATTTATGTAGTGAAATCATACAGTATGCATTGTCATCCACAATTAAGTTTGTGGGATCATCTATATTATATAGAGTAAAAGTTAATTTAATTGCTGTATAGCAGGGAATGTCAAACTTTTTCTTAAAGGGCCAGATAGAAAATACTATAGGCTTTGTGAGCAAGAAGCAAAGTTGAAGCTATTATGTATATAACCATTTAAATAATAATTATCTAAAAATACATAAACCCTTCTTAGCCTATGGACTATAAAAAACAGACAGCTAGCTAAATATGGTTCAAGGTCTACAGTTTGATAATCCATGCTGAATAATTTTGCATTATATAAATAATCACCATTTATGTATGCCTTTTACTTTTGTTGACCTTTGGGTTGTTTCCAGTATAAGGCTTTTACAAATGATGCCACTATGAACACCTTCATATATGACTTTGGAGAACATAAGTACACCTTTCTGTTGTGCATGTACCACATTTCTTGTAGTGACATTTCTTGGTACTAGGTTATCCATATATTTTGACTTTAGCAGATAATGTCAAACCATATTCTAAAGTTGTACCAATTTACGTTACTACCATAGTCTATGAACTTTCATACTGTACTTTTTTTTGTCTTTAGCCTTTCATATTCAGTCAAAACACTATTTTCTAAAGTTACTTAGATCTGCTCCTTTTATTCCTTATCCCCTTCATCAAAGTTAGGTCATACATATACAACACAGTAAAATTAATTTGTCACAGTCTGCATTTTATCCTGTAATCCCTAAAATCTTGGTTGATTTTTTTAAAGTTTGTATACAGTTAAGTTTACTCTGCACGAGTTTTAATACATACATGGAGTCATGTATTCCCCACCACAGTGCCCTAGAGAAGAAGAGTTCCATTACCCTAAAGATTTCTCTGTCTGGCTTTTTGTAGTCAACCACTCTCCCCTTTCCCAATGCCTGGCAACCATTGATATGGTTTCCATCTATAGTTTTCTTTTTCTTTTCCAGAATTTTATTTGAATGAAATCATGTAATATGTGGTCTTTGGGCTCTGAGCTCTTTCATCTTACAAAAGGCATTTAGTATTCATCCATACTGTTATATAAATCCATGGATTATTTATTTTTATTGTTGAATAACAGCAGTCCATTGAATGGATGTACCAGTTTTTTATCTACTTGACTGATGAAGGACATCTTAATTGTTTCCAGTTTTGGTAGATTAGGAATGAAGCTGCTATGAACTTTTGTTTATGAATTTTTGTGTGAACAGTTTACTTGGGTAAGTATCTAGAAATAAGATTTCTCCTTTTAAAACTTTGTAAGAAACTGTCAAACTATTTCCAAAAATGGTTTATCATTTTCTATCCCCACCAGTAATGAATGAGAGTTCTTGTTCTTGTTTTTCAACTCCCTTTCCAGCATCGAGAATTATCAATTTGTTTGATTTTTATAATTCTAATAAATGTGTAGTGGCATCTCATTGTTATTTTAATTTGTATTTCCCTAAAGATAAGCAATATTCTTGGTTGCCATTCATATGTCTTCTTTGTGAAGTGCCTGTTCAGATATTTTGCACATTTTTAATTGAATTATTTTACTGAGTTTTAAACATTCTTTATATATTCAGGATGTAAGTTTTATGGCAGATATGTAATTTGAAAATATTTCTCCCTCGACTGTATTTTCAATCTATAATAGTGCTTTTGCAAAGTAAAAATTTTAAATTTTGATAAAGTCTAATTTGCAATTTTTATCTCTTATAAGTGATACTTTTGGTCTTTCATCATAAAACTCATTGCCTATCCAAAAGTCATACAGGTTTCTTAGATAGGACTCAGATTCATGTGTCCTCATTATTGTGCAAATTGTGTGCTAGAGTGCCTACATTTGGCCTGTCCAGAGAAACATACTGTTAGGGTCTAATCCATCCAAGTCAGAGTTACCAACAACTCTAGAATTTTTAATTGAAAAAAATAATTTTCAACAGCTTTTGTCTTATAAATTACTAGACCTGATATTTTAGCTCTTAATGTAAGCACCTTTATCACTTTTTTAAAGCTTTTAGAGATAATCTACAGCAACTCAAATGAGGGTATTGATCATTTATGGGATAACTGGTAGAGCTATGCAGAACTCCACATGTCTATTTGTTAAAACATTACTAATACTTCTTATTACAGTTAATAAATTTAGTAGTAGTGCCAAAAGTACTCCTTAGTATGTCTACGCAGTAGAACCTACGTTTATTAACTGCTTCATTTGATAAATTTTATCCTCAGAGAGACTTTCAAAGTTGTGAATTTGATTATTTATGATCAGTTTCTTGTGCATAAATTTCAACTTGGCTAGGTGCCATGGCTAACACCTGTAATCCCAGCACTTTGGGGGGCTGAGGTGAGCTGATCATGAGGTCAAGAGATCAAGACCATCCTGGCCAACATGATGAGACCCCATCTCCTCTAAAAATACAAAAAATTAGCTGGGCATGCTGGTATGCACCTGTAGTTCCAGCTACTCAGGAGGCTGAGGCAGGAGGACAACTTGAACTCAGGAGGCAGAGGTTGCAGTGAGCCAAGATCATGCTCCTGTACTCCAGCCTGATGACAGAGTGAGACTCCATCTAAAAAAAAAATCTCAACTTAACCTTGAAGATGTACTTGTGAGAGGTGACAATGTGCTAGCAACCCTGGCTTACTCTTGGTGCCTCCTCAGCCTCAGCTTCCGCTCTGGCTGCACTCGAGGAGCCCTTCAGCCCACCACTGCACTGTGCTATGAGGGCCCCTCTGTGGCTGGCTGAGGCCCTCTGCTCCTGGGGAAGTGTGAAGAGAGAGGCGCGGGTGGGAGCTGGGGCTGAGTGTGGTGCTCACTGGCCAGCGTGGGTTCCAGGTGAGCACGGGCTCAGCAAGCCCTGCACTGGGCGCAGCCAGTCAGTGCCTGCTGGGCTTGATCGGAGGCCGAATCCTGTGCATGGACCACCATTCTCTCTTCACGGGATCATTGGCTGATAGCAGGTCTCCCTCTCTTTCTCACTTCCCCTCTTTTCCTCTTGATTGTCTGGGACAAGCTCCCTCTGGGCTGCTGGAGTGCCGGGGCTAGGTGCTGCAAAGTCCCCTGGCAAGTGCCAGTGAGAGGTGAAGCCAGCTAGGCTTCTGGGATGGGTGGGGACTTGGAGAACTTTTCTGTCTAGCTAAAGGATTGTACATTCACCAATCAGCACTCTATGTCTGGCTAAAAGTTTGTAAATGCACCAGTCAGCACTCTGTGTCTAGCTAAAGGTTTGTAAATGCACCAATCAGTACTCTGTGTCTAGCTAATCTGGTGGGGACATGGAGAACTTTTTGGTCTAGCTAAAAGATTGTAAATGAACCAATCAGCACTCTGTGTCTAGCTAAAGTTTTGTAAACGCACCAATCAGCACTCTGTCAAAATGGAACAATCAGCTCTCTGTAAAATGGACCAATCAGCAGGATGTGGGTGGGGCCAAATAGGGGAATAAAAGCAGGCCACCCGCACCAGCAGTGGCAACCTGCTCAGGTCCTCTTCCACACTGTGGAAGCTTTGTTCTTTCGCTCTTCACAATAAATCTTGCTGCTGCTCACTCTTTGGGTCTGCACTACCTTTATGAGCTGTAACAATCAGTGCAAAAGTCTGCAGCTTTGTTCCTGAAGCCAGTGAGACCACGAACCCACTGGGAGGAACAAACAACTCCAGATGTGCCACCTTTAAGAGCTGTAACACTCACTGGGAAGGTCTGCAGCTTCACTCTGGAAGTCAGTGAGACCATGAACCCACCAGAAGGAAGAAACTCAGGACACATCTGAACATCTGAAGGAACAAACTTCAGACATGCCATCTTTAAGAACTGTAACACTCACCAAGAGGGTCTGCAGCTTCATTCTTGAAGTCAGCGAGACCAAGAACCCACCAATTCCAGACACACTTGGAAACTTTATTGGGATACTATTCTATAGAGACTGGATTTGGAAATGAGAGCCATCTTAGGTTTGATGTGGAAGTTTGAGAGAATCTACAGCTATTTGTTTAACTATTAACATGTATCTGTTTTCTCCATTTAAGTGTTCTAGGTTATGTATAGTTGTTTTTAACATGTAAATAGAGCCTTTTTTATAGTATGAGATTTACAAATATTTGTTACATTTTAGTTTTGACTTCAAGGTAATGTCAAGTGTATGATATATATTCTCAGAATTGTATTACAGATGGCTCTGATATGGATTTGAAGTACTCTATGGTGAAAAGAAGCAATACAGATGCTGCTTTTTATTCTTTTAGTCTCTGTGGAATCAAAGATGGCCCAAATCTGATCATTTTCATGAATCGAAGCCTGATTTGGAAATTTTAAGTGAGTGGTATCTGAAAATAATAATCCATGTCGAAACACATAAATAGAAAAAATTACTATCCACATAGCATAATTGTATTCATTGATCAGCAAACCCATAATCTTATCAATGACTTGCTACCTTATTCACTAGATGACTAGATGATGACCAAAATTTTAACTTAAGTGCATCACACCCTTATGTTAAGGCTTTGATGTATTTTTAAAATTAAATTAGCCAATGAGAGGTATTTTAAGCTGTTTTAAGCCATTTACATCTTACTGTGACTGAGATTACAAGTTTAGGTTTTGGTAGAGGAGAGAAAACCAAAAATATTTTGTATCTAAGTGATAGGAAATAGGCAAGAGAAGAATAAAGAATAGAGAGACAGGGCTCCAGGGAATCAAGCTTTACTCTATCCACAGTTAATATTCGAAGTAGTCCTTTTGGGCTTTTGAAAATGATAAAAGTTGAACCTTTAGTTTCATTTGCTTCAAAAATAAAGAACATGAGTTCTTTATGTTGCTCTATCTCCTACAGCTCCTCCAGCTTCCTGGACGTTTATTAATTCATGGTTATACTATTGAGTAAGCAGCCTATGGCTTCAACTTTATAAGTAAATGCTACTATATATATGTTTATTTTTCAAAGATTCAAAATTAATAATAGTTAAACAATTAATTTGAAATCAGTGACATACTAGGTAATTGTAATGTGACACTTTTCAATAACACTGCATAAAAAGATTACAGGAAGATCAGGATACTAGAGTAATTATTCTTTTTGGTTTGTGGATACTTCTATTTTCTTGTGTTTACTTTTATTGACTTTTAAAATTTACTACAAGAATCTTGACATTATTAATTCTATAGGAATATTCATTTAGGTTTAAAAATTCATTTAGGTTTAAAATTCACATATTGAAAGTTTCTTATTCCAGTCTCTAAAGAGAATGTATACAACTGTGGCATATAAGTTGCCATTCATAGCCACACAATAACACTGGGTAACTTCAATTCCCCACTGACAGCCTTGGACAGATCTTTGAGGCAGAAAACTAACAAAGAAATTCTGGACTTAAATTTATCACTTGACCAATTGGACCTAACATCTTCAGAATACTCCACACATAAACCACAGAATATACATTTTTCTCATTTGCACACAGAACATATGCCAAGATCAACCATATACTCAGCCATAAAGTAAGCCTGAATAAATAAAAAAAAAAAACCCTGAAATTATACCAACCATATTCTTGGATCACAGTGGAACAGAAATATAAATGAATACCAAGAAGATCGCTCAAAAACCATACAATTACATGGAAATTAAACAACATAGACCTGTGTGACTTTTGGTAAACATCAAAATTAAGGCAGAAATGAAAAAAAAGTTACTTGAAATAAATGAAAGCAGAGACACAACATATCAAAATCTGGGATGCAGCAAAAGTAGTGTTAAAAGGAAAATTTGTAATGCTAAACATCTACCTCAGAAAGTTAGGAAGGTCTCAGATTAATAATCTAGCCTGGAGGAATTAGAAAAACAGGAATAAGCTAACCCCAAAGCTAGCAAAATAAAATAGCAAGCTTAAATCAGAGCAGAAAGAATGATCCATGCAAAGAATCAATTATACCAAATGTTGGTTCTTTGAAAGCATTGAAATGAGATGGATAGACCACTAGCTAGATTAACAAAGAGAAAAAGAGAGAAGATCCAACTAAGCACAATCAGAAATGACAAAGATGACTGTGCTATTCCATTTTTGTGTTGCTGTAAAGAAATACCTAAGGCTGGGTAATTTGTAAACAAAAGAGGTTTAATTGTCTCACAATTCTGTGAGCTATAAAGGAAGCATGGTGCTGGCTTCTGCTCAGCCTCTGATGGGACCTTAGGAAGCTTAAAATCATGGCATAAGGTGAAGGGTAAGCAGGTATATCAAGGGCAAGAGTGTGAGCAAGAGAAAGAAGAGGTAGGCCCCAGAATCCTTTAAGCAATTGGAGCTGGAAGGGATTTCAGTAATAGAGAATTTATTCAGTTTCACTGCTTGTGGAGATATATAAATACCCCTTCCCCATATTTCCATGAAGTCTCCATAAAAATTCTATTGAAATCTGTATGAGTTTGCTAGGGCTGCCATAACAGTGCCACAAACTGAGTGGCTTCAGTAATAGAATGAATTGTCTCACAATTATGGAAGTCTGAGATCAATGTGTTGGTAGGGCCACATTCTCTTTGAAGATACCAGGAAAGGATCTATTCCAGTCCTCTCTCCTTGGCTTGTGGCAGCGTAATTCTAATCTTCACATGGCATTCTCCTTACATACCTGTCTGGTTTTGTGTTCAAATATTCCCCTTTTTATAAGGACAGCAGTCATATTGGATTAGGGCCTGTGCTAATTATTGCATTTTAATTTGATTGCTTATTTAAAGAGCCAATCTCTAAATAAAGTTTGGAAACTTTGGAGTTTAAGATTCAAAATACCTTTTTAGGGGGATACAATGTAACCTGTTGTTGAGGGAATCAGGAGGACCAGAGAGACCACAGGGTAAATATAGAAGGATTTATTGAGTGCACTCAGACTGAGCAGATTAACATCTGAAAACTGGGCAAAGAACAAAGACAGCACTTGACTTTTATGCACACTTCTAAAAGGGGATGGGCTAGCCTGAAACAAGCTTACAGTGGCTCGAAGCATACTGGTGTGAAAGCAAGAATACAGAGGTAGAACAAAGGCAGTCAATCAAATTGTGACAGGTGCAAAACCCAGACCCTTGCTATGCAGCCCAGATGGCTGTTACCTAGGCTTGCTCAAAAGAGCCTTGCATGGGCTTGTCTCATAACCTTTGCCATGGTGCCCAGATGGCTGCAGCCAAGGCCTGCTCAGGCGTGTCTTATAACTTTACAGAATACCTGAAGTTACTAGTTACAGAAAACATGAATCTATAAATTCAAAAAGCTTACAGAGCAAGGTACAATCACATGGAGGTAGGTGGGATTTGAGGGGGAATCTTACTTATTCTTATGTTGAGGGAGTGCTAGGAGAGTCTCCAGAGGACATTCCTTTGAGCCTCAGCTTCTTTGACAATGTTATCAAGACTACACCTGGGTCTGGGCTTTGCCTACTACTGCCTTTGGGATGAGTCAGCCTAATATAGAAGCTTGTTTTTCTCTTTTTTAATTTTGTTTTTCTTCTTTCTCTAATTTCTGCCTCGCTATAACAATCTGCCCTCTGTGCCCCACCCCAAATTCAAGTCTTTCCTATGTTCAAAATATATTCATCCCAACAGAAAATCTTAATCATTCCAGCATCGACTCTCTTGGGCCAAAAGTCTCATCAAGATTTCATCATCTCAACATCTCAAATTTCATTATCTAAACAATTGAAATCAATTGGGGTATGATTCTGGGAAAAAAAATTGAAATCATCTGTTTCCAAAATACAGTGGAACAGGTATAGGATATATATGTCTATTCCAAAAGGGAAAAATAGAAAAAAGAGAGACAGAGAGAGAAAGAGAGAGAGAGAGAAAGAGAGAGAGAGAGATCATGGTGTCCCAAGAAAATTCCAAACCTAGTAATCTAATCAAATTTCATTAGATTCTAAGGCTAGGGAATAATTCTCTTTGGCTTGATGCTCTGTCCTCTAGGGCCACCAGGGTGACAGAGCCACCCTGAGGATCAGTTTTTGCTTTTCTTGAAAGATAACACAAATTCATATTCAGGTAGCTTTATTTATTTATTTATTTATTTATTTATTTATTTATTTTGAGATGGAGTCTCACTCTGTTGCCCAAGCTGGAGTGCAGTGGCGTGATCTTGGCTCACTGCAAGCTCCACCTCCTGGGTTCACGCCATTCTCCTACCTCAGCCTCCCAAGTAGCTGGGACTACAGGCGTCCACCATGACCCTGGCTAATTTTTTGTATTTTTAGTAGAGACGGGGTTTCAATGTGTTAGGATGGTCCCGATCTCCTGACCTCATGATCCACCCACCTCGGCCTCCCAAAGTGCTGGGACTACAAGCGTGAGCCACCGCGCCTGGCCTCAGGTAGCTTTATAAAGCCATTTCTTTCCTGTAGAATCCCTGAAGGGCAAAAGCCTTCTTTCATTTCAGCCTCTCCCTGCTTCCTTCAGTGCTAACTGGCAGCATTTCTCTTAAGATTGTTGACTAGAAACACAAGTAACATACCTAATCTCTTTAAAACAGGGTTGCCCAACCACAAGCTTGAAGTTCTCTCTAGAGCATGTTTTCTCATTTTTTTGCAATATGAACATGCAGAGAATTGTACAAATCTTCCAGTTCTAGTTTATTTCTGCTTAACATTCATTTCTTCAATTATCTCTCTTCTCTCACAGTTTATCATAAGTAGAAAGGAGAAATCAGGTGATACCTTCAAAACTTCACTTAGAAACCTCCTCTAAATATGAAAGTTCATCACTTACAAGTTTATTTTCCACAAAACAGTGGAACACAATTCAGCCAGGTTCTATACTACTTAATGATAGGGATTGCCTTCTTTTCCAGTTTTCAATAACATGTTTCCAATTTCTATCTGATACTTTATTAGAAGCACCTTTAATATTCATATTTCTAGTAACAACCTCCTAGGGCAAACTCTGCTTTTTCTATTATGCACCTCGAAACTCTTCTAGACTCTACCCATCACTCATTTCCAAAGCTGCTTTAACATTTTGAGGTATATTCTATAGCAACACTCCACTTCCTATTACCAAAATTTGTATTAGAGTTTTCTAGAGAAACAGAACAAATATATCAGCTATATAATATACATATTACATCTCATATAGTGATAGAGAAAGAAGAGAGAGAGAAAGAGATTTATTCTATGAAATTAGTTTACATAATTGTGGGGACTGATAAGTCCAAAATTTATATGGCAAACTAGCAAGAAAGGAAATTCAGGTAAGATTTGATGTTGCATGCAGTCTTGAGATTGAAATTTGCAGAGCAGGCCAGATGGGCTGGAAACTCAGACAGTTTTTATGTTGTAGTCTTAAAACCAAAATACTTTTCTCTGGGAAACCTGAGTATTTGTTCTTAAGGCCCTTCACTGATTGGATGAGGTCTACTCACATTAGAAAGAATGATCTGCTTTATTTGAAGTCTACTGATTTAAATTATTAATTTCTGATGAGATTAAAAACTTAGGTAGAATATACCTCCACAGCCACATCTATACTGGTGTTTGAGAAAACATCTGGACACCACAGCCTAGCCAAGTTAAGATTTTATATTAACCAGCACAAACTCCAATTTTGGGAACAGGCCACCCAAAATCTGGCCATAAACTGGCCCCAAAACTGGCCATAAACAAAATCCCTGCAGCACTGTGATATGTTCATGATGGCCATAATGCCCACACTGGAAGGTTGTGGGTTTACTGGAATGAGGGCAAGGAACACCTGGCGCACCCACGGTGGAAAACTGCTTAAAGGTGTTCTTAAACCACAAACAATAGCATTAGCGATCTGTGCTTTAAAGACATGCTCCTGCTGCAGATAACTAGCCCAACCCATCCCTTTATTTTGGCTCATCCCTTGGTTTCCCATAAGGGATACTTTTAGTTAATCTAATATCTATATAAACAATGCTAATGACTGGCTTGCTGTTATTAAACATGTGGATAAATCTCTGTTCAAGGCTTTCAGCTCTGAAGACTGTGAGACCCCTGATTTCCCACTTCACACCTCTATATTTCTGTGTGTGTCTTTAATTCCTCTAGCTCTGCTGGGTTAGGGTCTCTCCAACCAAGCTGGTCTCTGCAAGTGGAACCCATACATCGGGGCTCGAATCCAGGTCGAAGAGTTGCTGGAGCAACAGTTGGAGAACGTGGAACTAAGCTGGAGGACACATGAGTACTCCTTTTTTTTTTTTTTTTTTTGAGAGGGAGTCTCACTCTGTCACCCAGGCTGGAGTGCAATGGTGCGATCTTGGCACACTGCAAGCTCCACCTCCTGGGTTCATGTCATTCTCCTGCCTCAGCCTCCCACATAGCTGGGACTACAGGCACCCACCACCACACCTGGCTAACTTTGTGTATTTTTAGTAAAGATGGGGTTTCACCGTGTTAGCCAGGATGGTCTCTATCTCCTGAACTCGTGATCCACCTGCCTCGGCCTCCCAAAGTGCTGGGATTACAGGCATGAGCCACCGTGCCCAGCTGGACCTGAGTACTCTTAAAGCAATCCCCGTGGTGAGTAAGAAGGGGAGCTCAGAAGCATCAGGGTAATAATGGGACAAGTATGGGCTCTGGTTCGTTCCACTTTGGAACTTTTTCACACTAATGATGAGGAGGAAGGAGAGTATAATGAAGTAACAGAAGAGGTTACAGAGCAGGTTTGTTTGCCAGCTAAAGCTAAAGTGGCAAAGGAGGGAGAGGTTAATCCCTACCCTTCTGCACCCCCTCATTATTATTTTGAAGAACAAGAGTGGCCAGACCCTCCAGATCTTTCTTTTCTGGGGGACACTGGGTGAAAAGTAGTTGCCCCAGTGACTGTTCAAGCAGCACCTCGAGCAACTGCTCTTAGTTCTATTCAGAGAGGAATTCAGCAAGCTAGACATGAGGGTGATTCAGAGGCTTGGCAGTTCCCTTTTAGAATACACCACCCGGATCAACAGGGAAATATTATAGCTACATTTGAGCCTTTTCCTTTTCAATTACTCAGAATTTAAACCAGCTATTCATACTAAAAAATAATGTAGAAATAATCAGTGAGTCAGGCCGCCAGATAGGGGAAAAAAATAAAACTGCTGAGTCTGAAATATGTCTAAAATGTAAAAAAGGAAAACTTTGGGCTAATCAGTGTCACTCTAAGTTTGATAAAGATGGGAACCCAATTTCTGGAAACACCATGAGGGGCTTGTCCCAGGCCCCATTCCAAACCAGGGCATTTCCAGCTTAGGCCATTCCCTCACCCCTGTACAATATCTGTTCCCCGCCACAGCTGGTAGTGCTGCAGTAGATTTATGCTGCACAAACCTGTGAGCCTTCTGCCTGGGGAACCCTCACAAAAGGTCCCAAGAGGAATCTGTGGATCCTTGCCAGTGGGATGATAGGATTACTTTTAGGAAGGTCTAGTTTAAATTTAAAAGGGGTACAAATACATACAGGAGTCATTGATTCAGATTATAATGGGGAAATTCAAATTCCCTGGAAACAAAATCCTTCTGTTCCCTGAAAAGCAGAGCCAGGAGAGCGCATAGCACAGCTCCTGAATGTGCCATATGTGGGAATGGGAAAAAGTGAAATTAAATGAACAGGAGGATTTGGAAGCACAAATAAGCAAAAGCAGCTTATTGGGTAAATCAAATTACTGATAAACATCCTACCTGTGAAATAACTATTCAGGGAAAGAAATTTAAAGGTTTGGTAGATACAGGAGTGGACATTTCAATCATTTCCCTACAGCACTGGCCATCCACATGGCCAGTTCAACCCACTCAATTTAACATAGTTGGAGTTGGTAAAGCCCCTTAAGTATATCAAAGTAGCTATATTTTGCATTGTGAGGGGCCTGATGGACAACTTGGGACTATTCAACCAATTATAGCTTCTGTACCTATAAATTTATGGGGAAGAGATTTATTGCAACAATGGGGAGCACAAGTTCTAATTCCAGAACAATTATATAGCCCTCAGAATCAACATATGATGCATGAAATGGGGTATGTTCATGATATGGGAGTAGAAAAAAAATTGCAAGGTTTGAAAGAACTACTTCAAGTGGAAAGACAAAGTTCCCACCAAAAAATTAGGATATCATTTTTGATGGTGGCCATTGTTAAGCCTCTAGGAACTATACTTTTAAAATGGTTAATAGATAAGCCAATTTGGATACAGTAATGGCCGCTAAGTAAAGAGTAACTGGAGGCATTAGAGGAATTAGTTACTGAACAATTAGAAAATGGGCACATAGCTCCAACATTTTCCCCTTGGAATTCTCCAGTTTCTGTAATTAAGAAAAAATCAGGTAAATGGAGAATGTTAACTGACTTAAGAGTCATCAGTTCAGTTATATGACCTATGGGAGCATTACAGCCAGGATTGCCTTCTCCTGCTATAATAGCAAAAAAATTGGCCTTTAATAGTGATAGATTTAAAAGACTGTTTCTTTACTATCCCTTTAGCTGAGCAAGACTGTGAACGATTTGCATTTACAATTCCTGCAAACAACCTGCAGCCTGCTAAGCATTTTCATTGTTTTACGGATGGGTCTAGTAATGGTAAAGCTTCTTTTTCTGGCTCAAAAAGGAAAGTTTTCCAGATGCCCTGTACTTCAGCTCAAAAAGTGGAGGTTGTAGCTGTAATTGAGGCATTGACTGCTTTTAATATGCCTATTAATGTGATTTCTGATTCTTCATATGTGGTTCTTTCCACACAGTTAATTAAAAATGCTCAGTTACTATTTCATATAGAAAACAACTGATGACAAAAACAAAAATGGAGAGAAATAGGGATTACAGGACAGCCCATACACAATTGAATCTAGCATTATTAACTTTAAATTTTTTGAGCCTGCCCAAAGGCCAGATGTTATCAGCAGCTGAACAGCATCTACAGAAACCAGCTGCAAAGATAGAAGCAGAACAATTGGTTTGGTGGAGAGATCCAAAAACAAAAATTGGGGAAATAGGTAAAATAATAACTTGGGGTAGAGGTTATGCTTGTGTTTCTCCAGGACTGAATCAACAGCTGATTTGGATACCATCAAGACACCTTAAACCTTATCATGAGCCAGATGCTGAGGAAAAGATTCCAGTAGGATCCCGAGGACCCCTCGGTTGCATCCATGTCAAGACTGATGCTGAGGAGGTCCCAACTGTCACAAGCAACACCCATTGAACACAGCCACCCACCTGGGGACAGATCAAGAAGCTGTCACAGGTGGCAGAAGAAAACCGGAGGAGAGCACGACAGCCAGTAACAATGAGTAATTTAATGGTAGCTATGATAGCAGTGATCACCACTGCCATGAGTATTACTTCAATAAGGGCTGACACAGAACAATTGTACTTATTGGGCATATTTATCCAATGGAGATTGTGCTTTTAATCTGTGTTGTTTGTCTTTGTATAGTCTACAGATGTGGATCCTGACTTCTGTGAGAAGTAGCTCACCATGACAAAACTGCCCTTGCTTTCATTGCTTTGCAAATCAAAGAAGGGGGACATGTTGGGAACAGACACCCCCCCCAAAACCTGGACATAAACTGGCCCCAAAACTGGCCAAAACAAAATCTCTGCAGCACTGTGACATGTTCATTATGGCCATAACATCCATGCTGGAAGGTTGTGGGTTTACTGGAATGAGGGCAAGGAACACCTATCTGGCCCACCCAGGGTGAAAAACCGCTTAAAGGCATTCTTAAACCACAAACAATAGCATGAGCAATCTGTGCCTTAAGGACATGGCCCTGCTGCAGATAACTAGCCCAACCCATCCCTCTATTTTGGCCTGTCCCTTAGCTTCCCATAAAGGATACTTTTAGTTAATCTAATATCTATAGAAACAAATCTAATGACTGGCTTGCTGTTAATAAATATGAGGGTAAATCTCTGTTCAAGACTCTCAGCTTTGAAGGCTGTGAGACCCCTGATTTCCCACTTCACACTTTTATATTTCTGTGTGTGTGTCTTTTATTCCTCTAGCACTGCTGGGTTAGGGTCTCCCTGATCGAGCTGGTCTCGGCAGTCCAATAGTACTATGTAGTTGAAATTGATTTTGTAATACAACACAGGCTCAATCCTGCTATAAAATGAGTATAGGATGAGAACAGAAACTTCCCAGGGAAATGAGAACCTGTAAATCACCCACTTGTAAGTTGTAGGACTTTAGAAAAGTTACTCAACTTCCATGTTCTTTTCTTTTTAATTAGAAAAAAAAAAGGAAATATTGCTGTCCATTATAGGGCTGTTGTGGAGATTAAAGTGGGTACTATATCTAAACTTCAAGGTACATAGCATTACTCAGAAGATATTGATTTTATTCCTCTTTCCTTTAGTTTTAGACTCTGGAAATGAAATAACATAAGCTTTGAAGTGAAATAATATAAGGACACCTACTCTCTCTCATATTGATTATGTTTAAAAATGTGGTGATCCAATAGCTCCCCTAAAGTTATAAGCAAGAAACTATATAGATCAGTAATGAAATATTCAGTAGGGCACAAATGTGCCTATGGATTCTGAATATGTGCTTGCTGAATTTTATTTATGAGTCTGGTTAATCATTGAAAGGATAGAATTAAAAATTCATGAGTAAAGCAGCTGAATAATCTTAGAGAGTTGCATTATTTTAATCTTTGTCTAAAATGTGCATTAGATATTAATGTTAGGTACTTATGATGATTAGCTCCTTATTGATTGAATGGACAAACCTTTTGCTTGGCATATGGGAAGGCTCAGATATTTAGATTATGGTAGTGTTGTTTAAAATCACTGTGTATCAGGCAACATTTGAAATAAAGGCTCTGGAAGTACAGTTTAACAAATCAAGTATGAAGTAATGGCAAATATCATGCTCAGAGCTTAGTATGCATCAGAAATTTTTGAAATTCCTTATCATCAGGTTTCTAGGAATGATTTTGCACAATAGATTTCTCCCATATATAGAATTGTTTCTGTCTTAAAACTGAATTTCTTTTTGGATGGATATTCTAGTTAAATGCCCAGAGGCTACTATAAAGTGGAGTGCTAATAAATATGCAGACTCTTGGGATCTTTATAAATTAGAACATATTTGTAGAAAAACAAGTGAAAATTCAATAAAAGTGTTGACATGCTGCCAAATAAATCAGTGAAAGTCATCACATATCCAAAACTCAAAAATAATCACTATCATTCAAATCAACCATGATAAACAAAGATAAACAAGTGGAGAAAAGCTGAACCAGAATTTCTGAAAACAATACTTCTGAGTCCTTCATGCCAGAAATAGCATTTTCATGAACAAGCTATGGAATTTATCTGAAATTTTCAAATAGGGCTCTTTCAATGAGCATTTCAGAAATGGCTTTCTCTAGGGTTACACTTAGGCTAGTTGACAATTTTGCCTAAGGAATAAACTAAAGGCTTCAGGTTAAGCTCAGGTGTTCACAGTTTAGAACACTGTTTTTGCTGCTTCGTACATTCAGTTTCTTAGACTTGAAATCCAAGAGTCATCTTGTTTCCTCTCCTTTCCTTCTGCTCATACGGTATATCCAATTCATCAGCAAATCCTATCACTCCTCCTTCAACATCTATCTCAAATTAAACTCCTTTTCACCATTTTCACTCTGTCACTCTCTTCCCATGATTTACGGCGATCACTTTCCAACTGGTCTTGCAATTTCTAATCTTAACCCTTCACTCTCTCTTCTCCATACAGCAGACAAGTATAGTTTAGAAATCAAACCAAGTTTCCCTCTGGCACAAAATCTTCCGATGGTTTTCTATTACACTTAAAATAAAAATTTAAAATTCTTAACATGGCTTAAAAAGGTCTACTTGATCTGGCCCTTTTCCTTCATCCCATGCTTTCCCAATTGAACTCACTCCACTCCAGCCTCTTAAGGATTATTTCTATCCCTTAAAGAAGCTAAACTTATCTTATTATACTTACTCTTCCATCTGTCTGGATGCTCTATTTAGGTTTTCACATAGGTTTCTCCTTTAAGTCAGTGAATTTTGCCCTTGCTTTCTCCCTTTCCATCCCTTAACCTACTTCATTTTTTTATGGCACTTACCATTATATGAAATTGTATGTTTATTTATTGTTTACTTGTTTATTGTCTGTCTTCCTCAATAGAAAATGAGCTCCTAATAAAGTGGTAAGTCTTTTAGGCTTTTATTCACTGATACATCCCAGCTCCTGAAGTATCTGGTAATACTTACTGAACAAATGAAAGAAGAATGAATGAATTTCTGTGGAAATCCTAGGTGAAAGTAATGGATCATTGGTCCAGAGAATAATTACGATGAAACCAGTTCAAGAATCAAAACATGTTCAAGAAGTACAGGATTGAAATAAAAAATAGTAGGTAGAAATACTTTAATATGAACTGCCAGAGCATGCCAAGACTCTTTCCTAAATAGGCTATTTATAGTGACAAAAATTGCAATAAGAGTAACATTGGTCACTCTTTTATTATAACTAGTTGTGAGAATTTTGCTTAAAAATTATGTTTCAACATAATGGAAAGTGTGTATTATAAGTGTGTTTGTTTAATTTGCTTAGAGAATATCAGCCATAGACATGAAGGTGTGTTTTATCAACTCAGGATCTGGGACTAGTCATTCAGACCTTTCTTCTCTGGAATTTATATGTAATTTGAGATATGGAAGCTTTCTTTTACATTCTTCCCAACTTGGATAATGGAAACTTGGAGCTGTCCATTGCTCTTTCCCTCTGCTTGCATAATTGTACAAAGGAAAATTGAAGCCAACTTATGAAGAAGTAAAGGTTAGACAAAGTGGGAGAGGGAAGAGGAGGGGAACCAGATGCCATCATCTGAGTACTGGTATCTAGATCTGTCCTGATGCCAGCTCCACCTCTGTCCTCCCTAAATCAATGAGTCAATTAATTCTATTTTTTAAAAAACTAATTTGTGTTGATTTTCTGTCACCTGTGACAAAAAGTCCTGAGTAATTCATTTAGAAAAGAATCATGTTCTTGATTGGATGCTTCAAATATTGATATTTAGACATATATGTTGATGGATATTATATTAGAATTAGACATTTTATGATGATAGAGCTCTTTAGAGTATATCCATTCTAGGGTAGTTAATGCTTTATGTAAACGTAATCTTACTCAAAGCCCCAAATATAAAGCAAATAAAAATGCTGATGTTGTGTTTTGTAAGTGTTTCCAGATTCCTCCAGACAGAGGGATTGGAAGGGCTCTATGGAACTGCAGGACTCCTTGGGGGCATTGACTATCTCCTTAGTTTGAGAATAAACAAATTGTAAATGTCAAGTTAGAGGGATTAAATAACTTTCCCCTGGCATATGACTAGCTGATTTACTCACTGGCCATTAGAAAAAAATGGGTAAAGATAGTAAATTCTAATCTAATTTTCTAACCCTTAATTTCTTAACACAGGACTTAGAATTTCTTAAATTTTCAACACAAAGCTCAAAGTCTTTATCTAGTACACAAGCCTTTTGAAGCTCTAACTGGGCTTGCTTCCTTACCACATACATTCACCAAATTACTACAGATCCTGGAAAACATGGCTCTTTGTGTTTCCTTGTATTTACACATTTTTTTTTTTTTTTTTTGCCTCTGCTTACCATGTTCTACTGGATTTTGTACATTTTCTGCCTCCAACAGTGCCTGGAATGCAGTAGATATTCAATAGATGTTGGCCTAAAAGAATGAATGGATTTCCTGTCTTCTGCAGCTTTCTGTGATCTAGAGAAATCAGAGATATCAGAGACTGTATTATGAATTAGCATATTATACATACACAATGTATTGTTCATTTAGAAAAATAAATGCTTAAAGAGAGTTGTTTCCTTTTTGGATTGTATAAAGAAGAAAACATTGGGATTATAAAACAGCATCTACTTGCATTTAACACATATTTTTTGGTCTTCCTACTACAGGATTCCTGAGAACCCCAAAGTCTTAATTGCTACATCCATAAAAAAAGAAGCAACCTCACTTTTCAGTCTTTTATATTTGCCATCATTCCAACAGATAGTGCCCTGGGTGATTCTGTTTTATAATATCAAGCCAAATTATGAACTTATAACTTGTTTTAGCTTAAATGTACTTTCTATTAAAGAAAATTCAGACATATCAGTTACTTTTTCAGCTTGAATAATTATTTGCAGTACAATTAGATAAAAATTCATTACTTTAAATTAACTTTTGATGAAATAAATGTTAAAGAAGGGCTATGTGTTTTCTTGAGAGTTGAACATATTAAGAAAAACAAAAATAGATTTATTTTTATGATAGTTTATACAACCATGTATATCTTTTACATTTTTAATAAACTTTTTCTTTTTTTATTTTTATTTTTTTCAGATGGACTCTCACTCTCTCACCCAGGCTGGAGTGCAGTGGTGCCATCTCAGCTCACTGCAAGCCCTGCCTCCTGGGTTCATGACATTCTCCTACCTCAGCCTCCCCAGTAGCTGGGACTACAGGCTCATGCCCGGCTAATCTTTTGTATTTTTAGTAGAGACGGGGTTTCACTGCGTTAGCCAGGATGGTCTCGATATACTGACCTCGTGATCTGCCCACCTAGGCCTCCCAAAGTGCTGGGATTACAGGTGTGAGCCACCACGCCTGGCCAAACTTTTCTTTTTTTTTTAATGGGAGAATTTTATTTACCAGGAATGGCATATTTTCTGAGTGGAGCATGATGGTTTTTCAGCTTTGATGTATATGTTAAGACTCTCACAAGGGATTTATACAAATGTTTATCACTGGGCCCAGCTCTCATATAGAGCCTAGAAGTATTTTTTTCCAAGTCTAACAAGTGACTCTGATATGGCTGATTAAAGACCCCAAATATTAGAGTGCACAAAGCTAGAATATTCCCTGGTAACATGAAAACAAAACAAAGCCAAAAAAACAAAGAAACCAAGTAGTGAAATTATAGAGAAAACTCATTATTCTCTTTAGAAAGAACCATCAGAATTCTAAGGAGTTCAAGTAATTAGTGAAAAGAGTAGTAGGATTGCAAGTAAAATGCAAAATAGTCCATCTTATAAATTATTGGTCATACACTGTGAGGAGAAGAGCCTGCTTAGAGAAACCTCTGCATGAGCTTTTAAGTTAGAAAATCTTGGCTTTAAGTTTAGTATTATCATGCAATAGTTGTGCCCTTACTAAACATCCGAGGCTGAAATTTCTCATATACAAAGTCAAAATAATGATACTGATATGTACTCACAGGATTAATGTCAAGCAGGAGTTAACAGAAGTGGAAGCAATGACTTTTCCCTTTTCCAGACACTTTGAAATGGTTCAATTCACTTATTTCTTCAGGAAAATATAATTGGAGGACTAATTTAATATTCTCTGAAAGTCAGACATTGAAAGCACTGAGCCAATGCCTGGAAAAGATTAAATTTTGAAACAATCATGCAAATTTATGCTTTGTCACTTTTTAAAAAATCTTTAATTACCCAAAGTCATTGATGAATACATGATTTTTGCAAACTTGTCAAAGTCGTTCGTGTTCCATCCTCCAATATTTCTTCTCTGTCTGTAGCTAAACATTGTGCGGATTTTCCCAGATCGTTTTCTGTCATTGTTATGATTTTATAATTAGTCTGCTAAATCCAAATATTAGAATGTATTTCTCTAATTGGGATTGTTTTGGCTTCAATGATATCTGACAAAAGCTTAACAATATTTGTTTATTATCTCACAAAGTGGGTCCAGAGACAGGGCAGGAACTCCGAGGTAAGCCCAAGATCTGATATCAGTGTGGGTACTTTTTCCTCCATTTTTTCACATTCCCATCCTCACCTTGACAGAAACACCTCAACTTGTCTGTGGTTACAACATGGCTGCAGCTCATTCAGGCATCAGGTCCTCATGTAACAATATACAGTGGTGAGAACTGCAGTTTTCCTAGCATACGTCCTTTTAAACATTTTTCCCAGAATTCCTCAGAAGAGTTCCCCTATTGTCTCATTGGCCAGGGTTGCAATTCATGCCATGCCTAAACAAGTTATGTATAAGAATAGAATTTTTATAATTGGGTTAGACAACTGATCTTCACCCTCATATTCCCAGCAAGTATGAGAAGGTAAACATATGAATAAATCAAAGGCTCTGCAGAAAGAAACCTTCAATGTCTGCCAGAAGCTACAAATTATATGAAAACTGTGCTCCATAATGACAACAAATTAATGATAGGAAAAATATATGAATGTTTCTAGCCATCCTTCAAATCTCACCTCACCTTCTGCTTCCTCCAGCAAGCATTACCTTGACTTTTCAAAGTAGGTCACTGGCCTGCTTGACATCATCAGAGGACTCATGGGCTTTCAGAGCTAGTTGGCACAAATGTTGCTATGGGCTTATTTCATTCATGTATGACTTACTGACTAAACTGTAAGATCAATGGTAGAAGAAACTAGGGTTATTTCACTCACCTTTATAGCTTTCATGCTTAGGACAGAGTCTGGCACACAACACATGAATAAAGATTTTATGTAGAATAAATGAACAGCAGGGGGAAAATTAGGATAGTTTTTACTGTTGCTGAAATAATCCAATAAAAGAAGGGAATGGAAATATGGCATAGAAAGTTTTAGACGCAAAATCAAGCAAATTTTCAAAGCTGACATAGGCAAAACTTGCCTGGACATTAAGAAGTTAAATATGCAATCTCTGGGCAGGAGATAGTGTTTTAAATTTCTTAGGCTTGTTCTTGAAAAGCTTAGGAGGCAGACACTGGCTTTCTAACATGAATATTTCAACAGTTAAAAGTTCCCTCACTTGGCCTTAATCTATAACGGCTCTGTATGTGTGTGTACAAGTGGGAGACATACTCTCAAATAGAATTCTACTTTAAACTAGGGAAAATATAAGGGAAATTCAAAGTTAAAAAACAAAACACACTAATAGGAAAGCAATGAAGTTGGAAATGAGATATGAGAGAGAGAGAGAGAGAAAAAAAAAGACAGAGGGTGAGAGAGATTTAGAGGAAGGACTTCTATGTTATTTTATTTAAAGATTCTGAAGAGGGAGGATTGTTCAGAACTGGCACACTCACTCTGTCTGGTTTCAGAAGGGGTCTCTGAACTATCTTGCACTATGACTAACTCCCTGCTCTTAGCCATCCTGGTGCATGAGACTGATAGCAGGGATACAGAATAATGGGAAATCAAGAGCAGGGCAGCCCTATCAATCTTTCTAGATAGGAGTTTCTGAAACATAGCAGCCTTGAAAGGTCGTGATGTATGAATTGAACTTCTTGGAATCTTACTCCCACAAGAAAAATCATGAGCCTTTCTAGCTAAAGAATGATAAAACCCTCATAGCCAGTGTTCTGAAACTTTGTTTCAGTCCACAGGATGTGCCTTTTCTTTCCTGTTACTTCTTGTGGTCTGTATATGTGTGTGTAGCTGAGTGTATCTATTTGTGTTCTTTTGTAGATGACAAACTAGAAGTCTTTTCTAGTAGGTTGTCCTTAGAAATAGCAAGGTTCATGCTATATATATATATATATATATATATATATATATAACCCTTAAATTATTTAAAAGGTAAACCCTGTGACACAGCGAAATGAATAAAGCAAACAGCATTAGTAACAAAGCAAGCATTATTTCAACAACACTTACTGCCGTGGTTTCCAAAGTCATCAATATATTTTGAAATGATAAGTGGGCACTTCCAGGGAATTAATAGTGAAGTTTCCTATTTAGCTTAGGACAGTTAACCATATAAAGGCCAAATTACTTCTAAGGAAAAATAAATATGAGATGCATTAGTAATAATAAGCAATATTCTCAGCCTTTGCTGAATCCGATCTTGTTTTAGTTCTTCAATAAGTTCAGAATTTTTTAACTACTCAACCTCATTATATAAAAATAGAGTGCTTTTTGACTAAGGGCAACAGTTTTGACTCTCATCTAGTTGGTAAAAAGTGTCATGGTCAGAGGAAATTGGGCTCTCCAAACTGACAGAAGATCATTCCAAACGCTGATGGACATCTATCTTAAAATTGCTGTTTCACATGGATTCGGCACAGTTCCAGCACTCCATAAAAAAATACTCTTGACTTCTTAAGAAACTTCTTTTTTACCTTATGGGAACTGTTTTCTTTAGAAATGAGGATGACAGAGGGCTCTCTCATCATTTTTTCTCATATTTCTAGTTCCTAGACAGTGTTACTTGTTTATTTGCTATTAAGTATATGAAGCCATTGATAATTAACCCAGAACATTCTGAATATGAAGCAACCTGAAATTGTGGCTGATGCTGATATTGATTAAAATCAGTGAACAATTTTTATAATTTTTCTGATTTTTTTCATTTTTATGTTAGACAAGAAACATCAACTACTAATATATAATGAGAGAATATTTAAAAATTGTAGCACAAGATCCAGATCCTTGGTCTTAACATTGAGTTTATTTAAAAATATGTATGATGTGCATTATTCTAATTTATATGTAACAATATTTCAATTAAAAAATTAAACATCCCAACAAATTTGAAAAGCAAAGGCTATATAAATGATAAAACTGATGCAAATTTTTGTTTTATTTCTGTTTCAATCAAATTGACACAATCATGTAAATTTCATCCAAATTAGATTTCAATCCTTTAAAAAGATTAATTCAATTGAAATTAATCTGCTCATTCTTTGCTCTTTTTCTTTTTTTTTTTTTTTTTGAGACTGAGTCTTGCTCTGTCACCCAGGCTGGAGTGCAGTGGCGCTATCTGGGCTCACTGCAAGCTCCACCCCCCGGTTCACGCCATTCTCCTGCCTTAGCCTCCCAAGTAGCTGGGACTACAGCACCCGCTGCCACGCTGGGCTAATTTTGTTTTTGTATTTTTAGTAGAGATAGGGTTTCACCATGTTAGCCAGGATGGTCTTGATCTCCTGACTTTCGTGATCGCCCTGCCTCAGCCTCCCAAAGTGCTGGTGAGAGGTGACAGTGTGCTGGCAGTCCTCACAACCCTCGCTCACTCTGGGCACCTCCTCTGCCTGGGCTCCCACTTTGGCAGCACTTGAGGAGCCCTTCAACCCACCACTGCACTGTGGGAGCCCCTTTCTGGGCTGGCCAAGGCCGGAGCCCACACCCTCAGCTTGCAGGTAGGTGTGGAGGGAGAGGCGCCAGTGGGAGCCCGGGCTGCACACGGCTCTTGTGGGCCAGCTGGAGTTCTGGGTGGGCGTGGGCTTGGTGGCCCCACACTCAGAGCAGCCAGCCAGCCCTGCCGGCCCGGGCAATGAGGGGCTTAGCACCCGGGCCGGCGGCTGCCAAGGGTGTACTGGATTCCCCAGCAGTACCTGCCTGCCAGTGCTGTGCTCCATTTCTCACCGGGCCTTAGCTGCCTTCCCGCAGAGCAGGGCTCGGGACCTGCAGCCCGCCATGCCTGAGCCTCTCACCCCCTCCATGGGCTCCTATGTGGTGGGAGCCTCCCCAACAAGTGCCACCACTGCTCCACGGTGCCCAGTCCCATCGACCATCCAAGGGCTGAGGAGTGCGAGCCAATGGTGGGGGACTGGCAGGCAGCTCCACCTGCAGCCCTGGTGCAGGATCCATGGGTGAAGCCAGCTGGGCTCCTGAGTCTGGTGGGGCCTTGGAGAACCTTTATGTCTAGCTCAGGGATTGTAAATACACCAATGGGCACTATGTATCTAGCTCAAGCTTTGCAAATACACCAATCAGCACCCTGTGTCTAGCTCAGGGTTTGTGAATGCACCAATCAACATTCTGTATCTAGCTATTCTGGTGGGGCCTTGGAGAACCTTTGTGTGGACACTCTGTATCTAGCTAATCTGTTGGGGTCGTGGAGAACCTTTGTGTCTAGCTCAGGGATTGTAAATGCACCAATCAGTGCCCTGTCAAAACAGACCACAGGGCTCTACCAATCAGCAGGATGTGGGTGGGGCCAGATAAGAGAATAAAAGCAGGCTGCCCCAGCCAGCAGTGGCAACCCGCTCGGCTTGGGTCCCCTTCCACACTGTGGAAGCTTTGTTCTTTTGCTCTTTGCAATAAATCTTGCTGCTGCTCACTGTTTGGGTCCACACTGCTTTTATGAGCTGTAACACTCACCGCGAAGGTCTGCAGCTTCACTCCTGAAGCCAGCGAGACCACGAGCCTACCAGGAGGAACAAACAACTCCAGATGCGCTGCCTTAAGAGCTGTAACACTCACCACGAAGGTCTGCAGCTTCACTCCTGAGCCGGCAAGACCACGAACCCACCAGCAGGAAGAAACTCCAAACACATCCGAACATCAGAAGGAACAAACTCCAGACGCGCCACCTTAAGAGCTGTAACACTTACCGCGAGGGTCCGCGGCTTCATTCTTGAAGTCAGTGAGACCAAGAACCCATAAATTCTGGACACACTGGGATTACAGATGTGAACCACCACACCAGGCCTCAAATTTCTATAAAAATAAAATTTATAAAGACAGCATAAAGAGGACAATTTAGAAAGAAGTTCCAAAAACTTAACAATAAAACAATTGAAAGAACATTAACATTATCAGAATAAAAGACTACAAAGGGGTTTCTCTGATCAGGATACTGTGTCCTCAGCTGGTTCCTGCTGGTGGGTTTGTGGTCTCACTGACTTCAAGAATGAAGCTGTGGACCTTTGAGGTAAGTGTTACAGCTCTTAAAGGTGGTATGGACCCAAAGACTGAGCAGTAGCAAGGTTTATTGCGAAGAGCGAAAGAACAAAGCTTCCATGGTGTGAAAGGGGACCCAAGCAGGTTACCGCTGCTGGCTGGGGTGGCCAGCTTTTATTCTCTTATTTGTCCCTTCCCATGGTCTGTTTCTGTTGTATCACAGCGCCCTTTTTTCAGTCCTCCCCACTATTGGCTACTTTTAGGATCCTGCTGATTGGTGCATTTTACAGAGTGCTGATTGGTGCGTTTTACAGAGCACTGATTGGCACATTTTACAGAGCACCGATTAGTGCATTTTACAATCCTCTTGCTAGCTGCAGAGCACTGATTGGTAAATTTTACTATCCCCTTGCTAGCTATGGAGCACTGATTGGTGCGTTTTACAGTCCTAGCTACAGAGTGCTGATTGATGTGTTTTACAATCCTCTTGTAAGACAGAAAAGTTCTCCAAGTCTCCACTCGACCCAGGAAGTCCAGCTGGCTTCACCTTTCAGTACTTTAAATGCAAGACTACTTCAGTATTTTGTCTGAATTGTATTTTTTTTATTTATTCCTCTTCCTTGAATGCACAGTCCTATCAGTTCTATTTAAGTACTTAAAATAAATTTCTTAGTAGGTAAAGAAATAGAGGACACCAAAGCAAGTAAGAAAACAAATCAGGCTGGGTGTGGTGGCTCATCCCTGTAATCCCAGCACTTTGGGAGGCTGAGGCGGGTAGATCCCAAGGTCAGGAGTTCAAGAGCAGCCTGGCCAAGATGGTGAAACCCCGTCTCTACTAAAAATACAAAGAAATTAGCTGGGCGTGGTGGTGGGAGCTTGTCATCCCAGCTACTCGGAAGGCTGAGGCAGAAAATTGCTTGAACCTGGGAGGCGAAGGTTGCAGTCAGCCAAGATCTTGCCACTGCACTCCAGTCTGGGTGACAGACTGAGATTCCATCTCAAAAAAAAAATAATAAATGAATAAATAAAGCAATTCAAGCCCAAACTGATATCTAAAGAAGTGGCCAAACAATGTAGGTAAACAGAAAAATATTCTTTTTTCTTAATGTCCTGAAAAATCTATTTAAAAATTATATATTAAATAAGAAACACTGAAGCACATGGAATTAACTGTAGAACAACATTTAAAAGTATTATTTTTAGCATGCTGAATGAAGGTGCTGTGTTATCCTGATACTATAGGGTATCTCCAAATTTCTATTCAGCAATTAACAGTCAATAGCAGGAGTAGGCAAGCTACAGCTTGTGGGTCTGCCACCTGTTTTTATAAATAAAGTCTTATTGGAACACATCCATAACAATTCATCTGTGTATTGTTCAGGCTACTTTCACACTACAAGAGGAGAGTTGATTAGTCGTGATAGAGATTCACAGAGCTGAAAATATTTACTATCTAATGCTTTGCAGGGAAAAAAATAGTTTTCAAACCCTAGTCTATAAAAATCAAAATAAATTTAAGCTATTTTAAATGACATGATTGAAGCAATTTTACTAATAAAAAAGGCAAAGATAACTTATAACTTACAGAAGTCTGAGATAAGCAATAGCATATGATGACGCTTATCTCTCTCAAATTGTTGGCTTCATAGAAAAATTAGTTTTTCTGCAAGAGTACAATGATTATGACACATTACCTATTTGGATTTAGAAGGGAAAAGAATGCATTCTAAAAATATATCTATTTGTTAAGATAAGCTAATTGCTACAGCAAATAACTAAAATTTGAGTGATATCACATTATTATCATTACTATTCCCTTTCCACTCTTGTAACAATCTGTAAAGCAGTCAATTGTTATTGCTAGTAAAATAGTCTAGTTTTATAATCCAATTGAACAGTACTGTGGTAATTGTTCAAGTTCATGGATTGAAATAACATCAAATTTATTTATAGAACTGATTTTTCTTATAACATTAAAGTCATAATAACTTACATATATACTATATATATAGTATATATAAAAAATAAAATTTAATACTTGGTTGTCACAAAAAATTAAAAGTGAATATTCTTTAAATATTCTAATAAATTGTTAAGAAATATAAATATTTCATTATAAAGCTGAGCAAAAGATATAAAGTTATTAGTAAACTCCATAGTCTAGAAAACAGTGCTGTTTGAATGAAATATAATGGAAGCCACATAGGTAATTTAAAATTTTCTAGGAGCCACATTAAAATAGTAAAAACAAAAAACAATGACAACAAAAAACAGGTGAATTCATTTTAATAATATATTTATTTAGCCCAATGTATCCATAATACTATTTCAACATGTAATCAATATAAAATTATTAATATGTTTTACTTTTTTTCACAACAAGCCTCCAACTTCTGGAATTTATTTTATGCTTTGAGCATGAAACTAGCCATATTTTGAGGACTTAGTAGCCACATGTTGCTGTGGCTACCATAGTGCACAGCACATTCCTAGATTATTGACTCTCAAACTTCAGGGAGTCTAAAAGTCAACTGGGAGAAATTGTTAAAAGAATAGAGTCTAGCTCCTCAGCTGGGCACGGTGGCTCACACCTGTAATCACAGCACTTTGGGAGGCTGAGGCAGGTGGATCACCAGGTCAGGAGAATAGAGACCATCCTGGCTAACACGGTGAAACCCCATCTCTACTAAAAGTACAAAAAAAATTAGCCGGATGTGATGGCGAGGGCCTGTAGTCCCAGCTACTCAGGAGGCTGAGGCAGGAGAATGGTGTGAACCTGGGAGGCAGAGCTTGCAGTGAGCAGAGATGGCGCCACAGCACTCCAGCCTGGGCGACAGTGCGAGACTCCATCTCAAAACAAAAAAAACAAAAAAAATTCTGGCTCCTCAATTAACGAGTGATTCAGCAGGTCGGGGTGGGACCCAGGAATCTACATTTTAACAAATAGTCTCATGAGTTTTATGCAGGAGATCAGGAGATTACACTTGATAAAAGCCTACTATAGAAATCTCTACTGTCTCTTCTAACACTAATTACACTAATTTTATAGTTTCTAGAATTTTCAGAACCTTCATTTCTAACAATTTCGGCCTATAGTGTTTATAATAATACATTATTCTATAGAAAATTTGTTTAGAGGAACATATTGGATTTTAAATTGTTGAGGATTTTGAACAAGGCTGCAGGGCAAGTTAGAGATGACTGGGACCATCTTTGTTCCAGTTCACACTCTTCCCCACTGAGTAAAGGAACAGATGGAGGAGAGGCACCTTCAGTGTCACTGAAAAAAATACTTTATTGTCAGATATGAAGAAACTCCTTCATTTTAATAAACAGATAATTTGGGATTTCAGAAAGCAAATCTATATGTGGTAGATCTCAGCTTTAATATTCCGATATTCTAAATTATTAACAATGTATGGTTTATATTTATTGTTTTATTACCTTTTTCTATCGTGAATTTCCCTTCAATCCTCAACCTCATATGCTTTCCTATCGACTTTACCAGATGTCTCATTCTATCTGATACTGTACTTGTCTGCAATACAAATGACTACTATTTAGAGAGTCCAATATCTTTGTATATACAAATTATTCAGACTTTTTTTGTGTGTATATATATATATATATATATGGTTTTTAACATTTAAAAATGTCGAATCTCCCATAATATTGCATGTGTATTAGCAGCAGCTTCTGCTTTACAAATAAATGATGTTTTTTCATTATTTTCCAGTTTAACAGGATTTATTCCATTCACTCATTACATCAATGAATTATTTTCTTCTAATATCAAGAAGACCAATAACTTCTTAGAATGTGTATCGCTTCTGTAAGAGAACAAGGGTAAGAGAATATAATACATCTTCCCTCAAGGGTGCTTTCTTCCTTCATCGAAAATCCAAACCAATCCTCTCCACATTCAGTCATGGTCCAACATGTGTTTCCAAGCTATTTTCTTTTCAAAGATTTGTACTTTTAAGTGAGGTATGATATGTCTTAAGCTTTATCAAAAGAGATGTTGGGATATACCTACTGTGGAGTCAATCTATGCTGTTCAAGATATTTTGTAAAGTTTTTTGATTACTTTGGGAGAAAAAAATGATCTCTACTTCATTTATCTCCTCAAATTACTTACAGAGTGAATGCTTGCTTTGGAATGCTGACTCCAATAGTTTATTAGATCTAATTTTTGAGTGCAAGTTGAGCATATTCTAGATGCAAAAAGGTGCCATACATTTTACTAAGAATGCAATGAACTGTTAAGACTTGATCTCTATCTCCAAGATTATTTGAGCTGTGTTTATATACATTTTACCTTTTAGATCAAATATTGTAAAATAGATATTATTATTATTATTCCAATCTTATAGACTGAGCATCTAAACCCAGTGTAACACAGCTCCCAAGTGTTAAAACTGGGTTCTAAACCTCATATTTCAACAGTACTTCTAGAACTCTTTCTACTACATCTGGTAATAATAGGAAGAGAAGGCAGTATTAAAAACAAAATGTGTATAATTTCAGTGAACATTATTGAAAGTTTTGTGATACTTGTCTTAATTCCTCCCACTGTGTGGCAAATGTAATATCCTAGATGGTTTTGTAAAATTAGAGAAATCTTGTTTGAACAGCAATGTTGAGAAAATGAGACTGCTAATAGTTTTAGAGAACCAAACTCATCGTTATTTTTCTTTGAAGGTACATGATAAATTACCTATCCTTAAATTCTCATGTAGTCATTTTATATACCAGAAAGATATTTAATATTATATTGTTATGCCATCGCACATGGAACAGTTGAAAATTGGTGTAATTTAGTTCATGTAGGAAGCTGTTAAGACCCTTAAAGTAAAAACTTTTAAACTGAAAATCTTTCCTGGACGATTAAAAGTATCAATTGTTTTATAGTCTGACAAATCACAGTTCAACTATAGTTAATAACATGCTTTTAATAAAGAAAAGACATAAAGTACTGTACTTTCCTACCTTTTCATGTTAGCAGGGAACAATTTTCCAGTTTCTTTCAGTCTCCACCTGCCAAGAAAAAAAAAGGATTTGAAACAAATTCTCAAAACCGACAATACTACACTACAATTGGATTGCTGGAAATACATTGCAGAGATAGATTTTACATGCTGTAAAGTTTTCAAACATTGATGGTGAGTAATTAACCTTTACTGGAGTGTGTATGTATGCTGCACTCTTACGCAGCTAACCTTTCTTTAGTCCCTTTTCATTACATAGTTACTCTAGGACTGGAGATGAATAAATTAATAAAGAATGCTATTTAAAGAATAATGCCTAGAGGGTTGACAGTGGGAGGTAAAGTCAAGATTAAGATGAGCACTGTCATAAATATTACTCTTTTTTTCTATTTTTCTCCAACTTCATTGCAGCCCTTTCTCTCTGTACTCTGGACATAAAGTCTTTAAACTTAACTCTTTTTCTCTGGTAGGAAACTTCCCATCCCCTTGTTTTTCCTACTGACAGCTGATTTGTCACATCTCTAAGGGGCAATTCCTAATCTCTTCGACCAATCAATTCTCTGAGATATATTTTTTCCAGAGTCATATATCTCTGCTTAGGAGTATTTATCAATAGTTTAATTTTCTTTTTAGCTATGTGATTGCAGGCATACTTCATTTAATTGCACATCACTTTATTAAGCATCACAGATATAGCATTTTTTACAAATTGAAGGTTTATGGCAACCCTGCATCTAACAAATCTATCAGCACCATTTTTTCAACAGCATGTCTCACTTCATGTCTCTGTGTCACATTTTCTAATTCTTGCAGTTTCTCGAATTTATTATTATTATATCTATTATGGTGACCTGTGATCAGTGATATTTGATGTTACTACCATAATTGTTTTGGGGTCTTGGTAAAAACTTGAGTGGTCTTGATAGAAGATCAAACCAGCCACTGCATTCCCTTAAACTGAAGCCTAATCCAAAGTAAGGCCCTAACTGTCTTTAATTCTATGAGGGCTGAGAGAGGTGAGGAAGTTACAGAAGAAAAGTTACAAGTTAGCAGAGGCTGATTCATGAGGTTTAAGGAAGGAAACCATTTCCATAACACAAAAGTATATGGTGAGACAGCAAGTGCTGATACAGAAGCTCCAGCAAGTTATGCAGAAGATCTAGCTAAGGTCATTGATGAATTTGGCTACACTAAACAATAGATTTTCAATGTAAAGAAGGCAGCCTCATATTGGAAGAAGATGCCATGTAGGACTTTCATAGCTAGAGAGGTGAACTCAATGCTTGCCTTCAAATCTTCAAAAGACAGGCTGATTTTCTTGTTTGGGAATAATGCAGCTGGTGACTTTACCTTAAAGCCAATGTTCATTTATCATTCTGAAAATCCTAGGCCCTTTAAGAATTATGCAAAATCTACTCTGTATATGCTCTATAAATAGAACAACAAAATCTGGATGACAGCACATCTGTTCACAGCATGGTTTACTGAATATTTTAAGTCCACTGTTGAAACCTACTGCTTACAAGAAAGATTCTTTTCAAAATAATACTGCTCATTGACAATGTATTTAGTCATCCAAGAGCTCTTTTGGAGATGCACAAGGAGATTAATGTTGTTTCCATGCTAGCACAACATCTATTCTGTAGCCCAAGGATCAAGGAGTAATTTCAACTTTCAGGTTTTATTATTTAAGAAATAAATTTCATAAAGCTATAGCTGCCATAGATAGTGATTTCTCTGATGAGTCTGGGCAAAGTAATAGGAGTTTGGAAGAAGTTGATTCCAACCTTCATGGATGACTTTGAGGGGTTCAAAACTTCAGTAGAGGAAGAAACTCCAGATGTGATAGAAATAGCAAGGTAACTAAAATTAGAAGTGGATCATGAAGATGTAACTGAATTGTTTCAATCTCAGGATAAAATTGAGCAGATGGAGAGTTGTTTCTTAAGGATAAGCAAAGAAAGTGGTTCCTTGAGATGAAAACTACTTCTGGTGAGGATGCTGTGAACATTGTTCATATGGCAGCAAAGAATTTAAAATATTCCAAAAACTTAGTTGATAAAGCAGAGGCAGAGTTTGAGAGGATTGACTCCAATTTTTAAAGACATTTTACTGTGGATAAAATTCTATCACACAGCATTGCATGCTACAGAAAAATATTTCATGAAAGGAAAAGTAAATAGATATGGCAAGCTTCATTGTTATCTTAAGTACCTGCCACAGTCATCCCAACCTTGAGCAGCCACCACCCTGATCAGTCAGCAGCCATCAACATCAAGGCAAGATTCTCCATCGTCAAAAAGATTAGGACTTGCTGAAGGTTCACATAATCATTAACATTTTTTAGCAATAAAGTATTTTTATTTAAACTATGTAGATTGCTGTTTAGACATAATAATACTGCATACTTAATAGACTGCAGTATAGTGTAAACACAACTTTTATATGCACTGTGAAACCAAGAAATTCATGTGACTCACTTTATTGCAATGTTCACTTTATTGTGATGGTAAGGGACAAAATTTTCAACATCACTGAGCTATGTCTGTATTTAATTTGCTTCTATTTTCTCTACGGCATAAGTCACATAAGAGCATGGTTGGTGTTTATCTGGTTAGACAGTGTTTGGCATTGTGTATTGAATTTGCTAACAAATATCTGCCTAGGTTAAGATAGTGAGAAGTGAAGCCAGCTGGGCTTCTGGGTCTGGTGGGGACTTGGAGAACTTTTCTGTCTAGCTAGAGGATTGTAAATGAACCAATCAGCATTCTGTAAAAATAGACCAATCGGCATTCTGTAAAAATGGACCAATTAACACTCTGTAAAATGGACCAGTCAGCAGGACATGGGTGGGGCCAAATAAGGGAATAAAGGCTGGCTACCCCAACCAGCAGCAGCAACCCGCTTAGGTCCCCTTTCATTGGTGTGGAAGCTATGTTCTTTCACTCTTCGTAATAAATCTTGCTGCTGCTTACTCTTTAGGTCCACAGCAACTTTAAGAGTGGCTTTATTCCTGAAGTCAGCGAGAACACGAACCCACTGGCAGGAAGAAACAACTCCGGATGCGGCACCTTTAAGAGCTGTAACACTCACTGCGAGGACCACGGCTTCACTCTTGAAGTCAGTGAGACCAAGAACCCACTAGAAGGAAGAAACTCTGGACACATCTGAAGGAACCAACTTTGGACACAATAGTACCTAGATTCTTATCTCCCCATTGAGCTCCTCGGCTTTTTCTTCAGTTGTTTATTTATCAGTTAGTTTTATCACAGCCAAAGCAGTTTTTGCACTGGATTCATGTTTCTAGTTCCACTTTGATTTTTTTTAAATATTTAATTAAAAGGATCTAGTTATATGTTTTTGTGTTTGATTACATTAGTGATAAAAACATTGTGAGCTTAATGAATAAATAAAAATTCAATTGGAGTATTTCATAGTATTTTATTACTAAAGTTATCATTTAGGCCAGGCACGGTGGCTCATGCCTTGTAATCCCAAAACTTTGGGAGGCTGAGGGGAGTGGATCACCTGAGATTAGGAGTTCGAGACCAGCCTGGCCAACATGATGAAACCTCATCTCTACTAAAAATACAAAAAATTAGCCAGGCATGGTGGTGGGCACCTGTAATCCCAGCTACTTGGGAGGCTGAGGCAGGAGAATCACTTGAACTTGGGAGGCGGAGGTTGCAGTGAGCTGAGATCACACCATTGCACTCCAGCCTAGGTGACAAGAGTGAAACTCTGTTTCAAAAAAAAAAAAGTTATCATTAAATGCTTAACCCATAAAAATGATGTTGAAAGTAATAAAAAAAAACTTTTAAAAAAATCCCCAAACCACTAAAATAATAACACATGGAATTTTGCCAAAGCAGATGACACTCTCTATAAACTTCCCATGATTTGAACTTTCCACAAATTTTGTAGGGGTTACCTCTGGGAGCCCCTATTCAAAATTCACAGTTTATAATTTTATGTATTTTTATATATTTTGTTTTTTCATAGTATCTCTTAAACATACAGTTTGTTTTGTAGCTTTTTAAAATTGATGTCAATAATTTTATATTGTATTTTTTAGCACCTGTTTTTTTTCACTCAACATTATAGTTATAGGTTCATCCATATTTTATGTTGCTTTAGTTAATTGTTTTTACTGTTGTAGGATGATATTTAAGCTATTTCAAATTTTTAACGTTTAATACAATTCTTCCCATAAATATAACTTAAACATCTTTTTAAATATTTATCTGACAGCTTCTCTAAACAATATACCTATGTGTGGAATGGCTAGGTCACAATTTTTGTACATGTTTGACTGTACTAGTTATCCCACATTATTCTCAAAGCTGATTGTACAAACTTACAACCCTAACACTAGTTTAGTAGATGTATTGTTTTACATCCTGATCAAATTTTTTATTGTTCTATTATATCATTCTATTTTTATCATATTTTCACATTTTAAATCATTCTAATATAAAGACACATGCATGTGTATGTTCATTGCAGTGCTATTTGCAATAACAAAGACATGGAATCAATCTGAATGCCTGTTAATGATAGACTGGATAAAGAAAATGTGGTACATATAGGGCATGGTGGCACACGCCTGTAATCCCAGCTACTCGGGAGGCTGAGGCAGAAGAATTGCTTGAACCCAAGAGGCGAAGATTGCACTGAGCCAAGACTGGGCCACTGCACTCCATCCTGGGTGACAGAGAGAGACTGCATCTCAAAAAAAAAAAAGAAAGAAAGAAAGAAAGAAAAGGTGGTACATATATACCATGGAATACTATGCCACTGTAATAAATAACCAGCTCATGTCCTTTGCAGGAACATAGATGGAGCTGGAGGCCATTATCTTTAGCAAACTAATGCAGGAACAGAATTGATAAATTGACCCGTTTATTACTTTCTAATAACTTTATTGTCTTTTGTGGCAGTTTTAAGTTGAAGAACATTAGTAAAACCTACTGCTGCCTATTTTTTCTCTGTTACACTAATTACCTGTATCCTGCATGTTCTCTCTTTTAAATGGGAGCTAAAAGATGAGAACACATGGACACATAGAGAGGCACAACACACACTGGGGCCTACCTGAGAGTGGAGGGTGGGAGGAAGGAGAGGAGCAGGAAAAATAACTAATGGATACTAGTCTTAATATCTGGATGATGAAATAATCTGTACATCAAACCCCCATGACACATTTTTACCTATGTAACAAACCTGCACATACTCCACATGTACCTCTGAACTTAAAACAAAAGTTAAAAAAAAAAAACAAATTTTTAAATAGCATCATACTAGCACCATGGACAACAAGGTGCATACATCTTACTAAAAGTTGACTGATAAAAGCATCTTTTGGAAGACTATATACAGCATTATGAAAATTCCTTTTTGAAAGCTAGGAAATAGTAATCTCAAAATTAGACTGCAGTATAGTGTAAACATAACTTTTATATGTACTGTGAAACCAAGAAATTCATGACTCACTTTATTGCAATATTCACTTTATTGTGATGGTATGGGACAAAATTTTCAACATCACTGAGCTATGCCTGTATTTATTTTGCTTCTATTTTCTCTATGGCGTAAATCACATAAGAGCATGGTTGGTGTTTATCTGGTTAGACCCAGAGCTAGACACAGAGCGCTGACTGGTGTATTTACAATCCTCTAGCTAGACAGAAAATTTCTCCAAGTCCCCACCAAACCCAGAAGCCCAGCTGGCTTCACCTCTCACTATCTTAACCTAGCCAGGAAAGTGGTTCTCTCTCTGGGAAGCAGGATACAGGTGACTAGTGTAAGAGAGAAAAAAATAGGCAGCAGTAAGTTTTACTAATGTTCTTCAATTTAAAACTGCCACAAGAGACAATAAGGTTATTACAAAGTAATAAATGGGTCAATTTATCAAGAGGTCTAGCAATTGTAAATATATGTGCACCCAACATTGGAACTCTGAAATAAAAACAAATAAAAACTATTGAATCAACATAGACAGCAGTATAGAAGTAGTGGAAGACTTTAACAACTCACTTTCAACAATGGATAGATCATTCATACAGACAATCGACAAAGAAGAAACAGACTTGAACAACAGTATAGGCCAAGTGAACCTCAGACATATATAGAACATTCCAGCCAACTGCAACAGCATGCATATTCTTCTCAAGAGCACACAAAACATTTTCCAGGAAAGATCACACATTAGGCCACAAAATCAGTCTTAAAAATTTAAGAAGAGTGAAACTATATCAACTGTATTTTCTGACCACAATGGTATGAAACTAAAACACAATAACAGGAAAAAAAATGGAAAAATTCACAAATATGTGGAAATTAAGCAACACTCTCCTGAACAACCAATAGGTTGAAGAAGTCAAAGGGATATAAAAATAATCTAAGGACAAACAAACAACCTAAACATCTATTGATAGATGAATATATTAGAAAACATGGTATATACATATGTAGATATGTATATACACATACATATACATACATGATGGAATATTATCCAGCTTTAGAAAATAATAAAATTATGCCATTTGCAAAAACATTGATGGACCTTGGGAACATTATGCTAAGTGAAATAAATCAGATACAGAACAACAAATACTGCATAATCTCACTTGTTTGTAGAATCTAAAATAGTCAAATTCATAGAAGCAGAGTAGAATGATGGTTAACAGGGGCTGAGGGGAGTTGAAAATGGGTGAGGTGATGATCGAAGGGTACAGAGTTTCAGTTATGTAAGGTAAATAAGTTCTGTATATCTAATGTACTGGATGGTGACTATAGTTGGTAATAGTGTATTGAATACTAACAGAACAGATCTTAAATGTCTTCACTACTCACATAAAATGGTAATTATGTAGGGTGATGAATATGTTAATTAATCCTTTCACCATGCATATATATATTAAATCATCAAGTTTTAAACCTTAAATATATATAAGTAAAAAAAAATTACCAAAGAGCAGAAGACAGATATATTTCTATAAAGACCTTCCTGTCTGGGTGTGGTGGCTCATACCTGTAATCCCAGCACTTTGGGAGGCCAAGGCGGGTGGATCACGAGGTCAGGAGATTGAGACCATCCTGGCTAACACAGTGAAGCCCCGTCTCTACTAAAAATACAAAAAAATTACCCAGGCATGGTGGCGGGCTCCTGTAATCCCAGCTACTCGGGAGGCTGAGGCAGGAGAATGGCGTGAACCTCGGAGGTGGAGCTTGCAGGAAGCTGAGATCAGCCACTGCACTCCATCCTGGGTGACAGAGCGAGACTCCATCTCAAAAAAGAGACCTTCCTGAATAGAAGGCATTAGAGCAGAAACTTAAAGAAAATAAGGAGTTGAGCAATGTCAATATGTGGAAGAAAAGTAATTTAGCTAAAGAGTAAAATAGAGGGCAATAGCCTCTCTGTGCTGTGTGTGTTTGAGGAAGAGCAAGCGAGTACATGAAGCTAAGTGAGAAAAGGAAGGTAATAATTTTGGTCAGAAACATACAGAGAGATCAGGTTATGAAGCAACATGTATGACGGGGTAAGACTTTTGGCTTCCCTTGGAGTGAAGCAGGAAGCCATTAGAAGGTTTTGAGCAGAGACCCGTTATGACTTGAGTTTTACAGAGGCATTCTGGCTGATGTGTTAAGAATAAATTACAGCTAGCAAAAGAGATAGGTTCCCATTTGATTACTTGATTTATATTTTCATCATAGTGTTTTTGATAAAAAGATGTTTTCAATTTTAATCATTTTTATTCCCACAAGTGCCTGTTATTGACCCTTTGCTCTTCAATATAAATCAGTATCAAGTACTTCAAATAACCATGCTCAGATTTTTGTTGAAGTTACATTGTATTTGTAGATTAATTTGGAGATAATTGATAGTCCCACAATATTGAGTGTATTTGTAAACATTGTCTATGTCTCCAATTACTAAGTTCTTTTGAGTTTTAGATTTTTGTTGAACACAGATACTAGGCTTTTGATGCCACTTTCATTGGGAAAAACTCATGAGCTTAGAGTCATGCTAGGATTGTAGGCCCTCCATTGAATCCTGCTCTGCACCGGAAGATAGGATATAATTGTGCCAGATATGGAAGTGGGACCTTGGCCTTTGACTGAGCTAGTTAAGTTTGCTTGACTAGGGAAGCCATTCTCCTCATGTGATTCAGGTTTTTCTCCAGTGACATGACATGAGAAACCTGACATTCACCCTGTTCTGTTGTTTAAGCATTCATGGTTGGTGGAGCATCACTACCTTCCCTGATGAGATCAGGGAACTGGGGTCTATACTTTTAATTTCCCCTGTGTGGAGGACAAGTGATCTGATCTCTAATGTCTATCTTCTATCAAAGTAATTGCCTGAAGAACTTAGTGTAGTTGGTTTTTCATACAGTTTTACAGGAGCCTCCCCAGAACATCAGCTTTGGACAAATAAACCCTTCTCAATTTTCTACATTATGGCCATATAAATAATTTGTCATATTGACTCCCAGGTAATAATTGCTTTTCTCATTACTGTAATTGGCATTTAAAAACATATCCAGTAACTTGGTTAAACTTTAGTTAACACTGATAATTTGTCTATATACTCTTTTGGGATTTGTTATGTGCTGCATTTTGTCCCCACAAAATTTATATGTGGAAGTCCTAAACCAGTACCTCCGGTATTTGGAGATGAAATCTTTAAAGTGTTAAGTTAAACTGAAGTCATTAGGGCGAGTCCTAATCTAATATAACTTTGAATTTGTGCCCATGTACAAACAGGAGAATAGGATGAAGACACAGGCAGAAGGAAGATCATGGGATGACTCAGAGAGAAGATAGCCACGGACAAGACCAGGAAAGAAGCCTCAGAAGAAAACAATCCCACTGACTTCATGATCTCAGGCATCATGGCTCCAAAACTGTGAGAAAATAAGTTTCTGTTGTTTAAGCCCCACAGTCTGTGGTAATTTGTTAAAGTAGTCCTAGCAAACTAATACAGATTTCACATTGAATTATGCTCCTGAGGTTTGGAAATTTCACAACCTGGTTAGCTGTATGTGGTAGTCTAGACAATCATATCATATGGAAAACACAACAACAACAAAAAACCCTTATTTTTTCTATATTATTATAATGCTTTTTATTTTTACTGGAATATTTGGAACTTCCAGTATAATTCTGAAAATAATCAGTGAGTGAGCATTGATGGAAAGCGTCTTAAGTTTTCACCACTATGAGTGATGATTGTTATGGGTTTTTGATAAATTACCTCTATTAGGTTAAACAGTTTCCTTTAATTCTTATTTTGTGAAGAATTTCTTCTTTTAAAATTATGAATGATTGTATTTAATTTTATCTAATAGTTTCTCTGTGCTAAAGTAGGATCTTTCTTTTTAACTCTATGTTCTTTTAGAAATTTTAACAACTGAAATACATATAGGTATTATTTACATTATTTAAAAAGAATGGAGAGACCAGGGTGAATATTTCTTTTTTTTTCTTTTTTGTTTTTGTTTTTTTGAGACGGAGGCTCACTCTATTGCTCAGACTGGAGTGCAGTGGCATGATCTTGGCTCACTGCAACCTCTGCCTCTCAGGTTCAAGCAATTTCCAGCTAATTTTTGTATTTTTAATAGAGATGGAGTATCACCATGTGGGACGGGCTGGTCTCGAACTCCTGACCTCTAGTGATCTGCCCGCTTCAGCCTCCTAAAGTGCTGGCATTATAGGTGTGAGCCATCTTGCTTAGCTGGGGTGAATATTTCTAATCCCCTACATGATTTGACTAAGTCTGATGAATACAGACCCTGGTAATACCACTCTTGCCAGCTCTCTGCAGGTACAAACTTTGTTAATTGTATTGGTGATATCTCGCAAGCCTTACAATCCAAAAAACATACATAATAAGTATCCACTGTAGAAAAAAAATAGAGGCAGAGGCAGAGAGAAGTTACTCTTCTAAGACGGCAACATGATGTTGGGTATCAGCTATTAACTCTAATATGATGCTATAAAAATTCTCCATTAAAAATTAGCAATTGTTGCCTGGGTACAGAGGCTCACGCTTGTAATCTCAGCACTTTGGGAGGCCAAGGCGGGCAGATCACGAAGTCAGGAGATTGAGACCATCCTGGCTAACACAGTGAAACCCCATCTCTACTAAAAAAATACAAAAAATTAGCCAGGTGTGGTGACATGCGCCTGTAGTCCCAGCTACTCAGGAGGCTGAGGCAGGAGGATGGTGTGAACCCAGGAGGTGGAACTTGTAGTGAGCTGAGATTGTGCCACTGCACTCCAGCCTGGGCAACAGAGCAAGACTCCGTAACAAAACAAAACAAAACAAGCAAACAAAAAAAAAACCTAGTAATTGTTCCCATTTTTCAGCATTACCAATGATTTTGAAGATTGCCTTATTTCACCTTTTAAAAAACACAATTACAAAGTACAGGGGATTGTTATTTTAATGTATATGTTGTTTTACTTTCATATGACGATGACCATCTAAGATGTCCTAAGTCATCTCTCTGTAGTGTTTATTTTCAGATTCATGTTGATGCTTTTCACGATTCTATCTGGGGTTTTGATACAAAATATAATTTCTCTAGGTCAGGATTGACCTTGTCCTTGACCACAACACGGAAGCTTATTCTTCACTATTACTTTTTATTAATCAATCATTTCCTCTCAAGCTATAGACAAGCTCCATGAGGCACTTATCAAGTATTTTTTTGTGTCTGAGGAGATCTTTAAATTTGTGTATCTGCTAAACATTTCAGCTCGCTTTTTATTATCTTGAAAACCTGGCATCAGATCAAACACAGACAATAAAGAGAAGCCACCTTGAGGGGGAAAATAAAAAGAATTCTGATTTCTCTTTAATTAATCCAATACACATATTTAGTTGCTTGGAAGAAGGCAGATTATTGAGATCACTTAAATAACAATACTTTGTTTTAGTCTGATGCTAGGAAGAAATTCTCAAAGTTTACCAGTCTTGCCACTAGCATGGGTTGAGTCATTTTTGTAATTGAAGTTTTTTTGACTTATAGACATAATGCTAAATTAAGTCTTTTTGAGTCCTGTTGTGTCCAGAATTTATTCCTTCAGGTGGGTTCTTGGTCTCACTGACTTCAAGAATGAAGCTGCGGACCCTCGCGGTGAGTGTTACAGCTCTTAAAGATGGTGTGTCCAGAGTTTGTGACTTCAGATGTTCAGATGTGTCTGGAGGTTCTTCCTTCCAGTGGGTTCGTGGTCTCGCTGACTTCAGGAGTGAAGCCACAGACCTTCGCAGTGAGTGTCGCAGCTCTTAAAGGTGGCACATCCAGAGTTGTTTGTTCCTCCCAGTGGGTTCGTGGTCTTGCTGACTCCAGGAGTGAAGCCGCAGACCTTCACAGTGAGTGTTAAAGCTCATAAAGGTAGTAGGGACCCAAAGAGTGAGCAGCAGCAAGATTTATCGTGAAGAGCTAACGAACAAAGTTTCCACAGACTGGAAGGGGACCTGGGCAGGTTGCCGCTGCTGGCTCAGGTGGCCAGCTTTTATTCCCTTATTTCACCCTGCCCATGTCCTGCTGATTGGTCCATTTCACAGAGCGTTGATTGGTCTGTTTTACAGAGTGCTGATTGGTGTGTTTTTACAAAGTGCTGATTGGTGCATTTACAAACATTTGGCTAGACACAGAGAGCTGATGTGTGCGTTTTTTACAGAGTGCTGATTGGTGTGTTTACAAACCTTTAGCTAGACACAGAGCACTGATTGGTGCATTTACAATCCCGACTAGACCTAGGAAGTCCAGCTGGCTTCACCTCTCACTATCACTTCTTATCAGGAAAAATGCTGACTGACATATTTAGTACAAGCTACTGTTGTACATAAATCTTACCAGAACTAGAAATATTTTCAGTTTAGCATTTTGTGATTCATCTATAAACTAATTATAATTTTGAGAGTTTTAGTAAGGTTTTTTTAAAATACAATTGAAAATTACTGCAGTTGTGGGCTACATTACAAAGTTTTGGTCAATGATAGACCGCATATACCACAGTGGTCTCATAAGATTATGATGCAGCTAAAAAATTATGTCATCTAGTGTCGTCATTGTCATCAGAGCCATCATAACTAGCATCTCAGTGCAAGACACATTAGTCATGTTTATGGTGATGTTGGTGTAAAGAAACCTACCACCCTGCCAGTCATATAAAAGTACAGCACATGCAATTATGTGTACTCTATAATACTTGATAATAATAAATGACTGTTATTTAATTAGTTTATGTATTTACTATACTAAACACATGATTGTTATTTTAAAGTGTACTCTTTCTACTTATTAAAGAAAAAGTTAACTTTAAATCAGCCTTAGGCAGATCCTTCAGGAGGTATTCCAAAAGAAGGACTTGTTGTCACAGGAGATGATAGCTGCATATGTGTTATTGCCCCTGAAGACCTTCCAGTGGTACAAAATGTGGAGGTGGAAGACAGTGATATTGATGATTCTGACCCTGTGTAAGTCTATGTTATTGTGTGTTTTGGTCTCAGTTTTTAGCAAAACAGTTTAAAAAGTACAAATAGAAACAAAAAAACCTAAAAATAGAAAAAAGTTTATAGAATAAGGATATCAAGAAAAAATATTTTTATACAGCTGTGCAATGTGTGTTTTAAACTGTGTTGCTACAAAAAAGCCAAACGTTTTTTAAAAGTTTATAAATTTAAAAAGTTATAGTACTCTAAGGTTAATTTATTACTGAATAAATTTTTTTATCAACTTAGCGTAGCCTAAGTGTACAGTATTTATAAAGTCTACAGTAGTGTACAGTAATGTCCTGTGCTTTCACATTCACTCACCACTCACTCACTGATTCACCCAGAGCAACGTCCAGTCCTGCAAGCTTTATTCATGGTAAGTGCCCTACATACTGTATTTTTACTGTACCTTTTATAAGTTTAGATATGTTTAAATACACAAATACTCTTATGTTAGATTTGCTTCCGGTATTCAGTATAGCAATATGCTGGACAGGTGTGTAGCCCAATAGCAATGGGATATACCATATAGCCTAGGTATGTAGCAGGCTATCCCATTGAGGCTTGTGAAATACATTCTGTGATATTTGCACAACAAAAATGCTACCTAATGACTCATTTCTCAGAACATATCCCTGTCATTAACCAGCACATTACTATATAATAAGCAACACATGCATGGGTGTGTACTTGTAGGATGACTGACAAAAATAATATCATTTAAAATAGACAAATAATTGTAAGTTTGCCATTAAAGACTTTGTACAAGCCAGGCGCGGTGGCTCACATCTGTAATCCCAGCACTTTGGGAGGCTGAGGCAGGCAGATCACGAGGTCAAGAGATTGAGACCATCTTGGCCAACATGGTGAAACCCATCTCTACTAAAAATACAAAAATTGGCCGGGTATGGTGGCATGAGCCTGTAGTCTCAGCTACTCCAGAGGCTGAGGCAGCAGAATAGCTTGAACCCAGGAGGGAGAAGTTGCAGTCAGCCGAGATCGTGCCATTGCACTCCAGCCTGGTGACAGAGCAAGACTGCGTCTCAAATAAATAAATACATAAATAAATAAATAAATTTTTTTTAGATTTTATTAACTTACTTTTTAAATTAAGAAGGCATTTTGTGACATAAATTAATGCCTGTAGCAGTAGAGTTTTCAGATTTGAAAAATAGGGACGTATAGTAAATTTCATTATTGACCCTAGTTCTTCAGCCCTTCCTGCAAGCCCACCATTGTCATGGCTTCATCATGTGCACAGTGGACTTCCCTTGATCCTGAACTTAAGCATGTTACTGGCATTAGCTGGTGAAATGTAAGCACATGTGACAGTGTGCCAAGTTCAACCCCATGTCTAAAATGGCATCTCATTGAACTTGCTCTCTTGAACTTCTGACATTGAAATGAGAACATGTGCCCAGGCCAGCCTGCTGGTTGGAGGAGGATGAGAGATATGAGGAGCAGAGCTGCTCTGTTTAATTCCTACTGACTCCCAGTAAAGCTGCTTTGCGCAGGCACCAAGCCCTGCAGATGCTTGGGGGTTTTTATCCCTTGTGTGGTCTGTAGCCAATGACATCCCCGTTCAGGAGGAGGAGGATAAAAGCACAGCTTCCTTGAACTAGTTCTTGCTGCTGAGCTCCGGGAGGCATCAGGGAAAGATTGGGACATTGCTTGCAATAGCACTGCTTTGGTTTCTTCCTCTTCCCTTCCTGCTTCGCTTAATCCCTCACTGGTCACTGGTCTCCATTGGTTCCCGGTTTACTTAAACCCTCACTGGTCACTGGTCGCTACTGGGGACACTTATAGACAAAAGCACATCCCAGGATCTGCTTTTGGGAAATCCAGCCTAACACAGAAAATATTTGAACACATATTTAATTAATCCAAAATCTAGTTGCCCTATCAATCTAGTACATTGCTTCATATTTGTTGCTATATTTTCTATCTTTTATTATGTATCTCTTTTATTCATTTTTACCTCTATGCACCTTTATTCTATGCACTAGAATCTCACTGAAGTAATATCTGCTCTCAGCATACACATTGCATATGAAATGGAGCCCTGTCCACAAAGAAAATATTTGAGGGATTTGCTTATACGTGTTAGCAGCCTTGGATGGAACACTAGAACTTTTCTACCAAACGTGGATTGTCCTACTGTGTTTCTAAGTAGAGGCTTGATCCTGCAAAGTTAGGTCTAATCTTTTCTCGATTGTAGACAAAAAAGATAAACAATAAGAATGTCAAAGCAAAAGAAAGACTGTTTTAGTATTCTAGTTAGAACATCTTAAATGTTTATTCATTTATATATTGCTTAATTTAAGAAATATGTATAATGAGATTGCCATTTTTCTAGGCACTATTCTTATGGCTGAAGATACAAAGGTTTAAACAAATATCCCACTCATTCGGGGTAGTGACAGTGGGGTGACACAGAAAGTAAACAAATAATGATAAAAATGTCAATGAAAAGTTCTATGAAATAAATCCTCAGCAAACTAACACAGGAACAGAAAACCAAACACTGCATGTTCACGCTTACTTGTGGGAGCTGAACAATGAGAATGCATGGACACAGGGAGGGGAACAACACACACTGGGGCCTGTCGATGGGGGCGGGGGGAGAGAGAGCATCAGGATAAATAGCTAATGCATGCTGGGCTTAATACATAGGTGATGGGTTGATAGGTGCAGCAAACCGCGATGGCACATGTTTACCTATGTAACAAACTATAAGTCCTGCACATGTATCCTGGAACTTAAAATAAAATTAAAAAAAAAAATTGGCTGGGCACGGTGGCTCATGCCTGTAATCCCAGCACTTTGGGAGGCCCAGGTGGGCAGATCACCTGAGGTCATGAGTTCAAGACCAACCTGGCCAACATTGTGAAAATCCCTCTCTACAGAAATACAAAAATTAGCCGGGCATGATGGTGGGTGTCTGTAATCCCATCTACTCGGTAGGTTGCCATGGGAGAACCGCTTGAACCCGGGAGGCAGAGGTTGCAGTGAGCCAAGATCACACCATTGCACTCCAGCCTGGGCGACAGAGAGAGACTCCATCTCAAAATAATAATAATAATAATAATAAATTAAAAATATCAGCAAACAAAAAAGAAATACAACATAAGAAGTGAATATCAAGTGGTGGTAGGAGCTACTCCTTTACCTCTGCAGGCGACATTGGGACAGAGACCAGAATAATAATATATAGGGAAGTAAGAAACTTCAAGAACACTTGTGGAAGAATGGTCCAGGCAGAAGGAAAGCCCCAAGAAGGAAGCCTGCCTGTTGTGTGTTTATGGGAACAGAAAATAGGACAGTGGGACTGAAACACAATAGAGAGAGAAAGAGTAGTAGGATCTGGGAACAGAGACCTAACCAGAGAACAGATACTTAAGGGCCATGCATGTCATGGTAAAATCTTTGAATTGTCTTTGAAGTGTGATGTAAGGCCATCAAAAAGGTCTTGAACAGCTTTAAAGGGCTTACGCTGGTAGTAAGAGGCATATAGGCTCTAAGCTGGCAAGAGAGCCAGTGTGGTGAGCAGACATTGCTGTTCATCAAGACACTTATTATGCTCTCAGAGCGCTAAAATCTTCCATGAATAGAAACTTTCCATAGATATGATTCCTCTTTATTTTTCACTTTGCTTTCTAGACCCTGTTTTACCTTTCACTCTTTTAGAGAGAAGTGGACGTCACAATTTTCCCCCACTAGTCCCACAAATGAACCACTTTTCTGATAACTATGAAAAAGAAAGATGTTCAGGTCTATAAAATATTTTGTTGGATTAATTTAGAGAAGGGTTTCTCAATAGCAGCAGTGTTAATGTTTGGGGCCAGACAATTCTTTGTTGTTGGGGCCTGTCCTCTGATTGTAGGATGTTTAGCAGCATCCCTGACCTCTACCCACTGGATGCCAGTAGGACCCCTACAATTAACACAGTTATGACAAACCAATTTGTCTCAGATGCTGCCAAATGCTCCCTGAAGTGGCAAAATCCCTTGATTGAGATGCACTGGTTTAGATATTTTGCAAAGAAGACAGTTTTATTTCAAATATACTAGCCAAAATGTTGGTTAATATTTTACATAAATGATTTTTAAGTGCCAAGTAACCTTTTTTCTTTTACTTTAGGAGCCTACAAATTTTTGAAATGCTACATTACTTTTACCTATGCTTTCACCCTACCTGTTATCAAGTCTCCATAACCCATGCTTATTCAATTAATACCGCTAATTCTGTGTATTTGGATGGAGAAAACATAAGATTCCCTCAGACATAGTGGCTTGTTAATAGGAGTTCCTGTTTAGGTCATATAATTCTCATCATATAATTGATGAGCTGGTTATTTTTACAGAAAGTTTAATAGATTTTTTAAAAAGAGGTTTTATTGTTTATTTTTATATACTTCTTTATGTGAAGCAAATAGGGACTAATTTCTAATGGTATTTAATGTTTTCTCACACTTTTGTTATCTGAATTTCCATTGGTTTTAAAGTAGACTCAGCGAGGCATGGTGGCTCATGCCTATAATCCCAGCACTTTGAGAGGATGAGACAGGTAGATTGCTTGAGCTCAGGAGTTCAAGGCCAGCCTGGGCAACATGGTGAAACCCCATCTCTACCAAAAATATAAAAATTAGCTGGGCATGGTGGCAAACACCTGTAGTCTCAGCTACTCGGGAAGCTGAGGTGGGAGGATCACTGGAGCCTGGGAATTTGTGGCTGCAGTGACCTGAGATCAGGCCACTGCACTCCAGCCTGAGTGACAGGATGAGACCCTTTCTCTGCCCCCAAAGTGTAAATAAATAAAGTAGCTCTATAAATTAAGCTAAAATTATTTGGTATACATTGATATGGTTTGCATCTCTGTCTCCACCAAATCTCATGTTGATTGGTGGTAGGGCCAAATGGGAGGTGATTGGATCATGAGGATGGTCCCTCATGAGTGGTTTAACACCATCTCCTGGTGCTGTTCTTGCAAGACCTGGTTGTTTAAAAGCGTGAAGCACCTTCCGCCTAGCTCTCTCTTGGTGCTGCTTATGCCTTGTAAGACATCTGCTCCTGCTTTGCCTTCTGTCATGAGTAAAAGCTCCCTGAGGCCTCCCCAGAAGCAGACACTGCCATGCTTCCTGAATAGCTTGTGGAACCATGAACCATTTAAACATCTTTTATATATATATATATATAACCCAGTGTCAGATTTTTCTTGTCTCTTCTTTTTTTCTCTTTTCTTTTCTTTTTTTCTTTCTTTTTTTTTTTTCTGAGATGAAGTCTCATTCTGTTGCCCAGGCTGGAGTGCAGTGGCGTGATCTGGGCTCACTGCAACCTCTGCCTCCTGGGTTCAAGCAATTCTCCTGCCTCAGCCTCCCACATAGCTGGAATTAGAGGCACACACCATCACACCTGGCTAATTTTTGTATTTTGAGTAGAGATGTGGTTTTGCCATGTCAGTCAGGCTGGTCTTGAACTCCTGACCTTAGGTGATCCATCCACCTTGGCCTCCCAAAGTGCTGGGATTACAAGCATGAACCATTGTGCCCAGCCTCAGATATGTATTTATAGCAGTGTGAGAATGAAATAATAAAACATTTATTGAACAGTCTGGTGCAGAATCATGTTTTGACACACCATATCCTAGAAACACAAGACTGACCATTCTACATTCTAGAAGTCAACATTCAAATGTGAATTCAATGTGAATAGTGGCTGTGCAACATTACTGGGGTACAAAATAAATAATACAATTTAGATCTTTTCCTTCAGTAGCATACACTGAAGTTCGAAAGAATGATCTCAAAGAGTATAGAAAAGAAAATCTCAATAACTCATGTTCTAGGGTTATTTTCTTTTCTTTTTATTGAGACGGAGTCTCACTCTGTTGCCCAGGTGGGAGTGCAGTGGCGCGGTCCCTGCTCACTGCAAGCTCCACCTCCCAGATTCACACCATTCTCCTGCCTCAGCCTCCCAAGTAGCTGGGACCACAGGCACCTGCCACCATGCCTGGCTAATTTTTTTGTATATTTAGTACACATGGGGTTTCACCATGTTAGCCAGGATAGTCTCGGTCTCCTGACCTCATGATCCGCCCGCCTCGGCCTCCCAAAGTGCTGGGATTACAGGTGTGAGCCACCACACCCGGCCCTCATGTTCTAGGGTTATAATTGAGATAATATATGCTAAAACCCCAGTATTTTCTATAGGATACAGGAAAAGTCAAAAATACTTTTTTTTTTTTTTCTGTTCTCTTGTCTTACACAGTCACTTAACACTTCCAATACCAGGTGTGTGGAAGTTTTATTCCCATTCACCAACCAAACAATTCTCCAGCAGACACCAGCTGGTGTCCTCTAATTTTTTTTTTTAGATGCAGTTTCACTCTTGTTGCCCAGGCTGGAGTGCAATGGCATGATCTCGGCTCACCACAACCTCTGTCTCCTGGGTTCAACCGGTTCTCCTTCCTCAGCCTCCCCAGTAGCTGGGATTACAGGCATACACCACCACACCTGGCTAATTTTGTATTTTTAGTAGAGATGGGGTTTCTCCATGTTCGTCAAGCTGGTCTCAAACTTTTGATCTCAGGTGATCTGCCCACTTCAGCCTCCCAAAGTGCTGAGATTACAGGCGTGAGCCACCACGCCCAGCCAGTGTCTTCTAATTTAACTCAGTTCTGACATCATCTACCTGGAGATAGTGTTAGATTCCATAGTTAGGGGGCTCAGACCCACAAGAGTGCCCTCCCCTTCAGATGCCAGCCACAAGTACAGGTGGCAATGAATCAAGGTTCCCACAATCCCTATATTGAATTTGATTAATTTGATAGAATGACTCACAGAACTCAGGGAAACACTTCACTTTTGTTTACTGGCCTATAATAAAGGAGATGAACAGCCAGATGAAGGGAGAAATAAGGGAAGGTATAGGCAAAGGGGTACAGAGCTTCCATGTCCTTTGATGAACAACCTCCCAGGAACCTTCATGTATTCCCTTATCCAGAAGCTCCCTGAATTCGGTCCTTTAGGGTTTTTATGGAAGCTTCAATATGTAGATTTGATTGATTAAATCATTGCCACTGGTGATCAACGTTACCTTCAGCACCTCTATCCTACCTAGAGGTTGGGAGTGGGGCTTAAGTTCCCAACCTTCTAATTGTGCCTTGATCTTTCTGATGGCCACTCATCTTAGCATGCAAAAGACACTCATCACTGTGGAGATTACAAGGATTTTAGGAGCTGTATGTCAGAAAACAGACAAAGACCAAATAGACATTTCACAATATCACCTTTGCCAACTGGCATTTTTGTCTTTCATGGAAGATAAATCTACTGTATTCTATGTTGGTTTTAGGAATTATGAAACGTGTACAACTTGAGCTGAACTCTGAAGGATGGGTAGAGACTGAGGGAAGATATGAGCAAAATGACCACAGACGTGGAGCAAAAGCAAGGTTTCATTTATGAATAGTCTAGACCCGTTGGGGTAGTAGGAATCTAAAATGTACCTCACTGATAGTCCTGTGTGTAGGTGGCTTAAGCAAGGATATTTTGTGTGTGTGTGTGTGTGTGTGTGTGTGTGTATTGTAATAACCATTGAAAGGTATGGATAACATAAATTTACTTGAAAAACTCCAACATCAGAGAGAGTATTGTTTTTCATAGAACTACCTCCCACCACCAGAAGGTTAAGATGCATATATTAACATACCTATTAGCATTATTATCACACCTGCTTGGGGTGTTTTATCATGTTTGCTTGAATTACCAGAAGTCAGGGACTCTTGGTAGGCTGAGTCGGGACCTTCTAGATAGAGCAAAAGCTGTGAAAAGGGAAGGTACATGCAGAAGGGGGAATCCATGGAAGTCTTGAGCCAGGAGGAAGTAGAACGAGGACACAACAACTAGAGGAAGAAAGGATCCTGGAATGGAAGAGTAGAGAGCCACATCTACATTTGCCAACAAGCATTTTCAGAACAACATATTTTCAGTTTTACAGGGATTGGTGAATTGGAAAAAATGTTCCTATAATAAATGCAAGAGGAATTAAAAAAAAACAGAGTAATGAGTGCATAGCATTAACTATCTCAATTTCCAAAATGGGATCCACTTCCTGTTGTATTGAGAAATGTAAAATAAGGGCAGATGCTGAGGTGAAGAAACATTTTACTTAGAAAATATTCAAATCACTCTTAGAATTTATTCATAAAAAATGCCTAAGTCTATTAAATTGGCTTCAACTCTTTAACACTTTCCAGTGTTCATAAAGATGATGAATATTGTGATTGTGAGCACTAATATTAAAACCTTAAAATTTAGGGGCCAATACTGTTATCTTAATTTGGGCTGCTATAAGATAAGTATTATAGGATTAGTGACTCAAACAACAAAAATTAATTTCTCACAGTTCTGACCACGGGAAGTCTGAGATCAAGGTGCCAGCTCCTGGTGTGGGCCCTCTTTCTGATTTGAAGAGGATAGAGAACTCTGGTCTTTCATCTCCTTAAAAGGGCACTAATCCCATCATGGGGCTTCACCTTCACTACCTAATGTAACCTTAATTACTTCCCAAAGGATTTACCTCCAAATACTACCTCATTAGGAATTAGGATTTCACCATATACATTTTAGGGACATATAAACATTCAGTCCATAGCAATTGTGATGCTCAGCCCCATTTCAATATATTTCTAAATTTGATTTTGCTAAATTTTTAAATCAATGCCTCAGGTATTTATTTATTGCTGATCTACGAATGTTCAAATTATGGCATAATTTTTATTTTTTTAATTAGATTGAAATAAAATGTCATTTTAATTGACTTTAGGTATTATATTATAGTTACTAAAATTTGAACTCTAAATTTTATTAGCTAAATAGGTAAATTCATTACAAGGAAAGTAATTCCTATAAATATAGTCCAACAGGGTACATTTACATAGTAAAAATATCTTGAGGAAGAGCTATTGATTATTTAAATCTAGTGTCAATCAAATATGGCATATTATTTGCTTTCAAATGTTTGTGTTTGCATCTAATTTCACAATTTTTAATAGGATTGGCTTTCAACAAAGACTTCCAGTCAAAAATTGTCCTGAGGCCAGGTGCAATGGCTCACGCCTGTAATCCCAGCACTTTGGGAGGCCGAGGCGGGGGGATCACCAGGTCAGGAGATCGAGACAATCCTGGCTAGTATGATGAAACCCCATCTCTACTAAAATACAAAAAATTAGCCAGGCATGGTGGTGTGTGCCTGTAGTCCCAGGTACTTAGGAGGCTGAGGCAAGTGAATCCCTTGAACCCCAGAGGGGGAGGTTGCAGTGAGCCGAGATCATGCCACTGCACTTCTGCCTGGTGACAGAGCAAGATTCAGTCTCAAAAAAAAGAAAAAAATTGTCCTGAATGCATTTAATGTAAGTCTGAATGCATTTGATATAAATGGAGTCTGCCAATCTTAACTAGAGATAAATTGTTCCAATATAAATGAGAAAGAAGTCTATTTTAGATCATAACGAAGCACTTTCTAATTGACAAAAGGTGTTGAGTTAACTGGTAATAAAAAACACTACAACCACTCTAAAGCAGACACAATTTCCCAATGGCTAATGCTGAGCACAGAAGTTTTCTCCCATTTTATGTGTAAATATGAAGTTTCTACCACAGATTAGTCACATTTAATATCAAACTGCTTAAGCTACTTGCTTAAGCTACTTGTATTGTTTTAAACCTAACAACCAGTAAAGGACTTGGGCAAATAACATTATTTCCAAAGCCTTACAAATGTGCAAATGTATGAAGAGCATTGATATAGATCATTCCACATCCTGTAGCCTAAGATATTTTATGTAACTCTTCTCTTTCCAGATTTGAAATTTTCATTGATTAAATTTGTTAGGCACCACTTTTATTTATTTTTTTAGCTGTTACCTATGGTAAAAAGATAAATTGTGGCACAATAAAATTATTGACTTTATATGAGCAAACAACAATTATTAAATCAGGCAGCTCCAAAGCAGAAAGAGTTTGGGAATTCTACCAAAGAAATACGAAGGGGAGGTTTTTATAGGACAGATGCAGAAGTAAACAAAGAAAATACATATATACCTTTTTAATTTTCTTTATTGTGCTTTGCAGATACTGCATTTTTTAATACAAATCAAAGGTTTGTGGCAATCCTGCATCGAGCAAGCTTATCAGCATCGTTTTTCCAATATTATATTCTCATTTTGTGACTCTGTGTTACATTTTGGTAATTATTGTAACATTTCAAACTTTTTTCATTATTCTATCTGTTATGGTGATCTGTGATCAGTTACCTTTGACATTACTATTGTAATTGTTTTAGGACACCATGAAGCATGCCCATGTAAGACAGCGAACTTAACAAATGTTGTATGTGTTCTGACTGCTCCACCAACCAGATGTTTACTCATCTCTCTTCCTCTCTTCAGGTCTCCCTATTCCCTGAGACATAAAATATTGAATTTAGGCCAATTGATAACCCTACAATGGCCTCTAAGTATTCAAGTAAAAGGAAGAGTTGCACATCTACCACTCTACATCAAAAGCTAGAAATGATTAAGCTTAGTAAAGAAGACATGTCAAAAGCCGAGATATGTCAAAAGCTAAGCCTCTTGCACCAGTTAGCCAATTTACGAGTGCAATGGAAAAGTTCTTGAAAGAGACTAAAATTTCTACTCCAGTGAACATACGAATGATAAGGAAGTGAAACCACCTTATTGCTGATACACAGAAAGTTTGAGTGCTCTGGATAGAAGATCAAACCAGTCACAAACATTCCCTGAAGCCGAAGCCTAACCCAGAGAAAGCCCTAACTCTCTTTGATTTTATGAAGGCTGAGAGAGGTAAGAAAACTGCAGAAGAAAAGTTGTGGAAGCTAGCAGAGATTGGTTCATGAGGTTTCAGGAAGCAAACTGTCTCTATAACATAAAAGGGCAAGGTGAAACAGTCATTGCTGATGGAGAACCTGCAACAAGTTATCCAGAAGATCTAACTAAGATAATTAATGAGGGTATCTATAATAAACCACAGATTTTCAATGTAGATAAAACATCCTTCTATTGGAAGAAAATGCCATCTAGGACTTTCATAATTAGAGAAGAGAACTCCATGCTTGGCTTCAAAGCTTCAAGCTTCAAAGGTCAGGCTGACTCTCCTATTAGGGGCTACTGTAGCTGGTGACTTGAATTGAAGCCAATGCTCAAAAAATCCTAGGGTCCTTAAAATTATGCAAAATCTATTTGGTTTGTGGTCTAATTGATTGGTGCAAAAGTGATTACAGGTTTTGCCATAAAAGCAATGGCAAAACCTGTAATTACTTTTGCACCAACCTAATATAAATAGAACCACAAAGCTTGGATGACAGCAAGGTTTACTGAATATTTTCAGCCCACTGTTGAGACTTACTGTTCAGAAAAAAAATTTCCTTTCAAAATATTGAGGCTTGCTGACCATGAACCTGGTCACCCAAGAGCTTCAATGGACATCTTTAAGGAGATTAATGCGGTTTTTTTTATGCATGTTAACACATTATCTATTCTGTAGCCCATGGATCAATAAGTACCTTTGAATTTCAAGATTTATTATTTAAGAAATACATTTCACTCCTTGTCTCCCTCTCTGTCCATCTCTAAAAAAACACAAAGGAAGGAAGGGAGGGATGGAGGGAGGGAGGGTGGGAAATACATTGCATAAAGTTATAGCTTCCATATAGAGAGATTCCTCTGATGAATCTGTGCAAATTAAATTGAAAACCTTCTGGAAAAAAAATTCATCATTGTAGATCCAATTAAGAACATTTGTGATTCCTCAGAGGTCAAAATATCAACATTAATTGGAGTTTAGAAGAAGTTGATTTCAACCCTTATGGGTGGCTTTGTGAAGTTCAAGTCACTGAAGATGGGGAGGAAATACTAAGAAAACCAGAACTAGCCTGAAGATGTGACTGAATTTACTGCAATCTCAGGATAAAACTTTAATGGATGAGTTGTTTCTTATGGATAAGCAAAAAAAAAAAAAAAAAAAAAAAAAAAAAATAGTTCCTTTAGATGGAATCTATTCCTGGAGAAGATTCTGTGAACATTGCTGAAATGACAAGAAAGGATTTAAAATAGTAAATAAACTCAGTTGATAATGCAGTGGGAGAGTTTGAGAATATTGTCTTTGATTTTGGAAGATATTCTATTGTGGGTAAAATACTATCAAACATAGCATGCTACAGAAAACTCTTTCATGAAAGGAACTTCATTATTGTCATATTTTAAGAAATTGCCACAGCCACCCCAACCTTCAGCAACCACAACCCTGAACAGTCAGCAGCCATGAACATCGAGGCAAGACTCTCCATTGGCAAATTTGCTGAAGGTTCAGATGATTCTTAGAATTTTTTCAGCAATAAAGTGTTTTTTAGCTAAGTTATGTACAATTTTTTACACATAATGCTGTTCACATAATAGATTACAGCACAGTGTAAACATAACTTTTATATGAATTGGGAGACCACAAAATTTGTGTGACTCACTATATAGCAATATTCATTTTATTGCAGTGGTCTGGAACTAAACCTACAATAAATCCCAGGTATGCATGTATTTGACTGGTTACAGTTATACAGTTGCCGTATTTGGTCTATCTAGTTAGAAAGTTTCCAGTTAAATAGTTACATGGTTTTCTTTGGCTCCTTCTAATTGGATGAGCTTAAGTTCTCTTTTTATTTGATATAGGCATTTAGAAGAAATAGCTAAAGTTAAGTTTTGCTTATGTTGGCAAATCAAGAAAGATTTAGGTCACTTATGAGGCCTAACTTGCTTTCTCTGCTCAGGGATTCTTCAGGCTAGCTCTTCATTCTAATTTACTTTAAAAATTCCCCTCTTTTGGTCATTCTTTCAGCATACTGAGAGTGTGTCCAAACAGTGTAGCATTACTCTTAGTTACCATTATTTATGTAGTCGGAACAAAGATTCAAGGAAATGTTATCATCATCAATAGTTGCATTGCCATGTACGGTCACCTCGTCTCTGTTTTTCATGGTTACATAGTCATTGTGGCTTGAGTGGTCCAGTTATTGGGTTCTTTAGGTTGTTGAGTTCTTCAGGTCATGTAATCTTGATGGCAATCATTTGACATGAATGGCTGCTGAAAAGCGTTTAATACTCTTGAGCGGATACTATGTAGTAAGTAGGAAAGTGAATACCATGAGTATAAGGAGAATAATAGTCAAGGATTTCAAAAGACCTCACAGTAGAAATTCCTGGGAGCCATGATTTAACTGACTAAATACATTAATAAAGGAGGCAACACATCTCTGATGAAAGACTTACATTTGTTTCTGAAGATAATTTAAATTTGGGGCAATAATTTCTGATTATTAACATAGAAACATTTTTATATGCATAAGTACAAGCTCCTCCTTGTCAAGTTGTTAAGTTACCCATAAGTTTAATATTTTGGAGTACTGCTGAGTCTAAATTGTTCATTTCAGATTTTATTGCTCGAGAAAAATTCAAGCCCTCATTCTATAGAAAACAAAAGAAAAACAAGTTAATAGTTGGGCCACATTATGATCTTAGTTTTTGAGTTCAGAGGGTTGCTAGTCAAGATTACTTTTTTTTTTATTTTTTTTTATTTTTTATTTCAATAGTTTTTGGGGAACAGGTGGTTTTTTGTTACATGGATAAGTTCTTTAGGGATTTCTGCAATTTTGGTGCACCTGTCACACAAGCAATGTACACTGTACCCAATATGTAGTTTTTTTAATTTTTTTATTTATTATTATTATTATTATTATTATTATTATACTTTGGGTTTTATGGTACATGTGTGCAATGTGCAAGTAAGTTACATATGTATACATGTGCCATGCTGTTGCGCTGCACCCCCTAACTCGTCATCTAGCATTACGTATATCTCCCAATGCTATCCGTCTCCCCTTCCCCCACCCCACAACAGTCCCCGAAGTGTGATGTTCCCCTTCATGTGTCCATGCGTTCTCATTGTTCAATTCCCACATATGAGTGAGAATATGCGGTGTTTGGTTTTTTGTTCTTAAGATAGTTTACTGAGAATGATGATTTCCAATTTCATCCATGTCCCTACAAAGGACATGAACTCATCATTTTTTATGGCTGCATAGTATTCCATGGTGTATATGTGCCACATTTTCTTAATCCAGTCTATCGTTGTTGGACATTTGGGTTGGTTCCAAGTCTTTGCTATTGTGAATAATGCCGCAATAAACATACGTGTGCATGTGTCTTTATAGCAGCATGATTTATAGTCCTTTGGGTATATACCCAGTAATGGGATGGCTGGGTCAAATGGAATTTCTAGTTCTAGATCCCTGAGGAATTGCCACACTGACTTCCACAAAGGTTGAACTAGTTTACAGTCCCACCAACAGTGTAAAAAGTGTTCCTATTTCTCCACATCCTCTCCAGCACCTGTTGTTTCCTGACTTTTTAATGATTACCCTTCTAACTGGTGTGAGATGGTATCTCATTGTGGTTTTGATTTGCATTTCTCTGATGGCCAGTGATGGTGAGCATTTTTTCATGTGTTTTTTGGCTGCATAAATGTCTTCTTTTGAGAAGTGTCTATTCATGTCCTTTGCCCACTTTTTGATGGGGTTGTTTGTTTTTTTCTTGTAAATTTGTTTGAGTTCATTGTAGATTCTGGATATTAGCCCTTTGTCAGATGAGTAGGTTGCGAAAATTTTCTCCCATTTTCTAGGTTGCCTGTTCACTCTGATGGTAGTTTCCTTTGCTGTGCAGAAGCTCTTTAGTTTAATTAGATCCCATTTGTCAATTTTGGCTTTTGTTGCCATTGCTTTTGGTGTTTTAGACATGAAGTCCTTGCCCATGCCTATGTCCTGAATGGTAATGCCTAGGTTTTCTTCTAGGGTTTTTATGGTTTTAGGTCTAACATTTAAGTCTTTAATCCATCTTGAATTGACTTTTGTATAAGGTGTAAGGAAGGGATCCAGTTTCAGCTTTCTACATATGGCTAGCCAGTTTTCCCAGCACCATTTATTAAATAGGGAATCCTTTCCCCATTTCTTGTTTTTCTCAGGTTTGTCAAAGATGAGATAGTTGTAGATATGTGGCATTATTTCTGATGGCTCTGTTCTGTTCCATTGATCTATATCTCTGTTTTGGTACCAGTACCATGCTGTTTTGGTTACTGTAGCCTTGTAGTATAGTTTGAAGTCAGGTAGTGTGATGCCTCCAGCTTTGTTCTTTTGGCTTAGGATTGACTTGGCGATGTGGGCTCTTTTTTGGTTCCATATGAACTTTAAAGTAGTTTTCTCCAATTCTGTGAAGAAAGTCATTGGTAGCTTGATGGGGATGGCATTGAATCTGTAAATTACCTTGGGAAGGATGGCCATTTTCACAATATTGATTCTTCTTACCCATGAGCATGGAATGTTCTTCCATTTGTTTGTATCCTCTTTTATTTCCTTGAGCAGTGGTTGGTAGTTCTCCTTGAAGAGGTCCTTCACATCCCTTGTAAGTTGGATTCCTAGGTATTTTATTCTCTTTGAAGCAATTGTGAATGGGAGTTCCCTCATGATTTGGCTCTCTGTTTGTCTGTTATTGATGTATAAGAATGCTTGTGATTTTTGTACACTGATTTTGTATCCTGAGACTTTGCTGAAGTTGCTTATCAGCTTAAGGAGATTTTGGGCTGAGACAATGGGGTTTTCTAGATATACAATCATGTCATCTGCAAAGAGGGACAATTTGACTTCCTCTTTTCCTAATTGAATACCCTTGATTTCCTTCTCCTGCCTAATTGCCCTGGCCAGAACTTCCAACACTATGTTGAATAGAAGTGGTGAGAGAGGGCATCCCTGTCTTGTGCCAGTTTTCAAAGGGAATGCTTCCAATTTTTGCCCATTCAGTGTGATATTGGCTGTGGGTTTGTCATAGATAGCTCTTATTATTTTGAGATACGTCCCATCAATACCTAATTTATTGAGAGTTTTTAGCATGAAGCATTGTTGAATTTTGTCAAAGGCCTTTTCTGCATCTATTGAGATAATCATGTGGTTTTTGTCTTTGGTTCTGTTTATATGCTAGATTACATTTATTGATTTGCATATATTGAACCAGCCTTGCATCCCAGGGATGAAGCCCACTTGATCATGGTGGATAAGCTTTTTGATGTGCTGCTGGATTCTGTTTGCCAGTATTTTATTGAGGATTTTTGCATCAATGTTCATCAAGGATATTGGTCTAAAATTCTCTTTTTTTGTGTGTGTCTCTGCCAGGCTTTGGTATCAGGATGATGCTGGCCTCATAAAATGAGTTAGGGAGGATTCCCTCTTTGTCTATTTATTGGAATAGTTTCAGAAGGAATGGTACCAGCTCCTCCTTGTACCTCTGGTAGAATTCAGCTGTGAACCCATCTGGTCCTGGACTCTTTTTGGTTGGTAAGCTATTGATTATTGCCACAATTTCAGCTCCTGTTATTGGTGTATTCAGAGATTCAGCTTCTTCCTGGTTTAGTCTTGGGAAGGTGTATGTGTTGAGGAATTTATCCATTTCTTCTAGATTTTCTAGTTTATTTGCGTAGAGGTGTTTGTAGTATTCTCTGATTTTAGTTTGTATTTCTGTGGAATTGGTGGTGATATCCCCTTTATCATTTTTTATTGCATCTATTTGATTCTTCTCTCTTTTTTTCTTTATTAATCTTGCTAGCAGTCTATCAATTTTGTCGATCCTTTCAAAAAACCAGCTCCTGGATTCATTAATTTTTTGAATGGTTTTTTTTTTGTCTCTATTTCCTTCAGTTCTGCTCTGATTTTAGTTATTTCTTGCCTTCTGCTAGCTTTTGAATGTGTTTGCTCTTGCTTTTCGATTTCTTTTAATTGTGATGTTAGGGTGTCAATTTTGGATCCTTCCTGCTCTCTCTTGTGGGCATTTAGTGCTATAAATTTCCCTCTACACACTGCTTTGAATGCATCTCAGAGATTCTGGTATGTTGTGTGTTGGTTCTTGTTGGTTTCAAAGAACATCTTTATTTCTGCTTTCATTTCATTATGTACCCAGTAGTCATTCAGGAGCAGGTTGTTCAGTTTCCATGTATTTGAGCAGTTTTGAGTGAGATTCTTAATCCTGAGTTCTAGCTTGATTGCACTGTGATCTGAGAGAGAGTTTGTTATAATTTCTGTTCTTTTACATTTATTGAGGAGAGCTTTACTTCCAAGTATGTGGTCAATTTTGGAATAGGTGTGGTGTGGTGCTGAAAAAAATGTATATTTTGTTGATTTGGGGTGGAGAGTTCTGTAGATGTCTATTAGGTCGGCTTGGTGCAGAGCTGAGTTCAATTCCTGGGTATCCTTGTTGACTTTCTGTCTCGTTGATCTGTCTAATGTTGACAGTGGGGTGTTAAAGTCTCCCATTATTAATGTGTGGGAGTCTAAGTCTCTTTGTAGGTCACTCAGGACTTGCTTTATGAATCTGAGTGCTCCTGTATTGGGTGCATATATATTTAGGATAGTTCGCTCTTCTTGTTGAATTAATCCCTTTACCATTATGTAATGGCCTTCTTTGTCTCTTTTGATCTTTGTTGGTTTAAAGTCTGTTTTATCAGAGACTAGGATTGCAACCCCTGCCTTTTTTTGTTTTCCATTTGCTTGGTAGATCTTCCTCCATCCTTTTATTTTGAGCCTATGTGTGTCTCTGCACGTGAGATGGGTTTCCTGAACACAGCACACTGATGGGTCTTGAGTCTTTATCCAATTTGCCAGTCTGTGTCTTTTAGTTGGAGCATTTCATCCATTTACATTTAAAGTTAATATTGTTATGTGTGAATTTGATCCTGTCATTATGATGTTAGCTGGTTATTTTGCTCGTTAGTTGATGCAGTCTCTTCCTAGTCTCGATGGTCTTTACATTTTGGCATGATTTTGCAGTGGCTGGTACCGGTTGTGCCTTTCCATGTTTAGCACTTCCTTCAGGAGCTCTTTTAGGGCAGGCCTGGTGGTGACAAAATCTCTCAGCATTTGCTTGTCTGTAAAGGATTTTATTTCTCCTTCACTTATGAAGCTTAGTTTGGCTGGATATGAAATTCTGAGTTGAAAATTCTTTTCTTTAAGAATGTTGAATATTGGCCCCCACTCTCTTCTGGCTTGTAGGGTTTCTGCCGAGAGATCCACTGTTAGTCTGATGGGCTTCCCTTTGATGGTAACCCGACCTTTCTCTCTGGCTGCCCTTAACATTTTTTCCTTCATTTCAACTTTGGTGAATCTGACAATTATGTGTCTTGGAGTTGCTCTTCTCGAGGATTATCTTTGTGGTGTTCTCTGTATTTCCTGAATCTGAATGTTGGCCTGCCTTGCTAGATTGGGGAATTTTTCCTGGATAATATCCTGCAGAGTGTTTTCCAACTTGGTTTCGTTCTCCCCGTCACTTTCGGGTACACCAATCAGACGTAGATTTGGTCTTTTCACATAGTCCCACATTTCTTGGAGGCTTTGCTCATTTCTTTTTATTCTTTTTTCTCTAAACTTCCCTTCTCACTTCATTTCATTCATTTCATCTTCCAGGGCTGATACCCTTTCTTCCATTTGATCACATTGGCTCCTGAGGCTTCTGCATTCTTCACGTAGTTCTCGAGCCTTGGTTTTCATCTCCATCAGCTCCTTTAAGCACTTCTCTGTATTGGTTATTCTAGTTATACATTCTTCTAAATTTTTTTCAAATTTTTCAACTTCTTTGCCTTTGGTTTGAATAGCCTCCCGTAGCTCGGAGTAATTTGGTCGTCTGAAGCCTTCTTCTCTCAGCTCGTCAAAGTCATTCTCCATCCAGCTTTGTTCCATTGCTGGTGAGGAACTGTGTTCCTTTGGAGGAGGAGAGGCACTCTGCTTTTTAGAGTTTCCAGTTTTTCTGCTCTGTTTTTTCCCCATCTTTGTGGTTTTATCTACTTTTGGTCTTTGATGGTGGTGATGTACAGATGGGTTTTTGGTGTGGATGTCCTTTCTGTTAGTTTTCCTTCTAACAGACAGGACCTTCAGCTGCAGGTCTGTTGGAGTACCTGGCCGGCCGTGTGAGGTGTCAGTCTGCCCCTGCTCGGGGGTGCCTCCCAGTTAGGCTGCTCGGGGTTCAGGGCAAGATTTCTGATTTGAGTTTTCAGCATCTTTAGATGACAGAATGAGGATGGCAGTTGCAATCTGATGAGCCAGTTTGAATATCTCTGATTATATCATCAGCAATTTTGATGAACTCTTTGAGTGACCCACATTGCAGAAGGCATGAAAGTTGTTCATACATGACCTGTTTTAACTTTTCTGATGTTTCTATCCAGTCATTTAATTTCAGTTTGCCGGGCTTGGGAAAGGGGCAATTTTAGTTTTTGTTGAAACTAGAAAAATTTAGGATGCAGTCCAATTTGTGAGTGGATAACAAACCTCTGAGATAATAAAGAGGACTAGAATTTTATAATGGGTGTGCTGTAGTTTTCTATTAAAATACACTCGTTTTTATAATCACCCATTTTTTTTTTTACCAAAAATAATCACCAAATTTACCCAAAATAAGTCTTATCTTTTTAAAAAACTTAAGCTCATTGAACTTGACCTGATTATTTATATAAGTGCAACAATACTGATTCTATGCATATTTTAAAGTACGACATTTAAGTTTTAGGTTTGGTAATAGCCAATGGGCCTTACAGAGTTTGTATAAATCAATATTAGTTGGTTGTTTGGTTTTTTTAAAATGATTTGGTAATAAGGAATCTGAAGCTAAAACTTCTAAAACCTCTCTGGGCTAAAAGTCAAGCCAAGGACTTGTCCAATTTTATCCTATTATGAGGACAACAGATTCTTATGGAACTTATGCAAATACTCATATTGCCATGAAAATAAGAATAGTTAGTAAGAGTTTCCAAATTACACAGTGATCAGGTAGATAGAAAAACGTAAATATTTTTGTTTGCAGAAGTACATTTTGTCAAACCACTGTAAGTTATAGACAGCTTAAGAGAACCAAGAAAAAGAATTCCTTAAATCTGAAAAATAAGACATTAAAGAAAAATATTTTAAAGAAATATCATAAAAGACATAATTATTCTCATCAGTTAATTTAGCCCCATGTAATTAATTATCATTTTGTTCGATATTGAGTTAGCAGTTTTATGAATCCATCAGTTTTCCAACTGAGTTCTGAATCCTTACCCAGTTCAATAATACAATCTTAAAGTTATCAGAAACCTGTACCTGTCAGTCTTTTTAATGAAATCCTTGTAATTTTGTACCATAGCTGCTTGTAAAAGGTTTCATGAAAGCATCAAAGTTAAATAACTGTCTGCGGATGACAAAAGACTTAAAATGACCATGATCGAAGAACTGATGAGAGCTCATTATAATGCAATTGACAAAGAAATTTTGTTGTTTTTGTGACATGCAACATTTTGAGATGATAACTAGAGATAGGACTATCATACTAGATCATATCAGATTTCTAGAAATTTCATATACTTATTGGAACATTTACATTACTGAATATATATTATATTAGGTATATAGGTATAGATTAGGTATATTAGGTATATATAGGTATATATTAGGTATATATGTATATATATATCTCAACCTAAGAAGACTAAACATTATCTGTATTTGACAATGCTTCCCATGTAATTTAACATATTAAATAAGCCTAATTAATTTAATGTTTCTCTTATGAAGAGAGAGGACAAATCTTTTGAGATATTCTATGCAGATTATTTAAACAGATAAACAAAAACTGTTTTTTTATATTCTCTTAGTAAAACTGACCAGTTATCCAAGAAAGCATTATCCTTTTTAACACAGAGGAAACAAAATTTTAGCTTTTTATCAGAACATTATTGAACTAATTTATCTAATCTTAGTAGTTTGACCACACATAAATTTTTTTTCACAGACTGCCTACAGCTTTCTATACCTGTTCAGTATTTGTCTTACTCTTTCACTACTTTTTTATTCTATAATAGTCATCTTAATTTAAGACAAATTTACTCTTTTTTCCTTTAGTGAAAACACATGCCTTATATACTTTTCTTTATTAAAAATATCCTACTTTCTTTGTACACTTTTTGCATACAGTTGTTTTCATTCATTCTTAGTACTTCTAGTAGTTTTAATTACATATAACATTTAGAGTTCTTAACCCCTAGTAACCTTCATATCTAGTGAAAACTGGTAAATGCATAATTTCATAACTTTTAAAATATATGCTTCCTCACAGCATGCATATTTCTTACGTAACACAGGACACACTTACCAGCAGAACCAATATCTCTAATTCTTCTTTAAGAAGCAGCCAAAAATAGATAAGCTCAAACTTATGTTCAGCAATTAATGTGTAAGTAGTTTATCTTATTTGGAAATGATCTATATATTTAATGAATATCATTTAATTTAATTTAATGAGAGCAAATATATGAGGAATGGAACACAAAACTGAGACTTTTTTTATAGTAGAATGGATCAAGGTAAGATTTCAGGCTTACAATGAGGGACACTTGCACACCAAAGCACAGCAGCTAGGTCTCTAAGTGAGGAAAGATGCTCTAGGCCAATTCTCACTTATTTCCTAATTTTTTTAAGGTAAACTTGGAGTACTGTAAATAGAATCTGTGAGCTACTGTACTGACTCCTTAATAGTTTCTTTTTTCTAAAACTTAAGTATTGTAATAACATTATTAAGGATCTGGTTACGTAACTCCTGGTTAATTAAAGTTTGTGGGAGTTTTTCTCCTATCTGCATATTTGGTAAAAGTAACTTGATCCCCTGAAGATCTCTAGTGACTATTCAATTCTCTGTTTTGATTTGTTAATAAAAGTTTCACTTATATAACTCTTTCTCATTTATTAAATATATTTTCTTCCTGCTATGTTTTTAGTTCCAAATATAGTGATGATCAGGTATTTCTTTTATTGAATATGTTTCCTAGTTGGTAATGGATTTATATCAGATTGTAAGAGACAGAACTCTTAACTTTCCTTTTCATCCTGGAATATTTCACTACTTAATACCTTTCACTAAAGTGATTTTTTTTTTACCAGTATCGTCAAAGAATAACCAAATATTCTATAAGTAGTAGTTTTCTAAATATTCTTTTTAGAGGGATGACATCTGGCTAGCTGCTACTTCATTGAAAAGGCAAGGTATAAACGTATTGGTATACTCTCCTAAAGGCTCCTTCAGGTACCTATTAATGTCAGATTAATTACTAGAATATTCTGGTTCTGGCAAAATCTTAGCAATAGTAGTGACTCCAATGTGGCAATACATTAGAAAAAAATACATGCTTTATAACTTTATAAAGATACTGATACCTGGGCCTTCCCCCAGACAAATTAAATGAGATTCTGTGGAAGTGCAGGCTGGGCATCTCTGTTTTTTAGAAACCTAACCACCAAATAATTATATGTTAAATGTTCTATCACATATAAGTTTGTTAAAACATTTCTTCACAGTGGTTGAAGACTACCAGAAACTCTAAGTGTATGTTTCTAGAATCCAGACAGTCTTGAGCCTTGAATTTGAAAATAACTTTCATAATTAAAATATCTAAGGGTTGGAAAATGGAATATCTGTGAAAATATGAATTTAATTCATTAAATTCATAATGAATTAAATTCTTATGTCTAAATTTGAAAAGTTTGAAAATCTTCTAAGAAGTTAATTTGCCACTTAATAAAATAGACATTTTGGAGGTTTTTCAAGTTGAATTTCAAAAGGTGATTTATTATCAAATTTCATTTTAATTGTTAGCCTTAATTTCTCTTATCATTTTGAAATGGCTTTCAAACTCTCTGCTATGTTCATTTAGACCATATTTTTCCTTTTTATTCACCTGTCATTCTCTTCTTAACTAATTGTTTATTTCATACTTAAATGGGAAAGTAATATTTGAAATTGATATTGTAATATATCATTGCATGGAAGGTATTTTCAATACAAAGTTCAATTAGTTTAATCAAACATTTATTGAACATTATAGGCTCTTTACTAGCATCAAGGAAGTCCAAAGGGCTTCCTTCCTTCCGTTTTACTTTGTATGTGATAATTTACTTTAAAATGTTTTACCATAAACATTGTGGCACAAGTGTGTGTTTTGAGTGGGGGTGGAGTAAGATAAGTTTATTCTTTAAGGACAGTAATTTAGTATTTGAAACACTGTAGTCAAGATTGCAAATTCTAAAAGCATTTAAAGAAAAGTATTAAAGTTGATACCAAAGGTTTATTAATTAACATTACAAATGTTAGAAAAGAAAATTTTTGAAAAAAATGAGTGTTTAAGACATTTGATTGGACAGCCAGTTTATGCAGGTGCCACTTTAGAATAAATAAGGTTTATAAGTCAGTCAAGTTCTAGAACTTCTGGAGGACTCTTGCCTCACTCAGATAAAAGGATGCACACTAGAGAATATTTTGATACCTGCCTCATAGTGAATTCTTGAAGCAAGGTGCTTGTCTGAGTATCTGAGGACAGAGTGGAATTTTCCAGACCTTCTTGAACCGGACCGTATGTATTTGTATTTTATTTTATTTCATTTCATGTTGCATACTTGCTAATACAAGTTTGTATCTCAATAGTGTTTTGCTGACCCTTGCTTGCATTTACTAATATCACTTGGGAGGCAGTTTGTGGATAAGGGCTATCTATATATGGCCAGAATATATGCCTCCTTATCAAAAGAGCTTGTTACTTCCTGATTGTCCAATTTGGCCTAGGTCAGTTCACAACACTTTCTTTTTTTCCTTCCTGCTTTCCTCATTATATCTTTTCTTTTTTTCATCTCTTTTCCTCTCCATTTTCAATATTCATTTATTGAAGTTTTACTGTCTTCCCAGCATGGTGTAAGGAATTAAGTAAAACTTTCCTAATTTATATTTTCTCCCAGTACAGAAAACAAAAGTCTTTCTTGCATAGACTCAAAGTTCACCATAGTTAAGAAAGCTGTGCCTCTTTGCCATTGTTTCTTCAGCAACAAACCTGAAATCCCCCAGCTACTCTTATGACTCCCCAGCCTAATACCAGGTAGTTTTCTATAATTTTGGTTGTGACCTCTACGTTATGACTGAAAACTAAAAAATAAAAGTAATGGCAAAACCCATGATAACTTTTGCACCAACCTATAGATAATTAATAGATAATGTATGCATCTAATGGTTTGAGATTTTTAGGCTGCCATCTGCCATGTTAATGTTAATTTAGAGTGGAATGGTCACACTAGGATTTATATAGCAACAGGACTACCTGTTAGAAAGGCAGGTCAATGAGTGAGGTTAATTTGGAATGAGTTGACAAGAATAATATTGAGACAAGGTAGGCAAGCTATAGGAATTAGCAACTGTGGATTTACAATAGAAGGACCATCAGCGTCCAGAGCACACAAGCTGAGAAATATATGAGGTGACAATGAGGTGACAAGTCAAGTCAAGGATTCTGGTAAACAGGAGAGTGAGCTCTACTCCAGGGCCTACAGGCTTACCACAGAGCACTTGAGCCCACTGCTGAGTGCTAGTCAGCTGTCTCTTCACAGGTAACTTTCTATGCCTTTTTCTGTTCACAAGGATGACGGCTAACTGGGACTATTACTCTATAATGGGCAAAAATTATGTGCTTATTGTTTTTCATTGAACCCCAGAGATGTTCACATGGGTTTATTCAAGGATAGCAGATAATGTAAGATAATCTCAAGTTCGTAAACCAGATATATCTTGTTTTGGTGTGTTATTTTTCAAAATGTCATGTTTTCTTACTGCTATGGACCTTATAAACATGTTAACTCAGGTGATTGTAGGATGAACTCACTTACATGACTTGATTAGGTATTTCATGCTTCAACATGTGTAACGATGTCTATGTCTTACCCCAGGAGTGAAGAGTGCTTCTTTAATTTATTTGGCTCATTGTACTGTCTACAAAAGAGATCAGGGAAAACAAAGCAACACAGAATGAAAAAATTGTGGAATTTGGACCTGTATTTAAAATTTGGACTCCTTCTTATGCCACGCAAACCTCTGATACTAATACTGTGTTAACACTAACGGTACTATACCTCTTATTTTCTTTTCTTTCCATATTATTTTTTAAGGCTTTCATTGTCTAAAAATCTCATCTTAGCCATGTTGTTCTCTTTTCTCTTTTAAAAAATCCTTAAAAATAAATTCATGTAGATTCCATTGACTATGAAAATATTTCACTTTAGGAGTTATCATGTATAATAATGTCAGCCATGTGCATAACTAATTATCGTAGCTGTTACCTGTTTGGTTCCTTCAGCAAAAAATTGTCAAATTCAAAAGTTTACATTCAGAAGTTGAAGAATATGATTGGATTTTTAATCTTAAGAGTCTAAGCACCTGCCTTTGATAACTCTTTCTAGCACGTATGTTAACATTCTTACCAAGGGTGTTTGAGACACCAATTACCTCAGTGTCTGTCCTTGGAAAAAAAAATGTCACTCTTTACTAATTGATCTCAGCATCCAGGAGCAGTTCATCAAGTATAATCACAATTTTAAATTCTTTTGCATTTGAATTAAGGGATATAGAAGGACTAGATTAAATGAAGTTAGATGTCTCCTAAGACTGGGCTTTGGGGTGGAGTCAGTATAAATAAGAGTAAGTGCAGTATATAATGAATAACTGAAGTGGAAAGTTATGGGAAAGAAATACAGTAAGGCTTGGTGTATCATGAATAATTCTGGTTGTGAACACTCTGAATGATAGCTCACCATCCTCCTCCCCATATTTTAAAGGTGAAATTTAAAATGAAGAAAACTTGAGAATGATTCTTATCAGGAGAACACTAGAATACAAAAACTAGTACAAGTATTTTGAAGTGACGATATTAAAATAGAGATAAAACTTCTTGATTCAAACTTAAGGTTTGTCCAGACCAGTTTTACATCACACATGGTTTTCTTTTCAACAATAAAAATCTTTTCTAATATAATCACATTGACAGAAATATTGGTCAGGCTGAAAGCAAGCCTATTAGTTATTTCTTTATGATGACCTATTTCAGTTTTCTTTAAACTACTTATAAATGTTCCAAAATAGTTTAGAGTTTCAACTGCCATTTTTATAAAAAGTTTTCAAAGACAAATTTTAATTAGCAAAATATATGAAGTATTTTTTTACTAAGCTACAGATGTAATTTCCAATTCCTGTAACTTTGGGCCTCCTTCTATAGGCTTGATAGCTATAAAATAAAACCAGCTATTATTTAATTGAGTGGTTAACTACACTCATTTAGAACGTTCGAAGGTCATGAAATTAATGTTCTACCCTTGTGAAATAAAATCCTCAAAGCTGAGAAGTTAACTCAGCACATTTTAGTAAGACTTGACTGCAGGCTATATATATACTTGGAATAGAAGTGTTCGGATCTCTGTATTAAGGATGTCAGCATTTCCATTAAAAATAGCCTAGGTAAGGAGTTTAACTAGATTCAATCATTACATTTCTTCGGTTAGAGTTACTTAGGCTAAAATATTCTCAAATATACATATTCTGATTATCTGATTGCTTCAATTAATGAATATATTTAAATACAGAATTTGAGTCCCTCTCCTAGATATGTTTCCTTTCATTTGTAATTCATCATTGATTTAATGAGATAACCACATTGTGTCTTTAGCCTTTAAGAATTTCCTTTCTTAAAAGAATTATGTGTGTGTGCATTTTGAGACAGCCTAATATGAAGGATCATTTGAAAAAAGCTTAGTTGCTTCTAACTTGAAACTCCCTTGGTAAAACACCCACTTAGGAAACAAAACGAAACAAAAAAACTGCAGGAGATTTAACACTAGGGGGCACTAAGAACCGCCTCTAAACTTTTCTGACCCTTCCTTAAATTGTATGCTGGTTGTCATTCCCCGCTTTCTTATTTATTATCTTTAGGTGTTAGTACCCTTCTCTTGATTTTGTTAGTAGATTTGTCTGTGAAAAGGCCAAGGAGTGAATGGAGAAATGGCGCGTCAGCTTGTATTTTCAGTATTGGACAAAATGTACTGTAAGAGAAGATCCTGCATTCTCCCACACAGAGACGTCTACTTCTCTGGTATTACATATTTTAGTAAAATACGTGATCCTTAAATGAGACACTTACAGACACAACCTATAGAATCCAAAGGCAAGCTTAAATTGCCATTTTCTGTTATTCATATGTGCAAATGTGACTTCTTGTAATAGCCCACCCTTAACAAAAATTATTTTACTGTACAACTGCCCAGTAATAATGATGACTAAAATTGATTTAACATTTTCTTTGTATCCAACACAGTACCAACCACTTCATTAGGATTTTCTCTTTTAACTTTTTAACACAATCCTATGATGTTAAATAGGTTACTTCCTTTACTTTGTAGATGAGGAAAATCAGACATTGAAAGATTAACTTGCTCAAAGATAAATTAATAAGGGTGACAGCATGTCCACAATCCAAGTCTCTGTGATACCAACATTTTTAAAATTTTGATTTATCATACATTGAACATTTGGCTCATATTCATAATTAGCTTTGATTTAAAATATTCCTTTCTATATGTCAGACCATATGTTCTGCTTTTGTTTCAGAAAATATAATTGCCATTATTTTTTTAAAAACTGTAAAGCTAGAAATTATTATACAATATGCAAGTAATGTGTTTAGAATTGTATTATTTGACCAAAAATGTTTATGTTGCTTCAAAAATCCTAGTGTACTTGAAAAATTTTTGTTGGTTACAAATTCTCTCTATATATTTACATGGTCCATCACTGAATGCGATAGGCACCTATAATGGGTCAAATACTATGGGACATACATGCCATACAGTGCCACTTCCAATGTCCTCAAGGGGACAGAAATATACACATAAAATATACGGAAGATTGGTCAAACAGACAATGAGTAATGCTTATAAGGAAATACATTAGAATTTCGGCAAGAGGGCATTTGACTGTGTTCTGAGATGGCCAAGGAAAGAATTAGAAAACAATGGGGTTTGGCCTGCACATTTCTGCACATGCACCCCAGAACTTAAGGTATAATAAAAATAAATAAATAAACAATGGGGTTTAGATTAGGCTTCAAAGAATGGGGAAAGGGAGAAGTGTAGATGAAAGGAAGCAGATTTCCAGCAAGGTAACTATGTTAACTAAAAGTCATTTCTTAGAGATGAAAATGGAAAATGTTATGATTATTGGGGAGATATAGGTTCCATAGGATATCAACAGTAGAGAATAAAAGACGATAGATCAAAATGGAAAGATGGCTGACCAAAATTTTAGACTTTATTCTTTATTCCTTCACAAATTATTGTAAAGATACTAATGGTTATGTAAAAACCATGTTCATGGAGATTGATCTTGTGTGTGACTAATATATTGCAGAAGAAGAAGGAGATAGGGATTGCGGTTAGGAGACTTTTACAACAGTCCAGGCCCCTTGAAAAGTTAAAAAAGACCGATATAAGTCCTGACAGTGAAAAAAAAAAAGAAAGAAACCGTACATTTTATTTAATATAACAGCTTTAATGAGATATAATTCACATACCATAAAATTCACTCCTTTAAAATGTACAATGCTATGTTTACAGTATCTTCTCAGCTATGCAACAGTTGCCACTAAATGTAGAGCATCTTTATCATCCATGAGAGAAACCCCGTATCAATTAGGTCACTTCCCATGCCTCCTTTTCCCCAGACCCTGGCAACCACTAATCTCCTGTGTGTGTTTATGGATTTACCTATTCTGGACAATTTAGGTGACGGAATCAAATAAGTCCTTTTGTGACTGGCTTTTTTCACTTAGCATGTTTTCTAGGTTCCTCTTTGTGTGTAAACTTTTTATAGGTTTTGATTAAGTAGCAGTGCCTGTTTCATATAAATCTTTAGTCAATCTTAGTTACAATCTTAGTTACTAAGTATGGTATGTCTACGTTATTATTTCAAATCTCCTTTTCTTAAAAGTTGTACTACTGACTGAACAACATTAAGTACATAGGTGGCTGGTAGTACACAAGTAGACTTAGCCAAATTAGGGATAAGTGGTACTTCTTAAGGGTTCTTTAAGTATAATTTTGTGACTTGAGGAAGTGAAATATTTTTTCTCAGGTACAAAATTGAGCCTGTCTCAGCGCTATAGCCACAACCCAAAAAGTTACTTAATATGAAATGAATGTTGGACTAGATATGATCTAAACTTCTCTCACTAACTAAAAAATTATTTGTGTTCAGATAATTAGCAGAATATTTTCCCTGACCTACATCAATCTTCAGTCTTAGCATTATTGATGAACAGTTGTTATACAGTTATTTTAAACTTATGATTCACTGTCCATCATAGAAATATGATTTCAAAACTATTTAATGTTTTCTTTGTGACAAGCAAGCCAATATTTATCTGATAACTTTAATATCTATTGCAGATAAAAAATTTTCTGGTTTTGCTCTTTAAAATGTAGATATTTTTTCCCTTTCTCTCAAAGTACAAGTATTTTCATTAAAGTTTCCTGCCTTTGGCACTTGGACATACCACACTTTTTAATACAAAAATATCTATTGCATTTATCATTACATTTTGCTTTTTCAGAAAACTAAAACTTCTGTCACTTAAGGCAAATAATAGTATGAAAAACAACTGTAGATGAGGCTCCACACTCGTCTACCAAGAATGACAGAGTGTCATACCCAAAGATATTCTTCTTTATATACATTCATAAGAATAAGGACTGGAGTCGAATTGTTTTCAGGCTTTCAATGTGAATTTTGTCTGAATATATATAAGTTAAACATTTCTGAGGCAGTTATTTTCTATTACAGATACCTTCACAATGAATTAAAAATATGTTACTTCTATAATGGACTCATCCTGAGGCCAATATGCATATAAGTATATATTTCTTTACACTATGAGATATCTTTAACACAAATCGTGAATACTATTATTGCCTGAAACTCTTTAAAAGTGGAGGGGGAGAAGTGTTTGAAAATGTTGAAGAAGAAATTAGTAATTGTCTATATAATGACCTCCTAGTCAGTACAAAAACATTATTGAAAAAATATAAGAAAGGGGGAAAAAGCAAGTTCAAATATAATGTACAGATAGTTGTTAAAAGTGAGCATTTTTATTATAACATATTATTCTATAGAGAGCAAAATGTATAGGTGATGACATAAATATTAATGAATGCAGTTAGCTGTTATCTCTATGTCATAGCAAATTGTTCAATTTTTATACATCTCTGACTTGGAAAGATTTAGTTAGAAATCAAGATTTAGGTTTAGTTATAAATTTCAATTTCTAATCAAATTCCTTACTCAATTTTTATATTTATAAAATAAACTTCAATTTATTTTATGTCTTATTCACTTGTCTCTCTTTCCTTCTTTGGCTTTGGCTTAATATTAACTAGCACATAGCCAGTTAATATTCTTCAGAAGATGTTTGGAATAAATATGTTGCAAAAATGTGCTCCCCAAATAAAGTTGCAACAGTGAAGTGAACAAATGTATCAACTATACACATATTTTGAAGACATAAAGTAAACCCTCCCCCTAGGTCAAAAATAGTGGCAGGCAGTTTCCTAAGAGAAAAAACTAATGGCTTCATATAAAATTTTCTGAGATGATATGAAGATAAGTGTTAAATGACCATGTTTCTTTTTTGGCTTAATTATGTTCCTTTTCAAAATGTATTGTTAACTCTTATTTTGTAGGATGAAGAAGACTAAGCAATTTCTGGACATTCACCCCTCTGGAGGCTTAGATTTCATAGTGTGAAAATGAATGTGCTATATATTACATTACACTCTCTGAATAAAATCCTGATTACCTACACAACAAGGACCACAGGGGGCATGGGATAGAATTATGAAATCAGTTATGCAATATGCATTTAGAACAGAAGTAACTCTGCCCAAATAACCCAGGAGGAAGAAAAGGACGTCTCCACAAGGGCAAGTACACATAGAATAACTGCAAAGCAACCAAGAACTTCAAGGCACACTAAATTGGCCATCATTATTTTAATGAGCTGGCTGTAATTTTTAAAAGCATTTGCTTTTGTAGGCAGATGCATAAAATCTGTTCTAATGGGGTCGTTTATTAATTTGCCTAAAAATTATTTCTTGTGACAAAAGCCTAATGGATTTAATAGAATGCATCTTTAAGTAGCAGGGCCTAAAATTTGTGTGTGTGTGTGTCTGTGTGTTTAATTTCAAATCTTTCTATTGTGCATTGCACCAAAATTTTCCCTATTAATCATCTTTTCTTATGTTCAAATTATTAGAACTCTAAATTCAATAAGGTTTTCTATGATTGTTGTTTTGGTTACTGAGAACCTAATGTTTTTATATATTGCTTTCCACTTGACCTTCTTTAGATCTATGTTCTATTCTTTCACACTATGAAAGACTGCCTGACCTCGTCATTGAAAGTCTCCAAGCTTATTACTCTCTGTTTCCCTTATCTACTTTATCTGTCTTCAATGCACTTATTACCTTGTTTATGTGTTTTCTCAGTAGGAATTAAGCTTCATAAGGGCCTCTGCCCTTTGCTCAGTGCTGTCACCCTGGAGACTGGCATATGGTAGGTGCTCAATAAATATTTAGGGGAATGAATAAAAATACAAAAGCTAGACAAACGGAATTCATTCCAATTCACTTTCAAAATGCTGGTCATTTTTTTTAAAGGGTGTAATCATCAGCTTTAGTGCACTTCCATCTGAGGAGTTATCTTTATGGATGTTCTCTACAATCATTCAGCATTGTCCTAGTTTAGGCCTTCATTTTATCATACTCAGATTCTGCAACAACCTCTTAGTGGTTCTTTTTTGGTTTCAGACTTCTTAACTTCAGTCTGATTTTACAATATTTCTGGATATCTTTTTAAAGTGAATAAGGACCATGCCACCATCCCGTGTATGCTCCTACCAGCCACATGCCCGGACACGAGATGAAGGTGTAAATTCCTGTCTTTTTGGTAAGGTTACATGTTATTTCATTAAAACATTAATCATGCTTATTCTGTATCTCAGCAATACCTTTTTTGAAGGTCATTTTTATTAAAGCAAAATTCCCAGTATGGTACTGGTAGACACCCAAGAATGTTTGACACAGCTTTGCTTATAATTGCAACAAATTGGAAACAATCTGAAATCCAATTATCCACCAAAAAGCAATGATAAATCCATATTATGGATCATTATGCAGGTAGCACAAAAAAATGAAGTAGATATTTATGTACTAAACAAAAGGAATGTCCATGTACAAGTAGAGCAAAAATTAAGTTTCAGAGTAATGTTTCTAATACCTTATTTTTTAAGGGAAGAGAGAGAAAGAGAGAGAAGAATAAAAAGAGAGAAAGAGAGAGAGGAATAAAAAGAGAGACAGAGACAGAGAGAGGAGGAGAAAGAATGCTATAACAACAAATTTGAACTTCATACATGATTTCATAATTAAAATTTTAAAATGTGTATTTGATCAATGTCTTTTAAGTTAAATGTACAATAAGTTTCAGAGTGATGTCTCTAATATCTCATTTTTGAGAGAAAAGAGAGAGAGAGTGAGGAAGAAAGAGAGAGAGAGAGAAAGAGGAGGAGAAAGAATGCTATAACAACAAATTTGAACTTCATACATGATTTCATAATTAAAATATTAAAAATATTAAAATATGTATATTTGGTCAATATCTTTTAAGTTAAATGTACAATATCTCGCTCTATGGTAATATATGTGCTTTAAAATGTAGGAAAAACAGATGCTTAAATATAGAAAGAGCTTAAAATTACACACATTTTTTGTGTGTTAATGAGAAAGCTGATATTGAAAAAAGTTATTGGACAAAGGTCACGTAGTATGTTTAAGGTAAAATTAGAGATAAACTTATATCTCTTGACATTTAGACTGGTAATCTTTCTAATGAGCCTTGTTACCTCTCAAGGAGAATATTTGCTTCTTGTTTGGGCTTGAGTTTGCTTAATTATTATTGATTATAATGTCAATTATATGCAGAACCAGAGAATACTTTGTCAAGAATAAAAATGCCACCAAAAAGCCAAAATAATTAGATTTGTATTGATTTAATTTGAAGAAGGAACTATAACTTTTTTTAAAAAGTGTGATTAAAAATTACAATTAGATAAGATGATGAATTTTAATATACTTTAACACATTAATCACATAGAAAGCATTTCAAAGTTATTCAAGTTTACAGGGAATAGAAAACAATGTGCCTAAGCTGAAATTTAAAAATAGACTGCATATTGTTATGACTGTCATCACAAGTAATTGAATGTGCCAACTGATTTCTGTGATCAATTATCACATGGTAATATAGCTGTGACTTCAGATTCACCTATATTGCATACTGTCTAGACATGGGCTCAATTTAAAGTGTCATAAATACCTTTTTTGTTTGTGTACATAGAATATATGTGGAACTGGACAAAACGAAAGCCAAATAAAATGCTTCAGAAATTATATTTTACCCTAGACTACTCTCTGCCACGCATTAATGGCTGTATTTAGAATAGTTTCTGATTTATTTAGAGCTTTGCAACTGCATTTTTATCAGGTAAAATATATGACTTCTCACATATCAGAAAGCTTTGATGATATGATATTGAAATACAAAGTCATTGCTTTTGCCTTGGTTAAAAAAAAGAGAGAGTAGGGGGGACAGCAAACCAAAGTTTCCCTAAAATCCAAAAGAAGAGTGATAAAACATCTTTGTATTTTTTGATTGCCAATTCAGCTATTTGGTAACTATAAGCAGGAGCTGTCTGAATAGGAGAGTGCAGTATTAGTACCCTTAAAAAGATAAAGGAAATGTTTATGACCCTGATTTGAATGCAGTGTGTATTGTGCATAATCTATGGGACAGTGACATTGGGAGATGCATGGACTCTGGCTTTGAATTCCTTAAAACTTTCCAGACCTATGAGATACTCAATAATATTTTTTATAAAATATATATTCATAAAGATAACATATAAGTATTAGCACATGCCAATGCAGTCATTGTGCTAGCATTTGTATGTTTTTTGTATGTTATTCAGACACATGTATTATTTATACATATAAATAACATTTATGCCTATAAATACACATAAATATAAGCATGTATTTATAGGTATAAATAACATATGTATAAGTAACATGGAAATATGTATTTGTAGGTTATAAATAACATGTATAAATAACACATCAATACCATATAAATGTTATTTATATGTATGAATAACACACAAATAACATATAAATACTAGCACAGTGACTGCACTTGCTTGTGCTAATATGTATGTTTATTTTTACACATATGTTTTATAAATAAGTACATATTTATAAAATATTTATAAAATATGCACATTTTATAATATTTATAAATTTTTATATATTCATAAAATATGTATATTATATATTTATAAAATATTTATAATATATAGGTTATTTATACCTGTAAATACATATTTATATGTTACACTATTTATATACCATATAAATATATGTTTCTATATAACATATATGAAATAACATATAAATATGAATTTATAAGTATAAATAACATAAATATCTATATGCTACATAAATATTAACATGTTTTATAATATAAATTATCAATATAAATTAACATATATAGTGTAGCATATAAATACTATGAAGTCTTACTTAAGTCTTATTTCATAGCAAGTTTATGTAACACATAAATACTTAATATAATTATATAGTAAACCTGACTTCCTATGAAGTAAGACTTCATCCAATACTTTCAACCACTAAAACCAGATGAGTCTATCTTAAAAAGCCTTTATGATTGAGATGGATCTTTTTTTTTTTTTTTTTTTTGAGACAGTGTCTTGCTCTGTCGCCCAGGCTGGAGTAGTTCAGTGGTATGATCTCGGCTCACTGCAACCTCCGCCTCCTGGGTTTAAGCGATTCTCCTGCCTCAGCCTCCCGAGTAGCTGGGATTACAGGCATGCCCCTCCACACCCAGCTAATTTTTGTATTTTTAGTAAAGACGGGGTTAAGCCATGTTTGCCAGGTTGGTCCCGAACTCCTGACCTCAGGTGATCCGCCCACCTCGGCCTCCCAAAATGCTAGAATTACAGGCGTAAGCCACCAAGCCCAGCAGAGATGGATCTTGAGTACAGCATTAAGTAAAAAGCTTTTAAGAGAATGGACCCCAAGAGGCTTTGAGGTAGAGGAGGGTGAATCTAGCAAAGTCATTGAAAGAAACATACTTATTGATGTGGAGGAGGTTAAGATCTGTTGATGAGAACAGATAATGAGTTAGTAATTAATTGGACTTTACATCTAATGCTTTGAATCTACCAGAGGATTCTAGAAAGGAGTAGCCATTGTATTAAATAAAGACTGAAAATGAATACATTTTTATTATAGCAATGGTTGTGAAAGTGAAAAGAGTGAATTAAAAAGATAAAGTAAATTTGTCAGATTAGACTATCCTATATAAAATATTGATTTTCTTTTTTTTTAATTATACTTTAAGTTTTGGGTACATGTGCACAATGTGCAGGTTAGTTACATATATATACATGTGCCATGTTGGTGTGCTGCAAACATTAACTTGTCATTTAATATTAGGTATATCTCCTAATTCTATCCCTCCTCCCTGCCCCCACCCCACAACAGGCCCTGGTGTGTGATGTTCCCCTTCCTGTGTCCATGTGTTCTTATTGTTCAATTCCAAACTATGAGTGAGAACATGTGGTGTTTGGTTTTTTGTCCTTGCGATAGTTTGCTGAGAATGACGGTTTTGAGCTTCATCCATGTCCCTACAAAAGACATGAACTCACCATTTTTTATGGCTGCATAATATTCCATGGTGTATATGTGCCACATTTTCTTAATCCAGTCTATCATTGTTGGACATTTGGGTTGGTTCTAAGTCTTTGCTATTGTGAATAGTGTCACAATAAACATATGTGTGCATGTGTCTTTATAGCAGCATGTTTTATAATCCTTTGGGTATACACCCAGTAATCGGATTGCTGGGTCAAATGGTATTTCTAGTTCTAGATCCCTGAGGAATCGCCACACTGACTTCCACAATGGTTGAACTAGTTTACAGTCCCACCAACAGTGTAAAAGTGTTCCTATTTGTCCACATCCTCTCCAGCACCTGTTGTTTCCTGACTTTTTAATGATCGCCATTCTAACTGGTGTGAGACAGTATCTCATTGTGGTTTTGATTTGCATTTCTCTGATGGCCAGTGATGATGAACATTTTATAGATTCAATGCCATCCCCATCAAGCTACCAATGACTTTCTTCACAGAATTGGAAAAAACTACTTTAAAGTTCATATGGAACCAAAAAAGAGCCCACATTGCCAAGTTGATCCTAAGCCAAAAGAACAAAGCTGGAGTCATCACACTCCCTGACTTCGAACTATACTACAAGGCTACCGTAACCAAAACAGCATGGTACTGGTACCAAAACAGACATATAGACCAATGGAACAGAACAGAGCCCTCGGAAATAATGCTGCATATCTACAACTATCTGATCTTTGACAAACCTGAGAAAAACAAGAAATGGGGAAAGGATTCCCTATTTAATAAATGGTGCTGGGAAAACTGGCTAGCCGTATGGAGAAAGCTGAAACTGGATCCCTTCCTTACACCTTATACAAAAATTAATTCAAGATGGATTAAAGACTTAAATGTTAGACCTAAAACATAAAAACCCTAGAAGAAAACCTAGGCAATAACATTCAGGACATAGGCATGGGCAAGGACTTCATGTCTAAAACACCAAAGGCAATGGCAACAAAAGCCAAAATAGACAAATGGGATCTAATTAAACTAAAGAGCTTCTGCACAGCAAAAGAAACTGCCATCAGAGTGAACAGGCATCCTACAGAATGGGAGAAAATTTTTGCAATCTACTCATCTGACAAAGGGCTGATATCCAGAATCTACAAATAACTCAAACAAATTTACAAGAAAAAAACAAACAACCCCATCAAAAAGTGGGTGAAGGATATGAACAGACACTTCTCAAAAGAAGACATTTATGCAGCCAAAAGATACATGAAAAAATATTGATTTTCTTGCAAAATAATGCTATTTAACTAAAATAATATTTTAATAAAAACAATTTAATTGAAAATATTTTAAATTGATACTAATGTATTTTTATTACAAGTTGTTTGGCTTCTGTTTCCTCCTTGCTCCTCCCTGCTAATCATCTTTCTCCCTCCTTCCTAAATACCTCCAGTTTCAAATCTCATGCATTAAACTATACCATGCATTTTCTGTGTTTGCTGCACTTACCTTGTGAGTCTTAACTTTCTTACCTTCATTCCTTAAAGAGTGTAGTTTCTGGTTCTTTGTTATTTCTTCCCCTTTTTCCTACTCGTGAACATCATTCTACCAATTCTTCTCTTCCTCTTGCACCATTATTTTATTTCTTACTACTGGATAATTCCAAAAATTACACAAACTCTTCTATATTAACACAGAAAAGCAAAACACACACAAACACACACACACACACACACACACACACAATAAAACCTCTCTTGACCCAACATTTCCCTTAAGCTCCATACTTTATTCTCTGCTCTCCATTTAAAGGAATAATCTTTGAAAGAATTTTCTATTCTTGATATCCACAAATACTACTCTTTCTTTCTCTCTCAACTCATCTTAGTTTGACCACTTCACCATTTCTTTTTTGTATAGGTCACTAATAACTTACATGTTGCTAAATTCAATCCAGTTTTTAATCTTCATATCACCTGTCTTGTCATCAGCATTTAACAGAGATCACTCCATTTTCCTTGACACACCTTCTTCACTTGGTTTCCAGGACATCACTCTCTTAGTTTTTCTCCTACCTCACTGGGTGGCCCTTCATGGTCCCCATTGTTAGATTCCACTCATCTCCCAAATCTCTCACATTGGAGTGTACAATTTCAGCTCCAAGCCTTCTCTGTCTGAACTCACTCCTTTTGCAATATTCTCAACTCTCATAGCTTTAATTACCATTTATTTGATGATGATTCAAAAATTTTATATACAACTTAAATTTTTTCTGAAACTCCAAATTTGATTATAAACTACCTATTGGATGCCTATTAGATTCACTTAGAAATTTAATAGGCACCTCAAATTTAACATGCCCTCAAATAAATTTCTAATCTTTTCCCCACGTCGTATTCCTCAAGAGCTGTTTCCTACCTTAGGTAATGGATCAGTCCGTTCTCACACTGCCATAAGCATACTACCTGAGACTGGGTGATTTATAAAGAAAGGAGGTTTAATTGACTCACAGTTCCACATGGCTGGGGAGGCCTCAGGAAACTTACATGGGCAGAACTTTACATGGGCAGAGGGAGGCCTCAGGAAACATGGGCAGAACCTGGAGGGGAAGCAAGTCACATCTTACATGGTGGCAAGAGAGAGAGAGTGCAGGGAAAATTGCCATGTTTAAACCATCAGATCTCATGAGAACTCCCTCACTGTCATGAGAACAGCATGGGGGAACCGCCCCCATGATCCAATCACCTCTCACCAGTTCTCTTCTTTGACACGTGGGGATTACAATTTGAGATTAGATTTGGGTGGGGACACAGAACCAAACCATATCAGATAATAAATATTCTACCAGTCCAGTATATCAGGCCAAAAATTTTGGATTTTCCTCTTTCACATCTCACATCCAATCTATCCACAAATCTTAAAGACTCAACCTTGAAACTATAAGCAGAATTTGACAACTACTCATCACTATCCTCCTGGTCCATTTCATCATTGTCAATAATCTACCAGTAGGATATGGATAGTCTTCATATCTCCATTCTTGTCCAACTACAGTCTCATTTCCACTTAGCTGAAAGTTTATCATTTCTTAAAATAATCTATTTAATCACTTTATGCTCAAAATCTTATAACATCATCCCATTTCATTTAGAAATTTGTATTATGGCCTACTAGCTGCATCACATTACCTCTCTTACCTTATATCCCATCATCTAACCCCCTCACATTTGATTCAAGACTTGTCGGCATCTTTACCATTCCTAGAGAGCACATAGGCTCACATTTCAGGATACTAGCCCCTTTGTCTAGAATATTTATCCCTAGTTATCTTTATAAATTGCTTCTTTGCCACCTTTATGTTTTTGTTCAAATGTTACATTCTCAAGGAACCTGCTTTAAAATAAAAATTTTCTGTCCCAGTACTGTACTGCCTTCTCTCTCTCTCTTTTATTATTTTTTAAATGTACATTGCATTTATCATCATCTAGCATGCTATATATTTTACTTACTGTCTGTCATCCCAAATAGAGCATGAACTATTGTATTAGTTTCCTAGGGGTGTGAGAACAAATCACACAAACTTTGTGGTTTAATATCAAAGAAATTTATTCTCTCACAGTTCTGGAAGCCAGAAGTCTGAAATCAAGGTGTCAGTAGTGCCACACATCCCCTAAAGGCTCTAGAGGAGAATCCTTTCTTTTTTTCTTTTTTTTTTTCTCTTTTTTGAGAAGGAGTCTTGCCCCTTAGCCCAGGAGTGCAGTGGTGCAATCTCGGCTGGCTGCAACCTCCGCCTCTGGGATTCAAGTGATTCTCCTGCCTCAGTCTCCTGAGCAGCTGGGATTATAGGCACCCACCAGCACACCTGACTAATTTTTTGTATCTTTAGTAGAGACAGAGTTTCACCATGTTGACCAGGCTGTTCTCAAACTCATGACCTCGTGATCCACCTGCCTTGGCCTCCCAAAGTGCTGGGATTACAAGCATAAGCCACCACGCCTGGCCGAAGAGAATCCTTTCTTGTCTCTTCTAGCTCTGGTGGCTCAAGGAGGCATTCCTTGGCCTGTGTCTACATAACTACAATCTCTATCTTCACATGACCTTTTCCTCTTTTCTCTGTGCCTTCTCTTCCATCTCTTATAAGGATGTGTGTCAGGTTAGGAGTCTGAGCAATAAGCAATAGTGAAAAACTATAATTGAGGGAAGGACAGGAGGAAGTACAAGCCATAGACTTGGTACTCTATTTAAGCAAATCCTTGGGGACTGCACAAGCAAGGTCAACTCTCCACATGGAAATTTCATGGATACCAAGTTATACATAGACTACACTACAGCACGGAATATTGTCCAAAGTACACTCTATGATGAACTGATACTTGGGTTTAAGATTATGTTTGAAGCAGACATGTTATTATTTTTTACAACACTGAAGAAAGAGTTAATTGTAAAATTTAACCAAGAGTTGAACAGAACTCATATCACCAAATGAGTTAATATTGGTAATATACTTTGAATAGTGCCTGTCACATAGGAAGTGCTACATAAGTGGTTGTTAAATAAAATAAATAATATGCTGAAAGGAAATCAAAATAGCTCTGAAATGAATACACACACATATGTATTGCTGAATCCAAATGTATGTTTATCAAATTATTTAAATATGTCTTTCATTCTAAGTTTTAAATAGTTTATTGTTGACATTACCACTATGATTTACTTTACCTGTTAATTGAAAATATATTCAGAGTCATCAAAACCGTATCCTTTTTAAAATAAGCAGAAAAGCTTAAGTTGATACTTACAAACTCTCATAATGTTTAAGCACCTTCATTGATTTGTGATAGAGTAGCTAGTTGATATTTTATGAATGCTTATTATTGTTTTTGTTAATTTACTAAATGGACATACAGATATCTCTTTGTATAAGTGTTTAGTGGATATCTGTATTGAGCCTGTTTTGTCCTGCTCTGAACCCACTAGGCTGACCACACACACAGAGCTTTTTCTTTTTACGGTCAGTGAAAGAAACTCTATGGTCTATCTGTCTATCTATCTATCTATCTATCTATCTATCTATCTATCTATCTAACAAAATATTAGCCTGAGCTTTCTAAACTGTAGACAAAATGTTTCTTGGAACCAAATTTTGATAAGTTTGTATATTTTTACACACTGTCTTGGCATATTCTACAATGTAAGCATTAAATAAGATTCTAAGATTTCCTGTATCTGTTCATTTTGCCATATGTATGTTAAATTATTCCAGAGAAATAAATATTTCTACTAAGTCTGAAAACTGTGAACCACAGTTCATTATTTGTTGAACTATTGTTTTATATTTACTCTAATATTCACAGATGCTGACAAGAAATATTAAATGTAGTCTCTTCTGAATTCAAAAAACTTATTTTAAATAATAAAAAACTATTGTTACCCAACTAATTATTATAAGTTAGTATTTACAAAACCCTCATAACTAGATCAATTTGTGTGTGATATGCAAAGAATTTTATCTATAAGCCTACAGGAAGAGTGATAATTTATTCCTTCTTGGTTGGCCATTCTATTGCAAAGATATATAACTTTCTTAATTTGCTCCCAGAATACATGATACCTGATCATTTACATGAAAGAATATTTTTATAGACATTTAAGACCAGCGTATTCTAAAGAAAAGGTCATTTTTTCACTTGAATTACAAAGTAACTCAGCTCTACTAATGAAACCTATGACTATCAACAGTATCCAATTAATTTACAGTTGAAAATAGAATAATTTTTGTCAACACTTTCAACTAATGAAACCTGACTCCTCTCTTAACTCGGCATGTAACTCTCCTTACCCATCACCTTCATGTATGAGCTAGGCTAATGTTATCCCCTGTGCCCTGTGTAGGAAGGATCTGTGCTTAAGTAATACACTACTTTTGCTACTGGGTTTTAGGTTTCTGACCTATTCCTCTATTTCATTCTTTATTTCTCACTCTCCCTTCCCCAGCTTCTTTTACATATATACACTATATACATGCATTATATTTTCTTATGCCTTTATTCATCTAAATCTACAGAAAATATCTTAAAAGGTCTGCTTGTAATTATTTCTCCATAGTCTTTGGAATGATAGCTTTCAGTAATTACATAATTACAGCATAATCATTACATAATCATAACAAGTTGAAGAAGGCTTTTTAGAATGGGTTCAGGAATCTTCCTCTGAAGATGTTATTCTTTTTTTTCAAAAACAGTCAAAGACTAATGAATAATGAGAAATTTTTTCCCCTAAATGTGTATTATCAATACCTCTACTGTGTTTTGCCAGCCTGCTAGTTTGTAAAGGGGGAAAATAAACCGAAGTTAAGTCAAGTTAATGGTGAGAAACTGTTTTTGTTCTGATGCATTTAGGGAACTGGATCTGGATTAGAAAGGATCTGGATCCTGGTTCCATAAGGTATCCTCTAAGTAGAGGTTTGATCAGGAAACCAGATACAGCTTTACCATATTTCAAGCAGGAAGAGACTTAAAAGGGGGATTAGAGACATAAAACTGTCAGAAGGCTGAGGGAATTAAGGTCAGGGAAGCCAACATCGGATTATTGCTAAATATATTTGTCAGATAAGTCAAAACAATACTGTTTAGAAAATAACAAATTATAAACCAGTGGGGAAATACCCCAATGATTTTAGCTCTCTGGAGTCCTGAAGTGGTGATTTGTAGAAGGATGCAGAGAAGCCCTAGCAAATCCCTTTCACGTTTAGCTGCCAAAGTTCCTGAGCCTTCCTGGCTTTTGGAACAATAATAGTTCTGCTTCTCTTCCTCTGTCCAAATCTTTCCCATGAAAATTAAACCAGAATCTTTCTAATACGTGAGTCTGGAAAATGTAATTTCTAGTCTCCCAGCTCCTTTAAGTACAGGATCAAGCTTAGAAGGGCAGGAATATGGCTGATTAGCAGCTTACAGTACATGTTAAATTTGCTTAAGTCATGTTGATGGCTACTGAAGTTTAAAAGATTGTTAGTAAATTATAAAAATTAATCTATAGAAGCCAATCTACAATGTGTTTAATTTATCCAACAAGTCCAAGAAAGAGAACTAACTCTTATCCATGGCAGTACTTTCCTAGTATATTAGGGTGATATTAGGATGATATTAGATTTGTTAGAAATGTAATATGACTATAAAATTTCATTATATTCAATATTTATGTAGACAATTGAATGTTTATTTCAAATAATTCAAAAGTCCAAGTGACTTTTATTCAATATCAGTAAAAAAAAATCAGCAATGTTCTTAAAGGAATATTTTTTTCGGAACGTATTTTGTTGTTGCTTGTTTGTGTGTTTTGCCCACTTTTCAGGAATAGATTTCATTGTCAACTTAAAAACTCTAAAGAACATTCACATGAAGGCTAATAATGTATAAATGATGACATTGTGAGAAAAGTGAATTATGACAATCATTCAATTGAGGTTGGTGTTAGAATTTCAAAGTGAATAAGAGAAGCATATAACTCACAGTTCCAACAGACTTAATAAAGAGGTTTACAGTTTAGTAAAAGAACCAGTGAACAAATATTAGGACCTTTAATCTTGACTTGCAAGAGGCCTTATTAAGAATAGTGTACAGAAAAAGGGCTTGTGGGAGCCAAATGTTAAATATCACTTCTGCAAATTAAAGATTAATCAGGCATGCCTTACGTAGGTAGCATTTATTGCACTAACGTTGCAACCTAATAAAACTTTCAGAGCTGCTAAAAATGCTTCGTTTATGACAAAGAAGTATCTGCTTAGGAAATTAAATAATATGGTCCAGTTATCTTCTCAAAGCTAGTATAACCTAAACAAGAAATTGTTAAACAAGACTGGAAATTATTAAACAGGAAAATTCTGATCATTGGCAGCTCAGGGAGCTGTTAATGGTGTCACACAAGAAATGCCTTCTTATTCATAATTTCATTAGTAGTAAAACCATTTTTAGCTTGGAATCCAATTAGGCAGCATAGATAGCTAACAAAAGAAGTGTAATATAACTCTCCTCACAGCCACAATCTAGGCATTTTTTGTGACATTAGGCACACATGTGGGCAGACTAGAAAGGCCCAAATCTAGTTTCTTTTAAAAAAAGCAGCAGGCAGTTTGTAGAAATACTGGTGGGAGCAGGCCTCCCTGGGACTCAATTCATAATGACTTGGTATAAACGAGCACATCTCTGAGTCCATTAGCGAAATTTATACTAATCTGCAAGTAATGATCCCCATACAAGTGAATCAATCCCAGAAGAAATGGAATAAGATGTACTGATGATCAGCAAAAATTGGACAATATGATGAGAAGGAACTGGCAAATAACAGATTTTTCTTGGCCAACATCTTTAAAAATTCTCATTAGCATCTTAACGAAGAGAAAAAGTTTATATCAGAGTATGCTGTATTGTGCTTTGTAGTTTGGTGTATATAATCATGCTTAAATTTATGTCTAGAAAAATAATATCATTACAAAATGTCGGCTCAGTTATCTTCATTTAACAAAGGCCAGGGGTTATATATCTGAACAGTTGTGGAGACCCCTGGTCAAAGCAGATTCTACTTCATTGCTACTGTTTCATGTTTCTGATGACCAAAAGAGATGAAACACAGATTACTGTAACAAAAAACGCTTATTTTAGTTCAGGCATGCTGTAGTTTTGTAACTCAGCTTGTCTGATATATTTTCCATCAGAGTTAGAGATAAATTTTTATTTCAAAAAATATTATTAGAGTAGAACTGCATCTTTCAAGGTTAAAAAAAAGTTTTGTTTTATTATAGCGGAGAGTCTGGGATTTTCTTACTTGTTAAATTGGCTTCACACAAGGGAATCAATATATTTGAAAACATCATTTTTCACCGATTGATGCCTGCAAAATAGCAGTCTTCTGAGTAATCTTATTTTCAAATCCTCATTTGATAAATAAGAATAAATTGTTAGAATGAAATCTAAATTGCTTTATGTCATTTCTCAGAGTGAAGCAATTTATGTATGATAATATACGGATCATTTGAAAATACTCTTTAAAAATAAAACAAAGTATATTACTTTGGAATCGTCTAAATATTCTGAATATTTTTATAGTATGTAACAGTAATTTTGATTCTAACATAAACAACATAAGTAGATATTACTTTTATAATTTTATATATACACATACATATAAGCACATTATATTCTATATTATAGTTGTTTAAAGAGCACTTCATTATGTAGGACAAGGAGAAGATGTGAAAAAGAGACATTTTACAATTAATTTTTGCAACTTAAAAATGATGAGCTTCATATTCATTTGGGAACATGAGGTAGTATGAATATTCAACTTTCATGAAAAACTATTTCAAGAGTATTTGCTCACAGACAAGATGGGGAATCATTCAGAGGGGGGATCCCTAGTGTGTGACAAGTTTACCATGGTCCAAAGTTAATTCCATAGAATACTTTCTATCTATCTATCTATCTATCATCTATGTATGTATGTAGGTAGGTATGTATGTATGTATGCATGTATATATGTATATATCTGTCTGTCTGTATCTACCTCATGTATTGTGTGTGTATACATATATGTAATAAAAGTAAATAACATCTACTTGTATATAAAAAGAAAAGATAAAGGGCAGAATGTCTCAGATCATTTAATAGGCTAATCTACATTGTGAATCTCAGAGAATGAAATATGGTAGGAATAATTTCCCAGATTTATTTGACTTTCCACCTCAGAGACCCCTTTCCTTGCTTTTCTCATCACAGCATCTCATGAAACTAGTGTTTATTGAACCTATAAGTACTGAATTAGACCTTAATCAATTATATTCCTGACAGAGATGACTACTTTCCTTCGTAGTACTTAGCAAATTATTCACATTTTCTATTGATGAAGACCACAAATTCCATTTGGTTTAGTGGCATTGAGAAAGTACAGCTTCAATTTGCATGATGGATTTTCAACTACAGCAAGATTTTAAAAATGGAGATGTTGACAGATAATATGCTTTTTTCTTGATGTCTTTTGAATACATTTGGGTGGCCTAGCAACTTCCCCATCCTCCTCCTCCATTTAAGTGTAAATTGTGTAATTGCTCCTTTAGAAATTCGCAAGGCCAAATGCCGGGAGGCTAAGCCAGGTAGGTGAAACGACTCTACCTCCTAAATTTATTAACCACTTTAGTGCAGCTGCCATGAGAACACAACCTTGAGAACAGGGACTAGGAGACATGGAAAAATAAATATTTTTTTCTGAAACCCCTTAGATGCAAACTAATTATCTGAATCTGGTGAGTACTTTAAGCATTTGAGGAAAAAAATGAGAAATAAGGAATAGAATTAAAATTTTAAAATAATTTACAGAAGTATAAAGGCAAAAGAGAGATGAAAATGTTGATTCTTATATTGTCATTGTCAAGTTTTATAAGACTTTAAATCTTGCAAAACAGATCCCTCCTAGCAATGGTGCACCTTAGGAGATAAATCTTGTAGCACTTCATATGGTGATAAACATTGCTAAATATCTTTCAATAATATTACAAGATTTTGTCTCTTAACAGATTAAATGAAGCCCTTTTTAAGAAGCAAAACCCACAAGAAAGAAAAAAAGAGGAAAATAGTCCTTTGTTTTAAATCTGCTCTGTGCTTTCAAGGGAAAAATAGTCTGCAAAACAGAATATATTTTTTCAGAAGTAGTGGTTTGATCTTTTCCGCCCATTTTTAATAGGCCAGGTCGTTTCAACCTCAGAAAAAATTTCAACCTTAAAAAATGTTCAATCTTTGATTCTAGCACGCTGTTGTCATCTCAAGGTAGGAATAAGAGGAGTAGTCAGGCACATTATTTTGTTAAATTCTACTTTTCCAGTAAGGTATAGAAAATAATAGCAGAGGAATCATTCAGGATTCTGGCTCCCCAATCCTGGCTATTACTATTTTGCTGTGTATCTTTTTATCTTGTGTTTGACTGCATTGAAGAAATCATTCTTAAATACAAAGTAAATGAACATTAATATTATCTAGAACACTCTGAATATTGTTCTATGGACAGCAAACTGATTAGAAGTCATTGTCCCTAAAATGCTACTGGTGAAACTAAAGGATGTTAATGCCCGCACCCAAGTCAGCATTTAATTTAGAAAGTCTTTCTTCTCTGTGGCAGTCTGTGTTAGAACATTCACTCTGATTTTTTCCAAAGACTTCATCTTATTTTTGAAATGGAATGGCACATCAAATAAGAGTAAAAATATATAAATCCTCATGAAGGCTAAAAAGCTGGGTATATATGAATGTTATATTAACAGTATATTTGGAAGTCACAAATACAAAAATGAAACTATAGTCAAATAGGAAAAGAATCTGCTGGTAAATGGCTTAAAATGAGCGTATGTTTTGCACTTTGAACATTTTATAGACGAATCTTTGTCAGAATGTTTCTTCTTACTGATATCTAAAACCAATTTTAAGTGGAAAGTGTTCACTGCTTCTGTTTTTTTCCCTCTGAATTCCTCAAAATAGGGTACAACCCTCTCCTTATTCCCCCAGCTCTTTTGGGACATTCTGCTATGGGTAGGCCTTACATTGACAGGTGCTATCATCACTTTGCCTAGATGTTGTAACTTTATCTGATTTTAATGGCTTCTGCCTAATGGATCTCAACTTTCTTTAAAAAGAATGTGGAGAAATGTGTCTATGAATACAGCACTCACATTGTGGACTAAGGATTTCACAGGTAATGCATGAATATGTTGTGTTCCCACTGTGCTCCCAAGACTTTGGGAATATCATATAATTGAGCCTGTGCTATACTGTAGTGGATTACAGACATTCCTGATTAATAGTAAAAAACTTTTGAAGACTGTACCCCCAGTATATTTATGCATCTTTTATAAATTATATACTTTTAACATATATTACATATATTTTTTTTAATAAGCAAGAAAATATATTTAAAAAAGAAGACAAGGGTCAGGTACAGTGGCTCATGACTGTAATACAGGCACTTTGGGAGGCCAAAGGAGGATCACTTGAGCCCAGGAGTTTGAGACCAGCCTGGGCAACATAGCAAGATCTTTTCTCTACTAAAAGTAAAAAAAAATAAAAAAAATTAGCTAGGCATAGTGGTGTGTGTCTGTGGTCTGAGCTACTCAGGAGGCTGAAGTGGGAGGATCACTTGAAGCCTGGGAGATCAAGGCTGCAGTGAGCCATGATTACACTACTGCACTCCGGCCTTGGTGACAGAATGAGATCATGTCTCAAAGTAAAAATAAAAATAAAAGAATATAAATTAAATAATATGAAAAATATTCTTTTAATCATTAATCAGAAATGCACAGTGACAATAGTATGACTATAGCTGTTTTATATTTTCAAAATTTTGATTTAATTCTTTGTGGTAAAGTTATTGGAAGTCCTATTCTAAGTTCTGTTTACTTCTGTACTTTATTTCCATAGCTAACATAAATGAAAAAGTTACTTCTTAAGAATACAAAGGTCTGAAAGTCTGTACAATATTGATAGGGTTTATTAAAGCAGTACATATATTTTTCTTTTTTTAACTTTTAAGTTTAGAGGTACATGCAGGTTTGTTATAAAGGTAAACACAGGATACATTTTTTTTTAATTATAAAAAACTTACAACTAATTTTTAGAAATTTGACTATAAGTTTTTAACTTTCCTGCTTTCAAACTGTTTTTCTTGTAAGTTTATTCGAATGCTAATGAATTTTTATATTTTTAAAGAATGCTTTCGAAACCCACTAAATCTCTCTATTTAAAAAGTTTAAAAATTCTATTTTCAGATTCTTTAAGAAATAGAAATGACTCACTTTCATTATTCAAACTAAAAATGATTTTAAAATATTTTAGGATAGTCTCTATAGCAAAAGGTTTTTTTTGCTCATTCTCGTTAAAAAATTACCTTTGAAAGGCGAGATTCAGTTTCTTATTAAAATTCATCTTGTAAAGTGAAAGAAACTAGAACAAAAAAGCTACATATTGTATAATTCCATCTATATGACATTCAGGAAAAGGCAAACTATAGGAGAGAACACAGATCAGTGACTGCAAGGGGTAGGGATGTAGAGAAAGGATTAACTACAAAGGGACCACACATGAAAAATGTTAAGATGATGGAATTGTTTAGTATGATTCTTTAGTTGCAGCTACATAACCCTGTCTTTGGCAAAATCACAGTGGGTGAAACTAACTATGCAAATTAAATAATCAACTGGAATGTCAAAAATCCCAAGAAAGAGGGCCAGCTGCAACAAACATGTGACACAACCTCACTGAAAAGGTGGGGAAAAGGGAGCTGACCTAAGTAACTTAGGAAACATTATGTCTGGCTTTTTATAATGCTAAAGACAAAAAAGAACTATATGTAAATGCTATACTCTACTTTCTAATTCATTTCTCACTGGAGTTGGCTTTAGCAATTCTGAAACTATTTTACATATGTACTGAGATTGAACCAGCAAGTAAATAAATGTAGATAATGGTAGCCAAGTTTCTCACTGCCAGAGAAAGTAAGTTATAAATAAACAGGGAGGGATTAGAATGAACCCCATACTGCTGGACTGGAGTAAAAGATAACAGTACGAACTCATATTTAGTTAATAGATGTATCAGATAACAGATAGAGAAATATAGGTATGTATATATGTAGGGTAGTACATAAATATATACCTTAGCCCTATCCACTGAGGCAGCCTAGAAGCAGTGGAACCTCAGTAACAATGAGCATACCTAACTAGTAATCTTATTTTTAAAAGACCACTCTCTCCAATGATAGGAAGCAGTGCTTCTTGGAGAAATAGCTGATTCTAGGGTTGGGGCAGGAAAAATACAAGATGAGACCAGGGGTGCCTCTAAGTGAAGTAGGAGCCAATCTGAAAAAGTTGCCAATGGCCAAAGCTGGAATAATTTGACCAATGAAATAAATACTGATAATATTGGATTATAACTCAAAGAGTAAAATAAACATCCATTGATAAATATTGCCATAAATTGATGGCTGAATAAATACATAAATTCAGAAGAAAACATGTTTTTCTTCAATAGAACTCTAAATAATGAATGGAGGAGGAATGAGAAAAATAGAAAAACACAGAATATCACAGTAATAAATGCTGCTCTATTGCAAGATCTATAGGTGAATTATAAAATTAATAGATGAATCTTTAAGGAGAATGAGAAAATTTGCATGACCATAAAGTATCTCCCCCAAAATACTAATTAATTAGCATGATGATTTTATACATATCCACAAATTCTCTAATACTCTTCCCTCCAGGAGGTGAAGCTTAATTTCTCTCCCTTAAGTGTGTGCTGGAACCAGTGACTCACTTCTAATGAATGTCATTAAGAAAACAGAAAAATAGTAACTTTGTAATAGAGAAATCTGGCAGACACCACCAGGTTAACCAAATATCAAGGTTAACTTTACTGGTAATAAATAATGTTGATATAAGTTACCATCTGATATAATTTGAAGAAAAGGATACTTTGCCAAAATCTGTAACCCTAGTCTAATCATGAGAAAATATCGGACAAACTCAAATTGAGAGACATTCTGTAAATATCTAGTTGGAACTCTTCCAAAGTGTCAAGGTCATAAAGAACAAAGAAGGGCTAAAATAAGTGTATAAAAATTATGCTGGGCATGGTAGCTCATGCCTATAATCTCAGCACTTTGGGAGGCTGAGGCAAGAGGAATGCTTGAGCCCCGGAATTTGAGATCATCTTGGGCAACATATTGAGACCCTGTCTCTGCAAAAAACAGAACACAAAACAAAACAAAACAAAACAAACAACAACAACAACAACAAAAAAACTACACAACTTAGCCAGAGGTGGTGGCATTTGCCTGTAGTCCCAGCTACTCAGGATGCTGAGGTGGGAGGATCATGTGAGCCCTAGAGGTTGAGGCTGCAGTGAGCTGTGACAGCACCACTGTACTCCATCCTGGGTGACAGAGCAAGATCTTGTCTCAAACAAACAAAACAAAATTACTAATGATCAGGTAAATGCAAATCACATTCACAGTGAACTATCACCTCACCCCAATTAGAATGGCAATTTAAAAAAACACACACAAAAAAAATGCTGAAGAAAGTGGAACATTTATACACTGTTGGTGAACATGCAAATTAGTGCCGCCATTATGTTATACAGTATAGAGGTTCCTCAAAAAATTAAGAATTACCATGTGATCCAGCAATCCTACTACTAGTATTTATCCAAAGAAGATGAAATCAGTATGTTGAAGAGATAAGATGCCTGCACTCCCAGGTTTATTGAAGCACTATTCACAATAGCCACGATAGACTTAAGTGTCTATCAATGAATTAATGAAGAAAATGTGGTAAATTTGGAATGGAAAAGTATTCCACTATAAAAAAGAATATAATTCTGTTGTATGCAGCAACATAGGTGAACCTGGAGGATAGTATGTTAGGTGCAATAAATCAGGCACAGAAAGACAAATACTGCATGATCTCACTCATTTGCAGAAGTTTAAAAAGCTGATTTCATATTTTATAAGCAAATGCATACATATGTATGTATGCATAATTATGTACAGAGTAGAATTCCTACAGGATAGGGAGGGTAGAGGTGAGAGGATGGGAATAGATTGGTCAAAGGGTACAAAATGACAGGTAGATAAGAGGGATAAGCTTTTGTGTTCTATTGCACAGTAGGATGGCTATAGGTAACAACATTGCATTGCATATTTCAACATAGCTAGAAGAGGTGATTTGGAATGTCCTCACCAGAAAAAATGATAAATATTTGAGGTGATGGATAAGCTAATTACCTTGATTTGATCATTACACAAAGTATACACATATCAAAACATCACAACGTACCCCCTCAATATGTACAATTATTATGTCAGTTAAAAAACATAAAACTTAAAAATAGCTGAGAAATTGTCACAGATTAGAAGATTAGAGGAGACTAGAGAGACATGACTAATTGCAATGTGCTATCCTGGATTAGATACAACAACAGAAAAAGTTCAGTCCTGGCAAAAACTTGTGAAATCCCAATGAAGTCTGTAGTTTAGTTAATACTGTTGTGGCAATGTTAATTTCTTACTTTTGATAAATGTACTGTAATTGTGTAAGATATCAACATTAGGGAAGCTGAAATCTTCTGTAAGTCTAAAACTACTTTTAAAACAAAAAGTTTTAAAAATTATATCACCTCATCATCTTGTAATAATCATCGTTAAATAATTTAATACATATAAAGATCTTAGGACAGTATACACACTATTCAATAAATATCAGTTGTTATTTTTATTTTTTATTCGATACTCATATTTGTAAGTAGGAAAGCTAAAAATTGCTTTCATTGAATAGGTCAAGAATTTTAATAATTTTTAATGATATTAAATTGAGATATTTTGTTAAGTGCTGAAAGGTATAAACAGAAAAACAAAAATAACTTTATTGACACAATCCAACCATATCCACTGTTAACTTTGTGTTCTATTTTCTGCCAATATTTTCTGATATAAATATGTATGCATTTGTGCGTAAAATATGATCAGGATAATTTTTTACCAAGCCCTGCTATAAAGGTGTCTTCCTCTGAAGGGGATAGCAATATCAATTAACAAATATGCACCATGAATTTTGAAAATATTTTATTTATGTAATTTTATATAATCATTACAATAATGTCGTGATGAAAGTACTCTTATTATGAATTTCGCTTTACAGAAGAAGAAAGTAAAGAACACAGAGGTTAAGGGAAGGTATCCTCATTACTAATAAGTGGTGGTGCCACGGCTTCTGCAGAAGAGACTGGTTCTAGATTCCATGTTGTTAGCTGCTGGACTGTATTGCTTTAACACATTTGCTTTTACAAGATATCCCAGGCACCCCACATTTGAAAACTTAAGTCATTGTTTAAATTTTGTGGACCCCTGGATCACATGAAGTGGTGCTACAAATTCCCATGAGTGCTGGCTGGTATTTTACAATGTCTCAGTCTGTCCTGTTCAGCTCAATGCCAAGGAAACGTTTCCTGCATGAACCTGGGAAGAGCAACGAACTTAGTTCTGCTCTGTCTTACCTCTCCTGCGGGTGTAATCCTTGAAGCCACCACAGCTTAGTGCGTGAGGGGTTCTTAGTTGATGCTCCATCTTCGGCAGGCTCTGGACTTGGATGCTGGCCGACCTCTATGCTCCCACTCCTAAGGATAAATATTTGTAAAATGTTGAAGCAGTGAATGAAAATACTTACCATAGACTATTTGAGTCTTTTTTTTTCTATTTCTTTTTTTTTATTATTATACTTTAAGTTTTAGGGTACATGTGCACAATGTGCAGGTTAGTTACATATGTATATGAGATATTTTGTTCCAAAGAAAGTAAACTTAACATTTTTATTTTAAATTTTAATTTTTTAAAAAAATTTATTTTAAGTTTAAATTTTTATTTCAAGTTTAATATTTAGAGGCTTTAGAAAGGTAACTGAGAAACTGAGTGAAATCAGCTGCATTGGGAATATACTTTGAAATAGAGGGTAAATATCAATCCATGATTAATCAGTTCAATAGTTCTGTTTCATTATTTCCAAAAGACCGTAACTGCCAAGTACTTAAAATAGGATTTACATATTTGCGATGTGAAGTGGCGGCTGTAGATCAGAGGTTAATTGCCTCCAAGACCATTTAAAAACTGTTCTTGGCTTAAAATATCAGGGAATAGGAATAGAGGGTGACCAACACCAGGAAAAATTATTTTTATATTTATTGGCAAAATAAGCACGTGTTGACTAGCATTTGTCTGAGTGGCTTATTCCTAATAAATAGCATCATGTGTTAAATTGAGTTTGGGTCCTCATGGATGACTGCACTGAATTTGTTCTTAAGCTTGAAAGCTTTCTAATTGTCTGTATAACCATATAGCATAATTGATGCTGTATATTAAAAATAACCAACTTGAACACATTGAGTGATTTTTTCCTCTAGTAACATAAAGTCATCTGAGTATTTATGGAAATAAATTTGAATAGCCATAGGTATAATAATTAAGAATAAGTATCTATGTTTTCCAGCACAAATGATTTAGTCATTTCATCAGTTCCAAGCAGTGCAATGTCTATTATAGTACTTGAAGTAATATAATTTTTATGACTTACATGCAAATTGTTAAGTATTGATTGCATCTTTTTCATATTATCATCATGAAAAGTAAAATTCTACTAATTCATAAACACCATCCTCTATACAAAGAGTTTCCTAGCTAGAACTCATTTTTATTCTGAGCTACCTAAAGATCTATTGTGGGGCTACTCAAATGACACATTCTATATATTGCTTTATATCATGGCTATATACACAGTAATGTCCCATTGTTTGCTCTTTTCAGATGAAGTATACTTTTATCAAAACAATAATTTTTATAATTATTAGAAATTTTAATTAGAATTAAAATAATAATTTTTACATTATGAGAAAACATGTTTTAAATATCTTTGCATTCTTTATATATCCCAGTGCTCTGTCAACAGGACATGTTTGCTAAGAGTCTGTTGAATAGGCAAGTTAATGAATTTGTACCCCTTTATTAACAGACTTTATCCTAGAATAATAGAATTAAGTATAATGCAGTTCTCTGAACAAGCTGATCTGAGAGGTTTCCTTCAGGATGCTGAACCAACCCGTTTATTTAGACAGCTTACAATTTCAACATAAAATGAAACAAGTGGAAATAATAATTCTATATATAGATGAGTATTAAATTTATTAAAGAGGTCTTTAGTAATTTAACACTTAATGAATACCGGATAACAAGATTTGTACTACCTCTTTACCTCTTTAGATTTTGCAGCTGCAAGATCTAATTGTACGAATAAGCCGTGTTCTGTGTGCTGTGTTATCTTTATTCATATGCTATAAATCAAGAAAAACATTCAACTTTGTTATTCATAAGACATAATATCCAAATGATACAACCATAAAGCAATTTTAATAACTTTTAATTTCATTTTAGCAAAATTCTGGAGAGCATGTTGCTCCAGTATTAAAAATTTATTGCCATAACATCTTTAATTGTTCTTATTATTGGGAAATAATGGGATCACCTTGGAAGAGATCAGCAGAATTGTTCACTGTGCTTGTCATCCATGGGCTTCAGTTAACTGTAGGCTGCAGGACTGGATAGACAAAATTACACAAGGGTACAGTACGAGGTCCACTGCCAGTACAAACTTTCCATTCAAAAAGTTTCTTGTATTTTAAAATGCACTGTTATACAGCCCATTGATTCATTGGTGGTTTATGGAGCATTCAAAACAAGGAGGAATACGAGACTCATGAAAGTTAAGGAAGGCCATGAGCAAGAAAGATTAAAAAGGTAACCCAAAATGCAGACAGTACCAATATCAACTAGACAGATGCCCAGTTTTCAAATTTGAAGGCAACTGAAAGGACATTTGTTTAAAATGGTACCTTCCTAAAGTACACAGTGGTCAGATGTAAAACAAAACAACAGTGCTAAATTTAAAAGACTTCATCTAATATATTCTATAAGTTATTTAATGGCTTACTTCTCAGCATATTTTATATAAAAACATAACAGAAATTTAAATTAATATACCATTTTTGGCTAAGTGTTTGAAAGGCCAAACATTTTCTTCTTTCCAAAGATATAATCAGTGCTCGTCATTTTTGAATCAAGACTGACCCAGCAAATTAAAAGTTCAGACTCCCTCAGTTTGTATTATTCAGGACTTTGAATGAACTAATTAGTTTCTTATATCTAGACACAATTTATATTGTATCTCCATGTTGTGACAAATGAGTCCTTTCAAAAAACAAATGATTAAATAAAAAAGTAATGAAACTTTCCTAACTTGTAAGTTTTAAGACAAAAATAAAAGCAGACTGCTATGTGGATAGCAATCAGCAAAAACGGAATCTATTTGGGAGGGCAGGTGTGGATGTAATTCTCCAGGAATATAAGTGTGGCTTAAAGTTTTGCCAAAATCTTTTTTTAAAAGCCATTCCAAAATTATTTGTACCCTGTACATAAAGTGGCAGTACACAGAAAGCTAAAAGCAGGTATTTTCAGAATTCTGTTATCATCAATGCATCACTATGTTAGATGAGGACCCACTAGAACTGGCACTGTTAGGCATAGATTTTCTTTCCATGCCTACATAAATGGGACAGCCTTGGTTTTCATCACCGTCGTATTCAAGTAGACTTTAAATATGGAATTTTTGTGACCTTTCTGTATTCCAAACATAGCAAGCTTTATTAGAAGTCATGGCAGGATAGCAGGAGAATTTGAGAATGGTATGAGTCATTCAGAAAGGTTTTTATTTATTTATTTATTTTTTCATTATGAAAAACAAAGCTGTAGTCTTTGCGTGGTTGCTTGCAGGCTTAGTTCTATAACTGATTTCCACTAAGCTTGACAACCCATGGAGGATTATCCCAGTGAATGGCATAGCAAATAACTCATGTCCTTACTCGGGACAGTTAGGTTTTTGTTGTACCCATACTTGAGTTTGCGAAAAGGTTTGGAAAATTTATGTTAGGATATTCAGCCTAGGAAGTTATACTATCAGCTGTTTGCAAATCCAATACTCCAGTGTGATAACTATTCATAAGGGTAACTGTTTATTACTACCATTCTATATAGACTCAATGATGTTATTTGCTAAAGATTATAGCACAAATTAGTAGCAATAAAAGATGATTTCATCTTCATAATCAGCAGTTTTCAGTGTTCACTAACAACTTCACAAATGGTGTAAAGCTTAAAACTTTACACCATCTATAAAAACCTAATAAAAGGAAACAGTTGGCAGCAGTTGATAATACGTTTCTTTGATTGTTTTCGCATATGTAGTAATACTAATAGTAGTAGGAGTAGTAGTAGCAGCAGCAGTAGTAGGAACTGGAGGTAAAAGAGGAAGCCGAGTATGACCATTTAATAGGTACTGCAATAATGTACTAAGTACTTTACATGCATTATTGCACGTAATGCCCAGTAGATGTTTTATTGTTAGTACTAGGAGGAATTTCAAGAATTAAGAAACTTGAGTCTGAAAGCCCCCAGAATATATTGTTTAACTTACTTGACATCGTTCTGAATGAACTGAAAGAAATAAGAAAGAAGAGTAAGTCAGATGGTGGCCACATATCTTCTTTTTATTCATAAAAGCGACATAGAAGAAAATCATATTTCTGACAAGTGAGTTTCCCAATGATCTGCTAAATTAGACACATTTACTTACCCTGGAGGAACAGAGTAGAGTGTATGTTCCTTAAGATTACTCCCTCCCAAGAGGAGGAAACCAGGCAGACGTGAGCTGTGTGTGCTGAGCTTCTCCTTCCACTCACCAGTCAGGCTGGGGATCCATGCTCCTGGAGCAGAAAGAATGTGGGACTGTAATAGGCCGGCAGAGTGACACTAACGTGATACGAGACTGGAGAAGAAAGGTCCTCCATATTCCACAGTCTCAGATTGTTGATTCTGTTGCTGTTGTTTACTTGCTTGTTTAATCCACCAGGCTTAACCGTTAAGCCCGTGATCAAGGTGTGGTGATAGTTTTCTTAAAATATGCGACCAACAATCTATCAAAACAAAGACTCCTGTTCCCTTCCGAATAAGGTTATTCCCTAAATGTAAATCTAAAACGCTTGGAGTATGTCCTTCAGAGCACCTGTTAACAGTAGAGATTTTTCCCTCAGAGGGCAATAAGTTCATGTCTTTTCTCAGAAGATGCACTACAGCACACGATACATTATAAGAAAAAAAAAGCAAGCATATTTCATTATATTATATTATCATGGTATTATATTTCTCCAGAGAGGCAAGGTTCATATTAGATTTTGCATTAGGCCTTGAATCTTAGTCTATTTCCATCCATCATGCCAAATATTTCTGGAGCAATACTTTCTATGGACCAATCTGATAATGAAAGGAGAGAACGTATTTGAGGATACAGGATAATCAGCTATGAAGTGGTTAAGGGCAAGTTGTTGAAGGGATAAATGGATATAAAAAAATATGAAATAGGTTGTTGGTAGTAGCTGACCTTTAGTTACAGAAGAGTGAATGGAAGCACTGCCCATATCAAATGTACCATCAGTTCCAAACTTTAATAAATTGCCTTTAAAAGATAAGATTAGTTTTGTCATTAAAGTGTAAAAAGGTTTGAGTGCGATCACACTTTAATCTGTTCCTTTATTTTGAAAAGTGGCAATTTGGTTCTTTTTCAAGACCACATTTTGTTTGTGTGCCTTTCCTTCAAGATCTAGCAAGTGACACACCATGCAATTCAAATTTAATTTAATCTTTGCTTGGCTTCTTTAATTAAAATAGAGAGAGGATGAGGTCTCTTACATTGTCTATAAATACATCTTTCATAAATAGAACATTTATAAAAGTGCTGAGTATGTTATGAGTGATGAAGTCTATTCAAAATTGAGATCAGAAGATGTTCATCCATTGACTCATATGAGGCAATAGCTTCCATGTCTATTAAATTTTAAAATAACAAACTGTTCTTATGAAACAATCTTATAGCAGGTTTAATTTTTCCCAAAGATATATACAAAACATTATTTTCTGAGTTTGGAGTATGGCTCTTCTCTTTAGGTAGGTAGAAAGATCGATTTATTAAAATAGTACTTACTGGTTTCTAACATGTACCTGAGACCTCATAATAAAAATTAAGTTTACACTAAGGAACATGACACAATATTCCAGGATAGTAGAGTCTAGTTGTAAATATGTGATCTAAATTGTATTTTAGGCAAATATTTTACAAAAAATTAGAAAATACTGTGGTAAACAAGTAAGAACTGGGAATTAGGGGGTCTAATGTTTAAAAGTAGAATAAATGAATGTTGAGATGTTACTGTAATTATTGGTATGGGGCATTTACAGCATATTTATGTCATTAAGTGAGTTTAAAAATGAAAAAGAAAGATCTTGAGTAAAACTGAGTTTGTTTCTGAACACTGAGTTTGGACATCATACTGCTTGGACATCATTGTGGATATTCCTAGTAAGCAGTTGCAAATCTGGATCCCATGCTCGGTAATGAGGTCCCAGCTACACATAGAGATTTGAGATACATTAACTTTCTTGTGATAATTGAAACATAACTAGCAGAGCTACCCCCTTACTGTTAGTAAATCATCCATAGAGTAAGTAAGAGTAAGATAAGTTGATAATTATGGAAAATGGTAAAATAATAAGAAAGGTTTTCAAGGCAGTAGTCTTCAAATAATTCTGAGGAAAGAATATCAGAGCAACTGTAGGAACCAATGATCCAGACAAACCTCAAACTATAGGTGTCAGGCCAGGTGTGGTGTCTCACATCTGTAATCCCAGCACTTTGGGAGGCCGAGGCAGGTGGATCACCTGAGGTCAGGAGTTCAAGATCAGACTGGCCAAGATGGTGAAACCCTATTAGCTGGGCATGGTGGTAGGCACCTATAATTCCAGTACTCGGGAGGCTGAGGCAGGAGGATCGCTTGAACTCAGGAGGCAGAGATTGCAGAGAGCCAAGATTGCGCCATTGCACTCCAGCCTGGGCAACAAGAGCAAAACGCTGTCTCAAAAAAACAAACAAATGAACAAACAAAAAACAAAACAAAAAAACTATAGGTGACATAGAATATCAAACATATTTCTGTTAGTATGAAATTTAGATAAAGTTTTTTTATTGCTATTCTGAGACTAAAGGAAATAAGAAACAGCTCTATGGATCTATGTTATTGAGCATATGAATGGTGACCTGGGCAGTATAGGTAACGTCTCAGAAGTGATGGTTTGAAAATGCTCCCCTCATTGGTTCCTGTAAAGACATTTTTCTGCCTTACTCGGGTTATACTTGGGAGACTCTGATTATTATTAGTCAACAGTAGGACTCAAACAGCTGTCTCTGAGTCAATTTGCCATAGATATTGGTAGTTTTGTCTCTTGCTCATTGGTTTATTTCATTCAGAAGGATCATGATGACTTCTTTTGTTTCTTTTCAATTTCCTTCTCACTTTCAGTCATAAATCAACCTGTAAGGTTCCAACTGACAACTAGGTGAGTATTAGACAAGCCTGGGTACTGTGAATTTGGAGTGAATTAAGTATCTGCCTTTTCATCAGAGATAGGGACTCATTTCCAAGGTAGTAGAAGATGGCTGTCTTAGAAAAAACATATTTCTACTTTTATACATCAAACACTTCTACTTGCAAACAAAAAATAACCAAGGCTATTGCCCAATCCCTGTGAATCTACCTATTCTAAAATTGAAGTTAAATTTTATGATGCTATTAAACACATTACTTTTTTTCTTCCCAAATGCGTGCATAAAATGTTATCTTGTAGAATTCAAAAATTTGGAGGAGGTTATATATTGTTTGTGTGTGTCTGTGCATGTGTGCTTGAACACATCTAATTTAACCACTTTAATTTAGTTAAGTTTGTTAACAACTTTATTCATAGGGAAAGGGAAAATATCTCATATTATAGATAAGGAAACTGAGGCTTGAAGAGTTAATAAACTCCTATTACATAGTAAGTTCCCTGTCTAATTTGACTTTGTATTGCACTCAAAACAGTTCCTGGCCATTAGCAAACCCAAGAGGAAGTTTGTGACTAAATGAATGACTATAATTAATCACACTGACTTGCATAGTCACAAAATGTGCTCCAAAAATTGTCCATCAGGTGCCAATATTTCTGAAACTTAATGCATACAACATGTATTTTGATTCTGATAATGCAAAATGTGGGAGTTTTTAAAAATGTCATTTAAAAAATCTTTATAGTTATCATTTATCATTTTATCTCAAGAGCAGCTAGAAATACTATATATACATAATCAGTTCCCTAAATTTGCATAAAGAATTGTCATCTTTATTTAAAAAGGAGTATAAACTACCATAAAGGTCAATTGTTTTAGGTGGTTGAGAAAATACAAAAACTGGATTATTTCAGTTATGAAATCGAATAGTATAACACTAGCTTGTTGAAAGAAACAGCTAGATACCTGAATCCCTGGCAGCATGCATTTTCGCCAACACTTTAGTTTTTCATTGACATGATGGATTTCACTAAATTCATCTATTCGTTCAGTGAAATAAATATTATCAAAAGCCTATTTTCTGTTGGTCAACAACAACAAAAAAAATTGTTCAGTTCCTGACTTTATTATGAGAACAGAATGTACTTTTATCCTTTCCCTGTCAACAGCATACTTTGGTATTTTGACAATGGAAAGAAAATGAATTGCATTATATTGCAACCAACATCATTTTAATAATTTTATTCTTTTGGCATATGCAAATTTTCCGTAGAATATAAAAAGAGTTCTTCTTGATATAAGTACATGCTTGGAACTAATTTAGAATCACCGAGCCAATGCCTAAGAAATCAATAATAGAATCCCAGTTTATACAAGTCTTGGCCAAACAGAATTCTTCATAATATGTAGACCTAGCTATAAAGGTTCAATGGTAAATTTTCTAGTATTAATCAATAAATACAGCCCATTTCATTTGTGTAACTCAAGTAACTTTTAGGTATTCTCATTCATTTTGAACCTCTTATAATTTTTGTGCTTCTCAAACTCTCATAGGCATATGGTGATATGATGGACAATCCTGAAACAACAAGAGAAACTAGATAAATCTCCTAGGATCTCTTGTTTGACTCAAATATTTACATGGAAATCCAGTTTTATATTTTAAAAATGATAATTTTAGACAGAAAAATTCAAGTATCACATAATTTTTGAAGAAATTTTAGAAGGGAAACTTACAATGAAATTCCACCACTGCCTACCTGCTCAGACCCAGTTTCACTCATTCACCAAGTGGGACCTCCTGCTCCAGGCCTTTTAGAGGACATCTCATTATCTACATATGCCTTCTTTCTCATAAATCCCAGCTTTTGCCCTGAAATAGCTCAGCACAGAATATCATTCTTTTGCATCTTTTCCTGGCTAACTTGTATTCCTATAAGACTGTATTAGTCTGTTTTCACACTGCTGATAAAGACATACACAAGACTGGGTACTTTATAAAGAAAAAGAGGTTTAATGGACTCAGGTCCACGTGGCTGAGGAGGCTTCACACTGGAGGCTTCACATGGAAGGCGAAAGGCACTTCTTACAGCAAGAGAGAATGAGAACTAAGCAAAAGGAGTTTCACCTTATAAAACTACTAGATCTCATGAAACTTATTCATTACCATGAGAACACTACGGGGAAACCGTCCCCAAGGTTCAGTTATCTCCCACTGGGTCTCTCCCACAACATGTGGGAATTATGGGAGCTACACTTCAAGATGAGATTTGGGTGGGGACACAGCCAAACCATATCAAAGACTCACTGCCAACTTCATCTCTTCTCAAACCTTCCCTACCTGCTTTTATGGAGCCATTCCTGTACTCTGGATTACCACAGCTTCCCATGCATAGTTCCTTTAAAGCTTTCCTTATGCTATATTGTAGACTTATCCATCACTTTTACTAGACAATGTGCTTCTTGAAGACAAAAGCAGTATATTTTATCTTTGCATGTCTACCTTTTAATCAATTTATACTTTCTTTCTCATCTCCCCACAGCCCTTAGTAAGGTATTAAATACCCATATGCAATCTGGCTGAGGTTTGGACTTACTAAAATCACTCTATCATAACATCTTATAAATATTAAATATTAAGATATTTATAATTTATGTCATACCTGTTTCTAAAAATAATGAGGCAGCTTTAAAATGTACCTAAGCAAATATATATCACAAACCCAAGACTAGGTAACTAAATTATATTTTATGGATCTCATTTAGTTGTCATTAACTTTGTCAGCTTTGAATGTGTGAAATTATTAATTGGACATTAAACCTTAATGTGAAATTATTTGAAAGTTATCTTTTGTCTTATATTATACAGGAGAGAGAGTGTGTTATCAGTATTTTGGAATTTAGCATAACAATGTCATGTATCAAATGTATGGGGACCAATTGAACAACATTACAACATCACTCTAGGAAGTAATTCTTGTCACAAATATTTCCAGAGGTAATTCTTGATTTAGTTATTTTGCCAGTGGATGTGTCAAGTTCCATATAAATGAATGTTGGTTCCCCTGTGGAAAGAGAAAATTAGTAACTAAAAGAGGAGCGTTTAAAGGGGCAAAATCTTTTAAAAGTGATCCATTGCTATATATTCCTACGTGGAAGAATATGGCTGGAAACCTTAATTTATTATGAAGAGGCCAACACATATTATTTTTGATTTTGAAAAAATTGAAGTTAATGTATTTTGTAACACATGAAGATTATTAACATAAGGATAAGTGATATAGTATATGAGAAGAGAAAAATATAGGATTATTTTTTCTAGGTTGAAAGAATCTCTTCACTTGTTCATGCCAAAGAAAAGCTTTCAATTTTTTTCAGCTTTCAAATCATGCACAGTTATATTTGTTAAATATAATATGTAAAGTTTTGATTATTATAATGGCTAGTATGTAAATGATGCTATTTAACAAACTTCTATCTGGATAACATCTGCTACAGTAAAAACATACAATTTTTATCATTTCAACCACAATAGTATTTTCCCTTTTATGGCTTATATAAATTTGTATCTACACCACACACTTTCAGTACTTATACCATAGGTTCTTTTGTCTACCTCTCTAGCTATCTATACAATAACAACAAAAACAACAAAACCAAGACTTATAGCAGGGGATGCCTCCCACTGCTGCAGCTGGGTTCAAGGTCATAATAATATTCATTGACTCCTCTGGCAGCAATTCTGGGTTACAGTCATCCTCAGACATCGTGTTTGCTGGTCTAGGCTGCTTGCCTAATGGGGAAATCACTGATGGGTCTGAGCACCTGGTTACCATGCCCTTGATGATTGCTAATATTATCTTTTCATGGTTTATTACCAAGCATGCAAATACCAAGAGGTGCCTGGTGGTTTCCTTGAATTCCAAACATTCCTCCTACCACCATTATATACAGACCCCTCGACCTACTTCTGAGCAACAGGGTTAATTACCACTGCCAGTGTAATAATTCCCTTTTAAACTCGAGATCTACTGGCATAAAGAACCCTGAATGACTAGGTGTCATCCATAGCATTAGGCTAGGTGAACTCTGAGTGTGTCACCTGATGGAAGGTCCTCCCCACTGAGAACCAGGATCTTTAATCTGGCAGATCCTACAGTTGAGCAAACAGGCAACATAAATTCCCCAAGTGAGCAACTGCAAGTGAGGATGAGAGGGTGTGACAGGTGAGGCTGATATCCTATCATACCCTCCTCATCTTCAATGCCCCAGTACTTAGCATGACTTCTGGCTGCCAGCAGCTGCATGTCTTTGCTGGAATGCCAGGGAATTAAAGCCTCCAGGAGCAGTCCTCAACAAGTTACAGGCTGGAGTTGGAATAAGAATGTCCCAGATCCCTCACTTCTTGGTGGCGTAACTCCGAGCCATGTGTTTTACATGGCCTCACAGAGTTATCCTAAGAGATACAAACTTGTTATCCATAGTGGAAAGAGTGTGATACAGCAGCATTTATTATCCCCTTTTCTTCTCTGTCTCAGTTCTTCACACCCCCATTGGTGTGTGCTTCACTTCTACATACATTACTTGCATTTGGATCCTCGTTTCAGTTTCACCATTTGGAGGAAGCCCCCATTAATTCCAAGATGTCATTTGTAATTCTAGCCCTTGGTTACTGAGTCCAAGCATTCTGGCTTAAGGATCATGGCACCACATAATTGCTACTAGTTTAAAATATATATCACACCTTGAAAGACAGTGTTCTGAACCTACAGTGTCACTCTTCTCAACCTGGTACTTATAGATGTATGTTTAAGAAACCATTCCACATTCTGCCATGCCAGTTGCTTCAGGATGAGGCAGTCTACTCAGAGAGCCAGTAGATTTTGTGGTCAGGTGCTCATCATTGCACATTCTTCACCATAAAGTGGGTCCCTTGGTTAGGGCAATGTTATGTGGGATAATGAGAAATGAAACTCTCTGGGAGCCCTCACATACTGATGCTGCCTGAGGGACGGTGAAACGGAATGACAAACCCATACATGAAATATTATCAATCTCACCAAAGATTAACTGCTGTCATCCTCCCCACTTTGGTGGAAGATTTCAATATAATCAAGTTGCCACTCAGGACCTGGCTTGGTTTCTCAAGGAATGGTATCTTACCAAGACATGATGTGAATCTCTGCTGCTGCTGACAGGACATATATTTAATAGTGATAGTTAAATCAGCCTTGGTGAGAAGCAGCGTATGCTGTTGACCCATGCCGATTTTTATCCCTCCTACTATGGCTGGTCCATTCATGGGCACATTGTGTAAGCACTTGAGTGGCACACTGCAGAGGCTAAGTAGCATCCAGTGGACTGGTCATCCTCTCTACCTAATTGTTGAGAGCCCCTTCTTCAGAATTTGATGGTCATAGAAAGCTCTCAGGCAACAAGTTGCAGCTGGACATCACTGGATCAATGTACGCATAAATGTCTAGTACCAAGCAAATGTAGGTAGAGCAATAAATGTGTGTAATACAATCCTGGACATCATAAAATACATTTCTCTTTTAATCCTCCCAACAACCTTCCTGAGAATTAACTATCAAACTACCTTTAATCCAATTAGTTAACTTTATATTAATTGACTCATAGACTCTAAATAACTTCCTATAAAACTTCAGTATTTTGATTCAAAAGCCATGTTACTTTCACTAGGTCCAGCAGCATCTAGAGCTCTCCAATAGCAGATTTCCTTGATAAATTTCTGTCTTTGGTTTCAGAACAGTGAATAGAATATTGATCATAGCTGGGCCTCAATCCTTCCCAGAATATGTAATTTCGATATTATGAAGACATTAAGAATGTGTTATAAGAAATGTCAGAACTTCCAATAAATCTCTAGAAAGCAGAACAGAAGCCATAATGTTTCCTGTTCAGGCTGAAGGAAATTACTTTCTGGTTAGGAATTAGGAAAAAAAAAAAGCCACACACACTTAAAAGTCATTCTTTCAGAGAAAAAACTGGTAGCAACAAGTTAGAAAGTCACAGGCACAATGCACATCCAGACACACACTTACAAAATGACAATTTAGTGTCAGCCCGCTATGTGGATTGCATTGTGAACAGTTTTGGTTGACATTCCCATTCCTTCTTTCAATAGCTATTTAAGACTTAGGCCATGAGAATGGGCAAAAAATGAATCAACCAATCCAAAAACAGAACATAGAAGGCTGAAGGGAGTCTCAGAGACAAGCATATGCATCCTCATACTGTGAAGAAACCTACTGACCCTACTACCTGGCTCTTTCTGTTGATTTACCATTGGGTTAGAGCATGTTGTAAGTCTCAGAATTGGTACTTCATTACCAGAAATATAATCTGCCTAAAGAGCCATGGAACCCACATACTGCATCATGTGTGCAGTGGTAATTCAAATAAATAGTATTCTCCCCTCAAAAAACATTTTCAATTTTTGTGTTTTTTTTTCTATAACTAAAAAGCAATCTTAAAATTTTCATTTTTGATTTCTGACACTCTCAACATAGTCCTTTCAAACTCTCTTGAAACTCTCTTTCTCTCTTTGCCATTTCCCCACATAAATTCTAAGACATCCTACCTCTGTCTTTTTGAACTCCTTGATCCCAACAATTTCTCTCTCCACCTTTTTTTTTCTTTTGAGATCAACTCTTGCTCTGTGGCCCAGGCTGGATTGCAGTGGTGCGATCTTGGCTCACTGCATCCTCTGCCTCCTAGGTTCAAGTGATTCTTCTGCCACCACCAGAATAGCTGGGACTACAGGCATGGGCCACCATGTCTGGCTACTTTTTGAATTTTTAGTAGACATGGGGTTTCGCCATATTGGCCAGGCTGGTTTTGAACTCCTGGCCTCAAGTGATCAGCCTGCTTCTGTCTCTCAAAGTGCTGGGACCACACGTGTGACCTATCATGCCTGGCCTCTCCACCTTCTTTGTGCTCTTATTTTTGTCTTGTGAATAATTTTTCTTGTTTCAAAAAGTAAGCAAAAGTTCTGTAATTCAAAGAAGGCATATTATTGATTCTTGACATATTTTGTTAAATCGTCTTCTCATACATTTTATTTTCCCATACTTTTACCAAATTTTAATTGTTGTTGTCACACATTAATATTTGTTTTCCTGTTCTTGTAATACATTAATATTTGTCCTCAACCATTTTCCAAAATCAGATTGAAGACCCCTTGCCTAACCCTGCTAGCATCCAATGTGATTTGAAATAATAAATGCTAGTGTGTGTGTGTGTGTGTGTGTGTGTGTGTGTAATCATTTACCAGTTAGGAAAAACTAAGGCTGTGTGCATTTATGCAAATTGGCTAACAGGTGGCTAGAAAGAAGCAGAGCCAGAATTTGAAACCATGGAGTTAAGTCCTAGAGTCTGCACTCTTAATAACCATCTGGAGTGCCTCTTTCAAAAGAGCTCAGAGTGTCTTGGATGCTTGAGTTCTATAAAGAGGTGGCCATACCAAGACAGCAGAACAGGGTACAGCAGGAGCATGTTATAAGGTGATGAAGGAGGTTTGAGTCAGAAAACTGCCTTTATTTTTCAGTAGTGCAGAATATGACTATTTACTTTCATTTATATTTTATAAATCCTACCTCTAGTAATTGATACTCAGTTTGCAAATTATAAAATTGATGCCATCCAATAAAATGTTACCTTATGATGTGATTTCTTCCTATCTCTGGGAGAGTGAGGGGCTTGAACAGTCAAGGTCTTACACTCACTTAGAATCTGCCTTATAGAAGCCTTAATGAAAAAAAAAGTAAAATATTTCATTTACATTCCTGAAATTCTTAAACTAATAGTGGCTAACTTAAGAATTAAACATTAATTGATTTTTATTTTTTATTGCATATATAATACATAATCCTTACAAAAACTTTGGGAAATAAAGATGGGCAAAATGGAAACATAAAATGACACACTGTATTTTATTTTCTTCCTTTTATATGCACACAAATATTTGTAATCTTATAAAAGTCAAATTGTATCTTATACCATGCTCTATACCCTTCTTTTCTTACTTAATATATAATAAATATATCTCCAAATCAATAAAATTAATTCTACAATGATATACTATCTACTTGCTATTCTATTCTATTATTTTAATAAATATTGAGCATCTGTTAAATGGATACAATACCATTAGGTATTGTTTATATAATTAGGATTTAAAAAAAAATCCCTCTCCTCATGGAGCTTACATTCTAAGGGCAAGAGGCTACAATAAATAATCCAGTGAGTAAATCATGCCAGGTGCAGGTAAGTACTGTGCAGAAAACTATTAAAAACTAACCAAGGAGTATGTCAGTTTCAATTTTAATTAGTCTTCTCAGAGAAAGCTTCAAGAAGAAGCTAATATTTGAGCTAAGATTTGACTTAATTAGTCTCCAGTAGTGGATACTTAGGCTGTAGTTATAATCATAAACAATGAAGCAACAACTATGTTTGATTTTGCATATCTGCTCATTCATTCTCAGGCCCAAAGAAAAAAGCAAACTTTCTGTAATTCAGAAAAGATAATATTATTGATTCTTGACTTACTTTGTCAAATTGTCTTCCCACACATTTTATTTTTCCATATTCTTAACAAATTTTAATGTTGTCATTTGCTCCTTTTTAAAAATTTTGTTAATGTCATGATGGAGAAATGTGTCTCTGTCTTTCATTTATTAAGAGATTTTATTAATTTTAAGTATTGTATGTTTAATTAATATTATTATACATTAGTCATGTCTGAAAATTCATTTTTATAAAAAATATTTTTAAAGGAATACTTGATTTCTTCTGTTTTTACTCAGATGTGTGAAATACAAACATGATCCAAATCATCATCTTGTATAAGTTTGTTTTCTTTCACATTCACTAGCTGATAGCCTCTTAAAGGTAGTAATCTCAACAATGCCAGTTATAAAATGGCAGGTTAACATATTTTCTGTCTTCTTCTTTCTCCATTACACCCATGTGCCAGCATTTTTTAATCATAGCCTGTTTGTCACTGCCTAGAACACTCTCCTTTATTTTCACTCCTTCCTCTTCTTTTTATTGGCCTGCATATATCCTAATAATATTTCATATTTTATCCCAACGTCATCCACCCCAAAAGTTATTTCTGGACATCAGAAATGAGTCATCTATCTATCTTATTTATTTATTTTGATATACTTTATGAAATGATTAGCACAATTAAGCTAATAAACATACGCAGCACTTCTACCATGTCAAACAAAAATGGTAATTATATATATATATACCAATAGCTACCATTTTAGTTTGCCATATATATATAGTTACCATTTTAGTTTGTGGTGAGAACACTTCAGATGTACCCTCTTAGCAAATTTCAAGTATACTATAAAGTATTGTTAACCATAGTTACCATGCTGTACAGTAGGTCTGCAGAACTTACTCATGTTATAACTGAAAGTTTGTACCGTTTGACTGAAATCCCCGCCTTCCCCCATATCCTAGCCCCTGGAAATCACTGTTCTATTCTCCGTTTTTCTGAGTTCACCTTGTTTGCTTCACATGTAAGTGAGATCATACAGTATTTGTCTTTCTGGGTCTGCCTTATTTCACTTACCATAATGTCCTCTAGGTTCATACGTGTTGTCACAAATGGCAGTTTCCTTCCTTGTTAAGGCTGAGTAATGTCACTTTTTATAGACATTTAGGTTATTTCCATATCTTGGCTATTGTGAACAATGCAATAAACATGGGAGTGCCGATTTCTCTTCCAGATAATGATTTTATTTCCTCAGGATATATACCCAGAAGTGGGATTGCTGGATCATATGGTAGTTCTATTTTTAGTTTTCTGAGAAGCCTCCTTACTGTTTTCCATAAGAGCTATACTAATTTACAATCCCACCAACAGTGTACGTGGGTTCTCTTTCTTCCACATGCTTGCCAACATTTGCTTTTTTGATGATAGCCTTTCTAAGAGGTGTGAGGTAATAGGTCATCATGGTTTTGATATGCCTTTCCGTAATAATTATTTTCACATACCAGTTGTCCATTTGAATGTCTTCTTTGGAAAAATGTCTGTTCAGGTCCTTTGTCTATTTCTTAATTGGGTTATTTGGTTTTGTTTTTTTCTTTTGCTGTTGAGTTTTATGTGTTCCTATTTTGAGTATTATTCTTCGATTCAGTATATGGTTTGCAAATATTATTTTCCCATGTTGTAGGTTGACTTCGTTTTGATGATTGTTTCCTTTGCTGTGCAGAAATCTTTTCGTTTGAGGTAGTCACAACTTTTTTTTTTTTTTTTTTTTTGACAGAGTCTTGCTCTGTTGCCTAACCTGGAGTGCAGTGGCACAATCTTAGCTCACTGCAGCTTCAGCCTCCTGGGTTCAAGCCATTCTCCTGCCTCAGCTTCCTGAGAAGCTGGGATTACAGGTGCCCGTCATCACCCAGGGCTAGTTTTTGTACTTTTAGTAGGGATGGGATTTCACCATGTTGGCCAGGTTGGTCTCGAACCCTTGACCTTAAGTGATCCACCCGCCTTGGCCTCACAAAGTGCTGGGATTACAGGCATGAACCACCCCAACAGGCACCACTTATTTATTTTAGTTTTTGTTGCCTCCGTTTTGGGCAGACATTGAAAACTTATTGCAAACACTGATGTCAAGGAGTTTTCCTTATTTTTCTGTGAGAATTTTTATGATATAGGGTTTTATGTTTCCTTTTTTTTTTTTTTTTTGAGATGGAGTCTTGCTCTCTTGCCCAGGCTGGAGTGCAGTGGCACGATCTCGGCTCACTGCAAGCTCCGCCTCCGGGGTTCACGCCGTTCTCCTGCCTCAGCCTCCCGGGTAGCTGGGACCACAGGCACCCGCCACCACGTCTGGCTAATTTTTTGTATTTTTAGTAGAAACGGGGTTTCAACGTGTTAGTTAGGATGGTCTCGATCTCCTAACCTTGTGATCCGCCCGCCTCGGCGTCCCAAAGTGCTGGGATTACAGGCTTGAGCCACCGCGCCTGGCCATGTTTACGTTTTTAATTCACTTTGAGTTTATTTTTATGTATGGTGTAAGATAAGGGTCCAATGTGATTCTTTTGCATGTGGATATCCTGTTTTTATAGTGTTATTTATTAAAGAGACTTTTTCTCCATTGTGTAGTATACTATATATATATATAGATTTATTTCTGGGCTCTAAAATCTGTTCCATTGGTCTATGTGTCTATTTTTAATTCTGATTCTATACTGCTTTGATTTCTATAATTTTATAATATACTTTGAAATCAGGTAGTGTGATGCCTCTTGCTGTATTCTTTCTCAAGATTGCTTTGGTTGTTCAGGATCTTTTGTGGTTGCATCTTAAAAAATGTGATTCATATCTTATGAACAGAATAAAGGATACAAATACATGATTATCTTAAAGGATACATAAAAAAATTGAAAAAATTCAACATCCATTTATGATAAAAATGGTCAAAAATTTTGCATAGAAAGTATATACTACAACATAATAAAGGCCATATATGAGAAGCCAGAAGCTAACATCATACTCTATGGTGAAAATCTTATTTGTCTTTTCCTCTAAGATTAGGAACAAGACAATGATGTCCATTCTAGACACTTCTATTTAACACAGTACTTAGTCCCACCCAGAGTAATTAGGCAAGTAAAAGAAATAAAAGGCATCCAAATGGGAAAAGAAGTAAAATGGTCTCTGTTTGCAGATGGCATGATCTTGTATATAGAAAACCCAGAACACTCCACCAAAAAACTCTTAAAACTAATAATCAAATACAAATTCAGCAAAATTGCAGGATACAAAATCAACATACAAATATCAGTTGTGTTTCTATATCCTAACAACAAACTATCAAAAAAAGAAATTGAGGAAACAATTCCATTAATAAGAGCATCAAAAAGGATAAAATACTTAGGAATAAATCTAACCAAGAAGATGAATGATCTTGTACAATGAAAACTGTAAGACATCAATGAAAAAAACTGAAGAAAACACCAATAAATAGAAAGATACTTGTGTTCATGGATTTGAAGAATTACTATTGTTAAAATGCACATACTACCCAAAGAAATCCACAGATTCAGGGCAAACCCTATCAAAATTCCAATGACATTTTTCAGAGAATTAGAACGATCATTTCTATGTTATTTAATCTTAAAGCCTTGAATATCTCCATTGTTGCCATTTTTTACAAATATGGTTATAGAAATTTTCTAAAATTAATTAATTAATTTATTTATTATATGTTAAGGTCTGGGATATATGTGCAGAATGTGCAGATTTATTACATAGATATACATGTGCCATGGTGGTTTGCTGCACCCACTGACCAGCCATCGACCTGACATGGGTGTACCGATATCTCTTTAACACCCAGATTTCGTTTTTAAAAATATGTGCCCAGAAATGTGATTGCTGGAGCTCATGGTAGTTCTATTTTTAACTTTTTTAGGAACTCCATACTGTTTTCTATAATAGCTGTACTAATTTATATTCCCACCAAAAATATATAATGGTTTTCTTTTCTCTACCTACATCCTCACCAACACTTACTTTTTATCTTTTTGACAACAGCTATTCTAACAGGTGGGAGGTAATCTCTCATTGTGATTTTAATTTGTATTTCCCTGATGATTAGTGATGTTGAACATTTTTTCATATACTGGTTGGTCATTTGCATGTCTTCTTTTGCTAAATTTCTATTCAGATCCTCTGCCCATTTTTTTTGCAGTGTTTTTATTTTATTTTATATATACTTTAAGTTCTGGGATACATGTGCAGAACGTGCAGGTTTGTTACATAGGTATACACATGCCATGGTGATTTGCTGCACCCATCAACCTATCATCTACATTAGGCATTTCTCCTATTGCTATCCCACCCCTAGTCCCCCACCCCCTGACCGGCCCCAGTGTGTAGTGTTCCCCTCTCTGTGTCCATGTGTTCTCGTTGTTCAACTTCCACTTATGAGTGAGAACATGCGGTGTTTGGTTTTCTGTTCCTGTGTTAGTTTGCTGAGAATGATGGTTTCCAGCTTCATCCATGTCCCTGTAAAGGACATGAACTCATCTTTTTTTATGGCTGCATGTGGTGTACATGTGCCACATTTTCTTTATTCAGTCCATCACTGATGGGCATTTGGGTGGGTTCCAAGACTTTGCTATTGTGAACAGTGGTACAATAAACATACGTGTGCACGTGTCTTTATAGTAGGATGATTTATAATCCTCTGGGTATATACCCAGTAATGGAATGGATTGCTGGGTCAAATAGCATTTCTGGTTCTAGTTCCTTGAGGAATCGCCTCACTGTCTTCCACAATGGTTGAACTAATTTACACTCTCACCAACAGTGTAAAAGCATTTCTATTTCTCCACATTTTCTCCAGCATCTGTTGTTTCCTGAATTTTTTTGTTTGTTTGTTTTTGTTTTTGAGACGGAATCTCACTCTGTTGCCCAAGCTGGAGTGCAGTGGCACTATCTCAGCTCACTGCAAGCTCCACCTCTTGGGTTCATGCCATTCTCCTGCCTCAGCCTCCTGAGTAACTGGGACTACAGGCGCCCACCACCATGCCTGGCTAATTTTTTGTATTTTCAGTAGAGACGGGTTTCACCGTGTTAGCCAGGATGATCTTGATCTTCTAACCTTGTGATCCACCCGCCTTGGCCTCCAAAAGTACTGGGATTACAGGCATAAGCCACCATGCCCGGCCTTGTTTCCTGACTTTTTAATGATTGCCATTCTAACTGGCATAAGATGGTAGCTCATTGTGGTTTTTGATTTGCATTTCTCTAATGACTAGTGACAGCATCAACATCAACAAAAAAGACGTCCACACAGAAACCCCATCCGAAGGTCACAAACATCAAAGACCAAAGGTAGAAAAATCCACGAAGATGAGGAGAAAACAGCACCAAAAGACTGAACATTCCAAAAACCAGAACACCTCTTCTCCAAAGGATCACAACTCCTCACTAGCAAGGGAAGAAAACTGGACAGAGAATGAGTTTGATGAATTAACAGAAGTAGGCTTCAGAAGGTGGGTAATAATAAACTCCTCCAAGCTAAAGGAGCGTGTTCTAACCCAATGCAAGGAAGCTAAGAACCTTGATAAAAGGTTAAAGGAATTGCTGAGTAACCAGTTTAGAGAAGAATATAAATGACCTGATGGAGGTGAAAAGCACAGCACGAGAACTTCGTGAAGCATACACAAGTATCAATAGCCTAATCTATCAAGTGGAAGAAAGGATATCAGAGACTGAAGATCAATGAAATAAAGTGTGAAGACAAGATTAGAGAAAAAAGAATGAAAAGGAATGAACAAAGACTCCAAGAAATATGGGACTATGTGAAAAGACCAAACCTACGTTTGATTGGTGTACCTGAAAGTGCTGAGGAGAATGGAACCAAGTTGGAAAACACTATACAGGATATTATCCGGGAGAACTTCCCCAACCTAGCAAGACAGCCCAACATTCAAATATAGAGATTTTTTTCTAAATATTTACCAGTGCCTCTAGCCACCATTCAACTATAAGCGCCAATAAAACATGTTCATATTAATTATTTCTTCATCCCCCAGTAAAAATACTTCCCAAGTGTCTCCAGCGCTTAACGAGTTCCTGCTTCATAATAGTCATTAATTCAACATGTTAAGTAAAAAATAATGGTGGTAATGATGAAAATATCATTACATATGTTCTCATTCTCATGTTTATTGTAAAGTCCTAAATCTGTATTTTAATAACTATATCCCAATAATCTCAACTTAAATAAGTGTGTACCATGTAGCAGCATTACCATGGTTTCACTCTCTGTGTTAAGCCCATAGTCAAGAAATGTGTTCTCCCACAATTTAGCTTCACCTTACCTCTTCATCCTTTTTCCCCTCATTCTTTTGACAGTACCCTAAGATCTTAATTATGCTGAGCTTACTAGTCACTAATATCAAGTAACTGTCTGAAACTATGACTGTAAGGACTGTTTTCTCTACCAAGAATACCATCTTTCTCTTTTTCTCGGTATAAATTCCTGCTCAAATTTATATATCAACTTCTCTCTTCCTGACTCCTCCAAACAGTATCGATATTCTTCCTCTCTAATTAGTACTTGTCATATTATATTTGCATATATATAATGCATATTTTATTATATTGCATTTTCTACTAAATTGTGTTACCAAGCTGCAGTGCATTCTGCGTTCCAAATGACTAAATAGTACTTGGCAGTGAGTATGATGTTCATGTGTATGTATATATGAGAAAATAATAAATAGACTTTCTTTAGTAACCTCAGTATTTACATGTTAACATTTGCCATGACATTATAACTCTTTGATGTCAGTGATTAATATAATATAGGCAACTATTTATCTTCTATTCTTAGAACCACTAGAAAAATTTCCTAATTTACAAGGTTCTAAATATAAGGTAAAATAAGGCTTGTTATTCTTACCATATGTCAGAAATGAAATTAGAAATGTTAAAAGTATTTTTTAGATTATTTAATATTTATGTACGTAATTTGTTTTCAAACTTTATATTTTTGATTTTTCGTTATAGCAATGGTATTCATTTTGTAAATTTTGTGATTTACTATTATCTAGAGTATATTGAAAAGTAAACTATTTAATTTTGGAATTTAGATAAAAGAGGAATTTTAGATATTATTATTTGGGTTCATAATTGCAAATGGCATTTATTTATGTATTTACTTATTGGCATGAGAATGCTACAGCTGTAACATTATAATTCCTTCCTATGACAAGAACTTCACTTTCCTGTTAAATGCTAAGGAGTACAATTAGAATCACATTTATAAGTTATCTTTATTATATTAGCCACAGTATATATTAGATTATTGTTAAAGGGGTTTATAATGTAAGTACATTTTTTAAATTTTTAATATAAGATGAAAGAATTAATTAATTTCCAGAAAAATACTACAAAATATCCCCTTATGTATAGCTTATTTCAGATTAAGTTTAACAGAAAATAAATTCAATAGTTTCTGATTATAGATTTATAAGAAAGATAATAAATTGAGAACCTATTTTATCTTTACAAAGTCATTATTGTTTAATTTAACTCTGCGGAATAAAAAATAAGGAATAAGTAAACAAGTCTATGTGGGAAGTGTCTTAGTAATTAAACTCTGACATAAAAATAATCCCTCAAAATCAACCTTGAAAAAAATCGTTCTTTGCATACATTAACTACATTATATAAGTTGCATTATAACTTATTTTTATGTGTCTCCAAAATAGTATTTTGTGCAATGCCTATATTAATTGGCAGATTACTAGATATTTTGTTCAGATGGAATTCAACTTGTATTTGTAAGTGTTCACAAGTTAAAAAATAAAAATGAAATTTATAAATATTCAAGCTGAATATCACCATTAAGAAGTAATTTTCTTTTTTATTTTATTTTATTATTATTAAACTTTAAGTTTTAGGGTACATGTGCACAACGTGCAGGTTAGGTACATATGTATACATGTGCCATGGTGGTGTGCTGCACCCATTAACTCCTCATTTTCTCCTAATGCTATCCCTCCCCACTCCCCCCACCCCACAACAGTCCCCGGAGTGTGATGTTCCCCTTCCTGTGTCCATGTGTTCTCATTGTTCATTTCCCACCTATGAGTGAGAACATGTGGTGTTTGGATTTTTATCCTTGTGATAGTTTACTGAGAATGATGATTTCCAATTTCATCCATGTCCCTATAAAGGACATGACCTCATCATTTTTTATGGCTGCATAGTATTCCATGATGTATATGTGCCACATTTTCTTAATCCAGTCTATCATTGTTGGACATTTGGGTTGGTTCCAAGTCTTTGCTATTGTGAATAGTGCCGCAATAAACATACGTGTGCATGTGTCCTTATAGCAGCATGATTTATAGTCCTTTGGGTATATACCCGGTAATGGGATGGATGGATCAAATGGTATTTCTAGTTCTAGATCCCTGAGGAATCGCCACACTGACTTCCACAATGTTTGAACTAGTTTACAGTCCCACCAACAGCGTAAAAGTGTTCCTGTTTCTCCACATCCTCTCCACCACCAGCTGTTTCCTGACTTTTTAATGATTGCCATTCTAACTGGTGTGAGATGGTATCTCATTGTGGTTTTGATTTGCATTTCTCTGATGGCCAGTGATGATGAGCATTTTTTCATATGTCTTTTGGCTGCATAAATGTCTTCTTTTGAGAAGTGTCTGTTCATGTCCTTCACCCAGTTTTTGATGGGGTTGTTTGCTTTTTTCTTGTAAATTTGTTGGAGTTCATTGTAGATTCTGGATATTAGCCCTTTGTCAGATGAGTAGGTTGTGTAAATTTTCTCCCATTCTGTAGGTTGCCTGTTCACTGTGATGGTAGTTTCTTTTGCTGTGCAGAAGCTCTTTAGTTTAATGAGATCCCATTTGTCAATTTTGGCTTTTGTTGCCATTGCTTTTGGTGTTTTAGACATGAAGTCCTTGCCCATGCCTATGTCCTGAATGGTAAGGCCTAGGTTGTCTTCTAGGAATTTTATGGTTTTAGGTCTAACGTTTAAGTCTTTAATCTATCTTGAGCTAATTTTTGTATAAGGTGTAAGGAAGGGATCCAGTTTCAGCTTTCTCCATATGGCTAGCCAGTTTTCCCAACACCGTTTATTAAGTAGGGAATCCTTTCTCCATTGCTTGTTTTTCTCAGGTTTGTCAAAGATCAGATAGTTGTAGATATGTGGCGTTATTTCTGATGGCTCTGTTCTGTTCCATTGATCTATATCTCTGTTTTGGTACCAGTACCATGCTGTTTTGGTTACTGTAGCCTTGTAGTATAGTTTGAAGTCAGGTAGTGTGATGCCTCCAGCTTTGTTCTTTTGGCTTAGGACTGACTTGGCGATGCGGGCTCTTTTTTGGTTCCATATGAACTTTAAAGTAGATTTTTCCAATTCTGTGAAGAAAGTCATTGGTAGCTTGATGGGGATGGCATTGAATCTATAAATTACCTTGGGCAGTATGGCCATTTTCACGATATTGATTCTTCCTATCCATGAGCATGGAATGCTCTTCCATTTGTTTGTATCCTCTTTTATTTCATTGAACAGTGGTTTGCAGTTCTCCTTGAAGAGGTCCTTCACGTCCCTTGTAAGTTGGATTCCTAGGTATTTTATTCTCTTTGAAGCAATTGTGAATGGGAGTTCACTCATGATTTTGCTCTCTGTTTGTCTGTTATTGGTGTATAAGAATGCTTGTGATTTTTGTACATTGATTTTGTATCCTGAGACTTTGCTGAAGTTGCTTATCAGCTTAAGGAGATTTTGAGCTGAGACACTGGGGTTTTCTACATATACTATCATGTCATCTGCAAACAGGGACAATTTGACTTCCTCTTTTCCTGATTGAATACCCTTTATTTCCTTCTCCTGTCTAATTGCCCTGGCCAGAACTTCCAACACTATGTTGAAAAGGAGTGGTGAGAGAGGGCATCCCTGTCTTGTGCCAGTATTCAAAGGGAATGCTTCCAGTTTTTGCCCTTTCAGTATGATATTGGCTGTGGGTATGTCATAGATAGCTCTTATTATTTTGAGATACATCCCATCAATACCTAATTTATTGAGAGTTTTGAGCATGAAGGGTTCTTGAATTTTGTCAAAGGCCTTTTCTGCATCTATTGACATAATCATGTGGTTTTTGTCTTTGGTTCTGTTTACATGCTGGATTACATTTATTGATTTGTGTATATTGAACCAGCCTTGCATCCCAGGGATGAAGTCCACTTGATCATGGTGGATAAGCTTTTTGATGTGTTGCTGGATTCGGTTTGCCAGTATTTTATTGAGGATTTTTGCATCAATGTTCATCAAGGATATTGGTCTAAAATTCTCTTTTTTGGTGTCTCTGCCAGGCTTTGGTATCAGGATGATGCTGGCCTCATAAAATGAGTTAGGGAGGATTCCCTCTGTTTCTGTTGATTGGAATAGTTTCAAAAGGAATGGTACCAGTTCCTCCTTGTACCTCTGGTAGAATTCGGCTGTGAATCCATCTGGTCCTGGACTCTTTTTGGTTGGTAAGCTGTTGATTATTGGCACAATTTCAGCTCCTGTTATTGGTCTATTCAGAGATTCAACTTCTTCCTGGTTTAGTCTTGGGAGAGTGTATGTGTCGAGGAATTTATCCATTTCTTCTAGATTTTCTAGTTTATTTGCGTAGATGTTTTTGTAGTATTCTCTGGTGGTCGTTTGTATTTCTGTGGGATTGGTGGTGATGTTCCCTTTATCATTTTTTATTGCATCTATTTGATTCTTCTCTCTTTTTTTCTTTAAGAGTCTTGCTAGTGGTCTATCAATTTTGTTGATCCTTTCAAAAAACCAACTTCTGGATTCATTAATTTTTTGAAGGGTTTTTTTGTCTCTGTTTCCTTCAGTTCTGCTCTGATTTTAGTTATTTCTTGCCTTCTGTTAGCTTTTGAATGTGTTTGCTCTTGCTTTTTTAGTTCTTTTAATTGTGATGTTAGGGTGTCAATTTTGGATCTTTCCTGCTTTCTCTTGTGGTCATTTAGTGCTATAAATTTCCCTCTACACGCTGCTTTGAATGCATCCCAGAGATTCTGGTATGTTGTGTCTTTGTTCTTGTTGGTTTCAAAGAACATCTTTATTTCTGCCTTCATTTTGTTATGTACCCAGTAGTCATTCAGGAGCAGGTTGTTCAGTTTCCATGTAGTTGAGCAGTTTTGAGTGAGTTTCTTAATCCTGAGTTCTAGTTTGATTGCACTGTGGTCTGAAAATTCTTTGCTTTAAGAATATTGAATATTGGCCCCCACTATCTTCTGGCTTGTAAAGTTTCTGCTGAGAGATCCACTGTTACTCTGATGGGTTTCCCTTTGTGGGTAACCTGACCTTTCTCTCTGGCTACCCTTAACATTTTTTCCTTCATTTCAACTTTGGTGAATCTGACAATTAGGTGTCTTGGAGTTGCTCTTCTCGAGGAGTATCTTTGTGGCATTCTCTGTATTTCCTGAATTTGAATGTTGGCCTGCCTTGCTAGATTGGGGAAGTTCTCCTGGATAATATCCTGCAGAGTGTTTTCCAACTTGGTTCCATTCTCCCTGTCACTTTCAGGTACACCAATCAGCTGTATTTCGCCTTTTGACATAGTCCCATATTTCTTGGAGGCTTTGTTCATTTCTTTTTATTCTTTTTTCCCTAAACTTCCCTTCTCGCTTCATTTCATTTATTTCATCTTCCGTCACTGATACCCTTTCTTCCAGTTGATCGCATTGGCTCCTGAGGCTTCTGCATTCTTCACATAGTTCTCAAGCCTTGGCTTTCAGCTCCATCAGCTCCTTTAAACACTTCTATGTATTGGTTATTCTAGTTATACATTCATCTAAATTTTTTTCAAAGTTTTTTAACTTCTTTGCTTTGGTTTGAAGTTCCTCCTGTAGCTCGTAGTGGTTTGATCGTCTGAAGCCTTCTTCTCTCAACTTGTCAAAGTCATTCTCCATCCAGCTTTGTTCCATTGCTGGTGAGGAACTGCACTCCTTTGGAGGAGGAGAGGCGCTCTGCTTTTTAGAGTTTCCAGTTTTTCTGCTCTGTTTTTTCCCCATCTTTGTGGTTTTATCTACTTTTGGTCTTTGATGATGGTGATGTACAGATGGGTTTTTGTGTGGAGGTCCTTTCTGTTTGTTAATTTTCCTTCTAACAGACAGTACCCTCAGCTGCAGGTCTGTTGGAGTTTGCTAGAGGTCCACTCCAGACCCTGTTTGCCTGGGTAACAGCAGCGGTGGTTGCAGAACAGCGGATTTTCGTGAACCACAAATGCTGCTGTCTGATTGTTCCTCTGGAAGTTTTGTCTCGGAGGAGTACCCGGCCATGTGAGGTGTCAGTCTGCCCCTGTTGGGGGGGGGGGTGCCTTCCAGTTAGGCTGCTCAGGGGTCAGGGGTCAGGGACCCACTTTAGGAGGCAGTCTGCCTGTTCTCAGATCTCAGCTGTGTGCTGGGAGAACCACTGCTCTCTTCGAAGCTGTCAGACAGGGACATTTAAGTCTGCAGAGGTTGCTGCTGTCTTTTTGTTTGTCTGTGTCCTGCCGCCAGTGGTGGAGCCTACAGAGGCAGGCAGGCCTCCTTGAGCTGTGGTGGGTTCCACCAAGTTCGAGCTTCCTGGCTGCTTTGTTTACCTAAGCAAGCCTGGGCAATGGTGGGCTCCCCTCCCCCAGCCTCGCTGCTACCTTGCAGTTTGATCTCAGACTGCCGTGCTAGCAATCAGCGAGACTCCGTGCGCGGGCATAGGACCCTCCCAGCCAGGTGTGGGATATAATCTCCTAGTGCCCCGTTTTTTAAGCCCGTCGGAAAAGTGCGGTATAAGGGTGGGAGTGACCCAATTTTCCAGGTGCCATCTGTCACCCCTTTCTTTGACTAGGAAAGGGAACTCCCTGACCCCTTGTGCTTCCCAAGTGAGGCAATGCCTCGCCCTGCTTTGGCTGGCGAAGGGTGCGCTGCCCGCACTGTCCTGCACCCACTGTCTGTCACTCCCTAGTGAGATGAACCCAGTACCTCAGATGGAAATGCAGAAATCACCTGTCTTCTGCATTGCTCACGCTGGGAGCTGTAGACTCGAGCTGTTCCTATTCAGCCATCTTGGCTGCTGGGGGAAGAAGTAATTTTCAAATTGGTAAATGACTAAATTAGTTGCAATTAGTGTTGATTATTACATTGTATGTATTAAATCTTTGAACTTCACTAGAAGCTATTAACTTTCCATTTGACCCTTGAGCTTCTCTTTGTACATAAGTCAAATCTTACCTGGACTCCAGGGTAAGAAAATGCAATGTGAATAACCCCCAGAATAATACATATGTTCCATTGTGTCTGCGGCCATCTTCACACCTTTCTCCCTTCTTCCACACATGTCCTTTGTGTGACAAGGACTGGAAGCCTGGAAGTACGCATCATTATTTCTTCAACAATGGTGGGTACCTTCTCGAATTTCAGTTGAGAACAAACAGATGATTTGTTAGCAGATTCCAGGCGTTCTGCAGATTACCTGTTTAATTGCTATAGGCACTAAGTTCATGACTAGCGGTTTCTTGAAGCTCCTGGAATTGCCTGAGTTCCTGAAAGCTGAAAATGTGTTTTTCTGACTTCTGATCATCCAGTCTTTTGCAAACAGTGGATTCTCACATTACATACCATTCTATTTGGTACAGACAGGATGTTTCCTGTTTCTTAACCAAATTTACCACTTACACACTTTAAGCCAAATGTAGTCAACTAAGAGTCTCTCAAATTCATTAATAAAGAAAATACGGCCTATAAGGACAACATCAAAATAAATCAGAAGCTTTGTTTCAACATGGCTGATTTTTTCCCATGAAACTTAGGCCTATAGAAAAATACATGCGCAATATTACAATGAAATGGCAGATATAACATCTCAAAATATGTCAAATTACAGTGTTTTTCTTTGTAAGTCTAAGAGAAAAGCAAAAAATTCTTATTTTTTAAATACCTGGTAATCATCCATTTTAGTTAATTACATCATTTTAGAAAGTTTTTAGATTTTTGTCTCTTTCTTTCCCTTCACTTTTCTTTCTCTTCACTTTTTTGGGGATGGATAAGAGGAAGTAGAAACTCAGAAGACGATAAGGCTACAATCTTGTCCCAGCACATAAGAGAACCCACATTTATTAGCATTATTGAACTCTTAACAGATCTCCCCAGAGGGCAGAGTTGGCTTCTACACTTTAAAAATATTTTTTAAATTTCTAATTATTATGGGTACATAATATTTGTACATATTTATGGCATACATGTGATATTTTGATACATAGCATAAAATGTGAAATGATCAAATCAGAGTAATTGAGTTATTCGTCACCTCAGGCATTTATCATTTCTTTTTGTTAGAAACATTTCAATTCCATTCTTTTGGTTATTTTGAAATATGCAATAAATTATTGTTACCTGTACTCACCCTATTATGCTACCAAATACTAGATCTTATTCCTTTACTCTGTGTGTTCTTGTATCCATTAGCCATCCTGTCTTTATCCTTTCCTCCCCAGTACCTTCCCAGTCTCTGGTAACCATCATTGCACTCTCTTGAAAAATCTCCTCGAATTCAACTTTTTTGTAGCTCCCACAGGTTGGTGAGAACATATAATATTTGTCTTACTGTACCTGGCTTATTTCACTTAACATAATGATCTCCAGGTCTATCCACATTGTTGCAAATGATAAGATTTCATTCTTTTTCTGTTTTTTCAAAGTAGGTCATATCGTGTATCCACTTTAAATTCTTCAGTGTCTTTCTTCCATTCCTAGAATGTGTTTAATCTCTAGCTCACAAGGCTCCCTGCTTCCTGGGTTACTGCTGCTTGCCTGACTTCACTTCCCACTTCTTCTCCACTTACCTGACACTCCATCTATGGAAAACCATTGCTGCTTCCTTTACCTGAAATAATATCTCTGGCCTCTGGAGCATCTCCTCACACTGTCACCTCACCCAGAAGGCCATTGAGCTAAAAAGGGATCTTGTCAGTGATCTCAATGATCCAACATTATGATTTAGCACATGATAAATGTTTCCATGATGGTCATATATTAAATAAACAGAGGGTTTTAGACAGTGCATTTTTCTTTTAAATAAAAGATGAACACAAACATAAAAATGGGGTTATGTCCAACAGGAAATAGACCCAGAAATTAAGACTTTGTGGAATTATTTAGTTTTTCCTAGCTTGTTCTATGTGGGCTTACCATTATCCTCTTGACACCTTTTACTGTCATTATACAGGCTCTCCAGAGTGACTATTAATAGTGACAAGAATAATAAATCTATATTGAAATATCCTCACAGTTTTACTACCTAAAGGAGCTTATTTTTTCATAATATGAGGGAACAAATGAGCTGTCTGCCATCTTTAAAAAAGTTTCATTGATTTATCTTCTTCACATAGACAATAAGATTTTTTCATTCATATTCAAAATATACTAAGATGTGAAATTCCAAAGGCAGATCATCATATATCAGATTTACTAAGAACATACTAATAAAATGATCTGCAGAATGATTCTTGAATTCATTTACCTATTCAAAGAATATGAAATAGTCAAGGTAGAGGAGATTAAAACTATTGTGAAGAGATTTCCTTAAAGGAATTTTTTTGTTGTTGTTATGAGAGACCCACATTTTGTAATGAGTGGCTACATTTGTACAGGCTTGACAACCTATTTTAAGGGAGTTACAACAATGTGAGCTTGTGTAATAAGAACTGCCAGGGGCCAATCCAGGGAATGAAATACATCACTTGAGCTATACAAAGAAAAGGGCCCAGGAGTGGGATTCCCCACAGAACAAAGGAAGCATGTGCCAGAACTATGAAGCCAGGTGAAACAGTTCTCTCTCCTGCACCTGCCCACTGATTCAGGTAGAGGCAGAAACAATAGTTTGGTGTGTAAAAAAGATGATGTGACAGAGATAAACCAAAAACTGACCGTAATGGCTTCCACTAAGGCACGCAATGTCACCTGATAGGCCCTAGTACACACAAGAAGAGGGTAAAGGAGAAGTCTCATCTATAAATAAAAATGGAAGCACTGAATGATACCTAGGACTGGATGTATTCTAGTTACAAAACTGTGAATTAAATATAGGACAGTCTAGATTTAATTCACATATGATCTGCCAAATATTCCATCTGAGAGCTACAGCAATTTACTCCCTATCAAATAATGTTTAAAGTGGTAGGAACAGTTGGAAACAATTGGATCAGATCTCATATTCTATACATTATGTGGTCAACATATGCTAGACATACAATTTTAGATATCTATTGCTGACACTGAGAAAAAATAAGCATATTTACTTATTTATAAATAAGTTCAAAAATTCAGTTTTGGAAATATATATTTACTTATATATTCTGATAGAAAAATTATATATATATATAAATAACAGTTTGGCAAAAATCAGAAAGGCTGAAAGATATGCTTTTAAACCTATGTTCCAAACAGACACACATCTTAATAGGAAGTGAGGAGTTTTAAATGTCTGTCAACATCATCTGATAGGAGAACATGTAAGTTGAATGAACAGTGCTAACTTAAAAGGATAAGGAGGAAGAGCAAAATAATTCTGGGTCCCAGGGCAAAATGGACTGGATGCAAGAGTACAATGCTATGTATATTCTTTTACAGGATTAACAAATGTTACTCTTGAATCTGGAGAGGAAAGTTACTTATTGTATTTGGGAAGCTCTGATAAGTTTTTGTTTTTATAAAATACAGATAAGAATGTTGTATTTATTTTGAAGAATTGATTTTAAAGGTTTTGATGAGCTCATCTTGAGATAAGGGTGGGAGAAGGGCTAACACAGGAAATAAAAATTGGAAAAATTAGCAATAAGGACCATCTTGGAAGGGGAAAGAAAGCACGAAATACAAGTTTAAAGAAAAGCTTGCTGGTGATGGTTATAGTAGTGAAGAGGACTCTGGATCATAGTTATTGGAAAATCATTTTTCTTCAAATAGATGCATCAATAAAGAATGGCAGCATTAAAATAATTCTATCATTTTGTTCTGAGGAAAATACTTCACAATCGTGAAATAAAAAATTTTGAAGATTTTTTTTTTCAGCTCAGCATTCTGCAAAACAAGTCTCACTGTTTGAAATAGCTTTATTTTTATTTTCTATTATTTTATTATAAATAAAATGTGTAATCCCAGCTACTCAGGAGGCTGAGGCAGGAGAATCGCTTGAACCTGGGAGGTGGAGGTTGCAGTGAGCCAAGATCATGCCATTGCACTCCAGCCTGGGTGACATATGATAATATATGTGTGGAAATGAAAATGTATGATGACTTTGTGAATCTTTAAGGAGAATAATATTAACAAAGTAGGTATTCAGTGCATGTGGGCAATTGCGGTGATGCTGGGAAATTATTTCTGAAGTAAAAATTCTATGACTTGGGGGCTGAATTAAAGGAAGTGGGCAAGACTTTCATGGTACCATGTCTCAGGCAGTGTCTAAATTGAGATGTGGCTTGGTGGAGATACAGAAAGAAATGCAGATTTTAGAAGGAAGTTTGTTTTGTGGTATAATTAAGCTCAGAAGATTGAAGATTTTGTGAAAGTGGACATCTTCATTAGTCTTCCTTTCAATTTTAACCCTGTGGCCTGACCTATAGCGGACATAAAATAAACATAAATTAAAAATAATACGATAAAATAAAAAGTTGTTTAAAATATTTTGAATCAATGAAAGAGTTACTAAATAACCTTACAAGTTGTAACCAGCAGGCTGTAGAGGTCAGGATTAGAAAGTAAAGACTGGGACCGTGAGAGTAGATTAAATCACTAAATTAGAGGATGTCCTTATTGTCCCTATTGTCTTTGGATGCTTCATGTTAGTCCCATGGTATAAATTTTCCCGAAGCTTTGATATTTAGAAATCCTGCCTAAGAGACTTGAATCTGATTATCCTAGGCATTTATATTTATATTTACATTTTAATGCCTAAAACAGAATTTAATAGTCATAAGCAGAGAAGAGTTACTTGCACACACATGAATGCCATTCTTTTTATTATGATAACACAAACCTCAACTTATGAAAAAAATTAATAGCCCTAAACAATAATTCTATAAAAATACAAAAATCTAAAAAATACACTCCATATGCACTTTCTCACTTTTTCTTACTGCTGGTCAGTAATGACTAAAAAGAAAAAAATTAGATGTAGAGGAAGAAGAGAGTCTAAGATATATCAAATTTGATAAATGTGGAACTGAATAAAGACTCAATAATCAGCCTCACAGGTATGAAAGGTTAGAAGTAGAAAGAGATCATTAGTAATCATCATTTAGTAATGTTGCCCCATCTAGTCCTCAAATACACACACACACACAAACACACAAACACACACACACACACACACACAGAAATAGAGCGAGAGAGACTTTACAGCTGAGAAAACAAGTCAAAATATGTTAAGTGCCTTGTCCATTAATACCAGGTTACTGACTCAAATCTCCTACTTTCTATTCAGGGATCCAAAACAGAACAATTGAATAATTGTTTCCAAGGGTTATTTACATCAATGTTTGCACTTATATGTCAAATGTAATATTTATTTATTCAAAAGCCTTTCTGGCTTTTGTTTTCTCATAGTCATTACTGACTAGCAGTAAGAGAAAGTGAGAAAGAGCATATGGAGTGTATTTTTTACATTTTTATATTTTCAGAAAATTATTGTTTTAGGGCTATTAATTTCTTATCTTTCATAAATTGAGGCTTGTATATGCATCATAAAAAAGGATGACATTCTTATAAGTATCTCTTATCTGCTTATGAATATTAATTTCTGTTTTAAGCATTAATATATAAATATAAATGCTTAGGATAATCAGATCCAAACCTTTTATTTAAGATAGCTAAATATTAAGGATTCAGAAAATATTATAACAGGAATAATGTGATTTATAAAAACAATAAAAACAAAAAAAGAGAGGAAATATGGCAATGTTAATGTATTCTGTTAGGCTTAAAAATGGAAGTAATTCCATCTTTCCAAACAGAAGCCATTAACCACAAACTGATTGTAATTAGATAATATTCTTTGCTTTGTAAAGCTTAAAAAAAGATAGCATCTCAGCGCTAAGTAAAATATTTATGACTTGACCTTGTGTATACATCACAATTTAATAATGATCTTTTATATGAAAAGTAGTAGTTTCTTAAAGAAAAGCTCTCAATAAAATGACGCATAAATAATTGTCCAGTACTTCAGTAAAAAACATTTTTCTCTTTTATGAAAGTTTTAAATATAGACATTGCTTATTTTAGGAAACAGTTTCAATTTGTCACATATCTTTATCCTGTAGAGCAATAAAGCTTAATGTATTATTTCTACAGTCATGTGCTAAATAACAATGTTTTAGTCGATAACTGATAGCATATATGTTGGTGGTCCCATAAGATTATAATGGAGCTGAAAAATTCCTATTGCCTGGTGACATCATCCTAGCCAACATAATGTCATAGCACAACACATTACTCACCTGTTTGTTGTGACGTTGGTGTTGTGATGTTGGTGTAAACAAACCTACTGTGTTGTCAGCCATGTAAAAGTATAGCACATACAATTATGTAGAGTACATAACACGTGATAAAAATCATAAATGACGATGCTATTGGTTTTTGGAATGTTTGTCAATTTGTTTGTGTCCTCTCTTATTTCATTGATCAGTGGTTTGTAGTTCTCCTTGGAGAGGTCCTTAACGTCCCTTGTAAGTTGTATTACTAGGTATTTTATTCTTTTTGTAGTGATTGTGAATGCGAGTTCACTCATGATTTGGCTCTCTGCTTGTCTGTTTGGTGTATAGGAATGCTTGTGGTTTTTGCACATTGATTTTGTGTCCTGAGACTTTGCTGAAGTTGCTTATCAGCTTAAGGAGTTTTGCGGCTGAGACGATGGGGTTTCTAAAAATAGTCATGTCACCTGCAAACAGAGACAATTTGACTTCCTCTCTTCCTATTTGAATAAATATTTACAAAACATACACAGTTAAGATAACCTTAAAATGTTCAAGATGCAAAGTCCATGTTGGTATTGGAATTCTAAACTTCTAACTAATAAAATCTTTTGTGGCAGTGCGAGGGTCATCATGTTGTGTGCTGACAAGTACTTTGTAACGTTGTCTTTGCCTGGTTTAATGAAACATGTATGAGGTGTTTTGACACAGGCTTTACTATTGTGAAAGACAACCGAGTGATGGTTTGCTAGTGGAAGATCCAGGCAGCGATGCCTTTTCTTCCAAATAAACTTTATTCTGAACTAGACATAAAATATTCTAGTTATTAGAAATTTGAAATTCTAACAAATTACAACACTGAATAAAGAAAATCACTTCTAATGGAATCTCTATCCCATAGGGTGAGATAGATTGACCCAACTGGATTGCAAAACATCTATCTAATATGTGTAGATTCCATTAGAGAAAAGGAAACTAAACTTATTTTAAAAATTAGATGCCCTAAATTTAATGTACTTTTTAATCTTTAAATTTATAATAATAAGAATTTCTTTTAAAAATAATAGTTCCCTTCGAAATCAGTAACAAGACACACATGAATACCACCATTGCTATCATCTAGCATTCTTCTGGAAGTTCTACTCAACTTAATTTGATAAGAGAAATGCACAAGAGATACACCAATTGGAAAATAGGAGACAAAAATTGTCACTATTTTTAGATATGATCATACTTAGAAAATTTAGATATGATGCTACTTAGAAAATTGAGTTAAACATATTAAAAACTATAAGATACTTTGGTGAGGTTATAAAATCTATGAAAAAGAAGATTAACAAAAAGATAAAACACCCAGAAATCAAATTCATTTGTAATGTTAAGGAGCTACAGAAAAAAAAAAAATGGAATCCACATAGTCTATTGGCTAAAATTTAGTCTTTGAAACCAAGAGACATTTATTTGAAACTCTAAACATGGCCCTCACAAAGATAAAATACTGGATACAACTTTCAAAGATCTTACATCCTAGTGAGGGAGCAAAGACAAAATCAAGAGACCATGATCATACAGCCAACTTCAAGATCATTGCAGGAGCAGATTTAATGACCAGAAAGAAACATGCAAACTATGATGCCTCCTTTCAAAGCCGTATTTCATTTTGTTTTGTTTTGTTTTGGCTTTTAGTTTTGCTTGAGCTGAGGATAAAAAGACAGCAGTTTAGAAATAAATGGGAAATAAAACAGAAAAAGATGACAGGATCAAGAGAATACAAAACAGAAGATTTAGAATTCTAACTAAATGAAAGGTTTTCAGAAACAACATATTACTCTCACAACTGTGTTGAGATTCTCAGGATAGAACTCCGTCTAGGTGATTTAGAAGGGTGGAGCAGAAACAACTGAGCTCAATGATAGCTGAAAATCCAACAGGGAGGTACGGTGCAGCTAGGCTGTGTTGTAGGTGCACCAGAAATAAGTCACTATAGTGAGAATCCGCAGTGCATCCATCTGCAATTCCTGACCATCAATAGCAAAAAGGTGCCAAGACTACAATACATGATCAGAACACACTTATGTGAAACATGGCTCTAATCTTTTCTGAGTGTGTAGCTTTCAACATCATGACAATTATAATTTCACTCTAATCAATATAAATATCTACCAAGAAGAGATTAAATCAATACAATACCAGTCAGCAGTGATACTATAGACACTGATAGGAGCCTACCTGACATTTGAAGCATGAGGCATAGACTTATGTGTAATACATGCTGCCATTTATGTTAAGAGAAAAAAATGTGTATGTGCATCTGGTTAATTTGCTCAAATATGCATAGCAAATTCAGTGGAAGATACAAGAACAGCATTTGCCTCTAGGGATGAAGACTATGGCTACTGAATACAGAATTTTCATAGAATTTGAAATATATTATGACAAATATGCATTACATTTAATATAAAAAATTGAATAAAATAATGCAATATATATCTATATATTTACGTATTTTTAGACTATAGCTATATATATATGTAAAATAAGAAACCTATTGAAAGTTATACAAAAATATTAACAGTGGCCATCTCTGGCAGTATATTTACAAAATTATTTGTCTCTCTGTTTTCCAAATATTTGTTAACATATATTAATATGAGAGTCAGTAAACAATAATTTTTATAATAGTAGACGTAAAAAGTTAATCAACTTTTATGTTTTAACGTTCTGAATGAATTTTAAACGGCATAATCACATAAAGTACTCCAAAGTAACACTCTTCCCTATTGCCTTTTGACCCTCAGAGGAATCTGTACTGAGGCAAATTGGAACATTGCCTTCATATCTAAAGTAGTCAAAACAAAAACACAAACCAAAGCAACTTCATTTGGGTTTCAGTTGAGAATGAAATGTAAAAATTAATAATGTATAAAGTAAATAGTTTAGAACCTGGCACTTGGTTAAATTCAGTAGATGTTAATTCCCTTCCTCTTTTTCTTTAGGATCCTTTTGTTTTAGGGACAGAAAGAGAAATGGGCCCTATTGTCTCTGGAGATGCTGGTGATGAGCCCAGCTTGCTTTGCGCTTTTATTGGCCATGTGAAATAAAGAACTAAAATGACCATCCGATAAGCTCAATTCCTAAAACTCTGCTAAATCAAAGATAATAATGTGAACAAATGCTTATTAGATAGTATGTGAAGAGAAACTAAAATGAAAAGCTCATGCCGGGAAAGCCCAGTGACAGTGATTTAATTTTTATTTTCTAGAGTGGATGCCTGTGTGGTTTTGAATCAAATCTGCTGATGCTTATGAATCTTGCTGGTATAGAAGCCTGCCATTCACTACTGTAGGGATGATCCCCATGTGGAGAAACTGACAAAAGCCTTTTTTCTGGGGTGGAGCTGGAAGTTACTCCTAACTATCTCAGTGTTAAAGCAGGAGGGGATGAGGAGAAATTCTTGAAAATGCTGCCACATCAAAACCAACTTCTTATAGAATGCCACAGTAAAGACAACCCACTTAGTATAGATTCTCAGATTCTGAAACAATTTTGTTCTCAGGACAACCCACTTAGTATAGATTCTCAGATTCTGAAACAATTTTGAAATACTTTCAATACTCTAAATTACAGGCGGGAATCATTATTTTGTTTAATACCTGCTGACAAGAAGTAAAAGCACTTTTTTTTTTTCTTTTTTTGAGACACAGTCTCACTCTCCAACTCAGGCAGGAGTGCAGTGGCATTATCTCAGCTCAATGCAACATCTGTCTCCTGGGTTCAAGCCATTCTCCTGCTTCGCCTCCTGATTAGCTGGGATTACAAGCATGTGCCACCATGCCTGGCTAATTTTTGTATTTTTAGTGGAAACTGGGTTTCACCATGTTGGCCAGGCTGGTCTCAAACTCCTGACCTCAGGTGATCCACCCACTTCCCAAAGTGCTGGGATTACAGGCGTGAGCCACCATGCCTGGCAAAAGCACATTTTAAAAAGTGTATTAAATATTTTTTAATACAAGTCAAGAAAAGGAAACAAAATTGAATAAGTGCTCCCTCCCTGTGTGTCAGTCATCATGTAAGGTACTTTGCATGTGTTCTCACAACCACTCTGAAGGCAACAGACAACTCAGAGGTCAAGTGCATAGACCAAGGTCAACTCTGCCTGAAAAGATCAGGGCCTATGTGCCAGCTTTCCTTCACCTGAAAGAAAATCCTGTCCTCTTCACTATAGCATTCCATCTCAATACATTGAACTTCCATGTAGCTTCCTCATGCGGATGCTTTTGAATATTGTAATCACAGAATTTTAGTCCTGCACTCTCAACCCATCAGTAAATTGTTCATCACCCATAAGAAGAATCAACTTCCTGCAAACATCTCCTGTGTATTCGTAGCCATCAATATAGAGATGATCACTTACAGAGTAATATTGTAAAAAGGGTAGTGACTACATTGCTTTAAGTCTGAATTTTTACAGAAAATTTTGGCACCTTTATTTTCAGTGTTTCCTCTAATGATAATAATTGGCACAAAAGAAATGGACCCAGTTGTATTGCAAAATACATACGTATTGCAAAATGTTGGCAGTGGAGAAATGCATTTCTGCAGGCTAGATAGGGGAAGCAATTATTTGTGCACTATTTTTGTCTTTGTCTTTGTCTTTGACAGCCAGTATCTCTATAAGAATAAGTCAGTTGTGTTTTGGGTGGAGATTTCAGGGTAGATAATCCCATTAGCTCTTTGAGAAGATGAACTACAGACACATGAGATTTGGCCTCTATTGTGTGAAATACTTATATATTACATGTGTGCACATTTTGAGGCAGAACACATTATTCAGAAAGAATCAATTTTGCTTTGAACAAGAAAAGAACTTGCAAATTAAGTCTGAATGTTAATATAGTATCTCATCTTTTTTCTGTTATTGAGGAAATGTTATAATCTGGGTGAACATAGAAGCTACAATTTATGAAGTATTTCTTCCATGAAGTGACCCACCAAAGTCAGCATATTATACAAATGACTTAGCTGTTTTGCTATACACCAAATAGTCATCAGGAATTATCATTATGGCCCAAATGGCACACCATTAAAAATCCAAGGTCACTTAGATTTGACGGAGGGCATACTTTCAGAAACAGGCAATTATGCTTTTGATTTTAAAGGCAAAGAAACAACTGTACTTAAGGTTAGCATTTTAATTGCTTAGCAACACAGGTAACTGACAAATGAAGATAGTTTTTATTTATGCTTCATCAAGTTCTTTCCTAACAGAATACTTTTTCTACCTAAAGTTTCTTTATTTTAAAGTTTAATTTTATATATATTTTAAATCCTGCTGCTGAGAATTACTTTCCTCCAAGCCTGTGTTAGGAGTATATTTAGTGGAAAAAAGGAAGAATACTGCTTCACACATTATACAACATGAGAAAAGCAGGTCTTTCCACAAAAGAAACATGGAATATTCCTCTGATCCTTTTTGACTTGCCTTAAACCAAATTGCTAGATCCTATAAACCATTTGGAAATGAATAGAGCTCAAGGGTTTGAAATCACCTTAAATTTTTACAATCATCTTATTTTTTCCCATTAGTGGTCACTCTCCTTCATTTTTCTCTTGCTATTCCTAAGAATATATTAAATAATATATTTAGCAAACATTTATTGAATTATTACAGGCAAATCCAAATTATTACAGTTACTGTAGAAGACCCCCTTTACTTAGAGTACATTGCAGAAACTCAAAAGATAACGAGTATCTTTTTACTCTGATTTTCAAGAGTTTAAAATTACAGCTATGTAAAGACAAGTATAAGAACTACTCTAAAGCAGAATCTGATCATGGGGATAAAAAAAAGACACAAAGAATGTGCTTGAGAGAGGGAAACAATCTTGGGAGAAAAGATCATTTGTAATTGAGGGGACCAGGGTAAAATTGCATGAAGAAAAATATCTTTAAACTAGACTTTAACTTCAGGTGGGTGATGGTTAGGGAAGAACTGATAAATGATGTCATGACTAAAACAGATGCAAAAATCAGAAACCAATGAAATGAGATTGAAATAAGATGTTTTTCTGGACCACAGACTGCACAAAAAGTAATATGAAATGAGATTGGTTTTACAATAGTTTTAGCTTGGAAATTATGTGACTGATCAAAAAAATTGTTGCATGACAGTACAGATCCTATGACAGACACAATCAATCACTGGAGATGGGCTGTGTCAGGAAGGGGCATAGCCTTCAGCAAGGTGTTTGAGCAGCAGAGGCAAGTTTAGAGGGGATGATTGTTGAAGGTTTCTGCTGACCATATACCCTGACAGCTAGGTGCAAGTCCTTTACTAATGAGAACTCTGGACAGTGCCCTCCTTGTCCATCACACTTCAGTCCTCTGCCTCTCACATCATCTTTTTTCATAGACATTCTGGGAGCAGTTCTTCCAGGACTCCATCAAATCTTTCTTTCACAGGAAAATCTAGAAGCAAAGGAACTGCAGCTCCCTTCACAGGCTCTGCAGCTGCTCTTGAGACCAAAATTGGTCAGCTCTTCTACCACTATCCATTCAACACACCCATCACCATCAGCTGGTCTCTAGGTTGGTCTTGGTAGTTTAGGTGGTGACATGACACAGGCTCTTATCCCAGAGGAATCCAAGCTGTTGATCTCTATGGCCTTCTAAGGCCAAGTTTGCAGCGTGTGTGTGTTTGTCATTTATCTTGGACACAGCAATACAACAAGATGTTCAAATGAATGGCCTGGGCACTGAATGTAGTCATCTAGTTCAGCAATGCTGGATGACATGGGAGAGATGAATTCAATGAAACCACAATCCAAATAATTACAGTTACTAAGAAAAGCCCCTTCTAAAGAAATTTAGTTTATCTGCCACATTACCTGGGTTTGTAAAAATTTAATTAGAATCAGTTTGTGAAAGCTACAAAAATCAAGCTGATTTTGTAAGCAAAAACCACCATTTTGTACCTAACTTCAATTCTTATGCAAGGACACTTTTGAAAACATTAACATTACAGAAAAGCACTACATGCATATTGAAAATGTTCCCATGCTTTCACAGGTTTTGAGAATATGAACATGTCATGTGAGTCAAAGTTTAGGTACTACATGATTTTTCCGAAAGAGTAAAAGGAACAACTCATTATTCTGAACCTGATTCCAAGAGATATGATAAAAGTGAAATGCAAGCTTTTCCGGGTTACATTTATAAAATTATTCTGATAAGCTGTTTATAAAAGGACACTATAATTATAACAAAATTCTTACAGAAGTGATTAAAACTGATTGTCATAACAATCATTGTAACCATACGATAGGACACATTCTAAGAAGTTGTCTTAGTGGTTTAGTAGCATCAAAATTCATATTCTTCAGGAGAAAAAAGGCAGCAAAACCAATATTTATAATATCAAAGAATAATATCCAAAGTCTGCATGTGTAGATGGATGCAAATATGAACATATATATATATATATATATATTTTTTTTTTTTTGAGACGGAGTCTTGCTCTGTCACCCAGGCTGGAGTGCAGTGGTGTGATCTCGGCTCATTGCAACCTCTGCCTCCCAGGTTCAAGCAATTCTCCTGCCTCACCCTTCTGAGTAGCTGGGAATACAGGTGCCCGCCACCATGCCTGGCTAATTTTTTGTATTTTTAGTAGAGACGGGGTTTCACCATGTTAGCCAGGATGGTCTCCATCTCCTGACCTCATGATCTGCCTGCCTCAGCCTCCCAAAGTACTGGGATTACAGGTGTGAGCCACCATGCCTGGCCACAAATATACATATTAATACACTCTAATCATTCTAGCAAATCACTTGTGCAGAGGCATTGAGATCTCATGGGGGAATGCCTAGTTTTCAGTTTGCAGACTTTGTCTGAAAACCTTCTCTGCCACCTTATGTCATGTAGGGAAGTCATGTGAACTTACTCTGCTTCAGTTTTCTCATCCGCACAATATGGTTGAAAAGATCAAATGGAACAGACATATGAAGGACTCTGGCCTTGCTTGTCACAGACAGCGTGCTCAAAAATTGTTGATTCTCCTCGTTTCTGAAAGTACAGAAAAATAAGGCTTATTTCTTATCGAGTATCAGTTATTTTTTCTCAACGTCAGTAGTTCCAGTACACTAAAAATATGTTGTTCAGTATCATTAGGGGTTAAAGAACAAAATTAGTGCCAGCAGCAGAAATCTTGAAACACTGGAAACATCAGATATGAAATTAAAATAGAGTAGAAATGGGTTAGGTTCAGGTTTTCACTTTTAAAACAACATTTACTGAGGGGTAACAATATTTACTGAGGGATAACAATATTTACTGAGGGATAACAATATTTACTGAGGGATTAAGTTGTGAGGGGTATATACTGTTGTATACTACTTAGGCAGCAGTTGCCTTGTGATATGGTTTGGCTCTGTGTCCCCACCCAAATCTCATCTTGATTTCTACTCCCATAATTCCCATATGTTGTGGGAAGGACCCAGTGGCAGATAATTTGAATCATGGGGGTGGTTTCCCCTATACTGTTCTCAAGGTAGTGAATAAGTCTCACAAGATCTGGTTTTATCAGGGGTTTCTGCTTTTGCATCTTCCTCATTTTCTCTTGCTGCCACCAGGTAAGAAGGGCCTTTCACCTCCCACCATGATTCTGAGGCCTCACCGGCCATGTGGAACTGTAAGTTCAATTGAACCTCTTTTTATTCCCAGGCTCAGGTATGTCTTTATCAGCAGCATGAAAATGGACTAGTATAGTAAATTGATACTAGTAGAGTGGGGCGTTGCTGAATAGATATCCAGAAATGTAGAAGCAACTTTGGAACTGGGTAACAGGCAGTGGTTGGAACAGTTCAGAAGTCTCAGAAGAAGACGGGAAAATGTGGGAAAGTTTGGAACTTCCTAGAGACTTGTTGAATGGCTTTGTCCAAAATGCTGATAGTGATATGGACAGTAAGGTCCAGGGTGAAGTGGTCTCAGATGAAAATGAGAACTTGTTGGGAACTGGAGCAAAGGTGACTTTTGTTATATTTGAGCAAAGAGACTGGCAGCATTTTGCCCCTGCCCTAGAGATTTGTGGAACTTTGAACTTCAGAGAGATGATATAGGGTGTCTGGCAGAAGAAATTTCTAGCCAACAAAGCATTCAAGAGGTGACTTGGGTTCTTTTAAAAGCATTCCATTTTAAAAGGGAAACAGAGCATAAAAGAGGAAAATTTGTAGCCCGACGATGCAGTAGAAAAGAAAAACCCATTTTTTGAGGAGAAATTCAAGCTGGCTGCAGAAATTTGCATAAGTAACAAGGAGCCCAATGTTAATCCCCAAGACAAGGGGGAAAATGTCTCCAGGGCATGTCATAGGTCTTCAGGGCAGACCCTCCCATCACAGACCCCGAAGCCTAGGAGGAAAAAATGGTTTTGTGGGCCAGGCGCAGGGTCCCCATGCTGTGTGCAGCCTAGGGACTTGGTGCCCTGTTACCCAGCTGCTCCAGCCATTGCTGAAAGGGGCCAAGGTACAGCTCAGCACATGGTTTCAGAGGGTACAAGTCCCAAACTTGGCAGCTTCACATGGTGTTGAGCCTGTGGGTACACCAAGGTCTACAGTTGAGGTTTGGGAACCTCTCCCTAGATTTCAGAAGATGTATGGAAATGCCTGGATGCCCAGATAAAAGTTTGCTGCAGGGGCAGGGCCCTCATGGAAAACCTCTGGTTGGTCAGTGCAGAAAGGAAATATGGGGTCAGAGCCTCCACACAGAGTCCCTACTGGGGCACTGCCTATTGGAGCTGTGAGAAGATGGCCACTGTCGTCCAGACCCCAGAACGGTAGATCCACTGACATCTTGCACCGTGTACTTGGAAAAGCAACAGACACTCAATGCCAACCAGTGTAAGCAGCCAGGAGGGGGGCCATACTCTGCAAAGCCACAGGGGTGGAGTTACCCAAGACTATGGGAACTTACCTCTTGCCCAGCATGACCTGGATGTGAGACCTGGAGGCAAAGGAGGTCATTTTGGAGCTTTAAGATTTGACTGCCCTGCTGGATTTCGGATTTTCTTGGGCTCTGTAACCCCTTTGTTTTGTCCAATTTTTCTCATTTGGAATGGCTGTATTTACCTAATGCCTGTTCCCTCACTATATCTAGGAAGTAACTAGTTTGCTTTTGAATTTACAGATTCATAGGCAGAAGGGACTTGCCTTGTCTCAGATGACAGTTTGGACTGTGGACTTTTGGGTTAATGCTGAAAGGTGTTAAGACTTTGGGGGACTGTTGGGAGGGCATGATTGGTTTTGAAATGTGAGGACATGAGATTTGAAGGGGTCAGGGGTGGAATGATATGGTTCAGCTCTGTGTCCCCACCCAAATCTCATCTTGAATTGTAGTTCCATAATTCCCATGTGTTGTGGGAGGGACCTGGTGGGAGATAATTTGAATCATGGGAGCGGTTTCCCCCATACTGTTCTTGTGGTAATGAAATAAGTCTCACAAGATCTGATGGTTTTATCAGGAGTTTCTGCTCTTGCATCTTCTCCATTTTCTCTTGCTGCCACCATGTAAGAAGTGCCTTTTTCCTCCCGCCATGATTCTGAGGCCTCCCCAGCCATGTGAAGCTGTAAGTCTAGTTAAACCTCTTTTTCTTCCCAGTCTCGGTATGTCTTTATCAACAGCATGAAAACAGGTGAATACATCTTGTGTGTGTGTGTTTTGTTGATTTGTTTTTTGTTTGTTCCTCTTCAAGGAGCTCAGGAATAAGGAAGCATTTATCAAGCTCACATGACTTGTTTTGCCAAGGAATCAGCCTGAAATCGTAATTAATGTTTGCAAAGCATGAGTAAGGCTATATCTAATTTAGCAAGTTTATAATTCCTTCTCCCTGCCTCTATCCCTGACCTCACCTATCTTCTCCCTTTTTAACCCACTACCTTCCCTAGGGATCATGACAGCTGCACCAGACTAGGAAAATGAGGCCTTTTGTATTTTTCAATTGGGACACAGTCATTCATGCACAGCATTCAAGTGCTTCCCTACTCCACTCTGGCTTCTTTATAGGAGGAAAGATAATTTTATATTTAATTTTTGTCTGGTCTTTTTAATAATACTCTGCCTATTCTGTGTAGTACATAAAGAAACAGGAAAATTGAGATCTTATACCCCCACCCATTGGACTAGGAGCATTGAACATGATATATTCATGGATGGATGCTATTTTTCATGCTACTACTCTCTTCAGTTGGTCTGCACGATATTGTGGAAGGAGCCCTAGTCTCAGAATCAGAAGATGTCATTTCTGGTCCCCAGTCTGTCATTAGGTCATTATGACTTCATAAAAGATCATTTAAGTCTCTGAGTTTAGTTTCTTCCAAAACAAAATGTGGAGATCAGATAGGATGTTCATGGAAGGACCATTCCAGCTCAAACTTTTATCACTCTGTGTCACATTTTTCTGAACCACTCCTATCACCCTTAATGTGGATTTCATTTGTCAAGTAAACACGATTGTGTAAAATGAACAAACACTTCTCCTCAACTTCCCCTGTTCTCTTGCTAAAAAAGCTTTAATCAGAAGTCTCAATTCAGGCATTCTTTGAGAGCTGTTGAGGAAAACAAGTTTTGAAATCTTTTTTTTTTTTTTGAATCTAAGATTCTAAGAGTTTAATGTTACAAAATTTAAAAATTTACTGAGGAAGAGAAACATCCTTGTCAGGTTTCATGCAGGCTCATGTCCAATTTCATTGCCTTCTAATGGGCAAATGCTCAATTCAACACATGCACATTGCCATTTCTGTAAATACATGCAGTGAATTGCAGTTCCTGGGCATTTTGTTTAATTTTCCAATCTTCTTCAGCTCTCCTCTCTTTATATTTCAAGAAAGAAGTAGGTTTAGAAACTTTCATGACATGTGCACTGTAAGTGCAATAATATGTTTAGCAGGTTAAAGTTTTATCTCTTTTTTTGAAGGAAGATTATGAATAAAAATGATGTGTGCTTATTGAACAGTGATTGCTACTGCTCTTAATAGAATGAAACTCATGTATCAAGCTCCCTTTCAATTCTTTTTTCTTTTTTTGAGATGAAGTCTCGCCCCGTTGCCCAGGCTGGAGTGCAGTGGCATGATCTTGGCTCACTGCAACCTCCATCTCCTGGGTTCAAGTGATTCTTCTGCCTCAGCTTCCTGAGTAGCTGGGATTACAGGTGCACACCACCATGCCTGGCTAATTTTTGTATTTTTAGTAGAGACGGGGATTTCACCATGTTGGTCAGGTTGGTCTCGAACTGTTGACCTCGGATGATCCGCCTGCCTCGGCCTCCCAAAGTGCTGGGATTACAGGCATGAGCTGCAGCACACAGCCCCCTTTCAATTCTTATATGCTGTGATCACCTTCTCATGGTGGTGAGTGGGTCTGGGTAACAAAATTAAATACAGAAAAGGATTTCTCATCAGTAGGGAAAGAAACAGAGTCTTCTTACCTATATATTTATAGGGTGCTTAAATGTTTTTCAGAGGCATTAATAATTCTTAAACCATTATTGTACTATTTTCCTGGATAATAAACTGGGTATAGTTTCGGACACAAGGATCAAGTAAATATATTGAGCAAAGATGGCAGGATTCTTTCTTCCTCCACCCCTCTTATGATGTACAAAGATAGAAAGAAATATACCTTGCTCCTGAGACTTCTTTTAAACTTTTGGTGTCCCTTCTATTGTGTATTATTGTTTTTTCTATTGTGCAGGGATGTTAGAACACTTTTCCAGGTCATTCTCCTATTGCTAACCTGTACATGTGTTCCTTTATTTATTTTTTTTTTTTTGAGACGGAGTCTCGCCCTGTCTCCCAGGTTGGAGTGCAGTGGCTTGATCTTGGCTCACTGCAAGCTCTGCCTTCCAGGTTCACGCCATTCTCCTGCCTCAGCCTCCTGAGTAGCTGGGACTACAGGCGCCTGCCACCACACCAGGCTAATTTTTTCTATATTTAGTAGAGACAGGGTTTCACTGTGTTAGCCAGGGTGGTCTTGATCTCCTGACCTCGTGATCCGCCCGCCTCGGCCTCCCAAAGTGCTGGGATTACAGGTGTCAGCCACTGCACTCGGCCACGTGTTCCTAATACTAATATTGATAAGGGTAACAATAGTTGTTATGAAAACAACTACCAAATATTGAGCACTGTTGTAGTGTCAGGGACCAAGCTAAATGCTTTACATGGCTTACATGTTTAATCTTCCAACAACCCATTGGAACATTGTTAACATACACATTTTGCAGATAAGGAAATTGCAGCTTAGACAGGGTACATACTTTATACAAGGTTACGAGGAGAGAAATAGAAGAGATATCAAGCAATCTAACTGCTGAGCTCCAGAGGCAACATTTTCATGGTATGCTAGATATCTGCAGTTGAGTGTTCTATAGATAGTTCAAATTCAACATACCAAAATGCAAACATATTACCTACCCTCAATCTCTATCTCCAAAAATGAAAATTCAATGAATGTGCTTTCTCTATGTGCCCCTTTTCTGCTAAAGTTTTTAGGGGACTTTTGGGATATGTTGGGAAGGTATGATCTGTTTTGAAATGTGAGGACATGAGATTTGAAAGGGCCAGTTATATCCCAAGTTTCCTTGAGAGAATATTTTATGTCAAACCTCAACATTTTCTTTTTTCTCACCTTATCTTCATATTCACTTTGTCATTCATATTAATTTATAGTTTAAATATTATTTATTCGTTTCCTCAATGTCATCCCTGTCATTGCCTGAGCTTTGGTCCCTTATTGTTTGCTTAAATTTTGGCAAAGTCTTATAACCAGTTGTTATAGGTTGAATGGTATCTTCCCCAAGTTCACACATTGAATTCCTAAGCACAGTACTTCAGAATGTGATCTTATTTAGAGATATGGTCTTTATAAGGGTAATCAAACTAAAATTAGGTCATTAGGGTGGGCCCTAATCCAGTAATACTAGTGTTCTTATAAAAAGGGGAAATTTGGACACAGAAACACACATACACACAGGGAGAATGCCATGTGAATGTGAATGCAAAGATTGGGGTGATGTATCTACAAGCCAAGCAACACTCAAAGTTGCCAGAAAGCCACTAGAAGGTAAGAGAGAGACATGGAACGGATTCTTCCTCACAGTACTCAGAGGAAACTAACCTTGCTGACACCTCCATCTTAAACTTCTAATTTCCAGAACTTTGAAATAATAAACTACCATTGTTTAAGCCATGCTATTTGTGACACTTTGTTATGGCAGCCCTAGCAAACTAATGCAGTTGTTTTTTGATGTTCTCTTTGCCATCAGATTTATTTAAGTCATTAAGTAGAGCTACTGCAAGCTGCTCTTCTTCCACCAAAGATACTGTGCCTTCTAACTCCTCTCTTCCCCAGAGTTTGTGTATCCCCAAATCCATTTTCTCTTTACCTGGCAAACTCATGCTCATCTTTCAGATACTAGTTTAAATAAATATTTCCTTTCTTTAACTTTTTCCAAGGTCTACTCTGTTTCACTTCTGGTAGAGATTTCAGCTGCATTAACTTTCCTAAATTAACTTTGGGGTATATATCAGTTTGGATACAGACAGAAAGCAAATTACTAGAGGTGGTTAAAACATAGGTAATTGCCATTTTTACTGGTCAGATTCAATTCAATATCAGCAATTTCATCTAATTTATATTTTCACTCTAAACAGAGTAAGTTATTTCACCTAACTCTTTACATGTAACAGAAAAGCCAAAAAACTCAACAAAGGATGGTGAGGCAACTCAGGTATTAGCAGCATTAAGGAACTGCTGTCACCTTAGAACTAGAGGGACAAAGGGAGGAAGCCTGTTACTAGATCCCAGGGGTTGGCCCGTCTGCTGAGAGGTGGAACCACAGCAGGTCTATAAGGCAGGAGCTGCAGCCACAGAGGAGTCTCAGGAGCATCCTGTGAATCCATCTGAAACAGAGAGGGAGAGAAACATTTCAATTTATCCCATCATCCTATCCTCTAGTCTTCTGTCAGTGTTTCCCATTGACCAAGCAAATTGGAAGCCAGAGGACCAGGGAGCCTGGGAAATATGTTTCATGATACCGAAGTGGAATAGTTAGGGATGAGGAATAGATTTGAGAAGAAACAGGTGAATGAAAAGCAGAGTATGGTTGTCTTATGTGTGACCTCAACTTCTCAGACATTTGCCTGGTCTTAGGCTTGATGACTAGGGATGTGTTGCTCTACAGAGCTGAGCCCTACACTCTCAGTACTTCTATACATCTTGAACTTAACACAGACAAATATGAGAGTAGAACTTGCCAGAGTTCTCACATCCAGTTTTGGGATGAATTGCTACAGTTACAGCTCTCTCACCTTTAACATCAAAGAACAAAGTAAGAGCCCCTAACAATGAGCTCATGCTGAGCCACCAGTCCACTGGCCTCAAAGGAAAGCTCAGCAGATTTCTGCTTCCCAGTGAGAGAGATCAGAGGCGGGACCTGAGATTGCACACCTAACTGCAGGCATCTGGGCAGATGTACATTTGGCATGCAGAACAAGGGCTGCAGAAATGACAAGACAATCCGGCATAGACTGAAGGTAAGTTGCAAAAAGCACACCTTCAGTGACTCAGGGATGGGGCAGAAAGGGGGGATATGTCAGCTCACAGGATATATAACATCCCTGTCACTTGAGCTTTGCAAGCTGTGTGTCTGGGTTTTACATTTTAGAGATGAAATCCACTGCCAAATTAGGAATGGGTACCATTAGATTTTCACCACTGGGATCACAGTAAACCCAGAAATGATTCTTTACTTAAGGACTTTAGATTGAGGCACCTCCCAATAGTAGAGGATAACTATACCTGCACTATGTCAACTACACAAAGATGACTAAAAAGTTAACTAAAGTGGAATTGCCTAGATGGCTATATGAAATCTGAATATAAGTAGGCCATCTTGTTCCTGCCTTCAGATCCTTCTTAGCATTTTGCCATATTAAGCTAAACCGCCAAACCTTAAATAGTAATAAAATTATTTTTTGAAAGTCTCTTTAGAATACTAAGGGTAAAGTTTACAGAACCTTTTTAAACTTTTTCATATCTTCTGGGCATTTCTTTTTCTTCATTTGTCCCTGCTTTTGCTTAAGTTAGTCATTCCCTCTTTCATTTTCTCCTGTCTTCTTTCTCTTTCTGAAGCTTCTCTGGGTAGCTGTGTCCTTTGTCTTGCAGATATAACTGCTGATTTTTTGGAAGCTGAAAAGGAGGGAATGTTTTGTGAAAAGCAGGGAATTCTAATCACACTTTTATTTTTATGTTCCACATAAAAGTTTCTATACACACTATGTAGAATATTCTGGTAGTCACTTTGAAGTTTTCTTCATTAGAAGAAAATAAATTTATTGGCCACATGAAGCTAAAAAATCTTTGCAAATTTCTGCTTTGAATCCTGTTCTTGGTTTAGCATTGTGCATTTTATTTAGTGTTACCAAGCTGATCAAGCAGCTCAAATAAACATAGCTGTTCTCAGGCCTCCTGGAACCTTCCCAGAAAGTCCAAATAGAACCACTGGGTCTAAGAACAGTTCATTAAAATATAAAAAGCAAGCAATTTTCTAGATGTCTCTTTCTGTTCTCTCACTGGTAAAGTTAACCCCCTAGGATCTCAATTCTACTACAATCTCTGGTCATAAGACCCTGTCTGGCACCTCCAATGGAGAAAAAAAGAGCCTCTTTAGATCACATTGCTTTGGATTTAGAAGATGAAGTTTCTGTGCCTGTCAGCAGCAGCAATAAAGACTCTGTTAAAGCTCAACCCTCATTCCCAGAGAGGGTGAGATAGTCAGTAGCACTCAGAGATAAGGGAAGAGAAGATGATGGAGGTGTCTGGGCAGGAATGGTGGGATTCATCAAGAAGCCACCGAATTCAGGAAGCAAAACAAGCAGATGGGATTAGGTGGGCAAGTGGGACCAAGATTTCCTAAAAGGTGCATAAACTGGGATTTGCACAAAGTATGTATAAGATTATACATAATTTTCTCCATAAATAGAAAATCCACATTTTATATATATATATATATATATACACACACGTATATAAACACACATTTATATATCATACATATACAAAAATCTATCTACCAACCAATTGTGTGAGCTAGATATAAAATTTTCAGAATAATTCTGTTTTGATAATTTAAATTTAAAAATGTAAAATGTAAATTCTACCTATTCTACTTACTTAACATTTTGGGCAGCAAAAGCAAAAATATATTTAGTTTTATTATCTAGATAATTAACTTATACCAGTTTGCACTATGTGACATAATACAATTAAGAATAATAAAATCTACCTCCTGTAAAGAAACTCCAACAACATGTTGCAGACACCTAATAAGTATAGATTAAAAATAGTGTCAAACATTGAAAGATGAGAATGTTTAATTCATGAAATAAAAATGTCCAGGAACCACAGAAGCTACAGTTTTGCTAATGGTTATTTTTTTGTCTTCACTAAATGTTACCTCCTCATGCATGGTGTGTACACTCTAATATATAGGGGATATAGGTGACTTTATTGTAAACAGCTCCCACTAATAATTATAGACTGGTTTCTGTATGACAACAAAGAATGAGCTCCCTAAGGCCGACTGAGAAGAAAACAAGCTGCCCAAATAGCTATGAATCCATTCTGCTCCCTCTGCCCAGAGAAAGTGCTCTGCAGTGATAATAAGGATTGAGATGAGTGGATGGAAATGTAATTTATTTTTAAGCATTGAGGTCACAAACTTAGCCATTAAGTATGGTTAAAAGAAAAAACAAAATTAAAGTACAGGGGTGGGAGGTGGGGAGGGAGGATACCAGTGATGACATGTGAAAAATAATGAATCATTTTATAGTTTAGGATTAAAGTTCCGAAAGTAGAAGATTGTCTGTCTATATATATTTGGGTTTTTACAGACATACCTAAAAAAACAAAGTACCTTTTTTCACTCGCATCCGTGTGAAGAGACCACCAAACAGGCTTTGTGTGAGCAATAAAGCTTTTAATCACCTGGGTGCAGGCGGGCTGAGTCCGAAAACAGAGTCAGTGAAGGGAAACAGGGATGGGGCCATTTTATAAGATTTGGATAGGTAAAGGAAAATTACAGTCAAAGGTGGGTTGTTCTCTGGTGGGCAGGAGTGGGATCACAAGGTGCTCAGTAGGGGAGCTTTTGAGCCAGGATGAGCCAGGAGAAAGAATTTCACAAGATAATGTCATCAGTTAAGGCAGGAACAGACCGTTTTCACTTCTTTTGTGGCAGAATGTCATCAGTTAAGGCAGGAACCAGCCATCTGTATGTGTACGTGCAGGTCACAGGGGATATGATGGCTTGGCTTGGGCTCAGAGGCCTGATACCTTCTTCCTAAAAAATCGAAGCATAGGCACGCACACATGCACACACACACACACACACACACACACTAAGTCTCTGTATATATTCATATCTCTATATATTTATGTGTGTATATATATATAACATGTGTGTATATATGTGCGTGTGTTTATGTATGTATAAAAGAGTGAATATACAGTATAAAGAAAAAAATGGACTATCAAATTCAAATATAGTTTCTTCCTTTTACCAGCTTGTGATATTGTGATTTTGGGCAAGTGGCTTAAAATCCTGTCACAAGTATTAGGTTGAATTATATGAACTTTCCATTTTTATGGGTCAAAAATTGTTGGACAGCAGCAACTGTCCTATTGTCCAACATCATAAAATGAAATGAAAAAGGAGTAAATAAAGCCTCACAGAGATGTGGGAAGAGTTTAACAATACACATAAATTACACAGGATGGTTGGTGGCACATACTAAGTATGTATATATTTTATTAAATATGCAGTTTTCAATTTTACCACAATATTGAATTTTGAATAATATGTCAAGTGCAAGTGAACTTTTGAAGATCTTTTATAGCCTTCAGTTCTGTTCTATAAAATAAGTGATAGAGTTATTGATAATGGACTATCTGCATAAATATGACAATAACAACAACTAAACAAAAATGACCTCACAAACTAGTTATTTTTCCCTATAAAAATTATTCCTTCCCACATGAGACTTGATACTTGGGTGTATGGAGAACCATGCTATTTAGGTAATATGAATGAAATTCCATTATACACTAAAAAGAAGGGGCCCCATTCTCTGTTCCTTTCCTTGCATGAAAAATAGAGTTATTACCTGAATCAAAGTTCTTCATTTCAAATCACTTCATGGAATAGAACCACACAGGTAGGTAATTGAGTATCCACTTAAACTGATGGAGTAATAGAAATGATTCATGTCAGTTAGAATTAAAGAACATGCTTTATTTGGGAGGTCAATTACATTAAAATGATACAGTAAAAGAAAAATGCAGAGACATTTTCCAATACAAAACCATAAAAATACAAAGCTGTTGAATCTTCTATCCCAGAAATCCTGAGGCCTCCATAACAGTCTTGGGCTCTGATTTGTCCAGCTGACTCATATCACTTTTCAGCTTACATAATAACTAAAGGAGAGAACTCTTCTATGTGAGTTATTTCCAGCTAACAGAATGTGAGAGGAAGTGGAGTCCACTACAGCACTACCTCCAGGCGGAGGCCACAGTCACTTCCCACACTGATCCTTCCTGATTTCCTTTGATGCAGGAATGATGCAGATGAACTTAGTGACTTTGGCAGCCATGGGTTAAAAATAACTTGGAATGAGCCTGATTTCTTCCATTAGTACTTGGCAGGAGAGCTGTCTGCTGACTAGGAATGCCTATTCTGAAATCCACATTAGGAAGAAACAAACTTCTCTTCTGTTAAGCCAGTGCAATAACTAACTGCCTTTTGAATATGTCATACTGGAATTGTCACAAGCACATATAATTCAAGGTATCTAAAATGGAACTAACCCATCATTTTTCTCCCTAAATCTTGTCTTCCTCTCCCCAAGATTTGTGGTTTCAGTGATGGCATCATTGTCTTTTCAATTACTCAGGCTATAACCTTTGGTTTACTATTAACGCGCCCAACTCCCTCAAGAAAAAAATCAGAAACCAAGCTCTCTAGTGTGAACTACAAAATGTGACTTAAAATAATTTTTAACTTTTCACAGCACTATTATCTCCTAAATTTAAACTGTGTGTCTCTAATCTGTTTTATTTCCTTATTTTCCCACCTGGTCTCCTGTGTCTTGCCTTTAGACTAATCTGTCCCTGAAACTGCCATTGGAGGAATATAGCTGAAACACAAATCCTATCAATTCCATACTAACATATTAATAATTCTTTACCAACCATGACTATAATGTCATTATATTCTGGATTGTCTTTATGTCATTATATTCTGGATTCAATCACTTTTATTGCTCTCTTCTCTCACTACTTCTCCCAGAAACATCTACTGTAGATTAAGGCCTTGTGAGGCTCTACATCTTTTCATGGGCTGGTTCCTCATCTTGGAATTCACCTCTCTTGAGCCCCTGTAGTGTAGACATCCTGAGAATGTAAAGGTCATAGGATGTAGAATCAAACTGAGTGTGATGGTTTATACTGAGTGTGAACACGATTGGATTGAAGGATACAAAGTATTGATACTGGGTGTGTCGGTGAGAGTGTTGCCGAAGGAGATTAACATTTGAGTCAGTGGACTGGGAAAGGCAGATCCACCCTTAATCTGGGTGGGCACAATCTAATGAGCTGCCAGCGCAGCTAGAATATAAGCAGGCAGAAAAAGGTGAAAAGAGAGACTGGCCTAGCCTCCCAGCCTACATCTTTTTCCGGTGCTGAATGCTTCATGCCCTCAGATATGGGACTCCAAGTTCTTCAGTTTTTGAACTTGGATTGGTTCTCCTTGCTCTTCAGCCTGCAGATGGCCTATTGTGGGACCTTGTGATGCTGTGAGTTAATACTTAATAAACTCCCAAATATGTATACATATATATATACACGTCTATATAGATATATATGTATATATATAAGTTCTGTCCCTCTAGAGAACCTTGACTAATGCACTGAGCATGGTCAGATAAAGAACTTGGCTCTTTATGCTGAATAAATGCTTTAGAAAAAAGTCCTAATGACCCTGAGGAAATATTAATTCCTACCTGTGAACAAGCATACATATATATGTATATTTAATGAGAAATGAAAGAAAAAGATAGCAAACAAAGCAGTTCCCTTCAGACACTGAAGTCAGGCTAGAATTCCCCCCTTCACCTGTTCACAGCCTGCCTGCTGCTCCTGCTCAGTGAGGTAATAAAGTAAGTATGTTTCTAACCCTTGCTTTCTACTTTTCTTATATTCACAGCAAACACCTAGGTGTATTCTTAGCATATCTCAGGTGTGTCTTCAGCTTAGAGATATTCTCCCCCCCAATTCAATAAAGAGAGTTATGGTCTTGTAAAGTCAAGTGCAGCAGTTCCACCAGTCTTCAGCCAGCTTAGAACCACTAATTCCTGGACATTTAGCCAGATAGTGGACTTTGGGAGCATCCTTTGCTTCCAGATTTTAACTTAAGAGTCTGAGGGCTCTTGTAAGGCAGGCCTGGTGTTGACAAAATCTCTCAGCATTTGCTTGTCTGTAAAGGATTTAATTTCTCCTTCACTTATGAAGTTTAGTTTGGCTGGATATGAAATTCTGGGTTGAAAATTCTTTTCTTTAAGAAAGTTGAATATTGGCCCCCACTGTCTTCTGGCTTGTAGAATTTCTGCCAAGAGATTCTCTGTTAGTCTGATGGGCTTCCCTTTGTGGGTAACCCGACCTTTCTCTCTGGCTGTCCTGAACATTTTTTCCTTCATTTCAACTTTGGTGAATCTGACAATTATGTGTCTTGGAGTTGCTCTTCTTGAGGAGTATCTCTGTGGTGTTCTCTGTATTTCCTGAATTTTAATGTTGGCCTGCCTTGCTAGGTTGGGGAAGTTCTCCTGGATAATGTCCTGAAGAGTGTTTTCCAACTTGGTGCCATTCTCCCCATCACTTTCAGGTACACCAATCAGATGTAGATTTGGTCTTTTGACATAGTCCCATATTTCTTGGAGGCTTTGTTCATTTCCTTTTACTCTTTTTTCTCTAAACTTCTCTTCTCGCTTCATTTCATTCATTTGATCTTCAATCACTGATACCCTTTCTTCCAGTTGATCAAATCGAATGCCATGGTTTTCAGGTCCATCAGGTCATTTAAGGTCTTCTCTATGCTATTCATTCTAGTTAGCCATTCATCTAATATTTTTTCAAGGTTTTCAGCTTCTTTGCAATGGGTTCGAACATCCTCCTTCAGCTTGGAGAAGTTTGTTATTACCGATCTTCTGAAGCCTTCTTCTCTCCACTTGTCAAAGTCATTCTCTGTCCAGCTTTGTTTCATTGCTGGAGAGGAGCTGCGTTCCTTTGGAGGAGAAGAGGTGCTCTGATTTTTAGAATTTTCAGCTTTTCTGCTCTGGTTTCTCCCCATCTTTGTGGTTTTACCTACCTTTGGTCTTTGATGACAATGACGTACAGAGGGGGTTTTGGTGTGGATGTCCTTTCTGTTTGTTAGTTTTCCTTCTAACAGATAGGACCCTCAGCTGCAGGTCTGCTGGAGTTTGCTGGAGGTCCACTCCAGACCCTGTTTGCCTGGGCATCACCAGTGGAGGCTGCAGAACAGCAAATATTGCAGAACGGCAAATGTTGCTTCCTGATCCTTCCTCTGGAAGCTTCTTCTGAGAAGGGCACTGGCTGTATGAAGTACCAGTTGGTCCCTACTGGGAGATGTCTCCCAGTTAGACTACTCGGGGATCAGGGACCCACTTGAGGAGGCAGACTGTCCGTTCTCAGATCTCAAACTCCATGCTGGGAGAACCACTACTCTCATCAAAGCTGTCAGACAGGGACGTTTAAGTCTGCAGAAGTTTATGCTGCCTTTTCTTCAGCTATGCCCTGCCCCCAGAGGTGGAGTCTACAGAGGCAGGCATCCTTGAGCTGTGATGGACTCCACCCAGTTCGAGCTTCCCGGCTGCTTTGTTTACCTACTCAAGCCTCAGCAATGGCAGACTCCCCTCCCCAAGCCTTGCTGCCACTTTGCAGTTCAATCTCAGACTGCTGTGCTAGCAATGAGCGAGGCTCTGTGGGTGTGGGACCCTCTGAGTCAGGCACGGGATATTATCTCCTGGTGTGCCATTTGCTAAGACCATTGGAAAAGAGCAGTATTAGTGTGGGAGTGTCCTGATTTTCCAGGTACTGTCTGACATGGCTTCCCTTGGCTACGAAAGGGAATTCTCTGACTCCTTGCACTTCCCAGGTGGGGCAATGCCCTGCCCTTCTTCAGCTTACACTCCATGGGCTGTACCCACTGTCTGACAAGCCCCAGTGAGATGAACCTGGTACCTCAGTTGGAAATGCAGAAATCACCTGTCTTCTGCATCGATCACACTGGGAGCTGTAGACTGGAGCTGTTCCTATTTGGCCATCTTAGAACCTAAAGACCATCGATGCTAGGAAGAAACTGCATTAACTAATGAGCAAAATAACCAGCTAAAATCTTAATGACAGGATCAAATTCACACATAACAATATTAACCTTAAATATAAATGGACTAAATGCTCCAATTAAAAGACACAGACTGGCAAATTGGATAAAGAGTCAAGACTCATCAGTGTGCTGTATTCAAGAGACCCATCTCACATGCAGAGACACACATAGGCTTAAAATAAAAGGATGGAGGAAGATCTACCAAGCAAATGGAAAACAAAAAAAAAGCAGGGGTTGCAATCCTAGTCTCTGATAAAACAGACTTTAAACCAACAAAGATCAAAAGAGACAAAGAAGGCTATTATATAATGGTAAAGAGATCAATTCAACAAGAAGAGCTAACTATCCTAAATATATATGCACCCAATACAGGAGCACCCAGATTCATAAAGTAAGTCCTTAGACACCTATGAAGAGGCTTAGACTCCCACACAATAATAATGGGAGACTTTAACACCCCACTGTCAACATTAGACAGATCAACAAGACAGAAAGTTAACAAGGATACCCAGGAATTGAACTCAGCTCTGCACCAAGTGGACCTAATAGACATCTACAGAACTCGCCACCCGAAATCAACAGAATATACATTCTTCTCAGCACCACATCACACGTATTCCAAAATTGACCACATAGTTGGAAGTAAAGCACTCCTCAGCAAATGTAAAAGAACAGAAATGATAACAAACTGTCTCTCAGACCACAGTGCAATCAAACTAGAACTCAGAATTAAGAAACTCACTCAGAACCGCTCAACTACATGGAAACTGAACAACCTGCTCCTGAATGACTACTGGGTACATAAAGAAATGAAGGTGGAAATAAAGATGTTCTTTGAAATCAATGAGAACAAAGACACAGCATACCAGAACCTCTGGGACACATTTAAAGCAGTGTGTAGAGGGAAATTTATGGCACTAAATGCCCACAAGAGAAAGCAGGAAAGATCTAATATTGACACTCTAACGTCACAATTAAAAGAACTAGAGAAGCAAGAGCAAACACATTTAAAAGCTAGCAGAAGGCAAGAAATAACTAAGATCAGAGCAGAACTGACAGAGATAGAAACATAAAAAACCCTTCAAAAAATCAATGAATCTAGGAGCTGGTTTTTTTGAAAAGATCAACAAAATTGATAGACTGCTAGCAAGACTAATAAAGAAGAAAAGAGAGAAGAATCAAATAGATGCAATAAAAACTGATAAAGGGGATATCACCACCAATCCCACAGAAATACAAACTACCATGAAAGAGTACTATAAACACCTCTATGCAAATAAACTAGAAAATCTAGAAGAATGCACACATCATACACCCTCTGAAGACTAAACCAGGAAAGAAGTTGAATTCCTGAATAGACCAGTAATAGGCTCTGAAATTGAGGCAATATTTAATAGCCTACCAACCAAAAAAAGTCCGGGACCAGTCAGATTCACAGCCAAATTCTACCAGAGGTATAAGGAAGAGCTGGTACCATTCCTTATGAAACTATTCCAATCAATAGAAAAAGAGGGAATACTCCCTAACTCATTTTATTAGGCCAGAATCATCCTGATATCAAAGCCTGACAGAGACACAACAAAAAAAGAGAATTTTAGACAGATATCCCTGATGACTATTGATTCAAAAATCCTCAATAAAATACTGGCAAACAGAATCTAGCAGCACATCAAAAAGGTTAACCACCACAGTCAAGTTGGCTTCATCCCTGAGATGCAAGGCTGGTTCAACATACACAAATCAATGAACATAATCCATCATATAAAGAGAACCAAAGACAAAAACCACATGATTATCTCAGTACATGCAGAAAATGCCTTTGACAAAATTCAACAGCCCTTCATATTAAAAACTCTCAATAAATAAGGTATTGATGGGACGTATCTCAAAATAATAAGAGTTATTTATGACAAACCCACAGCCAATATCATATTGAATGGGCAAAAATTAGAAGCATTCCCTTTGAAAACTGGCACAAGACAGGGATGCCCTCTCTTACCACTCCTATTCAACATAGTGTTGGAAGTTCTGGCCAAGGCAATCAGGCAGGAGAAAGAAATAAAGGGTATTCAATTGGGAAAAGGGGAAGTCAAATTGTCCCTGTTTGCAGATGACATGATTGTATATTTAGAAAACCCCATCATCTCTGCCCAAAATCTCCTTAAGCTGATAAGCAACTTCAGCAAAGTCTCAGGATACAAAATCAATGTGCAAAAATCACAAGCATTCATATACACCAATAACAGACAGAGAGCCAAATCATGAGTGAACTCCCATTCACAATTGCTTCAAAGAGAATAAAATACCTAGGAATCCAACTTACAAGGGACGTGAAGGACCTCTTCAAGGAGAAATACAAACCACTGCTCAATGAAATAAAAGAGGACAGAAACAAACGGAAGAACATTCCATGCTCATGGATAAGAAGAATCAATGTTGTGAAAGAGGTCATACTGCCTAGGTAATTTATAGATTCAATGCCATCCCCATCAAGCTACCAATGACTTTCTTCACAGAATTGGAAAAAACTACTTTAAAGTTCATATCGAACCAAAAAGTCACCTTCATTGCCAAGACAATTCTAAGCCGAAAGAACAAAGCTGGAGGCATCACGCTACCTGACTTCAAACTATACTACAAGTCTACAGTAACCAAAACAGCATGGTACTGGTACCAAAACAGAGATATAGACCAATGGAACAGAACAGAGCCCTCAGAAATAATACCACACATCTACAACCATCTGATCTTTGACAAACCTGACAAAAACAAGAAATCGGGAAAGGATTCCCTATTTAACAAATTGTGCTCAGAAAACTGGCTAGCCATATGTAGAAATCTGAAACTGGATCCCTTCTTTACACCTTATACAAAAATTTATTCAAGATGGATTAAAGACTTAAATGTTAGACCTAAAACCATAAAACCCTAGAAGAAGACCTAGGCAATACCATTCAGGACATAGGCATGGACAAGGACTTCATGACTAAAACACCAAAAGCAATGGCAACAAAAGCCAAAATTGACAAATGGAATCTAATTAAACTAAAGAGCTTCTGCATAGCAAAAGAAACTACCATCAGAGTGAACAGGCAACCTACAGAATGGGGGAAAATTTTTGCAATCTACCCATCCGACAAAGGGCTAATATCCAGAATCTACAAAGAACATAAGCAAATTCACAAGAAAAAATCAAACAACCCCATCAAAAAGTGGGTGGAGGATATGAACAGATGCTTCTGAAAAGAAGACATTTATGCAGCCAACAAACACATGAAAAAATGCTCATCATCACTGGCCATCAGATAAATGCAAATCAAAACCACAATGAGATACCATCTCACACCAGTTAGAATGGCGATCATTAAAAAGTCAGGAAACAACAGGTGCTGGAGAGGATGTGGAGAAATAGGAACACTTTTACACTGTTGGTGGGACTGTAAACTACTTCAACCATTGTGGAAGTCAGTGTGGCGATTCCTCAGGGATCTTGAACTAGAAATACCATTTGACCCAGCCATCCCATTCTGGGGTATATACCCAAAGGATTATAAATCATGCTGCTATAAAGACACATGCACACGTATGTTTATTGCGGCACTATTCACAATAGCAAAGACTCGGAACCAACCCAACTGTCTATCAATGATAGACTGGATTAAGAAAATGTGGCACATATATATCATGGAATACTATGCAGCCATAAAAAATGATGAGTTCATGTCCTTTGTAGGGACATGGATGAAGCAAAAAACCATCATTCTGAGCAAACTATCACAAGGACAGAAAATCAAACACCGCATGTTCTCACTCATAGGTGGGAATTGAACAATGAGAACACTTGTACACAGGGTGGGGAACATCACACACTGGGGCCTGTCGTGAGGTGGGGGGAGGGGGGAGGGATAGCATTAGGAGATACACCTAAATGTAAATGAGGAATTAATGGGTGCAGCACAGCAACATGGCACATGTATACATACGTTACAAACCTGCACGTCATGCACATGTACCCTAGAACTTAAAGTATTTTTAAAAAAAAAAAGTCTGAGGGCATTTTCCCTCTAATGTAACACCCTATATGCCCTTCACTAGAGTTTAGGCCAACAGTGTTTGTGGAACAGAGTATATTTTATCTCCATAATCTATCATAGTATGGAATGTACATTTTCCCACTAGAATGGGTGTGTTTTTTTTTGTTTGTGCCCATTCTTAACTGTTTATGCTGTTTATTGTTTTTAAAATTTAGCTATTGATAGATTTTCTTGCAGTTGCCCCTGAATTTTTTTTTTAAAGAAGGTATTCTTAATGAAGTCCTATATATTCCCCAAGATTCAGGTCAGATGTTATTCTCTATATGAAGCTTTTCTTATTCTGTTTGTCTCGAAAACTAATAATCTTGCCCATAGTTGTTGCCTTGGAAGGTAGACTGTAGTTTTACCATAAATTTGTTTCTTTTCCTTCTGCTACATATTATATTAGTTCTTCATAATTGTATATCCCTTTACTAATCATGTAATCTTCAGAGCAACCATGTTTATCTTTATATTCCTCTAGCATTAGCAAGTGACCAAATTCACATATATACCTGCTTTATTTACACTACCTATAGAACAAGTCACCACATGAGTTTCAAAAATATTTTCTTATTTAAATTGAATTGTCTTCTCAAATGTTAAATTTATTTCTCTGCACAACTTAATGCTGACATGTAAGTAGTTGCAAGTGTGAAAGTTAGAATTCATCATGTGCTGGGCAGGAATAGAAAAGTTATGTTTCCAATGAATACCAATAAATCCAGTGCAAATACTATCTTTTAGCATTCCTGGCGAACTATGCCCCAGTTAAATGCGGTGGCAATTTTTCTCCAAGTTTTTTGTTTTGTTTTGTTTTTATCAGCAGAGTATTATTATAATGTACTACTGAAATGGGCATAACCCAGTTCAAACAAGTTTAATTACAGCTCACTATTTGCTTGCTCTCTAAGAATACAAGAATGTTACAGCATTTTCCTAAGTTTCACTCACAAACATGGTCCTAAATAGCAATTTTTCTCCAATTGACATGGTTTCATTTTTGTCCTCTGCAGACCAGTGGCTGTAGATCATTTATAAGATGTGGTGTAGTGAAAGAGTAGACAAAGAGTCACTGATTGTCAGTCTTTAGTTCATGCTCCAAAGAAATCATTAGACTCGCTATTTTAGCTCACACTTAAATGTACCAGTGGAAGAACTAACCTGAATTTATAAATACTTTTTTTCTCCATGTGATTGAAAAAGAAATTTAAAAAAGTCAGCAGAATATACCTTGCTCAATTCTATGGTTTTATTAAAACTACTAAATGGTATTGTATATGCATTTGATTAATTTCACTGTATTAATGTCACTTTTCTTCATCTCAAAAAATGTGAATCTAGTTCCCTGTTGACAACCTGGAATTAACTAGTGTATATTAGAGCAACAGTTCTAAATTTGTGGAATCTTGTACCCCTTAAGAGTCTAAGAAATGTTTTAGATTTTATCTTTAGAAAAAGGTATATAAACAAAAGTACATAAATTTTCATAAAATTTTCAAGAATTCTTTTCTAGAAGGACAGTTGACCCCAAGTTAAAAACACATTTTATGAAGAATTTGAATCCTTAATTGGTAGTAATTCTGCATACTTCAAACTCTACTAGAGCTAGAAATCTAAATCTTTAGCAAAATAAGTACCTAGTGATAATATATTTTCTATTTATTTTTATGAAAGCAATAATTAGTATGAAGTTGATTGCAACAAAATGAGGAAGCAAATAGCAAAAGTAGAAAATATGTAATTAAATAGGTTTGCGCCCTTTTGCCTTACTGTGGAATACTTACATCTAGGTATGATGAATGACCATATCTATCCTAGGACAGCTGACTGGCACAGTAGAAATGACATCTTTTCAAATACATGTTTTATATAAACAGAAAGCAAAACCACATAATTACAAAGATATTTTACATTCTGATGAAAATAGCTACAGCATAATTTTCTGCCATTTCTTCATTCAAAATGATCTTATTCTTCATTTTTTATTTTAAAATATTTAATTGACAAATAAAGATTAAATATATTCAAGGTGTACAACATAATGATGCCATATACATATGCATCGTGTAATGAGAACTTACGGAGCTCTTTGTACTTAACACTGCAGAGGGACATGAATAAAAATAGCAAATGCTCATTATATTCAGTGAATTTTTAAATCTATTTGAGCTGCTTACAATTTCCTTTTGGCAGGTAAAAACGGAAAGGTCATCAAATTTATCTACTCCACTCTCCCCATCGTTATTTTTTTTTCCAATAGAACCATTGTAGACATCACAGTAAGACTTTTTTTGCTTATTTAAAGAATCTATAAATCATGCTATGCCTTATGTTCTGAAGAAGTGAATTGAGAATGTGCTACTTTTTTTTTTTTAAACCTGTGCTACTGGGGCAAAGAGATTCAGAATATCCTTTATGATACAATGAATAAAGTCTATCTTTACATCAATGAAAAATTGTTAAAGTCATCATGAACACAAGACTGTTGCGGGAAGTCAGGGACCCCAAACGGAGGAACCGGCTGAAGTCATGACGGAAGAACCTGGATTGTGAAGATTTTATGGACATTTTATTAGTTCCCCAAATTAATACTTTTGTAATTTCTTATGCCGGTCTTTACATAAATTGTAAAGATTTCATGGACACTTATCACTTCCCCAATCAATGCCCTTGTGATTTCCTATGCCTGTCTTTACTTTAATCTCTTAATCCTGTCAGCCGAGAAGGATGTATATCGTCTCAGGACCCTGTAATAATTGCGTTAACTACACAAATTGTACAGCACGTGTGTTTGAGCAATATTAAATGTGGGCACCCTGAAAAAAGAACAGGATAACAGCAATTGTTCAGGGAATAAGAGAGATAACCTTAAACTCTGACCGCCGGTGAGCCAGGCAGAACAGAGCCATATTTTTCTTCTTTCAAAAGCAAATGGGAGGAATATCGCTGAATTCTTTTTCTCAGCATGGAACGTCCCTGAGAAACAGGATGCGCACCTAGGGGCAGGTCTCTGAACTGGCCCCCCAGGGGCATACTGTCTCTTATAGTTGAGATTGCAGAGGTGAAATAAACTCCAGTCTCCCATAGCGCTCCCAGGCTTATGAGGAAGAGGAAATTCCCACCTAATAAATTTTGGTCAGACCGGTTGATCTCAAAACCCTGTCTCCTGGTAAGATGTTATCAATGACAATGGTGCCCGAAACTTCTTTAGCAATTTTAATTTCGTTCCAGTCCTGTGATCTCACCCTGCCTCCACTTGCCTTGTGATATTCTATTACCCTGTTAAGTACTTGATGTCTGTCACCCACACCTATTCGCACACTCCCTCCTCTTTTGAAAATCCCTAATAAAAACTTGCTGGTTTTTGTGGCTTGTGGGGCATCACGGATCCTATCAATGTGTGATGTCTCCCCCCGACGACCAGCTTTAAAATTTCTCTCTTTTGTACTCTGTCCCTTTATTTCTCAAGCCAGCCGACGCTTAGGAAAATAGAAAAGGACCTACTTGATTATCGGGGCAGGTCCTCCGATACAAGAGGACAAAGTAACATTTGGAACATCATACTAATAATCTGGATTTGTTTAGCATATTTTATTGTCACATTTTTTTGATTCTCCTGAAAAACAAAAAAGCTATTAAGTGAAGTTAAGATTAATAATAGAGGTTTGGGGAAAACCCTTCCAGTTTGAAAGGAAATTTGGTCTGACCTCTAAGTGGAAGAGATGAAGAGGGTTGAAAAAGAAACAGTGTATCAGTGTTGAGAATATTTTTTCTGAGAAAAGCACCAAAGGGCACAAATATGTTTTTTTCTCTTCTGTGCTTTAATCCTGGTAAACATCAGAAATCGCAGAGAGAAATATTGCAGATCTGTTTGGATGACAGTAATGGCTAAACTACGGATATGTTTTCTTTATTTGACCATCTGCACACTATGACTCAAAAATTCTAACAAAGTCTTTTGAAAAATATTCCAATCTACTTACTGGTGCCCACTTTTTTTTGACAGTTCAGTATATATTTTAAATAGGAAAATATATGGGAGTGAAGTGTAAAATCATTTCAGATCACTGTAGTATTAATTTCTTGGGAATTACTTTGAGTGAACGTAGATTGGGGGTGAAGCCCTAACCACTAGAAATGGTCAAGCTGGTTTATAGTTTAAGTCAGAGAAAAGAAACATTAAAGCAATGCTGCAATCTAATGACTCCATTCCTTCCAGAAAAGATAATATATTTATATTATATATCAAAACAGGTCTTTGAAAACAAAAAGCTATTAATTTTCCTGCAGTTTTTATAAGCATGAACTTAGATTGTCTTTCAGTTAAGTAAGACACTGGTATTTATCTATGATGTTCACTATGATGCTGTCCAAGAAGATTCCCTATCTTAGGAGACCCTTTAAAAAGCTTCAAGGGCTGCAGTGTCCTTGTAGTGATGAAGGATTTATTTGCAATGTTAAACTTCTAGTTGGGCTAAATTTTGAAAACTCTTTTATTGACGAAGTATTTCTAGTGCTTGGCAACACATCGAGTTTTATTGTCTTCTATATTGCCATGCATTAGCATCAAACACACAGCCAAAATATCTGAAAGAAATGTTGTCAACTGTTGTAAGATTTATCAAATTCATCGGCACCAGGGACTTAAATCACTTCCTTCTTAAATAGTACTGTCAAAAATCAATGCAGAATATGAAGCCCTTTCCCACTAACAATAAGTTCACTCTACTCTCAAGGACAAGTCTTAAAGAGCAAGATCAAACTGAGGACAGAATTTTCACGTTTTTTGAAGTCTTCTATTAAAATAATTTCAAATGGAGAATTTGGCAAATATTTTTCTTCACTTGAATACCATGAAACTTTTGATCAGAGCCTTGCAGCTACCATAATTAATATTGCAGAAAACTGGAGGACTTTGGCCCAGTTGCCAAGATGAAAGAGGATACTGGAGGTGGGAACTTTGAATGCATTCTTCTTAAGAGTTTCCAATGCTGGAGCAGTGCTTGCTTGGATAAGAATCCACAATTACAAAGCCTTTCAATTTCCAAACACATAAGAATCCTCAGACTCCAAAGAAAATCTCTTTGATTTTATTTCCATTGAAGAATTAACACAGAAATATAGATTTTTAATTTCAAACCTGTTATTATTAGTCTGCTTGGGCTGCCATAACAGAATACCACAGACTGGGTAGCTTAAACAACAGAAATGTATTTCCTTACAGTTCTTGAAGCTAGAAGTCCATGATCCAGATGCTAGCAGGGTTGGTTTCTCCTCAGGCCCCTTTTCCTGGCTTGCAAACTACCACCTTCCTCTGTCCTCATATGGCCTTACTTTTGTTGTGTGCACTCTTGGTGTCTCTAATTCAAGGACATCAATTGTAGTGGATTAGAGGCCTGCCCTTTTGACCTCATTTAATCTGAATTACCTTCTTAAAGGCTCTACCTCCAAATACAGACACATTAAGAGCTAAATTTCCACCTGTGCATTTTGGGGAGTTGCACTTCAGTCCATGACACTATCTTACTTACAAAAATTGCTCAAAGAGAGATGCATTTCCAAAGATAATCTCATTGCTATGAGAATAAAGTAAATGATAACAACTTTAATTCATTTTTAACAGTCTTCAAGAAAATGGTATGTCTCGACATAAGCCTATACCTCTGTTTCAGTGGGAAATCTGATTCCTTGTGTTACTCTATACCTTTGTGCATCAGTGTTTAAACACGTTGCAATAAAATAAGTGAAAAATTACTGGATGTTAAAATAAAAGGGGATATCAAAGTCAAAGGTCATGCTGAAATTACAACTTTACTTTGTATTATGGGCAATAAGAGTACCTTTCCCTATACATTTCACTTTGAAAAAAATTAATTATATGTATATTTTGAAAGTTGCCTTTACATTTGTATTAAAGGAAGTGAAATATTTGGCAACATTGTTTTTACATTTAAGATTATGAAAGGGATACATTTCTGTTACAATAAAATCAATTGCATACAAAATCTTATGTATCTATGGTCATCACCTAATAACAGCTGCTCAGTGGTTCCTGTAATTGCTGTCCTTGCCTGCATTCTAATGTAACAGCAGTTCACTTAGTTTCTGAATCCCATAGACATAATGCCACATGGTTCTAATTAACAAATAACCTTCTGGCAAAATCACTCAAAGGGCTTCTCATTAGTGATCAGAGAAGAATCTTCCATTTTATTCAGAGCTGTGTTTGGGATTCTAGAAATGTAATTGGATTGCACGGGTTCATCTTACAAGAATTGTACTTTTCTCTAACAGACACTGTCATCTCTAACATGCTTATAATCTCATCTCATCTTACTTAATTATTTAATTTTAGAAGATTCTAGATTCATAGTAATTACAACAAATCGGAGGTACAGGTTTGATCATTCCTTGCATGATTTAGCAGTCACTGAACTGTCTATTCTTTGTTCTTCTACCGTTTTCAGAGTTAAAAAAAGGCTCCAAAGTAATTGGATAACACAGTTATTCTTTTTTTATCCTTCTTTCTATACTAATGAATAGTTCAGACACACAAAAAGGCATAAAAACAGAAATATAACAGAACTCACATAACTACCACTTAGTTTAAAAAAATTACTGTCTTTTTTTCTTCCTAATTTAGAGAAAGAGTAAAGGCAGCAATATTGAGTAAAATTATTGTACTGCATATCAGACACAAAAGCAGAATCTTAAATGGAAGGTATTATTTGCTCTTTACAAGGTAAATGTTCCCAATGAACTAACAGCTAGCCTTAGTTATTGTGAAAAAGTATGATATTGTTGAATAAGACTACAACAAATACATCCCTAAAATAATTAAACACAAATGAAGAAAAAAGGTTCTCTTGCAAAATTAACTTCACTGCACCTATATAATACAGTTTTGAGGTAAATCATGTTATGAATTAAAAAGGGGATCTTACTCTGCTGATGTGTGAATACACAGGAAATAAAGAAAATAGGTGCAGCTACTTGGCATAGTTATGAAAATCCTATTTGTTATAGTTCTTTTACTTTCTTGTAGGGGACAGATTGGTGAAGTAAATGATGTGGAAAATTACAATCCCTGCATACTTTACACCTTTAAAATTGGTATGAATCGGCCGGGTGGGGTGGCTCACGCCTGTAATCCCAACACTTTGGGAGGCCGAGGCGGGCGGATCACGAGGTCAGGAGATCGAGACCATCCTGGCTAACACAGTAAAACCCCGTCTCTACTAAAAATACAAAAAATTAACCAGGCGTGGTGGCGGGCGCCTGTAGTCCCAGCTACTCGGGAGGCTGAGGCAGGAGAATGGCGTGAACCCAGGAGGCGGAGCTTGCAGTGAACCGAGATCACGCCACAGCACTCCAGCCTGGGTGACAGAGGGAGACTCCATCTGAAACAAACAAGCAAACAAGAAAAAACAAAACAAACAAACAACAAAAAAATTGACATGAAACTTTGCTACTCCATCTGGGATGAAAAAAACTTAATGCTTTTTTTCCTTACATAGTGACATAGGCATGGGGGCTAATTTCAAAGATTTCCGTTTGGGCTTTGTCATTACTATATAGCTCTTACATAAAGACCACAGAATAATGTGGTGGTCTTGACAACCCCTCCAATATATCCACTTCACCTATATATGCAAAGACTTGTAAAATGGCAGGTGGGTAGGTCTGTGGACCCAGTGGAACTACGCTAATCTGGACCTGAGATAGGATTCTATTTACTACCTGGCTCCGACTCGTTAATAACAGGGGTTGATGATAGTACTTCAGGGTGCTGAGTATCAATATCATCTTAGATCCTGTCTCCAATGATTACCTGAGAATGTCTATGGGTCCTGTTGGAAAAGATCTCAAAGAATCTTTATTATATATACTCGCCATGTTTTTTACTTGGCATGGATCCTCTTGGGACCCAGTCTTTACTCCAATCAATGATTTTCATTCAGTTCCAAAACCTGGCTCAAGTATAGAAACTCAGTAAAAGATTCTGACTTGGGGATTTCTGTCCTCAGGTTCCCATCCACTCAAATTTGATTTTCTTTGACAGTTCAAGCAATATCTTTGTTGGATGCACCTGTCATGCCTCTAAGTGCCCTGTGTTCATTAATCTTCTCCACAGTTACCTGGGTATCTGTATCCTTGTTTGCCTTTGCTACTTATTATAATACCTGCCCTCAAATGATATTTATAGCTAACTGTTGCAACTAGTCTCTATTACTTCAGGATCCTGGCATTCTCATTACTGCTAAAGATGCCAGTTCTACAAAAATATCTCCTACTGTCAGTCCTGACTAATAGAGGACATCCATCCGTGAAATTATCAGTGATGCTTGTGCTCCATTCACTAGCAAATTCCATATTATTTTGGTAGATGGGCAATCCTCTGGACCTTTCTATGGAACATTGTCAACTGGTGGGTTTCCAGTCTCTCATAGTATACCTGCTCTAGCAACTCCACTCTGAGCCTTTGATCCTCCACTGTCTTCTATAGCAATTCTCACATTTCCACGTCACTCAGTTTGATACATTACTTTCTCCAAGTTTCCAAGAATCATAAAAACATTTGTAGCACTATCTCCCAAAGTCCTCGTCCTTGCCAGGGTGTTAAATCTTGAATTATAAGAGAGTAATCCCTCTATGTTCTCTTTTTTATCCAATTTTACATTTTACCTTTTTTTTTTTTTTTTTTTTTTTTTTTTGCTTTTGTTGCCCAGGCTGGAGTACAGTTGTGTGATCTTGGTTCACTACAATCTTTGTCTCCTGGGTTCAAGTGATTCTCATGCCTCAGCCTCCCAAGTAGCTGGGACTACAGGCATGGGCCACCATGCCCAGCTAATTTTGTGTTTTTTTTTTTTTTTAGTAGAGACAGGGTTTCACCATGTTGGCCAGGCTGGTCTCGAACTCCTGACCTCAAGTGATCCCCCTGCCTTGGCCTCCCAAAGTGTTGAGATTATAGGCATGAGCCACTGTGCCAACCCAGTATACCATTCTTGATCCAGCATCCGTATATATTTTCCTGGACCCTGACAATATATGTTGGTCATATCCTACAACTCCTTCATGTTTAACTTCTCTCTTTTCTTATACAATCCGACAATCTTCTGATCAGGTTATGTTGTGATTTGTCTCTAGTCATTAGTATACTGGCCAAGACGGGAGAGGAGAGGAGATATGGGTGGTGGGTTGGCCATATTTGGAAGGCAGTGGCCTCTGATCATCTTCAAGCAAGGGGTGAACTCTAGTCTCCAGTAAGGAGGAGTATGCTGCTTCTGCAGGCTTAGAATGGTTGTAATAATGTAGAGATTCAAGATTCTGAGCACAATACCCATATATCTCCTTGCAAAGTCTCAGAGTTCTACTTCTTTCCAATCAGGATCATGATCATAACATAGGAGTCTTGGCTAGAGTTGAAAATTAAATATTCTCTAGAGCCCTGATAGCCTAATAATTAAGTGTTGAGCTTGATTCCCAGCTTTTTCTATCTGTCAGCTGCAGGAGATCAACTGCCAAAGAGGTCATCTGGCTTTCATCATTCATCTTAAATCGATCACATTCAGTTCTGTACCTATTAATCTTAAATCGATCACATTCAGTTCTGTACCTATTAGCAGGTAACATTTCTGACAGCCAGATGTGTGGCTTGATCTTCAATGCACAATCTGAGTGGTGCACCACAATGTCTACTAAATATGGCTACAAGACAAGAGATGACACTCATTGAGGAGGATATTTTTAACAGAGAATAAATCATTCGGAGATTTTTTTGAAAGTGATTGTGCTTGGGAAACAAAATACCTTGAGAACTGAAGCTCCAAGACAGCAAAGACAGCCATATTATTTAACTCATTTTGGTATGCATAACTATTAGCTAGCAATTCTTTTTTTTGAACAGATTCTCTTTACCAGTTACAAAAACCTGCATGTGAATAAAACTAATTTAGCAACTATCACATAACCACTGAAATTGTGCTTTTGGGGCAATTAGTTTGGCTTATCACGTCTACTTAAGAACAAGTTGAATGTTACGAGTAACGACAAATATTAAATATGCTATGCATGCAGGGCATGCTTTGAAAAATTCAAGATAAATTGACTCTAAGTAATAAAAAAAAAATGAGCTTAGTACTTTGCTAGCACTGCCATAACCAAGTACCATATTCTGGGTGGTTTAAACAACAGAAATTTATTTTGTCACAGTTCTGCAGGCTGAAATTCCAAGATCAGAGTTTCAGTAGGTTTGGTTTCTTCCGAGACTTCTCTCTTTGGCTTGCAGATGGCCACCTTTTTGTTATGTTCTCACACAGTCTTTTCTCTGTGCTCACACATCACTGGTATCTTATCTATTTCCTATAAGGATTGGGCCCAACTGGCTTAGGGCCCAACCCATTTTACCTCAGTTAAACTTAATTACATCTTTAAAGTCCCTATTTCCAAATACAGTAACTTTGGAGGCTAGGGCTACAAGATATGTATTTGGTGTACAGGGAGGGTACAATTTTGTCTGTAACAATGAGGTTATTCCCACGGGTTTATTTTCCCTAGATTAGAGAGTCTTCTGTACATATTGGTAATTCTCTCACTTACAAGTACAAATTCTGAGGCCCTCAAGCAACTAGTAAGAATGAAGATTGTTTTCCTTTGCTTTACTGCTTCATCAATGTGTTTTTCCCACACAGTAACACACACTTCATATGCACACACATATGCACACTTTCACACACACACATACACCTTACCTCTTTGGTCCAACTGGTAGTTGAATAAATTTCTGGATCTAGAGGTTGAGAAGTGGCAATGAGAAATAATCAGTATTGGAAAAGAGAAGAAATAAAAAAATAAAAAGAAAATAATCAAGAATAGGTTTCATCATATGCCCAAACTAAAGAAATGTAAGGTTTTTCTTTACAGCTCCTTGTCAAAGTATAAATCTGAAAAAAAAAGAAAAAAATCACACAATAGTAAGCATATGTCATGGTTTATGGAACCAGAAAGATGACAAAGCTATTTCCAAAGACGTTTTGAAGACTGGCATTCTGTAATGTATAAAAAAGAAAATAAATTCTTAAATACATGATATTAGTTACAAAACTGGATGATTATCTACAGGGTATAAAAATATTATAATTTTTGATGTTATCTTCTCCAGTAGACCAATAAGAAAATCACTGCATCTTATCAGCTTTCTATAAGTTAGCTACTGACTTTATAGAGGTAAGAAATGTCTAGATCTAAGCAATAGTAAATAGTATGTTAAACAAACTTACAAGTACCTAGGGAGTAAGATGACCTGAGGTGGGCCTGTTGAACAATATTGTAAGATTACATTAAATGCTTAAACAATCATCTTTGTCTTATTTTGGAATATTTATTTGTTAATATGCTTGTCCATGTAACCCAAGCAAGGTGTGGCCAAAATAATAGAGCAACAAGACAGTATCGAAATGATTTTTGTTTTACCCTTTCTGTTAGGCCCAAATCTTATTATGAGCACTAAAGAAATTGCCATTAACTTATAATTATAGTTGACTAATTTTGAAATAAATGGGTCAGCCATGGCTACAGGTAGAACTGTGAGATCTAAATATTCTTCCTTCATATTATAAATAGTGAGTCCCTGACTGAAAATAATACTTAATAGGTTATAATAACTATTAAGAATTATAGATATATGCACCTCTGGTTTACTGCTTTATAACAATTGAATGTAGTTCTCTAAGGCATTGAAAGTAGATCTTTAGGACAAGTTCTACCATTTAGTGTAGCACATTAAAAAATATTAAGATACCATTGACCAAGATGGCCTTGACATTCTCCAAGGTTTGACTGAACTTAAGCCAGGTTTCTTCCTGCCTCTGAGTCCTTGACCTCCCTCCCTCTCAAGCTGGCTATTACAGAATTCAGATGGCCTAATCACAGAAGTCTCTCCCTTCCCTTTTCTTATTTTCTTTAGAAAACTTATAATTGAAAGTTATTTCTCTCTCCCTATGAGATGTAAATTCTTTTAAAACCCTCTTGCCAGTTTTATAACCCAACAAACGTCTTTCTCAAGGACCTGAGAGCCATCCCACTGAAATGCAATCATCCAGCAAGATACAGTCCATATCCCCCAGTCTCTGTGAAAGGGTAGGAGCCTAACTTCAATAGATGCTGATTAGCAAGCACAGATGGCCTAATCATAGAGGAAAACATTTGTAAACTCAGGAAATAACTCAATCTGCTCAAAGTCCATTGATCAACCTTCCTAAAGTCCTCTAGTACTTTTCCAAGAGCTCATCCCAGCCTTTAAAGACCATCTCATGCTTTGTTTCAGAGGAGTTCAATTCAGATTGAGTTCTGCCCTCTCACGTTATAGAAACAGCCTTGTATAATAAGGTCTTCCCTGCTCATCTAACTTTGGTGAAATTTTTGCTTTGACAGCATTTTCTATAATGACTACCTCATTCCCCATGTAACATATTTCTAAAATTGTCCTGTAGTTTTTTGTCTTAATTTCTGTATACTACACACCAGAGTAACATATTAAATCAACATTTTCTCTTACCCTTTTATTAGTAGAAAATAAAATTCAGTTGATTAGATGGGTCAATATTGCAATACTTATTACTTGAAAAAAATAATTTCTGAAGACAACTCTTTGATATTCTAACTCTGAATGAAAGGAAAGGCAAAAGTTAATGGTTTATTTGACCCAGTTGACTCTTTAAACAGAATCAAACTAAAATAAACAGATTTGCAAAAAAATGTACTTTTATGTAATTTTAACACAAAGTACAATAAATTTTTCACGTGATCAATTTTAACAAAGATCTTTGAAGGTAGCATCTTCTCTGTTTAAAGATTCATCAGATAATTGAAAGCCTATTTAATTTACAATTAGCTAAAGATTATAAATTAATTAAGTTTCATCCTTGAAAGGTGAGAGAATATGTGTAATTTTTATGATATTCCAAAACGTTTGGAAGCAAAGGTGATCTCTGAAGGAATAAGCGTTCATGATTCAATGATTCATTATTATGAATATTAATGGACTCCACAATAGCATTGCATAAAAATGAAATTGCTTAATTCTGGTCCTGCCATTCCTTTCTTCCAGCAGCAAATATATACATTACCCCCTTTAATTCTTCTCCAATTCATGGGGAGAAATAGCTCTATTTAAAGAACCGAGCTCATCTGTCACCCACATTGCAAACATGTTATTTAAATCAATTAATTTGAAAGGACTGAATATTGACCACCTTATTATATTAAAAAGGAGTCACCTAAGCCAGCAGTGATTCTTTTAATAGCATATTCTCCTATTGTATTTAAAATGCGTTTACACATTGTTAACTACTTGAATGAGAATTAGGGATACAGAAACTTAATGCCTAAGAATTAAGAGCCACTGTATATGAATATCAGAGATAAAGATGAAACATTAGTCATATAAAGCATCTCAGTATTAAAATGATTAAATTTACAGATAGTCCATTTACACCTAACTTTATAGACACAATTTTCCAATATTCTGACATCAGCAATTACTTTTGGGGCTTTTTCTTTTATGTGTAGGGGAAAAGTAACTCACATAGGATCTTACAACAGACCCTTGTTACAAAGGACAGATTAAAAAGAGAAAAACAAGTTTCTTAACAGGTATATTTCATATGTACATTGGAGGCACCCAGAGAATGAGTTGTTCTCCAAGGGTTGGCTTTAAATTTCAGTTTATATAGCATATTAAGCAAACAGCAGTAAATTTTTAGAGTAGTGGCAGGACAGAGGAAAAGGATTTTCAATCTCTACAGGTGGCAAATTGGGAGTAAGCAAAAACAGGCAGGTAAAATTTAGTAAAGCTTGTTAAAATAGATTACTTTGGTATCATATCCTGTGATACCAGACGATAAGGGGCTATTGCTGTCTTCAGTGGTTAACTTTTGTTCCTCCTGTTAGAGAGGTGGGCAGGATACCTTTTGTCTTTGAAAATCTGTGTATTGGTTTTAGTGAAACAGAGGGAGGACAAAGAGCTTTCCTGCATCTACTACTTCTTGTCTTCAGCTCAACAATCCTTCATATTGTGTAGAGCCGTATGCTGGTCTCCCCCAATGGTTAATGAGCTTATTGTAGGTAACTAGAGGTTGCCACTTACATAATGTTGCTGGTGCTATGAATTATTGTCACAAGCATATTGGATTTCCACCAATTTGATGTTCTCATCCCCATCTCTTCCCCATTCTCTCAAAAAACAACCAACCAAAAAAAACAACAAAAAATGACTTGGCCTGTATTTCAAAAGGTATTTATTAAATACTTCCTATGTGCAAGGAAATTTCTTAAAGCATACAGAGTGAACAAGACAGTTAGGATCACCATTCATGGTGACAGGGATAGGAGACAGTCAGAGCTAATAAGGTAAATAGAGCAGGGAAACATGGGATAGGGCTACTAATTTAGATTAGGTTATAGGAGTGCTTTTGGTCAAGTGGTATTTGAGCAGAGACTCAAATATAGTGAATGGGGGAGTCCTCCACATAATTGGAGAAGAGTTTTTAGGCAGAGGGAATAACAAATCCTAAGACCAGAGCATTATGCAGTTAGGGATCAGCAAAGAGGCCAAGTTTTCCTCGAAGCTCATTGTATTAGTTTCCTGTGGCTGCTGCAAAAAATTAACAAAAACTTGGTGGTTTAAAACAACAAAAATTTATTCTCGTACTTCTAGAGGCTAGAAATCTGAAATCAAGATTTTCACAAAGCTGTGCTCCCTCCGAAGATATTGCTGCACTAAACCTGGGTCCGCTCACCCAGCACAGTAAAGCCAAACACCCACACCAAAGTTTGCAGCAAGGGAAAGAAGGGCATTGATTTGCAGGGTGCCACACTGATTCTTAAGACCCAATCTCCCTGATGGCTTACATATAAGGTTTTTTAAGGGCGGGGAGGCAGAAATTACAGGCAAAGTCATAAATCAAGACACAGGGATTTACATTGGTTCGACCTAAAAAAGTGTGATATCTTGAAGTGGGCACCCAGGGTTGGGGGGTCGGGGGGAGACAGCTTACAGGTCATAGGTGGATTCAGAGAATTTTAGATTTGCAATTGGTTAAGGAAGATAAGCTTTATCTAAATAGTTGGGGCCAGCAGAAAGAAATGTTAAGGTTTGGTCTGTGGGCATGACTTCTCCAGGCCCGTCAGGAAGAAATTTAGAACAAAAAGCAAGAGTAAGAGTTCAGACTTCTGTTCACACTTATGTGAGGTTTACATGGCAGAGGTTGTTTTTGTTTTTGTTTGTTTGTTTGTTTGTTTTTTCCTAATCTACCCATTGGCAATTTTTATCTGGTGGGGATCCAGGTTTCTGAAAGACAGCTCAGGGACATGTGTTAAGATGTTATTTCTAGTTTCTGCAGGGAAGAAAACATCATGTGACTCTAACTGATTTGGGTGGATATTGCTTAAGCTATCATTACTTTTCTGTTTATCAGGTTGCTCAATTACTTTTTAAGGCTAGCTAGATGCCTGGAATTACCCTTGATGGGACTCAAAATTTTTCCTTTATTTCCATGCTTAAGACAGGGACAGCAGGCCCCTAAAAGGGGTCTCTGCTCTGTCTCATAGCCGCTAGAAATGAATACTTCCTTGCCTTTCTGGCTTCTAGTGGCTCCCAGAATTCCTTGGGTTATGACTATGTTATTCCAATCCCTGCCACTCACTTAATGAGGTCTTCTCTGTGTCTGAATCTTCTCCTCTTTTGTCTCTAATAAGAACACTTGTCATTGAATTTAGGGCTCACCCATGCAATCCATAATGATGTCATCTCAAAATCCTTAACTTAATGACACCTGCAAACATCCTTTTCCAGATAGGGTTACAATCCTAGGCTCCTGGTGTTAATATGCAGAAATATTTTTTTGTGAGGCCATCATTCAACCAGTGACACTTATCTTAATAGATATACTCTTCAGGGAAGTGACTGGTTTGAACTAATAGCAGGTGGGCTTCTCAGGAGTTAGCCTCAAATATACAGCAAAATCTTAGAAATTTTTCCCTTGTCTCCAGGCTAGATCTTATATGGAGTTTAAAGATACCTTTTCTTTCAGGCAGTAAAAGTTCCACTTCTAACCAGAGGCTTAGAAATATGCTAACACAATGGTCCATTGGTATGACTGACAGTTTTGCTAAACTGTTGTGTTTGTCTTATGTCCTGACACAATTTTCTGCTGCTAAATTCAGGGAAACCATCTCCCTAGATTTAGCAACTAACTAAGACAAGAGCATAGTGCATTTAAGAATCAGCAAAGAGGTCAATCTCAGTATGCAGAGTCTCTTTTTTAAACTCACATTGTTTGGGCCACTTAAACACATAGGCCTGCATTCATTTATAATTTTTTTGCATTGATTTATTTCCCCTATTAAAAGCATCAGCCATATATAAAGACACTTACATACTTTAAATATCTAATTAGTGTACCCCAGTTCTGCATTAAAGAACAGAATCAATATGTGTTGAATGCACATGAACTCCAGAATCCAATGGAATGGGAGCATGACATTTAGGCCATCATTAAGAACAAAATGTTACAAATAATTACTGAGGGGGGAAAAGCATCTTTTATTACTTTCTTCCAAGATTTTGATTCCATATTTACCACTTAGACTGGTTGTTAGAAGGAATTTTTAGATAACTATTTGGAAAAATTTGTTGGCTTCAAGTAGGCTCAAGATAATGTTCTTTTGCACTTAAATTTATTTTTAGTTCCTGAGTATTAAAATTTTAAAAATATGTTCGTATTAACCTGACTTTTGAAATTTAACAAACCTCTGTGCCTCAGATACATTTTTTTCTTTCTCTAATTCTAAGACCTTGTATAGTGACAATTCTTTATTCTTTAAGCCATAACTCAACATCTAGGTAATTTAAAGGTCAATAAACAATGTAAAAGCAATTTCATGTATTTCCCTTTCATCACCCAATTGTCAAAAGTACATTTTGTACTATGGGACATGTCGTCAGCCTAACATCAGCATCATTACCCCTCCCCTGCACTTCCTAACACTTGCTCCTGCTTGAGCTTGAGTTCTTATTTCTGGTATTAAACATCTCCTATTGTTCCTTATTGTCCTTATTAATTACAAACACAGGCAAACAGGGTGATTATAAATAGACAGTGTTAAGAAATTTTTAGTGATGGAATAAATACTAAACTATATTGGGCAGTTTATTTGAGCCATAAGTGATCACCCATGGGACTATTCCTCCAAAGAAAATTGTCCTTTTGACTTTTGACGTGACATATACTAAGAGAAAACAATATTAACCTGCCTTGACTTGCTCAGCTCAATTGCTGGCAAGTAAGAAAACCCAGATCTTCCAGTTTTATATTAACAGTGCAGAGACACATACATCTTAATATGGTGTGTGTGTGTGTGTGTGTGTGTGTGTGTGTGGTCAATTTTGTAGAAAAAAAGTCTTATGGTCCAAATAATGCATTGAATTTAAATGACTTCTAAATAACGGAACATTAGAATGCTGAATGCAGATGCATTTTACTTTTTTTCCACATAAGTTCTTAAGAAAACAGAGCATGAAGAGTTTTTTTTAAATGATGTTCTAAGACTTTCTAAGGCTCTCTACTTAAATCAAGCATGTTATTCTTCATCTATTACCATAATAGGCAGTATATGCAGTCCCCATGATAGGCAACATATTTTACAAAAAGAAAGACTTTTCAGAATACATAAAAACATTCAGGAGTAGCAAATGATATATAAGACTCTTACTTATCCTCTCCTCCATATTCAGATGTGTTCTTGGGGAGTTGTTTCTAAAGAGCCATCTGAAATACATTCCAAAAAATTGTTGATGATATGCATCTCTGTGAGTTTTTTTTGAGATAGACCCCCACTTTGATATGCAGACCTTTACATTTAAGGGTTTTTTGGTATTCTTTTATGAAAAAAAATAAAATTCAATTAACTAATTCCAGGAAGCACAAAATGCTGTGTATGATATTCAGTATTTCATTTGTAAACCATTTTCAGAACTGGTTTATTTCAAATTTCTGCACCAGTCTACTTCCATTAAAGTCAACAAGGGCATGTTGAGCATAAGAAAAAAAGGCTCCACAAAATATTGCTCAGCTCTCATGTGATTTTTAAAGCTGGCTTCCATGGAAATGGCCCCTGGTACTCTGCTAGGTGCTGGGGAAACCACTGAGTTAGACAGACACTGGTCCTATCCTCATGGGGCATATTAGTTATATACATAAGTCATTTGCAAGCAGAGATAAGGACTAAAAATGATGTGGCATTTGAATTGAGAACTGACTGTTAAATAGGACATAATTAAGTGAAGAAAGATGAAGGTTTTCCAAGAAGAAGAGGCGTACATGTAAAGACCCTCAAGATGGAAGGAGCATGTGCATTTGTAGGAACTGAAAGAAGGTAAGAGTTCCTGGATCATTTTATAAAATGGCCTTTTGTAGAATAGGTAACTAGGCCTTCTAAAACCTGTACCAGATACAGACCTACATATCTGTTATGAACAGAGTTTTCAAGAATTCTTTCACTTTCCTTTTTAGAAAATGTAAGTTGATACCAAATGCCATTTACATAAAAATAACCTTTGTGCCCAATGCCTTGGGATCCCACCACTTGCATCAGTGTGGTCTGCATGTGAGACATCAAGTCAACAGAGAGTATTTTGGAGCTTTAAGATTGAATGATTGCACTGTTGGGTCCCAAACTTGCATGGGACTTGTAGCCCCTTTGTTCTGACTGATTTCTCCCTTTTGGAATGGGTGTTTTTGCCCAAAGCCTGTACCCCCATGTTGTATCTTGGGAGTGACTAACTTGTTTTTTTATTTTATGGGTTCATAGTAGGGGGAAAGAACTTGCCTTGTCTCAGATGAGACTTTGGACTATGGACTTTTGAGTTAATGGCAAAATGAGTTAAGACTTGGAAGACTGTTGAGAAGGGATGATTGTGTTTTTCGGTGTGAGAAAGACATGAGATTTGGGAGGGGACAGGGTTGGAGTGATGTGATTTGGATTTGTATCCTTGCCCAAATCTCACGTCAGATTGTAATCCTCAATATTAGAGGAGGGGCCTGGTGGGAAGTGATTAGATCATGGGGGCAGGTTTTCCCCTTACTTTTTCTCATGATAGTGGGTAAGTTCACATGGGATCTGGTTGTTTAAAAGTGTGTAGCACCTCCCCCTTTCCTCTCTTCCTCTTGCTTTGGCCGTGTGAGATGTGCCTCCTTCCTCTTTGCCTTCCACCATGATTGTAAGTTTCCTGAGGCCTCCCCAGCCATGCTTCTTACACAGCTTGCAGACCTGTGAGCCAATTAAACTTCTTTTTTTTATAAATCACCAAGTCTCAGGTAGGTCGTTATAGCAATGCAAGAGTGAACTAATACACTTTATTATCGCAGAGCTAAATTTGCTTTATTAGTCCATAGATTTTGCATTTGTTATTTCCTTTGCCTGAAATAGTCTTCTACCAAATATCATATGGACGGTTCTTCTCTCCATTCAGTTTTTAGTTCAAAAGTCATCCAATAACAAAATCTTAAGATTTTTTCTCTACCCTATTATCCTTTCTTACTTTCTTCACAGCAGATGCTAGCTGAAAGTATCTTATTTGTTTGTCTACTTGTTTATCATCTAATTATACCCACTAGAAGATAAGCTTCACAAAGTCAGGGCACTCAGTGACTACAGAAGTATATGACCTACTGTGGAAATTCAGTAAATATTTACAAAAAATAAGTAACCTCCTCTCATCCTTTCTCTTTTCTTTACCCAGTTGTCATATCTCCTGACATCTGCCTGCATTTGCTTTCTGTACATGTTTAGTAAGCTTGCAGGCCAATTCCATATGCAGTACTTACCAATCAAAATCAAAACAAATAAATCGATTATGTTCATTTCTGGAATATTTTCATCTTCTTTCACTTCATATTTGTCTGGTTTCTAATTGTTGAGCTTTTAAGGTTTTTTTTGTTTGTTTTTCTGTTTTTGTTTTTTTTTTTTTTTGACGGAGTCTTGCTCTGTCACCAAGCTGGAGTGCAGTGGCGCAATCTCAGTTCACTGCAATCTCCGCCTCCCAGGTTCAAGTGATTCTCCTGCCTCAACCTCCTGAATAGCTGGGACTACAGGCGCACACCACCACGCCCAGTTAATTTTTGTATTTTTAGTAGAGATAGGGTTTCACCGTGTTTGCCAGGATGGTATCGATCTCTTGACCTCGTGATCCACCTGCCTTGGCCTCCCAGTGTTGGGATTACAGGCATGAGCCACCACACCTGGCCTTAAGTTTGGTTTTATGAGCCAGACAAACTTGTAACTCATGCTAAAAGGCAGGACTGATTTTCAGAACCAGAATAGTGACCAGGTAGTACCCAACACCAGACCAACTAGAAAATCGGATGCAAAATATTAGCTGGGAACCAGCAAAGTCACAAAAATAACACAGCAAAGGTACAAAAAATGGAAACTAGAGAAGTCAGATAGGCTGAAGACAAAGACCAGTTTCAATTAAAGCCAAGATAATCTCCATAGAAAGCTGTTTCATAGAGTGCAGCTGCTAAGTCTTTAAACTTTTAGACCTGTGTTGGTTTTATCCCTTAGGCATGTTGTTTCATTTCAGATTGAATGAAATTCTTATTTGCTTAGATTGAAATCAATTTTATCCTTCTAGCAGTTGTCATAATCTCTAAACTAGCTGGGTGTGATACATAAAACTCTGTGTCTTCACAAATTCATTCGAGACCAATCTCTGAGGGAAGTGAATTGGTCCTTCAGAAGGCCCTCAGACATAGTTCTCACTATGTAACTAAGAATTTCCAGGCAAATTTATGTTGTATAAAATGTTTCATTTAGAGAATGAATATATTCTTTTATTTCTAGTGGGGTTACATAGTTACCAGTAACCAAACAAGTTAAATCCACTAAAATAAGATTAATGAGCAGGTCAATTTGCTTTTAGATGCTAGTATGTCATATTTCTTGCCGAGTGTTACAACTTCTGTTCTTTTACACATGAGGGCTTTGTGCTCTGTAATTGCCCTTCAGTGTGAGATCTATTTTTATTTAGAAAACAGCAAATGTAAATAGATAAAAATGTCAATAAACAATACTGACCAGATTGTAGAAAAATTGTGAATGCATTCTGGAATAATTGTAGCTAGCATCAATATCTGTGATTGTAGAATCACATCTAAATTGTGATAAAATCATTGTTAATTAATATTAATTAATATCATCTAGACTAGAATCTAAAGAATGGTTGACATAATTTACTCATATTTTCTCTCTAAATTATAAAATCTGTGTTTGCTCATTATAGAATATTTTGAAAAGGGTAATCAAAAACTAAAATCATATATGATATCACTATATATCAATAATCATTGATCTTTTGGGATTATTGATCTTTTGGTGTTTAGCCTGTCAGTTATTTTTCTAAAATGCAATTTTGGAATAGATGGCCTAAAACAGCTGTTTTAAAGTTAGTTTTTTTGGAATTACATGTCAAACAAATCCCTATGGAATTATATAATTTTCTGTTGCCCCACTTAAAATTGCTAGAATTAATTCCTCTGATGTACCGTATGCTGATTCAAAAGACAAAACCAAATAGGCACCTAAGTGTTCCAGGCATTTTTATTGAGTATTACTATGGAATCCAGATTTTTTTTTTACTTTTAAAACTCTCCCATGATGTTTCTGGCCCTTGGAGTTCTTTCCCCAACAGAGTTTTGTGAAGAATTATTGCATATGGATTGCAACTCTGGAATTTAAGCCGAACGGACCTAGATTTGGGTTCTATTTCCACCACTTTCTACCACTTTCTGACTGTGTGAACTTATGTATGAAAAATTTCCTTTTTCATCCTCGGTTTTCACACCTGCAAAATTAAAGTAATAAAAATAGGCAATTAGTAATTGTTGTGACAAATAGTATAATACTACAGTGGTTTTAAAATATATACACAAATTCTTTAAGACTCCTGTCATTGGCAGGTGGAGGTTATGCACTTTCTGTTGAATCCGAACTGACTTTTTAAATGTATTTTTTAAAATTTTATTGTAGGTTCAGGGGTACATGTGTAGATTTGTTATGTAGGTAAATATCATGTCACAGGGGTTTAGTGTGTACAGGTTATTTTAATCACCCAGGTAATGAGCATAGTACTTGATAGGTAGTTTTTCAATTCTCATCCTCCTCTCACCCTTCATGCTTAAGTAGGACCCAGTTGCTTCCTTCTTTGTGTTCATGGGTACTCAATGTTTAGCTCCCACTTATAAAAGAGAACAAGTATTTGGTTTTCCGTCCCTGTGTTAATTCTCTTAGTATAATGGCCTCCAGCTTCATCCGCTTTGCTGCAAAGGATATGATTTTTGTTTGTATGTGTGTCTGTGTATATTCCATGGTGTATAGGTACCATATTTTTTTTTATTCAGGCTACTGTCAATGGGCATTTAAGTTGATTCCATGTCTTTGTTATTGTAAATATTGCTGCAATGAACATCCATGTGCATGTGTCTTTATGGTAGAATGATTTATATTCCTTTGGGTACATATCTAATAATGGGATTGCTGGGTCAAATGGTAATTCTGTTTTAAGTCCTTTGAGAAATTGCCAAACTGCTTTACATGATGGCTAAATTAATTTACATTCTCACCAGCAGTACATGTGCATTCCGTTTCCTCTGTAACCTCACCAGCATCTGTTATTTTTTGACCTTTTAATAATAATTATTCTGACTAGTATGAGATGGTATCATCTTATTGTGGTTTTGATTCGCATTTCTCCAGTGATTAGTAGTGTTGAGTATCTTCTCATATGTTTTTTGGCTGCATGTATCTCTTCTTAAAAAATGTTTGTTCAATGTATACATATGTAACTAACCTGCACATTGTGCACATGTACCCTAAAACTTAAAGTATAATAATAATAAAATTAAATTAAATAAAAAAAAATTTGTTCATATCATTGGTCTTTTTTTTTTTTTTTTTTTTTCTTGAGGTGGGGTCTCACTCTGTCACCCAGACTGGAGTGCAGTGGCAAGATCTCGGCTCACTGCAAGCTCCCCCGCCCGGGTTCGTGCCATCCTCCTCCCTCAGCCTCCCAAGTAGCTAGAACTACAGGCGCCCACCACCACACTTGGTTAATTTTTTGTATTTTCAGTAGAGACAGGGTTTCAGTTAGCCAGGATGGTCTCGATATCCTGACCTCGTGATCCGCCCACCTCAGCCTCTCAAAGTGCTGGGATTACAGGCATGAGCCACCATGCCCAGCCTGGCCCACTGTTAAATGAGGTTGCTTGTTTTTTGCTTGTTAATTTGTTTAAGGTTCTTATAGATTCTGGTTACTAGACCTTTGTCAGATGCATAGTTGGCACATATTTTCTCCCATTCCATAGATTGTCTGTTTACTCTGTTGTAGATTCTTTTGCTCTGCAGAAGCTCTTTAATTAATTCCCATTTGTCAATTTTTGCCTTGGTTGCAATTGCTTTTGGCATCTTCATCATAAAATCTTTGCCTGTGCCTATGTCCAAAATGGTTCCTAGGTTTTCTTCCAGGGTTTTTATAGTTTTGGATTTTAATTTAGGTTTTTAATCCATCTTGAGTTGATTTTTTATATGGTATAAATAAGTGCTTCAGTTTCGATCTTCTGCATATGGCTAGCCATTTATCTCAGCACCATTTATTGAATAGGGATTCCTTTCCCCATTGTTTGCTATGCTGACTTTGTTGAAGGTTAGATAATTTAGGTGTGTGGCATTATTTCCAGGCTGTCTATGTGTCTGTTTTTTTACCTGTACCAAGCTGTTGTGGTTACTATAGCCTTGCAATATAGTTTGAAGTGGGGGTAATATGATGCCTCCAGCTTTGTTCTTTTTGCTTAGGATTGCTTTGGCTATTCAGGCTTTTTTTTGGATCCATATGAATTTTAAAATTAATTTTTTTCTAATTCTGTGAAGAATGTCATTGGTGGATGAATAGAAATAGTATTGAATCTGTACATTGCTTTGGGCAGTGTGGCCAATTTAGCAGTATTGATTTTTTCTATCCATGAGCATAGGATTTTTCTTCATTTGTGCTGTCTCTGATTTCTTTCACCAGTGTTTTCTAATTCTCATCATAGCAATCCTTCGCCTGACTGGTTAGCTGCATTCCTAGGTATTTCATTCATTTTGTTCTTACTATGAATGAGATGGCATTCCTGTTTTGGCTATGAATGAGATGGCATTCCTGTTTTGGCTATCAGCTTGGACATTATTGGTGTAAAGAAATCTTACTGATGTTTGTGCATTGATTTTGTATCCTGAAACTTTAAGTTGTTTATCAAATCAAGGAATTTTGGGGCTGAGGTTATGTGGTGTGCTAGGCACAGAATCATATTATCTGCAAAGAGAGGTAGGTTGACTTCCTCTCTTCCTACTTGGATGTTGTTTATTTCTGTCTCTTGCCTGAGTGCTCTTGCTAGGACTTCTGTTACTAGGTTGAATAGGAATGGTGAGAGTGGGCATTCTTTTCTCCTGGTTTTCAAGGGGAATGCTTTAAGCTTTTACCCATTCAGTATGATAATTGGCTGTGGTTTTGTCATAGATGGCAGCATTTACACTCAGTGCTTTTATTAAGTAAGAACTTACTACTGCTATTTTGGTGCTTATTTACTGTTTATTGACTCATTGTTCCTCCCTTTTTAATGTCTTCCTTTGTGGTTAAGTGATTTTATCTTGTAGCGTATTTTAATTTGTTGCTTTTCATTTTTAGTTTGTCTACAATAGGTTTTTTTGTGGAAGACAGTGTGGCAGTAACTCAAAGACCCAGAGACATAAATACCATTAGACCCAGTAATAAGATTACTGGGTATAAACCCAAAGGAATAGAAATCATTCTATTATAAAGATACATTCACATGTATGTTTATTGCAGCACTATTCACAATAGCAAAGACATGGAATCAACCTACATGCCCATCAGTGATAGACTGGATATGGAAAAGAATGGAGCCATGAAAAAGAATGAGATCACATTTTCTTTGCAGGGACATGGATGTAGCTGGAGGCCATTATCCTTAGCAAAGTAACACAGGAACAGAAAACTATATACCACATGTTCCCGCTTATAAGTTGGAGCTAAATGATGACAACATATGGACACATAGAGGGGAATGACACACACTGGGGCCTTTCAGAGGATGGAGGGTGGGAGGAGGGAGAGGATCAGGAAAAATAACTAATGGGTAGTAGGTTTAATACTGGGGTGATGAAATAATCTGTACAACAATCAACCATGACACAAGTTTACCTATGTAACAAAACTGCACTTGTACTCCTGAACTTAAAAGTTTACATATATATTTACATATATATGTATAATGTATACTACTTAAAAAACAAAGAAAATTAGGTGCTATTTTTCAAGGAGATATTGAATAAAAAGTCACAGTTCCATGCCTAGATCCTAGATCTAAGCCTATTTCAAATTCATTTACAAAGTGTAATATAGTAATAGATACATAACACTATCCATTTGTCAAAAACCCATAGAACTCTACAGTACAAAAAGTAAAATCTAGAATATACAAATTAAAGATAATATAATTGAGAAGTTTGGAGGATCCTAAAATAGAATGCAGATTATGACAAAAGAATCTAACTTACATTACAGATGTACGAAATATCCTGAGGGGTATGTCAGAAATGTATTGACCTAAGTAACTTTGAAAATTAGTGGAGACTGTAAAACTAAGTGGCAAAGTATCTGTGCTTGCCATTAGTTAGATGCTAAAGTTTTTTCTGTAGGGAGAAGTAATAAGAATTCTGAAGTCATTGTACATGTATACCAGATTTGAACAATTAAGTAAATAGCATGTAGTGGGAGTCATGGTTTTCATTGTTAGAAGGCAAGATTGCAGATAAAAAGAGGAGAGGATAGAATGATGCACGATAATGAATTACAGTTGGAAACACCAGTGTGAACTCATTTTAAGCTTATTCAGATGAATATACACATAATTATCGATATATGTACATACATGGGCTAGTTATACACATGTATATTTTTTTGCTCTGCCAGTTAAGAGTCTTGAAACAGTAATACCCCAATACCAATGAGCACACCTAGCACACAAATCTTGCTTTCTAACATCAGTCTTCAATAAAGTAAGTCAAGTCTTCGTGGAAAAATGGCAGATTTTAGCGCTGGAGCAAGGACTATACAAGATAACCTTGAAATCTACTGTCTGAAAATAAAAAGTACTCACTAAGTTATACCGATGGAGTATGTGAAAGGGATACAGGAATCAACTGAAAGAGCTTTCAATGGCCAAAAATGGAAAATTTGAGCTAACAAAAATAAATAATCATGGATTATAACCTGAAGTATAATAAAAATAATATATGAGTTAATCCTTCTATAAAGAAATGAGTGAATGAATGAATAAGGAGAATAGACAAACATTTATTAAAGAATTCCAATTAATTTTGTAAATACCTTGTCCTCATGGAGAGGGAACATAATTGCCCCTTAAGTGTGGGCTGCAAGGAGCAACTTCCTTGCAAAGAGTGCAGTATGGAAAGGGGGAAAAGAAACACTGCAGAAACTTGACAGACACAACTCAAGCCATGTGATCAAGGCTAACATCAACAGTCATAAGTTATGTTGATAGTATGTACCCTGGATATGGGATAGTATGAAAGGCACTGTAGTCATCCATACAAAAACAGTCTCTCATCATGGGGTAAATGTCAGACAAATTCCAATTTAAGGGCTTTCTACAAAATACTTGAGAAGTACTCCTCAAAACGGTCAAGCTCATTAAAACTAGAACACTATTAGAAACTGTCAGGCCCAAGAAACACATACGGGAAATTTGCTGACCACATGTATCATGATATCCTGGATGAGATCTTGAACAGAAAAAGGACATTAGGTAAAAACTAAGGAAATCTGATGAAAGCATGGGATTTAACTAATAATAATATATCATTATGGTCTTATTAGTTGTGATAAATATATCATAGTAATAAAAGAAGTCAATAATAGGGGAAAATAGGTGTGATGTGTAAGGGATATCTATGAACATTTTTGTAACTTTTCCATAGTCCTAAAACCACTCTTAAACAAAAATATTTATTAATAAATTAACTTATCAACTATGCCTCTATGAAACTGTTAAGAAACACAGAGTAAAACTCTAGAAGTACTGGAAATAGCATTTCTAATCCATTAAATATCCAGAAATTTATGAAAATAGACTTGATATTTTTAAAATGATCTGCTATACATAACAAAAGTCTCAATTATTTTTGAGGCAATAGGAATGTACTGGAAATCTCCACAGAGAATCAAACTTTTTTTTTTCAAAATTACTAGATAAATAATGACATTTTAAATCTCTAGTTATGCATGTTTATAACCATTTCTTCTTTCCTACCTGTGAGTGTAAAATTTAAGTGCAAATGTCATGGCTTTCTGATTAAAGCATACACAATTCAAGCACTTCAGTTATCAAATAAGTTTATTTCACTTTCTTGGGAAATGCCAAATGTTGTACCAAATTAACTTAAGACATTTAAAATGATGACTCTGGAGATCACTCAGTTAGTAAAGACTCAATCAATTGAAAGGAATATTTTTTCGCTAAGAGTAAATAGAAAATACTTATTGTTCTTTGCTCATGGGAAATAACAGATACACAGGTTGATATTCAATAATTAAATTCATTCATTCAGTTTGCTACCCGTGTGGACAGGGTTGAAGATACCAAATTACTTGCCACATCATAATGATCCAGTTGGGATTTCATCTGATGAAGGGGTGAAGCTCTCTCAATGATTTTTGAGCCACCACAAAAAGGCAGTGAGAAGGTTGATAAACTATCCTTTTAATTTACTGATACATTTTATGTCCCTAGAATAAAGCATGTTTGCTGAAGGTGTTCCCTATAAGTCCATTCTATTCACTAGTTCCTAAAAGAAAATGTTTATTGTGATTGTCATTTAAATATTTAAAACAGATGTTCAGTGACTAGCAGCTAACTGTTGAGTTGGGAAATCACCTGTAAGATCGGTTCCACATTCTTTGCAGCCAAATCCAATTACCTAAAAAAAAATTTACCAGCCACCTTCTAACAGAAGGTCCTTTGCCATGAAGAAGCTCTGCATTTTCATGAACTAAAAAATAAACAAAGCTCATAACCCAAATTGTTACTGTTGCCATTTGGGTTAATTGACACATTGACATAACTGGAAAAAATTCCATCTATCATCCACTTTCCTTTAGATAGGAGTCCATCACCTTTTTGGTGCCAAGGACCTTTTCAATCTCTGAAAAAGCTATGGACTTTTTTTCTCAGAATAATGTTATAAAAGCATAAAGTAAGAAAGGAAAACCAATTGCATTGACATAGATATAAAAATATTACTCAAATGTGTTGCAGTAATATATGCTATTTTATTAAAAATTAAATAATAATACATAGCCACAGATATAATAGCTACTATAATTTTAAAGTAATGATGAGCATAAATATTATTAAAATGTATCTGTAAAAACTGTAATTCACTATGAAAGCGTATGAGGTTTCTAACAATAACAAAATGACAGATACTTCAAATACTATATTGTATTATTTTTGCCTATATTCATAACTGAAGAAAATAATAGATTTCATTTACACTGCCCTTTTTTATGTTTCCTATGAGACAATAACTCCTTGCTGAGAAAATTTGCACTCATTGTTTGTCCTGCCTAGAATGATCTTTCTCTAAAATAGAACTGATTCTTACTTGCCTTTTACATCCCAGCTTCAATTTGTCTTCCATGGAAAGGTTTTCTTTGACCTCCCAAACCACAGCAGCAAATCAGTCACTCTCTAGACTTGACCTTCTTTAAATCCTCTGCCTTGCACTTATTTCTTTATTCCTCAGTAGGTTTTCTCCTTCTCTTTCACTACCTCCTTTACCTAGGCTATTTCCTGACACATGGTAGGTACTCAATCAATATTTGCTGAGTGAATGAATAGATGATATCTGCTAATTAGTGCCCTGCAGTTCATAGCCAGCTTCCTAGACTTACAACATGATAATCTGGGAAGGCTGTTTCAGTGTGCGAGGAGAGGAGGGGAAAACTCATCCTGCTGCCATCATCCTTTCCAGGGGAAACACCCTTTTAGACCCACTCTTCTTTTGCCTTTTACTCCAGCGTAAGTCCAAACAATTACATATTAAAAATATAAACATGTGGAATCCACATATATCTTTATGTGAATTTTCTCTCTTTAATTTTGCTTTTCCTCAGGGGTTTAAAAATATCATATCAAGAAATATAAAAGCATTCCAACTCTTAAACACCGTGATTCCCTTTTGTGAAACTAAGGAAAGAATTCTTAACATAGAAAAGACATTTTGTACATAGATGATAAAGGTTATGTGACTGATACCAGAAATTAAGAACAAATTAAACTAAATGACAATGAGGAATAGGTACATAACTATATTAGGCAGCCATTAAAAGTATTTTTATAAAATATTTTCAATGAATAAAAGTTTGTTGTGTTATATTATTGAATAAAATAAGTATACAAAAATTTTATATACAGGAGAATGACATTATCAAATCTATGGCTCTGTTCATTATCTATCTATATCTATTTTTTCATGTTTTCATTTGAGTTTAACAGGCTACTCAAAACAATAACCATAAAATTTAAAAATACAAGGAAATAATACCAAAATTCTGGTTATGTTTGGTAGAAATATACATGCTTTGGCTTCTACTTGCTCCTTTTTAGAATCTTTTGAATTTTCCTATGAGTCTACATTATTTTATAATGTGAAAATATATTTAAATCAGGGGCAGTATGGAGATGTTTATGGGTCACATCCTTTTCCCTGATCCATTATTGCTGTCACCTTGTTCTGAGATGCTGTGGCCTAAGAGAGACAATAGAAGTCCTTATTTTACATAGTAATTTACACATGAGATTATTTGGATGGAACTTGTGAGGAAGAATGCCAGCTGAAGAGGGGCTCTGGAGTGGCCAAAACATAATGTCAAAGGAGCTGCTTCATTGAGTAGATTAGTCTAAAAACTGTGCCCAAGAGATTCTAGGACAAATATGATCCATGCTTTTATATCCCAAAGTTCCTAACCCATTTTACTCATGCCGATTTCCCTTCCTCTTTAAGACTTCAGTTCCTAAAATTGTAGGTATCATTTTCTGTCCTTTAGCCCAGCAGTCCCCAAGCTTTTTGACACCAAGGACCAGTTTCACGGTAGACAATTTTTCCACGCCAGGGGCGGGGGTGGTTTGGGGTGATTCAAGCATATTACATTTATTGTGCACTTTATTTCTGTTATTATTACAGTGTAATATATAATGAAATAATTATACAACTCACCATAATGTAGAATCAATGGGAGCCCTGAGCTTGTTTTCCTGCAACTAGATGGTCCCATCTGGGTGTGATGGGACACAGTGACAGATCATCTGGCATTAAATTCTCATAAGGTGTGTGCAGCCTGGATCTCTCATATGTAGAGTTCACAATAGATTTCACGTTCCTATGAGAATCTCATGTCTCTGCTGATCTGACAGGAGTTGGAGCTCAAGCAGTAATGCAAGCAATGAGGAGCTGTTGCGGTAAGTCAGAGACCCCGAAACGAGGGACTGGCTGAAGCCATGGCAGAAGAACATAAATTGTGAAGATTTCATGGACATTTATTAGTTCCCCAAATTAATACTTTTATAATTTCTTATGCCTGTCTTTACTGCAATCTCTGAACATAAATTGTGAAGATTTCATGGACATTTATCACTTCCCCAATCAATACTCTTGTGATTTCCTATGCCTGTCTTTACTTTAATGTCTTAATCCCATCATCTTCCTAAGCTGAGGAGGATATATGTCACCTCAGGACCCTGTGATGATTGGATTAACTGCACAAATTGTTTGTAGAGCATGTGTGTTTGAACAATATCAAATCTGGGCACCTTAAGAACAGGATAACAGCAATGTTCAGGGAACAAGGGAGATAACCTTAAAGTCTGGCTGCCTGTGGGCCGGGCGGAACAGAGCCATATTTCTCTTCTTTCAAAAGCAAATAGGAGAAATATCGCTGAATTCTTTTTCTCAGCAAGGAATATCCCTGAGAAAGAGAATGCATCGCTAAGGGGAGGCCTCTGAAATGGCCGCTTTGGGGATGGCTGTCTTTTACAGTCAGAGATAAGGGATGAAATAAGCCCCAGTCTCCCGTAGTGCTCCCAGGTTTATTAGGAAGAGGAAATTCCCGCCTAATAAATTTTGGTCAGACCGGTTGTCTGCTCTCAACCCTGTCTCCTAATAAGATGCTATCAATGACAATGCGTGCTCGAAACTTCATTAGCAATTTTAATTTTGCCCCGGTCCTGTGGTCCTCTGATCTCTCCCTGCCTCCATTTGCCTTGTGATATTTTATTACCTTGTGAAGCATGAGATCTCTGTGACCCACACCCTATTCGTACACTCCCTCCCCTTTTCAAAATCACTAATGAAAACTTGCTGGTTTTGCTGCTTGGGGGGCATCATGGAACCTGCCGACATTTGATGTCTCCCCCTGACACCCAGCTTTAAAATTTTTCTCTTTGTAGTCTTTCCCTTTATTTCTCAGACTGGCTGACACTTAGGGAAAATAGAAAAGAACCTACATGAAATATCGGGGGTGAATTTCCCCTGATAAGGAATGGCTGTAAATACAGATGAAGCTTCACTGGCTTGCTCACCACTCACCCCCTCTGTGAGGCCAGGTTCTTAACAGGCCACAGACCAGTACTGGTAAGTGGCCCAGGAGTTAGGGACCCCTGCTTTAGTTTATACTTTTAGATGACAGACTGAATTAAAAGTCACCAGTGGTGAAACTAAGCATGCTGAAAACCTGTCCTCTCTGGTCATTTCTGAGACTTCTGTTCTCTTTGGTACAGTTCCAGTTATGATGCCTAGAGCCCATGAGCACTGAGACTTTTTTTTTTTTTTTTTGAAAAGCTGGTATTTTAGGTGAGCTTCTCCTGGTAATTTCTAACTAGAAAACAGAAATATGTGAAACCTATATTAGTCAACTTTCTTATTTAGTACTAATCTATGATGAAAAACCATTGTGTCTATACCTGAAATGACATGTTATCAGTAATTTCATTTCTGTCTAGAGAGCTGTCCTCAATCACTGACAAATGAAAGGTATCAAATTTGGTGAAAAGTTTATGTACAAAACCTGGAAAAATACAGCTTGGACATTCAGAAGAACAGATCGCAAAATGTGTTCCACAAGAAGCAAACAAAGATGAGCTTTAGTTGACGGAATCAAATAAATAATTCCCAGTACGAACTCTTCCCGTAAGTCACAGGAGATATTTTTAAATATACAGAATATTGGACTGACTCAGGCCTAATGAATCACAAATACCCTACTCAAAAATAGTATCTAGGCCAGGCGCAGTGGCTCACACCTGTAATTTCAGCACTTTGGAAGGCCAAGGCAAGTGGATCACTTGAGGTCAGGGGTTTGAGACCAGCCTGACCAACATCGTGAAACCCCGTCTCTACTAAAAATACAAAAAGTTGCTGGGCATGGTGCATGTCTGTAATTCCAGCTGCTTGGGAGGCTGAGGCAGGAGAATTTCTTGAACCTAGGAGGTGGAGGTTACAGTGAGCCGAGATCGCACCACTGCACTCCAGCCTGGGCAACAGAGCAAGACTCCACCTCAAAAAAAAAAAAAAGACTCTATAATACTTAAATTTTTTAATCTTCAAAGACAAGTCTGATACTGCCCATCCATAGACTAGCACTAGGATACCACTAAAGTGCATGATTTTTAAAATTCAATATATTCATTTATTCATTTATTATTTATTGAGAAACAAGTACGCATAATGTGCTGGAAAATCCATGATGAAAAGATCGACAACTTCCCTGTTCTCATGTGCACTATGCATATTACTGCACTCTGCTTTAGGGTATTCTCTGATGTGTAGAAGCCAGCTCAGCACAGCTGGAACATTGGGGCAATCCTCAAACAATGAGGAACAACACGGCTCATAGGTAAATGCTCCAGCTCCAGTCATTCAGAAGGAAAATTCTGGTAGGCATTTTATGCCTGTTTCGGGAGGTCCTGCCAGAAACCAGCCCCCACTGTCCACTACCGTAATCTCTATAACATATCCTTATCTTGACTTCCTCCTTCCCTGTCTCAATCCTCTGGTCCATCACTCCAGCTTCCTGGGATCACTTCCCAAACAAGCTGAAGAGCCCAAGAACTTCCCTCAAGGGCTGCTCTAGGAAGAACTCAAACCAAGACAGAATTGGAAGATAAGGCTCTCTCCTTCCATTCAGCTCCTCTAAGATGAAGACACCTAGACATGATTAGACATGCAAGAAATTTGGGGCACAGGGAACACCTGTAATGTAGGGGACTGAGAGAGCCAAGAGATCATGGTGCAAGCCTAACCCCTGTGAGGAAAATTGGGTCAGAGAAATCTTAAACAGACGTGCAGTCCTAAGAGCATTTTGAGAAAGCCAATAGGAAGTCCTTGAGCCAAGGCTGCCATTTGAAGGAGCCCTATGTCTGCCAGAAATGGGCCTGACTTACAGTTTCTTCCTGCTAGTCACTGACTAGGAGCAGGCCATGGGAAGTGTAGCCTTGATGTAAATGCACTTATGAATTTCAAACAAAGCATCTGGGGCCCTCAATCAATTACACTTCCTGCAGTTGGAGGTGTGAAAGGAACATTAGGAACACTTTTGTGTGCTACACTTTTGTGTGCTCCTGACAGGGTTAGGGAGACACATATAAACAAATCCATGAGCCTCTCTTCCTGAGGGAAAACTTAGAGGAAGAAGGGTAATAGGATGAACTGCAGCCCTGGTCACAGCAGTTATTCTAAAGCCAACCTCTGATCCTCGTCCTCTCCCTCCTGCACATCCATTCTCAATTTCCAGCATATTCAGCTATTATCTCTACAGGTCATAATAGTATGACATAATCCTTCCTTCCAGAGGAGCGTACACCCTTCATAATCATTCTTGTCTCAGGCCAGATTTGCTGCATGAGTCCAACAATAACAGTTAAAATGGAGTAAAGGAGTCCCTACCGGCATTCTGGTGGATCACTTGCTCTCTACACATATTTCCCCTGCCCCATGGTGTAAAAGCATTCCTACCTCCTTTCACTAATCAGGGACAACTACCCTGACCTGTTTGGTGACTCCTCACCGTACCCCTATTTTCTGGACAGGAGTCCCAAGTGCCCTGCCAGCAGCTATAGTTGCTTGTTCAATGTGTTCCCTCGCATGGGTATGACACTTTGGGAACAAGGACTTCCTACCCTTAGAGGTGTGGAGACAGATAGGAAACACAAACTTGCCCAGTGGGTCATTGGTAATGATAGCAAATGGAGCTAAGCCTGCTGACATCCCTTGGTTTCTCGGCTCATGTATTTTTCCTGTGGAAGACATAGCATGGCACAGAGGTCTCTCATACTTCATCTTAAAGGATGGCATTGCAGCCTCTCCCATGTTTTGCCACTGAGACAGTGTTTTAGTTGCACCTTAAGAAGCCGTTCCAACATTCTGTGAAAATCACGTGTGGATTGTAAAATATGATACATTCAGTGTATCCCATGTTAATGGATCACTCCTGTACCTTCTTCCCTGTGAAATGAGTTTCTATTTGAAGTTTATTATGTGAGGTTTCATTCCTACAGATAAGTTACTCTATAAGCTCCTAGATTATGATGCTAGTTGAAACTTTGTCAGCAGGAAATGGACCCATACCAGGAATGGATAGGTATCCATTCCTGTGGGATAAACCACTTATCTTCTCAGAGTGGAAGAGCTTCAATTTAGTTGACTTGCCACCAAATGGCTAATTGGTAGCCACAAGGAATACGGCCACACGTGGGGATCAACATTGGGATCTGTTTCTGCAAGACTGAACTTTTAAAAAAATTTTATTTGATTTTAAGTTATGGGTTACTTGCGCAGGAAGTGCAGGTTTGTTACATAGGTAAATGTGTGCCATTGTGGGTTCCTGCACCTATCAACCCATCACCTAGGTATTAAGTCCCGCCTGCATTAGCTATTTACTCCGATGCTCTCCTTCCCCTCGCCACTCCTCTGACAGGTCCCAGTGTGTGTTGTTCCCCTTCCTGTGTTCACGTGTTCTTATTGTTCAGCTCCCACTTATAAGTGAAAACATACGATGTTTGGTGTTTGGTTTCTGTTCCTGCATTAGTTTGCTGAGGATAATCTGACAAAGGTCTAATATCCTGAATCTACAAGGATCTTAAACAAGTTTACAAGAAAAAGCAAACAACCTCATTAAAAAGTGAGCAAAGGACATGAACAGACACTTCTCAAAAGAAGACATTTATGGGGCCAACAAGCATATGAGAAAAAGTTCAACATCACTGATCATTAGAGAAATGCAAATTAAAACCACAATGAGATATCATCTCTCACCAGTCTGAATGGCCATTATTAAAAAGTCAAGAAACAACTGATGCTGGCAAGGCTGTGGAGAAATAGGAACGCTTTTACACTGTTGGTGGGAATGTAAATTCATTCAACCATTGTGGGAGTTGGTGTGGCGATTCCTCAAAGGCCTAGAAGTAAAAGTACCATTTGACCCAGTGATCCCATTACTGGGTATATACCCAAATAAATATAAATCATTCTGTTTCAAAGATATGTGCACGTGTATGTTCACTGCAGCACTATTCACAATAGCAAAGACATGGAATCAACCCAAATGCCCATCAGTGATAGACTAGATAAAGAAAATGTGGTATATATACACTATGGAATACTATGCAGCCATAAAAAGGAACAAGATCATGTCCATTGCATGGACATGAAAGATTGAACTTTCAAAGGTATCTGTCTCTGCTACCTGGCCTGCTTCATGTGTGCACCAATTGTGCCAGGTCTGCACAGGGTGCAGAAGAGGAGAAGTTGCTGTTCTACCTCTCATGGGTGACATGCTACGTTAGCTTCTTAGGGAAGCTTTAACAAAGTACCACAAACTAAGTGGGTTACACAATAGAAATGTATTGTTTCACAGTTCTAGGGGCTAGAAGTCTGAAATCAAGATATTGGCAGTGTTGGTGTCTTCTGAGATCTGTAAAGAAGAATCTGTTCTATGACTTTCTTCTAGCTTTCAGTAGCCCCAGGCATTCTTTGACTCATACATGGTGTTCTCCACATTATCTTTCTTCTGTGCTTGTCTGTCCCTGTGTCCAAATGTTTCCCTTTTTATTAGAACACCAGTTAAATTAGATTATGGCCCATCCTAATGACTTCATCTAATTATATCTACAATGACCTTATTTCCAAATAAGGTCACATTCTGAGGTACTGGAGGTTAGGATCTCAACATATGAATTTTGGAGGGACACAATTCCACTTATAACACTGGGGAACCTGAGATCCCACTGTATGCAGTTTACATGTCCCCTCTGGTCCTCTTTGGGATAAATCCTGGATGTATCATTTATATTTCACTGTAAACTATTGCTGGTCCTGTCCAAATTTGTGACTTGGTGGGAACAACATAATGGACAGCCCCTGATACATGGTTACATGATGCCCCATCAAGTACTCTGTCTTGACACATTAATACCAGGGCCTATTTATACACAAAGAACTGGCTCTGAGAAAGTGTATACTCTTGACATAATCCCACATCTGCCACAACAGATGCAATCGGGGCCTCTGTTTAGTTAAACCTACAGTAGTCTACAGTCTACAGTCATTCTCATGCATCCATCTGAATTCTATGGGTGAAGGCTGGTAAATTAAATCAAGAGATGATAAGGCCTATTACCCCTGTATCTTTTAGGTCTTTTGTGGTTATGCCAATATCCATTATTCCCCCTAGGATGTGATGTTTTTCTCAATTTACTATCTTGGCTGCAGAACAATTTCAGAGGTTTCCACTTCTCTATTAGGATAGATTTTAACTCACAGGCCATGGACTTAATGTGAAGGTCATGCTAACCAAGTATATTAATTCCAGTTATACACTTGAGACTTGAAAATATGACCAGTCGATATGTCTTCAGACCTAGCATTGACCTTGTGGGGCAGGCTTTAGCCATAGCTTCATTTATCACCTGACTCCCTTTAGCCCCTCCTATAACAATGGCCATGATGATGCTTTAGCTCCTCAGGTATCATTGTCTACCCAGACACTACATACAACAGTCCTTAGAATGTCTGAGTATTCTTTTTTCCCCCAGGGTAGACACACCTAAGTAAATAATCAAGTTTTCTTTGAAAAATGACTGGGGAAGTCATCATAGTAAATATTTTCCATGGTTTTTTGTTTTGTTTTGTTTGTTAACCCAGGGAAATAATCTCTTCTGTCAATGGGTTCTGGATTCGAAATAGGCTTAGGTCTGGGATCTAGGCAAGGAACTGTGGCTTTTTATTCAAAGCTCCTTAAAAAATACTGCCTAATTTTCTTTGTTTTTAAAGTGTTGTGTGTGTGTGTGGTGTGTGGTGTGTGTGTGCGTGTGTGTGTGTAAACTTTTATTTGAACTTCAGGAGTACAAGTGAAGGTTTGTTACATAGGTAGACTTGTGTCATGGGGGTTTGTAGTACAGATTATTTCATCACCCAGGTATTAAACCTACTACCCATTAATTATTTTTCCTGACCCTCTCTCTCCGCCCACCCTCCACCATCTGAAAGGCCCCAGTGTGTGTTGTTCCCCTCTACATGTCCATGTGTTGTCATCATGTAGCTCCCACTTATAAGTGGGAACATGTGGTATTTGGTTTTCTGTTCCTGTGTTAGTTTGCTAAGGATAATCACCTCCAGCTCCATCCATATCCTTGCAAAGAACACGATTTCATTCTTTTTCATGGCTCCATTCTTTTCCATGGTGTATATGTACCACATTTTCTTTATCTAGTCTTTCATTGATGGGCATTTAAGTTGATTCCATGTCTTTGCTATTGTGAATAGTGCTCCAAAGAACCTATGTGTGAATGTGTCTTTATAATAGAATGATTTATATTCCTTTGGGTATATACCCAGTAATGGGATTGCTGGGTCAAATGGTATTTCTGTCTTCAGGTCTTTGAGGAATTGCCACACTGTCTTCCACAATGGCTGAACTTATTTACACTACCACCAACAGCATATAAGCATTCATTTTTCTCCAAAACATTGTCAACATCTGTTATTTTTTGACTTTTTAATAAAAAATAACAGTGGTGTGAGATAGTATCTGACCGGTGTGAGATGGTATCTCATTGTGGTTTTGATTTGCATTTCTCTAATAATCAGTGATGTTGAGCTTTTCTGCATATGATTGTTGGCTGCATGTATGTCTTCTTTTGAAAAGTGTCTATTCATGTCCTTTGCCCACTTTTTAATGGGGTTGTTTGTTTTATTCTTGTAAACTTGTTTAAGTTCCTGATAAATGCTGGATATTAGATTTTTGTCAGATACATAGTTTGCAAAAATTTTCTCCTATACTGTAGGTTGTCTGTTTACTCTGTTGATAGGTTCTCTTGCTGTGCAGAAGCTCTTTAGTTTAATTAGATCCCATTTGTCAATTTTTGCTTTTGTTGCAATTGCTTTTGGTGTCTTTGTCATGAAATCTTTGCCCATGTCTATGTCCTGAATGTATTGCCTAGGTTGTCTTCCAGGTCTTTGGTAGTGTGGGGTTTTACATTTAAGTTTCTAATCCATCTTGAGTTAATTTTTGTGTATGGTGTAAGAGAGTGGTCCAATGTCAATCTTCTGCATATGGCTAACCAGTTTTCCCAGCACTATTTATTGAATAGGGAATCCTTTCCTATTGCTTGTTTTTGTCAGGTTTTTGGAAGATCATATAGTTGTAGGTGTGTGGTTTTATTTCTGGGTTCTTTATTCTGTTCCACTGGTTGATGTGCCGGTTTTTGTACCAGTACCGTGGTGTTTTGGTTACTGTGGCCCTGTAGTATAGTTTGAAGTGGGGTAGTGTGATGCCTCCGGCTTTGGTCTTTTTGTTTAGGATTGCTTTGGCTATTCAAGCTCTTTTTTGGTTCCATATGAATTTTAAAATACATTTTTCTAGTTCTGTGTAGAATGTCAATGGTAGTTTAATAGCAATAACACTGAATCTATAAGTGACTTTGGGCAATATGACCATTTTAGCGATACTGATTCTTCCCATCCATAATCATGGGATGTTTTTCAATTTGTTTGTGTCATCTCTGATTTCTTTGAGCAGTGTTTTGTAGTTCTTCTTCTAGACATCTTTCACCTCCCTAGTTAGTTGTATTCCTAGGTATTTTATTCTTTTTGTTGCAATCGTGAATAGGAGTTCTGTCCTGATTTGGCTCTCAGCTTGACTGTTGTTGGTGTATAGAAATGCCAGTGATTTTTGCACTTTGATTTTCCATCCTGAGACTTTGCTGAAGTTGTTTTATCAGCTTAAGAAGTTTTGGGGATGAGACTATGGGGTTTTCTCGATATAGGACCCTGTCATCTGCAAACAGGAATAGTTTGACTTCCTTTCTTCCTATTTGGGTGTCCTTTATCTCTTTCTCTTGTTTCATTGCCCTAACCAGAACTCTACTTTTCTACAGGATGTGATGTTTCACTAACAATCTCCACAACTCGATGCAAGTCAAGCCACACCCTCTGGATATCCCTTCCATCTTGTGGGCCATTACTGTAACTGTTGGGCAGCTGAGAACCACATCTTGACCTCTGTTACTTTGGAGAGTCATCATCTCCGTGGATATTAATGAGCCCAGGTCTGTAGTTACTTCCTCTACCATCAGTCCTGACTTGCAGAGGAGAGCCACCACTGAACTTCTTAATGACGTTAGTGACCTTCTTGCCAGCTCATTCTTGATAAATTTGGTAAACAGTGGATCCTCTGAGCTCTTCTATTAACATTCCATCTAAGAGATTTTCTGAGCAGTGGAAGTATTATGTCTATTCTTGCATGCCCCTTTCCCTCAATCTTTTTATTCATTGTTCTATCACCCTCCAGGGCAACTCTGATATTCTAATTTTTCAGCATTGGCCATCACTTTCTTCAGGCCTCCAAAAACCACTTTAACAGTGAGTTTGCCACATTCCCTGGGGTACTTGCCAGAATTTTAAATATTGTATCCTGAGAAGGTACTCCCAAGACAGTGAATTCTTGACTATCCAGTCTTATATTGTACCCCTTTAATCAAGTACCCCTTAAAAACATTCCCAGAGGTATTTTTTGTGTGTGCTTACTAGCAAAAAGACATTGCAACAATTCTATTGCCATGGTTTAGACTTGACTTCCATTGATTTCCATTCACTAATTCTGTCACCTTGAGTGAATAACTTATTTTTATTATGCCTCAGTTTCCACATATGCAAAATAGAGGTGATTATATTAATATCTGTCTGAGTAATTATGAGTGTTAAATACAATACATATAAGGTACTTAGTACTTTGCCTGTGCACAGCAAACACTCAAGAAAATACTGGCAATTACTGCCTTCATATAAAGAATAGCTTAGCTACCCACTGTCTTCTGGTCACCTTGCATGTGGTACTGTGGTCAGAGGTGACAGCGGGTCATACAACAACTTATCTAAAATACTGTACTGCAAAATAAGCTACCACCAGCTTCACTTCAAGGACTCTGTGATGATTTTTATTTGAAAAAAACCCACAAAATCTGGTATTTGTAATTGTAGCAACTTTCCAAACCATTACAGGGTGACACTGTTAACAGTGGTGGCTGTTAGCTTCAAGCTCTTTGCAGCCAACTCTCATTAATGTGGAACATGCCACATTTTAGAGGCTTCTGTCAGCTCTCCTCATAGGTTAGGTGTTTTCACTTGATTCTAATGCTGCAAACCATAAACTGTCTCTTTTAGCTCATGATGAGTTGACCTTTTCCATGCAACAACAGAGCCCTCTGGTTGATTTTAAAAATTAGATTGGGAACTTGGGCTTTTAAAGATTGGATTGGGAACTTGGAAGAGGCAGTTCTGCCAGGAAAAAGGTACAGGACGCATGAAAAATAACATAGCCCAAGTGGAGAGAAGGTCCAGAATAAGGGTATGCACCTCTTAGCAACATGATAACAGGACATTAAATTAAGATTTAATAAGTATTAGGAGCTAAATTCCAAGACAGATGAGCACAGGAGACACACAAACGTGCACCAAAATATAACTCAAAGCCACTCCAAATAGGACCTTTCCTTGTAGATGCAATGACATAAGCCAGACTGGACTGGGATGTAATCATAAGACACAAGGGTTGAAGCATAAATGTAGCTTCTGGGAGACTTGGGGGACAGGCTTACAATGGAATTATTAAAAAATGTACCATGAGTGTTTCCAAAATTACTTTGGAGGGCATGTGATCATGTTAGCTACACCAAGCACTCCCAATAGTTCTATACTCAAGACATAAATAACGATTCATTCTCAAATATTTGAGGGCCTACTACACACATTCCAGTTAAGAATATCTGGTGATCTTTGCATGGTTTTGAATCTGAGCTCTACAGCTTACCAAATGTGTGACTTCTTTATAATTCTGTTACTTCAGTTACACAAAAATCATTTTCTCTTGGAGTTATTATGAAGATTAAATGATCTAATGTATACAAAGTTTCTAAAATTGTACCTGGCACAAACTCTCAATAAATGCAGTGGTTAATATCATTGTGATTGCTCCTTTGGCACTAAGATCTGAGTAACACATGGTCCATTCCAGTTTGGGGCTTATAATTCATCAAAACTAATGACAAACCAATAGTGCAATAAGTACTGTGGTTCAGTAGTGTTTATTTTTGGTCAGGGAAAAATAGATGGTTTGAAGGATTTGCTTTCTGAGCAAGAAGGGCTGTTAAGAAGAAAACAAAGATAAAATTTTGTGGAAAAAGGTAGTTAAAATTTTCCTTTTTGGGGTGGGAAAGAAAGAAAATTATTGTTAGGGACTATCCACTAAAGCCTGTCAAAAATTCGAGTGTTTTTCTTTAAAGAGGTCCAGATGGAGGTAACACTGCACACACAGTGCTGCATGCAAGTTTTGTTTTTGTTTTTTTAAAATAAGTATTCAGAATCCAGTTTTTCTTATATTTTATTAGTTATAAAGCATGATGGTGAATCCTTTTCCAAATTCTACTGGTTAGAATTTAGGAACTGAGAAATGGCTAAGGTTACCTTGCACTTCCATGAAAGACAAATCAGGTGAGGCAAAAAGCTAAGGAGCATCTCACAGCTCAGTCTGGGCATGGACCATGGCTTAAAAGGAATGGAAACAGAACATTTTTCCTGTACTGGGCTCCCTGCCAGGCTGCAGAGAGCATTTGTACATTAGTGTGTGGGCATAAACCAAAAAGCCGTTTCCACGAGCAGGAAGGTAATGTAATGTAACTAGATCCTTGGGATCCTGGAAGCTGAGCCTCTGTTCCAGGTCCTCCTTGCAGTCCCAAGGATACACAGCAAGCTTGAAAATGTGGTGGGGACCAGTTTTGTCAGTCTTTAAAGGGCAGGTCATGTCAATGTTTATTAATGAACTGAAAAGCCCTCTATGTACTGGAGCCTGCTTAGGGCACTCCTCACACAGTTTCCATATCTTTAGAGAAGATGGAAAGTGAATTTTAAATTGGACCTTGACAAGGAAGACATTCTGGCAGACCTTATTGTTCCCTTTAGATGAGCCTTTGTGATGAGAAAATTGTCATCACCTCTCACCAAAAAGTTAAAATTGTGCCTCCAGTGAAATGGAGACCACATTGAAGATTTTCTTTGACTATTTGATTATATTTCAAATTATTTATTATCTAATGGAACACATTGAGTTTTTTTTTGTCATCTAAGTTTCTGTCATAATTTCTAATTAAAAAAGAGTAGGGAAAATCTCAGTGTCCTCCTCATAACATCTCCACAATTATAGAAGAAAATATAATAGGATCACCTTATTTGCATATATATTCTCTTTTCTTCCTGGTTATTCTTTTAGAGCCCTAATTAGAAAAAAAATTTGACTGGTTATCAAACTCATGCTTTCATGAATGCATTCAGTCAACAAATATTTACGGAGTACACATCCTCTAGAACAGGAGAAGATAATCACGCAGACCACTCTCTCCTGTGTGTTTATGTGTATGTGTGTCCTTATGCAGGGCTGGAATGATATAAGCAAACCATCATATTCTTTGGTGTTTCTGTAATTTCTCTCTCCAGCAAGGTAATTTATTCCACAAATATTGTTGAACTTCTATGATGTTCTAGGCACTGTTTTAGTCACTGGGGCTGAAGCAAAAGCAAAGTCCTTGCCCTCTTGGTGCTTACACTCCAGGAGAGGGGAGGAGGTAGACAAACAATAACCGAATTACAAAATACAGTGTAATAAATCAGATGGTGAAAGTGCTAAGAAGAAAATTAAAGCAGAATAAAAGGAAAAGATGATGGAAGAAACCCAATTTTAGAATGACTGTCCAGAGAAGGTGACATAGAATGAGGTGTTGAATGGAAGACTCCTTGTCCATCCTCAGAAATTACCCCTGAGGAGATAGTTAGCAGGGTTATCCATGGCATGGCTACACATTTGTCTGAGTTTTTAAGGGGTTCATTTGAGGAATGGATTCAACTGATGCACATCAATATTCAGCACAGGCTGGGTGCAGTGGCTCACGCCTGTAATCCCAGCACTTTGGGAGGCCAAGGTGGGTGGATCACCTGAGGTCAGGAGTTCGAGACCAGCTTGGCCAACATAGCGAAACACTGTCTCTACTAAAAATACAAAAATTAGCCAGGCATGGTGGTGGATGCCTATAGTCCCAGCTACTCAGGAAGCTGAGACAGGAGAAACACTTGAACCCAGGACGCGGAGGTTGCAGTGAGCCAAGTTCCTGACACTGTACTCCAACCTGTGTGACAGAGTGAGACTTTGTCTCAAAAAAAAAAAAAAAAATTTCAGAACAACAGTCAGTTCTTCCACCAAAGAGTTGAATGTAAACTCTGTTTGGGGAAGAAATACTGTGCTAACCAGAGGAAACAGGCCCTGGCAGCCTGCAGAGTCAAATGGGGGCAGAGTGAGGCTGTGCACACTTTCCAGAGGAGAGTATCATTCTAGAGAATTTCTAGTCTCTTCCAAACACAACTTAAACTCATTTATTATCTTAGTCTCCTTATTCAAAGCTATGAGAAGGGAACATGTCAAGATAGCAATGGAACAAGATAATGGGTGTAAAATGACAAAAAACAGGAAACCTCTTCCTGAACGATTCTAAGTATTGTCACAAAGAAACGAGAGTCAGTCAAGCATAGAAAAGACAACTAAAATTGTAATTCAACATTTATGAAATGATTTATTAACTTTACCTAGGTAAGGATTCTGGTGAGATATTGGCAGAAACAACACACAATTAACAGCTTAGAAGGGTTGAGGAGTGGATACAATGAATTGAGGAAATGAGAGTTTTAAGTGACCTACTTTTTGCTTAGTGATTAGCTTGGAGATGCCTGCATTTACACAATCATAATCTTTACTATGAAAAAATAGAAAAGGCTCTTAATAACAGATAATAATCAGTGTTCTACTCTATCAAGTATTTTATATAAGATACATTTTACATAACATTGGTGACTGCTCTCTAGAGGATATAAAATTATAGTTTTATTTTCTCTGATGAGATTGAGGGAGAATAATTGCATATTTCATGATGTACAGAAACAAAATAATTCTCACCCTAACAAAACAGACCCTATCCCAGAAGACAAGCTGATAAGGGTGGTTACACCTATTGTGGAATTCTCTAATTTCCCTGTGATTTTGCTTAATTTTCTGATAGCTCGAATATACGTCTAATTTGTTCCCCAATTCAATGAGAAACTGTGTATCAGAAATAATTAATTTGTAGGGCTTCTAACAGAGACACCAATTCTAATAAATCACTTTTATTTGGTTGCTTCCATTAAAGTGTTTTTTTTTGTTTGTTTGTTTGTTTTAACATACCAGGAATTGTGTGCAATTCTTTTTGCTTTCAGGTTGCCTGGATTTTATAAAAGGTCTGCTATAAATATCTATTGGTTGTATTATTTATAAACTTTATATTAAAAACAATAAAATTTTTCATGTAGTTATTCAAATGGCTTTTCAATGGACTTATTTCTGATGCTTCAAGTTCAAACTCTTAGGTCTGCAACTAATTCTGTAGTTGAAAGCTGGGCCATTTAAATATTTGAAGAGAATTCTCTTTTTATTGTTTTTTCAAGTTTCTTCTGTCTTCTTATCTGGAGGTTTAGGATTTTCATCTCCACCTACCCTGCCTTCTGCCATATTATTCACTTCCTTCCACATCCTGGCCAGTCACTATTGAGTGAGAAACAGCTTTTCTGTGATGCCTAATCCTGAATGAAGAGCTATGGTGTTACTTACTTAGAAAATATATTAGGGTAGCATAAGATAACAGTAATTTTTTCTAACATTTGTTTCACCGAGGTGCTTTATGTTAAAGTTCCAGTAGACCTAGACCCTTGCATTTTATTTATACCTACTGGACTAAGCTATCCACCCCACACCCCCAAAGTTGTGCTAAGCAATTGGTTTTTCAATCATAATTAAGGCATTATAATTGTTTATAAATATTAAATATTAATTTGTTAGATCACCCCACATCATCAGGTAGCAAATTATGTTAATATGTCATTGCTGGGCCAGGTGCGGTGGCTTATGCGTGTAATCCCAGCACTTTGGGAGGCCGAGGTGGCCAGATCGCCTGAGGTGAGGAGTTCAAGACCAGCCTGGTCAATATGGTGAAACCCCCCATCTCTACTAAAAATACAAAAATTATCCAGACATGGTGTTGTGCGCCTGTAATCCCAGCTACTCCAGAGGCTGAGGCAGGAAACTGCTTGAAGCCAGGAGATGGAGGTTGCAGTGAGCCGAGATCACACCACTACACCCCAGCCTGGGTGACAGAGCAAGACTTCATCTAAAATATATATATATATATATATAAATTGCTGACTCAGCTAAAATAGTTTATATTTCCCTTATATCCAAGGTACTATTTATAAGTATACTCGTACACTCTTGTACAAGTAATTGATTACTTGATACTAATTGACATTAAAGAGATCAGTATCAAAACAAAATTATTGTGGCATGTTTTTAGAGACCTAATCTCAGACTCATAATGGTTTATTAAATAAAATACTTCTGGTAAAATATTTAAACACTTACTAATGATTGCCCTTGGAATTGTTATAACAATCTGAAAAATAGGTAGTGAAGCATACTGGCCTCATTTCCTATGAGAAAATCAAAGCACTAAGAGGGTAAACTTAGTCCCAAATCCTGGTGAAAAAGCAGATTTTTAACCTCTGCCATTCCTATTTTTCGATGGTTCTCCTTCAACATTTCTGGCTTCCTTCTCTGTAAGATGAACTTTATTGCTGTCAGATACCCCTATGGTTACTTTTCTTCTTATGTTGCTTCTATAAGTTACCTTCTTTCTCACGCTTTTATAACTTTGGTTTCACTCCCATCCACTGCTCCTGGCTATTCTATAAAAAGACAAGGATGTCCGTCCATTCTGAAAATGAAGTCTTGTATACATCCATTCACTTAGTTTTAGGAACCTAATACATTTGCATAAAACAAAGAACCCATCTTAATCTGGATTCAATTAGGACTTTTGGTTAGAAATTGTAACATGTAATCTGTGCCAATTAATCTCAGACATAAAGAGGATTAAAAAATATTTGGAGAAAGTCTACACTGGAAAACTATTCATATAGGAAGATAATCAACAAACCAGGCTGGAAATCTAGAGAATGAGGGAGTAAAGGGTCTACTGCCATCTGACGAAAGTATCATCCCAACAGAATTCAGCTTGGCATACCTGAGAGCTTCAGTAGAATAATTAGCTCATTGATAACAGGAATAAAAGGTGCTTCCAGCTGGTGCTACAGAGGAATGTTTACTCAATGCCGGCCTCCTTCCCTTCACCTACGTTGGGGGTCTTCTAAACCTTTCATCCCAAATATTTATCCATAATCTGTGCCTCTCGCTGTTTCTCCAACCCCTTACCTTATTTCTATACAAAAGTCATGGTAGGGAAAATAGAATTGGAGGGTTAATTGGGCCAGGGAATCCAGGGCAGAAGCCACTATGCTGCATCACAATAAGCTGAGGCATCTAAACCTGCATCTGCAGGGTCTCCTCTGTGTATGGAGGCACAATCCACTTGATAGATACCAGATGGCTGCCAACGGCACCCTCACCTGGACACTTGGATGAGAGCGTGGCTCTTCACAGTGCCAGCTTGCCACTTCTTTGATAGAAGCAACATACACAGTGTTGAGGGAAGAAATCAACTGCTAAAAACCAGTATTAACTTTGTATTAACTGAATGCACTAATTTCTTCTTTTGTATTTTGCCAGTGTTTTATAAATGAAGAAAAATTGGCCATTGGGCAGCTGCCAGTGTGTCAACTAAGGCTTGAGAATCAGCATGGTGAGTTAGAATAGCCAAAGGTCAGGGGGTAGAAGTAATTTCTACTGGCTGGAGTTATTGATATCTTTTATTTTTTGAGGTGGATATTTCGTTTTCAGCCTACACTTGCTATTTTTCTGGAGTGTCTGTGTTCCTTTAGGGGTTGTTTTCTTGGTCCTCAATAAAATAATTTATATTCATTGGATGTCACACATTTATAAATTAGACTCAGAGAAGGCTTTTTAGATTGGGAATTTTGATTTGTTTAACAATGCAAAATGAAGAAAACACTGAAATACAATCCTTGATATTGAACCAGACAGGCAAAAAATAAAAAAAAATTTTGGAAGAGTTTCTCCAAAAGGATAAACAGCTACAAGTTTATAGAGAGTAAGTAATAAGAAAACTTGAGACATAAGAAATGAATCCCTGCCACTTTCAGGAGTTTTAATTCCCCATTTTTTGTGTGTTTTAGGTATATTAAGATTTTTGTATTCTCTCATTCCTTTATTTTAATGTTCTAAACATAATTTTACTGGAGTATTAATTGAGGTACCAAAAATTGCACATATTTAATGTGTACAATTTGATTAGTTTGGATACATGCATACAACCATTAAACCATCACCACAACCCAGGTAATAAACATATTCATCACCTCCCAAAATTTTTGTATATCCCTGTGTGTGGTGTGCACATGTGTGTGTGGTAAGAACACTTAATATGAGATCTACCTGAAACAAAATTTTAAGTGCATAATGCAGTATTGTCAATGATAAGCACTATGCTGTATAGCAGACCTCTAGAAGTAATTTATCTTGTGTAACTAAAACTTTACACCAATTACAGACCAGTGGATCAGAAGAAAGTGTACATAAATGAATTCATACATATAAAGTCAACTGAGTTTCAACAAGGGTGCCAAGAATACACAGTAAGGAAAATATAGTTTCTTCAACAAATGATACTGGGAAAACTGTATAGCCACACGCAAAAGAATAAAATCATCACCCTCTTTTACATTATATATGAAATAAACCCAAAATGGATTAAAGACTTAAACACGAGACCTGAAACTATAAAACTCCTAGAAGAACACATAGGAGAAAAGCTTCTTTATATCAATCTTGGCAAGAATGTCTTGGATTTCTTTGTTGCTTAACACCAAAAGCACAAACCACAAAATTAAAAATAGAAAAGTGGGACTACATCAAAGTTAAAAAGCTTCTGAACAGTAAACAACTGACAAAATGAAAAAAACAAGCCTCAGAATAGGAAAAAATATTTGCAAACCATGTATCTGATAAGGGGTTCATGTCAAAAATATAGAAGGAATGGATACAACTCCATAGCAGGAAAACAAATAATTCAATTAAACAGAGGGCAAAGGATCTGAAAAGACATTTTTTGAAAGAATTTATAAAAAGACCAACAAGTATATGAAAAAATGCTCAGTTACTAATCATCACAGAAATCCAGATCAAAACTACAATGAAATATCACCTCATGCCAGTTAAGGATGTATGTTTTGAAAACTTTTAAGAGATAACAAGTGTTGGCAACGATGTGGAACAATTGGAACTCTTGTACAACGTTGGTGGGAATATAAATTAATATAGCTATTATGGAAAACAGTATGGAGGTTCCTTGAAAAATTTAAAAACTATCATATGATCCAGCAACCTATTTCTGGGTATATCTACCCAGAAGGATGGAAATTAGGATCCCAAAGAGATATCTGCACTTCCATATTTATTGTAGCATTACCCACAATAACTGCATTATAGAAACAACCCAAATGTCCAATGACAGATGAATGGACAAAGAAAATGTGGTACATATATACAACAGAATATTATTCTGCCTTTAAAATAAAAGGAAATCTTACTCTATAGGACAATACAGATGAACCTGGAGGACAGTGTGTTAAGTGAAGTAAGCCTGTCATGGAAGGACAAATATTGCATGATTCCATGTATGTGAGGTACCTAATGTAGTCAAACTCATAGAAGCAGAGATTAGAATGGTGGTTATCAGGGGCTGAGGGAAGGGGGAAATGGGGATTTGTCCTCATTTCACTTCCAAACAAGTGTTTTTCTTTTTCATTGACTTACTCTTACTTAGTACTATTTTTAGGTGTATCTGCCAAAATCAGGACCTACTTAGGCTTATAAAATAGATGAAGAAAGAAAGAAGAAATAAGCAACTCCTGAGAAATACTAAAGTGAATTTAATTGGATTCAGAGTGACAAAAGAGAAAAAGAGAGAGTCAGAGTATTGTATAATTCTTGAAGAGACACAGGATTATCAGTTGGTTCTTTGCCCTGATGCCCTGTTTAAGGAGGGTCTGAATAAACTGGCAAGTTTTGGAGATACCTTATGTGTTGTTTCCATTAAGAAGATTATCAATTGTTAATTATCAACCTTTGAGCATGCAATTTCCATTTGTCTGACTAAATAAATGATTTGAGACCAAGTTTATTCCACGATATCATTTTTTCAAAAAAAAAATTGAATTAGCACATCTTTGTCATGTTAAGCCTGGGCAACAAGAGCAAAACTCCATCTCAAAAAAAAATTTTTTTAAGTGCTTTAAGTTCTTGAAAAATTAGTAGGTATATATCTCTTTATTTAGGACAAAATTTTAGTTTTTAAAAGTTAATCCTTCACCTTAGTACCTGCAAATTTAAGGATTTATAAGTTATATATTAATGGTCACAGTTTCAGACTCTGGATATATTGAATGATTCCTCCCATTATAAAAGTGAAGGAAAAAATGTAAAAGAATATTTGTGTTTGACACATATGTCTTAAGCCATCAGTCATGAGTACACTGTGGTTACCCCCAGGCCAAACAAACAAACAGAAAAATCCCCAGCAATAAAACAATGTTTTATTGTTCACTACAAGTAGTGAAGCTCTACCTAAATTTTCAAATTGTTTCCTCTGCCCTCCAAGGATGGGAGAGAGAAAGAAGAAGATCCTAGGATGAGTCACCAAATAAATTATTTCAGATCCCAGCAGGAATCTAGGCTTTTAGTATCCAAAGGCAGTGTATAAATATTGCAAGTACTACTTTCTAGCCAGAAGACACTGTTGTCCAAACAATGTCTACTCTGTCTCCACCGGAGGCAATAAGGAGGCTAGGGAGAGCTCATTACTTCCTCCCTCCCTCCCCACAGACTTCAGACTCCTTCTCTTTACTTCTCCCAACTCCAGAGGTTCTATCTTCCCCATTATTGTGGTGGATTCCATGTTGGTCTTATACTTCATGGGGGCATTATTCTTATTTATCACAGAACTGACAATCACCACATCAAGAAGTAGAATCTTTCATCTCCCTCTTCACTGTGCAGTGGACAGAGCCTCATGAAGACCGCTCATTAACTCCAGATGGAATTTTAGTCTCTGTCCTCCAAGGCATTTGATTTGCAAATTCATCCCCATAATTTTTCTCTTTGGAGAGGTTTTGCTATATTCAGAATGTTGAAGAAACAATAAGAAATATAATCCAGTAAGATAGATAATTTTATTAAGATAGTTTTGAAGATTGATATTCTGAATAAAAATTAGTTAATGCTAATTTGGGACTCTGAAATTCATGAAAGACGTTTTTAATTCTGATTTCTCTTGATTATCTATTCCTTGGAGACATTAATTTAAACAATGCAGTGGAAACAAATACACATGATCATTATATTTATGTTTAGTTTCTGCATAAATTACTTCTCTAATGAGAAAAGAGCCTCCTTTTTCCTTAAACAGTACACTCTTTTAGCATTCCTGCTTAGAAGAGTGATTCCCCCTAAGGCTTACAAATAATTAATTTTAATTTTATCAAACTACTCTAATGTGATTGTCTATTTTCTCAAGAATGAGGTTTTTCTTTTCTTGGCAGTTATATATTACATTTAGCACTTCTCCTAGCTGTTTTTTAAAGACACAAGAACACACATTGAGCAAGAAGAAATTAGAAACAAAAAGTGTCCAATTAAATGCTTTCATTTATACAATTTACCCACACTGCAAAGTCAAATAACAAGTCTTAAAGACAAAATAGAAACGTTGAAACTACTGAGTCACAGTACAAGTACACTTGGAACTGTTTTATTTTATTTATTTATTTATTTTTATTTTATTATTATTATACTTTAAGTTTTAGGGTACATGTGCACAATCTGCAGGTTAGTTACATATGTATACATGTGCCATGCAGGTGTGCTGCACCCATTAACTCGTCATTTAGCATTAGGTATATCTCCTAATGCTATCCCTCCCTCCTCTCCCCACCCCACAACAGTCCCCAGAGTGTGATGTTCCCCTGCCTGTGTCCATGTGTTCTCATTGTTCAATTCCCACCTATGAGTGAGAACATGCGGTGTTTGGTTTTTGTCCTTGAGATAGTTTGCTGAGAATGTTGATTTCCAATTTCATCCATGTCCCTACAAAGGACATGAACTCATCATTTTTTATGGCTGCATAGTATTCCATAGTGTATATGTGCCACATTTTCTTAATCCAGTCTATCATTGTTGGACATTTGGGTTGGTTCCAAGTCTTTGCTATTGTGAATAGTGCCACAATAAACATACGTGTGCATGTGTCTTTATAGCAGCATGATTTATAATCCTTTGGGTATATACCCAGTAATCGGATGGCTGGGTCAAATGGTATTTCTAGTTCTAGATCCCTGAGGAATCGCCACACTGACTTCCACAACGGTTGAACTAGTTTACAGTCCCACCAACATGTAAAAGTGTTCCTATTTCTCCACATCCTCTCCAGCATCAGCTGTTTCCTGACTTTTTAATGATTGTCATTCTAACTGGTGTGAGATGGTATCTCATTGTGGTTTTGATTTGCATTTCTCTGATGGCCAGTGATGGTGAGCATTTTTTCATATGTTTTTTGGCTGAATAAATGTCTTCTTTTGAGAAGTGTCTGTTCATGTCCTTCGCCCACTTTTTGATGGGGTTGTTTGTTTTTTTCTTGTAAATTTGTTGGAGTTCATTGTAGATTCTGAATATTAGCCCTTTGTCAGATGAGTAGGTTGCGAAAATTTTCTCCCATTCTTTAGGTTGCCTGTTCACTCTGATGGTAGTTTCTTTTGCTGTACAGAAGCTCTTTAGTTTAATTAGATCCCATTTGTCAATTTTGGCTTTTGTTGCCATTGCTTTTGGTGTTTTAGACATGAAGTCCTTTCCCATGCCTATGTCCTGAATGGTAATGCCTAGGTTTTCTTCTAGGGTTTTTATGGTTTTAGGTCTAATGTTTAAGTCTTTAATCCATCTTGAATTAATTTTTGTATAAGGTATAAGGAAGGGATCCAGTTTCAGCTTTCTCCATATGGCTAGCCAGTTTTCCCAGCACCATTTATTAAATAGGGAATCCTTTCTCCATTCCCTGTTTTTCTCAGGTTTGTCAAAGATCACATAGTAGTAGTTATGTGGCGTTATTTCTGAGGGCTCTGTTCTATTCCATTGATCTATATCTCTGTTTTGGTACCAGTACCATGCTGTTTTGGTTACTGTAGCCTTGTAGTATAGTTTGAAGTCAGGTAGTGTGATGCTTCCAGCTTTGTTCTTTTGGCTTAGGACTGACTTGGCGATGCGGGCTCTTTTTTGGTTTCATATGAATTTTAAAGTAGTTTTTTCCAATTCTGTCAAGAAAGTCATCGGTGGCTTGATGGGGATGACATTGAATCTACAAATTACCTTGGGCAGTATGGCCATTTTCACGATATTGATTCTTCCTACCCATGAACATGGAATGTTCTTCCATTTGTTTGTATCCTCTTTTATTTCATTGAACAGTGGTTTGTAGTTCTCCTTGAAGAGGTCCTTCACGTCCCTTGTAAGTTGGATTCCTAGGTATTTTATTCTCTTTGAAGCAATTGTGAATGGGAGTTCACTCATGATTTGGCTCTCTGTTTGTCTGTTATCGGTGTATAAGAATGCTTGTGATTTTTGTACATTGATTTTGTATCCTGAGACTTTGCTGAAGTTGCTTATCAGCTTAAGGAGATTTTGAGCTGAGACAATGGGGTTTTCTAGATATACAATCATGTCATCTGCAAACAGGGACAATTTGACTTCCTCTTTTCCTGACTGAATACCCTTTATTTCCTTCTATTGTCTTATTGCCCTGGCCAGAACTTCCAACACTATGTTGAATAGGAGTGGTGAGAGAGGGCATCCCTGTCTTGTGCCAGTTTTCAAAGGGAAGGCTTCCAGGTTTGCCCATTCAGTATGATATTGGCTGTGGGTTTGTCATCGATAGCTCTTATTATTTTGAGATACGTCCCATCAATACCTAATTTATTGAGAGTTTTGAGCATGAAGCATTGTTGAATTTTGTCAAAGGCCTTTTCTGCATCTATTGAGATAATCATGTGGTTTTTGTCTTTGGTTCTGTCTACATGCTGGATTACATTTATTGATTTGCATATATTGAACCAGCCTTGCATCCCGGGGATGAAGCCCACTTGATCATGGTGGGTAAGCTTTTTGATGTGTTGCTGGATTTGGTTTGCCAATATTTTATTGAGGATTTTTGCATCAATGTTCATCAAGGATATCAGTCTAATATTCTCTTTTTTGGTTGTGTCTCTGCCCGGCTTTGGTATCAGGATGATGCGGGCCTCATAAAATGAGTTAGGGAGGATTCCCTCTTTTTCTATTGATTGGAATAGTTTCAGAAGGAATGGTACCAGTTCCTCCTTGTACCTCTGGTAGAATTCGGCTGTGAATCCATCTGGTCCTGGACTCTTTTTGGTTGGTAAGCTATTGATTATTGCCACAATTTCAGAGCCTGTTATTGGTCTATTCAGACATTCAACTTCTTCCTAGTTTAGTCTTGGGAGTGTGTATATGTCGAGGAATTTATCCATTTCTTCAGATTTTCGAGTTTATTTGCATAGAGGTGTTTGTAATATTCTCTGATGGTAGTTTGTATTTCTGTGGGATCGGTGGTGATATCCCCTTTATCATTTTTTATTGCAACTATTTGATTCTTCTCTCTTTTCTTCATTAGTCTTGCTAGCAGTCTATCAATTTTGTCGATCCTTTCAAAAAACCAGCTCCTGGATTCATTAATTTTTTGAAGGGTTTTTTGTGTCTCTATTTCCTTCAGTTCTGCTCTGATTTTAGTTATTTCTTGCCTTCTGCTTGCTTTTGAATGTGTTTGCTCTTGCTTTTCTAGTTCTTTTAATTGTGATGTTAGGGTGTCAATTTTGGATCTTTCCTGCTTTCTATTGTGGGCATTTAGTGCTATAAATTTCCCTCTACACACTGCTTTGAATGTTTCCCAGAGATTCTGGTATGTTGTGTCTTTGTTCTCATTGGTTTCAAAGAACATCTTTATTTCTGCCTTCATTTCGTTATGTACCCAGTAGTCATTCAGGAGCAGGTTGTTCAGTTTCCATGTAGTTGAGCAGTTTTGAGTGAGTTTCTTAATCCTGAGTTCTAGTTTGATTGCACTGTGATCTGAGAGACAGTTTTTTATAATTTCTGTTCTTTTACATTTGCTGAGGAGAGCTTTACTTCCAACTATGTGGTCAATGTTGGAATAGGTGTGGTGTGGTGCTGAAAAAAATGTATATTCTGTTGATTTGGGGTGGAGAGTTCTGTAGATGTATATTAGGTCCACTTGGTTCAGAGTTGAGTTCAATTCCTGGGTATCCTTGTTGACTTTCTGTCTCATTGATCTGTCTAATGTTGACAGTGGGCTGTTAAAGTCTCCCATTATTATTGTGTGGGAGTCTAAGTCTCTTTGTAGGTCACTCAGGACTTGCTTTATGAATCTGGGTGCTCCTGTATTGGGTGCATATATATTTAGGATAGTTAGCTCTTCTTGTTGAATTGATCCCTTTACTATTATGTAATGGCCTTCTTTGTCTCTTTTGATCTTTGTTGGTTTAAAGTCTGTTTTATCAAGGACTAGGATTGCAACCCCTGCCTTTTTTTTGTTTTCCATTTGCTTGGTAGATCTTCCTCCATCCTTTTATTTTGAGCCTATGTGTGTCTCTGCACGTGAGATGGGTTTCCTGAATACAGCATACTGATGGGTCTTGACTCTTTATCCAATTTGCCAGCCTGTGTCTTTTAATTGGAGCATTTCGTCCATTTACATTTGAAGTTAATATTGTTATGTGTGAATTTGATCCTGTCATTATGATGTTAGCTGGTTATTCTGCTCATTAGTTGATGCAGTTTCATCCTAGCCTCGAAGGTCTTTACAATTTGGCATGATTTTGCAGTGGTTGGTATCGGTTGTTCCTTTCCATGTTTAGTGCTTCCTTCAGGAGCTCTTTTAGGGTAGGCCTGGTGGTGACAAAATCTCAGCATTTTCTTGTCTGTAAAGTATTTTATTTCTCCTTCACTTTTGAAGCTTAGTTTGGCTCGATATGAAATTCTGGGTTGAAAATTCTTTTCTTTAAGAATGTTGAATATTGGCTCCCACTTTCTTCTGGCTTGTAGAGTTTCTGCCGAGAGATCTGCTGTTAGTCTGATGAGCTTCCCTTCGTGGGTAACCCAACCTTTCTCTCTGGCTGCCCTTAACATTTTTTCCTTCATTTCAACTTTGGTTCCCTTTGTGGGTAACCCGACCTTCCTCTCTGGCTGCCCTTCACATTTTTTCCTTCATTTCAACTTTGGTGAATCTGACAATTATGTGTCTCAGTGTTGCTATTCTCGAGGAGTATCTTTGTGGCGTTCTTTGTATTTCCTGAATCTGAATGTTGGCCTGCCTTGCTAGATTGGGGAAGTTCTCCTGGATAATATCCTGCAGAATGTTTTCCAACTTGATTCCATTCTCCACATCACTTTCAGGTACACCAATCAGATGTAGATTTGGTCTTTTCACATAGTCCCATATTTCTTGGAGGCTTTGTTGCTTTCTTTTTATTCTGTTTTCTCTAAACTTCCCTTCTCATTCATTTCATTCATTTCATCTTCCATCACTGATACCCTTTCTTCAGTTGGTCGCATCGGCTCCTGAGGCTTCTGCATTCTTCACGTAGTTGTCGAGCCTTGGCTTTCAGCTCCATCAGCTCCTTTAAGCACTTCTCTGTATTGGTTATTCTAGTTATATGCTCGTCTAAATTTTTTTCAAAGTTTTTAACTTCTTTGCCTTTGGTTTGAATTTCCTCCTGTAGCTCGGAGTAGTTTGATTGTCTGAAGCCTTCTTCTCTCAACTCGTCAAAGTCATTCTCCGTCCAGCTTTGTTCCATTGCTGGTGAGGAGCTGCGTTCCTTTGGAGGAGGAGAGGCACTCTGCTTTTTAGAGTTTCCAGTTTTTCTGCTCTGTTTTTTCCCCATCTTTGTGGTTTTATCTACTTTTGGTCTTTGATGATGGTGATGTACAGATGGGTTTGTGGTGTGGATGTCCTTTCTCTTTGTTAGTTTTCCTTCTAACAGACAGGACCCTCAGCTGCAGGTCTGTTGGAGTTTGCTACAGGTCCGCTCCAGACCCTGTTTGCCTGGGTAACAGCAGCAGTGGCTGCAGAACAGTGGATTTTCGTGAACCGCGAGTGCTGCTGTCTGATTGTTCCTCTGGAAGTTTTGTCTGAGACGAGTACCCGGCTGTGTGAGATGTCAGTCTGCCCCTACTGGGGGGTGCCTCCCTGTTAGGCTGCTCAGGGGTCGGGGTCAGGGACCCACTTGAGGAGGCAGTCTGCCCATTCTCAGATCTCCAGCTGCTTGCTGGGAGAACCACTGCTCTCTTCAAAGCTGTCAGACAGGGACATTTAAGTCTGCAGAAATTACTGCTGTCTTTTTGTTTGTCTGCGCCCTGCCCCCAGAGGTAGAGCCTACAGACGCAGGCAGGCAGGCCTCCTTGAGCTGTGGTGGGCTCCACCCAGTTCACGCTTCCTGGCTGCTTTGTTTACCTAAGCAAGCCTGGGCAATGGCTGGCGCCCCTCTGCCAGCCTCGCTGCCGCCTTGCAGTTTGATCTCAGACTGCTTTGCTAGCAATCAGCGAGACTCTGTGGGCACACGACCCTCCAGCCAGGTGCAGAATATAATCTCCTGGTGCACCGTTTTTTAAGCCCATCGGAAAAGTGCAGTATTAGGGTGGGAGTGACCGGATTTTCCAGGTGCCGTCTGTCACCCCTTTCTTTGACTAGGAAAGGGAACTCCCTGACCCCTTGCATTTCCCGAGTGAGGCAATGCCTCACCCTGCTTCGGCTCGCACATGGTACGCTGCGCCCACTGTCTGTCACTCCGTAGTGAGATGAACCCAGTACCTCAGATGGAAATGCAGAAATCACTCGTCTTCTGTGTGGCTCACGCTGGGAGCTGTAGACTGGAGCTGTTCCCATTCGGCCATCTTGGCTGCCAGCTATTTATTTATTTTTGAGACAGAGTCTCGCTCTGTTGCCCAGGCTGGATGGAGTGCAGTGGCACGATCTCAGCTCACTGCAAGCTCCGTCTCCTGGGTTCATGCCATTCTCCCGCCTCAGCCTCCAGAATAGCTGGGACTACAGGCTCTCGCCACCACGCCCGGTAATTTTTTGTATTTTTAGTACAGATGGAGTTTCACCTTGTTAGCCAGGATGGTTTCAATCTCCTGACCTCTTGATCTGCCTGCCTCAGCCTCCCAAAGTGCTGGGATTACAGGCGTGAGCCACCGCTCCCAGCCGGAACTGTTTGATTATTAAACTAGTGATGACATCTATACTTTCTTGACAAAATGGAAAGAAAGGATTCTGTTTGTCTATAACTTAAAATATATTAAACAAGTTTCATACCAAATATACTTTCTAATAGATAGTCTTAAGGTTTCTTTGAGTTTGGGAAATAAAGGAGAAACATGGAGCACACCTTTATAATTTTTTTCTCACCTCATCCACCTCTTTTTATCCAGTGAATGATAACAAAACATAGAGAAAAGAAAAGGATCTAAAACATGGTTTTTAATTTTGGGCTCAAAGTATGAGAGCCCTACATTATTGTAAGTCTGAGCATCACAAATTAAGGAAAATAAATTTCTCATGGAATTGTACATTGGAAGTGGTCTGTGAAGCAACAAGAATTGAGTAACGTATCCCTACCTCCCAGTTTTCACATAGATCTAATGAGACATCTGAAGAACCGAGTGTTCTGGAAATTGTTGGAAATTTTTGCAACATTGAGTTCATTTCCCACTGTATAGCCAGCCTATCATTTGGGTGCAATTGAATCTATTGCAAGCTCTAGTGATTGATATTTCAAATAGGTCTAAGATAATAAATCCATGCAATCTCCTGGCTATATTGTTTGATTCTGTGTGGAAAGGTAATCAAAGTTGGTCTAGAGTGAAACATAAGATTTGAAAATTAGTGTAAGAGATGCACTCTCACCTACTAGAGGTGAATAAGCAAGAATAGCAAGGTGAAGAGTGGGTCACACTTGCTACTTGGAGGCATCTTACAAACATCTTGGTAAAAAATGGATGTTATTAACAGTGAAGAAGGGAAGCAGAAAGAAATACAATTCTTGGTGACAAGGTTAGTCTGGTTAAGCCTTTCTCCTACATGCAAACTTTTGACTATTTAGTTGTATGAGTCAATAAATTTTTTTGTTGCTTAATACATTTTGTGGTGCTTGCTCTGTTACTTGGAGATGATGCATCTTTACTATACACTGAGTTTAGCATCCTAATTGGAGGATGCGTTCCCAGGGTGAAGGTTTTATCCTTTTTCATCTGTTTGTGGGGTAACCCCATCCTATAAACTTCTACCTATTTAATCACTCCTGTATTACTGGAGAGTGTGTGTGTGTTTTTTTTTTTTTAAGTTTAGTAATATAGATGACATCACTCAGCTTACTAATTTTAATTAATGGCTTTAGCTAACATGCTTTTCTGACACTATTTTAGTGACTTTCAGGGGAATGTATATAAAATATATATCATATATAATATATGTATATAATTACCATGCAGCATAATATATAATATATGATATAGTATATAACATATAATGTAAAATATCTAATATCTATATGTTCTCTCTATATATAGACACACAAACACACAAAATTTTCCTTGGATATAAACTGTTTTTGTTTTTTCTCAATCAACAGTTCCTATTCTTCCTGTTTTCCAGGTATATGCATATCTCTAGTTCTTACAGATGCTTAGTATTTAATTAAGAATATACATACATACATATATTATTTTGCATATTATTTTATATATTTGTATATTGTTCTGAATATTAAATATACATAAATTTATATTCTTTTTCCATAAAGGACATTAGTGAGACAATTGGTGAAATTTTTGAGTAAGGTACGTAGATTAGAAATAATATTGTATCAATGTGATATCCTGATTTTGTTGATTTTACTATCATGTAAAAGAATGTCCTTGGTTTTTGGAAATATACACTGAAATATTGAGGAATTAAAAGCTCTGCCTTAGGCTTAGGAAATAGGGAATGGTCCCTTTCTTTATTTCTTCTCCTCATTCTTTTCTTGTCCACTTAAGAAACTATCACTGTCTCTTCCACACATGAAGCATGAGAGGAACAGAATTAAGGGGACAACAAAGTTTTTCTTAACTGGTACCTGTATAATTTGCATTGGTGCTTTCTGGGCTTGGTAGTTTCAAGAGAGAACCAGTGCTTTTATTGCTTGACTAGAAACCTTCTTTGGGACCATTTAATTGTATTTCTCAAGATGCTAGCCATGCATTTTCATCTAGCTGGCTAATTCCATTTCTTTCTTCAGTCTCTGGGAATTCAGTACTTTAACCTATATACTAGGGTTACAACTCACTTCCAAGCAGTACTCTAGGGCAAGGTTCAATGTGATCTTCTGTGAGACTCAGATTTGGTCCTGAGAAATATGAATACATCCTTGGAACTGATAAATTTCAGAATCTAGAATGTTCCCAGTGCAGCTACCTATCCTCATTCAGAGCATCTAGCAAGTTTCTTTTCCAATTGAGACTTTTCAAGGTATGGAATAGAGTTCAGGGCACAAAGTTCTTGCAAGTATCCTCTTAGTTGGCCTTTATTCGCTCTCTCTATGGTGGGGAGGTAAGAAGAAAATGCCCCAACACATTTTTTCCCAAATTAATTGCCTTCTTCAGACCTTTCAGTACTAACTCTTTTTGAGATGAGTGCTTGATTTATGATCTTGTAAAGAGTGTTCTGCCTTGTCTTTTACAAATGCTGCATAAGATATCTACCACCTGTCATTGAAATGTGAGAATATTCACCATGTATTTTTTGTTTTTTGATGGTGTTCGGTCACCATAGCTAGAACTAAGACAGAAAAAAATTCACTTTAACATCCTGTTGTAAGTGTTACAATAATTCTGATCTGAAAAAGCAGCAGAATCCACATGTTGAAGTTGTACATGTGTTGGAAGATGACCTAAAGCAGTTATTCTAAATTAACATACTAATTTTCAATATTTAAGTGCATAAATATTGTTTATATTATGTCTCGAGATATGGTATTTATTCTGTTTTTGTTGTTGTTTCCGATGCTGAGAAATACTGCTTTATTAGTTTCTTTGAAACTTTCTCATTTACCAAAAGTTAACATGAATGCATACATTGATTAGATTTATATCCTTAAACTTATGTGGATGGTGGGCTAAAATAACTATCCTTTTTCATTTATAAGCTGAAATATCACCAAAAATTTCTTCTATTTATACTAGAGGTTATTATAATCAATAATTATGATGTGATTATTTAACAGATCTTTTCCCCCTGGTGTTGCTATAATTGAGAAAAAGTATATATGTTTGGAGTATACAACATGATCTTTTTTTTTATGTCTACATTTTGAACTGATTAAATCAAAGTGAATTAACATGTTCATCACTTCACATACTTTTAATTTTGGTAGTGACATTTACCATCTATTCTCTCAGCAATTTTCAAGTGTACAATACCTTCTTATTAACTATCATCATCATGCTTCACAATAGAATCCTAGAACATATTCATCCTATTGAACTCAAACTTTGTACTCTTTGCCTAACATCTTTCATATCCTCCTCTTTCCCCTGCCCCAGCTCCTTGCAATCACCATTCTACTTTCTGCCTCTGTAAGTTCAGCCTTTTTAGTTTCCACATGTAAGTGAGATAATGCAGTATTTTTCTTTCTGAGCCTGTCTTACTTCACTTAGTACAATATCCACTAGGTTGATTCACGTTGTCTCAAAAGATAAGATTTCCTTCTTTTTCAGAATGATTAGTTTTGTACTGTGTGCCTGTATCGCATTTTTTAAGTCCATTCATCTGCGCATGGACATTTAGGTTGTTTCCATATCTTTGCTGTGGTTAATAATGCTGCAATGAACATGGGCGTACGGATATCTCTTTCACACCCAGATTTCATTTTTAAAAATATATACCCAGAAGTGTGATTGCTGGAGCTCATGGTAGTTCTATTTTCAACTTTTTTAGGAACCCCATACTGTTTTCCGTAATGGCTGTACTAATTAATATTCCTACCAAAAATATATAGTGGTTTTCTTTTCTCTACATCCTCTCCAACACTTACCTTTTATCTTTTTGACAACAGCTATTCTAATAGGTGTGAGGTAATCTCTCATCGTGATTTTAATTTGTATTTCCCTGATGATTAGTGATGTTGAACATTTTTTCATATACTTGTTGGCCATTTGCATGTCTTCTTTTGATAAATTTCTATTCAGATCCTCTGCCCATTTTTAAATTGGCTTATTTTCTTGCAATGGAGTTGCGTTCCTTATATATTTTGCATATTAACTCCTTATCAGATGAATAGTTTGCAAATGTTTTATCCCATTCCATAAGTTGTGTCTTTCCTCTGTTGATTGTTTTCATGTGAAACACAGATGAAGACAGAGTCTCTGATGAGCACCAACAGCCAAAGACAAAGACTCAGAAGCATAGATCCAGAAGCACTGGAAAGGAAACAAATCAGAAAAATAAAATATTTGACCTGTTATAGATTAATTTTTTATTTTTCTTTTTAAATAATATAGATTCACAGGAAGTCACCAAGATAGAACAGAGAGGATCTATGTACCCTTCATACACAGTTTCTCCATTGGTTCCATCTTATGGAACTATAGTACAATATCAAAATGGAACACTGAAATTGGAATATATTGTATTTTATAACATATATAGATTCATGTGACCTTCACAGCAATCAAGATGCAGAACTAGTCTATGATCACAAAGATCTATCTTTTGTTTCTCCTTTATAGTCATACCTAATCTTCTATGCCCTACCCACCCCCAACATACCCAAATTCTGGCAACCACCAATTGGTTCTCTATCTCTGACCTACTGAGAATGTTATATAGGAATCATACAGTGTGTGATCTTTTTATTTTTTTAATTCAGTATTACTGAGTAACTTTTCATGGTACTGACGTACTGCAATTTAACTATTCACCACTTATAGTACAGTTTGGTGAGCTTTCTATTTTTGGCTATTACAGATAAACTGTTATTTTGTATAAGTTGTTGTACAGACATAAGTTTTCGTTGTTATGAGGCAAATGTCCAGTAGTGCGATTGATGTGTCTTACAGTAAATATATGTTTATTACTATAATAAGCTACCAAACTAATTTCCAGAGTAGCTAGATCACTTTACATTTACTTTGGCAATGTATGAGAAATTCAATTTCTTTACATCTTCACCAGAATTCAGCATTGTCACTTTTTAAATTTTTGTTGTTCTAATAGTGTGCAATAATATCTTGTTATGGTTTTAATTGTATTTACTTAATGGCCAGTGATGTTGAAGATCTTTTCATGTGCTGATTTTTCATCTGTACATTTTCTTTGGTGAAGTGTGTCTCCTTGCCTGTTGATCATTTTCAATTTGAAATGTTATATTTTTAACTGTTGAACATTGATAGTTTTCTATAGATTCTAAATATGAGTCCTTTATCAGATACATGTTTGCAAATATTTTCTCCAAGTCCATAGATTGTTTTTTAAATCCTCTTAACCAGGTTTCTGCAAAGAAGATGTTTTAAAATAATTTTTGAGTAAGTTCAATTTATCGTCATATAGGAATGGTACTTCTGTGGTCTTCCAAGCAAAAACACATTACCCCATTCTGATCATAGAAACATACGCAGTAAGTTCAAATTGAGAAACTTTCTATAAAATATGTGACTCGTATCTTTCAATAATGTCATGGCCTTCAGAAACAAGGGAAGTCTGTGAAACTGTTATAGTCAATGGGAATCTAAGAAAACATATACATCAAATATAATGTGGTGACCTGGATGGGATTCTGAACCAGAAAAGTGATAGCAGATAAAAACTCAAGAGATTCAAATAAAACATGGACTTGAATTTTAATAAGAATACATCAATATCTGTTCATTGTTTATTATGACAAATGTATCATACTAATCAGACACATTTGATTAATAGGAAAAACGAGGTATGAGATATACAGAAGAAGCTCTCTGTACTATTTAGAAATAATTCTGTAAATCTAAAACTATTGTGTAAATTAAAAGTTCACTTAAAAAAAAAGAAAATAACTGTGGTTTAAAGGTTAAGGAAATTACTCAGTGCCATGAAGATAAGAAAACAAATAGAGTTGGGATTTGAATACACGACTCAAGAACTAGACCCTTTATGATTCAACCAGGATTCTATATGACAGATTTCATACAACTGTGTCCTTCTGTGACTCATGTAGAATCACAACTAACTGAATTCAAAAAACTAACAACACTGCATTGCATGAATCTACTTATCAGAAAAGAGCAATTTTTGTAACCATCTACAGTGTAAACCTTTCATTGTGCCTCCAAAAATTACTTGAATAAGAAAATCACACACACACACACAGGCCAACTATCAAAAACATCAAAATGTGAGTAGGAAGTAAGAAATATTTGCAGAATTTTTTTGTCATAACATTAATTCAATATTTCTACCAGTGGAAGTAGATGAGAAATGAATATATCTCTTTTCAGTTTGAATTAAGGGATAATCTTGTCATTCTTAACGGAGGTTGAACAAATATTTAAAGAATATTGGCTAATGACTGCAAATTATTAACTGTACTATGCACCATATAATGACTCTTACTGGGAATTTTGACTTCTTTTGTTCCACTCTGGTTCTAAGCAAACTCCTGCAGTGCTAAATTTCATTAATTATCTTGCCCTTCAGGCACAAAATAAGATTAGGCTATTTCTCCTTTCTCTTTTCTTTCCTCTCTACCCTCCCTCTCTTCATTGTATTAAATCCCACACAAACACCCCTTACACATTCCCTTCATTAAAACCAACAATTAGCAAAACAGCAGTGGAAAAGCCCTGATAAACCAATTAACACTTGAGTGTAAATTGTTGACAAAGGCTGAAATGTGTTAGACAGTCAGAAATACTTGCATGTTAATAAAGGACAGAGCTTTCTCCCCAAGAGTAAAACTTTAATGGAGGAATTTTGTAATAGGGAAATAGGGACACTTTTGGAGTTAGGATCTGTCTAGGTTTCCCTCTAGTTTTGTCCAATTCAACAGACATGTATTGAGCAACAAATGTGTGACAGCATTTGATCATTCAGAGATATATGACACAGCTTATATAGGCTTCCAGCAACGTGTAACTTAATGAACAAAGTAGCTATAAACAAACATAAAAATTGTCCTAAAAAGTAGAGAAATACAAGAGGTTGTGAAAGTATGGACAAAGGCAACTAATCAGTCTTGGAAATCAAAGTAAACTTCCCAGAGAAGGCAATATTTGTAAAATAAATATCAGTTAGCAAATAATACTGGAGTGGGAGAGGGGGAAAGAGGAAGAAAGCCAACCTTGCATTCCTGGGATAAACTCCATTTGTACATGATATATTATCATTTTTATATATTATTAGATAGCCTTTGCTAAAATTTTATAAATTTTTTCATCTATAGTCATTGTTAGTTGTGGCAAAGCCATACGGGTTTGAAGCAACCTCAATTCTTTCCTCATCGGAAGAAAGAATTCCACCAAGGGGCATGAGACAGCATGAGAGATCAAGGCAAGTTTTAGAGCAGGAGTGAAACTTTATTAAAAAGTTTAGAGCAGGAACAAAGAGAAGTAAAGTATACTTGGAAGAGGGCCAAGCAGGCGACTTGAGAGATCAAGTGCGCTGTTTGACCTTTGACTTGGGATCTTATATGTTGGCATGCTTCTGGAAGGTTGTGTTCCTTCTCCCCTGATTCTTTGCTTGGGGTGGGCTGTCCACATGCACAGTGGCCCATCAGCACTTGGGGCGGGGGTTCATATGTGTAGTGTGTTTACTGAAGTTGCAGGCATGCTCACTTCAGATGTTTTTCACTTACCAGTTTAGTGTTCCTAGAGGAAGATCTAGGAACCATTAAATTCTGCCATTTTACCTCTTAGTGGGCATGCTTGAGCCCACTCACCCAACTCCCATCGTCTCATTGGGAAGCTGATCATCAGTTTCAGGTTTTTCTATTGGGAGACCACCTTTCCCTGGTGCTGGCTGAGACCAATTATTATTTTAGAGAGACAGATACCTGCCTGATTGTCACCTGATGGTGACATTGCTGGTGTGTGTCAGTGGTGGGGGAGCCCTCCCTGCCCTGCTTATGTCTGACTGGCTACCTACTGTAACAGTCATGACAGATATTGGTCTGTAATTTTCTCTTCTTTTTTTAATGTTTCTGTCAAATTTTGGTATCTCAGTGTTACTTGTCTAATAGTCGTTGCTTTAGAGTTTGTAGTATACATTACCTTACCACAGTCTGCCTTCAGGCATTGCCCCACTTCACATACTTCAGGGCTATAGCAAAGATCAAATGCATTCATACTTATAAGACATTTTGTACATGACCTGACACATCTTGTCATAAGTGCTCTTTGTTAATAAATAAATAATTTTAAAAATAATTTGCCATTCCCCCATAGAATGTAAGATTCAGGAAGGAGGTATCTTTCTTCGTTTTGTTTGATATTACATTCCTAGTGCCTAAACCATTTTGTTGAATAATTTTAACCAGTGGTCTGGTTTCTAAGACACTGACAAGACCCAAGTGCTTAGGGAAAAATTTATTTTATAATTCCTTTATTTGGATTCTTACTATCACTTAAGTGATGTGGTGAAAATGGACTTAGTCCTGTCTCCAACCTGAGAAACTTGTTTAAGAAAACTGGAAGCTATAGAGAAGTTTATTCTGTAAAAGAGGAGTTCTTTCTCTTGGCATGCTTTCCTTGGGTTTATCTTTCCTTGGATTCAGTTTTCCTTACCTTTAAATATAGAGCTTGAAATAAGAGTGTATGCCAAGGCAAAAGGGTTTATTTTTGTCTAGTCCCCAAGTCTTTCTACTGTAATGCAGAGGACTCTGTAGTGTCATGCGCACAAGCTAAGTGACTCAAGTTCTAGTTCATTTTAAAAGATTACTTTCCTTATCTTTTCCTCCTGCCCTCCAGCCCCCACCTTCCCACCAGGACTTCAGCCCACAGATAAATATATTATTGTTACCTGAAATTAACCTTTCAGGAGTCAGGGAAATCGATTTTCTTCTGAAAAGTGATATAGTTTATGCCTTAGGTCATGGAGAACAGGACACTGACAGTCTGTAGGTAAGCCAGTTTTTCAGTATAATTTTAATTACCAAAACTCACTCAAGCATGGTCTACTTATTCTCTGCTAGTGGACACAAGGCAAGATATTGATATCATAGATCCTTTCCAATTCTAGTTTTTGGAAAGAAGGAAGAGAGGGAGGGTATAAAGGGAGGGAGGGAAGGAGGTCAGGAAAAACGCAGAGGGGAAGCATGACTACAACAGCTATAATTTACTTTATAATTTAAAAAAAGTAAATGGTAAATTATAAGCTCAGATACTCTTGCAGTTCAGCTGTTAGTCATTTTTAAATTCTTATGAGTCCAAATATAGTTAACTGATAACAGATTGTCAGCATGTACAATTTTACTCTCAATCTTGCAACTTGGGCTTCTTTCCAGAGGTCTCATATTTTTAAAATATTATACATAGATGACTTGAAGAATGTGTTTGACTAAACATAATAACATCTTCAAGAGGACCAACCAGGTGAGTTTAGTACATTCTCAAAATTTAACTCACTTTTATCATAGAGATAGAGTGAACTTGTTGAGGGAAGGGTGTGTGTGTGTGTGTGTGTGTGTTTTGACTTTTGGAAACAATCCTCATTACCAATTATCACTACCTTATTTAAGCCATAGTTATTTTTCATCACTCATCTCTCAGAATCCATAAACTAAATATTGAGATTATGGCCCATGACCTTATGGTAACTTACTTTCTGTTCTGCCAGCAACCTGCGTTTAGAACATTAGTCTCATTCGTGTAAGTACCACTTTCCTAAGCCAAGACTTCCATTAGGTTCAGATTAATGGAACTAATGAGCATCTTGTGCCTGTGTTTAAAAACCTTCCCCCACCCTGTCATTTGTACTCCCCCTTCGTGATCTGTCATTATGACGCAGTCAACTCTGAGATAATGGATGTCCAGCCAAGTTTAGAAATCCTATCATAGGACTGATTCTCCTTTCTTTCCTCCACTTCATCCCATTGGCCCTCACCCCCCACAAAAGCATTTATGCTTGTGACTTTTGATTAAGTGAATAAATAATCCTTTAAGAACTACTCAGGAAGAGATATAACACTTCTTTAAAAGTTGCAAGCATGCCCTTAATTTGCTCATCTTCCTGGCTATTCTCAAATCCTTCCTGTCTTATAGTTGGACACACTAATGAGAAAAACAGTTACTACTTCCTCCCAGAATAAGCCTAATTGGGAAGTTTACAAGATTAATTGTAAGGAATTTTGCAAAAAGGGCTTGTCCTAGAAATGATCAAGAATTTTGAGATAAATACATTCTTTTGATTTATACTCCATTCAGACCTTAACGTTACTTTGTCCACCTCTTAGCTTTAGTATCTATGGGCATAAGCTTCACTTTAAAAAGCAGTAAATTAGACAGCAATTGTACACTGTTGAACTAATTATTTGATCTGATCTGATACAGTTAGAGTAAGCACTTTCTGAAAATGGCATGCAAATGTACAGCAATTCATTAAAAAGTCATATAAACTAACTATTGAATACGTAACCCAATTATTCTGGAAATAACTAAGCAACCTTATAATTTTGCTTTTTTCGTGTCTTTCTCAAAATATCTCCTCCCTTGCCTGTTTAGATATCAAAAGGTTCCTGTAAAAACTCTGCTTTCTCCAAAATGAAGAATCCAGACTAGGCCAACAACTGTCTTGGTATCTTTCCATGAACTCCTGATTTCTGGATCTAGTTATTTCTCTGACAGAACTCGAGTGCCGGAATGATACAAGGGGAAGTAAGAATAGAAAAGCCAAGTGGTCCTGTTAATACTTAAACAATTATTTCCAGTTCTTACTTGCTCTGCCTCTCACTATAAAAACTCCTGGAACTAGTACTTACCTAAAAGGCTAAGCTGTGTTTAGGTTCAGAGTAAAATGGAGGAAATTTAATAATTATGAAGCATGACATTTTATTGACTATCGATTCCTGCAGGTTCTTATCACTCTACCAACATCCAATCTCTTCCACTTTTCTTCCACTTACTTAAAATTTTAATGTGAATTGAGGGTCAGTAAGAAACAGTTCAGAACTTACCCTACAGAGTGTAGAGTTACCTAATTAATGCGTGGCTAAACATCTCATTGCTTTGTTTGTGTTACAGCTTATTGGGAGGAAGGTATATTGTTCATAGTACTGGCATGGTGTAGGTAATTAAGAAATATATGTGTTGGGCCAGGTGCAGTGGCTCAGGCCTGTAATCCCCACACTTTGGGAGGCCGAGGCGAGTGGATCACCTGAGGTCAGGAATTTGAGACCAGCCTGGCCAACATGGTGAAACCCTGTCTCTACTGAAAATACAAAAAATTAGCCGGGCAGGGTGACAGGCACCTGTAATCCCAGCTACTCAAGAGGCTGAGGCAGGAGAACTGCTTGAACCCAGGAAGAGGGAAGCGGGAAGTGGAGATTGCAGTGAGCCGAGATCATGCCATTGCACTCCAGCCTGGGCAACGACAACAAAACTGTCTCAAAAAAAAAAAAAAGAAAAAAGAAAAAAAAGTATGTTTAATTGACTTGTGAAAAATATGCAGGATCAATTGGACTTAGCAGAGTGAAGGATATAATATTTTCTATTTATTTTTCTACCTCATGTCCTTATAAGTACTGCTTGGTCTTTATGAAGTAAGAAGCTTATAGCAGCACAGTTGTCCCTTGGAATCTGTGGAGGATTGGTTCCAGGACCCCTGCAGATACCAAAATCCATGGATGCTCAAGTCTATTATATAAAATCTCACAGTATTTGCATTTTATGTCCATCTTCCTATGTAATTTAAATCATATCTAGGTTACTTATGCAAGTAATACAATATCAAGGCTATGTAAATAATTGTTATACTATTTTGCTTTTTATTTGCATTTTTTGTATTGTAATTTTTATTGTTTTTTTCCAAGTATTTTTGATCTGTGGTTGGTTGAAGTCCCGAATGTGGGGATCCACGAATACAGAAGGCTGACTGTACACAGTCAGAATGAAACACAATGCAGTGGATTTCTCTTCAGGCTCTAGATATTCCAAACAACATTAATAGTAGGAAGGAAGAAAAACGTATTGTGGTGGAAAATAAATCAAGTTAGCCTGATGTATCTTTGTGCTGTGAAATGTTTCCCATTATTCTACTTATATATTATGGCTTATATATATTTCATATATTAGTTTCAAGATTGCTTTAATTTTTAGAGTAGGAAGCAATAAAATGAAGAATAGCTAATTTCAAATTTTCCTTTAGCTTACTGAAGGTAAAAGCACAATACTGAGTTTATAATGTCAGGACTATAATTGTATTATTGACAATCTGAAGATGTACATTCAAGTTTTATCAAACTATCTGTTAGGCCTCTGACCAGACTTTTTTTAAAAATGCCATCCATTTGTAAATCAATTAAATTAATGGCTCAGAATGTCTTATGAATACTTGGCAGTGCTTTTATGAACACCCAAGGGTAAATATTTTTAAAAACATTATTTTCAAATATAAACACATTAATAACTCCTGTAATATTAGAGGGCCTTCTATGTAGGCTAAAAATATCAAGAAATCAAGTCCACAGATAATGTATATTTTTATTTTGAAGTGAGAGGATGTAACAATAAAAAATTCCCATCTCCCTTTTATTATTCAAGAGTTGCTTATAGTTCAGTGTAGACTTTTGTCAATTCTGTGTGCATAATTTCAAACCAGTTTGATTTTTCTCTAGGGATTTTTTTTTGTCCCAAGCTGCCTGCCTGGATGTGAAATTATACATTACATCTGATGAAAGATTCATGATTTCTACCTAAACTATTTTGCCTAGTTAGAACAGAATTCTCCTAGTTTTACACTTCATTGGGCTCACGGAGTTGCCTTATGAGATTAGCAATAGACACTTCCTAATATTTTAAAACACAGATTTTTCTGGCAATCCAAGAATGAGAACCTAAAATAGATTAGATTTTTCTGCAACCCATGAAATGTTGGACCACACATAGAACCACACTGTGAACCTCAACTTGCTACACCACTTTCTAAATAAGAGGTATAGCTGTCATTTTATCATTTAATCTCCTACTTTTCCTCTGTATTTCCTTACTCAATTTGCATATGTATTGGCTTGAATATTTAGTTCACCTGCAGACCATATTCAATATTAAGGGTTTCTCAGTTTTACATCAGTCACAAGAAACCATTCTGCAGATTAAAACCTTCAAATGTGTATATATAATAGGTATTATCATAAGCAGTTGATGTGTTATTTGTAAAGATGGTTCTGGTTCCTTGCATTTGTTTCAACTTTTAGGTCTTAATAGTGGGTTCTTTGTGTGTGCAGATGCGCTATTAAGGTCGTGAAGACATGCAGGAGAATGAGATGGGAAACTGTGTCTTCTTTATCCTCAATCTCATGCTTTTTTCTCTCTTGGCAAACTTCAGTTCAAGTCTCTTCAAAGAGACTATCAGTATTGATTATCAGTATCACTTTTAAAGTTTCAAACTATCTGTTTTCCAGCTCTTTCCCTAGAATTTCTGATTCACTAGGTTTGGAATGAAGCTTGAAATTATGAAGACCAGAACTATCTTAGATTTGCTCATCATGAGATTTTCAGTCACAGTATTCTCAGTCCTCGGCATAGTGGTTGTTGAATAAATGTTTGAAATAAATTAATGAATGAGAAATTGCTGTATTTAGCTACTCATCAAGTGTTTTGCCTACCAGTTTCCCAGTTATTTAAAAATCAAGTGAAATACAAAGAAAAAAGTTTGATATAACCAGTGTCTTGGCCTTGAGGTAGCTATCCACATTAAATGATTAAGCAACATCTAAAGGTAGCATTCAGTTAATTATCAAAATACTGAGGAAAAGTGCTACATCTGTTCAGATAAAAAGAAAATTTAAAAGGACAGAAAAATTACGCTCATTTATTCGTATGTTATTATTGAGTACCTACTATTTGTGAGGCTCATTCTGGGGAATCAGAGATGAATAAGACAAAGTCCCTGATCTTTAGAAATTCTTAGGCTAGTGTAAGATAAGCATTTAAAGAAATCAATAATGCTATGACATCAAAAATACTTTATGGGAATTCAGAGAAGACAGTGATTCTTTATGTGTGTGGTGATGGTGGTGGTGCTTAAGGAAAGATTCATACAGGAGGCAGAGCTAGAGATGAGTCACATTATTTTTAGAGGCACAAGGTCACTTGTACTTCAATATAGCTAGTCCTCAGATACTGGGTAATTTTACCCACAAACAAAAATTTTCCTCTGCTATAAAGCTGGGGTAAAGCTGCTGGATTTAGAAGGTGACTTAAGCATGATTATTCTTAGTGTTATAGATTTAGAAGTGTCAGAGGTAGGGGCCCAATATTCCAAAGTCCTATACATAAATAAGTTATTGCATCACCTGTAAAGATTTTTCGGAGTATAGTTTTAATTCAATTGTAAACAGGGTCATTCCATTTTGAAAGGGATTTATAATGCTCAGGTTGCGTCTTAACATAATTCATTGCTAATTGAGAAGGGTAAGAGATTTAATTGATCAGCGAATTATGTGACAATCAATAATTATGAGGTGAGGGAATGTATTCCAAGACTAGATTGAAATAATGGAACTTAATGGAACTTCAACAAGTTAGGGGAAACTATATCTTTATACATAGGAAAGAACTAATCCTGCTGTTTTTAGTTGGTGCTATGGCATACACTTTCAGAATATTATTTTTAAAGCACTTAATTTATCATTCTAAAATTCCACTACTAAAAACTCAGTCAGCCTATCTTCCCATGCAGGATGGCCTTCATACGATACAAGGAATAATACAAGTGTAACCTAACAAGCGTCATGCTAGTTGGGGACTGGATTGAACAGAGAAAGAGCATGTCACCTCAGAAGTAGAAATACTTTCAAAATGGAGTTCATTATGAAAATATTAGTATTGTGTATGTGTGAGGGATGCTCTATGGAACAGCGAGAATGCATTACTTTATTTGCAAATTTATCATATTAATTATATTGATGTAGTCTATTTTCCTCAAGATAGCTTGCCCAGTCTTGAATGAAAACAGAATACTTACTTAGCATGTTTTATTCTTATTTTGTACTCTTGTTCTTATTCTAATGTTCTTAGAACATTAGACAGCAGAAATAAATTAAAGTAAGATAAGAATGCTTGACATGGACACAGGTTATCAAGGGAGGCTCTTGAGTCTTTATTTCTGAATATTTTAAAGAATAAGATTGGTTGACACATACAGAGTGTGACAGAAAATTAGACAGACTGCATAGGTCCACTGACATAATGTTGGGAGGTTGTGTTAAAGTAAGCTGACAGGGTTCACATTTTATTCTGTAGGTAAGTGGGGAGTGAATGAATGTTTCTGATGAGGGATGTGAATGATTGAAGCTGTGCTTTAATTGTATCATTTTTATTAAGACAATAATATTAATAAATATCGCATTTTATATAATTTATCAGATTATTATAATAAACGATTCTTTAAATAACATCTAAGAAACCATCACAATTAAATATTTCTGAAGTTCCATTACAATCATTTAAATATAGCCTTATTGACAGTAACGAAGAGTTGAAGTTTTCAAATAAGATCTCTAACATCTAAGCTATAGAGACCTGTTGGAAAATGTACTTCTAAGATAATCAAAACTATGCTATAGCCTGTTTTTTTCCCTATATTCTGACTTTTCCCACAGTTTTAGATATTTATTTTTCTTACATGAAGCCTCAAGTTATTTAGGAAGAATAATAGTAGTCCTACACTAAAGGGAAAAGAAGAAGTTAAATGTGAATCACTTTGAGGCTGAAAGAAATGGTTGTATTTCAGTAATGATGCTTTGTTCTGCCTTGTAACACTTGTGATGAGCATATACAGATTTCCCCCACAAATGTAGGCCATTTTTGCTCCCATAGAATATAGCCTTACAGGGATAAGAATTGCAGAGGCCATAGCAGGGAAATGAAATTCAGAAGTGGCCATATAGTTCTGCTTCCTGCAGAACTATAACCCCAGAGTGCACATTAGGAGTCTGCTGATGCTAGGGTTGTGTTTGTGCATACAAAGCACACTGGTGTGCTGTGAAATAATCTGAGAAATTACTTCCATCTGCACAGCCACTTTTAAAAAATCAATATTTGCTTAACTTTTAACAGGAAAGCTTGAGGAGAAAATTTGAGGCAGAAAATTATTATTACTTTATTTTCAAATTAAAACTAGAGAGGGGAAATGCTTTTCTTTAATTGTGGTATTTTGAGGCCATATTTGAAACAGTGTGGTCAAGAAAGAGGACAGCTCTAGATTTTCTCTAAAATAAAGGAATGATATTAATCATGTGGAATCATGGTATGAGAATGAACATGATCTGCAACAGCTGTTGTTCCTTCAGCAAACATCTTCAGTGCCCTTGGTGTGGTGCCTTGGGATGGAAAGTTGCCATTAGAACCATTACTCTCAAGGTGAGGGAAGTGCCTGGTTCAATTGTTAGCACTAAGTAGGTCAGATATCCATCTCTACCGCTAAAGCCACAAAAAGAAAAGTGAAGAACTGGATAATCATGGCTTGTTCAAACTGCATAGGCTTTTATCTAAATAGGGAAAGGAAAATTGGCAGGCTAAGTGCTTTGCTTGTTGTATGATGTAACTTTTAAACATGGATGCATCTTGTCTGTTCTCAGAGAGAGAGGGAATGAAAGTGAGAATCTTAATATCAGTTTCTGATATAAGTGAATGGAGCACACAAGAAAGTGCACCCCTATATTTGGCAATAATATTTTGACCTTGGGAATTTCCAACATGGATAGGTGACTCATGATATAGCAACTTAAATGTGTTAAGTCAGATCAGTTTCTTTAATAAATAAATTGATCAAACATATATCAATTATTAGGGCATATCTGAGATGTCAAATATTTTTAATGTAATACAAGTAGTTTGAAAGTGCTACTTTCATTATACAGTTAATCAATTGATTATTTCCTCATATAACAAAAACAGTTCTATGCATATTAGCATTCAGTAACAGGTGCAAGGAAATGAAAGTAAATATGTAGAGAATTTATATTAACTGCAGTGCTAACTACATGTCCTGAACTACAGAGAGATATAACAAATCCACTGTTTCTCTATAATAATATTAAAAAACATAGAAAAACAAAAACAAGAAAAGACAAAATCAATAGTTAAGAGGAAATTCACCAAATTGGAAAATCAGAAAGGGAAATTGAAGTATCCTGAAACTTGGCTGGAAGTGATGTAGGATACTTGGTCAGTAACAGCATATTTGCCAGAAAGACAGTGGACTTAATGAAAAGGATGTTTTCAAGTTACAGAACAACCTTATTTTAAGAGTGCAGTTGAGTTCAACAAACACTGTTATTGATGAAAACATTAGGCACATACTGCCTTTGACTGACGGTATTGTTCTGTACTTTGCTTTTAATTTTAAAATATAAAGTCATTTCTTTACTCTTTACCAGAAAGTTGTCATGGTTAAGAACATAAACTGGAGCAGACTCCTTGGATTCCAATTCTTTTTTGGTCCTTAGAATCTGGTACCTTTAGTCAAGCCTTACTTTTCCCATGCTTTGGTGTCTTCATCAGTATGATAGAGAAAATAGCACCTTCATCATTGTTATGATGATTAAATGAGATAAATGTGAAGCACATGAAACAGTACTTGGAACATGATGATTGTCCAGAAAGGTTTAACAATTATTATTCATAAGCCCCATGTTCTAAAAGTGAGTTGTATGAGTCAGGTTGTAAAGTTCTTATTCTGGGACTTAGGAAAAACATACTAATCTATCTAAGATCTTATTTTCTTCATCCCTTAAAGGTGGATTACAGCTGTGTTGTCCAATATGATAGTCACAGCAAAATGTGACTACTGAACACTTGCAATGTGGCTATTTCAAATATGGTATGCCGTAAGTATAAAATGCATACCTGATTCTGAGGACTTACTACCCTCCATAAAGTACTTCCTTAATATTTTTATATTTGTTACATGTTGAAATGATAATATTTTGTCTATTTTAATTAAATAAAATAGATTATGAAAATTAATTTTATCTTTAGCCTTTTTACTTGTATTAATATGGCTGCCAGGAAATTCAAAATTAAATATGTGGTTAATTTCATATGTGGTTCGTATCATATCTCTATCTGGACAGCACTGGTTTAGAGAATCTCAAAGTCTTTCTATCGCCAATGTCCTAGAACTCTGTGATCCTACTTTGAAATTAAGAGGTATTAGTCACATATTTTTCTAAATATGGCAGAAAAGTCAAGAGAGCTAAATGTAAGTGTTCTTTACGATCACTCCTATCTCAGGTTTTCTGTTTGAAATTTTAGGAAATTCAGAGTTTGTGAAATCACCAGCCCAATCTTAAAGTTAGAAGTGTCAGGTTTCAATTTCCAGACTCTCCCACTTTTTTCACATCTGTAAGACAGGCATTTGTAAAAATCGTTTTCAAAGTTTCAATCAGCCACATTTTTTTTGGTAGAAGAGTACATCAATACCATCATACTATGTTCTCCTTAAGGAAAAAGTTTGTTGCTTATGTGTAAGTAAATTTCATTAGAAATATTCAGCATATAGGAAAGTTCTACTTAGTAAAGACACCTTGATCCTTTATAGCTTCTTGAAGAGCAAGATAGCACTCTTTACCACACTTGTTTCCTGAAGCTATAATAATCCAACTCTGGAGTGAAACTTCAGTTGACTAGAGAATTAATCTATTAACAGGATGCATATCAAGAGGAGGCTGATAATATTAGTGCATGCTACTTTTAAATGCCCCTTTTTTCTTTCAACCTGACAAATACCTTGATAGCTCCCAACATCCAGTTTTAGCATTCATCCAACAGTTATTTATTGAGAAACTGCATCATATCATGGACTGAGAATCATTGTTTCTCTCTTTACCTACTCTACCTCAACATCTAAGCCATTAGCCAGTCCTGTCAATTCTAAATAGTTTCTAAAACCTACCCAAAGTCTACACTCTTTCTTTTATTCTAACTTCTACTAACCGAGACCCAATCACTATCATTTCATACCTGCAATTAAATTCTTCACACTGCTTCCAATATTACCTTTCTACATTCTCCACAAAGAAACAGTGGTAAAGTCACTTAAAAATGAAAATTAAATCATTTGCTCCCTTGCTTAAAACTACTCATCTACCTTCAAATAAAATTTCAGCTCCTAATCTTGATCTGACTTTCCATGATCTGGCCCGTATTTCCTTCCTTGTGCTGATTACATGACACTTCCCTTGTCATTCAAGTTTTAACTCAAACCAGAAACCCTTCTTGGCCACATTATGCAGAGTTGTTTCTCAGTCACTGTCACAAAATGCTGTTATAATTTAATTACAGAAATTATCACAAGCTGTCAATCAGCCACATATCTTTTAGTAGAAGAGTACATCAATACCATCATACTATGCTCTCCTTAAGGAAAAAGTGTGTTGCTTATGTGGCAGTAAATTTCATTAAAAAAATTCAGTAGATTGGAAGATTCTACTTAGCAAAGACACTGATTTGTAACCTTGATGTCTCATCTCCTTAACTTGATTTTAAAAGATTTTACAGTAAGAACCAAATGCATATATTAGAAAATATATAACATATATTTTTCCTCTCTCAACTAGAATTAAATTGCCTGCAACTAAAAATCTGGCATATTTTGTTCAAAGTCATATGTCAGCGCCTAAAGTAATGCCTGACATGTAAGTAAGAATTCAGTAAAGGCTGTTGACTGAATATTGAATGCTACTTCAGTCTTTTGCCTTTTCAATTGTCATACTCCCTTTCATCTCCACTTCCATAGAAAAGATTCTTTCTTTTTTATCTAGAATTTTTCAGTAGTTCTGTCTTTATTGTAAGCCCTTCAAAGTCAATCTTGGCATTATTGCCAAATTCTTGTTCTGAAAAACCATGTTTTTAAGTCACTACCGCCTTTACCATACATCAATAATCCTTCAGTGGATACAGGAAAAGTTAAGCTTGCCTACATAGCACAAAATAACTGTGAATATACTCTCCCCAAATTCCTTTTCTTCCTTGTCTACTTGCCAAATTTGTTATCTTTACTGACATTTGAGATTCAGTTTCATATGGTAATTATGCTGTCAAAACTTTTTTAATGTCTGGTATAGATTTTGGTTCAATCTTTCTTTAGTGACATGAAGCATTATGGATATCTCCATCACATAATGTATATATTGTGGTTATATTGTGCTTATTTCATATATAGTTTTATCTCATTCCCCAAATTATATTCTGGATATTTTCTATAGTTTTATTTGACTTGCTAGAATATTGTCTTAAGATTAGGGGCCATATCTTCTGCTTTTTTTGTAGATAACTGTCTTTTAGTTTCTATGTTTAGATTACATTTTAACATTAGATGAACATGGCCTGAATTTGTCTTCCTAGTTCCAACCTAGTGACATACTCTGTGGTCTATAACCATCTTATTTTCTTCATGGGAAAGATGGAGGTGCTATCTTATGACAATGTTGAGAGAATTACATGAGTCAACAGACATGAAGTGTAGTACTTAAAATTAGATTTTGTTCCTGTCTTTGCTAATGATGAGTAACATGCATAATTCATTAAGCAAGACGTCATTTTATTAACATACAATTTGATTGCAATATAGTCGTATAAAAGTCCCGATTATACTTGGGTTTTAATGCTGGATACTGACCAAGAGAGTCAAACCTTTCCTTGGCTGCAGCTTTTCTGGTTTTTGTCTCTCTGGCTTCTTTGGATCTACTGAAGCAATGACTTATCACGGCAGATCAAAATACTTAAAATTAGAAAAAGATAACAAGGCGGATCATAAAATATTTTTCTTAAATGATTTGCTGAATATGGTTTATGCCAAAAGAGGAGCATTTTATCAACATTAAGAAGATGTATAGTCATAAATTATTTGAAAAATGAAATCAAGTATATTTTATAAATATTTTTAAGGTGAAGTCTATACTGACCATTTCAATTTTTCAAATCAACTAATGCACTGCTTATTTTGGCAAATTTATGACTTCTATGATTTAAGTAATGGAATATGTACATTATCTGAAATATTATAGACTATGGAAGATTTGTTCAACTGACATTTAATCCACTTATTAACTCAAATTATGAATTTTCTTGGGTACTGTGTGCAATCAGGACCGGAAGCTTTACTTATCTTTTAAAATGCACTTATTCTGAACTTGATAAAAAGTAAAATTAACTTGGAAATAAAAATGGCAAACACCTTTATTTCAGAGTCCTATATGTATTCTTCCTCTCAAATAAAAGAAAATTTATTCTCTAAACTAGTTACCCAGATTTCATTGTCATGCCCATCCTACCAGACTAAACTGAAATCACACTCTGTACACATTGAATTACATCTTTTTTATGTAATATTTCAACTGAAATAAAATGGTTGTACACATAATTTTTCACTGAATACACACAGTGTGCTCAAAAGCCTATTTACAAAGCCTAAGGTTGGATCAGCCCTTACTAACTTGCGGACATTGCAGACATACTTAGAGATGCTGAGAGCTTTCTGGCCTGTATTACCAAGAAATATATTAATCAGAGTTTATTCTTTCAAAACAAAACAAAACAAAACAAAAACAAAACAAAAAACAAACAAACAGAAAACAAAAAAGCAGGACTCCCTGTTATGTTTGGACAGTCCACCAGCAAGACTTGTCTCCTCAGGACATAAAATCCCAGTGCACATAAATTAACAACAGTGCTCAGAGCTAGAATGAAGATATGATTTAATTTCTGAAACATTCCAGTATTTGAGTGAATGAATAGGCTCCTGTAAGGTGCTAAAAGCATATGATTAGCATCACATACTAACAAAAAGAAAGATGGAATAGTAAGCATGGTGTAGCTCAGGCCTTTGAGACTATTCAAATCTACAATACGCCTGTACTGGGGATCAGCTGCACCATCTGGATCTGTAATATGCATAGGCCAGTTACAGAGTATTTCAAAATAAGATCTTCTAATTTTAGTATCTTGTTCTAAAATAGCAATTTGTGAAGATATCCAGCTGGAGACATCCAATGAATTTCAACTTAAATGAGCAGTTTGGCTATGACATCAAAAAGCAAGTTAACTCAAACTGTTTCCCAAATCTTTGTTGTATCAAATGGCCTTGATATTGTTAAGAATTACATACAGTTTAGATGGACAATGTCATATCACTTTTAAAGATGGATTCTTTTCTGCACATGCCTGTTTTCCATTTGCACAAACACACTCAGATGTTTCTCTAGAATCACAGCAAACATAAAAAATGCTTTGGCAGCAATCTCCCATCAGTAATGAGTTTCTCTTTATGCCTTTTATTGAAAAAGGGTCTTCTTGCTGCTTTGAATGAGCCGAGAAATTAGCTCATGACCTTTTCCGATAACTATGCTAGCTAAAAACTAATATGACATATGGAAATGAAAGCCTCATTACTTCCTTAAAGCTCCTTGGTGTGCATCTTTATAATTTACTCAGTGAGGAAGACTGAAATTGAAATTCTTAAAAGATTATTCTTTTAATTAATCCCAAGACTCGCAAAGTCTGGTTTCTAGAGTCATCATTTTAGACAATTTTGCTTAATTCCATAGTAAGTCAATGACTGTTATTCACACTTGATGAAGGCTTTGGAGAAATAATACAAATAATATAATAATATATGTAATATATTACATATATCAATAATAATAGTATATAAATATTTTAAACACACACACAAAACTATATCTAGTTTGCTTACAGGGAAACTTTTAATCTAAATTTTTTTTCATTTGCAGAGAACACTTTCAAGTAGTATGGATGTGAAGGCAAATGGTGCTGACTGCTATCATTACGTAAGCTGATAATTTTCACATTGGTTAATAACACATAATGATAGTGATCATCAGGGCCACAGATGGATACTTATCCACATCAGGAAACACAACTGAGTTTAATTTAACTATATAGGGAGTGAATACCAGGGAAACCCATTTCCCCAGGAGAATTGGGAGGTGGGTAAGTAACTTTTGTATGTGATTACTGAAAAGCATTTATTATCTGGCATGTCTGTGGTAATTGATTATATTTAGTCGCTCTACAGACACAGAGAAATGTACTTTACATTTTTACTTTGAAACGAATACAGAATATTCATCTCAAAGTGAGCCGTACAATGTTGTGGAAACAACAAGACAAACTAAAAGATTGTGAATAAAAATAATCTTTAATCACCATATTTCTGTTGAAGTTTACTTGGTTTCTGAGAAAAGCATTTCTTTTCTTATTTCGCTGAGGAAGATAGCAAAGGAAAAAAATGTAGATCGTGTTTTATATAATGTAGCTTTTTGGAAGTCTGAGACACTTTTTTTTTTTTTGAGACAGAGTCTCGCTCTGTCGCCCAGGCTGGAGTGCAGTCGTGCGATCTTGGCTCACTGCAAGCTCCGCCTCCCGGGTTCATGCCATTCTCCTGCCTCAGCCTCCAGAGCAGCTGGGACTACAGGCGCCCGCCACCACGCCTGGCTAATTTCTTTTTGTATTTTTTAGTAGAGACGGAGTTTCATCGTGTTAGCCAGGATGGTCTCGATCTCCTGACCTTGTGATCCGCCCGCCTCGGCCTCCCAAAGTGCTGGGATTACAGGCGTGAGCCACCGCGCTCAGCTGTCTGAGACACTTTTTTAAAGAAGCTTTCAACATTGAAGACATTCATCATAAAGGACACCTAAGTTTACTTTCACAACATAAGCGTGTGCAGCTGAATATTAGCAATATTGTACATTAATGCTCAATTTGGTAGAAAGCAGCAGCGGTGACATGATATTTGAGGTGATTATTCTTTATTCAATTCTCATATTACCTTTCCTACCTCATTGCAACTCTGCTACCACATGAAACCTGTCGTCTGTCTAAACCAGAGACTTGAGACGTTCTGAGCATGTTACTTTCCATGATTTGGTTTGTGCTGTTTCTTCTATAGGTGGCTTGCTTCTAGTTCCAATTGCTAATTTCAATCTCAACAATTCTTCAAATGTTTCACAAACCTAGCTCTTGGTTCTTTGTCTCTAGACTAAATTTTATGAAAGGAAGCTGAGAGATAAAAAAAAATTTAGAAGTCTAGCTTTCAAAATAAGTATTCATATCCTCATTCTTCCTTCACTCAGAAAAAAAAAAAAGCCACAGCAAGTATTAAAAAAAATAAAATCATAAGGTTACCAGGATGTAAGCTAGTCTGTTCATAAGGAAAAAAGAAAACCTATATCAGTCTCTTCACATGCTCATATATCTGCAAGTGTTACCATATATCTTCAGAAAGCATATTTTAGAAGTCAGGAACAGATTTTTTTTTTTTTTATGAACAAGTTAACACCTTTCAGAAAAAAGGCTCAAGGCTTCATAAATTTGGGAGCTTATTATAAGACAAGGTTTTCCTGTTTCTTATTGTTGTTAGTGTTTACTTTATCTCAAAAAACAAGTATTGTTTTTTGTTTGCTTGTTTTTACTGTGGTATTTGATATACTTAGCCATATTGGAGGCAGAGAAGTCACTTTAGCTTGCTCAATGTCTAGAGCTTTTCTTATTTTATTAACCTTTTGAAATTAATCATGATGACTGATATTTTCATTGATTTTTTGAATATTGTTTTACCCTGATTAAAGTTCTTGAAATGGCAATATGGTACTTTTTTAAAGAGTTACCCAAAGAGTTCATGACCAGATTTTGCACTCTGGCATGGCTGATGTGTGCTAATGGGATGACAGATTGATGAGAGGTATTAATCAGTAGCTTGGCATAAACTGGTGGAGATGATAATGGAATGCACTAGTGCAACTGAGGTAGAAAAAAGAAATCACATAGTAAGAATATATACTCTAAAGAAGCAATTATCCTTTGAGGTTCTGATCAAAGCTTCCAGAAATAGCTTTCTATGCTTTGCTTTGTACCACACATCCCTACCATCCTGGCCATAACTGGTGTGATTGAGCACTACTCCCTTCTCCAAATACAGGCTGACCCGTGGCTTCTTACAGTAAACTTTTTTAGTGGAAGTTTTCACTACCGATTGGTAACTATGAAGCAAATAAGTCATTTATCTTTTGCACCTTTCGGGATTAAAAACAGCAGTGAGACCAAGGCAGAAGAGTGTCCTAGCAAAGAGATACAAAAAATCATGAAGCTTTGGAAATCATGAATGAGTAAAAATATGAAGCTGAGCGAAAGTAAGACAAGTTATTTAGAAGTGGCTGGAAGAGTATAAACCATAGAGACAAGAGTCATTGTGTCTCCATGAAAGCAGAGCGTTAGTGCAAAGACTTGCTGAGGCACATTCTGTACTGATACATGGCCTTTCATACCTGGGAAGTGTGGGAGTGAAGCCATTGCCATGATACTTTTACTTCCATAAATATTCTTATCCATTAACTTCATGTGCTCTGATCCTCTCTTCTCTGTCACCTTAAGGAATTAATGATAAGGTCGGGTGTGGTGGCTCACGCCTGTAATCCCAGCAGCTTGAGAGGCCGAGGTGGGCGGATCATGAGGTCAGGAGATCGAGATCATCTTGACCAACATGGTGAAACCCTGTCTCTACTAAAATACAAAAATTAGCTGGGCATGGTGGCATGTGCCTGTAGTCCCAGCTACTTGGGAGGCTGAGACAGGGGGATTGCTGGAACCTGGGAGACAGAGGTTGCAGTGAGCCAAGATTGCACCACTGCTCTCCAGCCTGGCGATGGGGCGAGACTCCATCTCAAAAAATAATAATAAATAATAATAATAAATAAATAAAAAGAATTGATGATAAAAACAAAATTTAATTTAATCTAACAATGTTAAACTTCTGCACCGGATCTGTGATAAAGTACCATTCTATCAGTCTGTATACTTATTTAATGAACAGCTATTTACTCACTCGTTCAATTATAACCACTGAATCACTCAATAATGAAGAGCCTACTGAATGGCATAAGCAGATATAGGTTAAAGGTTTCAGTTTTTGTACTTGAGGTATAGAACACAGACAAAGAAATATATATACACCGTGGGAAACTGCAGTGTGTTGAAAGTTGACATAGACTGTTATGAGAATACATGCAATGGGACACAAGTCCTTCTGAGGAGTGATGGAAGCATTTCTGAACCAGAGGACACTGAACTTACCTTTAAATGACATACAGTGGTCACTCAGTTGAAAAAGGAGAGTAAATGATTTCAAGGAGAGAGACTGCTGTAGAACATAACAGAGATGACAGCATGGCATGATTAAGAAATGGCAAGGAATTTTACTGCTGGGAAAAAAAGATGCAAGAAAGTTTGAATGGCAAGAAATAAGGCTTGATAGGCAGTGAAGAGCCATGGATGACAATCATGTATGTCATCCTCATGAGAACCAGAAAGAAGCACAAGAAAGATTGGTTCGTATATAGGAACACTTTTTTACATTATGCATTAAGAAAAAGACATTACTAACTTAACTAGCAACAAGTTAAAGCCAAAGTTTTGCAGATATTGTGAAAGATTACACCATCTTGTGAAAAATATTAGACATCTGACTTAATCTAAAGGAAATGTTTATAAGTTGTTAGTTAAAAATTGTGTTTTAAAGAATGCAAAATTTATAAATACTTAAGATTGGAGCATTTTTCAACCATTCAAAGCATCTTGATCTGCAGTGTTTCACAGTGGTCCATCATTCCAGAGAAGGCCTATATCTGGCTTCAGGGAACCCATCCATCAATGTGTGCACAGTTTGTAGGCAAAGATGTGCATTATGGGGGCTCATTATAACATCATTCGTGTTCATTGCCCTCAGCAAGACTAAGAACCAGACTGGGTTCAATATTCCATCTTCTCCTAATCTTTCACAGCCCTTCAAATGTTCTAGAATCCACTTACACAAGAGGCAGCCCATTTGATTCTTCAGCGACACTGATTACTAGGAAATCTTAGATTTGCCCTTTTGCATTTAATTTGTGTGAAAACATTGACCTCATCCTGACTCAGTAGGGGGTTCTCAAATCTTAAGAACCCCTGTGGCTGGGCACAGTGGCTCATGCTTGTAATCCTAGCACTTTGGGAGGCCAAGGCAGGTGGATCACCTGAGTTCAGGAGTTCAAGACCAGCCTGGCCAACATGGTGAAACCCTATCTCTACTAAAAATACAAAAAATTAACTGGGTGTGGAGGCAGATGCCTGTAATCCCAGCTACTTGGCAGGCTGAGATAGGAGAATCACTTGAACCCTAGAGGCAGAGGTTGCAGTGAGCCAAGATTGTGCCATTGCACTCCAGTCTGGGCAACAAGAGAGAGACTCTGTCTCAAAAAAAAAAAAAAAAAGAAAAAAAGAAAACAAAACCTCTGCTTAATTTTTTATCTTACTGCTTTGATATCTTTGTATCTCAAGTGTGCAGAATTAGGTTATCTTCCCCTCAATGCTTGGCACATTATTATCATCAATTGGTGCAAGGGTCCTCCACTCTTTGTTGTTTATTTTGATATGCTTCTCCTTTAGCCCTATGCCCATTTCTCCCACTTCCATATTCATTCTCATCCTTAACTTCTGATTGCCATTATAATTTTATCATGTATCATATTACTTCACTCTCTCCTTTAAGTTAATACATGATATTTCATATAATACTATAATGATATACTCATATAATATATGATGATAGGTATTTGTTATAATAATGGAGGGCTCCCATTATGTACAAATCCCAGATTAGTTAACTTTTATCCTAAAGATAAATATCAAAGTTGCCGCTACTTCTTGCTACAGTGAGGTTACCTGTAGATCTGGGTGATAGATTTTCTCCTGGATGTGGTATTGTTGAGACAAAAAGTGTATGCATAGGGGGTGTGAACTAATTACTGATGCTTTTCTCTCCAGAATGGGTGCACCAGTTCATTCTCCTACCTGTTGTCAACTTTTAAGCCGTGGTTGAGTGTATACTTCATTAAATTAAAGTACAATCATGAATTCTACCAAAAGGCATAAGGCATGACATTTAACCTGAAGACCTTACAAATTATTCTCTGCACAGAGACCTGAGGGAATGACTATATAATATATAGAAGACAAGATAGAAACATAGAAGCAGGTGGGCACATTATAACAGGAGGGACAAATCTGACCCATTCTATTTTTGTAAATAAAGCTTTATTTTAACATAGTCACACCCATTCATTTGTTACTTGTGGCTGCTTTTGTAGTACAATGGTGTGAGTTGAGTAAGTTGGGGCAGAGAATGTTTGACCCACAAAGTTGAAAATATTTACCTTTTTTTTTGAATAAGTTTGCTGACCCTGCATATGTGAATACAAAATATACACTATTAATCATATGCTAGAGTCCTCCACCCAGAAACTACTCCAAGAAAAATTATTTGCCAATGATTTCCTTTATTTCAAAACAGCAATGGTAAATATTTATATATCACCCTATAGTTTACAACGTTATTTTTATATTCCAGTTTCCTTAGGTAAATTATTCATGCCATTTTTAATGCCAATTTATTTTTGTATGTATTATGAACCAAGCATATTGCTTGACACTACAGAGTCCGTAGTCCACTGCTAGTAACCAGAGATAAAAAAAAAACACATTCTATTAATCTCAATTCTTCTACATCTAAGTCAATCTCCTCTTGTTTTCTCCTCAGTATAAATGGAAAACTCTTCTGAGTCCTGAAGAGATAACAGGAGTGCTGTTAAGCACTCCTCATTTTCTTAAGCATCAAAACTTTAAGATACCTAGAATTAGATATTAGGCTGATTTTCTCTCACTTACAGTCTGAAATTCAAAAAGCACTGAACGAAATGCTTTGCGGGGGGAGGAGCCAAGATGGCTGAATAGGAACAGCTCCAGTCTACAGCTCCCAGCGTGAGCGATGCAGAAGGCGGGTGATTTCTGCATTTCCATCTGAGGTACCGTGTTCATATCACCAGGGAGTGCCAGACAGTGGGCGCAGGTCAGTGGGTGAGCGCACCGTGCCCCAGCCGAAGCAGGGGCGAGGCATTGCCTCACTTGGGAAGTGCAAGGGGTCAGGGAGTTCCCTTTCCAGGGGTGACAGATGGCACCTGGAAAATCGGGCCACTCCCACCCGAATACTGTGCTTTTCCAACGGGCTTAGGAAACGGTGCACCAGGAGATTATAGCCTGCACCTGGCTCAGAGGGTCCTATGCCCACGGAGTCTCGCTGATTGCTAGCACAGCAGTCTGAGATCAAACAGCAAGGCGGCAGCCAGGCTGGGGGAGGGGCGCCTGCCATTGCCCAGGCTCGCTTAGGTAAACAAAGCAGCCAGGAAGCTCAAACTGGATGGAGCCCACCACAGGTCAAGGAGGCCTGCCTGCCTCTGTAGGCTCCACCTCTAGGGGCAGGGCACAGACAAACAAAAAGACAGCAGTAACCTCTGCAGACTTAAATGTCCCTGTCTGACAGCTTTGAGGAGAGCAGTGGTTCTCCCAGCATGCAGCTGGAGATCTGTGAATGGGCAGACTGCCTCCTCAAGTGGGTCCCTGACCCCTGACCCTTGAGCAGCCTAACTGGGAGGCACCTCCCATCAGGGGCAGACTGACACCTCACACGGCTGGCCGGGTACTGCAACAGACCTGCAGCTGAGGGTCCTGTCTGTTAGAAGGAAAACTAACAAACAGAAAGGACATCCACACCAAAAACCCATCTGTACATCACCATCATCAAAGACCAAAAGTAGATAAAACCACAAAGATGGGGAAAAAACAGAGCAGAAAAACTGGAAACTCTAAAAAGCAGAGTGCCTCTCCTCCTCCAAAGGAATGCAGTTCCTCACTAGCAACGGAACAAAGCTGGATGGAGAATGACTTTGACGAGCTGAGAGAAGAAGGCTTCAGGCAATCAAATTACTCAGAGCTATGGGAGGATATTCAAACCAAAGGCAAAGAAGTTGAAAACTTTGAAAAAAATTTAGAAGAATGTATAACTAGAATAACCAATACAGAGAAGTGCTTAAAAGAGCTGATGGAGCTGAAAACCAAGGCTTGAGAACTACGTGAAGAATGCAGAAGCCTCAGGAGCCAATGCGACCAAATAGAAGAAAGGGTATCAGCGATGGAAGATGAAATGAATGAAATGAAGCAAGAAGGGAAGTTTAGAGAAAAAACATAAAAACAAACGAGCAAAACCTCCAAGAAATGTGGGACGATGTGAAAACACCAAATCTACGTCTGATTGGTGTATCAGAAAGTGACGGGGAGAATGGAACCAAGTTGGAAAACACTCTGCAGGATATTATCCAGGAGAACTTCCCCAATCTAGCAAGGCAGGCCAACATTCAGATTCAGGAAACACAAAGAATGCCACAAAGATACTCCTCGAGAAGAGCAACTCCAAGACACATAATTGTCAGATTCACCAAAGTTGAAATGAAGGAAAAAATGTTAAGAGCAGCCAGAGAGAAAGGTCGGGTTACCCTCAAAGGGAAGCCCATCAGACTAACAGCAGATTTCTCGGCAGAAACCCTACAAGCCAGAAGAGAGTGGGGGCCAATATTCAACATTCTTAAAGAAAAGAATTTTCAACCCAGAATTTCATATCCAGCCAAATTAAGCTTCATAAGTGAAGGAGAAATAAAATACTTTACAGACAAGCAAATGCTGAGAGATTTTGTCACCACCAGGCCTGCCCTACAAGAGCTCCTAAAGGAAGTGCTAAACATGGAAAGGCACAACCGGTATTAGCCACTGCAAAATCATACCAAAATGTAAAGACCATCGAGACTAGGAAGAGACTGCATCAATTAACGAGCAAAATAACCAGTTAACATCATAATGACAGGATCAAATTCACACATAACAATATTAACTTTAAATGTAAATGGACTAAATGCTCCAATTAAAAGACACAGACTGGCAAATTGGTTAAAGAGTCAAGACCCATCAGTGTGCTGTATTCAGGAAACCCATCTCACATGCAGAGACACACATAGGCTCAAAATAAAAGGATGGAGGAAGATCTACCAAGAAAATGGAAAACAAAAAAAAGGCAGGGGTTGCAATCCTAGTCTCTGATAAAATGGACTTTAAACCAACAAAGATCAAAAGAGACAAAGAAGGCCATTACATAATGGTAAAGGGATCAATTCAACAAGAAGAGCTAACTATCCTAAATATATACGCACCCAATACAGGAGCACCCAGATTCATAAAGCAGGTCCTGAGTGACTTAGACTCCCACACATTAATAATGGGAGACTTAAACACCACACTGTCAACATTAGACAGATCAACGAGACAGAAAGTCAACAAGGATACCCAGGAATTGAACTCAACTCTGCACCAAGCTGACCTAATAGACATCTACAGAACTCTCCACCCCAAATCAACAGAATATACAGTTTTTTCGGCACCACACCACACCTATTCCAAAATTGACCACATACTTGGAAGTAAAGCTTTCCTCAGTAAATGTAGAAGAACAGAAATTATAACAAACTATCTCTCAGATCACAGTGCAATCAAGCTAGAACTCAGGATTAAGAATCTCACTCAAAACCGCTCAACTACATGGAAACTGAACAACCTGCTCCTGAATGACTACTGGGTACATAATGAAATGAAGGCAGAAATAAAGATGTTCTTTGAAACCAACGAGAACCAAGACACAACATACCAGAATCCCTGGGACACATTCAAAGCAGTGTGTAGAGGGAAATTTATAGCACTAAATGCCCACAAGAGAAAGCAGGAAAGATCCAAAATTGACACCTTAACATCACAATTAAAAGAACTAGAAAAGCAAGAGCAAACACATTCAAAAGCTAGCAGAAGGCAAGAAATAACTAAAATCAGAGCAGAACTGAAGGAAACAGAGACATGAAAAACTCTTCAAAAAATTAATGAATCGAGGAGCTGGTTTTTTGAAAGGATCAACAAAATTGATAGACAGCTAGCAAGACTAATAAACAAAAAAAGAGAGAAGAATCAAACAGATGCAATAAAAAATGATAAAGGGGATATCACCACTGATCCCACAGAAATACAAACCACCATCAGAGAATACTACAAACACCTCTACGCAAATAAACTAGAAAATCTAGAAGAAATGGATAATTTCCTCAACACATATACTCTCCCAAGACTAAACCAGGAAGAAGTTGAATCTCTGAATAGACAAATAACAGGAGCTGAAATTGTGGCAATATTGAATAGCTTACCAACCAAAAAAAGTCCAGGACCAGATGGGTTCACAGCTGAATTCCACCAGAGGTATAAGGAGGAACTGGTCCCATTCCTTCTGAAACTATTCCAATCAATAGAAAAAGAGGGAATCCTCCCTAACTCATTTTATGAGGCAAGCATCATCCTGATACCAAAGCCGGGCAGAAACACAACCAAAAAAGAGAATTTTAGACCAATATCCTTGATGAACATTGATGCAAAAATCCTCAATAAAATACTGGCAAACCGAATCCAGCAGCACATCAAAAAGCTTATCCACCATGATCAAGTGGGCTTCATCCCTGGGATGCAAGGCTGGTTCAATATACACAAATCAATAAATGTAATCCAGCATATAAACAGAACCAAAGACAAAAACCACATGATTATCTCAATAGATGCAGAAAAGGCCTTTGACAAAATTCAACAATGCTTCATGCTCAAAACTCTCAATAAATTAGGTATTGATGGGACGTATCTCAAAATAATAAGAGCTATCTATGACAAACCCACAGCCAATATCATACTGAATGGGCAAAAGCTGGAAGCATTCCCTTTGAAAACTGGCACAAGACAGGGATGCCCTCTCTCACCACTTCTATTCAACATAGTGTTGGAAGTTCTGGCCAGGGCAATTAGGCAGGAGAAGGAAATCAAAGGTATTCAATTAGGAAAAGAGGAAGTCAAATTGTCCCTGTTTGCAGATGACATGATTGTATATCTAGAAAACCCCATTGTCTCAGCCCAAAATCTCCTTAAGCAACTTCAGCAAAGTCTCAGGACAAAAAATCAATGTACAAAAATCACAAGCATTCTTATACACCAATAACAGACAAACAGAGAGCCAAATCATGAGTGAACTCCCATTCACAATTGCTTCAAAGAGAATAAAATACCTAGGAATCCAACTTACAAGGGATGTGAAGGACCTCTTCAAGGAGAACTACAAACCACTGCTCAAGGAAATAAAAGAGGATACAAACAAATGGAAGAACATTCCATGTTCATGGGTAGGAAGAATCAATAACGTGAAAATGGCCATACTGCCCAAGGTAATTTACAGATTCAATGCCATCCCCATCAAGCTACCAATGACTTTCTTCACAGAATTCGAAAAAACTACTTCAAAGTTCATATGGAACCAAAAAAGAGCCCGCATCGTCAAGTCAATCCTAAGCCAAAAGAACAAAGCTGGAGGCATCACACAACCTGACTTCAGACTATACTACAAGGCTACAATAACCAAAACAGCATGATACTGGTACCAAAACAGAGATATAGATCAATGGAACAGAACAGAGCCATCAGAAATAATGCCGCATATCTACAACTATGTGATCTTTGACAAACCTGAGAAAAACAAGCAATGGAGAAAGGATTCCCTATTTAATAAATGGTGCTGGGAAAACTGGCTAGTCATATGGAGAAAGCTGAAACTGGATCCCTTCCTTACACCTTATACAAAAATCAATTCAAGGTGGATTAAAGACTTAAACATTAGACCTAAAACCATAAAAACCCTAGAAGAGAACCTAGGCATTACCATTCAGGACATAGGCATGGGCAAGGACTTCATGTCTAAAACACCAAAAGCAATGGCAACAAAAGCCAAAATTGACAAATGGGATCTAATTAAACTAAAGAGCTTCTGTACAGCAAAAGAAACTACCATCAGAGTGAACAGGCAACCTACAAAATGGGAGAAAATTTTCTCAACCTACTCATCTGACAAAGGGCTAATATCCAGAATCTACAATGAATTCAAACAAATTTACAAGAAAAAAACAAACAACCCCATCAAAAAGTGGGCAAAGGACATGAACAGACACTTCTCAAAAGAAGACATTTATGCAGCCAAAAAACACATGAAAAAATGCTCACCATCACTGGCCATCAGAGAAATGCATATCAAAACCACAATGAGATACCATCTCACACCAGTTAGAATGGCAATCATTAAAAAGTCAGGAAACAACAGGTGCTGGAGAGGATGTGGAGAAGTAGGAACAATTTTACACTGTTGGTGGGACTGTAAACTAGTTCAACCCTTGTGGAAGTCAGTGTGGCGATTCCTCAGGGATCTAGAACTAGAAATTCCATTTGACCCAGCTGTCCCATTACTAAGTATACATCCAAAGGACTATAAATTATGCTGCTATAAAGACACATGCACACGTATGTTTATTGCAGCATTATTCACAATAGCAAAGACTTGGAACCAACCCAAATGTCCAACAATGATAGACTGGATTAAGAAAATGTGGCACATATACACCATGGAATACTATGCAGCCATAAAAAATGATGAGTTCATGTCCTTTGTAGGGACATGGATGAAATTGGAAATCATCATTCTCAGTAAACTATTGCAAGAACAAAAAACCAAACACCACATATTCTCACTCATAGGTGGGAATTGAACAATGAGAACACATGGACACAGGAAGGGGAACATCACACTTTGGGGACTGTTGTGGGGTGGAGGGAGGGGGGAGGGATAGCATTGGGAGATATACCTAATGCTAGATGACGAGTTGGTGGGTGCAGCGCACCAGCATGGCACGTGTATACATATGTAACTAACCTGCACATTGCGCACATGTACCATAAAACCTAAGGTGTAATAATAATAAATAAATAAATAAATAAATCAAGTAAGAAAGAAATGCTTTTGCTTACTCAGTGAAGAGCAAAAACCTCAAGCTGACCTGAATTGATGTGAGGCTATTCATACTTTGTTTATCCCTTCTGTTGTAAAGGTCCATATATTCCACTCCATATATATATTTGATTGTAGGGTACTACCCATGACACATTAGTTAAGGCAAATACACATTATACCTCCTTTTAAAGTCTGAAATATTCTGAATTCTAAAACAAAATCCAGTTCCAAACTTTTTGAACATTGAGATGTGACTTGTTGGTGCAGGAAAGGGAGCCAAAGTAGAAATTACTTTACACTTTTGAGCTGTGTAGGGCAGGAGGCAGCACAGTGCCCTCCCTTCCTCCACACTGACCACTCTCCCCCACTTTATCCAACACACACCCCTACAAACACACATCCATACACACCAAAGGGTAATCTTGACAAATAAGTGGTAAATGTAAGATTTAGAGTGAGAACTGATAACCGGTTTGAGGATGATGAGATCAACCTTTGAAATCCACTAGAACTTTCCTAATGTTTCTTCATAAGAATGGAAAGAAAATTGCTTACTCTATGCTAGGTACTATGCCATATCCCAAGCAGTTGCAGATGTGTGTCTTCAGCTGGAATTCCTTCACAGTTTTTGAGACTAGGACTAGTTATCCAAACATATACTGGACTATATACTATATAAAAGAAAGATCACCTGATTGAGAGTCAGGAAAGCTTAATTAACCTGTGATTTGCCACCGACTAGCTATGTGATTTAGCAGTCCCTATACCCTCCTTATGTCTTGATTTTAGTTGTCAAATTCATCTATTCACTCATCCCCCAAAAATGTATTGAGTACAGTAATCTACCATATAATGATGGATTTGTGTTGTATGAACTCCAAAGCTTTTTCTAGCTCCAACATTCTCATGTTGAAAGAATTGCTTGGTAAACCATGATATAACTACCACCAAGAATTTTTTTTTTTGAGATGGAATCTCCCTGTCTTTCTCTGCTGCTCAGGTTGGAGTGCAGTGGTGCAATCTCAGCTCACTGCAACCTCCCCTTCCTGGGTTCAAGTGATTCTCCTGCCTCAGCTTCCTGAGTAGCTGGGATTACAAACGCCTGCCACCATACCCAGCTAAATTTTGTATTCTTAGTAGAGATGGGATTTCATCATGTTGGCCAGGCTGCTCTTGAACTTCTGACCTCAGGTGATCTGCCCTCCTCGGCCTCCCAAAGTGCTGGGATTACAGGCGTGAGCCACCTAGAATCTTTAATGAATAGTTTACTATATTTGTTTCATCATGTATTATATTTGTATGTATACATATGTATACACATACATACATATGTATACACACATACATGCACATACAAACCTGTACCTATACATAGACACACCCTTGTAACTACACACACACATACAAACACACACGTGTGTACCTATCTATTCTTCTGTTTATACACCTTTCCATCTTACTATTTTTATGTCATCCTATTAATTTTGTAAGGTATGGATTGCAATTAAAATAAGAATGTTCTAACTTGCTTCACTGTCTCCTTTAAGTTAAATAATCAGTTCCTTATATATACAAATATATAAGCTATTTAAGAAAAGCATCACAGGAGTGACAGGTTATAGCTCCTTCTAAGAAAATCAAGAACTGGGGAAATTGGGAAATAGTAGAGGGCAAGAGGACAGTTCACCTGAAACAGCATTAGTCAGCAAGGGGAAAAAAATTGTATATACATATACACACAGAGGCAGAAATTGTATATACATATATATTATATATATAAAACATATATACATGTATATATGTATATGTATAATTATATGCATATATTTATATAATTATGTTTCTGTATTTATGTATATATGTGCATATATATTTAAAATTCAAGAGAGCTTAAATAACGTGACATCAACATACTTTTACCTTGTTTTGCCATGACCTTTATATTTAAAATGAGTTGACATATAGTGCTTCAAAAAGCAGTCTCTGGGACATAAGACCTAATTTTACACTCACGATTCATACACAGTCTCCTTGCCCACTACCCACTCACAATTTGTCTTACATCCATATTTAGCTCTTCAGGGGTTTCTCTAAATAGCTTTCTAAGATCATATCAATTAATCAATACCCATTTGAGGTAGGCTCATTACCATTTCTACACTTGAGGAAACAAGTGTAAAAAGGTCAAGTACAGACATAGCCAAAGTCACCTCACTTGAAACTGAAAGAGAACCTTTTATATTTGTTCCATTGGTATGCTTCTATAATCTCTGTTTTAAATATACATGTGCCTTACTGAGAAAGAGTTAAAATTCAGAGTTCAACCAAACATTCTTAGTGTGTGATCTATGATAGCTGAGGCCTCAGACAATTTAAGAAGTTGGGAAAAGAGACTCTGAAACCTGTTCTTAGGAACCTAAGATAGAATCTTCAAAAGTTTTAGATATGTGAACTGAATAACCAGAATATATTCAACATTTTTCTGCCATCCTTTGAAAACTCTTCTTTCTACTTTTGAAGCACTCCCAACTACATAGTAGTTGGCAGAGCTCATCCCTTTTTATATTGCCTGAAATAGCAATATTCATTTTCCAGCTGCAAGGCCAGCTCAGGTGTGGTACATAAGCTGGCTATAGCCAATCAATCGAGTGCATCCATTTCAGATGTTGAAATCCAGATATTGAACCAATAATTATGTAAACAAATGGTTATGGAGACTAATTTCTAGTGATGGTGGTAGTGGTATTTGCAAGCAGTTGCTAGGGTGCAATAGTTAAGACTGTACTTAAGTATCATCTTCTGTACTTAAGACAGTGTCTAGAGACTGTGGAATTGGTTGAATAAACCATATTGTTCTGTGGCAAGGACAGCAATGTCATCACACAAGTTCTCAGGCATGTTTTTGGCCAAGGAACAGATATTTAACTAACCCTCTTTTGTTCCTTACCATTTTCTGAGCCTGTTTTTTTTTTCTTTTCTCTTGATCTTATAAGCTACTTAATATCTCTCTTATAAATCCGTATTTATAATCTACTTAAATCAACTTGAGTAAGTTTTTGTTCAATATGTTAAGAATTCTGATTGACAAAATAATTGGAATAAGTAGTAGTTTCAGATGCAAATCTTCAGAAATATGGTGTATTAGTATTCTGTGGCTGCCATGAGAAATTGACAAAAATTTAGCAACTTAAAATAACATTCATGTATTATCTCATAATTCTGTAGGTCAGAACCACTGGTACAGTGTGGCTCAGCTGGGCCTCTCCTTAGAGTTTCACAATGCTGAAATAAAAGCGTTGGCAGCACAGCCTTCCTTTCTGGAGGCTCTGGACAAGAATCTGCTTCCAAGCTCATTCAGGTTATTGACTCGAGTTCAGTTTCTTGAGGTTGTGGGACTGAGGTTCCCGTTTGCTTACTGGCTGTTTACCTGAGACTGGTCTTTGCTCTTAGTGGCATCTGCATTCCTTCTCTTGCTTTCCATGTGGTTAATCTGCATTAACCATCTGCATAATCTGCTCTTTAAAATAAAAACAGCATCCATTTACAGTTGCCAGAAACCCTACTGGGCTGAGATCAGAGACCCCTGTTGTTTGGTGTTCAGAGATAAACCTGACCTGCTGGTTCTTCAGTAAGCATGCTGGTCTCCTGAGCTACTCCCTATGGTTTCTTCCCCCTCTCTCTTACTACTGCCTTTGTGTGTTGAATATACTTACATGGTTGTTGGTGTGTGAAAGCCTCACAATAAACCATGAATTTGTAAGCATTTAATTGGTCACTGAGTCATCGTGAAAATTCCTGGCCCAGGTGGGAGTTAGCACAACTAGGCCTATTCAAACCTGACACAAGAGGCCTGGAGGGGAGAAATTATACAATTGTAGGCCTCTCCTACTATATGTGAAGTAGTATCATAGCAGGACAAGCTGCAGACAAAACCTCTCAGACACCGAGTTGTAGAAGGAAGGGCTTTATTCAGCTGGGAGCATCGGCAAGCTACTGCCTTAAAATCCAAGCTCCCCAAGTGCACAACTTTTGTCCCTTTTAAGGGCTCACAATGAGGGAAGAGAGAGATCCTCTCATATTATTTTATATTGTTTTATACTCAGTACCTGTTTAAACAAAACAAAACAAAAAACAAAAAACAAGGAAGTAAAATGAAAGATAGGTAGCCTGGCACCAGGCCCGAAACCAGGCCTGGGCCTGCCTGGCCTAAACCCAGTAGTTAAAAATCAACTCATAACTTAGAAACCAATGTTATTCATAGATTCCAGACATTGTAAAGAACATTGTGAAACTCCCTGCTCTGTTCTGTTCCACTCTGACCACCAGTGCATGCAGCCCCTGTCACGTACCCCCTGCTTGCTCAAATCAATCATGACCCTTTCATGTGAAATCCTTAGAGTTGTGAGCCCTTAAAAGGGACAAGAATTGCTCACTCGAGGAGCTTGGATTTTAAGGCAGTAGCTTGCCAATGCTCCCAGCTGAATAAAACCCTTCCTTCTACAACTCGACGTCTTGAGAGGTTTTGTCTGCGGCTCATCCTGCTACATTTCTTTGCTCTCTGACCAGGAAGCAAGGTGACCGATGGACAGCTGAGGCAGCCCCTTAGGTGGCTTAAGCCTTCCCTGTGGAGTGTCCCTGTGGGGGACTCCAGCCAGCCTGAGTGACGTGATCGAAAGAGAGCTCCCAGGTAGGCAATTGCCCCAGAGGAACACCTCACCAGAGCAGCATGTAGCAGGCCCCTGTGGAGGATTAACACAGTGGCTAAACACCAGGAAGGAACTGGCACTTACAGTCCAGATATCTGGAACTTGGTAAGACTAGTCTTTGGAACTTGCCCCACTCCATCTGAGTGGAAGCATGGCCTGATCACCCATGGCATGCCTGCATTGGCACTTTTGTTCTGGTTTTGACTTGGCTTGACTTGGTAAGACTAGTCTTTGGAACTTGCCCCACTCCATCTGAGTGGAAGCGTGGCCAGATCACCCACGGCATGCCTGTATTGGCACTTTTGTTCTGGTTTTGACTTGACTTGAATTGCTGGATACTTTGGTTTTGGTTTTGACTTGGCTTGAATTTTCTGGTACTCAGATTTTGAATTTCATGATTTTAGTTTGGTATAAATGGTAAAAGTGTGTGTGTGTGCCCTTTTTACCTGTGTTTTGTTTTGTGGTGTGCGTGTGGTGTGAGCGTGGTGTTTTGTCTTGAAGCAGCATGGGTCAGGCACAAATAAGCCCACCCCACTAGGAACAATGTTGAAAAATTTTAAGAAAGGATTTAAGGGAGATTATGGTGTTACTATGACACCAGGAAAACTTAGAATTTTGTGTGAAATAGACTGGCCAGCATTAGAGGTGGGTTGGCCATCAGAAAGAAGTCTGGACAGGTCCCTTGTTTCAAAGGTATGGCACAAGGTAACCTGTAAGCCAAGGCACCCAGACCAGTTTCCATATATAGACTGTTACAACTGGTTTTAGACCGCCTTCCCCACCACAGTAGTTAAGAGAACAGCAGCATAAGTGGCTGACAGAGGCAAGGAAAGACCAGCAGAGAGAAAAAGAGACCATCTATACTAATTCCAAGTTAATTTAGACTAAACAAGGTCTTATTAATAGCAGAGGATAATTGAAATCCCAAACTTAAAAGGTTTTCAACTAAAGTGAAGTTTGCTGAAAGTTAACAGTGTAACATGTGTTATGGTAACTTCTAATCTTGTGGTTTTAGACAGTCTAGTCCAAAGACATAAAGAAAGTTCACTTAAAAAAAACAAAACGAAACAGGAATGGTTATCCGCAAAAAAAAAAAAAAAAAAAAGGAAAGAAAAGGGGGGAGGCAGAATTTATGTAAAAAGAGTGTTATATAGTAAATTCAGGTCCTGAAATATATTAACTGGTTGTTTAAAGAAAAAAAATGTTTTTAATAAGTCAGAAAGTTGAGACATGTTGAACAAGTGCAAAGTCGTGAAAGAAAAAATGTTATACAAAAAATTTATGCAAAAAATGTTGTATAATTTAAAAGTAATAAGGCCTCTCACATACTATTAAAAAAAAAAACAGTTTATGTGCAAGGTTTATAAGAAAAGCAAAATATACCTTTGGTAAAAAGATTATAAAGGGGCATAAAGATGTGGATTTTTACCTACATTAAAAGGTTAAAAAAATTATTGTTTTGAAAGTTTAAGCAAGTTTTAAAACATTAACTGTAAAAAAAATTCTGTGTGTAAACATATTAACTAAAGTTAAAAAGGTATCATCCGGTTTTTCTGTGGACTGGACATTAAAGTAAAAATGCAACAAGTTTTTCTTAAAGCATAAACCTGCTCTTTAACAAAAATTATAAAAGGTTAAAAAGAGTCTATAAAATATTACCTTATGGTCAAACATAAAAAATTAGATAAATACATCTACAAGGTTTTATTAAAATTAAGTTTAACATTAATAACACACTAATATAAAGGTAAAATTTAACTTATTTGGTATAAAAATCATACAAAAAGCATTATTAAATATAAAATGGTGTTTAGCTTTCTTTGGTCTAAAAACTAATAAAAATAGGTGCTAAAAGAAACATTCATTTTACTAGAGGATCATAGAAGTTAAGGACTTAAAACAAACTTTGGCAATTAAGACAGCGTACCAAGATGCAAATGCCTGGTTTAAATGGATCAAATATTCCATCTGCACGTTAAACAAAAGCAATTGTTATGCTTGTGCACATGGCAGGCCAGAGGCCCTGACTGTCCCCCTTCCACTAAGGTGGTCCTCCAGTAGACCAGGGATGGGCTGCATGGTAGCTTTTTTCCAGGATTCTACAGCCTGGAGTAATAAGTCATGCCAAGCTCTCTCTGCTATATCCCGAAGTCCCTGCGGGTCAGCCCCCAAGGGCCATCCAGTTTCTGTATCCCAACACTAAGTTCACTTTGTGTCTCTTACAGCAGGGAGGAGACTTAGCATTTCTTGGAGACCTGAAGGGATGCAGTGAGCTTAAGAATTTTCAAGAGCTTATCAATCAGTCAGCCTTGTTTTTTTAAATGGTTTGACATCACAGGTGGGATCTAAAGTAGACCTCCAGTGACTTCCAGGAGCACTGAGTGACCAAACAAATATACCCACCAGGGCCCATTGGGGAGATTTAGCTCTCTCAGCAACTGGGGTCATAGGTGAGTGCTTGCTTGGATTCAAGCTCCCCACAAATTTGTGCTTTGAGCAATCAAATTTATTTGTGCAATGATTTATTGAACTGCTTCCAGGATCAAATTGGATTGGATAATTAGCTGGATTGGATTTAGAGGCCTCAGGTAGGTAACTTTTGAAAATGGATTGTTCCAAGTCTAAAAAGTATGGGACTCTAGAAAGGTGGGACTTGACTTTCTGGAATACCAACTAATTTTATATACAAAATATATGGACTTCAGTACCTGTGTACTTTGGGAAAAATGGTTAACCTTACTAAGGACAACTCATTAGAATTACAATGACCACAGTAGGGAAATTTTAACCTAGATTAAAATTATTCACTTGTGAGGTGCATTTGAAAAAGGATCAAAAATGCCACAAAAGTAATGGGATGTAGTTTTTAATTGGTGTAGCATAGGCATCAGAGATTTGATGAATCAAAGACTGACTCTTCAAAATGATCCTTACAGAAGGCAAATGAAATAGTCAAAAGTGTTAGCCATCTGGGCATAAAATCTTGTTCCATTGATCAGAAAAACAATTTGGATCCAGATATTCTTTAATAAGTTGGTGAATTTACATTACAATAGCTGGCACATGGCTAAATTTTTAAAGTGAGAGCTATAAGACTTGTTTCTGTTTATATGTTTATGCATGTCTGTATGTTTAATATATATGTATAGTACTTTTTTCTATCCCCTGATGATATTGCCAAATTAATTTATAAAGGAGCTCTATTTAATTGGTTTTAAGAAAAATAAATTCTTATATAAATCAAGTATTCTCTCAGCAAAATAAGAACTAACTCAAATGCTTTTCAAATTCATGTGAATTGAATTATCTTTGATAAATATTGCTGGTGTAATTAAAATAGGCTAGTCTTAGAGTTGTCAGTATTAAATATAGTCCAAACACACAACTTTTATCTGTATTAGATGTTTAAGACCATAAAACTGTAAGTTTGTCTATTACTTCATGTATATCAAGCACAGCATAAAATTTTTTTAAAAAGTATTTAAATTTTTGATCTTGCTTTCATGATGACAGCCTAACATGCAAATGCAGGAAAAATAGTTAACAAGGAAATAATCTGATGCTATCTAACTTTGTTTTGTATCAGTGTGCCTACTTAAAAATAGCTTCCCAAATAAATATGGAAACTTAAACTTTTAGAGTTTTGCTAAATTAAGTTAAAATATGGATATTCATTGAATATCTGGGTCATTTCCAAAAAAAGCAAAATACTGAAACATTAATTGCTGAATATAAGTTTAAGTTTATATAGTTTTGGCATCTTATTTTCAATATGGCATAGAGAAGCTAAATATATCTGGGTCTATTAATAAATATTAAAAATTAAACTTTGAGGTAGCCATATACTTCTGGAAATCATGACATGGTGTTTATCTACAGTATGCTGATTCACAATTGCTAAGATTCAGATTCTAATTAATATATTGTAATTAAAACTAGAAAAATAAGAGAGACAACTCCTTATGAGGGGAAAGTATAACATGTTTTTGGTAGGTAATGCTTACATAAAATATATGTTTTTGTTACAGGAAAAAGACAGTAATTTTTGTCCTATAATAGTATGACTGAGTGATTCAAAGTAAGAGGAAAAAAGTGTAGAATAAATAACTGAAGGGATAAAAGAAGGTTTAAAGTTTTATGGAAGGTAAATCTTGTGAAAGGAATTTTTGATGTGATCAAGCTGGCTAAGATTAGAAAGAAATTATTTGTAAATTTTCCCTAGACATGGAGCATTAATATTAAAAGCACACTGATGCAAAACTAGAATTTTTTTCTGTTACAACAACAAGTTTTTTTAAGAGTATTGGTCTGCTCTTAATAGGAAACTGTGGAAGGTTTTCTTTACCTTTTTAGGTAATTAGCCTAGGAAAAAAAGATTCTTTGTTTTACCAAAATAATTTCCTTTGCTTTCAGTTGTCTTCATTATACTTTTGATTTCTTAAGAAAACTGCGTTCTTTCTATTGATGAGGTAAGGTTTCTTATGCAACTATATAACTTTCTGTATTTGCTTTTGAAGTCTTTAAATTACCACTGGTTAGGTGAATGACTATTATTTCACAGTGACCTGTTATCCTATTTTGATCAAGTGTTTTAAAGTTTTTATATTTTGACAAACTTTTCGATATAAAACTCTAAATTAAGTCTTTTTCCTTGGCCTAGAATTAACTTTGATATATTTCAGGTGCATCCTTAGAACACTACTCAAAATGATATCTCTTCTAATAAAAATACAAATATAAGCCAATTGGGTTTTTTTGATACATTAAATTCTGTAGGGAGTATCATCAAGTAATAAGTAATACTAAACTTTCTCTGAGTTATATTTGCATAGTTGTATTAAAATATGTGTTCCAGATATTATATGAAATTCATATATATATTACAGTCCTAGTATAATGTTATCAGTCATAATTCTAATTATCTTAAAATATTGTATGCAACAGAAATACACAAATTTCCTTCTCAATTACATCATTATTGTGCCATTATTGTAATGAACTCTCATCAGATCTTTTTATCATGACCATTTAAAATCTCGTCATTCAGAGATAAATAATTGTTTACTCTGGTACTTTACTGAAAGCTATTGTAGGTAAGCTCTATAAGCCTAGAGTGTTTCATCACTGAGGATATTCATAGAAAGGACCCTAACAAGCACACATTTCTGATATCTTTAAGATCATACCATTGGACTGGATAATGAAGCAACTGATATGTTCCATAAAACTACTAACCCAACATCAATAAGAAAAAGAATTAATTGAATACTAAGAAAATGCCAGATTTTTCATGCTAAGTCAGCCAGTACCAAAATTGTTGATATGAAATTTGAATGAACTGTATAAGATTAACCCAAGACAAATAACCTATGATAATGTATTTAATAAGAAGTACTATCTGCCTAAATCGGAGAAGCAAAGCTGGTGTTTAAAAGGACATAAATGCAATGGTAAGCATTGACCCATGGAGAGCCTGGACAGCCACTTGGTCATTCTTGTGTCCTTAAAGCTCCCATTATTAAAAGTTCTGCACTGTATGACTCATAATGGAAGAGGTAAAAATTATAGAATTTATGAAAAAATATTGACGGCTGTTCTAAAATTGCTAAAATCATTTATAGTCAATATTCCATTCATCAAACTGATAATTTCTGTAAGACAATAAAAATCTCAGATGGCACATTTCCAGCACCTATTGGATCATTTGAAAATTTACAGATGGGTTTTATTTAACTGCCACCTTCAGTGCATGTTATTTAGTTGTATAAGCCTCCTCATGCAGAAAGGGTGATGCTGCAATAGTAATTAACAGGTTATTGGAAAATGCGTTTTATTTATGGGGAGTTGCTGGAGGAATCTCTGACAATGGAGGTACTCATTTCACTGGACAAGTTGTAAAACAGTTAGATAAGGTATTACAAACCAAATAGTATTAGGCAAAGCTTACTGAATCAATTGGATTGCTCCAAAGGTATTACTGATATGGCAATCAGATCCACTTCCACTGGAAAACATAGATTTATTTCCTTACAAAAGAATTGTGGTTAGGTATATGCCCCTAATAATAGAAACTCGTGTATTTCATACATAAGCTCTAACATGATTCAATATTTCAGGTTTTAATGCAGTATGCCAAAGTATATTTTCACCAGGTATAAGAAGATCTTCATGACTCACCAATTTACAACCAGACCTTTCATGATCCAGAACCCAGACAATGAGTTTTTGAAAGCAACTCAAACACAAAGTCAAGAGACTGCCCTTGAACCACTTTGGAAGGCACTATACCAAGTTCTTCTTACCCCCCATACAGCAATAAAACTCCACGGCTTGGATCCACTCCTTTCAGCCCAGGAGGGCCCCTCCAGACTCTTGGGACTGTACACTCACCGGAGATCTCAAGGTAAAATTGCCTAGAAAAGTTTCTCCTCAGAAGGGGATGACATCCTAGACATGGACAGCTTTCTGAAGATTATGGATTAAGATTTTTCCCTTCTTATGAAATCTTTGTCCCTTTTCCTCTCTTTCCTGTGTTTCTTTTCTGTTTATACATGAGAAAATAATGTAATAATTAAGATTTTATGATTAGTAGGTTCCAGGGGGAACTTAATTAAATGTTGGATATGTCACATTACACCTAAATCCTTACATGATCTTAGAGACTTTCTGGCTCACTCTTTAACAAATTTCATTGATCTTTCAAGTGCAATATCTGGTTCTTTCTATACAGTTAAGCTTTTACATGCACACATTCAGATTCCTTGTTTAAAACCAGCAGTAGGCAAAACATATAGTGAGGATTTTACAGTTAAATTTTGCCATAAATTTAGTAAGAAAACCAAAAGAAAGATAATTTGATTGTTTGTAAACAAACGTATAACCCAAATCCCTTGATTGCACATAGCCTGAAACCATGCAATGATTAAATAATGGAGCCTTAGATAAATATTACTAGTGCTTCTCTACTGATAACCCTGAATGCACAAGGCATCCCACAGGGAATAATCTGTTGTGCCCCTCCAAGATATATTTTTATCTGTGTAGGATTTAATGATCAACCATATGTGAGGGCAACTCTGTCTTAATAAATGGAAAACAAGGTTCAGTGTAGATTAGGGATTCTAAAAGTGGCTCTGTCACACCAAAACAACTTGGAAAAGGAACACTTCTTAATTTGCACTATGGAATAAAGATGTTTTGCCAACAGGCATAAATTCCTGTAAATGGGTATCTTTTGTTAGAATGCTTTTTCTATGGCTTGGTACAAACTTTAGCTATAGCACGACTCTACTGAAAATGCTATAGTTGCCCAGCAAACGTCTTAAACTTCTCTGGATAGAGTTGATTCAGGTAACAAGATTCCTTTGGACTATCTGTTGGCTTAGCAGTGGATATTGTGTGTGATAGCTAATTCTTATTGTTGTATTTGGAAAAATTTGTCTGATATAATAGAAACTCAATTGCAAGAAATCAACAAACTACTTGGTTAAAACAAGTAGATTCCTCTTCTGGATCATTTTTTATGTATTTGATTTTGATAGGTTCAATTTCTGTAGGCTCCTATTAAGAAGTATACTTCAGTATCTTCATATTATCCTTTTGATAGCCCTCATAATAGTCTCCCTGTTACATTGCTTTCTCTCAAGAGTCTTAAATGCTCTACTGCAGCCATCTGTTATACATCAAATTGTCTTACTACAGTTAGAATAATGAAAACATAAAGGGATTATAAAAATCATCCAACTGACCTAATGTTATGAATTTTTAATTTAATGCTGAGACCAAACAAGTCTGATACAATAACAGAGAGTGTCATCAATGCACAAATATTTGGTCACTCTCTTAAAGTTGAGAGGTGGAACAAAATAGAGAAATTGTTAAATCATACTAAATTTGGCCTGAGGTTGCCTCCATACTTTGAATTTGAATTCCTTTGTAGTGAATTGCAACCTAACTTAGTATGTAAACGAACTGCAACCTAACCAGGTGTATATTTTTGTACAAGTAGCTGTGTCTCAGCCAATCATAGCAGCCAACCTTCAGCCAACCACAGGCTGCCAACTGATTGCATCATGCCCAAATAAGTCAAATGCCCAGCTGGAGCCAATCAAGATGTTTCTGTACTTTCTTTTATCTGTCTATAAATACTGCCTGTCCACATTGCTGGGTGGAGCTTGCTGGAAGTCTGCTTGTTCTTTGCTCAAATGAACTCTGCTAAATTTAATTTGCCTCAGATGTTTTTTTATTTTTTATTTCTTTATAGCAAAAGGCAGAAAAACTGGAAGACAGAAATAGGAGGAACAAGGGCAACAAGAAGAAAAGAGTAACTAATATAACGGATATTAATCCAACTACATCAATAATTTTAAACAACAGTGGACTGAATGCACCAATTAAAAGACAGAAATTGTCAAAGTGGAACAAAATCCACAAATCAGTAACTGTATGTTGTTTATAAGAAGCCCATTTTAAATGTAAATGCACATAGAGATTAAAAGTAAAGGAATGGAGAAATGTATACCATGACAAAGCTAATAAAAAGAGAACAAGAGGAGCAATATTAGTTATTAGAGATAAAGAGGAGCCTTACATAGTCATAAAGAAGTCAATTCTACATAAGACATAAAAATCCTCAATGTATATGCACCTAACAACAGAGCATCAAAATACATGAGGCAAAAACTGATAGAACTGCAGGAATAAATAAATTAACCCACCATTATAGTTAGAGACTTCAATGCCTCTCTCTCAGAAATGGACAGATCCAAGAAATGATGAAGGGCATAGTTGAACTCATCATCATCATCATCATCATCATCATCATCATCAATTAACTGTATATAATGGGCATCTATTGTCTACTCAATCCAATAACAGCAGAATACATGTTATTCTCAAGCCCACATGGAACATTCACCAAACATAGACCACATTCCAGGCCATAAAATACATTTAACAAATTTAATAGAATAGAAATTATACAGTCTCTGCTCTCAGACAACAATGAAATTAAACTAGAAATCAATAATAAAAAGATACCTTAAAATGCCAAAATATTGGTGATTAAACAACACGCTTATAAATAACATATAGATCAAGGAATAAATCTCAAGAGAAATTTAAACATCTTTTGAGCAAATTAAATATGAAAACACAACTTATCAAAATTTTTGGGATGTGGGGAAAGTAGTACCTAGAAGGAAATTTATAGCACGGAATACATATATTAGAAAAGAAGAAAGATCTAAAATCAATCTTCTAAACTTCCACCTTAGGAAAATATAAAGGGAAGAGCAAATTAAATCCAAAGTAATCAGAAGAAAGGAAATAAGGAGAACAAGAGAAGAAGTCAATGAAATAGAAAATAGACAATTAATAGAGAAAATCAATAAAACCAAAGGTGGTTCTTTAAAAAAAATTAATAAAATTGATAAGCCTCTTGCTAGGCTAATTTTAAAAGGGAAGGCACAAATTTCTAATATCAGAAGTGAGAGAAGAAATATCATTATACACCTCATGTACATTAAAATGGTTATAATACTATGAACAACTTATGCCCACAAATTTGATAATCTACATGAAATGAACAAATTTTTTGAAAGACATAATATGCTACAACTCATAAGACCATCTGAATAGGCCTATATTTGTTAAATAAATTTAATCAATAATTAATAACCTTCCTAAAGAGAAAGCACCAGGCCCAGATAAGTTCACTGGTGAACTGTGCCAAACATTTAAGGAAGAAATCATACCAATTTGCTATAATGTCTTTCAGAATATAGAAGACAAAAGAACACTTCCTGCCTCATTCTACTAAGCTAACATTACCTTAATACCAAACCTATACAAAGAAATTAAAAGAAAGGAGAACTACGGACTGATATCTTTCATAAACACAGGTGCAAAAATCTCAAAAAATTAGCAAATCCATGCCAACAATTTATAATAATTCTATGCCACAGCCAAGTGGAATTTATCCCAGGTATGCAAAGCTAGCTCAACATTAAAAAATAAATTAATGTAATTCATTACATCAACAGGCTAAAGAGAAAAAATCACATGATCATATTTAATTGATGCAGAAATTACATTTGGAAAAAAAATCCAACACCTAATCATAACAAAAACTCCCAGCTAGCTAAGAATAGAGAGGAACTTCCTTAACCTGACCAAAAAGTATCTACAAAAAAACCTACAGCTAATATTATACTTAAGGGTGAGAAACTAGAAACTTTCCAACTAAGGTCAAGAACAAGACAAGGCTGTTGCCTCTTAGCAGCCCTTTTAAATTAGCTAATGGTAGTAAAGCCACAGGCTGCCAACTGATTAGTACTAGGATGCCTAGTACTAGGCATCCTAGCTATTGAGATAAAATAAGAAAAGAACATAAAAGGTATACGAATTGGGAAAGAGGAAGTAAAATTATCTTTGTTCACAGAGGAAGTGATAATCTATGTAGAAAATCCAAAAGAATAAATATTTTAAAAATCCTGGAACTAATAATCATAGCAAGATAGCAAAATATATGATTAATATACAAAGTTTAGTCACCTTCCTATATACGAGCAATGAACAAATAGAATTTCAAATTAAAAATATTAATACTGGCCTGGCACGGTGGCTCATGCCTGTAATCCCAGCACTCAATCCCAGCACTTTGGGAGACCGAGGTGGGCAAATCACGAAGTCAGGAGATCAAGACCATCCTGGCCAACAGGGTGAAACCCTGTCTCTGCTAAAACATAAAAAATTATCCGGGCATAGTGGCGCATGCCTGTAGTCCTAGCTACTCAGAGACTGAAGCAGGAGAATCGCTTGATCCCAGGAGGCAGAGGTTGTAGTGAGCCGAGATTGCGCCACTGCACTCTAGCCTGGCAATAGAGCAAGACTCCGTCTCAAAAAAAAAAAAAAAAAAAAAATATATATATATATATATATATATGTATATGTAGGCCTATATATATGTATATGTGTCTGTGTGTGTGTGTGTGTGTGCGTATATATATATATATTTTGTTTTTTTTGAAATCAGGCAGTTTCAGTCCTCCAACTTTGTTCTTCTCTTTTAATATTGGATTGGCTATTTGGGGTCTTTTGCCTCTCCAAGTAAACTTTAGAATCAGCTTGTCCATGTCTAAAAAATATTTTCGAGGGATCTTGATTGGAATTTTATTTTTTTATATATATATATTTATATATATATTTACATACATATATACACAGGCATCCCTCAAAACTGAAATACTTAGATATAAATCTAACAAAATATGTATAAGATTTATGTAAGGAAAACTACAAAACTCTGATGAAAGAAATCAAAGGAGAATTAAATACATTGAGATACATTCTATGTTCATGAATAGGAAGTCAATATTTTCAAGATGCCACTTTTTCCTGACTTGATCTATAGATCCAATAAAATTCCAATCAAAATCCCTCGAAAATATTTTTTAGACATGGACAAGCTGATTCTAAAGTTTACATGGAGAGGCAAAAGACTCCAAATAGCCAATCCAGAATTAAAAGAGAAGAACAAAGTTGGAGAACTGAAACTACCTGATTTCAATACATACTCTAAAGCTACCTTAATCAAGGCAGTGTGGTATTAGTAAAATAACAGACAAATAGATCAATGAAAAATACAGAGTCTAGAAATACACTCACATAAATATAATCAACCGATATTTGACCAAGGAACAAAGGCGATGCAATGAAGCAAAGACAGCCTTTTCAACAAATAGTTGGACATCCACATGCCAAAAAAAAAAAAAAAATGAAATCTAGACACAGACCTTACTTCCTTCACATAAGTTAACTGAAAGTGGATCAGAAACCAAAATGTACAACACAAAACTATAAAATTCGTAGAAAATAATGGGAGGATTTGTAAATCATCTTGGGTTTGGTGGTGACATTTTATATACAACATCAAAAGCATGATCCATGAAAGAACTGCTAAGTTAAGATGCCATTAATATTAAAATTTCTTACTCTATGAAAGATACTGTCAAGAAAGTAAAAAGACAAATCACTAACTGAGAGAAAATATCTTTAAAAGACACATCTGATAAAGAACTGTTTTTCAAAATATACAAAAAAACTGTTAAAACTCAACAAGTAAAGAAGCAACCCAATTTTTAAAATTGGCCAAAGATCTTAATAGACACTTCATCAAAAAAGATATGCAGATGGTTAATGAGCACATGAAAAGATGCTCCACATTATCATCCATGTCATCAGAGAAATGTGAACAAAAACAATAATGAAAAATCACTACATACCTATTAGCAAATGAGATACTACTACATACCCATGGCCAAAATCCAGAACACTGAAAATACCAAACGCTGAAGAGAACGCCAACTTTCATATGTTGCTGGTGTTGCTGGTGGGAATGCAACACTGTACAGCCACTTTGGAAGACACTTTGTCAACTTCTTAACAAACTAAACATACTTACCATACAACCCCAAAATTGTGTTCTTTAGTATTGATCCAAAGCAGCTGATAACTTATGTCCACACAAAAACTTGCATACAAATGTTTATAGTAGCATTATTTATAATTGACCAAACTTGGAAATAACCAAAATATACTTCAGTAGGCAAGTGGATAAACTGTGATACATCCAGGTAATTCAATATTATTCAGAGCTAAAAATAAATGAGCTATGAAGCCATGAAAAGACATGGCGGAAACAAATGCATATTACTAAGTGAGAGAAGCCAATCTGAAAAGGCTACATATTGTATTATTCCAAATATATGACGTTCTGGAGAAGACAAAACCATAAAGACAGTAAAAATATCAGTGGTTTCCCGAGGTCTGGGGCAAGAAGAGGGCAGGAAGGATGAATGGGCAGAACTCAGAGGATTTTTAGGGCAGTGAAATTGCTCTGTATGATACCTGTATTAGTCTGTTCTCATAATGCTATAATGAACTACCTGAGACTGCATAATTTATAAAGAAAAGAGGTTTAATTGGCTCACAGTTCCACAGGCGGTACAGGAGACATGGCTGGGGAGGCCTCAAGAAACTTACAATCATGATGGAAAATGAAGGGGAAGCCATCAAGTCTTACATGTTGGGTGCAGGAGGAAGAGAGAAAGAGAGAGAAGGGGGAAGTGCTGTGCAATTTCAAACAACCAGATCTCGTGAGGCTCTATTCTATCATGAGAACAGCAAGGGAGAAGTCCACTCCCATGACTCAGTCACCACCCACCAGGACCCTCCTTCAACACTAGAGATAATAATTTGACATGGGATTTGGGTGGGGACACAGAGCCAAACTATATCAATACCATAACAGTGGGTACATGTCATTAAAATTTGTCCAAACCCATAGAATGTACAATACCTTAATGTAAACTATGGACTCTGGTTGATAATGATGTGTTAGTATAGGTTCAATCATAATAAATATACCACTCTGTGAGGGATGTTGATGATGTGGGAGGCTATGTCTGTATGTGGGTAGTGGGGCTAGGAAATCTCTGTACCTTCTGCTCAACATTGCAGTGAACCTTGAACTGGTCCAAATAAAGTCCGGTAAAAAATAAGAAAAATAAAAAGACTTTTCTCATCTCGGTGTAATGGAGCAATGAAGGGACTTTTTTTTTTCTTTATGATATCCCAAGTCTCCTTATTGTCAATAGTTCCTTTTGTTGCTATCAATCATCACAGACAAAGGAGAAGTTTGATTTTTGGCTATATTTCCGAGTCTTCTTATTTCCATTTCTATTCTCTCCTATGTTCTTCCTCAGGCAGGTACATTTGGCTCCAGCTACCTTACTGGGGTATAAGCAAATAAAAATGCCATCAGATTTGGGTAAGCAAATTACAGACACATTGTATTCGTTGGCAATTACTTATCTGCCTAATCCACTGCTATTTCCTTAGAACCTGTGGTACCATTGAGAGTGGTTACCCCTGTTCAAGTAATACTGAATGATCAATGAATCTGAGATAATGTAGTTTATATATTTCTCAATATGAAGTTTCTTTCTTCAAGTTCTGTGAATTTGTGATTCTAGTTCTCTCTTTGGCAAAAAGAAATAAACATGCATTTTGGATTTAAATATTGAAATTTAATGTAGTAGCTATGTGATCCTGGATGAATTGCCTAACTTCCCCTAAATCACAGTTTCCTCACTGAAGAGACCATAATAATTGTCCAGAAGTTGGAAGAGTAGAAGAGTATCATTTGCTTAAATGCCATGGCAACCATGGATAAAAACAACAATCATGTTTCCTTTACAGATATTCCTCAGTATTTCCTCTTTTTTTTTTTTTTATTTTCTTCTCTGGTCCATGAGATGGAGGAAAAGAAATCTTTATCCTCATTCTCTTGAGCTACTAAGACAAGATCTTACCAATTTCTAACTCTCTTGAGCTGATAGGCCTACTGTACTCTTCAGGTTTCTTTGAATGTCACAACTTTCCATCTGTTTTCCAGTGGCTCCCTTCCTGTCCTGGTATAGGTTACCATTGAGGACACTCTTATTTTTAAACTTAGACACTTAGAAGATTTACTTCAGTATAGAATTAATAGGAACCACAAGGTTGTTTTGGTTTCCAGTAAAAGTAACCTAATAATTAATTCCAGTGGCTCCTTTAGTGCACTGCCTACTGTCTTCTGACTCAGCCTGATCTTTTTTTTTTTTTTTTTGCCTCCTCAGAAGAGAGAATTCGACTGAGGAGCACAAGACAGAAGGAACGAACAAGGCAAGTTTCAGAGCAGGAGTGGAAGTTTATTAAAAAGCTTTAGAGCAGTAAGGACAAAAAGGAAAGGAAAAAGAAGGAAAGACTTGGAAGAGGGCCAAGCGGGCGACTTGAGAAACCAATTGAACCTCAGCCTGATCTTGATCTTACAATCTGCCAAGTCCTTTTACTTTGCACCTGGATCCAACTTTTCTCTCTACGTAGTTATTTTGCTTCATTGTAGACTTATGAAATAGCTCTTTTCAGTTCTTCAGAATGGAACGTACATTCATTTATAAGCACATATTTTGCAGTTTAAGTAATTAGAGAATGACAAAGGGAATCACTCATTTTTTTTAAAGCTGAAGTTTTCTAAATTGTGTTATTTGAAGGTACAAAAATTGGAGCTCACAAAATAAAGGAAGGTAGAGAGAGAGACAGAATGCAAGTAAGAGAACATGTTAAGAACACAAAGAAAAGAATATGGCCTAGTTACTTCAAGGGCATCCATTATTAGAGAGGAGGAGATTGGGGATCCAAGAATAAAAAGATAAAAACCTATTGCAGTTATAGCAAGATTAATATTTCTACATGTCTTTTGATTTCTTGCTTGAATGGCTGCATAAATAACTCCTGACTTTTAAGGCTGAGGGTTTTGGCCAATGGGGTTTGACTCTGTGAGGCAAATATCAAGGATATTGTGGCTGTTATTGAAGAAACACATAGGAGATGTATCTACATCAACAGTTGCATGGCAGGGAAGCTTAAAATAATTTGTTTGCACAGAAGTAGATTTTGAATAATATGACATTTTGGTATATTATAACATTAAAGGATAAACTTATAAATGTCAACGAAACATTTCACTAGCTTTTCTGTCAAGCATAATTAACCATAAAAGATTTGTAACTCAAATGAAAATGCTCAATTCTAATAAATAAATATTCAGTACCCAGCTCTATTGTCTTTTCACTTAAGGCATTGTCTACCACCTACCTACTACACCCTGAGTGTCTGTTAAAAATGTAGATTTCTAGGCTCTACAGACGTCCCACAGAATCACTGACCTAACACATAAGAAAAAAAAAGATTCTTAAATTAAGGTAGTGCTTGAATACCTTATTTTCAAAGTACCCCCAAAGACCTCAGATTTCCTGTTGAAACAAGAATGCTACACTTGGTTTAGCTATTTTTAGTTTAGAGGATGAGCAAAACATCCTATTCTAGCCATAATTATGTTAGCAGGTGTGCACCAGATAATCAACTTAACTAAATATCCATCTTGGGTTCATATAGGCAGGATGAACACAATTAAAGTTAAAACTGCCAGCCTTCACTATTGGGGAAGAAATGTTACAGGATACAGTGGACTATTAGAGCAATATTTTTCTGAGGAAGATCTACTTATTTTTCTCAGTTTTATTTCAAAGTGACACTTCATAGGCATAGAGTGACAGCCTACATTCGGATGTAGTTATACAGGCTTAGTGTAAAGATTCAGGTCCCTAATGAGACAAAGAGCATTATTAGGTACTCTGAGTGTGGGAAGATTACAGGAAATTAAAAATCGAGTATTCTAGTTTATAATTCTGCCCTTTTGGGCTAATGGGAGTAAGTTCCCTTTCTGATACTTAAAGACAGAAATCTCTTCTCTACCATTCTTGTCCAAATTTCCAAGTGAGACAGTCCCAGTCATGAAAAGTTTTTTCTTACAACATGGCTTTCAGTCAGTCAATGAATATTTATTGAGCACCAATGCTCTGGGCAGTAGAGAACAAAAGAAAACAGTACAGAACAAGAGAAAAAAATCTTGTTTGGTGCTTACATTTAGGGAAGACACACCATTTCTGGTTGCTCCACCCTTGTAGTCTGATTAGAAAGCAACATGCTAATGATAACACTTCCCTTATTCTGGACATATACTTCTATTAATTATTAGGTTGTTACTTTTACTGGAAACCATACCAACCTTCTAGTTCCTATTAATTCTACAGTGAAGTAAAACTTCTGAGTGTCTAGGTCTAAAAATAAGAGTGTCCTTAATGGTAACCTATACCAGGACAGGGTAGGCTAATATAGGCTGGGAACTAGACTCTCCCACTAAGAAAAATAAAAATAATGACTATGGTTATTGGCCAAGTAATACATGCTAAAAGAGAGTACGGTATACTCTGAATTGAGTGGTTTCCAAAGTGTTTCAGGCACGGATCATTTGATTTCAAGTACAGAACCCACTCAATGCAGCTTAGGAAATTAAAGGTGAATTTGTTAGACGGATGAAGCTATGTCTCACAGAGCAAAACTTTCATAAGGTACTACATTTTGAAACTAGGAAGACAGTGGACCTGCTGTCTAGTCTATGTTGTGTGTGTGTACTCGCCTCATTATGTCTCCATATGAACATCTTATGCTTTACTAAATCCTGCATGTAACTTGTACATTTCCAGGTCACCCTCAACAACATCAATCATCATCATCATCATCATCATATCACAAGATTAACAACAGCAACTGCATCAGTAACAACAGCATCTGCATCTATCATTTCTTTTTTTTTCATCTGTTACAATGAAAAACGTCACCTATCATAAATTAGTTCTACTGGCCCTCATGTTTCCATCTCCCTTCACTTTTTGAAAGACTATTTTTCTTCTCAGTTATCTCTATTCTTCTCCACTATCAATCTTTCCTGAGTTGATTGTAGCAAGCAATATAACAATCCACTCAAATATTATAAGACATTATATATAATGGTAAAAGAACATGTTGTACTGTTCTTTTGAAAATTTCATAGGCAAATGGGGAAGAAAGTAAAGTTTACAAATTTAAAAAGAAAATGAATTCTAAAGATAAACTCAGGAAATCCCACTGAGAGCCAGAAAACTTGAACATTAAATCTAAGGAATAATTTATGCATTGCAATTTCATCTTATCTCATTGTGGTATTATTAATGCCTTGAAGATACTTCTCTGCAGTTATATTACAGAAAACAGTGACAAGACTGTAAAGCTATAATCAGAAATGTAACACAAATTTTTCTGAAGTCTTAAGGCAATAATAACTTGTATATCTATAAAATTACAAAAAATTTACAAATTGGTCAATTTCATTAAATAATATTAATGCGAGAAAAATATATCTCAATTATTTTTCAAAATAGTATACATTACATACCAGAATTGTGTCTTTGAAATATATTTGAACTCTTCCAAAGAAAAAAATCCAAACTTAATTATGTCTTCTGAAGCTGATTTTTGTCATATAACACATGATATAATCAGTTGGAATATAATATCCTCTATTATATTGCAGCAATCACATGATTGCTGCAAAAATACAATGAGATATACTGGTTTATATATGTTTAAAAGAGATAATATGTAAAATGTCTTATATAGTTTCTGAAATACAGCATGTATTTTAAAATGTTAGCTTCGTTTTTTATTCTCTCCTCACCTTTTTATTTTTTTAAAAAACAACCTTGCAGGTGTGGAAGTATTACCAACCCAATTAAGTATATACTTTGATGGAGATAGAGCTATGTAATGATTTCTGGTTTTTTCTTTCTTTTTTTTTTTTTTAAGACAGAGTCTTGCTCTGTTGCCCAGGGCTGGAGTACGGTGGCCTGATTTTGGCTCACTGCAACCTCTGCCTCCCGGGTTCCAGCAATTTTCCTGCCTCAGCCTCCTAAGTAGTTGGGATTACAGGAATGTGCCACCACGCCTTGCTAATTTTTTGTGTGTTTTTTGTAGACACGGGGTTTTGCCATACTGGCCAGGCTGGTCTTGAACTCTTGGCCTCAAATGATCCACCCGCCTTGGCCACCCAAAGTACTGGGATTATAGGAGTGAGCATGTCATGATTTCTTAACTAGAATGCTTTCTTCAATCTCTTCATTTGAATTGAGCCATGTTTTCCTCTCAAAGCTAAAACACTGAGATCTTACCTTGTTCCTGTTAGGTTAGGTAGCCTTCCTACATATTTTGTTCCCTGATTGCTTTAATTATAAGTATGCCAGTCTGTCTTCCATACTAGAATACAAAACCTTCAAGGATAAGATTACATTCCCATTTTCTGACCTAACCTACTGCATCCTAAACAAAAGTGTATTGCTTGAACAGCTGTATTGAACGGTGACTAGTATTTCATCCACTTTTGATTTTGTTTCCTCCTGACTGGCTAAACAGTTTTGGTAAGGGCATTTTCAACTGCAAGTAACAGAACCCCAACAAGAACTAGTTTAAATCAAACAGAGGAATTTTCTGATTTAGAACAAAACTCCACTAAGGAGTCAAGGTAGACCTGGTCTTAAGCAAACTTTGAATCATGGACGGTTAGACTGTCAAAAAGGACCTACTCTTGCAGGGTCTTGTTATTACTTCTTTGTATTTAAGTTTCATTCATTTTTTCTTGCAGATGGTTTTCCATGGCATAGGACACATGGGCTTAAAAAGTTCTGTACTCATATACTGCTGAGAGGTGACAACTTGCTAGGTGACAACGTGCTAGAAGCCCTTGCTCGCTCTCGGCTCCTCTTCGGCCTCGGCGTCCACTCTGGCTGCGTTTGAGGAGCCCTTCAGCCCGCCACTGCACTCTGGGAGCCACTCTCTGGGCTGGCAGAAGCCGGAGCTGGCTCCCTCTGCTTCCGGGGAGGTGTGGAGGGACAGGCACAGGCAGGAACCGGGGCTGCGTGGCGCTCACGGGTCAGCCCAAGTTCCGGGTGGGCGCAGGCTCAGCGGCCCCCTGCCGGCGGCTGAGGCAGTGAGGAGCTTAGCACCCGGGCCAGCAGCTGTGGAGAGTGCCCCGGGTCCCCCAGCACTGCCGGCCTGCCCGTGCCACGCTCGAATTCTCCCAGGGCTTCAGCCGCCTCCCTACAGGGCAGGGCTAGGGACCTGCTTGGGACCTGCAGCCCGCTATGCCGGAGCCCCCCTCCTTGGGCTCCCACCGGGCCTGATCCTCCCCGGCGGGCACCACCCCCTGCTCCGCCCCATCCCGTTGACCACCCAAAGGCTGAGGAGTTCCCCCATACCCGGCAGCTCCACTGGCCACCCAGGCATGGGCTCCACTAGGGGAAGGGTGGGGACTTGGAGAACTTTTCTGTCTAGCCAAAGGATTGTAAACGCAGCAATCAGAACTCTGTGTCTAGCTAAAAGTTTGTAAACGCACCAATCAGCACTCTGTCAAAACGGATCAATCAGTGCTCTGTAAAATGGACCAATCAGCTCTCTGTAAAATGGACCTATCAGCAGGATGTGTGGGGAGAGGGGGCGGGTCCTATAAGGGAATAAAAGCAGTCCACCCGCGCCAGCTGCCAGGACCGGCTCAGATGTCTTTCTGTGGTGTGAAAGGTTTGTTCTTTCACTGTTCGCAATAAATCTTGTTGCTGCTCACTCTTGGTCTGCGCCGCTTTTGTGAGCTGTAACACTCACCGCCAAGGTGAGTCTGCAGCTTCACTCCTGAAGCCAGCTAGACCAGGAGACCACCAGAAGAAAGAAACTCTGGACACATCTGAACATCTGAAGGAACAAACTCCGGACACACCATGTTTAAGAACTGTAACACTCACCGCGAGGATCCGCAGCTTCATTCTTGAAGTCAGCGAGTTGGAGAACCCACCAATTCCGGACACACTACCAGTGTGGTAGCGTAAGGTAGAGTGTGTCTCTTTCATTCCAGTGGAAAATGTTATGAGTAAGAAGTCATGCTGACCAGCTTGGTGTACCCCTTGGATCAGATATCGTAGCTGGGAAAGTGAGATTATATCAGTTAGCATTTGTGTAAAACAAATGACCCTAAATTTTAATCAATTAAATAGAAACCGTCTCTTTAGAATACAATTCTATAGGGTGGCAGTTTCAACTGGGTTTGGGTGGTTCTTCTAGTTTTGGGTGGGCTCGTTTATATAGTCGTGATTAACTGCCAAGTCAGCTGGAAGCTAGCTGGTCTAGAAAGGCCTCAAATGGGCTGTCATGTCTCTGCTTAATATGCTTTATCATTTTTTTAGCAGGTTATTTTGGTTTTCATATATTGTGGCTGGACAGGGTTCCAAAAGAGAAAGAGAGACTGGAAGTATTCAAAGACTTTTGAAGCCTAGGCTTGTATCTTGCCTCTCCTGACTCCCACTGCATTTTATTGGCCAAAGAAATTCAAAAGATTAAAGAGAAGAAATAAGAGACTCTGAATTTTTAATGGTAGGACTTGGGAAATGGAGCAGTTATAGGTAAAAGGTAATGATTATGGCCGTCTATGTAGTCTACCATACAGGTACCATGCTAAAGTTTGGATGACATATTACTCGTATCTGCAGAGGTAAAGGTGACTATCAGAAGAAATATTATAGCACATACATGGTCAGTGGGATAATTGTTTTAGCTTCACATTTACTTTTGTTTCTGTAATCTGTGCAGTTCTACTCATTGATCAACAAACATAACTTGGACTTTCTTGCCTTCATATTGTTCTTTGCCTAATTGTCCTTGTTTCTGATGTATCAAAATCTTTGACACCTCTCATAACTTTAAATCCAGTTTGATTGGTTGTCAATGGACAACCCTCCACCTCTGAGAAGCTTTCTGTGATTACTTCAGATGAAGGTAAATTTTCTCCCTAGGATTGTAGCAGTGGTTCTTAATTTAGGCTATGCATTAGAAATCTTGTAGAAAGATCTTTAAAAATTTCAATGCCCAGACCATACCTGAGACCAACTTAGCCAGAATCTCTGGAAGAGGGATCTTAGCATCAGCTCCCGTGGTGATTCTAACATATAGCCAAGGTTGAGATCCAGTATTTTATAATAGTTTCTGATAAAATTAGGGTTACTGTGAGTTTTTTTCTATATTATAAACTCTTTTGAGGGCAGGGACCTACCTAATACTGTGTGTCATGCATAATTGGCACTCAATATAGAGTTGCTGATAAAGTGCTATGGACTGAATGCTTTTATCTCTCCAAAATTCATATCTTAAAACCCTATCTCCTAATGTAAGGGTATGAGTAGGTGGGGTCTTTGGGAGGTAATTAGGATTAGATGAGGACCTGAGGGTGGAGCCCTCGCAGAGGGGATTAGTATTGTTAGAAGACTCTCAAGAGAACTTGCTTTGTCTCTTTTGCCTTGTGAGGACTCAGCAAGAACTTGGCACTCTGCAACCCAGAAGAGAGTTCTCGCCAGAACCCAATCATGCTGGCACTTGGATCTAGGACTTCAAGCCTCCAGAAATTTGTGGAATAAGTTTCTGCTGTTTATAAGCCACCAAGTCTACGATAATGTGTCAGAGGACTGAACTAAGACATAAAGTGAGCTAAAGATTTAAGATATATTTGTTACAATAAAATTCAAAATAGTCGTATAAATGTTTAAATGCAACATCTCAAAAATCGTAACATGTTCTTACATTTAGAGAATCAGTACTGAAATATTAAGTCAACAAAATTTCTAACATTAAATTGATGTCTACTTGTTATGTTGACTTGCAAACACTTTTTTCCGCATGGATATATTTCCTTTTGTCTACCCAACTAATTGTTATTACAGTACAGGAAATCTTTTATTTATTTTGTATTTCTCTGTAAACACCCCCCTACCTTGTCTAGTATAGAGCCAATTATTTGATGCTTTTATTAATGTAATGGCAAGGTCATTTTAATGGCCAGAATATAAACAATTATAAATAACACCTCCATAGAATTAAGATTTGATGGTTGCAATGGCAATATGGATGACTTTTAGAAAAATGTGTTATATATGCCATCAGACATTAAAAAAAATTAGCTAAGCTGCAAATCAATTTTTACATGCAAATATAACATATTAATAACAGCAGTAGATGAAAAAAGGATTGGCTTGAATTGCCAAGTCATTTCACACATTGATACCTGAGTAAAATACTTCAAAATTGTTCCACTGAACATTCTTCTTTTCATCCCACATACACAGAAGAAGAAAAATATCACTATACCATTAATGTCTTTTACATACCTATACACAATCTGAACTTTCTCAGAGGAACAAGTGAACAAAATAATTTTTCCATTTCTTTGGAACGTATTTACTTAACATGAAAGATCTTGTGCCTTTGCATTAGGCGTTCATTTCCTCTATAGCTAAAGGGTAAATGATGGATAGGAGAATAAAGAGGGACAAATATAAGGTCTGCTAATATGGTAATGTCTGTAGGTGGTGTACGTGTTTATACATATTTGACCTGCACTTTAACAAGACATGAATTTTTCACTCAAAAACACTACCCTGCTCCCATCTTCCTCAAAGTGAAAAATAAAAGAAACAAAGAATGTTAGATACATCTAATAAAAGGACAAAATAGGCCTGATGCCCCCGGGAAAAAAAAAAAAAAACTGTTCTCACTTACAAAGGCCTTGAAGTTCAAGCAGTGGGTTCAGCATATATCAAAACTTGATTCAAGCCCTTCACATTTGATAACAGTAATGAGGAAGATATTCTTCTGCCCAGACGTGTCCACCTAAACTCAGGAAAAGATGGGTAAAGTGGCACTATACATTACAATAAATATTTGGCGTGCTATTTTCCTATCTCCTTTGACTTTCCTATTACTTTTGACTGATTAGTGACCAATTAAATGAATAGACTTGGCATGATTGATGGGAAGCAATATGGTGACTTGAGAAAATCAACTGTTTTAGGAAGGCATTGCACTTTTTATTGTGTGAGAGGGAGAAAAGAAAGATACGAATTTTGAGTTTTTTCAATCATCTCTGCTTGCCCTCAAAGGAGATTTACTGCTATTACAGAATAAAGATAATCTGTGATGGTGGAAAAATAAACAAAAGACTGCATAGGTTTTACTTTGGAAAGGGTTTTTGCTCAAAGAGCTTATCTTGAAGTAGAGAAAGCAGACTCAAAAAAAAAAAAATGGTATGAAGCTGGTAACACTAGTTGAATTGTAGAATGTATAAGTTTAAAGGAAAGGAAATGTGAGTATGATTTTCACATTTATGGTTTGGGCACTCCTGTGGTCTGTATGTATGTGTCTCCCCAGAATTCACATGTTGAAACCTAACCCCCAAGGTGATGATATTAAGCAGTGGGACCTGTGAGAAGTGATTAAGTCATAAGGGCTCTACCCTCATGAATGTGATTATCACCCTTATCAAAAAGGCTAGAGGGAGCCTTTTTGCCTTCTGTCATGAGGGGAAACAACTAGAAGGCACTGTCCATTAGCAATGAGCCCTAAACAGATGCTGAATCTGCTGGTGTCTTGATCTTGGACTTCCCAGCCTCCTCCTGAACTGTAAGAAATACATTCCTGTTGTTTATAAGTTACCCGGTCTAAGGTATTTTCCTATAGCAGCCCCAAACGACTAAGGCAGGTACCTAGGCCATGGTGATACTAAAATATAAAACACAGGAGGAGCAATAAGTTTGGAGGTAAAAATATAGAGGTCAATTTTGGACATATTTAAGTAATTATGAAATATCCAGATGATGAAAGCAAGTAGATGGATGTATCTGGAATTCAGAAGAGGGGATTTTCAGGAGGTGGAGAATTGAGCGCCTTCAGTGTATTCACAAATAACACTTGGATACTGTTGGCTTTGTGTTGTTCATTGTTATAAGCATTCACACTTAGAAGGCAAGTCAGTTAATACTTCCAGGAACGTTATGAGGGAGTTGCATCCTTGTGTTCATTATCTCCATTCTGTAGATGAGGAAATTTAGGCTCAGAAAGGTTGAATAACTTGCTAAAATGACCCAGGTAGGAAGTGGTGGAGCTACTATTCTAAAGACAACACACACCCTGGCTCCAGAGTCCAAACTCTTAACCACTATTCTATACTGCTTCACATAAAATAAGTAGATTCTGTCAGGGATTGTCAAAGAGTGTGAAAAGGGGTGGATTTAAGGCAACCTTAAGAGAATAGAAACACCAAAGACGTCTAACTAAATGGCTTTCTATTCAGTCACCACTTCCTTATATTTTGACTTTTCCCTCTGTGCTTAAGGTTTTGAAATATGTAACTTGTTCTTCTTGAAGACTTTTTAATCTAGTCAGAGAGACATGTAAGTACATAAACTCATCCATGATCAATACAACCCACTTTATCCATGCATACAGTGCAGTGTAGATTTTAAATTATTTAAGCATTAAGGGAGGGAATCAACAATATTAGATAGAGCTACTGAAGATATTTAACGGAATAGCACCCCCCGAAGTGGGAGCTGTAGAAGGTGTCAAGAGCCAGAGAATGAAAGTCCTTATGTGCCTTGATAAGGAGTTCAAACTTGCTGCTGATAGTGATCAGAGGCCTTTGAAGAATGTTAAGATTAGGGCTGACTTGAGGAATGAAGAAAAATATAGTGAGGATGATAAGAGTAGAGGTTGTGAGGATCATAATAAAAAAAGGGGGTTAGCTTTTGGGGACTGGTTTTATTTGGGGCAGAGAAGGCAATAGATTTCTATTAGGTATTCTAAGATAAATCTGAAGACAGATGGCAAAGTCACAGTGTTTTCTTGTGAGATTTTCCCAAGACCTAAAGAATTACCTTCAGCCATCATATGAATTTGCAAAGAAATGGTAAAATTAAAAGATATGGGAAGGCTTGGGGTCTTCAAACATTTAGACGGTGGTTAAATTTGCATATCTCTTTGGACTTATCTTCCCCATCTTTCCCAGTGTTCCACTGGAATGGGAAGATCCAGTTATGCCAACTTTTTTAGAACAGGTACTTTTCTCTGTTCAAAGATAATAAAAGAGGAAAATAACAACTGTAAAGCATCAACTCTGGGCATTTGAGGCAGCCAATTCAATTTGAATTGAATAGAACACTAACAAATTACTGAAGGGATGTTCAACCTAAGTTTCCTCCATCAATTTTGCCTAAGGTTATTCCTCAATAGGAGGCTCACAAAAACACAAGCCACTGCTGTTAGAGAAAGCTAATTTACAAATTATTCTCACTGATTGGTTAATTAATTTACAAGCATTGGTGGAAACTGTGCTCAGTTTGAGTTGATCACTGATGAGATACAGAAGCAATATGCAGGGTGAAAATTTATAGTTTGCCTGGCACAGCTCCAGTTTATGCTTGTTCTTCCAAGACAAACATTAATAGAGACCACTTTCACTTTCAAATGTTTTCTGACTTGGACATTCAATTATATGGTTTTATTAGTTTTTTTGCTGCTGATAAAGACATACCCAAAACTGGGAACAAAAAGCGGTTTAATTGGACTTACAGTTCTACATGGCTGGGAGGCCTCAGAATCAGGCCGGGAGGAGAAAGGCACCTCTTACATGGCAGCAGCAAGAGAAAAATGAGGAAGAAGCAAAAGCAGAAACCCCTGATAAAACCATCAGATCTTGTGAGACTTATTCACTATCATGAGAATAGCACAGGAAAGACTGGCCCACATGATTCAATTACCTCCCCCTGGGTCCCTCTCACACATGTGGGAATTCTGAGAGATACAATTCAAGTTGAGATTTGGGTGGGGACACAGCAAAATCATATCATTCTGCCCCGACCCCTCCAAATCTCATGTTCTTACATTTCAACACCAATCATGCCTTCCCAACAGTCCCCCAAAGTCTTAACTCATTTCAGCATTAAGCCAAAAGTCCACAGTCCAAAGTCCCATCTGAGACAAGGCAAGTCTCTTCCACTTATGAGCCTGTAAAATCAAAAGCAAGGTAGTTACTTCCCAGATATAATGGGGGTACAGGCATTGGGTAAATACAGCCATTTCAAATGGGAGAAATTGGTCAAAATACAGGGGATACAGGGCCCATGCAAGTCCAAAATCCAGCGGGGCAGCAAAGCTCCAAAATGATCTGCTTTGACTCCATGCCTCACATCCAGGTCACGCTGATGCAAGAGGTGGGTTCTCATGGTCTTGGGCAGCTCTGCCCCTGTGGATTTGCAGGAGACAGCCTCCCTCCTGGCTGGTTTCATGGGCTGGCATTGAGTGTCTGCAGCTTTTCTAGGTGCATGGTGCAAGCTGTAGGTGGATCTACCATTCTGGGGTCTGGAAGATGGTGGTCTTCTTCTTACAGCTTCACTAGGCAGTGTGCCATTAGGGACTCTGTGTGGGGGCTCCCACCCTGCATTTCCTTTCCGCACTGCCCTAGAAGAGGTTCTTCATGATGGCCTCACTCCTGCAGCAAACTTTTACCTGGGCATCCAGGTGTTTCCATACATCTTCTAAATCTAGGTGAAGGTTCCCAAACCTCAATTTGTGACTTCTGTGCACCTGTAGGCTCAACACTATGTGGAAGCTGCCAAGGCTTGGGGCTTCTACCCTATGAAGCCACAGCCTAAGCTCTATGTTGGCCCCTTTCAGCCATGGCTGGAGCAGCTGGGACATAGGGTAGTCCCTAGGCTACAGACAGCACAGGGACCCTGAGCCCGGGCCACAAAACCACTTTTTCCTCCTAGGCCTCCTGGCCTGTGATGGGAGGGGCTGCCATGAAGGTCTCTGACATGGCCTGGAGACATTTTCTTCATGGTCTTGGGGATTAACATTAGGCTTCTTGTTACTTATGCAAATCTCACAGCTTCAATTTCTCCTAAAAAAAATGGGTTTTTCTTTTCTACTGTGTCATCAGGCTGAAAATTTTCTGAACTTTTATGTTGTTTCCCTTTTAAAATTGAATGCTTTTAACAGCATCCAACTCATTTTTTGAATCCTTTGCTGCTTGGAAATTTCTTCCGCCACATATGCTAAATCATCTCTCACAAGTTCAAAGTTCCACAAATCTCTAGGGCAGGGGCAAAATGCCACCAGACTCTTTGCTAAAACATAACAAGAGTCACCTTTGCTGTAGTTCCCAACAAGTTCCTCATCCCCATCTAAGACCACCTCAACCTGGACCTCATTGTTCATATCACTATCAGCATTTTTGTCAAAGCCATTCAACAAGTCTCTAGGAGATTCCAAACTTTCCCACATTTGTCTATCTTCTTCTGAGCCCTCCAAACTGTTCCAACATCTGCCTGTTACCCAGTTCCAAAGTGACTTCCACATTTTCAGGTATCTTTTCAGCAATGCCCACTCTACTGGTACCAGTTTACTATATTAGTTGATTTTCATTCTGCTGATAAAGACATACCTGAAACTGGCAATAAAAAGAGGTTTACTTGGGCTTACAGTTCCACATGGCTGGGGAGGCCTCAGAATCATGGCAGGAAGTGAAAGGCACTTCTTAGACGGTGGCAGCAATAGGAAAATGAGGAAGAAGCAAAAGCAGAAACCCCTTATAAGCCCATCAGATCTCATGAGACTTATTCACTATCACGAGAATAGCACTGGAAAGACCAGCCCCCATGATTCAATTACTTCCCCCTGGGTCCCTCCCACAACATGTGGGAATTCTGGGAGATACAATTCAAGTTGAAGTTTGGGTGGGGACACAGCCAAACCATATCAATGGTCAATCTAAGCATTAGAGCCAATACCCCAAGCAATAGACTATATCAGAAAGTATGAAAACCATATATGCAAAACTTGTGTCTCTCCACTATTTTGAAGATAAAGAATCAAATTATCTTCTTCTTTCCAACTTTTGTTTTAGGTTTGGGGGTACATGTGCAGATGTGTTACAGTTGTGTTACATAGTTAAATTGTGTGTCACAGGGAGTTGATGTACAGATTATTTCATCACCCAGTGATTTAGCCTAGTACCCAACAAGTAGTTTATCCATCCTCACCCTCCTCTCACCTTCCAGCCTCGACTAAGTCCTAGTGTCTATTGTTCTCTTCTTTGTGTCCATGTTTAGCTTCTACTTATGAGTGAGAACATATGATATTTGATTTTCTGCTTCTGAGTTAGTTTGCTTATGATCATGGCTTCCAGCTCCATCCATGTTGCTGCAAAGGGAATGGTTTCATTTTTTTGGCTGCATAGTATTCCATGGTATATATGTACTACATTGTATTTATCCAGTCTATGGTTTATGGGCATCTAAGTTGATTCCATGTCTTTGCTATTGTGACTAGGACTGTGATGAATGTACACTTGCGTGTGTCTTTGTGGTGGAAAGATACCTATTCCTTTGGACATTTACACAGTAATGAGATTGCTGGGTTGAATGGTACTTCTGTTTTAAATTCTTTGAGAAATCTCCAAACTGCTTTCCACAGTGGCTGAATTAATTTACATTCCCACCAGCATTGTATAAGCATTACCTTTTCTCCACAGCCTTGCCAGCATCTGTTGTTTTTTAACTTGTCAATAATAGCCATTCTGAGTATGTGAGATCTCATTGTGGCTTTCATTTGCATTTCCCTAATAATTTGTGATGTTGAACATTTTTAAATATGTTTCCTGGCTATGTGTACATTTTCTTTGTAGAAGTGTCTATTCATGTCCTTTGCTCATTTTTAAAGGGGATTGTTTGCTTTTTGTTTGTTGATTCAGTTTTCTTATCGATTCTGAATATTAAGACTTGGTCAGATGGATAGTTTGCAAATATTTTCTCCCATTCTGTAGGTTGTCTGTTTACTCTGTTGATAGTTTCTTTTGATGTGTAGATGCTCTTCAATTTAAGTAGGTACCATTTTTCAATTTTTGATTTAGTTGCAATTGGTATTAGAGTCTTCATCATGAAATGTTTCTGAAAACCTTTGTCCAGAATAGTGTTTTCTAGATATTCTTCTAGGGATTTTACAGTTGTAGGTTTTACATTTAAGTCTTTAATCCATAAGTTGATTTTTGTGTATGGTGAGAGGAAAGAGTCCAGTTTTAATCTTCTGCATATGGCTAGGCTAGCCAGTTATCCCACCACCATTTATTGAATAGGGAGTCCTTCCTTTCCCCGTTATTTGTTATTGTCAACTTTGACAAATATAAGATGGTTATAAGTGTGTGGCTTTATTTCTGGGTTTTCTAAAGTGTTCCATTGGTCTATGTGTCTGTTTTTGTACCAGTACCATGCAGTTTTGGTTCCTGCAGCCTTGTAGTATAGTTTGAAGTCAAGTAGTGTGATGGCTCCAGCTTTGTTCTTTTTACTTAAAGTAGCTTTGGCTATTAGGGCTCATTTTTTGTTTCATACAAATTTTAAGATAGTTTTTTCTAATTCTGTGAAAAGTGTCATTGGTAGTTTGACAGGAATAGCAATGTATCCGTACATTGCTTTGGACCCTATGGCTTTTTTTTTTTTTGAGATGGAGTTTTGTTCTTGTTGCCCAGGCTAGAGTGCAATGGCGTGATCTGGCTCACTGAAACCTCTGCCTCCTGGGTTCAAGTGATTATCCTGCCTCAGCCTTCCGAGTAGCTGGGATTACAGGCATGTGCCTCCACACCCAGCTAATTTTGTATTTTTGGTAGAGACAGGGTTTCTCCATGTTGGTCAGGCTGGTCTCGAACTCCCAATCTCAGGTGATCCACCTGCCTTGGCCTCCAAAAGTGCTGGGATTACAGGTGTGAGCCAACATGCCTAGCTCCTTATGGTCATTTCAACAATATTAATTCTTCCTATCCATGAGCATGAAATGTGTTTTCATTTGTTTGTGTTGTCTCTATATCTTTCAGCAGTGTTTTATATTTCTCATTGTAGAGATCTTTCAACCTGTTGGTTAGCTGTATTCCTAGGTATTTTATTCTTTTTGTGGCTATGGTGAATGGGGTTGCAATCTTGATTTGGCTCTCAGCTTGGACGTCACTGATGTATAGAAATGCTACTGATTTTTGTACATTGATTTTTTATCCTGAAATTTTGCTGAAGCTTTTTTATTAGATCTAAGAGCTATTGGTCAGAGACTATGGGGTTTTCTAGGTATAATCAAATCATCTTCAAACTGGGGTAGTTTGACTTTCTCTCTTCCTATTTGGATGCCTTTTATTTCTTTACCTTGCCTATTTGTTCTGGCAAGGACTTCCAGTACTATGTTGAATAGAAGTGGCGAGAGTGAGCATCCTTGTCTTATTCTGCTTATCAGGGGGAATACTTCTGGATTTTGCCTGTTAAGTATGATGTTTCCTGTGGGTTTGTTGTAGATGACTTTTATTACTTTGAGGTATGTTCCGTCAATGCCTAGTTTGTTGAGGGTTGTTAAGATGAAGGGATGTTGAATTTTTTTTTTTTTTTTTTTTTTTGAGAGGTAGTCTCACTCTGTCACCCAGGCTGGAGTGCAGTGGCGGGATCTCTGATCACTGCAACCTCCGCCTCCCAGGTTCAAACAATTCTTCTGCCTCAGCCTGCCAAGTAGCTGGGATTACAGGTGCCCGCCACCACGCCCAGCTAATTTTTGTATTTTTAGTAGATACGGGGTTTCACCATATTGCCGAGGCTGATCTCGATCTCCTGCCTCGTGATCCGCCCACCTTGGCCTCCCAAAGTGCTGGGATTGCAGGTGTGAGCCACCGCGCCTAGCCAGGATGTTGAATTTTATCAAAGGCCTTCTGCATCTATTGAGATGATCATGTGGTCTTCTGTTTATGTGATGAATCACATTTATTGATTTGCCTATGTTGAACCAACCTTGCATCCCAGGGATAAGGCTTACTTGATCACGGTGGATTTGCTTTTTGGTGAGCTGCTGGAATTGGTTTGCTAGCACTCTGTTGAGGATTTTTGCTTTTATGTTCATCAAGGATATTGGCCTGAAGTTTTTTTGTTCATTGTGTCTTTGCCAGGTTTTGATGTCAGAATGATCTTGGCCACATAGAATGAGTCAGAGAGGAGTCTTTTCTCCTTGATTTCTTGAAATAATTTTAGTAGGATTGGTACCAGCTCTTCTTTATATACCATGGAGAATTCAGCCATGAATCTATCTGGTCCAGAGATTTTTCCAGTTCTTTTTTTTTTTAAAATTACTGATTCAATTTCCAAACTCATTATTGGTCTGTTGAGGGCTTCAATTTCTTCTTGGCTCAATCTTGGGAGGTTATATGTGTCTAGGAATTTATCCATTTCTTCTAGGTTCTTTAGTTTGCTTTCAAAGAAGTTTTCATAATAGAATCAGGGATTGATTTTGTATTTCTGTGAGGTTGGTTGGAGGTTGTCATTTCTGGTTTTGTTTACTTGGATCTTCTCTCTCTTTTTTTTCTTTATTAGTCTAGCTAGCAGTCTATCAATCTTGTTTATTGTTTCTAAAAAAGCAACTCTTGGTTTCACACATCTTTTGTGATGTCTTTCAAATCTCAATTTCATTAAGTTTAGATCTGATTTTGTATTTTTTTTTGTTGTTCTTCTGCTAGCTTTGGGGTTGGTTTGCTCTTATTTTTCTAGTACTTCTAGATGTGATATTAGGTTGTTAATTTGAGATCTTTCTAACTTTTTAATGTGGGTGTTTCATGCTATAAGTTTTTCTCTTAACCCTTCTTTAGCTGTGTCCCAGAGATTCTGTGTCCCAGAGATGTTGTATTTTTGTTTTCATTAGTTTTAAACAATTTCTTAATTTCTGCTGTAATTCTGTTGCTTACTCAAAAGTCATTTAGGAGCAGATTTTTAAGTTTCCATGCAATTATATCATTTTGAGAGATGTTCTTGGTATTGGTTTCTATTCTTATTGTGCTTTGGTCCAAGGGTGTGGTTGGTATGATTTCATTTTTTTTTAATTTGCTGATAATCACTTTATGTCTGAAAGTTTAGTTGATCTTAGAGTATGTGCTGTGTGCAGATGAGAATAATGCATATTCTGTTTTTGGGTGGAGTATTCTATAGATATTTGTTACTTCTATTTGGTTGTCAAGTTAAGGTCCCAAATATCTTTGTTAGTTTTTTTCAATGATCTGTCTAACAATGTCAGTGGAGTGTTGAAGTGTCCCACTATTATTGTGTGGTTATTTAAGTCTCATCGTAGGTGTCTAAGGACTTGTTTTATAAATCTGGACATTCCAATGTGGGCCCATATATATTTAGACTAATTAAAGTCTTCTTATTTAATTGTATCCTTTATCATTGTGCAATGCCTTGCTTTGTTATTTTTGATCATTTTTTGTTTAACATCTGTTTTGACTGAAATCATAATAGCAACCACTGATCTTTTCTGTTTTCTGTTTGATTTATTTGTCTTTCCCATCTCATTACTTTGAGCCTATGGATGTCATTGCACAAAAGATGTGTCTCTTGAAGACAACATACAGTTGGATCATGCTTCCCACCCCCGCCCCCAAGATGGAGCCTCACTGTGTCGCCCAGGCTGGAGTGCAGTGGTGCAATCTTGACTCACTGCAATCTCTGCCTCCTGGGTTCAAGCAATTCTCCTGCCTCAGCCTCCTGAGTAACTGAGGTTATAGGTGTGTGCCACCATGCCAGCTAATTTTTGTATTTTTAGTAGAGACGGGGTTTCACCATGTTGGCAAGGCTGGTCTCGAACTCTTGACCTTGTGATCCACCCACCTCAGCCTCCCAAAGTGCTGGGATTAGAGAAGTGAGCCACCATGCCTGGCTGGATCTTGCTTCTTTATCCTACTTGCCATTCTGTGACTTGGAAGTGGGGCATTTAACTCATTTATATACCAGGTCAATATTGACCCTAACATTGGGCATTGTGTTGTTATTATGTAGATTTGATTGTAAAGTTGCTTTGTAGTGTCAGTTGGCTATGTACTTAAGTGTGTTTTTGTGGTTGCCGGTATTGGTCTTTAATTTCAATGTTTAGCACTCCCTTAAGGACCTACTGTAAGGAAGGTCTAGTGGTAATGAATTCCCTTAGCATTTGCCTATCTGAAAAGGATTTTATTTCTCCTTCCCTTATATCCAGCTTTGTTTGGCTGGATATGAAATTCTTGGTTGGAATTTATTTTCTTTAAGGATGCTGACTATAGGCCCTCAATCTCTTTTGGGTTGCAGGGTTTCTGCTGAAAGGTCCACCATTAGCCTGATGGGTTCCCTTCGTATGTGACCTGCCCCTACTTTCTAGCTGCCTTTCATGTTTTTTCTTTTGCATTGACGTTAAAGAATCTGATTACTATGTCTTGGGGATTGCCATCTTGAATAGTATCTCATAATGCTGCTCTGAATTTCCTAAATTTGAATGTCAGATTCTCCAGTGAGGTTGAGGAAGTTCTCATGGACTATATCACCAAATATATTTTCCAAGTTGTTGCTGTCTCTGCCTCTCTTTCAGGGATGCCAGTGAGCCATGGGTTTGTCTTTTTACATAATCCCTTATTTCTTGGAGTTTTTGTTCATTATTTTTTATTCTTTATTTTTTTCTGACACAGTTGGTTCAAATAACTGGTCTTTAAGCTCTGTGATTCTGCCCTCAGATTGGTATATTCTGCTATTAATAGTTCTGATTGTATTATGAAATTCTTGTAGTGAGTTTTTCAGCTGTGTCACGTCAGTTTGATTCTTTCTTAAAATGGCTATTTTATCTTTCAGCTATCATATCATTTTACTGAAGTCATTATATTTCTTGGATTGGGTTTCAGTTTTCTCCTGAACTTCCATGATCTTCATTGCCATCCAGATTCTGAATTCTATGTCTGTCATTCCAGCTGTCTCAGTCTGGTTAACAACCATTGCTAGGGAACTAGTATGAAACATTTAGAGGTAAGAAAACACTCTGGCTTTTTGAGTTGCCACAGTTCTTGCACTGGTTCTTTCCCATTCATACAGGCAGTTATTCTTTTAATCTTTGAAGCTGCTGTCCTTTGGGTGGGACTTTTTGCTTTTATATTCTTTTATGCTGTTGAGGGTTTGACTGTGGTATAAGCTAGATTCAGTCAACTTGCTTCATTTCTGGATGATTTTAGGGGTCCATGGCTAAGCTCAGCACTCCTGGTTTGCATGCTGTAACCCTGGAGACCTGGAACAAGGCCCATAGCTTTGTTCTCTGGCCCCTTGAGGTTGGGCACCTGCTGTGCTGGAGGGGCTGAGGTGTTCTTGGTTCACTGGAAAAAATACTCTTAAGGGAAGTGCTGGCAAGAGCATTTCATCGGGGTGGTGGCAGTGGGTCTGTGATTGCATGCATGTGCTGGTCGCAGCAGGACGGCAAGTTCTGAATGCTTACACTGGCCATGGTGTGGAGGTGGGATGTGTGTGGACATGTGTACCGGCATTGGCAGGACAATGATGTTGAGGTCTGCATGCACACACAGGTGAAACAGTGAGAGGAGGCTGAAGCTGAATGTGCTCCAGCAAAATGGTGGGTATGGGCTTTGGGGAAGTGTGACCTGGCAAAGCAGTGATGGGGGGTGCAAGCAGGTGGACCTGGAAAAGCAGAAGGAAAGACTGTGGGTGAGGGCACTCTGCCAGGAGCCCACCTGCAGAAGCTCTCTGACTGTTAGGCAGAGTCTGCTAGTGAAGGAGCTAGTGGCACTAGCTGCTGAGAAGCACCTTGGTTGGGCATCTGAGACTGTGCTATAAGCAGATGCAATCAAGCATGGAACCTGGGAGAGGTTAGCAGTCTCATGGAAACAGTCACCCTGTTCTATCCAGGTCCAACAGTCAACAAAGGCCAAAGCCACCTAGAGGAGCATGGCAAACCTTGGGGGATGAGTGTTCCTTGTTGTGCTCCACTGCAGCCATTCCCACACCAAACCTTTTGGGCTCTGCATAGGCAGAAGTTCTATCAGCGCCAAGTCTCCAGGCAATAATCTCTGCCAGCTCAAATGTCTGTAGGAATCCTGGGGTCTCCTGCTTCTAGGATTCTGGAGTTACATGGTGAGGGTGGGCCACTGCTTACCTGTTTAACTCACCTTTTCCCTAGAAGCCACTTGGGGCCATGAATGAATCTGGTGCTGGGCAACTCTGTGCAAGGTTCTCAGCTTCCTTCCACTTCAGCCCAGAGTCTGTGTCCTCCCTCCTCCACTCTTAATGCCTTCCTTTTGAAGATCTCCTCAGAGCTCCTCAGAGCTTCCTTTTGAAGATCTCCTCAGATCTCCTCAGATGTTCGGGTCTCTCAGTGGGAGAAGCTCTTTCTGTCTGTGTCTAGTCAGCTATGTTGGCTCAAAAACCAAATTCTTAAGATAGAGATCAATGTCTTACCAGATTTTGCATGGTTTGGATTTTCTCTGCTTCACCAGCTTCATCTCACTTCACTCTCCGTGCTCCAGTTATTCTGCTCCTCTCTTAGCTTCTTATATGTGCCATTATCCCAAATGCCTCAGGAACTTTGCCTTTGATATCCCTTCGTCCCGGAATGTTTTTATGCCACACATAAAATGCCGCATATCCCCACATACAATATTTATCTGTCAAATCCTGCCCATTATCAGATCTCAATCCAAATAGCAGTTTCCATGGGAAACTTACCTTTACTCCCTGACTAGTTCATGATCCTATTATGTGTATATATTCAGAGTACTATGTAAGTTTTTAAGATTTCAATTTACTTTAAACAGTTAATTTAGACTATTTAATTTAAAACGTCTTAAGATCTAAGTTTGCAATTTCATATATATATGAATATATATTACATTTATGCATACATCACATTTATACATATAAATACACATGTATATGTATATACTTGTGTGTATATATACTCACATACATATATATGTATGTACACACACATAAGTATTGTGGCCTACAATTGGTCTTTCCCTGTGTTTATACCTGAATTCATATTGACACGTACCATATATTTGGTAAAAATGTCTGAGACTACAACACAGGACTCCAAACCCCCAAGCCAAAAGAATCTCTCGAATGGTAAAAATGTAGTGCCATGAACTAAGCTAGGAACATTGATTTATCTTGTGGGTGAAGAAGAGACAAGAGTTTAACCCTGAACAGATTAAGTCTGAGAGGAATAAAAGATAACAACAAAACATTTTATAATGTAGGAGAAAATTGAATATTGGAAGTTAAGGGAGAAATTTAAGGAATAATTGTGTTGGAGTGAGGAGCAGGACTGGATTGCTGCTACAGGGGAGCACAGGAAGGTTGACTTCATTTAAGATGAAAAATATGAATCTAGGCTCGGTCTGGTGGCTCATGCCTGTAATACCAGCAATTTTGGAGGCCAGGGTAGGCAGATCACTTGAGGTCAGGAGTTCGAGACCAGTCTGACCAACATAAAATACAAAAAATACTAAAAATTCAAAAAATTAGCCAGGTGTGGTGGCCTGGGCCTGTAGTCCCAGCTACTCAGGAGGCTAAGGCACAAGATTTGCTTGAACCCCACATTGAAGAGGTTGCACTGATCCAAGATTTAGCCACTGAACTCCAGCCTGGGCAACATATCAAGACTATCTCAAAATTGTTTTTAAAAAAGGAAGAAAAATATGAATCTATAGTCAACTATGCCAAACTGGGTGTCGTTATCTGGCTAATGATTTATTTTTTTGGTGGAAAACTTAAATGTTATGCTTCTTCTCTGAGATGATTCAACAATTATCATTTTTGGGAATATCAGTTCACAGGAAGATATCATTTTATTCATAGTTGGTTTTGAAAATTTTAACCTCAGTTTTACTAGTTATTTTGAGCCCTAGAATTATTTTCTGGAAGCTAGCTTGTGTTGTCAAAAATGCTAAACAAGATTTGATGAAAGACTTTATCTCAAAGAATTTTGATGCATGTTCAATATTCTAGAATAGCAATATTACCCCCAATTATTTTTTTTAAAATTTTTTAATTTTTGATTTTTGTGGGTACGTAGTAATTATATATATTTATGCGGTATATGGAGTATTCTGATACAGGGATATAGTGTGTAATAATCACACCAGGGAAAATGGGATCTCCATCACCTCAAGCATTTATCCTTTGTGTTACAAACAATCCAATTATACTCTTTTAATTATTTTTAAAAGTACAATTAAATTATTGTTGACTGTAGTACTCTATCATGCTATCAAATACTAGATCTTATTCATTCTTTCTAAATATTTTTTTTGTACCCATGAACCATCCCCACTTTCCCCCTGCAGCCCCCCACGCCCTTCCCAGCCGATGATAACCGTCATTCTACTCTCTATCTCCATGAGTTCAATTGTTTTTTTAAGAGAAATAGCAAAAACAATTCCTAATAGTGAGAGACACTACATGATTTTAAAAACTTCTTTTAGTGGGGTATTTATGATGATTATACTTCAACTCATTTATTCAACCAACATTTATTGGGTACCTGCTATGTAACTGGCACTATGTTTCAGGTTTTGAAATATCATTTGTACAAACAATCACTCTCTTGGCCGGGTGCGGTGGCTCATGCCTGTAATCCCAGCACTTTGGGAGGCCGAGGCAGGTGGATCACGAGGTCAGGAGATCGAGACCATCCTGGCTAACGTGGTGAAACCCCGTCTTTACTAAAGATACAAAAAATTAGCTGGGCATGGTGGCGGGCGCCTGTAGTCCCAGCTACTCAGGAGGCTGAGGCAGGAGAATGGCGTGAACCCAGGAGGTGGAGTTTGCAGTGAGCCAAGATTGCGCCACTGCATTCCAGCCTGGGCGACAGAGCGAGACTCCGGCTTAAAACAAAAACAAAAACAAAAAACAAAACAACAACAAAACAAAACAAACAAAAATCACTCCCAATAAAGTTCAGGTGGCAAACTAAAACTAAACTTTTGCCAGAAGCTCTGCACTAATCTGTTAACTTTTCCATGAGATTCCAGCTTCTGTCATCAAATTCATCATCTACAATGATATTCTTTCTAAAAGTACTGTTTTTGTCTTACTGGCTTTCTACTCAAAAGCTGTCAATGGCTCCTTGCTTCTGACTTGGTAAGGATGAACATTTTAAAGGTCATAATTAAGGCTTTCCTTAATCTAGGGCCTCTCCTCTGTAGAAACAAAATAAAATAAAACAAAACAAACATAAAAACAAAACTCCCTCCAGTCAGATATCATATGCATCTAGCACTTATATGCATTTAGAATTTACATTCTTGCCTTTAGGTTCTGTATGTAGCAAAAATCCTGGAACATTCCAACTTTTCCCTCATTTCTATTTTTCTCAATTATGCTTGTCTATCTAGAATTCCATAAAACCACTCTAGATTATAACAACCTCAAAGTACAGTAAATCTCTAGTTTCTCATTTCTAGGGACCCTTATAGCTCAAATGATTCTATACATTCTCCCTCTATTATATATTGCCCAAATGATAATTGCTATGACAACTCTGATTTGTTTAATTTAATTGAAATTATTACTTCTTGTGACACTCTTTTTGATTTTCTCTTGAACTGTTTTAGTTATATTTTGCTGCTATTTATTTCAAGTGTTTACTTTCTACATGTACCTAGATGCTCAACAAATAATCATAAATTTGCTTTATTGCAGACTCTGTAGGTGTTAGAGGTAGGCTCATGATACCATTCTCTCTTTTCATAGAAAATCTTGATGAGTGGAGGGATATTGGCTTCCTGATATTTTGCCATTTACAGTAAATACAGGAAAGGCCAGCCTCATCAGTGATCAGGTGAATTATAGTCCTGAATCTTCATGAGATCTCTTGTGATGCTGGGGCTCCAGGTCTGTTTTTACTTCTGTCATTCAAGACAGTTTAACAAACTCATTTCTAACGACAATTAATAGCGCAAACATTCTAGTACTTAATGATTCTATACATTCTCCCTCTATCTATATTGCCCAAATAATAATTGCTGTGACAATTCTCATTTGTATAATTTAATTGAAATTATGACTCCCTATGACACGCCTTTTGATTGTGTCTTGAACTGTTTTAGTTATATTTTGCTACTATTTATTTCAAGTGTTTACTTTCTTCATGTACCTGGATGCTCAACAGACACTTATTAAACTTGCTTTATTGCAGACTCTGTAGGTGGTGGATGCACATTTGAGCAACATAAAGTTCCAGCAAATCACAGTGGTGACATAAACTCTCCCACCCATCAAGAGCAAGAGTTTTCAAGTTTCGGAATCTTAGATCTAGAAGAAATCCTACAAATTATTTAGTGAAATGCTTATTTTTAAGCTGAGAGCACTTACTGGTGTCCAAGAGTTAGTAGCCAATTTATTTTTGTATTTTTTTGTTTCTTTTTTAATGATGGCATTTTATTTTAAAGTGCAAATACCTGGGATAATTCAGAAGTTAATTAACTCACAATAAGTTTTTAGTGATATTCATTTTTGGAAGAAGAACTGAAAGAGTGTAAAAAGATGGAATAATACAGAAAATGGTAGCTGGAGGGTTCAAAGAAGAACTCACTTTTATCATGTCAAAGCTAAAATATAAATTGTAGATTTTGCATATGTACAATGAGCAGAAACACATAGCTGAAGAAAGAAGTGTGCTAAATAAATAAATGAAATATTAATGATTGAGCAGAGTCTTAGAAAGCCAGACATGTTAAGAGCATTGAATCTATTTAGCCTTTCATGACATGCCCAAAGTCAAAATTTTAACCTATAGTAGGACTTTAAGACAAAAAATAGGCAAACAAAATCACAAAGTGTTACAATTGACATATGCAGTGAATTGTTTCCCTTAAAAACAACACTTTTTTTAGTTATATCACTACTATAAAATTTATTCTTCAACTGGCAACTAAATGTAATCTGGTTTAATCTTTTTTTATAAAGGAAAATTTTAAAGTAATTCTTTTCTCTTAACGGACCATCTATTTTCTTCTAAATCTCTTTAGCTTTAATATCTATTTTAGCGATAAACAGTGCATGAAATAAACAGCTCAAGGCATGTGTTGTTGGGCCAAGCATCTGATTAATTGGATGCAGCTGATCTGAAACTGCTGGAAGCTTCAATTTTCAAACTTCACAGTTCTTTGATTATTTCAGTCTTGTACTTTTTTCACTTGTCTACGGATTTTTTAACAATGTTCATCACAGGAACATTAAAGTATTCTGACATGAGGTGGGAGTTTTTTTTCCCCTACCTTTAAAAAAAATACAAATCATGAAATAATAGTTTAGAAGTTTAGATCTCAGATCCTGCTATGAACAAAGCTTTAAGAACTGAGTCCAGATGATCTCTTGTGGAGCCTAGCAGCCCAAAAGATTTTGTGTTCCTGTAATTGTAGTAGGAGATTTTAAAGCGTAAGTTAAAAAAAAAAAAAAAAAAAAAAAACTTGCATCACCTCCTTATCTTCTTGCTGTCTAGCAATGAGGCTGAATTTAAAGTACAGTACAGAAAGGTCAAATTCCTAGGGGCAGGATGATTGCTGCATGCCAGAAGAGTTGGACTACACTTAGACAGCTAAAGAACAATTACACAGCTGCCATATCTCTCAGGGCATTGTATAGGCATTTGGCTCTTTAATGGGATCTGTACCTCCCACAAAAAGGAAAGCACTTGCATGTGACACCGTTCAGAAACCTGTCCCTACCTAAATAAGCTATGTAAAAGACAAGGCTCTCTGTGTGTAACCAAATGCATGCGTGTTTGTGTGTGTGTGTGTGTGTGTGTGTGTGCGCATGTGTTTATACTTTATCATTATCAAGTTTACAAGCGACAAGATGACTATTGCACTCAAGTGCAGATTCTAATTGTTCAAAAGATGTGATTATAATAATGTTTAATATAGCATGTCATAGATGCTATAGTAAGACACGCATGACATCCACCATGTCATACATTATGTCCTGCTTGGACCCAAACTTCTCTCGCATTAGGCTTCAAATTTGTCACCAGGACAAATTTTACTGTCATGTGATATATGTTAAGAAGTAGGCTCATGATACAACCCTCTCTCTTCATGGAGCAGCTTGCTGGGGCTGAGGTGCTAGTTGAGGATACTGGCTTCCTGATATTTTACCATTTACAGGACAGAGAGGAAAAACCAGCCTCATCAGTAATCAGATTACTTGGCACCAAGAAAACTGGATATAGGGTGTCAGCTGTTCACAGACGTCATCTAGAAATATTAGCTGCCAAATACCTGGAGATCATGGGCTAGGAGGAATGTCAGTGGGTGGAAGCCTGCTTCTTTAGTGAAGCTGGAATTGCATGCACAGTCCCTTCCACTGGGAAGGTGTGAGAGGTCAGTCCCACCTAAGTTATTGCCCAGGTGGCCCGGGGTGACTTAGAAAATTCTGCTCATTGCTCTTAGAATGTTTAATGGGGGCCAAGAACTGGAATAAATTTTTGTAAAATTTATCTCATTTAATCTTCATAGCCACCCTGTAAAGTAGAAACTATTCCAATCTCCATTTTCCAGTCATGAAAGCAGATGTAATATTGAGAGGTGAAGCCAGGGAACTTCCTGGGTCGAGTGGGGACTTGGAGAACTTTTCTGTCTTACAAGAGGATTGTAAAATGCACCAATCAGCACTCTGTAGCTATGATTGTAAAACGCACCAATCAGCATTCTGTAGCTAGCAAGAGGTTTGTAAAATGCAGGAATTAGCACTCTGTAGCTAGGAATGTAAAACACACCAATCAGTGCTCTGTAGTTAGCAACAGGATTGTAAAATGAACCAAACTGCACTCTGTAAAATGCACCAGTCAGTGCTCTGTAAAATGCACCAATCAGCAGGAGTCTAAAAGTAGCCAATCGCAGGGAGGATTGAAAAAGGGCACTCTGATAGGACAAAAATGGAACATGGGAGGGGACAAATAAGGGAATAAAAGCTGGCCACCCCCAGCCAACAGCGGCAACCCGCTGCAGTTTCCTTCCACTTGTGGAAGCTTTGTTCTTTCACTGTTACTGCTCCTCACTCTTTGGGTCCGTGCCATCTTTAAGAGCTGTAACACTGCAAAGGTCCATGGCTCCATTCTTGAAGTCAGTGAGACCATGAATCCACTGGAAGGAACCAACTCCGGACACAATATGACTATATAATTCTACCACGGGTAGAATAAGCAAGTAGAGCAAGACATAAGCAGTAGAGCCAGTTTTTGTAATCAGGCTTTCTGAACACTGCAGGTATATAGATATAGCTGATGAAGAGAAGCTCTTTGCAAAATATTGACCACATTCATTTATTTTTACAATGTGAGTGTATTATTGATAGCATTAAAAATGTTACAGAAGGCAATGGACACATTGTACTGATGTGATATTAAGAAACATTGCTAGCTATGGCACCAAAATTTATGTGACATAAGGAAATTATAATGCCTAACACATATTAGTTTTCTCTTCCCTGTTTCTAACTAGCAAGTGCCAGGAGGCAGGCTGGGTTAGACAGCATGACCAAGAGTAAACTTTGGATGGTCCAGGATAAAATTATGACATAGGTGGTTTGTCGCTGCTTGTGTTTATTTAATGTTCTCTCGCTTTGCTTGTCTAGCCAAGATCTCATGCTATGTTGACTTGTCATCTCCGGAAATGTCTTCACACTTGGAAGTTCCCTTAAAAAGCCCTTAAAATTTACCTCCTCTAGGACTTACTAGTTCCAATCTTTTCAATATTAATACACATATGAATCATCTGGGGATCCTGCCCAAAAGCAGACTTCTGTAGGTACAGGGTAAGGCCAAGGACTCTGCACTTCTTACAAATTTCTGGGTGATACTGACGCTGCAGTTCCATGCACCACACTTTCCATAGTGAGGCAAGCAAGGACATTTAGAGCTGCACATTTTAAACAGAATTGTAATATGTTAGGTTGGTAATAGATGTTAGAAGAGTTAGGCAAACAAGATTTAATTTTAAATGCTTGGAAACTAAGACCTTGAACAAATATGAGAAAGAAATGAGAATACATTTGGAAAACTCTTTTTGGATCTTTCGAATTTCTTTGGGTTATGTTCTTTCTTCCTTCAAAAGTAAATCTTTCCTTTCTCAGGAGTTTTCCTCACGAATTTAACAGGAAATAAAAACCTTTCAAGGAAATCTCTTTGCCTCTACACATCTGAATATTCTCTGCAGAAAACGATGGTCAGTCTGGCAAAATTACAACCTGTTTTTTGCAAAATTCCGTTATTTCAAAAAAAAAAGTCTGAATAACTCTACGTTACTTGAATTCAATTATATAATCTATTGGAAACATAAAATGGTCCATCTCTTTTGAAGAATTATTATATTTACTGATTTATTCAGATTTCTTCAATTGAATAAATAAATAGTATTCTCTGCTCATATGGTATTATTGAAACAACTACATAGAAAAAAATAGAAGGGCCGGGTGCGGTGGCTCAGGCCTGTAATCCTAGCACTTTGGGAGGGTGAGGCAGGCGGATCACTTGAGGTTAGGGGTTCGAGACCGGCCTGGCCAACATGGTAAAACCCTGTCTCTACTAAAAATTACAAAAATTTAGCGAGCCGTGGTGGCGGGCACCTGTAATCCCAGCTACTCGGGAGGCTGATGCAGGATAATTGCTTAAACCTGGGAGGCTGAGGTTGCAGTGGGCCAAGATCCTGCCATTGCACTCCCACCTGGGTGACAGAGCCAGACTCCATCTTAAAAAAAAAAAAAAAAAAAAAAAGATGTCTCCTTTTGGGAGTAAATGGCAATTGATGTTATATTAGAAATAAAATAGCTCCAAAGAATGTTTTGCCAGTCTTTGGAGTGTGTGTGACCTTTGCCAGTCTTTGGAGTGTGTGTGATATCTCCAATAGAAATTAAAGAACTGGCTTCACTTTTTTGTTTGTTTGAGTTTTTCTTGAGAAAGGGTTTTGCTCTGTCCCCCAAGCTGGAGTGCAGCAGAACAGGGCTCACTGCAGCCTTGACCTCCTGAGTTCAAGCGATCCTCCTGCCTTAACTTTCTGAGTAACTAGGACTACAGGAATATACCACCTGTAGTCAGGCTTTCTAAACACTGCAGGTATATAAGTATATACTGGTCAATTAAAAAAAATTTTTTTTCTTGTAGAGACCAGGTCTTGACATGCTGCCCTGGTTGGTCTCCAATTCCTGGCCTCAAACATTCCTCCCACTTTGGCCTCCCAAAGTGCTGGGATTACAGGCATGAGCCACCACGCCTGGCCTGAGAACTTGCTTTATTTTAGCCAAAATTATTTTATCACTTCTTTCCCTTCTCACAGGTTCTAGCTCTTATCTTCTTGTACCCCTTCCCTGCCACAATATATTCTTTATCTTACGCAAAGCAAGTAAACTTTCAGTTTCCTATTCCCATTACTCTATTTAGCAAACATAGGACCTTCCTTAGGACCCAGCATCCTCACAAGGCACGGTGGGGTTGTAAGTAGCTCCCAGTTTTTGCTCTGTCATAAATTATTTTATTCCTTGTTACATTAGCAAAACAGACATTTCAGTGTGAATCCTCCCCGTTGATAAGCTTAAATTAAGAATATAAAGTACAACACTGTAAAACCTTTGCCCTGATGTTAAAAGCCTTTCAGAAGGTTTTTGAAATCCCTATTTCCCACTTGATCTGGGTTCCTCTTCACCCTGTGAGACACTTCAGCTGCATTGAACTGCCAGTGTTCCCAATCGCTGTGCTCTGTTAAACATCCACATTTTAGAAAAGCATGCTTAATTTTTCACTAAATGATAATTATTTCCCCAGCATTTAATGTATTACTCATTCTCTCCACATCAAGGACCTTGGAAACAAATTCAGAGCATTATCTGTAGGTTCCTTTAAGATCATCTGTAAACAATTTTCAAGGTGGGACGTGGGGAATGTCAGCAAGGCTTCTCTCATTAAAAAACCTTAAAATCTCCATTTGTCCCTGTCAAAGCCTGAATTGGAAGCAGGGTCAGCATTAGGGTGAGGCAAGAGAGGCAGGGTTGTGCAAGTGCAGGGTTGTTAAAAAGGAAAAAAATTGAAATTGCTTAAGAAAGTCATTGTTTTTGAGGGGTAATAGCAGGTATACGTCCCTAAGTACAACAGCAAATCTTTCAAAGAAAATTTCTATCCTATTTTTCCTTGAAAATAACCACATTGAATACAGTTATAGAACTGTATTTTATTTATTTGTATGTGCTACAATTTGGTGCATGCAGCAACCACAGTTCCTTAAATTTTTGGCCATTCTTTTCAGGACTCAAAATAGCTCAGCGTTCAATTCTATAAGGCCCATGTTTCTTTCCCATGGTACAGTATGAGTACTTTTTAAAGTAGGTGAACATATAATAAAAGTTTGCTAGTTGTAGTGCATATGAACAAAATAACCACATGGGTTTTATGGCACATGTTCTAAAAAGATAAAGATACAATGGAGAGAGATGTCATTCAAACAGCTTAACATTATAAACGGTGCAAGTGAGGGCCATAGACGCAAAGTGACATAGTAAAATTAACAAATATAAAAACCTGAGCTGAAAGAGGAGGTATGGAGATTTTTAAAATAGTCCTGAAAGATAATAGAGATTGCTCATAATTTGAAGTATACATAATTCAGGATTTGAAATAAATCATCTAAAATTTTAAACATGTCATATTGTTTAAATCATTCGCTGTCCTATAGGAATGACGGTAATAACTTGACTATGTACTTTGTAGTGTCCTGAAAATAGTATGCTCAGTTAAGTTTATAAATTGCAAAATAACCATCTCTTTAAAGTGGAACAGCATTCATCAGGGAATTGTTCACTTAAGAAGAGGTCATCCAGACCTGGAGACAAGCTATTTTTTTGGTGAATAGAATATATTGCCATTGCTACTATTTATCCTCCTTGTTTTCAGGAATGCTTTACTACTTATTCTCATTATGATAAACTCTATCTCAGGCTTTTAGGTATCATTTAAAACCCACGTGTGGGGAGGTTCTATCACTATCCAAATACCTTTGCAGGGCCCAAGGCTATAAATATGAATATATTTATACAAACCTATTTTGTTATAATAGGGCCTTGGGCCTACTATACAAACCAATTTTGATTAAGGCTATAAATATGAATGTATTTATATAAACCTGTTTTGTTATAATAGAGCCCAAGGCCCTATTATAACAAAATAGGTATGTTATAAAACTATTGTAAGAAAATAGGTATGTCATAGAACTATTATAACAAAATAGGTTTGTATAAATATATTACAGGGCAATCATTTACCATTATTACAGGAAAATTATTTCTCATCCGTATATCCAATAATTACATAAAATGGCTGTGTTTTTAAGTTGGAGAACAACCACATTCTAAAAAGGCACAGAGCAAAAAAGAAAATAAGCTCATATTTTACTATACGGAAAAGGTAAAACAAAGAAGTGGTTGAAAAATCCATGTTCTATTTAAAGTCCTCTCATTCCAGAATTATAGAATATAATTGATTTTATGTGATTATCAAGTATAAGCTCTTGGAAATTTTATGATGTAAAAATAGAGGCAAAGCTGTACTCATTAATAAAATAAAACTTGATTAGCATATATTGATAAAATAAAATATTCGTGATTGTAGTTTATTTTTTGTTGAATTTATTAATAATCTTTATATATATTTATATATGTATGGCTTTGAGCAAAGACAAAAGAAATACTCTAACTCATCCCTGATCATACAGTTGTTGTAAGAATCAGCTATTCTATTATCTTTCCAGCAGCAGAAAGACCAATGAATAATACATTTCTTTCTGTACAGATTAAAACTCCATACATACGGGCTTCACTATGTACAGAGAAAAGAGGTCACTTTTCAATTAGCAATGGACCTTTATATTACAGGAATGTGAGTCATTTTTTTCTTAATCTAAGTATATATACATTCATACATATATGTATATAATTTAACCCTGTACCATTTTATTAGTTTAACATATAAACCTTAGTTTTTTTGTCCATTCTATTACAAAGTGAATAAAAATTGTATGGTTGCACTGAAAGACCATGCATTTCAATTTTGCTTATGTTTCCCAATAGTGCTCAAAATAAAAAACCAAAAATTTATATATATAAAAATATTTCACTACCAAATCCATTAATCCTATCAAATGTAAACCTTTAATAATTTAAAGGACCAATACATAATCTTAATAAATTGAAGTTAATTCTCATATTTTAATAAAATAAAGGAGTTTTGTACTGATATGTAAATGGTCTTGCAGCTTTCCCATAGGTTCTAGGTAGACTGAACAATCCCTTTCTTACAACAGTATTCCTGACATGCCATCATATGTCACCAGCATATTGATGATTACATTACATCAACTAGCAGTTAATTACTTCCACACCAGTTGGGATTTGTTTGAAATTAAACATAACAACTCATTTTGGTATTATAGGTATTATATCCACAAAAGGCATAACAGGCAGCAAGGATCCACTTTAGAGTTTTTGCTTTTGTTTTTGTTTTCTGTCCTCAAGTCTATCTGCAGGCCCTGTCCCACATAATGTGTGATCTCTGTATGTTCTTAAATGTATTGCCAGTGCCAGAGATACTGAAGACCTCCACTTTAGGTCATGCTCTTAACTTCGGTTATTTACCGAAGCCGGTTATTAGGAATCTTTCAATTGTGTTCCAGTCATACTCCACATGTGTGGGATGCATTAGGCACAAATGATTACTAAGGGAGTTCTTTGAGGAGAAGCAGGTGCTCACAGATCATGTAAAGAGTTAAGAAAACAGACAAACAACGCTCATAGACATTCAGCTTTACCCCTGCTTTCTGTCACCATGTCTGTACTATTTTCAACACATTAAAAATGACAAACCTCCTATCTAAGGGCTACGTTAGTCACCGCATGCCTTAAAGTTTACTAACCATTTAGTTACAATATACATAGAGCAAAATGTGTGTTCCCAAACAGACGTGATGCTGTATTGAATTTATTTCTTTAAATTAACACCATAGTAAATTATCAGCTACAGTGAAGACACAGACAACACTTAACTCCAAATCAAGCTGTGGTTTACAAATAATTATTTAAATAATAATAGCAATAATATTAAATAAAAGTGAAAACCTCACTTCTAGACTTAAGTCAGAGATCCAAGTCAGCCTTATAGGAATTATAAGATAGGCAATTAATGAATTGTTATGCTTTTCTAGAAATGAGAAATACTGTAACCCTTTCTCTACAATGACTGATTTGAACCTATTTTTTTTTCCCCAGAAGCATGCAGGGACTATTTTCAGATGCTTGATTATGGCAAGAAGAAAGAAAAGTAATGATTTTTGGTGTAATACAAGCAATTTGTAGATTCGAGCATACAATTTTGCATAAAACATTGCAGGTTAAAATAATATTGTAGGTTTCAAGCCATTGCATTACAATTGAATAATTCTCACAATCAAGTTTTGTAAAATTTAAAACTCTAAGTTTTGAAGTGAAGCAATAAAACTAAATTCTTAAACAATGACTTTTACCTTCATACAACACAGAATAGCTATTTTTATTTGGGTTGAAAAAGTTATTTACAACTAACATTGATCGAGTCTTGGTAAAAGTCCGATAACACATGAAGACAAATATTAATTTTCCCTCAGCTTTCTGAAAGATCAATGAACATGTTTGAGGTTAGTGATATTTTTAACAGTGGCAATGCTAGTCTCCTACGGTGGCCAAGCAAGTAGTGCATTCCTTAACCTAATTTGAAATTGAAAGCACCGAAATACAATTTAGATCTATAAAATGGGATTTGTTATTTAATTCTCCATCATTAATGATTAACAATTTAGATTCAGAGACACAGCTAATGAAAGAAAGTGTTGATTGGTGCTATTTGCTAGTTCATTTGAGTTGCCTTTTTAAAATCAGTTTTGTTTCCATTGAATCCAAGAACTCTTCATAAAATAGAGAAATATACATATCAAAGGACTTAAGTAAAAGTAGGTTAGAAATAAATAATCTTACAACGACATTTTAAATCCTTTAATGATTTAAAGAAAGGAAGACATATAACACTGAATGCTAAACAGGTCTTTTGACCCTCTCTTGGGAATTTAGATATATATTTTATAGTATATGTATATATATTTTTACATTTCACGTGTAGACCAGAGCTGTCTAAAATATCTCTTCATAGTAGGCTAGAGGGATCTATCAGGAGATAGAATAAAATAAGATCTGAGTATAGTCTCAGTTTATGAGAGTATTTCTTTCTGCTTTGACAATCAGCAGGGATCATAAATTTGAAGCAAATCGTGGCTTTTCTGCGTCTGGGTCTGTGTTTAAGACTGAGGAAGATTCTCTCGGAAGAGCAGCTGCTGGTGGAGGGGGTGCTGGAGGGACTCCTCGGTTGGGGGGGATGGCTCCCGACGACATCTGTCGGAAGAGGGTGACGCGCTGCGGGACAGTGCTCCTGCCCCCTGCCTGAAGGCCCGTTCCGGGGACCGCCGTCACGGGTTGAGGGATGGAGGCCAGGGACTCGCCCACAGTGGGATGAGGTCTGGAAATCAGAGTGGACACCTCATGGGGCAGCGAGGGCTGCGAGGCGGAGAGGGGCCTGACTTCCCGGGTCAGGTTGGTGTTGTGAAGCGCCTGCGTGCTCTTGTGCACTTCATTTTTCGGCGTGGAGCTGCCAGGTGTCTGTGGCTGCGGGGACGGCTGCTGTGGCTGAGTCTGCGGCGGCTGGGACTGCTGTACCTGCTGCTGCGGCTGCTGTTGCATGAGTGACAGCTGGGAGGCGGTGGGGGAGGCATAGTGGAAAGTTCGAGCGGCCAGAGGGCTCTGTACAGGAGGGCTGCAGACCGCGGTGGTGTAGGAGCAAGGCGACAGGATGGCTGATGGCTGGGGGGTCTGTGTGCTGGGACTGGGGGAGTGCAGGTTGCTGTGAGACAGGCTGGTCGCTGTGTACACCGGTGGAGATTGTGTCCTCATGCGGGAGGTCGGGGTCGTAGTAGACGATGTGGAATTCAGGGTTGTCATTTGAGGATAATTGATGGGAGCGATTGCCTGCACCATCTCCCTGTCATGTTTCACAATCTGCTTGAGGATTTCGTTCTCCTGATTGTTGAAAACACCAGTGTTCAGATCTTTCTGGAACTTTTGCAGAAGAATTGAATTTTTCTTTCCTGTCAGCAAAAGAAAGATAGGCACTTAGAAAGCCTACCAATGACTGATGACAACGCCAAGTGAGAGTGGCTCCTGCAAACAGAAGTATAGCTGCGCTTCACAGGAGAGGCTTAAAAAGCCAGTCACTCACCTTTACACACCAAATACGAATGTGGCTCCTACCTTTCACACTTCCTGTATTTCTCTGGGAACTCTTACCTTCTACTCAAGTTGAACGGCCTGTAATATGGCAAAGAGCCACTTTACAGAAGAAATGGAGATATTTAACATGAGGGCCACCTTGAAGAATGGGGGAAGAAAGGGCTTTTGGAATAGGATGGGCTTGGAATCAACATTTGATTTTAAAGTTACTTTTTCAAGAAAGGACCATGGAGATATAAGCGAGAACATTTGAACACGTACTATGTGATAAGCACTCTACAAAAGACCTTAGGTAGATGATTTTATGTAACCCGCAACCCTGTCAGATAGGTGTGTTCATAATCTCATTTTACCTGAAAGGAGATCAGGACCTGAGAAGAGTAAGAACAGTGCCCAAGAAAACAAAGAAAACATGGTTGGCAGGTAACAGGGCTGAGAAAGACCATACACACAAAAAAGTGATTGCACATCCCTGCTATGGAAAATGAACCAACTACCTCTGTCTCATCTGTGTGCTTGCTAGAAACTCAGCCTCCTGGGCCTGACCCCACTTACTGAATCAGATGTTGCATTTTACTAAGATCCCCAGGTGATTCCCAAATGCAAATCTGAGGAGGACTGTATCAAGGTTTGCTTTTGACCCAGTGTCCTACACCAGTCATTCTCAGTCCTAGTTGGATACTTTTCTTATCTCTGGAGCTTTAAAAAATACTAACATCCACTTGTTCCCTACGAATTAAATCTAAATAATCATACATGGGTTCTGGATTTCAGTAGTTTAAAAGCAAATTTCCCCAGGAAATTCTTTTTTTTAAATTTATTATTTATTTATTTTATTTTATTTATTTATTTTTTTGAGACGGAGTCTCACTCTGATGCCCAGGCTGGAGTTGCAGTGGCACCATCCCAGCTCACTGCAAGCTCTGCCTCCCGGGTTCATGCCATTCTCCTGCCTCAGCCTCCTGAGTAGCTGGGACTACAGGTGCCCGCCACCATGCCCGGTTAATTTTTTGTATTTTTAGTAGAGACGGGGTTTCACCGTGTTAGCCAGGATGGTCTCGATCTCATGACCTTGTGATCCACCCGCCTCGGCCTCCCAAAGTGCTGGGATTACAGGCGTGAGCCACCACGCCTGGCCTCCCCAGGGAATTCTTAAATGCAGCCAAGATTGAGATCGACTTTATGATCTTTCCTCTTCTGAATGGTTGTTGTGAGGACCAAGGGCATAGTGCATTGCAAGCTCTCAGCTCCCTCTAAGACCTCAATAAATTTTAGCTTTTCCTGGCATCATCTTCTGAGTGGTTTGCAATATTAGACAGTCTCTGGCATAATAATGGTTAGAATGAATAGTCGATTGGTGAAAGAAGGGGAAAGTAGTGACTTTTCTATGGCATCATTGATACACTAATAGCCAAGTGAATATGGTAACTGAAAAGTGAATCAATTTGCGATATTGCTAAATAAAGTAACACATTAAAAGTAACAAAATATATTTTTGAAAATAAATATATGTTGTAATTTCATTGACTGCTGGGAATGCAATCATCTTAAATGACTGCCAAAATAGTTACCTCTCCCTACTTACAGACTGTCCTAATTTCCCAAAGAACAAAACCTCCTACATTAGTAATAAATATAAATGCTTATTTAGCATATTTGCTTAACTAACTGCAGCATACATCTATATGCAATGGCCACAAAACCGAGAAGCATAATGTTTCTTTCTGATTATGTGAACAGTCAAAATATCTTAATCTAAGTATCTTTAACCTTGGGAAAAATAATGTAACTTTTAATACACTCTTACTATTTTATAAAGATCAAAAATTCAATTGCTTAGTGCTTATTAGAAATTGCATTGCCTGTATTGATTACGAACCATTTCATGTAAATATTGTTACAAAAATTAACTGCAGGCTGGGCGCGGTGGCTCATGCCTGTAACCCCAGCACTTTGGGAGGCTGAGATGGGTGGATCATGAGTTTAGGAGGTCAAGACCATCCTGGCCAACATGATGAAACTCCATCTCTACTAAAAATACAAAATATTAGCAGGGAGTGGTGGCGCACACCTGTAGTCCCAGCTACTCGGGAGGCTGAGGCAGGAGAATTGCTTGAACCTGGGAGGTGGAGGCTGCAGTGAGCTGAGATCACACCACTGCACTCCAGCCTGGGCAACAGAGCAAGATTCTGTCTCAAAAAAAAAAAAATTAACTGCAATAAGTAAGATGAAAGTGAAGCTGTATCAGATTAACAGAAATTATCTAGTGAAATATCCTGATTTTAATGTTTTCTCTAAGGATGTCTAGCTGGTTTAGGAAGAAACGCATTGCTTAGAAATTAGTCTCTGTCTCTAACATAAACACTCACACACTACAAAGAGGGAAGTTATTTTCCAATTAAGTAAGTATGCTTTCAGGAGTGTCTGCTTCTTTTGTGGGTATTGTCTCCCTGAATGAGTAGGTCTTGTTAAATCTCTAAGATTTCAATATGAATTTCTAATATGTTTGTTATATCTAATGATGATGTCCAAATACTGCCTTTACTTCTTCTAATCTATTTTCAGATCTTTATGCAGTCTGCTGTCCTACGAATATAGAGAGAAAGGAAGATGTGAATGTGAAGTGCAGAAAAAAAGCCAACATAACAATTTATCAATCTGAAGTCCTTACCTTTAAAAGAATGAAGCAGTTGAGGTACCTCCTTGTTTATCACAAGTGATCCCAGCCCCATCTTTTTTGAGTTCATTTATTCCTTCCTCCCTTCCTACCTCTCTTCAACAAATATTCATTGTATACTAGGTACTGTGAATGTAATGGTGAATTAAACATGAGCTCTACATTGACAAACTTAGCATCTCTAGAGCCAGTAATAAAAGCAGTGCTGTGATGGGGGAGCTTCAGAGGCTATAGGAGAACACATCCAAGGAACTGGGCTTAGTAGGGAGTGGGAGGTCAGAGAAGGTTTCTAGAGGGAGGTGATATCTCAACAGAGAGAGGAAGGTTGAGCAGAGTCGAGCTGACCAAAAAAAGCAGAGAAGGGGAGGGTGGCAAAGAGGGTTTAGGTGTGGAAAATGAATGCATACTACCTTATAACATAATGTTCCAGGATATCTAGGAATGTTAACAGCAAGTCAATCCAAGCTAACTTTACTATGGCAATTATGCAAATCTTCAAACTAGCATAACTAATAAGGCCTAATTGTTGTATATATATATTTTTATTTGGTAGCAGAAAAGACTTTAAAATATGTTGATGTTCGCGAGGTAAAGCATCTATGTAGGGCATTACTATCAAGGCTTTTTTTTCTGCTTGAGTCTATATTACAAACATTTTACTATGTCTCTGCTGAGATTAATTTAAATGTGCAAATTTTCAATTCCTAATATAAAGATAAAATGTAAAGTTGATCCAAAAATACAAAAAAAGTGATAAAACTTAGTTTGTAATATAGACTAATGTATCATATTTTTAGTTCTATTTCAATGCTATCTAGAATTTTTATCATTGCCTTTTACCTGAGGATTCAAATTGTTTTGGCATCAGTCGGGAAATCAGTTTGTTTAGCTAGCAAAAATAGACATTAATAAATAAACCCAGAATATTTAGAAGAGATAGATAGGGACCCAGATCTCTCAAGAAATATGGATACAGCTAATTGCTATTTCTACACAAATTAACAAGCAAGCTATAAACTGGCATGTGGGACTTTTTTTTTTTTTTTCTGAGACAAGGTTTCACTCTCTCTCCCAGACGGGAGTGCAGTGGTATCATCTTGGTTCATGGCAACCTCCACCTCCCAGGCTCAAGCGATTCTCCTGCCTCAGCCTCCTGAGTGGCTGGGATTACAGGTGCACGCCACCACAGCCGGCTAATTTTTGTATTTTTAGTAGAGACAGGGTTTCACCATGTTGGCCAGGCTGGTCTCGAACTCCTGACCTCAAATGGTCCACCTGCCTCGGCCTCCCAAAGTGATGGAGTCACCACACTTTGTCATGTGGTGACAGGCATGAGTCACCACACCCCACTGCATTTGGGACTTATAATTGCAAACCTATATTATGCCACGAGATTAAATTTTATATAAAGAAGGTAGAAAACTAGAGTACCTATTCGATCTAGTCGGTCAATGGCAACTGTCTCAAAGGCTCTCCTCATCATTGGATATTCCTCCAGGACCTCGTTGAAATTGTCCACGGAAAGTGAGTAAAGACGACAATATGTATCAGCTCGAACACTGGCAGTACGACGTCCTTTGGTCAGCAGGCAAATCTCTATAAAAACAACAAAGAAGAATGACTTGTTTGATCATTTTCTTTTAAAAGCCATTAAGGCTTCCCACAACTTAAAACAAGTCTCATGGTGTGAAAAAACAATTATTAGCAGCATTTTCTATTATATCAGCAAATTCCTCCTGACAAAAGTATCCAACTGCCAATACTCAATCTTAAAATAATGTTTTTTGTTTTTTTTTTTTTTAATCAGTTGAGAAGGCCGGGAGCAGTGGCTCATGCCTGTAATCCCAGAACTTTGGGAGGCCGAGGTGGGTGAATCACGAGGTCAAGAGATCGAGACCATCCTGGCTAACATGGTGAAACCCCGTCTCTCCTAAAAATATAAAAATTAGCTGGGCTTGGTGGCGGGCGCCTGTAGTCCCAGCTACTCGGGAGGCTGAGGCAGGAGAATCAGTTGAACCTGGGAAGCAGAGGTTGCAGTGAGCCGAGATTGTGCCACTGCACTCCAGCCTGGCGACAGAGTGAGACTCCGTCTCAAGAAAGACAACAACAACAAAAAAACACGGTTGAGACTTTTGGTTTAAATGGAAGGCTGAAACACAGTATACCTTACCCTTCCCACTCCAATCCTCTGAAATAAGAAATAAAGAAAAAAACAAAAACAAAAACAAAAGAGATGCAGAAAATGGAATAAAATGTCCACAAAGGAGTTGAAAAAAGAAAGGGTTGATGATTAGAAAGACGATTTTATGAATTCTGGAAGGCAGAAAGCAGATGGTATAATATAGACAGAAGCCAAAATGAGTCCAAACATTGGCTTAGAAAGTCCTATGATCAAACAAAGCTAGACCAGAGATTTAGATATAGGCATGTCTAATGTAGTTTGTATATTCCCAATGAGATCAGTATGAAGAAAATGATATTCCACATGTACAGAGGGACTCTCTAGTTAAATGACTTTTAAGGGTAATTCCTTACTGAAATTTAGATTTCCAAAATATGGTAAACAAACATTTGCAAATTTGGATTTCATTATTGGCCAGCTATTAAAAGATAATTTTCCATTTTGTTTTCCAAAAATTATGATTTGAACTACTGTATGCTTTGATTATTTTTAATTTGGAAATAATTTAAACATTTAGCTTCAAAATAACAAATTTGAAAAGAGAAATGATAGAAGTATTTCTAAAATTTACAGTCACCTAACAAAAGGAAATAAAGTAAATATAATATTAAATGTCTAAATTCACACTCTAGCTAATTTAAAGAAGTTCTATTTATGTTGACAAACACTGAATAAATCATGCTATAGACACATGTACTTGATTGATGTTAGAGTTGAAAATATGAATCAAACATATCTACTTTTATATGACATTCTGATAGTAAATAGAAGCATTATCTTAATACAGAGTTCATTTGAATACAATCTGGTAAGAACAATGTCACATATATGCAAACTCTGAGAATACTAGAGCAGGACACGTGAACCAGTCTGGGAAGATAGAGAGGATTTTAGGAAATGTCACCTAAACCATCAATTATGCTGTTGTTCATGTCGAGATTGAAGAGTAATGTTGTAAACCTGCTAAATAATATTGTGGAGTCTGTGTGTTTGTCTGAATGTTTTTGTGCCTGAATATGTGTGTGTGTCTGTGTAGGAAAATAAATCTATTTTGGTCAATTTTAAAGCAAATTACCATACCACGGAATTTACCTGCTACTATAATATAAACAAGGTAATTAAAAGAAGCATTTTGAATACTATTCCAAAATTAAATTCCTGTGTCACTAAAGTACTAATGCCATATAATTATAATTTATGATTGCCATATTATGGCAAACAAAGCTAAGTGTCGGTTTCAAATCTTGTGTGGAATGTTAAATGAAAGAAGACAGACATGAGAAGCCACATACTGTGTGATTCCATTTATGTAAAATATCCAGAAAATACAAATCTACAGAGACAGATAACAGATTAGTGGTTGCCTGAGGCAAAAGATGGAAAAGGGAATTAACAGTAAGTGGGCACAGGAATCTTATTTGGGTGATGAAAATATTCTAAAACCTGATTTGTGGTGATGGCTTCATCACTTGGTAAATTTACTTAAAGATATTTGAATTCTACACTTTAATGAATTATATGTGTAAAATATGTTGCATTAAAGCTATACAAAGTGAAAAGAAAATTAGTTTTGTTTTTATTTTTTATCTTTATACTTATTATATTTTTATTTGAATTTATTTTTTTCTGAACTCTTTCTCTTTACTCTGGAATCATTGTTTTGTCTCTTTTTCTAGGTCTTTCTCTTGCATGTTGAATGTTTTCTTTCGGTAATCTACTGATGTCCAATCACATTTGAAGATAAAAAACTCTGGTAGTGTTGCAGAATTTGTTAAAGTTTTTCATTAGGGTAAATAGGCGGGGAGCTTGTCCTCATATTTCTCTAAATACCAGAATGAGGAGGGCTTTACTCTAGGCCACTGACATCTTTCTTAACTGTCCTAGTTCTCCCTCTCATTCAATTGCTTTATGAAAGAACCACTGACATTTCCCCTCACTATTCTCAGATACATGGTTGGCTACAGACTATTCTGCAACATGGAGGGAGGGATGTCTCATACCTACCGTCAGCATAAGTCACCCGCTTTCTGTTCTGTCTTCTGTGGTACTGTTGTCTCTTAACTAAGAGCCTGTTTAGTATTCTTCCAGGATACCTGCTGTCTCCTTGGCTCCCGTTCTTTGTACATATATTCCATGTTCCCTCTACTTTCCCTTCAAGGTTCATCAGTAACCACCAGCATACATTTAACTGCAGGCTACAGAATACCTGAATAGCACTGGTTTATCCAATACATTAATGTCATTATATTACAAAACAAAATTTGGGAGCAGGCAAGGCCAGCATTTGTTCAGCACTTCAATGATGCCAAGGCACTGTGCCCACAATACTTTGTTTTCCTTGGCCTTCTTCTCATGATCACAAGTTGATGGCAACAACTACACACATTCATATACTCACACAACAGCATCCAAAGTTTGGGGAGACAGCAAAAGACTTTCTTCCTGTATTTCTTTCTTTTTATTGTGAAGGCAAAAGTTGTACTACAGGTCCCTAACTTACTTTCTCTAGCATTTTATTATCAGAACTGCATCATGTGGCCAGCCTTAGCTGCAAGAAAGGATTTAAAACTGAATATTTGGTAAATCGGAATAAGGTAACTACTGTTAGTGATTGAATTAGGTAAATACTGGTTTAATCCCTGAAGTAGTATATGATGGCAGCCATACAAGATTTTATTAACAAGAAAGGGCCATGGTTGCTGGCTATGGAACCAATGTTATCTGGCACTTCACTCATATCAAAAGTATTTCCTGTCTTCTAGAAACATGTCCCTCTGTCTCATCTCCTGGTTGCTCCCAAATACAAATTCATGCATCAGGTTACTTTGTGGTTGAGTTTATATTTTATTCTTTTACTATTATTAATTGGGTCTCTGTAGAGGGATGAGATAAAGGCATGTCCTGGGAATCATCTTAAATAAGAAATGTATTTGCCTTATGCTTAGAAATTACTTGGAATTATTTTTACATAGAGCATGTGTTTATATATTACTTTTAATTTTTAAAAACAAGTTTAAAAATTAGAAATAAGAATATAGCTATTCTCAGTATGCACAGTCATTTTAGAGATATGTTAAAAACAGATTTACTGGAGAATAGATATAAGTTTAGTCATATTTTTTCTAAACCATTATTTACAAATGATTTTCTGGCCTCTGTCATCTGATGATCTCATATAATGAATATATAACATATGTAGCATATGTTACATAGTATAGGTACGCATTACTAAGTAATCATGGCTTGAATCAGTTAAATACTACCATTGGTAAGAAAATAAATTCTTCAAGGAGGATGCTTTTAAAATACTGTTTAAAGCCTACATGAAGAAATGTGTACGTGTGTTATGAGCTCTTAACCCAAAGGTTTTCTATATTGCCATCTCAGTAAAACTTAGATGTTACTGCTCAGCAAATCTTACCTCTTCATTACACTTTGTTTAAAAAGATAATGTACTTATTTTACCTTTTGTAGTTTGTGGGATCAACACTGATATTCTAATTAGGTCTTTCTTGCCAGTTAATGAGGTAGAGTGCTATTTGGGGCATTGTCTACAGCAGTAATGTTTGGTTTCCTGCTGATTCAGGTACACACACACACACACACACACACACACACACACACACGCACACACACACGCAGTTGCTTGGGATATTTTAGGGATCCTTTTTTTGGTGTAGTATTGGCCTGAGGATTTAGAGTCCTGTGTTAGTCTCAGTCAACTTGCTCTTCTTTGTGAGAATTAGACACATATTTATATTCTGTGGACTTTATTTATCAGTGAAATGTAAAACTCAATTATATCTCTAGAGTTTTATTGTCCTTAACTCTGTAAATAACTTAGACTTCATTCAACATTTTATCTGTAAAGTCTTATTAATCTTTATATCTCCAGTGCCTACATGACAGATAGTAGGGGCTTAATGTTAGCTGACTTGAATAATTGAATCAAATAGCAACATGCTTAATGAAATAAATGATTTAATCACGTATAAAAATTCCCTTTGTATTTAATGTGACATATTCACCTATGGAGAAACTAAGGGCTAAATATAGACTTGCACAAAAAAGTCCCTTCAAAAGTTATATAAAGGACTTTGTTCATTACCAACTCAAAACTCATCAGCCATTACCTTGCTGCATGTGCTCAATAATTTCTTAGTGAGAAAAAGAACAACTGAAGGTTATTCATGAGAGGAGAAATAGTCATTAAGAAGTATGAAAAACACTTAAAATAATCTCTTGTTTTAAAGCCTCCATACTCTGTTTCTAGTATGAATAACAGAATTAAGAAATGGCACACCCTTAGCAATGAAAAAAGAGTAAACTTTCTGATCAAAGAGGCTTAGATTTCGTGAATTGAATGTCCAGATTCAATATGAATAGAGCAGGTGCTTCTCTGTGAATTAATTTTCTCTTGATACAGTATTAAGTTATTTTGAAAATCTACTTATTGAGCAAACACAGCCCTTTGTTAGGTGTTACAGAGTTTTGGTGTATTTGCCATATCTGTGTGTATATGTGTCTTTGGGGGGGATGGGGGGTGTTTAAATAAAGGATACATATAGAAAAAAATTAGTCATCTGTAGCTCATACTATACTTTAGGTACCTTAGAAATTATGTATGTATTAGTTTATCACTATTTCATTTTATTTTATTTCACTGAATTTCTGTTTCCTAAATAATGGCTTTATCACCCTAGCTGGTTTAAGACATTTTAAAGACAGAAACCATACAGTTACCTTATAATAATCCCTCATAGTGCCTGCTACATTGAGTTTCCAGCTCAGGCAAAATGATTTAAAAATGCTTATGCATACATCAATTACAGTGAATAAACATAAAACCCACACTAAGTTATCTTCTTAAGTTTTGGATAATATTGGTTCACCTGTTAGGCATCTTGCCTTGGTCATAGAACTTGCCAAATGTTTTATGTACTTTCTTTGAGGAACATAACATATCTCTGAGGTTTTGTGCAATGTTTATAATAAAGAAAATTATCTGGAAGGTTTGGTCATTTTTTTTGCAATGTAGACATGCCTGTACTCATCAGGAAGAAAATTAACATGCTTATAGGTACCCATGCTGATTTCATAAAGCAAATAAAGTTAAATACAAAATAAAATAAAATTGGACTCCCAAAGAACAGATTCAGTGCAGTTTACAGATGCAAGCTTTTTAAAGATTGTCTTGGCATACTTTCTAGAATCTGTCTGTTCCAGCCTTTCTGCATTTTTCTTGTTTGTATACTCTCTGAGAGCTCAATTAAGAACTTCCCAGTGGTGTAATAACTGTTTTAAGAATCTTAGTGCAAATTTACTTGGGTAATAGGTCCCTTCATCTGGATGCACATTTACATATTATAATAAATTGTAAAAGTAATGGGGACTTAGCATATTAATTTTAATTCGGTAGAATTTTCCTGGTTTTCTTTATAGGGCGTTTATGAATGGCTAAGTAGTTATTTCACCTAGTTAAGATGAAAACTATTGGTAATGCATCCTGTCATAGGAACATAGACAACTCTGTTTCCAATTTCAATGTCAGAAAGAGTGTGGCTTAGGAGACTAGATTTGGCCTAGCACATTATTTGTATACCTTTAATAATCCTTAGGGTATGAGATATATCAACTTCTCAATGCTATTTTTGCTGGCATTAGTTAACCCTGATTACAAACATTTAAGTCCACCTGACATTACTGTCACCTATATAAACAGACATTTTTATAAGGTAGGGCAAATGGCTTCAAACGTTTTGCAACTCAGAAATATTTTCCTGACCTCTAAAACTGAACTTGACATTGCAGTGACACAGAGCTAATCAGGAACTCATGACAGAAATTTCTGAAGTAACGTGCTTTACCTGAGCTTCTAGAATTTATGGGCAAAACTGTACTTAGCTTCTCACAGTAACCTAAACAAAAGCTGCTTCCTTCTTTAGTAACTGATACCATGAAATAAAAGTAATTCTCTGCTGTGCATCAAAATACTAATTTCCTATAAATTATTTAGATTTCTAATTCACTGTGTTATAATAACATGTAAGAGAAAATATCACTTTTTTGCTTTCTTTTTGTCTTTGTAGACTTTCTGTATTTATGCTAGTGAACTAGTAGAACACTGCCTCTGTATGGCACAGGAGATGATAACATCCGGCTTAAGTCATTTTGTGTATCATGTTTGGCTGGTAGAAGTACTCTGGGTATCAAATAGATTTGAATAGAAATCGAAAGAAGTTTAGACTAGGAAAGAACATTAAAAAGGTGCAAATTTTTTAGTATTTGATTGATTGCTTAGTATAGTATTTTAATGCATTTCACATTTTGTACAATCTTCTGAAAAAGAGACTGAATACAACAAATTTCTAAATATAGATATAAAGAAGGTATTATTCATGTATAGATAGATTACATATTATGATATTCTAATAACCAGAATACCTAATTTTTCATTTTACTAAGGGTACAACTAGTCATTTCAATCACATAGATACATTCCTAATTGCACAATTATTTGTGTCCTCTTCTACTACTCATGCCCTGTTATTTATGGTTATTTAGATCAAATAAAGTTATTGTTTTGTCAAACAAATCTTAGCTCCAAGTTCGATCAAATCATCTCTCTTAAAACATATAAATTAGAGTGATCACCTGGGCCTCTGAATGTTGACCTAGTAGCAACTCTTCAGACAAGCTATGTGTTAGCAAAGTTATTCATTGACAAAGCTGTTATGTGGTTAACTAAAACAGTGCCTATAAAGGGCCCACCACAAGCCTGGCACATTGTGGGTACTCGTAAAACATTAATTTCCTTCCTTTTCCCCCATTTCCTTGTATTCTAATTTTTCCTTATGATTTTGATGGTACCTGCTAGAAGCAAATAAAAGTAATGCTTCATACATCAAGTAGCTCTCCAAATTTGTGATATATAACTATCATCTTTCACCACCTCATAAACAATTTGTTCATAAACTAATCATACAAATTCCTTAGACTGGTCTTGAGGAAGATGGTTTCACATCCACTAATACTCTTTCTTAACTGTCCCAGGGAGAATTTATCTTTGTGCTTCCTCTGTATCTTGATCATCTTGCATCTTAGTTCCTACAATACATTATTGGACTTACTTGTTTATAATTTTTATACTAAACTATAAGGTCTTTAAAGGAAGTGCAATGATTGCATTTGCAATGTCATCACTTACCAAACATTGTCGTGTATTATTTGGTTCAAGAAATATGGAATGTTGGGAGGCTGAGGTGGGCAGATCACTTGAGGTCAGGAGTTTAAGACCAGCCTGGCCAACACGGTGAAACCCTGTCTCTACTAAAATACAAAAAATTAGTGGGTATGTTGGCAGGCACCTGAAACTCCAGCTACTTGGGAGGCTGAGGCAGAATCATTTGAACCCAAGATACGGAGGTTGCAGTGAGCTAAGATCGTGCCACTTCACTACAGCCTGTGTGATGGAGTGAGACTCTGTCTCAGAAAAAAAAAAAAAAAAAAAAGAAATAAGTGAATCAATCAATAACTGAAAATGGCTTACATCAGATTAAAAATATTCTTCATAAAACAAAATGCTCACATTTGAACACAATATTCCAAATAGGCAAATCTTTTTGTGAAGCTTTGGCTCCAATTGACAGAAGTTATAATACAAAGCTCTCATCTGGTTCCTACTAATTATAAACACGTTTGTAACATGATTGTTTGATTTTGTTGTATATGTGAATTTTTGAAATTAAGGTTTACACTTTCCACTCCTTAACTTCTCTCCCTTTCCTCTTCTTTATCTGTGTCTTTCATTTCCATTGTAACTCCTTCAGCTTGCATAAAATCAGCTTTACATAATACTGTTGGTAAACTTATATAGAATATATATTTGTACTACTTGTCTTTGGCAAGTTAAAATACCTAATGGATATTACTGATATTACAGATATGTTACGTAGGTAGGAAACAATCCCAGGTAGCCGCATGTTAGCCCATGTGACATAAACAGATTAAAGGGGTTCTGTTTTGTGATTGTAACAAAAATAACATAAAAATATCAAAGCTAAGAAGGGTAAAACCACAATTTTTCTGCTTCTATCTGTCTTTAAAAATTCACCAGACCATTCCACATTGTTCCTTTTGATCTTTAAATCTAGCAGCACTCAAGTCGTCAAAAGTTAATCAAACACCTTGAATTATAAATGCCTTTAAAATGCAGCCAGCTTTTAAAAATTCATCAAACGATTTTTGGCTCTTAGGTTCCTCCAATGTGTTTTTGAAGTAATATCCTGACAGCTGTGTTTTCCTATGTGGCTGAATATGCTTCTAAAAAATGAAAAAAACACGTGGCAGAAACAATAGTCTCCATAGGAAATATATTCACCAGGTATTTATGAGGCAAGTCTACTACAGCCCAAAAGGTTATTTGTCTCCAAAATATTTCCCTTGATGCTCTTTCTCTCTCTCACACACACACACACCACATGCACACATGATAAAATCAACATTTAAACATGCATTTCCTCTATTTGTTTAATGCAAAAATTAATTCAGTTCATTCAGAATGGATTCATTAGTGCAGTGTCACACTTTAATATGTATGGGAATCACCTGGGTTGTTTTACTGCAAAGCAGGTTAGGATTTAGTAAGTCTGGAGTGGAATGAAAGAATCTGCAATTCTAACAAGGGATAGGTATTACCACTGATAAGCTTCTTTTGGGTAATGAGTTCATATAGCTGTCAGTTTTATAATTTAAAAAGGGTTCCTCATTTAGAAGAAGTTAGAAAAAGTAAACAAAAGGAATGGAAATTAAAGATAACATGAATTCAGGTTAACCACCATTTTCCCTGTAACCTGCACCTTAGGCAATTGTGGAGAATACAAAATAAGTATATTTTGTATCTTTATCCTGACCGAAAGAGTCAAGAATTATAAATTCAAACATAGTATGAAAAAAGATTTGAGCATAATTCCAAGGCTAAATAACCTACTACTGACTTTATGTACATTCAAATAATATATCATTCATCATAGAGTAATTCTGTACATCATCGGTGACATGAGGGGTCTTGCTTAGACTTCAAAAAAGTGTAGAAACTACATTACACAGACTATGCAGATGAAGAGGACAAGAGAAAAGGAACAGGAGGGGAGAGGAGACATTAGAATGAAACAGTATCATGATACAGGTTCAAAGAAAGGTTTGGAAGCTAATTTTTATGAAATTTTAGGAAGAGCAGCTTGACAGGATCATAAGTATTTGGTTAGGCATAGAGAATATTTCTCCGTGGATAAGAAAGTTAGTGTTGATCTCACTATTATTGCAGGGCTCTTCAGGAAAAAACTTTGTGTGCAAAATATTATTTTAAGAAATTAGCTTACATGGAATAGAGTGGAGAGTCCTAGCTCTCTACATATCTTGCCATTTATGGGAAAGATACTTAGCCCCTCTTTCTCCAACAGGTAAATTTGTTCTCTCAAATCTTTTGCTTCATGATACAGGCATATTTATCTATAGTCAGTTTGCCAAATGAGCTGGAAGGGAAGTTTTTAGTAAAGAATTGTAAAGAGGTTCTGATAATAATTTTGGGGAATTGATTGATTTAAAGCTGTAGCACTGAGAACAGAAGTACTCTCTCTAAATAATCACTGTAAAATGAAACTTCAACAGAGCTTGAAAGGGGATAAGGAATCCATGATTTTGAACCTAAACATAAAACAAAACAAAACAAAACAAAAAAACAATGCTAGGCTGTGTCTGTCCTAGGAGTGAATATAAGATAAAAGGTTGTTTTGGGAACAAATAAAGCAAAACTTTTGCATAAAAAAACTAATTTCATGAAACTCTTTCCCACATTAATCCAGTTATTCCTTTATTAAAAAATGAAAGCAGTATTTGTGTGTGTGTGTTTTGTACAGATTGGTAAGCTTTTCTCATGTGACTTTAAAAAACTCTGATAACTGGTTAAACCAGGATTGATGCTTACTCCAAAGATGGTCATCTATAACTCAGGTAGCAGCCCATATGACGATCTGGCTGGAGAACGCTTTCGATGGGGATGCTTCAATCAGACTGTGACTAATAGAATTAATCATACCCATTGTTGGGGAGATTTAAAGTAAAAAATCAATAGCTAGAATAGTCAGAGTGCATGAATTGTGAGAATGATAAATCCCCAAATTGGTGTTGGGCCACTGGCATCACTGTGGTTTCCTGATGGACAATCTCACTTGCCATAAAGTCTGCCTCTAATACTCCTGAGATAATTTCCCTTGCTTCTTTTCTTCCTGTGATCCCTTACAATGCACTCTATCATCAGTTAATCTGATCTTTACTTTGTGTCATCCCCCCGAGTGCCTGACTCATACACATCTCTACTCGTGACCTCTTTCAGGTCTAGAAGTTCATACCAGTCCATTTTGTTAAAAGCCTCTACCTTTTCTTTTATTTCCTTCACTTGATAGATTACAATGAGTTTTTCAAGTTCAGTATGTAAGTAGCCACAGAGAGGTCTTGACGTAAGTAGAAAACTAATATCCTACCTATAGAGTTCTCATTTTCTACTTTTCAGTAATTTGAAGTATTCATAGAGGATGACTGGGAATCAATCTTTGTGCAAGATAACAGAAAAAATATATTAGGCAAATAAAGAAATCCTATTACCACTGCCCAGTCAAGAAAACATTCACACTTACAAATCAATCCTAACAGAGGTAAATATCTGTTGATTTTTTTCCCACTCCAAGAAACATAATTCTATATGACCACTAATGAGCAAATTGAAAGTAATAATTACAATCATAAAAATGCCACTGAGGTTTTGAGTTTAAAAAGTTTGTATACAAGCTTAAGTATGGGTTGATAAGAAATACTAATCCACATGAATAATTAGTTACTTTAGTTAGTAGTATGTGTTAATTGATAGAGGTAGAATGCATATACATTAAAGCAATGATAATGATAAGAAAAATATATTTTATATAATGTTTTTTCCTTATATATCTTATTCAGAATGAGTTAAATTTGGAAAAGAGGCTTGTTTTGAACAGACGGGTTAGATGAGGAGTCCTATAGCCAAATCCAACCATTGGCTTATTGAACTGCTTTTTTTAAATTAAGAAATGGATTTACATTTTTAAAGGTTTGTTTAAAAAAAAGCAGAAATGAAAGATGGATATACAATCATATATGGCTTACAAAGCCTAAATATTAACTATCTGAACTTTCACAGAAAAACATTTGCCTACTCCTTGGTTACATACATTTTTTTCCTTACAAATAGATATCCTTTATATTATCTTAACTTAGGCAAATAAAATCTGGAAAGAATAGAAATCAGCAGACTAAAGATGTATAAGCCACTATTTAGCTTGTGACTTTAAGCAAAGTGAAGTGAGGAATTAGGTCAAACAGTCCAACAGTTTATCCAAACCACATATTATATTTTATATTTAAAAAAGAAATTCTCTCTGACTTATTTGGTCAACATGAAAAAAAGGACACCAGGAAATCCTCCCCCGAAAGGGTATGGCTTTCATCCAGGAGAAAAGACACACACTCATTGTTTCAAAGCTTAGCTGAGGTGTGATACATCCTGTTGAAACCGTGTTCAGAGAAGCCTCATATAACCAGAAACTCAATAAACCAGTATTTTATTTCCATATTTGAGAAAGATAAGGATGATAAATGACTTTCCAAAAAGAAAAAATTACAAAAAAGCAGATTTTTCCTATATTTTGTTAATGTTTTATTGCAGAAAATTGTAAACACATAAAAGTAACAATATACTATATTACTAGAATACTAGCAGAAGAGTGTAAGTCTAACAAATTAGTAGAATAGTGTAACAAAATACCATAATAAAATCTCATATGTTCCTTGCACAGATTAAACAATCATCAACTGATAGCTTGTTTCACTGGTACCTCATACATTTCCATCTAATTATTTTGAGAAAAATTGCAGACATATTATTTCAAAGATAAAATTTCAGTATGCATCACTAAAATATAAATATTCTTAAAATAAAAATGTCCATAATATCACTATAACACCCCCAAAATTAATAGTAATTTCTTAACATTATCAAATACTTAGCTGGTGTTAACATTTTTTAAGCAGGCACATATTTTGTAAAGAAGTTATTTGCAGGTCATGTCCCAACTCCCTCACTTTCCTGAGGAGTCTAAACAAAAACATCCTCTAGAACTATAACACTTAAAATAATTAAAAATAAGCTTTGAAACATGAAAGATATGTAATTTATTATAATACCATATCAGGACAAGAAAATTCTACTCATGTATTTCAAGAAGGGATACTAGCCAATTTTTACGGCATCAGCTAAAAACAAAAAAGAATTTTGCTGTTGTTGAGCACTAGCAAAATATAACTAAAATACTCTAGTCCTAGAATATTGATTTATCAAGCTGTATATTAACTTACTATTTTGCATCATCATCACTATCATAGCAGAAACTCCTAGACAGAAAGATGAAAGACAACTGGAATTTCGGAGGTCAAGTGAGAATGAAGGAAGACTTGAAAGAATCTCAGAAGAAAAACAAAATAAATGCAAAGAGAAATCATCTGAATGCTATTTGACTATTATTAATTTCTCCCCTTGTGTTCCAATATATAAAACTGAATGAGACTTTCTAGACTAGGGTTTCTCAACCTCAGCCCTACTGAAATTTTGGGCCAGATAATTTTTTGGTGTCTGGAGTTGTCCTGTGCATTGTAAAATGTTTAGCTTCATCTCCCTAGCCTCAATCTACTGGAAGCCAATAGCAAACTCCTCACACTGAAAGTACCACAACAAGGACTGACAGGAGTGCTCATGAGGACATATTTTTGGCCTCCTATCTTCATAAACTCTGCTCTAATAATCCAAGGTGCCAAACATGCTCGTGCTTTGTGTCTTTGTACAACTTTTGGATCATATTTACAACAGAAGCTTAAAATTATGTTTTAGATATCAAAGCATCTATAAATAAACTCTTTGGGACGTTTGCTTTAATTATGCAATCTTTTTTGGATAATCTTCTTGGAACGTTGTAAAGCAAATGCTAATCACTTTGTTCATGAGAGATAGATAGCTATTTAAACAGATTAAAAATGCTTTTTAAAAATTCCATCTATTTTTCTTTTCCATTCAAGTGTCAGGTAACTCCAGCTGGTTTACCAGTTTAACCAGGATAAAATAGATTTCTGCTAAAGAATCTGTGGCATTTAGATTCAGAGGCAAAAAAAAAAAAAAAAGGAAAAATAAAATTTACATTACTGTTAATAGTATCATGTGCAAATTGTTTATGACAGACAAAGTTTGATTCGGTTGGAGGTTTTTGTTAGTATGTTGATATGGTTTGGCTCTGTGTCTCCACCCAAATCTCATGTAGAAATGTAATCCTCAGTGTTGAAGAGGGGCCTGGTGGGAGGTAATTGGATCATGGGGGCGGATTTCCCCCTTGCTGTTGTCATGGTAATGAGTGAGTACTCAAGACTTCTGCTTGTTTAAATGTGTGTATTACTTCCCCCTTCTCTCTCTCTCTCTCCTGCTCCACCTTGTGTAGTATGTGCCTATTTCCTCTTCACCTTTCACTATGTTGTAAGTTTTCTGAGGCCTCCCCAGCCATGCTTCCCATATAGCCATCAGAACTTTGAATCAATTAAATTTCTTTTCTTCATAAATTACCCAGTCTCAGGAAGTTTCTTATAGCAATGCAAGAACAGACTAATACATATGTGCAGGCAAAAAACTATTTGAGAGCTCTTCTCTTCTTTTTTTTTTTTTTTTTTTTTTTTTGAGACGGAGTCTCACTCTGTCGCTGGGCTGGAATGCAGTGGCATGATCTTGGCTCACTGTAACCTCCGCTTCCTGGGTTCAAGCAATTATCCTGCCTCAGCCTCCTGAGCAGCTGGGAATACAGGTGCCCACCACCATGACCGGTGGCTAATTTTTTTTTTGTATTTTAGTAGAGATGAGGTTTCACCATGTTTGCCAGGATGGTCTCGATCTCCTGACCTCATGATCTGCCTGCCTCAGCCTCCCAGTGTTGGGATTACAGGCGTGAGCCACTGAGCCCTGCCAAGAGCTCTTCCTTTTGGCTAGCTATAGTATATGTTTAGGGGAATGTTAAAAAATTCACATACAAAGATAGTCTTTCATATTGAGCCACACGTTTTAATTTTATTGACTTTTACACTAGTATAAAAGCACATAGATTATTTATTTTGGTAGAGAAAAACTGAATAAAATATTCCCAATACTGTCACATAGGACTATCAAATATCATTAATAAATTTTGCAATATATTTTCCACCACATAATGATATGTACATAAGTTTAATGGAAATTCCTTCAATATTTCTTTAGAACATCACTTAGTAAAGCATTGAAAACTACTTTGTAGTTACATTGACAATATTGTTTTATTTGTGCTCCATGTGTAAAAGAAATGGGCTTTAAAAATTGTTTTCCCAATATCAATGTAAAATAAAACATGCTGTTGTTACTGGCTTTCTTATATGTTATCTTGAGTAGAATGTTGCCACACAATATCGTGAAAATACATTGAAAAGTATTAATTCAAATTATGTGTAGTGAGTGGATTTAGGGTAAAGAAAATTTGGCTCATAAAAACAGTCAGTCTTTAATTTGCTGTCTAGCTAGATACAGTACGTGAGTTTTCCCAGCCAAGGTGAAGACAATTCTTCCCCAAACTTGAGTTAGTATCTCATGACAATTCACATTTGGATGCTACTGTCAGTGAAATAAAGTTCAAATTCCTTAATCTGGCTTTCAAAACCATCCATAATCTGGTCCGATTTCATGTTTCCAACTAGTACTGTCTCTAATTACAATCTCAAATGCTCCATTTCAATTCAGCAAGCATCTACTTAGTTCCAGCTACGTGCTTCATTCTGTGTTATGGGAAATATACCTCGTAGGACTCACTAGTAATTCTTTCAATCAGCTCCAGTAAAGCTCTTGGTCATTCTTTTCTTCAGTGTGTAATGTGTATTTCCCTTTACAGAAACCCTATTCTTAAGGTCCTCTACATACCTAAATATCATCATTTATTGATTTAAATAAAATATTAGTTGAGTTGACATGTTTGTCTATTTTTTAATCACTTCACTTAACGTGTAATCTTTTAAATCATCAGTAATAAAAATAAAATTAAGCTTTGTAAAGGTAATTACAAACTTGTACTGTATGCTCCATATCTGAACTGGATCTAAGAAAGTTCCTACTTTCCCCAAATGAATGTGACTTTATGATGAACATTGCCATGGATGAACATGAAAATATAGTTTGATAGCATATTCGAAATTATTAAAGAGAATAGTATAAAATGCACAAGTATTTTCTATCTTTAATCTTCATTATACTTTGGAAACAAACCTGCGAAATACTATTCTTGATATAGGAAAGGCCAAATATTTCATGACAGAGATGCCAAAAGCAATTACAACAAAAGCAAAAATTGACAAATGGGATCTAATTAAACTTAGGAGTTTCCACACAGCAAAATAAACTATCAACAGAGTAAACAGACAACCTACAGAAAGTGAGAAAATTTTTGCAAACTATGTAGCTGATAAGTCTAATATCCAGCACCTATAAGGAACTTAAACAAATTTACAAGAGAAAAACAAACAACATCATTAAAAAGTGGGCAAAGGACATGAACAGACACTTTTCCAAAGAAGACATACATGCGGCCAACAATCATATGAGAAAAGCTCAATATCATTGATCATTAGAGAAATACAAATCAAAACCATAATGAGATACCATCTCACACTAGTCAGAATGGCTACCATTAAACAGTAAAAAAATAACAGATGCAGGTGAGGTTGCGGAGAAAAGGAAACACTTATACACTGTTGGTTGGTGTGTAAATTAGTTCAACCATTGTGGAAAGCAGTACAGTGATTCCTCAAAGAGCTAAAAACAGAACTACCATTGGACCCAGCTATCCCATTACACCCAGAGGAATATAAATCATTCTACTATAAAGACACATGCATGTGTATGTTGATTGCAGCACTATGCACAATAGCAAAAATGTGGAATCAACTTAAATGCCTATCAATGACAGATTGGATAAAGAAAATGCAGTACATAGACATCATAGAATACTATGCAGCCATAGAAAAGAATGAGATCATGTCTTTTGTGGGAACATGGATGGAGCTGGAGGCCATTTCCCTTAGCAAACTAATGCAGGAACAGAAAACCAAATACGGCACGTTATCACTTATAATTGGAAGCTAAATGATGAGAACTCATGAACACAAAGAAGGGAACAGATACTGGGGCCTATTTGAGGGTGGAGGGTAAGATAGAGGAACAGAAAGGATAGCAATTGGGTATTAGGCTTGGTACCTGGGTGATGAAATAATTCGCACAACCAATCCCCATGACATGAATTTACTTATGTAACAAACCTGCACAGGTACCCCTGAAATGAAAATAAAAGTTAAAAAAAAAAGGCGCTCATTGAAAATGGAGAATATTTTAATACCCTGTAACCCCTTTCTTTCCTAACAAACATTTTTGAAATATCTTAGAGGTAAATGATTGCATTTATATAAATTGCAGTAAAGATGAAAAATAAGAGGAAATAAAACAAAAATATATTTAGTTAATAGCTAAGTAGGAGCAAAGTGATCCATCCAATGCATAACTCCAAGGAGACTTAGCATCTGTGCACTGAAATGCTTGTTTTAACAAGTCCAACTGTGTTTTCTAACTATGTCAATCCTCTTTCCCTTGGCTAGTGCAGAATCCAATTTATAGAATATATCAAACTGCAGCCTTCTTGCTGAGAGGAGCTGAATGCTGCTTTAATTTCCCAGCCAGGAGCTGGTATTTCATCATGAACCAGGCATATTAAATTGTTGTGTAAATGTTAAGACCACAATGTAGGCCATATGGCAGTTTCTCTTTACAGAAGGAGAGAGACCTTCAAATCAAACTGTTAAGTCTGAGAACCATTTGAAGTCACAGTCATTAATTTGGAGATATGGACAAGAGATTAATTTCTCTTTTCTATGTGTTTCTTCCTCCTTCCTATGCACCATAAGAGAGATGGGTCTATTTGAAGTGGAAAAAAACAATGTAGGTCAATTCTAAGTCTATTAAACTCTAAGTGGAACTTCCACAAGTTTCTATTTCATAATGGTGGGGGAAATGCTACTTTAAAATCAATTTTCTAAGTCCATATTAGGGTCATGTTTCACTTCGGAATGAGCTGGAGAGATTCCAGATCATCAGAAATGAGTTTCCTGAGGTGAAGGAGCAGAAGTAGCTCCATATAGTTTCTTTCTTTAAAACAGGTAACACTTTCCTTCAATTTGCCATCTCCATCTCAACTTTTCCTTGACACACTACTATTCAATTTTTACAACTCAGTTCAGAAGTGAGGTGGGTACTCTTAGGGCCTTGAACATTTTGTTTAGGCACAAGTGGGCCAATGCACATGGCTAATGCAAAGAATTGAACAATAAATCCAAAATATCTTTCTAAAATGTTATCCTCTGTGCTAGAAATACAATTTCACATCCTCTGTGGTCATTTCTTTTCTCATTTTCACTCCTCTTATATCATTATAGACTTCTCACTTGAAAGCTGGTGGGAATTAGGTTTATTCTTAGGTATTTCTGAGGTCCTATAGACCTAGACACTTTCAAAGCAATAAATCTCATTTGGATTTATTAAGGGTATTTCGCTTAAACATTTTTTACTATTTTCAGCCCTGAGTTATTAAAGGTATTTATATTTTGGCATCTTATTCATTTTCATGGTCCCTGAGAAAAATTTCAAGATTGTTATCTGAAAAATGTAGCCGAGATCAATCACCACCAGTTTCTGTCCTCTCCATGATTTTAATGAAAAAAGGTCTTGATTTAAAGATGTTCCTAATTGACTAATGATGGCAGGAATGTTGAATTTTGTTTTATTGTCTAAAACCATCCATACCCCCTTGCAGAACTGGAGGAAGTAGAAATCTACATTTACACAAAAACATGGTAACTGTGACCATGAATGATTCAGAATGACCCAGGATTTGTTCTGCAGCACCTTATGATTATCTTATAAACAAATCATCAGATGTTTGCCATCAGTTCCTCATCTTCTCTGAAAAACTTTCTTTATAGTTTGGGGAGACACACAAAAGGAAAATTTGTTTTTAAAGAACTTCAGAGTTAAGGAACTAAAAAAAACTAAGGTTCTAAGATTCTCAGAAACTGGAAATAAACTTTTATTTAGATAATTCTGTTTCTCATTATATAGGAAAAAGTTGACAGATATAGGAGACAAGACATGGGAGTATTACTTTGTGTCTTCTCTCAGTGGCAAATCGATAATGATAATAATGTTATCTTTGCCTACTTATATGGTTTAAAAAATATATACCTTATTAGAAATTATAAGTGCAAACATTATATCCTTTCTGTTCTCCAAGTTATAATAGTACATGCACAACTATGAATATTATTATGTAAAAATGATTTCAGTATTTAAGAAGTACTAGACCAAAAATTTCCAGTTTCTTGAGGCAGGAAGCATTGGAGATTGCTCTGTAGTAACAAATATCCTGTAAACTTCAAGAAAATAAGAACTTTTAACATATTTCAAATCTTTACAATAAGAGGATAAACATGTACTGAATTAATAAGTCCACTATTGCATTGTAAAATGAAAGCAATAAAGATTTTAAAGGCTATTTCTAAGAAGTGTCTGATGTGTTTTAGTCTTCACCTTTCTCACTCATGTTCAATCTGACTGTATTATTGTGAGCGACTATCAACTGACTTGTAAGTATTGAAAATATTAGACACATCTTTTGAGATTCTATTCATTTCTTTGGGGTACAACCACATATCCAAGCAAAGGGAACTACTTATTGCATACCATTAAAACACTGAGATGTTGTTGATGTGTTTCTCTTGTAACATATGGTATGAGGTATAAAGACATTTTTAAAATTACTTCTGGCATTTTATATTTTCAAAGGACATCCCAATAATGTAAGTTTAATATACACTGAAAAATTGGTGATGAAATGCAATTTAAAGTGACTAAATGTTTTCTACTTTATTATTTTTTGCTGAACTGTTCTGACTGACAATTTTATTCTTCCCATCTAAGTAAATTCGGCCATAGAGAAGTGTCTCCATGGGTAATAGATAGGTCAGAACAGTCATACTTAATTGAAGTATGCTTAGAATTATTAAATTCATATTATTTAGCAATAGGCTAGAAGGTATGCATGTGTGTGTGTGTCTGTGTGTGTGTGTGTGTGTGTGTATGTGATGTGTTTTATAATTCAATAGCAGTGGGAAGAATTCTTATTTTCTGAAATGTTATAGAGTAGCATTATTGGTAACAATGTTCAGAAAATTTACCTGTTACTGTAGGAAGAGCAGTTACCTGTGAGTGAAAGTCCTAGCCTTGTCACCACCAACCTCCAGGCTCATACATTTCTCAGGCTCCTCATTCGTATAAGAGGATTAGATAATGAATAAGCTCCCTCTAATTCTAAATTTACAAAAATGTCTATGAATAATTTAGTGTATGATAAATATATGCCTTCCATTTTACTTCTAAAGCATATGAGAAACATACCAAAAATGATAAAGATTATATATTCTTGTAGTTATTTTAATATAACTGAGTTACATAATACATATGGAATTACTCAGTACAATGCCTGGCACATTAAGAACTAGTTGTTTGAAAAGTTTGGATTTTACTAAGTCCTAGATTATGATTTCTTAAGTTTGTGCTCACAATTCAATTTTGTTTATAGGGAGGAAATTAGAATTTTCAGAGTTGACGTTATCTCTAGTTTAAAAAAGCTGTCATGATTATTTATTCCACCCTTACTTCCCTACCATCTGACACACACACATTGATATAGAGTCATTTTCATTGCTATAGGATTAAGACTAACACATAGTCAGGAGAAATACAAATTGACAATTAGTTCTCCAGTATTGATTCACTTGACATGAGCCCTGAATCAATAATGCCCCAGTACTGTCTTTTACACGCATCTACTGCTTTATACTACACTGGCCCTTCCGCTTATGTTAATGCCTAACATCATGGCACAGACTGTGCCAGGTACTGCTCTAAGTATTTTAGAAATATTGAATCATTTCATCCTCTAAGCAAACCTAGTGAGGTAGGAATTAACATTATTCCAGTTTTACAGATTTGGAAATATTCTTGGGGAAGATCTGTGGCTTTCCCAAGGTGAAATAGCATCTCAGGGTGCAGCTGCATCACCTACACTCTTAACCAGTATCCTCTCATCTCCCACCACATTTCAAGGAGCTTCACAGTCCAAGGTCTGACAATTTCTACTTTTTTTCACAATCCACGAAAAAAAGTGGTAGTTATTTTTTAACCACCGGAGCTTGAATCATCACAAATCTCACCTACCTCCATTTCTTTTTAAATTGCTAAGTGCTTGGCCTTGAAAACACTCACAGTGATAATACTACGAATGAAATGCAGCCTTTCTTTAAAAATACTGTGAACTCTAGAATAGGCAAGAAGACATTTTGGATGTTTTATGCCAAACAACCTGGCAAAAAGAATACACCCTTCAAGAGTCCCATTCTAACAGAATCATTGGTCTGAAAGGGGCTGTAGAAAGTGTCTGTCTTAATAATCTCATTTTACACATGATGATTCTGAGCCCCTGGGTATTACACATGTTAGGTCCTATCTACGGAAAGGAAACTAGAACCTGGCTCTGTGGATGCTGAGCACACTGCCACATCATGCTGCCTCCTAATCCTTTTATAGTTTTGATTGTAAATATATAATTTGTTAAATTAATTTGCAATATTATAGAAAGAATCAGGCATTAAATCGTGCTTAGGTTCCCTAGACATAACTTGTAAGTTGCATGTGGTGCATAGTTTAGTAGGGAGAATCCTGGTACCGTTGCACAGTTCTAGCAATTTGGACCTTTGGACTTGAAGGGAGGGTCTAAATTTAAGAGTAAGTAAAACCTGGGCATAGAATAAAAAGCTTCTGTTATTAGCATAGGGGGAAGGCCACATGGGAAAGGAGCAAGCTAGAGATAGAGTTGAAATGAGAACACAGTGAGAAACCAGCCATCTGTCCACCAGCAATGAAGCACACAAAGTAACCGCAGGACATCATTGCCTTCCAAATGAACCTATTCATGTAGCAGATTCCTAAGATCAGTCCTTTACTCATAAACTGTGCTTTTGGGGGGCATTATACAATATAACCTTAAGAACATTTTAAACCTAAATATCTCACAATGATCAAAAGCCCATTATCTTTTCTATGGATATATTAACTATTCTTTAGGATAAAAATATGACTTAAAAACTGAAAGATTTTTAAATTGCTTCCAAATGTATACTTAATGCCTCACAATGTAACACTTATTGTTCATACAGAAAGATGGTATTACTTCACCTTACTTTACTCTGGGCTGAGAACAGAGAATAAAAAAGGTAAGTAGAGAATGAAAGTATATTAAAAATAAAATTTTGAACCCTGGTTGCTTTCACACAGTTGTACTTGCATACTTTGTTGAAGTGTGCCTTCTCAGAGACATTTATGTCACTTTTGTCTCCTAGACTCCACAAATACAATGAAGCATTATAATAATCCCTAAAGAAAGTAACACAACAGAATAATAGTTTGCACAACTTTATCCAAGGAACTCAAAGTACTTTATTAATGTTAGCTCATTAATCACACCAGAGTGTGGCAGAGGATGAATAGATCTGCTGAAGCAGGGCAAGAACATCTTACTCAGCAAAGTTGTAGTGAGACTCAAAAGTCAAATGGGAGGCTGGAGAGCAAATATACAGGCACAGAAAAAGAAGTGATGTCAAAGGAATCTTCCTATTCTATTCAGCACTGTATTAGTTCATTTAAAATGTGGTAACAAATTACTATAGAGTAGGTGGTTTACAGACAACAGAAATGTATTCTTACAGTTCTGGAGCCTCAAAGTTCAAGATCAGGGTGCCAGCATGGTCAGGTTCTGATGAGGGCCCTCTTCTAGGTTACATACTGCCTTCTTTCTATTCTCTCATGGTAGAAAAGAAGCTGGCTGGTTCTCTGCCTCTTTATATTTGGGCATGATATGGTTTGGCTGTGTCCCCACCCAAATCTCATCTTGAATTGTAGCTCCCTTAATTCCCATGTACTGTGGGAGGGACCTGGTGGGAGAAATCATGGAGGCAGTTTTTCCTGCATTGTTCTTGTGACAGTGAATAAGTCTCACGAGATCTGATGGTTTTATAAAGGGCAGTTCCCCTGCACATGCTGTCTTGCCTGCCACCATGTAAGACATTCCCCTGCTTCTCCTTTGCCTTCCACCATGACTGTGAGGACTCCCCAGCCATGTGGAACTGTGAGTCCATTAAACCTCTCTTTCTTTATAAATTACCTAGTCTTGGGTATGTCTTAATTAGCAATGTGAGAATGGACAAATACAGGGCACTAATCCTATTCATCAGGGCTCCACCCTCATGACCTAATTACCTTCCAGAGGCCCCACCTCCAATGTCATCACATTTGAGACTACAGTTTCAACATATGAATTGTAGGGGACATAAACATTCAGTCCATAACAAGTACTAAGTAAGATATTACTGAAACACTAAGTCTAATTATTTGGTTTACATTTATGACTTCTGTTAAGAATTTGTAGGGAAAACAAAAATAAATAGACACTTTTATGTTTAAAAAATTGTAAAAAAAAAAAAGACACCATTTATTAGAAGAAAAGTTTGGGATTAGTTAATTTAATGTTATAAAAACTTATTCAATTAAATGTGGCTCCAAAATTAGATCCAATGCCACCAATATTTACTCAGTAAAAATCAAGTGTTAGTCATTATGCTGAGGGTGCAGATACAAACAGAAACATAATATGATCTTTTACAAGTCTACAGTATAATGGTAATGTTATAGTCTCATAGTTTCCATATATCTTTTATATAAATGCTGCAAATAATCATGAAGAAACAAAAGAGATGATGAGAAAATAAGGAAAAGACTATAAATAATATATGAAAGGAAAAAAGAATCTTAAAAGTACAGCTTTAATTTGGTTTCAAATGTCTTTCACTGAAATATAGATTATTCTTGTCATAATAATGTAGACATATAATCATTGTGTCCATCAGAAAGCTTGAAAATGCTTCATAAAACACAATGGCCTAAGTATTATTTGATTTTCTCACTATCACCATCTTTCATATTTTAATTTTTATTCAGCCACTGAGGTCATATCTTAGACTTTGTTATCACCAATAGCTTAACTAATTCAAAAACCTCTATTCAGATCATTTCTTCTATTTCCAGCTTACTTTATTCTACTTCTCTACCTCCAATAACTTTTCTCTCTCATATGGACCTGCAGTTCATTAGCTCTACTCCTTATTCACTGTTCATTACCTTCCCACATGAACTAAGTTAGAGTTCTTGGTCTATCACTAAGATGATCACCTTATAAATATATCATGTTCTATGTATGCCCACCTGTTCTGTTTTCTGGACACCACACCGAGCTCATCTTTTATAAATCTTTCAACCTATCTCTCTGGTCTAGCAAAGCTGGCATCCTTTTGCTCTTGGAACTTACCACCTCTGTTTTCACTTCAGGAGCTTTGCACTTGTTATTCCCCATGCTGATAACGTTTCTCCCTCAGATTGTTATATGACTAGCTTTCTCTCTTTTTTATTTTATTTATTTTTTGAGACAGGGTTGCACTCTGTTGCCCAGGCTGGAGTGCAATGGTACAATCTTGGCTCATTGCAACCTCCGTCTCCTCAAGGGATCCTCCCACTTCAGGCCTCCCAAGTAGTTGTATGTGCTACCACATCCAGCTACTTTTTGGTTTTTCGTAGAGACAGGGTCTCACTATGTTGCTCAGGCTTGTCTTGAACTCCTGGGCTCAAGTGATCCTTTAGCCTTTGTACCCCAAAGTGCTGGGAATACAGGCATAAGCCACCACATCCAGTGCTGTCCCTTTTCATTAAGCTTTCTGCCCAAAATATTCTTTTATTAACTTGCTTTATTATTTTTTTCATGGCATCAAATATTATTTGAAATTATTTTATGTATACATGTGTTTATTGTTTATTTTATGTCCTTTCAATAAGGCATAATATCCATGAATGCTAGAATTTTATTTTATTCACTATTGCATGACACAAATTTAGAATACTATGTGGAATACAGTGTATTTTCAATATCCATTTGTTGAAGAAAAAAAAGGAAAGAAGAAAGGAATGTAATTTATTTGCCCCATTCCTGAAATAATTGAACACTCTTAGGGATATATTGGGCTTAACATGAAATAACAAATTTCATTTATACCATTCTAGATACAATTTCCTTGCAAATCTCCGTTTTCTTAATCTTACAACTGATAACTATTTTGTACAATATGCTGGGCACTAGTCAAATATGGCTATTAACATTTAATTCAATTTAAAATGATTATAATAAATAAAACTAAATACCCAGTTCCTCAGTCACAGTAGCCACATTTTAAATGCTCAACTGCTATATATTGATAGTGGCTAGCTTTTTTAACCGTGTTAAATTTAGAACATTTTCATCACCACAGAAAGTTCTGCTAGACATCATTCCTACAGATTCTATTGTTTTAGATTCTAGGACTATATTATCTGATCCCTAATAAAGTGAGATTAATTTGAAATTAGAAAACAATTTAAAAGGCATAAACTCTGAATTTCCCAGAAATCATCTGGTATGTTTCATTAAGTTTAGGTTGTACTTTATCATTATCATATGTATAAATTTCCTATCTTCAAATAAAGAATGAGACTAACAAAATAATATTATTCTCAAAGAATGAGAATAATATTAAAGTGAATGGGATGCTTCACTACTTTTCTAAGTTTAGAGCTGGTGAGAAAGAAGAAGAAATAAAGATTAAGAGCAGTGACAGGGGAGGAGCCAAGATGGCCGAATAGGAACAGCTCCGGTCTACAGCTCCCAGCGCGAGCGACGCAGAAGACGGGTGATTTCTGCATTTCCATCTGAGGTACCGTGTTCATCTCACTAGGGAGTGCCAGACAGTGGGCGCAGGTCAGTGGGTGAGCGCACCGTGCGCCAGCCGAAGCAGGGGTGAGGCATTGCCTCACTCGGGAAGCGCAAGGGGTCAGGGAGTTCCCCTTCCAGAGGTGACAGACGGCACCTGGAAAATCGGGCCACTCCCACCCGAATACTGTGCTTTTCCGACGGGCTTAGGAAACGGTGCCCCAGGAGAGTATAGCCCGCACCTGGCTCAGAGGGTCCTACGCCCACGGAGTCTCGCTGATTGCTAGCACAGCACTCTGAGATCAAGCAGCAAGTCGGCAGCGAGGCTGGGGGAGGGGCGCCCGCCATTGCCCAGGCTCGCTTAGGTAAACAAAGCAGCCTGGAAGCTTGAACTGGGTGGAGCCCACCACAGCTCAAGGAGGCCTGCCTGCCTCTGTAGGCTCCACCTCTGGGGGCAGGGCACAGACAAACAAAAAGACAGCAGTAACCTCTGCAGACTTAAATGTCCCTGTCTGACAGCTGTGAGGAGAGCAGTGGTTCTCCCAGCACACAGCTGGAGATCTGAGAACGGGCTGACTGCCTCCTCAAGTGGGTCCCTGACCCCTGACCCCCGAGCAGCCTAACTGGGAGGCACCCCCCAGCAGGGGCAGACTGACACCTCACACGGCCCGCCAGGTACTCCAACAGACCTGCAGCTGAGGGTTCTGTCTGTTAGAAGGAAAACTAACAGAAAGGACATCCACACCAAAAACCCATCTGTACATCACCATCATCAAAGACCAAAAGTAGATAAAACCACAAAGATGGGGAAAAAACAGAGCAGAAAAACTGGAAACTCTAAAAACCAGAGTACCTCTCCTCCTCCAAAGGAACGCAGTTCCTCACCAGCAACGGAACAAAGCTGGACGGAGAATGACTTTGACGAGCTGAGAGAAGAAGGCTTCAGACGATCAAATTACTCCGAGCTACGGGAGGATATTCAATCCAAAGGCAAAGAAGTTGAAAACTTTGAAAAAAATTTAGAAGAATGTATAACTAGAATAACCAATACAGAGAAGTGCTTAAAGGAGCTGATGGAGCTGAAAACCAAGGCTCGAGAACTACGTGAAGAATGCAGAAGCCTCAGGAGCCGATGCGATCAAATGGAAGAAAGGGTATCAGCCCTGGAAGATGAAATGAATGAAATGAAGCGAGAAGGGAAGTTTAGAGAAAAAAGAATAAAAAGAAACGAGCAAAGCCTCCAAGAAATGTGGGACTATGTGAAAAGACCAAATCTACGTCTGATTGGTGTACCTGAAAGTGATGGGGAGAATGGAAACAAGTTGGAAAACACTCTGCAGGATATTATCCAGGAGAACTTCCCCAATCTAGCAAGGCAGGCCAACATTCAGATTCAGGAAATACAGAGAACGCCACAAAGATACTCTTCGAGAAGAGCAACTCCAAGACACATAATTGTCAGATTCACCAAAGTTGAAATGAAGGAAAAAATGTTAAGGGCAGCCAGAGAGAAAGGACGGGTTACCATCAAAGGGAAGCCCATCAGACTAACAGCGGATCTCTCGGCAGAAACCCTACAAGCCAGAAGAGAGTGGGGGCCAATATTCAACATTCTTAAAGAAAAGAATTTTCAACCCAGAATTTCATATCCTGCCAAACTAAGCTTCATAAGTGAAGGAGAAATAAAATACTTTACAGACAAGCAAATGCTGAGAGATTTTGTCACCACCAGGCCTGCCCTAAAAGAGCTCTTGAAGGAAGCGCTAAACATGGAAAGGCACAACCGGTACCAGCCACTGCAAAATCATACCGAAATGTAAAGACCATTGAGACTAGGAAGAGACTGCATCAACTAACGAGCAAAACATCGAGCTAACATCATAATGACAGGATCAAATTCACACATAACAATATTAACTTTAAATGTAAATGGACTAAATGGTCCAATTAAAAGACACAGACTGGCAAATTGGATAAAGACTCAAGACCCATCAGTGTGCTGTATTCAGGAAACCCATCTCACGTGCAGAGACACACATAGGCTCAAAATAAAAGGATGGCGGAAGATCTACCAAGCAAATGGAAAACAAAAAAAGGCAGGGGTTGCAATCCTAGTCTCTGATAAAACAGACTTTAAACCAACAAAGATCAAAAGAGACAAAGAAGGCCATTACATAATGGTAAAGGGATTAATTCAACAAGAAGAGCTAACTATCCTAAATATATATGCACCCAATACAGGAGCACCCAGATTCATAAAGCAAGTCCTGAGTGACCTACAAAGAGACTTAGACTCCCACACATTAATAATGGGAGATTTTAACACCCCACTGTCAACATTAGACAGATCAACGAGACAGAAACTCAACAAGGATACCCAGGAATTGAACTCAGCTCTGCACCAAGCAGACCTAATAGACATCTACAGAACTCTCCACCCCAAATCAACAGAATATACATTTTTTTCAGCACCACACCACACCTATTCCAAAATTGACCATATCCTTGGAAGTAAAGCTCTCCTCAATAAATGTAAAAGAACAGAAATTGTAACAAACTGTCTCTCAGATCACAGTGCAATCAAGCTAGAACTCAGGATTAAGAATCTCACTCAAAACCGCTCAACTACGTGGAAACTGAACAACCTGCTCCTGAATGACTACTGGGTACATAACGAAATGAAGGCAGAAATAAAGATGTTCTTTGAAACCAACGAGAACCAAGACACAACATACCAGAATCTCTGGGATGCATTCAAAGCAGTGTGTAGAGGGAAATTTATAGCACTAAATGCCCACAAGAGAAAGCAGGAAAGATCCAAAATTGACACCCTAACATCACAATTAAAAGAACTAGAAAAGCAAGAGCAAACACATTCAAAAGCTAGCAGAAGGCAAGAAATAACTAAAATCAGAGCAGAACTGAAGGAAATAGAGACACAAAAAACCCTTCAAAAAATAAATGAATCCAGGAGCTGGTTTTTTGAAAGGATCAACAAAATTGATAGACCGCTAGCAAGATTAATAAAGAAAAAAAGAGAGAAGAATCAAATAGATGCAATAAAAAATGATAAAGGGGATATCACCACTGATCCCACAGAAATACAAACTACCATCAGAGAATATTACAAACACCTCTATGCAAATAAACTAGAAAATCTAGAAGAAATGGATAAATTCCTCAACACATACACCCTCCCAAGACTAAACCAAGAAGAAGTTCAATCTCTGAATAGACCAATAACAGGAGCTGAAATTATGGCAATAATCAATAGCTTACCAACCAAAAAAAGTCCAGGACCAGATGGGTTCACAGCCGAATTCTACCAGAGGTACAAGGAGGAGCTGGTACCATTCCTTCTGAAACTATTCCAATCAATAGAAAAAGAGGGAATCCTCCCTAACTCATTTTATGAGGCCAGCATCATCCTGATACCAAAGCCTGGCAGAGACACAACAAAAAAAGAGAATTTTAGACCAATATCCTTGATGAACATTGATGCAAAAATCCTCAATAAAATACTGGCAAACAGAATCCAGCAGCACATCAAAAAGCTTATCCACCATGATCAAGTGGGCTTCATCCCTGGGATGCAAGGCTGGTTCAATATACGCAAATCAATAAATGTAATCCAGCATATAAACAGAACCAAAGACAAAAACCACATGATTATCTCAATAGATGCAGAAAAGGCCTTTGACAAAATTCAACAACCCTTCATGCTAAAAACTCTCAATAAATTAGGAATTGATGGGACGTATCTCAAAATAATAAGAGCTATTTATGACAAACCCACAGCCAATATCATACTGAATGGGCAAAAACTGAAAGCATTCCCTTTGAAAACTGGCACAAGACAGGGATGCCCTCTCTCGCCACTTCTATTCAACATAGTGTTGGAAGTTCTGGCCAGGGCAATTAGGCAGGAGAAGGAAATCAAGGGTATTCAATTAGGAAAAGAGGAAGTCAAATTGTCCCTGTTTGCAGATGACATGATTGTATATCTACAAAACCCCATCATCTCAGCCCAAAATCTCCTTAAGCTGATAAGCAACTTCAGCAAAGTCTCAGGATACAAAATCAATGTGCAAAAATCACAAGCATTCTTATACATCAATAACAGACAAACAGAGAGCCAAATCATGAGTGAACTCCCATTCACAATTGCTTCAAAGAGAATAAAATACCTAGGAATCCAACTTACAAGGGATGTGAAAGACCTCTTCAAGGAGAACTACAAACCACTGCTCAAGGAAATAAAAGAGGATACAAACAAATGGAAGAACATTCCATGCTCATGGGTAGGAAGAATCAATATCATGAAAATGGCCATCCTTCCCAAGGTAATTTACAGATTCAATGCCATCCCCATCAAGCTACCAATGACTTTCTTCACAGAATTGGAAAAAACTACTTTAAAGTTCATATGGAACCAAAAAAGAGCCCGCATCGCCAAGTCAATCCTAAGCCAAAAGAACAAAGCTGGAGGCATCACGCTACCTGACTTCAAACTATACTACAAGGCTACAGTAACCAAAACAGCATGGTACTGGTACCAAAACAGAGATATAGATCAATGGAACAGAACAGAGCCGTCAGAAATAATGCCACATATCTACAACCATCTGATCTTTGACAAACCTGAGAAAAACAAGAAATGGGGAAAGGATTCCCTATTTAATAAATGGTGCTGGGAAAACTGGCTAGCCATATGTAGAAAGCTGAAACTGGATCCCTTCCTTACACCTTATACAAAAATCAATTCAAGATGGATTAAAGACTTAAATGTTAGACCTAAAACCATAAAAACCCTAGAAGAAAACCTAGGCAATACCATTCAGGACATAGGCATGGGCAAGGACTTCATGTCTAAAACACCAAAAGCAATGGCAACAAAAGCCAAAATTGACAAATGGGATCTAATTAAACTAAAGAGCTTCTGCACAGCAAAGGAAACTACCATCAGAGTGAACAGGCAACCTACAAAATGGGAGAAAATTTTCGCAACCTACTCATCTGACAAAGGGCTAATATCCAGAATCTACAATGAACTCCAACAAATTTACAAGAAAAAAACAAACAACCCCATCAAAAAGTGGGCGAAGGACATGAACAGACACTTCTCAAAAGAAGACATTTATGCAGCCAAAAGACACATGAAAAAATGCTCACCATCACTGGCCATCAGAGAAATGCAAATCAAAACCACAATGAGATACCATCTCACACCAGTTAGAATGGCGATCATTAAAAAGTCAGGAAACAACAGGTGCTGGAGAGGATGTGGAGAAATAGGAACACTTTTACACTGTTGGTGGGACTGTAAACTAGTTCAACCCTTGTGGAAGTCAGTGTGGCGATTCCTCAGGGATCTAGAACTAGAAATTCCATTCGACCCAGCCATCCCATTACTGGGTATATACCCAAAGGACTATAAATCATGCTGCTATAAAGACACATGCACACGTATGTTTATTGCCGCATTATTCACAATAGCAAAGACTTGGAACCAACCCAAATGTCCAACAATGATAGACTGGATTAAGAAAATGTGGCACATCTACACCATGGAATACTATGCAGCCATAAGAAATGATGAGTTCATGTCCTTTGTAGGGACATGGATGAAATTGGAAATCATCATTCTCAGTAAACTATCGCAAGAACAAAAAACCAAACACCGCATATTCTCACTCATAGGTGGGAATTGAACAATGAGAACACATGGACACAGGAAGGGGAACATCACACTTCAGGGACTGTTGTGGGTTGGGGGGAGAGGGGAGGGATAACATTGGGAGATATACCTAATGCTAGATGACGAGTTGGTGGGTGCAGTGCACCAGCATGGCACATGTATACATATGTAACTTACTGCACATTGGGCACATGTACCATAAAACCTAAAGTATAATAATAATAATAATAATAATAATTACAATAAAAGAAAAAAAAAAAAAAAAAAAAAAAAAAAGAGCAGTGACAAAGAAAATATATCTATCCATTCATCCATCATTCTTCCACCCATCTATTCATTCTTTATAAATGTTCTTATTGAGTGTTGTTGCTTGTTCACACACTGTGCTCTGGTTTTACATGTTTAAATTTGAAGAAATCATAGTGTCTAAACTCAGACAATTTATAAAGTAATATTTTAAATTTACATATGAAATAATAATTGAAATAATTCAATAATAGGCTAAATGCTATGAAAGCACAAAGAGAAAATCAGTTTACCTAACACCAGCACAAAGAGATGAAAACACATTTGAATGTATGTGTCTTTATAACAGAACAATTTACATTCCTTTGAGTATATACCCAGTAATGGGATTGCTGGGTTAAATGGTATTTCTGTCTTTAGGTCTTTGAGGAATTACAACACTGTCTTCCACAGTGATTGAACTAATACACACTACCATCAACAGGGTAAAATTGTTCCTTCTTCCCCACAACCTCACCAGTATCTATAATTTTTTGATGTTTTAATAATAGCCATTCTGACTGGTTTGAGATGGTATCTCATTGTGGTTTTGATTTGCCTTTCTCTAATGATCAGTGATATTAGCCAGGCATGGTGGTATACACCTGTAGTCCCAGCTACTTGTGAGGCTTAGGTGGGAAGATCACTTAAGCCTAGAAGGTCAAGGCTGAGGTAAGCCTGGGTGACAGAGCAAGACATGGTCTACAAAAACAAAATAAAACAAAACAAAGCAAAAACCTCTTTAAATGTGGTCCTTTGTGAACAACCACAGGAATATAGGAGGACCCAGGATTGTAATATGAACTTTTTAGGTTTCTCCTTCCCCTCCCTCTCTTTTTCTATTTTATTAAAAAGAGAAAGACATTTTGACTTCAAAATAAAATGTCTTCTTAATGTTCATCCTAATTTTCCTAAGTATGTCAGACATTTGGCATTGATTCATTTATAAATGACTTTATAAAGACACAGAACTGTGAGGTGAGGATAAAGTGACTAGCATCTCTCACACAATGAGTTAGCAAAGCTTCAGCTTGTGATTGTGTATTATTTGACATTTCTAAGTCAACCAAGACCTGACAAGAAAAGAAAAGATCTGACAGAGTTGTCTTACCAGCATGGACACAATTACTTCATTTAGCCTCATCTAAGAGGATAACGAACGAGGAAGCAAAAGAAAAATAAAAAAAAACCTCCATAAGAAGATTAATCGTTCTTTCCTATGGCTGCCTCTTCTTCCTGCTCCTCATAAACGTAATAGAAAAAATCGAGCTAATCAAATTGTTAATTTGATTAACTGTCAACAGATTCCTTATGCCTTCTAGAAAACCAGCATGAGCTTAAACAAATATAATATAGAAGTGGAGTAAATTGCAAACTGCAGATTGGCAGATGTTTCAGTCCTCTTAGAGTTAATGAATAGTCACCGTGACCGTGATTGCCTGTGGTTTTTTCAAATCGGTGTCTCTAAATTAAAAAATGTCAAATAATCATTATCTGCCCAAATGTATTTTGGTCAGAAAAATCCTAAATACAGACATTAACTCTGTAAAGTATCTGCCAATCCCTTTACAGCTTGCAAAATGTCCATTATTAAAGCAGCATTTAACAACAGTCATGAAAAATATTTCCTTTCTCATAGGCTTGTTTCACATTATCATTCCATAAAAAGAACTTATGGGACAGACATTTTGAAAGAAAGAAAGTTAAGAGACTGAATCAATTAGAACACTTTGGTGTGGAAAGATAAATGATTGTTAAGAGGTGAATGAGTAAAGGAGATATTAATAATAATCGAATAAATTATATTAGAAAAACAAACTTTTCTTTAAAATCATAAAGTATTGGTACAAAGGTATATTATTTGACATTTTAATGAGGTTTGTTAATGGCATTTTACTTAGTGGATAATATATTTACAGTATGATTACTTTAATAGAATGGTTATATAGAACATATGAATAGATTACAAAAGAGTTTAGTGAATTCCATGGAAATTAAATAAAAGGGCCATGGATAGATTTGAAGTGATATATTGGAGAATAATCATGCCCCTCTTAAGAGGCAGTGAGGTATTCTGGAAAGAACACAGGCTTCAAGTTCAGAAACAAACTGAGTTTGAAACATGGGTTTGTCCCTTCTCAAGTCCACGGCCTTGGCCAGCCTGTTTAACTGCTTTGAGACTCATTTTCCTCATATTTAAAAGAGGATGATGAGATTATAAAACCTAACTCAAAGGAGGAGTTAAGCAGGAGTCCAGAAACTCCTTTTGCTACAATCAAAACCATCACTCCTTGAGCACCCCAACACTCACCACAACCCCAACACTCACTCGCCATCCATCTGGCCCAAGCTATGTAGACAAATCTCCTTAAGCTCTTTATGCCCATTCACCATCACTCTCAATGGGAAGCCTAGGACTCCCAGGTAATCCACATGCCTGGACTCTAACTCCAATATGGTTGTCAACTTTTTGTAATGTGGCTTAATATTTTTAGTAATTCCAGGTTTCTTTATTAAATTCTTCTTTGTAAAATATAACCACCCACTAAAATATAAGTTCCATGAGTATGAGTGGCATGGTATATTTTGCTCACTGCTCTATCCCCAGGCCTTATGAATGTATCTCACACTTATATTTGGTTCATTTCCTCATACTCTTTCTGCTACAACACTACGTAAGACCTCTGCTAAGAATGCTGGATAAGGTGGTGCATGAGCCACACGCCTCACCAAAAAGTAAAACAAAATCTCTGAAGTTAAAAAATTATACTGATCTAGAAACATACTCCTGCATTATTGTAGACATAAATCAAGTTATGCACAGAATTCAAAACTTTTCAGTTTGATCTTTCTTTAAATAAGTCTCCTTAGCTTACTATTCTGCCCTCCATTTTGTTGGGGTTTAATGTTTTGTGAACTGATTATGTTTATTTAGTTAGACATATTACAGGAGTGCAAAGAGCATTCCTCAGCTAATCTCTGGTTCTTCTGCTTAACAATACTATGAAATTGTCATGCTCAACTTATACAAATACAAAACTAGTATAGTATAAAATTTGGTGTTATTGATCTCAAGATTTCATATTAGATAATGAAATAGGCAGGGACTGTATAATATGTATAGCTTATTAAATAAGTACATGTTATTAGATTTTAACTGCCTTACATTATCTTCTTTGATGTCTAAAACTGCATGTTGATATTCAAAGTAATGTAAAGTTATTTTTTCCATAAACTGCCCATAAAAGCCTTGTGCTTCTGGTACCCTTGAGGTCCACCAATAGCCACCCCATGTCATCATAGTGAAAATATGAATGAGGCTAAAAGCTCTGAATGGAAACAAAATAGTATTTTACATAATTTCTTACTCAAGTGAGTTGGGTTAAACAAATAACAATGGAAGAATATTATTTTTCTCATTTTTACATAGAACATTTATCAAGATTTATGGCTATAAAACACACCTCAGCAAATAGAAAATAATGAGAATCATACAAGGGAAAATTTCAGGTCACAACGAACTAAACTAGAAACCAACAACAGAAAGACAGATAGAAAATCCCTATATATTTATCACACTTAAAAACCACATGGGACAAGGAAAAAGTCTCAGATAATTATTAAAAAAGAAAGAAAATTAAAATATGACACCAAATTTGTAGGAGGCAGAAAATGAAGTTCTTAGAGAGGAATTTATACTACATAGTATTAAATAAATATATTAGAATAGAAGAAAGATTGAAAAATCAGTATTCTAAGCTTCCATCTTAGCAAAATAGACTAAAGAAAGCAATTTAAGCTCATAGCCCAATGACTAAGAACACCATAAAAATTATGATAGAAATCAATAAAAATGAAAACAGGAAACAATGAAATGCAACTCTAGCTCTTGGAAAATATATTTTTTAAGATTCTCTAGGAAGACTGACCAAGAAAAAAAAAGTAAACATTATCAACATCAAAAATGAAAGAGGGGTCATCACTATTGATCCTGGGGACACTAAAAGAGAATGATTCAAGCATACTACAAAGAACTCAGTGTCCATAAATTTAATTTAGATGCAGTGGAGCAATTCCTGGAAAGTACAAACTAACAAAATTCACATAATGAGAACTATATAACCTAAATAACTTTATATCCACAAGGAAACTGGATCAATTTGCTAAGACCAGCTCGGTCAGGGAAACCCTAACTCAGTGGAGCTAGAAGAATTAAAGACACACACACAGAAATATAGAGGTGTGATGTGGGAAATCAGGGGTCTCACAGCCTTCAGAGCTGAGAGCTCCGAACAGAGATTTACCCACATATTTATTAACAGCAAACCCGTCATTAGCATTGTTTCTATAGATATTAAATTAACTAAAAGTATCCCTTATGGGAAATGAAGAGATGGGCTGAATTAAAGGAATAGGTTGGGCTAGTTAACTGCAGCATGAACACGCCCTTAAGACACAGATCGCTCATGCTATTTTTTGTGGCGTAAGAATGCCTTTAAGCGGTTTCCACCCTGGGCGGGCCAGGTGTTCCTTGCCCTCATTCCCGTAAACCCACAAACTTCCAGCTTGGGAGTTAGGGCCATTATGAACATGTTACAGTGCTGCAGAGATTTTGTTTATGGCCAGTTTTGGGGCCAGTTTATGGCCAGATTTTGGGGGGCTTGCTCCCAACATCAATTATTCTATGACCTTGCAAAAAATAAATCTCCAGGCCCAAAAGTTGTCACCAGTAAATTCTACCAAATATTTAAGGAAGAAATGATATCAATTCTCCACCATCTTTTCCAGAAAATGGAAGCAGAAGGAGCACTTTCTAATGCATTCTATGAAGTGAGAATCAGCCTAATACAAAAATCAGAAAGCACATTACATGAATAAAAATGCATAGAATAATATACCTCATAAAGATAGAGACAAAATCATGACCAAAATATTAGCAAATCCAATCCAATACATTTTACACATTTTGATGCAATAAAAGTTATTTTAGGCATGCAAGGCTGGTTCAACATTTAAAATTAAAATCAATCAAAACAATTCACCAATTTGACAGACTAGAGAAGAAAAAACATAGGATCACAGACTTGGCATAGAGAAACATACATTTGACAATATCCAACATTCATTCATGATTAACAAAAAACTTTTAGAAAAGTTGTAATAAAGGATAACTTTCTCAGTATGATTAAGAACATCTGAAAAAAAAAAACTATTCAATTAGCATCATACTTAATGGTGATAGGTGGATGCTTTCTCCCAAAATCAAGATTAGGGGAAAGATGTTGCTATGGTTTGAATATGTGTCACCTTCAAAACTCCTTGAAATATAATACCCAATATGACAGGACTGAGAGGTGAAGCCTTTACAAGTTGACTGGATCATGAGGGCTCTGCCTTTATGAACTGATTTATCCATTCATGGATTAACTGGTTGACGTATAAATGATTTATAATCGGAGAGAACTGGTAGCTTTATAAAAAGAGAAAGAAGAACTTGGTCTTCCACATGAGCACGCTCAGCTCCCTCACCATGTGATACCCTGCACCACCTCAGGGCTTTCCAGATCTTTATTTCAATTACCATTCTCCAATTACAGAATCCAAGGCTCCTTGAAGAAACGAATAATTTTAGACTGATAGGAACTATTCAAGATGAGCCAGGAGCATATTGTGGTAACAGGAAATAAGAAAAAATTTACCCACAATAATGAGGACAAAGGGACACAGGGGCTAACTGGAAGAGATCCTAATAGCCAAAGATGAAACAATCTGAGCAACAGAATTAATAAAGTAGTACTGGATTATAACCCAAATTATAAAATAAATATCCAAGTGTCCATACTGATACAAAAAGGATTGTATAAATCAATAAATAATGAAAGAGAATAGGTAAATTTCCTGTTCAGAATCATTTCAAATTATTTATGTCATACTTGGCCTTTAAGGAAGTGGAACAATACTCCCCACTCCTTACTTGTGGGCTGTGCATGGTGACTATCTTCCAAAGAGTACAGTATGGAATGGGAGGGGAAGAAAAATTAACTTTACAATGGAGATGTCTGACAAACCCTAACTCAAGTTAGATGATTAAGGTCAACATCAACAGCAATAAGATATATTCATAGCATGCACTCTCAATATGATGTGATGAGAATGGTACTTTAAGTCTCGTTTTTCTTCCCCAAAACAATTACTCTGATCTCATCTTGAGAAAAGCATCAGACAAATCCCAGTTGAGGGACGTTCTACAAGATACCTTAACCAGTGCTCCTTGAAACTGTCAAATTAATCAAGAAGAAGGAAATTCCAAGAAACTTTAATGATTAAAAGTAGCCAAAGGAGACATTACTACTAAATGTCAGGTGGTATTATGTATCAGATTCTGAACAGAAAAATGACATTGGGTAAAGACTGGAAAAACCTCAATGAAAAATGCACTTTATTAAGTACTTTAACAGTTGGTTCATTAGTTTTGACCAACATACCATAGTAATGCAAGATGTTTACATTGGAATTATCTGTATGATCTTTGCAATAATTGTGTAAATATAAAGTTCCTGTAATAAAAAGGAAATAAAAGTTTAACAGTAAAAAGGGAACCATATATCTACATCAGTATCTTTACCTCTCTCACTCTCTGTCTCTATAACTATTTTTAATTTAAAAATTATTTTGAATCATCTGGGGAGTTTTTTCAACATACTGGTGATTGGATTTCAACTCCACTCAATTATATGAGAAAATATGGAGTAGGTTTTTGGCATTAGCATCAAATTTTTTTAAAGCTTTCCAGGAGATAGTAATGTGTACTCAGTATTATGAACAATTGAATTAGATGAACTGAATGATTACTCCTAAAGAAATAGAAAACCTGAGTATTTTAATAACCACAAAAAACAGGGAATCAAACACAAGTGGCTTTATTTGTGAAGCCTAACAAATATTCAAATAACAGGTAATGCCTAGATTGTTTAAACTTCTCTAAAACAGAGAATACTTTTTGAAAAAGTTTTATTATTCTTTCTAAGAAGTGAGCATAACCTGATATCCAAAGTCATCTAGGGGATCACAAAAATGACTCCAATAACAACAACATTATAGACCAATCTCACTCATGGACAGAGATGCCACACTATGTTAAAGAAATATTACATCAAGAAAAAATAGTTTTTATCTCAGAAATGATCTTACGGTTTAACACAAGGATATTCAGTGATGTGATTCACTGTACTAATACTTTAACCCACATAAATGCAGGGAGGAACATATTCCAATCTTTGTATAAAACCTTAGTCATATTACCAAATTAACTGTAAGGTATTTAAAACCTCTTTTGAATTCACAAAACATATGTCGACTTCACAAATCCCGTCTTTGTGCATAATAACACTTCAAAAAATTCTTTTTAAATGTTTCTTCTACATATTCATCAAATCTCCAGAAACTGACTCAAAGACTTTTCCTCCTATAAATTTATCCCCAAACCTGGCCTATACCTATACAGTTCACTACTTAACACAGGTTTGAGCTAGGCAAGCCCATTTATAGGTGGATTTTCTTCTGCCTCTGCCACCCCAAGATAGTAAAAGTAACCCCTTCTCTTCCTTCTCCTCTTCATCCTACTCAACATAAAAACGATGAAGATGAAGATCTTGATGATGATCCATCTATTATGATGATCTATTTATTATGATGAATAGTAAATATATTTTCTCTTCCTTATTAATTTTTAAATATTTTATATTCTTTAGCTAACTTAATTGTAAGAATACAGTATCTAATATATACAGCATACAAAATATATTTTAATCAACTATTTGTATTATTGTTATGGCTTCCAGCCAACAGTAGGCTACTATTGTCAAGATTCTGCAGAGTCAAAAATTACATGCAGATTTTTGACAGAGCAGGGGTTGGTACCCCTAATCTCCACATTGTTCAAGATCAAATGTATACTTTCATTTCTTATCCCATCTAACTTCAATACTCTCTTTTTTCCCTTCATTCAAACATTAATTCTCTGCACTTTCTAAAGCAGACCCTGTTAGATTCATAGCTTTTCCTAATCTGCTTTTTTCTTAGAATAACCCACACAAAAGGCTAAGGGGCCAATGAGACAACACAGAATCATTTTAACAAGAAAGAAGAGTGGAAGAAATGGAAAGCTTCAAAATGGAGCTTCAAAATTGTCCTTAATTGGTGAGCAGGAAGTTAAAGAAGTTAATTAATTTGAGTTAATATGTTTCACTCAGCCATAATAGATTAATGGGTTATAACTTCATGGTTATTTTGATAAAGTTAAAAAATGCACTTACCAAAATTCAAATATTTTCCTAATAAATATATCTTAGCTGTAAATGAGGAACATTCCTTAAAGTCAGCATATTATTAAGGAATCATTTCAAAAGTTAGCAGAAAGGATGAAATCCTTCATTAATTATTTTGGAAAAATTGTCTCTTTGGGGTAAAAAAGGGGGATAATACAGAATATTTTACATTATACTCACAAATATACTTTGGTTGGGTTAATACTAAAAAATGTATTTAGAATATGTATAATAATAAAATATAATAAATTATAATAACAAAGTAGTCATGATAAAATGTAGTAAAACTGAATACAATAGATAAAAATGTGAAAAGCAATTCCAGTCAGGTGCGGTGACTCATTCCAGAAATTCCAGAAATTTGGGAGGTCAAGGGAAAAGGATTGTTTGAGCCCAGGAGTTAGAGACCAGCCTGGGCAAACGGTGACATCCCATCTCTACAAAAAATTAAAAAATAGGAAAGCAGGGCATGGGGACACATGCCTGTGGTCCCAGCTACTAGGGAGGCTGAGGTGGGAGAATCACTTGAGCCTGCAGAGCAAGGTTGCAGTGAGCAATAATCATGCCAGTGCACTTCAGCCTAGGTGACAGAGAGATACCCTGTCATTAAAAAAAAAAAAAAAAGAAAGAAAAGCATTTCCATTATTTCGCAGTATGTAAAACCCACTTACAGAACATAAAATCTTTAATGCCCTAAGAAAAAAATAGGCAGATTTAAATCAACAATAATGAGGATCAAAATAATGACAGATATTGTAAATGCAATTAAGAAACAAGCAACACATTAGGAGAAAATAGTTGCATCATATAAAATATATATCTGGAACATTCCTATAAATTAGATTTACAAAGGCAAACAACAGAGTAGAAAAGTGTGCAAAGAATAGGAACAAAAAAATAAATCCAAGCAATTAGTAACTCTAAGAAGAAATTTCTCAACCTACCAGAAATAACAAAAATGCAAACAGAAATGCAAGTAATTAGGGTATGTCCTTTTGTTTATTAACAAGATAATATGGTTTGGCTCTATGTCCCCCCCACAAATTTCATCTCAAATTGTAATCCCCATGTGTTAAGGGCGGTGGGATGTGGATCATGGTAATGGGTGCCCCCATGTTGTTCTCATGGTGGTGAGGGAGTTCTCAGGAGTTCTGATGGTTTAAGTGGCAGTTTCCCCTGCGCTTTCTCTCTCCTGCTGCTTGTGAAGAAGTTGCTTGTTTCTCCTTCACCTTCTGCCGTGATTGTAAGTTTCCTGAGGCCTCCCCAGCTATGTGGAACTGAGATAATCAAGTCTCTATTCTTTATAAATTACGCAGTCTCAGGCATTTACAGTAGTGTGAAAATGGACTAATACACAAGACAAAACTAAAACTGAATTGGCAAAGCAAACAGGCAGCCTTATCAAAGAAGCAATTTGGTGTTATTTGTCTAAGTCTAAAAATAAGATCAAATAGTCTTTGACCCAGTAAATCAATTTCTAGGCATTTTTTGTACATGTGTAGAAACATATATATGTATTTTATATATATAATTTTAATAAAAATTGGAAATTAATATGGTTTGGCTGTGTCCCCATTCAAATCTCAACTTGAATTGTACCTCCCAGAATTCCCACGTTATGGGAGGGACCCAGGGGGAGGTAATTGAATTATGGGGGCCGGTCTTTCCCATGCTATTCTCATAATAGTGAATAAGTCTCACAAGATCTGATGGGTTCATCCGGGGTTTCTGCTTTTGCTTTTTCCTCATTATCTCTTGCTGCCATCATGTAAGAAGTACCTTTTGCCTTCTGCCATGATTCTGAGGCCTCCCCAGCCATGTAGAACTCTAAATCCAATTAAACCTCTTTTTGTTGCCAGTTTCAGGTATGTCTTTATCAGCAGTGTGAAAATGAACTAATACAGAAACAATACAAATTTCCACAAATTTTTAGCAAGGTAAATTGCCATCTAACTAGAGGCTACATTTTGCAGCCTTCCTTAGGCCTGAAGGTGATCGTATACCAATTCTGGGCAATCATATGTGAATAGCAATGATTTTTGCAATTTCTGGGCAGTAGGAATATCAAACAGAAGCTGTTAGTTTTTCATTTCTTCTATTATTTCTGCCCCATTATATGGGCCATATCAAAACATGGTGGAGAGGAATCAGCTCCTCTTGTAGAGATGACAAAAACGAAACAAACCATTTTAGTGGATGGATGGAATCTAGGTCACCAAATTATACTTTCCATTGGACTTAAGCCCCTATTACTTGGTTCCAGATAAAGAGGTTGAAATAATATCTCAACCAATTTAGTAGTAAATGCACACACATTGAGCCTGTGACTCTGAAATGTGAAAACACCGTTATAGACACTTTTATCAGAATTCACATACAGGTTTACATTCAAAACCAAAAAACTGACATGCTGACATCTCCAAAATTCTTAAAGATACAAATCTCAAGCAGTTTAGATTTCATCTTAGTTGCATCTTTTTACTAACCTCCAAAGTAAGAGCCATCTGTCAGCTTCATTTCTTTACTGGATTTTGTAATGACACCAGCAACACCATGTTGAATGAAATACATTTTTTTACCCACGGCTCCTTCTCGTATGATATAATCTCCAGGTTGAAACACCTCAAATCTCAACTTGCTCAGCATGGCAGTCACAAAATTAGGATCCGCATTAGCAAATAAAGGCATTGTAGCCACCAGTTTCCGACAGTTGAAGTTGACTATCTCCTAAAGATGTCAAGAATAAACAAATATTAAGAGAGATATTAATCATATCTGGAAGAAAAACATGCTGAAATTTAAAATACAGCATAACATTGCAATTTAAATTTAGATACAAAAATCCATAAATTCTAGTAATGCGCATCACATTACAGTCAGGATTATGTTTTATTTTTATGCTGAAATTTTTGTATTCCCAGCACCTAGTGTAGTATAGGAATGTATTAAATATTCGATAAATGTTAATTCAATATCTGAAAGTCTCAACTTTTATAACTTCCCATTTCTTTACTACTGTGTATATGAAACTAAAACTTCTAAAATGTGAATACATCCTATTCTTCCTTTTATCTTATTTATGAAGAAAGAAAGCCATATCACTTCCTATTAGCTATGACATTGCTGCTTCTGTGCTCCATTTTGTCTGGGCCCAGCTACCAGACAAAAGCATTTTGATGTTTTTTTTTGTTAGTGTCATTCACATTAGAGTGAGGACAATGGATAGTACAGAAAAAGGTTACACAAAGGAGACTCTAATCCAAAAGTATAAATTCATCAGGTGCAGTGGCTCATGCCTGTAATCCCAGCACTTTGGGAGGCCAAGGTGGGTGGATCACGAGGTCAGGAGTTCAAGACCAGCCTGGTTAAGATAGTGAAACCCTGTCTCTACTAAAAATACAAAAATTAGCTGGGTGTGCTGGTGGGTGCCTCTAATCCCAGCTACTCGGGAGGCTGAGGCAGAGAATTGCTTGAACCCAGGAGGCAGAGATTGCAGTGAGCCAAGATCATACCACTGCACTCCAGCCTGGACAACACAGTGAGACTCTGTCTCAAAAAAATTAAAAAAATAAAATTAGAAATTCAACTGGTGTCTGGGCTAGAATCAGAAATCATTCTTTCTAAAGACTCTTGGGATTCCATTTCAAGTGATGGGCTAGAGAGAGGACATATTTGCCTTTTCCTGAATTGTTTGTTTTATTCCAGGATCAGGCCAATTCTTAAATAGGAGATCTGTATGTTTGATTTCATTCTGTGGATTCTGATCAAGATTAGACATATTTTTATCCCTCTGGATGAAAATAGAAATATGGAACCAAACATTTTTAATCATGCAAATCACTTATGTGACACAGAAGAGACAGTGGAAATTTACATTTTTGCCACAAAGCCAATTCTCAGAAATTTCCTTACCAATGAGTTACCCCAAAAAAGGTTGGGACTGCATTTGTGATTTTGTGTAAGAAGCACAGAAATTGGTCATGTCTGCTAAGAGGTGAAAAGAAGGCACAAGGAATCATAGGTATTAACAGAGTCTGAGAACTCTATCTTCTGCCTTGGGGAAATGTGCTATACAGACCCATCAATTCCAAGACTGAGAAAGAAGGTTTCTATGATCTTACTTCATAAAATGACCTAATGCCATCCAGGATAGATAAAGAATTCTAGGTGATACAGAAGGCACAACATTTTGGATCTACCTTGGAAGAGGTGTTTCATCCTGAACAATATTTTGTGAGTTTAGCAAAGCACAACAATGTCTGTAATAGTGGAGCTTCATGGAAGATGAGAAAATACTTACAAATAAGCAACAATAATCAGAAAGTGAACTTAGCAGCAAAGACAAGAGAAAGATATTACATGTGGTACTTGGTGCATCGTTATTCAAGTCAAAATACACACTTGAGTCCACGATTGGCTGTATCTAGGGAAATTTGTGATAATTTTAGCTGATGCATGGAGTGTGGGTCTATAACAATGTTCAGCAAGTAGTAAGTACTGAATCAATATGCATGCACATAAAGGAAGCCATGAAGAAGGAAGAAATGAAGGAGGGGAGGAAGGAAAGAAAGAAGGGAGGAAGGCAGGGAGCAGGTGGGAAGGAAAGAAGGAAGGGATAAAAGAAGAAACAGAAGGAGGGAGGGAGGGAGGAAGAAAGGAAGAAAGGAAGGAAGGAAGGAAGGAAAGAAGGAAAGGAGGGAGGGAGGGAGGAAGGAAGGAAGGGAAGGAGGGAGGGAGGAAGGAAGGAAGAAAGGAAGGTGTAGTCTTAGTTGTAAAAAAGTACTCACAAAGACTAATTTTCTCATTGGGAGATGGTTACTTAAAACTCTTAGCTTTCTCAAGCAAATGGCTTGAGAGACAAGTCTTCTGTATTAAAAAATTTGTTTTACTATTCCAAATATTTCTATACAAAAACAACAGGAAGATAAGAGGTGATGTGGAGTTAAAAGAAGACAGAGCTATGTCATGAAAATAGCTAGATTAGTTGATTGAGAGTTAATTATTTCACATGTAAAATGACATAGAATAATACTGTGTAGGAAATTGAAAATAAGTCAGATTGTAGAGAAAATAAGAGTTTTCATACAAAAATAATAGAGAATCCCTTCATCTTTGTACCTGGATTTGAACTATGCAAATGTTTCACTTCACGGTCTCTCATTTTTTATTTTAGAAAATAGTTGGAATTATAATTGATAAGCAAGTAACCTGATCTTTAGTTATATGAATAACTTGTTAATGCTACATTGCATATCCAGGTGTTTCTGTTAGAACTCCCTTTATTATAACACTACTGGAATAATTTCATATTATTGTTTGAAGAAATCTATTAACGTTTTCTTCCTTCATGCAACTTTTACTTCCCAGGAGTATTACCTGATTAAAACTGTAAATTCTAACAGATATGATAGAAAAAAAGGTAATGAGACAGAATCTTCTTGGATTCTAAAAGCCTTTCATCCTCCCATGAAAATTGCTTGTTTTGAGGATGTCTAGTATAGTAGAAACAATCATGTAAGTATAGAATGAAACAAAACTTTAAAAAAATATTTTTAATCAATCACCTTTCCTTAGGGCACATTGAGGCAAATAAAACACACTGTTACTATCTCTAATGTCAATTCAGATTATTTATGGCACTTGTTGTAATTAGCTCTTTTTATCAAAATATCAGGACTGAGTTAGGAGTATTATCTATATGCATTAAATTGAGGAAATCTTGCTTGCTAAGGAAGGCAAACACATGGTCCTGACCTTAGTAATAATTTGCTCCAGATTATTCAGTTTATGTTGGCACTTTAAAAAATGCAATTATTTCTTTCCTGGAACATTTTGTAGTACAAGAAAGTATGTACATGCTAAAAACAAGTGAAAAAACAAACAGAAAGACCAATTCCCAAAATGAAACAGAACAAAAACCCCACAGTAATGAAGGTATTTCAAAGGGACACAGGGGCCAACTGAAAGAGCTACCAATGGTCAAACGAAGCTGGAAAAATTTGAGTAACAACAATAAAAAGTATTGGATTAAACCCAAAGTATAAAATAAATAACCAAGATCACATACAAATCTAAATGATTGGTTAAACTACTAAAAAGTGAGTGATAATACATAAACTTTCTGTTTAAATTCCAAATAATTTCAAATAATTCATATAAGCACTCCTGCCCCAAAAAGTTGGAGAATAATTACCAAACCCTTAAGGATGGGCTGAGCATTGAGCGTGGGGACTTCCTTCAAAGAATACAATAAGGAAAAGAGGGGAAAAGTAGTAACTTTCCAATAGAGAAACATGAAAAACTCCATCTCAAGTCAGGCAATCAATGTTAACATCAACAGTGCTAAATCATGTTGGTAGCATGTACTCTTGGTATGATGTAATCAGAAGAGCATTTTATTTTTGTGGCATTCCTACACCAAACCCATAATCCCATTTTAATCATGACAAAACCATCAGCAAACCCAAATTCGGGAAAGTTCTGTGAAATATTTGGCCAGTTCTCAAGATGATCAAGGTAATCAAAAACAAGCAAATTTGGAAGAAACTGTCCCAGACAAGGGAAGACTAAGGAGACATGACAAGTGACCATAATGTGGTATCCTGGATGGGATCCTAGGATAGAAAAAAAGAACTTTAAAGAAAACTAAGGGAATCTGAATAATGTTCGGACTTAATGTATCAATATTGAGTCATAACTGTAGTTATTACAAATGTAGCATACTAATGTAAGGTATTAAAAACAGGGGAAATTGGATGTGAGGTATATGGGAATTCTCCACACTATTTCTGAAAATTTTTTGCTGATATAGTTTGGATGCTTGGCACTTCACGTCTCATGCTGGAATTTGACCCAATGTTGGAGATGGCGCATGGGAGGAGGTGTTTCAGTCATTGGGGAGAAGAACCCACATGAATGATTTGGTGCTGTCCTTGAGTTAATGAGTGAGTTCTTACTCTATTAGTTCCCATGAGATCTGATTGCTAAAAGGAGCCTGGCACCTGCTCTCTCTCTCATGTCCTCTCTCATCATGTGACATGCAGGCTCCCCTTCCCCTTCCACCATGATTGAATATTTCCTGAGGTCCTCACTAGAAACAGATGCTGGTGCCATGCATCTTGTACAGGCTGCTGAATCGTGAGACAAATAAATTTCTTTATAAATAACTCAGCCTCAGGTATTCCTTTATAGCAATGAAAAATGAATTAAGACATCTGCAAATATAAAATTATTCTGAAATAAAAAGCTTATTAAAGATGTAATTACTGCTCTTCATAGTTAAGAAAATAAATATGATTTTGTCATAGCATGTAAAGCATATTTTCTTTAAGTTAACTCATTTAAAAGTTAATTTTAAAAAGATCTCCTAGTAAATACTTGAAAACAATCATATCATAGTACAGTCTGGGGTTAAGCAGCAGGCCTGGAATGTGTCTGTTTATATTGCTGTGGAGTTAATAACTGTGGTCTGTCATAAGAAGACAAATTGTATATATATCATGCACTTTCAATTTCAGATATATGTTTCTATCAAGTTTTTATTTACAAATAAAAATCTATAATTATTTCTGTATTCTGTTCCATTGGTCTATGAGTCTGTTCTTGTACCAATACCATGCTGTTTTGGTTACTGTAGCACTGCAGTATAGTTTGAAGTTGTGTAGCATGATGCCTCCAGCTTTGTTCTTTTTGCTTAGGATTATCTTGGCTATTTGGGCTAGTTTTTGGTTCCATATAAATTTTAAAACAGTTTTTTCTAGTTCTATGAAGAATGTCAGTGGTAGTTTAACGGGAATAGCACTGAATCTATAAATTGCTTTGGGTGGTATGGCCATTTTAACAATATTGATTCTTCTTATCCATGAGCATGGAATGTTTTTCCATTTGTTTGTATCATTTCTGATTTCTTTGAGTAGTGGTTTGTACTCTCCTTGTAGAGATCCTTCACTTTTCTTGTCAGCTGTATTCCTAGTTATTTTATTCCTTTTGTGGCAATTGTGAATGGAATGTCTTCTGAGATTTATCCCTCAGCTTGACTGTTGTTGGTGTACAGGAATGCTGACACAATTTTTGTACATTGATTTTGTATCCTGAGACTTTACTGAGTTGCTTATCAGCTGAGGAAGCTTTAGGCTGACATAATGGGGTTTTCTAGACATGGGATCATGTCATTTGCAAACAGGGATAGCTTGACTTCCTCTTTTCTTATTTGGATGCCCTTTATTTACTTCTCCTGCCTAACTGCTATGGCCAGAACTTCCAATACTATGTTGAATAGAAGTGGTGAGAGAAGATATCCTAGTCTGGTGCTGGTTTTAAAAGGGAATACTTCAGCTTTTGCCCATTCAGTGTGATGTTAGCCATGGGTTTGTCATATATGGCTCTTACTATTTTGAGGTATGTTCCTTCAATACCTAATTTATTAACAGTTTTGAACATGAAGTGATGTTGAATTTTATCAAAAGCCTTTCCTGCATCTATTGAGATAATCATGAGGTTTTGTCTTTAGTTCTGTTTATGTGATGAATCACATTTATTGATTTGTGTATGTTGACCCGACCTTACATCCCGGGGATGAAGCCTACTTGAGTTTTGGTGGATAAGCTTTTTGATGTGCTGCTGGATTCTGTTTGCCAGCATTTTGTTGAGGATATTTGCATCAATGTTCATCAAGGATATTGGGCTGAAGTTTTCTTTTTTTGTTGTTTCTTTGCCAGGTTTGGTATCAGGATGATGCTTCCCTCATAGAATAAGTTAGGGGGGACTCCCTCCTTTTTGACTTTTTGGAAAATTTTCAGTAGGAATGCTACTGGCTCTTCTTTGTATATCTGGTAGAATTCAGCTGTGAATCCGTCTGGTCTTGGGCTTTTTTTGGTTGGTAGGCTGTTTATTACTGCCTCAAGACTAAATGTAAAACCTAAAACTATAAAAACCCTGGAAGATAACCAATACCATTCAGGACATAAACACGAGCAAAGATTTTATAATGAAGACCCCAAAAGCAACTGCAACAAAAGCAGAAATTGACAAAGGGGAACTAATTAAACTAAAGAGCTTCTACACACCAAAATAAACTATCAACAGAGTAAACAGACAACCTATGGAACGGCAGAAAATTTTTAAACTATGTATCTGACAAATGCCTAATATCCAGCATCTATAGTAACTTAAAGAAATTTACAAAAAAAACACAAACAACCTCATTAAAAAGTGGGCAAAGGACATGAACAGACACTTTTCAAAAGAAGACATACATGTGGCTAACAAGCATATGATAAAGAGATCAACATCACTGATCATTAAAGACATGTACATCAAAACCACAATGAGATACCATCTCACATCAGTCACAATGATTATTATTAAAAAGTCAAAAAATAACAGATGCTGGTGATGTTGTGGATAAAAAGGAACGTTTATACACTCTTGATGGGAGCATAAATTAGTTCAGACATTGTGGAAGACAGTGTAGTGATTCCTTAAAGACCTAGAGACAGAAATACCATTTAAGCCAGCAATCCCATTACTGGGTATAAACCCAAAGGAATATAAATTGTTCTATTATAAAGACACATGCATACATATGTTCATTGCAGCAAAATTCAAAATAGTAAAGACATGGAATCAACCCAAATGCTCATCAATGAATGACTGGATAAAGAACATGTGGTAAATATATAGCATGGAATACTATGCAGCCATAAAAAAGAATAAGATCATGTCTTTTGCAGGGACATGGATGGAACTAGAGACTATTATCCCTAGCAAATTAATTCAGGAATAGAAAACCAAAAGCCTCATGTTCTCACTTACAAGTGGGAGCTAACTGATGAGAACACATGGACATATAGAGAGGAACAACACATACTGGGGCCTATCGGAGGGTGGGAGGAGGGATAGAATGAAGAAAAGCAGCTAATGGATACTAGGCTTAATGCCTGAGTGATGAAATAATCTGTACAACAAACCCCCATTATCTCCATGTTCATCTATTTAATAAACCTGCACATCCTGCACATGCACCCTTGAACTTAAAATGAAAGTTAAAAAATCTATAATTATTTCAAAGTTAGAAATATATATTCATTTATTAAAGACACCAAAAATGAGGGAGAAACAAAAATGTTGTTCCAAAGAAATTCTCTCTCCAAGGAATATTATTACATAATTTATATAGCATCAATATGGTTTTTATTTTAAAAGATCTCAAGTTGCCCATTAGCAAAAGGGTGGATTTCAAATGTTACTATTTAAAATACACTGGTTCAATTTCTTCTTACTTTTGCAATCAGCTTATGTTAGAAAATTTGTTTAAACATCTTAGAAGGGAATTGATAATTTCTGCTAACATTTTATTTTGTTAAAATAAGTCATAAGAAATATTTGGCATAAACACTCATGCAGAAATGACATAATTTTGAAGTTAAATGATATTAAGTTCTCTGGAGTGGACTTGTTGCTTTAGTGTTGATAATTATGGCATAAGTGTTATGATCCATGGAGGATATGTTGCCCATAAAAGGAACAGTTCGATATAAAAGTGTTGACTGAAGAAATGCCAAGAATGTGATTTTGGTAATATTCTTTGCATAAGGTTTCTCATTGAAAATGCATGAGACCTGCAGCTTTATTTATTCCTCTGAGGAAAACTTCAGAAAGAGCAGTAATTGCAGAGGAAGAGTACACTGGCCGCCTTGGAACCTGGAGGGAATTTTTGCCCTCAAAGTTCATCAACAGCTTTCTCAAATTTCTAGCTGTGGGCTAAACACTGGGAAGCCAAGTAAATAAGCTCAGATGCTATGGGAAATGCTGCAAACTATTTCCTCAAATATTTCAAGTAAGAAAAAATCTTTGTTATCAAGAAGAGTCCACGTTGGAACCCAAGGTGTACATATATTTGTATTCATTAAGAAGGTGTCTTAAAAGATGACATGAGATAGAAATGTTTATGTCAGATGTTTCTGGGATCCACCTTTCAACCAAATGGAATGGTTATTTAAGTCTTCTAAAACATTCAAGCACACACTTGGGTGAAGATTTTCCTTATGCAACGCCCTCTTGAGGATGCTTTTCATTTGGCAAATGATAACCCTGCTAAAGTGTAGTGCTAAGATTTTAAATCGAATTTTATATATTATATACAAGAAGGAAACAGCATAATACAAGAATGAAACAGCAATAAAGAATCTTGTTATTTGTTCTTTGGTTGACATGATGTCTATTTATTATAGATATAAAAGTATTTGCTGGGGGTGGTTCCAAGATGGCCAAAGAGGAATGGCTCCAGTCTACAGCTCCCAGCATGGCGACACAGAAGATGGGTGATTTCTGCATTTCCAACTGAGGTACCAGGTTCATCTCACTAGCATTTGTCAGACAGTGGGTGCAGGACAGTGGGTGCAGCCCACTGAGCATGAACTGAAGCAGGGCGAGGCATCGCCTCACCTGGGAAGCACAAGGGGTCAGGGAATTCCCTTTCCTAGCCAAGGGAAGCTGTGACAGACAGCACCTGGAAAATCGGGTCACTTCCACCCTAATACTGCACTTTTCCAATGGTCTTAGCAAACGGCACACCAGGAGATTATATCCTGTGCCTGGCTCAGAGGGTCCCACGCCCACGGAGCCTCACTCATTGCTAGCACAGCAGTCTGAGATAGAATTGCAAGGTGGCAGCAAGGCTGGGGGAGGGGCGCCCACCATTGCTGAGGCTTGAGTAGGTAAACAAAGCAGCCTGGAGGCTCGACCTGGGTGGAGTCCATCACAGCTCAAGGAGGCCTGCCTGCCTGTATAGACTCCACTTCTGGGGGCAGGGCATAGCCAAACAAAAGGCAGCAGAAACCTCTGCAGACTTAAATGTCCCTGTCAGACAGCTTTGAAGAGAGTAGTGGTTCTCCCAGCATGGAGTTTAAGATCTGAGAATGGACAGACTGCCTCCTCAAGTGGGTCCTTGACCCCCAAGTAGCCTAATTGGGAGGCACCTCCCAGTAGGGGCAGACGGACACCTCACACGGCTGGGTACTCCTCTGAGACGAAGCTTCCAGAGGAACAATCAGGCAGCAACATTTGCTGTTCACCAATATTCGATGTTCTGCAGCCTTCCCTACTGATACCCAGGCAAACAGGGTCTGGAGTGAAACTCCAGCAAACTCCAACAGACCTGCAGCTGAGGGTCCTGACTGTTAGAAGGAAAACTAACAAACAGAAAGGACATTCACACCAAAGCCCCATCTGTACATCACCATCATCAAAGACCAAAGGTAGATAAAACCACAAAGATGGGGAAAAAACAGAGCAGAAAAGCTAAAAATTCTAAAAATCAGAGCTCCTCTCCCCCTCCAAAGGAATGCAGCTCCTCACCAGCAACGGAACAAAGCTGGATGGAGAATGACTTCGATGAGTTGAGAGAAGAAGGCTTCAGACGATAAAACTTCTCCGAGCTAAAGGAGGAAGTTCGAATCCATCGCAAAGAAGCTAAAAACCTTGAAGAAAGATTAGACGAATGGCTAACTAGAATAACCAGTGTAGAGAAGTCCTTAAATGACCTGATGGAGCTGAAAACCATGGCACGAGAACTAAGTGATGAATGAACAAGCTTCAGTAGCCAATTTGATCAATTGGAAAAAAGGGTATCTGTGACTGAAGATCAAATTAATGAAATGAAGCGAGAAGAGAAATTTAGAGAAAAACAGTAAAAAGAAATGAACAAAGCCTCCAAGAAATATGGGACTATGTGAAAAGACCAAATCTACATCTGATTGGTGTACCTGAAAGTGATGGGGAGAATGCAACCAAGTTGGAAAACACTCTGCAGGATATTGTCCGGAGAACTTCCCCAACCTAGCAAGGCAGGCCAACATTCAAATGCAGGAAATACAGAGAACTCTACAAAGATACGAGAAGAGCAACTCCAAGAAAAATAATTGTCAGATTCACCAAAGTTGAAATGAAGGAAAAAATGTTAAGGGCAGCCAGAGAGAAAGGTCGGGTTACCCACAAAGGGAAGACCATCAGACTAACAGTGGATCTCTCGGCAGAAACTCTACAAGCCAGAAGACAGTGAGGGCCAATATTCAACATTCTTAAAGAAAGAATTTTCAACCCAGAATTTCATATCCAGCCAAACTAAACTTCATAAGTGAAGGAGAAATAAAATACTTTACAGACAAGAAAATGCTGAGAGATTTTGTCACCACCAGGCCTGCCCTACAAGAGCTCCTGAAAGAAGCAGTAAACATGGAAAGGAACAACCGGTACCAGCCACAGCAAAAACATGCCACATTGTAAAGACCATTGAGGCTAGGAAGAAACTGCATCAACTAACGAGCAAAATAACCAGCTAACATCATAATGACAGGATCAAATTCACATATAAAAATATTAACCTTAAATGTAAATGGGCTAAATGCTCCAATTAAAAGACACAGACTGGCAAATTGGATAAAGAGTCAAGACCCATTAGTGTGCTATATTCAGGACTCATCAGTGTGCTGTGTTCCATTCAAGACCCATCAGTGTGCTGTATTCAGGAGACCCATCTCACATGCAGAGACACACATAGGCTCAAAATAAAGGGATGGAGGAAGATCTACCAAGCAAATGGAAAACAAAAAAAGGCAGGAGTTGCAATCGTAGTCTCTGATAAAACAGACTTTAAACCAACAAAGATCAAAAGAGACAAAGAAGGTCATTACATAATGGTAAAGGGATCAATTCAACAAGAAGAGCTAACTATCTTAAATATATATGCACCCAATACAGGAGCACCCAGATTCATAAAGCAAGTCCTTAGAGACCTACAAAGAGACTTAGACTCCCACACAATAATAATGGGAGAATTTAACACCCCACTGTCAACATTAGACATATCAACGAGACAGAAAGTTAACAAGGATATCCAGGACTTGAACTCAGCTCTGCACCAAGCAGACCTAATAGACATCTACAGAACTCACCACCAGAAATCAACAGAATATACATTCTTCTCAGCACCACATCGCACTTATTCCAAAATTGACCACATAGTTGGAAGTAAAGCACTCCTCAGCAAATGGAAAAGAACAGAAATAACAAACTGTCTCTCCGACCACAGTGCAATCAAACTAGAATTCAGGATTAAGAAACTCATTCAAAACTGCTCAACTACATGGAAACTGAACAACCTGCTCCTGAATGACTACTGGGTACATAGCGAAATGAAGGCAGAAATAAAGATGTTCTTTAAAACCAATGAGCACAAAAACACAACATACCAGAACCTCTGGGACACATTTAAAGCAGTGTGTAGAGGGAAATTTATAGCACTAAATGCCCACAAGAGAAAGCAGGAAAGGTCTAAAATTGACACCCTAACATCACAATTAAAAGAACTAGAGAAGCAAGAGCACACACATTCAAAAGCTAACAGAAGGCAAGAAATAACTAAGATCAGAGCAGAACTGAAGGAAATAGAGACACAAAAAACCCTTCAGAAAAATAATGAATCCAGGAGCTGGTTTTTTGAAAAGATCAACAAAATTGATAGACGACTAGCAAGACTAATAAAGAAGAAAAGAGAGAAGAATCAAATAGATGCAATAAAAAATGATAAAGGGGATATCACCACCGATCCCGCAGAAATACAGACTACCATCAGAGAATACTATCAACACCTCTATGCAAATAAACTAGAAAATCTAGAAGAAATGGATAAATTCCTCGACACATACACCCTCCCAAGACTAAATCAGGAGGAAGCTGAATCCCTGAATAGACCAATAACAGGCTCTGAAGTTGAGGCAATAATTAATAGCTTACCAACCAAAAAAAGTCCAGGACCAGATGGATTCCACAGCTGAATTCTACCAGAGGTACAAGGAGGAGCTGGTACCATTCCTTCTGAAACTATTCCAATCAATAGAAAAAGAGGCAATCCTACCTAACTCATTTTATGAGGCCAGCATCATCCTGATACCAAAGTCTGGCAGAGACACAACAAAAAAAGAGAATTTTAGACCAATATCCCTGATGAGCATCAATGCAAAAATCCTCAATAAAATACTGGCAAACCGAATGCAGCAGCACATCTAAAAGCTTATCCACCATGATCAAGTGGGCTTCATCCCTGGGATGCAAGGCTGGTTCAACATATGCAAATCAATAAATGTAATCCAGCATATAAACAGAACCAAAGACAAAAACCACATGATTATCTCAATAGATGCAGAAAAGGCCTTTGACAAAATTCAACAACCCTTCATGCTAAAAACTCTCAATAAATTAAGTACTGATGGGACGGATCTCAAAATAATAAGAGCTACTTAAGACAAACCCACAGTCAATATCATACTGAATGGGCAAAAACTGGAAGCATTCCCTTTGAAAACTGGCACAAGACAGGGATGCCCTCTCTCACCACTCCTATTCAACATAGTGTTGGAAGTTCTGGCCAGGGCAATCAGGCAGGAGAAAGAAATAAAGGGTATTCAATTACGAAAAGAGGAAGTCAAATTGTCCCTGTTGGTAGATGACATGACTGTATATTTAGAAAACCCATCGTCTCAGCCCAAAATCTCCTTAAGCTGATAAGCAACTTCAGCAAAGTCTCAGGATACAAAATCAATGTGCAAAAATCACAAGCATTCTTATACACCAATAACAGACAAACAGAGAGCCAAATCATGAGTGAACTCCCATTCACAATTGCTTCAAAGAGAATAAAATACCTAGGAATCCAACTTACAAGGGATGTGAAGGACCTCTTCAAGGAGAAATACAAACCACTGCTCAACGAAATAAAAGAGGATACAAACAAATGGAAGAACATTCCAAGCTCATGGATAGGAAGAATCAATATTGTGTAAATGGCCATACTGCCCAAGGTAACTTAGTGATTCAACGCCATCCCCATCAAGCTACCAATGACTTTCTTCACAGAATTGGAAAAAAAACTACTTTAAAGTTCATATGGAACCAAAAAAGAGCCCGCATGGCCAAGTCAATCCTAAGCCAAAAGAACAAAGCTGGAGGCATCACGCTACCTGACTTCAAACTATACTACAAGGCTACAGTAACCAAAACAGCATGGTACTGGTACCAAAACAGAGATATAGACCAATGGAACAGAACAGAGCCCTCAGAAATAATACCACACATCTACCACCATCTGATCTTTGACAAACCTGACAAAAACAAGAAATAGGGAAAGGATTTCCTATTTAATAAGTGGCGCTGGGAAAACTGGCTAGTCATATGTAGAAAGCTGAAACTGGATCCCTTCCTTACACCTTATACAAAAATTATAAGATGGATTAAAGACTTAAATGTTAGACCTAAAATCATAAAAACCCTAGAAGAAGACCTAGGCAATACCATTCAGGACATAGGAATGGGCAAGGACTTCATGACTGAAACACCAAAAGCAATGGCAACAAAAGCCAAAATTGACAAATGGGATCTAATTAAACTAAAGAGCTTCTGCACACCAAAAGAAACTACCATCAGAGAGAACAGGCAACCTACAGAATGGGAGAAAATTTTTACAATCTACTCATCTGACAAAGGGCTAATATCCAGAATCTACAAAGAGCTCAAACAAATTTACAAGAAAAAAACAACCCCGTCAAAACGTGGACGAAGTATATGAACAGACACTTCTCAAAAGAAGACATTTATTCAGCCAACAGACACATGAAAAAATGCTCATCATCACTGGCCATCAGAGAAATGCAAATCAAAACCACAATGAGATACCATGTCACACCAGTTAGAATGGTGATCATTAAAAAGTCAGGAAACAACAGGTGCTGGAGAGGATGTGGAGAAATAGGAACACTTTTACACTGTTGGTGGGACTGTAAACTAGTTCAACCTTTGTGGAAGACAGTGTGGCGATTCCTCAAGCATCTAGAACTAGAAATACCACTTGACCCAGCCATCCCATTATTGGGTATATACTCAAAGGATTATAAATCATGCAGCTATAAAAACACATGCACACATATGTTTATTGTGGCACTATTCACAATAGCAAAGACTTGGAACCAACCCAAATATCCATCAATGATAGACTGGATTAAGAAAATGTGGCACATATACACCATGGAATACTATGCAGCCATAAAAAAGATGAGTTCATGTCCTTTGTATGGACATGGATGAAGCTGGAAACCATCATTCTTAGCAAACTATAGCAAGGACAAAAAACCAAACACCACATGTTCTCAGTCATAGGTGGGAACTGAACAATGAGAATACTTGGTCACAGGAAGGGGAACATCACACACCAGGGCCTGTTGTGGGGTGGGGGAGGGAGGAAGGATAGCATCGGAAGATATACCTAATGTAAATCACGAGTTAATGGGTGCAGCACACCAACATGACACATGTATACATATGTAACAAACCTGCACGTTGTGGACATGTACCCTAGAACTTAAAGTATAATAAAAAAAAAAAAGAAAAAAAAGTATTTGCTTAAAGCAGTTCTTCCCTTTATTTTGCTAAAATACGACAGGATTTTTCATGTTCATTATTTAGTCACAGTGTAGGGAGTTTCTTTTTAAGTTACAACATAACTTGAAGTGGACAAATCCTAAGTGTATACAAATTTTAAGTGATTTTTTTAAAAAATATATGCACCCGTATAACCAGCCGGATTCAAATATAGACAATTTCTCAGAAGGCTCCTTTTGTCAACCCAGAGGTTCTAGCTATTCTGATTTCTATCACTACAGAGCAGCTCTTCTTGTTCTTGAAATTCACATAAATGAGGTTGCATACTGTGTAGTCCTTTGTGTCTTGGTTCTTTTACTCACCATTCGGTTAATGTGATTGCTAAGTGTTGTATTGTGGGAGTTGATTATTTTTAAATTTCAGGCTATATTTCATTTTATGGTTATACTACAATTTATTTATCCATTCTACTCTTCATGACATTTGGGTTGTTACCAGTTTTAGGCTAATAAAATAAATGCCAGCTAAAAATTAAAAGCTGGGAGGAACATTCTTGAAGTATCTTATGCACTGATTTCACTTGGGTATATACCTTATATTGGAATTTCTGGATAGTAGAATGAGCACATACTTCACTACAGTTGCTGCCAAAAGTTTTCCTAGATGATTCTATTATTATTCTCTCATTCCATCAACACGTGATGTTTCAGTTGTCCCACATCTTTGGCAAAATTTGATTTTATCATTTAGCCATTGGTGGCTAAGTCGACATATCTGACTGTTTTGCTTTTTGCACTTGTGTTTTTTCTTATTGTAGTTTTAATATGCATTTTCCCATGAGTATCCTCATTATGCACATTTTCCTAAGCTTTTTGGTCAGATGAATAGCCTGTTTTGTGAGGTGCCCAGTAAAGAGTTTCCCCCTTTTTCTATGTTAAGAGTTCTTCTTATACTCTTGACATGAGTTCTTTTTTTGGGGATATGCACTGCAAATACCTTCTCCCCATCTGTGGCTTGCCTTTTCACTCTAAGTCATATCTTTTATTGTAATTGTTTTGTTGGTAATTTGTTTCCTGTTTTTTTTTAGCTTTAGAACTTCCAGAAAAAAATGAGTTTGATATATTCAGATTGCTTCTAGAAGGATTTTTGTTAATCACAAATCTGTATTTTGGAATTCTAAATACTCTGAGACTTTAAGAAATTTTATGCAATATCTCATTTAGTTATTATAAAAAAGAATAGCAAAACTTTAAGGTTCCTTTAGCACTATAACTTTATATTGATAACTTAAACATCACTGTATGAAGTCCAATTTCACGAAACATCTAATTCAGCTCCATTTTACATTATGATTATTCTAAACAGTATGTTTCTGAAAAGTTTTAAGCATGGTAGCTATACATATAATTTCCACCATTACATGAATGAATCATAGAGTAATCTTAACAAAATAGAGCTGCTGTTACATTGCTAAATTTCTACACTCCAACACACCCTGTATTTTTAGACTATACAGAGCATATAAGATCTTCCTTCTAAGAACTTAGACAGACATTCAAAAGACATCCCTACCTGGAGATTTCTATATTGACTTTAGAAACAAATAAATATACGGAAGCAAATCTATACCATGTGACACCTCATCTCCTAGAACACCCTATTAAAAAGTGCTCCAAATATCCCATTTTTTTTCCAATTCAGTAGCTTGGATTCTATATAATCAAAACAGCAGTTGGTATGTTTAGGGAGTTTTTTTGAGGTAAAGATAATTCTAAGAATGAATGTAATAAAAAGAAGAGACAACATCTATTGAGTTCTTGCTGGGTTTCAGGTATTGTCTAAATGTTTTACAAATATTAATTTATTTTACCCTCACAATAATCCTATGTCTTAGATAGTATTACTGCCCCATTTTGTAGATGTTATATAGTCTGCCAGTAACCACATGCCTGCAAGAGGAGGAACTATGGTATCCCAGGGCAGCCCGGCTCGCTACTTTGGGATTTTGATGGATTCTGAGAAGGCACCTTAAGCTTTGCACAAATCTAGAATCACCACAAATCTTGAAGGTTTAGATATTAACCAACAATTTGTTTTTTTGAGTTATATATGTTTGCAAAGACAGATATGGACATTTGTTGATTGTCAGGTGGCAAACTGAAGGCTATACATTGGCTTTTAAAAATCTGAATGGTTTTTAAAAATCTGAATCTGAATCCCTTTATACATGGCATGTGCATTTCTATTCGTCACAGTTTTTAAAACACCGTCTGTATTTAATATCTTTCTACTTCCTACAATTAGGCTGACTGGCTTCTTAAAGCAATAGAATTTGAGATCTTTGGACACTAAACCAAAGGAACTGCAAGAAAAGAAAGGGAGACCAGTATTTGTTCTTGCCTACTGGGGGATTCACGTCTTACATCACAGGGGACAGTGTCAACAAAATGAAAATTTTCTTTGTGGCTTGTCAATGACTGCCCTTTATACCTCCCTTTCAAAGAAATGTTTCTGTCTATTTGTTTCCTCAATGGTATCTCTGGATCTCCCTACACAGCCCCCAAAATAACATCTGTAATTTATTTTGATTACAAATTAGGGATGTAGAAAGAGGATGGGAACCTGATTTATTAACCCCCCATTTTGAGCTAGGTAGTTCACATATTATATCTCACTTATTTATTCCCGGGGAAAAAACAACGTAACAATAAACTTAAATTTTGTTTTATTTCTTCAACATATGCAGAAGAAGAAAGTGGTGCTTAGAGAGAGGAAAAGTATTGCCAAGGCCACAGAGCTAGAATATGTGTAGAGAAAACTAACTGTGCTCATTTCACCCCACCATGGGGCCTCCCTGTTATCTGGATAAAAGTCATGAAAGCTTAGCACGTAGAATTAAACCACAGCTTTATATTTTGCAATAGTGTATATTTCAAAATGAAAAAAAGAGTCACTTTTAGCATCTTACAGCTTCTTTAATCTAAAATTTTGCCCATTGGAGACTAATACTGATTTTTTTTTGCTTAAATGTATTTCTTCGACAATTTACATTTTAAACCAGCTTGAATGCCACATTTTACACACATACATATTTTTATGGCAGATCATTTAATAGCAATACGTTTACTGTTGTGGAATTATTTAAACATACATGGTTCTAGTTAAGGTATATTTTAAAAATCTTGCATTTTATTGCATATGATTCAAATTTTGCTGTGTAAAGAAAACTGCTTTAATGATAGTCAAATATTTTTTGAAAACTAAGAAAAACAATGTTTATTTTGCATATAAAAATAACTTTATCTTCAATTATATACATTCATGTATATGTCAGGTAAATAAGAAGCATTTCCTCTGTGCCTCACCAGAAAATTAGTGTAAAAGGTAAATATGGAAGAAAACACATGAGATCTTGAGGCATAACTAAATGATTCAGCATTATTTTGGTAAATAAGCATCCTGGTTAATATGAACTCATTTCCTCTAATAATAACGTGACATAGTCACAGATGTTTTAAGGGAAAACTGGAGTCTTGGTAGCTGGAGCTATACAACAATTAATAATTTAAAAAATGTAAACATGGAGCCTAAGGACACTTAATAAAGGTGTTAATGGGCTTTGGGTGGCTGTCCTGAACCCACTGAAATTATATGCAAATAGGTGAATACTGTGTTTGTGTCTTATGTGAAACAGATGGCAGCTTTTCTTAGATTTTTTAAAGGGTCCACTGGTCTAAATGTAGTATAATGACCACAATGATGATATTCACTAATATTTATTAAATGCTTTGTGTTTTCTCATGTAATTATAACAACAACCCAATGAAACACAGGTTGAGAATCTCTTATGTGAAATGCTTGAGACCAGAAATGTGGCAGATTCCTGAATTTTTTCTCATTTTGGAATATTTGCATATCCCAAATGAGAAATCTTGGGGATAGGATTCAACTCTGAACATGAGATTCATTTATGTTTCATATATACTTCAAACATACAGCCTGAAGGTAATTTTATACAATATTTTAAAATAATTTGTAGATGAAACAAACTTTTGATTGCAACCTGTCACAAGAAGTCAAGTGTGGAATTTTTCACTTGTGGCATCCTGTCAGTGCTCAAAAAGTTTCAGATATTAGAGTATTTAGAAGTTTGGATTTTCAGATTAGGAATGCTCAATCTGCAGTTATATTATTAACCCAATTTTATAGATAAACCAAATGAGTCTCAAAATGGTTGTCATTTGACAAAAATCACAGCATGTAGGAAGTGAAACCTACTACTACTAAGAGGTATGCAGTCTGTTCCTTGAGCAACCTTGTCTGACATAATAGTTCCTAATTGCATGGGGTTTTCAGGCACTTGAAACACGGCTAGTGTGAGGGAGGAACTGAGTTTTTAATTTATTTAATGTTAACCCATTTAAGTTTAAAGTTAAAAACTGATACAATTCTGTTTTTAGAAAATGGTAAATTATGCTTGAAGACACTTGGACAGGTGGATATACTTCTTCAACTGTAAATTGTATGAAATCTACATACAGGTTAAGCATTTCTGAGAAAAATTCAGCATCCTAATCAAGATGTGATGGAAGTATTAAAATATACACCAGATTGTGAAGACTTGATAAAAAAATGAATGTAAACTATCTCATGAATGATGTTCTTATATTGATTGTGTGTTGAAATTATAACATTTTGGATATATTTAGCTAACAAATTTATTACACTTAATTTTACTTTTTTATTTTTTAGTATAACTACTAGAAAATTTAAATTACATAATTCCTATTACATCTTCACTGGACAGTAAGCACTGCTGTAGAACAATCATGATATCCTATAGAAGGGAATGAAAAATAAAATGGTAGAATGCCTTTCTAGATATTTTTAAAACCTTTATTCATTTAGAAAGAATTCAACAAGACAAACATAGAGTAAAATTTTTCTTTTTTTTCTTTTTTTCTTTTTTTTATTATTATTATACTTTAAGTTTTAGGGTACATGTGCACAACGTGCAGGTTTGTTACATATGTATACATGTGCCATGTTGGTGTGCTGCACCCATTAACTCGTCATTTAGCATTAAGTATATCTCCTAATGCTATCCCTCCCCCATCCCCCAACCCCAGGACAGGCCCGGTGTGTGATGTTCCCCTTCCTGTGTCCATGTGTTCCCATTGTTCAATTCCCATCTATGAGTGAGAACATGCGGTGTTTGGTTTTTTGTCCTTGCGATAGTTTGCTGAGAATGATGATTTCCAGCTTCATCCATGTCCCTACAAAGGACATGAACTCACCATTTTTTATGGCTGCATAGTATTCCATGGTGTATATGTGCCACATTTTCTTAATCCAGTCTATCATTGTTGGACATTTGGGTTGGTTCCAAGTCTTTGCTACTGTGAATAGTGCCGCAATAAACATACGTGTGCATGTGTCTTTATAGCAGCATGATTTATAGTCCTTTGGGTATATACCTAGTAATGGGACAGCTGGGTCAAATGGTATTTCTAGTTCTAGATCCCTGAGGAATTGCCACACTGACTTCCGCAATGGTTGGGATCTAATTAAACTAAAGAGCTTCTGCACAGCAAAAGAAACCATCATCTGAGTGAACAGGCAACCTACAGAATGGAAGAAAATTTTTGCAATCTACTCATCTGACAAAGGGCTAATATCCAGAATCTACAATGAACTCAAACAAATTTACAAGAAAAAAAACAACTCCATCAAAAAGTGGGTGAAGGATATGAGCAGACACTTCTCAAAAGAAGACATTTATGAGCCAAAAGACACATGAAAAAATGCTCGTCATCACTGGCCATCAGAGAAATGCAAATCAAAACCACAATGAGATACCATCTCACACCAGTTAGAATGATGATCATTAAAAAGTCAGGAAACAACAGGTGCTGGAGAGGATGTGGAGAAACAGGAACACTTTTACACTCTTGGTGGGACTGTAAACTAGTTCAACATAGAGTAAAATTTTTCAATATTTATTTATAACTTGAAGAGACAGGTGAAACAGAAGATGAAAATTCCATAGACTAATAAAACATGGCTTGGTTTGACACTTGGAAAAATAAGATTTGAATGCTAAGACTTCCAAGAAGAATAAATCAATATCTGGAAATAGCTAGCTAGCCAAAGTTAATTTTGAGAAATGTCACTGAAAAGCTCTGGGAAAGTTATCCACAATTATAATCTCTATGCTGACTACATGAAGTTTGTGAAAAAAAATTTTTAAAGTTAAAATAAGAATCAAGGAAAATTAAAAAAAAAATACAATAAAACATCATTATCTTGTGATACAGTGCCCCAAGCTTCTACTCCTTTGGAGCAGTCCTTAGTGCCCTAGGAAATGACAGCTCAGAAATGAAGTGTTCAACACAGAACTTGGTGCATAGAAGGTGCCCAGGTGGGAAGAAGTTTGTAGGTACAATGTAGGACCAATCTGGAGCAGGAACAGAATGTACTCAGGATTATTAGAAGGGCCGTTGCCCCCATTATGGCTCTCAGGTAGACAAGCACCAATAAGGAGAAAAAAATTGCTTCACTGACCTGCCAAAGATGACATTTGCCTCTCTGTTATTATTTAGAGGAAGACAGCAACTCTGTGGACTCATTTATGGTATTTTTCTAAATTAGCCAGGTTCCAATGCAGATTCACGTAACTCTTTAGGGGATATGACTCAAAATCTCTGTCATTAATAAAACACTCCAAGTCATAAGCAGTCAGGTGTGGAAACCAAGTCTCCTAGATTAACAAGTATCTGGAAACCTACATCTAATTGAGAAAGAAAGCTACATATGTATATATTCAATACATGATGATTGTAAATAATAAAATAAATGTGGGTTTTGATCAAAGTCAACAAATAAAACATATAACTCATAATAAAGCTACTCTATTGATACGATAAATTTAGAAGGCAAATTATAAATTACACATACATTCCATTATTAAAAAAGAAAACACATGAGGGCAATTTAAAAAATATATTCTTTTCCATCAGCGTTTCCAATGGACTATTATTAATCTGGTGGTTTGTCTTCTAAATTGCAAGATAGTTGACTACATATATGAGAAAATCAGCCCATACTAGCTGATCTTAATGAATTAAAAAATCTTTTGAACATTCATTCAAGTGTTGACTAGTAAGTTCAGCACCTGCTTCAATGTCTTAATTTTAAAAGATTTCCCATGATTTCTCTGTCTCTAATAGGAAGGATTTACACAGATTTATATTTGCACTATAATCTGTCTTATTTTTTAAAGAGATCTTATAGTGCAACTCCTGAATAATATGAGTGTCAAAAATGATGTATTAAATTACAGGGGTAAAAAATACTTATTTTTATTATTTATATTTTGGGAGTTGAAGTTACAAGTAAAAAAAAGGAGGACTGATGAATTGACATAAGATGCCTTAATTTAAATTTTATTTAATTCCCATTTCATTAAGATTAATCAAGCATTTTTTAAATTACCAAACTGTATTTTTAAAGTATTTGAAAACAAAAGGAATACACATTTTCCGTAAAAAAATTATATATACATTTATATATCACATTGCATGCCTGTACTAAAACATCTCACGTACCCCATAAATACATACACCTACTATGTACCCACACAAATTTTTAAAAAATAATTAAACAATTAAAAATATATATCTTTATTGTCATCATCTTCATGAAAGAAATTTATTTATGTATTCCCTTCAAATAATCTCCAGTTCACCTTAACGTAGTTGTAATCATAATGTATATTCAATATTTGTTTCCTTTTTCTACACTTGTACCACAAAGTATTTCCCAAATTGTGACATGACCCACATTGCCATTCTTTTTAGTGGCCACAAAATGTTTCATCTTATGTTAATCATAGTTATATTAAGAAAAATAGGCAGGAAGAGAAATAGACTGCAATGGCCTCTTAAATAATGGCAAACTTTAGCATTTTTCACTATTACTTGCTTACAAACCAAGTTATTTCTTTAACTGCTAAATTAATACATTTCAAGTTATAAGTCAAAGGTAATTAGCCTAAAATAAAAAATTATTGCTAAGTGGCTTAAATGATATCTTGTAAAAGATCAGAGCAAGATGAGTTTTGAGATGTACAAATTAAAAGATTTTAATGTTTTCTGTAGTTACAGTTCTCGTATGCATTTAATTTGGCTCTGAGGTATTTAATCACATATAAACTTTACAATACAAATGCAAATGAAGTTTGAAATTAATTTTGTCTTAGCATAGTCCCACTGCTTTGCCTTACTAGAACACAGGGACATACTGTTCTGTTAAGGTACCATGCAGAATGACAGCAGATAATGCAAAACTCTCTTAGTGTTCACTTCCATTTGATTATAAGGGAAAAAATGTAGAAGCAGACAAAAATTAAAATTAAAAATACTAAAATTAAGGAATTGTATATTGACAGGAAGAGTGTTCATTAGAGAATTTGCATCTCTGCTTTACTATGTGGTATCAGGTGCTCAAAGCAGTCATTTGATTTTTGTAAGGTCCAGCACAATTTAGCTCTAGTTGTCCATCTGTAGCAAGGTGTAAGAATGATTTGCCCAATAGGAGTTAAGTCTATTTGAGGTGATAAAAAAGCGATTGATTTTTATGTAGCATAAACAATGTCCAGAAGTATGCTGAAACTAAACAAATGTCCAGAAGTATGCTGAACTAAAAAATATTATTAAGAGAATATCACCGGTAGTATAGTACATCTGAAGACTTAATTCTGTGAGAAAATGACTTGGAGAATTTGGTAAAAACTTTTTTTGAAATTTTATTATAGAATCCACATAAATTAATTTTCATTATTAACAAATCAGCAACAGACACAATTCATACATAACAATATACGTGTATGCGCATGAGGACCTAAGGAAATCAAGTCAGGCTCTAAAATCAGGCAAGAGTACTAAGATAAATTAAACATTCTTTTATCTCTCACTTTAGTTAGATTTTTATGGGACATTACATGTGTTAGCATTTGTTATGGGTTGAGTTGTGTCTCCCAAAAAAATTTATATGTTGAAGCAACTGTACCTGAGAATGTATTTAGATAGAGGGTATTTGAAGAGGTAATTAAGTTAAAATTAATTAACTAGGGTGGGCCATAATCCAATCTGACTGGCTGTCTGGCATCCTTTTATAAGAAGAGGACATTTGGACACACAGAAAAGACATCTGGGGTGAACAAGCACAGAGAAAAGGAAGCCCTCTGCAAATCAAGAAGAGAAGCCTCCGAAGAAACCAGACCTGCCAATACCTTGATCTCAGACTTCCAGTCTCCAGAACTGTGAAAAAATAAATTTCTTTTGTTTAAGCCACCCAGTTTGTGGTATTTTGTCATGGCATCCCTAAAAAACTAATACAGCAAGTTAGGCTGGTCAAAATGTGACAAGAAGAATGAAGTTGCCCCTTCTGAAGATCTGCCAAGATGTATCAGTACAGTAGTCCCCTGTCCTCTGTGGGGAGTATGTCGATGCCTGAAATCTCAGACAGTGCTGAACCCATTTGCTGTCAATCAGAACACATTTCTGTTCATGTATTCCACACACAAATTGAATGCCTTTTTCATCTTAACTAAGCACTTATCATGATTGTAGCTGTAACTGTCGCAGTTTGAGGTGCCACAGCAAAACTAGCATATTTTTTTCTTCACAATTTCATGAATAGAAGATTAGTTCTTACAGAAGATCTTAGCAATCTTAGCATATATTTTTTTTCTCTCATATTACATAGAGAACTTTCACCTTTTCACTTGAAGCATTTTATGGCTTCTCTGGCATATACGAATGACCAGCATCACTACTGATGTGCTTTGGGGAAACTTAATTACCTCTTCAAATACCCTGTATCTAAATGCAAGCTGAGGTACTGGGGCTTCAACATTTATTTGGAGAAGTCAAATAAGGTGGCTTGAAAACAAGCATAATGATACAGCAACAGTTTACCTGATAACCAAGATGACTATGAAGTGACTCAAGCATTGTGGCTCCACTGGGCAAAAGAGGATTCACGTCCCAAAGGAGATTTCATCCCACTACTTAGAATGGTGCACAATTTCAAACTTATGAATTGCGTATTTCTGGATTTTTCCATTTAATATTTTCAGACCAGAGTTGATCTCTAGTAATGAACTGAAACTGTGGAAAGGGAAACCACAGATAAAGGCAGGACTACTCTACCACTGCTCTGAAAGTGAACTGTGGCAGAAGCAATATATGCAATTTAGTTAATAAGCAATACTAGCATCTACTTTGCCTAGATGTGGAACACAGTTTACACACTTCAACACCTTCTGAGTTTTTCAGTTTGGGAAACAATTAATTTAAACAATATTTAGTGTTGTGAAGGAAGGATATTTTGTTTTAAATGTATTGCATGTGAAGCATCTTTGACATTGAGATAAAAGTGGCAGGCAGATGGGAGTGGTTTTAGAGATTAGGAAAATAGATTCAAGATTGGGTGCCATTTTCTAAGACTATTTTCAAAAAACTGTTTAAATATATGTAACCATATTTATAGTTTGACCATTCATAAGTATACAATTTGTCAGTACATTCACTATGTAACATCCTCACTATCTACACCTAAGCCTTTTTCATCATCCCCAACAAAAACTTTGTGACCATTAAAGAACTGTCACTTTCCTCCCCTTCCTCAGCCCCTGGTAACCACTGTTCTACTTTCTGTGTCTGTCAATTTGCATATCCTGGGGACCTCTTATAAATGGAATTATACAATATTAGCATAGGACCAATTTTTGAAGTCTTAGAAATAAACAATGTCACTCAGAGAAAGAGTCGTGGTGTAGGGAGTGGGAGATAATATTAGGAAAAATCAAGGAAAAGGCACAGAAGTCTGGATCTCTCTTATTACAATAATACAATCTGCTCCACTCCCCTTTCTGTCTCCTTGATTCAGTGGAAGTAAGAAAACTTTTAATGAACATATTGCACATAAGAGATGGTGCCTGAGAAGTTTATGAAAAAAAAGATCATAGAATAAATTATTTTTGCAATGACTCATATATATTTATAGATATGGGGAATAGATATTTTGGAATTTTTTTAAATTAACACTATTTATGTCCCACTGTAGAACCTTAGGGAAAATTATTTAAATTTTCGTATTTCCACCAGAATCTAAAATTCAGAGATACCTGTCGTCCAGCAAGAATTGGGATTTAAATAATAACAAAGAGGTACCGTGACTTATGGCTTAGAAGGTTCTTATACACAAATCATCTTATTTAACCTTACAACCATGAAAGACTGGTATTATCATCTAAATTTTACAGAATAAGTTGGGGCAGTCAAGGAGATTCCAGATAGGAGAGCAAAGAACATCTTCTTTCCAATTACATATATAGATTTTCAATTAGAGATTTTACTTTGGAAAAATTTTAGGTTTATGAAAAAAATGCACAATAATATAGAGTGTGTCCATGTGCCCCTTACACAATTTTCTCAAAGGTTTAATTCTTATATTACTGTGAGACATTTGTCACACTAAGAAATCAACATTGCTGAATTACTATAAAACTCCAGACTTTGTATTTGATTAGTTTTCCACTTGTGCTTTTGTATGTTCCAAGATCCAAACCATGATGCCATGCTGCATTTGGCATACATAAATACTTGAGGAGTTATTAAATACTGGAGTTTACATTGTTGTGCTTTAAGAAATTGAGCTTGGTCAAATATAAGGAAGGAAACTGCAGATATATCAACAGTTTGTTGGAACATTAAACCTTATTTTTGTATGACAAATAAAATTTAACTAAATAAACACACAAGACTGATCATCATATATATACATATGATGTACATATATACATATATATATAATGGCAAGATGATTTTACATATATATGTTTTCTGTAATTACAGAAAACATTTCACGTATATGTGTATATATATGTAAAATCATCTTGCCATTCCTAGAAAAAATTAAAAATGCAGCATTAGAAAAAAGGAAACTAAGTTTAAATCACTCATCAAGAATTTTTAATAGACAAACAATAATGTATCATGTCATTTGTTTGCTTTTCTTTTTCAGTGAGATAGCTTTGCAAGAAATTCTTATTACTCGATATAATGTTTTATAGATTGTTTCTTAACTATCAAATATGCCTCTTTGGTATTGATGTTTCTTGTCCTACTAATGCATACTCATGCATTTAAAAATATTTTAAAATATATTTTTACCTCAAATAATGTATATATTGGAAATTTTATCTTTCTCAGAAGTATGTGTTGCTTAATACTGAGATAATTTCTAATGGGTAAAATTTACCAGGAAGTCACTTTCAAAAACTTTAAAAATGTTATTTTATATGCCTTTGTATCTGTCTTACTTTAACCACTTTTTGTTTTCCTTGAAATATATAATTTAGATTATAGAATTTCAGTTTAAGATATATGTCAAATATTTCTACTTTTCTTCATTAGTTTTTGAGATATAATTCTTAGCCTTCTCTAGATTTTCCTGCATATTATCTTTGTCATTGAACAGGTAGAAATGGCTCACATTTACATCAGGTAAAGTGTAGAATTCACCTTAGGAGATGACAACATTTAAATATATTAATATCAGTATTAAGAGTTCTTAGGGCAGTAATCATTGTAAAAATAATATTATTGAGCACTTATTTCACACTGGGTTCTTAAGTGTTTTACTTATTGTAAAGCATAATTTAATACACAAACACAGCTTCCTAGGGAACAGACACTAGGCTGGTCACTTCTCTATAAAATAGACTTATTTTCCCTAATTTACAATTATAAATAAACATTATAGGTATATAAATCCTGTGCATAACCGTAACAGGGGAAGTAGCTTTAAAATATCAAATTTAAGTCACCAAATATTTCAGTGGCTTTATCTAATATTGTTTATTTCACTTTAGACATTAATATTTTACTTCACATAATCAACATGTATATATTAAATCATCACTCTGAATTCAGCTCAAGAGCTCAGATCTTTCTAATATTTGTAGTTTTCTGTCACTCTTGAACACAAAGGTTATATTGTTTATATGCCTGTGTATCTCAACACACCTGCACATAATCGCACTAAATAATTTATTTGATGATTGCAATGACAGCAAAATCAAACTACCCAAACACGTGATATGCTCTTCTACATAAAATCGATTTTTAAAAATCAATATCATCATTATCATCATCAAAATCACTACCACCACCATCAGCACTGTCACCACCATCATCATCAGTAATTCATCGAGGTGACATAAATTATCTTACTCTATATTCTGCCAAGGCAAGCTTCAAAATCAAATGATATTGGATATCTTAATAATTTCCATAATTTAACAATGTGAAGCTCTAGCTATATAAGTCAACTGGGGGGATATTTTAAACAACAGAAAATTGGTTTATATAAGCTAGACAAATGTAGTATACATATGTTCTTTAATGGTTCTGATTTTAAACTCTGGAAGATGATATTGTCTTTTTAAAATTTCTATTTAGCTCAGTGTAGAGTCTGGATGCCAAATATAAGCTTTATCTAGCACAGGCATCTTTCTAATCTTTTCTTACATTTTTTTTGTGGGTACATAGTAGTTGTATATATTTATGGGGTACATGAGATATTTTGGTACAGTAATACAGATACTTTTGTATGAGTAGTAATCACATCATGGAAAGTTGGGTATCCATCCTCAAGCATTTATCCTTCATGTTACAAACAATCCAATTATACTCTTTTAGTTATTTTTAAATGTACAGTGAAGTTATTGTTCACTATAGTCACCTTGTTATGCTGTTAAATACTAGGTCTTATTCATTCTTTCTATTTTTTTTTTTTTTTTTTTTGTACCCATTAACCATCCTCACCTTCCCCCAACTAACCTTCTCAGCCTCTGGTAACCATCCTTCTACTCTCTATCTCCATGAGTTCAATTGTTTTGATTTTCAGATGCCAGAAATAAGTGAAAACATTTTTTCTAACTATTATTTTTGTACCCAGTAAGCATCCTGACCTCCCCATTACCCTCCCACTATCCTTCCTAGCCTCTGGTAACCATTTTTCTACTCCCTACCTTCATGAGTTCAATTGTTTTGATTTTTAGATTCCACAAATAAGTGAGAATATGTGAGGTTTGTCTTTTTGTGTCTGGCTTATTTCACTTAGCAGAGTCACCTCGTGTTCCATCCATGTTGTTGCAAATAATAGGATCTCATTTTTTTTTTTATGGCTGAATAGTAATTCATTTTGCATAAGTATCACATTTTCCTTTTCCATTCATGTGTTGATGGACACTTAAGTTGTTTCCAAATTTTGGCTGTTGTGAACAGTGCTGCAACAAACATGGAAGTGCAGATATCTCTCTGATATCTCATTTCCTTTCTTTTGGGTATATACCCAGCAGTGGGATTGCTGGATCATATGGTAGCTCAATTTTTAGCTTTTTGAGGAAGCTCCAAACTGTTTTCCATAGTGGTCGTACTAATTTACATTCCCACCAACAGTATACAAAGGTTCCCTTTTCTCCACATCCTTGCAAGCATTTGTTATTGCCTGTCTTTTGGATATAAGTATTTTAACTTGGGGAGATGATATCTCACTGTAGTTTTGATTTGCATTTCTCTGATGACCAATGATGATGAACATCTTTTCATATGCCCATTTGCCATTTGTATGTCTTCTTCTGAGAAATGTCTATTCAAATCTTTTGAGTATTTTTTATTTGGATTATTAGACTTTTTTCCTATAGAGTTGTTTGAGCGCCATATAAATTCTGGTTATTAACCCCTTATTAGATGGATGTGTTGCAAATATTTTCTTCTATTCTGTGGATTATCTTTTTACTTTGCTGTTTCTTTTACTGTCCAGAAGCTTTTTAACTTGATGTGATTCCATTTGTCCATTTTTGCTTTGGTTACCTGTGCTTGTAGGGTATTGCTCAATAAATTTTTTCTCAGACCAATGTCTGAGAGAGTTTCCTCAATGATTTCTTGTAGTAGTTTTATAGTTTGATGCCCTAGATTTAGGCCTATAATACATTTTTATTTGATTTTTGTATACGGCTAGAGATAGGGGTCTAGTTTCATTCTTCTGCATATGGATACCTAGTTTTTCCAGCACCATTTATTGAAGAGACTATCTATTCCCCAGTATATTTTCTTGACATCTCTGTCAAACATGAACCTTCAAAGTGTTCTTTATAGTGGTTGCACTAATTACATTCCCACCAAAAGTGTACAAGGGTTCCCTTTTATCTACATCCTTGCCATCATTTGTTATTGCCTGACTTTTAGATAAAAGCCATTTTAAGTGGGGCAAGATGGTATCTAATCTTAATTACATTAACGCGTGATGCCATTGACTGTATTGACTTCTTAGCAATAATAAGGGCTTCTTGAGTTCGGTTTCCAATTATCTTCATAATTTTAGTTTGAGTTCTATTACTTACCTCTTTTCTCCAAGATCACTTAAAATAATCATGGTTATTATAACTATAGAAATAAGGCATGGCTTATTATAACAATAAAAACAAGCTTATATTTTAGTTGTATTTTCACATATATAAAACTATAACTTAAGCCATTGTAGAAGAAAAAGTTATTTATTCTCTGGTTTATTTTCCCTTTTCTTTGAACCAAATGAGAAGCTGAAAAAGCAACTAGATTTTGGAAATACAGGCATGTTTTCTGTCTGTTTTCCCTGTGTTCTTTACCATCTTGTATCCTCTTTGTCTACTGAAATTCCACATGTGCTTCCAAATTTAGTGCAAACTCTTTCCACTGAGGCCTTTTCAGTCTATTCCAGGCCATGGTGAACACATTTTTTTTCTCAACAATGTTAGTAGTTACAGTCTTCTTTTCTCTGCTAATTAACTATATGTGACTTCCTACATTTCTAGTATCCTCATTTTACTTTTTTCTTATACTTTTTCCCCATGTGTTCATGTCTTGTTTCTCCAAGAATATAGTAAGTACTTCCTTTGAGACTGAAAAATCACATCTTACAATTTACTTTCCCTGTCAAGCCTGGATCAATGTCTCACACACATTAAGCAATCAATAATTTTTGTTTGTTTTATAGAATGCAGAGGTGCATGGACAAAGCTCTAGGCCAAAAGGGTGACACACAATATCTTTGGCACTGTGGCCAAATCAGATCCTTTACATAATTTTGCTAATCTTTTGTTACTTATGCCTGTTACATGAATATCTTAAAATGCATAAGATGCTGGTATAGCTTCACAATATGATTCTGGCCATTTTAGTTAATTTTAACTAAACACATTTTTAGAAGGCATTTAAAAAATCAACAAGTGTGTACTTTAGAAAAGATGATTCAGAATTACACTAAATAAATATACATACAAATTATGTTTTCTTGCATAACTGTCTATTCGACAAATTAAAGGTCAGCAGGATGGGATTATGCTGTCAGCCTAATTCATGCTCTGTGAAAATGAAATATACTGACATTCTATATTCTACTGGGACACATGATCTGTACCTATTTTAAGCCCATGGCTCTTCACAATCCATTGTTTAAAAATAGATCAGTTCTGAACTTTGGAGACAGGCTCAGAAGGGCATTAACCTCTTTCTTGACAGTTAAGTTTGCCATTTTGCTCTAATCAAATCAGTATAAGTCTGATCATGTTAAAAATAGACATTCTTGCTTTGTACACATTCCAACAGGCACTTATAAACAGAAGGGTATAGTTCACTGAATCTAATTAGTTTTTATTTTTAAATATACTGCCAGCATTTACAGAAGTATACATGAGTCTTATGTTTCTAACATTTCAATACCAAATTTTGATGCTAAGGCAATGTCTCCAGAAAACTGGCTGATAAAATGAAGGGAAAGCTTACTAGCAGATTGTTTGAATACATTCCAAAAGAAATGGGGCATATGATATTGCTGGGTTTGTTGTCCCTCCTGAGTACTGGCCTGATACCCTTTGAATTACCCTTTCAGCACTTGCAAATAACTACATACAATTAGTTATTTAAATGTTTGTCTCTCCCTAAAATATAAGAGCCATAAGAGCTCTATCCTATTTTTCACTGCGTTATAGTAACATTGAGTTAAATTCTACTGTGTACTTACTATGTGCCAGGCACTTTTCTGCATTTTTATACGTTTTGCTCACTTAATCTTTACAGCTCTGTGAAGCAGTTATGATCATTATTTGCATTTCAAGATGAGGAAAATGAAGAACACGTAAGTTAAGAAAATAGCTCAGAGTTGAACATCTAGTTAGTAGTGGAGCTGGATTTAAATGAGGCTTGTGGAAGGAGGGCCATCTGGTAATCGTGATGTGAAATAGCCCCTCAGTAGTAGGTTCTCATCCATTATGTGTTATATAGCTGAAAAAACTGCTTATACTTATTAATGGTGGTACAGAAAATCACAAAAAGGATTTAAAGTATCCCAAACAATGAAGCTTTGGATATTTCTCAGCAGCCAGGGGCAAATAAGAGCATATTAAGTGGATGGGAGGAGAATCAAGGAGGAGGGCTCTTCAGGAAAAGCCAGGTCAGGCAGCAACTGAGAGGGAGGGGAGGACACTAGGGATTACTGAAGCCAACTTTGCAGACTCATACATTTGACTAGACATAGCCAGAGCGCAACCAGAGAGTACAGATTAGAGATAATGAATATACCACACAATAATAGTTTTAATTTAAAATGCTATGTTTTGGGGTAACATCTTAAGAATTTTCCTCAGAAAATTGTAATGTTCCTTTACTATCTGACCCAAGTGTTTTAGTGCACAGTGGAATGATGATAATTTTTTAAGATGACTTTACAATTACTTCCCAGAAGGCTGACAATTCCATTGGAGCTCAGTGTGCAGGACATACAGCCCAGCTTGAGGATGAACAATACACAACCGTTATCTGCCACTGTGAATCTTCTATACCTTGAAGTGTCTCAATATTTAGGTTTGGACAGGGGAACCTGAACAATTGTTTGATGAGTCATTGACAATAATCTAGGTAGAACCGGTGTAGCAATGGTCTTATCCAATTTGAGCTGCTACACAAAAGTGTCACAGACTGGGTGGCTTATAAATAAAAAAAAATTATTTCTCACAGTTCTGGTTTGGAGGTTGGGAAATCTAAGATCAAGGTGCTGGCCGACTTTGTCTAGTGAGGGGCCACTTCCTGGTTCATAGACAGCGAGCTTTTTGCTGTGTTCTCCTCAAATGGCAGAAGGGATCAGAGATCACTTTGGGGCTTCTTTTATAAAAGCACTGATCCCATTCATGAGGGCTCAACCCTCATGGCCTAATCACCTCTCAAAGGCCCCTTCCTCTTAACCTCCTAATATCATCACCTTGGGGATTAGGATTTCAACATATGAACTGGGGGCAGAGGGCATAAACACTCACCTTAGTAGCAATATAAAAGAAAAAACAAAATATTTTCTATCTATTCCATAAATGTGATTGGGTTATAGTGATTGATTAGACAGAACATTTGTATACCCTCTATAATGGTACCCTCCTCTTCACCCCACCATCTTTACCCCACCCTCCAAGTGAGCTCTGCATTGAATGACTAATGCATAAACATGGAGAACTTTTAAAAGTTTTTAAAGTTATAAAGTATTTTTCTTCTTAAAGTTAAAAAGAAACTATTTTTCACATAAAAATAGGATGTTATGTCATACAGTGCATACACCAAACATAATCACAGAGGAATCTAAAGATGCCAGCATGCTTTTGTAATGCATTAAAAATACATGGACCATAGTATAACCGACAGTGATACTAAGAAAGTTCTGCGGACAGAAGACTTTGTTTTGAGCATCACTTTTCTTATCCATATAAGCACAAGCACTACTGTTCTTTTGGCAAAATGCTGTCTCTAAGCTTTAACACTCAGTCACTCTGAGATGATTTGCCAAGTAGGTAATCCTTATTTAATGTGCATTTATTTATTTTTTCCACTAAGTAATTACAAAATATGTACTATCTGAGGGTTGGAGTCATAGAGGAAGTAAAGAAAGATAGTCCTTGCTTTTCCAGATCCTGAGTTCATATAGCAGAACAGGGAATGAACAAATAAATATTAAGGGCAAATAAGAAAATATAATAATATGCGTACAACAAAAACACTGATGTGATTGATGGAGAATGACTGAGAGGGAACTAATCTGGATGAGCTTCTCAGGGAAGGCCTCTTCAGGAGATAACATTTGTATTGAGACTTGAACAATAAGAATGGGCTAGTTATCTGTTAAAGGTGTTTCAACAATTTGTCTCTAACACACAAAAAAAGATAAATCACCTAATTTTTGCCACAAAAGTGAAAATAGGAGAATGCTTTCAATAAAGTAGTGTTTTTGAAATATCAGCTAACTGAATTAATTTTATATGCATGGTATGAGGTTTATGTAAGAGGTTTCAAAGTTCTCACAAATGAAGTTCTTACTGTCATTTTACATCTTCAGGCTTCATAGTATTCAAACACATTGAAAGGAAAGTCTGAGGTATAAAATGGATAAAACATAGTACAGACTTAACTGATTATGAATATAGACTAATTTTAATTTTCTTTAAAACTGCATTTTACATTCTTTCTCTATTTTTAGGCAAAAGTCATTTGTATAAGTTTGTGAGACACTGAAGGTATGACCTATTCTTCACTTTTATAAGTTTCTGAATTCCCAGACTTGTGTTAAATCACTGCTCTTAACTATATATTAATGCCTCAAATTATGCAATACTTTCATATGCTTTCTTATTTAATGAAGTATTTTAGGTTGAAAGTCTACTATAAGGTAACATGATTGTTGGCATAAAATTGAATTAATGATGAGCAATTCTAATCATGTATATTAGATGTGTGTATACACATTTTTATATTTTTATCTTTTGTCACAAAATATATATCAAATAATCGAACTTTGCCTTTCTGGATATCCTAGTTCACTCATTTAGCATTTATTTGTCATTCACTGTCTTCTATGTGCCAGGCACTTTCTAGACTCTAAGAACACAACAGTGACTCAAACACACCTTTGCCTAAGTTGATTCCTCCTCTCCCAAGTGAAACACAGCTTTTGAAAGATGAATTGATATATTTTACTGCTTTTTAGACATTTTTTGTAATCTATCACTGTGACTTGAATGTAGTAGGTACATAATACTCCAATTTGATGTTATATTTCTCATCGTTCTTACTAAACTTTTCTTCAAAAATCAGGTCTGGGTTTTTAGACTCAGTGTTATTTTAGTAATAACTTGTTATCTTTCTGCAATATGTTTCTTTACTTTCTTATTCTACATGCTTTTTCCCTTCAAATAAACTGTTAACTTGTGTATAGCATTAAACTTAGACCTTTGTGTGATTCTGATATTAGAAAAGCAAAAGCTGAAGAGTAGGGAAGCACATGGAGAAACATTGTTTTCACCTTTACAAGATGTTAATTGGCTGAGCATTTCATGCTTCCACTTCTAGGATCTCTCATTTTATTAAGCAGTCATGATTCTTAGCATGATTTTCATCCATAACTCTGTTAAAGAAGACCTTTTACTCAGTAAATATTTTATGACTTCCTGCTGCATGCTGGTTACTAGAAATACAAGGATATTAAGCACAGCTCCTATCCCCAAGAAGCTCATAGTCTTTAAAGAGATAATAAACTAACAAATGATAAATGCTGTGATAGAGACAGAGTAGTCACAGAAAATTTATGAATGAGGTTAGGTAATTTATAAATGGTAAAAATGCTTACAGGAAAGTAGAAGGTAAGCTGAATAGAAGGATTGAAGATAGGGTAGCATGAAGAAAGGCAAAAAGGCCATCAATAGCATTTATTTTCCAGGAAATTGTCAATAATACTCTATAGATGAAGCATTAATGTGAAGAAAGGAAGATTAAGGCAGGCCATGAGGAGCTTCTGTGTCATATGAAGGAGTTTGGGTGTTTTCCCTGAAGGGAATAAGAGGTCATGAGCAGGTTCTAAGAAGAAAGTTACACTGTCAAATTTGGGTTTTATATCAATCAATATGGTAGCTCTGTAATGGAATGCATTTTAGCTAATTGACATTCAAGCCAGGGAGAAAAGTTGTGACAGATGTTGAGGTAATGTTGAGAACCTGAATATGGCATTTGAATATATAAAGAAAAAATATTAGTCACAATTTAGCAATTGAATTATTGTAGGAATTGAGGAAATAAAAGGTTTGTCGGAGGATGCACGTAAAATTGAAAAGTGGATATTTTTTCCAGTGAAGATCAGTGTAAATTATGGTGTGGCAGGAGGAAGAATAGTTTTTAATTTATGTATGTATTTATTTATTTTTTGAGACAGAGTTTCGCTCTTGTTGCCCAGGCTGGAGTGTAATGGCATGATCTCGGCCCACTGCAACCTGTGTCTCCCAGGTTCAAGTGATTCTCCTGTCTCAGCCTCCCTGGTAGCTGGGATTACAGGTGCCTACCACCACTCCCAGCTAATTTTTTTGTACTTTTAGTAGAGACTGGGTTTCGCTATGTTGGCCAGGCTGGTCTTGAACTTCTGACCTCAGGCAATCCACCTGCATCAGCCTCCCAAAGTACTGGGATTACAGGCATGAGCCACCATGCCCGGCTAGGAAGAACAGTTAATAAAACACACATGACACAGAAAATGTTCTTGTTATTTTCATTATATATTACCTTGAGAATTTTCTGCCTAGAAGAATACTTCCCATTTAAGGGTACACATTACTAGGGTTCATTTTTATTCTCAGTCGTGTTGTTGGCTTTCTGCAGTCCTTCAGTGAGATTCTATTCTGGAATCCTAAATTTTCCATGCCTTCTTAGAATATATCCTTCAATCTATCTTGTCTTTCTGTCTTTTGATTTGATATTTATTCCTGATACTGTCTGTTGGATTACCTTTGTCTCCTTGCTATGATCTGTCTCACTCTACTTTGAACCTCTCCAGGCCCCTGAGAATCCAATCTGGTTCCAGTGTCCTGAAATTCTGCTTTTCTTGTGAAGAAGTTTTAGATTTAAAAAGCAAAATATGTTGATAGAGTTTTTTTTTTTTTAAACAACTGATACCAGGGTCTTCAAAAAGCTCATGGAAGGTGCATATTATGAAAAAGCTACACGTGGATTTCCCATTTTCTTGATCAAAATAAACTTGTAGAAACTTCTTACAACACATCTGAATAGGATCTAGTTTGAGGCACTAAGAAGAATAAGACATCAGTTTTAAAATAGCCTCTCTCAGAGCGATATGAATTACAAAATTGAAGCAGGAGCAAACATCCAATTCATGCTGAAGCTTGGATGGAAGAATGAGCTATCCATCTATAAACTGCTAATTCATTTGGGGCATCGTTTCCATAAAGTTTTAGTAAAAAATCATTTTTGCATTCCCTCAATGAGATTTTAACTAGATAACATTTCCTTAACTTCTTGGAATATATCCTTCATTCTATCTTATCTTTCTGTCTTTTGATTTGATCTTTATTCCTGATACTGTTTTGTAAAGAATCCTTCACAGAAACTTTATGGAAACAATGTCCTAAATGAATCAGCAGTTCACAGATGGATCACTCATTTTAAGAAGGGATGAGACAATGTTGAAGATGAAGCCCATAACAGCAGATCATCTGCATCAATTTGCAAGGAAAAAATTCATCCTGTTTTTGCCTTATTTGAATAAGACAAATGATTAATAGCAGAAACAATAACCAACATCGTAGACATCTCAATTGCTCAGCTTTCACAATTCTGACTCAAAAATTAAACTTAAGCAAACTTTCCACTCCATTAGTACCAAAACCATTGCAGCCAGATCAGCTGCAGATAAGAGTGGAGCTTTCAATGGAAGTTTTAAACAAATGTGATAAAGATCCTGAAGCATTTCTTCAAAGAATTTGAACTGGAGATAAAACATGGCTTGCAAGTATGATCTTGAAGACAAAACATGATAAAAATAATGGCTGCCAAGAGATGGAAGTGGTCCAGTCAAAGGAAAAGCAGACTGGTCAAGCGAAAAGGTGGCTCATGCCTGTAGTCTCTGTTACTCAGGAGGTTGAACTGGGAGGATCACTTGAGCCTGGCAGGTAAAGGCTGCAATGAGCTGTAGTTGCACCACTGCACTCCAGCCTGGATGACAGTGAGAACCTGTCTCAAGGAACAATAACATCTGCTTATTATGAGAATATTTTGAGAGAGTTAGCTAAAGCTTTAGCAGAGAAACACCCAGGGAAGCTTCAGCAGAGTCTTCCACCACTACAACACTCCCACTCACTCTGCTCATCAAACAAGGGCAATTTTGTGAGAGTTTTGATGGGAGATCATTAGGCATCTACCTTATCGTCTCAATTTGGCTCTGTTTGACTTATTTTTGTTTCCTAATATTAAAAAAAATCTGTAAAGGGCACCCATTTTTCTTCAGTTAATAATGTGAACCAGACTGCATTGACATGGTTAAATTCCCAGGACCCTCAATTCTTTGGGGATGAACAACATGGCTTGTATCATTGCTTACAAAAGGGTCTTGAACTTGATAGAGGTTATGGAGCTTACGTGGAGAAATGAAGTGAATATTTTTACATTTATCTTTTAATTCCATTTTCTATGATCTTTTTGAAATCTTTTCATATATTTCTTTCTTTTTTTTTTTTTTTTTGAGATGGAGTTTTGCTCTGTCACTGAGGCTGCAGTGCAGTGGATCTCAACTCACTGCAACCTCTGACTCCCAGGTTCAAGCAATTCCCCTGCCTTAGCCTCCCAACTAGCTGGGATTACAGGTGCATGCCACTACACCTGGCTATTTTTTTTTTTTGTATTTTTTATTAGAGATGGACTTTGCCATGTTGGCCAAACTGGTCTCAAACTCCTGACCACAGGTGATCCACCCGCCTCGGCCTTCCAAAATGCTGGGATTATAGGCAGGTGTGAGCCACTGCTCCTGGCTTATTTCTTTCTTTTAACAAAATATAAAAAACTGAAGTATATTTCCAAAAGCAAAAAGAGTTATACATTCCAATTTGATCAAGGAATTTGTAGGGAAAATAAACTAACCAATAGCAGATATTTAGCCTCATATTTTTAAAACTCTTAACTGGTATCTTATGGCTATTCAAAAAATATAAAAAACTTTTAGTGGGTACAGAAATTTAGATAAGTTTATAAATGGTGAAGATATTAGTTGGAATACAAATATTTGTTTTTTAACTTATAGTAAATATACTAGCAATTTTAACAAAATTTGAAAATATAGATGAAATGTTCCTTGCACATAGGAGACTTTCAAGACAAAAGTGGAGAAAACAAATATGAAAAAAATAATAATAACATGGGTAGAATGGGTAAGTAGCAGTCTTATATTATGGACTAAGTACACTGAGGGCCAGAGAAAGGAGATATAAGATCCAGTCTCATAGCTGATTAAATAAGATAAGTAGAAATAAATAGGTATTATTTGAATTCAATCTTCCCAAGAAAGGAGAGACATTTCTGGAACACATGTGGTAAAGGTGAGAAATCATAACAGATTTTTTCAAAACAGCAAGTTGCACAATTTTGTTGTAGGCCACTTTGCAACAGACATGGCAGTGGGAGAAAGGAAAGCTGGAGATTTAGCTAGAGTCAGAGTATAGAGGGACTGGAAGATGAGCTTAGGGAGTCTATACTTGATTCAATTTATAATGCAAAGACTGAAAGTTTCTGAGAAGAGAAATGACTAACTTATGTAAATAAAAGATTAATTTGACAGTGGTATTCTAAATGGTAGTCAGAGAAATCAGACCAAATGCTGGAAGGCAAACTAAGGGAAAAGTGAAAATAGTCTATGTGAGATGCTTTAGTTTAGGACAATGGCAGTGGGAAAGGAAGCAAAGGCATGAGCGTGAGATGTATTACTAAAGTTAATTGACAGCATTTGATGATTGGATGTACAGAGTACAGAAAGAAAAGCTGCAAAATAGGGCTAAAGTTTTACATTCCAAAGAACTTGTGAGAATGACTAAAGAATGTACAGAGAGACTTTAAGAGATAAAATGGTTTAATGATAGAAGAAAAATGACTTCATTATATAACCTACTACATGTGTGGGTGCAGGGGATATCATTTAGCTTTTAAGAAAATGAAGTTTAAGGCAGGAACTTAGAACTACAGTTCATAGAATTGAAATGTGAGATAATATAAATAAAAGATAATAAATTCAAAGATACAGAATGAAAATCCAATGGCTCAGAAATGTTGCACTGTTAAAGAAGCCAAAAAAACAAAAAAATAAAAAAAGATATATATATATATATATATATATGGAGAGATTCAGGAACTGTGTTCTGTTAACAGCATAAAAAGTAGTCCCAGCAGCTCAGAAAAATTATCAGTAATTAACAGGTGTATTAGTACATTCTCATGCTATTAATAAAGATATAACTGAGACCAAGTAATTTATAAACAAAAGAGCTTTATTTGACTCACAGTTCAGCATGGCAGGGGAGGCCTCAGGAAACTTACACTTATGGTAAAAGGGGAACATGTCCTTCTTCACAAGATGGCAGCAAGGAGAAGTGATGAGCAAAAGGGGAAGAAGCTCCTTTTAATACCATCAGATCTTGTGAGAACTCACTCACTATCACAAGAATAGCAGCATGGGGGTAACTGCCCCATGATTCAATTACCTACTATCAGGACATGTAGGGATTATGGGAGCTACAATTCAAGATGAGATTTGGGTGGGAACAGAGCCAAACCATATCATTCCACCCCTGCCCCCTACCAAATCTCATGTCCTCACATTTCCAAACCAATAATTCCTTCCCAATGGTCCCCCAAAGTCTTAATTCATTTAAGCATTAACTCAAAAGTCAACAGTCCAAAGTTCATCTGAATCAAGGAAAGTCTCTTCTGCCTATGAGCCTGCAAACTCAAAAGCAAGTTACTTACTTCCTAGATACTATGAGGGTATAGGCATCAGGTAAATACAGCTATTCCAAATGGGAGAAATTGGTCAAAATGAAGAGGTACAGGCCTCATGCAAATCCAAAATTAAGCAGGGCAGTCAAATCTTAAAGCTCCAAAATGACCTCCTCTGACTCCGTGTCTCACATCCAGGGCATGCTGATGTAAGAGGTGGGCTCGCATGGCCTTGGGCAGCTCTGTCCCTGTGGCTTTGCAGGGTACAGCCCATCTCCCAGCTGCTTTCATGGGTTGGGATTCATTGAGTATCTGTAGTTTTTCCAGTTGCAGGGTGCAAGTTGTTGGTGGATCGACCATTCTGAGGTCTGGAGGATGGTGGTCCTCTTCTCACAACTCCACTAGGCAGTGCCCCAGTGGGGGCTCCCTGTGGGGGTTCTGACCTCACATTTCCCTTCCACATTGCCCTAGCAGAGGTTCTCCATGAGGGCCCTGTCCCTACAGCAAACTTCTGCCTGGACATCCAGGCATTTCCATACATCCTCTGAAATCTAGGTGGAGGTTCCCAAACCTCAATTCTTGACTTTTGTGCCCCCCGCAGGCTCAACACCATGTGGAAGATCCCAAGGCTTGGGGCTTGCACCCTCTGAAGTCACAGCCTGAGCTGTACCTTGGCCCCTTTTATCGATGGCTGGAACAGCTGGGATGCAGGGCACCAAGTCCCTAGGCTGCACACAGCAGGCGGCCTGTGGGCCCAGCTCATGAAACTATTTTTTCCTCCTAGACCTCCAGGTCTGTGATGGGAGGGGCTGATGGGAAGGTCTCTGACATGCCCTGGAGATATTTTCTCCATTATCCTCGTGATTAACATCCACTGCCTTGTCACTGATGTAAATTGCTGCAGAAGGCTTGAATTTCTCCCCAGAAAGTGGGCTTTTTCTTTTCTACTACATGGTCACGCTGCAAAATATTTCAAAGTTTTATGCTCTGTCAACTTTTGAACACTTTGCTGCTTAGAAATTTTTTTCCACTAGATACCCTAAATTATTTCTCTCAACTTCAAAGTTCCACAAAGATCTCTATGGCAGGGGCAAAATGCCACCGGTCTCTTTGCTAATGCATAACAAGAGTCACCTTTGCTCCAGTTCCTAACAAGATCCTCATCTCCATCTGAGACCATCTCAGCCTGGACTTTACCGTCCATAGCACTCTCAGCATTTTGGTCAAAGCCATTCAACAAGTCTCTAGGAAGTTCCAAACTTTTCCACATTTTACTCTCTTCTTCTGAGCCCTCCAAACTGTTTCCACCTCTGCCTGTTACCCAGTTCCAAAGACGCTTCCACAATTTCAGGTATCTTTGAAGCACTGCCCAACTACTCTGTACCAGTTTACTGAAATAGCCTGTTCTCATGCTGCTAATAAAGACATACTCGAAAATGAGTAATTTATAAAGGAAAGAGGTTTATTTGACTCATAGTTCAGCTTGGCTGGGGAGGCCTCAGGAAACTTACAATCATGGCAGAAGGGGAAGCAAACATGTCCTTCTTCGCTTGGTGGCAGAAAGAAGAAGTGTCGACCAAAAGGGATAAAAGCCCCTTTTAAAATAATCAGATCTCATGAGAACTTACTCACTAGCAAGAACACAGCATGGGGGTAACCGTCCCCATGATTCAATTACCTCCCACGGGGTCCCTCCCGTGATATTTGGGAATTGTAGAAGCTACAGTTCAACATGACAAGTCATTGACAACTTTAAAATGAACAACTTTGGTAAAGAAGCTAAGACCAAACCATAATTCATTGAGTACATAGGAATCTTTTGAGAAGATTGGCAGTAAAAGAAAGGAGAGGGAAAAGCAGTGTAAGAAATATGAATAATCAAGAGCAAGTTATTTTGGTCCAGGAGTGACCTGAATATTCTAGTGGGAAGAAGGAAGATTTCTAGGGAGGAACAGAAAGATGATGCAAAGCAAAGAGGTGGTTAATAATGTTGCAAAGTGTTTTAATGAGATAATAGGAAATGAACTGCTCACAGCAAGTCATTCTGTTATCAGGGTCCATGAGATGATCCAGGAAAGTGAAGATGGAGGAAGAATAGGAATCAAAAAGAAGAATCAATTTGATAAGAATGAGGGAGAGAAAAATGGGGACGATATAGACAATGAGGCCACAGAAGGAATTTTAAAGAGCCAGAAACATAGACAAGAGAACAGTTCTGAGGATCATAAATAGAAGAACAATTTTCCAATACTTTTTTCAACAATTAAGAGCTTATATAGGTGAGAAGCTAAAGAAGATAAGGACAAAATATCTTAATATTAAGTTTAGGTTTTTCTTTAGAGTAACACGGACTAGAAGATTCTCCATGAAGAGAGAAAACAATGATTATGTATTATGGATACTGAGGACAATAAATCTTACCTCTCTCAGAGGATCATTGAGTTCATTGAGAATATTTTCCTCATCAAAGATTTTGCCTTGGTATCTGTGTTCATAGTAATCATGTATCTTCTGACGCATATCAGCTGGTAACTTATGGAATGACATGTATTGTTCCACTTGCTTATACTGTAAGGAAGGGAAAATAAAATTAAAAAAAAACATTGTTAGGCTGTATGAGAAATCATATTATTTTGTTTTGCTATATTCAATAATATTTGAATACTCAGTTACAAAAAAAAAGAAACCCTTTAAGATGAAGGAACTAATATACCTGGGTCTAATGTACCTATTTTGTGTTACATAATGTATAAGGCATTTTATTTAGGTGCACATTTCCTTGAAAGAACTAAGATATTGTGGAGAGGAGGCATAAAAGGAGTTAAGAGTGAATTTAAGGGAGTAGCTACAAAAAAGCCAGTGATGGGGCAAAAACAAAATGTTATGCTTTTTTTTAATTGAGTTCTAAAAGAAGTATGAAATTGTGTGGCTGTCGATTTTTAAGAAAAATCTCATACCTATGGATAGTACAATAGGTTTTATCTCAGGCTTTTTAGCAAAAGATCAGAATCTAATTAAATTTGGAATCGACAGGCAGGGAGCTTGGCAGGTATTTGCAGATCATACATACTTCAACAACACAGATGCCCTGTAAATTACTGAGAACTAAGAGACTATGGCAGGCTTCCAATTTAGGATTTAGGCGAATATCACGGTGAGACTAGATCCACATTACTGTATAGCTGAAAGTTAACTTAGACACTGAAGTTCATTTAAACAAGTAGGCCTCAACTGTGATTGTTTTAAGACCTGGGGAGGGCGTTGCTTTTTTGGAAGGCTGATCTTCAGGCTTAATTCCAGAGATTGATTCTATTGACATATCTGCCTATTTATATTTATACACACATACGTGCGCACACACACACACACTCTCTCTCAGAAAGAGAGAGAGAGAGATTGTTTGTAAGTAGCATCCCTACATCCCTGATAGTCAAACAGGGCCATATAAGCATGGATATTACCTGGTGCCTATTAGAAGAGAATAATTTCAAGCCTCATCCAAGGCCTATGGAATAAGAATTTGCATCTTAAAAACGTCTCCAAATGACTCACGTGCATAGATATACACCTTAAAGTTTGAGAAACAATCCCTAGGTGTTTCAAATGCAGGGGGTCATAAGACCACACATTGAAAAAAAAAATAATTAGGTCTTAAAAATTTTGTTTCATTGTATAGATGACAGCATTGAGTACAAATTTTAATAGTTGGTAACACAACTGGATAAAGATGTCAAAATAATATTTTTCCTCATGTAACACACATTTGATATATTTTATATGGAAAATATTTTCTGAAATATTTTCTTGACAACACAGCTCTGACTAGATCTAGATCTCCTGACTCTTTGCCCATAATTATTGTAATTGTACTTGGTAATTGATAATAGACCTACCTAATGAGAAACAGCAACCCATTGTATTGCATCTCTTCATTTTTTCCAACATACTTTCATTTTGCAAAAAAATTATATTGTTTGAACATTCCCTTTTGAACATTAGTACCCTCAAAGGAAATACCACTTTGTCATGAGAATTTCTTTGATAACCAGACTGTCCATCAAACTATTTAAAGCCTGAAGGCCTATGTACATCTCTCTGAAGTAACTTGCTTGCTCAAACACTACTTGGAGGGGTGAGAATCTGAAACCTTAACTGACACATTGAGATCTTCATTTCTACTTTCTTTTCCATGCATCTCAGAAATATGAAGAGCAGCACTGAAACTTAGTAGTATTTTATTCATTTTTGGGAAATTAGTGCTTGTATGAAAAGACCTACTAATCTAGGGAAAATATAATCTGCTCTATCTCTGAATTTGGAAAATTAATCCTTTTGTAGCTAAGAACAAATGTTACATATACAGTTATTTTATTTTTATGAAGCTCAGGGTTGATTGAATCTAATTGTTTTTCCTCACACAAGTCATTTAACCCTTCCAGATCTCATTTATGAATCAACAATAAGAGAGTATTTGACTAAATGATCCTCTTTTTACTTTCAAACTAAAATTTTAAAGTTATACGACTATTTCTTATCATTTATTCATATTAAGTTTGAAGTTTGAATCTATATTACTATTTTAAGCATTCATTGACTCATAGTAACTATTGATCTAGCAAACATTAAATGATTATTGTATGCCAGTAGTTCTCAAGGTGTGGTTGCCAAACCACCAATAGCACTTAGGAATTCTTTAGAAATACACATTCACAGTCTCCACTCCAGACCTACTGAATCAGAAACTCTACATTTGGGACACAGCACTATGTGTTTTAACAGGTCCTTCATACACAAAAATTTCATAATCGCTCCTATATGCCAAGTACTGTGTTATCTTAGGACATAAGGAAGCATGCTTGAGTGAGCGTGGGGGACACAAAGTAAATTTAATTTTCAGCAAGTTAAGTTTAAGATGCCCATAGCATATCCTAATGCCTCTAGGTAGGTCAGGCACTCCGAGAAGAAAATATATACATCATCAGTGACTAAGAAGTCACTAAGGGAGGTTGGGTCAAATGAGGAGAAAAGGCTAAAAAGTGGAACTTATGTTTTAAAATCAGCTGAGCCAGGAGATTGATTAATTAAGGGTACTGTTAATACCTGCCAAGATGTGAGAGCAGAACCAGAAAAACATGATTAGAAAATCCAAAGAAGGATTAAGTTTCACAGGGGGTGTGGTCAAAAGGAATCTATTCTAAGAAAACAGGTACTGAACAGTGGCCAGTGAATTTGGAAATTAGGTAGTAATCTCTGTTAGAATCCAACACACTAAAAACAGGAGCTTTTTCTTTTTGTCTGTTTCTCCCACACCTAACAAGACTTGCAGGAATGTATGAAAATATCATCTCCATGTGATGTGAATAAAAATAACCAACTATTCTTTGAAAAAGACACTTAGTAGTGGTAGTCAGACCATGAAATAAACTAGATGTTACAAGTAATGCGTAAGTTGGCAAAGTCAAAAAATGATAAAATGGCAAACTTTCTAATAGTTGTAGTAATATACTATATGCAAAATATGACTTAATATATTTAGTAGTTACAGACAAATAGATTTTTGAAAAGCAAGGATGCCAATACAATTCTTTGGAAACATAATATCAAAAGTTTATTCCATCAGATCTAAAGAGACTATAAAATAATTACCACTTAAAATTCTAACATATTTTTATTTTTAAAAGTTTCTGTATAATTATAAAAATTTATAAAAGTATGCATGTACATGATTATTAAAAATTAGATCTAACAAGAGTGTTTATAAAACACGGCAAGGATCCAGTTTCAAACCCACCAGTCTCACTTTTCCATGTGAAAAGGTGTTTAATCCATATCACTAAGCAATATGCTTGTTTCCATTTCTTATATAGATAATTACAGGCATTGTTTATAAACTGTCATAAAATGGCATTTTGCCACTTATAGTACCCCAAATCTTCCTTTCTCACGCTATAGCTGTGTCACTAGTGTTAATTCTTACCTTAGTTGCTTTGTACCTTTATGCACCATGTTTACTATTATTTCTTGTTCAGATAACTCTAAGATAGTTTACCAGGTGAAAGTAAAAAAACTCCCTCCTTCACTTTCATTTGATGACTTCTGTCATCTCTAATGTCACAATGTAAAGGTAGATTATAACTTTGTTCCTATAATTGAAACTTCCAAACTCATAAAGTGTTAACATTACTCTGGCCGTGTAAATATTTACCACAAAGCCAAATGGTGTATTTGATGACATTTCCTTTCTTGCTCATCAGTGGATTAACAAGACTTGTTCATCCAGTGGATTTGTTAATCCTGCAATTGCTGATCACATTTATTTCTTGCGTAATTAGACTTCATTTAGTATTATTTTTTTCTAGCCTCCTTATCCCACCAGATAGATATTGAGTTTTTTCTTCAAAGATTTTCCTATAGAATTTCTCTTTACAACATCCTTGGTTTGGCTCAGTATTTCTAAATGCCATGTTTCTCTTTTGGTTTATTTATTCATGTTGCTGGAAAAAATCCCCAAGTAAACAACTAAGAAAGATTGTATGTTTTCTGAATCTTTCCATGCCTGAAATTGTCTTTATTAAACTCTCAAAGTTGACTCCATATAGAATTCTAGGTTGAACTCCTCTAGTTGTACGTTGAGGCTTTGGATCTGAATTTGATCCTCTATGCTGGATTTGATTTGTTTCTTATCTTTATTTAATGTATTTAGTCTCTGCATTTTCTCCTACCTTTCTCTGCATTCCCTACATTTTATCTATATTTCCCCAACATTTCCCCTACATTCTAGAACATTTTCTGAAATTCTTAGAAAACATTAATTCCTCCTCCTTTTCATTGATCATTTATTTCTGTACTTTTAACATTTTTAGTTTAAAAATATACTAATATGAGATTTTTAAAAATGATTTTTAGGCTGCTTTTATTCTCCAAAATATGTGACATGTCTAAATGTGAATTCAAAATTACCCTCTAGATTTAGTTTCAGTAATGTCTTTGGTGACCTTTCCCTATGTGTGTATGTTAGGAGTAGGGATCATGTTACAAAGCAGACTGTAATGATTTGTGCTATGGTTTGGATGGGATTCTCCAAACTTCATGTTGAGATTTTATCCCCAGTGTTGTAGGTGGGACCTATTGGAAAGTGTTTGGGTCATAGGGGTGGATCCCTCAAGGACAAAGATTATGTCCCCCCTCAGGCGTGAGTGAATTCTCACTCTATTAGTTCCCTAGAGAGCTTGATGATAAAAAGATTCTGGCACCTCTCCCCTCTCTCTCTCCCTCTTGCTTCCTTTCTCACCATATGGTCTGTGCATACTCCTGCTCCCCTTCACTTTCTCCCATGAGTGGAAGCAGCCTGAGGCCCTCACCAATACTGATGCCCAAACTTGAACTTTCCAGCCATCAGAAGTGTGAGCCAAATAACCTTTCTTCTTTATTAATTACCTGATCTTAGGTTTTCCTTTTTAGCAACGGAAAAATGGACTAAGAGAGAAGATAATGGAAAATAGAAGTGGCAATGGAAATCGTAAGTATAATAACCATCATGATCTGCCTATGAGGTGAGAACTAGAAGAATAATTGAAGGGAACAGAAGGCCTGGCAAATGTAAGCAATCTAAAGAACTTTTAATTCACATTTATATTGCTTTTATATCCATGAAATGATACCCTTATTTATAAAACTGAAACACCTTAGTTTATCCCCTACTCCTTCATCCCAATCCTTAAGACATCACCAAATTATGTAAGTTTTACCTACCAAAAGTTTCAATAATTTTCCATTTCTCTGCATCACCATTCTGGTTAAAGCTACTCTCTCTCCTTCAACTCATGACCAGCTTGTTAACTACATTCACTGTACCTATTTATACATGTCTTCCTCCAACTCTAACTCATTTTCCATGATTCAGACAGAGACGTCTTTTTAAAATGTTAATCTAATTGTCACCCCTAAAGGAAACTAAAAATATTTCACCCCAAAATATACCTTTTTGACATATTTTGAGATGGCTGTACAGAGGGCCTGCAGACAGGAATAGCCCTACAAAGGTGCCTTTTGTGGAGGAGATTCGCATCTGTGGAGGAAATAAAGTGAAATAAACAACAGATGCAAGCAGGCTTTTCCTGAGGCCCCCCTTGTCCATGTCTAGGAATGATTAACAGAGAGTCCGACACCTTTTAAGATCTGACAGAGAAACATTTACCATAGACCATCACCTATTCTTTCTGAGGGCTGCTACCTGTACATCTGCACAAGATTGCCTTTACTCCAGGCCTTTCTTATTCTGCTCTACCTCTGACAATCTGTCTTGCCATGCCATAAGCCCCTATTCTTTCTGTAACCCCAAGATGGTATAAAAGCATCAATGATTGGGCATTTGAGTTTTCACATTTTGTATGACTCCTATACATACATTTGCGAATAATAAATTTGTATGCCCTTTTTTCCTATTAATCTATTGCCAGTTTGTGTTATAGAGTCAAATTACAGGTCTTCAGGAATAATTTTATACACTTCACATTCCTGGAAGACAGGGATAAGAAGCTGTACTTCCCATTGTATTAGAGGAGCAAATCACATAAACTGAAAAATAGCAAATTATTAATAATTACTCATCAAATCAGAGGGAACTTTAAGTTCATGATTCTATCCCCATGTCTCAAATCTATAAAACACTGCCTATAAGAAGTTAACTTTTTACTTTCAGGAAGCATCAAAAAAAAATATATATATATATCACCTGATTTATAATATCTCAAGATAATTTTACAGTGTAGTGCCCACAGTAGAGTCTTACCTGTGGGGTATCTATATGTACATTGGCATCAATACACATCAACTACTATTTTTGTGAAACAAAAGTTAATACTTTTTTTTAAAAGGCAAAAGACTTTTTGGTGAGTGATGGAACTAATTTCCATGTTCAAATAAATCATAAATGCCACATTAACTAGCTATTTGAAAGTAGGCTACACCAGCTGAAATAGAGCTTCTTTAAATTTTATTTCTAGGACAACCTACAGCATCAGATGAAAGGCATAGACCTTCATCTGCCAAAATAAACACGCATGAAAATGTGTTACAATTTCAAGGGTGTTTACACATATCTGAGTGTCAATTTAAAAATATCTGAGTATCTTAATTGACCACATTAAGTTTTATTGGCATTGTAAAACTCCATGAGTGCTGAAACCAGTGGTGTCAGTGTTTAATCTACACTATATTCTTGACTTTTGACTTTGAGTGTATATATATATATTGCTTTTTACCTTTCAGTTTTTCAGTTTTTTATATGTCAGTTTGAAATGATAATATCTAACATACTGCGTGCTGTGAAAATTAGTAGTGATACTGCATGTATGTTATGTGATAAATAATAAATAATAAATGGTAATTATTAGAAATATCATTAAAAAGCAAACAGGTTAAAAATCCAGTTGAATAAAAATATATGTCTCATTCTCAATATAAACACAGCAATGCTAAAATGGTTTCTGAAGAGATATTTTTCTTATAGAATAAAAAAGTATAAATTTTATATTCCAGTGACTACATGTGTTTTAAATGTAATTTGACAAATAATAATAAATAATAAGAAAATATTTAAAATTGTTTGCTCTTCAAAGACCAACAATCAACTTTCTTTTTAACTTTTTTATGTTTAAGTAAATCATCATTGGGCTTATTATTATCAATCTTAATTTTTACCAAGAAAAATTCTAGTATTGCCAGCTATTTACACAGCAATTGAAGCCATGATTTCTCTTTATTATCCTACATTTAAAAATACATAAATTCATATATATAGAAAAGCTGGGTAATATGCTAATTCATTTAACAAGTATTGTTTCTAGAATTTTTGCAGCAAGATTGAACCGTTTTCAAGAACTATGCTATAAACACAGCAACATCTTCAATGCATATCTTTTAGAATTTTTTTTTCTTAGTAAAAATGTGCCACTGGTTATTTTATGAAAAAGTTTTAAGTCCATAGTCTTTACATAGTAAGTCATATAATCATAAAAATAACATGAAATCTTCCTGAATTTGATTTTCAATAAAATGAATGGAAAAAACTAAAGGAAAATCACAAGTGAAGGAAAGCAGATGGTTTAGATTTGTTTGCTTTTTAGCAGAAGTTTGAGTCAGATACTCCTATTTTATCTTCATTTTATATTTCCTTTTTTGGAAAGCTGGGTAACAAAACATAGATTTTTCTATGGAATAATGAATTATTTAGCTCTCAAGATATGCAAAAGCTTTTTTGAAATAAAATATGTATCTACTTTGCATGGAAAACAGTCAAAATTCCAACTGAATGTTATTTTATTTTATTTTATTTGTTTTTCTCTGAGATGGAGTTTCACTCTTGTTGCCCAGGCTGGAGTGCAATGGCATGATCTCGGCTCACTGCAACCTCTGCCTCCCGGCTTCTAGAGATTCTCCTGCCTCAGCTGTAGCTGAGATTACAGGCATGCACCACCACGCCCAGCTAATTTTGTACTTTCAGTAGAGATGGGGTTTCACCATGTTGGTCAGACTGGTCACTGCAACCTCGGCCTCCTGGGTTCTAGTGATTCTCCTGCCTCAGCTGTAGCTGGGATTACAGGCATGCACCACCATGCCCAGCTAATTTTGTATTTTCAGTAGAGATGGGGTTTCACCATGTTGGTTAGACTGGTCTTGAATTCCTGACTTCAGATGATCCACCTGCCTTGGCCTCCCAAAGTGCTGGGATTACAGGTATGAGCCACTGTGCCTGGCCCCAACCTAATGTAATTTTAAAATATTTGTAGAAAATATTACAAGTAAAACGTGTTATTTATTCTTCCATCCAGAATAATCTCTTCCAATATAAATAGCCATTTGCTTTCTTGCTTATGGAACTTAGCTATCCATTCAGATATTTCACAAGAAACTATACTTTCATCTAAGTAAAAATGCAGGATTCAAAAGAACTTGGAAGTTATTTACACTACATAGTTTTTCATTTATCAATTATTATTATTATGTTTTTATTTTATAATGGCCAAGTTGAGCATTGTTTTTGAAAAGTCAATTTAACACTGTTTAAGATTTAACTAAGCATGTAATTGAAAAAAACACTGATGATGAGACTTTAGTGTATTTAGCAATTAGAAGAAAATCCTTGATTACTAAACAAGTAAATTGCCCTCTAAAACATCTTTAGTATGTTAATTTATTTGTAATTATGGAATAAGGGTCAAGGGTTAGATGATTGGTAGAAGTAGAAAAAATCATTATAACCATTGTAATACAGCTAAATGTGTGCTTGAATATTTTTAAAATCCTTTAGCTTTCCTGCTCTAAATGACTTTAAACTTTATTACTATAGTTTTGCTTGGGGGTGTGTGTGTGTGTGTGTGTGTGTGTGTGTGTGTGTATCTATGTGTAGGGAAATGGCCCTTAATTGAACAAGAGTATGGACTGATATGCCTACTATGGTTAACTCAATCACTCTTCCATTTTTTTAAAATTGGACCATTTAAAGCATTTTATGCTATCTCAACTTTCCTATTTCCTTCCCTCAACAGTTTCTTTCACTCACAGAAGATGACTTTACATAGAATTTCAAAAAGAAATAGAAGCTTTTACTTAAGAATACCTACTAACTCATTTAAAGAGAAATCTATTTTTTCTCCTTCTGTCCTTATTTCTCTTAAAAACAATGAAAGAAGTGTTTCTCATTCCATTTAAAGCTACTCTTTCACCCGTGTTTGAATGTCCAGTTACAATAATTAAAATCATAATCATAACTAACCCTTGGATATTAAATGCTGTTTTCCTGGCACTCAACTAAACCTTTTACTCATATTTACCTACTTAATCCTCATAACAACAGTGTGAGATTGCTATCACGATCTTCATTGTACAGATAATGAAATTGAGGCACAGAGAATTTAAATAACTTGCATAAAGTCACACAGCTAATTAGTGCTGAAGCCAGGATTTGAATCTAGGGAATATGGCTTCAGACTGTGCTCTTATTTGCTGCATGACATTCTTGTCATCAAAAAATGACTCTCTATTGATCACAAGTAGCCCTCTACTTACCATCCTATTTTTTTTCTCTCCTTTCTCAACCAATTTCTTGAAAGTGTGGTCTACTTTCTTTATCTAACTTTCTACTTCTCATTAAAACCTTTAATTATATCTTCCATTCCTTCTATTTCACTAATAATACTCTTGCATTTCCATTATTTCCTGATTACTACCACGATACTTAATTAGATATTTCACAAATATATATACATATTTGTGATCTGAATATATATAATATATACATATTATATATATATACTTTGTGTGTATTTTTTATATATATATATATATATATTTTTTATCTGAATAGTACTGAACACCAGTGGTTAACACTATTGATGTCCCATACAAGACGTCTATCCTTGTAAGCTGACCCACCTCTGACCTCAACTGTACCAATGGTGGAAAGTCCATCTCAGGGTTTTTGCATCAGGGCTCTCTGGGAACTCTAGAAAACTTGCTCAGCTCAACCTAGAGTTGCATGGACTTTTTGGGGGGTGAGGAGAGGTGTAGGTTACACCACATAAGGCAACGTTCAACCAATGAGGGACTTGAGTCTCCAGATTAATAACAGCCCCTATCCTTCAGAGAAACAAGGATAAGGTTCATTCTACACAGTTCCTCAGAGAGTGTCAGTAGGACTAAGCCCCAATTGTCTATAACTTAAAAAAACCTCAATAATATATCCTTCATTAGATTTCCCTTTTTCATGGTGATATGGTTTGGCTGTGTCCACATTCAAATCTCAACTTGAATTATATCTCTCAGAATTCCTGTATGTTGTGAGAGGGACCCAGGGGGTGGTAATTAAATCATGAGGGCCAGTTTTTCCTGTGCTATTCTTGTGATAGTGAATAAGTCTTACCAGATCTGACGGGTTTATCAGGGGTTTCTGCTTTTGCTTCCTCCTCATTTTCTTTTGCAGTCACCAAATAAGAAGTGCCTTTCTCCTCCTGCCATGATTCTGAAGCCTTCTCAGCCATGTGGAACTGTAAGTCCAATTAAATCTCTGTTTCTTCCCAGTCTCGGGTATGTCTTTATCAGCAGCGTAAAAATGGGCTAATACACGTGGTCTTACTACTCCTGTTTCCTAATCCTCATTCTTAAAATTCTTCCTCAGTAAATTACCCACCCCAAATTCTTTTATTAGGCTCTGCTACTAGGAGATTCCAAACTAAGACAGTGTTACAAACTGAGCCCTTCCTCCTAAGACATCTTTTCCTGTGGCTTCTCCATCCACATACGGCTCTGGCTTTCCTGTTTCTTCTTTGGCTGCTCTTTTCAGTCTCATTTGTTGGCATCTTTTAATAGTTGGTATTTCCAAAGACTATGTCCAAGGCCGCCTTTTCTTTTCACCTTACATATTTTCCTTGGGCAATCCTTCCCACTCACATGACTTCAGTTACTATCAATACACCACCAATCCTCAAGTCAATGGTCCAGCAGAGAACAAAATCCCTGATCTCGACTCGTAAGCCTGTTTTCCCTTTAAACATTTACCCTTACAACATGTTTCATGAACACATCAAACGCAAAATTGAAATTGTCTTCCTTTATCCTGCGTGTCTTCCCTATCCAAACTGCAGCCTAGGCTACAGACTTGGTTTTGGGTAAACTCATTTCTCTGTTTCCAATGTATTTTACTTTAAATTTTCACAAACCAACCATCTTGTCATTTGGGAGTTAATTTTTAATGCCACTTTCTCTGAGTAATTTTCCCTAATGCTTGTCTTAAACGTTAATGTAAATTAAAATAATATGAGAATCTTGTTAACATGAAGATTCACATTCAGTATGTATGCGGTTGAAACTGAAATTTTAGTATTTCTAACAAGATTCTAGATGATGCTAATGCTGGTAGTAAGAGAATTACAGTAGTTGAGATTCAGATTGGATTAGATGAGCTATTTATTCTGCTATAACATCAAGTATTTCCCAGGCATTGGCTCTTTTCACACTATCATAATTTCTACTGAAATTACCTGTGTTCTTTGCAGACCATAAGCTTCCTGAAGGTGTTCAATAATTGATTAATATGTTCTAAAATATTATTTATTGTCATATTATTTAGTCTTTGTCAAGAACAAGCTTTGAAGTCCTTTTTAAAAATAAAAGTGCCATTTTTTCATACGATCAAATATATGTAAAGCATTTAAACTCTTTTACATATTTTTATTTTTATTTTTCATGTTAGATTTAGGGAATTCATGTGTTTGTTATATGGGTATTACATGCATAATGGTGGTGACTGGGCTTCTAATGTACCCATCACCAAAATATTGAACATAGTACTCAATAGGTAATTTTTCAACCCTCACCCACCTCCCATTCTCCACCCTGTTGGAGTCCCCAAAGGCTATTATCTCTATCTTTATGTCCATATGTACCCATCATTTAGCTCACATTTATAAGTGAGAACATATGATATTTGATTTTCTGCCTCTGAGGTATTTCACTTAGAATAATGGCCTCAAACTCCATTTTGCTGCAAAGGACATGATTAAATTATTTTTTATGGCTGTGTAGTATTCCATACATATATACCCACATTTTCTTTATCCATTCAACTGTTGGTGGATACTTACGTTGGTTCCATGACTTTGTCATTGTGAATAGCACTGTGATAAATATATGAGTATAGGTGTCTTTTTTATACAATTATTTATTTCTTTTTGGGTAGATACCAAGCAGTGGGATTACTGGGTTGAACGGTAGTTCTATTTTGAGTTCTTTGAGAATCTCCATATTATTTTACTTATTTTTTTAAAAAAAACTTCTAACGATACAGTAGAAACAAGCAAGTCAGACACCTATTTGTTGTCATAGAATACCTACTTTTCTTTTCCTCAAAGGCAGGTAATATGCCTTAAGTAGTTGAAGGATCCATAACTTAGTTTATTAAATTTTAACTTAAATGATCTCCCATTTAATTTCTTAAAATTGGATGACTAAGGACATAGTGTTTCATAAATTATAAGGCCAATTAGCATAAATCTAGAGATACTATTTCACACCAAGGCTAAATCTACTAGGCTATCAAAGATTGCAGCTTTTAGAGCAATAATTTGGATAAGTTTGGGTGATTAAAATGATGCAAATATTTTGAAAATGTGGGAGCATTGATTGTTGTTCCATTATAGCATTTGTGTGTGTGTGTGTGTGTGTGTGTGTGTATGTGTGTGTACATTCTCTTCTTTGTATGTTATGTGTGTTTGTGGTAATTCTTCAATAAAAAAAGGAAATTTAATTATGTTTAACCTCCATTCCATTGGGAAGATATATTCACTATCTGCAATAAACAGTTAAGTGATTTTTAAGAAATAATATATTCCTAATGCCCTTTTCCCACAGCCTCAACAAATTTTTTAAGCTTTTAGTGATAGATGATAAATTATTATGTAAGCCCTGTATATATATGTAAATGCATTAAAAACAGTAATAGCTTAAACAGGACATTGTTTAAACATCACTAATCTACTTCATTATTCTAGTCAAAATGTTTCTTAGCATTAGTAATAGCTTGATTTACATTTGTAAATCTCTCTAGTTTGTTTGTAATGCAACTGTTTCTATCTTATTGTTCGTAGCTTTCTAAATTTAAAGCAACTGAATATCTGAGGATACGGATAATTACTAAGTGTAAATATAATCTGAAGAATAATTTTTAAATGACTCACCAGCAAATTATCATGCAGAAGCAACATATCTGATGAAGAAAGGAGCATTTATAATGCTTAACTTTTATCTTTGTTTGTATTTGTTTTTCAAAAGTGAAAAATTCTAACAAAGATATTCCTTCAGTACAAATTAAAAACCTGATCTTCTTCACATTCATAATATAAAACAAGATCAAAATGGATGTTATTATGGTACTTATCAAGTCTGAATGATGTGGTATTAAGAATTAATGAAGAAGAATACATAAATATTAAGATTTAGTCAATATCTATGTTTCAGATCCAAGTATTGATTGGTTATCAGTCTCAACATAAATCAATTTGAATTTGTGTGCTAATCCAATGGAGGAAGTGACAAAATATAAACACTATAATGATCATTAGTAAGTACCTACTAAAGAGTAAGGAGATGTTATTAGAAGAAAGTGCAAAGTGTTGCACAGCAGAATAAGAAAAATCATAGTTCTTGAGTCTTAAGTTAAAAATCGAGTCTTATTTAAGTAAGATCCATATTGGTGAGTATCAATGATTGATTTCAAAAGAATTACACACATATATGTATGTATTTTGTATACATACATGTCAACATACAGAAATATGAATTTCTGAATGTAAGACTATATATGTAACATAAATTGAACAATACTTTGAATTGGCAGTGAGTTTTTAGTTACCTGTTGACACTGCTTTGAATTTGATAGCAACTCAGGAAAGTATCATAACCATGATGCATGATGTTACCAGTGGTAAGAGGACAATTTCAGAAAATCATTAATGGAGTTTATAAAAGAAAATTGATCCAAACTTTCCCAACTTGGCTAGTATGAAACTACCAGTCACTGGTTGATCTAAATCTAAAATTTGACTGGCTTTTCAGAACCAGGCCACCATCATAACTTCCAAATAAGTTTCCTGAAGTAGTGAGAGAAGACAAAGAACTTCCAATCTAACTACAATAAAGTCAAAACTACCTTATTAAAATTAGAACCATTCATCGATACAAAATAAAACAAAGTTTCCAGGTAAACTTCACAGCAACAATTGAGAGCAGCTGCTTACTAAAAATTTAGGGACCTAATACAAAGCCAGTGGTTTCAGATAAAATGAGGGTGAGTCAAGACAAATGTGTTATCAGGCAGGAAGTGAATTGGCTGTTATGGGTCATGCAAAGTGAAGAAGTGAAATGCAAGAAGTGGACCAATAGGTTACTGGATCTTGACCGTAGATGAGGTGAGAAGAGAGCAAAACAAAGGAGTTTCCAGTTGTGTTCCACTCAAACCATAAAGGAACCAGGAGCTTACACTATTCCTAACAATTAATAAGATTTTTTTGTTAATTTATTCTAATAGAAGAAGAGTAGATTCTGTTTCAATTAATACACATTTTGTGTTCTCACATTATAAACAATTTCTCAAAATCAGCTGAGGCTGCAAGATAATGACACTAATTTCATCTTTTCTTCTTGTGTTCGCCATGCTGAATGATCTTAAGGAGACACATTTAATCCATAGTCACTGCTAATGAACATTTTTTTAGTCAGGTGTTTAACCAGGAAATGAGAAAATTATAGCAAAAATGTACTTATTTTTCCTATAGTTAAGATGGGAGGCTAAGGATGAGTTATATACATTTAAATAGAAATGATAAATAATAGAATAATTTGACCTGGAAATTATTCTAGTGCACTACTTCTCTTCTATATCAACATTAATTTATAGAGAATGTTGTTCTCTCCCAGTTTTATGGCTTTAGACTCTATATATACTGGTAAGACCTAAATATGTATTTCTAGGCTAGACTACTCCATTAAATCAAGATTCATATACTAAATGGCCTAATTGGCATCTCCACTTGGGTGTGTACTGAAGATTTAACATTTAATGCATCCAAAGCTGAAATCCTTCATCAATACCTCATCTTACTATTGTGTTCTGCATATCAGATGAGTTTCTACCCGGAGCTGGGGCCAAAAATGTAAAGTTTTTGTTTTGCCATATTTTTTTCTCTCATACACCACTTTTGTCAGCAAATTTTATCGGATGTACTATTTTTTCCATTACAGCTTCATTGAAGTATAATTTATATAAAATAACATCCATAAATTAAGTGAACATTTTCGTGAGAAATCATCATCATGTGGAGGTTTTAGAATGTTTCTATTCGTTCCAAAAGTTCCCTCATTCACCTTCATAGCTAGGTCATATTCTCTCCCCTGGTCCCAGGAAATCACTGATCTGTTTTGTTGTCACTCTTATTTTCCCTGTTCTAGATTTTTACATAAATGGAATAACATTTATTCTTTTTCATGTGGCTTTTTTTTTTCACTGAGGACAATGTTTCCAAGATATATCTATGTTGTTGCATATATCCGTAGATATTTTTTCTTTATTTCTGAATAATATTCCTGGATCTATTTTTATAATGTATTTACCTATTCACTTCTATTGCTACAAACAGCCCAGTTTACCATCAGTTTGTAGGTGTATGATTGTGATAGCCTTCTAATTGGCTTGTTTCCCCTTTTGACTGCTCATAATTCATTCTTAACTCAGTATCTCGTATTATCCTTCTAAAATGTAAATCTGCCCATGGCATAACTTTGTTTAAACTTTCCAAGTATTCCAATCTTAGATGGAAAGCAAAAATATTTCAATAACCTGTGTGGGCATACGAAACACAACCTTTCATGGCCTATCCTATTACTGTCCTTGCTCACTCAGCCCCAGCCTGATTGGTACTCTCAAGCCTGGAAGGAGAGTGGGGAGCACAAGAGTAACAGAGAAGTCAAGGAATAGATATATCGCATCTGCCTGCATCATCAGTATTCTTCAGTGGTAAGAAATTTAAAACTATAATATTAGAATAATACAGATGATAGAAAATCCTGTAAAAATTGAACTTCTGACAAGTGACCTTAGTCTATACCCCAAAACACTCCAGTGCATGTGTCTAAATATCACTGCATTTTGGTTTTACTTGGTAAAGGAGTGTGAACATTATTGACTTAATTGATTATTCCAGATCATGAGCATAAAGAAATGTGATTATAGCTCAAGCTAAAATAAGATACCTAAGGGGTAAGAGAACCTCTAGGAATAAATAACGTTAGCTCTGTATTTTCTTTTTTATTTTATTTTATTATTATTATACTTTAAGTTTTAGGGTACATGTGCACAATGTGCAGGTTAGTTACGTAAGTATACATGTGCCATGCTGGTGTGCTGCACCCATTAACTTGTCATTTAGCATTAGGTATATCTCCTAATCCTATCCCTCCCCCCTCCCCCTACCCCACAACAGTCCCCAGAGTGTGCTGTTCCCCTTCCTGTGTCCATGTGTTCTCATTGTTCGATTCCCATCTATGAGTGAGAATATGCAGTGTTTGTTTTTTTGTTCTTGCGATAGTTTACTGAAAATGATGATTTCCAATTTCATCCATGTCCCTACAAAGGACATAAACTCATCATTTTTTATGGCTGCATAGTATTCCATGGTGTATATGTGCCACATTTTCTTAATCCAGTCTATCGTTGTTGGACATTTGGGTTGGTTCCAAGTCTTTGCTATTGTGAATAGTGCCACAATAAACATATGTGTGCATGTGTCTTTATAGCAGCATGATTTATAGTCCTTTGGGTATATACCCAGTAATGGGATGGCTGGGTCAAACGGTATTTCTAGTTCTAGATCTCTGTATTTTCTTAAATCAAATTTTCAAGTTTGTAAATAACAATAACAAAAATAGCAGGAACAAAATATACTGTGCTGTAAGACTTGATGTATGATTGGAATTATACTTTCACTGGGGTTGAAATAAAAAAAAAACCTCTAGGTAATTTTTTCTTGGGAAAAATTATAATGGTATGAGATTCATATTTTCTTTGAAAATATAATAGCATATATATGTTTTCACTGTTAATGGAGTATGTTAAACTACTGCAAGGTGTTTTTGTTCTTCAAATAGACATAACTTTATATAAAACTACAATTACCAAATTTGATTAAAAACAGACATATTTATCCAATATTATCAAATTAAAAGAAGTTTTAAAAACATGAATATATAAAGATGTTAACTGAAAAACTTGATTTACAGGTACTCCCAATTTTCCTGCCTTAAAAATAATGTCCCATTACATTAATTTTTTTCTATATTAAAGCAGATATTTTAGTGAGTCAGAAACATTTAGCATATATTCAACATACTATTATAGGTCATAGTAGAAAACAGCACATATACACTTTGTTTCACAGCCTTCTGAACTTCAACATCAGAGTTTTGAAGAAGAGATAACCTTCCTTATTGCTACCTTTATAAATTAAAAAATATAAACTAAATGTGTAAATAATAGAACCTAAGTATTTTTCTTGATGTTCAAAGTTTTTTTATAATTATAAATAATTCTCCCAAGAGATAAATAGCATTTATCATATATGTGTGTGCTTATTTATTCTTTTCCAAACTATAATTCCATAAGGCCACAGAGCTAGCTACTGTCATGCTCCAGCAATAACTAGAAACATTTTTCCCTGATTGTAGAATGGTATTCTTACTCTTCACTGACACAAAATACATAAAAATGTTAAAGATATATATTTTTTATGTGCACACACTCTAAAAGAAGTAATGGCAGTATAGTGATGATGGAGCTAAATGGAACATTTAAAAATGTAAATTTTAAAAATTCTTTTTACTGATTCTCCATAAATATGTATATTTCGAGGAGCTTCGTGATTTTATTTGCTAGGATAAGCAAAGAAGAGGAGAAAAATATATCAAAGCTAGAGAAGGAAGAAAAGATTACAGACGTTGGGACATATATTGGGTAAGCTGTGGACAATGAGAATTTTGAAAAGCAGTCTTAAGATAAAACATACCGGAATCTCTGGGACTCAGCTAAGGCAGCGATAAGAGGGAAGTTTATAGCACCAAGTACCCACATTGAAAAGTTAGAAATATCTCAAATTAATAACCTAAAATCACAACTAGAGGAAGTAGAGAAACAAGAGTAAATCAACCCCAAAGCTAGCAGACAGGAAATAACCAAAATCAAAGCTGAACTGAAGAAAACTGAAATAGTAAAAACTGTACACAAGGTCAATGAATCCTGGAGTTGGTTCTTTGAAAAAATTAATAAGATAAGTCGATAGACCACTAGCTAGACTAATAAAGAAATAAAGAGAAGATCCAAATAAAAATTCAACAATGACAAAGGGGATATTACCACTGAACCCACTGAAATACAAAATCCTAGGTGGGCATGGTGGCTCATGCCTGTAATCCCAGCACTTTGGGAGGCCAAGGTGGACAGATCACAAGGTCAGGAGTTTGAGACCATCCTGGCCAACATAGTGAAACCCTGTCTCTATTAAAAATACAAAAATTGGCTGGGCTTGGTGGCGGTCGCCTGTAATTCCAGCTACTAGTGAGGCTGAGGCAGGAGAATCACTTGAACCTGGGAGGTGGAGGTTGCAGTGAGCCAAGATAGCACCATTTCACTCCAGCCCGGGTGACAGTGAGAGACTCCATCTCAAAAAAAAAAAAAAAAAAAATATATATATATATATATATATATATACACACACACACACACACATACACACACAAGGTGTATATGTGCTGTGTTTTACTATTTATATTATATATATAATATATATTATAAAATATATATAAATAAATATATATAAAATACACAGTATATATATAAATATATATAAAATATATAGTATATATAAATATATTAAAAATATATATAAATAAAATATATAATATATAATATATATAAAATATATTTTATATAATATATAATATATATTATATATAAAATATATTTTATATAATATATAATATATAAAAATATATAATATATAAAAATATATAATATATAATATATATAATATATTATATATAAATATATTTTATATAATATATAATATATAAAAATATATAATATATAAAATATATAATATATAATATATAATATATAAAAATATATAATATGTAATATATTATAATATATTATATATAAAATATAAAATATATATTTTTGATAATATATTTTATATATATCCCTCAGAGAGAGAGAGATATATCCCTCAGAGACTACCACGATGAAGAAATGGGTAAATTCCTTAACACATACAACCTCCCAAGACTGAATCAGGAAGAAATGTAATCCTTAAACAGACCAATAATGAGTTTCAAAATTCAATCAGTAATAAAATCCTACCAACCACAAAAAGCCCAGGACCAGATGGATTCACAGCCGAATTCTACCACATGTATAAAGAAGTGCTGGTACCATTTCTACTTAAACTATTCCAAAAATTTGGGGAGGGACTCCATCCTAACTCATTCTATGAGGCCAGCATCATCCTGATACCAAAACCCGGCAGACACAACAAAAAGATAAAACTTCAGGTCAATATGCTTGATGAACGCAGATACAAAACTCCTCAACAAAATACTTGCAAAATACTATACATATATATGTATATATATATAATATAAAACCATATGTATATATAGATAGATAGATATCTTTTTCTTCATGTGATTTTTTAAAACTTATTTTCGGTTCATGGGTATATATATATAGAGAGAGAAAGACAGAGAGAGAGAGAGAGAACTATACTATAGTTTGTGGAAAGTTGAACTATACTATAGTTTGTGGAAAGTTGAACTATACTATAGTTTGTGGAAAGTTGAACTATACTATAGTTTGTGGACAGCAGTGTGGTGATTTCTCTAAGAACTTAAAACAGGATCACCATTTGACTCAGGAATCCTATTATTCAGTATATACTCAAAGGAATGGAAATAATATATATATAATAGAGAGAGAGAGAGAAAATGACTAGAACTGACTCTCTTGGCAACGTGTGGATGCTACTAGTAGATGGCCTTTAACAACCAGGAAGTTGCCCTCATCAGACACCAGATTGGCTAGTGTCTTGATCTTGGACTTGTCAGCCTCCAGAACTGCAAGAAATAAATGTTGCATAAGCTAAAACAAAACAAAACAATCTTCTAAAATTTAATGGATGATGATAACAAGCATGATAACATTTGGCTGATGATTTAAAGTTTGCAAAGAATGTTTAATAGTCCCAACTATTCCATGAGTCATGCAGGGCAGACGTGATTATGTTTATATCTTCATGAGGACCTTTGGCAGGAAATAACATTCTTAATACCATTCAGCAATTTCCTTGTGTCACTGGGATTCTGAACCACGTATTTTACACATAGAACACATGCTCACTTTTTTTCTGTGAATTATCTGTTATAGATTGGTAAGGGAACCAGTTAAAATCTTCTGTGACTTTCTGAAATTATGATTTCTTAGATTTCAGGTAATTCTAATGTTCAGCCAGGTCTGAGAACCACTGGTCTAGAATAAGAAGAGTGCAACCAGGCGTTTGTCATGTGAGAAAAACAGGGCATATGAAGACTTGTTGAGAAAACTTGGAATGCTATCTTGTACAAGAACGTAATTAAAAGAAAAGGTTTGACTTAGCCCTACTGTACTAGGCAGAACTAGAGAAAGTGGTGGAAGTTATAGAGATACAGATGTCAGAAAAATAGAAGCCTTGAAATTCACAGAATTAAAATATCTCAATAATAAACGTAAGCCTTGTGAAGTTGTAACCTTCAGAAAAGTGCTCAAACAAAAATGGACAACCATAGATCAAGAAAAATGGTGGCAGCCGGAAATCAATGCAGATGTAAGAAATAACTAGAAGTCTCTCAGATTTCAAGATACTTAATAAAATTTCACATTTGTCTTGAGACCTAATTCCCATTCTTCTGTTCATGACTATTTAATATTTTGTGCATTTGTTAAATATTAATAATCAAAACAAATGTGTTTATTAAAAATGATCTTTTTTGCCTCTTTGTGGTCTGATCTATTTTTTAATATAACTTTTCAAATACTTAGGGGTCTGTTTTTTTACACAATCACTTGCAACCTAATCTTTATAGCCTTAGTTGACAGATTGCCTGCTGAAACTAACCTAGAGCAAAGTTAATGACTTTGGTAAAACCAGTTAAAAAAAAAAGTGATGTATTTGAGAAGGCAAGAAATGCAAACTCTCCTTATACCTACATGTTGACACCTATCTCCCTAAGACTCAGCAGTGTTTTAGCTTAATTATTTCCGGTTTCGTGACTGACCTACTTGGGATAGTTAGAAGTCAGGTAGCTGTGTGACTGGGTGTTACTATAAATACATAATACTATAACAAATTGGGTTGTAGCTCAAACCTACAGCTAGTGGAAGAAAGCCTCCCAAGAGGGCTGTATAGAAAGATGGTATTTAGTCTTAGAAATAATTACTGTCATAAGCCCTGAAAGTTATTTATATAGAATAAAAGAGGTCAGATGATATTAAGAAAGGGGATCTCCTTACCCTGTATCCCCTACCAGTACTATACATTAATGAATTATGTACATAAAGGTGACCCAAAAGACATTTAAAGTGCCTTTTGGGTGGCCCAAAGGAGATTAATACTTATTTAGTATAGAAAGAGACATTCAGAACTGGAGGGCACCACAGAGATAATTAATTTGAATCTGTTAATTTTACAGATGAGGAAAAGAAACCCAGAGAGGCAAATTCATTTCCACAAATTTTATACCTAGTTAGCAAATGTCAGGAAGAAAACCAGGGCTCCCATTTCCTAATGAGTAATCTTTGTCATTATCCCTCATCAACCCTACCATTCAGCATGTTTTGTTATTCTTCAGTTCTTATTAATTCTTGGGTCAAACTTTTATATCCTTTGTAACTACAATAATTATAAACTAGAGTGCCAATTTTCTTGATAACCCTAGATAAAGGGGCATTTAGGAAATGTGTCCAGAAAGAAGGAAGTATTCCCTTCTGGAGCAACCGTATATGTTCCATCTGAGTTTGAGACCTGCCTGGAGCCAGGCAACATCAGAATATATTCTCTACCTCTAATTGGAACATGTAAGTACCCTTATCTCCATGTGGAGGTTGATAAGTAATTGTTGTCTATCCATCCATTCATTGATTAATTTTCCAATGTTGGGTCACTGTTTGTTGTTTTTCTTTCATGTGCACTTTTTTTTAAAAATTATACTTTAAGTTCTAGGGTACATGTGCACAACGTGCAGGTTTGTTACATATGTATACATGTGCCATGTTGCTGTGCTGCACCCACTAACTCGTCATTTACATTAGGTATATCTCCTAATCCTATCCCTCCCCCAGCCCCTTACCCCACAACAGGCCACAATGTGTGACGTTCCCCTTCCTGTGTCCAAGTGTTCTCATTGTTCAATTCCCACCTATGAGTGAGAACATGCTGTGTTTGTTTTTTTGTCCTTGCTATAGTTTGCTGAGAATGATGGTTTCCAGCTTTATCCATGTCCCTACAAAGGACACGAACTCATCATTTTTTATGGCTGCATAGTATTCCATGGTGTATATGTGCCACATTTTCTTAATCCAGTCTTTTGATGGACATTTGGGTTGGTTTCAAGTCTTTGCTATTGTGAATAGTGCCACAATAAACATACGTGTGCATGTGTCTTTATAGCAGCATGATTTATAATCCTTTGGGTATATACCCAGTAATGGGATGGCTGGGTCAAATGGTATTTCTAGTTCTAGATCCTTGAGGAATCGCCACACTGTCTTCCACAATGGTTGAAGTAGTTTACAGTCCCACCAACAGTGTAAAAGTGTTCCTATTTCTCCACATCCTCTCCAGCACCTGTTGCTTCCTGACTTTTTAATGAGCTCTTTTCTATGATACGCTCCTCTTAATGTGAAATATTATTTAGGAAAATTTTCATTTTTCATGGTCTCTGAATTGTATCTAAGAAATATGGTATCTAAGAAGTATTACTTTTGAGAAATTAAAACTTAAATTGAGTGAAAAGTTTGTGTATGTTTGAAACTATGTAAAGGAAATAAAACACAATAGCCTGGGTAACGTCCAGTCTGGTATGATAACATGAATTAATCAATTTATGTCTGTATAATTCATCCAAAGACACAAGATACTTCCTTATTTTTATGAATGTCTTATGAAACTTTTATTTTTGTTTTCCTGCTTAAGAAAAGAATACAAATAAAACATTGTGATTACCACAAATCTGTATAAGATCTATGAGGAAAGCTTAGACTAACAAATATTTTCATGGAATGCATAACAAGGGGTTTGGATAGTGCTATAAAACACAATCTTAGATTCTGTTTTTATTAAAATACTACTTGATACAGAAAGAAAACCACATCTGAAAATTAATAATAAAAACCAATAGGAAGGATGGGGAGTGACTCTGTAATGGGTAAAGAGCTTCTGTTTGGGATAATGAAAAAGTTCAAGAAATGGATAGTGGTGATGATTACGTGACAAAATAAAGAGAAAAAAAGAGAGGCATATTTATGGTACAGATATGTAAATATATTCAATATATATTAAGTAAATAAGAGAGAACTTGAGGAACAAGTTTGAAGAGTTTGGATCCATTTGTCTTAGTCCATTCATGCTTCAATATAACAAAATATCTTAGAAGGGATAATTTATAAAGAACAGGCATTTATTTGTCATGGTTCTGGAGGCTGGGAAGCCCACAATCAAGACATCAGCAGATTCAGTGCCTGGAGAGGTCTGTTCTCTGCTTCCAAGATGGTGCCTTGTTGCTGTTTGCTGTGTCCTCAGATAATTGAAGAGCAAAAAGGCCAGTCAGCTCTCTGAAGCCCCTTTTATAACGGTGTTAATCCCATTTACAAGGGCTCATGACTTAATCACTTCCCAAAAGGCTCCCTCTTAATACCAACACAATGGGAATTAAGCTTCCACATGAATTTTGGAGGGACACAAACATTCAAACAGTAGCACCATTAGTCTCTGTATATTCTATGGATATCCAGCATATGTCCAGAAAACATTCTGGAATAATTTAAGTTACATAGGAGATTTGGTTATGGAGATACTCAGGTTCAAAACTGCAGAGTTCTGGGTTACTAAATATGTTTATAATAAATGGACATTTTTCATGAGAAGAAAATGGTAAAAATGATATATTTTATGTTACGTATGCTTTATGACAAAAAATAAAAATTAGAGCACATAAGACTTCATGGCCATGACACCTAACAAGACTCCTAATAAGAATTCTTTGTACATTTTGTGCCTTTGTTAGACCTGTAGTTCCCATTACATACTACAGAAAAAGTAGTATTCTATTTTTGTGGCAAAGAACTATAAGGAAATCTTTTTATTATTTACAAGATGGGAAACTTTCTGGAACCACAAGATAAGACATCCCGTTGCTTGCTCAAAGTGAGATTAATTCCCTTCCTTCATGTAAAACTAGAAAATATTAAATGTTATTTCCTCTTCCAGAGAAAATGGCACAGTCAAGATTAGTGTGCTGTGAGCACAGTGATAATTAGCAGCTATCTTCAGCTACACTGAATCATACAGAGCTTTCCATTAAAGGAGAGTTGTTATGATATTGCAAAGCTCTTTTGAAGGCAACAAAACTAGATTTCCTGTTCAATTTCTTAAAGTTAATTTATCTAAGAATCTCAATAATAATTATAGGATTAGCAAGTGAATCATGAAGAATATAGCTTGTTAATAAGGTATATTAAGGTATATAAGCCTCATAAAATCTGATACTTTTGAAAATAATTTAATATTTTTGTAAAAATAATTCTGAGAAGTTCTTTGAACCAGCAGAAACCTATCCTATAAGATAGGAAAACAACTTCAGATAAGTTTCTTCCCAAAACGTAGATTCTAGGGTCTCTCTCTCCTATCGTTATGGATACATCAGGGCCAAGTGAATTTTTTACTTTCTACTACATCCTCTCTATATAGATGAATTACCAACTACAAAGCAATGGCCATCAGAAATTTGAAACAAATAAAGTAAAAAAGCTCACTTAAAGCTCTCATTCACATAAGGCTAGTATTTTTGTCATAATGATTCTTTCCCATATGACAATCCCTGGTCCCTTACTCTTCACATGGTCAGCTCCATTTCATCCATCAGGGCTAGGTTCGATGTTACCTTGCTAAAGAGACATTTTCCAGATTCATCACCTACTTATAATCCTCTCACATCTATTCCATCAATCCAGCAAGTCCTGCCACCTCTCCTGCCTATGTAAATCCCAGACCTTCCCACTCCTTGCTACGTCCAAGCCATCTCTCAAGCCCAGACCATCACATCTTTCTGGGATCTCTTATCCAATTCCCCTGCTTCCATTCTTGTCCTAACTGGACCTACACCCGACACCACAGCCAACATGGTCTTTTCAAAACTAAAAACAAATCATATTATTTCCCTGCTTATACCTTTCCAATGGCTCCCCATTGAAATGTAAACTAATCAGACAAGAAGATGCCTCCTGATCTGGCCTGTCTTCCTATTTGAGCTTGAATCCTACTGTCCAGCCATTGTCCTCCGCACTGACTCTGTTCCTACATCACTGACTTTGAATTGCTAGAGCAAGTTAGGCTCTTCCCATCTCAGCAGCTGTGTACTTTCTCCTTTCTCTGATAATAAAACATCTTCCTTCAGATATTTTTGCATTCTTGTCTCAGCATAAGTGACGCTTCACCAGAAAGGGCTTCTCCAACTAACCCTTCTAGGAGAATAGAGTAACTCTCTTCCCTACACATGTTATTCCCTATCTAATTACTTTGTTTTATCTTGTTTAGAGCACTTATCATCATCTGCAAGCATCTTATGCCCTTGTATGTTTTCGTATTTACTACGTGTGTACACTGTAAGCTGCATGAAGACAGAGACTTGTCATGTTTAATATGGTACCCTCAGTACCTAGAAAAGAGACTGACAAATAGAAGGTACTGTATTTGATGACTGAATGAATTAATATATGAATTAACTGGATAACTCTCATTATTCTGTAAGTTCTTCATTCCTTTTCTTCATAACACCATATTATATCATGTTTATACACACACAGATATACCTGCTTATTTGCTTCTTTTAAATTTTTGACTTACTTATTAATTGATTTTTGGTCTGTCTCCTCCTTAACCTGTATTCTACATGAAGACTGTGGTCATATCGGTATTATCCGTATTTCAAATTTTGGAAATACTTTGGTGTCTGAAATATTATTAGCACTAAATAACACCTCATGAATTAATGAATCTAATAAACTACTCAAACAAGAAGAATCAACAGGTATACCTTAGAAAGTACATTTCCCTTTCTGAATTTTATTTCAGACGAAATAATGATGAAATCATGAAATTATGAAATGATGAATACACCCAATGCTTCACTGATGCACTTAAGCAATTGTTATGATCAAATGGGGGACTTTATTGTAATGTTAGGAAAGGAAAATTTGGAAAAATATAACTACTACACTACAGAGAAAACTTTGGATCTTGTTTTTCTTATCTCTAAAATGTGAATTAATTGAGATTAAAATGACCTCTATACAGGAGGTTTGTCATAACATTTGTTTGTAAAGTGTTATTGAGTAAAAATAATTAACTACTATTAGAGATGAAGAAAATGAGTCTCTAAGAGACTATAAAACTTGTTGTGGTCATGCAGTTATGAAGATGCAGAGCTGGGATTTAACATTTTTCAGTGTGATGCTATCGTCTATGCATTTTCTACTATACCAATTGATTAAAGTACATTTTAAAAAATGCAATGGGCATGTATTCAGAATTCTGGTAATTTGTTATAGATTACTAATTCGCATGTTTTATTGCTAGCACCTCCTCTTTTAAATTAGTGTAACTTTTTAAACTAAGGCTCCTGAAAATAAATGTTTATAATTTTAAAACATGGTACATAATTTCAAAATCTACACCTAGATTTAAATTCCATGAGGAGGCTGGGCACGATGGCTCATGCCTGTAATCCCAGATCTTTGGGAAGCTGAGGCAGACGAATCACCTGAGGTCAAGAGTTTGAGACCAGCCTGGCAACATGTTGAAATCCCATCTCTACTAAAACTACAAAAATTAGCCGGGCATGGTGGCACATGCCTGTAGTCCTGCTACTCAGGAGGCTGAGGCAGGAGAATCACTTGAACTCAGGAGGCAGAGGTTGCAGTGAGCTGAGGAGACAGAGGTTGCAGTGAGCTGAGATCGTGCTCACCACTGCACTCCAGCAAGGGTGACAGAGACAGACTCCATTTCAAAAAAAAAAAAAAAAAATCCATGAAAAAATATGAAAACTATTAACTTTAATTAATCAAAAATAACTTGGGTTATTTCCAGATAATATAAAATGTTTTGTTTTTTCCACAATATTTTAATAGTAAAATACAAAAGAATCACAGATTCTCTTGCCTTGTTTGTATACCAAGTTAGTAATTCCACATCCTCTGCTCCCCAAAAAACAAAACAAACAAAAAAAACCTTATACAACATCTGAGGAACAGGTAAGAAGTTGCTACCAAAACTCCTGAAATTGATTATATTTATTTATATTCTAAAACAGTAAAATGTTCTGTGTCCTAGAAAAAGCTTTATAATCCATTTTTGCCACAAATTCTCTATCTACTAAATAGGGAAAATAACTCATCAAAGAGTTTGCTGGGGGAATTCTAATGATCAAAGCTTAACAGCCACCGTATACACTCATGTTTCCTTTACATCCCCGTGCAGTATTTGGTGTTTAGTAAAGCTGATTGCAATGCCAAGTATATTTCCTTTCAAGTAGATAAAAGCCTTGTGATAGATGAATGTAATAAGATATTAACAGCACCCACAGATATCTAAATGATGTCTATATTACATTCAATATAGTCACTGAAAATCTTTGGAATAATATGAAATCTATGGTATTTCATATAATTTCAAAGTTCATACTATTTTAAATTAATAAAACTCATGAAAATCAATTTTCTAAAGTATAACTTCACTGTTTATATGGCCAAAAGCACATAAACAGCACTGCAGAACATAAATTTTTAAGTGAAGATTTATTTATATTTCGATATATTGCTCACTTAACATTCTTGTTTACTAAACACAGGTGATCAAACAGGGAAGAATTTAATTAAACTATTCATCAAATGTTTGATCTTTCTCAAATAAACTTGTTTTTACGGATGGAAAAAATCTTAGAATAATAAATCTAGCTCTCAGTGAGGTCTTCTTTGGATGTTATGGACTAATTTTGGAGGTTGGAAGAAAAATGCAAAGGCTGATCTGCAAAGTACTTCTGAGAATTTTAAGCTCATCATTTATCTATGGATTTCTCCAAAGCACATTTGTTTGGGAAATAAGAATGCTGCTTTGTATCTTTATGACTCTGCTAGTTAGAGGCATAAATGTGGAATCTAATTTAATTTCTTTGGATCTCAGTTTTCTTATCTCTAGAATGTGAATTAATTGAGATTAAAATTATAATGAGGATCATAAATAGAAAAGTCTTCCTTTTTTCCAGAACTGGAGACTTCAAAAAATTAACCAGACAACTTTTAAACTAAGAAAATATTTGTGTCAATATTGTCTACATAGCGTTAATTATCTGGATGGTAATCTAGCAATTTAAAATGTTGATATACGCTAACACTAGTTAGTCCTGTGCACACTCATACTCAGAATACTGACTGTTTTCTTTGTTCTGATTCTTTAGCTGTTGTGCGAATTTAGCTTCCAGTTAATATCTAAAACTGGGTTGAAAATGGGACTATTTTACATTATTTTTATAAAACATGGGGACCTACCATCCCTTATTGCTAGATTTTTTACATTGCTCATAGGAGGGATTACCACTGTAACTGCATAAAGAGCACTTATTAATTTATGAAAGTTGAGAAAGTAGTCATTTGATTTTTTTAATTAAAAAAAGGAGATTGATTTGTAAATTTAATTTCTTAAATTTGTGTTTTCATGTAACTTCCTGGGGCTTGCAAGAGTTGAAAGCTATAATATTACTGCCAAGAAGCCAGGAAGAATGAGTCATCTCGTCAGGAAACAAAGGCAATTAAGGCTTTTAACCTTTCACCCCTTAAAGACATTTTAACATATTTCAGTATGATCAAATCTATTGTGAATTTTCTGAAAATCTATTGTAAAGTTTCCCGATACTTTAAGCAATATTTACCGTATTTGCAAGGTATGGTTCAGTGGTTATTAAAAATCCCATTTGTCTTTAAATACTTTAAAAACTGGGTGAAAAATCGGAGGAATTAAATAGTGAATGCAATTAAATACAAAATGTAAGTTTGGGTGAATTGGCAAATAAAATTCCACAATTACCACATTCTACTTGAGTGCCATGTGTCTGTTTGGGAATAATCGCATTCTTGGCTGGACACAGCCGTTGTGTGACTCAGAGCCGTTGTGTGACTCAGAGCCACATTCCCTCTTACAGCACATGGGACCCAATCCTCTGGATTCTCCAGGACCAGCTCAGCTCTACAATCCTCCTGCCAGATACCACTAAAACAGAAGGAGATCTCATTGTAATAAAAATACATTTTATAAATTGACCACATTTTAGTGGAGCTGGACAGGAGTCCTTCAACCAGAGTCTTATCTAAATCAATTGAAAGCTATATGGCATGGTCTTCCATTGTATTGTGCCACAGCAGTGGGGACATTTCAGTTGCTGAATATTGTACTTATTGTACTTACCATTTTTCTGTTCCTCCTTCTTGCTTGCTTATAGATTTTTTTTTTTTTTTTTTTTTTTGACAGGGCCTTGCTGTGTCTCCCATGCTGGAGTTCAGTGGTGTGATCAGAGCTCACTGCAGCCTCGACCTCCCCAGCTCAAGTGATCCTCCCACCTCAGACTCCTGAGTAGCTGGGAGTGTAGGTGCGAGCCATCATGTTCATCTAATTTATTTTTCACTTTTTCTAGAGACAAGTTCTCCCTCTGTTGCCCAGGCTAGTCGTGAACTCCCTGGTTCAAGCAATCCTCCTGCCTTGAACTCCCAAAGTGCAGGGATTACAGGCATGAGCCAGAGCTCCCAGCCAACCTTTTTTCTTTTTCTTTTTCTCTTTTTCCTCTGTCTTTTCTGTGCATCTACTTTTAGCAGCTCTGCATCTACTTATACTGTGTTGCTTTTCTACAAAGTTCAAAGGTGGAGCTTAGTTCAGGGGCTCATTATTACTAGCAATCTGAGCTCCAAATATGCAAGTTATTTCTGTAAATAACAAAAAAATTATTCAGTGCTCTAATCAGCTCATCACTTGGAAATGAAATTTAAAAATCATCACACATTAAAATAAAATTCAGTATTTTATATTTTCATTGGAAGAAAAACTTGAGTCTATTTACATCATTTAACAGAAATCTTGAATCCTCTCTAAATATCACTTAATAAAACTCTCATGCTAAAATTTATGATCATTTTTATTATATATGCCAATCTAAATATTTTAATAGAGGGTTTTCCAAAATTGCTAAAGTAACTTTTAAATTTTTAGTTCATTAATTCTAGTAATAACTTCAGTAAGTGGGAGACAGCAAGAAATCTTTTAAAACGAATATACTATTCTAAGATAATTTCACTTGGCAAAGCTTAAGCAATGAATATGGAATATAATCATTTATGTTCTACTATAATCTGAATATGTGTTTTTATCCTTTAAGTAAAATGCTGGTATAGTCAGAAAAAAAAGTTGAAAATATTTTGTCCCAAAGTGGTTTATAGTTGTCTCATATATATATCAAAAATTTTTAATTTGTATTTTAAGTTCACAGTATCAATATATTCTGTTCAAAATGTATGAATTACTTCATATATTCTTCAGAGAGAAAAATTTTGACTTCAGAAAGTAAACTATAATATCTTACTCTCATATTATTGTTTCATATTATTTATGATACAAATAATATAATTATGTTTTATACAAATTTCCTTCTCTTAAGAATGGCAGAGAAAAATCCACGTTAGTGATTCACAATAAATGATCAGATTACAATTGAAAATTCAGGGGAAAACATTATTGGTAATGTTTTACATACTGAAAACATTGGAAAATATTGGAAATATTTTACATACTGAATTTTTTAATAACAGTGATATCTTTGTTAATTAAGAGGATACATTTAACTAATGTTTTACTTAGGGGCACTTCATTACTCCTGGTAAATAAGACACGGTGTATAAGATGCATTCTAGATAATGCATTCCAACATTTCTAACAGATGGCTTAACAGAAGATAGAAATTTCGCCCTACATTTTATTATTTTGCCACCTCTTACCCTGTATATCTCCACATTCTCTGTCATCTATCATCTTACAGCACCAGGCCATATACAGTAGTCCTCACTTATTAGTGGGACATATGTTCCAAGACTCCCAGGGATGCCTGAAACTGTAGATAGCACCAAACCCTATATATATACTATGTTTTATTCTTATGCATACATACCTATGATAAAGTTTGATTTATAAATTAGGCACAGTAAGAGATGCACAATAACTAATAATAAAATAGAACAATTATAACAATATACTGTGATAAAAGCTATGTGAATGTTTATTCCTGCAACTTTCCATTTGATATTTTTGGACCATGATTTACCGCAGGTAACCGAAACTGAAAACAAAAACATGGATAAGGGGAGGGCTATGGTGACTCAAAGCCTCAGTGGTTCTCCATTGCCTACCAATCCAAATACAAACGATTTTAGGCCTTACATCTACTATTGTTTTTCAAGTACTCCATTGCCCATTCAAAATGCATGAACTTCCTAAGAAATTCCAAGCATTTTCCTAGCTCTTCATCTTTGCTCTTGTATCTGTGGCACAGGCCACTATTTTCCCACCTAAATCTCTTCTCTGCTTGTTCCCTATGGATAGAGTTGTTGACTGGTCACAGTTCTGCTTAGTTAGAAAAAATTTCTCAGCCTCCTTGAGTAGAAATATATTAATAATTAAGTTCTCATCAATAAACCATGAGAAGAAGTAACATGCCTGTCCCGCTGTGTTCTCTTCCTCTTGTCATGAGCTGGAAGACAAACATGTCTCTGGCACAGCTTGAAACATGCAGACAAGAATAATACCCTAGGGTGGTGCTGGTCTCTGGACCTGTAGCAGCAGCAGCATTTGAGATCTTGTTGGAAACACAAATTCTCAAGCCCCACTGCAAATTTAATGAAGCAGAAACTCAGGAAATGTGGCCCACAAATCAGTGTTTTAACAAGCTTTTCAGGTGACTATGATGCACACTAAAGTTTGGAAAGCATTGTCCTAGGTGATAGTGGAGGAACAACTTGGACGAACCTATATTCACAAATGGCCATTTGGAGCAGTGTCATCCCACTTACCCCTCTCATTTCACAAAGTTTATTTGTGAAATCATATAGTTCTTTAAGTTATTGAATTGTTGAGTCTCTGTCTTACAGAAGTTTAGTATTTGTCCTAATAGTATTCTTCAATATATAATGGCTATTTAATATTCCCACCCTATTTAATATGTCCACCTGCTAAAATGGAAATCTCACCTAGGTCTCTGCAAGTTTACACCAGAAAATTGTGTAATGCCAAAGAAGACCAGGCCAGTTTTGCCTTCCTTTAATCTATTATACATACTGTTGATTGACATTTTTTAAAAATGGCAAATGTAATCTCATCACTCTTCCATTTCAAATTGCTACTAGACTCTCAATGCATTTAGGCTACAAGATAGCATGGTTGCCTAGGCCTACAAGGTGTCACCTAAACTGATCCCTATCAGCCTCTCCAGTCTTATCTAGAGTCATTTCACCTTTCTCTCTGTTCTAGCTACACTTTCTATCTGTCTGTTCATGAATTGTGGTAAGCTTCTTCATACCTCAGTTTTTTCTCATGAAGTCACTTTCATGTCTTACTTCTCATCTTTCAGGTCTCTTCTCAAATATAATATAATTTCTTCTTCTCTCCCCCCATTTCACCTTACGGTATTCCATGTGAATCAAGTAAAAAATCTTAAAATCTCTTATCTTGTCTGTACATTTCCACTCATAGCATTAATTTCCTAAAAAAAAATGTAGTGCTTTCTATGAATCTTTCTATTGGGTGATATGTCCTCCTTACCCCACCCACTATATTACAAGAAGCTTGATGAGAGGAGGTACCATGTCTACTTGCTCACTATGTGCCCAGCATCTGGTACTAGGCCTGACACATGGTTAGCATTTTACAGGAATGCATGGAGTACAGGAACAAAATAGATTATTTGAAGCTCAAATAACATGACAACTTATAACTGAAGACTATGTGGATCCTACTTACTTATAAAAATGTTGTTTCCTAAAGTTTTATTTATTAGAGTTATCTCTACCTACTTAATGGGCTCAAATTCCTGCTTAATATATTTGTATTAATGATTCCATCAGAAACAATTTTGATCAAGGAATCTTAGATTCTAGATTAGGAATACATCATATCTCATGCACTGTTGTGATTTATTTTTCTAAAAGACAATTTTAATTCCGACATACCATTTCTGTTTTTGAAAGGATATCCCTTTCATAATGTACGATCTCATCATTCCAGAATTCAAAACTATTCTTAGACCATAATCTAGGCTAATTTCACACTTTCCCCAGCAAGGTAGCTATTGTTTCATTCAAATTAGACTATTCAATATGTCTCATACATCTCTACCTCAGGGCCTTTGCACGCTTTGTTCCCTGCCAGAAATTCTCTCAGAATTTGGACATTTTTCTGAGACATTTCTCTCATGGTGACTAATTCTGCCTGCTGATTACCTCTTCATTCTTCAAGGTACATTTCCAGTGCATCCCAGTAAAGTGGCTAACCAAACACAAGTTACATGCATGTTGATTCTTGTCAATGTGGGTTCTAACCAGATTAGTGGCTCCCTGGCCACCAGGTTTCCCTGTGAAAGTGCTTCACAGTTTGTTTCTATCTTATGACATATAAGGAATACAAATACAGTACAAATACTTGAAAGAGAACTTTGGGGAGTAAACTCAAAAATTCAAACAGTTATAAAATATCAAATGCATAGATCAATTAATTAAATGGAAAATACAGCTCTACTTTAGAGCTATAACAAGAAGCTAACATATGTGCTGTAAAAAATAATAAATGTAAACAGCAAAAAACTAAATTAAGGTTTAGTATGGAGAAATCTTTAGCACTTTGCACAGTCCTGAAACTGTGAATACCTACAATATACATGTAGGACTTTCCAGCATATAACTTAGAGTATTGACACAGAAATTATCACTGAGGAAAAGGGATGTCATATGCCACAGTGGGTTATATCAAAATACAAAGTTTGAAAAATCATGAGATATGTGATTTACAATTGGTAAATTTCTGTTTTTCTATTTAGTTAAATTAACAGTCTCGAACTCCCTCCCTTATAAAGACTTACTCCAGACTTTATAACAACACTTAGTTAATAGAAAAATTATTTGCCCCCAAATGAGAATATAAAACAACATTGTTGTACCAGGAGCCTGATTTGCTAGCAACTCCAATGGCTACATTAAGTTATTCCAAGCGTTGTCACACTGGTGTTTCCCTGCAAGAGAATCCCACAGAGGTTCCCAGCCCTAGGATCTCCCTCACCTGAGAACGTTTGGCTCTACTACCAATTTAATATACCAGAGTATATTAAATTCAGTTCCCTGGAAGCAAAGTACATGCTGTAGCCTAATAAAAAATTTTTGACTAAGGTACTATGTGGGAGTTGTACTCAAGGCATTCTTATTTGTAAAGGAAAGAGGAAAGCATTTAAGAATTATGAAGGAAACCAAGTGAAATGCTTCACTGAAAGCACTTGGATCTCAGAGCTAGCTCTTCCCCTTAAGAATAATCCTAATGCACATTAAGGTATCAAATATTTTTCATTTAAGTACTCAGTCGATATGATTTTTCAAGGTCAAGATCATTACAAATTCAAAGTCCCTCTACTCTTCTGAAGGCAAATGCTACTGAATGCTACAAAATCAGCAAACCAAATTAGCAACTCAACTAAGCTTCTTGATATAATGAAGATGGGCTATAAAACAGGATGTAACTTTTTTTTCTTTTAAAACTAAGTAATAGTATTATTCATAAATGATTATGGGCATTACTCCAAACTGTTCCTCTTTGCTCAGCCATTATTCTAGTCATATATCTTAAAAAACTGAAGACTTAGAATTACATGACAACAATGACAAACTCTCCCATCTGTCTTTCTGAGAGAGGAGGCTCCATCATCTCCTGAAGCAGAACACACCCGTGATTAGCCCAAGACTAAGAAATGGCTTCAAATCTGATGAGAGGCACTTTGATAATATGCCTCTTGCTCCCAGGGAAATAAATCTCAGAATTCTAGAAGAGAAAGCAGATTGAATATTTCATTTCTAAAAAGTGATCTGTGTTCAAACAAAATAAAAATAAGTAAATGGTGCTTATACTCCCTCTGGACAGAGAGAGTAAATATGGTAAACAAATGACTATACAATGGCATGATCAAGAAAGATTCCCACAGCCTTCCAAAGGAAAGGGCAGAATCTATGTAAATAGTGAAAGGGGTAAAAGTATTTAAGGGGGTGGGGTGAAGGTAAGAATCACTTGGTATGTTGAGAGAACAATGATCCTTAAGAATTTAAGGATCCTTAAGAGTTGATTTGGTACCACTCCTCCTACATCCAAATTTTTCTTGAAGAGCATATTACCAAGAAAGTATATATCTTAACCATAATTATTTTATTTTAAATGAGCTTAAATAAACTCTATTGCAAATAGGATTTGAATAGCTTGAAGATAAGAGCAGGTTTTGGTCCCTCACCTTTTGTGTCTGGGTGTACCATTAGCTTATACAAATTTGAAATATTAGGCTGATTTAAAAAAATTAAAAACATATCTATGGAATAAATTTATGTGACAGTTCTGGTTATGGGCCTTCATTTACAAGTAAAAAACAAGGATCTATGGATCATTAATTAAAACTAAGCAATTAAACAAAAATATTTGCCTGAGCTAAATAGGTTTAGAACATTATATTTTTGGTATGATTACATAAAATTGTATCATTTTATATAGGTGGATAATGATTACATATACTCCTTTGTATAGCTGAGAGAGCATTTACATTAAACTGTACCTTCTTCTCCAAAAGTCCGCTAATAGGCATCATATATAGGCCAGGCACGGTGGCTCATGCCTGTAATCCTAGCACTTTGGGAGGCCAAGGTTGGCGGATTACTTGAGGTCAGGAGTTCTAGACCAGCCTGGCCAACATGGTGAAACCCTGCCTCTACTAAAAATACAAAAATTAGTCAGAAATTGCTGGAACTCTGGAGGTGCAGGTCACAGTGAGCCAAGATTGTGCCACTGCACTCCAGCCTGGGCAACAGAGTGAGACTCCATCTCAAAAAAAAAAAAAAAAATAGGCACCACATAAACTCTTTCCAAGATTAACAAAACTTGATAAATTTGTCATTTTGGAGAAGTTTAGCATTTTTATTTCATATACTTGATAAACTGAGACTCAGTACATTCTTTGGACATTATATAACATAATCAATATTTGAATCTAGGTATAGAACTGGCTTGGTGGCTTGGTAACTTGTGCCCTGCCATTAGAAAGCACAGTCCATTTTAACAGCTCACTTTGCACCTGCCCTGGAATTATGCAGTCTGATTCATAGTTTCAGGAAGCTATTCAGTCCATAAAGGGATTTGGAATTGATAACTTCCTCACATATTTAAAGTCATTCTTTGGTCATATTCAAGTTGGTGATATTCATATTTTAATTTACACAATAAAAGTCTTTAATGTATATCAAGTATACCAAGGTGAGTTGCAAATTCCTGAATCTTAAGTCATGATTTATATTGTGCCAAAATTCTTGCTCATTGCAGAGGAAGAAGTGAACACATAAAGCTGCTATTACTATAGTTATTTGATTGGAGAGAGTGACATAACTAGAAATAATAGTCAGCTTCCCAGGAGTGCCCAAATGTATGAACTAAGATGTGGTAGTATAAAAAACCAAGGTGATCAAAAGGAGTTTCATTTCATGAAGGCTAGATGAACTGCAATTATATCTAGAAAAGAAAGTGACCACTCAAAATCAGTTTAAAAATAAAGGAATGGTCATCATGGAGAACTTGTCTTTATAGGTTAATTCCTTTGGACATTAGTAACTTAAAATATATGGAGGCTTGGCATGAAGGTCAAAGATGGCATGTTAAATCTTCAGGGCACACACATTTACACTAAAAAACACTTCTGTAACACTGTTTGAATCAACATTTCTGAACTTATTTGACCAGGGCATTGTCTTTATATATGCATAATACTGACATGTCTGTGAAGGACGCTTTTGGACTAGATGAGATAAAGAATGGTCTAAAAAGATGCTAAGTAAGGACTGACTCTGTCCTATGCTCATTGAGCTGCAAATCTGAGAGTTATCAGAATATTGCTTATGTAAGAGGCTGTCTTCTATTCAAGTAAACAATTGTAAATGGTGATCTGAGGATCATAATTCCTGGAGGCTTCAGTCTTATCAATTCTATGTAGAGATCAGGGGGTAAGGTGAGATTTTTCCTGATGGAACCAGTGAATACATTCCTTTTGAGAGAGAAATTCCTCTGTTGTGAGTCCCTTTACAACCCCTTTTGGGATAGGGGTGTGAAAAGGATACTTTCTAACACCTGACATATGGGAAACACTTGAAACAAATTCATTTAAGGATCTTTGAAATAAGCTCATGTGGTTGGGAGACATGGATCTGGACTCTGAATAATATCTGACAACATGTAAATAGTCTGCGAATGCTGGAGTCTGACTATCATCAAGGAAGGCTAGATACACTCTCCTCATCGGTTTGGAAGAGAAGGAAGAGGAGTGCTAACAGATTGTCTAGGAGAAGGATGCATGAGTGCTTCTCTGTGGACTACACCTGAACCATATAGGAGGGCCAGCATTCCATCTTGGGTCCTACCCAAGAGTGCCTCCTATCAGAATTTTACCTAAATAAAAAGGTAATAATTTAGCCAAAACTCAAAGAGCGCAAATCACCAAAGAAGCTGCACATTACTCATCCACTATGTAAAGCCATGCTATAAGATTAAATTGAAATTTAAACATATACTTTTCATAAAAAGTAAAATTTTTAAAAATAACATAATGTCCTTAAGACCTATCCTGGATTATACTGACTAAAAAATGAGTACAGAACTTTAGAACTAAACTTCTTGGCAGAAGTTGGTTTCTAGAGCTAAAATTTACTCTTTTAATACAAAAATTAGTCAGGCGTGGTGGCGGGTTCCTGTAATCCCAACTACTTGGGAGACTGAGGCAAGAGAATCATTTGAACCCTGAAGGTAGAGGTTGTAGTGAGCTGAGATCGCACCACTGCACTCCAGCCTGGGTGATAGAGACTCCATTTCAAAAAAAAAATTATATTCTTTTAATCAGCTGTTCCCGATTACATTGTTCCAAATGCCAGTAAATACCAAGGGGTTATACTAGTTTTCTTGTCCTCTATCAAGCACTTATAAGATCAAGAACTTCATGACTTGAATTATTACAAACATCATAACATCTTTGCATATAAATATCTATGATTCCATAAGTGAATACATTGAGTTTCGAAGTTAAACTTGGCTAATATAGGAAATTTAAAAACATAAACTTTGTGAACTTATTTAATATGCAATAAAATGCTAATCACTGCAATCCCGGAAGTTGAATATTTGTTTTCTTATTGAGAAAATGTATAGCAATGATGCAGACCAAAAAAAATAAAGGTGTGAAAGGGGCATTTTTATTAAAAGCAACATAAAATGAAAGAAAAGCAACAGTGTAAGAGAAACATCAGATATAGCATGATGTAGTCTTATCTTAAATCTCCATAAAATTAGCCCAAATTCCTTTAAGTATATAATTCTTAGTTAAATTCACCATTGTATAAAGTCTCTTCTTCCTTACTATGTTCTTTGTTCTTTCTAATTCATCTGGAGACTATTTAAAAATGAACCTCAAAGCAATTTTCATGGTTTATCTTTTCATTACTTCAGTAATAAAATGCCAGTTTGCTCACTGTAATAGCTAGTGGCAGTATAATTATATTCAAGGGAAATATCTAGGTTCCCTTTCTCGTATTGTGTGATTATAGTGTTGAAAACTTCTGTAAATAAAGCAGTAACTGAAAACTTCTTTGGCTGTTTTGAAAACAATTCTCAGACTAAGCTGTTATCACTCACCAAGAGAAATATTCTAGAGTCATTTTAATCATTACTTTCAGAAATGCCCTTTGGCAAGGTGCATGACTCTGTCAGGATCAACAAAGCCCCTACATTACACATTGTTCCATTAATTTAAAATATTCTTATTTATCTGTCAGAAAGCTACTAATGTTTGGTCAAGAATATTAGTACTGTCCAAATACCCTATATTTAGTCCTAGCCAAAGAAATTCTTCATGTGGGAAAAAAAAAATCCAATGAATAAATCATTGCCTATATTTACTTTTTCTCTCTCTTGTGAGAAAAGTTTAGAGCAGCAATCATTTTAATTAGCACATCGAGCATAAGAATGCATCATAGCAGTTGTTATATCCAGTTTTAAGACTGGAGAGTGTGGCGACTTATCTAGATATATGGGTAATATATGCTCAGCTAAGCATATGGATTGTAATATAAATTATGATTATAGATGAGGGGGGTACAGAGGGACATGCACAATAGCTGCCTGTCTCCACTTAATCAGCTAACATTTGTCTAACACATACGAGAGAAGGGTTTATTTTAACTATTGAAATATGATAGAAAATGAGCCATGATAACATCTTCTATCAGCTTTTTACATTTTGAAATATATAGCTATTTTTTCTGTAGATGCAAAGTCACATTTAAAAAAATTATTATTCAAAAGAGAAATGAGAAGCAAAAGATATGAGAACTATCTTGAAGAAACCTCAAAATATCAAAGAAGATTGTGTGTTTTTACTTTAAACATTTTATCTCATTTATTTTTTTTTTTTATAGAGGAGATGGTGTAGTTATCTTGAACACAATTCAATTTACTGGTTCAGGTTAGCTGGTTAAAGACATTGGACATAAATAAAACAAATTACCTTCTCTTGATACTGCCGCCTGGAAGAATCCAGAGACTGGATTAAAGCAGTGGCATGGCCGACAAACATGGCATAGCAGGTGGCACCGACGATCATGCTCAGCATGGTAATCCAGAGGTCAGACATGCTGACTGGGGCTTGGGCTCCATACCCAATGCACAGCATGTGACTCATAGCTTTGAAGAGGGCGTATGAATACTGCTTTCCCCAAGAATCATTCTGGAACATAAGAGAAAAAGAAAATTGACGGAGCCATTAGGATGGCAGAATGAAAAGTGAGTAGGACCTGTACACAGAAGCATTATAAAATACTGAATACTGGAAAAATCCTTACAATGGAGCATTTACAAATGTACTTCTCACTAACTGTGAATTAAATGATGATGTTTTTCAAATCTTTCTTACTATGATGAAGTGGAAACAGTCTGCTGTTACATGAGCTCTTTGTCAGTTTTAAGTTTGCTGTTTTTAAAACTAAAATTCCTTTTGGGACAATGGTATGCCATGTAATAATGCCAAGAATGAATGCTTTAAGATTTCAAGGAAATGTGGTCAAATAGCATTAATAATATATTTGCAAGCTATGAAATGCAGCAGACAGTATGACACATACAGGCCAAAGTACAGACATTTTTATCAAAACCATGAAGTTCAGATTTTAAAAATCCATATTGATATAGCTGTATAGTCCTTACCACTATAACTTTCCTTAAATAAAAATTTGAACAAATATATATTGGAAATACAGGTCTGATAAATGGAAAGACTTCCTTTAAGCCCTCTCTCGAAGTGACGTATATTGTAATTTGTGTCAGGATTGAAGACGGCTGAATCTTGCTGGCTTTTTATAAAATAATAAAATGAAGTAGGCAAAAGAACATCTTGGCTTATGTCCTGGGGAAAAAAATAGGAAATGCTGACTTCTGAGATTACTTATTAGTTGTAACTTCTGATGTCATTTCAAAAAAATTGCAAGCTCAATTTTTTAAAAATGCTGTCCAATGTACCTTATCTAATTTTTGTTAAAATTTAAATTACTTTTTGGATAAATTTTATTGAACTCCCTAATTCAAGTATTACATAATTTATAAAAGCCAAAGCAAAATGAAAATGAGGGGGCTCTGGTTCAAAATGCAGGAAAAAATGTTGTTAAATATAATAAAATATAAAGATTTTTCCTTTAAAACTACTTTATTATTTATAAAACCTAATGTGATAACAGTGATAAATGAGTAACAATATAAGCTTACAAATTTTAAAAATTAATATTTTAATGTCATAATTATATGTAATATCATAAATAATACTGTATTAATGTGATATTTGATTGATCATAAAATTTTTCTGGCTTATTTTTCTGAAATTCATTTCTTAGATTATCAAAATTTATACAATTATCAACTTTATTTTCAATGATTTAGTTGAAAATGACATTAGTTGCTCTTGGCTATTGCAAGATTACTTATTTTTAAATTTAAATTTGAATTTGAAATTTTACATATTTTTAAATTTAAAAATGATCTTTCTATTAATTCAAATGTTATTAAACCTATTAGGAGTATTTTACAGGCTGTGAGATTAGGGTCAACTTCTGATAATTTATTTAAAAATACATATTTGAGTACCTTTGGAGCTGATGATTTTCACAGAACAACTTTTCAATAAATATTTAACTTATCATGCCAATCAGTTTCATACCAATTTCACATAGAATTTAGTTTTTACATCTGAATTTATTTTTTAATTTAATTTTTTACTTTTAGGTAATTATAGATTTATATGTAAGTTATAAGAAATAATAGAGATTCTATGTACTCTTCACTCAGCTTCCCCAGAGGTAACATGCTGCAAACTATAGTATAGTTTCATAGCCAGGAAATTGACATTGATATAATGTACTCATTTCATTTATAGCTCAGTAATTTAAGTGTACTCATTTGTGTGCCTATATGTGTGTGTGTGTATTTACTTCTATGCAATTTTGTCACACGCGTAGGTTCATGTATTTATTACCACAGTCAAGACACAGAATAATTCCATCACAAGGGTCACTTATACTGCCTTTTATTGAATTGAATGTTAAATTTAAATGTATGCGAGGATGTTTTAGTGTTTTTCTGATATTTCCTGTAACTTGTCAAGACTGTGCAAAAAATTGAAAGTAGTTTCAAGATTTGCATATAATTTAAAATGCCCGTTTATATATTGTATTGCTATATTTTTAGTTACAAAGAAAGTTTGATTTAAAAATTATCTTCCTTGTTAATATTGGTTTAATTTAAAACTTCATATAAAAATAGTGTTACTTTCCATCAAATGTGAGCCTTAAATTTAATTTGTATTTCTAAGTTTATGGACATCTGCTGTGCAATTTTGCAGCAGCTTTCAAAACCGGACATTGTAAACACTGAAGAATTCTAATGACTTTCTAAAGTGCTTACTGCCATGCCCATGTGTAAACATTTATTTTGTAATAATTTATTTACAAAGCTTACTGCCTGAGTGCCATGGGTATTGTCTTGGAATTTAGGTGGGAGATTTAATATCTGTGTAGATACTACAGGGATGATCCCTTGGGACTGATGAGCAAGCTGTCTACTCACCATGGGTGTTCTCCCTGCCTGCCTGGGTAGCCACTTTCATCTCTCACAACTGCCTTTGTTGCTGATGCTTCTCCTGCTGCTACAGATAGTCACTCCTAATCTGGGCCCAGTCCTAGTTTGGCCACATCAGGGACACATAGCATCTAGACTGCTGAGTAATGCATATGCTGCCTTGCTGCTAGGCCAGTTGCATGTCTCCTGTGCCTACAGGCCTGAATCTGTGTGTGTGATGCTGCCATCCTGCAGCTCTGCTGCTCATGTTCACACCCTGTTGTCCTAGTGGACTTCACTTACAAAACGTAAGTTCAAAGATAAAATTATTAAGAGTTTCAAGATGGCGGGAGCAGAACATTAAACCAAGCACAGGGTTCTTTTGACAGTGAGGGGCCCTGTGCAACTTCAAGGTCACATATCAATGAAGCCAAACCTGCATTTGTCAAATTAACTCTTAAATTATCATAAACTTTTCAAGCTATTTTATTTTGAATAGATATGGGTAGTTTTGTTTGTTGTTAATAGGGTTTTCCAACATCAAATTTGTAGATTTAAACAATAAAACAGAAGACTTAAAAGCCCAGTCTTATAAACCTTGGAACTGCACATAGCTGCTAAAAAATAAAGAAAATAACTAGCCCCATTTAGCTGAAAGGATTAAGGTTCTTGAAGTGAAATTCACTATTATTTAATTATAATAAAAGTCCTGCTCATATTAAATTATCCTCTCTATATATGTATTTTCACACAAGTAAAAAATAAGATTTAATTTTAACCCAAGAAAATTACTTGTATGTCATAATATTTTAATATGTACATAGTATAATAAACTCATGCAAAAACTCTTATTTTGGAGAATAAGCAAATTTATACTTTATTTTATAAGCGAAAATGTATAATACTCAGAAATACATCTAAGATTTCCAAAATTCTAGATGGTCCATGAACAAGAAATGGTATATTTACATTTACTAAAATGTAAAATCTAATTCAAGATTTCCTTTCTCCACATAAGGGCACAGAGAAGGTATATTGTTAAAGCATCTTGAGGTATTTAGATAAAATGGAAATAATAAAAAGTTCAATGGGGTGTCGAGTGGAGACTACACTTTAATTCTATTGGTATTGTTTATTTCTTTTTGTATGAATGGAGGCAGGGTATGGAGCTGGAAAAGAAAGTTTAATTCAGTTTTTCAAAATAATGCAGCTTTGTCCATTTTCATTTATCTCACTAGAGACACAAAACACACACCTGCATATACATGCTCTTAAATGACTTGAAATAAATATATATTAAAAATGCTTTTTTTTTTTTTTTTTTTGAGATGGAGTTTCACTCTTGTTGCCCAGGCTGGAGTGCAATGGCGCAATCTCAGCTCACTGCAACCTCTGCCTCCTGTGTTCAAGTGATTCTTTTGCCTCAGCCTCCAGAGTAGCTGGGATTAGTGCCACTGTGCCCAGCTAATTTTTGCATTTTTAGTAGAGACAGGGTTTCACCATGTTGGTCATACTGGTCTCGAACTCTGCGAACTCAAATTCCATCACCTCAGGCGATCCATCTGCCTTGGCTTCATAAAGTGCTGGGATTACAGGCATGAGCCACTGTGCCCAGCCTAAAAATGCTTTCTTATTTTTAAAAATCATGAGCAACTTTTCTATTTTCCATTCTTCCCAAGTTTCCATTCCTCTTTCTCTACCTACATTTCCCCAAAATCAGGTATGGATCATTCTGTACCTTTTTCCATGTTCATATAATCACACACACACATGCACATACACACATCCATGATTCTGGCTTTTTTTCCCACAAAAATGAATCCTATTATATATGCTCTTATTGTTGTTATCACATATAAAATGCCTCTAAATAATCTGTTGTTCATATAACTATGTAATAGTTTGTTGATCATACCATAGTTAATTCACTCATTTTTTCCATTGTTCTCCAGCTTTTGCCACTACAAACTATTCTTTAATAAAAAACTTTATCCATATATCTTTTCTTTCTATCAATAACACTCCCAAGAGTGTGATTGTTGGTTCAAAAAGTAAGATTTTCAGTTTGATTTTAAAATATATTGCCAGATTGATTCAAAAGGCAGTACCTTTTCCAAACAATGTGTAAAAATATACTGTATCACCTTATGCAGTGAGAAATAATAACCCATTGTTACTTTTATTAGCATTTCCCTAGCCAAGGAATTTGAGAAGGCATTCATGTATTTATTTACCAAATGGGCTTGCTCATCTCTAATGAAATTTTTTTTCCTTATTAATTTGCAATGCCTCCTTGAAGACTGGATATCACCCCTTTAACTGATATGTGCTATAAATATTTATTCCTAATTTATCATTTGCTTATTGACCTTCTTATCATATAATTTCTCATATAAATATTTCAATTAGTTTATGTAGGAAAATTAAATCTGTAAGTTCCTTGGCAGCTGCTGGATTTCTCATAATGATTAAAAAGGTATCTCTAAATAAGATTATTCCTATGTCCTGAATGTTTTTTCAGATTATTGTATTTTTTATATTTACTTATACTTACATGTGTTACCTAGAGACAGGTTTTTTTTTTTTGTATATAGAAAAGTTCACATTTTCGTTATTCTAAATAAATGGATTGTCTTTTGTGCCAGTATATAACTTTTAATAAATCAACAGGTCTCCATATAGAGAAAAATATCTCTTTTATTATATATTATTTCTATAAAAATGGTATTTGTGTCTGGGCTCAATATTTTGTTTCACTGCTCTGTTTAGCCACTTTTATACTGAGTTTTAATTAAACAAGGTTTAATTAAACAAGGTCCTTGTTTAAAAAACAAGGACCATCTCAATTCCAACAGGGGTTTAAACTGAACTACTATGTGAGGGAATTTGAGTAAGACCATGGGTCATGCAGGTAAAAATCTAAAACATGAAGTTTGATGTGGAATAGGAGTATTTGGAGGCTGAGAAAAGTTACCAAACCCCATAGTATGTGTGTGTACATATATAAAATTTTAGCCAGTCTAAATTGTAGAGAAGAAACAGGAGGAAATGAGGAACATACCAGAAATATGAGAGAATAGGGAACATACCAGGAAACACAGTGATGACCAGAGTCTGAGTCCTTAAAACATTTTCAGTACAAAACGGGAAGCCAATGAAAAATTTTGAGCAGAGAATGATATGATCTAAACTGTATTATAGGAAGATTGATCAGGCAGAATTGTAGAGTGCTAGTTCTTAACTAAGGATGATTTTACGACTTAGGAGACATTTGGCAACATACAGCATCTGCAGACATTTTAGTTTTCATAACTGGCAGAAGTGCTATTAATATCTAAAGGGTAGAGGCCAGTGATGCTGTTAAAAATTCTGCAGTTCAGAGGAGACTCCCTCTCCTGCCTCACAACAAAAAATTGGGTGGTCCAAAATATCAGCTCTGGTGAGGCTGAAAAATCCTGAGGTAGAGGAAGGATGTAATAAGGACCAAATACAGAAGTCAGTATAAATGTTATTACAAGTTTATGAGAAGTGAAATGAGAACTTAAATAATATAAAAGTATAAAGCAACAACAATAACAATTTTGAGAAGATAGTATCTACAGAATGTAGAATACTAGGGATTCATGGAAAATTCAGAAGGATTAATGAAATATAGGCTTTCTCTCTCTCTCTCTCTCTCCCCCTTCCTCTTTCTTTCCTTCTTTCTTCCTTTCCTTTCCTTTCTTTCCTTTCTTCCTTCCTTCCTTCCTTCCTTCCTTCCTTCCTTCCTCTCCTTCCTTCCTCTCCTTCCTTCCCTCCCTCCCTCCTTTTCTTTTCTTTCTTTCATCTCACTCTTTTATGCAAGCTGGAATCCAGTGGCATAACCATAGTTCATAGAATTTGAGCTGCAACCTCAAATTCCTGGGCTCCAGCAATCCCATATCAGCCTTCTGGGTAGCTGGGACTACAGGCATAAGCCACTGTACGTGGTCCTTAGGCTATTCTTCATGAAGAGTGAATGATTAGGCATAAGGATCTTCTCTGTTACTCTACAAGGCCAATATTGCTTTCTTTAGACACTGAATTTTGTCTACACACATTGCTTGTGTTTGCAAGGGCCAAGTGAACCATAACAAAGGAAAGTGAGCATTTAAGTAGCAGATTCTGAGGCTGGTGTTGAAAGAATTCCAGGTAGAGGAATGATATCCTAACCCCTCCCCCACCATACCTACATTATCATTAAAATCCCAGGAAGAAAGTGCTTGTATGAGTCCATTCTCAGGCTGCTAATAAAGATATACCCGAGACTGGGTAATTTATAAAAGAAAGTGGTTTAATTGACTCAGTTCAGCATGGCTGGGGATGCCTCAGGAAACATAACCATGGCAGAAGGGGAAGCAAACACGCCCTTCTTCACAGGGTGGCAGGAAAGAGAAATGCCTGGCAAAAGGGAAAACGGTCCCTTATAAAACCATCAGATCTGGTGAGAACTCACTCACTATCATGAGAACAGCAGCATAGGGATAAATCCGCCACCATGATTCAATCACCTCCCACCGGGTTCCTCCCACAACATGTGGGATTATGAGAACTACAATTCAAGATGAGATTTTGGTGGGGACACAGCCAAACCATATCAGGGCTCAAGGAGAAAAAATAGATTGACTGTGATAAAACACACACAAAATGTTATCCTTATAAGCAGTATATTATAAATCAGGTACATGGTTCTAAACTGTTCAAAGCACCAATTATTATGTTAAACTAGTTTAATCATGAGTACTATTCTTACCATCATTCGACAAATAATGACACTGAAGCAGAGAACCTAAGTGACTTGCCCAGGGTTAAAATTTTGTAAGTGGAAGATTCAGTGTTTTCAACCCATGCAGTCTCCTTCTAGGGACCACAGTATTATTACATTATACTGCACTCATTTTTATAAGCCTACAAAAGTCATAGTTTTTTTTCCCCCTTCGGGCATTCTGTTTGCCTTATTTTAATCCACTACCATTGAATGACGGCTTGAATGGGAGATTTAGGCTATCATCTGAGAAAGTTTTGTGAAAATCTAGGAATACTTGTAATCTCATTCTGCCTTTTTTCTTGTGTTACATGGTTATTCCTTTTTTGTCTTGTAAAGATGACTGTATTATATTTTAGTGTACATTACTAATATGGTATTATATGCAAATGGGAGACTGTATACTCAAAGTGCTTTACCATACAGTCCAAATATGCCCAATTTCATATAATCTGAATCCCACGGACAATAAGCAAATAAAATATAAGGGAACTGCTTCAATTGAGGTTTATCTTGTTTTCATTTTAGGTAATAATGTACCAACAAATTGTTCCTTTTAGATTATATTTTTGTTATTAAAAGTGTTCACTTAGTTAATCACTTCACTGAGGCATCACTGAAAATAATTTTTTTTGAGGAAAAGATATTGAGTCAAATTAATGGGAACATAGTAAGTACCTTTGCTTATCCCACGTGAGAAATTTCTCTTAGTAATAATGCATTTTGAGCTTTCTATAGGCCTGAATGAAAATACTTTCTAGTCATCCTGTCCATATTGTTACTAAATTTAGGGAGTCAGGATGAAGGGCTATTTGCAAAAAAAAAAAAAAACAAAAAAGAAAAAAGAAAAAAGAAAGAAAAAGGAATATTTACTGTCCCGTGTCCTAGACCTCCTGACATAATACATTCAATTCAAACTTAGCCACTCAGTAGCCTGCCATGGGAACAAAAGCTCTCCAGTCCACCAGCTTTCACATGAGCTGAAATGTATTTAATTTAGGGGGCCAAAACTTTCCATTATTGAATATCAGAATTAATTTTTCTTTATTATTTGCAAGCAAATACAAGTATAAATGTGTTAAGTAGGTAAAATCTTAGGAAAATCTAAAATATGGCACTCAGAGACTCTGAAGTGCACAAACCAACTGCTAAAATATTGAAGAATCAATGGATAATAAAGAGGTGAAATTAGAAAGCCACGAGTAGAGTATAAATTCTTCAGAGCTAGGCTACAGAATGTTGATCAGCATGTCTATTTTTTTCCTGAAGTCATTGCATAAACATATCATTTTTATCAATTTTGGAAATGCCAATCAGATAGAAAGTTGCATTTAAAAGTTCTTAAGGAAAAGAATATAGTGTAGCATAATTCATTTGCAGTCATAAGAAGTATAACAGGTCATCCGTTTCAAAAAGAGTGTGTTTACTTGAATACACCATAATTTTATTATCTGTGTACAGTTGGTCTTTGAACAAATGCAGGCGTTAAGGATGCCAACCCTGGGCATGGAATGACTTTTGACTTAATTAATCAATTAATCAATTATTTCGAGACAGGGTCTTGCTCTCTTCCCTAGGCTGGAGTACATTGGCACAACTATAGTTCACTGCAGCTGGAACTTCTAGGCTCAAGTGACCCTCCTGCTTCAACCTCCTGAGTAGCTAGGACTATACATGCACACCACCATGACCAGCTTATGTTTAAAATTTTTATAGAGATAAGGTCTTGCTATGTTGCTGAAGCTGGTTTCAAACTCCTGGCTTGAAGCAATCTTCATGGCCCTGCCTCCCAAAGTGCTGGGATTATAGGGGTGAGCCACTTTGCCCGGCGTATTTTTCTTATAGATAGTGCTATGATCTGCACAAAAAAATTTGTACCTCTGATAACAACCTTTTGCCTTATAAGAGGGTACAGTTTTTAACAGTAAAATATAGAAGTATTGCATAACTAAATTGTTGTTGCCATGAAGAGTGATGTCTGATTATTTTGAGAGTTCATTCTCAACTTGTTCCGTGGTCAATTAATCGCTCAAGTTCTAAGTGTACTTTTTCTTGCTTCAAGAATGATGATAAAATACAAAATTTGCATTAAGTAGACTTATAAATTAAAATTTAGCGATGCTTGATATCACAGATTTTTTTCATATTTTCTTTGATATTGGTACATTATTTTAAAAATAAAAATTAAACAAATCAATGCATTATTTTAAATTTGACTTGTTCATTCATCCAATTTTTTATACTAAGAGTTCATTAGTACTATTTATAAAACAGCCCCCAAATTTGACATTACTTAAATATTTTAAGTGTGATGTTTCAATTACAATTAGCTTTTCAAGCAAATCAAATATTTCTATGGGGTACCTCTTTGTTAACATAAATAAATATAAGCAAACATATTTTACATATGTTTATATATAAGTATTAGTGAATAAATTTTATGTGTATGCAAGCATATATACATTAATGTAAAGCCACCATAGAAGAAATCAGCATACACTGAGGACTTATTTATTGCAAGGTACTATTATAACATCATCTCATTGCTCTTCTTAACAGTGAAACCTAACTTGATATTGTTATTATGGATTGGAAATGCAAACGTTGGAAAAATTAAATAACTTGCTTTAGTTCACACACTTGTAGGTGCCACATCTGGAATTCAGTCACAGATCTGTCTGAACCACACTATAAACTCTCTTCATTCCAAAGACCATAGCCCTTTATGTCATAACCCTTTATATGAGTAAAATTCATGATAATTATAACATAGGATTTTCAGGCATTTTAAGAACATAACCATAACAGAGAAATTCTTTAAACTATGTTTCTTCTCAACCACCAAAAGAGAGCCTCTATTATACCTCAAGGACATTTAGAGAAAAATTATCTAAGGTTTTCATTAGAGAAAAACACTGAGGTAAAATTTCCTGGAGAGTGTGAGGTCAGTGAAGATAGTTTGACCTTAAAATTGTACTTTAGTTTTATATTTTCCTATTAGTCAAAAACTTTTAATGAATTCTTCTTTCCACCTAACCCCAAAGCCTGGGATCAAGCAATCTATACAGTTATCTGATAGGAACAGTCCTCTAGAAGAAAATCCTTGCCCGAGGCTCAGCACTCCAGAGTATGAAAGGTGCAGATGGCACACGGTGACAGGTTCAATCTGAAACACTAAGTGATGTGCTTTCACCCAACACCTGGACAAAGTAAAATAAGTACAATCATGCACCACATAATGATGTTTCAGTTAATGATGGACCGTACATTCAGCAGTGGTCCTATAAGAAGATGATAATGGAGCTGAAAAATTCCTATCTCCTAGTGATCCTGTAGCTATCATAATGTCATAGCCCAATGCGTCACTCATCTGCTTGTGGCAATGTGGTGTAAACAAACCTACTCCACTACCAGTCATATAAAAGTATAGCATATATGATTATGTATGGTATATAATACTTGAAAATGATAATAAACAACTATGTTATGAGTTTACATATTTAGTATACTACCTTTTTATTGTTATTGTATTCTTTCAACTTATACAAAAATAAAGCTACTTGTAAACAACCTCAGGTATGTTCTTCAGGAGGCATCCCAGAGAGGCTTTTTATTTTTATTTTTTTAGACAGAGTCTCACTCTTGTTCCACAGGCTGGAGTGCAGTGGTGCGATCTTGGCTCACTGCAACCTCCGCCTCCCTGGCTCAAGTGATTCTCCTGCCTCAGCCTCCCAAGTAGCTGGGATTACAGGCACCCACCAGCATGCCTGGCTAACTTTTTGTATCTTTAGTAGAGATGGTGTTTTACCACTGGTCTCAAACTCCTGACCTCAGGTGATCTACCCGCTTCAGCCTCCTAAAGTGCTGAGATTACAAGCATGAGCCACCATGCCCGGCCCAGAAGAGGCATTTTTATCATAGGAGTTGACAACATTTTGCATGCTACTGCTCCTGAAGACATTCCAGTGGAACAAGGTGTGATGGTAGAAGACAGTGATACTGATGATCCTGACCCTGTGTAAGCCTAGGCTTATGTGTGTGCTTGTGTCTTAGTTTTTAACCAAAAGTTTTAAAAGTAAAGAAAAATTCAAATAGAAAAAAATCATATAGAATATAAGTACAGAGAAAGAAAATATTTTTATACAGTTGTACAATGTGCTTGTGTCTTAAGCTAAGTGTTACTATAAAAAAAGTCAAAAACATAAAAATAAAAACATTATAAAGTAAAAAAAAGTTAGAATAAACTAAGGTTAATTTATTATTAAAGAAAATCTTAAAAATAAATTTAGTGTAGCCTAAGTATACAGTGTTTATAAAGTCTACAGTAGTGTACAGTAATGTCCTAGGCCTTCACATTGACTTACTACTCCCTGACTCACCCAGAGCAGCTTTCAGTCATGCAAGCTCTATTCACGATGTACCATCTTTTATCTTTCACATTGTTATACCATCTTTTATTTTGTATACTGTATTTTTGCTATACCTTTTCTATGTTTAGATACACCAACACTTATTGTGTTACCAATGCCTACAGTATTCAGTACAGTCAACATGCTGTAGAGGTTTGCTGCCTAGGAGCAATAGGCCATACCATATAGCCTAGGTGTGTAGTAGGCTATATTGTCTAGGTTTGTGTAAGTACCATCTATGATGTTTTCACAATGATAATATTGCCTAAGGATATACTTCTCAGAGTGTTTCTTCATCTTTCTAATGACAGGAATGACATTACATTGCTAAGTACTATTAATGTGCACGTTTAAATTAATTTCATGAACTTTCACCAAGCAGCTTTACAATGATGATTCTCAAATTAGTAGAACATCTCTTTTATGGCATTCTTGAAGTGTTTAATGCTGCTGTTTTGAGGTTTGAGCACACTGGAGTGTTAAAAACTACTAACAAAGTGAAATTAAAGTGAAAACAAAAAACAATGTATATATTTTTGTGCTAGGCTCAAGTTTCTGCTCTTTATAAACAAAGTAGTTGCCTAATGCATTAAACAAGCAGAAGAGTTAAGAATGTCTTTGATCATATGTGTAGTCTTTGGGTGTTTATGTCGGTTATCAGATCATAAAATTTATTAAATATGCATTTTTGGTATATGGAATTCTCTTACCATATATGAGAGTAAGGCATTAGATTTTATTTCTAGATAATTTGCATATATTTCAATTTATATGATAGATGGTACAATGTGGAAAGAATTTGGACTTTTTATGATAATTAAACAAGAGACTATATAAAAGGCTGTTATATTAACAAGCTCTATACAAAAGAGCTAATAAATAATAAGCTTTCTTGTTTTCCAACTGAAAGAGTTTTGTAAATGAGGGGATAAATTTCTTACTGGTGTGTGTGTTTTAATGGAAAAATATGTTCATAGCACATTTTGCTATGAGTAACAATTCTAACCTCTTTGCAAATACATAAACATGAAAAATTTATTAAAATCTAATGCTTAGAGATAGGCATAACTAAAATATAGACAAACTTAAACTATAGAGAAAGGAAATGTGTATGCTGATAAGCAGCTTACATAGTAATTGGTTATTCATATTGAGGTAAAAAAGAGCTTTCCCATTATCTCAAAAATCATGCTCTCACCTTTACAGATTCTAAAATTCCATCTTAGTAATGGTAGAATTTACCCTTAACACTTCACATGTCCATGCAATTTTGATGACATGGTGCAAACATCTCTGATTTTTTTCTTCCACCTGGATTTACTACTGGGTTGGGGTTCCCACTACCAGACATAAGAAAGGATAGTACAATAAAATAAAATAGTGGCACATTAAACATTTTTTATGGTAGATTGACTTTTATCCATCAATTCATAGAAAGTTAGAATTGTAAGGGATCTGTACAACAATTTATCCTTTTTATAAGCACACTGAATTTCAGAATCTCCATGATTATAAGATCAAAATACATAAATAAATAATTAAATATATTCAGATTACCCAACTTTATTCAAATCTAGTATGTAAGGAACAATACATCTTAAGGTCATGGAAAACATTAAGTTACTTGCCCAAGGTCTGATCTGGTTTGTCTAAGAATTAAAAAACAAAACAAAAACAAAACAAACAAAAGATACAAACTCATGTCTGATGTGCTTGCAAGTATTATTTTCATAATCATAATACTGACCATAGCACAACTAACAATAGCAGAAACATGAGTACAGTTTACATAGATCTCTTACAAGGAAATTAATAGACATGGCGATTATCACAAGAGCCTTATGGTAGCAAGAACAGTCTTTATTATCTTCATTTACTGATGTGGATAAAGTTCAGAGTTTCATTCAGTAGCCTATTGGGTCATGATAGCTAGCAGTATCTCTCTACTGGATCTCTAGGCTGCTGATTGCAGATATAGTGCTTGCAAATCTAATTATTATTATAATCTATTTAGTAAAATGATGAAGATACTATGATCTGTATTGTCCAATATTTCCATAGAGTTATCTATTTCAGGCAAAAGTACTCTTATGAGATCTGTAGCTAATCAAATTATATAGAGAACCATTCTCCTATGCTAAAGTTATTTTAATGACACATTTAGAACATGAATGAAGTCAGTTAAAACTACTCCCTTACTTTATTAAAAAAGTATTTTTAAAAGTCATATTCTTATTTACAGCTAAGTTATAATTACATAACTCAGCAACAATGCATGTTCCTCAACTCTAAAGGCATGACTTTAAATTGCAAACAAATAAATAAAGCTTCAATTACAAGTAATGCTAGAACTTTGTTTATTGATTATGAAATATAACAAGATAAGCCTAGGAAATCCCCTGCTGTGTAAGGCTGTGTAAAAAGGCAGAAAGTATTAAGCACTTAAAGCTATTTTTAGAAGCCTAATTCCCAACTTAAATTCTTATCCTATGTTGCGTATTCAGTGTGTTCTTAGTATGAAAGGCTTCTGTGTCAGTTACCCATCTGAGAGAACATTTAGCATTGACGTCTAAATCCACATAAGCTGTATACAAGTGTAAGTTTTATCATGTGTAGACTCCTTGATCTCACAGACAACTTCACAGAGAATTCAAATACCAAATAGTATTTAAGAGAGGCAAAACACAACTTCTTAGATCAACATAATCAAGCTAAATACCCTTTTACTAGCACTCATAAAGGTTAAATCTCTAGAGAATCACTTGTCTCTGATAAATCAATTCTCCACTCACATTACATTTGAGTGTCTCTGTGTGTGTACATTGGGGTGAGGGCATGAGGAAAGGTGGGGGAGAGAGAGAGAGAGAGACTGAGAGATACAGATTTCTTTTCAAGGCCCAGATTATTCTCTCTCAGGCATATCTCTCAATTCAGATGTAGACTGATTTGGAAATCTGTTAGCAAACAAGCACAGAGAAAAGAGTATTTGAAACAATCTGTTTTATTTTCCCTCTCTTTCTTTTAACTTCTGTTTTGTTTTTTTCTTTTTTATTCTACCCAGTTACAAGACTAAACCAATGGTGATTCAGGCATAATTCCTATTTCTGATGAGCTCCTTTCAATTATCTAAAATCAGGAAAAAAATGCATATTCAACCATAGTATTACTATCCAAAGAAAATAAAGTGAAGCAGGGCCCCTTTAAAATTTAGTGCATTCCATTTGAAATCACGCTCATGAGGATATTCTAGCTAATTTTTATGGCACAGAGAAGAAAATGAAGGTTATTTTACCTTTAGGAAATAAGTCATTTTTACTGCATTTCTGAATGATAAAAACATTAAGAAAAAGGCAAATGCAATATTATAATCCATTTATGAGGTTTCTGTTTTCAGGAATGGAGAAGAAATGGGCAAAATAATTAAATAGACCCAGAAATGGAGCATCCCTGACTCCTTCGGTAGAACTCTTATTTGCTTCAAATCCTAATATTACTTAATGCCAACACGTCCCACAATTCTGAGTACTTTGGGTATGAAGCATGATTACTGGCGATTTTTGAAGGGAGTACACCACTTAGTGCAATCCCTGTAGAAGAGTGAATTATAATTTAATCAAGCAGAATGCCAAGTTTGCCACAAATTGGCAGACTAACTTTAAGGAATATATCCAGACAGATCGTAAAGGTGTCTTGCCTTAACCTCCTCCAATGTGGAGGGAAACAACAGTATGGCTTACCGACAAAGCAAGAGAATACCTTAATAATTATCAGCATACATTTCTTAGTCAACAGGGACTGTTCAGGAAAGGAAGTAAACATTCAAAGCTTAATGATTTCTCTTGTGCATAGCTTCTGTGACTCATGCCAGATTTTCCTGAGCTAGTTCTAAAATGATTTATCTGCTTCAGTGAGTTAAAAGCATTTCATCTTCACTTTTCTTTGGGCACTAGCAATAAAGGTTAACAAAGTCATCTGCGTATATTGAGGTGTGGGTATCTGTGTATATCTACCCCAGGCTGGCCTAGAAGAAGTGTAGGATTGTGGTCTCCTTTATGTACAACCAAATGTGGTAGCACTGTACCTCCAGGTTCTACGGATAGTGGAGCCGGGAACAGTGTAAGCCTCAGGGAGACAACTGCAATCACACTGCAGATGAGGTTTGGGAGGATAGTACGTAATTCTCTGATCACAGAAAAAAAGACAAAGAATAACCTACTCAGAAATCTCTCCCATATCTTCTTCTGAGAGGCTTGAAATTACCTCTCTTAAACTTCTCTCTATTTACATAAGAAAGTAAAATCAATGGCAATGTCTCTGGAAGGCTGTTATTTGAATGCGTGTATGTTGCATTTAAGTCAGTATTCAAATAGCCTCCTTCCATGGCCTGGAGGTTGTATAGTTTGCCCCAGTAGGGTTCAGGTTGATCCCCAAGAGGCTGGAACTGGGTGAGCATGGATTCACAAAGGATGAAGAGAGCAAGAGGATCATCTCATAAGAAATTATTTTGGGGATGAAAAGAACTGAATAGCATAAAAGTTAATAAAAATGGCAGAGGTAGGACCCTCCAATTAAAAGGAGAACAAGTTAGAGTGAATATGTATCAAGCACATAAGATGGCATGCAGAAAGATTGCTATTAGTTTGGAACATTCTTGGCTTGCCTTTGCCACCTATTGAAAATGCAGTGTCTGGTTAAAATGGGGAACGATTCAGAGGGTTCTTTTTATTCTCTAATCGATTATGGTGAAGTGACATGCTAGATTAGTGGTAAGTCACCTTAGAAAGTTGCCTAAGGACAAAAAATAACATACATACAATTCCATTTGGGGAATAGAAAGTTTTACAGAAACTTAGAGTAGGAAATAGCTAACTCACAAGAGGTTAAATCCCAGAACATTTATTATTCACAATGAATGTGAGATCCAAGCAAAGGAACAGAGTATCAAAATAAGTCAGGAATAAAAAAATAAATATTTTAATTTCAGAAATTTTTTATAATTTACCTGACATCAACACTGTTGAGATACAGTATCATTTTGCCAGAAGAGGTAAATGTATTGACATTCTTTGCAAACCAGTTGGTGCCTTGAGAGAATAAATAATAGCAATACGGTTATTATTAGTCAGCCCCACACATTGATAATGACATAGCTGACTGATGATTCCAATTATACATGCCAATTTGAGGATATTCAGATTTGTTTTTGGTTATGTATTTTTCCATAGTTTGTTAGCTACACCATGCAGGAGCAAATTGCATAAGTAAGATGGGTGGGCTGTCAACAAACTTTAGGTTGAAAACTTTCAGAGTTAGAAATGAAAAAGGGGAAGAATATTCAGTATTTTAAATGGCAATCAATAATCACAAGGATATGAAGGGGCAGGAAAACTTGGTTAAAGTAGTGATCTTGATAACATTAGCCATATAGGAAAATTTTTATTTTAGAATGCACTATGACATTTCCAAAGCAAATGCAATAAGGAATCAAGATGTTTTCAAAGATAATAATCTACTGCTTGGCTGAAATATTGAAAAAAATAGATTCATAATAAATTATCTTTTTTTAGGAAACTAAATGATCAACAATATCTGTATGAACATACAATACAAAAATTAAAGGCAATCTTAAAGCAGGATTCACATATTTTGAAGCTCAACAAATTGTTGCCAAAGTTTAAGAAAAAACAGTAAATATCTGAACTTTGCAGCATACCATAGATATTAATAAATTAGACCATGGGAAAAAGAAAAACAGTTTCAGAAAGCAAATCTTTATGGCCAATTCACCAATATTAGCCTATCATAACATAAATCTGAAAGCGTCACAGGGACTCTGAGCTACCACTCAATAGACTAAGCAGGAGAAAATCTTACATAGTCTTACTATTGAGTGAACTATCACAGGTCTCACTCCAATGCCATCTTAGTTATTTGTTAATCTTGTCTCCCACCTCCATGCCTCACCTTCCCATAAAACAATCAACAGACTAAAAACAAACCTGGGTTACTCTCAATTATTTAGGTGAACAGAGTTGAATATGATTCATCTAAAAAAGAGGCCTCTCTCTTGACTTCTTATCTTATCTATCTGGAGACATTTGTCTCTACTCAGCTTTACACAGACATCCCAAATCTGTGTGTCCAAACTGAATTCATTTAACCTGAGTATGCTGCTGATAAAACATGTTTTCCCTGAATCCCTAGATGAGGATTCCCTGAATCCTCTTTTCTCCACTGGGTGGATCCAGAGCTTCTAGACAGAAGAACAACTAAACAGTATCTGCTTCTACTGTTACCATTCAAATACTAAATAGTTACCAGGCTAGCAGCCTGGAGAGTGCATACTTATCAAAAACAACCAATCAAACATACACAAATGACAATTAAAAAGAATCTTTCTTTTGTCCCATCTCTTTACAATACACAGGTTCCCATTCCTGCCTAGTGCTTATCTCAGGGCAGTCTTATGGTATCACTTGATTTGAGACTATCTTAGGCCCTAGGTTACTTCTATTATTATATATTTGCCATATGTAAAATGACTTGGCATCCTTAAGAACTATGCTTGTCTTTTGTGCATTTCTTCCTTGTGACCCTTAATAATTCTGAGGTCAGTTGTTTACTTTCCAAGGTTTTGTTAAAACCAAATTACACTTCTGTACACTATGTCATAATTAGATATCATCCTGTCATATCTTGTAAGCAGTGGTTAATGTTAAACTTAACCACCTGTTCTTTCACCAACCTTGGACTTTGATTCTGCCTCTTTTATTTCTAGGACTACATAAGACTTTATCATGATTTTACTTTGCTCTGAAATTGAAAAATATAGCAGTTATTTGTTTTAATGAAAAAAATGTTTTTTTCTTCTATTTTTTCTTTTCTAGATTAATACAAATTTTAATAATTTGCCATCTCAATTTAACTCCCTTTCAGTCCATTCTTCAAAGCATCTAGTTACAAGTCAAATCATGCCACTCCCATGCTTAAAGTTTCCTCATAGTTTCAAGAGTAAGTTCAACCTCTCATGAGAATCACAAAAACTTGGTCATGATGTATCCCCTGCATCTCTCTTGAGCAATACTGCTTAACTTTCCTAAGCCTTATAACAAAACCTAAGATTGTACTCCTGCCACCCTGAACTACTTGCAGTTCCCCAAACAAGCCAATTCATTATGTGCCATGCTTTTATACAGGTAGTTTTCTCTGACTGAGTGTGTTTTCTGGTCTCCTTTCTCTTTGTCTGGACACTTGTAACAGTGTTTCAAGATGCAGCTCATTTTGTAACTTTCTCAAAGAATGCCTTCATCCCTTCAATTCAGCCTTCCCAGCCTGGTTCAGCTTCTTGTCTAAATGGCCACAGCACTTGTGCTTCCATTTATCATGTGATTGCTGTACCGTCTGTTTATTTGTTTGCCTGCACCAGTATAACCAAAGTTTCCTAAGGGCATAGACCATGTCCTAAACATCTTTGTATCCCAGACATTTAGCAGAGTGATTGATATGAGTGGTATCTAGGAAAAATATTCAACTAACTTAATAACGGTATACAAATGTTATCCTGTTTGATAATGTTACCACAACTACCTTAAGTTATGTTGTAAGTTAAAAAGCCAGATGTCTTCATCTGAGCCACAAAGGAAACCAGTATCTCTCATTAAGATTCAGGGTATTTCTAACTATGGTTGAAATGTGAACTTTAAATTTAATGAAATTAAACAGATGCCCTTAGTAGTCTGATCAACTGTTCTCCCAATTGATATATGTATAGCAGATATCATAAACAATTCAGTATATATTTTAACACTAATAGAAAACTTGAAATAGTGCAAAATATTTCAAATTTATTAGGTATTATTTTAATCATGAATGCATTATCGGGGGTAAGCATCACTAGCTAGTTTTCACACGTTCATATATCTCACTCCTCACTTGATTTACTCGAGGGAGGAATGAAAATGTCCCGTCACAATGATATATTTATGCTTTCCTGGACTCAGAGTGCCTAGAGTTAAATTTGGAAATACCACTGTAGTAATGCAAATATTATTCTTCACATATTTTTCTCAGGAAACAAATATGGAATGCATATATGATATATACAAACTGACAAGCTACATAGCAGAAGTTGCTTTTGGTTTCCTTAGATGAAGAAAACAAATACAGCACTGACATTGAAAGTAAAAAGTGTGCTCTGTTACTCAGATTTAGAAATGTGATTAGACTAGTGAAATAAGTGCTTATAGATTTGGTAAGAGAAGGATGAAGGCAAACGCATAAATACACAGTACTATATATATGCTATTATTGTTTAGCCTTAGATGTTTCCTAAGTTTATTAGAAACGAAAGCAAAACAACTTTTTCACTTTCATAAACATAATTAATTGGATAAGATTGTGTTCAATATGCTCAAATTTTCATTTTACGGTAGAGAATAAAAGTGGCAAAGGTTTTCCCATAGAAGAATAAGCTACAGATTTTGGAAAAATAGGGGACACTGAATCTTGTCTCTCCTCTACCCCAACACCTTAAAAAAGGACAAAGGCAACACAAATATTTCAAAACTTTTCTGTTTTTAAGTCTTAGAAAGTCTTTTTGCCCAATATTAGAATTTCCTAGGCTTCCTAGAATCATTCATGTAGGGACAAAATAACACAGAACACATTTAAATACACGAAAGTTTGAACCTGCTTTACAAACAACCCTGAACTAGTTTGAAATTACGTAAAACTCAAAATTCAGTAGTAATGAGAACATTCAGATGTGGTTTTCTCTCAGTGCAGTGCCAGGCATGTAGTGTGTAGCCATTAAATATTAGCAGATTGTTTATTTTCAAGAGATAGCCCAAGGTATCTATTGAAAGTTGACATTTTTTTTTTGTCTCTAGGTATACAACCAATTAAACAAGTGGACACTAATAAATTTCCCTTTCATCTACTACGTTAATGTAATGTTTCTATAATATTTTAGTATGTGAAAAAAACAAAATCCTAGCAATTATTGGAGAAGCCATTTTTCATCAGTGTTTTATACTAAGCTATGTTAAGGTCAGAATTAAGGGTAGAGTCTGTAGTTTGTATTTACTAAGTCCTGTCGTATTTGACCTTTAAATGCTGTTTTGTCATAGCTATTACAGGGAAAGTGATAGTGATATATCCAGTTTCATTTCTAAAATAAATACAAGGTCATTGCCTCTAGCAGGTGACTGGAAAGAATACAGTGTGATATTCTTAATTGTGATATCCAACATAAAGCTGAGAATTTTTTGGACCTTCTGAATGTACTCAAAAATATAAATAAATATAACAACAGGTTATCCACAGTCAGCCACGATCAATTTAATTTAGCCAAGCAGACAAAAGCAGCTTCCTTAAATAAGAGCTACCCAGGGTCTCATTAGTGTAGAGAGAGAAAAAAAAAAAATCAAGGTCACGCTCAAGGTGTATGACTTCATGGTGGAAAATTTCAATCCTCCAAATACCTCCCAGAAAAGAAACCAAAGGCTAGAGAAACAACTGTCAGGCAGATTTCAAAATCTCATTTAGACCACTGGACAAATAAAAAGATAGAAAAACATGTTAATTCTAAATATACTGAGATATATTTTTACAAAGTAAGGTTGACAAAGTTGAAGTTGGGCATGGAATGTCTCTTGTTAGAATGGCATAAAGGATTCACTGCACAAGTTTGAATCTGGAAAAGTGGATACCTAAAATAATAAAGTGGCAATTTTCTGAGAATTAAATTTTAGGAAAAAAGTAAACAAATGACTACAAATTGATTTTATCAATAGATACAAATGAATTTTCCTTATTTATCTTTTAATCTTGTCTTGGCATACTTAGAATGAGAAAAGAAAAAGTGTTTATAATGTACTCTGTTGAAATGCAAGCAAAGAAAGGTGAGAAAATACAGTCATTAAACTATAGTTATTCAACAATATATGCAAACCTAAGGATAAGATACGTTTTTCTACATTATACATGCTTCTATTTCTCCCTCCTTCATAAATATGATGAGGCCAAATCAGCATTATTTTTTAGCTCAGATGAGCTCTGTGATAGGCTAAAAACTATCACCTATCACAGAGCTCATCTCAGCTAACAAATAATGCTGATAGCATTAATGGACTTCTAATTTATTTAATATTGTTTTACATGCAGCTTTTAAGACCAAGCAATCTGATCCTTTCTAAAAGATATTATGGTAGAATAAAGGTCACATTTTTAGGCTGGCAAACCCATGAGGAGAATAATAGTGCATTTCCCATTAGAATCTAATGCTGATAAATCAATATAACTGTCAACAGCTGGGTCCTAAGATTAACAGATGTGGAAAAGGAAGGCAAAATACAATTATGAAAATGGAAGCAAACATTATGCTTAAGGATGTCAGACATCTGGGAATTCCTTTTTTGAGCAGAAGATATAAATCTCTAAGCCAGTTTGCCTGTAGAAAGTTCTAATGCCTCTCTGTCAGAATATTTTATTTTAATTTGAAGATTTATATATAATTCTATATGTCATTGACATAATCAGATCCAGAAGTATCACCAGAGCACAAATTACACAATAAAATTGAAGTGACTATCTTCACCACAGACTACCATGTGATTTATAGTGATGCATTTCAATTCCATTTGCATTTGTGCCCGCTTTGTGTTAGAAATCATCAAAGATGGAGAACTTAGTTTTTGCCAGGTATCTTCCTGGACACTTTCAGGAACTTGGGATGAACTTTGGGAAAGCTCAGCATGTGGTATACTATGACACTTTACAAGCTTCCTATGTTAAAAAAACCTAAAGGACTTTGAGCTATTATTTCATATCTTGAAAGAACTATGGCATAGCAACTAGGATAGGAAAGCATCATGGAAACACTGGAACAAGTTACCAAGTAACTGCTTACCCAGTACCAGCAAGTAGCTAATGAGAAGCACTTCAGATGCAAAGAACCAGTACCCTATGAGACAGGCTGATACCCTCGGAGCGTGAAGAATGAGACAAAAAGAAGCACACAAGAGTGTGCTAATCAGAAACCTAAAGGAGTACTGATAACCAGGACACCAAGCAATCCAGAATCAGAAGGCCTCTAAGATATTTGAGTAAATAAGAGAGTGTTTATATTATGCTAATAAGACAGTGTTTTTGTTACCTAAGAATGAGCCATTGTACTGGAAATCTCTTTGTCCCTCCAAATCTGTTCTTCACCTACCTTTTGTTCAGGAAATTGACCTGTATGGATTCCAACAACAAACTCCATTACCCTCTGACTTCAGTTGGATTAGGCTAATGGAGAACCCTGAAAGAAGATCAGACAGAAGAGGAAAATGTGGCCAGTACTGGGGGCTCCCGCTTTGAAGACAGTGAGCTGGCTGTGTTTCCTGTTGAAGGTCACTACTCCTGTCAATGCAGTCCTGTCTACATTACTTTCTTTTCTGGGTTTTAGCGTTGGTAATATTTCTGTTACTACTATTCCTGGCGTCCCTGATATCCTCTGTAGTCCCCAACATTCCACTCACAACTTGGTAAACAGTCTTCTTTTTAAAACTTCCTTCAACTTTGTAACTTAAGAGTGACATCTGTTCTCTGTTGGGACCCTGCCTGTGTAGTATACAGGTAGAAAGGGGAGAATCCACACGGGAAAACGGAAAGAAAACTCACATGAGAGTCAAGAAACATTGGCTCAACATCAATCACTAATAAATCTATGCACTTAAAGCCATTTATCTTCTCTAGGCATCTTTTTATTTTTAAAGAGCAAATTTGCGAAGGGATCTAAAGTTTATTTTTGCCTTTAAAAATTTATATTTCTATGACTCTAAATATAGAAAACATGATTATAAGACAGTTGGTATCTGTTTTTTTTACATCCTTCTTGCATCCTGTGGCACATTACTGATTGCTTTATCAATATTCATCCTTATTCTGCTACAGAATCCCCCAAAATTTGGGGTGGCAACATGCCCAGCTTAATAAAACATATGATTTATAAATTTTGGAAGAATAGGGCAGCCAAGTGATTTAGTATTGGCTAATGAGGTAAAAGTCAAAGTTACTGGATGGGGCCTCTGGAAACATGTAAGGCTGTCTCAGGGGAATGTGTGCTTTTCTGCCCTCTGTCCTTCCTATTCTTTCCTGAAATTTGGGTGTAATAGTTAGGGTGGGGAGGTCTTCCGGAGAGTGATCGTGGCAGGCTGGTGCGACAACACTGTGGAAGTGGCATGCCAGCCTTGGGTGGTCTTTCAACTTATTTCCTGAGAGAGCTTACATAATGATGTTTTTGGTGTTTCTCCAACATAAAGTCTTTTTTATTTCTCTAACTCAAAGTAGAACATAATCACTGTTACACACACACAAACACACACACACCATTTACTCCTTGAAACACTCAGATCAGGACTCTGTATTTAAATGTCACAATAAAGTCTACTTCTCGTTTTTAGTCATATAAGCAATCCAGTGCCTCAGAGTTTACCAGCACTGTGCTGAAAACCATGTAAGGCTCTAATTCCAAAGTGACAGCTAACTTGTTTAATCCATGTGGTTTCCTTATCCTAAAACTTATCAGTTTCACTTACAGTTAGATACCCAAGAGAAACTCCTGCACAATTACACTTGTTAAGAAGAATGTTCACAGTGGCATGGCTTTTCTTTCTTTCTTCCTTTCTTTCCTTTCCTTCCTTCTCTCTTTCTCTCTTTCTTCTTTCTCTTTTTTTTTTTTTTTTTTTTTTTTTGATGGAGTCTTGCTCTGTCGCCCAGGCTGGAGTGCAGTGGTGCGATCTCAGCTCACTGCAAGCTCTGCCTCCTGGGTTCACGCCATTCTCCTGCCTCAGCTTCCCGAGTAGCTGGGACTATAGGCGCCAGCCACCATGCCCGGCTAATTTTTTGTATTTTTAGTAGAGACGGGGTTTCACTGTGTTAGCCAGGATGGTCTCGATCTCCTGACCTCGTGATCCGCCTGCCTCGGCCTCTCAAAATGCTGGGATTACAGGTGTGAGCCACCACGCCCGGCCAGCAGCATGGTTTTTAACAACAAAAAACTAGAGATTGTATAGAGATGCCATGGGATATCATACTGCATTGAAAATGAGTCAACTACAGCAATAAGCAACTACATGGATTAATATGTCAATAAAATAATGAGTGAAGGAAGCAAATCTTGTAAGATAAAGGAACAGCTTATTAACCTTTACATAAAGTTAAAACAAAAAAAACCAAGAAACAGAAACCAACAGTATATTCTGAAAAATATATTGGTTTGATTTAATATATATTTTAAATCTATTTTTTAAAGTAAAGGAACTGAAAAATACAGATTTCAATGTTGAATGCTATCTTAACCAGTTTGTGCTACTCGAATAAAATACAATGGACTGATGCCTTAAACAACAAACATTAATTTATCACAGTTCTGAAAGTGGGAAGTCCAAAAGTGTCAGTATGGTGGAATTCTTGCTCAGGTTTCTCATCCTGACTATGACCTCACGTAGCATTTCCTTCGTGCTTGCACACATAGAAACGGATTTTCTCCCCTCCTTTTTATAAAGGCACTAATCCCATTCATGGGGTACAGGACACACTACCCCAAAATATGGCACCTTGAAAACTGAGAAAACAGCAAAAGCAGGAAGGTCACTCTCTGATCTTTTCCCACTTTCTGTGTGAGAGCTAGACATAACAGAATTTTCTGACCTATCACCCCTGAAAATAGATAAGACCCTCACATATAACAAGTGCCCTGTCCATGTGTGGAAGAAAGGAATAAAAACACAGAGATGACAACAAGAATCTGAACAAACAGGCCTTGCTAAGTTTCCCCCAGTTTATTGCCATTAGATCATGTTGCTTTTTGTCCAATCATACTTCTACATGACTGTCTACTCTTCATCAAACCTAAGCATAAAAATACAGATACGCGGTTTTCCCTGTTTCTGTGGGTCTTCCTTTCCAAAGGCTCTTGTGCCACATAAAACTTTGTTTAAATAAATTTGTAATACTTTTCTCTTGTTAATATTTCTTTTGTTGTAGAGGTGTCAGCTATGAATCTTGCCGTGGGTGAGGAAAAGATACTACTTTTCTCTCCCCTATGATGTCATGGAGCCTCCACCCTCATAACTCACTTAAACCTAATCACCCCTCAAGGGCCAAACTCCAAAAACCATTGCTTTGAAGATTAGGACTTCAATATATGAATTTTGGAAAGACACAAACATTTAGTCCATAGAAAATGTCAACTTTCTAACACTATTATTAAATAATTATAACCATAAATTTTTGCATGTAGACAGACAAATATTTGGCTTAGGGCCCACTTTTCTAAACTAATCAAACCATTTCAGAAAACCTTCCAGGATCAGCAATAGTTTTTTTTATTCACCATAATACATCAGTTTAAAAAATATATATATCACTTAACTCTCCCACCCCTTTTATATTTCTGCAACTCGCAAAGTCATATATGAGAGCTAAAAATTAAAACGATCAACCTCAGGAAAATGAGAGTAAAATGATGGTTACTAGAGACTGAGAAGGGTAGTAGGGAGTGGGGGATTAGGTGAGGATGGTTAATGGGTGCAATGACATATTTAGATAGAACGAATAAGATCTTGTATTTGCCTGCACAACAGGGTGACTACAGTCAATATTCATTTATTGTATCTTTAAAAATAACTAAAAGTTTTGAGTACAATTGGAATGTTCCTAACACAAAGATAAATGCATGAGGTGATGGATATTCCAATTACCCTGATATGATTATTACATATTCTATTCTTATATCAAAACTTCACATGTAACCCATAAATACATGCACCTACTATGTACCCATAAAATTTTAAAAATTAAAAAAATACTTATTGTTACCTTCTAGCTTTTTTTACATTACTGAGGTGTTAATGGGATAAATCATGAAGCTCAAGAAGCAGAATAGAGATGGATTACTGCATGTGGCTTAATAGTAAGAGACAAAAATCTCCTAAATCCATCTCCTTTGGTCTAGCATTCAAGGTCCCACACAATCATGCTCCAGCCTCTTTTTCTACCTTTCTAACTTTCTCTATTTCAATCACCCTTCACAAAGCCTCCACTGTAGTCAATCTCCTAACTCCCCAACAACCCTTAGACTTTCCTGCGTCAGCGTTTCTCCTAAGGACTATTTTTATTCACTACATTCTACATGTCTGGAAAACTGTCTTCTCTTTCTACATATTTCAATCATATACATCCTTGAATATCCAGCTCGTATTTTTTCTTCTTCTTTGAAACTATTTTCTTAGACTTGCTATACACATTCTCATTTGTAAAAATCTTATTTGTTAGCCAATCTGTACAGCATCATCTGCTCTCAACTCACTTGTTTACTATCATATTAGGACTTCTCACAGTGCCTAGAATGGGATAGAGGTTCAATAAAGAGTTTCCAAACATCTAAACTCCAAAATATCTTCAACTACTCTCTTGAAATTTTCTTTAAATTGCATATTTTTATTTTTCTATTGTCTTCCTACCTAAACCTCTCTGAGAGAAAGAACTATGCCTATTGTATACGTTTCCTGATCTTGCTAAATTCATTGCTTAAAGTGCTCCATAAAAATTGATGTTTGCTTTTAAAGGAATAAAAACATTAAAGCAGTTGGGTGCAGTGGCTCACGCCTGTAATCCCAGCACTTTGGGAGGCCGAGGCGGGCGGATCACGAGGTCAGGAAATCGAGACCATCCTGGCTAACATGGTGAAACCCCATCTCTACTAAAAATACAAAAAAAAAAAAAAAAAAAAAAAATTAGCCAGGCTTGGTGGCGGGCGCCTGTAGTCCCAGCTACTCAGGAGGCTGAGGCAGGAGAATGGCGTGAACGCGGGAGTTGGAGCTTGCCTTGGGCAGAGATCGTGCCACTGCATTCCAGCCTGAGTGATAGAGCTAGACTCCACCTCAAACAAACAAACAAAAAACAAACAAAAAAAAAACAACAACAAAAAAAATTAAAGCTGTGCCTAAGAATCGTGTCAGCATATTAATTTCCTCTCTTTTAAAAACACACCATGAAATCAAGTCCTAATAACTTCTGCAGAAAATAAGAAGATTAAATTTATTTTTTGAGTCAGTTTACATATGGTTCAGAATCAAAAGACAGGAGAGAAAAAATTCTTCATAATCAAATTTGCCAAAATGTTTCAAAATCTGGGGAAACAGTATTACTTTCACTAATAAGATGACATGAAACACAATATAAAATCACAAATATTATTAAATTATTTCATAAACTACATTTAGGGATTTTTAAAAATAACTTTAGCAGTTTCCTATTATATATATTTTTGCTGTTTATTACTGACAATGTTGAAAATGTGTCTAGAATAAAGAGTTGCAGTCTTAGTATTTTAGTTCTCCATTAATGAATAAGATTAGATTAAATAAACAATGCGATAGAAAAATAATGTTTACTGCCATTGTCTATCCTGGAAAGCACATTCATTTTTCTCATACTGTGTATATACATGCATATACACATATACATGTAGTTTATATATTACACATAGGAAATTATCCATATCATCACTAATTATAATAGATGTCTTCAATCAAGGGGTCATTTCTTATCAATCTCATTAACGGTCCATAGTTTGGGTGTTTGGCATTTGAATATAATTAAACCAGAGAAAATGGCATTGATCTTTTATCACAATTACCTAGAATATAATGCCTGGCACACCGTAACTGACAGCAAGGGATAAGTGGTGGTTTGTACTTTTTCTTGCCAAACTTTTAAACTAGCCCCTATTGCCGGGCATAATATAAAATCAACAGCATAAATTAACTGCAGTGGTATATGCCCACACTTAACAGCTTGTGCCTTCTTACCCTGTGCATCACTCAATCAAGTACTTAACACAGTTTATATGCACATAATTATAATTAACTCCATCTGTGTGGCATTTCACTTAATACCAAGAAATTCATTTATTCGATCATTTGATAAATTCAAAAATCATTCATTAAATCCTTCGACATTAATGACAAAAGTGCATAAAATAACTCTAAGATAATTCTTGTTAACATATTAGTAATCACATCAAGATGTCAAATAATACTTTCAAGTAGCACTGAATAAGTTAGTGATTTTAGCTGAGAAGATGGCAGAAGAAATTTCATATGAGGATGGTAGTGATGAAATGAGAGGGCAGGAGAAATGAAGATTTAGAGGAGAAAATAATCTAATTTCCAGTAAATTAGAACAAAGAAACAACTGCTTTGTAAAGGACTAAGTAATGAAGTAGTTTGAGCCATTTGAGGAAGAGCTTTGAATTAATTCTATGCTACACATTTTAAAATGAATTAGAGATTTAGAAAAGAATCATTGGAATTCAAGGATAGAAATGTACTGTGATTTTTATTCATTGATGAAGAGATTTTACCGACAGAAGAGTGTGATACGAAATCAAGTCAGGAGAGAAGGGAGGCTGGCAGATTAACTAGCACATATGAATTAATACTTGAAAAAGACAGATGCTTGGGAATGACAAAAGATAGAACACATAAAAAGCATATAACAAACTAGAACTTGATGTGAAAGCAAAAATGAGCTGATTAGTAGTGTTGTTGTAGTTCTGTGGGAATGAGAAAATAGGTACTAGGTATATATGTTCCTGAGCCAGGATAAACAAGATTGTTCTATGCCCCCTCTCCTCTCTTAAAGTAGGGTTTCATCCTTCTCTGTAGTTAATTCCATTTAACTGTTTGAATAGGCAAAACTTGTTGAAATCAAGTATGATGAATCTCATGCATGTGATTCTTACATTGCAATATTTACATGTATGCTGAATACCTTTTTGTTCTGTCCCTTTTGAGGCTCACTTATTTGGAAACCTCCAAACAAATGGATTATGGAGCTAATGTGAATGGTTAGTCATAGAAATCTCTCTCTTTTCTTCATGGGAGCAAGAACTTAAACAAACAGGATCTGTCCCTGATATGGTTTGCTTCAGTGTCTCCACCCAAATCTCACCTTGAATTGTAAAAGTCCCCACATGTCATGGGAGGGACCCGGTGGAAGTAACTGAATCGTGGTTGTGGGTTTTACCCATGCTGTTCTCATGATCGTGAATAAGTCTCATGAGATCTGATGGTTTTACAAAGGGGAGTTTCCCTGCACATACTTTCTCTTGCCTGCCGGCATGTAAGACATGCCTTTGCTCTTTCTTCCCCTTCTGCCATGATTGTGAGGCCTCCTCAGCCATGTGGAACTGTGAGTTCATTAAACCTCTTTCCTTTATAAATTATCCATTCTCAGGTATGTGTTTATTAGCAGCATGAGAATGAACTAATACAGTCCCTGAGAGGAATTCAGAAGCACTCAAGTCTGCTCTTCATATGAAATCTGAGAATGCGTGTTTATGTATTTAACTGTACTAAAAATAAAAAAAAAACCTTACATTTCTTCTCCAATTGCCTGCTAAACTAAAGGAAAAATAAAATTTTAAACTATAGTGTAGATAAAAGTAATTATGTAATCTGAATTCATAATAAAATTTAGCACTTTCTGTGTCACATGAAAGGCATACTCAAGAGTCTTGCAATGTTTTATACTATATGGATATAATTGTTATAATAAATATACATATTCATTATATTATAATATGAATTTTAATTCATAATACATGCCTATAATATGACACACATATTTGAGTAGTCTTGCTGTGCTTCAAATGAGATAAGGTTAAATTCTTTTTGCATACCAGCATTTTCTATGAGTTGACTCCTACACAGCATGTTGACATTGGTCAGCTCTATTTTTCTTAAAACGTTTTCTTCTTAAGGTGCTTCTTACAAGCTGCTTGTTTCTAAGATACCAAGATACCAAGGGCTGAATACATCACAATTTTCTACCTTTAAATGTCAAAAGCAAAACAGAAAAAAAAAATACCAAAGAACTAGTGGCTGTTCCAAGAATGCAGTACACTGACCTATCTTGTTTATTTTTTATGACAAGTGGTACCAAATCCAGGTTTTAGATTTTAGGTTTTAGTTCCATTTTTAGAGTTAACATTTAAGTCTTATAACTGCTCTGCTAATAAAAAATCTTTGCCTCTTTCTAAAATATCTGAATATTTATGTTTTCTCCAAAATCTGTTCAATCTCTCTTCCTATAATATTCCTAGGTATCCTACAAATTAACTTGCAAAGCAGTCAGGTGTTTTGTTAGATGTGACCAAAATCTAGATTTTTGACAACATAATTTTTGGGGAAAAGTTATAATTACATTGATCAATTATTAGTGTTGGTAAAATGTAATATTCCTAAGATATAGATACATATATCAAATGTTTGGTTGCACTAAATTGCTTTTATTTGTTCTTGTGTTTATTGACTATAGTTTTTGATAACATTTTTACATTAAAACAAAGTATAAAATGTTTTTATGTCATGTAGCATAAGAGTATTACAAGAGAGTAATCAGGTCCTTGCTCAACTTGGCTCTGAAAACAGATCCTGCTTTGCTATGATTGTATGAAGATAGTTTTTTCATTATGCGCCATTTTCAAAATTTTAGAGCATTATCTGAAGGAGAACTTTATATCCTCAGCCTGTGAAATCTGTAGTATGGTGGAAAGAGGGTGTATTGTAGAGTTAGATGGTTCTTAAGTAAAATTCTTACTTGGTTTTTTACTTGCTGTTTTTCATTGGTCAGGCCACTTAATATCTATGAACCTGTATTCACTTCTATTCTTTATCTATGGATAAAACTCATAGAAACATTAAAAGAATTAAATAAGATAATGACTGCAAAGCACCTGGCATATAATAGATGCAACATTTGTAAATACTTTGAAAAAAACAGAATTACTATGCCTAGTCTCACTAAGAAACAATTGATATATTGTACAATTTGATTTTTAGAGATGATTTTGGTCAGTTTCAAATTTTCTTCTAGGAGTTCAGTTCTCCTGTTAATGAGTTTGTTATTTTATTTAGAATTTTGATTATCAATGTCAAGGTTCTCTTAGGTCCTTACTTTCCCTTCTTCTTTATCACGAGCTTGCTTTTCAACTATCTTACTGCTAACTTGAAGAAATTTAGAATCATTCATTTAAAAAAAATTCAAGTCACTCTAATTCACTGTGTACTCATAAATTTGTAAAAATGAATTATATTAGCAAATTTTGCATTTAGTATTTAATAGCTAATTTATATACACATTTAATTTTTAACTTTGTTTTACTAGCAATAAAAGCAACTGCACATTTTTATATTAAACATTTAGTATGATTTGTACTGATTTAATATCTTTCATTTATTATTAAATTAATGCATTGTTACCACCCTGCAGCATTTGGAAACCAAATTTGGACTGGAAATAATATAGCAAAAAGATAGAGAGGCTGGAATGAGTAACAGTGCACTGAAATGAAAGAAAAAGCTGAAGTAGAAAGGAAAGGATAGGAAAGATTAAAAAGCTAAATAAAATATTAATGTACTATATATATTATACACAATATAATGTTTCATATGTAATCGGAAAAGTGAATATAGAAGTCAATAAAGGCTTGAGAGAAAAAATGGAAACAATATTCTGTACCCAACTGGAAAGTACCTAGTATAAAATAATAGTAATGTTAGCCAGGAACTTGACAAATTATTTTGAATAAAGTATTCTAAAGGCTTTGAATGCATTGTCATTTAGCCCTCAAAATAACCTTTAGAGGTATGAATTATTATCATCTTTATAGGTGATGGAACTGATGCTCAAAGAAATTAATGTGCACTCTGAGAATCACAGAATTTATAAGAAATGATGGCAATGACAATCTCAAGATTTTGCCTCAATAGCCACCTCCTCTAGTTATACATTATTGTAAAAGAAACCAGTCCAAAAGTTAGTGGCTTAAAATAACAATCATTTACTTTTCCAAGGAATGTGAGACTTGGGCAGGTCTCAGCAAGAATGGCTCTTCTCTGATCTGCTCAGCTTTATATGGGGGCTTCTCAACCGGGGCTAGATAATCCACTTCCAATATATAGGCCTTACTCACATAGCTGACAAGTTAGTGCTGGCTGTGTATTGAAACCTCATCTGGGGCTAATGGCTGGGGAGGGAGAGCTCATCTCTTTTGAGAGGGGTGAATGTGAGGACACGAGTTGCATGACAGATAAGAAAAAAAAAGGTGCAATCAATTAATTGATTTTATTTCCCAGTGGGCTGTAAACATTTTTGGAATTGAGAAAATAGAGAGAATAAACTGGAAAGCTATGAACTCATGGCCAGAAAGCAGAATGTTTGAGATTTTGGAAGGAATATTGAATTGGTAATAAAAGTGTCTGGACAAAGAGCTTAAGAGTGAGTGGCTGTGGTAGGCTGGCAGATAGATCATTGAAGGAGGTGAAAGAGTCATCTATCTGGATATTGAAATCCAGAAGAAAAATAGCAGAAGTAGTAGTGGACACACTGACAGTGAGCCTGGAGCTGAGACCTTCAAAGAACATAGGAAAGTAATTTTCTTGGGGCATAGGGCAGAAGTGGTGGGGATAGACTGTAATATGGAGTGGTAGTTAACAAACAGTACAGTAATGATATCAAAGATGGATTTTTTTTAAGAAAGGCAAGATAATGTTCCGTAAGCAGTAATATAAATAAGAATCGAGCCATTATAAGTCCAAAGACTCTAGGCATAAAGAAATACAAACACAAAACAAAAATCTTCCAATATATTGCTTCTTATAAATCCCTGGATAATAAAATTAATATAAAAGAATAAAACTCCAACATTCATCAAATTATCTGTTTTACAATTAGGCAAATCCTAATTACAAAAATAATAGGTAACATTGACACGACTAAAGACGTGACTTAGCCATAGCAATTTGCTGAGTTGATCTCAAAAGTGGTGAGACCGTGGTAAGACCATGTTTTATTTTATGGTTCAGGGGTACATGTGTAGGTTTGTTATATAGGTAAACTGTGTGCCTTAGGGGTTTGGTGTACAGATTATTTTGTCATTCAGGTAATCAGCATAATAACAGATAGGTAGGTTTTTTTTTTTTTTTATTCTCTCCCTTCTCCCACCCTCCACCCTCAAGTCTGCCCCAGTGTTTGTTTTTCCCCTCTTTGTGTCCATGTGTTCTTATTGTTTAGTTCCCACTTATAAGCGAGAACATGTGGTATTATTTTTTCTCTTCCTACATTAGTTAACTTAGGATAATGCCTTGGGCTCCATCCATGTTGCTGCAAAGAACATGATATTGTTTTTTTTTATGGATGTGTAGTATCCCATGGTGTTTATATACCACATTTTTTAAAATTTACTCCATCATCGGGCGCCTGTAGTTCCAGCTACTCAGGAGGCTGAGGCAGGAGAATGGCGTGAACACGGGAGGCGGAGCTCGCAGTGAGCTGAGGTCGCACCACTGGACTCCAGCCTGGGCGACAGAGTGAGACTCCGCCTCAAAAAAAAAAAGAAATTACTCCACTATTCATGGGCATTTAGGCTGATTCCATGTCTTTGCTATTGCGAATAGTGTGGCAATGAATATATGTGTCATGTGTCTTTATGATACAATGATTTATATTCCTTTGGGTATATACCCAATATTAGGATTCCTGGGTCAAATGATAATCTTGTTTTAAGTTCCTTGAGGAATTGCTATACTGCTTTCCACAATGGTTGAACTAAACTACGTTCCCAGCAGCAGTGTATAAGCATTCTCTTTTCTCTGTAACTTTACCAGCATCTGTTATTTTTTGGCTTTTTACTAGTAGCCATTCTGAATAGTGTGAGATGGCATCTCATTTGTGGTTTTGATTTGCATTTCCCTAACGATTAGTAATGTTGAATACTTTTTCATATGCACTTGTTGGCTGCATGTATGTCTTCTTTTGAAAAGTGTCTCTTCATGTCCTTTGCCCTCTTTTTAATGGGGTTGTTTTTTTGCTTGTAAATTTAATTTATTTATAGATTTTGGATATTAGACTTTGATGCAAAGTTTGTAAATATTTTATCACATTCTCTATGCTGCCTGTTTACTCTGTTGATAGGTTCTTTTGCTGTGCAGAAACTCTTTAGCTTAATTAGGTTTCCTTTCTCAATTTTTGCTTTTGTTGCAATTGCTTTTGGCATCTTTATCATGAAATATTTGCTGGTTCCTATGTCCAGAATGGTATTTCCTAGGTTATCTTCCAGGGTCTTTACAGTTTTAGGTTCTATATCTAAGTCTTTAATCCATCTTTTTTTTTTTTTTTTTTTTTTTTTTTTTTTTTTTTTTTTCTTTTATTGTAATTATTATTATTATTATTATTATTATACTTTAGGTTTTATGGTACATGTGCCCATCTTGAGTTGATTTTTGTGTATGGTACAGGGAACGGATCCAGTTTCAATCTTTTGCATATGGCTAACCAGTTATCCCCAAACCATTTATTGACTAGGGAGTCCTTTCTCCGTTGCTTGTTTTTGTCAACTTTGTCAAAGGTAAGATGATTATAGGTGTGCAGCATTATTTCTGGGCTCTCTATTCTACTCCATTGGTCTATGTACCTGTTTTTGTAGCGCCACCATACTGTTTTGGTTACTGTAGCCTTGTAATACAGTTTGAGGTCGGGTAACATGATGCCTCCAGGTTTGCTCTTTTTGCTTAGGATTGCCTTGGCTATTTAGGGTCTTTTTTGATTTCATATGAATTTTAAAATAGTCTTTTTTCTAATTCTATGAGAATGTCATTGGAAGTTTCATACAAATAGCATTGAATCTGCAAATTGTTTTAGGCAGCATGACCATTTTAACGATATTGATTTTTCCTACCCATGAGCATAGATTGTTTTTCCATTTGTAGCTGTCATCTCTGATTTCTTTGAGCAGTGTCTGGCAGTTCTTATTGCAATTTTTCACCTCCCTAGTTTGCTGTATTCCTAGGTATTTTATTCTTTTTGTGACTACTTTGAATGGCATTGCTTTCCTGATTTGGCTCTCAGCTTGAATGTTGTTGGTGTATAGGAATGATATTAATTTTTGTACACTGATTTTGTATCCTGAAACTTTGCTGAAGTTGTTTATCAGATCAAGGAGCTTTTTGGTAGAGTCTATGGGGTTTTCTAGGTATAGAATCATTTTCTCTGCAAAGGGATAGTTTGACTTCATCTCTTCCTATTTGGATGCTTTTTCTTTCCTTCTCTTGTCTGATTGCTCTGGCCAGGACTTCTAGTACTATGTTGAATAAGAGTGGTGAGAGAGGGCATCCTTGTTTTGTGCCAGTTTTCACTGGGAATGCTTTCAGCTTTTGCCCATTCAGTATGATGTTGGTTATAGGTTTGTCATAGATGGCTCTTACTATTTTGAAGTATTTCCTTCATGGCCTAGTATGTTGAGGGTTTTTCATATGAAGAGATGTTAAATTTTATCAAAAGCCTTTTCTGCATATATTGAGATAATCATGTGGTTTTTGTTTTTAGTTCTATTTATGTGATGGTGTGTTAGTCTGTTCTCATGTTGCTAATAAAGACATATCTGAGACTGGGTAATTTATAAAGAAAAAGAGGTTTAATAGACTCACGGTTTTACGTGGCTAGGGAGGCAAACGAGGTGTCTGCCTCATGGTGGAAGGCAAAAAAGGAGCAAAGTCACAATTTATGTCTTACATGGTGGCAGGCAAGACAGTGTGTGCAGGAGAACTCCCCTTTGTAAAACCATCATATCTCATGAGACTTATGCAGTATCATGAGAACAACACATGGAAAGGCCCCCATGACCACAATTACCTCCCACCAGGTCCCTCCCATGACACATGGGAATTATGAGAGCTATAATTCAAGATGAAACTTGAGTGGGGATATAGCGAAATCATATCAGATGGACACGTTTGTTGATTTGAGTATGTTGAACCACCTTGCAACCCAGGAATAAAGCCTAATTTATCATGATGTATTTGCTTTTTGATGTGCTGCTGGATTCAGTTTGCTAGTATTTTGTTGAAAAATTTTGTATCTCTCTTCATCAAAATTATTAGCCTGAAGTTTATGTTGTTGTTATTATTGTGTGGAGATTTTGATTTAAAATCTGTTTCATCTGAAATTATAATAGCAATGTCTGCTTTTTTTCTGTTTGCTGTTTGCTTGGCAGATTTTTCTACATCCTTTTACTTTGAGTCTCTGGGTATCACTGCACGTGAGATGGGTCTCCTGAAGACAGTATACCATTGGGTTTTGCTTCTTTATCCAACTTGGCACGCTGTGCCTTTTAATTTGGGCATTTAGCCTATTTACATTCAAAGTTAGTACTGATATATGCAGATACATTCCTGTCATCATACTTTTCTTTATAGGCACTAAAGCACAGCTGCTGATGTATTTTTCTCTTCCTTCTTCCTCTTCTGTCGTTAGCCTGGCAAAATATGCAATTTTTATGTGTTTTGTTGAAGGTTCAAATGCCTGAGAAATGCACCTTTTCAAACTAGATAATTTTATTTCCGGAGGAGAAGCAAAAGTGAAAAAAATGCCTACATTGTGCCAGCAAGACTTAGCACATACCTAATGTATAGTAGGTGCTCAATCAATGTCTGTTGAATGACAATTCAAATTGGCAAAATATCACATGGTATGGGAGGATAGGATATAAAAATAGTTGGTTTATCCTTAAACTTAACTAATGTGATTTAAGGAGGAGATTAATCCATGCATGGTATATTAGTTAAGCAAATAGAGTGGTGTCCCAGTGTCAGAGAAATACTAAGGTTAATTCCTCACTCCCCCAAAGATGTATTCAGCACAGGTGACTTAATAGCAGGTGTCAGGTTACAGCTCAAATATTGCTTTTCACTTCTCCTCTAGGGAAACTACCATAAAATGAATTTTAAGTTGCTTCTGAATAATTTATAGACTTAATATCTGAGTCTTCTGATGCAACCTATCTTCTCTCTTTTACTGGGAAAGTGGTATAATATGCATTTTTATAAACTTGTACAAGATGATGGCTTCCTAATTATTGGTAATACCCTTGGAGACACACTTGTTGTCTGTCCTTTAAGACATCTGCACCAGCACTGTTTCAATCTAAAAGGTTTACACAGCTCTGAAATGGACATCCGCAGGCAGCCTTCTGAAGTGAAACAAAGACTATTTGCATGTTGGACAAAGCTTAGTCAGTAGGAATCAAGGCGGAAGGTGGAACTAAAGAACACTAAGATACATACTAGAATGTAGAAATTAAAGTAGATACAAGAATGTGGAGGAGGAACAGTTGACATTTTTTAGAATAAATTAAATGAGAGTTAAAATCATCGCTATGCAAAGCCGCAGATTGAGAAGGCATTTGGCCAATGTCTGAACAATGACAAAGAGTATGGATGATTTGAAAATTGCTAATTTTGTCAAATTTTGGCACATAGAGGATTATATTGGTAATAGCTAATATTTTGAGTGTTGACTATATGCCAGATATGCTAAGCATTTTATAGAGACTTTTATAAGTCTTACAACAATGCAAGGAGTATGGTATCATTGGGTCTTTTAAAACTTTTAAAGAAAAAATAGAGAATAATCAAAGTGAAGTTCTATTTTCATAACATATATATCTATATTATAAAAGAATTATAGTCCTGATCATCCAAAAGAGCCAACAGATATCTAAAGAGTATTGTAGTCATAGATCATCTTTATTTCTTTTAAAAAATGTCACTTGTTATATTGTCTTTATGTTAAGACTAATTGAAGAGGGCACAAAGTCAAAGCTAATTAACAACATCTAATATGTCAGTATAAGAATACTGTTATTTATATTTTTGTCAAAAAGAAAACATCTAACTAATTTAAGGTACATTTTACAGTACAGTTTTACAAAGCATATCATCAAATGACTAATTTATATATTTATCATCAAATCACTAATTTATATATTTAAAAAGTAAATTTATTCGTGCAAGAAAATCAAACAGTTCCCCAATTTATCGATACGATGACTGAAGCTTGCATGTTATCATGGTATTTTATTCTTCTGCTATATCTCTTGCAGAACAGAATTAGTAAATAAAATACATATTTCACTTTAAAATTTTTAAAAAGTTGATTATTTTTCTAACTTCCTCTGAAACATCAGTTATTCCAATATTCAATTAAATTTTTGGTAAGATAGCCTGTAAAATCAATATGAAATACATTTGGCTTTTTGGTAACTAGGTTCTAGACAATTAGAAAACTATATCAATAAGATAGTATCATATTTTTTATTTTAGAAAAGGCTCAGGCAACTGTTAGACCTTATTAATGACAATGACTCAATGTAATGAAAACAAATCACAGAGATCTGCTAGATTTAAAAGAATGCACTTGCCGTACATAACACTTTATGAGATGGGGTGTGGGTTTAATATCAATAAAGAGAAGAAGAAAAGATATTAAATGAGACTTTGATAAGCTGGAATCTACTAATCAAAATTCTCAATGACATTTTCTTCTAACATTCTTTAAAGAAGAATCAATTCCCACAAATATACCAAAAAAAGATACTAGAGATAAACTCACCAAAACACCACAAAATTAGTAATTATGACAGAACTATTCTTCTATAGAACATTTAAGGGGGGAAAAAACCTACAACAAATGATATATCAACAAGTGTCCAAGAGTGTGCTTTTCACAGTGGGGTCTGTTCTATAGATTCCTGCTAATAAAATTCCATTATTTCAGCATTTTATCTGGACTTCTTGAATTATTGAATTATTTCATGCATGCTGAAAAAATAATTGAAGCTTCAGTTTTCTCTATATTTACAAACATTTAACAGACATACATATAAATACATGACTATAAGAATGTATAGACAGCACTTGTGTGCAATCTGCTGTATGGCTTCTGTGAATGTCACTGGAGAAGACTCCTTATGGCACAGATTTATTCATTCCCACAGTTTTTATTTCATTTTGGCAGAAGATTACTCAGAGTTTTAGGGTTTGTCCAATCAGCTTTTAACTAAGCCCAGCATACAATGCTAATAATGAATTCCCTACCTAAACCCGACTAACTATATGAAATGCTCCAGATGTTCTTAGCTCAAATATCTGTTGCTTAAGGCAGGGGGGAGGTTCGGCATTGTACTGTACCTGTGTTACTTGCTACATTTACATACTTCATATGGGAGGCTAATTCAATCCACTGAATTTTAATATAGGTCTCTGTACAGAGGTCACCAATTACGATAGAATAATAAAATAGTAAGAATTTAATGATAAACAAGTAAAAAGAAGTAATTATGAACTAAGAAGAACTCCAAAAGAAAATCACTTTATTCAATCTCAATTTGCTACGGCAAGTAGTATATATATTTTGTTAAATATTTTTTACTGAATAATTACAATATTATAAATACAATAGTCATACCATGGTCCCAGTAACACTGACAAGGCCTTTGAAGGACTTGGAGAGATAAAGTCTGGGCTCCAGGACCAAACCCCTACTTTGGGCCAGATCGTCTAGGCTTCTATTCACATAGTCAGTTATTTATTTGACATATTGTTCTGCACTTTTTGTTGGAATAAAGAATTCCAAGGCTAACTACATATAGCCTAGCTCCCTCATTTCACAGATGAGCAGAAAGAGACCAGAGAAAATAAGTCCGATCAACCAGATTAAATAATACAGTAAATGAAAACTTGGATTAGAATCTAGTTTTCCTAATTATCTAGTACTCTATGCTCTGCACAATACTCTCTCCTTTATGTCAAAACATCCCTACTGTAAACCCATGTGTATATGGCAAATCCAAATTGGTGGCAAGTCAGTATCAGATTAGTTTCAAAAGAAATGCACGCAGTTTTATTGTTCAGTTAGCTAGCAATTGGGAATTACATCAGCAAACATATGCTTAAATGTATACAATAGGGTAATAATTTAATACATATAATAATTTTAGAAAGAATGAATGAATCGGGTATGATCAAGCCACATAAGAGAATCAGTTCCATTGTATCATAGCCATCAACATAAATAAATGTAAATTTCTTGTCAATGTGATTATAAAACACAAACTCTGAAAATGTTTTTAGTTAATATATTTCAATTTCTTCTTTACAAACCAAGGCTTTTACATTTTCTTAGTAATATTTTCTTTATAGATAATGAAAGGCAAATTTCATTCTGGTTCTTGCCAAATAACTGCTAATTATAAATGTATAGTATTTGAATAAAATGATTTTATTATTTCCAAGGATACCTTTTTCTAGTCTCATCCATTCACATTCATGGTATGCACACAACAAATTTGTCACATTATGCTGTTAGCTGAGGTCACAATTTTAAACTCTGAGAGTACTAAGGTGAATAAACATTTTCATAAAGAGTGTGACATTTGAGTCACTGGAGTCAGTGAAGAAGAGAAATGGCTTGGAAGCTTCCTTGGCTATGCTGACAAAAAACACAAGATACAATGCCAGGTGCAACAATTATCTATTGCTGTATAACAAGTTACCCAGAAACTTAGCAGTTTAAAAGAATACTTTATTATTTCTTACAGTTTCTGATAATCAGGAATCAAGGAGATTAGCTGGGTCCTTCTGGCCCAGGATCTCTCCTGACAGAGTCAGTACAGAGGTCAGACAGGAATGCTTCATCTGAAGGGCTGGAGGTTCCACTTTCAGATTTTTATGTGTGTATTGGCAGGAGGCTTCAGTGGCTCTGCATTGGGCAGCTCATACAGCTGGCCCCTCCCAGAACAAGTGATCCAAGATAGAACCCAAGATAGAAGGTGACCTAATCTCATAAGTGACATATTATAACTTCTAACATATTTTATTGGTAACACAGGCCAACCTTGGCACTATGTAAGAGGGAATTTATTAGGGTTAGAATACCACAAAGTAGTACCATTGGGAGCTGTCTACCACACCAAATGAAAAAGCAACATGTTAACACATCCAATTTTGATCATCTACAAGATATGCCAAGCTGGAGTTAAACTGATAGAAGATTGAAAGTAGAGTCCCATGTGTTGACACAGAATGGCTAAGCTGTTAAAGAGCTCTTGAGGTATGGAACTAAAAACACATATGACACTTTGGGAGGCTGAGGAGGGCAGATCACGAGGTCAGGAGATCGAGACCATCCTGGCTAACACGGTGAAACCCCGTCTCTACTAAAAATATAAAAAAATTAGCGGGCATGGTGGCAGGTGCCTGTAGTCCCAGCTACTTGGGGGGCTGAGGCAGGAGAATGGTGTGAACCTGGGAGGTGGAGCTTGCAGTGAGCCGAGATTGCGCTACTGCACTCCAGCCTGGGTCACAGAGTGAGACTCCGTCTCAAAAAAAACAAAACAAACAAAAAAAGAAAAACAAAACAACAACAACAACAAAAAACACCTGAGTTAAACTGCAGCTCTACTATTTACAGTGAGTGATATTAACTACTCAGAACTCCAGTTTCTTTATCATAAAATTGGAATCAGTTATGTATACTTTGGAGTTAGTAAAAATTAAATGAGATGATGTACACGTCAGGTTTCTTAACATATAGTAAGCACAATTATTAAAGTAAAGGAATAAGTAGAAAAAGGAATATACTCTTTAATTTGGTCTACAATAGTGACTAATATGTTTCTACTAGCCCTAGCTATAGGAAGAGTATGGATTTAAATTATGTCTCTTTTCATAACAACCCCTGTGACTATAATTATGGACAGCTATAAATTGCCTAATAAGATAGGAATACCCTTAGACTCAACAAATCTTTCTTTTGTCAAAAGAAAATTTATAACTCTTATAGAACTCAAAAATATATTCCAAGGGATGATCTGTATGCATTCTCACTCATGATTATATTTTTAATAAGCACTATTTCAATTTAATAATATGATTATCTTGTTTGTTTTCAAGTACCAATAGTCCATTAAAATTTCACTGGAAGGTCACTAAGAAATATTTTCCTTATGAATTTTAGTGCAAGTTTCTCTCTTTCAGAGAAGTGATAAGTAAGCTTAATATAATGGCTCCCAAAATCTCTCTCAAATAAAATTCCATATACATATTAGAGTGGCTATAGAGCACATTTGATGAAAACAAATTTCACATTAAAAAAATAATATTATTGGGGATATGCAATGGGCCAAATGATACCTTAACCTTCAAATTAAATGTACAGAGTGATTTAATATTTTCTAGTAAGTTTTTATCTTTTAGCAAAAGAAATAAATGAAGTGTAATGAATGATGAGTTAAAGCGGGAAAAACTGTAAATTAATGTTATTTTTGAGAAAAATGTGTCAAATTCAAATCTCCCTTTTTATTTAAACAGAGTTCTGTTTTATTTCCATGAAGTTATTCCAACTGCTCTGTATCATGATGTAAGTAGAGTGATACAGTGCAAATGGTTCAGAGACACTGAAGATTCTCTCCAGAATTAAGACATGATGGCCAGCTAACCAACAGGATATTATTTTTATAATTGTAGTAGCAGCATTTTAAAATAGCTAGCTAATGATTTTATGTGATATAAATGCTAGTTCACAGACTAAGACAAACTTCTTTGAACAGATGATATTGAAGGAGACTGGCAGGAAGGTACAAAGAAACATAAAACACTAACATTTGATAAAATATTGTATAGAATAGTATATAATATATATTATATTAGTCATATTGTATGTAATTATAAAAATATAACAAAATTATATTATTAAATATAATATATATTATATAATGATAATATTATATAATGTATTACATAGTATCATATAATGTAATGTACTATTATTAAATAATATATATAGATAAAGGATCAACCTCAATTTGGAGTAAAAGTCGAGAATTGTTTCAAATAATAAAGATAGAAACTTAGATCAAAAAGTTCAAGCATCACTAAAGGTCCAAGACTGTCAGAAACCAAACATTTGTTTTAGTTTATCTTCACTGATTACTATACTTGAGGAAATCAAGTTTACCTTCAATTATTCCTTATATAGTAACAAATTCAATTAGAATGTAGAACTCCCAGGGTAAGATAATAATGCCTACAACACTGCCTGGCAAAGAACAGTCAATACATATTTGTTGACTGACTGACAGAATGAAAGAGTGAATAATTTCCCCCCTAGAATAACATTATGTCTGCTTAATACTTATATTTAAATTATATTCTTAGCAGCTTCTTCCTTCATAACCAAGAAACTCACGCCCCTCTTGTGACTACCTGCTAATACTCAGAAATACGACACACATTTTCAAATAAGTCTGATATACTTAGGTAGGCCACTGTGTTCTTGCTCTCACCCAGGGTGAAGCGAGCTGCTGTTTTCCTTGCTAACCCTGACTAGTCAGATCAAACTGCCTGTGCTGCTGTGTGTTGCTCTGTTTTGTCTACCTCAAGCATTTATTGCTCACTGCCAACCGCTGTGCTGTTCTGCCCAAACCATTTACTTGTTGTGTACTGACTTAGACATTTGCTCACAGGCACCTTAGTTCCTGGTGCTGTAGCTTATTCTGTAAAATAGCAAAATAGCACTCTCTTCTGTTTTCAACCCTGTAGAAACTATCACAGCATAGGAAACTCGGCCTCATTTAGCTTTTCACTTTACCAAGAATAGAACCCCAAATTTTTCTATGGTTTACAAGACCCATTGGGATTTGGCTGGCTCCTAGACATCTTCCAACATTATTTTTGTTCTTCTCTCTCACTCCACTCCAGCCACACCAGCCAATATTGCACTTGCTGTTTCTTCCTTCTGGATTATTCTTTTTCCAGATATTAGCATAACTTCTTCCTTCATTTCCTTGAGTTTTCTGATTAAATGTCATCTTTTTGGGGATGGCATATAGGAACTATTCTATTTTTGAAAGATCTGCTTGACCCAGGTTACAGTATTCTGTTTCCTTGCTTTAAGTTTTGTAACATAGTTTGTGCTGCTTGACATATTTTATAGCTGTTTAATTTGTTTATCTTCTATTTTTTTCTGGGAAAAACAGACAACTATGAGGAAAAGACTTTGTTTTATTATCAATATATTTGCCATTAGATCAAAGCATATAAGAATAGCTACTTGAGACAGAAAACATGAAAGGAAGAAAGGAAGGAGGGAGGGAAGGAAGGAAGGAGTGAGAGGAGGAAGGAAGGAAGGAAAGAAGGAAGGAAGGGACGGAGGGAGGGAAGATTAATTAAATAGATTGATACTATTTAATACATCCTAATCTCAAGAAAACAAGTGGAAGCAAATTGATCCTGTGGTATGGGAAGGGGTGTTATACCTTGCACATGCAATACTCTACCAAATCTTTTTCAGTCCAGCCTGGACACCATATACTTAAAACTAAACAACAACTCTTTTGTGATACAATTAATATGCTTGAAATATTTTTATTTTATCACTTAATTATTTCAATTAAGAAATTAAAATAATTAAGAACAATCTTCTTTAAATGAAATATTTGGAATAGAAAGCTAGAATCTCAGGTTCCCCGAGTCTGGTAACTGTTTACTATGGCTATGGATGCAGTAAAGCTCTAGCTCTTTATTTATTAATTAATGGAGTGCTCAATATATGTTTCTCAACAATAGGCAACATGAGAATTGAAGAATACAGGAGACATTAACTTTAAGAAAACCCTTAATGCTCAACAAATTCTGCAAGGTTAATGTATGCTGTTTTACAGGAATATCATGACTAAAATATTTTAATATTATTTTTTCCCTTGCAACAATAAAGAATTCTCATGCAAAGTCTTTACTTAACTTGTCTGTTGTTTGTCTGTTGTGTCCTTTTAACTTTATTTATGTATTTTATCTAGGCTTGATCTGTCAGACATAAGCTGTTTGACAATTTATCATATTATTATTGAAGCAAGTTGCCAAACCAGTTAAATTCATGTGAAAAGGAATTCAAATTAAGGCAACAAATCTTCAAAGTCCAGCTGAACTGCTAAAGTAGACAAATTCCTTTTCTTCTGTTTTCCCCAGATGCTTTTTACATTCACTGATTTTTTTTCCCTTTTGTAAATGGAGGAGAAAGGAAGAATTCTGTTAAGGCATGAGTCTGAGACAAGATACCAACATATCTAGAGGCAAAGCCAGCATTTCTGTTCTCAACCATATGAACATATGAAATTATGTTTGATTAATTTCAGGAGGTGGAAACTGAGGGCCTGCTGGCTCCAAATCAGGCTTGCTGAAGCTTTTTCCTTTGGAACACATTGTTTTTTAAAAGCAATAATTATATAAAATGATATATAAGTATATATATTAAATAATATAAAACGTGCATATGTATATCTATTTGTACATATAGATGCATCTATAGGTATGTGCATATATATGTAAGGTAGTTACCATATATAAAATATAATGGCATTTACAATTAAAAAAATCTGAATATTCAGCTGTTCTTGATGACTCTGGGTATCATTAGGCATACATTTCCACATGATAATCATTAGATAAAACTGAGAAGTGGGCACATTCCTTGGACAGAGTATGCTTTACCAATTCACCAAAGTCATGGGCTGCCTTTTATCTTACATTTGGTCTAATTCATACATCTATATTATGAGAATGGCTTCTGTAGGCATGTCAGTTTGCTATCAATTTTTAATCAGTTTGATTAGGCTAGAGAATATTTGGGTAACAGCCTTTGGTTGAATTGGTAGTTTTCTTCAAGAGCTAATTTAACTTGATAGCCTCAATTTGTCATGTACCTAATTTTTCTATATCCAATACAATAAATTTAATTTTTAGAGAATTAAGTTTTCTTGTTATGCTTGACACATAGTTACAGGGGAATTTTGCCTTCGAAAGTTGGTGTAAGATTTTTCTTTCCCATCATGTTAAATGAAACATGATAAACCATATTAAATTGTTTTTTGATAACCAGGAGTTTTTAGATAATCATAATATATTCAATTGTAGTATGCTACGAAGAGGCATATACAGGGCACTGGATTGGACTGAACCTGCATTAATTCCATAGCCAAGAATTATTTTGGCTATCATAAATTTTAGAATAACTATCAGGTACTTTCTCCATTTTTCTTGCTATTTGAACTTTTGTGCATCAAATTATAGGAAAGTAAACGAAAAAATACATTATCTAAAGGTTTTGATTAGTTGTATTTTAATGACATGGAAGGTGAGTCACAGGTGTTTGGTTGGTTGTTTATTTCATACAGATTTAACTCTCCTCTCCAACAGGTTTTCTCTAAGTCCCCTAAGTAAATGTAATTTTACAATTAAAAGATTTATAGAAAAAAGATGCATTAACTCATCCATTATCTCTATATAGATAAGCATTTTTAGGAAACTGTAGGCTCAATTTTCCATAAGTTTGCTGCAATGTGAATAATCAGCAATGAAATAAACTAGCAAATGCAACACATTTATGTTAGGGCTGACATTACTTTTGGTGAATTGTGAAATATGCAACTTCTGACTTTCTTCCCTCAAGTTAAACCATAATTTAATATTTTTCTCTAACTGTGTTCCAAATAGAAACTGACAAATAGTTAATTTAATCTAGAAGGCTATTTTGTTATAATTTTAAAGATTTTTCTTATTACTGGTAATAAAGACAAATAGAATCAATATTTATAAAACAAAATGTCTATGGTTTATGAAAGAAAAGCCACACGTTTCTAAGTTTTTCAGTCAAGGAGTTCATCATCCTGATCTGCCATAATGAGTAATACAAAGTTATGAACCCAAAGCAGCTACACATAAGAAATGTACTACACAGAGAAATGTGTTGCAAAGCAATGAGCTTTTGTTTTCTATTTGCATAATTTAAAAGATTAACTGTAAGAATAATAAAATCTCTTGTTCAATTCATCATAATTTCATCCTTTCTGCTACACTCTTGTCAGGTTTTTATAATATGAAGGTGTGCTTTACTGCTTTCTTAATATCTAAATGCTCTGTCAAATAATCAAGTGAGTTCATTAAGAGGCTATTAAAAACAAAGTTAATTACTAATCTGTCATGGTCTTTGATTTAAATGAATTTATAAATCAATTTAAATTAGTTTTGAAAGCATCATTTCAGAATGTAAGTAGACAGCCAGTGAGTATTTACATTTCAAAGATGTATCTACTAGTTAGAAAATAATTGCCTGAGGCATCAAAATATCTTAGTATTTGGCACCAAAATTGAACTATTTTTAATAAAAATATTATTGTTTAGAATTTTTATGTAGTTAAAATGAGCAGTATTTCAATTATGTCGTATATTGAAGTTATAGTCCCAAAAACCCTTAGTATGTTTTACATCTTTGGCTGAGCCTTGTCTGATTCTTGTACTTGTCCTTATCCTTTTTTTTTTCCTGATCTTTTACGGGATCTTATGTTTGTCATATGAAATCCATTCTCTTAGGCTCAGTTCATCTTCTTATATAACAAGATATTCTTAAATATGAATCTATAACCCAGCACACTAGCCATTTCTTTTTTGCTTTTTGTTGGCTGCATCTTTAGTGACTTCAACCAGGTTATTATTTTTACTTTATTCTTTTCTTTTTTTCTTTTTCTTTCTTTTTTTTCTTTTTGAGACCAGGTGCGGCTCTGTCACTCAGGGTGAAATGATGCAGTGGTGTGATCTTGGCTCACTGTAACCACAGCCTCCCCAGCTCCAGTGATCCTCCTACTTAAGCCTCTTGAGTAGCTGAGACTACAGGCACGTGCCACCACATTCTCTAGCTATTCAAAGTTTTTATAGAGACAAGGTCTTACTATATTGCCCATCCTGGTCTCAAACTCCTGAGCTCAAGTGATCCTCCTGTTTTGGCCTATCAAAGTGCTGGGATTACAGGCATGAGCCACTCACCCGGCCCAGGTTATTAGTAATATGTTGAAAATAACTCAGATCTGAAGACAGGATCCTAAAGATGTCCTCTTACATATCTTCATCTTTGTTGATATTAATTTATCAATCTGCACTTTAGGGTCTGGGGAGAGAAAACATTTGCTCAACCTGTTATTAACTTAACTCAGTTCTATAGTGTGTTAGTCCAAATATTTCATATCAGAAAGCATCTTGTAGAAACATTTGTATAAGTACATATGCTAGTCCTAAGGTTCACCTCAAAAATGGGGAGGTGTTTAGTATATGTCCTTAGCAAGGTTTGCAACAAAATTTTTCCCCTCATAATATCATATGTATGTATTTTATGATATATATATATATATATGAGAGAGAGAGAAAGAAAGGCTAATCTATTATGACTTGTTTCATTAAACTAGAGCTTTCTCTGACCACGCAACACAAAAGAGAACATTTTGTGATTCACTGCTATATGTGTTTTATAAATTACGAAGATATTATGGTAAATTCCAAACTTTTCCTACATAAGTTTTATAATTACCAAATTATAACGATAATTATCTCACATATAATTTATTGTATAATTTGGTACAGAATCTCACTCTGTAAATTCATACATCATTTTCATATTCCATGGAAAAACAGTTCTTTCATCATTTTAATTCTTATTAAAGATCCTGTGCAATCAGTCCATCATTTTTCTCTAACATATGACCATTTTAAGGTGCAATTCACATGAGCCAGGGGATTGAGCTCATTTGGAATATCAAAGTATTGTCTCGGAGTTCAATTTCTCTGGACTTTATTCCAGTCTATTCAGTTTAAAATATTTCACCTTGGAAGACATTATTAAACAAGAAGGAAAGTATTCCACTAACATTCTGTCATTTATGTGGATCCCAAATGGAGGGTTTATTCACTTCCTGGTCCTTGCTCCAACTATTACTAAATGCCATTAATGTTTCTTAAGTATGTTTTTTGAAACTATACTTATGGGTTCAGAATATTTTGTCTAGTATTCTGCAGGTGTTAGCAAAATAAAAACAAAGTTTTATATTCAAATACTATTGGTTTCTTTAGCCAGGTTTATGCATTATTAACTTTTTCTTTTTCTGCCATTGTTCTCTTAATATTCCTAGGTATACAGTACATCTGCTTGTACTCTCAGCTACCTGAAATTATTATATTTTTGAAATGACAGGAATATATACCAATACATTGATAGGGAATATCAACTCTAACTCAAACACAAATACAACTATTAATAATAGCTTTTGTGTACTGACTTGAGAAGTATAATCAAAATTGTTGGTCAGGCATGGTGGCTTATGCCTGTAATCCCAGCACTTTGAGAGGATGAGGCCAATGGATCGATCACTTGAGGTCAGGAATTTGAGACCAGCCTGGCCAACATGGGAAAATCCTGTTTTCACTAAAAATACAAAAGTTAGCCAGCTGTGGTGGCCCATGCCTGTAGTCCCAGTTACTCGGGAGGCTGAGGCATGAGAATTGCTTGAGCCCAGGAGGTTGCAGTGAGCCGAGATCACACCACTGCACTCCAGCCTGGGCGATGGAGTGACCTGTCTGAAATAAAATCATTTTATTTAGTTGGCATATATAAGCACCTTTATTTACCTCAAAATTCTGTGAAGTAATTATGATTATCATCCCCACATTACAGATAAAGTAACCAAGGTACAAATATGTTAAGTCAGTTGTCCAAGGTCACATAGCTAGCATAAGAGAACCGGTAGAGGAATCTAAATAATCTAGTTCCAGGACTTGATTATGCTAATCACTTCACAATACCACTTCTTATATTTTGTTTAACATTACTTGCATGCTTCTTATCAGATTTTGATCACTTAACTCTAACCAACAAATTCAATTTGTGTTGAAGTAGATTCTCATCATTTCTTCTATGCTTTTTATTGTCAACTAGGCAAGCGAAGAACTCATCAGTCTTCTGCTTTAAGGAGATTAGATGTCCCATCTCTTTTCCAGTTCTAAGGTGTGCCCTAAACCCGCCTCCATTTTACTACTTTGGGACCTCCTAGTATGCTGTTAATAATACTTCTTCATTAATGTTTCTTTTTTTTCCTTTATACCGCTTTATTTCAACCTTCCCAGCATGCTAGATTTCCATGTAGTGTGCACCTATATGACACCTGGTCTTCTCCAATTAGGTCAATTTCTTTCTTAAAAAATGTATCTCAATAATAAATTCTAGCCCCACAAATTTTATGATTTCCTTTAGAATATGTATCATTCTGCCATACCTATGCATAAGAATATTGAAATTGTAAGAACATAAGTTTTTTTTTTTTTTTTTTTTTTGAGACGGAGTCTCACGCTCTGTCCCCCAGGCTGGAGTGCGATGATCTCGGCTCACTGCAAGCTCCGCCTCCAGGGTTCACGCCATTCTCCTGCCTCAGCCTCCCGAGTACCTGGGACTGCAGGTGCCCGCCACCACGCCCGGCTAATTTCTGTATTTTAGAACAGACGGGGTTTCACCATGTTAGCCAGGATGGTCTCGATCTCCTGACCTCGTGATCTGCCTGCCTCGGCCTCCCAAAGAGCTGAGATTATAGGCATGAGCCACCACGCCCAGCCGAACATAAGTTTTATTTATGGTTATCTTTCAAAGTGTTGCCTCAAGAGAGGTTTTGATAAGCTTCATATTATTTCTGTTTATTTCAGTAGCTAACTTATCAACTGATTAAAGATAAACTCCCATTTTTAAATAAAAACAATGAAACTGAAGCAAAGTTTGATTTTACCCAATCATCTGGACCTTAATATATCAGTATATGATTTCTATATTCATACACTGATGGAAAATAGAAGGTAGTACAAGTAAGGAGACTGTGGTCTTAGTTCCAGTTCTGTCACCAGCTTTCTGTTTGAGTTTTATAGATAATTTGAATGTCTCTTTCCTAATTCATAATTTATTCACAATCTTGGTGATTATATATAAAAGTACTTTTAAAAAGTATTTTTGACACTATGATTAATGAGTTATTTATTAATCAATAAAGACAATTTGCTTCACATGGTTGTGAACAGATACCACAAAACTGCTGGAGAAATAAATAAGCAAAATAAATAATAATGAATTGCAGGTACTAAATATTAGATATGTGGGAGCAGTTCCTGTATAGGAATTATTGTAATAGTAGCTGGTAGAATTACATCCACAAACTTATATTGTTTACTTCCTGGACAAGAAATAAAAGATCTCAATAAGAATGTAGCTCAGGAAAATAAATAGTGTTAGGATCTCAAACAACACATGGTTATGATAAAGGTTATAAGTTTTAGCTCCTTTGGAAGAAATAGGGCAGGCTTCAGTACCACCTAGTGACAATGGTGAATGGTCTCAATGGCAAAAAAACAGCCTGGAGGAGAAAAGACAATCTGCTTTTATTGTATTAGCTATTTGGCTTCTATCTCCTACTTCTATTCCTTTTTTCATTCTTTTGTAAGATAATGTGTTTATCCTCCTTTTGGTTTCTTCAAATTTTGAGATAATTTAATTCCTGTACAACACTAAATCACCATGGAAATTAGCCTGTTCATACAATGAATCTGAATACAAGTTAAATGATCGAGAAATACATTCAAAAACTTTACAGCATGGACATTTTCATAAATATTTGTATATAAACTGTCTCTACATCTCTCATTTATAGGGTTTCTATTTTAACATGATCCTTTGTATAAAAATCTGTATTTATTTACATTTCTTTTTAATATTTTTCAAAAGAGCTACTTATTAAAAAGTTCTGATCTCTTGGTATAATCAGAACAGAAAAGTATAAAGAAATAATAACACTGATGAATGAAAGGGAAAGGTGCCCATCAGGAGAATGATTTCCATTAAATGTTACAGATTAATACATTTTGGTTTGATTTGCCTAATATTTACTGATTTCAGGCACATGGTAAATTTTTTTTCTCTTCTTTTTCCTTAAGAATTGATAACTCAGTCGAGGACAGAATTACAAAAGTTGTAGACTAAATGTAATCATAAATAAATGGCACATTAATGCTTACTTTTAGCTTGGGGGCAATGGGGAGATAATAATGCCCACCATTGAAATGATACCTTTTTCTATTATAATTTCATTGAATTCGGTAAAAATATTTTTTTTAAAAAGTGAATAAATAGCTGACCTTAGGAAAAACACAACATCAATTAAAAAAAATCTGAAAAGTCACCTAAAGGCCAAAAATATAGTTTCTGGAAAATTAAGAAGGTCAAATTCAATTATATCCACATTTTGTATGCAGTTAAAATTCAATATTTTTCCACTAGAAGCCCTTCCCTATGTTGTAGGAATCAGGATTTTAGATTATCACATTGATCACAGTAGCAAAGGGTAGCACACAGTGATCTCTAAATACACACCATTTGCTTTGATGGACATTATAAGTAGATATTATAAATAATATTTATTCTATATTTAGAATATAATTAGAGACCATTTTAATTGACTTTATGATATGCTCAAGAAAACGCTATTGGAGTATAGAGAATGGATTGTGATTCACTGCTATATGTTTTTTGTAAAATACAAAGATATTATAGTAAATTCCAAACTTTCCCTACACAATTTTTATCATTACCAAGCTTATGCATGAGAATAAATGGTAACAGTTCACAGCTAGGTGTGCCTATTTCTCTATGCATGAAATATGAGATATTGGATGTAGAACAGAGCCAGGTATTGATTAACTCTTATTTGGATTGGAGCTGTGTTTCTGAGGCACGTAGCTGGTAAATACTAGAAGAGTATTTAGTTTTTTATTTTTTTTTTATTTTAGGTTCCAGAAAACATATGCAGGTTTGCTATACAGGAAAATTGCAAGTCACAGGGGTTTGATATAGAGATTTTTTTTGTCACGCAGGTAGTAAGTATAGTACCTAGAATAAATTACATCTCTAAAAACAACAAACACTTCTAAAAAATGATGGGGTATATAAGATAATAAGCATAGAACCCAATGGGTAGTTTTTCTATCCTCTCCCTCTCCCACCCTCCACCCTCAAGTAGGCCTCACTGTCTGTTGTTTCCTAAAAGAGTATTTAAATGTTAATCATAATGGCCCTATATCTAGACCCTCAAAGTTTAAAGAAAATGGGCCAATTAGTCTATTCTATATTTTAAGATCTCATTTAATAAATTGCTTACAGTGGTTGATACATTATAAGAATATATATATAAAATAGCTGAAATAAGTTAAAGGTTTATAAGCCAAATTCATCATAAAATTTATTCATTACTCCAGAATAAAACACATCTCTAAAAACAACAAACACTTCAAAAAAATGATGGGGTATACAATGGGGTTATGAAAATGTTCGTGTTAGGTTTCAAAAAGTGTCCCTCCTATTCTTTCTTATATCCCCCATTTATCACATGGCTTTCTTCATGTCACTTCTGATTCTGTCACATATCTCTAGAGTAGCATAATTAGACCGGGGTATAAAGCAGGAGGGATAAAAATGAGATGGAATAGAAAAAGCAAAATGTGGAGAGCCTTTCATTATGGGAAGCAACTGTATAATCTTGTCTGGAAAATTATCTGAAAAGAGGCAACTTAGTTTACATAATTCAAGTCTATATAAGTCTCTTCTTTTTTAAACAGAGAATGATAACCTTGAACTCTTTGGAAAGAGAGAAAGTTCATATGAATTGCCTGACATCCATATATCCGTGAGTTGAATAATATAGTAGAAACCATTAGTCTGCTATTCCACTGATTCCCAGATTGAAGACAATGTTGCTATTTTATTCCAATCTGCATCAATTTAAAACAACATTTTTATGTGAAACGTAAATATATGAGGAGTTCAGAAAAAGTAAGATATTATAATTGCTTTTCTTTGCCAGATTCTTTTGAATTTATGACAGTAGTAAAAGGAAAAACCCTGAAACCCAACACACACATACAAAACACAATGACTTTTCACGTATTTTTCATATACATTCTGAGCTCTTCCAGCAGTACAGCCAATTCATAGTTGTTTTCTATAAACATAAATTGGCAATGGTTTATAAAAGATGAAGTTATCTGGGCTCATGAAGTAGAATGGTATGGTGGGTTCATCCTTAATCCAAGGGGAAATATGGATTTTATAGCCAGCTACCATACTGTCTCTGGCTTTATGCAAATGGAATAACAATTCTCTGTTTCAGACTCTTTATCTTTAAAATGGTAAATGTATTTTTACTTATTTCCTTCAAAATAGGTGAGATAATGTGTTATACATACATGAATACTATATTTGTGAAAGTTTCAACAACATTTAGAGTAGCATGGATATAATGGAGAACTAATTCTGGCAAATTAATCATTTTGGAGGAAATATTAGACAGCAAAATACTTTTTTTCTTCAACTTTATCAGGTGCCACTTGTTAGATAAGGTAATTTCATGAATAATGCTTCTTCTGCTTTTTGTTGCTTAAAATGTAAGAGCCAGTCTATGTAAGCGGGAATAAAAAACATGTTTGGAACTTATGGCTTGGTCTTCCATTGCTAAAGCAACTCAAGGTCACCATAGCCAATATATAATCTCATCAATATCCTGTATCCCTCTCTATGATGAAATTATAGTTCAATTAAAAATTTTCTGAAATACACATTTTATTTGAAAACAAAATATCAGATTAGAGTTGATTTCCTTATGTTTTTCCTGTAAGAGAATCCACATCTGAGAAGGAAGAACACAGTATGTAAACCCTTTCCCTTTTGTGATGAGGTCATGTTTCTATCCAATAGAGAGCAGTTGCCAGGAAGACTTTGCTAATTGGGAGAGACAGGACAGCAAAGGAGAATCGCAACACTCAGCAGGCTGCTGACCTACTTTATTATTATAACTCATAGGAGCTACGAAGGCATTTTTTTTCAGTAGAGCTACAGTGACTTGTCAGCAAATTAGTTACCCTTTGTTAGGTCTCAAAAAAAAAAAACTTTCTGTTATGGCAGTACATTCTATTTAAAAAAAATTAATATTGTCAGAATAATACAATTTCTAAGCCATAGAAATTCAAATCTAAAATAGATTACTGAACCTCAAGAGAGGGGAAATATATTTTTAATTAAGAGATTTTTTAGCTCATTTCTTCGTAATATTACTTTGGCTATATTATGTCAATCAGTCATTACCTAAGTAGTTAAATGGGCTCTGTAAACAAAAAGTGAATCTATTTTAATTTTGCCCTTAAATATTTGATAGAATGGCAATAGATAAAATAATTATCCGGGTTTCTATATTCTAATTTTATATGTGAGCTTATATATGAATAATTCTTATTGCTTTTTTTCCAAATCATTTATTTAAAGTATCAATAAAGAGCTCTCTCTTCTCTGCCCACCCAGCACACATTTATTGGGATGATTATAGTTTTTGAGCTAGAAGTGCCTGAAGTGTCTTGATTCCTCACTCTATTGAAGGTTCCTGATCTAAAGCCAGCTAATACTACTTGAAATGAATGTCTATTTTGTGTCTCCCTGGCCCTCGGTTTTTCATAGATTTTATTTCAATCCACACAGGGCTACTACTAGAACACCACTGGGTGAGTTAGAAAAAAGACTGTACTCCCTGGGTATCTAAATTAAGAAGAGAAAATAGGCTTGCATGGCTTCATTTTCAAGGGAACACAGTTTGGAAAACAGAAAAAGGGGAGTAATTCACCAGCACTCGACCCATGCTCTTTGGGCAGTGCAAACATTTGAGAGCTCTCAAGTCAAATTCCTATTAATAGATATGTCATATAATTTACCATTTCACTGGATTATAAATGTATTCATTGTTGAGCTTACATTTTGTCAAGTTTCATATAGTTTTTAGTACCCAGAAAAAATAGTTTGAATAAAAGCATGTTAGAATGTAAGCCTAATGAGGGCAGGGACTTTGTCTCATCCTCTACCATGTGTTCAGTCCCTAAAATAATGTCTGGAACAAAGAAATACTCAATAGATCATTTAAATGAAAAAATACATAATATACACTTAATTCACAGCTAAGAAGCTACGTACAAGAAAGTCAAGTGACTTGTATAAAATCAGCGGATTTAGGGGTTGAGGTAATTCTGATATGTATGTCTTTAAATTTAATTCTGCCAATTTCACCCCGTGTTTCTGTACAAACGAGTTAGGATAGGCTATGTTATGTGTGAGCTTCATTCAAATTAAGACATGCTTCTGGAACTCAAAAAACAAAAAAGAGTTGAAGGTGTTATAGCAGCTTTTCAATGCTTATACCTATAAGTGAAATATACTGCTATTCATAGGCCATTAATTATTAATTAATAGCACAGACAGGTACCCATCTAACTGAAAGGCAGCTAGAAAATATGGAAAGCACATGGCTATTTGGTTGTTAGTAAGTGTCCCTGTCACGTTGTTTCAAATAAAAGCAAAATAGAGTAACCTAGATTTTCCAGTGGAATCCCTTATTCCCTCCATATAGATTTTACTAATTAGACCATTACAGACATTTTTTATATCATTTTTTTTCTCTGATATTGCTAGATTGATTTAAGCATGTTGACTTTTTGGAAATTAATATATCTATAGATACGAAGAGAATTAGAGGCTTATTAATTTTGACTTCAGTAATTTAGAGTATGTCCATGAGTTCTAAATTCAGTAATTTAGAGTATGGTCAAGTGATTGATTACTTATCTTTGAAAAAAATAACTTGAGATGCACAAATCATTAAAACAAAAACTGTACAAGGAAGAACATTTAAATAGATAACTGAATAATTAGTTTGCACATATTTTAAAAATGCTACTGATAATTACCATTTTGATTATAAACAATATTTTAGTTAGCAACACATGCAAAGTTGGCATAGGAGTTGTCTAGGATGCAGATACATGAAAGACCAATTGTCTGCCTTGTAGAATAGCACTTATCAAAATTAAATAATGCACATATTCCTTCAAATCACAACAAATGAATCATTACAATGAAATACCCTTGAGTTGGGTTAAATTATTTTGATTATAATGTTACTCAAATAAATACAAGTATAAAACTAAAACAAACATAATTTTACAAATCAAATACAAAATAATGAATCAACAAATACATCCTAATGTAAATTTACTGTGATGAGTAATGCTGTTTTGCTAAAACCAAGTAGGTGCATAAAATGTAAATGTAGTGCTGTAATGCCAGTTTTTGTAGATTGTGTGATTTTATACAGTATTCTACAACTGAGTGCTATGGAATGACTAATTCACTTATCCAAGTTTTTCTTCATTTTGACTACGGTGAAAACGTGTACAGGACTTAATATGTTATTAATCCTTCAATTGGTATAAATGCATCATTTATCTGTTATGCTCATAAACCAGAATTATTTGATGTAACACCTCATGACACAACCTGCTCCAACTACAAAAGCATATCCAGATTCCATATGTATGACATTCATATAATCCTAAATTCATAACATGCTATGTTAAAACTTTCAAAATGATTACTAACATGTAATCATACATTTATAAGATTGCTAGTAGAAAACATAGACTCCCTGACAGTAAACCTATAGACTTTTAAAGAAAGATTGCTCTAGGAATGTACTGTTTAGCTGAAAATCCTTCTTTATCTGTTCTATAAAGTCATTCCCTAGGTTACATCTCATATTTGAGATTCAGTTCAAAATTAATATGCAAGTTAACGTGCATCATTTATTTTCTTATATTCTTAAAATGAATATTTCATACTTGTAATTTTAACAAAAACTCATTACTCCCAATCTTGTTTATAATGATTTAATATAATTTTAGTGTTGTACACCTAAACACATAGCCACAAAATGTCATGAGAATAAAACTAATCTTATTAGAAAGTAATTATCTGCCATATCCAAGATTTTCATTCAGATAGAATTATATAATTCAGACTTATTTCTTGAATGAAACAAAAACAAATAATATAAATACAAAGCAAAGTTACTTCCTGTTCATGTTGTGTTTTGCAAGTCAGTATCTCCTTCCTAGTCAATTTAAGTAGCCTGCACTTTTAGTCCGCTTTCCGTTGTTATAAGAAAATACCACAGACGGTAATTTATAATGAACAGAAATTTATTTAGTTCACAGTCCTGGAGGCTGGGATATCCAAGATCTTTTAAAGTTTCATGTGGTGAGGGCCTTTGGGCTGTCCCCTACCATGGCATAAGGATAGAATGGTGAAAGCGCCAGCAATCACATGTGAAAGAGAGCTGGAGATAGCCAAACTTATATTTATAACTAATCCACTTCTCCAATGACAATATTAATCTGTTCATGAGGTCAGTCTGCTCTTTATGTAATCACCTCTTACTAGATTTTGCAGCCCAACACTTCTGCAGTGGGGATTAGGTTTTCAACACATGAAATTAGGAGGATACATTTAAACCATAGCACCCACGATGGTTAGTGATTGAGTTTTTAAAAATAATATTTAAATAAAAACTTTAATGAGGAATTTAGAAAGACTTCAAAGGAATTCACTGAGAGGAATTGAACCTACGTTTATGGAATGAAACAGTTAATATAAGAATAGATATATTAAACAAATTATCAACACTACAGTTACAGATATAGTATAATTATAGCATTGACCTTGAGTTTCTCCTCATCTAGCTAGTGGGATACAGATAAAAGTATGGGTATAAGTGCAGATACAGTTAAGAAGGATATAAATATATATTAATTAATATTTAAGAATAAAAATAATTTAATGATGGAAGGATACAATGAAGAAGAATAAACATAAAGAATTTGTTAGACCCACTAATCTTTATTATAAATAATTTAGAATCAGAGCCTAATGTCATAGCATGTTTGTCAAGCCCAAACCCAAGAAAGACTAGTACATTCCTGCATATATCCTGGCCTGGCTCCTTAATTTTTTGATTTCTCAACTTGATTTTGGTTTTCTACATCTCACAAAAGATCAGTCTTGCCACTTTTTAGTGTTAGAGCTCAAACGTTAATTTTAATGTGATTTTCTACTGCAATGGAGTGCTTTAACTAATAGGTTTTGTCTCTTTATTACTACCTTCCTTGACTGTTCTTTATAATCTATGCTGCACAAAACCATCCAACATGGTTTAGAGCAGAAATTATGGAGTCAGATATATAAGCATTTTACTCTTGGTTCTATAATCTAGCTGTGTGACATTGACTATTGATTTAACTTCTAAAAACTTTAGTTTTTCTAGCCAAAAAGTGGGGCAAAATAATGTTTACCTCATTCAGCTGCTGTGAGGACCAAATAAGATAGCATCCTTCAAAGCACAGAGTTTTGTATATAGTAAGTGTATTAAATAAATGCAGGGTGCTTTTGTTCTCATATTGGATTTGCACTTCTCCATTATAACTCCTTGTGCATAAATATACTTTGCTTTTTATTATTGCAATAAATGATTTCCCAAAACTCCATAGCTTTAGAATGGAAAATAGTATCTTCAAGGTCAAATGATACCATCAAGATTCTCTCTTTATTCAAAAATGGTCTTTTTTATGGTTATTTCCTTCACATAACTATTATCCACAATATAAATTAGGCCAGGCATGATGGCTCATGCCTGTAATCCCAGTACACTGGGAGGCCAAGGTGGGAGGATCACATGACCCCAGGAGTTTAAGACCAGCCTTGGCAATATAGCAAGACCCCCATCTCAAAAAAATAAAAACAATAAAATAAAATAAAATAAGTTATGGCTTTTATATTTGAACACACATGACGGTTTCCTTCTCTCTGCATTAGAGTTACACATGGAAAAATGTTAAATAAACACAAAAGAAAATAAAAACCAATTTCATATGTAAATCTGCAGCCAAAAAAAAAAAAAAGCCAAGAAGTGAATTGCAAATTCTGGAAAGATATTTTGTATAATGTCAGGATATAAAAAAAGGTTGAAGGTTGGGCTATGTTGGAATAAACATACTACACACACACACACCACACACACACACATGAACACACACATTTGAGCACATATAGACATGTTTAAAGAAAAACAATCAAGAATTTTTTTCAATAAATGTGTTTATCATCAGATATATTAAGTAGTACATTGCGTTATAATTATACTACCATATGTACTTTATAGACATCCCAAAATAGTTATTTTACTATTTCTATGATGACAATTGGTATTTTTCTGAAAGACACATAGGAAAAATGTAAAATTATAATTTTTTACCAAATTAAATATTAGTTGGTGCCAATGAATCATCTTTTGGCAGTAGTGCTAATGTTTTTATACTATCCTCTCAGTCAGTAGCCAGATTATAGAGCTGTTGCCTTTTCTTCTCCTGAAAAATATAATTATTACTATTTTTACCATATACTTGACTCCTTCAAAAAGATAAGTAAAGTGACAGATCTATAATCAAGTAGACATCACAGGTTTGAAAAACGAGCCAACCAAACTACTGCTTACTTTGTTCTTTAGTTATCAAAACTACCATATAGAATATTTCTCAAATAAACTGTCAATGACACGTGACTAAGTCACAACAAATTAATGTGTCAGGTACTATTCTAGGCACTTTCTATGGTCTGAATGTGACTCCCAAAATTCACGTGTTAGAAGCTTAATCCATAATACAACAATGTTGGGAGGTGGGGCCTAATAAAGGTGTTTAGGTCATGATTGCTTTGCTCTCATAAATTGATTAAAGAAGGCTTTCAGAAGTTATGTTCCTGCCTTTCCACCTTCTGCCATGTGAGGGATAGATTTGTCTTCTCTGGAGGACATAGCAGCATGGTGCCATCTTAGATATAGAAATTGAACGTGCTGGCACCTTCATCTTGTACTCTCCAGGCTCCAGAGCAGTAAGAAATACATTTCTGTTTTTTTATAAATTACCCAGTCCATAGTATTCTATTATAGCAGCACAAAATAAGCCAAGACACCACTGGAAATACAGGACAGAAGAGAACAGACATTACATTCTGGTGTGGGGAACACAGAAAAATATAAATAACAAATAAGAGTGTATGTATTTGTGCGTGTGTGTGTGTGTGTGTGTGTGTGTGTGTGTTGCTAAATGCCTTTATTATTAACATATAAACCAGTGGAGTAATATATAAGATAAGGTGGTCAGGAAAGCTCTTTGTGATTTAGTGATATATAAGCAAATATTAATGAAATGAAGGCAAGATCTAGGTAAATATAATAAATATCAGGTCAAATATCAATGAAAGCATGGAAAAGACAAAAAGAAAAAGGAAGGAAGGAAGGAGGACAATAGGGAAGAAGATAGAAAAGGAAGAAAAGAAGACAATATATCTTTCAATGTAAACCGCCTTTTTTTTTCAAATAGAAAGCCTATGCTACAATCATTAGGAGAAAAAATCATAATCTTTGGTGTCCATGTAATTTCTACAAAAATAAGCCAAGAAATCCATAGTAGAACAGTTTGAGAAAAGACTGTATTTGATTTATACCTAAGGGAAAAATGTAAAAATCTCATAAAATTAAAGTACCATAAAATGTCACATATCAAAGAGGGCTATTCACAGTTAAACAATGTTTTATTAAGTAAAAATGTAATTAAAATGTAATGCAGGAAGAAAATATGGGAACTTATACAAAAAGAACAAATATTTGTGAACACATATGTGTGTATATATAAAATATATAGAGAGAGATTTATAGATATATCTACTAAAATATTCACTGTTCTGTTAATTCTTTTGTGAGTGTTGAGTGTTGCATTATATAGATCAAAACATATCTTCTTAAAATTAAATAGGAACATACCTAGCTATTTAAATCAAATTTAGACTTTATAGTTTTTTAAATATTTACATATCTTTCAGAAGTAAATTTAAAGCCTACCTTTTCCCCGAAGTTTTCCTTATTTTCCCTAGCAAAAAGTAGTATCTGAAACTTCATTTCACTTCATACATCTTTAATCTATATCTATGCTGATGTACCTGCCTTTGCATGTTTTACAATCCCTAAAAGTGTATGTCTTGAACATAGTGAATGCTAAAAAATGTTGATGAAATAAGGAGTTATTCTAAGCCACAGGCATTTTTGAAAGAATGCTGTACCGTGGTCATATTTTGTGATTGTACCTTTGAAATAAGATATGCCTCAGTATACACAGAATAAAATATATAAAAGTAGATGTTGTAACATATACATACTCAGGAACATAGTCAATAAGTAAAATTTAGTTGTAACCACCCCCCACAAACATAACATCTGATTTTATATTCATAGAAGCAAAATCAAGTTGTCTATAAACATTTATAGAGGAGAAATCAGATCATTGTAACATAATTACTTAAAATGTTTTGGCACAACATTGAAAAGCCAGAGTGTAAAATAACAGAAATTACTTACAACCATTTCATTTAAAGACACCCAGCAATCTGGTGGGAAGTCCTGCAGTAGTGGTACTAAGAACTGAAGACAACCATCCCAGTGGCACAGGAGCAGCATCATGCCGATGAGATTAAAAATTCTCACCACTGCACTGGCGAGATCATATGTCATGTGGAATATCTGTTGACCAAAATATAAAATCAATTCTTACAATCAATTTTTTAGAAAAATCAAGCATACTACTGATAGTAGGCATTGATGTTGTGTGGCGTAAGCATTGATTTAATAAAAATATGGGAATAACTTGCAGAAATAGAAACAGATTACATTTCTTTATTTTTACAATAAGGTTGACACTCCACTTTATGAATATTAAAGCCAACTATGTTTCACGAGCAACAGATAGCATGAATATATAAATGTATGTATTAAAGAACATCGATGTTGCCAGAAGTTTTTCTTTATTGTTCTTTTGCATATTTTAGCAAAGCTACTTTAAAACAAGGTAGCAAAATTTACAAATGATGGGTAGCTTCTACTCTGCTTCTCATCCCTTGTTATATTAATAGATTTGTTGAAAGACAAAGAAAATACCCAAGGACTGAAAACCATATGCCAAAGGAGTTCAGCTGCAAAATATGAAGTAATATTGATAATAAATTACAGTTAAATTTATAGCTATGTGAGTGGAGATATTTAATTGTGGATACTGAACATAAATAGAAGCCTTTGAGATAAAGACTACCTGGATTTGGTTTAAAAACAATTGTGTAACACTTTTAAAAATCATAACTATTTCCATAAACTTTTTGTATTTTTATGGTACAGGCTTTACTTTTCAGTTACTCTTTATTGTTTGTATTTTCATGAAATTCAGTATGGTAGGTTAGATTATTCCAGAAAACACAAACATTATGACAAATCAACATAATCCATCAAAATTTTATAAATGGAAACAAATATCCATCTTTACATCTGTAACTACTCATTTTTCTAGAATTTACAAGAAATAGATTCAGAATGTGAGTCCTTTCTTTAGCAGTTTATTGTACTCTCTAACTGGCTGCTAATATAGTTTCTACTTATATTTTACCTAGTCTAGAATAGCAAAACCCACTTGGGAGCAGACCTACATCGTAGAATTAAGTTTTGTTATAACTGTTAAGGAATTACTGCATTAATAAATACAATTAAATATGAGTAAGTACATATAAACACAATAACTTCAGATATTTAGAGTCACTTTTTGTATAATTCACCAAAAGAATGGTGTGTTTTTGAAGTAACAAGGTAAACTTGTATTGAAATTTATCCAAAAAATGTAAAGAAAACAAAAAAAAAACTACATTTGGTTTTAGAAATGAGATCTTTGTAAGAAAACATCTATAATTCTTAAAATACACATACTGAAGTACTCAGAGGTAAAATGACAGGGCATCTGTGATTTTGCTTTTATAAAATAGCCAAAATCTGTCTTTAATTAAATGTTTTTCAGTTTGATATATTTCTATGAGCATTAATTCTTTCTTTAAACAATCTTTTTGACATAGTAATTACAGTGAGCAAAAAGATTATTTTTTGTGGGAATATACACACTGTTCTGAATTCTTTTTAAAAGAAAGTTGGCGGTTCTAATTTTAAGGGCAACAGACCACATATTTTGATATTCAGACAGCTATACACACAACTTCTTTTATAGCATTAAGAATTTTATTTTTCTGTAAGCTACTTTTTATTTTGGTTTTAAATTTTGAAAACCCACAGAAACATCCTTTTGATATTATTCCCTCTGATATTTCGTGGTCACTGAATACATAAATAGAAACTCTACTAACAATTTCATCAATAATTTCTCATTAAAAGTTATATACTAAAACATAATAAAAAAGCTTTCTACTGATAAAGTCGGAAAAAGTCATCACGGACTTAGTTTTTTTGTTGTTGTTTAGTAACAGAATTTACATTTATATCTTAATCTTTCCTGAGAAAATCATTTAAGATGTCTTGTGGGTAAAGACTGCGTTTTGTTGGGAAATAGTGTTAAATTGCAGAATATAAACTTCTGGAAAAACCAGGAAACTTATCACATTTCAGCCCAATTATTTGAAGCAACTAATAACGATCTGAAAATATGACAAAATCCATAAATTATAAGTATACAGGCAGCGGCCATCATTCAATTATCAGGCTTTAGAGTGGAGTATGGAATGGTCTAGAGAACTAGCATACATTCTTAGTAGATCTGACTGGGTTTTTCTTGCATTTTCTACTTCCCTTTGGGAAATTAGATTCTTTTCATGGGCTCTTAAGAGATAATTAAGATAAAATAATATGCTGTTATTCAATTCCTTTAAGAAAACCCTATTATCTCTAAAATGTTCTCTAGAGAGACAGGACCACTAATTTCATAGAGGAAGTTAATGGGGATATAACATCAATGATAACACATTAGAAACACTTTTTGTTTTGCTACTACGTATTTTCATGAACTATTATAAGATTATGCCTAGATTCAAGCCTATCTGCTACCAAATAGTCATTTCCAATTCCATAATGTTAGGTATTGCTAGTGCTGGCTTCATACAGTAACTCTACTATCTTTAGAGTACTCGGTAAGAACTCACATAATTAATTTTATAAAGTCTCCCTTATGGACATTAATATTATGTGTTCAAAATTGACATCACTTTTGGAGCTATCCCAAAATTTAACTTTGGAGAAGGTACAAGCCAGTTGGGTATTTTTACACTGGTTAATAGCAGAGGCAAATTTCAACTAGTCAAACCCATATATCTTCATCTTTATTTATCTAACTGATAAAAGAGCATATGTAAAGTATATAATATTACTTGTGATGAATACATGAATGTGTGCATTATCTCGGCCCGATCTGATTGTGTTTTGAATCCTTATAACTAAGATACTCTGGCAGGCATAATCATTACATATGATCTGAATACTGAGATTAATGGCCCTGTTAAAACTTTACTCAAGGAAGATTGGAATGAGAAGGCTACTTCCTTATGGAGCTCACACATCTGTAGTTAGCCAGGTTAACCAAAGAAGGAAGCATCTGATCTAATTTATGCAAAGTCAAAACTTATTATTAATAAGGGCAGCTTGTAGGATAAATCTAAGTGTGACTTTATTCACCTTACTAATCAAGTGGCTAGCACTATTGATTAATATTTTTAGTTTTTCTTCATCTATAAGGTGGACATTCTTAAGTAATAAATTTCCATATAAATCAATTGTCTTGGTGCTATTGCATGAAAACTTGACTGCATGTAAAATGGCACCATGAATGACACTCAGTAAATTGTTACTAAATGAATGAATGAGAGAGTTGAAGGGGTTTAATAATAACATAAATAACCTTTTATGGTGTTAAGAGTGTACCACTTTGCTTCTGTATCTTAAACAAGGGAATTAAAACAAACAAAAAAATCAAAAACTTCATTATTATTTTCCATCTTCTAAGTAACCTGACTTAAAACCTAACCTGAGGGCTCAGGGTTGGGGTAACAGAAAGAAAGGCTCTTTTCACCGACTAGCAATATACTTGTAAGTTACTTTCAAGTGGTATTTACAGGAGTCAACTGAAAAAAATGTAATTAAAATAAGTTTTTCGGCCAGGTGTGGGGGCTCACGCCTGTAATCCTAGCACTGTGGGAGGCCGAGGTGGGTGGATCACAACGTCAGGAGTTCGAGACCAGCCTGGCCAATGTGGTGAACCCTTGTCTCTACTAAAAATGCAAAAATTAGCTGGGCGTGGTGGTGGGCACCTGTAGTTCCAGCTACTCAGGAGGCTGAGGCAGGAGAATCACTTGAACCCGGGAGGTGGAGGTTGCAGTGAGTCGAGATCATGCCACTGCACTTCAGCCTGGGTGACAAAGTGAGACTTTGATGTGCAAAAAAAAAAAAAAAAATTTTTTTTTAAACAACTCTTTAATCTTATTTTCACCATATCTGGACTACAAACAATGTCTTTAGGAGATACTGTGCTTTACATTTGTCCAGCTCAGGACATTGTGCTGTTCATGTGACCTTAATAAGAAGAAAGATCTGGTCACAAATTCTCATTGAACTTCTTTATATTATAGGTTTAGAATTTTATCTAGTTGGAGTCCAATAACTCCAGACAGGATAACTAATTAACTTTCTAAAACTGAAAAATGCTCTAGGATATTTTAAGTCAGAATCCCAAATTCTACCCTAATATTTGTGAATCGTTCATCATAAGTGTGATTTTTTGTGATATTTTCCCAGGAGCAATGTTTATTTCATCCTGTTTTTAAAAGGTCATTCTAAACTGCACTATACAACAGATATCCATAAATTGTCTTAATTATTTTAAAATGCTTCCATATTTTTTCCTGATGAACTGGATTCATCAGTCTTTCAATCTAATAGCTCGTATGTAAAACGAATGATCTTAATCTATGCTTAATTATTTGTTCTATTTTGTTTTCCTTAACCAAAAAACTATCAAAAATAATTGAAGACTTTTTATATTGTGCATTAAACTGCTTTTAGTCATTGACTTTACATACTGGGATAATTTCTGGGCTAGTTTGTGTGATCTCAATATTGATTCAAGACTTCTTAATACACCTTCATAAGTATCAAAATAAGATTAAGAAAATGGGCCAAAAATGGCTGTCTTGACAGAGAACATTGTATTTTACAAGGTATAAAACAAGATTGGATTCTTCTGTTTCTCTTTATATATCGGCACCTGCATGATTTATTATATTTTTTAGATGGAGTGTATACATACCATCCTGACACAAAATTTAAAAAATAGCTACTCAGATTCAGTTTTACTGTTAACATATATTCAGGGCTCAATATGTAATAGTCCTAATCAATGGTAAAATAAATATTTTAAAAGCCCTATGATACCTCTGTGATTCTTGCCCTGAAAGTCATTCAGGTCATCTTTCCATGCTTTAGGTACAAAGTGTAGAAGGTTTTACTTCATATGAGAGAATAACACTCTACACAGTAATCTCTTTTAACACTGACCAATGACTGCAGTCATCGGATGAATCTTATCAGTCCCTTTTTTAACTAGGACTTTATTCGGACTGAGAATAGCTTAACGTTCAGAAGGTCAACCATCTGAACATCTCAAAACTATCAGCTTCTGTCCATAGTCCAAAAGCAATAATCCACTCTTCAACCTCCTCCAAGTATTGTCTCATCCTCATGCTCTTGAGTGCTTTTTACCTGGATTCTTCTTTCCACTATTCCTTCCAAAATTCCTCCTACATAACCAATTAATTATCAAATACTCTCAGCCACCTCATGAAATGCTTTCTCTACTTCTCTGCTTTTCCTGAGACTTAAGACTCTCCCCACCACCTTCCCCTCCCCAAAGACGCAACTTCTCTGGTAGCTTTCTCAAAGTTTGTTCACTTCTTTCAAACTCCAATGTCTTAGGTTCTGATGTGAGTGCCCTTATTTCCTCACTGCCCTCTGACAACGTCACACATTATTTGTCCAGCTATATAAAAAATTATTTTCTTAATGTTCATTCTATTTGCCTATGCTACACATAATTTTGCTCATTTCTGGCATCAAACAACCTCCCAATGTCCACGTGCCACACATCTCCATTTATTAAGGGCTCTGTCCTTTTCCACTGCATTTTCTCTGAAAAAAATGTCAACTTCTGATTAATCAAAACAGCCTTGTACACCTAAACTTTGGAAGATTACTGGAGAGCAAACTGTGTAGCTTGTACTACTTAAATTTTTTTAAAGGACAGCAACCTTAGTTGAGGCCCTCGGCAATGGTCTATCCATTTCCCTATTCCTAACAACATCCCATTCTCTCTTTCTACTTCCCCAAAGCCCATGACTATCTTCTTCAGTTTCAGCTTAAAGTTTTATATTTTCGAAAGGAATACTCTTGTAGTTGAATTCCCTCAACTTTGACCCCCATACCTTCAAGCAAATATATATTTGTAATTTTATTATTTGTTTTTTCCCAGTCTCAACAGATGTATCTTATATTCCTAACAAGTCCTTACTAACTTTTAGATATTAATCTGATCTGTCTTTCTAGAAACCCACTCAATTCAGACCTCCTCAACCTGTGGTAAAAACCAGATCTCTCCCTAACAGTTGTGGATAGACACTTTGTAAAATTTAGAACAAATTGATTAATATAAAATTAAAATTTAAAAAGAAAATTTAAGACATACATAATATAAACATACTGCTTATGTGCTTGGCTATGGTGGCAATATCAAACTGACATAATTTTACTTGACTACTTTTTCTCCAGAATCATTAACTTCATCTATGCTAGATTAACCCCCAAAGATTTAAAAACAATAAAATCTCTCAATTCTTAAAACACATTTTAATTGAAAAAGAATCTTCACTGCCTAGGTATTTTCCTAACTCTTTTTTTCCCTCTTTTTAGTCTTCTCTGTTTAGCTTCTCAAACACAACTCATCGGAACTTTGAGACACAGAGAGAGCTGGCCTGCCCTACAGGGAAAACAAATTTCTTTTCATGGCTATATGTACACATTTCCAGGAGGCACAAAGCAAAATTTGATTTCCAGAAGGACAGATGTGTCATAGCTACCCTGGGCCTCTGATTCTCAAACCAACCCATACATGAGGAAAATGTGAAGATACTTCAGGCTGACTTTATTTTCCCAAATGGTGTATCAAAACTTAAGAAGTCTTTCTTCTGAGCAATCTTTTTGAAGTGGCACAGATATGATGATATCTTTGAAACATTAGAGAAATATATGTCTCATTACATGACTGCAGTAAACAGTACTTTTCATAACGACGATATGCTCATACAAGTAGTTATAGAACAGAATGTATTCTTTATCAATCATGAGCTGTAAAATAAAGTATAGGTGTATATGTTATTTTAATCCACATGTTCCTTTAATAAACATATACATGTTTGCATAAAATAAAAAGGAAGCAATTTTAGACATTTTAGTTATTTTTTAAAAACCTGTTATGTTTCTTAACTACCTTTTCAACTATATTTTACCTTGGCTGTTACTCAGAATTTCTACATATGTTTCATTTTGTTTGCTGCTAGATGATTTACCATCCATTTCTATGCATACATAATTTTTTGCATAGAATTTTAATTTCATCTATCTGAAACATTTACAAAAAGTGTGTTTTTTATGGAAACTTGTTATTTATTTAGCTTTAACAGTCTGAGAATAATCAGAGATAATGTATTACTAAGAGAAATATCAACAAATGGGAAACTTACAATATGAGTCCTTTGAACATTTTTGGTAGGAAACAATGACAGGAAATAGGTATAATGTAAACCGTAAAAGTACAAACTTTGAAATCTGTCAAGCACAATGCCTGGTGGCACAGAGCTCGTGCTCAACAAATGTTTTTCCTCCTATAGAAGTTATTCAACTAACAAATCAGTTTGAATAAAGGGGTCAGTATAAATAAATATCTAACTGAGCTGAACTGTTTCTATTACTTTTACTCATTTTTCTTCAAATTTCTTTTTTTTATTATTATTATACTTTAAGTTTTAGGGTACATGTGCACAATGTGCAGGTTAGTTACATATGTATACATGTGCCATGCTGGTGTGCTGCACCCATTAACTCGTCATTTACCATTAGGTATATCTCCTAATGCTATTTCTCCCCCCTCCCCCCACCCCACAACAGTACCCAGAGTCTGATGTTCCCCTTCCTGTGTCCATGGGTTCTCATTGTTCAATTCCCACCTATGAGTGAGAACATGTGGTGTTTGGTTTTTTGTCCTTGCAATAGTTTACTGAGAATGATGATTTCAAATGTCATCCATGTCCCTAACAAAGGACATGAACTCATCATTTTTTATGGCTGCATAGTATTCCATGGTGTATATGTGCCACATTTTCTTAATCCAGTCTATTATTGTTGGACATTTGGATTGGTTCCAAGTCTTTGCTATTTTGAATAGTGCCACAATAAACAGACCTGTGCATGTCTCTTTATAGCAGCATGATTTATAGTCCTTTGGGTATATACTCAGTAATGGGATGGCTGGGTCAAATGGTATTTCTAGTTCTAGATCCCTGAGGAATCGCCACACTGACTTCCACAATGGTTGAACTAGTTTACAGTCCCACCAACTGTGTAAAAGTGTTCCTATTTCTCCACATCCTCTCCAGCACCTGTTGTTTCCTGACTTTTTAATGATTGCCATTCTAACTGGTGTGAGATGGTATCTCATTGTGGTTTTGATTTGCATTTCTCTGATGGCCAGTGATGGTGAGCATTCTGTCATGTGTTTTTTGGCTGCATACATGTCTTTTTTTGAGAAGTGTCTGTTCATGTCCTTTGCCCACTTTTTGATGGGGTCGTTTGTTTTTTTCTTGTAAATTTGTTTGAGTTCAGTGTAGATTCTGGATATTAGCCCTTTGTCAGATGAGTAGGTTGCAAAAATTTTCTCCCATTTTGTAGGCTGCCTGTTCACTCTGATGGTAGTCTCTTTTGCTGTGCAGAAGCTCTTTAGTTTAATTAGATCCCATTTGTCAATTTTGGCTTTTGTTGCCATTGCTTTTGGTGTTTTAGACGTGAAGTCCTTGCCCATGCCTATGTCCTGAATGGTAATGCCTAGGTTTTCTTCTAGGGTTTTTATGGTTTTAGGTCTAACGTTTAAGTCTTTAATCCATCTTGAATTAATTTTTGTATAAGGTATAAGGAAGGGATCCAGTTTCAGCTTTCTCCATATGGCTAGCCAGTTTTCCCAGCACCATTTATTAAATAGGGAATCCTTTCCCCATTGCTTGTTTTTCTCAGGTTTGTCAAAGATCAGATAGTTGTCGATATGCAACGTTAATTCTAAGGGCTCTGTTCTGTTCCATTGATCTATATCTCTGTTTTGGTACCAGTACCACGCTGTTTTGGTTACGGTAGCCTTGTAGAATAGTTTGAAGTCAGGTAGCGTGATGCCTCCAGCTTTGTTCTTTTGGCTTACGATTGACTTGGCAATGTGGGCTCTTTTTTGGTTCCATATGAACTTTAAAGTAGTTTTTTCCAATTCTGTGAAGAAAGTCATTGGTAGCTTGTTGGGGATGGCATTGAATCTATAAATTACCTTGGGCTGACAACTTGGAATAGGTCAAAAAACAAAAATGTTTTGATAGCTGACATTTTGGTATAGTTATATTTTAATATTATAAAGTCATATTTAAAGTATCACCTATTTTAATATGATAGGTTATTTTTTAACTGAATCTACCCAAATCTTTATAATTCTTAAGTTCCTTAGGAAAAGAAATACATCTTTTCAACTTTCATGATGACCATGTGACAGGTCAGAACATTTATTTATTGTACCATGCCCTGGAAAAATGAAAGAGCAAGCATAACCTCATAGGCTTAATTTACTTTAAAAAGCAGGTTAAGTGATGGGAAAATCTAATTATGAATGAATATTGGAAATGACCCTACTAAGAAGAAATTTCAATGGATTAATACTCTAAAAAACAGACTAAAATTAAACAATTTAAGATCATTGTCTATTCCTCTATTACAAATTTCAAATGGCTGCAAATGTAGATGATATTTACAAATTGTGCAACCACTGACATATTTAAATGAGGCAAAAACCACATATCTTATGATGGATCTTTGAACCTCATTTTAATGATGTTTGTCTGAAGATTATTTGATGTTTACTATACACACTTAATTTCCAGATGTAAGTCAGCACTAATATGTTGATTTGATTAAATATCACTATTATTTTCTGAAGTTTTTTTTCTAAAATTTATCTTGAGAATTCAAAATAAAATACCAATTTTTAAATTAAAAAGGCAGTGTTTTTTTATTGTGTAATTCTTACACATTAAAAAGAATAATTAAAAATACTAATTATAAAGGGGTGTGTGTGTGTGTGCGTGTGTGTGAATGTAGAGAAAGATGGTGAAAAAGAAAACCAATAGACAAATTAGCAATATTCTATTAACTCTGCTTTGGTTTTTCCACTAAAATAAGTGAGAGTGAGCCTTACATTGGGGTAAATTGCACAATGTCTTTGACATCCCAGCCTCCTCTCACCATTTTAAGTCTAAAAAGGCATATGCCAACTCGCTTGTTGCACCATTTGATAGGTGAACTCTATAGGGGAGATAACAGAAAGAAAAACAGGCTTCTGAAAAAACTGTTAAGATGAAAGCAATGCTTATTCATATTTTTTTATGCACTGGTCATCACAGTTACATCATGCATTGGCACAGCGTCTTGTTATTCTGGCCAGGTAAGCCAGTCAAGTGCAGAATATTAATTTATTTGAGTGGGTTTGTGTCAGAGATGGTCTGGAAGAAACAGAGGTGTTGGTTTGCTGTCTTGGCATATACCTTCCAAAAGAAATCACTAAGTATATGATTTTGGTATTAAACCAATAATATTGCACTACAATTCTTTGTGAACAAACCATGCATTCTTCCATTTGATTGAACTTAATAAAATATAAAAACATATTAGTGCAACCCCCCTAAAAAAGAACGTAAACCTTAAAAAATAAGGAAGCATTGGCAAATTTGCTAGCACCCCAAGAAACAATTGAGTAAGACTTGATCTACTGGAAAATGGCATGATTTCAGATTCACTAGTTGGACACCTTCCAGAAGGAAGGCATCATAATGCTCCATCAATTCAGGTAATAATAGTACATATAGATACTTGATAGATCACCTTAAGTGCCAAAAATATTTAACTATATGAATTGTCGAAAGTTTATTGAAGTAACTAATCTACGTGAAAGCATCCTTAAAAGTAATAAGCCTTATTTGTATAAGTTTGATTTTTCATATCACTGAAACCACCTGTTAAGTATTTGCTATGTGCAGAAAGTAATATTAGGCACTGGGTTCACCACTGCTTATGACAACATCTTCCACATCCTCACTAAATCACATGAACCCTTACTTTTCTAGAGACCTCTCACTTGCTTTAATCAGCACTCATTTTTCTCTAGACCTACTGGAGAGCTATCATAATTGTTGTTTTCTTTAACATTATCATGTAATTTCCTCACTGTGTCTCAGCTTGTAGTTTTATTTAAGTGGGAGATTGGTTAGAAGAATAGGTACATGTTTGACAATATCTTTCTGTCTTACCTGTTTAATAACACCTTGTCTGGATATAGAATTCTAGATTGAAAATAATTTTCTCCCAGATACTTAAAGACTTGACTCCATTCCTTCAAGCATTTATCGAAACTATATCTTTCCCTAAACATAGGTTTAATTTCTTTAGTGAAAAGATAAAGAACTTTACATTAAGATAAATAAAAATGGCCCAAAATCTATGCGTGTGTTAAATGGGTGGGAGGCAAGAAATGGACGATGATTCATGGAGGTATAGGACTGACCTTAAATTGAAATTCCTTCCAATATCCTGACCTATTGCTCAATTACATTCTCCATTATAACTTCTGCCTCCGACTCCAAATGTCTCAAAGATTCTACTGTACAGATTGGCCCCCATTTCTTTTGCAGACTCAGTTGTAGCATATCTGCGAAAGTGATTTTATTTCCTTGTGTCAGTCTGCATTCTTCCTCCCCTTGTCTTTCAATCCTTTAAATGTTCTGTGTATTGTTTTGTCTTAACGAGTTCCTTGCATTTGTTTCCTTTTGTTTTATAGATGTATTCCTTTACTCACTTTGATTCTTTAATTGTTTTGGACTCAGGAGCAACAGAAAGCCCACATGTGTTATCTTATCCCTCCTGTTGAACCATGAACGTTTATCTTACAATGTGTATTTTCTTCAATCATTTGAATTGGACTTACATAACATTGAAAGTATTTATATAACTCAAATCCATTAACTGCATGTTTGAGCTTCATACACTTGTATTCCAAGATAAATTTGAAATCACTTTGACAGTCCCTCTCCAATTCATAAAATTAGGTTGGACTGCTGTTACTGATTTAATTCATAAATTGATTTGTGTCTATCTTTATTTTTTCAAAACCTTAATTTACCTCACATTCAATCTTTCCTTCCTTGAAAATATGGTCCACTTGGCATCCAGAATTATCATTTTACAATTCAAACCTGATCATGTGATTTCCTGCTTGAACTTTCACTAGATATTCAAGAAATCTTTACGAAGCCCATATTCTTGGCCTGGCATTAAAGGTCCTTTGTGATGTGGTCTCTGTACTACCATTTTATTCTCATCTTTCACCCTTGTTCTGTAGGTATTCCAAGCTTAAGGCAAACAAAACTTGTCATAGTACCCTTTAACATGGTTGATCAGAGTCTGCATTTGTTTACATGCTATTCGCTCCTTGTATACTACCTTCCATCCTATTCGTTTTCTGACCGATGACCTTATTCATACTCCAATGTTGCTTCCTCAGGAAAGACTTTTTTGGTCTCCCCAGGGAGAAAATTAAGCATTTACTCCAATAGGGGCATGTCCTTAACTCTGTAAAAGTGTTTAATGCATTGCTATAATTACAGGTTTATGTGTCTGTGTTCTTACTAGATAGTGAGCCCTAGAGCTCAAGAATTGTATTCACAAAACATGCACTTAACACATGTTTACAAATTAGAAGAAAGTAAAAAAATGGAGGAAAAGGGGAGAGACAAGAGGAAAGGAGGAAGGGAAGGAGGAAGGGAGGGAGGGAGGGATGGAGGGAGGGAGGAAAGGAAGGAAGGAAGGAGGAAAGAAAGAAAAGAAGGAAAGAAGGAAAGGGGGGAGGGAGGGAGAAAGTAGAGAGGGGGGAGATCCCAGTTCAGAAACATTTGGTATAATTATATATTGTTTCCAAATACTCTTTGTGACAATAGAATAGGGCCTCTAATGTGAAAAGAATACTTATCACATGTCTGTAATAAAGTAAATTTATATACACATTCCGTTTGTAATTTTAATACCCATTCATTCCAGAATACCTGTCATCTTTTGTTACATCCTTCATCACATCACAATATCCATGTAGTCTTTGTCATCATTGTGGTCTGTCCTCATTTGAGCTCTTAATTACAAAAATTTCATTCTCTGGTCACATCTTTTTTGTGTGTCTAGCTTTTAGCTGTCATTGTCTTACTCTCTCTGAACTGTTTTTTAATTGTTTGAAATGCCTAACCTTTACAGAGTTCTACTTTCTCCTGCTCTCTTTTCCTTGCTCATCATCGCTTTTTTCCATATCCAGTCTGACACAAAGATCCATTATTTCAACCAGTATCTTATCAAAATTTTCAATACTCTTCTCCTTTGTTGTATTCTTATGATAATATTTTGTTCCAATATTAACTGACTGTCCAGTTTCTAAGTTCTGAAACATAAGCTTCTATATATCTCTAGAGAGAACCTTACAACTGCACAACTACTTCATGGTTTTAACATCAACTATGTTTCCTATACTGTCCAGTGATATTGGCGTATTTCTAGATAGCATGCATATATTCTCCAGTGCAGCTAGTTAAAAAACTTACCCAGATTTTCCAAAATCTATCATACTAAGCCTGCTTACCTCAATCATGAGAATACACTTAACTTTCAATTTTATTGAGAAAACATTGTCATTTACAAATATCTACACTTACCCTTTCTCCTTACACTGGTGCATGATGTGTCTCTTTTTCTCTCTGATGCCGCACCTATGTGTCTCTTTTTCTCTGTGATGCCTCACCTATTTTTTTTCCTTCCTATATCATCAGTGACATTGCTTCATTAATTACCTCCTGTCTTCTTCCTAGGACTCTATGTCTGTTTTTCCTCACCATCATTTAAGCATGCTTAAATCTTTCCTATATTAGAAAATTATGTTGACCTGGTATTCCTCTCAATCCTCTTTACTAATGTCTAATTTTCTTCTCAAACACTGAAAAGTTACTTACATCTTCTTCACTTTTTATCATGCATTCAACTTTCAAACATCTTGTAACCTGGCGTTTCCTATCTGTCATCTGAAAACATCCATGATAAAATTTTCATATAATGCTGTTGCTGAATCCAATTAAAAATTTGTAAGCCACATTTGGTTGACCTCAAGGCACATTAGTTTATAATATAGTCTTTGATACTGCTTTCTCGGTTTCTGAAATGCAAGTTTCTTTCTTGCTTCTGATTTAATTCCATTTTATTTGTCATTCATATTGAGTATCCTCAAAATGTTCACTCTCAGATCTCTCTAGTTCCACTCTACACATTTTAGTTGAGGGAATCTTCCACATCCATAGCTTTCCATTATTACTTATAATCAAGGCACTCCATAACCTTGACCTGTACTGAAGAAAAATTTCTTAATTCTAAAACCCATAATCAAGTCAATCTGAAGATGTCCAAAATTATATTAATCTCTCTCATACTCTACTTCCCTATTTCATCCTCTACATAGTATAATACACATTGATCCTGCAAGTAGCTTATCATGAGGATAATGCTAGACTTACTCAGTTCCCTTGACATTCACATGTAATTGGTGACTAAGTTCTATAAATCTCTCTCTGTAAAAATTTTTAAACTGTAAATTCCCTACTTTGGACAATTATCATCTCTCACTTGAGTTTTTTCAAAACCTCCTAAATTATTTTCATGTATCTAGATTTTCCCTCACTTACCCTGCAATTGGAGATTCCTTTCTAAAACATAAGTATGAAGATGCCACCATCCTGGTTAAAAATCAACAATATTTCATCAAATTTAAGACAAAGGGCAAGCTCTTCAGTTTAACATATAAGACTCTTCATGATGTAGTCACCGCTTTCTTCAAGCTTCATCTACTTCTCAGTTTTTTAGCCTACATATTTATTTTCTTTTGGTCATTTTACTTGAAAAAGGTATAATTCACTCCTCCTACTATGGGTTATACAATCATTATCATCAGTAAAATATAAACTTGTGGATGGGAAGGATCATATCTTAACGTCTTGGTATCTCAAGGACTTTTAGCACACGGTTATTTAGAATGAGAATAAAAGGGACACATTTTGAATGTTGAAAGAAAGGGAAAATGAATGAATAAAATCTATAACCTGTTAACATTAATTCAATTACTTTTATTTAAAATAAACAGCACACAAAGATTGAATTCAAAGTGTCACCTAGTTTAAAATAACCTGTATATCTTTTGAAAACCTGAATGATTTTGGTGAGATATTTATTTTTGCTGTCAATTCTCATAGAAACTAACTTAAATCTGTCTCTTCATTGTTTATCAATAATGTAATAGTGAACTGAATTATGAGTATATAAAATAAACTAGTGATTAAGTAAATTTTGATTATACATAATGAGTATATGAAAGCAGTGTTAATTTATGGTTATTGTCACGTGTTCTACAATCACAAAATCGTTATTACTGGAGGAACTTGGTTTCTGTGCTCTAAATGCATGCTATGCTAGCAGAATTTTTAAAATATTGATGGATTGGAGGTATTGTTTTTATTATGACACAGACTATTTTGAGATTTTGAGACTATTTTGAATTATTCAAAAATATTAGTCTCCATTGATATTGGATCTGACAACATAAAACCCTCTGTATTTTAAGGAGTTCCAGATTCATTATCAATTTGAGATAATGGGCTAACTCTGTAATGGAAAACTTTGACTGTGCCAAAATCGACTCTAAAAAATGAGATCTGAACGTATTCCTATTGAATTGCCATGATTTAACTCAATAGAATTCAGTATTTCTGACAAGTTCTAAATGGAGGCGCCCAAAAGGTTACTATCATTATTATCTGGGCTTTCACCCAGCATTTAAACTCACAAATCGCTGTCATGTTTTCTGCTAAATTCAGCATTGATTCTGGCCTCCACATTATTATTTCTTTTTCTTTTGGTATGTTTATGTAGCATGAGAGTTAAGAGAAGATAGTATTTTATATTATGTTTAGCATTTATTTAGAGAGAAAAAATGCACTTTTATTTTGAGTCTAACAACGGAAAAACGTTTTAATACGTCTACATCTATATTTACATTTCTGTCAACCCCTTTTTCTAAGTCTCTTCAAAAAGAATCAGCATTTCCTAAAAGACACAAATATATCCAAGAGGCCAATTTCTGAGTTGCATATACAGAATGTCATAGATGATAGAACTTTTAGCATTACATTTTAAATGAAAATATTTTACAAAGCATATTTTAAAATCATAGGTGAGAGTAGCTATAGGACAATATTTTTACAATTAGAGAGAGGTAAAAGCATTCTCAAGGTTTCTATAGATGCGGTCAATGCCACAAAGCTCTTCTGAGGATTTTAGAACCCTAAAACCCTCTCTCTTTCACTCTCTCTCTCTGCCATGTGAGGATGCAGCAAGAAGGCAGGCAGGCCTCTGCAAACTGGTAAGAGAGCCCTCACCAGATACTTCATCTGCTGGCATCTTATATCTTGGACTTTCCAGCCTCCAGAACTGTAAGAAATCACTATGTATTGTTTAAGCCACCCCAGTCTATGATATGGTGTTGAGCCACCCAGTCCATGATACAGCCTCCAGAACTGTAAGAAATAACTATCTGTTGTTTAAGCCACCCAGTCTATGATATTGTTTAAGTAGCCCAAGAAAACTAAGACAAGGGAGGCATCAATTTACTGTTGGATTTCTTGACCTTTTTTTCACCTTACTATAATTTTATCTAGCTTCTTTAAAAACTTAGGTCTCAGCATGGCCTTTAATTCCTCCTGAAAACCTTCCCTGCATGCTTTGGGATTGTATTGGAAATCCCTTCCTTATATGTTCCCAAAGCTCCCTTTATTTTATTTTAGCATTTATCATGCTGGGGCATAATTGCCTGTTTATTTGTCTGCCCTCTTCATTAGACTATATGCCCTTTATACACAGGTTGAGGATCTCTAATATGAAAATCTGAAATGCTCCAAAATCCAAAACATTTTGAGCACTGCCATGATGCCACAAGTGAAAAATTCTGCATGAGTACTTAATGCAAACTTTGTTTCATGCACAAAATTAATTAATATATTGCATAAAGTTACCTTCAGGCTATGTGGATAAGGCTAAGTAAAGGATTAATAAATAACTGTGGAATTAAAAATAATAATTTAAATAAATCTGCAATAAAATAAATCTAGCAAATTGTGCTCCATATTATTCCCAAGATACATTTACATCACCCCAAGGCATACGTAGATGAGTTGTTACAATTACATCAGGACATAATTTCAAAATCCTACCACCTAGTATAAATCAGCACTGTGTCACTGACAACACTTTGTATTATACCATGATTTCTCAAACTAACTAAAACATTTGTTCCAGAAACAGAAAACTTCCATGTCTTCTCACTTTATCAAGAAGGTCTGGGATTCAACCAAAAAAAAAAAAAATAGAGGTGAAGGGTAGACTATGATTATCTTAACAACATTGCTCAAGTTTAAGAGACTAACACATTGTTCAGTAAGTAAATATTGAGGAAGACAACATAATCATTCAGAATGGTGATCTAAAGTTTTTCTACAGAAGAAATATCACAAACTAAAGTACCTAAAAATGTGCTTTGAGAAATAGTAGATAAAAGCCAATATGAGCACTTTTAAAGTCAAAGGCAGGTTTTCTTCAAAAGAATAGGAGAGAATAAAGGTCAGGGAAAAAAATAGCTCATAGTTTTATTGGTGAGCAGGTCAGGAAACCTGGTAATATGTGTTTGTAAAGATAACATAGACAATAAATAAATGAGGGAAGAAGATAAATTATTCAAAGAAGAATTTAGAAAAGGAAGCATAAGATAAATTCTTTGAAAAACAACAATAAAATTTTAGTCAAACATATTTTAAGTTAAATAACATAAGTAAGGTGCAAAAATGTATTGCAAATATATAAGGAAAACACTAACACCCAAATAGAAAATAATGTAAAGGGCATAACATGTCTCACTAAAGAAAAAATAAGCCAATAAAAGTATAAATGGCATTCAACCTCTGCATAAAACAAAATTTTAAAACAAGCTTTAAAATGAATGGTTTTTAATGAGATACCATTTTCCTACAAGCATAGTGGTTAACTTGGAATATATTATTCTGTTGAGAACGTAGAAAAAAAGACACTCATTCACTATTGGTTAAAGCATAAATTATATAAAATAACAATAATACATCAGTATTTCCAAAAGAATCCATATACTTTGAGGTGCCTATAATCCCAGCTATTCGGGAAGCTGAGGCAGAAGAATTGTTTGAACCTGGGAGGTGGAGGTTGCAGTGAGCAGAGATTGTGCCACTGCACTCCAGCCTGGGTGACAAAGAGACATTCTGTCAAAAAAAAAAAATCCATATACTTTGAAATAGCAAATTAAAAAGTAAAAGCCAGCTTTGTGAAAATACTCAGAACTGTGGCCAAATAATGTACATAGGGTGCTCAGGGTAAATCAGTGAAAAAAACAGAGATTTCTACTGTTGTAAAAATGAAGAAGTTTACATTCTATTGGGAAAAGGGGCATAGATAATAGACAGTAAACAAAATAAATATATTAATTATGTAGAATGTTAGCAGATGCTAAACTTTATGACCACAACAATGTCAAAGCTGAGCAATGTCAGATCAGTGAATGCAGATGGCTTGTCCGAAGAGGAACAAGGGTTTGAGCACCTGCAATACAAAATGGGATTATCAGCACATCAGCACAGGTAGGCCTCATTTTTAAAAGGGTCGGATAAGGTGATAGTTATCCGTACTAATTCTGAAAGAAACGAATCACAGTGAGAGAGATCAACCAATGAATGTAAGGGTCCTAAAGTGATGCATGTCTGGAATATTCAAAAATGCTAGGCAACCAATGTGGCCCGAACAGAGTAGAAGAAGCTTTCTTAAAACTGAAGCCAGAGAAATATAATGTGTGTGGTGTGTCTGTGTAGATTTTGTGCAGCAATACGAAAACCTTACTGGTGAGTAAAAGTTAGCTAAGAACAATGAGGAATAAGTAAAAGTAATAAAGAATGAGCTGAAGAAGGCAGGGCGTGGTGGCTCATGCCTGTAATCCCAACACTTTGTGAGGCTGAGGAGGGCAGATCATGAGGTCAGAAGTTCAAGACCAGCCTGGCCAACATGGTGAAACCCGTGTCTCCTAAAAATACAAAAATTAGCTGGGTAAGGTGGCACGTTCCTATAATCCCAGTTACACAAGAGGCTGAGACTGGAGAATCTCTTGAACCTGGACCCAGGAGGCAGAGGTTGCAGTGAACAGAGATCATGCCACTGCACTCCAGCCTGGGCTACAGAGCGAGACTCCATATTAAAAAAAAAAAAAAAAAAGAATGAGTTGAAGAAGAGAAATGAGCTTGTGAAGAGTCTGGCAGTGAGATGTCCTGGTGTGTGAGTGACTCCTAAAGAAATTCAGTATAGCATCTGAAAACGAGTGTGGAAAGGAAGGGAAATCAGGGTAAAGAGAATGGGCTACAATTAAAGATTATATTGGAAGCTTGAACTATGAATGACTTTAGAAGCCTTATTTAGGAAAGTAACAATATTATCTCATGGGTTTTGAATAGGGAATGAAATGGCTAAGTTTTAATTTTAGGAATACCATCCCTTTAACTGCATTGAATAATTAATTGTAAAGGAGAAAACATAGCTAAGGTGGAACTGACTCCAAATTGTTGTTGTAATAGTTCAAGTTTCAGATAATGATAAGCTGATGCTGTGGCAGAAGGAATAAAAGGCAATTGAAGAAACAGAACTGACAATACTTGATGATGAACTGGATGCAGAAGACAAAGAGAAGGAAAGAGGCACAGTGGCTCCTAGGTTTCTAATTGTGGTATTTAGGTAGGTGGAAACATTCAACATTCAATATAGGAAATACAAAGCCATTTTAAGAGGAAGAATAACAGGATTCCAGTTCTGGACACTCTAAGTGGGTCATAGCTTAACCCATTGGAAATATCCTGTAGGCAGTTACATACACGTATATCATGTCCAAACGTATAGAATAAAAAGCAAAAGTTCTCCTCTTTATAGTTGTCTTATATTTTTAACTGATCAGTTCACATACCATTTCTTCTCCTAATATATTCTGGAAATCAATGACAGAATCAAAAACAGATTAAGCTTTCCAGAAAAATCTTTGATCAAATAATCCCTTACACAAAGACTTCTAATGACTTACCATTTTCTCTGGAATTAAGTAAATCATTCTAGCCTATGAGGGGCTCATATTGCCATGCCCAACGTGCTGAAATAAGCTCTTCAACATACTCCTTGCTTATGACTGAGTTATTTGCATATACTCAAATATACCTACCCAGGGTTTATACATTTCCACATTTTTTTTAGTGAAAGTCCACATCACCAAACTGCATTTATTATAAACCTGCTCATTCTTCTACATCTAGCAAACTTTTCCATGAAGCTAATTCTAATACAAAAGTTATCAGTGGTTTCTCTCCTGACACCCCATGCTTCCATTCTGTAGTTTTCATAAGCTGGTTTGTATTATTGTTTTAATTAAGTATTTTATATGTTTCTCTAAGTTTTAATAACTTGACATACCTCTAGCTTTTAATACATATTTTTTAAAAGCCAAATTGCAAAAAGTAGATAGAGCAACACATCCACTGAAAACTCATAAGTCTGAGCATTTGAATGTCAGCTGGAAGAGATGGCATTTATATGAAAGGCTGTCAGCCTTCAAAAAAAGAAAGGGTGGGCATATCGGAGCTAATGGCTTGTTCTGAGATTGAGACACTCATATGAGAAGGGAGGACAGAGATCATATCTTAACTCATGAACAATGACTGAAATGGAAATAAAAATATGTAGGAAGGTCAAGAATAAATGTCGCGGGACAACAAATACGTTTCTCAACTTGAGTCTGATTCTATTCAATGTCATTAACATGTTTTCTACTTTAGTCCCTGATCATTTTTCCGGAGTCAGTAGACTGTAAGAAACCTACAAAGGAAAACAATTAGGAGAGATCATCAATATTATAAATACTGGATTAAATACTTCATTTGGTAGGATCCTAATACAATTAGAAAATGTGTGAATAATTCTTGTAATATAACTAGCATCTTTCAAACACTATGTCATATGAATTTTGAAAATTATAATTCTACATATTCAGATAGCCCTAACCTAGTAGTTCCATTATTCTAATGTTAGAATGTAAGGCTTAGAGTTTAAATAATATTTGTTTCATGGCAGAGAATAGAACAGAATCACCATTGCTATACTGCCTTACTAGGGACTAACAGTTCAGTAAAAGCTACATGAAGCCCACATTTTAAAAAGGTGAAGAGAGATTCTGTAAATAGAAGAGTAAAATACATTCTGGCATTGACTTATTAAGAGACCTAGAGAAGAATAATTAAAGCCATGCACTGGCAGAAGAGAATTTGGCGTCAATGGCTGCTGATATCTTTCATGAACACCAATAAGGATGTATATACCATGTTTTCTTCCTGTCAGGAAACAGAGATTTAAAGAACCTGGATCTCACTGATTCTTCTAATACATGGTTTCAAGCTAGATATGAATCTCATTATATATGGCTCCTTTGCATTTTTTCATGATTTGGGTGATGGAAACTAAGAAGGCAATGGATGCAGAATGAATTAAGAAGATAGGATCAAACCTAAAAAGGACTGGTAAGAAGCTGACAGAGTTTGGAAAGAAATGAGAACTGATTTCAGTTGTGGCTGAAAGTTGTGGTTAGACTAGTGACTGGAGGACTGATGAATGGAAAGTAACATGAACTCTGACATAGCAGCTGAAGCTACAATAAAAGGAAATAATCTGGTATGTTGACAGATGATCTAGAGTGAATAGTGAGATGAAGACTTTCTTGGTGGTATGTGTCTGGGACAGACTGGCTTTCCTCTCTCGCTCCATACCACATGTACCTATTCCCTTTTCCTTTTGTAATCTTTTTCTTTTCCATGATGCCACTTAACGGCAGAGTCAAAGGAACATAGCTTTGAAGTCAGATCCAAGTATGAATTTACCTTTGTCTACTACCAACTGTAATTTTGAGAGGTTTACTCTCAGTCTCTGTTTTCTTCATTTATAAAATGGGGATGATAAAATATCTATTTCAGAGGGTTGTATTGAGAATAAACTGAAATCCAAAAAAAAAAAAAAAAACAAAAAACAAATGTAGTTGGGTATGTGATAGGTGTTCAGTAAATGATCTTGGTGAGGCTTGTTTTCATTTTCCTTTCAATTGCCCATCTGTTTCCTTTTGGTCTTGTTACCAGTTATCTGATAAATTAAACTCTGACTCCACTATTATAAAAAACCTGGAAAGGATTAAACAAGAAAGAAGACAAAGGCTGGGTGTGAGCTTGAAGGATTTCAGAAATTTGCTGATCTTCTGTGTGCTTCAATGTCAGGAATTAGAAGGTAGGCAGGTTCACAAACAGTGGCAGCACCAAATGGCAGGGAAAGGGGCTTCATGCCCTCAACTCACAATCTGCACCTGTCCAGTTGTTTCATGTGGACTAGAGGTATATTCTCAACCTCACATAAAGTGTAGCTTCCAACACTATGTATGCTTCCCTCCCCTTTCAAGAGATCGCTCCCCTTAACATCCTGGAGTTGTCATGGTTTAGAACAAAAAAATGAAAGAAAGAAAAATATCTAAAAGACTTTCCACAGCAAGACATCTGGGGGGCTATCGATAAATGTAATATAGTTGAGACACCTCCAGAACGATTTCTGAGCCTCTCCCAGCCCCGTGGAACCAGAATTTCTGAAAGCTGTATTGTTTTTTTTAAATTTCAACTTTTATTTTAGATACAGGGGGTACATGCGCAGGTTTGTTGCATTGGAATATTTCATGGTGCTAAGGCTTGGAATATGAATCCCGTCACCCAGGTAGTGAGCACAATACCTATAGGTAGTTTTCAACCCACCCCTCTTCCTCCCTCTACCCTCTAGTCCACAGGGCCTATTGTTTGCACATTTATGTTCATGTGTGCTCAATATTTAGCCCCCACTTGTAAGTGAGAACATGCAGTATTTGTTTCTCCATTCCTGTGTTAATTTGCTTAGAATTATAGCCTCCAGCCCCAACTATGTTGCTGCAAAATACATGATTTCTTTTTTTTTAAATGGCAATATAGTATTCCATGGTGTATATGTACCACATTTTCCTTATTCAGTCTAACATTGATGTGCATAAGGGTTGATTCCATGTCTTTGCTATTGTAAACAGCACAGCAATGAACATACGAGTGCATCTGTCTTTTTGGTACAATAATTTATTTTCTTTGGGGTATATACCCAGCGGTGGGATAGCTGAGTTGAATGGTAGCTCTGTTTTAAGGTCTTTGAGGAATCTCCAGATTGCTTTCCACAGTGGCTGGACCAATTTACATTCCCATCAATAATGTATAAGCGCTCCCCTTTTTCCAAAGCTTTGCCAGCATCTTTTGTTTTCTGACTTTTTAATAATAGCCATTCTGACTGGTGTGGTATCTCACACAGTATTCTGAGTGGTATCTCATTGTGGTCTTGACTTGCATTTCTCTCATGATTAGTGATGTTGAATTTTTTTTCATGTGCGTTGGCTACTTGTACATCTTCTTTTGAGAAGTTCATGTAGTTTGCCCATTTTTTAAATGGGGTTATTTGATTTTTGCTTGTTGATTTGTTTAAGTTCCCTATAGATTCTGGATATAAATCTTTGTCGGATGCATAGTTTCGAATATGTTCTCCCATTCTGTAGGTTGTCTGTTTACTTTGTTGATGGCTTCTTTTGCTGTTCAGAAGCTCTTTAGCTTAATTAGGTCCCACTTGCTTATTTTTGTTTTTGCTGCAGTTGTTTTGGGGGCTTAGCCAAAGATTATTTGCCAAGCTGATGTTGAGAAGAGTACTTCCTAGGTTTTCTGCCATGATTTTTGTAGTTTGAAGTCTTATATTTAAATCTTTAATCCATTTTGAGTTAATTTCTGTATATGATGAAAGGTAGGAGTCCAGCTTCAATTTTCTGCATATGGCTAGCCAGTTATCCTAGCACTATATACTGAATGGGGAGTCTTTTCTCATTGCTTATTTTTGTTGGCCTTGTTGAAAATCAGACGTTTGCAGGTGTGCAACTTTATTTCCAAGTTTTCTATTCTGTTTTGTTGGTCTATGTGCCTGTTTTTGTACCAATACCAAACTTATTTGGTTATTGGGGCTTTAAAATATAGTTTGAAATTGGGTAGTGTGATGCCTCTGGCTTTGTTCTTTTTGCTTAGGGTAGTGAAAGCTGTATTTTAAACAAACCCCCATAACATTTTTCTGCAAACTAAAGACTCTAAAAACTTGGCCAGGCTCAGTGGCTCATGCCTGTAATCCCATCACTTTGGGAGGCTGAGGCGGGCAGATCACAAGGTCAGGAGATTGAGACCATCCTGGCTAACACGGTGAAACCTGTCTCTACTAAAAAAATTACAAAAAATTAGCTGGGCGTGGTGATAGGTGCCTGTAGTCTCAGCTACTTGGAGGCTGGGGCAGCAGAATGGTGTGAACCCGGGAGGTGGAGCTTGCAGTAAGCCGAGACTCTGCCACTGCACTCCAGCTTGGGCAACAGAGCAAGACGCCGTCTTAAAAAAAAGAAAAAAAAAATCATCTAAAAACTTACAGATAATGATAGGCAAGGAAATATAAACAGAATTACTTCATTGGACTTCCAGGGAAGCCCTTTGGTGCAGACATGACTCAAAGAGGGGGTCCCCTTGCCCTCCCCTTCTCTTCCTTTCAAAATGAGAATATGACAGTGAGGTCATTGGAAGTTATATTGTGAGTATAATAAACTAGATGCCTCCACAGTCTAAGACTAGTGGAGCTGAGAATAAGTAAGTTTATTCTGCTCCTGATGACCTAGGACATTCCACATAACCCCTGGACTCTAGATGTTATCTTAGGTCTCTAATAACAGTAGCCAAAGCTAATCCTAATTGACACAGTGCTTATACTTCTATTAAGTTATTAATTTTTTAAAAGACATTAGAAAGTGTTCAAAGTCAAGGTGAATGTCAGTGTTTGGTCCAGAACTGAGTACTGATTTTGTGCATGAGCTCACATTCATGGAGTGGATGGAAGCATGCTTGGCCCAGAAATCTTTAGAAAGAAAAGCAGCTCTGAAGGCCGGAACACCTGTGATATATAGGGCACAGGTGGTAATTTGGCAACTGTAAGCCTGGCCTTTTGAGCTGTGGCCAAAACTAAATTTGGATAAACTCATTATCCATACATATGCCCTAATTTCCTGATAGATTTCAGTCAGATATGGTAATTTTCTGCTCAGCTTCCTTATGTTATCACTTATTACATTTGCTAATAGGGGCAGAAAAACTGTTCTAGGAGAATATCCAAAAGCAATTGATTGGTTTGTATTACAATGTAGGCGCTAAAAGAATTAGTTTATTTCAAATTAGTGATGACTTGATGCCATGTAAATATCTTCCACACATGCCTCATTTTAGTTCTTCCTACTAAGGCATATGACTATCAACACTGTTAAACTTTGCATGTAAACCATGTTCCTTCCCTCTCCATCTCCTCATTCTTCTGAATGTCTCCACTCTTTCAGGTACATAAAAATTTTTTAGAAATTACCCCCAAAATGTGAAAGTACAAAAAATGAAAGCAAACTTAAATTTTCCTCTTATTAAAAATTATGACTAAAGAACAAAACAGCTTTTTCATCTCATCTGCATAATTACACATAATTTCTATTTTATGAATTCCCAACACTTACGCAGAAGGGAAATACTCATGGCTTATAATTTATACTTTCAAAAAAGTGATATGTTTCTTTTTCTCCAAAGAATCAAAGAGTTAATATATTCACTACTTGTAAAAAAATACAACTCAGGATTAGAAAAGAGGAAAGTTGGCAAAAGATAGTACCATCGTTCTTAGCCTTGCATAGTAGAAAAGATCCAAGGGTTCAAAACCAAGTATTCTTAAGGCATGATGTTATATTCTCATATGGAGTGCAGGGGGTGAAGGTCACTAAAGAAGCATCAACAGATGGTATCAACAGTGATAACTACATGTTTTCGGAAGTAGGTTCAGGAAATTATCCTCCTACATGGAGATTAGTTAGGTCCCATAGTTAGGCCAAGCTAAGTGACAATAATACAGGTAGCTACCATATGAGTGTTTACCATTGTATTTTAGTTATGCACTATCAGTATATTAATTCACAAGTTAGAAAATGAGGCTTACAGAATTTGAGTAAATTGCTCAGGACCTCACATACTAAGTGATGCATGTAAGGTTCACATCCATGCAGTCTGACTTTGGAGATCATGTTCTAGGCTTCATGAAATATTTTCTCTATTTGGCATGTAAGACATTCTCCTTGTTGAAAGCCATATCAAGACTGGGAGAAAGGTGTTAATGTTATCCAGAACGTCTGACTAGTCTCCCATACAAGATTTTGTGATAGGAGGAATCATAGCTATTGATTAATTGGTAAGTGCTTATATTTATATCCATTGTCAAAGCCTCAAAGGTTGTGGAAATTAGGTAACTTGCCAAATTGTACCATATTGGAAGAAATAGAGCTAGATTTTAAATTCATTCTATTACAAAAACCTTGTTTTTTACCCAACATGACGTGGATAAAGAACTATTATTCTCCTACTAAACATATAAAGAGTAACTATTGCACATGATATTAAATACACTCTCATGGGGTGTATTCAGAAACATACATCATCAATTTTTGTTGCACTGGCTACATCTTCATCCTACATGTGGCCATCATATTCTATTAATGATGATTTTTAAAGAAGTTTCAAAATAAATTTTAAAGTCATGCAATAGAATTAATAGCAAAGCTACTTTAAAATATAACAATGTACTAACAAACAAATGATGAAAAACTATCTTCATATCTCATCAAAATCTTTAAAGTATAATTTGTTAAATATTTTAGGAATATTGTACCAGTATAATATCACAAGGAAAGATATTGTAAGGGAATACACCTAAGTCTATGAATGCAATTAAATATTCATGAACTTTTACAATCAGAAGATAATTCATATAAATCTTCAAATATGAAGCCAATAATAGTAACCGACCAAACCAAACCATCTATGTTAGGAGGTAAATTAGATGTTCACAATTATCACAGTTGTCCTAAATACAGTCTCTACTGCCTAATTTTCACAAGCGTCTCTTCTATGTTTCCGTTAGTGTTTCCTGTAAGTCATCAGATGTTTTACGTCCTCTTTAGCAGTAATTGTTTCTTACTTCCTTAAGCATTATAACCGTAAAGGATATAGCAAAACTTTGAACAGTCCTCTGTACCTAATGCCAAAACAATCTGAAACAGAAATGTCAGTATTTTAACAACTTTAGGTCATTCATCACAGTCTATTCAATAGTAATTTTCATTGCTGAAAAATGTTTTTGATTAATATACTTAAACTGAAAATCTATTTCATGATATCAGACAGATATTTAAGAATTTGAAAATGGTGAGCACATAAATTTTGCTGTACTCTTCATTTGGTAACTTTATATAGGAAGAATAAAAGTTTTCCTAAAAATATTTCTTGTTCAATATAAAGTATATTTTTGAGAGCGGCATTGTACATTTAAAAGGTCAGTAGGATGATGGAAATTGTGCAGTCAGCTCTATGTATTCTGTTGGTTAGAGCAATGCATGGTGGCCCAATCACACTACTTTTAATATATCTAGGCCATTTCAAAATTAAAAGGCATATACTGTCAGAGTTTTGCCCCTGTGTGCACTTCACAAACATGAAAATCCACTGTCATAGGGTGACTTTTCAAAGACATATGTGTACATATGAGGGCATTTTCTGATTTTTTTCCAATTGAGAAATTACACAAAATAATGTAAGTTCATGTTCCAATTTCTATGGCTTGAATATTCTGCATTTTCAAAATAATGCAAGAATAGTATTATGAAGTAGTATGTTACACATAACAAGATTTGAAGAAAATTTAGTAAAACTTAGTCAAGTTACTTCTTTCAAAAATCTTGGAAGTCTGAATTAAGTAAATGTGTAGCCAGATCTTATTTGCTGAGTGACAGAGAAGAAACAGAAGGGTTTCGATCTAAAAATATTGATTTGATATCTCCTCTTTTTAAATGATAAAACACAATTGATTTTCATACTTATGAGAAGTTGAACTACACTGTGAATATAGTAATCTTGACTAGAGAGTATACAACGTGTATTAAATGTGAATCATTTAAATTTGGATGACTACATATGCAACCTAATACTAACATCTGCCCTTATTCCTTGTTCAAGTCTTGGCTCAAATTTTACATTCTCAGTGAGGTCTTCCTTGACCACCTGGTTTATTATTGCAAACTACCTTCTCCCAACACTACCCCAACAACCTGTCCCTACACTCATAATTATCTTATGCGTCTTTTAATTTTTTTACATAAAATTAAAAATTGATTTCATGACATTATGTAATTTACTTTTGATTATGCTTATTTCTGTGTGCCTCTGCTAAAATATAAACTTCATAAGAATGGGGAACTTAGACACTGAAAGGCATTTGATAGCTCAATATACACTTGTTAAAAGACTAATAATATTGGCATTGAGGAAAAATTGATGAAAATACTTAATTTCTCCATATCTCAATAATTTGTATCAAACAGCAGGGACTGTTTATATTCTGTTGTTATATAAAAATAACACCAGTCAGTTGCGCTTTCACTGAATTCCATATAATATTGCTTTAAAAGATATACGGCATTTTTGTATTTTCATAAAATATATTGAAATGCTCTAAAGAGCTGCCAGAGTTCATAAAAAACAATCTTGCAAACTGGCTATAGTACTTGGAAAAGTGGCAGCAATTCAGAAACTTCAAAGGTTGCAGTCCTACTGAGAAAGATGTAGTAAGTTAGAGAATATTGGAGAAAGCATAGATAACTATTTAACTATATGATAAATAATTTCATAGCCACTGCTATTCTTCCAGCCATTCCTATTCTTCATGTTTTGGTATTTTTATTTAGTTTATATTTGATACTAGGTGTTTTGACCACAATTGTGTCAAGAAACTGAGGAAACACACACCTTCAAAGCTCACCTGAAGGGCACCGCAGTTTGTGTTATGAGAGGCTTTTGCCTTAAAGCCTTGATTTTACAATTCACTGAATAAAACAGTTGCTGAAGGCCTGCCACAAATCTTGTCCCGAAATAGGAAAGTCTGGCATGTACTCAATGTACCTGACTCTGAGACAGGTAAGGCCTCAATAAATTCCTGAATAGGGAATCGTTAACTTGGAGTTCAGAAGAGTTGGGTGTTGGGCATAGGCTTCAGAGAAGGCAAAATAGTTAATTTGAGTTACATTTGGAGTAGGATTTCTAAGCGAAGAAGCCAGAGGTATAGCAAGAAATTGCAGAAATGCAAAGTTTTGTTGCATTTTGGGGAGAATTAATAGTTTTTTGTGTTGGGAAGCTAGGGCATGTAGGAAAACTATAAACATTGTACCTGAAAAGATAACTTGGGGTTAAGAGCCTTGAAACTCATGGCTAGCATTTAACTTTTATTCTGGGACCAATAGTGGGGAATCCCTGAAGCCATTTAACAATAAAATTAAAATGTATTTGAATCAATTCCAGAATAAAAGTGTTTTTCTGGTAATAAGAAGCTTGAAAAGTACACAGGAACCATGGCTGGAGTGGACTGGTGATTCTTCAGAAATTCCATGCATCTCCCACACTCTAATTCATGACAATAAAAAAAGTGCTCTCTGTTTCCACCATGATTAAAGCTGTGGTCAAACTGAACCTTAGCTTCTCGTTAGCCAGATCCTTAGGCAACAAGCTTCAGTTTCTCCAATAAAGGCACCAAAGTATTTAGCATGGTCAGCTTATAATGAGTCAGTCTATGATGACCCAGGCATTGTCTAGGTGAAGTGTTCTCCAAGATGTGGTTCCTGGTCTATAGAAGCTTCACATTCTAACTTTAGAGAGAGCCAGTGAAGATACGATGTAGTAGGCAATGTGATATAGGTTACCATAGTGGGTGCTATGACAAAACATGACAAACAACTAACCTAGTCCATCTGGGGCTGACAATTAGGGATGTCAGGTTTATCAAATACAAATATAGTTCATTCAATTAGCGTTTTCAGATAAACAGTGAATACTTTTTTAGTATGAGTATGCCCCAAATACTCAAATTTTACTGGGCATTCTGTATTTTACTTGGCAAACCTACTGACAATACTTTTTGGATAAGACATTGCTGGAGCAACATCTTTAAGTATAGAAATTAACCAGGTGAAACATGTTAAAAAGAAAATTTCAAACACAGGGAGCAACATATGCAAAATATGAAGCAGGGGAGAAAATAGCTCATTTGGAAAACTGCAAGGAAATTCACTATAACTAGGTCATATAATGCCAACAGTGCAATATAGGTACATTTGCAGTTAGTCAGGAGTCAGATCATGATGAGATTGGATTGTTTTCCTGAAAGAAACAGATACCAAAGGTCTTGCTGATAGATTTGCTACAAATTTGTGCTTTTCCAAAACTGATTGGTCCTTCATTGATGCCTGACAAATTTATGGGTTTTGCTTTCTTTACATAAATCTAATGATATTATTTATTATCTCCAGTTATTTCAAACATTTGCATTATCTTCCAGCCTCCTTGTCCCTTCCTCTTTCTGAGCATTCTTACCAAACTACTTTGCTTCTTTCTTCCCAAAAATAGATAAAATGTGATGCCACAATTCCCAGTCGACCCTTACCCATTAACTCTCCTCCAGTTCACACCTACCACTTCTGCTGCTGACATAATCATAAATATTAAAGTGTTTGACCAACTTTTCTTATGATTCTTACTCTTTTCTTGGTCTTATTTCACATTGCATGCCTGTATCAAAACATCTCATGTGCCACATAAATATACACACCTACTAAGTACCCACAAATTTTTTTAAAATAAAAATCTTAAAAAAAGATGAGTCTCCTCTTTCTTCCAACTTTCATACATGTATAATTCCTCAATTTTTGCTCCAGAATAGATTCCATCCTTTCCTAAGTACGCTTGACCTTTCTATACCAATCATCCCTTGCCTAGCTCATTTTATTCACTTTTCCCTCTCAACTGGCCCTGTATTCCAGGCAGGAGCATGTTCAGGGCTCTTCCATCTTAAACCAAAAACTTTCCCTCAAACTGCCCACCTTACCCATATATCAGGTTCCCTATCTTTATTAATCTACCCTTGCTATATAAACACTTTCTCTCCTTAGGTCACTAAGGCTTGGCTTCTGCCTCCTCCATTTCTCTAAACCATCTTTTAACAAAGTAATAAGCGAATCACACTCGGAATCTGTATATGAAAATTAAATATTAAGATGTATTACCCTAGAACTCTACAAAATTGGGATATACATATTTTGGAAACAAATTTTATATTCTGTTATTCCCAGCAACATATACAAGCTAACTCATACTTGGTAAGTCTTACGTCAAGCTTTATCCAAAATCAGCATCAAATTTTCCCTTTAAAGTCTCACAATGTTTCTACAATTGGTGTCCATACTCTAAAAAACACATAACACTCCGTGAGTATATCATAATTATGATTTCAGTTGAAACATTAAAAAAACAAATTTGAAATTTGAGCAGGTAGGTGCCTTTAACTTACCTTGTGTGCTCAAGTATTCACACTGTCCAAACCTTTGCCACTTGATCATAGACTTGCTAGTTACTTATTAAGAGACTTTGTAAATTGCTCAACCTCTTTGAACTTTTTTGATTTCCTGTATGCCTCATTCGTTTACTTACTTATTCTGCCAGTATTTTATGGGTGTGCTTTGTATTTAGACATGTGCTATGCTATAGGACATTTTCAGTTAAATAACGTAATTCCAACACTTCGTGTCCTTTATTTTAGCTGGAAAAATTAATGGATTATTGTGAAGAGTGAATGAGAAAAATAATATGTGCAAGCGAGTTACAGAATAAAATTCTAGGTCTTGAGGAAATCATGCAGAGCCTCTATAAGAAGGTAAGGAAGTGGTGAAAGCTAGGCTGGGGTTCTCTATTTTTCATGAATTCAAGATCTGACACAGTATATTCCTAAATGACTAATAAGTACTACCTATATATAAATGTCATGTTAACACTTATGAAATTTTATCAGAACATGGAAATATATAACCAAGTATAACAAACCAAGACAAACACTTTATTTGTCCAACCTCATCTAAAAATTTTAGATAATCACTGAATTTCTAGGCACCTTTATCATGCTTCACAAGCAGCAGATTAAGCTAACACCCATCATATGTCATGAGTGTTACACCAGCTGCTCCTACATCATGTCTAGCTATCACATCCAGCATTTTACTACAAATCATTTCTTAGAAGAATCCCTTCAGTACAGGCAGAATAAGCACTAGAGATGCACTAGAGGCAGGGAGCCATTTTTACCCTCCCCAAACCCACTCTCTCTCTCACCAAAACTCTGTGTGTGTGTCTGTGTGTGTGTGTGTGTGTGTGTGTGTATGTGAGAGAGAGAGAGAGAGAATAGGTATGACAAATAAGCTAAATCAAGCTTTGAGAAGATCTTAGACTTTTTTAAATGAACATATATATATATAATTTGAAGTAAAATCTTTTCTTATCCATGCTCATCAAAGTTCCTTGCTAAAACTGTGTGAGACAGTGGCGTTACCAGCAACAGTTCTTTTTTTTTTTTTTTTTGAGACAAGAGCCTTGCTCTGTCGCCCAGGCTGGCGCTCACTGCAACCTCCACCTCCCGGATTCAAGTGATTCTCCTGTCTCAGCCTCCAAGTAGCTGGGGCTACAGGCTCGCCCCATCAAGCCGGGCTAATTTTTTGTATTTTTAGTACAGACAAGGTTTCACCATGTTGCCAAGGCTGGTCTTGAACTCCCGGCCTCAGGTGATCGACCCGCCTCAGCCTCCCAAAGTGCTGGGATCACAGGTGTGAGTGTTACATTACATTTTAACACATTTCTTTTTAAGATGTAAGTACTTGTTATCATCCTTTTATTTTGTTTTTTGTTCTCAGAAAAACTCTTTGAGGCATGAGAAGAAACTAGAGTACGGACAGCTTAGAAAAGTCAGTGGATTGGTCAAGCTGGGACTTTCATACCATTTAATATAACTTTTAGTCCAGGATAACTTGTAAAATGTCCTGCAAGTGAAATGTAAAATATAGAGAGAATCATTCTTTCTTATAATGCAGTATATATTAATTGTAGACTATTTCTCATACAAATTCTTGTAAAATATTTTACTAGGCACACCTTATAAATACACTGAGACTAAATATGAGTTTAGTCTCAAAAACTACTGAGTTTTTGCAGCTCAACTGATTCTGGATTTTTAACTATTTATTTATTTTGCATAATTGAATGACAAATCTGCAATGACATATATGTATATATATATATATATATTCACAAAACACACACATATATATAAATTTCAGTCACCAAGAATAAAGAAATAATGAGGCATCACGATCATCTGAAAACTTAACTATCTTATAAATCGACTTAAATATAATTTTCTAATGTCTCCAAGGCCATGATTTTTCCTCATTAATGTAATAGTTTTATATATTCCTTTTATATAAATGAATGTTTTTGTACTAAAATATCTATGTTTTGTGAAAATGTATAAGGAATTGCAATTTTAAGTTCTTTTTTGTGTCTGTTTCCTTTTATTAGAATATATTTACCAATGTGTTTCAATTCAACATATTACTAGCACAGAGCAGAGAAAGCACTCAATATATATTGATTTAAGTAAAATTAATGATTGGATAAGATAGCTTCATTGTCACACTATACATGAGACTGACATATGTCTATGTATATCTCTATGTCAGGAGACAGAAATATAACAGTATCTCCACATTCTATTCATAGTAGAAATGAAAGTTTTGAAAAACCCAGGTATTTTAATTCCAAATTTTGTTTACTTTTAGCATTTCTCTCTTCCCAGCCTACTCTGTTGATAATTTTTACTCAGACCTATACACATAAAAATGCTAGCATATGCACATACATATAAAACACACAAACACAGTCTGCATTGTCATTTATAATTTTGAAATAAATTAAAGATTCTAGAAATAATTATAATTTTATAACATACATGTTATATAGAATATGATATTGACAAACATCTTCTCTTAAAACACTGTTATGCTTATTGGCAAAATTGTACCATGGATGTTTCCAGGGACAACAATATAGATCCCATGACTGGTGACATTTAAAGAATTTGGGTAATTTAAAAAAATTAATTTTTCTCATTTTAAAATTAATATTCTAGCTAAGACAGGTAGCCTATGTCCAGCCCTGGCAAAACTCTGGAGTTCAGGACAAACAGAAAGTTATGCCATTATCTGGTGGATTTTGACAGTACAAAATATCAATAGCTTAGATGGAAAATTATTGATGAATTCATTTGCAATAATTTTCCAAGATTTTTCAAACTAAGTTGAAATTACAAAATATGTTTTTTTAAATAAAATGTTTATGAAGAATTCTTATGTACTGGTCATAGAAACAAGTGATATTTATGAGGCCTAAAATTAGTGGATAATATGTGGCATGCAAACATATGGGTAAAGGACTTTTGGATTAGGGGAATAAATGTTAGATCTGGTAGAACTAACTGGTAAATTATCAACTTGTTATTTTAAAATATAGTTTAAATAACCCATAATATCTGTTTAAAATTGCAGTATATTTGTGCAATAATTTATCTCATCTTAACATATAACCTAACCCTTATCAGTCAGCATGGTGATATAGGTCACAAGGTGTGCAAAATCACACAAAAATCTTAAAATTAATAATTCTGGCATACTATCCTTAATTCACTCTGTTAGGGGATGTAAATCATTTTGTTTGAGAAAAAATAATGTCTGTTGATAATTTCCTGGAGGCTAACTCACATCTTTGCATGTTAATTCTCAGCAAGGAAGTTTCTCCCCAATTTACTAAAATTTCTAGTGACATTTTTTCTAGAATTTAACAAAATTCACATCAATAAATGTGTCACTTCTCTTTTGACAAACTTTTATCCTATTTATCTCATTCTTTATCCTAGGAGTTACTGTGACATAAAATAAAATGCTAACAGAGCGAGTAAAGTATCAGGGATGAATGACTAGTAACATTATACAAGGTTTGATAAGCCGACTCAAACTTGAAGAGGCGGCAGCTCAAATAATAACTGACTGGGCAGCAGAAACAAAATGATTACAGTCTTCCGAAGGGCAATATCTACTTTCAGGGAGAAAATGTGCTAAACAATCCTGATTCTACCATATTATACTTGAGAGAAAATAATATTTTATTTATCATTATATCTCCAGGGCTTAGGACAGAGGCAATGTTCAAAAAATAATTTTAAAAAGCTTTATTTTGAAAAGCTAATAGCTAATTTAACGCTATCTTAATGTTACATTTATTTTCCTAAGAATAAGATATTAAAGTACCTGAAAACTCAACTTTTTATTTCTTCTGAAACAAATTTCACTTTTTTGTTTGTTTGTTTTGTTTTTTGAGACGGAGTCTTGCTCTTGTCGCCCAGGCTGGAGTGTAGTGGCGTGACCTCGGCTCATTGCAACATCCGCCTCCCATGTTCAAGCTATTCTCCTGCCTCAGCCTCCCGAGTCTGAGTAGCTGGGACTACAGGCACCCGCCACCACGCCTGGTTAATTTTTGTACTTTTAGTTAGAGACAGGGTTTCACCATGTTGGCCAGGCTAACCTCAAACTCCTGACCCAGGAGAGTCAGGAGGCTCGGCCCTCCCGCACGCCTCGGCCTCCCAAAGTGCTAGGATTACAGGCATGAGCCACCGTGCCCAGCCACAAATTTCACATTTTTTAAAGCACAGAGTTATGATATGCCCCATGTGCCTAGCCTTTGATTATGTGCTCCTTTACCCCATTTCCTAACGATCTCATTATTGGAATTGTCCCCTCAACCAGATTTTAAATTTCAGAGTAGATACAGCGTTTTATTAGACTCTTCTTCTGCATGTTGTTTGGCCAGGTGGGGTGCATGTAATTTAGTTTAGATACATTAGGAACTTAAAATAGCAATATGTTGTTTGTATTATTTTAATAATAATGTCAATCTCAGGACAACTGTACAAAAGATACCATATCCTTTAGTGTTTACTAGTCACAGTCAGAGTATTATTTGGATAACTTCTTCAAGGTTCAGAAGCATATAGCCTCACAAATTAAAATCCAAATGCATAGAAAGAATTTTATGACATCTATACTTTATCCTTAACAATGACAAAATGAAGCCGGGTGTGGTGGCTCATATCTGTAATCCCAGCACTTTGGGAGGCCGAGGCGAGCGGATCATCTGAGGTCAGAAGTTCCAGACCAGCCTGATCAACATGGTGAAACCCTGTCTCTACCAAAAAAACAAAACAAAACAACAAAAAAATAGCCAGCCGTGGTGGTGCACACCTGTAATCACAGCTACTCAGGAGGCTGAGGCAGGAGAATGGTCATAAATAAATGTAAAGAGGTTCAATATACCTAAAAATCAAGAAATACGAATTCCAACTATTGGGATCCACTATTATTTAATGATTAAACTATCTTGGCTAAAATCTTGACTCTGCCACTCACTAGCCATGTACAAGTTATTTAAAATTTCTGTGCCTTCATTTTTCCTTTTTTTCCTTCTTTATATTAGATAAATGATAACTATAATTCACAATAAAAATGAAAAGAACTACTTACTCAGAATAATAATAGCAGCTACCTAATAAAAATACTTGTAAATTAAATAAAATTGTGCTTCTAAATTGTCTAAATGAAGGCCTGGTATATACTAATCACTCAACAAATGTTAGCTGTTAATAATGATAAATCATTCCACACCTATGAGATTAACAATAATAATAATAGTTTAAAAAATAAAACAAACACAAAAGAATGTTGGCTGAAGAGGAATTTTAATGTCCTGCATTGAGAAAAACATCGCATTTTTAAAGTAGAAATTGCCAAAATATGTATAAGCATTTATATTACAGTATTGTTTATATCTATTAAAAATTAGAAACAACACTATGTTGGTATACACGTTATAAAATACAACACAATAGTTAAAGTGAATAAACAAATAAATTAATGGAAAGACTCATGCATTTATCTCTCCTTATATGAAACTTATTGTACGATAACAAAGTATTTTATAAAATGTTAGGTAGGAAGGAGCACGTGAATCAGAATATCACTGCTTTGCAACCTTTAATAAAATAATAAATGTTGGTCGTGGCTGCAAACATCACAGATAGGGCAACATTCTGATGTAAGTACACAACACCACCTATGATACAGTCTTGCCAAAAAACAAACCTGAATTTCACTACCAGTTTATAGGAAATAAAGTGGAAAAAGGAACATTTTGAAGTTAGCAAACTCCAGATCTTGAGAAACTCTAAAGGCAAATGAGTAGGTATCTCTAACGAATAAATAGCTAGGGAAGAAGAGAAAAAGAAAGAAACAGAGACACAGAGAGACAGAGATTGCTTTTAGTTCTAGATTTAGCTTAAAATGTATTTAAAATGCATCTTTAATTCTAATTAGAAAAAAGCTTTAAATTTTTTGAAGAAAGACAATCCAAAAATTTTTAACATTGAATATTTGATGAAAATAAATAAATATTCTTAATTATTTTGGGCACAATAATATTTTTATATTTTTAAAATCCTATTATTTTTACAGTTATATATTCAAACATTTCATAATTAAATTTTATTCTATTTGTGATTATCTTTATAACCATATGGGGTGGGGAGTTTTTATATGGATGAAACAAGAATACTTAAGCATTGAAAATTATTATTTTTCCCCCCCCAACACAAATTCCCTCCACCCCCTTACCCCAGCCCCAGGCAGAGTTTCACGCTTGTTGCCCAGGCCAGAATACAATGGTGCGATCTCGGCTCACTGCAACCTCCACCTCCCAGGTTCAGGTGATTCTCCTGCATTAGCCTCCCGAGTAGTTGCAATTACATGTGTGCGCCACCACGCCCAGCTAATTTTTGTATTTTTAGTAGAGACAGGGTTTCACCATGTTGGTCAGACTGGTCTTGAACTCCTGACCTCATGTGATCCACCCACCCAGCCTCCCAAAGTGCTGGGATTGCAGGCATGAGCCACCATGCCAGGCCCACTTTTTTTTTTTATTATTATACTTTAAGTTCTAGGGTACATGTGCGCAAAGTGCAGATTTGTTACATATGTATACATGTGCCATGTTGGTGTGCTGCATCCATTAACTCGTCATTTACATCAGGTATATCTCCTAATGCTTTCCCTCCCCCTTTCCCCACACCCCACAACAGGCCCCGGTGTGTGATGTTCCCCTTCCTGTGTCCAAGTGTTCTCATTGTTCAATTCCCACCTATGAGTGAGAACATTGGGTGTTTGGTTTTTTGTTCTTGCGATAGTTTGCTGAGAATGATGGTTTCCAGCTCATCCATGTCCCTACAAAGGACATGAACTCATCCTTTTTTTTGGCTGCACAGTATTCCAGGGTGTATATGTGCCACATTTTCTTAATCCAGTCTATTGTTGATGGACATTTGGGTTGGTGCCAAGTCTTTGCTACTGTGAATAGTGCCGCAATAAACATATGTGTGCATGTGCCTTTACAGCACCATGATTTATAATCCTTTCGGTATATATCCAGTAATGGGATGGTTGGATAAAATGGTATTTCTAGTTCTAGATCCTTGAGGAATCGCCACACTGTCTTCCACAATGGTTGAACTAGTTCACAGTCCCACCAACAGTGTAAAAGTGTTCCTATTTCTCCACATCCTCTCCAGCATCTGTTGTTTCCTGACTTTTTAATGATTGTCATTCCAACTGGTGTGAGATGGTATCTCATTGTGGTTTTGATTTGCATTTCTCTGATGGCCAGTGATGATGAGCATTTTTTCATGTGTCTTTTGGCTGCATAAATGTCTTCTTTTGAGAAGTGTCTGTTCATATCCTTTGCCCACTTGTTGATGGGGTTGTTTGCTTTTTTCTTGTAAATTTGTTTGAGTTCTTTGTAGATTCTGGATATTAGCCCTTTGTCAGATGAGTAGATTGCAAAAATTTTCCCCCATTCTGTAGGTTGCCTGTTCACTCTGATGGTAGTTTCTTTTGCTGTGCAGAAGCTCTTTAGTTGAATTAGATCCCATTTGTCAATTTTGGCTTTTGTTGCCATTGCTTTTGGTGTTTTAGACGTGAAGTCCTTGCCCATGCCTATGTCCTGAATGGTAATGCCTAGGTTTTCTTCTAGGGTTTTAATGGTTTTAGGTCTAACATGTAAGTCTTTAATCCATCTTGAATTAATTTTTGTACAAGGTGTAAGGAAGGGATCCAGTTTCAGCTTTCTACATATGGCTAGCCAGTTTTCCCAGCACCATTTATTAAATAGGGAATCCTTTCTCCATTTCTTGTTTTTGTCAGGTTTGTCAAAGATCAGATGGTTGTAGATGTGTGGTATTATTTCTGAGGGCTCTGCTCCATTCCATTGGTCTATATCTCTGTTTTGGTACCAGTAACATGCCGTTTTGGTTGCTGTAGCCTTGTAGTATAGTTTGAAGTCAGGTAGCGTGATGCCTCCAGCTTTGTTCTTTTGGCTTAGGATTGACTTGGCAAAGGAATTGAAAATTATTGAAGCTGGAGAAGGGTAAATTATAACATTCTATTTTTGAAGACATTTTAAGGTTTTCATTAAAAACTGGATGCATATATATTTAGTTAAAAAATTAAAATGCCAACTAGAAAAGTACACATATGGAAGCTTAGTTTATTAATATTTTTCATATATTAATATACATGCATATAGGTATATGTAAATAAATAAATATGCACACATCCATGTTGGAGGCTATTCATAATATTTTTATCATATTCAAATACTGGTATTGTTTTTCATCAGTCTAATATGACCCTAGGCACCTATCAGAAATAAGGAACATTAGCTAATCAAGCTTGCCTCAATATGTTATTATCCTGACATAATAAAGGTATCATTATATCTTGGTAAGTTCAAATGTAAATAATTCAAAGTGCAATCTTGCTTGTCTTCTCCTTGCTGATGTAACAAGGATAGTATAGTTATGTTCAGTAGAATGAAATAAAATTGGCATTTCTTCTTTATATTAGATAAATGATAACTGTAATTCACAATAAAAATAGAAAGAACTTTAGTTACAGATTACATTTATCTGCTAAAATATATCTTAAACTTAGATTGTAAAATGATCATTTTTCTTGTTTAAGACCCAAGAAACATTTCAGAAATTAATTATGGTATTGTCATGCTTCAAGTGCATATGTTCTTAAGACAACTTACATGCTTTACCCTGGGAGTCTATAAACAACCACATTTTCTTATCTGTCAGCTAAATCAGAGATACCATCTACCAGATGACTCATACCAGCAATTTAGAAAATAAAATCCACCTCAAATTTGGTCTTCAATTTAAAATTTCTTGAAAATGTAATGTTACCTCATCAAAATATTTAACAACTGACCACATTATTCCATGTCTGTACCTCTGTTTTCTAGGATTTTTTAACTCAATAAAAAATTTAAAAATGCAAAACACAAATGCAAACTGGGTTACAAAATAAAAATAAAAAATGAAAAACACAAATGCAAACTGGGTTCATCAATAAGAGAGGAAATTACCACTCAGATGTATTTCTTAATTTTTTATTTTGCTTTGTATTGCTATTTTTATTCATGACTAGGAAAGGCTTTAAAGCCTCTCCTTCAGGAAAAATTGTTTGCCTAAAAGTACAGCTCTGTATAGAGATCTGAATTTTATTACTAAATCATTTGTTATTCTTTTTATTCATTTGATATTAATCTTGATTATTGTATCATAAAAGCTCATTGAGAATAGGAAATTCATGTTAACTCTAAAGAAACATCATTAATATATTTATAACAAATATGTTATGCATTTAGTGGCCTCAAACCTGCATACTAAAAGTGACATTTCTTAATGGAAAAAAAACTTCCACTGTCACCAGCAACAGTAAAGAGATATATTGTATACTGTTAATAATAATAATTCATGGGGTCATTAGTTGAAAGACTAGAGGGATAGAATACAATATCAATTTGTAGAAGGAATGTTTCACAGCAAGTCAATTAGAACAGAAATTAAGTCGCAAAGCTTGTTTTTTAATAGCATATAGATATTAGCATGTTTTACATATTTTTTTAAACTAGGTAGGAAATTTAGATTTCCCATTAACATGGACCACAATCCTGTGAACGACTGCTCAGCTTATGTGGTACTCCATAGTCTCCGCCCTTTTCCTTCCCTTTCCATCTGGCCTATCTATTGGAGAGGAACACGGCCAAGTTCCAATTCATCACTGCTATACACAGTTTCCCTGCAATGCTGCCACTGGCACCAACTCCCTCCATCTGGACTTAGTCTGAGCATGGTTTCCTCTACAACTGTTGCCAGTCTGTTGCCATAGCAGCAGCTAAGAGGACTATGACAGGATGGGAAAAGAATAAAAGCACACTCCATTTTCATGCTTCTTGTTGAGATTTTGTAATGGTTCCAAGGTCCCACTAAAAATATGATGGAAAAAATAAAAACAGCTTTACCAAAGATACAATAAACATCCTTTTCAAAGAGAAATAACAGTATATAAATGAGAAACATTCAAGCCTGCAAACTGAGAATAAAGGAGCACCCACACATGGTCGGAAGGTGACCCACGGATTACATGAATATCAAATTGTGAAAATAATAAAGGATAATTTTTAGGTCTTTGTTAATGAAAGATTAGAAAGACAAGCTATAAACAAACATGTTAGATCAATGTTTGGAAATTCTTATTAATGAAAAATCTGCAGTAATTCCTTAAATAGCTACATCAATATTTGAATAAATATAAAGGTAAGCATTTTCTAGTTAGTTTATTATAATTCCATGTTAAAAATCATTACCTATATTTCTGATTTAAAGGGACATATAGTATAACTTTATATGTGTGAAGGAAAATTCATCTTATCTGAATTTCACCAAAAACTTATTTTAATTCTATAAATTCTGAAGATTATCAGACATATACACAAACATTGTCTACAGAAAGGCAACTTACCATAAACAAAAACACTGAAAATTAAAGGACAATATAAATCAATGAATTCTAATCTTAAGCTTAAAAGCCTACTGTGAAAGCTTTTGGCAAATAGAAATATTACTAACTCTTAAGGTTCATGTGATGAATATTGAATTGGAAATGTATGTGAAAAGGTCATCATGTTTTTCTCCATTCTCCAAGTACGATTACAGAAAATTCCCAAAGGCCACTGTATCTTACTTTTGAAACCATAAGGAGTTAGATTACACCACCTGTTTTACAATCCATGCTAGGCTCAATGTTCACAATTTTCACCTGTTTATAATTAAAGCTCATGGTGAGCTTCAGCTCACCAACATTTCCTCAAATACTTAGCATTATCTCTGCTTCTATACTCAAACATTAGGCACTGTCTTTTCCGGGAAAAAACAGGGAAAGAAAAGACAAAGGGTATGTCCTACTTATAATCATGCCACTGAAAATCTTCAAAACTCAGGGAACCCTCAGTGAAAAAACTGACATTTTCAAGCATTCTCATTTCAAGTCAGACTTTTCTATATAGAATGTCTGTGATATAATATCAACCAATAATATAAAGCTTACTAATAAAAAAGATTGTTTTAAATTTATGATAGATACATTTGAAACAGATGATGCAAGTAGGCTATATTGTATTATTTAGTTTGATAAACTAATAGATAAAACCACAAAGTTGTGCCCAAGGGTTTGGCTTCCAGGTTGAAACCATGTGAAAGCCAAACAAGCTAAGCCTGGTGAACAAATGGTTTTCATCATCATTTTTATTTGCCATAATTCAATTTATCCTACTATTCAGCCTGCTTGTAAAAAATACCACTATTATGGTCAAGTCTGCAAATACTAAGTTCTTACCCTCCCCAAAGCACATGAGTAAAATAACCCTTTCAAGTCCTTTAAACACAACTAATACACAACATGCTTCCTTCTTTGAGCATTACAAATGATTACTGGTAAGGCTGGTGTTTAACATGTCAGCATTGTATCATTTTCTGCTAAATCGATCTTGTTTATTTGTAACTAGGAGTGCACCTCATAGCAGAGCGGAGAGATTGCCACATAATATCTCAGAGGTGAAAGTAACTCAAGAGATTTGGTTGTGCCAGGGAGTTAGACACATTTATGCGCCTTGGGTTATGTAGAGCTGTATGATAAAGTAGATGATATGTCTTTATAAAATTACACATTCAACTATATACGCTCACAGGCTGAGGAGGAGAGAAAAATAAAGGAAAAAAAAAAGCATTTGAATAGTGCAGAAGTCACCACCACATTCCAAGCCTGCATGCTGCAGGTTAAGCATGAACTGCACTCACGAAAGTTCAGATTCTTCTCAGTTTCTGTGTTCCTCCAACAGTAGGAGCATCTCAGTGGGCCATGTGTGATTCTAGTGTTTAAAGATAGGACTTCATTTAAAATGCTCCCAAAATTCAATCCAATTATGTCAACTCATTTTCAGCTAGGAGAGAGTGATATATTCTAATTTGAGAGGAGAGACAGGCTACGTTGGAGCTATTGACAGATATAGCCAGTATGTGGCTGTTATGAATATTTTCAAGGAATTTTTTTTTCACTATAACAAGATGCAATTTAGAATCCAAAGAATATCATTGAAATACATTTTGTCATGGAACAAGTAATTATTCTTCAGGCCTCACATGGCCTCGTTCAAACATCATCCAGGCCATACAGCAAAGCTGTGTTTTTGATTCCAAAAATCATCATGGAAACTTCTGATCATTAATCTAGATCCTTTGCTACCTGAATAAGTAGAAGGAATTCCCCAGATATTAGACACTAAAATTATCCTCTCTCAAATGGACTATCATCCATGTAAATTAACAAAATTGAATTATACCAAACACTTCACATCCGACATCATTTTGGCAAATAATAATAACACTTGAATGAAAAGACAACCTGTCTTCAAGAGCCTATGGTCTATCCAAAAAATGGTATGATTTGATATCAGATGGAAAGTTTGTAGTAGGTTCTCCAGAAGCATATATGAAGGAGTGACTAACACCATATGCATGCATAAGAGAAAATTTCCCCCAAAAGGTAAGTGTTCAGATGAGTCTTCCTAAACAATTATGAGATTTCCATGCAGATAATAAGAAGAACATTTTTTTCAGAAATATGAATGTGCATATGACACAAGAATTGAATTGAGTGTTCAGGAACATTCTATTATATGACTAGAGTATCGTCTCAATAGGGCTGGGACTTGTTAACTTGTTCATTTTCAAATTCCTTCCTAGCTCCTACTATAGAGTCTGGCTCACATGGAATGCTTAATAAATCTTTATTTGATTAGAGGTAAGTGTCTGGAACACATAATCATCTGAAGTGGGTATACAAAATATAGTTAGAATTAGGCTGGAGTGTGATTTGACAGGAAATATTAAATGAAAAATGATTAGAAGAGAAAATTTTATGCCTCTCTCATTTAAGTTTTGGCATCCCAGCCCTGTTGTGATGACTACCTGAAGAATGAGGACCTGATTCTACCATGTTGTCAAACTGCTCTGTGTTCAGCCATCATATCCACATTCCAGGTGGGCAAAAGAAGAAAGGAGTGGAAGAAGGGTATGTCTCCTCCATTTAAGAACAAAAAAGTTACTTAATGATATCTGTTATATCCCATTCTCAATAGCTGTCACATCTGACTCTAGGGACCTTAGAAATGTTGAGTTTATTGTTGGTGTCCATATCCAGTTAATATTTAGTGGCCCTATTAAAGGGAACACAATAGAAAATAAATACTGGGGGAAATTAGCAATCTCCTTCTCCCATTTTAATGGATTTTGAATTTCATCATGTAGGTAATATGATGTAAGCAGTTACTTAGGTTAATGATAAATTTTTAACTTTATAAAAGTTAATAACACCTCCAGTAGCAGTGAGTATACCCAGTACCTAGATGATGGTTTCTAATGCCGTTCTCCATGAGCTCTCCATGGCCAAAAATGAAACAAGTTAAGAAACAAAATAAATAATGTATTATTAGAATATAAGCCAAAGTATAAAATAAATTTCCATGAGTCCATTATAATATAAATAAATGATTGAATCAAGATATAAATGGAATAAAAATCTCCTGTGCAGAAGAATTCCAAATAAGTTACATAGATACACTCCCCTAAAGAAGATGAAGTAAACTTCCAACCAATTAAGTGTACGCTGCATGTAGTGACTTCCTTCCAAGACACAATATGGTAAGTGGAGAAAAAGATAAACATTATGGTAGATAAATCTGAGAAACACACCCTCAGCCAGACGATGAAGGTTAACTTCAATGATATGTAATATTCAGAGAATGTACCCTTGATATGAATGTTTAGAGAATGGTATATTACTTCTGTAGCTTTTCTCCCAAAGACTTACAACCCCTTTGTAATAACACAAAAATCAGACAAACTCTAATTTAATGACATTTTATATAACAGCTTCTTCAAACTGTCAAGGTCATAAAAATTAAGGAAAGTCAGAGAAAATGTTAGTTAAAAGGAGCCTAAGGAGACATGAGGACTTAATGTAATGTGGTTTTTGGATGGGATCCCAGAAGAGAAAGAGGACGTTAGACTAAAAAACTAAGCAAATATGAATAAAAGTATGAGCTTCAGTTAAAAATAATCTATCAGCATTGGTTCATTAGTTTGTCAGATGTATCAGAGTAAGATGTTAATAAATAGAAGAAACTATGCACAGTATATGAAAACTATATTTACACATTTTTGGCAAATATAAAACTATTACAAATTAAAAGTTTACTTGAAAAGTTATAATGCTCAATGTAATAAGTTCTACAAAAGGAAGTAGTATTTAGTTCATGGCCCTTAAAGTTAAGGATAAGATTATTCATCTTTATATAACTTACTACCATCCTGTAAGGCTCTGAGTGAGCAACTAGCCAGCTTTTCTAGCTGGACTCCTTCTATCGTCACTTCCTATTTACAAAACCCTATTTTAACTCTCATAAATTTGAGAATAAAAGTATTTCAACCATATTTAATTCATTTTACATATTCCACTAGTCAAAATAATTTTTTCCAAAATGCTATTTGCTAGGAACTGTAATGTCTTCTGAAAACTTAGTGATCTTGTCTTCTGGAATATGATATGGTTAATGCAGTCTAAAGTGCTAAAAAATAAGTTGAACAGCACTTATGTCAGACGTAACTCATCTTTTTACTTTTTTTCTAGTTGAGGAATTAACTAATTTCAGGCTCAAATATTAGAAAGCTGGCCCCATAGGGCTACTTTCCAGACCTAACTAGTTATTAACAGATTAGTATGTATAAAAATATTTTATTGGTAATCATCTAGTCAATAATTTAAATATAGATTACATAATCTACTTTTTTTCTAAGAAAATAATTTTTTAAAAATCATGCCCCATGAATATTTTTATTTATTTATTTGTTGAATTGGCGTTCTTTAAAAAAATATTACTCTAGAGGACAATGCCCAGGTCATGGTGTGGCACTGAATTCCACAGTAGCCATGGTTACATTGTTGAAAAGATTCTACATGAGCACACTCTGAATCATACAGAGGAATTCAGAAGATAAGATAAAATACAAAATGTGATTAGAAATATTACCCAGTTGTACCAACTTAAAGTAAAGCAAGCTTGATTTACCAAAATATAAACAAGTAAACCTGATGGAAATGAAAGGCAAATATGAGGTTTTTAGATAGAGTGAAGTAATATTTAATAGAAAAAAATCTTTATTTATCAACGCCCATTTACTAAGTTCCAACTCAAGCCAGACCCTGACTTTAAAAATTAATAAAGTACATCTCCCTATTTTAATGATGTACAGTTCTGGTGAAATATAGAGATATAAAAACACAACATTATAACATAAGGTTGATTATATTTCAAAGACACCCATAGGGCGTTAAGGACACATGTGCACAATACACATATGGCAAAACCCCTAGATTTTGGCATTACCAGTAAACATAAATACATCCAAAAAGTAACTGAAATTTAAATTTTGCAAAAGAATAGTGAATCAAATATATTACCTACTTCTGTTTTAGAAAAGGGAATTATTTATGATAAAACAAAATGTAAAATCATAATACATATAATTCTGAAGAAGCCTGGAATGAGAGCTCATAGGAAAGTTATATGATGTTAAAGAAGAAGGAGGAGTGCAGGAAGGGATGAAAGAAATATGTAAAAAACACATTTTCCTCATGATAAATTATAGAATCAAGATAATTCCTACCTACATTAAGGAAACTCCATTCAAAGGTATAAACCATCAAAGCCAGACAAAGTAGTTATACAGACCAGGCCCGGACTGGTACTGGTCCCTGGACTGTTAGGAACTGGGTTGCACGGCCTGTGGTAAGTGGCAGGTGAGCAAGCACCACCTGAGCTCTGCCTCCTGTTAGAACAGCAGTGACATTTGATTCTCATAGGAGCGTGAACCCTATTGTGAACCGCACTTGCAAGGAATCTAGATTGCACGTTACCCTTGTGAGAATCTAATGCCTGATGATCTAAGGTGGAACAGTTTCATCCTGAAACGATTGCCCCACCCCTGACTGTGGAAAAATTGTTTTCCATGAGATCAGTCCCTGGTACCAAAAAGGTTGGGGACTGTGGCTATAGCCCCATTATCTATAAAGCCTCATAGATTTCAGACCCACATTAAGGTAGACACATGAAATTTAGAAATTTGCAAGAATTTCCATAATGATAAACATTTTTAAAAGAACATAAACTGTCCAAATTTAAAGGGATACCAAGGGACAAGAAGAAAACATCAAGCACTGATCAACCTCTTGTTATTTTCTTTGCTGGTAAGTTTTCACCTGCTAATTTTTCCCTGAAAGGTATAGGATAGAAACTATACGTCAAAGAAAGATTAACAGTGGGAACATCCTAAGACCAATGGGCAGTCTTAGAATACATCGAATGAAATTTCTCAAAATTTCTTCTCCTTAATTTCTGAGTTTAAAAAAGCCATAACAATTTATATATCCATATATCCTATGAATTCTGATTGAAAACCTAATGCTATTATTTAACATTATTAGGAAATAGTATCCTTATTTTAAAAAGTCTACCTCAAATACATTGCACTGTTTTTCCTAATATTTCATTATTGCCACAATCATCCCTTATTTGAATCATGAAAATAACCTCCAAAGCAGTCTCTTCCAATATTTCTCTGCTCTAATCCCACAATCTGGCTGTAGCCAGACAATCTTATTAAAATACTGACTTGATCATGTAATTCAAAACCTTTAAGGACTACTCTTCAAATAAAAGTTAAGACCAAATTTCTTGCCGAGTTCAAAACCTGGTACAAGTAGTTCCAATTCTATTTTTCAATAATTTTACATTTATTTCTACCTCAATGTTTAAGCGCTCTTTATCCGAAAACCAACCTTCCCAAAATTTGTTCCTGCTTGTTAATCTGACCACACTGAAGTGATCTTGGCCTCATCCTGCCTCAGCTTGGAATTTCTACCCATCTCTCAGAATACACCTATAGAGGAAACCTTTTCAATAAAGCCATGAACAGAATACATATTTGGCGAATGTTCATGGGATTAATTTGAAACCTGTTTAGGGTATTTAGTCTAAGACACTCATGACAAAAAACATCCAGACTTTACTTGAATATTTTTGAACTAATTTACTACTTCATGAGGCATTCATTGCAAATATTTTTTTCTTTCTGTTGAACTGAAATCTGTCTTCTGGAAATTTCAATCCTTCTATCCTAAAAATCCTGCTTTAATTTGAGCGTTTTTAGATGTTTTTATTAATTTTTATTGGTAATATGCTTTCTTATTTATTTCTTAATTATTTTGATAGAGATAAGAACTATACAACTAGATATATGCCTACAAAACCTTTTCATGATATATAGACCCTATGTGCACAGTTTTCATTTTAACATATCAAGGACAGAAGAAAAATCACAGCTGATGTTAAAATATGTGATAACTGCTGCTACACTTCTACATCAGATTCTGAGAAGTCCATCAAGCTGTAATAGGTTTTCTTTTTTTCTTATAGATAACCAAATTACTTGCCCAAAGAAGCTCTCATTATCAGAAGGTATACCATAATACATTAACCACATGGTATCAAACTAGGAAACCTAGAAAACTTAGCATTTTTACCCAAAAGCATCAATAAAGTCACTGTTGAAATTGCTGAACTCTCATTTATTCGCTCAACAAATGCTTACTGAATATTTGTTGATGTCTTTGAGAAACATGAACAAAATCATGTAGCAATAAGTACCATTCAATTCAATTCAAAATGTATTACACTTTTATTCTTTGCAAACCACTGTCTTAACTAAATAGATACCAAATTTGTCTTCATAGTTGTTATCACATACCAGGAATGCCAAGTATATAAGTTATAACAGGTTGGCTCATGTATAAATAAATAGAGTATTCCTGCAATGATACCACAAGAAAATGAGGCTACAATTCTACTAACGTCCCACATAGAGAGAATACAGACAGAGTTCACCTGTCCATCCAACTACTTTATACCCAACCTATAACCACATTATGAAACATCATATCTTTTTAGATTCTAAGAATACCTGCTACTGGTTTCATGACAAATATATAAACTTTAAATTGCAACTTAAAAAAATGTCAAAGTTATCCCACAGGATAAAACAAAATATAAACCCATCAAAATGCTGTATTAAATCTACCACCAAAAAATGCCTCCTTCTTTTCAGGAAAAAATACAAAACTGTGATCCACAGAGAATGACCCTTTCTGATATGTATACATGCATGTCAACTTTTAATTCATGATTCTAAATTTAGAAACCTCAAACAGCTATTTTTAATATCCCAGCCCTATTCTTATTTTGCATTTATATCCATCATATATCTCAACCAGTGTTATTGTTTATTGTATCATTACACAAATACATAGATCATTTCCATGTTTGCTCTTTTGGAAGGGGTTTCCTCAATGGAGTTGACTTATCCTCCAAATTTGACCCATTCTTTTAGGCTCAGTTCACATCTTCTCTCCTTCTAGCCCTTACTTCCCTGTTTAAACATTGAACACTTTTTTCTCCTTAAAATACTAGAGTACTTGTATTCTGGAGTAAAACTTTTGAAATTTGATTAAATACAGTGTACCATCCATATCCCCAGAAGAATGGTTCATATAAAGTGACATATATTTTAAAAAGCTAACTTTTTAAAGAAAGAAATAAGAAGTGATATTTTCTTCTTTTGTTTCTCTTTTTCTTCTAGTCCTTTCAGTAGTTCTTTGGATGCAAGGATAAGATAGGCAATATTCATAAATAAAACTTCCTCCAATTAAAATATGCCATAATTTGAATTTGGCAAATTAGTTTGTGGTATTAGATATATTTTTGTAACTCTATTGGAAATTATTTTCCTGGTTTTATAAACTGCTCTCAATTTTGTTAACTCCAAGATTAACTGCATATTGATCCTCAGAATAGTCCACCATAGAAAAATTTGATTAATAAGCCAAAGCTAATTGTGTCTCTGAATATTTTTTATGGTCTTGAGGATTACTGAAGTCTCTCTTATACTTCATATTTGATCAGACTTGGTATCTTATTAAATATTATTAGTTCATACTGTCTTATTACAGCCAGAGTCCATTATGCATTTAAAATTATGATGTTCTTCATATCATGTCCCATATATTATAGATGTGTTAACTTATTAGTTATCTCATTGAAGTAAAAAAATTTCTTCTGCTAAGTTTCTCAGGATAATATTCAAGAGCAGAAGTCTGCAGACTCTAGACACAGTTCCTTCATTATTGATTTATGTATAAAGAGAATCATAGCACTTTGTGGAAAAATGTGTTAGAAAAAAAATTGTAAGACTGCTTTGAGTCTTTATTGACATATTCTGAAGCCTTTGATTTCACGAATGCTAATAAGCCATAAGTATAAGTTGTGTGACTTTAATACAGACTCCTGGATACTGATAGTTATTAAGAACCTGCACCATAATTAAACCATGATAGTCAGAACGGACAGGAATAATCTCTAATCAGACATAATTTCTAGTGGGGTAAAAATGGGAATACATTCATACTACTCCCTTATTTTTACTTCTTTATTAATAAATTGATTCTACTTTTGGATGAGTTTGTTTCATGCTTTCCTTTGATACCCACACTATCTCCATCATACACACACATATGCATGTATAAATATTCATGCATACATTCATATTGTAGAAAACAAAAAGATATTTTCCTACGTATACATTATCACATAGCCTCAAATCTGATCTTCTGTGGCAGAGATTGTATTCCCAATTTCCCCTTAAAAAAAATGATTTCATTGGGGTCAGAACATTGCCAAGATAAAAAAGCTATATTTCCCACCCATCCTTATAAATAGAAATGTCCATGTGATGTCAGTCAAAATTTCGGCTTTGAGCTTTCAAGGAGGTTGACTCAAATAGTCTATACCCTATTACCATTGGTTCTTCATCTTTTCTTCTTTTTGAAGAAAAAACTACCTGAATTACAGCAAAGATCTTATAAAAATAAGAACAAGAACCACAACCTGAAAATTATGGCAAAGAAAGCTAAAAGGACATGATAATATCCCCAATGAAATGATGTTGTCCCCATACCAGCTTCTTATGGCCTATCTTTGGGCTTCTCTTTATTTGGAAAAAAGCAAATCAAAAATCAATTTTTAGCCACTGTAATATAAGTTACTTGCTATATGTAGTCCACTTCAATTCCTACTGATACACCTCCTAAATTTTGTCAGAAATAAGAATTTCAGATAAATGAATGTTAAAATTGAAGCAATCAATTGTGGTTGATGACACTTCACATTTAACTGGCTCACAGCTAAAAGGTGCAAAGTGTAAGTTAATTTATTGATTTGCCCAGAGTGATAGACTGAAACAGCTTTATCTTAGAGGATTTACCAGGAGGTTACATCACTTCAGATTACTGAAACCATAGTCTATGATGTAGAACATTTGGCACATCAATCATTTATTTGCATCAAAGTAGACCCTAAATTGTTGTGGGCAAAATCTTGACTTTGTTTTTGGGCATTCCATGGTTCCATATCTACCAAGCAGTATGAGAGGCCTCTCTTTAAACTCATGTCTCCGTCAGTCTCCCCACAATGTTCAAGATGTCAGCTCCTGGGCAGAAGCATGGTGGTGTGACAGCCTGATCACAGGACTGGCAGGATCCAGAAATTGGAATAAGATAAGCAGGTTATATTGAGAGTGCAGGAAACCTAAGCTATGCACAGCCTGAGGAGGAGGCCCAATGACGTAAATATTGTGACCCTGATGGAAGAGACCATTTTATGGACAATCCTGTCAGGGGCTGAAGATAATCAAAATGGAATGTGAAGAAAGATTAAACAAATGAAAAATTCATCCTGGGGATCATTTTTCATCAGAAAACAACAGAAAGAATACAGTTAGATAATGAAGTTCTTTCAGCCAGTAATTTGTTGAAAAGAGGGAAGGGAATCTTAGCATATGGGGACCAAAAAGTAAATCTGAAGAAATTAGAAAACTCTGCATTACTGTCCAGAAAACAACTGAGTTTCCTAAGCTAAGAAAAACTTTAAAAATGCCTTCATATAAGATCTCAGCAGCCCAAAGGTACTGATGTAAAAGGTATTTATATACATATAAAATGTGCATATATATATAAATATATAAAATTTAAAACAAATATATATAATTTTCACAGAAGGCACTAAGACCATTTTGGTAGCTGATTGCCAGAAGAAAAAGAGGGCCATCAAAATCAAGTTATGCTAGCATAAATTATGGCCATATATATTAATTATAGGAATCACAGCCAATTTTATTAGAAGGAATTTAATGCTTACACTTGAACAACAACAACAACAAAAAGTCTGGCTACTGGGAAATGAGAATCTGAGTTTTTTCCTCTTAAGTAATCAAGATAATGAGAAGATCACAGACCACTACAACGAGAAGTTCAAGAAGATGATCAGGTAACACTGAGAGAAGCTTGTGGATCCTGAAAACTGTGTTTATTGTTTACGTTAGTAAGTATAGGATATACTCTAAATCAAACACACAAACATACACACACTGTCCTTTCTAGAGGCCTCCTAATTTGTTAGTAGATAAGTCCGAAAAGTAGGCCATAGTAGTTCTACTTTTTACATGCTGGGATCTGTGATATTGAATTTGTAATATTTTGAGAAAAAAACAATGTGCAGTTTTCTCAAAATGACAAGCAGTGAGTATTGTGTTTACTTCTCACTGACATGTTTTCCCCCTCAGTCAACAAAAAGGAATATATGTGGGGTGTGAGATTTTATAACACCAATTTTTAAAAACTATTTATTCAATAACGTCTTTCATTCCAAATAGCATGAGATTTTGAGTCTCATTATTCATAGAATCTCATTATTCATTGAAACCTGTCTTGGAAAATCTAGGAGGGACCAAAAGGAAAATTTTATTTTCTGTCTTTTACAAACTTTCTGTATTCATTCATTTTAAAATGTATTTCTTTTTTTTTTTTTTTTTTTTTTTTACAATTTTAGCTCCTATTTGTTAAACATAAAATAAACTTAACCAGGTAGTTAAAAATATTTATAGGTGATTTTTACCCAACAATTAGGTTGGCTTTCTATAAAAACATGTGTTTACTCATAAGAGTTGACAACAGTTATCTGCATTCTTAGAACCTGTAAGACTTGAATTCACTGCCACAAAATACTGATCAAAATCTTAGTGGATAACAATAATATTTATGTATAACATTTATGAATAAAGATATTATGGGCATTAATCACTATATTATCAAAAGTATAAGAAGTTCACATATGTCTGCTTAGGTTGGTCCATTCTGTCACAGTACCTCATCTATATTGTTTTGCTTAGCCTGCTCCCATTGGAGTAATCTTTATTGAACATTATTTGGGCATTACTGCATTGGTCATATGAGAATGTGGTACAAAAGTCTTAGGAAACTCATTTTTAATTATCTGTAGGAGCATACTGAAAGCATTGTTCATTGCATGACATGCTTATCTCTTCATGGGGATTAATTGGAAATTAATATTTGCATCTGCTCCAGTTTCAGTCTTTGGAATATGTGTATATCACCTAGTAATTGGTTTGTGTTTAAATTATGGACACTGATTTATGCAACTTGTCTTATTTAGCCTTCCCATTGTCTGTTACAAAGCACAGAACTGTATTTGTTATCCACCTAGTGCCAGTACATTGCAAATTATAATATTTCATGTACTAATCTTATTTTCACGTTCACTTTCTTTCCCTGACCCTATTATCTTTTGCATTTCTTTACATATTAATTTTAATGTTATTCTATGATGCTTATTTTATTAACTATCCAAAGTTTCTCTTTTGTGGACAAGGCAGTATATAGCAGCATCTTAAAAATAAACATTCATCTATGCATTCGTTCAGTAAGTATATATTGAGGACTTACATTATGGCAGAGCCTGTATAAAGTGCTGATTTTACAATGGAGAATAAGCAGCTTCAAGGAACTTCTTTTAGAGATGAAAAGACACACTACTCAGGCAAGTCATTATAATATAAGTGTTATCATATGTACAATGTCCAGTAGTAGCATAAAGGATAAACAAGTCTCTTTTAGAAGACAGATGCTGTATCAGTCATGTACCTGCCAAGAAAAGCATGTCATATGCAAACCAGATACTTCCCTAAGAGTTTTTTTTGTTTGTTTTTGTTTTTTTAATTATTTTAAAGGGCCTGGGAAAGAGTTAGTAAGAGATGACATAGATCCCTGAGGCTTGTACCATCTGGGAGCCCTTGAACACTTGGACCTGAAGAGACAAAAAGAGAGCTTCAGGAATCCAAAGAAGATAAATATATAGACAGAACACCCTAAAGGAGAGCGAAACCAACCCTCTTTGCAAAGAGGGAGCAAAGAAAACAAAGGCTCTGAACTCCCTTGCAACCTTCTCTTCTCCTAGCTTCTGGCGCCTCCCATTGGCCAAACTTAACAGGAAGCCACAGAGAAAGTGTGTTAGTTTCCAAGGGCTATGGTACCACAAACCAGATAGATTTGAACAACAGAAATTTACTGTATCACAGTTCTGGAGGCTAATAGTCTGAAATCAAGGTATCAGCAAGATTGGTTTCTTGTGAGGTCTGTGAGGAAAAATCTGTTCCATGCCTCTCTCCTACATTCTGGTAGCCTCAGAAATTGCTTGGCTTGTAGATGGCATTATGTCTTTTCACATCATCTTCCCTTCTTTCATCTGTGTCTTTGTGTCCAAATCAAATGCTTTTATAAGGATACCAGTCATGCTGGATTAGGACCCATGCCAATGACCTCATTTTAACCTGATTACCTCTGTTATGACTGTATTTCCAAATAAGGTCGCATTCTGAAGTACTAGGATTGAGTACTTCAACATATCTTTTGCAGGGAGGGGATAAAATTAACCCATAACAGCAAGGAGTTCCATTAATGTGGTCTAAATATTAAATAACGTTATAATATAACTCACTATCAGCAAAGATACAGCCCCGCAGTTTTCACTAATCATTAATCAGCTATGTTATTAAATGAGGGAATTATTATCTTTGGTAGAATAATTTTACAGAGCATTAGGGTAAAGACTTTCAATTTAACTAAAACTCAGAGTTTTAAGAATATTCTAGAGTCTTACTTCTTATAGATGAGATTGATTTACTCAGTTTAAATCATTCTTAAATTTTAAAACACTATAAACTAAATGAGTTTGAAATTTTATTCAACTGTATGTTTCTGTTTCTTACCTAATAGTCATGTATCTTACCTAATAACCAATAGTTAGAAACCTTGATTTTATTCCACTTCTTTAAAATATAGAAATTTACTTTCTTAACAGTATTTCTAATTTTATTCCCCTAAGTTGTTAAAAAAAAGTCATGTATTCAGAATTACTTTTGCTGTTATTACCATCAGCTTCATTTTAAGCTATACAGTTAACCTTATGTGTAAATAATTAAATGTATGTGGTCATTTTCATAGGTTATAGAAATGATCATTAAAACCTTTGTTCAAAATCACCATCTGAAAAACTAGTGTCAGATTTACCGATTTGAATTAAATTATGCATTGAGTTTCAAACCTGTGCACAATGAAAGCACAGTATGGCCCTCAGCATCAATCTCAACATATAAACATTCATCAGTACTATACTCCTACAATTATTTAGAAGGAAATGTAATTTGAAGCAAAAATTAATCTTGCTTAAATTGCCTGCAGTTTTACCCAAAAGATACTCTGACTTAGTAGAAATCCTTAAAATGTGAGTCTCTTTTCATTAGCAAATTGAAAAAAAATTATTTAAGACAATGAACACTTAGTATCCTAATTTTAATAAAGGTAAGATTTTTCCTAACTTAAAAAGCAAACATACAAAGTATTATAGTTTCTTTGTATGATATTAGACTTGTAAAAGAAAATTATCTTTGTCTGCAATGAATACACAAAGAAAAACTGGGTAACACTTAATTTTGCCTTTAATTTAGAAATGGTTTAATATCAACATCAAGTAAGTATAATGATAAAATGAAGATAAATAGAATTATTTTATATACTAGTTAATATATTACGTCTGTACAAATCCAATTGCTTCTTTAAATTCTATTTTAAATAAGAACAAAATAAGGAGTAATAAACAAATAAAAAGCAAATTAAATGTTGAAAATTATGATTACCCCAAACTAAGTTCAAGTAAACATTATTGCTCCATTCTGCAAATGAGAAATAGGAGGATGAGAGAAAGAGTAATTGATTTGCCCCAGCCTACAGAATTAGTCACCTACGTATGGTAGAGTTTAAGTCCACTGCTACACTGCTCTGCCTCTGTGCTCACTATAATATTTAGTCTAGGTCTTCTTAGGGACTGCATGTTTATGTGCCTGAAATTCATATGTTGGGGCCCTAACACCCAATACAATGGCAATAGGTGGTGAGTGCCTTGAGAAGTAATTAGGTCAAGGTGATAGAGCCCTCATAATGGGATTAGCGTCCTTATAAGAAAAGAAGGAGAGCTAACCCTTTCTAGCTCCTTCTCTTTCCACCAGGTGAGAATACAGTTAAGTTGGCAGTCGGCAAACCAAAAGAGGCCCCTCACCAGAACCTCACCATGTTGGTACCCTGATCGTAGACTCCCACCCTCCACAACTGCAAAAAATAAATGCGTGTTATTTATAAGCCACCCACTGTGTGGTAATTTGTTAGAGCGGCCCAGATTAACTAAGACATGTCGGCTAACTCAGTGAATCAAAAAATTTACTATAAAATAGCAGATTCTAATTCCCAGTTTTTGTCAACCATGTTTCCCACTGTTGAGGACATTTGAGTTTCTCCTTTGAGTTTCTATACTAGTGCTTACCTTACATAGGAAGGAAAAGGGAGATTTGGCTAAACTACCTGGGAGACAACAGTGAGTGGCCACTGTTTACTTCACACTGGTTCCAGTTTCAGCCACTGGCCTTCCGCCTTCATGCACTTTTCATCCTGATAACCTGTCTGGTACCTTTTAGCTCCTGCATTCTCTACCTTTCTCTTATCTGTCCCAATCCCACTACTTCCTCTATTCAAAACTAGTTTCCTGTCCCTTCTGTGCCTACTGACCCAGCCAAAGTGTGTTCTGAGGATAACTACTTGTTCTGAACCTTGGGTTTGGAGAAATCCTTTTTTCTAGAGATATCACTTATTTTGGTTTTTCCATTGCTCCTATCTTTTAGATACACAGTGCAACTACTAAGCTAGATTTCCTTCTCCTGGGGCCTAGAGCTGGGGATTTCATGTCAACCTCTCCTGTACTGCCAGTCCACTTGAGCTCTTTCTCAGATACTTATCCTCATATTGTAATCCTTGCTTTAGGTTCTGGTCTGTTCTGAGCCAAGCTACCATGCTCAGTCACAGAAGCTGACAGCATGTTATCAGCTTAACTACCCCTGCCACATACACAGAGGTATGCTCCATCTTATTTCCTCCAATTTGCAAAGAAGGAAAGGGGAGCCAATTAAAATGTCTATGAACTAACTTGGGTTTCAGTTGTCTATCAGAAACCTTTCCTTTCCTTCCTTCTCTGCCCATCATTCTCATTCTCTCTCTCTTTTCTCTCTCTTTCTCTCTCTCTCTCTGTCTCTCTCACACACACTGACATTCACATCCTTTCCTACACAGACGGAGATATATACTCTTCTTTTGAGCCCAGAAACTTCCTTCACATTTTAAATGTCTCTTTTCTCATCTATCTCTCTGAATAGAATGTGAGGGGACTGAAGGCAGAAAGAACATGTTATATTAATTTTTTTATATTTTCATTTGCATGGCATATAGTACAGAGTCAATAAATGTTTAGTGGTTTAAATTTCTGAAGGTGACATGGCCAGTAATGGTGGAGATGGGATCTAAACCAAACTGTGTCTGATTCTAAATTTAGGGTGTTTTTTTTTAAACCCAAGAATACTCTATAGTCCTAGGGGAAAAATGAATATTAAATTAAAAATAAAATCAATAAGTTTGCTTTAGTTCCATTTATTTCTTTACCAATAGAAGAAGGGTTACACTGGTGTCTTAATCTTGCAAGTAAATTTAGGGTAAGAAATGAAAACCTTTATTCTCAGAGTATTCTTAAACTTAGTAGACTAAAAGATGAACTTTTTAAGCAATCTGATATAATAATATACTCTGGAAGAATAGTTTTCCTTCAAATATCTGTCTGACCTAATTTCCCTAAATCCTACTATTACTGATGTGTACTTATAAATTAAGGTTCTCTGTTCTGAGATTCATCTATTAATATTCTTGTGAATAATATCACTAATAGCTTATATTTCATATATTTAGTGTTTTAGAGTTATATAGCAAGTATTTCACCCTAGGGCTGAATAGTAGCCTGTATGCACCATTACTATAGACCAAATAGTTTTCACTGTTGAGTTTTACTGGTTGATAATATATTTTGATTAATATCACTTCTGACAAAGAATTTTTCATTTTGATTTTTGGTTATTTGAAAAAGCTTAAGAGGAGGGAAAAGCAGACCTCATTATACCAGTTTTATCAATATGGAATTCAGATCTCAAGGAGATGAAGTAACCTTCCAAAGCAGCATATTAAGTATGCTGCTTAATAAATCTTAAAAATATATAAGCAAAAATCTCCAAAAAGAGAAAACAGAAAGATTCACCCAAAAACTGTCCCTTTCCAAATTTTGCCTTAACCCCCACACTATCTTCAAAATCTATGAACTCTGACAAGATAATTCTTCCAAAATGTCTTTGCTTGTGATTTTGAGTCTCAATCATAAGAAAAATATAGACCATGTCATTAAAATTGAAAGTATAAGTTCTAAAGGCAAATATAATTGGCAAAATAATTAAAGATCACAGGCATGATTAGGAAAGTAAAGACAAGTAGAATTTAGTGAAGTTGCCGTTAGCTTTACGGAATTCAAAAGTTTAATAGAGACAAACGTGGCAAGAAATATACTACTCTTATGATGAATTAAAACACAGTAAAGACTGGCATCTACTTTTGAGCTTTAAAATAAAAAGCAGGTATTTTCCTCCTTCATTCCAGTGGCATTAATGCTTTTTAAAGTTCTCAAGATCCTTTTTCATTCAGCATAAAGAAGAAAAAGAAGTTCACTGTTATGTATTAACATATTGTTTTTATCTGGTTCAATGTATACAAGAACACTTTTCCTAAACACGTCTTTGTTTTACTACACACTAACTAAAAATAAAGCAGAATACACTGTCTCCCTCCCTCACACCACCACTTTATTCTTTCAATATTTATGAGCTAATTAGTCCCTAATTAGGTAAATAATAAGTAATGAAGGCAAATCAGAGCCCAAGTAAAGCCCAATTTTCATGATTTCATTAAACAATTAAGAAGTAGAAACTAGCCTAAGTTCTTGGTGGAGGTTAATTCTAATAGTGATTCTGTCTGATGTATTTTATCTGAAAAGCAGGCTCCTGCTCACCTACAATATGTCAAAGTAACAAGGAAATATTGTGTAATCTGCAGGGAAGGCGTTAGAAATTAATGATAACTCTGGAAAAATCTAGAAATCAGGAGTGTGTAGAAACCAAGTCATTTTGATCAAATCCAAATGGTGTCTTTGGCGGAATACCAAATTAAAATAGACAAAATGAAAAGTACCCACTTGAATTTAAAAACAGATGAACATAAATATTTTCTCAAAAATTAATGTCTTAAGGAAATCTGGTATTCCCCACAGCTGTCAATCACTTTTGATGTTTCATTATGAAGTTTTACTTTGCAATTTAACAGCACCATCAATTGCAAATAATCAATTATAAATCTCTTTGTTTTCAAAACTGGGTTTATCTTTAATATTTTCTACAAATTTGCCAAATTTTCCCAAACCAAAGGTGATAAATTATAGATGTGACAGTTTTACAGTATTCTGTGGTTATTTTAGATTCCTCATAATAAAGATATGTAGCGTGCTTCTGGATTTTCCTGTTTTTTCACATATTTAATTTCTTCTTATCTGTATTTCTATGTCTAATCTGTTAAACATAATAGAGACGAATTAGGACAACATGCTGCAAACAAAGCAAGACTGACCTAGAAGTCAGAGTATTTGGGTTGAGTTTTGACTCCAGTGATACAGAATCTGTAACCAGATAAGGCTTTTGCTTCTCAGCTCTTTTTTTCAGAGCAGTGAGGCAAATCAGGTGCCACTCCTAAATCATGGGCTTAACTCATGTTTGAAAACACTTTATAAATCATACAGCACTGAACACACTAAAACAAAAATAAACAGAAGCCTGCCTTAATTGACACTGTAAAACAGCAACACAACATTAGCTTTCAGTAAACCTGAGCAAATTTAAATTTTTTAATATGTCACTTTGTAGCTTTGGGGAAATTATTGTGTTTATATATATATATATATATATATATAATTATTGTGTTTTATATATATATATATATTCACATACCAAGTGCTTTGGAGCATTTTAAGATGATGAATGAAAAACAGGTATGTCTATTTGAACAAACAAGTAACTATTTCTGTGTAGAGAAGAAATTATTCTCTAAAGAAATTGGCATCTCTAATTTTACTCAATTATCTCTGTAACAAGCTAGTTTTTTTTTAAATAAATGGTGCTTTTTTGAGTGGCAAAACTATTGGCTATTACACAATTAGTAAGGAGTATACATTAGGCATTTCATGATGTTTCATAGTTACAGAATCCTAATATGAATTCTAAGAACAAATATTTTGGGGTAAAATTTTAGCCAATGAACCTCTTAGGTTCTTGGCTTCCAAGATAATTATGATCTAAAGAATACTCTTCATGCTCATACTAAGGACCTTGCAAAATAACAAAGTTTAACTTTAATTAATTTCCATTTTCCAAAAAGTGAATAAACTAAGCACTTCCTGTGTGTTAACAAATTTAAATTTTGCACTGACTCTGTGTGGTAGGTTCTATTATTAACACAACAATTTGACTGGTAACATAAATGATAGAATGGACAAATTTCCATATCTTTCCCAAGGTCACACAGCTAATAACAAGTCAACAACAGAAGTTACCCAGACATCCTGGATATAGCTGGGAAAAGAAGTAAGGATAGACAAAAAGACTAATGGTGGTGGTGATAGACAGGTTTTTCTAAAAATGGAATTTTGGATATAAATGCCAAGAAATATGGGGTGTAGTTCCTGGATGTAAAGTTAAAGAAATGCTAACACACATACACACACACACACACACACAATCATCACATGAAAAAAATAGCAGTAATGGTCATGCTTATAATTGTATCATTACTTCTACTCCAAATTCAGTTGTTTCACATGAATAATCTATGGCAACAGTGAAACTGAATAATCCCTGATAAATTTTTCTTCTTGTTGACTCTTCCCTTTGAACTGGCACTGTTATTGCTACTTCTTAAATGTTTCTCTAATTTGTTCTGTTCTTTTCTCATACCTCCTTCTACCATTCCTACTCTTAATTGCTTTTGTTTGGGGCTTTGAAATAGCCTTCCCACTGAAATAGGGGACTCTGCTCACTTCAGATTCCTCTGTTGCTATTGCCATTATTGAGTCTTTGTAATGCCTTCAAGGTTATCTTTATCCACAAATCTGATCCTGGTACTCTACTAGTCCCATGTTTTTAAAGAACACCCTCTGTTATCCTCAGAATACAATTCAGTAGCCTTTGTGTAGCATAAGTAGCCCCTACTTTCCTTCCCCTTTAATTTATCTTGCCCTTTCTTCATCATATGGACCCTCTGTCAGCCACACTTGCCAGTACCTCAAGCATACAATTCTCTGTCATTCTGATTTTTTTGCGTGCTAGAATAATTTTTGTCTTGTAGTTTACTTTGTAGGCGCTGACACTTTTTTTTCAAATATGTTCCAACACGACATCTCTGAGGCTTGGCACGGTGGCTCACATCTGTAATCCAAGCACTTTGGGAGGCCAAGGTGGGTGGATTGCCTGAGCACAGGAGCTCGAGACCAGCCTGAGCAACACAGTGAAACCCTGTCTCTACTAAAATACAAAAGAACAGCCAGTCATGGCAGTGTGCACTTGTGGTCCCAGCTACTCAGGAGGCTGAGGCAGGATAATTGCTTGAACCCGGGAGGCAGAGGTTGCAGAGAGCCGAGATCGCACCACTGCACTCCAGCCTGGGCGACAGAGCAAGACTCCGTCTCAAAATAAAAATAAACCAACCAAACAAAAGACATCTCTGAGATGCTTTTCCTCATCATAATTAATCTTTCTCTCCTCTATGTTTCCATAACACTTTGTTCATATGATTTTTAGCACTCACCTCATATTAATTATTTGTTAAATACAATTTACTCGACTAGACTGTAGGTTCTTCAAAGGCAAGGACCACACATCTTATTATTCTTAACAAAACAGAGACTAAAACAATTGTGGTCATGCCCTATAGCATGGAAATGTGAAGCTACAATACTTTATTGCTGTTATGTTTGAGCAGACAAAAATGTTTCAAGATAATATTGATCATTCTAGCAGCCTTCTATGTGGGCATTTTTGTTAGTTTACTATAACTTTAGAAAAGAATGTGATTTCCAACCTTTAAGCTATTAAAAATTTGTTATTGTAAAATATAGCCAATTATAACATAAGAATCATTTACAGCCAATTTTTTAACTAAATTGAGAGAAATTATAATTATGGAGCATGGCTTTAATTAAGTGTGTTCATTCTATCTATCATCTCTTCTTGGAATGAGGCAAAATTTACCCTTAAATTAAAACAAATAATCAGAGTTTTATATATGTTTATTTATATCACAACATATGGTACTAAGGCACTTCTAAACTGAGTATTAAGAGATTATCCTACAGTACTTGTTGTCCTTCAGCCAAAGACAGTGGTCAGAATCTCTGTATTATATTCATCTGAACCAGTGTACAGTATTCTGAGTTTTTTATAGAAAGGATATTTTTATTATGCACCATTTAATTTATCTAGGCAGTGCTTAACCCGCACTTTTCCTTGCAAATGGAACTTTGTGAAGAAAAATTTGTGTAATTCCTTGAGATACAAAACATTCCAAGGAATAGGTTCTCTTTTCTCTTGTAAACTGCCCTTATTCAAAGTGGCTGTGAGACAAAGGAGGTGGCATGAACTGGCTCTAGAGAACATGTCACTGACAGAGACAAATGAGTCTTAATGAGTTCAGGGGAATTCTGACAGCTAAGATTTTGAGCTCTGAGGAAAGAACTACGGCATTGAGGACACAATTCTGAATCATGCCAGGTTCAGAGTAAGCTTTGGAGAAGTCAGCACAATTGATGTGTATGGTGTGTTTGTTTTTCTGAAAAGCTTTTTACTTTTGTAGAAAACATTGCACATTTGTAAAATGAGGACTAATTAGAAAAGTAAAAATTCTTACTTGTTCACTATAACTCAAAAATATAATCAATCCATAAAAAAACAAACTCATAAAAGCAAAATCATCTAACTAAAATCTTAGACTCCAAGTCAGTTCCTTTCTCTCTCCTCTGAGTTTAGGCTTATTCCAGGGAGCTGCCTAATAAGGCCGGTTCATGGCACCTGCTTTGTGTCACAGCCACTTTGAATAAATGTCATTTCGAGTTTCTGTAACTATAGTGATATGATGATGCCCAGCTCTTCCTTTCTTTGTCAAGGATTCTGATGACTATCTCATATGTACTGACTAGCTTTTCCAAGTTAGGTGATACCCCTTTAGTTAATATACACATCAATTTACTCCAACATCCTGTAAGAAATAGAAAGTGTTTTTATTATACCAAAATCCTATGTGCCCACTGAATGGCCCATAGCTAAACCATATGGAGGGCACAGCAAGAATTGGAGAAAGACTCTCCCTGCAGGCTAAAAAATATAGGAAAAAAAGTGTTGCCATAAACAGCAGAGCCTGAGCTGGAGTTCAGTTTTTTCTCACCTCTCAGGAAAGGGCTTTTTATGTGTTTTGTAAACTACACAATTCCTAGTGGTGACACTGTCCCCAGAAGACAAAGAAACCTGACAATAGGGTCATTAGTGGAGTGCAGCAGGGCACAGTTCTGTGGGCTCGAAGCCAAGCCATCTGCTAAGTGGGCAGTGGAGGGGAGAAGAGAGAACAAGGATTGGCATAATGTTGGCACCCAGCTTTAAGATGTATTATCTAAAAGTTTTTGAGATTATAAGAAAATCCTGTTCTACTGAGCATAGATTTCTCATTTCAGCCACCTATTGATTACTATCTAATATCCATATTGTGTACTGCAAGATGTTGAGCCGGGTATGGTGGCTCATGCCTGTAATCCCAGAACTTTGGGAGGTCAAGGTGGGTGGATCACCTGAGGTCAGGAGTTTGAGACCAGCCTAGCCAACACGGTGAAACACTCATCTCTACAAAAAATACAAAAATTAGCCAGGCATGGTGGCAGGCGCCTATAGTCCCAGCTACTTGGAGGCTGAGGCACGAGAATCACTTGAATCAGGGAGGCAGAGGTTGCAATGAGCCAAGATCCCGCCATTGCATTCCATGCATTCCAGCCTGGGCAACAGAGTGAGACTGCATCTCAAAAAAAAAAAAAAAAAAAAAAAAAAAAAATTAATACAGGGGTTTGACAGGGGTTTGCTGTGAGACCATTTCTGCCTGAAAATTTAGTTGCTCTAAATTTTCTAAAAGGCTCCTGAAGAAGGCTCCTGAAGTGTAGAATGTCATAACTATTAATAATATGTACAATATGTCAAAGACCAATTGTTAAGCAATGGCCTGATAAAAGTTTATGGAGGAAGATAACGGAGACAGAGTTATGAATGTAGCTTAACAGCCTATACAAGATTCTAAGCCAAAAAAATTAAACATTAGGCTCATCTTGTATCAATTTGTTAAGCGAAATTGGTTGGCATAAGTGATTTTGATAATAGAAGAGCTAAACTGCTAACCTTATATTTTGAATTCATTTGCTAAATAGCCAAGGTTAATTAATTACAAGCATATAGTTTCTTTTCAGAGCAGAGGGAAAAAAAAGGTATTAATCCAAATGGAACATTTCTTCCAACCTATAAAATTAAAAATGTGAAAAACCAATTAAAGAATAACAACATACTTTAACAGGCACATACATTAATCACATGCCTGACTTGAAAGCTATTGAAACAATAAGACTTAGCAATTCTATCCACCCAAAATAAAATATCAGCATTCTTCTCAGTTACAATTTATATGCTGTGAAATTAAGTCATGCACTATAAAACCAAAAACAATAGCAATATGCCTTTATTTTAAAAAATGCAAATCATACAACACTTGGAATAAGGGAAAGGATCTTTAAATAAAGTAAAAAAAATAAATCAGTGCTATTTAGACCCTCTTACCTTGAAATATAAAACTAGGGACTATCTTATAACACAAACATAAGAAATATGTTTGGCCCTAATCTATATAATGGAAGAGAACGTCTTAATATATTATTTGATGATATCTTCTCAAATGAGAAATATAATAGAGAAGCAGGCTGGGCACAGTGGCTCACACCTGTAATCCCAGCACTTTGGGAGGCCAAGGTGGGCAGATCACTTGAGGTCAGGAGTTCGAGACCAGCATAGCCAACATGGTAAAACCCCGTCTTTACAAAAAATACAAAAATTAGCTGAGTGTGGTGGTGGGTACCTGTAATCCCAGCTACTTGGGTGGCTGAGGCAGGAGAATCGCTTGAACCTGGGAGGTGGAGGTTGCAGTGAGTTGAGATTGTGCCACTGCCCTCCAGCCTAGGGAACAGAGTGAGACACCATTTCAAAAAAAAAAAAAAAAAAAAAAAACACAAAAAAAACAGAAGGAAAGGAACAAAAAAGAAGACAGAAATATAATAAATATAATAGAGAAGCAAATATAACTCAGTAAGTCTTATTGTTCATTGTTCTGCATCAAATAAACATTTTTAATACCAAGGAATTTTCCATCACCTTTTCAATGATAAAGTTAAACAATACAGTCTGCAATATGAAAATATATATACAGATTATATGCGTCATATACACTGATTATTTTTAAGCCTTTCTGGTAAACTGATTCCTTCAGACTCTTAAGTCTTCAATGTCTTGTAACAAGTGTCTCTTAATGACAAAATCTCTCAGTTTTTGTCTAACTAAAAATTTCTTATTCACTTTTACCAATTAAGGATAATTTCTATGGATACAGAATTCTGGCTGACAGTGTTTTGGTTGTTGTTTTTTAGTTTTGCTCCCCATCCCTTTAACTTCAAAGACATTATTATATTGTTTCTTGTGAAAACTCCACTTTCATTTCTATTCTCCTCTCACTCTATGTAATTTCATCATTTTCTCCTTAATTTTAGATTTTGGCAGTTTGACTATGATGTGTCTATATATGGTTTGGTTTTCTTCCTTTGCATTTATTATTTTTGGTGTTTACTGTATTTTTGGATCTGTAAATTGATGTCTTCTGGGAAGTTTTCATCTATTTTTCCTTTAAAACATTTTTTCTGCCCCAATTCCTCTCTCATCTTATTCTAGAATTCCAATTACATTACGTTAGACCACTTGCATTGTTTGTGAGTCCATGCTCATTATTCTTCCATTTTTTTCTTCTCTTTCACATGAGAAAAGTTCCATCTTCAACTCAACTGACTTTATTTCCTGTCACTGCCAATCTTCTTTTAAACCCACACAGTGTTTTCCTTTTTTCATTTCAGTTACTGCATTTTTCAGCATTAGAATTTTCGTTTCATTCTTTTCATGGCTTATATTTCTTTGTTGAGATTAAATTCTGTGTGTATTCATTATATTCCTTTTTCCCATTAAGTCCTTGAAAATGTCACTTCTCTAACATTCTTGTGTGCTAATAGAAACATTTTAATTATGTCATTGTCACATTCTATCCAAATGCTTGTTTTCTTGAGTATAGGTTAATTTTCCTGTTTCTTCATGTAGTTACTAATTTTTAATTGAATAATGAATAGTAATAATAAATTGAAAGAAAATCTGGATTTTGTTATAATTCTCTGAAAATACATTTTATTTCAAGAGGTGGTCAATTTAGCTAAACTAGAACTCCAAGCTCAGCATCCCATAAGGTTGGCAGCAGGTAAAGTCGGCAATCAGTTATTACAGTTGCTAACAGCTGCTTTCCCCTGTTTCCCTGCAATTGCATGCACAATTTCTCAACCAGCATGTATAATTTCTAGGTCAGATGAAGTTTGAGGCAGATTTTGTACTAAGATTTGGGTGTTCCATCCCTTCTGAGGATCCCTCCTTCTCAAAGGATTTGCCTTTAAATTTGTGGCTCTTTTTCCAGTTCTAAGCTATGTCCTCTGACAGCCCAGGCTGGTAATGCTGCAGCTTTCTGTTCTCAAGACTGTAATAGGGTACAGCCTTAGGCATAAAAAACAACATCACAAGGTGCAGTTTCTGTCTTTCCCAGTAAATCTTATCTCTGACTAACCTCAACTGCCCTCAATTTTTTTTAAAAATATTTCTTTCAGTTTATATGATAGTTGTCTGCTAAAGTTTTACCAAGTAAAATCTTCGTTATTAAATATTTTACATTGCTATTTAAGCTATTTTCTGGAAAATCCTGATACACAGCTGATTATGAGTTGTTTTTTTTTTTAACAATACCCCTGTTTGAAAACATTTGCCAAACATGTTAGATATTGATTCTCCCGCAAAAAGTTTGGTGTTTTACTATTGTTTGTTTCACTAATTTAAAGCAACTCTAAGTCTCTTTTTTTTTTTTTTTTTGAGACAGAGTTTCACTCTTTCGCCCAGGCTGGAGTGAAGTGGTGAGATCTCAGCTCACTGCAACCTCTGCCCCCGGGGTTCAAGCAATTCTTCTGCTTCAACCTCCCGAGTAGCTGGGGTTACAGGCACCCACCACCATGCCTGGCTAATTTTTGTATCTAGGTCTTTTATGCACTCTGTTACCTTCCCCTCTTCTTCTCTTGTTACTTGAGTATTTGATCTGGTCCTTCCCTTTTTCCCAATCACTCTTTGTGCTGTTGGCCATTTGACTACAACTATGTAAAGAACCTACAGAGAATCAACTAGGAAACTGAGAATGTCAATTTTAAAGGATAGTACTGACTTTGTAGTAGACTCCAAGGTCAATGGATCTTTGACAGAAAGTACCCTCCTTTGGCTGTAATATGAAAGGAGAATTAGTACTATTGATTTAACAGTCCTAGTAGGGATTATACTCTCCTTCTGTGCAATAATAGTTAAAAAAAAAACAAATCTGCATAGTTAATCTGTGTTAGGAAAGGGGTGCAAAATCACTGTTAATGCCACTGACTGATTTCTAAAGTATTCCTAATTCTAGGTGAGCTTTCAAAATCCAAATAAAACTAAGAAGTGATCTTCTAATTCCAATTCCTATCATATACAATTTAGAAATATTAAATTCATACTTTTAGTAGTAAATTAAGTAATGGGTTTAAGGTTGGAAATAGAGATCCTCTAATTGCTATGACGCAAAGACCTCAACTTTTAAGTATTACATTTATAATAAAATTAAAATATCCTCTTTATCCAATCATAATAATAATAATAAGATGTATTATATAACAGCTAAATAGAAAGTAATATCTAAGATGGTCTCTATGTACATTACTATTTATTCTACAATTCCTTGAGGTAAATACTTGTCATAATTTTGCTCATTAGGAAATGCAATTTCGTGAATCTAAATCATTTGCCCAAGGTTACATAGTAAGTAAGTGATGGAACTAGGATATGATATAACTATATATCCCATGCTCTTTCTAAATGCCTGATAAAAAGGCTTGATCTGAGTTTATCTACTTCACTTGCAATAGTCAATGAATGTTTTTAAAAGAGCTGTGAGATTAAAAACACCCAAATTGTATAAAAAGGTCAGATGATACATCAAAATTATAAAATCAATGTACATTATCGAATTGACATACCAATAGAAAACACACACACACAAATTTAAAAAAAGATTTCTTGTAGCAAGTGAAGAGCCAAAGAAAAATCATGTTTATTAAATTGCACTCAAAAACAATTTTAAAATATTCCCTGGTCCTGGAGTGATTTGTTCCAATTGCTAGTTTCCAAGTTTCAGGTACTGTGAAATAAGATTCCTAAGTCACATGTTAATCTTGTACCAGTGGGCTCTCTTTCCTTTTCAATGAAACAATCGATATTTTTCCCCATCCTTGTCTTCCTAGAGAACCAGATTTGGAAAGAGAAATCAACTGCTTAAGATTTAAAGCGTAGGTTCAATACTTTCTATTTGTAACTTAGCAGCAGTCGCACAAATCTCAAATTCTACTAAATTGATTCTAAGCATGAATATCTTCATCTGTCAAATGCCGATGATAATATCTACTTCTTAGACTTATTCTATGTATTAAATCATACAGCTTCTGCCACACAGTATATTTTCATAAAAGCTTAGTTGCTTTCTTTTCTCCTTCCTTATTTCCATGTGGTCTATTGTTATCTACAAAACTTTTTATTTTAAAACTTTAAAATGAGATTATGTATAATAGAAAATATTATTAAAGTAGAAATAAAATATTATTAAATATTTTAAATAAGGCCGGGTGTGGAGGCTCACACCTGTAATCCCAGCACTTTGGAAGGCCAAGGTGGGCAGATCACGAGGTCAGGGGATCGAGACCATCCTGGTTAACACGGTGAAACCCCATCTCTACTACAAAAAACATAAAAAATTAGCCAGGCGTGGTGGTGGGCACCTGTAATCCCAGCCACTCGGGAGGCTGAGGCAGGAGAATGGCGTGAACCGGGGAGATGGAGCTTGCAGTGAGCCGAGATCACGCCACTGCACTCCAGCCTGGGTGACAGAGCAAGACTCTGTCTCAAAAGAAAAGAAAGAAAACAATATTTAAAAAAATATTATTTTAAGTATTTTAATAAAATAAATATTTAATATTATTATTTTAAATATATAAAAATATATGTACAATTCCACTATTTGAATTGAATATAATCATTTTCACACACACATATGCACACACACACATATATATTTTTGCATAATTCTAGGCAAACTAAATGTATAATTTTTTTACTTGCATTAACAGCATAAGGAAATCCCAGTGTTTTAAATTGTGAGATATATATATATATATATATATATATATATATATATATATATATATATATAATGTTTATCATCGTCAGAATAGGCCTTAGTTTACTTAATCAATCTCCAATTTTAGGGTATTTTTGTTATTTTCAATTTTACATAATGATAATAAATGCTGTAAAGAACATCTTTGCAAATAGTGCTATTTATCTCTTTTGTTGTTCATTCAGATAGAATTTAAATATTGAATTAAAGCAGTATACAAATTTTAATGTTCGAGTTTCAATTGCTTACTGACTTTTTCAGAGACTTATGCCAACAAATATAACTACAAAAAATGTATGAGTGATTTTTTTCCATGTAACTACTCCAGCTTTGACAGCTCTTATCTCATAATCTTCTGCAAAAATGAATAAAAAAAAGTCTTACTATTTTACTGATTTTTTTTCTTTTTTGAGAGAGAGAGTCTCACTCTGTCACCCAGACTGGAGTGCAGTGGCATGATCATGGTTCATTGCAGCCTCAACCTCCCCAGGCTCAGGTGATTCTCCCAGCTCAGCCTCCCAAGCAGTTGGGACCAAAGGCACACAACACCATGCCTGGCTAATTTTTACATTTTTCTGTAGAGACAGGGTTTTGCCATGTTGCCCAGGCTGGTCTTGAACTTCTGTACTCAAGGGATCTACCTGCCTTGGCTTCCTAAGGTGCTGGCATTATAGGCAGGAGCCACCGTGCCCAGCAGATTTTTTATAATTGAATTTCTATAATTTACCCTGTGTTTGTTATTTCCATGTATTTCATAATATGTAAATAGCACATTTCCTTTATTGTTTGCATTTTTCTAATGGCATTTTATTTACTTTTTTTCTAATTGAGCTGTTCAAACTCTACATATCATAATTTTAACAATCTGATAATAATACCCAATGTGTTCTCCTTGATGAAAATAAGTCACTGTGTATTTACCTTTAAATTCTAGTAGGCATTTTCAATCACATGTTCTTAAAATTTACAAAGAAAAAAAGTATGTCTATAACATGAGGTGAGAATATGTATTCTATTTGTCTTTCTTCTATATAATAGAATACAACTGAAATCCAAAGGGACCGACTTATCCTGATGAAACACACAAAACTTATTTAGTGCTCACCACAAACTTATCTTAGCCATGCAAAAAAAAGAAAAAAATATTAATCGAAGAGGAGAAGACCTAAAATATTGCCCTATTACAAACTGAAAAAGAATTTGTGGGCTGTACTCCATGTACAATGGTACAAAATGTTTATAGAAATTAATGTATAGAAACTAATGATGGCAGTGTCACATTGTATTTATAATTTTCCCTTAAGTGCTTTCCTACTTCTGAAAAAAAAATGCAGCAAATTATTGATGATCAAGTTGTACATTATCACCAGATCTCTGGAGCTCTGTTCTCCAGTTATCCTGAACATGACTTGCCATGCGCTGCACAGTGTTACCCTGCCTTCTTGTACACTCCTAGAACACCTAGCCCCATCCCTGTTTAAACCTACCTGGCCTCAAATCTGTTTAATTATCACTTCCTTAAAGATGCCTTCTATGATCCTTTTGTACTTGGTTAAGTTAAATTGCTGTGTTCTTTCACTGAATCTTGAACTTGTAACCATTGCACTTATCACACTTTATCATTTATTTTTTGTCTGTCATTCCCAGTAGGAAGAGAATTAAGCAATGGTTTAAAACATGTAAAATACTGAACAGAATTACCAAATCTGTAACACATAATGTGCATTTAACTTTGAGATCTTCAAATCTTTTACAAAACTTAAAAAACAGAACACTGTGGCTTACTGATGTATCTTTTCTTCTTCTTTGGGAAGGGGATAAATAGTAATTAAATCCTGTAGATAACGGGTAAAAGAAAAAGTATAGATAATTCATAAAATGCAAATTCAAACAGAATAAAAACAAATAACCACAAGTTAATTAGCTTAAAAATAATGAATAGCTTTAAATCTTTTCCTTGATCAGCTGTGACTTTGAAACAAGAAATCAGCTACTGAGTTGCCACATTATAACGTAAACATATTTGTGGACAGAAAAATGTAAAACACTGAGCAATATATGTTTAAACCTACATTAACCATAACATAGATTAATTAATTAATTAATATATTTTTCTATAATTCCACTCAAATGAAAGAGCCAGATAACTGGAATTAAAATACGAATTAAATGTTTAGTCAAATAATGTTGAAAAAATAACATGTCATTAAATTCAGGTTAAATTCAGTCAAATTCTTTCACACATTTTTCCTTCCTAACCAGTCATATAAAGGCTGAAACTACACACAAGCAATGTCAAAATAACCAATTACTGTACAATAAAATATAGAGTTTTATTCTATAGTATTCATAATGCTCCAAACTCATTTTTATAATTTCCCAATAAGTTGATTAATGCTTTTTCTTTGTATTTTGGAGAAGGGTAAATATTTCTGATCACATCCTGGTATTTGACTCTGTTGCATGTCGGAATTTTTTTTCTAGTGCATATTTTTTCTTCCTACATATCTGTGAACATAGTTTTAGCACTATTTTTAGCCAAGGAAAAGAAAAGTTAAAAAAAAAAAGATTTTCAGATTAGCAGTTCTCTGGGAACATTGCTGTGCTTTCTTAGGTGTTACTTTGATGAATACTACAGTGGTGACAGAGAGCAGACCAGCAAAAGTGTTGCTGAAGGACAAATGCCCTCTAATAAACATAGCTAAGAACTACTACACACAACAGGCGTGAAATTCACCCACGAGGACTGGCTTGTCCTATGTACTTTCCAGTGACAGGATTTCTACTGTTTAGGTTAGGTTTGTGTTTCCAACAGAGCTTGTCTGAAATCACAGATTTTGATAAAATTCGGAGAAGCTATTACACTGAAATATTTAACATCACTTAAAAGAAAATGCTATAGTCATTTAAAGTACAGTGTATGTTCAAGCAATCGGAGGCTTGTTCCGTATGGGACAGATTGAAGCTGTTTTTAGAATACGTTTCATTGAATATAAACACGTACAATAGAAAGATACAGAGGTATGCAACCTTATGCTTTTGTGTTATAATTCTAAAGTATAACAACATTTTTAACCAAAGCCAACTATGATTACATTTTGAATAGAAGATGGTCCCCAAAGTTGCCAACTGACATCTTACTCTCCCTCTCTGAGAAGTAATATGCATTTAATTTTATGTTCTTTTTATACCCATAAGGCATGGACGAACATTTTAAGTTTGTATGTGTATTCATAATGATTGTTGTTTCAATGAATTTGGTAAATGAACAAGAAAGCATTTCAAAATGAAAATGACAATCAAAACTAATACGTACCAAGAACCAAAGATTTACTTTCAGAACTAGGAAAATTAATTATGATCTATCTATAACATAGAAGGAGTTAAAAAAAAATGAAAAAATAAAACCTCCCCAGAAAATATTGGGAAAAAGTCATTGGAATTTTGTTTTCCTCCAAACTATGACATACTATGACTTGCCTTAGAAATGACATCTCATCTGTCATTCCAATTCTGTTACAAGATTTTATCTTCTTGCTAGGATATACACCATTGAAAATATAATCTTATACCTTGCAATCCATAAATATTTAAAAAATAATTATATAAAGACATTAATGAGTAAACAAATAAATGAATAAATTTGCTGTTTTTGCTCACTTCCAATCCAGCTCTAAATAATCTTCCAGATGTATGTCAATCAATTAAAATTTCCTAAGCCTGGTAAGCTAAATATCAAGGAAGTACAGCTTCCATACAATCTGTATTAAATCACTGAGGTAATAGAAATGCTGGCATTATTTGGAAAAGCCTATGTAAAAATCTAAACACAGGAACATGTAAAAGTCCTTCTATGCTCATACTGCTTATTTCCTTTCCAGCCAGGGCTTAAGTTATTTTCTGTGACATAGTTAGAGATACTGCATATTATGCAAATACTCTTGCCTAAATAATTCTCAGATATTATTTTTATTTCACGAATATGATCAATATATAAAGCAGATAGAGAAGAGTCATGCTGGGAAGGTGAGTTGTAAAGAGATTAAGAGAAGATGGGTACAAAAAAAGGGGCAGATTAAATATGTATGGCTACATTTTCTGACTTATAATTTCAACTTCCATTATTCCATGATTTTGAAATGGTTTAAAACAAAGGGCATCAAATACTTATCTGCTTCCAAGAGTCTGGAGTACCTTAGCATTCTGGAGAATAAAATGTATTGGTACTATCCATGTACATAGAAAGAATGCCTTTTAATCAAGTCTATCATTGTTGGACATTTGGGTTGGTTCCAAGTCTTTGCTATTGTGAATAGTGCCTCAATAAACATACGTGTGCATGTGTCTTTATAGCAGCATGAATTATAGTCCTTTGGGTATATACCCAGTAATGGGATGGCTGGGTCAAATGGTATTTCTAGTTCTAGATCCCTGAGGAATCGCCACACTGACTTCCACAATGGTTGAACTGGTTTACAGTCCCACCAACAGTGTAAAAGTGTTCCTATCTCTCCACATCCTCTCCAGCACCTGTTGTTTCCTGACTTTTTAATGATTGCCATTCTACCTGGTGTGAGATGGTATCCCATTGTGGTTTTGATTTGCATTTCTCTGATGGCCAGTGATGATGAGCATTTTTTCATGTGTCTTTTGGCTGCATAAATGTCTTCTTTTGAGAAATGTCTGTTCATATCCTTCGCCCACTTTTTGATGGGGTTGTTTGTTTTTTTCTTGTAAATTTGTTTGAGTTCATTGTAGATTCTGGATATTAGTCCTTTGTCAGATGAGTAGGTTGCGAAAATTTTCTCCCATTTTGTAGGTTGCCTGTTCACTCTGATGGTAGTTTCTTTTGCTGTGCAGAAGCTATTTAGTTTAATGAGATCCCATTTGTCAATTTTGGCTTTTGCTGCCATTGCTTTTGGTGTTTTAGACATGAAGTCCTTTCCCATGCCTATGTCCTGAATGGTAATGCCTAGGTTTTCTTCTAGGGTTTTTATGGTTTTAGGTCTAACGTTTAAGTCTTTAATCCATCTTGAATTAATTCTTGTATAAGGTGTAAGGAAGGGATCCAGTTTCAGCTTTCTACATATGGCTAGCCAGTTTTCCCAGCACCATTTATTAAATGGGGAATCCTTTCCCCATTGCTTGTTTTTCTCAGGTTTGTCAAAGATCAGATAGTTGTAGATATGCGGTGTTATTTCTGAGGGCTCTGTTCTGTTCCATTGATCTATATCTCTGTTTTGGTACCAGTACCATGCTGTTTTGGTTATTGTAGCCTTGTAGTATAGTTTGAAGTCAGGTAGTGTGATGCCTCCAGCTTTGTTCTTTTGGCTTAGGATTGAATTGGGGATGCGGGCTCTTTTTTGGTTCCATATGAACTTTAAAGTAGATTTTTCCAATTCTGTGAAGAAAGTCATTGGTAGCTTGATGCGGATGGCATTGAATCTAGAAATTACCTTGGGCAGTATGGCCATTTTCACGATATTGATTCTTCCTACCCATCAGCATGGAATGTTCTTCCATTTGTTTGTATCCTCCTTTATTTCATTGAGCAGTGGTTTGTAGTTCTCCTTGAAGAGATCCTTCACGTCCCTTGTAAGGTGGATTCCTAAGTATTTTATTCTCTTTGAAGCAATTGTGCATGGGAGTTCACTCATGATTTGGCTCTCTGTTTGTCTGTTATTGGTGTATAAGAATGCTTCTGATTTTTGTACATTGATTTTGTATCCTGAGACTTTGCTGAAGTTGCTTATCAGCTTAAGGAAATTTTGGGCTGAGACAATGGGGTTTTCTAGATATACAATCATGTCGTCTGCAAACAGGGACAATTTGATTTCCTCTTTTCCTAATTGAATACCCTTTATTTCCTTCTCCTGCCTAATTGCCCTGGCCAGAACTTCCAGCACTATGTTGAATAGGAGTGGTGAGAGAGTGCATCCCTGTCTTGTGGCAGTTTTCAAAGGGAATGCTTCCAGTTTTTGCCCATTCAGTATGATATTGGCTGTGGGTTTGTCATAGATAGCTCTTATTATTTTGAGATAGTCCCATCAATACCTAATTTATTGAGAGTTTTTAGCATGAAGGGTTGTTGAATTTTGTCAAAGGCCTTTTCTGCATCTATTGAGATAATCATGTGGTTTTTGTCTTTGGTTCTGTTTATACACCATGGAATACTATGCAGCCATAAAAAACGATGAGTTCATGTCCTTTGTAGGGACATGGATGAAATTGGAAATCATCATTCTCAGTAAACTACCGCAAGGACAAAAAACCAAACAACGCATGTTCTCACTCATAGATGGGAATTGAACAATGAGAACACATGGACACAGGAAGGGGAACATCACACTCTGGGGACTGTTGTGGGGTGGGGGGAGGGGGAAAGGATAGCATTAGGAGATATACCTAATGCTAAATGGTGAGTTAATGGGTGCAGCACACCAGCATGGCACATGTATACATAGGTAACTAACCTGCACATTGTGCACATATAACCTAAAACTTAAAAGTATAACAATAATAAAAAAAGAAAAAAAAAAGAAAGAATGCCTTTTTAGAATATACTTATTTTGCTAAATAAAAAATAATGTATGTACAGATTATTAAATATAAAGTAGTACAAAGTTCAGAATGAATTAGTTTTCATTATCCTTAAGAAATAAAAACCTAGTAAATCAAAGAGAAATTTCCAGAATCTTGTTAAATTAATAGGTTAGTTTTCTATGCAAAGATGAGTTTCTAGAATTTTAGGTTTTCTACTTGTTCGTATTTAGAAAATCACCAGTTACCTCCTATTTGACAAAGCAAATGGCACCTTTTGAATTTTTTTTTATTATACTTTAAGTTCTAGGGTACATGTGCACAATGTGCAGGTCTGTCACATATGTATACACGTGCCATGTTGGTGTGCTGCACCCGTTAACTCGTCATTTACATTAGGTATATCTCCTAATGATATCCCTCCCCCCTCCCCTCATCCCACAACAGACCCCAGTGTGTGATGTTCCCCACCCAGTGTCCAAGTGTTCTCACTGTTCAATTCCCACCTATGAGGGACAATATGTGGTGTTTGGTTTCTTGTCCTTGCGATAGTATGCTCAGAATGATGGTTTCCAGCTCATCCATGTCCCTACAAAGGACATGAACTCATCATTTTTTATGGCTGCATAGTATTCCATGGTATATATCTGCCACATTTTCTTAATCCAGTCTATCACCGATGGACATTTGGGTTGGTTCCAAGTCTTTGCTATTGTGAATAGTGCCACAATAAACATACCTGTGCATGTGTCTTTATAGCAGCATGATTTATAGTCCTTTGGGTATATACCCAGTAATGGGATGGCAGTGTCAAATGGTATTTCTAGTTCTAGATCATTGAGGAATCGCCACACTGTCTTCCACAATGGTTGAACTAGTTTACAGTCCAACCAACAGTGTAAAAGTGTTCCTATTTCTCCACATCCCCTCCAGCACCTGTTGTTTCCTGACTTTTTAATGATCGCCATTCTAACTGGTGTGAGATGGTATCTCATTGTGGTTTTGATTTGCATTTCTCTGATGGCCAGTGATGGTGAGCATTTTTTCATGTGTCTTTTGGCTGCATAAATATCTTCTTTTGGGAAGTGTCTGTTCATATCCTTTGCCCACTTTTTGATGGGGTTGTTTGATTTTTTCTTGTAAATTTGTTTAAGTTCTTTGTAGATTCTGGATATTAGCTCTTTGTCAGATGGGTAGATTGTAAAAATTTTCTCCCATTCTGTAGGTTGCCTGTTCACTCTGGTGGTAGTTTCTTTTGCTGTGCAGAAGCTCTTTAGTTTAATTAGATCTCATTTGTCAATTTTGACTTTTGTTTCCATTGCTTTTGGGGTTTTAGACATGAAGTCCTTGCCCATGCCTATGTCCTGAATGGTATTGCCTAGGTTTTCTTCTAGGGTTTTTATGGTTTTAGGTCTAACATGTAAGTCTTTAATCCATCTTGAATTAATTTTAGTGTAAGGTGTAAGGAAGGGATCCAGTTTTGGCTTTCTACATATGGCTAGCCAGTTTTCCCAGCACCATTTATTAAATAGGGAAACTTTTCCCCATTTCTTGTTTTTCTCAGGTTTGTCAAAGATCAGAGGTATCTTCTGAATTTTTAGCTCTTCACGATATGTGGGACACTGTTGACTATCACCTCCTTCTTGAAACACTCTTCCCCCTTCACTCCGCTAGTAAAATATCATTGGACTTCCTACTGTAACATAGACCACATTTTCTCTGACACTTCAGAAGTGTTTTAGCTTCATTCAAAATAAATATGTATACAGTTTATTGCTCCATGTAATCTTCATTTAAGCATTACATATATACTCTCTGCTTCAATGATGGTTTCTTTACCCAATTTAACTCATTACAATGTAAATGATTTGCAAATCTGTATCTATATTTGTAACTTCACCTGTAGCCTACAATGTTAAATTATAATTATTTGATAGACATTTTCTCCTTAAGATTTCCAGTATCTTCTTAAAGCTCAACAAGTCTACAAATAAATGCATAACAATTCTTCATGTCAAAACCTATTCCTCTTCTTTTCTTCTCTTTTCTTAATGTTTCCCACATGAAATTTAGACTCCAATTGGCCTACTGATACATAATAAAAGGAATTTTCCTCAATACTTTCTTTGCAATTTATTTTATATATCACTTTTTTTCATTTCTACTTCAAATCAGCAAGTTTTAAAAATGTGTCTTGATGTTTAAATGTTGCAAATGCTTTATAATCAGCTTCTATATTTACACTTACCACAGCATAATATCCAAATTCTGGACCACTTAGAAATTCTACAGTGACACCTAAAGTGACTTTCCGGACACATCTCCTAAAACTTATCTGTCTTTCTTTGCTTCAAAGAAATTAAGACTGATGATTCCCTAAGTGATTTTTCATTTCCCATCTTAGTTCTATTACTTCGTTTCTCTATAATTTCACTTTTATCAATTCAAATAAAATTTCCTCCATAATATTTTACATCTCTGTCTCTCTCTCCTTTCCTATATTCTTGGGGGATTTTGCTTTATTAATTTATAATGCACCTATCCTATATGTCTTCAACGATGTTTATAATAGAATCATAATCTCTCAGACCAGAAGAGACCTTAAATATCGTTATTCCAACCATATTATGCTATTTAAAATGATCTTGTAACAAGGCAGTTCAATTCTTCAGAAACAAGTTGTTTTTACGATTAGAATACTTTACTTATTAGAAAAGTATTACTTATATTGAACCAAAATCCTCTACAGATTTTCAAATGTATGTTTTCAGTCCACATCCTCTTAGTTTCTCTCTCTTCTATGTCTCTCAGTCTTCATTTCTAACTTGAACTATTTCATTAACCTTTTAACTGGTCTCTATGATTCTCTACATTAGTACAATTTTAAGAATGCACATAAATCATGCAAATGATTTTACTAAAATATTCCTTTGATACAATCTTTAATAGGTTGTTTATTGCCAACTGAGTAAAATCTAAATTGTTAATCTTTTAAAAGATCCTTCATGATATGTCTCCAACTATATTGACAGAATACATATGACACATTGACTATATGAAAGAAGTAAAGAAAAGGAGGCTAACTCATACCTTTTTGGATTGAGCAATGAAAGACAAGGAGCTACTAGAACAATAAAAAACATTGGAAGGGATAATTTGCGAAGGTGAATTTCTGATTTTTGCTCTATTCAATATGAGTTAGCAATTTATATTAAAGTAGTAAAGTAAGTGTTGATAGAAAATACTAGCGGAGAGAGTATGCATTTACTACTAGCGGAGTATGCATTTAATACTAGCGGAGAGAGTCTGCAACATCAAATTAGCAGTCACCCTATTCATTTCAGGCTGAACTTTAATGTAGAATTTGCTGCTCACCTATCTTCTTCATATGAGTATATTAGTATTAATATTAATATTAGTATATTAATATTAATATAATATTAGTATATTAATATTAATATTAGTATATTAATATTAGTATATTAATATTAGTATATTAGTATATTTACTAGTAAATATACTAATAATCATCTACTCATATCTATCTTGCCACAAGATGATTTTTCAAATCACTATTTGTGTTCTAGATATAATACATCTTATCTTTTCCATTGCTTGACCAGAATAAAAAATTATCAGAGATATAACAGGATTACTTTAATATTACATGCTCAAGTAGTAAAATATCATAAGCCTATACTAATTTCCTTTATTCAGATATTTAAGAATTGTGTTTTAATAATTAACTCTAGAATTGCCTAGGTTTTGTTAACAATCTACTGATACACATTTCTTATCCTGCCAATTAACTTATAAACTTAAAAAAAACACATACTTACTGCATTACTTTACTTTTTGTTCACCAAGACTACAATCAATGCCCTAAATATAGAGTAAGAATTCAATGAATATACTTTATATAAATGAGTTTTCTAATCCTAGATTTAACACAAGAAATAAATGATGATCCTCTGGATTAAGAGATGATATAAGAGTTTCAAGTTTGTGTGAATAAAGAAAAAAGTCACTGAACCTCTTATTTACCAACAGCCCTTCATGCTAAAAACTCTCAATAAATTAGGTATTGATGGGACGTATCTCAAAATAATAAGAGCTATCTATGACAAACCCACAGCCAATATCATACTGAATGGGCAAAAACTGGAAGGATTCCCTTTGAAAACTGCCAAAAGACAGGGATGCCCTCTCTCACCACTCCTATTCAACATAGGGTTGGAAGTTCTGGCCAGGGCTATCACCCAAGAGAAGGAAATAAAGGGTATTCAATTAAGAAAAGAGGAAGTCAAATTATCCCTGTATGCAGATGACATGATTGTGTACCTAGAAAACCCCACCGTGTCAGCTCAAAAACTCCTTAAGCTGATTGGTAACTTCAGCAAAGTCTCAGGATACAAAATCAATGTACAAAAATCACAAGCATTCTTATACACCAATAACAGACAGACAGAGAGCCAAATCATGAGTGAACTCCCATGCACAATTGCTTCAAAGAGAATAAAATACTTAGGAATCCAACTGACAAGGGACGTGAAGGACCTCTTCAAGGAGAACTACAAACCACTGCTCAATGAAATAAAAGAGGATACAAACAAATGGAAGAACATTCCATGCTGATGGGTAGGAAGAATCAATATCGTGAAAATGGCCATACTGCCCAAGGTAATTTCTAGATTCAATGCCATCCCCATCAAGCTACCAATGACTTTTTTCACAGAATTGGAAAAATCTACTTTAAAGTTCATATGGAGCCAAAAAAGACTCTGCATTGCCATGTCAATTCTATGCGAAAAGAACAAAGCTGGAGGCATCACACTACCTGACTTCAAACTATACTACAAGGCTACAGTAACCAAAACAGCATGGTACTGGTACCAAAACAGAGATATAGACCAATGGAACAGAACAGAGCCCTCAGAAATAATGCCACACATCTACAACCATCTGATCTTTGACAAACCTGACAAAAACAAGAAATGGGGAAAGGATTCCCTGTTTAATAAATGGTGGTGGGAAAACTGGCTAGCCATATGTGGAAAGCTGAAACTGGATCCCTTCCTTACACCTTATACAAAAATTAATTCAAGATGGATTAAAGACTTAAATGTTAGACCTAAAACCATAAAAACCCTAGAACAAAACCTAGGCAATACCATTCAGGACATAGGCATGGGCAAGGACTTCATGTCTAAAACACCAAAAGCAATGGCAACAAAAGCCAAAATTGACAAATGGGATCTAGTTAAACTAAAGAGCTTCTGCACAGCAAAAGAAACTACCACCAGAGTGAACAAGCAACCTACAGAATGGGAGAAAATTTTTGCAATCTACTCATCTGACAAAGGGCTAATATCCAGAATCTACAAAGAACTCAAACAAATTTACAAGAAAAAAACAAACAACCCCATCAAAAAGTGGGTGAAGGATACAAACAGACACTTCCCAAAAGAAGACATTTATGCAGCCAAAAGACACATGAAAAAGTGCTCATCATCACTGGCCATCAGAGAAATGCAAATCAAAACCACAATGAGATACCATCTCACACCAGTTAGAATGGCGATCATTAAAAAGTCTGGAAACAGCAGGTGCTGGAGAGGATGTGGAGAAATAGGAACACTTTTACACTGTTGGTGGGACTGTAAACTAGTTCAATGATAGTGGAAGTCGGTGTGGCGATTCCTCAAGGATCTAGAACTGGAAATACCATTTGACCCAGCCATCTCACTACTGGGTATATATCCAAAGGATTATAAATCACGCTGCTATAAAGACACATGCACAGGTATGTTTATTGTGGCACTATTCACAATAGCAAAGACTTGGAACCAATCCAAATGTCCAACAATGATAGATTGGATTAAGAACATGTGGCACATATACACCATGGAATACTATGCAGCTATAAAAAATGATGAGTTCATGTCCTTTGTAGGGACATGGATGAGCTGGAAACCATCATTCTCAGCAAACTATCACAAGGACAAGAAACCAAACACCACATGTTGTCACTCATAGGTGGGAATTGAACAGTGAGAACACTTGGACACAGGAAGGGGAACATCACACACTGGTGCCTATTGTGGGGTTGGGGGAGGGGGGAGGGATAGCATTAGGAGATATACCTAATGTAAACGAGGAGTTAATGGGTGCAGCATACCAACATGGCACATGTATACATATGTAACAAACCTGCATGCAGTGCACATGTACCCTAAAACTTAATGTATAATTTAAAACAAAAGTTAATGGATGAGTTTTTCATTTTAATAGATGATTTCTAAAGTTTTCATTGTGAAACACGTATATTTGGACTTACCTAAATGTTACCTTAAACTTGAAAATGCGACCATCATCTTCAAAAAGCATATTTAATCCATTGTGGTAGCAACAATAAAAATTCACAAATCTCCCAGCTGCACTTGCTTAGAAGGGAAGTATAAAACTCATTTGTATATTAAAGTTTTCTTTAATGTAGTTTCTAGGAAACCATTCATAAAATCACAGCTGCAGCTAATTTCCATTTCTATGGATTTTGCATTTGTTAGAAATAGAGAAAACGGATCATACTATTTTTGAAAGGCATGCACAGAAAGCCAAATTACATAATCTTAAGCATACAGATCTTAATAATTCACAAAATGACAACTCATTATCCCTATTCTTAAGGAAAACTCTGATGCATATTAGCATTCTATAATAATCCATTATATCTATCTACTTCGCTGGCCTAAATTTTGGAAAGTCACTTCATATTCAGTGATACGCATGTCTGATTGTGAGAATTTTCTGCCCAATTTCCTGGCTAGGTATTAAAATGAAGAACTGGTCAGTAAGCAATAATAGAGAGCAAACTAATGATGAAAGAGTGAAAAATATATTATGCTTTTATCTTTTGCACATCTAATGTCATATCAAGCACATGAACAAATGAAAACAAAAGGGGACTTTAATAAAATCTCCCAACCTTTTTTTTTTTGTTACGCAGAGAAATATATCCAAGAGTTTAAGTTTCTAGACAAAAATGAATGATACCCCAAGATACTAATAAAACTCTCAATGTCAACAAGGACATGATATATTTCAGCAATCATGGAGAATTAGAAAATGGTAGCAGATTAAAGATGGATAAATGTTTTCTTTATTTTCAAAAAAGAAGGTAAAATATTGCCTCACAAACGGCATTGTTTATTCAGATTATAATCAATATCATAATATGAAATTTCATTGCTAAAGGAAACTTTCATATTATATTCTACTTAGCAGTAATACCTGTTTCCAACAATTATCTTTCTGGTGTTTTATCTGTACAATTTTGTGATTGTGGAGGATTACTCTCAACAACTCTATAAAGGATTTATAACAAAAATAATCTTGAATATAATGAAGAAAATTTTTCATCAAATAACTACTGTTCAATTATGTATAAAGTATAAAAACTGTCTGGCTATTTTTAAAAGTAATTTAACCTATTATTTGTAATTAGCCAAAATGGTAATAGATTAAGATGCATAATGCCATTGGTTTTATAAAAGAATATATCCAAGCCACAGGATAAATTGAAAATATATACACAGTGAACATTAATTGTCCACTCTTAGAAATTTTTGCCACAATTTTAATTACACCTCAAGATTATCTTATATTCTTTGAGAGAAATTCATGAAGGAGATGGTTAACAGAAGCAGATTCATCCTCAAATTTTGCATCTGAGCTTGAGCTAAGGGAAAAGCTGGTCTATAAATAACATCTTTGGTGAAATCTGTCGCATATCTCCAGAAACTGCAAAGGCTTCATTAAATCTGACTTCTCCATTAACCTCAGCAGCAGTACATTCCCTCTTTAATGTACTCCCCATTTCTCAAACTGTGAATTTATAATGAAGTGATTGTTTACATAGTATACCTTAAAAAACAGGCAGCCATGAACTCACATAATATGGTAGGCAACAAATTTAACAGTATTTTATTTCAAGTAGCCTTTAAAGTGTTCCTTTGCAATGCAGCAATATAATGCAACTGTGGAACAAAAAACTTTTCATGTCCACATATTATTTAAGTATTACTTATTTAGTATTTCCATCTATAAGTATCATCAAGAGAAAGTCCTGAAGTCTGCTCCTTGATTAAACAGGACAGACTTCTATGGTAAAGCTATCATCATTGCATTTGATTTTCTACTGGAAATGTAACATCTGAAAGAGCTTTTTGCTCTTAAAGAGTTAAGAGCTTCAGTAAGCATAATTTGAAAAGTCTAGAAACATGGTATATATTTTACTCATCCACTCAAAAATAGCATTTAGCTTATAGGAGTGAAATCTCAGGAGGGTCATTACAAATTTTTGTAAGCTTATCATCAAAATTTGTACCTAAGAGATGTGTTGAAGATAAGCAAATTTTGGTTTAATATAAGAATAAATGGATTCTACATGGCATAATGTATATGATAAAAGGAAGACACTGGGAATACAAAACCTTTTAACAGTAGATGGAGACACAAATAGAAGATCAGATAAAATAAGAATGGTAACATTAATCACAATCAAGGTGAAGTTCAGAAAATTGCACCTCAAAATATGCCATTTTGATATGCTGATTACTTCAAACTCAGAGCACCTGGGAAAAGCACAAGCATGAAGGGGCTTTCTCTGAACTCTGCTTATTTACTTAAAGAAAACCACAAGCATTCTTATACACCAATAACAGACAGAGAGCCAAACCATGAGGGAACTCCCATTCACAATTGCTTCAAAGAGAATAAAATACCTAGGAATCCAACTTACAAGGGGTGTGGCGAAGGACCTCTTCAAGGAGAACTACAAACCACTGCTCAACGAAATAAAAGAGGATACAAACAAATGGAAGAACATTCCATGCTGATGGGTAGGAAGAATCAATACCATGAAAATGTCCATAATGCCCAAGGTAATTTATAGATTCAATGCCAACCGCATCAAGCTACCAATGACTTTCTTCACAGAATTGGAAAAATCTACTTTAAAGTTCATATGGAACCAAAAAAGAGCTGGCATCGCCAGGTCAATCCTAAGCCAAAAGAACAAAGCTGGAGGCATCGTGCTACCTGACTTCAAACTATACTACAAGGCTACAATAACCAAAACAGCATGGTACTGGTACCAAAACAGAGATATAGACCAATGGAACAGAACAGAGCCCTCAGAAATAACGCCGCATATCTACAACTATCTGAACTTTGACAAACCTGAGACAAACAAGCAATGGGGAAAGGATTCCCTATTTAATAAATGGTGCTGGGAAAACTGGCTAGCCATATGGAGAAAGCTGAAACTGGATCCCTTCCTTACACCTTATACAAAAGTCAATTCAAGAGGGATTAAAGACTTAAACGTTAGACCTAAAACCATAAAAACCCTAGAAGAAAACCTAGGCATTACCATTCAGGACATAGGCATGGGCAAGGACTTCATGTCTAAAACACCAAAAGCAATGGCAACAAAAGCCAAAATTGACAAATGGGATTAAACTAAAGAGCTTCTGCACAGCAAAAGAAACTACCATCAGAGTGAACAGGCAACCTACAAAATGGGAGAAAATTTTCGCAACCTATTCGTCTGACAAAGGGCTAATATCCAGAATCTACAATGAACTCAAACAAATTTACAAGAAAAAAACAAACAACCCCATCAAAAAGTAGGCGAAGGACATGAACAGACACTTCTCAAAAGAAGACATTTATGCAGCCAAAAAACACATGAAAAAATGCTCACCATCACTGGCCATCAGAGAAATGCAAATCAAAACCACAATGAGATACCATCTCACTCCAGTTAGAATGGTGATCATTAAAAAGTCTGGAAACAGCAGGTGCTGGAGAGGATGTGGAGAAATAGGAACACTTTTACACTGTTGGTGGGACTGTAAACTAGTTTAACCATTGTGGAAGTCAGTGTGGTGATTCCTCAAGGATCTAGAACTGGAAATACCATTTGACCCAGCCATCTCATTACTGGGTGTATACCCAAAGGATTATAAATCATGCTGCTATAATGACACATGCACAGGTATGTTTATTGAGGCACTATTCACAATAGCAAAGACTTGGAACCAACCCAAATGTCCAACAATGATAGACTGGATTAAGAAAATGTGGCACATATACACCATGGAGTATTATGCAGCCATAAAAAATGATGAGTTCATGTTCTTTGTAGGGACATGGATGAAATTGGAAATCATCATTCTCAGTAAACTATCACAAGAACAAAAAACCAAACACCACATATTCTCACTCACAGGTGGGAATTGAACAATGAGAACACATGGACACAGGAAGGGGAACATTACACTCTGGGGACTGTTGTGGGGTGGGGGGAGGCGGGAGGGATAGCTTTAGAAGATATACCTAATGCTAAATGACGAGTTAATGGGTGCAGCACACCAGCATGGCACATGTATACATATGTAACTAACCTGCAAATTGTGCACATGTACCCTAAAACTTAAAGTATAATAATAATAAAATTAAAAAAAAGAAGTCACATCCTCTGCCTCCTCTGAAGGAAAGAAATGTAATTGTCCTAAATCACCTGCCCAGAAATCTCATCAATCAGGAAAGATTAACTCCTATCACAGGAATGGTGACTGGGGTGGACGTCCATCCAGACAGATGTTGTCACAGGCTGTCACATATTCTTCTGAGGGCCCATTCATCTTTCTCAAAAATCATTTACTGTCCCCTGGATTGGCTACATCCTCTCTTGCCTTTCCCCTAAGAAAAGGGTATATATAAGCTTCTAGATCTCACTGAGGTTGTGAGTAATCATTTTTTGGTCATATGATGCCCCTGGACACACTATAAATGTGTATACGGTTTTTCTTGTTACTCTGCCTGCTGTCAGTTTACCTTATAGACTCAAATTTATCACTCAGACAATAAAGTCTTCCTTCCCTTACAAAATAATATAAAGTTGTCCCTTGGTATCCATCCCCCACCCATAGGGTATTGGTTCCAGGATCTCCTGTAGACACCAAAATCCACATATGCTCATCACTGATATAAAATGGCATAGTATTTGCATATAACCTATGCACAGTTCTTCATAAAATATGACACAGTATTTGCATATAACCTATGTGCATCCTCCCACATACCTTAAATCATCTCCAGATGACTTATAATACCTAATACCATCTAAATGCTAGGTAAAGAGTTGTTATATTACATTTTTACTTGTTTTTTAATTCTTGCATGCTGTTTTTTATTGATTTTTTCAAATATTTTTCATCCTCAGTTGTTGAAATCCAGAAATACAGGACCCATGAATGGGAGGGCCAACTGTACCTGGAAGTCACATATGCCCCTTACTCTAAGTATGGCAAAAGTGAAAGATTCTATTAGTCATATTCTCCCACCATCTGTTACAGATCTGTGTTTCTTACACATTGAATTATTACTAAATCCCAACATCCAAGTTAGCTATGGAATTCCTGGCCTTTCCTCACTAGAGCACTGGCTCATTTCGGACTTCAACCTTTTCTCCTTCACTGATAGTTCATTGCAGAGCCCAGATATGCCAAAATGAAGTTCTAAGTTTTGAATGACTCAATAAGCAGTTATTGTTTATTATCATTGACAGATAGGCCCATTGAAATAATGATTAGGTATCTTCATAAAATTGTGACTACCCATGCATTAAGTACTCATAATGGGTAATTAGAGGTCACAGATGTTCTCAGGTTAGGAGGAAGGTTGAATTAGAAGGCTACTAAGTTCCCTTATAATTCAAATATTCTGTTTTTCATGACCCTGATAAAATGTAATCTATCAAGCTATTATTAAATAAATGTATTACCATCTTGCCCACAGTATTTGCACTTAATGAAAAAATAAATGTAATCCCTCCTAAATGGAACCTAAATCCATTTAGGTTCAGGCTTGATCTGAGAGAAAAGGCCTCAACTCAGGGTTATTATAATTGCTCTCTTCACTACAGAAACAATGTCTGATAGATCTGAAAACCTGGTTGAAATAACTAACAAAAGCTATTCCACATTACTTAGCTAGGCCCATGACAGCCTAATCCAACCTGTGGGGATTCAGGATAATCCTTAAGGCAAGCAGGAGAAAATCAACAAAACCAGTCATATTGGGCAAGGAGTTATTTAATTGCCCATGAATAATCAATGTATGTGAAATTTTGCTAAGGGCAATTTGACCTTAAAATGTGGTTATCTGGTCTGACAAACTTTGTAACTTTCTTCTGTATTAAAGAAGAAGGGGTGAGATACATACAGGAGCATCTCACCCCTTCTTCGACACTTAAGCTTTCTCTGAGATTCATGGAGGCTCAGCAACTAGAATGGAGCTCAGGCATAACATGTAAATAAGACATTTCCTTTTAATGAAATACATTTTATTGCTGTTTTGATATGGCTGCTCCAAAATCCCCCTAGGGCAAAACACCCAAAGCAAAATATTCTAGGAAATTCTTCCTAGAGCAATCAGACAAGAAATAAATAAGGGGCATCCAGATTGGAAAGGAAGAAGTCAAATTATTCTTATTTAGAGATTATATGATTTTATATTTGGAGAAACCTAAAGACTCCACCAAAAAACTAGCAGAACTGATAATTTCAGTATAGATGCAGAATACAAAATCAACATACAAAAATCAGCAGCATTTCTATATGCCAACAGTGAACAATATGAAAAAGAAATAAAAAAAGTAATCCCACTTACACTTGCTACAAATAAAATACAATACTTAGGAACAAATTTAACCAAAGAAGTGAAAAAATCTCTATAATATAGACTATAAAACACTAATGAAAGAAATTGAAGAGGACACCAAAAAATAAAAATATATTCTATGGTCATGGATTGAAAGCATCAATATTATTAAAATGTCCACACTACCCAAAGCAATCTACAGAATCAATGCAATCTTTATCAAAATACCAATGACATACTTCAAAGAGCTAGAAAAAATTCTAAAATTTATATGAAACCACACACACACACACACACACACACACACACACACACAGACACACAGACACTAGCCAAAACTATCCTGAGCAAAAAGAACAAAACTGGAGGAATCATATTACCTGACTTCAAATTATACTACAGAGCTATGGTAAGCAAAAACAGCATGGTACTAGCATAAAAGCAGAGACATAGAAAAATAGAACAGAATAAAGAACCCAGAAATAAATCCACATGCCTACAGTGAACTCATTTTCAACAAAAGTGCCAAGACAATACACTGAGGAAAAGACAGTCTCTTCAATAAATGGTGCTGGGAAAATTGGATATCCATATGCCAAAGAATGAAACTAGATCCCTATTTCTCACCATATACAAAAGTCAAATCAAAATGGATTAAACCCTTAAATCTAAGCCCTCAAACTATAAAACCACTAAAAGAAAACATTAAGGAAACTCCCCAGGACATTGGACTGGGAAAAGATTTTTTGAGTAATACCCCATAAGCACAAGCAACCAGAGCATAAATGGACAAATGAGATCACATCAAGTTAAACACCTTTTGAACAGCAAAGGAAACAATCAACAAAGTAAAAAAGACAACCCGCAAAATGGGAGAATCAATCCTTCGCCTGTTTATTAATACATTGCCAAGGTACTCTAGATGTCGGCATAAAAACTGAGAACCTATGATAACATCCCATCTTTTCTCCTACTAAAATTAGCTTGATAAGGCCATTGTTCTCCGCCTGTAACTCAAAGTCCTTTTCTAATTCCTTCATGGTATTAGTTATATTTCACCATGACTATACATAAACTCCTTTATACCCTTGAGCTTCTCTTTATAGCCCAAAATCTCTTGAATGACATTGTACTACTATAACATTCATCCTTACATTCCTAGATTCCTTCTTCCATTTTCTCTATTCCTATTTAATAGCGTTTCAAGCTCAGAGGATGCAAAGATGAATGTTTTAGTCTCCTCACCCCAAGAAGCACATTTGCCTTAATTGCCTCTTACTGCTTTCAAAGGTTCATTCTCAAACTCTCTAATGCACTGTTCCCCCAAACTGATTCTCTCCCTTATATTCTTTCCCCTCTATGTTTCTTCTCCTATCAATTCTTATTCCTATTGTTTCTCATATAATTCTCTGTGAATAGCGAACACTATTCTCTTAGGGCAGTTCCCTCCCTGAATTGCCAACAGAAAGATGGAGTTCATCTTTTGGAGATCCTATTGACACCTGAAATATCACACGTTTAAAGCTTGACTAATCTCTCAAGCTTTCCTTCCACCTACACATGACTTTGGACTTTCATAAAATTTCCATTTCCATTCTCTCCTCATCCCTGTCATTTCAATATCCTCTGATAATAATCTGTCTCACTTCTCTTTTGAAAGACTTACAACCTTCAAATATCACAGGAAAATTTAGTGTCATTTTTGTTTCAACCACAATTAATGCAGAAATATCAAATCTTCCCAATTCCTCCCAAAGCTCTCTGCTGTTCACATTTGGAATTTGAAAACTTTTTTTTTTATTGTCTTTGTTCTTATTTTGCTTTTTCTTTCTTATTCTGTTTTCTTCAGTGCAATACACATTGATCTGGAAACCTAAAATTCTCAACGGTTCTCGTCACTGAGCCATGTACATTTTTAGTGGGAAACAACTGCAGCTTTTACATTTTCAGTTGTCAACTGCTTTTGTAGTGCTGCTGACTTCTTGTTCTACATTACTGGGCAGACGATTCAGAATAAAAAGTTTTATTTCATCACATATTTCTTCCAAATTGCTTGAAATGCTTTATCATGGCTCCTAAGTAAAGAATACAGAAATACCCTCATTTTATGGTGTATGGCTTTATTGCACTTGGCAGATACTGTTTTTTTTTTTTTTAATAAATTGAAGGGTTTTGCAACCCTGCATCAACCAAGTCTACTGGTCCCACTTTTAAAACAGCATGTGCTCCTTCATGGCTTTGCGTCACTTTTTGGTAATTCTTGCAATATTTCAAACTTTTTCTTTGTTACTATATCTGTTATAGTGATCTGTGATCAGTGATCTTTGATGTTACTAATGTAATTTTTTTGAGGTGCCATGAACTGCACTCATATAAGACAGCAAACTTAATAGTTAAATGTTGGGTGTGCTCTGACTGCTGCACCAACTGGCCAGTTTCATTTCTCTCCCTCTGATTGGACCTCCCTGTTCCCTGAGATAAAACAATATTGAAATTAGGTCAATTAATTACTCCACAATGGCCTCTAGGTGTCCAGTGAAAGGTAAAGTCACATATCTCTCATGTAAATCAAAAGCTAGAAATGATTGAGCTTAGTGAGGAAGGCATATTGAAAGCAAAAATAGACCAAAAGATGGGCTTCTTATGCCAAACACTGAGCCAAGTTGTGAATGCAAAGGAAAAATCCTTGAAGGATATTAAAAACTCTATTCCAGTGAACACAGAATTAATAAAAAAAAAAAAAGAGAGAGAGAGAAACAGTCTTATTTCTGATATGGAGAAAGTTTGAGTGTTCTGGATACAATCAAACTAACCATGATGTTCCCTGAGCCAAATCCTAATCCAGAGTGAGGTGCTAACTCTCTTTAATTCTGTGAAGCCTGACAGAGGTGAGGATGCTGCAGAAGAAAAGTCTGACATTAGCAGAGGTTGGTTTGTGAGGTTTAAGGAAAGAGGCTGTTTCCATAACATAAAAGTGTAAGATAAGGCAGCAGATGTTGATGTAGAAACTGCAGCAAGTTATCCAAAAGATCTAGCTAAGATAATTGATGAAGGTGGCTACACTAAAAAATAGATTTTCAATGTAAATGAAAGAGCCTTAAATTGAAATATTGGAAAAATATGTCATTCAGAACTTTGATAGGTAGAGAGAAGTCAATGTCTGGCTTTAAATCTTCAAAGGACAGGCTTACTCTCTTTTTAGGAGCTTATGCAACTGGTGAACCTAAATTTAAGCAAATGCTCATTGATCATTCCTAAAATCAACGGGCCCTTAAAAACTATGCTGAATCTACTCTGCCTGTGCTCTACAAGTGGAATTTAAAAATAGGCCTGGATGACAGCTCATCTGTGTCTATAGTATTTATTTATTTATTTAGATACAGGATCTTGCTCTGTCACCCAGGCTAGAGTGTGGTGGCACTATCATAGCTTATAGATCACTGCAGTCATCCCATCTTGGCCTCCCAAGTAGTTAGGATTATAGGTACATACCACCACACCCAGCTAATTTTTTATTTTTTTTAGGGTTGGGATCTTGCTAGATTGTTCAGGCTGGTCTCAAAATCCTGGCCTCAAATGGTCCTCCCACCTTGGTCTCCAAAACTCTTGGGATTACAGGTATGAGCCACCACACCCAGCCTACACCCAGCCTACAGCAAGCCTTGATTTGCTGAATATTTTAAGCCCACATGTGTTGAGACCAACTGTTCAGGAAAAAAAGATTCCCTAACATGGCTCACTGCTCACTGACAATACGTCTAGTCACCCAAGAGCTCTGATGGATATGTACAAGGAAATTAATGCTGTTTTCATGACTGATATTAAGGCATCCATTCTGCAGCCCATGCTTCAAAGAGTATTTTCAACTTTCAAGTCTCATTATTTAAGAAATATATTTCCTAAGTCTATAGCTGCCATAGATGGTGATTCCTCTGCTGGATCTGGGCAAAATAAATTGAAAACCTTCTGGAAAGAATTCACCATCCAAGATGTCATTAAGAACATCTGTGATTCATGGGATTTCAAAATATCAACATTACACAAGTCTGGAAGAAGTCAATTCCAACTTTCATGGATGACTGTGAGGGGTTCAAGACCTTAGTGGAGGAAGTAACTACACATGTGGTAGAAATAGCAAGAGAACTAGAATTAGAAATGGAGCCTGAAGATGTAACTGAATTGCTGCAATATCATGATGCAACTTGAGAAAAGAGAGTCATTTCTTAAGATGGAATCTACTTGTAGTGAAGATGCTGTGAACATTGTTGAAATGAGAACATGAAGATTTTGAATATTTCATAAACTTAGTTGCAAAAGCAGCAGCACTGGCAGTGTTTGAGAATACTGACTTCAATTTTGAGAGAAATTCCACTGTGGGTAAAATGTATCAAATAGCATTATGTGCTTCAGAGAAATCTTTTATGAAAAAAAGTCAATCAATGTGGGAAACCTCATTGTTGTCTTATTTTAAGAAATTGCCACAGCCACTCCAACCTTCGGTAAACACCGCCCTGATAAGCCAGTTGCCATCAATATTGAGGCGGAACTTAGACCAGCGAAAAGATCAGGACTTGCTAAAAGTTTAAATGATGCTTAGCACTTTTACCAATAAAGAATTTTTTACTTAGGGTAATTACATTGTTTTTAGACAATATTAGCACATAGTTTATAGTATAGTGTACACATAACTTTTTTATGTGCCAAATTGATACAAATTGGTTTTACAGAAAACCAAAACTATTGGGTCACTTGCTTTATTGTTATATTTGCTTTATTGCAGTGGTCTGGAACAAAACCTGCAATATCTCCAGGGTATATGTATATAATGTTTGTATGCATTCTTGTTATTTGATAATATGTTAATTCCTTAGCCATATACTGAAATTTTATGTATTTTTAAAAATTTATATCTATATAGAACCAGAGGAGAGTGATTAAGCAAAAAGATAACTTCCATTTTAACATCATTTATAAAAATTACCACAAGTCTACAATTTCTAAATGGTCATATTTCATAGCTCATCATTATGTAGATAATTATAAATAGGCATTTCATAAGTAGATTCACCATTAAATGGTGATACTTTGTTAAAAATGGGACAATTTTGAAAATTTTAAGGAGGCCCTAAATATTTAAAAAATATATAATTTTTGAAATAGTGGTACATTGACCAAAAAATTGGTTTCATTGTATTAACAAAATTAAAAATCATCCTGTCCACATTATTTTCAAAAACACAATTATATTTAACAAATAAAAACAATGTGTTTATATTCATAAAAAACTAAGTACAACAAAAATTATTTGTATATATTCACACACTCAACTGCTCTATGAGTCTAATGCTGTTTATCTAGTAATAATCTGAAGACTTAACACAGTCATATTGTTTTTAGTATTTTTCATATTTATTTTAAAGATTCATTTTCTGGTTCATAAATATGACACCGCTTAAACCTTCCATTGGCTTTTCTCTATAGCGTGGAAGTTTTTTAACTGAGGAAATAAAACCTCTTTACAAATGCTAAGGTATCTGCTAAACTAATATCAAATTCTGAATTTTTCATATTCAGAATGTGCAATTCAAACATTTTTGCAGATTCTGTCTTCCTTTCTACTTAGAGTGCCTTTCTTTAACAAATATTTTTTAAGAGAAAACATGCTAAAATGTCATGCCTTCTTAATTTCATTCCAATCAGATTTATATTTTTAAAAAACTTTATCTACTTAAATATAGGAAAGTTATTCATTCAAATCAAGATATTCCAAAGCTTTTAAGCTATGGTAATTTAATATGTTTAGTTGATACTTAATTTTATAAGAAATCTTTATGTTTTCCTCTGCACACTTTTTAAAAAAATAATTTCTATTCATTGAATCCTCCTGAGTGTGATTTTTTGGCATATTATTTATTGAATAATTTGATTAAAATTTCCAATTCATCTTAAACAAATGCAATCAATTTAGAGGACTTCTATTACCAAAAAAGTTCAATACCATTATGGCACACTTAAGTTGACTTCTAAAGTCATTCTTCAAAGGCTAAAATATTTTGTAAATCAGACTTTTAGTGGGTAGCAAAAAGAGAAAATGTGTATTACTAAGATAAAATACCTAATTTTATATTTAACATTGCATAGTAAAGAATTTGACTGGCCTTTGTCCCTGGCTCCTGAGAAAAAAGAAAAAAAAAAAAAACCCAGGTAAGACGAGTCTCTGTTATTTATGAGTCCCTTAAATTACACTTGAGTTTATGCTAAGGAGATATCTCAGGATGGGGGGGCTGGTCACTGAAATGATCAATAATGTGATTAGAAAATTGGGACTTTGAGTCAGCCTGACTTCCAGGGATAGGACTGGGTTACAGATTGAGTTCAATCACATGCCCAGTGATTAATCATACCTACATAACAAAATCCTAACTCTGGACATGGAAACTTCCCTGGATGGTGAACACATCAACGTGCTGGGAGGGTGATGCACTCTAATTCCATGAGGGGAGGGCTTGGAAGCTTTGTGTTTAAGACTTTGCATTTGGCTGGTCCTGGTTTTTATTCTTTATAATAAAACTGTAATCATAAGTATAGTGCTCTCTTCAGCTCTGTGAATCATTCAGTGAAGTATCCAACTGGAGGGCGGTCATGGGAAACTACCATATTTGTAGTCAGTTGAACAGAAGTACAGGTGGCCTGGTGACTCCCAAATTTGTGGCTGGCATTTGAAGTGATAACAGTTTTCTTGGTGGCCCTGTCCTTAAACCTGTGGAGTTTGACACTAACTCTGGAAGGTTAACAACAGAACAGTATTTCTGTCTACACATTTTGTGGTTTCATAATGCTTTGTGTGTATACCTGTCATATCTTCCCAATTTACCAAAGTGTGTTTTCCTAACATTTTTCTCTTGATATCCAACAGCAGAATGATATCAGAGAAAAAACCCTAGAAAAATCTCTTGATTTAAAATTTAGGTAAATTCTAGCTGGGTGCAGTGGCTCATTCCTGTAATCCTAACACTTCGGAAAGCTGAAACAGGAGGATCACTTGAGCCCAGTAGTTTGAGACCAGCTTGGCCAACACAGAGAGACCACATGTCTACAAAACAAACAAACAAACAAACAAAAAACAACAAAAAAAACCACTTAGGTAAATTTTATACACAAATATGCACACACAGAAAGACACATATACAAACACCAATATGAAGCTATTAATGAATATCTGGGTAAAAATAACAGGCACAAAGGTAATTCCTTGAGATGAATCCTGTGATTTAGAATATTAAGAATGTGAGAATTGTCAAAGTGGAAGTGATAAAAAGACTAAAACCAGAATTGCCACTTTTTCTTTCTACAGGTCACTCAGAAAAAAAATAGCTTAACAAATGTATGCAAAACCCTCTTGAATAGATGATACTTCATGTAAATTGAATGGTTTCCTAACACCAAGACTGACACTTTGTTCTCAGAATGGACAAATAATAAAAGGCAACATTAATTTGAATTAAGCAAAATATATAGGATATGTGATGGACCATTTAAAACTAGACCTTGAAGAAAGGACATATTTAGCATAAACCTGAATTGGAGAATTCTGTACTGAGACATAGTTTTGTTTGTAGAAACAAATTCATATAAACAAATTTTAAACATTTTGAAGTTTGTTTCTGAAACAGTCCCTTAATAAACCTAAGGTAAATTTAACATTTATCATACCTGGATTTATCTTTCTTTTTTATAGTGAATATATGTAGTGAATTTAAAATATATAGTGAAGGCCGGGTGCAGTGGCTCACGCCTGTAATCCCAGAACTTTGGGAGGCCGGGGTGTGTGGATCACCTGAGGTCAGGAGTTCAAGACCAGCCTGGCCAACATGGTGAAACCCCGTCTCTACTAAAATTACAAAAAAATCAGCCAGGCGTGGTGGCGGGTGCCTGTAATCCCAGCTACTCGGGAGGGTGAGGCAGGAGAATCACTTGAACCTGGAGGCGGGGTTTGCAGTGAGCCAAGATCATGCCACTGCACTCCAGCCTGGAGGACAAAAGTGAGACTCCATCTCAAAAAAATAAATAAATAAAATAAAATAAAAAATATATATAGTGGAATCCCTATAACATTTATGAATTGAACAATATTTTGAAAGTGATATAAGATTTACAAGTATAAGACTTATAATAGAATTCCTACACTGAGAGGAAACAGTGTTAAGTATTCTTATATCAGAAAATTAAGATAATCTAAATTATTTCTGAAACAGTTGTAACAACACATCATTGATAAACAAAATGTTGAAAATGTTAAATTTATTCAACCTCTTTTTAGTGAATTTATAGCAATTATTTAATGAATATTCATCATCATACAATACTGTTTATAAGGTACCTTACAAACATTTTGTCTAATTCACCCAATAACCCTGCATTTTGATCATTTACAGATGAAAAATCTGAGTCTCAAAAAAGGGGAGTAACATAACAAATATGTAGCTCTGAATTCACAGAGATGGAAGTTTAACGGAGGTTGCCATCAAATATCAGTTAGATTAATTACATATAAGTCCACTTCCTATTTTTGAAGAGTTTTCTTCTCCAATTTCTATCTATGTCAGTTTCATTTTGATGTGATACTAGTTCTTCCAACTATGCCCATAGGTTAGAGCAACATTGTAGCTGTGAACTTACAACTCAGGTGACATATGACACCTGAGCAAAACTAGTAGCCTAATTATTACCATCTACATCCTCAGACCCAATCACAAATGTCGTAAAATTCTTCTTGACAAAATGTGATTTGTTAAGTAATGAAAACTTAAAACACTGAGTTAATCTCACTTCATTCTGCGCCACAAAGGAAATTTAAATGATTAATCCCATCCTGATATCTCACAAACTTTATCTCCCACTAAGTAAAAATAATGTGAACAAGGAAATTAAATGTGGGTGAACCTTTAGGAAGCTTTTTTTTTTTTTTTTTTTTTTTGAGATGGAGTCTCGCTCTGTCACCCAGGTTGTAGTGCAGTGGCGCCATCTCGGCTCACTGCAAGCTCCACCTCCTGGGTTCACACCATTCTCCTGCCTCAGCCTCCCGAGTAGCTGGGACTACCACGCCTGACTAATTTAGTAGAAACAGGGTTTCACTGTGTTAACCAGGATGGTCTCGATCTCCTGACCTCGTGATCTGCCCACCTCGGCCTCCCAAAGTAGGAAAGTTTTACCTACAACTCCTATCCTCCTAAAAGTGTCATGCCCACACAGGAAAGTCAATGTATGTTTCCATGGCTGTTTTAAGGGTAGACTCTTAAAGCAACAATTTTGCTCTAACTATGCAATCTTTTATGCCAGTATCATTTTATAAGAGCAAATACTCCTATTATCTTCATTTCTATAAAGAATTATATTTTACAGACAATCTGATATTAACAAAAGCTTTCCATAATTGTCAGTAGTAAGGAACATGAGATGATAAAAAGGAATAATCGCAAATAAAGGAGGAGTAGCTGGCAGCCTGAATTACGTCTGTTATTAATCTGTCTCAGAAAGGAAGGAAAGGAATGACAGCAGAAAAAAAGCATAAAGGGATTCGTTGGGCACACTGGAGCTACACATTTATGTTTGTTAACAACTTCCTTTTTTCCTCTGCCCTGTAAACTCAAAATACCTTTATAAAATAGCCCAAAATAATTATCTTGTCAGAAGAATCTTTGTGTTTTTGTCAAATTAAATTAAACTGAAATTCATCATGGGAAGAAGATATCAGAGAAAAAGCAATGAAAAGGTAAATTAAAGTTGAACTGTCAGATTTAAGGGCTGGTCCAATGGAAATAACCAATAAACTCATGAGTAATAATAAACAGGGTAGATATTTTTCCTTTGATCTCACTAAATCTACGCCCTATTCCCAAATGTTCTTTTAAGGGAATGATATTAAATTCACTACAGATTTTTCTATCTGCAGAAACCAGCGGGAGCAATGAATGGAGGAAGTGTCATCATTAAGCTGTCATCATTCCTAGTGCAGAGCAGGCTCAACTCACCCTGTAGCCTTGTGTGGCCTTAAAAACCTCCAATACACACTAATAGTTTTCCCTATAGAATATATTTGCATGTATAATCATGCCTGTTCCACCATTAAACAATATTTTAATGGAAAAGGCTGTGCCCTTGGGTAGTTACAACTTGTAAGCATAGGAGTCAACTTTATTGTGATATTATAAAAGAGTGGTAAAAATAATTAAGCATTTCTCTGATGGCCAGTGATGGTGAGCATTTTTTCGTGTGTTTTTTGGCTGCATAAATGTCTTCTTTTGAGAAGTGTCTGTTCATGTCCTTCGCCCACTTTTTGATGGGGTTGTTTGTTTTTTTCTTGTAAATTTGTTGGAGTTCATTGTAGATTCTGGATATTAGCCCTTTGTCAGATGAGTAGGTTGCGAAAATTTTCTCCCATTTTGTAGGTTGCCTGTTCACTCTGATGGTAGTTTCTTTTGCTGTGCAGAAGCTCTTTAGTTTAATTAGATCCCATTTGTCAATTTTGGCTTTTGTTGCCATTGCTTTTGGTGTTTTAGACATGAAGTCCTTGCCCATGCCTATGTCCTGAATGGTAATGCCTAGGTTTTCTTCTAGGGTTTTTATGGTTTTAGGTCTAACATTTAAGTCTTTAATCCATCTTGAATTGATTTTTGTATACGGTGTAAGGAAGGGATCCAAATCAAAACCACAATGAGATACCATCTCACACCAGTTAGAATGGCAATCATTAAAAAGTCAGGAAACAACAGGTGCTGGAGAGGATGTGGAGAAACAGGAACACTTTTACACTGTTGGTGGGACTGTAAACTAGTTCAACCCTTGTGGAAGTCAGTGTGGCGATTCCTCAGGGATCTAGAACTAGAAATTCCATTCGACCCAGCCATCCCATTACTGGGTATATACCCAAAGGACTATAAATCATGCTGCTATAAAGACACATGCACACGTATGTTTATTGCCACATTATTCACAATAGCAAAGACTTGGAACCAACCCAAATGTCCAACAATGATAGACTGGATTAAGAAAATGTGGCACATATACACCATAGAATACTATGCAGCCATAAAAAATGATGAGTTCACGTCCTTTGTAGGGACATGGATGAAATTGGAAATCATCATTCTCAGTAAACTATCGCAAGAACAAAAAACCAAACACCGCATATTCTCACTCATGGGTGGGAATTGAACAATGAGAACACATGGACACAGGAAGGGGAACATCACACTTCAGGGACTGTTGTGGGGTGGGGGGAGGGGGGAGGGATAGCATTGGGAGATATACCTAATGCTAGATGACGAGTTGGTGGGTGCAGCGCACCAGCATGGCACATGTATACATATGTAACTTACCTGCACATTGCGCACATGTACCATAAAACCTAAAGTATAATAATAATAATAATAAAAGAAAAAAAAATAATAATTAAGCATTCATGCCTGGCACGGTGGCTTGCACCTGTAATCCCAGCATTTTGGGAGGCTGAGGAAGGACAATCGCTTAAGCCCAGGAGTTTGAGACCAGCCTGGGCAACATAGAGAGACCTCACCTCTACAAAAAAATAAAAAAAATGGCTGGGTGTGGTGTCACACGGGAGGCTGAGGTGGGAAGATGGTTTGTTCCCTGGAGGTTGAAGCTGCAGTGACCCATGATCACACCACTGCACTCCAGCAAGGGCAACAGAATGAGACCCTGTCTCAAAACAACAACAACAACAACAACAATAATAATAATTAAGTATTCTATTAATATCATTCTCATGGTTCAGAGATTAATTTAATTGAACATGACACAGTTTTGAGAGAAAATTACTTTGAAGAGTATCCTCATTTTGGCAACAAAATAAAATTGAAATGTGTTCTCAGAGTAACTTGAGATGGTGGCATAATGATTTATGTATAAACAACAAAATCTGAATGCTGCTATTTAGTCATGGTTCTATTAAATTGAGTAGTTCTATCACAGGTCGATATCATTCTCTCTCCAACAGATGCCAGAATTTATTTTATCATTCTAACGATGTAATTACTGAATTTTTCTCATCTCTCCTAATCTGCGATTCTATTAGCACTGACCAGTATAATACCACCTTAATTATATGCATATTTGATTTCCTTTTTTAAACTCTATAACTGGTTGTCTCTTTTTTAGGTTGAGGTAGGTCTAATTAATTTAGGAAAGGTATTTGATTTAAAATAATATCACTTTCTTGTCATTACTCTCCCACATTTGTAGTCTAAAAGTATCAAATACTCATTTTTCATTACACAATATTTTTATTACTAGATAGTTTACTATTTCAGTATTTGAGATTATAGTATTTTTCATTTAGGTCACAATTATATTTCCATATATTTTAAGTTAGAATATTAAATTTTGCATTATTTAATGCCTCATATCAAAGGGCAGCTGCAGCTTTATACATCAAAATCCAAATTATCAAGAGAGTTTATATGCTGGGAAAACACAAAGCAATGATCACAAATGGAAATTGATAGTAATTTTTTTCAAAGAGAAAATAAAAGAGGAAAGAAAAATAACAATAAAATGAGAGGAAAATGGAGACAGACTAAACAAAAGACTCCCTTGACTACAGGTCCTCATACGTAAGTGAAATGATCCTGCACAATGGTTTTCTGGAAGATTAGCCCTTCTGCACTCTGGGATGGGTTCCTCCCTATGAGGAAAATGCCCAAGCAAGAACTCTCATACGGTTCCTTGTGCAACGAACAGGAGCTTTATAAAAGCAGAAAGCTTTGAACAAGGACAAGTCAGTATTAGGTGAGCCATACACATGAAGTAAAAGTGTCAGTCTGTTCGCCTCACTGTTACTTTCTCTCTGATACAGGTTATAGAATAAGAAAATACATAGGCATTCCTTCCAGAGGAACTGAGTTGCTGCAAGTTTGTCCACTTCAAGTTCAGGAAATGTTTTATAACTTAATATTGTTGTCAATACATAGGGGAATTTCACTTAATTGGTTTTAAAATTATGGATAACATACAAAAGAAGTAAGACAATTAAGATGAACTAATTAAGAATGGAATTAAGATATATCAATTGAATGGAAATTTATTCATCTGCCAGCATCACAGATTTTTCTTTCTTTTTTTTTTTGTCTTTCTTTCTGCCTCCTTTTCTTCTCCAAAAATTATTTGACACCTACTGTGTGCCACAAATTGTTCTTGGCTCTGCTAACACAACATTAAACAAAGAATGTCCCTTTCCCGTGTAAAGGAATGGGGTGACTGGTAGGAAACAAGCAACTTTCTTACAGGCTGAAAATGCAGTGAGGAATATCCATAAAAAAGGAAGGAGCTGCAGGAGTACAGAGCTGAAAGTGAATAGCACTGAGCTGCTTACAGAGCTAAATGTTGACATGCAGAACTAAATCTTAAAGATTAACACAGGTTAACTAAACACAGATGGTGAAAAGGAGAGGGCATTTTAGGCTACACACACACACACACACAGAGTTATATACAGTTCAAAAACATGGTGGCATGAAAAATATAGCTTTTAGATTGAATTGGAAAAAGTGCCCTTTGGAAAATATTGACTAAACAATAGTCCTCATCTAACGCAGTGCCTGCCAACCAAATGAGGGTAAAATTGAGTTCTAACTCTGACCCTTCACTTGAATGGCCATTTTAACTGTCCCTGGAAAGTTTTTAAAACACACCTGGATTTTGGATTCAGCCTCCTTGGCATGATTCTTAAAGGATGTGCCTTTTGCTTGTAAAATGGGTAACACCTCTATCTTACTTTCATATGTAAAGTAACACACACACACGCACACACACACACGGCTATCTATGGTAGTTAAAGTTTTCACTAAGAACTTGCTCAAAATTATAGTGTTAGTAAAGACATAAAACAGGTATTAGCTTCACATATAATAGGTCTTTCCACTCTACTCATATGCAGCCAGGATTTTTGTTTTGTTTTTGTATTCGCTATTTTCACTATTTTAGTCATCAGTAACATTTGTAATCATATATTAAAAAAATCATATTAGGAGTATTTTCTCTTTCTTGAGCAAATGTTATGATCATCAGATTAAAAAATCCATAAATTACCCTTAGCTCAAAGTTTTATCCTTAAAAATATTTAATAATTTGTAGACTCTCTACCTTAATAAAGAAGACTGTCTTATTAACACAATCTAATCTTCTTTAGATGATTCAGAAAAGCTACAAGACCTTGGTTAAATTTTCTGATCACATCAATTTTTAGGAAAGTAAAGTGCAAAATTTGAAAAAAAGCATAATAAATTGGAACGAAATAGAACTGGTCCCAGAATAACTCTCTGTGCCTTAGTTTCTTCATCATTTAATGGGCATACTAACACTGTTTAACTCAGTTATTGTGAAAATTAAATTATTTAATATGTGTAAAGTAGATTTCCCAGCACAGAGTAGAATTTCATTAAATGTTAATGACTGTTATTATTATTAGTTTTAAAAATCAATCATATTTTTTATTCTGTTATCCATTAAATTGGTAAGCAAAAAAAATTAACACTCATTATATTTTAAAGTGTGCTTTAAAATCTTACAAGTGTCATGACAATGGAAGAATTGTTAACTTATTCAAAACATTAGGTTCTTTTTTTTTAAGTAGCTTTATTTTAAAATTATGTATGTCGGGGCTCAGAAAACAATACATCAAAATATGGGATCTTGGCAAACTAAGTATTTTAAACTGAAAGAAACTGATAAAATCACAGAAGTTGAAAGGTCTCTGATCTTTTTCCACCCTTTCTCTCCTGAACTAAGGCTCAGAAACCGAAATTCCCCTCACCCCTTTCTCCCTGAAGCAGGTCATAAAGCCTAGACAGGTCACTCTCTGACAGTCTCCTTCCCACTCCCCTGGAGATCCTTTTATGACTGGTGTCCTGCCCTACACCCAGAGGGAAGGAATGTCACAGACAGACACAGGAAAGAATCTGAACAGACAGAACTTGCTAAGTTACCCCCAGATAATGACCTTTAGATCATACCCTTTTGTCCTCCAATCATACTTCTACATGATTGTCCATTAAAATATACTATTTTCCCTGGGTCTCTGGTTCTTCATTTCTGTAGGTTTCAATGAACATTGTGCACATGTATGCTAAAACTTAACGTATAATAATAATAATAATAATAAAACAACTTATATATGGTTTGTTTTTCTCTTATTAATCTTTTTTGTGATAAGGGAATTTTCCATGAACCTTGTTGTAGATAAGGAAAAGTTATTACTTTTCCTCTAAATGTAATATTAAAGGTTTTACCCATGTAGAAAGATTTATATTTTAAAAATTCTTTTGAAAAATTCAGAAATAAGACAGTTACATATGGCTGAAAGTTTGTTTGATATGTGAAACCCCAAGACTTCTGTGAGTTTACTCTTTGGAACTTTAGGGTGTAACATTTCACCATGTTTAGAGTTCTATTTAATTAATTAATTTAATTTAATCTCAATTACTGTTTTGGTTATTAATATTACAAAAGAAATAAAAACTGCTCACTATATAGTTCTTAACTAATACAAGATTTATTTAATATTCCCAGTCTTTTTCTGTTTTTATAAAATTCAAACATCCACTTTTTTAACATTCAGGATATAACTTTAAAGTCTTAATATAGTTTAAAGTTTAAAATTAGTAAGTACAATTTTAATTAATCTATATTTTTACAAGTAGATTATGTGGGCATCATTATTATCATCATCATCCTATGATTTGGTGCCAAGAATATAACATAACTTCTCATGCTAGTATATTTTAACATACAGGAGATGACTAAGATATTTAACTTGATGGCATAACCTAGCTTAACCACAAATCTTCCAGACAGATTTGATTAAAAGCTACTAAATGACTGATGTAAAAAATTTGTAGGTATTTGCCAGATTATCTAAAATTAATGTCATGAAATGTTAGTGTACACTGAAGAATTCCTATTGCTATTTTTAATTACCAAAGCTACATTTTATTTTTAATTATGTCACCGTGGACATCTTTTATCAATATTTAATTTAATCTGATATTCTCTCTCTTCCTTCTTCTCCTCCTTTGTTCCTCTCTCGCTTTCTTTTTCTATTTCCCCTACTTCTAAGGTATTTTTATTGCATCTTTAAATTCTCATGTAGATTCTTCTGATGCCTCTGCTTATGTTTCTTTTATTACACATTTTTCTAGAGTCCATATCATCTGGAACATGGAATCTACTGATGCATTTCTTTTTCACCTTATCATCTCCATGTTTATTAGGCAGGCCAACTGATTATTAACAGTCTTTTGGCAATAATCTTTTCACCACCATACTACCTTACCAGCTGGGAGAGAAACTTCAGCAAAGCAATAATTAAGACACTGATAAGACAAGCTATTTTGTTGCTTTCCTGGTTTACACAGAGGACACAGAATCGGGGGCTAAATATCTTTAATACTCAATATCTAAAACATTACTCAGATCATTTGACTTTTATACCTACATTGTATCCAACCTAATTTTTAAACTGGATAGTTGATCTGGTCTAAAAACAAAATCTAAAAAAGTAAACAAAACACACCTAACATTGTTATTGCCTTACTTTTAAAAAGATTAAAACTTTCAGTAATATGGATAAGTAGATAAATAGAGTACTAACTCCTTATTATTACCCTCATTCTAGAATTAGATGTTTCTAACACAAATATATAAAGAAATTTCACATGTAAAAACCTGCTGGGGAATTTAAAATTCTTTTGTGACAATTTGCTCCTGTGACAAGCATATTTTTCTTTTCTATCGTGCTCATATTTCATACTATTAAAATAAATACTTATGAGGATTATGGACAATATTGCTCACTTGATAATTTAATATCTGATATGATTGTACTGTTGAAAAAAATTGTACAAGAGACAATTCATGCCGTTTCCCATTTTTGACTTCTTCTGTGTCTACATTGGCTTAATTAAATATGCCTAGTTTCTAAAACTCTTTTTGGTTCCTCTAGCAGGCATAATAGATTGTCCCATTATGGTCGCTTCCTCTTTCCTTCCTAATGACATACAGATGATGACTTCGTTGGTGTGTCCACTAGTACCCATGTGATTCACGTAAATCCAGATTAGTAAACAAACCCAGTAATCCCATTCCCCCTGACAATTATTGGTGTAAAATTGTGTATGTAGGGTTAAGTTTCATGGTTTCTTCTTGGAGATATTTTCTGACTCTTAAAAAGAGAATCAGAGAACACGCTGTTTTTGTCTTTTCTTCTGGCTATTTTATTATCTGGACATGCAAACTGGAGTTGCTATACCATATTGTGACTTGGGGCAAGATAGATGAAACACCAAAATAGACAAGCTAAGAATGGTGGGGATGAAAGATGTCATCAAAGAACCTGGATGCTTCATGGGAATTTTGAGTTATGAAATTAATTAGCTCCATACCTGCTCTACTCAGGATATTTACTATAGATTATTGCAAATGTCTTTATTTTAAAGTCAATATGAGGACAGACGTGGTGTCTCATGCCTGTAATCCCAGCACTTTGGGAGGCCAGGGCAAGGGGATCACCTGAGGTCAGTAGTTTGAGACCAGCCTGACCAACATGGTGAAACCCCATCTCTACTAAATACAAAAAATTAGCCAGGCACGGTGGCACATGCCTGTAATCCCAGCTATTTGGGAGGCTGAGGCAGGAGAATTGCCTGAACCTGGGAGGCGGAGGTTGCAGTGAGCTGAGATCACGCCACTGCACTCCAGCCTGGGCAACACGAGTGAAACTCCATCTCAAAAATAATAATAAAAAATATTTAAAAAGTCACTATGAGTTATGACCATTGATATTTTGTTTATAAATGCATTTGAAAGCATTCTGTGTCCTTTCTCTTTAGACACTGTGGTGTTACATCCAATCATAATAGAGAGCCTGATGGTTTCTAAGCAGTGATTTATCTTCCACTCTTCTCTCCATTCATTTGTACACATTATATCTATTGTTAGCCGCCTTTCAGCCTCCACTGTGGAAATTGCTTTGATAACTTATTAATGCCAAAGGATAAATAAAAAATATACACCCTTCAAGAGGCATTTTCATTCTAAAGAATTTTAAATCAGATCTTAACCCTGAGGAATGAAATATCTAATAAAGTAAATTACAGAAATTGCATCAGACTCATGAGAAGCACTTCTCATTGTCCTTTCATATTCTCCCTATTTGGTGTCTTTATGCTTAGTCCATTACTTAACCATAATCCTTCATTCTTTCAGGAATGCTCAAAGTACTTTAAAGAGAATTAACCTGGATATAGTGCAATCTGCTCAGGGCTAATAATATTAAGGATTCACACACTTGGAAAATGTCTATAAATGATTTTTAAAAAGATAAAAAGAAGTGTGGCTGTGTTTTTGTATATGTGGACATACAGCTGTTGCATTTTAGCCTGGTGTATAGCCAAGATTGAGAGTGATATAATCATATTACTTTTCTAAATTGGGGAAATATGTTTCTTCTCTTTTAATGGTAAAATGGTCTTACCATACATAAAAGATTGGTGATACAGAATTTCAGGAACTAATTGATTGACTCTGTATTCATTAATTTGTTCAACAAAATTGTGAGCACGTACTGGCACCAATTTAGCTACTGAGGATACAGCATTGAACACAGCCCTTGCCTTAATGGAGGGACTTTGTAGGGAAAAAGAGATAAAAAATAAGTTCAATATATTAAATGTCATTGTGATTTGTGATATGGAGAAAAGATGCAGAAAATGTAGAATAGGAAGTGTGTGGGTAGGGAGGAACATTTCATTTTTTTTAAGGTAGTCAGGAAAGGATCTATTGAAACATAACATTTGAGAAAACACCTGCATGAGCATTTGTTTTGCCTTGCTGCGCAAAATATTTTTGGCATACAGAAATTCATGCTTGGAAGGTTGATGATAGAAACTTACTCGTTTTAAGAAATTTCTATGTACATAATAGAATATTATTTATGCATATAAATGTCTCTATTCAAATTTCTTCAAAGGACCTCAGCTTAAACACATTTAAAATTAAACTCATCATTTTCTTTGAAATCTATTACTCTTTTCTGCTCTTCTTCCCCAAACAACTTAGTAAGAACACAGACACCACTGCAGTTCAAAAATCTGAACATCATTATGAAAGCCCTCTTCTAATTCAATCCCCAGGCTGACTAAGGTATTGTCTCATTAGGGAAACTGCATTTTCTGCTAACAAAATCCCATTGCTAATAGTGTCTAGTGCAAATACAGCTGTGAATTCACTTCATTTATTTATTTTCCTGAGGAGGGTTTTCCAATAACCCCCCTCCCAAAATTGTTTAAAAAAACACTGTAACACTATCCTTTTTTTACTTTTTTGTACATTTACTTTTTTTACTTTTTTGTATATTTACTTTATAAATGTTGTCCTTTGGTCAGTGAACCAAAACCAACAGAAGAGGACAAAATGGTCTTATGTGCTATTATCATGAATAATGTCTTCCAGAAATAGACTTGCAAATTGCTCCCCTAATGCCATCCCATTCACTATATACTTAAAAAAAATCTATGAGGCTTGAAAATGTTGAGATGATTGATTTAAGATACCTATTATTACTGACCGCTGACATTTGGCCTTGGGAAATTACATTCGCAGTAGTATTTTAAAAATGATTAATAGAGGTTTCTGAAAAAAAGTATTTACATTATAAGATGTATTTTTAGAATTTGTGTTTCTTAAAAACCATTATATAAGCTTTCTGAACAAAAAAAATGATTTATTTTATGAGAAAAATACATGGAATTTGCCCTTATAAATTATAATTTGTAAAAATTAATAAATGTAAGATAAGTAGATTCCCAATAGCATATACAAAATAAAACTTGCTTACAACTGATCATAAAACATAATGTGCCCATTGAATATGATAAAAGGGGAAGCATATGAATCATAAAATTTTATTTTTCCTATCCTATCCACAATACTATGAGGCTATATAGCTATTACATTTGGAACAGTTTTCAGGAATACCTTGGTTTATTGGGCTTAATGATATTGTGCTTCTCAGATAAAGTAATTTTTACAAATTTAAGATTTTTGCAACTCTGCATCAACCAAGTCTACTGGTGCCATTTTTACAATAGTATGTGCTCACATGACACTTTCAGGTGTCACATTTTGGTAATATTCATAATATTTCAAACTTTTTAATTATTATTATATCTGTTATGGTGATCTGTGATCAGTGATCTTTGATGTTTCTAATGTAACTGCTTTGGGGTGCCATGAACCATGCCATGTAAGATGACAAACTTCATCAATAAGTGTGTGTTCTGACTGCTCCCTCAATCAGCTCAGCTGTTTCTCCATCTCTCCCCTTTCCTTAAGGACTCCTTATTCCCTGAGACACAACAATACTGTAATTAGTCCAATTAATGACTCCACAATGGCCTCTAAGTGTTCAAGTGAAAGAGTCACACATCTGTCACGTTAAGCTTAGTGACAAAGGCATGTTGAAGGCCAAAACAGAACAAAAGCTAGGTTTATTATGCCAAACAGTTAGCCAAGTTGTGAATGCAAAGGAAAAGTTCTTGAAGGAAATTAAAAAGGCTACTTCAGTGAACATAGGAGTGATAAGAAAGAGAAACAGCCTTGTTGTTGATATGGAGAAAGTCTGGGTGGTCTGGATAGAAAATCAAACCACACACAACATTCCCTAAGCCAAATCCTAATCCAGACCAAGGCAGTTACTCCGTTGAATTCAGTGAAGGCTGAGAGAAATGAGGAAGCTACAGAAGAAAAGTTTGAAGCCAGCAGAGGTTGGTTCATAAGGTCTAAGTAATCTCCAGAACAGAAAAGTGCAAGGTGATGCAGCAACTGGTAAGGTAGAAGCTGCAGCAAGTTATTCAGGTATAGCTAAGGTAATTCATGAAGGTGAATGAAGGTGGCTACACTAAATAACATATTTTTAATGTAGACCAAACATCCTTCTATTGGAGGAAAATGCCATCTAGGAATTTAACAGCTAAAGATGAAAAATCAATGCCTGTTTAAATCTTCAAAGAAGAGGCTGACTCTCTTTTTAGGAGCTAATGTAGCTGGTGACTTTAAGTTGAAGCCAATGTTCATTGACTATCCTGAAAATTCTAAGGTCTTTATTCTCAGCAAACTATCACAAGGACAAAAACCAAACACCACATGTTCTCACTCGTAGTTGGGAATTGAACAATGAGAACACATGGACACAGGAAGGGGAACATCACACACCGGGGCCTGTTGTTGGGGGGGCAGGGAGGGATAGCATTAGGAGATATACTTAATGCTAAATGACGAGTTAATGGGTGCAGCACACCAACATGGCACTGGCACATGTACACATATGTAACAAATCTGCATGTTGTGCACATGTACCCTAAGACTTAAAGTATAATAAAAAAAAAAAAGAAATAAGCTTAATCTACTCTGCCTGTGCTCTATAAATGAAATAACAAAGCTTGGATGTCAGCACATTTGTTTACAACATAGTTTACTAAATACTTTAAGACCACTCTTGAGACCTACTGCTCAGAAAAAAAGATTTCTTTCAAAATATCACCGCTCATTGACAACGCACCAAGTCACTCACGTAAGAGCTCTGATGAAGATGTACAAGGAGATTAATTTAATGCTGTTTTCATGACTAACACAGCATCCATTCTGCAGCCCATGCTTCAAAGAGTATTTTCAACTTTCAAGTGTTATGATTTAAGAAATATATTTTTATATATTTATGAAGTATAGCTGCCATAGATGGTGATTCCTCTGATAAATCTGGGCAAAATAAATTGTAAACCTAGGATTCACCATCCTAGATGCCATTAAGAACACTGTTGATTGATTGGAGGAGGTCAAAATATGAACATTAAAAGAAATTTGGAAGAAGTTGATTCTAACCACCATGGATGACTTTGCTGGATTCAAGAATTCAGTGGAAGAAGTAACTGCAGATGTGTTGGAAATAATAAAAGAACTAGAATTAGAAGTGGCGCCTCAAGAAGTGACTACATTGCTGCAATCTCATGACAAAAGTTGAATGAATGAGAAGTTGCTTATAGATAAGTGAAGTGGTTTCTTAAGATGGAATCTACACCTGATAAAGATGCTATGAATATTGTTGAACTGGCAACAAAAGATTTAGACTATTACATAAACTTATTTAATGAAGCAGAAGCAGAGGCAGTGTTTAAGAAGACTGACTTCATTTAGAAGTTCTACCATGTGTAAAATGCCATGAAATAGCATCATAAGCTACAGATACATTTTTCTGAAAGGAAGACTAAATTGATGTGGCCAACTTCCTTGTTGTCCTATTCTAACAAATTGCCACAGCCACCCCAACTTACAGCAACCACCCTTCTGGTCAGACAGCAGCCATCAACATCAAAGCAAGACCTCCCACCAGCGAAAAGTATCACTAGTTGAAGGCTCAGATGATCTTGTTAACATACTTTAGCAATAAAGCATTTTTCAATTAAAGTATGTACATTTAATTAATACATTAATAGCAGTAAAGATACTGCTATTGTACACTTAACAGACTACAGTATAGTGTAAACATAACATTTATATGCACTGATAAACGAAAATATTTGTGTGACTCTCTTTATGGTGATATTAACTTTATTCTGGTGTTCTGGAACCAAAGCAGCAGTATTTTGGAGATAGGCCTTTTTGAACCAATTCATCCCAATTTCTCAATCAGCCCACCTTTCAAATTTGTGAATCATCCTGAACCTAATCTTTTATCTTCCCCTACCCCAGGAGGTATGCTAAGGCTTTTAACCCTCTATGCAAACTTAAAGCATTCTTTTTATAAATGTTTCTGATGTCTCTGTACCAAATGAATGACCTACATTCACCAAGTTTATATTCTCTACCTGAATGTATATCTTTATTTTGGAAGGGTTGGAGTTAGCTATTTGCTAACAATTACTCTCACTACAAAGGCATTTAATCAATAAATGTTATTAACCTGCTAGTACAATCAGAATATTGTTGGAGCTGAATAAAATTATTCTTGCTTTCAAGGTTATTACAATCTAATAGGTGGAAAAAACACATGGAAATAATATTAATAGCATCATGAATTACATATGCATGAATTGCTAGAAATTAGAACAAGATGAAATTCTTCTGATTAGAATGATCCAGAAAGCTTAATAGAGGGGTGACATCAGTGCTGGGTGTTGGTGGTAGGGTATGATTTTAATATGTCAAAATGGGGAATTAGCTGTGCTATGTCATATTGTATTTTATATGTACAATATAAATATAAATATGTCATATTGTACATTATCTAAATGTACATAAAACTAGTTTCACAAATTATCATGTATTCAATTTGAAAAACATCTTGTAACTTAAAACATATTTTCATAGGAACATAAGAAATATAAAATTATAGGCCTAGCATAAATTTGTGATTATTTATGTATTAAATAATTCCCAATTTTACAAAATATTGGCCTCCAGTCCTTAAATAATAATCCATTACAGGATAAATATATCATTAAAAAATCTAGGTAGCATAAAGTTCTAGTTATTTTAACATCTATATTAAGAAATATATGCAAATTATAAAATGAGCTTTATAAGAACTTTTCTGACATCACAAAACTTATCACATGAAGTAGCTTTTCTTATACTTGAGGTTTTATTTCCTTAAATATACTTAGAAATACAAAACAATGCATCTGTTCTTTGAACTGAATTTGAAGCAAAAAATTAAGAAAATGATATTGTTGCCTAGGTTGATATTAATATTAGTAATTCGCAAAATCACATTAACTAGAGATTAGGGTGGTTGGAAGTAGTGTCACTATTCTTTCGTATCCCATCTGTAATTCACGGTTTTTGAACACATGCTTAGAATTCACAGTAGTGATGAGACTTACAAACCTAGCTTACTATGATTGATGACAGCAGAGTTAAGCAAACTTAAACAACTGAGAGGAAGGATATTTTTGTCACAGGGATGGTAAGAAAAGGTTTGGTTGTTGCCATTGCTAATGTTTACTCTAGTTCTCTTTTTAGATGACCTACCACAGTGTCCTGAGAAGCCAAAATGGGATAATTGGGGTCTAATGGAAGGCCAACTTAGTAAGACAGAGGTCTATCTAAAGGGTCTCAAATGAGGGTATTAGGGATGTCAACACCAGGCTGGAAACATATTCCAGGCAGTGATTAGGCGGTCTCTTCTTGGAAGTGAATATAAACTGGCATTAGATTCAGGCTTGACAGTGAAATATGTGGAGCCTTCTGACTCAACATGCAGCACATATTGTTTATTTCCTGTTGCTGTGGAGAAAAAAAAAAATGCACCTAGTCAACTCCTCTCCAGTGTGTTCACAACTATATGCCAGTGTTTCCAGGAAGCATTAGATAAGAGTGGGAGGTGGTGAGGCAAACATCTATAGTGTCACACTGTCTTTAAGCCAATTTTAGAGATTGCATGACTCCTGAATCATCATAGCTCAACAGCACGGAGCATTCACTTTGTCAGGGCTATATTCTAAGTGCTTTACATTTACTAACCCACTTAGTTCTCATAACACTTTATAAAATAAATAATACTAATATCCCCATTTTACAGATAAAAAAAATGAAGACATAGAGCAATTAACAAAATTGGCCAAAGTTACACAGTTAAAATGTAATATGACTAGAATTCAAATCAGGCACTTTTGCTCTAGAAAGAAGAGCAAAGGGAAGTAATATATGTTTAGTATTCTCAGACTGGAGGAAAGATATGCAAAAATAATATAATAAATTAAAAGCAATACCTGTTATATGTCTACTATACTAGCTTTCACTCACCTGGATGGGATTAATCAGTATCTACAATTAATTTTGTGCAAATGTCATCATTGTTATCTCATGACATTTTCAAATTTCCTAAAACAACCTCTCATATCAAAAGTAATGTTTTTAAACCAAACTTTATTATTTGTATTAACATATAAGTATCTGTTTATAAAATCAAGTATAATAATTAAATATACACAGAACTATTGAATAAAGAACAAATGTAAGGCACGAAGCTACAGATTTTTAAACTTAAATCCTAAAAATTTAGTCTAATTCTCAAAGTTTACAAATGACAAACGGAAAGGTAATCTTGTTGGTAGTCAGATAAACTCTTTAATAGCTGACTCAGATCAGTATTTTTTCCTTTATACCAAGCTGTAGGTACAAAGTCTTATTTTTCCTACAGTCATCATCAAGTTCTAGATTGTAAACTGCCTCATAAATTGCACCTCACCAACACAGCTCAAGGCCAATCTCCATGCCCTGTCTCTTGAGACACACAGTAAATGAACCTCTTCTCCTTTTCCCTTTGGTCATATTTTCGTCTCCTGCAAGTATCTACCATGGTGCCACAAAGATCCTAATACTTAAAAAACAAAGAGTGAAATTATCAAGGAGAGAATATAGTAGTAGTGAGAGCTTACAAAAATTAAAAAGAGCCAAACAAAAAAGTGAATAAGTGCTGAATTATAATTGGGTTTTTAATTGTTAACATTTCCATCTAAGGTTTAGATATTAGATGCAGAAATATTTATATATTTTCATACTTTGGAGGAAGGGAAGGTATAGCACATCAAGCTGAGTAATAAATTAAAAGTAATAAGTAATCTCTAAAATACACATCTATATAAAAAGAGAGAAAAAGAAAAGATGATGGTCTTTGTTTTCTGTTTCTGTTTTTTAAGCAGTGCAACAATGGAATAGATTATGTGAGAATTCCTCTTCCTGGTAAAAGACTGATTTATAGGAGATGATAAACCTTTACATGTTGACATGTTAACTCCTTTCAGATGCTCAAAGTGTCAAAATACGCCTGCCATTTAGATGTAATATCCTCCCACCACATTCCTCTGGCATATTAATTGAAAGATACAGACTTGAGTCGCCTATTCAAAGCCACAGTCCTGCTGAGAACTTCAAGGATTCAATCTATTCAGAAGGCTGAATATATTGCCCTGAAAGGTTCCTATGTCTTACTCCCTGGAACTAGGAAAATATTAGATTACATGGCAAAAGGAAATTAAGGCTGTTGAGGTAATTATGGTTGAAAATCAACAGGCCTTAAAATAGGTAGATTACCTTGGATTGTCCATAAGGGCCCAGTGTAGTCACGAAGGACCTTAAATGTGAACAAGGTAGGCAGAAGAGGAGAATCAGAAGAGCTGTGACTAGAATTAGATCAGAGTGATTCAAAGTGAGGAGAATTTAAAATTATCCTGGGGGTCACAAGCCAAGGAATGCGGTGGCCTCTAGTACCTGGAAAAGGCAATGAAACAACTCCACCACTGCAGATTCCGGAAAAAAAATGCAACCTGCCTACATCTTGACTTAACCCAGTAAGAACCATATCAGACTTCTGATCTACAGAGCTATAAGATTTGTTATTTTTTGTTTTTTTTTATTATACTTTAAGTTTTAGGGTACATGTGAACAACGTGCAGGTTTGTTACATATGTATACATGTGCCATGTAGGTGTGCTGCACCCATTAACTTGTCATTTAATATTAGGTATATCTCCTAAAGCTATCCCTCTCCCCTCCCCCCACCCCACAACAGGCCCCGGTGTGTGATGTTCCTCTTCCTGTGGCCATGTGTTCTCATAGTTCAATACCCACCCATGAGTGAGAACATGTGGTGTTTGGTTTTTTGTCCTTGCGATAGTTTGCTGAGAATGACGGCTTCCAGCTTCATCCATGTCCCTACAAAGGACATGAACTCATCATTTTTTATGACTGCGTAGTATTCCATGGTGTATATGTGCCACATTTTCTTAATCCAGTCTATCATTGTTGGACATTTGAGTGGGTTCCAAGTCTTTGCTATTGTGAATAGTGCCGCAGAAAACATATGTGTGCATGTGTCTTTATAGCAGCATGTTTTATAACCCTCTGGGTATCTACCCAGTAATGGGATGGCTGGGTCAAATGGTATTTCCAGTTCTAGATCCCTGAGGAATCGCCACACTGACTTCCACAATGGTAGAACTAGTTTACAGTCCCACCAACAGTGTAAAAGTGTTCCTATTTCTCTACCTCCTCTCCAGCACCTGTTGTTTCCTGACTTTTTAATGATTGCCATTCTAACTGGTGTGAGATGGTATCTCATTGTGGTTTTGATTTGCATTTCTCTGATGACCAGTGATGATGAGCATTTGTTCATGTGTCTTTTGGTTGAGAAGTGTCTGTTTGTATCCTTAGCCCACGTTTTGATGGGGTTGTTTGTTTTTTTCTTGTAAATTTGTTTGAGTTCATTGTAGATTCTGGATATTAGCCCTTTGTCAGATGAGTAGATTGAAAAAATTTTTTCCCATTTTGTAGGTTGCCTGTTCACTCTGATGGTAGTTTCTTTTGCTGTGCAGAAGCTCTTTAGTTTAATGAGATCCCATTTGTCAATTTTGGCTTTTGTTGCAATTGCTTTTGGTGTTTTAGACATGAAGTGCTTGCCCATGCCTATGTCCTGAATGGTATTGCCTAGGTTTTCTTCTAGGGTTTTCATGGTATTAGGTCTAACATTTAAGTCTTTAATCCATCTTGAATTAATTTTTGTATAAGGTGTAAGGAAGGGATCCAGTTTCAGCTTTCTACATATGACTATCCAGTTTTCCCAGCACCATTTATTAAATAGGGAATCCTTTCCGCATTTCTTGTTTTTGTCAGGTTTGTCAAAGATCAGATAGTTGTAGATATGCAGCATTATTTCTGAGGGCTCTGTTCTGTTCCATTGGTCTATATCTCTGTTTTGGTACCAGTACCATGGTGCTTTGGTTACTGAAGCCTTATAGTATAGTTTGATGTCAGGTGGCGTGAAGCCTCCAGCTTTGTTCTTTTGGCTTAGGATTGACCTGGCAATGCCGGCTATTTTTTGGTTCCATATGAACTTTAAAGTAGATTTTTCCAATTCTGTGAAGAAAGTCATTGGTAGCTTGGTGGGGATGGCATTGAATCTAGAAATTACCTTGGGCAGTATGGCCATTTTCATGGTATTGATTCTTCTTACCCATCAGCATGGAATGTTCTTCCATTTGTTTGTATCCTCTTTTATTTCATTGAGCAGTGTTTTGTAGTTCTCCTTGAAGAAGTCCTTCACATCCCTTGTCAGTTGTATTCCTAGGTATTTTATTCTCTTTGAAGAAATTGTGAATGGGAGTTCACTCATGATTTGGCTCTCTGTTCATCTGTTATTGGTGTATAAGAATGCTTGTGATTTTTGTACATTGATTTTGTATCCTGAGACTTTGCTGAAGTTGCTTATCAGCTTAAGTAGATTTTGGGCTGAGATGATGGGGTTTTCTAGATATATAATCATGTCATCTGCAAAAAGGGACAATTTGACTTCCTCTTTTCCTAATTGAATACCCTTTATTTCCTTCTCCTGCCTGATTGCCCTGGCCAGAACTTCCAACACTATGTTGAATAGGAGTGGTGAGAGAGGGCATTCCTGTCTTGTGGCAGTTTTCAAAGGGAATGCTTCCAGTTTTTGCCCACTCAGTATGATATTGGCTTTGGGTTTCTCATAAATAGCTCTTATTATTTTGAGATACGTCCCATCAATACCTAATTTATTGAGAGTTTTTAGCATGAAGGGTTGTTGAATTTTGTCAAAGGCCTTTTCTGCATCTATTGAGACAATCATGTGGTTTTTGTCTTTGGTTCTGTTCATATACTGGATTACATTTATTGATTTGTGTACGTTGAACCAGCCTTGCATCCCAGGGATGAAGCCCACCTGATCATGGTGGATGAGCTTTTTGATGTGCTATTGGATTTGGTTTGCCAGTATTTTATTGAGGATTTTTGCATCACTGTTCATCAGGGATATTGGTCTAAAATTCTCTTTTTTTTGTTGTGTCTCTGCCAGGCTTTGGTATCAGGATGATGCTGGCCTCATAAAATGAGTTAAGGAGGATTCCCTCTTTGTCTATTTATTGGAATAGTTTCAGAAGGAATGGTACCAGCTCCTCCTTGTACCTCTGGTAGAATTCGGCTGTGAATCCATCTGGTCCCAGACTTTTTTTGGTTGGTAAGCTATTAATTATTGCCTCAATTTCAGAGCCTGTCATTGGTCTTTTCAGAGATTCAACTTCTTGCTGGTTTAGTCTTGGGAGGATGTATGTGTCAAGGAATTTATCCATTTCTTCTAGATTTTCTAGTTTCTTTGCGTAGAGGTGTTTATATTATTCTCTGATGGTAGCTTGTTTTTCTGTGAGATCAGTGGTGACATCCTCTTCATTATTTTTTATTGCATCTATTTGATTCTTCTCTCTTTTCTTCTTTATTAGTCTTGATAGCGGTCCATCAATTTTGTTGTTCTTTTCAAAAAACCAGTTCCTGGATTGATTGATTTTTTGAAGGGTTTTTTGTGTCTCTATTTTCTTCAGTTCTGCTCTGATCTTAGTTATTTCTTGCCTTCTACTAGCTTTTGAATGTGTTTGCTCTTGCTTCTCTAGTTCTTTTAATTGTGATGTTAGGGTGTCAATTTTAGATGTTTCCTGCTTTCTCTTGTGGGCATTTAGTGCTATAAATTTCCCTCTACATACTGCTTTGAATGTGTCCCAGAGATTCTGGTATGTTGTGTCTTTGTTCTCATTGGTTTCAAAGAACATCTTTATTTCTGACTTCATTTCGTTATGTACCCAGCAGTCATTCAGGAACAAGTTGTTCAGTTTCCATGTAGTTGGCAGTTTTGAGTGAGTTTCTTAATCCTGAGTTCTAGTTTGATTGCAAAATCTGTGGTCTGAGAGACAGTTTGTTATAATTTCTGTTCTTTTACATTTGCTGAGGAGTGCTTTACTTCCAACTATGTGGTCAATTTTGGAATAGGTGTGGTGTGGTGCTAAAAAGAATGTATATTCTGTTGATTTGGGGTGGAGAGTTCTGGAGATGTCTATTAGGTCTGCTTTGTGCAGAGCTGAGTTCAATTCCTAAGTATCCTTGTTAACTTTCTGTCTCGTTGTTCTGTCTAATGTTGACCGTGGGGTGTTAAAGCCTCCCATTATTATTGTGTGGGAGTCTAAGTCTCCTTGTAAGTCTCTAAGGACTTGTTTTATGAATCTGGGTGCTCCTGTATTGGGTGCATATATATTTAGGATAGTTAGCTCTTCTTGTTGAATTGATCCCTTTACAATTATGTAATGGCCTTCTTTGTCTCTTTTGATCTTTGTTGGTTTAAAGTCTGTTTTATCAGAGACTAGGATTGCAATCCCTGCCTTTTTTTGTTTTCCATCTGCTTGGTAGATCTTCCTCCATCCCTTTATTTTGAGCCTATGTGTGTCTCTGCATGTGAGATTGGTTTCCTGAACACAGCACACTGATGGGTCTTGACTCTTTATCCAATTTGCCAGTCTGTGTCTTTTAATTGGAGCATTTAGCCCATTTATATTTAAGGTTAATATTGTTCTGTGTGAATTTGATCCTGTCATTATGATGTTAGCTGGTTATTTTGCTCGTTAGTTGATGCAGTTTCTTCCTAGCCTCGATAGTCTTTACAATTTGGCATGTTTTTGCAGTGGCTGGTACCAGTTGTTCCTTTCCATGTTCAGTGCTTCCTTCAGGAGCTCTTGTAGGGCAGGCCTGGTGGTGACAAAATCTCTCAGCATTTGCTTGTCTGTAAAGGATTTTATTTCTCCTTCACTTACGAAGCTTAGTTTCGCTGGATATGAAATTCTGGGTTGAAAATTCTTTTCTTTAAGAATGTTGAATATTGGCCCCCACTCTCTTCTGGCTTGTAGGGTTTCTGTCGAGAGATCAGCTGTTAGTCTGATGGGCTTCCCTTTGTGGGTAACCCGACATTTCTCTCTGGCAGTCCTTAACATTTTTCCTTCATTTCAACTTTGGTGAATCTGACAATTATGTGTCTTGGAGTTGTTCTTCTCGAGGAGTATCGTTGGGGCGTTCTCTGCATTTCCTGAATTTGAATGTTGGCCTGCCTTGCTAGGTTTGGGTAGTTCTCCTGGATTATATCCTGCAGAGTGTTTTCCAACTTGGTTGCATTCTCTCCGTCAGTTTCAGGTACACCAATCATACATAGATTTGGTCTTTTCACATAGTCCCATATTTCTTGGAGGCTTTGTTCATTTCTTTTTATTCTTTTTTCTCTAAACTTCTCTTCTCACTTCATTTCATTCATTTGATCTTCCATCACTGATACCCTTTCTTCCAGTTGATCAAATCGGCTACTGAGGCTTGTGCCTTAGTCCCGTAGTTCTCATGCCATGGTTTTCAGCTCCATCAGGTCCTTTAAGGACTTCCATGCATTGATTATTCTAGTTAGCCATTTGTCTCTTTTTTTTCAAGGTTTTTCACTTCTTTGCCATGGGTTCAAACTTCCTCCTGTAGCTCAGAGTAGTTTGATAGTCTGAAGCCTTCTCTCAGCTCGTCAAAGGCATTCTCCGTCCAGCTTTGTTCCACCACTGGTGAGTAGCTGCGTTCCTTTGGAGGAGGAGAGGCGCTCTGATTTTTAGAGTTTCCAGTTTTTCTGCTCTGTTTTTTCCCCATCTTTGTGGTTTTATCTACCTGTGGTCTTTGATGATGGTGATGTACCGATGGGGTTTTGGTGTCGATGTCCTTTCTGTTTGTTAGTTTTCCTTCTAACAGTCAGGACCCTCAGCTACAGGTCTGTTGGAGTTTGCTGGAGGTCCACTCCAGACCCTGTTTGCCTGGGTATCAGCAGTGGAGGCTGCAGAACAGCGGATATTGGTGAACAGCACATGTTGCTGCCTGATCGTTCCTCTGGAAGTTTTGTCTCAGAGGAGTACCCGGCCATGTGAGGTGTCAGTCTGCCCCTACTGGGGGGTGCCTCCCAGTTAGGCTACTCAGGGGTCAGGGACCCACTTGAGGAGGGAGTCTGTCCATCCTCAGATCTTCAGCTGCGTGCTGGGAGAACCACTACTGTCTTCAAAGCTGTCAGACAGGGACATTTAAGTCTGCAGAGGTTTCTGCTGCCTTTTGTTTGGCTATGCTCTGCCGCCAGAGGTGGAGTCTACAGAGGCAGGCAGGCCTCCTTGAGCTGCGGTGGGCTCCACACAGTTCGAGTTTCCTGGCCACTTTGTTTATCTACTCAAGCCTCGGCAATGGTGGGCACCCATCCCTCAGCCTCGCTGCTGCCTTGCAGTTTGATCTTAAACTGCTGTGCTAGCAATGAGTGAGGCTCTGTGGTGTAGGACCCTCTGAGCCAGGCGCAGGATATAATCTCCTGGTGTGCCATTTGCTAAGACCATTGGAAAAGTGCAGTATTAGGGTGGGAGTGACCTGATTTTCCAGGTGCCATCTGTCACCCCTTTCTTTGACTAGGAAAGGGAATTCCCTGACCCCTTGCACTTCCCGGGTGAGGTGATGCCTCACCCTACTTCGGCTCACGCTGAGTGCACTGCACCTACTGTCCTGCACACAGTGTCTGTCACTCCCCAGTGAGATGAACCCGGTACCTCAGTTGGAAATGCAGAAATCACTCGTCTTCTGTGTCGCTCAGGCTGGGAGGTGTAGACTGCAGCTGTTCCTATTCGGCCATCTTGGCTTCTCCCTCCTACTGTTGTTTTAAGCCACTAAATTTGTGGCAATCTGTTGCAGCAGCAATAGAAAACGAATATACAAGCCTAGCATCATCATTTAGTCTCTTAGCACCATTATTTAGTCTCTTAGCACCAGAGACTAAATTAATAAATATTTGTGATTCCCCAAGTTTATGTGGTTTTGCTGTATGTAATAGACTATCTTAATAAACCTTTTGAAATACTCCTATGTTTTAAAAATCAATTCCAGAGTCAAAAAATATGCACCTCAATTCTGTGGGCCATCACTAACCAAGGTTGGCTATAATCATTCCATTATATCTTTAAGACTACATAACCAAGTCATTTTCAAACCTGTCAGATCAATGCTTCTAAAAAAGTCAGGAAACAACCGGTGCTGGAGAGGATGTGGAGAACAAGGAACACTTTTACACTGTTGGCGGGACTGTAAACTAGTTCAACCATTGTGGAAGACAGTGTGGCAATTCCCCAAGGATCTAGAACTAGAAATACCATTTGACCCAGCCATCCCATTACTGGGTATATACCCAAAGGATTATAAATCATGCTGCCATAAAGACACATGCACATGTATGTTTATTGCGGCACTCTTCACAATAGCAAAGACTTGGAACCAACCCAAATGTCCATCAATGATAGACTGGATTAAGAAAATGTGGCACATATACACCATGGAATACTATGCAGCCATAAAAAAGGATGAGTTTATGTCCTTCGTAGAGACATGGATGAAGCTGGAAACCATCATTCTCAGCAAACTATCGCAAGGGCAAAAAACCAAACACTGCATGTTCTCACTCATAGGTGGGAATTAAACAATGAGATCGCTTGGACACAGGAAGAGGAACATCACACACCGGGGCCTGTTGTGGGGTGGGGGGAGTGGGGAGGGATAGCATTAGGAGATATACCTAATGTAAATGACGAGTTAATGGGTGCAGCACACCAACATGGCACATGTATACATATGTAACAAACCTGCACGTTGTGCACATGTACCCTAGAACTTAAAGTATAATAAAAAAAGAAAGAAATATTAACACCATCATTATTAATTAAAATTAAGGACACAGAATATATGTCATTAACTGAATACTTGTGCCTACTAAATTTCATACACTGAAATTTAATCCCCAGTGAAATAGAATTTGGAGGTGGGACCTTTAGGATGCAATTAGTTCATGAGGTTTGAGCTTTCCCAAGTAGGATTAATGCCCTTATTAATGAGGTCACAGAGAGCTCTCTTTCTCTTTCTCTTTCTTTTATATGAGAATGCAGATAAAAGATGGCAGTCTACAACCCAGAAAAGGGCCCTCATCAGAACCTGACCATGAAGGCACCCTGATCTCAGACATCAAATCTTCGGAATTGTGAGAAATTCCGTTTCTGTTGTTTATGTGCCACCGAAGTACCAACATTACTTTTCTTTATACCAAGTTGCTATAGTATCTTGAACTGAGACAATATAAAACTTACCTATACACACAAATTCAAAAAATATATAATCCCCAATAGATAAGATAAATAGCAGGTAAGTAGAGATACTAGAATAATGCACATTTATATTCCGGCAAGACTACACTAGAAGACGCAATGAATTAACAAGTTTGTCCCCATAGGTAGAATCACAGTGAGTAGTACCTCAGACTAAAACAGTTATGTTGCATTGGCCACTCGAATACTGAGAATGGAGTGGATATTGTGTAATTTTGAACAACACTTGTTTAAATTCCAAACAAAATGTTATAGAATCTCATCATTTGTGCAGCAATTCCTTTACTTCAAAATGCTGTGTATGTCAAATCCTAGGTAATCTTTACTTGTGCAGCACTGCCTAAGTTGCAGGATAGCTAGAATTCCTGATCCCCTCCTCTAAATGCCGACACCCTACTCACCTCCTGCCCCACCAGGCATTATGATAATTTTAAAAGACCCAGAAATCCCTTTACAAACTCTTCATCTTTTAACTACTACTAACTCATCCTTCAAGTGAGGAATCACCCCCTCCAGGAGGACTTCACCGACTACTCACCAGGCTAGATGAGGCCTTCATACCTGTCAGCATCCAGAAACCTCTGCTTTTCTCTATTACTGCTAATAGTAATGAATAAGAATGTCATATAAGCAATGACTAACATTACCCTGAAAGTTTACCACTTGCTGGGCATGCTGAGCTCTCCTGTGAATTATCTCATTTATCTCATGCCTGATAAAAATATTTTGGTTATAACAGTTAGACAAGGCAGTAGCTTGAAAGACAGTTTATGTGCAGAAAGAAGAGATTATGATTTTGTTTTGTTTTATTTTATTTTATTTTAAGGTAGAGGAAATCAAGCTGTGTGTATGTAAAGACAAGACAACAGTGGTTCTGAGAGAGAGCTTTATGTTACAGAAAGAAAATAAATTCCTAGAAAAGATAAAAGAGAGAGGGTAACCTTAAACCAAAAGAAGATTCCCTCTCTAGTGTAAGAGCAGCAATTGGAGGCAGACTATAAGAATCAGCCTCAGAAGCTGTTTTCAGCATAATACACTGTGTGAGTAGGTGTGATTGAAGGAGAAGGAGCAATGGGTGTCAGTAAAAGAGAATATGATTAAAAAATCAGTTGTGGGGTTTGCAGCAGTAGGGAAGAAATAATGTGATATAGGGGCTAGAAAACTGACTGTAAAAGGAGGATTCCAGGTTTGAAGTCTTACATAGAGAAAAAGATCAGGTTTAGCGGGTCAAGTTTAGAGTTGTATGAGATGGCTGAAGCCATTAGTGCAGGTGTAGCTTTTGGGGGTGATAAGTAAAGGTCATGGCTCATGTGTGGAGAATTGACTGTGTTAAGGTCTTTGTTATGAAAGAGGTACAGGCAATTAGGGCTTTTGCATTTTGGTTGATTGTGAACAAAATTATGACCAATGATCATAAATAGAATGAATAGGAGATGGTAGAACATAAATTTTAAACTCCAAAAGAGTAAAGTTTGGCTTGTCCTATATGTGCTTTCTAGAGTGTTCCATAATTCCATGTGAATGGCAATAGATGTTTTTAATGGCCAATAGTAATATTTCAATAGATGCCAGCATTTCATTTAGTAATTTTTATTTATCTGATGGTCACAAGAATCAATAACTGGAAGAGAACATTGCTTAATAGTTAAGTTCCTTTAATAATGTGACAGTTAGACAAGTTGTCTAAAGGTGACATCTCCCTGATCTATAAATTTTCAGGCTCATGGGAACTTTGGGCATATCTTTTGATACACTGCAGCTTCCTTATCCTTGACACTACCTAGTCTATTCAGAAAATGTCAATCAGTCATTAAGGCAAGATATCAACTGGATGACTATGATAATTACTCCACTTATACATATTTTTCCTTTCAATTTTCAGGTATAGATGCAAAAATTTATTGTACTGGCTTACTTTTTCAGACTCTAAAATTCTAAATCTCAGCATAGTGTCTGTAGTTTCAGTTATATTCTAAATGAATTGTTTATTTAATGCTAGTTAATTTCCAACCACTTTTATCACATCTCTGGTTAAAAGTCCATTCCATAAAATACATTAGCTAAATTTCCTTTCGTATTAAGTAGAATAATACATCAGGAAAACAGTCCAAAAATCTTTCATAGACTTTTTAAAGACTAATTCTAGGTTCATAGCAATATTGAGCAGAAAACACAGAGATTTCCCATCTACCCACTGCCCTCACACACACATAGCTCTCTCCATCATCAACATCCTATACTGCAGTGGAATGTTTGTGAGGTTATCAATTGTTTATTTCATAGATTGTGGCTTTGGTGTAGTTACAATTGATGAATCTACATTGACACTTTGTTATTACCCAAAGTCCATGGTTTACATTAGGGGTCACTCTTGTACCTTCTATGGGTTTGGACAAGTGTATAATGACCCCTTTAGTATTATACAGAGTAGTTTCCTGCCCTAATAATCATCTATGCTCTGCCTATTCATCCCTCCCTCCCACAAACCTGTGGAAACCACTGATCTTTTTACTGTCTCCATAGTTTCACCTTTCCAGAATGTCATATAGTTGGAATCACAAGGTATGTAGCCTTTTCAGATTGGCTTCTTTCACTAAGTAATATGCATTTACTCTTCCTCCATACATATTCATGGCTTGATAGCTAGTTACATTTTATTGGTTGGTTGGTTTGTTTTTCACAGATAAGGTCTTGCTCTGTCACCCAGGCTGGAGTGCAGTGGCACAATCATAGCTCACTGCAGCCCCAAACGCCTGGGCTCAAACAATCCTCCCACCTCAGTCTCTCGAGCAACTGGGACTACAGGCATGTGCCCCCATGACTGGCTAATTTTTTTTTTCTTTTAATTAGTAGAGATGGGGCTAGCTTCAAGCAATCCTCCCACCTTGGCCTCTCAAAGCACTGAGATTGCAGGCATGATTCACTGTGTTTGGCCTAGTTTCTTTTTAGTGCTGAATAATATTCCATTGTCTGGATCAATCAGTTTATTTATCCATTCACCTACTGAAGGACATTCTATTTCCTTCCAAGTTTTGGCAGTTATGAATATAGCTGTTATAAACATTTGTGTGCAGATTTTTGCACTAATGTAAGTTTTTAATTCTTTCGGGTAAATACCAAGGGATATGATTGCTGGATCCTTTGGAAAGAATGTTTAGTCTTTTAAGGAACTGCTTGTTGTCTTCCAAAGTGGCTGTGCCATTTTGCATTCCTACCAGCAATGAATGAGAGTTCCTGTTGCTCTGCATCCTCATCAGCATCTGATGCTGTCAGTGTTCTAGATTTTTGGTCATTCTCATAGATGTATAGTGGTATCTCACTGCTGTTTTAGTTTGCATTTCCCTGAGGACTTATGACATGAAGCATCTTTTTCATATGCTTATTTGCTCTCTGTACATCTTTTTGTTGAAGTGTTTGTTAAGGTCTTTGGCCCATTTTTAAAATCAGATTAAAGCAAAGACTTTCTTATTGTTGAGTACATTGTATATTATTCTTGATATATTTTGGATAACAGGCCTCTATCAGATATATCTTTTGATGCATTTCTTTCAGTCTCTGACTTGTCTTCTCATTCTCTTATTCTCTTGACATTGTCTTCCATAGAGCAGAAGTTTTAAATTTTAATGAAGTGCAGGTTATCATTTGTTTATTTCATAGACTGTGCCTTTGGTGTGGTATCTAAAGAGTATCACTGAATCCAAGATTATCTAGGTTTTCTCCTATGTTTTCTTCTAGGACTTTTATAGTTTTGTATTTTACATTTAGCTCCATGATCCACTTTGAGTTAATTTTCATGAAGAGTGTAAAATCTGTGTCTAGATATATATATATTTTTTTTTTGCCACATGGATATCCATTTGTTCCAGCACCATTTGTTGAAAAGATTATTTTTTCTCCATTGTGTTACCTATACTCCTTTGTCAAAACTTACTTGACTCTATTTATGTAGGTCTATTTCTGGGCTCTGTATTCTACCAGATTGATCTATTTCTGTCTTCTTTGGCCACTACCATACTGTATTAACTACCTTAGCTTTATAGTAAGTTTTGAAGTCAGTTAGTGTTAGTCCTCTAATGAATTGTTTTAAATATTGGAAATCTTAAAGTGTGCGGAATTCATAATGGAAATAAACCAAGAATAAAGGAATCTTTAAGTGTATGTGTAAATGATTAGATATTTGGAGAATGCGACTAACCATGGAACACTAATAGGGAGCTCATTATTTAATTGGCTTTTAATATTAGCATAATATTTTATTTTTAATTGGAACTATAAGTATATTAGAGAAAGAAAACAAATAATAGATGATACTAATTAGCTAGTGATTTTCTATTAATTTGTGTATTATCATATTTATACATTTCTAGGCCTTTTCTGAATCTTATTTCATTATATCATATGTTCTTTTTTTTATTTTTTTATTATTATTATACTTTAAGTTTTAGGGTAAATGTGCACAATGTGCAGGTTAGTTACATATGTACACATATGCCATACTGGTGTGCTGCACCCATGAACTTGCCATTTAGCATTAGGTGTATATCCTAATGCTATTCCTCCCCGCCTCCCCCTACACCACAACAGTACCCAGAGTGTCACGTTCCCCTTCCTGTGTCCATGTGTTCTCATTGTTCAATTCCCATCTATGAGTGAGAACATGCGGTGTTTGGTTTTTTGTCCTTGTGATAGTTTACTGAGAACGATCATTTCCAATTTCATCCATGTCCCTACAAAGGACATGAACTCATAATTTTTTATGGCTGCATAGTATTCCATGGTGTATATGTGCCACATTTTCTTAATCCAGCCTATCATTGTTGGACATTTGGGTTGGTTCCAAATCTTTGCTATTGTGAAGAGTGCCACAATAAACATGCGTGTGCATGTGTCTTTATAGCAGCATGATTTATAGTCCTTTGGGTATATACCCAGTAATGGGATGGCTGGGTCAAATGGTATTTCTAGTTCTAGATCCCTGAGGAATCGCCACACTGACTTCCACAATGGTTGAACTAGTTTACAGTCCCACCAACAGTGTAAAAGTGTTCCTATTTCTCCACATCCTCTCTAGCACCTGTTGTTTCCTGACTTTTTAATGATTGTCATTCCACTGGTGTGAGATGGTATCTCATTGTGGTTTTGATTTGCATTTCTCTGATGGCCAGTGATGATGAGCATTTTTTCATGTGTCTTTTGGCTACATAAATGTCTTCTTTTGAGAAGTGTCTGTTCATATCCTTTGCCCACTTTTTGATGGGGTTTTTTTTTTTTTCTTGTAAATTTGATGGAGTTCATTGTAGATTCTGGATATTAGCCCTTTGTCAGATGAGTAGGTTGTGAAAATTTTCTCCCATTTTATAGGTTGCCTGTTCACTCTGATGGTAGTTTCTTTTGCTGTGCAGAAGCTCTTTAGTTGAATTAGATCCCATTTGTCAATTTTGGCTTTTGTTGCAATTGCTTTTGGTGTATTAGACATGGAGTCCTTGCCCATGCCTATGGCCTGAATGGTAATGCCTAGGTTTTCTTCTAGGGTTTTTATGGTTTTAGGTCTAATGTTTAAGTCTTTAATCCATCTTGAATTAATTTTTGTATAAGGTGTAAGGAAGGGATTCGTTTCAGCTTTCTACATATGGCTAGCCAGTTTTCCCAGCATCATTTATTTAATAGGGAATCCTTTCCCCATTGCTTGTTTTTCTCAGGTTTGCCAAAGATCAGATAGTTGTAGATATGTGGCGTTATTTCTGAGGGCTCTGTTCTGTTCCATTGGTCTATATCTGTGTTTTGGTACCAGTACCATGCTGTTTTGGTTATTGTAGCCTTGTAGTATAGTTTGAAGTCAGGTAGCGTGATGCTTCCAGCTTTGTTCTTTTGGCTTAGGATTGACTTGGGGATATGGGCTCTTTTTTGGTTCCATATGAACTTTAAGGTAGTTTTTTCCAATTCTGTGAAGAAAGTCATTGGTAGCTTGATGGGGATGGCATTGAATCTAGAAATTACCTTGGGCAGTATGGCCATTTTCATGATATTGATTCTTCCTACCCATCAGCATGGAATGTTCTTCCATTTGTTTGTATCCTCTTTTATTTCATTGAGCAGTGGTTTGTAGTTCTCCTTGAAGAGGTCCTTCATGTCCCTTGTAAGTTGGATTCCTAAGTATTTTATTCTCTTTGAAGCAACTGTGAATGGGAGTTCACTCATGATTTCGCTCTCTGTTTGTCTGTTATTGGTGTATAAGAATGCTTGTGATTTTTGTACATTGATTTTGTATCCTGAGACTTTGCTGAAGTTGCTTATCAGCTAAAGGAGATTTTGGGCTGAGATGATGGAGTTTTCTAGGTATACAGTCATGTAATCTGCAAACAGGGACAATTTGTCTTCCTCTTTTCCTAATTGAATACCCTTTATTTCCTTCTCCTGCCTGATTGCCCTGGCCAGAACTTCCAACACTGTTGAATAGGAGTGGTGAGAGAGGGCATCCCTGTCTTGTGCCAGTTTTCAAAGGGAAGGCTTCCAGTTTTTGCCCATTCAGTATGATATTGGCTTTGGGTTTCTCATAGATAGCTCTTATTATTTTGAGATCCGTCCCATCAATACCTAATTTATTGAGAGTTTTTAGCATGAAGGGTTCTTGAATTTTGTCAAAGGCCTTTTCCGCATCTATTGAGATAATCATGTGGTTTTTGTCTTTGGTTCTGTTTATATGCTGGATTACATTTATTGATTTGCGTATATTGAACCAGCCTTGCATCCCAGGGATGAAGCCCACTTGATCATGGTGGATAAGCTTTTTGATGTGCTGCTGGATTCGGTTTGCCAGTATTTTATTGAGGATTTTTGCATCAATGTTCATCAAGGATATTGGTCTACAACTCTCTTTTTTTTGTTGCGTCTCTGCCAGGCTTTGGTATCAGGATGATGCTGGCCTCATAAAATGAGTTAGGGAGGATTCCCTCTTTTTCTATTGATTGGAATAGTTTCAGAAGGAATGGTACCAGCTCCTCCTTGTACCTCTGGTAGAATTCGGCAGTGAATCCATCTGGTCCTGGACTCTTTTTGGTTGATAAGCTATGATTATTGCCACAATTTCAGATCCTGTTATTGGTCTATTCAGCGATTCAACTTCTTCCTGGTTTAGTCTTGGGAGAGTGTATATGTCCAGGAATTTATCCATTTCCTCTAAATTTTCTAGTTCATTTGCGTAGAGGTGTTTGTAATATTCTCTGATGGTAGTTTGTATTTCTCTAGGATCGGTGATGATATCCCCTTTATCATTTTATTGCATCTATTTGATTCTTCTCTCTTTTCTTCTTTATTAGTCTTGCTAGCGGTCTATCAATTTTGTTGATCCTTTCAAAAAACCAGCTCTTGGATTTATTAATTTTTTGAAGGGTTTTTTTGTGTCTCTATTTCCTTCAGTTCTGCTCTGATTTTAGTTATTTCTTGCCTTCTGCTAGCTTTTGAATGTGTTTGCTCTTGCTTTTCTTGTTCTTTTAATTGTGATGTTAGGGTGTCAATTTTGGATCTTTCCTGCTTTCTCTTGTGGGCATTTAGTGCTATAAATTTCCCTCTACACACTGCTTTGAATGTGTCCCAGAGATTCTGGTACGTTGTGTCTTTGTTCTCGTTGGTTTCAAAGAACATCTTTATTTCTGCCTTCATTTCGTTATGTACCCAGTAATCATTCAGGAGCAGGTTGTTCAGTTTCCATGTAGTTGAGCGGTTTTGAGTGACTTTCTGAATCCTGATCTAGTTTGAATGCACTGTGGTCTGAGAGACAGTTTGTTATAATTTCTGTTCTTTCACATTTGCTGAGGAGAGCTTTACTTCGAACTCTGTGGTCAATTTTGGAATAGGTGTGGTGTGGTGCTGAAGAAAATGTTAATTCTGTTGATTTGAGGTGGAGAGTTCTGGAGATGTCTATTAGATCCACTTGGTGCAGAGCTGAGTTCAATTGCTGGGTATCCTTTTTAACTTTCTGTCTCGTTGATCTGTCTAATGTTGACAGTAGGGTGTTAAAGTCTCCCATTATTATTGTGTGGGAGTCTAAGTCTCTTTGTAGGTCAGTCAGGACTTGCTTTAGGAATCTGGGTGCTCCTGTATTGGGTGCATATATATTTAGGATAGTTAGCTCTTCTTGTTGAATTGATCCCTTTACCATTATGTAATGGCCTTCTTTGTCTCTTTTGATCTTTGTTGGTTTAAAGTCTGTTTTATCAGAGACTAGGATTGCAATCTCTGCCTTTTTTTGTTTTCCATCTGCTTGATAGATCTTCCTCCATCCCTTTATTTTGAGCCTATGTGTGTCTCTGCACATGAGATGGGTTTCCTGAACACAGCACACTGATGGGTCTTGACTCTTTATCCAATTTGCCAGTCTGTGTCTTTTAATTGGAGCATTTAGCCCATTTATATTTAAGGTTAATATTGTTATGTGTGAATTTGATCCTGTCATTATGATGTTAGCTGGTTATTTTGCTCATTAGTTGATGCAGGTTCTTCCTAGTCTCGATGGTCTTTACATTTTGGCATGATTTTGCAGTGGCTGGTACCGGTTGTGCCTTTCCATGTTTAGTGCTTCCTTCAGGAGCTCTTTTAGGGCTTGCTTAGTGGTGACAAAATCTCTCTCAGCATTTGCTTGTCTGTAAAGTATTTTATTTCTCCTTCACTTATGAAGCTTAGTTTGGCTGGATATGAAATACTGGGTTGAAAATTCTTTTCTTTAAGAATGTTGAATATTGGCCCCCACTCTCTTCTGGCTTGCAGAGTTTCTGCCGAGAAATCTGCTGTTAGTCTGATGGGCTTCCCTTTGTGGGTAACCCGACCTTTTTCTCTGGCTGCCCTTCACATTTTTTCCTTCATTTCAACTTTGGTGAATCTGACAATTATGTGTCCCAGTGTTGCTATTCTCGAGGAGTATCTCTGTGGCATTCTCTATATATCCTGAATCTGAATGTTGGCCTGCCTTGCTAGATTGGGGAAGTTTTCCTGGATAATATCCTGCAAAGTGTTTTCCAACTTGGTTCCATTCTCCCCGTCACTTTCAGGTACACCAATCACATGTAGATTTGGTCTTTTCACATAGTCCCACATTTCCTGGAAGCTTTGTTCGCTTATTTTTATTCTTTTTTCTCTAAACTTCCCTTCTCATTCATTTCATTCATTTCATCTTCCATCACTGATACCCTTTCTTCCAATTGGTCGCCTCGGCTCCTGAGGCTTCTCCATTCTTCACGTAGTTCTCGAGCCTTGGCTTTCAGCTCCATCAGCTCCTTTAAGCACTTCTCTCTATTGGGTATTCTAGTTATACATTTGTCTAAAGTTTTTTCAAAGTTTTCAACTTCTTTGCCTTTGTTTTGAATTTCCTCCTGTAGCTTGGAGTAGTTTGATCTTCTGAAGCCTTCTTCTCTCAACTCGTCAAAGTCATTCTCCGTCCAGCTTTGTTCCATTGCTGGTGAGGAACTGCATTCCTTTGGAGGAGGAGAGGCGCTCTGATTTTTAGAGTTTCCAGTTTTTCTGCTCTGTTTTTTCCCCATCTTTGTGGTTTTATCTACTTTTGGTCTTTGATGATAGTGTTGTACAGATGGGTTTTTGGTGTGGATGTCCTTTCTGTTTGTTAGTTTTCCTTCTAACAGTCAGGACCCTCAGCTGCAGGTCTGTTGGAGTTTGCTAGAGGTCCACTCCAGACCCTGTTTGCCTGGGTATCAGCAGGGGCCTCTGCAGAACTGCAGATTTTTGTGATCTGCGAATGCTGCTGTCTGATCGTTCCTCTGGAAGTTTTGTCTCAGAGGAGTACCCGGCCGTGTGAGGTGGCAGTCTGCCCCTACTGGGGGGTGCCTCCCAGTTAGGCTGCTCGGGGGTCAGGAGTCAGGGACCCACTTGAGGAGGCAGTCTGCCCGTTCTCAGATCTCCAGCTGCATGCTGGGAGAACCACTGCTCTCCTCAAAGCTGTCAGACAGGGACATTTAAGTCTGCAGAGGTTACTGCTGTCTTTTTGTTTGTGCCCTGCCCCCAGAGGTGGAGCCTATGGAGGCAGGCAGGCCTCCTTGAGCTGTGGTGGTCTCCACCCAGTTCCACCTTCCTGGCTGCTTTGTTTACCTAAGCGAGCCTGGGCAATGGCGGGCGCTCCTCCCCCAGCCTTGCTGCTGCCTTGCAGTTTGATCTCAGACTGCTGTGCTAGCAATCAGCGAGACTCCATGGGCGTAGGACCCTCCGAGCCAGGTGCAGGATATAATCTCCTGGTGCGCCCTTTCCTAAGCCCATCGGAAAAGCGCAGTATTTGGGTGGGAGTGGCCCGATTTTCCAGGTGCTGTCTGTCACTCCTTTCCTTGACCAGGAAAGGGAACTCCCTGACCCCTTGCGCTTCCCGAGTGAAGCAATGCCTCGCCCTGCTTCGGCTGGCACAGGGCGCGCAGGCCCCACTGTCCTGCGCCCACTGTCTGGCACTCCCTAGTGAGATGAACCCGGTACCTCAGATGGAAATGCAGAAATCACCCGTCTTCTGCATCGCTCATGCTAGGAGCTGTAGACTGGAGCTGTTCCTATTCGGCCATCTTGGCTCCTCCCCCCATATCATATATTCTAAATGAAAAATATTAGGTTTGCTTAAGAATCTTTCTTTTCCTTGAATGAACTTGTTTCTTGGCCTGTTTTTGAGCTCCTTGAACTGCAATCAGTACTTATGAACTTATGTAAAGAAATGTTGTTAGTTTTAACATCACTATACGAATCCAAACAATCAATTATTTGAATAGTTTAGAGGGATATGTGTTTACATAAACATATTCATAGAATAAGGCCTTATAAACCACCTTAGGTAATGTCTTTTTTAACATAAGTACAAGAGCCAAACCATTGAAGATTTAGAAGCAATGAAAAGTTATCTTATTGTTTGCCTAGATAACTTCATTTAGGAAATGTGAGAAAATTCTGGTTACTTCATTTTTAAAAATAACATGAATCACATTGTTTTCATTTTGGAAATTTTATGAAAATACAATAGCCAGTAATGTGCCCAAATACTTTTATTTTAAAATATTGTTTAATAAAATATCTACTTATTTATTTTTCCAAAAGGATAACTAATTTGGAAATTACAAATCCCTTCCTCTCTAAATCATTTGGGTCACCAAACAGAAATGTTTTTCCTATATTCTGTACATACGTTTTCTTATTTTCAGAATAATGACTTTATTAGTCCTTACAGTTGTATGCACATGCGTGCACGCGCACACACACACACACACACAGACACACACACACACATGCATACTAGCAGAGTAATCCAGAAACAAAGGTAGAGGTATATTCTCTCTCTCTCTCACACACACACAGACACACACACACACACACACACACACACACCCCACATGTAAGACACAGGACACAGTGTGCTACATCTATATTAGGAAACTACAAATTGTAACCTCTTATCCCTGATGGTAGGCCATATTTAGCAAGACAGTGAAGCTGGTAAATTTCTATAACACCTGGGCAGAGTTCCAATGGGAATATCCACATGTTTAACAGACAGACAAGGAACCTCATTTAACCTTGTTACTGCCAATATGAACAAGCAGAGAAGCAAAAACAATGTGTTCTGGACTTTTAAATGGCTACAGCAGGGTAGCTATTTTCATTATTATTATTATTATTATTGAATTTTATTTATTTATTTATTTAAAGACAGTCTTGCTCTGTTGTCCAGGCTGGAGTGCAGTGGCACAATCTCGGCTCACTGCAACTTCCACCTCCCCAGTTCAAGCAATTCTCCTGCCTCAGTCTCCTGAGTAGCGGAATTACAGGTGCATGCCACCACATCTGGCTATTTTTTTGTATTTTTAGTAGAGACAGAGTTTCACCATGTTGGTCAGGCTAGTCCCAAACTCCTGACCTCAAATGATCCACCTGCTTCAGCCTCCCGAAGTGCTGGGATTACAGGCGTGAGCCACCATGCCCAGTCTATTCCTGAATTTTAAATTTAGAGTACTGCTGTTCTTCTCTGGGCCTAGGTCAGACACTTTGAGAGCTACATTAAGACTTGCAGACCTCTTAAGGGACCCTTAAGAGCATTTCAGTGGCAATTTACTAAATGGATTCCCTTAGCGGAATGAGTTTCATGTCTCCCAAGTGCCTCAGCCTCTCAGGGCTCAGAGGGAAAAAAGTGTGCTTTCTGTTTGATGATGATAGTACCATTATGTTCCATTGCTTTTCAGATGCCAATATTACATCAAGGTATCATGATGTAATGATTCTACTTTAATTTCAGATAAATTAGTGCCTCTAGTATCCTCTCTCTGAGATGAAGGAAGAGGTAATAGTCCTGCTGAATCAATCGCAGATAATAGAAATGCTAGTGAAATTACCCACTGAGGCTTTCCCAACCTCTCTACTGAACGAAAAGAGCCCTGAAAAGCAGTCCTTGCTTAAAATGTTGAAAATGTTACCACACTTTTCTGGATCCTAGCTTTCTCAAATGAAAAGTAAAATCATTGAACTGAATGACGGCTATGGAAAATTCTAACCAAAGCATTCCCTGATTTTTAGGTTATTGAATATCACAGTCAGCAATGTCACGAGGGAAAGGGAATCTTCCAGATTATCACAAATAAAAAAATTCATTAAAAATAGATACATTTTTCATTATTAGATTTTCTATTTCTCAAAACCACAATTCTAGTACAATATCCAGATTTTTACCATAACTGCATAAGGAGATGTCTCCTTAAGTAATCCACATCTGACATTAACCAAATTCATCACTTTCCTCATCCCTAAATAACCTCCCCCTACTACCTTCTGTTATTTAGATTATAGTGACAGTACAGAAGTTCTATCAGTGTAGGTATAAAGAATGAAATTAATTAGTCATGACAAGGAAAGTTACTTGGAAATTCTGGCCTGTGGAGTGTTTGAGTTAAAACATCTAAGAGTAATCTGAAACTGGAGCTCAGGGAAGACGTGGTGGTTAAACACTTGTGGGAACCTCTGTCATGGAAAGTTATGGATTTTACCCAGGAAAAGAAAGACAAATGGTAAAACAGGTAATACAGCAAAAAGGCAGGATATTTTTTTCCAAGTAATAGAGAACAATAGAAATTGAAATGCAGATATATACAGTGTATAAACTTCTAAAAGCTAAAAGCCTGAAGCCCTCTAACATCTAAGCTGTCAAGACCAGTCACGCACAAGAAGAAATTCAATCCTCAGGGATGTGTTTCCCAGCTGGGTTACCTCACTTGGATTCTGGCCAAGTTGGTAGCTCTGAGGACAATCAAAATATATGCAAATTAAGAATGTGATGCTCAAACACCCTCTTTATTTATTTAAAGACAGAGTCTTGCTCTGTTGCCCAGGCTGAAGTGTAGTGGCACAATCTCAGCTCACTGCAACTTCCACCTCCTGGGTTCAAGCAATTCTCCTGCCTCAGCCTCCTGAGTAGCTGGAATTACAGGTGCATGCCACCACATCAGGCTATATTGAAGCTGTGGAACTTCAATTGTTTTGTCTCATTTTGCTAAAATATGTTTTATTTCTTGGTGATTCCATAATTAAATTTCAGTAAGTCATTCTATAGTCTTAAGATATATTTAAGGTATCCTGTGGTCCAGCATACTATGCTGGCTCTTCCCCTTAAGGAGCTACATGACTTTACAATTTTTATTTGACTCTATATGAAACAATTAAAAAAATAACCAAACAACCAAATGTCATTCTGTGTCTCAGTATCTTGTGGATGATATAGCTATTCCCTGAATTATGATGGTTCAACATATGATTTTTTTTTTTTTTACTTTACAATGAGTTTATCAGAATGTTAACTGTACTTTGGACCCACGATATTTTTTTTATTTGATGGAGTCTTGCTCTGTCACCCAGGCTGGAGTGCAGTGGCACGATCTAGGCTCACTGAAAACTCCTCCTCCTGGGTTCATGACATTCTACTGCCTCAGCCTCCCGAGCAGCTGGGACTACAGGGGACCGCAACCACACCTGGCTAATTTTTTTTGTATTTTTAGTAGAGACTGGGTTTCACCATGTTAGCCAGGATGGTCTCTATCTCCTGACCTTGTGATCCACCCGCCTTGGCCCCCCAAAGTGCTGGGATTACAGGCATGAGCCACCACGCCAAGCCCGGACTTATGATATTTTTGACTTGCAATAGGTTTATCAGGACATAACCTAACTGTAAGTTGAGAAGCTTCTGTAATGGTATTCGACTCATTGAGATTATTGAGACAATTAAAAAAGGCAGTGCATGAACAGGGACTTGCACATAGTAGATGATTAAAAAAATAGTTATTCTAAATTGCTCTATCACAGTAAATACACATAGTGACAATGACTTTCACAAAGACTGAAATCTATAATTTATTTAATCTGACTTCCTCTTCAAGAGAAATTCAGCTGATCAAATAGGAATGTCAATGAATAACAGTTTGTGTACATAATCATGCACAGGGAGAAAGGCATGAAACACACAGGGGAAAGCAGCAAAACTCCAGCTGTTATTGTATTGGAACAGGGAATTAGAACATGAATTGTCTAGGTGAAGCTGTAATTTCTCCCTGTCAAATTGCCACTTAGTTAGAGTTTTTAAACTAGGACCCCTAGGTGGGGTGGAAGTTGTCCATGAATCATGAAATTATCTGCAAAGTTCTGTGTTATGCTATGCACATTTTTTCATGGCAAACAGTCCATAATTTACATCAGAATTACATACTAAAGGACCAGCTGCTGACTGAATAAACTAAATTAGAATAGCTCTAGAACTTTTGTATTATCCAAAATAAAATTAGAAGAATATCTTAAGTGAAAAGGCAAGGAACTAGAGAAAGAATAGGTGTTTAATATTTCCCTCAAAATAAACAGCACATTTATCTGCTTGGTTATTTGTTTACCTTAAAAGATAAAGTTACTTCTTACAAAGAGGAGCCGTTACCATTCCTTCTGAAACTATTCCACTCAGTAGAAAAAGAGGGAATACTCCCTAACTCATTTAATGAGGCCAGCATCATCCTGATACCAAAGCCTGGCAGAGACACAACAAAAAAAGAGAATTTTTTAGACCAATATCCCTGATCGACATCGATGCAAAAATCCTCAATAAAATACTGGCAAACTGAATCCAGCAGCACATCAAAAAGCTTATCCACCATGATCAAGTCAACTTCATCCCTGGGATGCAAAGCTGGTTCAACTTATGCAAATCAATGAACGTAACCCATCACATAAACAGATCCAAAGACAAAAAACATGATTATCTCAATAGATGCAGAAAAGGCCTTTGACAAAATTCAACAGCCCTTCATGCTAAAAACTCTCAATAAACTAGGTATTGATAGAACATATCTCAAATTAATAAGAGCTATTTATGACAAACCCACAGCCAATATCATACTAAATGGGCAAAAACTGAAAGCATTCCCTTTGAAAACTGGCACAAGACAAGGATGCCCTCTCTCACCACTCCTGTTCAACACAGTGTTGGAAGTTCTGGCCGGGGCAATCAGGCAAGAGAAAGAAAGAAAGGGGATTCAATTAGGAAAACAGGAAGTCAAATTGTCCCTGTTTGCAGATGACGTGACTGTATATTTAGAAAATTCCGTTGTCTCAGCCCAAAACCTCCTTAAGCTGATAAGCAACTTCAGCAAAGTCTCAGGATACAAAATCAATGTGCAAAAACCAAGCATTACTATACAGCAGTAACAGACAGACAGCCAAATCATGAGTGAACTCCCATTCACAATTGCTACAAAGAGAATAAAATACCTAGGAATACAACTTACAAGGGCTGTGAAGGACCTCTTCAAGGAGAACTACAAACCACTGCTCAAGGAAATAAAAGAGGACACAAACAAATGGAAGAACGTTCCATGCTCATGGATAGGCAGAATCAACATCATGAAAATGGCCATACTGCCCAAGGTAATTTATAGATTCAGTGCCATCCCCATCAAGCTACCAACGACTTTCTTCACAGAATTGGAAAAAAACTACTTTAAAGCTCATATGGAACCAAAAAAGAGCCTGCATTGCCAAGACAATCCTAAGAAAAAAGAACAAAGCTGGAGGCATCACACTACCTGACTTCAAACTATACTACAAGGCTACAGCAACCAAAACAGCATGGTACTGGTACCAAAATAGATATATAGACCAATGGAACAGAACAGAGCCCTCAGAAATAACACCACGTATCTACAATCATCTGATCTTTGACAAACCTGACAAAAACAAGCAATGGGGAAAGGATTCCCTATTTAATAAATGGTGCTGGGAAAACTGGCTAGCCATATGTAGAAAGCTGAAACTGGGCCCCTTCCTTACACCTTATGCAAAAATTAATTCAAGATGGATTAAAGACTTAAATGTTAGACCTAAAATCATAAAACCCCCCCAAAAAAAAAACCTAGGCATTACCATTCAGGACATAAGCATGGGCAAAGACTTCATTACTAAAACACCAAAAGCAATGGCAACAAAAGCCAAAATAGACAAATGGGATCTAATTAAACTAAAGAGCTTCTGCGCGGCAAAAGAAACTACCATCACAGTGAATAGGCAACCTACAGAATGGAAGAAAATTTTTGCAATCTGCCTATCTGACAAAGGGCTAATATCCAGAATCTACAAAGAACTCAAACAAATTTACAAGAAAAAACCAACCTCACCAAAAAGTGGGCAAAAGATATGAGCAGACACTTCTCAAAAAAGACATTTATGTAGCCAACAGACACATGAACAAATGCTCATCATCACTGGTCATCAGAGAAATGCAAATCAAAACCACAATGAGATACCATCTCACACTAGTTAGAATGGCGATCATTAAAAAGTCAGGAAACAACAGGTGCTGGAGAGGATATGGAGAAATAGGAACGCTTTTACACTGTTGGTGGGAGTATAAATTAGTTCAACCATTGTGGAGCACAGTGTGGCGATTCCTCAAGGACCTAGAACTAGAAATACCATTTGACCCAGTGATCCCTTTACTGGGTACATACCCAAAGGATTATAAATCACTATAAAGACACATGCACATGTATGTTTATTGTGGCACTATTCACAATAGCAAAGACTTGGAACCAACATAAATATCCATCAGTGCTAGACTGGATTAAGAAAATGTGGCAGGTGTACACCATGGAATACTATGCAGCCATAAAAAAGGATGAGTTGATGTCCTTTGCAGGGACATGGATGAAGCTGGAAACCATCATTCTCAGCAAACTATCACAAGGATGGAAAGCCAAACACCACATGTTCTCACTCATAGGTGGGAATTGAACAATAAGAACACTTGGACACACAGCGGGGAACATCACACAGCAAGGCATATCAGGGGGTGGGGAGCTGGGGGAGGGATAGCATTAGGAGAAATACCTAATGAAAATGACAAGTTGATGGGTGCAGCAAACCCGTGTAACAAACCTGCACGTTGTGCACATGTACCCTAGAACTTAAAGTATAATTTAAAAAGATAAAGTTACCTCTTTCAGATAAAAACTGCTGAGGCTACCACTTAAAAAAACAAAAGATAATCACTGTAAGTTTGGGCTTTAAAACAATTAAAAGTTCTGTCAGCATCTGATACTTCTTAGTTAGAAAAATAATAGTCTAGAGTTGCTTTTTACTATTGTTGTGAAAAAAAGTTGTGTGATATTTAGACTCATGATGTTTGCCATGGATAAATGGCTGTGTTATCAATTAAGTTGTCTCTGCAGGATGACTACACACTGCACACTAGAGTAGCATTTTCTGGGGGTTTTTTTTCCATCTTTTTTTATCCTATGCTATTTCACTGAAATAAATGTGAAACTGAATTCACTGCAGTTCTTAACATGGAAGTTTCTTCTTTCTCATCAAGAGCATACAGAGACAACACGCTTAGATGGAAAAGTAAAACATTACCATTTGCCCAGGCCTGTTCATAACTCAGCACCTATTGGTTTCAGCAGGCTAAAGACTAAAAGCAATATCAAGCTAGCAAGGAAAAAATCACTGTAGTGTGTTTAGATGTGTGGTCTTGTCATTTTTTCCTGACTTGCTCTATAAAAGTAATTATAGTTTTAGGCATAATTTCCCAATTTTAGGCTTGCTTCCATTCTCTCTCTCTCTCTCTCACACACGCACACACACACACACACACACACGCACTTTATCTCTCAATAACCTCATCAAAACAGCAACAAGGCAGAAAGAGACAGGTGAGTTCTGAGCAAAATATTTGATTAATTGACCCCAAAATATTTTTCCTACTTTCTTTTTTCCAGAAATCATATATACCCTGGATCAAAATATGTTAATCGTTCATATTCTCTTAAAATCCTAATATGTTCCCAGTATTTAATAATGAAAACATTATTGTAGAGTCATTGGAATTTTCATATGTGATAAAATTTTTAGTTGCTGTAAGAACTTCAGAACCTGTGAAAATATTCTTTTGCATGTAAAATTATACGACCAGTATACTAGCCATTAGTAGATCCCTCCAAAAATTCTCAGGCCAGCTCATCCGCAAGGAGAGATCTTAACAACATCTCACTTCAAAGCTATCACACTAGAAACAGTTGGAGGAGACAAAAATGCACTTCACTGGCAATTCCTGATCTGAGAAATGGCCAATTCACAGAGATGTTGAACAAACCCCTTTCTGTCATGAGGTTTGCAACCAATTTTTAAAAAAAAGGCATACATACACAAGATGAATGTCAAATAAGTATTCCAGCCAGTGACTGTTACTGGGGACTTCTAACTTCTATATGGGTTAGAGATGTTAGGAAGCACTTCCTGCAAAAATAGTATTTAAACATGGTTTTGCAGAAAGGCTAAACTTTAAATAGCAAAAACTGTTGTCTGTGAAGAAAAACAGTCAGAAGTTGGGTGGGAAGAATCCAAAAAGTGAAGCTCAATCACTTTACTTCTCTCCTATAGGATTGAAATATAAAGGGTATGGGAGATTGAGTAAAAGGTTGGAAGAATATGTATTTTTTTCCTATTTATGTTTTCTAGTCTCTAGCCAACTATCAGAAAAAGCTGAAAATGTAAAATGCTTCTGCAAAGTAGAGGACAGGTGAAGACCCAAACTGGGTAGTCCATCTTGGAGAGTAGGTGGGCACATCTGGATTTTGTTGTGTGTCTATGTCATTTGACTTGTCTTAATGAGTAGGTGTTTCTTTTATGGTTTGGAACGAAAAAAAATCTAATGAAGTGTTTTGTCACACAGTAATTTCAACATCCTTTTCCAGTAATGAATAGATTCTACTGAGGCTCAGATGCTAGAAGACAATCCCAAATCATCAGCAAGCAGCCCATCTGAAAGCTCCAGTTATACAACTAGGAAGGAAAGTTTTACTGTGGATTCTGCCATTGACCTTTGGGGCCTGTGTTTCTCACCTGTAAAATCAGAAGTTAGGAGATGACAGCTAAAATCTAGGAAATCAAATCATAATTTTTGTTACAAACATGTATAAACTTTAAATAAATCAGATTGGAGTAAGGGCCTAAGATGTGTTCCTGTGAGGAAAGCACATGATCTTTTGTACACGGACTTTTTGATATCTGTTTTGGCTGCCCAGAGTCCTTTTAAAAACACTGTCTGAGCTCCAGTTATTCATGATTAGTTGTATTCAGGCATTCTAACTACTGCACTATTTTTGTTTGTTTAAAAGGGCTAAAGAAAGCACTTATATGTTCTGAGAATGCATCTATATTTTCCAAATATTAAGTGAGAAAGAATGGAAAGTGTGCCCTTATGGGCTGGATTGTGTCCTCCCAAAATTCATATGTTGAAGTCCTAATCTCCTGATATGGTTGGGCTGTATCCCCACCCAAATCTCATCTTGAATTTTAGCTCCCATAATCCCCAGTGTCGTGGGATAGACCAGGTGGAGATAATTGAATCATGGGGGTGTTTTCCCCCAAGGCTGTTCTTGTGATAGTGTGTTAGGTCTCACAAGATCTGATGGTTTTATAAGGGGCTTCCCGCTTCACTGGGCATTCATTCTCTCTCTTGCCACCCTGTGAAGAGGTGTCTTCTGCCATGATTGTAAGTTTCCTGAGTCCTCCCCAGCCATGCAAAACTATGAGCAATTAAACCACCTTCCTTTATAAATTACCCGGTCTCAGGTATTTCTTCCTAGCAGCATGAGAATGGACTAATACTCCCCCAGTACATCAGAATGTACCTGTATGTGGAGATAAGGTCTTTGAAGAAGTAACTAAATTAAAATGAAATTGTTACCATAGGCCCTAATCCAATATGACCAGTATACTTATAAGAAGAGGTCATTTGGACACACAAAGAGACATCATGGATGTGCACACAGAGGAAAGACCATGTGAGGACACAGCGAGACGCATTCCATAAGCCAAGAAAAGAGGCTTCAAAAGAGACAAAACTGGCCGACATCTTTACCTTGAACTTTTAGCCTCCAAAACAGTGAGAATATAAATTCCTGTCGCTTAAGACACTCAGTCTGTGGTATTTTCTTATAGCCTAGTAAAGTAATACATGTGCCTTTCTCATCTTCCATTTATCTAAAATAGTTGAGAATGTTGCTGCTTCTTATTGAGTACTTTTATGATTGCTGACCAAGAAAAAGTGACAGAATGTGTCTTCATTTTTCCTGTGATTAAGATAGAAAACTTATTTACAACTTTGCAATCCACTCTTCAGATTCAAGTGCTTGAGAGGCACTTTCTCCAAGTGTTTGTTAAAACTCCAGCGAATACACATGTACACAGTTTTGATATAGTGGCAAAAAAGTTTAGGTTTTTTTGTGATCAGATTTCACTTCTATTCTTAATAATCAGTGAAAGTAGACGTGTGCTTAAGCTCAATATTTCTAGTGATCAGAAGCAATCTGAACCCACATAATATCAACAAAAGTAAACTAATCCAATCAAATATCTGTCCAATTCCACAGGTAAAAACAGTTACAGTGGTTATACAGTAAAGTATGAAATTTTAAAAACATGGTTGAATATCTTTCAACTAATTATTTCTTATAGTTCGATATGAGTGGCATATTGTTCCCTACTTCTCATCCTTTTAGGAGTTTAGGAAGGCAGGAAAATACAACCTATAATATTGTAGGTGATAACCCAAGTGTACACTGTCATAATATCTGATGCAGTCTGAATCCATTTGCTGTTTTAGTATTGCCAAGCATACCTTTTCCAACCAATTTTCTTCCGTTCTCAGACATCCCTTCAAGTATATACTTTAAGATATATATATGGATCGTAGATGTTCTAATGGCTAGAATAATTGCCAGTATGTTTCCATCACATCTCTGAATAAATCACATTAAAAAGTCATAAAATGCTGCTATCTAGTGATAAACAGAAGCAAGACAATTTGCCTGCAGTGGTTGTTAAAAGATGATGTAATCTGGCATCTAATTTTTACAGATGAATATTGGATGAAAGTGGATGATGGCATATCTTGCAGGGAGCTTTTTTAATTTAATATTTATTTTATGCTCTTTCTATAGAATATTTAAAATGGACTCTAAACATAGCATTGAATGGTTGAATTTGTTACAGGGAAAATCAGATACAAGGCTTCCTGTATCCAATTCATAGCTGCAATTCTTGCCTACAAAATCTTTACTGCCAGAAAAACCATTAAAACAGTAATCAATTGTGGAGTGTCATGCCCAACAGAATAGCATAACACAAAATGAAACTTTGCCAGTTATTGAAAACATGCCCCAATATAGATTTTCAAAATATGACTAGTTGTATGATAAACTTTCCATATTAGTTACTGTTTGAAGCTACAATGTTAAGCATTCTTAGAGAAACAGAATGGCTCCTGGTTTTCCTTTTGATCAGTATGACAAAATACGGTGTTTATTATTGAATAGGTTTATTTCCATTTTCAAAAATCGCTTTTGAATAGCTTCTACACATTCAAAGAAAAGTAGATCATGAGTAGATAATATAACACAAAAACTTAGCCAATCAAACCTTACAAGAAATGCGCCCTAAAATGATGTTTCACAAAATTATTCAAATGAATTCAAAACTCAAGTGGAAGTGATTTTTGAAATATACTTTCCAGACAGAATCGACACAATGACAAGTAGAAATAACCCAGCTGCCAATAATTTTCTAAGTGGTCAGACCAAACACTTCCTTGATCTTTACAACAACTCTGTGAGATAGATAAGACTTTTGCTTTTGTTTTATAGATGTGGCTACCCAGAGTAAATAAGCAAATTACCAGTGTCTAAAGTGATATCGCCAGCAAGTGGCAGTGCCAAGATTACAGCAAAAGCAGTCTGCAGTCTGGGTGGTGCTTACACACTCTTAACGATTCTGCTTGTAATGCCATTATTCAACTTTCCAGTTAGGAACATGAAAGAAAGTCTGTGCTTTTGACACACTAAAAAGGTCTTATTAATAAATAGTGGTATTGTTAGAAATTAGGGAGCCAGCCATACAGGTGACAAAGCATCTATGAACTACTGTTCTGTGGTCTGCTGATAAATGATTCTTCAAAAGGTATTAATAATAAAGGGAGATAAATTACATGTCATAGGCTCACAGAAGCTAAATATATCAACCTTTTTAAAAAAATGATGCACTTGAGCTAATGAATGCTTTAGCCATAAGAATTGGCAACAAAATGTAAATAGACAACTTTCTCAGATAAGACATGTACAGATAATTGAAAGAGCAGTGGCAACAAAATTAAAGACACAACTTCAAAATATGATAAGATAGGTATAAAATGACTTTCATACTTAATTCATAAATGTAAGCAAAGAGGAATATGGCTTTACAGTTAGAAAGTTACCCAAAGACTGCATCTAAACAGTAATTTACTTTAGTTAAAATTTATCAAATAATACTATTTTGCTGGTGGGAAGCAGGCAGAGTAGCAAGAGGAGTTAGCCACACCTCAGCAAATATGCTAATCTTTATTTTGCTTTGCTATATTTTCAGGTATATTATCTGCTATTAACATTGCAGATTTTATATACTTAAGGCTTATTAAAAGCCATTGAAAATGAAGAAGTATAAAGTCTTCCTGTTTGAGCATATAATCTAAATCAAACAGGCAATAAAAGCAAGCCAAATATTTGCTTACTAGTATATTTTTGAGACCAGCGTTTGAAGTGTGTAGATGCTTGAAATTAAATGGGTACCTACTATCTAACAACCTTAATATGTAATTTTAATCATATCTCTTCAAAATTAAAAACATTCATGTCTTTAACTCTAGAATTGTTTTTCTATAACTTATTCTCCAAAAAGAATTGTAAAATTAGTTATGCAGGAGAATAATTTTGTAGCACTGTTTCTAATAGCAATGAATTAGAGTTCATCTAAATGCCAATGAGTTAAATAATCATTTATTATGTTGTGTAGAAACACAATAAAATTCTGCACCATTACTTAAAATATTAAGGTAGTTCTCAAACTAATGGCAAGATGTCCATAATATATTCTTAACTGAAGAAAACTAGTGTCAGAGTAATGTGGACAGCATTATCAAAATTAAAAAAATTGTGCAGATTTTCTAAAGTTTTTGAATATTGTACATGAGTACATAGCCAAAGAGACTGGAAGAATGTAGATAAATCAATTAACAGTTGTTATCTGGTGAATGAAACTATTGGAGTCAGATGAGGACTTTCATTTTTCTCTTAGCATAATTATATTTACAATTTTAAAGAGTAGATGTATTACTCTGGTAATATTGTTTAAAAATGATTACAAATTAAAAAAAATTAACTCACCTGTGAAGATTAAAAATAAGTTTGAAAAGACGTTTTGTGAGAGAAATTAATACATCGAAAGAAAGAGCATAAATTAACATTTCTGACTTGTGTGTGAATAATGAAACTTACCAGCAAAATTAAAATTCAAAGGTAAGCATACTTGATGGGAAATATTAGCTTCACATCTTTTAATTTTTTAACACAAACTTTCACCTCAAACTTTGTCAAATATTCCCCAGGCAGGGTTGGAAATGTTAAGTCAGCCAACTCTTTCAGTTTATGGTTCCACCATCAAGAACACCATGACTCTTATACTACTTAAGCATCCATTGCCAGAAAATTTCTCTCACTTTTATACCTTAAAACATTTTCCTTTGCATTAAACCTAGTGAAAAATAGAAAAAGAACAAATGATTTTTGTTTTAGACAGTATAACAAAGTGCGTGTATAGAGAAACTCTACCTGGTACAGAACAGATTGTATGTGGGGTAAGGGTGCATATATATGTATATCATGTCTAAGCTGATGTAAAACAAAAAAAGAAAAAATAATTAAAAATAGAAAAAAAAAGAGAATATGATTTCACAATGGTAAACTTAGGGGCTGGCATTTACCCTGAGGAAATATGCTAAGCTCTAGGGGCTTAGAACATTTTGAAAGTACTTATCCTTAGTGAAAAAGCTGGAGTTGGGGGAAGCACAGGGCTTTCAAGCAGGTGGAAAGTTGGATCAAAGAACCCTCAATATCTCAAAGTACAGGACAAAAGTCACAACTCCAGCACATAAACCAGATTACAACCCATCCCACAAAAGCACACCATCTATCTAGGCCTGGGTTTGGAAAGAAAGACTCAATCCCGAAAGGTAAAAAATTGAAAATAAATAAATAAATAAACAAACAAATAAACCCCACTAAAGTAGAATAATTTTTAAAAGCTCTCATAATAGAAATAACAAAACAGTCATCATGAATGAATCTAAATATGCATGTAAAGTTAAGGAGGATAAACTAAATATTCAGATAATAGATTTAAAACTAACAAATGATAAAAATGCTGTATATGAAACTTCCATAATGTATTAAAGTGGTATGTAGAGAAAGACAATCTTTAATGCTTACATTAGAAAAAATATGAGAAATTAATAAACTAAGCATCTGATTTAAGATGTTAGAAAAGGAACAGAAGAGTAAGTTCAAAGAAAGTTAAAAAAATATGATTAGGAGTAGGTATTAAAATTACCATATGAAATAAGCCATGAACACTGTTATGCCTTCAAATTTGAAACTTAGGTAAAGACACATTTTGGAAAATAATATACATCATTAAACATGACTAAAGTAGAAATAATACAATTTAAATAACAATTTGAAAACTGAACTATTATTAAAAAATTTTCAAAAAAATCAAATGAAAAATGGGACATTATCAAGGAAGAAAGACATTTAACTTAAAAATACCTTTTTTAAGAGAATAGAACAAGAAGGATAGTCTATTTTATGTGGTTCTTATAGTCTTGATTCTAAAACCAGAAGGGGTCATTTTGATAAAAGAAATCTCAAATTTTTGCAAATATACTAAAAATAATAGCACACCAAAATGGTTAATAAAAAAAGCATAAGACATCAAGACCAAGTTGGATTTATTCCAGGAATGTAAAATACAAGTTTGTCTCAACACTAGAAATTTCCTTATTTAATTAGTTTAAGACATTTTAGATTAAAACTAAATGATATTGGGATATAGATAAATAGATCACAATATCATCATATATATATCTATAGACAGATCTAGATATATCTAGATCTATCTATCTAGAGAGAGTCATCTTGATAAATACAGAAAGGGTATTCAATGCAAACAAACAACTGATGGATGGTGAAAGCTCTTAGAAAACTAAGAACAGAAGAACAACTTACTACCTTTAATAAAAATTATTGGCAAAAGCAACAGGGATAATATTGATTGGTGAAAATTTTAAAGCATTGTCTTTAAAATGAGAAACAAGAAAGAATACCTGCTGTCACCTTCTATACTCAACATTATATGTGAGATCCTAGCCTGTGCAACAGACATTAAAATAAATAATAATACTGGTCATAAAGAAACAAAACTAATTAGCCACAGATCTGATTATATATAATGGGAGCCCAAAAGAATATAAAAACACATTATTAGCATTAATAAGGGAATTTAGTAATGTTGCTGGATTTAAAACCAATTAACAAAAATCAACTGCATTTCTACATACAAGCAACAAATATTTAGAAGTGAAAGTTAAAATAAGATGCTATTTAAAATAAGAACTTAAGTATTAAATATTTTGGAATATATCTAACAAAATGTGCAAACTGTATTTAGAAAATTATAAAATTTTATTCAAAAATGATAAGCAATACCTAAATCAATAGAACACATACCATGTTCATAACAAAGAAAATTCAATATTGTAAAGACATCAATTTTTCCCTAATGTATCAATAAATTCATTACAATTTTAATCAAAGTTCTAAAGGGGTGGGATGGGTGTATGTGTGTGTGTGTGTGTGTGTATGTGTGATGTCTCTGTGAACTAATGAAGAATTACTTCTTTATATGGTGATGAAAATAGCTAAGATAGTTCTAAAAGAGAGGAATTGAGCAGGAAAATTTGCCTTCTTAGCTTTAAATGCTTAATATAAGGCTACAGTAATTAAGATAGTTTGGTGTTAGCACACTTACAAAGATCAGTGGAAGAAAAGATAAAGTCATAAAACTAAGATATGCATTTAAGAAATGTTTACACAATATATGAAAATCAATTTTGATGGAAAATGACATAACCCATCATGAAAGGTATATTTTAAATTAAAAATTCTTCAAAATCTTTATGATTCAGGGTAGAAAATACATTTTTAAAAGCACATATTAATAATGGAAAATATTAATAAGCTGACTACTATCAAATCAAAAACTTCAGTACATCAAAAGACAAAATTAAATAAGTACAAAGAAAAAAGTACAAATGCAAGCTACAAACTAGTTGAAGATATTTCCAAACTGTATAAATGTGCCTTATAAGTGACTCCTATGAATCAGTAGGAGAAAAAAATGGCAAAAGACATTTAAGAAATTTAAATGACTCACAACCTGAAAACATGCTTTACCCTCTTTGTAATCAGGGAAATGCAAATTCAAACCAAAACCTGATATCATTTCAAGTCAGAGTGGCAAAAATGAAAAGAAGACAGTATTATGTGTTTGAGAGGACATGAGGCAACAGTAACTCTCTCTCCTCTGTTGATTTCTTGGAAAGCAATTTGGCATCATTTTGTAAAGCTGAAACTGTCCATATCTTGTAACCTGCAATTCTACTCTTAGGTATACTCCCTAGAGAAAAATCTTAGAAATGTACACAAGAAGACATGTAAAATAAAGTTTTCACAACAACAACAACAAAATCTGGGGTAATATAAATGCCCATCAACAATAAGATAGATAAATTAACAATTACAGCTCTGTTGTAAAATAAAATATTTCAATAAAAACAAATAGCAACTCTCCAACTGTTGCATTTTTTCCCTTTGACATGTTGGATTATGAGGAATATTAATGCTCAAAATACTGTCGATATGGTTGCTGTCTCACAATAGCAGGATAAATTGAACAATGTGTATAAGTCTCTGGGCATATCTTAACATTCTCTATTAGTTTCTATAATAATTTTGACCATAAAACCTTAAAAAGAGTCCAACTATAATAGCTACAACATCATTTCTACCTTGACTGGTGTGAATGTATTGTATAAACCATGATGGAGTCTCTGTGCCATACTACATATTTATTCCAAGAAATGCACAGGTAAATGAGGCAGCCCCTCGCCCTTCAAGATTTTTCAGTCTAAAGGTGAAGACAGAGTTGTAAACAAAATTTAAGGAAGTTATCATAGTGTTATAACATGCAGGAGGAGCAAAGAGGAAGAACCAACTAACCCTGCCTGAGGGGATGAGTGAAATTCACAGGAGGTGTGACCAACCTCATGAAATGGCATGGCTCTTTTGAGGAATGTTGAGTAATTGTGTGAAGCTGATATAAAAGACCTTGGCATTAGGTGTCAGCAAAAATTGATGCCAGGATAAATTGAGGTCAGATCAAGAAACGTCTTGTACATGATGCTAATAGGTCATGATTGCATCCTGCGGAAGATATTAACTCATGAACACAGTTTAAATAAGGAACTGAGAGGATAAGGTTTGTGTTATAGAAGAGTTTAGCAGTAATATAGAGGGTATACTTAAAAGAGGTGTGATTTTATATATAAATGTCCTTTCCAGAATTTAATACCTCTTTAACTTGAACCCTTTTTCCTGTGGATTATATATTCTGGCAGAAAATAGCCATGAGAATGTAAGAAACATTCAACAAAGGACATTGAAGTAATTACCTCCCCATAGAACTATCTATGAAAATATAAAGTCATATGTTTGCATAACAATAAATACAACTGTGGATACAGAAAGAATAGAGTCTAAAATCTAAAAATAAAACTTCATGCTGAAATTAATGTTGTTTTCTGAAATGAAGACTGAAAGTCTATTTCAGTTTTATATATTTCAAGAATATACATTAATATATATTGTGATATGTGTGTATATTTATATCTTTATAAAATATAGAATGTCATATATAATCTATACAAATATATTATAAATATATTGAAATATAAAGTATATATGTATATATGATTTATATATATATTCAACTGCCAGACATCTTATGGTGAAATATTTTTCTTAATCATTAGATTTAATGATATAATTTTTATTACTTAAGATATTAATCTGTGCTTTTGTATCCCATAATTAGCTTAACAGCTTAATGGAGAATGAAGAGAATACTAGATGGATAAAGAAAACTTAAAATATTCTTTAAATTGCACACTTACTATGTTTTGTAATAGTCAAATTACTTCTGCATAAATAAAAGGCATGTCCATAAAACAATTACTATGAAATTTAGAATAGTTGGAAAATTCCTTAAGACTCTTTTTATCTAGAACAATCAAAAAGAGAAGTATGTCTGTTCAAAAACTCTGAATTTATTTTGGATTTGTTTAATAATAATAAAATATAACTTGTAAAAGACAATTAAGAAATTCATGAATATTTTGAATTGTGACCTATGTTTGTCCACTGAAATTTAAGTCCTACTATTAAATTCTTTTCTTTTTTTTTTTTTTTTTTGACAGAGACTCACTCTGTCACCAAGGCTGGAGAGCACTAACATGATCTTGGGTCACTGCAGCCTCAACCTCCCGGGTTCAAGCCATCCTCCTGCCTCAGCCCCCCAAGTAGCTGGGACAACAGGGACGCATCACCACACCTGCCTAACTTTTTGTATTTTTTGTAGAGATGAGATTTTTCTTTTTTTTATCTTTTTCTTTTTTTTTTTATCTTTTTCTTTTTTTTTTTTTTTTTTTTTTTTTTGAGACGGAGTCTAGCTCTGTTGTCCAGGCTGGAGTGCAGTGACACAGTCTTGGCTCATTGCAATCTCCACCTCCCGGGTTCAAGCGATTCTTCTGCCTCAGCCTCCTGAGTAGCTGGGATTACAGGCGCCCGCCATGTCTGGCTAATTTTTGTATTTTTTGTGGAGACAGAGATTTGCTATGCTGCTCAGGCTAGTCTTGAACTCCTGAGCTCAAGTGACTTGCTCGCTTCAGTCTCCCAAAGTTCTGGGATTACGTGCATGAGCCACGGTGCCTGGCCCCTACCATTACATTCTTAATAATATAATAAATATTTATTAGTTTTATCACAACCTGACATTTAAATAAGAGCCATGAAAAGTCTTATAATGCATATACTGTACCACTACAGTAGCATGCTATAGAGAAGATATTCAAATATGATTCATTCTTTTAAAAATTCAGTTAACTGTTTGGTAGGCTAGGAAGACTATCTTTGCTAAAATTATTCTATTTTAGCATAAAACATGCAACAACTTGGACAGTCAATTTTAAGAAAATTATCATGGAAAAAGTAACTACATTGGAGACAAATCTTAATATAGAGCAGAGAATTTTAACCTTTGGGAGAAGTTACACCTCTTTGGGAAGCTGAAAAAAAATTATAGATCTGAAGTGCTTCTTATAAATATGTATGTTGCCCATACACACAAATATTTACAAATAAGTTTTCAGAGTTTATGAAATATTTGAATCCTATTCCAAGTTTAAAACCTTTGACATACAGAGTAACAAACCCATCACACTCACAAGGGTGATAACTGATCTCCCAGTAGTCAATATGTTATTTCTGGAGTCTTGATTTAATTTTCTGGAGTTTCTATGTTATTTCTGGAGTCTTGATTTAATTTTCTCAAGTCTACTTACCCAAGAAGTGTTTTTATTTTCAAGTAGTAGATCAAGTCCTAATTCCTCCAGAAAATCATCTTTGATTGTAAGTGTCTTCCAAACTTTAATGGCAATTATTATCTGTATCATTCATTTATCTTTCAACCTATAAAAATTATTCTAAGTTTCTGACTTCATAGGCACTAAGTCTCTTGGAGACAAGGTGTGTGTATTACAACAATTTCCATTTCCAGTGCCTAGCATAAAGGAAAGCACATTCATAATGACAGCCAACACATATTAATATTGAAATCATTTTCATTTTATTATTTTAAAAGGTAACTACACACTTTTTTATGCAATCCCAAATATTATGAAGTGATACCATTAAGTATTGGTTTCCTGAGGCCCAAGTGTTCATAATTTGGATTCCATTGACTTGTATCAGATCACGTTATTTTATGTTTCCTTATACTTATTTTGGTTTGTATGCATTTACTCAACCTTCCAGCTACACTGATGAACCCTGAAAGTGAAGAGTACATGTTTCAAAGCCAAAGGATACCAGCTGATGTCACTGAAAAGTACAGTAGCCATTCTTCTTTATTATATATCACTTTGCCCCATGCTGTTTTCAAAAAGCTAAATGGAAATGACCTCACAAGGAGAGGTACTTAGCTCTCCTAATTATTGTATTCCAGAGAAACAAAGTGTGTGTTCCAGAGAGTATTGTATTCCAGAGAAACAAAGGGTGTATTCCAGAGAAACAAAGGGAAACTAAATATCGGAAGATGCATAATTATATTTTAAGCTATCCTCAACTGGCAGCTATCCCTATGATGATTTTCAAATAGTTAATTATTTACAATACAAACATTGTTGGAGGAAGGAATTCTTTAATGTAATTTTATTTTTATTAAAAATTCTTCAGTAAAATTAGAAAAAAAACTGGCCATATCAATAGTCATCACCAAATTAGTATGTTTTATACTCTGTGGTAGAAATATTCTCAATTATGATTCAGGGTATTGCAGATAATCTGCAGTCTTATGAGCACTCCAAATTCAAGTGTAGGGAGAAATGGTTACTGTAATAAAATAAGTCCAGTAATCATTTTTAAAACATAGCTATTTAGCCTCAGGTTTATTCTTGTTATGTATAGCAGGTCTGGAAAAATGATGTACCAATGGCTCCCCAAATACTGTTTTTCCTGTATGGCTAATGCAGTTAGTAACAATGGACATCTGTTGTTCATATGATACTCATCCCTGACAATCAAGAATCCTTTAGCAACCCAAACTGCTATTTTCCAAAAGTTCCTCCCTCAATATCTTATCTTGTGGATCAGAAGTCTATATTTTCATTTCTATCCTGGAAGATGATGAATTCCCCCATTTATTAATTCCTGTTATATATAACTATTTATCCAACTGTCTCCTAATTTCCTAGGAAAACATAAATCCATCATACTAATGAAATCAGTGATAAACTTCACTTAAAAAGTAGAAATACACTTGTAATATCCATGTCTTAACACAAACTAGAGTTCTCTGTATTTTGTAATGCTAGTGGCAGGTCATGATATTCATTCATGAAAGCTGCCAAAGGAGACACAAAAAGAAAGCGAAAACCTGAAATAGATCACTTCTTCACATTGACAATGGTTGTGGTTTAAAGTCACCTCAGGCTTTTTTGCTACTGATAAATCTATCAAATATATTCATCTCTCACTTATTTAGGGACTGATTATCCAATTTGTGAACTATCCCTGTGGCTTCTCTTCTTTTCTCTAATGATTTCTCCTCTTTGGCTATTTCCTTAAATAGTTGTAATACTAAATGAGCTGCATGAAAACAGAAAAGAAGCTAAAGCAGCAAATTTTGATACATATAAGCAGTACTGCAAAAGAATTTCATTTGTGCTCATATGTTTTTGAATTTTCAATTTTCTGTTACCCCACTTCCATATTTCACACTCCAGATTATGTCACCCCACCCAACTCCCAATAATTTGAAATTCAAATTTGGAAATTCATCTATTGGTTCATTTAGTTGGAAACTGCATATTCACAGGTGGAGAGTGGAATATATTTCAAAACCACAGAGAAAAAAAAAAACGTAACTCAACTTTGTTAATTTGTTTTTAATTTTCCAAAGCTGGAAATTGTCTCTATATCTCAATTGATGAGTTTCCGAGCTAAAAACAAAACAAAACAAAACAAAACATCATTTCCTGTAACCAGATTTCACTGCTTTCATTCTAAGCAAGACGATATAAATAACAATGAGTAGACAAGTATTTATTCACATAAAACAATCACATTTACATTAATTGTTTAACAGAAATCTTTGCAAATTAAGCACTCTGACCTGATAATTCTAGGCATCTCAATATAGTGAATCATGATCTTTTGGGAATAGAGAGTGAGAGAAAAAGTGACCTTAGAGAAGTAAAGTATAAACATTCATTTTACGCAGATGACTATATGTTTTGCTCTGGACATTTAATATCTTATTCCAAATATAAACCAAAGCCAGAAACAATACTGGGATATGTTTTATGCCTTAATTGCAGAAAGGCTTATTGAAAACACACTGAAACTTCAGAGATGCTAGTGTAGGTACAGAATGTAGTGTTTAATTGCAAGACTACAGAATAAAAGGGTTGATTGAAAGCATTCTCAGTGGATCATTCCAGCCTCTTCTCACAATTCTCGCCTGAAGCCCCTTGATAAAATTTGTTATAAGCTTAAGGAATAAAGCTATATTAATGATTTTCTGAATATATCTAATGTAAAAAGTAAAGCTGTTTCTCAAAATCATGAAACTAACTTTAAAGCCAAATATATGTGGTTTGAGGTTAATTACTATTTTCAATTATCTATGTGTTGGCTTTTCTCTGATCAGAAGAAAGATGAAGGAAGAGTATGATGGGCTGATCTCATTTCCCTCCTCAAGAAATTCTGATTACAAATGAATCTTCTATGGTGATGGCTTGCAAAATGGCTTGAAATGCAACAGTTATTCAACTCAAAACACCAAAATTATTTTTCCAAAATGACTTCAGCAAATCATGAACTAAAATAAAAGAACGTCTATAAAGACATTTTTAAAAGCACTATGCTAAATAATTTTACATACCCAGGAAGTATGCAAATGAAAATGACTAAAAGAGGTATTTGGTATGTAACAACGTTTTTCTTGGAAAAAAAAAAAAAAAGATGGCATTTTTTTTCCTCCAAAGGCTTTTGTGGCCAAGTATTGGAAGACTGGCAGTTCATACACATTTTACATTTAACAGGTAAGAATAAACTGGGAATTACTTCTCAGATAAATCCTCACAATGCAATGCCAAACTATGGGCATAACGTGATAATACACGGAGCACTTATAATCTATGAGATCACGCAACTTTCAGGAAATGAATAAAATGAATAACGGAAAAGTAGAAAAACTTATCAGATGCTCAATTTGAAATCTGAGAAAAGTTAAGGGTATTTTAAGTGCTGAGAATGCGCCTAAAATAGTAAAAAATTAAAATAACAACAACAATAGTCACAAGGACAATAAACACCAATATCATGTACTGATTTGGCTCCTGTATGTTAAGAACTATAATTAAATAGTTTATTCTATTTAATCGTCTATGAGTAAGATATTATTATTTTTACTTTACAGAAAATAAGATTTTCTCAGCGTTTAAAGAACACTTTCAAAGTGATATATTCAGTAATGTTCGAAGTTGGCCACAAAATTTAAGTCTTTTACATTGATAAAACCATAATCTTTGTTTTACATTACATTGAAGATCCAGGAAAAGAAGAAAGAGAAGTTAATGAAAAAATATCCTTTGGCTCTTCCATTAAATAAAAAACAAACTTGGTTGATTGAAATATATGTGTGATACATCAAAACAGGAAAGGAAAATAGGAAAAATAGCTCCATTTTTCCTTCCATTTTTTAATCAAAATAAAGTAACTATATTACCATAAACACACAACCATGCTCCCAAACACAATCAAAAACCTAGAAATGTTGCTTACTCTACTTATCCCGCAAATGTGTCCTAAATACCTCAGCATTTATTGTAGTCTTAAAGATGCCTGTGACAAAGGCAAGTCTGTGGAAATGTTGTTATTATTTATAACGGCAAACTTTTAGTAGGAGCTAGAGGTGGGAGCAGTGATTTGAAAAATACTTGGCGAGCCCTAAATCCAATTTTGAAAAACGGAAAAAATATATATTTATACTTACTAAGGGCTGCCATATAAGTTAAGAGAACACAAGCTATAAAGTCAGACCAAACCAGCTTTCAATTGCTTGCACATGTTTTATAGAAATGTTAGAAATGTGTGACCTTGGACAAGTTAATAATGTCTGTCAACCTCTGCATTAGTTAGGGTGATGCTAGGAGTTTAACAACTAAACACTAGTATCTCAGGTTTTTAAAACACAAGTTAATCACGTTCATTTAAAGTCCAACGGATGTACCTCATGGACAACTGTCTCTTCTCCAAGTAGAAATTCCAGGACTCAAGTTCCTTCCATCTGTGGTTCCACTGTCTTCCACAAGTGGTGACCATGGGTTAAGTCAGAGAATTGAAAGGAGAATGGAAGAGAAAGTGTGGTGAAGTTTTATGGGCCAGGCATAGAAATAAAGCATGCTATTTCCATTCATATTCCATTGGCATGAACTTGGCCCTGCCACTTCATTTCCCACTTTTTAGGTAGAGTGAACAAAATGGTATGGTGAACTCTAGAGGAACCTCTAACAATTTCTGCCACAGCCTTAATTTCCTTTTGTAAAATTGAGAGAAAATCTAATTTGTAGTGTTTTGTGAAGGTTACTTGAGAAAATGCAGATGACAAATTTAGGAGAAATGTTTTCATATTGTAAATATTTACTAAGGAGTAACCATTATTAGTTGTTTTACTAGTTCTCATCAACATCTTCCTAGCAGCAAGCATTACCAATTTCTAGGAATATAAATTAATTTAAAAAAAGACATTCCAATGAGACTATAGCTTTTCCCTCCCCAACCCAACCTGTTCCAGAGCCTACTCATTCATTTGCTACGAAGTATATTGTAGACTTACTATCTGTCAGAAACTGTTCTCTCTGGTGAAACATCAAAGGGTAAGCTCTGATGCATTTTCTCAGGAGCTCATTATACTAGAAGAGGCAGAACACAGATGGGAAATTCAGATATAATAGTTTAGGAATGATGAAAAAGATAAAGTAGCTAATGCACTTAGTAGATTTCTTGCCATGTTATAAGCAATCAATAATACTAATAGTGACATAAGTGCAGGAAGCCATTGTTGCACTGCAAATCTACTAAACAAGCTTACAAAATGAAGTCAGGGAAGGAATCCTGGAAGATAGGGGTGTGTGTTGTGGTGAGGGGTGGGGATGAATACTAAAGAAAGGGACACAGAGGTATTCCTCCTGCTAAGAGGATGTGATAAGCAGAAGCACAGAGGCATTACAAAACGGAAATAGCTTATACCTGAACTAGAAGCCTATAGTGATTGTGGGAACATAGAGGTTTAGAATGCTTTGTATGATATTCTAAGGAGCTAGATTGATTTCTGTAAACAATGGGAAGTCATTTGAGAGGCTTTAAACAGAGAAGTGGCATAGCAAGATATTTGCTAGAGCAGTGAGAATAACGGATTTGAAAAATATAAGGCTAACATAAACAAAGAGCAGTTAGAGAACACGTGCAATTCACCCAATGTAAGGAAGGCAGAGAACACGTGCAATTCACCCAACGTAAGGAAGGCAATGAAGTTATGAGCTAGAGCAAGATGGTCCGTAGTATTCTTTCTAAACATTAATGACTCAAGTCTAATCATGAGAAAACATTTTGAAAGAACAAATTCCATATTATATTTAGGAAGTAAAATAATCAGGACTTAATAATTGATTGTATAGGTGAGCTGATAGAGAGTCTAACTTAAATGGCTGGATGAATGGTGCTGCAGTTGAGACCGATCAAAAAAAATAAAAAAAAAAAAAAGAAGAGAGAGCAATCTAGACGGGATGTAAAGAGTTCACTTTTTAACATATTGGGTTTGAAGCACCACGCAGACTTTCAGGTAGGAGCATTCGGTGGGGAGTTAAACATGAAAGTCTGAAACAGCAATCCAGGATGAAATTATCATTTTGAGAGTAATTACTATTTTAGTAGTAGTGAAATCTTATTCCTTCCTGGTATTTGCTTTGAAAATGGTTTTAGCACTTAACTGGTAGAAAAATTGATTTTTTCTTAAGTGAGGAATCTATAATCAGTCACATCAAACTCCTAAAGTAGTAGAAGTAATGAGAAGAAGTGGAAACCAAGCCTCCTAAGAAATATTTTCATACACAGGCACTAATCTAGTTTAAAATTGCTTCCGTTGTCTTGGGAGGGCCTAGAAGCAGTGACACTTCTATACCCTGGTAGCAATGAGCATATCTGGCACCCACATCACAATTCTAAATACTGTTCTTCAACAAAAATAACTAGGGATCCCTAGAAAAATTGCAGATTCAAACTGGGGAAGAGAGAATACACGGTGAATCGAACATTGTGTAGTGCCAGAAAATAAGGAAGTGCTAAAAAATATACAGTATCCTAACAAAAGAGTTAGCTAAAGCTAGACCAATTTGAGAAACAAAATAAATGACAATAGTATCAAATAGGAACTGAATAAATATTTATCAATCTACGCTGATGTAAATGAATGAATGAATGAATGAATGACAGTTGGGGCAGATTTATAGAAGAATTTCAAATAATAAATGCAGAAGAAATGAGGGAGATAGAAGAAATGAGGGAGATAGAAAAATCACCACTAGAATACCCCAGTAATATTTGCTACAGCCAAGCTCCATTGAAGAATGTTAAAATTAGTGGACTAAACTTTAAGGACAAACAGGATATTTGCATAGCCTAAATATAACTTCCCCAAAATACTTATTAATTAATGTGGTGATTTGAACTCAGGCCCACAAATTCTTTGATATTCCTCTCTCAGGTAGGTGGTAGAGATTAATTTCTCTCCCCTTGAGTATAAACTGTACTTAGTGACTTTCTTCTAATGAACAGAGTATGGAAAAGGAAAAATAGTATCTTTACAGTGGAGAAATCTGGTAAACACCACCTTAATCAAGTGATGAAGGTTAATACCACCAGTGATAAGTTATGTTGATGTTATGTAACCCTAGTTAGATACAATGAGAAGAGCACTTCATCTAAGCGGCATTTTTCCTAAGAAGTTAATAATGCACATCTAACCATGAGAAAACATTGTAAAAGAACAAATTCTACAAAATACTTGCCCAGTACTCTTCAAGGCGTCAAGATGGCAAAAAAACAAGGAAAGACTAAGAAACATCATATATTCCTAAAGAAGCATGACAACTGATAGTGATGTGGTATGTATATTTAATCCTACAATAGGAAAAGGACATTAGTGGAAAAACTGGTGAAATACAAACTCTGTAGTGTAGCTAGTGTTGTACTAATGTACAATGTACAATATACCAAATCTAATTTCTTAGATTTGAGAAATATACTATATTTATGTAAGATGTTAACATTTTCAGAAGCTGAGTGAAAGTTATATAAGTACCCTATATAATATTTTACTATTCTATAAATCTAAAATTATTTTCAAATTAATTTTTTTAAATTTTCTGACTAGTATCAGAAGACAAATATGGAGAGCATTATGGAACTAAACTATGTGATGAAATTTTAAAATATGTATATATAATGATTATTATTATCAAAGCCAGTTCTCTTTTGTAAATTCATTTACAGTCAAAAGGGAGGGAGGATAGGAACATAAATACAAAAAATGACCAAGCAAATCTCAGCAAAATTCCAATAGCCTCCCCCTCCGCTTTGTGTTTGAGTGAGTGAGAGAAAATCATTAGTTCACTCAAACTTCATCCCCATAATATTGCTCCTTTACAAGTATCCCTGCAGTCTCTGTATCTGACAAGTCTACAGTACCCTATCTAACAAACCAAATGAAGGTACTTTAATGATCTATTCATTCATTCAATCTATTATTTATTGAGCATCTCTTATGTGCCAGGCATCCTTCCAGATGGCTGGGATACATCAATCCTAGTTAAAACTGGATTAGACAATACACAGCACATAATCCAATCCTCTGATTATTCAGATAAGGAAACTGAGATCTCAGATTTAAACCAAAGTCACAGAGAAACTTAATGTCAGAACCAGATTAGAAACCAGTCTCTTTTTCACCAGCCTTCTCAACTCAAACAACGATTCTGGGTTGAGGACAGACATTGAGAGAGGTGTAAATGTGTTTGTTTTCTCTATAACTAGGAAATACTTCTTCAATCTAAAAGGGTGATTTCAGCTCAAGATAATGATGTATTCAAAGAGTTCTTGCTTCTAGCAATCTTTATTCCAGAAACTGGAAACTCACACTTTCAATTTCTGAAAATTCTTGTTAGGTAATTCTCATAATTGTTCCACCTTTTTTTTTTTTTTTTTTCCTCCAGAAGTGAAAAGTCAGGCTTGGAAGGTTAAATGCTTTTTTGAGCTCATTTAATGAGATAGCGACAAAGCTGAAAATAGAAGTCTCCTGATTCCTCATGTTTGCCTTATTTCACCTCATGTTATCACACTGAATTAAATTCTATTTTTCTGTAGTACTCTATCAGGAAAAGGTGTCCTGAATAATTGTAAAGCATGGGGGATAAAAAATCTAATGGAGCTTTATTATTTATTTATGAACCCAAAAACATGAGGATATTCAGTTTACATTCAGAGGATAATTAATAAAAAGTAATTTGTAGAACTAGGTCTATATGACTACACTAAGTTGGAATTAAATATTTGATAAATAAAGCATTCTGGAAACATTTTGAATACCACATAAATACAAACCTTTCACCCACAAAACATAACGAATCTAGTAGCTTGAATCTTTGATTTTGTCAACAAGAATCAAAATATATTATTTGGCAATATAAGTGGATTTTTTAATAAATAGTTTAACCTAATATAAGCATTTGAGTATTAACATTTGAATAACCTGAGCAGAAAAAAAAATTATTTTACTTATCATTTAGTGAAATCCACTAATTAGGAACAACTGTAGACGACCAATAGTGTATCTTAAGATTAATTCTTTTTCTTGGGAGGCTGAGGCGGGCAGATCACGAGGTCAGGAGATCGAGACCATCCTGGCTAACACGGTGAAACCTTGTCTCTACTAAAAAATACAAAAAAATTAGCTAGATGTGGTGGCGGGCACCTGTAGTCCCAGCTATGCGGGAGGCTGAGGCAGGAGAATGGCATTAACCCAGGAGGCCGAGATCGCGCCACTGCACTCCAGCCTGGGTGACAGAGGGAGACTCCGTCTCAAAAAAAAAAAAGGGACCCAATTTTAAATGAATCTAAACTTTCTAAAAAGAAAAGAAAGTAAATAATTAAGCAACAAATACAAGCCATGTGAAAGGAATTGTTTTAAAGATTTTTCTGAGTGCTATGGGTCAGTTTGTGGATGGGATGAATGCTTTAAAAACTGTTGGTCACCATAATGAAAGATAAAAGGTACTAATCATCTTTTATAATTTCAAAATTCACCATTAAAGTCTAGCTGTGCCCATATTTAGACACTCACATTTTCCTAATTTTAAAAAATGCACCTGTAGCAGAATTTTTTCTCCAAAAAGACAGAGCCAGCTGGAGAGAAAGAGACAATTAAAGCTGATTGGATGACTCAGCAATAAAAATAGGAAGCTAGCTGGATGAGAAAGGATGAGCTGCAAGGAAACAGATTGCCAGGGAGGGGTTTCTTTGAAAAAAAGAAAAAGAGATAAAAAGGAGCCCATCAACATGAAAGAAAAAGAGATAAAAAGAAGCCCATCAACATGAACACCAGGACTGAAGTTAAACTTTTCAGCTAATGGAGAACCCATTTCTGAAATTAAAAGAGTAAACCTTTTATTCATGGTCAAATTGTATATAAGGTTATACAATTAATACCTATTATGCTTTCGTAAGTAGTCAATAGAACAATAATGATACCGAAGCAGGAGTCTGGTATTTATCAAAGGACAACTAGGCCTTTCTTCCATTAAGTGATGGCACTCCACTCCTTCCTGCAGCAGGAACTAGTGTCTTGTCCTTTTGCCGGAAACATATCTCCTTCCTCTTTCTCTTCTCAACTCCCCACTCATCACTCAAAACTCCACCAGCTTCATGATTACACCTAGCCAAAGATTTAATTTATTCTTCAGACTGTGTCAGTCTCCTTTCATAATACACCACTTTTCAAATACTGTCTCCTTCATAGCCCAAGAATATATGTGTTTAATTTTAATGTTTTTAATATCATGTCTTATGTTAAACTGTAGGATCCATAAGAGGAGAACTGTGTCTGTCTCCTTGACACTGAACAAGCAGGCACTCAGTAAATATTCATTGCTGAATGAATGATTCCTGGAGAGAGACTAATGAGTCAGAGATGCAATCCTGCCTGCCACTAATCAGTTCCATTATTTTTAGACAAGTTCACTTTGTCTCTTCATGTCTTAGCTTCCCCTCACATCACTTCCATCTCTGAGACTTTAATAAATAGGTTATCTAATACCCTTTGTTTGATTTGGACATGAGATTCTCAAGAAACTTTAATCTCAAGTACTACAATAATAGTATCCTCAATTCTTTTCCCATCTTCTATTATTTCTGCAGCTGGGTAAAAAGGCAGTTCTTCTTTCAGGTAGAGAAACATCTCCTAGTGTTTGAAGTAAAGAATCCTAACTATTATAATTCAAAAGTGTGATGAGATCATTTAACTATTCATTCAACAAATAATGACTATAAATTTACTAGCTCCTTTAAATTGTTTTAGGCAAAGAGGACAACACAATAATGAAACAAAATCTCATGTTCCTAGAGCTCTCATTTTGGGAGAGAGAGAGAGAAACAAATGTATACTACATGAAGTGATAAATGCTATGAACAAAAAATAAAACACAGCAGGATGGATGAGTAATGATGAAGAGAGGATTATTTATATAAAGTAGTCAAGGAAGATCTCAATGAAAATTTGACATTTGATAGAGATTTGAAAGAAGTGAAAGATGAGAAGATACCTGGTGAAAGCACATTCCTGGCAGAGTTAAGAACTCATATAAAAACCATGAGTCAAGGGCACTCTTGGCAAGTTCCACGTAGTGCAGGGAGATAGTGTGGCTAGAGGAAATAAACAAGGACTCTGTAATACAAGGTGAGGTAATACAGGTAGCCAAGTCAGATAATGTAGGACCTTATGGGCCTCTTGATTAGACTAGAGGCCATTGGAACATTTGAAACTGTGAAATGCTATGATTTGGCTTAGGCTCTCAAAGAAATGTTCTGGCTGCTGTATGAAACATAAGCCCAAGTACGGCAAGTGTAGAAGTAATAAAACAGGAGGGTTACAATAACCCACGCAAGAGATTATGGTGGTTCCATACAATAGTAAGGGTATATAGCTGGTTAGAAGTGGTCAGACTCCAGATTTATTTTGAAAATAGAGCCAATGCATTAGAGATGGAAACAGAAAGAGTAGCTAAGTAATCAGTGGAATAGAATGGAATACAATTGACAGTGAGGATCTAGGAATGCACCTATTTCACTTGCATACCCTGAGAATGAGCAGAGGAAAAGAGAAAGTCACCACTTGCAAGGGCTACAGGTGAAGCACTGCCCCTCAAGTGTCACTGGGTTTTGGTTTAACAGAAAAGTGAGTGGGATATTTAAAGAAGAATTGGAAGACAGAGGGATTCTATTGATAGAGACCTCAAAACCCACAGGACCTAGTGGAAAGTGTGAGGGATGGGGCTGGAGAGGGGCATTAGATGGGGTCAGAATCATGGATGTATGGAGCCATTCGGGAATGAGAAACATCTAGTAGCCTGGGCCCTCTTGTGTTTATGGAGGCAAGCAGGGATGTAGGGCACACTGGAATAAGTCTAGATGGTACCTTAGGTCAACTGTGGTAAGTAATGAGGCTGTGAATAACTCTAGGGGAAGGCAAGGCCCCTTCTTGCCATGAATCTGTGGCTTTCTGAGATAATGAGAAGGCATATGCACCCTCTTCTGTCCTCAGGCTCCTGCTCAAAATATTTCTCTTAGTTTTCCTCATAAAATTGTTTGATCTAATAGTGTGTAGCTGTTAAAGCAAGGCTACATGTTGGTATTAAAAAACATTCATCTGGCTGGGCGTAGTGGCTCATGCCTGTAACCCCAGCTCTTTGGGGGCCAACATAGTGAAACCCCATCTCTACTAAAAATACAAAAATTAGCCGGGTATGGTGGCATGCACCTGTAGTCTCAGCTACTTGGGAGACTGAGGTGGGATAATCTCTTGAACCTTGGAGGCAGGGGTTGCAATGAGCTGAGACCATGCCATTGCACTCCAGCCTGGGTGACAGAGCGAGACTCTGTTTCAAAAAAAAAAAAAAAAACTATTCATCTTCATGTACAATATGTACAATTAGTGACACTTTGCCATTTCCTAGAGTATTTGCAAAGATAAGGTAGGGCACCCCAGTCCCCAGGCTTGCCTCATTGCCCGTATCTTCCTGATACCTCATACCAATACCAACTGCGCCTAGTATCTTCACATATTATAGATGGTATTGTTCTTGATTAGGTAAGAGATGGGAAAAAAAACATGAAGAGCTCTAATTTATATTTTAACCTATAAAATTATAGAATAAAAAGCACTCTCACCTGGGAAGGAGAAAACTTTAAAAAAAGAAAGAAGAAAACCCTACAGCTTTTTTTCAAAGTCTAAAAGGCATATGAAAAACATAGAACAGTAATATGTTAATAAAATAGATCAATTCAGTGCAAATAAAATAACATTTCAAAATTTTAATGAGCTAAGCTTTGGCATAGGGTACTTAGTAAAATGTATTATTTTATTGCAAACACCAAAACTAAAACCAAAAAAAATATTTCATTGTCTTATTAGGCCACTATTTTGATCATTCTCTAATATTAAATCTCTGACCTTGTTTACATAGAAGGCACATTTACAACAAAATGAAGAAAATTTGGGATGATACAGGAAAAATTTTTGTGCTCACAATTCATAACAATTCTTTTATGTGCCAGGAATTGTGTTCAGGTCTTGCCTTGGACTCTTTACAGAGACACTAGCTCATTCAGTCTTTACAACATTCCTATGAGTTATCTATTCTTAACCCTACTGTATAGATAGGAAAATATACGCTTCTCATGATAACAAAGCTCATTAGAAGCAGAAAGAAAATTTCAACCCAAATCATGTGTATGTCAATCACACCACTTTGCTGTCACTTATCAATTTTATAATTGTGAAAGACTATTAATTTCAATTACAAATAAACATCTAATAATGCTTCTTTGTTGAAAATAATTATATAACTATTTAGACCAGCTCTTCTGAATATTGATGTGGAAATCACTGAAATACTATGCTCAGCAATGTGCTGCTCCTGGGAAACATCCTTCAACAATCAATCCTGAGTGCTCACCATGTGGCAGGTAATATCTAAGCACTGAGAACTGTGTACTAATCAATTATGAACCAGCCAGCATCCTAGTAGAGACAGAGTAGCAAAGCAGTAAACACATAAACAAAACCATTCTAAATGCCAAGAAACAAAGACTCATGATGTGAAGGTAAATGTAAAGGAGTAGCAACTTTAGCTAAAGGTGTTCAGGAAATATCTATTTGTGAAGGTTAAGATCTGAGGTAAGATTGGGGAGGCAGAGAAAACAACCAATGTAAAAATTCCTAAGGAAGGACCAAGCATCAAAAAACAGAAATAAGTCTAATAAAGCTAGTGAATAGTCTGCAAAAAGGGAAAACAATACAAGCTGAATTTGAAAGGGTCAGCAGGGAATCATTCAGGGCCCTGGTCAAGTTAATTCTAAGTTATTAGAAGGTTTTATTTGGAGGATGCAGAGAGTTATAAGATCCAATTAAAAATAAAAATAAAAAAACCTCACAGAGAAGGTAATAGTTTCATATACTTATATATGTATGTGACATACATATGTATATGATTACCATATATATACATGCCATATATATATACACATATGCCAATATATATATATGCCATATATATATATACACACACACATGCCATATATATACGTATATATAACGTGTACATATATGTGTGTGTGTGTGTGTGTACATATATATATAACTGGGTCCATTCATTTTCCTGCACTTCTGTTCCAAATATATTTCTCAAAGTCAAACTCTTAAGGGCTGATGCCAAATAAGATGACTATGCCTTCAGGCAGGAAGAAATACAATTCTGTAATTCTGGTAATTCTGATTCATCTTGTTCTTTCTGTCTACATGACAGTTTTCTTTTTGGTAACTGACATTGAAATATAGAACCTGCAAAATCAGCCATTTATCACACCAAGTCACTAGAAGGCTTCACAACTGAATAGCGGGAATGTTGCCTCTTACTAAGTCACACATGTCATTTTTTCTCCAAAATAATCTGGATATGATGGCATGTGATCAGTTTGCATCATGTGAGAAAGATGTATAGTGTTCTCCCTCCCCCATACTGAGCCATCACTCCAAATGCTCCATTATGGACCAGGTGCAACCATGGTGATTTTATTTTTCACTGATCTGGGGAAGCAAAAGAGACTGTCATCAACAGTTGATTATGGCATCCTACATTTCTACTGTAACACAACCCTGAAATAATAGTAGATGGCAAATTTTTAAGTCACTTTTTGTCAAAATAATACCTAACATGTCTACTTTGCACCACATATATGCTGTGAGAAGAAAACAATTTCCTTCTTTATAAAATAAAATCTAAAATCCCCCATTTCAGGGTAGAGTCAAGATAGAGTCTATCATATATAGTTTTATCTGTGAATACTATGTTTAACTTCAGCGAAAATAGACATGAATGGAAATAAACATATATTTACTTTACTTGAGTGGCAGGGCATTATCCATGAGCTTGTGTACAAGAAAAATGTCGTAACATAATCATAAATGTGGCATTTATTGGAAAAATAATCACCCCCATAAGCCATTTACAACCGAAGTGTCAACAATACTCTCAGTTTCTTTGTGAAATTTTAGATACCTTTATTTAAATACATCAAATTTTATTCGTGAATTCTACAAAAGCATAGAGGCAAATAAATAATAATGGATTTCCACACCAGAGTAGAGAACTCAAAGACTAGCAGCTTTTTGAACACTTCTGTCTACAGAGAGCACTGGAACACTGGTGGCATAAATAAACAATAAATTGCCAAGCAACTTGTATTTTCATACATTGTTCTTTACTTCTCTTGGTGTGATAAAAATTGGTCCTCTCAAGGTAGAGAGTGACTGGAGTAAAAAAGTGAACATATTAGTGTCTCCCTAACATCACTATTTCACATGGTTCACATGTTCCCACACCATCAAAAGCCTAAACCTGAATAATGCAGGCCCTGGCCCTGCTTACTGAGAATACTCCTTACTATTATTGTTTTATTATCTAGGTTGTAAACTCTTTCATAAAGCTCTCAAAAAATCACCTACTTAAAAAAATCACAAAGGAAAAGATAGAACAAAAACTGCTAAAAAGTGGGAAAAAACTTTTCTGAATCTTTGTAAAAACTTTGGTGAATAGAAGCATATTAATAAGTATACAATTCAGGATAAAATGCTTATTAGTAGAGAACAAAAACATTAAAATATAAATGATTTTAGTATTCCAATTAAAAGGAATAGATTTTCAGGTTTGATAAATAAAAGCAAGACTCAACTATATATTATCTACAAAAAGCTCACTTTAAACACACACATTGAAAATAAAATATGAGGCTGGGTGCAAGTGGCTCACGCGTGTAATTCTAGCACCTTAGGAAGCCAAGGCGGTGGATCACCTGTCAGGAGTTCGAGACCAGCCTGGCCAACATGGCGAAACCCTGTCTCTTCTAAAACTACAAAAAATTAGCCGGGCATGCTGGCGGGTGCCTGTAATCCCAGCTATGAGGCTGAGGCAGGCGAACTGCTTGAACTCAGGAGGCGGAGGTCGCAGTGAGCTAGGTGAGATCATGTCATTGTACTCCAGCCTGGGCAACAAGAGTGAAACTTCATCTCAAAATAAAAAAAAAGAAAGAAAAAGAAAAGAAAACAAATTATTAAAAAATATATATATTATACAATTATTAAAGTACAGTGGCAATATTAATATCCAACAAAGTCGACATCAGAGGTAAAGAGGGTCATTTTATAGGGATAAAGGAAGCAATTCACCAAGAGGACATAACAATCCTAACTATGTATGAAATTAACAGCATAGCTTCAAAGTATCTACAATAAAAACTGATAGAACTGAAAGGGGAAATGGAGAAAGGCAAAATCATTGTTTAGTATATTAATATCCTTTTCTCAAGAACTGTGAGACCAAGCAGTCATAAAATCAGTGAGGATATGGAAGATTTGAACAACATTGTTAATTGAGTAAATTTGACCGAATTGACTATTACAGAACATTCTAATAAATAATAGTAGAAAAACGTATTTTCTTGAGTGAATATAGAACATTCACTGAGACAGACCATATTCTTGGCAATGAAGTGATTCTCCATAAATCAGAGTAAGGTGTAAAATTCAAAGATAATTAAATATATGATAGTAATATAATTGATTGGTAGCCAAAGAATCCTAAAGTAGTTAATTTGTAAGTACTTTCTAAGTCTGAATTGTTTAAAAAACAAAGTCCAAACAAAAGCAACACATTATAAGCAAAATGTACATATTGGGAGTAACACTTAAGATCTGGGTTTTATTGCTTGTATTTCAAGGGTTCTCAAAATTTCAAGTCAGTAAGTTTTCCTTATAAAAGAATTACTCTTATTATATCATACATTTATAAGACATGCTCCCTATTGGTTTAGACAAAAATCTAAATGTTAAGAATTGTAATTCTCTTAAGTGTGAAAGTTAGGAAATTAAATTATGCTAATATTCATCCACAATTAATAAATTATTAAACTCACACTAAATCTAATGTTTTGAAACCTGAAAATTGGTACTTCCATTAATGGAGTGATTTGAATTCCTATTAAGGTTGAGTTCACTTACAAAAAGTAAGTAAAATAAAGATTAATTTATAATTGATACACCCAAGAGGCTGCTCTGAGGGAGTCCCCCAGGGTAAATGTCAGTTCCTGTTAATATCTAAAAGAGTGTCTATCAGCTTTCTAAGCACCTTGTGAGCTTGGGAGGGAGATCATATGGTAGCACCATCATTGGCCCCCTAATGCTTCCACTCTTGTCCAAATTATAGCACATGCCACTCAATAGGGACCCTGCCTCAAATCTTACCTGCCTCTTTTCCAAACTGTATATATACTAGTTTCAGTCATATTTAAGCAGAGAGGGAGCAAGGTCTGTTCCAGATTTTGAACTACAGAGTATGGATTTATATCCTGTCACTATAATTTACTAGCTGTGCAATATGGGGAAATTGTTAATCTCTCTGTGCCTCAATTTCTTCACTCTTTTATGGTGACAATGATACTACCTACTTCACAGAGTCACTATGGGGCCTAATCAAATTAATATTTTTAAGAGCTTAGAATAGCATGTGGCTCCACAGTAAACAGTGTGTTTGCTAAAAATATCATGGTGTTGCCTAAAACCTTTCAAAGATTTCTTATTGTCCTCAGGGACAAAGTCTATACTCTTTATTTTGACTTTCAAAATACCAACCTATCTTTCAAACCTCATCTCTGTATACCTAAGCTATGAGGACTTAAGTTTCTTGAAAAATCCCTTACACGTCTTTTTACTTAAGGAATTTACCTTGGCTAGAATGTATTTCTTTGGCTTTCTTCATAAGTCCTAGTCTTCTTATAAGTCTTAGTTCAGGTATCACTTCCTCCCTGGAGCCTTCCCTAGCCTCTAAAGCTGTGATACATCCTCAAAGAGAACTGTTTTTTTTTTTAATTTTTTATTTGTCTTTTACTCATATGACTAGACTTTAGGCTATTTAAGCAATTAATTTTTGTGTATTGTTGTAATCTATATGCATAGCATATGAGTCCAATATATATTTATTCAAAAAAAGAAAACAATGAATAATCAATTAATGGGTCATACAGCAGCTGTATTATAAAAACGTAGATCACATTTCCTCCACTATGACCTCATTAGCTAGCTAGATGGTTGTCTGGGACCAAAAACATCCATGAGAGAAAAACAAAGACACCAGCCTGGTTGGTGATTTTATTTTGAACAGTTACAAAGGTAATATAAGTTAGTCACAGGCCTACTTGGTGATCCATTCAAGACACCCTGTCTCCATCTCTCAGCCAGTCCAACTACTGAAGTAATGCTATTAAGCAAGTTGCTTCAGTTCTCTGACTCCCAGTTACTTAGTAGGATTGTTCTTCTTGACTTTCTTGCAGTTGGTTGAGGCCATGTGACATTTTGGCCAAAAAGTTATAAGAAGTGAAATATATCACTTCTGAGTCTGATTGTTTAAAACCCTACAGAGCTATCTATCTCCCTGTCAAAATGACTGGCAGTGGTCATGATGTAAACTGCTTAGTCAGTCTACATCCAGGAATGAGATGACAAGAAGCAGGACCGCTAGCCCACCTATGATGGTTATGCAGTGGGAGTGACATATTAACATTTGCTGTGAAAAGCTACCAAGATATTTTTGCCTGCATGATAACATTCCTAATATTGAAAAAAAATTGTCTTCAGGAAACTATTGACAACTCACAGACTACATACTGGAGCATGTGGATCAAGATTTCTAAAAACTCTGGGAAAACACTCCAAAGAAACTCTCTCCCAAATTCTATGAAATCTTTGTATTATTTTGTAGGCTCAAGTCTGTAACAATAACATTCTTTGCATGACGGAGCTATGAGGAAACTATTTTGATTGTTTCTTTGGAAAAAATGAACTTTTAAAAATCATATAATTTAGGAGAATTTCTAAATTCTTATTTAGAAATCTAGAAATAAATAGTTATTTCTAGAATAACTATTGTAAAATTATAACAAATTTAAGTTGTAGTTCTTAAGCTGAAGCATTTGCTTTTCATGTCAAACAATAACTGAACAAAATAAATTATCATCCAGAGATTTATACTGGGTAGAAAGGAAAATCATTAATCTGATGTTTGGTCTTGCAAGTTGAGTAAGATATTTTGCCAATTTGGAAATGTTCTATCTTGAATTTAGTCATCTCCTTAATTGCTTTTATTTTTTATACAAATGTTGTGGGTTTTTGCAGTTTTGAGAGGCAGAAGATGAATGATATAGCAATTAATAAAAACATAAAATTAATGGTTCTCCAACTAAGGGGTCGATCATACTGGTTTCCTCAACCTCAATACTCCATTCTTCAGTTCAAGGTACAATGGAATTTACAGCAGCCTGAGTCTCTGAAACAGGACTTCCTTGATCCTATGCTAATGTTCCATTGTGTGTGTGTGTGTGTGTGTGTGTGTGTGTGTGTGTGTGTGTGTGTGTCTGCTTCCTAAGGCAATTATATTTGTTCTCTCCCAGTTATAAAAAAAATGACTAATAGATATTTTGCTGACACACTGTTAGCAAATCTTCTGGTGGGAAATGTGACAAAAGAGGAGGATGAGGAAAAAATTCTGCTTCCATAAAGGTAAAAGTGATTTTAAAAATTCATAGTATTAGCAAGAATTGTTTTTCTTGGAACACAAAGACAGGAACTGATTTCCTAAGAGTACGAATTACAGCTGGAATCCTTTGACCTCTCACTTATTAGAAAATAGGTATTATTATCTAACCTGAAATTCTGGTTAATTTCACTGCCTGCTATTTCTCCCCAAAACAAGAGTAACAACAGCAATGACAATAAAAACACCATCAATAAACAGTCCTACAACTGAAGAGATATTTTACAACAGCTTTTGGTGGAAAGAATGCATTGGTTTTTCAAACAGAATCTATCAATACATGGATTCTCTGACAATAGCCACAACAGACACAGGTGTTGGAAGTGACTCCATGCTGAAATAGAAGCTGGGGGGTACAAGTAAATGAATAATATACTCATGGAAAATGTGAAGACAAGTGAAGCATTTTGAATAAGGTAAGTGTTTTTTCAGAACTACAGGATAACTGATTTGCTGTTGGTCATGCAAGTGCCTGGATGCAGCAGTTTCTTGATAACCTGTTAGATATTTCTAATTGTTTATTTAGTAATTGTGATAAATTTCCTGGTTAAGAGTCTCCCACAAGGGCATCCATACCACAAGAAAAAGAGAGAGAGAGGAACTAGGTTCACTTTTTGTTAAGTTCTCTGACTAAATGCAGAGTTTTTAAGACTGCCTATAAAATTAAAATATATTGTTCTTTCTCCCTAAAAACAACAACAAAAAAACCATTTAAGATCTTTCAAAAATGTGTATGATTTGAATGCAAATGAATGTCTCATATTATATTCTAGCAAAAGGAAGTTATTTTGCAATCTCAAAAGCATATTAATATTATTTTAAATAATGTTTTTTGTTTTTAAAACTCAGGAAATCTCACATTTTAGTAAAGCATGGTATGTAACAGCCCCTTTTTATTTCAATTGACTAATCAAAGGATTGTAATCATCTGGCCAAAACATCACTATTCCCCACTCCTGCTCTCTTAGAAGCCTTTCTAAATAGATTGTGGAGGTCTTTCCAGTGGAGCCAAACTGTAGCTTTAGAGCCATTCTCGAAGTATTCTATTCAATAATTCACAATACATGGGAATTCACACATATTTCTTATGATTATTTATTCCCTTTTCTAATTCCTCCACAAAAATACAAATTCTCTTTTAGCAGTGGTTACTATTCATCTTTATATCAGATAGCACAGCTCAGCATATGGTATACATATGGTCAATTAATATATGATTAAGTTCTATCTTTGATATTATAAAGATATGAAATTTTCACAAGGGTCTCTCATTTTTATTTCGTATAGCTAGTATATAATTACATACGCAATGTTTAACTGGTTGTATAAAATCACACATCTAAGAAATGTAGTACTAAACAGAGTTCTTCAAAAATTGCAGCATTTTACCACATGTGCTCACTAAAAATTTGTTTCACATGAAGTCATAAGCTTACCTAATTTCAAGCCATTGAAAATTTCTGAAATATATGAAATAATGATTCAACTAAATGAGAAGGGTGAAGGATTTAGTTGGTTAAGTTCCCAATAACACTTAGAAACAATAAAACAATCATCTTTGACATTAGGCAAATCCGGGTAATAGGACAGCAGGAAGACTTCAGCAAAACTGTGAATTTTTAAAAATTTTTATTGCTTACTGGTGCCCTCCTTTCTCCTCTGCCAGTCAATCTAAACTCATCACATTCTGGTTGAACCTTCTGCTCATATAAATGCACATTCTCTCCCTCAGATTGTGACACTCACATTCATGCACCTATCCTTTCTGTATAAAGAATTACTTTCAGCTACCTGTCAACCAACAGCCTGCTAACATGTTATCTAGTAATAGCTTAAAGTATATTTCACGTCTTCTAGGATACTCTTGAAGATGATAAAGATCTTGAAACATAAATTAATCATTCCCAATAGTGAAATTTTAGTTATTAATATCACGATTCCCAAGAAATGTTTGAGAGCAGAAAACTGGTCACTTAGAACTTCAAGAATCCATTACTCACAACCTAGCAGTCAAGAGAGTGGATGCATATACTACCTTGCAATCTATACATCATCTAATATTATTCTGAAGTCAGTGTTTATGTGAGCCTAAAATATTACAAATCTAGAAGTTCTTCAATAACTCTTTCCCAACACATTGGTAATTACTGGCACTCCTTGGTAATTACTGTTATTACAAAGTTGTCTCGCTTCTACAACAAATAGTGTCAGGAGAAGAAAGAGGAGTGATCTTCACTAGATTAAAGATTATCTAGAGCTACATTTCTCTCAATTTCAGTCTAGATAAAAATGAGAAAATATGTTTTAATTGTACTGTATTGTTAAAACCTATGAATTCGAATGCTTGTGATTCATTGCCAGTTAACTGAAAGGAGTTGTTCTGAACATTTATCCTTCTCCTTAGTATCATCCAAACTGAATATTTTCACACAATGGAGAACCACTTCCCACACTAAGAAACTGTCACACTCACAAAGCTAGTTGATCTCCCAAGCATTACAGCTAGGTACTGTTAGGTATAGTTCCTGGATTCTAAATTTAAAAGCACATTTTACCACAATCCAGATTCTACTATTTTAATCTCAGCTATGATCCAGAATATTGAGGAAGAAAAAAATTTCATTCTTTCATAGATTCTGTGAAAGAATCAGTGAATTAACTTGACAAGCTAATTATATCTTATATAAATATGCTCTTTAGACTTTCAATTTTAGAGTTCACAAAGCACTTTCATATGAATTTTCCATTTGATTATCATTCACATTTTTTAAATATGAGAAAAATGTCTGAAAATGACTTGCACAAGATACTCCTGATTCTCATTTCAGAATTCCGAATTCCCCCATTCTCAACTCACATCTCCACAAAAACAACAAAAAGAGCAAATTGAAATAATTATTGTAAATATTCCCATCTATAAACAATCTCAATGGGAAACCCTTTCTGATCCCACTACTCCTGACTTAGATAGGATTGTATCAAAATAGCTACCATTCCTTTATTTTGCAACTGCTTCAAATTATCTGGAGCCCTGGGACCAGTCTCCAGAATCCTTACTCAATGTCTACTTTCACTTTAAAATGTAATAAGAAAAAGAATTTAGCTGCCTTAAAAAATGGTCTAAATGGCAGACTTAACTCAAAATAGCCACCAGAATTATATAACCAACCAAATGTATTTCCTTTTCACACTAAGACACGACTCATCTGATACAAAAATCTAAATTGCACACATCAGCAAGACAGAAGAAGAAGTCAAAGCAGGTATTTCTCAGCCATTACCTGTTGCAACTGAAGGGCTCTAATTTTATTTACTCTTGAGCTTTCATAATACAGTTACAGTGAGTCATAAATTGACTTTCTGTGACAACTGGTGATATACTTCAAAAAGTATGTTTATATTTAAATCAATCATTCTTTTGAAATAATGCAGGCATAATCTTGTTTTCCATATTTTAAATTGGTAAAAACACCTTTGACATTCAATCAGACTAAAGTGAAAGACTGGTTTATTAGAAAATCATAGTAAAAAAGCATGTATTTTCCCTTTTTCATTAGATAAGTATATTTAACATTTTCATCAGAGATTAGTTTGAGTTCACCTAGTTATTTGTAACAATAAAATATTCTTGGATGTCACTGTACCCCTTTCCAATGTCCATCATGTATCATCACACCTTTCTTATTTGTAGATAGGGGCACTATATACAAGACCAACTAAAGTGACTCGTTCAACTGAGATAATTACTAGGATAATTAAAGTAACCCATGCCTATTATAAAACACTCTGGCAATTAAACCAGAACTTCAAGTTTAAACCACAAGCACATCACAAATTGTGTCTCCAACTTTTATAAACCAATAGTATTAGCAACTTTCACTCTAGTAGCACACAAATGAGTCTAAAATAGCAGTAGCCATAATATATATGGTATCTGCATGCAAAAAGAAAGGAAAAACTAAGACATCTATTCAGAAACTGGACAAATGTAAGGCTAAATGTGCTTTGTCCTAAATTAGCCTGATTCATCTGCTGCTTCCGTTCTTCAGCTGGTATATTTTGGGGAGAAGTAATGCATAATAAGGGTCAGGCACACTGGCTCATGCTTGTAATTGAAGTGTTTTGGGAGGCTGAGGTGGAAGGATAGCTTGAGGCCAGGAGTTCCAGACCAGCCGGGGCAATATAGCAAGACCCTGTCTGTACAAAAGAAAAATTTTTTAAATTAGCCAGGAGTGGTGGCATGCACCTGTAATCCCAATTGTGTGGGAAGATCCCTTGAGCTTAGGAGTTCAAGGTTGCAGTGAGCTATATAATCCCACCACTACACTTTAGCCTGAACAAAAGAGCAAGACCCTATCTCTAAAAAAAGAGTAATGCATAATAGTATTTATAATTCTTTCAATATTTGACAGGGCAATAAGCACAATAAAGAGATAACAATTAAACTCATTTTGAGATTTTTATATTTTAAATTCATGGAAACATTCATAATATAACTTAAATTTCTATGAACTTTTTAGTTTCAAAGTGTATGTTCAACAATAACATCTCATTTGAACCTTAGATTCTATGAGATTGGACAGAAAATCATCATTATCCCCATACTGTCAATGAGGAAATTGATTAATTTTTCCATGATTTCTAAATTCCCTTGGAAGATTTCCCAGACTTTGTCACTTGGAAGGTCATATAGTTTCACACTTAGATATGAAAGTGGCCATATTTGGTGCACTTTCCCTAGAACCTCTCTTCTACTCCCTACCACACACTCATATACAATACCTTTCTCTTGGTTTTGTTGTTTACACTATAAATGCTTGTAATACTGGATTCAAGACATTGTTGTCTTATTTATTGGTTTGTTTATTTACATGTTTTCTTTTCCTACTGAATTGAAATTCCATTGAGGGAATAACTGAAATCATTTAGCAAGTATTTTAGAGCCCAGTTATTTCCCCGACACTATGCTAGGAACTGAAGATGCAGGAAAGCTATATCTGCCCTTTTGGAATCTAATATGTAGTTGTAAAGGCATAGATTTAGAGAGATTACAAAAGTGATGAATGTTACAAAGCAGAAGCACAAGGAGCTATACCAGATCCATTATAGATGGAACTAATTGTGTCTGAGAGATTAGTTAATTCTACCTGAAAGAAGCAATGCTTAAATAAAATGAAAGGGATAATCTGAAACTGTTGAAAGGAAAAAAGTTCTAGAAAACATGAACACATATTTTTATGAACATGAAACATAGGATTTGAAATGTGGTATTTGGCAAACTAAAGAGGTTCAACATAGTTAAAGAATAATGAGCAAAGAATTTCTCAGGTTGAGAGAGTTTGGCCAGAAACAAATTTCAAAGGGCCTTGAATATTGCATTGTATATTGACAGTAATGAAACATTACAGAAATATTTTCAGCAGGTGGGTAATATGGTAATAGTTACTCTTCAAAACTACCACTTTTGAGTTCCTGAGAAGGCAAGCAAGGGTGAATTTTAAAATAGTTATGAATCGAGAATAGAAATCCAAATGAGACACAAATTGGCTTGGACTAGGATGGTGATAAGGGGATCAAGCGAAGAAGTAACAGGATTCCAACCACACTTGGAAAGTAGTAGAATCAGTAGGACTTGGTTATTTCTTAGAAATTAAAAGAGAAGGAGAAGAATGCTTTTTAGATTTCTGACTTGAGCAACAGGAAATAAGGGAAAAGGAGAAGATTTAAAGAAAAAATGAACCTACTGAGCTTGAGGAACTCATGAGATACCTTTGTAGGATGTCACTGAGTCATGCGGATATTGAGGCAACTAGGTATATAATTTAGAAACCTGGATATCAATCTGATTATTATCAACATATAGCCATGGAATTATAGAAAAACTTGCAAAACAAGAAAACAGATTGGGACGAGGATTGGGCATTAAGAAGGTTGAATGTTTTAATCTTAAAATGGGAAGCATGAACATTTCAAATCGGATCTTATATTCTGACATTTAACTGAGATTTCCATGTCAAAAGCACTGAGATGATACAGATCTGCCACGGGGCACTGACCAAAGAGCATTCATAAAATTAAGCTTTACCTCTAACATATGTATATATACACCACGCACACCCTGTTAAAACTTTTTAGTTGTCTTGGGGCCAGGCGCAGAGGCTCACGCCTGTAATCCCAGCACTTTGGGAGGCCAAGGTGGGCAGATCACCTGAGGTCAGGAGTTCAAGACCAGCCTGGCCAACATGGTGAAACCCTGTCTCTACTAAAAATACAAAAGTTAGCCAGGCGTGTTGGGGGCACCTGTAATCCCAGCTACTCAGGAGGTTGAGACAGGAGAATCACTTGAACCCAGGAGGCGGAGGTTGCAGTGAGCCGAGATGGAACCAACTATCCTCCAGCCTGGGCGACATAGCAGTTGCCTTGACTTAACATTTCATTTCCAAATAGAACTCATTACATTGTACATTAAAACTTCAGCATATCTGTTAAGCTATCACATTAAAAAGTAAATAATATAATATTGAAAACAATTATCTCACAATACTAATAATTGTTTAGAGAAGGAACTTAAAATTCTGTTTAATTGGAGAAGAAAGTATAGTTAGAGATCATTTTACATATACGAATATTCGTAGTCATCTCTGTTTCTTTTTTTCAAGAAATGAACTAGCCAAGCAAACAGATGATTCTAGGAGAGTGTAAATGAATAATTTCAAAGAAAACAGTCCGGCATTTTAGAAGACAGAACCTTAAAGTAACATAACCAATAGAGGACACCTAGTGGTCTTTAGCAGAATCAATATTTGCTTGCAGAAAATATCAGGTAATTCACACACATGCAATAATGTTGGTGTTAGTAGATGTGCTAATTTCAGAAAGATGTCATCATAAATATATTTATAAATATTACAGAAATATCAGTTTAAATATTTCAGATAACATCCATATGCTTCATTTCATTTGAACTTCACAACTGTTTGATTGTGGGCATAAATAAGTCACTTCATGTGATTTTCCCTAGATTACATAGAAAATAATGTTGCAGTTGAAATATACACTGATTTCTGGTATAGAATCCATTCCATACCATCATAAAAATTGAAACCTCCAATATAATTGATACTTAAAATTGTAAAACACTGCAAATAGAATTCATAGAAGGCCTTATCATATTTCATTAACTGATACAAACATTTTTTGACAGCAAGAGTACTTGGCAAAGATAAACCTTTTTTTAGCTATCTAAAAAAGTACTGTGTTTGACACCGACTGCATACAAAAAAATGCAAGGAAGTGATAAACCTCTCTTCTAACTGGTGTTGTTAGCTCTATCCACGGTGGCCTCCAACCCCCTTCATTCTGTAGCACTCTAAAATGTAAATCTCCTGCCTAAAATGTATCAATGGCACCTTTTGATTAAGTCCATCATTAGCACAAATTCTGGTCTACATCTCTAAACTCAATCTGGGAATCTGCACCTACTGCACTAGGCTGCTTGTATCTCGTGTCTTTTGGAACACACTCTTCTGCCTGGTCCACTTGTTCAGCCTGATAATCCATACTCCAGATTCAAAATTCAGTTCAGTATGTTTGAAGGCCTCCTCTTGTGCAAATCAATTGTGTTGCTCACTCCCTTATTTGTGCCACTACTTCCCACACCATCTGTGATTATTTGCTCACATCTGCTTTTCTTACAAAACTGGCATCAGTCTTCTATCCTTATTTGCAGCATCTCCACATAGAGATTACTCAGTAAATGCTTGGGAGTGAAGAACGGATACTCTCTTATTATTATTTAATGGATTTAGAACATGGGAGATTGCCAGTATTAAGTGGATAAACATGCTCTGATTATTTATTGTGTTTATAACCCTGCACTAATATACAAAAAGATTCAAGGGCAAAATTTGGCACTGATTCTTCCCTGTAATATCTATGTCTGGCAAAAGGAAAGCAAAAGGTGTGTAATAAAGTATTAGTAACCAAATTATCATGAACAAATGCATGTAGAGCCAGTAGAAATTTTCACTGAAAAGGTACTGACTGTCACAGTAGAGTGTGTCAATGTAGAATACCTTCTGGAAATGAGTTGAAGTCTGATTTTTTTTTTTTTTTTTTTTTGACGGAGTTTCACTCTTGTCACCCAGGCTGGAGTGCAATGGCATGATCTCGGCTCACTGCAACCTCCACCTCCCAGGTTCAAGCTATTCTCCTACCTCAGCCTCCTGAGAAGCTGAGATTACAGGCGCCCGCCACCATGCCCAGCTACTTTTTGTATTTTTAGTAGAGACAGGGTTTCACCATGTTGGCCAGGCTGGTCTCGAACTCCTGACCTCAGATGATCCACTGCACCCGGGCTTAACTCTGATTTTTAAAGGAGTGATAGGAAAAAAACAAAAAAAAAAGGCTTTCCAAATCGGAGATGTAGCAGGAATAAAATTATAGAAGCAGAAAGAATCATTTCCTGCAAGCAGCACTGTAAAACTGAAACACAAACAGAAAAGAGTTGGGTGCAAATATGAAGTGACAATGGTGAGACCAGGGAACAATGTGCTGGAGAGACTTGAAGGCACAGCAAGGAAACACACATTTGATGTGATAAGCAATAGGGAGCCTCTCTAAGTTCTAGTACAGGGCAGGTTTGGGAAAACTCTGCTGTTTGCTTATGGCAGGTCTTAGAAACCTATGTGTTTTTTAAAACATAAAAGTAATTAGAATATGTATTGTATAATTATAGATAGGCAATTTATAGTAAGAGTTAGTTTCTACTCTACACCAATTTGAATGCTAAAATTAACCAAAGATAGAAACTGTAAGCTGCATTAGCTCCCTATGGAATAAATTTCCTTATTACTGCTCTGTTGTTATACATAATTTGTATATTAAACTATCTCTAAGCCAGTATAAAAATCTAATATTGGTTTCAAGACAAGCACTGAAATGTTCAAGACACATTATTCATCTGAAATTGCTATAGATACAAAAGATCAAAACCACAGGCCCTCTTTCCTGCCCCAAAATGTATTTAATTAATGGTAATATGTCCCAGTTCTATACAAGGGAGGTTGGGGAGATAGGAAATGATGAATAAAAAGTAAAACATTATAGTTATATATTCCAAAGCCATAGTTATTATATAATGATACATTTCCCACTTTTTAAAATTAAGAAGAATTTATGCTTTATCTATGACATTAAGTCCTACAAAGAGGTAATCATTACAGAGTAGCATTTCTATTTGCAATTAATATTTCCTAAACCTCTAAAAAATTTCAAAGGTCATCCCCTGTTGATAAAATGACTGAGATCAGCAGCTGTAAAGGAACTCTTCACCTTTACAAACTGAATAATCTCCTATTTGCTAAGCCCTTAATCTACTCTTTATCTCTTCAGTGGCTTGTGATTGTCACATATTCCATTTAATTTCCAGGGATTTCCTCACCGTATGTCTCTTTTAGGAAGATCACACGGAATTTGTTCCCCTTGTGATAGGTTATGAAATAGCAGTCTGGCTTGGATCACTGTCTTTAAATACAGTAACAACAACGACAATCCTGAATTCAAATAATAGTTTTTTAAAACCAAACGTAAAAATTGGAAAGATTCACCTCAGCTTTTTAGCTATTACAAGAAAAGAAATTTCTGGCTTGATTTATCTAAATTTTGTCTGGTTTTTACCTCACCTGGCAATATATATAAAGTTTCAGTGTAATGTCACAGAAAGCTATTTTTACATCCCAAATCTATTGATCTTATAATTGGTTCATGAAAACAACTTCCCTCCTCACTTCTTAACACCATGTGTTTCATAAATTAGTTGCTCAAATCAGCTATTTCCTCCTGTATTAACCACTAATTCAGCTTTAATAATGACAATAACATAAGCACAAAATTTTAAAGCTTCTATATCTCATTCATAATATTTTTCTAATTTATCTGGCATCAGGGCTTCTTGTTGTTTTTCAGTTGAACTAATTCAGTCCAGGAAAAAAAAAAATGTATTGTTGAAGATGGAAGCAGCTTCCTATAGAAGGCAGCAGCTTTCCTCAGGAATGATTCATTTAGAACAGTGGCAGCTTCCAGACTTCACACATTACTTCCCCAAATTTGCTGAATTTAGCATTAGCCAGCTTGATACTTAAACACCCAGAACCAAAGACATGTGGGTGAACTCACATCTTCCGCTGCATTTTTATTGCAAAAGCTCACAGAGCTACTTTTTCTGATTTATTTGTTGTATTTCTGCTTGTAAACACATCCTGGTGACATTTACAAAAATCAGGTAGAGAGATTTCCAGTTTTGGAACCATTCAAGTTTCTTGGTGATTATGGTTAGAAACATGTAGGTGATGGAAAGATGAATTTGTATTAAATTCTGGATTATGACTCTGTTTCTTCCCTGTTGAACAGTATTACTAACAGGCATTAAATACCCATGATATATGATATTATACGGGGGAATCATATAATCAAGAAAATATTCTTCACCTAAATGGGCTTACGGTTCACTTATTTATAAGAAACATGTTGCCAACTCACAACTCTAGCCTGAATGTGCTTGGTTACCAAATGTCTGTAAGTGCATATTAAATTGCATTTTACAGTAATGATAGCAGTGAGCTGATGTTCCTAAATTTTATCATGGCATCTTTAAAACACATCATGTTACACAGATCTAGGTGCCTGTAATTACTGCCAGAAGCCAAAGGACATTGGTGTTAAGGAGTATATTCTTATATGACCACATGGCCTGCCATTTTATCTGATAGAATGCCATCTGTTCATCCTGCTGCTTTTCTCTAGGGTAACTGGGCTAAAACCGCAAGATATTAAAAATAGTCACATCGCTACTGTATTTTTAATTGACTGGGTATTTATATCAGTGACTTTCCTCTCACAGGATATTTGTTAAAATATTTTTCTGTGGCCTTGTTTTAAGAGGTACTATTCAACTCTGTTGCATTGCATGGCCCACAGTCTTACTTAAGAAAAGTTCCCTATAATTCGTTAGACAATCTATAAAATGGTAGAATATTAAGATATTTATAACTAAAACATTATATATCATAGTAAGAACCTATATAGTTTTGCAGTTAAGAGCACTGGCTCCTGAGTCTGATTGCCAAGATTGGAATCCCAACTCCACTTCTTACTAGTTCTATGAATCTGGCAAGTTACCTTATTGTATTTAATTGTTCTCATCTGTAAAATGATGACAATAATTATATTTACATCATTGTGTTGTTAGGAAGATTCAGCGAGCTAATATATGTAAAGAATCAAACATACTAGTTGACATGTAATAAGCCTTCAATAAATATTAGCAATTATTAGCAAGAATCATCTTGGTTTGGTATTAATCTCAAATTAGCATAAAAAAGCTTTGAGAACTGAACATTTATTCCATTTTAGACGGAATGTGCTATATAGAGAAAAATTACAAGATGAATCTGATTTCTCAAATGTGCTTCATTTGATTTTAAATATATCCCATATCTATATTTTAAGAATGATCCATTTTTATGCCTTTTTATCAGTGTATTATGCAGTGTTTTATTATTGCATGTCATTTCCTGAAATCCTGTGAACCAAAATGTCACTGACAAGCACATACAAAAACACTGCTACCACCTCACAGAAATCAAACAGAACTTCCATTTTATGACATATTTAAAAACATAACTTATATTGAAAATGCTAAAAAGTATTTCTGTAGGGAGGAAAGCAATAATCTATAGCCAGTATATGACTTTATATGACTTTCATTAGTGTTGGTTTAGGCATTCTACAAGTCTTTTGGACTCTTACATTTGTGCAGACAATAAAATTCAAGTTATAATTAATACAAAAAGACTTACGAAGAAAAGGAAGTCAAAATGGTTAATATTCAGACTTTGAAGATAGGGATATAAACTCCTTTGCTTGATGATGGTTTAACTCAGATCTTTGGAAACTCCAGTTGGCTGAGCCCTCTCAGGTCCCACCCACTGCCTAACAACAGATGCTCTATTCAGCAAAATATGGGCCTGATTGGTCAGATTCACTCCATTTATTCACTATACTCTCTGTGTTTTCTATGTACTAATGTCCCTCATGAATATGTTCCTTTTTAGTATTATGAAATGAACTAATAGGGAAAAACTATAATAAGTTACTATAGGCAAGCCATAATAAGCAAAATTAATACGCTAAAATCAAAGCCTTTATATGTACAATCTGGAAATAAAGAAACAATCTGTTTTACCCAATCATGAATTCAATGAAACTTCAATATTAGAGGAGACAAAAACCACACTATCTCATAGAGCTAATGATGTGCCAGATTAGCAATCAGACCCTACACATCTTTATCAAAATAATGGTACTTCATGTATTTATATTAGATTTAAAAAAACCAAGGTGGGAAAGGGGTTGTATTGATCAAGATAATAATTGTTGATTAAAGTGCATTTATTTAAAAATAAAATAAATTGGCATAAAATGATCACTATTTTTTCCAGTTCATTCAAATCCATTATTTGATCATAGATTTTAGGGATACAAATATATCACTTATGCATGGAAAAGAGGAGTTGAATACATTTTTCTACTTGAATTTCATAAAATTCATTACACATTGCACAGTTGTTCATTGTAAAACAGCCATAATTAACGATTTCATGATATAGATTTAAAAAAGAAAAAGATGCATCTTACCTCTTCCCATTGATGTATGTATCTAATTAACCTTGAAAGTCGTAATAAACGCAAGAGACTGAGAATTTTTGTAAACCTCACAATGCGAAGTGCCCTGGCTGTCTTGTAAACTTCTGAATCCATTCCTTTTTCTACAATAAGAAAGATATAATCCACTGGGATGGATGAGATGAAGTCAACCACAAACCAGCTTTTTAAATAATTCATCTTGATCACTTTGGGGTCCAGGATGATTTCAGAACTGTCTTCATTGACAGTCCCAGTCCTAAAATTCATGATCAGGTCCAATAGGAAAACTGTATCTGATGCCACATTGAAAATAATCCACGGTGTTGTTGTTTGCTCTGTAAAGAATGTGATTCCAACTGGTATGATGACTAGATTTCCAACCATCATTATAAGCATTATTAAATCCCAGTAAAACCTACAACAAATAAAAAAATCAGATTTTAAGACATAGAAAATAACCAGCCTATCCCCCCCATGAAAAATTATTACTGACATATAGTGAGATAAATAAGTAAAAGAACAAAGAAATGATTTTATTTTTTTAAAATGTAATTCCTTAAATGGCTATATGTTTAAATCTAAGTAAAATTAATATATTCTTAAACCAAGGCATTATGGTTATGGAATTCTAAAAATTATGTGATATGAAGCATTATACAAATAAAATAAAAAACATTCATACCCCCATTTATTTAGTAAAGAGGCAAAAAAAGCAACCTACCTTATAGTTAATACAAAATATAGACAGAAACTAGAAAGAAGTATAAGATTAGAAGATCTATAAGAAAGCCTTTGGGAAGGCTCTTTGAAGATGTTTTGAATTATTTTAGATGTCAATTTACCAATCATAGATTAGAAAAAAAAAACAGAAATAAATAGGATACTCTAACAATTTTAGTACTGCAAATTTATCTCAAGGAATACAGATTAGTTTTGCCATGGAATCTAGAATACCCTGGAGTTTTGCAGTACTCCAAATATTTTATGCTTTATTCTTCTTTTGCTTGAAATAAGAAAACTAATTTTGGTCTTATGCTAAAAAGAACTGAACAAGTTCTACTTCATATTTGAAACTAAAATCCACCTAAAATTTGTGTTTTTATTACTACTTTATTGAACAACTACTTCAAATATATTGCCACTACTTTTCCAAAAAAATTATTTATTTCTTTTTTTTTTTCTTTTTGAGATGGAGTTTCACTCTTGTTGCCCAGGTTGGAGTACAATGGCACGATCTCAGCTCACTGAAACCTCCACCTCCCGAGTTCAAGTGATTCTCCTCCCACCTCAGCCTCTCGAGTAGCTGGCATTACAGGCATGCCACCATGCCCAGCTAAAAAAATCTTTAACATTTCTAATGTAATTCTGAACATGCCTATGACTACTAAGTACGTTTTGAAATATTCTTATCTCAACTTACATTAAAATTGAGAGAAAACCAGGAACTTCATTCCTGGTTTATATAGCTTAACTAAATTCACTTGACATAACTATAGTGTGATTTTTATAAGGGTTCTTTCAGTCTGTTGACACTCCTGTTAATCAAATATTTATAGTTGTTACAGTATATACTTGTAAAAATGAAAAAATAAACTAACACAACTGTATAATCATGAAATGTCTCCAGAGACATGAGTTACTTTATCCTAGTCATAGGTATGTTATTTGAGGAGTTTTGCATAAACAATATAAACTTCCATGATAAAAATGTCTGTTCACCAAGATATTTTTGTTTTACATGAATACTCCTACTTAGACTATTTGAGCTACATTTTGGTGAGGTATACATGTGTATAAACCTTTCAAAGTTACTATCATTTGTAATTAAGAATGACTCCTGAAATAAAAGTCGTAGTTGAAGAAAAAACTATAATAGGCCCTATCTCCCCTGTCTCCAGCCTCAGGATGTTGTAAAGGATAAGCGTTTGTCATTTTGAAGATTTCACCAGTATTTCTGTCAAAACTTGCCTGCAATTTTTGAAACAACTATACAAATACCCATGTCAGTCATACAACATGTACTGGCAGTTTAAATGAAATGGTTTTATATCTTCTTCTAACAATGGAAATGCAAAATATACCATTCAACACAGTAAGGACAAAGGAGAGATGTAGAGGAGGAGCAATATTGTAACAGCAATTTCACAAAGAAATGGCATCATTAAACTCTAAAATGAAACTGTGTGTACCCTGAGGATTTTTCACTTCTGGGCACTCCTATCAAGTCCCTTCTGTAAGCTTCTCTCTCTGCCCTCCCCTTCAAGGCTGTTGTTCCCCTGGGTGTCACACATAGCCCTTTTATCTTCTATTCTACGCATTGCCCTTGAGAAATATTATACACTTATCCATGCCTTTAATAATTAATTTGTAACTGATGACCCCAAAAGCTTTATCTTCAGTCCATTCCTATCTTCTAAGCCTCCTAATCCTCATAATCAGTAGCCCATTAAATCTCTCTCCTGGCATATCTCACACTCATCTCAAACAGCATGCCTAAGCTCAAACTCATAATCTCCTCTCCCACATATATTCCTCACATATCCCCTATCTCAGGGAATGGAACAACTCTACATGTGATTTGCAAGCCAGAAACCATGGAGCCATCCTAAATAACTCCTGGCCCTAAATCTACTCAAACCCATATCCAATTGATCACCAAGGCTGTTTAGTTCTCACACCTAAATGTATGTTGTATTCGTCCATTTGCACTTTACTATTCCCACTGCAGCTGTCCTCATTCAGAAAGTCTTACCAGCTGTTTTATTTAAAGACAAGTCAATTAAATGATTTTATTTTACATTTTCTAATCTGTTCAAAGAAGATTATTATAGAGCCAAATATACAGGGTTTTATGGATTAAATGAGACAATATATGCTAATCCCAGGGCCTGGCATATAATTGTGGCACACAATGCCAGTGGCCTAGTCAGTACCCATTTACCCTTCCTCACTTACCACAAGAAATCCAATTTTGTGGGAAGCACCCAGCAACCTAATGAAAAATACTCATTTCTGCAGACATCTTTGCATTTCTGTAATTAAGATAGAAGCTTTTTTTGAAGGAAAACTAATATCCCATCCCTCAGAGCAATAGAGATGAAAAGAAAGCATCATTCGTTCTTTACTACAGTAATAATGCTTATCACACTATAGCTTTTTGCTAGCAATACTTAATACGGTCTGAAGCCATTAGATATCTCAACACCGGTAAGAAACTCTGTTAAACCCTATAATATCCTTTTAAAGTAACATTGACTCTATTTTGCAGACAAAACCATAGGTGCTTTTATATGCTTACATAATATTGTCTTTAGTTAGCATGGATTCATTCCTTAGGTAACAAAAAAATACAATCATCACCTATTCTAGAAGTGCAATATACCTTCTTTTAAAAAAATAAATGGGTTCTTAAAAATTGACCTCATGAAAATCTCTTACCTAATTGCCCATGAGTCTTTCTTTCTAGCTCTTTACTCTCAAAATTTCTCTTAGATACCCAAGCTCCTTCTTTACCTTAACTCTCAGTTTCTATGTCTTGCAAATTTTATTACCATATCATCTTTCCTATCTATCCCCTCCTTCCATTCTTGTTTCTCTGGTCTGGGCAGAGCCACCTTCTGCTTGAAATTCCTCATGAGTCTCCTGTCTCTTCTTTCTAATCAAGTCCCACCACTCCCAAAGCAACTTACCTAACAATCAATTTGCTAGGTCAACAACCAGCACTAACTCTCTCAATTAAATGAAAACAACTTAGTCTGTTTGTCAAGGCACTCCGGGATATGGCCTCCTCCTGCCTTTCCATCCCCCTCTTTTAACAATTGAGGACAAGCATCCCATATCTCAGGCAAGAGGGCACTTGTTCATGCTTTGCCCTCATGCCTACCTGGGTACACATACAGGAGATATGATTACTTCCATTCCAGCTATCTTTCTACCTAACAGCATTCTACTTCTCCCTCAAATCCCATTCTGGCAATGAGTTTCTTAGTTTGTTTGTGTGTGTGTGTTTTATTTTTGTTTTAGTAGACTTTATTTTTAGAGTAGTTTTAGGTTCATGGAAAACTTTAGCTGAGTGTACAGAGATTTCTTATATACCTCCTGCCCCTACACATGTATAGTCCCTCCCCATTATCAACATCTCCCACCATAAAAAAAAAAATTGTTACAAATGATGAACTTACACTGACATCTCATTATCACCCAGAGCCCACAGTTTACATTAGGATTCACTGTTGGTGTACATTCTATGGTTTGGGCAAATACATAGTGACATGTATATATACCAGTAGTTTCACTGCCCTAAAAATCACATGTGCTTTTCCTATTCATCCTTCTTTCACCTCATTTGTTAGTTTTTTTTTACAACCTTCAGAGCAGCATATATTCTCAACATGTTTCCTAATTTATTTTTGATTCTGTTACTATTTGTATGTGTTTCTTCCATCATTACTGATTTAAGTTATTTGAAATTCAAAACTGTATCTTGTCTTCTATATATTTTCTATTATAAGATAGACAGCATCTAAGATAGCAAATGTTAAGAATATTTATTAATTGGATTTTTAATGAAAACATACACTTTAATGGCAGATATTTAAAGAAAATCTTTTATAATAAGCCAAAGAGCCATTAACAAAGTAAATAATAATTTCTTATTTGTCTTGCATATAGATCTGGATTTTATTTATTAAGGGTTTTCATTACAACAGAATACGTTAAAATAAATAAAATAGGAAACAAAGAGGTTAGAAATATGCTCTTAGGTTAGATATCTAAAAAACAAAAGAGTTGTGTATTTGAGACGATTTTACATATCATATAATCTAACTACTTCTATTCATCCTGCCCCAGAGAAAAAGTATTTGTAAAAGAACTTGCTTGGACTTTGAGGGCAGACCAGAGTTAAAATCCTAGCTCCACTAACTGGATGATTTGGAGCAAGATATTTAGCTGCCATAAACTTCCATTTTTTTCTACTACTCTTAGAGTTACTCTGTGTGCGGACTACATGCAATAGTGTATGCAAAGTGTAGCATATAGATCCTGTATGAAGAGAAGCCACAACCCAAAAATGATAGCTTCAGAATTCTATCTTACACTGGAATCTCTGTGGTATCCTGAATCAGGTGCCAGTTCTCCACAAAGCCTGACATCAACAATGATAGGACTCTTTACTTATTTCTCCTTCCTTATAATAAATCCCCATCAACTGAAGGGGATGGAGAAAGAAACTTATGCAGAAACTTCCTTTCGCTGAAATACCAGCAGAGCAGAGAGGACACTTACTGGAAAACTAATGATCTTTATAATTACAGCAAAGTCATAATCTAGGTAACTATTTTACCTTTTTTACTGGAAATATATAAAATAGGCTAAAGAAAATAATATATTATCACTAATAAGTATAATATTAACTACTAATAAAATAATTTTCATAGGCCACTTATTTTTTATGTAGAGTGTATCTTCTCCCTATAGGTTTTTAGAAGAGAGAAAGTGGCATTGTAAAGATTAGTCCATGATACTAAATCAAGAAGAATTTCAAATTCAGTCATACTTTTTTTTCTCTACCCACATGCAACCCTTTAAGGCTTGTGGTAAGGAGAACTCCTCCTTGTTCCTAACAAGAACTTCCCACTCTTCTTAAGGTTCCCCAGCCCCAGTTGCTTACGTTATCTGCTCTACTTGAAACAGCCTGATGTCAGACATTTCTAACCTAAAGCTTTAATGAGATTTAAATAATCGCCATACTTTACTACTACTAAAAGTGCTTGTATTTACAATATTCTCTCTAAATATTGAATGAAAAATTATTTTCTCCCCTCTCTGTGATGAAATAAATATTTGTCATTAAGAAGAATTGAATAAAAAGATTTCTGGTTAATTTCCTGACATGGTACCAGATTTACAGTCACTATTTTACCTACAGTTGAAGTCAAATGATGTCATAAATCTGTCCAATCAACTCACACTTAAGATTCACTTCTAAAAGAAAGAAATAGAATTCCCAAAAGATAAATGCTTTTGATAACTTCTCATGAAATATAGCACCTCTTTGGCTGATATACAGCCATAGTGTACTGCTTCTGTGAACTGTCACTGGTTTCAAAATTAGTGGTATTCTGGGAGATTAATTAACATCACTAGCCGCAATATAAAAGTTTGGACCATTGTATTTAGAAGAATGGCCTCTTGATATCAATTATTTTATAAATATGAAACATGAATTGAGCATGTTTATAACAACTTATTTATCAACCTGCATAAATAAACAAATAAATAAGCAAATAAATACCCAGCTAGATTTAATTTTTATAACAACAATAGTCCTCAAAATCATGTCCCAAATTTTATGTAAAACTGATTCAATTTTTAAAATCTAATAGCCTGATGATTGGGTACATATGTTTTGAAAACTAGCATAAAGTGCCTTCTCTTAAATGCTAGGTCCTCTTCCCAATCCTCTTAATACTAAGATTCACACTGGGATAGATATTTTGTAAAATATATGTATTTAGAAACTTTGCAAAAAAGTTTCATTGGCCAGGTTTGCTACTTGGTCTAATTCCTTGATGTCTCACAAGGCCAAATTTATTATCCATGGAGGGTGGGAAGGAAATATATTTTAAAAATACAGACAACTCAAACATAGGCAATTTGGAGTGGAAATATGCTAACTTTCTTAAAATAGTAAACCCTTGCAAAATGATCCTATTTGAGGGAAAGTTTATCCTAAGTAATGAATAAAACAAAGTTAGACTATATTTAAAGGCATTTAGATGTCTTCCAATAAACTAGCAATTTATCCAATGAGAACATGAGATGGGTGGGTGGTGCATTGTTTTAGCTACTCATGAAAATGGTTTATTAAATTAAGCTAATGAAATAGAAATTTAAAACCTATGAAAGTATTAAGTTGTGTACCAATCCAAGCAAAAGTAAACATGTTTTGTCTATTTCCTTCTCCTGAAACTGTATTTTTTTATTGTGTGTTAACCGTCTGTCAATATTAAAAATCTTATATTGCTTCACATACTTGTTTGTGGAATTTTACAACTACAGCTGCTCACCTCTCCTACTTGAAACTCTCCCAAATCTTTGATGTCTATGATTCTACATAATAATTCCTCACTCATATTTCTGTATTAGCATAAACTCATTTTTCTCAATTCTTATCTGACTCCTCTTCTACCGTTAACAATGTGGACATTACACATGACTCAATTCTACCCAACTCTTCTTCCTTCTATTCACTCTCTCCTTCATCCTCACCAACCTCCACAGGTTTAACTAACATGTTAAGGTAAATGGTTCTCAAATCGATCACTAGCTTTAACCTCTATTATGAAGTTAGACATTGCTAACTATGCCTAATATATAGTTATTTGTAACTATATATCCTGTATAGTTAGTGGCTTCCAAATTTCCCGATAGAATAGTCATCTCACCAGACTTAAATCTAGACTAACTAATCTTCTAGTCTCAAAATAATTCACCTGATATTTTTATTCCTGTTTATTATAGCATAGCTTTTTTTCTTTCATCCATCCACTATGCATAAAACTTCAGAATTGTCCCTGACTCCTCTCTCTGCCCAGTTCTGGCATTTGATTACTTGCCGAGCTCTGTATCTTCCCTAATACAATATTTTTCAAATTCAGCTTTTCATTTTGTTCCATTGTCATCATCCTGGATGAAGTTCTTATATCATTACTATGTTTTCTAATTTTCCTGTTTCTACCTGCCCTAGTAAATTGCCTCCTATTTATATCCACTAGACTTTCCTATTGCTTACAAAATGAAATGTAACCACATTCAAAATCCTCTTAAGTATGTCCCAATTCTGTACCTGGAATTTTTTCACATACACAGTCCCAAGCTAAATTAAAAAGACTCTTTTTCAGAGTCATCATCTTTGCCATCCCCCACCCCAAAATGACAACTGGGATTTCCTTTTCCTAAACCCAAACTCAACCTCTACATTGCCTTACATTACTTCAACAGTCAAATAAATTCCAGTTCCTTCACAGAACTCCCTTTCACCTGATCTCTATCCCAGCTGGAGTTGGTCTCCTCTTGTCCCAAATGCCTATCGCAATTTCTCTACATGATTTTCAGCATCTGAGCACATCTACTACTGAACAGTGAATACTCTGCCATAATATGATGTCAACAATAATTTGATAAAGACTGCTTAATAAACAGTCTCCAAAAATATTGTTTTAGCCCTTATTCCTAGCCAAATTAAATGCCAATCATCTTTATACTTAAATTGCCTAGCAAATAGTATATATACTGCTGATTTCCCAATGATCAAATTCCAAATTAGTATCTGTGTTAATGAGGGTTTATTATAGCATTACACAATTCCAGTTAAAAATAAATACGATCATTTGTTCTTTTGGATGATTTCAAAATTAATCAGGTATAAGCCTTTATTTCTCCTCAAATGGCAGAATTATGATGCACGTTTTTAATAAACTATTTTAATCTTCTTGCTTTAGACAACAAGAACAAAGATATCATTCAAGGGGACTTTACATTGTATCATTCAAAATCACTTCAAATGAAGGCCACAAGTTTCACTTTGCAGAATCCAAACATCTGTTCCTCCCTAAATATAACCCATGAATTATATTTCTGTAAGTCTATAGCTTTTATTAAAGGATACAGACCAGAGCAGAACTCCCTGGGTATTAAGAACATCTATCCTGTAGCATTCTATCTTTATAATGACATGTAGATTTTCCATTTAAAAAATCCTTAATTTAAATTATTTAGAAATAATGTATCAAATAGCTCCTGGTGTTTAAATTTAGAGCTCTTCAAGAAGTTTAATCTAAAACTACTCCTTAACTTCTAAGTATTTTCATTTGATGGACCATTGAGTGGTTTCTAAATTTTATTTCCTGCTTCTAACTCTTGACAATTTATTCCTTTAAGGAAAGCAAAAATACTGTCAGTGGTCATGCCATTCTCAACAAAAATGTATTCTAGTACCATTCACTCTAGTATGCAATTCAGTCAACTGAGGTCTATGTTTTAGCTGTTTCTAAAGAAGGACAAAAAGAATACTGACATTTGGTTATCTTACTGATAAGATAGTCCCATGACACATATATTGAAGACATTTTATTTTGAAGCTCAACAGAATGACTGAGTTACAGACAGTTTTATATTTACTGATATACTTTCATCCAACCACTGTGAAATTATGAAAAGAAAATTGTGATTGAATTATTTTCTGTCTAATTACATGGCTAAGTTAAAGTTTATTCAAGTTTGGAGTTTTAATTTCAGATGGATTTTTCCCTCATTGCTATTGTAATCCTCCCATCACATTGCATATTTTCAAATCATCCAGTTTATTTTTCCTCTTGCTGATAATATAAGTCACCTCTCTGTGTTTCTTGTTACTCTACAGATGTCAAAGAATCTTTATGCTCTTTATTAATACATAAGCTGCCAATGCCATATATATATCATTTGGATTATTGTTCCAGTTTGCAGGTGTGATGGACAGCACAAAATCCAACACGTAACTGTGCCCTTCGGTCTTTAAAATGTCCACGTTTTATGGAAGCTTTGGAATGTGTTAATGATCCTGATTTCTAGATATTACAATTTGTCTTACTGAATATTAAGGAGGCGGCATTAGGGCAATAAAGTATTAAATATTAAATAAAGTATTAACTAATAAATAAAATATTTATTAGCTAATAGACACTTTAAAGACATGGTCTTGTTTGATACTCAAACAACCAAAGAGGTACGCAACCTTGTCTAAGTTTGAAAAGAGGAAAACCGAAACCATCTAGTTAAGGACACTTCTTAATTTTTTGTAATCAGAAATTATGCAAATTGATTTTGAACCCAAGACCAATTTCTGTACTTGCACTCTTTCCACCATATTCAGATAAATAATTTAAGAATTTAAGAAAAGTCTTTTTAAAAATCGTACACTGAGTAGAGAAGCAATGACAATACTTCCACCTATTCTTATCAGTCACCTATCTGAGCAGGTAGTTTACATAACTGTTTTCACAAGAGAAGGGGAATAGGCTACAATGCTATAGGTACAGCTCAATGTCTGGCCTTTGGTCTCTATGTCTTTTGATATAGAAGCCACCGAGAGTTTGCCTACATTCCCAGAGGCTCAAAGTGATAGCTCCCCTGTCCTTATGCCCATATAGTAGCATGCAACTTCTAAACAGAGGAGCTATGAGATCACCTGTTTCAAAAGGGATTTCTGAATTATTTCTGCCTTAGCCCACAAAGATATCTCACTGGTACATTGACCAAAGTCAGTTCAGATGCTCTAAATGCAAAAAAACACTTGGAAAGCAGGAGTCAAATGTAGTACCAAATACTCTCTCCAAATAGTTACATTATAATAATTTCAAAAAATATGTACACAGCAGGTATTGTTCTAAGTACTGTGAGAAATGCATACACAAACTATATGCAAATACTGCCCTCAAGGAGCCCCCCAAAAATGAAGACCTAATATGCCTAATATGAAGCAGTTAAATATGACTAAAAGAGAATTTAAGATGTGTTTGTAAATTGCACACCATAGGTACTCTGGGTTTCCAAAAGAGACAATCAATTGGTCACCTTTTAAGTAAGTTCTGGTATTAAAGAAATTTAAAGACAGCATTTGCTAAGGAGTTCCTGGGGTTGCATATTTATCATGGCACAAATATTAATTTGTCAATAAATACGTGCTGCTTCCTGGGCTTGCCACTATGCCTCCAAAGAGAATTAGATACAGCCTAATCCTCAAGAAAACATGAACAAATCAATAATGTCTTATAAAATAGTACGAGTTCTAGGTTAGGCTTTATAAAGGGCAGTCCTAAAAGGCACAAAGGAGAGTGGTCAAGTCTTCTGTGTACATGACAGCACCGCAAACATTCATTGAGCAGTAAACATAGTGCTAGTCCGTGGGTTGCCAGGAGGAATACCAAGAGAACTAGAAACAAGGTGGAGATAAAGGGATTAAATTGCATGAAAAGTTAAAAGGTCTAGTGGCATATTTACTTTTTCAGCGAATGCTTTAGATGTTATAATATAAAATAAATCCAAGGCTATCCCAAGAGTTTGCTCCTAATATATTTTCAAGTGTTTGCTTTCCCAATTAAAATGTAGGCTCATGATCAAAGACAGCCAAGAATGTGATCAAATAAAATCTCAATTTAAAAAGTGTTAAGTTCTGTTTATGATTATCAATTTCATATTTTTTCCTTCAAAATGATTTTCTAAAATAATCAACATCTACTTATTTATGTTAACAAATTTTTGAAGTTAAATACTACTCATTTCTACATATTTAGTGTCCTACAGGGATAAATAAGAATGCCATTTCTATCTAGTATATGTTCTTTTCCCTAAAACAATAGGTTTAAAGATGTTATTTGATATTATACTGCATTGAGGTTTTCACCCACTGGCAGCTGCGTATTATCTGATGGAGCAGAATGGGTGATGTGTCAAGGAAGAAAATGATTCTACCAGGAGCATATGTTTCCAGATCTGTAACAAAGATCGAGGGTGTGTGGGCAGAGCAACATTTGCTGTGGAATATTAAAGAATTAAAGACTGAGTTTCTTTAATTCTCTGAGCAATTCACATGAATCCTACAGCATACGTTAAGCAGAACTGCCAGTATAGTGAGAAATTTTCCATCACTTACAAATGAATTAAATGAATATCCACTCCAATTCACTACAGTACCCACAAAGAAGTCACGTATGTATGTTTCTGCATAGGTATAACAAGAAATGTTTTTGTCCTATCTTCTTTCGTCCTTTCCTTCATCATTTAGTGGTACTTATTAAATCTTTTTTGCTTCAATAGAAAACACACATATGGATGATATGATGTTGCTCAATAGATAACAGAATCCCATTAGTAGGCAGATGTTGCACTAGATTTTTTTATGTAGGCTAGTAACTTAGAGGAAATTTTTAAATTATTTATAAATTTACTAAGTTCTGCAAAAAGGTTTTGTAATTTGCACATTTTGGCTCACTTTTTAAAGATATGGCTTCTACCTTTGGGTAATTTAAGTGACAGGCTGTGTATCTGGTTTCTTCAACAGCTTAAAAAGCAAACAACAAAAACAGAAAACTTGTGAAGAAATAAAACCTCAGACTCTTTTTGGTACCAGAGAGATACTTGGAAAAAAAAGTAAAGACTCAAGAACGGATCTTATAAATGCATCAAAAATAGCAATTCTTAAAATAATAATTTTGTTGTGTTTGCAGACTACTAACTCAAAAGTCATTATTTCAAAACCCATAAACCCATATGGTGTCACATAATAACAGAAAAGATTAAAAGAGAAATATCAACCTATAGAATATGTTTATGAGAATTAAACTGTGCCAAAACTCTTGGCAATTTAATATTGATGTAAATGTCTTAATTTACATTTCTACCTAATCTCTCTAATTTCTCTGACCTTTTCTCTCACTAATCCTCAACCTGATCAAGGAGCTTTAGACAGGCTAGTCTATTTACTCAGCTTCACACCTCCTTTTTAAAATGTCTTCTGCACAACTGCTCCCTGTAAGCACTTGCAATACTCTCCTCCCAACTTCTCTTCTTGACATTCTCCATGCCCAGTTGAGCTTACCAACTCCTCCAGCATAATCCCACAGTCTCTGAGCCACAGTCACTGCACTCTTTCTGCTGAACTTGTGTAGCCTATGAATCTTAGAATGTGTTAAATCTAATCCCAGGACAAGCAGTGGTGCCTCTAGAATATCTATTTAGGTGAAAATGAGGGGGTGGCAAACCGGGAATATAAAAAAGTAGTTTAGGAGGATTTGAAGTAAAACTGTTTCCTTAGCCAGCATGCTGTTTTTACTTAGAGTTTAAATTACTAGTCAATGAAACATAGCAATGTGTCCTAAAGATATTTACTCATACTTCATATAAGACTACAAAAACATTTGTTTGGGCATAAATTCTCATAAGCTACCCCTTGATACTTCTATATTAGGCAACAACCGTGTCATTGTTCTGTTATATATAAAGAAAGGCCACAACCACAATATGTACATAATAAACCCAAATGAGCATTCATAGACTGAAGAAATTACTCTCAGACTTGGTAAGGTGGCCTAGTAATACATTCCCTGAATCATGTCTTTTCCTTCATATACATAAAATATTTTGTATTTTTGTATGTATGTGGACAATTGTTTTTAAAGGCCTATTTCTCCAACTACAGTAAATGTAACATGGCCAGGGATCACATCTATCTCTACTTCCCATTATATTATATCACCACTGTCTATCTAACACAGTGTATGCAACTACAGTGAACTCCCTAACTAAATTGAATAAATGAGTGGATAAATACCACAGCTTTAATAAATAAAGACACTGCATCATAGAATCAGTCTATATGTGTCTGTTCCTTGAATATTTTATTGTTTGGGGCACCTCAATATCACGAAAATGCAGACAAATTGGAAGATATCCAGAAAAAATCAGGGGGGTGGGAATGATTAAGGAAATGGAAAGCCTAATGTGTAAGAGAAGATTTAAAAAGTGAAATATCTAAAACTTGGCTAGATTAAAGCTACGAAAAAACATGACATATTCCACACATCCTTGAAGGTAAAGTGAGGACTTAATTTGATCAGTATAGTAAGAGGAAGAGGAAGAGCCATGGAACTCAGGCTGGGCTCACTGGTCCTACAAACCTCAGCTGCTTTCAAGAAATAAGCCACATAGGGACATAGTAAGAATGATTGTGGGCATACTTTCAACCGTAAGGAGCCCCTGAAGTCACCTAGTGGTTTCTCATGAGGTCAGAGTTCAAGGATTACTCTCTGGCCTACAACCTCTCTCCAGAGACCCATGCTGGTCCTGGTGGGTAGAAGCTCCCAGTCTCATAACTGTTTGCTGCAAAACAAATATCCAAGGGAAATCTATTAGTTTCCTATACTATTCATTCTTTGAGTAAAAATTATATATCAGACTTAAAAAAAATAAAGGTACTTAAGACTTACAACCCCCATCACACTGAAAACTATAATTCCAAGAAGCTCTAAGAAAAGTAATGAGTTGAAAAACATTTTAAGTACTAGTACAGTGTCAGATGTACTATAGGTTTGGGAAAATATTAGCAGAGGCTGATGACATTAACAAATTTACAGTGAATTTTAAAACATGCATTGAAAGAAAATCATGCCTAGGATCAATCTAAATGTCTGCAAGTTATAAACTCAAACATTCTAGAATACTTTGAATTAAAACTTGATGAAATCTTAGGAATAAACACAACTAACATTAGTAAGGTGATTAAGCTTTATAGCTCTCTTGTTATGTTTCAACTTGGTTGTCAAGCTACTATGACATTATAGGAGTTCTTCAGACAATAGCCATGTTCCCAGTTGCTAAAAAGACAACTCCTATTCATAAAGTATTTTCACAGTATTAATTTTCACTGCATTTTCTCACCAGTTTTATGAGACATATAAAAATGTGTTGTTCATTCTGTGTTTACAGATGAAAAATCTAAAACAATTAAAATGGTATGTGACTTGGCCAAGATCACTTGACTGGTTAATGGCATCTAAGATTTGGAGGCAGATTTTCTGGTAGCTAACCCAGGGCTCTTTCCTATGTGATGTCATGCATCAGATTTATTTTGATTTTGTATTTTATACCTCCCAAAATCAACCTTTTTTATGCCACAAATAATAGCACAATTTCCTTATATGCCTAAGAGTAGCTTAATGAAAAATAATCTGTATTGATTATCAAAATAGATAGCTACTGATATGGTTTGGCTCTGTGTTCCCATCCAAATCTCATCTCAAACTGTAATCCCCATGTGTGGATGGAGGGATTCGGTGGGAGGTGATTGGATCACAGGGGCAGTTTCCCCTCTGCTGTTCTCCTTAATAGAAGTTCTCACAAGATCTGATGGTTTAAAAGCGTAGCACCTCCTCCCTCAATCTCTCTCTCCTGCCACCACATAAGAAGTGTTTGGCTTCCTCTTCACCTTCCGCCATGATTGTAAGTTTCCTGGGGCCTCCTTAGCCATGTGGAATTGTGAGTCAATTAAATTTCTTTTTTTCATAAATTACCCAGTCTCAGGTAGTATCTTTAAAGCAGCGTGAAAACGGACTGATACAGTCACACATGCAAAATTGTATGTTTATCTCTAGCTCTACTACAGATACATATTACTGAAAATGCATAAGATTCCTATGTGATACATTCATAATTTGGATTTAGATGATAGCCATTTCTAAATTCTGACCTTTATGGATGTTAGGAGATAAGCAAGTGTTACATTCTGTGACAAGAACTTGATGTAATAAGCATGATGCTTGTTTTCTGCTTTGCTATTTTCCAAATTAATTGCTCTTTCCCTTAAAACAATTTTATAAAAAAAAAAATTCTGCACTTAAGCCAAAATTGTGATCCACTAGTATCTTGTTGTCAGCTGTATTCATGTTTATTATTGACCAAAGCAAATTCTTTGGTGTTGGGGGAAAAACTGCTGAATAATAGTATTATGGCATAGTTGAAAGAGGATTAGAATGAATGTAGAAGGGCTGAACTTCTCATATTTAGTATACCTAGATCTTAAAATCTTGAGAAAATTCCCCCTGCTCTAGGTCTCTATCTCATTCCTTATAGAAAGTGAACCCAGAAAAGTTCCAATAGTTTCCTCGAATCTACAAGTTTTAGTTTGTAGAAATTAACCATGTGTCAGAGCAAGAAATTGAGAGAGTTAGAGCAACTTTAAAGAAATTTAATATAAAAAACTAACTTGGGGAAGGCAAAGAAGAAGAGATGGAGTCAAGAGTCCTTGTGAGAGAAAAATTAGTAAGATACGGAATTGCTTGTACTTGAAGAGAGGAAGTTGAAGGAGTCAAATATAACTCTCAGGTCTTATGCCAGAGAAGCTAGGAAATTATAATGTGAACATTTTGAGTAGATGTGGGGGAGATCATAAGTTCAATTTTGGGGATAATGACTTTAACATGTTTCACATTCACTTGGCAGAAGACAGTTGGAACTGTAATATTCTAAAACTCAGAAGTGATGCCAGGACCAAGGAAACAGCTTTAGGAATTGTATAGATTTGAGAACTGAACCTATAGAGGAACATGAGTCCTCCAAAGGGGAAACTATACATAGAAAGAAGAAAAGATCCAAAATGGTGGTCATGGGCCAAGTTCATTCCAACAGGAAGATGGAGCAGCAAATGAAACTGATTTGAAAATTTCTCTGAGAGAAATGTAGATAAAGAACAAACTTTTAGATTGATCATGCAAAGATAGGTTAGCATTATGAAAGCAATGGTAATGAGGTTGTACTGAAGAACAAATTGCAAAGAGTGAACAACAGTTTGTGTGGAGATACATGATATTATAGACTATGTTAACGAAATGGGGCTGTTAACAAATGAAAGTCAAAGATAGGAAGGTCATAGAAAACATAGATGAGTTTATGGTGTTTCCCATCCCCCTCTGTAATTAGAATGAAGGGAAGTGTAAAGTTCTTTCCTCCTTTTCAAGATTAGGAAAAACCTGATTACATTTTAAGGCTGATAGTATGGAAACTCTTAATAAAAAATAAATATGAAGAGTAAAAATGTGGAAAATGTAGTCACAGATGAAGAGAAAAAATTAGACATTCACCAAAATGGAGAAATTTGCTTTGAATCATAGATGTAATGTATCTGCCACACAGACAGAAGAAAAAGAAGGAAAGGCAAATTTAGGAACAAAGTGAAAAAAACAAACAGACAAAAAACAAAAAGCCGCATCTCCAAATAATGCTTTACTGGAGCTTTTCGTTTTTCTTCAATAATGAAAAAAGTTAATAATGAAAAAAGTTAATTGCCACATTCTAAATCCAACACATTTCATATGTATTGCAGTTAAACAACTGAAGCTAGGAGAGGATTTTAATTCCAACCTCTGGCCCTATGCTTCTTTAAAATATTGCTACCAAAGGAGCCTATAAACATAGCAGTGCATTTTCCTTAAGGGATGTAGGCATTAGTTCCCAAGCTGGAGGTCATTAAGAATCATCCTCAATTAGAAAATATGATATAATTTTGGACCATGCATTTTTTAACAGGAATAATTTCCTAAATTGTCATGCCCCTACACTATTTTAATCTAAGGAAGTCTCAATTTACTCTGCTGTAACATGCAAACATACATTTCTCTAATATTCGATCTATATCCAACATAAACTTTATTGCTTTAGGATCTGTCTACTGGGAAAAAGTCATTTATAGGAAATGATTAAATCCTTCTTTCAATGCATATTTTTCAAAGGATAGGGCCAACACATAGACTAACATAATTCTACCATGCAATAAATTACAATTAATTTATCCACAATATCATCTAAGATCAGTTTTTACTAAAAATGTGAAGCAAACAGCACATTTTACAAAACAGATTCAAACAAATATTCACAAATCTCGGTTACTTTATTATAGTTACTGATACATGTGGATAATAGAAAAAAGTAACAGCCCTGAAGTACATTTTATACAATCAAATTATTTTTAATATAACACCAAGAGCTTTAATTCCTTGAAAAGTGGCAAAACACTAAATGCATTATTAATCAGGAAACTCAAATCAATTCCTCAGTTATTTTAGAGAAAACAAGTTTATTTTCCATATGCCTTCCTTAATAGCCCATCACTCTTGCCTACTGTTCTGTTATCATCTATGTTCTACCCTGTATGTGAAAGGCCTGTTCTCTCCAAACTCCATTACCCAAATCCCACCTGTCATTAAGGTCCAACTCAAATGTTATATCCCTTCATTAGTTCTCCAGAACTTTCCAGCTTGAAGTAATTACTCTGTCCTATTAACCCTAATGATTATTACCAGCAAGTCATGTTCAGTATGCATTAGATTATCTGATATTATATATTATTAAAGTACTATATATAGTACTATATATATATAGCTATATATAATTGCTTCACCCCATCCCCACACTCCCACTAGACTGTAAGATCCTTAAGAGTAAGATTCATGCCTTACTCTTGTTTAAATCTATTTCAGCACCTAATACATGGTTACATATAGTTGCAATTCAATACTTACATGCTGAGTAAATTTTGATAAGTGAGGACTTATCACTTTGATGACTAGCAGTCCTTTGATGATTACTTGTCAGATAAAAAAATATGAAGGTAGAATTTAGAAAAAAGATCAATTTCAATAGTTGTATAACTATTTATAGTTCACTAGTAAAATGCTATGTAAAGTGTTCCAATATAAACAATAGTTAAATATTAAGACTATATTTTATAAGTCTGACATGGTTCTGTTCTAAGTTACCACTAATTTAAACTGAATTAGGACTGTCAAAAATCTGTTATTGTTATATTTAAAGACTTTATCTTTACAAAGTCACTAAATGTAAGTTAACAGATAATAGGGTTTCTTCTCAATTGGTTTAAAGTTTATAATTCACATAAGAAAGATATTTACGCCAAGAAAAGTATTAAATCCTTTAGTTAAAATCTGCATTTTGAAATTCTTTCTTTCCTGAATTTCAACAATGTCATGGGGAAACAGGGGTGGTGGAAAGAAAGAGAGAGAGGATGTTGTGGAATATAATTATTCAACACTGCACCTACATGCATAAATTGATTTGACTATTGCAATGCACTTGACCAGTCAAAAAACACCATGGGAACAATGGATTACTAGGCTTGTGCCTAAAGCAAAATGTGAACATGTTACTAAATCACATATCTACTGTGCACAAACAAAGGCTGTCTTAATTATTAGCATATTTATGCAGAAAATACTAGAAATTATTATATTATACTCATCTACAGAATTTTGTTTTTTAAAGTTATTGTTAATAATAATAAGCTTCAAAAGCTAGAAATGATAGTAAAAGCTTCTTTAGGCCTCAGTGAGCTTGAATAGACAGAAGGATGTTTTCAGATGTCACTTGTCTGCGTTAAGTACTTGCTAGTATTTATAGTTGTATTACAAATGTTCATTCTCAGGCTATCAGTACATATATTATCAACCCAGTTTGCAATAAAGGAACTGAATTCTATCAAAAAGTTAAAAAGTCCTTAGAGAATTCAGTAAAAAAAAAAAAAAAATGACTAAAGTAGATTTTGCCTGAAAAGACTTGCTTGTTGTCTGTGTTTGAAACAGAAGGTTGCCATATTTAATAATTCAGAAATGCAAATGATGTCACAAAAAATAAGAAAAAAATGTTATGCAAAAGATCCAATTTTTTTTTAATTGGAGAGGCTTGTAGCTTTACCTATGTTCTCTGAGTCCTTGTTAATTAATTCTGCCCTGAGTCTTTCGCTGCTAAAACGTTGTTTTATCTTTTTTAAATAAACCTTTGCTTTAGAATAGTCTCAAGTTTACAGAAAATAACAGAGTTCCCATATATCTCACACCTAATTTCTCTATTTTTACATATTACATCAGTTATAAATAATTAACAAATATTTATACATTATTATTAACTGAAGTCCATACTTCATTCACATGTTCGTACTTTTTATCTAATGTCCATTCTGTTCCAGCATGCTGTCCAGGGTACCACATTACAGTTTAGTTAGCATGTCTCCTTAGTTCTACTTCATATGACAGTTTTCTCAGATTATTTTTCTTCTTGATCACATTCACAGTTTGGGGGGGTACTCGTCTTATACTTTGTAAAATGACCTTAAAAATTAGGATTTATTTGGTGTTTTTCTCATGATTAGACTGAGGTTATGGGTATTGCAGAGGAATAGCACAGAGGCAAAGATTACATCATGTCAAGTGTACATACTATCAACATGACTTATGACTGTTAATTTTGATCACTTAACTGTAATGTTAGTCAGGTTTCTCAAATCATTATTTGAAAGAAATTACTATTGACAGCCTACAGGTAAGGAATGGACATTAATGGCCCACTTCCCTGAGGGTATAATAGCTACACAAATTATTTGGAGTCCTCCCACACCATTTATTTATTGATTCAATACTTTTTATATCAGTATGATCTCATGGATACTTACATTATACTTTGGGTTTATAACTCAATCCTAGTTTATTATTCAGTTGTTCAATTTGTTCCATCTTTGGCCACTAGAAGCTCTTTAGATTATATTTTCAAATTCCACCCAAGCATCCCTACTCATTAGTGGCTTTTTTGAGTAATACAATTCTTTGCTTATATCAGTATCACAAGTGGGGGTTAGAGGTGATAAAGAAATGTATTTGTCTTCAAATAAAGTTTTCTATAGCTGCAATTAACTGATAAGACATTTTAAAATAGACCCCTTAATCAAAGGTCACAAATTTGACCATATGCTCTCTACCACAAGAAAGGCACAGCAGAATCATTCTAGTACTAACTTATTTCATGAATCATGATTTCAAGTATGAAATTCTAGTACTAATTTATTTCATGAAACGTGATTTCAAGTATGAAATTATGTGCCCCTAAATAATTTCCCATTGTTAATTTCATATGTTAAGTAAAATCTCTTGTGTAATGTTTAAGGCAAAATAAATTTTTCTCTTTGACAAAAGACCATACCAAGGCATTAAGTGAAAACCTTTTAGTTGTTATACTCAGCTTTCCATGAGATAGTTATGTTTTAAAAGTTAATATTAAAATGCTAATTTTCATTGGCTTTTAGTTAAGATATATATATATATATCTCTCACATATATGCCTTTAATTAAGTTGCTTTTTATGAATTATATAAATTAGCTCTTTGGGATAAATAACTACAATCCTAAACTCTCTCTAGTTAAAACTTAATAATTTAAAACAATTTTATGAGGAGAACTTAGAAGTCTATATTTTAAGTGCCACAGAACTCTCTGAGAAGGCAGCTATCAAAATCGCTAAATAAAAGGATAATGAATAAAAAGAGGAAAACGTTCATTCTAGGAATCTTCTGCGATTGATCTTATACAGATCTTCTATCTACATATACACAGTATTTGTTTATAATTTTATGTTAAGCTTATGTTATGAACTCTAACAAAGTTTTGCAAGAATGAAAGAGAATATTTATTTTGTTAATTACACAAGTATTACTATAATGCCATTTATTAGATACAACTTAAGAAAATTTGTGTCCTCTTCTACAACTTAGAGTTAATTTAATATTAACTGTATTTTTAGTCATTATAGATAAATCGAAAGCCAATTTTATCAATTGACAAGATTTTTCAATGTCACAAATGCTGAATGTTTTATTAATACATTTTAGACTACAATAAATATTTGTGGAATTTAAAATAAGAAAGTACAGAATAAATGCATTTTCAATAAGATATGCATGGGCTGGGTGTAGTGGCTCACTCATGTAATCCTAACACTTTGGAAGGCTAAGGTAGGAGGATTGCTGGAAGGAAACCAGGAGTTCTAAGCCAGCCAGGCCAACATAACAAGACCATGTCTCTATAAAAATTTTTAAATATTTAAAATAAAAATAATAAGATATGCATGCATATATAAGTACTTACTATATGTTGTATGTAGGTGGCACATAACTTCAGGATTCCCAACTACTGCTACTTAGAAAATATATATAAGTGGCAATATGGTTTCCCGGAAAATATAACTTGATGATCCTGATGGAACCAGTATTCTCACTAATACTCTGAATTTTATCACATATATCTTGCAAGAAGCATACTGCCACATACTTACAGATAATGTGCAGAACCCATCTTATATCAAGTCTGATAGTAGCTTGGCCCCCAATTCAGATGTGGCATGAGATCAACTTTTGTCCCTTAAGATATCCTAGGCCAGCCAAGTCCTTTCTCTCATTCTGTCTGCTAGTCACATTATATCTATTACCCATACAAACCTTTGTTGGCTGTTCCTTCCCTAAACACACTAGATCTCATAATGGGAACTATCCAGAACACTCATTCTCTAGCCCCACTGAGTCACTAGTGATCGTTATTCAAACACATCCAAAAGCCAAAACCCAAATGTGGTTTGAGCCTATCATCTAAATTCTCTCTATACACACAGGCATGCTGAACTAGTAGAGAAAAAAATCACACAATTATGCCAAAGATAGCAAGACAAATTTATGTTCTTCAACATCTACCCCATTTTTTCAAACTGGACTGTACCTTTTGACCTTTCCCTGGACCATTCCAAAGTATTAAATCACCTTTAGCTTCACAAAGAGCCAAGTAAAGCTAATATGATTTCAAGGCCATCTCTATATCTCCCATCACCCACTTGCATCGAAGCAGTTTGTTCATTTCCTTCCAATGTGAACAATTATGTTATACCATTAGACACAAAAACTTAAAGTATAAAAATTCAATAAAGTCATTTCAGTGTGAATATATTTCAATCTAAATACCATGAATAAATGGTTGATGTCAGGTCCTTTTCTGTTTTAATAGAAGATAAGCTCAAGAGTGAAAAAAAGAAATGCTGTAAGAAAAGGTTGGTGAGCAAACCAAGGATTATCACACTTCACAACTTTTCCAAGACTCAGTCCTGTTGGTCACTGATTAGATCAAGACAAATATGGAACTGTCCATTGCAGTTGTGTGCATGCATCCCTGCTTCACATGATTTATAAAGGATGTGAGTGCATGTATGTGTATGTATATTTTTATATGGTTGAACTTCATATAAACAAGCTTTATTCTCATATTTATTTTTGAGATATCACTTTACTTCAAATTTTCACATATACTTTGTCACTTAGCTTTTCCAGTATGACCTGCTTTTTCATCATGAATATCGCCTATGAAATCTTCAGGAAATCAACCATATTGTTATATGTGTCTTATAAGTACATAAAGAATATAGACATAACTTGCACTAGACAAATACACACACATATGCATAAGCAAATCTATATACACCTTATATTTTGTTGGTCAATCAGATACGTTAGAGATCATATTAAGTAAAGTATATCCATAATTATACTATTAAAATATTTTTTATTTGTATTTCTGTACAAGAAAATAAGGAGAAAAATTTTTAACATGTTCAGAGCAAGATATGTTTGGAGCATGTCTTGGAACAAGACACTTAGGCCACTCAGATAAATGATAATGGAAGGAAACTAAATCAAAAGGAGGTAGAAGACATAAATGCTCTGGAAGGAATTTGAAATAAAATAGAGGAAAGAATAGAAGGTCTAAAATAACCAGAGAATATTTGCAGTCTCAAGATAATGAGATATGAATTATAAATAAGTTCTAAGAGAATGCAAAGTAAAGGAATGGTCATTTACATGTTGAAAGATTTGTGGGAAATCTTAACCTTGAATGGAAATATATTCAAATACAATCATAACAGAGGAAAATGGGCAAAGGTTGTGATGACACATTATGGAAGAAATGGACATGCAGTATGATCCTTGAGAGGTAGTTAATTATTACCTACCATCTGTCGATCAGCTATCTATCTAGCCATCAATCTATCTATCTACTAGCAATCCATATATCATATAATTCAACTAATACTGGTGGGAAATGGTTCAAAATTTTTTTCAGCAGTTGCTTCACTATAACTAACTTGCCAAGTATTCAGTTCTGTCTTCACAGATGCCTGAAACATGTGGCTAATTCCTATTTGTCTTTGAATTCTAAGTTCAACTCCCACATCTTCATGGAGGCTTTCCTAACCCCTTGGATTAAATTAAACCCCTAGCTCTACCCTGCCACATATTACCCTGTAGTCTTCCTTTGTTATCAGTGATAACCTCTCATTACTTGTTTTCTGCATGTCTTCCTCACAAGATTGGAAGTTCATCAAAAAATAGAGTGATATCTGACTTCTTCACTGCTCTACTCTGGTTGAGCAGTGGCTGGCACATACTAGGTGATCAAGAACCTGTATTGAAGCAAATTGCCTATCTGTAGAGCCTTGTCTAAAGGCGAAAACTAAATGCAAAAGGGCTGGAGCCTTGGGGAAAATTTGAGAAGTAGTGTGCAGACATGTAGGAAAACAATCCAAAGAGAAAAGAAACAGAGATCTCCAAAAGGGGTATTAAGTGCCACTAAGTGGTTAAATTAAATAAATTCTGGGAAGTGTGTGTTATATTTAAAAAGGAGGAGGTTAAATGACATTTACTGTTTACTTATTTGGCTTGTTTAATTTTATTTTGTTGTTCTGTTTTGTTTATTTCTTCAAAGTAGGACTTGAATGAAAGGGTTATAGAAATGGTAATACAGGATTAAAGAGTAATGACAAGCAAGAGAGAAAAAGAGAGTGAGTAAATCTAAGTTCCCCTTTCTTAAAGTTTGGGAAGGTCAAACGTAAACCCTGGAAGTAGCAAACATAACTGAGAGCCAAGGGTTTGTTTTAATTTACATTAAAGTGTTTTGAGCATGTTTCTTATAGAGAAAGAATTTAAATTTAAATTTACTCAAGTTAGGAGGATAAATGAAATGTATTTTTAAATTATCCATTATTACAGCATAGTCTGATCTTGAAGACTGGTGATACCTACCTCATCTTTCCAAAGATTAAACACATACACACACACATACACACACACACACACACACACACACACACACTCACACTATAATGTTAAACAGAGAAGTTTTAGTAGCATTTTCCCAAATTCTCCAGTACATCTCTTTCTTTCTAATTCTGTTTGGGGTTCGGCTTCCTCGGGTTATTTGTATATCTCTACAGTCCAAATAAGTGATGGCTACTTATGAAATAATTGTTTTGAATGCAGTGATTCCCTTAGGTGAAATATCCTGCTATCAGACCACAAGAAACCAGAAGGAACAGTCTCAGAGGTACAACAGTACCATAGTTAATGGAGGAACTTCTTGGGCATCTGCCATCTGAAACCGTATGCATTGTTTCTTGCCTTTCTCAGTTTCCTTTTCTTTAGCAGATTCAAAGTCTAATAATAACTCTCCTAAATTTTACCAAGCAATTGTAATCCATTATTATTATAATAAACTCCAATTTATAAACTAATACATAACATTTATATAGTGGTAGATTGTAACCTAATGACAAACACTGACCTTTTTGTGTAATAACTGTGTCTCTCCTCAATATTTGTGGCTAAAGTTTTAGAGCTTCCTTCTATTTTCATGTGCCACCCAATGACTTCATCGTGAGTACAGCTCTTCTTTGCTATTTTCATTTAAATAGTCTGTTCATTTTGGTACTTAAGCACTACCATTCAAAAGGATACAGAAACACATAATGAAAGGAAATTAAAAGTATTTTTAGGAAGAATGTTTTCATTGGTTCTTGTAGTTTTCTGGAGTATTAAACTTAAGTACAGTCTAAGGAAGTTTTGTTTCTTTTTTACATGTCTTCCTGAATAAGAATATTTCTATTTTCAAGATTCCCTTAACTCTTTACTGTCAAATATTTAACATTTTGCAAAAACAAATGAGCATCTGAAGTAGTTAAGTTTTAACACATAGGATCTAATTCAACATGATGAACTAGAAATGAAGCTCCCAGAAAATTGTAGCCAATCTTCGACTAAAAAGGCACCATTTCCCACTGAAGAATATCACCTAAATAACTAGAATTCATATACCCAGAACAAAAAATATGTATAATTCCTAAAAGTGTATAAATTTAAAAGTCTGAGAAAATGACTAAGTCATTGGATCAGCATATGACTGAATACCTCTGGGAGAAAGCATAGTGGTTAAGATATTGGGCTCTGAGCCAGGTCTCTGTGTTCAAATCTTAGTTTCTCCATTTATAAGCTATCATTATAACTGCCTAACTTTTTCATAGTTCAGTTTTCTAAGCTGAAATAGGAAACAAACAGTACCTGTCATAGGGTTGCTCTAAGGACTCAGTGAGGTAACAGAAATAAAGACATCTGGACTAGCACCTGGCACCTAGTTAGAACTTAGCAGGTAATACTGCATTTGGAACACTTTTTGTAGAATATCTCACTGACTGTGTTGCCTTTCCCCTGTGTGACCAGTTAAAACAACATTTCAGCAGGAAATCTTCCCCCAGCTAAATAAATGTAAAAATAACTATGATGGAGAATGCTTAAAATTTCTTATTTTGGGCATTTAAGACAACATAGAACCATGCATTTCAATAAAAATGATAGACAGTACTTCTAGTCACACAGCATATTTTGTGAACATTCTAACTCAGGTGAAGTCATGGAACCATCTCAAGTCTAGTTATTGATTATGAAAGAATTTAAATATGTGGGTGTTGGACTGGCTTAAATAATTGATAAAAAATTGTACTTTCAGTACAAAAAGTAGATATTTAAAAAATCACATTTAATAAAACTGTTTCTTGGGAGAAATGTTATTTTCAAATGTCACTAGCTTCTAAATATTGCCTTACATGGCTGTATTTCATAAATGTCTATAGCAATGTGCCTGTTGTTGTTGTGACACTGATTTAAGAACACATTTTGGTCATTACTATCTCTTGCTGTTTGCCTTCAGTGAGCTCTCATAATTAGGGCTGAATACACTTCACTATTAAAATTAAACCAAGCCTCTGGGAAAGAATCATGAAACTAGATGGTTAAAGGACACCCAGGCAATTAACAAGCATGATAAAGTTAAAAATTGAAAATAGGAAAGTAGGTTAAGAGCTTTTCTCTCTCTTTCCAATATGATTTGTTGATACAGAAGGAATATATATCAGTTTTACTTTACATAGGAAAGAAATGTAAAAGCAGTGCCACATTGCAGTCAACTAAATTATTTTGCTGTTTTCCAGTGGATTTTTCTCTTTGTACACTTAGAAGGTGTGCAATTCTAAAATAATTCTACATTTGATTGACTTTCAAAACAAGCCTGAAAACGCTTTATGCTTTCTGGAATCACAACAGTGTAACAATGAACAAATAAATAATTGCTATTTTATAAAAATTATACTCAAAAAGTATTGATTATTTATGATTTGAATTTATTAGGCTTCCTCTATTCCATTACATAATACCTCCTTTCTATTTGAACTACATGAACCAAATAATAAAAAGATTTGCATCCCAAAATGTTGGTAGCCATGAAAGTTTTCACTCTTCAGAAGAGAGGGAAAATCCATTCAAATCCAATTAAAAGAGTTAAGATTCTGATCGTTCTGAGACTATGTCTGGGATATTTTCCCTGCATAAAGTTGCATTAAGTTTTTTTGCCTCAGTATTATTAGAGTTTTGTTGAAAACACAAATAAGATCTGTGAGTAAAACAGAAAGATAAATAATAATATTGTACTGTCCTTTAATTATAGCCTTGATCTTTCCTTTTCAAAATTAAGACCTCTTCCTTTTTCCCCTTCCTTTCTATTGTGTGGCTCATTAATTAAATAGGGTTGGTAAAATCATGCTTTCCTAATTATCTCTTCATGTATTAGGTGAAGGTAGGTAATCATTTTTTACATCATTATGAACTCAAATTTAAACATCTGATGGGTTTGAAATCATAGAAATTCTTATCCTTTTTGAAGCTCATCTTCGGCTTCTTCAAGTGGGATCCTGATTCTTTTTGCTATTACCCTGGTAGTCTTTGATAACCTCCTTAATATCTGGTATGTCAAGTTGTTCCAGACTCTTCAGATACATTGCCTGCCCAAGAACTGGGATCACACATTTCTCCTCTTCAAATTAAGGCAGACCAATTGTGCAAATTCCATCCCAGTTTCAGCTGCTGTTCCATCCCATTCCTGTTGGCTGCGTGGGAGTCTCCCATATTCTCAGCTCTGTCAGACACCCTTGCTTACCACTGCTTCCTTCCTCCAACACTTCCTGCAAAAACAGGTCTTGCAGTTGTTGAAGGTTTGTGTCACTTATCTTTCAGGTTGCTGGGGATAGTTTTCCTGTAAAGTTGTCCATGATTTTTTGTTTGTTTGTTTGTTTGGATTTTGGTCTTGCTCTGTCTTTTATATGCAAAAACTAAGCTGACATCTTAGTTTTGCATCTTTTCAGACTCAATTTCTTTTTGCTTTTGAAAATCATGTCAACTTCAATTTTCCTTTATTAAGATCTATGATATATTTTCTATTTACACAAGGGCTAATTTAACACTGCTCACTCAGGACGTTTTTCACTGGAATATTATTTCTTCACTGTAAATTTGGTAAACACAATAAAAAAAAATCCTGGTCACCAAAAAGTTAAAATTAAAAAAAAATCCTTTTTCAAAATATTGACTCAATATTTTATTAATTAAACCTAGAGGGACATAATGTTACCTTTCCATCCCCGTACAATAAGGATTTAAAGGTGCACTGTTAAATCAAATAGCACAATCTGGCAAAGTGGAACAGAAAATAAATGATACATACCTAAAAGTAATGTAATTCTTTCCAAATGTCATTGTCCAAAGGGATACATTCTCAACTTTACTTTGATTAAGACAGCACTGATTCTAAAGGCAATGACATTTAAATAGTTTTTATAGGGCTGTGAAAGAAGAGCCATGCCAAATACAATAGATAGAATGTTTATGTGTCCCTAAAATTCATGTGTTGAAATCCTAACCCACATGATAGTGGTGTTGGGAGGAGGGGCCTTTGGGAGGTGATTAGGTCATGAGGATAGGGCCCTCATGAATGGGTTTGGTGCCCTCCTAAAAGAGATCCCTCACCCCTTCTACCTTGCTAGGGTATAGTGAAAAGACAGCCATTTGTGACAAGCAGACTCTCACCAGACAGCAAATCAACCAGCACCTTGATCTTGCACTTTCCAGCCTCCAGAACCATCAGAAATAAATTTCTGTTGTTTATAATACACAGTCTATGGTATTTTCTTATAGCAGCTCAAAAGAACTAAGACAAGATATCATATATATATATAGATAGATAGATAGATAGATATCCCAATTTTAAAAACTACACAAAACCAAGCATTATAGTAAATAGAGCTCATAGAAATATGCATTTATTTAATTGCAATGGCTTCAACTCTTATTTCCAAATGCATGTTTCTGTGAAGGAATAAAATGCAGATTAAATGTCCACACTAAATTATTGTTTTTTTATAGGGCACATAGGGAAAAAGGTTGTTGGAAATTATATATAAAAACCAAAGTTAAGCATAATATTGCTTAAAGTCTCTTTATTTATTCAAATTTATTAAGTGCCTACTTTATATCCTGCTTACTTCTAGCTTTGGGAGCCTGGGAGTGCAGTAATTCAAACAGTAAAAAAATAAACAAAAAAAAGCACCTCATCTTAGTGGGCCTTAAATTCCAGATGAGGGGATGATAAACAATACTCGAAGTAAAGAAACGAAACATTAAGTATGATAAATTGTGTAAATTGTGACATGTTCTATGAAAAAAAGGCAGAGATATGAGAAATAGATGATAACCTGGAGTTTAAAATATGTTGAAATTTTAATGAGGTTATATTTGTTTATAATTTTGTGCTATTATGAAAAATACCATAGGAATCATCTTTGTTCTCATGTCTTTGCAATCTTGTCATATTTTTTCTTTACAATAACTTACTACCCTATACATTTTCAATATTTGTAAAATATAAAGTATCAAGCTGACCTTTAGAAAGGTTAGAATAATTTACAGTCTTTAGTGTCATATGGTGGCAAGCTCCCCCTCCATAGCTTTATTATTAAATAATTCACTAATATTTTTCTAGGATTTCTGATTTCAGTTATTTTTACCATTTATAATTTTTTTTTTATTTTTTTTTTTACCATTTATAAATTTAAACCTAACTTTGGATTTAACTTTGCTGAAAAATAATAAAAATGGATTTTACTCAATTATTTCAGTAACATCATTTTTCTAATTCCAAATTAGGGTATATAGCTTATGTTTTTAGTTTTTTAGTCAGTGATTTTTTTTTTCTTTTATAGATTCCAGTCGTTGTTGATATATAGGAAAGTTACTGATATATCTTAATATATTTATCTCAGAAGCAGCCATCTTACTGAACTTAGCAGTTAACTCCATAAGTTATCTGTTGGTTCAATCAACTCTTTAATGTTTGCAAAAAATAATTTAGGTTCCTTTCACCCCAAGTATATTTCTAGTTAGAATTGTGTGCCTTATTGTATTGTCTGACCTATCCAGAACAAGTCTCTCTTCAATTCCTGCTCGCCAGGTAGCTAGCCTCAAAACTAAACCAGTTGTTTATAGAGAATTCTCTCCCTCTCAAAGAAACTCTTTCTAGCCAGTTAAATATACATACATATATATATATTTTATATATATATATATATATATATATATATACACACACACACATACTTTTTTTTTTTTTTTTGACACAGGGTTTCACTTTGTCATTTAGCCTGGACGGAGTGCAGTGGTGTTATCTTGGCTCACTGAAGCCTCAACCTGCTGGGATCAAGTGATCCTCCCACCCCAGCCTCCCAAGTTGCTGGGACTACAGGCATGCATCTCCATGCCTGCCTAATTTTTGTATATTTTGTAGAGACAGGGTCTCGCCATGTTGCCCAGGCTGGTCTTAAACTCCTGAGCTCAAGAGAGCTGCCCGCCTCAGCCTCCCAAAGTGCTAGGATTACAGGCATGAGCCACCGTGCCTGGCCTATTTGATTAGTTTTTAAAGGGAGAACAACTGTTCCTTATTTTTCCTATAGAAGAGTCATTCTTTGTTTAAATAGTATTTTTTAAAAGTTGTCTCTTTTTCTAAACAATAAATTTGATATTTACCCTGAATATCCATGTAAGTGAATTAGAATGAAAAGTTTGGACACCTGTATTTTCTGTGATCTGGATATATATCTAATGTGTAAAAAGCAGAAATACATGCTAGAAGCACCAAGTTATGGTTGAATAAGTATTGCCAGCCAAGACCAGCCTGACCAACATGGTAAAACCCCATCTCTACTAAAAATACAAAAATTAGCTAGGTGTGGTGGTGCACGCCTGTAATTCCAGTTACTCGGGAGGCTGAGGAAAGAGAATTGCTTGAACCCAGGAGGCGGAGGTTGCAGTGAGCCGAGATCATGCCACTGCACTCCACCCTGTGTAACAAAGCAAGACTCTGTCTCAAAAAACAAACAAAAAACTAATCAAATAACTTTCTATATTCATTTTTTCAGCCTCTGCTCATGTTTCTCAAACAACCTAGGTAGTGTAAATTTTAATAAGGTGCGTTGTCTTTTTAATAAAATAAGGCTAAAACATTCTGCAAGGGTGATAAGTGACAACTGCTCTAGAAATGATATCACAAAGATTTTTTTTAATTCTGTCAAATTTATAGTATTTCTCAAATTCTTTTACGTTCCTAACTAGAAATAATTATATTTCTAAATAACCAATTTTTAAAGACGGTTAAACACGACAATAAAAAAGAAAATGAAGGATTTATCAGGTTATAACTCATCTTATTTGCCTCATATATAATACTTAACTGATTTGAAATAACATCCCAAATGGTTTAACTATGCCATTTTCTGATGAAAATAAAGATGAACAGAAAGTAGCACATGCAACCCAATGAATGCCATTATAATTTTCCTTAAAAGCTATTTCCAAATGTTCAATACTGTAGCATTCTATACCAACTAAGGAGATTAAACTGGAAAATTATGCAGAAACAGGATACAATAAAAGTTTTCCGGCTGGACGCAGTGTCTCACGCCTGTAACGTCAGCACTTTAGGAGGCCGAGGCGGGCGGATCACCTGAGGTCAGGAGTTTTGAGATCAGCCTGACCAACATGGAGAAACCTGTCTCTAACAAAAATACAAAATTAGCCGGGCGTGGTGGCACATGCCTGTAATCCCAGCTACTTGGGAGGCTGAGGCAGGAGAATTGCTTGAACACAGGAGGCAGAGGTTGCGGTGAGCCAAGATCGTGCCATTGCACTCCAGCCTGGGCAACAAGAATGAAACTCCATCTCAAAAAAAAAAAAAAAAAGTTTTCCAATGCTAACTGCCTCATAACTAGACCAATTTCACACAGCATACATAAAATATGGCATTGCACATCAGGGCTTCTGCTGCCAGGGATTGCATGAAGGTAAAAAGGAAATAGCACACCATTTACATGGCCGTTCCTTCATATATTTTTTTTCTTCAGGAATTATGGAAACAGAGTATGTACTTAGAGAATATTTAACTTTTCAAACAACTAACGTGCCTTAATTCTGTTTTAATTTTACACTCATAAAAATAACTAACTCTTAAATAGCATTAAATGCAGAGCATAACTTCTAAGCACTACATATACAGAAATGTTTATATAGCATATAGAGTATATATACACACTATATATACTATATATCCCATGAATTTTATATATATATAATTTTTTCCTCATATTATAATTGAGAAAATTAAGGTCCAGTTACTAAGGTGGTGAAGCTCAGATTCTGACCCAAACAGTTCCTAACATTGTTACCTCAAAATAATATACGACCATAGTCTTTTTTTTTAAGCAAAACAGCATCAAGAATTATAAGGAGAACATATAAGCCTCTCCCTTTTCCTTTTACCCCTACATATCACTTTCCAAATTCAACCACCATAATTGTTTCTTTTAGTGTTTAGTTCGTATTTCAAAGACAAATTAATTTATCAATTTTAAATACTATTCATTAGCTGCCAACTGTGGAAGACAAGGACTGAGCTTTCTGACATCACCCAAACCACATTTACGTTTCTCCTGCCCTCCCACCAACCTAGAATAATTGCACCACAATCTTTATTTAAAACAGTCAACTTGTTTACATTATTATGACCAAATAACCATTAGGCACTGCTGAACCAAGCAAGGAACTGTGATTCTTTTCCCTTTTTTAGACACCTTTAGATCATTCTGGAGTTAATAAAGGTCTTTTGTTTATTTACTTGTCTCCAAAGTACTCTACAAATATTTATATGAAAGTCATCAATATATTGTTCCAAATGATCTCTGGAACACCTAATAACATTATTTATCAAATGCTGATATCTATTTGTTTTTCCTACCCTGAAGGCCTTCCTCCAGAACGCTTTGCTTTCCCGCCCCAGTCTGGACTGGTTTCTTTCAAGGCTAGCTATTTTAGAGTACTCCTGGGACTTCAGGTTTCTCTGTGTTAGAGCCCATTTCCTAGCTTCTATGTCTTCATGTTGTTTGGTGTAATTCCTTGTTTTGCAGGAACATGTCATCTAATAACTTTCTAAGAAAGGGTACGTGGGTGGTTAATACTAGAGTTCTTAATTTCTGAATATCTTTATTTAAACTTTGTATTATGGCAAGGTATGGATTTCTTATGGAGATTACTTCCTCTCAGAATTTTGCAGACTTTGTTACATCGTCATTTACCTTAAAGTATTATTCCCACTTCTTGATATGTAACTTTTTCTTTGAAAAGTCTTAGTCATTTGTTTGTTTGTTGCTTATTCAATGGTGTTGTAAAGCTTCTGTGTAATGATCCTTGGGCAGTCTTTTTCTTTCATGATGCTAAGTATTCCATAAGTTCCTCAGAACAGACATTTCAGTTGCTGCTATCTGGAAAATTTTATCAAAAATGTCTCTATTAATTCCATATGTCTCTTTTCACTCTTTTTTTAATCATTCTAGAATACCTTATGGTAGATTTTGACCTTATAAATTAGTTCTTGGTTTTGCTATATTTTCTTATATTTCCTATTCCCTTTTGTCTTTTTGTTCTAATTCTGACAGGCTTCCTAGACTTTATCTGCTAACACATTTCATCCAAGAGCTGTTTTTTAAATTTCTTACTATTTTTTTCATAGCAACGTGTTCTTATTGTGCAGATAAAATATTTATGACGATATCATTTGTGGAGTATTTTTTATAATACTGTCATTTTTCCTCATGCCATCCCTCTGGACCTTCTTTGGCTGTTTGATTTAGTCTTTCTCTGTTTGACTTAGTCTTCCCTCATGAGACTTTTCTCAAATGTCTGGTTATCTTTTGCTTTCAGTTCCATATTAACCAATGCCATAACAAAAATATAATTACAGCCTCAATGTACACATGTGGGAATTTTTGCAAAGTGACTAGGCAATAAACATGATTTTTTATCGGAAGACTTTGAAATGTCTCCCTTTGGAGGTATTTTCTCCAGTTTCTCAACTGAGAAAAATTGGCCTGGCTCCAAGCATCCTAATGTCAGCACAGGGAGTTCTGTATTCACTAAGGAAACCCTTATTTAATTCTGTTTTCAGTCTGGCTTTCCTGCAACTATTTCATAACTGGCATTTCCAAGTCCTGAACTCTTCTGGATTTCAATGGGTGAAGGATTGTGGAAGCGGAATAATTTCTCCATTAACTTCCTATTTTACAAATGTTCTTGAGATCTATATTCTCTGATGTCTCCTCTTTCTTCTACTTACCAATGTGTCTGTGCTTTTTCATATTATTTTGGAGTGACTTCAAGAGGGAGGAAGTATAAATGATTAGGTTCAATCCATCATGTTTCCCAGAATGTTTGGAGAATTATTTATACTGGCAACCTTGTTTCTTATTATGTAAAATAGTTGAAGTGACAAAATTAATATTCACAAGAACTGCATTCCTGGCCCAGTTCTTACTATCTATCTATGTCACCACGTTCACGCTACATCACTTCTCTGCAGTTTCATTTATTCATCTGTGTATTCGGCAGGGGAATGTAATAGTTGGGGCACATACTTGCAGGTGCCAGTGGGAAGGAGATGCCAGGTATTACTGTAGGAAAAAAGAAGAGCTTTCATTGCTTTCATCCGAATTTATTAACTCCAAGATTAAATGTGCTTATGACCTGGTTGGAGAATAATTCTTTGTCCATTCAGTCAATAAATATTTATTACAGGTCTGTTTTGATGACCCAGAAATTTCACTCCAAAGAGAAATGAAAACATCTCTGCACAAAAACTTGTACGAGAATATTCATATCAGCAGTATTTACAATAACCAAAAAGCAGAAACAACTCAGATGTCCATCAACTGATAAATGAATAAATTAAAGGTAGTATATCCATAAAATGGAATGTTATTAAGCAAGGAAATGAATAAAGTACTGACACAGGTAACAGCATGAATGAACCTTGAAAAAACATTATGCTAAGTGAAAGAAGCCAATAAAAAAACACTATATATTGCATGACTTCACTGATATAAAATATTCAGAATAAGCAAAAATCTACAGAGACAGAGAGTGGATTAGTGGTTGCTTAAGGCTGAGCGGGAGGGCGGGAGAGGAGAGAAAGTGAGTGCTAATGCATATGGGGTTTCTCCTTAGGATGACAAAATATTCTAAAATTGATTGTGGTGATGGCTGCATAACTGTGAACTTACTAGAAAATATTGAATTGCTTACTTTAAATGGGTGAATTGTATGGTATATGAATTTTGTCTCAAAAAAGCTGTTAAAAATAAACCATATCTGGTTGTAATACTTAGGCGATGGGATGATCTGTGCAGCAAACTACCATGGCACATGTTTACCTATTTAACAAACCTGCACATCCCACACATTTACCCCTGAAGTTAAAATAAAAGTTGAAGAAAAAAAAAATGAAGCCTCTAAGAAAGTTTGGCAAGAAAAGTCTATTATGTGCATTTTTACAACATTGGGAATGTAAAACTGAGTAAGATTCATAAGGTAGCATGGCTTAAATTCCAGGGAAAGGACACATATAAAAATAATTATAAATTCTGCTGAACAGAAAGCCTACATAGAAAAATAAGTGTGTGCACAATGATTAAATGTAAATCTAAAAGATGAGTAGAAACTAGTTATGTGGAGTGATAAAAAGTGAAAAGAGTATTTCAAGCTTGGGGGTAATGTCACACAAAATCTTAGTTGCAGGAGAGAACTCAGGTTGTTCTAGGAGCTAAAAATTTACCCAAGTGGCTGGAACACAGTGCTGGAATGAGTGGCATGTGATGAGGCTGCATATATCGGCTGAAATTATGCAGGGTCTTGAAGCTCATAGAAAGTTTGTCCAATGTAGTCTAAGAGTAATGGGAAGTTACTAAAGGGTTTTAAAAAGCATAACAATATTATTAGATTTGCTTTTTAAAGATCACTCTTGTCACTCTATGTTGAATGAAATGGAGGACAGGTTACACTTTCTGTCCTAAAACAGCCTGTAAATATCATAACAGGAATGTCAACCTTGGAGAACCTACATTATTCTTGTCATTTTAAGAAATCTGTAAACTGGAGGCAGTATTAATTGGTCAAATCAATATGTATACAATCTCTAGAATGTTCATAGGCACTCATTCCATTCCCTGAACTTTAGCCAAAACAATGAAGAGTAAGGTGCAAAGATGTTTGTTGTGGCACTTTTTTTTAATACTGAATGACCGTATACAACAAAGCTGATAGTCTAAAATTTATAAATATTTACTAATTTTGTATGTATGTAAAATTAGCCTTATGTTTTTAGAGTTACAACTAGTGACCTGAAAATAAAATTAGGTTTATATAAATAAAATTATAAGTTGTAAATTTAAGGCATGAGTAATGTTGCTTCTTTGCTTTAACTGAGTGGTCAACTATTAGACAAAATAGAAAATACTATGAGAAAATTAACTAACATAACTTGAAAGAGTCATGAAATCAATCTTATCAAAGTTGGGTGAAATGTGTCAGATAAACGCTCAACTCAAAAATAATCAACTTCTCTATATATTCTTTACTTCTATATACATTCTTCTACATATATAGATGTCCCTTGAATAGTTTCTGTAGCATATATATACAAATAGAATTAACAGAGCCATGAAGGTTTATTTTGCAAAAACATAAAATTCCAGGATGCACCAGGAATCCTGATATTTTTTCCTGTAAAACTAATGGTAAGTTGTACATCCAGATGCCTTCACAAAGAAAATTATTTTTAGAAGAAAAGTACTTAGAGAAAATATAATTTTCATAGTGCATGCAGACTTTTTTCTTTATTATCACTATTTCTACAACTAAAATATATAGTGTCAGCCTAATTCATAGTTTGTTACTCCTTTACATAAAATGATAAAATGAAAATTTGTCACAGACCCTGCAAATGCTCAGTACTCTTCACGTAGTGCTAATGATCTGCAATAATTTGCACTGTACTTACAAGAGACTCTATTTGAAAGTTCTTTTCCAGAGCCTAATTGTTGTGTCTAAATAATGAAGTGAATTATCTGCTAAACACAAGAATTATATTCATAATGATAAGATTATCACCTGAAAATCATACCAAATGCATTCTGCTGGTTTCCTGCTCACTATAGGACATAGGTGCATTGAGTATAACAATGCAGAATTACAAATACTATTTATCTTGCTTTTTGGTGGTGATGTTGTTTTGGTTTGTGGTTTTTGATCAAGCAGATATAGCTGAATATAATTTTCTTAAATGAACCTATGATACAAATAATAAGTAATATATCTTTCCAGTGCATTTAAATTTCTTTCATTATTCAACAGGCACGTTCATAAATCCAAGTCCACATAATTAAATATGATTAGTAAAGTGTACCTCTTCACTGATTCTCAATTTATAATCATACCCCAAAAGTAGGTTTAAAGGGAAAGTTGCTCAGAAAAAAATGAAAACTATCTTATAATATTTTAATAGTATAAATCATAATATCTACTAAATGCAACAGTGAAACATTTGCTAAAATTTAAAGTTGCATAACATATGTATACTAAGAAAAACTAAATAAATTCACACGTTTAAATCTTTGAAGAAATTTCATGTTGTGTCTAACAGTTGCTAGAGCCACTAAGAAAAATGTAATTGAACTTAAAGATAAAGCACAAAAAGGTTCACCTAACATAGAAAAAAAATTCTTATGGTTAATTTTGGCTATGTTGATATGAAAAGCAAATAAAATAAGCATTGCTGGCAGATACAGAGTGTGTTCAGCACAAAGATAACCTAACAGTAGGCTAATTCGTCTTTAAACCCTAGAAGGTTGAATTGTTTTCTTGTGAGAAGCTCCTGGAAGCAAATGTTCTCTCTATTATGAACTGTATAATATGGGTGAAGCCTCCCTTCCCTAATGAACACATCAGTGATCTCTGATATCAGTACAGTTGTAGCTGCAATTCAAAGCAGAGATGGAAGACCGGAAGTGACGGTATCTTCAGGAAGTAAATCCCATCTCTAGAGTCCTTGAGTACTTACAACATAATAAGCTTTTCACACACTCATACTAATGATGAAAAGAAATTGAAAAAAATAAGTCAAGATACAAAACTGCCTCCATTATGAGGAGCAAGATGTTGGCTGGCAATATATATGGAAAGGAGCATTCTTTTTAAAAGTCCCTTTGTGTAAGCATGATGGAACAAAATAATGACAGAATCCCTAAAATGGCAAATAGTCCGGTGATAAATTCTTCCAAGATAAATTGCTTGCATAATAAAAATCATTCACAAAAGTATTCTAAATATTCTTTCAATCTATTTAAATGATTATATCATAACTATCAATTGGCTATGGAAGCACAATGCTTGCCGAGCATCACTTTTAAACCTTAGTAAAATTCTAGCTAATTAATATAAAATCACCATGAATTTTTAAAAATCATATTTAACCTCCAAATTAAATGTGTCTGTGTGTTGTTCACATGAAATTCAATAAGACTAAGACCATGCTGTCACTACAGAAAAATCGAGCTACATTTGTTTTTAAGTAACTATCCCTATTTTCCCTAGTTTGGGTGCTTACATACCACAGCATTAACAAAAACATGAGCTTGTTGTGTTTACTAAATTCTGTAGCTTCCACCCAGTTATTTCAAACAGTATTTATACTATTGGACTCTTTTTTACTCTCTGAAGGTTTCTATCATCATCCTCTCCTGAGGAAAAAGGTAATTACAGCACCTCTGCCCTACTTACGCCAGGGGTAGAGAAAACTACCTGTCAGACACAGCAATAGCACTCTTGGGCTCTGGCAGGGAAAAGAGGCACTAGCTAGCTCTCTGAAAGTCTCAGTGGGAGCACAGCCTTGTCCCTTGAGGTCAGTAAAGTAGAAAGCTATCAGTCTTAAAAACTATCCTGAGAAGGGAAACTAGAAACAGTGTTAAAGTCACGACATGCCCTGGAATAAGAACATAGTAAACTTCTCTGGCCATGCAAAGGCTTATTAAAAATGTCAAGGAAAAGAATCCTCTGGATATCTTCATTTGCAATATCTCCCCACTCTTCATAGAAATTACTCTTAAGTGTCACTCGCTCAGTTGTTAAATGATTAATGAACTTAAGTTTGGCATTTTAGGAATTGTAGTAAAGCACCTCCCTGAAAGAATCCTTCAGGAAAGGGCCTAAAGTAAAGGCTAGATCATGACCACAAAAATTTCTAGTATCTGTTGAAAATTACTCACACGTTGCTTTCCCCGTAGAAAAAAACTACTGCTAGAATTTTGTCTTTCCTATTTTTGTTCTTTCATTACATTATCTTGATGTTATAGATTTTAGAAAATCTTATATTGGTTTTGAGATCATACAAAAAACATTAATGAAATAATAAGATGTAAATATATTCTGAATGTAAACAAGTACATGATTATTTTTCCAGTTTGTTTTAGAACACCAGTGTATATTGTAATTATGTTTTAAAATCTATTTTTTCAGATATCTTTCAGTTTAAAAAGATCTAAATAATTATAATTGCTTAATTTGTGCCTGCCATTTTCTTTTTTCCATTTATACAAGGGAAAAGTCAAATATTCCAAACTACTCCACACTGGAGTTTAGAGTATTAGCTCAGTTTTTAATCATTTCCCATTTCTTTGAAATGAATAATAAAATTAAATCATCACCTGATTTCAATTTGTTCCTTCGTTCAGTAACAATGTTTTTATTAAAGAGATATTTTGTCTCAGAAGATTTCCTTGGGAAAATAAGGAGAATCCTGTAATTCCATTCATTCAAAAGACTTTCGCATGCTATTCTAATTCCTGAAAAGTGGCCCTATGTTTTTATTTAGTAAGTGGGAGAAAGTTTAATTACTTGATATGTGGTATCATTTTGAAAAGGGATAGTCCTTTTCATATTGCTGAAGAAATAAAAGCATCATATGTAATCATTTTATTGAGTGAAATTAAATGTTAAAAGTTCAGCATTTTTGCATGTTAATATTGAACCTCGTACATTTCTGGAAATACCACATTTAATTTTGCTATTAAGACTGGAGACTTTTTTCACGTAAATTATTTTCATTTAAAAATTTTAAAATGAGGTGAAATATATTTCCATTGGGGACTGAGGAAAAAATAATGTTCTATACTTGATTCCCACCTTTAAAATTCTAAAGAACACGACAACCTTATACATCTTAGAACAGGGTCATTTATAAGTTTGCTTCCCTATCTTCCTACTGGAGGAAACAGGTTTGATTATTTATTACATCTTTTTAATATGAACATTCTTTCTTTTTTAAAAATTTTTTAATGAACATTCTTTCAATCAAACTCTTAATGATCTCTAGACTATAAACGTCATTAGGTTTTATAAGTTCTCCTTTGGACTTTGCTGTGTGTTTTTACAAATAAGTAACTTAAAATTATACAGTTTCTAAAATCCATTCATTCTATGCATAGATCACGGAGGCTACTGATTTCTGAGACGATAAATATCTCAAAGAAGGCAAAGACCGTCACTCTGAGCCTTTGTGTGGTGGGACTGTGGGTTTTTCACAGCTAATGTCATTCAGAACTGTGGACAGCTCCCGTTAAGGCATGTAGTTGGTGATAATTTCGCTTAGTTTCTAAACTAAATCCAAGGCTGCTTTACATTGCTATATTTATCCTACAAAGAATCTTTAGTATATGCACATACTCCTTTAGTTGATTCTTTTTTTCTTTTCGAACGAGTTCGGCCAAATAAATAAATATCACCCTGAGTTATTAGGAGTTACTAGTTCTGGATTTTAAAATGGAAAGTCCAGCCTTGTTCAGGAGCTAAGATAATCGTGCGCACGCTAATAAGAGGATCTAATACACGACCTTCATTTGACAATCTCTAAACATGCTTATCACCGAACGAATACTTGGGCGACAAATAAGATCAGAAAACGTCTTAATTTTAATTCTCCAAAGCGGAGTTTTCCTGCTGACAGCTTTCCTGTCCTTCTTCCCGAGCTGGGGGACGTGAAAAAGATTTTTGAAATAGACTTGCAGTCAAGGTCAAGAAAGGGTGCCGCTCTATTTCAGAAGGGGGCTCTGGCAACGCCCCCTCTCTCTGTTTCAGGAACTAGAGGCTTCCTGCCACGCTCCTGCCCTGCCTGGAAGCGCCTGGCTTTGATGAGACCTCACGTCAGGGACTATCCAAGTGCAAATTGCCCTTCTCTTGCCTGCCGGCCGCTGTTTCTGAATAAACCCAGCGGGGATACCCAGCGCCTATAAAGAAAAACAGACTAAACACACTCCCCAGGGGCGAGCGCGGCAGGAAATGCTCGGGCTTGTGAATCGCTGTCTCCGGTTACCCAGTCTTCTCCTGAGCCCCAGAAGCCTCCTTTTCCCTCTTGGTTGAGACCACAGTTGAGGGAGCCGCGCGAGGAAGGGTGGCTGCCCGCTTCCTCACACTCTCGTCTCTGAAGTAAAAGTTTCCCTGGTACAACTTCGCCTCCTCCCAAGGGGGTCACCGTGGCCTCCATCCTTCCCTGATCTGTCCCTGAAGTTCAGGAGGCCAAGGAGGAGAGCCCGTCCAGGATTCCCGGGCAACAGAAGCACATCCTCCGAGCCCCTCCTGGGTGGAAACTACCCGGAGGCGCAGAGTGGAGCCTGCTCAGCCCGAGCCGACGCCGCCGGCAGCGCCACCCCCCGCCCGCCCTCCGAGTCCCCGGGACGCCCCCCTCCCAAGCGCGGGGAAGCGCGTTTGAGGGCGCGCCTGAAGGGAGGGTGGGGCGGCGACCGGGAGCCCTCACCTGAAATCACTGTAAGGGTGGATAATCCAGAAGCCTGCAGTTTTAACCCTTTCCTGCTCCTTTTCCACCGCTTTCTGGCTCCCAAACATGCGGAGGGAGAATTTGTTGACCCCGGGCTGCAGCATGGAGGTGAACTGCCTCTGCATGAAGCCGTACTGCCGCCGGGGCCCCTCGGCGTCTTCGAAACCCCCGGCCGGCTCCTCGCCGCCGCCGCCGCCGTCCACCTTGAAGCACACGGAGTTGCCGTGCTCCTTCGCGCCGGCCCCGCCGCCCCCCGGCGGGGTGCCCAGGCGCTTCTCGGCCGCGGCCGGCCCCGCGCCCGTCGCGGACGCCTTGGCGGGGAAGACGCTGTTGCCATCGTCCCGGCTGTTAGACGAAGAGTTGGGCTTGCCGCCTCCTTCCATGCCCAGAGGACGCGGCCGGCGACGGCGCGGGCTCCAGACTCGCCGGCCGCCCGGCGCCGAGGACACGTAGCCGAGAGGGTAGGGGCCCGAGCCGGCTGCCGGCGAGCCCAGCTGCCCGTCGCGGCGGCGGCGGCGGCGGCGGCGGCGGCGGCTCCTGCTTCCCGACCGCGCCGCTGCTAGCTGCGCGCCTGGCTCCCGCCGCCGCCGCTGCCTTTAGTGGCTGCGGTCCGGGCTCCGGTGCGGCTGGTGCTGAAGCTGAGGCTGCCGGAGCTAGGCGAGGCTCAGCTGGGCTCAGCCCTCGCGCCCCAGCGCCTCCCCTCGGCTGCCCTCTGTTGGCCAGAAAGGGTCTCTCCCCGTCCGCACTCCACACATGCTCGTTACTCTTGCTCTACTTCTGCCCAGCGTGACATTGAACTCAAGAGCCCTCGGAGGAGACATTCATTGGTACACGTGGAGAAGGACTCGGTGTATGTTTGCATGAAAGAGCGGGGAGAGAGGAGAGAGAGCAAGCCTGAACTAGCGAGTGTGTGTTGGTCCGAAAGAAACAAACATCTTAAACTCATGAAGACATTATCTGAACGCCTGTTTGAATAACGTTACAGATGGAGAAAAGGGGACTAGCTGACTATGCATGCCAGCAATTCACGTGCAAAACCAAATGTCCAAAAGAAAGTAAAGTTTGACAATGGAAAATAAATGTCAAAAGTACCAGGGAAACTGTGCCTGTGTGTGTGCGTGCGCGTGTGTGCTAGAAAGAGAGGCAGAGGGCAAAAGCTACCAGGTCTGTGTAATCCTAGGTAACCAGCTGCTTGGGGCTTTTCAGATTAAGGTTCTGCACCTGGGGACAGACAACTGACCTCCTTACACTTATCCTTGTTAATTCTTGCAGAGTTTTTTAAACAGGGGACGGGATTTCTTTCTTTCCAAGGCCATTCGTATCAATACACATGCAAGCAGATCTATCAGCCACCAATATTGGAAGAAAAGTGTGTGAGGGAGGCCTCGCCTGAGCTGACCTATCTTTTTAGATAAGTTACATCATCAATAAAACACATTAAGGGATGTGTATGCCTGTCAGTGTTTAACGACACCACGCTAGGAAGTCAAGACGTCTTGGAATCTCTCGTCAGAATGTCATTACCATTTCAGAAGGGGGGAACATTCTTAAGGGAAACTTACAGGTGTGGTACTGATGCTGAGGAAAGCATTATCCGTTTCCTCTTATTCCCTCTGCGTCTCTGAAACCCACTGGATTAGCTAAAGGAAGCAAAATGTGCTGCCAAACCCACCAGTCACTCAGCAGGGCAGCCCCGGCGTCTGAAGAGCTTCAAGACTCCTAAATGTCCCAAAACATCTGTTTCAGATACAAGCATTGCCTCCCTGCCTACAGCCTCTTCAAAGGAAATCTTGCCCTGCCAAGAGTCCCAGATCCCCTGGGTTCCTGTCAGCTGTAGCCACATTTTATGGAGAAGGGGCAGGCACTCAAGGAGGGAATGTATGTCAGGATGGCAACTAGTGACCTATCATGAGGAAAAAAAAATAATGAGTGGGGCTAATCAAGGTGTTTTTCTGAAAAATTAAACAGTGATGAAGCCAATTAACAATGAAGAAAGCAAGGATAAAGACAAAGGAAGACAACTGGATGCCTTCCTGAGGGGTTAACAAAGGCTGAGAAAGGAAGCAGAGAACAGAGAAAAGAGCAGAGGGAAGCAGAAACGAGCCATTAGGCCTAACTCTGTCGCAATTCTGTAAGATTTCCTTACCATGCTCCTTACCATAGCCTGTGCTAAATCTCCTTTTTTCACGGAGCTATGTCCTGACTCAGACACCATCTGTTTTCAACTAATCATGTACCAGAACCCTAAGAATAAATATGGATGGCCAAATTTTAATGGTAAGAGATAGGAAAAATATGAAAATATAGAGCTCTGATCTGTCAAAATAGAGACCTTTCTCTACTTTGGAAAACCAAGAGGTCAGATAAGGATACCAGGTGCTGAGGGCAGAAGGAAGCCACGGGAATGGATAAAAACAAACATTGCCCAAAGCACAGTTCTGCCTAAGAAAGACCCGATTACTCAGGCAGCTTTTCTTTATTAGACTAAAGATGTTTCCCTACTTTTCTCCCATTCTGCATGCTTCCTCAATCCCTCTATTTTCAGTCATGAGTGTGACAATGTATATGTTAACATAAATTTTAAATTTTATAATAATGTAAAAATATACCATCTAAAATGTTATGCCGAGTTTAAGTAAGTTTTGCTTTTCTTTTAGCCAATCTCTCTGTTTGTTCTATTGCAACTTAATCTTACTCATGACCAGGCAGTTATTTTAGTAAAAGTTTTTCTGAGTTTCAAGGTTTGTACTAAACTGATATGACAGAATCACTGAAAAACAAGATCTCAAAATAGAACTAAGAAATGTCTTAAAAAGATCACAAGTCATTGGTTGTTCCAAGTATAGCTTCTAGGCCATATTTTATTTATTCAAAATCTCAAAAAATACATTTTCTTAAAAATTTGAGAATGTGTATGTTATATCAATGCATTAACTTAAAGTTGTCAGCATTATAAAAAGTCATGTTTCTTTACTTTTCAGAGTGTTGATTTAAAGTTGTTTAGAATATGAAATTTAAGTTTTCTTTGGAGGAAGAATGAACTCTCAAGAAGATTGAGACAAAGTGAAAGCAATAAAAGAATGGAATCAATGATAGAAGAAGAGACAGAGAGAATCTTGAAACTTCAGAATAATCTCTTCTTAGCTTGTCTTTGTATCAATTTGTTGATAAACTATCTCAAGCTAAAATCTAGTGAGCTAAATTCGAGTGTTTATTTCAAAGACATCTTAGAAGTAAGACTACCATCATGTTGACTCTGTGTCATTAGATGTTCATGATGTCAAAGTGCCTAGTATTTTACAGGAATCTGATTTCTGAGGACTCGTTAGAGAATATCAATTATGAATTAATTTCAGGAGAATGTCTCATCAGTAGTTGTAATGGGTGCTGTTCAATATATACGAGAATTGTGCATCTTCTGAAATGTTCCCTGTCTCCTTTAATACTCTGCTTAAAATCAAATTGCAGGCAGCAGCAGAAGATTAATATGAATCTAAAATAAAATCTCCATGCAGCAGATGCTAGCACACATGAAATGAAACAGAAAAGATAGATCGGTGACTTGAAGTTTGACGGTTCATTGGAAAATCTCAGTGAAACTTAAAGATTTAAGGGATAAGACATTTTGGCCCTCTTAGTAGGACAGAGTAATATGTTACAAACATATTACACATGTAAGGAAATAAAATAAGAACATCTGTTGAAGAAGGCAGTGGTAAGGAACAGTTTGAAAAAAAAGTTCCTCATTGACAACCTCACAGTCTTTCTGTGTCTTGTGCACAGGCAAATCTGATTATCTATCTGGAAAGTCACATCAACATCATGCTTAATATGAAACATTAAAGCTGTTAAAGTCAGAACAATACGCTCATATCCACCATTTCTGCAATGCATGGTATTTTTAATTGATAATATTGTCTCCTGAAAACCCAAAATAATCAACTGGATAATCATCATAACCAATAATAGAAGTTGGGAAGTTGGTATCAACTTTTGGTTACTTTAGTAAACATGCAAAAATTAACATTTTTCCTAAGCATCAGCAATAACCATTAAGGCAATATAGAGAACAATGATTATTTTCACAATTGCAACTAAAAATGAAAACTACACAATAATAAATTTAACAAGAAATGTCTGAGATCCATAGTTTAAGAAACATTTATTTTGATAAAAGGCATAAAAAACTTTTAAATAAATTAGCTATATACTTTGTCCATAAAGTCTCAATATTATAAATATGGTGCTCCTTCCAAAATTTATTTTAAGTTTCAAACAAAATTTGGTGATTCCATGGACACAGGGAGGGGAACATTACACAACAAGGCCTGTTGAGGGTTGGAAGGCAAGGGGAGGTAGAGCATTAGGACAAATACTTAATGCATGAGGGGCTTAAAACCTAGATGAAAGGTTGATAGGTGCAGCAAACCACCATGGCACATGTGTACCTACGTAACAACCTGAAACTTCTGCACATGTATCCCAGAACTTAAAGTAAAATTTTAACAAAAGAAAAAAAAGAAAGCAAACCAACCAAACCAAACAACTCACCAGCAATATATAATCATTCTTGGTAACCAATAAAGCAACTTACTTACTTTAAAACAAACAACAAAAAAAAGTGTTATTAGTTTTCTCCATGCAGACAAAAGCAACAAAATGTTTTTAAAGTTTAACTGGATTAATAAATCATTTTTAACAGTTCATAAGCTATGGTTTAAAAATGAAAACAATGAAAAAATTTCCAAAGTATTAGAATTGCTTAGGGTAGCACTGAGCAGAGAAAGAGACAGATAAGGCAACGCAAAAGAGTCAAAACCAGGCCGGGTGTGGTGGCTCATGCCTGTAAATCCCTGCACTTTGGGAGGCTGAGGCAGGCAGATCACTTGAGGTCAGGAGTTCAAGACCAGCCTGGCCAACATGGTGAAACCCCGTCTCTACTAAAAATACAAAAAAATGAGTCATGCGTGGTGGCGTGCTCCTGTAATCCCAGCTACTTGGGGGGCTGAGGCATGAGAATAGCTTAAACCCAGGAGGCTGAGGTTGCAGTGAGCCGAGATCGCGCCACTGCACTCCAACCTGGGTGACAGAGTGAGACTCTGTCTCTAAATAAATAAATAAATACCAGAAACATACTTTAGTGTTAATCATAGCTCCAAATTGTCATTTCACATCAATAAGCAAAGGATATGTTGTATAGCAAATGGTCCTAGGATGGTTAACTATTCTAGGGAAAAGGAAGGTAGAATATAATATCATGTTATTTCCTAAAGTGAATTTAAGATGATTTAGTATTATAATGTAAATACTAAAAATCATGATAGGCAAATGTTTATAAAAGCAAACACTAGAAAAGACTATGCCACTTTAAAAGATTGATAGATATTTACTTTTCAGAATTTTTTCCATTGACCTGTCTATATAAAGACTAACAAACAATACTATACAATTTTAATAGTTTTAATATATGGTGGCCCAATCCCAACATCTGTATTTCTCTTCATGTGTCTGCAGACATACATATTAAACATGATTTTTTTCATAAACATGTAGAATTATTTTTGACAAATTTTGGCACTTGTCTTTGTAGTTAAGGCATTTCGTTTGCATTGCACATAGAGACTTTTTAGGAAGAACTATCATCTTTCAATATTGAGTCTCTATTCAAAAGCAAAATAGATATTTTTTCCCTATTTCTCCCTTCTTGTATCAGCGCTAAATGATATATATTTTTGTCAAACATTTGAAGAATACAAGATTTAAAAAGAAAAACATTAAAGTAGTCCATCAACCCATCTTCATTTTGCTGGCACATGTCTATTTTTCTCAACTCTAACATACATATATTGATTTCTATTATTTTACAAAACTAATCTTTTAATATATTTAATGTACTGGCATTTGGATTTAAGGTTTCAAAATATATCTTAAAGATATTAGCACGAGATAATTTGTAACATCCTTTTCTTTAATGCCTGCATTTGTTTTGTAGAATGGATATACCATAATTTACTTAACATCTCCTTTACTAATGGACATTTGAGGTTTTATTCTTTTGTGCTATTACAAACTGTGTTACAATTAATATCCTTATTATATCTCTGTGTAGTTATGAATATAGATATGGAGAAAAAATATTGGAGGTAAAGATAATTACTCAATTAATGGGTAAATTTACTTTTGGTAGTAACTATCAAATTGCCCTCCAAAGACTGTAGGAATATATATTTCTTCTTAGACCACATGAGATTACCTGTTTCATACACTTGCCCCAAAATCAGATATTAACAACTTTTTCCAATTTAAAATGAGCAAGAAAAAAATGATAGGCCATTGGAGTTTTAATTTCATTTTCACAATTATTAACAAGAATAAACAGATTTCACATGTTCATTGAGTTTCTTATATTCATTTGTGAGTTACCTACTTTTACTATATGATCATATATGATACATATGTATGTTTTATTTTCAATATATTTTACATATAAAACTTTCACCATGCATATAATTTTAGAGTAATGAATTCCTTGCAGAGAATGAAAAGAAGCCATATATAAAAGACGGCTAAATTTGAGTCAATGAAAGCCGACTTTACTTTCCATGTCTGTTTAAAATATTCCCACAACTATTCAACTATTCTCTCTCTCTCGTCTTTTTTTTTTTTTTTAGAGATGGTGTTGCCCTGCCCTGTATTTCCCAGCCTGGTCTTAAACTCCTAAGCTCAAGCAATCCTTCCACCTTGGCCTCCCAAAGTTATGGGTTTATAGGCGGGAGCCACTGCACGCAGCTAAAATTCTTGGATACTTTTGTTCCTATTTTCTCCTTCATATTAATTTGAGAATAAGTTTGTCAAATTATTTTAAACAATCTAGTTGGAATTTTGTTTGGAATTACATTAAATTTATGCATTAATTGATAAATAATTAACATAGTCATAACCTTAAATTAGTACATCTTAATATGTAAATCTCTCCATTTATCTATCTCTCTACCTATCTTACCAATGTATCTAAATACAAGGTAATCTATTGCATAGTTATTTTTTATTTATTTATTTATTCTATGTTTTTATTTATTTTTTTTTTTTGAGATGGAGTCTCGCTCTGTCACCCAGGCTAGAGTGCAGTGGTGCAATCTCGGCTCACTGCAAGCTCTGCCTTGCGGGTTCACGCCATTCTCCTGCCTCAGCCTCCGAAATACCACGGGTGCCTGCCACCATACCTGGCTAATTATTTGTATCTTTAATAGAGACCTGGTTTCACCATGTTAGCCAGGATGGTCTTGATCTCCTGACCTCGTGATCCTCCCACCGAGGCCTCCCAAAGTGCTGAGATTACAAGCGTGAGCCACCACGCCCAGTCTATTGTATAGTTTTTTAATATAAGTCTTGGAAATTTTTTGTTCAGTAAAGATTTGTTGCTAGGTATTTGATATGTGTTCTGACTTTTTAAAAAAGAGACATTTTATCATTGTGCTTTCCAACTGGCTATTTTTGGTTATAGGAAAATTATTTTTTTACTACTGACTTTGTCCTTGCATATAGCTCTAGTAGGGAATTATTAAACTATATCTAATATGGTATTTTAGTTTATTCTCTTTGGTAGTGTCAGTAAATAATCATGTCATCTATCAACTATATGTTCTCTCTCAACAATTTTTATAATACACTTTTCTTGACATACTACATTGGCAAGTAATTTCAATTAAATGCTGAATAGTAATAGTTATAATGTTAGCTGACACTGTTATAATGATATGTAATAGTAACTGTTCTGATTTTATGGCATTTGCTATAGGTTACTAGTAAGGTAGCCTTCATCATATTAAGGTAGATTTCTTCTTGCTTGTTAAGAAGTGTTTTGATGAGAAAATAAATTGGTACATATTATTAATAATTTTACATATGTCAAGATGATTCTTTGTTTTTTCTCTTTTAATCTACTAATGTAATAGATTATAATAATAAACATGATTAATGTTTTCTTTATAGGCATAAATCTTATATAATCACATTAGACTATTATATTAATTAAATATGTTGTTAGATGATGATAATGCTGATGGTCATATTTTTATTATTTGCTATTTTTGGCCAGCTTTGGTTATGCTGGCTTTTCACAGACTGAGATCTGAAAGCTTTATTTTCTTCTGTGCTCTACAACTGTTTATTCCATGTAAGTGATATAGCTGTCAAAGTTTGGTTTATGTTTAGAAACACATAAATGTGTTCATTTGAGTATCTTTGCCAGCTTTTTGATGTATTCTACAATTGTTGGGCTATTTGATAGTGCTATTGAATTGTTTGATACTTTATATTACATCAGAAAATTTCCCAATTCTTCCAAGCTTTTAAACAGCGAGTGTAAATTTATATACTATATTCTCTTTAACAGCAACAACAAAACTCTCCTCTCTGCATCTTTGTTCTTTATCTCATTCCCAATGTTGTTTCTTTTTTTAATTTTTAAATTAATTTAATTTCATTTTATTTTTTATTATACTTTAAGTTCTATGCTACATGTGCACAACGTGCAGGTTTGTTACATATGTATACATGTGCCATGTTTGTGTGCTGCACCCATTAACTCATCATTTACATTAGATATATCTCCTAATGCTATCCCTCCCCCTTCCCCCCACCCCACGACAGGCCCCAGTGTATGATGTTCCCCTTAATGAGTCCAAGTATTCTCATTGTTCAATTCCCACCTATGAGCGAGAACATGTGGTGTCTGGTTTTTTGTCCTTGCGATAGTTTGCTGAGAATGATGGTTTCCAATGTTGTTTCTTTTATCTTTGTCTTATTAAAGAGAATGCAATGAGCTTATCCATTTCCTTTGTCTTTTTAAAAATAACCAATCTTTAATTTTGTTGGCCAAGTCAAACATTTTTTTGCTTTGTGTTTTATTAATTTCTCAGTGGCCCAATGAGTCCAGCTATTCTGAACCCAGTTTTCAAGTAAATGCTTTGAAAATTGCCCCAGAGTCCCTCTATGCAACTTTTTTCATCTGTTCATTGAATATGAAGTAATGTTACCCTCTGGAAAAGATTTACCTTTGCAGTGCTTATTTCTTATAGGATTTTTCCTGTTTTTATTATTTTGTTTTTTATTACATTTTTTTCTTCCAAAAACCTGTTCCTAGAAGGTCTTGAAATTACAGGTGCGGGAAAATTGTTATTATTTTTCTCAGGGGTTTGTACTATTTCTTTAAAATGTATCATTTGTGTTATTTTACGGAACTTAATTCTGAAGTGGAGGTGAATGAATGTTCTGTTTTCCCTCTTGATTTACCCCTTGCTATGACTTCTCATTTAATTAATTATTGTTTTATTTCTTCTTAATATAATTTCTATTTCTTAGTAATATAACTATTAAATGTTTTCTAGTTACACTATGATGCTTTCTTGAAAGTATTTTTATATTGGTCATTATTATGAACATATTTGCATCTGGTGTGAATTCTAATTTTGTGAGGGTTATTTTTTATAAAATAAAATTTCAGGGTTTCTTTTATATTTTAGTCTTATAAATAAGTATTTTACTAAGTTATCTTCATTCATTCATAGTTTCTACAAATATTAGTCCTGGTGTGTTGGCTCATGCCTGTAATCCCAGCACTTTGGGAGGCCAAGGCAGGTGGATCACAAGGTCAGGAGATCAAGACCATCCTAGCTAACACGGTGAAACCCCGTCTCTACCAAAAATATAAAAAATTGACCTGGTGTGGTGGTGGGTGCCTGTAGTCCCAGCTACTCAGGAGGCTGAAGCAGGAGCATTGCTTGAACCCGGGAGGCAGAGCTTGCAGTGAGCCGAAATCATGCCACTGCACTTCAGCCTGGGTGACAGAGCGAGCGAGACTCCTTCTCAAAAAAATAAAATAAAAATAAATATTCACTGGATACCTACTATATACAGACACTCTTTAAAGCCTGCAGTTTAGCAACTGAACAGAAAAGGGGAAAAATTCTATGCTTTGCAGTATCTTATTTTTATTTTATTTTGTTTAATTGATGTGTAATTCTATCATGCACAGATAAGAAATATATTTTATCTTTCTATGAATTATATATTTTTATTTTGTTATCTTCTTAAATTTTATTGGTTTATATTTGAAGAATATTAATTTGTCTTATAATGAATAGTCTCAGAATACTTCTACTATCTTAACATTAAGTATTATTCTATTTGTTTGAAGCAGATATATTTAAAGATATAAATACAGATTATATCTTAAAGAATAGCACTATAAGACGTAAGAAGTGTGTGCGTGTATGTGTGTGTGCATTTTAATTAAGTATAATTTTTAAATCTTGTTGAATTCCTTTTTAACATCTGTTGCATTATTTTAATGACCATAACAGTTATAGACCACTAGAATAAAAGACTGCCTAATGAACTTCTATCTAGCTTAACATGATTAGGCACAGATTTTAATCTCAAGGTGGAAAACTTCTCTTCATTCTTCCCCCTCCCTCCAACTTCTTGCTGGGGTTTCCTTCTGGACAAACCCAATAGAAGCCCCATAGCTCAGAGGTTTGTTCATATGTCTAGGACAGGGCAAAGGATGAAGAGTGGATCTGTAGAGAAAAAAAAAATATAACTGACATGCTCTTCAATTTAAGCTTCCTCACTTCCTTCTCCTCATTGTTTTATCTGTTTTATTTCCATTTAGTGCTTCTTTCCTAAATAAACTTGTATATTTATTTTTTACTTTTTTCTGATACAGCAGAAGGCACCACAAGAGCAATGACCTTCCCTATAGGATTCAACACTGAATCTTATAAGCCTGGCACAAAGTAGGGATTCTATAAATATTTGTTGAATGAATGAATGAATGAATGAACCTCTTCCAGGAATCCTCCAGCTTCATCTAGAATTCCCTTCTCTGTATTCCTAGAGTATATATCACTATGCATATTATTACTGCATGATTATCATAGTGAATTATAATTGTCAATGGGCATCATTTACCTTAAAGTGTGAGTAAAGTTGGTTCTTATAATTATTGACTTGTGTTTTTTACCTTAGAGTGTGAGTAATATTCATTCTATAATATCTAATGATAGCACTGTGCTGAGTCCTGTGCTCTGTGCTCCATAGATGTCTCACTTAAACCTCACCACATGTTTGTAAGGCCAATATTGTCTCCTTTTTACACTCTAGGATAGAGAGCTTAGTAACACAAAAATTTTACATAGCTTTCATGTGACAGAGCTACCTCTTATCATGAGTCTCTTAGCTCCAAAGTTGTCTGTGCTCCTTACTGAAGTGCTGTATTTTCTATTTTAGTAAGAAGTATACATATATTTTCAAACTCTCATTTCTTCACATCAAAAATTTTTACATGTCTGATCACCAGATCAATTAATGCATGAGCAACATGAAAAAGGGTTAATAATTTGCCAATACTGAACTGATGAATTTTAATTTCCTTCTTAAAATTGTGTCCCTTTTTAAACTTACACTTCCAAAGCCAAATCTCATGACTAGTTGTCTCAGAAAGAGGGGGTGGATATTGTCACCAACAAAGAGGCCATTATCAACTTGGAGTCTCAAAGCTGATTTTCTCCACCTCTTTAGCAAGAAATTCAGTGAAATTCTGGAAATGAAATTGCACACGATTATAAATGAGATTATTATTATTATTGTCTCTGAGTGAATTAAGATGCATAAATTGGATTAAAAGGGTTTCCTCTTTAAAATTATTTTTACCTTAGCGATTTACAAAACTCCACAGTTCAAGACTTTGTTTATCTATTGTTTTGTTTCTCCCCAGCAGTGACAATTATTGTATACTGATCCATTATTCTGCTCTTCTTAAAACTTTTGTAAACTTTTCAAATCATGAAAACAATTTTAAAAACCTGGAATTAGGCATAAAGGTTTTAGTCAGACAAAAAAGGAGAGAAAATCTCAAAAAAACAAACATCAAGCTTTGACTTTATTGCAATTGAGAAGTGAATTAAACAACATTCCTATATTCTGAAATATTGGTATCCTTTAGAGAAACTTACCTGATTTTTATTTGTTAATATATAAATATTTAAAGGTTGACAGGAGAGAGCCTTACATTGATTTTTAAATACTATATAACCCCTTCCTTTGAAACACACTCCCTTCCTAACTCCACATGATTAGAATTGGGCTCCAATTACTGGATCCTGCCAGCACCTTCCCCTGACAAATGTGAGTCCTTGATTCAAGCCAGGTCATGAAGGTTATTCTCCCAGAATCTGAGCTTTTCCGCACAGACTAAGTGAGAAAACGGGCTGTTGCAGCTGAGTTTTCTGTGATAACAACATAGACATACAGTCTGTAGTTTATTTTACTGGTATTTCATAGAGCCTTCCTCATTTGTGTCGACCTTCAGATCTTCCTTAAATTATGTGAAATTCTGTGCTATATATTCTTAATTTGTCACTCTATATTCAATTTCTACCCCTTTCTTCGCTCTTGGCTGAACTCCATGGACTGCATTACTGGGGATCTTATGTATTTTGACTATCCTAGGCCGATAGGAGGGACCAGAAAGAAACAGAAGGACAGGAGAAAAAGAACAGGTTTTTTATTTCCCTTGTCCCACTTCCTCCCTTCTTCACCATGGTTCTGTTCCTGGCTACTTTCCTCTATGTCCACAGCTCCTATAGTCTTCTCAATGGCTATAGCTTGTGCCCTATTCAGTAATGATTTCCTCCGCCTTGCCATTACCACTCCTAATGGCAAGGCGGAGGAAATTATTACTGAACGGGGCACAAGCTCTGGCTAGTTTCCATGTTGCTGCTTCACCATATTTGTTGGTCCCCTTAACTTTATCCATATCTCCGTAAATAGCCCTTTCATTAAAATATCTTCAATTAAATTCATTGAGTGAGCCATCTTTTTCTTGCTAGGACCTCGACTGATGCAATTACCCAATATATGTTTAATAAATTTCTTTGTCAAAGCTGGCATCTCTTTTCCACATCAAATGATCAACAGATCAATCAATTAATTGTTTTATCTTGCTGTCTATTCATATTAATCAAAATTACGTATTTTGTTATGTGTATGTATAAAATAGTGACTACATATATATACACAAATTTTAATGTGTTCTCTAAAAATATTATTCAGTAACACGTGTTTTCAAAAGAATTTCTCCACTTATTTCTGGTTTTAAATTAATCATTTTAAAATATCCACTATAAATCTAATGTATATTCTACCTGTTCAGGTAAAAAATCATGACTTTATCTTTTATTTCTCTGCTTCATGTCTACCTTACATTAAATCTGTTAGCAATTCCTACTTTTTCTACATTTTGAACCTGACCACTTCTCTCTACTTTGCCTCCCTATAATCTAAACTCAAACTCTATAGCTACAGTGAATCTTTTATAACAAAAGCCAGGCCAGGTCATTCCTCTTATCTCAATCCTCTAAGGGAATGATGGCCCCATTAAAAGCCACAGTCCTCACAGTGTGCTAACCCCTGTGACCTCTCTGATCCCATTGACTACTTCCCCTTCCCCCAAACTCTGCTCCCACAACACAGACCTGCTTGTTTTCCTTCAAACTCAGTGGGCACATGCCAATGTCATCACATAGCACATGCTGCTCCTACCTGCAAAGTTTTTCTCTCACCTTAAACAGGTGTGTACTTTAAGTGATCGTCTCAGTTATCATTTTACATAAAAACCAACCCTTCTTATTGCTTCCTATCTCCCTTCTCTGCTTTATTTTTCTGTTCTTCACTTGACACCAAATGACATACTCAATATTTTGCTTCATCTGTAGATTTTCTGTTTCCCACAGAAGAATGTAAGTCCATAAGGCTTTATTCACTGCTGTGCTTCTAGCACTTAGAACAATGCTCATTCAATGATTTGATTTTGAATGGATGAAATGAATGAAATGGAATTACATGAAATAAATGAAGGAATTTTCTGCTCCTCTGTGTAAGAAATTTACAAAAAAAGATAACTATTTATTAGTAATTATATAATTATTCCAATTATTACTTTTAATACAACTGACTGAAGGTTTAGGGTATCTTATTAGGTTAAAAAAATTCACAGAGGTTTTGTTTACTACCTTCATTTACATTTTTGATGGAAATATTACATTATAGAACCAAGCTCGTGTCATGTTGTGTCATAAAATATAGATGAAATTACTACTTTAATATTATAATTAAAAATGAGTAAAGTGACTTAATGTAAAAGAGAAAAGGCCTTAAATTTTCTGTTTAACAATTTGATAATTTTTTTTATTTTTTTTGGAAAAAAAAGGAGAAAAGAGATTAGTATATTATTTCCTGGAGACTAAATAGAATTTGGGTAAGTAAAATCATGCTTATGAGCAGTATCTTTAAAACTGTAACTTTCCCCTAGAAATTCAGTGGCATTTTATTGTGGCATGTATTAGAAGTAGATGGAATTAATGGTAGATTACATTTGGGTCATGAAATGTATAATAAATGAATGCAAGGCCTTTATTTATCAGCAGCCTGATAGGTGGGTAAAGGGTAGAAATCAGGTTATTCATCCAGGACCATTAGTTAACTAAACTAGTCAGGAAAAGCAAGGCTTGCAAATAAAGCAAACTGGTCATCCCAAGGGCAGTTCAAAGAGTCAGAACCTCGCAGATTTACAGATTATCACAGCCAGAAGTAGCTTTATATAACTAGAGTCCTTGTCCTAGAGTTCAGTTGAAATAATTGGTACTATGGTTCATGAATTAATGAGAACCCCTTTTTTTGTAGGGCTGGCTGACTTCAGATGTGACAATGCAAATTGAGAGTGTTAGTAAGCAGTGTTTGGCAAATTGGTGAATGAGGCATCAGAGGTCCATTTTATATGAAGACTGAGAAGCTTCTTAAGAAAACTCATTCTAAAGAAAGAACCTGGGCACCATAAATCTGAACCAGCCATAAAAAGGAATGAGACCATGTCCTTTGCAGGCACATGGATGAAACTGGAAGCCATAATCCTCAGCAAACTAACACAGGAAGAGAAAACCGAATACCACATGTTCTCACTCATAAGTGGGAGTGGAACATTGAAAACACATGGACACAGGGAGGGGAACAACACACAACAGGGCCTGTTGGGGGGTGGGGGTTCTGTGGAGGGAACTTAGAGGATGGGTCAATAAGTGCAGCAAACCACCATGGCATACACATACCCATGTAACATACCTGCACGTTCTGCACATGTATCTCATTTTTTTGTTTTTTGTAGAAGAAATAGAGAAAAAAAAAATCTGAACCACCAAATCAGCCATAGGATAAAGAAGGATACAGTGATTTTGAGAAGAGTGTGGTGCCTGTTACTGGACATCCCCTCCAACCACCTTCTCGTATGTCTGAGCCTCCAGGACAGAGAAAATTTAAGACTTGTTTCACTAACATTTATAAAACATAACCCTTATGTTTTATATGAATTCTTGGAATCTTTACAGTAAAGTATAACACTAAAGGGAAGAGGATTATTTTTTGCTAGTCTACACTGACTCACATAAACTTATATATATATACACACATATATATATGATGTTTTAATGTATTTCAGCAATGGCACATGGTTGAGATTAGCAAACCTTTTCTGCCTCTAAATACCTTGGAGATACTTGGTTACTACACTCCCCAAGCCAGCTTCTTCCGATTTATCTTCAATGTTGTGAATTTTCTTTTGGCTTAAGTTAGTTTCTGTAGCTTATAATAAAGTATCTGGATACATCAAATGCGGCCAGAAGTGAGGTGCAAATATAGACCATCAGGACAATGAGAAGTATTTGAAATTAATTATGTTGCCTAGACAGAGCTAAAATCGGTGGCTCACACCTGTAATCTTAACACTTTGGGAGGCTAAGGCAGGCAAATAACCTGAGGTTAGGAGTTCGAGACCAGCCTGGCCAACATGGTGAAACCCTACCTGTACTAAAAATACAAAAATTAGCCGTGCATGTTGGTAGGTGACATAATCCCAGCTATTTGGGAGGCTGAGGCAGGAGAATGGCTTGAACCTGGGAAGTGGAGGTTGCAGTGAGCACGCCACTGTACTCCAGCCTGGGTGACAGAGCAAGACTTCATCTCAAAAATAAATAAATAAATAAAATGAAAGCAGCAAAATTCCATTTGTATCCTTGTAATGGAACCAAGAAACTCACAGTACCAGATGAAGTGGCGAAATAGCTAATTAAGTGCTTGCCTGAAGTTACTTAGAACCAATTGCCTATTGAGAGCAAGATTCTGGAGAACCAGTTAACAATTGCTATTGAACACTATAAAGGACATAAGAAATTTCTTGTTTATTGTTTTTGCAGCACTTATCCTTTTCATTTGTTAAAATCATTACTATTGGCCTTTCCCCCCTAGAATATAAACTCCACTAGGGCAGCGACTTAGTCCATTTTTTTCACTACTCTACTCGCACTCTCTAGAGTTCCTGGTAGATGGAAATTATTGAAGAATACAGGTGTAAGGGATAAATTAACTCCAGGACAATGGAATAGTATGCTTGCTACTGGCAATGTGTGATTATTAAGCTATTGTCTCAGCTTTAAACTGTCCTATATATACTAGGATCTGGGACTCTGCAAATCATATTTCTCTTTTTTTCAGCAAATGACTATTAGGCTCTTCCAGTAGTGGGTAATATAAGGGACAGGAAAGCTGGAGAAAGGAAAAGAAACATTTCTCCTGTTTGTTTTCTACTCCAATCACCATCACACAATAGTGGTTCTTCACTATGGCACTGGCAATATTTCTAGTAGCAGCAGCAGTTTGTTATAGTTTGCAAATTTTCTATACCGCATTACCTTCCCAGCATGTTCTTTCAGAGATACCAGCACCAGTTGAAGAGGGCCACTTCCTCAGAGGTCCTAGTCCAGCATCTTGGAAGGGTGAGGGAGAAGGAGGAAATTTCACTTCATACTTTGTGTAATTCCAGTGTGCATGGATCTTCGTTACAAAAGCAAAACTACAGGTCTGATGAACAGAGAGCTGATTTAAGCCAACACAACAGAGAATTGGGATTGTGTGCTATTCCCAGGCAGGAACCAGTTCACGAACTCCAAGCTTCATAAATAAAGGAGTAAATTAAGGAACTTCTTACATAGTTTGGGGCTTGACTCCCTGGGGTTGTCAGCTAGTTGCCTTTCTCCTCATTCACGGAATGGTTCCTCTCTTATTTCTCTGTTTTGGCCTTCACTGGGACTTCTTCTTCTCTCCTGCCAACATCTCCAAACAAACCCAATTTCTGGAGATTCAGATAACTCCTACTCTAAACTAGCCAGCATGGACTTGATGGTAAATAAAGGAAGCAGATTTTTAAAATCTTGATGTGGTCCAAGCTTCAGGGCGTTTAACTTGCACAGCCCTGAAAGAACCCCATCAGTGTGTCACTACTGTTTTACAATTTGTAAACATAAAGTATTTTTATCTTCTTTTTCCCAAAGGAGGCCTTTTATATTGTATAAGCTTCTGCCTTCATAAAACCTGGGTCTGCCTTTAAAAAGGTAATAAATGAGATGTTAAAGCAAGTCCGTTTATCAGTAGATACAACGGAAGAATGAAAATTATTTTCACAGTTTCTATCTGTTGCCAAAAGTCTCTGTTAGGCTAAGACAGTGGCTTACACTTATTGTCCCAGTGTGCTCTTAGAGTTTGTTCTAAATTTTTCAGTTTTCAAATAAAGTATGGAGCATATTTAAAATTTGCTTTGGAATTATTTGGGAAGAGTTTGGTAGATCTGCCATGGTCTCTTCTAGTAGTGTAGGAAACACATTATGCAGTAAATTGAGTTCTTACTGTAGTACATGGGGAAGTCTGCCAGATGACCAGAAATAACTTGCATTTCTTTCTCCAGCACTTTTCAGAGATGATACATCTAACACCTTCCTTTCAAGGACAGCATGAAGGCATTCACTGGTAAGACAAGTCTCCTTGAGCATGAGAGGCGAGGGACACCTAACTCTTTCAAGCCTCCAGGGAGAGTGGAAGAAACCAGCAGTGATGTTGCCACTACCAGGCACTTGGTGGACTGGTCAATGTGACATGCCTCCTGCTGGAGCCTACAAGATGCACAAAACCACCAAGCTGTAGTTGGTGAAGTCAGAGTAACAACAAGCAAAACTTTTTTGTTATGAATATGCTATTTAACACAAATGAAATTGAGAGTTTCAGTCATACTATAGCATATCACATTTGGCAAACTAGCAGGAAAATAATAAATCAAAAGGCATGAATCATAATAGTAATAACATTGATGAGTTTTATCTTGTAAAACATTAATTTACAAAGGTACCTCGAATAGGAGTGAAAATATAGTACCTTTGAAAATGTTCAGACAGAAATATTTATACTTTGAATTGGGAAAGTCATCCACAAAAAATCATTGCCAAAATTTTAATTATTCTACTTATAATATTTATTCTACTTATATTTAAAATTTAATGAATATAAATTTTTGATAATATATATTTTATTTAGAATTTTTACAAAGCATTATATTTTTGAAAATGAGTTTGTCAGTCAAGTCAATATTCAAAAAATTAAGTAATTTTAATTTTTGGTTGCCCCCTTCTCTTTTAGTTTGTGTTTTGATTGTATGATTGGATATAAACAGACCTCTTCAAGCAACAGGAAGAAGTATCTCAGTAGACTCTTGTCCTGTACAGTAAGTTCTTCTGGTAGGAAGGGTCAATTCTGGACCCTATAAACCTTTCTCCCAATCAAAATTTTAAATCAAAAAGTGTTGTATTTTTTGTCAAGTCGCAGGAATCTGTCACTGTTAAGGCTTGAAAGACACAGGACTGTTGATTCCTAGACTATCCCAATTTCACGCTAGTTGGTCCAGAGCAGAAAAAGAGTAGGTCTTAGAGCACAGCAGAAGATTATTTTAAGCTTTCCCAAGTGTAGTGATTGCAATTGCATCTCATGTTTCAGATGTGCTCCAACATCTGGAGTAAATCATTATAGCCTCTGGCATGTGGAAGGCTACTGCTAGCCTAGGGAATCTTTTCTTTCCAGGGTTAAATTTAAAGATGTCACCATACCTCCAAAGTAATCTGTTGTACTTTACGCTACATTTATCACCTATTTCACTGTGTTCTGATATAATCTTTGTTAAACAGAGCAATTGTAAATACTCACACATATTGTGAACCAAAAAATATCAATCAGGAAGATATTATCTTAATACACCTGTAACATCAGATGCATCTATGATTTATTTAACAACCATCCACCCTAGTATCTTCTCATAGTACTAATTTGAATCCTTGAGTATTTAACATATTTAATATGTTTTATGATACTTTTAGTTAGGTTGATTTTCTAGATTTTAAGTCATCAATTCTGCTCTGGATAAAATTACCTATTGTTGTTCTAATTGCTATATCTTCCAATTTTCTGTCTCATTATTTATTTTTATATTATTTCAATGAGACAGAATGTGTGACAAGCATTTGTTTCATGCTTTTAATTAGCTTCAATACAAAAGTAGGAACAGCTGACTCAGATATTATCTTGTGAGTCTGATTTATGCTTTCATGAAATCATAGTGTGCTAGATGAAGACTTGTGTCCCAACTCAACAGGAATTACAGTAGTATTTGTCTTTTCAAGAGGCATCATTTAACCAAGGAAAATGGAAGGCAAGCTTCCAAAGCATTCATGGCTGCCAGTAACCCGAAGTGCACTTCAGAGGGGTAGTTCCTGCTGAGTATTTGCTGATAAATTTGGAACTGATATACTGCATGTATCAATTCAAGTTTAGCTGCTTCAGAGATAAGAATATTTTTAAATAATACTATTCAGAAAAGAAGAAAGATCAAAAGAGACTGGAAGGATGAGGGGCATAAGGGAATAAAAGGAGAGAAATTATAGAAGAAGAGTACAACAGATAATTTTTTCCCTATCAAGACACTCCTAATTTTTCATTTCACCATTTCATAGCATTGCCAAAATCACAATCTTTAGACAATATGAGAATTGATGGTTATCAGTATAACAAGAAGCCATAAAAACTGAATTTTTTCCCTAGCCTGTGTTTGGATAAAGTAGAATGCTATTAATAAAAGATACTGATTGTCTCATGAAATTTTTAACATTCATTAAATACTAGCAATGTTCTAGGTTAGGAGTGGCAAATATTTAGCAACAACAAAAAAAGAGTCGCTCGTTTAACCAGTGTTTTTGGATATTACTAATGGATCATGGCAATATGCCTTATTGAATCCAGATGTGACCTCAAATTTTTTAAACATCACTCTAAGAAGACTACTAATTGGTTATAGGTATAAACAATATAATGCTTATTTACCCTTTCTCTTCTAGGTGAAAAATTGCGTGCAGATTAAAAGTGTCTCCTTTATATCCACACTGTTGTCCTCCTACTATCTACAATAAGTTTGTCATTAGTTCATAAAGAGAAAAATAATGATACATATGAAAAGGAAAGAGAACTTTCACAAAGCTGATTTGAGCACTCTTATAATGTTAATTTCCATTTTTTAGAAATCAAGCTAGTTCATGACAAATAATCCTACTTTGCCACAGTACATTGCTCCTATATTACAGGAAACTAACCATTTCTATTTCTTAGTTCCCATTCATTTAAAAAATGCTTTTTATGCTTTGAGCTTCCTATAGCAATCACAAAGAAACCAGATTAACTCAAATCATAATTTTATATTTATGAATCTGTCTCCAGAAATTTCTTCTACTGAAGAAGGCTACCTTTGCCATGGTATCTGTTGTTTCTGGCTTTTCTCAGAGGATTGAGATCTCTAAAATTGCAAAGCATTTTATTCATTCCCTTTGTATTTAATAAATTTCAGCCTTAGAAAAACTAGAGATTTTAGTGACTGAAAATGCTCAGGAGAGATGAGGAAGAACAACAACATAGTCTTCTCCTTTTAGGCAAGTACATGCCAGTAAATGGAAATAAAATATTGTATAAAATATGATATGTATTGAACACATTATGCATATAATACATACAAACATGCCTGAGTTATTCAAAGAAGATAATGCTTCTAATTTTATGTTGACTGGAGAACATTTAATAAATTACAGGCCATTAGAAGATATTGAAATGAAATCTTCTAGAAACCTGATAGCTACCATCAGGAACAAAATTCAGAAATATTAAATTATTTCTTTCACTTCCAATATTTCTACCATAGGTTATTCTGTGCTAAGTTGGTATTTTGTGGGGAAACAATCTTATCTACCCAGAGGCCTTATAGTAGATATATAATCATGTCTGAGAGATTTTTCTGACTAATAGAAAGTTTTGTAATTTAAAAATCACTTATGGTTTTATTATAAATAATGTAATAATTTAATTCTTTTAATAACTAATCTGCAAAAGAAAAATCAATTTTGTTTATATATCTTTAGGAACACTTGATCCCTAAGTCAGGCAGATAATTTCTTTGTTATTTAGGGATGTTCAGACAGTTGGAATTTTGCAGATGTAAACCATTCTGAAGAATGTAAGATGGTAGTGATATAAAATCTGATTGCAAAATGTAATTGGAAACAAACTTTTAGCATATATCTTGCTTTTAACTTCTTTTAATTTGAATATTAGCAGTATTTATTGATTCATTTATAATACTCTAATTATAAAGTATTTTCTTTTCCCCACAAAACAATAAAAATATGAGATTACTTCCCCCTGGGAAGCCTGGTCAACATTGAAATGTACATTTACTCACCCCTGAAAAATAGTTGCACTTAACTGACACATGTCATCTAATGCATTTTTATTATCCTGTGGCTTATTAGGTCACTCAAATATTTGAAGTCTATAGATGTTTTAGATGAAACTTAATGATTTCTCAACATGAAGTGTTATAACAACACTATCTTGTTTTTGTTCTTCTATCCTTCTACCCTTTGTTTCTCTTTCCCTTGTCCTTTTCCTTCTCCCTCTCAATTAATGGCTAAAAAGCAGGAACAGTAACTACCATTATGGAATGCTTAACATGTAACAACCACTGAACTTTTATATGTTTTCTCATTTAATCTTCTCAATAATCTCATGTTAAAGACAAGGTTCAGAATCTACTCATTTATGCCAAATTTCATTTATGGAGATAAGATTTTTAAAAAGCCCTTTCTACTTCAGGAAAGGAGTTGGTCTGGGACCATGTGATAACTGGCTTCCAGTTGTATATAGCTGTTTACTGACTTCAAGACAAGCTCATAGTGCAGGCAAACTTATATTTAAGAATGCTTATGTTCCAAAAGTTTATTGGTTAAGCCATTAGTTTGTTTTATTGATTGACTGATTGTGACAGGATCTCCCTCTGTTGCCCAGGCTGAAGTACAGTGGCATGATCTCAGCTCGGTGTAACCTCAACCTCCTTAGCTCAAGCAATCCTCCCATCTCAGCCTCTCAAGTAACCGGGACTATGGACACATACCACCACACCCAACTAATTTTTGTATTTTTTGTAGAGATGGGGTCTAGGCATGTTGCCTCGGCTGGTCTCAAAATCCTGTCCTCAAGCAGCCTCCCAAAGTGCTGGGATTATAGTCATAAGCCACCACAGTCAGCCAAAGCCACCAGTTTAGAACTTGGAAAATAAGATAAGGCTATGCACACCATGCCAAAAATAAATAAATAAGCATAATAAATTACATTTATAATGTCACAGAAGAACAGCATTAGCAGTATCCTTACTGGGCATCTCAATGGCATTTCATTCCATTCACTTAAATAGCATGTCTCTGTAATTACATAGCTATTCTTCTTCAGTGGAAAAGTGCTTTGTGAATTTCTGTTCATTTTTCCTTTTCTTAACTTTAGGCCCAGAATAAATACGTTGATGCCATTGAATAAGAAGTATATACACTAATACAAAATAATGTTTGAGGCAGGGTGCAGTGGCTCATGTCTGTAATCCCAGCACTTTGGGAGGCCAAGGAGGGCGGATTATCTGAGGTCAGGAGTTTGAGACCAGCCTGGCCAACCATGGCCAACATGATGAAACCTCGTGTCTACTAAAAATACAAAAATTAGCTGGGCCTGGTGGCAGGTGCCTTTAATCCCAGTTACTTGGGAAGCTGAGGCAAGAGAATTGCTTGAACCCGGGAGGCAGAGGTTGCAGTCAGCTGAGATCTTGCTACTGGACTCCAGCCTTGGAGACAGAAGGAGACTCCATCTCAAAAATAATAATAAAAATAATAAATAATAATAATAATAATGTTTGAGATATTTGAGCATGGCAAATGTGGTAGAAACCTAGTCTTTACATTTTATGATAATGGAGGTTGATCTTGTTTATTGCTCTATTTTCCCTACTCTTTTTCTGAAGCTTGAAATCTTTCTTGGACACTGCTGCACACTAAGAACACTGCTCTTTGTCTGCACTCCCACAATGCATTCTTGCTTTCTTTCCTCCTTCCCAAAACACTCAAAAACAACTGCTCCCTTGTAGTGTATGTATTGCTTCTAAGCCAAATTTAATAGAATTTTATAAATGCCAACAAAGCATGGGAGTGCTGGCAATCTTAACAGGAGGACCATGTGCTTCATTTTGTACAATTAGTCTTTTAGAACTTTATACATATAAATTATTTTTTCTTTTGCAATATTGCATGAAACACATTGGTGAAAAATAGTTCATTTGAAATAGGAAAACATGGATTAGATTTTCATTATCTCAGTTTTACAGCTTGGCTGAGTGACTTTATTTGTTATCGTCATCTATAAACTTGGGGAGATAATATGTATTTTCCAAAATTTTGGTAATGATTAACTGAGAATATGTTTAAGGCATATAAATATTGTAGGTGTCCCAAAAAGTCAGTCAATAAATGTGAGCTCCATTTCCACTTTCCCACTTAACATCCTTTCCTGGTAGACTATTTTTTAAATCCTTCTATCTATCTTCTTAGCCACTTATATATAACTACATGTAATACTTCTGCAGCAACCAAAATTAGTCAAGAGCCTAAATGTATAATCTTTTATAGAAGGTTTTGTGTATGTATGTTTGGTTCATAGGCATATTGATCAATATAGTGTATGGGGGGATGAATGGAGTTAGAGGTTTTTTTAATGGAAACTCAGATATCCAGATATCAAGTTGTCTCTTATGAATAATAAAATAATAGCTTGAACTATGCACCAGGATATGAATGTGCTATCCTTGGCTGAGGAAGGGCTTGATGCATTTGTCAAATTTCTCCCCTCTACCAACTACCACTTTTTTTGTTTATTTGTCTATTATCCTTTGTTGAAGTTGTCTTTCTTTAGAAATATTTTTAAAAGAATTACCTTTTAATCTTCCTCCTCTCAACTCCAAACCTCTTTTTCTCCTCCTTTTCTCTCTTATTTCCTGATGCCAATGTTCCAGAACAGCACCTGGAAAAATTTATCTTCATAGCCTGAAGTCCCCTAATATGTAACATAAAATCAATGACTTCTCACATTCTTGGGTAACAAATGGATTAGCAAATTATTCCTGTTCACCATTGCACTGAAAACAGTCATACTTCAATCTTTGTGAAGTTTTCCCCAAAGATAAATTTTACTGGTTGCAACAAATAAAACATGCAATGCTTGCAAAGTTCCATGGAAATGCTCTCTGACTAAAATTAAAAAAAAAAAACAAAATTGGTACAGCCTGTAGAAGGGAATCATTTCTGATTTTAGCAAATATTTAAAATTATACTGTCAGGTCACTGAAGCCAAAAACTTGAAATCAGTTGCAACTGCTCTCTTTCTCTTACCCTAGAAGTATAATTGATAGACAGATCCTGTTGTTACTTTCAAATTTACTAATTCTACAAACGTTTATTGTGTCAAATATTGCCCTAAGCACTGGGCAAATAGCCATGAATAAATTGACAAAAATAGTTGCCAGGATAGAGTTTAAATTCTAGTACATGTATTGATGGTGGGGGAGGGGGTGAAAGAATGGAAAAATCAAATAAATAAGTAAAATCTACAGCATGTCAGAAGGTGATAAATCCTTGAGGAAAAATGAATCTTGAAGAAAGTGTTTAGGGACAGCCAGAAAGAATGGGGAGTATCTCACTGCTTCAAGAGCAGAAGGGGATTAGAATCCAGGGATGAAGAATGACCCAGGAGTCCCTGGGCTTCTTGTGATGAATGATGTAAATGGGGATAAAGGAAATAATGAGATTTTTACTGACACGTGAATGGAGAGGATTTCTTGCCAGGAGCAAGAGAAAGTCTGAGGCATCTTAATAATTCTTGCCAATAGTGATGTGGAGGCCAGGGAAGGGCATTTAAGGAGGGTGTGCAGAATTCCTAGACCTTTTCTAGATTCTTGCCATTGAAGTTTCTTTCTGGAAACTTTCCCTTCCTCATCATCCTTCCTTGGCCCTGTTCTAATTCAGGCTCACAACATCTGTGCCAGGATTTCAGTTTTGCTTCCTGGAGTCCATTTTTTGACACAATCAGTGAAAACTACCAGAAAACACAAATTTGGCCATGTTATTCCCCTACTCCAAGCCTTTCATGGTCAAAATCATGAACACAGAATCTGTCTCCTTTCTTTCACCTCATCTCCAGTAGTGCCTGTCTCGTATTATATGTTTAAGTAGCACAAATCTGTTTTTAGTCCTTGTCCCAGAACACTCTGAGTAAGTCTTACGGGCTTCTCTCTGGCCACTCCCTTGATGTGCAATTATCTTTCTCTTTTCCTAACCTGACTAGACCTTTCTCATCTTTCAAGACAGCTTCAGTGTCCTCACCTCCAATGTGCATTTTACTAAGCCACATTAACTCAGTGCTACTTCTCAGTGCTACCATTTTACTCTGGGCACACATTTTGCATGGTATTTAAAGTCTCATAGACTGTTGGGTCCACAAGGGCCATGTATTATTTATCTAGCACTTCTAGACCATAGCAAGGTGTCTCTTAAACAAACCAATAAGAAATCTGTAGGCTACGGTGAAACCCTGTTTGCTAATCCTGATTTCTAACCTAGAATGCACTGAGAAATTATTTTGAATTATATATATTCACTATTTTATTTTCTCCAGTTCTCTTTTAGTCCATCAGTGCCATCAGCCCTCTGCATTGGTTCAAAGAGAAGTAGAATTGTTACAAGAGAATGAGAGGGGAAAAAAGGAAGGATTCATATTTGGTTTGTTAACTTCCAAATTGCATTTTGAAGGATCAAACAAAATGTACATGAAAAATTAAGCACAGAGTTGGGGCCATAATTATAGAATAGAAAAATGATTTGAGGGGAAATAAGTGCCCCTTTCCCCATCATTTAAAAGAATGTCAACCTGGGTAATGGGCAGGGATGGTGCTTATCTTTGGGGAGAATGGGAGACAGAGAAGAGAGTCCTGATATGTGATGACTCAATAAGCAGGATTGGGGTCAGCCTCAGGGAACTGCCAAGTATGTTAAGAAATCAGCACAAAAGAACCAGTGCTGCAGACCACCCTTAGGATCTGAAGGAGACACAATCCCATGGAGGAAGGCTGATTCTAGAGGAGATTTTAGAGTTTATCTGGTTTAGAGGTGAGGAAACTGACTTTTTTTTTTTTCATCTTGCTGTGTCGCCCAGGCTGGAGTGCAGTGGCGTGATCTCAGCTCACTGCAACCTCTGCCTCCTGGGTTCAAGCAATCCTCCTGCCTCAGCCTGCCGAGTAGCTGGGATGGCAGGTGTCCTCCACCACACCAGGCTAATTTTCTTATTTTTAGTAGAGACAAGTTTTCACCATATCGGTCAGGCTGATCTCAAACTTGTGACCTCAGGTAATCCACCCACATCGGCCTCCCAAAGTGCTGGGATTACAGGCATGAGCCACCGCACTGGGCCGAAACTGACCTTTTTTGTTCCCACATGAGTCAGTTAATGGGTGTGATGGTGGGTGGATATAAACTCTTAAGTATTTCTGGCTCTCTAATTCCAGGGACAAAGTGGCTTTAGTAGCCCGAGAGTAGTTCCCCCACAGGATACTAGGTGCTGGCCCTAAGCAGAAGCACATAGATACCTGAAGAGGTATACACAGAGGAGCGGAAGGGATCTAAGAGAATCTGGGCAAATCCCTAATAGTGTCTATGGCTATACATTGGCTGTGCCATACACCGCCATGGACTGTGTATACCACACATCTCTAGGATCTCAATTTAAAGCAATTGTTTTAAAATAAGCAAGTAGTATGAGACCTCGTTAGCCTCCAGAGAGCTCAAGACCTTTGTCAGACCCTGAAACACAGCATTTAGTCCTGTGGACTCTTGAGTAGCATTAAGTAGAAAAGAAGGGATGCTGAAAGAGAAAAAAGAAAAGGGCATTAATTGAAGACCTACAATGTGCAAAAACTGCACTAAAAATTTATTTTATATCCTTAATATCATTTAATATTTATAACAATTCTACAAAGTGAGATTATCATTCCCACTTTGAAGAAGAGAACAACCAAGTCTTAGGGAGGTAAGTACATTGCCTAATATTATACAACCAGGGATGAAACACAAATCTTTGCCATCCTAGACTCCATGTTCTTTCCATCACACTACTGCCAGCCTCCAAAAGGAGAAGAAAGAAAATGAAAAGCGTATTGAGGGAGATAAAAAATGAACTAAGCTTCCTTCACAATTTTGCCTATGCCTAGCTTTTTCTGTTATAGTACAAATTATTTTTTTCTGCAAAATCATACATTAATTCCCTCAGTTAATTACTGAATGTCTGCTATATCCTGGCTATGTCCTGAATCCAATCACTTCTAGGTCATGGGAATTGAATAATAAATAGAACTGCAAAGTTCTACCTTCACAAAATTTCTATTTTCTAGTAGAGGGAGTATGGGATTTATTATTCACAAATAATGAATAGGTAAATAAGTAAAATAGACATTATGTTAGCTATTGATAAATAAATGTCCAGAGGAGACCTGACTGGTATCAGGTTATTTGTGCAAAATTGAGAAATATTTTCAGAGAGAGGGCAAATTTCCAGAAGCAATAACATGTTTTGTATGGCTGAGAATTGCTAAGCAAAGTGAAGATGTGGGAAGGGAGGAATTGTAACAGTTGAGTTAAAAAAAATAATTGTGACATGGTTGCAGTGGGTGGAGATAAAGAAGTTGAATAAATAGCATCTCTTAAGCCATAGTCAAGTTATTGGTTTTTACTCTCAGAGGGGAAAACATTCCTTTTTAAAAAAGCAAAGGCGTGGCATGAGCTGACTTATGATTTTAAAAGAATGTTTCTTGATGCTTTATTGAGACTCTGATACATGACAGAGATAGAAGCATGAATTCAGTTAGAATGCTAAAGCAGTGCTCCAGGTATGAAACAACAGAAGTTTATACCAGAATGAAATTCACAGAAGTAAAGAGGAATTATAAACTTCTAAATATTTGTTTTGAATGTAGAGATAACAGGATTTTCAGATGTGGAATGTAAGAGAAAGAGAGGAGGCAAGGATGATCCCAAGATCACTGAGCTGCATAACTTAAAGAATGAGGTTGTCATTTAACGAGATAAACTCTAAGAAAAGAGAATTATTATGGGGAAGGAGAGGCAAAGGGAAAGTAACTTTCTTGCTAATTATTGTGACATGGCTTTACATTTCTTTAGAAAAAAAAAATCCTTGATGAGTACAAAATAAATAGGTGAAACTCCTTTGTGTTCTTTTTTCTCCCCCTCCCTCCCTCCTTTCCTTCCTTCCCTTCTCTTTCCTTCCTTCCTCTCCCTCTCTCTCTCCTTCTTTCCTCCTTTTCTCACTTTCTCCCTCCTCCCTCTCTCCCTTCATCTCCATACAACTTTTCTCCATTTTCAGACATCACTGTGGCCATCAATGTGAAAGAGAGGCTAAGGATAGCATTGGGTATAATGTCACTATTGGGAAAATACCCTGGAAGTCTCCCCTCAAAATCAAAAGCAAGATGAGAAGAGACATTGTTGGGAAGCTTTTATTCTTTTTTTTGTTTTGTTTTTGTTTTTTGTAACTCAGTCCATTTTCTTGCTCTGGCTAAAGAGATACGAAAAGTTTTCAAAGACTACAGTCTTTCTACACCTGTTTTCTTACACACCTCCTGATTTGTCTAGAATATTAAGTTACCCAAATGATAAAGCCAATTAGTGGGAGCTATTTCCAGAAAGAAACAAAAGGGTTGCAAATTCTGTTCTTCTGAATCTCTTCTAATTATTAACAATAAACATTAGTGCATTCTATTATTAGTATGAAAATAGTAACTAAATGTTATTTTTCCAATATGCATTTTAATTTTTTGATCTTTTGAATCTTTTTTGGAAACTGTTAATTTGCTATGCTATATTACTACACTTACACTGCTCCCTAAATTTAAAAATGTAAAAAGAAAATAAAAATAGCTAAAAATAATGGGTCTCATGGAAACATATAACAGTGGAATCTTTTAAAATCTTTTTATAAAATGTGAAATGCAAAATATAAATCTTGTTTGGGCTCCTTTGGCTATCCAAGGTCAGAAGCAAAGTTGGCTCTCTTCCAAGCTGCCCACCCCTAGCCTTTGAGCCCTTTGGGTATCCAGTAGGTCAGGACTTATGACTCCTAATGAGTAATGCAGTGGTAGTCAAGCTGTTGCAGATGGGATGGGAATTGCAAAAACCACGCCTCTCTAATTACATGCATTAGCCCTCTGGCATTGGAATGCCTTCTAACATTTTAGGTTGGGGGTAGCTAGCTGAATAATCACATGAAAAATACAAATCTGCAGGAGCTGCCAAAGTTGTCCCAGATTCTAGCTTCCAGACGGTCTCTTCCCTATTCTGATGTTGGTATTGACAACCTGCCTACCTCCTGTGGATGTCAAAGCCAAGGTTAAGGCCAACGGAAGTGAACAAGCTGTCAGCCTAGCATAAGAAAACAGGTAAGCACATTGTGAAGATGATAAGGAAGACTCCATAATTAGCAGAAATGTTGGGCAGGAGCTATAGGTCACGACATTAGTGGAAATCTATGAGATCACTCCCTCCTTAATGCTCCCACAGGAAAGCAGAAAAATCAGTACTTGATGAAACATCAGCATTTTAAGGACCAACTTCCTCTCACCTATACCTTTCAAATGTCTTTCTTTTTTTAAGCTTTACAACCTTTTTATTTTTAAGATCGGCTCTTTAATGAATGCACTTCATGAACAATGAATCTATTGGCTAGTTAGGAACTAGGCAATATATGATTTGAGTAAATGTAGCTAACAGTGTTAAACTATAATAAACTAATTGGAGAAGAAAATTAAAAACTGACTGCCAGTTATATCTCATAAAGGCTGAATGACTGAAATACAGCAATAAATTTGCTAAGTGGGTTTCAATTCTGAAATACGATTAAAATGTGAAAGGATAAAGCCACAATTTAAAATAATGAGCTAAGATTTTAAGTGGATTAAATTATGTATGCAGATACCATAGAGTTTACATAACAATAATAGTAACTAATAATTATTAAACTCTTCTTATGTACCAGGCACCTATACTAAACACTTTTATATAAATTTTTCATTTTAGTCACAAAGCAGGCATTTCCATTAGGTGAGTATATATAACTGCTTAGAGAAGTAAGTGGTGAATGTAGGCCTCAAAATTAGATTTTTATCTGACTGGGTAGTCACTACACTTAATGATAGTTTTCTTAATTTCTTCACAACTGACTCTGAAAAGAGAGTCAAAGTATTGAAGAAACATGAAGTGAAGGGATGGTTTGAGTAAAAACAGTGATAAACTGAGGAGAAGTATTTGGGTAAGTCCCTCTTCAGTTTGTAATTTGTATTCTAATTGAATTCTGTTTAAAGCTCCTTTCCACAAATTTCTCACAGTTAGTTGGGGAAGAGGTGATTGAAACAAATTCTAATGCATGAGGAAGAAGATATTTTCCCTATCAATACTACACACACACATACACACACACACATACACTACAATAGCAAATGGGTGCTAGCACATATCTTCTTTACACGACGAAAAAGCAGGCTCATTCTCAAATGAAAATAATAAAGGCTCATTTCTGCTGGATCAGAAATGAAAGCATACTAGTAATGTCAGAGTTACCTAGGTAATAAATATAGATGAACCAACTCTGAAACTATGAAAATACGTTGTAGACTGCTTATGTGTTAATGGCTGTTGGGAGTCAGGGTTCTCACTGTGGAAGAAAACACACACATGTGAAATAGAGAAAAGCAAGAGAAAAAACTTCAGGGATGGATTGGAATTGTAGGGTTCTGTGCAAACTCCTGATTTCTAAAATATGTGTGGCTATGTATATGCATGTATATGTGCACACGGAAATGTATGTTTGTGTATGTACACTGCATATACTTATGGGTGAGTGTGTGTGTGGTGGAGATGGGGGTGTGTATTTTTTCCTACCTCTGGCTGCTGCAAGGGCTGTTGCCAGAGTAAAAATAAGCATACACAGTAACCAGATTATATCTTTAATATTACTTTAATTTTTATTATTTAATATTATTTTCATTTTATTATATTTTATAATATTATTAAAAGAATCCTGGCTTCCTCAGAGACATGGCTGATTCCAGGGCTGGGGTAGGAGGGACAGAGGTAGAAGAAGGGCTTGACAGAGTGTAAGGAAATGCTCAAAAAAATTATGTAGGCCCATCACAGGAGCACCAGAACCAGCTTGAATGGGCTCCCACTGAAAACATCTGAGTGTCTTTGAGCATCAAAATGATTAAGAATAGTAATAAATTATATGTTTATTTGAAAAAAGATATATAATAGTGAGAATGAGGAAGAAGGCCTCTTCCCTACACTGAAATGTTGAGCATGGACTAGTGGGATATTAGTTTGCAATCATTGTAGTAAAGACTGATAAAGGTAAGAATTATCACCGGGGTAAAATTTGAGAAGACATGTGGCTATCCAATTAAGTAGGGATATTTTAATACTCTCTTGGGCTTTTCATTTCTTTTTTGTTTGTTTGTTTGTTTGTTTTTTACACCTCATGGTTTTGCCAGTCTCAAAACCTGTGTGTATTCATTGAGAATGGATCTCTGGAGGGTAGGGATGAAAGTTAAAATCTTGTAGTTGTCCATGTATTTGAATAGCTTTAGCATCCTGTTTAGAAATATGGAAAATTTTGTTATTAAATGATAATAATACTGGAAAATGACCATGTTAATTGGATACTCAAGGAAATAATTTTTAAAAATAATTTGTTTTGGATTTTCTATTTTAAAAGAAAGTAAAATTTTCAATTTGTTCATTTTGTAAGTAACAAGAAATGAGTTTATGAGTTCAAATATGAGCTTATTTGAACAATGAATGCAGTAAATATTTATTTTTCTTTGTTAATAAACAAAGAAATGATTTGTCCAACACAATTTTATGATACGTCAAATGTCTAGGCTTTATATCGCATTTGACGTTCATATCTAAATTACCTCTCAAAAATCACACTTTTATGCATAATAAAGATCAGTGTTTTTTTAAATCAGATATTTTCCTTCTTTGGTGATCAAAATGTCCTCTTTTGAGGTCCCAACTGTGTTCTCATACAATTTCGGCCAAAAATTTATCTTCGTAAACACACGTACACACACACATTTCATTTTTTTTTCCCCCAAGAATTAGTGTTTTGTTGTGTATGTGTGCCTGTTCTAACTCCATTATACCTTTGCTGGGTAATAAATTGGCACTGGATTTCACCAGTTGTCTGGCATTATACTATTGATTCCATGAAATCTTGATGTTGCCAATTTCACATTGTAATCAATTCAGTCTGCACTGCATTGTCCTATTAAAAGCATTCAACATTTTGCAAAACACTGACCATGTAACCACTAGAGAGAAGGGAAATGTGAATTCAGACTAATTTTATAAATGGTCAATTCACTAACAGATGATATTGTCTTGTGATTACTTTTCTTTTCAATTTACATTGTAAGCATGTAGACATTGAAAATGAATATTGAGAAATAAGAAACCTCTATATGACTTCTGGTATGCACTAGTATTCCTAGCTATTTGCCTAAGGATTTTGATTCTTTTCCAGGATGCTTTTATCCAGCAATTCTAGCATAGCTGATATAAGACTCTGCTGTGCTAGATCAAATCCGGGATGAAGACCAGTAACCTAGTTAATTTGAATAATGGACATTTAGTTGAAATGGCCATGGTAAGCTAGGGAAGTTCCAGCCACAGGAAAGAGAGTAGAATAAAGGGCCCTTATAAATTAAGGACAGATTTATACCAAATTGCCAGCTTAAATATCAATACATTCCATCTTCAAAAGAAAACACTCATTTTTAGTTTCCAGCCCAGCATGTAAGAAACTTGGAAAATGCCACTCTACCCTAACAAGCAAATAGCTGAACCAACTGAAAAAAGTCAACAACTTTTTTTTGATCCGCTAGAGAAGTAAGATCACAGAGAAAACTGCTACCCCCACAACTGAAGAGAAAGAAATGCAAATACAGAGAATCACAACATATCAAAAAAGAAATCCATGAGCAGAAACCACTGTGGGAACCAGTGCATAGGTCAGAAAACCTAAACGGTAATTGATGAATTGCTGGAGGTTCAGTGTGAACAAATCAGCAAGTTAAAAACTCCAAGGGGGCTCACTCATGGGCAGTGTCCACACTATTGGAACTTTTCTCTCTAGGAGCTCTACCAGGTTGTCATGGTGAATTTTATAGAAAATCCATTCATGCTTCTGGCAGGGGGAAGAAAAAGGAATCATTCTGACATATGCCAGAGCATTAAAAAGCCCTGTCCTTAAAAGAAATTATTTTACCATAGTCCAACCTGCTGGTTTATATCAGAGCCTAATCTACATGGGGGAAGAAAACTATCCAACTCAGCTGGCTCTAGCTTTCGAAGTGAAAAAAAAAAAGGAAATACCTAACTCCAGCTCCTTCTAGCTGTCCTCTCCCAGTGTGGTGGGAGGGTGGGGGAAGGAATACTGAGAAACATAACCAAGGGCACAAAGTCACCAAAAGACTAAATCCTAATTACAGGACTAAAAAAGTTTTCCCATCTCCCAACATCTTACCATTATAATATTAAAGTTTATTTACTGCAGTTCTTTTTACCCAACATATAATATCCACCCTCCAAGAAAAAAACCACAAGGCACACTAAAAGGCAAAAATCACCATTTGAAGCGACTAAAATAGTACCTGGACCAGAGTCAGATATGGTAGGAATGTTGGAATTATCAGACAAGAATATTTTTTAAATGACGATCGATACTGCTCTGGGCTTTAATGAAAAATGCAAGAACAGATGGATAATACAAGCAGAGAGATGGGATTCTAACAAAGAACTAAGTGAAATACTAGAATCAAAACATTGTAATAGAAACAAAAAAGGCCATTTGTGAACTTATTAGTAGACTGGACATCACTGAGGAAAGAATCTCTGAAGTTGAGGATATCTCAGTAGAAACCTACAAAGCTAAAAAGCAAAGAGAGAAAAAGAAAACTATTCAAGAACTGTAGGACAGCTACAAAAGGTATAACATATGCATATGGCAATACCAGAAGTACAAGAAAGAGAAAGAAACAAAAGCAATATCTGAAGCAATAATGACTGAGATTTTCCCTTAAATAATCAAACTACCTCAAACTACAAATCCAGAAGACCCAAAGAAAACCAAAAAGATAAATGCCAAAAGTACTACATCTAGCCACAACATATTCAAATTTCAAAACATCAAAAGATTAAAAAAAATCTAGACAAAAATATAGAAAAAGAAAAGAAAACCTTAACTAGCAAGGAACAGAGATAAAAATAACATCTGATTTCTCCTTATAAACCATGCAAGGAAGAAAATAGTGCAGTAAAATATTTAGTGTTCAGAGAAAAAAACAGATAAAACAAACACTAACTTAGAATTCTGTACCCTGTGAAATTAAACTTCAAAAGTGAAAAAAAATAAAGATTTTTTTCTCAGACAAACAAAAATTGAAGGAAATTTGTTGTCATTAGATTTACACTCCAATACATGTGAAAAGAAGCTCTGCAATACATGTGAAAAGAGTTGGAAATAATATATGCTAGAATCTTGAATCTATGTAAGGAAAGAAAGAGCATTGGAGAAAGAATAAGTGAAGGTAAAATAAAGTTTAAAATTTCTTATTCCTCAGTTTGTTCAAAATAATTACAGCAACAATGTATTTGATTGTGTATGCTTATTTTTTTATATATATATATACTTATATGTATATATGTGTGCTTGTTACATATGCATTATATTATTATATATATGTGCTTATATAAAAGTAAATGAATGACAGCAAAAATACAAGGGATGGGAGGGAGGAATATAGGACAATCTCCCCTATCCGTAATGCGTGCATTCCAAAATCCCTAGTGGATGCCTAAATCCACATAGCTAGCACCAAATCCTATATATAGTATGCTTTTTTTTTCCTATACACACATGCCTATGATAAAGTTTTATTTAGAAATTAGGCACAGAAAGAGATTAATGATAATAACTAATAATAGAACAATTATAGCAATGTTCCAGCATCTTGACTCTTGTACGTTGGGGTCATTATTAGGTAAAATAAGGGTTACTTGAACATAAGCACTATGACGCTGCAACAGTCCATATAATCACCTAGACGGTTACTAAGTGACTAAGGGGTCAGTAGCATATACGGCATGGATACGCTGGACAAAGAGGTGATTCATGTCCCGGGGGATGGAGCAGGACAGCACAAGATTTCATCACAATTCATAGTGGTCTGCAATTTAAAACATAAATTCTTCATTTCTGGAAATTTCTACTTAATATTTTCAGATGGTGATTTACCACAGATATCTAAAACTGCAGAAAGTGAAACTGCAAATAAAAGGGACTACTATATTTAAAATATATTGTTATAATAAGGTACTTGCAGTAGCCACAAAATAGTATAGTGTTATTTGAAAGACGACTAGGAATAATAGTAAATGTGTATTGCAAACTTGAGGGCAACCACTAGAAAAAGTAAAAGAAAAAAGTGTAACTGATGTACTAAGAAAGAAGAAAAAAATTAATATCTTATAAATGCTCAATTAAAGCCACAAAGGCAGAAAAAGTATGAAATAAAAAAAGGAACAAAGAACAGGGAAAGAAACATAAAACTAATAAATATGGTAGACAATAATACAGCTATTTCCCAAATCACATTAAGTAATAAAGCATTGAAACTATTCTGAATATGGTGGATTCATGTCATTATAAATTTGTCGAAATTCAAAACTCAAAGAATATTCACCTCCAAGAGTGGACCCCAATATAAACTATGAACGTTGGGTGATCATAATATGTCAATGTAGGTTCATCAATTTTAATAAATGTACCTATGTTGTACTGGAGGTTGTACATGTGCAGTAACAGGGTATATACAGAAACTCTCTGTACCTTCTGCTCCATTGTGCTGTAAACTTAAAACTGCTCTAAAATAAAGCTTGTTTATTTGAAAAAGAAAATGCCATGGGCAGGTTAATGTATTCTATTAAGTTTTATTTATAGATTATTTTAATCAAAGAATATTTGGTAAATATTTCCCATTCACGAAATATTGTGATCAACAAATTAAGGGTCATAAAGAGAGAGTGTAAAAATGAAAAAGAGAGTAGGAAAGAAGAAACATTGTTTACCTGCATTGTCCAGTCTACATTTATAAAACACATATGAAACTTTGATTTCACTGAGCAAATATTTGATATCCAGTGACAAAAACTTTGTTCTTAATATATGGTTCCAATAAATGCGTTCAAGTGAAAAAACAATTTGGATTGTTTTAACATGTCTCAAATAAGTTATCCATTCACTGAAATTGATGTTTTATTTAATACTGTTTAACAGTTAAGAAGAGAGCCAACTGGTTAACATGCAGCAGACAAAATTGTTCTCTCGGAGAGGAAAACATTGACTTACACCACTCCAGTGTGAACTGAGGACAAACTGTAAATTGCACAAAGTCAGGATGAGCTGAATATGCACGTGATTATAAAAACAAACTTCAATTTGTAGACATCTGTCTTGCAAATATAACATAAGGAGCCATTTACTCAAAACTTCACACAGCCTAATGCACTGCATTCTTTTAGCAGCTAGAATATAATGGCCCAACAATCAACTCCCACAAGTCACATGAAGAGTTTAGTGGTTTCAAAGCAAGTAAATACAATTATGTCTTACAAAGAGCCACCACAGCCACTAGGAAATGTTTTGATTCAGAGTTTTGAGGCCTATTTATCAGAAAAGAAAACTGTATTTTATTTCTTTTCTTTTCTTTTTTTTTTTTTTTTTTTTTTTTGAGATGGAGTCTCACTCTGTCACCTAGGTTGGAGTGCAGTGGTGCGATCTCGGCTCACTGCAACCTCCCACCTCCTGGGTTCAGGCGATTCTCTTGCCTCAGCCTCCTGAGTAGCTGGGATTGCAGGTGCACGCCACCACACCTGGCTAATTTTTGTATTTTTGGTAGAGATGAGGTTTCACCATGTTGGTCAGGCTGGTGTCGAGCTCCTGACTTCATCATCCACCCACCTCAGCCTCCCAAAGTGCTGGGATTACAAACGTGAGCTGCTGTGCCCAGCCAAAACTGTATTGTTTTATCTGCACTTACAATCTTCAGATATTTGTAGAATCTACAAATTAAAAATTATTCTTATATTGCCAGTGCCTCTTTTCCATTTTCAGTGGAAAGTTTCTTGGTGTTCATTATAGTATTTCTATTTGGGTTGCATAACAGATCTGTACTCAATTATTTTTTGTAAGTGTCTAGATAGTTTCATGAGATTGTCAATTGGATTCCTTATGTATGACATACTTAATATCATTAATTATTCATTTGTGAACTGTCCTGTGCTCAGCATTATTATAGGGCTAGATGACATCAAAGAGAATACTTTTTTTTCCACCTTGGAGTCCATTTTGTGATGTTGTTACAGAATACCTGAGACTGGAAATTTTATAATGAACAAAAATTTATTGGCTCAAGGTGCTGAAGGCTGGACAGTCCAAGATCTGGGGATCAGAGTCTGATGAGTACCTTCCTGTTGTGTTATCCCTGGCAGAAGGCAAAAGGCCAAGAGAGAGCAAGAGAGGGCTGAACTTGCCCTTTATTTAACAGCACCCATCTCATCCATGAGGGGATTACCCTCATGACCTAATTACTTCCTAAGAATTCCACTTCTTAATACTGTTATGATGGCCATTAAATTTCAACATGAGTTTTGGAAGGGACAGATATTCAAACTATAGCAGAGGATCACAGTCTAGTGTGGAGACAGATAAAATAAAATAAAATCAGTTTATTAATTATGAACAAAGGAGAATGTTCCTTTCAGAAATACTGTAGAAAAAAGTAATCAAATCACATCTGTAAAAAAATTTACTTGTGAACAGACAGTATTGAGATTCTCTGAGCTTGATTTATCTCCTAATTGACCAGACCTTGGTCATCCTTGCAGCTGCAGCTACATTTTTTTTTCTGAGATTAGTAACAGTTTTCAAACTTCCCTCACATAAATTGGGAGGCGAAAGCAGGCAGAATTAGGCAGTTATTAGTATAGTATGTAAAATGTTCTTCCTCTTCCTTCTTTTATCTTTCTCACTTTTGACAATGAAGAAATTGTGATGAATTAGGAACTATGAAGTCAAATGCTACAATAAGACTATCACCAGCAGCCTTCCTGGCAAATGTCTCTGGCTCAGAGTGAGAGCAATGTTCTAAAATATCTGTCCCCATCCACTGCTGGGCACAGAGTTTGGTTTCTGCTGCCTAGGATTTCTGTTTGAGCTGAAGATTTTACTGGTTTTCCACTGAACTGAAAAAGAGTCTAAAAGTAATAATGGATAACACGTACTGAGCACTTAAACATTGACCTTAGGAACAAATCAGCCCCCAAGCATCCTCATCTCAGATTTGAGAAATAGCCTAAGACTAGTCAACTCCTATTTAAAAAGCAGCTCAGATAACCTAATCTCTACCCATTTTATTGGACCCATAACTGACTCATAAGTCTATTATCTAATTATATATTGCTTAGACTTATATTAAAATAAATTTGATTTTTCATGGCGAAATTCACCATGTCTCATTTGAAAAGAAAAACATCATGTGAGTGAAAAGCACTCGAAGACTTATGAATTCCAATGTTAGCCCTCCTTTTATGGACTCATGAGAACTGTCAAGTCACAACCTTATCTGTAATATTAATAATATGAGATAGCTGGCCAGCTTTCAGGATGTTTATGATAATATATATAAAAAGGCTTTTTTTTTTTGAGATGGTGTCTTGCTCTGTTGCCCAGGCTGGAGTGCAGTGGTGCAATCTCGGCTCACTGCAAGCTCCGCCTCCTGGGTTCACACCATTCTCCCGCCTCAGCCTCCCGAGTAGCTGGGACTACAGGCACCTGCCACCATGCCTGGCTAATTTTTTGTATTTTTAGTAGAGACGGCGTTCCACCGTGTTAGCCAGGATGGTCTTGGTCTCCTGACCTCGTGATCTGCCCACCTCGGCCTCCCAAAGTGCTGGGATTACAGGCGTGAGCCACCGCACCCGGCCATAAAAAGGCTTTTTGAAGATTTTATACACACACAAAAATACCATATAAATTTAAATATATATAAATGAAAATAGAAATTGCTTCTTATTCAGATGTCTTTATTTAGAGTAGAAATTGTATTTTACTAAATACTGTGATGCCATTTCTTTGTGAGGCTTTATTTGCAAAGCCATGTCTAGTTTCTTAACTGGGAGTAATTTGTTTCTAAACACCTGTATTACTTAAGTGTATTTTAGGTTATACTATACTAATATATGCACTGGTTAATACATGCTTAGGATCAAGGATGTCTTACCCAACTTTGAATCCCTCTTAGAACATTATGTCTTATCCTAAATTGAAACTCAGTAAATATGTTGACATATTTATTGTTTGAATTCAACTTTTCCATACAGCCAAGGTTAACATATGTGCTAACATGACATCTTTAAATGAAAAGTTAATATATCTGACACCTACAATGTGTAAAAAATGTATTTAGAACTTTTAAAATATTATTATTGTAATTACAATTACAACAGTTATAATAATCATCTTTTTTTAGATGGTTCTTACTCAGGTCCATCCACAGTCTCTCAACCTTGGTACATACAATGGTCCAGTCTGTGCTCCTAAAATAAAGTCTAATTATCCTAAATGAGAATTCAATTAATAACAACTTTCCTATTAGCTAAATAGTATATTTTACTAACTAAGCAACTATTTATCTATTTGTAACTAAATTTACATTAATATCATATAATTAATAATATGTAAGTTATTAATTAAATTTATATTAATATAATGTAATTAATAATATATAATTAACATATAAATATTAAATGACTAGTATATTAGTTATTATATAAAGGTGTTATTATAACATTATGTAACTTAGATTAACTGAAGGAAAGATTCTTTTTGATAACCAGTAGAATGCAAATTGTTTATCATTCGATAAAAATTTTAGACACAAAAATTATTAACATTTTCTCTAAAACATCTAGAGGTTACATTATTTAAGATAGCCCAAGTTTCTGAATTGTTCTGGATTTCCCATGAAGCAATCTCAAGGTGTTAAAACTGACCTTGTATATGTTCTGATGATAGAGGTTGAGATTCTTTTTCATTGCTAAAATGATTATACAGAAAGGAAAAAACATTCCTGAGATGTTAAGTGGAGTGTCCAAAGGTCAGAGTAAGTCAGTGGACCCCTGACAACTGAGTCATTTTCTGGATGATCTGCATGACATGGTTGACCAGTCCTGCCCTCACACCTGGGAAAGAGGAATCTTTACTCTGGAACCAAAGACTGAGAAGATCCCACACATTACAAATAGCAATACACAAAGATGTTTTGTTGTATTTGGGGTACATAAGAAAAGTTTTGGGCTGGGTGCAGTGGCTCAGGCCTATAATCCTAACACTTTGGGAGGCCAAAACGAGAATACTGTTTGAGGCCAGGAGTTTGAGACCAGCCTGGGTAACATAGTGAGACACCGTGTCTACAAAAGTAAAACTGTGGTGATGCACACCTGTTGTTCCAGCTACTCAGGAAGCTGAAGCAGGAGAATCTCTTGAGCCTGGGAGGTGGAGGCTGCATTGAGCCACCATCGTGCCACTGCACTTCAGCTTGGGTGACTAGATTGAGACCCTGTCTCAACAACAACAACAACAACAACAACAACAACAACAACAACAAAGAAATAGAAAAGTTTTGGGAGGTTTGGTAATAACTTGGGTTATGAAAATTACAGGAAAAGGACAATTGATCTGAACGGAGCCACTCATACCAGAGGGGGAGTGTGTGGAGGCTCTGTGTGTGTGTGTGTGTGTGTGTGTGTTTGTGTGTTGTTGGAGGGTGGTGAGATGAGAAAATTACAACCTTTGTCTGGGAAAACCAGAGAGTGTTTAAGCTTCACTGTCCAAATGTCTGAAAGTGGGTGGCATAGTTAGACCTGCCTGGAAATTCTGACTCAGAAAAGTGATGTATTGGGGGAGGAAAGTTGCTCTCTCTGGCTTGTTGGGAAGCTTGACTTGTCATAGGTCCAGGCAGGGTCTGTCACCACCCAGGCTCTGCCCTGCCTTGTTACCTCAGGTCCTTATTTCCAGTTAGGCTGCTAGACAGCTAGACAGCTAGGCTGGCTGGGAAAATCGTGCCCCCTTCAGCCTCTAGATCCCATATTCTATATCTAAGGAACAGTTTTGGGTGAGAGTGGGGAATCTGTGGGGGAACTAGTCTAGGCCATGAAAATAGTTTGATTTATAATCTTTAGATATTTAGAAATATGTTTATGGGTCTCTTGCCCTGGACTTGGCAAATATTGGAAGAGGGCTTGTAGCCTTCCTCACTGCTTCACTGATCCCCATCATCTCCATCTGGAAAGAAATCTGTTTCAATAGTCTCACTCATCTCAAGAGAACACGTTAGTATTGCTAAATATTGGAGAAAAAATTACCAATCCCCCAAGAAACTTCCAAAAAATATGATTGCTGAGTAAAATGACTGCCACTAAACTAAACTTAATCTAACAAATATATTTTCATTATGAACTTGCATAGGTATTGGCAGATTCCTAGAAACTGATTTACTCTTTCCTGTTTTTAGATGAGAAATTTGAAGTCAAGAGGACTGAGTGAATTTTCCCTGCTGAGCTTTTTATTCAATACCTGTATGGTGTGTCAAGAAGGAAGGGCTAACAGGGTCATTAGAAATAATTTAGGAGGATATAAAGTCACGTAAGGATCCTAGTTTAGTTACAACGGTCATTTAAAATGGTGGTGGCATTTGAAGGAGAAATGAATAAAGGAGAGAAAGGGAGCTATATGAATATAGAAAAGACGAATATTAAATGCAGAAAGAACTGGAAAACAGATCCCTGAGGTAGAAAGGAATATGTTTGTTATTTTAAGACAGTGAACAAGGGGGAAGAGCAGTGAAAAAGGTGATCCTAGAGGTAGCCAGGACCCAATCATATAGGGCTCTATGAACATAATAAGGGCTTTAAATTTTATGCAGAGTGAAATGGGCAGAACTGAAAGGCTGATACCAGGGTAATGACATACTCTGACTTACAAGGGTGGAGGATCCCCATGGCTGCTGTGTGGCAGAGACTGAAGAAGACAAGAGTGTAACGGGGAGACAGTTAGAACACAGCACATTAAAGGCAACTAGAGACTCAAAGTTCCTTCTGCACACTTTACTTCCTCCTGTGAGAGTTGACAAGTTCTTTGAAAACCACTAACTTTTTATCTTTAAATTTGTTATAGCTCTTTGACACTTCCTTTAAATTTACGATTTTATAGGGCAGGGTAAGCTATTCTTTCTTTCACTCCTTTCATTCCCTTTATTCCCAGTGGGGATACAAATTTTTTAAGATGATATAAAAAAGCAGTGCTTTATTTTATTTATTTATTTCGGTGTCACCCAATCTAGAGTGCAGTGGTGTGATCTCTGCTCACTGCAGCCTCAATCTCCCAGGCTCAAGCAATTCTTCCACCTCAGCCAATTCTCCCACCTCAGCCTCCTTATAGTAGCTGGGACTACAAGCGCACACCACCACATCCGGCTAGTTTTCCTTTTCTGTTTTTTGTACAGATGGGATCTCACCAAATTGCCCAGGCTGGTCATCAATTCCTGGGCTCAATAGATCCTCCTGCCTTGGCTCCCAAAGTGCTGGGATTACAAGCATGAGCAAAGTGCCCTGCCAAAACATTGTTTTCTGTTGTAATAGTTATTATTGATATAAAATGCAGCAAAATTAACATATTAAAGTAAGTAATATCAATAATAATTTATCTTCTAGAATAGCCTTTGATAGTACACCTCTCTCAGCTAAACAAATTAAGCCTGAAATATATGCAAATGTATGTATGTATATTTAGTTTATTTTATATACTACTATGTGTGTGTATAAATTATGCATTATAGAGCATTATAAAAATATATATTTTAAATAATTTAAAAAGGCAGAATATAAACAGAATTGTGACTATTATATTACTGCACTCTGATAGATCATTTCACGCACCCCTGGAGCATGTGCAGTCCACTTTGGACACATCACCAAAATTGTGCAGGCTTAATTCTAATTACATGAACATTAATAGTCAGCTTGTCCATTGCAACTGGAACGACCTATTTCTATCATTCCAGAAAAGGGTAATGCTGCCTCTGAATTTGGAGATTTTGAGGCCCATCTCGAGAAGTCGAAAATCATGGAAAAGACTGAGTAGGTGAGACTGCATGAGAGAAGGAAGGGAGACAGAAAAGACTCTGAGGTCCATCCAAGAGAGCTCTGTGCAAACTGAGAAATGATTTAAAGAGAAAAGTGCAGAAATGCTCTGCTCCACCTCCCAGGTTCTGTATGTTTCTGACTAATTTATCATGACATTATTTTCCCTCTGTATTATACTATAACTGTATACCTTTCTAGATAATGTGGACATAACTCAGATCTTTTTCTTCTAGCTAACAATGTCTCCATATACTTCTATATAGTCATGTCTACATCTGTATTCATCTCCATGTTTATATCTCTAAATGGAGATATATGTGAACATTATCTGTCTATCTACCTATATATCTCTATCATCTATATACCTCTCCATATATTTGTGGAATTTTTGTTGGAATACTTCACCTAGCATATAGATGTATCAATATTGAAGGACATTCACCTGCTGAATACAAAGCATTTATTTGTATTGTCATCTCCACCTTCATTTCTCTACTACTGACTTGAAAATGAACAGAGGCATGGAATGGATGTTTAATTTGAAAAGTGACCCAATAGACTTGAGAAAAATAGAGTATTTCACAATGCCTTCAATAGGTGAAATAATTGAAATTTCCCATTATTACATGCACAAACTAAATACAATTTTGAATAACCTTAAGATTCTGGGTGAATCGGTTGGAAAGTGCACAATTCACTAGAGCAAGTCACCATAGTATCTTGTATTTATTCTGATTCTCAAAGTAGGTAGATTATTTTTCCCTTAATATTAGTTGTCCTCTTCATTTATGTAGGCTTTTCTCTCCTACATTGTTGATTTTCTTCAAGTATCTGATGATTCTCCATTATCAGTTCATGTTTAAGAACAAAAAAAGACCAGGTCACCTGCTATGGTTAGCTGGTGTGGGAATCTTCTGCCATTGACTTTTTTTTTTTTTCCCAACAAATCTTTCCTTTGAAGGGTAGTACTGGCTATTGCTCTATACATATGAGCAGAGTGTTTTCACAGGCCAACTTTGTCTTAGGTCACATAGCCTAAAGAGCAGCCCTTCTCCTGACCTCTTTTTCCACAACAACCAGAGCTTTATTTTACCATGCCAAGGCTCACAATTGGAACTTCAGCCTTTCCTAACACATTACTAAAATTTTCACAAACAGCTCTTTCTTTTTAACTTGGAGCAAATAAACTCTGTATCATGACAGCCATTTGCTTTTAATTATAAGGGTGGGTTTGCAGGAGAAATCAATGGGGCTGACTAGATGTTCCCACTAATTATAAATACCTAAATAAAATACCACAAATATTCCCCAATAATCCTACTGTTGGGTCAAGATGGCAGAGTACCCTCATTTGTGAATAGAGTGCACCTGTTTTGAAATTCAAGGTCTTTTGGGGTGCTCAGCTTTATGGTCTGCCAAACTCTTTTGCTGATAGGTGTTCCCTTATTTCACATGGTTATATTTTAATGAAATAAAAAAAAACAAAATAAGCAAACAAAATCAGATTATCTGTGGAGATTTTTATTGCCTGAAAAATAGTGTACATTGCTTCCAAAAACCTGAGTAATAAATTGTTATGCCCTTAAGGAGATTTTACCATCCAAGCTGTTCAGAATCACCCTCCTTCAATCAGCCCTACAGTCAACAACCATGTGAGCTTCCCGCAAGCTAACTTCCATGCTGATAGATTGGCCACATTCCAATGTCCCAGGGTGGGAGATTCTGCCAAATTATCTCGGGCAAAGAATGCTTTGTAGGTGACACTGATGAGACAACTCGAGAAGCCAGCTGTGATGTGGGTGGAAAATCTATGCTTCACCATCACGCAGAAAGTTGGACTTTGCTGGCTCTCAGCTGCCCTTAAATTTGGAATGGAGCATAATGGTGCTCTTCTCTTCTTGCCAGATCTCAGAAGGCATAAGGGCATTCTTGATTAGGTTTTCTACTTACTTTCAAGCAGTTATCACACATCCTGCTGCCTGGAAACAGAATAAGTCAGCAGCTAGTCCCTGAAAACATATGATTATCCTGGCAATGTCTGACTTGTTAAAACATAATTTGTACCCCAATAGTTTGCAACCTTCACAGTGGTTGTCGACACTCTAGACCAGCACCCAAAAACTTAATTAATACATAATCTGGTGGAATTAGAAGTAAAAGGAACTTGATCCACAGTCCCAAATGTAAGTAATGAGTTTTGAGATATTCTTCTCAGCCACAAAGGTAGAAGCAAACAACACAACAGCAAAATGATAAGAAAAGCATTCAGTGATTTCTCTGCCATCACTCAACTATTTCTTTCAAGTGTATCACTGCCCTCTCACATTCATCCTTATTATTTCAGTTAAGTTAATTTACTTTTAAAAAATTTGATTTGTATTTTCCTTACTTAAAAAATTTCAAGAATTTGTCGACAGTTTCTGTTTTCTCTTTCCAATTCTTTCAAACCCATATTTGTTTTTCTTTCCTTAGGAATAAACATTTAATAGAAACATTCAAACAGAAGCCATGTCTGTGTCTCAGGCAGTGTGAGACCTGAACCATTACCTCCCAGACCCAGGGATTATATACCATAGAGGAAGGGCACACTTGTTTCACAGGGAATGGGTGGGAATTTGCCCTAAAGGCACGATTTACAGTAAGTATTTGTTCATAAGGGACAATAGATATACTGAAAATCTGAGGCGCTCCTGGAACTGAGATTAATGGGCACAGAAAAGTTTCTAGATTCTAGATTGAGATGTAAACTCATTTTACAAGTTACAACTTTTTTTGTGTACCTATTTATGTATCCTGAAATAGTATTCCGTAAGATACATTTAGAAACAACTAATATACAAAATAATTCTAGCTTAAAGGGCATAAATTTTCATGTGTTATTTACAAATTTTCCAAAAAATGAAATTAGAAATTATTTTATTTATGATGATTTATATAATAGAAATTCTAGATTCTATTAGAAAGTCTTTCTTTTGAACTCAACTGACTGTTAGACCTTGTATTAGTCTGTTTTCACACTGCTATAAAGAATGATCTGAGACTGGATAATTTATAAAGAAAAGAGGTTTAATTGACTCACAGTTCCTCATGGTTGGTGAGGGCTCAGGAAACATGGTGGAAGGCAAAGAAGAAGCAAGGCACATCTTACATAGAGGCAGTAGAGAGAGAGAGAGGGAGGCAGAAACTGTCAAACACTTTTAAACCCTCAGATCTCATGAGAACTCACTTGCTATCATGAGAAGAGCATGAGGGAAACTGCCCCCATGATCCAATAACCTCTCACCATGTTCCTCCCTCAATATGTGGGGATTACAATCCAAGATGACATTTGTTTGGGGACACAGAGCCAAACCATAACATTCTTCCCCTGACCCCTCCCAAATCTCATGTTCTTTTCATATTTCAAAATCAATCATGTTTTCCCAACAGTCCCCCAAAGTCCTAATGCATTCCAGCATTAACTCAAAAATCCAAGTTCAAAGTCATCTGAGACAACTCAAGTCCTTTCCACCTATGAGCCTGTAAAATAAAAAATAAGCATATTGGCTAACATGGTGAAACCCTGTCTCTACTGAAAAAATACAAAAAAATTAGCTGGGCATGGTGGCAGGCGCCTGTAGTCCCAGCTACTCAGAAGACTGTGGCAGGAGAATGGCGTGAACGTGGGAGGCGAAGCTTGCAGTGAGATGAGATTGCATCACTGCACTCCAGCCTGGGCAACAGAGCAAGACTCCGTCTCAAAAAAATAAATAAAATAAAATAAAAAACAAGCTAGTTATTTCCAAGATACAATTGGGGTACAGGCTTTGGGTAAATGTTCTCATTCCAAATGGGAGAAATTGGCCAAAACAAAGAGGCCACAGGTCCCATGCAAGAACAAAACCCAGCTGGCATTTATTAAATCTTAAAGCTCCAAAATAATCTCCTTTGACTCCATGTCTTATATCTAGGGCATGTTGATGCAAGAGGTGAGTTCTCAAGGCCTTGGGCAGCTCTGCCTGTGTGGCTCTGCAGGGTAGTCCCCATGGCTGGTTTCACAGGATGGTGTTGAGTGCCTGCAGCTTTTCCAGGGGCACAATGCAAGTTTTCAGTGGCTCTACCATTCTGGGGTCTGGAGAACAGGGGTCCTCTTCTCACAGCTCCACCAGGCAGTGTCCCAATGGCAACTCTGTGTGGGAGCCCCAATCCCATGTTTTTCTCTGTATTTCCCTAGTAGAGGTTCTCCATGACTCCATCCCTGCAGCAGACTTCTGCCTGGGCATTCAGGAGTTTCCATACATCCTCTGAGATCTAGCTGGAGGCTCCCAAACTGAACGCTTATCTTCTGTGCACCTGCAGATCGAATAACACATGGAAGCTGCCAAGGCTTGGGGCTTGCGCCCTCTGAAGCAACAGGCTTGCGCCCTCTGAAGCAACAAGCAAGAGGCCCTCTGACTATATGTTGGCCCCTTTTAGTCATGGCTGAAGCTGGAGTGGCAGGGATGCAGGGTGTCGTGTCCTGAGACTGCACAGAACAGCAGGGCTCTGGGCCTGGCTCACAAAACCATTTTTCCCTCCTAGGCCTCTGAGCCTGTGATGGGAGGGGTTGCTGTGAAGATCTCTGACGTGCTCTGGAGACATTTTCTACATTGTCTTGGCTATTAACGTTCTGCTCCTCATTACTTATGCAAATTTCTGCATCCAGCTTGAATTTCTCCCCAGAAAATGGGTTTTTATTTTCTACCACATGGTCAGTCTGCAAATTTTCCAAATTTTACACTCTGCTTCCCTTTTAAACATAAGTTCCAATTTAATACCATCTCTTTGTGAACACATAGGGCTGTATGCTTTCAGAAAAGGCCAGTTCACATCTCAAAGGCATTGCTGTTTAGAAATTTCTTCTGCTAGATACCCTAAATCTTCTCTCTCAAGTTAAAAGTTTCCACAGATCTCTAGGGCAGGGGCAAAATGCCACCAGTCTCTTTGCTAAAGCATAGCAAGAGTGACCTTTACTCCAGTTCCCAATAAGTTCCTCATCTCCATCTGAGACCACCTCAGCCTGGACTTCATTGTCCATTATCAATATCAGCATTTTGGTCAAAACTATTCAAAAAGTCTCTAAGAAGTTCCAAACTTTCCCACATCTTCCTGTCTTCTTCTGAGCCCTCCAACCATTCCAACCTCTGCCTGTTAGCCAGTTCCAAAGTCACTTCCACATTTTTAGGTATCTTTATAGCAGTGCCCCAAACTCCCAGTACCAATTTTCTGTTTTCATACTGCTGTCTGTTTTCATACTGCTATAAAGAGTGACCTGAGACTGGGTAATTTATAAAAGAAAGAGGTTTAATTGACTCACATTTCTTCATGGTTAGGGATGCCTCAGGAAACACCATCATGGTGGAAGGTGAAGGAGAAGCAAGGCACATCTTACATGGCAGCAGCAGAGAGAGAGAGAGGGAGGCAGAAACTGTCAAATACTTTTAAACCATCAGATCTTATGAGAACTCACTTGCTATCATGAGAAGAGCATGAGGGAAACTGCCCCCATGATCCAATAACCTCCTACCAGATTCCTCCCTCAACATGTGGGGATTACAATTCAAGATGACATTTAGGTGGGGAAATAGAGCCAAATCATATCAGACCTTCTTCCACTCTCTTCTATTCAGCTTGCCAAAATTTGCCATGCTATTCAATTCTAACAGGCCTTGTTTTGAAAAACTGATTAAACAATTAATTTAAATACTAATTATGAACACCCACTCTATAACTTCTGAGTATTAATACAACTAGAAAAAGATTGCTTTACATTCAAGGCATACTCAGGAATGTTAGGGGATTTATTTAGTACACTGATGATTTCTGATTTTCTCACATTCAGGAAATAACTTTAAAAGATACCTGAAGATTGATGAGAGAGAGGGATAGAGAGAGAAAGAGAAAGAGAGTGAGAATGAGATATATATATATATCATAAATATATATTTCCTTTTCCTCTTCCTTCTTCTTCTTTGTTGAGAATTGACTTCCTCAGGGTATTTTTGTTTCCCAAAGGTGCTATTCACTTTCAAAGTCACACCTGACTGTAGTGACAGAATGTCTTTCTGATTTAATTCACAGGGTACCAGAAAGAACTTGGAGATTAGCCTCCCCAGGATGCAGGTGCCTCTCTGGAGAAATGGAAATTCTCCTTGAGTTGATGTGTTCTTAGTCTCCTCTCAGTGTCTGAGCAGTGTGGATAGTGTGAAGTATCAAGGGAGCCATGGTTTACTGCCTTGCATGACACTTTCACAAATGGTGATTATTCTCACACCCCCCTCACCCCTACACATGCAACAACAGGACCTCATAGGCCAACACTTCTTCATCACCTGAAGCCAAATAAATTATTCAGCACAGTTTGTACAACATGAATATTCATTGCATTTTGCACAGTCTTGTGTGGAAAATAACATAAAAATCTGTAAACCCATAGACTTTGGATCATGGAGTATGCTTGAAGCACTTATTAAATGAATCGAACATAAATATTAAAAACCATTAATGCTACCCCCATTCAACCAGATCTTGAAGATGAAGAAAAAATATATCTTAAAGTGGAGCCACCATATTTAGCTAGGGAGTCAAAAGAACACAATGATTATTTTGATGAAAGAGATGTATTGCATGATAAATTGGAAAGATGTATTTATTATAGAAGCAAACTTTAGAGGGTAATAAAAAAAGGCTTTTTTCCTTTTTTTCTTCTCAAACTCCATTAAAACACAACTGTTTTCCCTGTATATTACTGTGGCTCATGCTACTTAACCAGAGATTAATAAATAGCTCCTCTACATTAAGCACTTGCAAATTTGCCAGGTAATAAGTTCAGCACTTTATAAATATCATATTTCAAATCCTGGAAGTAATTTTTACTTTGAGCAGTACAAATGTAGCCTAAGTATGACTCCTCCATGGAAAGCAGTCTCTATTAATATCACTTTTCCAATCTGGAAGCAGGATTTAGTTCTTCTCTCTATTCCCCAAATAAAACTCATTCTATTAGAATGTTTCATGTGAGCTTAAGAAGAATGTGTATTCAGATGTTGTTACATGAAACAGTCTGTAGAAATCAATTATATCCAGTTGATTGAATAGTGCTGCTGAGTTCCACTATGTTTTTACTGATTTTTGCCTGCTTGATGTGTCCATTTATCACAGAAGGGTATTGAAATCTCCAACTATAATAGTGTGAATTTGTCTTTTTCTCCTTGTAGTTCCATCAGTTTTGCCTCATCTATTTTGATACTCTGTTTTTAGGTGCATGTGTGTTAATAATTGTTATGTCTTCCTAGAGATTTGATCCCTTTATCATTATGTAGTGTCTTCTTTTTTTTTTTTTTTTTTTTTTTTTGAGACAGAGTCTTGCTCTGTTGCCCAGGCTGGAGTGCAGTGGCATGATCTTGGCTCACTGCAAGCTCCACCTCCTGGGTTCACGCCGTTCTCCTGCCTCAGCCTCCTGAGTAGCTGGGACTCCAGGCGCCCGCCACCACACTCGGCTAATTTTTTTGTATTTTTAGTAGAGATGGGGTTTCACCCTGTTAGCTAGAATGTTCTCGATCTCCTGACCTCATGATCTGCCCACCTCAGCCTCCCAATGTAGTGTCTTCTCTTTATCTCAAATAACTTCCTTTGCTCTGAAGTCTGATCTGTCTGAAATTAATACTGCTACTCCTGCTTTCTTTTGATTATTTTTAGCTGGTATGTCTTTCTCCAGGAATTTACTTTTAGCCTATATCTATATCTCTCTACCTATCAATCTATATCTGGGTATAGATTGATAGATCTTTATATTCAAAGTGGGTTTCTTATAAACAACACATAAATGAGTCTTATTTTTTGAAACACTCTGACAATGTCTGTTTTCCAATTGGTACATTTAAACCAGGGGTGTCCAATGTTTTAGCTTCCCTGGGCCACACTGGAAAAAGAAGAATTATCTAGGGCCACACATAAAATACACTAACATTAATGATAGCTGATAAGCTAAAAGAAAAAAATTCACAAAATAATCTTATAATGTTTTAAGAAAGTTTATGAGTTTTGTGTTAGGCTGCATTCAAAGCCTTCCTGGGCCTCATGCAGCCAACGGGACATGGGTTGGACAAGCTTGATTTAAGCCATTGATATTCAAATGTTGGTATCATTGCATTAAGAAATATCATATTTGTTACTGTTTTTTATTTGTTGCTCTTGTTCCTTGTTCTTATTTTTGTCTTCCACTCTTTGTATGCCTTACACGGTTTTACTTGAGCATTTTATGTTGTTTCATTTTCATTCCTATTTTAGTATTTTAGTTATAATTCTTTTAAAAATTTTTTAGTTGTTATCCTAGCATTTGCCATATACATTTACAACTAATGAAAGTCTACTTTCAAATAATGCTATACCTCTTCACAGATAGTGCAAAACAATATCATAGCAAATATTATCATAGCAAAATAATACTAATTCCAATCTATCATCCCTTGTATCATTGTTGTCACTTATTTCGCTTGCATATCACTCATTTTCCTTCTCTCTGAGGAACTTATTTTAAAATTCATTGCAAGGGAGGTCTACTGGTAATAAATTACCTTAGTTTTTGATTGTCTTAAGGAAGTCTGTATTTCGTCTTTATTTTTTAAGGATAATTTCATCAGGTACAGATTCCTACATTTTTTTTTCTATCAACACTTAAATAATAATTCATTCCACTTTCTTCTTGCTTCCATGGTTTCTGCGAAGTCAGATATAAATCTTATCTTTGCTCTTATGTAGGCAAAGTGGCATTTCCCTCTGGCTCTTTGCAAGATTTTTCCTTTATCTTGGATTTTCTGTAGTTAGAAAATATGTGTAGGTGTAGATTTTTGGCATTTATATTGCTTGGTGTTCTTTGAGCTTCCTGGATCTGTGACTTGGTATCTAAAGTTAATTTGGGGAAATTTTCAGTCCTCACTGTTTCATTTATTTCTTTTGTTTATTTTCCCCTTTCTTCTGCTATTTGCATTAGACATATGTCATACCTTTTGTAGCTGTCCCCAAATTTTGAAATATTCTGTTCTGGCTTTTTTTCAGTCTTTGTTCTATTTGCTTTTCAGCTTTATAGGTTTGTATTGACATCTTTCAAGCTACAGATTTTTTCCTCAGCCATAATTAGCTGAATAATAAGACCCTTAAAATTATTCTTTATTTCTGTTACAATGCTTTTGATATCTAGCATTACTTTTTAGTTCTTCCCTAATGTTTCCATCCCTCTGCTTACATGGCCCATCTTTTCTTGCATGTTGCCTACATTATTTTAGTGTCCTTACCATATTAATCATATATGTTTTTAAATTGCTGGTCTAATCATTCCAAAATCCTTGCCATGTTCTGATATTTGTCCTGTCTTCAAATTCTGTTTATTGTCATTTAGTATTTGTTCTGTAACATTTTCCTGATAGCCAAAAATAAAGTATTAGGTACAAGAAACTGCTACAAATAGGTCTTTAGTAACGGGGTGATAAAGGGTAAAGAGAAAGGAACCGTTCTATGGTCCTGTGTTTAAATCTCAGTCTTTTAGTGAGCTTATACCTCTGGACTGTGAATTCGTAGGTGCTTTTCAGTTTTTATTTTCTCTAGTAGGTGGTACAGAAAGCCAAAAAGGTCCAGGATTTGGGTATTTTCCTGCCTCCAGGTTATTTAGGCTTTATGAATAACCTAGCAGAATAGGCTCTGGTTAACTTGTTTCTCCTGAGGACAGATGCTTTTTTTAAATTTTATTATTATTGTTATTTTGAGATGGAGTTTTGTTCTTGTTGCCCAGGCTGGAGTGCAATGGCATGGTCTCAGCTCACAGCAACCTCTGCCTCCTGGGTTCAAGAGATTCTCCTGCCTCAGCCTCCCAAGCAGCTGGGATTACAGGCACCCACCACCACACCCAGTATTTTTAGTAAAGAGGGGGTTTCACCATGTTGGCAAGGCTGGTCTCGAACTACTGACCTCAGGTGATCTGCCTGCCTCGGCCTCCCAAAGTGCTGGGATTACAGGCATGAGCCACCGTGCCCGGCCGGTCTGGCATATTTTTAAATGGTTTATTTCCCTCTTCCCTTGTCACAGCACAAGGGGATTTTTCTTCAGCATTTATCATGGGAACCTTTTTGAGTTCCTGGAGCTAAATCTCAAAGTATTGTGGGGTCCCTCCCCCATGACTGGGGCATGGAAATTTCAACCCTCAAAATTGCCCACACCAAGCCTCTATTCATCAATCACACTTCAAATTTTCCTACTCTGCATTGGTTCTTGCACCAATTTCTTTGCTTGTTTTCTTTTCTTTCTTTCTTTTTTTTTTTTTTTGAGACAAATTATCACCCTGTCACCCAGGCTGAAGTGTAGTGTTGTGATCATAGCTCACTGCAGCCTTGAACTGCTGAGCTCAAGTTGGCTTCCAAAGTGGTTCATGTCTAAACTTCTAAAGGAATTCTGAAGGAATTTAGAATTTTAGAGGTGAACCACTGGACCCAGCCTTCTGCTGTGATTCCTGATCATGATTCTCCCCTCCAGTAAGCTGTGACTCTCTGTATTTGGTTGCCTCTCTCTCCAATCATGGGGGAGGTGATGTGCCCTGTGCTCCCCACTCTCTTACAGATTCAAGTAGAGTTGTTGATTTTCCAGTCTGTTCAGCATTCTATTTGTTAGGATGGAGTGAAGGGCTTCTAAGCTCTTTATATGCAGAACTGGAAACTGGAAGTTCCTCTGTGTATTTTTAAAAATTATATTTGATTCTGATGCCAGGCATACACAGCAGTTATTCAATACATGCATTTCTGTATAAATGCTAATACAAAACTCCATTGCCATGTTCAGCTTTATGCATGAACAGGGGACAAGACCTTTGCTAGGCCTTAGCAGATGTCTCAAGACAAGGCTAATGTGCCAAGTCATTCCTGGAGCTGAGATGTTAGATTTTCTGTTGAGGCCAAAATGAAGAAGACGATGATAGTTCCAGGCAGTATGCAGAATCAAACTCTTCAACCATAGAATTTTAACTCCTCTGTGACAAGCTAGAGTGATTAAACATCTTTTAAAAAGTATCCTTAGGAAGACTTTTTCCAGTAGCATATTAATTATCAAAGTAGATGATACATCCTTTTGTTGACTCAGTTTATATTCAGTGTTAGAACGTGCAGTTTAGTCATTTGGACATAAAGAGTTAACTGACATATCAGTGTAAGACCACATGATGTAGAATTGCCATAATTTTAAAAAGAGCACTTTAGCATAAATTGTTGCTTGGGATACCATATGCTCTCAGCAGCCAGCATGCACACAAAGTAAAGAGAAAATTATGAATAATGTGACAGGTTGGAGGCAAAAGATAATGATCTTATTCCCTTAAATTCATAGTTTCAAAGTATGGCAGCATCATTTCATTATTTGTTCTTTCAAATTCTCAAAAAAGCAAAGTAACCCATGCACAAATGTATAATTAAAAAATATCTCAATGCCCAATATGGGTTGTACTCTGATTATTTTTTTGTTGTTGTTGTTCTGTCTCTTTTCTAGTGTGGGCAAATATAAAGAAAACTCAACCAGTATTCACTGGTTTTCCAGAAAGAAATGGATATAGATAGAATAATTTCAAAGAAACTAGGCAGAAATGAACAAAGTGCTGTTTCATTTCCACATTTAAGAAGGTATATGCTGTTTGCAACATCCTAAATTCAAAGAACAAAGTTGAGTTGGTTATTGTTTACCAAAGATAACAATCCTTAGCTGTGTAATCAGGTAAAATCCACTTTGCTTTGCTAGACTTGCATCAAGTAATGATTTTAACATTGACTTATTATTTGGTGGCCTTATTATACATCCTTATTACATGGTGATCATTTCTCCATTAAAAGCCAATAATTCCATGTATAGAAATAGTATTGGCTAGGTGCAGTGGATCACACCTATAATCCCAACACTTTGTGGGGATGAGTTGGGAGGATAGCTTGAGGCCTAGAGTTAGAGACCAGTTTGGACAACACAGAGAGACTGCGTTTGTACACACACACAAAATAAGAAAATCAGCTGGACATGTTGATGTAAACCTGTTGTCCCAGCTACTTGGATGGCTGAGATGGAGGATCACTTGAGCCCAGGAGTTTGAAGTTACAGTGAGCTATGATTATGCTACCACACTCCGCACTCCAACCTGGGCTAAAAGGGATTGAGTTCTTGATTTGATTCTCAGCTTGGTCATTGTTGGTGTATAGCAGTGCTACTAATTTGTGAATTTGTGTTCATTGATTTTGTATCCTGAGACTTTACTGAATTCATTTATCAGGCCTAGGAGATATTTTGGATTAGTCTTTAGGGCTTTCTAGGTTCACAATCATATCCTTGATGAACAGTGACAATTAGAGTTTCTCTTTTCCAATTTGGGTGACCTTTGTTTCTTTCTCATGTCTGATTGCTCTGGCTGGAACTTCCAATACTATGCTGAGTAGAAGTAGTGAAAATGGGCATCCTTGTCTTGTTCCAGTTCTCAGGGAGAATGTTTTCAACTTTTCCCCATTCAGTATGATGTTGGCTCTGGGTTTGTCATAGATGGCTTTTATTACTTTGAGGTAAGTTCCTCCTATGCCTATTTTGTTGAAGGTTTTAATCATAAAGGAATGCTGGATTTTTTCAAATGCTTTTTCTGCATCTACTGAGATCATCATACAGTTTTCTTTTTTAATTATGTTTATGTCATGTATCACATTTTTTGATTTGGGTATGTTAAATCACCTCTGCATCCCTGGTATGAAACCCATTTGAACAAGATGTATTATCTCTTTGATATGCTTTTGGATCCACTTAGCTAGTATTTTGTTGAGAAATTTTATGTCTATGTTCATCAGGGATATTGGTCTGTAGTGTTCTTTTTTTTGTCCTTTCCTGGTTTTGATATTAGGGTGATACTGGCTTCATAGAATGATTTAGTAAGGATTCCCTCTTTCTCTATCTTTTGGAATAGTTTCAGTAGAATTGGTACCAATTCTTTAAAGTCCTGGTAGAATTCAGCTGTGAATCCATCTAATCCTGAATTTTTCTGTTGGCGATTTTTTTTAAATTACTGATTCAATCTCATTGCTTGTTATTGATCTGTTCAGGGTTTCTATTTCTTCCTGATTTAATCTAGGAGGGTTGTATATTTCCTGGAATTTATCCATTTCCTCTAGATTTTCTAGTTTGTGCATGTAAAGGTGTTCATAGTAGCCTAAATTAGGTTTGTGTTTCTGTGGTACTGTTTGTAATATTTCTGGTTTCATTTCTAATTGATCTTACTTGGGTCCTTACCCTTCTTTTCTTGGCTAATCCCACTAATGGTTATCAATTTTGTTTCTTTTCAGAAAAACAGCTTTTTTATGTTTATGTTTATCTTTTCTACTTTTTTGTTGTTGTTTACTTGTTATTTCTTTTATTCTCCTGGGTTTGGGTTTTGTTTGTTCTTGTTTCTCTAGTACCATGAGGTATGAAACTAGGTTGCCTAACTAGGTTGTCAAAAAGTCCTTCAGTTTTTTTTTTTTTTTTTTTTTTTTGAGTCAGAGTCTTGCTCTGTCACCCAGGCTGGAGGGCAGTGGTGCAATCTCAGATGACTGCAACCTCCACCTCCCGGGTTCAAGCAATTTCCTGCCTCAGCCTCCTGAGTAGTTAGGCTTACAGGCGCCCGCAACCATGCCTGGCTAATTTTTGTATTTTTAGTAGAGATGGGGTTTCACCATCTTGGCCAGGCTGGTCTTGAACTCCTGACCTCATGATCCACCTGCCTCAGCCTCCCAAAGTGCTCAGACTTTTTGATGTAGGCATTTAATGCTATGAACTTTCCTCTTATCACCACTTTTGCTGTCTCCCAGAGGTTTTGATCAGTTGTGTCACTGTTATTCATTTCAAAGAATTTTTAATTTCCATTTTCATTTTGTTGTTAACCCCAAAATCATTCAAGAGTAGATCATTTAATTTCCATGTATTTGTATACTTTTGAGAGTTTCTTTTGGAGTGGATTTTCAGTTTTATTCCACTGTGGTCTGAGAAGATACTTGGTATGATTCCAATTTTCTTAAATTTATCAAGACTTGTTTGGTGGCCTATCATATGGAATCTTGGAGAATTTACCATGTGTTGAAGAGAAGAATATATATTCTGTCATAATGAAGCAGAATTTTCTGTAAATATCTGTTAAGTCCATTTGTTCTAGGGTATAGGTTACATCCATTATTTCTTTGTTGACTTTCTGTCTTGATGATCTGTCTATTGCTGTCAGTGGAGTACTGAGATTCCCCACTACTATTGGGTTGCATCTATCTAATTTCTTAGGTCTAGTTGTAATTGTTTTATAAATCTGGAGCTCCAATGTTAGGTGCATATAAATTTAGCATTGTAATATCTACCTATTGGACTAATCTTTTTATCATTACATAATGTCCTTCTTTGTCTTTTTTCTTTTACAGTCGTTGCTTTAAGGTCTGTTTTGTCTGATATAAGAATAGGTACTCTGGTCTTGTTTAGTTTCTATTTGCATGGAATATCTTTTTTCCACTCCTTTACCTTAAGTTTATGTGAGTTTTTTTTTTTATTTTTATTTATTTATTTATTTATTATTATTATTATTATTATTATACTTTAGGTTTTATGGTACATGTGCGCAATGTGCAGGTTAGTTACATATGTATACATGTGCCATGCTGGTGCTCTGCACCCACTAACTTGTCATCTAGCATTAGGTATATCTCCCAGTGCTATCCCTTGCCCCTCTCCCCACCCCACAGCAGTCCCCGAAGTGTGATGTTCCCCTTCCTGTGTCCATGTGTTCTCATTGTTCAATTCCCACCTATGAGTGAGAATATGCGGTGTTTGGTTTTTTGTTCTTGCAATAGTTTACTGAGAATGATGATTTCCAATTTCATCCATGTCCCTACAAAGGACATGAACTCATCATTTTTTATGGCTGCATAGTATTCCATGGTGTATATGTGCCACATTTTCTTAATCCAGTCTATCATTGCTGGACATTTGGGTTGGTTCCAAGTCTTTGCTATTGTGAATAGTGCCGCAATAAACATACGTGTGCATGTGTCTTTATAGCAGCATGATTTATAGTCCTTTGGGTATATGCCCAGTAATGGGATGGCTGGGTCAAATGGAATTTCTAGTTCTAGATCCCTGAGGAATCGCCACACTGACTTCCACAAGGGTTGAACTAGTTGACAGTCCCACCAACAGTATAAAAGTGTTCCTATTTCTCCACATCCTCTCCAGCACCTGTTGTTTCCTGACTTTTTAATGATTGCCATTCTAACTGGTGTAAGATGGTATCTCGTTGTGGTTTTGATTTGCATTTCTCTGATGGCCAGTGATGGTGAGCATTTTTTCATGTGTCTTTTGGCTGCATAAATGTCTTCTTTTGAGAAGTGTCTGTTCATGTCCTTCGCCCACTTTTTGATGGGGTTGTTTGTTTTTTTCTTGTAAATTTGTTGGAGTTCATTGTAGATTCTGGATATTAGCCCTTTGTCAGATGAGTAGGTTGCGAAAATTTTCTCCCATTTTGTAGGTTGCCTGTTCACTCTGATGGTAGTTTCTTTTGCTGTGCAGAAGCTCTTTAGTTTAATTAGATCCCATTTGTCAATTTTGGCTTTTGTTGCCATTGCTTTTGGTGTTTTAGACATGAAGTCCTTGCCCATGCCTATGGCCTGAATGGTAATGCCTAGGTTTTCTTCTAGGGTTTTTATGGTTTTAGGTCTAACGTTTAAGTCTTTAATCCATCTTGAATTGATTTTTGTATAAGGTGTAAGGAAGGGATCCAGTTTCAGCTTTCTCCATATGGCTAGCCAGTTTTCCCAGCACCATTTATTAAATAGGGAATCCTTTCCCCATTGCTTGTTTTTCTCAGGTTTGTCAAAGATCAGATAGTTGTAGATATGTGGCGTTATTTCTGATGGCTCTGTTCTGTTCCATTGATCTATATCTCTGTTTTGGTACCAGTACCATGCTGTTTTGGTTACTGTAGCCTTGTAGTATAGTTTGAAGTCAGGTAGGGTGATGCCTCCAGCTTTGTTCTTTTGGCTTAGGATTGACTTGGCAATGCAGACTCTTTTTTGGTTCCATATGAACTTTAAAGTAGTTTTTTCCAATTCTGTGAAGAAAGTCATTGGTAGCTTGATGGGGATGGCATTGAATCTGTAAATTACCTTGGGCAGTATGGCCATTTTCATGATATTGATTCTTCCTACCCATGAGCATGGAATGTTCTTCCATTTGTTTGTATCCTCTTTTATTTCCTTGAGCAGTGGTTTGTAGTTCTCCTTGAAGAGGTCCTTCACATCCCTTGTAAATTGGATTCCTAGGTATTTTATTCTCTTTGAAGCAATTGTGAATGGGAGTTCACTCATGATTTGGCTCTCTGTTTGTCTGTTATTGGTGTATAAGAATGCTTGTGATTTTTGTACATTGACTCTGTGGGTGTAGGACCCTCTGAGCCAGTTGCGGGCTATAATCTCCTGGTGCACCATTTCCTAAGCCCGTCAGAAAAGCACAGTATTCGGGTGGGAGTGGCCCGATTTTCCAGGTGCCATCTGTCACCCCTGGAAAGGGAACTCCCTGACCCCTTGCACTTCCCGAGTGAGGCAATGCCTCGCCCCTGCTTCGGCTGGCGCACGGTGTGCTCACCCACTGACCTGCGCCCACTGTCTGGCATTCCCTAGTGAGATGAACACGGTACCTCAGATGGAAATGCAGAAATCACCCATCTTCTGCATCGCTCACGCTGGGAGCTGTAGACCGGAGCTGTTCCTATTCCTTATGTGAGTTATTATGCGCTAGGTGAGTCTCTTGAAGACACAGGAGATACTTGGTTGGTGGCTTTTAATCCATTCTGCCATTCTATATCATTTAAGTGGAAATTTAGGCCACTAATATTCAACATTTATATTGAGATATGAGGTACTGTTCTATTCATCATGGTAGTGTTACCTAGATACTTTTTTACATTGTGGTATTATTTTATAGGTCCTGTGAGATTTATGCTTTGAAGAGGTTCTATTTTGGTGCATATTAAGCTCTTGTTTCCAGATAGAACTCTTTTTGGCATTTCTTTTATTTATTTATTTATTTATTATACTTTAAGTTCTGGGATACATGTGCAGAACGTGCAGACTTGTTACATAGGTATACACGTGCCATGGTGGTTTGCTGCACCCATCAACCCATCATCTACATTAGGTATTTCTCCTAATTCTATCCCTCCCCTAACCCCTCACCCCCCAACAGGCCCCAGTGTGTGATGTTCCCCTCCCTGTGTCTATGTGTTCTCATTGTTCAACTCCCACTTATGAATGAGACCATGTGGTATTTGGTTTTCTGTTCCTGTGTTAGTTTGCTGAGAATGATGGTTTCCAGCTTCATCTATGTCCCTGCAAAGGACATGAACTCTTCCTTTTTATGGCTGCATAGTATTCCATGGTGTATATATGCCACATTTTCTTTATCCAGTCTATCATTGATGGGCATTTGGGTTGGTTCCAAGTCTTTGCTATTATGAATAATGCTGCAATAAACATAAGTGTGCATGTGTTTTATAGTAGAATGATTTATAATCCTTTGGGTATATACCTAGTAATGGGATTGCTGGGTCAAATGGTATTTCTGGTTCTAGGTCCTTGAGCAATCGCCACACTGACTTCCACAATGGTTGAACTAATTTACACTCCCACCAACAGTGTAAAAGCATTCCTATTTCTCCATATCCTCTCCAGCATCTGTTGTTTCCTGACTTAATGATTGCCATTCTAACTGGTGTGAGATGATATCTAATTGTGGTTTTGATTAGCATTTGTCTAATGACTAGTGATGATAAGCTTTTTTTCATATGTTTGTTGGCTGCATAAATGTCTTCTTTTCAGAAGTGTCTGTTGATATCCTTCACCCACTGTTTGATGAAGTTTTTTGTTTTTTTTTCTTGTAAATTTTTTTAAGTTCTTTGTAGTTTCTTGATATCAGCCCTTTGTCAGATGGATAGATTACAAAAATTTTCTCCCATTTTGTAGGTTGCCTGTTCACTCTGATGATAGTTTCTTTTGCTGTGCAGAAGCTCTTTAGTTTAATTAGATCCTATTTGTCAATTTGGGCTTCTTTGCCATTGCTTTTGGTGTTTTAGTTTTGTAGTTATGAAGTCTTTGCCCATGCCATTGTCCTGAGTGGTATTGCCTAGGTTTTCTTCTAGGATTGTTATTGTTTTAGGTCTTACGTTTAAGTCTTTAACCCATTTGGGTTAATTTTTGTATAAGGTGTAAGGAAGGGGTCCAGTTTCAGTTTTCTGCATATGGCTAGCCAGTTTTCCCAGCACCATTTATTAAATGGGGAATCCTTTCCCCATTGCTTATTTTTGTCAGGTTTGTCAAAGATCAGGTGGTTGTGGATGTGTGGCATTATTTCTGAGGCCTCTGTTTTGTTACATTGGTCTATATATCTGTTTTGGTACCAGTACCATCCTTTTAGCATCTCTTGTAGTGCTGGTTTGGTAGTGGCAAAATCCCTCAGCATTTGTTTGTCTGAAAAAGACTTTATCTCTCTCTTATTTAGGAAGCTTAGTTTTGCTGGACTTTGGTTGACAATTATTTTGTTTAAGGAGGCTAAAGATAGGACCTCAATTCCTTCTGGCTTGTATGGTACCTGCTGAGAAATCTGCTGTTAGTCTAATAGGTGTCCCTTTATAGGTTAGCTGATGCTTTTGTCTCACAGTTCTGAAAATTCTTTCCTTTGTGTTGATTTTAGGTAGCATAATGACTGTTTGCCTTAGTGATTATCTTTTGCAATTAATTTCCTAGGAGTTCTTTGAGCTTCTTATATTTGGATATCTAGATCTCTAGAAAGGTCAGGGAAGTTTTCCTCAATTTTTCCCTCAAATAAGTGTTTCAAACTTTTGGACTTCTCCCTCAAACACTAATTATTTTTAGGTTTTACCATTTTAAATAAGCTTATATTTCTTGGAAACTTCTGTTGTTATATTATGGTATGTTTTTGATAGTAAACATGATGTTAGTAAATATGATGTTCATTTTTTATTGTTCTTTCTCTGATTGGGTTAATTTGAAAGCCTTGTCTTTAAGCTCTGAAATTCTTTCTCCTACTTGTTCTAGCCTACTGTTGAAACTTTTCAATGCAATTTGTATTTACCTAAGTGTGTTTTTCATTTCCAGAAGTTCCGATTGTTTTTTTCTTTATGGTATCTATCTTTCTAAATAATTTTTGCACTCATATCCTGGATTTGTTTTTTATTTTTTTTCAGTTGGTTTTCACTTTTCTCTGGTATCTCCTTGAGTAGATTAATACTCAACCTTCTGAATTCTTTATCTTGCATTTCAAATATTTTATCTTGTTTTGGATTCATTGCTGGAGAGCTAGTGTGATCTTTTGAGGGGGCATAGAACCCTGTTTTAGTGTTATAGAATTCTGTTGTGTCATATTACCAGAATTACTTTTCCGATTCCTTCTCATTGAGTAGACTATTTTTTCAAATTTTTCTTGAATTTATTTTTGATTGGACTGTACTTATTTATTTATTTTTTCCCTCTTAACGATCTAATTATTATAGTTTATTATAGCCTAATTTGATTCTTAATGCTTTTAGGTGTGAAGAATCTGTATAAGTTTCTCATACAGTTTCTCATAAACAGACTCTGTGTGCTAGTATCCCAGATGCTGGTTGTAGTAGTTATGTATTTGGTGTGCGGGTGAGTTCACTGTCTCCTATGGGGTTGGAATGGCAGGGATCTCTTGAAACTTATCTCATTGTGTACACTTTATTTATTTGTTCAAATTTTCCGCAGTATTTTATTTATTGAGTTGATGATTCAGGCTTTAGGCCAATAAGGGAGGTATCCCTGGGTAGGCACTCACTGTAGCTAGAGCAGGTGGTTAGATGTAATACCTAATGGTGAGCAGAGGTCCTAGCCTTGAAGAAGGTGGCTGGGGTAGCTCTCAATTAGATGTGCTGAGGTTTTATCAGGGTGGAAGATGGGAGCTTCCTCAGCTCCCTTCCAGGGCCAGCAGGAAATCTGTCCACCACACAGCCTCACTTCTGTCCCAATGTTCCAGCTATTCATATTAGACAAGTACCTCTTTTCATTTGCAGGAATGTTAGTGAGGATTTGTAACTGCCTCTCATGCAGGCTGAATCTGAAGAGTGCTCCTCCTGTGAGGCTGCAATGTCACTGAATTGTTCCAGGAAGACTGTCTATAGGTGCATCCATCCTGTGTTCCCATGGGAGAAGCCCCAGCTGTGTTTGCAGTTGTGTATCAGGGGAACAAAGACTCCTTCTCCAAGACTCTTCATGATCACAAGGTGCCTGCCTATTGGGGTGGAAGTGCAAACTTTCTCTACTGCACCCAGCACTGTAATTGTGTTTCTGCTGAAAGAAACCTCCTATCACTGGAAAAATCTGAGACTTATGATTTGCCATTCAGATTCTTTTGTCCCACAGGGTGTCCTTTTGATATAGTGTCCTCCTCCTTCCCTTAGGAATAGGACTTCCTGAAAGCTAGACTGCAGTGATTGTTATGGCTCTTCTGGGTCTAGCCACCCAGTGGGACTACCAGACTCGGTTCTGGTTCTGAGGAATGTCTGTAAGAGATCCATTGATGTGACCTGTCTTCAAGTCTCACAACAGTGGATCCTAGCACCTGCTCTTATGGAGGTGGCAGGAGAGGGACATAGACTGAGATTCCTTGGTTGTAGATAGGCTTACTGTGCTGCTTATTCTAGTATTGAACCTCTCCTGTGGATGGACTCAGGACCTCTGGTTAGCCATTGTGTCAGGCAGTGGTGATAACCGATATCACGCAGCCATTTTTCTCCTTCCAGGGTACAGTCTTATTCTACCTAGAGGTGCTGTAATGGCCTGTGTTGGCTGGCCTCCAGCCAGGCAGTGGTGTTTGCAGAAGAGCACCAGCAGCAGTAGCAGTAGTGGGATTTGAGCTTGGCTTAAGTTTCCCAGGAGAAGTATTCTGGTTTTTCAGAGAATAGGCAGGGTCATAAAGCTCCCAAAAGTTTATGTCCTTTGTGTTAAGCTACCAGGGCAGTGGAGAAATATTACCAGGTGGGGGCAGAGTTAAGTGGGTCTAAGCTCAGACTATCCTTGGGCGGGGCAGGCCGCAGCCCCTGTGGTAGACAGGCTGGTTCTCAGGCTGCTGGAGTAATGTTCCAGAGAGGAGTATAACTGCCACTGATGCTTAGAAGAGTTTGCAAAGGGAGTGGGGAGTAGTGGGAAGCAGCAAGCCTCACTCAGCCCCCACACAGTCAGTGAGGCCAGTTTCACTCCCACAGTGCTCTGCTAAAAGCTCTGGGTTTAGATCCAGGCAGCCTGAGCACAGAACTCAGATTGCCCTGGCCATAAGCTTCCCTGCAGAGAAAGCAAGCACGGCTCTCAGGCCATGTCCCTCCTTGTCTGCTGCAAGGCTGGATGCCCAGCTCCTATGCTCCTGTCTACAACATACTTCCCACTCTTTCCCAGGTTCTGTTCAAGGGAGTTTTTCACCACTTGAGATTATATCACAAAATCCAGTTGGGGGCATCTTTCACCCTGGGACCTCTCCTGGAGCTCATTGGCTGACTTCCCCGAGGGCGCTTGTGAAATACAGTCAGAGACGGCTTCCCTTGGTCCACTCTGGAGACTGGGAATGCCTATGAGGTACTTCCTACTGCTGCTGCTGCTTTTATATTTCATGCCACTCCCTAAATCCATTCCAGCTCTTGGTAGAATTAACGGTTTCTTAAACCATGGCCTGGATTTTCAGATTCCCTGGTAGGGATGTGTGCTTGGAGGTCGGCTTTCCCTCTCTCACACTCTGGATACTTACGGTTTTTCACCTGTCTCACAAAGCAGGCTGCAGTCTGCTACTTCTTCCAAAGAGTCTGTGGATTCTTCTGGTTTTCCTCTTAAGCTCCTGTGGTGGTTCTTAGGGGGAAAAATATCTCTACCCACTATTCTGTTCTTCCAAGTGTGAGAGGCACACTAACACTGCCTTCTATCTGCCATCTCAGAAAAGAAAAACAATCTTTATTCATTAAGCTAAGATTTTTCCTGAGCAACATCACAAAATTTTCTCCAGCTACAGTGGCCTGAAATAATACTGTATTATGGCATTAGTCACAATTTTAAAGGGATTACATTGGATAACCAGGAATAGCGGCAACAAATGCAAAAGCTTTTCAAAAAGACAGTCAAGCCTGGAACTCTCTGGCCTGTAAAACACTCTTTTGTCTAAACTCCTTCTCTGTTCATGAGGATGGAATGGGTTACCTGGTTGTCTTTGTTTTCCCCCCTTGGATACACAAACATTGGTTATAATATTTTGTAGCTATGTAGACAAAGAAGATGGTAGTTACTGTCACTTTCACCTTTATTAGGTCCTCAAAAGAGATTAAAAGAATGACACCAGTTAGTACTAACATAAATTATTTAAAACTTTCCAGTGCTTTCCATCATTGACAAAGATCTGACTTTATGGAAGAGGCCAAATTAACCTTTAAAATTGGCATTCTGAATCCTTAATCATAACTAATTCACACCACTAACATCGTGTTTACTATCAAGAACATGCCATAATGTAACAACAGAAGTAAGGAATATATTTTAAAAATTAAATAGTTCAGTTTTTTCTTTTATTGATTATCCTACTTTTGACTGTTAAAAATCAGAAATGCAAAAGCAGATAGAAGTTTAACTGACATAATGGTAGGATCATACCTCATATGCAACTCAGTTTTCTAAGGTTTTACTGAAGATGTTTATAACTCAAACAGTTACCAGTAAACCTGTAGGACTATTTCACTAACTTGATAAACCTATGCACAGTATTTCAAAAAAGAGCTAGAGGTTTTCTTGGTGGTTTAGTCACTTCAGAAAGAGGGGAGAAGTTTGGGTTTGGGATCAGAAAGCCACCTGGTGGAATTCCTTACAATCATTGGTCCCCAAACTAAAAGGATAATAATTTCAGAACATAATATAATAAAATGGATTTCCATATATCTGAAAATGGTTTTAGTGCAGTGGACATTTCTATTGTTTGAAAATATGATTTCATTAATTCTAATGATTTCTAAAATTACATTTTCTGGAAAATATAGCATTTGAATTGCCTGGATTCAAAGGGAGAAAAAGAGTTTTCAAATTTGTTCATTGAAGAAAGGCTATCAAAATATTCATTGTATGCTTATGAGTATTATGGCCTCAAGCTCATCTATTTTGTTCAGTTCTTAAGCTGGAATCTCAGCTAAATGTGTGAAATCATTTGACTATATCTGAGTTTCATGCACTGATGCTTACGTTCTTTTATAGTACAAAAAGGTTTTGAGACATGGAAAGGATTAGTAAAGCCAGTTATGTTTAAATTAAATATGGTTTATAGCTTGGTAATGTGTATATATCCATGCTCTTTAGAAACAAAGAGGAAGCTCAAAAAGTGCATCTTGAATCAAACGAAACAATTTTACAGCTGAATTAGAAATTTCCTACCTCTAAATATATATAGCTATTATATCCAAGATGTTTTATTTTTAGAGTTCCAAAGTAATATTTTGCACAATCCCTGGGAGTTTGAGTCAAAATAGCACAGTGGAGTTTCATCTGGCCAGCAAATGGTCATAGTAGTTATAATCAGAGCTAACAGCCCTCTTGAGTTTGAACTGTCCCCAATATGTTTCAGTTGTTGTCATTTTAAACGTGGGGTGAATCTTTACGTTGATACGTACATATATGAGCATATTTCTTATGAACCAGGGTTTTGGCAAGATGTGAGAAAAAAGGAGAAGAGAGGGATGTGAAAAATAACTAAGGAGTAAACAAAAAATAAATATATAATATCTTTATCCTTTCAAAATGCGTGAGCGTACACAAATTCATGCAAATACACTTATGCACACACTCATATATACACATACATACATTGATTTTTTGATACTTTTCTAAAGAAAAGTATGGGGGGAAAAACAAAAAATGAAAAGCATGATTTACAGCAAATACTCCTATTTTCTCCTTGAAATTCAACTTCTTACTCGTTTGTGCTTCCTTAACCCACTCATGTTTTCCCCTCTACCATGTAAACTTCTCAATTCACTGGGAGAAATTACTTTACAACCCTAAATTTGTTGAACATTCTCTCTATACCCTAACAGTTTTGTTCCCATAATAGAAACCTCTTAAAGCATGACAGGAAAGCTCATCATATCATGCATAATTTCATAGTCAGCCAGATATTTAAATTGGAAGAGAAAATATGAGTTATTTCACATTATCCAAACCTACCCTTGCCAAGTGGTAAGACATTATAGTACAAAATAATACCACTTTTAATAGCATCAATTTTTTGAGGATGACCTGTGTCAGGCATTACATTATTACTCACCACTACGTTATTAGAAATGTATAATTATTGACATTTTACAGACAAGAAAACCAACACTTAGGAGGCTAATTACATGATTCTGACCCTGATCCAAATTCTAACCCTGATGCCAGGATAAAGAAGTCCATATGGAATTGAGATTTGAATTTTATTGTGTTTTACTCCAAATCCCTAACTTTCCCCACTACTGCCTGTCCTACATTTTCATGCATCGTCTACTATTTTAATTACATGGCAGGTATACATTTATGAAGAGAAGAGCAACAGTACATTTATGAGAGAATAACAACATTTAGGAAATAAGACACAGAAATCCAATTACAGAACATTTTACTGCGTGGAAAATATAAAGAGAACATGCGTATCTGAATTTTCTGGGCTCACTGAGATGAAGTCTAACAATAACTCAAATATTTACACCAGAGTCATTTCACACTTTTTCTATCTCCCAGTTACCAGGTCATTTATACTTTCCCACAAACAAGGAATAAGAATGTTGTTAATTGGCCAGGCACTGGTGACTGATGCTAAATGCTATGAAATCTACTTTATGCCTGATCTCAATAATGTGTCAAGATACAGAAAAGCTGAAGGTTCTTTTGTGTGTGTATGTGTGTGTGTGTGTATGTGTATGTATAGGTCCAAATTTATTAAGTTAATTTAAGTGTATACAGTTTATCGTATGTCAATTATACTCCAATAAAGCAGTTTTGGAAAAGTTTAGAAGCATAAAAGGTGTGCTTCATGGAGAAAAGAAGCAACTAAAATATTGGCAAAAACAAAATTGGCCATTATACAACCAAAATGACAAAAGTAACAGGCTAACTTACTTGAGGGAGCTGAAAAAAGCAGGAAGCTGGATCCTGTGGAGAATACTGAACAGATACACCAACTCTGGACCTATTAACTCCCGACGTCTTCTAGTGGAGGAAAATACATGACTAATAACTAATTAGTTAAGAAATTTTAAATTGGGTTCTCTGTTATACGCAGCTGCATGCAATACAGACTGATAAAAATGTTAAGTTATTATGGATAGAACTCAGCTGAGAAATGTCAAGACAGAATCAATTTGCTTCAGAAATATGGGCTGATAAAAACAAATTGGAAAAATTAGCATAGCAGTACAAGGGAAAGACAAATGATACCAGGAACCAAAGAGGATTAATAGTTATTTTAAGATAGTTGGGTCCCCTAAAAATCCTAGATATTTGGGTTCAATGGGTGATGAATGGATAGCATGGAGCTAAAACCAGAAAAGTTACAACCAGGAAGGATACAGAAGAGAAGGAGATGTCCATAAGCATGAATAATGGCACTCATGTGTTACCCATAGGTGATCTGATGATCATGGCAAAATGCAAGGTACTTTGGTCATCAAAGCAAATATAGGAACCCAAATCTAGTCATCAAGACAAAGTTCTGCATAAGAGCTTACCTTAAAAGAATCACCAATTCTTAGCAAACTGGTTAAACAATATTAAGGAAATGAACAGAGTGCAAGAATTGGAAAAGGCCTAGTAAGAAACAAATACCAGAATACCAGTCCAGGTAAATGTTAGGAATTCAAAGTGACAAGACCGGAGCTAACAGTATCAAGGGAAACAAGATAAGAGCTGGGCCAAGAAAGCATCATTTTCATAGCAGAATGCAGCCAAAATATTTATTAATTTTGAATAAAAGCTGAGTGAGATGATACATGCAGAAATGAAGGCAAACAAATTGCTTAACACAAAATTCTGATAATGATAATTCTGATATGATAAAAGGAAATAATTAGCTATGTAATTATTTCAGTTGCTTTTTGTACAGGAATAGTAACTTAAAACAATGCAGATATATAATGAGCATTTTTAAAAAGTTGCTAATACCCTCATCTTTACAGCAGGATTTAATCAATTAATAATATGTATTATTATTTGTATAATATTATTATACAAATTATTATTAGTAGTATAATAGTATGAATGTATTATTTATTCCAATTTATCTGTGAAAATTTGGCAAAAATAATTTGAGACTTTTGTTTCACCCATTTTAAAAAATATGGTATAACTGAATCCATGAGAAATTAATTTATATTAAAGACCAAGTAACCTAACACAAGTATCCAAGTTACAACCATAACTTTAATTATCTGGACACACAGAATAAGCCATCTTATTCAGTGGGATCAAGATTAATCTGTTGGCTATTTTAAAAAATAGTCAGTTCATGGGAGATTTCATAAAATAAAGTTTGCAATATTGTCAGGTTATTCTCAGTCAATAAATGACTTAAATGCTTAATGTAAAATTTTGAATTTTAAGTTAATAAATAGATGTCATTCCTCTAAGGCTCAGTTTTATGATTTTTTTCTCACAAGTTTCACACCAACTAAGAAATGCTTTACTGATAATCTTTTGACATAGGGCCAATGTCTTTTCTTTGAACATGTGTGGGCTAACTGAAGTAACCTGTTACCTTTCCTTAATTAGCCACATCCATGATGAGCTATCTCCAATTGATTTCAAATTTTGCTTTCTTTAAAATGGAATAAAGACCTAACCTAAAAACCACTTGAGAAGCAATCTAACTGCAAAGTCTTTTTTTAGTTTAATGATTTTTCCACCCACACTTAATAGCATTTTAAAAAGCAACTCACCCTCATCAAGTTATTCCAAAGTATTCAGCAAAGTTTTAAGAGAAACAATTTCCTTTTTATTTATTTTGTACAGGTTTATATAAAATGTGTTTAAATTATATAATTGCAAAACGTGTGCAACTGACCTAAATGGCTTTGGAAAAAAAACACAATTAACCCTAAGTCTAGTGTACAGAGAGTATGTCTTTGGGGCCATGCAGCAATGTTCAACAATCTTCCTGGGTTTGAGGAATTTCCAACATTATGAGTTTAGTCTTCCCTGAAGTAGCAGCTAGAAATTTTCTTGGTCAACCTGTCTTGCTTATAAGATGTGGGCACATTAGGGAGGAGATAAATGACCTAGATTTGCTTTCTGTTCAGAAGTGGTAGCTACAGGAATTGATTTTTTAGTGGGAGTGGTGGTGAAGCTTTCCAGCATCTAAGCAGCAGAGACAGAGGTTCTGAAATTAGGTTGTCAGTTACTAACTTTGACTTTCAATAGCTCGAAGATGCCTGACTGCATAAACTCCAAGCAACTGTTGAACTGTTTACGCCATATCCTTTCCCATGAAACAAGGATCCCTAGGACAAAAGGGAAGTGCCAACCTGAAGCATGTGCTTCTAAAATGTATGTGGCAACTTAGAACCCCAACATTTCTTGGCTAATGGACTTTTTTGTTGGGCCTATTTAAGTTTCTTGTTGGGTCAGTCCTCCCAAAGACAGACTGCACCACAGATATATGTATCTCTAGGTCACAGAGACTTAAGGTGTAGATAATGTTTATAAGGCCCTACTTAGGTAAAATGGAGTCAAATGTAGGAAGAGAGTGACGGTCATGTTCAGAATTGTGCATTTTGCTCCAGCCCCTAACAAATGTTAGGGCAATACTGCCTTAAAGCCGGCTATTCTAGCCTTCCAAGAGGTGCTGTGAGCTATCTGGTATTTTGGATAAATAATTTTTCTGCTTAAACTGAGGCAGATAAGTAGTCAAGGAAGTGATCATGTCCTCAGCACACAGCAACCATGGTGAGCATACAATCAACACAATAAGCCTTAGCATTCACATAGTTGGGCTCATTCAAGCAAAGCTATCTTCAGTAGGGAATTTCCCCTGTAGACAGCATGTGCACTTTGATTTTACCTGTCCTTAAAGTAACCCTTTGCTCATTATAATAGTAAAAAACACACCCTCAGATGTTTTTTTAATTAGATTTAAGATGCTAATGAGACCTGCGATATATGAACAAGCATGTACAGCTACTGTGCAAGTGCACCCAAAGGAACACGCAGAACATGCTTACTAGCAACACCTCTTTCCACCTCCTTAAGAATAATCACGTAAGACTCCTAAAAAGGGAGTCTCCCTAGTGCCAGTCTTTGCTGTCTCATCCTTATGAGCAGCTGCCCTGAATTCTCTCTTAGGGCATGCTGTCTATTCTGCACTTAACTTTCAAAACATTCTTTTCTTTTTGCAACAGATTACTCTATGTTACATCTCCTTTGCTCTCGTTTAAATTCTTTTAAACTAAGAAGACAATAATTGAGGTCTCACATCAGCAACCAAGAAAACTAGCTGCTTCAGTATAGGAAACTAACAACCCTGACTGACTGTTGTAAGCCTGTAAGCAACAAATAAGGGTGAAGCCTGCAGGTTTACTAGTGGGCTAATTCTTTGTTGTGAATGTTCAGTTTCTGAAACATGGTCCATTTGTTTTCAAGGTCAAAAGAGAGACAAAACAAACCAGTGGGTAAATTATGTGATGGTTGGTCAAGAGAGCTTCTACTCTATTTCTTATGACCAAATGTTTGGACTTTAGTTGTAATTTATGTCCAAGGGTGAACCAGAGAGATAGATGGAGATGCTACAGTACTTTTGTAGGCAGATTTGTAGAATGAGAAGAGAAATTGTTGGACTAAAATATTAAATGATAATATTCTCTGTCATTCTGTCTAGTAGGCTCCAAAATAACTTCAAATCATGTAACAAAAACTAGCATCCTGGAGTTTTATTCTAAAAGATTGGTTCATTATAAAAGACAAAAAATTTACATAATTGGACAATAACAAGTGCAAGATAAATAGTAACAATACCAACATAGTAGCTATTGCATTTACTATTGTCAACATATAATAAATAAATATTATTCTAGATTTTCTAAAAGTCCAAGTCGATAGCAAGAAAAAAGAGCTTTAACATGTCATTTTAAAGCACACTAAAATTTCTTAATTAGGGCTGGCGTAAGACATTTCCTCCTTTTGCTAATCAAGCAAACACATGAATTTTTTTCTTATTTCTTTTTTTTTCTTTTTTTCTGGATATAGTGTAAGAATTCTCAATAATTAAATTAATGGGAATGTATTTTTATTATAACTTAATTTCAGTTAAAGATTGCATGTGACAAATAATGAATCACTTGTATTTAATAAAATTTGTAATTTTTCTGCTGAAATTTATGAATTATGATTTTACAAAAAAATTCTCTGTCATACACACTATTACTGAATTATGTCTAGGTATTGAAATATAAGTGAATTAAAAGTCTACATTAGTCAAATTTACTCTCAGTCCTTTGAGCCCAAACGTTTTTTGACATACTTAAAATTGATAACAATTAAAAATATTGGACATTTTTAAAGGCATTAGTGTCTGCAGAAAAAAATGCATTGAGGTACATTTCCACATTAATAAAGCTGGAAATAGCATGTTATGAGCAGGAAATTTACTTACTGTGCTGCATCTCCAATAGACCTGTACTGTCTAAATTTCTAGTAATGCACTTTAGTAACAGTAACAATTTAATGGATATTAAACAAAAATCTATGCAGAATAGAGATCTGTTTTAACTGAGATAGGCATGCAAGCCTGTAAATGAGTTTCCTATATTGGAAGCTATTTTCTAACTCAGGCATGTAAGCATAATTATTTTTATTTCTAAACAGTTTTCAAACTGAACATAGATAAGCCTAAGATTTTCTGTACTTAATTTTTTGGAAAGTTGTAAAGATGGCAAAAGATTCAGGTATTTAACATTATTTTTATTTTCTTCAGTGGAAAACAATGACCTCCAAACAAGGCATGGCTATTTACTTTCTAATATTGTTTAGCTAGCTTTTTCTGTTCACCAGTCTTACTAAAGCCATTAATTATCTATGTTAACACAGATTTAATGCAAATAATAAAAATACTATCATTAACTTCAGGTAATATCAACTCATAGTTTATAACTTTACATAGAAAAGAATGAAAACACCATACATGTGCTACCTCCCAGTGGTTATTGATAGGAACTGCTCTATTAATTGCAAAATAGAGATTGAAGCTGGTCATTTTTATTTTGTATTCTTGAAAATAGTTATTCAGAAGTAAATGTTTTAAAAAGTCCTAAGGTGGATTGTAGTTGATATAATAAACTTTTCTGGGCAGGGGAATCGAGATAATGGGACCAGAATAATTTTTGAAGTAAACTGATATTTATAGTCCAGATAACAGTGTACTTCTCTAAATGTATTATAATGAATGTTTTATCTTTATTATAGCATTGAGGTTTTGTTAATAAATTTTTGTAATAAATCTTTGTTTCCAGTACACAAATACTTATAAAATTTTTATAACGTCCAATATTATTAAGTAGATCATGCTAGGAAAGAGAAAATGGAAAAAAAAAAAAGACAAAAGAAAAGACCTGAAACATTTACAAGAAATAGAAGAAATAGGCCAGGTTCAGTGGCTCACGCCTGTAATCCCAGCACTTTGGGAGGCCGAGGTGGGTGAATCACCTGAGGTCTGGAGTTCAAGACCAGCCTGACCAATATGGTGAAACCCCATCTCTACTAAAAATACAAAAAATTAGCCGGCTGTGGTGGTGGGCACCTGTAATCCCAGCTACTCGGGAGGCTGAGGCAGGAGAATCACTTGAACCTAGGAGGCAGAGGTTGCAGAGAGCCAAGATTGTGCCATTGCACACCAGCCTGGGTGACAAGGGCAAAACTCAGTCTCAAAAAAAAGACAAAAAAAACTTCCCTGATATTTTATTGAAAAAAAACCACAAACAATTTCTCCCCTTTTTAAGCCCTTCCTTTATCTATTTTAAAGATTATGCAATAAATTTTTGGAAAGCTGCTTTGTTTCTTATTATTATGAAAATATCAATGGCTATGAATAAACATTAAGACATAACCTTGTGTTAGTAAAGACTTGAAACTCTGACAAGATCCATATCTGTAGACAAGGAAGATGGCTAGAAATATGCATACACATATACATGTACTCACAGAGACATACAAACTCACAAATACATATGGGCAACATCACAAAAGGATGAGAATCCTTTATCAAACTGAGTTCCAACTTGAAAATATGACCAAGGTTATTGAAATAAGCCTGCATCCTAAATTCACCTATAGAGTAACTCTTCCAGAAAGCTATTCTACCTCTACCCCCAATCCTCTCCATTACATTGAGCTGGATCTCTTCATGCCACCCTAATGCTATCTGACTTTGAATTTACTCTTCTGATTTGAGCTATATATCAGTCATCTGTTCTGATTCATAGGATAGTAATTTCTCAATCCCTCCTAAGAGTTTAGCTTAAATTCTTTCAGGTCTTCCCTTCACTAACACTTAAACCAGTTTCTTGCTGTAACTCATTTTTATCACATTTTGATCCTGTCTAAATTGTGTTTCTCAAATTTTTTTACGCAAAAGAATCACCTGGGCTGCTTATTTTATAATGTAATTTCCTGGTTGCTACCTTTTTCCCTCCACCCTCTGGAGATTCCCAGAGGAGTTAGGTCTGAGGAGGGGCCCAAAATTCTGGATTTTAATAAAACTAAAACATGGTTCTTGCAAGTTTGATAAATATTTGCCTATCAATGACCTATCTAGATCCAACTATATTCTAGCACCCTGTGATTCAGTTACAGTTTCTATAATATTTTTATCTTTCCCCGCACACAAATAAAGCTACCAAAAACTAAGACTGATCTATAGAGGTAGAAAATTGGATTGAACTCATAAAATAAGAGTGTCTTTGCCCACTAGGGGTTATTTTATACATGAGTCTTTATGCTTCTGAGACCTACCATGCAACATATCAATCTGCAGATTTGGAACCTCCCAATGTTTTAGTTTAGTTAAGTCCCCAGGCAAGAGAATATCTTAAGAACATTCTTATTCAAACAGCTTGTAGCTCTGTAAGAAATTCTATTTACTTATTCAAAGTAATTACCTTATGAATTCCTATTGTCTATTTTAGCCTGGGTTCATGGCTTATTGTTCTCTTAGCCTTTATCTTGACCATCTTTTTCCTTCTTCTCGACACCCAAAATTTGATCAATCGCCTGCCAAGACTTATACTATCTCATTGTTCTCTGTCTTAATTGATCCCACTGGAGTGGTGCACTTATTCTACAATGATTGCTATTTCTCTACTGTATAGATGAATTCCAAGTCCTGGTCTATGTCAGTTATCCCAGCTCAGTGGTTGCCAAAGTTTTAGTTTGCCATCAAATATTTCTATCATAAATAATCACGACCTTTGCCTTCTAGTCCCTTCTGCTCCTCCACCCATATAGGGAAATAGTTCTAGAAATTCAAAAAAGAGGCTCTGATTGCCTCCTGTATCCTTTAACCCCAATCATTACTCTCTTAAATGATATGCCACCAATTATTTGATAAGCCTTTTTCATGGAATCTTATGTGATTCTACTTAATCCCACACAGGGAATCAGACTATTAGAATCCCTGAATCAATATTTTCCCAACCTGAAGAACTTTCTGTAATTCAAACTAAAATATCAGGGTCTTCAACAGTGTTTGTTAAATAACTCAAGGAATACTATTTTAGTTAATGTTGCTATAAAAAAACCCCTGAAACTGGATAATTTATAAAGAACAAACATTTATATCTCACAGTTCTAGAGGATGGGAAGTCCAAGATCAAGGCAAAGGCATTGTGAGAGGGCATTCTTGCTGTGCCCTTACATGGCAAAGGCAGAAAGGGGCAAACACACTCCTTCAAGTGCTTTTTATAGCAGCATTAATCCATTTATGAAGGCAAAGCTCTCATTAGCTAAACACCACCCATTAGGCCCCAACTCACAACACGGTTGCATTGGGGATTAAGTCTCCAGAACATTAATTGGGTTGGGGGGATGCACATTGAGACCATAGCAAATACCAAAATCTTTTTTTATGAGTCAGGCGTCAGCCAATGCCAACATGAGAATAGAATTCAATAGGAGTGACCTGTAGGCCAAGAAAAAATTTCCCTAAAATCAACAAAGAAAACAAACCTCTACACTAGTGTTAAAGTCCTTATTGACTAACTATATCAAAATAGTGGCTATGATGAAATTTTAGATCACTAAAAAAAATACTATCTGTGATAATAAGAATTGGAAGTTACAGAATGAAAAATTAGCACGGTCCAGATCATGAAGTAACTCACATGCCAGTTATAAAACTTCAGTTTTATACAGGGAATCTGTAAAAGGTTTTCAGGCAATTGAAGATGTGATGAAAATTGTGTTTTGTACAGATTGCTTTGTGAAAATTGGTCAAAATGGATGATAGTGATAAGTAGAGTCATAAAGACCAGTTTGGGGGCTGCTTTATTAGTCCCAATTAAATATTATCTGAGCTTGAATTTGGGAAGCGGCAGTACATTTGAAGAGGGTATATTGATGAAATATTTAGAAAATGAAATCAATAGTGTTTGACTAAACTATTCCAATTCTAGGTGTACACTTTTTGTGTTTACATGCAATCTTCAAAAGTCATGTATAAAATGAATATGGTAACATTATCAAAAAACTAAAAAACTGGAAACAATCCATGCCGATAAAGCAGATAAATTATAGTGCTTTTATATATATATATATATATATATAGTACTTGTATATAGTACTTTTATATAATTATATATATATAATTAAAGTACTATATATAATACTTTTATATAATATATAGTACTTTTATATATAGTACATATATAGTACTTTTATATAATCCCTACTATGTAGGGATTAAAATTTAGAAAACATTGCTAAAATGCAACAATGTGAGCAAATCTCAAAAACACAATATTCAACAAAAGAAGCTGAATATAAATTGTACATTCTGTATGATTTCATTTATGTCAGGTTTACCAACAAGCAATGTAATCTATGACATTAGAAGTCAGGTTAATGGTTACCTTTGATGAGAAATACGAATGGGAAGGGGCCATGAGGCTGCTTCTGGGCTGCTGGTCATGTGCTGTTTCTAGATATATCAAGGTGTTCGCTATGAAAATTCATCTAAATGCATATTTATGTTTAGCATGCTTTTCCCTACCTAGTTTTACTTCATTAAATATTACATTTAAAAATCAAAATGGCTGAATGATCAATCAGATATGAGGAGAAGATGAGTCATAGAAATTGGGGTTAATCTTGCAACCATGTTTCACCTATTAAGGGTTTTGAGCATCTGTTATGTACAGTATGCATCATAGACATGTATATAAATGCTGTGGAAGTATTCAGCTTTAGAACATTAGAAATTGCCACAGTGGAGGAGATAGTATTTGAATTAAAGATTAGAGGATGGAGTAAGATTGTATCAGGTAGAGATTGCAAAGGATGGCATTCCAAGAAAAAGGAAGATTATAGCATAACAGTGAACATTCAGGACAAGTTTGAATCATAAAGGGGCTTGAATAAAAGGTTTGAACTTTACTTCATAGAAATTAGAGGGATTTAAAATGTTTTTGAATGGACCAGTGTCATGAAACAAGGAGGTATATCATACATGAAATGTTTTAGGAGGGAAATCATTCATTAAATGTTTTGGAAGGATGAGACTAGAGTCAAGAGGATTGGGGATGCTGGTACAACGGTCAAGGTGAAGAACTTTGAATGTGCATGCTGTCTTTATATCAGCAGAAATCAAAAAAGCATTGGGAATGAACATCATTGAAAAGTCGGTGTCCATAGAACTTGACAGGTGATTGGATGTGGAAGTCAAAGGAGATGTGACACAAAAGCCCATGTTAATGCTAGTAATCTTGTTAAGTGAATATGCAGAGATATAGATCCTGAAGTTTTATCAAACAACTATTGACATGAATGTCAGCCATGTGCCTGCTTAAAAATAACTCTCAGATCCTACCTCAGAAATCAGGCTCTCTGAGGGTAAGGTTCAAATATCATACTTATTTAAGTCCTTCCTGTGATTTTTATGAAAACTTAATTTAAAGATTCATGCTCTTATAAGATATACTAAAAGGGAGAGAGTTGGTAAACCTGTTGTGGAAGTTACTAACCTACAAATGAAGTTTAAAATAACAAATTCCAACACTAGTTTTTAGTATAGCACAGGAAGTGCTGAAAATGTATACAGTGGAATTGGAATGACTGAATGCTTTGAATGAGAATATAATAGGACTTCAGTAAATGCATTTCCACTAGCAAAGAACTCTGAGAATAAAAATCTCTTCTTTCTTTAGAGCAGGCAACTGACTTTAATTTGAGCTGCAAATATGCTTTGAGTCCTTTTACATCCTATGCCAACATGAATTATTTGCCAACTGTGAACCCTTATGAAGAGTCTCATTTTATGCAAGAAAAAGAAAGATGGGCAGTTCACTGGACTTGTATCCCTACTACATTTGAGAGAAGAGTTCAGCTTCCCTGGTGAGAAAGTGAACAAACTGTATCCAGGCATGGGGCCAAACTTTGCAATTACAATCATGAAAGAAAAATATCAGCACAACTGCTGGTAAAAGTCTGAGGATTTATTAGAAACTGCCTTAGCTCCTGATTATTGATGGCTTTTAATTTTACGGTGTCCAAGCTAACCTGAAACATTTATTTAAAGCAATTACCTAAATCTCCCAATTAGCCCACTAAACTCTGTCAGATATTAGTAGTTTGCCATGTCTGAAGTAAATATTACAGGATATTTAGGCAATAACTCTTGAGTAAAGAAGTTTGCATAGGTGGTTCTAAAAGCTTTAAAAGGAACATATAAACATTGAAAGTCACCATCCCTGGCAACATAGTGAGACCCTGACTCTATCAAAAAGACCTGTGTACAGTCATAGCAACTCAAGAGGCTAAAGTGGAAGGAGAGCTTGAGCCCAGGAATTCAAGGTTACAGTGAACTATGATCAGGCCACTGCACTCCAGCCTGGAAGACAAAGTGAGACTCTGTCTCAAATAAATAAATAAATAAATAAATAAATAAATAAATAAATAGGAATTTACCTCAGAAATTATCCATAGTACACTTTGTTGTAGTTCTAAAGTGATTCAGATTCTAGAAGTCTCAGATATGGTCTATTGTTTAAAAAAAATCCAGGACTTGATCCCAGGCATCCTTGTTTCTGGAAATATGTGCTTTTCTCTATAGCAAATTGACTCTCTAATGGCAGGAAACTACTTATCTCCTTTCATACCAAGCACTGAAGTTTCTAATAAGTATGTCAAGTCATATAAAGACAAAAACATTTAATGGAACTTTTAGCTAACATTTTTTATAAAGGGATAATCAAAATGCAGCAAAATTTACCTTTCTAAAGTATAAAATCCAATGAATTTGACAAATATATGTGGTTGTATAATCACCATCACAGTCATGTTATATGACATTTCATCACCCAAAAATGTTCCTTTGTACTCCTTTGCAGTCATTTCTCATACACCACCCCTTAATCCCTTGCCACTACTGAGATGATTTTTGTCTCTGATGTTTTGCCTTTCCCAGAATGAAATACAAATGGAATTATCTATGATGTGTGTAGACTTTGTATATGGCTTCTTTAACTTAGCATAATGCTTTTGAGATTCGTCATGTTGCATGCATCATTAGTTGGTTTGTTTTCATTGCTGAATAGTATTCTTTGGACACACCACAGTATTTGTATTCATTCAAAGCTAATGGGCATTTAGATTGTTTTCAGTTTGAAGTGCTTTTGAATGAACCTGCTACAAAGGTTTCTGTAAAGTCTTGTCTGGACCTTAGTTTTCAGTTCCCTTCAATAAATGTATAAAAGTGGAATTGCTGTATAATAAAATAAGTGTATGCTTAATATTTTTTAAAAACTGCTATCAGATCTAAGAGTAATATTACCCAACTTATAATATAATAAATCAGCACATTACTGTTTCATAGACATTGATAGAGGACTGAGGTCTCTGCGTCAGACAAAGAACTTTATTCACAGCAAGCAGCATGAGCGTCTGCATATTCATACCACTTTTCCTTGCACCTTAGTAGAGTTATGAAGAACTTAGGAGGATTCCTACATAGGAGGTGGGTTAAAATACAGAAGAACATTGCAGTTGAGGAATCCATCTCCATTATAGCAAGCAGTAAGTAGGTCTGTTCTTTATCCCGGAAAATATGTTACCTCATTTCTCAGGGTTGCTCACTGTACACACAAGACATGAACAGTGAACTATTAAAAAAATGTAAAGAGTGGTCAGGACTTTGCATTTCTGGCATACTCAGCAAGAACGTGCAAAGAGCCTATGGTAGATTTCATCATCCAACAATGGCCAAACTAGTCTCAAAAATTACTTTAATTTCTTACATCCTACCATTGGTATATGAGGCTCCAATTGCTCTGTATCCATGTTGAGACTTATTTTTATTGTACTTTTCCATTTTACCAATCTAGTGGGATTCTAGTGGTATCTCATTGTGGTTTTACTTAATGACCAAAGATGGTGAGCTTGTTATCATGTGCTTATTTGACATCCATATGTCTTATTTGTTGGAGTGTCTGCTTATTTACTTGGCACATTTTTATTGGGTTGTTTTCTTTATATTCAATTATAAAAGTTCTTCAGGTAATCTGGATACAAGTCCTTTGTAACACATGTGTTTTAAAATATTTTATCCCTATTTGTGACTTATTTCTTTTCTTAATCCATTTGAAAGAACTTAAGATTTTAATTTGAGGAAATTCAATTCATCAATTTTTTTTTATTGTTTGAGGTTTTTCTGTCTTATGAAAAAAAGCTTTGTCTTACCCAATACAACACAGACTTATTCATTGCTTCTGTATGGCTTTACAATATTAGCTCGTATACCTATGATCTTTTTTGAGTTAATTTTTACATACTCTTATAAAGTAAGGGTTAATATTAACTTTTGTATATATGAATATCTAATGGTTCCACTGCAATTTGTTGGAAAGACTATCCTTTTCACCACAGTAAGGAAAAATGCAAGTGGGTCTCAAGATGGGTAGGAATGGAGAATTTGTGTGAAAGTTGTGGGGGAAAATTAGACTATTTCATCTCACCTCCCTTTCTCAGACAAGATTCATGATTTCCCATCAAATTATCTTGGCAGCTTTGCTTTCCATACAAGTGTAGTTCTATTTCTATGTCTTGTTAGGCCAATAATACATAGTCTTGACTACAGGTAGACTAAGTCCTTCACAGTAATTTCTCTCTTTTTACATACATTTAATTTTATAATTAGTTTGTCAATTTCTGACACACAAAAAAAGAAAGAAACACATAGGTTTTGGGGTTTGCAATAAATCTGTAGGTAAGTTTGGGGAAATTGACATCTTAAAAACATTGAGCGCATCATGATCTCCTTATTTACTTAGGATTCTGTTAATTTTCTCAGAGATCTTTTTGTTTATTAAAGTTCAAATTTTATATATCTCTTATTAGATTTATTCCTAAGTATTTTGTATATATTCATTATTTTTTAAATGGTATGGATTTAATTCAATTTCCAATTGATTGCTGGTTATATGTCTATATATATAATATATAATATACTATATTTAATATATTATAAATACATATAACCAGCAATTTCATAATATATATCATATATAATATATACTACATGTACTATAGTATATTATATACTACATGTACTATAGTATATTATATACTACATGTACTATAGTATATAATATACTATACATACCATAGTATATTATATACTATATGTGCTATAGTATATTACATAGTATATGTGCTATAGTATATTACATAGTATATGTGCTATAGTATATTACATAGTATATGTGCTATAGTATATTACATACTATATGTGCTATAGTATATTACATACTATATGTGCTATAGTATATTATATACTATATGTGCTGTAGTATATTATATACTATATGTGCTGCAGTATATTATATACTATATGTGCTGCAGTATATTATATACTATATGTGCTATAGTATATGTAATATAGTATATTATGCACAATATGTAATATAGTATATGTACTACAGTATATTATATACTATACGTAATATAGTATACGTACTATAGTACATTATGCACTATATGTAATATAGTATATGTGCTATAGTATATTATATACCGTATGTAATATAATACATGTACTATAGTATATGATATAATATATGTACTATAGGATATGATATACTATATGTACTATAGGATATGATACACTATATGCACTATAGGATATCATAAACTATATTTACTATAGGATATGATATATTATAAGTACTATAGGATATGATATACTATATGTAATATAGTATATGTAATACGGTATATTATATGGTACATGTAATACAGTATATTGTATGGTACATGTAATATAGTATATTGTATGGTACATGTAATAGAGTATATTGTAAGGTACATGTAATATAGTATATTGTATGGTACATGTAATAATAGAGTATATTGTATGGTAAATGTAATAGAGTATATTGTATGGTATATGTAATATAGTATATTGTATGGTATATGTAGTATGGTATATTGTATGGTATATGTAATATAGTATATTGTATGGTATAAGTAATATAGTATATCATATACTATATGTCATATAGTATATGATATACTATATGTCATATAGTGTATTATATACCATATGTCATATAGTATATAATATAGTATATGTAATAGAGTATATTATATACTATATGTCATATAGTATATAATATCGTATATGCAATATACTATATGTAATATAGTATATTATATACTATATGTAATATAGTATGCGTAATGTATATTATATACTATATGTAATATAGTATGTGTAATATAGTATATTATATACTATATGTAATATAGCATGCGTAATATAGTATATTATACACTATATGTCATATAGCATGTTTAATATAGTATATTATCTACTATATGTCATATAGCATGTGTAATGTAGTATATTATCTACTATATGTCATATAGTATGTGTAATATAGTATCTTATCTACTATATGTCATATAGTATGTGTAATATAGTATATTATCTACTATATGTCATATAGTATGTGTAATATAGTATATTATCTATTATATGTCATATAGTATGTGTAATATGGTGTATTATCTACTATATGTCATACAGTATGTGTAATATAGTATATTATCTACTATATGTAATATAGTAGATAATATACTACATGTAATATAGTATATGTCATATACCATAAGTAATATAGTAGATGTAATATACCATATGTAATATAGTATATGTAATATAGTATATTATATACCATATGTAATATAGTATATAACATACTATATGAAATATAGTATGTTATATACTATGTGTAATATAGCGTGTTATGTACTATGTGTAATATAGCATGTTATGTACTATGTGTAATATAGCGTGTTATGTACTATGTGTAATATAGCATGTTATGTACTATGTGTAATATAGTGTGTTATATACTATATTACATATAGTATATAATATAGTATATTATATACATGTATATAGTGTGTAATATAGTATATTATATACATGTATATAGTGTATAATATAGTATATTATATACATGTATATAGTGTATAATATAGTATATTATATACTATATGTCTATAGTGTATAATATAGTATATTATATACTATATGTATATAGAGTATAATATAGTATATTATATACTATATGTATATAGTGTATAATATACCAAATATATATTATACATATATGTTATACCTATATATTCTACATATATATTATACATATATGTTATATATGTGTATACATATTATACAAATATTGTACATATATGTTATATATTATGCATATATGTTATACATATGTTATACATATATGTTATACATAGATTATACATATATGTTATACATATATTATACATATATGCTACACATATATGTAGATACATATATGCTACACATATATGTAGATACATATATGCTACACATATATGTAGATACATATATGCTACACATATATGTAGATACATATATGCTACACATATATGTAGATACATATATGCTACACATATATGTAGATACATATACGCTTATACATATATGTATATACATATACGCTTATACATATATGTATATACATATACGCTTATACATATATGTATATACATATATGTTATACATATATCATATGTATATACATATTATACATATATGATACATATATATTTTATATGTATATACATATTACATATATGTTATATATATGTTATACACATATGTTATACATATATTATACACATATGTTATACATATATTAGACATATACATATATAATATAGTATATGTAATATAGTATGTAACATAGTATATTATATACTACATGTAATATATTATATTATATACTACATGTAATATAGTATGTTATATACTACATGTAATATAGTATATTATATACTATATGTAATATAGTATATGTAATATAGTATATTATATACTATATGTAATATAGTATATGTAATATAGTATATTATATACTATATGTAATATAGTGTATTATATACTATATGTAATATAGTGTATTCTGTACTGTATGTAATATAGTGTACTATATACTATATGTAATATAGTGTATTCTGTACTGTATGTAATATAGTGTACTATATACTATATGTAATATAGTGTATTCTGTACTGTATGTAATATAGTGTACTATATACTATATGTAATATAGTGTATTATATATACTATATTGTTATATATATTATATGAGTTGAAAAATATATTTATATATAATGTTATAACATATATTATATATTATATTATTATATATATTATCTATCTATAATATATAATATAGTATATTATATATACTATAATATGTAATATATATAATATAGTATATGATATATACTATAATATATAATATATATTATATAATATATAATATAAAATATATAACATATATAATATATTATAAGATTATATATTATATATACATGTAAGATAGTATATAATGCACTATACGTAATATAGTATATTATGTACTATACGTAATATAGTATATGTAATGTAGTATATTATGTACTATACGTAATATAGTATATGTAATATAGTATATTATGTACTATACGCAATATAGTATATGTAATATAGTATATTATGTACTATACGTAATATAGTATATGTAATATAGTATATTATGTACTATACGTAATATAGTATATGTAATATAGTATATTATGTACTATACGTAATATAGTATATGTAATATAGTATATTATGTAATATACGTAATATAGTATATGTAATATAGTATATTATGTACTATACGTAATATAGTATATGTAATATAGTATATTATGTACTATACGTAATATAATATATGTAATATAGTATATTATATACTATACGTAATATAGTATATGTAATGTAGTATATAATATACTACATGTAATGTAGTATATTATATACTACATGTAATGTAGTATATTATATACTACATGTAATGTAGTATATGTAATATAGTATGTAATGTAGTATATGTAATATAGTATGTAATGTAGTATATGTAATATAGTATGTAATACGGTATATGTAATATAGTATGTAATACGGTATATGTAATATAGTATGTAATACGATATATGTAATATAGTATATGTAATACGGTATATTACATAGTATTTGTAATACGGTATAGTACATAGTATATGTAATACGGTATAGTACATAGTATATGTAATACGGTATATTACATAGTATATGTAATACGGTATATTACATAGTATATGTAATATGGTATATGTAATATAGTATATTATATACTATGTATAATATAGTATATTATATACCATATGTAATATAGTATATGTAATATAGTATATTATATACCATATGTAATATAGTGTATGTAATATAGTATATTATATACCATATGTAATATAGTGTATGTAATATAGTATATCATATAGTATATGTAATATAGTATATCATATAGTATATGTAATATAGTATATCATATAGTATATGTAATATAGTATATCATATAGTATATGTAATATAGTATATCATATAGTATATGTAATATAGTATATTATATACCATATTTAATATAGTATATGTAATGTAGTATATTATATACTATATGTAATGTAGTATATTATATACTATATGTAATGTAGTATATGTAATATCGTTTATTATATACTATATGTAATATCGTATATTATTTACTATATGTAATATCGTATATTATATACTATATGTAATATCGTATATTATATACTATATGTAATATCGTATATTATATACTATATGTAATGTCGTATATGTAATATCGTATATTATATACTATATGTAATATCGTATATGTAATATAGTATATTATATACTATCTGTAATATAGTATATTATATACTATCTGTAATGTAGTATATTATATACTATCTGTAATGTAGTATTTTATATACTATCTGTAATATAGTATATTATATACTATCTTTAATATAGTATATTATATACTATCTGTAATATAGTATATGTAATATAGTATATTTTGTACTATATTTAATATAGTATATGTAATATAGTATATTATGTACTATATGTAATATAGTATATGTAATATAGTATATTATGTACTATATGTAATATAGTATATGTAATATAGTATATTATGTACTATATGTAATATAGCATATGTAATATAGTATATTATGTACCATATTTAATATAGTATGTATAATATAGTATATTATATACTATCTGTAATATAGTATATTATGTACTATATGTAATATAGTATATGTAATATAGTATATTATATCCTATATGTAATATAGTATATGTAGTATAGTATATTATGTACTATATGTAATATATTATATGTAATATAGTATATTATGTACTATATGTAATATAGTATATGTAATATAGTATATTATGTACTATATGTAATATAGTATATTATGTACTATATGTAATATAGTATATGTTATATAGTATATGTAATATAGTATATGTAATATAGTATTTTATATACCATATTTAATATAGTATATGTAATATAGTATATTATATACTATATGTAATATAGTATATTATATACTATATGTAATATAGTATATGTGATATAGTGTATTATGTACTATATTATATACACACACACACAAATGAATTTTCTATATGAATGTTTTAGTCTATGACCTTGAAGTGACCTCTTTTGTAGTCTATGAGCTACTTAATGGAACCAGTGTCGTTCTTAGTAGATGCATTTAACTTTTTCTATGTAGATGGTTATGTAATCTGTGAATAAAGAGATTTTTATTTCTTCTTTTCTAATTTTTTGACTTTTTTTGTCACCCTTGATTTGTTCAAAGTTGTAAGCAGAATTCACTCTGTATTTGATCATTAGACATAATATTATAGCTTTTTGTTTTACAGTGTATATTGTCAGTTTAAAGAAATTTTTTTGTGTTCTTAGATTTCTGTGGGTATTTGCATAAATGGATGTTAAATTTTGTCAAATGCTTTTTTCTGTATTTATTTATAACTTTTTTTCAATTTTAGTCTGTTTATGTGGTGAATTAAAATTGACATGTGTTTGAATGTTTTTCCAGTCTTGCATAGCTAGCTTTAACTCCATTTGACCACAATTTAAAATTAACCTCTTTATATATTGTGGAATTTAATTTGCTAATATTTTCCTGAGGATTTTTGCCTCTATGTACATGAGGAATATTGATGTATAGTTTTCTTTCTTGTTATGACCTTGTCTGGTTGTTGTATCAGGGTAGTGCTGGTTTTCTAAAATAAGTTTAGAAATGATTGCTTCTCTCTCATTTTTTTGAAAATGTATGGAATTGATATTATATTTTCCTTTATTACCTTGTACAAATTATCCATGAAGCCATCTAGATACGTCACTTTCTCGAGGAAAGTTTTTAACTAAAATTTCAATTTATTTAATACTGTTTTAAAATTTTAATTGGGAGGACATTAGGCCTACAGCACTTTGGATTCCTACGTAAGCAAACAAATCAAAGCCCACTGTAAACAGTAAAACAAAACTTAAGCTTAACCATCAGAAACCACCAACTAACATGTAACTGTTACCAGTGGCAAATATTGGAGCCTCACTGCACCAAATATATTACCAGCGGAAGGCATGCGAGTTATCAGCAGCAAATCCATGTGGGTCTGCAGCAACTTCAATTCTTACCTCCTCAGGAAAAAAAAAATTGCCCCCTCAGAAAAAAAGAATTCTTCTTCCAGAAGAACATAAGGCAGAAAGAGTCTGAAGCAAGTTTCAGCGAAGTAGAAGTTTATTTAAAAAGAACGGAAAGTACACTTGGAAGAGATCCAAGCAAGCAAGTGAAAGTCAAGTGCAGTGTTTAATTGTGAATCCAGGAATTTATAGGACCGGCCCCCTTCCAGAGTCTTGCAACCCTTTCCCATGATTCTTCCCTTAGGGTGAGCTGCTCACATGTGCAGTTCCCTCCTTACCCTTAGGAGATGAGCAGGCACAGTGTGTTTAGGAAGTTGTAGGCATACCCATCTGAGGCTTCCTCCCTTTCTTGGTGAAGTACCCCTGGAAGGTCATACTCCACCATTTTGTCTCTTAATGCACATACCCAGGAAGTTGCTTCTCCCTGGCATCAGCATTCAATTAACACTTTAGTGCAACAGGTGTGGACCATCGGGAAATAGCCTCTCCCTGGTGCTGGCTGCCAACTTATCACATTTAGAGAGGCAACATGGTAATTGCCAAGCCATCACCCAACATTCCTAGTAGGTGGGGGAGAGTCTTCTTCTGTCCTGCTCATACATGTCTAACTACCTGTAACATATCTAGGGGTATTTCACTTTAAGCAAGCAAATATATTTTCTTTGTCTTGCTTCTGTGAACATGTTATAAAATTTTCCCCTCATACCCCCTCAGTGGAGTGCTAAGCTGCTTGAGGTCTAGTGCTGCCTGACTTATGAATCTCTGCTTGCTCCAATAAACTCCTTAAAATTTTAATGTGTCTAAGTTTCTTTTAACAATACATATAGGGATATTCAGGAAATTCATTTCTTTTTAAGTGAACTTTTTCAGCTTGTGTATTTTGAGGAGTTTGTGCATTTTATCTAATTGATTGAATGTATTGTCACAAGGGTTTTCATAATATTCTTTTTTTAAATTTATTTCTGATATTGATAAATTGTTTCTTAATCAGCATTGGTAGAGTTTTGTCAAACAGCACTTATGTTATTTGAGGTGTTTGACAATAGAGAATTGCCTGCTTCTCTTCTAGTGATAGCAGATCTCTGCTTTTTGTCTGTGCAAGATCCTGGACACATTTCTCATTTTCCATATCTCTCTCAAGTGCAGGTGGCTTTGCTTCTGTTCCTCCTTCAATGGCAGTGTACTTCTACTTGGAGCTTTGGGCAGGAGAATTTCTTGCCCTTTAACCAGCATTAAAATTCTGTTACATAGTACAAGGTTCGTGGTGTGTCCCAGGGTTTTCCTGCCCCTCCCTCAGAGGCATACAACATTTGTTTTATCCTCCATCAAGATGTTTGCAGTTGCTTAAACCTGGCTGCTGGAGGGTTCTTCCCCTCTCCTAAAAGGTGAATGACTTGCTGATTCTATTCTACCCCAGAGGGAAGATTGGGTTTTTGAAGAACTATTAAGTGTGGGAGAGTTTTTCTGCCCCTTGACCAGTTTCTTAATGCTTTTGGTTGTATGAGACGAGAGTCCAAAAGGTGGAAGGAGATTTTTATCTGTGCGCCACTGGCTGTAAGGACTGGGGACAAGGGTGGGCTCTTTCAGGTGACCTGAACTGCCCCCCCGTTTCTTGTAAGTACACATACTAGAAGTCTGTGAAAAAAATGTTTGTTAGTATGCCCAAGATTCTAAGCTGATCACTGCAAACTGGTGTTTTAAGAAAATGTTGAGGAGGTGGAGCCAAGATGTCTGAATAGGAACAGCTCTACTCTATAGCTCCCAGCATGAGCCATGCAGAAGATGAGTGATTTCTACATTTCCAACTGAGGTACCGGGTTAATCTCACTGGTGAGTGCTGGACAGTGGGTGCAGGACAGTGGGTGCAGCACACCGTGCATGAGCCAAAGCAGGGCAAGGCATCACCTCACCAAGGAAGTGCAAGGGGTCAGGGAATTCCTTTTGCTAGTCAAAGAAAGGGGTGACAGATGGCACCTGGAAAATCAGGTCACTCCCACCCTAATACTGCACTTTTCCAATGGGCTTAACAAATGGCACAGCAGGAGATTATATTCTACACCTGGCTCAGAGGGTCCTATGCCCTCGGAGCCTCACTCATTGCTAGCACAGCAGTCTGAGATCAAACTGCAAGGTAGCAGCGAGGCTAGGGGAGGGGTGCCCACCATTGCCCAGGCTTGAGTAGGTAAACAAAGGGGCCAGGAAGCTTGAACTGGGTGGAGCCCACCACAGCTCAAGGAGGCCTGCCTGCCTCTGTAGGCTCCATCTCTGGGGGCAGGGCATAGACAAACAAAAGACAGCAATAACCTCTGCAGACTTAAATGTCCCTCTCTGACAGCTTTGAAGAGAGTAGTAGTTCTCCCAGCACACAGCTTGAGATCTGAGAACAGGCAGACTGCCTCCTCAAGTGGGTCCCTCACCCCCAAGTAGCCTAACTGGGAGGCATCCCCCAGTAGGGACGGACTGACCCCTCACACGGCTGGGTACTCCTCTGAAAAAAAACTTCCGAGGAACGATTAGGCAGCAGCATTTGCGGTTCACCAATATCCGCTGTTCTGCAGCCACCACTGCTGGTACCCAGGCAAACAGGGTCTGGAGTGGACCTCCAACAAACTCCAACAGACCTGCAGCTGAGGGTCCTGACTGTTAGAAGGAAAACTAAAAAACAGAAAGGACATCCTCAGCAAAAACCCATCTGTACATCACTATCATTAAAGACCAAAGGTAGATAAAACCACAAAGATGGGGAAAAAACAGAACAGAAAAACCGGAAACTCTAAAAATCAGAGCACCTTTCCTCCTCCAAAGGAACACAGCTCCTCACCGGTGATGGAACAAAGTTGGATGGAGAATGATTTTGACGAGTTGAGAGAAGAAGGATTCAAAAGATCAAACTACTCCGAGCTAAAGGAGGAAGTTTGAACCAATGGCAAAGCAGTTAAAAACTTTGAAAAAAAGTTAGATGAATGGATAGCTAGAATAACCAATGCAGAAAAGTCCTTAAAGGACCTGATAGAGCTGAAAACCACGGCATGAGAACCACATGATGAATGCACAAGCCTCAGTAGCCAATGTGATCAACTGGAAGAAAGGTTATCAGTGATGGAAGACGAAATGAATGAAATGAAGTGTGAAGAGAAGTTTAGAGAAAAAAGAATAAAAATAAATGAACAAAACCTCCAAGAAATATGGGAGTATGTGAAAAGACCAAATCTATGTCTGATTGGTGTACCCAAAAGTGACGGGGAGAATGGAACCAAGTTGGAAAACAGTCTGCAGGATATTATCCAGGAGAACTTCCCCAATCTAGCAAGACAGGCCAACATTCACATTCAGGAAATACAGAGAATGCCACAAAGATGCTCCTCAAGAAAAGCAACTCCAAGACACATAATTGTCAGATTCACCAAAGTTGAAATGAAGGAAAAAATGTTAAAGGCAGCCAGAGAGAAAGGTCGGGTTACCCACAAAGGGAAGCCCATCAGACTAATGGCTGATCTCTCGGCAGAAACTCCACGAGCCAGAAGAGAGTGGGGGCCTATATTCAACATTCTTAAAGAAAAGAATTTTCAACCCAGAATTTCATATCCAGCCAAACAAAGCTTCATAAGTGAGGGAGAAATAAAATACTTTACAGACAAGCAAATGCTGAGACTTTGTCACCACTAGGCCTGCCCTAAAAGAGCTCCTAAAGGAAGCACTAAACATGGAAAGGAACAACCAGTACCAGCCACTGCAAAATCATGCCAAATTGTAAAGGCCATCAAGGCTAGGAAGAAACTGCATCAACTAACGAGCAAAATAACCAGCCAACATCATAATGACAGAATCAAATTCACACATAACAATACTAACATTAAATAGAAATGGGATAAATGCTCCAATTAAAAGGCACAGACTGGCAAATTGGATAAAGAGTCATGACCCATCAGTGTGCTGTATTCAGGAAACCCATCTCACGTGCAGAGACACTCATAGTCTCAAAATAAAGGGATGGAGGAAGATCTACCAAGCAAATGGAAAACAAAAAAAAAGCAGGGGTTGCAATCCTAGGCTCTGATAAAACGGACTTTAAACTAACAAAGATCAAAAGAGACAAAGAAGGTGATTACATAATTGTAAAGGGATCAATTCAACAAGAAGAACTAACTATCCTCAATATATATGCACCCAATACAGGAGCACTCAGATTCATAAAGCAAGTCCTGAGTGACCTACAAAGAGACTTAGACTCCCACACAATAATAATGGGAGACTTTAACACTCCACTATCAACATTAGACAGATCAATGAGACAGAAAGTTTCAAAAGGATATCTAGGAATTGAACTCAGCTCTGCATCAAGCGGACCTAATAGACATCTACAGAACTCTGCACCCCAAATCAACAGAAAATACATTATTTCAGCACCACACCACACCTATTCCAAAATTGACCACATACTTGGAAGTAAAGCACTCCTCAGCAAATGTAAAAGAACAGAAATTATAACAAACTGTCTCTCAGATACAGTGCAATCAAACTAGAACTCAGGATTAAGAAACTCACTCAAAACCCCTCAAATACATGGAAACTGAACAACCTGCTCCTGAATGACTACTGGGTACATAAGAAAATGAAGACAGAAATGAAGATGTTCTTTGAAACCAACGAGAACAAAGACACAACGTACCAGAATCTCTGGGACACATTCAAAGCAGTGTGTAGAGGGAAATTTATAGCACTAAATGCCTACAAGAGAAAGCAGGAAAGACCTAAAATTGACACCCTGACATCACAATTAAAAGAACTAGAGAAGCAAGAGCAAACACATTCAAAAGCTAGCAAAAGGCAAGAAATCACTAATATCAGAGCAGAAGTGAAGGAAATAGGAACACAAAAAAAAACCCTTCAAAAAATCAATAAATCCAGGAGCTGTTTTTTTGAAAAGATCAACAAAATTGATAGACCGCTAACAAGGCTAATAAATAAGAAAAGACAGGGGGAGGAGCCAAGATGGCTGAATAGGAAAAGCGCCTGTCTACAGCTCCCAGCGTGAGTGACGCAAAAGACAGGTGATTTCTGCATTTCCATCTGAGGTATCGTGTTCATCTCACTAGGGAGTGCCAGACAGTGGGCGCAGGTCAGTGGGTGAGTGCACCGTGCGCCAGCCGAAGCAGGGGCGAGGCATTGCCTCACTCAGGAAGCGCAAAGGGTCAGGGAGTTCCCTTTCCAGGGGTGCCACTCCCACCTGAATACTGTGCTTTTCCGACGGGCTTAGGAAATGGTGCCCCAGGAGATTATAGCCTGCACCTGGCTCAGAGGGTCCTACGCCCACGGAGTCTCGCTGATTGCTAGCACAGCAGTCTGAGATCAAACAGCAAGTCGGCAGCGAGGCTGGGGGAGGGGCGCCCGCCATTGCCCAGGCTTGCTTAGGTAAACAAAGCAGCCTGGAAGCTTGAACTGGGCGGAGCCCACCACAGCTCAAGGAGACCTGCCTGCCTCTGTAGGCTCCACCTCTGGGGGCAGGGCACAGACAAACAAAAAGACAGCAGTAACCTCTGCAGACTTAAATGTCCCTGTCTGACAGCTTTGAGGAGAGCAGTGGTTCTCCCACCACGCAAGTGGAGATCTGAGAACGGGCTGACTGCCTCCTTAAGTGGGTCCCTGACCCCTGACCCCCGAGCAGCCTAACTGGGAGGCACCCCCCAGCAGGTGCAGACTGACACCTCACACGGCTGGCCAGGTACTCCAACAGACCTGCAGCTGAGGGTCCTGTCTGTTAGAAGGAAAACTAACAGAAAGGACATCCACACCAAAAACCCATCTGTACATCACCATCATCAAAGACCAAAAGTAGATAAAACCACAAAGATGGGGAAAAAACAGAGCAGAAAAACTGCAAACTCTAAAAAGCAGAGCACCACTCCTCCTCCCAAGGAACGCAGTTCCTCACCAGCAATGGAACAAAGCTGGACGGAGAATGACTTTGACGAGCTGAGAGAAGAAGGCTTCAGACGATCAAATTACTCTGAGCTATGGGAGGATATTCAAACCAAAGGCAAAGAAGTTGAAAACTTTGAAAAAAATTTAGAAGAATGTATAACTAGAATAAGCAATACAGAGAAGTGCTTAAAGGAGCTGATGGAGCTGAAAACCAAGGCTCGAGAACTACATGAAGAATGCAGAAGGCTCAGGAGCCAATGCGATCAAATGGAAGAAAGGGTATCAGCCATGGAAGGTGAAATGAATGAAATGAAGCGAGAAGGGAAGTTTAGAGAAAAAAGAATAAAAAGAAATGAACAAAGCCTCCAAGAAATGTGGGACTATGTGAAAAGACCAAATCTACGTCTGATTGGTGTACGTGAAAGTGACGGGGAGAATGGAACCAAGTTGGAAAACACTCTGCAGGATATTATCCAGGAGAACTTCCCCAATCTAGCAAGGCAGGCTGACATTCAGATTCAGGAAATACAGAGAACGCCACAAAGATACTCCTCAAGAAGAGCAACTCCAAGACACATAATTGTCAGATTCACCAAAGTTGAAATGAAAGAAAAAATGTTAAGGGCAGCCAGAGAGAAAGGTTGGGTTACCATCAAAGCGAAGCCCATCAGACTAACAGCGGATCTCTCGGCAGAAACCCTACAAGCCAGAAGAGAGTGGGGGCCAATATTCAACATTCTTAAAGAAAAGAATTTTCAACCCAGAATTTCATATCCTGCCAAACTAAGCTTCATAAGTGAAGGAGAAATAAAATACTTTACAGACAAGCAAATGCTGAGAGATTTTGTCACCACCATGCCTGCCCTAAAAGAGCTCCTGAAGGAAGCGCTAAACATGGAAAGGCACAACCGGTACCAGCCACTGTAAAATCATACCGAAATGTAAAGACCATCGAGACTAGGAAGAGACTGCATCAACTAACGAGCAAAATAACCAGCTAACATCATAATGACAGGATCAGATTTACACATAACAATATTAACTTTAAATGTAAATGGACTAAATGCTCCAATTAAAAGACACAGACTGGCAAATTGGATAAAGACTCAAGACCCATCAGTGTGCTGTATTCAGGAAACCCATCTCACGTGCAGAGACACACATAGGCTCAAAATAAAAGGATGGAGGAAGATCTACCAAGCAAATGGAAAACAAAAAAAGGCAGGGGTTGCAATCCTAGTCTCTGATAAAACAGACTTTAAACCAACAAAGATCAAAAGAGATAAAGACGGCCATTACATAATGGTAAAGGGATTAATTCAACAAGAAGAGCTAACTATACTAAATATATATGCACCCAATACAGGAGCACCCAGATTCATAAAGCAAGTCCTGAGTGACCTACACAGAGACTTAGACTCCCACACATTAATAATGGGAGACTTTAACACCCCACTGTCAACATTAGACAGATCAACGAGACAGAAAGTCAACAAGGATACCCAGAAATTGAACTCATCTCTGCACCAAGGAGACCTAATAGACATCTACAGAACTCTCCACCCCAAATCAACAGAATATACAGTTTTTTCAGCACCACACCACACCTATTCCAAAATTGACCATATACTTGGAAGTAAAGCTCCCCTCAATAAATGTAAAAGAACAGAAATTATAACAAACTATCTCTCAGATCACAGTGCAAACAAGCTAGAACTCAGGATTAAGAATTTCACTCAAAACCGCTCAACTACGTGGAAACTAAACAACCTGCTCCTGAATGACTACTGGGTACATAACGAAATGAAGGCAGAAATAAAGATGTTCTTTGAAACCAACGAGAACCAAGACACAACATACCAGAATCTCTGGGACGCATTCAAAGCAGTGTGTAGAGGGAAATTTATAGCACTAAATGCCCACAAGAGAAAGCAGGAAAGATCCAAAATTGACACCCTAACATCACAATTAAAAGAACTAGAAAATCAAGAGCAAACACATTGAAAAGCTAGCAGAAGGCAAGAAATAACTAAAATCAGAGCAGAACTGAAGGAAATAGAGACACAAAACACCCTTCAAAAAATAAATGAATCCAGGAGCTGGTTTTTTGAAAGGATCAACAAAATTGATAGACCACTAGCAAGATTAATAAAGAAAAAAAAAGAGAGAAGAATCAAATAGATGCAATAAAAAATGATAAAGGGGATATCACCACTGATCCCACAGAAATACAAACTACCATCAGAGAATATTACAAGCACCTCTATGCAAATAAACTAGAAAATCTAGAAGAAATGGATAAATTCCTCAACACATACACCCTCCCAAGACTAAACCAGGAAGAAGTTGAATCTCTGAATAGACCAATAACAGGAGCTGAAATTGTGGCAATAATCAATGGCTTACCAATTAAAAAAAGTCCAGGACCAGATGGGTTCACAGCCGAATTCTACCAGAGGTACAAGGAGGAGCTGGTACCATTCCTTCTGAAACTATTCCAATAAATAGAAAAAGAGGGAATCCTCCCTAACTCATTTTATGAGGCCAGCATCATCCTGATACCAAAGCCTGGTAGAGACACAACAAAAAAAGAGAATTTTAGACCAATATCCTTGATGAACATTGATGCAAAAATCCTTAATAAAATACTGGCAAACAGAATCCAGCAGCACATCAAAAAGCTTATCCACCATGATCAAGTGGGCTTCATCCCTGGGATGCAAGGCTGGTTCAATATACGCAAATCAATAAATGTAATCCAGCATATAAATAGAACCAAAGACAAAAACCACATGATTATCTCAATAGATGCAGAACAGGCCTTTGACAAAATCCAACAACCCTTCATGCTAAAAACTCTCAATAAATTAGGTATTGATGGGACATATCTCAAAATAATAAGAGCTATTTATGACAAACCCACAGCCAATATCATACTGAATGGGCATAAACTGGAAGCATTCCCTTTGAAAACTGGCACAAGACAGGGATGCCCTCTCTCACCACTTCTATTCAACATAGTGTTGGAAGTTCTGGCCAGGGCAATTAGGCAGGAGAAGGAAATCAAGGATATTCAATTAGGAAAAGAGGAAGTCAAATTGTCCCTGTTTGCAGATGACATGATAGTATATCTAGAAAACCCCATTGTCTCAGCTCAAAATCTCTTTAAGCTGATAAGCAACTTCAGCAAAGTCTCAGGATACAAAATCAATGTATAAGAATCACACACATTCTTATACATCAATAACAGACAAACAGAGAGCCAAATCATGAGTGAACTCCCATTCACAATTGCTTCAAAGAGAATAAAATACCTAGGAATCCAACTTACAAGGGATGTGAAGGACCTCTTCAAGGAGAACTACAAACCACTGCTCAAGGAAATAAAAGAGGATACAAACAAATGGAAGAACATTCCATGCTCATGGGTAGGAAGTATCAATATTATGAAAACGGCCATCCTTCCCAAGGTAATTTACAGATTCAATGCCATCCCCATCAAGTTACCAATGACTTTCTTCACAGAATTGGAAAAAACTACTTTAAAGTTCATATGGACCCAAAAAAGAGCGTGCATCGCCAAGTCAATCCTATGCCAAAAGAACAAAGCTGGAGGCATCACACTACCTGACTTCAAACTATACTACAAGGCTACAGTAACCAAAACAGCATGGTACTGGTACCAAAACAGAGATATAGATCAATGGAACGGAACAGAGCTGTCAGAAATAATGCCGTGTATCTACAACTATCTGATCTTTGACAAACCTGAGAAAAACAAGCAATGGGGAAAGGATTCCCTATTTAATAAATGGTGCTGGGAAAACTGGCTAGCCATATGCAGAAAGCTGAAACTTGTTCCCTTCCTTACACCTTATACAAAAATCAATTCAAGATGTATTAAAGACTTAAATGTTAGACCTAAAACCATAAAAACCCTAGAAGAAAACCTAGTCATTACCATTCAGGACATAGGCATGGGCAAGGACTTCATGTCTAAAACACCAAAAGCAATGGCAACAAAAGCCAAAATTGACAAATGGGATCTAATTAAACTAAAGAGCTTCTGCACGGCAAAGGAAACTACCATCAGAGTGAACAGGCAACCTACAAAATGGGAGAAAATTTTCGCAACCTACTCATCTGACAAAGGGCTAATATCCAGAATCTACAATGAACTCCAACAAATTTACAAGAAAAAAACAAACAACCCCATCAAAAAGTGGGCAAAGGACATGAACAGACACTTCTCAAAAGAAGACATTTATGCAGCCAAAAGACACATGAAAAAATGCTCACCATCACTGGCCATCAGAGAAATGCAAATCAAAACCACAACGAGATACCATCTTACACCAGTTAGAATGGCAATCATTAAAAAGTCAGGAAACAACAGGTGCTGGAGAGGATGTGGAGAAATAGGAACACTTTTACACTGTTGGTGGGACTGTCAACTAGTTCAACCATTGTGGAAGTCAGTGTGGCGATTCCTCAGGGATCTAGAACTAGAAATTCCATTTGACCCAGCCATCCCATTACGGGGTATATACCCAAAGGACTATAAATCATGCTGCTATACAGACACATGCACACGTATGTTTATTGCAGCATTATTCACAATAGCAAAGACTTGGAACCAACCCAAATGTCCAACAATGATAGACTGGATTAAGAAAATGTGGCACATATACACTATGGAATACTATGCAGTCATAAAAAATGATGAGTTCATGTCCTTTGTAGGGACATGGATGAAATTGGAAATCATCATTCTCAGTAAACTATCGCAAGAAGGAAAAACCAAACACCGCATATTCTCACTCATAGGTGGGAATTGAACAATGAGAACACATGGACACAGGAAGGAGAACATCACACTTTGGGGACTGTTGTGGGGTGGGGGGAGGGGGGAAGGATAGCATTGGGAGATATACCTAATGCCATATGACGAGTTGGTGGGTGCAGCACACCAGCATGGCACACGTATACATATGTAACTTACCTGCACATTGCGCACATGTACCATAGAGCCTAAAGTATAATAATAATAATAATAATAATAATAATAATAATAATAAAAGAAAAAAAAAGAAAAATAACCTGTGTAGTTAAACATTTTTAGTGGGTGAAGAAATACACACACACACACACACACATACACACATAGCAACATTGATCATCAGTAGTTGAAATCAATTGAAGTCATCCCTTGATTATTTTACTACTTAATGGTAATTTTTTAAAAAGTATTTTTAATATTTATAGTTACATAATATGTATATGTATATGACATACATGTGATGCTTTGATACAGATATACAATGTGTAATAATCACCTCAGGGTAATTGGGGTTTTCATCATCTCAAGCATTTATCTTTTCTTTATGTGAACAGCATTCCGAATAAGTCCACTCTTTTAGTTATTTTAAAAGATGAAATAAATTATTGTTGACTATAGTCAAAAAAAAAAAAGAAAAAAGAAGAAAAGACAGAAGAATCAAATAGATGCAATAAAAAATGATAAAGGGTATATCACCACCGATCCTACAGAAAAACAAACTACCATCAGAGAATACTATAAACATCTCTAATCAAATAAACTCGAAAATCTAGAAGAAATGGATGAATTCCTCTACAAATACACCCTCCCAAGACTAAAACAGGAAGAAGTTGAATCTCTGAATAGACCAATAATATTGCTCTCAATTTGAGGCAATAACTAATAGCTTACCAACCAAAAAAAGTCCAGGACCAGATGGATTCACAGCCGATTTCTATCAGAGGTACAAGGAGGAGCTGGTACCATTGATTCTGAAACTATTCCAATCAACAGAAAAAGAGGGAACCCTCCCTAATTCATTTCATGAGGCCAGCATTGTCCTAATACCAAAGCCTGGCAGAGACACCACAAAAAAAGAGAATTTTAGACCAATATCCTTGATGAACATTGATGCAAAAATCCTCAATAAAATACTGGCAAACCGAATCTAGCAACACATCAAAAAGGTTATCCACCATGATCAAGTGGGCTTCATCTCTGGGATGCAATGCTGGTTCAACACAGGAAAATCAATAAACATAATCCAGCATATAAGCAGAACCAAAGACAAAAACCACATGATTATCTCAATAGATGCAGAACAGGCCTTTGACAAAATTCAACAACCCTTGATGCTGAAAACTCTCAATAAATTAGGTATTGATGGGACGTATCTCAAAATAATAAGAGCTGTCTATGACAAACCCACAGCCAATATCATACTGAATGGACAAAAACTGGAAGCATTCCCTTTGAAAACTGGCACAAGACAGGGATGCCCTCTCTCTCCACTCCTATTCAACATAGTGTTGGAAGTTCTGGCCAGGGCACACCGGCAGGAGAAGGAAGTAAAGGACATTCAATTAGGAAAAGAGGAAGTCAAATTGTCCATGTTTGCAGACGACATGATTGTGTATCTAGAAAACCCCATCGTCTCAGCCCAAAATCTCCTTAAGCTGATAAGCCACTTTGGCAAAGTCTCAGGACACAAAATCAATCTGCAAAAATCACAAGCATTCTTATACACCAATAACAAACAAACAGAGAGCAAATCATGAGTGAACTCCCATTCATAATTGCTTCAAAGAGAATAAAATACCTAGGAATCCAAATTACAAGGGATGTGAAGGACCTCTTCAAGGAGAACTACAAACCACTGCTCAAGGAAATAAAAGAGGATACAAACAAATGGAAGAACATTCCATGCTCATGGGTAGGAAGAATCAATATTGTGAAAATGGCCATACTGCCCCAGGTAATTTCTAGATTCAATGCCATCTCCATCAAGTTAGCAATGACTTTCTTCACAGAATTGGAAAAAACTACTTTAAAGTTCATATGGACCCAAAAAAGAGCCCGCATTGCCAAGTCAATCCTATGCCAAAAGAACAAAGCTGGAGGCATCATGCTACCTGACTTCAAACTATACTACAAGGCTACAGTAACCAAAATAGCATGGTACTGGTACCAAAACAGAGATATAGACCAATGGAACAGAACAGAGCCCTCAGAAATAATGCCGTGTATCTACAACTATCTGATCTTTGACAAACCTGAGAAAAACAAGCAATGGGGAAAGGATTCCCTATTTAATAAATGGTGCTGGGAAAACTGGCTACCCACAAGTAGAAGGCTGAAACTGGATCCCTTCCTTACACCTTATACAAAAATTAATTCAAGATGGATTAAAGACTTAAATGTTAGACCTAAAAACCATAAAAACACTAGAATAAAACCTAGGCAATACCATTCTGGACACAGGCATGGGCAAGGACTTCATGTCTAAAACACCAAAAGCAATGTTAACAAAAGCCAAAATTGACAAATGGGATCTCATTAAACTAAACAGCTTCTGCACAGCAAAGGAAACTACCATCAGAGTGAACAGGCAACCTACAAAATGGGAGAAAATTTTTGCAATCTACTCATCTGACAAAGGGTTAATATCCAGAATTTACAATGAACTCCAACAAATTTACAAGAAAAAAACAAACAACCCCATCAAAAAGTGGGCGAAGGATATGAACAGACACTTCTAAGAAGAAGACATTTATGCAGCCCAAAAACACATGAAATAATGCTCATCATCACTGGCCATCAGAGAAATGCAAATCAAAACCACAATGAGATACCATCTCACACCAGTTAGAATGGCAATCATTAAAAAGTCAGGAAACAACAGGTGCTGGAGAGGATGTGGAGAAATAGGAACACTTTTATGCTGTTAGTGGGACTGTAAACTAGTTCAACCATTGTGGAAGTCGGTGTGGCGATTCCTCAGGAATCTAGAACTAGAAATACCATTTGACCCAGCCATCCCATTACTGAGTATATACCCAAAGGATGATAAATCATGCTGCTATAAAGACGCATGCACAGATATGTTTATTGTGGCACTATTCACAATAGCAAAGACTTGGAACCAACCCAAATGTCCAACAATGATAGACTGGATTAAGAAAATGTGGTACATATACACCATGGAATACTATGCAGCCATAAAAAATGATGAGTTCATGTCTTTGTAGGGACATGGATGAAACTGGAAACCATCATTCTGAGCAAACTATCACAAGGACAAAAAACTAAACACTGCATGTTCTCACTCATAGGTGGGAACTGAACAATGAGAACACATGGACACAGGAAGGGGAACATCATACTCCGGGGACTGTTGTGGGGTGGGGGGAGCGGGGAGGGATAGCATTGGGAGATATACCTAATGCTAAATGACGAGTTAATGGGTGCAGCACAACAACATGGCACATGTATATGTATGTAACAAACCTGCACATTGTTCACATGTACCCTAAAACTTAAAGTATAATAATAATAAAATAATAAAAAAAAGAAAATGTTGAAATTTCAGTTGTTTTGTCTTACCAAGTAGTAGGGCAGCTTCTTTATTTCTCTTGTGTTCTGCTCAAGATGAAATGGTTCATAGGCCCTTTTAAGGGATGTGTCTCCCTTTGGCGTTTAGTTTAACACATTGGCTTGAATACCCAGGTCTCTGATGAGTTTCAGAAAAGTTAAGGTTTTGTAGATATTTGTATTTTTTTTCTTTGTGGTCAGGATAAGAACGATGTACCCCTGCAGCTTTCTGCAACCTAGATAGCTCCAGCAACATTTTGTAAAGTATCCATTATTAAACTATATTATATCATCACTGGAAGACTGGTCAACAATTTGTCAATACACCATTTAATTACATTTTTATACTAGCAAATCAATCATTTAAAAGTAACTTGATCTATAATATTGGTTTTATAAGAAGAATGACTTCTTACCTACTCAAGACAATAAGAATATATATAAATGTGTGTGTGTGTGTATATATATATATATATATATATATAAACTTGTGAAATGTTTGTAATGAGATACTGCATTTTGGGGAGTGAGAATAAAATAGTAAATATCCACAAATTCTACAACATTGGAACTAGAAAAAACTATTAATGTTAATGAGCAGAAAGTCAGAGTTAAACAAGATAGTAAAGATTCAACCATTCACAAAAGAAAAGGTATCAAAAGCATGTAAAGCAATTCTAGTGGGAAGGGAGAATGTGAGTGATTGGGCTATTTATGTAATTATGTACCACTGTGTTCAGTATTGAGTTTCAAATTTAAGTGCATTTTAGCATAAATAGGCATGTGAAATAACTAAACAATTTCAAGTATCTCAAGCAAAATATATATGCTATCATATGCACACAAACAAATGTAAGTAAAATTAATTTTTTTGTTAATAAAATACTTATTGTACTTGGTTTCTTATCATTTTCAGTCTCTATTTCTGATATGTCCTTTGGCAGCAGAAATGGGGTTAGAGGTGGAGAGTTATATCAAAAATCTTAAGAGGCTTACTTGATAAGCAGTAAAGCACACAGAAATTGCAAATAACTTTTATATTTCTGGTTCAAGTGATTTGCCTAAAAACTGGTGTAACTCATAGATGGGAAATGTAGATTCAATGACACTTTCAAGGATTGTATTGGCATGATCATTTCCTGTAGTTGTTAGGGTCATGTCAAGTTTGAGTAATCTCCATATGGTCATTCCATTAAAAAAATCTATTGAATATTAATGTTCTCTTGAATTTCTTGCATTGTGATTGACCAACAACTGCAAAATAAAATGAGGGAAGGGGATCCTGAAAACAACATGTGAAGAAAATGAAGTTCCATTAAGCTTTGTACACTGTTTTTTTTTTTTTTAAATTTATTGAGAGACTGTTGAGCTGAGATGACTTCAAACTAATTGTTCTTTGGGGTTTTTCTGAGGCTCAGAAGAGTAAAGGAGGACAACCATTGCCATTGGTTCCTTCTTTTATGGACAAAGCACTTTTGCTGGCAGTGGAACATGTCTGAGTCACTCAACACCAAATTATATTATCGGCAGCGAATCTGTATGAGTCTGTAGTAACCTCAATTCTTGCCTCCTCAGAAGAAAAAATTCAACTGAAAGTCTTAAGGCAGAAGGAGAGACCAAGTCAAGTTTTGGAGCAGGAGTGAATGTTTATTGAAAAGCTTTAGAGCAAGAATGAAAAGGAGGAAAGTACACTTGAAAGCGAGCTGAGTAGGCAACTTGAGAGATGAAGTGCAGGTCTGACCTTTTGACTTCGGGCTTTATATGTTGGCATGCTTCTGGGGTCTTGACTTCCTTCTCCCCTGATTGTTCCCTTGGAGTGGGATCTCCATGTGCAGTGGCCTGTCAGCACTTTGAAGGGGCTGCATGTGCTGTGTATTTACTGGAGTTGTACGCAGGCCCACTTGAGGCTTTCTTCTCTTACCAGTGGAATGTCCCTAGAAGATCATATTCCAGTTAAACTCTGCCAATTCACCTATTAATAAACATACTTGAGCTCACTCACCCAGGTGCTGCAGTCTTATTGGATTAATTCATATACTCCATTCTTCATTGCTGAAAAAAACCTGTTCACCAGTTTTAGGTTTTTTTCTGTCTATTGGGAGACTGCTTTTCCCTGTTGCCTGCTGTCATCAATTATTATTTTAGAAAGACAGTTTAATAACTGCCTATCCATTACTTGAAGGTTGCCTGACATTCCTGGTGGTGGGTTGTAGGGAGAGCCCTCTCCTACTCTGCTCATTTCTGACTAGCTATCTACTGTAACACTTTAAGTGAAAAAACACATGCACAAATCTCTGTGGTTGGAATTTTCTGTTATTTGAATTTAAAAAATTCCAGAAATGTTTTCCAATATTCATGTGAGTCAAATATTTCACTGAGTGTGATGAAAACAGGCTTTATTTCCTCTCTAACTGCTAAAAATATTAAAACAAAATTTGATAGAATGAAATCTATAAACAAATTATAAAAACAAAATTTGATAGAATAAAAGCTCTCTCTTTCTTGTGTATTAGATGAAGAAACCAAAAATATATGCTTTAGCTGCCGATATATACCCTCTTTTTAGATGGGTAACCAATCAGCTTTAGCCTGCACTCTTCTTGAGTGCATCCTGAATCACTGAAACCCCCTTGATCTTCAGATTCTGGAGAGAGGAAAAAATGCCTTTTCCTCCTCTGTCCTCTCTTCCAGATGGGTAAGCAATCATCTTCAGCCTACACTCCTCTAGAGTGTAACCTGAATCACTGGGACTCCTTTGACCATCCGACTCATGAGAAAAAGTGCCCATATTTCTTTGCACATAGCCATGGCTGAATTATATTCTGCAGAAAGGAGAATCATGACCTCAAGAAGGAAGCATAAATTTCAATGCCATCCTGAAGCTGGACCCTCTCTGTAAACATGAAGGCAAATGATCCGAGGTTCCATATGTGCAGGCTTTCATTGCCTTGCAGGGTAATCCAGACCTTTGCCAACACTGTAGGATTGATTCAGTCCTCCTAGTGGCCATCTCAGGAGAGGCTTCAGGGAACTAGGGAAGCAAACCCCAGAGGTACTTCCAGCAGGAGATTCAACTCCCTTCACTCCTCCCGATCCAGGTCCTCTCTCAAGCTTGCCCCAGCCTAGAAATCTTTGTTTTAGGCAGGTCCCGGTCTTACTCCTGCCCCCACAACATATGCCTAGTGAATATGGCCCCATTAAGATCTAGATCCCCTTTTCTCTACAAGATTTAAGGCAAATTAAGGGAGATCCTGGCAAATTTTTAGACCATTCTGACAGGTATATAGAGGCTTTCTGGAATTTAACCAAAGTATTTGAACTCTCTTGGAAGGATGTTATGTTACTTTTGAATCAGACCATGACTACCACGGAAAGGCAGGCTGCCCTGCAAGCAGCAGAGACTTTCAGGAATGAGCTTTGTATCTCATATAGTGCCAGGGAAGGGGATTAGCCTCATCCAATTGGAAGACTAGAGGTATCATTGGAGGACCATAAATGGGACCCCAATGATGAAGTGAAAGAACAGAAGAGGCAACACTTTCAAGTGTGCATGCTGGAGGGCTAATTGAAGAACTAGAACTCTCTCAGTTACCCCAAACTATCCATGATACACCAGGGATTGGGTGAGAATCCCACTGCCCTCCTGGAAAGGCTAACGGGGCCTTGGTAAAGCACACTGCTCTATCTCCTGATTCAGTCAAGGGACAACTGATCCTAAAGAATAAGTTTATAACTCAGGCAGACCCTGATTATCAGGAGGACACTTCCAAAACAGTCTATAGGACCAAATAGTACTTTAGAGAACCTCCTGAAGGTGGCCACCTCTGTTTTTACAATAGGGATTAGGAGGAAGTCCAGAAAAGAAAGGAAATACAAGAATAAGGCAGAGGCTCTAATAGCTGCCTTGTAGGCTCACAAACCCCAGAGTCTCTGACATGTACCTATTATCGGCTACAAATGTGGCAAGTCAGGGTACTTTAGGAAGGACTATCCAGGCAACATGAGTAAGCCACCTTGACCCTGTCCAATTTGTAATGGGAACCACTGGAGGATGGACTATCCCCAGAGACAGAGGTCACTGGGTCTAGAGCCAGTCTCCCAAATGGTCCAGCAGGACTGACTGGTCTTGGGGCTTTTCTCCCTGGCTTTGGTGGTTCAGACCACCATTACCATCCAGATGTCCCAGTTAATTCTGGGAGTTGAAGGGAGGAAGATGGACCTCCTCCTCGACACCTGAGTGGGCCTCTCAGTTCCCCTCTCCAATCCAGGCTCCCCCTCCTCTCTTAGCATGACTGTGAGGGGTGTTTCAGGAAATCCTTTACCCTGATATTTTTCCCAACCCCTTAGTTGTAGTTGGGGAGACCACTTGTTTACTCATGCCTTTTAAATCATGCCTTAAAGCCCAACTCTTTTGTTGGGCAGGGATATTTTGGCTTGTATGAGAACCACCATCCTTATGGCTCCAGGACAAACTCTTTGGCTCCCCCTAGTGGAGACCGATATTAGCCCAGAGGTTTGGACAACTCAAGGGAAAATTGGCTTAGCCACAACTGCCATGCTGGTCCAGATCCATCGTAAGGATTCTACCTCCTTCCCTAAGCAGAGACAATATCCCCTAAAACCAGAAGTTATAAAAGGACTGGAAGCCATCATTGATAACTTGAGAATGCAGCATCTTCTCAAACCCTCCAACAGCCCTTGTAATACCCTGATATTCAGGGCCCAAAAACCCAATGGGGAAGGGAGACTGATCCAGGACTTCTGCCTCATTAATGAAGCTGTGGTTTCAATTCACCCAGTGGTTCTCAATGCCTATACCCTGCTAACTCAAGTACCTGAGGGAAATAAATGGTTCACCGTCCTGGACCTAAAGGATGCCTTTTTCTGCATTCTGCTACAACCCAACTCCCAGTATTTGTCTGCATTCAAGAATCTCTCCAACAGGGCCACCCAGCTAACCTAGACAGTGTTACCTCAGGGATTCCAAGGCAGCCCCCATCTGTTTGGGCAGGCATTGTCAATAGATCCCTCTGAGTTCCTTTATCCTCAGGTTAACATTTTACAATATGTAGATGAGATTCTCCTTCATGCCCCCACTGAGGAATTATCTTGGGGGGACAATAAGGCTCTTCTTAATTTTCTGGCTAACAGAGGATATAAGTTCTCAAAAGTTAAGGCTAAGTTCTCTGTCAGACTTCAGTGAAGTACCCAGGTATATTCTTGTCAGAGGGTACCAGGGCACTAGGTGAGGAAATAATCAGGCCCATCTCCTCCTTTATCCTCCCCCAACCCTCAAGCATCTGAGGGGATTCCTGGATGTTACAGGATTCTCCAGACTAAGAATACCTGGGTACAGTAAAATAACTCATCCCTTATGTCACCTAATAAAGGAAACTCAGGCAGCTAAGACACATTCCCTAACTTGGGAACCAGAGGCTTAAACGACATTTGACCAATTAAAACAAGCCTTGCTTGAAGCACCAGCCCTCAGTCTTCCCATTGGGTAGATGTTCAATCTTTATGTCTCAGAAGGGAAGGGAATGGCCCTGGGAATTCTAAGCCAGGCCTGAGGTCCAGCCCAGCAGCCTGTAGGCTAAGTAAGTAAGGAGCTTGATTTGGTAGCTAAAGGATGATCAGCTTGCCTCCAAGCAGTTGCAGTGGTACCAGAGGCTACTAAGTTAACCATGGGGAATAACTTAACAATTTATACCCCACATAATTTGGCAGGACTGCTGTCTTCTAAGGAAAGTCTCTGGCTAATGGACAACTGCCTCCTCAAATATCAGAAAGATCTGCAATCCAGTTAAGAACTAACCCCTTTCTAAACCCAGCCACCTTCCTCCAAGAGGAAGCTGGGGATCTTAAACGTGACTATGAACAAATAGTAGTAGAAACCTATGCCATCATATAGGACCTAAAAAAAAAACCTTAGAGAACCCAGATTGGACTCTCTTTATGGACAGACGTTCCTTCGTAGAGCAAGGGATCCATAAAGCATAGTATGCAATAGTCACCCTGAATGATGTTATTGAGAGTGCGGCTCTCTCCTCGGCACAAATGTTCAACTAGCTGAGATAATCACCCTCATGAGAGTGCTTGAATTAAGCAAGGGGAAAGCAGTTAACATTTATCCTGATTCTTAGTATGCTTTCCTAGTCCTCCATGCCCATGCCATTATCTGGAAACAGAGGGACTTCCTCACAGCTAATGGATCTCCCATTAAATACCATCAGAAAATTAACAGACTATTATTCTCAGTCTTCCTTCCACAGGAAGTGGCAGTAATACACTGTAAAGGCCACCAAAAAAGGATGGATGAAATAGCTGAGGGAAATATGTTGGCAGACAAAGCATATAAATCAGCAGTGAAAGGGCCCCAGATTTCCGATGCACTTGAGACCCTTCTGATCTGAGAGGGCTCCTTAAAAGAAATAAAACCTCAGCATTATTCTGTGGAGATAGAATGGGCTGCCTCTTGGGGATACACCCTTCAGTGTTCAGAATGGCTGTAATCAGAGGATGGCAAGCTTCATCTACCAGCTTCCAGCCAATGGAAAGTTCTTAAAATCTTCCACCAAGCCTTCCATGTAGGAACAGAATGGGAGGGACTTTACACTGCACTTCTTTCTACTCCTATGGCAGTAGAGGTCACTGGAATAGATTATTGGATTCATTGTGCTTGAAAAAAAGGCATAGGAAACTGACAAAATTACCTCTGTTGACTCAGGAGTGCACCTGAAGTACCAGAGTAAATAAATCATGGACCTCAAACTAAACGTTATAAAAGATAAGTGCTAACAATTAACCCTCCATGGATATCCTATACTTACTGATTTCACTTTTGTTCTGTTCATCACCATAAGACATCTTTGTTGAGAACCCCTTAATCCTGACCTCCCAGGGGATTATCTACTCCCCTAAACAGTTATTTCTCTTTTAAAGTTTAACTGCCCCCTTACAAGATTGAACTTCTTTCACCAGGGTGAAACAGCTCCAACCAAACATTGTTTTCAGAATGATTAGTTTATTTTAATTCTTATTTCTGTTATCTTTGGCACTAGATTTTTTTCCTCCATGTACTTAACCTCCTGTAAATTGTGTTTATCTTCTTGCGTAGAGGCCATTAAACTCCAAATGGTCATGAGACTAAAGCCTCAAACAATGTCTCCCTTCTTACCAGGGACTCTTAGATAGGCCTCTGAGAGAGATCTGACTGCCCTCTTCCCCAAAACAATGTGCTCTGTCAGCAGGAAGCAGTTAAGAACAGTCTTCATCTGTATCCTAATGGCAGTTAGGTGTACATCTTCAGTGTGGGGTTTGATGGCAGTGGCTGGAGTGGCTGCTGTGAAGACACCAGTTGCAGAAGAGGAGGTGTGGCTGGCATTGCATGCTCTGCAGAGCTGGCAGGGGTCAAGAAAATGTGAAGCCCTGCCCCCTACTGACTAGGTGGGGCAGGAGCCCCATGCTCATGGGCACAGCTGCAGCCACCCAGCACGACTCTGGACCTGGCATCCCTGTTCTCTCAGGGACCCAGGAAGACCCTGCTACCCCCACAGGTTCTGAAGTACCTGTTCCCACTCCCTGGCCTCCTCCTGCTCCCGGTGCCTGCTCTAATCAGAGCAAAGTTGTAGCTGAGCCCAATATGGCAAGGTGTGCACACACCCAGGGTGGTACTGACATGCCAGACCCCTGCTGCCTTGGACTCCTCCAGACTTCAGGCACTGACAAGCATGGAAGGGAGACCAGGGGTACTGAGGGCAGCTCAGTGTGGGTCTGCAAGCATCCCTTGGCCCAAACAGCCAGGGAACTGCAGACAACATGTTGATGATTACAGGAGGCAGTCACATTCCTGGATGGAAAGGGGCGGCTCCCCAGTGAAACCCTTCCTTCAAGCTAGGAACAGCCTGAAGCCTGGGGGCCAGGCTGCCACTTCCAGGTGAAGTGTGAGGCCCAGAGTGACAACATATGGTCCTTTTTCCCGGCCAACCAATGGCTGCCCATATACCAGTCAGCATGCACTTTCTCTTTTCTGAGCCCATAAAAACCCCAGACTCAGCCAGATTCACACAGATGTCAGAAGTTCCAGCTGCAGAAAGGAGCTAGCCAATTTGGGTCTCCTTGACTCATTGGGACAACCTGCTTGGGGAAAGGAGCTACTCACAACAGGTCTCCTCTCTTCTGAGAGCTGGACACTTGTTGCGAGAACCTGCCAGTGAAAAGGAGCTACCCACTCCAGGCCTCCTCTCCACTGAGGGCTGCACTCGTCAGGACCACCCATCCGCAGAAAGGAGCTACCCACTTTGGATCTCATGAGACCTGTTCTGTTGTTCAATAAAACCCCTCTCCATCTTGCTCACCCTCCAATTGTGCACATACCTCATTCTTCCTGGACACAGAACAAGAACTCAGGACCTGCTGAATGGTGGGACTGATAAAGAGCTGTAACACAAATAGGGCTGCAATAGGCATGCTCACCCTCACTTACCAAATTCTGGGTGACAAGGAGAGAAGAGCTGTGGCCCTTCAGGAAGCCCAGACCTAAGGGCTCCCCAAGCCAGGGCTTTGACAGCCTCTTTGGGGCTCTGTGGTTTCTGGTATCTCCAATCTTCTGTGTTCCATTGCATTCCCCTTTTCCACATGTGGGTGCCCACAGCAGAAGCTGCTTGTGGTGCATCTGATCCAGCTTCAGGCTTGCACAGAGCTGGTGCCTCTGCCAGCACCTGAAGCTGCCTGCCCCATCACAGCAGCCAGCATGCCTGGCTCTGTGCAGGGGGTGGACTCTGCACTTGTTGCTCGTGTTTCTTCACTGTTCCACACCTTGCTTGACCTTGGCGGGTGTGGAATCCAGGCCAGTAGTGTAAGCCAAACACAGCCTGCCAGGTCGAGTGGGCGAAACATGCACAGTGGCCCCTAGCAAAACTTGGGCAAAGGTGCCACTGGCCACAGAGGTTTCCAGCTGGAAAATGACACCTGAAGGATTTGGTGATACTATCTCCTATCATTCCTAATGTAGCTAGAATCTATTCTGTTTTTCATTCCAAATTTCTGATTGATTTTAGTCCAAATCTCATTATTTTTTGCTATGACTATGACAACAAGCTTTCTAAAGGGTCTATCTCTGTTTTGTTTTGTTTTTTCCAATTTTATGTACTCTAATCATGGTCTTCAGATTTATCTCCCTTAATATGATAACATCACTTCTCTGCTAAGAACATCAGTGGTTACACACTGCCTGAGTATACTATTTTAAGTTATTTAGTCTGTCAAAATGCTCTACAATCTATTGTTAATCTACTTTTCTTAGCCATTGCTTTTTTCCTTCAAATATCTTATTCCTTGTCCACCCTACAATATTTCCCATGTATACCTCACCTTGTTTTCTGTGTTCCATTGCCCCCTCACTTTCCTTTTCTGAGAAAGGAATTTGCCAAGTCACTCTATTTAAAAATTCCTTTATATTTTATGAGTAGCATAGGTACTCTGTTGATATGGTTTGACTGTGCCCCCACCCAAATCTCATCTGGAATTCCCATGTGTTGTGGGAGAGACCCAGCGGGAGGTAATTGAATCATGGGGGCAGATCTTTCCTGTGCTGTTCTCATGATAGTGAATAAGTCTTATGAGATCTCATGGTTTTATAAGGTAGAGTTTCCCTGCACAAGTTCTCTCTTGTCTTTTCTGCTGCCATGTGAGACGTGCCTTTCACCTTCCACCATAATTGTGAGGCCTCGCTAGCCACATGGAACTCTAACTCCAATAAACCTTTTTCTTTTGTAAATTGCCCCATCTCAGGTATGTCTTAATCAGTAGCATGAAAACAGACTAATATATCTGTAATTTATTTTATATCATTCCCTGAATATGCCAAATCATTTCATGATTCCATATATTGATAATGCTTATTATCATTGAATGTTCTTTCTACAATTTTCTGGCCCTGTGTATCCCCCCATCTTATAAGGTCAACTGTTTCTTCTGCAAGGAATTGTGATTTACCCAGGTGAAACTAGTAGCATTCTTTTCTGTATTTCTAATGAAGGATTGTTTGGTTTTTTTGTTTTGTCTTTCTTTTTCCTGCTTATTAGTTTTATTTATTTTTCTTGGCCTCATGCATTGTCCCAGATCTCCATGGCAATATTGACAGAAGCAAGAACAACAGAAAATTATGTCTTATTTACTACTGTCAAGAAAAATATTTCAATATTTTATCACTTGATATCATATTGGCTGTAGACTTTCTAAAGATATCCTTTTATCAGATTAAGCAGTTTTCCACTTATTTATAGGTTGCTAAGTGTTTATTTAAAGTACATTAAAATTTATCAGATACTTTTTCCATCTCTATTGAGATGATTAATTAGTATGATTTTCTCCTTTATCCTGTTCAGGTAGAGGATTATATTGATTTATTTTCACATGTTAAAACAATTAGATATTTCTAGAGTGAGACTTTGCACTGGGTTCACTTAGCTAATATTTTGGTAAGATTTTTTGCATCTTTGTTTGTGAGAGAAACTAACATATAATTTTCATTTTTGTAATGTCCTGTTCAGATTTTAAATTTTAGGTTATACTGTTTATATAAAAAATATGAAGTAGTCTCAATCTGTTATGCTCTGTAAGGGTTTATTAAAGTTGAATGTTTTCCTTCCTTAAAAGTTTGGAAGATTCAACAATGACACTCTGAATTTAAACTTTTCTGGTAAATAAATGAATTTAGACATTTAGTTTGTCTTTGATGTAATACCATCTATATCTTTTATTTTGTTTTTGATAGTTTTGGTAAGATGCATTTTTCCAGGAATTCTCCATTTTCTTTAAATTTTTAACTTTAAGAGAATAAGTACATAACATATTTTAGAAGTTTTAAAAATGTCCATAAAATTTATAATGTCTACTTTTTCCACTCCCAATATTAGTTATTTATTTGCTTTTTATTGCTCTTTTCAGATAATTTTGTATTTTATTGATATTTCAATGAACAAAATTTTGGCTTTGTTGAAACACTATTTTAATTAGTTGTCTATAACTTTAATTATTTCTAATTTTTAATATTTCATGCTTCTGCATTCTTTGGGTTTGACTTTTTCTGTTTCTTAGCTTTGAAATGAATATTTAGATTATGGATTTTTCTCTACTAGTATTTTTTAATATAAGCATTTCAGAATGTATCTATCTGACTAACCACGGTTTTAACTACATCTCACATGGTTAAAATTGTTTTATACTCTTTTTTATATTTTGTTTTTAAATGACACATAATAATTGCACATATTTAAGGGGTACAGTATGTTGTTTCAATACATGCATACATTGTGTAATCAAATTAGGTTATTGAACATATCCATTGCCTCATATATTTATCATTTATTTATGGTAAGAACACTCAAAATCCTCCCTTCTAGTTATTTTGAAATATACAATGTTGTTAACCATAGTGCACCCTACTGTGTAATAGAACACCAGAACTTACTCCTCCTGTCTAACTGTAACTATGACCAATCTTTCCCCATGTTGTCTCCTCCCTACCTTCTCCAGCCTCTGGTAACCTTATTCTAGTCTCTACTTTTATGAGATCAACCTTTTTAGATTTCATATATGAGTGATATGCTGTGATTTTTGCCTTTCTTTTTCTGACTTATTACACTTAAAATAATGTCTTCTAGGTTCATCCATGTGGCTGAAAATGACAGCATGCCATTCTTTTGTATGACAGAACAGTATTCTATTATTTATATAGACCATTTTTTCTTTATCCATTGATTTGGTGATGGACGCTTAAGTTGATTCTATATCATCACGGTGTGGATAGTGCTGCAAAAACATGGGAGTGCAGATATCTTTTTAACATACTGATTTTATTTTCTGTGGATATATATGCCCAGTAGTGGGATTTCTGGATCACATGGTAGTCCTATTTTTAATTTTCTGAGGAACTTCTGTACTGTTTTTCACAATGGCTGTGCTAATATGTAGTCCCACTAACAGTATATGAGTTCCTCTCTTTACATTTACACACTAACATTTGTTATCTTTTGTCATTATGATAATAGCCATTCTAATTGGGGTGAGGTGAAATTTCATTGTGGTTTTGATTTTCATTTCCTTTATGATTAGTGGTGTCGAACTTTTTTTTATATGCATCGGCTACTTGTATGTCTTCTTTTGAGAAATGTCTATTCAGATCTTTTGCCTATTTTTTATTTTTTTTAACTTTTATTTTAAGTTCAGGGGTACATGTGCAGGTTTGTTAAATAGGTAAACTTGTGTCATGGGGGTTTGTTATACAGATTATTTAATCACCCAGGTATTAAGCCTAGTATCCACTAGTTATTTTTCCCGATCCTCTCCCTCCTCCCACCCCCCGACCCTCCAATAGGTCCCAGTGTGTGTTGTTCCCTTCTATGTGTCCATGTATTCTTATCATTTGCTTCCACTTCCAAGTGAGAACATGTGATATTTGGTTTTCTGTTCCTGTGTTAATTTGCTACAGATAATGGTCTCCAGCTCTATTCATGTTCCTACAAAGGACATAATCTCATTCTTTTAATTTGCCCATTTTTAATCAAATTATTTGCTTTTTAAAATTGAGTTATTTGAGCTTCTTATGTATTCCATATGTTAGCTCCTTGTCAGATACATAGTTTGCAAATTTTTTTTCCATTATGCGTGTTGTTTGTTCACTCTGTTGACTGTTTCCTTTGCTGTGCAGTTTTTTAGTGTGATGTAATTATATTTGTCTATTTTTTCCTTTGTTGACTGTGAGTTTGTGATCTTATTCAAAAACTTCTTGCCCAGACCCTAATGTAATGAAGCGTTTTCTCTCTGCTTTTTTTTTTTTTTTTGGTAGTTTTATTGCTTCAGGTCTGACATTTAAGTCTTTAATCCATCTTGTGTTGATTTTTATATATGGTAAGAGATAGGGATCTAGTTTCATTCTTCCACATATATCCAGTTTTCCCAGCATCATTTACTGAAGCAAGTCTCCTTTCTTCAATATGTGTTCTTGGTACCTTTATCAAAAATCTGTTGGCTGTAATGCATGGACTCATTTCTTTGTTTTCCATTGTGTTCCATTAATCAATGTGTCTATTTTTATGGCAGTACCATTCTGTTTTGGTTACTATAGCTTTGTAGTAATGTACTGTAAATCTCGGCTTTGTTCTATTTGCTCAAAATTGCTTTGGCTATTTGGGATCTTTTGTGATTCCATACAAATTTTAGGATTACTTTTTCCATTTATGAGAAGAATGTCATTAGTATTTTTATAAGCAATTCATTGAATCTATAGAGAATTTTGGATACTATGAGCATTTTAACAATATTAATTCTTCAAATCCATAAACACAGGATATTTCTCCATTAATATATGTCCTCTTCAATTTCCTTCATCAGTTTTATAGTTTTAATTGTAGAGCTCTTTCACCTCCTTGATTAAACTTATTCCTAGCATCTTAATTTTTCATACCTATTGTAAATGAGATGTTTTTCAGATTGTTTACTACTGTATATAGAAATGCTATTAATTTTGCATGTTGACTTTGTATCCTGCAACTTCACTGAATTTGTTTATTAATTCTAATCAGAGTCTCTAGGACTTTTAGGAGTCCTTAGAGTTTTTTATATATAAGATTATGTGGTGGGCAAGCAGGAAAATTTTAACTTTATTCTTTCCAATTTGCATGTCCTTTATCTCTTTCTTTTGTTTAATTTCTCTTGCCTCATTACTCTGGCTAGGAATTCCAGTACTGTTTTGAATAAGTAGTGACAGTGGACATCCTTTAAGTTTTGGTCTGATAATTCCAAGGCTTGTTCGATCTCTTCAAACTGTGTTTATTGTATTTCAGTATGCTTGGTAGTTTTTTTTTTGAAAGGCAGAAATAATATACTGTGTAAAATGAACTACAGTATATAGGTCTTTATTAATACAGGGTTAAGAAGTTGTGGGGAGAGATAAAACATTCTCTCATCCTATATTAGGACTCAGGCTTTTGGTGAGCCTGTGCCCTTGGACTGTGAACTTAACAAGGACTTGGATATTTTCCACCCCTAGGTGATGCAGCATGAATGGAGGGAGTTGGAGATGAATACTTCCCAACTCCTGGGGAGATTAGGCTCTGATGTAGCCCCAGCAAGTTAGGCTCTAGCAAAATAGTGTCTCCTAAGAGCAGACTTTTTATAGAAGAGCACGATGTTGTGCTGTATTTCAAACCACAGATCCCAGAAACAAAAGAACATGAAGCAGGATAAATGCCAAAAAAAAAACCATTTAAAAAAACTACACCTAGTCATAATATATTCAAATTTCAGAAAATCAAAGCTGAAGGAAAAATACTGAAAAGAGCCAGAGGGAAAAAATGCCTTCCCTGTAATGGAGTAAGGATAATAATTAAATCTGACTTGTCAAAGCATACAATGAAGAGAAGAGTGGAGTGAAATATTTAAAATGCAGAGAGAGACCAAAACAACAACAAAAAAATCACACACACATACACATAAAAAAAAAACACTAACAGAATTTGTATCTTGAAAAATTATCCTTCAAAAGTGATGTGTGTGTGTGTAAATATATATATATATATATATATATATTTTTTTTTTGTGAGAGAGATTCTTGCTCTTTTGCCCAGGCTGGAATGCAGAGGCATGATTATACCTCATCATACTCTCAAATTCCTGGGCCCAAACGATCCTTCTGCCTCAGCTTCCTGAGTAGCTAAGACTACAGGCACATGCCACCACACCCAGCTAATTTGTTTTTTGGTAGAGACAGGGTCTTGCTATGTTGCCAGGCTGCTCTTGAACACCTGGCCTCAATCAATTCTCCTGCCTTGGCATCCCAAAGTGCTGGTATAACAGGCATAAGCCCACAATACCTGGCCTCAATAATGTGTATATACTTAATATATGTAAGTATAGTATATACGTATGTGTATGTGCACACTCAAATATAAGTGAAAAGAATAACAGAAATGATACAAGTGGCAGGAGGAAAGAACTAGGAATATCTTATTATTATAAGATACTTGCACTAGATGTTAAATGGTATAGTGTGATTTGAAAGTGGAAGTGAATTGGTTGAATATGTATATTGCAAATTCCAGAAATACCACTGAATAGAAGTAATTTCAAAAGAGTGTAGTTGATATATAAGATAGAATAGGAAATTGGAACATTAAAAAAGCTCAATTAGGCTGAGTGTGGTGGCTCACACCTGTAATGCCAGCACTTTGGGAGGCCAAGGCGGGTGGATCACTTGAGGTTAGGAGTTTGAGACCAACCTGGCCAACATGGCAAAACCCTGTCACTGCTAAAAATACAAGAATTAGCCTGGCATGGTGGCATGCACCTGTAATCCCAGCTACTCCAGAGGGTGAGGCAGGAGACTCACTTGAACCCAGGAGTCAGAGGTTGCAGTGACTGGAGATTGCGCCACTGCACTCCAGCCTGGGCAACAGAACAAGACTCTGTCAAAGAAAAAAAAAAGCTCAACTAAAACTAGTAAGTACAGAAAAAAATGTGAAAGAACAAAAAAGACAACAAATAAAAGACAATAACAAATACAGTAGATATTATAATATTTATGCAACAATAACAATAATTACCTTAAACATCAATTTTACTTTTTTTTTTTTGAGGTGGAGTCTTGCTCTGTCACCCAGGCTGGAGTGCAGTGGTGCGATCTCGGCTCACTGCAAGCTCCACCTCCCTGGTTCACGCCATTCTCCTGCCTCAGCCTCCCGAGTAGCTGGGACTACAGGTGCTTGCCACCATGACCGCAAATTTTTTGTATTTTTAGTAGAGACGGTGTTTCACCGTATCAGCCAGGATGGTCTGGATCTCCTGACCTCGTGATCCGCCCACCTTGGCCTCACAAAGTGCTGAGATTACAGGCTTGAGCCACCGTGCCTGGCCAACATCAATGTTTTAAATCCACCAATTAAAAGCTAGGGATTGTCAAAGTTCATCAAAAAACGATAACCAATTATGTGATATTTATGAGAAATCCACTTTAAATATAAATATATGTATAGTTTAAAAGTAAAGGAGTAGAAATGAATTAGGCTGGTGCAAACGTAATTGCAGTTTTTGCCGTTAAAAATAATGCCATTACTTTTGCCACTGCCATTACTTTTAATGGCAAAAATGGCAATTACTTTTGCACCATCATAATAATATGTTAACATTAAACAAAACAGTAGAAGTGGCTATATTAATTTCAGACAGAACTGACTCAAGAGCAAGGGAAGCTATCAGGGCTAAAGAAGGGCATTATGTAATAACAAAGGGGAAAATACTCCAAGAAGACATAACAATCTTTTATACGTATGTTCCTAGCAGAAGGGCATCATGATATGTAAAGCAAAAACTGATAGAACGACAGATAGAAATAGATAAATTAACTATAGCACTTGGACACCTTAACACTCCTCTATGAGAAATAGATCCCACAGGCAGAAAATCAATTAGGACATAGGAGAACTCAATAGCACTATCAATAAACAGGCTATAATTGACATCTATAGACTATTTATACAAAAACAGTGGATTGCACATTTTTCTCAAGCTTACATGAAACATTTACCAGGATAGACCTCATTTGGGGCCATGAAACACACCCTAACAAATTTAAAAGACTAAAAATCATACAATGTGTGCTCTCAGGCTACAATGGAATTAAACTAGAAATTAATATCAAGAAGACAATTGTAACCCCTCAAATACTTACATATTAAAAAACACATGTCTAAAAACACATTGGTACATTTTAAGTGAAAACAGAAACTCAACGTGTCAAAATTTGTGGGATGCAGGGAAAGCAGTGTTTAATGGGAAATTTATACTATTGAATGTATACATTAGTAAAGAAGATCTAAAATCAATAATCTAAGCTCTCACCTTATAAAAACTAGAAAATTAGAGCAAATTAAATCCAAAGTAAGGAAAAGAATAGATAATAATAAAAATTAGAGTAGAAATCAATAAAATAGAAACAGGAAATGACAGAAAATCAATAAAACCAAAAGCTGGTTCTTTGAAAAAATCAATAAAATTGAAGAAAATCTAGCCAAGCTCATGAAGAATAAAAAGAGAAGACACAAACTACTAGTATCAGAAATAAAAGAGAGAGCATTACTACAGATCTTATGGACATTAACATGATAATAAATGAATATTATGAACAATTCTATGCCCACAAATTTGATAACCTAGACAAAATGGACAAATTCCTTGAAAGACACAATCTGCCAAAACCGATGCAAGAAATAGACATCTGAATAGGCTTATATTTAAAAATTGAATCAACAATTGATTATCTTCCAAAGCAGGAAGTAGTAGGCCCAACTGGGTTGGCTGGTAAATTCCACCAAAAACATGTAAAGAAGAAATTATACAAATTCTCTACAATTATTTTCCAGAATATAGAATCAGAGGGGCAGCTTTCTCACTCATTCTATGAGGACAGCATTACCCTGATACCAAAATCAGACAGCCATTAGAAGAAAAGAAAATTATAATTCAATAACTCTCATGAACATTGATAGAAAAATCTTCAACAAAACATTAGCGAATATAATATGACAATGTATTAAAATAATTATACCCCAACTTGGATGTATATCAGATATATAAAACTGATTGAATTTTTTAAAATCAATTAATTTAGTCATCACATTAGTGGGCTAAAAGAGAAAAATAAAACTCAACAATAAGAAATTTAACAACCTGATTGAAAAATGGGTAAAAGACCTGCATAGACACCTCACTAAAGATATATAGATGGCAAATTATCATTAAGAAAAGACATTCAACATTATATATCATTTGGAATTTCAAATTAAAACTATAATGAGATACCATTACATACCTATACAAAAGATCAAAATCCAAAATACTGACAACACCAAATACCAGTGAAGATGTATAGCAGCAGGAGCTCTTGTTTATTCTTGGTGAGAATGTAAAATGGTACAGCCACTTTAGAAGATACATGGTAGTGTTTTAAAAAACCATATTGTTACCATACAATCCAGCAAATTGCACTTTTTCATATTAAGTCAAATGAATTGAAAATTTGGTATTTTCCCAAATGAATCCAAATAAATTGAAAAATCTGTATTTAAAGTAGCTGTACACATAGTTGCCAAAGATTGGAAGGAAACAAAATATCCTCCAGTGGCCAAGTAGATAAACTATGGTACGTCTAGACAATGGAATATTATTTAGTGCTGAAAAGAAATGAGCTATCAAGCCATGAAAAGACATGGAGGGAATATGAAGGCATATTACTATGTGAAAGAAGCCAATCTGAAAAGGAAACATACAGTATGATTTCAACTATATGACATTCTGGAGAAGATAAAACTATGAAGATAGTAAAGAAATCAGTGGTTTCAGGGATTAGGGGGAAGAAGGAATGAATAGGTAGGCAGAGCATAGAGGATTTTTAGAGCAGTGAAGCTGTTCTGTACATACTGCAAAGATGGATACATGTAATTATACATATTTCAAATCCCATTCAATGTACAACACCAAGAATGAATCCTAACATAAACTATTGACTTTAGATGACAATAACTTGTCAATGTATATTCATCAATCATAAAAATGTACCCCTCTGATGTGGGATGTTGGTAAAGGGAAAGGTCATGAATGGGTGGGGACAGGATATATGAAACCACTCTGCACTTTTTGCTGAATTTTGCTGTAACCTAATATTACTCTAAAACATAAAGTTTATTAGTTAAAAAAAATTAAAAGTCACTTCATTGCTTTGTTTTTACTATCTCAACCCTATTGCTTTTAAATGGTTGAATTTAAAAATATTCAGTTGATTCAATTAACTCATTAATCAGATATTTTCCTCTCCACTTTTTTCCCTTTCTTTCATATGCATGATATTTTGTTTTATCAACTTACAAAAGGATACATATTCAACTATTTGTTGACATTTTCTCCAATTACTTCACCAAGATAAAGATATACTTGTTTATATTTCCTCACCTGGTCTTTTCAAATAATTTATTTTTATTGTCTGTACTGACAGATACCTTCAAGCTCCCTATAACATGTTAAGGAGGGGCCTTTTTAACCAAGTGAGGAATCTTAACCCTTACCTTTATGCTTCCTACTAGAAACAGCCTAGAAGGTGCTGAAATGCAGACTCAGAGCTATAAACTGGCAACCATATTTCATCACTGAAGTGACTAGATTTTGTCATTCTAAAGTTACTCACCAGTACCAGTAGACATAAATTTGAAAGGTTATGTGTCCTACATGTAGGTTACATTAAAAAACAGATTTTGGAATAAAAATAAACTTCAGAATCAAATTAAGTGTCTGTCACACACTAAATGTGTGACATGAGCAAATTACTTAACATATTTAACTTCCCCATTTGTGGATGAAAATAGCCCTAAATAGTTCAATTATATTTGGTAAATAGACAGTGTATGTAAAACTCTTTCCATTAAAAAATAGCACCTTATAAGAACCTGATAAATTGTAACCATATCTCCCCAGATAAAAGAAATAGACCCTTCAAATCTTTTTGTTAGAGGTAGGAATTACACCAGAATTGGGGTGAATTTCTGTTGTGTTTATTAAAAGTAAATCCTGGTATAATTGCCATATAAATGGTTTGACTTAAAAAATGTTCAGTTGATTCAAATCCTTAAAAAGAAAAGAAGGTAAAGTCCATAAATAAGTTGAGAGGGTATCACTCTATGATACACACAATAATCTCTCGAGTGAACTTCTGAGATAGCATAAGATAACAAACACTTAATGGAAGCATCCATTTATACTCCAAGGTAATGTCTCGTTTGACAGCAGTGCTAGAGATTGGGACTTTGGCAGAACAACTGTGAATCTTGAGGTGAAATTCCAAGAGCCCTCTTTCTATACAGGATGCTCAGGGTAGCACATGTTCTACATGGATGAGAGATTAGCATGCCACAAACCACCCCATGAAAAACAATACTAGCAGAGCACACAGTCAGTACTAAGAAGTTATCAATGTAACCACAACACGAAAGCAGACTTGGATAGCTCAACTGTTAGACAACACCCACAAATTACAACAGATTTCAAGAAGAGGCTCCGAAAACTCAACTATAGAAACAATCATCAAAGGATTGGAAATTTTCCTTGCAGAGGGACACTGGGAGTCTGTGGCACGTGTGGGGTTTCAATTCACTGTAATTTTCCTGTTCTAGGAACAATTATATATGGAATATTTTTAATAATGTTATGCTGTGTTATTGTGAATATATTTGTAAGTTGAGATTCAGGATGCTGCCATACTATAAGGCTGTCAACTGGTGAGACTAGACCAAGTTTCTGGGTAAGGAAGTAATCTGAGATAGTCACCTTTTAAAAGTAATCTAGTTTTGTTTTTTTCTTTCTTGTTTGTTGTTTTTAGTTTTTGTAATATCATATTTCATAAACAGGATTCATAAGTATGACTGTAGTTCTCTCAAAATATGAATCCCTTTTAATAAACTATTTTAGCTACACTAGCAGACTAGTTATGCTTTATATTATACTCTATATGCAAATTCATTTTGACAGTGCCCAACAAATTGCTCAATTATCTGACTTCCTACCCAAGGAAAATATATTAATCTAAAAAGTTGAAATCCATTTCCAAAATGGCTAAAATAATTTGGGAGTGGGCTGGCATTAGAATAATTTGTCTAAACAGATTTAATTTATGCTATATTTTTCATTGTCTGTTTATAAACCTGATTTATGAGAAACATCATCTAGAAAACACTATTAGCTTCCCCATTTTACAGATATAAAATTGGAATTGTGAGGAATAAGCTGTTTTGTCATAATTCATCTTGAAAAATGATGACAAAATTGAATAGCAAATTTAGATGTCCAAATTCTATTTTAATTTTCATTGTGCCAGGCTCCCTTTTTGCTTCTATATTATAATAAACATCTCAGAACTGCTGGCTTAGGGAAGCTATTGCAGAAACTTAATATCCTCAAAGAAAACTAATATGCCTATCCTACTAGAAGGATTTGAAAGTGAAAAGGCTTAGCAGACATGTATTGAGCTAACCACTTAAAGACTAAATAAAAAATAATAGAAGTGATTATGTGGGACATATGTTTATTCATTCAACATAATCAATTTAAAATTTTTGTAAGAACTCAAACTCTTTTCACAGAAACTGACTTTATCATGAAACATTTATTTCCTTTATAAATAAATCTTTACTTTATCAAAAGAACTGTCAATATAGTTTATGTAAATGGAATATTTATAAGAATGAAAGTTGCATTTTCTGAACTGTGAACTAGGCAAAAGTGATCTTCTAGAGTGACCTTGTGTATCAGCTCCGATTCCCACCTTTCGTAAAGAGAGACCTTCTTGTGATTGGCTGTAGGTTTCTTGAGGGCTTGTAGGCAGCTCTGTGATATAGAAGTAGAAAATAAATACTGTACTTGTCCACACAAAGTTATTCAGCAATACTGGATTTAAAATAGATGAAATAAGGTTAAAAAGATGAGAGGACATACGATTGGATGATGAATATAACATGAAAAAAGAAGAAAAGGAAAAGCTTTTGCATTAGTTATCTTTTCTGATCCTCTTCTAACGCAAAACCTTTTTCTTTTCTTCTCTTTCCATTCATTTCTTCTCCAATCTTACCTCCGCTCATCCTTTTATCTTTATTTCATTTTAAATTCATTATTGCTAAACAAATTTGTGTGGACAAGTATGGCATTTATTTTCTACTTCTATGTCACAGAGCTACCCATAAAGTAGGCTTAATACCTGGGTGATGAAATAATGAGTACAACAAATCCCCATGACACATGTTTACCTATGTAACAAGCATGCACATCCTGCACATGTACCCCTGAACTTAAAAGTTTAAAAAAAAATTAAAAAATAAAAAGCTCTTGCCATATGTCTAATATAATATAAAGTGGTAAAAAAAGGCAAAATATATTAGTGGAACACTGAGTTAAATAGATTGGGGAAAATATGGAACCATTTCAATAAAATGCATTTTAATTTATGTAACTAATAAAAAAATGGAAGCCCCAGGAGAGTTTAATGCATTTTTCCTGTAAAGAATTTCAACTTACAGCTACTGAGGGTCCAAGTTTCTGTTTAGAATTTTAATTATAAGTTTTTATACATGATATCTTCAAACATAACACACATTGTTAAATCTGATTATTAAAAAAGATCAATATCTCTGAAATTCATAAAATATTAAACCTAAAAATATTATACTTATATTTTTAAAACATTTCACATAAAATTTAAAGTATTCACTGAGGACATTAGACTTTAAGGTAGTGTGCCCAAAGGCTAAAAAGAAAAAATATCTTTTTCCATTCTCAACACCGATTAAAAATTTCAGTTTATAAAAGGAGGTTGAGTGCAAAAGAAAAACAAAAAATGATAAAACCAGGAGAAGGAAAACTTTTAAAAAATACAACAGTACAAGAAAGGTTCATGGTCTGGCAGCCGAGATGGCTGAATAGGAACAGCTCCAGTCTACAGCTCCCAGCATGAGTGACACAGAAGATGGGTGACTTCTGCATTTCCATCTGAGGTACCGGGTTCATCTGACAAGGGAGTGCCAGACGGTGGGTGCAGGACAGTGGGTGCAGCGCACCATGTGCAAGCTGAAGCAGGGTGAGGCATTGCCTCACTTGGGAAGTGCAACGGGTAAGGGAGTTCCCTTTCCTAGTCAGAGAAAGGGGTGACAGATGGCACCTGGAAAATCAGATCACTCTCACCCTAATACTGCACTTTTCTGACAGGCTTTAAAAATGGCGGACCAGGAAATTATATCCTGCACCTGGCTCAGAGGGACATATGCCCACGGAGTCTCACTGATTGCTAGCACAGCAGCCTGAGATCAAACTGCAAGGCAGCAGTGAGGCTGGGGGAGGGGTGCCTGCCATTGCCTAGGCTTGCTTAGGTAAACAAAGCAGCTGGGAAGCTCAAACTGGGTGGAGCCCACCACAGCTCAAGGAGGCCTGCCTGCCTCTGTAGGCTCCACCTCTGGGGGGCAGGGCACAGACAAACAAAAAGACAGCAGTAACCTCTGCAGACTTAAATGTCCCTGTCTGACAGCTTTGAAGAGAGCAGTGGTTCTCCCAGCATGCAGCTGGATATCTGAGAATGGGCAGACTGCCTCCTCAAGTGGGTCCCTGACCCCTGATCCCTGAGCAGCCTAACTGGGAGGCATTCCCCAGTAGGGGCAGACTGACACCTCACATGGCCGGGTACTCCTCTGAGACAAAAATTCCAGAGGAACAATCAGACAGCAGCATTCGCGGTTCATGAAAATCCACTGTTCTGCAGCCACCGCTGCTGTTACCCAGGCAAACAGGGTCTGGAGTGGACCTCTAGCAAACTCCAACAGACCTGCAGCTCAGGGTCCTGTCTGGTAGAAGGAAAACTAAGAAACAGAAAGGATATCCACACCAAAAATCCATCTGTATGTCACCATCATCAAAGACCAAAAGTAGATAAAACCACAAAGATGGGGAAAAACAGAGCAGAAAAACTAGAAACTCTAAAAAGCAGAGCACCTCTCCTCCTCCAAAGGAACGCAGTTCCTCACCAGCAATGGAACAAAGCTGGACTGAGAATGACTTTGATGAATTGAGAGAAGAAGGCATCAGGCGATCAAACTACTCTGAGCTACAGGAGAAAATTCAAACCAAAGGCAAAGAAGTTAAAAACTTTGAAAAAAATTTAGACGAACGTATAACTAGAATAACCAATCAGAGAAGTGCTTAAAGGAGCTGATGAAGCTGAAAGCCAAGGCTCGAAAACTACATGAAGAAAGCAGAAGCTTCAGGAGCTGATGCGATCAACTGGAAGAAAGGGTATCAGTGATGGAAGATGAAATGAATGAAATGAAGTGAGAAGGGAAGTTTAGAGAAAAAAGAATAAAAAGAAATGAACAAAGACTCCAAGAAATATGGGACTATGTGAAAAGACCAAATCTATGTCTGATTGGTGTAACTGAAAGTGACAGGGAGAATGGAAACAAGTTGGAAAACACTCTGCAGGATATTATCCAGGAGAACTTCCCCAATCTAGCAAGGCAGGCCAACATTCAGACTCAGGAAATACAGAGAATGCCACAAAGATACTCCTCGAGAAGAGCAACTCCAAGACACATAATTTTCAGATTCACCAAAGTTGAAATGAAGGAAAAAATGTTAAGGGCAGCCAGAGAGGAAGGTCGGGTTACCCACAAAGGGAAGCCCACCAGACTAACAGTGGATCTCTTGGCAGAAACTCTACAAGCCAGAAGAGAGTGGGGGCCAATATTCAACATTCTTAAAGAAAAGAATTTTCAACCCAGAATTTCATATCCAGCCAAACTAAGCTGCATAAGTGAAGGAGAAATAAAATACTATACAGACAAGAAAATGCTGAGAGATTTTGTTACCACCAAGCATGCCCTAAAAGAGCTCACGAAGGAAGCACTAAACATGGAAAGGAAAAACCGGTACCAGCCACTGCAAATTCATGCCAAATTGTAAAGACTATTGAGGCTAGGAAGAAACTGCATCAACTAATGAGCAAAATAACCAGCTAACATCAGAACGACAGGATCAAATTCACACATAACAATATTAACTTTAAATGTAAATGGACTAAATGCTCCAATTAAAAGACACGGACTGGCTAATTGGATAAAGAGTCAAGACCAATCTGTGTGCTGTATTCAGGAAACCCATCTCACATGCAGAGACACACATAGGCTCAAAATAAAAGGATGGAAGAAGATCTACCAAGCAAATGGAAAACAAAAAAAAGCAGGGGTTGTAATCCTAGGCTCTGATAAAACAGACTTTAAACAACAAAGATCAAAAGAGACAAAGAAGGTCATTACATAATGGTAAAGGGATCAATTCAACAAGAAGAACTAACTATTTTAAATATATATGCACCCAATACAGGAGCACCCAGATTCATAAAGCAAGTCCTGACTGACCTACAAAGAGACTTAGACTCCCACACAATAATAATGGGAGACTTTAACACCCCACTGTCAACATTAGACAGATCAATGAGACAGAAAGTTAACAAGGATACCCAGGAATTGAACTCAGCTCCGCACCAAGTGGACCTAATAGACATCTACAGAACTCTGCACCCCAAATCAACAGAATATACATTTTTTTTCAGCACCACATCACACCTATTCCAAAATTGACCACATAGTTGGAAGTAAAGGTCTCCTCTGCAAATGTAAAAGAACAGAAATGATAACAAACTGTCTCTCAGATCACAGTGCAATCAAACTAAAACTCAGGATTAAGAAACTCACTCAAAACTGCTCAACTACATGGAAACTGAACAACCTGCTCCTGAATGACTACTGGGTACATAATGAAATGAAGGCAGAAATGAAGATGTTCTTTGAAAACAACGAGAACAAAGACACAACATACCAGAATCTCTCAGACACATTCAAAGCAGTGTGTAGAGGGAAATTTATAGCACTAAATGCCCACAAGAGAAAGCAGGAAAGATCCAAAATTGACACCCTAATATCACAATTAAAAGAACTAGAAAAGCAAGAGCAAACACATTCAAAAGCTAGCAGAAGGCAAGAAATAACTAAAATCAGAGCAGAACTGAAGGAAATAGAGACACAAAAAACCCTTCAAAAAATTAATGAATCCAGGAACTGGTTTTTTGAAAGGATCAACAAAATTGATGGACTGCTAGCAAGATTAATAAAGAAGAAAAGAGAGAAGAATCAAATAGATGCAATAAAAAATGATAAAGGGGAATCACCACTGATCCTACAGAAATACAAACCACCATCAGAGAATACTACAAACACCTCTATGCAAATAAACTAGAAAATCCAGAAGAAATGGATAAATTCCTCGACACATACACCCTCCCAAGACTAAACCAGGAAGAAGTTGAATCTCTGAATAGACCAATAACAGGCTCTGAAATTGTTGCAATAATCAATAGCTTATCAACCAAAAAGAGTCCAGGACCAGATGGATTAACAGCTGAATTCTACCAGAGGTATAAGGAGGAACTGGTACCATCCATTCTTTCTGAAATTAATCCAATCAATAGAAAAAGAGAGAATCCTCCCTAACTCATTTTATGAAGCAAGCATCATCCTGATACCAAAGCCGGGCAGAGACACAACCAAAAAAGAGAATTTTAGACCAATATCCTTGATGAACATTGATGCAAAAATTCTCAATAAAATACTGGCAAACCGAATCCAGCAGCACATCAAAAAGCTTATCCACCATGATCAAGTGGGCTTCATCCCTGGGATGCAAGGCTGGTTCAACATAGGCAAATCAATAAATGTAATCCAACTTATAAACAGAACCAAAGACAAAAACCACATGATTATCTCAATAGATGCAGAACAGGCCGTTGACAAAATTCAACAACCCTTCATGCTAAAAACTCTCAATAAATTAGGTATTGATGGGACGTATCTCAAAATAATAAGAGCTATCTATGACAAACCCACAGCCAATATCATACTGAATGGGCAAAAACTGGAAGCACTCCCTTTGAAAACAGGCACAAGACAGGGATGCCCTCTCTCACCACTCCTATTCAACATAGTGTTGGAAGTTCTGGCCAGGGCTAACAGGCAGGAGAAGGAAATAAAGGGTATTCAATTAGGAAAAGAGGAAGTCAAATTGTCCCTGTTTGCAGATGACATGATTGTATATCTAGAAAACCCCATTGTCTCAGCCCAAAATTTCCTTAAGCTGATAAGCATCTTCAGCAAAGTCTCAGGATACAAAATTAATGTACAAAAATCACAAGCATTCTTATACACCAATAACAGACAAACAGAGAGCCAAATCATGAGTGAACTCCCATTCATAATTGCTTCAAAGAGAATAAAATACCTAGGAATCCAACTTACAAGGGACATGAAGGACCTCTTCAAGGAGAACTACAAACCACTGCTCAAGGAAATAAAAGAGGATACAAACAAATGGAAGAACATTCCATGCTCATGGGTAGGAAGAATCAATATTGTGAAAATGGCCACACTGCCCAAGGCAATTTCCAGATTCAATGCCATTCCCATCAAGCTACCGATGACTTTCTTCACAGAATTGGAAAAAACTACTTTAAAGTTCATATGGAACCAAAAAAGAGTCTGCATTGCCAAGTCAATCCTAAGCCAAAAGAACAAAGCTGGAGGCATCACACTACCTGACTTCAAACAATACTACAAGGCTACAGTAACCAAAACAGCATGGTACTGGTACCAAAACAGAGATATAGATCAGTGGAACAGAACAGAGCCCTCAGAAATAACGCCACATATCTACAAGTATCTGATCTTTGACAAACCTGAGAAAAACAAGAAATAGGGAAAGGATTCCCTATTTAATAAATGGTGCTGGGAAAACTGGCTAGCCATATGGAGAAAGCTGAAACTGGATCCCTTCCTTACACCTTATACAAAAATTAATTCAAGTTGGATTAAAGACTTAAATGTTAGACTTAAAACCATAAAAACTCTAGAAGAAAACCTAGGCATTACCATTCAGGACATAGGCATGGGCAAGGACTTCATGTCTAAAACACCAAAAGCAATGGCAACAAAAGCCAAAATTGACAAATGGGATCTAATTAAACTCAAGAGCTTCTGCACAGCAAAAGAAACTACCATCAGAGTGAACAGGCCACCTACAGAATGGGAGAAAATTTTCTCAACCTACTCATCTGACAGAGGGCTAATATCCAGAATCTACAATGAACTCAAACAAATTTACAAGAAAAAAAACAAACAACCCCATCAAAAGTGGGCAAAGGACATGAACACACACTTCTCAAAAGAAGACATTTATGCAGCCAAAAAACACATGAAAAAATGCTCACCATCACTGGCCATCAGAGAAATGCAAATCAAAACCACAATGAGGTACCATCTCACACCAGTTAGAATGGCAATCATTAAAAAGTCAGGAAACAACAGGTGCTGGAGAGGGTGTGGAGAAATAGGAATACTTTTACACTGTTGGTGGGACTGTAAACTAGTTCAACCATTGTGGAAGTCAGTGTGGCGATTCCTCAGGGATCTAGAACTAGAAATACCATTTGACCCAGCCATGCCATTACTGGGTATATACTCAAAGCATTATAAATCATGCTGCTATAAAGACACATGCACGCATATGTTTATTGCGGCACTATTCACAATAGCAAATACTTGGAATCAACCTGAATGTCCAACAATGATAGACTGGATTAAGAAAATATGGCATGTATACACCATGGAATACTATGCAGTGATAAAAAATGATGAGTTCATTTCCTTTGTAGGGACATGGATGAAATTGGAAATCATCATTCTCAGTAAACTATCACAAGGACAAAAATCCAAACACCACATGTTCTTGCTCATAGCTGGGAATTGAACAGTGAGAACACATGGACACAGGAAGGGGAACATCACACTCTGGGGACTGTTGCGGGGTGGGGGGAGGGGAGAGGGATAGCATTGGGAGATATACCTAATGCTAAATGACGAGTTAATAGGTGCAGCACACCAGCATGGCACATGTATACATATGTAGCTAACCTGCACATTGTGCACATGTACCCTAAAACTTAAAGTATAATAATAATAAAATAAAAAAAAGAAATAAACTGGCAAATGAAAAAATCTTAAAAAAAAAGAAAGGTTCATAATTTGTAAGAGGAGTTTGACAAAAAGAGAACAGTGGGAAGACAGGAGTAGAAGATGGAAAAAACAAGAACAAATGTGGAGAACCAATGGATACCAATATACAGATTGAGAAGCAGTCTGAGTTTCCGGAAAAAAATTGCTAAAAAATTATGTGCATTTATAAGATAAAAAGTTAATACAAAAAATCAATGACTTTTCTATTTGTCATCAATGTACAATTAGAATTTGAAATAAAAATACTATTTACATTACTTCCAAAAATGCAATAGGTATAAAGAATCTAGGAAAATGTATATACTATCTATATATAGAAAACTATAAGATTTTAGTAAAATACATAAAATAAAATGTAAATAAGTACACAGATACTTGATGTTAAGATGTCAGTTGTGCCCTACTTGCTCTATAGTTTCCACACAACTCCAATAAAAATCCCTAATACATATGTCTTAAATGCTTTAGTGATTTATGAGAGAAGGCAAAATAACTAGAACAATGAACAGAATACTAAAGAGGAAGAACAAAGTTGGTGAACTTGCATGACACAATTTTAAACTTACTATAAAGTTGTAATCAAGACAACATGGTATTGGTGAAAGAATGTGCACATAAATTAACAGACCAGAATAGAGAGCCCAGAAATAGACTCAGATAAGGGGAGTCAATAGATCTTTGCCCAAGAAGCAAAGGCAATTCTGTGGAGTAAAGGATAGTTTCTTCAACAAATAATGCAGAAGCAATTGGACATTCTATGCAAAAAATAAACACGTATCTTATACTTTTAACAAAAATAAACTTAAAATGGATTATGGGCTTAAATGTATAATAAAAAGCTTCTAGAACGTTGATTTGGAGATGAGTTCATAAATACATCAGAAGCATAATACCATAAAAAGATAAGTTGGACTTCATTAAAATTAAAAACTTCTGTTCTGCCAAAGACACTGTTACAAAAATGAAAAGACGAGACACAGACTTGGAAAAAAATGTGCAAAATACATATCTAATATACTGGATTGTATCCAAAATATACAAAGAACTTTCAAAACTCAATAGTAAGGAAACCAGTCAATTAAAAAGTGTAAAAAGACCTGAACATATACCTTACAAAAGAAGATATACAGATGGCAAGTAATTGTACAAAAATATATCCCACATCATTTGTCACTAGTGAATTGCAAAGTAAAACAATGAGATACCATTTTATATGGTTTGGCTGCATCCCCACCAAAAATCTCATTTTGAATTGTACTCCCCATAATCCCCACGTGTCAAGGGCAGGACCAGGTGGAAGTAATTGGGTCATGGAGGTGGTTTCCCTCATGCTGTTCTGGTGATAGTGAGTGAGTTCTCATGAGATCTGATGGTTTTATAAATGTCTGGCATTTCCCCTCCTGGAACTCACTCTCTCCTGCCACCTGTGAAGAGGTGACTTATACAAACATTGTAAGTTTCCTGAGGCTGCCCCATCCATGCAAAACTGTGAGACAATTAAACCACTTTTCTTTATAAATTACCAAGTCTCAGATATTTCCTTCTAGAAATGTGAGAATGGACTAATAGACCATTACATACATACTAGAACGGCTAAAACCGAAAAATCTGGCCAGGCACGGTGGCTCACGCCTGTAATCACAGCACTTTGGGAGGCCGAGGTGGGGCGGATCATGAGGTCAGGAGATCAAGACCATCCTGACTAACATGGTGAAACCCCGTCTCTACTAAAAACACAAAAAATTAGCCGGGCTTGGTGGCGGGTGCCTGTAGTCCCAGCTACTCTGGAGGCTGAGGAAGGAGAATGGTGTGAACCCAGGAGGCGGAGCTTGCAGTGCAAGGAGATGGCACCACTGCACTCCAGCCTGGGTGACAGAGCGAGACTCCGTCTCAAAAAAAAAAATAAATAAATAAAAACCCAAATCTGACAACGCTAGATGCAGACAAGGATATAGAGCAACAGGATCTCTTGTTCATTGCCAGTGGAAAGGCAAAATAGTATAGTTACTTTGGAAGACTGTTTTCAGATTCTTAGAATGCTGAACAGTCTTATGGTTTGCTAATAGGTTTTATCCAACTGATTTAAACAGTTATCTTCACACAAACACTTGCATACAGATATTTATAGGAGCTTTATTCATAATCACCAAAAACTTAGAGCAACCAAGATGTCCTTTAATAGGTGACTGAATAAGCAAAATGTACATCCACATAATTAAATATTACTAAGCAATAAAATATATGAGTTATCAAGCTACAAAAAGGCATGAATGAATTTTATATACACAATGCTAAACAAAAGATAACAGTCTGAAAAGGCTATACATTATATTATTCCAATTATATGACATTCTGGGAAAGGCAAAACTATATGGATAGTAAAATGAAGATGTTTGCAATGGTTTAGAGTAAGAAGGTTGAACGGGTAAAGTGCAAGGCATTTTTTTAGAAAGGTTTAGTTATTCTGTATAATATTGTAATGGTGGATATGTGATACTATGTATTTTTCAGAACTCACAGAAGTTTATAGCACAAAGGAGGAATTATATGCAAACTTTGAAAAAATAATTTAGAAGGTTGCAGGATCCCAATATGTAATGCACAAAATAATATAACAGTCTAACTATATTACAAAAATATGAAAAAAATCATGAGATTGGGGAGGGTAAAGGTACTGATCTAAGTAACTTTAGAAATGAGTTGCATATGGAAGACTAAAGGCAAAATAAATTGTATTTGAGTACTATACTCTAGTTAATAAAGTTGTGTTCCATGAGACTATGGGTTAACAATTCTGATATCGCTATATTTCTTTTAATTAAATAATTAAGCAAATGAGTGGAATACAGTGGGAGCCAGGTTTCTAATTGTTGGAGTGGGAAGTTGCAGATAAAGAAGTGGAGGAAGCTAGAACAATCTATGTGGTCATGCATTAGAGTCAGAGACATCCATTGATACAAACTCATGTTTATCTTAACGTAGACATAGTTTCAAGTAGAAAAATTCTACATATGGGTATATACATGAGTTAGTATATGCGTATATGACAAACAATGTCACCCTAGTAGCACTGAGCACACCTAGTACCCACACCTTGATTTCAATAAATCAAGCCACTCTCAAGAGAAGGAATAAGACTGCCTGAAGAAATGACTAATCGTCGAACTAGGAAGGAAAATATACCCAAATGTCCATCAATGATAGATTGGATTAAGAAAATGTGGCACATATACACCATGGAATACTATGCAGCCATAAAAAAGGATGAGTTCATGTCCTTTATAGGGACATGGATGAAGCTGGAAACCATCATTCTGAGCAAACTATCACAAGGACAGAAAACCAAACACTGCATGTTCTCACTCATAGGTGGGATTGAACAATGAGAACACTTGGACATAGGGTGGGGAACATCACACACTGAGGCCTGTCATGGGGTGGGGGGAGGGGGGGAGGGAGAGCATTAGGAGATATACCTAATGTAAATGGTGAGTTAATGGGTGCGGCACACCAACATGGCACATGTATACATATATAACAAAGCTGCACATTGTGCACATGTACCCTAGAACTTAAAGTATAATAAAAAAAAAAAAGAAAATATACAAGATGAGCCTGGAACATCTTATAGTGTCAGAAAGTAATAAAGTGCTCCAAAAATATCCATAATTATAAGGTATGTGAAAATGACACGAGTCAACTAAAATGTTTCCAATAACAAATGGTTTAAAAAAAGTGGGGAGGGGAGCGATAAAATAAATAATATAGTATTAAATTATAAGCTAAAGCATAACATAAATATTTATTAGTACATAATGACCTAAATACATGAACAATTCAACAAATACATGGGAGACAAGAAACAAATTTCCCATGTATATTAATTCCAAACAATTTTTGTCAATATTCTGTCCTCAAGTAAGGGGAGCATAACTCTCCACTCCTTAAGTGTGGAATGTGCATAGTGACTTCCTTCTAAAGGGTACAGCATGAAAGGCTAAAAAAGAATGACTTTACAGCAGAGAAACCTGACAAGCACTACCTCAGCCACATCAAGAGTGATAAGTCATATTAATAGTATGTCCCCTTGATATGATTTGATTAAAAACACTGCATAGTGCTGCAATAAACATATGTATGCATGTGTCCTTATAGTAAAATGATTTATAATCTTTTGAGTATATATCCAGTAATGGGATTGCTGGGTCAAATGGTATTTCTGGTTCTAGATCCTTGAGGAATTTCCACACTGTCTTTACAATGGTTGAACTAATTTACACTCCCACCAACAGTGTAAAAGTGGTCCTATTTCTCCACATCCTCTCCAGCATCTGTGGTTTCCTGACTTTTTAATGATCACCATTCTAACTGGCATGAGATGGGCTGTATAAAGAAAATGTGGCACAAATACACCATGGAATACTATGCAGCCATAAAAAAGAATGAGTTCATGTCCTTTGCAGGGACATGGATAAAGCTGGAAACCATCATTCTCAGCAAACTAACACAGGAACAGAAAACCAAACACTGCCTGTTCTCACTCATAAGTGGGAGTTGAACAATGAGAACATATATATATATAATATATTTTATATATTATATATATATATTTTTTATATTATATATATAATATATTTTACATATTATATATATAATATATTTTATATATTATATATAATATATTTTATATTTATATATAATATATTTTATATATTATATATATTATTTATATATAATGTATATAATCAGAATTGATTCATTAGTTGTAACGAATGTAACATACAGTACCAATATAAGATGTTAATAATGGAAGGCTTAAATGTGAAGTATATGAGAAATCTCTCTGCTATCATCAAACTTTTTTGTAAATGTAAAACAGTTTTAAAATAAAAAGTTTATTTTTTAAGTAATGAAAAGCCACCCTCATCTCATTATATTACAGTGACATTTTAGAATTTTGGGTACAATTAGATACACTAAGATCTTCCAGAATGAAAAAAAAAAGTCAATAGACATTGAAATAATAAAGAGGCAGAATGGCAATGAATTTCTCTACCTGCAACAGTAGGAATTAGAATCAATGAAACAATGCTTCCACAATTCTGAAGTAAAAGGATTCCCAAACCAGAATTACATAAATAACTATACTATCATTTAGTTATAAGCATAGAATGAGTATTTTATTAGATGTACAAGTTCTCAAAAAGTTATTTCCCCCAAGTCCTTGGTCAGGAATCATGATCAAAACAAGGAAGAAACTTCATTTAGTGGAAGGCATTAGCTCCAGGATACAAGGGCTCTGATCCATGAGAAAGATGAAGGAAATTCTAGGTTGGCAATTGTGCAGCAAGCTCAAAGATCATTTATACTAGACCAAATCAAGAGGACAGAGGGCTTCGGAAGGAATGTCCTTGAGAAAAAAAACGATGTGTTATATTAATTTCCAAATTTGCTGTTATATTTTAAGAGGGGATATATATTATTGCAGAGAACTTGGTGACTAATTAGTGGTATAGAGAACTGAGCAGATGAAAAAGAGGCAATTATTAACTCCTGGAATACCAAAGGGTTGCAAGAAATGAAATGAAATTATCACACACTATCGTTCAACTATGAATAATATTTACACAGTCTTAATAAGGTAAATTAGACTTGAGATCTAACAATGATTATGATATAAAACTCAAGGGAAAAAAAATTTTAAAAAAGAAAATGTGTTTGGGGTGGTTGAAGTTGTGGTATAAAAGAACTACATGCACATCACCAATACTGAGAAGCCAAAATAATGGATACCATTTTGAGCTGAAAAAAATCAAAATACCATTATAAACATGTGATTTTGAAATGTAGAGGTATATATTTAAAGAAACAGACAGGTGGAAAGTATTTTTCAATGAATAGTTACATTTAGAATGGGAGGAATGGAGTAGGAACTTGCATTTAGGGCTGTATTTTTTTTCAGAGCTACTTAATTTCCGACACAAGAAACATGAGATTTTCATTAAGAAATCTAAATAAAGTTGGCTATGTTGAGATTCAATGACCTAGAATTGTGTCAGTCTTTACAGAACAGATTGAAATTGGGACAAAGATGTTTAATGTAATTAGGAAACTAGTTTATTATATTTATCAGTAAGACATAAAAAAAATAAAAATAATGATATATATTTATTACTTCATGTAACTAAGGAAAATATTGGGTGAGTGGCATTTTATTATCGAGTAGTCAGGGAACAATTACTTAAGTGATGAGAACTCTGTTTAGCATCAAGTCTTGATGAAACAGATTGTGAAAAACCTCCCGTAATTAGAGAGGAGATACAGATCACAAGATATGCAGCATATAATTCTAAATAGCGATAAGTTATCTTTTTCCTCTAAATTGAAAGAGTAGAGGAGAAGAGCAAGGAAAATGGCAAATGAAGATTTTATTTATTGCTTTTGTTTCTCTCACCTCTGGGAACGGTAAGGTGTGTGAGTTCTGACCTCAAAATATAACAAAATCACATATTAAAAGTTCCCTTTGTCTCCTCAAACCTCATGCAGAAATTTCAGCCTGCTTGCATTTCCATTATCCTCCAACACAATATACAATAACTAGAGACAAGTGCTATTTAAGATAATTATATTTGAAAGCTAACGAGGAGGTAGAAGTAAGTAATCACAAATTCAAGGAACCATGAAGATATGTGAGCCAGCAAAATATTCGGAGAGAGATGATGTTTACTGTGATATAACCTATGTATATGCATACATTACCTTTTGGAAAATTGTATATTCTCTGCATCCCCTTTTGGAATCATGAAACTACTTCTTAGGAAGTATCCTTGCATACTTCATTACTCTAAAATTTGTCACATTACTTCTTGCACAATTGAAAACATAAGTTATACTAAACAATTCTTGAAATAATGGGTAAATGTATCTTTTCTTTTTAAATATCCAGGATTTAAATTTTGTTTTGGAAAGTATCACAAAGTACGTGCAATTTTATTATGCATTATTGAACTGGAGTAGTTAAACTGTTTTGACATTCATGGCACAATTATGGCCCAGATGTTTTCTATTCTGTCTCTGAACTGTCTCAAATACCACTTTTCTAAAATTCAATCCTTTTTATATTATATCAATATAATGGAAATGAAATTTCTGATACATGATCTGTCTTCTTTTCATGATAGATTCCTCTTCTTAAATATAAATATCCAGAAGCAGAGAAGGAGACAGAGCACAAGTCAAAAGTCTCATGCTACTAAGTATTTATGGTTGAGTCAGAGGACTCCACATTCACAGAAACAAATGAGTTTCAGTATGTTTTTCCCTAGAATATCCTTCTCATCCACCCACTTTACTGTTACTGACCACTTCATTACTTGACAAGTCTTTTTTATGACCCTACTCCTGGGTCTTTTCCTTGTCTTTTCTCAATATTTTATTAATATCTTTGTAATATACACTTCTGTATCTAACGAAGTGACAGTGTATTCCTCAAGAAAAAGAAACTCATTATAGCCACCTCCATGCCCACAGTGCCAACCATATTATTCAATAAAATATTTGTCAATAGAAGGAAAAATTAAATAAAGAGAATACAAACATTATAAGTGTCTATTCATGTCATTTTCTCACTTTATCTGTGGGTTGTTGGTATTCTTATTGTTTGTATGAGCTCATATTAAAGTGCTACTCTTAGTCGGAAGGATTTGTTGTAACTATTTCCCAGATAGTAGTATATTAATTTCCCAGATAGTAGTATATTAATTCTATTTATGAAGTTTTAATGTGTATTTATGACATGTGAGAGTTTATACTTTATTACTTTTGTCACCAAATTGAATTTCAAACAGCAAAATGTGTAGTATTTGTTTCCTGGGCTATTGGTCCTGTAAATTGGTAAACAAATCATAGTATCTAGCAAGTTAACTCTTCTAATCATTGCTCTCTCATCTTCATGGTCTTCCCCGTTTGGTCTTTCCTTTCTTCTTCTCTGTTTTTCCTCTGTCTTGTATTAATAATATCTGTCATTGTTTCCTATCTCTATTGTTCATAGTCATGACTAACACCATCGGGTACAATTAGAAGGTAGCAGTATTAAATCATAAAATAGTATTAGAGGGAGATGTAATGAACTGTAGCAAGAATATAGAGTACACTTTTAGATGCCTAATGGGAAAACTTATTTTGACATGTTCAATTTCATTCTAAGCTCAATTCCTTTTGAATGAACTACGTGAGCATCTTATATTTGAATACATTGAATACCCTGCATTTATTTAGGAGAATTTATATTTTGTGAAAACTTAAAGGCTGATGCAGGAGAATGGCGTGAACCCGGGAGGCGGAGCTTGCAGTGAGCCGAGATCGCGCCACTGCACTCCAGCCTGGGCGACAGAGGGAGACTCTGTCTCAAAACAAAAACAAAAACAAAAACAAAAAACAAACAAACAAAACAGATATCCACTCATTTTCTTTTCTTACATAGAAAATAAAAACCCTCTATGCAATGGTACATTCAATTATATTATTTTAAATTTATTTTAAAAACTATTTTAAATAATGCTGTAACAAGTTTATCCACTTCTACATAAGGAAAATCAATCCAAATTGTATACAAATATGCTCCAACTCTCATCACTACTCCATTTAATCTTCCTGTAGGGATCCAATGAGTTGTAAAGAAAGTAAACAAATGGGATTAGGATAATTGCTTTCTCTGGTTCACTAATGATTTCTTCGCTGTAACTTTACACAGTTTCTGGCTCCACTGTTATTTTGGGCTGTGGCATGGAGTGTTTTTTATTTGCTTGAGGTTCTACAAAACGTTTTGTTTTCGGAGACATACATATGTGTTAACTCGCAGTTAAAAGATACTAAGACCTTATATCTTACTATGACTAGAAAGAGATTGTCACCATAGCTTACTGTTCATGTAGTCCGTCTTGTCTTTGTCAACTCTAATAGCAGGGAAATTTATGTAAACTCACAATACAGAATGGGAATCAGAACGAATTGGGCCACTCACTGGCCATTTAGTTCTATTACAAAGTCAACAATTACAAAAAAGGAAGTCAACAATGACTAAAAACCAATACATCTTTGCTCTCTTAAACAGCCAATTGGTCATTTTCCTTACCATTTGCATTGTGAAGCCAGCAGGCTCTGTTAAACATCAAAGATGTTTAGTAGATCCCTGTGGGTGTAATGCTCATGAAAGAAGCAAGATTCATTCTTCACAGGCAATATGCTGTGACTTTAAATGTCCCCTACCTGCAGGCTGCCTTTTGGTTCTTCCATCTTCCCTTGCTCTTCCGATCTCGGGGCTGGGCTGGGGTAATATTTAAGAGTGGCCTCATATAGAGTACTTAATTTAGAATATTGAGAGAGGACACTTCCATATTCAACCCACACTCAGCACTTCCTTTCACACCTGCCTTTTCATGATTTGTGCATACATCTGTGATGCCCTCTCCCCCACTACAGTATAAGCTCCTTTAAAGAGATTATTCATCTTTGTGTTCTTTTCTTCACCAGAGCCTTGAAAAATCATTCATATATAATATGCACTGAAACTATATATGTATATATTCCAAGCAATTTTAATTGATCCTAGATTCCCCCAAAGTAATTATCTCCTTTAAAGTATTTCTTCACTTAATTTTATACTTCCCTTAGCATATCTTTGCTTTGAACGTCATGTCATAATTATGATGTTCTTTAAAGTGTTGTTAATATTTCCTGTATTAATTCTGTCTTGTTAGCTATGTTGGCAAAACTTGCCTGTTTTCCTGTGATTCTTTTAAATGAGCACAGAGGCCAAAATGTAATTGGCAGATTCAATAAAAGGCTTAAATATTGTTAACTTGCATTTCCATGGCACAAAGAAAGAGGTCCTCTTTTGGGATTTCCTGCTCACATGTACAGCCTCCTCACATGTCATTTCTTATGTTTCAAAATATTAATGCAACCCTAAACTAAAATCGATTTGTAAATTCAATTCATATTAAAAATATCAGGAAGTGAAAGCCAAGGCACAGAATTAGGGAGGCAGATGTAATCGAAATATAAAATATAAGAAATTTTGTTCTTGTCATCCTGATCTTCACACTTTTTATCTATGTTTATCTCATTATTTCAGTTAAGAACATTTGAAGATAATTTAAGCAACAGAGAAAGATTTTATGCTAAGAAATCATAAAAGCAAGAAGTGGAGACATGACAACTAAATGTAATATAGCCTGGATGGGATCCTGGAATAAAAAAAGAACAATGGGTTAACAACTAAGGAAAACTGAAAAATGTGTAGTCTGTAAAATGTTCATAAATGAAGATGAGAACTTCCTGAATCAAACATTCTACCTCATCTTACAATTCTGCATTATAGAGCACTAGGATGTTATTAAATACCACTTCAGTTTTTAGTAAAAGTTATGCCAATGACTTAGTGAAAATAGGAGAGCAGTGCTTTCTGTTGTAGATGCAGGAAAATGTTATAAAAAGATTTATTCCTATATTATATACAGCCTGCTTTTCCACTTTCATGAACATTAACCTATGGTTGCAGTTAAGTTACAGTGTGGACTTTATGGTATAAATAATTTCCTTGCTTATTATCTACAATCACTAGGATTGTAAGACATTGTTTTCGATACTTGTTAAAGCCCTGCCATGTATGGAACATACATTTCCCACCCAAGAGCAATGTCAAATTGTGTATTTTATGCTTCTTTGTCTTACCACTTCCATAATATGCAATTATTTATTTTCCTTTTGAAAGGTTTGGTTTGTCGACTCAGCCCTAAATCCTATTCTTCATTCACAGTATCTCTAGACTCGAGATTTTCAATCTACAAGAAGATTGAAAATATACTTTCAGGTGGAAACATGCTTGGAATCTGAACAGATTATGTTTTTGTATTAAGAGACAAGGCGGGACTGTAGATTTATTCTTGTCATCTCTCTGAAACATTTACTCCCTCTATTCCCTGCAGTGTCAGCATTTTCAGCACCTTTATTCTCAGCTTCCTTAAGGTTAGCTGAACATCTCCATCAAAGACAGTGTGCAGGCAACATGAACCTTGATCAGTGGGGCAAAAGATCTGGCTTCTAAACAAAACTAGACTTGAATTGGCTATTTATTTTGGGGCCAGTGCTGTTCCCTAGATAGCACATTCATCACCACTGAGTTGAGCTAGGTTCCTCTTAAGTCTGACAGTCTATGAATCTGAGGTGCTGGAAGTAAACAGAAATATGATCTCAGGAGAAGCAGAGTAGAACAAGAAGGGTAGATCACCTTGTTTGTCTCTACAGATGGTTGGGTTATTCACAACCACCTCAAAAGGCCTCTGTTAGTACACTCCTCAGCACAACTACCAAGAAAGCCTTTCCTCATGCCCCCAATAATAAAACTTTCCCTTCTGATTTTAAGTAGTATACTGTATCCCCTTATAGACACTTAATAAGTCCCATGTTTGATTATAATTATTTATGAATATCTCACATTAAAGTATCAAATGAGTAAAAAAACTTAATATGTGAAAAAGTACTATGTTAATCTTATTTATGCATAGCACATAAATCAAAATTAGAATGCATCTGACTGTCTCCCATGCCTGAGAAAATTAAAAGGTTGAACAAATTGTTTGAAAGGCAATAAAAAATGTTTTCATAAAGCATAGAAGAAAACATTAGTATTTAAGCAATCCAGATAAAGTGCTTTTTAGTCAGGAGAGCTTAAAAGCAAAAAACAAAAAAAGAAAGAAAAAAGATAGATATGTCCTTTAAGAAAAAAATACTGGTAATTATACTCCACATTAAAATAGGCAAAATCTAATTCTCAGAGCCCTCTGTCTGTTACTCAAACTCTTATTGAAGTGTTGGGAAAGTGTTAAACTGTATAAAACAAAGCCTCTCCATTTTGTCTAAGGCATTTCTTAACTAATAAAGAAGTTAAAACTGTAGAAAAATAATTATTTGCATAAGGCTGAAGGGCAAATCAAGTGCCAGAGTAGTGGCTCAACTCAAAGTACAGAGAATGCCATTTCAGTGTAAAGCCTGTAACTACAGCTGGGGTGGGGCAGGTCATCAAAAAGGACTTCCTAAAAAGAGAGGCAACTTGAATTCTACCTTGAGTAAATGATACTCAGGACTTGACTGAAGCAAGAAAAGTGTGTGTGTGTGTGTGTGTGTGTGTGTGTGTGTGTGTGTGGTGCATGCTTTCTTGCTTGCTTTGCTTGATGTATTCTGTGTGCCCCTTAGGATCTAGTCTTAACTCGCTTTAGCTTTTGGGAAGTGACCTGAATAGGCCACAGCTGATGATTCTCTCATGCTTCACGCTGACCTCCACCGGCCAATGGTGAGACCATGCAGGAAGTCAAAGCGTCTGAGGGGGAAGACAGGGGATTTATTCTAATAGATCCCAGACTGAGTGATTGTCTCAGCATGGAAGTGTTCTGGGACCAAAGCCATAGATATTTTTGAGTATTATATCCATGATCTGAACCCAGGTATTTTGCCTGGGTTCAGGTGCTTTAGTTAAGTGATCCTTAATTGATCCTTTGATCAATTAAGATTGTTTCCAAGCAACTCTTTTACTGCCAAACTAATAATTACTCCACCCTTTCATCCTCCAAGATCCAAGGTTAGTAACAGTGAGCTGTTACTAACCCTTAGATACTGCACTATTCTTTGTGGATTCTCTATACTCTGTCCAAAACTTTTTAAGAGGGTCCAGTAAGATACTTCTTGAGTTATCCTAATATGAGCATGCCACTGATTTCTTCCTGGAACACTGAATGGCTCATATGTCCTTGATGATTGGAGGAGACACAGGGAAATGTGGACACACAATAGAATAATCAGAATACAGAAATTCTAGACATTGGGAAAATCAAAATACCTTCAGTTTGAGAAAGTAAAAGATTATGAGCAGCTTATCCCCCAAAATTTAAAGACAGAATGTGCAGAGATACCCTTGAACACAAATGACCATGAGACTCAAGCTTTGGTGCCCTCCTACCACTTTCTACAGCTCCTTTCCTTCCTAAGCTCCAGCTTCCTCACAGCTGTGCACCATATGGCTAAGCCTCCTCAAGCAATTGTGTCCCACTCATCCTATTCTAAGATGTCCATACTTGAAGGGTTTTATAAAATGGGGTTATTAATCTTGGGAGACATGAAAGAGGTCATGAAATTAATTGAAACCACGTGTGAATAATATGTATATATGTGAATTTTCCTGGGAGGGGAAATCATTGGCTTTCATTAGATTTTCAGCTGAGCTTATAATCTCCAACCCCCCAACACACACATACAAACACACATGTTTTAATGTGAATTATTTGTTAATTTCTGATAAAAGGTACATGAAGGTATATAGAAGTGCATTGAACATAGTGTGTACATAGGACACATATTTTATAGCATTGGTTCACAATGTAATAGATTCTACTATGGTGTTCTTGAATAAAAATACTTAGGTTTGAATCACGTTCTAATTAACTGGTTGACATGGAACATTTTCTTAATATTTTTGATCCTAGACATTTACATGTTACAAACAAGAACAATAAAAATGCCTGTATCAGAGGGTTATTATAGGAATATCTGAGATATTACTCATGAAAACTCCTTGTAAACTAATATCTCATCCAAGAGTATTTTTATTTTAAACAAGACCCTTACCCTTTAACCCAGGATGGTCAGTCTTCAATGGTGAGCCTTGGTATTATGGTTTTATATATTTTAATATATTTGCTTGCATTATACCAAAAAGTTTTTGCTAGCTTAAACCAATCCTATAACTAAAGATATTTGAAATTATTCTCATGACAATTTCTACATAATTAAATGTAGTTATCTCATGTTATTTCATTTGGAGAGATTTTAAAAATGGATTTAATGTCTCTGAAAATGTTTTGTCAGGAGTGATATGTATTAGGTCATATATTATCACTTTCTCACCTATTACATGAAAGTTTTGAGGTATTTAAAAAACCACATTTATTTTACAACCTGGAATCACTGTGTTGTTGGGAATTAGATATACCGTTATCATTGTTAAGAATTTAAAAATTATTGATATTTGACCTCTGACCTTTATTAGTGTGTGAATTTTTTAAAAATCGCTAAACCTTTTTCAGTTTATTCATTTAATGTAATTGCCTAAATCACATATGTGATTACCTTCCTCCCTGCAAACAGCTTTTTGAGAGAAAGGGATATGTGGATTAGTATCTTGACCAACTAGACGCTAAATGTCATGCCCTTGATAATCTTCATAGAAACTCTCTAACATCTGGTGAATCCAACACAATCTTAAAATTCAAGTGACTCTTTCTCTTTAAATTAATATATTTATAGCTTTGTCTACAGAGTAATCAGATAATCCAACTTTGGGAACATTTCTGTGCAGAAAACAAAACCACAAAAGAATCTTTATGTAATTAAAGACACAAGGTAAAGTATTATTGGAGGGTTGAATAAAAGAACCATGTCTTAGGACTCCTCAGTTCTGTTCCAGCTGTTGACTTCATACGCTCTGAGGCCTATTACTTAATCTAATTTGCCCATTATTTTATAAGTTGAACTCTGCCCTTTGTTTCAAAGGATAAATGCATTTCAAATAATGGCAAATTGATTAAGTCATTCTGCTAGCAAGTGTTACATTAAGTTTAGTATGAATCACGATTTTGGGGTAATTAAATACATTTGCAAATTACATTATTCTGAAGAACTGCAAGTTGTATCTGATTTATTGTATTAATTCTGATAAGGAATGTTGAAACTTGAATTATATGGGGTTTACTTTTGGTTCACAGCAAGGGGCTTGTGCCATAAGTGCTTTATTTGCTATTTTCTTATATATTAATAGTTCAGCAGTGAGAACAATTGAAAACCTCTATTATCAAGCATTTCCCTATCAGACCTCTCAGTTATATAATTTGCACCTCAATGAAACATGCCAAATAGAAGGAGTTTTTGAATTACATAAACGATGGTCAAAGTTAGACTAGAAACATCCATTGCCTTGTAATAATTTAAATGTGCATCATGACATTAATAAAGTATATTTAAGTTTGTAAGCCTCAAATTTTCTCTTCCCTATGTTATGCCAAGTTCAAAAAAGGCTGGTGGTGGGAGTAAGATTTCTGAAACTTGTAACAGATTTTACTTATTTCCTTCCTTTACAAATATGTCTTTATTGTGCTATCATTAATGCATTATCAAAACTTTAATTGTTCTATGACCTGCATTTTTATTGATTGCCTTGACATTTAAAAAGACACATAAGTTCTTACTATATTCCCCAAAGAAGCTGCAACTCCAAATATATTGATATGTCACTGTGTCGGTACTGGGATGGAGTTCCAATATTTTCTTTTTTGCTTTTTGCTGTTTTTGTCTTTTATTTGTTTTGTTACATTTGTATTTTAGTGAAATAAACTACTAAAGATTGCTATGAGATATAAAAAGAATTACATAGGAAACCAAGAAGTAGCCTAGGAGAAAACGAATGAAATTAAACATCAGACTATTGCATCTTAAAATGGAATAGGGAATATCTGTGATCAACTGAAGTGACCAAATCTAAGGTCGGGGCAGAAGAAACTAGGAGCTACAGAAGTTCCTAGTATCTTCACGAGTGAGGGGATTCTGAACAAGTGACTCACACTCAAAAGCAAGGCCTAATTTGTTACTAGAAGCCTGGTTAACACCAATACAAATTCCTCCTGTTGCAGCCACTCTAGCACTCTGGGGATATTGCCTGGGTCTATAAATGAAATAATTGTTTAAGAAAAGTGCTTAGATATAGAGTCCAGGTCTGCAGTGTCGGAGTGGCATGGATGGTCATAGCTGATCATGGCAATAAGAAAGTTTTTCCTTCTCACCTGCATGTTAAGCTGAAATTGGATCAGCAATTAGAGCTCATGACTTTGTCACCAAATGATATTTTTTAGAATATGGCAGCACTAGGTTACCAAATTGATTTGAGGAAGGAGGGAAAAATGTTATTTCTGAAGAGATGGGTTGGTGGAGTTCACAGTTTCACAGTTGCTTAATTTACTAAGATAGATGTGATTTTACTTTTATACCCCAACATGATAAAGGAGACACATACATTACATTAGTAGGAGAACAGTGTATACTTAACCTACATGTGAGGCTTTGGACTAGCAGCCTGAAGTCTTGGGTTTGAGTTTGAGCACTATACTCAGAGCCCAGTTGTACCATAGTTCAGACACACTTGCAGCCCTGCCATCAATGCCTAAGGACAAAAACTCATAAAAGCAGAGAAGAGGTCTGTTCCATCCTTTATACAGCCTTTTCCACTATTAGGATTGCCAAATGAAAATTAGACAAGCTGAAAATGTTAAGGAAACTCACAGAATGGGGGTAAGGGGATGGTTATACATAAAATCTGAGCTAATACAAATTAAAATGCCTGCAATATTCTTTTAAAGACAAATTTAAGATTTCTTTGTACTTTATATCAGTTATTACTGCAAAAATAATTATTTGCATTGTTCCACAGAGGAAAATTCAATTTACAATAATTTTGTTATTTGAATTATTCAGTCAAGGAAATGTAGACAGTCAGCTAATGGAGTTACGTCTTAAACCAAGTTAAGAGCAGCAACAAATTTGTATAACAAGAAACTTCTTTATTATAGAAGAAAATGAAGTTTAATAGTAGTTATGACCTATGCAACTCGCCAATGGTTTCCAGCTTGCCTTAAGAGAATTCCATTTTTAATGGCCTCGTGCTCCACTGAATGGAAAATTTCAAAGGTTACTTCTAGCTGGTATAATCATCCCAACAGATCGAGCATACAGCTGTCACAGCAGCAAAGCTGGGAAAGCTACTGTGTTCTGAAAACATGGAGTAAGCAGAAATAAAGGCTACATATTCAAAGTAGTAAATTAAAGGATGTTTCTACATGTTCACAATAAAACATATCTTAAGAAAAATTCAACAAAAATAGCCAGGTTTTTCATGTCTGTGTGCTAATAACTATCTATTTGGACTAAACAGCACACATTAGAGTACATAATGTTCTCAGTAGTCTCTTGGCTCTTTACTCTCTCCTTTAAAATATGTTTCGGACTCTCTCGACCTAGAAATTTCCAGCCATGGGAGAGATAGCCAATTATGTGTCTCCTTGAAGATATGAGCTTTCTCTTATTTATTCAATGCTTAGCAGAGTACCTGACAGCCGAGCAATGTTTCAATAACTCGATGAACTCAAATGCTTTACCTCTCCTTTTACCTTTGTCTCTTCCTATAATTTTAATTATAAACACTTCTGAAGATTCTAACTTAACACTCTATCTCTCTCATATATGATGTCTTTTATCAATGTCATTCATAATTATGGATCAAATTTGAAATGCCATTTATTCTAAGAGATCTTTCTGTATCTTCCTCAATTAGATGATTTTTTTCTCTCTCTCTCTTCTTTAACACACATTATTTTGCACCACAATCATGCCACTTAGTTTACTTGGCCCTTGATACTAGTTACTGAGGGATTTGACACATATTTAAGTCAAGAGTGACTGCTATCAGAAATTAGAACAAAAGTTATCTATTGATCCAAAATAACATAAGACACATTGTTTCCTGAATCTCAAGTGAAAATCCAATTTTTTTAACTAAGGAATCATTTCAAATCAGAATAAAACTTACATAGTCCTAATCATTGAATGAGAACAAAATAGGAATGGAGAATCACTCTCTGCAAGTAAACATTTAATTTTATTTGATTACCAGCTTCCTAAAGTTTCCATATTCCAATCTCTCTTCCTTCTTCTCAATCTCAGGTGACAACATTGTTTCCCATTTGACTGAGAAAACAAAAGCAATCAACAAAGAATTTCCACAGGATGACATGACCAAGCCTACCAAACAATCTGCCTTGGTGCACTTTACTGTCTTTACTCAAGTTATTATTGAAAAGTTCTCAGTGTTCCTGTAAGGAACCAGCTCCTCTACTGTCCTGCTTGACCTTATCTCCTTTTATCTATTCAGAGACATTACTTTAGTAGTTGTCCACACTTCCTCCTGAATTACCAGTTCCTCACTCTCTAATACATTCTTCCCATCACAAACAGATATGCTGAACTACCTGTTATAAAAAAGAAAGAAGGAAGGAAGGAAGGAAGGGAGGAAAATTCCTCAGTATTTCATGTGTTTTTGTATTAGTGTTCTCCAAAGAAACAATACCAATGGGACACATAAACATGTGTAAGAGGAGATTTATTATGAGAATTGACTCACATGATTATTATAGAGGCCAAGAAGCCCCAGGATATGCTGCCTGAAACTGGAGGACCAGGAAAGCTGGTGGTGTAATTCAATCTTAGTCTGGTGTCCAAGAACCAGGGGAGCTGATGGTGTAACTCCTCATCCAAGGCTGAAGGCCTGAGAACCAGCAGGTAGAGGGTAAGGGGTGAGGAGGTGGTAGGGTGAAGTTTGTGTCAGTCCTGGACTCAGAGGCCAGAGAACCAGGAGCTCTGATGTCCAAGGTCAGGAGAAGGTGGATATCTCAGCTCAAGAAGAGAGAGGGCACACTTGCTCTTCTTCCATCTTTTAGTTCTATTCAGATCCTCATGGATTGGGTAGTGTCTGCTCACATTGATGAGGGTGATCTTCTTTACTCAGTCTTCTGATTCAAATGCTAAACTCTCCTGACAGACAACTCACAGTTACACCCTCAGAGACATACCCAGAAATATGCATAATGTATTATCAGCTATCTAAGAATCCCTTATCCTAGTTGACACATAAAATTAACCATTACAGCACTTTCACAAATAAATTCCTCCAAATAGTTTCTCTACTGTTTTTCTCCACTTCTTGTCCCTCCATCCTCTCCAACTGGCTTCAACCAGCTTTGACTTCACTACTTCACTGAAATAGCTCATTTTGAGGTGACAAATGACCTCATATTGTTAAATCCCATAATTATTCTCAGTCCTTTTTTTTTTAATTTATGGACTACATTTGACACAGTTGAAGCACTTTCTTCAACCAGGTTTCAGAGCTCAGCATTAATTTGTATAAATCTAGTCATTTGATGACTTGTCTTTTTGGGAGGAAGATGGCCTCCTACAAAATGTCCAGTGAAATGGGCTGTAGCCAAGTGTTTAACACTGTCAATTCAGACACTCCTTCAGCTGTTAATTTGAGGGAGCAGAACAGGCTGTAGGCTAAGGTTCTACCATATCATACAGTTGCAACAATAAGTATGAACTCCAGCTTCACCTTCTGATTGTGCTGAGGGAGGTTAGTGCTCTCTGATTATACAACTTGAAAGCCCCACACTCTGTTCCAGGATTCTTCTCACCAAGCCTAATATCTACCTACTAGCTCCTTATGCCCTCCTGAGAGGGATTTTTTTTCCATTTTTTTTAAATTTTCTTTCCAATTTCTATTTTAGATTCAAGGAGTACGTATGCAGGTTTTCCACATGGCTAAATTGCATGTTATGGGGGTTTGGTGTACAGATAATTTTGTCAACCAGGTAATCAGCATAATGTCCAATAGGTAGTTTTTCAATCTTCACCTTCCTCCCGCTCTCGACCTTCAAGTAGGCCCAGGTATCTGTTATTCTCTTTGTGTCCATATGTATTCAATGTTTAGCTCCCACTGAGAACATGCAATATTTAGTTTTCTGTTCCTGCATTAATTTGTTTAGGATTAATTTGCCTCTAATTTCATCCATGTTGCTACAAAAAGAGGATTTCCTTTTTTATGGCTGTATAGTAGTCCATAGTGTATATGTACCAAGTTTTCTTTATCCAGTCCACCGTTGGTGGGCACCTAGGTTTATTCTATGTAATTGCTAGTGTGAATAGTGCTGCAATGAACATCCGTGTGCATGTGTCCACGTGGTTAAATAATTTATATTCCTTTGGATATATATCCAGTAATGTGATTGCTGGGTGGAATGGTAGTACTATTACTATTTGACATTCTTTGAGAAATCTCCAGACTGATATCCACAGTGGCTTAACTAATTTACATTCTCACCAACAGTGTATAAGTGCTCCTTTGCTTTTTGACTTTTTAATAATAGCCATTCTGACTAGTGCAAAATGGTATCTCATTGTTGTTTTGATTTGCATTTCCCTAACTAATGATTAGTGATACTGAGCATTTATTTTCATATTCTTGTTGAAAATGTATGTGTCTTCTTTTGAGAAGTGTTTGTTCATGTCCTTTTTCATTTTTAATGGGGTTGTTTGTTTTCTGCTTGTTGATTTAAGTTCCTTATAGATGCTGGATATTAGACCTTTGTTGGATGCATAGTTTGCAAATATTTGCTCCCATTCCTTAGGTCATCGTTTTACTCTGTTGATAGTTTGTTCCACTGTGCAGAAGCTCTTTAGTTAATTAGGTGCCACTTGTCAATTTTTGTTTGTGTTGAAATCACTCTTGGAGTCATCATGAAGTCTTTGCCGGGGTCCTTTTCCTAGGTTTTCTTCTAGCATTTTTATAGTTCTAGGTTTTGCATTTAAGTCTTTAATTCATCTTCAGATGATTTTTGTATACGGTGAAAGGTAGGCGTCGAGTTTCAATCCTCTGCATATGGCTAGCCAGTTGTCCCAGTACCATTTATTGAACACAGAGTCCTTTCCCCATTGATTGTTATTGTCAGTTTTGTCAAAGATCAGATGGTTGTAGTTGTGTGACTTTATTTCTGTGTTTCTAACCTGTTCCATTGGTCTATGTGGCTGTTTTGTGCCAGTGTCATGCTGTTTTAATTCCTGTAGCCTTGCTGTATAATTTGAATCAGGTAGTGTGATGCCTTCAGCTTTGTTCTCTCTGCTTAGAATTTCTTGGCTATTCAGGCTCTTTTTGGTTCCATATGAATTTTTAAAAAGTTTTTTCTAATTCTGTAAAAAATTACATTGATAGTTTGATAGGAATAGCATTGAATCTGTAAATTGCTTTGGGTAGTATGATCATTTTAATAATATTGATTCTGCAGATCCATGAGCATGGAATGCTTTTCCATCTGTATCATCTCTAATTTCTTTCAGCAGTGTTTTGTAATTCTCATTGTAGAGATCTTTCACATCCTTGGTTAGCTGCATTCCTAGGTATTTTATTCTTTCGGTGGCTATTGTAAATGGGATTGAGTACTTGATTTGTCTCTCTGCTTGGGTGTTACTGGTGTATGGAAATGCTACTAATTTTTGTACATTGATTTTGTGTCCTGAAACTTTCCTGAAGTTGTTATCAGATATAGGAGCCTTTGGGCAGAGACTACAAGGATTTCTAGGTATAGAGTCATATTGACTGCAAAGAGAGATAGTTTTACTTCCTCTCTTCCTATTTGGATGCCTTTTATTTATTTCTCTTGCTTTTTCAATTTTATTTGATAACCTTTTATGTAAATGTTGTGTCTATAGTCCAGGGAACTGATATATGGTTTTTAAAATTTTTGTATTGCTTTATCAGGTTTTGATATAGAAGATAAGTTGGCAAGATAAAATCTATTATGCAGCTTACTATCATTTTTGTCAGGGATGAATGAGAATTGGTATTGATGATTTGGTAGTTGTTTTCCCAGAACTCTGCGTAAAAATTCTAATAATGTTAATACTTACTCAAAACCATGTTCTTTATTATAATCAGAAGTTTTCTCAAGGTGAAACTATTCTTTAGAATGCTATGTTGTTCCTTAATAAGCCCAAATTCTTGCTCTCATCTTTCATGTCTTTTTAATGAGTAACTAGTACAAAATTATATTTCATTAATATTTCCTACTTTAAAATCCTTATAACTGTGAAAATGTCCTAAAAATAAAGAGGTTTAAATTATTATTTTCCTTGTCTGGTTAATAAAGCTTTCTGTCTTTGGTACTTTTGGTGTCGGCCAAATATATCACCTAACACTTTGTAACTGTTTATCAGTGCATATTTTGGACTCAAGAATGGAGAACCCAATTCCATCTTTAGGTATTGTATTTACCCTCGTGAAGAGAAGCAACACGAGTAGTTGGTTGATACATTTGCAATGCCAAATTAAAACCGTGAATACTACTTTTCTTTTCAATAAAAGAGTTTTGCTCTTAATAGCACAAAAATATTTGTCACTGTCCCTAAGTGGAAAATTATTATATAAAAATTATTTTCATTTAATGTTTTTCATTCCAACTGAAACACACTTTAAAATTTATAATAACCAAATGTTCACAAAATAATTTAAAAAGAATTTTTGTGTAATTTAAGAAAAAGCACTTTCCCTGTACTTTTGCCCATGCATTTTCCTTCAGAAAGTTGAGATTTCAAGAGAGAAGAAATTGTAGATTTAATTTTCTGTGCAAATAAAATGTAGTGTATCAATTTTGGGACACTTTAAATTGCTCTAATAAGAATTCTTGAATCATTGAATTCAATCTCGCATAGTTTACTTTAGGAAATTCTAAGCAAATGTTATTAATCACTCAGTATATTATGTCATGTGTCTTCAATCATGTTTCTATTTTATTTAAAATGTTTGGAATAAAATTGCATTATGAGCTCATTCAAGACTTGGGGGAAAACATGAATTTCTCAAAAATACTATGAGTCAAATTTAAATACGTATTAATGCAAATATTCTTTTGCTGGTATTGAGTGAAATGCAAAGTCATTGCTTTCCTATATTTATTGAGATGACAACCAGGCCAGCTGCAAGTTTTGATTACATATTTAGAATAAAGTTATTTGGTAATTAATACTAGATTAATTTACTCATCAAGATGAAATAGGAATGTTTACTCTTAATGGGGTAATATTGTTTTGTCTTGATTTAAGGTAGGCTTTTCTCAGTATTATGGGAAATCTCATAATGGGACACACAGATATAATGGGAAATGGGAGTTACCTGATCTTACTTCCTGTGGAGATGAGAACAGAGAACAGAAGTTAACAATGTTCCATGAATGACAACAAATTCAAAGAAGAGCAAGGTAATGAGCTAAGTAGGGGAGTGAGAGGCAAAAGTGAACCTGGAAAATGAGGCCAATGGATCAGTAGTACAACAGCAAGAATGACACGAAGCATACACTGTGATGGAACCATGAGATCAGAAGAATGATGGAAAATCCTAGCATATAAGATAAAACTATAGTTTTGGGAATTTAAGAGACTGTTGAGTGTATACCTAAGATGGGCTATATTGGTCTCTATTAAGTTGTGTGAATGACTCAGATGTATTTACAGCTTATGGCATAGGAAAAGGCAAAAACAACTTTTCTACCATTAAGATTCACTGACACCGATGGTGATTAGGCACACTGACAAATTGCCATTTTATTAACAGTAACTCCCTACATATCTTGCACACAGCACAGCCTAAAAGTGTTGAAAATTTTATATCCCAGGGAATGTTCTCAATCATAGATTGACCCTAATGACAGATAAATACTGTAGCATAACTGCAGGTTGGGGGCCAAGTCTAAGGTCAATTCTACATAGTTCTTTAAATAGTTCCCAAAGAGATGAAATCCTTGTTCAATAACTAAGCTGCTTATCAATGTGCTCTTGAAGGCTTTCCTCCATTTCCTCTCTAACTTTCCCATTGCCTCACTTGTGCTTCCAATGACCACCTTCCAAATAAACACAAATCTTTGAGTTCCTGTATGTTTTAGGAGTATTTAAGTTATGTACTGACAAATAAAAGATAAAGTAAAAATGTTAGAACTAATTAATATTTTATTAATTCCAGTATTTAATATAGTTATTACTATAAGATAGAGAGTGATTGGCTTTGACCATTTTACCTTTAGAACATGAATTCAGATCACTTGCTTTGATCTAGTTTCTTTTTAGTATATCCAAATACAAAAAAAAAAAAAAATCTTTTTTTTTGCCACACCTATTAGAATGGGAAAAAATACATATTCTTTTAGGTTTCCATTATTTTGAGGGGAAGGGATTCCTCTGCATTCAAAAAATAAGGTTGCTGTTGGTTTTACATAGCATCAACAAAATGTCAATGGTAGCTTCATATAGAATCAATGAAACATTAGCAAGGCCTCCAGAATTAGGTTAGTCTGAAAGCATACTCTCAATAGTTCTACAAATATGACACCAGGTTAGAGAAAAATGATCAAAATATTTTTAAGTTAAACATTTTTAAAGTGTTAAAAATGATACAAAAGAAAGTTTAAATTGACAAATGATGAGTCTTAAGTAACATTATTAGATATTTAATTTTCTTCTAAAACTGTATGCCTTTGAAATTATATTATACTCATTGAAAGTCTTCTAACATAATTTTTTATTTGCTTTTTTCTTTTCACTTGAATATTTTTACTTATGAGAAGTATAATTTGTTGCTGTTTTTAAAATTATAACTAAAGTTTCTTATTTTCTAGCCACATAGCTTGTCCAACAGTAGGCTTAAATCTCTTCCAGGCATTGTTGGTATAAACTGTTTGCCTGCAGAAACCCAATCATTGTCTAAAAAACCCTCCAATACATCTATAATCTTAACTTGAATGGTGTCGTTCATATTTCCTTTACCAAGTATAGTTTACCTGATAAAATATAACTATTGAACTTTTTAATCATAGATAATCCTTTCACACTCACACTCTTTCAAAAAATTCTAAGGTTTTCTTGTGAATTAAGGAAAATAAAGTATAGGAACTCAGTGGCAACAGTAGTCTATTAATGTACTACAAAGCTGCAAATTAATGAAATTTGAATCATCTTCATTTTACATGCAGACAATTCATTGAATCCTTTTTGGAAGTTAAGAATCAAGATGTTGGAGATTGTAATATTTCAAATGTAATTATGAAATGTTTATTTTAAACCCAGTAATTAATTAATGAGCCTATCCATGGATGCTTATGAGCATTATTTTGTAAATCAATTTTTGACTATTTTTCTTTGCAAGTTGTTTCATTTGTTATAAGCCAAGTCATAATTTATTGTTAATGCACTTTTCAAAAAGCAAGAAAGAATTTGTTCCTCTTTGAAATCAACTTAAAATAAGTAACAACAGTCTATAATTAAAGATGAGGTAAGAATACATATTTGGAAATTTTTAAAAAATAATAGATAAAATAAAGATTCCAACTGAGATGGTGCAAGAATTGGAAATGGTTACAATAATACAATATTTTGATCTTCCAAAATAATGATTTTTCATTGCCAATGCCATTTTACAAAGAGGCCATATCATTAGGCAGCTATTTTTGCATATGCGAGATGAAACATTATGCCTTTTCTTTTCTTCACAACTTTATCTTCAAAAGAATGCTTTATATGTTGAAAATGGTAGTGTTGCAAAGCGTGGTGAAGAAAAACACTTTTTGTTTCCTAATTTACAAATGAAAGTATGGAGTTTTAATCAGAAGTTTAATATCTCCTATGCAAGCTAAACACATAATTTTTATATTCCATTATATAAGTTTGTATTTCTGTTTCAAAGACTAAAGTTATCAGCATGAAAATATGTTCTCAATACTTATAATAAGTCATTCTTTTACTCAAGAAATTTGAGTACTTATATAATGCCAGACATTTTTCAAAGTACTGGGGATACTGCAAATAAAACTAAGTGAACACTATCTCTGCATTCTGGAATGTATACTCTAGTTAAAAGAGACATACAATAAACAAATATATGATATCAGATGGAGATGAGAGTTATAGATTGAAATAAAGTAAAATAATGGGCATAAGGCATGCTGGGCATAAAGGAGGCTGCTACAAGATCTGTAAGGTGACAAAAAAAAGACTCCATTAATGCCACAAAAATATTCCCATTCATATTCATTCTAGTAATTTAATGTTTATACCCTTTACTAGCTTTAATTATTTTAATTTACCTTTGCTAATGAAATAAAAGCTTATTTCCCAAAGAGCTGTTACTCAACACCATATATTGAATAAGCTATCTTTTCTGTATTTATATAAATCACTGACTTCACCACAGGCTAAGTCTCAAAAGTACATAGAGATGCACGTTTGATTTTTTTTTCAGTATCTACTTGTCTATTTTTGTGCCAAAAGCATACTCTTTCAATAACTCTAACTTTATAATATAATTTGATTTTTTGTAGGATAACACCAACCAAATTTATAAACATTGAAGACTATTTTTCTTTCAAATGAACCTCAGAATCAGATTTTCAAATTTTGGAAACTGCCTTATTAGAATTAGAATTGAAATTGTACTATATTTACATAGTAATTAGAGGAAAAACTATGTAAAAATGATATGAGGCTATTTCCTAACTTTTTTGAACTCACACTTAGAATTCTGGTAACAGGGTGGCTGGCAAGATGGCCAAATAGGGACAGCTGCAGTCTGCAGCTCCCAGTGAGATTAATGCAGAAGGTGGGTAATGTCTGCATTTCCAACTGAGGCACCCAGCTTATCTCACTGGGACTGGTTAGACAATGGGTGCAGCCCAAAGAGGGAGAACAGAAGCAGGGTGGGGCGTTGCCTCACCATGAAAGCACAAGGGATCAGGGAACTCCCTCCCCTAGCCAAAGGAAGCCATGAGGGACTGTGCCTTGAGGAATAGTGCACTCCAGGCCAGATACTACGCTTTTCCCATGGTCTTTGCAACCCGCAGACCAGGAGATTCTCTAGGCTATGTACACCACCAGGATCCTGGATTTCAAGCACAAAGCTGGGCGGCCATATGGGCAGACACCGAGCTAGCTGCAGGAGTTTTTTTTTCATACCCTAATGGCACCTGGAACACCAGTGAGACAGAACCATTCACTCTCCTGGAAAGGGGGCTGAAGTCAGGGAGCCAAGGGGCCTAGCTCAGCAGATCCCACCGTGACGGAGCCCAGCAAGCTAAAATCCACTGGTTTGAAATTCTCACTGCCAGCACAGCAGTCTGAAGTCGAGCTGGGACACTCGAGCTAGGTGGGGGGAGGGGCTTGAGTAGGCTGTTTTCCCCTCATGGTGTAAACAAAGCAGCCAGGAAGTTCTTACTGTGCAGAGCCCACTGCAGCACCAGAAAGCCTCTTTAGTCAGACTGCCTCTAGATTCCTCCTCTCTGAGCAGGGTATCTCTGAAAGAAAGGCAGCAACCCCAGTCAGGGGCTTATAGATAAAACTCCCATCTCCCTGGGACAGAGCACGTGGGGGAAGGGGTGGCTGTGGGTGTGGCTTCAGCAGACTTAGATGTTCCTGCCTGCCAGCTCTGTGGCTCTCCCAGCACAGTGCTTGAGCTCTGCTAAGGGACAGACTGCCTCCTCAAGTGGGTCCCTGAATCCTGTGCCTCCTGACTGGGAGACACCTCCCAGCAGGGGTCAACAGACACCTTATATAGGAGAGCTCCAGCCAGCATCTTGTGGGTGCCTCTCTGGGACAGAGACTCCAGAGGAAGGAACAGGCAGCAATCTTTGCTGTTCTGCAGCCTCCATTGGTGATACAGGCAAACATGGTCTGGAGTGGACCTCCAGCAAACTCCAGCAGACCTGCAGCAGAGAGGCCTGTTTTAGAAGGAAAACTAACAAACAGAAAGGAACAGCATCAATATCAACCAAAAGGACATCCACACAGAAACTCCATCCAAAGCTCACCAACATCAAAAACCAAAGGTAGATAAATCCATGAAATTGAGAAAAATCCAGTGCAAAAAAGTTGAAAATTCTAAAAACCAGAATGTCTCTTCTCCTCCAATGGATCACAACTCCTTGCCAACAAGGGAACAAAACTGGACAGAGAATGAGTTTGACGAATGGACAGAAGTAGGCTTCAGAAGATGGGTAAAAACAAACTCCTCTGAGCTAAAGCAGCACATTCTAACCTAATGCAAGGAAGCTAAGAACCTTGTAAAAAGGTTAGAGAATTGCTAACTAAAATAACCAGTTTAGAGAAGAACATAAATGACCTGATGGAGATGAAAAGCATAGCACAACAACTTTCTAAAGTATACACAAGTATCAGTAGCCGAATCAATCAAGTGGAAGAAAGGATATCAGAGACTGAAGATCAACTTAATGAAATAAAGGGTGAAGACAAGATTAGAGAAAAAAGAATGAAAAGGAACAAACAAACCCTCCAAGAAATATGGGACTATGTGAAAAGGCCAAATCTACATTTTATTGGTGTATCTGAAAGTGATGGGAAAAATGGAAACAAGTTGGAAAACAGTCTTCAGGGTATTATTCAGGGGAACTTCCACAACCTCACAAGGCAAACCAACATTCAAATTCAGGAAATACAGAGAACACCACAAAGATTCTCCTCGAGAAGAGCAACCCTAAGACACATAATTATCAGATTCACCAAGGTTGAAATGAAGGAAAAAATTTTAAGGGCAGCCAGAGAGAAAGGTCTGGTTACCCACAAAGGGAAGCCCGTCAGACTAACAGCTGATCTCTCTGCAGAAACCCTAAAAGCCAGATGAGATTGAGGGCCAATATTCAAAATTATTAAAGAAAAGATTTTCAACTCAGAATTTCATATCCACTCAAACTAAGCTTCATAATTGAAGAAGAAATACAATCCTTTACAAACAAGCAAATGCTGAGAGATTTTGTCACCACTAGGCCTGCCTTACAAGAGCTCCTGAAGGAAGCACTAAATATGGAAAGGAAAAAGCAGTACCAGCCGCTGCAAAAACATACCAAATTGTAAAGACCATTGACACTATGAAGAAACTGCATCAACTCATGGGCAAAATAACCACTAGAATCATAATGATAGGATCAAATTCACACATAATAATATTAAGCTTAAATGTAAACAGGCTAAATGCCCCAATTAAAAGACACAGACTGGCAAATTGGATAAAGAGTCAAGACTCATCGGTGTGCTGTATTCAGGAGACCTGCCTTATGTGCAAAGACAAATGCAGGCTCAAAATAAAGGGATGGGAGAATATTTAACAAGCAAATGGAAAGCAAAAAAAAGCAGGGGTTGCAATCCTAGGCTCTGATGAAACAGACTTTAAACCAGCAAAGAGCAAAACAGACAAAGAAGGGCATTACATAATGGTAAAGGGATCAACGCAACAAGAAGAGCTAGCTATCCTAAATATATATGCACCCAATACAGAAGCACTCCTATTCATAAAGCAAGTTCTTAGAGACCTACAAAAAGGCTTAGACTCCCATACAATAATAGTGGGAGACTTTAACACCCCACTGTCAATACTAGACAGATCAATGAGACAGAAAGTTAACAAGGATATTTAGGACTTGAACTCAGTGCTGGAACAAATGGACCTAATAGACATCTACAGAATTATCCACCCCAAATCAACAGAATATACATTCTTCTCAGCACCACATCACACTTATTCTAAAATTGACCACATAATTGGAAGTAAAACACTTGTCAGCAAATGCAAAAGAACAGAAATCATAACAAACAGTCTCTCAGACCACAGTGCAATCAAATTAGAACTCAGGATTAAGAAACTCACTCAAAATCACACAACTACATGGAAACTGAACAACCTGTTCCTGAATGACTACTGGGTAAATAACAAAAATAAGGCAGAAATAAATAATTTCTTTGAAACCAATGAGAACAAAGACACAAAGTACCAGAATCTCAGGGACACAGCTAAAGCAGTGTTTAGAGGGAAATTTATGGCACTAAATGCCCACAGGAGAAAGCGGGAAAGATCTAAAATTGACATCCTAACATCACAATGAAAAGAACTAGAGAAGCAAGAGCAAACACATTCAAAAGCTAGCAGAAGACAAGAAATAACTAAGATCAGAACAGAACTGAAGGAGATAGAGACACGAGAAACCCCTCAAAAAATCAGTGAATCCAGGAGCTGTTTTTTTGAAAAGATTAACAAAATAGATAGATAGTTAACTAGACTAATAAAGAAGAAAAGAGAGAAGAATCAAATAGACACAATAAAAATTGATAAAGGGGATATCACCTCTGATCCCACAGAAATACAAACTACCATCAGAGCATACTATAAACTCCTCTATGCAAATAAAGAAGAAAATCTAGAAGAAATGGATAAATTCCTGGACACATACACCCTCCCAAGACTAAACCAGGAAGAATTCGAATCCCTGAATAGGTCAATTACAAGTTCTGAAATTGAGGTAGTAATTAATAGCCTACCAACCAAGAAAAGCCCAGGACTGGATGAATTTTCAGCCAAATTCTACCAGAGGTACAAAGAGGAACTTGTACCATTCCTTCTGGAACTATTCCAAACAATAGAAAAAGAGGGACTCCTCCCAAACTCATTTTATGAGGTCAGCATCATCCTGACACCAAAACCTGGCAGAGACACACACACAAAAAAACAAAATTTCAGGCCAATATCCCTGATAAGCATTGGTGCAAAAATCCTCAATAAAATACTGGCAAATTGAATCCAGCAGCACATCGAAAAGATTATCCATCATGATCAAGTTGGCTCCCTCCCTGGGATGCAAGGCTGGTTCAACATACACAAATCAATAAATGTAATCCATCACATAAACAGAACCAAAGGCAAAAACCACGTGATTATCTCAATATATGCAGAAAAGGCCTTTGACAAAATTCAACAGCCCTTCATTCTAAAAACTCTCAATAAACTAGGTATTGATGGGACATATCTCAAAATAATAAGAGCTATTTATGACAAACCCACAGCCAATATCATACTGAATGGGCAAAAGCTAGAAGCATTCCCTTTGAAAATCAGCACAAGATGAGGATGCCTTCTCTCACCACTCCTATTCAACATAATATTGGAAATTCTGGACAGGGCAATCAGACAAGAGAAAGAAATAAATGGTATTCAAATAGGAAGAGAATAAGTCAAATTGTCTCTGTTTGCAGATGACATGATTGTATATTTAAATTGTCTCTGTTTGCAGATGACATGATTGTATATTTAGAAAATCCCATTGTCTCAGCCCAAAATCTCCTTAAGCTGATAAGCAACTTCAGCAAAGTCTCAGGATACAAAATCAATGGGCAAAAAATCAAAAGCATTCCTATACAGCAAGAATAGACAAACAGAGAGCCAAACCATGAGTGAACTACCATGCACAATTGCTACAAAGAAAATAAAATACCTAGGAATCCAGGTTACAAGGGGTGTGAAGGGCCTCTTCCAGGAGAACTACAAACCACTGCTCAAGTAAATAAGAGAGGACATAAACAAATGGAGAAATCTTCCATGCTCATGGATAGGAAGAATCAATATCATGAAAACGGCCATACTGCCCAAATTAATTTATGGATTCAATGCTATACCCATCAAGATAACATTGACTTTCTTCACAGAATTAGAAAAAAACTACTTTAAATTTCATACAGAACCAAAAAAGAGCCCATATATCCAAGACAATCCTAAGCAAAAAAAGCAAAGCTGGAGGCATCACACTACCTGACTCCAAACTATACTACAAGGCTACAGTAACCAAAACAGCATGGTACTGGTACCAAAACAGATATATAGACCAATGGAACAGAACAGAGGCCTCAGAAATAATGCCACACACATCTACAGTCATCTGATCTTTGACAAACCTCACAAAAACAAGCAATGGGGAAAGGATTCCCTATTTAATAAAGAGTGTTGGGAGAACTTGCTAGCCATATGCAGAAAACTGAAACTAGACCCTGTCCTTACACCTTATACAAAAATTAATTCAAGATGTATTAAAGACTTAAATGTAAGACTGAAAACCATAAAAACCCTCGAAGAAAACCTGGGCAATACCATTCAGGATATAGGCATGGGCAAAGACATCATGACTAAAACACCAAAAGCAATGGCAACAAAAGCCAGAATTGACAAACGGGATTTAAATAAAGAAAGAGCTTCTGCATAGCAAAAGAAAATATCATCCCAGTGAACTGGCAACCTACAGAATGGGAGAAAATTTTTGCAATCTATCCATTTGACAAAGGGCTAATATCCAGAATTTACAAAGAACTTAAACAAATTTACAAGAAAGGAACAAACAACCTCATCGAAAAGTGGGCAAAGAATATGAACAGACACTTCTCCAAAGAAGACATTTCTGCAGCCAACAAACATATGAAAAAATGTTCATCATCACTAGTCATTAGATAAATGCAAATCAAAACCACGAGACACTATCTCATGACAGTCAGAATGGCAATTATTAAAAAGTCAGGAAACAACAGATGCTGGAGAGGATGTGGAGAAATAGAAACACTTTTACACTGTTGGTGGGAGTGTAAATTAGTTCAACCATTGTGGAAGAGAGTGTGACAATTCCTCAAGGATCTAGAAACAGAAATACCATTTGACCCAGCAATCCCATTGCTGGGTATATACCCAAAGGATTATAAAACTTTCTACTATAAAGACACATGCACACATATGTTTATTGTGGCACTGTTCACAATAGCAAAGACTTGGAACCAACCCTAATGCCCATCAATGATAGCCTGGATAAAGAAAATGTGGCACATATGCACCATGGAATACTATGCAGCTATAAAAAAGGATGAGTTCATGTCCTTTGCATGGATGAAACTGGAAACCATCATTCTCAGTAAACTATCACAGGAACAGAAAACCAAACACCACATGTTGTCACTTGTAAATGGAAGTTGAACAATGAGAACACATGGACCCAGGGAGGGGAACATCACATACCAGGGCCTGCCTGGGGGTGGGGGGCTAGGCGAGGGACAGCATTAGGAGAAAGACCTAATGTAGATGACAGGTTAATGGGTGCAGCAAACCACCATGGCACATGTATACCTATGTAACAAACCTGCACGTTCTGCACATGTATCCCAGAACTTAAAAGTATAATAACAATAATAATAATAATAATAATAATAATAATAATTCCGGTAACATCTCTTCTTTCCAAAATCAGCTGGTATTGATGAAAAACAGGTCCGTCTTTCACATAAATAAATAATTAAACAAGTGAATAAATATATGCATATGTAGATATACACACAACTGGTATAACATCAGCAAAAAACTGTGAAAAATACCTAACATGTCATTTTAAATGCTTTATTTGTTCATTTTCCTTTATTAAATTTTTAACTCTGTAGGATTGCTTTTTTTTGCTTTCTACTTAGGAGTCATTTTCTGTGTCCTGTGAATTTGAAGTTTCAGACGTTTTTCTGTTCTGGATTATTTTGTTTTCTTCTTCCCCTTCTCTCTCTTCCTCCTTTGCATTTTCTGGGTCCTTTCTTTTTATAATTTTTATTAGACATACATCAGAATATTACCTCTGTGTCAATTAACTTTTTTTCACATTTTTAATCTTTGTTCATTTTCAGTGCTCTCTAAGGCAATTCCTTGGCTCCCCCCTCCAGTTCACTCTTTTTATCTTCAGCTGTATCTCTTCTACTAATTAGTTCTTTCATTGAGATTCATTTAATTATAATCAACTTATATTTTTAAAGCAACATTTATTAATATTTTTTGAATACTTAATTATTTAAATATGATATCTTCTCAAATATCTCAATGGATGTTAATTAGATACATATAACTTTTTTATTTTTCTTTATTCTTTTATGCTGTTTTGGTTTTTGTTTGTTTGGTTTAGTTTGGTGTTCTTTTTCATTGTGTTTTACTTCCTAAAAGCATTCTTGATTCTTATTTGCCTGTTCATATTTGAGACTTAAAGCCTAGATTAAGTATTGGTATCTGGAATTTATTTCCCCTTCCTATCTGGGAATTCTTGGAACTTGGATATATTGTCTTATGTCTCAGGAAGGGTCTGGTACCAATTCTGGGAACATATGATATCAAGAACCTTTACTTTAGAGGGAAATATTTTTATATTTACCTTACAGGCAAACTCCACTGTCAGTCAAGGAGTGTTTCTCCCCTACTTCGTATCATCCCCAGCCCACACCATTATTTGCAATTAATTTAGGCTCTGATATGCTTCTCTATGGCCCAAAAGTCACACTTGAAGTATTAAGATAAGGTTTTCATATTGTTTAGAACTTAATATCAGGTCTTTATTACAGATTACATAGGCCAAAAGCTCAATAGTTACAGGCCAGTGCTAATTATCTATCTATGAATCTACGCATGTATGTATGTATGTATCTATTTATCTATCTATCATCTATCTATATCTATCTGTAACTCAATAGTTACATAGTACAGTACTCTAAATGCAAACTTTTTTTTAATTTTATTATTATTATACTTTAAGTTTTAGGGTACATGTGCATAATGTGCAGGTTTGTTACACATGTATACATGTGCCATGTTAATTCACTACTTCTGACGAACAGTGGAGACTCTGCTATTTGTATTTGTTGACTCTGATCTGGTAGTTTTTCTGAGGTTTTTAAAAAGATCAATTTTCCCTCTCTCATCTAGTCTGATGTTAGTAACTTTCCTATCTATGCCTGTTTTTTCAGTAATAGCATATAATATCACACAACTTGATGCACTCAGTAAACATTGTTTTAAAAGTGAAAACCTCAACCTCAACCCATTTTTAATCCATTTTATTTTTACATGTGCTCTTTCTAGTGTTTCAAGGCTTCTTGCCAACTGACACTCATTTTTACTCTCTGACTCTTATTGATGCCAAACATATTCTTTCCATTCATGTGTTTATATTTTACAATGTATTTACATATCTGTAAGTGATATATGCCACTTTCGTGTGTTCTTGCATTTTACCTAAATTGTATCATACCAAACTTAATATTTCTACTAAAATTTTGAAAAATTTTCCATGAGTTACATTTATACCTAGTTCACTTAATTCAACTATGAGATAACTTGTTCTCAACTATTCTATTGAGCATTCAAATGTTTTCTATTTCCCCCCAATATAACTAAGACTTTAACCACATCATTTATGCTTTTTTGTGCACATCTGCAAGAGCTACTTGAAATCGTCAGTTCTTAAATTTTGATCTGGGAATTCTGGAAGTACCCAAGATTCTTTAAGGGCATCCATAAGGCTAAAAAAATTATAATAAAACAGATAATCCTTTGCCTTTTTCACTTTTCATTTTTTCATACTATACAATTAAAATTTCATACTATACATTTGGAAGATTTGCACGACCCAGTAAGCCAATATTTTCCAAATGCCCAATAGGTGAAGCTATAATATTATGCATGAGTATAGACTTATTCATAGCACAAGAAAGGTTGTTTCTACATCTTTGCTATTGTTAATAATGCTGTAGTGAGTATGCGGGTGCAGACCTCTTTTTGACGTTCTGATTTCAATTCATTCGGATATTTACCCACTAGTAGGATTTCTGGATCAATGGGCACAAAGTTTCAGTTAGAAAGGTGGAATAAGTTTTGGTGTTCTGGTCATAGTATGGTGGCTGTGGTTAATAATCATGTATTACACATTCCTAAATAGTTAAAACAGAGGATTTTAAATGTTCTCACCACAAAGAAATGATAAATATTTGAGGTGATGGATATGCTAACCTGATTTGGTCATTCTACAATGTATACACATATAGAAACATCATGGTACCCCAGAAATACATAAAATTATTATTTTCAAATTAAAAATTTTTTAAAACAAAGTAATGGATTTTAGTGTAAAAGAGTCCAAAATATTTATTGACATGGCTACAGTTTCCATGGAAGTAAGCATTTTTAAGGAACTATTTATTGAGTCCTACTAATTGGGTTCTGATATAGTATAATAGTACATCGTATAAAAAGAATATCCATAATTGTATAAAAATATTAAAATACTCATTCATTTAGCAAATACATATCTATGTGAGACCAGATTTTCTTCATATAGTTCAACCAGAACAACATATTGAATCAGAATTATTGCAGAGGCAGCTATGTGAATCCAACCGTCTCCTATTAAACCAGATAAAAAGATATAAACAGTGCCACTGTTCTCACTATTTTTTTTATTTTGGAAAAAGCATTTTTCATAAAATATGTCATTTTAACAAGTACCAAATTTACTATGCGATTTTAAAATAAATTAATAAAGTTTATCAGGTTTAACTTCTGTGTGGTAAATGTTGACATATATAATTCACAAAAATAAAACTTCCTAAGGCCTTCAAAAAATTTTCAGAGTTTAAAGGTGTCCTGAAACAAAAAAAAAGTTTGAGAATTGCTCTTCCAAGGGTATACACTTAGCAGCAGAAATGATGAGATGTAGGATATGCATCAATTTTAGCAGATATTGGAAAAATATTCTTTGGTACTGTTATACCAAATATAATGCCACCATTTACAAAGATTCTTAGTTTTTTTTTCATATCATTGCCAATGTTTGGAATATTGGGAAGTTTTATTTTTCAATATGATGGGTGTGAAATGACATATAATTGTTTTACTTTATATTTCTCTGCCCGTTGGGAAGCCCATAATGCTTTTAAAATCATGTTTTGAAGCACGCTCTTTTTTATACTGACTTAGTTCACTAAACGAATGCCATATGCTGGTTATTTGGCTTCTCAGAGAGTAGAAGATTCCCTTTCCACCATTTCCATATACTGGAGCTTAGCAAAATGTCTCCAAAGTATATGGTAATAAAGCATTTATTTATTTATTATTATTATTATTATTATTATTATACTTTAGGTTTTATGGTACATGTGCGCAATGTGCAGGTAAGTTACATATGTATACATGTGCCATGCTGGTGCGCTGCACCCACTAACTCGTCATCTAGCATTCGGTATATCTCCCAATGCTATCCCTACCCCCTCCCACCTCACCACAGTCCCCAAAGTGTGATGTTCCCCTTCCGGTGTCCATGTGTTCTCATTGTTCAATTCCCACCTATGAGTGAGAATATGCGGTGTTTGTTTTTTTGTTCTTGTGATAGTTTATGGAGAATGATGATTTCCAATTTCATCCATGTCCCTACAAAGGACATGAACTCATCATTTTTTATGGCTGCATAGTATTCCATGGTGTATATGTGCCACATTTTCTTAATCCAGTCTATCATTGTTGGACATTTGGGTTGGTTCCAAGTCTTTGCTATTGTGAAAAATGCCATAATAAACATACGTGTGCATGTGTCTTTATAGCAGCATGATTTATAGTCCTTTGGGTATATACCCAGTAATGGGATGGCTGGGTCAAATGGTATTTCTAGTTCTAGATCCCTGAGGAATCGCCACACTGACTTCCACAAGGGTTGAACTAGTTTACAGTCCCACCAACAGTGTAAAAGTATTCCTATTTCTCCACATCCTCTCCAGCACCTGTTGTTTCCTGACTTTTTAATGATTGCCATTCTAACTGGTGTGAGATGGTATCTCATTGTGGTTTTGATTTGCATTTCTCTGATGGCCAGTGATGGTGAGCATTTTTTCATGTGTTTTTTGGCTGCATAAATGTCTTCTTTTGAGAAGTGTCTGTTCATGTCCTTCGCCCACTTTTTGATGGGGTTGTTTGTTTTTTTCTTGTAAATTTGTTGGAATTCATTGTAGATTCTGGATATTAGCCCATTGTCAGATGAGTAGGTTGCGAAAATTTTCTCCCATTTTGTAGGTTGCCTGTTCACTTGGATGGTAGTTTCCTTTGCTGTGCAGAAGCTCTTTAGTTTAATTAGATCCCATTTGTCAATTTTGGCTTTTGTTGCCATTGCTTTTGGTGTTTTAGACGTGAAGTCCTTGCCCATGCCTATGTCCTGAATGGTAATGCCTAGGTTTTCTTCTAGGGTTTTTATGGTTTTAGGTCTAACATTTAAGTCTTTAATCCATCTTGAATTGACTTTTGTATAAGGTGTAAGGAAGGGATCCAGTTTCAGCTTTCTCCATATGGCTAGCCAGTTTTCCCAGCACCATTTATTAAATAGGGAATCCTTTCCCCATTGCTTGTTTTTCTCAGGTTTGTCAAAAATCAGATAGTTGTAGATATGTGGCATTATTTCTGAGGGCTCGGTTCTGTTCCATTGATCTATGTCTCTGTTTTAGTACCAGTACCATGCTGTTTTGGTTGCTGTAGCCTTGTAGTATAGTTTGAAATCAGGTAGTGTGATGCCTCCAGCTTTGTTCTTTTAGCTTAGGATTGACTTGGCGATGCGGGCTCTTTTTTGGTTCCATATGAACTTTAAGGTAGTTTTTTTCCAATTCTGTGAAGAAAGTCATTGGTAGCTTGATGGGGATGGCATTGAATCTGTAAATTACCTTGGGAAGGTTGGCCATTTTCACAATATTGATTCTTCCTACCCATGAGCATGGAATGTTCTTCCATTTGTTTGTATCCTCTTTTATTTCCTTTAACAGTGGTTTGTAGTTCTCCTTGAAGAGGTCCTTCACATCCCTTTAAGTTGGATTCCTAGGTATTTTATTCTCTTTGAAGCAGTTGTGAATGGGAGTTCACTCATGATTTGGCTCTCTGTTTGTCTCTTATTGATGTATAAGAATGCTTGTGATTTTTGTACATTGATTTTGTATCCTGAGACTTTGCTGAAGTTTCTTATCAGCTTAAGGAGATTTTGGGCTGAGACAATGGTGTTTTCTAGATATACAATCATGTCGTCTGCAAACAGGGACAATCTGACTTCCTCTTTTCCTAATTGAATACCCTTTATTTCCTTCTCCTGCCTAATTACCCTGGACAGAACTTCCAACACTATGTTGAATAGAAGTGGTGAGAGAGGGCATCCCTGTCTTGTGCCAGTTTTCAAAGAGAATGCTTCCAGTTTTTGCCCATTTAGTATGATATTGGCTGTGGGTTTGTCATAGATAGCTCTTATTATTTTGAGATACGTCCCATCAATACCTAATTTATTGAGAGTTTTTAGCATGAAGCATTGTTGAATTTTGTCAAAGGCCTGTTCTGCATCTATTGAGATAATCGTGTGGTTTTTGTCTTTGGTTCTGTTTATAAGTTGGATTACATTTATTGATTTGCCTATGTTGAACCAGCCTTGCATCCCAGGGATGAAGCCCACTTGATCATGGTGGATAAGCCTTTTGATGTGCTGCTGGATTCTGTTTGCCAGTATTTTATTGAGCATTTTTGCATCAATGTTCATCAAGGATATTGGTCTAAAATTCTCTTTTTTTGTTGTGTCTCTACCAGGCTTTGGTATCAGGATGATGCTGGCCTCATAAAATGAGTTAAGGAGGATTCCCTCTTTTTCTATTTATTGGAATAGTTTCAGAAGGAATGGTACCAGTTCCTCCTTGTACCTCTGGTAGAATTCGGCTGTGAACCCATCTGGTCCTGGACTTTTTTTGGTTAGTATGCTATTGATTATTGCCACAATTTCAGCTCCTGTTATTGGTCTATTCAGAGATTCAACTTCTTCCTGGTTTAGTCTTGGGAGGGTGTATGTGTTGAGGAATTTATCCATTTCTTCTAGATTTTCTAGTTTATTTGCATAGAGGTGTTTGTAATATTCTCTGATGGTAGTTTGTATTTCTGTGGGATCGTTGGTGATATCCCCTTTATCATTTTTTATTGCATCTATTTGATTCTTCTCTCTTTTTTTCTTTATTAATCTTGCTAGCAGTCTATCAATTTTGTTGATCCTTTCAAAAAACCAGCTGCTGGATTCATTAATTTTTTGAAGGGTTTTTTGTGTCTCTATTTCCTTCAGTTCTGCTCTGATTTTAGTTATTTCTTGCCTTCTGCTAGCTTTTGAATGTGTTTGCTCTTGCTTTGCTAGTTCTTTTAATTGTGATGTTAGGGTGTCAATTTTGGATCTTTCCTGCTTTCTCTTGTGGGCATTTAGTGCTATAAATTTCCCTCTACACACTGCTTTGAATGCGTCCCAGAGATTCTGGTATGTTGTGTCTTGGTTCTGATTGGTTTCAAAGAACATCTTTATTTCTGCCTTCATTTCGTTATGTACCCAGTAGTCATTCAGGAGCAGGTTGTTCAGTTTCCACGTAGTTGAGCAGTTTTGAGTGAGATTCTTAATCCTGAGTTCTAGCTTGATTGCACTGTGATCTGAGAGATGGTTTGTTATAATTTCTGTTCCTTTACATTTATTGAGGAGAGCTTTACTTCCAAGTATGTGGTCAATTTTGGAATAAGTGTGGTGTGGTGCTGAAAAAAATGTATATTCTGTTGATTTGGGGTGGAGAGTTCTGTAGATGTCTATTAGGTCTGCTTGCTGCAGAGCTGAGTTCAATTCCTGGGTATCCTTGTTGACTTTCTGTCTCATTGATCTGTCTAATGTTGACAGTGGGGTGTTAAATTCTCCCATTATTAATGTGTGGGAGTCTAAGTCTCTTTGTAGGTCACTCAGGACTTGCTTTATGAATCTGGGTGCTCCTGTATTGGGTGCATATATATTTAGTATAGTTAGCTCTTCTTGTTGAATTAATCCCTTTACCATTATGTAATGGCCTTGTCTCTTTTGATCTTTGTTGGTTTAAAGTCTGTTATATCAGAGACTAGGATTGCAACCCCTGCCTTTTTTTGTTTTCCATTTGCTTGGTAGATCTTCCTCCATCCTTTTATTTTGAGGCCATGTGTGTCTCTGCACGTAAGATGGGTTTCCTGAATACAGCACACTGATGGGTCTTGAGTCTTTATCCAATTTGCCAGTCTGTGTCTTTTAATTGGATCATTTAGTCCATTTACATTTAAAGTTAATATTGTTATGTGTGAATTTGATCCTGTCATTATGATGTTAGCTGGTTATTTTGCTCATTAGTTTATGCAGTCTCTTCCTAGTCTTGATGGTCTTTACGTTTTGTCATGATTTTACAGTGGCTGGTACCGGTTGTGCCTTTCCATGTTTAGCACTTCCTTCAGGAGCTCTTTTATGCAGGTCTGGTGGTGACAAAATCTCTCAGCATTTGCTTGTCTGTAAAGGATTTTATTTCTCCTTCACTTATGAAGCTTAGTTTGGCTGGATATGAAATTCTGGGTTGAAAATTCTTTTCTTTAAGAATGTTGAATATTGGCCCCCACTCTCTTCTGGCTTATAGGGTTTCTGCCGAGAGATCCACTGTTAGTCTGATGGGCTTCCCTTTGATGGTAACCCAACCTTTCTCTCTGGCTGCCCTTAACATTTTTTCTTTCATTTCAACTTTGGTGAATCTGACAATTATGTGTCTTGGAGTTGCTCTTCTCGAGGAGTATCTTTGTGGCATTCTCTGTATTTCCTGAATCTGAATGTTGGCCTGCCTTGCTAGATTGGGGAAGTTCTCCTGGATAATATCCTGCAGAGTGTTTTCCAACTTGGTTCCATTCTCCCCGTCACTTTCAGGTACACCAATCAGACGTAGATTTGGTCTTTTCACATAGTCCCACATTTCTTGGAGGCTTTGTTCATTTCTTTTTATTCTTTTTTCTCTAAACTTCCCTTCTTGCTTCATTTCATTCATTTCATCTTCCAGGGCTGATACCCTTGCTTCCATTTGATCGCATCAGCTCCTGAGGCTTCTGCATTCTTCACGTAGTTCTCGAGCCTTGGTTTTCAGCTCCATCAGCTCCTTTAAGCACTTCTCTGTATTGCTTATTCTAGTTATACATTCTTCTAAATTTTTTTCAAAGTTTTCAACTTCTTTGCCTTTGGTTTGAATATCCTCCCGTAGCTCGGAGTAATTTGATCGTCTGAAGCCTTCTTCTCTCAGCTTGTCAAAGTCATTCTCCATCCAGCTTTGTTCCGTTGCTGGTGAGGAACTGCGTTCCTTTGGAGGAGGAGAGGTACTCTGCTTTTTAGAGTTTCCAGTTTTTCTGCTCTGTTTTTTCCCCATCTTTGTGGTTTTATCTACTTTTGGTCTTTGATGATGGTGATGTACAGATGGATTTTTGGTGTGGATGTCCTTTCTGTTAGTTTTCCTTCTAACAGACAGGACCCTCAGCTGCAGGTCCGTTGGAGTACCCGGCCAGCCGTGTGAGGTGTCAGTCTGCCCCTTCTGAGGGGTGCCTCCCAGTTAGGCTGCTCGGGGGTCAGGGGTCAGGGACCCACTTGTGGAGGCAGTCTGCCTGTTCTCAGATCTCCAGCTGCGTGCTGGGAGAACCACTGCTCTCCTCAAAGCTGTCAGACAGGGACATTTAAGTCTGCAGAGGTTACTGCTGTCTTTTTGTTTGTCTGTGCCCTGCCCTCAGAGGTGGAACCTACAGAGGCAGGCAGGCCTCCTTGAGCTGTGGTGGGCTCCACCCAGTTCAAGCTTCCAGGCTGCTTTGTTTACCTAAGCGAGCCTGGGCAATGGCGGGCGCCGCTCCCCCAGCCTCGCTGCCGACTTGCTGTTTGATCTCAGACTGCTGTGCTAGCAATCAGCGAGACTCTGTGGGCATAGGACCCTCTGAGCCAGGTGCGGGCTATACTCTCCTGGGGCACCGTTTCCTAAGCCCATCGGAAAAGCACAGTATTCAGGTGGGAGTGGACCGATTTTCCAGGTGCCGTCTGTCACCCCTGGAAAGGGAACTCCCTGACCCCTTGCACTTCTGGAGTGAGGGAATGCCTCGCCCCTGCTTTGGCTGGCGCACGGTGCACTCACCCACTGACCTGCACCAACTGTCTGGCACTCCCTAGTGAGATGAACATGGTACCTCAGATGGAAATGCAGAAATCACCCTTCTTCTATGTTGCTCACGCTGGGAGCTGTAGACCAAAGCTGTTCCTATTCGGCCATCTTATTCCCTCTTTTTCGGTAATAAAGCATTTTGAATGAAAGTAGGAAGGTGGTTTTGTGAACTTGCTTCACCCTGATTGGATTATGTATCATTCTGATTTCCTTAATAGTCTAGATAATGCAAGATTACCTACATGTCCAAATTGAAGTGATGCTTTGGCTTCTCGATGAGAACTAAGTAGGTCATCCCACGCTATTAGAGAAAGCAGTGTTGACTAATAAAAATAGCACAGGCTGTGGAGATTGGAAACCTGCTTCTAGTTTTGTTCCTTAATGCTTGAAATGGAATAGTAAAAAGAATAGAATAATTATTTTGCAATTTAAAGTTGTTAAAATGAGTTGAATATACTTTACTAAGAGGAAAACAGTTAAAATTTCAGCATAAAAATATAAATTGAGGGAAAATAAACATTTAATGGACAAGTCTACTAAAAGTGAAAAAAACCTAGAAATTTGAATATATAAACATAAAAGATAAAAGAAAGATAAAATTTAGTACCATTAAAGAAACGAGTCATGATCAGAAGAGTAATTAACAAAGATTTGTGGAAAAACTTGAAAGATGAAGTAAATAAACAAAATCAATAATAAGATAAAGAAATTTTCTAAGAAAAAGTTTAAAATATAATATAATTGATGTTAAAATATTAGTATCCACTTTTTAAAAAAACAAAAATATTAGTGTTGAAAAATGAGAAAATTTCATCATTAAAATGTGCTTTCTCTCATTAGATGATTGATAGATGGTATAGATTACTATATATGCATATATAATAACTGCATATGTATACATAGCCTAACTTTTAAATATAATTATTTTCATAATAAAATTACAAATTGAAATCAAAAGATATTTCTGGATTGGGTCAATCTTCCTTCTGGGCAGTAGTCGAGAAAGTACAGAAGTTTTTACTTAAATCTTCTACTAATGCCCCTCTGAGAAGTCCGGCTTACTATCTTGCTGGTCATGAGTACTGACTGCACTCTTCTCTCTGTCCTTTCCCAGACACTATGGTGTTCAGGTTTCTTAGGGATGAACAATTTTCTCAGCACAAACCAAATGGCTAAACGCAATTATGCTTCTTCTAATGTAATTTGAAAATAGTGGACATGGAATCACTAAGTATCTGGGACTACTGACAGCATGAGAAGTTTACTGTCTATTCCGTTCATTGTATTTCTCCCTTCACCTGCCCCCAAAACACATAGAAATGTTCATAGAAATAACCTTTGTAACTTCAAAGTCACTCCCAAAGATCATAAATCAGCATCAGTGTTATTTCCTCTACAACAGGAGACCAGCCTTATGTACAGATCATATACTCATATTTGGGATATCATGGAGCTGAAAATCAGGACAAGAACTCTAAATTGACTATTTTTATTTTAGTTCAACTGGTGGTCCACTACAGTTCCATGACAAAAAATGAACTTATTTTCTATTTATACAATAATGTAGTTTACATGGGATTTGATTCCACAGACATTATGCATGCAAGATTCAAATCATATAAAGAACTGAAAGCCATGAAAAATGATCTAAATGACAGTTGAAGTTGTAACATCATCATGTAATTCAAAGTATAGTTAAAAAGTGATTACATATTGTTTTGCCAAAAGTGAAAATAACCACTGTATGAATTAATTTAGCATTCAATAATTCATAAAAATTAAGGTCATAGTCACTTAGTGACCAAAGGATAGATGGTAATCTCTTTTTAGGTTGTTTTAGGCTTTAATTCACCAGAATTAAAATTAACAGAATTCTGTGGTTAGGTCATATACATCTCATTTGTATTCCATAGCCAACTATTGCTGCTTCTCTTTCTGTGGCTCTTCAGTTGTGCTCTACCCTTGACTAAGCACCCTGCAATGTTGAAGATGAGGATTTAACTGATTAAACCCTGCCAAAGATTGAGAGCCTCTATGTGTTCCAATTATGTCAATATCCACTGGATCTAACAGCTAAAAATATAACTAAGTCTCTTCTTGTCACTTGGGTTTTCCAATATTAACACAAACAGATTTTAAGAACCAATCATTTGTGTGACTGACTTACCATTGATCATATATATACCCTCCCACACACACAGACACATACACACAAACACATTTATTTATATATTTTTAAAAATGGACAATACCCGGGGTAAGGGAAAGAGAGAGCCTCCAAAACTGTTCATTGGAACCTCAAAAATATTATTTAGAAATGTGGTATGTAATGTAAATGCAGTGATTTTGATTTATATAATGCTTTTAAAGAAAAGATTTAGATATCACAAATATGTCAACTTAATGTATTGAGTTTGTATCCAAAATAACTGCAATAGAAATTAAGAACTGTATTTGAGGAAATTGTTAAAAAGCATTCTAAATCTGGAACTCTGTTTCATGATGATGAAATTAAGCCACTTGTTTATTTCTCTTGCCCTAAAAAAATCCCACTCAAATGTCCAAAGAAATGAAAAAAAGAAAAAGAATTCTGTAGTATCAATGGAAAAAATGAAAGAAACTATTGATGCACCAAAGCACTGAGGAATTTCTGGAAGAGATGAATAAGAGGTCAAATTGATGGAATAAAATAATCACTGCTGGCTGTATAGGCAGAGAGAGTCCTCATGAGAAATACATAGAAATGTTCAAATGTCAAGCTCAGATGCATAGGAGCTAAGTTACTAGAGCTATGAGTAGTCAGTGGGGATAACTGAAGAAGTTGTTAAAATGTAATATCTTCCAGAATGACTTTACATAATGCATGCTAAATACACTGGGAAATTTTTCTAATATGGGTAGTAAGGCCATGAAATAGCCAAGTTAAAAGGGGAATAATATTGTATTTAAATTTGGGCAGTCCCAACAGATAAGAAAAACTTCTTGCACAGTGCAGCAGCAAAATCCCCAATGCCAACGTTAGAACTATTCCCATAATTCCCAATGACACTAAAGGTTTTAAGCACACACTGCCACAACTAAATTCCTACCAGCAGAGGTTGGAAGGATGAATGAGTTACAGAGTATCATCTGGGTTGAAAAGGGGATGAGTTTAAAAGAACTTGATGGATCCTCTTGCTGAATATTTCCTAGCAACCAGATGTGCTAATCATGGTTAACCCAATGTGTTAAATGGATGAAGATTAGGAATGAAGGCTGTGTCAGTGCTCACTTGCCACACAAGGATGAAGCATGCTCAAAGACTCCCCGAAACCCCTTCACATTCCAAGAGGGATAATCAGTAGATAAAAACTTTAAAACCAAAAACGTTTTATAAGGGACACACTCTACTTACTGATATGTGTCAACGCAAACCTGAGGGTCCCATTTGGAATGTGAAGGTGTTTGTGGAATTCCTGAGCAAGCTTCACTCTCTCTCTCTATATAAGCTTCACTCTATATATATTTATTTGTGGAATTCCTGAGCAAGCTTCACTCTATATGTAGTTAGTAAATACATACAAATACAAACGAAATTAATCACATGAAAGCAAAACTTATTTTTTAAAAGAAAAAAGCATGGACTTTTTAAAATCTAGTAATATAGCCAATGAGATTCAAGAGACTGTGACATCCATTAAGTTATAATGTTGCAGCCATAAAAAGAGTATGCTTATTACTAAGGGCACAATTGTTGAATCATAGGATATGTTTAGTTTAGTAAATAAACTGAACAAACTTTCTTTGCAAGTGGCTATATCATTTTGCATTTGATCAGCAAAGAATGAGAGTTTCTTTTCCCGCACATCCTTGCTGGCAGTTTTGGATTTTAGCCAATTTAATATGTCTTAATGGTACCTTATTGTTGCTTAGATCATTTTAATAGAGAGTCAAATATTTCTTTGTGTCTATACCCAGTAATGAAATTGCTAGGTCAAATTATATTTCTGTCTTTAGGTCTTTCAGGAATCGCCACACTGTCTTCCACAATGGCTGAACTAACGTACATGCCCATCAACAGTGTATAAGCCTTGCTACTTCTCCACAACCTCACTAGCATTTTTGACTTGTCAATAGTAGCCATTCTGACTGGTGTTAGACGGTATCTCATTGTGATTTTGATTTGCATTTCTCTAATGATCAGTGATGTTGGGCATTTTGCATATGATTGTTGGCTGCATGTATGTCTGCTTTTGAAAAGTGTCTGTTCATGTCCTTTGCCAACTTTTTATGGGGTTGTTTGGGTTTTATTCTTGTAAATTTGTTTAATTCCTTACAGATGCTGGATATTAGATGTTTGTCAAATGCATAGTTTGCAAAAATTTTCTCCCAGTCTGTAGGGTGTCTCTTTACTCTCTTGATAGTTTCTTTTGTAGTGCAGCTCTTTAGTTTAATTAGATCCCAATCAACCTAAATGCCTATCAATGATATAATGGATAAGGAAAATGTGGTACATATTTACCATGGAACACTATATGGCCATAAAAAAGAATGAGATATTGTCCTTTTCAGGAACATGGATGGAGCTGGAGGCCATTATCCTTAGCAAACTAACATAGGAACAGAAAACTAAATACTGCATGTTCTCACTTATAAGTGGGAGCTAAATAATGAGAACACATGGACACATAGAAGGGAACAACATACACTGGGGTCTTTCAGAGGATGGAGGGTGGCAGAAGGGGGAAGATCAAGAAAAATAACTAACTGATACTAGGCTTAATACCTGTGTGATGAAATAATCTGTGCAAAACCCCAATGACACAAGTTTACCTGTGTAACAAACCCACACTTATACCCCTGAACTTAAAATAGAAGTTTAAAAAATAAAAAATAGAGAGCAGAATAAACTCAACTAAAAATCAAAATATTCATTTAGAAGGTTAGTTCAAATATTTCAATCTTTGTCAAGAACAATAGCAAAAAGAAATGAAATGAAAAATTTTAATAGCTCTTGGGACATAATTTACATATCGTAACATTCATGCATTTTAAATATACAGTTTCATGACTTTTATAACCATGTTTAGACATGTTTTATAACCATAATCACAATCCAGTTTTTAAAACATATTAATCAACCCCAAAATTCTCATCATGACACTTTTCAGTAAATCCAGGCTCTCACTCCTGGCCTTACATAACCAGGGCTGTACTTTCTCTGTCATATTTCTAGACATTTTATAGAAATGGAATCTTACTATATTTCGTTTTTTATACCTGGCTTCTTTTGTTTAAAATAATGCTTTTGAGATTCATTAATGTTGTTGCATATATCATCAGTTTGTTCCTTTCTACTTCTGGGTAGTATTGTATTATAGACATATACCTCATTTTGTTTATCCTTTCACTAGTTGATGGACTTTTGGATTTTTTTTAAGTTCAAGGCTATTATAAGCAATGATACTTATGATCAATCCCAAGCAATGATTTGTATGAACATTTATACTTTATTATTGTTGGGTAGACACTTAGGAGTGCAATTGCTAGACTTTATGGTAATATAGATGTGTAACTTTTTAAAGAAGCTGCCAAGCTGTTTTCCAAAGTAGCTTTAACATTTCCATTTTTACCAGCAGCGTATGAAGTTTCCACGTTTTTCCAAATCCTTTCTATCGCTTGGTATTATTAGTATTTTTGCTTATAGTCCTTCTAGTTGGTATGTAATAGTATCTCATTGTGGTTAAAATGGAAATTCTGAGAGAAAACCTTACAGAGAAAAAAGAAAAAGTGAAGAGGTATGACTATGTTTGACAAACTGTTCAAAAAAGGAAATGGCATGTAGGAAAGAAAAAATAAGAAAGATAGGATTTCAATGACAAATGTTGAATAATGATCTCTATCCAGATATATTTTTGCTTGTGTTTATAAACTTCAATGATAAAGGAAAAACCATGCGGACTTCCAGGCAGACAAATATATTACCTACAAATAAAGATAATCAGATTAATATAAAAATTATTATTTACCATACTAAGTTCTGGAAGGCAATGTAGTAGCACACAGTATGAAGACAAACAATTTTGAACTTAGATAAACAGCACAATTATTATTCACAAATGAAAGCAAAGGAAAATACTAGTTAACTTGCCTGGGGAAAAAATGAGAAAATATTGTAGCTAAATGAAACCATGAAAATAAAAAACAGAATATAGAAATCAAGAAATGATAACTTTCATATAAACAAATAATTACAATGTTTAATACTGTTATTCGAATAAGGTGCTGTGAGAACACAAAGGAAGGAAAATTCAACATTGAAGATATCAAAAGAGGCCTCTAAAAGGAGGGAGCATGTGAATTAAACCTTGAAGGATAAGTCCAATCAACAGGTGAACACATATGGAAGAGGGAGCATAGAGAAAAGAATAAGGAAAATGGATGGATAAAACAGTATTCTTTAGCTCAGGTCTAAAAAATTAAAAATAAAATAAAGCATCATGTGCCTATCTGTAGCGTGAATATATTTTTGAATATAATTTACTAAACAGTTCTAACACATCTGTTCATAAAACATATATTAAATGCCTATTATTTGTTTTTCCCTGTGTCAGATTCTGGGTGTTGAAACAGAGTAAGTTATTATTCGTATTGAACACCTGCTCATAGTGTAGAAGAAATAAAATGAACAATTACACAAGATATTATAATATATAAGAAATCAAATTATTCAGGACACAGACTCTGACACTCTGAAATTTGCATCCAGAAGATTTATTCAGCAATGTTCTTGAAAAAGAGTCCCAGATGATAGAAGAGGATTTGGTGGGAGAGAGACATTTAACTGTCATGCAGGCTCAACAAGAGTTTCAGGTGATTCCATAGGGATATCTGGAGTTAGGCTTTCCCTTAAGAGATGTCCCCAATTTAGCCAAAGGAGTTAAGCCACGAAAGTCAGTGTAGAGGGGAAAAAAAATCTTCCAATGGGCAAAGCTTCTGGAAGTTCACCTGGTCACACACTGTGTGAAATGAGGAGACACTAAGATGAGTATATACATTCCTTGGCTATTGCCAATGGCCTAGTTGTCTGGTTAGGAGCTTAGAAGGAAAAGAAATGGAGAGCGGAGAAAATGAGGTCTGGAATGGTGTCATATAGATAGACATAGAGGGGAAGTGGGTGCAAACTGTGAAGATTTTATATGGCACATTAATGTCCACCAGAAACCATCCATGATGAAAGAACCACTGTAAAGTAGTGCAGAGTAAAATATTATAAAGTGTTGCAAAGTATATAGAATGGCTCTGCCAGTAAATACTAGCCAGTTTTTACGGATTTGCCACTATCAAACTGGCACAACAGGCACATGGACTGACCATCCACAGTGGCAGAAATACCGGCTACCCATCAACCCATGCCAAATCTATCAGTAACAGAGACCAAAGCGAGCCTGATACAGCACTATTTCTCACTGAGACCAATTTGCCACTAGATGGTAAGATAACCAGATCAGGCCTCTTTCTTGAAAGAATTAGAAGTTTCCCCTCACAGAGATAGATACCTATTCAAGGTATAGGTTTGTCATTCTTGCCCACAGAGCCTTAGCTAGCACCATCTAGAGGCTGACAGAATGCCTGATTCAGAATTATAGGATCTCACACAATACAGCATCTCACTAAGGGAACTGCCAGAACATACCACCTGACCATTGGTCATATTACATACCACACTATCCAGAAGCAAGATGGCCTCATTGAACACTGGAACAGTCTTCTGAATGCGTAGCTATACTAACATCTAGAAGGCAACGCATTGAAAGAAGAAGGCACCATTCTTCAGGATACAATATATGTATTAAATCAGAGACTTCTTTGTGGCACTCTGTTCTCAATAGAAAGCATACATAGGTCCAGAGACAAAGGGTAAAAGCAGGAGCAGTGCCACATAACATCTTTCCCAGTAATCTGCTGGGGATTTGAGCTTCTAATCTTTGCAACTCTGCTCTTGTAACCCTAGGCTTTGCTGGTTTGGAGGTGCTGGTCCCCAAGGGAAGCATATTCTTGCCAGGGTGCACAGTATGGATTTCAATAGTTTATAATATATGGCTCCAAACAAGAAATTTTGGACTCCCCATCTACAGAGCGCATCATCGAAGAATGGACATCATCAGTGTGGCAGGACTAACTGATTCTGATTGGAAGAAAGTGATGGGGCTTCTTTTACACAAAGAGGTAAATGAGGACATGTAGAACCAAAGTGATCTGTTTAGGTACCTTCTGATTATAACTTGCTCTATCTTAACTGTGAATGAACACATGCAGCAGCTGAGTCTGAAAAGGATACAAACCAAGGTCTCAGTCCACTCAGGTAGAAAGTTTTGGTTGTAATACCAGCTAAGCTAACTGAGGTGATAACTAAGGGTGAATACAATATGAAATAATGGAGAAGAGAAATGATGAATACCAGCTATAATCTTGAGACCACCTGCAACAGGAAAGGATATAGTTCCTCCCACTAACTCCTTTCCAAATTTCCCCTCAGGAAGAGAGACCATAGGAATCATGGAGAAGCTGTTCCCTAAATGCAGGATGAAATAGATCTGCACTGTCAGGTGGAGTCTGATGGCCATAAAAATTCACCACTCCTTCTTTAGAAAGCATAATTGACTAACAGCCCAACTTCTGCTCTGCTGGATCCTCCCTCACACTGTGCTGAGGCCATGCTTACTTCAGGCTGTTGGTAGCCAGCACCGCAGCACAATGAGGACACTAATGTAAGTAAGGCTGGAATCCCTTGACAGGTGACCATGGCTTGAGGACTCCCCATAAACCCAGCCAAAACTTTCTCACTCTAGAATCTTTCCAATCTTTTTTCTTCCACTTTTAACGCAAAAGAGTGAAACCAACATCATGGTCTGAAGGCTCTCCCCCCTTTCTCTGTCTTCCTCTCCTTTGTCCTTCACAAACATTTCCTGATATATATGTCTTGCATATCTAATTTCATATGGAGGACTCAATTCAGGACAGAAGGGATCATGTCTTATTCATTCTTTTACTTTCAGCACTTTAGAGAGTGCCAGGTATACATAGAGCTTAAATCTATCCCATTTTATACTCAGAACTCAAGAGAAGGTCTGACATGCAGTAGTTATTCAGTACATATTTGTTGAATAAATGGATGCAATCAAGAAATGTTTGTTGAATTAATTACAGTGATATCTAAACTAATGACTTCATACAATCTAATAAAATACAAATTTCAGTTATAGCAATTTATTGGCATAAAGTGTACCTCAAAGGATATGAATTTTAAATGCTTTGAAAATATCTTCAAAATTTTATGTGGGAAATGTGCGTATGTTAATAAATTGGTAAAGTAAAGGTAATTTAGATTAAGAATGCATTAGAGTTTTTAGACAGGTTCAGGTTACAAATCACCTTATCTGTTAATGTTCTTTTTTTTTTTTTTTTTTTTTTTGAGACGGAGTCTCCCTCTGTCGCCCAGGCTGGGGTGCGGTGGTGCAATCTCTGCTCACTGCAGCCTCCACCTCCCAGGTTCAAGTGATTCTCCTGCCTTAGCCTCTGAGGAGCTGGGATTAAAGGCGTGTACCACCACGTCCAGCTAAATTTTTTTTGTATTTTTAGGAGGGATGGGGTTTCACCATGTTGGTCAGCCTGGTCTCAAACTCCTGACCTCGTTATCTGCCCACCTTGGCCTCCCAAAGTGCTGGGATTACAGGCGTGAGCCACCGCCCCTGGCCTTGTTAATGTTCTTAAAGAATGATGAAGTACCTTGTCCTTATAAATGACAGTTTGTGATTTTCTCAAACATTTTCATATTCTTCTAGATAAAAATTAATGTTATTGGAATGTTAAAATTATCATGGTCACAAAATTTCTATAGATATTAAATACTATCATTAAAGTGGACAAGAAAGTATAGGACTAATAAATTCAACCTAAAAGGGATGATATGGCACTAGCAACATAAAATGAACAATAATTTAATATTATTAATGTATAAGTCAGGGTGGACTACCATAACAAAATACCACAGACTGGGTGCCTTAAACAATAGAAAATTATTTTCTCATAGATCTGGAGGCTGGGAAGTCCAAGATCAAGTTGCTGGCTGATTCTGCTCCTGATGAGGGCTCTCTTCCTAGCTTACAGATGGCCATCCTCATGGTGGAGAGCAGTAAGGAGCTCTCTGGTGTATCCTTTTTTAAGGACACTGATTCTGTCAAGTTAGGACTCCATCCTTATAAGCCCATTTAACTTTAATCACTTCCTTAAATAAAATATATCCACAATGAGGGTTAGGACATTAACATATGAATTTTGAGGGGACACAGTTCAGTTTGTAGTGCCTAATAAACAAAGTTGAATCTAGCTTTAGCTTTTTCTTGGACCTATGGTTACAGAATCAGTGTTCATTTAGTTCTGACAAGGAGGAAAAATATAAATCATTTTGTGAGCATTTGAAAGGAATAAATGTTGCAAGAACAAGGTTGGGAAATATGTGTAGGAACACTGCATCATTTCCACCTTTGCAAGTAATCCATTTTTGGCTTTCTGATATCTCTATATTCTCTCTCTCCCTCTCCCTCTTGTCACTCTACCACTTTTTCCACCCTCAGCCTTTTTTTCTCTTCTTCCCAAACATCTGAGTATGAAAGTTATATAATGAAGGACATGTACACACCAATTATAAAATTACAATTCTTGATGGTGTTTCCAGTTTATCAAAAGAAACAGAGTAACAAAGCATTTTACAGAAATAATACCTATTTTTCCCCTCACAAAGATAAAATTTGATGTAAGAGAATACTGCACTCCCCATACTGTCTTTATTTTTCTTTGTCTAGCTTGGGGCTTCTGAGACGATGGCAACCAAAGCACAAAACAGTCATGTCGGGAAAGGTTAGTATATTTGGTTTCTGTTGTTCCCTATCAAATTATGGCAAGCTTGGTGGTCTTAAACAACTTCTATTTATTAGTTCCAAGTTGTGTATGTCAGGGTCAGGCAGTGTGGCTGGGTTCTCCGCTCAAGGTCTTATAAGCTAAAAGCAGCGTCCACCAGGCTGCACTCCTAGCTGGAGGTTCTAAAAGGGATCTGCTTTCATGCTCATTCAGGTTGTTGTCAGAATTTGTTATTGCAGTTGGAGAACTGAGGCCCTTTCTGTTTTTCTAGCTGCGGACCTGGGATAGCTCTCAGCTTACAGACATTGTTCTCAGGCTCCCCCCTCAGGCAGCCCCTTCCACTTCAGCAGCGGACAACATCCTTTGTATCAAAACCGTCTTATACAGAAAATCTCTCTGACCTCTCTGCCTGACCACTGAGAGAAAAACTGTCTGCTTGTAAACGGCTCACGTGATTAGGTCAAGCATAACCAAATAACCTCGATATCTTGAGGTTAGCTGGGCCATAGAACGTAACCTAATCACAGGAGTAAAACTCATCACATTTACAGCTCTGTGGATCAAACAGGGATGTGTACACCACAGTTGGGAATCCTGGAGACCATCTTAGAATTCTGCCTATCATAGCCAGTTAGAGGGAAAATTACAGTTTTTAAAAAAATTATCAACAAATAAAATCTAAAACCCCATCTTGTTTTCAAAAATGTCTTTAAAAACAAGTCGCTTTAAAAAGTTTGTGTGTGTGTGTTTATAAATAGAAATAGTCTGTCACTTTTTGTGATGATTCTTCATCAGTTTTTTACTTCCTAGGCTGGTATGTACACACAATTTTAAAAAAGCAGTTGAGAGGAATTTAAGTTTAAGGTCCAACTCCATAACTCCTAAATTTATTCTTTCATTTTGGACCATTTTCCTCCTTGCTCAACTTTTGAGTTTCTGCCACAAAAACAAAGCTCTATATTATTGACATAAATGCTCATTTTTTTTTTTTTTTAGGAAACAGAGATTTTCCTGCTGGAATATGCATAGTTCAGTCTAGTTCAGCATTTTTATCAAGAAAATGTATATAATTATCAATTCTAAAATGACACAAATTGTCCAAATCATCCCTATACATTACCATTAATAGCTACAAAGATAATATTTGTATCTGCCTGTCGTTTTTCTTATGAACATTATGTAAGACACTTTACCAGACTCACTTTTTGCCTTCAAACTATTACTCTCACACTTCCCACTCCCAACTCTGAGTCATATTCATTTTTATACTAATTTTTTTAACTGTGAAGTAATTTATTTGAACTGACATTCAGGTACTTTATGTGAAGTCATGTATGTAGTTTTAAATTAAAGAAAAGAAAATCAACTGAAGATAGTACTCTCATTCTAGACTTTGAAACTTCACATAACTGGCTACACTGGATTTTTATTTAATTTGTATTCTCAGCTGTAATAATTCTCTGCTCTGGAAATTTATGCCAGCTATACTCTGAAATAACACTGGAGATTCATGCTTTTGAAGGCTATATTGGAACGGAAATTCCCAACTGGGAGGAGAATCCTAATTCTTAAGGTAGTGAGCTGGAGCTTTTACCTCCCTCTCCCTGAGTAAAGCAACTAGAATCAATACTGCCTAGCTGGCATGCCAAGGTGTCTTCCTAGAGTTGGATTCGGAATATGTCCACTACTGCCTTGCATCCAAAGTCACCAACACTGCCCAGCTGTGGCCATACTATACAATAGCAAAATTCTCAAATTTGAGGGTGTTCTTTGTGGACTACACGAAATGATTTCTGAATATCTGATCCTGTTAATTAATACTTTACAAAACTCTTGAAATGGAAAAAAAATGATAAAGAAATGCTTTCTTTATGAAGACAGATTAAATTATCAAAATTGTTTGTTTGGAAGCAAATGAAATTAGACTACAAATGCCCCTTAGCTGGGTGTAAGCAGAGTAAGGTGAAAAGATTGGTGTTTTCATCTTGATGGCAGCTGCAGAGCACTGTGAGGCACATTTCTATTTATGTAGAGATTATTCTAGAAGTTTGCCACTGGAAACACAAGAGTGAGAAATCCAAGAAACTCATGAATCTTTTAAGTGTCAGCTAACAGGGCAAATGGAAGACAAAGTTTCTAGACCTTCTGAAACTTGATAAAAACTTACTTAGAGTATTATTTTTTGTGAAGGAAAACACAGTGTGCAGCAGACAATCCAAGCTTTTGAAATTGAGAAATGAAGGAATATTATGCTAAGTGTTGTTCTACAGGAGAAGATAAATCTTTAAGTTTATGTCAAATAAAGGTGATGTTTGAGCTGCAAAGTGCGCAGTAATGCTGATGCTTTGAAAATGCTACTGTTTAATTAAAAATTGAGTAATAGATATGGATTGGTGGTTTGGTTAATGGAACAAGCAGCATGTTACTTTTACTACTTTTCATTGTGTAAACTCAATAACCTTTTTAAGTATTTAGCTTTCATATTTATAAAATACCAGTACATAATTCTTGAAAAAATTTCTCATCAGCAGCAGCATCATCATTGTATGAAGTATCTATGAATGCTTCTCTTGATGCACAATGCCAGGCACTGTACAGCTCCTATTCTGAAAGTCACAGATACGCCGTCCAAGTACTCCCAAGTGTAATAGAAAGCTATGTTGACAGGGATTGATATTTGAAAAAGGAAACTATTCAGCTAAGAAAAAAAGTAAACAAATATTTATATGTTAAGGAATAGATGCATTTGATGTTGTAGAGCATAAAGAGAATATCCAAAGCAGAGCCTGGAATAGAAAGCCAGCAGGTCAGTGGTCAACTTACTGAACACAGATAATTCCTGCTGTCCTGGAGCTTGAGTTCTAATGGTTTGTGAAAGTGAACCTCTCAGACTCACTCTGAGGAGAGCCACACACGTGAAGTGGAAACTTTCTGATAGATGGACCTGGTAAAATCGTGTTTTACCTACAGGGATTAATTCAAAAATGCAACCCAATAAAAGAGAGGCAGAGAGAGAAACTGAGTGAACAAAGAGGGTATGGAAGATATGTGCCTGTGAGAAGTTATGTAAAATGTAGTTTAACATAGATGTAGAGAGTGGAATGATAGGCAATGGAAACTCAGAGGGGGAAAGAACAGGAGGGGGTAGATGATGAGAAATTATTTAATGGGTACAATATATTATACATGATTCAGATGATACATCCCCTAAAGCCTTGACTTGACCACTATGCAATCTATACATGTAACAAAATTGTACTTTTACCCTATGGATTAAGAGATTTTTTTAAAATTAAGAAATAAAGTATAATGTCATGAAGAAAATGCATAATAGATAAAGCAGGATTTCAAAAAATATCACAAAACAAGACATGACCAAAGATGCCTGACTCTCCACAGAGCCCCTTTCTAGCAATCTCTGCTGAAACTCTCTTCAAGAGACCATTGATTGGATCTTATTGAATCTGCTTACATTTGCTTGCCACTCACATACTATGTCAATATTTGGATAAATTTTTGTTTATTTAGTCCTCATCTCTGTCCTGTTTGTTTTTGGAAACTCATAGAACCTGTCTCAGTGAAGTATATATAAGATTTCAATGTATGTGTTTTGGATTGAATAATTTGATAGTATATTTATATTCAAAATAGCAAAATGAATATTTTATTTCTCTTAGATTTTGTCACAATATATTCCACTTTCTCAGATTATATACATTAATTTGCTATCTTTGGGTCTTTTAAAATATTTTATGAAGAAAATAGCAGGGAGAATCTATTAAATAAAATAAATGATAGAATAATAATGTATCTTATAAAGTTTCAAGAATTTTTCTATCAAAGAGATATCACGTCATCCAACACTTCTAGTTTAATGACTCCAAAGAGACATCATAAAGTTAGTTTACATAAACTTCATTCTGTGACTTTATTTGTGTGTGCCTTCTTGGAGAAGTGAGCTCATGAATAAACTTCCTTGGTATTGATTGCCATGGATGATTTCACAGGTTAAGAAAGGGGCAAGGGAAACAAAAGTGTACTTGGCTGAAGGGCTTGTGTGAAAAATAAGGCTGCCTCTTGAATGGTCAAGAAATATCACAAGAAGAGAAAAATGATAATCAGAAATTTATGTAGGCTGATTGCAAGTCACACTGACCTAAGGAGAGTCCTGAGATGAAGTGAACTATTTTCCTCTATGTCTTGGACAGCTTATCCTTATGTCACTGTGACCCAACCAGTTTCCCTGGATACAGCCAGTGTCCATGTGTAGAGGGCTGAAAGGACAAGTGAATCTACACTTATGTTCTTGGTCACACACAAAAAATGCAACCTAAATTTTAAAAGCAAGTGCATGTTCATGTCTAAAATACCAAAAGCAATGGCAACAAAAGCCAAAATTGACTAATGGAATCTAATTAAACTAAAGAGCTTCTGCACAGCAAGGAAACTACCATCAGAGTGAACAGGCAACCTACAGAATGGGAGAAAAGTTTTGCAATCTACTCATCTGACAAAGGGCTAATATCCAGAACCTACAATGAACTCAAACAAATTTACAAGAAAAAAACAAACAACCCCATCAAAAAGTGGGCGAAGGATATGAACAGACACTTCTCAAAAGAAGACATTTATGCAGCCAACAGACACATGAAAAAATGCTCATCATCACTGGCCATCAGAGAAATGCAAATCAAAACCACAATGAGATACCATCTCACACCAGTTAGAATGGTGATCATTAAAAAGTCAGGAAGCAACAGGTGCTGGAGAGGATTTGGAGAAATGGGAACACTTTTACACTGTTGGTGGGACTGTAAACTAGTTCAACCTTTGTGGAAGTCAGTGTGGCGATTCCTCAGGGGTCTAGAACTAGAAATACCATTTAACCCAGCCATCCCATTACTGAGTATATACCGAAAGGATTACAAATCATGCTGCTCTAAAGACACATGCACACGTATGTGTATTGTGGCACTATTCACAATAACAAATACTTGGAACCAAGCCAAATGTCCAACAATGATAGACTGGATTAAGAAAATGTGGCACATATACACCATGGAATACTATGCAGCCATAAAAAATCATGAGTTCATGTCCTTTGTAGGGACATGGATGAAGCTGGAAACCATCATTCTCAGCAAACTATCGCAAGGACAAAAAACCAAACGCCGCATGTTCTCACTCATAGGTGGGAATTGAAGAATGAGAACACATGGCCATAGGAAGGGGAACATCACACACCGGGGCCTGTTGTGGGGTGGGGGGAGGGGAGAGGGATTGCATTTGGAGATATACCTAATGTTAAATGACGAGTTACTGGGTGGGTGCAGCACACCAACACGGCACATGTATACATATGTAACTAACTTGCACGTTGTGCACATGTACTCTAAAACTTAAAGTATAATAAAAAAATGCGCTGTAACACTTATGGCAAAAAAAACCCACAATTACCTTTGCACCAGCCTAATAGTTAACTGTCAGATCTAATGAATAATACCATTTCTACCAAGTAGTTAGAATGTTTCATTTTATCACTCTGTCCTCAATTCTTAACTCTTCCTCCTTCCTTGAATAGAAATCTGTTTTCTTCCTCTCAAATCCTACTGATATTCATTGCCTTAGTCCTCATCATCCTTATAATGGTTTTTTTTTCATTGGTTCGTCTTACTCCAGTCTCTCCCCATCCTGTGCACCAAAGTTACCAATCTCTTCCCTATCTCTTCCACCAGGGTTGCCTTCTATTACACACTTCTGATTGGATCTCCTCATAGATAATGACTTCTAATGACTCTATCTTGCCAGTTGGATAAAGTTAACTTTGCTTGACATAATATACAAAGCCCTTCTAATACAAGCCTATATTTCCTCTCCAACCTCATCTTTATCCACCTTTCCTCTATCACAATTCTAAACCGGACTTTTATATAAATGTCATGACACGTGATGTTCTAAACACACTTGCACTTTTTTTTTTGACTAGTATTGTTGGCTATTTATTGTTGCCTAGAATTGCTTCCACCACCTTGTCCTCTCATTCTTCTCCTTGGAAGCCCTCCATGACTGCCCCACACAGAATTAGTTGCACATTCTTTTTCTGCACCCATAGTATTTTGTACATAACAATATCAGTTTATAGTTATTTAACTGCTTTACAATTATCTGTTTACTTATCTTTCATCTCTACTAGATAGTGTTTTCCATAATAACAGGGCTATCTTAGTCATCTTTGAGTTCTTGGTCCACAAAATAATAGATGATCAAATGTCAATGAATTGAAATTTGATTTTTAGTTTGAAATGTAACTATTCTATTTCTCAAATACATTATGTGTATCAAAGTTTTCCTTCATTTTTTTTTTTTTTACAAAAGAATTCTCTATTACTTTAAATCTAGCCTCCAAAGTCACACTAACAGTCTAATGGAAAATTTAAAAGCACCTTCGTAATCCCTTTTGTGACAATCTCAGGAAAACAGGTCTTGACAATTAATGAGTTCCACAACTCAGGAAGGAAAGTTTGGTCTCAGCAATAATAGTACGAAATACTTTAAAAATTCTAAATTTCAAGTGGAGGGAAGGGCCTGCCTCTGGATGTTCAAAAGTTTTTGTGTGGATCTGCAACACTGGTGTCATCTCAAAGTTTGCAAGAAACACAAAGGCCCCACCTCAGACTTTCCAAATCAGTTCACTCCGCAAGTAATTCAGATGCATGTTAAAGCTTGAGAAACACTGCTCCGGGAGAGATCAGTGTGAGTGTATGTGTGTATGTATAAACATTTATTAATATCCTAAAGTAATACTAATGTATGTATAACATTTATTAATACACACACTCTATGTGTGTGTATGTGTGTATGTATAAACATTTATTAATATCCTAAAGTAATATTCTGAGAAACGCCCTTTGGGATATGCTTGCCTAGCTCATACATTATAGGTTAGTCTCATTCCTTTTTCCTCTTCACCAGAAAACCTATTTACTTCATTTTATGTATTTCATTTAGCTTTGATATTTGACCTTTATTCCAATAAGTCTATCTCATCCCTGACCTAGGAACCAATTAAGAAGCCACTGAAAAATACAGTTTCAGGAAAGTTTTAAGCATTTACTTGCCCAAGATCATCAAGGCTCTGTGTATTTATAACTTTAGCTATCTGGTCTCCAATTTTCTGGCTTCACAGTCTGGTTTTCAAAGTGAGTCTGAATTCTTATTTTGATGTCCATTCTATCTTACCAGTTTCTCAGTTCACAAGTCTGAATGATTTCTTCATTTTCATAGTAACCGTGGCTCCGGGAAACAGAACATCCTTCTTCTGTCCTAGCAAAAAAAAAAAAAAAAAAAAAAAAAAAAAAAAAGCCATTGATAAGCTTAGTCACCTACTCAACAACACCTTTCTCTTAAGACAACTGAAATTGTAATATTTAAAAAGTTATTTCCGTTTAAACTGTACATTATTTTTTACCTAAATAAATAGCTCTGCACAAGATAAGATGTAAAAATTTCTAATGTTACACTGTGTCAATATTCATAGAGATAAGCCTTGAGGTAGAATGTTTAGCCACAGATCATCAAATATCATAGAGACTTACTTAAAAAATAATGGCATAATATTTTCTGTTTCTTTCCTTTATTAAAAATATGTTTTCCTTGTTTAGAGGAATAGCAAAATATTTTTAACCCCAGGTCCTACTTTTATACACTCATTTGCACTACAAATTCAAGATACAATAAAAGTAAATATTGGGTTCAGTAATGACAGTGTTTTCATTTACAGTGTCTTGGCTAACTGGTTTCCAATTTTCTGGCTCTGTAATATTCTGAGACAACCTTTGGAATATGCTTGCTTAGCTTATACATTACAGCCTAGTCCTATGACTTTTTCGCCAGATAACCTATTTACTTCATTTTATGCATTTCATTTAGCTCAGGTATTTGACCTATATACAAATATGTTCATCACATATGTTTGTCCTGTGCTTAAATCAAATGAATATAGGCAAAAGTTAAGATTTCATTTAGTTTTACAGTAAACTTCCACCTAACCTAGATGCCCATTTATTTACTTATTTATTTTTATTACACTTTAAGTTCTAGGGTACATGTGCAGAACATACAGGTTTGTTACATAGGTATACACGTGCCATGGTGGTTTGCTGCATCCAACAACCCATCATCTACATTAGGCATTTTTCCTAATGCTATCCCTCCCCTAGCTCCTCACCCCCTGAGACGCCCAAGTGTGTGATGTTCCCCTCCCTGTGTCCATGTGTTCTCATTGTTCAACTCCCACCTATGAGCGAGAACATGAGGTGTTTGGTTTTCTGTTCCTGTGTTAGTTTGCTGAGAATCATGGTTTCTAGCTTCATCCACATCCCTGCAAAGGACATGAACCAATCCTTTTTTATGGCTGCATAGTGTTCCATGGTGTGTATGTGCCACATTCTCTTTATCCAGTCTATCATTGATGGGCATTTGGGTTGGTTCCAAGTCTTTGCTATTGTGAACAGTGCCGCAATAAACATATGTGTGCATGTGTCTTTATAGTAGAATGATTTATAATCCTTTGGGTATATACCCAGTAATGGGATTGCTGCATCAAATGGTATTTCCAGTTCTAGATCCTTGAAGAATCGCCACATTGTCTTCCCTAATGGTTGAACTAATTTACACTCCCATCAACAGTGTAAAAGCATTCCTATTTCTCCACATCCTCTCCAGCATCTGTTGTTTCCTGAATTTTTAATGATTGCCATTCTAATTGGCATGAGATGGTATCTCATTGTGGTTTTGATTTGCATTTCTCTGATGACCAGTGAGGATGAGCATTTTTTCATATGTTTGTTGGCTGAAGAAACGTCTTCTTTTGAGAAGTGTCTGTTCATATCCTTTGACCACTTTTCGATGAGATCGTTTTTTTTTTTCAGGTAAATTTGTTTAAGTTTTTTATAGATTCTGGCTATTAGCCCTTTTTCAGATAGATAGATTGTAAAAATTTTCTCCCATTCTGTAGGTTGCCAGTTCACTCTGATAAGAGTTTCTTTTGCTGTGCAGAAGCTCTTCAGTTTAATTAGATCCTTGGTGTTTTAGTCATGAAGTCTTTGTCCATGCCTAAGTCCTGAATGGTATTGCCGAGGTTTTTTTCTAGGGATTTATGGTTTTAGGTCTTACATTTAAGTCTTTAATCCATCTTGAGTTATTTTTTGTATAAGGTGTAAGAATGGGGTCCAGTTTCAGTTTTCTGCATATGGCTAGCCAGTTTTTCCAACACCATTTATTAAATAGGGGTTTCTTTCCCCATTGCTTGTTTTTATCAGGTTTGTCAAAGATCAGATGGTTGTAGATTTGTGGTGTTATTTCTGAGGCCTCTATTCTGTTCCATTGGTCTACATATCTGTTTTGGTACCAGTACCATGCGGTTTTTGTTACTGTAGCCTTGTAGTGTAGTTTGAAGTCAGGTAGTGTGACACCTCCAGCTTTTTTCTTTTTGCTTAAGATTGTCTTGGCTATGCGGGCTCTTTTTTGGTTCCATATGAAATTTAAAGTAGTTTTTTTTTTCCAATTCTGTGAGAAAGTCAATGGTAGCTTGATGGGGAAAGCATTGAATCTATAAATTACTTTGGGCAGTATGGCCATTTTCATGATATTGATTCTTCCTATTCATGAGCATGGAATAGTTTTCTATTTGCTTGTGTCCTCTCTTATTTCTTTGAGCAGTGGTTTGTAGTTCTCCTTGAAAAGGTCCTTCACATCCCTTGTAAGTTTTATTCCTAGGTAGCTTATTCTCTTCCTAGCAGTAGTGAATGGGAGTTCACTCATGGTTTGGCTCTGTCTATTATTAGTGTATAGGAATGTTTGTGATTTTTGCACATTGATTTTGAATCCTGAGACTTTGCTGAAGTTGCTTATCAGCTTAAGGAGATTTGGGGCTGAGACGGTTGGGTTTTCTAAATATACAATCATGTCATCTGCAAACAGAGACAATTTGATTTCCTCTTTTCCTGACTGAATGTCCTTTATTTCTTTCTCTTGCCTGATTGCCCCGGCCAGAACTTTCAGTACCATGTTGAATAGGAGTGGTGAGAGAGGGCATAACCTGGATGCCCTTTTATTGGGTCAAATTAAAAAGATACAAATCCAGTCATTTCAATTAACAATTAGATGGGTGGATAATAGCAAAACATTTTGTGCACAGATTAGGACACAGCTGTTGCTGTTTTAAAAACAGCTTTTGAATAAACCTCTCAAAGATAAAGGCAACTGGGGTTGTGGAAGGGGCTGAACTCATCTTCTCATCCTTCAGGGACAGCTACTCAAAAGTGAATCTCCAAACCACCTTGAGATTATATCATGCCCAAAGCACTAGAAAGCAATTTAGGTTATTGGTTCATCAATTCTTCCCCTTCCACCACCACCTTTTTTTTTTTTTTTTCAAAAGTTTCTCTACCACGAACTGAGGACAAAAGCTTGGATTTGGATCAAGTGTTGATTATAACCAGGAGTCAAATAAAAATTACCTGGTTTAAAATAACCAGTGTTATTTTGGTCAGTGACATCTTGTTGTGGCACATTCAGCGTATATTAACAATTGCACTAAAGTTTAAAAAACTGAATTTCTCACTTCTTTCTATGAAGCAATAGAGTATATAATTTTAAGCTCATCTTCTCAATTTAAGATATTTTATTTTACAGCTTTTTGAGATACATAACACTAGAATGAACTAGTGCCAAATATTCTTCAACTGTGTTCTTTTTGCTGGTCTTTCTTCATCTTTGAATCTTTTTTATAATCTCTATTCTGTCTGAAGTAGTTTGACAAAATATCAAGGAGAATGTATTTTAAGTTATGAAGGATCAACAAAAATTTTCATACAGGAGTAGTTCGTTGCAAGTCTTCAAAGTGCCACAAAATAAACTGTACTCTTTAGCCTGGCATTCAAGAGCTTTTACAATTTTACCCACTCAAGTTCCCTTCTTATACCCTTGTAAATGAAGTCTCCTATCTATTCAAACTAGCCTACTCATGGTTCCTTAACATACCCTTTGTGTTTCTGACATTTTGTCTCTTGTGCATGTCATGTCCTCTGCATGAAGTAGCTTTCTCCTTGCTTTCTTCTTCTGCCTCCAGCCTATGCGTCCTTTAAGGCACAACTAAAATCCCATTCCGCTGAGAAGTCTTTCTTTATTTCCCCCCAACATCCAACATTCCTTATTATCAATGTTTCTCATGAGTCATATTAAAAACCCTAATTTACATTGTTACTTATCCTTTTATATATAATTTCTGTGATCTTTCAGAGAACAGGAATCTATATCAGTGATCAGAAAATTTTCTATAAAGATCCAGATAGTACATATTTAAGGTTTTTAGGCTAAGAGTCAAAATTTAGGATATTACATAAGTAGTCATAAAACAAGAGAGATAATGGAATTCTGCAATTTTTATGAAATTTAAATAATAAGAATTGAGTACAATCTTAAATCTACTGATGAAAAGAATAAAAATATTTGGGGGGATAGCATTTTGCTTATTTGGAGGTCAAAGTTATTTGACTACAAATATTCATCTCAGTGCTGATTTATAATTAGATTTTATGTACATTCATGTGTCACAGAATAATGTTTTGGTCAACAATGAACCGCATTTATGATGGTGTTCCCATAAAATTATAATATTGTATTTTTACTGTATTTTCTCTATGTTTAGATATGTTTAGATACACATATATTTCCCATTGTGTTACAATTGCCCAGAGTATTCAATACAGTAACATGCTGTGCAGGTTGGTAGCCTAGGAGCATAGAGCCTATGTTACACCACACAATTTGTGTTAAGTACACTCTAAAAAGTTAGCACAATGATGATATAGCCTAAAAGCCCATTTCTCAGAGCATATTTCCATCATTAAGTAATGCATGACTGTATTTCATGTTTGAAGCTGTATTTTTACATAGACAGGTATTGTCAAATACTGATGATATTGATTTCAATCCACAAGCATGATTTTAGTTGAGTACATTCATCATTTGGAAGACATCAATGGAATTCTATTAGGTTTTCTTTGATATTTGCCTTTTAGCATGTCAGTACATTGCAGATTAATCCTTCTAATTAAAAATTAAGATGAAACCCCTCAATTGCAAATTTAGATTTTGAAATGCATAAATTTCTTTTGCACTTGCACCAAAGTTTGAACTATGTTAATGCAGCTGAGATTTAAGCAAATACATCCACTATGTTTTGTGTGAGAATGGAGATTTGCTTCTTGTTTCAACTTTTGGCAGCACAGGAAGTATATAAAGAAGTGTGACATTACTTGTGATTCAAAAATGTTAGTTGTCAAAATGACTTTACCATAGTGTGATTTTTCACATATAAACACTGTTTTTTCTTGGAGTTTTAGGTTAAATTCATTAAGAAACATTATCAAGATGATACCGCTTCTCCTTTAGAAAAAAAATGTAATCTCATTCTGGAGTCAAAAACATCACAGAAAGAGAAAAAGAAAAAAAAAAAAACTGTGCGAAGTCATCAAACTACCCTTTGGTGAAAGAACTCAGGATATTCAAGATAAAGTTCGTCACTGACACTAGTGGTTCAATAACACATAACGGACTCAAACATTTTTTATAAAATAGTTGCTAATGAATAATACAATGAATAAGCTTTTAAAATCTTGACAGATTCCATTCCAGTTTGTATTGAATTTGAGTTTTCTAAACTTCTTTGAAAATATCATCATAGATATTCACATAGGCTAATGCTTCGGTCACTTCAAACTCAGCACCAAGTACTTGACAAAGCAATAACGACTGAGCAGTGTTGGTAGCATCAGGCAATTCATCAGGAACGAAGTAAAGCCAGGAAAAAAAAAATTGTTTTGTTTGAATTGTTGAGGTCTTTGGGAGGAGCATCAAAAAAAGAACAACTATTCTTGCCTAAAGGCTAAAAATTTAAACAAGTTTATTTTCTATGGACAGATTTCTTCAGCACCTGCAATCAAATACGATTTAATTAACTCACCATTGGTAAGTGGCTTTCCTTGACTAACAAAGGAAGTACTTGAAAAGTTACGTTGCAGCCTCGTTTTCATTTTTCTTCTTTCTTGGGAAGAAAACCGCACTGATAAGATATCTCATTTTAGATTTCCTCGTTTTTTGGCCATTGGTTTCCTATGAATTGGGAATATTATGATGGTTGCTTAGTCAGTGATATCGTTTGGCTGTGTCCTCACAGAAATCTCAACTTGAATTGTGTCTCCCAGAATTCCCACATGTTGTGGGCGGACTGAGGGAGAGGTAATTGAATCATGGGAGGTGATCTTTCCAGTGCAATTCTCATGATAGTCAATAAGTCTCACGAGATCTGATGGGTTTATCGGCGGTTCTGCTTCTGCTTCTCTCATTTTTCTCTTGCCATGTAAGAAGTGCCTTTCGCCTCCCACCATGATTCTGAGGCATCCTCAGCCACGTGGGACTGTAAGTCCATTTTTGTCTCTTGTTCTTAGTTTCGGGTATGTCTTTATCAGCAGCATGAAAACGAACTAATACAGTCTGGTAATGGTTCTTTTAACTAGCGATAGTGTCATCACTCAATGAACAGAATGTTTTGTCATCTAAGTTCACAACAAACTTATTCACGCTTCACTTTGCCACAAAATAGTAACATTCAAAGTTCACTTTCTCTTCTTTTTATGTTTTGATGAAATGGATATGCACTGTAACTAAATACATAAATAAGTAAACAAATAAAACAAAATTTTACACAATATACATGACACTCAAAACACCTTTGAGTTATAACTGTGATTTTGTAGAGTGTAGAGCCGCAGTAAAAAACAATGAGAGCACCATATATGTTCTCTGTTCCAGTTGCCCCATTCTGCCATTGCAGCACAGAGACAGCCATGGACGATATGTAAGTGAATGAGTGTGATATGGTCCTATGAAAGTTTCTTTACAAACATTGAAATTTAAAATTCATTTAATTTTCGTGTGCCAGGAAATGTTGTTGTTATTAAACTATTTTAAAATATAAAAATTATTTAGTTTATGAACCATAGACAAATAGGAAGTAGGTTACCCTTGGCCCAAAGGCTGTAGTTTACTGACCCCTGATCTATACTATGTGCTTAATACAGACCAATGCAGAGTATGCAATCAAGAAATGTTAGTTGGCTAAAAATGACACACTTATGTATTTGGTTAACTGATGTTAATAAATTAAAATTTCTATTAAATGATTTTAATTAAAAATTTCTATTTTATGTATTTATTTAACTGATGTTAATAAGTTAAAATTTCTATAAATATGGATATACTCTTTAATCTGTGCATTGGCAAAGAAGGATACTCTCTACTATTTATTCATAAGGAACCAGAAATATGCTGTCAAGCATGTATTAGTAAAAAGAAGCAAATGACCTACTGTGTACTACTGAAGTCAATTAAGACTAAGGTAATTTGAGCTAATCTATATCCACATCCACTTGTTTGGAAAGAAAGCATTATACTGGTCAGTGCTGGGCTATTTAAAAATTTATAGTTTCAAAGTGTTTTTTTTCATTTTATTTATTTTTTTTCTTTCATTAGATTTATTCTATGTATTTTATGTTTTTGATGCTATTATGAATATTTAAAATTTTTTTTATTATTATACTTTAAGTTTTAGGGTATATGTGCACAATGTGCAGGTTAGTTACATATGTATACATGTGCCATGCTGGTGTGCTGCACCTATTAACTCGTCATTTAGCATTAGGTATATCTCCTAACGCTATCCCTCCCCCCTCCCCCAACCCCACAACAGTCCCCAAAGTGTGATGTGTTTATTGGTTATGTACCTAAACTTTAAAAATAATGCTTTTACATTTTTGCCTCTGAAGGAACTCATGGAATAACAACTGTGATGATTTAAATTTAGTTAAGTTTTTCTTATTTGACTGTTTTTCTTAGTTTAGATTTGCATCCTTGGAAAGCAGAGCAAGGTAAATAATTTATTTCTGTGCATTGGGACACTGAGTTCTGTTGTAACAACTGGGAGGTTCATTCTGCCCTAAAAACCAGTTGGGAACATATAGGCAGCTTAGAACATTTTCTATTTTTGTGTCTGTGGAAAATTAATCATGATTCAATAAATTAGCCCCACAAAAGTGAATATAAGGGGGTTACTTATAACATATTTTCAGATTGTAACTTTGTACCATCTACCTACAATGAGCCAGAACTTGAAACATTCTGAAAATATTTAGAAAAACAGCAGAACACGTGTTTAATTCACTTTATATTTAATAGAGATATATTTATTAATTTGGTACACATTTAAACTTTTCATGCTTCTTCTACATGGTTACCTAATTATTTTGTTTATCAATATTATTTAAAATATTACAGGCTAAATTAATGTTCATTCTCCAAAATACCACTAGAAAACCTGAAGCCCAACCAAAACTCACTTTAAAAAACCTATGTAGTGAAGGAGAACACCAACTTGACAGTTTTATTGATTTCTTAAAAGGAGGAAGTCAGGAAAGTGAGTTTTGAAGACAGGTCTTGCAAGACAGGCAACTGGTTGGATTGGGCAGAGTTTATGTTATGATAGCTTTGAACTTCTGGGCAACAGTGAAGCAAGGTTCTCAAAGCAAATCTTCATGAGAAAAGTGTTAGACTTGTTAAATGTGCTGTTTTTATTTTAGTGTATTAGTTTTTTATTGCCGCATAACAAATCACCACAAATTTAGTAGCTTTAAACAACATTAATTATCTTACAATTTGGGAAGGTTGTGGCACAGCTTAGCTGAGTGCTCTGCTCAGGGTCTCAGAAGTCCACAATCTAGATGTCAAACTGCATTTCTTTTTAAATCTTGGCATCCTTTTCTAAGCACACGTAGTTGTTGGCAGAATTCAGTTCCTTGTGGCTATAGGACTGAGTTCCCACTTTCTTACTGACTGTTAGCTAAGTCCTTTCCTATCCCCAGAAGCCCTCACAGCCCATTCCCATGTGGACCTCTTACAGCCTCTCTCTGAACCTGGCAGCCTTACATTTTCAAAGACAGAGAATCAAAGGAGGGGATAGTCCCTCTTTTAAAGGGTTCACCTCATTTAAGACAGGTCTACCCAGAATAATGTCCTTTTTGATTTTCTCAAAGTCAGTGGACTCAGGATCTTCATTTATCTGCAAAATACCTCCACTTATTGCCATGTAACATAATTACAGGAGTGATACACCAATGCCTTGGCCACTTTCTATTGTTTAAAAGCAATGCAGAGATACCACCCACACTTAAAAAGAGGGCATTATGCAAGGACTTGGGTCATTGCAGGTCATTTTAGGATTCTGCCAAAGGTAGTTAGTTACTCTGATCTTACAAAAGCAAATTGTTTTTTTTTGGAGAAAGTAGCTCAATTATTTTTTACTAATCCTTATTCTATTTAGCACAAAAACAGGAAAGTATGCTTCATTGTAGAATTAGTTATCATAAGTACAAGAATGTTGGTTTTCTGTTCTCAAAGCACAGAGGTTTAACATTTCCTGATTTTCCAGTTAAATTCTCTCAGAGCATCTAGTTAGTGGCTCAGTTTGTACATAATTCCTACTATACAAAAGACAAAATGACAGGCCTGTAACAAATATCTAGCATCCTATGTTGGTTTGGACCATAGAAATCTGTTTCATATCTAAGCACTCTGCTTTCTATAATTCCTAGAATTGTAAAAAAAATTACTAGTAGGGAGGAAATCTCTTTACCTTAAAAGCCACTTCAACACCAAATATTATATTATTTATATAATACATGCTTACTTGATTGTGTGTTAATTTGTATCTTTCAAAATGGTTTGGAAAATTAATCAGCAAAGAGTCTTTCTTTTCTGCACACTGTATATCTCGCTTTCTGTGCCTGACCTGATGCTACTTACTGTGCATTCACCTTACCATCTTCCACTGTTCGTCATACATTTCTTGTGGCACTTTAGTCTTCTTAGGTTCAACAATCCATTATTATAATCAATCCCATGTCCCTCTATCCTTTCAAAACTCAAACACTAGTATTATCCAAATGTCAGCCTAGTCCATACCTCTTTCTTCATAGTCAAATATAATTGAAGAGAACACAAACTACACCAACACATTTTAAATACATGACCACTAAGTTCAAGAGGGCCTGTTTTTCGCTGATTCCTGTCTACCACTCTTCTGAACAAAATAAAAAAAAAACTTAAATATTCCTCTTTATTGGGGGAACCAGCCTCCAATATTTCAACGTAGGTTCTTTTCTATTTCCCTAAGTGTTGGCCGGTCTGAGACATAAAGGGAAAGAGTACAAAAGATAGAAATTTTAAAGCTTGGTGTCCGGGGGAGGCATCTCATGTCAGCAGGTTCCGTGATGCCCTCTGAGTCGCAAAACCAGCAAGTTTTTATTACCAATTTTCAAAGGGGAGGGAGTGTACGAATAGGGTGTGGGTCACAGAGATCACATGCTTCAAGGGCAATAAAATATCACAAGGCAGAAGGTCAGGGGAGATCACAAGGTCAGGGTGAAACTAGACTTGCTAATGAGGGTCCATGTCCTGCTGGGCACACGTTGTCATTGATAAACATCTTAGCAGGAAACAGGGTTCAAGACCAGAGAACTGGTCTGACTAGAATTTCCCAGGCTGGAATTTCCTAATCTTAGCAAGCCTGGGGGTGCTGCAGGAGACAAGGGCGTGTTTCATCCCTCTTCTGCAACTGCACTCCCAGAGTGGCCATTTTTGAGGCCCCCCCTGGGAATGCATTATTTTCCCAGGGCTGTTAATTATTAATATTCCTTACTGGGGAAAGAATTCAGTGATATTTCTCTTACTCATTTTTGGTAATGAGAGAAATATGACTCTGTCCTGCCCTGCTCCCAGGCAGTCAGACCTAACGGTAATCTCCCTTGTTCCCTGAACATCACTGTTATCCTGTTCTTTCTTCAAGGTGCCCAGATTTCACATTGTTCAACTACACGTGCTTTACGAACAATTTGTGCAGTTAACACAATCATCACGGGGTCCTGAGGTGACATACATCATCAGCTTATTATGAAGATGATGGGATTAAGAGATTAAAGTAAAGACAGGCATAGGAAATTATAAGAGTATTGATTGGGGAAGTGATAAATGTCCATGAACTCTTCACAATTTATGTTCAGAGATTACACTAAAGACAGGCGTAAGAAATTATAAAAGTATTAATTTGGGGAACTAATAAATGTCTATGAAATCTTCCCAATTTATGTTCTTCTGCCATGGCTTCAGCCAGCCCCTCCGTTTGGGTTCCCTGACTTCCAGCAACACTCCCTCACTTTTCTTCACCTTCAAATGGTAGCCTTGCTTTCTCCATCACTGAGAAAAGTAGTGAGAACATTCACATGTTCCTTCTACCATAGCTGCAGAACCAGTTTTATCAGTTCTAATGAACTTTGCCATCCTTGCTAATATGCACAAATTCTCTGTGCCTCTGTCTAAGGCCTAACCCTCCACTGTTCTACCTCACTAAATCAAGAACGTTATTCTAGCAATGTTTCCTAGTTTATATTGCAGTATTTCTTTTTTGCCCCTCCTGTTGGATCATTCCCATGGGCACACAAAGATGCTATTGTTTCTTTTATCCTTAAATATATATCCTCAAGTGTATATATATATTTCTCATGCCCCTCCAGCTACTGACCCCAATTTTTATGCATCGTGTTCTAGCAAATTTGAAGATTATCATATATTCACTGTCCCAAAGTTCTCTCTCCCAATTGTCTTTCCTACCCACTACCATGAAATTTTAACTCCTGCCACTTTACCAGAAGAGTTACTAAATGATCACTTCTCAGCTTCACTCTGTCATATTAAGCTTTGTAAATTCAACTTTGTAAGTTGGTGCTGGGACTCTGCAAATAACATTCCTGCTTTACCTGCTTAAGATCTAGCAATAAGGCTTACTAGAGAGACTGCAAGGCTGCAGGAAGAAGAAATGATTCACTTTTTGTTTGCTATTGTGGGTTTCCTGTCTACTTCCTTTGCTTTTGCACATTCTCCACTCTGGCATTGGCAGTTCCTTACTGTAACAGTGGTTGAGTCCAGTTTGCAATGTTTCTGACACTTGTAAAACCAGCTTCATGGAGCCCCTACTCAGCAGTATCAGCACTAGATAGGTGGACTTCCCCTGTCAGAGGCAGTCTCAAATCTAAGGTGAGGCCAGTGAGGCACCTAGGACACAAATTTTAAGGAAGCACTCCCTCTCAAGGTTGTGCTCCTGCCAGTCAGGGACCTGAACTTATCCAGAGCCTGACCTTAGTGTGGTAGACTTGCCAGGGCTGAACATTCAATATTCAATGTGGGTCAGCGAATCTTATAATTAAGTTCTAGGCATTATTCCCAGCTTTTCTGCCTTCCAGTTGCAGCATATCAAATATCTTTGTGTGTTGCTGAGGAGGCCCTTCCACTTCCTCAGATTTTCATCACCCTTCTCCAGTGCAACAATGGCAGCCAACAATTGCTGTCAGATTTTGCTGTCTTTATAATTATTGCATAATCTGAACTTCTCAAAAATCTGAGAGATTGTGACAAGAATTGCATTCTTGTCCTCTGGTATTTCATTCCAGTCAATGTTGTTATTGCACCTTGATTGCAAAACAGGTATCACTTTTCCACCTACCATTAATGACAGGGCTCCCACAGTTAGTTGGCTGGCTAGTGGTCCAACTTCAAAATCCATTTTCAAGTCTGACTTCTTAGACGACACCTGAAACCAATTGCTTAAGTTCAGATTTCCCAGGATACACACTGAGACAAAAATGTGCATGAAGGACAGAAACAGAAACCTGGGGAGCACCCTTGGCGGGGGATCAACACCTGGGAGAGAATAAATAACATAGGACTGACCACGGGGAGAAATTGAAGTTCAACACATCTACGACTGAGGCTTCAGTTGATCCAACAGGGAGCACTGAAATTGGAGTCATTGTTCCGTGTTGTACCATCCTAAGCCAAGGGACCTGAACCCCTACAGCTCCACATCTATCAGACATTGGGTCTTGTTGATCCCTGTAGAGGGGACATGACTTTGGCAAAACAACCCTCTTTGGCTGAGGGTAACTCCAAACAGGGAGACTCAGTTCAGACACATCAGCATTCATGTCCCCCAGAGGCAGGGGAGATGAGTACCTGCGTTCTGAAGGAGACATCAGGAAAGCTCATCACAGCATCACTACAATTATAAAATATTAAATAAAATACAATATTTTTTTCTTTAAAATATTTTATAATCATTAATAGCATTTACATGTCAATAACTTTATGACTATGTATTCAATTTGTGGAAATGTGTGGCCACAATGTATGTCTACTAATCCGTGTAAAAAATTTAACTAATTAATAAATAGTATATTCATATATATAAATATGTATTATTAAAAATATACACATAGGCAAATATTTTAGTTTTTCTCCCTTGGAAATTTTAGTAACCAGGAAAGAGAACCATTATTGCAATGACTTATGCTTATTTTTAAATCAATTATAAATAAATCTGTGGCTGAGTGCAATGGCTCACATCTGTACTTCTAGCACTTTGGTAGGCCAAGGTGGGAGAATTGCTTGAGGCCAGGAGTTTGAGACCAACCTGGGCAACATAGCAAGACCTTGTCTCTACAAAACATAAATAGATAAAATAAATGTCTTAAATAATTAAATTTGTAGTTGCTACTTTATACTCTTCTATTCATCTTACATTCTTTTATTGTCATTTCTTTCTATGACTATGGATAACTAAGTGACTTTGTTCGTCCTGGGTAACTGAACTGAAAATATTCTTAACTAAGTTTTCATTTGCATGATAAAAGCATATCATTAAATATTTACTCAGACATCTTAAGAAGATGAATAATAAAATTGAATAAGTGTTGTTACTTAAGAATTCAAAGAGACATGAATTTATACAAAATAAATATTTGGAGTTATGAGAAATTTGTAATCTACAGTATTAGTTGTCCACAGATGTAATGTTTTCCTAATGCTTATCAAAGTATTATGATTCTAATATACTCAAAAAGATTTATAGTAGAGCACATTTTCTATTTAACAATGCTGGTAGCAGCAAGCATGTCATGTAGTAAAAATTTGAATATTGAAAGCAGTATAAGTATACCAATTAGTCTTTTATTGTGCAATCACAAGTCTTTGTTTACAGGACGATATGCAAATCAGAGTAAAGGCAGCCTTCAGGAATTACTTGGTATGATTAACCACATCATTCGCACATTGAATCAGATCATCATGAAATAAGGAAATATATTGTCAATGTCCACCTGCTTTAAAAGCTTTCACACATTTTGTGGGGGAGTTAAAACATTATGTTTTTAGAAGATAATTGCAGGAAAAAAGCTGAAAAGAATAGGTAAGAATTTTTTGTTATATGCTTACACATAGTACATAATAATTAATGGAGAAGTGGTAACATAGAAAACTCAGTTTTTGTCAAGTATTTTTGATTCATTGGTTCATTTGCTCATTCAGTATTTCCTGAGTACTGCTATGGTTGAGATGTAGCTTGTCCCCATTAAAACTCATATTAAAATTTGTTTTCCAATGTGACAGTGTTGGGAGATGGAGCCTAATGGGAAGTGTTTGGATCATGGGGGTGGATCTCTCATAAGTAGATTAATTTCATGTCACTGGAGTGAGTTCTCACTTTTCTGCTTTCTGCCGTAAGTTGAAGCAGCACAAGACCTTCACTAGATGCAGCTGCCCAATCTCGAACTTTCCAGCCACCAGCATCGAATAAACCTTTTTTCTTTTTAAATTACCTAGTGTCAAGTATTCTGTTACAGCAATACTAAACATTAAGATAAGTGCTTTCCTTTTTCCAGGTGCTGTTTTAGGACATGAGAGTACACCCAAAACAAAAATGGACAGAAATTCCAGTCTCATAGACGTGAGAGATCCAGAAGATATTTCTACAATTTCCCTTCCATTACATATAGAGAGTTTAATAAAAGAATATTACTTTTAAGTGAAAAAACTTAAGCTTAGTCCTCAAGGTTCTAAAATTTCAATCAACTATGGAAGTGAAAAGTTCCTGGTATTTTCTATGAATATGAATTTAGTCCCACTCTCTTTGGTTTATACAAAAGGAACTTGTATCAGTTTGTTAAATCACAGCCTTAGAAATTAAGAATTAATGTTCAGGATTAGAGAGCTATAGGGTCTCATATTTTGGTTTTATTTTGTAAGAAAGTAACAAAGGGTCATTGTAGTAAAAGTTGCCAATTAAGGCTATCTCTAGAAATGAGGACCTCAGTTTTATTTTCTGTAGTGTCATATGTTTCTTCCCTTTCCACTTGTAAATTTATTTTTATTTCCTAATACATAATTTTCTAAAACATTGGTAATCACTAAAATTCTTATAGCATGAAGTAAAAAAGTTCTCTTTCACAACAAAGCACTCTCCTATGATATATTTTCTTATTTCTTAAAAAAGTTTTTATAAAATGCACGTACTTCACTAGTAACTGCGTTCAGGTGAGAAGCAAGATAATAACAATGGTTAAGTGAAAATATGCAGGACTCAGACATCCTGGGTTCATCTACATCCTAACTTGACCACCGCCTGGCCACCCTATGTTATTTAACTTGTGTGCATCACGTATTTTTTTTCATTCTTAGAATAAGGGAAATAATCTCTTACAGTATTATCATGAAAATTAAATGTGTTTATACACAAGAGCACTTATTTTAAAAATACCAAAAGAGAATTAACAATAAACGGAATAGACTAAGGCCTAACAGTTCTTTTTTCTTTTTTTGAGACAATTTCACTCTGTCTCCCATGCTGGAGTGCAGTGGCGTGATCTCTGCTCACTGCAACCTCCACCTCCCGGGTTCAAGCGATTCCCCTGCCTCAGCCTACTGAGTAGCTGGGACTTTAGATGTGGGCGACTTTAGGTGCGTGCCACCATGCCCAGCTAATTTTTTATTTTTAGTAGAGATGGGGTTTTGCCACGTTGGCCAGGCCAGTCTCGAACTCCTGACCTCAAGTGATCCACCTGCCTCGGCCTCCCAAAGTACTAGGATTACAGGCATGAACCACTGTTCCTGGTCAGGCCTCACAATTCTTATGGAGAAGTGAGTCAACCAGTTGTGTTATTTATTGTGTCTATTGTGATTAGATAATATAAAAAGGAAATTAGAGATAAAGCAAAAGGGAAGTATCTCTGAATTTGAGAATCTTAATGAGAAAAGAATCATTGAAGTATTCATACATACAACAGATATAGCAACATAAGTATACAGTGGCATATTTTTACACATTACTGATGTATCACCTACATATCATAAAATTTACACATTTTTAAGTGTAAAATATGCCTTTTAGAAAACTTACAAAGTTGTACAATCACACTACAATCCAGTTGTAATATATTTTTATCACTCCAGACAGTTCAGTTAATCCACATTCCCGCTCCCAGTCTTAGTCAATTAACAATTTGGTTTCTGTCTCTATAGATTTGCCTCTTCTGAGCATATCATATGAAAGAAAACATAATTTGAAGCTTTTGGAGCCTGTTTTCTTTCATGTAGAATACTATTTTTGTGGGTCATTATAGTTTGTATCAACTTGTCTTTATATTACTGAATAATATTCCAGTGTGTGGTTATATTACATTTTGTTCATTTACTAGTTGACAAATACTTGGACTATTTCCACTTTTTCGTGAATAAGGCTGCTATGAGCATTTATATACAAGTCTTTTTGTGAACATATGTTTTTATTTTTCTTGGGTTGATTCCTAGTCATGGACTGGCTATGTTGTTTGGTATATTTATGTATAACCTTATTAAATATTTTCCAAAATGTCTCTATCATTTTCTATTTCTACTAGTATATATGAGGAGTCCATTTCTTCTGTATCCTCACTGTGCTATTATTAGATGACTTTTTATTATTACAACCATTCTAATTGTAGATTTAATTTGCATTTTCTTAGTGAATAATGATGTTGAGTATTATTTAATGTGCTTACTAGATATTTGTATGACTTGGTGAAAAGTCTATTAAAGGCTGGGCATGGTGGCTCATGCCTGTAACCTTAGCACTTTGAGAGGCCATGGTAGGCAGATTGCTTGAGCCCAAAAGTTCGAGAACAACCTGAGCAACATATCTAAATCTTCCTGTAAAAAATACAAAAATTAGCTGAGTGTGGTGAGCACATACCTGTAGTCCCAGCTACTAGGGAGGCTCAGCTATGAAGATTGTTTTACCCAGGAGGTCAAGGCTGCAGTGAGCCATGAGCATGCCATTGCACTCCAGCCTGGGCAACAGAGCGAGACCCTGTCTAAAAAAAGAAAAAAAAAGGCTATTAAAGTTATTTAGCCATTTTTAATTAATTTGTTTGTCTTAATAATGAGTAGTGGAAGATTTCATATATTTTGAATACATTATAATATATTAACATATGTTAATACATGTTTTAAAATTATCTCTCCCAGTCTAAGCCTTATTTTTCATTTTCTTAATGGTTTCTTTTGAAGTGCAACTTTTAAAATTATTTTGAAGCCAAATTTACCAAGATTTTTTTTCATGGATTGTGTTTTTAGTTTCATATCTACTAATTATTTGTCAACTAAAGGTAATAAAGATTTTCTCCTATATTTTATTCTGAAAGTTTTATAATTTGGGCTTTTACATTTCAGATTATTTTGAATTTGGTGTGAAGTAAGGATCTAAAGTCATCTTTTTGCACGCCTGTGTCCAGTTATGTTAGCACCATTTGTTGAAAAGAGTGTCCTTTCTCCTATTAAATGGTCTTGGCTTCTTTCTTGGAAAATCAATTGACTGTAAATGTAAGAGTTTATTTCTGGTGCTCTCAATTCCGCTCCATTGATCTATGTCTATCCTTACACTAGTATCATGATGTTTAATTACTATAGTTTTTAAGTACATTTGAAATGGGAAAGTTTAGATCCACAAACTTTGCTTTTTTCAAAATTACTTTGGCTATTCTCAGTCCTTTGCATTTCCATACAAATTTTAAGATCGACTTGGCAATTTATATCCCCACCGACACACACAAAACAGCCTGCTGCGATGTTTATTATGATTACACTGAATCTATAAATCAATCAGGGAAGCATTACCATGTTAACAACATTGTCTTCCAATTAATAAGTCTGGAATTTTTCTCCATTTATTTAGATCTTATTTCATAGTTTATTAGCAATATTTTATAGTTTGCAGTACACAAGTGTTATGCTTTATTCATTAAATTTATTCCTATTTTGTTCATTTGTTCCTTTTGTCCTTTTTTTTCTTCAACATTGATTTTAATTTTGGGAGCACATGTGCAGGATGTACAGGTTTGTTACATAAGTAAACGTGTGCCATGCTGGTTTTCTGCACAGATCAACCCATCATGCACGTATTAAGCCCAGCATCCATTAGCTAATCTTCCTGAGTCTCTCTCCCCGCCTACCCTCTAACAGGCCCCACTGTGTGTTGTTCCCCACAATGTGTTGTCATTCAGCTCCTCCTTATAAGTGAGAACATGTGGTGTTTTTTTTCTGTTTCTGCATTAGTTTGCTGGGTATCACGACTTCCAGCTCCATCCGTGTTTCTACAAAGGACATGATCTTGTTCCTTCTTATGGCTACATAGTATTCCCTCATGTATATGTACCACATTTTCTTTATGCAGTCTATCAATAATGAGCATTCGGGTTGATTCTGTGTCTTTGCTATTGTGAATAGTGCTGCAATAAAGTACGTGTGCATGTATCTTTATAACAGAATGATTTATTTTCCTTTGGGTATATACCCAGTAATGGGATTGCTGAGTCAGATGGTATTTCTGCCTCTTAAGCCTTTAAGGAATCACCACACTGCCTTGAACTAATTTATACTCCCCCCAACAGTGTAAAAGCATTCCTTTCCCACTGTAACTGTGTGAGCATCCATTGTTTCTTGACTTTTTAATAATCGCCAGTCTGACTGGCATGAGATGGTATGTCATCGTGATTTTTATTTGCATTCCTCTAATAATCAGTGATGTTGAGATTTTTTTCATACATTTGTTGGTCGCATTAAAGTCTTTAGAGAAGTGTCTGTTCATATCCCTTGCCCACTTTTTAATGGGGTTTTGGGGTTTTTTTTGTTTGTTTTTTGGTAAATTTGTTTAAGTTCCTTGTAAACTCTGGATATTAGACCTTTGTCAGATGGATAAATTACAAAAATTATCTCCCATTCTGTAGGTTATCTGTTCACTCTTATGATAGTTTCTTTAGCTGTGCAGAAACTCTTTACTATAATTCTATCCAATTTGTCAGTTTTTGCTTCTGTTGCTATTGCTCTTGGCATTTTCATTATGAACTCTTTGCCCGCACTTATGTCCTGAATGGCATTGCCTAGATTTTCTTCTAGGGCTTTTATATTTTTGGGCTTTACATTTAAGTATTTAATCCATCTCGAGTTACTTTTTGTATAAGGTGTAAGAAAGGAGTCCAGTTTCCATTTTCTGTGTGTGGCTAGCCAGTTCTCCCGGCACCATTTATTAAACAGGGAAACCTTTCCCCATTTCTTGCTTTTGCCAGTTTGTCAAAGATCAGATGGTTGTAGGTGTGCAGTCTTATTTCTGCATTCTCTATTCTGTTCCATTGGTCTATGTGTCTGTTTTTGTAACAGTACCATGCTGTTTGGTTACTGTAGCCCTGTAGTATCATTTGAAGTCCGGTAGCATGATGCCTCCAGCTTTGTCATTTCTGCTTAGAATTGTCTTGGTTATTTGGGCTCTTTTTTGGTTCCATATGAATTTTAAAATAGTTTTTTCTAATTCTGTGAAGAATGCCAATGGTAGTTTAATGGGAGTAACATTGAATCTATAAACTACTTTGGGCAGTATGGCCATCTTCCATTTGAATGAAATTGTTTCCTTAATTTCAGTTCTGGGTTGCTGGTTGCCTGTATATAATTATAATTTTGTTTTTGTTTGAGATGGAGCTCGTTCTGCCACCCAGGCTAGAGTGCAGTGGTGGGATCTCAGCTCACTGCAACCTCTGCCTTCTGGTTTCAAGAGATTCTACTGCCTCAGCCTCCGAAGTACCTGGGATTACAGGCACACAACACCATGCCTGACTAATTTGTTTTTTTTATTTTTAGTAGAGATGGGGTTTCACCATGTTGGCCAGGCTGGCCTTGAACTCCTGACCTCATGATCTGCTCACCTTGGCCTCCCAAAGTGCTGGGATTATAGGTGTGAGCCACTGCGCCTGGCCTCCAATCCATTTTTGTATTGATATTTTATATTGTGAACTTATTGAAATTGTTTACTAGATCTATATAATTTTATTTTGAATTATTTTGGATTTTCTATATATAGAATCACACCTTCTGTATGTAAGACCATTTTATTTCTACTTTTCCAATCTAGATTCTTTACTTTTATTTTTTCTTGTCTAATTGCACTGGATAAAAACTTGTATATACTGATGAATAGTAATAACATACATGAACATCATTACCTTCATCCTGACCTTAAAGGAAAGGCATTAAGTCTTTCACTACTTACTATGTTAGCTGTAGGTTTCTGTAGATGCCCTTTACCAGGTTGAAAAACCTCCATTTTATTTTTTTCATTTTTTCGTGTAAATTTTTATCAGGAATAAGCATTTTCCTAATTAATAAGCTCAAGAGGGGTTTTAGGAATGATCCAGGGGTGAAACAGAAAGATAATGTAAAATTCATCAATTAGAGAACCTCAACTTTTTATGACATGAAATTCTTAGAACTAAAGCAGTGATGAGTAAGTTCATAGAAAATAATTCTAAGGACAGGAAGGAAAATATCTAGTAGGGGCCTAAGAAGAAATGAAGACCATCTTCTCCTTTGCCTCTGTAGTCATTTTCACTACAATTCAGACTCTGCATATTGCTTAAGAAAAGTAGTGTTTTCTTAAATGTTATGAGACAGGAAAGGTAAATAGCACCCTTGTGTGTGACTGAACTTCTCTTTAGCCGAGTGTAATCTTTACTGTTTTTGCTTTTGTTTTTAAGTTACAAAGAAGATCTTCCTGTTTCAATTCTATATTTCCTCTCTTCTAATGTCACAAATATGGAGCATGGCCCACGTGTATAAATGAAATCTTGGTGAGTGTTCGCTTATAAAACAGTCTTTGCTTTTAAATTGCTTTTGTTAATGAAGAAATAACAAAATGCTTACCTTGTAAATCAGGCATACGTAAACTAAATGATAAACAGTATTAAAAGACAAAAAAACAGATGGGATAATGTTTGCAACAAATAGGAGAAACGTTAATATGTTAATAGTATTAATGTATATAGTTAACTTGCAGGTTTACAAAGAATACAAATTCAAAAGATAAAAATAGGAAAACTAATTAAAACACCGAAAGCAGAAATCTTGAAAAGAATTCAACTTTTGTAATAACTAAAGCAATGCAAGTTGAGACTGATTTTATTTATGAAATTGTCACAAATTTTAAAAGTAAAGGACGTGATGACAAAGACAATGAGTACATTACAGGTGGAGCATTAATTGTGATAACGCTTCTAGAAAACAGTATATGTGTGTGTCTGTGTATGCATATGTATACACATGCATGTGCACATATATTTATATGTAACATAAAATCCTTTAAAAATAGAAAATCTTATCATTTAAGCCATTATTCCTACTTATAATAAATTAACCTAAATAATGTTTAAGATGATGGTAAAAATTTGTGAACAAAGATTTTCTTCCTGGGTTATTCATAATTTTGGGGAAAACATCTTAAGAATTGACATAAAATTTTAAATAAATTATGGTACTTCCAAGTAGTTGAGTATTTTAATGAAATAGGTGAAATTTATAGTAAGTACAAATTATTTTATAAGTAAGAATCAATACATATTGTTTAAAACCATGAAAGGGGATGAGGCAGATAGAGAAATAGTCAAGAATCTGAGAAGCAAGCCTAACGTGTTGGAGACCTTCGAGTGAAGGATAAAACGTGCTTGATTGAAGAGAAAAGAAATGAATGAGGCTAGCTTGCATGATGGGAACCAGAAGAAGAATATTTGTAACTACAGAGAGCCACCTTCCCTACCAGGCTGTGATATGCACAGGTATGGTAAGAACAGAAATTCTTGTGCCCTAGTTGGATATTGAATATTTTTCTTTAAATAGTGTTTGAGCCAGAAGATGTGCATTTTAGTGATTTTAGTGCTACTTCCACCAGTGCAGTCTCTACTCCTTGAAAAATAATGTTTTAGTAGCCATACTCTCTTCTTACTTCACAATAGAGTTATGACAGCCTTCAACAAGAACATGTACAATTAAATAACCATAAAGTAGAAATGTAAAATAAAATACAGGAAAATTTTGAATACAGCAATAAAAAAACTATTTTGGATTCCTTCAATAATTTATATAACCCTATATTACAAACAGATATAACACAATCAATCATCATTTTAATAAAATCCCTCTAAACAGTAACTCTACAGTAAAACATAATTTCAGTTTTGACAAGAATGATATTTAATTTGAATCAAGATGAGTATTAACCCTTTGACTTCCAGTCTTTAGCACTGACTCCAAAGTGAGGAAGAATGGGCTCTGCATCACCAAGTAAAGCTTTCTCCTGCACCACCTCTACTTCTGCAGAGAGAAAAAGTCTTCATTTATGTAGAGTGGGGATAGAGGACTCAGGAAGATATCCCGGTGTCCCAGCAGTTGTACCAGTACTGCAGTGCTTTTCTTATTTTTTTTTTAAACAGAGAAGGTCATTATTTGGGTTAAAAAATGAAGTTTTTTAGCATGTTATTTTGTTAGTTATGCACATCTTAATATGAATTAATCCATCCCTCACTTTCATGTCCTAGGAGAAATCAGAAAGTTATGAAACATAGGATCATTGGAGAAGAGGACAGGGAGAAAATGTAATAAATTTGTCAAAAAAAAGATAAATATCGTCTACTCTACAATTTTATTCCAGGCCAAACCTGACGTCTCAAATCTATTTAATAACATAAATAAATCACTTTAAAATAATTTCTTTAGCAGATTACTGAATTTGAAGATCTGACGCAATCATTTTCAAAACTGTCTTCTGCCTAGGGAATCATAAGAATACCTGCTGAGTCATGGCAATGAGGCATCACCACATGAAGTTCAGAAAAGACTGATTCATTTTATGACAGTCTTTTGAAAAAGTCACAACTTTCAAAAGAGTGTTTTCGTAATGTTGACAGGTGTGTTGTGATTACTCATCAGGCTATAAGCTTCATAGTAAAAGGACTTCTTTTTTAACAATTAAGAAACATGGCTGTAAAACTGTTCATTCTGCCTACAAGATATATGTTAATTAGCTGAAATCATTTATTAAACTTGCAAGAATTTATGGCAGTGAATTGAACAGGAAAGATGTGAATGGGAATGTAAAGTTCAATGTTTAAGTTGACTTGGCCAGTCAAGTCAACAAAAATAACTGGTTCAAGACACAGCATGGCAGCATGGAAAAAGCATGGCCTTTTGGATGAAAGCATATGGGTTTGGATCTCCTTTTGTAAGATGCTAGTTTTGTAAGTTTAAATGAGTTACTTAACTCCTCTGTGACCCATTTCTTTCATGTTAACTTTGAATTAAATAAAAACGTAATAATTATGGAATCGCTATTAGTGTATACACACAGACACAGACACAGACACACACACACACACACACACACACACACACATATATATATATATATATATATATCCATCATCCATCCATTCCCTAATTAGTCCCTTAGAATGGAAAGAGCATATTTATTTGATGGAATCCTTTTGGTATCCTGTGACCTTATAAATTTCTTTTTAGAAAGATATTTCAAATGGAAAGAGTGAGTCTGTCTTTATTGCTACTACAAGAGCTATAATCTTTTAGTGGACAGAAAACAAAAATTAAATTATACAATTGATCTCCCACCTGGGTAAAGCCAGTACCTGAAATAGGCATGAAACTGAGCCCTGATGAGGTGGATAGAAGGAGGGATTAGGACAGAAAACTGGCAACAATGAAAGTAGCAGTGCAGAACATACCATGGCTTGTAAGGATCAAAACATTATTGTGGTGACTGAGACGTGTATTGTTATTTGCCTAGAATTCACTACGTAAGGAAATCACATGAAAGCTTGAGAACAAATTCTATCCCTATCCCTTTATTAAAGCCTGTGACTACCCGATTATGTGGTCTGAATCCTAGGGAAAAACAGAAAGTCAAGATTTCTAATGCCATCTCTTCTGAGGTCATGTGAAACCCACACTTCCTGCTTCTGGGCAATTTCTGAGATGGTACAAGTCAATGCTTCAGGGAAAGGCTTTCCAACATAAATTTCTTAATTTCTTAAAAACTTCCATTACCAATCAGGATTTGAAAGTCAAAAATTACATTTTATTAAATTTTAAAAATTGTGTGTATGTGAAATTCTCTCTACTTTCTTCATTGAAAAAAGACTTGGTTAGAATTGTCTTATTTTCCAAAGGTGAATCATATATGAGGTCAAGGAAAATAAATACATAGTTTTTCCAAAGATCACTTACAAAATTGAAAAATATACCAAATATTATGTAAAAGACACTGAATGGAAACAACTTTTAAAATAAACAATAATTATAACCACAAACACCATCTGAAGGAATAATAGTACCCAGGAAATTTTTAGTACAGTAAAGTTTAAAAAACTATTTAGGTGATTCTCTTTTAATGTAAAAAGCAAAGCTCTTCCCTCATTCATTGTTTAAAAACAGAGGAAAAAAAACAAAAAAAAAATGCATAATATTCTCAATTAGAAAGTTACTGGTATTCAGGAGTTATTTACTGGAAATGTGAGACACATCTGTGAGAGACCCAGAAAGGAGAGAAAAAAGTGATTTATAGAGAGAAGAGTTCTCACCACCAAGTTGTCATCAGAGAAGCACTGCTATTAGAATTCCTCTTGATAAGGAAATACTTACTGCGATTCTAACATGAATGACATCTGATATCAAATACGAAGTTGCTTTCTTATGTACGATACAATTACCCTCTGCTTCCCCCAAATATTCTGTAAACATTTGTAAATTTCTGCCACAAACAACATTGTGGTAAAGTGGAAAATTAAGAAATACATACATCACACTATAAAGTGTGATACTGAAAAGGAATATTAATTTAGGTATCAGCTATAAAGGCATTTATAATTAATAATAATAATATAAGCACTAGTGGAAATCTGTGGAAATAGTGGAGATGGGATTAGGGTCATATTTCGTGAAATGAGATGAAACTATGTTGCTCATTTATTAACATACAGGATGTCCTCAGATGACTGAATGGTTTGGAGGCATCTCTGTTACATTATTCAAGCACAGAAAACAAACAAGTGTTTCATTCTTGGGTCTTCAAAACAGGAATATCTTCTTTCTCCCTCTCTAGGCTCTTTGAGACCCTTCTATTCCATGAAAAATTTGACTGGCTTTATCAGTTCCACGTTCCTTTTTATTTGAAACCTAAGTTTTCACTAACTATTGCATTTAGGAAATAATTTTGACGCTTGATGATTTTTTAGCTATCCCCAAACTTTTTAGAATCAGATGGATTAATAAACTATAAATATAAGGTAAATGCTGAGAATAAGGGAAAATAAAGTTAATACCATCAGCTATTATTAATTAATATTTCAGCATTCTAGATTTTTTAACTAGCTTTCTTTCCTAGAATAACAACTAGCTGAAGCAATGCCCATCAAAAAGGCAAACATCTCACTGGTCATAAAGATGTATAAAAGAAAGAGAAAGAAGAAAAGAGCAATAAAATATGAATTGGAAGTGGATGGATAACAAGCATACTGTACCTTTATATACTCAATTTTTCCAAATTCCATTCATTTTTTCCTGTTTGTTTCTTAACTTGGTCAGAGTAAGTGCTGCTTATAAAATAGTTTTGGCAAGTTTAAAGTGGTAAAAATAAACCAGACTAATATGACCCCATATTTTCAATTCCAGCATTAAATTGCTTAGCTGACTTTCAATCTTTGAAATGTCCTTACAGAAGCCCTTTTCAACTCAGTACACTGAAGTATGAATGTGAAAGTTTATCATTTTAAAAATTTACATTTAATGTTTTGACATTATCAGACAAAAATGACAGTCATAAAGCCCATTCCATTGCCTGTGAAATTGTAAAAAGCCTCATGGTTGATTGACTACTACAGAAGACTAGGGGATGGTGTACATTTTACACATAATGGATTTCTGAAGGGAATAAAGAGATAAAAGTACAATGTCTTGAGAGATAATACTGTTCTTAAGGTTTGCTGTGGTCCATATTTGCAAAAAAGTTGGTACTTAATAAAAACAGTCATATGGAGCTTAAAGTTGACATATGGAACATAGAATTGTACTTGATGAGCAAAGCACATACTGCTTCCATTGTATTATAATTGTGGCATTAATGAAATGTGAAGGAATTATTCTATCTCTGAGTGCATTTATTAACTCAAAGTTCACTCATAATATCAAAGCATAAACTTCAATTTTCAAAGGCCTATGCTTTTGTTATATTAAATTTGGTAAGGGAAAAATGTTTTCCAGTTATTCACAAGTAAGTAACTTACTAGTTCCAAAACAGACAATGACTTATTTCCATTTTTTTCTGCCAAGTAATAAAATTATTTCACCTTTTGACTTCTGATATTTATTTTCTAGGTAAATGAGATCATTGTTCATGGAATAGTAGAGACAGTCAATGAAAGAAACAACGTCAACAAGCCAAACACAAAACAATAACAAAACCAGTAGTTGGGCAAAGCCTAAATAAATTGAAAACAAGCAAGGAATAATCAAGATTTAAAGTTTCATTTAATTTTTGTGGATGTGTGTGTTAATTGAAGTTTTTAACAAATATCTGTACCTGTATATATCATGGATCATTTTATTTTTAATGTTTCTTTTTTACTATTTCTGGTTTCTAAATTTTCAAAAAAAAACCTGTATTGATTTTATAACCAGAAAAAAATGTTATTTAAAATAAAATTAATCTTATCCATTAACAATACAATGAAGACATTAATTTTGCAGAAAATTCTGTGTTACTTTGGAAAAGTGAACTAATCTCCCTATTCTAGAGTCCTTTTTACTTTTAAACATAAAAAATGAAATATTAATCATTGGCTTTTGGCCACCTTTAAAAGAGAGAACTTAGGCAGAAGGAATAACTAGCTCACCCTACCCCACCCACAAAAAATAACGCACAGCTGTATGTTAGGGCAAGTTAAACAAATGAGAGGAGAAAGACAGATGGTGATTGACACTGTGCTTAGTACATAGATTTGAACACTAGGTGAAGCCAAGTTTCTGTTTGAAAGAGGCATCCTTTCCAAAATATCACTGGTTTAGGTATTTGTAATATTATTTTCCATTTATAAAATGGCCCGTTTAATACATTGTAGTTTATATTGTGTATTAAATAAACAATATTTTATTTATGAAATAGTGTATAACTTTAGGAAAGAAGTATTTTACATGACATAGACATATAAATTTGTCCTTGATGAAGTTATTAAATGTCAATAATAGTAATAATAATAATAAGAAGAAGAAGAAGAAGAAATTTCCCTTGGGAAAGGAAGAAAATCCAGATGCTATATGTTATTTATTTATTTGTTTATTTGAGACAGGGTCTTACTCTGTGACCCAGGCTGGAGTGCAAGTGGCATTATCTCAGCTCACTGAGATAATGAGCCTTCACTTCCTAGGCTCAAGCGTTCCTTCCACTTCAGCCTCCAGAGTAGCTGGGACTACTGGCACATGCCACTGCACCTGGCTTATTTTTTTTTACTTTTGTGGAGACGGTTTCGTCTTGTTGCCCAGGCTGGTCTCAGACTCCTGAGCTTAAACAATTCACCTGACTTGGCCCCCAAAATCTTAGGATTACGAGTGTGAGCCATGGTGCCTAGCCTGTTTATTAAATATTTAGTTTTGATTTAGGTAGATAAAATGAGTAATTTTTTTTTTCTAAATGATATACCAAGAGATTTTTTATGAAAAAAAGTCAAAGTGAGGCACTTTGGTTTTTCTTGTTGTTGTTGTTTTGTTTTTTAAATTTTTTTAGAGGCAGAGTCTTACTCTGTCGCCTGGGCTGCAGTGCAGTGGTGGGATCTCGGCTCACTACAACCTCCACTTCCCAGGTTCAAGCAATTCTCCTGCTTCAGTAACCTGAGTAGATGGGACTAGAGATGCATGCCACTAGACGGGGCTATTTTTTTTTTTTTTTTTTTTGAGAAGGAATTTCACTCTTGTTGCCCAGGCTGGAGTGCAATGGCGTGATCTCGGTTCACCGCAACTTCTAGCTCCCAGGTTCAAGCAATTCTTCTTCCTCAGCCTCCCGAGGAGCTGGGATTACAGGCGCCCGCCACCACACCCAGCTAATTTTGTATTTTTTTTAGTAGAGACAGGGTTTCACTATGTTGGTCAGGCTGGTCTTGAACTCTTGACATCAGGTGATCCAACCAACTCAGCCTCCCATAGTGCAGGGATTACAGGTGTGAGCCACTGCACCCAGCCTAGGCCCTTTGCTTTTAAATTACATTTATTTTTCCCTATGTCATGCTACCTTAGACACCAAGAAGGTTTTGGGCAAGCTGTGGCCTCAATATCTGATTAATAAGACAGGAAATCTGATATAAGAAAATGATATAAGAGCCCAATAATTTAAAAAAATCTAAAGGGATAACATCAGTAAAAATCATGCCTCCAAAAACAATCTTCTCCATGAAAGCAATGAAAACACTGGCAAAAATGGAAAGAATCGGCTTTTTCAGAACTCTGTATATTAACGAAAGAATTGCAGCAATGTAGGGAGAATGTATTCAGGAAAAACACAGAAACTTGGTAAGAGAGTAAGTTTTGTCATGTGTTAACTTTCCCTGTTCCTATCTCACATTCACCAGCTCCACAATAGCCTTGTTATACAACATCCCATAGTCATGATGAAAACCAACAGGCTGGCAGCTAGTGGAGAGGAAAGAATGAGGTTGGAGATACTTTGGAACCCTCTGTCCAAAGAATTGTCACTATTTGATCTGTCTGGTAGTTTCCTGGAAGACCTAATATGCAAAACTCTTTGTTTGACCTGACTCAGAGCTTGCCCAATGCAAACAGCTGTTTCCTGAGGTGCAAATGCAAACAACCACATGCAATTACTGAACAAATCTTCTGAATGAGTAGTAAATAACAGCTGGGCCAAGCAACAAGCTTAAAAAGGAAATGTTTAAAAGGAAAAGCTAGGTAATAAAACGCCCATAGGGAGATTTGAAAAACTCTGACATATTTCTCAGAATCTGGAAGGTTGAGGCAGTGTTGTAAAACTGCCTAAAGGAGTGTTGAAGGCGTGCCCCAATATGCACAGGGGAGAGAATGGAAATAAGCAGGAGCAAAGATTTTGTATTCAGTTGAAATTCAATTGTTACTAATCAGAAAAAAAATTGTTTTAAGTTAAAAAGTAAATTGTAATCCTCATGGCAATAGGAAAAAAATAACTAAAAAAAACTCAGTAAAAGAAGTGACAAGAGAATTTAAGTGATACAGAAGAAAATATCTATTTAACACACAAAAAGACAGCAGTGGCATACTGGAATTATAATATATACAGAAAATTAACAGCAAAATGGCAAAATCTTACCTAATTACCAATCACCTTTAATGTAAATATATTAGACTTTCCAATTAAAAGGTAATGTGACAGAAAGTTAAAAAAATCTAACTGTATACTGTCTATAAGAGATACAATTTATACTAAAAGACAAAAATAGGTTAACAATAAGGTGATGGATAAATATATAGCATGCAAACAGTAGCCAAAAGAAAGCTGGAGTGGTTATACTAATATCAGAAAATATAGACTTCCAGACAAAATTTGTTACAAGAGAAAAAGAGGGATATTTTATGATGATAAAAAAGTCCATCCTTTTAGAAGATACTGCAATTATATATTTATGGTCAATTGATTTTGACAAGTGTGTCCTGATATTTCCATGGAAAAAGAATAGCATTTTCAACAAATGGTTCTGGGACAACTGGATATCTACATACAAAACAACAAGATTGGATTCCCCAGCCTCATACCATATACAAAATTAAACTCAAAATAAATCAAAGGCTTAAAAGTAAAAAGTAAAATTATAGAATCCAAAATAAAAAACATATATGTAAATCTTTGTTACCTTGGACTAGGCAATGATTTCTTAGATATGGCAACAAATGCACAAGCAACACAAGAAAACAAGATAAGTTAAACTTAATCAAAATTTAAAATGTCATGCTTCAAAGGACACTATCAAGAAAATGAAAATGCAGCTCAAATCAGAAGAAATATTTGCAAGTCATATATCTTATAAGGGTCTAGCATCCAAAATATATAAAAAATGATCACAACTCAACAATAAAAAGCACATGTTATAAATAAGCAAAAGATTTTCATAGATATTTCTCCAAAGAAACTAGAGAAATCGCTGACAAGCATATGAAATAATGTTTATTTGTCATTGGTGTCAATGAAAAGAGTCAAACTCTGTAAAATATTTGAAAACATTTACTTTGAGCCAAATATGAGTGACCATGGTCTGTGATACAGCCCTCAAGAGGTCCTGAGAACATGTGCCTAAAGTTGTTGGGGTACAGCTTGGTTTTATGTATTTTAGGTAGGCATAAGACATCAATCAAATACATTTAAGAAATACATTGGTTTCATTCAGAAAGCTGGATCAACTCAAAGCCAGGGGCTTCCAGGCTATAGGTAAACATTTTCTGGTTGACAGTTGGTTGAGTTTATCTAAAGACCTGGGGTCAAAGGAAATGTTCAGGTTAAGATAAAGGATTGTGGAGACCAAGTTTTATTGTGCAGAGGAAGCTCTCAGATAGCTGACTTCAGAGAGAGCAGGTTGTAAATTGTTTTTTATCAGACTTAAAAGAGTGCCTGACTCTTAGATGATTATCTCCTGGATTTGGGAAGGAAGGATGGAAAACAAAGGGAAAAAGGGATTCTCCATAGAATGTGGATTTTTCCCATAAGAGACTTTGCAGGACAATTTCAAGGTATGGCAAGGAAATAAATTTTGGGGTTAAATATTTTTTCCTTGTCTCACAATGTTATTCCAGAGTCAGATTAAAAACTAAGTCACAATATATAGGATCAAATAAAATCCATCTGATGAGAATTTATGGTTTGTAGGCATGACTTCCTAGACCCCTTAGGTAACAATTTGGGAAAGATAAAAAATCAGAGCTTAGTCCTCATTGGAAATGCAAATAAAAACTTCAGAGAGCTATGACTTTACACCAACTAGAATGACTATACTAAAATAGACAAGAAACAACTGTTGGCTAGGATGTGGAGAACTTAGAAGATTATTCATAATAATAAAAAAATGGAAACAATGCAAATATCCATCAACTGATAAATGGATAAACTTACAATGGGCTACTATCTACCTATATAAAGGAACAAATATTGGTTAATGGTATAATATGCATAAACCTGTAAAATATTTTGCTAAGTGAAAAAACCAGACCCTAAAAGCCATATGTTTTATCATTCCATGTATAGAAAATGCCCAGAATAGGCAAATCCAGAAATAGAAAGTGGGTCAAAAGTTGCAAAAGGTTGAGTGTAAGAGGAAATGCAGAGTGATTGCTAAAATCAGCAGGAGATTTTTTTGGGGAAGGACATCAAAAAATGTAGTAAATTAGATATTAGTAATGGTCACACAACTTTGTGAATATACCAAATGCCACTGAATTTCATGGTATTTGAATTATATTTTGTTTTCTAAAATGGCTCTACAATACTCCATTTTAGCAACTAAACAACATCCCTTACTATAACCTCCTAATTGTCATTGATGGATTATATATCCATCATTGAGTTGTGGGTTAAGCACCATTACAGTTAATTTTAAAGATAAAGAAAAAGACACCGAGAAAAGCTAAGAAACTTACAGTCATGCCATGGAGGAGAAGGATTTTAAGGTCTGCTGTTTTTGATTCCAAGTTTATCCCCTAAACTTACACATAATGCTACTTCATCTGATAACTCAGGGCAATTCAGTTTTTTTAGTGTGACCTAATTAATCTCACAGAGTTAAAACTTTCTTTAGATTCAGCAATTTAGAAACACTGTTTTTGTCCATTCTGTGAATGGACATTTGGGAGCTCATTGAGGCCAACTGCAAAAAAGAAAATATCCCAGGATAAAAACTAGAAGGAAGCTATCTGGGAAACCGTATTGTGATGTAAGCATTCATCTCACAGAGTTAAAACTTTCTTTTCATTCAGCAGTTTGGAAACACTCTTTTTGTAGCATCTGCAAAGGGATATTTTGGAGCGCATTAAGGCCTGTGGTGAAAAAGAAAATAGCTTCAGATAAAAACTAGAAATAAGCTTTCTGAGAAACTGCTTTGTGAGGTTTGCATTAATCTCAAAGATTTGAACCTTTCTTTTAATTCAGTGATTTGGAAACGCTGTTTTTGTCCATTCTGTGAATGGACGTTTGGGAACTCATTGAGGCTAATAGTGAAAAAGCAAATATCTCAGGATAAAAACTAGAAGGAAGCTATCTGGGAAATGGTTTTGTGATGTGTGCATTCATCTTACACAGTTAAATCTTTCCTTTCATTCATCAGTTTGGAAACACTGTATCTGTAGAATCTGTGAAGGGATATTTTGGAGCGCATTGAGGCCTATGGTGAAAAAGAAAATATCTTCAGATAAAAACTGGAAAGAAGCTTTCTGAGAAATGGCTCTGTGATGTGTACATTCACCTCACAGAGTTAAACGTTTCTTTTGATTCAGCAGTTTGGAAACACTGTTTTGGTCCCTTCCGTGAATGGACATCTGGGAGCTCATTGAGGCCAATGGTGAAAAACCAGATATTCCGGGATAAAAACAAGAAGAAAGCTGTCTGAGAAACCGCTCTGTGATTTGTGCATTCATCTCGCAGTGTTAAGCCTTTCTTTTCATTCATCAGTTTGGACACACTGTTTTTGCAGAATCTGTGAAGGGATATTTGGCAGCGCATTGAGGCCTATGGTGTAAAAGAAAAATGTCTTCAGAAAAAAACTAGTAACAAGCTTTGTGAGAAAATGCTTTGTGATGTGTGCTTTCATCTCACATAGGTAAAACTTTCTTTGGATTCAGCAGTTTGGAAACACTGTTTTTGTCCATTCTACGAATGGACATTTGGGAGCTCGTTGTGGCCAATGGCACAAAAGCAAATATCCAGGGATAATAACTAGAAGGAAGCTATCCAAGAAAACACTTTGTGAAGTGTGCATTCATCTCACAGAATTAAACCTTTCTTTTGATTTGGCAGTTTGTAAACACTGTTTTTGTACATTCTGCGAATGGACATTTGGGAGTGCATTGAGGCCTAAGGTGAAAAAGAAAATATCTTCTGATCAAAATTAGAAGCTTTCTGAGAAACTGCTTTTTGATGTGTGCATTCATCTCTCATAGTTAAATTTTTCTTTCATTCAGCACTTTGAATACACTGTTTTTGTAGGATCTGTAGAGAGATACTTGTGAGCTCATTGAGTCCAATAGTGAAAAAGAAAATATCTTCAGATAAAACTAGAAATGAACTTTCTGAGAAACTATTTGTGTTGTGTGCATTAATCTCACATAGGTAAACCCCTTTCTTTGCATTCAGCAGCTTGGAAAAGCTGTTTTTGTAGAATCTGTGAAGAGACATTTGGGAGCGTGTTGAGGCCTATGTTGAATTAAAAAATATCTTCAGAAAAAAAATAGAAAGAGGATTTCAGAGAAACTGCTTTGTGATGTGTGCATTCTTCTCACAGAGTTAAACCTTTCTTTACTTTCAGCAGTTTGGAAACACAGATTTTGTCCATTCTGCCAGTGGACATTTGGGAGCTCATTGAGGCCAATGGCGAAAAAGCGTATCTTCCAGGATAAAAACTAGAAGGAAGCTATCAGAGAAGCTGCTTCTTGATGTGTGTATTCATCTCGCAAAGTTAAACCTTACTTTTCCTTCAGCAGTTTGTAAACACTGTTTTTCTTAGAATATGCGAACGGATATATGGGAGTGCATTGAGGCTTATGGTGAAAAAGAAAATATCTTCTGATAAAAACTAGAAAAAAGCTATCTGAGTAACCGCTTTGTGATGTGTACATTCATCTCACAGAGTTAAACCTTTGTTTAACTTTTGTTTTTATCCTGGGATATTCACTTTTTCGCCATTGGCCTCAATGAGCTCCCAAATGTCCATTCACAGAATGGACAAAAACAGGGTTTTCCAAACTCTGAATCAAAAGAAAGTTTAACTCTGTGAGACTAATGCACCCATCACAAAGCAGTTTTTCAGAAAGCTTATTTCTAGTTTTTAGCTGAAGATATTTTCTTTTTTGCCATAGGCCTCAATGTGCTCCCAAATATCCCTTCGCAGATTCTAAAAAACAGTGCTTCCAAAATGCTGAATGAAGGGAAAGGTTTAACTCTGTGAGATGAAAGCACACATCAGAAAGCAGTTTCTCAGATCGCTTCCTTCAAGTTGTTATCCTGGGATCCTTCCTTTTTTGCCATTGGCCTCAGTAACCTCCCAAATGTCCATTCACAGAATGGACAAAAACGGTGTTTCCAAACTGCTGAATCAAAAGAAACATTTCACTCTTTGAGATGAAAACACACACCACAAAGCAGTTTCTCAGAAAGCTTATTTCTAGTTTTTATCTGAAGATATTTTCTTTTTCACCTTAGGCTTCAACGCACTCTGAAATATCTTTTCAAAGATTCTACAAAAACGGTGTTTCCACACTGCTGAATGAAGTGAAAGGTTTCCCTAAGTGAGATGAATGCACACATCACAAAGCAGTTTCTCAGAATATTCTTTCTAGTTTTTATCCGAAGATATTTTCTTTTTCACCATAGGCCTCAAGCACTCCCAAATATCCCCACACAGATTCAACAAAAACAGTGCTTCCAAACTGCTGAATGAAAAGAAAGGTTTAACTATGTAGGTTGAATGCACACATCACAAAGTGGTTTCTGAGATAGCTTCCTTCTAGTTTTTATCCTGTGACAATTGCTTTTTCACCATTGTCCTTGATGAGCTCTCGAATGTCCATTCGCAGAATGCAGAGTGCACAAAAACCATGTTTCCAAACTGCTAAGTCAAAAGAAACGTTTGACTATGTGAGATGAATGCACAAATCACAAGGCAGCTTCTCAGAAAGCATCTTTCTTGTTTTTATCTGAAGATATATTCTTTTTCACCATAGGCCTCACCACACTCCCAAATATCCTTTTGCAGATTCTACAAAAACAGTGTTTCCAAACTGCTGAATGAAAAGGAAGGTTTAACTCTGCAAGATGAATGGACACATCATGAAGAGGTTTCTCAGAGAGCTTCTTTCTATTTTTTATCCTGGGATATTCTCTTTTTCACCATTGGCCTCAAAGAGCACCCAAATGTCCATTCGCAGAATGCACAAAAATGGTGTTTCTAACCTGCTGAATCAAAAGAAAAGTTTAATTTTGTGAGATGAGTGCATACATCACAAAGCAGTTTCCCAGAATTCTTCTTTCATGTTTTTCTATGAAGATATTTTCTTTTTCACTGTAGGCCTCAATGCACTCCCAAATATCCCTTTGCAGATCCTTCAAAAACAGTGTTTCCAAACTGCTGAATGAAAGAAAGGTTTACCTTTGTGAGATGAATGCATACATCACAAAGCTGTTTCTCTGAAAGATTCTTTCTAGTTTTTACCAGAAGATATTTTCTTTTTCACCACAGGTCTCAATGCACTCCCAAATGTCCATTCACAGAATGGACAAAAACTGTTTGTACAAACTGCTCAATCAAAAGAAAGGTTTAAACATTCGAGATGAATGCTTGCATCACAAAGCAGTTTCTCAGATAGCTTCCATCTAGTTTATGTCACAGGACATCAGCTTTTTCGCAATTGGCCTCACTGAGCTCCCAAATATCCCTTCACAGATTCTACAAAAACAGTGTTTCCAAACTGTTGAATGAAAAGAAAGATTTAACTCTGTGAGATGAATGCACACGATTCAGAATGGTTTCTCAGATAGGTTCCTTCTACTTTTTATCCTCGAATATTCACTTTTTCTCCATTGGACTCAATGAGCTCCTAAATGTCCATTTGCAGAATGGACAAAAACAGTTTCCAAACTGCTGAAAAAAGGAGAAAGTTTTGACACTGTGAGATGAATGCACATACCAAAAAGCAGTTTCTCAGAAATGTTTTTTCTAGTTTTTATCTGAAGATATTTTCTTTTTCACCATAGGCCTCAATGCACTCCCAAATATCCCTTTGCAGATTCTACAAAAACAGTGTTTCCAAATGCTAAATGTAAAGAAAGGTTCATCTATGTGAGAATAATGCACACATCACAAAGCAGTTTCTCAGATAGCTTCCTTCTAGTTTTCATCCTGGGATATTTGCTTTTTCACCATTGGCCTCAAAGACCTCCCAAATGTCCATTTGCGGAATGAACAAAAACAGTGTTCCCAAACTACTGAATCAAAAGAAAGGTTTCACTCTGTGATGAAGTCACACATCAGAATGCAGTTTCTCAGAAAGCTTCTTTCTAGTTTTTATCTGAAGATATTTTCTTCTTCACCATACTCTTCAATGCGCTCCCAAATATCTTTTCACAGATTCTACAAAAACAGTGTTTCCACACTGCTGAATGAAAATAAAGGTTTACCTAGGTGAGATGAATGCACACATCACAAGGCAGTTTCTCACAAAGCTTCTTTCTACTTTTTATCCGAAGATATTTTCTTTTTCACCATAGACTTCAAAGTGTTCCCAAATGTACATTCAAAAAATGTTCAAAAACAGTGTTTCCAAACTGCTGAATGAAAAGAAAGGTTTAACTCTGTGAGATGAATGCAAACATAAAAAAGCAGTTTCTCAGATATCTTCCTTCTTGTTTTTATCCTGGGGTATTTGCTTTTTCACCATTGGCCTCAATACTCTCCCAAATGTCTATTTGTAGAATGGACAAAAATGGTGTTTCCAAACTGCTGAATAAACAGGAAAGTTTAACACTGCAAGATGAATGCACACATCACAAAGTGGTTTCTCAGATAGCTTCTGACTAGTTTTTATCCTGGGATACTCACTTTTTTGCCATTGGCCTCAACGAAATCCCAAATTTACAATTGCAGAATGGACAAGTACAGTGTTTCCAAATTGCTGAATCAAAAACAAAGATTTACCTCCGTGAGATGATAGACAGCTTCCTTCTAGTTTTATCCTCAAATATTCACTTTTTCACCATTGGTTGCAATGAGCTCCCAATTGTCCATTGGCAGAAAGGACAAAAACAGTATTTCCAAACTGCTGAATCAAAAGAAATGCTTAACTCTGTGAGATGAATGCACACATCACAAAGCAGTTTCTCAGAAAGCTTCTTTCAAGTTTTTATGTGAAGTTGTTTTCCTTTTCACCACAGGCCTCAATACATTCACAAATATCCCACCCCAGATTCTAGAAAAACAGTGTTTCCAAACTGCTGAATAAAAAGAAAAGTTAAACTATGTGAGATGAAAGCACACATCACAAAGCAGTTTCTCAGAAAGCTTCTTTCTAGTTTTTATAGGAAGATATTATTTTTTTGCACCATATGACTCAATGCACTCCCAAATATCCCTTCACAGATTCTACAAAAACCATGTTTCCAGTGCTGAATGAAAAGAAAGTTTTAAATCTGTGAGATGAATGCACACCTCACACGGCAGTTTCTCAGATAGCTTCCTTCTAGTTTTTATCCTGGGATATTCACTTTTTCGCCAATGGCCTCAATGAGCTCCCAAATGTCCATTCACAGAATGGACTAAAACAGTGTTTCCAAACTGCTGAATCAAAAGAAATGTTTATCTCTGTGAGATGAATGCACACATCACAATGCAGTTTCTTAGAATGCTTCATTCTAGTTTTTATCTGAAGATATTTTCTTTTTCACCATAGACCTCAATGCGCTAACAAATATCTCTTCACAGATCCTACAAAAACAGTGCTTCCAAACTGCTGAAATAAAAGACAGGTTTAACTCTGTGAGGTGAATGCACACATCACAAAGAAGTTTCTCAGATAGTTTCCTTCCTGCTCATATCTCAGGATATTCACTTTTTCACCATTGACATCAAAGAGCTTCCAAATATCCATTCACAGAATGCACAAAAACACTGTTTCCAAACTGCTGAATCAAAAGAAACGTTTAACTCTGTGAGGTGAATGCACACGTCACAAACTGGTTTCTCAGATAGATTTCTTCTAGTTTTTATCCTAGGATATTTGCTTTTTCTCCATTGGCCACATTTAGATCCCCAATGTCCATTCCCAGCATGGAAAAAAACAGTGTTTGCAAACTGCTCAATCAAAAAAAAAAAATGGCTTAACTCTGTGAGATGAATACACACATCACAAAGCAGTTTCTCAGAAACCTTTCTAGTTTTGATCTGAAGACATTTTCTTTTTAACCATAGGCCTCAATGCACTCCCAAATATCCCCTGGCAGATTCTACAAAAACAGTGTTTCCAAACTGCTGAATGAAAAGAAAGGTTTATCTCTGTGAGATGCATGCACACATCATGAAGCAGTTTCTCAGAAAGCTTCTTTCTACTTTTTATCTGAAGATAATTTCTTTTTCACCATAGGACTCAATGTGGTCCCAAATATCTCTGTGCGGACTCCACCAAAACAGTATTTCCAAACTGCTGCATGAAAGGAAACTTTTAACTCTGTAAGATGAATGCACACCACACAAGCCATTTCTCAGGTAGCTTCCTTCTAGTTTTTTTCCTGGGATATTCGTTTTTTCACCATTGGCCTCAAAGAGCTCACAAATGTCCATTCATGAAATGGACAAAAACGGTGTTTGCAAACTCCTCAATCAAAAGAGTGGTTTAAATCTGTGAGATGAATGCACACATCACAAAGCGGTTTCTCAGAAAGCTGCTTTCTACTTTTTATGTGAGGATTTTTTTTTTTCACTGTAGGCATCAATGCACTCCCAAATATCCCTTCGGAGATTCTACAAAAACAATGTGTCCAAACTGCTGAATGAAAAGAAAGGTTTAACTCTGCCAAATGAATGCACAGATCATGAAGCAGTTTCTCAGAGAGCTTCATTCTAGCTTTTATACTTGGATATTCACTTTTTCACCATTCACCTCAATGAGCTTCACAATGTCTATTTGCTGAATGTTCAAAAACAGCATTTCCTAACTTCTCAAATGAGTTTTATTTCTGTGATATGAATGCACACATCACAAAGCAGTTTCTCAGAAACCTTTCTAGTTTTGATCTGAAGATATTTTCTTTTTAACCATAGGCCTCAATGGGCTCCCAAATATCCCTTGGCAGATTCTACAAAAACAGTGTTTCCACACTGCTGAATGAAAAGAAAGGTTTAACTCTGTGAGATGAATGCACACATCACAAAATGGTTTCTGATAGCTTCTTTCTAGTTTTTATCCTGGGATATTAACTTTTTTGCCATTGTCCTCAATGAGCTCCCAAATAGCCCAATGCAGATTCTTCAAAAATGGTGTTTCCAAACTGCTGAATCAAAAGAAAGGTTTAACTCTGTGAGATGAGTGCACACATCACAAAGCAGTTTCTCAGAAAGCTTCTTTCTACTTTTTATCTGAGGCTTTTTGATTTTTCACAGTAGGCCTCAATGTGCTCCCAAATATCCCTTCACAGATTCTACAAAAACAGTGTTTCCAAACTGCTGAATGAAAAGAAAGGTTGAACTATGTGGGATGAATGCAAATATCAAAAAGCAGTTTCTCAAATAGTTTCCTTCTAATTTTTATCATGGGATATTTGCTTTTCTGCCATTGGCCACAATGAGCTCCCAAATGTCCATTCACAGATTCTACAAAAACAATGTTTCCAAACTGCTGAATGAAAAGAAAGGTTAATTCTGTGAGATGTATGCACACATCACAAAGCAGTTTCTCAGATAGATTCCTTCTAGTTTTTATCCAGGGACGTTCGCTTTTTCGCCTTTGGCCTCAATGAGCTCCCAAATGTCCATTCACAGATTCTACAAAAACAATGTTTCCAAACTGCTGAATGAAAAGAAAGCTTTATCTCTGTGAGATGAATGCACACATCACAAAGCAGTATCTCAGATAGCTTCCTTTTAGTTTTAATCCTGCGATATATGCTTTTTTGCCATTTGCCTCAAATATATCCCAAATGTTCTTTCCCAGAATGGACAAAAACAGTGTTTCCAAACTTCTCAATCCAAAGAATGGTTTACATCTGTGAGATGAATGCACACATCCCAAAGCAGTTTCTTAGAAAGCTTCTTTCTAGTTTTTATCTGAAGATAGTTTCTTTTTCACCATAGGCCTCAATGAGCTTTCAAATGTCCATTCACAGAATGGACAAAAACAATGTTTCTAAACTGCCATATCAAAAGAAACATTTAACTCTGAGAGAATAATGCACACATCACAAAGCAGTTTCTCCAAAAGATTCTTTCTAGTTTTTATCTCAACATATTTTCTTTTTCACCATATGCTTCAATGCACTCCCAAATATTCTTTTGCAGATTCTACAAAAATAGTGTTTCCAAACTGCTAGAAGAAAAGAAATGTTTGTTTCTGGTAGATGAATGCAAACATCACAAAGCTGTTTCTCATATAGCTTCCTTCTAGTTTTCATCCTGAGATATTCACTTTTTCATCATTGGCCTCAAAGAGCTCCCAAATGTCCATTCACAGAAGGGACAAAAACGGTGTTTCCAAATGGCTGAATAAAAAGAAAGGTTTAACCCTGTGAGATGAATACACATATCAAAAGGCTGTATCTCACAAGGTGCATTCTAGTTTTTCTCTGAAGATATATTCTTCTTCCCTGTAGGACTCAATGTGCTCCCAAATATCCCTTTGCAGATTCTACAAAAACAATGTTTCCAAACTGCTGAATGAAAAGAAAATTTTAACTCTGTAAGATGAATGCACACATCACAAAGCAGTTTCTCAGATAGTTCCTTCTAGTTTTTATCCTGGGATAATCCCTTTTTCACCATTGGCCTCAATGACCTCACCAATTTCCATTTGCAGAATTTTCAAAAACAGTGTTTCCTCACTGTACAGTCAAAAGAAAGTTTTAACTTTGTGAGATGAATGCACAAATCACAAATCAGTTTCTCCAAAAGCTTCTTTCTAGGTTTTATCTGAAGATATTTTCTTTTTCCCTGCAGGCCTCAATGCACTCCCAAATATCCCTTCACAGATTCTACAAAAACAGTGTTTCCAAGTGGCTGAATGAAAAGAAAGGTGTACCTCTGTGAGATGAATGCACACTTCACAAAGTGGATTCTCATATAGCTTCCTTCTAGTTTTTATCCCAGGACATTTGTTTTTTTGCCATTGGCCTCAATGATCTCCAAAATGACCATTCCAGAAATGGATAAAAAGAGTGTTTCCAACCTGCTCTATCAAATGAATGGTTTAATTCTGTGAGATGAATGTACACATCACAAAACAGTTTCTCAGATAGCTTCCTTCTAGTTTTTATTCTGAGATATTCCCTTTTTTGTGGTTGGCCTCAATGAGGTCCCAAATATCCATTTGCAGAATGGACAAAAACAGTGTTTCCAAACTGCTGTATCCCAAGAATGGTATAACTCTATGAGATGAATGCACACATCACAAAACCATTTCTCAGAAAGCTTCTTTCTAGTTTTTATCTGAAGATAGTTTCTTTTTCACCATAGGCCTCAGTGAACTTTCAAATGTTCATTCACAGTATGGACAAAAACAGTGTTTGCAAACTGCTGAATCAAAAGAAAGTTTTAACTCTGTGAGATGAATGCACACATCATAGAGGAGTTCCTCAGAAATCTTCTTTCTAGCTTTTATCTGAAGATATTTCCTTTTTCAACATAGGCTTCAATGCACTCTCAAATATCCCATTGTGGATTCTACAAAAACAGTGTTTTCAAACTGCTGAATGAAAAGAAAGGTTTAACTCTGTGAAATGAATGCATACGTCACAAAGGAGTTCCTCAGAAATCTTCTTTCTAGCTTTTACCTGAAGATATTTCCTTTTTCAACATAGGCTTCAATGCACTCTCAAATATCCCATCGAAGATTCTACAAAAACAGTGTTTTCAAACTGCTGAATGAAAAGAAAAGTTTAACTCTGTGAAATGAATGCACACATCACAAAGCAGCTTCTCAGATAGCTTCCTCCTAGTTTTTAATTCTGAGATATTTTCTTTTTCATGATTGTCCTCAATGAGCTCCCAAATGTCCATTTGCAGAATGGACAAAAACAGTGTTTCCAAATTGGGGATTCAAAGGCAACTTTTAACTCTGTGAGATGAATGCACACGTCACAAAGCAGTTTCTCACGTAGATTCCTTCTAGTTTTTTTCCTGGGATATTCACTTTTTCGCCATTGGCCTCAATGAGCTCACAAATGTCCATTCACAGATTCTACAAAAACAGTGTTTCTAAACTGCTAAACAAAAAGAAAAATTTAACTCTGCAAGATGAATGCACACCTCAAAAAGTGATTTCTCAGATAGCTTCCTTCTAGTTTCATGCTGAGATATTCGCTTTTTTGCTGTGGGCCACAGTGAGCTCCCAAGTGTCCTTTCACAGAACACACTCAAAAACAGTGTTTCCAAACTGATGAATCAAAAGAAACATTTAACTGTGTGAGATGAATGCACACATCACAAAGCAGTTTCTCAGAAATCATCTTTCTAGTATTTATCTGAAGATATTTTCTTTTTCACCATAGGCCTCAATGGGCTCCAAAATGTCCCTTCACAGATTTTACCAAAATGGTGTTTTCAAACTGCTGAATGAAAAGAAAAGCTTAACTCTGCAAGATGAATGCACATATTTCAAAATGGTTTCTCAAATAGATTCCTTCTAGTTTTTATCCTGGGATATTAGCTTTTCTGCTATTGGCCTCAATGAGCTCACAAACGTCCATTCACAGATTCTACAAAAACAGTATTTCAAAACTGCTGTATGAAAAAAATGGTTTAACTCTGTGAGTTGAATGCACACATCACAAAGTGGTTTCTCAGTTAGCTTCCTAACAGTTTTTATCCTGAAATATTCACTTTTTCACCATTGGCCTCAATAAGCTGCCAAATGTCCATTTGCAGAATGGACAAAACCAGTGTCTCCAAACTGCTCAATCCAAAGAGCAGTTTAACTCTGTGAGATGAATGCACACATCCCAAAGCAGCTTCTCAGAAAGCTTCATTCTCATTTTTGTCTGAACTTAGTTTTCTTTTTCACCATAGGCCTCAATGAGCTTTCAAATGTCCATTCCCAGAATGGACAAAAACAGTGTTTCCAAACTGCTGAATCAAAAGAAAGTCTTAAGTCTTTGAGATGAATACACACATCACAAACGAGTTCCTCAGAAATCTTCTTTCTAGCTTTTATCTGAAGATATTTCCTTTTTCACCATAGGCCTCAATGTGCTCCCAAATATCCCATCACAGATAGTACAAAAACAGTGTTTCCAAACTGCTGAATGAAAAGAAAGTTTTAACTCTGTGAGATGAATGCACACATCACAAAGCAGTTTCTCAGACAGCTTCATTCTAGTTTTTATTCTGGGATATTTGCTTTTTCACCACTGGCCTCAATGATTTCCCACATGTCCATTTACAGAATAGACAAAAACTGTGTAACCAAACTGCTGAACCAAACAGAAAGATTTAACTGTGTGATATGAATGCACAGATCACAAAGCAGTTTCTCAGAAACCTTCTTTCTAGTTTTTATCTGAAGATATTTGATTTTTCACTGCAGGCCTCAGTGCACTCCCAAATATCCCAGCATAGATTGTACAAAACCAGTGTTTCCAAATGGTGGAATGAAAAGAAAGTTTTAACTCTGTGTAATGAATGCACACATCACTAAGTGGTTTCTCAGATAGCTTCCTTCTAGTTTTTATCCTGGGATATTCCCTTTTTTGCCATTGGCCTCAATGAGTTCCCAAATGTCCATTCCCGGAATGGACAATAACAATGTTTCCAAACTGCTCAATCAAAGGAATGGTTTAACACTGTGAGATGAATGCACACATTATGAAGCAGTTTCACAGAAAGTTTCTTTAGTTTATATCTGAAGATATTTTCGTTTTCAACACAGGCCTCAATGCGCTACCAAAAATCCCTTAGCAGATTCTACAAAAACAATGTTTCAAAACTGCTGAATGAAAAGAAACTTTTAACTCTGTGAGATGAATGTAAACGTCACAAAGCAGTTTCTCAGATAGGTTCCTTCTAGTTTTTATCCTGGGATATTCGCTTTTTCACCATTGGCTTCAGTGAGTTCTGAAATGTCCATTCCCAGAATGGAAAAACAATGTTTCCAAACTGCTCAATCAAAAGAATGGTTTAACACTGTGAGATTAATGCATACATTGTGAAGCAGTTTCACAGAAAGTTTCTTTAGTTTTTATCTGAAGATATTTTCTTTTTCACCATAGGCCTCAATGCGCTACCAAAAATCCCTTAGCAGATTATACAAAAACAGTGCTTCCAAACTGCTGAATGAAAAGAAAGGTTTAACTCTGCATGATGAATGCTCCATCACAAAGCAGTTTCTCAGATACATTCCTTCTAGTTTTTATCCTGAGATATTCACTTTTTCACACTTGTCCTCAATGAGCTCTCAAATGTCAATTCACAGAATGGACAAAAACCATGTTTCCAAACTGCTGAATTGAAAGAAAAGTTTAAGTCTGTAAGATGAATGCACACATCACAAAGCAGTTCCTAGAAATCTTTCGAGTTTTTATCTGAAAATACTTTCTTTTTCACCATAGGTCTCAATGTGCTCCAAAATATCCCTTCACAGATTCTACAAAACCAGTGTTTCCAAACTGCTGAATGAAAAGAAAGTTTTAACTCTGAGAGATGAATGCACACATCACAAAATGATTTTGCCGGTAGCTTACTTGTAGTTTTTATCCTGGGATATTCACTTTTTTGCCATTTGCCTCAAAGATGTCCCAAATGTCCATTCCCAGAATAGACAAAAACTGAGTTCTCTAACTGCTGAATCAAAAGAAAGGTTTAACTCTGTGAGATGAATGCACACATCACAAAGCAGTGTCTCACAAACTTCTTTCTAGTTTTTATCTGAAGATATTTCCTTTTTCACCATAGGCCTCAATGTGCTGCCAAATATCCATTTCCAGATTCTACAATAACAGTGTTTCCAAAGTGCTGAATGAAAAGAAAAGTTTAACTGTGTGAGATGAATGCACACATCACAAAGCAGTTTCTCAGAAAGCTTCTTTCTAGTTTATATCTGAAGATAACTTGTTTTTCACCATATGCCTAAATGCAATCCCAAATATCCCTTCACAGTTTCTACAAAAACAGGGTTTCCAAACTGCTGAATCAAAAAAAGGTTTAACTCTGTGAGATGAATTCACACATAACAAAGCAGTTTCTTAGAGCGCTTCTTTATATGGTTTATCTGAAGATATTTTCTTTTTCACCATAGGCCTCTATGCACTCCAAAATATCCCCTTGCAGATTCTACAAAAACAGCAATTCCAAGTGGCTGAATGAAAACAAAGGTTTAACTTTGTAATATGAATGCGCACATCAAAATGTGGATTCTCTAATATCTTCCTTCTAGTTTTTATCCTGGGATATTTGCTTTTGCACCATTGGCCTCAACGAGCTACAAAATTACCATTCCCAGAATGAACAAAAACCGTGTTTCCAAGTTGCTGAATCAAAATAAAGGTTTAAATCTTCGAGATTAATGTACACATCACAAGGCAGTTTCTCAGAAACATTCTTTCTAGTTATTATCTGCACATATTTTCTTTTTCACCATACACTTCAATGCCCTCCCAAATATCCATTCGAGGTTCTACAAGAGTGTTCCCAAACTGCTCAATGAAAAGAACAGTTTACCTCTTTGAGATGAATGCACACCTCACAAAGCAGTTACCCAGAAAGCTTCTTTCTAATTTTTATCTGAAGATATTTTGTTTTTCATCATAGGCCTCAATGCAATCCCAAATATTGCTTCACACGTTCTACAAAAAAAGTTTCCAAACTGCTGAATGAAAAGAGAGGTTTAACTCCAGGAGATGAAGGTACACATCACAAAGCATTTTCTCAAAAAGCTTCTTCTTAGTTTCTATCTGAAGATATTTTCCTTTTCACCATAGGCCTCTATGAGCTCCCAAATATCCCTTTGCAGATTCTACAAAAACAGTGTTCCCAAACTGCTAAATGAATAGAAAAGATTAACTCTGAGATGAATGCACACATCACAAAGCAGTTTCTTAGATAGCTTCCTTCTAGTTTTTATCCTGGGATATTCACTTTTTCACCATTGACCTCAATGAGTTCCAAAATGTCCATTCACAGAATGGACAAGAACAGTGTATCCAAACTGCTGACCCAAAAGAAAGGTTAAACTCTGTGAGATAAATGCACACATCACAAAGCAGTGTTTCGGAAGCTTCTTTCTAGCTTTTATCTGAACATATTTTCTTTTTCACCATAAACTTCAATGTGCTACATATATCCCTTTGCAGATTCTAGAAAAACAGTGTTTCCAAACTGCTGAAAGAAAAGAAAAGTTTAACTCTGTGAGATGTATGCACACATCACAAAGTGGTATCTCAGATATCTTCCTACTAGTTTTTATCCTGGGATATTGTGTTTTTCACCTTTGGACTCAAAGACATCCACAATGACCATTTGCAGAATTTTCAAAAACAATCTTTCCAAACTGCTCAGTCAAAGGAAAGTTTTAACTCTGTGAATTGAATGCACACCTCACAAAGAAGTTTTCCAGAAAGATTCTTTCTAGTTTTTATCTGAAGTTATTTTCTTTTTCAACATAGTTCTCAATACGCTCCTGAATATCCCTTCACAGATACTACAAAAAGAGTGTTTACAAACTGCTGAATGAAAAGAAAGGTTTAACTCTGAGAGATGAATGGGCACATCACAAAGTGGTTTCTCAGATAAATTTCTTATGGTTTTTATCCTGGGATATTCACTTCTTCACCATTGGCCTCAATGAGCTCCCAAATATCCATTCCCAGAATGGACAAAAACAATGTTTTCAAACTCCTGATTCAAAAAAACGGTTCACTTTGGTGAGATGAATGTGCACATCACAAAGCATTTTCTCAGAAAGCTTCTTTCAAGTTTTTATATGAACATACATTGTTTTTCACCATAGGCCTTTATGCACTAACAAATATCCCTTCACAGATTCTACAAAAGCAGTGTTTCCAAACAGCCGAATCAAAAGAAAAGTTTAACTCTTTGAGATGAAGGCAAACATCACAAAACTTTTTCTCAAAAAGATTCTTTCTAGTTTTTATCTGTAGATATTTTCTTTTTTTTATTATACTTTAAGTTTTAGGGTACATGTGTAAAATGTGCAAGTTAGTTACATATGTATACATGTGCCATGTTTGTGTGCTGCACCCAGTAACTCATCATTTAACATTAGGTATATCCTAATGCTATCCCTCCCCCAGACCCCCATCCCACAACAGGTCCCAGTGTGTGATGTTCCCCTTCCTGTGTCCATGTGCTCTCATTCTTCAATTCCCACCTATGAGTGAGAACACGCGGTGTTTGGTTTTTTGTCCTTGCGATAGCTTGCTGAGAATGATGGTTTCCAGTTTCATCCATGTCCCTACAAAGGACATGAACTCATCCTTTTTTATGGCTGCATAGTATTCCATAGTGCATATATGCCACATTTTCTTAATCCAATCTATCATTGTTGGACATTTGGCTTGGTTCCAAGTCTTTGCTACTGTGAATAGTGCTGCAATAAACATACGTGTGCATGTGTCTTTATAGCAGCATGTTTTATAATCCTTTGGGTATATACCCAGTAATGGGATGGCTGGGTCAAATGGTATTTCTAGTTGTAGATCCTTGAGGAATTGCCACACTGACTTCCGAATGGTTGAACTAGTTTACAGTCATACCAGTAGTATAAAACATTCCTATTTCTCCACATCCTCTCCAGCACCTGTTTTTTCCTGACTTTTTAATGATCACCGTTCTGACTGGTGTGAGATGGTATCTCATTGTGGTTTTGATTTGCATTTCTCCGATGGTCAGTGATAATGACCATTTTTTCATGTGTCTTTTGGCTGCATAAATGTCTTTTTCTGAGAAGTGTCTGTTCATATCCTTCACCCACTTGTGGATGGGGTTGTTTTTTTCTTGTAAATTTATTTGAGTTCATTGTAGATTCTGGATGTTAGCCTGTTGTCAGATGAGTAGATTGCAAAAATTTTCTCCCATTTTGTAGGTTGCCTGTTCACTCTGATGGTAGTTTCTTTTGCTGTGCAGAAGCTCTTTAGTTTAATTAGATCCCATTTGTCAATTTTGGCTTTTGTTGCCATTGCTTTTGGTGTTTTAGACATGAAGTCCTTGCCCATGCCTATGTCCTGAATGGTATTGCCTAGGTTTTCCTCTAGAGTTTTTATGGTTTTAGGTCTAACATTTAAGCCTTTAGTACATCTTGAATTAGTTTTTGTATAAGGTGTAAGGAAGGCATCCAGGTTCAGCTTTCTACATATGGCTAGCCAGTTTTCCCAGCACCATTTATTAAATAGGGTATCCTTTCCCCATTTCTTTTTTTGTCAGGTTTGTGAAAGATCAGATAGTTGTAGATATGCAGCATTATTTCTGAGGGCTCTGTAATGTTTCATTGGTCTATTTGTCTGTTTTGGTACCAGTACTGTGCTGTTTTGGTTACTGTAACCTTGTAGTATAGTTTGAAGTCAGATAGCGTGATGCCTCCAGCTTTGTTCTTTTGGCTTAGGATTGACTTGGCAATGCGAGCTCTTTTTTGGTTCCATATGAACTTTAAAGTAGTTTTTTCCAATTCTGTGAAGAAAGTCATTGGTAGCTTGATGGGGATGGCATTGAATCTAGAAATTACCTTGGGAAGTATGACCAATTTCACGATACTGATTCTTCCTACCCATAAGCATGGAATGTTCTTCCATTTGTTAGTTTCCTCTTTTATTTCACTGAGCAGTGGTTTGTAGTTCTCCTTGAAGAGGTCCTTCACGTCCCTTGTAAGTTAGGTTCCTTTGTATTTTATTCTCTTTGAAGAAATTGTGAATGAGAGTTCACTCATGATTTGTCTCTCTGTTTGTCGTTATTGGTGTATAAGAATGCTTGTGATTTTTGTACATTGATTTTGTATCCTGAGACTTTGCTGAAGTTGCTATCAGCTGAAGGAGATTTTGGGCTGAGATGATGGGGTTTTCTAGATACAAAATCATGTCATCTGCAAACAGGGACAATTTGAATTCCTTTTTTCCTAATTGAATGCCTTTTATTTCCTTGTCCTGCCTGCTTGCCCTGGCCAGACTTCCAACACTATGTTGAACAGGAGTGGTGAGAGAGGACATCCCTGTCTTGTGCCAGTTTTCAAAGGGAAGGCTTCCAGTTTTTGCCCATTCAGTATGATATTGCTGTGAGTTTGTCATAGATAGCTCTTATTATTTTGAGATCCATCCCATCAATACCTAATTTATTGAGAGTTTTTAGCATGAAGCGATCTTGAATTTTGTCAAAGGCCTTTTCTGCATCTATTGAGATAATCATGTGGTTTTTGTCTTTGGTTCTGTTTATATGCTGGATTACGTTTTTTGATTTTCATATGTTGAACCAGCCTTACATCCCAGGGATGAAGCCCACTTGATCATGATGGATAAGCTTTTTGATGTGCTGCTGGATTCGGTTTGCCAGTATTTTATTGAGGATTTTTGCATCAATGCTCATCAAGGATATTGGTCTAAAATTCCCTTTTTTTGTTGTGTCTCTGCCAGGCTTTGGTGTTAGGATGATGCTGGTCTCATAAAATGAGTGAGGGAGGATTCCCTCTTTTTCTATTGATTGGAATAGTTTCAGAAGGAATGGTACCATGTCCTCCTTGTATGTCTGATAGAATTCAGCTATGAATCCATCTGGTCCTGGACTTTTTTTGGTTGGTAAGCCATTAATTATTACCTCAATTTCAGAGCCTGTTATTGGTCTATTAAAGATTCAACTTCTTCTTGGTTTAGTGTTGGGAGGGTGTATGTGTCGAGGAATTTATCCATTTCTTCTAGATTTTCTCGTGTATTTGCATAGAGGTGTTTATAGTATTCTCTGATGGTAGTTTGTATTTCTGTGGGATCAGTGGTGATATCCCCTTTATCATTTTTTGTTGCATCTATTTGATTCTTCTCTCTTTTATTCTTTATTAGTCTTGCTAGTGGTCTATCAGTTTTGTTGATCTTTTCAAAAACCAGCTCCTGGATTTATTGATTTTTGAAGGGTTTTTTTGTGTTTCTATTTCCTTCACTTCTGCTCTGATATTAGTGATTTCTTGCCTTTTGCCAGCTTTTGAATGTGTTTGCTCTTGCTTCTCTATTTCTTTTAATTGTGATGTTAGGGTGTCAATTTTAGATTTTTCCTACTTTCTCTTGTGGGCATTTAATGCTATAAATTTCTCTCTACACACTGCTTTGAATGTGTCCCAGAGATTCTGGTACGTTGTGTCTTTGTTCTCATTGGCTTCAAAGAACATCTTTATTTCTTCCTTCATTTTCTTATGTACCCAGTAGTCATTCAGGAGAAGGTTGTTCAGTTTCCATGTATTTGAGGGGTTTTGAGTGAGTTTCTTAATCCTGAATTCTAGTTTGATTGCACTGTTGTCTGAGAGAGAGTTTGTTATAATTTCTGTTCTTTTACATTGGCTGAGGAGTGCTTTACTTCCAGCTGTGCGGTCAATTTTGAAATAGGTGTGGTGTGGTTCTGAAAAGAATGTATCCTCTGTTGATTTGGGGTGGAGAGTTCTGTAGATGTCTATTAGGTCTGCTTCATGCAGAGCTGTGTTCAGTTCCTGGATATCCTTGTTAACTTTCTGTCTCATTGATCTGTCTAATGTTGACAGTGGGGTGTTAAAAATCTCCCATTGTTATTGTGTGGGAGACTAAGTCTCTTTGTAGGTCTCTAAGGACTTGCTTTATGAATCTGGGTGCTCCTGTATTGGGTGCATATATATTTAGGATAGTTAGCACTTCTTATTGAATTGATCCCTTTACCATTATGTAATGACCTTCTTTGTCTTTTTGATCTTTGTTGGTTTAAAATCTGTTTTATCAGAGACTAGGATTCCAATCCTTTTTTTATTTTCCATTTGCTTGATAGATCTTCCTCCATCCATTTATTTTGAGACTATATGTGTCTCTGCACATGAGATGGGTTTCCTGAATACAACACACTGATGGGTCTTGACTCTTTATCCAATTTGCCAGTCTGTGTCTTTTAATTGCAGCATTTAGCCCATTTACATTTAAGGTTAATATTGTTATGTGTGAATTTGATCCTCTCATTATGATATTAGCTGGTTATTTTGCTCATTAGTTGATGCAGTTTCTTCCTAGCATTGATGGTCTTTACAATTTGGCATGTTTTTGATGTGGCTGCTACTGGTTTTTCCTTTCCATGTTTAATGCTTCCTTCAGGAGCTCATGTAGGGCAGGCCTGGTGGTGACAAATTCTCTCAGCATTTGCTTGTCTGTAAAGGATTTTATTTCTCCTTCACTTATGAAGCTTCATTTGGCTGGATATGAAATTCAGGGTTGAAAATTCTTTTCTTTAAGAATGTTGAATATTGGCCCCCATCTCTTCTGGCTTGTAGAATTTCTGCCCTGAGATCCACTGATGGTCTTATGGGCTTCCCTTTGTGGGTAATCCGACCTTTCTCTCTGGTTTCCCTGAACATTTTTTCCTTCATTTCGACTTTGGTGAATCTGACAATTATGTGTCTTGGAGTTGCTCTTCTCGAGGAGTATCTTTGTGACATTCTCTGTATTTCCTGAATCTGAATGTTGGTCTGCTTTGCTAGGTTGGGGAAGTTCTTGGATAATATCCTGCAGAGTGTTTTCCAACTTGTTTCCATTCTCCCTGTCATTTTCAGGTACACCAATCAGACTTAGATTTGGTCTTTTCACATAGTCCCATATTTCTTGGAGGCTTTTTTCTTTTCTTTTAATTCTTTTTTCTCTAAACTTCTCTCCTCCCTTCATTTCATTCATTTGATCTTCAATCACTGATACCCTTTCTTCCAGTTGATCGAATCAGCCATTGAATCTTGTGCATTTGTCACATAGTTCTCATGACATGGTTTCCAGCTCAATTAGTTCTTTAAGGACTTCTCTGCATTGGTTATTTTAGTTGCCATTCATCTAATCTTATTTCAAGTTTTAACTTCTTTGCAATTGGTTTGAACTTCCTCCTTTAGCTCAGAGAAGTTTGAAAGTCTGAAGCCTTCTTCTCTCAGGGAAATCCCTTTCATAGCCAAGCAAAGCTGTGAGAGATGGCACCTAGAAAATCAGGTCACTCCCACCCTAATATTGTGCTTTTCCAATGGTCTTAGCAAATGACACACCAGGAGATTATATCCCATGCCTCTCTGGGAGGATCCCACACCCACAGAGCCTTGCTCTTTGCTAGCACAGCAGTCTGACATCAAACTGCAAGGTGGCGGTGAGGCTGGGGAAGTGGTGCCTGCCATTGCTGAGGCTTGAGTAGGTAAACAAAGTGACCATAAATCTCGAACTGGATGGAGCCAACTGAAGCTCAAGGAGGCCTTCCTGCCTCTGTAGACTTCACCACTGCTTTGTGATGTGTACATGCATCTCCTAGAGTTAAACTTTTCTTTGCATTCAGCAGCTTGGTATCACTGTTTTTGCTGTATCTGCAAAGGGAAATTTCGGAGTGCACTCAAGCCTTTCATGAAACAGGAAATATCTTCAGATAAAAAGTAAAAAGATGCTTTTTGAGAAATTGCTTTGTGATGTATGCATTCATCTCACAGAGTTAAAACTTTCTTTGGAGGCAGCAGTTTGGAAACACTGTTTTTGTCCATTCGGTGAATGGACATTTTGGAACTCTTGAAGGCAATAGAGAAAGAGCAAATATCCCAGGATAAAAAATAGAAGGAAGCTATCTGAGAAACTGCTTTGTGATGGGTACATTTGTCTCCCAGAGTTAAAACGTTGTTTTCATTCAGCAGTTTGGAATCAGTGTTTTTGCAGTATCTGAGAAGGGAAATGTGGGAGTGTATTGAGGCCTTTGATTTATAGGAAATATCTCCAGATAAAAACTAGAAAGAAACTTTCTGAGAAACTGCTTTGTGATGTGTGCATTCATCTCCCAGAGTTAAAACTTTCTTTGGTTTCAGCAGTTTGGAAACAGTGTTTTTGTCCATTCTGCAAATGGACATTTTAGAACTCTTCGAGGCCAATGGTGAAAAGGCAAATATCCCAGGATAAACACTGGAAGGAAGCTATCTGATAAACTGCTTTGTGTTGTGTGCATTCATCTCCTAGAGTTAAACTTTTCTTTTCATTCAGCAGTTTGGAATCACAGTTTTTTTCACTTTCTGTGAAGGGAAATTTGGGAGTGCATTGAGACCTTTAATGAAATGAGAAATATCTCCAGATAAAAACTACAAAGAAGCTTTCTGAGAAACTGCTTTGTGATGTGTGCATGCATCTCACCAAGGTAAACTTTTCTTTGTTCTCTGCAGTTTGGAAACACTGTCTTTGCCCACTTAATGAATTGACTAATTGAGCTCACTGAAGCCTATGAGGATAAAGTGAATATCCCAGGATAAATACAATAAGGAAGCTATCTGAGAAACCGCATTGTGATGTATGCATTCATCTTGCAGAGTTAAACTTTGTTTTCATTCAGCAGTTTGGAAACACTGTTTTGGAAGAATCTGTGAAGGTGTATTTGGGAATGCATTGAGGCCTATGGTGAAAAAGGAAATATCCTTAGATAAAAATTAGAAAGAAGCTTTCTGAGAAACTGTTTTGTGATGTGTGCATTCATCTCACAGAGTTAAACGTTTTTTTTAGATTCCGCAGTTTGGAAACCGTCCTTTTCTCCATTCTGCAAATGGACATTTGGGAGCTCATTGAGGTCAGTGGTGAAAATGGGAATACCCCAGGATAAAAAATTAGGATGAAGCTATGTGAGAAACCACTTTGTGATGTGTGCATTCATCTCACAGAGTTAAAACTTTGTTTTCATTCAGCAGTTTGGAAACACTGTTTTGGAAGAATCTGTGAAGGTGTATTTGGGAATGCATTGAGGCCTATGGTGAAAAAGGAAATACCCTTAGATAAAAATTAGAAAGAAGCTTTCTGAGAAACTGTTTTGTGATGTGTGCATTCATCTCAGAGAGTTAAACGTTTTTTTAGATTCCGCAGTTTGGAAACAGTCCTTTTCTCCATTCTGCAAATGGACATTTGGGAGCTCATTGTGGTCAATGGTGAAAATGGGAATATCCCAGGATAAAAAATTAGGATGAAGCTATGTGAGAAACCACTTTGTGATGTGTGCATTCATCTCACAGAGTTAAAACTTTCTTTTCATTCAGCAGTTTGGAAACACTGTTTTGGTTGAATCTGCAAAGGGATATTTGGGAGTGCACTGAGGCATTTGATGAAATAGGAAATATGTTCAGATAAAAACTAGAAGGAAACTTCCTGAGAAACTGCTTTGTGATGTGTGCATTCGTCTCATAGAGCTTTACATTTGTTTTGATTCAGCAGTTTGGAAAAAGTATTTTGGTAGAATCTACAAAGGGATATTGGGAGGGCATTGAGGACTGTGGTGAAAAAAGGAAATATCTTCAGATAAAAACTAGAAGGAAGCTTTCTGAGAAATTTCTTTGTGATGTGTGCATTCATCTCACAGAGTCAAATCTTTCTTTGAATGCAGCTGTTTGGAAACTGATTTTTCCATTCTGTGAATGGACTTTTGGGAACTCATTGAGAGCAATGGCAAAAAAAGGAATATCCCAGAATAAAAACTAGAAGGAAGCTGTCTGTATAATCACTTTGTGATGTATGCATTCATTTCACAGAGTTAAACCTTTCTTTTCATTCAGCAGTTTGGAAACACTTTTTGGCAGAATCTGTGAAGGGATATTTGGGAGTGCTTTGAGGACTATGGTGAAAAAAGAAATGTCTTCAGATAAAAACTGGAAAGAAGCTTTTGAGAAATTGTTCTGGAAATGCCCATTCATCTCACAGAGATAAACTTTTCTTTGGATTCAACAGTTTGGAAATACTGTTTTGTCCATTCTGCGAATGCATATTTGTGAGCTCATTGAGGGCAATGTCAAAAAAGGGAATATCCCAGGATAAAAACTAGAAGGAAGCTATCTGAGGAACCACTTTGTGATGTGTGCATTCATCTCACAGAGTTAAAACTTTCTTTGGATTCAGCAGTTTAGAAACACTGTTTTGGTAAAATCTGTGAAGGTATATTTTGCAGCACATTGAGTCCTATGGTGAAAAAAGACATATCTTTAAATAAAAACTGGAAATAAGCCTTCTGGGAAACTGCTTTATGATGTCTGTGTTCATCTCAGGGAGTTAAAACTTTCTTTGGATTCAGCAGTTTGAAAACACTGTTTTCGTCCATTCTGCTAAAGGACATTTGAGATCTATTGAGGCCAATGTTGAAAAAGTGAATAAACCAGGGTAAATACTAAATGGAAGCTATCTGAGAATCCGTGCTGTAATGTGTGCAATCTCACAGAGTTAAAATTTTCCTTTCATTCATCATTTGGGAAACACTGTTTTGGTTAATTCTGTGAAGAGGTATTTGGGAGCACATTGAAGCCAATGGTGAAAAACGAAATATATTCAGATAAAAACTAGTAAGAAGGTTTCTGAGAAACTTCTTTGTGATAAGTACATTCATCTCACAGAGTTAAACATTTCTTCGGATTCAGCAGTTTGGAAACACTGTTTTTGTCCATTTTGTGAATGGACATTTGGGAGCTCATTGAGGCCAATGGTGAAAAAGGGAATATCCCTGGATAAAAACTGGAAAGAAGCTATCTGAGAAAGTACTTAGTGATGTGTGCATTCATCTCACAAAGTTAAACCTTTCTTTTCATTCGGCAGTTTGGAAACACTATTTTGGTAGCATCTGCAAAGGGATATTTCAGAGCACTTTGAGGCCTACTGTGAAAAAGAAAATATCTTCAGACAAAAACTAGAAAGAAGCTTTCTGAGAAGCTGCTTCTTGATGTGCATGTTCATCTACAGAGTTAAGCCATTCTTTTTATTAAGCAGTTTTGAAACACTGTTTTTGTCATTCTGCAAATGGACTCTTTGAGTCCAATGGTGAAAAAGCAAATATCCCAGGATAATTACTAGAAGGAATCTATTTGAGAGACCGTGTTGTGTTGTGGTCATTCATCTCACAGAGTTAAACCATTCTTTTCATTCAGCAGTTGGCAAACACTGTTTTGGTAGAACCTGTGAAGGGATATTTGGTAGTGCATTGAGGCCTATGGTGAAAAAGGAACTATCTTCATATAATAACTAGAAAGAAGCTTTCTGAGAAACTGCTTGGTGATGTGTGCATTCATCTCACAGAGTTAAAACTTTATTTGGTTTCATTTGTTTGGAAAGACTGTTTTTGTCGACTCTGTGAATCGACATTTAGTAACTCATTGAGACCAATGGTGAAAAAGTGAATATCCCAGGAAAAAGACAAGAAGGAAGCTATCTGACAAAATGCTTTGTGATGTGTGCATTCATCTCGCAGAGCTAAAACTTTCATTTCATTCAGCAGTTTGCAGACACTGTTTTGGTAGAATATGTGAAGGGATATTTCAGAGCACATTGAGGCCTATTTTGGAAAAGGAAATATCTTCAGATAAAAACTAGAAAGAACCTGAGAAACTGCTTTGTGATGTGTGCATTCATCTCATGGAGTTAAATATTTCTTCAGATTCAGCAATTTGGAAACACTGTTTTTGTCCATTCAGTGAATGGACATTTTGAAACTCCCTGAAGCCAATAGAGAAAGAGCAAATATCCCAGGATAAAAACTAGAAGAAAGCTATCTGAGAAACTGCTCTGTGATGGGTGCATTCGTCTCCTAGAGTTAAAGTGTTGTTTTCATTCAGCAGTTTGGAGTCACTGATTTTGCAGTATCCACGAAGGGAGATTTGGGAATCAACTCAGGCCTTTGATGAAATAGGAAATATCTTCAGTTAAAAACTAGAAAGAACCTTTCTGAGAAACTGCTTTGTGATTGTGCATTTATCTCAAAGAGTTAAGCCTATCTTTGGATGCAGCAGTTTGGAAAAACTGTTTTTGTCCATTCTGTAAATGGGCATTTTGGAACTCCTTGAAGCCAATAGAGAAATGGCAAATAGCCCAGGATAAAAACTAGAAGGAAGCTATCTGAGAAATCACTTTGTGACTGGTGTATTTGTGTCCTAGAGTTAAAACACTGTTTTCATTCAGCCGTTTGGAATCACTATTTTTGCAGTCTCTGTGAAAGGAAATTTTGGAGCATATTGAGGCCCTTGATTAAATAGGAAATATCTCCAGATAAAAACTAGAAAGAAGCTTTCTGAAGAACTGATTTGTGATGTGTGCTTTCATCTCACCAGGTTAAACTCTTCTTTTCATTTTCCACTTTGGAAAGAACGTTTTGGTAGAATCTATGAAGGAATATTTTTGAGTGCATTGAGGCCTATGGCGAAAAAGGAAATATCTTCAGATAAAAAATAGAAAGATGCTTTCTGAGAAAGTGCTTTGTGAAGTGTGCATTCATCACACAGAGTTAAACGTTTCTTGGGATTCAGCAGTTTGGAAACACTGTTTTTGTGAATTCTGCAAATGGACATTTGGGAGCTCATTGAGGCCAATGGTGAAAAAGGGAATATCCCAGGATAAAATATAGAAGAAAGCTATCTGAGAAAAAGGTTTGTGATGTGTGCATTCATCTCCTAGATGTAAATCCTTCTTTTCACTCAGCAATTTGGAAGCACTGTTTTTGCAATATCTTTGAAGGGAAATTTGGGAGCGTATTGAGTCCTTTGATGAAACAGGAAATATCTTCATATGAAAACTAGAGGGAAGCTTTCTGAGAGACTGCTTTATGATGTGTGCACTAATATCACAGAGTTAACCATTCCTCTGGATCCAGCAGTTTTGAAACACTGTTTTTGTCCATTCTGCAAATGGATATTTGGGAGCTCATTGATGCCAATGGCGAAAAGGCGAATATCCTGGGGTAAATACTAGAAGGGAGCTTTCTGATACAGTGCTGTGGTGTATGCATTCATCTTGCAGAGTTAAACATTTCTTTTCATTCAGCATTTTTGAAACACTGTTTAGGTGGAATCTGTGAAGGGATATTTGGGAGTGCTTGGAGGCCTATGGTGAAAGACAAAATATCTTCAGAGAAAAACTGGAAAGACGCTTTCTGAGAAACTGCTTTGTGATGTGGGCATTCAACTCACAGACTTAAACTTTTCTTTTGATTCAGCAGTTTGGAAGCACTGTTTTTGTCCATTTTGCAAATGAAAATTTTGGAGCTCATTGATGCCAATGGCAAAAAAGTGAATATCCCAGGGTAAATACTAGAAGGAAGCTATTTGAGAAACCATGCTGTGATGTGTGCATTCATCTGGCAGAGTTAAACTTTTCTTTTCATTCAGAAGTTTGGAAACACTATTTTGGTAGCCTCTACAAAGGGATATATTGGAGCACATTGAGGCCTTTAATGAAATAGGAAATATCTTCAGATAGCAAAGACTTGGAACCAAGTCAAATGTCCAACAATGATAGACTGGATTAAGAAAATGTGGTACGTATACATCATGGAATACTATGCAGCCATAAAAAATGATGAGTTCATGTCCTTTGTAGGAACATGGATGAAGCTAGAAACCATCATTCTCAGCAAACTATCACAAGGACAAAAAACCAAACACCGCATGTTCTCACTCATGGGTGGGAATTGAAGAATGAGAACACATGGCCACAGGAAGGGGAACATCATACACCGGGGCCAGTTGTGGGGTGGCAGGAGGGGGGAGGGATAGCATTAGGAGATATACCTAATGTTAAATGATGAGTTAATGGGTGCACCACACCAACATGGCACATGTATACATAAGTAACAAACCTGCTCGTTGTGCCCATGTACCCTAAAACTTGAAGTATAATTAAAAAACTGTTAAAAAACTATAAGAAAGATTTCTGAGAAGCAGCTTTCTGATGTGTGGATTCATCTCACAGAGTTAAAAGATTCTTTGGATTCTGCAGTTTGGAAACTCTGTTTTGTCCATTCTGCAAATGGATATTTGGGAGGTCATTGAGGCCAATGGTGAAGAAGCAAATACCCCAGGGGAAATACAAGAAGGAATCTATCTGAGAAGCCTCATTGTGATGTGTGCATTCACATCGAAAAGTTAAAATTTCCTTTCATTCAACAGTTTTGAAACACTGTTTTGATAGAATCTGCGAAGGAATATTTGAGAGCATATTGAGGCCTATGGTGAAAAAGGAAACATCTTCAGATAAAAACTAGAAAAAAGCTTTCTGAGCAACTGTTTTGTGACGTGTACTTTCATCTAACAGTTAAACGTTTCTTTGAATCCAGCAGGTGGAAACACTGTTTTTGTCCCTTCAGTGAATGGACATTTGGGAGCTTATTGAGGCCAATGACAAAAAAGGGATTACCCCAGGATATAAACTGGAATGAAGCTGTCTGAGAAACTGCTTTGTGATATGTGCATTCATCTCACAGAGCTAAACATTTGTTTTCATTCAGCAGTTTGGAAACACTGTTTTGTTTGAATCTGTGAAGGGATATTTGGAGTGCATTGAGGCGTTTGATGAAATAGGAAATGTCTTCAGATAAGAAATAAAAAGAAGCTTTCTTAGAAACTGTTTTGTGATGTGTGCATTCATCTCACAGAGTTAAAACTTCCCTTAGATTCAGCAGCTTCAAAACACTGTTTTTGTCTGTTCTGTGAATGGTCATTTGGAACTCATTGAGTGCAAAGGTGAAAAAGCGAAAATCCCAGGATAAATCCTAGAGGGAAGCGATCTGAGAAACCACGTTGTATTTTGCACATTCTTTCCATAGAGTTAACCCTTTATTTTCATTCAGCAGTATGGAATCACTGGTTTTGCAGTATCTGCAAAGGGAAATTTGGGAGCTTATTAAGCCCTTTGATGAAATAGGAAATATCTTTGGATAAAAAATAGAAGGAATGCTTTCTGAGAAACAGCTTTGTGATGTGTGCATTCATCCCATGGAATCCAAACAAGTTAAATGTTGTTTGGATTCAGCAGTTTGAAAACACTGTTTTTGCCTATTTTGCGAATGGACATTTGGGAGATCTTTGAGGCCAATGGTAAAAAAGTGGGTATCCCAGTATAAAAACAAGAAGGGAGCCATCTGAGAAACAGCTTTATGATATGTGCATTCATCTCCTAGATTTAAACATTTCTTTTCATTCAGCAGTTTTGAATCAATGGTTTTGCAGTAGCTGTGAAGGTAAATTTGGGAGCCATTGAAGTCTTTGATGAAATAGGAAATAACTTCAGATAAAAACTAGAAAGAAGCTTTCTGAGAAACTTCTTTGCCGTGTGTTCATTCATCTCACAGAGTTAAACATTTCTTTGGAGTCAACAGTTCAAAAACACTGTTTTTGTGTATTCTGCGAATGGACATTTGGGTACTCATTGAGGCCAATGGCAAAAAAAGAGAATACTAGAAGCAAGCCATCAGAGAAAACACTTTGTGACGTGTGCATTCATCTTGCAGAGTTAAACTTTTCTTTTCATTCAGCAGTTTGCAAACACTGTTTTTGTCCATTCTGCAAATGGACATTTGGGAGCTCACTGAGGCCAGTGGAGAAAAAGGGAATATCCCAGTATAAAAACTAGAAGGAAGCTATCTGAGAAACCACTTTGTGATGTGTGCATTCATCTTGCAGAGCTAAAAGTTATTTTTGTTAAGCGGTTTGGAAACACTGTTTTGGTAGAATCTGTGAAGGGTTATTTGGGAGTGCACTGAGGCCTATGGAGAAAAAGAAAATATCTTCAGATAAAATCTATTAAGCACCTTTCTGAGAAATTGCTTTTTGGTTTGTGCATTCATCTCACAGAGTTAAATCGTTCTTTGATTCAGTAGTGTGGAAACACTGTTTTTGTCTATTCTTTGAATTGACATTTGGGAGCTCATTGAGGCCAATGGTATAAAAGCTAATATCCCAAGATAAAAACTAGAAGAAAGCTATCTGAGAAACTGCTTTCTGATGCATGCATTCATCTCCTGGAGTTAAACCTTTTTTTTCTTTCAGCAGTTTGGAATCACTGTTTTTTCAGTATCTGCAAAAGGAAATTTGGGAGTGCATTGAGGCCTTTGATGAAATTGGAAATAAATACAGATAAAAACAGGAAAAAATCTTTCTGAGAAACAGCTTGTGATGTGCACATTCATGTCACAGAGTTAAGTGTTTCTTTGGATTCAGCAAGTGGAAACACTGTTATTGTCCCTTCTGAGAATGGACATTTGGGAGCTTATTGAGGCCAATGACGAAAAAGGGAATATCCCAAGTTAAAAACCATAACGAAGCTATCTGAGAAACTGATCTGTGATGTGTACATTCATCTCACAGAGCTAAAAATTTATTTTCATTCAGCAGTTTGGAAATACTGTTTTAGTGGAATCTGCAAAGGAATATTTGGGAGCGCATTGTGGCCTATGGTGAAAAGGAAATATCTTCAGATAAAAACTAGAAAGAAGCTTTCTGAGAAAAGGCTTTGTGGTGTGTGCATTCATCTCACAGTGTTAAACTTTTCTTTGGATTCAGCAGTCTGGAAACACAGTTTTTGTTCATGCTTCAAATGGACATTTGGGAACTAATTGAAGGCAATGATGAAAAAGCAAATATCCCAGCATAAATACTAGAAGGAAGTGATCTCAGAAACAGCTTTGTGATGTGTGCATTCATCTGGCAGAGCTAAACCTTTCTTTTCTTTCCACAGTTTGGAAACACTGTTTTTGTAGAACCTGTAAATGGATATTTGGGAACTCATTGAGGCCAATGGTGAAAAAGGAAATATCTTCAGCTAAAAATTAGAAAGAAGCTTTTTGATACACTTCTTTGTGATGTGTGCATTCATCTCAGAGAGTTAAACGTTTCTTTGGATTAAGCAGTTTGGAAACACTGTTTTTGGCCATTCTGCTAGTGTCCATTTGGGCACTCATTGAGACCAGTGGGAAAAAAAGGAATATCCCAGTATAAAAACTAGAAGGAAGCTATCTGAGAAGCCGCCTCTGATGTGTACATACATCTCTAAGAGTTAAACTTTTCTTTGCATTCAGCAGTTTGGAAACACTGTTTTGGTAGAATCTGCAAATCGATATTTGGGAGCACATTGTGGCCTATGGTGAAAAGGAAATATCTTCAGGTAAAATCTAGAAAGTAGCTTTCTGAAAAAATGCTATGTGATGTGTCCATTCATCTCATAGATTTAAACATTCTTTAGATTCATTAGTTTGGACACACTGTTTTCCTCCATTCTGTGGATGGACATTTGCAACCTTTTTGAGGCCAATGGCAAAAAAGTGAATATCCCGGGATAAATACTAGAAAGAAGCTATCTGAGAAACCACTTTGTGATATGTACATTCATGTCACAGAGTTAAAACTTTCTTTTCATTCAGGAGTTTGGAAACACGGTTTTTGTAGAATCTGTGAATGGATGTTTGCAAGCTAATTGAGGCCTTTAATGAAAAGAAAACAGCTTCAAATAAAAACTAGAAAGAAGTTTTCTGAAACTGCATTGTGATGCATTCCTTCATCTCACAGAGTTAAACCTTCCTTTGAATTCAACAGTTTGGAAACACTGTTTTTGTCCACTATGCAAACAGACACTTCAGAGTTCATAGAGACCAATGGTGAAAAAGCGAATATCCCAGGATAAAAACTAGAAGGAAGTGACCTGAGAAACCACTTTGTGATGTGAGCATTCATCTAGCAGAGTTAAAACTTTCTTTTCTTTCAGCAGTTTGGAAACACTGCTTCTGTAGGACTTGTGAAGGGATATATGGGAATGCTTTGGCCTGTGGTGAAAAAGGGAATATCTTCAGATAAAAACTAGAAAGTAGATTCAGAGAAACTGATTTGTTATTTGTCCATTCATCTCACAGAGTTAAACATTTCTTTGGATTCAGCAGTTTGGAAACATTGTTTTTGTCCATTCCGCGAATGTGCATTTTGGTGCTCATTGAGTCCAAAGCTAAAAAGCGAATATCCCAGATTAAAAACTAGAAGGAAGCTATCAGAGAAACTGCTTGTGATATATGCATTCATTTGCAGACTTAAACCTTTCCTCCCATTCAGCAATTTGGAAAAACTGTTTTGGTAGAATCCGCAAATGAATATTAAGGAGCATATTGTGGCCTATGGTGACAAAAGAAATATCTCCAGGTAAAAACTAGAAAGAAACTTTCCAAAAAACTGCCAAGTGATGTGTACATTCATCTCACAGATTTAAACCTTTATTTGAATTCAATAGTTTGGACACACCATTTTTGTCCATTCTATGAATGGACATTTGGGACCCCTTTGAGGCCCATGGCAAAAAAGCGAATATCCCAGGATAAAAACTAGGAGGAAGCTATCTAAGACTGGTCTGTGATGTGTGCATTTTTCTCAGAGACTTAAAAATTTCTTTTCATCCAGCAGTTTGGAAAGACTGTTTTAGTAGAATCTGCAAAGAGATATTTGGGAGCACATTGAGGCCTATGGTAAAAAAGGAAAAAACTTCAGATAAAACTAGAAAGAAGCTTTCAGAGAAATTGCTTTGTGATGTGTGCCTTCATTTCACAGAGTTAAACATTTATTTGAATTCAGCAGTTTGGAAACACTGTTTTTGTCCATTCTGCACATGGACATTTTGGAGTTCATAGAGGCCAAAGGCAAAAAAGCAAATAACCCAGGATAAAAACCAGAAGGAAGCAATCTGAGAAACTGCTGTATGACGTGTGTTTTCATATCCTAAAGTTAAACCTTTCTTTACATTCAGCAGTTAGGAAACACTGTTTTTGCAGGATCAGCAAAGGGAAATTCGGGAACACATTCAGGCCTTTGATAAAATAGGAAATGTCTTCAGATAAAAACTAAAAAGTAGTTTGAGAGAAAGTGCTTTGTGATATGTGCATTCTTCTCAGAGAGGTAAACATTTCTTTGGATTCAGAAGTTTGGAAACACTGTTTTTGTCCATTCTGTGAATAGACATTAGTGAGCTCATTGAGGCCAAAGGCAAAAAAGGGATATCCCAGGATAAAAACTAGAAGGAAGCTATCTCAGAAACCACTTTGTGATGTGTGCAATCATCTCAGTGATGTGTGCATTCATCTCAGAAACCTTTATTTTCATTCAGCAGTGTGGAAACACTGTTTTGGTAGAATCTGCGATGGCATATTTGGGAGCCCATTGAGTCCTATGGTGAAAAAGGAAATATCTCAAATAAAAACTAGACAGAAACTTTCTGAGAAAGCATTTTGGAAACACTGTTTTGGTGGAATCTGTGAAGGGATATTTTGGAGGGCATTGAGGCCCATGGAGAAAAAGGAAATATCTTCATATAAAAATTAGAAAGAAGCTGTCTGAGAAACTGCTTTGTGATATGTGCATTCATCTCACAGAGTCAAGCATTTCTTGTGAATCAGCGGTTTGGAAACTCTGTTTTTGTCCATTCTGCAAATGGACATTTGGAAACTCATTGAGGCCAAAGGAGAAAAAGTGAATATCCCAGGATAAAAACTAGAAAGAAGTTGTCTGAGAATATGCTTTTTGATTTCTGCATTCAACTCCTAGAGGTAAACCTTTCTTTTAATTCAGCAGTGTCAAATCACTGTATTTGCAGTATCTGCAAAGGGCAATTTTTGAGCACTTTGAGGCCTTTAGTGAACTAGGAAATATCTTCAGATAAAAACTAGAAAGAAGATTTCTGAGAAACCGCTTTGTGATGTGTGCATTCATCTCCTAGAGTTCAACCACTCTTTTCATTCAGCAGTTTGGAAACACTATTTTTGTAGAATCTGCAAAGGAATATTTTGAAATTCATTGAGGTCAAAGGTGAAAAGGTGACTATCCCAGGATAAAAATTAGAAAGAAGCTATCTGAGAAACTGCTTTGTGATGTGTGCATTCATCTCACAGACCTAAACCTTTCTTTTAATTCAACAGTTTGGAAACACTGCTGTGGTAGAATCTGTGAATGGATATTTGGGAGTGCATTGAGGCCTATGGTAAAAAAAGAAATGTTTTCAAATAAAAACTAGAAAGAAACTTTCTGAGAAACTGCTTTGTGATGTGTGCATTCATCTTACAGAGTTATACCATTCTTTGGATTCATCTGTTTGGCAAAGCTGTTTTTGTCCATTCTGCGAATGGATGTTTGAGAACTCTTTGAGGCCAATGGTGAAAAAGCGAATATCCCAGGATAAACACTAGAAGGAAGCTATGTGAGAAACTGCTTTTTGATGTGTGCATTCATCTCATGAAGTTAAACCTTTCTTTTCATTGAGCAGTTTGGAAACACTATTTTGGTAGAATCTGCAAACGGATATTTGGGAGCACATTGAGACCTGTCTTGAAAAAGGAAATATCTTCAGATAAAAACTAGAAATAAGCTGTCTCAGAAACTGCTTTGTGATGTGTGCATTCATCTCACTGAGTTAAATGTTATTTGTGATTCAGTGGTTTGAAAACACTGTTTTTGTCCATTCTGCAAATGGATATTTGGGAACTCATTGAAGCCAATGATGAAACAGTGAGTATCCCAGGATAAACACTAGAAAGAAGGTATCTGATAATATGCTTTTTGATATGTGCATTCATTTCCTAGAGTTAAAACTTTATTTTCATTCAGTAGTGTGGTATCACTGCTTTTGCAGTATCTGCAAAGGGAAATTTGGGAGCACTTTCAGGCCTTTGATGAAATAGGAAATATCTTCAGATAAAAAGTAGAAAGAAGCTTTCTGAGAAACTGCTTTGTGATGTGTGCATTCATATCACAGAGTTAAACGTTTCTTTGGAATCAACAGTTTGGAAACACTGTTTTTGTTCATCCTGTGAATGGACAATTGGGAGCTCATTGAGGCCAATGGTGAAAAAGTGAATATCCTAGGATAATTACTAGAAGGATGCTATCTGAGAAACCGTGTTGTGATGTGTGCATTCATCTTGCAGAGTTAAACTTTTCTTTTCATTCAGCCATTTGGAATCACTTGGTAGAATCTGAAAAGGGATATTTGGAAGAGCATTGAGCACTGTGTTGAAAAAGGAAATATCTTCAAATAAAAACTACAAAGATGTTTTCTGAGAAACTGCTTTGTGATGTGAGCATTCATCTCACAGAGTTAAAACTTTCTTTAGATTCATCTGTTCAGAAACACTGTTTTTGTCCATTCTGTGAATGGCCATTTGGGAACTCATTAAGGAAATGGTGAAAAAGGGAGTATCTCAGGATGAAAACTAGAAGGAAGTTATCTTAGAAACCACTTTGTGATGTGTGCATTAATCTCCTAGAGTTAAAACTTTTTTTCATTCAGCAGGTTGGAAACACAGTTTTGTTACAGTCTGCAAAGGGAAATTTGGGAGTGCATCGAGGCCTTTGATGAAACAGGAAATATCTTCAGATAAAAACTAGAAAGAAACTTTCTGAGAAACTGCTTTGTGATATGTGCATTCATCTCACAGATTTAAATGTTTCTTTGGATTCAGCAGTTTGGGAAAGCTGTTTTTGTCCATTCTGCAAATTGACATTTGGGAGCTCATTGAGGCCAATGGCAAAAAAGCAAATATCCCAGGGTAAAAACTAGAAGGATGCTATCTGAGAAAGCACTTTTTGATGTGTGCATTCATCTCACACAGCTAAAACTTTCTTTTCATTCAGCTGTTTGGAAACACTGTTTTGGTAGAATCTATGAAGAAATATTTGGGAGCACAAGGAGGCCTATGGTGAAAAAGGAAATATCTTCAGAACAAAACTAAAAAGACTCTTTCTGAGAAAATACTTTGTGATATGTGTATTCGTCTCACAGAGTAAACATTTCTTTTGCTTTAGCAGTTTGGAAACACTGTTTTAGTCCACTCTGCAAATGGACATATGGGAACTCTTTGAGTCCATGGTGAAAATTGAATATCCCTGGATAAAAACTAGAATTAAATTATATGAGAAACCACTGTGTGATGTGTGCATTCATCTCCTAGAGTTAAAGATTTCTTTTAATTCAGCAGTTTGAAAACACTGATGTGTTATAATATGCAAAGGGATATTTGGGAGCGCATTGGGTCATATGGTGAAAAAGGAAACATCTTCAGATAAAAACTAGAAAGAAGATTTCTGAGAAACTGCTTGGTGATGTGTGCATTCATCTCACAGAGTTAAACCTTTGTTTTGATTCAGTAGTTTGGAAACACTGTTTTTGTCCATTCTGCAAATGGACATTTGGAAACTTATTGAGGCTAATGGCAAAAAAGTGAATATCCCAGGATAAAAACTAGAAGGAAGCTATCTGAGAAACTGCTTGTGATGTTTGCATTCATCTCCCATAGTTAAACCATTATTTTCATTCAGCAGTTTGGAACCACTTTTTTACAGTATCTGCAAAGGGAAATTTTGTAGCACATTGAGGCCTTTGATGATAAAGGAAATATCTTCACAGAAAAACTAGAAAGAATTTTTCTGAGAAACTGCTTTGTAATGTCTGCATTTATCTCATGGACTTTAATATTTCTTTGTATTCAGTCATTTGGAAACTTTTTTTTTCCATTTTATGAATGGACATTTGGGAACTCACTGAAGCTAATGGAGAAAAAGTGAATATCCCAGGATGAAAACTGGAAGTAAGCTATCTGAGAAACTGATTTTTGATGTGTGCATTCATCACCAAGAGTTCAACATCTCTTTTCATTCAGCAGTTTGGAATCACTGTTTTTGCAATATCTGTGAATGGATATTTGGGAGTGCAATGAGGCCTTTGATGAATAGGAAATGTCTTCAGATAAAACTAGAAAGATGCTTTCTCAGAAACTGCTTTGTGATGCATGAATTTATCTCACAGACTTAACATTTCTTTGGATTCAGCAGTTTCAACCTACTGTTTTTGTCCATTCTGTGAGTGGACATTTCGGAACTCATTGAAGCCTTTGGTGAAAAAGTGAATATCCCGGGATAAAAAGTAGAAAGAATCTATCTGAGAACCTGCTTTGTGATGCTTGTATTCATCTCTTTGGGTTTAAAACTTTCTTTTCATTTAGCAGTTTGGGATCACTGGTTTTGAAGTATCTGCAAAGGGAAATTTTGGAGCACATTGAGGACTTATATGAAAAAGGACATATCTCCAATAGAAATAAGAAAGAATATTTCTGAGAAACTGCTTTGTGATGTGTGCATTCATCTCACAAACTTAAACACTTCTTTAGATTCAGCAGTCTGCTAACACTGTTTTTGTGCATTCTGTGAATGGACATTTGGGAGCTCATTGAGACCAATGGTGAAAAAGGAAATAACCTAGGATAAAAACTAGAAGGAAGCTATCTGAGAAATGCTTTGAGATGTGTGCCTTCATCTCACAGAGTTAAACCTTTCTTTTCATTCAACAGTTTGGAAACACTGTTTTGGTAGAATCTACAAAGGGATATTAGAGAGTGCATGTAGACCAATGGTGAAAAAGGAAATAGCTTAAGATAAAAATTAGAAAGAAGGTTTCTGAGAAACTGCTAAGTGATGTGTTCATTCATCTCACAGAGTTAAACTTTTATTTGGGTTCAGCAGCTTGGAAACACTGCTTTTGTCCATTCTGTGAATGGACATTTAGGAGTTCATTGAGGCCAATGGCGAAAAAGTGAATATCACAGGATAAATAGCAGAAAGAAGCTATCTGAGAAACTGCATTGTGATGTCTGCATTCATCTCCTTGATTTAAACACTTCTTGTCATTCACCAGTGTGGAATCAGTTTTTCCAGTATGCATGAGGGAAATTTGGGAGTGCATTGAGGCCTTTGATGAAATAGGAAATATCTTCAGATAAAAAATAGAAAGAACATTCCTGAGAAACTGCTTTGTGATGTTTGCATTCATCTCACAGACTTAAGCATTTCTTTGTATTTAGCAGTTTGGAAACACTGTTTTTGTGCATTCTGCAAATGGACATTTGGGAGCTCATTGAGGCCAGTGGTGAAAAAGGGAATACCCTGAAATAAAAACTAGAAGAGGCTGTGTGAGAAACACTTTGGGATGTGTGCCTTCATCTTTCAGTCTTAAAACTTTCTTTTCATTCAACAGTTTGGAAACAGTGTTTTGGTAGAATCTACAAAGGGATATTAGGGAGTGCATTTAGGCCAATGGTAAAAAATGAAATAGCTTCAGATAAAAATTATAAAGAAGATTTCTGAGAAGCTGCTATGTGATGTATGCATGCATCTTGCAGAGTTAAGCCTTTCTTTGGATTCAGCAGTTTGGAAACACTGTTTTTGTCCATTCAGCAAGTGGACATTTGGGAACTCATTGAGGCCAATAGCAAAAAAGTGAATATCCCCGGATAAAAACTAGAAAGAAGCTATCTGAGGAAGCACTTTGTGATATGTGCATTCAACTCCTAGAGTTAAACCTTTCTTTTCATTCAGCAGTTTGTATACACAGTTTTGGTAGAATCTGTGAAGGGATATTTGGGAGCACTTTGAGGCCTATGGTGAAAAAGGAAATATCTTCTGAAAAATGAGAAAGAAGCTTTCTGAGAAACTACTTTGTGATGTGTGCATTCATCTCAGAGTTAAAAGTCTCTTTGGATTCAGCAGTTTGGAAACACTGCTTTTGTCCCTTCTGTGAATGGATATTTAGGAGCTCATTGAGGCCAAAGCAAAAAAGCAAATATCCCAGGTAAATACTAGAAGGAAGATTTGTGAGAAACTGTATTGTGATGTGTGCATTCATCTTGCAAAGTTAAACTTTTCTTTCATTCAGCAGTTTGGAGACACTGTTTTGGTAGAATCTGCAAAAGGATATTTAGGATCGCTTTGAGGCTTATGGTGAAAAAGGAAATATCTTCAGATAAAAACTAGAAAGAAACTTTCTGAGAAACTGCTGTGTTGTGTGAATTCACCTCACAGAGTTAACCTTTCTTTGGATTCAGCAGTTTGGACACACTCTTTTTGTCCATTCTGCAAATGCACATTTGGGAACTCATTGAGGCTGATGCAAAGCAGCAAATATCCCAGGATGAAAATTAGAAGGATGCTATCTGAGGAACTGCTTTCTGATATGTGCACTCATTTCCTAGATTTAAACTTTTCTTTTCATTCAGCAGTTTGGAAACACTCTTTTGGTAGAATCTTTGACGGTATATTTGAGAGCACATTGAGGCATCTGGTGAAAAAAGAAATATCTTTGGATAAAAACTGTAAAGAATCTTTCTGAGAAACTGCTTTTTGAAGTTTGCATTCATCTCACAGAGTTAAAACTTTCTTTTCATTCAACAGTTTGGAAACACTGTTTTTGTCCATTATGTGAATGGATATTTGTGATCTCATTGCGACTGATGGTGAAAAAGCAAAATTCCCAGGATAAATAATAGAGCAAAGCCATCTGAGAAACCACTTTTTTGATTTCTGCATTCATCTCACTGAGTTAAACCTTTCTTTCGATTTAGCAGTTGGTGAAAACAGTTTTTATCTATTCTGAAAATGGATATTTGGGAGCTCATTGAGGCCAATGGCAAAAAGGAAAGATCTCAGGATAAAAATTAGAAGGAAGGTATCTGAGAAACTGCTTTGTTATGTGTGCATTCATCTCGTAGAGTTAAACCTTTTTTATCATTCAGCAGTTTGGAAACACTGTTTTGCTCAAATCTGTGAAGAGATAGTTGGGAGCTCATTGAGGCCTATGATTAAAAAGGAAATATCTTCGGAAAAAATCTAGAAAGAAGCTTTCTGAGAAACTGCTTTCTGATGTGTGCATTCATCTCACAAAGTTAAATTTTTCTTTGAATTCATCTGTTTGGAAACACTGTTTTTGTTCATTCTGCAAATGTACATTTGGAAACTCATTGAGGCCAATGGCAAAAAAGTGAGTATCTCAGGAAAAAAATTAGGAGGAACCTATCTGAGAAACCACTTTGTGATACATGCATTCATCTCTAAGAGCTACACCTTTCTTTTCATTCAGCATTTTGGAATCACTGTTTTTGCAGTATTGTGAAGGGAAAGTTGGGAGGTCAATGAGGCCTTTGATGAAGTGGGAAATATCTTCAGACAAAAACGAAAAAGAAGCTTTCTGAGAAACTGCTTTGTGAAGTGTGCATTCATCTCACAGAGTAAAAGTTTCTTTGTATTCAGCAGTTTGGAAACACTGTTTTTGTCCATTCTGTGAACGGATATTTGGGAGCTCATTGAGGCCAATGGGGAAAAAGTGAATATCCCAGGATAAATACTCGAAGGAAGTGGTCTGAGAAGCCACACTGTGATGTGTGCATTCATCTTGCAGACTTAAACTCTTCTTTTCAATCAGCCATTTGGAAACACTGTTTTTGTAGAATCTGTGATGGGATACCTGGGAGCACATTGAGGCCTATGGTGAAATAGGAAATATCTTCAGATAAATACTATAAAGAAGCTTTCAGAGAAGCTGATTTGTGATGTGTGCATTCGTCCCACAGAGTAAAAACTTAGTTTGTATTCACCTTTTTGGAAATACCGCTTTTGCCCATTCTGCGGATGGACATTTGGGAACTAATTGAGGCCATTGGTGAAAAAGTGAATATCCCTGGATAAAAATAGAAGGAAACTCTCTGAGAAACCGCTTTGTGATGTGTGCATTCATCTCCTCAGCTGAAACCATTCTTGTCATTCAGCAGTTTGGAAACACTATTTTGGTAGAATCTGTGAAGGGATATTCAGGAGTGCATTGAGGCTTACAGTGAAAAAGTAAACGTCTTCAGATAAAAACTAGAAAGAGTCTTTCTGAGAAACTGCTTTGTGATGTGTGCATTCATCTCACAGAGTTAAACTTTTCTTTGGTTTCAGCAGTTTGGAAACACTGTTTTGTCCATTCTGTGAATGGACATTTGGTAACTCATTGAGGCCAATGGCAATCTATGGAATATCTGAGGATAAAAACTAGAAGGAAGCTGTCTGGGAAACCACTTTCTGATGTGTGCATTCATCTCTCAGATTTAAACCTTTGTTTTCATTCAGCAGTTTGGAAACACTCTTTTGGTACAATCTCGATAGGGGCATTTTGGAGCACAATGAGGCCTTTGATGAAATAGGAAATAACTTCAGACACAAATCTGGAGAGAAACTTTCTGAAAAACTGCTTTGTGATATGTGCATTCATCTCACAGACTTAAACATTACTTTGGATTCAGCAGTTTGGAAACACTGTTTTTATCAATTCTGTGAATGGACATTTGGGAGCTCATTGAGGCCAATGGTGAAAGAGTGAACATCCGAGGAAGAATACTAGAAGGAAGCTATCTGAGAAACCACATTGTGATGTAAGCATTCATCTCAGAGAGTTAAACTTTTCATTCAGCAGTTTGGAAACACTCTTTTGGTACAATCTGTGATTGGATATTTGGGAGCGCACTGAGTCCTAAGGTGAAAAAGGAAATAAATTCAGATAAAATCTAGAAAGAAGATTTCTGAGAAACTGCTTTGTCATATGTGCATTCAGCTTACAGAGTTTAGCAATTCTTTGGATTCACCAGTTTGTAAACACTGTTTTTGTCCATTCTGTGAATGGACATCTGGGAACTCTTTGAGGCCAATGGAGAAAAATTGAATATCCCAGGTAAAAACTAGAAGGAAGCTATTTGAGAAACTGTTTTGTGATGTGTGCATTCATCTCCTAAAGTTAAATTTTTCTTTTCATTCAGCAATTTGGAAACCCTGTTTTGGTAGAATCTGTGAAGTGATATTTCAGAGTGCATTGAGGCCTAGGGTGAAAAAGGAAATATTTTCAGATAAAAACTAGAAAGAATCTTTCTGAGAAACTGCTTCATGGTGTGTGCATTCGTCTCACAGAGTTAAACATTTCTTTGGTTTCAGCAGTTTGGAAACACTGTTTTGTCCATTCTGCGAATGAATATTTGGTCACTCATTGAGGCCAATGGTGAAAAAGAGAATATCCCAAGGTAAATACTAGAAGGAAACTGCTTTTTCATGTGTGCATTCAGCTCACAGAGGTTAGCAATTCTTTGGATTCACCAGTTTGTAAACGCTGTTTTTGTCCATTCTGCAAATGGACATCTGGGAACTCTTTGAGGCCAATGGTGAAAAATTGAATATCCCAGGTAAAAACTAGAAGGAAGCTATTCAAGAAACTGCTTTGTGATGTGTGCATTCATCTCCTAAAGTTAAACCTTTCTTTTCATTCAGCAATTTGGAAACCCTGTTTTGGTAGAATCTGCAAAGTGATATTTGGGACTGCATTGGGGCCTGTGGTGAAAAAGGAAATATTTTCAGATAAAAACCAGAAAGAATCTTTCTGAGAAACTTTCTGATGTGTGCATTCATCTCATAGAGTTTAACGTTTCTTTTGATTCAGCAGTTTGGAAACACTGCTTTTGTCCATTATATGAATGGAGATTTGGGAACTCTTTGAGGCCAATGGCAAAAAAGCTTATATCCCCAGACAAAAACTTGAAGAAAGCAACCTGATAAACCATTTCATGATGTGTGCATTTGTCTCATAGAGTTAAAACTTTCTTTTCATTCAGCAATTTGCAATCTCTGTGTTTGCAGTATCTGCAAAGGGATATTTGTGAGAGCATTGAGGCCTTTGATGAAATGGGAAATATTTTCATATAAAAACTAGAATGAATCTTTCTGAGAAACTGCTCTGTGATGTGTGCATTCATCTCACAGAGTTAAAGTTTTCTCTGGATTCAGCAGTTTGGAAAAACTGTTTTTGTCCATTTGCAAATGGACATTTCAGAGCTCATTGAGGCCAAGGGCAAAAAAGTGAATATACCAGAATAAATAGTAGAAAGAAGCGATCTGAGAAACCTCTTTGTGATATGTGCTTTCAACTCGCAGATGTAACTTTTCTTTTCATTCAATAGTTGGGAAACATTGTTTTGGTAGAATCAACGAAGGGATACTTGGGAGCACATTGAGGCCTATGGTGAAAAACAAAATATCTTCAGATAAAATAATGAAAGAAGCTTTCTGAGAAACTGCTTTGTGATGTATGAATTCATCTCCCAGAGATAAACCTTTCTTTGCATTTAATAGTTTGGAAATAGTGTTTTTGTTCTTTCTGTGAATAGACAATTGGGGACTCATTAAGGTCAATGGAGAAAAAGCAAATATCCCAGGATTTAAAATAGAAGGAAGCATTCTGAGAAACCACTCCATGATATGTGCATTCTTCTCCTTGAGTTAAACTTTTCTTTACATTCAGCAGCTTGGAATCACAGTTTTTGCAGTGTCTGTGAAGGGAAATTTGGGAATGCATTGAGGCCTTTGATGAAATAGGAAATATCTTCACAAAAAACTAGAAAGAAGCTTTCTGAGAAACTGCTTTTTGATGTGTGCATTCACCTCACAGACTTAAACATTTCTTTGGATTCAGCAATTTGGAAACATTGTTTTTGTCCATTCTGCAGATGGACATTTGGATACTCATTGAGGTCAATTGTAAAGAAGAGAATATCTGAGGATAAATACTAGAAGTAAACCATCTGAGAAACCGTGTTGTGATGTGTGCATTCATCTCACAGAGTTAAATGTTTCTATGGTTTCATCTGTTTGAAAACACTGCTTTGTCCATTCTGCAAATGGAAATTTCAAAGTTCATTGAGGCCAAAAGCATAAAAGGGACTATCTCAGGATAAAAACTAGGAGGAAGCTATCTGAGAAATGGCTTTGTGATGTGTGCCTTCATCTCCTAACATTAATCTTTTCTTTTCATTCAGCAGTTAGGAAACACTGTTTTGGCAGTATCTATAAAGTGAAATTTGGGAGTGCATTGAGGCCTTTGATGAAATAGGTAACATCTTCTGATAAAACTAGAAAGAAGCTTTCTGAGAAACTGCTTTGCAATGTGTGCATTCCTCTAACATAGATAAACGATTCTTTGGATTCAGCAGTTTGGAAACACTGTTATTGTCCATACTGCAAATGGACATTTAGAGACTTACCGAGGCCTATGGTAAAAAAGTGAATATCCCAGGATAAAAACTAGAAGGAAACTATCTGAGAAACCACTTTGTGATGTGAGTATTCAACTCGCAGAGTCAAACATTTCTTTTCATTCAGCAGTTTGGAAACACTGTTTTGGTATGATCTGTGAAGGGATATTTGGGAGCACGTTGACACCTTTGATAATATAGGAAATATCTTCCGATAAAAAATAGAAAGAAGCTTTCTGCCAAACTGATTTGTGATATGTGCATTTAACTCACAGAGTTAAACTTTTCTTTGGATTCAGCAGTTTGGAAACACTGTTTTTATCCATTCGGTGAATGGACATTTGTGAGCTCATTTAGGTCAATGGCAAAAAAGGGAATATTACAGGATAAAAACTAGAAGGAAGCTATCTGAGAATCCGTTTTCTGATGCGCATTCCTCTCAGAGTTAAATCTTTCTTTTCATTCAACAGTTTGGAATCATTGTCTTTTCAGTATCTGCAAAGGGAAATTTGAGAGTGCATTGAGACCTTTGATGAAATGGGAAATATATTCAGATAACAATTAGAAAGAAACTTTCTGAGAATCTGCTTTGTGATGTGTCCATTCATTTCAGAGAGTTAATCCATTCTTTGGATTCAGAAGTTTGAAAACATGGTTTTTGTCCATTCTGCCAATGGACTTTTGGGAACACGTTGAGGTCAATGGCAAAAAAGCAAATATACCAGGATAAAAATTAGAAGGAAGCTATCTTTGAAACCACTTTGTGATGTGGGAATTTGTCTCCTATAGTTGAAAACTTCTTTTCATTCAGCAGTTTAGTATCACTGTTTTTGCACTATCTGTGAAGGGAAATTTGGGAGCACAATGAGACCTTTGAAGAAATAGGAAATATCTTCACATAAAAACTAGAAAGAAGCTATCTGAGAAACTGCATTGTGATGTGTGCATTCATCTCACAGAGTTAAACCTTTTGTTTTATTCAGCCATTTGGAAACACAGCTTTGGTAGGATCTGTGAAGCACCATTTGGGAGCATATTGAGGCCTGTGATGAAATAGGAAATATCTTCAGATAAAAACTATACAGAAGCTTTCTGAGAAACTACTTTGTGATGTAAGCATTCATTTCAGAGAATTAAACCCTATTTTGGATTCATCATTTAGAAACACTGTTTTTGTCCATCTTGTGAATGACATTTAGGAGCTCATTGTGTCTGGTGGCAAAAAAGTGTATGTCCCAGGTTAAATACCAGCAGGAAGCTATCTGAGAAAGCGCTTTGTGATGGGTGCATTCATCTCACAGCCTTAAACTTTTCTTTTCATTCAGCAGTTTGGAAACACTTTTTTAATAGAACCAGCAAAGGTATATTTTGGAGTGTATTGAAGCCTATGGTGAAAAAGGAACTATCACCACAGAAATCCTAGAAGGAAGCTTTCTGAGAAACTGTTTTTGTAATGTTTACATTCATCTCAAAGAGTTAAACGTTTCTTTGTATTCATCAGTTTGGAAACACTGTTTTTTTTTTCTTTCTGTGAATGTACATTTGTGGGCTCATTCAGGCAAAGGTTAAACATTGAATATGCAGAATAAAAACTAGAAGGAAGCTATCTGAGAAACCATGTTGTGATGTGTGCATTCATCTTGCAGAGTTAAGCCTTTCTTTTCAATCACCAGTTTGGAAACACTGTTTTGGTAGAATCTGTGAAGGGATATTTGGGAGCACATTGAGGCCTATCGTGAAAAAGGAAATATCTTCAGATAGAAACTAGGAAGAAGCTTTCTGAGAAACTGCCTTGTGATGTGTTCATTCATTTCACAGAGTTAAACCTTTCTTTGGATTCATCTGTTGGGAAACACTGTTTTTGTCCATTCTGCAAATGGACATATGGGAACTAATTGAGGCTAAAGGCAAAAAATTGAATATCCCAGGATAAAAACTAGAAGGAAGGTATCTGAGAAAGTGCTTTGTGATGTGCGCATTCATCTCCAAGAGTTAACTCTTTCCTTTTTTTTAGCAGTTTGGAATCACTGTTTTTCCAGTATCTGTGAAGGGAAATTTGGGAGTGCATTGAAGCCTTCAATGAAATTGGAAATATCTTCAGATAAAAATTAGAAAACAGCTTTCAGAGAAACTGCTTTGTGATGTGTATATTCCTCTCATAGATTTATCTGTTTCTTTGGATTCAGCAGTTTAGAAACATTATTTTTGTCTGTTTTGTGAATGGACATATAGGAACTCATTGAGGCCAATGGCGAAGAAGAGAATATCCCATTAAAAATACTAGAAGGCAGCTATCTGAGAAATCACGTTGTGATGTGGGCATTCATCTCACAGAGTTAAAACTTTCTTTTTGTTCAGCAGTTTGGCAACATTGCTTTGGTAGAATCTGTGATGTGATATTTGGGAGCACATTGAGGCCTATGGTGAAAAAGGAAGTATCTTCAGATAAAAACTAGAAAGAAGCTTTCTGAGAAACTGCTTTGAGTGTGAGCGTTCATCTCACAGAATAAAACCTTTCTTTGTATTCATCATTTAGAAACACTGTTTCTGTCCATTCTGCTAATGGATATTTAGGAGCTCATTGAGTCCAATGGCAAAAAAGTGAATATCCCAGGTTAAATACTAGAGGGAAGCTATCTGAGATAGAGCTTTTTGATGTGTGCATTCATCTCACAGAGTTAAACCTTTCTTTTCATTCAGCAGTTTGGAAACACTCTTTTAGTAGAATCTACAAAGGCATATTTGGAAGTGTATTGAAGCCTATGGTGAAAAAGGAAACATCTTCAGATAAATCCTAGAAAGCAGCTTTCTGAGAAACTTCTTTGTGATACGTGCATTCATCTCAAAAAGTTAAATGTTTCCTAGGATTCATCACTTTGGAAAAACTGTTTTCTTTCCATTCTGTGAATGGACATTTGGGGGCTCATTGAGGCCAATGGTGAAAAACTGAATATCCCAGGAGAAAAACTAAAAGGAAGCTGTCTGAGAAACCACTTTTTGACCTGTGCATTCATCCTGCAGAGTTAAACTTCTCCTTTCATTCAGCAGTTTGGAAACACTGTTTTGATAGAATCTGCAAAGGGATATTTGGGAGTACATTGATGTTTTGATGAAATAGGAAATATCTTCAGATAAAAACTAGAAAGAAGCTTTCTGAGAAACTGCTTTGTGATGTGTGCATTCATCTCACAGAGTTAAAACATTCTTTTGATTTGGCTGTTTGGAAACACTGTTTTTGACAATTTTGCAAATGGACATTTGGGAACTGATTGAGGCCAATGGCAAGAAAAGTGAATATCCCAGGATAACAACTAGAAGGAAGCTATCTGAGAAACCACTTCATGATGTGTGCATTCGTCTCATAGAGTTAAACCATTCTTTTCATTCAGCAGGTTGGAATCCCTGTTTTTGCATTTCTGCAAAGGAAAATTTTGGTGTACATTGACAATTCTGAGGAAACAGGAAATATCTGAAGATAAAAACTACAAAGAAGCTTTCTGAGAAACTGCTTTGTGAAGTGTGCATTCTTCTCACAGAGTTAAACGTTTCTGTGGATTCAGCATTTTGGTAATGCTTTTTTTGTCCATTCTGCAAATGCACATTTGGGAGCTCATTGAGGCCAATGGCAAAAAAAAAAAAAACAAATAATCCAGGATAAATACTAGAAGGAAGCTATCTGAGAAACTGTGCTGTGATGTGTGTGTGTGTGAATTCATCTCACAGGGTTAAACTTTCCTTTTCAGTCAGCAATTTGGAAACACTCTTTTAGTAGAATGTGTGAAGGGATATTTGAGAATGCAATGAGGCTCTGGTGAAAACAGAAATATCTTCCAATAACCACCAGATAGAAGCTTTCTGAGAAACTGCTTTTTGATGTGTGCATTGATCTCACAGGGTTAAACGTTTCTTTAGTTTCAGCAGTATGGAAGCACTGTTTTTGTTTATTCAGGAAATGGACATTTGGGAGCTCATTGAGGCCAATAGCAAAAAAGTGAATATCCCAGAATAAATAGTAGAAAGAAGCCATCTGAGAAACTGCATTGTGATGTGCACATTCATCTTGCAGAGTTGAACTTTTCTGTTCATTCAGCAGTTTGCAACCACTGTTTTGTTTGAATCTGCAAAGGGATATTTGGTAGCATATTGAGGCCTATGGTGAAAAAGGAAACATCTTCAGATAAAAACCAAAAATAATTTTTTTGAGAAACTGCTTTGTGATGTGTCCATTCACCTCACAAAGTTACACCTTTCTTTGGATTTAGCAGTTTGGAAACACGGTTTTTGTCCATTCTGTGAATGGACATTTGGGAACTCATTGAGGCCAATGGTGAAAAAGTGAATATCTGCTTTGTGATGTGTCCATTCATCTCACAGAGTCACCCCTTTCTTTGGATTCAGCAGTTTGGAAACACTGTTTTTGTCCATTCTGAGAATGGACATTTGGGAACTCATTAAGTCCAATGGCAAAAAAGTGAATATTCCAGGATAAAAACTAGAAGGAAGTTATCTGAGAAACCACTTTGTGATGTGTGCATTCATCACCTAAAGTTACACCTTTCTTTTAATTTTGCAGTTTGGAAATACTGTTTTGGTAGAATCTGCAAAGGGATATTTGGGAACGCATTGCAGCCCATGGTGAAAAATGAAATATCTTCAGATAAAAACTAGAAAGTATCTTTCTGAGAAACTGCTTTGTGATGTATGCATTCATCTCACAGAGTTAAACATTTCTTGGATTTTGCAGTGTGGAAACACTGTTTTTGTCCATTCTGTGAATGAACATTTTTAAACTCATTGAGACCAAAGGTGGATAAGTGAATATCCCAGGCTAAAAACTAGAAGGAAGCTATTTGATAAACCACTTTGTGATGTGTGCATTCATCTCCTAAATTTACACCATTCTTTTAACTCAGCAGTTTGGGAACACTGTTTTGGTAGAATCTGCAAGGGGATATTTGGGAACGCATTGTGGCATATGGTGAAAAAGGAAATATCTTCATATAAAAACCAGAAAGTATCCTTCTGAGAAATGGCTTTGTGATGTGGGCATTCATCTCACAGAGTTAAACTTTTCTTTTTAATCAGCAGTTTGAATACACTGTTTTGGTAGAATCTGAGAAGGGATATGTGGTAGCTAGCACCTTGAGGCTTATGGTGAAAAATGAAGTATCTTCAGATAAAAATTATAAAGAAGTATTTTGAGAATCTGCTTAATGTTGTGTGCATTTAACTCACAGAGTTAAACTTCTCTTTCAATTCATCCAGTTGGAAACACTGTTTTCATCCGTTCTTCAAATGGAAATTTGGGAACTCAATGAGGCCAATGTCAAAAAAGAGAATATCCCAGGGTAGAAACCAGAAGGAAGCAATCTGAGAAACTGCTTTGTGACGTGTGCATTCATGTGTTAGAATTAAAAATTTCTTTTCATTTAGCAGTTTAGAATAACAATTTTTGCAGTATCTGCAAAGGGATATTTGAGAGAACATTGAGGCTTATGTTGAAAAAGGAAACATCTTCAGATAAAAACTAGAAAGACACTTTCTGAGAAACTTGCATTGTGGTGTGTGCACTCATCTCACAGACTTGAACATATCTTTGGATTCAGCAGTTTGGAAACACTGTTTTTGTCCACTCTGAAAATAGACATTTGTGATCTCATGGAGTCCAATGATAAAAGGCAAACATCCAAGTATAAATACTAGAAGGAAGCTAGCTAAGAAACTGCGTTGTGATGTGTGCATACATCTTGCATGGTTATACTTTTACTTTAGCAGTTTGGAAACATTGTTTTGGTAGAATCTGCAAAGGGATATTTGTGAGTGCATTGAAGCCTATGGTGAAAAAGGCAATACCTTCAGATAAAAACTAGAAAGAAGCTTTCTGAGAAACTGCTTTGTGATGTGTGCATTCACCTCACGAAGTTAAACGTTTCTTTGTATTCAGCATTTTAGAAACACTGTTGTTGTTGTTGTTTTTTTCATTCTGTGAATGGACATTTGGGAACACTTTGAGGCCAACGGTGAAAAAGTGAATATATCAGGATAAAATTTAGAAGTAAGCCATCTGAGAAACCGCTTTATGATGTGCACCTTCATCTCCTAGATTTAAAACTTTTATTTCCTTTAGCAGTTTGAAATCACTGTTTTTGCAGTATCTGTGAAGGGATATTTGGGAATGCTTTGAGACCTTTTATGAAATAAGAAATATGTTCAGATAAAAATTAGAAAGAAGCCTTCTGAGAAACTGCTTTGAGATGTTTGCATTCATCTCACAGAGTTAAAAGTTTTTTTGGATTCAGCAGTTAGTCACACTGTTTTTGTCCATTTTGCAAATGGACATTTGGGAACTCTCTGGGGCCTGTGGTGAAAATGCAAAAATCCCAGGGCAAAAACTAGAAGGAAGTTTTTTGTTAAACCACTTTGTGATGTGTGCATTCATCTCACACAGTTACACCTTTTTTTTTCATTCAGCAGTTTGGAAAACCTGCTTTGGTAGAATCTGCAAAGGGAAATTTTGGAGTGCATTGAGGCCTATGGTGAAAAACAATATTTTCAGATAAAAGCTAGAAGGAAGTTTTCTGAGAAAATGCTTTGTGATGTGCACTTTCATCTCACAGAGTTAAACCTTTCTTTGGATTCAGCATTTTGGAAACACTGTTTTTGTCCATTCACAGACTGGACATTTTGTAGCTCATTGAGGCCAAGGGTGAAAAAGGGAATATCCCAGGATAAATACTACAAGGAAGCTATCTGAGAAAAAGAGTCGTGATGTATACATTCATCTCACAGAGTTAAACTTTTATTTTCGTTCAGCATTTTGGAAACACTGTTTTGGAAGAATTTGTGAAGGGATATTTGGGAGTGCATTGGGGCCTATCGTCAGAAATGAATATCTTCAGATAAAAACTAGAAAGAAGCTGTCTCAGAAAATGCTTTGTGATGTGTGCATTCATATCACAGAGTTAAGCTTTTCTTTTTATTCATCTGTTTGGAAATGCTGTTTTTGTCCATTCAGCAAATGGACATTTGGGAACTCATTGAGGACAATGGCGATAAAGCGAATATCCCAGGATAAAAACTGGAAGGAAGCCATCTGAGCAACCGCTTTGTGATGTGTGCATTCATCTCTTAAAGTTAAACCTTTCTTTTCATTCAGCAGTTTGGACACACTATATTGGTAAAATCTGCACATGTTTACTTGGGTGCACATTGAGGCCTATGGTGAAAAAGGACATATGATCAGGTAAAAACTGGAAAGCACCTTTATGAGAAACTGCTTTGTGATGCCTCCATTCATCTCCTAAAGTTAAAACTTTCTTTTCATTAAGCAGGTTGGAGATACTGTACTGGTAGTATCTGCAAAGGGATATTTGGGAGCACATTGAGGCCTTTGATGAAATAGGAAACATCTTCACAAAAAAACTAGAAAGAATCTTTATGAGAAACTGCTTTGTGACATAGGCTTCATCTCACAGAATTAAAAGTTTCTTTGGATTCAGCAGTTAGGTAACACTGTTTTTGTCCATTGGCAGAATGGACATTTGGGAACTCACTGGGGCCAATGGCAAAAAAGCAAATATCCCAGGATAAAAACTAGAAAGAATGTTTTTGAGAAACCACTTTGTGATGTGTGCATTCATCTCACAGAGTTTCAGCTTTCTTTTCATTCAGCAGTTTGGAAAACCTGCTTTGGTAGAATCTGTGAAGGAATATTTGGGAGCGCATTGAGGCCTATGGTGAAAAATGAAATATCGTCAGATAAAAGCTAGAAAGAAGCTTTCTGTGAAACCGCTTTGTGATGTGCAGTTTCATCTCACAGAGTTAAATCTTTCTTTGGATTCAGCAGTTTGGAAACACTGTTTCTGTCCATTCTGTAAATGGACATTTCTGAACTCTTTGAGGCCAATGCTGAAAAAGCGAATATCCCAGCATAAAAACTAGAAGGAATGTATCTGAGAAACCACATGTGATGTGTGCGCTCATCACCTACAGTTTAAACTTTCTTTTAATTCAGCAGTTTGGAGTCCCTGTTTTGGTAAAATCTGCCAGGGGATATTTGGGAGTGCCTTAGGGCCTATGGTGAAAAAGGAAATAACTTCAGATAAAAACTAGAAAGGAGCTTTCTGAGAAACTACTTTGTGATGTGTGAATTCATCTCACAGGGTTAAATATTTCTTTGTATTCAGCAGTTTGGAAACACTGTTTCTGTCCATTCTGTGAATTGACATTTGGCAGCTCATTGAGGCCAGTGGCAAAAAAGGGAATATCTTAGGATAAAACCTAGAAGGAAGTTATCTGAGAAAGCACTTTGTGAATTCTCCATTCATCTCACTGAATTAAACCTTTCTTTTCATTCAGCAGTTTGGGAACACTGTTTTGGTAGAATCTGCAAAGGGATATTTTGGAGTGCATTGAGGCTTATGGTGAAAAATGAAATATCTTCAGATAAAAACAAGAAAGAAACATCTGAGAAACTGCTTTGTGATGCTTGCATTCATCTCACAGAGTTAAACCTTTCTTTGGATTCAACAGTTTGGCAAAACTGTTTTTGTCCATTCTACGAATTCACATTTGGGAATTCTTTGAGGCCAACGGTGAAAAAGCAAATATCCCAGCATAAAAACTAGAAGGAACTTATCTGAGAAACCACATGAGAAGTGTGTATTCGACTCCCATAGTTAAACCTTTCATTTCATTCAGCAGTTAGGAATCACTGTTTTTCCAGTATCTGCAAAGGGAAATTTAGGAGTGAACTGAGGCCTTTGATGAAATAGTAAACATCTTCAGATAAATCTAGAAAGAAACTTTCTGAGAAACTGCTTTGTGATGTGTGCATTCACCTCACAGACTTAAGCATTTCTTTGGATTCAACAGTTTGGAAACACTGTTTTTGTCCTTTCTGAAAATGGACATTTGGCAGCTCATTGAGGCCAATGGCAATAAAGCAAATATCCCAGGATAGATACTAGACGGAAGCTATCTGAGAAACCACTTCATAATGTGTGCATTCATCTCCTAAAAATAAACCTTCCTTTTCATTCAGCAGTTCAGAAACGCTGTTTTGGTAGACACTGTGAGGGGACATTTGGGAGAATATTTAGGCCTATGTTGAAAAATGAAATATCTTCAGATAAAAACTAGAAAGAAGCTTTCTGAGAAACTGCTTTGTGATGTGTTCATTCATTTCACAGAATTAAACCTTTCTTTGGATTCAGCAGTTGAGAAACACTGTTTTTGTCCATTCCATGAATGGAGATTTGGGAACTCATTGAGGCCAATGGTGAAAAACTAAATATAACAGGATAAAAACGAGAAGGAAGGTATCTGAAAAACTGCTTCATGATGTGTGCATTCATCTCCTAAAGGTAAACCTTTCTTTCATTCACCAGTTTGGAAACACTGTTTTGGTTGAATCTGTGAAGGGATATTTGGGAGCACTTTGAGGCCTATGGTGAAAAAGGAAATAAGATAAAAACTAGAAAGAATCTTTCTGAGAAACTGCTTTGTTATGTGCTCATTCATCTCACAGTGCTAAACCTTTCTTTGGATTCAGCAGTTTGGAAAAACTGTTTTTGTCTATTCACTGAATGGACATTTGGGGACTCATTGAGGCCAATGCAGAAAAAAAGAATGTCCCAGGATAAAAACTAGAAGGAAGCTATCTGAGAAACTGCATTGTGACATGTGCATTCATCTCTAAAAGTCAAACCTTTCTTTTCATTCAGCAGTTTTGAAACATTATTTTGGTTGAATCTGTGAAGGGATATTTGGGAGCACATTGAAGCCTATGGTGAAAAAGGAAATGTCTTCTGATAAAAAGTAGAAAGGGTCTTTGTGAGAAACTGCTTTGTGATGTCTGCATCCATCTCACAGAGTTAAACCTATCTTGGGATTAATCTGCTTGGAAACACTCTTTTTGTCCATTCTGTTAATGGACATTTGGGAACTCTTTAAAGCCACTGGTGAAAAAGTGAATATCCCAGGATAAAAAACAGAAGGAAGCTATCTGAGAAAATGCTTTCTGATGTGTGCATTACTTTTCTTAAGATAAACCTTTCTTTTAATTCAGCAGATTGGAAACACTACTTTGGTAGAATCCGCAAAGGGATATTTGGGAGCACACTGTGGCCTATTTTGAAAAAGGAAGTATCTTCAGATAAAAACTAGAAAGAATCTGATAAACCTCTTTGTGATGTGTGCATTTATCTCTCAGAGTTAAATCTTTCTTTTTCATTCAGAAGTTTGCAATCACTGTTTTTGCAGTATCTGCAAAGGGATATTTGAGAGAGCATTGAATCCTATGGTGAAAAATATATATCTTCAGATAAAAGCTAGAAAGAATCTTTCTGAAAGTCTGCTTTGTGATGTGTGCATTCATCTCACAGAGTTGTACCTTTCTTTTGATTCAGCAGTTTGGAAACACTGTTTTTGTCCATTATGCAAATGGATATTTGGGAGATCATTGAGGCCTATGGCCTAAAAGTGAATATAACAGGAAACAAACTAGAAGGAAGCTATCTGAGAAACCGTGTTGTAATATTTGCATTCATCTCATAGATTTAAACCTTACTTTTCATTCAGCAGTTTGGAAACAGTGTTTTGGTGGAATCTGCGAAGGGATATTTGGGAGCACATTGAGGCTTATGGTGAAAAAGGAATTATCTTCAGATAAAAAACAGAAAGTAGCTTTCTGAGAAACTGCTTTGTGATTTGTGCATTCAACTCACAGTGTCCAAATTTTCTTTGGATTCATGTGTTTGGAAACACTGTTTTTGTCCACTTTGCACATGGACATTTGGGAGCTCATTGAGGCCAATGGTGAAAAAGTGAATATCCCAGGATAAAAATGAGAGGGAAGCTATTGGAGAAATATTTGTGAAGTGGGCATTCATCTTCTAAAATTAAACTCTTCTTTTCATTCAGCAGTTTGGAAACAGTTTTGGTAGAATCAGCAAAGAGATATTTGGGATTACATTATGGCCTATGGTGAAAAAGAAAATATCTTCATATAAAAACTACACAGAATCTTTCTGAGAAACTCCTTTGTGGCGTGTGCATTCTTCTCACAGAGTTAAAGATTTCTTCGGATTCAGCAGTCTGGAAATACTGTTATTATCCAGTCTGTGAATGGACATTTGAGAACTCATTGAGCCAATGGAGAAAAAGAGTGTATTCCAGGTTAAAAACTAGAAAGAAGCTATCTGAGAAAGGGCTTTGTGATGTGTGCATTCATTTCACAGCATTAAACTTTTTTTTTCATTCAGCTGTTTGGAAACAGTGTTTTGGTAGAATCTGCAAAGGCATATTTGGGAGCTCATTGAGGCCTACAGTGAAAAACGAAACATCTTCAGATGAAAAAAAGAAAGAAGCATTATGACAAACTGCTTTGTGATGTCTGCATTCAACTCACAGAGTTAAACATTTGTTTGGATTCAGCAGTTAGGAAACAGTGTTTTTGTTCATTCATTGAAAGGACATTTGGGAGCTCATTGAGGGCAATGGGGAAAAAGTAAATATCCCAGGATAAAAATTAGAAGGGTGCAAACTCAGAAACTGCTTCATGATGTGTGTATTCATCTCGCAGAGTTAAACATTTCTTTTGATTGAGCAGTTTGGAAACACTGTTTTGGTAGAATCAGTGAAGGGATATTAAGTAGCACAAAGTGGCCTATGGTGAAAAAGGAAATATCTTCAGATAAAAACTGGAAAGAAGCTTTCTGAGAAACTGCTTTGTGATGTGTGCATTCATCACACAGAGTTAGACATATCTTTTTATTGATGTGTTTGGAAACACTGTTTTGTAGAATCTGCAAAGTTATATTTCAGAGCATATTGAGGCCTATGGTGAAAAAGGAAATATCTTTGGATAAAAAACTAGAAAGAAATTTTTTGAGAAAGTGCTTTGTGATGTGTGCATTCTTCTCACAGAATTAAACCTTTCTTTTTATAGAGCTGTTTGGAAACACTTTGTGTAATCTGCAAAGTGATATTAAGTAGCACAAAGAGGCCTACAGTGAAAAAGCAGATATCTTCAGATAAAAACTGCAAAGAAGCTTTCTGAGACACTGATTTGTGATGTGTGCATTCATTTAATTGTGTTAAATTTTTCCTTTGATGGAGCCTTTTGGAAATATATTTGGCAGAATCTGTAAAGGGTTATTTTGGAATGCATTGAGGCCTACAGTGAAAAAGGAAACATCTCCAGATAAAAACTCGAAAGAAGCTTTCTGAGAAACTGCTCTGCAATGTGTGCCTTAATCTCACAGAGTTAAAACTTTCTTTTGGTTGATCCGTTTGGAAACACTGTTTTTGTAGAATCAGTGAAGGGATATCTGGGATCGCATGAGGCCTATGGTCAAGAAGGAAATAACTTCAGATAAAAAAAGAAAAAGTTTCTGAGAAACCTCTTTGTGATGTGTGCATTTTTTCTCACAGATTTAAACTTTTTTTTTTTTTTTTGCTTGAGCAGTTTGGAAACTCTGTTTTTGTAGAATCTGCAAAGGGACATTTGGGAGCACGCTGATGCCTATGTGAAAAAGGAAATCTCTTCAGAAAGAAAGAGAAAGGAGCTGTTTGAGAAACTGCTTTGTGATGTATGCATTCGTCTTACAGAGTTGAACTTTTATTTTCAGTGAGCAGTCTGGAAACACTGTTTTTGTATACTCTGTGAAGTGAATTTAGGTAGTGCAAAAATACCTATGGTGAACAAGGAAATATCTTCAGATAAAAATTGGAAAGGAGTGTTATGAAAGACTGCTTTCTGATGTGTGTTTTCATCTCACAGAGTTCAATCCTTCTTTTGATGGGACAGTTCAGAATCACCGTTTTTATAGAGTCAGTTAAGGGATATTTTGGAGAGCATTGAGGCCTACGGTGGAAAAGGAAATATCTTCATGAAGAACTAAACAGAAGTGATAAGAGGAACTGCTTTGTGTTGTGTGCATTCATCTCACAGAGTTAAACCTTTGTTTTGATTGATCGGTTTGGAAACACTGTTTTTGCAGAATCTGCAAAGGTATATTTGGGAGCACAAGAGGCCTATGGTGAAAAAGGAAATAACTTCTGATAAAAACTAGAAAGAAGCTTTCTGAGAAACTGTTTCATGATGTGTGCATTCTTTTCACAATGTTAAACGTTTCTTTTAATTGAGCAGTTTGGAAACACTGTTTTCGTAGAAGATCTGCCATGGAATATTCAAAAGCATAGTTAGGCCTAGGGTGAAAAAGGAAATATCTTTGGACATAAAGTAGATAGGAGTTTTTTGAGTAAATGCTTTCTGATGTGTGCATTTATCTCTTATAGTTAAACCTTTTTTTTGACTGTGCATTTTGGAAACACTCTTTTTGTTTAATCAGTGAAGTGACATTAGGTAGTGCAAAAATGCTTATGGTGGTAAAGGAAATATATTCAGATAAAAACAGGTAGAAGCGTTATTAGAAACTGCTTTCTGATGTATGCATTCATCTCAAAGAGTTAAGTCCTTCTTTTGATGGAACAGTTTGGAAAAAGTGTTTTTGTAGAACCTGTGAAGAACCTGTGACCAGTTTGAAAACACTGTTTTTGTAGAATCTGCGAAGGGATAATTGGGAGTGCACGAAGCATATGGAGAAAAATGAAACAACTTCAGATAAAAACTAGAAAGAAACTTTCTGAAATACCACTTTGTGATGTGTGTATTCTTCTCACAGAGTTAAAACTTTCTTTTGATTCATCAGTTTGGAAGGACTGTTTTTGTAGAATTTGCAATGGCATATTTGGGAGCACACTTATGCCTATGGTGAAAAAGAAAATATCTTCTGATAAAAAATACAAAGCAGCTTTTTGAAACTGCTTTTTGATGTGTGCATTCATCTCACAGAGTTAAATTTTCTTTTGACTGAGCAGTTTGGAAATACTGTTTTTGTATAATCTTTGGAGCTATGTTAGGCAGTGAAAAAAGGTGTGTGTTGAACAAGTAAATATATTCAGATAAAAACTGGAAAGAAGCATTATGAGAAACTCCTTTCTGATGTGTGTATTCAACTCACAGTGTTAAATCTTTCTTTTAATGGAACAGTTCAGAAACACTGTTTTTATAGAATCTGGAAGTGATATTTGGGAGTGCATTGAGGACTAGGGTGAAAAAGGAAATATCTTCAGAGAAGAATTAGACAGAAGCTATCTGAGAAATTGCTTTTTGATGTGTACACTTATGTCACAGAGTTAAACCTTTGTTTTGATTGAGCAGTTTGGAAACACGGTTTTTGTAGAATCTACAAATATATATTAGGGAGCTCACAGAGCCTTGGTGAAAAAGGAAATATCTTCAGATAAAAACTACAAAGAAGGTTTTGGGAAACTGCTTTCTTATGTGTGTATTCATCTCACAGAATTAAACCTTCTTCTGGACTGAGCAGTTTGGAACACTCTTTTTCCAAAATCGAGAAGTGATATTACGTAGCACAAAAAAGCCTATGATGAAAAATGAAATATCTTCAGATAAAAACTGGAAAGATGTGTTATGAGAAACTGCTTTCTGATCTGTACACTCATCTCATAGAGTTCAGTCCTTCTTTTGATGGAATGGTTTGGAAACCCTGTTTTTGTAGAATCTGTGAAAGGATATTTTGGAACACATTGAGGCGTATAGTGGAAAAGGAAGTATCTTCAGAAAAGAACTAGACAGAATATTTCTGTAAACTGCTTTGTGATGTGTGCATTCATCTCACAGAATTAAACCTTTCTTTTGATTGAGCAGTTTGGAAGCACTGCTTTATAGAATCTGTGAAGGGATACTTTGGAGTGCTTGAGGCCCATGGTGAAAAAGGAAATAACTTCAGAAAAAACTACAAAGAAGCTTTCTGAAGAACTACTTTGTGATCTGTGCAATAAACTCACAGGGGTAAACCTGTTTTTTGGTTGAACAATTGGAAACCCTGTTTTTGTAGAATCTACATTGGGATATTTGAAGCGCAGTTAGGATTATGGTGGAAAAGCAAATATCTTTAGATATGAACAAGAAAGAAATTTTTTGAGTAACTGCTTTGTGATGTGTGTATTCATCTCACAGAATTAAATCTTTCTTTTGACTGTGCAGTTTGGAAACACTGTTTTTGTATAATCTGTGAAATGATATTTGCTAGCCAAAAATGCCTATGTTGATAAAGGAAAAATATCTTCAGATAAAAACTGTAAAGAAGCATTATGAAAAACTGTTTTTGGATGTGTGTGTTCATCCCACAGAGTTAAGTCCTTATTTGATGGAACAGTTTGGAAACACTGTTTTTGTAGTATCTGCAAAGGGATATTTGGGAACCCTTTGAGGCTTATAGAGGAAAATGAAATAACTGCAGAGAAGTAGACAGAGTTTTTCTAAGAAAGTATATTCTGATGTGTGCATTCATCTCACAGAGTTAAACCTTGGTTTTGATTGAGCAGTTTGGAAACACTTTTTTTGTAGAATCTGCAAGGGGATATTTGGGAATGCATTGAAGCCTATGGTGATAAAGGAAATACCTTCACATAAAAACTAGAAAGAAGCTTTCTGAGAAACTGCTTTGTGATGTGTGTGTTCATCTCATGGAATTAAACCTTTCTTTTGATAGATCAATTTGGAAACACTCTTTTTGTATAACCTATGAATTCACATTAGGTGGCACAAATAGGCCTATGGTGGAAAAGAAAATATCTTCAGATAAAAACTGGAAAGAAGCTTTCTGAGACACTGGTTTGTGATGTGTGCATTCATTTCACAGGGATAAATCTTTCCTTTGATGGAGCCATTTGGAAACACCGTTTTGGCAGAATCTGCAAAGAGTTATTTGTGAGTGCGTTGAGGTCTAAAGTGAAAAAGGAAATATCTCCAGATAAAAACCAGAAAGAGTCTTTCTGATAAATTGATGTGTGCATTCATCTGAGAGAGTGAAACCTTTCTTTTGATTGAGCAGTTTGGAAACAGCATTTTGGTAGAATCTGTGAAGGGATATTTGGGAGTGCACTGTGGCCTATTGGGAAAAGGAAATGATTTCAGATAAAAATTACAAAGAAACTTTCTGAGAAACCACTTTTTGATGTGTGCAATCTTCTCACATATGTAAACTTTTCTTTTGATTGAGCAGTTTGCAAATACTATGTAGAATCTTCAATGGGATATTTGAAAGCACAGTTAGGCCTATGGTGAAAAAGGAAATATATTTGGATAAAAACAAGAATGAAGCTTATTGACAAACTGCTTTATAGTGTGTCCATTCATCTCACAGAGGTAAACATTTCTTTTGACTGAGCAGTTTGGAAACACTGTTTTTGTATAATCTGTGAAGTGATATTAAGTAGCTCAAAAAAGCCTATTGTAAAAATGGAAATATTTTCATATAAAAACTGGAAAGAAGGGTTATGAGAAACTGCTTTCTTATGTGTACATTTATACAACAGAGTTAACTCCTTCTTTTGATGGAACAGTTTGGAAACACTGTATAGAATCTGTGAAGAGATGTTTGGGAGCACATTGAGGTGTAAGCTGGAAAAGGAAATGTCTTCATTGAAGAACTAGACAGAAGCTTTATTTGTGATGTGTGCATTCATCTCACAGAGTTAAACCTTTCTTCTGATTGAGCAGGATGGAAACACTGCTTTTGTAGAATCTGTGTAGGGATATTTGGGAATGCATTGAGGCCTAAGGTGGAAAAGGAAATATCTTTGAGAAGAACTAGACAGAAGCTTTCTGAGAAACTGTTTTGTTGTGTGTGGATTCATCTCACAGAGCTAAACCTTTCTTTTGATTGTGCACTTTGGAAACATTGTTTTTGTAGAATCTGCAAAGGGATATTTGGGAGTGCAGTGAGGCCTATGGTGGAAAAATAAATATCTTCAGGGAAAAATTAAAAAGAAGCTTTCAGAGAAACAGTTTTGTGATGTGTACATTCTCCTCACTGAGTTAAACTTTCTTTTAATTGAGCAGTTTGGAAACACTGTTTTTGTATAATCTGTGAAGTGATATTAGGTAGCTCAAAAAAGTCTATTGTGAAAATGGAAATATCTTCATATAAAAACTAGAAAGAAGGGTTATGAGAAACTGCTTTCTTATGTGTGCATTTATCCAACAGTGTTAACTCCTTCTTTTGATGGAACATTTTGGAAACACTGTTTTTATAGAATCTGTGAAGAGATGTTTGGGAGCACATTGAGGCATATGATGTAAAAGGAAATATCTTCATTGAAGAGCTAGACAGAAGCTTTCTTTGTGATGTGTGCATTCATCTTGCAGTTAAACCTTTCTCCTGATTGAGCAGGTTGGAAACACTGTTTTTGTAGAATCTGCATGGGGATATTTGGGAATGCATTGAGGCCTAAGGTGGAAAAGGAAATACCTTTGAGAAAAACTAGACAGAAGCTTTCTGAGAAACTGTTTTGTTGTGTGTGGATTCATCTCACAGAGTTAAACCTTTCTTTTGATTGTGCACTTTGCAAACACTGTTTTTGTAGAATCTGCAAAGGGATATTTGGGAGTGCAGTGAGGCCTATGGTGGAAAAATAAATATCTTCAGGGAAAAAATTAAAACGAAGCTTTCAGAGAAACAGTTTTGTGATGTGTACATTCTCCTCACAGAGTTAAACTTTCTTTTAATTGAGCAGTTTGGAAACACTGTTTTTTCAAAATCTGCCAAGCATTATTTTGTAGCAGAAAACAGCCTATGGTGAACAAGGAAATATCTTCAGATAAAAACTTGAAAGAAGTGTGAGGAGACACTGCTTTTTGTTGTGGGTATTCATCTCAGAGTTAAAAACCTTCTTTTGGTGGAACAGTTTGGGAACACTGTTTTTATGGAATCTGCAAAGGGATACTTCGGAGCCCATTGAGGCTTATGATGGAAAAGGAAATATCTTCAGAGAAGAACTAGACAGAAGCTATCTGAGAAACTGCTTCAAGATGTGTGCATTCATCTCACAGACTTAAAACTTTCTTTTGATTGAGCAGTTTGGAAACACTGTTTTTGTAGAATCTGCAAAGTTATATTTGGGAGCGCACTTAGGCCTATGGTGAAAAAAGAAATATCTTCAGATAAAAACTAGAAAGAAGTTTTTTTAGAAACTACTTTGTGATGTGTGAGTTGAACTCACAGTGTTAAACGAGTTTTTTGTTGGAACAGTTTTGTAACACTGTTTATCTAGAATCTGCAATGGGATATTTGGGAGCATCTTGAAGCCTACAGTGATAAAGGAAATATCTTTGGATAAAAACTAGAAAGAAGGTTTTTGAGAAAGTGCTTTGTGATGTGTGCATTGATCTCACAGAGTTAACCTTTTTTTTGATGGAGCAGTTGGGAAACATTCTTTTTGCAAAACCTGTGAAACAATATCTTGTAGCACAAAAAAGCCTATGGTGAACAAGAAAATATATTCGGATTAAAACTGGAAAGAAGAGTTATGAGAGACTGCTTTCTGATGTGTACATTCATTACACAGTTAAATCCTCCTTTTGATGGAACAATTTGGAAACACTGTTTTTATAGAATGTCCAAAGGGATATTTGGGAGCGCGCTGAGGCCTATGGTGGAAAAAGGAAATCTCTTCAGAGAAGAACTAGACAGAATATATCTGAGGAGCTGCTTTGTGAAGTGTGCATTCATCTCACAGAGTTAAACCTTTCTTTAGATTGAGGAGTTAGGAAAACTGTTTTTGTACAATCTCCAAAGGTATATCTGGGAGTGTTCTGAGGCCTGTCGTGAAAAAGGAAATATCTTTGGATAAAAACCAGAAAGAACATTTTTGAGAAACTGCTTTTTGATGTGTGCATTCAACTCAAAGGGGTAAATCTTTTTTTTGATGGAGCAATTTGGAAACACTGTTTTTATAGAATCTGTAATGGGATATTTGGGAGCACATTGATGCCTATGTTGAAAAAGGAAATGTCTTCAGATTAAAAAAGACTAAGTAAGAAGCTTTTTGAGAAACTGCTTTGTGATGTATGCATTCATCTGACAAAGTTAAACCTTTCTTTTGACTGAGCAGTTTGTAAACAGTTTTTGCAAAATCTGTGAAGCAAAATTAGGTAGTGCAAAAAAGGCTATGGTGAACAATGAAATATCTTCACATAAAAACAGGAAAGATGCTTTATGAGAAACTGCTTTCTGAGTTATACATTCATCTCACAGAGGTAAGTCCTTCTTTTTATGGAACAGTTTGGAAACACTGTTTTTGTAGAATCTGCGAAGGGATGTTTGGGAGCACATTGAGGCCTATGTTGGAAAAGGTAATATCTTCAAAGAAGAACTAGACAGAAATTTCCTGGGAATCTGCTTTGTGCCATGTGCATTCATCTCACAGAGATAAACACTGCTTTAATTGATCATTTTGGAAGCACTGTTTTTGAAGAATATGTCAAGGGATATTTGGGAGTACACTGATGTCTATTGTGAAAAAAGAAATACCTTCAGAAAAAACTAGAAAGAAGCATTTTGAGAAACTGATTTATGATGTGTGCATTCTACTCACAGAGTTAAATCTTTATTTTGATTGAGCAGTTTGGAAACAATGTTGTTGCAAAATGTGTGAGGTTATATTAGGTAGCGCAATAAAGCCTAAGGTGAAAAAATAAATATCTTCAGATAAAAAGTGGAAAGGGGTAATATGAAAAATTGCTTTCTGATGTGTGGATTCAGCTCACAGACCTAACTCCTTCTTTTGATGGAGCAATTTGGAAACACTCTTTTTTTGTACAATCTGTGAGGGGATATTTGGGAGCACATTGAGACCTATGGTCTGAAAGGAAATATCTTCAGAAAGGAACTAGACAGAAGCTATGTGAGAAACTGGTTTGTGGTGTGTGCATTCATCTCACAGATTTAAAGCTTTATTTTGATTGAGCAGTTTGGAAACACTGTTTTTTAAGAATCTCTGAAAGGATATTTAGGAGCATATTGAAGCCTATGGTGAAAAAGGAAATATCTTTGCATAACAGCTAGAAAGAAACTTTTTGACAAACTGCTTTGTGATGTGTGCATTCATCTCACAGAGTTAAATATTTCTTTTTATTGAGCAGTTTGGAAACGCTATTTTTGTAGAATCTCCAAAGGGATATTTGGGAGCACACTGATGCCTATGGTGAAGAAGGAAATATCTTCAGATAAAAAGTAAAAGAATCTTTTTGAAAAATTTCTTTGTGAAGTGTGCATTCATCTCCCAGGCTTAAACCTTTTATTTGATTGAGCAATTTGGAAACACTGTTTTTGTAGAATCTGCAAAGGGATATTTTGGAGTGTATTGAAGCCTACTGTGATACAGTAAGCATCTTTGGATAAAAACTAGAATTTTTTGAGAGACTGCTTTGTGATGTGTGCATTCATGTCATAGTGCTAAACCTTTCTTTTGACTGAGGAGCTTGGAAACACTCTTTTTCATAAATGTACTAAGCAATATTAGGTAGCGCAAAAACCCTGTGGTGAAAAAAGGAAACATCTTCAGACAAAAACTGGAGAGAGGCATTACAAGAAACTGCGTTCTAATGTGTGTGTTCTCCTCACAGAGTTAAGTCCTTATTTTGATGGAGCAGTTTGGAAACACGGCTTTTGTAGAATCTGCAAAGGGAAATTTGGGAGAGCAGGAGGCCTATGGTGAAAAAGGAAATTTCTTCAGATAAAAACTAGACAGAAGCTTTCTGAGAAACTGGCTTTGGATGTGTGCATTCATCTCACAGAGCTAAATCATTCTTTTTGTGGAAAAGTTTGGAAACTGTGTTTTTATAGAATCTGCTTAGTGACATTTTGGAGCACATTGAGGCCTACAGTAGAAAAGGAAATATCTCCAGATAAAAACTAGAAAGAACCTTTCTGAGAAACTGGTTTGTGATGTGTGCATTCATCTCACAGAGTTAAACTTTTCTTTTGATTGAGCGCTTTGGAATAACTTTTTTTGCAGAATCTGTGAAGGGCTATTTTGGAGCCAATTGAATCCTATGGTGAAAAGGAAATATCTTCAGATAAAAACTGGAAAGAGGCATTTAGAGAAACTGCTTTGTGATGTTGGCATTCATCTCACAGATTTAAACTTTTCTTTTGATTGATCTATTTCAAAACACTGTTTTTGTAGAATCTGCAAACGGATATTTGGGAGCACACTGATGCCTATGGTGAAAAACAAAATATCTTTGGATAAAAGCTAGAAACAATCCTTTTGAGAAACTGATTTGTGATTTATGCATTTATCTCACATAGTTAAATTTTTCTTTTGACTGAGTAATTTGGAAACACTGTTTTTGTAATATCTGCAAAGGGATGTTAGGTAGCTCAAAAAGGCCTATGGTGTACAAGGAAATATCTTCAGATAAATACTGGAAAGAAGTGTTATGAGAAACCAGTTTCTGATGTGTTCATTCATGTCACAGAGTTAAATCCTTCTTTTTTTTGAACAGTTTGGAAACACTGGTTTTGTAGAATCTGCGTCGGGACTTTTCAGGGTGCATTGAGGCCTATGGTGGATAAGGAAATATCTTTGGATAACAACTGGATATAAGCTTTCTGAGAAACCGCTTTGTGATGTGTGCATTCCTCTCAAAGACTTAAACATTTCTTTCAATTGATCAATTTGGAAACACTGTTTTTGTAGAATCTGCAAAGGGATATTTGGGAACACTGGAGGCCTGTGATGAAAAATTAAATAACTTTAGGTAAAAACTGAAAAGAAGCTTTCTGAGAAACTGCTTTATGATGTGTGGATTCTTCTCACAGAATTAAATGTTTCTTTTGATTGAGGAGTTTGGAAGCACTGTTTTTGTGGAATCTGCAAAGGGATATTTGGCAGCACACTTTTTCACTATGGTGAAAAAGGAAATATCATTGGAAAAAACTACAAAGAAGCTTTTTTGAGAAACTGCTGTGTGATGTGTGCATTTATCTCACAGAGTTAAACCTTTCTTTTCATTGAACAGTTTGGAAACACTGTTTTTGCAAAATCTGTGAAGTGATATTTGGTAGTGCAAAAAGCCTATGGTGAACAAGGAAAAGAAGTGGAAAGTAGCATTATGGGAAACTGCTTTCTGATATGTGCATTCATCTCAAAGAGTTAAGTGCTACTTCTTATGGAACAGTTCAGGAACACTGTTTTTATAGAATCTGTGAAGGGATATTTGGGAACGCATTGAGGACTGTGGTGTAAAAGGATATATCTTCAGAGAAGAACTAGATAGAATCTATCTGAGAAAATGCTTGGTGATGAGTGCATTCATCCCACACAGTTAAATCTTTCTCTACATTGAGCAGTTTGGAAACACAGTTTTTGTAGAATCTGTGAAGGGATATATGGGAATGCTTTGAAGCCTATGGTGAAGGAAATAACTTCAGATAAAAACTGGAAAGTAGGTTTCTGAGAAATTGCTTTGTGATATGTGCATTCTTATCACCTAGTTAAACGTTTCTCTTTTTTTGACTAGTTTGGAAACACTGTCATTGTAGAATCTGTAAAGGAATATTTTGGAGCACACTGATGCTTATGGTGAAAAAGAAAGTATCATCAGATAAAAGTTAAAAAGAGTCTCTTTGAGAAACTGCTTTGTGATGAATGCATTCACCTCAGTGAGTTAAACTTCCTTTTTGACTGAGTAGTTTGGAAACACTGTTTTTGCAAAATCTGTGAAGCAATATTATGTAGGACAAATGATCATATGGTGACAAAGGCAATAACTTCAGATAAAACCTGGAAAGAAACATCGTGAGAAACTGCTTTATGATGTGCATGTCCATTTCACAGAGTTAAGTCCCTCTATTCATGGAATTGTATGGAAACACTGTGTAGAATTTGCAATGGGTTATTTGGGAACACAGTGACACCTTTGGTGGAAAAGGAAATAGCTTCAGAAATGAAATAGACATGAGGTTTCTGAGAAACTGCTTTGTGATGTGTGCATTCAACTCACAAGGTTAAACCTTTCTTTTGATTGATCAGTTTGGAAACACTGTTATTGTAGATTTTGCAAAGGTATATTTGGGAGCATATGCAGCCTATATGAAAATGGAAAAAACTTCAGATAAAAACAAGAAAGAAAGCTTCTGAGAAATGGCTTTGTGAAATGTGCATTCTTCTCACAGATTTAAATGTTTCATTTGATTGAGCAGTTTGGAAACACTGTTTTTGTAGAAACTGCAAAGTTATATTTGGGAGTTCATTGAGGCCTAGGATGAAAAAGGTAATATCTACAGATAAAAAAAAGAAAGCAGCTTTTTCAGAAACAGCTGTGATGTGTGCATTCATCTCACTGAGTTAAAACTTTCATTTGACTGAACTGTTTGGAAACACTGTTTTTGTGTAATCTGCAAAGTGTTATTATAATCTCAAAAAAGCCTATGATGAAAAAGGAAATATCTTCAGTTAAAAACTGGGAAAAAGCGTTATGAGAAACTGCTTTCTGATATGTGCATTCATTTCACAGAGTTAAGTCCTTCTTTGTTTGGAACAGGTTGGAAACACTGTTTTTGTACAATCTGTGAAGGAATATTTGGCAGCACATTGAGGCGTATGGTGGAAAAGGAAATATTTTCAGAGAAGAACTAGACAGAAACTTTCTGAGAAACTGCTTTGTGATGTTTGTATTCAACTCACAGAGTTCAAATTTTCTTTTCATTGAGCCTTTTGGAAACACTGTTTTTGCAGAATCTGTGAAGGGATATTTGGGAGCGCATAAAAGCCCATGGTGAAAAAGATAATATCTTCAATAAAAACTATAAAGAAGGATTTTGAGAAACTGTTTTGTGATGAGTGCACTCATGTCACAGAGTTAAACCTCTCTTTTGATAGAGCAGTGTGGAAACACTTTTTTTGTCTAATCTGCATAGTGATATTTAGTTGTGCAAAGAGGCCTATTTTGAAAAAGGAAATATCTTTAGATAAAAACTGGAAAGAAGCTTTCTGAGACATTGATTTGTGATATGTGCATTCGTTTAACAGTGTTAATTTTTTCCTTTGATGGGATCTTTTGGAAACACCCCTTTGGAAGAATCTGCGAAAGGTTTTTTTGGAGTGCATTGAGGCCTATGTTGAAAAAGGAAATTTATCCAGGTTAAAACTAGAAAGAAGCTTTCTGAAAACCTGTTCTGTGCTATGTGCATTCATCTCACAGAGTTAAAACTTTCTTTCGATTGATCAGTTTGGAAACACTGTTTTTGTAGAATCTGTGAAGGGATATTTTGGAGTGCACAAGGCCTATGGCCAAGAAGGAAATAACTTCAGATAAAAACAAGAAAGAAAGTATCTGAGAAATGGCTTTGTGATGTGTGCATTCATCTCCCAGAGTTAAACTTTCATTTGAATGAGCTGTTTGGAAACACTGTTTTTATGTGATCTGCAAAGTGTTATTAGGTATCTCAAAAAATCCTATGGTGAAAAAGGAAATATCTTCAGTTAAAAACTGGAAAAAAGCATTATGAGAAACTACTTTCTGATGTGTGCATGCATGTCACAGAGTTCAGTCCTTCTTTTGATGGAACAGTTTGGAAACACTGTTTTTGTGTAATCTGCAAAGTGTTATTAGGTATCTTTAAATGTTACTTTTGATTGAGGAGTTTGGAGACACTATTTTTGTAGAATCTGCAAAGGGATAATTGGACACACACTATGTCTATGGTGAAAAACAAATATTTTCAGATAAAAACTAGAAAGAAGTTTTCTGAGAAACTGCTTAGTGACATATACATTCATCTCACAGTGTTAAACTTTTCTTTTGACTCATCCTTTTAAAAAGGCTCTTTTTGTACAATCTTCCAAGTGATGTTAACCCAAAAAGGTCTATGGTGAACAAGGAAATATCTTCAGAAAAAAACCAGAGAGAAGCGTCATGAGAAACTTCTTTCTGATGTGGGCATTCATCTCACAGGGTTAAATCCTTCTTTTGGTGGAATAGTTCAGAAACCCTGTGTTTTTAGAATCTGTGAATTGATATTTGGGAGACCATTGAGGACTAGGGTGGAAAAGGAAATATCTTCAGAGAAGAATTAGACACAACCTATTTGAGAAACTGCTTTGTAATGTGTGCTTTCATCTCACAGTGTTAAAACTTTCTTTTGAATCAACAATTTGGAAACTTTTTTGTAAATTCTGCAAAGGTATATTTGGGAGAGCACTGAGTCCTGTGGTGAAAAAGGAAATGCCTTCAGATAAAAACTTGAAAGAAGGTTTTTGAGAAACTGCTTAGTGATATGTGAGTTCAACACACAGAGTTAAACCTGTTATTTGATTGAGCAGTTTGGTAACACAGATTTGGTAGAATCTGAAATGTCATATTGGGGAGCCTATTGAAGCATGTGGTGATAAAGGAAATATCTTTGGATAAAAACTAGAAAGAAGCTTTCTGAGAAAATCCTTGAGGATGTGTACATTCATCCCACAGAGTTAAACTTTTCTTTTGATAGAGCAGTTTGGAAAGACCATTTTTGTTTAATCTGCAATGTGATTTTTGATAGCGTTAAGAGCCTGTGGTGATAAAGGAAATAACTTCAGTTAAAAACTGGAAAAAAGCATTATGAGAAACTGCTTTCTGATGTGTACATTCATCTCAGGGAGTTAAGTTCTTTTGATGGAACACTTTGGAAACACTGTTTTTGTAGAATCTGTGAAGGGATATTTGGCAGTGCATTGAGACTTATTGTGGACAAGGAAGTATCGTCAGAGGAGAAATAGACAGAAGCTTCATGGGAAACTGCTTTGTGATGTCTGCGTTCATCTCAAAGTGTTCACTTTCCTTTAATTGAGCCTTTTGGAAACACTGTTTTTGCAGAATCTGCAAAGGGATATTTGGAAGCGTATTGAAGCCTATGGTGAAAAAGGAAATATCATTGGATAAAATCTAGAAACAAGCTTTTTGAGAAACTGCTTTGTGATGTGTGCATTTATCTCACAGAATTAAAATTTTCTTTGATAGTACAGTTTGGAAACATTGTTTTTGTAGAATCTGCAAAGTATTTTTGGGAGCACATTGAGGTCAAGTGTGAAAAAGGAAATATCTTCGTGTGAAAAAGGAAATATCTTCGTATAAAAATAAGAAAGAAGCTTTTTAAGAAACTGCTTGTTATGTGTGCTTTCATCTCACAGAGTTTAACTTGTTGTTTATGGAGCAGTTTGCAAACACTTTTTTGTAGAATCTGTGATGGTTTATTTGGGAGCACATTGAAGCCCGTGGTGAAAAAGGAAATAACTTAGCATTAAAACTAGAAAGATACTTTTTCAGAAACTGCTTTGTGATGTGCACATTCATCTCACAGAGTTCACCTTTATTTTAATAGAGCTGATTGGAAACACTTTTTTTGTGTAATCTGCACAGTGACATTAGGTAATGCAAAGAAGCCTATGTTAAAAAAGGAAATATCTTCAGACAAAAACTGGAATGAAGCTTTCTGAGACACTGATTTCTGATATGTGCATTCATTTCACAGTGTTAAGTTTTTCCTTTGATTAAGCCATTTGGAAACACCATTTTGGCAGAATCTGTGAAGGGTTATTTGGAAGCACATTGAGGCCAATGGTGAAAAAGGAATTATCTCCAGATAAAAACTAGAGAGAAGCCTTCTGAGAAACTGCTTGGTGATGTGTGCATTAATATCACAGAGCTAAACCTTTCTTTTGATTGACCATTTTGGAAAAACTCTTCTTTAAGATTCTGTGAAGGAATATTTGGGAGCACACAATGCCAATGGTCAAGGAGGAAATAACATCAGATAAAAACACCAAAGAATATTTCTGAGCAAAGGCTCTGTGATGTGTGCATTCTTCTCACAGAGATAAAGGTATATTTTGATAGAGAAGTTTGAAAATACTGTTTTTGTAAATCTACCAAGGGATATTTGGGAGCTCACTAAGTCTATGGTGAAAAAGGAACTATCTTTGTCTTTGGATAAAAACTGGAAAGAAGCTTTTTGAGAAACTGACTTGTGATGTGTGAATTCCACCAATGGAGTTAAACTTTTCTTTTGATTGAGCAGTTTGGAAACACTGTTTTTGTAGAATACATGAAGGAATATTTTGAAGTGCACTAAGGACTATGGTGTAAAAGGAATTATCTTTGGATACAAACTAGAAAGAAACTTTTTTGGAAACTGCATTTTGATGTATGCATTCATCTCACACAGTTAAACTTTTCTTTTGACTGAACAGTTTGGAAACACTGTTTTTCTATAATCTGCAAAGAGATGTTAAGTAGCACAAAAAGGCCTATGCTGAACAAAGAAATATCTTCATATAAAAAATGGAAAAAAGCGTTATGAGAAAATGCGTTCTTCTCTGTGTGTTCGTCTCACAGAGTTAAATCCTTCTTTCCATGGGGCAGGTTGGAAACACTGTTTTTATAGTAGCTGCAAAGGGATATTTGGGAGTGCATTGACGCCTATGGAGGAAAAGGAAATATCTTCAGAGAAAAACTAGACAGAAGCTATCTCAGAAACTGCTTTGTGATGTGTGCATTCATCACACAGAGTTAAACCTTTCATTTGACTAAGCAATTTGGAAACACAGTTTTTGCAAAATCTGTGAAGTGATATTATGTAGTGGAAAAAAGCCTATTGTGAACAAGGAAATATCTTCAGAGAAAAACTGTAAAGAACGTTATGAGAAACTGCATCTGATGTGTGCATTCATCTGACAGAGTTAAGTCCTTCTTTTAATGGAACAGTTTGTGAACGCTGTTTTTGTAGAATCTGCCAAGGAATATTTCGGAGCACATCGAGGCCTACAGTGGAAAATGAAATATCTACAGAGAAGAACTAGACAGAAGCTCTCCAAGAAGCTGCCTTGTGATATGCACATTCATCTCACAGAGTTAAACCTTTCTTTTGATTGATCATTTTGGAAACACCAGTTTTTTAGAATCTGTGAATGGATATTTGGGAGTGAATAAGGCCTATGGTGAAAAAGGAAATAACTTCAGATAAAAACTAGAATGAAGTTTTCTGAGAAAAAACTTTGTGATGTGTGTATTCTTCTTACAGGGTTAACTGTTTCTTTTGATTGATCAGTTTGGAAACACTGATTTTGTAGAGTCTGCAAAGGGATATTTGGGCATGCACTGATGCCTATGGTGAAAAAGGAATTCTCTTCAGATAAAAACTAGAAAGAAGCCTTTTGAGAAACTGCTTTGTGAAGCATGCATTCATCTCACAGAGTTAAACTTTCCTTTTGACTGAGTAGTTTAGAAACACTTTTTTTTAAATTTCTTAAGTGATGTTAGGTAATGCAAAAAGGCCGATGGTGAACAAGGAAATATCTTCAGATAAAAACTGGAAAGAATCGTCATGAGAAACTGCTTTCTGATATGTGTGTTCATTTCAAAGAGTTAAAACCTTCTTTTGATGTAGCAGTTCAGAAACACTGTTTTTATAGAAGCTGCAAAGGAATATTTGGGAATGCATTGAGGCCTATGGTGGAAAAGGAAATATCTTCAGAGAAGAACTAGACAGAAGCTATCTGAGAAACAGCTTTGTGATGTGGGCATTCATCTCACAGAGTTAATCCTTTTTTTTGATTGAGCATTATGGAAATACTGTTTTTGTTGAATTTGCCAAGGTATATTTGGGAACGCACTGAGGCCTATGGTGAAAAAGGAAATATCTTCAGATAAAAATTGGAAGGAAGCTTTCTGAAACACTGATGTGTGATGTGTGCATTCATTCCATACTGTTAAATTATTCCTTTGATGGAGCTGTTTTGAAACACCCTTTCTGTCAGAATCTGCAAAGTGTTATTTGAAGTGCACTGAGGCCTACCATGAAAAAGGAAATATCCTCAGAAGAAAACTAGAAAGAAGCTTATTGAGAAACTGCTTGCTGATGCATGCATTCATATCAAAGGGTTAAACTTTTCTTTTGACAGAGCAGTTTGGAAACACTGTGTTTATATAATCAGTGAAGAAATGTTAGGTAGTGCAAAAAGGCCAAAGGTGAACCTGGAAATATTTTCAGATACAAACTGGAAAGAACCATTATGAGAAACTGCTTTTTGATGTGTGCATTCACCTCACAAGGTTGAGTCATTCTTTTGATGGAACAGTTCAGAAACACTGTTTTCGTAGTATCTGCAAAGGGATATTTTTGAATTCACTGAAGCCTATTGTGCAAAAGGAAATATCTTCAGAGAAGAACTAGACCAAAGGTTTCTGAGAAACTGATTTGTTATGTGCGCATTCATCACACAGAGTTAAAATTTTCTTTTGTCTAAGCAATTTGGAAACACTCTTTTTGTAAAATCTGCAAAGGTATATTTGGGAGCACACTGAGGCCAATGGTGAAAAACGTAATATCTTCAGATAAAAAATACAAATAAGCTCCTTAAGAAACTGCTTTGTGATGTGTGTGTTCAAATGACAGAGATAAGCCTGTTTTTTGATTGATCAGTTTGGAAACACTCTTTTTGTAGAATTTGGGATGGGATATTTGGGAGTGCATTGAAGCCTATGGTGATAAAGGAAATACCTTTGGATAAAAACTAGAAAGAAGCTTTTAGGGAAACTGCTTTGTGATGTGTGCATTTATTTCACAGAGTTAAATCTTTCCTTTGACTGAGCAGTTTGGAAACACTGTTTTTGCAAAATCTGCTGAGCAATATTTCATAGCTCAAAAAAGCATATGGTGTACAAGGAAATATCTTCAGATGAAAACTGGAAAGAAGGATTATGAGAAACTGCTTTCCGATGTGTGCATTCCTCTAACAGAGTTGAACCATTCTTTTGATTGAGCAGTTTGAAACCACTGATTTTCTAGAATCTGCAAAGGGATATTTGTGAGCACTTTCAGGCTTATGATGAAAAAGGAAATATCCTCACATAAAAACTAGAAAGGAGCTTTCTTAGAAACTACTTTGTGATCTGTGCATTCTTCTCACAGAATTAAACCATTCTTTTGATTGAGCAGTTTGGAAACAAAGTGTTTGTAGAATCTGTGAAGGGATATTTGGGAGTGCTTTGAGGCCTATGCTGAAAAAGAAAATATCCTCACATAAAAACTAGAAAGAAGCTTTCTGAGAAACTGCTTTGTGATGTGTGCAAAAACACTCTTTTTGCAAAATCTGCTGAGAAATATTACATAGAGCAAAAAGCCATATGGTGAACAAGGAAATATCTATAGATGAAAACTAGAAAGAAGAGTTATGAGAAACTCTTTTCTGATGTGTGCATTCATCTCACAGAGTTAAGTCATTCTTTAGATGGAACAGTTTGGATACATTGTTTTCATAGTATCTGCAAGGGGATATTTAGGAGCACAGTGAAAAGTATGGAGGAAAAGGAAATAACTTCAGAGAAGAACTAGAGAGAAGCTTTCTGAGAAACTGCTTTGTGATGTGTGCATTCAGCTCACACAGTTAAACCTTTCTTTTCATCGAGCAGTTTGGAAGCACTGTTTTTGTAGAATCTTGAAGGGATATTTAGGAGCACATTGAAACCTATGGTGAAAAGGAAATAACTTCAGATAAAAAGTAGATAGAAGCTTTTTGAGAAACTTATTTCTGGTGTATGCATTCAACTCACAGAGTTAAACTTGTTTTTTGATTGAGCAGTTTGGAGACACTCTTTTTGTAGAATCTGTGATGGGATATTTCAGAGCGCATTGAAACCTAATGTGATAAAAGAAATATCTTTGGGTAAAAACTAGAAAGAAACTTTCTGAGAAATTCCTTTGTGATGTGTGCATTAATCTCACAGAGATAAACCTTTCTTTTAGTTGAGCAGTTTGGAAACTTTGTTTTTGTAGAAGCAGTGAAGGGATATTTGGGAGTGCACGAGGCCTAAGGTAAAAAAGGTAATAACTTCAGATAAACACTGGAAAGAAGCTTTCTCAGAAACTGCCCTGTGATGTGTGCATTCACCTCATGGAGTAAAACTTTTTTTGATTGAGCAGTTTGGAGACACTGCTTTTGTATAATCTGTGAAGCAATGTTAGTTAGTACAAGAAGGCCTATGGTGAACACAGAAATAAATTCAGATAAAAATTGGGAAGAAGCATTATGAGAAACTGCTTTCTCATGTATGTGTTCATCTCTCAGAGTTAAATCCTTTTTCTGGTGGAACTGTTGTTTTGGGAGCACATTGAGGACTGTGGTGGAAAGAGAAATATCTTCAGAGAAGAACTAGACAAAAACATTCTGAGAAACTGCTTTGTGATGTGTGCATTCATCTCACAGAGTTAAACCTTTCTTTGGATAGAGCAGTTTGGAAGCACTCTTTTTATAATCTGTGAAACGATGTTAGGTTTTACAAAATGGCTATGGTGAAGAAGGAAATATCTTCAGATAAAAACTGGAAAGAATGTTTATGAGAAACTACTTTCTGAGGTGTGTGTTCATCTCATAGAGTTAAATCCTTGTTTTGATGGAACAGCTCAGAAACACTACTTTTTCAGAGTCTGTAAAGGGATATTTGGGAGAACATGGAGGACTACGTTGGAAAGGGAAATACCTTCAGAGAAGAAATTCAGAGAACGTTTCTGAGAAACTGCTTTGTGAGGAGTGCATTCATCTCAAGAGTTAAAACTTTCTTTTGATTCAGCAGTTAAGAAACAGTGTTTTTGTAGAATCTATGAAGCAATATTTGGGAGCGCATTGAAAACTATGGCAAAAAAAATACGTCTTTGGATAAAAACTAGAAAAAAGCTTTCTGAGAAACTGCTTTGTGATGTGTGCATTCCTCTCACAGAGTTACAAGTTTCGTTTGATTGAGCAGTTTGGAAACACTGTTTTTGTAGAACCTGAAAAGGGAAATTTTGGAGGGCGATGATGACTATGGTGAAAAAAGGAATTATCTTCAGATAAAAACTAGAAAGAAGATTTCTGAGAAACTGCTTTGTGATGTATGCCTCCAACTCACAGAGTTAAACCTTTATTTTGAACGAGCAGTTTGAAAACACTGTTTTTGTGTAATCTGTGAAGTGATACTAAATAGTGCAAAAAAGGACATATCTTCAGATAAAACCTGGAAAGAAACAATTGAAACTGCTTTCTGACGTGTGCATTCACCTCAGAAAATCCTTCTGTCAATGGAACAGTTTGGAAACACAGTTTTGTACAATCTGAAAAGGGATATTTGGTAGTGCATAGAGGCCTATGGTGGAAAAGCAAACATCTTCAGAGAATAACCTGACAGAAGATTTCTGAGAAACTGCTTTGGATAAGTGCATTCATCTCACAGAGTTAAACCTGTCTTTTAATTTAGCAGTTTGTAAACACTTTTTTGTAGAATCTGCAAAGAGATATTTGGGAGTGCGTTGAAGCCTATGGTGAAAAAGGAAGTGTCTTTGGATAAAAACTAGAAAGAAGCTTCTTGAGAATCTCCTTTGTGATGTGTGCACTTATCTCACAGAGTTAAACCTTTCTTTTGATTGCACAATTTGGAAACACTGTTTTTGTATAACCTGTGAATTGATATTAGGTAACACAAAGAGGCCTATGGTGAAAAAGGAAATAACTTCAGATAAAAACTGGAAAGAATCGTTATGAAAAATTGCTTTCTGATGTGTGCATTCATCTCATAGTGTTAAATCCTTCTTTTGTGGAACAGTTTGGAAACATTATTTTTATAGAATCAGAGAAGGGATATTTTGGAGTGCCTTGAGGCCTATGGTGGAAAAGGAAATATATTCAGAGAAGAGCTAGACAGAAACTATCAGAGAAACTGCTTTGTGAAGTGTGCATTCATCTCACAAAGTTAAACCTCTCTTTTGATTGAGCAGTTTGGAAGCACTGTATTTGTAGAATGTGTAAAGGTATATTTCAGAGCACACTGAGGCTTATGTTGAAAAAGGAAATATCTTCAGATAAAAAAATAGAAAGAAGCTTTTTGAGAAACTGCTTTGTGATATGTGCATTCAACTCACAGAGGTAAACCTGTTTTTTGATTGAGGAGATTGGAAACACCATTGCTACAGAATCTGCGATGGGATATTTGAGCATGCATTGAAGCCTATGGTGAGAAAAGAAGCAGCTTCAGATAAAAACTAGAAACAGGATTTTTTAGAAACTGCTTTGTGATGTGTGCATTCATCTTAGAGAGGTAAACCTTTCTTTTGACTGAGTAGTTTGGAAACCCTGTTTTGCAAATCTGCAAAGTGATATTTTGCAATGCAAAAAGCCTATGGTGAAAAAGGAAAACCTTAAAATAAAAACTGGAAAGAAGCGTTATGAGAAACTCCTTTCTTATGTGTCCTTTCATCTCACAGATTAAGTCCTTCTTCTGATGGAACAGTTTGGAAACACTGTTTATGTAGCATCTGTGAAGGGATATTTGGGAGTGCATTGATGCCTATGATGGAAACGGAAAAATCTTCAGAGAAGAACTACATAGAAGCTTTCTGAGAAACTGCTCTGTGATGTGTGCATTCAGCTCACAGAGATAAACAATTCTTTTGGTTGAGCAGTTTGGAAAATGTTTTTGTAGAATCTGTGAAGGGACATTTGGGAGTGCATTGAAGCCTATGGTGGAAAAGGAAATATCTTCAGATAAAAACTAGAAAAAAGCTTTTTGAGAAACTGCTCTGTGATGTCTTCATTCATCTCACAGAGTTAAACCTTTCTTTTGCTTGAGCAGTTTGCAAAAGTTGTTTTTGTTGAATCTGCAAAGGGATATTTGGGAGTGCACTGAGGCCTAGAGTGAAAATGAAATACCTTCAGTTAAAAATTTGAATAAGGTGTAAGGAAGGGATTCAATTTCAGCTTTCTACATATGGCTAGCCAGTTTTCCCAGAACCATTTATTAAATAGGGAATCCTTTCCCCAATGCTTGTTTTTCTCAGGTTGGTCAAAGATCAGATAGTTGTAGATATGTGGCATTATTTCTGAGGGCTCTGTTCTGATCCATTGATCTATATCTCTGTTTTGGTAACTGTACCATGCTGTTTTGGTTACTGCAGCCTTGTAGTATGGTTTGAAGTCAGGTAGCGTGTTGCCTCCAGCTTTGTTTTTTGGGCTTAGGATTGACTTGGTGATGCAGGCTCTTTTTTGGTTCTATATGAACTTTAAAGTAGTTTTTTCCAATTCTGTGAAGAAAGTCATTGGTAGCTTAATGAGGATGGCATTGAATCTATAAACTACCTTGGGCAGTTTGGCCATTTTCATTATATTGATTCTTCCTACCCAAGAGCATGGAATGTTCTTCCATTTGTTTGTAGCCTCCCTTCCTTACACCTTATACAAAAATTAATTCAAGATGGTTTAAAGACTCAAACGTTAGACCTAAAACCATAAAAACCCTAGAAGAAAACCTAGGCATTACCATTCAGGACATAGCCATGGGCAAGGACTTCATGTCTAAAACACCAAAAGCAATGGCAACAAAAGCCAAAATTGACAAATGGGATCTAATTAAACTCAAGAGCTTCTGCACAGCAAAAGAAACTACCATCAGAATGAACAGGCAACCTACAAAATGGGAGAAAATTTTTGCAACCTACTCATCTGACAAAGGGCTAATATCCAGAATCTACAACGAACTGTAACAAATTTACAAGAAAAAAAAACAAACAACCCCATCAACAAGTGGGTGAAGGATATGAACAGACACTTCTCAAAAGAAGACATTTATTCAGCCAAAAGACACATGAACAAATGCGCATCATCACTGGCCATCAGAGAAATGCAAATCAAAACCACAATGAGATACCATCTCACACCAGTTAGAATGGTAATCATTAAAAAGTCAGGAAAAACAGGTGCTGGAGAGGATGTGGAGAAATAGGAACACTTTTCCACCATTGGTGGGACTCTAAACTAGTTCAACCATTGTGGAAGTCAGTGTGGCGATTCCTCAGGGATCTAGAACTAGAAATACCATTTGACCCAGCCATCCCATTACTGAGTATATGCCCAAAGGACTATAAATCATGCTGCTATAAAGACACATGCACATGTATGTTTATTGCAGCACTATTTCCAATAACAAAGACTTGGAACCAACTCAAATGTCCAACAATGATAGACTGGATTAAGGAAATGTGGCACATATACACCATGGAATGCTATGCAGCCATAAAAAATGATGAGTTCACGTCCTTTGTAGGGACATGGATGAAATTGGAAATCATCATTCTCAGTAAACTATCACAAGGAAAAAAACTAAACACTGCATGTTCTCACTCATAGGTGGGAATTGAACAATGAGAACACATGGACACAGGAAAGGGAACGTCACACTGGGGACTGTTTTGGGGTGGGGGAAATGGGGAGGTATAGCATTAGGAGATATACCTAATGTTAAATGATGAGTTAATGGGTGCAGCACACCAGCATGGCACATGTATACATATGTAACTAACCTGCACAGTGTGCACACGTACCGTAAAACTTAAAGTATAATAATAATTAAAAAAAAGAAAAAAAATTTTAAAGAACCTTTTTGGGAAACTGCTTTGTGATGCATGCATTCATCTCACAGAGTTAAATTTTTCTTTTGACTGAGCTGTTTGCAACACGGTTTTTGTATGGTCTATGAAGTGATGCTAGGGTGCGTAAAAAGACCTATGATGAACAAGGACATATCTTCAGATAAAAACTGAAAAGAAGTGATATGAGAAGCTGCTTTCTGATGTGTGTGGTCATCTAACAGAGTTCAGTCCTTCTTTTGATGGAACAGTTCGGAAACACTGCTTTTATACAATCTGCAAAGGGATATTTGGGAGCTCATAGAGGCCTGCATGGAAAATGAAATGTCTTCAGAGAAGAATTAGACAAAAGCTATCTGAAAAACTGCTTTGTGATGTGTGCATTCATTTCACAGAGTTAAACTTTTCTTTTGATTGAGTGGTTTGGAAATGTTGCTTTTTTAGAATCTGAAAGGTATATTTGGGAGCACCTTGATGCCTATGGTAAAAAGTAAATGTCTTCAGATAAAAACTAGAAGGAAGCTTCTTGAGAAGCTGCTTTGTGATGTGTGCATTCAACTCACAAAGTTAAAAGTGTTTATTGATTGGTCAGTTAGGAAACACTTTTTTTGTAGAATATTCAAACGGATATTTGGGAGCACATGGGGCCTATGGTGAAAAAGGGAATAACTTCAGATAAAAACTAGAAAGAATCTTTCTGAGATACGGCTTTGTGATGTGTGCATTCTTCTCTGAGAGATAAACGTTTCTTTTGATTCAACAGTTTGGAAACAGTGCTTTTTTAGGGTTTGTAAAGGTATATTTGGGAGCACACTGAGGTGTACGGTGAACAAGTAAATATCTTTGGATAAAAACTAGAAAGAATCTCCTTGAGAAACTGCTTTGTGATGGATGCATTCATCTCATGGACTTAAATTTTCTTTTGACTGAACAATTTGGAAATACTGTTTTTGTGTAATCTGTGGAGTGATGTTAGGTAGCACAAAAAGGCCTAGGATGAACAAGGAAGTATCTAGAGGTTAAAACTAGAAAGAAGTGTTATGAGAAACTCTTTTCAGATGTGTGCTTTCATTTCACAGATTTAAGTCCCTCTTTTGATGGAACAGATTGGAAACACTGTTTACATAGAACCAGTGTAGGAATATTTGGGAGCACATTGAGGCCAATGGTGGAAAAGGATATATTTTAAAAGAACTAGACAGAAGCTTTCTAAGAAACTGCTTTGTGATGTTTGCATTCATCTCACAGAGTTAAACCTTTCTTTTGATTGAGTAGTTTGGAAACATTGTTTTTGTAGAAACTGCAAAGGGATATTTTGGAGTGGTTTGAAGCCTATGGTGAAAAAGAAAGTAAGTTAGGACAAAAACTAGAAAGAAGCTTTTTGAGAAACTGCTTTGTGATGTGCATTCATCTCACAGTGTTAAACCTTTCTTTTGATTGAGCAGTTTGGAGACACTGTTTTTGAAAAATCTGAGAAGAGATATTTGGTAGCGCAAAAAGCCTATGGTGAAAAAGGAATTATCTTCAGATAATAAATGGAAAGAACAGTTATGAGGAACTGCTTTCTGATATGTGCATTCATCTCACAGAGTTATGTCTTTATTTTGATGGAACAGTTTGGAAACACTCTTTTTGTAGAATCTGTGAAGGGATATTTCAGAGCACATTGAGGCCTGTGGTGTAAAAGGAAATATCTTCAGAGAAAAACTAGAGAGAAACTTACTGAGGAACTGCATTGCAATGAGTGATTTCACCTCACAAAGTTAAACCTTTCCTTTGATGGAGTAGTTTGGAAACACTGTTTTTGTAGAAACTTCAAAGGGAGATTTGGGAGTGCATTAAGGCCTCTGGTGAAAAAGCAAACATCTTCATAGAGAAACTGGAAAGAAGCATTGTGAGAAAATGCTTTGTGATATGTGCATCCATCTCATACAATTTTGATTGAGCAGTTTGGAAGCACTGCTTTTTTAGAATCTGTGAAGTGATATTTCAGAGGACGTTGAGGCCTATGATAAAAATGGAAATATCTTCAGAGATAAACTAGAAAGCAACTTTCTGAGAAACTGCTTAGTGATGTGTGCCTTCGTCTCAGAGAGTTAAACCTTTCTTTTGATAGAGCAGTTTGGCAACATTCTTTTTTTTTTCTTTTTATTATTATTATTAGTATTATTAGTATTATTATTATTATACTTTAGGCTCTATGGTACATGTGCACAATGTGCAGGTAAGTTACATATGTATACATGTGCCATGCTGGTGTGCTGCACCCACCAACTCGTCATCTAGCATTAGGTATATCTCCCAATGCTATCCCTCCCCCCCTCCCCCCACCCCACAACAGTCCCTGAAGTGTGATGTTCCCCTTCCTGTGTCCATGTGTTCTCATTGTTCTTTTTGTAAAATTTGTGAAGGGATATTTGGGAGTGCTTTGAGCCCTATGGGGAGTAAGGAAATATCTTCAGAGAACAACTACAAAGAAAATTTCTGAGAAAATGCTTTGCATGAGTGCAGTGAACTCACAGAGTTAAACCTTTGTTTTGAAGGAGCAGTTTGGAACCATTCTTTTTGTGGAACCTGCAGAGGGATATTTGGGAGCACACTGAGGCATATGGTGAATAAGGAAATATCTTCAGAGAAAATTTACAAAGAAGCTTTCTGAGAAATGCTTTGTGAGGTGTGCATTCATCTCACAGTGTTAAACATTTCTTTTGATGGAGCTGTCTGGAAACACTATTTTTGTAGAATCTGAGGAGAAATATTTGGAAGCACATTGAGGCCTATGGTGGAAAAGGAAACATCTTAAGATACAAACCAGAAAGAAGCTATCTGAGAAATTGTTTTATGACGTGTGCATTCATCCCACAGGGTTAAACTTTTCTTTTGATGGTGCGGTTTGGAAATAGTGTTTTTGTAGAATCTGCAAAGGTGTATTTGGGAGCATATTGAGGCTTACGGTGGAAAAGGAAATATCTTCACATAAAAACTAGAAAGAATGTTTCTGAGAAACTGCTTTGTGATGACTGCATTCATCTCACAGAGATATAAATTTCTTTTGATGGAGCAGTTGGAAGCATTTTTTTGGGAATCTGCGAAGGCATATTTCTTAAATCATTGAGGGCTATGGTGAAAAAGGAAATATCTTCAGAGAAAAACTAGAAAGAATGGTTCTGAGAAACTGCTTTGTGATGTGTGCATTTGTGTCACAGAGATATAAATTTCTTTTGACAGAGCAGTTGGAAACACTTTTTTGGGGAATCTGTGAATGCATGTTTGTTAACTCTTTGAGGGCTATGGTGAAAAAGGTAATATCTTCAGATAAAAACTAGAAAGAAGTTTTCTGGGAAACTACTTTGTGATGTGTGCATTCATCTGACAGAGTTAATATTTCTTTTGATAGAGCTGTTTGGAAACACTGTTTTTGTATAATCTGCGAAGGAATATTTGGGAGCACATTGAGGCCTATGGTGTAAAAGGAAACATCTTCAGAGAACAACTAGAAAGGAGCTTTCTGAGAAATTGCTTTGTGATATGTGCATTCAACTCACAGAGTTAAGCATTTCTTTGATGGAGAAGTTTGGAGACACCATTTTTGTAGAATCTTCAGAGAGATATTTGGGAGAGCATTGAGGCCTACAGTGAAAAAGGAAATATCCTCTGATAAAAAGTAGAAAAAAACATTCTGAGAAACTGCTTTGTGACATGTGCATTCATCTCACAGAATTAAACCTTTCATTTGATGGAACATTTTGGAAACACTCTTTTTGTAGAATCTGCATAGGGATATTTGGGAACACATTTGGGCCTATGGTGAAAAAAGTAATATCTTCAGAGGGAAACTACAAAGAAGTTTCTGAGGAACTGCTTTGTTATGTGTGCGTTTGTCTCACAGAGTTAAACCTTTCTTTTGCTGGAGTTGTTTTAAAACAGTTTTTGTTGAATCTGCCAAAGGATATTTGGGAGCACATTGATATCTATGGTGAATAAGGAAATATCTTCTGAGAACAATTAGAAAGAAGCTTTCTGAGAACCTGCTTTCTGATGTATGCAGTTAACTCACAGAGTTAAACATTTCTTTTGATGGAGGAGTTTGGAGACACTCTTTTTGTACAATCTGCAGAGGGATATTTGGGAGCGCATTGAGGCCTACAGTGATAAAGGAAATATCCTCTGATAAAAAGTAGAAAAAAGCTTTCTGAGAAAATGCTTTGTGAAGTGTGCATTCATCTCACAGAGTTAAACCTTTCATTTGAGGTAGCATTTTAGAAACACTGTTTTTGTAGAATCTGCATAGGGATATTTGGGAACGCATTTGGGCCTATGGTGAAAAAAGAAATATCTTCAGAGGGAAACTACAAAGAAGTTTCTGAGGAACTGCTTTGTTATGTGTGCATTTGTCTCACAGAGTTAAACCTTTCTTTTGCTGGAGTTGTTTTAAAACAGTTTTTGTTGAATCTGCCAAAGGATATTTGGGAGCACATTGAGACCTATGGTGAAAAAGGAAATATCTTCCGAGAACAGTTAGAAAGAAGTTTTCTGAGAAACTGATTTCTGATGTGTGCTGTTAACTCACAGAGTTAAACATTTCTTTTGATGGAGGAGTTTGGAGACACTCTTTTTGTACAATCTGCAGAGGGGTATTCAGGAGCGCATTGAGGCCTACAGTGATAAACAAAATATCTTCTGATAAAAGGTAGAAAAAACTTTCTGAAAAACTGATTTTTGATGTGTGCATTCATCTCTCAAAGCTAAACATTCCTTTGGATGGAGGAGTTTGGAAACACTGTTTCTGTAGAATCTCCAAAGGGGTATTTTGGAGCATATGGATGCTTATGGTAAAAAAGGAAATAGCTTCATAGAAAAACTAGAAAGAAGGTATCTGAGAAACTGGTCTGTGATGTGCCCTTTCATCTCACAGTGTTAAAGTTTCTGTTGATTGAGAAGTTTGGAAACAATGTTTTTGTAGAATCTGCAAATGGAAATTTGGGAGCTCATTGAGGCCTACGGTGAAAAAGGAAATATCTTCTGATAAAAAGGAGAAAAAATCGTTCTGAGAAACTGCTTTCTGATGTGTGCATTCTTCTCACAAAGCTAAACCTTTCTTTTGATGGAGCAGTTTGGAAGCATTGTTTTTGTAGAATCTCCAAAGGGATATTTGGGAGTGCATGGAGGCCTATGGTCAAAAAGGAAATATTTTTACAGAAAAACTAGAAAGAAGCTTTCTGAGAAACTGGTTTGTGATGTGTACTTTCAGCCCACAGAGTTAAAGCTTTCATTTGATTGTGCAGTTTGGAAATACTTTTTTTGTAGAATCTGCGAAGGGATATTTGGGAGCACATTGAGGTCTATGGTGAAAAACGAAATATGTTCAGGGAAAAACTGGGAAGAAGCTTTCTGAGAAACTACTTTGTGATGTGTGCATTCATCTCACAGATTTAAAAGTTTCATTTGATGGAGCATTTTGGAAACACTCTTTTTCATAGAATATGCAAATGGATATTTGGGAGTGCATTGAAGCCTATGGTGGGAAAAGAAATATCTTCAGAGAAAAACTAGAAAGAACTTTCTGAGAAACTGCTTTGTGATGTGTGCATTCATCTCACAGTGTTAAACCTTTCCCTTGAAGGAGTTGTTTGAAAACACTGTTTTTGTGAATCTGCCAAAAGATATTTGGGAATGCATTGAGGCCTATGGTGAAAAAGGAAATGTCTTCAGAGAACAATTAGAAAGAAACTTTCTGATAAACTGCTTTGTGGTATGTTCAACCAACTCATAGAGTTAAACATTTCTTTTGATGGACCAGATTGGAGACGCTGTTTTTCTGGAATCTGCAGAGAGATATTTGGGAGCACTTTGAGGCCTATGGTGAAAATGGAAATATCTTTAGAGAAAAACTATAAAGAAGCTTTCTGAGAACCTGCTTTGAGATGTGTGCTTTCATCTCATAGACTTAAACCTTTGTTTTGCTGGAGCTGTTTGGAAGCCCAGTTTTTCTAGAATCTGTGAAAAAGTATTTGGGAGCACATTGATGCCTACAGGGAAAATGGAAATATCTTTAGAGAAAATCTATAAAGAAGATTTCTGAGAAAATGATTTGGGATGTGTCCATTCATTTCATAGAGTTAAACATTTCTTTTGATGGAGGCGTTTGGAAAGTTAATTTTTCTATAATCTGTGAAGGGATATTTGGGAGCACATTGAGGCCTATTTTAAAAAAGGAAGTATCTTCAGAGAAAAATGAGAAAGAAGTTTTCTGAGAAACTGCTTTGTTATGTGTGCATTCATGTCAGAGACTTAAACCTTTCTTTTGATGGAGCAGTTTGGAAACAGTTTTTTTGTGGAATGTGCGAAGGCATAATTGGGAACGCTTTGAGGTCTATAGTGTGAAAGGAAATATCTTTAGAGAAAAACTAGTAAGAATCTTTCAAGAAACTGCTTTGTGATGTGTGTATTCATCTCACAGAGTTAAAACTTCCTTTTGATGGAGCAGTTTGGAAACACTGTTTTTGTAGAGTCTGCAAAAGGATATTTGGCACCACATTGAGGCCTACGGTGAAAATGGCAAAGTACTTAGGGGAAAACTATAAAGAAGCGTTCTGAGAAACTGCTTCACCATGTGTGCATTCATCTCACAGAATTAAACCTTTCTTTTTATGCAGCAGTTTGGGAACTCATTTTTTTGTAGCATCTGTGAAGGGATAATTTGGAGCACATTGAGGCCTATGGTGAAGAAGGAAATATCTTCAGAGAAAAAAACTAGAATGGTGATTTCTGAGAAACTTCTTCATGATGTGTGCAATAGTCTCATAGATGTAAACCTTTCTTTTGATGGAGCAGTTTCAAAATACTGTTTTTGTAGCACCTGAGAAGGCATATTTGGGAGCGCATTGAGACCTATTTTGAAAAAGAAAATAACTGAGATAAAAACTTCAAAAAAGGTTTCTGATAAAGTGCTTTGAGTGTGTGCATTCATCTCACAGAGTTAAACGTTTCTTTTGCTGGAGCAGTTTGGAAAGACTGTTATTGTAGTTTATGTGAAGGGATATTTCAGAGTGCATAGAGTCCTATGGTGTAAAAGGAAATATCTTCATGTTCAATCTAGAAAGAAGCTTTCTGAGAAACTGCTGTGAGATGTGTGCATTCATCTCACAGAGTTAAACCTTTCCTTTATACAGAACTTTGGAAACACTGTTTTTGTAGCATTTGTGAAGGGATATTTTGGAGTGCATTGAGGCCTATGTTGAAAAAGAAAATAACTCAGATAAAAACTTCAGAAAAGGTTTCTGATAAACTGCTTTGGGTGTGTGCATTCATCTCACAGAGTTAAATCTTTCTTTTGCTGGAGCAGTTTGGAAAGATTGTTATTGTAGATTATGCGAAGGGATATTTGGGAGCACATTGAGGCCTATGTTGAAAAATGAAATATCTTTAGAGAAAAACTAAAAAGAAGCTTTCTGAGGAACTAATTTGTGATGTGTCCATTCATCTCAAAGAGTTAAATGTTTCTATTGATGGAGCTGTTTAGAAAAGATGTTTTTCTAGAATCTGTGAAGGGATATTTGAGAGCATCTAGAGCCCTATGGAGAAAAAGGAAATATCTTCAGAGAAAAACGAGAAACAAGCTTTCTGAGAATCTCCTTTGTGATGTGTGCACTCATCAAACAGACTCAACCCTTTTTCTTCATTGAGCAGTTTGAAAACACTGTCTTTGTAGAAGCTGTGAAGGCATATTTGGGAGTGCCTTGAGGCTTCTCATTAAAAAGGAAATATCTTCACATAAAAACTAGAAAAAAACTTTCACAGAAACTGCTTTGCGATGTATGCATTCATCTCACTGAGATATAACTTTCTTTTGATGGAGCAGTTTGGAAACACTTTTTCTGTAGAATCTGTGAAGGCACATTTAAGAACACATTGAGGTCTATGGTGAAAAAGGAAATATCTTTTGAGAAAAAACTATAAAGAAGTTTTCTGGGAAACAGATTTGTGGTGTTTCCATTCATCTCACAGAGGTAAACCTTTATTTTGTTAGAGCTGTCTTGAAAGTCAGTTTTTCTAGAATCTGCAAAAAAGATATTTCAGAGTATGTTGTGGCCTATGGTCAAAGGGAAATATTTTTACATAAAAACAAGAAAGAAGCTTTCTGAGAAGCTTATTTGTGATGTGTGCATTCATCTCCCAGAGTTAAACTTTCCTTATGATGGAGCTGTTTGGAAACACTGTTTTTGTAGAACTGGCAAAGGGATATTTGGGAGCATATCGAGGCCTATGGTTAAAATGGAAATATCTTTAGCAAAAAGCTAGAAAGAAACTTTCTGAAAAACTGCTTTGTGATGTGGGCATTCAGCTCACAGAGTTAAACTTTTTTTTTTCATGGAGCAGTTTGGAGACAATGTTTTTGTTTAATGTGCTAAGAGATTTTTGAGAGACCATTCATGACTATGGTAAAAAAGGAAATAGCTTTAGATAAAAACTAGAAGGATGCTTTCTGAGAAACTGCTTTGTATGAGTGAAATCACCTCACAGAGTTTACCCTATCTTTTATGGAGCCGTTTGCAAAACTGTTTTTGTAGAATCTGCAAAGGGATAGTTGGGAGCACATTGAGGCCTATGGTCAAAAAGAAAGTATCTTCAGAGGGAAACTAGAAAGAAGTATTCTGATAAACTGCTTTGTGATGTATGCATTCATCTCTCAGAGTTAAACCTTTCTTTTGATGCAGCAGTTTGGAAAGACTGTTTTTGTAGAATCTGTGAAGAGATATTTAGGAGGGCATTGAGGTCTATGGTGATAAAGGAAATATCTTAAGAGAAAACTAGAAATAAGCTTTCAGAAAAACTGATTTGGGATATGTGCATTCATCTCATAGACTTAAAACCTTCTTTTAGTTGAATAGTTTGGAACCACAGTTTTTGTAGAATCTGTGAAGGGATATATGGGCGAGCATTATGGCCTATGGTGAAAAAGGAAATATCTTCAGATGAAAATTAGAAAGAAGCTTTCTGAGAAACTACTTTGTCGTGTGTACATTCATCTCACATTGTTAACCTTTCTTTTTATGGAGCTGTTTGGAAACACAGTTTTTTGTGAAATCTGCGAATGCATATTTGGGAAAGTGTTGTCTTCTATGGTGAAAAAGGAAATATCTTCAGAGAACACTAGAAAGAAGCTTTGTGATATGTAAATTCATCTCACAGAGTTAAACTTTTCTTTTGATGGGGCAGTTTGGAAAGACTGTTATTGTAGATTCTGTGAATGCAAGTTTAGGAATGCATTGAAGTCTATGGTGAAAAAGGAAATATCTTTAGAGAAAAACTATAAGGAAGCTTTCTGAGGAACATATTTGCGATGTTTCCATTCATTTCACAGAGATAAACATTTCTTTTCATGGAGCTGTTTGTAAACACAGTTTTTCCAGAATCTGCAAAGAGATATTTCAGAGTATTTAGTGGCCTACAGTGAAAAGGAAATATCTTTACATAAAACCTAGAAAGAAGCTTTCTGAGAAACTGATTTGTGATGTGTGCATTCATCTCACAGAGTTAAACTTTCCTTATAATGGAGCTGTTTGGAAACACTGTTTTTGTAGAATCAGGAAAGGGAAAGGGATATTTGGGAGTGTATTGAGGCATATGGGTAAAAAGAAAATATCTTTAGATAAAAACTAGAAGGAAGCTTTCTGAGAAACTGCTTTGTTTGAGTGAATTCATCTCACAAAGTTTACCCTTTCTCTTATGCAGCAGTTTGGGAAACTGTTTTTGTAGAATCTGTGAAGGGATAGATTGGAAATCATTGAGGCCTATGGTCAAAAATAAAATATCTTCAGAGGAAAACTAGAAAAAAGCTTTCTGATAAACTGCTTTGTGATGTGTGCTTTCACCTCTCTGAGTTAAACCTTTCTTTTGATGCAGCAGTTTGGAAAGACTGTTTTTGTACAATCTGCAAAGATATATTTGGGAGGGCATTGAGGCCTATGGTGATAAAGGAAATATCTTAAGAGAAAAACTAGAAATAACCTTTCTGATAATCTGATTGGGGATATATGCATTCATTTCATAGACTCAAAGCTTTCTTTTGGTTGAATAGTTTGGAACCACAGTTTTTGTAGAATCTGAGAAGGGATATATGAGAGTGCATTATGGCCTATGGTGAAAAATGAAATATCTTCAGATGAAAACTAGAAAGAAACTTTCTGAGAAACCACTTTGTAAAGTGTACATTCATGTCACAGTGTTAACCTTTCTTTTGATGGAGAAGTTTGGAAATAAGTTTTTGTGGAATCTGTGAAGGGACATTTTGGTGCTCATGTAAGCCTATCTTGTAAAAGAAAACGTCTTTCAGGAAAAATTAGAAAGAAGCTTCGAAGAAACTGCTTTGTGATATGTGCATTCATCCCACAGAGTTAATCCTTTCTTTGAGCAGTTTGGATACAATGTTTTTGTAGAATCTGCAAATGGATGTTTTGGAGCACATTGAGGCCTATTGTGACAAGGAAATATCATCAGAGAAAAATAAGAAAGAAACTGTCTGTGAAAATGCTTTGTAATGAGCGAATTCATCTGACAGAATTAAATTTTTCTTTGAAGGTGCTGTTTGGCAACACAGTTTTTGTAGAATGTGTGAAGGGAAATTTGGCACCACTTTGAGGCCTATGGTGATATCTTCAGAGGAAAACTAGAAAGGAGCTTTCTGAGAAACAACTTTGTGATGTGTGCATTCATCTCAATGTGTTAAAACTTTCTTTTGATTGAGCAGTTTGGAAACACTGTTTTTGTAGAATCTGTGAAGGGATATTTCAGTGCACATTGAGGCCTATGGTGAAAAGGGAAATTTCTTCAGAAAAAGATTAGAAAGCTTTCTGAGAAACTGTATTGTGATGAGTACATTCATCTCACAGAGTTTAACCATTCATTTGATGGAGCTGTTTGGGAACACCGTTTTTGTAGAGTCTGCAAAGTGATATTTGGGAGCGCATTGAGGCCTATGGTGAAAAAAGAATATCTTGAGTAAAACTAGAAAGAACCTTTCTTAGAAACTGTTTTATGATGTGTCCATTCCTTTCTCTGTGTTAAAACTGTCTGTTGATGGAGCATTTTGCAAAGAGTGTTTGTGTAGAATCTGCGAAGGGATATTTTGGAATGCATTGAGGCCTATGGTGAAAAAGGAAATATATTTAGAGAAAAATTAGAATGAAGATTTCCGAGAAACTGCTTTGCTATGTGAACATTCATCTCAGAGTTAAAACTTTCTTTTCATCGAGCTGTTTGGAAACACTGTTTTTGTAGGATCTGTGACAGGATATTTGGGAGCACGTTGAGGCCTGTTGAAAAAAGAAATATTTTCAGAGAAAAACTAGAAGGAAACTTTCATCTGCAAAGCTTTTCTCCCATTCTGTAGGTAGCCTCTTCACTCTGATGGTAGTTTCTTTTGCTGTGCAGAACCTCTTTAGTTTAATAAGATCCATTTTTGTCAATTTTGGCTTTTGTTGCCATTGCTTTTTGTGTTTTTGACATGAAGTCCTTGCCCATGCTTATGTCCTGAATGGTATTGCCTACGTTTTCTTTTAGGGTTTTTATGGTTTTAGGTCTAACATGTGAGTCTTTAATACATCTTGAATTAATTTTTGTAAAAAGTGTAAGGAAAGGATCCAGTCTCAGCTTTCTACATATGGCTAGCCTGTTTTCCCAGCACCATTTATTAAATAGGGAATCCTTTCCCCATGTCTGGTTTTTGTCAGATTTGTCAAAGATCAGATAGCTGTAGATATGCAGCATTATTTCTGAGGGCTCTGTTTTGTTCCATTGGTCTATATCTCTGTTTTGGTACCAGTACCATGTTGTTTTGGTTACTGTAGCCTTGTAGTATAGTTTGAAGTCAGGTAGCGTGATGCCTCCAGCTTTGTTCTTTTGGTTTAGGACTGACTTGGCAATGTGGGCTCTTTTTTTGTTCCATATGAATTTTAAAGTAGTTTTTTTCCAATTCTGTGAAGAAAGTCATTGGTAGCTTGATGGGGATGGCATTGAATCTATAAATTACCTTGGGCAGTATGGCCATTTTCACGACACTGATTCTTCCTACCCATGAGCATGGAATGTTCTTCCATTTGTTTGTATCCTCTTTTATTTCATTGCACAATGATTTGTAGTTCTTCTTGAAGAGGTCCTTCTACAGAATAGAGAAAATTTTTGCAACCGACTCATCTGACAAAAAGGGCAATATCCAGAATCTACAATGAACACAAACAAATTTACAAGAAAAAACAAACAACCTCATCAAAAATTGGGCAAAGGATATGAACAGGCACTTCTCAAAAGAAGACATTTATGTGGCCAAAAAACACATGAAAAAATGCTCGTCATCACTGGCCATCAGAGAAATGCAAATCAAAACCACAATGACATACCATCTCACACCAGTTAGGATGGAGATCATTAAAAAGTCAGGAAACAATGGGTTCCAGAGAGGATGTGGAGAAATAGGAACACTTTTACACTGTTGGTGGGATGGTAAACTAGTTCTACCATTGTGTAAGTCAGTGTGGTGATTCCTCAGGGATCTAGAACTAGAAATACCATTTGACCCAGCCATCTCATTACTGGGTATATACCCAAAGGGCTATAAATCATGCTGCTATAAAGACACATGCACATGTATGTTTATTGCAGCACTATTCACAATAGCAAAGACTAGGAACCGACCCAAATGTCCAACAATGATAGACTGGATTAAGAAAATGTAGCATATATACACCATAGAATATTAGGCAACCATAAAAAGGATGAATTCATGTCCTCTGTAGGGAAATGGATGAAGCTGGAAACCATCAGTCTCAGAAAACTATAGCAAGGAGAAAAAAACAAATACCGCATGTTCTCACTCATAGTTGGGAATTGAACAATGGGAACACATAGACACAGGACGGAGAACATCACACACTGGGGACAGTTGTAGGGTGGGAGAGGGGGGAGAGATAGCATTAGGAGATATACCTAATTCTAAATGACGAGTTAATGGGTGCAGCACACCAACATGGCACATGTATACATAAGTAACTAACCTGCACATTTTGCACATGTACCCTAAAACTTAAAGTATAATAATAATAAAATTTTAAAAAAAGAAACTTTTGGAGAATCTGCTTTGGGAGATATGCATTCAATTCAAAGACTCATAATTTTCCTTGGTTGAGCGGTTTGGAAACACTGTTTTTGTAAATTCTTTGAAGGGATATTTAGGAGCCCACTGAGGCCTATATTGAAAAAGGAACTATCTTTACATAAAAGCTAGAAAGAAGCCTTCTGAGAAACTGCTTTGTGGTGTGTGCATTCATCTCACAAAGATGAAACTTTCTTTTGATGGAGCACTTTTGAAAAATCTTTTTGTGGAATCTGCAAAGGCATATTTGGGAACACATTGAGGTCTATGATGAAAAAGGAAATATCTTCAGAAAAAACTAGAAAGAAGGTTTCTGAGAACTGCTTTGTGACGTGTGCTTTCATCCCACAGAGGTAAACATTAAACCTATCTTTAGATGGAGCAGTTTAGAAAGACTGTTTTTGCAGAATCTGAGAAGAGATATTTAGGAGCGCATTGAGGACTTTGTGGAAACATGAAATATGCTGGGAGAAAACTAGAAAGAAGTTTTCTGAGAAACTGATTTGTGATGTGTGCATTCATCTCACAGAATTAAAGGTTGCTTTTGATGGAGCAGTTTGGAAACACTGTTGTTTTATAATCTGTGAAGGGATGTTTGGGAGTGCATTGAGGCCTATGGTGAAAAAGGAAATATCTTCAGATAATAACTAGAAAGAAGCTTCTTGGGAAACTGATTTGCAATGTGTGCGTTCACCTCACAGAATTAATCCATTCTTTTGATTGGTTAGTTTGGATACATTGTTTTTGTAGACTCTGCTTAGTGATATTAGCAAGCGCCATGAGGCCTGTGGTATAAAAGGAAATAACTTCAGAGAAAACCTAGAAAGTAGCTTTCTGAGAAACTGGTTTGCATTGTCTGCATTCCTCTCACAGAGTTAAACATTTATATGGAAGGAGCAGTTTGGAAGCACTCTTTTTTTAGAATATTTGAAGGGATATTTAGGAGTGCATTCAGGCCCATGGTGAAAAAGGAAATAGTGTAAGAGAGAAACCAGAAAGTGGTTTTCTGAGAAAATAGTTTGTGATATTTGCATTCATCTCACAGAGTGAAATCTTTGTTTTGATGGAACAGTTTGGAAACCCTGTTTTTGTTGAAAGTGAGAAAGGATATTTGTAAGCTCATTGGGGCCTGTGGTAAAAAAGTATATATCTTCAGGTAAAAGCTATAAATAATCTTTCTGAGAAACTGTTTTGTGAAGTTTGCATTCATCTCAGAGAAGTAAAGCTTTATTTTGATAAAGTAGTTCACAAACACTGTTTTTGTAGAATCTGTGAAAGTGTATGTTTGAGCACTTTACGGCCTATGGTGGAAAAGGAAATACCTTCAGAGAAAAAAAATAAAGAATCTTTCTGAGAAACTGCTTTATGATAAGTGCATTCATTTCACAGACTAAAGCTTTTCTTTCAGTTGCGATGTTTGGAAACACGGTTTTTGTAGAATCTGAGAAGGGATATTTGGAAGCGCATTGAGGCCTATGGTGACAAAAGGAAATATCTTCAGAGAAAAGTTAGAAAAAACCTTTCTAAGAAACTGCTTTGTGATGTGTGCATCCATCTCAGAGAGTTAACCCTTTCTTTTGATAGAGCAGTTTGGAAACACTGTTTTTGTAGGATCTGCAAAGGTATATTTGGGAGTGCACTGAGACCTATGGTGAAAAATTAAGTATCTTTGGATAAAAAGTAGAAAGAAACTTTCTGAGAAATTGCTTTGTGGTGTGTGCATTCATCTCAAAGAGTTAAACATTTATTTTGATGGAGAAGTTTGGAAACACTGTTTTTGTAGAACCTGCGAAGGGATATTTGTCAGGGAATTGAGGTCAAAGGTGAAAAATGACATATCTTAAGAGAAAAAACAGAAAGATCTTTCTGAGAAACTGATTTGTGAAGTGTGCATTCAAGTCACAAAGTTAAATCTTTCTTTTGATGAAGCAGTTTGGAAATGCTGTTTTTGTAGGATCTGCAAAGGGACACTTGGGAGCACATTGAGGCCTATGGTGAAAAAAAAAAGTCTCAGATAAAGAATTCACAGAAGCTTTCTGAGAAACTGCTTTGTGATTTGTGCATTCATCTCACAGACTTAAAAGTTTCCTTTGATTCAGCGGTTTAGAAACACTGTTTTTGTAGATTCTGTGAAGGGATATTTGTGAGGGAATTGAGACCAATGTTGAAAAACGACATATCTTAAGAGAAAAATCAGAAAGAAGCTTTCTGAGAAACTGATTTGTGAAGTGTGCATTCATGTCACGAAGTGAAACTTTTCTTTTGATGGAGCAGTTTGGAAGCACTATTTTTGTATAATCTGCAAAGGGACATTTGGGAGCACATTGAGGCCTGTGGTAAAAAAGGAAACATCTCAGATAAATAATTCACAGAAGATTTCTGAGAAACTGCTTTGTGATGTGTGCTTTCACCTCACAGATTTAAACATTTCTTTTGATGGAGCAGTTTGGAAACACTGTTTTTGTAGAATTGTCAAAGGGATATTTGGGAGTGCATTGAGGCCTATGGTGAAAAAGGAAATATCTTCAGAGAAAAACTAGAAAGAAGCTTTCTGACAATCTGCTTTGGAATGTGTGCATTCATCTCCCTCTGTTACAGCTTCCTTCTGGTTGAGCAGTTTGGAAACACTGTTTTTGTAGAATCTGCGAAGGGATATTTGGGATCAGATTTAGGCTTTGGTGAAAAAGGAAACATCTTCAGAGAAAAACTGGAATGAAACTTTCTGAGAAATTTCCTTTTGATGTATGCATTCATCTCACAGAGTTCAAATTTTCTTTTGACTTAGCAGTTTGGAAACACTGTTTTTCTGTAATCTGCAAAGGGATATTTGGGAGCACATTCAGGCCTATGGTGAAAAAGGAAATATCTTCACATAAAAACTATAAAGAAGCTTTCTGAGAAGCTCCTTTGTGATGTGTGCATTCACCTAACAGACTCAAAACTTTCTTTTGATGGAGCAGTTTGGAAATATTGTATTTGTAGTATATGTCAAGGCATGTTTGGGAGCACAAAGAGGACTGTTCTGAAAAAGGAAATATCTGCAGAGAAAAACTAGAAGAAGCTTTCTGAGAAACTGATTTGTGTTATGTGCATTCATCTAACAGACTCAAAACATTCTGTTGGTTGAGTAGTTTGGAACCACTGTTTTTGTACAATCTGCGAAGGGATATTTGGGAGAATATTGAGGCCTATGGTGAAAAAGGAAATATCTTCAGATAAAAACTTCAAAGAAGCTTTCTAAGAAATGGCTTTGTGATGTGTGCATTCATCTCACAGAGAGAAAACTTTGTTTTGATGGAGATGTTTGGCAAAACTGTTTTTGTAGAATCTGCAAAGTGATATTAGGGAACACATTGAGGTCTATGGTGAAAAAATAAGTATCTTCAGAGAAAACCTGTAAAGAACCTTTCTGAGAAACTTCTTTGTGATGTGTGTATTCATCTTACTGAGTTAAACCTTTCTTTTGATTCAGCAATTTGGAAGGACTGTTTTTGCAGAATCTGAAAAGGGATATTTCAGGCCACATTGAGGCCTATGGTGAAAAAGGACATATCTTCAGAGAAAAAGTATAAAGAAGCTTTCTGTGAAAGTGCTATTTGATGAGTGCATTCATCTCAGAGAGTTTAACTTTTGTTTTGAAGCAGTAGTTTGGAGGCACTGTGTTTGTAGAATCAGTGAAGGGACATTTGGGAGTGCTTCGATGCCTATGGTCAAGAAGAATTATTTTTAGCTATAAACTAGAAAGAAGCTTTCTGAAAACCTGCTTTGTGATGGGTGCATTCATCTCCCTGTGTTAGAGCTTTTTTTGATTGAGCAATTTGGAAACACTCTTTTTATAGAATCTGCTTACGGATATTTAGGATCACATTTAGGCTTTTGGTAAAAAAGAATCAACTTAAGAGAGAAACTACAAAGAAACTTTCTGAGAAACTGCTTTATGATATTTGCATTCCTCTCACAGTGTTAAATCTTTCTTTTGGTTGAGCAGTTTGGAAACACTGTTTTTGTAGAATCTGCAAAGAGATATTTGGGAGCACATGGAGGCCTATAGTGAAAAAGGAAATAGCTTCAGAGAAAAACGATAAAGAAGCTTTCTGAGAAACTGCTTTGTGATGTGTGCATTCACCTAACAGACTTAAAACTTTCTTTTGGTTGAGCAGTTTGGAGCTACTGTTTTTGTAGAATCTGTGAAGTGATATTTGGGAGTGGTTTGAGGCCTACGGTCATAAAGGAAATATCTTTAGATAAAAACTAGAAAGAAGTTTTCTGAGAAATGATTTCTGAAATGTCCATTCATCTCACAGGTTACACCTTTCTTTTAATGGGGCTTTTTGAAAACACTGTTTTTGTCAAAATTGCAAAGGGATATTTGGGAGCTCATTGAGGCCAATGGCAAAACAGTTAATATCCCAGGATAAAAGCTAGGAGAAAGCTATCTGAGTAACCACTTTGTGATGTGAGCTCTCTTGTCATAGAGTTAAACCTTTCTTTTCATTCAGTGGTTTGGAGACACTGTATTTCTGGAATCTGCAAAGTGATATTTGGGAGCATATTGAGGCCTATGGTGAAAAAGGAAATACCTTTAGATAAAAACTAGAAAGAAGCTTTCTGAGAAACTGCTTTGGGATGTGTGCATTCATATCACAGAGTTAAACTTTTTTTGGTATTTAGCAGCTTGGGAACACCATTTTTGTTCATTCTGTGAATGGACATTTTGGAACTCAATGAGACGAATGGTGAAAGAGTGAATATCCCAGGACAAAAACTGGAAGGAAGCTACCTGAGAAACTTTTGTGATGTGTGCATTCACCTCGGAGAGTTAAACCTTTCTTTTCATTCAGTGGTTTGGACGCCCTGTATCTGTAGAATCTCTGAAGGGATATTTTGGAGCACATTGAGGCCTATGGTGAAAAATAAGCATGTTTAGATAAAAACTAGAAACAAGCTTTCTAAGAAACTTCTTTGTGATGCATGCATTTATCTTGCAGAGTTAAACTTTTCTTTGGATGCTGCAGTTTGGAAACACTGTTTTTGTCCATTCTGCAAACGGACATTTGGAAGCACATTGAGGTCAACAGTGAAAAAGTGAATATCTCAGGAGAAAAACTAGAAGGAAGCTCTCTGAGAAACTGCTTTGTGATGTGTGCATTCACCTCACAGAGTTAAATCTTTCTTTTCATTCAGCAGTTTGGAAACACTGTTTTTGCAGAATCTGCAAAGGGGTATTTGGGAGTGCTTTAAGGCCTATGATGAAAAAGGAAAACACTTTCAGTTAAAAACTACAAAGAAGCTTTCTGGGAAACTGCTTTCAGATGGATGAATTCATCTCACAGAGATAAAACTTTCTTTGGATTCAGCAATTTGAAAACACTGTTTTTGTCCATTTTCCAAAAGGACATTTTTTATCTCTTTGAGGCCAATGGTGACATATGGATTCTCCCAGATTAAAAACTTGATGGAAGCTACCCGAGAGACAGCTTTCTGATGTGCGCATTCACTTCACAGAGTTAAACCTTTCTTTTGATAGAGCAGTTTGGAAACACTGTTTTTGACCTATCTGCAAAGAGATATTTAGGAGCCTATTGAGGCCTATGGTGAAAAAGGGAACATCTTCAGATATAAACTAGAATGAATATTTCCGAGAAACTGCTTTGTGATATGTGCATTCATCCTACAGATTAAAACCTTTCTTTGTATTCAGTAGTTTGGAAATACTGTTTATGTCCATTCTATGAATGGACATTTTGTAGCTCATCGCAGCTAATTTTGAAAAGGGGATAACCCCAGGATAAAAAGTAGAAGGAAGCTATTTGAGAAACCACTCTGGGACGGGTGTATTCATCTCACAGAATTGAACTTTTATTTTAATTCAGCAGTTTGGAGCACTGTTTTTCTAGAATCTGTATGGGATATTTTGGAGGACATTGAGGCCTACATTGAAAAAGGGAACATGTTCTGATATAAACTAGAAAGAAGCTTTCTGAGAAACTGCCATTTGATGTGTGCTTTCATGTCAGAGAGTTAAACCTTTCTTTGGATCAGCAGTTTTGAAACACAGTTTTTGTCCATTCTGCAAATAGACATTTGAGAGCTCATTGAGGACAATGGTGAAAAGCAAATATGCTAGGTTAAAAACTAGAAGAAAACCATCTATGAAATTGCTTTTGAAGTGTGCATTCATCTCAAAGAGGTAAATCTTTCTTTTCATTCAGCAGTTTGGAAACACTGTTTTTGTAGAATCTGCAAAGGGATATTTCAGAGCATTTTGAAGCCTATTTAAAAAAAGAAACATCTTCAGGTAAAAACTAGAAAGAAGCTTTCTGAGAGACTGCTTTGAGATGTGTGCATTCAACTCACAGAGATAAACCATTCTTTGGATTCAGCATTTTGGAAACACTGTTTTTATCCATTCTGCAGAAGGACATTTGGGAGCTCTTTGAGGACAATGGCAAAAAACCAAATATTCCTGGATAAAACTAGAAGGAATCTATGTGTGATACCGCTTCAGGATTTGTGAATTCATGTCACAGAGTTAAAGGTTTCCTTTCATTCAGTTGTCTGGAGACACTGTTTCTGTAGAATCTGCGAAGAGGTATTTGGGAGCACATTGAGATCAGTGTGAAAAAGTAAATATCTTCAGATAAAAACTAGAAAGAAGCTATCTAAGAAACCCCTTTGTGATGTGAGCATTCGTCTCACACATCTAAACGTTTCTTCTCATACAGCAGTTTGTAAACACTGTTTTCGCAGAATCTGCGAAGGATATTTGGGAGCACATTTAGGCCTATGATATAAAAGGAAACATATTCAGATAAAAATTAGAAAGAAGCATTCTGAGAAACTGTTTTGTGATGTGTGCATTCATTTCACAGAGTTAAATCTTTCATCAGATTCAGCAGTTTGGAAACATTGTTTTTGTAGAATCTGCAAAGCAATATTTGGGAATGTATTGAGGCCTACAGTGAAAAGAAAATAACTTCAGGTAAAAACTAGGAAGGAGCTTTCTGAGAAACTGCTTTGTGATGTGTGCATACATATCACAGTGGTAAAAGTTTCTTTTTATTAAGCAGTTTGGAAACTTTTTGTCCATTCTGTGAATGGACATTTCTTAGCTCATTGAGGCCAATGGTGAAAAAGAGACTATCCCAGGATAAAAACTAGAAGGAAGCTATCTGAGAAACAATTTTGGGAAGTGTGCATTCATCTTGCAGAGTTAAACTTTTCTTTTAATTCAGCAGTTTGTAAGCACGGTTTTTCTAGAATCTGCCAAGGGTTATTTGGGAGCGCATTGAGGCCTATGGTGAAAAGGGAAACATTTTCTGATATAAACTAGAAAGAAGATTTCTGAGAAACTGCTTTGTGATGTGTGCATTCACCTCACAGAGATAAACCTTTCTTTGGATTCAGCAGTTTGGAAACAATATTTTTGCACAATCTGCAAAAAGATAATTGTGAGCACGTAGAGGACTATGGTGAAATAGGAAACAATTTCAAGTAAAAAAAAGAAAGAAGCCATCTGAGAAACTGCTTTGGTGTGTGTGCATTCATCTCACAGATTTAAATGTTTCTTTGGAACAGCAGTTTTGAAACACTGTTTTTGTCCATTTCATGAATGCACATTTGGGAGCTCATTGAGGCCAATGGCAAAAAGCAAATATCCCAGGATAAAAACTAGAAGGAAACTATCTGAGACACTGCTTCATGATGTGTGCATTCATGTCACAGAGGTAAACATTTCTTTTCATTCTGCAGTTTGGAAACTCTGCTTTTGTAGAAGTTGCAAAGGGATATTAGAGTGTGCATTGAGACCCACGTTGAAAAAGGAAACATCTTCACCTAAAAAGTGAAAAGAAGCTTTCTGAGAAACTTCTTTGTGATGTGTGCATTCATCTCACAGAGTTGAACCTTTGAATTGATGGAGCCATTTGGAAACAGTCTTTTTGTAGAATCTGCAAAGGGATATTTGTGAGTGCTTTGAGGTCTATGGTGAAAAAGGAAATATCTTCAGATAAAAACTAGAAAGAAGCTCTTTGAGAAACTGGTTTGTGATGTATGCCTTCGCCTCAGAGGGCTAAAGTTTTCTTTTGACTGACCACTTTGGAAACACTGTTTTTGTATAATCTGCAAAGTTATGTTTGGTAGCACAAAAAGGCCTATGATGAAAAATGAAATATATTAAGATAAAAACTCGAAAGAAGTGTTTTGAGAAACAGCTTTCTTATGCAGGCGTTTATCTCAAACATATAAATCCTCCTTTTGATGGAACATTTCAGAAACACTGTTTTTATAGAATCTGCAAAGGGATAATTGAGAGCACATGGAGGCCTATGGTGGAAAAAGCAATATCTTCAGAGAAGAACTAGACAGAAACTATCTGAGAAACTGCTTTGTGATGTGTGCATGCATATCACAGAGTTCAACATTTATTTATTGAGCAGTTTGTGATCGTTGTTTTTGTAGAATCTGTAAATGTATATTTGGGAGTGCACAGAGGGCTATGGTGAAAAAGGAAATATCTTCAGATAAAAACTAGAAAGAAGCTTTTTGAGAAACTGTTCTGTGATGTGTGCTTTCAACTCACAGTGTTAAAAGTTTCTTTGATTGAGTAGTTTGGAAACACTGTTTTTGCAGAATCCACAAAGGTATATTTTGGAGTGCACTGAGACCTATGGTGAAAAAAGAAATATCTTCAGATAAAAATAGATAGAATATTTTTGAGAAATTGCTATGTGATGTGTGCTTCAACTCACAGAGCTAAACCATTTTTTTTTGACTGAGCAGTTTGGAAACACTGTTTTTAAAGAATGTGCAAAGGGATATTTGAGAGTGCATTGAGGCCTATAGTGGAAAAGGAAATATCCTCAGAGAAGAGCTAGACAGAAGCTTTCTGAGAAACTGTTTTGTGAAGTGTGCATTCATCTCACAGAGTTAAACCTTTCTTTTGACTGAGCATTTTGGAAACACTGTTTTTGTAGAATCCGTGAAGGGATATTTGGGAGTGCATTGAAGCCTATGGTGAAAAAGGATATACCCTCAGATAAAAACTGCAAAGAAGCTTTTTGAGATACTGCTTTGTGAAGTGTGCGTTCATCTCACAGAGTTAAACCTTTCTTTTGACTGAGCGGTTTGGAAACACTTTTTGACAAAACATGTGAAGCAATATTAGGTAACACAAAAGACCCTATGGTGAAAAAGGAAATGTCTTCAGATAAAAACTGGAAAGAAATGTTATGAGAAAATGCTTTCCCATGTGTGTGCTCATCTCAAAGTGTTAAGTCCTTCTTTTGATGGAACATTTTGGAAACAGTGTTTTCATTGGATCTGCAAAGGGATATTTGGGAGCACTTTGAGGCCTATCGTGGAAAAGGAAATGTCTTCAGAGAAGAACTAGACAGAAGCTTTCAGAGAAACTGTTTTCTGATATGTTCATTCAGCTAAGAGATTTAAACACTCCTTTAGATTGAGCAGTTTGGAAACACTGTTTTGTAGAATCTGTGAAGAGATATTTCAGTGTGCATAGAAGCCTGTGGTGAAAAAGGAAATATCTTCTGAAAAATCTAGAAAAAGGTTTTTTGAGGAACTGCTTTGTGATATGTGCATTCATCACACACAGTTAAAAGTTTCTTTTGATTGATCAGTTTGGAAACACACTTTTTGTAGAATCTTTGAAGGGATATTTGGTAGTGCATGAGGCCTATGGTGAAACAGGAAATAACTTCAGATAACAAATAGAAAGAAGCTTTCTGACAAACCACTTAGTGAAGTGTGAATTCTTCTCCCAGAATTAAAAATTTCTTTTCATTGAGCTCTTTGGACACAGTGATTATGTAGAATCTGCTAAGGGATATTTGGGAGTGCACTGATGCTTATGGTTTAAAAGGAAATATCTTCCAATAAAAACTAGATAAAAGCTTTTTGAGACACTGCTTTGTGATGTGTGTATTCATCTCAAAGAGTTAAAATTTTCTCCTGACTGAGCAGTTTGGAAACCTGCTTTTGCAAAACCTGCAAAGTGATATTTGGTAGTGCAAAAAAAAAAAGCCTATGGTGAACAAGGAAATATCTTCAGATAAAAACTGGAAAGAGGCATCATGAGAAACTGGTTTCTTTAGTGTTCATCCATCTCACAGATTTAAATCCTTCTTTAGATGGAACAGTTTGGAAACACTGTTTTTGCAGTATCTGCAAAGGAATATTAGAGAGTGCACTGAAGCTTATGGTGAAAAATAAATATCTTCGTACAAAAACTAGAAAGAAACTTTTTGTGAAACTGCTTTGTTATGTGTGCATTCAATTCACAGAATTAAACCTGTTTTTTGAATGAGCAGTTTGGAAACAGTGTTTTTGTAGAATCTGCAAAGGGATATTACAGAGCACCTGGAGGTCTACGCTGGAAAAGGAAATATCTTCAGAAAAGAAGTAGACAGAAAATTTCTGAGAAACTGCTTTGTGATGTGTTCATTCATCTCACAGAGTTAAGCCTTTCTTTTGATGGAGCAGTTTGGAAACACTGCTTTTCTACAATCTGTGAAGGGATATTTGGGAGTGCATGAGGCCTATGGTGAAAGGAAATAACTTCAGATAAATCTAGAAAGAAGCTTTCTGAGAAACTGCTTTGTGATGTGTGCATTCTTCTCAGTGAGTTAAAAGTTTCTTTTGATTGAGCAGTTTGGAAACACTGTTTTTGTGGAATCTGGAAATGGATATTTGGGATCACATTGATGCCTATGGTGAAAAAGGAAATATCTTTGGATGAAAACTAGAAGGAAGTTTCTCTAAAACTGCTCTGTGATATATGCATTCATCTCACAAAATTAAACTTTTCTTTTGACTGAGAAGTTTTCAAACACTCTTTTTGTCTAATCTGCAAAGAGAAGTTAGGTAGATCCAAAAGGCCTATGGTGAACAAGAAAATATTTTCAGATAAATCTGGAAAGAAGCGTTATGAGAAACTGATTTCTGATGTGTGCCTACATCTCAGAGAGTTCAATCCGCCTTTTGATGTAAGACTTTGGAAATGGTCTTTTTATAGAATCTGCGAAGGGATATTTTGAGCACATTCAGGCCTATGGTGGAAAAGGAAACATGTTTAAAGAAGGACCAGACAGACGCTATCTGAGAAACTGCTTTGTGATGTGTGCATTCAGCTGACAAAATTAAACCTTTATCTGATAGATCAGTTTGGAAACACTATTTTGTAGAATCTATAAAGGGATATGTGGGAGCTCACTAGGCCTATTGTGAAAAAGAAAATATCTTAGGATAAAAACTAGAAAGAAGATCTTTGAGAAACTGCTTTGTGTTGTGTGCATTCATCTCATAGTGTTAAAACATGCTTTTCACTGAGCAGTTTGGAAATATTGGTTTTGCAATATCTGTGAAGAGATATTTGATAGTGCATAAAAGTCAATGGTGAAAAAGGAAATATCTTCAGATAAAAACTGTAAAGAAACGTTATGAGAAGTTGCTTTCTAATGTGCGCATTCATCTCACAGAGTTAAGTACTTCTTTTGATGGAATAGTTTGGAAACACTGTTTTTGTAGAATCCTCGAAGGATTATTAGGGAGCATGTGAGACCTAACTTGGAAAAGGAAATATCTCCAGAGAAGAACTAGAGAGAAGCTTTCTGAGAAACTCCTATTGATGTGTGCATTCATCTCACAGATTTAAACCTTTCTTTAGGTTGAGCGGTTTGGAAACACTCTTTTGCAGAATCTGCAAACATGTATTTGGGCGTGCACTCAGGCCTATGGTCAAAAGGGAAATATCTTCAGATAAAAACTAGAAAGAAGTTTTTGAGAAACTGCTGTGTGATGTGTACATTCAATTCACAGAGGTAAACCTGTTTTTTGGTTGAGCGGTTTGAAAACATTGTTTTTGTATAATCTGTGAAGGAATATTTAGGAGCACATTGAAGCCTATGGAGATTTTATCTTATGGAGTTTTTATCTTCAGATAAAAACTAGAAATAATCTTTTGGAGAAACTGCTTTGTGATATGTGCATTTATCTCATAGTGTTAAACCTTTTTGACTGAGCAGTTTGGAAACACTGCTTTTGCAAAATCTGTGAGGCGATATCAGGTAGCTCAAAAAGACTATGGTGAAAAAGGAAATATCTTCAGATAAAAACAGGAAAAAAGCGTTATGAGTAACTGCTTTCTCATGTTTGTGTTTATCTCACAGAGTTACATATTTCTTTTGATAGGAAAACTTGGAAACACTGTTTTTGTAGTATCTGCCAAGGGATATTTGGGAGCACATAGGTGTTTATGGTGGAAAAGGAAGTATCTTCAGGGAAGAACTAGACAGATTCTTGTTGAGAAACTGCTTTGTGATGTGTGCATTCATCTCACAGAGTCAAACCTTTTTTTGACTGAGCTGTTTGGGAACACTCTTTTGTAGAATCTGTGAAGGGATATTTGGGAGTGCATTGCATCCTATGATGATAAAAGAAATATATTTGGATAAATACTAGAAAGAAGCTTTTTGAGAAACTGCTTTATGATGTATGCATTCATCTCCCAGAGTTAAACTTTTCTTTGAGCAGTTTAGAAACACTGTTTTTGTACAGTGAAGTTATGTTAGGTAGTGCAAAAAGGCCTATGGTGAACAAGGAAATATCTTCAGATAAAAACTGTAAAGAAGCATTATGAGAAACTGCTTTCTGATATGTGCATTCATCTAACAGTTGTAAATGCTTCTTTTGATGGAACAGTTCAGAAACACTGTATTTATAGAATCTGTGAAGGAATATTTCAGAGTGCAATGAGGCCTATGTTGGAGAAATAAATATCTTCAGGGAAGAACTAGACAGAAACTCTCTGAGAAACTGCCTTGTGATGTGTGCATTCATATCACAGAGTTAAACCTTTCTTTGATTGAGCATTTTGGAAACATTGTTTTTGTAGAATCTGTGATGGGATATTTTAGAGAGTGTTGAATCCTATGCTGATAAAGGAAAAATCTTCAGTTAAAAACTACAAGGAAGCATTATGAGAAACTGCTTTGTGATGTGCACATTCATCTGACAGAGTTAAAACTTTCTTTTCATAGAGCACTTTGGAAACACTGTTTTTGTATAAACTGTGAAGTGACATTATGTAGAACAAAGAGGCCTTGGTGAAATAGGAAATATCTTCAGATATAAGCTGGAAAGAAGCTGTCTGAGACACTGATATGTGATGTTTGTATTCATTTCACAGTGTTAAATTTTTCCTGTGATGGAGCCTATTGGTAACACTTTTCTGATGTGTGGATTCATCTGGCAGAGTTAAACCTCTGTTTTTATTGAGCACTTTGCAAAAACTGAGCAGTTAGGAAATACTATATTTGTAGAATCTGCTACGGGATATTTGGGAGCTGAATGAAGCCTATAGTGATAAAGGGAATATCTTCAGAAAAAACTAGAAAGAAGCTTTTTGAGAAACTGCTTTGTGATGTGTGCACTGATCTCACAGAGTTAAACATTTTTTTGATGGAGCAGTTTGGCAACACTGTTTTTGCAAAATCTGTGAAGTGATGTTAGGTAGCCCAAAAAAGCCTATGGTGAAAAAGGAAATATCTTCAGATAAAAAGTGGAAAGGAGTGTTTTGAGAAACTGCTTTCTGATGTGTGCATTCATCTCACAGAGTTAAGCCCTTCTTTTCATGGAACAGTTTGGAAACACTCTATTTGTAGAATTTGTGAAGGCATATTTGGGAGCACATTGATGCTTATAGTGAAAAAGGAAATATCTTCAGATAAAAATAGAAAGAAGCTTTTTGAGAAACTGCTTTGTGATATGTGCATTGAACTCACAGACTTTAATCTGTTTTCTATTGAGCAGTTTGGAAACAGTTTTACCATAGAATCTGTGATGAGATACTTGGGAGCACCTCAAAGCCTGTGGTGATAAAGGATATCTCTTCAGATAAAAACCAGTAATAAGCTTTTTGAGAAACTGCTTTTTTATGTGTGCATTGATCTCACAGAGGGAAACCTTTCTTTTGAAGGAGCACTTTGGAAACAATTTTTTTGTATAATTTCTAAAGCGATGTTTGGTAGCACAAAAAGGCCTATGGTGAACAAGGAAATAACCTCAGATAAAAACTGGAAAGAAGAGTTACGAGAAAATGTTTTCTGATGTGTGTGTTCATCTCACAGAGTTAATCCTTCTCTTGAAGGAACAGTTTGGAAACAATATTTTTGGAGAATCTGTGAAGCTATATTTGAAAGCACATTGAGCCCTATGTGGAAAATGAAATATCTTCAGAGAATAACTAGACAGAAGCTTTCTGAGAAACTGCTTTGTGATGTAGCCATTCACCTTACAGAGTTAAAACTTTCTTTTGCTTGAGCAGTTTGGAAGCACAGTTTTTGTAGAATCTGTGAAGGTATATTAGGGAGCACATTGAAGCTTATGGTGAAAAAGGAAATATCTTCGTATAATAACAAGAAAGAAGCATTTTGAGAAACTGCTTTGTGATGTGCACATTCATCTCACACAGTTAAACCATTCTTTTGATTGATCACTTTTGAAACACTGCTTTTGTAGTATCTGCAAAGGGACATTGGGGAGTGCTTGAGGCCAATGGTGAAAAAGGAAATAACTTCAGATAAAAACTAAAAAGAAGCTTTCCGAGAAACTGCTTTTTGATGTGTGCTTTCCTCTCACAGAGTTAAACCTGTTTTTTGATTGAGCATTTGGAAACTGCTTTTGTAGAATCTGCAAAGGGATATTTGGGAGCGCACAGATGCCTGTGGTGAAAAAGGAAATATCTTCAGAGAAAAACTACAAAGAACCTTTCTGAGAAACTGCTCTGTGATGTATGCATTCATGTCACACAGTTAGTTAAACTTTTCTTTTGACTGAGCAGTTTGGAAGCACTGTTTTTGTATAATATGCAAAGTGATGTTAGGTAGCGCAAAAATGCCTATGGTGAACAAGGAAATAACTTCAGATAAAAACTGGAAAGAAGCATTAAGATAAACTGAAATCTGACGTGTGCTTTCATCTCACAGACTTAAGTCATTCTTTTGTTGGAACAGTTCAGAAACACTGGTTTTCTGGAATCTGTGAATGGATATTTGGGAGGGCAATGAGGCCTATTGTGGAAAAGGAAATATCCTCAGAGGATAATTACAGACAAGCTATATGAGGAACTGATTTGTGTAGTGTGCATTCATCTTACAGAGTAAAATGTTCTTTCGATTGAGCAGTTTAGAAACACTGTTTTTATAGAATCTGCAAAGTGATATTTGGGAGCACATTGAGGACTATATTGGAAATGGAAATATCCTCAGAGAAGAACTAGACAGAAGCTATCCAAGAAACTGCATTGTGACGTGTGCATTCATCTCACAGAGTGAAACCTTTCTTTTGATTGAACAGTTTGGAAACACTGCTTTTGTAGAATCTGCACAGTTATATTACAGAGTGAACTGAAGCATATGGATAAAAAAGAAATATCTTTCGATAAAAAATGAAAAGAAATTTTGTATGAAACTGCTTTGTGATGTTTGTGTTCAGCTCAGAGGTAAAACTGTTTTTTGATTGAGCATTTTGCAAACACTGTTTTTGTAGAATCTGCGACGGGATATTTGGGAGTGCATGAGACCTATGGTGAAAAAGGAAATAAATTCAGATAAAAACTAGAAAGAAGAGTTCTGAGAAACCACTTTGAAACCGCTGAGAAACAGCTTTTTAAAGTATGGTGATAAAGTAAATATCTTTGGATAAAAAAGGGAAAGAAGCTTTTTGAGAAACTGCTTTTCGATGTGTGCTTTCATCTCACAGAGTTAAACCTTTCTTTTGACAGAGCAGTTTAGAAACATTGTTTTTGAATAATGTTTGAAGTGACATTAAGTAGCACAAATAGGCCATTTTTGAAAAAGGAAATATCTTCAGATAAAAACTGAAATGAAGATTTTGAGACACAGACATGTGATGTGTGCATTCATTTCACAGCTTAAAATTTTTCCTTTGATGGAGCCCTATGTTAACACTTTTTTGGCAAAATCTACAAAGGGTTATTTGGGAGTGCATTGAAGCCTATGGTGAAAAAGGAAAGATCTCTAGATAAAAAGTAGAAAGAATCTTTTTCTGAAACTGCTTTGTGATGTGCACATTCACCTCACAGAGTTAAAACTTTTTTTGATTGAGCAGTTTTGAAACACTGTTTTTGTAGAATCTGCAAAGATATATTCAGGAGCACACTGAGGCCTATGGTGAAAAAGGAAACATCTTTGGATAAAACTCAGAAAGAAGCTTTTTGAGAAACTGTTTGGTGATGTGTTTGATCAACTCTCAGAATTAAACCGGTTTTTTTATTGATCGGTTTGGAAACACTGTTTTTGCTGAATCTGCAATGGGATATTTGGGAGCAAATTGAAGCCTATGGTGATAAAGGAATTAATGAAAAAAAAAACTAGAAAGAAGCCTTTTGAGAAAGTGCTTTGTGATGTGTGCATTCATCTAACACAGTTAAACCTTTCCTTTGACTGAGCAGTTTGGAAAAACTGTTTTTGAAAAATCTGCAAAGCAATATTAGGTAGCACAAGAAAGCCTACAGTGAATAAGGAAATATCTTCAGATAAAAACGGGAAAAAAGCGTTGTGAGAAACTGCATTCTGATGTGTGCACCCATCTGACAGAGTTAAGTCCTTCTTTTGATGCAACAGTTTGGAAACACTATTTTTGTTGAATCTGTGTAGGGATATTTGGGAGGACATTGAGGCCTATGGTGAAAAAAGAAATATCTTCACATAAAAACTAGACAGAAGCTTTCTGAGAAACTTCTTTTTGATGCGTGCTTTCATCTCACAGAGTTGAACCTTCCTTTTGATTGAGAATTTTGGAAACAGTCTTTTTGTAGGATCTGCAAAGGGATATTTGTGAGCCATTTGAGGCCTATGGTGAAAAAGGAAATATCATCAGAGAAGAACGACACAGAAGCTTTCTGAGAAACTACTTTGTTATGTGTGCATTCATCTTACAGTATTAAACGTTTCTTTTGATTGAGCAGTTTGGAAACAGAGCTTTTCTAGAATCCGCAAAGGTATATTTGAGAGCACACTGAGGCCAATGGTGAAAAAGTAAATATCTTCAGATAAAAACTAGGAAGAAGCTTTTTGAGAAACTGCTTTGTGATGATTGAGCAGTTTGGAAAGCCTGTTTTTGTAGAACCTGCAATGGGATATTTAGGAACACATTGAAGCCTATGGTGGTAAAGGTAAGATCTTCAAAAAACCACAGAAAAGCTTTTGGTGAAACTGCTTTGTGATGTGTGCATTCATCTCACAGAGTTCAACGTTTCTTTTGACTAAGCAGTTTGGAAACACTGCTTTTGCAAAAATCTGTGATGCGATATTAGGTAGTGTAAAAAAGCCTATGGTGAACAAGGAAATATTTTCAGATAAAAACTGGAAAGAAGTGGTGTGAGTAACCACGTACTGATGAGTGTGTTCATAACACAGAGTTAAGTCCTTCCTTTGTTGGAACAGTTTGGAAACACTATGTTTGTGGAATCTGCGAAGGGATATTTTGGAGTGCATTGAAGCCTATGGTGGAAAAGGAAATATCTTCAGAGAAGAATTAGACAGAAACTTTCTGAAACACTGTTTTGTGATGTGTGCATTAACGTCACAGAGTTAAACTTTTCTTTTGACTGAGCAGTTTGGAAACACTGTTTTTGTATAATCTTTGAAGCAATGTTTGGTTACACAAAAAGGCCTGTGGTGGAAAAGCAATTAACTGCACATAAAAACTAGAAAGAAGCATTCAGAGAAGCTGCTTTGTGATGCATTCATTCTTCTCACAGAGTTAAACGTTTATTTTGATTGAGAAGTTTCAAAACACTGATTTTGAAGAATCTGCAAAGGGATATTTTGGAGCACACTTATTCCTATGTTCAAAAAGGAAATATCTTTGGATAAAAACCACAAGAAGATTTTGAGAAACTTCCTTGGGATGTATGTGTTCATCTCACAGAGTTACACTTTTCTTTTGACTGAGTAGATTGTAAACACTGTTTTTGTATAATCTGTGAAAGATGATATGTAGTGCAAAAAGGCCTGTGGTGAATAAGTAAACATCTTCAGATAAAAAGTGGAAAGAAGCATCATGAGAAATTGCTTTCTGAAGTTTGCATTCATCTCACAGAGCTAAATATTGCTTTTGACCAAACAGTTTGCAAACACTGTTTTTATAGGCTCTGCCAAGGGATATTTGAGAGCGCATTGAGGCCCATGGTGCAAAAGGAAATGTTTTCAGAAAAGAACTGAAGAGAAGCCATCTGAGAAACTGTTCTGTGATGTGGGCATTCATCTCACAGAGTTAAATGTTTCTTTTGATTGAGCAGTTTGGAAACACTGTTTTTGTACAATCTGCAAAGGTATATTTTGGAGTGCACTGAGGCCTATGGTGAAAAAGGAAATATCTTCAAATAAAAACTAGAAAGAAAGAAGGTTTTTGAGAAAATGCTTTGTGTTGTGTGCATTCAACTCACAGACATAAATGTGTTTTTTGATTGACCAGTTTGGAAACTCTGTTTTTGTAGATTCTGTGAAGGGATATTTGGGAGTGCCTTGAAGCCTATATAAAAAAGGAAATACCTTCTGATAAAAACTAGAAGGAAACTTTTTGAGAAATTGCTTTGTGATGTGTGCATTCATCTCACAGAGTTAAACCTTTCTTTAGCTAGAGCAGTTTGGAAACATTCTTTTTGTAGAATCTGCAAAGTGTTATTTGGTAGCGCAAAGAGGCCTATAGTGAAAAAGGAAATATCTTCATGAAAAAACTGGAAAGAAGGTTTACGAGAAATGGCTGTCTGATGAGTGTGTTCATCTCACAGAGTTAAGACTTTCTTTTGAGGGAACGTTTCAGAAACTCAGTTTTTGTAGAATCTGCAAAGAGATATTTGAGAGCACTTTGAGGCCTATGCATGGAAATGGAAATATCTTCAGAGAAGAAATAGACAAAGCTTTCTGAAAAACTACTTCATGATGGGTATATTCATCTCATAGAGTTAAACATTTCTTTTGATTGAGCAGTTTGGAAACACTGTTTTGTAGAATCTGCTAAGGGATATTTGGGAGTACATTGAAGCCTAAGGTAGAAAAGGAAATGTCTTCAGAGAAGAACTATACAGAAGCTATCTGATAAACTGTTCTGTGATGGATGCATTCGTCTCACAGAGTTAAACCTTTCTTTTGATTGTTCAGTTTGGAAACGCTGTTTTTGTGGAATCTACAAAGCTATATTTTGGAGCACACTGAGGCCTGTGGTGAAAAAGGAAATATCCTCAGATGAAAACTAGAAAGAAGCATTTTGAGAACATGCTTCGTGATGTGTGCATTCAACTCACAAACTTAAATCCTTTTTATGGAACTGTTCAGAAACACTGCTTTTGTAGAATCTACGAATGGATATTTGGAAGTGCACAAGGCCTGTGCTGATAAAGGAAATAATTTCAGATATAAACTAGAAAGTACATTCTGAGAATCTGCTTCATAATGTGTACATTCTTCTCACAGACTTAAGTGTTTCTTTTGTTTGAGAAGTCTGGAAACTCTTTTTCTACAATCCATAAAGGGTTATTTGGCAGTGCAATGAAACCTATGGTGAAAAAGCAAATATCTTCAGATTAAAACAAGTAAGAAGATTTCTGATAAACAGTTTTGTGATGTGTGCATTCATCTCACACAGTTGAAGCTTCCTTTTGATTCAGCAGTTAGGAAAAACTGTTGTAGAATCTGTGAGGGGATATTGGGGAGTGGATTGATATCTAAGGTGGAAAAAGAAATATCTTCTGATAAAAACTAGAAATAAGATTTCTGAGAAACTGCGTTGTGATGTCTTCACTCACCTCACTTACATAAACCTTTCTTTTGATTGAGACGTTTGGAAATACAGTTTTTGCAGAATCTGCAAAGGTATATTTGTCAGCACAGGGATATTTTTGAGCGAATTTGGTCCTATATTGACAAAGTAAATATCTTCTGATAAAAACTAGGAGAAGTTTTCTGAGAAAGTGCTTTGTGATGTGTGCATTCTTCTAAGGGAGTTAAAACTTTCTTTTGATACAGCATTTTAGAAAAACTGTTTTGGTAGAATCTGAAAAGGGATAATTGGGAGTGCACTGAAGCCTAAGTTGGTAAAGTAAATATGTTCTGATAAAAACTAGAAGGAAGATTTTTGAGAAACTGCTTTGTGATGTCTACATTCATCTCACAGAGTTAAACGTTTCTATTGACTGAGCAGTTAGGAAACACTCTTTTTATATAATCTGCGGAGGGATATTTGGGAGTGCTTTAAGGCCTGTGGTGAAAAAGGACATATCTTCAGATACAAACTAGAAAGAAGCTTTCTGGGAAACTGCTTTGTGATGTGGGCATTCAAGCTGAAGAGTTAAACCTGTTTTTTGATTTAGCAGTTTGGAAACACTGTTTTTGTAAATTCTGCAATGGAATATTTGGGAGTGCATTGAAGCCTATGGTGAAAAGGAATTATCTTTGGATAAAAAATAGAAAGAAGATTTTTGAGAAACTGCTTTGTGATATGTGCATTCATCTCACAGAGATAAAGCTTTATTTTGATACAGCAGTTTAGAAACACTGTTTTTGTATAGTGAACAAAGAGATATTAGGTAGTGCAAAGAGACCTAGGTGAGAAAGGAAACGTCTTCAGATAAAAACTGGAAAGAAGCTTTCTCGGACACTGATTTGTGATTTGTTAAATTTTACATTGATGGGGTCGTTTGGAAACAATCTTTTGGCAGAATCTGTGTAGGGTTATTTGGGAGGGCACTGAGGCTGAGGGTGAAAAAGGAAATATCTCCAGATAAAAACTAGAAAGAAGCTTTCTGAGAAACTGCTTTGTGTTGTGTTCATTCATCTCACAGAGTTAAACTTCTTTTGATTGAACAATTTCCAAACACCATTTTGGTAGAATCTGTGAAAGGATATGTGTGTGCACACTGAGGCCTATGGTGAAAAAGGAAATAACGTCAGATAAAAACTACAAAGAAGCTTTCAGGGAAACTGCTTCATCATGTGTGCATTCCCCTTACAGATATAAAACTTTGTTTTGATTGAGAAGCTTGGAAACACTGTTTTTGTACAATCTGCAATGGAATATCTGAAAGCCCAGGTAGGCCTATGATAAAAAAAGGAAAGAAGCATTTTGAGAGAGTGCTTTATAATATGTGCATTCACCTCACAGAGTTCAACATTTCTTTTGATGGATCAGTTTGGAAACACTGTTTTTCTATGATCTGTGAAGTGATATTAGGTAGTGTGAAAAAGCTTATGGTGAAAAAGGAAATATCTACAGATAAAAACTGGAAAAAGCATTTTGAGAAACTGCTTTCTGATGTGTGCATTCAGCTAACAGATTCCACTCCTTCCTTTCATGTAGCAGTTTTGAAACACAGTTTTTGTAGGGTCTGCAAAGGGATATTTGGGAGCACACTGATTCCTATGGTGATAAAGGAAATATCTCTGGATAAAAACTAGAAAGAAGGATTTTGAGAAACTGCTTTGTGATGTGTGCATTCATCTCACAGAGTTAAACATTTCTTTTGACTGAGCAGTTTGGAAACACTTTTTTTTTGTAAAATCTGCCTAGTGATATTAGGTAGCACAAAAAGCCTGTGGTGAACAAGGAAATACGTTCAGATAAAAACTGGAAACAAGCAGTCTGAGAAACTGGTTTCTTACGTGTGTGTTCATCTCACAGAGATAAGTTCTCCTTTAGATGGAACAGTTTGGAAACACTGATTTTGTAAAATCTTCGAAGGGATAATTTGGAGTTCATTGAGGCCTATGGTGGAAAAGGAAATATCTTCAGAGAAGAATTAGTCAGAAGCTTTCTGAGAAATTGCTTTGTGATGTGTGCATTCACCTCACAGAGTTAAAACTTTCTTTTGATTGAGCAGTTTATAACCCCTTTTTTTGTTGAATTTGTGAAGGGATATTTGGGAAAGCATTGAAGCCCACAGTGAAAAAGGAAATATCTCCAGATAAAAGTTAGAAAGAAGCTATCTGATAAACAGCTTGGTGATATGTGCATTCATCTCACAGAGGTAAATGTTTGTTTTGATTGATCAGTTTGGAAACTCTGTTTACTTAGAAACTGCAAAGGGATATTTTGGAGCACATTGAGGCCTATGGTAGAAAAGGAAATATCTTCAGAGAAAACTAGACAGTAGCTACCTGTGAAACTGCTTTGAGAAGTGTGCATTCATCTCACAGAGTTAAACATGTCTTTTGACTGAGCAGTTTGGAAACACTGTTTTTGTAGAATCTGCAAAGACATATTTGGGAGTGCACTGAGGCCTATGGTGAAAAAAGAAACAGCTTCCGATAAAAACTACAAAGAAGCTGCTTTTTGAGAAACTGCTTTTTGATATGTGCGTTCAACTCACAGAGTTAAACATGTTTTTTGACTGTGCAGTTTGGAAACACCGTTTTTGTAGAATCTGTGAAGGGATATTTGGTCGTGCATTGAAGCTTATGGTGATGAAGGAAATATCTTCTGATAAAAACTAGAAAAGCTTTTTGAGAAACTGTTGTGATCTGTGCATTCATCTCACAGAGTTCCACTTTTCTTTTGACTGAGCAGTTTGGAAACACTGTTTTTGCAAAATCTGTGAAGTGATATTAGGTAGCTCAAAAAAGCCTATGGTTAAAAAGGAAATATCTTCAGATAGAAACTGGAAAGAAGCATCATGAGAAACTTCTCTCTGATATGTGTGATCATCTCAGAGAGTGAGATATTTCCTTCATCACCATAGGCTTCATGCACTCCCAAATATCCTGTCTCATTGTACAAAAACAGTGTTTAAATACTGCTTAATCCAAAAACAGGTTTGAATTTGTGAGGTGAATGCACATATCACAAAGTAATTTCATAAAAAGCTTCTGTCTAGTTTTTATCCATAGACATCTTGTTTTTTGACAAAGGTCAGTGCACTCCCAAATATACATTTGCAGGTTCTACTAAAACAGTGTTTCCAAACTGCTCAATCAAAAGAAACTTGCAACTCTGTGAGAAGAATGCACACATCAGAAAGTGCTTTCTCAGAAAGCTTCTTTCTAGTGTTTATCTGAAGTTATTTCCTTTTTCACCATAGGACTTGTGCCCTCCCAAATATCCCTTCACAGAGTCTATAAAAACACTGTTTCCAAACTGATCAATCAAAATACAGTTTTATCCCTGTGAGATGAACGCACCCATCACAAAGCAGTTTCTTAAAAATCTTCTTTCTAGCTTTTTCTGAAGATATTTGCTATATCAAAATAGGCATCAAAGCGTTCCCAAATATACCAACGCAGGTTCTAGAAAAACTGTTTCCAAACTGCTCAACCAAAAAACTGTGTTTAACACAGTGAGTTGAATGCACACATCACAAAGCAGATTCACAAAAACCTTCTTTCTGGTTTTTATCTGAAGATATTTCCTTTTTCACCATAGGCCTCAGTGTGCTCCCAAATATATCTTTGCAGATTCTACAAAAACAGTGTTTCCAAAATGCTCAATCAAAAGAAAGGTTTAATTTTGTGAGATGAATGCACACATTACAAAGCAGTTTCTCAGATAACTTCTGCATAGTTCTTCTCTGCAGATATTTCCTTTTCTACTGTAGGCCTCAATGCACTCCCAAATAACCCTTCGCAGATTCTATAGAAACAGTGTTTCCAAACCTTTCCATCCAAAAAAGTATTTAACTCGGTGAGATGAATGCACACACCAGAAAGCAGTTTCTCATAATGCTTCTTTCCATTTTTTATCTGAAGATATTTTCTTGTTCACCATAGGCCTTATTGTGCTTCATAACATCACTTTCCAGACTATACAAAAACTGTGTTCCCATACTGATCAGTGGAAAAGTAAGATTAATTCTGTGAGATAAATGCATACATCACAAAGCAGTTTTTGAAAAAGCTTCTTATTTTATATCTGAAGATATTTCCATTTTCATCATAGGCATCCTGTGTTCCCAAATATCCCTTTGAAGATGTTACAAAACAGAGTTTCCAAACAGTTCCACTAAAAGAAGGATTGAACTCTGTGAAATGAACACACACATCAGGAAGCAGTTTCTCATAACACTTCTTTCCAGTTTTTATCTGAAGATATTTCCTTTTTCACCATAGGGTTTTTTGAGATACCTTATATTGTTTCACAGATTTTTCAAATACAGTGTTTCCAAGCTGCTCAGTGAAAAGAAAGTTTTAACTCTGTGAGATGAATGTACACTTCACAAATCAGTTCCACAAAAAGCTTCTATCTAGTTTTTATCCAAAAATATTTCCTTTATCACCATTGGCTTCAAAGTGCTCCCAAATAAATATCCCTTCCCAGATTTTACAAAAAACCGTGTTTCTGAACTGTTCAATCAAAAGAATGATTCAACTCTGTGAGATGAATGCACACATTAGAAAGTAGTCTCTTATACCACTTTTTTCCAGTTTTTATCTGATCATATTTCCTTCTTCACCATAGGCCTTTTTGTGCTACCTAATATAGCTTCACAGATTATACAAAAACAGTGTTTCCAAACCACTCTGTCAAAAGAAAAGTTGAACTCTGTGAAATGAATATATCCATCAAAAAGCAATTTCTCAAAGGGCTTTTTTCTACGTTTATCTAAAGATGATTCCTTTTTCACCATAGACATCACTGAGCTCCCAACTATCCCTTCCCAGATTCTACATAAACAGTGTTTCCAAACTGTTCCATTAAAGAAGGACTTAGGTCTTTGGGATGAACGCACATATCAGAAAGCAATTTCTCATATAGCTTCTGTCTAGTTCTTCTCTATTTCCTTTACCACTATAGCCCTCAATGCACTCCCAAATACTCCACCGCATATTCTATATGAACAGTGTTTCTGAACTGTTCCATCAAAAGAAGGATTGAACTCTGTGAGATAAATGCACACATGGAAAACAGTTTCTCATAACACTTCTTTCCATTTTTTATCAGAAGATATTAACTTTTTCACCATAGGCTTTTTTATGCAACAAAATAACGCTTTGTAGATGTTGCAAAAACTGTATTTCCAAACTGCTCAGTCAAAAGAAAGGTTTAACTATGTGACATATATGCACACATCACAAAACAGTGTCTCAAAGGGGTTCTTTCTAGTTTTTATCTGAAGATGTTTTCTTTATCACTCTAGGCATCAATGCACTCCTAAATATCCCATCGCAGATTCTACAAAACCAGTGTTTTCAAACCGCTCAATCAAAAAACATGTACAACTCTGTGACTTGAACACCCCCATCAAAAAGTTCCACAGAACTCTCCACCCCAAATCAACAGAATATACATTTTTTTTTTCTGCACCACACCACAGCTATTCCAAAATTTACCACATAGTTGGAAGTAAAGCACTCCTCAGCAAGTGTAAAAGAACAGAAATTATAACAAACTGTCTCTCAGAAAACAGTGCAATCAAACTAGAACTCAGGATTAAGAAATTCATTCAAAACCACACAACTACATGGAAACTAAACAACCTGCTCCTGAATGATTATTGGATACATAACGAAATGAAGGCAGAAATAAACATGTTCTTTGAAACCAATGAGAACAAAGACACAACATACCAGAATCTCTGGGACAAGTTCGAAGCAGTGTGTAGAGGAAAATTTACAGCACTAAATGTCCACAAAAGAAAGCAGGAAAGATTTAAAATTGACACCCTAACATCACAACTAAAAGAACTAGAGAAGCAAGAGCAAACTCATTCAAAAGCTAGCAGAAGGCAAGAAATAATTAAAATCGGAGCAGAACTGAAGGAAATAGAGACACAAAAACCCTTCAAAAAATCAATGAATCCAGGAGCTGGTTTTTTGAAAAGATCAACAAAATTGGTAGACCACCAACAAGACTAATAAAGAAGAAAATAGAGAATAATCAAACAGACACAATAAAAAAATGAGAAAAGGGATATCACCACTGATCCCACAGAAATACAAACTACCATCAGAGAATACTATAAACACCTCTGTGCAGATAAACTAGAAAATCTAGAAGAAATGGGTAAATTTCTCGACACATACACTCTTCCAAGTCTAAACCAGGAAGCAGCTGAATCTCTTAAGAGACAAATAACAGGCTCTGAAATTGAGGTAATAATTAATAGCTTACCAAAGAAAAAGTCCATGACCACATGGATTCACAGCCTAATTCTCTGAGGTAAAAGGAGGGGCTGTTACCATTACTTCTGAAAATATTCCAATCAACAGAAAAAAAAGGAATCCTCCCTAACTCATTTTATGAGGCCAGCATCATCCTGATACCAAAGCCTAGCAGAGACAAAACAAAAAAAGAGAATTTTAGACGAATATCCTTGATGAACATTGATGCAAAAATCTTCAATAAAATACTGGCAAATCGAATCCAGCAACATATCAAAAAGCTTATCCATCATGATCAAGTGGTTTTCATCCCTGGGATGAAAGGCTGGTTCAACATACGAAATTCATTAACATAATAAGGCATATAAGCAGAACCAAAGACAAAAACCACATGATTACATCAATAGATGCAGAAAAGGCCTTTGACAAAATTCAACAAGCCTTCATGCTAAATACTCTCAATAAATTAGGTATTCATGGGATGTATCTTAAAATAATAAGAGCTATGTATGACAAACCCACAGCCAATATCATACTGAATGGACAAAAACTGGAAGTATTCTCTTTGAAAACTGGCACAACACAGAATTACCCTCACTCACCACTCCTATTCAACATAGTGTTGGAAGTTCTGGCCAGGACAATTAGACAATAGAAGGAAATAAAGGGTATTCAATTAGGAAAAGAGGAAGTCAAATTGTCCCTGTTTGCAGAAGACATGATTGTATATCTAGAAAACCCCATCATCTCAGCCCAAAATCTCTTTAAGCTGATAAGCAACTTCAGCAAAGTCTCAGGATACAAAATCAATGTACAAAAATCACAAGCATTCTTATACACCAATAACAGACAAAGCAGAGAACCAAATCAAGAGTGAACTCCCTTTCACAATTGCTTCAAAGAGAATAAAATACCTAGGAATCCAACTTACAAGGGATGTGAAGGACCTCTTCAAGGAGAATTACAAACCACTGCTCAATGAAATAAAAGAGGATACAAACAAATGGAAGACTATTCCATGCTCATGGAAAGGAAGAATCAATATCATGAAAATGGCCATACTGCCCAAGGTAATTTATAGATTCAATAATATCCCCATCAAGCTACCAATGACTGTCTTCACAGAATTGGTAAAAACTACCTTAAAGTTCATATGGAACCAAAAAAGAACCCACATCGTGATGTCAATCCTAAGCCAAAAGAGCAAAGCTGGAGGCATCACGCTATCTGACTTCAAACTATACTACAAGGCTACAGTAACCAAAACAGCATGGTACTGGTACCAAAACAGAGATATAGGCCAATGGAACAGAATAGAGCCCTCAGAAATAATGTCACATATCTACAACTCTGTGATCTTTGATAAACCTGACAAAAACAAGCAATGGGGAAATGATTCCCTATTTAATAAATGGTGCTGGGAAAACTGGCTAGCCATATGTAGAAAGCTGAAACTGGATCCCTTCCTTACACCTTATACAAAAATTAATTCAAGATGGATTAAAGACTTAAATGTTACATCTAAAACCATAAAAACCCTAGAAGAGAACCTAGGCAATACCATTCAGGACATAGGCATGGGCAAGGACTTCATGTCTAAAACACCAAAAGCAACAGCAACAAAAGCCAAAATTGAAAAATGGGATCTAATTAAACTAAAGAGTTTATGCACAGCAAAAGAAACTACCATCAGAGTGAACAGGAAACCTACAGAATGGGAGAAAAATTTTGCAACCTACTCATCTGACAAAGGGCTCATATCCAGAATCTACGGTGAACTCAAACAAATTTACAAGATAATAACAAACAACCCCATCAAAAAGTGGGTGAAGGATATGAAGAGACACTTCTCAATAGAAGACATTTATGCAGCCAAAAAACACATGAAAAAATGTTCATCATCACTGGCCATCAGAGAAATGCAAATCAAAACCAGAATGAGATATCATCTCACACCAGTTAGAATGGTGATCATTAAAAAATCAGGAAACAGCAGGTGCTGGAGAGGATGTGGAGAAATAGGAACACTTTTACACTGTTGGTGGGTTGTACACTAGTTCCACCATTGTGGAAGTCAGTGTGGTGATTCCTCAGGGATCTAGAACTATAGATATCATTTGACCAAGCCAACCCATTACTGGGCATATTCCCAAAGGATTATAAATCATGCTGCTATAAAGACAGATGCACACGTATGTTTATTGTGAGACGGTTCACAATAGCAAAGACTTGGGACCAATCCAAATGTCCAACAATGATAGACTGGATTAAGAAAATGTGGCACATATACACCATGGAATACTATGCAGCCATAAAAAATGATGAGTTCATGTCCTTTGTGGGGACATGGATGAAGCTGGAAATCATCATTCTCAGCAAACTATCTCAAGGACAAGAAACCAAACATCACATGTTCTTACTCATAGGTGGGAATTGAACAATGAGAACACATGGACTCAAGAAGCAGAACCTCACATACCAGAGGCTGTTGTGAGGTTGGGGGATGTGGGAGGGATAGCATTAGGAGATATACCTAATGCTAAATGACAAGTTAATGGGTGTAGCATGCCAATATGGCACATGTATATATATGTAACAAATCTTCAGGTTGTGCACAAGTACCATAAAACATAAAGTATAATAATAATGAAATTTTTTTAAAAAGTAATAGAAACAACATAAAAAGTGTACAAACTATGACAAGAAAATGAAAAATAATTATTCATAAGCTTCAGTCCCTGGAACATCCACTATTAACATTTTTGTGTATAATTTTCTAGCCTTTTTTTCTCTACATGTGCTTTTTTTTTTTTTTTTTTGACAGAGTTTCACTCTGTCACCCTGGCTGGAGGGCAGTGGTGTGATCTCAGCACACTGCAACCTCCATCTCCCAGGTTTAAGTGATTCTCCTGCCTCTGAATCCCAAGTAGCTGAGATTACAGATGAGTACCACAACACCCATCTAATTTTGTATTTTTAGGAGACACAGGGATTCACCATGTTTGCTAGGCTGGTCTCAAAATCCTAAGATCAGGGAATCCGCCCACTTCAGCCACCCAAATTACTGGGATTACAGAGGTGAACCACCATATCTGGCCTACATGTACTTTTAAAGAATAGTGGAATACTATTCTAAATACTGTTTTTGATTGGATTTTTTTATTTTAAAATACATCGCAAATGTCTTTCTATAGTATTATGTATTTTTTTCTTCAACTTCTTCTTAAATGTATGGATGCACAATAATCTGGAGTCAGGATGTTCCTTCAGGTATTTAGCTTATCTTTTAATTTTAGCTATTTAGGTCACTGCCAAATTTTTACTCTTCAAAACAATGCTCATTGAACATTCATATAATTAAGCCTTCACACAAATTCTTAAATATTTCAAATAGATTTATAAATATGGAATTGGAAATAAAGGGTTATGAAATTAAAAAAAAAATCTTTGATATATTATTACCAAACTGTTTCCAAAAAGGTTGTACTAATACATTGTCTACCAGCAGTATAGGAGATTTTCTGCTTTCTTCCAATTTCACCAGTGCATCATATTATTGTTTCATTTTTTTTCCAAATTAGGAGTTGTTAATTTGTATCAAATAAAATGCATATCAAAAAACACAGTGTTTTCAAAGTGCTCAATCCAAATAAGGTTTTAACGCTGTGAGTCAAATTCACACTTCAATAGGAGTTTCTCCGAGAGCTTCTGTCTAGTTCTTCCCTGAAGATACTTCCTTTTCCACCTTAGGCCTGAATATGCTCCCAAATATCTCTTCACAGATTCAACAAAAACAGTGTCTCCAAACTATTCCATCAAAAGAAGGACTTAACTCTGTGAGATGAATGCACACTTCAGAAACCAGCTCCTCATAACACGTCTTTCCAGTTTTTATCTGAAGATATTTCCTTTTTCACCACAGGTCTTTTTGTGCTACCTAACATCGCTTCACAGATTATACAAAAACAGTGTTTCTAAATTTCTAAGTCAAAAGAAAAATTTAAGTCTCTGAGATGAATGCATGCATCACAAAACTGTTTCTCAAAGAGCTTCCTTCCAGTTTTTACCTGAAGATATTTCCTTTCTCGCCATAGGCATCAATGCGATCCTAAATATCCCCTTGCAGATTCCACAAAAACAGTGTTTCCAAACTGCTCAATCAAGAGAAACTTTTAACTCTGTGAGAAGAATGCATACATCACAAAGCAGTTTTGCAGAAAGCTTCTTTCTAGTTTTTATCTGAAGTTATTTCCTTTTTCACGATAGGCCTTGTGTGCTCTGAAACATCGCTTCGCATATTCTACAAAAACCGTGTTTGCAAGCTAATCAATCAAATAAAAGTTTAACCCTGTGAGATAAGTGCACAAATCACAAAGCAGTTTCTCAAAATGCTTCTTTCCTGTTTTTATCTGAAGATATTTCTTTTTTCATCATAGGCTTCAATGCGCTCCCAAATATCCCTTCACAAATTCTACAAAAACAGAGTTTCCAAACTGCTTAATAAAAAAAAAGTATAACTCTGTAAGATGAATGCACACATTGCAAACCAGTTTCTCAGAAAACTTCTTTCTAGTTCTTCTCTGAAAATGTTTCCTTTTCCACCATTTGCCTCAAGGCATACCCATATATCCCTTGGCAGATTACACAAAAACAGTGTTTCCATACTGTTCCATCAAAAGAAGGATTTATCTGTGTGAGGTGAATGCACACATCACAAAGAAGTTGTGCATAACACTTTTTTCCACTTTCCATCTGAAGATATTTCCTTGTCACCATAGGCTTTTTTTCTCTATGTAATATCTCTTCACATATTTTGCATAAACAGTGTTTCCAAACTGCTCAGTCAAAACAAAAGTTTAACTCGTGATATCAATGCACATATCACAAAGCAGTTTCTCAGAGTTTCTTTCTAGTTTTTATATGAAGATGTTTCCTTTATCACCATAGGTGTCAATGTTCTCCCAAATATCCCCTCACAGATTCTATGAAAACAGTGCTTCCAAACTGCTCAATCAAAATACAGGTTTAGCTCTGTGAGTTGAACACACAGTTCACAAAGCAGTTTCTCTAAAACCTTCTTTCTAAATTTTTCCAAGAATATATCCTTTTTCACCATAGGCCTCAGTATGCTGCCAAATATACCTTTGCAGATTCTACAAAAGTAGTATTTCCAACCTGCTCAATCAAAAGAAAGATTTAACTCTGTGAGATGAATGCACACATCAAAATGCAGTTTCTCACAAAGCTTCTTTCTAGTTCTTATCTGAGTTATTTCTTTTTTCAAAATAAGCCTCTTGCACTCCCAAATATCCCTTTGCAGATTCTACAAAAGCAGTGTTTCCAAACTGATCAATCACAAAACAGGTTTAATTAGTTCTTCTCTGAAGATATTTAATTTTCCACTATAGGACTGAATGTGATCCAAAATGTACCTCACAGATTCTACAAAAACAATGTTCCACACTGTTACATCAAAAGAAGGACTTAACTCTTTGAGATGAATGCATACATCAGGAAGCAGTTTCTCATAATGCTTCTTTCCAGTTTTTATCTGAAGATATTTCCATGTTCACCAAAGGCTTTTTTGTGCTGCTTAATATTGCTTAGCAGATTTTGCAAAAACAGTGTTTCCAAACTGGTTAGTCAAAAGAAAGGTTTAACTCAGTGAGACGAATGTGCACATCTCAAAGCAGTTTCTCAAAAATCTTCTTTCTAGTTTTTTTCCTAAGATAATTCCTTTATCACCATAGGCTTCAATGTGCTCCCAAATATCCCATCACAGATTCTACAAAAACTGTGTTTCCAAACTGCTCCATCAAAAACTAGGTTTAGCTCTGTGAGATGAATGCACATATCACAAAGCAGTTTCTCAAATCTTTTTTCTAATTTTTATCTGGAGATATATCCTTTTTCACCATAGGTCGCAGTGTGTTCCCCAGTATACCTTTGCATATAATACAAAAACAGTGATTCCAAACTGCTCAATCAAAAGGAAGTTTTAACTCTGTGAAATGAATGTACACATCACAAAGCAGGTTCTCTGATAGCGTCTGTCTAGTTCTTCTCTGTGGATATTTCCTTTTCCACAATTGTCCTCAATGCACTCCCAAATATCCATTTGCAGATTCTATGAAAACAGTGTTTCTGAGCTCTTCTGTCAAAAGAAGGACTTAACTGTGAGACAAATGCACACATCAGAAAGTAGTTTCTCATAACGCTTCTTTCCAGTTTATTTCTGATGATATTTCTTTTTTCTCCATAGGCTTTCTTTGTGCTACATAATATTGCTTCACATATTTTACAAAAACACTGTTTCCAAACTGCTCAGTCAAAAGAAAGTTTTAACTCTGTGAGACGAATGCACACATCACAAAGCAGTTTCTCAAAAAGTTTCAGTCTTGTTCTTCTCTAGAGATATTTCGTTTTCCACCATTGGCCTCAATGTGCTCCCTAATATCCCTTCACAGATTCAACAAAAACAGTGTTTCCAAACTGTTCCATCAAGAGCAGGACTTAACCCTGTGAAAGGAATGCACACAGCAGAGAGCAGTTTTCCATAAAGCTTCTTTCTAGTTTTTATCTGAAGAGATTTGATTTTTTCACCATAGGCTTTTTTGCATTGCCTAATACCACTTTGCAGATTTTGCAAAAACAGTGTTTCTAAACTGCTCAGTGAAAAGAAATGTTTACCTCTGTGAGATGAATGCACATATCACAAAGCACTTTCTCCAAAATCTTCTTTCTGGATTTACCCATAGATATTTCCTTTATCACCATAGGCTTCAAAGCACTCCTAAATATCCCATTGCAGATTCTACAAAAACAGTGTTTCCAAACTGCTCAATCAAAAATCAGGTTTAAATCTGTGAGTTGAATGCATACATCACAGAGCAGTTTCTCAAAAAGCTTTTATCTAGTTTTTATCTGAAGATATTTCCTTTTTCACCATAGGCTTCAGTGTGCTCCAAAATATCCCTTTGTGGAATCTACAAAAACAGTGTTTCCAAACTGCTCAATCAAAACAAAGGTTTAACTCTGTGAGATGAATGTACACATCAGAAAGCAGTTTCTCTGATAGATTCTTTCTAGTTCTTCTCTGAAGATATATCCATTTCCACCATAGGACTTAATGCACTCCCAAATATCCCTTCGCAGTTTCTATAAAAACAGTGTTTTCAAACTCTTCCCTCAAACGAAGGATTTAACTTAGTGAGAAGAAAGCACATATGAGAAAGCAGTTTCTCATAATGTTTTTTTTCAAGTTTTTATCTGAAAATATTTCCTTGTTCCCCATACGCTGTTTTGTGCTACCAAATATAGCTTATCAGATTTTGCAAAAACAGTGTTTCCAAACAGCTCAGTGAAAAGAAAGCTTTAACTCTGTGATGTGAACCCATACATCACAAAGAAGTTTCTCAAAGAGCTTCTCTCTAGTTTTTATCCAAAGATATTTCCTTTTTCACCATAGACCTCAGTGTGCTCCCAAATATCCCTTTGCAGATTTTACAAAAACAGTGTTTCCAAACTGCTCAATCAAAAGAAACGTTTAAGTCTGTGAGATCAAGGCACATACTATATACTGGTTTCTCAGAAAGCTGCTTTCTAGTTTTTATCCAAAGTTAACTCCTTTTCCACCTTAGGCCTCATGCACTCACAAATATCACTTCGGAGATTCTACAAAAACAGTATTTCCAAACTGATCAATGAAAAGAAAGGTTTTGCTCTGGGAGATGAATACACACATCAGAAACAGTTTATCAAAAATCTTCTTTCTAGTTTTCATCTGAATATAATTCTTTTTTCACCATAGGTTTCAATGTGCTCCTAATTATTCCTTCACAGATTCTGCAAAAATAGTGTTTCCAAATTGCTCAATCAAAAGAAAGGTTTAACTTGATGAGATGAATGCACACATCAAAAAGCAGGTTCTCAGAAAACTTCTGTCTAGTTCTTCTCTGAAGATATTTCCCTTTCCACCGTAGACCTCAATGCACTCCCTTATATCCCTTTGCAGATTCTACAAAAAAAGTTTCCAAACTCTTCCTCCAAAAGAAGGATTTAGCTCTGTGAGATGAATGCACACATCACAAAGCAATTTCTCATAATGCTTCTTTCAAGTTTTTTTCTGCAGTTATTTCCCTGTTCACCATAGGCATTTTTGCACTACAAATATCACTTGGTAGATTTTGGAAAAACATGTTTTCCAAACTACTCAGTCAAAACAAAGGTTTAACTCTGTGAGATGAATGCACATGTCACAAATCAGTTTCTCAAAAAGCATCTTTCTAGTTTTTATCTGAAGTTATTTCCTTTATTGCCATAGGCTTCAAAGGGATCTCAAATATCCCTTCACAGATTCTGAAAATACAGTGTTTCCAAATTGCTCAATCAAAAAACAGATTTAACTCTGTAAGGAGAACACACACAACACAAAGCAGTTTCTCAAAAACCTTCTTTCTAGTTTTTATCCAAAGATATTTTCTTTTTCACCATAGGCCTCTGGGCACTCCCAAATATGCCTTTGCAGTTTGTACAAAAACTGTGTTTCCAAACTGACCAACCAAAAGTAAAGTTTAACTCTGTGAGATGAGTGCACACCTCATGAAAGCAGCTTCTCAGATAGCTTCTGTCTAGTTCTTCTCTGAAGATATTTCCTTTTTGACCATAGGCCTCATTGTGCTCCCCAATATCCCTTTGTGGACTCTATAAAAACATGATATCCAACCTCTTCCATGAAAACAAAGATTTAATTATGTGAGATGAGTGCACACATCAGAAAGCAGTTTCTCATAATGCTTCTTTCCCATTTTTGTCTGAAGGCATTTCCTTGTTCACCACTGGCCTTTTTGCACTACATAACATCTCTTCACAGATTGTACAAAAACAGTGTTTCCAAACTGCTCAGTCAAAAGAAGGTTTAACTCTGTAAGATGAATGCATACATCACAAATCAGTTTCTCAAAAAGTTTCTTTCTAGTTTTTGTCTGAAGATAGTTCCTTTTTTATCATAAGCATCAGTGTGCTCCATAATATCCCTTTTCAGATTCTACAAAAACAGTGTTTCCAAACTGCTCAATCAAAATAAACTTTTGTCTCTGTGAGAAGAACGCACACTCCATGAAGTGGTTTCTCAGAAAGGTTCTTTCTAGTTTTTATTGGAAATTGTTTGTTTTCCACCATAGACCTCTTCTGCTCCCAAATATCCCTTCGTAGATTGTACAAAAGCAGTGTTTCCAAACTGCTCAGTGAATAGGAAGGTTTAACTCCATGAGATGAATGTACAAATCACAAAGCAGTTTTTCAAAAAGCGTTTTTCAATTTTTTATCCAAAGTGATTTCCATTTCCACTATAGGCTTCAATGTTCTCAGAAATATCTCTTTGCTATTTCTACAAAACAGTGTTCCAAACTGCTCAATCAAAAGAAAGTTTTAACTCTTAGATGAATGCACACATTACAAAGCAGTTTGAAAGAAATCTCCTGTCTAGTTCTTAACTGAAGATATTTCCTTTCCCACCATATGCCTCAGTGCACTCCCAAGTATGCCTTTGCAGATTCTATAAAAAAAAGTGTTTCCAAACTGTTCCATCAAAGGACTTAATCTGTGAGGTGAACACACACATCAGAAAGCAGTTTCTGATAATGTTTCTTTCCAGTTTTTATCTGAAGATACATCCTTCTTCACTATAGGCCTTTTGTGCTACCTATCATCTCTTTGCAGATTATACAACAGCAGTCTTTCCAAATTGCTCAATCAAAAGAAAAGTTTAACTCTTTGAAATGAATGTCTACATCACAAAGCAGTTTCTCAAAGAGATTGTTTTCCATTTTTACCTGAAGATGTTTCATTTTTCACCACAAATATCAGTGCACTCCAATATTCCTTTGCAGATTCTACAAATACAGTGTTTCCGAACTGCTCAATCAAAAGAAACGTTTAACTCTTTGAGAAGAATCCCCACATCACAAAGTGGTTTTTCATAACGCTTCTTTCTAGTTGTTATCCAAAGATATTTCCTTTGTCATCATTGGCCTAACTGCTTTCAAGTATCCCATTGCAGATTCTATAAAAACACTGTTTCCAAACTGTTCAAACAAAAGAAAGGATTAAATCTGTGAGATGAATGCACACATCCTAAAAGAGTTTCTCAGAAAGCTTCTTTCTAGTTTTTATGTGAAAACATTTCCTTTTCCACCTTTTGCCTCAAGGTGTTCCCAAATATTCCTTCACAGAATCTACAAAAACATTCTTTCCAAACTGTTCCATCAAAAGAAGGACTTAACTCTGTGAAACGTACACACAAATCAGAAAGCAGTTTCTCATAGCACTTCTTTACAGTTTTTATCTGAAGTTATTTCCTTTTTTACCATAGGCTTTACGAGCTACCTAATATCCCTCTGCACATTACACAAAAACAGTGTTTCCAAACTGCTCAGTCAAAAGAAAGGTTTAACTCTTTGAGATGAATGCACGTATCACTAAACCGTTTCTCAAAAAGCTGCTTTTTTTACCATAGGCCAAACTGCACTTTCAAATATCCCATTGCAAATTCTACAAAAACAGGTTTTCCATACTCCTCAACCAAAAGAGAGGCTTAAATCTGGAGAAGAATTCACACATCGAAGAGCAGTTTCCTAGAAACCTTTGTAGTTTTTATTGGAAGTTATTTCCTTTTTCACCATAGGCTCTTTTGCGCTATCTAATATCGCTTCATACATTTTGCAAAAACAGTGTTTCAAAACTGCTCAGTCAAAAGAAATGTAACACTGTGTGATGAACGCACACATCACAAAGCAGTTTCAGAAAAAGCTTCTTTCTAGTTTTTATCTGAAGATATTCCTGTTTTCACCACAGGCCTCGTGTGCTCCCAAATATCCCTTTGCAGATTCTATAAAAACAGTGTTTCCAAGCTGCTCAATCAAAAGAAAGGTTTAACTCTGGCAGATGAATGGATAAATTGAAAGCAGTTTCTCAGAAACTCCTTTCTAGTTTTTATCTGGAGATATATTTTTTATCACTGTAGGCCTCAATGCACTCCCAAATAAACCTTTGCAGATTCTGCAAAAAGGAGTGTTTCCAAATGGCTAGATCAAAGAAAAAATTTATCACTGTGAAATGAATGCACACATCACAAATCAGTGTCTCAGAAAGCTTCTTTGTATTTTTTATGTGAACATATTTCCTTTTTCACTATAGGCCTCTTTGCACTACAAAATATCACTTCGCAGATTGTATGAAAACAGTGTTTCCAACCTGCTCTATCAAAATAAACATTTAATTCATTGAGATGAATGCATACATCACAAAGATGTTTCTGAAAAAGCTTCTGTGCAGTTTTTATCCAAAGATACTTACTTTCTCACAATATGCTTCCATGCACTCGCAAATATCCCATCATAGATTCTACAGAAACAGTGTTTCCAAACTGCTTAATCTGAAAACACATTGAAGTTGGGAAGCTGAATGTACAGATCAAAAAGCAGTTTCACAAAATCTTCTTTCTAGTTTTTATCTGACCATATTTCCTTTTTCACCATAGGCCTAACTCCGCTTTCAAATATTCCATTGCAGATACTGCAAAAACAGTGTTTCCAAACTGCTGAATAAAAAAAAATATTTAAATCTGTGAGAAGAATTCAGACATCACAAAGCAGAAGAATGCAGACATCAGAAAGCAGTTTCTCAGAAAGTTTCTTTGTAGTTTTTATCCGATGTTCTTTCCTTTTTCACCATTGGCCTCATTGCACTCCCAAATATCCCTTCCCAGATTCTACTATAACAGTGTTTCCAAACTGCTCAATCAAAAGAAAGGTTTAACTCCATCAGATGAATTCACACATTAAAAAGCAGTTTCTCAGGAAGCTTCTTTCTCTTTTTTATCTGGATATATTTCCTTTTCCACCGTAGGCTTCAATGTGCTCCCAAATATCCCTTTGCAGATTCTACAAAAACAGTGTTAAAAAAAAATGCTCAATCAAAAGAAAGTTTTAACTCTGTGAGCTGAATGCACACATCACAAAGCAGTTTCTCAGAAATCTTCTGTATAGTTCTTCTCTGAAGATATTTCCTTTTCCACCATAGACCTCAATGTGCTCCAAAAAATATCCCTTTGCAGATTCTACAAAGACAGTGTTTCCAAACTGTTCCACCAAAAGAAGGAATTGTCTCTTTGAGATGAATGCACACTTTAGTAACTAGTTTCTCATAACACTTCCTTCCAGGTTTTATCTGAAGATATTTCCTTTATCTCCATAGGCACTTTGGTGCTGCATAATATGGCTTCACAGATTATATAAGAACAGTGTTTCCAAAATGCTCAGTCAAAAGAAAGGTTTAAGTCTGTCAGATGAATGCCCACAGAAAGAAGCTGTTACTCAAAAAACTTCTTTCTAGTTTATAACAGAAGATATTTCCTTTTTCACCAAAGTCCTAACTGCACTTTCAAATATCCCCTTGTAGATTCTATGAAAACTATGTTTCCAAACTGCACAATCAAAACACAGTTTTAACTCTGGGTGTTGAATGCAGACATCACAAATCACTTTCTCAAAAACCTTTTTTCCTGTTTTTATCCAAAGATATTTCCTTTTTCAATATAGGCATATGTGCACTCCCAAATATCCCTTTGCAGATTCTACAATACTGTGTTTCCAAACTGCTCAATCAAAAGAAACGTTTAACTCTGTGAGAAGAATGCACACATCACAAAGTGGTTTCTCAGAAAGCTTCTAGTTTTATCTGAAGTTATTTCCGTTTTCAACATAAGCCTTGTACACTGTCAAATATCTCTTCACAGATTATACAAAAAGAGTGTTTCCAAACTGACCAATCAAAAGAAAGTTTTACCTCTGTGGGATGAATGCACCCTTCACAAAGCAGTTTCTCAAAAAGTTTCTTTCTAGTTTTTATCTGAAGATTTCTTTTTTTCACCATAGGCTTCCATATGCTCCCAAATATCCCCTCGCAGATTCTATAACAAAATAGTGTTTCCAAACTGACCAATCAAAATAAAGTTTAACTCTGTGAGTTGAATGAACACATCACAAAGCAGTTTCTCAGAAAGCTTTAGTCTGGCTCTTCTATGAAGGTATTTATTTTTCCACCATAGGCCTCAATGTGCTCCCAAATATTCCTTCACAGATTTTGCAAAAATAGTGTCTCCAAACTGTCAGTGAGAAGAAAAGTTTGACTCTGTGAGATGAACGTACACATCCCAAAGCAGTTTCTCAAAAAGCTTCTTTCTATTTCTTTCCTAAGATATTTACTTTTTCACCATAGGCCTCTTTGCACTATATAATGTCCCTTTGTATGATACACAAATACAGTGTTTCCAAACTGCTCAATCAAAAGAAAGGTTTAACTCCATGACCTGAATGAACACATCAAAAAGCAGTTTCTCAGATAGATTCTGTCTAGCTCTTCTCTGAAGATATTTCTTTTTCCACCATAGACCTCAATGCACTACAAAATATCCCTTCCAAATTCTATAAAAACAGTGTTTCTGAGCTGATCCATTAAAATAAGTGTTTAACACTGTGAGATCAATGCACTCATCAGAAAGCAGTTTCTCATAAGGTTTCTTTCTAGTTCTTATCTGGAGATATTACCTTGTTCTACCTAGACCTTTTCTTGATACCTAACATCCCTTCACAGAATATACAAAAACAGTATTTCCAAACTGCTCAGTCAACAGAAAAGTTTAATTCTGTGAGATTAATGCATAGGTCACAAAGCTGTTTCTCAAAAAGCTTCTTTGTAGTTTTTATCCAAAGATATTTCCTTTTTCAACATTGGCCTCACTGCACACCAAATTATCCCTTTTCACATTCTACAAAACTGTGCTTCCAAACTGCTCACTCAACAGAAAGATTTAGCTGCTTGAGAAGAAGGCACACATCACAAAGTGGTATTTCAGGAAGCTTTTTTCTAGTTTTTATCTGAAGATATTTGCTTTTTCACCATGGACTTCAATGCACTCCAAATATCCAGTCACAGATACTACAAAAATAATGTTTTGAAACTGCTCAACCAAAAGAGAGTTTTAAGTCTGTGAGATGAATGCACACATTGCAAAGCAGTTTAACAGAAAGCTTCCATCTAGTTCTTCAATGATGATATTTCTTTTTCCACCTTAGGTCTCAATGCACTTCATAATGCATTGATCTACATATCCCTTCATAGATTCCAGAAAAACAGTGTTTCCAAACTGTTTCATCAAAAGAAGGTATTAACTCTGTGAGATGAATGCACACATCAGAAAGCAGTTTCTCATAAGGCTTCTTTCCAATATTTTATCTGAAGATATTTCCTTTATCACCATTGGCTTTTTGCGCTAACAAATATCACTTCGCAGATTACACAAAAACAGTGTTTTCAAACTGCTCACTCAAAAAAAGGTTTAAAAGTGTCTGATGAATGAACACATCAGAAAGCAGTTTTTCTGAAAGCTTCTTTCTAAATTTTATCTGTAGATATTTGTTTTTTCAACCTAGGTCTCCATGCTCTCCCAAATATTTCTTTGCAGATTCTGCCAAAAATGTGTTTCCAAAGGGCTTCATCAAAGGAGTGGTTTAACACTGTGAAATGAATGCACACATCACAAATCAGTGTCTCAGAAAGCTTCTTTCCAGTTTTTATCTGAAGATATTTCCTTTTCAATATAGGCCTCTTTGCACTACATAATATCTCTTCACGGGTTATATAAAAATAGTGTTTCCAAACAACGCTATGAAAAGAAAGTTTTAACTCTGAGAGGTGAATACACACATCACAACACAGTTTCTTAAAAAGTTTTTTTTTAGTTTTTATCTGAAGAAATTTCCTTTTTCACCATTGGCTTCAAAGTGCTACCAAATATCAATTTGCAGATTCTACAAAAACAGTATTTCAAAACTGTGCCATCAAAGGAGGGAGTTAACTGTGTGAGTTGAAAACACAAATCAGAAAACAGTTTCTCATAATGCTTCTTTCCAGTTTTTATCTGAAAATATTTCCTTTATCACCATAGGCCTCTTTGCATTACCTAACATCACTTCAAAGATTATACAAAAACAGTGTCTCCAAACTGTTCAAAAAAAGGTTTAACTCTGAGATGAAAGCACACATCAAAAACCAGTTTATCAGATAGCTTCTGTCTAGGTCTTCTCTGAAAATATTTACTTTTGCACAATAGGCATCAATGCACTCCCAAATATCCTGTTGCAGATTCTACAAAAACAGTGTTTCAAAACTGTTCCATCAAAAGAAGGAGTTAACTCTATGAGATGAATGCTCACATCAGAAAGCAGTTTCTCATAGTCCTTCTTTCCACTTTTTTCTTAAGCTATTTCCTTTATCACCATAGGCATTTTTGTGCTATATATCGCTTCAAATATTATATAAAACAGTGTTTCAAAACTGCTCAGTGAAAAGAAAAGTTTTACTCTGTGAGGTGAATGCAAACATCACAAAGCAGTATCTCAAAAAGCTTCTTTCTAGCTTTGTCCAAAGATATTTCCTTTACACCATAGTCATCAGTGTGCTCCCAAATATCCCCTAGCAGATTCTACAAAAACAATGTTTCTAAACTGCTCAATCAAAAGAAACGTTTAACTCTGAGAGAAGAATGAAAACACCACAAAGCATTTTCTCAGGAAACATCTTTCTAGTTTATATCAGAAGGTATTTCCTTTATCACCATAGGCTTTAATGCACTTCCAAATATCCCATCACAGATACCACAAAAACGGTGTTTCAAATTTGCTCCATCAAAAAACAAGTTTAAATCTGTGACTTGAACACACACATCACAAAGCAGTTTCTCAAAAAGCTTATTTCTAGTTTTTATCTGAAGGTATTTCCTTTTTCACCCTAGGCTTCAATGCGCTCCTAAATATACCCTCGCAGATTCTACAAAAAACCAGTATTTCCAAACTGCTCAATCAAAAGAAAGGTTTAACTCTGAGATGAATGTACACATCACAAAGCAGTTTCTCAGAAAGCTTCTGTCTACTTCTTCTCTAAAAGTATTTCCTTTTCCACCATAGAAATGAATACACTCCCAAATATCCCTTCACAGATTCTACAAAAACACTTTTTCCCAAATGTTCCATCATAAGAAGGATTTAACTCTGTGAGGTGAATGCACACATCAGAAAGCAGTTTCTCATAAATCTTTTTTCCAGTTTTGATCTAAAGATATTTCCTTTTTCACCATTGGCTTTTTTTTTGCTACCAAATATCGCTTAGCAGATTTTGCAAAAACAGTGTTTCCAAACTCCTTAGTCAAATGAAAGGTTTAACTCTCTGAGATGCAAGCACACATCACTAAGCAGTTTGTCGAAAAGCTTTTTCTAGTTTTTATCCAAAGATATTTCCTTTTTCACCATAGACCTTTGTGCGCTCCCTATTATACCTTTGCAGATTCTACAAAAACAGTGTTTCCAATCTGCTCAATCAAAAGAAAGGTTTAATTCAGTGTCACGAATGCACATATCAAAAAGCAATTTCTCAAACAGTTTCACTCTAGTTCTTCTCTGAACATATTTCCTTTTTCATCATAGGCCTGAATGCACTCTTAAATATCCCTTATATATAGTATAAAAACAGGGTTTCTGAACTGTTTCATTAAAAGAAGGATGTAACTCTCTGAGATGAATGCACACAACAGAAAGCAGTTTCTAATAACACTTCTTTCCAGTTTTTATCTAAAGATATTTCCTTATTCAACATAGGCATTTTTGCACTATTATCACTTCAAAGATTATACAAAAACAGTATTTCCAAACAGCTCAGTCAAAAGAATAGTTTAACTCTGTGAGATGAACGCATATATCACAAAACAGTTACAAAAAGCTGCTTCATAGTTTTTATCCAAAGATATTTCCTATTACACCATAGGCCTCAGTGTGCTCCCAAGTATCCCTTTGCAGATTCTACAAAAACATTTGTTCCAAACTGCTCAATCAAAAGAACATTTTAACTCTGAGAAGAATGCACACATCACAAAGCTGTATTTCAGAAAGCTTCCTTCTAGTTTTTATTCGAAGATATTTCCTTTTTCACTGTAGGCTTCAATGCGTGGCCAAATATCACTTTGCAGATTCTACAAAAACAGTGTTTCCAAACTGCTTGTGCAAAAGAAAGGTTTAACTGTGTGAGATGAATGCACACTTCCCAAAGCAGTCTCTCAGAAAGCTTCTGTCACCTTCTTCGTGAAGATATTTCCTTTTCTACCTTAGGCCTCAATGAGCTCTCAAATATCCCTTTGCTGATTCTACAAAAACAGTGTTTACAAACAGTTCCATCAAAAGGACTTAAATCTGTGAGATGAATGCACACATCAGAGAGCAGTCTCTCAAAACGCTTCTTTCCAGTTTTTATCTGAAGATATTTCCTTTTTTACCATGGGCTTTTTTGCACTAGGTAATATCCCTTTGCAGATTACACAAAAACGGTGTTCCAAAAAGCTCAGTCCAAAGAATGCTTTATCACTTTTAGATGAATGCACACATCACAAAGCAGTTTATCAAAAAGCTTCTTTCTAGTTTTTATCTGAATATATTTCCTTTTTCACCACAGGCATCTGTGCTTTCAAATAACCCATTGCATATTCTACAAAAACAGTTTTTCCAAATTCCTCAATCAAAAGAAAGGTTTAAATCTGTGAGAAGAATGCACACACCACAAAGAAGTTTCCAAGTAACCTTCTTTGTAGTTTTTATCCGAAGTTATTTCCTTTTTCACCATTGGGTATGTGCGATCCCAAATATCCCTTGGCAGATTCTACCAAAACAGTGTTTCCACACTGCTCATTCAAAAGAAAGGTTTAGTTCTGTCAGATGAATGCACACTTCAGAAAACAGTTTCTCAGAAAGATTCTTTCTGGGTTTTATCTGGTGATATTTCCTTTTTCACTGTAGGCATCAATGTGCTCCAAAATAACTATTTGCAGATTCTCTCAAAAGGGTTGTTCCAAACGGCTCCATCAAAGGAAAGATATAACACTGTGAAATGAATGCACACATCAAAAATCAGTGTCTCAAAATGTTTCTTTACAGTTTTTATCTGAAGATATTTCCTTTTTCAAAATAGGCCTCTTTGTGCTACATAATATCACTTTGCAGGTTATACAAAAACATTGTTTCCAAACTGCTCAGTCAAAACAAAAGTTTAACTCAGGGAGATGAATGCATACATCACAAAGCAATTTCTCAAAAAGATTCTTTCTAGTTTTTGTCTGTAGATATTTCTTTATTCACCATAGGCTTCAATGTGCTCCCAAATATCCCTTCACAGATTCTGTGAAAACAGTGTTTCCAAACAGTTCAATCAGAAGAAAGGTTTTCTTTGAGATAGACGAACACATCACAAAGCAGTTTCTCATAATGCTTCTTACCTGTTTTTCTCTGAAGATATTTCCTTTTTCACCATAGGCTTTTTATGTGCTACCTAAAGTCATACTCACAAGGCAGTTTCTCAAAATGCTTCTTTGTAGTTTTTATCAGAAGATATTTCCTTTATCACCATATGTTTCAATTCTCTCCCAAATATTCAATCACAGATTCTACAACAACAGTGTTTCCAAACTGCTCAATCAAAAAACTAGTTTAACTCTGTGACTTGAAGGCACACATCACAAAGCAGTTTCTCCAAAAGCTTCTTTCTAATTTTTATCCAAAGATACTCCCTTTTTGACAATAGACTTCAATTTGCTACAATATATCACTTCACAGATTTTACAAAACAGTATTTCCAAACTGCTCAATGCAAAGCAAGTTGAAACTCTGTGAGACGAATACAAACATCACAAAGCAGTTTCTCAAAAACCTCCTGTCTAGTTACCATCTGAAGATACTTCCTTTTCCACCATAAGCACCTATGTGCTCCCAATTATCCCTTTGCAGATTGTACAAAAACAGTGCTTTCAGATTGTTCCATCAAAGAAGGAATTAACACTGTGAGATGAACACACACATATGAAAGCCATTTCTCATAATGCTTCTTTCCAGTTTTTATCTGAAGATAATTCCTTTTTCACTATAGGCTATTTTGTGCTACTAATATTGCTTTGCAGATTTTAAAAAACATTGTTTCCAAAACGCTCAGGCAAAAGAAAGGTTTAACTCTGTGAGATGAATGCACACATCACAAAGCAGTTTCTCAAAAAGCTTCTTTCCAGTTCTTATCAGAAGATATTTCCTTTTTCACTTTTTATTTCAATGCATTACAGAATATCCCTTCCCAGATTCTACAAATCAGTGTTTCCAAACTGCTCAATAAAAAGAAAGGTATAACTCTGTGAGATGATTGCAGTCATCACAAAGCAGTTTCTCAGAAAGCTTCAGTCTAGTTCTTCTCTGAAGATATTTCCTTTTCCACCACAGGACTCAATGCACTCCCACATATCCCATCACAGATTCTCCAAAAACAGTGTTTCTAAAATGCCCAATCAAAAAACAGGTTTAACTCTGTGAGTTGAACACACACATCACAAAGCAGTTTCTCATAACACTCCTTTCCACTTTTTATCTGAAGCTATTTAATTGTTCACCAAGGGCCTTTTTGTGCTACCTAATATCGCTTTGCAGATTTTGCAAAAAAAACTGTTTCCAAAATGCTCCATCAAAAAAAGGTTTAACTTTGTGAGATCAATGCACACATGATAAAGCAGTTTCTCAGAAAGCCTATTCCTAGTTTTTATCCAAAGATATTTCCTTTTTCAACAAATGTCGCAGTGAGCTCCAAAATATCCCTTTGCAGATTTTACAAAATCAGAGTTTCCAAACTGCTCCACCAAAAGAAAAGTTTAACTCTGTGAGATGAATGCATATATCACAAAGCAGTTTCTCAGGTAGCTTGTGAGTAGTTCTTCTGTGAAGATATTTCGTTTTAAAACATAGGCCTCATTGCACTCCCAAATATCCCTTCGAAGATTCTATGAAAACAGTGTTTCTGAACTGTTCCATCCAGAGAATTATTTAATTCTGTGAGATGAAAGCACACATCAGAAAGGAGTTTCTCATAACATGTCTTTCCAGTTTTTATCTGAACATATTTAACTGTTGACCATAAGCCTCTTTGGGCTACCTAACATCTCTTCACAGTTTATACAAAAATGGGTTTCCAAACTGCTCAGTCAAAAGAAAAATTTAACTCTGTGAGGTGAATGCATACATAACAAAGCAGTTTCTCAAAAAGCTTCTATCTAGTTTTTGTCCAAAGGTATTTCCTTTATCACCATAGGCTTCAATGCACTCCCAAATATCCCTTTGCAGATTCTACAAAAACAGTGTTTTCAGCATGCTCTATCAAAGGAAATGTTTAACTCTGTGAGAAGAATGCACATATCACAAAGCAGTTTCTCAGAAAGATTCTTTCTAGTTTTTATGTGATGAAAGTTCCTTCATCACCATAGGCTTAAGTGCCCTCCCAAATATTCCATTGCATGTTCTACAAAAACAATGTTTCCAAGCTGTTCAATCTAAAAACAGGTTTAACTCTATGAGTTGAATGCACACAACACAAAGCAGTTTCTCGAAAACTTCTTTCTAGATTTTGTCTGAAGGTATTTCCTTTTTCACCATATGCTTCTGTGAGCTCCCTAATATATCTTTGCAGATTCTACAAAAAAAGTGTTTCCAAACTGCTCATTTGAAGGAAAGGTTTAACTATGTGAGATGAATGCTCACATCAGAACACAGTTTCTCATAACTCTTCTTTCTAGTTTTTATCTGAACATATTTCCTCGTTCACCATAGGCACTTTTGAGTTAGTTAACATTGCTTTGCAGATTATTCAAAAACAGTTTCCAAACTGCTCCATCAAAACAAAAGTTTAAATCTGTGAGATGAATGCATAGAACACAGAGTAGTTTCTCAAAAACCTTCTTTCTAGTTTTTATCTGAAGATATTTCCTTTTTCACCATAGGCCTCAGTCTGCTCCCAAATATACCTTTGCAGATACTACAAAAACACTGGTTTCCAAACTGCTCCATCAAAAGACAGGTTTAACTCTGTGAGATGAATGCGGACCTCACAAACTAGTTTCTGAGATAGCTTACCTCCAGTTCTTCTCTGAAGATATTTCCTTTTCCTCCATAGCCCATCAATGCACTCTCAAATATCCCTTCACAGATTCAATGAAAACAAACAGTGATTCTGGACTGCTACATCAAAAGAAGGATTTAACTCTGGGAGATGAATGCACATATCAGGGCTCAGTTTCTCATAATGCTTCTTTCCATTTTTTGTCTGAAGATATTTCCTTGTACGCCATAGGCCTTTTTGGGCTACCTAACATTGCTTCACAGATTATAGAAAAACGGTGCTTCCAAGCTGCTCAGTCAAAAGAAAAGTTTAACTCTGTGAGTTGAATGCATACATCAAAAAGCAGTTTCCCAAAAAGCTTCTTTCTAGTTTTTATCTGAAGGTAATTCCTTTTTCACCATAGTCTTCAGTACGCTCCAAAATATCCCTTCATGGATTCTACAAACATAGTGTTTCCAAACTGCTGAATCATATAAAAGGTTAATTCCATTGGCTGAATTCACACGTTACAAATCAGTTTCTCAAAAACTTCTTTATAGTTTTTATCTGAAGATAGTTCCTTTTTCACCATAGACGTAGTGTGCTCTCAAACATCCCTTGGCAGATTTTACAAAAACAGTCTTTCCAAACTTCTCAATCAAAAGAAACGTTTAAATCTGTGAGAAGAATGCACAAATCACAAAGCCACTTCTCAGAAACATTCTTCATTGTTTTTATCTGAAGTTATTTCCTTCTTGACCATTGGCATCATGACCTCCCAAATATCCCTTTGCAGATTCTTCAAAAAAGTGTTTCCAAATTGATCAAAAGAAAGGTTTAACTTTGTGAGATGAATGCACACATCACAAAGCAGTTTCTAAGAAAGCTTCTCTCTAGTTTTTATCTGGAGATATTTCCTTTTTCTCCATAGGCCTCAATACACTCCCAAATAACCCTTTACAGATTCTGCCAAAAGGGTGTTTCCATACGGCTTAATCAAAGGGAAAAACTTGGCACTGTGAAATGAATGCACACTTCACAAATCAGTGTCTCAGAAAGCTTTATTCAAGTTTTTGTCTGAAGATATTTCCTTTTTTGAACAGGGGCTTCTTTGCATTGCCTAATATCACTTCGCAGATTATACCAAAAAAGTGTTCCCAATCTACCCTCTCAAAAGAAGTGTTTAACCATGTGAGAGGAATTAACTAATGACAAAGCAGCTTCCTATATAGCTTCTGTCTAGTTCTTCTCTAGAGATATTTCCTTTTCCACCATAGGCATCCATGTGCTCCCAAATATCCCTTCACAGATTCTATAAAAACAGTGTTTCTGAAACGTTCCATCAAAAGAAGGATTCAACTCTGTGAGATGAACTCACATATCAGAAAGTTGTTTCATATAACTTTTCTTTGCAGTGTTTATCTGAAGATATTTCCTTGTTCAACATAGGCCTTTTTGTGCCTCCAAACATCCATTCACAGATTTTACAAAAACAGTGTTCACAAACTGCTCAGTCAAGAGAATGTTTTAACACTGTGAGATGAATGCACACATCACAAAGCAGTTTCTCAAAATGTTTCTTTCTTCATAACCATAGGATTGAAGGTGTTCTCAAATATCCCATCACATATTCTACAAAAACACTGTTTCCAAACTGCTTGATCAAAAAAACAGGTTTAATTCTGTGAGTTAAACACACACATCCCAAAGCAGTTTCACAAAAAGCTTCTTTCTAGTTTTTTCCTGAAGATATTTCCTTTTTCACCATAGGCCCCAGTGCACTCCCAAATATACCTTTGAGGATTCTACAAAAACAGTGTTTCCAAAAGGCTCAATCAAAGGAAAGTCAACTCTTTGAGATGAATGCAGACATCACAAAGCAGTTTCTCAGAAAGCTTCTGTCTAGTTCTCCTCTGACAATATTTTCTTTTTCACCATAGGTTTCAATGCACTGCCAAATATCCCTTTGCAGGTTCTACAAAAACAGTGTTTCCAGAGTGTTCCTTCAAAAGAAGGACTTAAGTCAGAGAGATGAATGTACACATCAGAAAGTAGTTTCTCATGAAGCTTTTTTCAAGTATTTAACTGAAAGTATTTTCTTTTTCATCATAGTCTTTTTTGAGCTATCTAATATCGCTTCACAGATTAAACAAAAACAGTGTTTCCAAACTGCTCAGTGAAAAGAAATGTTTAACTCTGTGAGATGAATGCACACATAACAAGCATTTTCACAAAAGACTTCTTCCTAGTTTTTATCCAAAGATATTTCCTTTTTCACCATAGGCCTAACTGCACTTTCAAATATCCCATTGGAGATTCTACAAAAACAGTGTTTCCAAACTGCACAATCAAAAAAAGTTTTAAATCTGTGACAAGAATGCACACATCACAAAGCAGTTTCTCAGAAGTATTTTGTATTTTTTATCCAAATTTATTTTCTTTTTCACCATAGCCCTCCAGGTGCTTCCTGAAATCCCTTCACATATTCTAAAAAAAACCCTGTTTCCAAACTACTCAATCAAAAGAAAGGTTTAACTCTCTAAGATGAATGCACACAACACAAAGCAGTTTCTCAGAAAGCTTCTGTCTAGCTTTTATGTGGAGATATTTCTTTTCTTAACCTAGGCCTCAACACACTCCCAAATAATCCTTAACAAATTTTGCTGAAAGGGTGTTTCCAAGAAGCCAAATAAAAGGAAATATTTAACACTGTGAAATGAATGAACACATAACAAATCAATTTCTCAGAAAGCTTCTTTCCAGTTTTTATTAGAAGATATTTCCTTTTTCACCACAGGCCTCTTTGTGCTACCAAAAATCACTTCACGGATTATACAAAGCAGTGTTTCCAAACTGCTCTATCAAAAGAAAGGTTTAACTCTGTGGAATGAATGCATACATCACAAGGAAGTTTCTCAGGAAGCTTCTTTCTAGTTTTTATCTGAAGATATTTCCTTTATCATCATATGCTTCAATAGCGTCCTTAATATCCCATTTCAGATTCTACAAAAGTAGTGTTACCAAACTGCTCAATCAAGTAATAGGTTTAACTCTTTGAGTTGAATGCACATATCAATAAGCAGTTTCTCAAAAAGCTTCTTTCTAGTTTTTATCCGAATACATTTCCTTTTGCACTGTAGGACTCAGTGCTCTCCAAAATATACCATTTCAGAATTTACAAAAACAATGTTTCCAAACTACTGATTCAAAAGAAAGGTTTAATTCTGTGAGATGAAAGCTTACATCACATAGCAGTTTCTCAGATCACTTGTCTCTAGTTCTTCTTTGAAGATATTTTCTTTTCCACCGTAGGTCTCAACGCACTCCCAAATGTCAATTCGTAGATACTAAAAAAACAGTGTTTATGAACTATTCCATCAAAAGAAGGATTTAGCTCTGTGAGATGAATGTCCACATCAGAAAGCAGCTTCTTATCATGCTTCTTTCCAGTTTTTTTCTGAAGATATTTTCTTTTTCACCACAGGCCTTTTTGCACTAACATCACTTGGCAGATTATACAAAAACAGTCCTTCTAAATGGATCAGTCAAAAGACAAGTTTAACCCTGTGAGATGAGTGCATACATCACAAAGCAGTTTCTCAAAAACTTCTTTCTAGTTTTTATCTGAAGATATTTGTTTTTTTACCATAGACATAGTGCACGTCCAAATATCCCTTTTCAGGTTCCACAAACACAGTGTTTCCAAACTGCTCAATCCAAAGAAACGTTTAAATCTGCGAGAAGAATGCACACATCACAAAGCCGTTTCTCAGAAATTTTCTTTCTTGTTTTTATCTGAAGTTATTTTCTTGTTGATGATAGCCCTTGTGCACTCCCAAATATCCCTTCACAAATTCTACAAAAACAGTGTTTCCAACCTGATCAATCAAAATAAAGTTTTAACTCTGTGAGATGAATGCACACATTACAGAGCAGTTTCTCAAAAAGCTTCTTTCTGGTCTTAATCTGGAGCTATATCCTTTTTCACCATAGGCCTCAATGCACTCCAAAATAACTCTTAGCAGAATCTGCAAAAAGGGTGTTTCCAAATGGCTCCATCAAAGGAAAACATTTAAAACCGTTAAAGGAATTCACACATCACACATCAGTGTCTCAGAAAGCTTCTTTCCAGTTTTTATCTGAAGATATTTCCTTTTTCACCATAGGCCTCTCTGCACTACTTAATATCACTATGCAGATTATACAAAAACAGTGTTTCCACACTGCTCTATCAAAAGAAAAGTTTAACTCTGTGAGATGAGTGCACACATCACAAAGCAGTTTCTCAAAATCTTTCTCACTATATTTTCTTTTTCACCGTAGGCTTCAATGTGCCCCCAAATTATCCCTTCACAGATCCTTCAAAAACAGTGTTTCCAAAAGGCTCAATTAAAAGAAAATTTGAACTCTGTGAGATGGATGCAGACATCACAATGCAGTTCCTCAGAAGCTTCTCTCTAGTTCTTCTCTGAAGATATTTCCTTTTCCACCATAAGCCTCAACGCACTGCAAAATATCACTCTGCAGATTCTACAAAAACAATGTTTCCAAAGTGTTCCATCAAAAGAAGAACTTTATGAGATGAAGGTACACATCAAAAAGCAGTTTCTCATAAGGCTTTTTTCCTGTTTTTAACTGAAGATATTTCCTTTTTCATGATAGACTTTTTTGAACTACCTAATAACACTTTGCAGATTACACAAAAACAGTGTTTCCAAACAGCTAAATCAAAGGAAAGTTTTATCTCTGTGAGATGAATGCACACAACAAAAAGCGGTTTCTCAGAAAGCTTCCTTCTAGTTTTTATCCAAAGGTATTTCCTTTATCACCACAGGCTTCAATGCGCTCCCATATATCCCATTGCAGATTCTACAGAAACAACGTTTCCAAATTGCTCAATCAAAAACCAGGTTTAACTCAGTGAGTTAAATGCACAAATTTCAAAGCTGTTTCTCAAAAAGCTTCTTTCTAGTTTTTTTCTGAAAATATTTCCTTTTCCTCTATAGACCTCAGTGCACTCCCAACAATACCATTGAAGATTCTACAAAAACAGGGTTTCCAAACTGTTCAAACAAAAGAAAGATTTAACTCTTTGAGATGAATGCACACATCATGAAGCAGTTTCTCAGATAGCTTCTGTCTAGTTCCTCTGTGAAGGTATTTCATTTTCCACCTTAGGCTTTAATGTGCTCCCAAATATCCCTTCACAGATTCTACAAAAACAGTGTTTCCAATCTGTTCAATCAAAATAGTTTTTAACTCTGTGGGGAGAATGTACACATTACAAAGTTGTATTTCAGAAAGTTTCTTTCTAGTTTTTATCTGAAGATATTTCCTTTTTCACTATAGACTTCAATTTGTTCTCAAATAACCCTTTGTAGATTCTGCAAAACCAATGTTTCCAAACTGCTCAATTAAAAGAAAGGTTTAACTCTGTAAGATGAAAGCACTCATCCCAAAGCAGTTTCTCAGAAACTTTCTTTCTAGTTCTTCAGTGAAGATATTTCCTTTTCCTCCTTTTGCCAGAATGCTCTCCCAAATATCCCTTCGCAGATTCTACAAAAACAGTGTTTCCAAACTGTTCAATAAAAAGAAAGGTTTAACTCTCTGAGATGAATGCCCACATCACAAAGCAGTTTCTCAGGTTGCTTATGTCTAGTTCTTCTCTGAAGATATTTCCTTTTCCACCTCAGGCCTCAATGCATTCTCAAATATCCCTTTGCAGATTCTACAAAAACAGTGTTTCCAAACTTTTCCATCAAAAGAAGGACTTAAATCTGTGAGATGAAAGCAAACATCAGAAAGCAGTTTCTCATAACGCTTCTTTCAGTTTTTTTCTGAAGATATTTCCTTTTTCTCCATAGGCTTTTTTGCACTACCTAATATCTCTTTGCAGATTTTGTAAAAACAGTGTTTCCAAACTGCTGAGTAAAAAGAAAGTTTTAACTCTGTCAGATGAATGCACACATAAGAAAGCAGTTTCTCAAAAAGCTTATTTCTAGTTTTTATCCGAAGATTTTTTCCTTTTTTACCATAGACTTCAATGTGCTCCCAAACATCCTATCACAGATTCTACAAAAACAATGTTTCCAAACTGCTCAATCAAAACAGCTTTACTTTGATGACTTGAATGCACATATCACAAAGTCATTTTTCAAAAAACTTCTTTCTAGTTTTTATCTGAAGACATTTCCTTTTCCACTGTAGGCCTCAGTGTTCTCCATAATATCCATTTGCAGATTTACAAAAACAGTGTTTCCAAACTGCTCAATCAAAAGAAACGTTTAAATCTGTCAGAACAATGCACACATTACAATGCAGTTCCTCAGATAGCTTCTGTCTAGTTCTTCTCTGAAGATATTTCCTTTTCCACCATAGCCTTCAATAGGCTCCTAAATATCCCTTTGCAGATTCTATAAAAACAGAGTTTCTGAACTGTTCCATCAAAAGAAGGATCTAACTCTGTGAACTGAATGTAAACATCAGAAAGCTGTTTCTCATAATTCTTTCAGTTTCTATCTGATGATATTCCCTTGTTCACTATCAGCCTTTTTCTGCCACCTAATATCACTTTGCAGATTATACAAAAATAGTGTTTCAAAATTGCTGATTCAAAAGAAAAGTTTAATTCTGTGAGATGAATGCATACATCACAATGCAGTTTCTCAAAAAGCTTCTTTCTAGTTTTCATCCTAAGGTATTTCCTTTTTCACCATAGGACTGAGTGAGCTCCCAAATATACATTTGCATATTCTACAAAAACAGTGTTTCCAAACTGCTCAAACAAAAGAAAGGATTAACTGTGTGAGATAAATGCACACATCAAAAAGCAATTTTCTGAGATATCTTCTGTCAAGTTCTTCACTGAATATAATTCATTTTCTACCATAGGCCTCAAGGTGCTCCCAAATATCCCTTTGCAGATTCTACTAAAACAGTGTTTCCAAACTGCTCGATCAAAAGGAATGTTTAACTCTGTGAGAAGAATGCACACCACATAAAGGAATATCTTAGAAAGCTTCTTTCTAGTTTTTATCTGGTGTTATTTCCTTTCTCACCATAGGCCTCGTACATTCCCAAATATCCCTTCGCAGATTCTACAAAAATAGTGTTTCAAAACTACTCAATCAAAATAAAGGCTTAACTCTCTAAGATGAATGCACACATCACAAAGCAGTTTCCCAGAAAGCTTCTGTCTAGTTCTTCTCTGAAGATATTTAGATTTCCACCATAGACCTCAATGCACTCCCAAATATCCCTTCAGAGATTCTACAAAAACAGTGTTTCCAAACTGTTCCATCAAAAGAAGGACTTAACTCTGTGAGATGAATGTAAATATCACAAAGCAGTTTCTGATAACGCTTCCTCCCAGTTTTTTTCTGAAGATGTTTCCCTGTTCATCATGGGCTTTTTTGTGCTACAAAACATTGCTTCACAGATCTTACAAAAAAGTGTTTCCAAACAGGTCAGTCAAAAGAAAGATTTAACTCTGTGAGATGAATGCACACATCAAGAAGTAGTTTCTCAGAAAGGTTGTTTCTAGTTTTATCCAATGATATTTCCTTTTTACCATGGGCTTAACTGAGCTTCAAAATATCCCATCACAGATTCTTCAAAAACAGTGTTTCCAAACTGTTCAATCAAAAAACAGGTTTACCTATGTGAGTTGTATGCACACAACAAAGCAGTTCCTCAGATAGCTCTTCTCTAGTTCTTCTCTCAAAATATATCCTTTTCCCCCATGAGCCTCAATGCGCTCCCAAATATCCCTTCTCAGATTCTATGAAAACAGTGTTTCTGAACTTCTCCATCAAAGGAAAGTTTGAACTCTGTGAGATGAATGCAGACATCAGAAAGCAGTTTCCCATAACGCTTCTTTCGCATTTTTATGTGAATATATTTCCTTGTTCACCATAGGTCTTTTTGCGCTACATATCATAGCTTCACAGATTATATAAAAACAGTGTTTCCAAACTTCTCAAACAAAAGAAGGTTTAAATCTGTCAGAAGAATGCACACATCACATAGAGGTTTCTCAGAAAGTTTCTTTGTAGTTTTTATCTGAAGTTATTTAATTCTTCACCATAGGCCTAACTGCACTCCCAGATATCCCTTCACAGATTCTACCAAAGCAGTGTTTCCAAATTGCTTAATCAAAATAAATGTTTAACTCTGTGAGATGAATGCACACATCACAGAGCAGTTTCTCAGAAAGCTCCTTTCTACTTTTTATCTGGAGATATTTCCTTTTTCACCATAGGCCTCAATTCACTCTCAAATAACCTTTTGCAGATTCTGCCAAAAAGGTATATCTAAACCTTTCCATCAAAGGAAAAATTTAACACTGTGAAATGAATGCACACATCACAAGTCAGTGTCTCAGAAATTTTCTTTCAAATTTTTATCTGTAGATATTTTCTTTTTCACCATAGGTCTGTTTGCGCTACCTAACCACACTTCGCAGATTATACAAAAACAGTTTAACTCTGAGATGAAAGCACACGTCACAAAGCATCTTCTCAAAACAGCTTCCTTCCAGTTTTTATGTGAAGGTATTTCCTTTATCAAAATAGGCTTCAATAGGCTCCCAAATATCTCATTCTACAGAAACAGTTTTTCCGAGCTGCTCAATCAAAAAACAGATTGAAGTCTGTGAGTTGAATGCACACACCACAAAGCAGTTTCTCAAAAACATCTTTCTAGTTTTTATCCAAAGATATTTCCCTTTTCACCATATTTTTAAAAGCCTTCAAAAAAATGCCTTCACAGATTCTATAAATAGTGTTTCCAAACTGCTCCTTCAAAAGAAAGTTTTGATTCTCTGAGATGAATTCACACATCACAGACTAGTTTCTCAGAAAGCTTCTTTCTACTTTTTCTCTGACGATATTTCTTTTCACCATAGGCCTCAAGGAGCTCCCAAAAATCCCTTCACAGATTCTTCAAAAACAGTGTCTCCAAACTGCTTCATTGAAATAAAGATTTTAATCTTTGAGGTGAATGCACACATCACAGAGCTGTTTCTCACAGAGTTTCTTTCTTGTTTTTATCTGAAAGTATTTCCCTTTTCATGATAAGTCTCAAGGCACTCCGAAATATACCTTTTCAAATACTATAAATACAGTGTTTCCAAACTGCCCCATCAAAAGAAAGGTTTAACTCTGGAGATGAATGCACACATCAGAAAGCAGTATCTCAGAAAGCTTTTTTCCAGTTCTTATCTGAAGATATTTCTTTATTCACCATTGATATCAATGAGCTCCAAAATATCCTTACACAGATCCTAGGAAAACAGTGTTTATGAACTGCTCCACCTAAAGAAATGTTTAATTCTGTGCAGTGAAAGCATACATCACAGAGCAGTTCCTCAGAAATCTTTTGTCTACTTTTTATGTGAAGTAATTTCCCTTTTCACCATAAGACTGAAAGTGCCTCAAAATATGCCTTCACAGATTCTGCAAATATGGTGTTTCCAAACTGCTCCATAAAAACAAAATTTTAACTCTGTGAGATGAAAGAACACATCACAAAGCAGTTTCTCAGAAAGCTTTTTTCCAGTGTTTATCTGAAGATACTTCACTTTTCACCATAGGCATGAAAGTGCTCCCAAATATGGCTTCAGAGATTCTACTAATACAGTGTTTTCAAACAGCTCCTTTGAAGAAACTGTTTAACTCTGTAAGATGAATGGAAACATCACAAAGCAGTTTCTCAGAAAGCTTCTTTCTATTTTTTCTATGAAGATATTTCTGTTTTCAACACAGGCTTTTCTGTGCGGTAATATCCCTTTGCAGATTCTATAAAAACAGTGTTTCCAAACTGCTCCATCAAAACAAAAGTTTAACTCTGTAAGAATAATGCACACATCACAAAGCAGTTTCTCAGAAAGCTTCTTTCTAGTTTTTCTCTGAAGATATTTCCTTTTTCAAAATAGGCCTCAATGCGCACCCAAATATACCTTTGCATATTCTAAAACTAAAGTGTTTCCAAACTGTTCCATCAAAAGAAAGCTTTCAATCTCTCACATGAATGTACACATCAAAAAGCAGTCTCTCAGATAGCTTCATTCTAGTTTTTATCTAAAGATATTTCCATTTTCACCATAGGCCTCAATGTGCTCCAAAATATCCCTTCACAGTTTATACAAAAACAGGATTAACGAACTGCTCCATGAAGAGTATGGTTTAACTCTGTGAGATGAATGAACATATCAAAAGTGGTTTCTCAAAAAGTTTCTTTCTAGTTTCTCTCTGAAGATATTTCCTTTTCACCCCAGGCCTCAATGCACTCCCAAATATTCCTTCACCAATTATACAAACACAATGTTTCCAAACGGCTCCACCACAAGAAAGATTTAACTCTGTGAGATGAAAGCACACGTCACAAAGCAGTTTCTCAGAAAGCTTCTGTCTAGTTTTTATCTGAAGATATTTCCCTTTTCACTATAGGCCTGAAAGCGCTCCCATATATGACTTCGTAGATTCTGCAAATACAGTGTTTTCAAACTGCTCCTTGAAGGGAAATGTTTAACTCTCTGAGATGAATGGACACATCACAAAGCCATTTCTCAGAAAGCTTCTTTCTAGTTTTTCTCTGAAGATAATTCTCTTTTCACCATAGATATTCATGTGCTCCCAAATATCCCTTCACATATTCTACAAAAACACGGATTCCAAACTGCTGAGTCAAAAGAAAGGTTTATCTCTGTGACATGAATGAAGACATCACAAGGCAGTTACTAAGAAAGTTTCTTTCTAGTTTTTATCTGAAGATATTTCCTTTTTCTCCATAGGCCTCAATGAGCTTCCAATTATCCCCACGCAGATTCTACAAAAACAGTGTTTCCAAACTGCTCCATCAAAGGAAAGGTTTACCTTTGTGAGATGAATGCACACATTACAAAGCAGTTTCTCACAACATTTCTTTCTAGTTTTTCTCTGAAGTTATGTCCTTTTTCACCATAGGCCTCATTGCATACTTTCAATATCTCTTCACAGATTCTACAAAAACGGTTTCCAAACTTCTCCACCAAAAGAAAAGTTTGTTTCTGTGAGATGAAAGCCCACATCACAAAGCAGTTTCTCAGAAAGCTTCATTCTAGTTTTTCTCTGAAGATAGTTCACTTTCCACCACTGGCCTTAACCTGATACCCAGTATCCCTTCACAGAGTCTACAAAAAAAGTGATTCCAAAGTACCCCATTAAGAAAGGTTTATATCTCTGAGATGAATGCACACACCACAAAGTAGTTTTTCAGAAAGCTTCTTTTTAGTTTTTTTCTGCAGCTATTTCTTTCCACCATAGGCCTCAAAGCACTCCCAACTATCTCTTCACAGATTCTACAAATACAGAGTGTGCAAATTGGTCCATCAAAAGAAAGGTTTAATTCTGAGAGATGAATGCACACATCACAAGCAGTTTCTCAGAAACCTTTCTACTTTTTGTTTAAAGACATTTCCATTTTCACCATAGGCCTCAATGTGCTCTGAAGTGTCCCTTTGCATTTTATACAAAAACAAGGTTAATAAACTGCTCCAACAAAAGTTTGGTTTAACTCTGTGAGATGAATGCACACATCACAAAGCAGTTTCTCAGAAAGCTTCTGTCTAGTCTTTATCTGAAGATATTTTCCTTTTCCCTTTCCCTTTTCCCCATAGTCCTGAAAGCACTCCCAAATATGGCTTTGCAAATTCTACAAATACCATGTTTTCAAATGCTCCATCAAAGGAAAGATTTAACTCTGTGAGATGAATGGACACATCACAAAGGAATTTCTCAGAAAGTTTATTCAAGTTTTTCTGTGAAGCTATTTCTCTTTTCACCGCAGCCCTTAATGCACTCCAAAATATCAGTTCGCAGATTCTACAAAAACGGTGATTCCATACTGCTCCCTCAAAAGAAAGGTTTAACTCTGTGAGATGAATGCACACATCACAAAGCAGTTTCTCAGAAAGCTTCTTTCAAGTTTTATTCTGAAGATAATTCACTTTTCACCACAGGCCTTAAACTGCTCCCAAGTATCCTTTCACAGATTCTACAAAAGCAGTGATTACAAAGTGCCCCATTAAAAGAAAAGTTTATCTCTCTGAGATGAATGCAAACATCCAAAACTAGTTTTTCAGAAAGCTTCTTTTCAGTTTTTTCTGAAGATATTTCTTTTCGCCGCAAGCCTCAAAGCCTCAAAGTGCTCTCAACTATCTCTTTGCAGATTCTACAAAACAGTGTGTACAAACTGCTCCGTCAAAAGAAAGGTTTAATTCTGAGAGATGAATGCACACATCACAAAGAAGTTTCTCAAAAGCCTTTCTACTTTTTGTCTAAAGATATTTCCATTTTCACCAAAGGCCTCAATGCGATTTGAAATATCTCTTTGTATTTTATACAAAAACAAGGTTAGCAAACTCCTCAATCAAAAGAATGGTTTAACTCTCTGAGATGAATGCAGACATCACAAAGCAGTTTCTCAGATAGCTTCTGTCTAGTCTTTATCTGAAGATATTGCCCTTTTCACCATAGTCCTGAAAGTGCTTCCAAATATGGCTTTGCAGATTCTACATATACAATGTTTTCAAACTGCTCCATCAAAGGAAAGGTTTAACTCTGTGAGATGAATAGAAGCATCACAAAGCAGTTTCTCAGAAAGCTTCATTCTAGTTTTTCTCAGAAGATATTTCTCTTTTCACCACAGGCCTTAATACACTCTGAAATATCCCTTCATAGATTCTACAAAAACAGTGATTCCATACTGCTCCATCTAAAGAAATGTTTCACACTGTGAGATGAGTGCACGTATCACAAAGCAGTTTCTCAGAAATCTTCCTTCCATTTTTTTCTGAAGATATTTCTCTTTTCACCACAGGCCTCAATGTGCTGCCAAATATCCCTTCCCAGATTATAGAAAAACAGTGATTCCAAACTGCCCCATTAAAAGAAAGATTTATCTCTGTGAGATGAATGTACACATCACAAAGTAGTTTTTCTGAAAGCTTCTTTCTAGTTTTTCTATGAAGATATTTCTTTTCACAATAGGTCTCAATGCACTCCTAAATATCCCTTCTTAGATTCTACAAATACAGTGTTTTCAAACTGCTCCCTCAAAGGAAAGGTTTAACTCTTTGAGATGAAGGCACTCAACACAAAGCAGTTTATCAGAGACATTCTTTCTAGATTTTGTGTAAAGATATTTCCATTTTCACCATATGCCTGAATATTCTCTGAAATATCCTTCTGCAGTTTATTCAAAAACAAGTTTAATGAACTGCTCAATCAAAAGAAAGGTTTAACTCTATGAGATGAATGCATACATCACAAAGTAGTTTCTCAGAAAGTTTCTTTCTAGTTTTTCTGTGATGATATTACCTTTTTCACCATATGATTGAATGGGCTCATAAATATTCCTTTGCTGATTATATAAAAACAGTGTTTACAAACTACTCCATCAAAAGAAAGCTTTAACTCTGCGAGATGAATGAACATGTCACAAAGAAGTTTCTTAGAAAGCGTCTTTCTAGATTTTCTCTGAAGATATTTCCACTTTCACCATAGGCTTCAATGCACTCCCTATAGCCCTTCACAGATTCTACAACAACAGTGTTTCCTGGACTCAAGATGGTCACCAACTTTGGTTTACTTGCAATTCATTAAAAACTCACAATATTTCTTAGACTGTATTAATGAAATCAAATAAAGATAAAAAAAAACAGTGTTTCCATACTGCTCCATCAAAACACAGGTTTGAATCTGTGAGGTGAATGCACACATCAGAAAGCAGTTTCTCAGAAAGCTTCCTTCTAGTTTTTCTCTGAAGATATTTCTCTTTTAACCACAGGCCTCAATGTGCTACCAAATATGCCTTCTCAGATTATACAAAAACAATGATTCCAAACTGCTCCATTAAAAGAAAGGTTTATCTCTGTGAGATGAATGTACACATCACAAAGCAGTTTTTCAGAAAACTTCTTTCTAGATTTTTTATGAAGATATTTCTTTTCACTATAGGCCTCAGTGTGTTCTGAAATATCCCTTCACAGGTTCTACAAATACAGTGTTTTCAAACTGCTTCATGAAAAGAAAGCTATAACTCGGTGAGATGAATGCACACATCACAAAGCAGTTTCTCAGAGACCTTATTTCTAGTTTTTGTCTAAAGATATTTCCACTTTCACCATATGCCTGAATGCACTATGAAATATCCCTTTGCAGTTTATTCAAAAACAAGGTTAACAAACTGCTCCATCAAAAGTTTAGTTTAAATCTGTGAGTACAATGCATACATCACAAAGTGGTTTCTCAGAAATTTCTTTCTAGTTTTTCTGTGAAGATATTTCCTTTTCACCACATGACCAAATGTGCTCATAATTATCCCTTTGCTGATTATATAAAAACAGTGTTTGCAAACTACTTCATGAAAAGAAAGGTTTAACTCTTTGAGATGAATTGACACATCACAAAGAATTTCCTCAGAATGCTTCTTTCTAGATTTTCTCTGAAGATATTTCTCTTTTCACCATAGGCCTCAATGAGCTCCCAAATATCCCTTCACAGATTCTATAAAAACATTGTTTCCAAACTGCTCCATGAAAATAAAGGTTCAAATCTGTGAGGTGAATGCACCCTTCACAAAGCAGTTTCCTCCAAAGCTTATTTCCAGTTTTTATCTGAAGATATTTCTCTTTTCACCATAGGTCTCATATCACTCCCAAATATGCCTTCACAAATTCTACAAACTGCTCCATCAAAAGAAAGGTTTAACTCTGTGAGATGTATGAACACACCACAAAACAGTTTCTCAGGAAGCTTCTTTCTAGTTTTTCTCTGAAGATATTTCTCTTTATACTGCAAGCATTAATGAGTTCCCAAATATCCCTTCGTGGATTCTATAAAAACAGTGTTTCCAAACTGCTCCATCAAAACAAAGGTTTAACTCTGTGAGAATAATGCACACATCACAAAGCAGTTTCTCAGAAAGCTTCTTTCTAGTTTTTCTCTGAAGATATTTCCTTTTAACAAGAGGCTTCACTATGCTCTGAAATATCCCTTCACAGATTCTATAGATAGAGAGTTTCCAAACTGCTCCATCAAAACAAAGGTTTAACTCTGTGAGGTGAATGCTGCATCACAAAGCAGTTTCTCAGAAAGCTTATTTCTAGTTTTTCTCTGAAGACATTTCCTTTTAACAAGAGCCTTCAGTACACTCCAAAATATCCCTTTGCAGATTCTACAAATAGAGTGTTTCCAAATTGCTCCAGCAAAATAAACGTTTAACTCTGTAAGATGAATACACATCTCACAAAGCAGCTTCTCAGAAAGCTTCTTTTTAGTTTTTCTCTGAGATACTTCCTTTTTCACAGTAGGCCACATTGTGCTCCAAAATATCCCTTTGCAGAAACTATAAATGCAGTGTTTCCAAACTGCTCCATCAAAAGAAAGGTCTAACTCAGTGAGATGAATGAACACATCACAAAGCTGTTTCTCAGAAAGATTCATTCTAGTTTTTGTCTAAAGATACTTCCATTTTCACCATAGGCCTCAATGTGCCCTGTAATATCCCTTCACAATTTATTAAAAAACAGGGTTAACAAACTGCTCCATCAAAACAGGGGTTTAACTCTGTGAGACAAATGCACACATCACAATGCAGTTTCTCATAAAGCCTCTTTCTAATTTTTCCCTGAAGATATTTCTCTTTTCACCAAAGGCTTTAATGTGCTCCCAAATATCCTTTTGCAGATTCTACAAAAACAGTGATTCCATACTGCTATATCAAAAGAAAGGTTTAACCCTGTGAGATGAATGCACACATCACCAAGCATTTTCTTACAAAATTTGTTTCTAGTTTTTCTCTAAAGATATATCCTTTTTCACCATAGGCCTCTATGCACTCCGAAATATCCCTTCACAAATTCTAAAAATACAGTATTTCCAAACTGTTCCACCAAAAGAAAAGATTCATTCTGTGACATGAATGCACTCATCACAAAGTAATTTTTCAGAAAGCTTCTTTTAATTTTTCTCTGAAGATATTTCTTTTCAACATATGCCTCAATACACTCCAAAGTATCCCCTCACAGGTTCTACAAATATAATGTTTACACACTGCTCCAACAAAAGAAATGTTTAAATGTGTGAGATGAATGCACACATCACAAAGCAGTTTCTGAGAAACTTTTCTAATTTTTGTCTAAAAGTGTTTCCATTTTCACCATAGGCCTTAGTGTGCTCTGATATATCACATTGCAGTTCATACAACAAAATGGTTAACAAATTGCTCCATCAAATTAGGTTTATCTCTGTGAAACAAAAGCACATATCACAAAGCAGTTTCTCAGAAAGTTTCTGTATAGTGTTTATGTGGCGATATTTCCCTTTACAACATAGGCATGAAAGCACTGCCAAATAAGTTTTCACAGATTTTACATATACAGTGTTTTTAAACTGCTCCTTCAAAGAAAAGATTGAACTCTGTGAGATGAAATGATGCATCAAAAATCAGTTTCTTGGAAAGCTTCTCAGTAGTTTTTCTCTGAAGATATTTCTCTTTTCACTACAGGCCTTTATGCACTCCCAAATATCCCTTCACACATTCTACAAAAGACAGTGATTCCAAACTGCTCCATCAAAAGAAAGGTTTATCTCATTGAGAAGAATGCACACATCAGAAAGCAGTTTCTCAGAAAGATTCTTGCTAGTTTTTCTCTGAAAACTTTTCCTTGTTCACAATAGGCCTCAGTGTGCTCCTGAGTATCCCTTCACATATTCTACAAATACAGGGTTTCCAAACTGCTCCATCCAAAGAAAGGTTTAACACATTGAGATGAATGCACACATCACAAAGCAGTTTATCAGAAAGCTTCATTCTAGTTTTGACTAAAGATATTTCCATTTTCACTATAGGCTTCAATGTGCTCCAAAATATTCTTTCATCATTTATACAAAAATAGGCTTAACAAATTGCTCCAACAATAGAAAGGTTTTACTCTATGAAATGAATGCACAAATCACAGAGTAGTTTCTCTGAAAGTTTCTTTCTAGTTTTCTGTGAAGATATTTCCTTTTCATCATAGGATTCAATTCCCTCCCAAATTTTCCTTCACCAATTATACAAAAACAGTGTTTTCAAACTACTCCATCAAAAGAAAGGTTGAACTCTGTGAGATGAAAGCACACATCACAAATCAGTTTCTCAGAAAGCTTCTGTCTAGTGTTTTTCTGAAGATATTTCCCTTTTCACCATATTCCTGAAACTGCTCCCTAATACAGCTTCACAGATTCTACAAATACAGAGCTTTCAAAATGCTGCTTCAAAAGTAATGTCTAACTCTGTGAGATGAATGGACACATCACAAGGCAGTTTCTCAGAAAGCTTCTGTCTAGTTTTTCTCTGAAGATTTTTTTTTCACCACAGGTCTTAATGCACTCCCTAATATCCCTTCACAGATTCTACAAAACAGAGATGCCAATCTGCTCCATCGAATGAAAGGTTTAACTGAGTGAGAGGAATGCACATTATGAAGCAGATTCTCAGAAAGCTTCATTCTAGTTTTCATCTAAACATATTTCCAATTTCACCATAGGCCTAAATGTGCTCTGAAACATCCCTTTGCCATTTGTACAAAAACAGGCTTAACAAACTGCACCATCAAAAGAATGATTTAACTCTATGATATCAATGCACACATCTCAAAGTAGTTCTCAGAAAGATTCTTTCTAGTTTTTCTCTGAATATATTTCCTTTTCTCCATAATACCCAAAGCACTCCCAAATTTCCCTTTGCCAATTATACAAAAACGGTGTTTATAAACTACTCCATTAAAAGAAAGTTTTAACTCTGTGAGATGAAGGTACACATCATGAAGCAGTTTCTCATATAGCTTCATTCTAGCTTTTGTATACAGATATTTCCATTTTCAACATAGGCCTCAATGTGCTCCAAAATATCCCTTCACAGTTTATACAAAAACATGTTAACAAACTCCTCCATCAAAGTAAAGTTTTAAATCTGTTAGACAAATGCACACATCACATAGTAGTATCTCAGAAAGTTTTCTTCCGTTTTTTCCCTGAAGATATTTCCTTTTCACCATAGGATTCAAAGCACTCCCAAATGTCCCTTTGCCGATTATATGAAAACAGTGTTTAGAAACTACTCCAACAAAAGAAAGTTTTAACTCTGTGAGATGAAAGGGCACATCACAAAGCAGTTTCTCAGAAACCTTCATTTTAGTTTTTGTCTAAAGGCATTTCCACTTTCACCATGGGCCTCAATGCAGTCCGAAATAGCCCCTCATGGTTTATACAAAAACACAGTTTACAAACAGCTCTATCAAAAGAACGATTTAACTCTGTGAGATGCATGCAGGCATCACAAAGTATTTTCTCAGAAACTTTCTTTCTAATTTTTCTCTGAAGATATTTCCTTTTCACCATAGGACTCAAAGAACTGCCAACTATCCCTTTGTCCATTATACTAATACAGTGTTTACAAACTACTCCATCAAAAGAAAGTTTTAACTCTGTGAGATGAAAGGACACATCACAAGGCAGTTTCTCAGAAACCTTCATTTTAGTATTTGTCTAACAGCATTTCCATTTTCACCATGGACCTCAATGCAGTCTGAAATAGCCCTTTGCAGTTTACACAAAAACACAGTTTACAAACAGCTTCATCAAAAGAACGGTTTCACTCTGTGAGATGAGTGCAGGCATCACAAAGTATTTTCTCTGAGAGTTTCTTTCTAGTTTTTCTCTGAAGTTATATCCTTTTCATCATATCACTAAATGTGCTCCCAAATATCCATTCAGAGATTATACAAAAAGAGCGTTTACAAACTGCTCCATCAAAAAAAGTTTTCACTCTGTGAGATGAATGCACACATCACAAGGCAGTTTCTCAGAAAGCTTCTTTCTATTGTCTGAAGATATTTCTTTTCACCATAGGGCCCAATGAGCTCCCAAATGTCCCTTCACAGATTCTACAAAGGAGTTTTTCCAAACTGCTCCACAAAAATAAAGATTTAATCCTGTGAGATGAAAGCACACATCACAAAGGAGGTTCACAGAAAGCTTCTGTATAGTTTTCATCTGAAGATATTTCACCTTTCACCATAGGCCTGAAAGAGTTCCCAAATATGGTTTCAGAGATCTACAAATACAGTGTTTTCCTACTGCTATTTCAAATGAAATTTAACTCTGTGAGATGAATGACCACATGACAAAGCAGATTCTACAAAACAACCATTATACAAAATGAGTGTTTCCAAACTGCTAAACCAAAAGAAATATGTAACTCAATGAGATGAATGCACACATCTCAGAGACTCTCAGAAAACTTCTGTCTAGTTTTTATCTGAAGATATTTCCCTTCTCACCATAGGGCTTCACTGCACTTACAAATATGCTCTCACAAATTCTGCAAATACAAAGTTTCCAAACTGCTCCTTCAAAAGAAAGGTTTAATTCTGCAAATGAATGCACAGATCACAAAGCAGTTTCTCTGAAAGCTTCTTTCTAGTTTTTCTCTGAAGATATTTCTCTTTTCACCACAGGCCTCAATGCACTCCAAATTATCCCTTTGCAGTTTATACTAAAACAGGGTTAACAAACTCTCCATCAAAACAAAACTTTAACTCTGAGATGAATGCACACATTACAAAGTAGTTTCTCAGGAGGTTTCTGTATAGTTTTTATCTGAACATATCTTCCTTTTCACCATAGACCTCAAAGCACTCCCAAATATGCCTTCACAGATATAACAAATACAGTGTTTCCAAACTGCTCCTTCAAAAGAAAAGTTTAACACAGTGAGATGATGAATGTACGCATCACAAAGCCGTTTCTCAGAAAGCTTCTTTCTAGTTTTTCTCTAAAGATATTTTGCTTTTCACCACAGGCCTCAAAGTGCTCCCAAATATGCCTTTGCAGATTCTGCAAAAACAGTGTTTCCAAACTGCTCAATCAAAAGAAAGGTTTAACTCTGTGATATGAAAGCACACATCACAAAGCAGTCTCTCAAACTGCTTCTTTCTAGTTTTTATCCACATATATATCCTTTATCACCGTATGATTCAAAGCTGCCACAAATATCTCATTGCAGATTCTACAAAAACAGTGTTTCCAAATTGCTCAATCAAAAAACAGTTTTAACTCATGAGTTGAATGTGCACTTCATAAAGCAGTTTCTCAAAAGGCTTCTTCCTAGTTTATAACCGAATATATTTCCTTTTTCAACATAGGCCTCAGTGCACTCTCAAATATGCCTTTGCAGATTCTACAAAAACAGTTTTTCCCAACAGCTCATTCAAAAGAAAGTTTAATTCTGTGAGATGAATGCAGACATCACCAATCACTTTCTCAGATACCTTCTATGTAATTCTTCTCTAAAGATATTTCCTTTTCCACCAGAGGCCTCAATGCACTCCCAAATATCCCTTCACAGTTTCTATAAAAAAAGGCTTTCCAAACTGTTCCATCAAAAGAAGGATTTAACACTGTGAGATGATCACAAACATCTGAAAACAGTTTCTCATACAGTTCTTTCCAGTTTTTATCTGAAGATATTTCCATTTTCACCATAGGCCTTTTTTTGCTACCTAACATCACTTCTCAGATTATAAAAAAAAACAGTGTTTCCAACCTGCTCAGTCAAAAGAAAAGTTTAATTTTGTGAGATGAATGTATACATCACAAAGAAGTTTCTCAGAAATCTTCTTTCTAGTTTTTATCTGAAGATATTTCCTTTTCCACCATAGGCCTCAATGCACTCCCAAATATCCCTTCACAGATTCTATAAAAACAGTGTTTCTGAACCGTCCTTTCCAACAAGGACTTAACTCTTTGAGATGAACGTACACATCAGAAAGCAGTTTCTCATAACGTTTCTTTCCAGTTTTTATCTGAAGGTATTTCCTTTTTCACCATAGGCCTTTTTCACTACCTAGTATCGCTTTGCAGATCTTACAACATCAACAGTGTTTCCAAACTGCTCAATCAAAGAACAGGTTTAACTCTGTGAGTTGGATGCAAACATCACAAAGCAGTTTCTCAAAAAACTTTTTTCTACTTTTTTTCTGAAGATATTTCCTTTTCCACCATAGGACTAAGTTTGTTCCCCAATATACCTTTGCAGATCCTACAAAAATGGTGTTTCCAAAATCCTCAAATGAAAGAAAGGTTTAACTCTGTGAGATGAACGCCTCAAAGCAGTTACTCAAAACACTTGTTTCCAATTTTTATCTGAAGATGTTTCCTTGTTCAGCATAGGCTTTTCTTGCACTACCAAATATCACTTCACAGATGTCACCAAAACAGTGTTTCCAAATTGCTCAGTGAAAAGAAAATTAATTATGTGAGACAAATGCAGACATCACAAAGCAGTTTCTCAAAAGGCTTCTTTCTAGATTTTATCCAATGATATTTCAGTTTTCACCATAGGCCTCAGGGCATCCCCAAATATACATTTGCAGATTCTACAAAAACAATGTTTCCAAAATGTTTCATCAAAATAAGAATTGACTTCTGTGAGTTGAATGCACACATCACAAAGCAGTTTCTCTTAATGCTTCTTTCCAGTTTTTATCTGAAGATATTTCCTTGTAAAACATAGGCCTTTTTGGCTACCTAACATTGTGTCACAGATTATACACAAACGGTTTTTCCAAGCTTTTTCAGAACTGCTTTGTGATGTGTGCATTCAACTCAGAGATAAACCTGTTTTTTGACTAAGCAGTTTAGAAACAACATTTTTGTAGAATTGGCAAAGGGATATTTTGGAGTGCATTGAAGCCTATGGTGAAAAAGGAAATATCTTTAGATAAAAACTAGAAAGAAGCTTTTTGACAAACTGCTTTGTGTATGTGTGCATTAATCTCACAGAGTTAAACCTTTCTTTTGACTGACTGGTTTGGAATCACCATTTTTGCAAATTCTGTGAAGCGGCATTTGGTAGTGTAAATAAACCTATGGTGAAAAACAAAATATCTTCAGATAAAAACTGGAAAGAAGTGTTATCAGAAACTGCTTTCTGATGTGTGCATTCCCCTCACAGTGTTAAGTCCTTCTTTTGATGGAACAGTTTGGAAACACTGTTTTTGTAGAATGTTCAAAGGGATATTTGGGAGCGCTTTGAGGTGTATGGTGGAAAAGGAAATATCTTCAGAAAAGAACTAGGCAGAAGCTTTCTGAGAACCTGCTTTGTGATGTGTGTGTTCATCTCACAGAGCTAAAACTCTCCTTCAATTGAGGAGTTTGGAGACCCTGTTTTTGTAGAATCTGCGAAGGGATATTGGGGAGCTCATTGAAGCCTATGGTGTAAAAGGAAATATCTCCAGATAAAAACTAGAAAGAAAGTTTTTGAGAAACTGCTTTGTGAAGTGTGCATTCTTCTCACACATTTAAAGCTTTCCTTTGATTGATCTGTTTGGAAACACTGTTTTTGTGGCATATGTGAAGGGATATTTGGGAGCACATGAAGCCTATGCTGAAAAAGGAAATAACTTCAGATAAAAACTACAAAGAACCTTTCTGAAAATGCACTTTGTGAAGTTTGCATTCTTTTCACAGAGAAAGAAGTTTATTTTGAATGAGCAGTTTTGAACGCTGTTTTTGGAGAATTTGCAAAGAGATAATTAGGAGTGCACTGATGTCTACGGTGAAAAAAATTTTCAGATAAATACTAGAAAGAAGCATTTTGATAAACTGCTGTGGGATGTACACATTCATCTCACAGAGATAAACTTTTCTTTTGGCTGAGCAGTTTGGAAACACTGTTTTTGTATAATCTTTGAAGTGATGTTAAGTACCGCAAAAAAGCCTATGGTGAACAAGAAAATATTTTCAGATAAACATGGAAAGAAGTATTATGAGAAACTGCTTTCTGATGTGTGCATTCATCTCACAGAGTTAAATTATTCTTTTGATGGAACAGTTAGGAAACACTGTTTTTATAGACTCTGCAAAGGGATATTTGGAAGGCATTGAGGCCTATGGAGGAAAAGGAAATATCTTCAGAGAAGAACTAGACAGAAGCTGTCTGAGAAACTCCTTTGTGATGTGTGCATTCATCTCACAGAGCTAAACCTTGTTTGGATTGATCAGTTTGGCAACACTGTTTTTGTAGTATCTGCGAAGTGATATTTGGGAGCATGTGAGGCCTATGTTGAAAAATGAAATAACTTCAGATAAAACAAGAAAGAAGCTTTCTGAGAAAGTGCTTTGTGATGTGTGCATTCTTCTAAAAGAGTTAAACGTTTCTTTTGACTGAGCAGTTTGGAAACACTGTTTCTGTAGAATCTGCAAAGGGATATTTGGGAGTGCACTGATGACTATGGTGAAAATGGAAATATCTTCAGAGAAAACCAAAAAGAAGCTCTTGAGATTCTGCTTTATATGTGAATTCATCTCACAGAGTTAAACCTTTCTTTTGACTGAGAAGTTTGGAAACACTGTTTTTACAAATCTGCAAAGCAATGTTAGGTAGCGCAAGAAAGCCTACAGTGAAAAAGGAAATATTTTCAAATAGAAACTGGAAAGAAGACTTACAGGAAACCACTTTCTGTTGTGCAAGTTCATCTCACAGATTTAAGCCCTTCTTTTGATGGAACAGTGTTTGAACACTGTTTCTGTAGAATCTGTGGACGGATATTTTGGAATGCCTTGAGGCCTACTGTGTGAAAGGAAATACCTTTAGAGAAGAACTAGACAGAAGCTTTCTGAGAAACTGCTTTGTGAAGTATGCATTCATCTCACAGAGTTAAGCCTTTCTTTTGATTAAGTTGTTTGGAAACAGTGTATTTGTAGAATATGTGAAGGGATATTCAGAGCATGTTGAAGCCTATGGTGAAAAAGTAAATCTCTTCAGATAAAAACTAGAAAGAAGTTTTCTGAGAAACTGCTTTGTGATGTGTGCATTCATCTCACAGAGTTAAAACTTTCTTTTCATTGAGTAGTTTGGAAACACTGTCTTTGCAAAATCTGCAACATGATATTAAGTAGCAGAAAAAGCCTGTGGTGAAAAAGGAAATATCTTCAGATAAAAACTGGAAAGAAGTGTTATGAGAAACTAGTTTCCAGTGTGTGCATTCATCTCACAGAGTTAAGTACTTTTTTTGATGGAACAGTTTGTAAACAGTTTTTGTGGAATATGCAAAGAGATAATTGAGAGCAAATTTAGGCCTATGGTGAAAAATGAAACATCCTTGGGTAGAAACTAGAAAGAAGATTTTTCAGAAACGTCTTTGTGATGGGTGCATTCATCTTACAGAGTTAAACTTTTTTTTTTTTTTTGACTGAGCAGTTTGGAAACACTGTTTTTCTGTAATCTGCGAAGCGATGTTAGGTAGTGCAAAAAGGACTGGAGTGGACAAGGAAAAATCTTCAGATAAAAATGGAAAGAAACTTTATGACAAACTGTTTTCTGATATGTGTGTTCATCTTAAAGAGTTCAAACTTTCTTTTGATGGAAGAGTTTGGACACACGTTTTTATAGAATCTGCGAAGGGCTCTTTGGGAGTGCATTTATGCCTATGGTGGACAAGGAAATATCTTCAGAGATGAACTAGACAGAAGTTTTCTGAGAAACTGCTTTGTGATGAGTGTGCTCATCTCATTGAGATAAAGCTTTCTTTTGATTGAGCAGGTTGGAAACACTGTTTTTGTAGAATCCGTGAAGAGATATTGGGGAGTGCATTGAAGCCTATGGTGAAAAAGGAAATAACTTTGGATAAAAACTTGAAGGAAGCTTTTTGAGAAACTGCTTTCTGATGTGTGCTTTCATCTCACAGACTTAAACTTTTATTTTGACTGAGCAGTATGGAAATACTGTTTTTGTTTTTGTATATTCTGTGAAGTGATGTTAGGTAGTGAAAAATGGTCTACACTGAACAAGGAAAAGCTTCAGATAAAAACAGGAAAGAAGCGTTATGAAAAAGTGCTTTCTGATGTGTGCACTAATCTCAAAGAGTTCAATACTTCTTTTGATGGAGCAGTTCAGAAACACTGTTTTTACAGAATCTGTGAAGGGATATTTGGCAGGACATTGAGGCCTATGACAGAAAAAGAAATATCTTAGGAGAAGAATGAAACAGAAGCTATCAGAGAAACTGCTTTTTGATGTTGCATTCATCTCAGAGAGTTAAACCTTTCTTTTGATTGAGCTGTTTAGAAACACTGTTTTTGTAGTATCTGAAAAGGTTTATTTGGGAGCACACTGAGGCCTATGGTGAAAATGCAATTAACTTAGGATAAAAACTAGAAAGAAGCCTTTTGAGAAACTTCTTTGTGATCTGTGCTTTCAACTCCCAGAGATAAACCTGTTTTTTCATTGAGGAGTTTGGAAACACTCTTTTTGTAGAATCTTTGAAGGGATATTTTGGAGCGCATTGAAGTCTACGGTGAAAAAGGAAATATCTTCAGATAAAAACTAGAAAGAAGCTTTCTGAGAAACCTCTTTGTGATGTGTGCATTCTTTTCACAGAGTTAAACATTTCTTTTGATTGATCGGTTTGGAACCACTGTTTTTGTAGAATCTGCAAAGGGATATTTGAGAGTGTACTGATGAGTACTGTGAAAAATGAAGTAACTTCAGATAAAAACTAGAAAGCAAATCTTTGAGAAACTCCTTTGTGGTGTATGCATTCATCTCACAGAATTAAACTTTTCTCTTGACTGAGCAGTTTGGAAACACTGTTTTTTAAATCTACGAGATGATGTTAGGTAGCAGAAAAAGGCCTATGGTGAATGAGGAAATATCTTTAGATAAAAATGTGAAAGAAGAGTTATGAGAGACTGCTTTCTGACGTGTGCATTCATCTCAGAGAGTTAAATCATCATTTGATGGAACAGTTTGGAAACACTGTTTTTATAGAAACCGTGAAGGAATATTTTTGAGCATAATGAGGCATAAGGTGGAAAAGGAAATATCTTAAGAGAATAACTAGACAGAAGCTATCAGAGAAACTGCTTTGTGATGTATGAATTCATCTCACAGATTTAAACCTTTCTTTTGATAAAGCAGGTTGGAAACAGTTTTTCCAGAATCTGCAAAGGTATATTTTGGAGCACACTGGGTCTCATGTTGAAAAAGGAAATAACTTCGGATAAAAACTAGAAGAAATATGTTGAGATAATGCTTTGTGATCTGTGTGTTCATCTCACAGAGTTAAACCTTGATTGTGCAGTTTGGAAACACTGTTTTTGTATAACCAGTGATGGGATATTTGGGAGTGCATTCAAGCCAATAGAGATAAAGTTAATATCTTCAGATAAAAACTAGAAGGAGCTTTTTGAGAAACTGCTTTGTGATGTGTGAACTCATCTCACTGAGTTAAACATTTCTTTTGACTGAGCAGTTTGGAAACACTGCCTTTGCAATATCAGCAAAGAGATATTTGTAGCACAGGAAGCCTATGGTGAATGAGGAAATATCTAAAGGTAAAAACTGGAAAGAAGCATTATGAGACCTTCCTTTCTGATGTGTGTGTTCATCTCCCAGATTTAAGTCCTTCTTTTGATGGAACAGTTTGGAAACCATGTTTTTGTAAAATATGCGAAGGGATATTTGGGAGTGCATTGAGGCCTGTACTGGAAAAGAAAATACCTCCAGAGAAGAACTAGACAGAAGCTTTCTGAGAAACTGCTTTCTGATGTTGCATTCATCTCAAAGAGTTAAACTTTTCCTTTGAAGTATCAGTTTGAAAACACTGTATTTCATGGCAAAGCCATATTTGGGAGTGCTTTCAGGCCTATAGTGAAAAGGAAAATATCTTCAGAAAAAACTAGACAGAAGTTTTCTGGGAAACTGCTTTGCAATGTGTGCTTTCATCTGATGGAGTTAAACCATGCTTTTGGTGGAGCAGTTTGGAAAAACTCTTTTTGTAGAATCTATGAAGGGATATTTGGGAGCACTTTGAGCCCTTTGGTGAAAAGCAATACAGTCAGAAAAATCTAGATAAAAACTTTCTGAGAAACTACTTTGTGATGTGTACATTCATTTCACACAGTTCAACCTGTCTTTTGATTGAGCAGTTTGTAAACACTGTTTTTGTATAATCTCTGAATTGATATTTGGGAGTGCTTTTAGTCCAATGATGAAAAGGGAACATCTTCAGAGTAAAACTAGAAAGAAACTTTCTGAAAAATTACTTTGGGTTATGTGTATTCATCTCACAGAATTAAACCTTTCTTTTGATTCAGCTGTTTGTTAACCCTATTCTGTATGAACGGTGAAGGAATATTTTGGAGCACATTGAGGCCTACGGTGAAAATGGAACTATCTTTAGACAAAAACTAGAATGAAGCTTTCTGAGAAACTCCTTTCTGATGTGTGCATTCATCTCACTAAGTTAAACCTTTCTTTCGATGGAGCAGTTTGGAAACTCTGTATTTTAGAGTCTACAAAGGGATGTTTAGGGGTGCATGGAAGCCTACGGTGAAAAAGGAAGTATCTTCAGAGAAAAACTGGAGAGAGGCTTTTTGAGAAACTGCTTCATGATGTGTGCATTCATATCACAGATTTAAAACTTTCTTTTGATGGAGCAGTTTGTAATCACTGTTTTTGTAGAATCTGCAAAGGGAAATTTGGGAGTGCATTAAGGCCTATGGTGAAAAGAGAAATATCTTCAGAGAAAAACTAGATAGAAGCTTTCTGAGAAACTGCTGTGTGATGTGTCCTTCATCTCACAGAGTTAAACATTCCCTTTGAAGGAGCAATTTGAAAACACTGTGTTTGTAGAATCTATGAAGCCATATTTAAGAGCACTTTCAGGCCTGTGGCGAAAAGGAAAATATCTTCAGATGTAAACTTGACAGAACCTTTCTGAGAAACTGCTTTGTGAAGTGTGCTTTCATCTCCCTGAGTTAAAACTTTCTTTTGGTGGAGCAGTTTGGAATCACTGTTTTTGTAGAATCTGTGAAGGGATATATGGGAGTGCATTGGGGCCTAGGATAAAAAGAAATATCATCAGGGAAATCTGGACAGAAGCTTTCTGAGAAACTACTTTGTAATGTGCACATTCATCTGACAGTGATAAACCTTTCTTTTGATGGAGCAGTTTGTATACACTGTTTTTGTATAATCTGCTAGGGATATTTCTGAGTGCATGAAGGCCTATGGTGAACATGGAAATATCTCTAGAGCAAAACTAGAATGAAGCTTTCTTAGAAACTGCTTTGAGACATGAGCATTCATCTGACTGATTTAAACATTTCTTTTGAAAGAGCAGTTTGGAAACACTGTATTTTTAGAATCTGTGAAGGGATATTTGGGAGCGCATTTAGGCCTACTGTGAAAAAGGAAATATCTTCAGAGAATAACTAGAAAGAAGCATTCTGAGAAACTGCTTTGTGATGTGTCTATTAAACTCACAGATTTAAATCTTTCTTTTGATGGAGCAGCTTGGAATCACTGTATTTGTAGAATCTGTGAAGGGATATTTTTGAGCACATTAAGGCCAGTGGTGAAAAGAGGAAAAACTTCAGAGAAAAACTAGAAAGAAGCTTTCTGAAAAAGTATTTTGTGCTGTCTGCATTCATCTCACACAGTTAAAACTTTATTTTGATTGAGCAATTTTTTACCAAGTTTTTGTATAAGCTGCGACAGGATACTTCAAAGTGCATTGAGGCCTATGGTGAAAATGGAAATATCTTCAGAGAAAAATTAGACAGAAGCTTTCTGAGAAACTTCTTTGTGATGTCTTCTTTCACCTCACAGAGTTAAACATTTCCTTTAAAGGAGCAGTTTGAAAACACTGTATTTGTAGTATATGCAAAGCCATATTTGGGAGCACTTTCAGGCCCCTGGTGAAAAGGGACATATCTTCAGATAAAAACTAGACTGAAGCTTTCTGAAAACTGCTTTGTGATGTGTGCTTTCAATGCACAGAGGTAAAACTTTCTTTTGGTGGATCAGTTTGGATTCACTGTTTTTTTAGGATCCGTGAAGGGATATTTGGGAGTGCATTAAGGCCTGTGGTGAAAAGAGAAATACTGTCAGAGAAAAACTAGAAAGAAGCTTTCTGAGAAATTGCTTTGTGATGTGTCCATTCATCTCACAGAGTTAGTTAAACCTTTCCTTTGAAGGAGAAGTTTGAAAACACTGTATTTGTAGAATATGTAAAGCCATATTTGGGAGCACTTTAAAGAGTATGGTGAAAAGAGATATATCTTCAGATCAACACTACACAGAAGCTTTTTGAGAAACTGCTTTGCAATGTGAGCTTTTGTCTCACAGTTAAATTTTTCTTTTGATGGAGTAGTTTGTAAACACTGTCTTTGTATAATCAGCAAAGGGATATTTGTGAGCACATTGAGTCCTATGCTGAAAAGGAAATTTGTTCAGACAAAAATTAGGAGGAAACTTTCTAAGAAAGTACTTTGTGATTTGTGCATTCATCTCACAGAGTTAAAACTTTCTTTTGATGGAGCAGTTTCTTAAACCTGTTTTTGTATCAACTGCAAATGGATAGTTCAGAGCACTTTGAGGCCTATGGTGAAAATGGAAATATCTTTAGACAAAAACTAGAATGAAACTTTCTGAGAAACTGCTTTGTTATGAGTGCCTGCATCTCACTGAGTTAAACCTGTCTTTTGATGGAGCAGCTCGAAAACACTGTATTTGTAGAATCTGTGAAGGGATAATTTGGAGTGCATTGAGGCCTATTGTGAAAAAGGAAATGTCTTTACAGAAAATCTACAAATAAGCTTTCTGAGAAACTGCTTTGTGAAGTGTTCATTCATCTCGTGGAGTTAAACCGTTCTTTGATGGAGCAGTTTGGAATCACTGTTTTTGTAGATACTGCGAAGGGATATTTTGGAGTACAGGAAGCCATATAGTGAAAAGAGAAATATGTTCAGAGAAAAAGTAGAATGAGGCTTTTTGAGAAACTGCCTTCTGACGTGTCCTTTCATCTCACAGAGTTAAACCTTTCCTTTGAAAGAGCAGCCTGAAAATGCTGTATTTGTAGAATCTGCGAAGCCATATTTGAGAGCGCTTTCAGGCGAATGGTGAAAAAGGAAATATCCTCAGATAAAATCTAGACAGAAGCTTTCTGAGAAAATGCTTTGTGATGTGTGCTCTCATCTAACAGAGTTAAACTTTTCTTTGATGGAGCAGTTTGCAATCACTCTTTTTGTAGAATCTGTGAAGAGATATTTGGGATTGCATTAAGGCCTGTGTTGAAAGTGAAATATTTTCAGAGAAAAACTGGAAAGAAGCTTTCTAATAAATTGCTTTGTGATGTGTCCATTCATCTCACAGAGTTAAACCTTTCATTTGAAGGAGCAGTTTGAAAACACTGTATTTGTAGAATATGCGAAGCCATATTTGGGAGCGCTTTAAGGAGTATGGTGAAAAGAGAAATATCTTCAGATCAACCCTACACAGAAGCTTTTTGACAAACTGCTTTGTGATGTGAGCTTTCATCTCACAGTCAAACTTTTCTTTTGATGGAGTAGTTCGTAAACACTGTTTTTTGTATTATTGGCAAATGGATATTTGGGAGTGCATTGAGTCCTACGCTGAAAAGAAAATTTGTTGAGACAAAAATTAGGAGGAAACTTTCTGAGAAACTACTTTGTGATTAGTGCATTCATCTCACAGAGTTAAAACTTTCTTTTGATGGAGCAGTTTCTTAAACCTGTTTTTGTATCAACTGCAAATGGATAGTTCAGGGCACATTGAGGCCTACGGTGAAAATGGAAATATCTTTAGATAAAAACTGGAATGAAACTTTCTGAGAAACTGCTTTGTAATGAGTGCCTGCATCTCACTGAGTTAAACCTGTCTTTTGATGGAGCAGTTTGGAAACACTGTATTTGTAGAATCTGTGAAGGGATAATTTGGAGCACATTGAGGCCTATTGTGAAAAAGGAAATATCTTTACAGAAAATCTACAAAGAAGCTTTCTGAGAAACTGCTTTGTGAAGTGTTTATTCATCTCACAGAGTTAAACCTTTCTTTGATGGAGCAGTTTGGAATCACTGTTTTCATAGATTCTGCGAAGGGATATAGTGGAGTGAAAGAAGGCATGTGGTGAAAGGAGAAATATGTGCAGAGGAAAAGTGGAATGAAGCTTTTTGAGAAACTGCTTTGGGATATGTCCATTTATCTCAGAGAGTTAAACCTTTCCTTTGAAGGAGCAGTTTGAAAACACTGTATTTGTAGAATCTGCAAAACCATATTTGAGAGTGCTTTCAGGCCTATGGTGAAAAGGGAAATATCTTCAGATAAACACTAGACAGAAACTTTCTGAGAATCTGCTTTGTGATGAGTGGTTTCATCTCAGAGAGTTAAACCTTTCTTTTGATGGAGCAGTTTGAAATCACTGTTTTTGTAGAATTGGTGAAGGGGTATTTCAGAGTACTTTTATGCCTGTGGTGTAAAGAGAAATATCTTCAGAGAAAAACTACAAAGAAACTTTCTAAGAAACTGCTTTGTGATGTGTGCATTCACATCACAGAGGTAAACCTATATTTTGATGGAGCAGGTTGGAAACACTGTTTTTGTATAATCTGGGAAGGGATATTTGGGAGTACTTTGAGTCCTATGGTTAAAGGGAAATATGTTCAGAGAAAAAATACAAAGAAACTTTCTGAGAAACTTCTTTGTGATGTGCACATTCTTCTCACAGTGTTAAGCCTCTCTTTTGATGGAGCTGTTTGTAAACCCTGTTTTTGTATGAACTGCAAAGGGATATTTGGGAACACATTGAGGCCTATGGTGAAAATGGAAATGTCTTTGTTTATCTTTAAGTTTTAGTGTACAAAAGCACACCGTGCAGGTTTGTTACATATGTATACATGCGCCATGTTGGTGTTAAACCTTTATTTGATGGACCTGTTTGTAAAACCTGTTTTTGTATAAACTGGGAAGGGGTATTTTGGAGCACATTGAGGCCTACAGAGAAAATGGAAATATCTCCAGACAAAAACTAGAATGAATCTTTCAGAGAAACTACTTTGTGTATTGAGAACTCATCTGACAGATTTACACTTCTCTTTTGATTGAGGAGTTTGGAAACAGTGTATTTGTAGAATCTGCAAAGGGATACTTTGGAGTGCATTGAGGCCTATGGTGAAAAAAAAAATTATCTTCAGAGAAAAACTAGAAAGAAGCTTTCTGAGAAACTGCTTTGTGATGTGTGCTTTCATCTCACAGAGTTAAGCTTTTCTTTTGATGGAGTAGTTTGTAAACACTGTTTTTGTGTGGTTGGCATAGGGATATTTGGGAGTGCATTGAGTCCTATGGTGAAAAGGAAATATCTTCAGAGAAAAATTAGAAAGAAACTTTCTGAAAAACTGCTTTGTGATGTGTGAATTCACCTCCCTGGGTTAAACTTTTCTTTTGATGGAGCAGTTTATTAACCCTGTTTTTGTATAAACTGTGAAGGCATATTTTGGAGCACATTGAGGCCTATGGTGAAAATGGAAATATCTTTAGACAAAAACCAGAATGAAGATTTCGGAGAAACTGCTTTGTGATGTGTGCATTCATATCATAGATTTCAGCCTTTCTCTCGATAGAGCAGTTTGGAATCACTGTTTTTGTAGAATCTGCGAAGAGATATTTTGGAGTGCATTAATTCCTGCCGTGAAAAGAGAAATATCTTCAGAGAAAAACTGGAGAGAAGCTCCCTGAGAAACTGCTTTGTGATGTGGGCATTCATCTCACAGAGTTAAACCTTTCCTTTCAAGGAGAATTTTGAAAACACTGTATTTGTGTAATGTGTGAAGCCATATTTGGGAGAACTTTCAGACCTATGGAGAAAAGGGAAATATCTTTAGATAAAAATGAGACAAAAGATATCTGAGAAACTGCCTTGTGATGTTTCCTTTCATCTCAAAGAGTTACACCTTTCTTTTGATGGAGTAGTTTGTAAACACTGTTTTTGTATAATTGGTGAAGGGACATATGGGAATGCATTGAGTCCTATAGTGAAAAGGAAATATCATTGTATAAAAACTAGAAAGAAACTTTCCGAGAAAGAACTTTGTGATGTGTACATTCACCTCACAGAATTAATCCTGACTTTTGATGGAGCAGTTTGTTAAGCCTGTTTTTTATAAATGACGAATCGATATTTCAGAGCACATTGAGTCCTATGGTGAAAATGAAAATATCTTTAGACAAAAACTAAAATGAAGTTTCTGAGAATCTGCTTTGTGATGTGTGCATTCATTACACAATGTTAAAGCTTTCTTTTCATGGAGCAGTCGGGAATCACTGTTTCTGCAGAATCTGCAAAGGGATATTTGGGAGCCAGTTAAAGCCTGTGGTGAAAAGAGAAATATATTCAAAGAAAAACAAGAAAGAAACTTTTGGAGAAAGTGCTTTGTGATGTGTCCATTCATCTCACAGAGCCAAAACTTTCTTTGAAGGAGCAGTTTGAAAAAACTGTATTTGTAGAAACTGCAAAGCCATATTTGGGAGCCCTTTCAGGCCTATGGGGAGAAGGGAAATATCTTCAGATAAAAACTAGACTGAGACTTTGTGAGAAATTGTTTTATGATGTGTGCTTTCATCTCACACAGTTAAACCATTCTTTTGTGGAGCAGTTTGGAAACAGTTTTTGTAGAATCTGTGAAGGGATATTTTGGAGTGCATTGAGGCCTATGCTGCAAAAAAATCTTCAGATGAACCTAGAAAGAAGCTTTCTAATAAACTACTTTGTGATGTGTGCATTCATCTCACAGATTTAAAACTTTCTTTGGATGGAGAAGTTTGTAAATGCTGTTTTTTTATAATCGGTGAAGGGACAAATTACACACATTGAGTCGTATGATGAAAAGGAAATATCTTCAGAGAAAAATGAGAAAGACATTTTCTGCGACAATACTTTGTGATGTGTGCATTCATCTCACAGAGTTAAACCTTTCTTTTGATGGAGCAGTTTGTTAAACCTGTTTCTGTATAAATGAGGAAGGAATATTTTGGAGAACATTGAGGCCTTCAGTGAAAATGGAAATACCTATAGACAAAAACCAGAATGAAGCCTTTTGAGAAACAGTGCTGTGATGTGTGCTTTCATCTCACTGAGATAAAACCTTACTTTTGATGGTACAGTTTGGACACACTGTACTTCTAGCATCTGAGAAGAGATATTTGGGAGTGCATTGAGGCCTACTGTGAAGAAAGGAAATATCTTCAGAGGAAAACTAGAAATACACTTTTTGAGAAACTTCTTTGTGACATGTGTGCATTCATCTCACAGAGATAAACCCTTCTTTTGATGGAGCAGTTGGGAATCACTGTTTCTGTAGAATCTGTGAAGGGATATTTGTGAGTGCAGTAAGGCCTGGGGTAAAAAGAGAAATATCTTCAGAGAAAAATTATAAAGAAAACTTTCTGTGAAACTGCTTTGCGATGTGTCCATTCATCTCACAGAGTTAAACGTTTCCTTTGAAAGAGCAGTTTGAAAACACTGTATTTGTAGAATCTGCAAAGCCATATTTGGGAGCACTTTCAGGCCTATGGTGAAAACGGAAATATCTTCAGATAAAAACTGGACAGACACTTTCTAAGAAACTGCTTTGTGATGTGTGCTTTCATCTCATAGGGTTTAACCTTTCTAGAATTTTTTAAACCTTTTGTAGAATCTCTGAAGTGATATTTTGCAGCACTTTGAGGCCTATGGTGAAAAAAAATATTTTCAGATAAAACTAGAAAGAAGTTTCTGAGAAACTATCTTGTGATGCATGCTTTTATCTCACAGAATTAAACCTTTCTTTTGATGGAGCATTTTGTAAACACTGTTTTTATACAATCTGCAAATCAATATTTGGTAGTTCTTTGAGTCCCATGGTGAAAAGGAAATATCTCCCGAAAAAATTAGAAAGAATCTTTCTGAGAAACTACTTTGTGATGTGTGCATTCATCTCACAGATTTAAACCTTTCTTTTGATGGAACTATTTGTAAAACCTGTTTTTGTACAAAATGCAATGGGATATTTCAGAGTGCTATGAAGCCTATGGTGAAAGTGGAAATATCTCTAGGCAAAAACTAGAATGAAGTTTTCTGAGAAACTGCTTTGTGATGTGAGCATTCATTTGACAGATTTAAACCACATTTTTAATGGAGCAGTTTGGAAACACTATTTGTGGAATCTGCAGAGGGATATTTGGGAGCGCATTGAGGCCTATAGTGAAAAAGGAAATATCTTCAGAGAATAACTAGAAAGAAGCTTCCTGAGAAACTCCTTTGTGATGTGTTCATTCATCTCAAAGATTTAAACTATTCTTTTGATGGAGCAATTTGGAATCACTGTTTTTGTAGAATCTGCAAAGGGATATTTGGGAGCACATTAAGGCCTGTGGTGAAAAGGATAATCATATTCGGAAAAAAATTAGAAAGAAATTTCTGAAAAACTACTTTGGATGTGTGCATTCATCTCACAAAGTTAAACCTTTCCTTTGATGGGGCAGTTCATAAACACTGTTTTTGCAGAATCTGCAAAATGGTATTTTTGAGCATAAGGATAATTTTGAGTGCTTTGTGGACCAAGATGAACAAGGAAATATCTTTGGATAAAAACTAGAGAGAAGGCTTCTGATAAACTCCTTTGTGATGTGTACATACTTCTCACACAGTTAAAGCTTTCTTTTGATTGAGCAGTTGCAAAGACTATTTTTGCAGAGTCTGCAAAGGTATATTTGGGAGTGCACTGAGGTTTAACGTGGAAAAGGAAATATCTTCAGAGAAAAACTAGACAAAATATTTCTTAGAAACTGCATTGTGATGGGTCTATTCATCTCTGACTTAAACATTTCTTTTGAATGAGAAGTTTTCAAACACTGTTTTTTGCAAAATCTGCAAAACAATATTCAGTAGTGCAAAATAGCCTATGGTGAACAAGGAAATATCTTAAGATAAAAACTGGAAAGAATTGTTATTAGAAACTGCTTTCTGATGTGCCTTCATCTCAGAGAGTTAAGTCCTTCTTTTGATGGAACAGTTTGGAAACACTGTTTTTGTAGAATCTGCAAAGGGATATTTGGGAGCACATTGTGGCCTATGGTGAAAAATGAAATATCTTCAGATAAAAACTAAAAACAAGTTTTGGGAAACTGCGTTGTGATGTGTGCATTCATCTCACAGAGTTAAACCTTTCTTTTGACTGAGCAGTTTGGAAACACTGTTTCTGCAAAATTTGTGAGGCGATATTAGGAAGTGCAAAAAAAGCCTATGTTGAAAAAGGAAATAATTTCAGATAAAAACTGGAAAGAATCATTATGAGAAACTGCTTTCTCATGTGCACATTTATCTCACAGAGTTAAGTCCTTCTTTTGATGGAACTGTTTGGAAACACTATTTTTCTAGAATGTACAAAGTGTTATTTGGGAGCAAATTTATGCCTATGGTGGAAAAGGAAATATCTTCAGAGAAAAACTAGACAGAAGCATTCTGAGAAACTTTTTGTGATGTGTGAATCCTTTTCACAGAGTTGAACCTTTCTTTTGATTGAGCACTTTGGAAACATTATTTTTGTAGTATCTGAGAAGGGATATTTAGGAGCACATTGAAGCATATGATGAAAAAGGAAATATCTTAAGATAAAAACTAAAAAGAAGCTATTTGAGAAACTACTTTGTGACGTGTGTGTTTAAACCATTCTTTTAATTGATCAGTTTGGATACACTGTTTTTTTTAGGATCTGCAAAGGTATATTTGGTGAAAAAGGAAATACCATCAGATAAAAACTAGAAAGAAGCTTTTTGAGAAACTGCTTTGTGATGTATGTGTTCAACTCACAGAGTTAAACCTGTTTTTGATTGAGGAGTTTTGAAACAGTGTTTTTGTAGAATCTGCAAAGGGATATTTTTGAGTACATTGAGGCCTATGGTGGAAAAGGAAATATCTTCAGGGAAGAACTAGATAGAAACTATGTGAGAAACTGCTTTGTGACATGTGCATTCATGTCACAGAGTTAAAACTTTCTTTTGATTGAGCTGTTTGGAAACACTGTGTTTTTAGTATTGGCAAATTTATATTTGGGAGTACACTGAGGCCTATGGCGTAAAAGGAAATATCTTCAAATAAAAAATAGAAGCTTTGAGAAACTGCTTTGTGATGTGTGCATTCAAGTCAGATAGTTAAACATGTTTTTTGATTAAGCTGTTTGGAAACACTGTTGTAGAATCTGTGATGGAATATTTGGCAGTGCATTGATGCCTATGGTGATAAAGGAAATATCTTTGGATAAAAACTACAAAGAAGCATTTTGAGAAACAGCTTTGTGATGTGTGCATTCCTTGCACAGAGATAAACATTTCTTTTGACTGAGCAGTTTGGAATCACTGTTTTTGTATAATCGGTGAAGCGATGTTAAGTAGTGCAAAAATGCCTATTTTTAACAAGGAAATATCTTCAGATTAAAGCTGGAAAGAAGCGTTATGAGAAACTGCTTTCTGATGTGTGCATTCATCTCACAGAGTTAATTCCTTCTTTTGATGGAACAGATCTGAAATACTGTTTTTACAGAATCTGCGAAGGGTTATTTGGGAATGCCTTGTGGCATATGGTGGAAAAAGAAATATCTTCAGAGAACTACATAGAATTTTTCTGAGAAGTTGCTTTGTTAGGTGTGCACTCAACTCACAGAGTTAAACCTGTTTTTCGATTGAGCAGCTTGGAAAAACTTTTTGTAGAATCTTCGATGGGGTGATTGGAGGTGCTTTGAAGCCTATGGTGATAAAGGAATTAACTTTGGATAAAAACTAGAAAGAAGCTTTTTGAGATACTGCTTCTGATAAAAAATAGAAAGAAGCTTTCTGAGAAACTGCTTTATGATGTGTGCATTCATCTAACAGGGTTAAAGCTGTTTCTTGATGGAGCAGCTTGGTAACACTGTTTTTGTAGAATCTTCGATGGGATATTTGGGAGTGCTTTGAAGCCTATGATGATAAAGGAAACAACCTTGGATAAAAACTAGAAAGAATATTTTTGAGAAACTGCTTTTTGATGTGTGCATTCAACTGAGAGGGTTAAACCTTTCTTTTGACAGAACAGTTTGGAAACAGTGTTTTTGCAAAATCTGGCAAGTGATAACAGGTAGTGCAAAAAAGCCTATGGTGAACAAGGAAATGTCTTCAGATAAAAACTGGAAAGAAGAACTATGAGAACATGCTTTCTGATGCATGCATTCATCCAACACAGTTAAGTCCTTTTTTCATGGAACAGTTTGGAAATACTGTTTTTGTAGAATCTGCAAAATGATATTTGGGGTGCATTGATCCTCATGGTGGAAAAGGAAATATCTTCAGGAAAGAAGTAGACAGAAGCTTTCTGAGAAACTGCTTTGTGATTTGTGCATTCATCTCATGGAGTTACACCTTTCTTTTGATTGAGCAGTTTGGAAACACTGTTTCTGTAGAACCTGTGAAGGGTTACTAGGGAGCACATTGAAGCCTATGGTGAAAAAGGAAATACCTTCACATAAAAACTAGAAAGAAGCCTTTTGAGAAACTTCTTTGAGATGTGAGCATTCATCTCATGGAGTTAAACCTTTCTTTTGATTGATCTGTTTGGAAACATTGTTTTTGTGGTATCTGCAAAGGGATACTTGTGAGCACATGAGGTCTATGGTGAAAAAGGAAATAACTTCAGATAAAAACTAGAAAGAAGCTTTCCCAGAAACTGCTTTGGGATGTGTGCATTCTTCTAAAAGAGTTAAATCTGCTTTTTGTTTGAACAGTTTGGAAACAGTTTTTTGTACAATCTGCAGAGGGATATTTGGGAGCACACACATGCCTATGGTAAAAAAGGAAATAACTTTGGATAAAAACTAGAAAGAACCTTTTTGAGAAACTGCTTTGTGATGTATGCATTCATCTCACAGAGTTAAATGTTTCTTTTCATGGAGAATTTTGGAAACACTGTTTTGGTATTATCTGTGAAGCGATGTTAGGTAGCCCACAATGGCTTTTGGTGAACAAGGAAATGTCTTCAGATAAAAACTGGAAAGAAGCGTTATGAGAAACTGCTTTCTGATGTGTGCATTCATCTGACAGAGATAAATATTTCCTTTGATGGAACAGTTCAGAAACACTGTTTTTCTCAAAACTATGAAGGGATATTTCAGAGCACATAGAGGCCTATGGTGGAAAACAAATATCTTGAGAGAAGAACTAGAGAGAATCTATCTGAGAAGCTGATTTGAGATGTGTGCATTCATCTCACAGAGTTAAACCTTTCTATTGATTGGGTAGTTTGGAAACACTGTTTTGTAGAATCCGCAAAGGAATATTTGGGAGCGCAGTGATGCCTATGGTGAAAAATGAAATATCTCCAGATAAAAACCAGAAAGAAGCTCTTTGAGAAACTGCTTTGTGATGCTTGCATCCATCTCAAAGAGTTAAACTTTTCTTTTGCCTGAGCAGTTTGGAAACACTGTTTTTGAATAAACTGCGAAGCAATGCTAGGTAGCATAAAAAGGCCTATGGTAAACAAGGAAATATCTTCAGGTAAAAACTGGAAAGAAGTATTATGAGAAACTGCTTTGTTATGCTTGCATTCATCTTACAGAGCTAAACCTTTCTTTCAGTTGAGCAGTTTGGAAACACCATTTTTGCAGAATCAGCAAAGGGATATTTGGGAGTTCATTGAAGCGTATGGTGAAAAGGGAAATATCTTCAGAGAAGAACTAGACAGAAGCTTTCTGAGAAATTTCTTTATGGTGTTTGTATTCATCTAACAGAGGTAAACTTTCTTTTGATTGAGCAGTTTGGAAACAGATTTTGTAGAATCTGTGAAAGGATATTTGGGAGTGCGTTGAAGCCTATGGTGAAAAAATAAATATCTTCCAATAAAAACTAGAAAGAAGATTTCAAGAAATTCCTTTGTGATGTGTATGTTCAACTCACAGAGTTTTAAAACTGTTTTTTGATTGAGGAGTTTGCAAACACTCTTTTTGTAGAATCTGCAAAGGGATATATGGGAGCATATTGAAGCCTGGTGTAAAAAAGGCAATATCTTCAGGTAAAAACTAGAAAGATGATTTTTAAGAAACTGCTTTCTGAAGTGTATGCTCAACTCACAGAGATAAACCTGTTTCTTGATTGAGTAGTTTGGAAACACTGTTTTTGTAGAATCTGCAACGGGATATTTGGGAGTGAAGGGGTGGGTTGCCCCTCCAAACCTGTGGGTTTTTCTCATTATGTGGAAAGAAAGAGTTAGAAAAGAAAGAGACAAAGAGACAAAGTGTAAAGAAAGAAAAATGAGGCCCAGGAGACTGGCGTTGAGCACACGGAGGATCCCCACTGGCCTCTGAGTTCCCTTAGTATTTATTAATCATTATTGGGTGTCTATCCAAGTCGGGGATGTGGCTGGGTCATAGGATAATACTGGAGAGAAGGTCAGCAGCTAAACACGTGAATAAAGTTCTCTGCATCATAAACAAGGTACATAATTAAGTGCTGTGCTTTAGATATGTATACACATAAACATCTCAATGCCTTAAATAGCAGTATTGCTGCCCGCATGTCCCACCTCCAGGCCTAAGGTGGTTTTCCCCTATCTCAGTAGACGGAATATACATTCGGGTTTTACACCAAGATGTTCTATTGCCCAGGGATGAGCAGGAGACAGATGACTTCCTCTTGTCTCAGCTGCAAAGAGGCATTCCTTCCTCTTTTACTAATCCTCCTCAGCACAGACCCATTATGGGTATCAGGCTGGGGGACAGTCAGGTCTTTTCCTTCCCATGAGGCCATATCTCAGGCTATCACATGGGGAGAAACCTTGGACAATACCTGGCTTTCCTAGGAAGAGGTCCCTGTGGCCTTCCACAGTGTTTTGTGTCCCTGGATACTTGAGATTAGGTAGTTGTTATGACGCTTAACAAGCTTATTGCCTTCAAGCATTTGTTTAACAAAGCACACCTTGCACAGCCTTTAATCCATGTTATCCTGAGTTGACACAGCACATGTTTCAGGGAGCACATGATTGGGGGTAGTTTTACAGATGAACAGCATCTCAAGACAGAAGAATTTTTCTTAGTACAGAACAAAATGGATTCTATTATGTCTACTTTCCATATAGACACATTAACAATCTGATCTCTCTTTCTTTTCTCCACATTTCTCCCTTTTCTTTTTGTCAAAACTGCCATCATCATCACGGCTCTTTCTCAATGGTTGCTGTCTCTTCGGAGCTGTTGGGTACACCTGTACACTAACAGACAAAGCAGGAACACAGGGATTAATGTGAAATTTATAATCGTAGTACTTCCAGTGGTCTTAATCCAAGTGACAGGGTTAAGATTTATGAGGCCGTCAGCAACTCCTGCGATTGCCTCAGTCTCTGGTACCAAATTTAAATGGGCTTTTGTTGCTTTGAAAATTTGTTAATTTAATTTGGAAATGTCTAAAGCGAGATTATCTTCTCTTCCCTGTACATGGCTTCTAACCGTGTCACATTGATGCTCAGACTCATTATAAACTTGGGGTGTAATACAAAAATCTGACGTATTCCAGTCACACTGTAACTGGAAATGATGTTTTGAGCTCATGAGCCTGTCTCCCATCCAAATGACGGTTTGCCTAAGATCATTAATTTGATTTGCCAATTTTTGATCAACACGATTGTGAATTCCACAGTCTAGTAGAATTTTTTTGCCAATCATTAACAAAGTTTACTGACTGAACACAAAAGTGCAATGCAACTCCTGCCACAGCAGCCATAGCTGTGACTGCAATTAATCCCATAATCACTGTAATTAAAGTAAAACTGAATCCTTTGGATCTATTTAAAATGACTTTTAATACTTCAGTCAAAATATGGACGAATGGTGAGGCCTCCCATATTCAGTCCATGGGCACAGGGATTCACAAGCCTTCTCTTGCTCTCACCAGCAGGATACGGTGCTGCCAATTAAAAGTCGAATCAATGCAAGTAAACAATCTACAATTTTAACAGGTTATAGTTTGAGAGTCTGGTTTAATAACTATATTTTCTACAACTAGCATATAAGGGGGCTTTACACGGCTTTGTAAAGGAACTGTTAGACTGGAATTTACGTCGATAGTATAAAATGGCTTACAATCTCTTGTTTCTAAAGTTTGATTTCCAGACCAAATTCTAATGTGATAAGAGGCTACAGTAAGCCTGCACAATTCTGAATATACAGGACCAGAAACAGGACCTATTATTTTTGGTCTTGGGGTAGAGATTACTTTTTCTCATTTCCAAAGGTAGAAAGATTGTAATTTTTTATGCTTATGTTCGTGTAAACTTTCTGTTAAGTTGCTATCAACAGTTGGACTTACTTGTGCACTGGGACACGACTGAGTTTTTCCTGTGCAATTGTGGTAGAATTGACCTAGAGGTGCCCAATCTATAACAGTTCCGAATTCACTGTTTTGTAATGTCACTGAACTATTGGCCACACATTCTTCCCAAACTAAAACTTGTATATTTTTTGATCCTTTGGGAATTTCCTTGGGGCAAGGTTTCCCTTTAGGTCTAAATTTTAATGATCTTTGATAAGAAAAGCCTTGTAAATAATTTACCTGTCGCCTGAGTGTCATCCCACTTACCATGTGATAAGTTAATCTACTGATGAGACTGACAGTAGGTACTTCTCCCAACCAATTTTGGATTGCAGGCATTAAACATCCTGTTGTTCTCCCTAGGCAAATAGGAGGATAATGATACCAAGTGGAAATATTTATCATCATCCCTTCTTCCTCAGGTTTGAGAGAGCAGCAATCATCTGTGGGGCCAGGTGCGCATAAACTATCATTAACATATAATTCAATAGGATTAACCATCCATGAGACTGGTGTTTCCATCTCTGTGGAGGCGATTTTCTTTGCATCTCTGATGGGTTCACTGTAGAACTTCAAATGTCTAGTAGGTATCCAAACAGGAAGCTGATTTTCTCTTGGTGAAACAGAAGCAAAACCTCCCCCCAAAATTTTCACCTTCTGTGTTTCCCATGTCTTTTTATTATCTTTCCAATAAATCAGTTTTCCTTCACTTGGGCTGTACTTTTTACCAGTAAGATGTTCTTCTGCAGAAGTAGTAGTCTGATTTCCATAAATGTTTAAAAAATTTAAAGTATAGCATGCTAGATTAAATTGCATCTGAGGAGTGGCATGCTCCTTACTGTCTCCCCCTTCTTTTTGTTTAACTAATTGAGTTTTGAGTGTTCTATTTGTTCTTTCAACTATGGCCTGTCCTTGGGAATTATAGGGAATTCCTGTTGTATGTGAAATTTTCCACTGATTTAAGAATTTTTGGAAAGCTTTAGTATAATATCCTCGTCCATTGTCAGTTTTAACTTTTTCTGGAATTCCCATTGCAGCAAATCAAGATAATAAATGTTCTTTAACATGGGAGGTACTTTCTCCTGTCTGGCAATTTGCCCATATGAAATGTGAATAAGTATCAACTTGTTACATGAACATATGATAATCTTCCAAATGAAGGTACATGCATGACATCCATTTGCATAATGCATTAGGACACAGACCTCTGGTATTAATTCCTGCCTCTTGAGTGGGCAGATGTAGGACTTGACACTGGGTGCAATGTTGTACAATATATTTTGCCTGTTTCCATGTGACATCAAATTTGTTTTTTAATCTTGCTGCATTTACATGAGTCAAAGCATGCAGTTCTTGTGCTTTTATTGATGCAGATGATACCAGTAAGTCAGCTTGTTCATTTGCTTTAGTCAAAGGCCCTGGTAAACTAGTGTGTGCTCAAATGTGAGCAATATAAAATGGGAAATTTATTTCTCTTATGGTTTGTGGTAATAAATTGAATAGCTGATTTAACTGATCATCCATGCTATATTTGATTAGAGCTGTCTCAACACTCCTTGATGCCTGTACTACATATGCAGAATCTGATATAATATTGATAGGTTGATCAAAATCTTGTAACACTGTAATGACTGCAACCAACTCTGCTCTTTGAGCCGATTGATATTGAGTTTTGATTACTCGCTCTTTTGGCCACTTTTCCATTGCTGGAAGCATTAGTAAACACCATTAAAGCATTTTCTAAAGGTTCATGTCTGTTAATTTTAGGTAAAATCCAAGTAGTCAATCTTAAAAACTGGTAGATGTTTGTTTTGGATAATGATTATCAATAATTCCCACAAAGTTAGCAAAACCAATCTGCCATGCACCAAAATTGAGGAAGCATTGTCTAAATTTTTCCTTGGTTAAAGGGACAACTATTTTGTCTGAGTCATTTCCACACAATTTTATTATTTGTAATCTTGCTTGACTAATTAATGTAGCTATATGATCCAAGTACAATGTAAAAGTCTTAACTTTACTGTGAGGAAGGAATGACCACTCCACAAGATCAGTATTTTGGACAATGATGCCTGTTGGAGAATGTGCAGTAGCAGAAACCAGAAGTTGGAGTGGGGCTAAGGTATCTATTCTACTTATTTTTGCTGACTGAATTTTTTCTTCCACTAATTTAATTTCTTTTGTTGCCTCTGGGGTTAACATTCTCTTACTATTTAAGTCTGAGTCTCCTCTTAAGATAGAGAACAAATTCGACATGGCATAAGTAGGAATGCCTAGAGCTGGCCGAATCCAATTAATATCTCCTAGCAATGTTTGAAAATCATTTAGTGCTTTTAATGTGTCTTTTCTTATTTTGATTTTTTGCGACGTAATTTTTGTATTTTCTATCTGCATCCCTAAATAATGAAAAGGAGTAGAGGTTTGAATCTTATCAGATGCTATTGCCAGTCCTGCATTGGCAACCCTGCTTTCAGAAATGTATTACAGTCAATCAATTTGTTTCTCGTTTCTGCAGCACATAAAATATCATCAACATAATTAATGATATAACAGTCTGAAAACTCGTCTCTAACTGGTTGAAGAGCTCGATCTACAGAAGTCTGACAAATAGTTGGACTATTAAGCATTCCCTGAGGTAACACTTTCCACTGAAACCTGGTGGCTGGTTCTTTATTATTTATGGCTGGTAGAGTAAAGGCAAATTTTTCGCAATCCTGCTCCGCCAGAGGAATGGTAAAAAAGCAATCCTTTAGATCAATTATAATTAAAGGCCAGTTTTTTAGGATCATGGCCGGAGAGGGCAATCCAGGTTGAAGAGGCCCCATGGGTTGAATTACGGCGTCTACAGCCCTTAAGTCAGTTAACACATGCCATTTGCTGGATTTTTTCTGAATTACAAACACAGGAGAATTCCAAGGCGAGAATGAAGGTTCGATATGTCCCTTTTCTAACTCTTCATTTACTAATAAATGTAAAACCTCCAGTTTTTGTTTTGGTAGTGGCCACTGATTTACCCATACTTGTTTTTCTGTTTTCCAAGTTAATGGTATGGGTTTAGGAGGCTCTACAGTGTCCGTCCCTAAAAAGGATACCCTATTCCTTCTCTTTCTTGATTTCTTTTAGTCTCAATTGGGACTTTAATGCCATTTTCTTTTTTTTTCCAGTTCCTTTCCTGGTATATATCCCAACTTAGTCATGATTTTTTGACTCGTAGGGTTATATAATGGAGTGGGCATAGGGATTTCTGCACCCTATTGTTGTAATAAATCTCAATCCCACAGATTAAGAGGAATCGAAGTAATCATTGGTTGAACAGTACTTTCTTAATTATCTGGCCCTAAACAATGTAAAATCTCAGTACTTTGATGCACTTCTGAGGCTGTGCCTATGCTGACAAGTCCTGTAACAGCCTTTTGTTTAGGCTAATTTTTTGGCCACTGATTTAAAACAATGATAGAGACATCTGCTCCAGTGTCTACTAACCCTTCAAAATGTTTTCCTTGAATAATGGCCTTTCACACAGGTCTGTTCACTGAGACCAGACTTGCCCAATATGTAGCCTTTCCTGTCGGATCAGTGCCTCCAAACCCTCCTGCTCTTTTTATCTCACTATTTCCAACCTTAATGTAACGCAGGAATAATAATCGAGCAATCCTGTCTCCTGGACTGGCACTCCAAGGAATTGAAGAGCTAATAACCAATTGAATTTCGCCTTTATAGTATGAATCAACCACACCTGTATGAATTTGAACTCCCTTTAGATTTAGACTTAATCTTCCTAAGATTAGTCCTACAGTCCCCTCAGATGGTGGGCCATATATCCCTGTGGGGATTTTTTGTGGGGGCTCCCCTGGAAGCAGAGAGACTGCTTGTATTGTACATAAATCTACTGCTGCACTGCTGCTTGTTGTGGGGGACAGTTGTTGTATTGTGTTAACTGGCTCATTTCCTGAGGCACTTGGGACAGTGGGGGTTGTTGTCCCTGAAAACCCTGAGGAAAAAAAGGCTGAATTGGGAATGCCCCAGTTTGTTGTGGGGTCTGTGGCTGGCCCCTCTGCTCGTTTCCCTACAATGGTTGCCCATTTCTATCCAATTTAGAACAACATTGACTGGCCCAGTGTTTTCCTTTTTTACATCTTGGACATAAGTCAGGTGGCTTTTTGCCTGTTGTTGTAATAGCTTGAATAGTTATATTTTGTTTATTTGAGGCTGGGCAATTCTTTATTAAATGACCAATTTGACCACAATTCTAACATTTCCCTCCAAATATTCTAACGTGTCCTTCTAAAGCAACTCCTGTTATTGCTTGAGCCATAAGAATAGCTTTATGCATAGCTCCTCCAATTCCATCACAGGCTTTTACATACTCTGAGATTACATCTGATCCTGCAAGAATCTTTCCTTTCAAAGACTTAATGGCTGATTGACATTCAGGATTGGCATTTTCATATGCCAACAACTCCACTATGACTTTACGGGCATTTTCATCGGCAATTGACTTTTCAGCAACACCTTGGAGCCTTGCCACAAAATCAGGGTAGGGCTCTTTAGAGCCTTGTCTTATTGTATTAAATGAGGGGCAGGCAGTTCCTGGGTCTTGGATTTTTTCCCAGGCTCTAAAGCAGATAGCTCTAACTTGCTCAATGGCCTATTTTGCGTTAATGCTTGTTGACTAATAGTGCTCCAATTTTGACCTGTTCCTAATAGTTCATCTGCATTTATGTTAACTGGAGGATTGGCAGCCCTATTTCTTCAGACCTGTTCTTGTTCCCCATCAATCCACCAAGTCTTAAATTGTACAAATTGAGAGGGTGAGAAGACGATTTTGCCAGAATCTCCCAATCATAAGGAATGAGTCTATGACCATGAGCAGTGGAATCTAATAATGTCCTCATATAAGGGGAGATGAGTCCATATTTTTTACTCCCTCTTTCATCTCTTTTAGCATTTTTATAGACAAAGACTCATATCTGGCCTCAACTGTGTGAGGCTTTCCCTCTTGAGCCCCTTCACCAGGTGGTATTGGTTCTAACATTACTGGGAATTGCCATGCCTCAATATCTCCTTGCTTTCTTGACTTATCAATAATTTTATGTAATACACTACCCTGTTGACTAGGTGGTGCTGTAGGATTAAGTCTCATAGTGGGCGGCTGAGGGCATGGCTCCCTGCTCTGTGATACTGGGAGCTTTCTTGAATGTCCATACTGACTTTCTGGGGATGGCTGATACTGAAGTTCAGCCAGCGGCCAGTACTGATAAGCTACTGGTGGTTGGGTCTTATTTTCTCTAACCTGCATTTGAGATTGTAATATTCCAGGCATCTGACCTGCTGGAAGAGGACTTGGCATTCGTGGTTTATACTCTGATGGCCCGACTAATTTTGGACCTTTTTCTTCTAATTTTAACCTTTCAGGATATATCATCTCCTGTAATTGATTATAGTCAACATTTTGGATTGACTGAGCCATTACCAGCTCTGCTACATATTAACAATGTAAACTTTCCATTTCTTTCCGGGATTTTCTCCCTATCTCTTCTTTACAATCTATTACACAGCTTCCAGGGGCATCAGAAACTGAAATGCTATATTCTTCTGTTTGAAATGGTTCTAAAGCTGCTTTAATAATGGCCCAATCATTCCATACCTTAAGTGGGATGATTTTACTCTCCCTACTTGCTTGTTTTAGTTCTTTGTCAATTTTTTCTCAATCTTTTAGATCTAAAGTTCTCTGTTCTGGAAACCATGGGCAAAATTGTTCTATTTTTCAAAATACCTTGATTGGATTATTTGTAGAGACTCTAAATCCCCCTCTTTTTAAAAGAATTTTAATAAAGCTGAGATAAGAGGCATATTTACTTTTAGTTTTACTTTTAGTTTGCCCCATTGTTACCCTGGCTTCTTCTGAGCACACAAGCTTACCATAAGGCTGACTGTAGATGTATTCAGGATCTCTCATAAACTTGTCTCCAATAACCATGCTCGAGCGTACCTTCACCCTAGAGAAAAGCACCCACGTTGGACACAAGATGAAGGGGTGGGTTGCCCATCCCACCTGTGGGTTGTTCTCGTTAGGTGGAATGAGAGACTTGGAAAAGAAAGAGACATAGAGACAAAGTATAAAGAAAGAGAAAGGGGGCCTAGGAGACCGGCATTCAGCACATGGAGGATCCCCACCAGCCTCTGAGTTCCCTTAGTATTTATTGATCATTATTGGGTGTTTCTCAGAGAGAGGGATGTGGCAGGGTCATAGGATAATACTGGAGAGAAGGTCAGCAGGTAAACACATGAACAAAGGTCTCTACATCATAAACAAGGTAAAGAATTCAGTGCTGTGTTTTAGATATGTATAAACATAAACATCTCAATGCCTTAAAGAGCAGTATTGCCACCTGCAAGTCCCACCACCAGCCCTAAGGCGGTTTTTCCTTATCTCAGTAGATGGAATATACAATCGGGTTTTACACCAAGACGTTCCATTGCCCAGAGATGAACAGGAGACAGATGACTTCCTCTTGTCTCAACTGCAAAGAGGCATTCCTTCCTCTTTTACTAATCCTCCTCAACACAGAGCCTTTATGGGTGTTGGGCCGGGGGATGGTCAGGTCTTTCCATTCCCATGAGGCCATATCTCGGGCTATCACATGGGGAGAAACTTTGGACAGTACCTGGCTTTCCTAGGCAGAGATCCCTGTGGCCTTCCACAGTGTTTTGTGTACCTGGGTACTTGTGATTTCGGAGTGGTTATGACTCTTAACAAGCTTGCTGCCTTCAAGAATTTGTTTAACAAAGCACACCTTGCACAGCCCTTAATCCATGTTACCTTGAGTTGACACAGCACATGTTTCAGGGAGCACATGATTGGGGGTAGGGTTACAGATTAACAGCATCTCAAGACGGAAGAATTTTTCTTAGTACAGAACAAAATGGAGTCTCTTATGTCTACTTTCTGTATAGACACATTAACAATCTGATCTCTCTTTCTTTTCCCCACAGGGAGTGCATTGAAACCTATGGTCAAAAAGGAAATATCTTCTGATAAAAAGTAGAAAGAAGCTGTTCAAGAAAGTACTTTGTGATGTGCATTTTCATTTCACAGAGTTAAACATTTCTTTTAATGAAGTAGTCTTTAAACATTATTTTTTCAATCCACAAATCAATATTTCGTGGTGCAAAAACCCTATGCTGAACAAGGAAATATCTTCAGATAAAAACTGGAAAGAAGTGTTATGAGGAATGGTTATCTGATGTGTGTTCATCTGACAGAGTTGACCTTCTTTTGATGGAACAGCTTGGAAACATTTTTTCAAGAATCTGGGAAGGGATATTTGTGATTGCATTGAGGCCTGTGGTGGAAAAGGAAATATCTTCAGATAAAAACTAAAAAAAGCATTCTGAGAAATTGCTTTGTGATGTGTGCATTCTTCACACAGAGTTAAACGTTTCTTTTGATTGAGCAGTGGGAAATACTGTTTTTGTAGAATCTGCAAAGGGATATTTGGAAGTGCATTGATACCTGTGGTGAGAAAAGACATCTCTTTGGTTAAAAAGGAGAAAGAAATTTCTGACAAACTGCTTTGTGATGCATACATTCATCTCACAGAGTTAAACTTTTCTTTTGAATGAGCAGTTTGGAAACACTGTTTTTGCAAAATCTATGAAGCGATATTAGAAAAGCCTATGGTGAACAAGGAAATATCTTCAGATAAAACCGGAAAGAAGAATTATGAGAAACTACTTTATGATGTGTACATTCAACTCACACTGTTAAATCCTTCCTTTGATGGAAAAGCTCAGAAACACTGTTTTTATAGGATCTGTGAAGGAATATTTGGGAGTGCATTGAGGCCTATGGTGGAAAAGGAAATATCTTCAGAGAAGAACTAGACAGAAGCTTTCTAAGAAATTGCTTTGGGATGTGTGCATTCATCTCACAGTGTTAATGCTTGCTTTCTTTTGATTGAGCAGCTTGGAAACTCTGTTTTGTACAATCTTTGAAGGGATATTCGGGAGCTCATTGAAGCCTAAAGTGAAAAGGAAATATCTTTGGATAAAAACTAGAAAGAAGCTTTTTTAGAAACTGCTTTTTAAAGTGTGCATTAATTTCACAGAGTTAGAACTTACTTTTGATTAATCAGTTTGGAAGTACTGTTTTTGTAGAATCTGCAAAGGGATATTTTGGAACCTATGAGTTCAATTGTGAGAAAAGAAATAACTTCAGATAAAATACTAAAAAAAATCTTTCTGAGAAACTGCTTTGTGATATGTGCATTCTTCTTACAAAGTTAAACGTTTCTTTTCATTGAGCAATTTGGAAATACTGTTTTTGTAGAATCTACCAAGTAATATTTATGAGCATAGGTATAATTTTGTGCACATTGAGTCCTATGATGAAAAAGGAAACTTCTTCATATAAAAAGAAGACAGAAGCTTTCTGAGGAACTGCTTTGTGATGTGTGCATTCTTCTCACACAATTAAACGTTTATTTTGATTGAAGAGTTTGAAAGACTGTTTTTGTAGAATCTGAGATGGGATATTTGGGATCACATTGAAGCTCATGGTGAAAAAGGAATTATTTTCAGAAAAAAAACTAGAAAGACTCTTCCTGAGAAACTGCTCTGGTATTTATCTATACACTCCACAGTGTTAAATCTTTCCTGTGTTGTAGTCATTTGGAAAAACCCTTTTGGAAGAATCTGTGAAGGACTATTGGGAGCTCATTGAGCCCTACAGTGAAAAATGTAATATCTCCAGGTAAAAACATGAAGGAAGCTTTCTGGGAAACTACTTCATGTTGTGTGCATTCCTCTGACAGAGTTAAAACCTTCTTTTGAGTCAGCAGTTTGGAAAAACTGTTTTGCTAGGATCTGCAAAGGGATATTTGGGAGCACAATGAGGCCTATGTTGAAAAAGGAAATAACTTTAGATAAAAACTACAAAGAAGCTATCTGAGAAATGGCTTTGTGATGTGTGCATTCTTCTCACAGATTTAAAACTTTCCTTTGACTAAACAGTTCAGAAACACTGTTTTTATAGAATCTGCAATGGGATACTTGAAACCTCAGTTAGGCCAATGGTGAAAAAGGAAATATCTTCAGATAAAAACTAGAAAGAAGCTTTTGACAAACTGATTTGTGATGTATGCATTCATCTCACAGAATTAAAACTTTCTTTTGACTGAACAGTTTGGGATCACTGTTTTTGTATAATCTGTGAAGAGCTATTTGGCATCACAAAAAAGCCTATAGTGAAAAAGAAAATATCTTCAGATAAAAACTGGAAAGAAGCGTTATGAGAAACTGCTTTCTGATTTTTGAGTTCATCTCATAGAGTTAAGTCCTTCTTTTGATGGAACACTTTGGAAACACTGTTTTTGTAGAATCTGCAAAGGGATATTTGGGATGCCATTGAGGCCTACAGTGGAAAAAGAATTATATTCAGAGAAGAACTAGACAGAATCTTCCTGACAAACTGCTTTCTTGTCAGGGCATTGAGCTCACAGAGTTAAAACTTTCTTTTAATTCAGTTTGGAAACACTGTTTTTTTGTAGAATCTATGAAAGGATATTTGGGTGCATTTGAGGCCTGTGGTGAAAGGGAAAATAACTTCAGATAAAAACTAGAAAGAAGCTTTTCGAGAAACTGCTTTGTGATGTGTGTGTTCAACTCACAGAGTTAAAACTTTCTTTTGATTGAGTAATTTGGAAACACTGTTTTTGTAGAATCTGCAATGGTATATTTGAAAGCATAGTTAGGACTGTGGTGAAAAAGGAAATATCTTTGGATATAAACTAGAAAGAAATTTTTTGAGTCACTGGTTTGTGATGTAGGATTTCATTTCAGAGAGTTAAACCTTTCTTTTGTCTGAGCAGTTTGGACACACTGTTTCAGCATAATCTGAAAGAAGTATTAGAACAAAAATGCCTATGTTGATAAAGGAAATATCTTCAGATAAAAACTGGAAAGAAGAGTAATTAGAAACAGCTTCAGATGTGTGCATTCATCTCATGGAGTTAAGTTCTTTTTTGATGGAACAGTTTGGAAACACTATTTTTGTAGAATCTGTGAAGGGATATTTCAGATGGCATTGAGGCCAACTGTGAAAAAGCAAATAACCTCAGACAAGAACTAGAAAGAAGCTTTCTGAGAAACTGCTTTGTGATGTGTGCATTCATCTCACAGAGTTAAACCTTTCTTTTGATTGATCAGTTTGGAAAACACTGTTTTTGTAGCATCTGCAAAGGTTTATTTGGGAGTGCATGAACCCTATGGTGAAAAAGGAAAAAAACTTCAGATAAAAACTAGAAAGAAGCTGAGAAATTGCTTTGTGATGAGTGCATTCTTCTCACAGAGTTAAACCTGTTTTTTGATTGAGCAGTTTGGAAACAATGATTTGTAGAATCTGCAAAGGGATACTTGGGGGGGCTCCGAGTCCTATGGTGAAAAAAGAAATATCTACAGATAAAAACTAGAAAGAAGCATTTTGAGAAACTGCTTTGTGATATTTGCATTCATCTCACAGAGTTAAACATTTCTTTTAATTAAGCAGTTTGGAGACACGGTTTTTGCATAATTTGTGAAGTGATGTGTGGTAGTGCAAAAAGGCTTATGGTGAACAAGGAATTATCTTCAGATAAAAACTTAAAAGAAGCGTTATGAGAAACTGCTTTCTGATTTGTGCATTCATATCACAGAGTTAAATTCTTCTTTTGATGGAACTGTTCATAAACACTGTTTTTATGGAATCTGCAAAGGGATACTTGAGAGCACATTGAGGCCTACGGTGAAAAAAAAATCTTCAGAGAAAAACTAACAAGAATCTTTCTGAAAAAATATTTTGTGATCTGTGCATTCATCTCAAGAGTTAAACCTTTCTTTTCATGGAGCAGTTTTTTAACCTTGTTGTTGTATAAACTGCTAAGGGATATTTCAGAGCACATTGAGGCTTCTGGTGAAAATGGAAATAAATTTAGACAAAAACTAGAATGAAAGTCTCTCAGAAACTGCTTTGTGATTTGTGCCTTCACCTCAAAGAGTTAAACCTTTCTTTTGATGGAGCAGTTTGTAAACACTGTATTTGTAGGATCTGGAAGGGATACTTGGGAGCACATTGAAGCCTATGGTGAAAAGAAATAGCTTCAGAAAGAAACTAAAAAGAAACTTTCTAAAAAACTACTTTGTGATGTGTGCATACATCTCACAAAGATAAAATTTTCTTTTAAGTGGACTGTTTGAATCACTGTTTTTGTTGAATCTGCCTAGAGATATTTGGTAGCACACTGAAGCCAGTGGTGAAAAGGGAAATATCTACAGAGATAAGAAGGAAGCTTATTGAGAAACTGCTTTGTGATGTGTGCTTTCATCGCACGGAACCAAACATTTCTTTTCATGGAGCAGTTTGGAAATACTCTATTTGTAGAATCTGTGAAGGGTTAATTTGGAGTGCATTGAGGCCTATTTTGAAAATGGAAATATCTTGAGAGAAAAATTAGAAAGAAGCTTTGTGTGAAACTACTTTGTTATGTGTGCATTCACCTCAGAAATTTAAACATTTCTTAACACAGAGCAGTTTGGAATCACTGTTTTTGTAGAATCTGCAAAGGGGTATTTGGGAACTCATTGAGGCCTATGGTGAAAAAGGAAATACCTACAGATAAAAACTGGAAAGAAGCTTTCTGAGAAACTGCTTTTTGATGTGTGCATTGATCTCACAGAGTTAAACATTTCTTTTCATATGGCAGTTTGGAATTACTACTTTTGTACAATCTGCTAAGGGATATTTTGGAGTTCATTGAGTCCTATGGTGAAAAAGAAATATCTTCAGAGGAAAACTACAGAGAAACTTTCTAATAAACTATTTTGAGATGAGTGAATTCATCTCACAGAGATAAATCTTTCTTTTCATTGAGCAGATTGTTAATCCTGTTTTTGTATAAACTGCGATGGGATATTTCAGAGCACATTGAGGTCTGCAGCAAAAATGGAAACGTCCTTAGAGACAAACTAGAATGAAGCCTTCTGAGAAACTGATTTGTAAAGTTGAATTCATCTCATTGAGGTAAACCTTTCTTTTGATGGAGCAGATTGGACATACTGTAATTGTAGAATCTGTGAAGGGATATTTCAGATGGCATTGAGGCCAACTGTCAAAAAGCAAATATCTTCAGAGAAGAACTAGAAAGAAGCTTTCTGAGAAACTGCTCTGTAATGTGTGCATTCATCTCACAGAGTTAAACCTTCATTTTCATTTAACAGTTTTTTTAACCCTGTTTTTGTATAATCTGCAGAGGGATATTTTGGAGAAATTGAAGCCTATGGTGAAAATGGAAATATAATTATACAAAAACTAGAATAAAGCTTTCTGAGAGACTGTTTTGTGATGTGTGCATTCATCTTACTGAGTCAAACCTTTCTTTTGATAGAGCAATTTGGAAAAACTGTATTTGTAGAATCTGCAAAGGTATAATTAGGAGCACATTGAGGCCTATTGTGAAAAAGGAAATATTTTCAGAGAAAAACAAGAAAAATGCTTTCTGAGAAACTGCTTTGTGCTGTGGGCATTCATCTCACTGTTAAGCCTTTCTTTACAAGGAGCAGTTTGGAATCACAGTTTTTGTAGAATTTGTGAAGGGATATTAGGGAGTGCATTAAGGCCAGTTTTGAAAAGAGAAACGCCTTCAGAGCAATATTAGAAATAAGGTTTCTGAGAAACAGCTTTGGATGTATCCATTCATCTCAGAGAATTAAACATTTTCTTTCAAGGAACAGTTTGAAAACAGTGTATTTGTAGAAACTATGAAGCCATATGTGAGAGTGCTTTTAGCCGTATGTTGGAAAGGGAAATATCTTGAGATAAAAACTAGACAGAAGGTTTCTGAAAAACTGCTTTGTGATGTGGCATTTATCTCACAGAGATAAAACTTTCCTTTGGTGGAGCAGTTTGTTAAACTTGTTTTTGTATAAACTTCAAAGGGATATTTCAGAGAACATTGAGGCCTATGGTGAAAATGGAAATACCTTTAGACAAAAATTAGAAAGAAGGTTTCTGAGAAACTGCTTTGTGATGCGTGCATTCATCTCACAGAGTTAAACCTGTCTTTTGGTGGAGAAGTTTCTAAACACTGTAGTTGTAGAATCTGTGGAGGGATAGTTGGGAGAGCATTGAAGCCTATGGTGGAAATAAATATCCACAAGGAAAAACTAAAAAGAAGCTTTATGAAAAACTACTTTGCAATGAGTCCTTTCATTTCAGAAAGATAAACCTTTCTTTTAATGGGGCTGTTTGGCATCACTGCTTCTGTAGAATCTGTGAAGGGATACTTCGGAGCAAATTAAGGCCTGTGGTGAAAAGAGAATTGTCTTCAGAGAAAAACTAGAAGGAAGCCTTCTGAGAAACAGCTTCATGATGTGTGCTTTTATCTCACAGAATCAAACGTGTCTTTTGGTGGAGCATTTTGGAAACACAGATTTCATAGTATCTGTGAAGGGATATTGGAAGAGCACAAGGAGGCCTACGGTGAAAAAGGAAACATCTTCAAAGATAAACTAGAAAAAATTTTGTGAGAAACTGCTCTGTGATGGGTGCATTCCTCTCACAGAGTTAAACTTTCCTTTTGATGGAGCAGTTTGGAAACACTGTTTTTGGAAAACCTGGAAAGTGATTGATATTAGGTACTGCAAAAAAACCTATGGTGGTGGGGAGGAGCCAAGACGGCCGAATAGGAAGAGCTCCGGTCTACAGCTCCCAGCGTGAGTGACACATAAGATGGGTGATATCTGCATTTCCATCTGAGGCACCGGGTTCATCTCACTAGGGAGTGCCAGACAGTGGGCGCAAGTCAGTGAGTGAGTGCACCGTGAACCAGCCAAAGCAGGGGAGAGTCATTGCCTTACTCGGGAAGCACAAGGGGTCAGGGAGTTCCCTTTCCAGGGGTGACAGAAGACACCTGGAAACTCGGGCCAATCCCACCCGAATACAGTGCTTTTGTGATGGGCTTAGGAAACGGTGTACCAGGAGATTATAGTCTGCACCTGGCTCAGAGGGTCCTACGCCCATGGAGTCTCACTGATTGCTAGCACAGCAGTCTGAGATCAAACAGCAAGGCGGCAGTGAGGCTGGTAGAGGGGCGCCCGCCATTGCCCAGGCTCACTTAGGTAAACAAAGCAGCCGGGAAGCTTGAACTGGGTGGAGCTCACCACAGCTCGAGGAGGCCTGCCTGCCTCTGTAGGCTCCACCTCTGGGGGCAGGGCACAGACAAACAAAAAGACAGCAGTAACCTCTGCAGACATAAATGTCCCTGTCTGACAGCTTTGAGGAGAGCAGTGGTTCTCCCAGCATGCAGCTGGAGATGTGAGAATGGGCAGACTGCCTCCTCAAGTGGGTCCCTGACCCCTGACCCCGAGCAGCCCAACTGGGAGGCACCACCCAGCTGGGGCAGACTGACACCTCAAATGGCCAGCCGGGTACTCCAACGGACCTGCAGCTGAGGGTCCTATCTGTTAGAAGGAAAACTAACAGAAAAGACGTCCACACCAAAAACCCATCTGTACATCACCATCATCAAGGCCAAAAGTTGATAAAACCACAAAGATGGGGAAAAAACAGAGCAGAAAAACTGCAAACTCTAAAAAACAGAGTGCCTCTCCTCCTCCAAAGGAACGTAGTTCCTCACCAGCAACGAAACAAAGCTGGACGGAGAATGACTTTGAGGAGCTGAGAGAAGGCTTCAGACGATCAAATTACTCTGAGCTATGGGAGGATATTCAAACCAAAGGCAAAGAAGTTGAAAACTTTGAAAAAAATTTAGAAGAATGTATAACTAGAATAACCAATACAGAGAAGTGCTTAAAGGAGCTGATGGAGAAGAAAACAAAGGCTCGAGAACTACGTGAAGAATGCAGAAGCCTCAGGAGCTGATGCGATCAAATGGAAGAAAGGGTATCAGCCATGGCAGATGAAATGAAGTGAGAAGGGAAGTTTAGAGAAAAAATAAAAAGAAATGAGCAAAGCCTCCAAGAAATGTGGGACTATGTGAAAAGACCAAATCTACGTATGATCGGTGTACCCGAAAGTGACAGGGAGAATGGAACCAAGTTGGAAAAGACCCTGCAGGATATTATCCAAGAGAACTTCCCCAATCTAGCAACGCAGGCCAACATTCAGATTCAGGAAATACAGAGAACACCACAAAGATACCCTTCAAGAAGAGCAACTCCAAGACACATAATTGTGAGATTCACCAAAGTTGAAATGAAGGAAAAAATGTTAAGGGAAGCCAGAGAGAAAGGTTGGGTTACCATCAAAGGGAAGCCCATCAGACTAACAGTGGATCTCTTGACAGAAACCCTACAAGCCAGAAGAGAGTGGGGGCCAATATTCAACATTCTTAAAGAAAAGAATTTTCAACCCAGAATTTCATATCCTGCCAAACTAAGCTTCATAAGTGAAGGAGAAATAAAATACTTTACAGACAAGCAAATGCTGAGAGATTTTGTCACCACCAGGCCTGCCCTAAAAGAGCTCCTGAAGGAAGTGCTAAACATGGAAAGGCACAACCAGTACCAGCCACTGCAAAATCATGCCAAAATATAAGGACCATTGAGACTAGGAAGAGACTCCATCAACTAACGAGCAAAATAACCAGCTAACATCATAATGACAGGATCAAATTCACACATAACAATATTAACTTTAAATGTAAATGGCCTAAATGCTCCAATTAAAAGACACAGACTGGCAAATTGGATAAAGAGTCAAGACCCATCAGTGTGCTGTATTCAGGAAACCCATCTCACGTGCAGAGACACATATAGGCTCAAAATAAAAGGATGGAGGAAGATCTACCAAGCAAATGGAAAACAAAAAAAGGCAGGGGTTGCAATCCTAGTCTCTAATAAAACAGACCTTAAACTAACAAAGATCAAAAGAGATAAAGAAGGCCATTACATAATGGTAAAGGGATCAAGTCTACAAGAAGAGCTAACTATCCTAAATATATATGCACCCAACACAGGAGCACCGAGATTCATAAAGCAAGTCCTGAGTGACCTACAAAGAGACTTAGACTCCCACACATTAATAATGGGAGAATTTAACACCCCACTGTCAACATAAGACAGATCAACGAGACAGAAAGTCAACAAGGATACCCAGGAATTGAACTCAGCTCTGCACCAAGCTGACCTAATGGACATCTATAGAACTCTCCACCCCAAATCAACAGAATATACATTTTTTTCAGCACCACACCACACCTATTCCAAAATTGAGCACATACTTGGAAGTAAAGCTCTCCTCAGTAAATGTAAAAAAACAGGAATTATAACAAACTATCTCTCAGATCACAGTGCAATCAAGCTAGAACTCAGGATTAAGAATCTCACTCAAAACCACTCAACTACATGGAAACTGAACAACCTGCTCCTGAATGACTACTGAGTACATCACAAAATGAAGGCAGAAATAAAGATGTTCTTTGAAACCAACGAGAACCAAGACACAACATACCAGAATTTCTGGGATACATTCAAAGCAGTGTGTAGAGGGAGATTTATAGCACTAAATGCCCATAAGAGAAAGCAGGAAAGATCCAAAATTGACACCCTAACATCACAATTAAAAGAACTAGAAAAGCAAGAGCAAGCATGTTCAAAAGCTAGCAGAAGGCAAGAAATAACTAAAATCAGAGCAGAACTGAAGGAAATAGAGACACAAAAAACTCTTCACAAAATTAATGAATTCAGGAGCTGGTTTTTTGAAAGGATCAACAAAATTGAGAGACCGCTAGCAACATTAATAAAGAAAAAAAGGGAAAGGAATCAAATACATGCAATAAAAAATGATAGAGGGGATATCACCACCAATCCCACAGAAATACAAACTACCATCAGAGAATATTACAAACATCTCTTCACAAATAAACTAGAAAATCCAGAAGAAATGGATAAATTCCTCGACACATACACGCTCCCAAGACTAAACCAGGAAGAAGTTGAATCTCTGAATAGACCAATAACAGGAGCTGAAATTGTGGCAATAATCAATAGCTTACCAACCAAAAAAAGTCCAAGACCAGATGGGTTCACAGTCCAGGACCAGATGGGTTCACAGCCGAATTCTACCAGAGGTACAAGGAGGAACTGGTACCATTCTTTCTGAAACTATTCCAATCAATAGAAAAAGAGGGAATCCTCCCTAACTCATTTTCTGAGGCCAGCATCATCCTGATACCAAAGCCTGACAGAGACACAACAAAAAAAGAGAATTTTAGACCAATATCCTTGATGAACATTGATGCAAAAATTCTCAATAAAATACTGGCAAACAGATTCCAGCAGCACATCAAAAAGCTCATCCACCGTGATCAAGTGGGCTTCATTCCTGGGATGCAAGACTGGTTCAATATACGCAAATCAATAAATGTAATCCAGCATATAAACAGAACCAAAGACAAAAACCACATGATTATCTCAATAGATGCAAAAAAGGCCTTTGACAAAATTCAACAACCCTTCATGCTAAAAACTCTCAATAAATTAGGTATTGATGGGACGTATCTCAAAATATTAAGAGCTATCTATGACAAACCCACAGCCAATATCGTACTGAATGGGCAAAAACTGGAAGCATTCCCTTTGAAAACTGGCACAAGACAGGGATGCCTCCTCTCCCCACTTCTATTCAACATATTGTTGGAAGTTCTTGCCAGGGCAATGAGGCAGGAGAAGGAAATAAAGGGTATTCAATTAGGAAAAGAGGAAGTCAAATTGTCCCTGTTTGCAGATGACATGATTGTATATCTAGAAATCCCCATTCTCTCAGCCCAAAATCTCCTTAAGCTAATAAGCAACTTCAGCAAAGCCTCAGGATACAAAATCAATGTACAAAAATGACAAGCATTCTTATACACCAATAACAGACACACAGAGAGCCAAATCATGAGTGAACTCCCATTCACAATTGCTTCAAAGAGAATAAAATACCTAGGAATCCAACTTACAAGGGATGTGAAGGACTTCTTCAAGGAGAACTACAAACCTCTGCTCGAGGAAATAAAAGAGGATACAAACAAATGGAAGAACATTCCATGCTCATGGGTAGGAAGAATCAACATTGTGAAAATGGCCATACTGTCCAAAGTAATTTATGGATTCAATGCCATCCCCATCAAGCTACCAATGACTTTCTTCACAGAACTGGAAAAATCTACTTTAAAGTTCATATGGAACCAAAAAAGAGCCCGCATCCCCAAGTCAATCCTAAGCCAAAAGAACAAAGCTGGAGGCATCACACTACATAATTTCAAACTATACTACAAGGCTACAGTAACCAAAACAGCATGGTACTGGTAGCAAAACAGAGATATAGATCAATGGAACAGAACAGAGCCCTCAGAAATAATGCCACATATCTACAAGTATCTGATCTTTGACAAACCTGAGAAAAACAAGCAATGGGAAGAGGATTCCCTATTTAATAAATGGTGCTGGGAAAACTGGCTAGCCATATGGAGAAAACTGAAATTGGATCCCTTCCTTACACCTTATACAAAAATCAATTCAAGATGGATTAAAAACTTAAACGTTCGACCCAAAACCATAAAAACCCTAGAAGAAAACCTAGGCATTACCATTCAGGACATAGGCATGAGCAAGGACTTCATATCTAAAACACCAAAAGCAATGGCAACAAAAGCCAAAATTGACAAATGGGATCTAATTAAACTCAAGAGCTTCTGCACAGCAAAAGAAACTACCATCAGAGTGAACAGGCAACCTACAAAATGGGAGAAAATTTTCGCAACCTACTCATCTGACAAAGGGCTAGTATCCAGAATCTACAATGAACCCAAACAAATTTACAAGAAAAAAACAAACAACCCCATCAAAAATTGGGCGAAGGACATGAAGAGACACTTCTCAAAAGAAGACATTTATGCAGCCAAAAAACACATGAAAAAATGCTCACCATCACTGGCCATCAGAGAAATGCAAATCAAAACCACAATGTGATACCATCTCACACCAGTTAGAATGGCAATCATTAAAAAGTCAGGAAACAACAGGTGCTGGAGAGGATGTGGAGAATAGGAACACTTTTACACTGTTGGTGGGACTGTAAACTAGTTCGACCCTTGTGGAAGTCAGTGTGGCAATTTCTCAGGGATCTAGAACTAGAAATAGCATTTGACCCAGCCATCCCATTACTGGGTACATACCCAAAGGACTATAATTCATGCTGCTATAAAGACACATGCACACGTATGTTTATTGCGGCATTGCTCACAATAGCAAAGACTTGGAAGCAATCCAAATGTCCAACAATGATAGACTGGATTAAGAAATTATGGCACATATACACCATGGAATGCTATGCAGCCATAAAAAATGATGAGTTCATGTCCTTTGTAGGGACATGGATGAAATTGGAAATCATCATTCTCAGTAAACTATCACAAGAACAAAAAACCAAACACCGCATATTCTCACTCATATGTGGGAATTGAACAATGGGAACACATGGACACAGGAAGGGGAACATCACACTTCGGGAACTGTTGTGGGGTGGGGGTAGGGGGGAGGGATAGCATTGGGAGATATACCTAATGCTTGATGACGAGTTGGTAGGTGCAGCGCACCATCATGGCACATGTATACATATGTAACTAACCTGCCCATTGTGCACATGTACCATAAAACCTAAAGTGTAATAATAATAATAAAAATCCTACATTGAAAAAGGAAATAACTTCAGATAAAAACTGGAAAGAAGCATGATCAGTAACTGCTTTCTGATGTGTGCTTTCATCTAACTGAGTTAAGTCCTTTTGATGGAACAGTTTAGGTACTCTGTTTTTGTAGAATATGCGAAGGGATATTTGGGAGCTCATTGAGGCATATGATAGAAAAGGAAATATCTTCAGGAAAGAAGTAGACAGAAGCTTTCTAAGAAACTGCTTTGTGATGTGTGCATTCATGTCACAGAGTATAATTTTTCATTTGATTGAGCAGTTTGGAAATACCGTTATTTTTGTAGAATCAGCATAGGAATATTTGGGAGTACATTGAGGCCTAGGTTGAGAAAGGAAATATCGTCCGATAAAAACTAGAAAGAAGCTCTTTGAGAAACTGCTCTGTGATGTGTGCATTCATCTCAGAGTTAAACCTTTCTTTTGATTACTCACTTTGGAAACAGTCTTTTTGTAGAATCTACGAAGGGTTATTTGACAGTGAAAGTGGCCTATGTTGAAAAAGGAAATAACTTCAGATAAAAATTAGAAGGAAGCTTTCTGTGAAACCACTTTTTGATGTGTGCATTCTCCTCACTGAGTTAAACGTTTCTTTTCATGGAACAGTTAGGAAACACTGTTTTTGTAGAATATGCATAGGGATATTTCGGAGTGCACTGATGCTTATTGTGAAAAAATAAATATCTTTGGGTAAAAACTAGAAAAAAGCTCTTTGAGAAACTGCTTCATGATGTATGCATTCATACCACAGAGTTACTCTTTTCTTTTCACTGAGCAGTTTGGAAACACAGTTTTTGTATAATCTGTGAAGTGATGTTAGGTAGCACAAAATGGCCTATGGTGATCAACGAAATATCTTCATATAAAAAGGGGAAAGAAAGGACATGAGAAACTCCTTTCTTATGTGTGCTTTCATTTTACAGAGTCAAAACCTTCTTTTAATGGAGCAGTTTGGAAACACTGTTTTTATAGAATCTCTGAAGGGATATTTTGAAGTGTGTTGAGCCCTATGGTGCACAAGGAAATATCTTTAGAGAAGACCTAGAAAGAAGCTATCTGAGAAACTGCTTTGTGATGTGTGCATTCATCTCACAGAGTTAAGCCTTTCTTTTGATTGAGCAGTTTGGAAACGCTGTTTTTGTAGGATCTGCAAAAGTATATTTGGGAGTGTACTGAGGCCTATGGTGAAAAAGGAAATATCTTCAGATAAACACTAGAAATAATCTTTTTGAGAAACTGTTTTGTGATTTATGCATTCATCTCACAGAGTCAAACCTTTCCTTTTATTGAGCAGTTTGAAAACACTGTTTTGGTAGAATCTGTGAAGGGATATTTGGGAGCACAGTGAAGCCCATGGTGATACAGAAAATATCTTCGGATAAAAACTAGAAAGAAGCTTTTTGAGAAACTGCTTTGTGATGTGTGCATTTATCTCACAGAGTTAAAACTCTCTTTTGATGGAGCAGTTTGGAAACACTGCTTCTGAATAATCTTCAAATCGATATTAGGTAGCGCAAAAAGCCTATGGTGAACAAGGAAATATCTTCAGATAAAACCTGGAAAGAAGTGATATGAGAAACTGCTTTCTGATGTGTGCATTATCTCGCAGATTTAAGTCCTTGTATTAATTGAGCAGTTTGGAAACTGTTTTTGTAGAATATGGGAAGGGATAGTAGGGAACGCCTAGAACCCAATGGTGGAAAAGGAAATATCTTCAGAGAAGAACTAGACAGAAGCTTTCTGAGAAACTGCTTTGTGATGTGGGCGTTCATCTCACAGAGTTACACCTTTCTTTTTATTGAGCAGTTTGGAAACTTTGTTTTTGTAGTATCCATGAAGGGATATTAGGGAGCAAACTGAAGCCTATGATGAAAAAGGAATGATCTTCAGATAATAACTAGAAAGAAGCTTTGTGGCAGACTACTTTGTGATGTGTGCATTCTTTTCACATGGTTAAAACTTTCTTTTCATTGATCAATTTGGAAACACTTTTTTTGTAGATTCTGCAAAAGGATATTTGGGAGCACATGAGGCCTACTGTGAAAAAGGAAATAACTTCAGATAAAAACTAAAAAGAAGCTTTCTCTGAAACCGCTCTATGATGTGTGCATTCCTCTCACAGAGGTAAACCTGTTTTTTGATTGAGCAGTTTGGGAGCATTGTTTTTGTAGAATCTGCTAAGGGATATTTGGGAGCGCACAGATGCCTGTGTGAAAAAGGAAATGTCTTCAGAGAAAAACAAAAAAGAACCATTTTGAGAAACTGCTTTGTGATGTCTGCACTCATCTCACAGAGTTAAACTTTTCCTTTGACTGAGCAGTTTAGAAACACTGTTTTTGTATAATCTGTGAAGTGATGTTTTGTAGTGCAAAAACACCAATGGTGAACAAGGAAGTATCTTCAGATAAAAACTGGAAAGAAGCCTTATGAGAAACTGCGTTCTGATGCGTGCGTTCAACTCACTGAGTTAAGTACTTCTTTTGATGGAACATTTCAGAAACACTGTTTGTTTTTGTACAATCTATGAAGGTAAATTTTGGAGTGCATTGAGGCATATGGTGGAAAAGGAAATATGTTCAGAGAAGAACTAGACAGAAGTTATCTGAGAAGCTTCTTTGTGAGGTGTGCATTTATCTCAAAGAGCTTAGCTATTCTTTTGATGGAGCAGTTTAGAAACCCTGTTTTTTATAGTATCAGCAGTGGTTAGTATATTTGGGAGTGCACTGAGGCCTATGGTGAAAAAGGAAATATCTTTGAATAAAACGTAGAAAGAAGCAATTTGAGAAAATCCTTTGTGATGTGTGCTTTCAACTCACAGAGGTAAAACTTTTTTTTTTTGATTGAGCTGTTTGGAAACATTGCTTTTGTAGAATCTGCAATGGGAAATTTGAAAACACAGGTAGGCCTATGATGAAAAAAGAAATATATTTGGATAAAAACAAGAAAGAAACTTTCTGAGAAATTTCTTTCTGATGTGTGCATTCATCTAACAGAGTTAAATTTTTCTTTTGACTCAGCAGTTTGGAAACACATTTTTTGCAAAATCTGTGAAGAGAAATTTGGTAATGCAAAAAAAGCCTACGGTGAAAAATTAAATATCTTCAGATGAAAACTGGAAAGCATTATGAGAAACTGCTTTCTGATGTGTGCATTCATCTCACAGTTAACTCTTTCTTTTCATGGAACAGTTTGGAAACTGTGCTTTTGTAGAATCTGTGAAGGGATATTTGGGAGTGCATTGAGACCTATGGTGGAAAAGGAAATATCTTCAGTGAAGAACTAGGCAGAAGCTTTCTTTGAAACTGCTTTGTGATATGTGCATTCTTCTCACAGTGTTAAAACTTTCTTTTGATTCAGCAGTTTGGAGCACTCTTTTTGTAGAATCTGTGAAGGAATATTTGGAATGCAGAGAAGCCTACGTTAAAAAAGGAAATATCTTCAGATAAAAACTAGAATGAGGCTTTTTGAGATCTTGCTTTTTGATGTGTGCATTAATCTCACAGAGTTAAACCTTCCTTTTGATTATTCAATTTGGAAAAACTTTTTGTAGAATCTGTGAAGTGATATTTCACAGCTCATGAGGCCTATGGTGAAAAAGGAAGTAACTTCTTATAAAAACTAGAAAGAAGCTTTCTGAGAATCCACTTTGGGATGTGTGCTTTCTTCTCACAGAGATAATCGTTTCTTTTGATTTAACAGTTTGGAATCACTGTTTTTGTAGAATCTGCCAAGAGATATTTGAGAGCACAATGATGCCTACGGTGAAAAAGGAAATATCTTTGGATAAACACTAGAATGTTTTTGAGAAACTGCTTCATGATTTATGAATTCATCTCACAAATTTAAACCTCTGTTTTGACTGAGCAATTTGGAAACACTGTTTTTGCAAAATCTGCAAACATTATAAAAAAAAAGCTTGTGGTCAACAAGGAAATATCTTCAGATAAAAACTCAAGGAGGCTTTATGAGAAACAGATTTCTGTGTGTGTGTACAACTCAGAGAGTTATGTCCTTCTTTTGATGGAATAGTTTAGCAACACTTCCTTTGTAGAATCTGCAAAGGGATATTTGGGAACATATTGAGGCTTAATGGGGAAAAGGAAATATCTTCAGAAAAGAACTAGACAGAAACTTTCTGAGAAACTGCTTTGTGAAGTGTGCATTCATTTAACAGAATTAAACCTTTATTTGGTTGATCAGTTTGGAAATATTGTTTTTGCAGAATCTGTGAAGGGATATGTGGGAGCACATTGAAACCTATGGTGATGAAGGAAATATCTTTGGATACAAACTAGAAATAAGCTTTTTGAGAAACTGCTTTGTGATGTGTGCATTCATCTCACAGAGTTAAACGTTTCTTTTGACTGAGCCATTTGGAAACGCTGTTTTTGCAAAATCTGTGAAGCGATATTAGGCAGCGCAAAAATGCCTATGGTGACAAAGGAAATATCTTTGGATAAAAATAGGAAAGAGGCGTTATGACAGACTGATTTCTGATGTGTGCGTTCATCTCACAGAGTTAAGTCCTTTTTATGGGACAGTTTGCAAATACTGTTTTTGCAGAATCTGCAAAGGGATGCTTGGGAGCACATTGAAGCCTATGGCAGAAAAGGAAATATCTTCAGAGAAGAACTAGACCAAAGCTCTCTGAGAAACTGCTTTGTGATGTGTGCATTCATTTCAGAGAGTCATACTTTTCTTTTGATTGAGAAGTTTTGAAACACTGTTTTTGTAGAATCTACAAAAGCATAATTGGAAGCACATTGAAGCCTATGGTGAAAAAGGAAATATCTTCAGATAAAAACTTGAAAGAAGCATTATAGCAAACTGCTTTACAACGTGTGCATTCACTCACAGAATTAAGTCCTTCTTTTGATGGAACAGTTTGGAAACACTGTTTTTGTGGAATCAGGGAAAGGATATTTGGGAGCACATGGAGGCCTATGGTGGAAATGGAAATATCTTCAGAGAAGAACAAGACAGAAGCTTACTGAGAATCTGCTTTGTGATGTGTGCATTCATCTCACAGAGTTAAATATTTCTTTTGATTCAGCAGTTTGGAAACACTGTTTATGTAGAATCTGCAAAGGGTTATTTGGGAGTGCATTGATGCCTACGGTGAAAAAGGATATATCTTCGCATAAAAACTAGAAAAAAACTTTTTGAGAAACTGCTTTGTGATGTGTGTATTCATCTCATAGAGTTAAAAGTTTCTTTTGATTGATCAGCTTGGAAACACTGTTTTAGTAGCATCTGCAAAGGGATATTTGGGAGCACAAGAGGCCTACAGTGAAAAAAGAAATAACTTCAGATAAAAACTAGGAAGAACCTTTCTAAGAAACTGCTTTGTGATGAGTTCATTCTTCTCACAGTGTTAAACATTCCTTTTAATTGAGCTGTTTGGAAGCACTGTTTACGTAGAATCTGCAAAGTGATATTTTGGAGTGCAAGACTCCTATGGTGAAAAAGGAAATAGCTTCAGATAAAAACTAGAAAGAAGCTTTCTGAGAAACTGCTATGTGATGTGTGCATTCTTTTCACATAGTTAAGCATTTCTTTTAATTGAGCAGTTTGGCAACACTGTTTTTGTAGAATCTGCTAAGTGATATTTGGGAGCACACTGATACCTTTGGTGATAAAGGAGATATCTTTGGATAAAAACTAGAAAGAAGCTCTTTAGAACACTGCTTTGTGAGGGATGCATTCATCTCACAGGGTTAAGATTTTCTTTTGATTGAGCACTTTGGAAGCACTTTTTTTGTATAATCTGTGTAGTGATGTTAGGTAGTGCAAAAGGCCCATGTTGAAAAGGAAGTATCTTTAGATAAAAATTGTAAAGGAGCATTATGAGAAACGGCATTCTGATACATGTGTTAATCTCATAGAGTTAAGTCCTTCTTTCAATGGAACAGTTTGAAAACACTGTTTTGTAGTATCTGGGAGGGGATATTTGGGAGCAAATGGAGGCCTATGGTGAAAAGGAAATATCTTCAGAGAAGAACTAGAGAGAAGTTTTATGAGAAACTGCTTTGTGATGTGCATATTCATCTCACAGAGTAAAACCTTTCTTTTGATCAAGCAGTTTGGGAACAATGTTTTTGTAGAATCTGTGAAGGGATATTTGGGAGCTCATTGAAGCTTATGGTGAAAAAGGAAATATTTTTGGATAGAAATTAGAAAAAGCTTTTTGAGAAACTGCTTTGTGATGTGTGCATTCGTCTCATAGAGTTAAATATTTCCTTTCATTGATGAGTTTGGAAACAAAGTTTTTGAAGAATCTGAGAAGGGATATATGGGAGTGAATGAGGTGTATAGCGAAAAAGGAAATAACTTCAGATGAAAACTAGAAGGAAGCTTTCTGAGAAACTGCTTTGTGATGAATGCATTTTTCTCACACACTTAAAAGTTTCTTTTCATTGAGCAGTTCGGAAACACTGTTTACATAGAATCTGGAAAGGGATATTTGGCACGGCACTGATGCCTATGGTGAAAAAGGAAATATGTTTGGATAAACACTATAAAGAATATTTTTGAGAAACTTCTTTGTGATGTATGCATTCAACTCACAGAGTTAAAACTTTCCTTTGATAGAGCAGTTTGGAAACACTGATTTTCTAGAATCTATGAAGGGATATTTCAGAGCACATAGAGGCCTATGGTGGAAAAGGAAATATCTTCAGAGAAGAACTAGACAGAAGCTTTCTGAGAAACAGTTTGTGATGTGTGCGTTCGTCTCAAAGAGTTAAACCATTTTTTTGATTGATCAGTTTGGAAATGCAGTTTTTGTAGAATCTGTAAAGGGATATTTGGGAGCACATGAGGCATATGGTGAAAAAGGAAATAACTTCAGATAAAGTTGGAAATGCTGTTTTTGTAGAATCTCTGAAGGGATATTTGGGAGCACAGGAAGCGTATGGTGAAAAAGGAAATAACTTGATATAAAAAGTAGAAAGAAGCTTTCTGATAAACTGGTTTGTGTAGTATGCATTCTTTTCACAGTGTTAAAAGTCTCTTTTGAGGAGTTTGGAAATACTGTTTTTGTAGAATCTGCAAAGGCATATTTGGGAGTGCACTGATGCCTATGGTGAAAAAGGAAATATCTTGAGAGAAAAACTAGAAAGAAGCTTTTTGAGAAACTGCTTTGTGAGGTAGGCATTCATATCACAGATAAACATTTATTTTACCTGAGCAGTTTCAAAACACTGTTTTTCTATAAACTGTGAAGCAATGTTACATAGCACAAAAAGGAAATGTTGAACAAGGAAATATCTTCAGATAAAAACAGGAAAGAAGTGTTATGAGAAACTGCTTTCTGATGTGTGCATTCATCTCACAGAGTTAAATCCTTCTTTTGATGAAACAGTTCAGAAACACTGCTTTTATAGAATCTACGAGAGGATATATGGGAGTGCATTGAGGCCTATGATGGCAAAGGAAATATCTTAGGAGAAGAACTAGACACAAGCTTTTTGAGAAACTGCTTTGTGATGTCTGTGTTCAACTCACAGAGTTAAACCTGTTTTTTGGTTGAGGAGTTTGAAACACTGTTTACGTAAAATCTGTGATGGGATATTTGTAAGCACATTGAATCTAATTGGGAAAAGAAAATACTTTGGATAAAAAATAGAAAGAAGCTCTTTGAGAAACTGCATTGTGATGTGTGCATTCATCTCACAGAGTTAAACTTTCTTTTGATTGATCAGTATGGAAACATCATTTTTGTAGAATCTGTGAAGGGATATTTTGGAGCGCATGGAAGCCTATGGTGAAAAAGGAAATATCTTAGGACAAAATCTAGAAAGAAACTTTCTGAGAAACTGCTTTGTGATGAATCCATTCATCTCACACAGTTAAACCTTTCTTTTGACTGAGCAATATGGAAACACCATTTTGCAAAATCTGTGAAGTGATATTAGGTAATGCAAAAATGCCTATGGTGAACAACAACATATTTTCAGGTAAAAACTGGAAATAAGCATTCTGAGAAACTGCTTTCTGATGTGTGCATTCATATGACAGACTTAAGTCCTTCTTTTGAAGGAAGAGTTTGGGAACAGTGTTTTTGCAAAATCTGCAAAGCGATATTAGATAGCTCAAAAAAGGCTATGGTGAAAAAGGAAATATCTTCAGATAAAAACTGGAAAGACGTGTTATGAGTAACTGCTTTCCAATGTGTGCATTCTTCTCACAGAGTTAAGTCCTTCTTTTGATGGAATAGTTTGGAAACATTGTTTTTGTAGAATCTGCAAAAGGATATTTGGGTGCACATTGAGGACTAAGGTGGAAGAGGAAATATCTTCAGAGCAGAACTAGATGGAAGCTTTCTGAGAAACTACTTTGTGATGTGTGTATTCATCTAACAGAGGTAAAACATTCTTTTGATTGAGCAGTTTGGAAACACTGTTTTTATAGAAACTTTGAGGGATATTTGAAAGCACATTGAAGTCTATGGTGAAAAAAGAAATATCTTCAGATAAAAACCAGAAAGAAGAATTTGAGAAACTGCTTTGGGATGTGTGCATTCAACTCAGAGAGTTAAATCTGCGTTTTGATTGAGCAATTTGGAAGCACTGTTTTTGTAGAATCTGCAAAGGGATATTTGGGAGCTTATGGAAGCCTATGTTGAAAAAGGAAATATCTTCAAATAAAAACTAGAAAGACAATATTTGAGAAACTGCTTTGTGTTTTGTGTGTTCAACTCACAGAGATAAACGTGTTTTTTCATTGAGTAGTTTGGGAATGCTGTTTTTGTAGAATCTGCAATGGGATGTTTAAGAGTGCATGCAGCACTTTGGTGATAAAGGAAATATCTTCAGATAAAAACTAGAAGAATGCTTTTTGAGAAACTGCTTTGTGATGTGTGCATTCATCTCACAGAATTAAACCTTAAAGCAGTTTTTAAACACTTTTCCATCTGCGAAGCATTACTAGGTGGTGCAAAAACCATATGCTGAACAAGGAAATATCTTCAGATAAAAACTGGAAAGAAGGGTTATAAGAAACTGTTCTCTGATGTGTATGTTCATCTCACAAAGTTAAGTCCTTCTTTTGATGGAACAGTTAGGAAACACTGTTTTTGTACAATCAGCAAAGGGATATTTGGGAGTGCACTGAGGCCTATGGTGGAAAAGGAAATATCTTCAGAGAAGAACTAGACAGAAACTTTTTGGGAAACTACTTTGTGATTTGTGCATTCATCCCATAGAGTTAAAACTTTTTGACTGCATATTTTGGAACCACTTTTTTTGTAGAATCTGTGAAGGGATATTTGGGAGCTCATTGAAGCCTACAGTGAAAAAAGGAAATGTCTTCATATAAAAACTAGAAAGAAGATTTTTGAGAAACTGCTTTGTGATGTGTGAATTAACCTTACAGAGTTAAACTTTTCTTTTGAATGAACTGTTTGGAAACACTGTTTTTGCAAAATCTGTGAAGAGATATTTAGTAATGCATAAGGTCTATGGTGAACAAGGAAATATCTTCAGATAAAAACAGAAAGCAGCTTTCTGAGAAACCACTTTTGGATGTATGCATTGTTCTCACAGAGTTAGACGTTTCTTTTGATTGAGCAGTTTGGGAACACCATTTTTATAGAATCTGTAAAGGGATATTTTAGGGCGCCATCTTGTCCATGGGGAAAAAGTAAAACTTCAGATTAAAAGTAGAAAGAAGTTCTTTGAGAAACTGCTTTGTGAAGTATGCATTCATCTCACAGAGTTCAACTTTTCTTTTGACTGAGCAGTTTGGAAACACTGTTTTTGTAATAATTTGTGAAGCGTTGTTAGTTAGCAAAAAAAGGCATATGTTGAATAAGAAAATATCTTCAGATAAAAACTGGAAAGAAGCGTTATGAGAAAAGGCTTTCTGATGTGTGCATTCAACTAACAGTTTTAAATCCTTCCTTTGATGGAATACTTTGTAAACACTGTTTTTATACAATTTGTGAAGGGATATTTGGGAGCACATTGAGGCCTATGGTGGAAAAAGAAATATCTTCAGGAAAGAACAAGAAAGAAGCTATCTGAGAAAGTACTTTCAATGTGTGCATTTATCTCACAGAGTTAAGCCTGTCTTTGGATTGAGCAGTTTGGAAACACTGTTTTTGTGGAATCCGAGAAGGGATATTTCGGAGCACACTGATGCCTATGGTGAAAAAGGAAATATATATAGATAAAAACTAGAAAGAGGTTTTTTGAGAAACTGCTTTGTGATGTAGGCATTCATCTCACAGAGTTAAACTTTTCTTTTCACTGTGAAGATTGGAAACATTGTTTTTGTATAGTATGTGAAGCAATGTTTGGTAGTGTAAAAAGGCCCATGGTGAAGAAGGAAATAATTTCAGATTAAAAATTGGAAAGAACCATTATGGGAAACTGCTTTATGATGTGTGCATTCATCTTACAAGGTAAATCTTTCTTTTCACAGAACAATTGGCAAACACTGTTTGTTTAGAATCTGTGAAGGATATTTGGGAGTGCATTGAAGCCTATGGTGGAAAAGGGGATATCTTCAGAAGAAATAAAAGGAAGCCATCAGAGAACTGCTTTGATAGGTTTGCATTCATCTCACAGAGTTAAACCTTTCTGTTCATTGAGCAGTTTGGAAACACCGTCTTTGTAGAATCTGCAAAGGCATATTTTAAAGTGCACTGAGGACTATGGTGAAAAAGATAAAAACAGGAAGGAAACTTTTGAGAAACTACTATGTGTGTCTGCCTTCATCTCACAGAATTAAACATGATTTTAGATTGAGCAGTTTGGAAACACTCTTTTAGTAGAAACTAAAATGGGATATTTTGGGGGAAAGTTGAAACCTATGTTGGAAAAGGAATTATCTTCAGAGAGGAACTAGACAGAAGCTTTCTGAGAAACTACTTTGTGAAGTGTGCATTCATCTCAAAGAGTTAAAACTTTATTTTGATTGAACAGTTTGGAAACACTGATTTGTACAACCTGTGAAGGGATATTTGGGAGCACATTGAAGCCTATAGCAATAAAGGAAATATCTTCATATAAAAACTAGAAAGAAGATTTTAGAGAACCTGCTTTTCATTGATCACTTTGGAAACACTGCTTTTGTAGAATCTGTAAAGTGATATTTGGAGTGCAAGAACCCTATTGTGAAAAAGGAAATAACTTCAGATAAAAACTAGAATGAAGCTTTCTGAGAAACAGCTTTGTGAAGAGTGTATTCTTCTAATACACTTAAACGTTTCTTTTGATTGAGCAGTTTGGAAACACTTTTTATGTAGAATCTGAAAAGGGATATTTGGGAGTGCATAGATGCCTATGGTGGAAAAGGAAATACCTTCAGGTAAAAACTAGAAAGATGGTTTTTGAGAAAATGCTTTGGGATATATGCATTCATCTCACAGAGATAAACCTTTCTTTTTATTCAGCAGTTTGGAAACACTATTTTGGAGAATCTGCAAAAGTATATTCGTGAGTGCACTGAGGCCTAGGTGGAAAAGGAAATATATTTGCATAAAAACTAGAAAGAAGCTTTCTCAGAAACTCCTTTGTAATATGTGCATTCAACTCACAGAGTTAAACCTGTTTTTTGATTGAGTAGTTTGGAAACACTGTTTTTGTAGAATCTGCAATGGGATAGTTGAGAGAACATTGAAGTCTATGGCAATAAAGGAAATATCTTTGGATAAAAACTAGAAAGAAGGTTTTTGAGAAACTGCTTTGTGATGTGTACATTCATCTCACAGAATTAAACCTTTCTTTTGAGAGACCAGTTGGGAAACACAGCTTTCGTAAAATCTGTGAAGCGATATTCAGTAGCACAAAAAAGCCTATGTTGAAAAAAAAATCTTCAGATAAAAATTGGAAAGAAGCTTTATGAGAAACTGCTTTCTAATGTGAGCATTTATCTCACAGAATTAAGTCCTTCTTCTGATGGAACAGTTTGGAAACATTGTTTTTTTAGAATATGTGAAGGCATATTTGAGAGCACAGTGAGGCCTAAGATGAAAAAAGAAATATCTTCAGAGAAGAACTAGACAGAAGCTTTCTGAGAAACTGCTTTGTGATGTGTGTATTCATCTCACAGTGTAAAACCTTTCGTTTTATTGAGAATTTTGGAAACACTGTTTTACTGGAATCTGTGAAGGGTATTTGGGAATGCATTGAAGCCTACAGTGAAAAAGGAAATTACTTCAGATAAAAACAAGAAAGAAACTTTATGACAAGCTGCCTTGTGATGTGTGGATTCATCTCACAGAGTTAAACCTTTCTTTTGATTGAGAAGTTTGGAAACACTCTTTTTTGCAGGATCTGTGAAGGGATATTTGGGAGCACACTGATTCTTACGGTGAAAAAGGATGTCTTCGGATAAAACTGGAAAGAAGTATTTTGAGAAACCACTTTGTGATACGTGCATTCATCTCACAGAGTTAAACTTTTCTTTTGACTGAGCACTTTGGAAACACTGTTTTTGTATACTCTGCGAAGCGATGTTAGGTAGCAAAAAAGGCCTAAGTCGAACAAGGAAATATCTTCAGATATAAACTGGAAAGAAGTGTTATGAGAAAGTGCTTTTGATTTGTGCATTCTTTTCTCACAGGTAAATCATACTTTTGATAGGACAGTTTGGAAACACTGCCTTTGTAGGATCTGCAAAGGGATATTTGGGAGCGCTTTGAGGTCTATAGTGGAAAAAGAAATATCTTCAGAGAAATAGACAGAAGATTTCTGAGAAACTGCTTTGTGATGTGTGCATTCATCTCACAGAGTTAAACCTCTCTTTGGTTGAGGAGTTTTGAAACACTGTTTTAATAGAATATGCAAAGGGGTATTCAGAGCACATTGAAGCCTATGGTGAAAAAGGAAATATCTTTGGATAAAAACTAGAAAGAAGCTTTTTGAGAAACTGCCATGTGACATGTGCATTCATCTCACAGAACTAAGCATTTCTTATGCATGATCAGTTTGGAATAACTGTTTTGTAGAACCTGTGAAGGGATATTTTGGAGCACACAAGACCTATGGTGAAAAAGGAAATAACTTCAGATAAAAATTATAAAGAAGCTTTCTGAGAAATAGCTTTGTGATTAGTGCATTCTTCTCACAGACTTAAACGTTTCTTTTGAGTGAGCAGTTTAGAAATACTGTTTATGGAGTATCTGCAAAGGGATATTTGGGAGTGCATTGATGCCTATGGTGAAAAAGGAAATGTCTTCAGATAAAAACTTGAAAAAAGGATTTTGAGAAACTGCTTTGTGATGTATGCGTTCATTTCACAGAGTTAAACTTTTCTTTTAAATGAGCATTTTGCAAACACTGTTTTGGTGTAATCTGCGAAGTGATGTAGGTAGTGCAAAAAGGCCTATGGAGAAAAAGGAAATACCATCAGATATATTATGAAAAACTGCTTTCTGATGTATGCATTAATCTCACAGAGTTAAATCCTTCTTTTGATGGAACATTTCAGAAACACTGTTTTTATAGAATCTGAGGAGGGATATTTGGCAGTGCTTTGAAGACTATGATGGAAAAGGAAATATCTTCAGAGAAGAACTAGACAGAAGCTATCTGAGAAACTGCTTTCTGATGTGTGCGTTCATCTCATGGAGATAAACCTTTTGTTTTATTGAGTAGTTTGGAAATACTGTTTTGTAGTATTTGCAAAGGTATATTTGGGAGAGCACTGGGGCCTATCATGAAAAAGGAATTATCTTCAGATAAAAACTAGAAAGAAGTTTTTCCAAAAGTGCTTTGTGATGTGTGCATTCAACTTACAGAGTTAAACCTGTTTTTGCTTGAGCAGATTGGAAACACTGTTTTTTGTGGAATCTGCAATGGGATATTTGGGAGCACATTGAAGCCTATGGTGAGAAAGAAAATATCTTCACAGAAAAACCAGAAAGAAGCATTATGAGAAACTGCTTTGTGATGTGTGCATTCAGCTCACAGAGTTAAAACTTTCTTTTGCATGTGCAGTGTGGAAACACAGTTTTTGCAAAATCTGTGAAGCAATACTAGGTATCGCAAAAAAGCCTACAGTGAAAAAGGAAATATCTTCAGATGAAAACTTGAAAGAAGCGTTATGAGAAATGTTTTCTAATGTGTGCATTCATCTCACGGAGTTAAGTCCTTCTTTTGATGGAACAGTTTGGAAACATGTTTTTGTAGAGTCTGCAAAGTGAAATTTTGGAGCAAACTGAGGCTTATGATGGAAAAGGAAATATCTTCAGAGAAGAGCTAGACAGAAGCTTTCCGAGAAACCGCTTTGTGATGTGTGTATTCATCTCAAAGAGTAAAACCTTTCTTTTGATTGAGAAGTTTTGAAACACTCTTTTTGTACAATGTAAGAAGGGATATTTGGGAGTGCATTGAAGCCTACTGTGAAAAAGGAAATATCTTCGGATAAAAACGAGAAAGAAACATATTGACAAACTGCTTTGTGATGCGTGGATTCATCTCACAGAGTTAAACCTTTCTTTTGATTGATCAATTTGGAAGCACTGTTTTTGTAGAATCTGTAAATGGATTTTTGGGAATGCATGCAGCTGATGTTGAAAATGGAAATAACTTCAGATAAAAAGTAGAAAGAAGATTTCTGAGAAACTGCTTTGTGATGAGGGCATTCTTCTCACAGTTTTAAACGTTTCTATTGATTGAGCAGTTTGGAAACACAGTTTTCATAGAATCTGCAAAGGGATATTTTGTATCACACTGATTCCTATGGTGAAAAAGAATATATTCAGATAAAACTAGAAAAAAGCATTTTGAGAAACTTCTTTGTGATATGTCCATTCGTCTTACAGAGTAAAACATTACTTTTAACTGAGCAGTTTCAAAACACTATTTTTGTATAATCTGCAAAGTGATGTTAAGTAGCACAAAAAGGATTATGGTGAAAAAGGAAATATGTTTAGATAAAAACTGGAAAGAATCATTATGAGAAACTACATTCTGAGGTGTGCATTCTTCTGATACAGTTAAATGCCTCTTTTGAAGGAACAGTTCAGAAACACTGTTTTTATGGAATCTGTGAAGGGATATTTGGTAGCACCTCGAGGCCTATGATTGAAAAGGAAATATCTTCAGAGAAGAAGTAGACAGAAGCTATCTGAGAAACTGCTTTGTGATGTATAGATTCATCTCAGAGTTAAACTTTTCCTTTGATTGTGCTGTTGGAAACACTGCTTTTGTAGAATATGCAAAAGGATATTTCAGAGCACATTGAAGCCTATGGTGAAAAACGAAATATATCTGAATAAAAACTAGAAAGAAGATTTTTAAGAAGTTGCTTTGTAATATGTTCATTCTCCTCACAATGTTAAACGTTTCTTTTGATAAAGCAGTTGGAAACACTGTTTGTGTAGAATCTGCGATGGGATATTTGGGAGTTCATTGAAGCCTATGGTGAAAAAGGAAACATCTTCAGATAAAAATCAGTAAGAAGCTTTTTGAGAAACTGCTTTGTGATGTGTGCATTCATCTAACAGAATTAAACCTTCCGTTTCATTGATCTGTTTGTAAACACAGTTTCTGTAGAATCTGAGAAGGGATATTTTGGAGTGTATGAGGTCTATGGTGAAAAAGGCAATAACTTATGATAAAAACTAGAAAGAAGCTTTCTGAGAAACTGCTTTGTGGTTTGCATTCTTCTCACCGAGTTAAACATTTCTTTGATTGAGCAGTTTGGAAACACTCTTTTTGTAGAATCTGTAAAGGGATATTTGGGAGCACATTGATGCCTATGGTGAAAAAGGAAATATAATTAGATAAAAACTAGAAAGATGCTTTTTGAGAAACTGCTTTGTGAAGGATGTACTCATCTCACAGAGTTAAGCTTTTCTTTGGACTGAGCCGTTTGGAAACACTGTTTTTATGTAATCTGTGAAGTGATGTTTTGTAGTCCAAAGATACTATGTTGAGCAAGGAAATATCTTTAGATAAAAACTGGAAAGAAGGGTTATGAGAAACTGCATTCTGATGTGTGCATTCATCTCATAGAGTTAAGTCCTTCTTTTGATGGAAAAGTTTGGAAACACTGTTTTTGTAGGATCTGCAAATGGATATTTTGGAGGGACTTGAGGCCTATGGAGGAAAAGGAAACATCTTCAGATAACTAGACAGAAGATTTCTTAGAAACTGCTTTGTGATGTGTGCATTAATCTCATAGAGTTAAACCTTTCTTTTGATTGACGAATTTGGAAACACTGTTTTTTTAGAATCCTCATAAGGATATTTGGGAGTGCACTAGGCCTATGGTGAAAAAGGAAATAACTTCAGATAAAAACTTGAAACAAGCTTTCTCTGAAACTGTTTAGTTATGTGTGCATTTTTCTCACAGAATTAAACATTTCTTTTGATAGAACAGTTTGGAAATACTGTTTTTGTAGAATCTGCAAAGGGATATTGGGAGCACATTGATACCTGTGGTGAAAAAGAAATATCTTCGGTTATAAAGTAGAATGAAGCTTTTGAGAAACTGCTATGTGATGTGAGCTTTCATCTCATAGAGGTAAACCTTTCTTTTGACTGAGAAGTTTGGAAACACTGTTTTTGCAATAGCTGGGAAACAACATTATGTACAGCAATAAAGCCTATGGCTAAAGAGGAAATATCTTTACAGTAAAATTGGAAGGAAGTGTTATGAGAAACTGCTTTCTGATGTGTGCATTCATCTCACAGAGTTAAGTCTTCTTTTGATGGAACAGTTTGGAAACAACTTTTTGTAGATTCTGTGAAGGGATATTTGGGAGTGCATTGGGGCCTAGGGTAGAAAAGGAAATATCTTCAGATAAAAACTGGAAAGAAGCTTTCTGAGAAATTGCTTTGTGTTGTGTGCATTCATTACACAGAGTTAAACCTTTCTTTTGATTCATCAGTTTGCAAACATTATTTTTGTAGAACCTGTGAAGGGATATTTTGGAGTGCATGAGGCTTATGCTGAAAAAGGATATAACTTCAGATAAAACCTAGAAACAAGCTTTCTGAGAAAAAGCTTTGTGATATGTGCATTCTTCTCACAGAGTTAAATAATCATTTTGATTGAGAAGTTTGGAAACTGTTTTTGTAGAATCTGCCAAGGGATATTTTAGAGCACACTGATGCCAATGGTGAAAAAGGAAATATCTTCAGATAAAAATGGGAAAGAAGCGTTATGAGAAATTGCTTTCGGATGTTTGTGTTCATCTCATAGAGTTAAGTCTTTCTTTTGATGGAGCTGTGTGAAAACACTATTTTTGTAGAATCTGTGAAAGGACATTTCTGAGCACTTTCAGACCTATGGTGAAAAAAGAAATAACTTCAGAGAAGAACTAGACAAACTTTCTGAGAAACTGCTTTGTGATGTGTGGATTCATCACAGAGTAAAACCTTTCTTTTGATTGACCAGTTTGGAAACACTGTTTTTATAGAATCTGTGAAGGGAAATATGAGAGTGCATTGAAGCCTATGGTGGAAAAAGAAATACTTTCGTATAAAAACTAGAAAGAAGACATTTGAGAATCTGCTTTGTAATGTGTACATTCATCTCAAAAAGTTAAATCTTGCTTTTGTTTGATCAGTTTGGAAACACGGTTTTTGTAGAATCTGTGAAGGGATATTTGGGAGCACACGAGGTCTATCATAAAAAAGAAAAAACTTCAGATAAAAATAAGAAAGAAGCTGTTTGAGAAACTGCTTTTTGAAGTGTGCATTCAGCTCACAGAGTTAAACTTTTCTTTTTTGATCAGTTTGGAAACACCGTTTTTGTACAATCTGTGAAGAGATATTTGGATGCACATGAGGCCTCTTGTGAAAAAGGAAATAACTTCAGTTAAAAACTAGAGAGAAACTTTTTTCATTTATTTATTTATTATTATTATACTTTAGGTTTTAGGGTACATGTGCACAATGTGCAGGTTAGTTACGTATGTATACATGTGCCATGCTGGTGCACTGCACCCACTAACTCGTCATCTAGCATTAGGTATAGCTCACAATTCTCTCCCTCCACCCTCCCCCTACCCCACAATCTTTTGAGAAACTTCTGTGTGATGTGTGCATTCAGCACACAGAGTTAAACCTTTCTTTTGACTCAGCAGTTTAGAAACACTGTTTTTCAAAATCTGTGAAGCGATATTTTGTAGCACAAAAAAGCCGATGGTGAAAAAGGAAATATCTTCAGAGGAAAACTGGAAAGAAGTGGTATGAGAAACTGCTTTCTGATGTGTCTGTTCATGTCCCACAGTTAAGTCCTTCTTTTGGTGGAACAGTTTGGAAACATGGTTTTTGTTGATTCTGCTAAGAGATATTTGGGAGTGCTTTGAGGCCCGTGGTAGAAAAGGAAATAACTTCAGAGAAGAACTAGACAGAAGCTTCCTGAGAAACTGTTTTGTGATAAGTGCATTCATCTCACAGAGCTAAATCTTTCTTTCCTTTGATTGAGCAGTTTGGAAACACTGTTTTTGTGGCATATGTGAAGGGATATTTGGGAATGCATTGAAGTCTACAGAGGAAAAGGAAATATCTTCTGATAAAAACTGGAAAGATTTTTGAGCAATTGCTTTGTCATGTGTGCATTCACCTCACAGAGTTAAACCTTACTTTTGATTGATCAGTTTGCAAACACTGTTTTATGTCGAATCTGTGAAGGGATATTTGGGAGCACATGAGATCTGTTGTGAAAAAGGAAATAACTACAGATAAAAACTAGAAAGAAGGTTTCTGAGAAACCACTTTGTTATGTGTGCATTCTTCTCAGATAATTAAAATTATTTTTGATTGAGCAGTTTAGAAACACCGGTTTTATATAATCTGTGAGGTGCTATTAAGTAGTGCAAAAGGCCTATGGTGAACAAGGAAATATCCTCAGAAAAAAATGGAAAGAGTCATTATGACAAACTGCTTTCTGATGTGTGCATTCATCTCACAAATGTAAATCCCCCTTTTGGTGGAACGGTTCTGAGACACGATTTTTATAGAATCTGTGAAGGTATATTTGGGAGTGCTTTGGGGCCTATGGTGTAAAAGGAAATATCTTCAGAGAAAAACTAGACAGAATCTATCTGAGAAACTGCTTCATGATGTGTACATTCATCTCACAGAGTTAAACCTTTCTTTTCATTAAGCAGTTTGGAAACACTATTTTTGTAGTATCATCAAAGGTATACTTCAGAGCACACTGAGACCTGTGGTGAAAAAGGAAATATATTCAGGTAAAAACTAGAAAGATACTTTTTGAGAAACTGCTTTGTGATGTGGGTGTTCAACTCACAGAGTTAAACCTGTTTCTGATTGAGCAGTTTGGAAACACTGTTTTTGTAGAATCTGCAAAGGGATATTTGGGAGTGCATTTAAGCCTATGGTGACAAAGGAAACATCTTCAGATATAAACCAGAAAGATATTTTTTGAGAAACTGCTTTGTGATGTGTGCATTCATCTCACAGAGTTAAACCTTTCTTTTGATTGACCAGTTTGGAAACACTTGTTTTATAGAATCCGCAAATAGATATTTTGGTGCACACGAGGCCTATAGTGAAAAAGGAAGTAACTTCAGATTAAAACTGGACAGAAGCATTCTGAGAAATGGCTTTGTGATGTGTGCATTCTTCTCAGAGAGTTAAAGGTTTCTTTTGATTGAGTAGTTTGGAAACACTCTTTGTAGAATCTGCGAAGGGATATTTCAGAGCACATTGAAGCCTATGATGATAAAGAAAATATCTTCAGATAAAAACTCGGAAGAAACTTTTTGAGAAACTTGTTTGTGATGTATGCATTCATCTCACAGAGTTAAACTTTTCTTTTGACTGGGAAGTTTGGAAACACTGTTTTTCTATAATTTGTTGAGTGATGTTCTGTAGTGCAAAAAATCCTATGGTGGTAAAGGATGTTTCATCAGATAAAAACTGGAAAGAAGTCTTATGAGAAACTGCTTTCTGATGTGTGTGTTCATCTCACTGAGTTAAATACTTCATTTGTTGAAAGTGTTCAGAAACACAGTTTTTATAGAATCTGCAAAGGGATATTTGGGAGAGCATTGAGAACTATGGTAGAAAAGGAAATATCTTCAGATTAGAACTAGACAGAATTGTCTCAGTAACTGCTTTGTGAACTGTGCATTCATCTCACAGCATTAAAACTTTCATTGGATTGAGCAGTTTTTAAACACTGTTTTTGTAGATCTGCAAAGGTATATTTGGGAGTGCACCAAGGCCTATGTTGAAAAAGGAAATATCTTCGGATAAAAACTGGAAAGAATATTTTTGAGAAACTAATTTGTGATGTGTGCATTCAACTCATAGAGTTAATCCTGTTTTTTGGTTGAGTGGTTTGGAAACACTGTATGTGTAGAATCTGTGATGTGATATTTGGAAGCGCATTGAAGCCTATGGCAAAAAGGAATTATCTTTGGATAAAAACCAGAAAGAAGCTTTTGGAAACTGCTTTGTGATGTGGGCATTCATCTCACAGAGTTAAACCTTTCTTTGACTGAGCAGTTGGGATATAGTCTTTTGGCAAAATCTGTGAAGTGATATTTGGTAGCACAAAAAAGCCTGTGGTGAACAAGGAAATATATTCAGATAAAAACTGGAAAGAAGGGTTATTTGAAACTTCTTTCTGATGGGTACATTCATCTCACAGAGTTAAGCCCTTCTTTTGATGGAACAGTTAGTAAAGATTGTTTTTATACAATCTGTGAAGGGCTATTTGCAAGTTCATTGAGGCTCATGGTGGAAAAGGTAACATCTTCAGAGAAGAAATTGGCAGAAGTTTTCTGAGAAACTGCTTTGTGATGCGTCCATTCATCACAGAGAGTTTAACTTTTCTTTTGATTGAGGAGTTTGGAAACCTGCCTTTGTAGAATCTGGGAAGGGATATTTGATAGTGCCTGAGACCTATGGTGAAAATGGAAATAACTTCAGATAAAAACTAGAAAGATGCTTTCTGAGAAACAGCTTTGGATATGTGCATTCTTCTCACAGAGTCAAACGTTTCTATTTATAGGGCAGTTTGGAAACACTGTTTTTATAGAATCTGCAAAGAGATATTGGGGAGCGCACTGATGCCTATGTTGAAAAAAGAAATGTCTTCAAAGAAGAAACGTTAAGAAACTTTTTGAGAAACTTCTTTGTGAAGTATGCATTCATCTACCAGAGTTAACATTTTCTTTTGATGGAGCATTTTGGAAACACTGTTTATATATAATCTGTGAAGCAATGTTAGGTAGCGCAAAAATGGCTATGGTGAACAAGGAAATATCTTCAGATAAAAACTGGAATTTAGCATTATGAGAAACAGCTTTCTGATGTGTGCTTTAATCTCCTTGAGTTAAATCCTTCTCTTGATGTAAGAGTGTGGAAACACTGTTCATATAGAATCTGGATAGAGATATTTTGGAGTGCATTGAGGCCTCTGATGGAAAAGGAAATATCTTCGCAGAAGACCTAAGGAGAAACTATATGAGAAACTGCTTTATGATGTGTGCATTCATCTCACAGAATAAAAACTTTCTTCTGATTAAGCAGTTTGGAAACACTGTTTTTGTAGAATCTGCAAAGTTATATTTGGGAGTACCAAGATGCCTGTGGTGAAAAAGGAAATAACTTGGCATAAAAACTACAAAGAAACATTTTGAGAAACTGCTTTGTGATGTGTGCATTCATGTCACAGAGTTAAACCTTTCTTTTGCTGGATCAGTTTGGAAACACTGTTATTGCAAAACCTGCAAAGTGATATTTGTTAGTGCAAAAAAAGCCTATGGTGAACAAGAAAATATCTTCATGTAAAAACTGGAAAGAAGTGTTATGAGAAACTGCTTTTTGATGTGTGCATTCATCTCACAGAGTTAAGTCATTCTTTTGATGGAACAGTTTGGAAACACTGTTTTTGTAGAATCTTCGAAAGGATACTTAGAAGCACATTGAGGCCTATGGTGGAAAAGATAATATCTTCAGAGTGGAAATTAACAGAAACTTTCTGAGAAACTGCTTTGTGATGTGTCCATTCATCACAGAGAGTTTAACCTTTCTTTTGATTGAGGAGTTTGGAAACACTGTTTTTGTAGAATCTGAGAAGGGATATTTGGTAGTGCATGAGACCTATGGTGAGAAAGGAAATAACTTCACATAAAAACTAGAAAGAATCTTTCTGAGAATCCACTTTGGACATGTGCATTCTTCTCACAGAGCCAAATGTTTCTATTTATAGAGCAGTTTGTAAACACTGTTTTTGTAGAATCTGCAAAGGGATATCTGGGAGTGCACTGATGACTATGTTGAAAAAGGAAAGGTTAAGAAACATTTTAAGAAACTGCTTTGTGAAGTACACATTCATTTCCAAGAATTAAAATTTACTTTTGATAGAGCAGTTTGGAAACACTGTTTCTATATAATATATGAAGCAATGTTAGGTAGCTCAAAAAGGGCTATGTTGAATAAAGAAATATATTCAGATAATAACTGGAATTTGGCATTATGAGAAACAGCTTTCTGATGTGTACTTTAATCTCCTTGAGTTAAATCCTTCTCTTGATGGAGCAGTGTGGAAACACTGTTTTTATGGAATCTGCATAGGGACATTTTGGAGCGCATTGAGGCCTTTGGTGGAAAAGGAAATATCTTTGGAGAAGAACTATACATAAACTATATGAGATACTTCTCTGTGATGTGTGCATTCAACTCACAGAGTAAAACGTTACTTTTGATTGAGCAGTTTGGAAACACTGTTTCTGTAGAATCTGCAAAGTTATATTTGGGAGAAGTCTGAGTCCTATAGTGAAAAAGGAAATAACTTTACATAAAAACTAGAAAGAAGTTTTTGAGAAATGGCTTTGTGATGTGTACATTCATCACACAGATTTAAACCTTTCTTTTGATGGATCAGTATGGAAACACTGTTATTGCAAAATCTGCGAAACAATATTAGTTAGCCCAAAAAAGCCTATGGTGAACAAGGAAATATCTTCACATAAAAACTGGAAAGATGTGTTATGAGTAACTTCTTTTTGATGTGTGCATTCATCTCACAGAGTTAAGTCATTCTTCTGGTGGAGCAGTTTGGAAACACTGTTTTTGTAAAGCCTTCAAAGGGATAATTAGGAGCACATTGAGGCCTATGGTGGAAAAGGTAATATATTCAGAGAAGAACTAGACAGAAGTGTTCTGAGAAACTGCTTTGTGATGTGTGCGTTCATCTCACAGATTTAAACTTTTCTTTTGATTCAGCAGTTTGGAAACACTGTTTCTGTTCAATCTGCAAAGGTATATTTTGGAGCCCACTGAGGCCTATGGTGATAAATTAAATAACTTCGGATAAAAGCTAGAAAGAAGATTTTTGAGAAACTGCTTTGTGATGGGTGCATTCATCTCACAGCATTAAGCCATTGTTTTGATTGAGCAGTTTGGGAACACTGTTTTTGAAGAATCTGCAGTGGGATATTTGGGAACATATAGAAGCATATGATGATAAAGGAAATGTCTTTGGATAAAAACTAGAAAGAAGGTTTTTGAGAAACTGCTTTGTGATGTGTATATTCATCTCACAAAGTTAAAACTTTATTTTGAGTGGTCAGTTTGGAAACATTGTTTCTATAGAATCTGTGAATGGATATTTGGGAACACACAAAGCCTATGGTGAAAAAGAAATAACTTCAGGTAAAAACTAGAAAAAAGCTTTCTGAGGAACTGCTTTGTGAAGTGTCCATTCTTCTCACAGAGTTAAAAGTTTCTTTTGATTGAACAGTTTGGAAACACTGTTTTTGTAGAATCTGCCCAGGGATATTTGGGAATGTGTTGAATCCTACTGTGAAAAATGAAAGATATTCAGATAAAAACAAGAAAGAAGATTTTGATAAAATGCTTTCTGATGTTGCATTTATCTCAAAGAATTAAAACTTTCTTTTGATTGATCAGTTTGGAAATGCTGTTTTTGTAGAATCTGCAAAGGGATATTTGGGAGTGCATTTAGGCCTATGGTGAAAAAGGAAATAACTACAGATAAAAACTAGAAAGAAGCTTTCTGAGAAACTGCTTTGTAATGTTGCATTCTTCTCACAGAGTTAAACTTTTCTTTTGATAGAGCATCTTGGAAACACTGTTTTTGTCGAATCTGAAAAGCAGTATTTGGGATAACACTGATGCCTATGGTTAAAAAGGAAATATCTTCAGATAAAAACTAGACAGAAGTTTTTGAGAAACTGCTTTGTGATGTGTCCTTTCAACTCACAAAGTTAAAGTTTTCTTTTGAATGAGTAGTTTGTAAACACTGTTTTTGTATAATCTGAGAAGCTAAGTTAGGTAGCACAAGAAAGCCTGTGGTGAACAAGGAAATAACTTCAGATAAAAACTGGAAAAAAGCATTATGAGAAGCTTCTTCCTGATGTGTGCTTTGATCTCATGGAGTTAAAGCCTCCTTTTGATGGAACAGTTCACAAACAGAGATTTATAGAATTTGCAAAGGGATATTTTAGAGCAAATATAGGCCTACTGTGGAAAAGGAAATATCTACAGAGAAGAAAGAGACAGAAGTTTCTGAGAAACTGGTTTGTGGTGTGTGCATTCACCTCACAGAAATCAACTTTTCCTTTGGTTGAGCAGTTTGGAAACACTGGTTTTGTAGTATCTGCAAAAGGATATATGGGAAAGCTTTGAAGCCTATGGTGAAAAATGAAATATCTTCAGATAAAAACTAGAAAGAAGCTTTTAGAGAAACTCCCTTGTGTTGTGTGTTTTATGTTTTTTGATATAGCACTTTGGAAATACTGTTATTGCAGAATCTACAATGGGATATTTGGGAGCACATTGAAGCCTATGGTGATAAAGGAAATATCTTTGGATAAAAACTAGAAATAAGCTATTTGAGAAACTTCTGTGCATTCAACTCACAGAGTTATATCCTTCTTTTTACTGAGCAATTTGGAATCACAGTTTTTGTAGAATCTGCAAAGGGATATTTGGGAGCGCATGAGGCCTATGATGAAAAAGGAAATAACTTCAGATAAAAACTAGAAAGTACCTTTCTGAGAAACTGCTTTGTGATGTGTGCCTTCCTCTCAAAGAGTTAAATGTTTCTTTTGATTGAGGAGTTTGGAAACACTATTTTTTATTATCTGAAAATGGATATTTGGGAGCCCAGTTGTTCCTATGGTGAAAAAGGAAATATCTTCAGACAAATTCTAGAAAGAAACTCTTTGAGAAACTGCTTTGTCAAGTATGAATTTATTTCACAGCATTAAAGTTTTCCTTTGACTGAGAAGTTTGGAAACACTGTTTTTGCATAATCTGTGAAGTGATGCTACATAGTGCCAAAAGGCCTATGTTGAACAAGGAAATAATTTCAGATAAACACTAGAAAGAAGCTTTCCAAGAAACTGCTTTCTAATGAGTGCATTCATCTGACAGAATTAAAACTTTATTTTTGTTGAGCAGTTTGGGAACACTCTTATAGTAGAATCTACGAAGGTATATTTGGGAGAGCACTGAGGTCCATGGTGTAAAAGGAAATAACTTCGGATAAAAACTACAAAGAATCTTTCTGAGAAACCACTTTGTGAAGTCCATATTAGTCTAACAGATTTAAATATTTCTTTTGACTGAGCAGTTTGGAAACACTGTTTTTGTAGATTCTGCAATGGGATATTTGAAAGTGGAGTTAAGCCTATGGTGAAAAAGGAAATATATTAGCATAAAAACTAGAAAACAATTTTTTCATAAACTGCTCTTGATGTGTCCATTCATCAGACAGAATTAAACTTTTCTTTTGGCTGAGCAGTTTGGAAACACTGTTCTTGTATAATCTGTGAAGGGTTATATGAGAGAGCAAAAAAGCCTATGGTGAAAAAGGAAATATCTTCAGACAAAAACTGGAAAGAAGCATTATGAGAAACTGCTTTCTGATGTGTGCATTCATCTCACAGAGTTAAGTACTTCTTTTGATGGAACAGTTTGGGAACACTGTAGAATCTGCAAAGGGATATTTGGAGTACATTGAGTTCTATTGTGGAAAACGATATATCTTCAGAGAAGAAGTACACAGAAGTATTTTTGGAAAACTGCTTTGTGACATGTCCATTCATCATACAGAGTTGAACCTTGCTTTGATGGATCAGGTTAGAAATACTGTTTTTGTAGAATCTGCAAAGGAATATTTGGGAACACATTGATGCCTATGGTGAAAAAGGAAATATCTTCAGATAAAAACTAGAAAGTAGCTTTTTGATTAACTGCTTTCTGATGTATGCATTCTTCTCACTGACTCAAGCTTTTCTTTTGACTAAGCACTTTGGAAACACTGTTTTTGTATACTTGGTGAAGCGATGTCAGATAGCGGAAAAGCCTATGAGCCAGGAAATAACTTCATATAAAAACTAGGAAGAAGGGTTATTAGAAACTGCTTTCTGAAGTTTGCATTCACCTCATAGAGTTACATCCCTTTTTCAATGAATAGTTGGAAAAACTGTTTTTGTAGAATCTTGGAACGGATATTTGGGAGCACTTTGAGGCCTATTGTGGAAAAGGAAATATCTCCAGAGAAGAAATAGATGCTAGCTTTCTGAGAAACTGCTTTTTGAGGTGTGCATTTAGTTCACAGAGTTAAGTATTTCTTTGGATTGAGCAGTTTGGAAACATTGTTTTTGTTGAATCTGCAAAGGTATATTTTGGAACCCACTGAGGCCTAGGTGAAAAAGGAATTATCTTTGGATAAAAAATAGAAAGAATGTTTTTGAGAAGCTGCTTTGTGATGTCTACTTTCAACTCAATGTGTTAAATCTGTTTTTTGATTTAACTGTTTGGAAACAGTGTTTTTCTAGAATCTGTGACAAGATTTTTGGGAGCACATTGAAGCCTATGGTGATAAAGGAAATATCTTCAGATCAAAACTAGAAAGAAGCTTTTTTAGAAACTTCTTTGTGATGTTTGCATTCATCTCACAGACTTAAAACTTTCTTTTGACTGAGCAGTTTGGAAACCCTTTTTTTTGCAAATCTGTGAAGCGATCTTATGTACCACCAAAAACCCTATGGTGAAAAAGGAAATATCTTCAGATAAAAACTGAAAGAAGCCTTATGAGAAACTGGGCTCTGATATGTGCATTCATCTCACAGAGTTAAGTCTAGCTTTTCATGGAACAGTTTGTAAACACTGTTTTTCCAGAATCTGTGAAGGGATATTTGGGAATGCATTGTTGCCTATGGTGGAAAAGGAATGATCTTCAGAGAAGAACAAGACAGAAGCTTTCTGAGAAACTGATTTGTGATGTGTGCATTCATCCCAAGGAGTTAAACCTTTCTTTTGATTGAGCAGTTGGGAAACACAGTTTTATAGTGTCTGCAAAGGGATATTTGTGAGCTCATTGAGGCCTATGGTGGAAAATGAAATATCTTCAGAGAAGAACAAGATAGAATCTTTCTGAGGAACTGCTTTTTGATGTCTGCATTCATCACACAGAGTTAAACCATTCTATCGATTGATCAGTTTGGAAACACTACTTTTGTGGAATCTTCAAATGGATATTTGGGAGCACTTAGAAGCCTATGGTGAAAAAGGAAATATCTTCTGACAAAAACTATAAGGACGACTTTTGAGAATCTGCTTTGTGATGTGTGCATTCATCTCACAGAGTTAAATCTTTGTTCTGATTGATCATATTGCAAACACCTTCTTTGTAGAATATGTGATGGGATATTTGAGAGCCCAAGAGTTCTTTGGTGTAAATGGAATTAACTTCAGATAAAAATAGAAAGAAGCTTTTTGAGAAACTGATTTGTGATGTGTGCATTCAACTCAAAGAGTTAAAATTGTCTTTTGATGGTGCAGTTTGGAAACACTGTTGTTGTAGAATCCACAAATGAATATTTAGGAGTGCATTGAAGTCAATGGTGAAAAAGGAAATATCTTCGGATAAAAACTAGAAAGAAGCCTTTTGAGAGTCTACTATGTGATGTGTGCATTCATCTCACAGGGTTTAACCCTTCTCTTGATAGATCAGTTTTGAAACATTTTTTTTTTGTAGAATATGTGAAGGAATATTTGGGAGCCCATGAGGTCTTTGGTGAAAAAGGAAATTTCTTCAGAGAAATACTAAAAACAATCTTTCTTAGAAACTGCTTTGTGATGTGTGCAATCTTCTCACAGTGTTAAAAGTCTGTTTGGATTGAGCAGTTTACAAACACTCTTTTTGTGTAATCTGCAAAGGCATATTTTGGAATGCACTGATGTCTATAGTGAAAAAGGAAATATCTTTGGATAAAAACTAGAAAGAAGCTCTTTGAGAAAACGCTTTGTGATATATGCATTCATCTCACAGAGTTAAACATTTCTTTTGACTCAGCAGTTTGGAAACCCTGTTTTTGTATAATCTATGAAGCCATGTTAGGTAGCGCAAAAAGGCCTATGGTGAACAAGGAAATATCTTGAGACAAAACCTGGGAAGAAACATTATGAGAAACTCCTTTCTGATATGGGCATTCATCTCACAGCATTCAGTCCTTCTTTTGATGAAACAGTTTGGAAACAATGTTTTTATATAATCTGTGAAGGGATATTTGGGAGCGCATTGAGACCTTTGGTGGAAAAAGAATGCTCTTCAGAGAAGAGCTAGACAGAAGAATTTTAGAAATTGCTTTGTAATGTGTGCATTCAAGTGAGAGAGATAAACCTGTTTTTTGATTGGTCAGTTTGGAAACACTGTTTTTGTAGAATCTGTGATGGGATATTTGGGAGCTCATTGAAGTCTATCGTGATAAAGAAAATATCTTTTGATAAAAACTAGAAAGAAATTTTTAGAAACTGCTTTGAGATGTGGGCATTCATCTCACAAAGGTAAAGCTTTCTTTTGAAGGAGCAGTTTGGGAACACTGTATTTGCAAAATCTGTGAAGTGACATTATGAAGCGCAAAAAGCCCATGCTGAAAAAGGTAATATCTTAAGATAAAACAGGAAAGAAGGGTTTTCAGAAACTGCTTTCTGATGTGTGCCTTCATCTCACAGATTTAAGTCGTTTTTTGATGGGACAGTTCAGAAACATTGTTTTTGCATTATCTGCAAAGGGATATTTGGAAGTGCATTGAGGTCTATGGTGGAAAAGGAAATATCTTCAGAGAAAAACTGGACAGAAGTTTTCTAAGAAACTGTTTTGGTTTTCTTCTAGGGTTTTTATGGTTTTAGGTCAATGTGTAAGTCTTTAATCCATCTTGGATTAATTTTTGTATAAGGTGTAAGGAAGGGATCCAGTTTCAGCTTTCTACATATGGCTAGCCAGTTTTCCCACCACCATTTATTAAACAGGGAATCCTCTCCCCATTGCTTGTTTTTGTCGGGTTTGTCAAAGATCAGATGGTTGTAGATATGCAGCATTATTTCTGAGGGCTCTGTTCTGTTCCACTGATCTATATCTCTGTTTTGGTACCAGTACGATGCTGTTTTGGTTACTGTAGCCTTGAAGTATAGTTTGAAGTCAGGTAGCATGAAGTCTCCAGCTTTGTTCTTTTAGCTTAGGTTTGACTTGTCAATGCAGGCAGATTTTTGGTGCCATATGAACTTTAAAGTAGTTTTTCCCAATTCTGTGAAGAAAGCCATTGGTAGCTTGATGGGGATGGCATTGAATCTATAAATTACCTTGGGCAGTATGGCCATTTTCACGATATTGATTCTTCCTATCCATTAGCATGGAATGTTCTTCCATTTGCTTGTATCCCCTTTTATTTCATTAAGCAGTGGTTTGTAGTTCTCCTTGAAGAGGTCCTTCACATCCCTTGTAAGTTGGATTCCTAGGTATTTTATTATTTTGAAGCAATTGTGAATGGGAGTTCACTCATGATTTGGCTCTCTGTTTGTTTGTTATTGGTGTATAAGAATGCTTGTGACTTTTGTACATTGATTTTGTATCCTAAGATTTTGCTGAAGTTGCTTATCAGCTTAAGAAGATTTTGGGCTGAGAAAATGGGTTTTTCTAGATATACAATCACGTCGTCTGCAAAGAGGGACAATCTGACTTCCTCTTTTCCTAATTGAATACCTTTTATTTCGTTCTCCTGCAAGGACATCATGTCTGAAACACCAAAGGCAATGAGAACAAAAGCCAAAATTGACAAATGGGATCTAATTAAACAACTAAAGAGCTTCTGCACAGCAAAAGAAACTACCATCAGAGTGAACAGGCAACCTACAAAATGGGAGAAAATTTTCGCAACCTACTTATCTGACAAAAGGCTAATATGCAGAATCTACATTGAACTCAAGCAAATTTACAAGAAAAAAGAAACAATACCGTCAAAAAGTGGGCAAAGGATATGAACAGACATTTCTCTAAAGAAGACATTTATGCATCCAAAAAACACATGAAAAAATGCTCATCAACACTGGCCATCAGAAAAATGCTAATCAAAACCACAATGAGATACCATCTCACACCAGTTAGAATGGCGATCTTTAAAAAGTCAGGAAACAACAGGTGTTGGAGAGGAGGTGGAGATGTTTACACTGCTGGTGGGACTGCAAACTAGTTCAACCATTGTGGAAGTCAGTGTGGCGATTCCTCAGGGGTCTACAGCTAGAAATACCATTTGACCCAACCATCCCATTACTGGGTATACACCCAAAGGGTTATAAATCATGCTGCTATAAAGACACTTGCACGCGTATGTTTATTGCGGCACTATTCATAATAGCAAAGACTTGGAACCAACCCAAATTTCCAACAACGATAGACTGGATTAAGAAAATGTGGCACATATACACCATGGAACACTATGCAGCCATAAAAAATGATAAGTTCACGTCCTTTGTAGGGACATGGATGAAGCTGGGAACTATCATTCTCAGCAAACTATCACAAGGACAAAAAACCATACACTGCATATTCTCACTCATAAGTGGGAATTGAATAAAGAGATCACTTGGACACATTAAGAAGAACATCACACACTGGGGCCTGTTGTGGATTGGGTGGAGGGGGAAGGGATAGCATTAGGAGATATACCTAATGCTAAATGATGAGTTAACGTGTGCAGCACACCAACATGGCACATGTATACATATGTAACAAACCTGCACATTGTGCACATGTACCCTAAAACTTAAAGAATAATAATAGTAAAAGAAACTGCTTTGGGATATGTGTATTCCTCTCCCAGAGTTAAACCTTTCTTTTCATTGAGCAGTTTGGAAACATGGTTTTTTAGAATCTGCAAAGGGATATTTGGGAGTGCATGGAAGCCTGTGGTGAAAAAGGAAATATCTTCGGATAAAAAGTAGAAAGAGGGTATATGAGAAACTGCTTTGTGATTTGTGCATTCATCTCATAGTGTTAAGCCTTTCTTTTGATTAATCAGTTAGGAAGCACTCTTTCTGTAGAATCTGCCAAGGAATATTTGTGAGCACAAGAGGCCTATGGTGAGAAAAGTAATAACTTCAGATTAAAATTAGAAAGAAGCTTCCTGAAAACCTAATTTGTGATGTGTGTATACATTTCACAGTATTAAATCTTTCCTTTGAGGGGGCCACTTGAAACCACCCTTTTGGCAGAATCAGCCAAGGGTTATTTCGGATCACATTGAGGCCGATGGTGAAAACGAAATATCTCCAGATAAAAACTAGAAAGAAGCTTTCTGAGAGTCTACTTTGAGATGCTTGCATTCGTCTGAGACAGTTAAACCTTTCTTTTGATTGAGTAGTTTGGAAAAACTGTTTTGCTAAAATCTGACAAGGGATATTTGGGAGTGCACTGATGCCTACAGTGAAAAAGGAAATAACTTCAGATAAAAACTACAAGGAAGATTTCTGAGAAACTGCTTTATGATGTGCACATTCTTCTCACAGATTTAAACATTTCTTTTGATTAAGCAGTTTGGGAACACTGTTTTGGTAGAATCTGCAGTGGGATAATTGAAAGCGCATTTAGGTTGATGGTGAAACAGGAAATATCTTTTTATAAAAACTAGAAAGAAACTTTTTGAGAAACTGCTTTGTGATGTGTGCATTCATCTCACAGACTTAAACTTTTCTTTGACTGAGAACTTTGGAAACACTATTTCTGTATAATCTGTGAAGTAACATTAGATAGTGCAAAAAAGCCTATGATGTAAAAGGAAATAACTTCAGATAAAAAATGGAAAGAAGCATTGTGAGAAACTGATTGCTGACATGTGCTTTCATCTTACAGAGTTAAGTCTTTCTTTTGATGGAAGAGTTTGGAAACAGTGGTTCTGTAGAATCTGTGAAGGGATATTTATTTGGGAATGTATTGAGGCCTAAGTTGGAAAAGAAAATACATTCAGATAAGAACTAGACAGAAGCTTTATGAGAAACTGCTTTGTGATGTGTGTATTCATCTCACAGAGTTAAACATTTCTTTTGATTGAGCAGTTTGAAACACTGTTTTTTGTAGAGTCTGCGAACGGATATTTGGGAGTGCACGAGGCCAATGGTGAAAAAAATTAACTTCGATATAAACTAGAAAGAAGCATTCTGAGAAATCGCTTTCTGATGTGTGCATTCTTCTCAAAGAGTTAAACGTTTCTTTTGATTGAGGTGTTTGGAAACACTGTTTTCGTAGTATCTGCAAAGGTACATTTAATTAAGGCCTACAGTGGAAAGCAAATATCTTCAGATAAAAACAAGAAAGAAGCCTTTTCAGAAACTGCTTTGTTATCTGTGCTTTCACCTCACAGAGTTAAACTTGCTTTTTATTGATCAGTTTGCAAACAGTGTTTATGTGGAATCTGCAATTGTGTACTTGGGAGCGCATTGAAGCCTATGGTGAAAAAGGAAACATCTTTGGATAAAAACTGGAAAGAAGCATTTTGAGAAACTGCTTTGTGAAGTATGCATTCAACTTACAGAGTTAAACCTTTCTTTTGATAGAAGAGTTTGGAAATATTGATTTTGAATGATGTGCAAAGTGATATTTAGTAGTGCAAAGAGGCCTGTGTTGAAAAAGTAAATATCCTCAGACAAAAACTGGAAAGAAGATTTCTGAGACTGATTTGTGATGTGTGCTTTCATTTCACAGTGTTAAATTTTTTCTTTGATGGAGCCATTTGGAAACACCATTTTGGCAGGTTCTGTGACAGGTTATTTGGGAGCGCATTGAGGCATACATTGAAAAAAGAAATATCTCCAGATAAAAACTAGAAAGAACCTTACTGAGAAACTGCTTTGTGATGTGTGCATTCATCTCACAGAATTAAAGCTTTCTTTTGATTGAGCAGTTTGGAAACAGTGTTTTTGTAGAATCTGCAAAGAGATATTTTGGAGCACACTAAGGCCTATGGTGAAAAAGGATAAACTTTAGTGTAAAAACTAGAAAAAATATTTTTGAGGAACTGCTTTGTGAGGTTTGTATTCAACATACAGAGTTAAAGCTATTTTTTGATTGAGCACTTTGGAAACACTGTTTTTGTAGAATCTACAGCAGAATATTTGGGAGCACATTGAAGCCTATGGTGTTAAAGGAAATATTTATCTTCAGATAAAATCTAGAAAGAAGCTTTTTGAGAAACTGATGTGTGATGTGTGCATTCATGTCACTGACTTAAACATGGCTTTTGATTGAGCTGTTTGGAAACACTTTGTAATCTGCAAAGTGATGCTAGGTAGCACATAAAGGCCTATTCTGAAAAAGGAAATATCTTCAGATAAAAACTGTAAGGAAGATTTCTGAGACACTGATTAGTCTCAGTGCATTGATGTGTGCATTCATTTCACAGTGATAAATTTTTCCTTTGATGGAGCCGTTTGGAAACACCCTTTTGGCAGAATTTGCAAAGAGTTTTTGGGAGTGCATTGAGGCCTACAGTGAAAAAGGAAATATTTGAAGATAAAAATTAGAAAGGAGCTTTGTGAGAAACTGCTTTGTGATATGTGAATTTATCTCACAGAGTAAAACCTTTCTTTTCACTGAGCAGTTTGGAAACACTGTTTTTCCAAAATCTGGAAGAGATATTAGGTAACAAAAAAAGCTATGATGAAAAAACAAACATCTACAGATTAAACCTGGAAAGAAGCATTATGAGAAATGGCTTTCTGATGTGTGTGTTATTCTCATACAGTTAAGTCCCTCTTTTGATGGAATAGTTTGGAAAGAGTGTTTTTGTAGAATGGGTGAGTGGATATTTGGCAGTGGTCTCAGGCTAACGGTGGAAAAGGAAATGACTTCAGAGAACTAGACAGAAACTTTCTGAGAAAGTGCATTGTGATGTCTGTATTGACCTCACATATTTAAACTTTTCTTTTGTTTCAGCAGTTTGGAAATGCTGTTTTTGTAAAATCTTAAAGGCATATTTGGGAGCGAATTGGAGCCTATGGTGAAAAAGGAAATATCTTTGGATAAAAATTAGAAAGAATCTTTTTGAGAAACTGCTTTGTGATGTGTGCATTCTTCTCACAGAGGTAAAAGTTTCTTTTTATTGAGCAGTTTGGAAACATTGTTTTTGTAGAATGCAACAGGATATTTTCGAGTGCATTGGTGATTATGGTGAAAAATCAAATATCTTCAGATAAAAACTAGAAAGAAGCTTTTTGAGAAACTGCTTTGTGATGTGTGCATTCTTCTCACAGAGGTAAATATTTCTTTTGATTGAGCAGTTTGGAAACTGTTTTGGTAGAAAGTGTGAAGGGATATTTGGGACAACATTGAAGTCTATATTGAAAAAGAAAATATCTTCAGATAAAAACTAGAAAGAAACTTTTTGACAAACTGCTTTATGATATGTCCATTCATCTCACAGAGGTAAACTTTCATCTGATTGATCAGTTTGGTAACAATGTTTTTTTAGATTCTGCAATGGGATATTTGGGAGTGTTTGAGGCTTATGATGAAAAAGGAAATAACTTGAGATAAAAACTACAGATAATCTTTCTAAAAACAGCTTTGGGATGTGTGCATTCTTCACACAGAGTTAACCTTTTCTTTTGATTGAGCAGTTTGGAAACACTATTTTTGTAGAATCTGCAAAGGGATATTTGGGAGCCCACTGAGGCCTACTTTGAAAAGTAAATATCTTCAGATAAAAACTGGAAAGAAGCTTTTTGAGAAACTGCTATGTGATCTTTGCATTCATCTCACAGACTTAAATCTTTGTTTTGAGTGAACAGTTTGGAAACACTGTTTTTTTTCAAAATGTGCAAATGATATTAATTAGCCCAAAAAAGCCTGTAGTGAAAAAGTAAATATCTTCAGATAAAAACTGGAAAGAAGTGTTATGAGAAACCACTGTCTGATATGTGCATTCATCTCACAGAGTTAAGTCATTTTGATGGAAGAGCTTAGAAATACTTTTTTGTATAATGTATGAAAGGATACTTTGAAACACATTGAGTCTTAAGGTGGCAAAGGAAATATCTTCAGAGAAGAACTAGACAGAATCTTTAGGAGAAACTGATTTGTGATATGTGCATTCATCTCACAGAGTTAAACATTTCTTTTGATTGAGCAGTTTGGAAACACTATTTTTGTGGAATCTGCAAAGGGATGTTTGAGAATACATTGAAGCCTAAGGTGAAAAAAGATATATCTTCAGATAAAGAGAAGAAAGAAGCTTTGGAGAAACTGCTTTGTGATGTGTGCATTCATCTCACACAGTTAAAACTTTCTTTTGATTGATCAGTTTGGGAACACTCTTTTTGCAGAATATGTGAAAGGATATTTGGGAGCTCACAAGGACTATGGTGAAAAAGGAAATAACTTCAGATAAAAACTAGAAAGAAAGTTTCTGAGAAACTGCTTTGTGCTGTATGCATTCATGTCACAGAGATAAGTACTTCTTTTTATGAAACAGTTTGGAAATACTGTTTTTATAGAATCTGCAAAGGAATATTTCAGAGGGCATTATGCCTTGGTGGAAAAGGAAATATCTTCAGAGAAGAAGTAGACAGAAGCTTTCTGAGAACCTGCTTTGTGATGTGTGCATTCATTTCACAGAGTTAAAACCTACTTTTGATTGAGCAGTTTGGAAACACTGTTTTGGTAGAATACGTGAAGGCAAATTTGGGAGCACATTGATGCCTATGGTGAAAAAGCAAATATCTTCAGATAAAAACTAGAAATATTTTTGAGAAAATGCTTTCCAATGTCTGCATTCATCTCACAGGGTTAAACCTTTCTTTTGATTGATCAATTTGGAAACATTGTTTTTGTAGAATCTATGAAAGGATGTTTGGCAGCACACAAGTCCCATGGTGAAAAAGGAAATATCTTCGGATTAAAACTTTAAAGGAGCATTTTAGAAACTGCTTTGTGATGTGTGCATTCCACTCACAGAATTAAACCTTTTTTTTTGATTGAGCATTATGCAAACACTGTTTTTGTAGAATCTGTGACGGGACATTTGGGCACACATTTAACCCTTTGGTGATAAAGTTAATATCATCAGATGAAAACTAGAAAGAAGCTATTTGAGAAACTGCTTTATGATGGGTGCATTTATCTAACAGATTAAAACCTTTCTCTTCACTGAGCAGTTTGGAAACACTGTTTTTGCAAAATGTTTCGAGCCCATGTAAAGTAGCCCAAAATAGGTTATGGTGAAAAAGGAAACATCTTCAGATAAAAAGTGCAAAGAAGCATTATGAGAAACTGTTTTCAGATGTCTGCATTCATCTCACACAGCTAAGTCGTTCTTTTCATTGAACAGCTTGGAAACACTGTTTTTGTAGAATCTGCAAAGGGATATTTGGGAGCACACGAGATTTATGGTGAAAAAGGAAGTATCTTCAGATAAAAAATGGAAAGAAGCTTTCTGAGCATCTGCTTTGTGATCTGTGCATTCTTCTCACAGAGTTAAATCATTCTTTAGGCAGAACAGTTCAGAATCAGTGTTTTTATAAAATCCGTGAAGGGATATTTGTTAGCGCATTGAGGCCCATGGTGGAAAAGGGAATATCTCCAGGTAAAAACTTGAAAGAAGCTATTTGGGAAACTGTTTTGTGATGTGTGCATTCATCACACAGAAATAAACTTTTCTTTTGATTGATCAGATTGGAAGCACTGTTTTTGTAGAATCTGTGAAGGGAAGTTTGGGTGCACACAAGGCCTATGGTGAAAAATGAAATAACTTCCTATAAAAACTAGAAAGAACCTTTCTTTTTTTATTTTTATTTATTTTATTTTATTTTATTATTATTATACTTTAAGTTTTAGGGTACATGTGCACAATGTGCAGGTTAGTTACATATGTATACATGTGCCATGCTGGTGTGTTGCACCCATTAACTCGTCATTTAGCATTAGGTATATCTCCTAAAGCTATCACTCCTCCCACCCCACAACAGTCCCCAGAGTGTGATGTTCCCCTTCCTGTGTCCACGTGTTCTCATTGCTCAATTAAACTGCTTTGTGATGTGTGCATTCACCTCACAGAGTTAACCTGTTTTCTGATTGAGCAGTATGGAAACACTGTTTTTGCAGAATCTACGATAGGATATTTGAGATCACATTGAAGCCTATGGTGATAAAAGAAATATCTTCAGATAAAAACTAAAGAGAAAGTTTTGGAGAAACTTCTTCATGATGCATGCATTCATCTCACAGAATTAAATGTTTCATTTGACTGAGCATTTTGGAAACACTGTTTTTGCAAAATCTGTGAAGCAATTTTAGGGAGCGCAAAAAATCCTATGGTTAAGGAAATATCTTCACATAAAAACTAGAAAGAAACATTATCAGAAACTGCTTTCTGATGTGTGCATTCGTGTTACAGAGTTAAGTCCTTTTGATGGAACTGTTTGGAAACACTGTTTTTGTAGTATCTACAAACGGATATTTGGAGGGCATGGAGGCCTATGGTGGAAAAGGAAATGTCCTCAGAGAAGAACTAGACATAAGTTTTCTGAGAAACTTCTTTGTGATGTGTGCATTCATCTCACAGAGTTAAACCTTTCTTTTGATTGAGCAGTTTGTAAACACTGTTTTTGTAGACTCTGCTAAGGGATATTTGGGAATGCTTTGAAGCCTATGGTGGAAAAGGAAATATCTTCAGAGAACAAGACAGAAGATATCTGAGGAACTGCTTGGTTATTATTACATTCATCACACGGAGTTAAACTTTTATTTGAATTGATCAGATTGGAAACACTGTTTTTGTAGAATCTGTGAAGAGATATTTGGAGCACACGAGGCCTATGATGAAAAAGGAAATAACTTCAGATAAAAACTTTCACATAAAAAGTAGAAAGAATGTTTCTGAAAAACTGCTTTGTGATGTGTGCATTCTTCTCACAGAGTTAAATGATTCTTTTGATTGCACAGTTTGGTAAAAATTCTTTTGAAGAATCTGCAAAGCGATAATTGGGAGCACAGTGACACCTATGATGAAAAAGTAAATATCTTCAGATAAAAACTACAAAGAAGTTTTTGAGAAATTGCTTTCTGATAGATACAGTAATCACACAGAGTTAAGTCTTTTGTTTGGTCAGTTTGGAAACACTGCTTTTGTAGAATCTGTGACAGTATATTTGGGAGCACATGTGGCCTATATTTAAAAAGGAAATAAATGCCAATTAAAACTAGAAAGAAAGTTTCTGAGAAACCGCTTTGTCATGTGTGCATTCTTCTCAGAGAGTTAAATGTTACTTTTGACTCAGCAGTTTGGACACACTGTGTTTTTAGAATCTGCAAAGGGATATTTGGAATCACAGTGTTGCCTATGGTGAGAAAGGAAATAACTTCAGATAAAAACTAGAAAGAAGCTTTTTGAGAAACTTCTTTGTGATGCATGCATTCTTCTCACACAGTTAAACTTTTCTTCTTACTGGGCAGTTTGGAAACACTGTTTTAGTGTAATCTGCGAAAAGATATTTGATAGTGCAAAAAGGACTATTGTGAACAAGTAAGTATCTTCAGATAAAAAGTGGAAAGAAGCGTTATGAGAAACTGCTTTCTGATGTTTGCATTCGTGACATGTAGAGAAATACTTTTGATGGAACTGTTCATAAACACTGTTTTTATGAGATCTTCAAAGGGATATTTGTGAGTGCATTGAAGCCTATGATGACAAAGGAAATATCTTCAGATAAAAACTGGAAAGAAGCTTTTTGAGAAAGTGTTGTTTGATTTCTGCATTCTTCTCTCATAGTTAAAAGTTTCTTTTTATTGAGCACGTTGGAAGCACTGTTTTTGTGTAATCTGCAAAGCAATATTTTGTAGCACAAAAAGGCCTATGGTAAATATGGAAATATCTTCAAATAAAAACTGCAAAGGAGGGTTATGAGAACCTGTTTTCTGATGGGTGCATTCATCTCACAGAGTTAAGTCCTTCTTTTGGTGGAACTGTTGGGAAACACTTTTTTAATAAGATCTGCGAAGGGATACTTTGGAGTGCAATGAGGCCTGCAGTGGAAAAGAGAATATCTTCAGAGAAGAACTAGACAGAAGCTATATGCCAAACTGCTTTGTAAAATGTGCATACATCTCACAGAGTTAAACCTTTCTTTTGGTTGAGCAGTTTTGAAACACTGTTGTCCTAGAAACTGAAAAGGTATATTTGGGAGTGCCCTGAGGCCTATGGTGAATAAGGGAATATCTTCAGAAAAAAACTAGAAAGAAGATTTTTGAGAAACTGCTTCATGATGATTACATTCAACTGATAGAGTTGAACCTGTTTTTTGATTGAGAAGTTTGGAAACACTTTTTTTGTAGAATCTGCAATGGGATATTTGGGAGTGCATTGAAGCCTATGGTGATAAATGAAATATCTTTGGATAAATACTAGAAAGAAGCTTTTTGAGAAACTGATGTGTGCATTCATCTCACAGAGTTAAACCTCTCATTTGACTGACGTGTTTGGAAACCCTGCTTTTGCAAAATCTGTGAAGTGATATTAAATAGCACAAAACACCCTATGGAGAAAAGGAAAATACCTTCAGATAAAAACTGGAAAGAAGTGTTATGAGAAACTGCTCTCTGATGTGTGAGTTCATCTCAAAGAGTTAAGTCATTCTTTTGATGGAACAGTTTGGATACACTGTTTTGGTAGAATTTGCAAGCTGATATTAGGGAGTGCATTGAGGGCTATAGTGGAAAAGGAAATATCTTCAGAGAAGAACCAGACAGAAGGTAACTGAGAAACTGCTTTGTGATGTGTGCATTCATCTCAAAGAGTTAAAACTTTCTTTTGATTGAGCAGTTTGGAAACACTGTTTTTTAGAACCTTCAAAGGTATGTTAGTTAGCTCATTGAGGCCTGTGGAGAAAATGAAATATCTTTGGATAAAAACTAGAAAGAAGCCTTTTGAGAAACTGCTTTGTGAAGTATGCATTCATCTCACAGAGGTAAAACTTTATTTTCATTGAGCAGTTTAGAAACACTGTTTTTGTAGAATCTGTGGAGGGATATTTAGGAGAGCATTGAAACCTATCATGAAAAGGAAATATCTTTGGATAAAAACTGGATAGTAACTTTTTGATAAACTGCATTGTGATCAACACATTCATCTCACAGGGTTAAACCTTTCTTTCAATTGATCAGTTTGGAAACACTCTTTTTTTAGAATCTGTGAAAGCGTATTTGGGAGCACATTCAGGCCTATGGTGGAAAAGGAAATGTCTTCAGAGAAAAACTAGACAGAAGCTTTCTGAGAAACTGCTTTCTGAAATGCAATTTCAACTCACAGAATTAAACCTTGCTTTTGATTGAGCAGTTTGGAAACACTGTTTTTGTAGAATCTGCAAAGGGATATTTTGGAATACATTGAACTTATGGTGGAAAACGAAACATCTTCAGATAAAAATTAGAAAGAAGCTTTTTGAGAAACTGGTTTGTGATGTGTGCATTCAACTAACAGAGGTAAAGGATTCTTTTGATGGATCATTTTGGAAACACTGTTCTTGTAGAATCTGTGAAGGAATATTTGGGAGTGCACAAGGCCTATGTTGACAAAGGAAATATCTGGATAAAAAGTAGAAAAAAGCTTTTTGGGAAACTTCTTTGTGATGTGTGCATTTAACTCATAGAGTTTAACCTGTTTCTATATGGAGCCATTTGGAAAAATCGTTTTTGTAGAAATTGTGACAGGATATTTGGGAGCGCATTCCTTTATATGTTTATAATAAAATATTTTCAGATTAAAAACTAGAAACAAGCATTCTGGGAAACTACTTTGTGATGAGTGCATTCATCTCACAGAGTTAAGCATCTCTTTTGACTGAGCAGTTTGGAAAAACTGTTTTTGCAAAATCAGTGAAGCGATATTATGTAGTGCAAGAAAGCCTATGGTGAACAAACAAAAATCTTCTGGTAAATCAGGAAAGCAGCATTATGAGAAACTGCTTTGTGATGTGTGTGTTCATCTCACAGAGTTGAGTCCTTCTTTTGATGGAACAGTTTGGAAACACTGTGTTTATAGTCTCTGCAAGGTGTTATTTTGGAGCACTTTGAGGCCTATGGTGGAATAAGAAATGTCTTCAGAGAAGAACTAGAGAGAAGCTATCTGAGACAGTGCTTTGTGATGTGTGAATTCAGCTCACAGAGTTAAAACTTTCTCTTTAATGACCAGTTTGGAAACACTGTTTTTGTAGAATCTGCGATGGGGTATTTGGGAGTGTTTTGATGCCTACCGTGAAAAAGGAAATATCTTCGGATAAAAGCCAGAAGAAAGTTTTTAGAGAAACTGCTTTGTGATGTGTGCATTCACCTCACAGAGTTAAACTTATGTTTTGATTGATCGGTTTGGAAACACTGTTTTTCTAGAATCTGCAAAGGGATAGTTAGGAGTGCCAAGATGCCTATGGTGAAAAAGGAAATAACTTCAGATAAAAACTAGAAAGATGCTCTTTGAGAAAATGCTTTGTGTTGTATGCATTCATCTCACAGAGTTAAACCTTTCTTATGATTGAACAGTTTGGAAACACTGTTTTTGTAGAATCTGTGATGGGATATTTGAGAGCGTAGGAGGACTATGGTGAAAAAGAATCTTCTGATAAATACTAGAAAGAAGCTTTCTGAGAAACTGCTTTGTGACGTGTGTATTCTTCTCACAGAATTAACCTTTCTGTTGATTGAATGGTTTGGAAACACTGTTTTTGAACAACATGTGAAGGGATATTTGGGAGGTCACATTGCCTATGGTGAAAAAGGAAATACCTTCAGATAGAAACTAAACAAAAGCTTTCTGAGAAACTGCTTTGTGATGTGTACATTAAATTGACAGATTTAAACCTTTCTTTTGATTGAGGAGGTTGGAAACACAGTCCTTGCAGAATCTGTGAAGGGATATTTGGGAGGTCACAATGCCTATGGTGAAAAAGGAAATACCTTCAGATAGAAACTAAACAAAAGCTTTCTGAGAAACTGCTTTGTGATGTGTACATTAAATTGACAGATTTAAACCTTTCTTTTGATTGAGAAGGTTGGAAACACAGTCCTTGCAGAATCTGTGAAGGGATATTTTGGAGCACATTGAAGCCAATGGTGAAAAAGGAAATATGCTCAGATAAGAACTAGAAAGAAGATTTTGAGAAACTGCTTGTGAAGTTTGGATGCAACTGACAGAGTTAAACCTTTCTTTTGATTGATCAGTATTGAAATACTTGTAGAACCTGCAAAGGGATACTTGGGAGCAAATGAGGCCTATGGTGCAAAAGAAAATAACTTCAGATAAAAACTAGAAAGAATCTTTCTGAGAAACTGCCTTGTGATTTGTGCATTTATCTCACAGAGTTAAACTTTTCTTTCAGTTAAGCAGTTCAGAAACACTGTTTTCGTACAATCTGCAAAGGGATTGTTGGGAGTGGACAAGGCCTATGGTGAAAAAGGAAATATCTTCAGATAAAAGCTAGACAGAAGCTTTCTGAGAAACTGCTTTGAGATGTGTGCATTCAATTCCCAGATTTAAAACTTTCTTTTGACTGAGGAATTTGGAAACACAGTTTTGGTAGAATCTGTTAAGGGACATTTGGGAGCAAAATGAAGTCCATGGTGAAAAAGGAAATATCTTCAGATAAAAAGTAGAAAGAAGCTTTTTGAGAAACTACTTTGTGATGTGTGAATTCATGTCACAGAGTTAAAATGTTCTTTTGATCGAGTAGTTTAGAAACACTGTTTTTGTAGAATCTATGAAGGGACATTTGGGAGCACATGAGGCCAATGGTGAAAAAGAAAATATATTTGGATAAAAACTAGAAAGAAATTTTCTGGGAAACTTCTTTGTGATGTGTGTGTTCAACTAACAGAGTTAACCATGTTTTTCATTGGGAAGTCTGGAAACACTCTTTTTGTAGAATCTGCGATGGGATATTTGGGAGCACTTTGAAGCCTATGGGGATACAAGAATTATCTTTGGATAAAAACTAGAAATAGTCTTTTAGAGAAAGTGATTTGTGTTGTGTGCTTTCATGCCATAATGTTAAACCTTTCTTTGACTGAGCAGTTTGAAACACTGTTTTTGCAAAATAGAGGAAGTGATATTATGTAGTGCATTAAGGCCTATGGTGAAAAAGGAAATATCTTGAGAAAAAAACTTGAAATAAGTGTTATGAGAAACTTCTTTCTGATGTGTGCTTTCACCTCACAGAGTTAAGTACTTCTTTTGATGGAACAGTTTTGAAACACTGTTTTTGCAGAATTGGCTAAAGGATATTTGGGAGAGCTTTGATGCCTAAGGTGGAAAAGGAAATATCTTCAGAGAAGAAAAAGACAGAAGCGTTCTGAAAAACTCCTATTGATGTGTGCATTCATCTCACACAGTTAAACCTTTCTTTTTATTGAGAACTTTGGAAATGTTGTTTTTGTAGAATCTGTGAAGGGATAGTTTGGAGCACTCTGAAGCCTATGGTGAAAAAGGAAATATTTTCAGATAAAAACTGGAAAGAAGCTTTTTGAGAAACTGCCTTGTGGTGTGTGGATTCATCTGACAGAGTTAAACCTTTCTTTTGATTGTTCAGTTTTGGAATACTTGTAGAATCTGCAAAGGGATGTTTGGGAGCACAGGATGACTATGGTGAAAAATAAAATAACTTCAGATAAAAATTAGAAAGAAGCTTTCTGAGAAACTGCTTTGTGATGAGTGCATTATTCTGACAGAGTTAATCATTTCTTTTATTGACCAGTTTGGAAACACTGTTTTTGTATAATCCATGAACCAAAGTTACGTAGTACAAAAAGGCCTATGGTGAACCAGGAAATATCTTCAGATAAAAACTGGAACAAAGTTTTATGAAAAACTGCTTTCTCATGTGCACATTCATCTCACAGTGTTAAGTCCTTTTTTTGAGGGAACAGTTTGGATACACTGTTTTTGTACAATCTGGGTAGGGATATTTGGGAGCACATTGAGGCTTATGGTGGAAAAGAAAATACCTTCAGAGAAAAATTAGACAGAAGCTTTCTAAGAAACTGCTTAGTGATGAGTGCAATCATCTCAGAGACTATATCCTTTCTTTTGATTGAGCAGTTTGGTAACACTGCTTTTGTAGAAACTGCGATGGCATATTTTGGAGTGCAATGAAGCCTATGGTGAAAAAGGAAATATCTTCCGATAAAAACTAGAAAGAAGCTTTTTGAGAAACCCTTTTGTGATGTGTGCATTCATCTCACAGAGTTAAACCTTTTTTTGTTGATTGATCCGTCTGGAAACACTGTTTTTGTAGAATCTGAGAAGGGATATTTGGGAGTGCAGGAGGCCTATGGAGAAAAAGGAAATATTTTCGGAATAAAAGGAGAAAGAATACTTTTGAAAAAATGCTTTGTGATGTGTGTGTTCAACTCACAGACTTAAACCTGTTTTTTTGATTGAGCAGTTTGGAAACAGAGTTTTTGTGGAATCTGCAATGGGATATTTGGGAGCACATTGAAGCTTATGGTGATAAATAAAATATCTTCAGATAAAATCTAGAAAGAAGCTTTCTGAGAAACTGCTTTGTAATGAGTGCATTCATATCACAGAGGTAAACCTTTCTTTTGACTGAGCAGTTTGGGAACATTATTTTTGCAAAATCTAGGAAGCAATATTCATTAGCACCAAAAAGCCTATGATGAAAAAGGAAAGATCTTCTGATAAAAACTGGAAAGAAGCTTTATGAGAAACTGTTTTCTGATGTGTGCTTTCAACTCACTGAGTTAAGTCCCTCTTTTAATCGGACGGTTTGGAAACACTGTTTTTCTGGAATTTGTGAAGGGCTATTTGGGAGCAGGTGGAAGCCTATGGTGGAAAATGAATTATCTTCAGGGAAGAATTAGACAGAAGCTTTCTTAGAAACTGCTTCATGATATGTGTATTCTTCTCACAGAGTTAAAACTTTCTTTTGATTGAGTGGTTTGGAAACACTGTTTTTGCAGAATCTGTGAAGGGATATTTGTTAGTGCATTGAAGCCTGAGGAGAAAAGTAAATATCTTTGGATAAAAACAAGAAAATATCTTTTTGAGAAACTGTTTTGTGATGTATGCATTCATCTCATGGAGTTAAACCTTTCTTTTGATTGATCAGTTTGGAAACAGTCTTTTTCTAGAATCTGCAAAGGGATATTTGGGAACACATTGAAGCCTATGGTGAGAAAGGAAATATCTTTGGATGAAAACTAGAAAGAAGCATTTTGAGGAAATACTTTGTGAAGTGTGCATTCATCTCACAGAAATAAACCTTTCTTTTCAATTGTCAGATTGGAAACATTGCTTTGTACAATCTGTGAAGGAATATTATGGAGCACAAGAGGCCTGTGTTGAAAAATGAAATATCTTCAGATAAAAACAGTAAGGAAGAGTTATGAGAAACTGCTCTCTTATGTGTGTATTCATCTCACAGAGTTAAACCCCTCTTTTTGATGGAACAGTTTGGAAACACTTTTTTTTGTAGAATCTGTGAGGGGATATTTGGGAGTCCATAGAGGTCTATGGTGGGAAAGGAAATATCTTCAGACAAGAACTAGACAGAAGCTTTCTGAGAAACTGCTTTGTGATGTGTGCCTTCTTCTGACTGAGTTAAACATTTATTTTGATTGAGCTGTTTGGAAACACTGTTTGTGTAGAATCTGCAAAGGGATGTTTGGGGGCTCACTGATGCCTATGGTAAAAAAGGAAATATCTTTGGTTAAAAACTAGAAAGAAACTCTTTGAGAAACTAGTTTGTGATGTTTGCATTCATTTCACAGAGTTAAACTTTTCTTTTGACTGAGCTATTTCAGAACACTGTTTTTGTATAATCTGTGAAGCGATAGTAGGTAGTGCAAAAAGGCCTATGGTGAACAAAGAAATGTCTTCAGATAAAAATTGGAAAGAAATTTTATGAGAAATTGTGCTCTGATCTGTGCATTTGTCTCACAGGGTTTAATCCTTCTTTTGATGGAATAGTTTGGAAACACTGTGTTTTTTATAATCTATGAAGGGATATTTGGAAGTGTATACATTCCTATGGAGGAAGTGGAAATATGTTCAGAGAAAAACTAGACAGAAGCTATCTGAGAAACTGCTTTGTGATGTGTGCATTCATCTCACTGAGTTAAACCTTTCTTTTGATTGAGCAGTTTGGAAACACTGTATTAGTAAAATCTGCAGAGGTATATTTGGGAGTGCACTGAGGCCTATGGTGAAAAAGGAAGTATCTTTAGAAAAAAAACTAGACAGAAGATTTCTGAAAAACGCTTTGTAATGTGTGCATTGAAATCACAGAGATAGACCTGTGTTTTGGTTGAGCAGTTTGGCAACGTTGTCGTACAATCTACAACAGGATATTTGGGAATGCATTGAAGCCTATGGTGATAAAGGAAGTAACTTCAGAAAAAAACTAGAAAGAAGGGTTTTGGGAAACTACTTTTTAATTTGTGCATTCATCTCACGGAGTGAAACCTTTCTTTTGGCTGAGCAGTTTGGAAATAGAATTTTTGCAAAATCCACGAAGGAATATTTTGTAGCACAAAAAAGCCTATGGTGAAAAAGGAAATATCTTTAGATGAAAACTAGAAAGAATCACTTTGAGCAACTGCTTTGTGATGTATGTGTTTATCACACACAGTTAAACTTTTCTTTTGACTGAGCTGTTTGGAAACACTGTTTTTCTATAATCAGCGAAGCAATGTTATGTAGCACAAAAAGGCCTATGGTGAGCAAGGAAATATCTTCAGATAAAAAATGGGAAGAAGCGTTATCAGAAACTGCTTTCTGATGTGGGCATTCAGCTCACACAGTTAAATCTTTCTTTTGATGGAACAGTTCAGAAACACTCTTTTTATATAATCTGCAAAGGGATATTGGGGGCACATTGGGACCTATGGTGGAAAAGGAAGTATCTTCAGAGAAGAATTACACAGAAGATTTTTGAGAAACTGCTTTGTGAAGTGTGCATTCAGCTAATGGACTTAACCTTTCTTTTGGTTGTTTAGTTTCGAAAAACTGTTTTTGTAGAATCTGCGAAGGGATATTTGGGAGTGCATTGATGTCTAGGTGATAAATGAAATATCTTTGGATAAAAACTAGAAAGAATCTTTTAGAGAAACTGCTTTGTGATGCATACACTCATCTTGTAGAGTTAAATCTTTGTTTTGATTAAACAGTTTGGAAACACTGTTTTTGTATAATCTGTGAAGCAATGTTAGATAGTGCACATAGGCACAGGGTAAACAAGTAAATTTGTTTGGATAAAAACTGGAAAGAAGTGTTATGAGAAACTGCTTTCTGAAGTACGCATTCATCTCTCAGAGCTAAGTCCTTCTTTTGATGAAACAGTTTGGAAACTTTTTTTGTAGAATCTGCAAAGGGCTATTTGGGGACACATTTTGACCTATGGTGGAAATGCAAATATCTTCAGGGAAGAACTGGACAGAAGCTTTCTGAAAAACTGCTTTGTGGTGTGTGCATTCATCTAACAAAGGTAAACCTTTCTTTTTATTGAGCAGTTTGGAAACACTGTTTTTGTAGAAACTGTGAAGGCATATTTTGGAGTGCACTGAGGCACATTGTGAAAAAAGAAATAACTTTGGGTAAAAACTAGAAATAATATTTCTGAGAAACTGCTTTGCAATGTGTGCATTCAGCTAACAGAGTTAAACCTTTCTTTTGATTGAGAAGTTTGGAAATACTGTTTTTGTAGAATCTGTGAATGGATATTTGGGAGTGCATTGTAGCCTATGGTGGAAAAGGAAATATCTTCAGATAAAAACTAAACTAGAAAGAGTCTTTTAGAGAAATTGCTTTGTGATGTGTCCCTGCATCTCACAAAGTTTAACCTTTATTTCAATTGAGCAGTTTGGAATCACTGCTTTTGTAGAATCTGCAATGGGATATTTTGAGCCCATTGAAGCATATGGTGGTAAAATAAATATCTTCTGATAACAACTACAAAGAAGCTTTTTGTGAAAGAGCTTTGTGACTGTAGCAGGACGAGTTGCAGACAAAACTTCTCAGACACCAGATTAAAGAAGGAAGAGGTTTTTTATTTGGCCAGGAGCATCAGCAGACTAGTGTCTTAAGAGCTGAGCTCCCCGAAAAAGAAATTCCTAGCCCTTTTAAGGGCTTACAACTCTAAGGGGTCTACATAAAAAAGTCATAATAGATCAAGAAAGCGTGAGGAACGTGACTGGGGGCTACATACATCAGCTAACAGAACAAAAAGTTTTACAGTGCTTTCTCATACAATATCTGGAATTTACAGATAACACCAGTAGTTTTGGTCATGGGTTAATATTATTATTATTTTAGCCACCAGTGCCAGGTGGTGGTGCCAAGCTCGTCTAGCTATTTATCTTACTTTGTTTCTTTCCAACTTTTTGCTTTCCCCCTTTTCTCCTGTCTTATAATCTAGGGAAAAGGGGAGATTGGGGAGAAACTGAGAAGGGCAACAGGAGAAGTGGTGGCCTCATACCATATGACGAGTGCATTCAACTCACAGAGTAAAAGCTTTCTTTTGACTGAGAAGTTTTTAAACCCTGTTTTTGCAAAATCTATGAACTGATGTTAAATAGCACAAAATAAGCCAATGGTGAAAAAAGAAATACCTTCAGATAAAAACTGGAAAGAAGTGTTATGAGAAACTGCTTTCTGATGTGTCCGTTCATCTCACAGAGTTAAGTGCTTCTTTTGATGGAACAGTTTGGAAACACTGTTTTTGAAGAATCTGCAAAGAGACATTTGGGAGTGCATTGAGGCCTATGATGGAAAAGGAAATACCTTCAGAGAAGAACTAGACAGAAGTTGTCTCAGAAACTTCTTTGTGATATGTGCATTCATCTCACAGAGGTAAACTTTACTTTTGATTAAGCAGTTTGGAAACACTGTTTCTGTAGAATCTGTGAAGACATATTTGGGAGTGCATTGGAGCCAATGATGGAGAAGGAACTACCTTCGGATGAAAAGGAGAAAGAAGCTTTTTGAGAAACTGCTTTGTGATATGTGCATTCTTTTCAAAGAGTTAAACATTTCTTTTCTTTCAGCAGTTTGGAAACACTGTTTATGTAGAATCTGCAAAGGGATACGTTGCAGCGCAGTGTTGAATATGGTGAAAAAAGAAAAATTTTTGGATAAAAAAGAGGAAGAAGCTTTTTGAGAAACTGCTTTGTGAAGTCTGCATTCATCTCACAGTGTTAAACTTTTATTTTGACTGGGCTGTTTGGAAACACTGTTTTTGAATAATCTGTGAAGTGATGTTAAGTAGCACAAAAAGACCTACGGTGAACAAGGAAATATCTTTAGGTAAAACCTGGAAGGAAGTGTTATGAGGAATTGTTTGTGATGCATGGATTCATCTCACAGAACTAAAGCTTTCTTTCATTTGAGCACCTTTAAGCACTGTTTTGTAGAATCTGTGAAGGGATATTTGGAAGCACAATGAAGCCTATGGTGAAAAAGGAAATATCTGCAGAGAAGAACTAGACAGAAGCTTTCTGATAAAATGCTTTGTGTAGTGTGCATTCATCTGACAGATTTAAAACTTTCTTTTGATTCAGCAGTTTTGAAAGAGTACTTTGGTAAAATCTGCAGGGGTATAATTGGGAGCACACTGATACCTATGTTGAAAAAGGAAATATCTTCTGATAAAAACTAGAAAGATGATATTTTAGAAACTGATTTGTGATGTATGTGTTCAATTAACAGAGAAAACTCTTTCTTTTGATTGATCAGTTTGGAAATGATGTTTTTGTAAAATCTGCAAAGGGACATTTTGGAGTGTATTTAAGTGTATAGTGATAAAGGAAATATCTTCAGATAAAAACTAGAAAGAAGATTTTTGAGAATCTGCTTTGTGATTGTGCATTCCTCTCAAGGAGTTAAACCATTCTTTTGACTGAGCAGTTTGGAAAACTCTGTTTTTGCAAAATTTGTGATGTGATATTAGGTAGTGCAAAATAGCCTATTGTGAAAAAGACATATCTTCAGCTAAAAACTGGAAAGAACTGTTATGAGAAACTGCTTTCTGAAGTGTGAGTTCAACTCACAGAGTTAAGTCCTACTTTTCTTGGAACAGTTTGGAAACAATATTTTTGTAGAATCTGAGAAGGGATATTTGGGAGCGCTTTGAAGCCTATTGTGGAAAATGAAATATTTTCAGAATATAAATAGACAGAAACTTTCTGAGAAACTGATTTGTGATGTGTGTATTCCTCTTACAGATTTAAATGTTTCTTTTGATTGAGCAGTTTGGAAACACTGTTTTTGTATAATCTGCATAGGGATATTTAGGACTGCACTGATGACTATGTTGAAAAAGGACTTATCTTTGGATAAAAACTAGAAAGAAGTTTTCTGAAAAACTGCTTTGTGATGTATGCATTCATTTCACAGAGGTAAACTTTTCTTTTCACTGAGTAGTTTGGAAACACTGTTTTTGTAGAATCTTCAAAGTGATGTTATGTAGCGCAAAAGGCCTATGATGAACAAGGAAATACCTTCATATAAAAATTGGAAAGAAGGGTTATGAAAAACTGCTTTCTGATGTGTCCATTCAAATCACACAGCTAAATGATTCTTTTGATGGAACAGTTTGAAAACACTCTTTTTATGTAATCCGTGAAGGGATATTTGGGAGCATTGAAGCCTACAGTGGAAAAGAAAATATCTTTAGAGTAGAAGTAGAGAGAAGCCAACTGAGAAACTGCTTTGTGACGTGTGCATTCATCTCACAGTGTTAAATCTTTATTTTCATTGAGCAGTTTGGAAAAACTGTTTTTGTGGAATCTGCAAAGGGATATTTAGGAGAGCACTGATGCCTATGGTGAAAAATGAAATATCTTGGGATAAAAACTAGAGAGAAGTTTTTGACAAACTGGTTTGTGATGTTTGCATTCATCTCACACAGTTAAAATTTTCCTTTTACTAAACAGTTTTGAAACACTGTTTTTGTATAATCTGTGAAGCGATGTTTTGTTGCGCAAAAGACCTATGGTGAACAAGGAAATATCTTCATATAAAAACTGGGAAGAAAAGTTATGAAAAACTGCTTTGTGATATGTGCATTCATCTCACTAAGTTAAATCCTTCTTTTGATGGAACAGTTAAGAAATATGCTTTTTATAGAATCTGCAAAGGGATATTTGGGGTGCATTGAGGCCTACAGTGGAAAAAGAAATATCTTCAGAAAAGAACAAGAGAAAAGCCATCTGAGAAATTATTTGTGATGTGTGCATTCATCTCACAGAGGTAAAATTTCTGTTGATTGAGCTGTTTGGAAATATAGTTTTCATAGAATCTGCAAAGGTATATTTGAGAGTGCACTGAGGCAAATGGTAAAAAAGGAAATATCTTCAGATAAAAACCAGAAAAAAGATTTTTGAGAAACTGCTGTGAGATGTGTGCATTCAACTCACAGAGTTAAACCTATTTTTTGACTGAGCAGTTTACAAACTCTGTTTTTGTAGAATCTGCAACAGGATATTTGGGAGTGCCAAGAAGAATATGGTGAAAAAGGAATTATCTTCACATAAGAACTAAAAAGAAGCTTTGTGTGAAACTGCCCTGTGATGTGTCCATTCATCTGACAGAGTTAAACCTTTCTTATGCCTGAGCAGATTAGAGACAGTGTTTTTGCAAAACCTGCAAAGGCACCTTAGGTAGCGTAATATAGCCTATGGTGAACAAGGTAATATATTCAAAAAAGACTTCTGTTTTTTGGCTGCATAAATGTCTTCTTTTGAGAAGTGTCTGTCCATGTCCTTCATCCACTTTTTGATGGGGTTGTTTGTTTTTTTCTTGTAAATTTGTTGGAGTTCATTGTAGATTCTGGATATTAGCCCTTTGTCAGATGAGTAGGTTGCGAAAATTTTCTCCCATTTTGTAGGTTGCCTGTTCACTCTGATGGTAGTTTCCTTTGCTGTGCAGAAGCTCTTTAGTTTAATTAGATCCCATTTGTCAATTTTGGCTTTTGTTGCCATTGCTTTCGGTGTTTTAGACATGAAGTCCTTGCCCATGCCTATGTCCTGAATGGTATTGCCTAGGTTTTCTTCTAAGGTTTTTATGGTTTTATGTGTAACATTTAAGTCTTTAATCCATCTTGAATTGATTTTTGTATAAGGTGTAAGGAAGGGATCCAGTTTCAGCTTTCTACATATGTCTAGCCAGTTTTCCCACTACCATTTATTAAACAGGGAATCCTTTCCCCATTTCTTGTTTTTGTCAGGTTTGTCAAAGATCAGATAGTTGTAGATATGTGGCGTTATTTCTGATGGCTCGGTTCTGTTCCATTGGTCTATATCTCTGTTTTGGTACCAGTACCATGCTGTTTTGGTTACTGTAGCCTTGTAGTATAGTTTGAAGTCAGGTAGCGTGATGCCTCCAGCTTTGTTCTTTTGGCTTAGGATTGACCTGGTGATGCGGGCTCTTTTTTGGTTCCATATGAACTTTAAAATAGTTTTTTCCAATTCTGTGAAGAAAGTCATTGGTAACTTGATGGGGATGGCATTGAATCTGTAAATTACCTTGGGAAGGATGGCCATTTTCACGATATTGATTCTTCCTACCCATGAGCATGGAATGTTCTTCCATTTGTTTGTATCCTCTTTTATTTCCTTGAGCAGTGGTTTGTAGTTCTCCTTGAAGAGGTCCTTCATATCTCTTGTAAGTTGGATTCCTAGGTATTTTATTCTCTTTGAAGCAATTGTGATTGGGAGTTCCCTCATGATTTGGCTCTCTGTTTGTCTGTTATTGATGTATAAGAATGCTTGTGATTTTTGTACATTGATTTTGTATCCTGAGACTTTGCTGAAGTTGCTTATCAGCTTAAGGAGACTTTGGGCTGAGAAAATGGGGTTTTCTAGATATACTATCATGTCATCTGCAAACAGGGACAATTTGACTTCCTCTTTTCCTAATTGAATACCCTTGATTTCCTTCTCTTGCTTAATTGCCCTGGCCAGAACTTCCAACAGTATGTTGAATAGAAGTGGTGAGAGAGGGCATCCCTGTCTTGTGCCAGTTTTCAAAGGGAATGCTTCCAGTTTTTGCCCATTCAGTATGATATTGGCTGTGGCAAATCAAAACCACAATGAGATACCATCTCACACCAGTTAGAATGGCAATCATTAAAAAGTCAGGAAACAACAGGTGCTGGAGAGGATGTGGAGAAATAGGAACACTTTTACACTGTTGGTGGGACTGTAAACTAGTTCAACCATTGTGGAAGTCAGTGTGGTGATTCCTCAGGGATCTAGAACTAGAAATTCCATTTGACCCAGCCATCCCATTACTGGGTATATACCCAAAGGACTATAAATCATGCTGCTATAAAGACACATGCACACGTATGTTTATTGCAGCATTATTCACAATAGCAAAGACTTGGAACCAACCCAAATGTCCAACAATGATAGACTGGATTAAGAAAATGTGGCACATATACACCATGAAATACTATGCAGCCATAAAAAATGATGAGTTCATGTCCTTTATAGGGACATGGGTGAAATTGGAAACCGTCATTCTCAGTAAACTATCGCAAGAACAAAAAACCAAACACCGCATATTCTCACTCATAGGTGGGAATTGAACAATGAGAACACATGGACACAGGAAGGGGAACATCACACTTCGGAGACTGTTGTGGGGTGGGGGGAAGGGGGAGGGATAGCATTGGGAGATATACCTAATGCTAGATGAGGAGTTGGTGGGTGCAGCGCACCAGCATGGCACGTGTATACATATGTAACTTACCTGCACATTGCGCACATGTACCATAGAGCCTAAAGTATAATAATAATAATAATAATAATAAAAAGAAAGAAAAAAAGACTTGAGAAAAAGTTATGAGAAACTGCTTTCAGATGTGTGCATTCATCTCACAAAGTTAAGTCCTTCCTTTGATGGAACAGTTTGGAACAGTAATTTGCTAGAATCTGTGAAGGGATATTTGGGAGCATATTGAGGCCTATGGTGGAAAGCAAAATATCTTAGGAGAAGAACTAGACTGAAGCTTTCTCAGAAACTGATTTTGATGTGTGCATTCATCTCATATAGATAAACTATACTTATGATTGAGCATTTTTGAAAGACTGTTTTTGTAGAATCTGTGAAGGGATATTTGGAGCACACTGAGGCCTATGGTGAAAAAGGAACTATCTTCTGATAAAAACTAGAATGAAACTTTTTGAGAAACCGCTCTGTGACATGTGCATTCAATTCACGAAGTTAAACTTGTTTTTTGATTGAGCAGTTTGGAAACCCTGCTTTTGTAGAATCTGCATCGTGATATTTGGGAGTGCTTTGAAGCCTATTGTGATAAAAGAAAGAGCTTCAGATAAAAACTAGATAGAACCTTTTTGAGAAACAGCTTTGTGATGTGTGCACTCATCCCCTAGAGTTAAACCTTTCTTTTGACTGAGTAGTTTGGAAAGACTGTTATTGCCAAAACTGCGAAGCAACATTAGGTAGCAAAAAAGAGCCTATTGTGAACAAGAAAATATCTTCAGATAAACAATAGAGATACGCGTTATGAAAAACTGCTTTCTGATGTGTGTTTTCATCTCACAGAGTTAAGTCCTTCTTTTGATGAAATACTTTGGAAACCCTGTTTTTATAGAATCTGACAAGGGATATTTGGGAGCACATTGAGATCTATGGTGGAAAAGGAAATATTCTCTGAGAAGAACTAGACAGAAGACTTCTGAGAAACTGCTTTGTGATGTGTGCATTCATCTCACAATGTTAAACCATTTTTTTGATGGAACTGTTTGGAAACACAGTTTTTGAAGTATTGGCGAAGGGATATTTTGGAGTGCATGAGGCCTATGGTGAAAAAGGAAATAATTTCAGATAAAAACTAGAAAGAACCTTTCTGAGAAACCCCTTCATGCTGTGTGCATTCTTCTCACAGTGTTAAAAATTTACTTTGATTGAGCAGTTTGGAATCACTTTTTTTGTAGAATCCACAAACGGACACTTGAGAGTGCACTGATGACTATGGTGAAAAAGAAAATATCTTCAGAGAAAACTAGAAGGAAGCTTTTTGGAAAACTGATTTGTGACATGCACATGCACCTCACAGAGTTAAACTTTTCTTTTGATGAGCAGATTGGAAACACTGTTTTTACAAAATCTGTGAAGTGAAATTAGGTAGCACAAAAAAGCCTATGATGAACCAGGAAATTACTTCAGATAAAAACTGGAAATAAGCGTTACAAGAAACTACTTTTTGTGGTATGCATTCACCTAACAGAGTTAAAACTGTCTTTTGATTGAGCATTTTGGAAACACTGTTTTTGTAGAATAAGCAAAGGTTTATTTTGGTGAGCACTGAGGCCTATAGTGGAAAAGGAAATATCTTCAATGAGGAACTAGACAGAAGCTATCTAAGAAACTGCTTTGTGATGTGTGCATTCATCTCACAGAGCTAAAAGTTTCTGTTCATTAACCAGTTTGGAAACACTGTTTTTATAGAATCTGCAATGGTATATTTGGGAGAACACTGAGGCCTATGGTGAAAAAGGAAATATCTTCAGATAAAAACTGGAAGGAAGCTTTTTGAGAAAGTGCTTTGTGGTGTGTGCTTCCAACTCACAGAGTTAAACCTGTTTTTTGAATGAGCAGTTAGGAAGCGCTGTTTTTGTAGAATCTGCGACATTATATTTGGGAGCACATTGAAGCCTATTGTGATGAAGGAAATTCCATTTCATAAAAATTAGAAAGAAGCATTTATGAAATTGCTTTGGGATGTCTGCATTCATCTCACAGAGTTAAAACTTTCTTTTGATAGAGCAGTTTGGAAACATTGTTTTTGTACAATGTGTGAAGTGATATTAAGTAGTGCAAAGTGGCCTAAGGTGAAAAAGGAGGTATATTTTAGATAAAAACAGGAAAAAAGCATTATTAGAAACTTCTTTCTGATGTGTGCATTCATCTCACAGACTTAAGTCATCCTTTCAAAGGTATAGTTTAGAAAGACTGTTTTTGTAGAATCTGCGAAGGGATACTTGGCAGCGCATTGAGGCCCATGCATGGAAATGGAAATATCATCCAAGAAGAATCATACAGAAACTTTCTGAGAAACTGTTTTATGATATGTGCAATCATCTCACAGAGTTAAAACTTTCTTTTTATTGAGAAGTTAAAAATCACAGTTTTTGTAGAGTCTGCAAAGGGATATTTCGGAGTGCATTGAAGCCTATGGTGAAAAAGGAAACATCTTCAAGTAAAAACTAAGAAAAAGCATATTCAGAAAATTCTTTTTGATATGTGCATTCATCTCACAGAGTTAAAACTTTCTTTTGATTGATCAGTTTGGAAACACTGTTATTGTAGAAATTGCAAAGGGATATTTGGGCGAGCACTGGGACTGTGGTGAAAAAGGAAATGACTTCAGATAAAAATTAGAAAAAAGCTTTCTGGAAACAACTTTGTGATGTGTGCATTCTTCTCACAGTGTTAAAAGCATCTTTTGATTGACAAATTTGGAAAAACTTTTTTTAGAATCTGAAAAGGGATATTTGGGAGCACACTGATGACTATAGTAAAAAAGGAAATATCTTCAGAAGAAAACTAGAAAGAAGCTCTTTGAGAAACTTCTTTGTGATGTACACATTCATCTCAAAGAGGTAAATTTTCATTTCATGGAGTAGTTTGGAAACTCTTTTCATATAATCTGAAAAGTGATGTTTTATACCACAAAAAGACATGATGAACAAGGAAATATCTTCAGATAAAAACTGGAAAGAAGTATTAAGAGAAACTTTTCTGATGAGAGCATTCATCACAAAGAGGTAAATCCTTCATTTGATGGAACAGTTTGGAAGACTTGTTTATATAGAATCTGTTAAGGAATATTTGGGAGCCCATTGAGGCCTATGGTGGAAAAGGAACTAACTTCAGAGAAGAACTAGACAGAAGCCATATAAGAAACTGCTTGGTGATCTGTGAATTTATGTCACAGAGTTACACATTTCTTTTGATTCAGCAGTTTGGACACACTGTTTTTGTAGAGTCTGCAAAGGTATATTTTGGAGTGTATTGAAGCCTATGGTGAAAAAGGATATATCAGAGGAGCCAAGATGGCCGAATAGGAACAGCTACGGTCTACAGCTCCCAGCATGAGTGACGCAGCAGATGGGTGATTTCTGCATTTCCACCTGAGGTACCGTGTTCATCTCACTAGGGAGTGCCAGACAGTGGGTGCAGGTCAGTGGGTGAGCACACCATGTGTGAGCCAAAGAAGGGTGAGGTATTGTCTCACTCAGGAAGCACAAGGGGTCAGGGAGTTCCCTTTCCAGGGGTGACAGAAGGCACATGGAAAATCGGGCCACTCCCACCCGAATACTGTGCAATTCCAACTGGCTTAGGAAAACGTGTACCAGGAGATTATAGCCTGCAACTGGCTCAGAGGAGCCTATGCCCACGGAGTCTCACTGATTGCTAGCACAGCAGTCTGAGATCAAACAGCAAGGTGGCAGCGAGGCTGGGAGAGGGACGCCCACCATTTCCCAGGCTCGCTTAGGTGAACAAAGCAGCCAGGAAGCTCGAACTGGGTGGAGCCCACCACAGCTCAAGGAGGCCTGACTGCCTCTGTAGGCTCCACCTCTGGGGGCAGGGCAAAGACAAACAAAAAGACAGCAGTAACCTCTGCAGACTTAAATGTCCCTATCTGACAGCTTTGAAGAGAGCAGTGGTTCTCCCAGCATGCAACTGGAGATCTGAGAACGGGCAGACTGACTCATCAAGTGGATCCCTGACCCCTGACCCCCGAGCAGCCTAACTGGGAGGCACCCCCAAGCAGGGACAGATTGACACCTCACACGGCCAGCCGGGTACTCCAACAGACCTGGAGCTGAGGGTCCTGTCTATTAGAAGGAAAACTAACAAACGGAAAGGACATTCACACCAAAAACCCATCTGTACATCACCATCATCAAAGACCAAAAGTAGATAAAACCACAAAGATGGGGAAAAAACAGAGAAGAAAAACTGGAAACTCTAAAAAGCGGAGCACCTCTCCTCTTCCAAAGGAATGCAGTTCCTCACCAGCAATGGAACAAAGCTGGATGGAGAATGACTATGATGAGCTGAGAGAAGAAGGCTTCAGATGATCAAATTACTCTGAGCTACGGGAGGATATTCAAACCAAAGGCAAAGAAGTTGAAAACTTTGAAAAAAATTTAGAAGAATGTATAACTAGAATAACCAATACAGAGAAGTGCTTAAAGGAGCTGATGGAGTTGGAAACTAAGGCTCGAGAACTAAGTGAAGAATGCAGAAGCCTCAGGAGCCGATGCGGTCAAATGGAAGAAAGGGTATGAGCAATAGAAGATGAAATGAATGAAATGAAGCAAGAAGGGAAGTTAACAGAAAAAAGAATAAAAGGAAATGAGCAAAGCCTCCAAGAAATGTGGGACTGTGAAAAGACCAAATCTACGTCTGATTGGTGTACCTGACAGTGACGGGGAGAACGGAACCAAGTTGGAAAACACTCTGCAGGATATTATCCAGGAGAACTTCCCCAATCTACCAAGGCAGGCCAACATTCACATTCAGGAAATACAGAGAATGCCACAAAGATACTCCTCGAGAAGAGCAACTCCAAGACATGTAATTGTCAGATTCACCAAAGTTGAAATGAAGGAAAAAATGTTAAGGGCAGCCAGAGAGAAAGGTCGGGTTACCATCAAAGGGAAGCCCATCAGACTAACAGCGGATCTCTTGACAGAAACCCTACAAGCCAGAAGAGAGTGGGGGCCAATATTCAACATTCTTAAAGAAAAGAAATTTCAACCCAGAATTTCATATCCAGCCAAACTAAGCTTCATAAGTGAAGGAGAAATAAAACACGTTACAGACAAGCAAATGCTGAGAGATTTTGTCACCACCAGGCCTGCCCTACAAGAGCTCCTGAAGGAGGCGCTAAACATGGAAAGGCACAAACACTACCAGCCACTGAAAAATCATACCAAAATGTAAAGACCATCGAGACTAGGAAGAGACTGCATAAACTAATGAGCAAAATAAGCAGCCAACATCATAATGACAGGCTCAAATTCACACATAACAATATTAGCTTTAAATGTAAATGGACTAAATGCTCCAATTAAAAGACACAGACTGGCAAATTGGAAAAAGACTCAAGACCTATCAGTGTGCTGTATTCAGGAAACCCATCTCACACGAAGAGACACACATAGGCTCAAAATAAAAGGATGGAGGAAGATCTACCAAGCAAATGGAAAACAAAAAAGGCAGGGGTTGCAATCCTAGTCTCTCATAAAACAGACTTTAAACCAACAAAGATCAAAAGAGATAAAGAAGGCCATTACATAATGGTAAAGGGATCAAGTCTACAAGAAAAGCTAACTATCCTAAATATATATGCACCCAATACAGGAGCACACAGATTCATAAAGCGAGTCCTGAGTGACCTACAAAGAGACTTAGACTCCCACACATTAATAATGGGAGACTTTAACACCACACTGTCAACATTAGACAGATCAATGAGACAGAAAGTCAACAAGGATACCCAGGAATTGAACTCAGCTCTGCACCAAGCGGACCTAAGAGACATCTACAGAACTCTCTACCACAAATCAACAGAATATACATTTTTTTCAGCACCACACCACACCTATGCCAAAACTGACCACATTCTTGGAAGTAAAGCTCTCCTCAGTAAATGTAAAAAAACAGAAATTATAACAAACTATCTCTCAGATCACAGTGCAATCAAGCTAGAACTCAGGATAAAGAATCTCACTCAAAACCACTCAACTACATGGAAACTGAACAACCTCTTCCTGAATGACTACTGCGTACATAACAAAATGAAGGCAGAAATCAAGATGTTCTTTGAAACCAACGAGAACCAAGACACAACATACCAGAATCTCTGGGATGCATTCAAAGCAGTGTGTAAAGGGAAATTTATAGCACTAAATGCCCACAAGAGAAAGGAGGAAAGATCCAAAATTGACACCCTAACATCACAATTAAAAGAACTAGAAAAGCAAGAGGAAACACATTCAAAAGCTAGCAGAAGGCAAGAAATGAGTAAAATCAGAGCAGAACTGAAGGAAATAGAGACACAAAAAACCCTTCAAAAAGTTAATGAATCCAGGAGCTGGTTTTTTGAAAGGATCAACAAAATTGATAGACTGCTAGCAAGATTAATAAAGAAAAAAAGAAAGAAGAATCAAATAGATGCAATAAAAAATGATAAAGGGGATATCACCACCAATCCCACAGAAATACAAACTACCATCAAAGAATATTGCAAACACCTCTAGGCAAATAAACTAGAAAATCTAGAAGAAATGGATAAATTCCTCAACACATACACCCTCCCAAGACTAAACCAGGAAGAAGTTGAATCTCTGAATAGACCAATAACAGGAGCTGAAATTGTGGCAATAATCAATAGCTTACCAACCAAAAAAAGTCCAGGACCAGATGGATTCACAGCCGAATTCTACCAAAGGTAAAAAGAGGAACTGGAACCATTCGTTCTGAAACTATTCCATTAAATAGGAAAAGAGGGAATCCTCCCTATCTCATTTTATGAGGCCAGCATCATCTTGATACTAAAGCCGGGCAGAGACACAACGAAAACAGAGAATTTTAGACTAATATCCTTGGTGATCATTGATGCAAAAATCCTCAGTAAAATACTGGCTAAATGAATCCAGTAGCACATCAAAAAGCTTATCCACCATGATCAAGTGGGCTTCATCCCTGGGATGCAAGGCTGGTTCAATATATGCAAATCAATAAATGTAATCCAGCATATAAACAGAACCAAAGACAAAAACCACATGATTATCTCAATAGATGCAGAAAAGTCCTTTGACAAAATTCAAGAAGGCTTCATGCTCAAAACTCTCAATAAATTATGTATTGATGGGACATATCTCAAAATAATCAGAGCTATCCATGACAAACCCAGAGCCAATATCATACTGAATGGGAAAAAACTGGAAGCATTCCCTTTGAAAACTGGCACAAGACAGGGATGCCCTCTCTCACCACTCCTATTCAACACAGTGTTGGAAATTCTGGCCAGGGAAATTAGGCAGGAGAAGGAAATAAATGGTGTTCAATTAGGAAAGAGGAAGTCAAATTGTCCCTGTTTGCAGACAACATGATTGTATATGTAGAAAACCCCAATGTCTCAGACCAAAATCTCCTTAAGCTGTTAAGCAAATTCAGCAAAGTCTCAGGATACAAAATCAATGTAAGAAAATCACAAGCATTCTTATACACCAATAACAGACAAACAGAGAGCCAAATCATGAGTGAACTCCCATTCACAATTACTTCAAAGAGAATAAAATACTTAGGAATCCAACTTACAAGAGATGTGAAGGACCTCTTCAAGGAGAACTACAAACCACTGCTCAATGAAATAAAAGAGGATACAAACAAATGGAAGAACATTCCATGCTCATGGGTAGGAAGAATCAATATCGTGAAAATGACCATACTGCCGAAGGTAATTTGCAGATTCAATGCCATCCCCATCAAGCTACCAATGACTTTCTTCACAAAATTGGATAAAACTGCTTTAAAGTTCATATGGAACCAAAAAAGAGCCCGCATCACCATGTCAATCCTAAGCCAAAAGAACAAAGCTAGAGGCATCACACTACCTGACTTCAAACTATAATACAAGGCTACAGGAACCAAAAGAGCATAGTATTGGTACCAAAACAGAGATATAGATCAATGGAACAGAACAGAGCCCTCAGAAATAACGCCACATATCTACAACTATCTGATCTTTGACAAACCTGACAAAAACAAGAAATGCGGAAAGGATTCCCTATTTAATAAATGGTGCTGGGAAAACTGGCTAGCCATATGTAGAAAGCTGAAACTGGATCCCTTCCTTACACCTTATACAAAAATCAATTCAAGATGGATTAAAGACTTAAACGTTAGACCTATAACCATAAAAACCCTAGAAGAAAACATAGGCATTACCATTCAGGACATAGGCATGGGAAAGGACTTCATGTCTAAAACACCGAAAGCAATGGCAACAAAAGCCAAAATTGACAAATGGGATCTAATTAAACTAAAGAGCTTCTGCATAGCAAAAGAAACTACCATCAGAGTGAACAGGCAACCTACAAAATGGGAGAAAATTTTCACAACCTACTCATCTGACAAAGGGCTAATATCTGGAATCTACAATGAACTCAAACAAATCTACAAGAAAAAAACAAACAACCCCATCGAAATGTGGGTGAAGGACATGAACAGAAACTTCTCAAAAGAAGACATTTATGCAGCCAAAAAACACATGGAAAAATGCTCACCATCACCGGCCATAAGAGAAATGCAAATCAAAACCACAATGAGATACCATCTCACACCAATTAGAATGGCAATCATTAAAAAGTCAGGAAACAACAGGTGCTGGAGAGGATGTGGAGAAATAGGAATACTTTTACATTTTTGGTGGTACTGTAACCTAGTTCAACCCTTGTGGAAGTCAGTGTGGCGATTTCTCAGGGATCTAGAACTAAAAATTCCATTTGACCCAGCCATCCCATTACTGGGTATATACCCAAAGGACTATAAATCATGCTGCTATAAAGACAGATGCACACTTATGTTTATTGCAACATTATTCACAATAGCAGAGACTTGGAACCAACCGAAATGTCCAACAATGATAGACTGGATTAAGAAAATGTGGCACATATACACTATGGAATACTATGCAGCCATAAAAAACGATGAGTTCATGTCCTTTGCAGGGACATGGATGAAATTGGAAATCATCATTCTCAGTAAACTATCACAAGAATAAAAAACCAAACACCGCATATTCTCACTCATAGGTGGGAATTGAACAATGAAAACACACGGACACAGGAAGGGGAACATCCCACTTTGGGGACAGTTGTGTGGTGGGGGGAGGTGGGAGAGATAGCATTAGGAGATATACCTAATGCTAGATGACGAGTTGGTGGGTGCTGCACACCAGTATGGCACATGTATACATATGTAACTAACCTGCACATTGTGCACATGTACCATAAAACCTAAAGTATAAGAATAATAAATAAATAAATAAAAAGGAAAAGGATATATCTTCAGATAAAAAGTACAAAGAAGTTTTTGAAAATAGCTTTGTGATTTTTGCCTTCATGTAACAGTTAGAGATTTCTTTTGATTGAGCAGTTGGAAACACTGTTTTTGTAGAATCTATTAAGTGATTTTATTTATTCCATTGAGGCCTATTTTGAGAAAGGAAATATCCTCAGAGAAGATCTAGAAAGAGGCTTTCTGAGAAACTTCTTTGTGATGTTTGCATTCATCTCACAGAGTTTAAGCTTTCTTTTTTTATGAAGCTTGGAAACACTGTTTTTGTAGCATTTCTGAAGGGATATTTGGGAGCACATTGAAGCTAGTGGTGAAAAAGGAAATATCTGCAGATAAAAAAGATAAGAAGTTTTCTGTGAAACAGATTTATGATGTGTGAATTTATCTCAGAATGTTAAAGCTTGTTTTTGATTGAGAAGTTTGGAAACACTGTTTTTCTGTAATCTGCATAGGGATAGTTGGGATTGGATTGAGACCAATGGTGGAAAACGAAATATCTTCCAATAAAAATTAGAAAGAAGCTTTCTGAGAAACTGCTTTGTGATGTGTTCACTAATCTCACTGAATTGAACCTTTCTTTCAATTGAGATGCTTGTAAACACTGTTTTTGTAGAATTGCCAGAAAGATATTTCTAAATGCAGGGATATTTTGAGAGCATTTAGGCCTATGTTGAAATAGGAAATACCTTCAGATAAACACTAGAGAGAGTCTTTCTGAGAAACTGCTTTGTGGTGTGTTCACTCTTCTCACACAGTTAAACCTTTCATTTGATTGAGCAGTTTGGAAACACTGTTTTTATAGAATATGCAAAGGTATATTTGTGAGCACACTGATGAATTTGGTGAAAAATAAATTATCTTAGGATAAAAACTAGAAAGAAGATTTTGGAATACTGCTTTGTTATGTATGCATTCATCTCACAGAGATAAACCCTTCTTTTGACAGAGCAGTATGGAAATGCTGTTTTTGTATCTTCTGCAATGTGATGTTTTGTAGCACAAAAAGACCTATGGTGAACAAGGAATTATCTTCAGATAAAAACTGGAAAGATGCATTATGAGAAACTGCTTTCTGATGTGTGCATTCATCTCACAGTATTATGTCCTTCTTTTGATGGAACAATTTGGAAAGTTTTTTTATATAATCTTCGAAGGATAATTTGAAGGGCTTTGAGGCCTATGGTGGAAAAGGAAATAACTTCAGGCAAAAACTAGAAAGAAGCTTTCTGAGAAAGCACTTTGTGATGTGTGCATTCTTCTAACAGAGACGAATGTTTCTTTTGATTGAACAGTTTGGAAACATTCTTTTTGTAGAATCTGCAAAGGGATATTTGGGAGTGTATTGAATCCTATGATGAAAAAGGAAATATATTTGGATAAAAGCTAGAAAGAAGATTTATGAGAAGGTGCTTTCTGAAGTGGCATTCATAGTACAGAATGAAACCTTTCTTTTGATTGATCAGTTTGGAAGCACTGTTTTTGTATAAAATGCGATGGGATGTTCAGGAGATCATGAGACTTAAGTTGAAAAAGGAAATAACTTTAGATAAAAACGAGAAAGTGCACATTGAAGTTTGTGGTGAGAAAAGAAATATTTTCAGATAAAAATTTGAAAGAAAATTTGGAGAAACTGCTTTGTGTTGTGGGCATTCATCTCAAGGAGACAAACCTTTATTTTTACTGAGTACTTTGGAAAAACTGTTTTTGCAAAATCTGTGAAGCAATATTATGTAGCACAAAAAAAGCCTTTGGTGAAAAAGGAAATATCTTCAGATAAAAACTGGAAAGAAACATTATGAGAAACTTCTTTCTAATGTGTGTGTTCATCTCACAGAGTTAAACCTTTCTTTTCATGGAGCTGTTTGGAAACACTGTTGTTATACGATCTGCAAAAGTATATTTGGGAGTACATTGAGGCCTATGGTGAAAAAGGAAATATCTTTGGATAAAAACTAGAAAGAAGCTTTTTGAGAAACTGCTTTGTGATGTGTGTGTTCAACTCACAGAGTTAACCCTCTTTTTTGATTGAGCAGTTTGGAAAAAGTTTTTTTGTAGAATCTGCATTGGGATATTTGGGAGCACACAATTCCCATGGTGAAAAAGGAAATATCTTCAGACAAAAACTAGAAAGAAGCTTTTAGAGAAACTGCTTTGTCATGTATGCATTCACCTCACAGAAGTAAACTTTTCTTTTGCCTGGCAGTTTGGAAACACTGTTTTTGTATAAACTGTGAACAGAAGTTTGGTAGTGCAGAAAGGTCTATGGTGAAAAAAGAAATATCTCCAGATAAAAACTGGAAAGAAACGTAATGAGAAAATGCTTTCTGATGTGTGTATTCATCTCAGAGTTTTAAGTTCTTCTTTTAATGGAACAGTTTGGAAACACTGTTTTTATAGAATATGCAAAGGGATATTTGGGAGTGCATTGTGGTCTAGGGTGGAAAAGGAAATACCTTCAGAGAAGAAATAGACCAAAGCTATCTGAGAAACTGCTTTGTGATGTGTGCATTCATCTCACAGAGTTAGCCTTTCTTTTGATTGAGCAGTTTGTTAGCACTGTTTTTGTACAATCTGCAAAGGTATGTTTGGGAGCACACTGAGGTCTGTGGTGGAAAAGGAAATATATTTGCCCAAAAACTAGAAAGAAGATCTTGAGAAACCGTTTTGGTGATGTGTACATTCAGCTCACAGAGTTAAATCTTTTTTTTGATGGAGCAGTTTGGAAACACTGTTTTTGCAAAATCTGTGAAGCTAAATATGGTAGCGCAAAAAGCCTATGGTGAAAAAGGAAATATCTCAGGTAAACACTGGAAAAAAGCGTTATGAGAATTTTTGATGTGTGCATTCAACTCACAGAGTTAAGTATTTCTTTTGTTGGAACGGTTTGGAAACACTGTTTTTGTAGAATCTGTGAAAGAATATTTGGGAGCACATTGAGGCCTATGAAGGAAAAGGAAATACCTTCAGAAAAAAACTAGACAGAAGCATTCTGTGAAACTTCTTTGTGATGTGTATTCATATCACAGAGTTAAACATTTCTTTTGGTTGAGCCGTTTGGAAACACGGTATTTGTAGAATTTGGGAAAGGATATTTGGAGGCACACTGAGGCCTATGGTGAAAAAAGAAAATCTAGGGAATAAAAACTAGAAAGAAGCTTTTTGAGAAACTGCTTTGTGATGTGTGCATTCAACTCACAGATTTAAACCTGTTTTTTGATTGAGCAGTTTGGAAACACTGTTTTTATAGAATCTCTGAAGGGATATTTGGGGGCACATTGAGGCCTATGGTGGAAAAGGAAATATCTTTGGATAAAAATTACAGAGAAGATTTCTGAGAAACTGCTATGTGATGTGTGCATTCATCTCTCAGAGTTAAACATTTCTTTTTACTGAGCAATGTGAAAACACAGTTTTATAGAATCTGCAAATGTATGTCTGGGAGTGCCCTGAGGCCTATGGTGAAAAAGGAAATAACTTCTGATAAAAACTAGGATGACGCATTCTGAGAAACTTCTTCATGATGTATGCATTCTTCTCACAAAGTTAAATGTTTCTTTTGATTCAGCAGTTTGGAAACCCTGTTTTTGTAGAATCTGCAAAGGGGCATTTGGGAGCACACGAATGCCTATGTGAAAAAGGAAATCTCTTCTTAATAAACAAGAAAGAAGCTTTTTGAGAAACTTCTTTGTGATGCATGCTTTCATCTTACAGAGTTCAACTTTTGTTTTCACCGAGCAGCCTGGAAACACTCTTTTTGTATAATCTGTGAAGCGATGTTAGGTAGAGCAAAAATACCTATGGTGAACAAGGATATATCTTCAGATATAAATTGGAAAGGAGCAGTTTGAAAAACTGCTTTCTGATGTGTGTGTTCATCTCACAGATTTCAATCCTTCTTTTGGTGGGACAGTTAGGAAACACTGTTTTTTAGAGTTAGCTGAGAGATATTTTGGAGAGTATTGAGGCCTACGGTGAAAAAAGAAACATCTTCAGGAAGAACTAGACAAAATCAATCAGAGAAACTGCTCTGTGATGTGTGCATTCATCTCCCAGAGTTAAAACTTTCTTTAGATTGGTCAGTTTGGAAACACTGTTTTTGTAGAACTTGCAAAGGTATATTTAGGAGAGCAAGAGGCCTATGGTGAAAAAGGAAATAAATTCTGATAAAAATTAGAAATAAGCTTTCTGAGAAACTGTTTCATGATGTGTGCATTCTTCTCAAAACATTAAAAGTTTATTTTGATTGAGCAATTTCAAAACACTGTTTTTGTAGAATCTGCCATGGAATATTTGGAAGCATAGTTAGGCCTAGGGTGAAAAAGGAAATATCTTTGGATATAAAGCAGAATGAATTTTTTTTGAGTAAATGCTTTCAGATGTGTGCATTTATCTCTCAGAGCTAAACCTTTCTTTTGACTGTGCAGTTTGGAAACACTGTTTTTGTATAATCGGTGAAGTGACATTAGGTAGTGGAAAAAGGCTTATAGTCATAAAGGAAATATCTTCAGATAAAAACAGGATAGAAGCGTTATTAGAAACTGGTTTCTGATGTATGCATTCATCTCAAGGGATTAAGTCCTTCTTTTCATGGAACAGTTTGGAAAAAGTGTTTTTGTAGAATCGGGGAAAGGATATTTTGGAGCACATTGAGGCCTATGGTGAAAAGGAAATATCTTCAGAGAAGAACTAGAAAGAAGCTTTCTGAGAAACTGCTTTGTGATGTGTGCATTCATCTCACAGAGTTAAACCTTACTTTTTATTGAGCAGTTTGGAAACACTGTTTTTGTAGAATCTGCAAAGGGATACATGGGACTTATTGAAGCCTGTGAAAAAAAAGGAAATATCTTTGGTTAAAGACTAGAAAGAAGCTTTGTGAGACACTGCATTGTGATGTGTGCATTCATCTCACAGAGTTAAACCTTTGTTTTGATTGAGCAGTTTGGAAACACTATTTTCGTAGAATCTGTGAAGGGATATTTGGGAGCATACAAAGCCTATCATGAAAAAGGATATAACTTCAGATAAAAACTAGAAAGAAGCATTTTGAGAAACCACTTTGTGTTATGTGCATTCTTCTCACAGAGTTAAACGTGACTTTCAATTGAGCAGTTTGGAAACACTCTCTGTAGGACCTGCAAAGGGAAATTTTGAGCCTATTGAGGCCTATGATGAAGAAAGAAATATCATGATAGAAGAACTAGAAAGAATCTTTTTGAGATTTTTTTGTGATGTTTACATTCATCTGACAGAGTTGAGCCTTTCCTTTGATTTAGTAGTTTGGAAACACTTTTTTTGTAGAATCTGTGAAGGAGTATTTGGGAGCCAATTGAGGCCTAGGTTGAAAAGGAAATATCTTTAGATAAAAACTAGACAGATGTTTTTTGAGAAGCTGCTGGGTGATGTGTGCCTTCATCATACAGAGCTAAAGTTTTCTTTTATTTTAGCAGTTTGGAAACACTGTATTGTAGAATCTGTGACAGTGTATTCTGGAGCTCATTAAAGCCAATGGTGATAAGGAAATATCTTCAGATAAAAACAAGTAAGAAGATTTTTAAGAAACAACTTTGTGATGTGTACATTAATCTCACAGAGTTATAGATTTCTTTTGATTGGGCAGTTTGGAAACACTGTTAATGTAGAGTCTGTGAAGGAATATATGGGATCGCATTGAAGCCTATGGTGAAAATGGAAATTATCTCTAGATAAAAATTAGAAACAAGATTTCATTGAATCTGCTTTGTGAAGTGTGCACTAATCTCACAGAGTTAAACTTTTCTATTGATTCAGCAGTTTGGAAACACTGTTTTGGTAGAATCTGTGAACAGATATTTGTCAGCACATTGACGCCTGTGGTGAAAAAGGCAAAAAATTTGGATAAAATCTAGAAAGAAGCTTTTTGAGACACTGATTTGTGATGTGGGTATTCTTCTTACAGAGTTAAACATTTTTTTTGATTGAGCATTTTGCAAACACTGTTTTTGTAGAATCTGCACAGGTATACTTTGGAGTGCAATGGGGCCTATGTTGAAAAAGGAAAAGTCTTCACATAAAAACCAGAAAGAAGCTTTTTGAGAAACTGCTTTGTGATGTGTGCATTCAACTCACAGAGTTAAACTAGTTTTTTCATTGAGCAGTTTGGAAACCATGTTTTTATAGAATCTGTGACAGAATATTTGGGACCACACTGAAGCCTATGGTGAAAAAGGAAATATTTTTTGATAAAAACTAGAAAGAGTTTTCTGAGAAAGTGCTTTGTGATGTGTGCAATCTTCTAACATTAAACCTATCTTTTGACTGAGCAGTGTGGAAACACTGTTTTTGCAAAATGTGCAAAGGGATACTCAGTAGTGAAAAAAGCCTACGATGAAAAAGGAAATACCTTCACAGAAAAACTGGGAAGAAGCATTATGAGAAACTCCTTTCTGATGTGTGCATTCATTTCACAGAATTAAATCTTTCTTTTCATTGCGTAGTTTGGGAAAAATATTTTAGTAGAATCTGCAAAGGGATATTTGGGAGCACAGTAAGGCATATGCTGGAAAATGAATTACCTTCAGAAAGGAACTAGATAGAAGCTTTCTGAGAAACTGCTTTGTGAAGTGTGCATTCATCTCAAGAGTTAAACCTTTATTTTCATTGAGCAGTTTGGAAGCACTGTTTTTGTAGAATCTGTGATGGGATATTTGAAATTGCAGTTAGGTCTGCAGTTAAAAAGAAAATAGCTTCGGATATAAACTAGAAAGAAGTTTTTTGAGTAAATGCTTTGTGATGTGTGCATCCATCTAACAGAGTTAAAATATACTTTAGACTGAGCAGTTTGGAAACTCCATTATTGTATCATATGTGAAGTAATATTTAGTATCCCAAAGAAGCCTATAGTGATAAAGGAAATATGTTCAGAAAAAAACTGGGAAGAAGCATAATGAGAAACTGCTTTCTGAGGTGTGCCCTCATCTCACAGAGTAAAGAACTTCTTTTGATTGAACAGTTTAGAAGCACAATTTTTGTAGAATCTGCAAAGGGATATTTGGGATTCCATTGAGGCCTATGGTGGAAAAGGAAATATCTTCAAAGAAGAACTAGACAGAAGCATTCTGAGAAAGTTCTTTGTGATGTGAGCACTCATCTCACAGAGCTAAACCTTTCTTTTGATTGAGCAGTTTGGAAAAACTGGTTTTGAAGAATCTGCAAAGGCATATTTGGAAGCATATTGAAGCCTACAGTGAAAAAGGAAATATTTTCGGATCAAAATGAGCAACGAGCTTTTTGAGAAACTGCTTTGTCACGTACGCATTCGTCTCACAGAGTTAAAGCTTTCAGTTTATTTAGCAGTTTGGAAACACTGTTTTTGTAGGATCTGCAAAGGGATATTTGGGAGCACAAGTGGCCTTTGGTGATAAAGGAAATATCTTTCGATAAAAACTAGACTGAAGCTATTTGAGAAATTGCTTTGTGAAATCAGCATTCTCCTGAAAGTGTTAAATCCTTCTTTTTATGGAAGTGTTCAGAAACACTGTTTTTATAGAATCTGCAAAGGGATATTTGGGAACCCACGAGGCCTATGGTGAAAAATGAAATAACTTCAGATAAAAACCAGAAAGACATTTTCTGAAAAACTGCTTTTTAATGTGTGAATTATTTTCACAGAGTTAAAAGTTTCTTTTGATTGAGCACTTTGTAAACACTGTTTTTCTAGAATCTGCAAAGGGATATTTGGAAGTGCTCTGATTCCTATGGTAAAAAGGAAATATCTTTGGATAAAAACTAGAAAGAAGCTCTTTGAGGAACTGCTTTGTGAAGTATGCGTTAATGACACAGTGTTAAACTTTTCTTTTGACTGAGCAGTTTGGAAGCACTGTTTTTGTATAATCTGTGAAGCGATGTTAGGGAGCAGAAAAAGGCCTATGGTGAAAAAGCAAACATCTTCAGATAAAAACTGGAAAGATGAGTTATGAGAAACTGCTTTCTGATCACTGCATTTGTCTCACAGAGTTAAGTCCTTCCTTGATGGAACATTTAGGAAACACTGTTTTTATAGAATTGGTTAAAGGATATTTGGGAGATCATAGAGGCCTATGATGGAAAAGGAAATACCTTAAGAGAAGAAATAGACAGAAGCTAAATGAGAAACTGCTTTGTGATGTGTGCATTCATTTCACAGAGTTAAACCTTGCTTTAGACTGATCTGTTTTGAAAAAATGTTTTTGTGGGATCTGCAAAACTATATTTGGGAGCACACTTAGGCCTATAGTGAAAAATGAATTATCTTCAGATTAAAACTAGAAAGAAGCTTTTTGAGAAACTGCTTTGTGATGTGTGGGTTCAACTCACAGAGTTAAACCTGTTTTTTGATTGAGCAGTTTGGAAACACTGTTTTTGTAGAATCTGCCACAGATTATTTGGGAGCACATTGATGCATATGGTGTTGAAATAGCTTCAGATAGAAGCTAGAAAGAAGATTTTCGAGATACTGGTTTGTGATGTGTGCATTCATCTCACAGAGTTAAACATTTCTTTTGACTGAGAAGTTCAGCAACATTGTTTTTGCAAAATCTGTGAAGTGATATTTCATAATGCAAAAAGTCTACGGTGAAAAAGGAAATATGTCAGATAAAAACTGGAAAGAAGCCTTGTGAGAAACTGCTTTCTCATCTGTGCATTGTTCTCACAGAGTTAAGTCCTTCTTTTGATAGAAGAGTTTGGAAACACTGTTTTTGTTGGATCTGCGAAGGGATATTTGGGAGTGCAATGAGGCCAATGGTAGAAAAGGAAATATTTTCAGAGAAGAACTAGACAGAAGCTTTCTGGGAAACTGCTTTGTGATGTGTGCATTCATCTCACAGAGTTAAAATTTTATTTTGATTTAGCAGTTTGGAAACACTGTTTTCATAGAATCTGTGAGGGGATATTTGAGAGCACATTAAAGCCTAAGTTGAAAAAGGAAATATCTATGGATAAAAACTAAATAGAAGCTTTTTGAGAAAGTGCTCTGTGATGTGTGCATTCTCCTCACAGTGTTAAACCTTTCTTTTCATTTATCAGTTTGTAAATACAGTTTTTGTAGAATCTGCAAAGGGATATTTGCGAGGACATGGGGCCTATGGTGAAAAAGGAAATAACTTCAGAAAAATAGTAGAAAGAAGCTTTCTGAAAAACCGCTTTTTGATGTGTGTATTCTTCTCACTGATTTAAGGGTTTCTTTTGATTGAGCACTTTGTAAACACTGTTTTTCTAGAATACGCAAAAGATATTTTGGAGTGCACTCATTCCAATGGTGAAAAAGGAAAATCCTAAGATAAAAACTAGAAAGAAGCTCTGTGAGAAACTGCTGTGTGAAGTATGAATTCATCTCACAGAGTTAAAATTTTCTTTCCACTCAGCAGTTTGGAAACACTGTTTATGCAAAATCTGTGAAGCGATATTAGGTAGCGCAAAAAGCCTATGGTGTAAAAGGAAATATCTTCAGATAAAAACTGGTAAGAAGTGTTCTGAGAATCTGCTTTCTGATGTGTCTATTTATCTCCCAGAGATAAGTCCTTCTTTTGATGGAACAATTTGGAAACCCTGTTTTTGTACAATCTGCAAAGGGATATTTGGGAGTGTACTGAAGCCTATGGTGAAAAAGAAAATATCTTCAGAGGAGAACTAGACATATGCTTTCTGAGAAATTGCTCTGTGATGTGTGCATTCATTTCACAGAGTTAAACCTTTCTTTTGATAGAGCAGTTTGGAAACACTGGTTTTGTAGAATCTGCGAAAGGATATTTGTGAGTGCATTGAAGCCCACAGTGAAAAAGAAAATATCTTCAGATAAAAACTAGAAAGAAGCTTTTTAAGAAACTGCTTTGTGATGCATGCATTCATCTCACAGAGTAAATCTTTTTTGACTCAGCATTTTGGAAACTGTGTTTTTTATAATCTGCAAAGTGATGTTTTGAAGCGCATAATGGCCTATGGTGAACAAGGAAATTTCTTCAGATAAAAACTGGAAAGAAGCATCATGAGAAACCGCTTTCTGACATGTACAGTTATCTCACAGGGTTAAATCCTTCTTTTGATACAACAGTTCGGAAACACTGTTTTTGTAGAAACTCTGAAAGGATATTTGAGAGTGCATTGAGGCCTATAGTGGAAAAGGAAATATCTTTAGAGAAGAGCTAGACAGAAGGTGTCTGAGAAACTGCTTTGGGATGTGTGCATTCATTTCACAGAGCTAAAACTTTCTTTTGATTGAGCGGTTTGGAAACACAGTTTTTGTAGAATCGGCAAAGGGATATTTGTGAGTGCACCAAGGCCTTGGTGGAAAAGGAAATATCTTTGGGTAAAAACTAGAAAGAAGGTTTTTGATGAATTGCTTTGTGATGTGTGCATTCACCTCACAGAGTTAAACCTTTCTTTTGATAGAGAAGTTTGGAAGCACTGTTTTTGTACAACCTACAATGTGATATTATGTAATGCAAATAGGCCTATGTTGAAAAAGGGAATATCTTCAGATAAATACTGGAAAGAAGCTTTCTGAGACACTGATTTGTGATGCATGCATTCTTTTAGCAGGATTAAATATTTCCTTTGATGGAGCCATTTTGAAACACCCTTTTGACAGAAACTGCGAAGAGTTACTTTGAGTGCCTTGAGGCCTATGGTGAAAAAAGAAATGTCTCCAGACAAAAACTAGAAAGTATCTTTCTGAGAAACTGCTTTCTGATCTGTGCATTCATTTGACAGAGTTAAACCTTTCTTTTGATGCAGCACTTTGGAAATACTGTTTTAGTATAATCTGCCAAGGGACATTTGATATTGCACTGACCCAATGGTTAAAAATGAAATAACTTCAGTTAACAACTAGAAAGAAACTTTCTGAAATACCACTTTGTGATGTGTGATTTCTTCCCACAGAGTTAAAATTTTCTATTGAATAAGCAGTTTGGAAACATTGTTTTTGTAAAATCTGTGAAGGGATATTTGGGAGTGCACTGATGCCTGTGGTGACAAAGGAAATATCTTCACATAAAAAAATGAGTGACAAGCTTTTTGAGAAACCACTGCATGGTGTATGCATTCATCTCACAATGTTAAACTTTTCTTTTGGCAGAGAATTTTGGAAACGCTGTTTTTATAAAATCTGTGAAGGTATGTTAAGTAGTCTAAATAAGATGAAGAAGGAAATATCTTCAGGTAAAAACTGGAATTAAGCATTATGAGAAACTGTTTTCTGATGTACTGACGTGTGTGTTCACCTCACATAGTTAAATCTTTCTTTTGAAAGAACAGTTCATGAACACTGTTATGATAGAAACTGGGAAGGGATATTTGGGAGGAAATTGTGGCCTAGGATGGAAAAGGAAATATCCTCAGAGAAGAACTAGACAGAAGTTATCTGAGAAACTGATTTGTGATGTGTGCATTTATTTCACAGTGTTAAAAGTTTCTTTTGATTGAGCAGGTTGGAAACAGTGCTTTAGTAGAATCTGCCAAGGTATAATTGGGAGTGCCCTGTGGCATACGGTGAATAAGAAAATAGCATAAAAACTTCAAAGAACCTTTATGAGAAATGGCTTTGTAATATGTGCATTCAACTCACAGAGTTAAACCTTGTTTTTTTGATTGAGCTGTGTGGAAACACTGTTTGTGTAGAATCTGTGATGGGATATTTGGGAACTCATTGAAGCCTATGGTGATAAAGAAATATATTTGGGTTAAAACTAGAAACAAGATTATTGAGAAACTGCTGTGTGATATGTGCATTCAACTCATAGAGTTAAACCTCTCTTTTGACTGAGTGGTTTGGAAACACTGTTTTTGCAAAATCTGCGAAGTGATATTAGGCAGTGCAAAAAAGCCTATGGTGAAAAGGGAATATCTTCAGACAAAAACTGGAAAGAAATGTTATAAGAAACTGCTTTCTGATGTGTGCATTTATCTCACAGAGTTAATTCCTTCCTTTGATGGAACAGTTTGGAATCAGTATTTTTGTGTAATCTGCGAAGTGATGTTAGGTAGCTCAAAAAGGCCTATGGTGAACAAGGAAATATCTTCAGATAAAAAATGGAAAGAAGTGTTATGAGAAACTTCTTTCTGATGTGTGCATTCATCTCACAGACTTAAATCCATCTTTTAATGCAACAGTTCACAAACACTGTTTTTATAGAATCTGGAAGGGATATTTAGGAGCACACTGAAGCCTAAGGTGAAAGAGGAAATATCTTCAGATAAGACAAGACATAGACAAAAGCTATCAGAGAAATTGATTTTGTTGTGTACATTCATGCCACAGATTTAAATCTTTCTTTTGATACAGCAGCTTAGAGACACTGTTTTTGTAGAATCTGCAAAGTTATATTAGGGAGTGCACTGAAGCCTATGGTGAGAAAGGAAATAACTTCGGATAAAAACTAGAAGGAGGAGAAGCTGCTTTCTGATGTTTGCATTCATCTCCCATAGTTAAATCTTTCTTTTGAGTGAGTAACTTGGAGACAGTGTTTTTGAAAACCTGTGAAGGGATATTAGGTAGCACAAAAAAGCCTATGGTGAAAAAGGGCATATCCTGAGATAAAGAATGGAAAGAAGAGTTATGAGAAGCTACTTTCTGATGTGTGCATTCTCATCTCACAGAGTTAAATCCTTCTTTTCATGGAACAGTTTGGAAAGAGTGTTTTTGTAGATTCTGCTAAGGGATATTTGGGAGTCCATTGAGGCATATGGTGGAAAAGGAAATATCTTCACAGAAGAACTAGACAGAAGCTTTGTTTCAAACTGCTTTGTGATGTGCGCATTCATCTCAAAGAGTTAAACCTTTCTTTTGATTGAGCAGTTTGGAACACTGTTTTTGTAGAATCTGCAAAGGGATATTTTGGAGCACATTGAAGCCTACAGTGAAAACAGAAATATCTTCAGATAAAAACTAGAAATAAGCTTTTTGAGAGGCTGCTTTGTGATTTGCACATTCATCTCACAGAGTCAAAACCTTTCTTTTGACTGAGCAGTTTGGAAACCCTGTTTTGTAGAATCTGTGAAGAGATATTTTGGAGCACATGTAGCCTTTGGTGAAAAAGGAAATAAATTCAGAAAAAGCTAGAAAGAAGCATTTTGAGAAACTGCTTCATGGAGTGTGCATTCTTCTCACAGAGATAAACGTTTATTTTTATTGAGCAGCTTGGAAACACTGTTTTTGTAGAATCTAGAAAGGGATATTTTGGAGTGCACTGATGCCTATGATGAAAAAGGAAATATCTTCAGATAAAAACTAGAAAGAAGCTTTTTGAGAAACTGCTTTGTGCTGTATGCATTCATCTCACAGAGTTAAACTTTTCTTTTGACTGAGCCGTTTGAAAACTGTTTTTGAACAATCTCTGAAGAAATGTCATGTAGCCCAAAAAGGCCTGTGGTGAACAAGGAAATAACTTCAGGTGAAAACGAGCAAAAAGTGTTATAAGAGACTTTTCTGATGTGTGCATTCATCTCCCATAGTTAAATCCTTGTTTTGATGAAACAGTTCAGAAACATTGTTTTTATAGGTTCTGCAAAGGGATATTGGAGAGTGTATTGAGGCCTATGCTGCAAGAGGAAGTATCTTCAGAGAAGAACTAGATAGAAGCTATCTGAGAAACTGCTTTGTGAATGTGCATTCATCTCACAGAGATAAACCTGTCTTTCATTTAAGCAGTTTGGAAAAACTGTTTAGGTAGAACTGCGAAGGGATATTTGGGATCACACTAGGCCTATGGTGAAAAAGGAAATATCTTTGGATAAAAACTAGAAAGAAGCTTTTTGAGAAACTGCTTTGTAGTTTGTGCTTTCATCTCACAGAGTTAAAACTTTATTTTGATTGGATAATTTGGAAAAACTGTTTTTATAGAAACTGCCAAGAGATAATTGTGAAAGCATTGAAGCTTATGATGAAAAAGGAAATGTCTTTGGATAAAAACTAGAAAGAAGTTTTGTGAGAAGCTCCTTTGTGATGTGGGCATTCATCTCACAGAGATAAACCTTTATTTTGATTGTTCAGTTTGGAAACACTCTTTTTGTACAATATGCAAAAGGATATTTGGGAGCATATGAGGATTATGGTGAAAAACGAAGTAACTTCAGATGAAAATTAGAAAGAAGTTTTCTGAGAAACCACTTTGTGATGTTTGCATTCTTCTCACAGAGTTAAACGTTTCTTTTGATTGAGAATCTTGTCAACACCGTTTTTCTAGAATCTGCAAATGGATACTTAGAAGCGCACTGATGCCTATCGTGAAAAAGAAAATATCTTTGGATCAAAACTAAAAAGAAGCTTTTTCAGAAACTGCTTTTTGATGTAAGCACTCTTCTCACAGAATTAAACTTTTCTTTTGACTGAGCAGTTTGGAAACACTGTTTTCATATAATCTGTGATGTGATGTTAGGTAGTGCAAGAAGGCATTGGGTGAACAAGGAAATATCTTCAGATAAAAACTGGAAAGAAGTGTTATGAGAAGCTCCTTTCTAACAGAGTTAAATCCTTCTTTTGATGGAACAGCTCAGAAACACTTTTTTAATAGAATGTGTAAAGGGACATTTGGGAGGGCATTGAGGCTTCTGACAGAAAAGAAAATATCTTCAGAGAAGAACTAGACAGAAGCTATATGAGAAACAGCTTTGTGATGTGTGTATTCATCTCACAGAATTAAAACTTCCTTTTTATTGAGTAGTTTGGAAACACAGTTTTTGTAGAATCTGCAAAGGTATATTTGGGAGTACACAGAGGCCTATGGTGAAAAATGAATTGCCTTCATACAAAAACTAGAAAGAAGCTTTTTGAAAAACTGTTTGTGAAATGTCCATTTAACTAACAGGGTTAAACCTGTTTTTAGATGGAGCATTTCAGAAACACTGTGTGAAATCTGCAAAGGGATATTTGGGATTCCACTGAAGCCTGTGGTGATAAAGGAATTTTCTTTGAAGAAAAACTAGAAAGAAGCTTTTTGAGAAACTGCTTTTTGATGTGTGCTCTAATCTCACAGAGTTAAAGCTCTCTTTTCACTGAGTAGTTTGGAAACTGTTTTTGCAAAATCGGTGAAGTGATATTAGGTAGTGCAAAAATGTCTACGGTGAACTAGGAAATATCTTCAGATAAAAATTAGGAGGAAGCATTATGAGAAACCACTTACTGATGTGTGCTTTTGTCTCACACTGTTAATTCCATCTTTGATGGAAGAGTTTGGAAACACAATTTTTATAGACTCTGCAAAGGGATATTTTGGAGGGCATTTAAGCCTATGAAGGAAAAGGAAATATCTTCAGAGAAGACCCAAAAAGAAGCTTTCTGAGAAACTCCCTTGTGATGTGCGCATTCAGCTAACAAAGTTAAGCCTTTCTTTTGATTGGTCAGTTTGGAAACACTGCTTTGTAGAATCTGTGACGGGATATATGGGAGCACATTGAAGCCTCTGGTGAAAAAGGAAATATCTTGTGATAAATACTAGAAAGGAGTTTGTGAGAAACTGCATTGTGATGTGTGCATTCACCTCACAGAGTTCAAACATGGTTTCATTGATCAGTTTGGGAAAAATGTTTTGGTAGAATCTGAAAAGTGATATTTGGGAGTGCACAAGACCTATGGTGAAAAAGGAAATAACTTCAGCTAAAAACTAGAAAGAAGCTTTTGAAGAAACTGCTTTGTGATGTGTGCATTCTTCTCACAGAGTTAAACGTTTCTTTTCATTGAACAGTTTGGTCTAACTGTTTTTGTAGAATCTGCAAAAGGATCTTTGGGAGTGCACTAATGCCTATGGTGCAAAAGAAATATCTTCTGATAAAAACTAGAAAGAAGTTCTGTGAGAAACTGCTTTGTGATATATGCATTCATTTCACAGTTAAACTTTTCTCTTCACTGAGCGTTTTGCAAACACTATTTTTGTATAATCTGTGAAGTGATGTTTGGTATCATGAAAAGGCCTATGGTGAACAAGGAAATATGTTCAGATAAAAAGTGGAAAGAAGGGTTATGAGAAGCTGCTTTCTGATATGTGCATTCATCTCACAGAGTTAAATCCTTCTTTTTATGGAACTATTCAGAAGCACTGTTTTTACAGAATCTGTGAGGAGATATCTGGGAATGCATTGAGGCCTATGGTGGAAAAGGAAATATCTTCAGAGAAGAACTAGACAGAAGCTATCTGAGAAACTCCCTTGTGAAGTGTGACTTCATCCCATAGAGTTAAACCATTCTTTTGATTGAGCATTTTGGAAACACTATTTTTTTAGAATTTGCAAAGGTGAATTTGGTAACACCCTGAGGACTGTGAGGAAAAGAAAATAACTTCAGATAAAAACTAGAAGGACCATTTTTGAGAAACTACTTTGTGAATTGTGCACTCAACTAACAGAGTTAACCCTCTTTTTTGATTGTGCAGTTTAGAAACAGTGTTATTGTAGAAACTGATACGGGATATTTGGGAGTGAATTGAAGCCTAAGATAATGAAGGAATTACCTTCAGAGAAGAACTTGACAGAAGATTTCTGAGTAACTGCTTTGTGATGTGTGCATTCATCAAACAGAGTTAAACATTTCTTTTGATTGAACAGTTGGGAAACACTGTTTTTGTAGAATATGTGAAGGGATATTTGGGAGACATTGAAGCCTAAGGTGAAAAAGGAAATATCTTCAGATAAAAACTGGAAAGAATCATTATGAGTAACTGCTTTGTGATGAGTGCATCTGTCTCTCAGAGTTAAGTCCTGCTTTTGATGGAACAGTTTGGAAACACTGCTTTTGTAGAGTCTGTGAAGGAACAATTGGGAGTGCATTGAGGCCTAGGGTGGAAAATTAAATATCTTAAGAGAAGAACTAAAGGGAAGTTTTATGAGAAACTGCTTTGTGATATGTGCATTCATCTCACAGAGTTAAACCTGTTGTTTGATTGATCTGTTTGGAATCACTGCTTTTGTAGAATCTGAGAAGGGATATTTGGGAGTGAATGAGGCCTATTTTGAAAAAAGAAATAACTTCAGGTAAAAACTAGAAAAAATATTCTGAGAAAGTGCTTTGTGATGTGTGCAATCTTTTCAAAAATTTAAGGGTTACATTTTATTGGGCAGTTTGGAAACACTGTTTTTGCATAATCTGCAAAGGGATATTTGGAAGCACGATGAGGTCTAGGGTGTAAAAGGAAATATCTTCGGATAAAAACTAGAAAGAACATTTTTGAGAAACTGCTTTGTGATGTATGCATTCATCTCAAAGAGTTAAACTTTCATTTGACTTGACAGTTGGAAACACTGTTTTTATATAATCTGTGAAGGAATGTTATGTAACACATAACATCTTGATGGTGAACAAGGAACATCTTCAGATAAAAACTGCAAAGAAGCATTATGAGAAACTGTTTTCTGATGTGTCCATTCATCTCAAAGTGTTAAATGCTTCTTTTGGTGGAACCATTTGGAAAGACTTTACAGAGTCTGCAAAGGGATATTTTGGAGCCCTTTGAGGCCTATGGTAGAAAAGGAAATATCTTCAGAGAATTAGATGGAAGCTTTCTGAGAAACTGCTTTGTGATGTGTGCATTCAAGTCACAGAGTTAAACTTTCCTTTGATTGAGCAGTTTGGAAACACTGGATTTGTAGGATCTGTGAAGGGATATTTGGGAGTGCATTGAAGACTATGGTGAAAAAGGGAATAACCTTGGATAAAAACTAGGAAGAAGCTTTTTGAGAAACTGCTTTGTGATATGTGTCTTCATCTCACACAGTTCAGCCTTTCCTTTGTTGATCAGTTTGAAAACACTGTTTTTGTAAAATCTGCAAATGTATATTTGGGAGTGCCATAAGGCCTATTGTGAAAAAGCATATAACTTCACATGAAATTACAAAGAAGCTTTTTGAGGAACTGCTTTGTGTTTTGTGCGTTCAACTCACAAAGGTAAATCAGTTTTTTGATTGAGCAGTTTGGAAACACTGTGAAGGATCTGTGACAAGATATTTGGGAGCACATTGAAGACTATTGTGATAAAGGAAATACCTTTGGGTAAAAACTAGACAGAAGGTATCAAGAAAGAGATTTGGGATGTTTGCATTCATCTGACAGGGTTAAAACTTGCTTTGATTGAGAAGTTTGGAAACACTGTTTTGTAGAATCTGCAAAGGAATATTTGGGAGTGCATTGAATCCTATGATGAAAAGGGAAATATCTTTGGATAAAAACTAGAAAGAAGATTTTTGAGAAACTGCTTTATGATGTATGCATTCATCTCACAGAGTTAAACTTTTCTTTTGACATGTCAGTTTGGAAACACTGTTTTTGCATAATATGTGAAGCAGTGTTTTGTAGCTCAAAATGGCCTATGGTGAGCAAGGAAATATCTTCAGATAAAAAGGGGAAAGGTGTGTTAAGAGAAACTACTTTCTGATATGTGCATTCATCTCACAGAGTTAAGTCCTTCTTTTGATGGAACAATTTGGAAACAGTTTTTTAGATCTGCTAAGGGCTTTTTGGGAGTGCATTAAAGCCTATGGTGAGAAAGGAAATATCTTCAGCTAAAAACTGGAAAGAAGCTTTCTGAGACACTGATTTGTGATGTGTGCATTCATTTCACAGTGTTAAATCTTTACTTTGATGGAGTCTTTTGGAAAAACCTTTTGGCAGAATCTGCAAAGCATTATTTGGGAGCACGTTGAGGCCTATGGTGAAAAAGGAAATATCTCCAGATAAAAACCAGAAAGAAGCTTTCTGAGAAACTGTTTTCTAATGTGTGCATTCATCTGACAGAGGGAAACCTTTATTTTGATTGAGTAGTTTGGAAACAATGTTTTGGTATAATCTGCAAAGGGATTTTTGGGTGAAAAAGGAAACAACTTCAGATAAAAACTACAAAGAATATTTAGGATAAACTACATTGTGTTGTGTATTCTTCTCACAGTCTTAAACATTTCTTTTGATTAAGCAGTTTGGAAACACTATTTTTGTAGAATCAGCAAAGGGATATATGAAAGTGCAGTTAGGCCTATGACGCATAGAAGGTTATGGTGAAAAAGGAAATATCTTCAGATAAAAATTAGAAAGAAGCTTTCTGATGTGTGCATTCAACTCATGGAGATAAACCTTTCTTTTGATATAGCAGTTTGGAAACACTGTTTTTGTATAATCTGCAAAGTGATATTAGGTACTGCAAAGAGGCCTATGGTGAAAAAAGAAATATCTTCAGAAAAAACTGGAAAGAATCTTTCTGAGACACTGATTTGTGATGTTTGCATACATTTCTCAGTGTTAAATCTTTCCTTTGCTGGAGTTGTTTAGAATCACCCCTTTGGCAGAATCTGTGAATGGGTAATTGGGAACTGATTGAAGCCTATGGTGAAAAAGGAACTATCTCCAGGTAAAAACTAGAAAGAAGCTTTCTGAGAAACTACGTTGTGAAGTGTGCATTCATCTAACAGGGTTAAACCTTTCTTTTGATTGAGCAGTTTGGAAAAACTCTTTTGGTAGATCTGTGAGGGGATATTTGGGAGTGCACTGTGTCCTAAGGTGAAAAAGGAAAAAACTTCAGACAAAAACTACAAAGAAGCTTTCTGAGAAACCACTTTGTGATGTGCATTCTTCTCATAGATTTAAATCTTTCTATTGATTAAGGAGATTGGAAACACTGTTTTTATAGCATCTGCAATGGGATACATGAAAGTAGAGTTAGGCCTATGCTGAAGAAGGAAATATCTATGGATAAAAATTAGAAATAAGCATTATGACAAACTGCTTCATAATGCGGACATTCTTCTCACAGAATTAAATGTTTCCTTTGATTGCCTAGTTTGGAAACACTGTTTTTCTAGAATCTACAAAGTGATATTTGGGAGCACATTTATGACTACGGTGAAAAAGGAAATATCTTTGGATTACAGCTAGAAAGAAGCTCTTTGAGAAACTGCTTTGTGATGTATGCATTCATTTCACAGAGTTAAACTTTTTTTTTGACTGAGCATTTTGGAAACACTGTTTTTGCATAATCTGTGAAGCAATGATATCTAGTTCAAAAAGGCTTAAGGTGAACAAGGAAATATCTTCAGATAAAAACTGGAAAGAAGCATTATCAGAAACTGCTTTCTGATGTGTGCATTCATCTCACAGATGTAAGTCCTTCTTTGATGGAACAGTTTGGAAACACTTTCTGTAGAATCTGCAAAGGGATATTCAGGAGCGCATTGAGGCCTATGGTGGAAAAGGAAATAACTTCATTGAAGAACTAGAAAGAACCTTTCTTTGAAACTCCTTTATTATGTGTGCATTCATCTAAGAGTTAAACCTTTCTTCTGATTCAGCAGTTTGGAACAGTGTTTTTGTAGAATCTGCAAAGCGATATTTGGGAGTGCAATGAAGCCCATGGTGAAAAAGGAAATATCTTTGTATAAAAACTAGAAAGAAGTTTTTTGAGAAACCGCTTACTAATATGTGCATTCATCTGAGAGAGTTAAACCTTACTTTTGATTGATCAGTTTGGAACGATTGTTTTTGTAGAATCTGTGAAAGGATATTTGGGAGCACATGAGACCTATGGTGAAAAGGAAATAACTTCAGATAAAAATTAGAAGGAAGCTTTCTGAGAAACCGCTTTGTGATGTGTGCATTCTTCTCCCAGAGATAAACGTTTCTTTTAATTGAGCAGTTTGAAAACACTCTTTTTGTAGAATCTGTAAGTGGATATTTTGGAGCACACTGATGCTGATGGTGAAAATAGAAATATCTTCATATAAAACCTGGTTAAACCTTTCTTTTGGTAAAGCAGTTTGGAAACATTGTTTTTGTATAATCTGCGAAGTGATATTGTGTAGTGCAAAGAGGCCTATTGTGAAACAGGGAATATCTACAGATAAAAACTGGAAAAAAGCCTTCTGAGAAACTGATTTTTGATGCCTGCATACATTTCACAGGGTAAAATATTTCCCTTCATGCTACGTTTTGGAAACCCTCTTTTGGCAGAATCTGTGAAGGGTTACTTGAGAGCGCATTGAGGCCTATGGTGAAAAAGGAAATAAATACAGATGAAACTCAGAAAGAATTTTTCTGAGAAATTGCTTTCTGATGTGCACATTTATCTGAGAGAGTTAAACCTTTCTTTTGATTGAGCAGTTTGGAAACACAGTTTTGGTAGAATCTGCCAGGGATATTTGTGATCACATTGACCCAATGGTGAAAAAGGAAATAACTTCAGATGAAAACTACAAAGAAGGATTCTGGGGAACCACTTTTTGATGGGTGCATTCTTCTCACAGATTTAAACTTTTCTTTTGATTGAGGAGTTTAGAAAAACTGTTTTTTTAGAATTTGCAATGGGATATTTGAAAACACAGTTAGGCCTACGGTGAAAAAGAAAGTAAATTTGGATAAAAAAATAGAAAGAAGATTTTTGAGAAACTGCTTTGTGATGGGTGCAATCATTTCAAAGAGTTAAAACTTTCCTTTGACTGAGCAATTGGAAACACTGTTTTTGTGCAGTCTGCAAAGGGATATAAACTAGCACAAAAAAGCCTATGGTAAAAAAGGAAATACCTTCAGATAAAAACTGGAAAGAAGCGCTATAAGAAACTGCTTTCTGATATGTGCATTCATTTCACAGGGTTAAGTCCTTTTTTGATGGAACAGTTTGGAAACACTTTTTTTGTAGAATCTGCAAAGGGATATTTGGGAACGCATTGAGGCCTGTGGTATAAAAGGAAATATCTTCACTGAAGAGCTAGACAGAAGCATTCTGAGTAACTGTTTGAGGATGTGTGCATTCATCTCACAGGTTTAATCCTTTGTTTTGATTGAGAAGTTTGGAAACTGTGTTTTTTAGAATTTGCAATGGGATACTTGAAAACACACTTAAGCCAATGGTGAAAAGGGAAATATTTTAGTATAAAAACTAGAAAGAAGCTTTTTGAGAAACTGCTCTGTGATGAGGGCATTCATCTCACAGAGTTAAACCTTTCTTTTGAGTGAGTAGTTTGGAAACACTGTTTTTGCATAATCAGCGAAGCGATATTATGTGGTGCAAAAAGGCATGTGGTGAACAAGGAAATATCTGCAGACAAAAAATGGCAAGAAGCATTATCAGAAACTGCTTTCTGATGTGTGCATTCATCTCACAGTGGTAAATCTTTCTTTTGATGGAATACTTCAGAAACACTGTTTTTATAAAATCTTCAAAGGGAGCAAAATGGGACCCATGGTGGGAAAGGAAATACCTTCACAAAAGAACCAGACAGAAGCTCTCTGAGAAACAGCTTTGTGATGTGTGCATTCATCTCACAGAGGTAAACCCTTCTTCTAATTGAGTATTTTGTAAACACTATTTTTGTAGAATCTTCACAAGTATATCTGGGAGTGCCCTGAGGCTTATGGTGAAAAAGGAAATACCTTTGGATAAAAATTAGAAAGAAGCATTTTGTGAAATGGCTTTGGGATGTGTGTGTTAAACTACAAGATTTAAACCTGGTTTTTGAATGAGCAAATTGGAAACAATGTTTTTGTTATATGTGCATTGGGAGATTTGGGAGAGCTTTGAAGACTATGGTGAAAAAGGAATTCTCCTCATATAAAAATTAAAAGAATCTTTTTGAGAAACTGCATTGTGATGTGTGAATTCATCTCACAGAGATACAAAATCATTTTACAAAAATCACAAGCATTCTTATACACCAATAACAGACAGAGAGCCAAATCATGAGTGAACTCCCTTTCACAATTGCTTCAAAGAGAATGAAATACCTAGGAATCCAAATTACAAGGGACGTGAAGGACCTGTTCAAGGAGAACTACAAACCACTGCTCAATGAAACAAAAGAGGATACAAAAAAATGGAAGAACATTCCATGCTCATGTGTAGGAAGAATCAATATCGTGAAAATAGCCATACTGCCCAAGGTAATTTATAGATTCAATGCCATCCCCATCAAGCTACCAATGACTTTCTTCACAGAATTGGAAAAAACTACTTTAAAGTTCATATGGAACAAAAAAAGAGAACTTATCGCCAAGTCAATCCTAAGCCAAAAGAACAAAGCTGGAGGCATCATGCTACCTGACTTCAAACTATGCTACAAGTCTACAGTAACCAAAACAGCATGGTACTGGTAACAAAACAGAGATATAGATCAATGGAACAGAACAGAGCCCTCAGAAATAACACCACATATCTAGAACTATCTGATGTTTGACAAACCTGAGAAAAGCAAGCAATGGGGAAAGGATTCCCTATTTAATAAATGGTGCTGGGAAAACTGGCTAGCCATATGTAGAAAGCTGAAACTGGATCCCTTCCTTACACCTTATACAAAAATTAATTCAAGATGGATTAAAGACTTAAACGTTAGACCTAAAACCATCAAAACCCTAGAAGAAAACCTAGGCATTACCATTCAGGACATAGGCATGGGCAAGGATTTCATGTCTAAAACACCAAAAGCAATGGCAACAAAAGCCAAAATTGACAAATGGAATCTAATTAAACTCAAGATCTTCTGCACAGCAAAAGAAACTACCATCAGAGTGAACAGGCAACCTACAAAATGGGAGAAAATTTTTGCAGCCTACTCATCTGACAAAGGGCTAATATCCAGAATCTACAATGAACTCAAACAAATTTACAAGAAAAAAACAAACAACCCCATCAAAAAGTGGGCGAAGGACATGAACAGACACTTCTCAAAAGAAGACATTTATGCAGCCAAAAAACACATGAAAAAATGCTCATCATCACTGGCCATCAGAGAAATGCAAATCAAAACCACAATGAGATACCATCTCACACCAGTTAGAATGGCAATCATTAAAAGTCAGGAAACAACAGGTGCTGGAGAGGATGTGGAGAAATAGGAACACTTTTACACTGTTGGGGGGACTGTAAACTAGTACAACCATTTTGGAAGTCAGTGTGGCAATTCCTCAGGGATCTAAAACTAGAAATACCATTTGACCCAGCCATCCCATTACAGGGTATATGCCCAAAGGACTATAAATCATGCTGCTATAAAGACAGATGCACATGTATGTTTATTGTGGCATTATTCACAATAGCAAAGACTTGGAACCAACCCAAATGTCCAACAATGATAGACTGGATTAAGAAAATGTGGCACATATGCACCATGGAATACTATGCAGCCATAAAAAATGATGAGTTCATGTCCTTTGTAGGGACATGGATGAAATTGGAAATCATCATTCTCAGTAAACTATCACAAGGACAAAAAAACAAACACTGCATGTTCTCACTCATAGGTGGGAATTGAACAATGAGAACACATGGACACAGGAAGGGGAATATCACACTCTGGGGACTGTTGTGGAGTGGGAGGAAGGGGGAGGGATAACATTAGGAGATATACCTAATGCTAAATGAAGAGTGAATGGGTTCAGCACACCAGCATTGCACAGGTATACATATGTAACTAAACTGCACATTATGCACATGTACCCTAAAACTTAAAGTATAATAATAATAAAATAAAATAAAAACAAAACAAAAAAACTATCTTTTGATTGAGCAGTTTGGAAACACTGTTTTTGTAGAATCTGTGAATAGGTATTTGGGAGTGCATGAGGCCTATTGTGAAAAAGGAATTATGTTCAGATAAAAACTAGAAAGAAGAGTTTTGAGAAATTAGTTTGTTCTATGTGCATTCACCTCAAAGAGTCAAAACTTTCTTTTGACTGAGCAGTTTGGAAACACTATTTTTATGTTATCTGAGAAGGGATATGAGCTAGCACAAAAAGGCCGATGGTATGAAAGTAAATATCTTCAGATAAAAACTGGAAAGATGCGCTATGAGAAACTGATTTCTGTGCATTCATTTCACAGAGTTAAGTCCTTCTTTTGATGGACCGGATTGGAAACACTGTTTTTGTAGAATCTGTGAAGGGATATTTGGTAATGCATTGAGGCCTAAAGTGGAAAAGGAAATATAATCATGGAAAAACTAGACAGATGCTTTCTGAGCAACTGCTTTAGGATGTGTGCATTCATCTCACAGAGTTAAACCTTTCTTTTGATTGAGCAGTGTGGAAACACTCTTTTTGTAGAATCTGCAAAAGGATATATGGGAACTTATTGAAGCCTATGGTGAAAAAGCAAATATCTTCTGATAAAAGCTACAAAGAATGTTTTTGAGAAAATGCTTCATGATGTGTGTATTCATCTCACAGATTTAAAACATTGTTTTTATTGATGAGTTTGGAAAAAATATTTTTGTAGAATCTGCAAAGGGATATTTGTGAGTGCACGAGGCCTATGGTGATAAATGAAATAACTTCAGTTAAAAACTAGAAAGAAGCTATTTAAGAAACTTCTTTGTGATATGTGCATTCGTCTTACAGAGTTAAACGTTTCTTTTCACTGAGCAGTTTGGACAAACTGTTTTTGTAGTATCTGAAAAGAGACATTTGGGAGTGCACTGAAGCCTATGGTGAAAAAGAAATATCTTCAGATAAAAACTGGAAAGAAACTTTCTGAGAAACTGCTTTGTTATGTATGCATTCATCTCACAGAATTAAACTTTTCTTTAGACTGAACTGTTTGGAAACACTGTTTTTGTGTAATCTGCGAAGTGATGTTTGGTATTGCAAAAAGGCCTATGGGGAACAAGGAAATATCTTTAGATAAAAACTGGAAAGAAGGGTTATGAGAAGCTGCTTTCTGTTGTGTGCATTCGTCTCAAAGAGTTAAGTCCTTCTTTTCATTGAACAGTTTGGAAACACTCTTTTTATAGAATCTGTGAAGGAATACTTAGGAGCCCCTTAAGGCCTATGGTGGAAAAGGAAATATCTTCAGAGAAGAACTAGAAGCTATCTGAGAAACTCCTCTGTGACGTGTGCCTTCATCTCACAGAGATAAACCATTCTTTTGATTGAGCAGTTTGGAAACCCTGTTTTTGTAGAATCTCCAAAGGTATATTTGGTAGTACCCTGAGGCCTATGATGTAAAAGGAAATGTCTTTGGATAAAAACTAAAGAGAACCATTTTGAGAAACTACTTTGTGATGTGTGAGTTCTACTCACAGAGTTAGCCCATTTTTTGTTTGAGCAGTTTGGAAACTGTGTTATTGTAGAATCTGTGGTGGCATATTTGGGAGCACATTGAAACCTAAGATAATAAAGGAAATATCTTCAGAAAATAACTAGACAAAAGCTTTCTGAGCAACTTCTTTGTGATGTATGCATTCATCAAACAGAGTTAAAATTTCTTTTTGCCTGAACAGCTTGGAAACACTGTTTTCGTAGAATCTGTGAAGGGGTATTTGGGAGCACATTGAAGCCTATGGTGAAAAGGAAATAACTTTGTATAAAAAGTATAAAGAAGTCTTATGAGAAACTGCTTCCTGATGTGTACATTCATCTCTCAGAGTTAAGTCCTTCTTTTAATGGAACAGTTTGGAAACACTGTTTTTGTAGAAAATATGAAGGCACAATTGGGAGCACATTGAGGCCTATGGTGGAAAATTAAATATATTTGGAGAAGTGGACAGAAACTTTATAAGAAACTGCTTTGTGATGTGTGCATTCATCTCAAAGAGTTAAACCTGTTTTTTAATTGATCAATTTTGAATCACTGCTTTGGTAGAATCTGTGAAGGGATATTTGGGAGCACACAAGGACTATTTTGAAAAAAGAAGTAACTTCAGATAAAAATTTCATAAATCTTTCTGAGAAACTGGTTTGTGATGGCTGCAATCTTCTCACAAAGTTAAACTTTACTTTTGATCGAGCAGTTCAAAAATACTATTTTTGCAGTATCTGCAAAGGGATATTGGCAGTGCTTTGAGGCCTATGGTGGAAAAAGAAATATCTTCAGGTAAGAACTGGACAGAAACTATCTGAGAAACTGCTTTGTGATGTGTGTATTCACCTCAAAGAGTTAAAACATTCTTTTGATTGAGGATTATGGAAACACTGTTTTGTAGACTCTGTAAAGGTATATTTGGGAGCGTACTGAGGCCTATGGTGAAAAAAGAAATATCTTTGGATAAAAACTACAAAGATGATTTTAGGGAAACTGCTATTTCACTTGTGCATTCAAATCACAGAATTAACCCTGTTTTTTGATTGAGCACTTTGAAAACAGTGTTTTTATAGAATCTGCAAAGGTATATTTGGGAGCACTTTGAGGCCTATGGTGGAAAAGGAAATATCTTCAGAGAATAACAAGATTGAAGCTTTCTGAAAGACTGCTTTGTCATGTGTCTACTCTTCTCTCAAAGTTAAATGTTACTCTTGATTGAGGAGATTGGAAGCACTGTTTTTGCAGAATCTGCCAAGGGATATTTGGGAGCACAATGAAGCCTATGGTGTAAAAGGAAATATCTTCGGATAAAAACTAGAAAGAACATTTTTGAGAAACTGCTTCCTGATGTATGCATGCATCTCACAGAGTTAAACTTTCCTTTTACTGAGCAGTTGGGAAACACTGTTTTTGTGTAATCTGTGAGTCAATTTTAGGTAGCGTAAAAATGTATGGTGAACAAGGAATACCTTCAGATAAAAACTGCAAAGAAGCATTATGAGAAACTGCTTTCTGATGTTTTGCATTCATCTCACAGTTAAATTCTTCTTTCGATGGAACAGTTCAGAAGCACTGTTTTTACAGAATCTGCGAAGGGATATTTGGGAGCGCATTGAGGCCTATGGTGGAAAAGGATATATCTTCAGGGAATAACTAGACAGAAACTATTTGAGAAACTGTTTTGTGATGAGTATATTCATCTCACAGAATGAAACCATTCTTTTGATTGAGGAGTATGGAAACACTGTTTTTTGTGGAATCTCCCAAGTTATATTTGGGAGCATGCTGAGGCCTATGCTGAAAAAAGAAATATCTTCCAATAAAAATCACAAGGATGATTTTAGAGAAACTGCTATGTGATGTGTGCATTCAAATCACAGAGTTAAGCCTGTTTTTTGATTGAGCAGTTTGGAAGACTGTTTTTGTAGAATCTGAGAAGGGGTATTGGGGAGCACATTGAGACATATGGTGGAAAAGGAAATATCTTCAGAGAAAAACTAGACAGAAGCTTTCTGAGAAACTGAGTTGAGATGTCTGCATTCATGTCACATAGTTAAAACTTTTTTTTATTGAGCAGTTTGGAAATGCTTTTTGTATAAACTGTGAAGCAATGTTAGCACAAAAAGGCCCATGGTGAACAAGGAAATATCTTCCTATAAAAATTGGAGAGAAGAGTTATGAGAAACTGCTTTGTGAAGTGTGTGTTCATCTCACAGTTAAGTGCTCCTTTTGATGGAATAGTTTAGAAACACTGTTTTTGAAGAATCTGAGAGGAGATATTTGGGAGCACATTGAGGCCTATGGTGGAAAAGGAAATATCTTCAGATAAAAATTAGAAAAGGCTCTCTGAGAAACTGCTTAGTGAAGTGTGCATTCGTCTCAGAGACTTAAAGATTTTTTTTGATTGAACAGTTTAGAAATACTGTTTTTGTAGAATCAGTGAAGGGATATTTGGGAGCTGAGTGCACTCTTCTCACAGAGTTAAACTTTGCTTTTGATTGAGCAGTTTGGAAGAATGGTTTTTGTAGAATCTGCAAAGGGATATGTTGGAGTGCATTGTTGAATATCGTGAAAAAGCAAGTAACTTCAGATGAAAACTAGGAAGAAACTTTTTGAGAAACTTCTTGTGATATCTGCATTCATCTCACTGTGTTTTCCTTTTCTTTTGACTGAGACATTTAGAAACACTGTTTTTGAATAATCTGCCAAGCAACGTTAGGTAGCACGAAAAGACGTAAGGTGAACAAGTAAATATCTTCAAGTAAAAAGTAGAAAGAAAGGTTACGAGAAACTGGTTTTGAAGTGTGGATTCATCTCACAGAGCTAAAGTTTTCTTTTGAATGAACAGTTTGCAAACACTGTTTTTGTAGAACCTGCAAAGGCATGTGGTGAAAAAGGAAATATTTTCGCATAAAAACCACAAAACAGCTTTATGAGAAACCGTTTTGTGATGTGTGCATTTATCTCACAGAGTTAAACTTGTTTTTTGATTCGGCAGTTTGTAAACACTGTTTTTGTAGAATCTGCAACCATATGTTTGGGAGTACATTGAAGCCTATGGTGATAAAGTAAATATCTTTGGATAAAAACTTGAAAGCATTTTGAGAAACTCCTTTTGGATGTGTGCATTCCTCTCACAGAGTAAAACTTTTCTTTTGACGGAGCAATTTGGAAAAACTGTTTTTGCAAAATCTGTGAAGTGATATTTGCACAAAAAAGCCTATGGTGAAAAAGGAAATATGTTAAGATTAAAACTAGAAAGAAGCATTATTAGAAACTACTCTCTGATATGTGCATTCATCTCACAGAGTTTAGGCCTTCTTTTGATCGAACAGCTTGGAAACTCTATTTTTGTAGAATCTGCAAAGGGATATTTTGGAGCACATTGAGATCTATGGTGAAAAAAGAATTATCTTCAGATAAAAATTAGAAAGAAGTTTTTTGAGAAATTCTTTTGTGATATGTGAGTTCAACTCACATAGTTAAACCTGTTTTTTGAATGAGCAGTTTGGAAACAGTGTTTTTGTAGAATCTGTGACAAGAAATTTGGGAGCACATCAAAGCTGATAGTGATAAAGGAAATGTCTTTGGATAATAACCAGAAAGAAGATTTATGAGAAACTGGTTTGTGATGTGTGAATTCATCCCACAGAGTTAAAAGTTTCCTTTACTGAGCAGTTTCAGAACACTGTTTTTGCAAAATCTGTTATGCAAACTTAGGTAGCACAAAAAAGGCTGTGGTGAAAGAGAAAATATCTTGAGAGAAAAACTGGAAAGAAGCGTTATGAGAAATTGCTTTCTGTTATGTGTTTTTCCTCACATAGTTAAACGTTTCTTTTGATTGAGCATTTTGGAAACACTGTTTTTGTAGAATCTGCAAAGGGATATTTGGGAGCATATTGAAGCCAATGGTGAGAAAGGAAATATATTCATATAAAAATTACAAAGAGCTTTTTGAGAAACTGCTTAGTGAAGTGTGCATTCATCTCAGAGACTTAAGAATCTCCTTTGATAGAGCAGTTTAGAAACACTGTTTTTGTAGAATCTGCGAAGGGATATTTGGGAGCACATGAGTCCGATGTTGAAAAAGGAAATATCTTCTGATAAAAACAAGAAAGAAGCTTTTTGAGAAACTTTTTTGTGATGTGTGCATTCATCTCACAGAGTTAAAACGTCCTTTTGACTGAGCAGCTTGGAAACACTGTTTTTGCAAAATCTGCAAAGTGATATTTTGCATTGCAAAAATCCTGTGGTGGAAAAGGAAATATCTTCAGATAAAAACTGGAAAGAAATGTAATGAGAGAATGCTTTCATATGTGTGTGCTCATCTCAGAATTAAGTCCTTCTTTTGATGGAACAGTTTGGAAATTCTGTTTTTATAGAATCTGTGAAGGGATATTTGGGGACACATTTAGTCTTGTAGTGGAAAAGGAAGTATCTTCAAAGAAGAACTAGACAGAAGCTTTCTAAGAACTGCTTTGTGATGCATGCATTCATCTCACAGAGTTAAACCTTTCTTTTGATTGAGCATTCAGGAAACACTGTTTTGTAGAATATGCAAAGGCTTATTTGGGAATGCATTGATGCCTATGGTGAAAAAAGAAATATCATTGGATGAAAACCTGAAAGAAGCTTTTTGAGAAGTGGTTATATGATGTGTGTATTCATCTCATAGAATTAAACCTTTCTTTTGATTGATCAGTTTGGAAACACTGTTTTTGTAGAATCAGTGAGGGGATATTTGGGAGTGCATGATGACTATGTTGAAAAAGGAAATATCTTTGGATAAAAACTGAAAGGGAGCTTTTTGAGGAACTGATTTATGATCTGTGTGTTCATCTCACACAATTAAACCTATTTTTTGGTTGAGCAGTTTGTACACAGTGTTTTTGTAAACTGTGATGGGATATTTGGGTACACATTGAACCCTATGATGATAAGGGAAATATATTCGGAGAAAAACTAGAAAGAAGCTTCTTGAGAAGCTGCTTTGTGATGTGTGCATTTATCTCACAGAGTAAAACCTTTCTTTTAACTAAGAAGTTTGGAAACACGTTTTTTGCAAAATGTGTAAAGTGATATTAGGTAGCTCAGAAAAAGCCTATGGTGAAAAAAGAAATATCTTCAGATGGAAACTGGAAAGAAACATTAAGAGAAACTACTCTCTGATGTGTGCATTCATCTCAGAGAGTTTAGTCCTTCTTTTGACCAAACAGCTTGGAAAACTGTTTTTGCACAATCTGCAAAGGGATATTTTGGAGCACATTGAGATCTATGGTGAAAAAAGAAATATCTTCAGATACAAACCAGAAGGAAGATTTTTTAGAAAAATCCTTCATGATATGTGAGTTCAACTCACATAGTTAAAGCTGTTTTTTGAATAAGCAGTTTGGAAACAGTGTTTTTGTAGATCTGTGTCAGGGGATTTGGGAGCACATGGAAACATAGGATGATAAAGGAAATATATTCAGAAAAAAACTAGAAAGAAGCTTTTTGAGAAACTGCTTTTTGATCTGTGCATTCATCTCACAGAGTTATACCTTTCTTTTGACTGAGCAGTTTGAAAACAGTTTATGCCAAATCCACAAAGGCTTACTAATTAGCACAAAAAAGTCAATGGTGAAAAAGGAAATATCTTCATATAAAAACTAGAAATAAGCTCTGTGAGTAACTGCTTTGTGATGGATGCATTCATCTCACAGAGGTAAACTTTTCTTTTGACTGAGCAGATTGGAAGCACTGCTTTTATACAATCAGCAAAGTGATGGTAGGTAGCACAAAATGGTCTATGTTGAGCAAGCAAATTTCTTCAGATCAAAAATGGTAAGAAGCGTTATTAGAAGCTGCTTTCTGATGTGTGCATTCATGTCACTCAGTCAAGTCCTTCTTTTGGTGGAACTGTGTGGAAACAGTGTATTTGTAGAATCTTGGAGGGGATATTTGGGAGTGCATGGAGGCCTGCGGTGGAAAAGGAAATATCTTCAGAGAAGAAATAGACAGAAGCTTTCTGAGAAACTGCTTTGTGATGAGTGCATTCATGTCAGAGATGGAAAATTTTCTTTTGATTGAGCAGTTTGAAAACACTGTTTTTGTAGAATCTGCAAAGGGATATTTGGGAGTGCATGAAAGCCTATGGTGAAAAAGGAAGTATCTTTGGATCAAAACTAGAAAGAAGCTTTTTGTCAAACTGCTTTGTGATGTGTGAATTCATCTCACAGAGGTAAACTTCTCTTTTGATTGATCAGTTTAGAAACAATGATGTTTTTGTTAAATCTGCAAAGGGATATTTGGGAGTACACAAAGCCTATGGTGAAAAATGAAATAACTTCTGATAAAAAATAGAAAGAAGATTCTGAGAAACCTCTTTGTGATGAGTGCATTCTTCTCACAGTGTTAAACGTTTCTTTTGATTGAGCAGTTTGGAAACACTGTTTACATAGCATCTGCAAAGAGATATTTTGGAGTGCCCTGAAGCCTATGGTGAAAAAGGAAATACCTTCAGATAAAAGCTACAAAGAAGCATTATGAGAAACCACATTGTGATAAGAGTATTCATCTCACAGAGCAAAACTCTTCTTTTGACAGAGTTGTTTGGAAACACTGCTTTTATGCAATGTGCAAAACGATGTTATGTAGCACAAAAAGGCCTCTGGTGATCAAGGAAATATCTTCAGATAAAACCTGGAAAGAAGCGTTATGAGAAAGTGGTTTCTGATGTGTGCATTGAACTCACAGAGTTAAACCTCTTTTGTGATTGTGCAGTTTGGAAACACTGTTTTTGTAGAATCTGTGACACTATATTTGGGAGTGTATTGAAGCCTATGGTGATAAAGGAAATATCTTTGGATAAAACTAGAAACAAGCTTTTTGAGAAACTGCTTTGTGCTGCGTGCATTCATCACACAGAGTTAAACCTTTCTTTTGACCGAGCATTGTGCAAAAACTGTTTTTGTATAACCTGTGAAGCGATGTTAATTAGCACAAAAGGCCTTTGTTTGACAAGGAAATATCTTCAGATAAAAACAAGAAAGAAGCATTATGAGAAACTGCTTTCTGATGGTTACATTCATATCATAGAGTTAAGTCCGTCTTTGCATGGAAAAATTTTGAAACACTGTTTCTGTAATTTCTGTGAAGGGGTATTTGGGAGGCCTATGGTGGAAAAGGAAATATCTTCAGAGAAGAACTAGACAGAAGCTTTCTGAGAAACTGCTTTGTGGTGTGTGCATTCATCTCACAGAGTTAAACCTTTCTTTTGATTGACCAGTTTGGAATCACTCTTTTTTAAGAATCTGCAAAGGGATATTTGGGAGCACATGAGGCCTATGGTGAAAAAGGAAATAACTTCAGATAAAAACTAGATTGAAGCTTTCTGAGAAACTGCTTTGTGAAGTGTGCATTCATCTCACAGACTTAAACATTTCTTTTGATTGAGCAGTTTGGAAACACTGTTTACATAGAATCTGCAAAGGGATATTTGGGATCACACTGATGCCTATGGTGAAAGAGGAAATATCTTCTGATAAAAACTAGAAAGAAGTTCTTTGAGAAACTGCTTTGTGATATATGCATTTATCTCAGAGGGTTAAACTTTTCTTTTAACTGACAGTTTGGAAACACTGTTCTTGTATAATCAGTGCAGCGATGTTAGGTAGCACAAAAACGCCTATTGTGAACAAGAAAACATCTTCAGATAAGTTAGAAGAAACTGCTTTCTGATGTGTGTATTAATCTCACAGGGTTAAATTCTATTTCACTATTTTTGTAGAATCTGAGAAGGGATATTTGGGAGCACTTTGAGGCCTATTATATTAATGGAAATATATTCACATAAGAACTAGACAGAAGGAATCTGAGAAACTGCTTTGTGATGTGTGCCTTCATCTCAGAGTTAAAGATTTCTTTTGATTGAACAGCTTGGAAACACTGTTTATGTAGAATCTGTGAAGGGACATTTAGCAGAGCATTGAAGCCTAACTCAATAAAGGAAATATCTTCAGATTAAAAACTAGAAAGAAGCTTTTGGAGAAACTGTTTTGAGATGTGTGCATTCATCTCACAGAGCCAACCTTTCTTTTGATTGAGCAGTTTGGAAACCGTGTTTTTGTAGATTATGCAAAGGTACATTTCAGAATGTGTCGAGGCCTATGGTGAAAAAGGAAATATCTTCGCATAAAAACCACAAAGAAGCTTTTTGAGAAACTGCTCTCTGATGTGTGCATTCAACTCACAGAGTTAAACCTTCTTTTTTTTACTGAGCAGTTTGGAAACATTCTTTTTGTAGAATCTGCCAAAGGATAATTGGGAGCACATTGAGGTCTATGGTGAAAAAGGAAGTATCATCAGAGAAGAAGTAGAAAGGTCTCTGAGAAATTTTTTTCTGATGTTTGAATTCATCTCGCAGAGTTAAGACTTTCCTTTCATTGATCAGTTTGGAAACACTGTTTTTGTAGAATCTGCAGTGGGACATTTGGAGCTCAATGAATCCTATGGTAAAAAAGGAAATATCTTCAGATAAAAAGTAGAAAGAAGCTTTTTGATCAACTGCTTTGTGATGTTTCCTTTCATCTCAAACAGTTAAACCTTTCTTTTGACTGAGCAGTTTGAAAATGCTGCTTTTGCAAAATCTGTGAAGAAATATTAAGTAGTGCAAAAAGCCTATGGTGAACAAGGAAATATCTTGAGATAAAAATTGGAAAGAGGTGTCATGAGAAACTGCTTTCTGTTGTGTGCCTTCATTTCTCAGAGTTAAATCCTTCTTTTGATGGAGCAATTTGGAAACACTGTTTTTGTGGAATCTGCAAAGGGGTGTTTTGCAGCACATTGAGAACTATGGTGGAAAAGGAAATATCTTCAGAGAAGAACTAGAAAGAAGCTTTCTGAGACATTGCTTTGGGATGTGTGCATTCATCTCACAGAGTTAAAACTTTATTTTGAGTGAACAGATAGGCGATGCTGTTTTTGTAGAATCTGTGAAGGGATATTTGGGAGTGCACTGAAGCCAATGGGGGAAAAAGGAATTAACTACAGATAAAACCTAGAAATATATGTTTTGAGAAACTGCTTTGTGATGTCTGCATTCATCTCCCAGAGTTAAACCTTTCTTTTGATTGATCACTTTGGAAGCACTCTTTTTGCAGAATCTGCAAAGGGATATTTGTAAGTGTAGGGATTTTTTTTTTTTGGTGCACTGAGGCCTGTTTTGAAAAAGAAAGTAACTTCTGATAAAAACTCGAGAGAAGCTTTCTGAGAAACTGCTCTGTGATGTGTGCATTCTTCTCCCAGATTTAAACCTCTCTATTGATTGAACAGTTTGGGAACACTCTTTTTGTAGAATCTGTAAAGGCATATTTTGTAGTACGTTAGCTCTATCATGAAAAAGGAAATACCTTCAGATAAAAACTAGAAGGAAGTTTCTTGAGGAACTGCTTTTTTTGTGTGTGCATTCATCTCAGAGAGTTAAGTTTGTTTTTGATTGAACTGCTTGGAAACACTGTTTTTGTAGAATCTGCAAAGGGATATTTGGGAGTGCATTTAAGCATATGGTGAAAAGAAATATATTCGGATGAAACTAGAAAGAAGCTTTTTGAGAAACTGCTTTGTTATGTAGGCATTTATGTCACAGAGTTAATCTTTTCTTCTCATTGAGCAGTTTGCAAAACACTGTTTTTGCATAATCTGCAAAACAATGTAATGTAGTGCAAAAACGCCTGTAGTGAACAAAGAAATATCTTCAGATAAAAACTGGAAAGAAGCATCATAAGAAACTGCTTTCAGACTTGTGCATTCATCTCACAGAGTTAAATCCTTCTTTTGCTGGAAAAATTCGGAAACTTTTTTTTGTAGAATCTGCCAAGGTATATTTGGGACTGCATTGAGGTCCATTGTGGAAAGGAAAATTCTTCAGAGAGGAACTAGACAGAGGCTTTCTGAGAAACAGCTTTGGGATGTGTGCATTATTCTCACAGAGTTAAACCTTTCTTTTGCTTCAGCAATTTGTAACCGATGTTTTTATAGAATCTGCAAAGTGATATTTGGCAGTGCATTGAAGCCTCTGCAGATAAAGGAAATATCTTCAGATAAAAACTGGAAAGAAGCATTATGAGAAACTGCTTCCTGATTTGTTCATTCTTCTCACAGAATTAAGTCCTTCTTCTCATGGAACAGTTTGGAAACACTGTTTTGTAGAGACTGCAAAGTGATAATTGGGAACTCATTGAGGCCTATGGCAGAAAATTAAATAACTTCAGAGAAGAACTAGACAGAAGCTTTCTGAGAAACTGCTTTGTTATGTGTGCATTCATCTCACAGAGTTAAACCTGCTTGTGATTTATCAGTTTGGAAAGACTGCTTTTGTAGAATCTGTGAAGGGATATCTGGGAGTGCATGAGGCCTATTTTGAAAAAGGACATAACTTCAGGTAAAAACTAGAAGGACACTATATGAGAAACCACTTTGTGATGCATGAAATCTTTTCACAGATTTAAACGTACTTGATTGAGCAGTTTGGAAACACAGTTCTTGTAGTATATGCAATGTTCTATTTGGGAGCACACTGAGGCTTATTGGGAAAAAGGAAATATCTTCAGATAAAAACTAGAAAGAAGCTTTTTGAGAAACTGCTTTGGGATGTGGGCATTCATCTCACAGAGATAAAACTTTCTATTAATGGAGCAATTTGGAAACACTGTTTCTGCAAAATCTGAGAAGCGATATCAGGAAGCACAAAAAAGCCTAAGGTGAACCAGGAAATACCTACAGATATAAACTGTAAAGAACTGTTATGAGAAACTGCTTTCTGATGTGTACATTCATCTCACAAAGTCCTTCTTTAGATGGAACAGTTTGGAAGCACTGTTTTTGTACAATCTGTGAAGGGATATTTGGGTGTGCATGGTGCTTATGGTGAAAATGGAAATAACTTCAGATAAAAACTATAAAGAAGTTTTCTGTGAAATCGCTTTGTGATGTGTACATTCTTCTCACAAAGTTAAATGTTTCTTTGAATTTAGTAGCTTGGAAACACTGTTTTTGTAAAATCTGCAAAGGGATATTTGGGAGCCCACTGATGCCTGTGGCTAAAAAGGAAATATCTTAGAGTGAAAACTAGAAAGAAGACATTGAGAGACTGCTTTGTGATATACACATTCATCTCAAAGACTCAAACTTTTCTTTTGACAGAGCAGTTTGGTAACACTGTTTTTGCATAATATGTGAAGTGATGTTAAGTAACACAAAAAGGCCTATGGTGAAAAAGGAATTAACTTCAGATAAAAACTGGAAAGAAACATTAAGAGAAACTGCTTTCTGATGTGTGTGTTCATCTCACAGTGATAAATCCTTCTTTTGAAGGAAGAGTTCAGAAACACTGTTTCATAGAATCTGTGAAGGGATATTTGTGAGTGCATTGAGGCCTATGGTGGGAAAGGATATATCTTCAGAGAAGAACTAGACAGAAGCTATCTGGAAAACTGCTTTGTGATATGTGCATTCAACTCACAAATTTAACAGTCTTCTTTTGTTGAGCAGTTTGGAAACAGTCTTTTTGTAGAATCTGCAATGGAATATTTGGAAGCCCATTGAAGCCTATGGTGATAAAGGAAATATCTTCAGAGAATAACCAGCCAGAACCTATCTCAGGCCTATGGAGGAAAAGGAAATATATTTGGATAAAAATAGAAGCATGCTGAGAAATGGCTTTTTGACGTGACCATTCACCTCACAGAGTTGAACCTTTCCTTTGACTGAGCTGTTTGGAAAAACTGTTTTTGTGTAATCTAAAAAGCAATATTAGGTAGCACAAAAAAGCCTATTGTGAAAAAGGAAATATCATCATATAAAAACAGGAAAGAAGTGTTATGAGAAACTGCTTTCTGATGTGTACATTCATCTAACAGAGTTAAGTCCTTCTTTTGATGGAACAATTTGGAAACAGTGTTTCTTTAGAATCTGCAAGGGAAAATTTTGGAGTGCATTGAGGCCTAAGGTGGAAATGGAAATATCTTCATTGAAGAACTAGATAGAAGCTTTCTGAGAAACTGCTTTGTGATGTGTGCATTCATCTCACAGAGTTAAGTTAAACCTTTCTTTTGATTGAGGAGTTTGGAAACACTGGTTTTGTGGAATATGCAAAAGGATATTTGGGAGCGCTTTGAAGCCTAAGGTGATAAAGGAAATATCTTAGGATAAAAATTAGAAAGAAGGTTTTTGAGAAACTTCTTTGACATATGTGCTTTCAACTCACAGAGTTAAACTTTTTTTGTTTGAGCAGTTTGGAAACACTGTTTTCGTGGAATCTGCAAAGGGATATTTGGGATCGCATAGAAGGGTATGGTGAAAAAGGAATTATCTTTCATTAAAAATTAGAAAGGAGCTTTTTGAGAAACTGCTTTCTGATGTGTGCATACGTCTCACAGAGCTAAACATTTCTTTTTATAGAGCAGTTTGGAAACACTGCTTTTGTATAATCTGCAAAGAGATATTAGCTATTGCAAAGAGGCCTTTGGTGAAAAAGGAAATATTTTCAAATAAAAACAGGAAAGAAACTTTCTGAGACACTGATTTGTGATTTCTGCATACATTTCACAGTGTTAAATCTTTCCCTTGCTGGCACAATTTGGAAAAACACTTTTGGCAGATTCTGTAAAGTGTTATTTGGGAGCTCTTGGAGGCCTATAGTGAAAAAGGTAATATCTCCAGATAAAACTAGAAAGAAGCTTTCTGGGAAAATACTTTGCAATGTGTGCATTTATGTGACAGAGTAAAACCTTTCTTTTGACAGAGAAGTTTTGAACAACTCCTTTGGTAGAGTCTGCAATGGAATATTTGTGAGCATACTGAGGCCTAGGGTGAAAAAGGAAATGAATTCGGAAAAAAACTACCAAGAGGCTTTCTGAGAAACCGTTTTGTGGTGTGTGCATTCTTCTCACAGATTTAAATCTTTCTTCTAATTGAGCAGTTTGGAAACACTATCTTTATAGAATCTGCAATGGGATACTTGAAAGCACAGATAGGCCAAAAATGAAAAGGAAATATCTTTGGATAAAAACTGGAAGGAACCTTTTTGAGAAACTGATTTCTGAGGTGTGCCTTCATCTCACAGAGTTAAACCTTTCTTTTGACTGAGCAGTTTGGAAACTGTTTTTATATAATCTTCAAAGTGATATTAGGTAGCACAAAAGCATATGGTGAAAAGCAAAATATCTTCTGATAAAAACTGGAAAGAAGAATTATGAGAAACTGCTTTCTGATGAGTATGTTCATCCCAAAGAGTTAAGTCCTCCTTTTGATGGAACAGTTTGGAAACACTGTTTTTGTAGAATCTGAGAAGGGATATTTGGAGCACACTGAGGCATAGGGTGGAAAAGGAAATATCTTCAGGGAAGAACTAGACAAAACCTGGCTGAGAAACTGCTTTCTGATGTGTGCATTCATATCACACAGCTAAACCATTCTTTTGATTTAGCAGTTTGGAAACACTTTGCAGAGTCTGTGAAGGGATATTTGTGAGAACACGAGACCTATGGTGAAAAAGGAAACAATTTCAGTTAAAAACTAGAAAGTAGCTTTATGAGAAACCACTTTGCAATGTGGGCATTCTTCGCAGTGAATTAAAAGGTTTTTTTTTTTTTTATTCAGCAGCTCAGAATCACTGTTTTTGTAGCATCTGCAAAGGGATATTTTGGAGTGCACTGGTGTCTATGGTGAAAAAGGAAATACCATCAAATAAAAAACTACAAAGAAGCTTTCTGAGACACTGATTTGTGGTGTTTGCATTCATTTCACACTGATAAATTTTTCCTTTAATGGTGCCATTTTGAAACACCCTTTTTTCTGAATCTGTGAAGGCTTATTAGGGAGTGCATTGAGGACTACAGGGAAAAAGGAAATATCTCAATATAAAAATTGGAAAGAATATTTCTGAGAAACAGTTTTGGGATATGTGCATTCTTCTCACAGAGTTAAACTTTTCTTTTGATTGAGTAGTTTCAAAACACTGTTTTTTAGAATCTGCAAAGGGATATTTGGCAGCACATGAGGCCTATGGTGAAAAAGCAAATAACTGCAGATAAAAACTAGAAAGAAGCTTTTTGAGAAACTGCTTTGTGATATCTGCATTCATCTCACAGAGTTAAACTTTTCTTTTGACAGAGCTTTTTGGAAACACTCTTTTTGCAAAATCTGTGAAGAGATGTTAAGTAGTGCAAAAAAGCCTATTGTGAAACAGGAAATAACTTCAGATAAAACCTGGAAAGAAGCATTATGGCAAACTGCTTTCTGATTTATGCGTTCACCTCAGAGAATTAAATCCTTCTTTTGATGGAACAGTTTGGAAGCACTGTTTTCATAGAATCTGAAGAGGTATATTTTGGAGAGCACTCAAGCCTGTGCTTGAAAAGGAATTATCTTCAGAGAAGACCTAGACGTAATCTATCTGAGAAACTGCTTTGTGATGTGTGCATTCTACTCACAGAGTTAAACTTTTCTTTTGGTTGAGCAGTTTGGAAGTGCTGTTTTTGTAGAATCTGCAAAGGGATATTTGAGAGCACACTGTGGTCTATGGTGAAAAGGGAAATGACTTTGGGTAAAAATTGGAAAAAAGCTGTTGGAGAAATTGCTTTGTGAAGTGTGCATTCAACTCACATAGTTAAACTTAACTTTGGATTGAGCAGTTTGGAAACACTGTTTTTTGTAGAATCTGCAAAGGGATATTTGGGAGTGCATTGAAGCCTATGGTCATAGAGGAAATATCTTCAGATAAAAACTAGAAAGAAGATTTTTGAGAAACTGCTTTGGATGTGTGCATTCACCTCTCAGAGTTAAACGTGGCTTTTGATTGAGAAGTTTGATAACAGTGTATTTGTGTAATCTGCAAAGTGATGCTAGGTAGCGCAAAAAGACCAATAGTGAAAAAGGAAATATCTTTAGATACCAACTGGAAAGAAGCGTTATGAGAAACTGCTTTCTAATGTGTGCATTCATATCACAGAGTAAAATCCTTCTTTTGATGGAACAGCTCAGAAACACTGTTTTTATTAGAATTTCCAAAGGAATATTTGGGAGCGTAATGAGGCCTACACTGAAAAAGGATATAAATTCCAGTAAAACATACAAAAACTTTCTAAGAAACTGCTTTTTGCTGTGTGCATTCTTGACACAGATTTAAACATTTGTTTTGATTGAGCAGTTTGGAAACACTGTTTTCATAGAATTTCCAATTGGATATTTGAAAACACAGTTAGGCCTATGATGAAAAAGGAAATATCTTCAGATAAATACTAGAAAGAAGCTTTTTGAGAAACTGCTTTGTGATGTGTACATTCATCTCACTGAGTTAAACATTTCATTTGACTGAGCAGTTTGGAAACACTGTTTTTGTGTAATCTGCAAAGCAATAATAGGTAGCTCAAAAAGCCTGTAATGAAAAAGGAAATATCTTCACATAAAAACTGGAAAGAATCGTTAGGAGATACTGCTTTCTGATGTGTGCATTCATCTCACAGATTTAAGTCCTTTTTTTTGATGGAACACTTTGAAAACACTTTTGTTGCAGAATCTGTGAAGGGATAATTGGCAGCGCATTGAGGCCTATTGTGGAAAAGGCAATATCATCAGAGAAGAACTAGACAGAAGCTTTCCGAGAAACAGCTTTGCAATGTCTACATTAATCTCACAGAGTTAAACCTTTCTTTTGATTGAGCCTTTTGGAAACACTGTTTTTGAAGAATCTGCGAAAGGATATTTGGGAGCACATTGAAGCCAACATTCAAAAAGGAATTATCTTCAGATAAAAACTAGAAAGAAGCTTTTTGAAAAACTGGTTTGTGATGTGTGTATTCATCTCACAGGGTTAAACCTGTCTTTTGATAGAGCACTTTCAACACACATTTTGGATGAACTGCAAAGTGACATTAATTAGCGTGAAGTGGCCTATGGTGAAAAATGAAACATGTGCAGATCAAAACTGGAAATAAGCTTTCTGAGAAACTGCTTTGTGATGTGGGCCTTCTTCTCATAGAGTTAGACATATCTTTTGATTGACGTGTTTGGAAGCACTGTTTTGTAGAATCTGCAAAGTTATATTTAGGAGCACATTGAGGCTTATGATGAAAAAGGAAATATCTTCGGATAAAAATAAGAAAGAAGCTTTTTGAGAAACTTGAGTGCATTCATCTCACAGAGTTAAAGTTATTTTTTATTGCCCAGTTTGGAAACACTGGTTTTGTAGAATCTGAGATGGTGTATGGGGAAAGTATTGACGCCTATGGTAAAAAAGTAAATAACTTTGGATTAAAACTAGAAAGAAGCTTTTTGAGAAACTGCTTTGTGATGTGTGCATTCATTGCACAGAGTTAAACCTCTCATTTGTTGTAGCAGTTTGGAAAAACTGTCTTCGGGTAATCTGCAAGGTGATATTGCATAGCTCAGAAAAGCCTATGATGAAAAAGGAACTATCTGCTGTTAAAAACTGTAAAAAGACATAATGAGAAATTGCTTTCTGATGTATGCATTCATGTCTCTGGCTTAAGTACTTCTTTTAATGGAACAGTTTGGAAATACTGTTTTTGTACAATCTGTAAAGGGATATTTGGCAGTGCATTGAGGTCTACAGTGGAAAAGGAAGTATCATCAGAGAAGAAGTAGACAGAAGCTTTCTGAGAAACTGCTTTGTGAAGTCTACATTCATCTCACAGAATTCAAACTTTCTTTTCATTGATCGTTTTAGAAACACCGTCTTTGTAGAATCTGCAAGGGCATATTTGGGAGCGCATTGAAGCCTATGGTTAAAAAGGAAATATCTTTGGATAAAAACTAGAAAGAAGATTTTTAAGAAATTGCTTTGTGATGTGTGCATTCATCTCACAGAATTAAACCTTTCTTTTTATAGAGCTGTTTGGAAACAATATTTCTGTACAATCTTTGAAGTGATATTAAGTAGTGCAAAGAGGCCTACGGTGAAAAAGGAGATACCTTCTGATAAAAACTGGAAAGAAGCTTTCTAAGGGACACTGACTTGTGAAGTGTGTATTCACTTAACAGTGATAAATTTTTCCTTTGATGGAGCCTTTTGGAAACACACAATTGGCAGAGTCTGTGAAGGGTTATTTTGGAGACCATTGAGGCCTACAGTGAAAAATGAAATATCTCCAGGTAAAAACTAGAAAGAAGCTTTCTGAGAAACTGCTTTGCAATGTGTGCCTTCATCTTACAGAGTTAAACCTTTCTTTTCATTCATCTCTTTGGAAACAATTTTTTGGTAGGATCTGCGAAGGGATATTTGAGAGTGCATTGAAGCCTGTGGTGAAAAACGAAATATCTTCAAATAAAAACCAGACAGAAGCTTTCTGAGGGCATTGAGGTCTATTGTAAAAAAAGAAATAACTTCAGATAAAAAAAGAAGGTTTCTGAGAAATTGGTTTTTGATGCATGCATTTATCTCACAGAATTAAATGTTTCTTTGGATTCACCAGTTTGGAAACACTGTTTTTATCCCTTCTGAGAATGGATATTTGGGAACTCATTGACACCAAGGGCAAAAAAGAGAATATCCCAGGTTAAATACTAGAGGGACAGTATCTGAGAAACCACTTTGAGATGTCTGCATTCATCTTGCAGAGATAAATCCTTCTTTTCATTCAGCAGTTTGGAATCACTCTTTTTGCAGTATATGCTAAGGGAAATATGGGAGTGCTTTGAGGCTTTGATGAAAAAGGAAATATCTTCAGACAAAAATAGAAAGATACTTTCTGAGAAACTGCTTTGTGTTGTGAGCATTCATCTCATACAATTAAACCTCTCTTTGGATTCAGAAGTGTGGAAACACTGTTTTTGTGCATTCTGCGAATAGATATTTGGGAACCCATTGAGGCCAAAGGCAGAAAAGCCAATATCCCAGGATAAAAACTAGAAAGAAGCTATCTTAGAAACTGCGTTGTGAAGTGGGCTTTCATCTCACAGAGTTAAAACTTTGTTTTCATTCAGCAGTTTGGAAACACTGTTTTGGTAGAATCTGTGAAGGGACATTTGGGAGCACATTGAGGCCTATAGTGAAAAACGAAATAACTTCAGATAAATACTAGAAGGAAAATTTCTGAGAAATTGCTTTGTGATGTGTGAATTACTCTCATAGAGTTCATCCTTTCTTTGCATTCAGCAGTTTGGAAACACTGCTTTTGTCGATTCTTCTAATGGACTTTTCAGAGCTCATTTAGGACAATGGCAAAAAAGAGAATATGCCAGGATAAAAATAGAAGGAAGCTATCAGAGAATTCACGTTGTGATGGGTGCATGCATCTCACAGAGATCAAAGTTTCCTTTCATTCAGTATTTTGGAATCACTGTTTTTGCAGTATTGGCAAAGGGAAATTTGTGAGTGCATTGAGGCCTTTGATGAAATAGGAAATATCTTCAGGTAAAAACTGGAAAGATTTCTCAGAAACTGCTTTTTGATGTGTGCATTCATCTCACAGATTAAAACTTTCTTTGGATTCACCAGTTTGGATACACTGTTTTTGCCCATTCTGCAAATGGACATTTGGGAGCTCACTGAGGCCAATGGCAAAAAAGCAAATATCCCAGGATGAAAACTAGAAGGAAGCTATCTGAGAAACTGCTTCATCATGTGTGCATTCATCTTACAGAGGTAAAACTTTCTTTGCATTCAGCAGTTTGGAAACACTGCTTTTATCCATTCTTCAAATGGACTTTTGGGAGCTCATTGAGGTCAATGGCAGAAAAGCAAATATTCCAGGATAAAAACTCGAAGGAAGCTATCTGAGAAGTTGCATTGTGATGGGAGCATGCATCTCACAGAGATAAAACTTTCTTTTCATTCAGCTGTTTGGAATCACTGTTTTTGCGGTATCAGCAAAGGGAAATTTGTGAGCACATTGAGGCCTTTGATGAAATAGGAAATATCTTCAGGTAAAAACTAGAAAGAAGATTTCTCAGAAACTGTTTTGTGAAGTGTGCATTCATCTCACAGATTAAAACTTTCTTTGGATTCAGCAGTTTGGATACACTGTTGTTACCCATTCTGTGAATGGACCTTTAGGAGCTTATTGAGGAGAAAGGCGAAAAAGGGACTATCCCAGGATAAAAACTAGAAGGAAGCTATCTGATAAACCACTTTGTTATGTGTGCATTCGTCTCCTAGAGTTCAACATTTCTTTTCATAGGGCAGTTTGGAAACACTATTTTGGTACACTCTGTGAAAGGATATTTGAAGGCATATTGAGGCCTCTGCTGAAAAGAGAAATATCTTCAGATAAAAACTAGTAAGCAGCTTTCTGGGAAACTGCTTTGTGATGTTTGCATTTATCTCACAGAGATAAACGTTTGTTTTGATTTAGCAGATTGAAAACACTGTTTTTGTCCATTCTGTGAATGTACATTTAGGAGCTCCTTGAGGCCATCGTCGAAAAAGGGAATATCACAGAATAAAAACTAGAAGAAAGTTATCTGGGAGGCCACTTTGTGATGTCTGCATTCATGTCACAGAAAGAAAACTTTCTTTTCATTCCGCAGTTCGGAAACACTCTTTTGGTAGAATCTGTGACAGAATATTTGGGAGCATATAGAGGCCTATGGACAAAAAGGGAATTGCTTCAGATAAAAACTAGAAAGAAGATTTTGGAAACTGGTTTGTGATATGTGCATTCATATCACAGTGTTAAACATTTTTTTGGATTCAGCAGTTTGGAAACACTGTTTTTGTTTATTCCACAAATGGATATTTGGAAAATCTTTTATGCCAAGGGCAAAAAAGAGAATATCACATTATAAAAACTAGAAGGAAGCTATTTGAGAAACTGCTTTCTGATGTGGGAATTCATCTCAAGAGATAAATCTTTCTTTTCATTCAGCCTTTTGGAAACATTGTTTTGCTAGTATCTGCAAAAGGATATTTGGTAGTGCATTGAGTCGTTTGATGAAATAGGAAATATCTTCAGATAAAAACTAGAAAGAAGCTTTCTGAGAAACTGCCTTGTGATGTGTGTATTCATCACATACACTTAAACTTTTCTTTGCATTCAGCTGATTGTAAACATTATTTTTTTCCATTCTGTGAATGGATATTTGGGAGCTCATAGAGACCAATGGTGAAAAAAGGAATATCCCAGATAAAAATAAGAAGGAAATTATCTAAGAAACCATGTTGTGATGTGTGCATTCAACTCACAGATTTAACTTTTCTTTTCATTCAGCAGTTTGGAAACAGTGCTTTGGTAGAATCTCTGAAGGGATATTTGGGAGCACATTGAGGCTTATGGTGAAAAATGAAATATCTTCGGTTAACTAGAAAGAAGTTTTCTGCCAGTTTTCAAAGGGAATGCTTCCAGTTTTTGCCCATTCAGTATGATATTGGCTGTGGGTTTCTCATAAATAGCTCTTATTATTTTGAGATACATCCCATCAATACCTAATTTATTGAGAGTTTTTAGCATGAAGGTTTATTGAATTTTGTCAAAGGCCTTTTCTGCATCTATTGAGATAATCATGTGGTTTTTGTCTTTGGTTCTGTTTATATGCTAGATTACATTTATTGATTTGCATATATTGAACCAGCCTTGCATCCCAGGGATGAAGCCCACTTGATCATGGTGGATAAGCTTTTTGATGTGCTGCAGGATTCGATTTGCCAGTATTTTATTGAGGATTTTTGCATCAATGTTCATCAAGGATATTGGTCTAAAATTCTCTTTTGTTGTTGTGTCTCTGCCAGGCTTTGGTATCAGGATGATGCTGGCCTCATAAAATGAGTTAGGGAGGATTCCCTCTTTTTCTATTGATTGGAATAGTTTCAGAAGGAATGGTACCAGCTCCTCCTTGTACCTCTGGTAGAATTCTGCTGTGAACCCATCTGATCCTGGACTTTTTTTGGTTGGTAAGCTATTGATTATTGCCAAAATTTCAGCTCCTGTTATTTGTCTATTCAGAGATTCAACTTCTTCCTAGTTTAGTCTTGGTAGGGTGTATGTGTTGAGGAATTTATCCATTTCTTCTAGATTTTCTAGTTTATTTCCGTAGAGGTGTTTGTAATATTCTCTGATGGTAGTTTGTATTTCTGTGGGATTGGTGGTGATATCCCCTTTATCATTTTTTATTGCATCTATTTGATTCTTCTCTCTTTTTTTCTTTATTAATCTTGCTAGTGGTCTATCAATTTTGTTGATCCTTTCAAAAAACCAGCTCCTGGATTCATTTATTTTTGAAGGGTTTTTTGTGTCTCTATTTCCTTCAGTTCTGCTCTGATTTTAGTTATTTCTTGCCTTCTGCTAGCTTTTGAATGTGTTTGCTCTTGCTTTTCTAGTTCTTTTAATTGTGATGTTAGGGTGTCAATTTTGGATCTTTCCTGCTTTCTCTTGTGGGCATTTAGTGCTATAAATTTCCCTCTACACACTGCTTTGAATGCTTCCCAGAGATTCTGGTATGTTGTGTCTTGGTTCTCATTGGTTTCAAAGAACACCTTTATTTCTGCCTTCATTTTGTTATGTATCCAGTAGTCATTCAGGAGCAGGTTGTTCAGTTTCCACGTAGTTGAGAGGTTTTGAGTGAGGTTCTTAATCCTGAGTTCTAGCTTGATTGCACTGTGATCTGAGAGATAGTTTGTTATAATTTTTGTTCTTTTACATTTATTGAGGAGAGCTTTACTTCCAAGTATATGGTCAATTTTGGAATAGGTGTGGTGTGGTGCTGAAAAAACTGAATATTCTGTTGACTTGGGGTGGAGAGTTCTGTAGATGTCTACTAGGTCCGCTTGGTGCAGAGCTGAGTTCAATTCCTGGGTATCCTTGTTGACTTTCTGTCTCGTTGATCTGTCTAATGTTGACAGTGGGGTGTTAAAGTCTCCCATTATTAATGTGTGGGAGTCTAAGTCTCTTTGTAGGTCACTCAGGACTTGCTTTATGAATCTGGGTGCTCCTGTATTGGGTGCATATATATTGGGGATAGTTAGGTCTTCTTGTTGAATTAATCCCTTTACCATTATGTAATGGCCTTCTTTGCCTCTTTTGATCTTTGTTGGTTTAAAGTCTGTTTTATCAGAGACTAGGATTGCAACCCCTGCCTTTTTTTGTTTTCCATTTGCTTGGTAGATCTTCCTCCATCCTTTTATTCTGAGCCTAGCCCTCTCTCACCACTTCTATTCAACATAGTGTTGGAAGTTCTGGCCAGGGCAATTAGGCAAGAGAGGGAAATCAAGGGTATTCAATTAGGAAAAGAGGAAGTCAAATTGTCCCTGTTTGCAGATGACATGATAGTATATCTAGAAAACCCCATTGTCTCAGCCCAAAATCTTCTTAAGCTGACAAGCAACTTCAGCAAAGTCTCAGGATACAAAATCAATGTACAAAAATCACAAGCATTCTTATACATCAATAACAGACAAACAGAGAGCCAAATCATGAGTGAACTCCCATTCACAATTGCTTCAAAGAGAATAAAATACCTAGGAATCCAACTTACAAGGGATGTGAAGGACTTCTTCAAGGAGAACTACAAACCACTGCTCAATGAAATAAAAGAGGATACAAACAAATGGAAGAACATTCCATGCTCATGGGTAGGAAGAATCAATATCATGAAAATGGCCATCCTTCCCAAGGTAATTTACAGATTCAATGCCATCCCCATCAAGTTACCAATGACTTTCTTCACAGAATTGGAAACAACTACTTTAAAGATGATATGGAACCAAAAAAGAGCCCGCATTACCAAGTCAATCCTAAGCCAAAAGAACAAAGCTGGAGGCATCACACTACCTGACTTCAAACTATACTACAAGGCTACAGTAACCAAAACAGCATGGTACTGGTACCAAAACAGAGATATAGATCAATGGAACAGAACAGAGCCCTCAGAAATAATGCCACATATCTACAACTATCTGATCTTTGACAAACCTGAGAAAAACAAGAAATGGGGAAAGGATTCCCTATTTAATAAATGGTGCTGGGAAAACTGGCTAGCCATATGTAGAAAGCTGAAACTGGATCCCTTCCCTACATCTTATACAAAAATCAATTCCAGATGGATTAAAGACTTAAATGTTAGACCTAAAACCATAAAAACCCTAGAAGAAAACCTAGGCATTACCATTCAGTACATAGGCATGGGCAAGGACTTCATATCTAAAACACCAATAGCAATGGCAACAAAAGCCAAAATTGACAATTGGGATCTAATTAAACTAAAGAGCTTCTGCACAGCGAAGGAAACTACCATCAGAGTGAACAGGCAACCTACAAAATGGGAGAAAATTTTCGCAACCTACTCATCTGACAAAGGGCTAATATCCAGAATCTACAATGAACTCCAACAAATTTACAGGAAAAAAACAAACAACCCCATCAAAAAGTGGGCGAAGGACATGAACAGACACTTCTCAAAAGAAGACATTTATGCAGCCAAAAAACACAAGAAAAAATGCTCACCATCACTGGCCATCAGAGAAATGCAAATCAAAACCACAATGAGATACCATCTCACACCAGTTATAATGGCAATCATTAAAAAGTCAGGAAACAACAGGTGCTGGAGAGGATGTGGAGAAATAGGAACACTTTTACACTGTTGGTGGGACTGTAAACTAGTTCAACCCTTGTGGAAGTCAGTGTGGTGATTCCTCAGGGATCCAGAACTAGAAATTCCATTTGACCCAGCCATCCCATTACTGGGTATATACCCAAAGGACTATAAATCATGCTGCTATAAAGACACATGCACACATATGTTTATTGCAGCATTATTCACAATAGCAAAGACTTGGAACCAACCCAAATGTCCAACAATGATAGACTGGATTAAGAAAATGTGGCACATATACACCATGGAATACTATGGAGCCATAAAAAATGATGAGTTCATGTCCTTTGTAGGGACATGGATGAAATTGGAAATCATCATTCTCAGTAAACTATTGCAAGAACAAGAAACCAAACACTGCATATTCTCACTCATAGGTGGGAATTGAACAATGAGAACACATGGACACAGGAAGGGGAACATCACACTTCGGGGACTGTTGTGGGGTGGGGGGAGGGGGGAGGGATAGCTTTGGGAGATATACCTAATGCTAGATGACGAGTTGGTGGGTGCAGCGCACCAGCATGGCACATGTATTCATATGTAACTTACCTGCACATTGCGTACATGTACCATAGAGCCTAAAGTATAATAATAATAATAATAATAATAAAAAGAAAAAAAAATAAAATAAAATCAAGTAAAAAAAAAAAGAAAGAAGCTTTCTGAGAAATGGCTTTGTGATGTGTGCATTCATCACACAGAGTTAAACCTTTCTTTGCATTCAGCAGTTTGGAAAGTTTGTTTTTGTCAATTCTGCTAATGGATATTTGGGAACCCATCGAGGCCGATGGCAAAAAAGCGAGTATCCCATGGTAAAAACTAGAAGGAAGCTATCTAAGAAACAGCTTTGTGATGTGTGCATTCAGCTCCTAGAATTAAACCTGTCTTTTCATTCAGCTGTTTGGAAAGTGTTTTGGCGGAATCTGTGAAGGGATATTTGGGAGTGCTTTGAGGTCTCTGGTGAAAAAGGAAATATTTTCAAATAAAAATTTTAAAGAAGCTTTCTGATAAACTGCATTGTGGTGTGTGCATTCATCTCACAGAGTCAAAACTTTCTTTGAATTCAGCAGTTTGGAAATTGTTTTTGTGTATTCTGCAAATGGACATGTGGGAGCTCATTGAGGCCAATGGTGAAAAAGCAAATGTCCCAGGATACTAGTAGAAGGAAAGCATCTGAGAAACCACGTTGTGATGTGTGCATTCACCTCCCAAGGTTAAATTTCTTTTCATTCATCATCTTGGAAATAATGTTTCGGTAGAATATGTGAAGGTATATTTGGGGGGCTCATTGAGGCCTACAGTTAAGAAAGAAATATCTTCAGATAAAAACTAGAAAGAGGCTTTCTGAGAAACTGCTTTGTGATGTGTGCATTTATCTCACAGAGTTAAACCTTGCTTTGGATTCATAAACTTGGAAACACTGTTTTTTGTCCCTTCTGCGAATGGATATTTGGGAACTCATTGAGGCCAATGGCGAAGAAGTGAATATCCCAGGATAAAAACTGGAAGGAAGCTATCAGAGAAACCACTTTGTCATGTTTGCATTCATCTCCTAGCATTAACCCATTTTTTGAATCAACAGTTTGGAAACACTTGGTTGGTAGAATCTGCAAAGGCATATTTGGGAGCACATTGAGGCCTTTGATGAAAAAGGAAATATCTTCTGATAGAAACTAGAAAGAATGTTTCTGAAAAATGGCCTTGTGTTGTTAGCATTTATCTCTCAGATTTAAACTTTCCTTGGATTCAACAATTTGGAAACCCTGTTTTTGTCCATTCTGTGAATGGATAATTGGGAACTCATTGAGGCCAAATGCGAAAAAGAGAATACCACAGGATTAAAACTTGAAGGAAAATATCTGACACACCGCTTTGTGATGTGTGCATTGACCTCATAGAGATAAGCCTTTCTTTTCACTCAGCAGTTTGTAATCTCTGTTTTTGCTGTATCTGTGAATGCAAATTTGGGAGCACACTGAGGCCTTTATGAAATAGGAAATATCTTCATATAAAAACCTGAAAGAAGCTTTCTGAAGAACTGCTTTGTGATGTGTGCATTCATCTCACAGAGTTAAACCTCTCTTTGGATTCAGCCATTTGCAAACACTGCTAATGGACATTTGGAAACTCATTGAGGCCAATGGACATTTGGAAACTCATTGAGGTCAATGGCAAACAAGGGAACATCCCAGGCTAAATATTAGAAGGAAGCTATCTGAGAAACTGTTTTGTGATGTGTGTACTCAACTCCTAGAGTTAAACCTGTCTTTTCATTCAGCAGTTTGGAAACACTGTTTTGGTAGAATCTGCAAATGTATATTTGGGAGCCCATTGAGGCCTATGGTGAAAAAGGAAATATCTTCAGATAAAAACAAGAAAGAGGCTTTATGAGAAATTGATTTGTGATGTGTGCATTCATCTCAAAGAGTTAAACATTTCTTTGGATTCAGAAGTTAGGAAACACTGTTTTTGTCTATTCTGAGAATGGACATTTTGGAGCTCTTTGAGGTCAATGGGGGAAAAGGGAATATCCCAGGATAAAAATTAAAAGATGCTATCTGAAAAACCGTGTTGTTTTATGGGCATTCATCTTGCAGAGTTAAACATTTCTTTTTATTCAACAGTTTGGAAACACTGTTTGGGTAGAATCTGTGAACAGATATTTGGGATCGCATTGAAGCCTATGGTGAAAAATGAAATATCTTCAGATAAAAACTAGAAATTTTCAGAGAACCTGCTTTTTGATGGGTGCATTCATTTCATAAACTTAAACTTTTCTTTGGATTCAGCAGTTTGGAAACTTTGTTTTTGTCCTTTCTGCAAATGGATATTTGGGAACAAATTGAGGCCAATACCAAAAAAGGGAATACCCCAGGATAAAAATTAGAAGGAAGTTATCTGAGAAACTGCTTTGTGATGTGTACATTCATCATCTAGAGTTAAACTTTTCTTTACATTAAGCAGTTTAGAAACAGTGTTTTGGTAGAATCTGCGAAGGGATGTTTAATTTTGCATTGAGGGCTCTGGTGAAAAAGGAAATATCTTCAGATTAGAAAAAGAAAGAAACTTTTTGAGAAACTGCTTTGTGATTTGTGCATTCATATCACAGAATTAAACCTTTCTTTGGATTCAACAGTTTGGAAACACTGTTTTTGTCCTTTCAGCAAATGGATATTTGGGAAGTCATTGAAAACAAAGGTGAAAAAGCAAATATCCCAGGATAAAATCTTGCAGGAGGCTATATGAGAAACTGATTTGTGATGTGTGCATTGATAAACTACACTTAAAACTTTCTTTACATTCAGTAGTTTGAAAACACTGTTTTGGTAGAAACTGTGAAGGGATAATTTGGAGTGCATTCAGGCCAATGGAGAAAAAGGAAATATCTTCAGATAGAAACTAGAAAGAATCTTTCTGAGAAACTGCTTTGTGATGTGTGCATCCATCTCACAAAGTTAACTTTTCTTTGGATTCTGCAGTTTAGAAACACTGTTTTTGTCAATTCTGCAAGTGAACATTTGGAAACTCATTGAGGCCAATGGCAAAAAAGCAAATATCCCAGGATAAATGTAGAAGGAAGCTATCTGATAAACTGTTTGTTATGTTTGCATTCAACTCCTTAATTCAAAACTTTCCTTTCATTCGGCAGTTTAGAAATAATGTTTTGGTAGAATCTTCAAAGGAATATTTGGGAGAGCATTCAGGCCTATGGTGAAAAAGGAAATATCTTCAAATAAAAACTAGAAAGAAGCTTTCTGAGAAACTGCTTTGTGATGTGAGCCTTCATCTCACAGATTTTAACGTTTCTTTGGATTCTAAAATTTGGAAACACTGTTATTGTCCTGTCTGCAATTTGATATTTGGGAGCTCATTGACTTCAATGGCAAAAATGCGAGTATCCCAGGATGTAAACTACAAGGAAGCTATGTGAGAAAGTGCTTTGTGATATGTGCATTCATATTGCAAATTTAAACTTTCTTTTCATTCCGCACTTTGGACACAATGTATGGCAGATTCTGCAAAGGGATATTGGGAGCGCTTAGAGGCCTACATTGAAAAAGGAAGTATATTCAGATAAAAAGTTGAAAGAAGCTTTCTGAGAAACTGCTTTGTGATGTGTGCATTCATTTCACAGAGTTAAACCTTCCTTTGAATTCAGGAGTTGGGAAACACTGTTTTCATCCATTCTGCAAATGGACTTTTGGGAACTCATTGAGGCTAAGGAAGAAAAAGCAAATATCCCAGGATAAATACTAGAGGGAAGCTACCTGAGAAACCGCTTTGTGATGTGTGCATTATACTTATAGTGTTAAACCTTCCTTTTCATTCAGCAATTTGGTAACACTGTTTTGGTAGAATCTGGGAAGGGATATTTGGAAGCACATTGGGGCCTATTTTGAAAAAGGAAATATATTCAGATAAAGACTAGAAAGAAGCTTTCTGAGAAATTGCTTTGTGACGTGTGCAGTCATCTCAGAGTTAAACGTTTCTTTGGATTCAGCAGTTTGGAAACACTGTTTTTGTCCCTTGAATGGACATTTAAGGGCTCACTGAGGCCAATGGTGAAAAAGCGAATATCCCAGGGTTAAAACTCCAAGTAATCTACCTGAGAAAGTGTTTTGTGATATATGCATTCACCTCACCAAGTTAAACATTTCTTTTCATTCATCAGTTTGGAAATACTGTTTTGGTAGAATCTGTGAAGGGATATTTGGGAGTGAATTGTGGCCTATAGTGAAAAATGAAATATCTTCTGATAAGAACTTGAAAGAATCTTTCTGGGAAACTGCTTTGTGATGTGTGCATTCATATCACAGACATAAACCTTTCTTTGGATTCAGGAGATTGGAAAAAGAGTTTTTTCCGTATGCAAATGGACATTTTGGTACTCATTGAGGCCAATGGAGAAAAGGCAAATATCCCAGGATAAAAAGAAGAAGGAAGTTATCTGAGACTCTGCTTTGTGATGTGTGCTTTCATTTCCTAGATTTAAAATGTTGTTTTCATTCAGCTGTTTGGAAACACTGTTTTGGTAGACTCTGTGAACTGATATTTGGGGGCGCATTCAGGCCTATGGTGTAAAAGGAAATATCTTCAGATAGAAACTAGAAAGAATCTTTCTGAGAGACTGCTTTGTGTTCTGTGCATTTATCTCATGGATTTAAACCTTTCTTAGGATTCAACATTTTGGAAACACCGATTTGTCCGTCCTGTGAATAGACATTTGGGGGCTCATTGAGGATAAAGGTGAAAAAGAGAACACCCCAGGATAAAATCTAGAAGGAATCTATCTGAGACATCACTTTGTGATGTATGCATTCATCTCATAGAGATACACTTTTCTTTTCATTCAGCAGTTTGGAAACACTGTTCTGGTAGAATCTACAAAGGGATATTTGAGAGTGTATTGAGGTCTCTTGTGAATAAGGAAATATCTTCAGATAAGTACTTGAATGAAGCTTTCTGAGAAACCACCTTGTGATATGTGCATTCATCAAATAGAGTTAAACCTTTCTCTGCATTCAGCAGTTTCAAAAGTTTGTTTTTGTAAATTCTACAAATGGACATTTGGGAGATCATTGAGATCAATTGTGAAAGAGTGAATATCCCAGGATAAAAACTAGAAGAATCTATCTGAGAAACCATGTTGTGTTGTGTGCATTTGTAAAACAGAGTTAAAATTTTCTTTCAGCAGTTTGGAAACAATGTTTTGGTAGGGTCTGTGAAGGGATATTTGGGAGCACTTTGAGGTCTATGGTGAAAAAGGAAATATCTTCAGATAAAAACTAGAAAGAAGCTTTTTGAGAAACTGCTCTGTGATGTGTGCATTCATCTTACATAGTTAAAACTTTCTTTGGATTCAGCAGTTTGGTAACACTGTTTTGTCCTGTCTGTAAATCGACATTTAGGAACTTATTTAGGCCAATGGCAAAGAAGTGAATATCCCAGGATAAAAAGTAGGAGGAAGCTATCTGAAAAACCGCTTTCTGATGTGTACCTTCATCTCCTAGAGTTAAACATTTCTTTTCATTCAGCAGTTTGGAAAAAATGTTTTGGCAGGACCTATGAAGGGATATTTGGGAACTCTTTGAGGCCTATGGTGAAAAAGGAAATATCTTCAGATAAAAACTAGAAAAAAGCTTTTTGAGAAACTGTTTTGTGATGTGTGCATTCATCTCACAGAGATAAACCTTACTTTTCATTCAGCAGTTTGAAATCACTGTTCTTGCATTATCTGTGAAGAAAAATTTAGGAGCATATTGAGGGCTAAGGTGCAAAAGGAAAGATCTTTAGAGAAAAACTAGAAAGAAACTTCCTGAGAGACTGATTCATGATGAGTGCGTTCATTTCACAGAGTTAAGCATTTCTTTGTATTTGGCAGTTTGGAAACACTATTTCCCTTTGTAGATAGTGCAAAAATAGTGTCTGCAAACTGCTGAATGAAATGAAAGGTTTTGCCCTAAGAGAGAAATGCACACATCCAAAGTGGTATCTCAGATAGCTTCCTTCTAATTTTTATCTTGGGATTTTTTTTTGCCTTAGTACTCAATGAACTCCCACATATCCCTTTGCTGATTCTACTAAAACAGTGATTTCAAACTGCTGAAAGAAAACAAAGGTTTAACACTAAGAGACGAAATCAGACATCACAAAACAGTTTCTCAGATAACTTGCTTCTAGTTTTGATCATGGGTTATTTACTTTTTCACCATTGGCCTCAATGAGTTCTGAAATGTCCATTCACAGAATGGACAAAAACAGAGTTTCCAAGCCACTGAACCCAAAGAAAGTTTTAACTTTGTGAGGTGAATGCACACATCACAAAGAAGTTTCTCAGAATGCTTCTGTCTAGTTTTTCTTTGAAGATATTTTGTTTTTCACAATAAGCCTCTATGCATTCCAAAATATCCCTTCACAGATTCTATCAAAACCATGTTTCCAAACTGTTGAATGAAAATAAAAGTTTAACTCTTCAAGATGAATGCAGACATCACTAAGCAGTTTCTCAGATAGCTTCCTTCTGCTTTTTATGCTGGGATATTTCCTTTTTCACCTTTGGCCTCAGTGAGTTCCCATATGTCCTTTCATGGAATGGTCAAAAACATAATTGTTTCCAAACTGCTGAACCCAAACAAACGTTTAACTCTGTGAGATGGATGCACACATCACAAAGCAGTTTCTCAGAAAGATTCTTTCTAGTTTTTCTCTGAAGATATTTCCTTTTTCACCATAGGCCTCAATGCGCTCCCAAATATCCCTTCATAGATACTGCAAAAACTGTTATTCTAACCTGCTGAATGAAAAGAAAAGTTTAACTCTTGGAGATGAATACACACAACACAATGCAGTTTCTCAGATAGCTTCCTTCTAGTTTTTATCCTGGGATATTCGCTTTTTCACAATTGGCCTCAATGAGTTCCCAAATTTCCATTTGCATAATGGACAAAAACAGTGATTCAAAACTGCTGAATCAAAAGAAAGGTTTAACTCTTGGAGATGAATGCACACATAAAAAAGCAGTTTCTCAGAAAGATTCTTTCTAGTTTTTATCTGAAGATATTTCCTTTTTTCACCATAGGTCTCAATGCGCTCCCAAATATCACTTCACAGAATCAACCAAAACAGTGTTTCCAAACCTGCTAAGTGAAAAGAACGTTTTAACATTAGGAGATGAATGCACACATCACAAAGCATTTTCTCAAATAGCTTCCTTCTAGTTTTTATTCTGGAATATTCACTTTTTCGCCATGGGCCTCAATGGGTTCCCAAATGTCCTTTCGCAGAATGGACAAAACCTGTTTCCAAATAGATGAATCTAAAGATACTTTTAACTCTGGGAGATGAATGCAAACAACACAAAGCAGTTTCTCAGAAAGCTTCCTAATTTTTATCTGAATATATTTCATTTTTCACCATAGGCCTCACTGCACTCCCAAATATCCCTTCGCAGTTTCTACCAAAACAGCGTTTCCAAACTGCTGAGTGAAAATAAAAGTTTACTTCTGTGAGATGAATGCACACATCACAACGTGCTTTCTCAGATAGCTTCCTTCTAATTTTTATCCTGGGATATTCACTTTTTGCCATTGACCTGAATGCGTTCCCAAATGTCCATTTGCAGAACAGACAAAAACTGTGTTTTCAAGCTGCTGAATCAAAAGAAAGGTTTAACTCTGTGAGATAATGCACACATCACAAAGCAGTTTCTCAGAAGGTTTCTTTCTAGTTTATAATAAAATATATTTCATTTTTCACCACAAGCCTCAATTCACTCCAAAATATCCCTTCTCAGATTCTAAAAAAAACACTGTTTCCAATTTTCTGAATGAAAAGAAAAGTTTAAGTCTGTGAGATGAATGCATACCTCACAACACAGTTTCTCAGATAACTTCCTTCTAGTATTTAAAATGGGATGTTTTCTTTTTCACCATTAGACTCAATGAGCTCCCAAATGTCCAGTTGTGGAATGAACAAAAACAGTGTTTCCAAACTGCTGCATCCAAAGAAAGGTTTAACTCAGTGAGATGAATGCACACATCACAAAGCGGTTTCTCAGAAAGCTACTATCTAGTTTTTATCTGAAGATATTTCGTATATCATCAAAGGCCCAATGCACTCCCAAACTCCCACTCTCAGATACTGCAAAAACAGTGATCCCAAACTGCTGAGTGAAGAGAAAGCTTTAAAGGTAGGAGATGAATGCATGCATCACAAAGCGGTTTCTCAGATAGCTTCCGTCTAGTTTTTATGCTGGAATATTCAGGTTTGTGCCATTGGTCTCAGTGAGTTCTGAAATGTCCATTCGCAGAATGGATAAAAACAGTGTTTTCAAACTGCTGAATCCAAAGAAAGGTTTAACATTGTGAGATAAATGCATGCATCAGAAAGCAGTTTCTCAGAAAGATTCTTTCTAGTTTTTGTCTGAAACTATTTTTTTTCACTCTAGGCCTCAATGCACTCCCAAATATCCCTTCACATATTCTACCAAAACATATTTCCAAACTACTGAATGAAAAGAAAGTTTTAAATTTAGGAGGTGAATGCACACATAACAAAGGGGTTTCTCAGATCTCTTCCTACTATTTTTAATCCTAGGATATTGCCTTCTTCACCATTGGCCTCAATGAGCTCTCAAATGTCCACTTGCAGAAAAAACAAAAACAGTCTTTCCAAACTGCTGAATCCAAAGAAAGGTTTAACCCTGTGAGATGTACCCACAGATCACAAAACAGTTTCTCAGAAAACTTCTTTCTAGTTTGTATCTGACGATATTTCCTTTTTCACCATACGCCTCAAGGCACTGCCAAATATCCCTTCACAGATTCTACCAAAACTGTGTTTCCAAAGTGCTGAATGAAAAAGGAATTTAACACTGTGAGATGAAAGCCCACATCACAACGTGGTTTTCAGATAGTTTTCATCCTAGAATATTCACTTTTTCACCATTGGCCTCAATTAGTTCCTGACTGTCCATTCACTGAATGGACAAAAACAGTGTTTCCAATCTACTGAATCAAAAGAAAGATTGAAGTCAGTGAGATGAATGCACACATCACAAAGTAGTTTCTCAGAAAGATTTTTTCTAGTTTTTATCTGAAGATATTTCCTATTTCATCAAAAGCCTCAATGGCCTCCCAAATTTCCCTACACAGATACTGCAAAAACACTAATTGCAGACTGTTGAATGAATGCAAAGGTTTAAATCTAAGAGATGAATGCACACAACACAAAGCAGTTTCTCAGATAGCTTCCTCCAATTTTTACCCTGGTATATTCCCTTTTTCTCCATTGGCCTCAATTAGCTCCCAAATGTCCATTCACAGAATGGACAAAAACAGTATTTCCAAACTGCTGAATCCAAAGAAAGGCTTAACTCTGTGAGATGACTGCACACATTGAAAACCTGTTTCTCATTAAGTTTCTTTCTTGTTTTTACCTGAAGATATTTCCTTTTTCATCATAGGCCTCAATGCGCTACAAAATATGTCTTCACAGATCCTAACAAAACAGTGTGTCCAAACTGCTGGATCCAAAGAAAGCTTTAACTCTGTAAGGTGAATGCACTCATACCAAAGCAGTTTCTCAGCGTCTTTCTAGTTTTTATCTGAAGATATTTCCTTTTTCACGTTAGGCCTCAATACGCTACAACATATCTCTTTGCAGATTCTAAAAAATCAGTGTTTCCAAACTGCTGAAGGAAAAGAAAGATTTAACCATTTGAGATGAATGCACACATCACAGAGCGGTTTCTCAGATACCTTCCTCCAGTTTTTTACTCTGGGATAGTTGCTTTTTTCCATTGGACTCAATTAGCTCCCAAATGTCCATTCACAGAATGGACAAAAAGAGTGTTTCCAAATTGCTGAATGCAAAGAAAGGATTAACTCTGTGAGATGAATGAATGCATCACAAAGTAGTCTCTCAGAAAGCTTCTTTCTAATTTGTATCTGAAGATATTTCCTTTTTCAGCGCAGACATCAAAGCACTACCAAATATCTATTCGTAGATTCTAAGAAAACAGTGTTTCTAAGCTGATGAATGAACAGACAGGTTTAACTCTGTGAGATGAATGCACACAGGACAAATCGGTTTCTCAGATAACATGCTTCTGGTTTTTATCCTGGGGTATAAGCTTTTACACCAGTGGCCTTAATGAGTTCCAAAATGTCCATTCACAGATTGAACAAAAACAGTGTTTCCAAACTGCTGAATCCCAAGAAAGGTTTAAATCCAGGAGGTGTATGAATTCATCAGAAAGCAGTTTCACAGAAAGCATCTTTCTTGTTTTTATCTGAAGATATTTCTTTTTTCACCATAGGTTTCAATGCACTTCCAAATATCCCTTCACAGATTGTACCAAAACAACGTTTGTACAAAAACTGTGTTTCCAAACTTGTGAACCCAAATGCACACATCACAAAGCAGAAACTCAGAAAAATTCTTTCTAGGTTTATCTGAAGATATTTACTTTTTCACCATAGACCTCAATACGCTCCTAACTATCCCTTCACAGTTTCTTCCAAAACAGGATTTCCAAACTGCTGAATGAAAAGAAAGTTTTACCTCTGTGAAATGAATGCACAAATCCCAAAAGCTCAGATAGCTTCCTTTTAGTATTTATCCTGGGATATTCCCTTTTTCACCTTTGGCCTAAATGAGCTCCCAAATGTCCATTTATAGGATGGAGAAAAATAGTGTTTCCTGGGACATTCACTTTTTTGCCTTTTGCCTCTATGAGTTCCCAAATGACAAAAATCGTGTTTCCAAATTGCTGTATCCAAAGAAAGGTTTACCTCTGTGAGAGGAATGCACACACCACAAAGCAGTTTTTCAGATAGTTTCCTTGTGGTTTTTATCCTGGGATATTCTCTTTTACACCATTGGCCTCAATGAGCTCCCAAATGTCAATTCACGGAATGGACAAAAACAGTGTTTGCAAACTGTGTAATTCAAATAAACTTTAACTATGTGAGATGAATGCACACATCATGAAGCAGTTTCTCAGACAGATTCTCTCTAGTTTTTACCTGAAGATATTTCTTATTTCATCAAATGCCTGAATGCACTCCTAAATATCTTTTCAGAGATACTGCAAAAGGAGTGTATCCAAACTGCTGAATGAAAAGAAAAGTTTAACTCTAGGAGAAGAAAGCACTCATCAAAAAAGGGTTTATCAGATAGCTTCCTTCTAGTTTTTATCATGGGATATTTGTTTTTTGCCATCGTCCTCAAGGAGCTCTGAAATATTCATTCACAGGATGGACAAAAACAGTGTTTCCAAAGTGCTGAATACAAAGAACACTTTAACTCTGTGAGATGAATGCCCACAAGAGAAAGTAGTTTCTAAGAAAGCTTCATTCTAGTTTGTAACTGTAGATATTTCCTTTTTCACAATAGGCCTCAATGTGCTCCCAAATATTCCTTTACAGATTCTACCAAAACAGTGTATCCAAACTGCTGAATGAAAATAATGGTTTAACTCTGCGAGATGAATGCACACATCACAATGTGGTTTTTCAGATGTCTTCCTTGCAGTACTTATACTGGGATATTGGTTTTTTCACCATTGGCCTCAATGAGTTCCCAAATGTCCATTTGCCAAATGGACAAAAACAGTGTTTCCAAATTGCTGAATCAAAGAAATGTTTAAGTCTGTGAGATGAATGCACACATCTCAAAGCAGTTTCTCAGAAAACTTCTGTCTAGTTTTTATCTGAAGATTTTTCCTATTTCATCAAAGGCCTCAATGTGCTTACAAGTATCCCTTCATAGGTACCAAAAAAATAAAGATTCTAAAATGCTGAATGAAAAGAAAGTTTTAACTCTATGAGATGAATGGTGACATAACAAAGTAGTTCCTATGAAAGATTTTTTCTAGTTTTTATCTGAAGATATTTCTTTTTTCTCCATAGGCCTCAAAGCAATCCCAAATATCCCTTTGCAGACTCTACCAAAACAGTGTTTTCAAGCTGCTGAATGAAAAGAAAGGTTTAACTTTAGGAGATGAATGAACACATCAGAAAGCAGATTCTCAGAGAGCTTCCTTCTAGTTATTATCCTTTGATATTTGCTTTTTCACCATTAGCCTCAATGAGATCCCAAATGTCCACTTGCAGAATGGAAAAAAACCAGTGTTTCCAAACTGCTGAATCCAAAGAAACATTTAACCCTGTGAGATGAATGCACACCTCACAAAGCAGTTTCTCAGAAAGCTTCTTCCTGATTTTTATCTGAACATATATTTTTTTTTCACCATAGGCCTCAATGCACTCTCAAATATCCCTTCAGAGATTCTACCAAAATAGTGTTTCCAAACTGCAGAATGAAAAAAAGGCTTAACTCTGTGAGATGAATTCACACTTCACAACACATTTTCACAGATAGCTCCCTTCTAGTATTTTTCCTGGGATAGTCACTTTTTTGCCTTTTGCCTCTATGAGTTCCCAAATGACAAAAATCATGTTTCCAAACTGCTGAATCCAAAGAAAGGTTTAACTCTGTAAGACAAATGCACACACCACAAAGCAGTTTATCAGAAAGTTTCTTTCTAGTTTTAATCTGCAGATATTTTATTTTTCACCATAGGCCTCAATATGATCCCAAATATCCCTTCGGGGATTCTACCAAAACAGTGTTTCCAAACTGCTGAATGAAAAAAAAGGTTTAACTCTGTGAGATGAATACACACACCATAAAATGGTTTCTCATATAGCTTCCTTCTACTGTTTATCCAGGGATATTCACTTTTTTGCCATTCACCTCAGTGAGTTCCCTAATGCCCATTCTCAGCATGGACAAAACCAATGTTTCCAGACTGCTCAATGCAAAGAAACGTTTAACTCTGTGAGATGAATGCACACATCACAAAGCAGTTTCTCAGAACGCTACTTTTCAGTTTTTATCTGAAGTTATTTCCTTTTTCATTGTAGGCCTCAATGTGCTCCCAAATATCCTTTCACAAATTCAGCCAAAACAGTGTTTCCAAAATGGTGAAGGAAAAGAAAAGTTTAAAACTGTGAAGTGAATACACACATCTCAATGCAGTGTCTCAGATAGCTTCATTCTAGTTTTTATCCTGTGATATTCACTTTTTTGCCATTGGCCGCAGGAGTTCTGAATTGTCCCTTGCAGAATGGCCAAAACCTGTGTTTCCATACAGACGAATCCAAACAAAGTTTTAACTCTGTGAGTTGAATGTATGCATCCGACAGCACTTTCTCAGAAAGATTCTTTCAAGTTTTTATCTGAAGATATTTCCTGTTTCACCATAGGCCTCAATGTGATCCCAAATATCCCTTGGCAGATTCTACCAAGACAGTGTTTCCAAACTGCCAAATGAAAAGAAAGGTTTAAATCTGCAAGACAAATACACACATCCCAAAATGGTTTCTCAGTTAGCTTCCTTCTACTATTTATCCTGGGATATTCGCTTTTTTGCCATTCACCTCAATGATCTCCCTAATGTCAACTTGCATAATGGACAAAAACAGTGTTTCCAGTCTGCTGAATGCAAAGAAACATTTAACTCTGTGAGATGAATGCACACGTCACAAAGTAGTTTCTCAGAAAGCTACTTTCTAGTTTTTATCTGAAGGTATTTCCATTTTCACCATAGGCCTCAATGCACTCCCAAATATCCCTTCACAGATTCAACCAAAAGAATGTTTCCAAAATGGTGAATGAAAAGAAAAGTTTAACACTGCAAAATGAATACACACATCACAATGCGGTGTCTCAGATAGCTTCATCTAGTTTTTATCCTGGGATATTCACTTTTTTTGGCCTCAAGGGGTTCCAATAGGTCCATCACAGAATGGTCAAAAACAGTGTTTCCAAACAGACGAATCCAATGAAAGTTTTAACTCTGTGAGATGAATGCACACATCACAAAGCAGTTTCCCCGAATGCTTCTTTCTTGTTTTTATTTGAAGATATTTCCTTTTTCACTGTAGGCCTCAATGTGCTCCAAAATATCCCTTCACAGACTCTACCAAAAAAGTGTTTGCAAACTGCTGAATGAAAAGAAGAGTTTAACTTTAGGAGATGGATGCCAACACCACAAAGTGGTTTTTCAGATAGTTTCCTTCTACTTTTTATCCTGGGATAATCACTTTTTTGCCATTGGCCTAATGAGTTCCCAAATATCAATTCACAGAATGGGCAAAAACAGTTTTTCCAAACTGCTGAATCCAAAGGAAGTTTTAATTATTTGAGTTGATGCACATATCACAAAGCAGTTTCTCAGAATACTTCTTTCTAGCTTTTTTCAGAAGATATTTTGTTTTTCACCATAGGCCTCAAGGTGCTCCCAAATATGCCTTCACAGATTGTACCAAAACAGTGTTTCCAAACTGCTGAAGTAAAAAAAGTTTAACTCTGAGAGATGAATACACACAACACATAGTGCTATCTCAGATAGCTTCCTTCTACTTTTTATCTTGGGATATTCCCTTTTTTTCCATTTGCCTCAAGGAGTTCCCAAATGTCCATTCACAGAATGCACAAAAACAGTGTTTCCAAACTGCTGAATCCAAAGTATGGGTTAACTCTGTGAGATGAGTGCACACATCACAAAGAAGTTTCTCATAAAGATTCCTTTTAGTTTTTATCTGAAGATGTTTCCTTTTTCACCATCAGCCTCAAAGCACTCCCAAATATCCTTTCACAGATTCTACCAAAACAGTGTTTCCAAACTGCTGAGTGAAAAGAAAAGTTTAACTCTGTGAGATGAATGCACATATCACATATCAGTTTATCAGATAGCTTTCTTCTAGGTTTATCCTGGGACATTCACTTTTTCCCCATTGGCCTCAAAGGGCTCCCAAATGTCCTTTCACAGAATGGACAAAAACAGTGTTTTCAAACCGCTGAATCCAAATAAAGTCTTAACTCTGAGAGTTAAATGCACACGTCACAAAGCAGTTTCTCAGACTGCTTATTTCTTGTTTTTATCTGAAGCTATTTCATTTTTTACCATGGGCCTCAAGGTGCTCCCAAATGTCCCTTCACAGATTCTACCAAAACAGTTCTTCCAAACTACCAAATGAAAAGAAAGGTTTAAACCTGTGAGATGAAAGCAAACATCACAAAACACTTTCTCAGACAGCTTCCTTCTTGTTATTATCTTGGGATATACTGTTTTTTGCCAACGGCCTCAATGAGATTCCAAACGTCCATTAGCAGAATGGACAAAAACAGTGTTTTGAAACAGCTGAATATGAAGAAATTTTAACTCTGTGAGATGAATGCACATATCACAAAGCAGTTTCTCTGAATGATTCTAACTAAATTTTCTCTGAAGGTGTTTGTTTTTCACTGTAGGCCTCAATGCACTCCCAAATATCCCTTCATAGATACTGCAATAACAGTAATTCTAAACTGCTGAATATAAAGGAAAGTTTATCTCTGTAAGTTAAATGCACAAGTTACAAAATAGTTTTTCAGAAACTTTATTTCTAGTTTTTATCTGAAGATATTTCCTTTTTCACCATAGGCTTCAATGCTCTCCCAAATATTGCTTCACATATACTGCAAAAACAGTGACTCCAAACTGCTGAATGAAAAGAAAGGTTTGCCACTAGGAGATGAATGCACACATCACAGAGTTGTTTCTCAGATAGCTCTGCTCTGGTTTTTATCATGGGATATTTGCTTTTTCACCTTTGGCCTTAATGACTTCAGCTGTCCATTCACAGAATGGACAAAAATAGTGTTTCCAAACTGCTGACTCCAATGAGAGTTTTAACTCAGTGAGATGAATGCACAAATCTCAGAGTAGTTTATCAGAAAGATTTTTTCTAGTTTTTATATGAAGCTATTTCCTTTCTCACCATAGGCCTCAATGCGCTCCCAAATATCCCTTCAAAAATTCTACCAAAGCAGTGTTTCCAAACTGCTGAACTGAAAGAAATGTTTAACTCTGCAAGATGAATGCACACATCAAAAAGCAGTTTCTCAGATAGCTTCCTTCTAGTTTTTATCCTGGGATAATTACTTGTTCACCATTGGCCTCAATGAGTTCCCAAATGTCCATTTGCAGAATGGAAAAAAACAGTGTTCCCAAACAGATTAATCCAAGGAAAGGTTTAACTCTGTGAGATGAATGCACACATCATAAAGCAGTGTCTTAGAAAACTTTTTCTAGTTTTTCTCTGAAGATATTTCCTTTTCCACCATAGGCCTCAAAGCGTTGCTGAATATCCCTTCACAGATTCTATGAAAACAGTCTTTCCCAAATGCTGAGAGAAAAGAAAGGTTTAATCCTAGGAGGTGAATTCACACATCACCAAGAGATTTCTCAGATAGCTCACTTTTAGTATTTACCCAGCAATATTTACTTTCATGCCATTGGACTCAGTGAGCTCCCAAATGCCCATTCGGTGAATGGACAAAAACAGTGTTCCCAAACTGCTGAATCCAAAGCAAGGTTTAATTCTGTGAGTTGAATGCACATATCACAAAGCAGTTTCTCAGAATACACCTTTCTATTTTTTCTCTGAAGTATTTCCTTTTTCCCCATAGGCCTCAAGGTGCTCCCAGATATCCGTTCGTGGATTCTACCAAAATAGTGTTTTCAAACTGCTGAATGAAAAAAATGCCTAACTCTGTGAGATGAATGTACACAACACAAAACGCTATGTCAGATAGCTTCCTTCTAGTTTTTATCCTGGGATATTCACTTTTTTGCCATTTGCTTCAAGGAGTTCCCAAATGTCCATTCACAAAATAGATAAAACCAGTGTTTCCAAACTGCTGAATTCAAAGTACAGGTTAACTCTGTGAGATGAATGCACACTTCACAAAGCAGTTTCTTATAAACATTCTTTCTAGTTTTTATCTTAAGTTACTTAATTTTTCACCATCGGTTACAAAGTGCTCCCAAACATCCTTTCTCAGATTCTAGCAAAACAGTGTTTCCAAAGCGCTGAGTGAAAAGAAAAGTTTAACTCTGTGAAATGAATGCCCACATCATAAATCTTTTTCTTAGATAGCTTCCTTCTAGTTTTTATCTTGGGATATTCGCTTTTTCCCCATTTGCATCAAAGATCTCCCAAATGTCCTTTTGCAGAATGTACAAAAACAATCTTTCCAAACAGCTGAATTGAAAGAAAAGTTTAGCTCTGTGAGTTGAATGCACACACCACAAAATAGTTTCTCAGAAAGATTATTTCTAGTTTTTATCTGAAGATATTTCCCTTTTCACCATAGGCTTCAATGCTCTCCTAAATATCCCTTCAGAGATACTGCAAAAACAGTGATTCCAAACTGCTGAATGAAAAGAAAGGTTTAGCTCTAGGAGATGAATGCACCCATCATAAAGCAGTTTCTCAGATAGCTCTGCTCTAGTTTTTATCATGGGATATTTGCTTTTTCACCAGTGGCTTCAAAGAATTGCAATGTCCATTCACAGAATGGACAAAAATAGTGTTTCCAAACTGCTGAGTCCAAAGAAAGGTTTAACCCAGTGAAGTGAATGTACAAATCAGAAAGCAGTTTCTCAGAAATATTCTTTCTAGTTTTTATATGAAGATATTTCCTTTTTCACCATAGGCCTCAATGTGCTCCCAAATATCCCTTCACAGATTCTACCAAAGGGGTCATTCCAAACTGCTGAATTCACAGGAATGTTTAACTCTGCAATATGAATGGACAAATCACAAAGCAGTTTCTCAGATAGCTTCCTCCTAGTTTTTATCCTGTATAATCACTTATTCACCTTTGACCTCATTGAGTTCCCAAATGTCCATTTGCAGAATGGAAAAAAAACAGTGTTCTCAAACAGATTAATCCAAAGTAACATTTAACTCTGTGAGATGAATGCACACATCCTGAAAAAGTTTCTTGGAAAATTTTTTTCTAGTTTTTCTCTGAAGATAATTTCCTTTTTCACCATAGGCCTCAATGTGTTCCCAAATATTTCTTCACAGATTCTACAAAAATAGTCTTTCCCAACTGCTGAATGAAAAGAAAGCTTTAAGTTTAGGACATGAATGCACACATCACAAAGCAGTTTCTCCAATAGCTTCCTTCTATTTTTTATCCTGGGATATTCACTTTTTCACCTTTGGCCTCAATGACTTCCCAACTGTCCTTTCACAGAATGGATAAAAATAGTGTTTCCACACTGCTGAATTGAAAGAAACGAATGACTCTGTGAGATGAATGTACACAACATGAAATAGTTTCTCAGAAAGCTTCTTTCTAGTTTTTATCAGAAGGTATTTTCTATTTCATCAAAGGCCTCAATGTGCACTATAGATTCCCTGTGCAGATACTGCAAAACCAGTGATTCGAATCTGCTGAATGAAATGAAAGTTTTAACTCTAGGAGACAAATGCATAAATCACAAAGTGGTTTCTCAGATAGCTTCCTTTTATTTTTTATCCTGGGATATTCGCTTTTTCACCACTAGCCTCATTGAGCTCTCAAATGTCCATTCACAGAATGCACAAAAACAGTGCTTCCAAACAGATTAATCCAAACAAAGGTTTAAATCTGTGAGATGAATGCAAACCTCACAAACCACTTACTTTCTCAGAAACATGTATTCTAGTTTATCTCTGAAGGTATTTCCTTTTTTATCATAGGCCTCAATATGCTCCCAAATACCTCTTCACAGATTCTACCAAAACTGTCTTTCCAAACTTTTGAATGAAAAGAAAGGATTAACTCTTCAATATTAATGCACACTTTAAAAAGCAATTTCTCAGGTACTTTCCTTCTAGTTTTTATCCTGGGATATTCCTTTTCTTGCCATTGGCCTCAATGAGCTCCCAAATGTCCATTCACAGAATGGACAAACACAGTGCTTCCAAACTGCTGAATCCAAAGAAATGTTTAACTCTGTGAGATGAATGCACACATCTCAAAGTAGTTTCTCAGAAAGCTTTCCAGTTTTTATGTGAAGATATTTCTAATTTCATCAAAGGCCTCGATTCGCTCCCAAATTTCCCTTGCAGGTACTGCAAAACAGTGATTCCAAACTGCTGAATGAAAAGAAAGGTTTAAACCAAGGAGATGAATGCACACATGAAAAAACGGTTTCTCAGATAGCTTCCTTCTAGTTTTTATCCTGGAATATTCACTTTGTCACCATTGGCCTCAAAGAGCTCCTAAATGTCCATTTGCAGAATGGACAAAAATAGTGTTTCCAAACTACTGAATCCAAAGAAACGTTTTCAACTCTGTGAGATGAATGCACACATTACAAAGCAGTTTCTCAGAATGATTCTTTCCAGTTTTTATCTGAAGATTTTCCTTTTTCACCATAGGACTCAAAGCACTCCCAAATATCCCTCCAGAGATTCTACCAAAACGGTGTTTGCAACCTGCTGAGTTAAAAGAAAAGTAAGACTCTGTGAGATGAATACACACATCACCAATCAGTTTCTCAGATAACGTGCCTCCAATTTTTATCCTGGGATATTTGCCTTTTTTTGCCATTGGCTTCAATGAGCTCTCAAATGTCCATTCATGGAATGGACAAAATAGTGTTTCCAAACTGCTGAATCCATAGAAAGTTTTACCTCTGTAAGATGAATGATTCCTTCACAAAACAGTATCTTAGAAAGCTTCTTTGTAGTTTTTATCTGAATATATTTCCTTTTTCACCACAGGCCTCAATGAGCTACTAAATATCTCTTCTCAGATTCTAAGAAAACTGTGTTTCCAAACTGCTGAATGAAAAGAATGGTTTAACTCTTTTAGATGAATGCACACATAACAAATTGGTTTCTGAGATAAATTTCCTCTAGTTTTTAACCTGGTATATTCACTTTTTCAACATTGGCCTTAATGAGGTCCCTAATGCCCATTTGCAGATTGGACAAAAACAGTATTTCCAAACTGCTGAAGCCAAAGAAAGGATTAATTCTGTAAGATGAATGGATACATCCCAAACCAGTTTGTCATTATGATCTTTCTAGTTTTCATCTGAAGATATTTCCTTTTTCACCATAGGCCTCAATGTGTTGACAAATATCCCTTCACAGATTCTATAACAACGTTTTTACAAACTGCTGAATGAAAAGGAAGGTTTAACAGTGTGAGAGGAATGGACAAATCACAAGCATTTTATCAGATATATTCCTTCTAGTTTTTAACTTGGGATAATCACTTTTTTTGCCATTGGCCTCAATGAGCTCCCAAATGTCCATTTGCAGAATGGAGAAAAACAGTGTTACCAAACTGCTGAATACAAAGAAAGACTAAACTCTCTGAGATGAATGTGCACTTCACAAAGCAGTGTCTCGGAAAGGTTCTTTATACTTTTTATGTGAAGATATTTCCTTTTACACCATAGGCCTCATTGCACTACCAAATATCTCTTTGCAGACTCTAAGAAAACAGTGTTTCCAAACTGCTAAATTGAAAGAAACTTTTAACTCTGTGAGATGAATGCACACATCACAAATAATTTTCACAGATAACATGCTTCTAGTTTTCATCCTGGGATATTTGCTTTTTCACCACTGGCCTCAAGGAGCTCCCAAGTGTTCATTCACAGAATGGACAAAAACTGTGTTTCCAAACAGAAGCATCCAAAGAAATGTTTAACTCTGTGAGGTGAATGAACACATCAGAAAGCAATTTCTCAGAAATCTTCTTTCTAGTTTATATCTGAAGATATTTCCTTTTTCACCATAGGCCTCAATGCACTGCCAAATAACCTTTTGCAGATTCTACAAAAACAGTGTTTCAAAACTGCTGAATGAAAAGAAAGGTTTAACTCTCTGAGATGAATGCACACATCAAAAAGCAGTTTCTCAGAGAGCTTCTTTCTACTTTTTATCCTGGGATAATCACTTTTTCACCATTGGCCTCATTGAGCTCTAAAATGTCCATTCGCAGAAAGGACAGAAACAGTATTACCAAACTGCTGTATCAACAGAAAGGTTTAACTCTGTTACATGAATGCACACATCCTGAAGAAGTTTCTCATTAAGCTTCTTTCTAGTTTTCATTTGAAGATATTTCCATTTTCACTATAGGCCTCAATGTGCTACCAAATATCTTTTTGCAGATTCTAAGAAAACAGTGTTTCCAAACTGCTGAATAAAACGAAAGGTTTAACTCTGTGAGATGAATGCACATGTCACAAATCTGTTTCTCAGATAATTTCCTTATAGTTTTTATCCTAGGATATTCACATTTTCGCCATTGACCTCAATGGTCTCCCATATGCCCATTCACAGAATGGACAAAAACAGTGTTACCAAGCTGCTGAATCCAAAGAAAGGTTTAAGTCTGTGAGATGAATGCACACATCACAAAGCAGTTTCTCAGAAAGTTTCCTTCTGGTTTTTATCTGAAGATATTTCCTTTTTAAACATAGGCCTCAATGCACTACCAAAAATCCCTTTGCAGATTCTACAAAAACAGTGTTTCCAAGCTGCTGAATGAAAAGGAAGGTTTAATTCTGTGGGATGAATGCACACAACACGAAGTGGTTTCTCAGATAGCTTCCTTCTAGTTCCTATCCTGGGATATTCTCTTTTTCACCTTTGGCCTCCATGATCTCCCAAATGTCCATTTGCAGAATGGACAAAAACAGTGTTACCAAACTGCTGAATACAAAGAAAGGTTTAACTCTGTGAGCTGAATGCCCATACCCCAAACCAGTTTATCATTAAGCTTCCCAAACCAGTTTATCATTAAGCTTCTTTCTAGTTTTTATCTAAAAATATTTGCTTTTTCACCATAGGCCTCAATTCACTACTAAATGTCTCTTTGCAGATTCTAAGAAAACAGTATCTCCAAACTGGTGAATCTAAAGAAAGGTTTAACTAAGTGAGATAAATGCACACATCCCAAAGCAGTTTCTCGTAGAGCTTCTTTCTAGTTTTTATGTGAAGATATTTCCTTTTTCACCATTGACCTCAAAACGCTCCCAAATATCCCTTCACAGATTCTACCAAAACAGTGAATCCAATCTGCTGGATGAAAAGAAAAGTTTAAGTTTAGGACATCAATGCACATATCAAAAAGTAGTTTGTCAGATAGTTTCCTTCTAGTTTTTATGCTCAGATATTCACTTTTTTGCTTTGGCCTCAATGGGTTCCCAAATGTCCATTGGCAGAATGGAAAAAAACAGTTTTTCCAAACTACTGAATCCAAGGAAACGTTAACTCAGTGAGATGAATTCACACATCAAAAAGCAGTTTCTCAGAAAGTTTCTTTCTAGTTTTTATCTGAAGATATTGCATATTTAATCAAAGACATCAATGTGCTCTAAAAAATCCATTCACAGATACTCCAAAAACAGTGATTCCAAACTGCTGAATGAAAAGAAAGATTGAAATCTAGGAGATGACTACACACATCACAATGTGGTTTTGCACATAGCTTCCTTCTACTATTTATCCTGGGATATTCTCTTTTTTGCCATTGGCCTCAATGAGCTCCCAAATGTCCATTCACAGAAAGGACAAGCACAGTGTTTCCAAACTGCTGAATCCAAAGAAACGTTTAACTCTGTGATATTAATGCACACTTCAAAAAATGCTTTCTCAGATTAATCCTTCTAGTTTTTATCCTGGGATTTTCACTTTTTCACCATTGGCCTGAATGAGTTAATAAATGTCCATTCACAGAATGGACACAAACAATGTTTCCAAACTGATGAATCCAAAGAAAGTTTTAATTCTGTGAATTGAATGCACACATCACAACACGGTTTCTCAGAATGCTTCTTTCTAGGTTTTGTCTAAAGAAATTTTCTATTTAAGCAAAGGCCCCAATGCACTCCCAAATTTACCTTCACAGATACTGCATAAACTGTGATTCCAAATTCTTGAATGAAAAGACAGTTTTAACTCTAGGTGATGAATGCCCACATCACTAAATGGTTTCTCAGATACCTTCCTTCTAGTTTGTATCCTGGGATATTCACTTTTTCACCCTTGACCTCAGTGAGTTGACAAACGTCCATTCACAGAATGGACAAAAACAGGGTTTCCAAATGGGTGAATCCAGAAAAGGGTTTAACTCTGTGAGTTGAATGCACACATAACAAAGCAGTTTCTCATAATACTTTTTTCTAGTTTTATCTGTCAAAACAGTGTTTCCAAACTGCTGAATGAAAAGAAAAGTTTAACTCTGTGAGATGAATGCACACATCACAATGCGGTTTCTCAGACAGTTTCCTTCTAGTTTTTATCCTGGGATATTCACTTCTTCAGTCTTGGCATCAATGAGTTCCCAAATTGTCATTTGCAGAATGAACATAAACAGTGTTTCCAAATTGCTGAATGAAAATAAAGGTTTAACTCTGTGAGATGAATGCACACATCACAAAGCAGTTTCACAAATAGATTTTTCTTTTTTTATCTGAAGATATTCCCTATTTCTTCAAAGGCCTCATTGCGCTCTGAAATTTCCCTTTGCAGTTACTGCAAAAATAGTGATTCCAAACTGCTGAATGAAAAGAAAGGTTTAACTGTAGGAGACAAATGCAACATAACAAAGCGGTTTCTCAGATAGCTTCCTTCTAGTTTTTTTCCTGGGATATTCACTTTTTTGCCATTGGCCTCAATGAGTTCCCAAGTGTCCTATCACAGAATGGACAAAATCAGTGTTTCCAAACTGCTGAATCCAAAGAAAGGTTTATCTTTTTGAGTTGAATGCACACATCACAAAGCAGTTTCTCTTAATGCTTCTTTCTAGTTTTTCTCTGAAAATATTTCATTTTTCACCATAGGCCTGAACGGGCTCCCAAACATCCCCTCTCAGATTCTACCAAAACAGTGTTTCCAAACTGCTGAAAGAAAATAAAGGTTTAACTCTAGGATATGAATCCTCACATTTCAAGGCCATTTCCCAGACAGCTTCCTTCTAGTTTTTATCCTGGGAAATTCACTTTTTCACCATTGGCCTCAATGAGTTCACAGTTGTCCATTCGCAGAAAGGACAAAAACAGTGTTACCAAAATGCTGAATCCAAATAAAGTTTTATCTCTGTGATATGAATACACACATCCAAAGCAGCTTCTCAGAAAGTTTCTTTCTAGTTTTTATCTGAATATATTTTATTTTTCCCCATAGGCATCAATGTGCTACCAAATATCCCTTTGCTGATTTTACCAAAAGAGTGTTTACAAACTGCTAAAGAAAATAAAAGTTTACCTCTGTGAGATGAATGCACACATCATATCGTGGTTTCTAAGATAGCTCCCTTCTAGTATTTATCCTGGGATAATTAATCACTTTTTCACCATAGGCCTCAATGAATTCTGAAATATCCTTTCACAGAATTGACAAAAACAGTCTTCCCAAATTGCTGAATTGAAAAAAACGTTTATATCTGTGTTGTGAATGCACACATCACAAAGCAGTTTCTCTGAAAGCTTCTTTCAAGTTTTTTTCTGAAGGTACTTCCTAGTTCATCAAAGGCCTCTACACACTCACAAATTTGTCTTTGCAGATACTGCAAAAACTTATTCCAAACTGCTGAATGAATAGAAAGGTTTATCTCTGTGAGATGAATGCACACATAACAGGGCGGTTTCTCAAATAGCTTCCTTCTCGTTTTTATCCTGGGATATTTCCTTTTTTGCTACTGGCCTCAACGGGATCTGTAATGTACATTTGCAGAATGGACAAAAACAGTGTTTCCAAACAGCTGAATCCAAAGAAAGGATTAACTCTGTGAGATGAATGGACACACCACAAAGCATTTTTCAGAAAGCTTCTTTCTAATTTTTATCTGAAGATATTACCTTTTTCACCTTAGGCCTCAATGCTCTCCCAAATATCCCTTTGCAGATTCTACCAAAACAGTGTTTCCATACTGCTGAATGATAAGAAAGGTTGAACTCTGTGAGATAAATGCTCACATCACAAAGCAGCTTCTCAGAGAGCTTCCTTCTAGTATTTATCCTAGGATATTCACTTTTTCACTTTGGGCCTCAATGAGCTCCCAAATATCCATTTGCAGAATGGACAAAAACATTTTTTCCAAACTGCTGAATCCAAAGAAAAGTTTAACTCTGTGAGATGAGTGCAACATCACAATGTGGTTTCTCAGATAGCTTCCTTCTAGTTTTTATCCTGGGATATTCACTTTTTTGCCATTGACCTCAATGAGCTCCAAATGTCCATTCATAGAATGGACAAAAACAGTGTTTCTAAACTGCTGAATTCAAAGAAATGTTTAAGTATCTGAAGTGAATGCAAACATCACAAAGCAGTTTCCCAGAGAGCTTCTTTATAGTTTTTATCTGAAGATATTTCCTATTTCATCGAAGGCCTCAATGCGCTCCCATATTTCCCTTTGTAGATACAGCAAAAGAAGTGATTCCAAACTGCTGAATGAAAACGAAAGTTTATCTCTGTGCAATGAATGCACATATCACAACGTGGTTTCTCAGATAGCATCCTTCTAATATTTATCCTGGGATATTCCATTTTTTGCCACTGGTCTCTATGAGTTCCTAAATGTCCTAAATGTCCATTCACAGAATGGACTAAAACAGTGTTTCTAAACTGCTGAATTCAATGAAAAGTTTAAATCTGTGAGTTGAATGCAAACATCTAAAAACTGCTTATCAGACTGCTTATTTCTTGTTTTTAACTGAAGATGTTTCCTGTTTTGTCAAAGGCTGGAATGTGCTCCTTAATTTCCCTTCACTGATACTGCAAAACCAGTGATTCCAAAATGCACTATGAAAAGAAAGTTTTAACTCTAGGAGACAAATACCCACATCACAAAGCATTTTCTTTGATAGCTTCCTTCTAGTTTTTATACTGGGATATTGACTTTTTCACCATTGGTTTCAATGAGTTGCCAAATGTCCATTTGCTGAATGGACAAAAACAGTGTTTCCAAACTGCCAAATACAAGGAAATGTTTAAGTTTGTGAGGGAAATGCACACATCACAGAGTAGTTTCTCAGGAAGCTTCTTTCTAATTTTTATCTGAAGGTATTTCCTTTTTCACCATAGGCCTCAAGGCACTCCCAAATATCTCTTTGCAGATTCTTGCAAAACCACGTTTCCAATCTGGTGAATGAAAAGTTTAACTCTGCGAGATGAATGCACACATCACAACGTGGTTTCTCCAATACTTTTTTCTATGATTTATCCTGGGATATTTGCTTTTCTGCCTTTGGCCTCAAAGAGTTCAGAAATGTCCATTTGCAGAATGGACAGTAACAGTGTTTCCAAACTGCTGAATCCAAAGAAACATTTAACTCTGTTAGGTGAATGCACACATCACCATCACAAAGCAGTTTCTGAGAAAGTTTCTTTCTTGTTTTTATCTGAACATATTTCCTATTTCATCAGAGACCTCAGAGCTCTCCCAAATTTCCTTTCACAGATCCTGCAAAAAACGTGATTCCAAACTGTTGAATTAAAAGAAAGGTTTAACTCTAGGAGATGAATGCACACATCACAGAACAGTTTCCTAGAAATATTTTTTCTGGTTTTTACCTGAAGGTATTTCTCTTTTCACTATAGGACTCAATGCACTGCCAAATATCTCTCTGCAGATTCTACAGAATTGATGTTTCCAAACTGCTGAATGAAAAGAGAGGTTTAACTTTAGGGGATGAATGCACACATTGCAGGGCGGTTTCTCAGAGAGCTTCCTTCTAGTTTTTTTCCTGGGATATTCTATTTTATGCCATTGGCCTCAAAGAGTTTCCAAATGTCCATTCGAGGAATGGACAAAAACAGTGTTCCCTAACTGCTGAATCCAAAGAAAGGTTTAACTCTGTGAGAAGAAAGCGTACATCACAAAGCAGTTTCTCAGAAAGCTTCTTTCTAGCTTTTTCTGAATATATTTCATTTTTCACCATAGGCCTCAATGCACTCCCATTATCCCTTTGCAGATTCTACCAAAACAGGTTTTCCAAATTGCTGAGTAAAAAGAAAGGTGTAACTCTGTGAGATGAAGGCACACATCACAAAGTGGTTTCTCAAAAAGTTTTCCTCTAGTTTTTATCCTTGGATATTTGCTTTTTTGCCTTTGGCCCAGTGAGTTCCAAAATGTCCATTCTCAGAATGGAATAAAATATTGTTACCTAACTGCTTAATCCAAAGAAAAGTTTAACTCTGTGAAATGAATGCAAACATCACAAAGCAATTTCTCAGAAAGCTTCTTTCTAGTTTTTATCTGAAGATATTTCCTATTTCATAAAAGGCCTCAAAACTCTCCCAAATATCCCTTCAGAGATACTGTAAAAACAGATATTCCAAACTGCTGACAGAAATAAAAGTTTTAACTCTAGGAGATGAAGGTGCACACCACAAACAGGTTTCTCGGATACCTTGCTTCTAAATTTTATCCTGATATATTTGCTTTTTCACCATTGACATCAAAGAGTTCCCAAATATCCATTAACAGAATGAAAAAAATACAGTTTTTCCAAAATTCTGAATCAAAAGAAAGGTTTAACTCTGTGAGGTGAATGCACACATCATAAAGCAGTTTCTCAGAAAGCTTCTTTCTAGTTTTTATCTGAAGATATTGCCTTTTTCAACATTGGCCTCAATGCACTCACAAATACCCCTTTGCAGATTCTACCAAAAGAGTGTTTCCAAACTGCTGAATTAATAGTGTAACTCTCTGAGATGAGTGCACACATCACAGTGCAGTTCCTCAGATAGCTTCCTTCTAGTATTTATCCTCAGATATTCACTTTTTGTCATTGGCCTCCGTGAGATCCCATATGTCTACTCGCAGAATGGACAAAAACAGTGTTTCCAAACTGCTGAATCCAAAGAAATGCTCAAGTGTCTGAGATGAATACACACATCACAATGCAGTTTCTTACAAAGCACCCTTCTAGTTTTTATCTGAATATATATGCTATTTTAATAAAAAACCTCAATGCACTCCCAAATATCCCTTCACAGATACTGCAAAAACAGTTATTCCAAACTGCTGAATGAAAAGAAAGGTTTAATTCTAAGAGACGAATGCACACATCAAAAAATGGTTTCTCAGATTGCTTCCTTCTAGTTTTTACTCTGGGATATTCACTTTTCTGCCATTGGCCTCAGTGAGTTCCAAAATTTCCATTTGCAGAATTGAGAAAAAAAGTGTTTCCAAACTGCTGAATTGAAAGAAAAGTTTTGAGTTGAATGCACACAACATTAAGCAGTTTCTCAGAATGATTATAGTTTTATCTGAAGATACTTCATTTTTCACCAGAGGCCTCAAGGCAGTCCCAGATATCCCTTCGCAGAGTCTACCAAAATAGTGTTTTCAAACTGCTGAATGAAAAGAAAAGTTTAACTCTGCGAGATGAATACAACATCACAAAGCGGTTTCTCAGATAGCTTCCTTCTAATTTTTATCCTAGGATATTCCCTTTCTTGCCATTGGCCTCAGTGAGCTCCCAAATGTCCATATGCAGAATGGAAGAAAAGAGTGCTTCCAAACTGCTGAATCCAAAGAAAATTTTAACTCTGTGAGATGCATGCACACATCACAAAGCAGTTTCTCATAAAGTTTCTTTCTAGTTTTTATCTGAAGATATTTTCTTTTCCACCATCAGCCTCAATGCTCTCCCAAGTATGAATTCAAACATTTGTGATGTGAATGTGCACATCACAAAGTAGTTTCTCAGAAAGCTTATTTCTAGTTTCTATTGGAAGATATTTCATATTTCACCAAAGGCCTAAATGTGCTCCTAAATTTCCCTTCACAGATACTGCAAAAAAAGTGATTCCAAATTGCTGAATGAAAAGAAAGGTTTAACTCTAGGAGATGAATGCATGCAACACAAAGTGGTTTCTCAGATGGTTTCCTCCTATTTTTTATGCTGGTATGTTCACCTTTTTGCGTTTGGCATCAATGAGTTCCCAAATGTCCATTTGCAGAATGGAGAGAAACAGTGTTTCCAAACTGCTGAATCCAAAGAAACGTTCAACTCTGTGAGATGAATGCACACATCACAAAGCAGCCTCTCAGAAAGCTTCTTTCTAGTTTTTCTCTGAAGATAATTCCTATTTCATCAAAGGCCTCCATGCACTCCGAAATTTCCCTTCACAGTTACTGCAAAAACAGTGATTCCAAACTGCTGAATGAAAAGATAGTTTTAACTCTAGGAGATGAATGCACTCATCTCAAAGTCGTTTCTCAGATAACTTTCTTCTAGTTTTTATACTGGGATATTCACTTTTTCAACATTGGCCTCAATGAGTTCCCAAATGTCCATTCACAGAATGGACAAAAAGAGTGTTTCCAAACTGATGAATCAAAAGAAAGTTTTAACTCTTTGAGACGAATACCCCCATCCCAAAGCAGTTTCTCAGAAATCTTTCTAGTTTTTAATTGAACATATTTCCTTTTTCATCATAGGCCTCAGTGCACTCCCAAGTATCCCTTTGCAGATTCTACCAAAACAGTGTTTAAAACTGCTGAATAAAAAATAGTTTTAACTTTAGGAGATGAATACACAAATCATGGAATGGTTTTTCTGACTGATTCCTTCTAGTTTTTACCCTGGGATATTCATTTATTCGCCATAATCCTCAATGATTTCCCAAATGTCCTTTTGCAGAATGGACAAAAAAAGTGTTTCCAATCTCTTGAATCCAAAGAAAGGTTTAACTCTGTGAGATGAATACACATATCAAAAAGCACTTTCTCAGAAAGCTTCTTTCTATTTGTTCTCTGAAGATATTTACATTTTCAACATATGCCTCAATAGTTTCCCAAATATCCCTTCGCAGATTCTACCAAAACAATGTTTCCAAACTGCTGAATAAAAAGAAAAGTTTCAATCGGCGAGATGAATGCACACATCACAACGTGTTTTGTCAGATGGCTTCCTTCTAGTATTGATTCTCGGATATTCACTCTTGCCATTGGCCTCAATGAGCATCTAAATGTCTATTTGCAGAATAGACAAAAACAGTGTTTACAAACTGTTGAATCCAAAGAAATGTTTAAGTCTGTGAGATGAATGCACAGATAACAAAGCAGTTTCTCAGAAATCTCCTTTCTAGTTTTTATCTGAAGATGTTTCCTATTTCATCAAAGGCCTCTATGAGCTCCCAAATATCACTTCACTGATATTGCAAAAACAATTATTACAAACTGCTGAATGGAAAGAAAATTTTAACTCTAGGAGATGAATGCATGTATCACAAAGCAGTTTTTCAGATAGCTTCCTTCTAGTTTTTATACTGGGATATTTGCTTTTTTGACATTGGACTCAGTGAGTTCCAAAATTTTCATTTTCAGAATGGACAAAAACAGTGTTTCCAAACTGTTGAATCAAAAGAAAAGTTTAACTCTGTGAGTGGAATCCCCACATCACCAAGCAGTTTCTCAGAATGCTACTTCCCAGTTTTTCTCTCAAGATATTTTTTATTTTACCATAGATCTCCATGCACTCCCAAATATCCCTTCACAGATTCCAAAAGAACAGTGTTTCTAAACTGCTGAATGAAAAGAAATGTTTAACTCTGTGAGACGAATGCAAACATCACAATGTGGTTTCTCAGATAGCTTCCTTCTAGTATTTACCCGGGATATTTGCTTTTCAACATTGGCCTTAATGCGCTCTGAAAGATCCATTCGTAGAATGGACAAAAACAGTGTTTCAAAACTGTTGAATCCAAAGAAACAGTTAACTCTGTGATATGAGTGCACACATCACAAAGTAGTTTCTCAGAAAGATTCCTTCTAGTTTTCATCTCAAGAAATTTCCTATTTCATAGAAGGCCTCCATGAGCTCCCAAATTTCCCTTCACAGATACTGCAAAAACAGTGATTCCAAACTGCTGAATGAAAAGAAGGGTTTAACATTAGGAGATGAATGCACACATCACAAAGCAGTTTCTCAGACAGCTTCTTTCTAGGTTTTATCCTGGGATATTCACTTTATCACCGTTGTCCTCAATGAGTTCCCAAATGTACATTTGCAGAATGGACAAAAAGTGTTTTCAAACTTCTGAATCCAAAGAAAAGTTTAACTGTTTGAGTTTAATGCACACATCAAAAAGCAGTTTCTGAGAAAGCGTTTTTTTAGTTTTTATCTGAAGATATTTTCTTTTTCACCATAGACCTCAATGCACTCCCAAATATCCCTTCGAGGATTCATCCCAAACACTCTTTCCAAAATTATGAATGAAAGCCAAAGTTTAGCACTGTGAGATGAATGCACACATCACAACACAGTTTCTCAGATGATTTCCTTGTAGTATTTTTCCTAGGATATTCACTTTTTCACCATTGGCCTCAATGAGTTCCCGAGTGTCCATTCACAAAATGAACAAAAAATGTGTTTACAAACTGCTGAATCCAAAGAAAAGTTTAAATCTCTGTGATGAATTAACCCATCACCAAGCAATTTCACTGACAGCTTCTTTCCAGTTTGTATCTGAAGATATTTCCTATTTCATCAAAGGAATCAATGCACTCCCAAATTTCCCTTGACAGATACTTCAAACAGAGTGAATCCAAACTGCCGAATAGAAGGAAAGTTTTAATTCCAGGAGATGACTGCAGACATCACAAAGCAGTTTCCCAGATAGCTTCCTGCTACTTTTTAACCTGGGATATTCACTTTTTCACCATTGGCCTCAAAGAGTTTCAAATGTCCGTTCACAGAATGGACAAAAACAGTTTTTCCAAACAGCTGAATCCAAGGAAATGTTTAGCTCTTTGAGATGAATGCACATCATGAAGCAGTTTCTCAGAAAGATTCCTTATAGTTTTATCTGAAGATTTTTTTTTCTCCTTTGGCCTCAATGTACTCCAAAAAACTATCAATATAGTTTTTCCAAGCTGCTCAATGAAAAGAAATTTTTAACTCTAGGAGACGAATGCACTCATCATAAAGCAGTTTCTTAGATAGATTCCTTCTAGTTTTTATCCTTGGATAGTCCCTTTTTTGCCATTTGCCTCAATGAGCTACAAAATGTCCATTCGCAAAATGGACAAAAACAGTGTTTCCATACTGCTGAATCCAAAGAAACGTTTAATGCTGTGAGATGAATGCACACATCACAAAGCAATTTCTCAGAAAACTTCTTTCTAGTTTTTATCTGAAGATATTTCCATTTTCACTTTATGCCTCAATGTGCTTCCAAATATCAATTTGCCGATTGTACCAAAACGGTGTTTCCAAACTGTGGAATGAAAAGAAAATTTAACTCTGAGAGATGAATGCACACATCATAATGAGGTTTTTCAGACATCTTCCTTCTAGTATTTATAATGGAATATCCCCTTTTTTGCCATTGGCCTCTATGAGCTTCCAAATGTCCATTTGTCAAATGGACAAAAACAGAGTTCCCAAGCTGCTGAGTCCAAAGAAATGATAAATTCTGTGAGATAAAGGAACACATCACAAAGCACTTTCTCAGAATGCTTCTTTCTAGGATTTATCTGAATTTATTTACTATTTCATTAAAGGCCTCCATGCACTCCCAAATTTCCCTTTGCAGATTCTGCAAAAACAGTGATTCCAAACTCCTGAATGAAAAGAAACCTTTACCTCTGTGAGATGAATGCACACGTCACAAAGCTGTTTGTCAGATAGCTTCCTTCTAGTTTTTATCCCCTGATATAAGCTTTTTCACCATTGGCCTCAATAAGTTCCCAAATGTCCATTCACAGAATGGACAAAGACAGTGTTTGCAAACTGCTGAATCCAAACAAAATTTTAACTCTATGAGAGGAATACAGTCATCACAAAGCAGTTTCTCAGAAAGATTCTTTCTGATTTTATCTGAATATATTTCCTTTTCCAACTTATTCCTCAATATGCTCCAAATATCCCATCACAGATTCTACCAAAATGGTGTATTCAAACTGGTAAATGAAAAGAAAAGTTTAAATTTAGGATATGAATGCACACATCACAACATGGTTTCTCTGATAGTTTAATTCTAGTTTTTATCCTGGAATATTCCCTTTTTCATCATTGGCCTCAATGAGTTCCAAATGTCCATTTGCAGAATGGACAAAATAAATGTTTCCAAACAGATGAATCCAAAGAATGTTTTGACTCTGTAAGATGAATGAACACATCACAAAGCAGTTTCTCAGAATGTTTCTTTCTAGTTTTTATTTGAAGATATTTTATATTTCATCAAATGCCTCAAAGTGCTCCCAAATTTCCCTTCAGAGATTCTGCAAAAACATTGATTCCAAAGTGCTGAATGAAAAGAAAAGTTTTATGTCTAGGAGATGAATGCACACATCACAAAGCAGTTTATCAGATAGCTTCCTTCTAGTTTTTATCCTGGAATATTAAGGTTTCCAATATTTGCCTTACTGAGCAACAAAATGTCAATTCCAAGAATGAACAAAAACTGTGTTTCCAAACCACTGAATCCAAAGAAATGTTTAAGTCTGTGAGAAGAATACACACATCAAAACAGCAGTTTTTCAGAAATCTCCTTTCTAGTTTTTATATGAAGATATTTCCTATTTCATCAAAGGTCTAAATGTGCTTTCAAATATCACTTTGGAAATACTGCAAAAACAGTGATTCCAAATTGCTGAATGAAAAGAATGTTTTAACTCTTGAATATGAATGCCTATATCATGAAACGGTTTCTCATATAGCCTCTTTCTTGTTTTTATCCCGGGACATTTGCTTTTTCCCCATTGGCCTCAATGAGTTCCAAAATTTCCATTTGCAGAATGGGCAAAAGCAGTGTTTCCAGACTGCTGAATCCAAAGACAAGTTTAACTCTATGAGATGAATGAATAAATCACAAAGCAGTTTCTCAGAAAGCTTCTTTCTTCTTTTATCTGAAGATATTTCCTTTCTCACCATAGGTCTCAATGCACTCCAAAATATACCTATGCAGATTCTACCAAAACAGTGTTTCCAAACTGCTGAATGAAAAGAAAAGTTTAACTCTGTGAGATGAATGCACAAATCACAAAGTGGTTTCTCAGATGGTTTCTTTCTAGTTTTTATCCTGAGATGTTCACTTTTTCATCTTTGGCCTCAATGAGTTCCCAAATGTCCATTTGCAGAATGATCAAAGACAGTGTTTGCAAACTGCTGAATCCAAAGAAAGTTTTAACAGTGAGATGAATGCCCACCTCACAAAGCAGTTTCTCAGAAAGATTCTTTCTAGTTTTCACTGGGAGATCTTTCCTTTTTCACTATATTCCTAAATAAGCTCCAAATATCACTTTGCAGATTATACCACAACAAAATTTCCAAACTGCAGAATGGTAAGAAAGCTTTAAATTTGCAAGATCCATGCACACGTCTCAAAGCAAGTCCTCAGATAGCTTCCTTCTAGTTTTTATCCAGGGATGTTCTGTTTTTAGACATTGGCCTCAATGAGTTCCAAAAAGTCCAGTCACAGAAAGGATGAAAACAGTTTTTCCAAACAGATGAATCCAAAGAAAGTTTTAAATCTGTGAGATGAATGCAAACATCAAAAAGCAGTTTCTCAGAAAACGTCTTTCTAGTTTTTATCTGAAGATATTTCCTTTTTGTCCATAGGCCTCAAAGCCCTCCCAAATAGCCCTTCACAGATTTTACCAAAACAGTGTATCCAAACTGCTGAATGAAAAGAAAGCTTTAACTCTAGGATATGAATGCAAACATCACAAAGCAGTTTCTCAGATAGCTTCCTCCTAGTTTTTATCCTGGGATATTCACTTTTTCGCCATTGGCCTCAATGAGCTCCCAAATGTCCATTCACAGAAAGACAAAAACAGTGTTTCCAAACTGATGGATCCAAAGAAATGTTTATATCTGTTAGATGAATGTGTCCCTCACAAAGAGGTTTCTCAGAATGCTTCTTTCTAGTTTTTATCTGAAGATATTTTGTTTTTCACCATAGACCTCATTACGCTCCCAAATATCTCTTTGCAGATTCAATCAAAACAGTGTTTCCAAAGTGCTGAATGAAAAGAAAAGTTTAACTCTAGGAGAAGAATGTCCAGATCACAAAGCAGTTTCTCAGATAGATTCCTTCTAGTTTTTATCCTGACATATTCGCTTTTTTTGCCATTGGCTACAATGAGTTCCAAAATGTCCATTCCCAGAATGGACAAAAACAGGGTTTACAAAATGCTGTATAAAAAGAAATGTCTAATTCTGGAAATGAGCACAAACATCACAAAGCAGTTGCAGAGAAACCTTCTTTCTAGTTTTATCTGAAGATATTTCCTATGTCTTCAAAGGCCTCAATGCACTCCCAAATTTCCCTTTGCAGATATTGCAAAAACAGTGATTCCAAACTGCTGAATGAAAAGTTTACCTCTGGGAGACGAATGCACATATCATAAAGCAGTTTACCAGAGAGCTAACTTCTAGTTTTCATGTAGAGATATTCACTTTTTTACCATTGGCTTCAGTGAGTTCCCAAATGTCCATTTGCAGAATGGACAAAAACAGCATTTACAAACTTATCAATCAAAAGAAAGGCTTAACTTTGTGAGTTGAATGCAAACATCACAGAGAACTTCCTCAGAAGGCTTTTTTTCTGGTTTATATCTGAAGATCTTTAGTTTTTCAACACAGGCCTCAATATGCTCTCAAATATCCCTTTGCAGATCCTACCAAAACAGTGTTTCCAAACTGATGAATGAAAAGAAAGGTTTAGCTCTGCGAGATGAATGCACACATCACAAACTGGTTTCTCTGATAGCTTCCTTCTAGTTTTTAACCTGGGATATTCAAATTTTCTCCATTGGCCTCAATGAGCTCTGAAATGTCCGTTCTCAGATAGGACAAAAACAGTTTTTCCAAACTGTCGAATCCAAAGCAAGTTTTAACTCTGTAAGATGTATGCAAATATCTCAAAGCAGTTTCTCAGAAAGCATCTTTCTAGTTTTTATCTGAAAATATTTCCTTTTTCACCATAGGATTCAATGTGCTACCAAATATGCCTTTGCAGATTCTACCATAACAGAGTTTCCAAAATGCTGAATGAAAAGAAAGGATTCACTCTATGAGATGAATGCACACATCACCAAGCAGTTTCTCAGATAGCTTTCTTCTAGTTTTTATCCTGGAGTATTCCTTTTTTCACCATTGGTCTCAATGAGCTCTGAAATATCCATTTGCAAAATGGACAAATGCAGTGTTTCCTAACTGCTGACTCAGCAGAATCACTTATCTCTTTGAGATGAATGAACACATCATGAAGCAGTTGTTCAGAAAGCTTCTTTCTAGTTTTCACCTGAAGACATTTCCTTTTTCACCATAGGCCTCAATGCACTCTCAAATATCCCTTCACAGATTCAAACATAACAGGATTTCCAGACTGTTGAGTGAAAAGAAAAGTTTAAACCTGCCAGATGAATGCACACATCACAGTGCAGTTTCTCTAATAGTTTAATTCTAGTTTTTATCCTGGAATATTCCCTTTTTCACCATTGGCCCCAAAGATTTCCAAATGTCCATTCACAGAATGGACAAAAACAGTATTTCCAAAATGTTGAATCCAAAGAAAGGTTTAACTCTGTGAGATGAATGCACACATCACAAAGCAGTTTCTCAGAAAGCTTCTTCCTAGCTTTTAACCTGAAGATATTTCCTTTTTCTCCATTGGCCTCAATGTACTCCCAAATATTCCTTCACAGATCCTGCCAAAACAGCATTTCCAAACTGATGAATGAAAAGAAAGTTTTACCTCTTCAAGATGAATGCACACATCACAAAGTTGTTTCTCTGATAACTTCCTTCTAGTTTTTATGCTGGGATATTCCCTTTTTCTCCATTGGCCTCAATGAGCTCCGAAATGTCCATTCTCACATTGGACAAAAACAGTTTTACCAAATTGTTGAATCCAAAGAAACTTTTAACTCTGAGAGATATATGCACACACCTCAAAGCAGTTTCTCAGATAATTTCCTTCTAGTTTTTATCTTGGGATATTCACTTTTTTGAAATTGGCCTCAATGAGCTTCCTAATGTTCATTCACAGAATGGACAAAATATGTGTTTCCAAATATTGAATCCAAAGAAACATTTAACTCTGTGAGATGAATGAACACATTTTAAAGCAGTTTCCAAGAAAGCTTATTTCTAGATTTTATCTGAAGATATTTACTTTATCACCATAGATGTGAATGTGCTCCAAAATATCCCTTTGCAGATACTTCCAAGACTGTGTTTCCAAACTGCTGAATGAAATGAAATTTTTACACTGCCTGATGAATGCACACATCACAAAACGATTTCTCAGATAGCTTTCTTCTTGTTTTCATCCTGGGATATTCACTTTTTCATCTTTGCCTCAGTGAGCTCCCAAGTGTCCATTTGCAGAATGGACAAAAACAGTGATTCCAAACTTCTGAATCCAAGGAAAGGTTTAACTGTCAGATGAATTCACACATCACAAAACAGTTTCTCAGAAAACATCTTTCTAGTTTTTATCTGAAGATATTTCCTTTTTCACCATAGGCCTCAAAGCACTCCCAAATATTCCTTCTCAGATACTACCAAAACAGTGCTTCCAAACTGCTGAATGAAAAGTAAGGTTTAAGTCTGTGAGATGAATAGACACATCCCAAACCGGTTTCTGAGATAGCTTCCTTCTCGTTTTTATCCTGGGATCTTTACTTTGTTGATAATGACCACAAGGAGCTCCATGATGTCCATTCAAATTATTTAATAAACAGTGTTTCCAAACTGCTGAACCCAAAGAAAGGTTTAAGTCTTTAAGATGAATGCACACATCACAAAGCAGTTTCTCAGAAAGATTCTTTCTAGTTTTTGTCTGAAGGTATTTCCTTTATCACCATAAGCCTCAACGCAACTCCAAATATCACTTTGCAGATTCTAAAAATATAGTTTTCAACTTGCTAAATGAAAAGAAACGTTTTATTGTAGGACACGAATGCATATACCACAGAACAGTTTCTCAGATAGCTTCCTTGTAGTTTTTATTCTGTGATACACACTTTTTTGCCATTGGCCCCAGTGAGCTCTCAAATGTCCATTTGCAGGATGGAGAAAAACAATGTTTACAAACTGATGAATCCACAGAAACCTTTAACACTGTGAGATGAATGCACACATCACAAACCAATTTCTCAGAAAGTTTCTTTCTAGTTTTTACCTGAAGATATTTGCTTTTTCCCCTTAGGCATCAATGTGCTCCCAAATATCCCTTTGCAGATACTACCAAAACAGTGCTTCCAAACTGCTGAATGAAAAGAAAGTTTTAGCTCTGCAAGACGAATGCACACATCATAAAGCGGTTTCTTAGATTGCTTCCTTCAAGTTTTTATCCTGGGATATTTGCTTTTTCACCATTGGCCTCAATCAGCTCCCAAATGTCCATTCGCAGATAGACAAAAACAGTGTTTCTGAAGTGCAGAATCCTAAGAAAGGTTTACCTCTGTGAGGTGAATATCCACATCATGAAGCAGTTTCTCAGAAAGCTTCTTTCTAGTTTTTATCTGAAGATATTTCAATTTTCATCATAAGCGTCAGTGCTTCCCAAATATTTATTTGCAGTTTCCACCAAAATAGTGTTTTAAAACTGCTGAATTAAAAAAAAAAGTTTATTTCTACCTGATGAATGAACATATCACAGAGCACCTTCTCAGATAGCTTCCTTCTAGTTTTAACAGCGACATATTCGCATTTAAACCTTTGGCATCAATGAGCTCCCAAATGTCCATTTGCAGAATGGATAAAAACAGTGTTTACAAACTGCTGAAACCAAAGAGTCATTTAAATCCATGAGATTAATGCATACATCACAAATTGGTTGCTCTTAGAGCTTCCTTGTAGTTTTTATCCTGGGATATTCGCTTTTTCACATTTGGCCTCAAAGAACTCCTAAATGTCCATATGCAAAATGGACAAAAATGCTGAATCCAAACTGCTGAATCCAAAGAAAGGTTTACCTCTATGAGATGAATGCACACATCACAAAGAAGTCTCTCAGAAAGCTTCTTTCTACTTTTTCTCTGAAGATGTTTCCTTTTGTCCCATATACATCAATATGCTCCCAAATATCCCTTTGCAGATTCTACTAAAACCGTGTTTCCAAACTGCTGAATGAAAAGAAATTTGTAGCTCTTCCAGATGAGTGCATGCATCACAGAGCAGTTTCTGATTGCTTCCTTCTAGTATTTATCCCGGGGTATTCACTTTTTAGCCTTTGGCCTCAAGGAGTTCCCAAATGTCCATTCTCAGAACGGACAAAGCAGTGTTTTCAAAATGCTGAATCCAAAGACACGTTTAACTTTGTGAAATGAATGCACACATCACAAAGCACTTTCACAGAAAGATTCTTTCTAGTTTTTATCCAAAGATATTTCCTATTTCATGAAAGGCCACAATGCACTCCCAAATTTCCCTATGCAGATGCTGTAAAAACAGTGATTCCAAAATGCTAAAGGAAAAGAAAGTTTTAAGTCTAGGAGATCAATTCACACATCACAAAGAGGTTTCTTTGATAGTTTCTTTCTAGTTTTTATTGTGGGATATTCGCTTTTTTGCCATTGTCCTCAATGAGTTCCCAAACGTCCATTCACAGAATGGACAAAAACAGTGTTTCCAAACTGCTGAATAAAAAGAAAGGTTTAACTCTGTGATATGAAAGCACACATCAAAAAGCTGTTTCTCAGAAAGCTTCTTTCTAGTTTTATCTGAAGATATTTCCTATTTGATCAAAGGTCTCAATGAGATCCCAAATTTCCCTTTTCAGACACTGCAAAATCAGTGATTATACACTCTGGAATTAAAAGAAAGTTTTAACTCTAGGAGGTGAATGCACACATCACAAAGTGTTTTCTCAGATACCTTCCTTCTAGTTTTTATCCTGGGATATTTGCTTTTTTTCCTTTGGCTTCAATGATTTCCCAAATGTGTATTCACAGAATGGACAAAAACAGTGTTTCCAAACCACTGAATCCAAAGAAAATTTTAACTCTGTGAGATGAATGTACACATCACAAAGCAATTTCTCAGAAAGCTACTTTCCAGTTTGTATCTTAAGATATTTCCTTTTTCACCATAAGCCTCAATGTGTTCCCAAATATCCCTTCTCAGATGCTACCAAAACAGTGTTTCCAAACTGCTGAATGAAAAGACAAGTTTAAATTTAGGAGATGAATGCACACATCACTTAGCAGTTACTCAGATAGCTTACTTCTAGTAGTTATCCTGCGTTATTCACTTTTTTGCCATTGGCCTCAAGGAGTTCCCAAATGTCCATTAGCTGAACGGACAAAACCACTGTTTCCAAACTGCTGAATCCAAAGAAAAGTACGATTACATGAGAATAATGTGCACATCACAAAGCAGTTTCCCAGAATGTTTCTTTTTATGGTTTATCTGAAAATATTTCTTTTTTCACCATAGGCCTCAATGCACTCCCAAATATTCCTTCTGAGATTCAATCAAAAGAATGTTTCCAATCTGCTGAATGAAAAGAAAGTTTTACCTCTGCAAGATGAATGCACACATCACATTATGGTTTCTCTGCTAGCTTCCTTCTAGTTTTTATCCTGGGATATTCACATTTTCACCATTGGCCTCAATGAGTTCCCAAATATCCACTCAAGGAATGCACCAAAAAAGTGTTTCCAAACTGCAGAATCCAAAGTAAGTTTTACCTCTGTGAGATGAATGCACACATCACAACGCAGTTTCTCAGATAGCTTCCTTCTGGTATTTATCCTAGGATATTTGCTTTTTCAGCATTGGCCTCTATGAGTTCCCAAATGTATATTCGCAGAATGAAAAAAAAAACAGTGTTTCCAAACTGATGAATCACTGATGAATCCAAAGAAACGTTTAACTCTGTGAGATGAATGCACACATGGCAAAGCAGTTTCTCATAAAGATTCTTTCTAGTTTTTATCTGAAGATATTTCCTATTTCATCAAAGGCTTCAAAGTGTTCCCAAATTTCCCTATCCAGATACTGCAAAGAAAGTGATACAAACTGCTGAAGGAAAAGAAAATTTTAACTCTAGGAGAGGAATGTACACATCATAAAGTGGTTTCTCAGATAGCTTCCTTCTAGTTTTTATCCTGGGATATTTGGTTTTTCACCTTTGGCCTCAAAGAGTTCCCAAATGTCCATTCACAGAATGGACAAAAACAGTGTTTCCAAAATGTTGAATCAAAAAATTTATAACTCTGTGAGATGAATGCATACATCACAAAGCAGTTTCTCAGAGAGATTACTTCTAATTTTTATGTGAAGATAATTCCTTTTTAACCATAGGCCTCAATGTGCTCCCAAAAATGCGTTTGCAGATTCTACCAAGGTAGTGTTTCCAAACTGTTGAATGAAAATAAAGTTTTAAATCTGCCAGATGAATGCAAACATCACAAAGTGATTTCTCAGAGAGCTTCCTTCTAGTTTTTATCCTGGAATATTCCCTTTTTTGGTATTGGCCTCAATGAACTCCCAAACTTCCATTTTCAGAATGGACAAAAACAGTGTTTACAATCTGCTGAATCCAAAGAAACGTTTAACTCTGTTAGAGAATGCACACACATCACAAAGCAGTTTCTGAGAAAGAATATTTGAAGATATTTCCTTTTTCACCATAGGCCTCAATGCACTCCCAAATAATGCTTTGCAGATTCTATCACAACAGTGTTACCAAACTGTTGAATGAAAAGAAGTGCTTAACTTTAAGAGAAGAATGCACACATCACAAATTGGTTTCTCAGATTGTTTCCTTCTAGTATTCAGCTGGGATATTCGCTTTTTCTCTTTGTCCTCAAAGAGCTTCCAAATGTCCATTCACCAAATGAACAAAAACAGTGTTTACAATCTGCTAAATCCAAAAAAAAAAAATATGTTTAATTCTGTTAGGGAATGCACACATCATAAAGCAGTTTCTGAGAAAGATATTTTCTAGTTTTTATCTGAAGATATTGCCTTTATCATCAAAAGCCTCAATGCACTCCCAAATACCCCTTTGCAGATTCTATGAAAAGAGTGTTTCCTAACTGCTGAATGAAAAGAAAGGGTTAGCTCTCTGAGATGAATGCATACATCACAAAGCTGTTTTTCAGATAGCTTTCTTCTAGTTTTTATCCTGGGTTATTCCGTTTTGTCACCAATGACCTCAATGAGCTTTCAAATGTCCATTTGCAGAATGGACAAAAGGAGTGTTTCCTAACTTATGAATCCAGAGAAATTTACCCCTGTGAGATGAATGCACACATCACAAAGCAGTTTCTCAGAAAGATTCTTTCTAGTTTTTATGTGAATATAGTTCCTTTTTCACCATAGGCCTCAATGCGCTCTGAAAAATACCTTTGCAAATTCTACAAAAACAGTGTTTCCAAACTGCTGAATGAAAATAAATGTTTAAATTTAGGAGAAGAATGCACATATCACCAGGCAGTTTCTCAGATAGCTTCCTTCAAGTTTTTACCCTGGGATATTCACTTATTGGCCATTGGCCTCAATGAGTTCCCAAATGTCAATTCACTGAATGGACAAAAACAGTGTTTCCAAACAGATGAATCCAAAGGAAGGTTTAATTCTGTGAGATGAATGGACACATCATGAAGCAATTTCTCAGAAAGCTTCTTTCTCATTTTTATCTCAAGATATTGCCTTTTTCACCATAGGCCTCAATGCGTGCTTATATATCTCTTTGCAGGTTCTAACAAAACCGTGTTTACAAACTGCTGAATGAAAAGGAATGTTTAAATCTGCGAGATGAATGCAAATATCACAACACCATTTTCTAGATAGTTTTCTTCTAGTATTTATCCTGGGATATTCCCTTTTTTGTCATGTCCTCAATGAGCTCTGAATTGTCCATTCACAGAATGCACAAAAACAGTGATTCCAATCTCCTGAATGCAAAGAAATGTTTAAGTCTGTGACATGAATGCAGACATCACAAAGCAGTTTCTCAGAAAGTTTCTTTCTAGTTTTTATCTGAAGATATACCCTATTTCATCGAAGACTTCAATTTGCTCCCAAATTTCCCTTTGCAGATACTTCAAAAACAGTGATTCCAAACTGCTGAATGAAAAGAAAGGCTTAACTCTAGGAGGTGAATTCACACATCACAAAGTAGTCTCTCAAATAGCTTCCTTCTAGTTTTTATCGTGGGATATTCACTTTTTCACCATTTTTGGCCTCAATGTGTTCCCAAATGTCTGTTCTGCAAATGGACAAAAAACAGTGTTTCCAAACTGCTGAATTAAAAGAAAGATTTAACTCTGTGAGATGTATGTATACATCACAAAGCAGTTTCTCAGAAAGATTCTTTCTACTTTTTAACAGAAGATATTTTCCTTTTCACCAAAATCCTCAATGCGCTCCAAGTATCCCTTAGCTAATTCTACCAAAGACTGTTTCCAAACTGCTGAATGAAAAGAAAGCTTTAACTTTAGGAGATCAATGTACAAATCACAAAGCAGTGTCTCAGATACCTTCCTTCTAGTTTTTATCCGGGGATATTCATTTTTTCACCGTTGGCCTCAATGAGTTCCCAAATGTGCATCAGAGGGAGGACAAAAACGGGGTTTCCAAACAGATGAATCCAAAGAAAGGTTTAACTCTGTGAGATGAATGCACACATCATGAAGGAGTTTCTCAGAAAGCTTCTTTCAACTTTTTATCTGAAGATATTTCATATTTCATCAAAGGCCTCAATACCCTCCCAAATTTCCCTCTGCAGATACTGTAAAAAATAAGTGATTCCAAACTGCTGAATGAAAGGTAGTTTTAACTCTAGGGGATTAATACACACCTTACAAAGCGGTTTCTCAGATAGTTTCCTTCTAGCTTTTCTTATGAGATATTCACTTTTTCACCAATGGCCTCAATGAGTTCCCAAATGTCCATTCACAGAATTGACAAAAAAAGTGTTTCAACACAGATGAATCCAAAGGAATGCTTATCTTTTTGAGATGAATGTAGACATCATGAAGAATTTCTCAGAAGCTTCTTGCTAGTTTTTATCTGAAGTTATTTCCTTTTTCACCACATTCCTCCATGCGCTCCAAAATATCCCCTCACAGATTCTACTAAAATAGTGTTTCCAAACTGCTGAATAAAAATAAAATTTTAACTCTGCAAGATGAATGCACACATCACAACGCATTTTCTCAGATAGCTTCCTTTCAGTAACAATCCTGGGATATTCACTTTTTCACCAGTGGCCTCGATGATCTAACAAATATCCATTCATGGAATGGACAAGAACAGTGTTTCCAAACTGCTGAATCCAAAGAAGTTTAACTCTATGAGATGAATGCACACATGACAAAGCAGTTTCTCTGAAAGAATCTTTCTAGATTTTATCTGAAGATATTTCCTATTTCATCAGAGGCTACTATGTGCTCCCAAATTTCCCCTCACAGATACTGCAATAACAGTGATTCCAAACTGCTGGTTGAAAATATAGGTTTGACGTCAGGAGATGAATGCACACATTCCAAAGCGGTTTCTCAGATATCTTCCTTGTGTTTTTCTCCTGGTCTGTTCACTTTGTCTCCATTGGCTTCAATGAGTTCCAAAAAGTTCACTCGCAGAGTGGACAAAAACAGTGTTTCCAAGCTGCTGAATCCAAAGAAATATTTAAATCTGTTAGGTCAATGCTCACATCACAAAGCAGTTTCACAGAAAACTTCTTTCTAGTTTTTATCTAAAAATGTTTCCTATTTCATCAAAAGCCTCAATGTGCTCTGAAATTTCTCTTCACAGATGCTGCAAAAACAGTGATTTCAAACTGCTGAATGAAAAGAGAGGTTTAACTCTAGGAGTCAAAATTCGAATGCCCACATCACAAATTGGTTTCTCAGATAGCTTCCCTCTAGTTTTTATCCTGGAATATTTGTTTTTCCGCCATTGCCCTCAGTGAGTTCCCAATGTTCATTCACAGAATGGACAAAAGCATTGTTTCCAAACTTCTGAATCCAAAGAAAGGTTTATTTCTGTGAGTTGAAAGCACACATCATAAAGCAGTTTCTCAGAATGCTTCTTTCTAGTTTTTATCTGAAGATATTTTGTTTTTCACCATAGGCCTCTATGTGCTCCAAAATATCCCTCTGCATGTGCTACCAAAAGAGTTTTTCCAAGCTGTGGAATGAAAAGAAAATTTTACTCTGTGAGATGAATGCACACAACACAACGCAGTTTCTCAGAGAGCTTCCTTCTAATTTGTATCCTGGGATATTCCATTTTTCGGCATTGGCCTCATGAGTTCCCAAATGTCCATCACAGAAAAGACAAAAACATGTTTCCAGATAGAGGAATCCAAAGAAAGGTTTCACTCTGTCAGGTGAATGCACACATCTTGAAGGAGTTTTTCAGAAAGCTTCTGTCAATTTTTTATCTGAAGATATTTCATATTTCATCTAAGGCCCCTAAGGCCCCAATGTGCTCCCAAATTTCCCTCCACAGGTACTGAAAAAAAGAAAGTGATTCCAAACTGCTAAATGAAAAGATAGTTTTAACTTTAGGAGATGAATGCATACCTCACAAAGCAGTTTATCAGATAGTTTCCTTCTAGTATTTACATGGGATGTTCACTTTTTCTCCATTGACCTCTATGAGCTCCCAAATGTCTATCCATAGAATGGACAAAAACAATGTTTTGAAACTGCTGAATCCAAAGAACAGTTTGACAGTGTTAGAAGAATGCATACATCACAAATAGTTTCTCAGAAAGCTTCTTTCTTGTTTTTATTTGAAGATATTTCCTATTTCATGAAATGCCTCAAATAACTCCCAAATTTACCTTTGCAGATACTACAAAAACAGTGATTCCAAACTACTCAATTGAAAGAAAGGTTTAACTGTAGGAGATGAATGTACATATCACACCGCAGTTTCTCAAACAGTTTCCTTCCTGTTTTTATCCTTGGATATTCACTTTTTCGCAATTAGGCTTAATGAGTTACAAAACGTCCATTGTAGAATGAACAAAAACAGTGTTTCCACACAGGTGAATCCAAAGAAAGGTTTATCTCTGTGAGATGAATGCACACATCATGAAGCAGTTTCTCAGAAAGCTCCTTTCTAGTTTTTATCTGAAGATAATTCCTTTTTCACAATAGGCATCAAATCTCTCCCAAATATCCCATCACAGATTCTACCAAAACAGTGTTTCCAAACTGCTGAATGAAAAGTTTAATTCTACGAGATGAATGCACACATCACAACGAATTTCTCAGATAGTTCCTTCTGGTATTTATCCTGGGATATAGTCTTTTTCACCACTGGCCTCAGTGAGCTCCCAAATGTCAATTCACAGAACGGACAAAAACAGTATTTCCAAACTGCTGAATCAAACGAAACGTTTAATTCTGTGAGATGAATGCACACATCACTAACAGTTTATCAGGAAGCCTCTTTCTAGTTTTTATTTGAAGATATTTCCTATTTCAACAAATGCCTCACTGCACTCCCAAATTGCTCTTCACAGATACTGCAAATACAGTGATTCCAAACTGCTGAATAAAAAGAAAGTTTTAAATCCAGAAGATAAATGCACACATTGCAAAGCAGTTTCTCAGATAGCTTCTTTCTATTTTTTATCCTGGGATAGTTATATTCACTTTTTCACCATTGGCCTCAAAGAGTTCACAAACGTCCATTCACAAAATGAACAAATACAGTTTCAGAACTGCTGAATCAAAATAAAATTTTACCTCTATGAGATGAATAAACACATCACAAACTGTTTCTCAGAAAGCTTCTTTCTAGTTTTTATCTGAAGATATTTCCTTTTCTACCATAGGCCTCAATGGTTTCCAAATATGTCTTTGCAGATTCTACCAAAACAGAGTTTCCAAATGGCTGAATGACAATAAAAGTTTAACTCTGTGAGATGAATGCACACATCACAAAGGTTTCTCAGATATCTTCCACCTAATATTTTTCCTGGCATATTTGCTTTTTTGCCATTGACCTCAAGGAGCTCCAAAATGTACAGTTGCAGAATAGACGAAAAACGTGTTCCAAAAAGCTGAATCCAAAGAAACCTTTAACTCTGTGAGATGAATACACACATCACAAATAAGTTTCTCAGAAAGATTCTTTCTAGTTTTTATCTGAAGATATTTCCTTTTCACCATAGGCCTCAATGCACTAGCAAATATTCCTTCACAGATTCTACCAAAAGAGTGTTTCCAAACTGCTGAATGAAAGGAATACTTTAACTCTGTGTGATGAATGCACACATCACAAAGCAGTTTCTCAGATAACTTCCTTGTAGTATTTATCCTGGGATTATCCGTTTTTCACCATTAGTCTTAGTGAGTTCCCAATTGTTCATTCTCAAAATGGAGAAAAACAGTGTTTCCAAACTGCTAAATCCAAAGAAACGTTTAACTCTGGGAGATGAGTGCACACAACATGAAGCAGTTTCTCAGAATGCATCTGTCTAGTCTTTATCAAAAGGTATTTCATTTTTCAATATAGCCCTCCCAAATATCCCTTCACAGTTTCTACCAAAACAGTGTTTCCAAGCTGCTGAATGAAAAGAAAAGTTTAACTCTCTGAAATGAATGCACACATCACAACGAGGTCTCTCAGATAACTTCATTCTAGTATTTGCCTTTGGATATTCTCTTTTTCACCATTGGCATCAACGAGTTCCCAAAAATCCGTTTGTAGAATGGACAAAATCAGTGTTTCCAAACTGCTGAATCCAAAGAAAAGTTTCACTCTGTGAGTTGAATGCACACATCAAAAAGCAGTTTCTCAGAACGCTTCCTTCTAGTTTTTACCTGAAGATATTTCGTTTTTCACCATAGGCTTAAATGCACTACCAAATATCCCTTCACAGATTCTACCAAAACAGTGTTTACAAAATGCTGAATGAAAAGAAATTTTTAACTCTGCCAGATGAATGCACACATCACAAAGCAGTTTCTCAGAAAGCTTCTTTCTTGTTTGGATACACGGTTTCTGGAGAATCTGTGAAGGGATATTTGGCAGCACATTGAGGCCTAAGGTGAAAAAGGAAATATCTTCACTTAAAAACTACAAAGAAGCTTAATGAGAAACTGCTTTGTGATGTATTGAATCATCTGACAGAGTTAAACGTTTCTGTGGATTTAGCAGTTTGGTAACACTGCTTTTGTCTAATCTGAGAACAGACATTTGGGAGCTCATTGACATAGATGGCAAAAAAGTGAATATCCCAGGATAGAAACTAGAAGGAAGATATCTGAGAAAATGCATTGTGATGAGAGAATTCACCTCACAGTGTTAAGCCTTTTTTTCATTCAGCAGTTTGGAAACACTGTTTTTGTAGTATCTGTGAAGGGGTATATTCCAGCTCATTGAGGTCTATGGTGAAAATGGAAATATCTTCAGATAAAAACTAGAAAGAAGCTTAAGGTGAAACTGCTCTGTGATGTGTTGAGTCATCTCACAGAGATAAACATTTCTTTTGATTCATCAGTTTGGAAACACTGTTTTATTGGAATCTGCCAAGAGTTATTTGGTAGCACATTGTGGCCTGTGGTGAAAAAGCAAATATGTTCAGATAAAAAGTAGAAAGAAACTTTATGAGAAACTGGTTTGGGATGCATAGAATCATCTCACAGAGTTAAACCTTTCTTTGGCTTCAGTAGTTTGTCAACACTATTTTTGTCTATTCTGTGAATTGACATTTAGGAGCTCATTGAGGATGATGGGTAAAAAGTGAAAATCCCAGGATAAAAACTAGAAAGAGATATATGAGTAACTGTGTTTTGATGTTCCCATTCACCTCACAGTGCTCAACCTTTCCTTTCATTCAGCATTTTGGAAACACTGTTTTCCAAGCATCTGTGAAGGGATATTGGGCATTGTATTGAGGCCTATTGTGAAAAAGGAAATATCTTCAGATAAATACTAGAAAGATGTTTTCTGAGAAACCACTTTGTGATTTTTCTTTCATCTCACAGAGTTAAAGGTTTCCTTGGATTCAGCAGCTTGAAAACACTGTTTTTCTCCACTCTGTGAATGAAATTTGGGTGGTCATTGAGGCCAACGTCGAAAAAATGCATATTCCAAGACAAAAACTCAAAACTCAAGAACGTTATCTGAGAAACTGATTTCAGGTGTGTGCATTCATCTCACAGATGTAATCCTTTATTTTGATTAATCCTTTATTTTGATTCAGCAGTTTGGAATCAATGTTTTCAAAGTATCTGAGAAGAGTTATTTGGAAGCACAGTGAAGCCAATGGTGAAAAAGGAGATATCTTCAGATAAAAACTAGAAAAAACCTTTCTGAGAAACTACTATGTGATGTGTGCATTCATCTCACAGAGTTAAAGTTTTCTTTTCATTCAGCATTTTATTAACACTGTTATGGTAGAATCTGTGAAAGGATATTTGGCAGTGCTTTGAGGCCTATGGTGAAAAAGGAAATATCTTCAGATAAAAACTAGCAAGAAGCTTTATGAGAAACTGGTTTGGGATGTGTGCATTCATCTCACTGAATTAAACGTTTCTTTACATTCAGCAGTTTGGAAACACTGTTTTCTTAGAATCTGCAAAGTGATATTTGGTGGCACAATGAGGCATATTGTGAAAAAGGAAATATCTTCAGAAAAAAACTGGAAAGAACCTTTCTGAGAGACTGTTTTGTTATGTGTGCATTCATCTAACAGAGTTAAACATGTCTTTGTTCAGCAGTTTGGTAACACTGTTTTTTTCCATTCTATGAATGGACATTTGAGAGCTCATTGAGGGCAATGGCAAAAAAGAGAATATACCTCGATAAAAACTAGACGGAAGATATCAGAGAAAATGCATTGTGATGTGTGCATTCATCTCAAAGTGTTAAACTGTTCTTTTTATTCAGCAGTTTGGAAATACTGTTTCTCTAGAATCTGTGAAGGTATACTTAGTGCTTTGAGGCCTATGGTGAAAAAGCAAATATCTTCAGATAAAAACTCGAAAGAAGCTTTATGAGAAACTGGTTTGGGATGTGTTGAATCATCTCACAGAGTTAAACCTTTCTTTGTATTCAGCAGTTTGGTTGTACTGTTTTTGTCCATTCTGTGAATGGACATTTTGGAGCTCATTGAGGCCATTGGTGAAAAAATGAATATCCCAGTATAAAAACTAGAAGGAAGATACCTGAGAAAATGCTTTGTGATGTGAGCATTCATCTCACAATGTTAAACTTTTCTTTTCATTCAGCAGTTTGGAAACACTGTTTCTGCGGAATCTGTAAAGGGATATTTGGCAGCATATTTTGGCCTATGGTGAAAATGGAAATAACTTCATACTAAAACTAAAAGAAGCTTTCTGAGAAAGTGCTTTCAGATGTGTTCATTCAAATCACAGAGTAAAAAGCTTTCTTTGTATTCAACTGTTTTGAAACAGTATTTTTGTCCGTTCTGCAAATGGACATTTGGGAGCTCATTGAGGCCAATGGCAAAAAAGTGCATATCACAGGATAAACACAAGATGGACGTTATTTGAGCAAGTGTTATCTGATGTGTGCATTCATCTCACAGAGGTAACCCTTTATTTTGACTCAGCAGATTGGAAACACTGTTTCAAAGAATCTGTGAAGAGATATTTTGTAGTGCTATGAGGCCAATGGTGAGAAAGGAAATAACTTCAGAGAAAAACTAGAAAGAACCTTTCTGAGAAACTGCTTTGCAATGTGTGCATACATCTCACAGAGTTAAATCTTTCTTTTCATTCAGCATTTTATAAATCGTTCTTTGTATTCAGCAGTTTGGTAACGCTGTTTTTGCCCAATCTGTGAATGGACATTTTTGAGTTCTTAGAGGCCACTGGTGAAAAAGTGAATATCCCAGGATAAAAATTAGAAGGAAGATATCTGAGAAAACCTTTTGTGAAGTGTACATTCATCTCACAGACTTAAAACTTTCTTTTCATCCAGCAGTTTGAAAACACTGTTTCTGTAGAATCTCTGAAGGGGTATTTGGCAGTCCATTGAGCTCTTTGAGGCCAAAGACAAAAGATTGCATATCCCAGGATAAAAACAACAAGGACGTTATCTGAGAAACTGATTTCTGGTGTGTGCATTCATCTCACAGATGTAACCCTTTATTTTAATTCAGTAGTTTCGAATTGATGTTTTTGAATAATCTGTGAAGAGATATTTGGTAGCGCAATGAGGCTAAAGGTGAAAAAGGAAATATCTGCAGATAAACACTAGAAAGAACTTCTCTGAGAAACTGCTTTGTATTGTGTTCATTCATCCCCTAGAGTTAAACATTTCTCTTCATTCAGCATTTTTGTAACACTATTTTGGTAGAATTTGTGAAAGGATATTTGGCAGCACTTTTTGGCCAATGGTGAAAAAGGAAATACCTTCAGATAAAAACTAGAAAGAAGCTTAATGAGAAACTGGATTGAGATGTGCACATTCATCTTACAGAGATAAAGCTTTCTTTACATTCAGCAGTTTGGAAACACTGTTTTCTTTGAATATTTGAAGTGATATTTTGTAGCACAATAAGGCCTACTGTGAAAAAGGAAATATCTTCAGATAAAAACTGGAAAGAACGTTTCTGAGAGACTGCTTTGTGATGTGTGCATTCTTCTCACAGAGGTAAACCTTTCTTTGTATTCAGTAGTTTTGTTACACTGGTTTTTCCATTCTTCAAATGGACATTTGGGAGCTCATTGATGGCAATGGTGAAAATGATTTTAATATCATATTAATTAATTAATTAATTAAATATTAATTAATTAATATTTAATATCCCTGGATAAAAGCTGGAAGGAAGCTGTCTGAGAAACCGGTTTTGATGTGTGCATTTATCTCCTAGTGTTAAACCTTTGTTTTCAATCAGTACTTTGGAAACACTGTTTTGGTAGAATCTGCAAAGGGATATTTGGGAGCACATTGAGGCCTTTGATGAAAAAGTAAATATCTTCTGATAGAAACTAGAAAGAATGTTTCTGAAAAACTGCTTTGTGGTGTTAGCATTTATCTCTCAGATTTAAACTTTTCTTTGGATTCAGCAATTTGGAAACACTGTTTTTGTCCATTCTGCGAATGGACATTTGGGAGCTCATTGAGGCAATAGGCGAAAAAGTGAATATCCCAGGATAAAAACTTGATGGAAGCTATCTGAGAAGCCATTTTGTGGTGTGTGTATTCATCTCATAGAGTTAAATCTTTCTTTTCATTCAAAAGTTTGAAAACATGGTTTTGGTATAATCTGCAAAGGGATATTTGGGAGCACATTGAGGCCTATGTTGAAAAATGAAGTATCTTCAGATAAAAACCAGAAAGAGGCTTTGTGAGAAATTCCTTTGTGATATGTGCATTTATCTCACAGAGTTAAAAGTTTCTTTGGATTCAGAGATTAGGAAACACTGTTTTTGTCTATTCTGAGAATGGACATTTGGGAGCTCTTTGAGGTCAATGGTGAAAAAGGGAATATCCTAGGATAAAAACCAAAAGATGCTTTGTGAGAAACCGTGTTGTTTTATGGGCATTTGTCTTGCAGAATTAAACCTCTGTTTTCATTCAACAGTTTGGAAATACTGTTTGGGTAGAATCTGTGAACAGATATTTGAGAGCACATTGAGGTCTACGGTGAAAATGAAATATTTTCAGATAAAATCTAGAAAAAAACTTTCTGAGAAACTGCTTTTTGATGGGTGCATTCATCTCACAAACTTAAACATTTCTTTGGATTCAGCAGTTTGGAAACACTGTTTTTGTCTTTTCTGCAAATGGATATTTGGGAACACATTGAGGCCAATGGCAAAAAGTGAATATCCCAGGATAAAAATTAGAAGGAAGCTATCTGAGAAACAGCCTTGTGATGTGTGCATTTATCACCTAGAGTTAAACCTTTGTTTTCTTTCAGCTGTTCAGAAACACGGTTTTGGTAGTATCTGTGAAGGGAAGTTTGGGAGTGCATTGAGGGCTCTGGTGAGAAAGGAAATATATTCAGATGAAAGCAAGAAAGAAAACTTTTGAGAAACTGCTTTGTGATGTATGCATTCACATCACAGAGTTAAAGGTTTCTTGGGATTCAGCAGTTTGGGAACACTGTTTTTCACCATTCTGCGAATGGAAATTTGGGAGCTCATTAGGGCAATGGTGAGAAGGTGAGTATCCCAGGATGAAAACTGGAAGGGAGCTATCTGAGAAAGTGCTTTGTTATGTGTTTGCTCATCTCACAAAGTGAAACCTTTCTTTTCATTCAGCAGCTTTTAATCACTGTTTTGGTAGAATCTCCGAAGTAGTATTTGGGAGTGCATTGAGGCCTATCTTGAAAAATGAATTATCTTCAGAAAAAAACTAGAAAGAAACTTTCTGAAAAACTGCTTTGTGATGTGTGTATTCATCTCACATAATTAAACATTTCTTTGGATTCAACAGTTTGGAAACACTGTTTTTGTCCTTTCAGCAAATGAATATTTGGGAAGTCATTGAGGCCAAAGGTGAAAAAGAAAATATCCCAGGATAAAATCTTGAAGGAAGCTATATGAGAAACCGACTTGTGATGTGTGCATTGATCTCTTAGACTTAAACCTTTCTTTACATTCAGCAGTTTGGAAACATTGTTTTGGTAGAAACTGTGAAGGGATAATTTGGAGTGCATTCAGGCCAATGGAGAAAAAGGAAATATCTTCAGATAGAAACTAGAAAGAATCTTTCTGAGAAACTGCTTTGTGATGTGTGCATCCATCTCACAGAGTTAACTTTTCTTTGGATTCTCAGTTTAGAAGCACTGTTTTTGTCAATTCCGCAAATGGACATTTGGAAACACATTGAGGCCAGTGGCAAAAAAGCAAATATCCCAGGATAAATCTAGAAGGAAGCTATCTGATAAACTGTTTGTGATGTGTGCATTCATCTCCTTAAGCTAAACCTTTCCTTTCACTCAGCAGTTTGGAAACAATGTTTTGGCAGAATCTGCAAAGGGATATTTGGGAGAGCATTCAGGCCTAAGGTGAAAAAGGAAATATCTTCAGATAAAAACTAGAAAGAAGCTTTTTGGGAAACTGCTTTGTGATGTGTGCCTTCATCTCAGAGAGTTAAAAGTTTCTTTGGATTTTACATTTTGAAAACACTGTTTCTGTCCAGTCTGTGATTTGACATTTGGGAGCTCATTGAGGTCAATGACGCAAAAGCAAATATCTCAGGATATAAACTACAAGGAAGCTATGTGAGAAAGTGCTTTGTGATACATGCATTTATCTAGCACAGTTAAAGTTTTCATGTCATTCAGCCGTTTGGAAACAATGTTTTGATAGAATCTGCAAAGGGATATTTTGGAGCACTTTGAGGACTATAGTGAAAAAGGAATTATCTTCAGATAAAAAGTTGAAAGAAACTTTCTGAGAAACTGCTTTTTGATGCATGTGTTCATTTCAAAGAATTAAACCTTCCTTTGGATTCAGCAGTTTGGAAACTATGTTTTTGTCCATTCTGTGAATGGACATTTCAGAACTCATTGAGGCCAAGGGGAAAAAAACGAATATCCCAGGATAAAAACTAGAAGGAAGCTATCTGAGAAACTGCTTTGTGAAGTGTGCATTAATCCTCTAGAGTTAAACCTTTCTTTTCATTCTGCAGTTTGGAAACACTGTTTTCATAGAATCTTGGAAGGGATATTTAGAAGTGCATTGGGAGCTATGGAGAAAAAGAAAATATGTTCAGATAAAAATTAGAAAGAAGCTTTCTGAGAAACCAGTCTGTGAAGTGTGCATTCAGCTCACAGATTTAAACCTTTCTTTGGAGTCAGCAGTTTGCAAACACTGTTTTTGTCTCTTGAATGGACATTTGGGAGCTCACTGAAGTCAATGGCAAAAAAGTGAATATCCCAGGATATAAACTACAAGTAAGCTATCTGAGAAAGTGCTTTGTGATGTGTGCATTCATCTCACCATGTTAAACTTTTCATTTAATTCAGCAATTTGGAAACACTGTTTTGGTAGAATATGTGAAGGGATATTTGGGAGCGAATTGAGGCCCACTGTGAAAAATGAACTATCTTCAGATAAGAACTTGAAAGAATCTCTCTGAGAAAGTGCTTTGTGATATGTGCATTCATCTCACAGAGTTAAACCTTTCTTTGGATTGAGTAGTTTGGAAAAACAGTTTTTCATTGATTCGGCAAATGGACATTTGGGAAGTCATTGAGGCCAATGTTGAAAAAGCAAATATCCAAGGATTAAAACTAGAAGGAAGCTATCTGAGAAACCACTTTGTGATGGGTGCTTTCATCTCCTGGATTTAAATCATTCTTTTCATTCACCAGTTTTGAAACACTGTTTTGGTAGAATCTGTGAAGGGATATTTGGGGGCACATTCAGGTCTACAGTGAAAAAGGAAATATCTTCAGGTAGAAGCTAGAAAGAATCTTTCTGAGAAACTGCTTTGTGTAGTGTACGTTTATCTCACAGATTTAAAACTTTCTTTGGATTCAGCATTTTTGAAACACTGATTTCTCCATTCTGTGAATGGATATTTGGGAGCTCATTGAGGATAAAGGTGAAAAAGAGAATACCCCAGGATAAAAACTAGAAGGAAGCTATCTGATAAACTGCCTTGAGAAATGTTCATTAATCTTCTAGAGTTAAACGCTTCTTTGGATTCAGCAGTTTGGAAAGACTGTTTTTGTCTCTGTAATGCACATTTGAGAGCTCACTGAGGCCAAAAGCAAAAAAGAAAATTTCCCAGGATATAAACTGCAAGTAACTTGTCTGAGAAAGCGTTTTGTGATGTTTGCATTCATCTTGCCAAGTTAAACTTTTCCTTTAATTCAGCAGTTTGGAAACACTGTTTTGGTAGAATCTACGAAGGGATATTTGTGAGCTAATCGAGGACTAGTGTGAAAAATGAACTAACTTTAGATAAGAACTTGAAAGAATCTTTCTGAGAAACTGCTTTCCAATGTGAGCATTCAACCTACAGAGTTAAACCTTTCTTTAGATTTAGCAGTTTGGAAACACAGTTTTGTTTTGTTTTTTTTTTATTCTGTGAATGGACATTTGGGAACTCATTGAGGCCAAAGGAGAAAAAGCAAAAATCCAAGGATTAAAACTAAAAGGAAGCTTTCTGAGAAACTGCTTTGTGATGTGTGCCTTCATCTCACTGAGTTAAATATTTCTTTTCACTAAGCGGTTTGGAAACACTGTTTTGGTAGCATCTGCCAAAGGATATTTGGGAGCTCATTGAGGCCTATGGTGAAAGAGGAATTATATTCAAATAAAAACCAGAGAGAAGCTTTCTGAGAAACTGCTTTGTTATGTGTGCATTCAACTGACAGGGTTAAACTTTTCTTTAGATTCATCTGTTTGGAAACACTGTTTTTGTCCACTCTGTGAATGGACATTTGGGAACTCATTGAGGCCCATAGCAAAAAAGTGAATATCTTAGGATAAATACTAGAAGGAAGCTATCTGAGAAACTGCCTCATGATGTTTTCATTCATCTTGTAAAGTTAAATCTTTCCTTTCATTCAGCAGTTTGGAAACACAGTTTTGGTCGAATCTGCAAAGGGTTATTTGGGATCGGATGGAAGCCTACAGTGAAAAAGGAAATATCTTCAGATAAAAACTAGAAAGAATCTTTCTGAGAAGCTGCTCTGTGATGCAAGCATTCATCTCACAGAGTTAACCATTCTTTGAATTCAGCAGTTTGGAAACACTGTTTTTGTCCATTCTGCAAATGGATATTTGGGAGCTCATTGAAGCCAATGGCAAAAAGCTAGTATCCCAGGATAAATACTAGAATGAAGCTATCTGAGAAACCTCGTTGTGATATGTGCATTCATCTCACAGAGTTAAACTTTTCTTTTCACTAAGCAGTTTGGAAACACTCTTTTGGTAGTATCTGCCAAGTGATATTTGGGAGTGTATTGAGGCCTTGTTGAAGAAGGAATTGTCTTCAGATAAAAGCTAGAAGGAATCTTTCTGAGAAAATGCTTTCTGGTGTGTGCATTCATCTCACAGAGGTAAACCTTTCTTTGGATTCAGGAGTTTGGAAACCCTGTTTATGTCCATTCTGGGAATGGGATATTTGGGAACTCATTGAGGCCAATGGTGAAAAATGGAATATCCCAGGATAAAAACTAGAAGGCAGCCGTCTGAGAAAGCACTTTGTGATGTGTGCATTTATCTCCTAGAGTTAAAAGTTTCTTTTCATTCAGAAGTTAGGAACCACTGTTTTTGCAGTATCTGTGAAGGGATATTTGTTAGAGCATTGAAGCTTAAGTTGAAAAAGGAAATATCTTCATATAAAAACTAGAAAGAATCTTTCTGAGAAACTACTTTGTGATGTGTGCATTCTTCTCATAGAGTTAAACCTTTCCTTAGATTCATATGTTTGGAAACACTGTTTTTGTCCATTCTGCGAGTGGACGTTTGTGAGCTCATTGAGGCCAATGGTGAAAAGCAAATATAAGAGGATAAATACTAGAATAAAGCTATCTGAGAAACCACGTTGTGATGTGTGCTTTCATCACACAGTTAAACCATTATTTTCATTCAGCAGTTTGGAAACACTGCTTTGGTAGAATCTGTGAAGAGATTTTGGGATCACACTGAGGTCTATGGTGAAAAAGGAAATATCTTCTGAAGATAAACATTTTAAGAGTTAAACCTTTCTTTTCATTCACCTTACAGAGTTAAACTTTTCTTTGGATTCATATGTTTGGAAACAGTGTTTTTGTCCATTCTGCAATTGGACATTTGGGAACTCATTTAGGCCAGTGGCTAAAAAATGAATATCCCAGGACAAAAACAAGAAGGAAGCAATAAGAGAAACCACTTTGTGATGTGTGCATTCATCTCCTAAAGTTACAGCATTCTATTCATTCAGCAGCTTGGAAACACTGTTTTGGTTGAATCTGCAAAATGATATTTGAAACACATTGAGGCCTACAGTGAGAAAGCAAATATATTCAGATAAAAACTAGAAAGAATCCTTCTGAGAAATTGCTTTTTGATGTTTGCATTCATCTCACAGATGTAAACCTTTATTTGGATTCAACGCTTTGGAAACACTGTTCTTGTCCATTCTGCAAATGGACATTTGTGAGCTCATTGAGGCAAAAGGCAAAAAGCAAATTTCCCAGGATAAATACTTAAAGGAGGCTACCTGTGAAACCACGTTGTGATGAGTGCACTAATCTCACAGAGGTAAACTTTTATTTTCACTCAGCAGTTTGCAAACATTGTTTTGGTAGAATCTGTGAAGGGATATTTGGGAGTACACTGATACCTATGGTGAAAAATAAATATTTTCAGATAAAAACTAGAAAGAAGCTTTCTGAGAAACTGCTTTGTGTTGTCTGCATTCATCTCACAGTGTTAAAAGTATCTTCGGTTTCAACTAGTTGGAAACATTTTTTTTGTCCATTCTGTGAATAGACATTTTGGAATGCATTAAAGCCCATGGCAAAAATGTGAATATCACAGAATAAAAACTAGAAGGAAGCTATATGAGAAATCTCCTTGTGATGAGTGAATTCATCTCCTAAAGTTAAACATTTCTTTTCACTTAGCAGGTTTGGAAACATTGTTTTGGTTGATTCTGTGAAGGGATATTTGGGAGTGCATTGAGACCCATGGTGAAAAAGGAACCAACTTCAGATAAAAACTAGAAAGAATGTTTCTGAGAAACTGCTTTTTGATGTGTGCATTCATCTCACAGAAGTAAACCTTTCTTTTGATTCAGCAGTTTGGAAACACTGTTTTTGTCCATTCTGCAAATGCACATTTCGGAACTCATTGAGGCCAGTGGTGAAAAGGTGAAGATCCCAGGATAAAAACTAGTAGGAAGCTATCTGAGAAACCACTTTGGGATGTGTGCATTCATCTCCAAGAGCTAAACCTTTCTTTTCATTCAGCAAGTTAAAATCACAGTTTTTGCAGCATCTGCAAAGGCATATTTGGGAGCTCATTGAGGCCTATGGTGAAAAAGGAAATATCTTCAGATAAAAACTAGAAGGAATCTTTCTGAGAAACTGCTTTGTGATGTGTGCATTCATCTCAAAGAGTTAAATGTTTCTTTGGATTCAGGAGTTTGGGAAAAATATTTTTGTCCATTCTGTGAAAGGACATATGGGAACTCATTGGGGCCAATGACAAAAAAGCGAATATCCCAGGATAAAAAATAGGAGGAAGCTAACTGAGAAACTGCTTAGTGATGTGTGCATTCATCTCCTAGAGTAAAACTTATCTTTTCATTCACAGTTTGGAAACACCATTCCGGTAGAATCTGAAAAGGGATATTTGGGAGTGCATACAGGCCTGTTGTGATAAATGAAATATCCTCAGAGAAAAACTAGAAAGAATCATTTTGAGAAACTTCTTTGTGATGTGTGCATTCATCTCTCAGAGTAAAAACTCTCTTTGGATTCAGCAGTTTGGAAACACTGTTTTTGTCCATTCTGCAAATGGACATTTCAGAACTCATTGAGGCCAATGGCGTAAAAGCGAATATCCCATGATCAAAACTAGAAGCAACCTATCTGAGAAACTGCTTTGTGGTGTATAATTTCGTCTCCTAAAGTTAAAACTTTCTTTTCTTTCAGCAATTTTAAATCACTGTTTTTTGTGGAACCTGCAAAGGGATATGTTGGAGCTCATTGAGTACAAAGTCAAAAGTGAATGTCCCAGGATAAAAATTAGAAGGAAGCTATCTGAGAAACCACTTTGGATGTGTACATTCGTCTCCTAGAGTAAAACTTTTATTTTCATTCAGCAGTTTAGAGACACTGTCTTAGCATTATCTGCAAAGGGAAGTGGTGTTTCCAACTGCTGAATCCAAAGAAATGTTTAACTCTGTGTGACAAATGCATGCAACATGAATCAGTCTCTCAGAAAGCTTCTAACTAGTTTTTCTCTAAAGATATTTCCTTTTTCACTATACAGCTCAATGTGCTCTCAAATTTTTCTTCACTAATAATGCAAGAACAGTGATTTCAAACTCCTGAATGAAAAGTAAAGTTTATCTCTGTGAGATGAATGCACACATCACAAAGCAGTTTCTCAGAAAGGTGCTTTCTTGTTTTTATCTGAAGATATTTGCTTTTTCACCATAGGCTTCAAGGCACTCCCAAATATCCCTTCATAGATCGTGCCAAAACATTGTTTCCAAACTGCTGGATGAAAAGAAAGGTGTAAATCCAGGAGATGAATGCACACATCACAAAGCAGTTTCTCAGATAGATTCCCTCTAGTTTTTATCGTGGGATATTTGCTTTTCATTATTGGCCTAAATGAGCTCCCAAATGTCGATTTGCAAAATGGACAAAAACAGTGTTTGCAAACTGCTGAATCCCAAGAATGTTTTAATTCTGTGAGATGAATGCCCACATCACAAAACAGTTTCTCAGAAAGATTCTTTCTGGTTTTTATCTGAAGATATTTTCTTTTACACTGTAGGCCTCAATACACTCCCAAATATCCCTTCACACATACTACTAAAACAATGTTTTAAACCAGTTCCAGTAAAAGACTGTTTTACCTGTGTGATATGAGTGCACACATCACAAACAGGTTTCTCAGAAAGTTTCTTTCTAGTTTTTGTCTAAATATATTTTGTTTTTCACCATAGGCCTCAAAGTGCTCCCAAATATCTTTGCAGATTCCAAAAAAAACAATGCTTCCAAACTGCTCAATCAAAAGAAAGTTTTATCTCTGTGAGACGAATGCACACATCACAAAGCAGTTTCTCAGAAATCTTCTTTCTTCTTGTTCTCTGAAGATATTTTCTTATTCACCATAGAACTCAATGTGTTCCCAAATATGCCTTTGCAGATTCTACCAAAAAAGGGTTTCCAAATTGTTCCAACAAAAGAAAGTTATATCTCCATGAGATGAATGCATACATCACAAAGCAGTTTCTACAAAAGCTTCTTCTAGTTTTTATGTGAAGATATTTCCTTTTAAGCATAAGCCTGGAGGCACTCCCAAATATCCCTTTGCAGGTTCTACAAAAACAGTGTTTTCAAACAGCTCAACCAATAGAAAGGTTTGAGTCTGTTAGAGTGCACACATCAAAAAACAGTTTCTCAGATAGCTTGTTTCTCCTTTTTCTCTGAAGGTATTTCCTTTTTCACATAGACCTGAAGACTTTCCCAAATATCCCTCCTCAGGTTCTAAAAAGCAGTGTTTCAAATCAGCTCCATCAGTAAAAACGTTTAACTCTGTGAGATGAATGGACTCATCACAAATGAGTTATTCAGAAAGCTTCATTTTAGTTTTTCTCTAAAGATATTTCATTTTTCACAAGTCTCAGTACACTCCCAAATATCCCTTCACATAATTTGCAATAACCATCTTTCCAAACTTCTCCAGCAAAATAAAGTTTTAATTCTGTGAGATGAATGCACAGATCTCAAAGCAGTTTCTCCGAAACTTCTTTGAAGTTATTATGTGAGTTATTTTCTTTTTCAACATGGGCCTCAATGTGCTCCCAAATATCCCTTAACAGATGCTATAAAAACAGTGTTTCCAAACTGCCACATCAAAAGAAATGTTTGACTTTGTGAGAATGGACACATCACACAGAAGTTTCTTAGAAATCTTGCTTCTAAATTTTATGTGAAGATATTTCCTTTTTAACCAGTGGCCTCCAGGCACTCCCAAACATCCCTTTGCAGATTCTACAAAAACAGTATTTTCAAACTGCTCTAACAAAAGAAAGTTTAACTCTATGAGATGAATGCACAGATCACCAAGCAGTTTCTCAGAAATCTTCTTTCTAGTTTTTCTCTTAAGACATTTCCTTCTTCACCATAGACTTCAATACATTCCCAAATATCCCTTTGCAGATGTTACAAAAACGGTATTTCCAAACTGTGGCATCAAAAGAAGGGTTTATTTCTGAGATGAATGTACACATCATGAAGCAGTTTCTCAGAAAACTTCTTTATAGTTTTCCTCTAAGTATATTGTCTTTGTCACCATAGGCCTCTATGCACTCCCAAATATCCTTTTGCAGATTCTGCAAAAACAGTGTTTCCAAACTGCTCCATGAAAGGAAAAAGGTTTAACTGTGAGTTGAATGCACACATCACAAAGCATTTTCTCATAAAGCTTATTTTTCTCTTAAGATACATCCCTTTTTGCCATCAGCCTCAATGTCCTTCCAATTATACTTGCTCTGATTCTATAAAAACAGTGTTTCTAAACTGTTTAATCAAAAGAGAGCTTTAACTCTGTGAGATGAAAAGACACATCACAAATCAGTTTCTCAGAAAGCTTCTTTCTATTTTTTCTTTGAAGATATTTCCTTCTTCACCATAGACCTCAATGCATTCCCCAATATCCCTTCACAGATGCTGCAAAAACAGTGTTTCCAAACTGTTCCATCAAAAGAAGGGTTTAATTTGGTGAGATGAATGCATGCATCATGAAGCAGTTTCTCAGAAAGCTTCTTTATGGTTTTCCTGTAAGTATATTCTCTTTTTCACCATAGGCCTCCATGCACTCCCAAATATCCTTTTGCAGACTCTACAAAAACAATATTTCCAAACTGCTCCATCAAAAGAAAGGTTTAAATCTGTGAGATGAATGCACACATCACAAAGCAGTTTCTCAGAAAGCTTCTTTCTGCTTTTTCTCTAGATATTTCCCTTTTCATCATAGGACTCAATGCCCTTCCAAATATCCATTCTCAGATTCTACAAAAACAGTGTTTCCAAACTGCTCAATCAAAAGGAAGCTTTAGCTCTGTGAGGTGAAATCACACATCACAAACCAGGTTCTCAGAAAGCTTCTTTCTAGTTTTTATCTGAAGCTCTTTCCTTTTACACCATAGGCCTCAAGATGCTCCAAATTATCCTTTTGCAGTTTCCAAAACACAGTGTTTCCAAACTGCTCAACTAAAAGTAACGTTTAACTCTGTGAAATGAATGACCACAACACAAAGCAGTTACTCAGAAAGCTTCTTTCTGATTTTTATCTGAAGATATTTCCTTTTTTCACCATAGACCTCAATGCACTCCAAAACATCCCTTCTCAGATCCCCCAGAAACAGTGTTTCCAAACTGTTGAATCAAAAGGAGGGGTTAAGTCTGTGAGACAAATGAACACAACACAAAGCAGTTTCTCAGAAAACTTCTTTCTAGTTTTTCTCTGAAGATGTTTCCTTTTTCACATTGATCAAAATGCATTCCCAAATATGCCTTTGCAGATTCTACAAAAACTGTGCTTCCAAACTGGCACTTCAAAATTAAGTTCTATCTCTGTGAGATGAATGCACACATTACAAACCCGTTTCTCAGAAAGATTTTTTGTAGTTTTTCCTAAATATAAATACTTTTTCACCACAGACCTCAATGCATTTCCAAATGTGCCTTCACAGGTTCTACAAAAACAGTGTTTCCAAACTGCTACATCAAAAGTAAGTTTTAATTATGAGATATGAATGCATACTTCACAAAGCAGTTTCTTAGAAAGCTTCTTTCTGATTTTTATGTAAAGATATTTCCTTTTCAATCATAAGACTCAATGCACTCTCAAATATCCCCTCACAGAATCTACAAAAGAAGTGTTTTCAAACTGCTCACCCAAAAGACAGGTTTGAGTCTGTGAGTTGAATAAACATATCACAATACAGTTTCTCAGAAAGCGTATTTCACATTTTTATTCTGAAGAAATTTCATTTATCACCATAGGCCTCAAAGCCCTCCCAAATATCCCTTTGCAGTTTCTAGGAAAACTGTGTTTCCAAACTGCTGCATCAAAAGAAAGGTTGACGTCTGTGAGATGAGTGCACACATCAGAAAGCAGTTTCTCCGAATGCTTCTTTGGAGATTTTATCTGAGATATTTTCTTTTTCACCATAGGCCTCAATGCACTCAAAAATATCAGTTCACAGATTCTACAAAAACAGTGTTTTCAAACTGTTGAATGAAAAGAAAGGTTTAACTCTGCAAGACAAATGCTCACATTACAAAGAAGTTCTAAGATAGCTTCTTTCTAGTTTTTATCCTGAGATATTTGCTTTTTCACGATTGTCCTCATTGAGTTCCCAAATGTCCATTAGGTGAATGGACAATAACAGCATTTCCAAAAGCTGAATCTAAAGAAAGGTTTAACTCAGTGATATGAATGCACACATCACAAAACAGTTTCTCTGAAGGCATCTTTCTAGTTTTTATCTGAAGAAGTTTCCTTTTTCACCATAGGCCTCAGTGCACTCCCAAATATCCCTTCACAGATTCCACAATAACAGTGTTTATAAACTGCTGCATGGAAAAAAAGATTTTACTCTGTGAGATGAATGCACACATTACAAAGCATTTTCTCAGACACCTCCCTTGTAATTTTTATGCTGGAATATTCCCTTTTTAACCATTGGCCTCAATTAGCTTCCAAATGCCCATTCACAGAATGCACAAAAACAGTGTTTCCAGACTGCTGGCTCCAAAGAAAAGTTTAACTCTATGAGGACAATGCACATATCACAAAGCAATTTATCCGCAAGCTTCTTTCTTCTTTTTACCTGAATACGTTTCCTTTTCCACCGTAGGCCTCAATGTACTCCCAAATATCCCTTTGCAAACACTACAAAAAGAGAGTTTCCAAACTACTGAATGTAAAGAATGGTTTAACACGGCGAGGTGAATGTACACAAAACAAAGCAGTTTCCCAGACACCTTCCTGCTAATTTTATCCTTTGATATTTGCTCTTTTGCAATTAACCTCAATGTGATCCCACATGTCCATTCACAGAATGGAAGAAACAGTGTTTTTAAACTGCTGAATCCAAAGAAAGCTTTAATTCCATGAGATGAATGCACACATCACATAGCATTTTCTCAGAAAGCTTCTTTCTTGTTTTAACCTGAAGATGTTTCCTTTTCCACCATAGGCCTCAATACTCTCCCAAATATCCCTTTGCAGATTCTTAAAAAACAGTGGTACCAAACTTCTGAATGAAAAGAAAGTTTTAACTCTGCAAGATGAATGCACATGTCACAAAGAGGTTTCTCACATACATTTCTTCTAGTTTTTATCCTGAGTTATGCTCTTTTTCACCTTTGACCTAAATGAGATACAAAATGTCCATTCATGGAATAGACAAAAACAGTGTTTCTAAACTGCTGAATCCAAAGACATGTTTACCCCAGTGAGATGAATGCACATATCATGAAGCAGTTTATCAGGAAGGTTCTTTCTAGTTTTTATCTGAAGGTGTCTCCTTTTTCACCATAAGCATAATTGCTCTCCCAAATACCCCTTCCCAGATTCTACAAAAATAGTGTTTCCAAACTGCTGAATGAAAAGAAAGGTTTAACTCTGCGAGATGAATGTGCATATCACAAAGAGGTTTGTCAGAGAGCTTCCTTCTAGTTTTTATCCTGGGATATTCACTTTTTTGCCATTGGCCTCAATTAGCTCCCAAATGTCCATTCCCAGAAATGAAAAAAATTGTGTTTCCAAATTGCTGAATCAAAAGAAAGATTTAACTCTTTTAGATGAACACAGACATCACAAAGCAGTTTCTCAGAAAGCTTCATTTTCGTTTTTTTCTGAACAAGTTTCCTTTTCCACCATAGGTCTCAATGCACTCCCAAATATGCCTTTGCAGATTCTACAACAACAGTGTTTCCAAACTGCTGAATGAAAAGAAAGGTTTAACACTTTGTGATGAATGCACACATCACAAACCTTTTCTCAGATAGCTTCCTTCTGGTATTTATCCTGGAATACTCCCTTTTTGCCAGTGGCCTCAATGAGCTCCCAAATGTACATTCACAGAATGGACAAAAACAGTGTTTCCAGACTTCTGAATCCAAAGAAACTTTTAACCCTGGGAGATCAATGCACATATCACAAATAATTTTCTCAGAAATCTTTCTTCTTTTTATCCGAAGATGTTCTCTTTTTCTCTGCAGGCCTCATTGCACTCCCAAATATGTTTTCTAAAATTTTATAAAAACCGTGTGGCCCTCTCTCATCACTCCTATTCAACATAGTGTTGGAATTTCTGGCCAGGGCAATTAGGCAGGAGAAGGAAATAAAGGGTATTCAATTGGAAAAGAGGAAGTCAGATTGTCCCTGTTTGCAGATGACATGATTGTATATCTAGAAAACCCCATTGTCTCAGCCCAAAATCTCCTTAAGCTGATAAGCAACTTCAGCAAAGTCTCAGGACACAAAATCAATGTGCAAAAATCACAAGCATTCTTACATACGAATAACAGACAAACAGAGAGACAAATCATGAGTGAAGTCCCATTCACAACTGCTTCAAAGAGAATAAAATACCTAGGAATCCAACTTACAAGGGACGTGAAGGACCTCTTCAAGGAGAACTACAAACCACTGCTCAATGAAATAAAAGAGGATAGAAACAAATGGAAGAACATTCCATGCTCATGGGTAGGAAGAATCAATATCATGAAAATGGCCATACTGTCCAAGGTAATTTACAGATTCAGTGCCATCCCCATCAAGCTATCAATGACTTTCTCCACAGAATTGGAAAAAAACTACTTTAAAGTTCATATGGAACCAAAAAGAGCCCGCATCACCAAGTAAATCCTAAGCCAAAATACAAAGCTGGAGGCATCATGCTACCTGACTTCAAACTATACTACAAGGCTACAGTAACAAAAACAGCATGGTATTGGTACCAAAACAGAGATATAGATCAATGGAACAGAACAGAGCCCTCAGAAATAATGCCGCATAACTACAATCATCTGATCTTCGACAAAGCTTCTTTCTTTTGTTTATCTGAATATAATTCCTTTTCCATAATAAGCCTTAATGTGTGCCAAAAAAACCTTCACAGATTCTACAAAACAGTGTTTCCAAAATGTGGAATGAAAGGAAAGTTTTAAATCTGCAAGATGAATGCAAACATCAAAACTGCTGAATAAAACGAAGTTTTACCTCTACGAGGTGAATGTACATATCACAAAGCAGTTTCTCAGATAGCTTCCTTCACGTTTTATGCTGGTATATATGCTTTTTCGCCATTGGACTCAATGAGCTCCCAAAGTCAATTCACAGAATGGACAAAAATATTTTTTCCAAACTGCTGAATCAAAAGAGAGGTTTAAATCTGTGACATGAGTGTCACAGTTTCTCTGAAAGCTTCTTTCTTGTTTTTATGTATAAATATTTCCTTTTTGAACATAGGCCTCAATTCACTGCCAAATATCCTTACACAGATTCTACAAAAACAGTGTTTCCACACTACTGCATCAAAAGGAACGTTTAACTCTGTGAGATAAATGCACACAACACAAAGCAGTTTCTCAGAAAGTTTCTTTCTATTTTTTATCTGAAGATATTTCCTTTTTCACCATAAGACTCAATGTTATCCCAAATAACAATTCTCAGATTCTACAAAAACAGTGTTTCCAAACTACTCCATCAAAAGAGAGTTTTAACTCTGTGAGATGTATGCACACATCACAAAGCATTGCTCAGAGGGCTTCTTTCTAGTTTTTCTCTGAAGATTAATCCGTTTTCACCAAAGGCCTCATTGTGCTCCCAAATATCCCTTGGCAGACTCTACAAAACACTGTTGCCAAAAAGCTCCATCAGATGAAATGTTTAAGTATGTGAAATGAATGCACATATCACAAAGCAGTTTCCCAGAAGCTTCTTTCCTTTTTTTATTTTATTATTATTTTTATTATTATTATACTTTAAGTTTTAGGATACATGGGCACAATGTGCAGGTTTTTTACATATGTATACATATGCCATGTTAATGTGCTGCACCCATTAACTCGTCATTTAGAATTAGGTATATCTCCTAATGCTATCCCTCCCTCCTCCCCCCACCCCACAGCAGTCCCTGTTGTGTCATGTTCCCCTTTCTGTGTCGATGTGTTCTCTTTGTTCAATTCCCACCTATGACTGAGAACATGCAGTGTTTGGTTCTTTGTCCTTGCAATAGTTTGCTGAGAATGATGGTTTCCAGCTTCACCTATGTCCCTACAGAGGACATGAACTCATCATTTTTTATGGCTGCATAGTATTCCATGGTGTATATGTGCCAAATTTTCTTAATCCAGTCCATCATTTTTGGACATTTGGGTTAGTTCCAAGTCTTTGCTATTGAGAATAGTGCCAGAATAAACATACATGTGCATGTGTCCTTATAGCAGCATGATTTAAAATCCTTTGGGTATATACCCAGTAATGGGATGGCTGGGTCAAATGGTATTCCTAGTTCTAGATCCCTGAGGAGTCACCACTCTGACTTCCACAATGGCTGAACTAGTTTACATTCCCACCAACAGTGTAAAAGTGTTCCTATTTCTCCACATCCTCTCCAACACCTGTTGCTTCCTGACTTTTTAATGATTGCCATTCTAACTGGTGTGAGATGATATCTCATTTTTGATTTGCATTTCTCTGATGGCCAGTTTTTCTCTGAAGACATTTGCTTTTTCACCATAGTCCTCATTGTGCTCTCAAATATCCCTTCACAGATTCTACAAAAACAGTGTTTTCAAACTGCTCGATCAAAAGAAATGTTTACCTCTCTGAGGTGAATACACACATCACAAATCAGTTCCTCAGAAAGTTTCCTTCTACTTTTTATCTAAAGATATTGCCTTTTTCACCATAGGCCTCAGTGCACTCCCAAATTTCTCTTGGCAGTTTTTATAACAACAGTGTTTCCAAACTGCTCAAATAAAGGAAACCTTTAACACTGTGAGATGAATGCACACATCACATATAAGTTTCTCAGAAAGTTTTTTCTCATTTTTATCTAAAGATATTTCCTTTTTGACTATAGGCCTCAATGCAGTCCCAAATATCCCTTGGAATTTCCTACAAAAAGAGTGTTTCCAAACTGCTCCATCAAAAGAAAGGTTTAACTCTGTGAGATGAATGCACACTTCACAAAGTGCTTTCTAAGAGAACTTGTTTCTAGTTTTTCTCTGAAGATATTTCCTTTTTCAAAATAGTTGTCAATGAGCTCCCAAATATCCCTTTGCAGATTCTACAAATACACTGTTTGCAAAGTGCTCCATCAAAGCAAGGGTTAAACTATCTGAGGTGAATGCACAAATCACAAATCTGTTTCTCAGAAAGCATCTTTCTGGTTTTTCTCTTAAGATATTTACTTTTTCATCATAGGCCTCGATGCCTTCCCAAATATCCCTTCTTAGATTCTATAAATACAGTGTTTCTAAGTTTCCCCACCAAAAGAAAGGTTTAACACTGTGAGCTGAATGCACATGTCACAGAGCTCTTTCTTAGAAAGCTTCTTTGTAGCTTTTATCTGAAGATATTTATTTTTTCAACATAGACCTCAATGCTCTTCCAAATATCCCTTGGCAGTTTCTAAAAAAAGAGTGTTTCCAAACTGCCCAATCAATAGAAATTCTTAACACTGTGATATGAATGCAAACAGCACAAATAAGCTTCTCAAAAGTTTCTTTCTAGTTTTTGTCTAAAGATATTTCATTTTTGACTATGGGCCTAAATGTGCTTCCAAATATCCCTTGGCAGTATCTACAAAAACAGTCTTTCCAAATTGCTCCATTCAAAGAAAGGTTTAACTCTGTGAGATGAAAGCACACATCACAAAGTACTTTCTCAGAAGGCTTCTTTCAAGTTTTTCTCTGAAGATATTTCCTTTTTCACTGTAGGCCTCAGTGTGCTCCCAATTATCTGTTGGAAGAATCTACAAAAATTGTGTTACCAAACTGCTCAATCAAAAGAAAGGTTTAACTCAGTGAGATGTATGCACCCATCACAGGCATTTTCTCATAGTTTCTTTCTAGTTTTTCTCTGCAGATATTTCCTTTTTACCATAAGCCTCAATGCAATCCCAAATATCCATTCACAGATTTCACCGTAAGCCTCAATGCACTCCCAATTATCTGTTCAAAGAATCTACAAAAACCATGTTTCCAAACTACTCAACCAAAAGTAAGGTTTCCGTCTCTAAGATGAATGCCCACATCAGAAAGCAGTTTCTCAGAAAAACTCTTTCTAATTTTTCTCTGAAAATACATCCTTTTTGACAATAGGCCTAAATGCACTGCAAAGTATCCCTTTGCAGATTCTACAAAGAGGGTTTCCAACCTGCTCCATTTAAAGAAAAGTTTAACTCTGTGAAATGAATGTACTCATCACAAAGTAGTTTCTCAGAAAGCTTATTTCTAATTTTTCTCTGAAGATATTTCCTTTTTCACCATAGGCCTCAATGTGCTACAAAGTATCCATTTGCAGATTCTACAAAAACAGTGTTTCCAAACTATTCAATCAAAAGAAAGATTTAACTCTGTAAGATGAATGCACAGAGCACAAAGCAGTTTCTCAGCAAGCTTATTTCTAGTTTTTCTCTGAAGATATTTCCTTTTTCACCATAGACCTCAATGCGTTACAAAGTATCCATTTGCAGATTCTACATAAACAGTTTTTCCAAACTGCTTAATCAAAACAAAGGTGTAGCCCTGCCTAATCAATGCAAACATCACGAGTCAGTATCTCAGAAAACCTCTTTCTGGTTTTTTTCTTAAGATATTTTGTTTTTCACCATTGGCCTCCATTGCACGCCCAAATATCCCATCGCAGAGTCTGCAAATACAGTGTCTCCAAAGTGCTCCACCAAAAGAAATATTTAACTATGTCAGATGAATGAACACATCTCAGTTTCTCAGAAAACTTCTTTCTGGTTTTTCTCTTAAGATATTTCCTTTTTCACCATTGGCCTCAATGCTCTCAAATTATCCCTAAGCAGATTCTAAAAAAACAGTGTTTCCAAACTACTCCATCAAAAGAAATGTTTAACACTGTGAGATGAATGGACACTTCACAAAGCAGTTCCTCAGAAAGCTTTTTTAGGTTTCCTCTGAAGATGTTTCCTTTTTCAGCATAGGCCTCAATGTGCTCCCAAATAAACCTTTGCACGTTCCACAAATAACGTGTTTCCAAACTGCTCCAACAAAAGAAAGGTTTAACTCTGTGAGATGGATGCACACGTCATACAGCAGCTTCTCAGAAAGCGTCTTTCTAGTTTTTTTCTGAAGATATTTCCTTTTACACCATAGGCCTTAAAGTACTCTGAAATATCACTTTGTGGATTGTACAAAAACAGTGTTTCCAAACTCCTCAATCAAGAGAAAGCTTTGCCTCTGTAAGATGAATGCAGACATCACAAAGCAGTTTCTAGGAAAAATTCTTTCTACTTTTTATGTGAAAATATTTCATTTTTCACCATAGGCCTCAATGTGCTCCCAAATGTCGCTTCATATATTCTACAAAAACAGTGTTTGAAAACTGCTCAATCAAAAGAAAGCTTTACCCCTGTGAGATGAATGCACACTTCTCAAGTCAGTTTATCAGAAATATTTTTACTAGTTTTTTTCTTAAGATATTTCATTCTTCACTATTTGAAGGTGCTCCCAATTATCACTTTACAGATTCTACAAAAACAGTGTTTCCAAACTGCTCAAACAAAAGAAAGCTTTAACTCTGTGAGATGAATGCACTTGTCACAAAGCTGTTTCTCAGAACAGCTTTACTCTGAAGATGTTTCCTTTTTCACCACAGGCATCAAAGCTGTCCCAAATATTCCTTTGCAGATTCTGCAAATACAGTGTTTCCAAACTGCTCCATCAAAAGTAAGGCTTAACGCAGTGAGATGAATGCACAGATGACACAGTATTTTCTCAGAAAGCTTCTTTCTAGATTTTCTCTGAGGTTATTTCATTTTTCACAATAGGCTTCAATGTGCGCTGAATAACTCTTCACAGATTCTACAAAAAAAGTGTAGCCACACAGCTCCATCAAAAGAAAGGTTTAACTCTGTGAGGTGAATGCACACATCACAAAGCAGTATCTCAGAAAGCTTCCTTCTAGTTTTCCTCTGAGGATATTTCCTTTTTCACCATAGGTGTCAAAGCAATCCCAAATATCCCTTCATAGATTCAACAGAAACAGTGTTTCCAATCTGTTCAATCAAAATAAAGTTTTAACTCTGTGAGATCAATGCACATATCAAAAATCAGTTTCTCAGAAAATCTTTTTCTCGTTTTTCCCTTAAGATATTTTATTTTTCATCACAGGTCTCCATGCGCTTCCTGAAATCCTTTTGAAGATTCTACAAAAACAGTGTTTCTAAACTACTCCATCAAATGACAGGTTTAACCCTGTGAGTTGAATGCACACATCACAAAGCAGTCTCTCAGAAAGCTTCTTTCTTGTTTTTCTCTGAAGATATTTCCTTTCTCAACATAAGCCTCAAGACACTCTCAAATATCCATTCACAGATTCTACAAAAACAGTATTTCTAAACTGCTTCATCAAAGGAAAGTTTTTCTCTGTGGGATGCATGCACACATCACAAAACAGTTTCTCAGAAATCTTCTTTGATGCTTTTATCTAATGATATTCCTTTACCACCATAGACCTCAGTGTGCTCCCAAATAACTCTTCACAGATTTTACAAAAACAATGTTTCTCAACAGCTCCTTCAAAAGAAAGTTTTATCTCATTGAGTCCAATGAACAAATCAGTTTCCCAGAAAGCTTCTTTCTACTTTTTCTCGTAAGATACTTCCTGTTTCAACATAGGCCTGAAAGCACACCCAAATTTCCCATCACAGATTCTACAAAAACAGTGTTTCCAAACTGCTCAATCAAAAGAAAAGTTTAACTCTGTGAGATGAATGCACACATCACAAACCAGTTTCTCAGAAACCTTCTTTCAAATTTTTATCTGAAGATATTTCCTTTTAGACCATGGGCCCAATTCAGTCTCAAATATCCCTTCACAGATTCTACAAAGACAGTGATTCCAAACTGCTCCACCAAAAGGATGGTTTGAGACTTTGAGAAAAATGCACACATCACAAAGCAGTTTCTCAGAAAAATTCTTTCTCGTTTTTCTCTGAAGTTATTTCCTTTTGCAAAATAGGCTTCAATGGGCTCCCAAATATCCCTTTGCAATATTCTACAAAAACAGTGTTTCCAAACTGCTCAATAAAAATAAAGGTTTAAGTCTGTGAGATGAATGCACACATGACAAAACAGCTTCTCGGAAAGCTTCTTTCTAGTTTTTCTCTGAAGGTACTTCCTTGTTCACCATAGGCTTCAATGTTCTCCTAAATATCCCTTCACAGTCTCTACAAAAACATAGTCTCCAAACTGCTCAATCAAGACAATGGTTTAACTCCATAAGGCTTATGGACACATCCAAAATCTTTTTCTCAGAAAGCTTCTTTCTACTTTTTTTCTGACTATATTTCCATTTTCACCATAGACCTCAATTCTCCCCCTATTATCCCATTGCAGATTCTACAAAAAAACTGCTCCATCAAAAGAAAGGTTTAACTCCTTGAGATGAATACACACTTCATAAAACAGTGCCTCTTAAAGCTTCTTCTACTTTCTATCTGAAGATATTTCCTTTTTCACCATAGGTCTCCTTGCGCTCTACGGTATCCCTTCACAGGTTCTACAAAAACAGCCTTTAAAAACAGCTCATTTAAAGAATCTTTTTACTCTGTGAGGTGAATGCACATATCAGACAGGAGTTTCTCAGAAAGCTTCTTTCCAATTATTTTCTGGAGATATTTTCATTCCCACCATAGACCTCAAGGCATTCCCAAATATCCCTGTGCATATTCTTCAAAAACAGTGTTTCCAAACTGCTCAATTAAAACAAAAGTTTAAATCTTTTAGATGAATGCACACATCACAAAGAAGCTTCTTAGAGAGCTTCTTTCTAGTTTTTCTCTGAAGATATTTCCTTTTTCACCATAGTTCTCAATGCGCTTCCAAATATCCCTTTGCAGAATCTACAAAAAAAAAAAAAAAAGTTTTCAAACTGCTCATTCAAAATAATGGTTTAACTCTGTGAGATGAATGCACACATCACAAAGCCGTTTCTCAGAAACCTTCTTTCTAGTTTTTCTCAGAAGCTATTTCCTATTTCACCATAGGTCTCAATGTCCTCCCAAATATGCTTTGGCAATTTCTACAAAAACAATGTTTCCAAGCTTTTTCATCAAAGAAAACTTCAGCTCTGTGAGATGAATGCATACATCCCAGCACAGTTTCTCAGAAAACTTCTTTCTAGTTTTTATCTGAAGATATTTCCAATTTCACTTTAGGCCTCAATGCACTCCCAAATATCCATTTGCAGATTCTGTAACAACAGTGTTTCCAAACATCTCAATCAAAAGTAAGCTTTAACTCTGTGAGGTGAATGCACACATCACAAAAGAGTTTCTCAGAAAACATCTTTCTAGTTTTTCTCTGAAGGTATTCCCTTATTCAACATCAGTCTCAATTCCTTCCCCAATATCCCTTTGCACATTCTACAGGAAACTGCTCCATCAAAAGAGAGATTTAACTTTGTGAAATGAATGCTCACATCACAAAGTAGTTTCTCACAAAGCTTCTTTCTAATTTCTCTCTGAATATAATATATTTTTCAACATAGGTCTATATTTGCTCCAAAATATATCTTCATAGATTCTAGAAAAACAGATTCCAAACTGCTCCATCAAAAGAAAGGTTTAACTCTGTGAGATGAATGCATACATCACAGTGCAGTTTCTCAGAAAGTTTTTTATATTTTTTCTCTGAAGATATATCCTTTTTAAACTTCGGCCTCAATGCACTCCCAATACTCCATTGCCATTTCTACAAAAGCAGTGTTTCTGAGCACTTCCATGAAAAGGAAGGTTCACCTGTGAGAGATGAATGCACACATCACAAATCAATTTCTTAGATACCTTCTTTCTATTTTTTATCTGAAAACATTCCCTTTTCAACCATAGGACTTAACTCACTCCCAAATATCTCTCTGCAGTTGCTACAAAAACAGTGTTTCCAAACTGCTCAATCAACAGAAATGTTTAACTCTGTGAGATGAATACACACATCACAAAGCAGTTTCTCAGAATGTTTCTTTCAAGTTTTTCTCTGAAGATATTTCCTTTTTAACCACAGGCCTCAAAACGATCCAAAATATCCCTTTGCAGATTCTACAAAAACAGGGTTTCCAACCTGCTGCATCAAAAAGATGATTTAACTCTGTGAGATGAATTCACAGCTCACATACCAGTTTTTTAGAAGGCTTCTTTGTATGTTTTCTTTTAAATTATTTGCCTTTTCACCATAGGCCTCAATGTGCTCACATATATCCCTTCACAGAATCCACAAAAACAGAGTTCCCAAACTGCTGAATTAAAAGAAAGTTTTAAGTCATTGAGATGAAATAACTCAACAGAAAGGAGTTTCTCAGAAAGCTTCTTTCTAGTTTTTCTCTGAAGATATTTCCTTTTTCACCATAGGCCTCAAAGCACTCCCAAATATCCCCTCATAGGTTCTACAAAAACAGTGTTTCCAAACTGCTTTATCAAAGGAAAGGTTAAACCCTGTGAGGTGGATGTACATATCACAAAACGGTTTCTCATAAAGCTTCTTTCTAGTTTTTATCTGAAGATATATCCTTTTTCACCATAGTCTTCAGTGTGCTTCTAAATATCCCTTCACAGATTCTACAAAAACAGTGTTTCCAAACTGCTCAATCAAAAGAAAGGCTTAACTCTGTGAGATGAATGCACACATGACAAAGTAGTTTCTCCAAAAGCTTCCTTCCAGTTTTCCTCTGAAGATATTTCCTTTTTCACCATAGCCTCATGTGCTCCTAAATATCCCTTCATGGATTCTATGAAAACAGTGTTTCATACTGCTCAACCAAAAGTAAGGTTTCAGTCTTTTAGATGAATGCACACATCACAAAGCAGTTTCTCAGAAAAATTCTTCCTAATTTTTCTCTGAAGATATTTCGATTTTCTCTGTAGGCCTCAATGCGCTCCCAAATATTCCCTAACAGATACTACAAATACAGTCTTTCCTGACTGCTATACCACGGAATTGTTTAACTCTGTGAGATGAATGCACACATCACAAACCTGTTTTTCAGATAGCTTCTCTCTAGTTTTTCTCTGAAGATATTTCCCTTTCCAGCAGAGGCCTAAATGTGCTCTGAAATATCACTTCACAGATTCTACAAAAACAGTTTTCCAAACTGATCCATAAAAGAAAATTAAACTCGGTGACATGAATGCACTCATACAAAGCATTTTCTCAGAAAGATTTCTTCTGGTTCTTATCTGAAGATATTTGCTTTTTCACCATAGGCATCAATGCACTCCCGAAAATCTCTTTGCAGATTCCACAAAAACACTGTTTCAAAACTACACAATCAAAAGAAAGTTTTAACTCTGTGAGTTGAAGGCAAACAACACTAAACAGTTTCTCAGAAAGCTTCTTTCCAGTTTTTCTCTGAAGATATTTACTTTTTCTCCATAGGCCTCAATGTTTTCCCAAATATCCCTTCACAGGTTCTGCAAAAACAGTTTCTCCAAATTAATCAAAGGAAATGTTGAACACTGTGAGCCGAATGCAAACATCACAAAGCAGTTACTCTGAAAGCTTCTTTGTATTTTTTTCTGAAGATATTTCCATTTTCACCATAGACCGTGATGCGTACCCAAATATGCCTTTGCAGATTCTACAAAAACAGTGTTTTCAAACTGCACCATCAAAAGAAAGTTTTATCTCTCTTAGATGAATGCACACATCACAAAATAGTTTTTCAGGAAACTTCTTCTAGTTTCTCTTAAGATATATCCTTTATCAGCATAGTCCTCAAGGCACTCTCAAATATCCCTTCAGTGATTCTAAAAGCAGTTTTTCCAAACTGCTCAATCAAAAGAAAGGTTGAACTCTCTGAGATGACTGGAGAGCTCACAAAGCAGTATCTCAGTAAGCTTCTTTCAAGTATTTTTCTGAAAATATACCTTTGTAACCATAGGCCTCAAGGCACTCCCAAATATCCCTTCAGAGGTTATAGAAAAACAGTGTTTCCAAACAGCTCCATCAAGAGAAAGCTTTAACTCTGTGGGATGAATGGACACAACTCAAATCAGTTTCTCAGAAAGCTTCTATAAATTTTCTCTGAAGATAGATATATCATTTTTCACTGTGGGCCTCAATGCACTCTCAAATATCCCTTCGCAGATTCTACAAAAACAGAGTTGCCAAACAGGTCCATCTGAAGAAACGTTTAACTCTGTGAGATGAATGCCTGCATCAAAAAGCAGTTTCTCAGAAAGTTTCCTTCTTTTTTTCTCTGAAGATATTTCTATTGATACCATAAGTCTCAATGCATTCCCAAATATCCCTTCACAGATTCTACAAAAACAGTATTTCCAAACAGTTCCATGAAAAGAAAGTTTTAACTCTGTGAGATGAATGCACTCATCACCAAGCAGTTTCTCAGAAAGCTTCTGTCTTGTGTTTATCTGAAGATATCTCCCTTTCCACAATAAGCCTGAAAGTGCTCCCAAATATGGCTTTGCAGATTCTAAAAATACATTTTTTTCAATTGCTCCTTCAAAGGAAAGGCTTAACTCTTTGAGATGAATGGACACATTTCAAAGCAGTTTCTCAGAAAGCTTCTTTCTAGTTTTTCTCTGAAGATATTTTCTTTTCACCACAGGCCTCAATGCATACCCAAATATCACTTTGCAGATTCTATAAAAACAGGGATTCCAAACTGAGGCATCAAAAGAAGGTTTAATACTGTGAGATGAATGCACACTTCACAAAGCAGGTTCTAAGCAAGCTTGTTTATAGTTTTTCTCTCTAGATAGTTCCTTTTTCATAATAAACCTCAATGCAATCCCAAATATCCCTTCACAGATTCTACAAATACAGTGTTTCCAAACTGTTCCACCTAAAGAAAGGTTTAACTCAGTGAGATGAATGCAGACATCACTAAGTAGGTTCTCAGAAGGCTTGTGTCTAGTTTTTCTCTGAAGATATTTCTCTTTTCATCACAGGCCTCAATGCGTACACAAATATACCTTCACAGATTCTACAAAAACTGTTTCCAAATTGCTCCATCAAGAGAAATGTTTAACTCAGTGGGATGAATACACACATGAAAAAGCAGGTTCTAAGAGAGCTTGTTTCTAGTTTTTCTCTGAAGATATTTTCTTTTTCACCACAGGCCTTAATGCACACCAAAATGTCACTTCGCAGGTTCTACAAAAACAGTGATTCCAAAATGTTCCATCAAAAGAAAGGCTTAACTCTGTGAGATGAATGCAAATTCACAAAGCATTTTCTCAGAATGCTTCATTCTAGTTTTGGTCTAAAGATATTTCCATTTTCACCATAGGCCTCAAATTGCTGCAAAATATCCCTTCACAGTTTATACAAAAACAGAGTTTAGAAATGGCTACATCAAAAGAAAAGTGTAATTCAGTGAGATGAATGCACACATCACAAAGCAGTTTCTCAGATAGGCCTCAATGTGCTCTGAAATATCCCTTTGCCGTTTATAGAAAAACAGGCTTAAAAATCTGCTCCATGAAAAGAAAGTTTTAACTCTGTGAGATGAATGTACACATCAGAAAGTAGTTTCTCAGAAAATGTCTTTCTAATTTTTCTCTGAAGATATTTCCCTTTTGCCATAGGACTTAATGGTTTCTAAAATGTCCCTTTGCCGATTGTACAAAAAGAGTGTTTACAAACTAATCCATTAAAAGAAAGGTTTAACTCTGTGAGATGTAAGCACACATCACGAAATAATTTCTCAGGAAGCTTCTTTCCAGTTTTTATCTCAAGATATTTCCCTTTTCACCTTAGTCATGAAAGCACTCAAAAATATGGCTTTGCAGATTCAACAAATACAGTGTTTTCAAACTGCTCCTTCAAAGGAAAGGTTTTACCCTGTGTGAGGATGGACAAATCACAAAGCAGCTTCTCAGAAAACTTCCTTCTAGTTTTTCTCTGAAGATATTTCTCTTTTCACAACAGATCTTAATCCACTCCCTAATATCCCTTCACAGATTATACAAAAACAGTGTTTACAAACTGCTCCATCAAAAGAAAGGCTTAACTCTGTGACATGAATGCACAGATCACAAAGCAGTTTCTCAGAAAACTTCTTTCTACTTTTTCTGTGAAGATATTTCCTTTTTCACAATAGGCCTCAATGTACTCCAAAATATGCCTTCCCAGATTCTACACATACAATGTTTCCAAATAGCTCCATCAAAATAAATTTTTAACTCAGTGAGATGAGTGCACACATCACAAAGTAGGTTCTCAGAAAGCTTTTTTCTAGTTTTTCTCTGAAGATATTTCTCTTTTCACCACAGGCCTTAATGTACACCCATATATTCCCTTGCAGATTGTACAAAAACAGTGATTCCAAACTGCTCCATCAAAAGAAAGGCTTAACTCTGTGAAATGAGTGCACACCTGAGAAAGCAGGCTCTCTGAAAGCTTGTTTCTAGTTTTTCTTTGAATATATTTCCTTTTTCAGAATAGGCCTCAATGCAATCCCAAATATCACTTTGCAGATTCTACAAATGCAGTGTTTCCAAACTACCCCATCAAAAGAAAGGCTTAACTCAGTGAGATGAATGCATGCATCACAAAGAAGTTATTCAGAAAACTTATGTCTAGTGTTTATCTGAAGATATTTCCCTTTTCACCATAGGCATGAAAGCACCATCAAATATGTCTTCACAGATTCTACAAATACAGTGTTTTCAAACTGCTCCTTCAAAGGAAATGTTTAGCTCTGTGAGATGAATGCACACATCAAAAAGCAGTTTCTCAGAAAGCTTTTCAGTTTTTCTCAGAAGATATTTCCTTTTTTACAATACGTTTCAATGCATTCCCAAATATCCCTTTGCAGAGTCTTCAAATACAGTGTTTCCAAACTGCCACATCAAAAGAAAGGTATAACTCAGTGAGACAAATGCAGACATCATAAAACAGTTGCTTAGAAAGCTGCAGATAAAAAGTAGAAAGATACTTACTGAGGAACCGCTTGTGATGTGTGCATTCTTCTCACAGAGTTAAAGATTTCCTTTGATTCAGCAGTTTGGAAACACTGTTTATGTAGAATCCACAAAGGGATAGTTGCAAGTGCACCATAGGTCTTTTTACGCTACTTAACATTGCTTTGCAGATTATAAAAAAACAGTGCTTCCAAACTGCTCAGTCAAAAGAAAAGTATAAATCTGTGAGATGAATGCATACATCACAAAGCAGTTTCTCAAAAAGCTGCTTTCCAGTATTTATGTGAAGTTATTTCCTTTTTCACCACCGACATCAGTGTGCTCCCAAATATCTCTTTGCAGATTCTTCACAAACAGTGTTTCCAAACTGACCAATCAAAAGAAACGTTTAACACTGAAAGAAGAATGTACCCATCAAAAGGCCATTTCTCAGAAAGTTTCTTTCTAGTTTTTATCTGAAGATATTTAATTTATCAACTTAGGGTTCAATGCACTCCCATTTGACCCCTCCATCCCATTACTGGGTATATACCCAAAGGATTATAAAACATGCTGTTATAAAGACACATGCAGACATATGTTTATTGTGGCACTATTCACCATAGCAAAGACCTGGAACTAACACAAATGTCCAACAATGATAGACTGGATTAACAAAAGGTGGCACATATACACCATGGAACACTATGCAGCCATAAAAATTGATGAGTTCATGTACTTTGTAGGGACATGGATGAAGCTGGAAACCATAATTCTCAGCAAACTATGGCAACCACAAAAATCCAAACATCCCATGTTCTCCCTTATAGGTGGTAACTGAACAATGAGAACACGTGGACACAGGAAGGGGAACATAACACACTGGGGCCTGTTGTGGGGTGGGGTAGTGGGGAGGGATAGCATAAGGACATATACCTAATATAAATGAGTTAATGGGTGCAGCACACCAAAATGGCACATGTATACATATCTAACAAACCTGCATGTTGTTCACATGTACCCTAGAACTAAAAGTATAATAATAAAAAAATTAAAAAATGAATAAATATATAAATAAAAAGATATTTCCTTTTCATCATAGGCTTTTATATGCTACCTAATATCCCTTTGCCGATTTTGCAAAAACAGTATTTCAAACTGCTCAGTCAAAAGAAACGTTTAACAGTGTGAGATGAATGCAGGCCACAAAAAGCAGTTTCTCAAAAAGATTCTTTCTAGTTTTTATCCAAAGATATTTCCTTTATCACAACAGGCTTCACTGCACTCCCAAATATCCCATTGCAGATTCTACAAAAACAGTGTTTGCAAACTGCTCAATGACAAAACAGGGTTAACTCTGTGAGTCGAAAGCACACATGAAAGATCAGTTTCTCAAAAAGCTTCTTTCTAGTTTTTATCTGAAGATATTTCCGTTTTCAGCATTAGCCTCATGTGCTCCTAAATATCCCTTCGTGGATTCTAAAAAAACAGTGTTCCAAACTGATCAATCAAAAGAAAGGTTTAACTCTGTGGGATGAATGCACCCAACACAAAGCAGTTTCTCAAAAAACTTCTTTCAAGTTTTTATCCGAAGACATTTCCTTTTTCACTATAGGCTTCAATGTGCTCCCAAATACACCTTTGCAGATTCTACAAAAACAGTGTTTCTGAACTCCTCAATCAAAAGAAGTTTTAACACTATGAGATGAATGCACACATCATAAGAGTTTTTCAGAAAGCTTCTGTCTAGTTCTTCTCTGAAGATATTTCTTTTTCCAATTTAGGCCTCAATGTGCTCCCAAATATCCCTTCATAGATTCTAGAAAAACAGTGTTTCCAAACTGTTCCATAAAAGAAGGACTTAAATCTGTGAGATGGATGCACATATCAGAAAGCTGTTTCTCATAACAATTCTTTCCAGTTTTTATCTGAAGATATTTCCTTTTTCAACAAAGGCCTTTTTGCTCTACATAACATTGCTTTGCAGATTATACAAAAACAATGTTTCCAAACTGCTCAGTCAAAAGAAAAGTTTAACTCTGTGAGTTGAATGCATCCGTCACAAAGCAGTTTCTCAAAGAGCTTCTTTCTAGTTTTTATCTGAAGATATTTCCTTTTTCACCCTTGGCACCAGTGCGCTCCCAAATATACCTTTGCAGATTATAAATAAACAGTGTTTCCAAACTGCTCAGTCAAAAGAAACTTTCAACTCTGTGAGAAGAATGCACTCATCACAGAACAATTTCTCATAAAGCTTCTTTCTAGTTTTCATCTGAAAACATTTCCTTTTTTCACTATAAGCCTCATAAGCTCCAAAATATCCCTTGGCAGATTTAGAAAAACAGTGTTTACAAACTGCTCAAGCAAAAGAGACTTTCACCTCTGTGAAAAGAATGCACACATCACAAAACAGTTTTGCTGAAAGCTTCTTTCTAGTTTTTATCTGAAGTTATTTCCTTTTCACCATAGGCTACGTGCACTCCCAAATATCCCTTTGCAGATTCTACAAAAACAGGGTTTCCAAGCTGATAAATCAAAAGAAACGTTTAACTCTGTGAGATTAGTGCACACATCACAAAGCAGTTCCTGAAGAAGCTTCTATTGTTTGTCCGAAGATATTTCCTTTTTCACCATAGGCTTCAATGTGCTCTGAAACATCCCTTCACAGATTCTACAAAAACAGTGTTTCCAAGCAGCTCAATCAAAGAAACGTTTAACTCTTTGAGATGAATGCACACATCTTAAAGCAGTTTCTCAGAAAGCTTCTGTCTAGTTCTTCTCTGAAGATCATAGGCCTCAATATGATGTTCCCAAATATCTGTTCATAAATTCTACAAAAACAATGTTTCCAAACTGTTCCATAAAAAGAAGGTCTTAATTCTGTGAGATGAATGCACACATCAGAAAGCATTTTCTCATAGCTCTTCTTTCAAGTTTTTATCTGTAGATATTTCCTTTTTCACCAGTCTTTTTCTGCTACCAAGTATTGCTTTGAAGATTTTATAAAAACAGTATTTCCAAACAGCTCAGTCAAAAGAAAGGTTTAAATCTGTGAGATGAACACACACATCACAAAGAAGTGTTTCAAAAAGATTCTAGTTTTTATCTGAAGATATTTCCTTTATCTCCATGCACTTCAAAGTACTCCCATATACCCATTTGCAGATTCTACAAAAACAATTTTTCCAAACCTCTCAATTGAAAGAAAGGTTTAACTCTGTGAGATGAATGCACATATCAATAGGACTTTATCAGAAAACTTCTCTCTAGTTCTTCCCTGAAGATATTTCCTTTTCCACCTTAAGCTTTAATGTGCTCCCAAGTAAGCCTTCAAAAAGTCTACAAAAACAGTTTTTCCAAACTGTTCCATCAAAACCGGTACTTAACAGTGTGGGATGAACACACAAGTCAGAAAGCAGTTTCTGATAACGTTTCTTTCCAGTTTTTATCTGAAGATATTTCCTTTTTCAACATAGGCTTTTATGTGCTCCCTAATATAGCATCGCAGGCTTTGCAAAAACAGTGTTTCCATACTGCTCAGTCAAAAGAAAAGTTTAAAACTATGAGATGAATGCACACAAAACTGAGAAGTTTTTCAAAAATCTTCTTTCTAGTTTTTATCCAAAGATATTTCCTTTATCACCATGGGCTTCAATGCACTCCGAAATATCCTATTGCAGATTCTACAAAAATGAGATTCCCAAACTTCTAAATAAAAAAAACACTTTAACTCTGTGATTTGGATGCACGCATCACAAGGCAGTTTCTAAGATATCTTCTGTCCTGTTTTTGATTGAAGATATTTCCTTTTTCAACCTAGGCCTCAGTGAGTTCCAAAATATACCTTTGCAGATTCTACAAAAACACTGTTTCCAAACTGCTAAATCAACAGATAGTTTTATCTCTGTTAGATGAATGCACAAGTCACAAAGCAGTTTCTCAGATAGCTTCTGTCTACTTCTTCTATGTAGATATTTCTTTTTCCACCGTAGGCCTCAATGCGCTCCCAATTATGCCTTCGCAGAACCTCTAAAAACAGTGTTTCCAAATTGTTCCATCAAAAGAAAGATTTAACTCTGTGAGATGAACACACAAATCAGAATGCAGTTTCTAATAACTCTTCTTTCCAGTTTTTATCTGAAGATATTTCCTTTTCACTGTAGGCCTTTTCACATGACCTAACATCACTTAGCAGATTACACAAAAACAGTCTTTCCAAACTGCTCGTCAAAAGAAAGGTTTAAATCTGTGAGAAGAATCCACTCATCACAAAACAGTTTCTCAAAAAGATTCTTTCTATTTTTTATCTGAAGATATTTCCTTTTTCACCATAGGCCTCAGTGCACTCCCAAAAGTATATTTCCATATTCTACAGAAACAGTGTTTCCATACTGATCAATCAAAAGACAGGTTTAACTCTGTGAGATGAATGTGCACATCATGAAGCAGTTTCTCAAAGAGCTTCTTTCTAGTTTTTATCCGAAGATATTTTCCTTTGCACCCTGGGCTTCAATGAGCTCCCAATTATTCCTTTACAGATTCTACAAAAACAGTGTTTCCAAAGTGTTCAATCAAAAGAAAGGTTTAACTCTGTGAGATGAATGCCCACATCACAAAGCAGTTTCTAAGAAAGCTTATGTCTAATTCTTCTCTGAAGATATTTCCTTTTCCACCATAGGCCTCAATGTGCTCCCATATATCCCTTTGCATATTCTACAAAAACAGTGCTTCCAAACTGCACCATCAAAAGAAGAATTTAAGTCTGTGAGATGAACACACACATCAGAAAGCAGTTTCTCAAGTCACTTCTTTCCAGTTTTTATTTGAAGATATTTCCTTTTTCACTAAAGGATTTTTTGTGCTACCTAATATCGCTTCACAGATTTTGCATACACAGTGATTCCGAACACTCAGTCAAAAGAAAGGTTTAAATCTGTGAGATCAATGCACACATAACAAAGCAGTTTCTCAAAAAGCTTCTTTCTATTTTTCATCCGAAGATATTTCCTGTTACACCATGCCTCAGTGTGCTCTCAAGTATACCTTTGGAGATTCTATGAAAACAGTGTTCCCAAATTGCTGAAAGAAAAGAAACTTTTAACTCTGTGAGATGAATGCATACGTCACAAAGTAGTTTCTCAAAGAGCTTATTTCTAGTTTTTATCTGAAGATATTTTCTTTTTCACCATTGCCCTCAGTGCACTCCCAAATATCCCTTCACAGTTTCTACAAAAAGAGTGTTTTGAAACTGATCAATAAAAAGAAAAGGTTATTTCTGTGAGCTGAATGCACACACACAAAGCACTTTCTCAGATAGCTTTTGTCTAGTTCTTCTCAGAAGATATTTCCTTTTCCACCATAGGCCTTAATATGCTCCCAAATATCCCTTCACAGACCCTATAAAAACACTGTTTCCATACCGTTCCCTTGAAACAATGATATAACTATGTGAAGTGAACACACACATCAGAGAGCAGTTTCTCATAACTCTTCTTTCCAGTTTTTATCTGAAAATATTTCCTTGCTCACCATAGGCCTTTTTGAGCTACCAAACATCGCTTCACAGATAATCCAAACAGAGTTTTTCCAAAATGCTCAGTCAAAACAAAAATGTAACTCTGTGAGATGAATGCATACATTGCAGTTTCTCTAAAAGCTTCTTTTTAGTTTTTATCCCAAGATATTTCCTTTTTCACCATAGACATCAGTGCACTCTCAACTGTCCCTTAGAGATTCCACAAAAACCGTGTTTCCAAATTGCTCAGTCAAAATAAATGTTTAACTCTGTAGAAGAATCCACTCATGACAAAGCAGTTTCTCAGAAAGCTTCTTTTTTGTTTTAACCTGAGGTTATTTCCTTTTTCACCATAGGCCTGGTGCACTCCCAAAACATCCCTTTGCAAATTCTAATAAACAGTGTTTCCAAAGTCTTCAATCAAAAGAAAGGTTTAACTCGGTGAGATGAACGCATACATAAAAAAGCAGTTTCTCAAAAAGCTTCTTTCTAGTTTTTATGTGAAGATATTTCCTTTTTCATCATAAGTTTCAAAGTGCTCCCAAATGCACCTTCACAGATTCTATAAAAACATTGGGTGTACAAACTGCTCAATCAAAAGAAAGTTTTAACTTTGTGAGATGAATGCAAACATCCAAAGCCTTTTCTCAGAAAGCTTCTGTCTGCTTCTATTCTGAAGATACTTCTTTTTCCACCATAGGCCTCAATGCACTGTCAAATACCCCTTTGCAGATTCTGCAAAAACAGTGTTTCCAAACTTCTTTATTAAAAGAGGGACTTAACTCTATGACTTGAACATACACATCAGAAAACAGTTTCTCATAACGCTTCTTTCCAGTTTTCATCTGAAGATATTTCCTTTCTAACCATAGGTTTTTTTTGCGTTACCTAATATCGCTTCACAGATTATGCAAAAATATTGTTTCCAAACTGCTCAGTCAAAAGACAGGTTTAACCATTTGAGATGAATGCGTACATCACAAATCAGTTTCTCAAAAAGTTTCTTTCTAGTTTTTATCTGAAGATATTTCCTTTTACAACATAGGCTTCAATGTGCTCCCTAATATCACATTGCAGATTCTACAAAAACAGTGTTTCCAAACTGCTCCATCAAAAAAACGGGTTTAACTCTGTGAGATGAATGCACATATCACAAAACATTTTCTCAAAAAGCTTCTTTCTAGTTTTTATCTGAAGATATTTTGTTTTTCAGCATAGGCCTCTTGCGGTACCAAATATGCTTTTGCAGATTCTACAAAAAGAGTGTTTTCAAACTGCTCAATCAAAAGAAAGGTTTAACTCTGTGACCTGAATGCACACATCACAAATAGGTTTCTCAGAAGTCTTCTGTCTATTTCCTCTCTGAAGATATTTCCCTTTCACCCATGGCCCACAATGTGCTCCCAAATATCCCTATGCAGATTCTACAGAAACAATTTTTCCAAACTATTCCATCAAAAGAGGGACTTAACTCTGTGAGATAAAGGCACATATCAGAAAGCAGTTTCACAAAAAGTGTCTTTCTAGTTTTTATCTGAAGATATTTCCATTTTCATCATAGGTCTCAGGTGCTCCCAAATAGCCCATCACAGATTCTATGAAATCGGTGCTTCCAAACTGCTCAATCAAAAGAAAGCTTTACCTCTGTGAGATGTATGCACACATCAGAAATCAGCTTCTCAGAAAGCTTCTGTCTAGTTCTTTAAAGATATTTCCTTTTCTACCATAGGCCTCAATGCACTCCCAAATATCCCTTTACAGATTCTATAAAAACAGAGTTTCCAAACTATTCCATCAAAAGAAGGATTTAAATCTGAGAGATGAATGCACACATGGGAAAGCAGTTTCTTATAATGCCTCATTCCAGTATTTATCTGAAGATATTTCCTTCTTCACCATAGGCCTTTTTGCACTTCCTAACAGTGCTTCACAGATTATACAAAAATTGTGTTTCCAAACTGCTCAATCAAAAGAAAGGCTTAACTCTGTGACATGAGTGCATATATCACAAAGCAGTTTCTCAAAAAGGTTCTTTCAAGTTTTTATATGAAGATATTTCCTTTTCCAACAGAGTCATCAGTGTGCTCCCAAATGTCCCTGCACTGATCCTACAAAAACAGTGTTTCCAAACTGCTCAAACAAAAGTAAAGTTTAACTCTGTGAGAGGAATGCACACATCACAAAGCAGTTTCTCATAAAGCTTCTTTCTAGTTTTTATCTGAAGTTATTTCCTTTTTCGCCATAGGCCTCCTGCTGTCCCAAATATCCCTTCACAGATTCCACAAAAACAGTGTTTCCAATATTCTCAATGAAAAGAAAGGTTTAACTTTGTGAGATGAAGGCACACATCATAAAGAAGTTTCCCAAAAAGCTTCTTTCTAGTTTTTATCCAAAGATATTTCCTTTTTCAACATAGGCTTCAATGCCCTCCCAAATATCCTTTTGCAGATTCTCCAATGCAGTGTTTCTAAATGGCTCAATCAAGAGAAAATTTTAACTCTGTGAGATGAATGCATACATCTTAAAGCAGTTTCTCAGAAAGCTTTTGTCTAGTTCTTTTCTGAAGATATTTCCTTTTCCACAATAGGCCTCAATGCGTTCCCAAATATCCCTTTGCAGATTCTATAAAGACAGAGTTTGCAAACTGTTCCATTAAAGGAGGACTTAACTCTGTGAGATAAACGCCCACATTAGAAGGCAGTTTCTCATAACACCTCTTTGCAGTTTTCATCTGAAGTTATTTCCTTTTTCTCCATAGGCTTTTTTGTGCTACGAAATATTGCCTCACAGGTTTTGCAAAAACAGTGTTTCCAAACTGCTCATTCAAAAGAAAGGTTTAATTCTGTGATATGAATGCTCACATCACAATGTAGTTTCTCAAAATGCTTCTTTCTAGTTTTTATCCAAAGATATTTCCTTTTTCTCCGTATGCCAAATTGTGCTTTCAAACATCCCATGGCAGATTCTACAAAAACAGTGTTTCCAAACTGCTCAACCAAAAAGCAGGATTAACTCTGTAAGTTGAATGCACACATCACAAACCATTTTCTCAAAAATGTTCTTTCTAGTTCTTATATGAAGATATTTCCTTTTTCACCATAGGCCTCATTCTGCTACAAGTATACTTTGCAGATCTTACAAAAACAGTGTTTCCATACTGCTCAATCAAAAAAAAATATTTATCTCCTGTGAGATGAATGCATGCATCACAAAGCAGTTTCTCAGATAGCATCTGTCTACTTCTTCTCTGAAGATATTTCCTTTTCCACCATAGGCCTCAAAGCATTCCCAAATATCACTTTGCAGATTCTATAAATACAGTGTTTATGAACTGATCCATCAAAAGGAGGATTTAACTCTGTGAGATGGATGCACATATCAGAAAGCAGTTTCCCATAGCGCTTCATTCCAGTTTTTATCTGAAGGTATTTCCTTGTTCTCCACATGCATTTTTTTGCTACCTGTCATTGCTTCACAGATTATATATAAACAGTGTTTCCAAACTTCTCCTTCAAAAGAAAAGCTTAGCTCAGTGAGAAGAATGCATACATAATCCAGCAGTTTCTCAAAGAGCTTCTTTCCATTTTTTTCCGAAGATGTTTCCTTTTCCACCATATGTGTCATTGTGCTCCCAAACATCCTTTAGCAGATTCTACAGAAGCAGTGTTTCCAAACTGTTCCATCAAAAGAAGGACTTAAGTCTCTGAGATGAACACACACATCAGAAAGCGATTTCTCATAATGCTTCTTTCTATTTTTTATCTGAGGATAATTCCTGGTTCACATAGGCTTTTTTGCACTACCTAATATCACTTCACAGATTTTGCAAAAACAGTGATTCCAAAGTGCTCAAAGAAAGTTTTAAGTCTGTGAGATGAGAGTCTACAGCTCCCAGCATGAGCAACGCAGAAGAGGGTTGATTTCTGAATTTCCAAGTGAGGTACCAGGTTCATCTCACAGGGGAGGGTCAGACAGTAGTTTCAGGACAGTGGGTGCAGTGCACTGAAGGCAAGCTGAAGAAGGATGAGGCATCACCTCACCATAGAAGCACAAGGGGTCAGGAAATTCCTTTTCCTAGTCAAAGAAAGGGGTGACAGACGGCATTTGGAAAGTCAGGTCACTTCCACCCTAATACCGTTCTTTAACAATGGTCTTAGCAAATGGCACACCAGGAGATTATATGCTGCACCTAGCTCAGAGGGTCCTACACCCATGGAGTCTCACTAATTTTGAGCACCGCAGCTGAGATCAAATTGCAAGTTGGCAGTGAGGCTGGGGAAGGGGCTCCCGTGATTGCTGAGCCTTGAGTAGGTTAACAAAGCTGCTGGGAAGCTTTAACTTTGTGGAGACAACCACTGCTTAAGGAGGCCTGCCTGCCTCTGTAGAATCCACCTTTGGGGGCAGGGCATAACCAAACAATGCTCAGCAGAAACTTCTGCAGTCTTAAATGTCCCTGTCTGGCAGCACTGAAGAGAGGAGTGGTTCTCCCAGCATGCAGCTGGAGATCTGAGAATGGAAAGACAGCTTCCTCAATTGGGTCCCTGATGCCCGAGTAGCCTACCTGGGAGGCATGCCCCAGTAGGGGCAGACTGACACCTCACATGACTGGGTCCTCCTCAGAGACAAAACTTCCACAGGAATTATCAGGCAGCAATACTTGCTGTTCACCAATATTTGCTGTTCTGCACCCTCTGCTGCTGATACCCAGGCAAACAGGCTATGTAGTTTACCTCCAGCAATCTCCAACTGACCTGCAGCTGAGGGTACTGACTGGTAAAAAGAATACTAACAAACAGAAAGGACATCCACACCAAAACCCCATCTTTACGCCACCATCATCAAAGACCAAAGGTAGACCAAATCACAAAGATGAGGTAAAAACAGAGCAGAAAAACTGGAAACACTAAAAATCAGAGTGCTGATCTCGTGGCAGAAACTCTACAAGCCAGAAGAGAGTGGGGGCCAAGATTCAACACTCTAAACAAAACAATTTGCAACCCAGAATTTCATATCCAGGTAAACGAAACTTCATAAGTGAAGGAGAAATAAAATCCTTTACAGACAAGCAAATGCTAAGAGATTTTGTCACCACCATGCCTGTCCTAAAAGAGGTCCTGAAAGAAGGACTGAACATGGAAAGGAATAACCGGTATCAGCCACTGTAAAAACATACCAAATTGTAAAGACCATTGATGCTAGGAAGAAACTGCATCAACTAATGAGCAAAATAACCAGCTAACATCATAATGACGGGATCAAATACACACATAACAATATTAGCCTTCAATGTAAATGGACTAAATGCTTCAATTAAAAGACACAGACTGGCAAACAGGATAAAGAGTCCAGACCAATCAATGTGCTGTATTCAGGAAACCCATCTCACATGCAGAGACACACATGGGCTCAAAATAAAGGGATGGAGGAAGATCTACCAAGTAAATGGAAAACAAAAAAAGGCAGGGGTTGCAATACTAGTCTCTGATAAAACAGACTTTAAACCAAAAAAGATCAAAGGAGACAAAGAAGGTAAAGGGATCAATTCAATAAGAAGAGCTAACTATCCTAAATATATATGCACCCAATACAGGAGCACCCAGATTAATAAAGCAAGTCCTCAGTGACCTACAAAGAGACCTAGACTCCCACACAATAATAATGGGAGACGTTAACATCCCACTGTCAACATTAGACAGATCAATGAGACAGAAAGTTAACAAGGACAAGCAGGAATTGAACTCACCTCTGCACCAAGCGGACTTAATAGACATCTACCGAAATCTCCACCCCAAATCAACAGAACGTACATTCTTTTCAGTACCATACCACACATATTCCAACATTTACGAGGTAGTTGGAAGTAAAGCACTCCTCAGCAAATGTAAAAGAACAGAAAATATAACAAACTGTCTCTCAGACCACAGTACAATCAAACTAGAATTCAGGATTAAGAAACACTGAAAATGGCTCAACTACATGGAAACTGAACAACCTGCTCCTGAATGACTACTGAGTACATAAGAAAATGAAGGCAGAGAGAAAGATGTTCTTTGACATTAATGAGAACAAAGACACAACATACCAGAATCTGGGACACATTCAAAGCAGTGTGTAGAGGGAAATTTATAATACTAAATGCCCATAATAGAAAGAAGGAAAGATCTAAAATTGACACCCTATTATCACAATCAAAAGAAGCAGAGAAGCAAGAGCAAACACATTCAAAAGCTAGCAGAAGGCAAGAAATAACGAAGATCAGAGCAGAAGTGAAGGAAATAGAGAAAAAAAAAGTACCTCAAAAAATCAATTACTCCGGGAGCTGGTTTTTTTGAAAAGATCAACAAAATTGATAGACTGCTAGCAAGACTAATAAAGAAGAAAAGAGAGAAGAATCAAATAGATGCAATAAAAATGGTAAAGAAGATATCACAACTGATTCCACAGAAATACAAACTACCATCAGAGAACACTATAAACACCTCTATGTGAATAAATTAGAAAATCCAGAAGAAACTGATAAATTCTTCGACACATACGTCCTCCTAAGACTAAATCAGGAAGAAGTTGAATCTCTGAAGGGACCAATAACAGGTTCTGAAGTTGAGACTATAAATAATGCCTTACCAATCAAGAAAAGTCCAGGACCTGATGGACTCACAGCTGAATTCTACCAGAGGTACAAGGAGGAGCTGGTACCATTCCTTCTGAAACTATTCCAATCAATAGAAACAGAGGGAATCCTCCCTAACTCATTTTATGAGGCCAGCATCATCCCGATACCAAATCCTGACAGAGACACAACAAAAAAGAGAATTTTAGACCAATATCCTTGATGAACATTGATGCAAAAATTCTCAATAAAATACTGGCAAAACGAATCCAGCAGCACATCAAAAAGTTTATCCACCATGAACAAGTGGGCTTCATCCCTGGGAGGCAAGTCTGGTTCAACATACATAAATGAAGAAATGTAATCCAGCATATAAACAGAACCAATGACAAAAAGCACATGATTATCTCAATAGATGCAGAAAAGTCATTTCACAAAATTCAGCAGCCCTTGCTGCTAAAAACTCTAAGTAAATTAAGTATTGATAGGACATATCTCAAAATAATAAGAGCTATCTATGACAAACCCACAGCCAATATCATACTGAATGGGCAAGAACTGGAAGCATTCCCTTTGAAAACTGGCACAAGACAGGGATGCCCTCTCTTACCACTCCTATTCAACGTAGTGTTGGAAGTCCTGGCCAAGGCAATTAGGCAGGAGAAAGAACTAAATGGTATTCAATTAGGAATAGAGAATGTCAAATTGTGCCTGTTTGCAGATGACATGATTCTATATCTAGAAAACCCCATCGTCTTAGCCCAAAATCTCCTTAAGCTGATAGGCAACTTCAGCAAAATCTCAGGGTACAAAATCAATATGTAAAAGTCACAAGCATTCTTATACACCAATAACAAACAAACAGACCACCAAATCATGAGTGAACTCCCATTCACAATTGCTTAGAAGACAATAAAATATCTAGGAATCCAACTTACAAAGGATGTGAAGGACCTCTTCAAGGAGAACTACAATCCACTTCTCAATGAAATAAAAGAGGATACAAAAAATGGAAGAACACTCCATGCTCATGGGTAGGAAGAATCAATATCATGAAAATGGCCATACTGCCCAAGGTAATTTCTAGATTCAATGCCACCCCCATCAAGCTACCAATGACTTTCTTCACAGAATTGGAGAAAAATACTTTAAAGTTCATGTGGAACCAAAAAAGAGCCCACATTGCCAAGTCAATCCTAAGCCAAAAGAACAAAGCTGGAGACATCACGCTATCTGACTTCAAACGATACTACAAGGCTACAGTAAACAAAACAGCATGGTACTCGTACCAAAACAGAGATATAGACCAATGGAACAGAACAGAGCTCCCAGAAATAATGCTGCATGCCTACAACCTTCTGATCTTTGACAAATCTGACAAAAACAAGAAATGGGAGAAAGGATTCCCTATTTAATAAATGATGCTGGGAAAACTGACTAGCCATATGTAGAAAGCTGAAACTGGATCCCTTCCTTTCACCTTATACAAAAATTAATTCAAGATGGACTAAAGACTTAAATGTTAGACCTAAAACTGTAAAAACCCTAGAAGAACACGTAGGCATTACCATTCAGGACGTAGGCATTACCATTCAGGACATAGGCATGGGCAAGGACTTCATGTCTAAAACACCAAAAGCAACGGCAACAAAAGCCAAAATTTGCAAATGGGATCTCATTAAACTAAAGAGCTTCTGCACAGCAACAGAAACCACCATCAGAGTGAACAGGCAACCTGTAGAATGGAAGAAAAGTTTTGCAATCTACTCATCTGATGATGGGCTAATATCCAAAATCTACAATGAACACAAAGAAATTCACAAGAAAAAAACAAACCACCCTATCAAAAAGTGGGCGAAGGATATGAACAGACACTTCTGAAAAGAAGACATTTTTGCAGCCAGCAAACACATGAAAAAATGCTCATCATCACTGGGCATCAGAGAAATGCAAGTCAAAACCACAATGAGATACCATCTCAAACCAGTTAGAATGGTGATCATTAAAAAGTCAGGAAACAATAGGTGCTAGAATGGCTGTGGAGAAATAGGAAAACTTTCACACTGTTGGTGGGATGGTAAACTAGTTCAACGATTGTGGAAGTCAGTGTCGTGATTCCTCAGGGATCCTGAACTAGAAATACCATTTGACCCAGTCATCCCATTACTGGGGATATACACAAAGTAGCATAAAACATGTTGCCATAAAGACACATGCACACGTATGTGTATTGTGGCACTATTAACATTAGCAGAGACTTGGAACGAACCCAAATGTCCAACAAAGATAGACTGGATTAAGAAAATGTGGCACATATACACCATGGAATACTATGCAGCCATAAAAAATGATGAATTCATGTCCTTTATAGGGACACGGATGAAGCTGGAAACCATCATCCTCAGCAAAATATCGCAAGGGCAAAAAACCAAACACTGCATGTTCTCACTCATAGGTGGGAATTGAGCAATGAGAACACACGGAAAGTGGAAGGAGAACATCATGCACCAGGGCTTGTTGTGGGGTTGGGGAAGGGGGGAGGGATAGCATTAGGAGATATACCTAATGTTCAATGACTTGTTAATGGGTGCAGCACACCAACGTGGCACATGTATACATATGTAACAAACCTGCACGTTGTGCATATGTACCCTAAAACTTAAAGTGTAATTTAAAAAACTAATAAAAGAAAAGCTCTGTGAGGTGAATACACACATCACAAAGCAGTTTCTCAAAAAGCTTCCTTCTGGTTTTCATCCAAAGTTATTTCCTTTATCACCATGGGCTTCAATGCACTCCCAAATATCCCGTCATTGATTCTACAAAAAGCTGTTTCTCAATAAGCTTCTTTCTAGTTTTTATCTGAAGATATTTCCTTTTTCACCATACACCTCAGTGTGCTCGAAAATATACCTTTTTAGATTCTACAAAAACCGTGTTTCCAAACTGCTCAATCAAAGAAAGGTTTTACTCTCTGAGAAGAATTCACACATCACAAAGCTGTTTCTCAGATAGCTTCTGTCTTGTTCTTCTCTGAAGATATTTGCTTTCTCACCCTAGGCCTCAATGCACTCCAAATTGTCCCTTCCAGTTGCTATAAAAGCGTTTTTCTGATCCGTTCCATTTAAAGAAGGATTTAACTCTGTGAGATGAATGCACACATCAGAAAGCAGTTTCTCGTAACACATCTTTCCAGTTTTTATCAGAAGATACTTCCTTCTTCTACATAAGCCTTTTTGTGCTACTTAACATCGCTTCACAGATTTTACAAAATGTGTTTCCAAACTACTCTGTCAAAAGAAAAGTTTAACTCTGTGAGATGAATGCATACATCAAAAAGCAGTTTCTCAATGTGCTTCTTTGTAATTTTTATCCAAAGATATTTGTTTTTTCACCATAGGCTTCAGTGTGCTCCCATGTATCCCTTTGCAGATTATAGAAAAACAGTGTTTCCAAACTGCTCAATCAAAACAAAATTTTACCTCTGTGAGAGGAATGCACACATCACAAATCAGTATTTCAGAAAGCTTCTTTCTAGTTTTTATCCGAAGATTTTTCCTTTTTCACTATAGACTTCAAGGCAATCCCAAATATCCCTTTGCAGATTCTACAAAAACAGTATTTTGAAACTTCTCAATCAAAAAAAAGTTGAAATCTGTTAGATGAATGCACACATCACAAAGCGGTTTCTCAGAAAGCTTCTGTCTAGTTCTTCAAAGAAGATCCTTCCTTTCCCCCCAGGCACCTCAATGAGCTCTCAAATATCTCTTGGCAGCATCTACAAAACAGTGTCTCCAAACTCGTCCATCAAAAGAATGACTTAACTCTTTGTGATGAACGCAAACATCAGAAAGCAGTTTTCTCATAATGATTCTTTACAGTTTTTATATGAAGATATTTCCTTTCTCATGATAGGTGTTTTTGTGCTACCTTGGCACAAAATCTGTAACCCTCGGCAGATTACAGAAAAACAGTGTTTCCAAACTGCCAGGTCAAAGAAAGGTTTAACTCTTTGAGATGAATGCACACATCACAAAGCAGTTTCTCTGAAATATTCTTTGTAGATTTGATCTGAATATATTCCCTTTTTCACCATAGGCCTAACAGCACTTTCAAATATCCCATTTCAGATTATACAAAAACCGTTTTTCCAAACTGTTCAATCAAAAGAAAGTTTTAAATCTGTGAGAAGAATACACACATAACACAGTGTTTTCCCAGAAAGCTTCTTTGTAGTTTTTATCCGAAGTTATTTCCTTTTTCACTGTAGGGTCAGTTTGCTTCCCAATATCCCTTCACAGATTCTACCCAAACAGTGTTTCCAAACTGCTCAAACTAAGAAAGTTTTAAGTCTGTCAGATGAATGTGCATGTCAGAAAGCAGTTCTTAGAAAGCTTATTTCGAGTTTTTATCTGGAGATATTTACTTTTTCACTCTAGGCATCAATGCACTCCGAAATAAATCTTAGCAGATTCTCCCAAAAGGGTGTTTCCAAATGGTTCCATCAAAGGAAAGACTTAACACTGTGAAATGAATGCACACATCACAAATCAGTGTCTCAGAAAGCTTCTTTCTAGTTTATAGCTGAAGATATTTCCTTTTTTACCATAGGTCTCTTTGCACTACCTAATATCACTTCGCAGTCTATAAAAAAACAATGTTTCCAAACTGCTCTATCAAAAGAAAATAGTATTTCTAAAACAGTATTTTCTTTTTTTTTTTTTTTTTATTACTATTATCATTATTATACTTTAGGCTCTATGGTACATGTGCGCAACGTGCAGGTAAGTTACATATGTATACATGTGCCATGCTGGTGCTCTGCACCCACCAACTCGTCATCTAGCATTAGGTATATCTCCCAATGCTATCCCACCCCCCTCCCCCCACCCCACAACAGTCCCTGAAGTCTGATGTTCCCCTTCCTGTGTCCATGTGTTTTCATTGTTCAGTTCCCACCTATGAGTGAGAATATGCGGTGTTTGGTTTTTTGTTCTTGCGATAGTTTACTGAGAATGATGATTTCCAATTTCATCCATGTCCCTACAAAGGACATGAACTCATCATTTTTTATGGCTGCATAGTATTCCATGGTGTATATGTGCCACATTTTCTTAATCCAGTCTATCATTGTTGGACATTTGGGTTGGTTCCAAGTCTTTGCTATTGTGAATAATGCGGCAATAAACATACGTGTGCATGTGTCTTTATAGCAGCATGATTTATCGTCCTTTGGGTATATACCCAGTAATGGGATGGCTGGGTCAAATGGAATTTCTAGTTCTAGATCCCTGAGGAATCGCCACACTGACTTCCACAAGGGTTGAACTAGTTTACAGTCCCACCAACAGTGTAAAAGTGTTCCTATTTCTCCACATCCTCTCCAGCACCTGTTGTTTCCTGACTTCTTAATGATTGCCATTCTAACTGGTGTGAGATGGTATCTCATTGCGGTTTTGATTTGCATTTCTCTGATGGCCAGTGATGTTGAGCATTTTTTCATGTGTTTTCTGGCTGCATAAATGTCTTCTTTTGAGAAGTGTCTGTTCATATCCTTTGCCCACTTTTTGATGGGGTTGTTTGTTTTTTTCTTGTAAATTTGTTGGAGTTCATTGTAGATTCTGGATATTAGCCCTTTGTCAGACGAGTAGGTTGCGAAAATTTTCTCCCATTTTGTAGGTTGCCTGTTCACTCTGATGGTAGTTTCCTTTGCTGTGCAGAAGCTCTTGAGTTTAATTAGATCCCATTTGTCAATTTTGGCTTTTGTTGCCATTGCTTTTGGTGTTTTTGACATGAAGTCCTTGCCCATGCCTATGTCCTGAATGGTAATGCCTAGGTTTTCTTCTAGGGTTTTTATGGTTTTAGGTCTAACATTTAAGTCTTTAATCCATCTTGAATTGATTTTTGTATAAGGTGTAAGGAAGGGATCCAGTTTCAGCTTTCTACATATGGCTAGCCAGTTTTCCCAGCACCATTTATTAAATAGGGAATCCTTTCCCCATTTCTTGTTTTTGTCAGGTTTGTCAAAGATCAGATACTTGTAGATATGTGGCATTATTTCTGACGGCTCTGTTCTGTTCCATTGATCTGTATCTCTGTTTTGGTACCAGTACCATGCTGTTTTGGTTACTGTAGCCTTGTAGTATAGTTTGAAGTCAGGTAGTGTGATGCCTCCAGCTTTGTTCTTTTGGCTTAGGATTGACTTGGCGATGCGGGCTCTTTTTTGGTTCCATATGAACTTTAAAGTAGTTTTTTCCAATTCTGTGAAGAAAGTCATTGGTAACTTGATGGGGATGGCATTGAATCTGTAAATTACCTTGGGAAGGATGGCCATTTTCATGATATTGATTCTTCCTACCCATGAGCATGGAATGTTCAAACTGATCTATGAAAAGAAAGGTTTACCTCTGTGAGATAAATGCACACATCACAAAGCTGTTTCTCAAAATCTTCTTTCTAGTTTTTATCCAAAGATATTTCCTTCATCACCATAGGCTTCAATGCACTCCCAAAATATCCCATTGCAGATTCTACAATTACAATATTTCAAAAACTACTCAATCAAAAAACTGGTTTAACTCTGTGAGTTGAATGCATACATTACAAAGCATTTCTCAAAAAATTTCTTTCCAGTTTTTATCCCAAGATATTTCCTTTTTCACCATAGGCCTCAGGACGTTCCCAAATATACCTTTGCAAATTCTACAAAAACGAGTTTACAAACTGCTCAATCAAAAGAAAGGCTTAACTCTGTGAAATGAAAGCACACATCATAAAGCAATTTCTCAGATAGGTTCTGTCTTGTTCTATTCTGCAGATACTTCCTTTTCCACCGTAGACCTCAATGTGGCCAAAATATCCCTTCTCAGATTCTATAAAAACTGTATTTTTGAACTGTTCCATCAGAAGAAGGTTTTAATTCTGTGAGATGAACACACACATCAGAAAGCCGTTTCTCATAACGCTTCTTTTCATTTTTTATCTGAAGATATTTCCTTCTTCAACATAGGCCTTTTTGCGCTACTTAACATCAATTCACAGATTCTACAAAACCAATGTTTCCAGACTGCTCAGTCAAAAGAAAGTTTTAACTCTGAGATGAATGCAAACATCAAAAAGCAGTTTCTCAAAAAGCTTTTTTCTGGTTTTTATCTGAAGGTATTTCATTTATCTCCATGGGCTTCATTATGCTCCCAAATATCCCATTTCAGATTCTACAAAAACAGTGTTTCTAAATTGCTCAATATAAAAACAGGTTAAACTCTGTGAGTTGAATGCACACATCACAAAGCATTTTCTCAAAAAGCTTCTTTTTACTTTTTATCTGAATGTATTTCCTGTTTCACCATAGGCCTCATGTGCTTTGAAATATCCCTTGCATATTCTACAAGTTTTTCCAAACTGACAATCAAAAGAAAGGTTTAACTCTGTCAGATCAATGTACACATCACAAAGCAGTTTCTCAAAAAGCTTCTTTTTAGTTTTTAACTGAAGACATTTATTTTTTCACCATAGGCTTGAAAGTGCTCCCTAATATGCCTTCGCAGATTCTACATAAACAGTGTTTCCAAAGTGCTGAATCAAAGGAAAGGTTTATCTCTCTGAGATGAATGCACACATAAATAGGAGTTTCTGAGAAAGCTTCTTTCTAGTTCTTCTCTGAATATGTTTCCTTTTCCACCTTAGGCCACAATGTGCTCCCAAATATCCCTTTACAGATTCAGTAAATACAGTGATTCCAAACTCTTCCATCAAAAGAAGCACTTAACTCTGTGAGATGAACACACACATCAGAAAGCAGTTTCTCATAACGCTTCTTTTCTGTCTTTATATGAAGATATTTCCTTTTTCACCATAGGTTTTTATGTGCTACCTAATATTTATTCACAGATTTTGCAGAAAACAGTTTTAAAGCTGTGATTTGAATGCTTTCCTTTTTCACTATAGGCCTCAGTGCACTCCCAAATATAACTTTGCAAATTCGTCAAAAACAGTGTTTCCAAACTGATCAACCAAAAGATAGGTTGAACTCTGGGAGATGAATGCACACATCACAAAGCAGTTTCTCAAAAAGCTTATTTCTACTTTTTATCCAAAGGTATTTCTTTTTTCAATATAGGCTTCAATGTGCACCCAAATATCTGTTCAAGGTTTTACAAAAACAGTGTTTCCAAGCTGCTCAATCAAAAGAAATATTCAGCTCTGTGAGATGAATGCACACATCAGAAAGCAGTTTCTCATAACGATTTATCCAGTTTTTATCTGAACATATTTCCTTGTTCTCCATTGGCCTTTTTGTGTTCACAAATATCCCTTCACAGATTCTACAAAAACAGTGTTTCCAAACTGCTCAATCAAAAAGAAGGTTTATCTCTGTGAGTTGAATGCACACATCACAAAGCAGTTTCTCAAAAGCTTCTGTCTATTTCTCTGAAGATATTTCCTTTTCCACCATTGGCCTCCACGTGCTCCCAAAGGTCCCTTCCCAGATTCTACGAAAACAGTGTTTCAAACTGTTCTATCTAAAGAAGGACTTAACTCTGTGTGATGATCATACTCATCCAAAAGCAGTTTCTCATAATGCTTCTTTCTAGTTTTTATCTGAAGTTGTTTCCTTGTTCACACTAGGCCTTTCTGTGCTACCAAACATTGCTTCAAAAATTATACAAAAACAGTGTTTCCAAATAGTTCCATCAAAAGAAGGACTTAACTTTGTGAGATGAATGCATACATCAGAAAGAAGTTTCTCAGATACATTTTGTCTAGTTCTTCTATGAAGATATTTCCTTTACCACCATAGGCCTAAATGCACTCTGAAATATCCCTTCGCAGATTCTATAAAAACAGTGATTTCAAACTGTTCTATAAAAAGTGGAATTGACCTCTGTGGGATGAATGCACACATCAGAAAACAGTTTCTCGTAACGTTTCTTTGCAGTTTTTACCTCAAGACATTTCCTTGTTCACCATTGGCCTTTTTGTACTACCTAACATCACTTCACAGATTATACAAAAACAGTGTTCCCAAACTGCTCAGTCAAAATAAAAGTTTAACTCTGTGAGATGAATGCATACATCACAAAGCAGTTTCTCAAAGCACTTCCTTCTTGATTTTATCTAAAGATATTTCATTTTTCACCATAGCCATACACACATAACACAGCAGTTTCTCAGAAAGCTTCTTTGTAGTTTTTATCTGAAGTTATTTCTTTTTTCACTATAGGGTCAATGCACTCCCAAATATCCCATTGCAGATTCTACAAAAACAGTGTTTCCAAACTGCTCAATCAAAAGAAACTTTTAACTCTTAGAGAGAAATGCACACATCACAAAGCAGTTTCTCAGAAAGCTTCTGTGTAGTTCTGCTCTGAAGATATTTCCTTTCCCACCATAAGCCTCAACACACTCCCAAATATCCCTTTGCAGATTCTAAGAAAACAGTGTTTCCAAATTGTTGCATCAAAAGAAGCATTTAACTCTGTGAGATGAATGCAGACAACAGAAAGCATTACTCATAATGTTTCATTCCTGTTTTCATCTGAGGATATTTCCTTGTTCACCATAGGTCTTTTTGCACTACAAAACATCACTTCATGGATTATACAAAAAAAGTTTTGCAACTGTTCAGTCAAAAGGAAGGTTTAATAGTGTGAGATGAATGCACACATCACAAAGCATTTCTCAAAAAGCTTTCTAGTTTTTATCCAAAGATATTTCTTTTACCAAAATAGGCTTCAATGTGCTACACAATATCCCACTGCAGATTCTTCAAAAACAGTGTTTCAAAATTGCACAATCAAAAAACAGGTTTAACTCTGTGAGTAGAAGGAACACATCACAAAGCAGTTTCTCAAAAAGGTTCTTTCTAGTTTTTATTGAAGATATTTCCTCTTTCACCATAGGCCTCATTGCATTCCAAAAACAAAAACAAAAACAAAAAAAAAACAAAAACAAAAAAAACACAAATATACCTTTGCAGATTCTACAAAAACGTTTCCAAACTAGTCAATCAAAAGAAAGTTTTAACTGTGTGAGATGAATGCATACATCATGGAACAGTTTCTCAGATACCTTCTGTCTTGTTCTTGTATGAAGATAATTTCTTTTCCACAATAGGCCTCAATGCACTCCCAAATATTCCTTTGCAGTTTCCATAAAAACAGTTTTTCCGAACTGGTCCATCAGGAAAAGGATTTAAACCTGTGAGATCAATGCAGACATCACAAAGCAGTTTCTCAAAAAGCTTCTTTGTAGTTTTATCAGGTGATATTTCTTTGTTCACCATAGACTAAAATGTGCACCCAAATATCCCTGTGTATATTGTACAAAAACAGTGTTTCAAAACTGGTCAATCAACAGAAATGTATACATCTGTGAGATGAATGCAAAGATCACAAAGCAGTTTCTCAGTAAACTTCTGTCTAGTTCTTCCCTGAATACATTTCCTTTTCCACCAAAGGCCTGAATGTGCTTCCAAATATCACTTCACAGATTCTACAAAAGCAGTGTTTCTAAACTGTTCCGTTAAAAGAAGGACTTAACTCTGTGAGATGAAAGCACACAAAACAACACAGTTTCTCGTAACGCTTCTTTCCTGTTTTTATCTAAAGATATTCACTTTTTCAACACAGGCTTTCTTTCACTACCTAATTATTACTTCACAGATTTTGCAAACAGTGTTTCCGAACTGCACAGCCAAAAGAAGGATTTAACTGTGTGAGATGAATGCATACATCAAAAAACAGTTTCTCAGAAAGATTCTTTCTGGTTTTTATCTGAAGTTATTTCCTTTTTCACCATAGGCCTCATTCACTCCCAAATATCCCTTCACTGATTCTACAAAAACAGTGTTTCCAAACTGTTCCATCAAAAGAAGAACTTAACACTGTGATATGAATGCACACATGATGAAGCAGTTTCTCATAACGTTTCTTTCCAGTTTTTATCTCAAGATATTTCCTTATTCACCATAGACTTTTTTGCACTACCTAATATTGCTTCACAGATGTTGCAAAAACACTGTTTCTGTACTGCTTAGTCAAAAGAAAGGTTTATTTCTGTGAGATGAATGCAAACATCACAAAGCCATTCCTCAAAGAGCTTTTTTCCAGTTTTTATCAGAAAATATTTCCTTTATCACCATAGGGTTCAATGCGATCCCTAATATACCATCACAGACTCTACAGAAACACTGATTCCATGCTGCTCAATCGAAAAACAGGTTTAACACTGTGAGATGAAAGCATACATCTTAAAGCAGTTTCTCACTACTCTTCTTTCCAGTATTTATCTGAAGATAATTCTGTGTTCAACATAGGCCTTTTCGCACTACCTAACATTGCTTCACAGATTACACAAAAACAGTGTTTCTAAGCTCCTCAGTCTAAAGAAAAGTTTTGCTTTGTGAGATGAATGCATACTTCACAAAGCAGTTTCTCAGAAATTTTCTTTCATTTATTTATCTGAAGATAATTCCTTTTTCACCATAGGCATCAGTGCATTCCCAAATATTGCTTTGCATATTCTGCAAAAACAGTGTTTCTGAACTGATCAATCAAAAGAAACGTTTAACTCTGTGACAAGAATGCACACATCACAAAGCAGTTTCTCAGAAAGCTTCTTTCTAGTTTTTATTTGAAGTTATTTCCTTTTTCAACTTAGGCCTCGTGCGCTCCCATATATCCCTTCTCAGATTCTCCAAAAACACAAAGCAGTTTTTCAAAAAGCTTTTTTCTATGTTTTATCAGAAGTTATTTCCTTTTTCACCATAGGCTTCAATGTGCTGCCAAATATCCCTTTGCAGATTCTGCAAAAACCACGTTTCCAAACTGCTCAATTGAAAGAAAGTGTTAACACTGTGAGATAAATACACACATAACAAAGCAGTTTCTCAGAAAGCTTATGTCTAGTTCTTCTCTGAAGATATTTCCTTTTCCACCATAAGCCTCAATGTAATCTGAAATGTCCCTTCAGAGATTCTAAAAAAACAGTGTTTCCAAAATGTTCCATCAAAGGAAAGAGTGTGAACACATCACAAAGCAGTTTCTCATGCTTCTTTCCAGTTTTTGTCTGAAGATATTTCCTTGTTAACCATAGGCTTTTTTGCACTACCTAATATTGCTCAGCATATTTTGCAAAAACAGCATTTCCAAACTGCTCAGTCAAAAGAAAGGTTGAACTCTGTGAGATGAATGCACACATCACAAAGTAGTTTCTCGAAAAGCTTCTTTCTAGTTTTTATCCGAAGATATTTCCTTTACCACCATAGGCTTCAATGCACTCCCAAATATCCCATTGCAGATTCTACAAAAATAGTTTTGAAACTGCTCAATCAAAAAACAGGCTTAACTCTGTGAGTTGAATGCACATATCACAAAGCAGTTTCTCAAAAAGCTTCTTTCCGTTTTTTTATGCAAAGATAATTCGTTTTTCATCATAGGCCTCAGTGTGCTACCAAATATACCTTTGTAGATTCTACAAAAGCAGTGTTTCCAAACTGTTCAATCAAAAGTAAGGTTTAAGTCAGTGAGATGAATACACACTTAAGAAAGTAGTTTCTCAGATAGCTTATGTTTATTTCTTCTCTGAAGACATTTCTTTTTTCACAATATGCCTCAATATGTTCCCAAATACCCCTTCACAGATTCTACAAAAACAGGGTTCCAAATTGTTCCAACAAAAGAAAGACTTAACTCTTTGAGATGAATGCACACATTACAAAGCAGTTTCTCATAACACTTCTTTCCAGTTTTTATCTGAAAGTATTTCCTTTTTCACTATAGGCTTTTTTTTTTTTTTGCTACCAAATATCACTTTGTAGATTTTGCAAAAACAGTGTTTCAAAATGCTCCATCAAAAGAAAGACTTTACATTGTGAGATGAATACACACATCACAAGGCATTTTCTCTAAAGGTTTCTTTCTAGTTTTTATGCGAAGATATTTCCTTTATCACCATAAGCTTCAATGTGCTCCCAAATTTCCCATTGCAGATTGTACAAAAACAGTTTTTCCAAACTGCTCAATACAAAAAAAAAAGGTTTAACCCTGTGAGTTGAAGGCCTACATCATAAAGCATTTCTCAAAGTGCTTCTTTCTAGTTTTTATCAGAAGGTATTTCCTTTTTCACCATAGGCATCAGTGAGCTCCAAGATATCCCTTTGTAGATCCTACAAAAACAGTGTTTCCAAACTGCTCAATCAAAACTAAGGTTTAACTTTGTGACAGGAATGCACACATCACAAAGCAGTTTCTCAAAAATCTTCTTTTAAGTTTTTATCCAAGATATATCCTTTATCGCCACAGGCTTCAATGCACTCCAAAATATCCCGGCACAGATTTTAAAAAAACACTGTTTCCAAACTGCTCAATCAAAAGGAAGTTTTAACTCTGTGAGATGAATGCACAATTCTCAAAGCAGTTGCTCAGATAGCTTCTTTCTAGTTCCTCTCTGAAGATATTTCCTTTTCCACTATAGGCCTCAATGCACTCCAAAATATCCTTTTGCAGATTCTATAAAAACGTGTTTCCAAACTGTTCCATCAAAAGAAGGTTTTAACTCCGTGGGAAGAATGCACGTATCAGAAATATGTTTCACTTGACATTTCTTTCCAGTGTTTATCTGAAGATATTTCCTTGTTTGCCACAGGCCTTTTTGTGCTACCAAACATCCCTTCTCAGATTATACAAAAACAGTGTTTTGATGATGCTCAGTCAAAAGAATAGTTTAAATCTGTGAGATGAATGCATACCTCACAAAGCAGTCTCTTCTCAGAAGTTATTTCCTTCTGCACCATAGGGCACAATGTGCTCCTGAATATCCCATCGCAGATTCTATAAAAACATTGCTTCCAAACTACTCCATCAAAAGAAGGACTTAATACTGAGAGCTGAACACACACATCAGAAAGCAGTTTCTCATAACATTTCCTTCCAGTTTTTATCTGAAGATTTGTCATTGTTCAACATGGGCCTTTTTGTGCAACCTAACATCACTTCAAAGATTATACAAAAACAGTGTTTCTAAACTGCTCAGTGAAAAGAAAAGTGTAACTCTTTGAGATGAATGCATATATCACAAAGCAGGTTGTCCAAGAGCTTCCTTCTAGTTTTTATCGGAAGTTATTTCCTTTTTCACCATAGGCATCAGCACACTCCAAAATATCCCTTTTCAGATTCTACAAAAACAGTGTTTCCAAATTGCTCAATGAAAAGAAACGTTTACATTAGTGAGAAGAATGCACACATACCAAACCTGTTTCTCAGAAAGCTTCTTTCTAGTTTTTATCTGAAGAAATTTCCTTTTTCACCATAGGCCTCTGTGTGCTGCCAAATATACCATTACAGATTCTACAAAAACACTGTTTCCAAACTTCTCAGTCAAAACAATGTTTTAACTCTCTGAGATGAATGTACACATCACAAAGCAGTTTCTCAAATAGCTTCTGTCTTGTTGTCCTCTGAAGTTATTTCCTTTTCCACCATAGGCCTCAATGCACTCCCAAATATGCCTTTGCAGATTCTAAATAAACAGTGTTTCCACACTGTTCCATAAAAGGAAGGTTGTAACTCTGTGAGATGAACACACACTTCATAAAGCAGTTTCCCATAATGTTTCCTTCCAGTTTTTATCTGAAGATATTCCCATGTTCACCAAAGGCATTTTTGCACTACATAACTTCACATCTCAGATTATAGAAAAACAGTGTTTCCAAATGGCTCAGTCAATGGAAAATTTTAACACTGTGAGATAAATGCATACATCACAAAGCAGTTTCTCAAAAAGCTTCTTTGTATTTTTTATCAGAGATATTTCCTTTTAAAGCATAGCATCAGTGTGCTCCAAAATATCACTTTGGAGATTCTACAAAAACAGTTTTTCCAGACTTTTTAATTGAAAGAAGGACTTAATTCTGTGAGATGAAGGCACATATCAGAAAGCAGTTTCTCAGAACGCTTCTTTCCATTTTTTATCTGAAGATATTTCCTTGTTCACCATAGACAATTTTGTGCTACCTAATAGCTGTTCACAGATTATACAAAAACAGTGTTTCCAAACAACTCTGTCAAAAGAAAAGTTTAATTTTGGAGATGAATGCATACCTCACAAAGCAGTTTCTCAAAAGCTTCTTTCCAGTTTTCATCCAAAGTTATTTCCTTTTTCACCATAGGCATTAGTGTGTTCTCAAATATCCCTTTGCAGATTCTACCAAAGCTGGTTTTCCAAACTGCTCATTCAAAAGAAACTTGTAACTCTGTGGGAGGAATGCACACATCACAAAGCTGTTTCTCAGAAAGCTTCTTCCTAGTTTTTATCTGAAGTTATTTCCTTTTTCACAATAGGACTCATGTGCTCCCGAATATCCCTTAGCAGATTCTAAAAAACAGTGTTTCCAAATTGATCAATCAAAAGAAAACTTTAACTCTGTGAGACGAATACACACATCACTGAGCAGTTTCTCAAAAAGCTTTTTTTTAGTTTTTATCCAAAGATATTTCCTTTTACAATGTAGGACTCCATGCCCTCAAAATTTCTCATTGCAGATTCTACAAAAACAGTGATTCCACACTGCTCAATCAAAAGAAAGCTTTATCTCAGTGAGAAGAATTCAGACATCATGAAGCAGTTTCCCAGGAAGCTTCTGTCTAGTAATTGCCTAAAGATATTTCCCATTTCACCATAGGCATGAAAGCGCTCCCAAATTTGGCTTCTCAGATTCTACAAATACAGTGTTTTCAAAGTGTTCCTTCAAAGGAAAGTTTTAACTCTGTGAGTTGAATGGACATATCTCAAAGCAATTTCTCAGAAAGCTTCTATTTTTTATCTGAAGATATTTCTCTTTTCACCACAGGCCTTAAAGTGCTCCAAAATATCTCTTCACAGATTCTACAACAACGGTGATTCCAAGCTGCTCCATCTAAAGGAAGGTTTAACTCTGTGAGATGAACACACACATCAGAAAGCAGTTTCTCATAACACTTCTTTCCAGTTTTTATCTGAAAATAATTCCTTGTACACCAAAGGCCATTTTTGCTACCTAACATCACTTCACAGATTATACAAAAACTGTTTTTCCAAACTACTCAGGTAAAAGAAAAGTTAAACTCTGTGAGATGAATGTATACATCACAAAGCAGTTTCTGAAAAAGCTTCTTTCTAATTTTTAGCTGAAGATATTTCCTTTTTCACCATAGGCTTCAATGTGCTCCTAAATATCCCTTTGAAGATTCTACAAAAACTGTGTTTCCAAACTGATCAACCTAATGAATTCTCAGAAAGCTTCTTTCACCATAAGCCATGTGTCCTCCCAAATAACCCTTCTCAGATTCTATAAAAAGAGGGTTTCCAAACTGATCAATCAAAAGAAAGGTTTAACTCTGTGAGATGAATGCACATATCAAAAAGCAGTTTCTCCACAATCTTCTTTCCAGTTTTTGTCTAAAGATATTTCCTTGTTCACCATAGGCCTTTTTGCACTACATAACATTGCTTCACAGATTATACAAAAACATGTTACCAATCTGCTCATTCAAAAGAAAAGTTTAACTCTGTGAGATGAATGCATACATCACAAAGCAGTTTGTCAAAATCCTTCTTTATTGTTTTTATCTGAAGTTATTTCCTTTTTCACCATAGGCCTTGTGCTCTACCAAATATCCCTTCATGGATTCTACAAAAACAATGTTTCCAAACTTATCAATAAAAAGAGGTGTTTAACTCTGTAAGATGAATCCACACATCACAGAGCAGTTTCTCAGAAAGCTTCTGTGAAGTTTTTCTCTGAAGATATTTGTCTTTTCACTACAGGCCTTAAGTTTCTTCCAAATATCCCATCGCAGATTATACAAAAAAAAGATTCCAAGGTGCTCCATCAAAGGAAAGGTTTAACTCCGTGAGATGAAAGCACACATTGCAGAGCAGTTTCTCAGAAAGCTTCTTCCTAGTTTTTCTGTGAAGATATTTATTTTTTCATGATAGGCCTCAATGCATTCTGAAATATCCCTTAGCAGATTCTACAAATACAGTGTTTCCAAATGGTTCCATCAAAACAAAGGTTTAAGTCTGTCAGATGAATACTCACATCACAAAGCAGCTTCTCAGAAAGCTTCTTTCTAGTTTTTTTCTAAAGATATTTCAATTTTCACTGCAGGCCCCAATGTGCTCTGAAATATTCCTTCAAAAATTATATAAAAAAAGGGTTAAAAAACTGCTCCATTGAAACAAAGTTTTAACTCTGTGAGTTAAATGCCCACATCACAAAGCAGTTTCTCAGAAACCTTCTCTCTAATTTTTGTCTGAAGATATTTGCAATTTCACCATAGGCCTCAATGCACTCTGAAATATCCTTTTGCAGTTTATACAAAAACAAGGTTAACAATCTGCTCCATCAAAAGAAAAGTTTAACTTTCTGAGATGAATGCACACATCTGATTTCAGTTTTTCAGAAAGCTTCTTTTTAGTTTTTCTCTGAAGATATTTCTTTTCACCATAGGCCTCAATGTGCTGCAAAATATCCCTTCACAGATTCCACAAATACAGGGTTTAAAAACTGCTCTGTAAAAAGAAAGTTTTAATTCTGTGAGATGAATGCACACATCACAAAGTAGTTTCTCAGAAAGTTTCTTTCTAGTTTTCTCTGAAGATATTTCCTTTTCACCACAGAACTCAATGTGCTCATAAATATCCCTTCATCAACTATTCAATAACAGTGTTTACAAACCACTCCCTCAAAAGAAAGGTTTAACTCTGTGAGATGAAACACAGTTCAAAAAGCAGTTTCTCAGAAAGCTTCTTTCTTGATTTATCTGAAGATATTTCTTTTCACCATAGGCCTCAACGCACTCCCAAATAACCCTTCGCAGATTTAACAAAAACAGTGTTTCCAAACTGCTCCACCAGAAGTAAGGTTTAACTCTATGTGATAAAAGTACACACGACAAAGCGGTTTCTCAGAATGCTTCTGTCTGGTTTTTATCTAAAGATATTTCCCTATTCACCTTATGGTTGAAAGTGCTCCCAAATATAGTTTTACAGATTCTGCAAATACAGTGTTTTCAAACTGCTCCATCAAAAGAAAGTTTTAACTCTGTGAGATGAAAGCACACATAACAAAGCAGTTTCTCAGAAAGCTTCTGACTAGTGTTTATCTGAAGATATTTCCCTTTACACCATAGGCCTGAAAGTGCTCTCAAATATGGTTTCACAGATTCTACAAATACAGTGTTTTCAAACTGCTCTTTCAAAGGAAAGGTGGAACTCAGGGATGAATAGACACATCACAAAGCAGTTTCTGAGAAAACGTCCTTCTAGTTTTTCTCTGAAGATATTTAACTGTTTCACCATAGGCCTCAATGTACTGTTCCAATATCCCTATGCAGATTCTACAAAAACAGTGTTTCCAAACTCCTCCACCAAAATAAAGGATTGATTCTGTGAAATGAAAGGACACATCAGAAAGCAGTTTCTCAGAAAGGTACCTTCTAGTTTTTCTTTACAGATATTTCTGTTTTTACAAGAGACCTCAAGGTGCTCTCAAATATCCCTTCACAGATTCTACAGAAACAGTTATTCTAAAGTGCCCTGTTAAAAAGGAAGGTTTATCTCTGTGAGACGAATGCACACAACACAATGTAGTTTTTCAGAAAGCTTCTTAGTTTTTCTCTGAAGGTATTTTTTCACCATAGACTTCCCTTTGAAGAATCTACAAATAGAGTGTTTACAAACTCTTCCATCAAAAGAACGTTTTAATGCTGTGAGATGAATGCACACATCACAAAGCAGTTTCTCAGAATCCTCTCTCTAGTTTTTTTCTAAAGATATTTCCATTTTCACCATAGACCTCAATGAACTCCAAAATGTCCCATTGCAGTTTATGCAAAAGCAAGCTTAACACACTGCTCCATCAAAAGAAAGATTTAACTCTGTGAGATGAATGCACACAGCAAAAAGTAGTTTTTCAGAAAGCTTCTTTTTAGTTTTTCTCTGAAGATATTTCCTTTTCACTGTAGGCCTCAAAGGGCTCCCAGTTATTCCTTCACAAATTCTACAAATACACAGTTTTCAAACACCCCATCAAAATAAAGGTTTAACACTGTTAGCTGAATGCACACATGACAAAGCAGTTTCTCAGAAACATTCTTTCTAGTTTTTGTCTAAAGATAATTCCATTTTCACCGTAGGCCTCAATGCACTCCAAAATATAACTTTCTAGTTTATAAAAAAACAAGGTTAACAAACTGATCCATCAAAATAAAGGTTTAACTCTGTGAGATGAATGCACACATCAAAAATAGTTTCTTAGAAAGTTTTTCTATTTTTTTCTCAGTAGATATTTCCTTTTCACAATTGGACTCAATGCGGTCATAAATATCCCTTCGCTGATTATACAAAAACAGTGTTTACACACTACTCCATCAAAAGAAAGGTTAAAATCTGTGACGTGAAAGTACACATCACAGTTGCTCAGAAGCTTCTACCTAGTGTTTATCTGAAGATATTTGCCTTTTCACCATAGGCCTGATTGCGCTCCCAAATATGGCTTCGCAGATTCTACAAATATAGTGTTTTCAAACTGCTCCTTCAAAGGTAAGGTTTAACTCTGAGATGAATGGACACATCACAAAGCAGCTTCTCAGAAAGCTTCTTTCTGGTTTTCCGTGAAGATATTTCTCCTTTCACCACAGGCCTTAATGTGCTCCAAAATATTAATTTGCAGATTCTACAAAAACATGATTCCAAACTGCTCCATCTAAATAAAGATTTAATTCTGTGAGATGAATGCACACATCACAAAGCAGTGTCTCAGAAATCTTATGTCCAGTTTTTATCTGAACATATTTCCCTTGTCAACATAGGCCTGAAAGCGTTCCAAAATATGGCTTCACAGATTCTACAAATACAATGTTTTCAAACTGCTCCTTCAAAGGAGTTTCTCAGAAAGCTTCTTTCTAGTTTTTCTCTGAAGATATTGCTCTTGTCACCACAAGCCTTAATGCACTCCCAAATATACCTTTGAAGATTCTACAAAAATGGTGATTCCAAACTGCTCCATCAAAAGAAATATTCAACTCTGTGAGATGAAAGCACACATCACAAAGCAGTTTCTCAGAAAGATGTTCTCTAGTTTATCTCTGAAGATATGCCCCTTCTCACAATACACCACAATGCACTCCCAAATATCTCTTCGCAGATTCTACAAATACAGTGTTTCTGAACTGCTCCATCAAAAGAATGGCTTAAGTCTGTCAGATGAATGCTCACTGCCCAAAGCATTTTCTCAGAAAGCTTCATTCTAGTCTTTGTCTAAATATATTTCCATTTTCACCAAACACCTCAAACTACTCTGAAATATCCCTTCGTGTTTCATACAAAAACTGGGTTTACAAACAGCTCCATCAAAAGAAATGTTTAACTCCGTGAGATGAATGCACACATCACAAACTAGTTTCTCAGAAAGTTTCTTCTAGTTTTTATCTGAAGATATTCTCCTTTTCACCATAGGCCTGAAAGCGCTCTCAAATATGACCTCACAGATTCTACAAATACAGTATTTTCAAACTGCTCCTTCAAAGGAAAGGTTTAACTCTGTGAGATAAATGCACACTTCAAACAGCAGTTTCTTCAGAAAGCTTCTTTCTAGTTTTTCTCTGGAGATATTTCTCTTTTCACCACAGGCCTTAATGTGCCCCCAAATATCCCTTTGCATATTCTAGAAAAACAGTGTTTCCAAACTACACCACCAAAAGAGAGGTTTAACTCAATGTCATGAATGCACACATCATAAAACAGTTTCTCAGAAAGCTTCATTGTATTTTTTGTCTAATGATATTTTCATTTTCACCACAGACCTTAATGTGTTCTGAAATATCCCTTTGTCATTTATACAAAAATAGGCTTAACAAACCACTTCATCAAAATAAAGGTTTAAATCTGTCAGATGAATGCACACATCACAAAGCAGTTTCTCAGAAAGTTTCTTTCTAGTTTTTCTCTGAAGGTTTTTCCTTTTCACCAAAGGACTCAATGCACTCCGAAATGTCCCTTCACTGGTTATAGAAAAACAGTGTTTACAAACTATTCCACCAAAAGAAAGGTTTAGCTCTGTGAGCTGAAATCATTCATCACAAAGAAGTTTCTCAGAAAGCTTCTGTCTAGTGTTTATCTGAAGATATTTCCCTTTTCACCCTAGGCCTGAAAGTGCTCCCAAGTGTCCTTTCCCAGATTCTACAAAAACAGTGATTCCAAACTGCTCCATCCAAAGAAAGGTTTAACTCAGTGAGATGAATGCACACATCACAAAGCACTTTCTCCAAAAGCTTCTTTCTAGTTTTTCTCTGAAGTCTTTTCCTTTTTCACAATAGGCCTCAAAGTGCTCCGAAATATCCCTTTGCAGGTTCTACAAACAGAGTGTTTCCAAACTCCTCCATCAAAAGTAATGTTTAACTCAGTGGGATTAATGGACATATCAGAAAGCAGTTTCTCAGAGAGGCTCATTCTAGTTTTCATCTAAAAAATTTCCATTTTCACCATAGGCCTCACTGTGCCCCGAAATGTCCCTTTGCTGTTTTTACAAAAACAAGCTTAACAAACTGTTCAATGAAAGGAAGGTTGAACTCTGTGACATGAATGCAAACATCACAAAGTAGTTTCTTGAAAAATTTCTTTCTAGTTTTTCTCTAAAGATATTTCCTTTTAACCATAAGACTCAATGTGCTCCCAAATATCCCTTTGAAAATTATACAGAAACAGTGCTTACAAACTAATCCATGAAAGTAAAGGTTTAAATCTGTGAGATGAAAGTGCACAACACAAAGTAGTTTCTCAGAAGGTTTCTGTCTAGTTTTTATCTGGAGATATTTCCCTTTTTACAATAGGCCTGAAAGAGCTCCCAAATATGGCTTTGCAGTTAGTACAAATACAGTTTTTCAAACTACTCCATCAAAAAAAGGTTTAACTCTGTGAGATGAATGCACACATCACAAAGTAGTTTCTCAGAAAATTTATTTCTAGTTTTTCTCTGAAGATATTTCTTTTCACTGTAGGACTCAATGAGCTCCCAAATGTCAATTCATCGATTTTACAAAACCTGTGTTTACAAACTACTCCATCAAAAGAAAGATTTAACACTGTGATATGAAACCACAAATCACAAAGCAGTTTCTCAGAAAGCTTTTGTCTGGTGTTTATCTGAAGATACTTCACTTTTTACCATGGGCCTGAAAGTGCTCCCAAATATAGCTTCCACTTACTACAAAAACAGTGTTTTCAAACTGCTCCTTAAAAGGAAATGTTTACCTCTGTGAGATGAATGGACGCATCACAAAGCAGTTTCTCACAAAGCTTCTTTCTAGTTTTTCATTGACGATATTTCCATTTTCACCATAGGCCTCAGTGCACTTCAAAATATCCTTTCTCAGTTTATACAAAAAGAGGGTTAACAAATTGCGCTATCAAAAGAAAGGTTTAACTCTGTGAGATGAATGCACACATCATAAAGTACTTTCCCAGAAATTTCTTTCTAGTTTTTCTCTGAAGATATTTCTGTTTTCACCACAGGCATTAATGTGCTCCCATATATCACTTTGCAGATCATACAAAAACAGTGATTATAAACTGCTCCATCAAAAGAAAGCTTTAACCCTGTGAGATGAATGCACACATCAAAATCAGTTTCTCAGAAAGCTTCTTTCCAATTTTTTCTCTGAATATATTTCCATTTTTACCACAGGCCTCAATGAGCTTTGAAATATCCCTTCACAGTTCATACAAAAACAGGGTTAACAAATTGCTCCATTGAAAGAAAGGTTTACCTCTGTGAGAGGAATGCACACATCACAAAGCAATTTCTCAAAAGCTTCTTTGTAGTATTTCTCTGAAGATATTTCCTTTTTCACAATAAGACTCAATGTGCTCCAAACTATTCCTTTGCAGATTCTACAAATACAGTGTTTCCATACTGCTCCATCAAAAGAAAGGTTTAACTCATGAGATGAAAGCACATATCACAAAGCAGTTTCTCAGAAAGCTTCATTGCAGTTTTTGACTAAAGATATTTCCAATTTCACCTTAGGCCTCAATGAGCTGTGAAATATCCCTTTGCCGTTTATGCAAAAATAGGGTTAAACAACTGGTCCATCAAAAGAATGCTTTAGCTCTGTGAGGTGAATGCATATATCACAAAGTGGTTTCTCAGAATGTTTCTTTCCAGTTTTTCTCCGAAGATATTTCCTTTTCACCACGGGACTCAATATGCTCCCAATTGCCCCCTTGCCAATTATACAAAAACAGTGTTTAAAAACTGCTCCATCAATAGAAAGTTTCAACTCTGTGAGATGAAAGCACATATCACAAAGCAGTTTCTCAGAAAGCTTCTGTCTAGTTTTTATCCAATGTTATTTCCCTTTACACCATAGGCTTGAAAGCGCTCCCAAATAGGGCTTTGCAGATTGTACAAATACAATGTTTTTTAACCGCTCCTGCAGAGGAAAGATTTAACTTTGTAAGATGAATGGACACATCACAAAGTAGTTTCTCAGAAACCTTCCTTCTAGTTTTTCGGTGAAGACATTTCTCTTTTCACTACAGGCCTTAATGCACTCCCAAATACCCCTTTGCAGATTCTATGAAAACAATGATTCCAAACTGCTCAATCTAAAGAAAGGTTTAACTCTGTGAGATGAATGCACACATCACAAAGCAGTTTCTCAGAAAGCTTCTTTCTAGTTTTTCCCTGATGATATGTCCATTTTCACCATGGGATTCAATGTGCTTCAGAATATCCCTTCACCGTTTATACAAGCACAGGGTTAACAAATTGCTCCATGAAAAGAAAGGTTAACTCTTTGAGATGAATGCACACATCATAAAGTACCTTTTCTCAGAAAGGTGCTTTCTAGTTTTTCTCTGAAGATATTTCCATTTACACCGTAGGCCTCAATGCACTCTGAAATATCCCTTTGCAGTTTACACAGAAACAGGGTTAACAAACTGCTCCATCAAAGGCAAGCTTAAGTCTGTGAAATGAATGCACACATCACAAAGCAGTTTCTCAGAAAGCTTCATTCTAATTTTTGTCTGGAGATATTTCCATTTTCATCCTAGGTCTCAGTGTGCTCCGAAATATCCCTTCACAGTTTATACAAAAACAGAGTCTGCAAACAGCTCCATCAAAATAAATTTTTAAAACTGTGAGATGAAGGCACACATCAAAAAGTAGTTTCTCAGAAAAATTCTTTCTAGTTCTTCTCTGAAGATATTTCCTATTCACCATAGGCCTCAAAGCATTCCCAAATATCCATTCACAGATTACACATAAACAGTGTTTACAAACTACTCCATCAAAAGAACAGTTTAACACTGTGATATGAATGCACACATCACAAAGCAGTTTCCCAGAAAGCTTCTTTCTAGATTTAGCTGAAGATATTTCATTTCACCATAGGCCTCCATGCACTCCCAAATATCTATTCACAGATTCTACAAAAACAATGTTTCCAAACTGCTCCACCAGAAAAGACATTTAACTCTGTGAGATGAAAGCACACATCAGAACGCAGTTTCACAGAAAGCTTCCTTCTAGTTTTTATCTGAAGATATTTCCATTTTCACCATAGGCCTGAAAGTGCTCCCAAATATGGCTTTGCTGATTCTACAAATACAGTGTTTTCAAACTGCTCCTTCAAAGGAAGGTTTAACTCTGTGAGATGTATGGACACATAACAAAGCAGTTTCTCAGAAAGATTGTTTCTAGTTTTTCTCTGAAAATATTTTTTTCACCACAGACGTTAATGTGCTCCCAAATATTCCTTCACAGATTCTACAAAAACAGTGATTCCAAAATTCTCCATCAAAAGAAAAGTTTAACTCAGTTTGATTACTAAACACATCACAAAGCCGTTTCTCAGAAAGCTTCATTCTAGCTTTTGTCTAAGGATATTTTCATTTTCACCATAGACTTCAATGTGCTCTGAAATATCACTTTGCCATTCATACAAAAACAGGCTTAATAAACTGCTCCATCAAAAGAAAGGTTTAACTCTGTGAGATGAACGCACACATCACAAAATCGTTTCTCAGAAAGTTTCTTTCTAGTTTTCCTCTGAAGATATTTCCTTTTCACCATAGGATTTAAAGCACTCCCAAATATGCATTTCGCAGATTGCACATAAAGAGTGTTTCCAAACTGCTCCACCAAAAGAAAGATTTAACTCTGTGAGATGAATGTGCACATCACAAAGTAGTTTCTCAGAAAGTTTCTTTCTAGATTTATCTGAAGATATTTCTTTTCACAATAGGCCTCAAAGCACTCCCAAATATCCCTTTGAAGATTCTACAAATATAGTGTGTACAAACTGCTCCACCAAAAGAAATGTTTAGCCAGGTGAGGTGGTTCATGTCTGTAGTCCCAGACCTTTGGCAGGCTGAGGCAGGTGGATCACGAGGTCAGGAGATCGAGACCATCCTGGCTAACATGGTGAAACCCCATCTCTACTAAAAATACAAAAAAATTAAGTGGGCATGGTGGCAGATGTCTGTAATCCTAGATACTCAGGAGACCGATGCAGGAGAATGGCATGAACCCGGGAGGCAGAGCTTGCAGTGAGCCGAGATTGTGCCACTGCAGTCTATCTAGCCTGGGACACAGAGAGACTCCATCTAAAAAAAAAGAAATATTTAACTCAGTGACATGAATGCACACATCACAAAGCCATTTCTCAGAAAGCTTCATTCTTGTTTTTGTCTGAAGATATTTCCATTTTCACCATAGTCCTCAATGTGCTCTGAAATATCCCTTTTCCATTTACACAAAAACGAGCTTAACAAACTGCTCAATCAAAATTCAGGTTTAATTCTTTGAGATAAATGTACACATCACAAAGTAGTTTCTCAGAAAATTTCTTTCTAGTTTTTCTCCAAAGATATTTCCTTTTCACCATAAGACTCAAAGCACTCTGAAATTCCCTTTGGCTATTATACAAAAACAGTGTTTAAAAACTACTCAATCAAATAAAAAGATTTAACTCTGTGGGATGAAAGGACACATCACAAAACAGTTTCTCAGAAAGCTTCTGTCTAATGTTTGTCTGAAGATATTTCCCTTTTCACCATAGGCCTGAAAGCACTCTCAAATATGGCTTTGCAGATTGTACAAATACAGTGTTTTAAAACTGCTCTTGCAAAGGAAAGGCTTAACTCTGAGATGAATGGACACATCACAAAGCAGTTTCACAGAAAGATTCCTTCTAGTTTTTCTCTGAAGATATTGCTCTTTTCACCACAGGCCTTAATGTGCTCCCAAATATCCCGTCACAGATACTACAAAAACAGCAATTGCAAACTGCTCCATCAAAAGAAAGGTTTATCACTGTGAGATGAATGCACACATCACAAAGCACTTTCTCAGAAAGCTTCTTTCTAGTTTTTCTCTGAAGATATTTCCTTTTTCACAATAGGCCTCAATGTGCTCCCTAATATCCCTTTGCAGATTCTACAAATACAGTGTTTTCAAACTGCTCCATCAAGAGAAAGTTTTAAATCTGTCAGTGAATGCAAAAACCCCAAAGCAGTTTCTCAGAAAGCTTCATTCTAGTTTTTGCATGGAGATATTTGTATTTTCACCATAGGCCTAAATGTGCTCTGAAATATTCCTTTGCAGTTTATGCAAAAACAGAGGTTACAAACAGATCTATCAAAAGAAAGGTTTCATTCTGTGAGATGAATGCACACATCACAAAGTAGTTTCTCAGAAGTTTCTTTCTAGTATTTCTCTGAAGAGATTTCCTTTTCACCAAAGGAGTCAATGAGCTCCTTAATATCCCTTTACCCATTGTACAAAAACAGTGTTTACAAACTACTCCATCAAAAGAAAGGTTTAACTCTGTGAGATAAAATCACAGGTCACAAAGCAGTGTCTCAGAAAGATTCTGTCTAGTGTTTATCTGAAGATATTTCCCTTTTCACCATAGGCCTGAAAGAGCTCACAAATGTGGCTTTGCAGATTCTACAAATACAGTGTTTTCAAACTGTTCCTTCAAAGGAAGGTTTTAACTTTGTGAGATGAATGGACAGACCACAAAGCAGTTTCTCAGAAAGATTCTTTCTAGTTTTTCTCTGAAGCTATTTCCTTTTTCACAATAGGCCTCAGTACACTCAGAAATTCCCTTTGCAGATTCTAAAAATACAGTGTTTCCAAACTTCACCATCAAAAGAAAGGTTTACCTCAGTAAGACGAATGTACACGTCACAAAGCAGTTTCTCAGAAAGCTTCTTTCTAGTTTTTTTCTGAAGATATTTCCTTTTTCTCAGTAGGCCTCAATTCGCTCCCAAATATCCCTTCGCCAATTATACAAAAACAATGCTTACAAACCGCTCCATCAAAAGAAAAGTTTAACACTGTGAGATTAATGCACATATGACAAAGCAGTTTCTCAGCTTTTGTGTAGTGTTTATCTGAAGATATTTCCATTTTCACCATAGGCCTGAAAGAGCTGCCAATTATGGCTTCACAGATTCTACAAATACAGTATTTTCAAACTCCACTTTCAAAGGAAAGTTTTATCTCTGTGAGATGAATGGACACACTACAAAGCAGTTTCTCAGAAAGATTCTTTCTAGTTTTCTTCTGAAGATATTTCCTTTTCCAAAATAGACCTCAATGTGCTCTGAAACATCCCTTCACACATTCTACAAATACAGTGTTTCAAAACTGCTCCATCAAAAGAAAGGTTTACCTCAGTTAGATGAATGCACACATCACAAAGAAATTTCTCAGAAAGATTCTTTCTAGTTTTTCTCTGAAGATATTTCCTTTTTCACAATAGGCCTCAATGCACTCCCAAATATCCATTTGCTGAGTATAAAAAAACAGGGTTTACAAACTGCTCCATCAAAGAAAGGTTTATGACTGTGAGATGAAAGCACACATCACAAAGCAGTTTCTCAGAAAGCTTCTGTCTAGTTTTTATCTGAAGATATTTCCCTTTTCACCATAGGCCTGAAATCTCTCCCAAATTTGGCTTCACAGTTTCCACAAGTACAGTGTTTTCAAACTACTCTATCAAAGGAAAGGTTTAACTCTGTGAGATCAATGGACAAATCACAAAGCAGGTTCTCAGAAAGCTTCTTTGTAGTTTTTCTCTGAAGACATTTCCTTTTTCACAATAGGCCTCAATGTGCTCTGAAATATCATTCACAGTTTCTACAAAAACAGTGTTTCCAAACTGCTCCATCAAAAGAAAGGTTTAACTCAGTGAGATGAATAAAGACATCAAAAAGCAGTGTCTCAGAAAGCTTCATTCTAGTTTTTATCTAAGAATATTTCCATATTCACTGTAGGTCTCAGTATGCTCCAAAACATCCCTTTGCCATTTACAAAAAAACAGGCTTAACAAACTGTTACATCAAAAGAAAATTTTAACTCTGTGACATGAATGCACACATCACAAAGTAGTTTCTCAGAAAATTTATTTCTAGTTTTTCTGTGAAGATATTTCCTTTTCAGCACAGGACTCAATGCGCTCCCAAATATCCCTTCACTGAATATGCCAAAACAGTGTTTAAAAACTACTCCATCAAAAGAAAGTTTTAACTCTGTGAGATGAAATCACACATCACAAATCAGTTTCTCAGAAAGCTTCCGTCTAGTGTTTATCTTGAAGGTATCTCCTTTTCACAATAGGCCTGAAAGCACTCTCAAATATAGCTTTGCAGATTCTACAAATACAGTGTTTTCAAACTGCTCCTTCAAAGGAAAAGTTTAACTCTGTGAGATGAATGGACTCACGACAAAGCAGTTTCTCAGAAAGCTTCTTTCTCCTTTTTCTCTGAATGTAGTTCTCTTTTAACCACAGGTGTTAATGCATTCCCAAATATCACTTCACAGATTCTACAAAAACAGTGATTGTAAACTGCTCCATCAAAAGAAAGGTTTAACTCTGTGAGATGAATGCACACATCACAAAGCACTTTCTCAGAAAGCTTATTTCTAGTTTTTCTCTGAAGATATTTCCTTTTTCACAGTAGGCCTCAATGTGCTCCCTAATATTCCTTTGCAGATTCTACAAATACAGCGTTTCCAAGCTGTGCCATCAAAGGAAAGGTTTAAATCTGTCAGATGAATGCAAAGAACACAAAGCAGTTTCTCAGAAACTTCATTCTAGTTTTTGTGTAAAGATATTTCCATTTTTACTGTAGGCCTCAATGTGCTCTGAAACATCCCTTTGCAGTTTATATAAAAACAGGGGTTACAAACAGATCCATCAAAAGAAACATTTAACTCTGTGAGATGAATGCACAGATCACAAAGTGGTTTCTCAGAAAGATTTTTTCTAGATTTATCTGAAGATATTTCTATAAACCATAGGCCTCAATGCACTCCCAAATATCCTTTCACAGATTGTACAAAAACAGTGTTTCCAAACTGCTCCACCAAAAGAAAGGTTTAACTCTGTGAGAGGAAAGCACACATAACAAAGCAGTTTCTCAGAAAGCTTCTGACTGGTTTTTATCTGAAGTTATTTCCCTTTTCACCATAGGCCTGAAAGCACTCTCAAATATGTCTTTGCACACTCTACACATACAGTGTTTTCAAACTGCTCCTTCAAAGGAAATGTTTAACTCTGTGAGATGAATGGACACATCACAAAGCAGTTTCTCAGAAATCTCCTTTCTACTTTCTCTCTGAAGATATTTCTCTTTTCACCACAGGCCTTAATGTGCTCCAAAATATCCCTTTGCAGATTCTACAAAAACAGTGATTCCAAACTGCTCCATCAAAAGAAAGGCTTAACTCTGTGAGATGAATGCACATATCACACAGTAGCTTCTCAGAAAGATTCTTTCTATCTTTTCTCTGAAGATATTTCCTTTTTCACAATAGCCTCAAAGCACTCTCAAATATCACTTCACAGATTCTACAAATACAGTGTTTCCAAACTGCTTCATCAAAAGAAATGTTTAACTGCGTGAGACGAATGTTCACATCACAAAGCAGTTTCTCAGAAAGCTTCATTTTAGTTTTTTTCTAAGGATATTTTCACTTTCACCATAGGCCTCAATGCTCTCCAAAGTATCCCTTCACCATTTATACAAAAACAGGCTTAACAAACTGCTCCATCAAAAGAAAGTTTTAGCTCTGTGAGATGAATGTACACAAAACAAGGTAGTTTCTCAGAAAGTTTCTTTCTAGTGTTTCTCCGAAGATATTTCCTTTTAACCTCAGGAATCAATGCGTTCCCAAATTCCCTTTGCCATTTATACAAAAGCAGTGTTTACAAACTACTCCATCAAAAGTAATTTTTAACTCTGTGAGATGAAAGCACACATCAACAAGCAGTTTCTCAGAAAGCTTCTGTCTAGTGTTTATGTGAAGATATTTCCCTTTTCACCATAGGTATGAAAGTGCACTGAAACACAGCTTTGTAGATTCTACAAATCCAGTGTTTTCAAACTGCTCCTTCAAAGGAAAGTTTTAACTCTGTGAGATGAATGGACACATCTCAAAGCAGTTTCTCAGAAAGCTTCTTTCTAGTTTTTCTCTGAAGATATTTCCCTTTTCACCTTAGGCCTTCAAGTACTCCCAAATATGGCTTCACAGAATCTACAAATTCAGTGTATTCAAACTGCTCCTTCAAAGGAAAGATTTAACTCTGTGAGATGAAAGGACACATCACAAAGCAGTTTCTCAGAAAGCTTCTTTCTAGTTTTTCTCTGAAGAGATTTCCTTTTTCACAATAGACGTCAAAGCAATCCCAAATATCCCTTCACAGATTCTGTAAATACTGTGTTTCCAAAGTCCTCCATCAAAGGACAGGTTTAACTCAGTGAGATGAATGCTCATATCACAAAGCAGTTTCTCAGAAAGCTTCTTTCTCATTTTCCAATGAAGATATTCCCTTTTTCACAATAGGCCTCAATGCTCTCCCAAATATCTCTTCGCAGATTCTGCAAATACAGCATTTCCAAACTGCTCCATCAAAATAAAGGTTTAACTCAGTGAGATGAATGCACTGATCACAAAGCATTTTCTCAGAAAGCTTCATTCTAGTTTTTGCCTAAACATATTTCCATTTTTACTGTAGGCCTCAAGGTGCTCTGAAATATCCCTTCACAGTTTATACAAAAACAGGGTTAACAAGCTGCTCCATCAAAAGAAGTTTTAACCCCTTAAGATGAATACGCACATCACAAAGTGGTTTCTCAAAATATTTCCTTCTAGTTTTTCTCTGAAGATATTTCCTTTCTATCATAGGACTCAATGCACTCCCTAATATCCATTCACCAAATATACAAAAACAGTGTTTAAAAACTACTCCATCAAGAGAACGGCTGAACTCTGTGAGATGAAAACACACATCACAAAGCAGTTTCTCAGAAAGCTTCATTCTAGTTTTTATCTGAAGATCATTCCCTTTTCACCATAGGAATGAACGTGCTCCCAAATATGGCTGTGCAGATTTGAAAAATACAGTATTTTCAAACTGCCCCTTCTAAGGACAGGTTTAACTCTTTTAGATGAATGGACACATCTCAAAGCAGTTTCTCAGAAAGTTTCTTTCTAGTTTTTATCTGAAGATATTTCTCTTCTCACCACAGGCCTTAAGGGTCTCCCAAATATCCCTTCACAGATTCTATGAAAACAGTGACTTGAAACTGATCCCTTTAAAAAGGGATTTAACTCAGATTAATGCACACATGTCAAAGAAGTTTCTCAGAAAGCTTCTTTCTAGTTTTTCTCTGAAGATATTTCTCTTTTCACCACAGGCATTAATGGACTCCCAAAAATCCCTTCAAAGATTCTGCAAAAACAGTGATTCCAAACTGTTCCATCTAAAGAAGTGTTTGTCTCTGTGAGATGAATGCACTTATCACAAAGAAGTTTCTCAGAAAGCTTCATTCTAGTTTTTCTCTGAGGATATTTCCTTTTTCATCATAGGCCTCAATGTGCTCTGAAATATCCCTTCACCATTTATAAAAAAACAGGCTTAACAAACTGCTCCATCAAAAGAAAGATTTAACTCTGTGAGATGAATGTACACATCACAAAGTAATTTCTCAGAAAATTTCTTTCTAGATTTCTATGAAGATATTTCCTTTTCACTATAGGGTTCAGTGTGTTCCCAAATGTCCCTGCACTGATTATACAAAAACAGTGTTTTCAAACTACTCCATCAAAAGCAAGGTTTAACTCTGTTATGAAGGCATAAGTCACAAAGAAGTTTCTCAGAAAGCTTCTTTCTAGTGTTTATCTGAAGATATTTCTGTTTTCACCTTAGGCATGAAATCTCTCCCAAATATGGTTTCACAGATTCTACAAATACAGTGTTTTCAAACTCCTACAGCAAAGGAAATGTTTAACTCTGTGAGATGAATGGACAGATGCCAAGTACATTCTTAGAAAGTTTCCTTCTAGTTTTCCTCTGAAGATATTTCTCTTTTCACCAGAGGGGCTAATGCGTTCTCAAATATCCCTTTGCAGATTCTCCAAAAACAGTGATTCCAAACTGCTCCATCAAAAGAAAGGTTTAACTCAGTGAGATGAAGGCACACATCACAAAGAAATTTCTCAGAAAGCTTCATTCTAGTTTTTGTCTAAAGATATTTCCATATTCACCATAGGCCTCAATGTGCTCTGAAATATCCCTTCGCCATTTATACAAAAACAGGCTTAATAAACTACTTCTCCAAAGGAAAGTTTTACCTCTGTGAGATGAGTGCATACATCACAAAGTAGTTTCTCAGAAAGTTTCCTTCTAGTTTTCCTCTGAAGATATTTCCTTTCACTATAGGATTCAATGCACTCCCAATTGTCCTTTCGCTGATTATGCAAAATCAGTGTTTAAAAACTACTCCATCAAAAGAAGGGTTTAACTTTGTGTGATGAAAGGAGACATCACAAAGCAGTTTCTCAGAAAGCTTGTTTCTAGTTTTTCCCTGAAGATATTTCCTTTTTCACAATAGGCCTCAAAGCACTCCAAAATAGTCCTTTGCACATTCTACAAATGCAGTGTTTCCAAACTGCTCCATCAAAAGTAATGTTTAACTCAGTGAGATGAATGCACCCATCACAAAGCAGTTTCTCAGAAAGCTTCACTCTAGTTTTTGTCTAAGAATAATTGCTTTTTCACTGAAGGCCTCAATGTGCTCTGAAATATCCCTTCACCATTTACATAAAAACAGGCTTAATAAACTGCTACATCAAAATAAAGGTTTAACTTTGTGAGAAGAATGCACACATCACAGAGTAGTTTCTCAGAAAGTTTCTTTCTAGTTTATCTCTGAAGATATTTCCTTTTCACCATAGGAGTCAAAGTGCTCCCAAATGACGCTTCACCGATTATACAAAAGCAGTGTTTACAAACTATTCCATTAAAAGAAAGGTTTAAATCTGTGAGATGAATGCACACATCAAAAAGCAGTTTCTCAAAAAGCTTCTTTCTAGTTTTTATCTGAAGATATTTTCTTTTTCAAATTACACTTCTATGCACTCCCAAATATTCCTTCACAGATTCTACAAAAACAGTGTTTCTAAAAGGCTCAATCAAAATAAAAGTTTAACTCTGTGAGATGAATGTAGACATCACAAAGCATTTTCTCAGAAAGTTTCTTTCTACTTTTTATCCAAAGATATTTCGTTTTTCACCATAGGCCTCAAAGTGCTGCCAAATATCCCTTCGCAGATTCTACAAAAACAGAGTTTACAAAGTGTTCCATCAAAAGAAGGACTTAACACGGTGAGATGAGTGCACACCTCAGAAAGCAGTTTCTCAAAACTTCTGTCTAAATCTTCTCTGAAGATATTTCTTTTTCCAACATAGGCATTTATGTGCTGACCAATATTCCTTTGCAGATTGTATAAAAACAGTGTTTCCAAACTATTCCATCTAAAGGACTCAACACAGTGAGAGGAACACACACTTCAGAAAGCAGTTTCTCATAACACTTCTTTCCAGGTATTATCTGAAGATATTTCCTTTTTCACCATAGGCTTTTTAGCACTATCAAATATTGCTTCAAAGATTTTGCAAAAACAGTGTTTCCAAACTGCTCAGTAAAAAGAAAAGTTTAATTCTGGGAGATGAATGCGTACATCACAAAGCAGTTTATCAAAAACCTTCTTTCTCGTTTTTATGCGAAGATATTTCCTTTTTCACCATAGACATCAGTGCACTCCAAAATCTCCCCTGTAGATTCTAAAAAAACATTGTTTCCAATCTGCTTAATCAAAAGAAACTTTTGATTCTGTGAGAGGAATGCAAACATCACAAATCGGTTACTTGGAAAGCTTCTACTTTTTATCTGAAGTTATTTCCTCTTTCACCATAGGCCTCATGCATTCCCAAATATCCTTTTGCAGATTCTACAAAAACAGTTTCATAACGTGACCACTCAAAAGAAATGTTTAACTCTGTGAGATGAATGCACACATCACAAAGTGTTTTCCCAGAAAGCTTCTGTCTAGTTCTTCTCTGAAGTCATTTCCTTTTCCTTCATAGGCCTCAATGCACTCCCAAATATCCCATCACAGATTCCACAAAAACAGTGTTTCCAAACTCTTCCATCAAAAGAAGGACTTAATTCTGTAAGATGAACTTATATATCAGAAAGCAGTTTCTCATAACCCTTATTTCCAGTTGTTATATGAAGATATTTCTATCTGAAGATATTTCCCTCTTTCCCGTAGGCTTTTTCGCACTACAAAATATCAGTTCGTAGATTTTGCAAAAACAGTGTTTACAAGGTGCTCAGTCAAATGAAAGGTTTAACTCCATGAGATGAATGCACACATCACAAAGCAGTTACTCAAAAACTTCTTTCTAGTTTTTATCCGAAGTTAATTTCTTGATCACCATGGGCTTCAACGTGCTCCCAAATATCCTGTCGCAGATTCTAAAAAAACAGTGTTTCCAAACTACTCCATCAAAAAAACAGGTTTACCTCTGTGAATTGAATACACACATCACAAAGCCATTTCTAAAAAAGATTCTTTGCCATTTTTATCGGAAGATATTTCCTTTTTCACCATAGGCCTCAGTGCGCTCCCAAATAAACCTTTGGAGATTCTACAAAAACAGTTTTTCCAAACTACTTAATCAAAAGAAAGCTTTACATCTGTGAGATGATACACACATCACAAAGCTGTTTTTCAGAAAGTTTCTGACTTCTTTGTATCTGGAAGTATTTCCTTTTTCACCATAGGCTTCACTACCCTCCCAAATATCACAACAAGGTGTTTACAAAAACTGTCTTCTAACTGCTGAATCAAAAGAAAGGTTTAACTCTGTGAGATGAAAGCTCACATCACAAAACAGTTTCTCAGAAAATTTCTGTCTAATTCTTCTCTGAAGATATTTCCTTTTCCACCATATGCCCCAATATGCTGTCAAATATCCCTTCACAGTTTCTGCAAAAAAGTGTTTCAAAACTCTTCCATCAAAAGAAGGATTTAAATCTATGAGATGAACGCACACATTAGAAAGCAGATTCTACTAATGCTTCTTTCCAGTTTTTACCTAAAGATATTTCCTTGTTCACCATAGGAATTTTTGTGCTACCTAATATTGCTTTGCAAATTACACAAAAACAGTGTTTCCAAATTGCTCAGTCAAAAGAAAAGTTTACCTCTGTGAGAAGAATGCATACATCACAAAGCAGTTTCTCAAACAGCTTCTTTTTAGTATTTATCTGAAGATATTTCCTTTTTCACCAGAGGCATCACTGCACTCCCAAATATCCCTTTGCAGTTTCTACAAAAACAGTGTTTCCACACTGCTCAATCAAAATAAATGTTTAACTGTGAGATGAATGCACACATCAGAAAGCAGTTTCTCATAATACTTCTTTTCAGTTTTTATCTGAAGATATTTCCTTGTTTACCATAGGCTTTTGCAATACCTAAAATCGCTTCACAGATATTGCAAAAACAGTGTCTACAAACTGCTCAGACAAAAGAAGGTTTAAGCCTGTGAGATAAATGCATGCCTCACAAAGCAGTTTTTCAGATAGTTTCTGTCTAGTTCTCTGAAGGAATTTACTTTTCCATCATAGGTCTCAATCCTCTCCCAATTATCACTTTGAGGATTCTATAAAAACAGTGTTTCCAAACTGTTCCATCAAAAGAAGGCCTTAACTCTATGAGACGAATGCACACGTCAGAAAGCAGTTACTCATAACTCTTCTTTCCTGTTTTTATCTGAAAATATATCCTTTTTCACCATAGCCTTTTTTGCACTATGTAATTTTGAGCTGCCGATTTTGAAAAAAGGTGTTTCCAAACTGCTCAGTCAAAAGAAAGGTTTAACACATGGCAATGAATGCCCACATCACAAAGCAGTTTCTCAAAGTCTTCTTTCCAGTTTTTATCTGAAGATATTTCCTTTATCACCATAGACTTCAACTCGCTCCGAAATATCCCATTGAAGATTCTACAAAAACAGTGATTGTAAACTGCTCCATCAAAAGAAAGGTTTAACTCTGTGCGTTGAACACACACATCACAAAGCAGTTTCTCTAAAAGCTTCTTTATAATTTTTATGCAAGGGTATTTCCTTTTTCACCATAGACCTCAGGGAGCTCCCATATATACCTTTGAAGATTCTACAAAAATGGTGTTCCAAACTGCTTAATCAAAAGTAAGGTTTAATCCTGTGAGATGAATGCACACATCACAAATCAGTTTATCAGATGGCTTCTGTCTGGTTCTTCTCTGAAGATATTTCCTGTTCCACCATAGGCCTCAATGTGCTCCCAAATATCCTTTTGCAGATTCTATAATAACAGTGTTTCTGAACTGTTCCATCAAAGAAGGATTTAACCTGTGAGATGAATGCACACATCAGAAAGCAGTTCCTCATAATGCTTAATTCCAGTTTTCATCTGAAGATATTTCCTTGTTCATTATAGGGCCTTGTTAAACTACCTAACATCACTTCGCAGATTATATGAAAACAGTGTTTCCAAAGTGCTCACTCAAAAGAAAAGTTTGACTCTGAAAGACGAATGCATACATCACAAAGGAGTTTCTCAAAAAGTTTCTTACTCGTTTTTATCTGAAGATATTTCCTTTTTCACCAGAGGCATAAGTGTGCTCCCAAATATCCCTTTGCACACTCTAAAAGAAACAGTGTTTCCAAACTGCTCAATCAAAAGAAACGTTTAACTCTGTGAGAAGAAGGCACACATCAAAAAGCATCCTCTCAGAAAGTTTCTTTCTAGTTTTTTATCTGAAGTTATTTCCTTTTTCAACATAGGTCTCATGCACTCCCAAATATGCCTTCACAGATTCTGTAGAAACAGTGTTTTAAAACTGATCAATCAAAAAACAGTTAACTCTGGGAGATGAATGCACACAACACAAAGCACTTTCTCAAAAAGCTTCTTTCTACTTTTTATCCAAGATACTTCCTTTTTCAACATAGGCTTCAAGGCGCTCCCAAATATACCTTTGCAGATTCTAAAAAAAAACAGTGTTTCTATACTGATCAATCAAAAGAAAGTTTGAAATCTGTGAGATGAATGCCAACATCACAAAGCAACTTCTCAGATATCTTCTGTCTAATTATTCTCTGAAGATATTTCCTTTTCCATCATAGGCCTCAATGGGCTCCCAAATATCACTTGGCAGATTCTACAAGAACAGTGTTTTCAAAGTGTTCCATCAAAATAAGGACTTAACTCTGAGAGATGAATGCACACATCAGAAAGCATTATCTCCCAACACTTCTTTCCAATTTTTACCTGAAGATATTACCTTCTTCACCATAGTCCTTTTTGCACTGCCTAACATCTCTTAGCAGATTTTACAAAAACAGTGTTTCCAAACTACTCAGTCAAAAGAAAAGTTTACCTCTGTGAGCTGAATGCATAGTTCAAAAAGTAGTTTCTCAAAATACTTCTTTCTAATTTTTACCCAAAGATTTTTTCTTTTTCACCATAGGCATCAGAGTGCTCCCAAATATCCTTTTGTAGATTCTACAAAAACAGTGTTTTCATACTGCTCAATCAAAAAAACCGTTTTATCTCTGTGGGAAGAATGCTCACATGGCAAAGCAGTTTCTTAGAAAGCTTCTGTCTAGTTCTCTGAAGATATTTCATTTTCTACTTGGGCCTCAAAGCACTCCCAAATATCCCTTTGCAGATTCTACAAAAACACTGTTTCCAAACTGTTCCATTAAAAGAAGGACTTAAATCTGTGAGACAAAAGCACATATCAGAAGGCAGTTACACAATCGTTTTTTTTGTGCTTTCTAAAATCATTTCACAGATTATACAAAAACAGTGCTTCCAAACTGCTCAGTCAAAAGAAAGGTTTAACTCTGTGAGATAAATACACACATCACAGAGCAGTTTCTCAAAAAGTTTCTTTCTAGATTTTATCCAAAGGTATTTCCTTTTTCACCATCAGCCTAACTGTATTTTCAAGTATCCCATTGCAGAGACTACAAAAACAGTCAAACTGATCAATCAAAACAAATGTTTAAATCTGTTTGAAGAATGCACAAATCACAAAGCAGTTTCTCGTAAAGCTTATTTGTAGTTTTTATTCGAAGTTATTTCCTTTTTCACCATAGGCCTCTGTGCACTCCCAAATATCCCTTTGAAGATACTACCAAAACAGTTTTTCCAAACTGCACAATCAAAAGAAAGTTTTAACTCTATCAGATGAATGCAAACATTACAAAGTAGTTTCTCAGAAAGCTTCTTTCTGGTTTTCATATGGACTTATTTCCTCTTTCACTGTAGGCCTCAAGGCTCTCCCAAATAACTATTTGCAGATTCTGACAAAAGGCTGTTTCCAAATGGCTCCATCAAAAGAAACATTTACTACTGTGAAATTTATGCACACATCACAAATTGGGGTCTCAGAAAGCTTCTTTACAGGTTTTATCTGAAGATATTTCCATTTTCACCATAGGCCTTTGTGCACTACCTAATACCACTTTGCAGATTGTACAAAAACACTGTTTCCAAACTTCTCTGGCAAAAGAAAGGTTTAACTATGTGAGATGAATGCACACATCATAAAGCAGTTTTTAAAAAAGCTTCTTTCTAGTTTTTATCCTAAGATATTTCCTTTTTCACCAGAGGCTTCTATGTGCTCCCAAATATCCCATTGCAGATCCTATAAAAACAGTTTTTCCAAACTGCTCAATCAAAAAACAGGTCTAACTATGTGAATTGAATGCACACATGAAAAAGTAGTTTCTCAAAAACCTTCTTTCTAGTTTTTATTTGAGATATTTCCTTTATCACCTTAGGCTTCAAAGTGTTCCCAAACATCCCTTTACAGATTCTACAAATACAGTATTTCCAAACTGCTCCATCAAAAGAAATTTTTAGCTCTGTGAGATGAATGCACACATCACAAAGCAGTTTCTCAGAAATTTTCTGTCTAGTTCTTCTCTGAAGATATTTCTTTTTCCACCTTAGGCCTTAATCCGCTTCCAAATATCCCTTCATAGATTCTACAAAAACAGTGTATCCAAACAGTTCCATCATAAGAAGGATGTAACTCTGTGAGATGAATGCACACATCAGAGAGCAGTTCCTCATAATGCTTCTTTCCAGTTTTTATCTGAAGATATTTCCATTTTCACCACAGGTTTTTTTGTGCTCCAATATATCACTTCACAGATTATACAAAAACAGTGTTTCAAAACTGCTCAGTCAAAAGAAAGGTTTAACTCTGTGAGATGAAGTGATACATCAGAAAGCAGTTTCTCAAAAAGCTTCTTTTCTTTTTATTTGAATATATTTCTTTTTCACCATAGGTCTAACTCTGCTTTAAAATATCCCATTGCAGATTCTACAAAAAAAGTGTTTCCAAACTGCTCAATCTAAAGAAATATTTAAATCTATGAGATGAATGCAGACATTACAAAGCAGTTTCTCAGAAATCTTCTTTGTAGTTTTATCCAAATTCTTTCCTTTTTCACCATGGGCCTCAGTGCACTCCCAAATATCCCTTCCCATATTCCACTATAACAGTGTTTCCAAACTGCTCAATCAAAAGAAAGGTTTAACTCCTTCAGATGAATGCAACATTAGAAAGCAGTTTCTCAGAAAGCTTATTTCTACCTTTTATCTGGATATAATTCCTATCTCACTGTAGGCCTCAATGTGCTCCCAAATATTCCTTCACAGATTCTACAAAAACAGTGTTTAAAAAATGCTCAATGTGTCCCAGAGGAGTACCTGGCCATGTCTGACAAAGGGCTAATATCCAGAATCTACAATGAACTCAAACAAATTTACAAGAAAAAACAAACAACCCCATCAAAACGTGGGTGAAGGACATGAACAGACACTTCTCAAAAGAAGACATTTATGCAGCCAAAAAACACATGAAAAAATGCTCACCATCACTGGCCATCAGAGAAATGCAAATCAAAAGCACAATGGGATATCATCTCACACCAGTTAGAATGGTAATCATTAAAAAGTCAGGAAACAACAGGTGCTGGAGAGGATGTGGAGAAATAGGAACACTTTCACACTGTTGGTTGGACTGTAAACTAGTTCAACCCTTGTAGAAGTCAGTGTGGCAATTCCTCAGGGATCTAGAACTAGAAATACCATTTGATCCAGCCATCAAATTACTGGGTATACCCAAAGGACTATAATCATGCTGCTATAAAGACACATACACACGTATGTTTATTGTGGCACTATTCACAATAGTAAAGACTTGGAACCAACCCAAATATCCAACAATGATAGACTGGATTAAGAAAATGTTGCGCATATACACCATGGAATACTATGCAGCCATAAAAAATGATGAGTTCATGTCCTTTGTAGGGACATGGATGAAATTGGAAATCGTCATTCTCAGTAAACTATCACAAGGACAAAAAACCGAACACTGCATGTTCTCATTCATAGGTGGGAATTGAACAATGAGAACACATGGACACAGGAAGGGGAACATCACACTCTGGGGACTGTTGTGGGGTGGGGGAAGGGGGGAAGGATAGCATGAGGAGATATACCTAATGCTAAATGACGAGTTAATGGGTGCAGCACACCAGTATGGGACATGTATACATATGTAAATAACCTGCACATTGTGCACATGTACCCTAAAACTTAAAGTTTAATAATGATAAAATAAAAAAAGAAAAAGAAAAAATAAATGCTCAATCAAAAGAAAGGCTTAACTCTATGAGTTGAATGCTCTCATCACAAAGCAGTTTCTCAGAAATCTTTGGTCTAGTTCTTCTCTTAAGATATTTCCTTTTCCACCATAGGCCTCAGTGTGCTCCCAAATATCCCTTTGCAGATTCTACAAATACGGTATTTCCAAATTTTTCCATCAAAAGAAGGACTTTTCTCTGTGAGGTGAACACACACATAAGAAAGCACCGTTTCTCATAACGCTCCTTTCCTGTTTTTATCTGAAGACATTTCCTTGTCCCCCATAGGCTTTTTGTGCTACTTAATATCATTTCACAGATTTTATAAAAAGTGTTTCCAAAATGCTCAGTCAAAAGAAAGGTTTAACTCTGTCAGATGAATACACACAGAGCAAAGCAGTTACTCAAAAAACTTCTTTCTAGTTTATAACCAAAGATAATTCCTTTTTCACCAAAGGACTGAGCTTTCAAATATCCCATTGCATATTCTACAAAAACAGTGTTTCTAAACTGCTCAATCAACAAACAGGTTTAACTCTTGGAGTTGAACACACACATCACAAAGCAGTTTTTCTTAGCACTTCTTTCTAGTTTTTATCTGAAGTTATTTCCTTGTTCACCATAGGCTTTTTTTGCACTACATAATATTGCTTTGCAGATTTTGCAGAAACAGTGTTTCCAAACTGCTTCCTCAAAAGGAAAGTTTAACTGTGTGAGATGATTGCACGCACCACAAAGCAGTTGCTCAGATAGCTTCTGTCTAGTTCTAATCTGAAGTTATTTCCTTTCCCACCCCAGGCCTCAATGCACTCCCAATTATCCCTTCTCAGATTCTATAAAAACAATGTGTCTGAGCTGTTCCATCAAAAAAAGTATTTAACTCAGTTAGTTGAATGCACACATCAGAAAGCAGTTTCTCGTAACCTTTCTTTCCAGTTTTTATCTGTAGATATTTCCTTTTTCACCACAGGCTTTTTAGCGCTACCTAATATAGCTTCACATATTTTGCAAAAACAGTGGTTCCAAACTGCTGAGTCAAAAGAAAGGTTTAACACTGAGAATTGAATGCACACAACACAAAGAAGTATCTCAAAAACTTCTCTCTACTGTTCATCTGAAGATGATTCCTTATTCACCATAGAGCTTTTTATGCTACATAACATTACTTTGCAGATTATACAAAACAAGTGTTTCCAAACTGCTCAGTCAAAAAAATTTTAACTGTGAGTTGAACACACACATCACAAAGCAGTTTCTCAAGAAGGTTCTGTCTAGTTTTTATCCAAAGGTATTCCCTTTTTTACCATAGGCTTCAGTGTGCTCCTAAATATATGTTTGCAGAATCTATAAAAAAAGTTTCCAAACTGCTCTATCAAAAGAAATGTTTAACTCTGTGAGAAGAATGCACTCATCACAAAGTTGTGTCTCAGATAGCTTCTTTCTAGTTTTTATCTGAAGCTATTTCCTTTTTTCACTGTAGGCCACGTGTGTTCCCAAATATCCCTTTGCAGATTCCACAAAAACAGTTTTTCAAAACTGATCAAACAAAATAAAGTTTTAACTCTGATAGACAAATGAACGCATCACAAAGCCGTTTCTCAAAAAGCTTATTTCTAGTTATTAACAGAAGTTAATTTGTTTTCCACCATAGGCTTCAATACATTCCAAAATATCCCTTCACAGATTCTACCAAACAGTGTTTCAAAACTGCTCAAACAAAAGAAAGGTTTAACTCTGTGAGATGAATGCACAAATCACAAAACAGTTTCTCAGAAATCTTCTACCTAGTTCTTCTTGAAAGATATCTCCTTTCCCACCATAGGCCTCAAAGTGCTCCAAAATATCCCCTCTCAAATACTACAAAAACAATGTTTCCAAACTGTTCCATCAAAAGAAGAACATAAAAATCAGAAAGCAGTATCTCATAACCTTCTTTCCACTTTTTATCTGAAGATATTTTCTCTTTCACCATAAATTTTTGTGCTACCTAATATTGCTTCACAGGTTTTGCAAAAACAGTGTTTCCATACTGCTCAGTCAAAAGAAAGTTTTAACTCTGTGAGATGTACGCACACATCACAAAGCAGTTTCTCAAACAGCTTCTTTCTAGTTTTTATCTGAAGATATTTCCTTTCTCACCATAGGCTTCAATGTGCTCCCAAATATCCTTTTGCAGATACTACAAAAACAGTGTTTCCAAACTGCTCAATCAAAAGAAAGGTTTAACTGTGTGAGATAAATGCACACAACACAAAGTAGTTTCTCAGAAAGCTACTGTCTAGTTCTTCTCTGAATATATTTTCTTTTCCATCACAGGCATCAGTGCGCTCCCAAATATCCTTTCACAGTTTCTAAAAAATTTTTTTTTCCAAAATGCTCAATCAAAAGAAAGGTTTAACACTTTGAGTGAATGCATACATCACATAGCAGTTTCTCCAAAACATTTTTTCTATTTTTTATCCGAAGATATTTCATTTTTCACCGTGGGCCTCAATGTCCTCCAAAATATCCCTTGGCAGATTCTACAAAAACAGTGTTTCCAAACTGTTCCATTAAAAGTAAGACTTAACTCTGTGAGTTGAACTCACACATCAGAAAGCAGTTTCTCATAATGCTTCTTTCCAGTTTTTATCTGAAGATATACATTTTTCACAATAGGCTTTTTTTCTGCTACTTAATATCCCTTCACAGATTTTGCAAAAACAGTGTTTCCCAACTGTTCAATCAAAAGAAAGGTTTAACTCCATGATATAAATGCACATATCACAAACCATTGTCTCAGAAAGCTATCTAGTTTTCTCTGAAGATAATTCATTTTCCACCTTAGACCTCAATGTTTTCCCAAATATCCCTTTGCAGATTCTACAAAAGCAGTGTTACCTTACTGTTCCATCAAAAGAACTTAAATCTGTGAGATGAATAAGCAAATCAGAAAGCAGTTTATCATAACACCTCTTTACAATTTTTATCTGAAGATATTACCTTGTGGACAATAGGCTTTATTGTGCTACCTAATATCACTTCACAGATTTTGCAAAAACAGTGTTTCCAAATGTTCAGTCAAAAGAATTGTTTAACTCTGTGAGATGAGTGCATACATCACAAAACAGTTTGTCAAAAAGCTTCTTTCTAATTTTTATACAAAGACATTTCCTTTATCACACTTGGCTTCAACACACTCCCAAATATCCCATCACAGATTCTACAAAATCAGTGTTTCCAAAGTGATCAAACAAAAGCAACATTTAATTCTGTGAGATGAATGCAAACATCACAAAGCAGTTTCTCAAACTCCTTTTTTGTTTTTATCCAAAGATATTTCCTTAGTCAACATAGGCTTCAATGTGCTCCTAAATATCCCTTCAGATTCTGCATAAACTGTGTTTCCAAACTGCTTAATCAAAAAACAGGTTTAAATCTGTGAGTTGAAAGCACACATCACAAAGCAGCCTCTGAAAAAGCTTCTTTCTAGTTTTTATCCAAATATATTTTATTTTTTAAATAGGCCTCTGTGTGCTCCCAAATATACCTTTGCAGATTCTACGAAAACAGTGTTTCCAATCTGCTCAATCAAAAGAAAGGTTTAACTCTGTGAGATGAATGCTTATGTCCCAAAGCAGTTTCTCAGTTAGCTTCTGTCTATTTCTTTTGTGAAGATATTTCCTTTTCCACCATAGGCCTCAATGCACTCCCAATTATCCTTTTGCAGTTTCTCTAAAAAGGATGTTTCCCAACTTTTCCATCAAAAGAAGGATTTAACTTTGTGAGATGAATGCACACATCAGAAAGCAGTTTCTCATAATGCTTCTTTCCAGTTTTTATCTAAAGATATTTCCTTGTTCACCATAGGCCTTTTTGCAATACCTAACATTGCTCTGCAGATTATACAAAAACAGTCTTTCCAAACTGCTCAGTCAGAAGAAAAGTTTAACTCTCTGAGATAAGTGCATTCATCATAAAGCAGTTTCTCAAAAATCTTCTTTCTACTTTTTATCCAAAGATATTTCCTTTTTCACCATAGGCAACAGTGTGCTCCCAAATATACCTTTGATGATTTTACAAAGACAGTCTTTCCAAACTGCTCAATCAAAAGAAACCTTTAGCTCTGTGAGTTGAATGCACACATCACAAAGCAGTTTCTCAGAAAGCTTCTTTCAAGTTTTTACCTGAATATATTTCCTTCTTCATCATAGGCCTCAATGCACTCCTAAATATTCCTTCAGAGATTCTACCAAAACAGTGTTTCCAAACTGCTGAATCCAAAGAAAGGTGTAATTATGTAAGATGAAAGCACACATCTCAAAGCAGTTCCTCTGAAAGCTTCCTTCTAGTTTTTATCTGAAGATATTTCCTTTTTCACTGTAGGCCTCAATGTGCTGCAAAATATCCATTTCTAGATTCTACAATAACAGTGTTTCCAAACTGCTGAATGAAAATAAAGCTGTAACTCTGTGACATGAATGCACACATCAAAAATTGGTTTCTCAGTGAGCTTCCCTCTAGTTTTTATCCCAGAATATTCACTTTTTTGCCATTGGCTTCAGTGAGCTCCCGAATGTCCATTCGCAGAAAGGACAGAAAGAGTTTTACAAAACTGCTGAGTCCAAAGAAAGGTTTAACTCTATGAGATGAATGCACACATCCCAAAGCAGTTACTCATTAATCTTCTTTCTAGTTTTCATCTAAAGATATTTTCCTTTTTTACCATAGGCCTCAATGCACTACCAATTATCTCTTTGCAGATTCTAAGAAATCAATGTTTCCAAACTGGTGAATCCAAAGAAAGGTTTAGCTCTGCAAGATGATTGATCACATCACAAAGCAGTTTCTCTGAAAGATTCTTTCTAGTTTTTACCTGAAGATATTTCCTTTTTCACCATAGGTCTCAATGCACTGCCAAATATCCCTTTACAGATTCTACAAAAACAGGGTTTCCAAACTGCTGAATGGAAAGAAAGGTTTAACACTGTGAGATGAATGCACACATTGCAAAGCGTCTTCTCAGATACCTACCTTCTAATTTTTATCCTTGTATATTCCTTTTTTTGCATTTGGCGTCAGTGAGCTCCCAAATGTCTATTCACAGAATACACAAAAAGAGTGTTACCAAACTGCTAAATCCAAAGAAAGGCTTAACCCTGTGAGATAAAGGCACACATCACAAATCACTCTCTCAGAAAAGTTATTTCTAGTTTTTATCTGAAGATATTTCCTTTTTCACTATAGGCCACAATGTGCTACCAAATATCTCTTTGCAGATTCTAAGATAAAAGTGTTTCCAAACTGCTGAATGAAAAAGAAGGTTTAACTTGGTTATATGAATGCACACATCAAAAATTGCTTTATCAGATAAATTCCTTCTAGTTTTTATCCTGGAATATTCTCTTTTTCATCTTTGGCCTCAATGATCTCCCAAATGTCCGTTTGCAGAATGGACAAAAACAGTGTTTCAAAACTGCTGAATTCAAAGCAATGTTTAACTCTGTGACATGAATGAACACATCACAAATCCAATACTCAGAAATCTTCTTCTAGTTTTTATCTCAAGAAAATTCCTTTTTCACCATAAGCCTCAAAGTGTTCCCAAATATCCCAATGCAGATTCTACAAAAACAGTGTTTTCAACCTAATGAATGAAAAGAAAGGTTTAACTGTCCAAGATGAATGCACACATCACAAAGTCGCTTCTCTGATATCCTCCTTCTAGTTTTTATCCTGTGATATTTGCTTTTTCACCATTGGTCTCAAAGATCTCCCAAATGTCCACTCACAGAATGGACAAAAACAGTGTTACCAAAGTGCTGAATCCAAAGAACAGTTTATCTCTGTGTGATGAATGCACACATCCCAAACCAGTTTGTCATTAAGCTTCTTTCTAATTTTTATCTGAAGATTTTTCCTTTTTCACTGTAGGTCTCAATGCAGTACCAAACATCTCTTCACAGAATCTAATAAAACAGTGTTGCCAAACTGCTGAATAGAAAGAAAGGTTTAACTATGTGAGATCAATGAACACATAACAAAGCAGATTCTCAGAAAGCTTCCTTCTAGTTTTTATCTCAGCAAAATTCCTTTTTCACCATAGGCCTCAATGTGTTCCCAAATATCCCATCACAGATACTATAAAAACAATGTTTCCAAACTGCTGAATGAAAAGAAATGTTTAACACTGTGTGGTGAATGCACACATCACAAACAGGTATATCAGATAGTGTGCTTCTAGTTTTTATCCTAGGATATTGGTCTTTTTGCAATTGGCCTCAAAGAGTTCCCAAATGTCCATTCACAGAATGGACAAAAACAGTGTTTCCAAACTGAGGAGTCCAAAGAAAGGTTTAACCCTGTGTGATGAATGAACACATCACAAAGCAGTTTCTCAGAAAGCTATTATAGTTTTTATCTGAAGATATATCCTTTTTCACCATAGGCCTCAATGCACTGTCAAATTTCCCTTCACGGATTCTACAAAAATAATGTTTCCAAACTGCTGACTGAAAAGAAGTGTTTAACACTGCGAGATGAATGCACACATCACAAAGCATTTCTCAGATATCATCCTTCTAGTTTTTATCCTTGAATATTCACTTTTTGGCCATCGGACTCAGTGAACCCCCAAATGTCCACTCGCAAAATAGACGAAAACACTGTTACCAAACTGCTGAATCCAAAGAAAAGTTTCACTCTGTGAGTTGGATGAACACATTACACAGCACTGTCTCAGAAAGGTTCTTTCTAGTTTTTATCTGAAGATATTTCCCTTTCCACCATAGTCCTCATTGCATAACCAAATATCTCTTCACACATTCTACGATAACAGTGTTTCCAAACTGCTGAATGGAAAGAAAGGTTTAACTCTCTGAGGTGAATGAACACATCACAAATTGGTTTCTCAGATAACTTCCCTCTAGTTTTTATCCTGGGATATTTCCTTTTTCACCATTGGCCTCAATGAGTTCCCAAATGTCCATCTGTAGATTGAACAAAAACAGTTTTTCCATATTGCTGAATCCAAAGAAAGTTTTACCTCTGTGAGGTGTATGAACACATCAGAAAGCAGTTTCTCAGGAAGTTTCTTTCTAGTTCTTTAAAGATATTTCCTTTTCACCTTAGGACTCAATGTACTGCCAAATATCCCTTCTCTGATTCTACTAAAACAGTGTTTATGAACTGCTGAATGAAAGGAAGGCTTAACTCTGTGAGATGAATGCACACATTACAAAGCACTATCTCAGATCACTTCCTTCTAGTTTTATCCTGGAATATTCGCTGTTTTGGCTTTGGTCTCAATGAGTTCCCATAAGTCCATTACCAGAATGGACAAAAACAATGTTTTCAAACTGCTGAATCCACAGAATGGTTTAATTCTGTATAATGAATGCACACTCCACAAAGCAGTTTCTCATAAAGATTCTTTCTAGTTTTTAGCTGAAGTTATTTCCTTTTTCACCATAGGCCTCAATGCACTCTCAAATATCTCTTCACACATTCTGCAAAACCAGTGTTTCCATACTGCTGAGTTAAAAGAAAAGTTTAACTCTGTGAGATACATGCACACATCACTTAGCCGTTTCTGAGATAGCTTATTTCTAGTATTTATCCTGGGATATTCACTTTTTCCCCTTTGGCCTCAATGAGCTCCACAATGTCCATTCGCAGAGTGGACAAAAACAGTGTTTCCAAACTGCTGAATCAAAATAAATGTTTAACTCTGTGAGATGAATGCACACATCACAAAGCAGTTTTTGAGAAAAATTCTTTCTAGTTTTCATCTGAATATATTTCCTTTTTCACCAAAGGCCTCAATGCACTCCCAAATATCCCTTCGCAGATTCTACCGAAACTTTGTTTGCAAACTATGGAATGAAAAGAAAGGTTTCACTCTGCCAGATGAATGAACACATCAGAAGGTTTTTTCTCAGATAGCTTCCTTCTAGTATTCATCTTGGGATATTCACTGTTTTGTCATTGTCCCCTATGTGCTCACAAATGTCCATTTGCAGTATGGACAAAAAAAGTGTTTCCAAATGGCTGAATCCAAAGAAACATTTAACTCCGTGAGATGAATGCACACATCAAAAAGCAGTTGCTCAGAAATCTTCTTTCTCATTGTTTTCTGAAGATATTTCCTCTTTCATCAAAGGCCTCAATGAGCTCCCAAATTTCCCTATGCAGATACTGAAAAAACTGTGATTCCAAATTGTTGAGTGAAAAGAAAGGTTTAACTCTAGGAAATAAATGCACACATCACAAAGCAGATTCTCAGGTAGCTTCCTTCTAGTTTTTATCCTGTGATATTTGCTTTTTCACCATTGGTCTCAATGAGTTCCCACTCCTTTGGATTCGTCTCTTTGGAAACATTGATTAATTGTGCGAATAGACATTTGGGAACTCACTGAGGCCAATGACGAAAAAGTGAATATCCCAGCATAAAACTAGAACTAGCTTATCTGAGTAACACTTTAAGATGTGTGCATTCATCTCATAAGTTAAAACTTTGTTTTCATTAAGTAGGTTGGAAATACTGTTTTGGTAGAGACTGCGAAGGGATATTTCAGAGGGCATTGAGGTCTATGGTGAAAAAGGAAATATCTTCAGATAAAAATTAGATAGAATCATTCCAAGACACTCCTTTTTGATGTGTGCATTCATCTCCCAAAATTAAAACTTTCTTTTGATTCAGCAGTTTCAAAACACTGTTTTTGTCCATTCTACAAATGGACTTTTGGGAACTCATTGAGGCCAATGGTGGAAAAGGGAATGTCAAAGGAAAAAACTAGAAAGAAGCTACCTGAGAAATGGCTTTGTGTTGTGTTCATTGATCTCACAGAGTGAAAACTTTCTTTTCATTCAGCAGGTAGGAAACATTCTTTTGGAAAAATCTGTGAGGGGATATTTGGGAGAGCTTTGAGGCCTCTGGTGAAAAAGGAAATATCTTCACATAAAAACTAGACAGAAGCTTTCTGAGAAATTTCTTTGTGATGTGTGCATGCATCTTACAGAGTTGAAACTTTCTTTTGATTGAGTAGTTTGGAGACAGTATTTTTGCAGAATCTGCCAAGGGATATTTGGGAGAGCTTTCAGTCCTATGGTGAAAAAGGAAATGTCTTCAAATAAAAACTAGACAGAAGTTTTCTGAGCAACAGCTTTGTGACGTGTGCATTCATCTCACAGAGGTAAACGTATCTTTTAATTGAGCAGTTTGGAAACTCTGTTCTTCTAGAATGTGTGAAGGGATATTTGTGGGTGTTTTGAGGCCTATGTTGAAAAGGGAAATATCTTCACATGAAAACTAGACAGAAGCTTTCTGAGAAACCACTTTGTGATGTGTGCATTCATCTCACAGAGTTGAACAATTATATTGATTGAGCAGTTTGGAAACAGTCTTTTTGTAGACTGTGCCAAGGGTAATTTGGGAGCACTTTGAGGCCTATGGTGAAAAAGGAAATGTCCTCACATAAACACTAGAAAGAAACTTTCTGAGAAACTGTTTTGTGTTATGTGCATTCATCTCACAGTGTTGAATATTTCTTTTCATTGAGCAATTTGGAAACTCTGCTCTTCTACAATCTGCAGAGGGATATTTCTGAGTGCTTTGTGGCTTATGTTGAAAAAAGAAATATCTTCACATGAAAACTAGATAGAAGCTTTCTGAGAAACCTCTTTGTGATGTGTGCATTCATCTCACAGAGTGGAACCATTTTTTGATTGAGTGGTTTGGAAACAATATTTTTGTACAATCTGCCAAGATATATTTGGGAGTACTTTGAGGCCTATGGTGAAAAAGGAAATGTCTTCACATAAAAACTAGACAGAAGGTTTCTGAAAAACTTCTTTGTCATGTGTGCATTCGTCTTACAGAGATGAAAATTTCTTTTGATTGAGAAGATTGGAAACAGTCTTTTTGTAGAAACTGCAAAGCGATATTTCTGAGCACTTTGAGGCCTATGGTGAAAAAGGAAATATCTTCACATAAAACCTAGACAGAAGGTTTCTGAGAAACTGCTTGGAGATGTGTGCATTCATCTGACAGAGTTAAACCTTTCTTTACATTGAACAATTTGGAAACTCTGTCCCCGTAGAATCTGCAAAGGGATATTTGTGAGGACTTTGAGGTCTATGGTGAAAAAGCAAATATCCTCATAAAAACTAGACAGAAGCTTTCTGAGAACTCCGCTGTGATGTGTGCACATATCTAACAGAGTTGAACCTTTCTTTTGATTGAGCAATTTCGAAAAATTCTTTTTGTAGAATCTTCAAAGGGATGTCTGTGAGTGGTTTGAGGAATATGGTGAAAAAGGGAAAATCTTCACATAAAAATAAGACAGAAGCTTTCTGAGAAACTTCTTTGCCATGTGTACATTCATCTCAGAGAGTTGAAACTTTCTTTTGATTGAGCAGTTTGGAAACAGTCTTTTTGTAGAATCTGCAAAGGGATAATTGTCAGCACTTTTAGGACTATGGTGATAAAGGAAACATCTTCCTATAAAAACTAGACAGAGGCTTTCCCAGAAACTCCTGTGTGATGTGTGCATTCATGTCAGAGAGTTGAAACTTACTTTTGATTGAGCAGTTTGGAAATGGACTTTTCATAGAATCTACTTTTTGTAGAATCTGCAGAGGGACATTTGTGAATGCATTGAGGTCTATGAGGAAAAAGGAAATATCTTCATGTTAAAACTAGACAGAAGATTTCTGAGAAACTTCCTTGTGATATGTGCATTCATCTCACAGAGTTGAAAATTTCTCTTTGATTGAGATGTTTGGAAACAGTCTTTTTGTAGAAACTGCAAAGGGATATTTGTGAGCCCTTTGAGGCCTATATTGAAAAAGGAAATATCTTCACATAAAAACCAGACAGAAGGTTTCTGAGAAACTGCTTTGAGATGTGTGCGTTCATCTGACAGAAGTAAAAGTTTCTTTACATTCAACAGCTTGGAAAGTCTGTTCCTGTAGAATCTGCGAAGATATATTTGTGAGTGCTTGGTGGCCTATTGTGAAAAAGGAAAAATCTTCACATAAAAACTAGACAGAAGCTTTCTGATAAACTTCTTTGTGATGTGTGCATTCATCTCACAGAGTTGAACCTTTCTTTTCATAGAGTAGTTTCAAAATAGTCTCTTTGTAGAATCTACAAAGGGATATTTGTGAGCACTTAGAGGCCTGTGGTGAAAAAGGAAATATCTTCACATAAGAAATAGACAGAAGCTTTAGAAGAAACTGTTTTGGGATGTGTGCATTCATCTCACAGTGTTGAACCTTTCTTTTGATTGAGCAGTATGGAAACAGTCTTTATATAGAATCTGCAGAAGGATATTTGTGAGCACTTTGAGGCCTATGGTGAAAAAGGAAATATCTTCACAAAAAAACTAGATAGAAGCTTTCTGAAAAACCTCTTTGTCATGTATGCATTCATCTCACAGAGACGAAAATTTCTTTTGATTGAGAAGATTGGAAACAGTCTTTTTGTAGAAACTGCAAAGGGATATTTCTGAACACTTTGAGGCCTATGGTGAAAAAGGAAATATCTTCACATAAAACCTGGACAGAAGGTTTCTGAGAAACTGCTTGGAGATGTGTGCATTCATCTGACAGAGTTAAACCTTTCTTTACATTGAACAATTTGGAAACTCTGTCTGCATAGAATCTGCAAAGGGATATTTGTGAGGACTTTGAGATCTATGGTGAAAAAGCAAATATCCTCATAAAAACTAGACAGAAGTTTTCTGAGAACTTCGTTGTGAATTGGGCATTCATCTAACAGAGTTGAACCTTTCTTTTGATTGAGCAGTTTCAAAAAATTCTTTTTGTAGAACTTTCAAAGGGATATTTGTGAGTGGTTTGAGGAATATGGTGAAAAAGGGAAAATCTTCACATAAAAACAAGACAGAAGCTTTCTAAGAAACTTCTTTAGGACGTATGCATTCTTCTCACAGAGTTGAAACTTTCTTTTGATTGAGCAGTTTGGAAACAGTCTTTTTGTAGAATCTGCAAAGGGATAACTGTCAGCACTTTGAGGCCTATGGTGATAAAGGAAACATCTTCACATGAAAACTAGACAGAAGCTTTCCCAGAAACTCCTTTATGAGGTGGGTATTCATGTCAGAGAGTTGAAACTTCCTTTTGATTGAGCAGTTTGGAAACGGACATTTTGTAGAATCTGCAAGTGGACATTTGGAGCGCTTTGAGGCCTATGCTGGAAAAGGAAATATCTTCACATAAAGACTAGACAGAAGCATTCTCAGAAATGGACATTTCATAGAATCTACTTTTTATAGAATCTGCAGAGGGACATTTGTGAACACATTGAGGCCTATGAAGAAAAAGGAAATATCTTCATATTTAAACTAGCCAGAAGATTTCTGAGAAACTTCCTTGTGATGTGTGCATTCATCTCACAAAGTTGAAACTTTCTTTTGATTGAGATGTTTGGAAACAGTCTTTTTGTAGAAACTGCAAAGGGATATTTGTGAGCCCTTTGAGGCCTATATTGAAAAAGGAAATATCTTCACATAAAAACCAGACAGAAGGGTTCTGAGAAACTGCTTTGAGATGTGTGCATTCATCTGACAGAGGTAAAAGTTTCTTTACATTGAACAGTTTGGAAAATCTGTTCCTGTAGAATCTGCAAAGAGATATTTGTGAATGCTTGGCGGCCTATTGTGAAAAAGAAAAAATCTTCACATAAAAACTAGACAGAAGCTTTCTGATAAACTTCTTTGTGATGTGTGCATTCATCTCACAGAGTTGAACCTTTCTTTTGATAGAGTAGTTTCAAAATAGTCTCTTTGTAGAATTTACAAAGGGATATTTGTGAGCACTTAGAGGTCTGTGGTGAAAAAGGAAATATCTTCACATAAGAAATAGACAGAAGCTTTAGGAGAAACTTCTTTGTGATGTTTGCATTCAGCTCACAGTGTTGAACCTTTCTATTGATTGAGCAGTATGGAAACAGTCTTTATGTAGAATCTGCAGAGGGATATTTGTGAGTGCTTTGAGGCCTATGGTGAAAAAGGAAATATCTTCACATAAAAACTAGATAGAAGCTTTCTGAGAAACTTCTTTGTGATGTGATCATTCGTCTTACAGAGTTGAAACTTTCTTTTGATTGGGAAGTTTGGAAACAGTCCTTTTGTAGAAACTGCAAATGGATATTTGTGAGCCCTTTGAGGCCTATGGTGAAAAAGGAAATATCTTCACATAAGACCTAGACAGAAGGTTTCTGAGAAACTGGTTTGAGATGTTTGCACTCATCTGACACATTTAAAAGTTTCTTTACATTTAGCAGTTTGGAAAGTCTGTTCCTGTAGAATCTGCAAAGGGATATTTGTGAGTGCTTTGAGGCCTATGGTGAAAAAGGAAATATCTTCAGATAAAAACTAAACAGAAGCTTTCTGAGGAACTTCTTTGTGAAGTGTGCATTCATCTCATGGAGTTGAACCTTTTTTCAGATTGAGCAGTTTGGAAACTCTGTAGGATCTGCAAAGAGAAATTTTTGAGTGCTTATAGGCCTACGATGAAAAAGGAAATATCTTCACATAAAAAACTAGACAGAAGCATTCTGAGAAACTTCTTTGTCAAGTGTGCATTCATCTCACAAAGTTGAACTTTCCTTTGATTGAGCAGTTTGGAAACTATGCTCAATAGTTTGTAGGATCGGCAAAGGGATATTTTTGAGCACTTTGAAGCCTATGGTGAAAAAGGAAATTTATTCACATAAAAACTAGACAGAAGCTTTCTGAGAAACTTCTTTTTGATGTGTGCATGCAATGCGCAGAGTTTAACATTCCTTATGATTGAGCAGATTCAAAAACGTCTTTTTGTAGAATCTGCAAAAGGATATTTGTGAGTGCTTTGAACACTATGGTGAAAAAGGAAATATCTTCACATGAAAACTAGACAGAAGATTTCAGAGAGACTTCTTTGTGATGTGTGCATTTGCCTTGCAGAGTTGAAGCTTTCTTTTGATTGAGCAGTTCAGAAACAGTCTTTTTGTAGAACTTGCAAAGTGCTTTTTCTGAGCACTTTGAGGCCTATGGTGAAAAAGGAAATATCTTCACATAAAAACTAGACAGAAATTTTTTAGAAACTTCCTTTTGATGTGTGCATTCATATCACAGATTTGAAACTTTCTTTTGATTGAGCAGATTCAGAACAGTCTTCTTGTGGTATCTAAAAAGGAATGATTTTGAGCACTTTGAGACCTATGGTGAAACAGGAAATATCTTCACATAAAAAGTAGACAGAAACATTTTTGAGATGTGCTCATTCATCTCACAGAGCTGAACCTTTCTTTTGACTGAGTAGTTTGAAAACAGTCTTTTTGTAGAATCTGCAAAGGGATATTTGGGAGTGCTTTGAGGCCTTTGGTGAAAATGTAAATATCTTCAGATAAAATCTATACAGAAAGTTTCTGAGAAACTTGTTTGTGATGTGTCCATTTATCTCACAGAATTGAACCTTTCTTTTGATTGAGAATTTTGGAAACAGTCTTTTTGTAGAATCTGCAAAGAGATATTTGTGAGTGCTTAGAGGCCTATGGTGAAAAAGGAAACATCTTCACTTAAAAATTAGACAGAAGCTTTATGAGAAACTTTTTTGTGATTGTGCATTCATCTTAAGGAGTTGAACACGTCTTTTGAATTAGCATTTTGGAAACAGTCTTTTTGTGGTATCTGCAAAGTGATATTTGTGAGTGATTTGAGGTCTATGGTGCAAAAGGAAATAACTTCACATAAAAACTAGACAGAATGTTTCTGAGGAATGTCTTTGTGATGAGTGCATTCTTCTCACAGAGTTTAACATTTCCTTAGATTGAGCACTTTGGAAAAAGTCTTTTTGTAGATTCTGCAAAGGGACATTTTTGAGCACTTTTAGGTGTATGGTGAAGAAGGACATGTCTTCACATAAAAACTAGACAGAAGCATTCTGAGACACTTCTTTTTGGTTTGTGCATTCATAACACAGGGTTGAAACTTTCCTTTGATTGAGCAGTTTGGAAACAGTCTTTTTGTAGAATTTGCAAAAGCATGTTTTTGAGTGTTTTGAGGCCTCTGATGACAAAGCAAATATCTTCATGTAAAAACTCACAATCCCTATGCAGATTCTACACAATAACTGTTTCCAAACAGTTATCTTTGAGTGCTTTGAGGCCTATGGTGAAAAAGGAAATATCATCTCATAAAAGGTATACAGACACTTTCTGAGAAACTTCTGTGTGATGTGTGCATTCATCTCACAGAGGTAAAAGTTTCTTTTCATTCAGCAGGTGGGAAACTCTGTTCTTCTAGAATCTGCAAAGGGATATTTGTGAGTGCTTTGAGGACTATGGTGAAAAAGGAAATATCTTCACATAAAAACAAGACAGAAGCTTTCTGAGAAACTGCTTTTTGATGTGTGCATTCATCTTACAGAGTTGAACCATTCTTTGATTGGGCAGTTTGGAAACAGTCTTTTTGCAGAATCTGTAAAAATAACTGTTTTGAAACTGATAAATAAAATGAAAGGTACAGCTCTGTGAGATGAATGCACACATCACAAAGCAGTTTCTCAGAATGCTTCTATCTAGTTTTTATGTGAAGATATTTCTTTTTTCACTGCAGGCCACAAAGAGATCACAAATATCCCTTTGCAGATTCCACAAGGACAGAGTTTCCAATCTGCTCAATGAAAAGAAATGTTAAACTCTGTGAGATGAAAGTACCCAACACAAAGCAGTTTCTCAGTAACATTCTGTCTAGTTTTTATGTGAAGATATTTCCTTTTTCACTGTAGGCCTCAAAGCCTCACGAATAGCCCTTTGCAGATTGTAGAAAAAGACTGTTTTCATACCACTCAATGACAAGAAATGTTCAACTCTGTGAGACAAAAGCACTCATCATGAAGAACTTTCTCAGAACGCTTCTGCCTAGTTTTTATGTGAACATATATCCTTTTTCACCATAGGCCTCAAAGGGCTGAAAAATATCCCTTGGCAGATTCTACAAAAAGACTGTCGCCAAACTGCTCAATCAAAAGGAAGTTTCAACTCTGTGAGATGAATGCACACATCAGAAAGTAGTTTCTCAGAAAGCATCTGTCTAGTTTTTATGTGATGATAGTTCCTTTTCACCATAGGCCTCAAAGCACTCACAAATATCCTTTTGCAGATTCTAAAAAAAGACTGGTTTCCAAATTGCCCAATCAAAAGAACTCTTCATCTCTGTGAGATGAGTGCACACATCACAAGGAAGTTTTTCAGAAAGCTTCTGTGTGGTTTTTATGTGAAGATATTTCCTTTTTCACCATAGGCCTCAAAATGCTCACAAATATCCCTTCTCAGTTTCTACAAGAACAGAGTTTCCAATCTGCTCAATGAAAAGAAACTTTTACCTCTGTGAGATGAAAGCACACATCTCAAAGCAGTTTCTCAGAAAGCTTCTGTCTAGCTTTTATGTGAAAATATTTCCTTTTTCACCATAGACCTCAAAGGGCTCAAAAGTATCCCTTTGCAGATTCAACAAAAAGACTGTTACCAAACTGCTCAATCAAAAGAAAGGTTCAACTCTGTGAGATGAATGCACACATCACAAAGAAGTTTCTCAAAAAGTTTCTGTCTAGTTTTTATGTGAAGACACTTCCTTTTTCACTATAGGCCTCAAAGTGCTCACAACTGTCCCTTTGTAGATACCACAAAAAGTCTGTTTCCAAACTGCTCAATCAAAAGAAATGTTCAACTCTGTGAGACGAATGCACTCATCATAAAGAAGTTTCTCAGAAAGCTTCTGTCTAGTTTTTATGTGAACATATTTCCTTTTTCACCATAGGCCAAAATGCACACACTAGTATCCCATTGCAGGTTCTATGAGAACACATTTTCCAATCTGCTCAATGAAGAGAAACGTTTACTTGTATGAGCTGGATGTACACATCTCAAAGTAGTTTCTTAGAAACTTTCTTTCTAGTTTTTAAGTGAAGATATTTCCTTTTTCACCACAGGCCTCAAAGCGCTAACAAATATCCCTTTGGAGATACTACACAAAGACAGCTTACAAACTGCACAATCAAAAGAAATTTTCAACTCCAGAAGATGAATGCACATATCAGAAAGAACTTTCTCAGTAAGCTTCTGTCTGGTTTTTATGTGAAGATATTTCCTTTTCCCCATAGCCCTCAAAGCACTCTAAAATATACCTTTGCAGATTCTACAAGAACAGAGTTTCCAATCTGCTCATGAAAAGGAATGTTTACCTCTTTGAAATTAGTGCACACATATCAAAGCAGTTTCTCAAAAACATTCTGTATACTTTTTATGTGAAGATATTTCCTTTTTCACCATAGGCCTCAAAGGGCTCACAAATATCCCTTTGCAGATTCCACAAAAAGACAGTTTCCAAACTGCTCAATCAAAAGAAAAGTTCGACTCTGTGAGATGAATGCACACATCACAAAGAAGTTTCTCAGAAAGCTTCTGTCTAGTTTCTATGTGAAGATATGTCCTTTTTCCACATAGGCCTCAAAGCCCTCACAAATATGCCGTTGCAGATTCTGCAAGAACGTGTCTTCCAATCTGCTCTCTGAAAAGAAACCTTTACCTCTGTGAGATGAATGCACATGTCTCAAATCAGTAGAAAACTTCTGTATAGTTTATATCTGAAGATATTTCCTTTTTCACCATAGGCCTCAAACGGCTCACAAATATCCCTTTGCAGATTCTACACAAAGACTGTTTCCAAACTGCTTAATCAAAATAAAGGTTCAACTCTTATGAGATGAATGCACACATCACAAAGAAGTTTCTCAGAAAGCTTCTTTCTAGTTTTTATGTGAAAACAGTTCCTTTTTCACCATAGGCCTCAAAGCACTAAAAAATATTCCTTTGGAGTTACCACAGAAAGACAGTTTCAAAACTGCTCAATCAAAACAAATTTCCAACCCTGTGAGATGAATGCACACATCATAAAGCAGTTTCTCAGAAAGATTCTGTCTAGTTTTTATGTGAAGATATTTCCTTTTTCAAAATAGGCCTCAAAGCATTCTCAAATGTACCTTTGCAGATACTACAAAAAGACAGTTTCCAAACTGCTCAATCAAAAGGAATGTTCAACTCTGTGAGAGGAATGCACTCGTTATAAGGAAGTGTCTCAGAAAGCTTCTCTCCAGTTTTTATGTGAACATATTTCCTTTTCCACCATAGGCCTCAAAGCACGCACTATCCCTATGCAGATTCTACAAAAAGACTGTTTCCAAATTGCTCTATCAAAAGAAAGGTACAGCTCCATGAGATGAATGCACAAATCACAAAACAGTTTCTCAGAAAAATTCTGTCTAGTTTTTGTGTGAGAATATTTCCTTGTTTGCCGTAGGCCTCAAAGGGCTCACAAACATCCCTTTGCAGATTCTGCCAAAAGACTGTTTCCAAACTACTCTATCAAAAGAAACGTTCATCTCTGTGAGGTGAATGCACACATCACAAAGAATTTTCTCAGAAAGCTCCTGTCTAATTTTTATTTGAAGATATTTCCTTTTTCACTGTAGGTCTTAAAGCCTAACAAGTATCCCTTTGCAGATTCTACAAAAAGACTGTTCCCAAACTCCTCAATAAAAAGAAAGGTTAAACTCAGTGAGATGAATGCACACATCACAAAGAAGTTTCTCAGAAAGCTTCGGTCTAGTTTTCTTGTGAAGATATTTCCTTTTACGCCATAGGCCTCAAAGAGCTCACAAATATCCCTTTGCAGAATCCACAAGAACAGGGTTCTCAATCTGCTCAATGAAAAGAAATTTTTCCTCTGTGAGATGAATGCACACATGTCAAAGCAGTTTCTCAGAAACCTTCTGTCTGGTTTTTATGGGAAGATATTTCCTTTTTCACTATGGTCCTCAGATGGCTCACAAATATCCCTTTGCTGATTCTACAAAAAGACTGTTTCCAATGGATAATTCAAAAGAAAGTTTCAACTCTGTGAGATGAATGCACACATCACAAAGGAGTTTCTCAGAAAGCATCTGTCTAGTTTTTATGTGAAGATATTTCCTTTTGTACCATAGGCCTCAAAGCACTCACAATTATCCCTTTGAATATTATTCAAAAAGACTCTTTCCAAACTACTATAATAAAAGAAGCGTTCAACTGTGTGAGATAAATGCACACATCTCAAAGAGTTTCTCTGAAAACTTCTGTTTAGTTTTCACGTGAAGATATTTCCTTTTTCAACATAGTCCTCAAAGCGCTCACAATCCCTTTTCAGATTCTACAGAAAGACTGTTTCTAAACTGCTCAATCCAAAGAAAGTTTCATTGCTGAAAGATGAATGCACATATCACAAAAAAGTATGTCAGAAATTTTCTGTCTAGTTTTTATGTGAAGATAGTTCCTTTATACCATAAGCCTGAAAGGGATCACAAATATACCTTTGCCGATGCTGCAAAAAGAATGTTTCCAAACTGCTCAATCAAAAGAAAGGTTATACTCTGTGAGATGAATGCATACATCCCAAAGAAGTTTCTCAGAAAGCTTCTGTCTAGTTTTTATGTGAAGATATTTCCTTTTTCACCACAGGCCTCAAAGCACTCACAAATATTCATTTGCAGATTCTACAAGAACAGAGTTTCCAATATGCTCAATGAAAAGAAATGTTTACCTCGGTGACATGAATGCACACATCTCAAAGCAGTTTCTCGGAAACCCTCTGTATAGTTTTCATGAAAGATATTTCCTTTTTCACCATAGACCTCAAAGGGCTGACAATTATCCCTGTGTAGATTCTACACAATGACCGTTTCAAACTGCTCAATGAAAAGAAAGGTTCAACTCTGTGAGATAAATGCACACATCACAAAGAAGTTTCCCAGAAAAATTCTGTCTAGTTTTTATGTGAAGATGTTACCTTTTTCACCATAGGCCTCAAAGTGTTCACAAATGTCCCTTTGCAGATACTACAGAAAGACAGATTCCAAACTGCTCAATCAAAAGAAATTTTGAACTCCATGAGATGAATGCCCACATCAGAAAGAACTTTCTCAGAAAGCTTCTGTCTGATTTTTATGTGAAGTTATTTCCTTTCTCCCCATAGGCCTAAAGCACTCACAAATATCCCTTTACGGATTCTACAAGAACAGAATTTCCAATCTGCTCAATTAAAAGAAATATTTACCTCTGTGAGATGAATGCACACATCTGAAAGCAGTTTCCCAGAAACATTCTGTATATTTTTTATGTGAAGATATTTCCTTTTTCATCATAGGCTTCAAAGGGCTCACAAATATCCCTTTGCAAGTTCTACAAAAAGACAGTTTCCAAACTGCTCAATCAAAAGAAAGGTTCAACTCTGTGAGATGAATGCACACATCACAAAGAAGTTTCTCAGAAAGCTTCTGTCTAGTTTTTATGTGAAGGTATATTCTTTTTCCCCATATGCCTCAAAGTGCTGACAAATATCCCTTTGCATATTCTACAAGAACGGAGCTTCCAATCTGCACTATGAAAAGAAGACTTTATCTCTGTGAGATGAATTCACATGTCTCAAAGCAGTTTCTCGGAAACCTTCTCTATTTTTTTTTATGTGAATATATTTCCTTTTTCACCATAGGTGTCAAAAGGCTCACAAATATCCCCTGGCAGATTCTACAAAAAGACTCTTTTCCAAGTGCTCAATCAAAATAAGGGTTCAATCCTGTGAGATGAATGCATGCATCACAAAGGAGTTTCTCAGAAAACTTCTGTCTAGGTTTTATGTGAAGATATTTCCATTTTCATCATAGGCCTCAAAGTGCTCACAAATATCCCTCTTCAGCTACTATAGAAAGACAGTTTACAAACTGCTCAATCAAAAGAAAAGTTCAACTCTGTGAGATGATTGCACACATCATAAAGAAGTTTCTCAGAAAGCTTCTGTCTGGTTTTAATGTGAAGGTATTTCTTCTTTTCCCATAGTCCTCAAAGCACCTGCAAATATCCCTTTGCAGATTCTACAAAAAAAGACTTTCCAAACTGCTCAATGAAAAGAAACCTTTACCTCTGTAAGATGAATGCAGTCATCTCAAAGCAGTTTCTCAGAAACCTTCTTTATAGTTTTTATGTGAAGATATTGCCTTTTTAACCATAGGCCTCAAAGAGCTCACAAATATCCCTTTGCAGATTCTACAAAAAGACTGTTTCCAAACTGCTCAATTGAAAGAAAGGTTCAATCATGTCAGATGAATGCACACATCACAAAGAAGTTTCTCAGAAAGCTTCTGACTGGTTTTATGTGGAGATACTTCCTTTATCACCATAGGCCTCAAAGCGCTCAAAACTATCCCTTTGCAGATACTACAAAAAGACAGTTTCCAAACTGCTCAATCAAAAGAAGTGTTCAATTTTCTGAGATGAGTACACTCATTATAAAGAAGTTTCTCAGAAACATCTGTCTAGTTTTTATGTGAGCATATTTCCTTTTTCACCACAGGCCAAAATGCACGCACAAATATTCCTTTGCACGTTCTACAAGAACACAGTTTCCAATCTGCTCAATGTAAAGAAACGTTTACCTGCATGACCTCAATGCACACATCTCAAAGTAGTTTCTAAGAAACTTTCTGTCTAGCTTTTTTTTTTTTGTATTTAAACTATTTATTAGTATATGTATTTGGGCAAATTTTTACAGTCATAGAATAGACAGAGAAGAATATTAAGTTAATCAGACATGATTTAGTGAGAACAAAAATACAAATAATCTGAAAATTTAGTGAAAAGTTCTAAATATACTATCCATACCAAGCACATCAATATATTTTAGAAAATATCTATATTGACCAAGCTGGCTGAAAATAAGAATTTTGTTTTTCTTTTTTTTTTTTTCTTTTTTTTTCTTTTATTATTATTATTATTATTATCATTATTATACTTTAGGTTTTATGGTACATGTGCTCAATGTGCAGGTAAGTTACATATGTATACATGTGCCATGCTGGTACGCTGCACCCACCAACTTGTCATCTAGCATTAGGTATATCTCCCAATGCTATCCCTCCCCCCTCCCCCCACCCCACAACAGTCCCCGAAGTGTGATGTTCCCCTTCCTGTGTCCATGTGTTCTCATTGTTCAATTCCCACCTATGAGTGAGAATATGCGGTGTTTGGTTTTTTGTTCTTGCGATAGTTTACTGAGAATGATGATTTCCAATTTCATCCATGTCCCTACAAAGGACATGAACTCATCATTTTTTATGGCTGCATAGTATTCCATGGTGTATATGTGCCACATTTTCTTAATCCAGTCTATCATTGTTGGACATTTGGGTTGGTTCCAAGTCTTTGCTATTGTGAATAATGCGGCAATAAACATACATGTGCATGTGTCTTTATAGCAGCATGATTTATAGTCCTTTGGGTATATACCCAGTAATGGGATGGCGGGGTCAAATGGAATTTCTAGTTCTAGATCCCTGAGGAATCGCCACACTGACTTCCACAAGGGTTGAACTAGTTTACAGTCCCACCAACAGTGTAAAAGTGTTCCTATTTCTCCACATCCTCTCCAGCACCTGTTGTTTCCTGACTTTTTAATGATTGCCATTCTAACTGGTGTGAGATGGTATCTCATTGTGGTTTTGATTTGCATTTCTCTGATGGCCAGTGATGGTGAGCATTTTTTCATGTGTTTTTTGGCTGCATAAATGTCTTCTTTTGAGAAGTGTCTGTTCATGTCCTTCGCCCACTTTTTGATGGGGTTGTTTGTTTTTTTCTTGTAAATTTGTTGGAGTTCATTGTAGATTCTGGATGTTAGCCTTTCATGCTAAAAACTCTCAAAAAATTAGGAATTGATGGAACGTATCTCAAAATAATAAGAGCTATTTATGACAAACCCACAGCCAATATCATACTGAATGGGCAAAAACTGGAAGCATTCCCTTTGAAAACTGGCACAAGACAGGGATGCCCTCTCTCACCATTTCTATTCAACATAGTGTTGGAAGTTCTGGCCAGGGCAATTAGGCAGGAGAAGGAAATCAAGGGTATTCAATTAGGAAAAGAGGAAGTCAAATTGTCCTTGTTTGCAGATGACATGATAGTATATCTCGAAAACCCCATTGTCTCAGCCCAAAATCTCCTTAAGCTGATAAGCAACTTCAGCAAAGTCTCAGGATACAAAATCAATGTGCAAAAATCACAAGCATTCTTATACATCAATAACAGACAAACAGAGAGCCAAATCATGAGTGAACTCCCATTCACAATTGCTTCAAAGAGAATAAAATGCCTAGGAATCCAACTTACAAGGGATGTGAAAGACCTCTTCAAGGAGAACTACAAACCATTGCTCAAGGAAATAAAAGAGGATACAAACAAATGGAAGAACATTCCATGCTCATGGGTAGGAAGAATCAATATCATGAAAATGGCCATCCTTCCCAAGGTAATTTACAGATTCAATGCCATCCCCATCAAGCTACCAATGACTTTCTTCACAGAATTGGAAAAAACTACTTTAAAGTTCATATGGAACCAAAAAAGAGCCTGCATTGCCAAGTCAATCCTAAGCCAAAAGAACAAAGCTGGAGGCATCACACTACCTGACTTCAAACTATACTACAAGGCTACAGTAACCAAAACAGCATGGTACTGGTACCAAAACAGAGATATAGATCAATGGAACAGAACAGAGCCGTCAGAAATAATGCCACATATCTACAAGTATCTGATCTTTGACAAACCTGACAAAAACAAGAAATGGGGAAAGGATTCCCTATTTAATAAATGGTGCTGGGAAATCTGGCTAGCCATATGTAGAAAGCTGAAACTGGATCCCTTCCTTACACTGTATACAAAAATCAATTCAAGATGGATTAAAGACTTAAATGTTAGACCTAAAACCATAAAAACGCTAGAAGAAAACCTAGGCATTACCATTCAGGACATAGGCATGGGCAAGGACTTCATGTCTAAAACACCAAAAGCAATGGCAACAAAAGCCAAAATTGACAAATGGGATCTAATTAAACTAAAGAGCTTCTGCACAGCAAAGGAAACTACCATCAGAGTGAACAGGCAACCTACAAAATGGGAGAACATTTTCGCAACCTACTCATCTGACAAAGGGCTAATATCTGTCTAGTTTTTAAGTGAATATATTTCCTTTTTCACCATAGGCCTCAAAGCTGTAACAAATATCCCTTTGGAGATAGTACAGAAAGATAGTTTGCAAACTGCACAATCCACAAAAAATTTTCAACTCCAGGAGATGAATGCACAAGTCGGAAAGAACTCTATGAGAAAGCTTCTTAACAGAGTTTCCAATCTGCTCAATGAAAAGGAACGTTTACCTCTGTGAGATTAATGCACACATCTAAAAGCAGTTTCTCAGAAACATTCTGTATACTTTTTATGTGAAGATGTTTCCTTTTTCACCATAGGCCTCAAAGGGCTCACATATATCCCTTTGCAGATTCTACAAAAATATTGTTTCAAAACTGCTCAATGTAAAGAAATGTTGAACTCTGTGAGATGAATGCACACATCACAACGAAATTTCTCAGAAAACTTCTGTCTAGTTTTTGTGTGAAGATATGTCATTTTTCCCCATAGACCTCAAAGCGCTCACAAATATCCCTTTGCAGATTCTAGAAGAACAGTGCGTCCAATCTGCTCTATGAAAAGAAAAGTTTACCTCTTTGAGATGAATGCACATGTCTCAAAGAAGTTTCTCAGAAAACTTCTGTATAGTTTTTCTGTGAAGATATTTCCTTTTTCTCCATAGGCCTCAAAAGGCTCACAAACATCCCTTTGTAGATTCTACACAAAGACTGTTTCCAAACTACTAAATCAAAATAAATGTTCAACTCTGTGAGATGAATGCACTCATAACAAAGAAGTTTCTCAGAAATCTTCTGTCTAGTAGTTATGTGAAGTTATTTCCTTTTTCACCATAGGCCTCAAAGCACTCACAACTGTCCCTTTGCAGATATTACAAAAAGATAGTTTCCAAAATTCTCAATCAAAAGAAATGTTCAACTCTGTGAGATGATTGCACACATCAGAAAGAAGTTTCTCAGAAAGTTTCTGTCTGGTTTCAATGTGAAGATATTTCCATTTTCCCATAGGCCTCAAAGTGCCCGCATATATTCCTTTGCAGTTTCTACAAGAAAAGAGATTCCACGAGCTGAGTGAAAAGAACTGTTTACATCTGTGAGAAGAATGTACTAATTTCACAGCAGTTTCTCATACAACTTCTGTATAATTTTTATGTGAAGATATTTCCATTTTCACCATAGACCTCAAATAGCTCACAAATATCCCTTTGCAGAATTTACAAAAAGAATGTTTCAAAATGCTAAATCAAAACAAAGATTCAAATCTCTGGGATGAATTCACACATCACAAAGAAGTTTCTCAGAAAGCTTATGTCTATTTTTTGTCTGGAAATGTCTCCTTCTTCAGCATAGGCCTCAAAATGCTCACAAATATCCCTTTGCAGATTCTACAAGAACAGAGTTTCCAATCTGCTCAATGAAAAGAAACTTTTACCTCTCTGAGATGAATGTACCCATCACAGAGCAGTTTCTCAGAAACATTCTGTCTAGATTTTATGTGAAGATATTTCCTTTTTCACAATAGGCCTCAAAGGGCTCACAAATATCCCTTTGCAGATTTTACAAAAAGACTGTTTCCAAACTGCTCAATCAAAGGAAAGGTTCAACTCCGTGGGACAAATAAACACATCACAAAGAAGTGTCTCAGAAAGCGTCTGTCTAGTTTTTCTGTGAACATATTTCCTTTTTTACCATAGACCTCAAAGGAGTCACAAATATCCATTCACAGAATCAACAAAAAGATTGTTTGCAAACAACTGCTTTATTGAAAGAAAGGTTCAATTGTGTGAGATGAATGCACACATCAAAAAGAAGTTTCTCAGAAAGTTTCTGTCTGGTTTTAATGTGAAGATATTTCCTTTTTCCCACATCCTCAAATCACACAAAAATATCCCTTTGCAGATTCTACAAGAAAAGAGTTTCCATCTGCTGAATGAAGAGAAACGTTTATCTCTGTAAGATGAATGCATTCATCTCACAGCAGTTTCTCATAAAGTTTCTGTATAGTTTTTAGGTGAAGATATTTCCTTTTTCTCCATAGACCTCAAAATGCTCACAATTATACCTTTTCAGATTCTAGAAAAAGACTGTTTCCAAACTGCTCAATCAAATGAAAGGTTCATCTCTCTGGGATTAATTCACACATCACAAAGAAGTTTCTCAGAAAGCTTCTGTCTATTTTTTATCTGAAGAAGTCTCCTTTTTCACTGTAGGTCTCAAAGTGCTCACAAATATCCCTTGAAGATTCTACTAGAACAGAGTTTCAAAACTGCTCAATGAAAAGAAACTTTTAACTCACTGAGATGAATATACCCATCACAGAGCAGTTTCTCAGACACATTCTGTCTAGATTTTATGTGAAGATATTTCCTTTTTCACCAATAACCTCAAAGGGCTCACAAATATCCCTTTGCAGATTCTACCAAAAGAATGTTGCCAAACTGCTCAATCAAAGGAAAGGTTCAATGCTGTGGGACAAATAAACACATCACAAAGAAGTTTCTCAGAAAGCTTCATTCTAATTTTTCTGTGAAAATATTTCCCTTTTTACCACAGACCTCAAAGGGCTCACAAATATCCCTTTGCAGATTCAACAAAAAGACTGTTTGCAAATTGCTCAATCAAAAGAGGGGTTCAACTCTGTGAGATGAATGCACACATCACAAAAATGTTCCTCAGAAAGCTACCATTTAGTTTTTAGGTGAAGATATCTCCTTTTTCACCACAGGCCTCAAAGCACCCACATAATATCCCTTTACATATTCTACAAGAATACAGTTTCCAGTCTACTCTATGAAATAAACTTTTATTTCTTTGAGATTAATGCACACATCTCAAAGCAGTTTCTCTGAATCTTTCTGTCTAGTTCTTATGTGAAGATATTTCCTTTTTCACCATAGGCTTCAAAACGCTCACAATCCCTATGCAGATTCTACAAAAAGACTGTTTCCAAACTGCTCAATCAAAGGAAATGCACAACTCTGTGAGCTGAATGCACAAATCACAAAGCAGTTTCTCAGAAAGATTCGGTGGGGCTGGCAGCCAAGATGGCTGAATAGGATTAGCTCCAGTCTACAGCTCACAGTGTGAGCGATGCAGAAGACGGGTGATTTCTGCATTTCCATCTAAGGAACCGAGTTCATCTCACTAGGGAGTGTCAGATAGTGGATGCAGGACAGTGGGTGCAGCACATCATGCATAAGCCGAAGCAGGGTGAGGCATTGCCTCACATGGGAAGCACAAGAGGTCAGGGAGTTCTCTTTCCTAGTCAAAGAAAGGGGTGACAGATGGCACATGGAAAATAGGGTCACTCCCACAATAATACTATGCTTTTCTGACTGGCTTAAAAAATGGCACAGCAGGAGATTATATCCCACACCGCACCTGGCTTGGAGGGTCCTATGCCCATGGAGTCTTGCTGATTGCTAGCACAGCAGTGTGAGATCAAACTCCAAGGTGGCAGTGAGGCTGGGGGAGGGGCACCCGCAATTACCCAGGCTTGCTTAGGTAAACAAAGCACCCGGGAAGCTCGAACTGGGTGGAGCCCACCACAGAACGAGGAGGCCTGCCTGCCTCTGTAGGCTCTACCTCTGGGGGCAGGGCACAGACAAACAAAAAGACAGCAGTAACCTCTGCAGACTTAAATGTCCCTGTCTGACAGCTTTGAAGAGAGCAGTGGTTCTCCCAGCATGCAGATGGAGATCTGAAAAAGGGCAGAATGCCTCCTGAAGGGGGTCCCTGACCCCTGACCTGCAAGCAGCCTAACAGGGAGGCAACCCCCAGTAGCAGGAGACTGACACCTCACACGGCCAGGTACTCCTCTGAGGCAAAACTTCCAGAGGAACGATCGGACAGCAACATTTGTGGTTCACAAAAATCCGTTGCTCTGTAGCCACTGCTGCTGATACCGAGGCAAACAGGATCTGGAGTGGACCACTAGCAAACTCCAACAGACCTGCAGCTGAGGGTCCTGTCTGATAGAAGGAAAACTAACAAACAGAAAGGACATCCACACCAAAACCCATCTGTACATCACCATCATCAAAGACCAAAAGTAGATAAAACCACAAAGATGGGGAAAAAACAGAGCAAAAAAACTGGAACCTCTAAAAAGAAGAGTGCCACTCCTCCTCCAAAGGAGTTCAGTTCCTCACCAGCAATGGAAAAAAACTAGAAGGAGAATGACTATGATGAGTTGAGAGAAGAAGGCTTCAGACAATCAAACTACTCCGAGCTACAGGAGGAAATTCAAACCAAAGGCAAAAAAATTAAAAACTTTGAAAAAAATTTAGACGAATGTGTAACTAGAATAACCAACACAGATAAGTGCTTAAAGGAGCTGATGGAGCTGAAAACCAAGGTTCAAGAACTACGTGAAGAATGCAGAAGCCTCATGAGCCAGTGCGATCAACTGGAAGAAAGGGTATCAGTGATGGAAGATGAAAAGAATGAAATGAAGCGAGAAGAGAAGTTTAGGGAAAAAAGAATAAAAAGAAACAAACAAAACTGCCAAGAAATATGGGACTATGTGAAAAGACCAAATCTACGTCTGATTGGTGTACTTGAAAGTTACAGGGAGAACGGAACCAAGTTGGAAAACTCTCTGCAGGATATTACCCAAGAGAACTTCCCCAATCTAGCAAGGCAGGCCAACATTCAGATTCAGGAAATACAGAGAAAGCCACAAAGATACTCCTCGAGAAGAGCAACTCGAAGACACATAATTGTCAGATTCACCAAAGATGAAATGAAGGAAAAAATATTAAGGGCAGCCAGACAGAAAGGTCGGGTTACCATCAAAGGGAAACCCATCAGATTAACAGTGTCTCTCTCAGCAGAAACTCTACAAGCCAGAAGAGAGTGGGGGCCAATAGTCAACATTCTTACAGAAAAGAATTTTCCACCCAGAATTTCATATCCAGCCAAACTAAGCTTCATAAGTGAAGGAGAAATAAAATACTTTACAGACAAGCAAATGCTGAGAGATTTTGTCACCACCAGGCCTGCCCTAAAAGAGCTCCTGAAGGAAGCACTAAACATGGAAAGAAACAACCAGTACCAGCCACTGCAAAATCACGCCAAATTGTAAAGACCATTGAGGCTAGGAATACACTGCATCAACTAAGGAGCAAAATAACCAGCTAACATCATAATGACAGGATCAAATTTACACATAACAAAATTAACTTTAAATATAAATGGACTAAATGCTCCAAATAAAAGACACAGACTGGCAAATTGGATAAAGAGTCAAGACCCATCAGTGTGCTGTATTCAGGAAACCCATCTCACGTGCAGAGACACACATAGGCTCAAAATAAAAGGATGGAGGAAGATCTACCAAACAAACGGAAAAGAAAAAAAGGCAGGGTTTGCAATCCTCGCCTCTGATAAAACAGACTTTAAACCAACAAAGATCAAAAGAGACAAAGAAGGCCATTACATGATGGTAAAGGGATCAATTCAACAAGAAGAGTTAACTATTCTAAATATATATGCACACAGTACAGGAGGAACCAGATTCATAAAGCAAGTCCTGACTGACCTACAAAGAGACTTAGACTCCCACACAATAAAAATGGGAGACTTTAACACTCCACTGTCAACATTAGACAGATCAACGGGACAGAAAGTTAACAAGGATACCCAGGAATTGAACTCAGCTCTGCACCAAGCAGACCTAATAGACATCTACAGAACGCTCCACCCCAAATTAACAGAATATACATTTTTTTCAACACCACACCACACCTATTCCAAAATTGACCACATAGTTGGAAGTAAAGCTCTCATCAGCAAATGTAAAAGAACAGAAATCATAACAAACTGCATCTCAGACCACAGTGCAATCAAACCAGAACCCAGCACTAAGAAACTCACTCAAGACCACTCAACTACATGGAAACTGAACAACCTGCTCCTGAATGACTAATGGGTACATAATGAAATGAAGGCAGAAATAAAGATGCTCTTTGAAACCAATGAGAAAAAAGACACAACATATCAGAATCTCTGGGACACATTCAAAGCCATGTGTAGAGGGAAATTTATAGCACTAAATGCCCAAAAGAGAAAGCAGGAAAGATCCAAAATTGACACCCTGACATCACAATTAAAAGAACTAGAAAAGCAAGAGCAAACACATTCAAAAGCTAGCAGAAGGCAAGAAATAACTAAAATCAGAGCACAACTGAAAGAAATAGAGAAAGAAAAAAATCCTTCAAAAAATTAATGAATGCAGGAGCTGGTTTTTTGAAAGGATCAACAAAATTGATAGACCGCTAGTAAGACTAATAAAGAAGAAAAGAGAGAAGAATCAAATAGATGCAATAAAAAATGATAAAGGGGATATCACCATTGAACCCACAGAAATACAAACTACCATCAGAGAATACTATCAACATCTCTATGCAAATAAATTAGAAAATCTAGAAGAAATGGATAAATTCCTCGACACATACACCCTCCCAAGACTAAACCAGGAAGAAGTTGAATCTCTGAATAGAGCAATAACAGGCTCTGAAATTGAGGCAATAATTAATAGCTTACCAACCAAAAAAAGTCCAGGACCAGATGGATTCACAGCCGAATTCTACCAGAGGTACAAGGAGGAATTGGTACCATTCCTTCTGAAACTATTCCAATCAATAGAAAAAGAGGGAATCCTCCCTAACTCATTTTATGAGGCCAGCATCATCCTGATACCAAAGACTGGCAGAGACACCACAAAAAAAGAAAATTTTAGACAAATATCCCTGATGAACATTGATGCACAAATCCTCAATTAAATACTGACAAACCGAATCCAGCAGCACATCAAAAAGCTTATCCACCATGATCAATTGGGCTTCATCCATAGGATGCAAGGCTGGTTCAATATACGCAAATCAAAAAATGTAATCTAGCATATAAACAGAACCAAAGACAAAAAACACATGATTATCTCAATAGATAGAGAAAAGGCCTTTGAAGAAATTCAACACCCCTTCATGCTAAAAACTCTCAATAAATAAGGTATTGATGGGACATATCTCAAAATAATAAGAGCTATCCATGACAAACCCACAGCCAATATCATATTGAATGGGCAAAAACCGGAAGCATTCCCTTTGAAAACTGGCACATGACAGGGATGCCCTCTCTCACCACTCCTATTCAACATAGTGTTGGAATTTCTGGCCAGGGCAATTAAGCAGGAGAAGGAAATTAATGGTATTCAATTAGGAAAAGAGGAAGTCAAATTGTCCCTGTTTGCAGATGACATGATTGTATATCTAGAAAACCCCATTGTCTCAGCCCAAAATCTCCTTAAGCTGATAAGAAACTTCAGCAAAATCTCAGGATACAAAATCAATGTACAAAAATCACAAGCATTCTTATACATCAATAAGAGACAAACAGAGAGCCAAATCATGAGTGAACTCCCATTCACAATTGCTTCAAAGAGAATAAAATACCTAGGAATCCAACTTACAAGGGCTATGAAAGACCTCTTCAAGGAGAACTACAAACCACTGCTCAATGAAGTAAAAGAGGATACAAAGAAATGGAAGAACATTCCATGCTCATGGGTAGGAAGAATCAGTATCGTGAAAATGGCCATACTGCCCAAGGTAATTTCTAGATTCAATGCCATCCCCATCAAGCTACCTATCACTTTCTTCACAGAATTGGAAAAACTACTTGATAGTTCATATGGAACCAAAAAAGAGCTCTCATTGCCAAGTCAATCCTAAGCCAAAAGAACAAAGCTGGAGGCATCACACTACCTGACTTCAAACTATACTACAAGGCTACAGTAACCAAAACAGCATGGTACTGGTACCAAAAGAGGCATATAGACCAATGGAACAGAATGGAGCCCTCAGAAATAATGCCACATATCCTTAACTATCTGATTTTTGACAAACCTGAGAAGAACAAGCAATGGGGAAAGGGTTCCCTATTTAATAAATAGTGCTGGGAAAACTGGCTAGCCATATGTAGAAAGCTGAAACTGGATCCCTTCCTTACACCTTATACAAAAATTAATTCAAGATGGATTAAAGACTTAAACGTTAGACCTAAAACCATAAAAACTCTAGAAGAAAACCTAGGCAATACCATTCAGGCCATAGGCATGGGCAAGGACTTCATGTCTAAAGCACCAAAAGCAATGGCAACAAAAGCCAAAATTGACAAATGGGATCTGATTAAACTAAAGAGCTTCTGTACAGCAAAAGAAACCACCATCAGAGTGAACAGGCAACCTACAAAATGGGAGAAAATTTTCCCAACCTACTCATCTGACAGAGGGCTAATATCCAGAATCTACAATGAACTCAAAGAAATTTACAAGAAAAAAACAAACAACCCCATCAACAAGTGGGTGAAGGATATGAACAGACACTTCTCAAAAGAAGACATTTATGCAGCCAAAAAACACATGAAAAAATGCTCATCATCACTGGCCTTCGGAGAAACACAAATAAAAACCACAATGAGATACCATCTCACACCGGTTAGAATGGCAATCATTAAAAAGGCAGGAATCAACAGGTGCTGGAGAAGATGTGGAGAAATAGGAAAACTTTTACACTGTTGGTGGGACTGTAAACTAGTTCAACCATTGTGGAAGTCAGTGTGGCGATTCCTCAGGGATCTAGAACTAGAAAGAACATTTGACCCAGCCATCCCATTACTGGGTATACACCCAAAGGACTATAAATCATGCTGCTATAAAGACACATGCACACATATGATTATTGCGGCACTATTCACAATAGTAAAGACTCGGAACCATCCCAAATGTCCAAAAATGATAGACTGGATTAAGAAAATGTGGCACATATACACCATGGGATACTATGCAGCCATAAAAAATGATGAGTTCACGTCCTTTGTAGGGACATGGATGAAACTGGAAATCATCATTCTCAGTAAACTATCACAAGAACAAAAAACCAAACACCACATATTCTCACTCATAGGTGGGAATTGATCAATAAGTACACATGGACACAGGAAGGGTAACATAACACTCTGGGGATTGTTGTGTGGTGGTGGGAGGCGAAGGGATAGCTTTAAGAGATATACCTAATGCTAAATGAACAGTTAATGGGTGTAAGACATCAGCATCGCACATGTATACATATGTAACTAACCTGCACATTGTGCTCAAGTACCCTAAAACTTAAAGTATAATAATAATAAAATAAAATAAATAAAATAAAAAAATAAAATCCAACCTTCAACCATGCAATTCAAGGCCAAATCAAAAAACAAACAAACAAAAAGGCTGTTTCCAAACTGCTCAATCAGAAGAAAATTTCAAACCTGTGAGATGAATGCCCACATCACAAAGAAGTTTCTCAGAAAACTTCTGTTTAGTTTTTATATGAAGATATTTCCTTTTTCGCCATAGGTCTCAAAGTGCTCACAAATATCCGTTTGCAGATTCTACAGAAAGAGTGTTTCCAAATTCCTCAATCAAAGAGAGGTTCAACTCTGTGAGACGAGTGCACACATCACAAAGAAATTTCTCAGAAAGCTTCCATCTAGTTTTTATTTTAAGATATCTCCTTTATCACTATAGACCTCAACGCGCTCACAAATATCCCTTTTTGTACTCTACAAGAACAGAATTTCCAAGAACAGAGTTTCCAATATACTCTTTGAAAAGAAATGTTTACTTCTGTGAGATGAATGCACACATCTCCAAGCAGTTTATCAGAAACTTTCTGTCTAGTTTTTATGTGAAGATATTTCCTTTTTCAAAATAGGCCACAAAGTGCTCACAATCTTTGTGCAGATTCTACAAAACGTTTCCAAACTGCTCAATCAAAACAAAAGTACAGCTCTGTGGGATGAATGCAAACATCACAAAGCAGTTTCTCAGAAACTTTCCGTGTAGTTTTTGTTTGAAGATATTTCCTTTTTCACAATAGGCCTCAAAGGGCTCACAAATATTCCTTTGCAGATTCTAGAAAAAGACACTTTTCAAACTGCTCAATTGAAGGAAACGTTCAACTCTGTGAGATGAATGCACACATCACAAAGCAGTTTCTCAGAAAGCTTCTGTTTGGTTTTTATAAGAAGATATTTCCTTTTTCACCATAGGCCTCAAAGGGCTCTCAATTATCCCTTTGCAAATTTAAAAAAAAAAACTGTTTCCAAATTGCTCAATCAAAAGAAAGTTTCAACTCTGTGAGAGGAATGTACACATCACAAAGAAGTTTCTCAGAATGCCTCCATCTAGTTTATTTGTGAAGATATTTCTTTTTTCATCATAGGCCTCAAAGCATGAACAAATATACGTTTGCAGATAATGCAAAAAGACAGTTTCCAAATGGCTCAATCAGAAGAAATGTTCAGCTCTGTGAGATGAATGTACACATCTCAAAACAGTTTCTCAGAAACTTTCTGTCTAGTTTTTATGTGAAGACATTTCCTTTTTCACCACAGACCTCAAAGGGCTTACAAATATCCCTTTGCAGATTCTACAAAAAGTCTCTTTCCCAACTGCTCAATCAAAAGAACGGTTCAACTCTGTTAGATGAATGCACACATCATGAAGAAGTTTCTCAGAAAGCATCTGTCTAGTTTTTATATGAAGATATTTCCTTTTGCACCATAGGCTTCAAAGTGCCACCAAACATCCCTTTGTAGATTCTCCAAAAAGATTGTTTCCAAATTGCTCAATCAAAAGGGAGGTTCAATTCTGTGAGACAAATGCACACATCACAAAGGAGTTTCTCAGAAAGCTTCCATCTAGTTTTATGTTAAGATATCTCCTTTTTCAGAATAGACCTCAAAACACTCAGGAATATACCTTTGCATATTCTACAAAAACAGAGCTTCCAATCTACTCTATGAAAAGAAACATTTACTTCTGTGAGATGAACGTACACATCTCAAAACAGTTTCTCAGAAACTTTCTGGCTGGTTTTTATGTAAAGATATTTCCTTTTTTACCATAGGACTGAAAGGGATCAGAAATATACCTTTGTTGATTATACAAAAACAGTGTTTCCAAACTGCTCAATCAAAAGAAATGTTCATCTCTGTGAGATGAATGCACACATCACAAAGTAGTTTCTCAGAAAGCTTCTGTCTAGTTTTTATGTGAAGATACTTCCTTTTTCACCATAGGCCACAAAGCACTAAAAAATACAATTTTGGAGTTACTACAGAAAGACAGTTTCCAAACTGCTCAATCAAAAGTAGTTTTCAACCCTGTGAGATGAATGCACACATCATAAGGAAGTTTCTCAGAAAGATTGTGTCTAGTTCTTATGTGAAGTTATTTCCTTTTTCACCATAGGCCTCAAAGTGCTCTAAATATCCATTTGCAGATTATTCAAAAAGACTGTTTCCAAAATGCTCAATCAAAAGAAATGTTCAACTCTGTGAGATAAATGCACACATCATAAAAAAGTTTCTCAGAAATCTCCCGTATAGTTTTTATGTGAAGATATTTCCTTATTCCCCGTAGTCCTCAAAGCTCTCCTAATATCCATTTGCAGATTCAACAAAAAGCCTGTTTGCAAACTGCTCATTCAAAAAATTGTTTCAACTCTGAGAGATGAAAGAACACAAGAAAAGGAAGTTTCTCAAACTGCTTCTGTCTAGTTTTTATTTGAAGATATTTCCTTTTTCACCATAGGCTTCAATGGGCTAACAAATATCCCTCTGCAGATTCCACAAAAAGACTGTTTCCAAACTGTTCAATGTAAAGAAAGGTTCATCTCACTGAGATAAATGCACACAGTACAAAGCAGAAAGCTTCTGTCTAGTTTTTATGTGAAGATACTTCCTTTTTCACCATAGTCCACAAAGCTCTCCAAATATTCATTTGCAGATTCTACAAAAAGACTGATTCCAAACTGCTCAACTGAAAGAAAGGTTCAACTCTCTGAGAGGAATGCAAACATCACAAACAAGTTTCTCAAAAACAATGTTTCCAGTTTTTATGTGAAGATATTAAATTTTTGACTGTAAGCCTCAAACCGCTTACAAATACACCTCTGCAGATTCTATAAAAAGACTGTTTCCAACCTGCTCAATCAAAAGAAAAGTTTAACTCTGTGAGATGAATGCACACACCAGAAAGAAGTTTCTCAGAAAGTTTCTTTCTGGTTTTTATGAGAAGATATATCCTTTTTCACCATAGGCTTCAAAGCATTCCAAATATCCATTTGCAGATTCAGCAAAAAGACTGTTTCCAAACTGCTCAATCAAAAGAAAGGTTCAACTCTGTGAGATGAAATCACACATCAAAAGGAGGTTTCTCAGATAGCTTCTGTCTGGTTTTTATGTGAAGATATTTCCTATTTCACCATAGACCTCAAACCACTCTCAAATATCCTACTCCAAATTCTACAAATAGACTGTTTCCAAACTGCTCAATGAAAAGAAAGGTGCAACTCTGTGAGATGAAATCACACATCACAAAGAAGTTTCTCAGAAAGTTTCTATTTTTTATGTAATGATATTTCCTTTTTCACCACAGGCCTCAAATCCCTCCAGAAATCCATTTGCCGATTCTACAAAATGACCGTTTCCAAACGGCTCAATCAAAAGAAAGGCTCAACTCTGTGAGATAAATGCACACAACACAAAGATGATTCTGAGAATGCTCCTGTCTAGTTTTTATGTGAATATATTTCCTTTATCATCATAGACCTCATACTGCTCAAAAATATCCCATTGCAGTTTGTACAAAAAGACTATTTCCAAAATGCTCAATGAAAAGAAAGATTCAATTCTGTGAAAGAATTCATAAATCAGAATAATGTTTATCAAAATGCTTCTGTCTAGTTTTTATGTGAAGATATTACTTTTTCACCATAAGCCACAAACTGCTGACAAATATACCTTTGCAGATTCTACAAAAAGACTGTTTCCAAATGACTCAATGAAAAGAAAGTTTCAACTCTCTGAGATGAATGCACACATCACAACGAAGTTTCTCGAAAGTTTCTGTCTAGTTTTTATGAAAATATTTCCTTTTTCATGATAGGCATCAAAGCCCTCCAAATATCCATTTGCGGATTTTACAAAATGACTGTTTCCAAATTTCTCAATCAAAAGAAAGTTTTCACTCTGTGAGATGAAAGCACACATCACAAAGAAGTTTCTCAGAAAGCTTCTGTCTAGTTTTTATGTGAAGATGCTTCCTATTTCACCATAGGACTCAATGGGCTCACAAATACCCCTTTGCAGATTCTACAAAAAGACTCTTTCCAAACTCACCAATCAAAAGAAAGGTTCAACTCTGTGAGTTGCATACACACATCACAAAGAAGTTTCTGAGAATGCTCTGTCTAGTTTTTATGTGAAGATATTTCCTTTTTCACCATAGACCTCAAAGCGCTCCAAATATCCATCTGCAGATTCTACAAAAAGACTGTTTCCAAACTGCTCAATCAAAAGAAAGTTTCAACTCTGTGAGATGAAAGCACACATCACAAGGAAGTTTCTCAGAGAGTTTCTGTCTATTTTTTTATGTGATGATAATTCCTTTTTCACCACAGGCCAGAAAACCCTCCAAAAATACATTTGCAGATTCTACAAAATGACTGTTTCCAAACTGCTCAATGAAAAGAAAGTTTCAACTCTGTGAGATGAATGCACACAACACAAAGACAATTCTCAGAATGCTTCTGTCTAGTTTTTATGTGTAGATATTTCCATTTTCACCAAAGACCTCAAACTTCTCAGAAGTATCCCAATGCAGTTTGTACGAAGACTGTTTCCAAAATGCTCTACAAAAAGAAAGGTTCAACTCTGTGAAATGAATGCACACATCAAAAAGAACTTTAACAAAATGCTTCTGTCTACTTTTTATGTGAAGATATTTCTTTTTCATCATAGGCCGCAAGCCGCTCACAAATAAACCTTTGCAGATTCTACAAAAGGACTGTTTATAAACTGCTCAATGAAAAGAAAGTTTCAACTTTATGAGATGAATGGAAACATCACAAACAAGTTTTTCAGAAAGTTTCTGTCTAGTTTTTCTGTGAAAATATTTCCTTTTTTACTATATGCCTCAAATCCCTCCAGATATCCATTTGCAGATTCTATAAAAAGACTGTCTCCAAACTGCTCAATCATATGAAAGGTTTCACTCTGTAAGATGAAAGCTCATATCAAAAAGAAGTTTCTCAGAAAGCTTCTGTCTAGTTTAATATGAAGATATTTCCTATGTCACCATTGGCCTCAATGGGCTAAAAAATATCCCTTTGCAAATTCTACAAAAAGACTGTTTCCAAATTGCTCAATCAAAAGAAAGTTTCAACTCTGTGAGATGAATGCAAAGATGACAAATGAGTTTCTCAGAATACTTCTGTCTAGTTTTTATTTGAATATATTTCCTTTATCACCATAGCCCTCAAACCGCTCACAAATATCCCACTGCAGATCCTTCAAAAAGACTGTTTACAAACTGTTCAATCAAAAGAAACGTTCAACTCTACGGAATGAAGGCACACATCACAAGGAAGTTTCTCAGAAAGTTTCTATTTTTTATGTGATGATATTTCCTTTTTCACCACAGGGTGCAAAACCCTCAAAAATCCATTTGCAGATTCTACAAAATGACTGTCTCCCGACTGCTCAATAAAAAGAAAGCTTCAACTCTGTGAGATGAATGCACACCACTGAAAGACAATCCTCAGAATGCTTCTGTCTAGTTTTCATGAGTAGATATTTCCTTTAAGACCTTAGGCCTCAAACTGCTCAGAAATATCCCATTGCAGTTTGTACAAAACGACTGTTTCCAAACTGCTCAATAAAAAGAAAGGTGCAAATCTGTGAAATGAATGCGTACATCACAAAGAAGTTTATCAAAATGCTTCTGTCTAGTTTTTATGTGAAGATATTTCTTTTTCACCACAGGACTCAAACCACTCACAAATATACCTTTGCAGATCTACAAAAAGAATGTTTCCAAACTGCTCAATGAAAAGAAAGTTTCAACTCTCTGAGATGAATGCACACATCACAAACAAGTTTATCAGAAAGTTTCTGTCTAATTTTATGTGAAGATATTTCCTTTTTCACCATAGGACCCAAAGCGCTCCAAATATCCATTTGCGGATTCTACAAAAAGACTCTTTCCAACTACTCAATCAAAAGAAAGGTTCAAATCTGTAAAATGAAAGGACAGAACTCAAAGAAGTTTCTCAGAATGCTTCCGTCTAATTTTTATGTGAAGATATTACTTTTTTTTTTTTTTTACCATGAAACAGGAAAAAACACTTTATTATATGCATCATTCTAACTGTATTAAATTGACAATGGTATTGTCAACTGCAATTTTTTACAGACTAAAGTAAAAAATAGGTCCTTCTGAATTTTAAAACTACAATGTTTCACAGCAAGAAGACACATCATAACAAATTATTTTACAGTAAACTGGGTTGGTTGTTTGGCTTTTTCTGCTTTGTTTCATTAGTTTTTTCTTTGTTTGTTTTTATGAAACAAGAAAGAGAAATTAAGAAAGCATAGAAATATACTCTAATTACCATTATTTTTTCTCATGTTTTAGCATGGTTTTGATTCATATTATTTCATAAGTCCATGAATACCAAATGAAAGTATGTTGGATTTTAAAAGTTGGTATTTTAGCTTAGAATATGGAGCATAAAAACCTTCTAAACAGGGAAATTCCTGAACCTTGATAACAGTTTTTGTTTTTGTTTTTTTATTGTTATTATTATTATTATCATTATTATACTTTAGGTTTTATGGTACATGTGTGCAATGTGCAGGTAAGTTACATATGTATACATGTGCCATGCTGGTGCGCTGCACCCACCAACTTGTCATCTATCATTAGGTATATCTCCCAATGCTATCTCTCCCCCCTCCCCCCACCCCACAACAGTCCCCGAAATGTGATGTTCCCCTTCCTGTGTCCAAGTGTTCTCATTGTTCAATTCCCACCTATGAGTGAGAATATGCGGTGTTTGGTTTTTTGTTCTTGCGATAGTTTACTGAGAATGATGATTTCCAGTTTCATCCATGTCCCTACAAAGGACATGGATAAAAATGATGATTTCCAGTTTCATCCATGTCCCTACAAAGGACGTGAACTCATCCTTTTTTATGGCTGCATAGTATTCCATGGTGTATATGTGCCACATTTTCTTAATCCAGTCTATCATTGTTGGACATTTGGGTTGGTTCCAAGTCTTTGCTATTGTGAATAATGCCGCAATAAACATACGTGTGCATGTGTCTTTATAGCAGCATGATTTATATTCCTTTGGGTATATACCCAGTAATGGGATGGCGGGGTCAAATGGAATTTCTAGTTCTAGATCCCTGAGGAATCGCCACACTGACTTCCACAAGGGTTGAACTAGTTTACAGTCCTACCAACAGTGTAAAAGTGTTCCTATTTCTCCACATCCTCTCCAGCACCCGTTGTTTCCTGACTTTTTAATGATTGCCATTCTAACTGGTGTGAGATGGTATCTCATTGTGGTTTTGATTTGCATTTCTCTGATGGTCAGTGATGATGAGCATTTTTTCATGTGTTTTTTGGCTGCATAAATGTCTTCTTTTGAGAAGTGTCTGTTCATGTCCTTTGCCCACTTTTTGATGGGGTTGTTTTTTTTTTCTTGTAAATATGTTGGAGTTCATTGTAGATTCTGATAAGCAACTTCAGCAAAGTCTCAGGATACAAAATCAATGTGCAAAAATCACAAACATTCTTATACATCAATAACAGACAAACAGAGAGCCAAATCATGAGTGAACTCCCATTCACAATTGCTTCAAAGAGAATAAAATACCTAGGAATCCAACTTACAAGGGATGTGAAAAATCTCTTCAAGGAGAACTACAAACCACTGCTCAAGGAAATAAAAGAGGATACAAACAAATGGAAGAACATTCCATGCTCATGGGTAGGAAGAATCAATATCATGAAAATGGCCATCCTTCCCAAGGTAATTTACAGATTCAATGCCATCCCCATCAAGCTACCAATGACTTTCTTCACAGAATTGGAAAAAACTACTTTAAAGTTCATATGGAACCAAAAAAGAGCCCGCATCGCCAAGTCAATCCTAAGCCAAAAGAACAAAGCTGGAGGCATCACACTACCTGACTTCAAACTATACTACAAGGCTACAGTAACCAAAACAGCATGGTACTGGTACCAAAACAGAGATATAGATCAATGGAACAGAACAGAGCCGTCAGAAATAATGCCACATATCTACAAGTATCTGATCTTTGACAAACCTGACAAAAACAAGAAATGGGGAGAGGATTCCCTAATTAATAAATGGTGCTGGGAAAACTGGCTAGCCATATGTAGAAAGCTGAAACTGGATCCCTTCCTTACACCTTATACAAAAATCAATTCAAGATGGATTAAAGACTTAAATGTTAGACCTAAAACCATAAAAACCCTAGAAGAAAACCTAGGCATTACCATTCAGGACATAGGCATGGGCAAGGACTTCATGTCTAAAACACCAAAAGCAATGGCAACAAAAGCCAAAATTGACAAATGGGATCTAATTAAACTAAAGAGCTTCTGCACAGCAAAGGAAACTACCATCAGAGTGAACAGGCAACCTACAAAATGGGAGAACATTTTCGCAACCTACTCATCTGACAAAGATATTACTTTTTTTAAAATAGGCCACAAAACCCTCCAAATATCGATTTGCAGATTTTACAAAATAACTGTATCCAAACTGTTCAGTCAAAAGAAAGGTTCATCACCGTGAGATGAAAGTACACATCTCAAAGAAGTTTCTCAGAAAGTTTCTGTCTATTTTTTATGTGATGATATATCCTTTTCCATGACAGTTCACAAAACCCTCCAAGAATCCATTTACAGATTCTACAAAATGACTGTTCCCAAATTGCTTAATCAAAAGAAAGGTTCAAATCTCTGAGATTAATGCACGTTTGACAAAGAAGTTTCTCAGAAATCTTCTGTCTAGTTTTTATGTGAAGATATTTCTTTCTCACCATATGCCTCAAACCACTCAGAAATATTCCCTTGCAGACTCCACAAAAAGACTGTTTCCAAATGCTCAATGAAAAGAAAGATTCAGCTCTGTGAGATGAGTGCACACAACTCAAAGAAGATTCTCAGAATTCTTCTGTCTAGTTTTTATGTGAAGATATTTCCTTTTTCACCATAGGCCTCAAACCACTTGGAAATATCCTTTTGCAGACTGCACAAAAAGACTGTTTAAAAATGGCTGAATGAAAACAAAGTCTCAACTCTGTGAGATGTATGCAAACATCACAAAGAAGTTTCTCAAAATGCTTCTGTGCACATGTCATGAAGAAGTTTCTCAGAATGCTTCTGTCTAGTTTTATGTGAAGATATTTCCCTTTTGAATACAGGCCTCAAACCGCTCAGAAAAATTCCATTGCAGTTTGTACAAAAAGACTGTTTCCAAAATGCTCAATTAAAAGAAAAGTTCAACTCTGTGAAATGAACACATACATCACAAAGAAGTTTATCAAAATGCTTCTTTCTAGTTTTCATGTTGAGATATTTCTTTTTCGCCTTAGGTCTCAAACCACTGAAAAATATCCCTTTGCAGATTCTACAAAAAGACTATTTCAAACAAAGCCTCCAAGAAATATGGGACTATGTGAAAGGACAAAATCTACGTCTGATTGGTGTACCTGAAAGTGACGGAGAGAATGGAGCCAAGATGGAAAACTCTCTGCAAGATATTCTCCAGTAGAACTTCCACAATCTAGCAAGGCAGGCCAACATTCAGATTCAGGAAATACAGAGAAAGCCACAAAGATACTCCTCGAAAACAGCAATTCCAAGGCACATAATTGTCAGATTCACTAAAGTTGAAATGAAGGAAAAACTGTTAAGGGCAGCCAGACAGAAAGGTCGGGTTACCCACAAAGGGAAGCCCATCAGACTAACAGCGGATCTCTTGGCAGAAACTCTACAAGCCAGAAGAGAGTGGGGGCCAATATTCAACATTCTTAAAGAAAAGAATTTTCAACCCAGAATTTCATATGCAGCCAAACTAACCTTCATAAGTGAAGGAGAAATAAAATCTTTTACAGACAAGCAAATGTTGAGAGATTTTGTCACCACCAGGCCTGTCCTAAAAGAGCTCCTGAAGGAAGCACTGAATATGGAAAAGAATAAACAGTACCAGCCACTGCAAAATCATGCCAAATTGTAAAGACCATTGAGGCTAGGAGGAAACTACATCAACTAAGGAGCAAAATAACCAGCTAACATCATAATGACAGGAAAAAATTCACACATAACAATATTAACTTTAAATGTAAATGGACTAAATGCTCCAATTAAAAGACACAGACTGGCAAATTGGATAAAGAGTCAAGACCCATCAGTGTGCTGTATTCAGGAAACCCATCTCACATGCAGAGACACACATAGGCTCAAAATAAAAGGATGGAGGAAGATCTACCAAACAAACGGAAAAGAAAAAAAGGCAGGGGTTGCAATCCTAGTCTTGATAAAACAGACTTTAAACCAAAAAAGATCAAAAGAGAAAAAGAAGGCCATTACATGATGGTAAAGGGATCAATTCAACAAGAAGAGCTAACTATATATATGCATATATATATATCCTAAATATATATGCACACAATACAGGAGGACCCAGATTCATAAAGCAAGTCCTGACTGACCTACAAAGAGACTTAGACTCCCACACATTAATAATGGGAGACTTTAACACTCCACTGTCAACATTAGACAGATCAACGGCACAGAAAGTTAACAAGGATACACAGGAATTGAACTCAGTTCTGCACCAAGCAGACCTAATAGACATCTACAGAACGGTCCACCTCAAATTAACAGAATATACATTTTTTTCAGCACCATACCATACCTATTCCAAAATTGACCACATACTTGGAAGTAAAGATCTCCTCAGCAAATGTAAAAGAACAGAAATTATAACAAACTGTCTCTCAGACCGCAGTGCAATCAAACTAGAACTCAGGATTAAGAAACTCACTCAAAACTGCTCAATTACATGGAAACTGAACAACCTGCTCCTGAATGACTAATGGGTACATAAAGAAATGAAGGCAGAAATAAAGATGTTCTTTGAAACCAATGAGAAAAAAAGACACAACATATCAGAATCTCTGGGACACATTCAAAGCCGTGTGTAGAGGGAAATTTATAGCACTAAATGCCCAAAAGAGAAAGCAGGAAAGATCCAAAATTGACACCCTAACATCACAATTAAAAGAACTAGAAAAGCAAGAGCAAACACATTCAAAAGCTAGCAGAAGGCAAGAAATAACTAAAATCAGAGCAGAATTGAAGGAAATAGAGACACAAAAAAACCTTCAAAAAATTAATGAATCCAGGAGCTGGTTTTCTGAAAGGATCAGCAAAATTGATAGACTGCCAGCAAGACTAATAAAGAAGAAAGGAGAGAAGAATCAAATAGATGCAATAAAAAATGATAAAGGGGATATCACCACTGAACCCACAGAAATACAAACTACCATCAGAGAATACTACAAACATCTCTACACAAATAAACTAGAAAATCTAGAAGAAATGGACAAATTTTTCGACACTTACACCCTCCCAAGACTAAACCAGGAAGAAGTTGAATCTCTGAATTGACCAATAACAGGCTATGAAATTGTGGCCATAATCAATAGCTTACCAACCAAAAACAGTCCAGGACCATATGGATTCACAGCCGAATTCTACCAGAGGTACAAGGAGGAACTGTTACCATTCCTTCTGAAAACATTCCAATCAATAGAAAAAGAGGGAATCCTCCCTAACTCATTTTAAGAGGCCAGCATCATCCTGATACAAAAGCCGGGCAGAGACACAAACAAAAAAGAGAATTTTAGACCAATATCCTTGATGAACATTGATGCAAATATTCTCAATAAAATACTGGCAAACCGAATCCAGCAGCACATCAAAAAGCTTATCCACCATGATCAAGTGGGCTTCATCCCTGGGATGCAAGGCTGGTTCAATATACGCAAATCAATAAATGCAATCCAGCATATAAACAGAACCAAAGACAAAGACCACATGGTTATCTCAATAGATAGAGAAAAGGCCTTTGACAAAATTCAACAACGCTTCATGCTAAAAACTCTCAATAAATTAGGTATTGATGGGACGTATCTGAAAATAATAAGAGCTATCTATGACAAACCCACAGCCAATATCATACTGAATGGGCAAAAACAGGTGGAGGCATTCCCTTTGAAAACTGGCACGAGACAGGGATGCCCTCTCTCACCACTCCATTTCAACATAGTGTTGGAAGTTCTGGCCAGGGCAATTAGGCAGCAGATGGAAATCAAGGATATTCAATTAGGAAAAGAGGAGGTTAAATTGTCCCTGTCTGCAGATGACATGATTGTATATCTAGAAACCCCCAATGTCTCAGCCCAAAATCTCCCTAAAGTGATAAGCAACTTCAGCAAAGTCTCAGAATACAAAATCAATGTACAAAAATGACAAGCATTCTTATACACCAATAACAGACAAGCAGAGAGCCAAATCATGAGTGAATTCACATTCACAGTTGCTTCAAAGAGAATAAAATATTTAGGAATCCAACTTACAAGGGACATGAAGGACCTCTTCAAGGAGAACTACAAACCACTGCTCAATGAAATAAAAGAGGATACAAAGAAATGGAAAAACATTCCATGCTCATGGGTAGGAAGAATCAATATCGTGAAAATGGCCATACTGTCCAAGGTAATTTCCAGATTCAATGCCATCCCCATCAAGCTACCAATGACTTTCTTCACAGAATTGGAAAAAACTACTTTAAAGTTCATATGGAACTAAAAAAAGGGCCCACCTTGCCAAGTCAATCCTAAGCCAAAAGAACAAAGCTGGAGGCATCACACTACCTGACTGTAAACTATACTACAAGGCTACAGTAACCAAAACAGCATGGTACTGGTACCAAAACAGAGATAGAGATCAATGCAACAGAACAGAGCCCTCAGAAATAACGCCTCATATCTACAAATGTCTGATCTTTGACAAACCTGAGAAAAACAAACAATGGGGAAAGGAATCCTTATTTAATAAATGGTGCTGGGAAAACTGGCTAGCCATATGTAGAAGTCTGAAACTGGATCCCTTCCTTACACCTTATACAAAAATTAATTCAAGATGGATTAAAGACTTAAATGTTAGACCTAAAACCATAAAAACTCTAGAAGAAAACCTAGGCATTAACATTCAGGACATAGGTATGGGCAAGAACTTCATGTCTAAAACACCAAAAGCAGTGACAACAAAAGCCAAAACTGACAAGTGGGATATAATTAAACTAAAGAGCTTCTGCACAGGAAAAGAAATTACCATCAGAATGAACAGGCAACCTACAAAATGGGAGAAAATTTTTGCAACCTACTCATCTGACAGAGGGCTAGTATCCAGAATCTACAATGAACTCAAACAAATTTACAAGAGAAAAACAAACAACCCCATCAAAAAGTGGGCAAAGGACATGAACAGACACTTCTCAAAAGAAGACATTCATGCAGCCAAAAAACACATGTAAAAATGCTCACCATCACTGGCCATCAGAGAATGCAAATCAAAACCACAATGAGATACCATCTCACACCAGTTAGAATGGCAATCATTAAAAAGCCAGCAAACAACAGGTTCTGGAGAGGACGTGGAGAAATAGGAACAATTTTACACTGTTATTGGGTCTGTTAACTAGTTCAACCATTGTGGAAGTCAGTGTGGCGATTCCTCAGGGATCTAGAACTAGAAATACCATTTGACCCAGCCATCCCATTACTGGGTATGTACCCAAAGGACTATAAATCATGCAGCTATAAAGATACATGCACATGTATGTTTATTGCGGCACTATTCTCCATAGCAAAAACTCAGAACCAGCAGAAATGTCCAACAATGATAGACTGGATTAAGAAAATGTGGCACATATACACCATGGAATAATATGCACCCATAAAAAATGATGAGTGAGTGTCCTTTGTAGGGGCATAGATGAAAATGGAAATCACAATTCTCAGTACACTATCACAAGGACAAAAAACCAAACACCACATGTTCTCACTCATAGGTGAGAATTGAACAATGAGAACACATGGACACAGGAAGGGGAAGATCATACTCTGTGGACTGTTGTGTGGTGGGGGCAGGGGTGAGGGATAGCATTAGGAGATATACCTAATGCTAAATGGCGAGTTAATGGGTGCAGCACACCAGCAAGGCACATGTATACATATATAATAACCTGCACATTGTGCACATGTACCCTAAAACTTAAAGTATAATAATAATAGAATAAAAAAATAAAAAAGTGTGTTTCCAAACTGCTCAATTAAAAGAAAACTTCAACTCAGTAAGATGAATGCAGACATCACAAAGAAGTTTCTCAGAAAGCTTCTGTCTAGTTTTCATTTTAGGATAAAAACTTTTTCACCATAGGCCTCAAAGCTCTCCAAATATCCCTGTGAGATTCTACAAAAAGACTGTTTCCAAACTGCTCAAGTAAAATACATTTTCAACTCCTTGAGATGAATATACACGTCACAAAGTAGTTTCTCAGAAAGCTTCCATCTAGTTTTTATGTGTAATTATTTCCTATTTCACCACTAGCCTCAATGGGCTCAGATGTATCCCTTTACCGATTTTACAAAAAACTGCCTCCAAACTACTCAATCAAAAGAAATCTTTAACTGTGTGAGATGAAAGCACACATCACAAAGAAGTTTCTCAGGAAGCTTCTGTCTGGTTCTTATGTGAGTATATTTCCATTTTCACCATAGGCCTCAAAGTGATCCAAATATCACTTGGCAGATTCTACAAAAATACTCTTTCCAAACAGCTCAATCAAAAGGAAGTCTCAAATCTGTGAGATGAAAGCACACATCGCAAAGATGTTTCACAGAATATTTCTGTCTAGTTTTTATGTGAAGATACTTCCTATTTCAGAATAGGTGACAATGGGTTCACAAAAACCCCTTTGCAGATCCTACAAAAAACTGTTTCCAAACTGCTCAGTCAAAAGAAAGGTTCAACTCTGTGGAATGAATGCACACATCACAAGGAAGTTTCCCTGAATGCTTCTGTCTAGTATTTATGTGAAGATATTTCCTTTTTCAGCAGAGTCCTAAAACTGCTCAGAAATATTGCTCTTCAAATTCTACAAAAAGACTGTTTCCAAACTGCTCAATCAAAAAAAAAGGTTCAGCTCTGTGAGATGAATGCACACATTGCAAAGAAGTTTCTGAGAAAGCTTCTGTCTAGTTTTCATGTGAAGATATTTCCTTTTTCACCACAGGCCTGAAATCTCTCTAAATATCCATTTGCAGATTCTATAAAAAGAGTGTTTCAAAACTGCACCATCAAAAGAAAGGTTCAATTCTGTGAGACGAATGCACACATCACAAAGAAGTTTCTCAGAAAGCTTCTGGGTGGTTTTTATGTGAAGATATTTCCTATTTCATCATAGTCCACAAACTGCTCACGAATATCCCTCACATATTCTAAAAAAAGACTGTTTCCAAACTGCTGAGTCAAAAGAAAGGTTCAACTCTGTGAGATGAAAGCAGACATCACAAAGAAATTTCTCAGAAAGCTTCTGTCTAGTTGTTATGTGAAGATATTTCCTTTTTGGCCACCGGCCTCAAGGGGTTCATAAACATCCCTTTGCATATTCTACAAAAAGACTGTTTCCATACTGCTCAATCAAAGGAAAGTTTCAACTCTGTGAGATGAATGCACACATCACAAATAAGTTTCTCAGAAGGGTTCTGTTAGTTTTTATGTGAAGATATATCCTTTTTCACCATAGGCCTCAAAGCGCTCCAAATATCCCTTTGCAGATCCTACAAAAAGACTGTTTCCAAACTGCTCAATCAAAATAAATGATCACCTCTGTGAGATGAAAGCGCACATCACAAGAAGTTTCTCAGAAAGCTTCTGTCTAGTATTTATGTGAAGATATTTCCTATTTCACCACAGGCCTCAGTGGGCTTACAAGTATCATTTGCAGATACTACAAAAAGACTGTCTCCACACTATTTAATCAAAAGAAATGTTCAATTCTGTGAGAAGAATGCACACATCACAAAGAAGTTTCTCAGAATGTTTCTGTCTGTTTCTCTTGTGAAGATATTTCCTTTTTCACCATAGGCCCCAAACTGCTCGCAAATATCCCTCTGCACATTCTAAAAAGAAGACTGTTTCCAAACTGCTTAATGAAAAGAAAGGTTCAACTCCGTGAGACTAATGCACACATCACAAAAAAGTTTCTCTGAATCCTTCTGTCTAGTTTTTATTTGAAGATATTTATTTTTTCACCAGAGGCCTCAAAACGCTCAGAAATATCCCTCTGCACATTCTAAAAAAAGATGGTTTCCAAACTGATCAATCAAAAGAAAGGTTCACATCTGTGAGATGAAAGTGCACATCATAAAGAAGTTTCTCAGAAAGCTTCTGTCTAATTTTTATGTGAAGATGTTTCCTATTTCACCACAGCCCTCAATGGGCTCACAAGTATCCCTTTGCAGATTCTACAAAAAGATTGTCTCCAAACTCCTCAATCAAAAGAAAGATTCAATTCTGTGAGATGAATGCACACAACCCAAAGAAGTTTCTCAGAATGCTTCTGTGTAGTATTTATGTGAAGATATTTCCTTTTTCACCATAGGCCTCAAACTGCTCGCAAATGTCCCTCTGCACATTCTACAAGAAGACTGTGTCGAAACTGCTCATTCAAAACTAAGGCTTAATTCTGTGAGATGAAAGCACTCATCACAAAGTTGTTTCACTGAAAATTTCCATCTAATTCTTATGTCAGGATATTTCCTTTTTCAGTAAAGGCCTGAAAGCCGTCCATGTATCCCTTTGCAGATTCTACAAAAATACTCTTTCCAAGTGCTCAATCCAAAAAAAGTTTCAACTCTCTGAGATGAAAGCACACATCATGAAGATGTTTCTCAGAAGTCTTCTGTCTATTTTTTATGGGAAGACATTTCCTATTTCAGCATATGCATCAATGAGCTCACAATTATCCCTTTGCAATTCCTACAAAAGCCTATTTCCAAACTGCTCAATCAAAAGAAAGGTTCAACTCTGTCAGATGAGTGCACACATCACAAAGAAGTTCCTCATAAAACTTTGGTCTACTTTTTAATGTGAAGATATTTCCTTTTTTAACAAAAGGTCTCAAACTGCTCACAAATATCCCTCTGCAGGTTGTACAAAAAGACTGTTTCCAAACTGCTCAGTCAACAGAAAGTTCAACTCTGTGAGATGAATGCACATATCACAGGAAGTTTCTCAGAAAGCTTCTTTCTAGTTTTTATGTGAAGATATTTCCTTTTTCACCATAGGCCACAAAGTGCTCCAAATATCCCTTTCCAGATTCTACAAAAACACTGTTTCCAAACTGCTGAATCAAAAGAACAGTTCAACTCTGTGAGATGATTGCACACATTGCAAAGGAGTCTCTCAGAAAGCTTCTGTTTAGGTTTTATTTGAAGATATTTCGTTTATTACCATAGGCTTCAAAGCACTCCAAATATCCACTTGCAGATTCTACAAAAAGACTGTTTCAAAACTGCTCAGTCAAAAGAAAGATTCAACTATGTGAGATGAATGCACACATCACAAAGAAGTTTCTCAGAATGCTCCTGTCTTGTTTTTATGTGAAGATATTTACTTTTTCACCATAGGACTCAAACCACTCAAAAATATCCCTCTGCAGAATCTACAAAAAGACTGTTTCCAAACTGCACAATCAAAAGAAGTTTAAACTCTATGAGATGAATGCACACATCACAAAGAAGTTTCTCAGAAAGCTGTCAAGTTTTTATGTGAAAATATTTCCCTTTTCACCAGAGGCCTCAAAGCGCTCCAAATATCCACTTGCAGATTCTACAAAAAGACTGTTTCCAAACTGCTCAATCAAAAGAAAGGTTCAACTCTGTGAGATGAAATCACCCATCACAAAGAAGTTTCTCTGAAAGCTTCTGTCTAGTTTTTATGTGACGATATTTCCTTTTTCACCATAATCCACAAAGCGCTCCAAATATCCATTTGCAGAGTCTACAAAAAGATTGTTACCATACTGCTCTATCAAAAGAAACATTCAACATTGTAAGATGAAAGCACACATCATAAATAAGTTTCACAGATAGCTTCTGTCTAGTTTGTATGTGAACATAATTCCTATTTCACTTTAGGCGTCAATGGGCTCATAAATATGTATTTGCACATTCTACAAAAAGACTGTTTCCAAACTGCTCAATCAAAAGAAAGGTTCAACACTATGAGATGAATGCACACAATCTCTGGCAAGTTTCTCAGAATTCTTCTGTCTCGTTTTTATGTGTAGATGTTTGCTTTTTCACCATAGGCTTCAACCAGTTCACAGCTAAACATCTGTAGATTCTACCAAAACCTAAACTGCTGAATAAAAAGAAAGCTTCAACTCTGTGAGATGAATGCACACATCAGAAAGAAGTTTCTTAGAAAGTTTCTGTCTAGTGTTTATATGAATATATTTCCTTTTTTCACCATAGGTCCCAAAAACTCTCCAAATATCCATTTGCAGATTCTACAAAAAGACTGTTTCCAAACTGCTCAGTCAAAAGAAAGGTTCAACTCTGTGAGATGATATCGCACATCACAAAGAAGTATCTCAGCAAGCTTCTGTCTAGTTTTTTTGTGAAGATGTTTCTTTTCTCACCATAGGCCTCAAAGTGCTCCAAATATCCATTTGCAGATTCTACAAAAAGCCTGTTTGCAAACTGCTCATTCAAAAAATTGTTTCAACTCTGAGAGATGAAAGAACACAAGAAAAGGAAGTTTCTCAAACAGCTTCTGTCTAGTTTTTATTTGAAGATATTTCCTTTTTCACCATAGGCTTCAATGGGCTAACAAATATCCCTCTGCAGATTCTACAAAAAGACTGTTTCCAAACTGCTCAATCAAAAAATGGTTTAAGACTGTGAGATGAATGCACACGTCACCAAGATGTTTCTCAGAGTGTTTCTGTCTAGTTTTTACGTGATGATAATTCCGTTTTTACCATAGGCCTCAAACCGCTCATAAATATCCCTCTGCACATTTTACAAAAAGACTGTTTCCAAACTGCTCAATCAAAAGAAAGGTTCAACTCTGTGAGATGAAAGCACACATCACAAAGAAGTTTCTCAGGAAGGTTCTGTCTAGTTTTTATGTGAAGATATTTCCTTTTTCACCATAGGCCTCAAAGCGCTCCAAATATCCATTTGCAGTTTCTACAAAAAGACTGCTTCCAAACTGCTCAATCAAAAGAAAGGTTCAATACTGTGAGTTGAATGCACACATCACAAAGAAGTTTTTTGAGAATGCTTCTGCCTAGTTTTTATGTGAAGATATTTCCTTTTCCACCATAGGCCTCAAAGTGCTCCAAATATCCATTTGCAGATTCTACAAAAAGTATGTTTCAGAACTGCTCAATTAAAGCAAAGGTTCAATGCTGTGAGGTGAATGCACACATCACAAAGAACTTTCTGAGACTGCTTCTCTCTAGTTTTCATGTGAAGATATTTCCTTTTCCACCATAGGTCTCAAAGTGCTCCAAATATCCACTTGCAGATACTACAAAAAGAGTGTTTCAAAACAGCTCAATCAAAAGAAATGTATGACTCTGTGAGATGAATGCACCTATCACAAAGAAGTTTCTCAGAATGCTTCTGTCTAGTTTTTAGGTAAAGTTATTTCCTTTGTCACCATAGGCCTCAAAGTGCTCCAAATACTCATTTCAGAAAATAGAAAAAGACTTTTTCCAAACTGCTCATTCAAAACAAAGTTCCAAGTCTGTGAGATGAATGCAAACATCACAAAGATGTTTCCCAACATGCTTCTGTCCAGTTTTTACGTGAAGATATTTCCTTTTTTACCATAGGCCTCAAAGCACTCAAAATATCCATTTGCAGATTCTACAAAATCACTGTTTCCAAACTGCTCAATCAAAAGAACGTTTCAACTGTGTGAGATGAAAGCACACATTATAAAGAAGTTTCTCAGAAATATTCTGCCAAGTTTTTATGTGAAGATATTTCCTTTTTTTACCATAAACTACAAAGTGCTCCAAATATCCACTTGCAGATTCTTCAAAAAGAGTGTTTGAAAACTCTTTTTTCAAAACCAAAAGAAAGGTTCAATGGGACACTCTGGGGTCTGTTGTGGGGTGGGAGGAGGGGGGAGGGATAGCATTGGGAGATATACCTAATGCTAGATGACGAGTTGGTGGGTGCAGCGCACCAGCATGGCACATGTATACATATGTAACTTACCTGCACATTGCGCACATGTACCATAAAACCTAAAGTATAATAATAATAATAATAATAATAATAAAAGAAAAAAAAAAAAAAGAAAGGTTCAACTCTGTGAGATGAATGCAAACAACTCAAAGCAGTTTCTCATAATGCTTCTGTCTAGTTTTTATGTGAAGATATTTCCTTTTTCACCACAGGACTCAAAGCACTGCAAATATCCATTTGCAGATACTACAAAGAGACTGTTTCCAAACTGCTCAATCAAAAGAAACGTTGAACCCTGTGACATAAATGCACCCATCACAAAGAAGTTTCTCAGAATTTTTCTGTCCAGTTTTTATGTGAAGAAATTTCCTATTTCCTCATAGGCCTCAAAGGGCTCAAAAGTATCCCTCTGCAGATTCTACAAAACGGCTGTTTCCAAACTGCTCAATAAAAAGCAATGTTCAAGTCTGTGTGATGAATGCACATATCACAAAGAAGTTTCTCAGAATGCTTCTGTCTACTTTTTTTGTGAAGGTATTTCCTTTTCCATCATTGGCCTCAAAGCTCTCCAAATATCCACTAGCATATTCCTCAAAACTAGCGTTTCAAAACTGCTCAATCAAAAGAAAGTTTCAACTCTGTGAGTTGAAGGCACTTATCACAAAGAAGTTTCTCAGAATGCTTCTGTCTATTTTTTATGTGCAGGTATTTCCTTTTTCCCCATAGGCCACAAAGGGCTCACAAATATCCCTTTGCAGATTCTACAAAACGGCTGTTTCCAAATTGCTAAATCAAAATAAAAGTTCAAATCTGTGAGATGAATGAACACATCACAAAAAGTTTGTCCCAGATATTCTGTCTAGTTTTTGTATTTATTTATTTATTTATTTATTTATTATTATACTTTAAGTTTTAGGGTACAAGTGCGCAATGTGCAGGTTACTTACATATGTATACATGTGCCATGCTGGTGCACTGCACCCACTAACTCGTCATCTGGCATTAGGTATATCTCCCAATGCTATCCCTCCCCCTCCGCCCACCCCACAACAGTCCCCAGAGTGTGATGTTCCCCTTCCTGTGTCCATGTGTTCTCATTGTTCAATTCCCACCTATGAGTGAGAATATGTGGTGTTTGGTTTTTTGTTCTTGTGATAGTTTACTGAGAATGATGATTTCCAATTTCATCCATGTTCCTACAAAGGACATGAGCTCATCATTTTTTACGACTGCATACTATTCCATGGTGTATATTTGCCACATTTTCTTAATCCAGTCTATCATTGTTGGACATTTGGGTTGGTTCCAAGTCTTTGCTATTGTGAATAATGCCACAATAAACATACTTGTGCATTTGTCTGTCTAGTTTTTATATGAAGATATTTACTTTTTTCACCACAGACCCCAAAGTTCTCCAAATATACATTTACAGATACTACAAATATACTGTTTTGAAACTGCTCAATCAAAAGAAAGGTTCAACTCTGTGACATGCAGGCACACAACACAAAGAAGTTTCTCAGAATGCTTCTGTCTAATTTTTATGTGAAGATGTTTCCTTTTACACCTTGTGCCTCAAAGTGCTCCAAATGTCCAATTGCAGATACTACAAAAAGACTGCTTCCAAACTGTTCAATCAAAAGAAAGTATCAAGTCTGGAAGATGAAAGCACACATCACAAAGAAGTTTCTCCAAAAGATTCTGTCTGGTTTTAATGTGAAGTTATTTCCTATTTCCCCATAGGCTTACATAGGCTCACAAATATCCCTCTGCATATTCTACAAAACGACTGCTTCCAAACTGCACAATCAAAATAAAGGTTCAACTCCATGAGATGAATGCACCGTTCACAAAGAGGTTTCCCAGAATGCTTCTGTCTAGTTTTTATGTGAAGATATTACCTTTTACAACATGGGCCTCAAAGTGCTCCAAATATCCATTTGCAGATTCTACAAAAGGAGTTTTTCAAAACTGCTCAATCAAAAGAAAGATTATACTCTGTGAGATGAATGCACACATCACAAAGAAGTTTTTCAGAATGTTTCTGTCTAGTTTTTATGTGAAGATATTTCCGTTTTCACTATAAGCCTAAAAGTACTCCAAATATCCACTTGCAGATTCTTCAAAAAGACTGTTTCCAAACTGCTCAATCAAAAGTACGTTTCTACTCTGTGAGATGAAAGAACACATCACAAAGAAGTTTCTCAGAAGGATTCTGTCTAGTTTTTATGTGAAGATATTTCCTATTTCCCAAACTTCTCAATGAACTCAAAAATATCCCTTTGTAGACTCTACAAAATGAAAGTTTCCAAACTGCTCAATGAAAAGAAACCAAACACCACATATTCTCACTCATAGGTGGGAATTGAACAATGAGAACACATGGACACAGGAAGGGGAACATCACACTTCGGGGACTGTTGTGGGGTGGGGGGAGGGGGGAGGGATAGCATTGGGAGATATACCTAATGCTAGATGACGAGTTGGTGGGTGCAGCGCACCAGCATGGCACATGTATACATATGTAACTTACCTGCACATTGCACACATGTACCATAAAACCTAAAGTATAATAATAATAATAATAATGAAAGAAAAAAAAAAAGAAAAGAATGGTTCAACTCAGTGAGATGAATGCACACATCACAAAGAAATTTCTCATAGTGCTTCTGTCTAGTTTTTATATGAAAATGTTTCCTTTTCCAGTAGAGGCCCCAAAACACTGCAAATATCCACTTGCAGATTCTATAAAAAGACTGTTTCAAAACTGCTCAATATAAAGAAAGTTTCCACTCTGTGAGATGAATGCAAGCATCACAAAGATGTTTCTCAGAATGATTCTGTCTGGTTTTTAAGTGAAGATACTTCCTTTTTCACCATAGGCCTCAAAGCGCTCTAAATATCCATTTGCAGATTCTACGAAAACACTCTTTCCAAACTGCTCAATGAAAATAAACTGTGTGAGATGAAAGCACACGTCATAAAAAAGTTTCTCAGAAATTTTCTGTCTAGTTTTTATGTGAAAACATTTCATTTTTCACCATAGATGATAAAGCACTCCAAATATCCACATAGGCCCCATAGGGTAACAAATATCACTTTGCAGCTTCAACAAGCGACTGTTTCCAAACTGTAAAATCAAAAGAAAGGCTCAACTCTGTGAGATGAATGCACACATCACTAGGAAGTTTCTCAGAATGCTTCTCTCTAGTTTTTATGTGATGATATTTCCTTTTCCAGCATTGGCCTGAAAGCACTCCAAATATCCACTTGCAGATTCTTTGAAAAGAGTGCTTCAAAACTGCTCAATCAAAACAAATTTTCAACTCTGTGAGATTAATGCACACATCACAAAGAAGTTTCTCAGAATGCTTCCATCAAATTTTTATTAGAAGATATTTCCTTTTTCACCATAAGCCACAATGGGCTCACAAATGTCCCTCTTCAGATTCTACAAAACGACTATTTCCCAACTGCTCAATCAAAAGAAATGTTCAACTCTGTGAGATCAAAGCACACATCAAAAAGAAGTTTGCCAGTAGGATTCTGTGTAATTTTTATTTGAAGGTACTTTTTATTTCCCCAGAGGCCTCAATGCGCTCACAAATATCCCTCTGCAGATTCTACAAAATGACTGTTTCCAAATTGCTAAATCAAAAGAAATATCAGCTATGTGAGATGAATGCACACATCACAAAGACGTTCCTCAGAATGCTTCTGTCAAGTTTTATTGTGAAGCTGTATCCATTTCCACCACAGGCCCCAAAGAGATCCAATATCCATTTGAATATTCTACAAAAAGAGTGTTTCAAAACTGTTCTTTGAAAAGAAAGTTTCAACTCTGTGAGATGAATGCACACATCACAAAGAAATTTCTCAGAATTCTTCTGTCTAGTTTTTATGTGAAGATATTCATTTTTCTTGTATAGTCCTCAAAGCAGTGCAAATGTCCATTTGCAGTTAGTACAAAAAGAGTGTTTCCAAACTTCTCAAAACAAATGTTTAACTCTGTGAGTTGAATGCACATATCACAAAGAAGTTTCTGAGAATGCTTCTGTCTAGTTTTTATGTGAGGATACTTTCTTTTCCACCATAGGCCTCAAAGCGCTCCAAATATCCATTTGCAGATACAACAAAAAACGTGATTCAAAACTACTCAATCAAAAGAAAGGTTCAACTCTGTAAGGTGAATGGTCACATCTTAAAGAAGTTTCTCCGAGTGCTTCATTCTAGTTTTTATGTGAAGATATTTCCTTTTCAGCTATAGTCTTCAAAGCACTCCAAATATCCATTTGCAGATACTACAAAAAAGAGAGTTTCCAACTGCTCAGTCAAAAAAAGGTTCATCTCTGTGAGTTCAATGCACACATCAGAAAGAAGTTTCTGACAATGCTTCTGTCTAGTTTTTATGTGAAGATATTTCTTTTTCCACCATAGGCCACAAAGCGCTCCAATTATCCATTTGCAGATACTAAAAAAGAGTGTTTCTAAAGGCTCAATCAAAAGAAAGGGTCAACTCTGTGAGTTGAATGCACACATCACAAAGAAGTTTCTGAGAATTCTTCTGTCTAATCTTTAAGTGAAGCTATTTCCTTTTCCACCATATGCCTCAAACCGCTCAAAGTATGCACTTACAGATACTACAAAAAGAATGTTTCAAAGGTGCTCAATCAAAAGAAAGGTTCAACTCTGTGAGATGAATGCACACATCACAAAGGAGTTTCTCAGAATTTTTCTGTCTAGATTTTATGTGAAGCTATTTCCTTTTCAGCTACAGGCATCAAAGTGCTCCAAATATCCATTTGTAGATATTACAAAAAGAGTGTTTCCAAACTGTTCAATCAAAATAAAAGTTCATCTCTGTGAGCTGAATGCACACATTACAAAGAAGTTACTGATAATGGTTCTGTCTAGTTTTTCTGTGAAGGTATTTATTTTTCCAACATCAGCTGCAAATTGCTCCAAATATCCACTTGCAGATTCTACAAAAAGACTGTTTCAAAGCTGCTTAATCAAAAGAAAGGCTTACCTCTGAGAGACGAATGCACACGTGAAGAATAAGTTTCTCAGAATGCTTCTGTGTAGTTTTTCTGAGAAGATATCTCCTTTTCAGCTATAGGCCTCAAAGCACTCCAAATATCCATTTCAGATACTACAAAAAGAGTGTTTCCAAACTGCTCAATCAAAAGAAAGGTTCAACTCTCTGAGTTGAATGCACACATCACAAAGAAGTATCTGAGAATGCTTATGTCTAGTTTTTATGTGAAGATATTTCCTTTTCCACCATAGGCCTCAAAGTGCTACAAATATCCACTTGCAGATTGTACAAAAAGAGTGTTTCAAAACTGCTCAATCAAAATAATGGTTCAACTCTCTCAGTTGAATGCACACATCACAAAGAAGTTTCTCAGAATGCTTCGGCCTAGTTTTTACTTGAAGATATTTCCTTTTCCACCATAGGCCTCAACGCACTCCAAATATCCACTGGCAGATTCTACAAAAAGAGTGTTTCTAAACTGCTCAATCAAAAGAAAGGTTCAATTCTGAGAGTTGAATGCACACATTACAAAGAAGTTTTGGAGAATGGTTCTGTCTAGTTTTTATGTGAAGATATTTCCTTTTCCACCACAGGTCTCAAAGCACTGCAAATATCCTCTTGCAGATTCTACAAAAAGAGTGTTTCAAAAGTGCTCAATCAAAAGAAATGTTCAACTCTGTGAGACGAATGCACACATTAAAAGGAAGTTTCTCAGAATGGTCCTGTCTAGTTTTTATGTGAAGATATTTCCTTTTCAGCTATAGGCCTCAAAGCGCTTCAGATATCCATTTGCAGATACTACAAAAAAAGTGTTCGAAACTGCTCAATCGAAAGAAAGTTTCTTTTTTGAAATTTCTTTTTAATTTTATTATTATTATTATTATACTTTAGGTTTTATGGTACATGTGCGCAATGAACAGGTAAGTTACGTATGTATACATGTGCCATGCTGGTGCGCTGCACCCACTAACTCGTCATCTAGCATTAGGTATATCTCCCAATGCTATCCCTCCCCCCTCCCCCCACCCCACAACAGTCCCCAAAGTGTGATGTTCCCCTTCCTGTGTCCATGTGTTCTCATTGTTCAGTTCCCACCTATGAGTGAGAATATGTGGTGTTTGGTTTTTTTGTTCTTGTGATAGTTTACTGAGAATCATGATTTCCAATTTCATCCATGTCCCTACAAAGGACATGAACTCATCCTTTTTTATGGCTGCATAGTATTCCATGGTGTATATGTGCCACATTTTCTTAATCCAGTCTATCATTGTTGGACATTTGGGTTGGTTCCAAGTCTTTGCTATTGTGAATAATGCCGCAATAAACATACGTGTGCATGTGTCTTTATAGCAGCATGATTTATATTCCTTTGGGTATATACCCAGTAATGGGATGGCGGGGTCAAATGGAATTTCTAGTTCTAGATCCCTGAGGAATCGCCACACTGACTTCCACAAGGGTTGAACTAGCTTACAGTCCCACCAACAGTGTAAAAGTTTTCCTATTTCTCCACATCCTCTCCAGCACCCGTTGTTTCCTGACTTTTTAATGCTTGCCATTCTAACTGGTGTGAGATAGTATCTCATTGTGGTTTTGATTTGCATTTCTCTGATGGCCAATGATGGTGAGCATCTATTCATGTGTTTTTTGGCTGCATAAATGTCTTCTTTTGAGAAATGTCTGTTCATGTCCTTTGCCCACTTTTTGATGGGGTTGTTTGTTTTTTTCTTGTAAATTTGTTGGAGTTCATTGTAGATTCTGGATATTACCCCTTTGTCAGATGAGTAGATTGTGAAAATTTTCTCCCATTTTGTAGGTTGCCTGTTCACTCTGATGGTAGTTTCTTTTGCTGTGCAGAAGCTCTTTAGTTTAATTAGATCCCATTTGTCAATTTTGGCTTTTGTTGCCATTGCTTTTGGTGTTTTAGACATGAAGTCCTTGCCCATGCCTATGTCCTGAATGGTAATGCCTAGGTTTTCTTCTAGGGTTTTTATGGTTTTAGGTCTAACATTTAAGTCTTTAATCCATCTTGAATTGATTTTTGTATAAGGTGTAAGGAAGGGATCCAGTTTCAGCTTTCTACATATGGCTAGACAGTTTTTCCAACACCATTTATTAAATAGGGAATCCTTTCCCCATTTCTTGTTTTTCTCAGGTTTGTCAAAGATCAGATAGTTGTAGATATGTGGCATTATTTCTGAGGGCTCTGTTCTGTTCCATTGATCTATGTCTCTGTTTTGGTACCAGTACCATGCTGTTTTGGTTACTGTAGCCTTGTAGTATAGTTTGAAGTCAGGTAGTGTGATGCCTCCAGCTTTGTTCTTTTGGCTTAAGATTGACTTGGTGATGCGAGCTCTTTTTTGGTTCCATATGAACTTTAAAGTAGTTTTTTCCAATTCTGTGAAGAAAGTCATTGGTAGCTTGATGGGGATGGCATTGAATCTGTAAATAACCTTGGAAAGGATGGCCATTTTCACGATATTGATTCTTCCTACCCATGAGCATGGAATGTTCTTCCATTTGTTTGTATCCTCTTTTATTTCCTTGAGCAGTGGTTTGTAGTTCTCCTTGAAGAGGTCCTTCACATCCCTTGTAAGTTGGATTCCTATGTATTTTATTCTCTTTGAAGCAATTGTGAATGGGAGTTCACTCATGATTTGGCTCTCTGTTTCTCTGTTATTGATGTATAAGAATGCTTGTGATTTTTGTACATTGATTTTGTATCCTGAGGCTTTGCTGAAGTTGCTTATCAGCTTAAGGAGATTTTGGTCTGAGACAATGGGGTTTTCTAGATATACAATCATGTCATCTGTGAGTTGAATGCACACATCACAAAGAAGTTCCTGAGAATGCCTCTGTCAAGCCTTTATGTGAATAAATTTCCATTTCCAACATAGGCCTCAAAGTGCTCCAAATATCCACTTGCAGATTCTACCAAAAGAGTGTTTCAAAACTTCTCAATCAAAAGAAAGGTTCTACACAGTGATATGAATGCACACATCATGAAAAACTCTCTCAGAATACTTCTGTGTAGTCTTTATGTGAAGATATTTCCATTTCAGCTATAGGACTCAAAGCGCTCCAAATATCTATTTGCAGATACTACAAAAAGAATGTTTCCAAACTGCTCAATCAAAAGAAACATTCAACTCCATGAGTTGAATGCACGTAACACAAAGGAGTTTCTGAGAATGCTTCTGTCTAGTTTTATTGTGAAGACATTTCCTTATCCACCATAGGCCACAAAGCACTCCAAATATCCACTTTCGGATACTACATAAAGAGTGTTTCAAAACTGCTGAATCAAAAGAAAGTTTTAACTCTGTGAGATGAATGCACACATCACTAAGAAGTTTCTCAGAATTCTTCGTCTAGTTTTTTTGTGAAGATGTTTCCTTTTCAGCTATAGGCCTAATAGCGCTCCAAATATCTATTTGCAGATTCTACAAGAAGAATGCTTCCAAACTGCGCAATCAAAAGAAACGTTCAACTCTGTGAGTTGAATGCACGCAACAGAAAGAAGTTTCGGAGAATGCTTCTGTCTAGTTTTTATAAGAAGATATTTCCTTTTCCATCACAGGCCTCAAAGCTTTCCAAATATCCACTTGCAGATTCTGCAGAAAGACTGTTTCAAAACTTCTCAATCCAAAGAAAGGCACAATTCTGTGACATGAATGTACACAACACAAAGAAGTTTCTCAGAATTCTTCTGCCTAGCTTTTATGTGAAAAAATTTCCCTTTCCTCCACAGGCCTGAAAGCGCTCCAAATATCCACTTGCAGATTCTACAGAAAGAGTGTTTCTAAATTGCTCAATCAAAAGAAATGTTCAACTCTGTAGTGAATGCACATATCACGAAGTACTTTCTCATAATGGTTCTGTCTAGTTTTTGTATGAAGACATTTCCTTTTCAGCTGTATGCCTCAAAGTGCTCCAAATATCCATTTGTAGACACTACAAAAGGAGTGTTTCCAAACTGCTCAAATAAAAGAAAGGTTGAAATTTGTGAGTTGAATGCACAAATCATGAATAAGTTTCTGAGAATTCTTCTGTCTAGCTTTTATGTGAAAATATTTCTGATTCCACCATAGGCCACAAAGTGCTCCAAATATCCACTTGCAGATTCTACAAAAAGTGTTTGAAAACTGCTCAATCAAAAGAAATATTCAACTCTGGGAGATGAACGCACACATCATAATGAGGTTTCTAATACTGTTCTGACTAGTTTTTATGTGAAGATATTTTCTTTTCAGCTATAGGTCTCAATGCGCTCCAAATATCCATTTGCAGATACTACAAAAAGAGTGTTTCCAAACTGCTGAATCAAAGAAAGTTTCAACTCTATGAGTTGAATGCACACATCATAAAGAATTTTCTGAGAATGCTGCTGTCTAGTTTTTATGTGAAGATATTTCCTTTTCTACCATGGACCACAAAGCGCTCCAAATATCCGTTTGCAGATACTACAAAAAGAGTGTTTCCAAACTGCTCAATCAAAAGAAAGGTTCAACTCCGTGAGATGAATGTGCACTTCAGAAAGATGTATCAGAGAATGCTTCTGTCTAGTTTTTATGTGAAGATATTTTCTTTTCCAATATAGGCATCAAGACGCCCCAAATATCCACTTGCAGATCCTACAAAAAGAGTGTTTCAAAACTGCTAAACAAAAGAAGGGTTCAACTCTCTGAGTTGAATGCACACATCATAAGGAAATTTCTGAGAAGGCTTCTGTCTAGTTTTTATTTGAAGATATTTCCTTTTCGACCATAGTCCCCATAGTGCACCAAAGATCCAATTGCAGTTTCTACAAAAAGACTGTTTCAAAACTTCTCAATCAAAAGAAAGGTTCAAATCTGTGGGATGAATGCACCCATCACAAAGAAGTTTCTGAGAATGCTTCTTTCTAGTTTTTATGTGAAGATATTTCCTTTTCCAGCATAGGCCTCAAAGCACTCCAAATATCTGTTTGCAGATACAACCAAGAGTGTTTCCAAACTGCTCAATCAAAACAAGGGTTCAACTCTGTGAGGTGAAGGCACACGTCATAAAGAAATTTCTCAGATTGTTTCTTTGTAGTTTTTATTAGAAGATATTTCCTTTTCCACCTTAGGCCCCAAAGCTCTCCAAATATCCACTTGCAGATTCTACAAGAAGAGTGTTTCAAAACTGCTCAATCAAAAGAAAGATTCAACTCTGTGAGATTAATGCACACATCACAAAGGAGTTTCTCAGAATTCTTCTGTCTAGTTTTTATGTGAAGATATTTCCTTTTCAGTTATAGGCCCCAAAGCTCTCCAAATATCCATTTGCTGATACTACAAAAAGAGTGTTTCCAAACTGCTCAATGAAGAGAAATGTTCATCTCTGTGAGCTGAGTGCACACATCACAAAGAAGTTTCTGGGAATGCTTCTGTCTAGTTTTTATGTGAAGATTTTTACTTTTCCACCATAGGCTTCAAAGCGCTCCTAATATCCACTTGCAGATTCTACAGAAAGAGTGTTTCAAAACTGCTCAATCAAAAGAAATTTTCAAGTCTGTGCAATGAATGCAAGCAGCACAAAGAAGTTTCTCAGAATGCTTCTGTATAGTTTTTTTTTTTTTAATACTTTAAGTCTTAGGATACATGTACACAATGTGCAGGTTAGTTAAATATGTACACATGCGCCATTCTTGTGTGCTGCACCCATTAATTAGTCTTTCAGCATTAAGTATATCTCCTAATGCTATCCATCCTCTGTCTCCTCACACCACAACAGTCCCCAGAGTATGATGTTCCCCTTCCTCTGTCCATGTCTTCTCATTGTTAAATTCCCACCTATGAGTGAGAATATTCAGTGTTTGGTTTTTTTGTTCTTGGGATAATTTACTGAGATGATGATTTCCAATTTCATCCATGTCCCTACAAAGGACATGAACTCTTCATTTTTTATGGCTGCATAGAATTCTATGGTGTATATGTGCTACATTTTCTTAATCTAGTCTATCATAGTTGGACATTTGGGTTCATTCCAAGTCTTTGCTATTGTGAATATTGCTGCAAAAAACATACGTGTGCATGTGTCTTTTTAGCAGCATGATTTATCCTAATGACTTTCTAAGCAGAATTGGAAAAACTACTTTAAAGTTCATACGGAACCGGAAAAGAGCCCGCATCACCAAGTCAATCATAAGCCAAAAGAACAAAACTGGAGACATCACGCTACCTGACTTCACACTATAGTATAAGGCTACAGTGACGAAAACATTATGATACTGGTACCAAAACAGAGATATAGATCAATGGAACAGAACAGATCCCTCAGAGATAACGTCACATATCTACAACTATCTGATCTTTGACAAACCTGAGAAAAACAAGCAATGGGGAAAGGATTCCCTGTTTAATAAATCGTGTTGGGAAAACTGGCTAGCCATATGTGGAAAGCTGAAACTGGATACCTTCCTTACACTTTATACAAAATTTAATTCAAGATGGATTAAAGACTTAAACCTTAGACCTAAAACTGTAAAACCCTTAGAAGAAAACCTAGGCAATACCATTCAGGACATAGGCATGGAGAAGGACTTCATATCTAAAACACCAAAAGCAATGGCAACAAAAGTCAAAATTGACAAATGGGTTTTAATTAAACTCAAGAGCTTCTACACAGCAAAAGAAACTACCATCAGATTGAGCAGGCAACCTACAAAATGGGAGAAAATTTTTGCAATCTACTCATCTGACAAAGAGCTAAAATCCAGAATCTATAATGAACACAGAGAAATTTACAAGAAAAAAACAAACAACCCCATCAAAAAGTGAGTGAAGGACATGAACAGACAGTTCTCAAAAGAAGACATTTATGCATCCAGAAAACACATGAAAAAATGCTCACCATGACTGGCCATCAGAGAACTGCAAATCAAAACCCCAATGGGATACCATCTCACACCAGTTAGAATGGCAATCATTAAAAAGTCAGGAAACAACAGGTGCTGGAAAGGATGTGGAGAAATAGGAACAATTTTACACTGTCGGTGGGACTGTAAACTAGTTCAACCATTGTGGAAATCAGTGTGGCGATTCCTCAAGGATCTAGAACTAGAAATAACATTTGACCCAGCCTTCCCACTACGGGGATATACCAAAACGTCTGTCAAGTTTTTATGTGAAGATACTACCTTTTCAGCTATAGGCCGCAAAGAGCTCCAAATATCCATTTGCATATACTACAAAAAGAGTGTTTCCAAACTGCTCAATCAAAAGAAAGGTTCAACTCTGTGAGTTGAATGCACACATCTAAAAGAAGTTTCTGAGAAGGCTTCTGTCTAGTTTTTATATGAAGATATTTCCTTTTGCACCATAGGCCTCAAAGCGCTACAAATATCCACTTGCAGATTCTACAAAAGAGTGTATAAAAATAGCTCAATCAAAAGAAAGGCTCAAATCTGTGAGATGAATGCACACATCACAAAGTAGTTTCTGAGAATGCTTCTGTCTAGTTTTTATCTGAAAATATTTCCTTTTCTGCTATAGGCCTCAAAGAGCTTCCAATATCCATTTTCAGATTCTACCAAAAGAGTGTTTGCAAACTGCTCAAACAAAAGAAAGGTTGAACTCTGCGAGTTGAATGCACACATCACAAAGAAGTTTCTGAGAATGCTTCTGTCTAGTTTTTGTGTGAAGGTATTTCCTTTTGCACCATAGGCATCAATGCACTCCAAATATGCACTTGCAGAATCTACAAAAATAGTGTCTCAAAAATGCTCAATTAAAAGAAAAGTTCAACTAAGTGAGATGAATGCACACATCACAAAGAAGTTTCTCAGAATTCTTCTGTCTAGTTTTTACGTGAAGATATTGCCTTTTCCAACATAGGCCACAAAGCACTCCAAATATCCACTTGCAGATTCTACAAAAAGAGTGTTTCCAGATTGATCAATCAAAAGAAAGGTTCAAGTCAGTGAGATGAATGCACACATCTCAAAGAAGTTTCTCAGAATTGTTCTGTCTACTGTTTATGTGAAGATATTTCCTTTTCAGCTATAGGCCTGAAAGTGCTCCAAATATCCATTTGCAGATACCACAAAAAGAGTGTTTCCAATGAAGTCAATCAAAAGAAAGGTTCAACTCTGTGAGTTGAATGCACACATCACTAAGAAGTTTCTCAGAATGCTTCCGTCTAGTTTTTATGTGAAGATGTTTCCTTTTCCACCTTAGGCCTCAATTCGTTCCAAATATCCACTTGCAGATCCTACAAAAAGAGTGGTTCATAACTGCTCAAACAAAACAAAGGATGAACTCTGTGAAATGAATGCACACATCACAAAGAAGTTTCTCAGAGTGATTCTTTCTAGTTTTAATATGAAGATATTTCGTTTTCAGCTATAGGCCTCAAAGCGCTGCAAATATCCATTTGCAGATACTACGAAAAGAGTATTTCCAAACCACTCAATAAAAAGAAAGGTTCACCTCTGTGAGTTGAATGCACACATCACAAAGAAGTTTCTCAGAATGCTTCTGTCTAGTTTTTATGGGAAGATATTTCCTTTTCCACCATAGGCTTCAAAGCACTCCAAATATGTACTTGCAGATACTACAAAAAAAGTGTTCCCAAACTGCTCAATCCAAAGAACGTTTCAACTCTGTGAGATAAATGCACACATCACAGAGAAGATTCTCAGAATTCTTCTGTCTTGTTTTTATGTGAAGATATTTTCTTTTAAGCTCTAGGCTTCAAAGTGCTCCAAATATCCATTTGCAGATCATACAGAAACAGTGTTTCCAAAGTGCTCAAACAATAGAAAGGTTCAGTTCTGTGAGTTGAATGCGCACATCACATACAAGTTTCTGAGAATGCTTCTGTCTAGGTTTCCATTGAAGATATTTCCTTTTACTCCACAGGCTTCACAGCACTCCAAATATTCACTTGCAGATTCTACAAAAAGTGTGTTTCAAAACTGCTCAATAAAAAGAAAGGTTCAACTCTGTGAGATGAATGTAAACGTCACAAAGCAGTTTCTGAGAATGCTTCTGTCTAGTTTTTATGTGAAGATATTTCCTTTTCCACCATAGTCCTCAAAGCCCTCCATTTGTCCACATGCAGATTAAACAAAAAGAGTGTTTCAAAACTGCTCAACCAAAACAAAGGTTTAACTTTGTGAGATGAATGCACACATCATGAAGAATTTTCGCAGAATTCTTCTGTCTAGTTTTTATGTGAAGATATTTCCTTTTCAACTATAAGCCTCAAAGCGCTCTAAATATCCATTTGCAGATACTACAAAAAGAGTGTTTCCAAAATGCTCAAATTCTACAAAAAGAGTTTTTCAAAACTGCACAATCAAAAGAAAGTTACAACTCTGTGAGATGAATGCACACATCACAAAGAAGTTTGAGAGAATGCTTCTGTCAATTTTTTTATGTGAAGATATTCCCTTTTCCACTATAGGCCTCAATGCACTACAAATATCCCCTTGCAGATTCTACAAAAAGAGAGTTTCAAAACTGCAAATCAAATGAAAGTCTCAACTCTGTGAGATGAGTGAACATATACAAAGAAGGTTCTCAGAATTCTTCTGTCTAGTTTTTATGGGATGATATTTCCTTTTCAGCTATAGGACTCAAAGCACTCCAAATATCCATCTGCAAAAAGAGTGTTTCCAAAAAGAACACTCTTATTGTATATTACAAAAAGAGTGTTTCCAAACTGCTCAATCAAAAGAAAGGTTCAACTCTGTGAGTTGAATGCACACATCACAAGGAGGTTTCTGAGAATGCTTCTGTGTAGTTTTTATGTGGAGATATTTCCTTTTCCACTATAGGCCACAAAGTGCTCCAAATATCCACTTGCAGATTCTACAAAAAGAATGTTTCAAAACTGCTCAATCAAAAGAAAGGTTCAACTCTGTGATATGAATGCACACATCACTAAGTAGTTTCTCAGAATTCTTCTGTCTAGTTTTTCTGTGAAGATACGTCCTTTTCCACCATAGACCTCAAAGCACTCCAAATATACACTTGCAGATTCTACAAAAAGATTGTTTCAAAACTGCTCAATCAAAAGAAAGCTTCAACTCTGAGAGATGGATGTACACATCACAAAGAAGTTTCTCAAAATATTAATGCCTTGTTTTTATGTGAAGATATGTCATTTTCAGCTATAGGTCTCAAAGCGTTCCAAATATACATTTGGAAATGTTACAAAAAGAGTTTTTGCAAATTGCTCAATAAAAAGAAAAGTTCTACTCTGTGAGTTGAATGCACACATCACAAAGAAGTTTCTGAGAATTCTTCTGTACAGTTTTTCTGTAAAGATATATCCTTTTCCACCATAGGCCTGAAAGCTCTACAAATATCCACTTGAAGAGTCCACAAAAAGAGTATTTCAAAACTACTCAAACAAAACAAAGTTTCAAAGTTCTGAGATGAATACACAAATCACAAAGAAGTTTCTCAGAATACTTCTGTCTAGTTTTTAATGTGAAAATATTTCCTTTTCAGCTATAAGCTCAAAGCTCTCCCAATATCCATTTGCATCTACTACAGAAATATTGTTTCCAAACTGATCAATCAAAAGAAAGTTTGAAGTCTGTGAGCTGAATGCACACTTCACAAGTAATTTTCTGAGACTGCTTCTGTCTAGTTTTTATGTGAAGCTATATCCCTTTCCACCATAGGCCTCAAAGTGCTCCAAATATCCACTTGCAGATTCTTGAAAAAGAGTGTTTCAAAACTGCTCAACCCAAAGAAAGTTTCAACTCTGTGACATGAATGCACACATCACAAAGAAGTTTCTCAGAATTATTCTGTCTAGTTTTTGTGTGAAGATATTTCCTTTTCAGTTATAGGCTTCAAAACGCTCCAAATATCCATTTGCAGATACTACAGAAAGAGTGTTTCCGAAGTGCTCAAAAAAAAAGGTTCAATTCTGTGAGTTGAATGCACACATCAAATAGAAGTATCTGAGAATGCTTCTGTCTAGTTTTCATGTGGAGATATTTCCTTTTCCCAAAAGGCCTCAAACCGCTCCAAATATACACTTCCAGATTGTACAAAAAGAGTGTTTCAAAACTGCTCAATCAAAAGAAAAGTTCAACTCTGTGTCATGAATGCACACTTCACAAAGAAGTTTCTGAGAATTCTTCTGTCTAGTTTTATTGTAAAGATATTTCCTTTTCGACCGTAGGACTCAAAGCACTCCAAATATCCATTTCCAGATAATACAGAAAGAGTGTTTCAAAACTGCTCAATCAAAAGAAAGGTTCAACTCTGTGAGATGAATGCAAACATCATAAAGAAGTTTCTCAGAATTCTTCTGTTTGGTTTTTTTGGGAAGATATTTCCTTTTCAACTATAGGCCTCAAAGCAATAAAAATATCCATTTGCAGATACTACAATAAGAATGTTTCCAAACTGCTCAATGAAAAGAAAATTTGAACTCTGTGAGTTGAATGCACACATCAAAAAGAAGTTTCTGAGAATTCTTCTGTCTAGTTTTTATGTGAACATATTTACTTTTCCACCATAGGCCTCAAAGCACACCAAAAATCCACTTGCAGATTCTACAAAAAGAATGTTTCAAAACTACTCACTCAAAAGAAAGGTTCGACTCTGGGAGACGAATGCACACATCAAAAAGAAGTTTCTCAGAATACTTCTGTCTAGTTTTTATGTGCAGATATTTCCTTTTCAGTTGTAGGCCTCAAAGTGTTACAAATATTCATTTGTAGATACTACAAAAAGAGTGTTTCCAAGCTGCTCAATCAAAAGAAAAGTTCAACTCTGTAAGGTGAATTCACACATCACAAAGAAGTTTCTGAGATTCCTTCTGTCTAGTTTTGATATGAAGATATATCCTTTTCCACCATAGGCCTCAAAGCGCACCAAATGTTTACTTGCAGATTGTACAAAAAGAGTGTTTCAAAACTGCTCAATAAAAAAAAAGGTTCACATCTGTGAGATGAAGGCACACATCACAAAGAAGTTTCTGAGAATTCTTCTGTCTAGTTTTTATGTGAAGATATTTACTTTTCAGCTATAGTCCTCAAAGCACTCCAAATATCCATTTGCAGATACTACAAAAAGAATGTTTCCAAACTGGTCAATCAAAACAAAGTTTCAATTCTGTTAGTTGAATGCACACATCACAAAATGCTTTCTGAGAATGCGTCTGTCTAGTTTTTATATGAAGATATTTCCTTTTCCACCATAGGCCTCAAACTGCTCCAAATATCCACTTGCAGAATCTACAAGAAGAGTGTTTCAAAAATGCTCATTGAAAAGAAAGTTTCAACTCCGTGAGATGAATGCATACATCACAAAGAAGTTTCTGAGAATGCGTCTGTCTAGTTTTTATGTGAAGATATTTCCTTTTCCACCATAGGCCTCAAAGCGCTCCAAATATACATTTGCAGATACTACGGAAAGGGTGTTTCAGAACTGCTCAAACAAAAGAAAGGTTATACTCAGTGAGAGTAATGGACACATCATAAAGAAGTGTCTCAAAATTCTTCTGTCTAATTTTTATCTGAAGATATTTCCTTTTCAACTATAGGCCTCAAAGCGCTCCCAATATCCATTTGCAGATACTAGAAAAACAGTGTTTCCAAACTGCTCAATCAAAAGAAAGTTTCAACTCTGTGAGTAGAATGCACACAGCACAAAAAAATTTCTCAGAATGCTTCTATCTAGTTTTTATGTGAAGATATTTCCTTTTCAGCTATAAGCCTCAAAGTGCTCCCAAAATCCATTTGCAGATACTACAGAAAGAGTGTTTCCAAACTGGTCTATCAAAAGAAAGGTTGAACTCTGTGAGTTGAATGCACACATCACAAAGCAGTTTCTGAAAGTGCTTCTGTCCATTTTTTATGTGAAGATACATCCTTTTCCACCATAGGACACCAAGTGCTCCAAATATCCACTTGCAAATTCTACAAAAAGACTGTTTCAAAACTGTCCAATCAAAATAAAGGTTCAACTCTGTGAGACGAATGCGCACATCACAAAGAAATTTCTCAGAATGCTTCTGTCTAGCTTTAAAGTGAAGATATTTCCTTTTCAGCTAAACGTCCTAAAGCGCTCCAAATATCAATTTGCAGATACTAAAAAAAGAGTGTTTCTAAACTACTCAATCAGAAGAAACGTTCAACTCAGTGAGTTGAATGGACACATCACAAAGAATTTTCTGAGAATCCTTCAGTCCAGTTTTTATGTGAAGATATTTCCTTTTCCACCATAGGCCTCAAAGTGCTCCAAATATACACTTGCAGATAGTACAAAAATAGTGTTTCAAAACTGCTCAATCTAAAGAAAGGTTTAAAACTGAAAGATGAATGCACACATCACAAAGAAGTTTCTGAGAATGCTTCTGTCTCGCTTTTATGTGAAATTATCCCTTTTCTACCATAGGCCTCATAGCGCTCCAAATATCCACTTGCATATTCTACAAAAAGAGTGTTTCAAAACTGCTCAATGAAAAGAAAAGTTTAGCTCTGTGAGATGAATGCACCCATCCTACAGAAGTTTCTCAGAATTCTTCTGTCTAGTTTTTATATGAGGATATTGTCTTCTCAACTGCAGACCTCAAAGCACTCCAAATATCCATTTGCAGATACCAAAAAAAGACTGTTTCCAAACTGCTCAATCAAAAGAAACAGTCAACTCTGTGAGTTGAATGCACACATCACAAACACATTTCTGACAATGATTCTGTCTAGTTTTTATGTGAAGATATTTCCTTTTCAGCTATAGGCTTCAATATGCTTTAAATATCAATTTGCAAATACTACAAAAAGAATTTTTCCAAACTTCTCAATAAAAAGAAAGGTTCAACTCTCTGAATTGAATGTACACATCACAAATAAGTTTCTGAGAATGGTTTTGTCTAGTTTTTCTGTGAAGATGTTTCCTATTCCACCATAGACCTCAATCTGTTCCAAATATCCACTTGCAGATACTACAAAAAGAGTGTTTCAGAACTCCTCAATCAAAATAAATGTTCAACTCTGTGAGATGAATGCACACATCACAAAGAAGTTTCTCAGAAATCTTCTGTCTAGATTTCATGTGAAGGTATTTTCTTTTCAGCTATAGGTGTCATAGCACTCCAAATATGCATTTGCAGATACTTCAGAATGAGTGTTTCCAAACTACTCCAACACAAGAAATATTCCAGTCTGTGAATTGAATGTACACATCACATAGAAGTATCTGAGAATGCTTCTGTCTAGTTTTCATGTGCAGAGAGTTCCTTTTCCCAATAGGCCTCAAACTGCTCCAAACATAAACTTCCAGATTCTACAAAAATTGTGTTTCAAAACTGCTCAGTCAAAAGAAAAGTTCAACTCTGTGAGATGAATGCACACTTCACAAAGAAGTTTCTGAGAATGCTTCTGTCCAGTTTTTATGTAAAGATATTTCCTTTTCCACCAAAGGCGTCAAAGCGCTCCAAATATCCATTTGCAGATACTACAGAAAGAGTGTTTCAAAACTGCTCAATCAAAAGAAAGGTTCAACTCTGTGAGATGAATGTACACATCATAAAGAAGTTTCTCAGAATTCTTCTGTTTGGTTTTTATGTGAAGATATTTCCTTTTCAACTATAGGCCTCAAAGCGCTCCAAATATCCATTTGTAGATACTACAAAAAGAATATTTCCAAACTGCTCAATGAAAAGAAAGTTTGAACTCTATGAGTTGAATGCACACATCACAAAGAAGTCTCTGAGAATGCTTCTGTCTAGTTTTTATGTGAAGATATACCCTTTTCCACCATAGGTCTCAAAGCGCTCCAAATATCCACTTGCAGATTCTACAAAAAGGGTGTTTCAAATGTCCTCAATCAGAAGAATGGTTCAACTATGTGAGATGAATGCACATATCACAAAGAAGCTTCTCAGTATGCTTCTGTCTTGTTTTTATGTGAAGATATTTCCTTTTCCACCATAGGCCTCAAAGCGCTCCAAATGTTCATTTGCAGATACTACAAATAGATTGTTTACAAACTGCTCCCTCAAGAGAAAGGTTCAACTCAGTAAGTTGAATGCGCACATCATAAAGAAGTTTTTCAGAATGCTGCTGTCTAGTTTATATGTGAAGATATTTTCTTTTACACCATAAACCTCAAAGCACTCCAAATGTCCACTTGCAGATTCTACAAAAAGATTGTTTCAAAACTGCTCAATCAAAAGAAAGGTGCAACTATGTGAGATGAATGCCCACACCACAAAGCAGTTTCTCAGAGTTCTTCGTCTAATTTTTTTTTTAATTTTTTTTAAAATTTTTTTCTTTTTTTCTTTTTATTATTATTAATATTATTATTATTATTATTATCATTATTATTATTATTATGCTTTAGGCTCTATGGTACATGTGTGCAATGTGCAGATAAGTTACATATGTATACATGTACCATGCTGGTGTGCTGCTTTTTATGTGAAGATATTTCCTTTTCAGCTGTAGGCCTCAAAGCGTTCCAAATATCCTTTTGCAGATACTACAAAAAGAGTGTTTCCAAACTGCTCAAACAACAGAAAGATTCAATTCTGTCAGTTGAAGACACACATCACAAAGAAGTTTCTGGTAATGCTTTTTTCTAGTGTTTATGAGAAGATATTTCCTTTTCCACCATTGGCCTGAAAGATCTCCAAATGTCCAGTTGCAGATTCCACAAAAAGAGTGTTTCAAAACTGCTAAATCAAAAGAAAGGTTCAACTCTATGAGATAAATGCCCACATCACAATGAAGTTTCTCAGAATTCTTTGGTCTAGTTTTTATGTGAAGATATTTCCCTTCAGCTATAAGCCTCAAAGCACTGTAAATATCCATTTGCAGATACTATAAAAAGTGTGCTTCCAAGCAGCTCAATCAAATAAAGGTTCAACTATGTGAGTTGAATGCACACATCACTAAGAAGTTTCTGAGAATAATTCTGTCTAGTTATTAATTGATGATATTTCTTTTTCCACAATAGGCATCAAAACTCTCCAAATATCCACTTGCAGATGCTACAAAAAGAATGTTTCAAAACTGCTCAATGAAAAGAAAGGTTCAACTCTGTGAGACGAATGCAGACATCATGAAGTAGTTTCTCAGAATGCTTCTATCTAGTTTTTATGTGAACATATTTCCTTTTCAGCTATAGTCATCAAAGCGCTTCAAATATCCATTTGCAGATACTACAAAAACAGGTTTTCGAAACTTCTCAATCAAAAGAAGGTTTCAACTCTGTGGGGTGAATGCACACATCACAAAGGAGTTTCTGAGAATGCTTCTGTCTAACTTTCATATTAAGGTATTTCCTTTTCCATGATCTGCTTCAAAGCGCTCCAAATATCCTATTGAAGAAACTACAGAAAGATTGTTTCCAAACTGCACAAACAAAAGAAATATTCAACTCTGTGAGTTGAATGCACACATCACAAAGAAGTTTCTGAGAATGCTTCCATCTATTTTTTATGTGAAGATATTCCTTTTTCCACCATATGCCTCAAAGCACAACAAATATCTACTTACAGATACTACAAAAAGAGCATTTCAAAACTGCTCAATCAAAAGAATGTTTCAACTGTGTGAGATGAATGCACACATAAAAAAGAAGTTTCTCAGAATGCATCTGTCTAGTTTTTATGTGAAGGTATTTCCTTTTCAGGTATAAGCCTCAAAGCGCTGATAATATGAATTTGCAGATACTTCAGAAAGAGTTTTTCCAAACTGCTCAATCAAAAGAGAAGTTCGACTCTATGAGTTGAATGCACACATCACAAGGAAGTTTCTGAGAATGCTTCTGTCTACTTTTTATGTGAAGATAAGTACTTTTCCACTATAGGAATCAAGGCACTCCAAATACCCACTGGCCAATTCTACAAAAATGGTGTTTCAAAACTGCTCAATCAAAAGAAAGTTTAGCTCTGTGAGATGAATGCACACATCACAAAGACGTTTATCAGAATTCTTCTGTCTATATTTTATGTGAAGCTATTTCCCCTTCAGCTATAGGCTTCAAAGCGCTCCAAATATTCTTTTGAAGATACAACAGAAAGACTGTTTCCATCTGCTCAAACAACAGAAAGGTTCAATTCTGTGAGTGGAAGGCACACATCATACAGAAGTTTGTGAGAATGCTTCTGTCTAGTTTTTATGTGAAGATATTTCATTTTCCACCATAGGCCTCAAAGCGCTCCAAATGTCGAGTTGCAGATTCCACAAAAAGAGTATGTCAAAACGGCTCAATCAAAAGAAAGGTTCAACTCTGTGAGATGAATGCACACATCACAAGTAAGTTTGTTTATTCTGTCTAGATTTTATGTGAAGATATTTCCTTTTCAGCTATATCCTTCCAAGCTCTCCAAATATCCTTTTGAAGATACAACAGAAAGAGTGTTTCTGTCTTCTCAAATAACAGAAAGTTTCAATTCGGTGAGTTGAAGGCATACATCACACAGATGTTTGTGAGAATGCTTCTGTCTAGTTTTTATGGGAAGATATTACCTTTTCCACCATAGGCCTCAAAGCGCTCCAAATGTCCAGTTGCAGGTTCCACTAAAATAATGTTTCAAAATGGCTCAATCAAGAGAAAGGTTCAACTCTGTGAGTTGCATGCCCACATCACAAAGAAGTTTATGAGAATGCTTCTGTCTAGTTTTTATGTGAAAATATTTCCCTTTCCACCATGGGCCTCAAAGCACTACAAATATCCGCTTGCAGATTCTACAAAAACTGTTTCAAAACTGTCAATCAAAAGGAAGTTTCAAGTCTGTGAGATGAATGCACACATCAAAAAATGTTTCTCGGAATTCTTCTGTCTAATTTTTATGTGAAGATATTTCCTTTTCAGCTATAGGCCTCAAATCACTTCAAATATCCATTTGCAGATACTACAAAAAAGAGTGTTTCCAAACTGATCCATCAAAAGAAAGGTTCAACACTGTGAGTTGAATGCTCACACATCAAAAAGAAGTTTCTGAGAATGCTTCTGTCTAGTATTTATATGAAGATATTTCCTTTTCCACCATAGGCCTCAAAGAGCTCCAAATATCACTTGAAGATTCTAAAAAAAGAGTGTTTCAAAACTGCTAAATCCAAAGAAACGTTCAACTCTGGGAGGTGAAGGCACACATCACAATGAAATTTCTCAGAATGCTTCTGTGTAGTTTTTATGTGAAGATATTTCCTTTTCAGCTATAGGCCTCAAAGTGCTCCAAATATCCATTTGAAGAAACTACAGAAAGACTGTTTCCAAAGTGCTCAAACAAAAGAAAGGTTCAATTCTGTGAGTTGATTGCATACATCACTTAGAAGTTTCTGAGAATGATTCTTTCTAGTTTTTATGTGAAGTTATTTCTTTTACCCCCATAATCCTCAAAGCGTTCCAAATATCCACTTGCAGATTCTACAAAAAAAAAAAAAAAAAAAGTATCAAAACTGCTAAATCAAAAGAAAGATTCAACTCTGTGGGATGAATGCACACATCACAAAGAAGTTTCTGAGAATACTTCCGTCTAGTTTTTATGTGAAGTTATTTCCCTTTTCACCTTAGGTCTCAAAGCACTGCATATATCCACTTGCAGATTCTACAGAAAGAGTGTTTCAAAACTGCTCAATCAACAGAAAATTTCAAACCTGTGAGATGAATGCAGACATCACAAAAAGATTTCACAGAATGCTTCTGTCTGTTTTTTATGTGAAGATATTTCCTTCTGAGCTATAGGCCTCAAAGCGCTCCAAATATCCATTTGCAGATACTGCAAAAAGAGTGTTCCAAAACTGCTCAATCAAAACAAATACTCAACTCTGTGAGTTCAATGCACACATCACAAAGAAGTTTCTGAGAATGCTTCTGTCTACTTTTTATGGGAAGATATTCCTTTTTCCACCATAGACCTCAAAACGCTCCAAATATCCACTTGTGGATACTACAAAAAGAATATTTAAAAACTGCTCAAGCAAAACAAAGGTTCAACTGTGTGAGATGAATGCACACATTAAAAGGAAGTTTCTCAGAATGCTTCTGTCTAGTTTTTATGTGAAGATATTTCCTTTTCAGGTATAAGCCTCAAAGTGCTGCCATTATCCATTTACAGATACTTCAGAAAGGGGTTTTCCAAACTGCTCAATCAAAAGAAAAGTTCGCCTCTATGAGTTGAATGCACACATCACAAAGAAGTCTCTGAGAATGCTTCTGTCTACTTTTTATGTGAATATATATACTTTTCCACCATAGGAATCAAGGCGCTCCAAATATCCGCTGGCCGATTCTACTAAAAGAGTGTTTCAAAACTGCTCAATCAAAAGAAATGTTAAAGTCTCTGAGATGAACGCACACATCACAAAGTAGTTTTCAGAATTCTTCTATCTAGTTTTTATCTGAAGATATTTCTTTTTCAACTATAGGCCTCAAAGCGCTCCAAATATCCATTTGCAGATACTTCAAAAAGATGGTTTCCAAATTGCTCAAAGAAAATAAGGTTCAGCTCTGTGAGTTGAATGCACACATCAAAAAGAGGTTTCTTAGAATGTCTGGTTTTTATGTGAAGATATTTCTTTTTCCGCCATAAGCCACAAAGCACTCCAAATATCCACTTGCAGATTCCAGAAAGAGTGTTTCAAAACTGCTAAATCCAAAGAAACGTCGAACTCTATGAGATGAAGGCACACATCACAATGAAATTTCTCAGAATGCTTCTGTGTAGTTTTTATGTGAAGATATTTCCTTTTCAGCTATCAGCCTCACAGTGCTCCAAATATCCATTTGAAGAAACTACAGAAAGACTGTTTCCAAACTGCTCAAACAAAAGAAAGGTTCAATTCTGTGAGTTGATTGCACACATCACTTAGAAGTTTCTGAGAATGATTCTTTCTAGTTTTTATGTGAAGTTGTTTTTCCCCCATAATCCTCAAAGCATTCCAAATATTCACTTGCAGATTCTACAAAAATAGTATCAAAACTGCTAAATCAAAAGAAAGATTCAACTCTGTGGGATGAATGCATACATCACAAAGAAGTTTCTGGGAATATTTCCGTCTAGTTTTTATGTGAAGCTATTTCCCTTGTCACCATAGGTCTCAAAGTGCTCCAAATATCCACGTGCAGATTCTACAAAAAGAGTGTTTAAAAACTGCTCAATCAAAAGAAAATTTCAAACCTATGAGATGAATGCAGACATCACAAAAAGATTTCACAGAATACTTCTGTCTATGTTTTATGTGAAGATATTTCCTTCTGAGATATAGGCCTCAAAGGGCTCCAAATATCCATTTGCAGATACTGCAAAAAGAGGGTTCCAAAACTGCTCAATCAAAAGAAATATTCAACTCTGTAAGTTGAATGCACACATCAAAAAGAAGTTTCTGAGAATGCTTCTGTCTAGTTTTTATGTGACGATATTTCCTTTTCTGCCATAGACCTCAAAGCACTCCAAATATCCACTTGCAGATTCCACAAAAAGAGTGTTTCAAAACTGCTCAATCAAAAGAATGGTTGAACACTGTGAGATGAATGTACACATTGCAATGAAGTTTCTCAGAATGCTTCTGTATAGTTTTTATGTGAAGACATTTCCTTTACAGCTATAGGCCTCAAAGCGCTCTAAATATCAATTTGTACATACTACAGAAAGAGTGTTTCCAAACTGCTCAATCAAAAGAACTTCTGAAATCTGTGAGTTGCATGCACATATCACAAAGATGTTTCTGAGAATGCTTCTGTCTACTTTTTATGTGAAGATATATCCCTTTTCACCACAGGCCTAAAAGCGCTCCAAATATCCACTTGCAGGTTCTACAAAAAGAGTGTTTCAAAACTGCTCAATCAAAAGAAAGTTTCAACTCTGTGAGACGCATGCACACATCACAATGAAGTTTCTCAGAATACTTCTGTCTAGTTTTTATGTGAAGATATTTCCTTTTCAGCTCTAGGCCTCGAAGCGAACCAAATATCTATTTGCAGATACTACAAAAAGAGTGTTTCCAAACTGCCCAATGAAAAGAAACGTTCACATCTGTGAGTTGAATGAGCACATCAGAAAGAAGTTTCTGAAAAGGCTTCTCTCTAGTTTTTATGTGAAGATATTTCCTTTTCTAACATAGGCCTCAAAGCCCTCCTAATATCCACTTGCAGATTCTATATAAAGAGTGTTTCCAAACTGCTCAATCACAAGAAATGTTCAACTCTGTGAGATGAATGCACACATCACAAAGATGTTTCTCAGAATTCTTCTGTCTAGTTTTCATGTAAAGATGTTTCCTTTTCCACCATAGACCTAAAAATGCTCCAGTTGTCCACTTGCGTGTTCTACAAAAAGAGTGTTTCCAAACTGCTCAATAAAAAAATTTCAACTATATGAGAAGAATGCACACATCACAAGCAAGTTTCTGAGAATGCTTCTGGGTAGTTTCTATATGAAGATATTTCCTTTTCCACAATAGGACAGAAAGCACTCCAAATACCCGCTTGCAGATTTTCCAAAAAGCATGTTTCCAAACTGCTCAATCAAAAGAAAGTTTCAACTCTGTGAGACGCATGCAAACATCACAATGAAGTTTCTCAGAATGCTTCTGTCTAGTTTTTATGTGAAGATATTTCCTTTTCAGCTCTAGGCCTCAAAGCGATCCAAATATCTATTTACAGATACTGCAAAAAGAGTGTTTCCAAACTGCTCAATGAAAAGAAACGTTCAAATCTGTGAGTTGAATGAACACATCACAAAGAAGTTTCTCAAAAGGCTTCTGTCTACTTTTTATGTGGAGATATTTCCTTTTCCAACATACGCCTCAAAGCGCTCCTAATATCCACTTGCAGATTCTATATAAAGAGTGTTTCCAAACTGCTCAATCAAAAGAAATGTTCAACTCTTTGAGATGAATGCACACATCACAAAGATGTTTCTCAGAATGCTTCTGTCTAGTTTTCATGTAAAGGTGTTTCCTTTTCCACCATAGGCCTAAAAACATTCCAAATATCCACTTGCATGTTCCACAAAAAGAGTGTTTCCAAACTGCTCAATCAAAAAAAAATTCAACTATATGACAAGAATGCACACATCACAAGCAAGTTTCTCAGAATGCTTCTGGGTAGTTTCTATATGAAGATATTTCCTTTTCCACAATAGGAGAGAAAGCGCTCTGAATACCCACTTGCAGATTTTCCAAAAAGAGTGTTTCCAAACTGCTCAATCAAAGGAAAGGTTCAACTTTGTGAGATGAATGCACACATCACAAAAAGTTTCTCAGAATGCTTCTGTCTAGTTTTAATGTGAATGTATTTTCTTTTCCACAATAGTCCTCAAAGTGCTCAACATATTCACGTGTGGATTCTACAGAAAGAGAGTTTAAAGACTGCTCAAATAAAAAAAAGTTTCAACTCTGTGAGTTGAATGCACACATCACAAAGAAGTTTCTGAGAAGGCTTCTGTCTAGTTTTCAAGTGAAGATATTTCCTTTTCCACCAGAGGCTGCAAAGGGCTCCAAATATACACTTGCAGATTCTACAAAAAGAGAGTTTAAAAACTGCCCAATAAAAACATACTTTCAGCTCTGTGAGTTGAATGCACACATCACAAAGAATTTTTTCATTATGCTTCTGTATAGTTTTTATATGAAGACATTTTCTTTTCTACCATAGGCTGCAAAGAGAAGAAATATCCAATTGTAGATTCTACAAAAAGAGAGTTTCAAAATTGCTCCATCAAAAGATAGGTTCAACTCTGTGGGTTGAATGCATACATCACAAAGCAGTTCCTCAGAATGCTTCTGTGTAGTTTTTATGTGAAGATATTTCCTTTTCCACAATAGGCCTCGCAACAATCCAAATATCCACTTGCAGACTCTACAAAAAGAGTGTATCAAAACTGCTAAATCAAAAGAAAATTTCAACTATATGAGATGAATGCAGACATCGAAAAGAAGTTTCTCAGAATGCATCTGTGTAATTTTTACGTAAAGATATCTCCTTATCCACAAAAGACATCAAAGCCCACCAAATATCCACTTACAGATTCTGGAAAAAAAGAGTGTTGCAAAACTGCTCAATCAAAAGAAAGTTTCAACTCTGTGTGATGAATGCACACATCACAAGAAATTTATCAGTATACTTTTGTGTAGTCTTTATGTGATGATATTTCCTTTTCCACCTTTGTCCTCAAAGCGCTCCAAATATCCAATTGCAGATTCTATAAAAAGAGTGTTTCAAAACTTCTCAATCAAAAGATAGGTTCAACTCTGTGAAATGAATGCACACATCGTTAAGAAGTTTCTCAGAATGCTTCTGTTTAGTTTTTATGTGAAGATTTTTCCTTTTCCACCATAGGCCTCAAAGCACTCCAAATATCCAATTGCAGATTCTACAAAAAAGTGTTTCCGAACTGCTCAATCAAGAGAAAGGTTCAACTCTGTGAGATGAAAGCACACATCACAAAGAAGTTTCTCAGAATGCCTCTGTGTAGTTTGTATATGAAGATATTTGCTTTTCCAAAATAGGCATCAAAGCTCTCAAAATATCCATTGACGGATTCTACAAAAATGGCGTTTCCAAAATGCTCAATCAAAAGAAAGGTTCAATGGTGAGATGAATGCACACATCACAAAGAAGTTTGCGAGAATGCTTCTGTATATTTTTTATATGAAGATAGTTCTTTTTCCACAATAGGCCTCAAAGCTCTCCAAATATCCACTTGCAGATTCTAGAAAAAAAGTGTTTATAAACTGCTATATTAAAAGAAAGTTTTAACTCTGTGAGATGAATGCACACATCAAAAAGAAGTTTCTCAGAATGCTTCTGTTTAGTTTTTATGTGAAGACACTTCCTTTTCCACCATAGGCTGCAAAGGGCACAAATCATCCATTTGAAGATTCTAAAAAATGAGTGTTTCAAAACTGCTCCATCAAAAGTAAGGTTCAAATCTCTGAGATGAATGCACACATCACACAGAAGTTTCTCAGAATGCTTCTGTGTAGTTTTTATATGAAGATATTACCTTTTCCAAAATAGGCCACAAAGGGCTCCTAAGACTCATTTGCAGATTCTACAAAAAGAGAGATTCAAACCTGCTCATTCAAAAGATTGGTTCAACTCTGTTAGTTGAATGCCCACAACACAAAGTAGTTTCTCAGATTGTTTCTGTGTAGTTTTCATGTGAAGATATTTCCCTTTCCAGCATAGGCCACAAAGCTTTCCAAATATCCACTTGCAGATTCTACAGAAAGAGTGTTTCCAAACTGCTGAATAAAAAGAAAGGTTCAACACTGCGAGTTGAATGCGCACATCACAAAGAAGTTTCTGAGAATGCTTCTTTCTAGTTTTAATATGAAGTTATTTCCTTTTCCACCGGAGGCCTCAAAGCGCTCCAAATCTCCACTTGCAGATTCTACAAAAAGAGTGTTTCAAAACTGCTCTATCAAAAGGAAGGTTCCACTCTGTGAGTTGAATGCAGACACCACAAAGAAGTTTCTGAGAAATCTTCTGTCTAGTTTTTATGTGAAGATATTTTCTTTTCCACTGTAGGCCTCAAAACTCTCCAAATATCCACTTGCAGATTCCACAAAAAGAGGGTTTCAAAACTGCTCAATCAAAAGATAGGTTCAACTGAGTGAGTTTGATGCACACATCACAAAGAACTTTCTCAGAATGCCTCTGTCTCTTTTTTATAGGAAGATATTTCCTTTTCCAACATAGGCTTCAAACCGCTCCAAATATGCACTTGCAGATTCTACAAAAAGAATGTTCCCAAACTGTTCTAATAAAGGAAAGTTTCAACTCTGTGAGATGAATGCACACAATAAAGAAGCTTCTCAGAATGCTGTGTAGTTTTTATGAAAAGATATTTCCTTTCCCACAACAGGCCTAAAGGCACTCCAAATATTCACTTGCAGATTCTACAAAAAGAGTGTTTCAAAACTGCTCAAAGAAAAGAAAGGTTCATGTCCTTGAGATGAAAGCGCACATCACAAAGAAGTTTCTCAGACTGCTTCTGTGTAGTTGTTATGTGTAGATATTTTCTTTTTCACAACAGACCTCAAAGCTTTGCAAATATCCACTTGCAGATTCCATAAGGAGTGTTTCACAATGGCTCAATCAAAAGAAACGTTCAAATCTGAGATATGAATGCTCACATCACAAAGATGTTTCTCAGAATGCTTCTCTGTAGTTTTTATGTGAAGATATTTACCTTTCCACCATAGGCTGCAAAGGGCTCCATATATACATTTGCAGATTCTTCAAAAAGAGAGTTTCAAAACTGCTCTATCAAAAGAAATATTCAACCCTGTGAGCTGAATGCACACATCACTAAAAAGTTTCTCAGAATGCTTCTGGGTAGTTTTTATCTGAAGACATTTCCTTTTCCACAATAGGGCTAAAACACTCCAAAAATGCGCTTAAAGATTCTACAAAGAGAGAGTTTCATAACTTCTCAATCAAAAGATAGTTTCAACTCTGTGAGATGAATACACACAGCACAAAGAAGTTTCTCAGAATTCTTCTGTAGAGTTTTTACGTGAAGATATTTACTTTTCCACAATAAGACTCAAAGCACTTTAAATATCCACTTGCAGATTCTATAAAAAGAGTGTTTCAAAACTGCTCAACCAAAAGAGAGGTTCAACCCTGTGATACGAATGCACAAATCACAAAGAAGTTTCTCAGAATGCTTCCGTGTATTTTTTATGTGAAGATATTTTCTTATCCACCATAGGCCGCAAAAGGCTCCAAATATCCACATGCAAATTCTACAAAAAGAGAGTTTCAAAACTGCTCTATAGAAAGAAAATTTCAACTTTGTGAGATGAATGCATGCATCACAAAGAAGTTTCTCAGAATGCTTCATTGTAGTTTTTATTGGAAGATATTTCCTTTTCCACAATAGGCCTCAAAGGGCTCCAAATATCCACTTGCAGATTCTATAAAAGGAGAGTTTCCAAGCTGTCAGTAAAAAGAAGGGTTCAATTCTGTGAGATGAATGCATAATCACAAAGTTGTTTTTCAGAACTCTTCTGTGTAGTTTTTATTGGAAGATACTTCCTTTTCCACCATAGTCTGCAAAGTGCTCAAAATATCCTCTTGCAGATTCTACAAAAACAGAGCTTCAAAACTGCTCTCTGAAAACATAGGTTCAACTCTGTGAGTAGAATGCACACATCACAAATATATTTCTCAGAATGCTTCTGTGTAGTTTTCATGTGAAGATACTTCCTTTTCCACCGTAGGCATCAAAGTGTTGCCTATATCCACTTGCATATTCTGCAAAAAGAGTGTTTCAAAACTGCTCAATCAAAAGAAAGGTTGTACTCTGTGAGATGAATGCACACATCACAACGAAGTTTCTCAGAATGCTTCTGTGTAGTTTTTATGTGAAGATATTTCCTTTTCCACATTAGCCCTCAAAGGGCTCCAAATATCCCCTTTGCAGATTCTACAAAAAGAGGGTTTCTAAACTGCTCAATCAAAAGAAAATTTCAACTCTGTGAGATGAATGTACGCAACACAAAGAAGTTTCTGAGAATGCTTCTGTGTAGTTTTATGTGACGATATTTACTTTTCCACAGTAGGCCTCAAAGCTCTCCAAATGTCCTCATGCAGAAGCTACAAAAAGACTGCTTCAAAAGCGCTCAATCAAATGAAAGTTTCAACTCTGTGAGATGAATGCGCACATCACTATGTTTCTCAGAATGCTTCCGTGTAGTTTTTATGTGAAGATATTTCCTTTTCCACCGTTGGTGAAGAAGGGCCCCAAATACCCACTTGCAGACTCTACAAAAAGTGAGTTTCAAAACTGCTCTATCAAAAGACAGGTTCAACTCTGTGAGTTGAATGTACACATAAAAAGGCGTTTCTCAGAATTATTCTGTGTAGTATTTTAGTGAAGATATTTCCATCTCCACCATTGGCCTCAAAGTGCTTCAAATATCCCCTTGGAAATTCTACAAAAAGACTGTTTCCAAACTGCTCAATCAAAAGAAATGTTCAACACTGTGACGTGAATGCACACATCACAAAGAAGTTTCTCAGACTGATTCTGTGTAGTTTTTACGTGACGGTATTTTCTTTTACACTATAGATGGCAAAGGGCTCCTAATATCCAATTGCAGATTCTACAAAAAGAGAGTTGCAAAACTCCTCTATCAAAAGATAGGTTCAACACTGTGAGTTGAATGCACACTTCACAAAGAAGTTTCTCAGAATGCTACTTTGTAGTTTTTATGTGAAGATATTTCCTTTTAAACCAGAGGCCACAAAGGGCTCCTAATATCCACTTGCAGATTCTGCAAAAAGAGAATTTCAAAACTGCTCTATGAAAAGATAGGTTCAACTCTGTGAGTTGAATGCACACATCACAAAGAAGTTTCTGAAAATTCTTCCATGTAGTTTTCATGTGAAGATATTTCATTTTCCAAAATAGGCCTAAAAGCGCTCCAAATATCCACTTTCAGAATCTACAAAAAGAGCGTTTCAAAAGTGCTCAATCAAATGAAAGTTTCAACCCTTTGTGATGAATGCACACATCACAAATAAGTTTCTCAGAATGCTTCTGTTTAGTTTTTATGGAAAGACATTGCCTTTTCCACATTTGGCCACAAAGGGCTCCAAATATCTACTTGCAAATTTTACTAAAAGAGTGATTCAAATCTGCTCTATCAAAAGATAGATTGAAAGTTGCATGTGCACATCACAAAGAAGTTTCTCAGAAAGATTCTGTGTAGTTTTTATGTGAAGATTTTTTTTTTCCACCATAGGCCTCAAAGTGTTCCGAACAACCACATGTAAATACTACAAAAAGAATGTTTCCAAACTGCTCAATCAAATGAAAGGTTCAACTCTGTGAGATGAATGCACACATCACAAAGAAGTTTCTCAGAATGCTTCTGTGTAGTTTTCATGGGAAGATATTTCCTTTTCCACCATCGACCACAAAGGGCTTCAAATATCCACTTGCAGATTCTACAAAAATAAAGTTTCAAAACTGCTCTAACAAAACTTAGGTCCAACTCTTCGAGTTGAATGTAGACATCACAAAGTTTATCAGAATGCTTCTGTGTAGTTTTTATGTGAAAATACTTCCTATTCCAACACAGGCCTCAAAGCTCTCCCAATATCGACTTGCAGAAACTACAAAAAGAGTTTTTCAAAACTGCTCAATCAACAGAAAGTTTCATGTCTGTGGGATGAATGTTCACATAACAAAGAAGTTTCTGAGAGTGCTTCTGTATAGTTTTTATGTGAAGATATTTCCTTTTCCACCATAGGTCTCAAAGCGCAAGAAATATCCACTTGCAGATCCTACAAAAAGAGTGTTTCCAAACTGCTCAATCAAAAGCACGGTTCAACTCTGTGAGATGAATGCACACATCACAAAGAAGTTTCTCAGAATGCTTCTGTGTAGTTTTTATGTGAATATATTTCCTTTTCTGCCAAAGGCCTCAATGGGCTCCATATATCCACTTGTAGATTGTAGAAAATAGAGTTTGTAAACTGCTCTATCAAAAGTTAGTTTCAACTCTGCGAGTTGAATGCACACATCACAGTGAAGTTTCTCAGAATGCTTCTGTGTAGTTTTTATTGGAAAAAAATTCATTTTCCACCATAGGCCGCAAAGGGCTTCAAATACCCCCTTGCAGATTCTACAAAAAGAGAGTTTCAAAACTGCTCTATCAAAACAGGTTCAACCCTGTGAGTTGAAAGCAAACATCACAAAGAAGTTTCTCTCAATTCTTCTGTGTAGTTCTTATGTGAAGGTATTTCCTATTCCACAATAGGCCTCAAAGCGCTCCAAATATCCAAGTGCAGATTCTACAAAATATGTGTTGCAAAACTGCTCAATCAAGTGAAAGGTTCAACTCTGTGAGATGAATGCACACATCACAAATTAGTTTCTCAGAATACTTCTGTGTAGTTTTTATGGGAGGACATTTCCTTTTCCACTATAGGCCTCAAAGCACTCCAAATATTCACTTGCAGATTCCACAAAAAGAGTGCTTTAAAACTACTCAATCAAAAGAAGAATCAATTCTGTGAGATGAATGCACTCATCACAAAGAAGTTTCTCAGAATGCTTCTGTGTTGTTTTTATGTGAAGATATACCCTTTTCCACCATAGGCTGCAAATGGCTACAAATATCCACCTGCAGTTTCCAGAAAAAAAGAGTTTCAAAACTGCTCTATCAAAAAATAGTTTCAAATCTGTGAGATGAATGCACACATCACAAAGAAGTTACTCAGAATGTGTCTCTGTAGTTTTTGTGGGAAGCTATTTCCCTTTCCACCATAGGCTTCAAAGTGCTCCAAATATTCATTTCCAGATTCTACAAAAAGAGTGTTTCAACACTACTCAATCAAAAGAAAATTTCAACTCTGTGAGATGAATGCACACATCACAAAGAAGTTTCTCAGAACACTTCTGTGTAGTTTCTAAGGGAAGATATTTCCTTTTCCACCATCGGCCACAAAGGACTCCAATTGTCCACTTGCAGACTCTGCAGAAAGAGAGTTTCAAAACTGCTCTCTCAAAAGATAGGTTCAACTCTCTGAGTTGAGTGCACACATCACAAAGCAGTTTCTCAGAATGCTTCTGTGTAATTTCTAAGTGAAGATATTTCCTTTTCCAAAGTAGGCCTCAAAGCGCTCCAAATCCCCACTTAGAGATTATACAAAGCAGTGTTTCAAAACTGCTCAATGAAAAAGAAAGGTACAATACTGCGAGGTGAAAGCACTCAAAACGAAGTTTCTGAGAATGCTTCTGTCTAGTTTTAATATGAAGATATTTACTTTTCCACAATAGGCCTCAAAGCCCTAGAAATATCCACTTGCCGATTCTGTAAGAAGAGTGTTTCAAAACTGCTCAATCAAATGAAAGGTTCAACTCTGTGAGGTGAATGCACACATCACAACGAAGTTTCTCAGAATGGTTCTGTGTAGTTTTTATGTGAAGATATTTCCTTTTCCACAATATTCCACAAAGCGTTTCAAATATCCACTTGCAGATTCTACAAAAAGAGTGTTTCCAAACTGCTCAATCCAAAGAGACGTTCAACACTGTGTGATGAATGCACATAGCACAAAGAAGTTTCTCAGAATACTTCTGTGTAGTTTTTATGTGAAGATATTTCCTTTTCCACCAGTGGCCGCCAAGGCCTCCAAATATCCACCTGCAGATTCTGCAAAAAGAGAATTTCAAATCTGCTCTATCAAAAGATAGGTTCAACTCTGTGAGATGAATGCACAAATTAGAAAGAAGTTTCTCGGAAATCTTCTGTATAGTTTTTATGTGAAGATATTTCGTTTTCCACCATATGCCTCAAAGCGCTCTAAATAACCACTTGCAGATTACACAGGAAGAGTGTTTCCAAATTACTCAATCAAAAGAAAGATTCAATTCTGTGAGAGGAATGCACACATTAGAAAGAAATTTCTCCGAACGCTTCCGTGTACTGTTTACGTGAATATATTTCCTTTTCCACCATAGGCCCCAAAGTGCCCCATATATCCACTTGCAGATTATACAAAAAGGGAGTTTCAAAACTGCTCTATCAAAAGATATGTTCAACTCTGAGGGTTGAATGTGCACATCTGAAAGAAATTTGTCAGAATGTTTCTGAGTAGTTTTTATGTGGAGATATTTCCTTTTCTACAATAGGCCTCCAAGCGAAACAAATATCCACTTGCAGATTCTACTAAAAGAGTGTTTCAAAGCTGCTTAAGCAAAAGGAAGTTCAACTCTGTGAGATGAATGCACACATCACAAAGAATTTTCTGAGAGTGTTTCTGTGTGGTTTTTATGTGAAGATATTTCCTTTTCCACGATAGGCCTCAAAGCTCTCCAAATATCAACTTACAGATTCTACTAAAAGAGTGTTTCCAAACTGCTCAATCAAAAGAGAGGTTCAAATCTGTGAGATGAAGTCAAGCATCACAAAGAACTTTCTCAAAGTGCTTCTGTGAGGTTTTTATGTGAAGATATTTCCTTTTCCACCATAGGCCGCAAATGGCTCTAAATATCCACTTGCAGATTCTACTAAAAGATAGTTTTAGTAATTGCTCTGTCAAAAGAAATGTTCAACTGTGTGAGTTGAATGCACACATCACAAAGGAGTTTCTCAGAATGCTTCTGTGTAGTTTTTATGTGAAGATATTTCCTTTTCCACAATAAGCCTCAAAGCGCTCCAAATATCTACTTGCAGATTCTACAAAAAGTGTGTTTCCAAACTGCTCAATCAAAAGAAAGGCTCAACTCTGTGAGAAGAATTAACGGAAATCAAAGTAATTTGCAAGAATGCTTCTGTGTAGTTTTTATGTGAAGAAATTTCCTTTTCAACAATAGGCCTCCAAGTTCTCCCAATATCCACATCCAGATTCTACAAAAAGAGTGTTTCAGAACTGCTAAATCAAAAGAAAGGTTCAACTCTGTTTGATGAATGCACACATCACAAAGAAGTTTCTCAGAATGCTTCTCTGTAGTTTTTATGTGAACATATTTCCTTTTCCACAATATTCCTCAAAGTACTCCAAATATCCAAATGCAGATTCTACAAAAAAGAGTCTTTCCAAACTGCTCAATGAAAAGAGAGATTCAACTCTGTGAGTTGAAGGCACACTTCACAAAGAAGTTTCTCAGAATGCTTCTGTGTGTTTTTTATGTGAAGATATTTCCTTTTCCACCATAGGGCGCAAAGGGCTCCAAATATCCACTTGCAGATTATAAAAAAGGAGAGCTTCAAAAATGCTCTATCAAAAGATAGGTTCAACAGTGTGAGATGAAAGCAAACATCACAAAGAAGTTTCTCAGAATGCTTCTGTGTAGTTTCTATGTGAAGATAATTCCTTATCCACCATAGACCACAAAGGAATCCAAATATCCACTTGCAGATTCTACAAAAAGAGTTTCAAAACTGCTCATTCAACTCCGTGAGATGAATGCACACAAAACAAAGACGTTTCTGAGCATGCTTCTGCGTAGTTTTTATGTGAAGATATTTCCTTTTCAACAATCGGCCTCAAATCACTCCAAATATACACTTACAGATTCTTCAAAAAGAGTGTTTCAAACCTGCTTAATCAAAGGAAAGATTCACCTCTGTGAGATGAATACAAACATCACAACGAAGTTTCTCAGAATGCTGCTGTTTTGCTTTTATGTGAAGATATTTCCTTTTCCACCATCAGCCACAAAGGGCTCCAAATAAACACTTGCAGATTCTGCAAAAAGAGAGTTCCAAGACTTATCAAAAGATAGGTTCAACTCTGCGAGTTGAACGCACACATCACAAAGAAGTTTCTCAGAATGCTTCTGAGTAGTTTTTATGTGAAGATAATTCCTTTTCCACCATAGACCACAAAGGACTACAAATATCCACTTTCAGATTCTACAAAAAGAGAGTTTCGAAGTTGCTCAAAGACAGGTTCAACTCTGTGAGATGAATGCAAACATCCCAAAGAAGTTTCTCAGAATTCTTCTGTGTAGTTTTTATATGAAGATATTTTCTTTTCCACCATAGGCCTCAAAGAGCTCCAAATATCCACTTGCCGATTCTACAAAAAGAGTGTTTCGAAAGTGCTCAATCAAAAGAAAGTTTCATCTCTGTGAGATAAATGCAGATAAAACCAAGAAGTTTCTGAGAATGCTTCTACGTAGTTTTTATGTGAAGATATTTCCTTTTCAATGATAGGCCTCAAAGTGCTCCAAATATAAACTTCCAGATTCTACAAAAAGAGTGTTTCAAATTTGCTCAAAGGAAAGGATCACCTCTGTGAGATGAATGCAAACATCACCACGAAGTTTCTCAGAATTCTTCAGTTTCGTTTTTATGTGAAGATATTTCCTTTTCCACCATCAGCCACAAAGTTTCCAAATAACCACTTGCAGATTCTACAAAACGAGTGTTTCAAGACTGCTCTATCAAAAGATAGGTTCAACTCTGTGAGTTGAATGCACACATCATAAAGGATTTTCTCAGAATGCTTCTGTGTACTTTTTATGTGAAGATATTTCCTTTTCCACTGTAGGACTCTATTGGCTCCAAATATCCATTTGCATATTGCACAAAAATAGTGTTTCAACACTGCTCAATCAAAAGAAATTTCAACTCTGTGGCATGAACGCACACAAAACAAACAAGTTTCTGAGAATGCTTCCGTGAAGCTTTTATGTGAAGATTTTTCCTTTTCCACCATAGGCCACAAAGGACTCCAAATATCTCCTTGCAGGTTGTATAAAAGGAGAGTTTCAAAACTCCTCTATGAAAACATAGATTCAGCTCTGTGAGATGAAGGCATACGTCACACAGAAGTTTCTCAGAAAGCTTCTGTGTATTTTTTATGTGAATATATTTCCTTTTCCACCATCGGCCACAAAGGGTTCCAAATAACCACTTGCAGACACTACAAAAAGAGTTTCAAAACTGCTCTATCAAAACATAGGTTCAACTCCACGTGTTGAATGCACACATCACAAAGAAGTTTTTCAGAATTCTTCTGTGTAGCTTTTATGTGAAGATATTCCCCTTTCCACCATAGGCTTCAAAGCGCTCCAAATATCCACTTGCAGATTTTGAAAAGAGTGTTTCAAAACTGCTCAATCACAAAATAGATTCAGTTTTGTGAGATAAATGCAAACATCACAAAGAGTTTCTCAGAATGCTTCTGTGTAGTTTTTATGTGTATTTATTTCTTTTTCCACAATAGGTCTCAAAGAGCTCCAAATATCCATTTGCAGATTCTACAAAAAGAGTGTTTCCAAACTGCTCAATCAAAAGAGAGATTCGACTCAGTGACATGAATGCACACATCATAAAGAAGTTTCTCAGAATGTTTCCTTGTAGTGTTTCTGTGTAGTGTTTCTGTGAAGATATTTCCTTTTCTATCATAAAGCACACAGGGCTCCAAATATTCACTTGCAGATTCTACGAAAAGGGAGTTTCAAAACCGGTTCATCAAAATTCAGGTTCAACTCTGTGAGTTGAATGCACACATCAAAATGAAGTTTCTCAGAATGCTTCTGTGTAGTTTTTATGTGAAAATATTGCCTTTTCCACCGATGGCCACTAAGGGCTCCAAATATCCACTTGCACATTCTACAAAAAGAGTGTTTCAAAACTGCTCAATCAAAAGAAAGGTTCAACTCTGTGAGATGAATGCACACATCAAAAGGAAGTTTCTCAGAATGCTTCTATGTAGTTTTTATGTGAAGATATTACCTTCTCCACCATCGGCCACAAAGGGCTCCAAATAATCCCTTGCAGATTCTACAAAAAGAGAGTTTCAAAACTGTTGTATCAAAAGATAGGTTCAACTCTGCAAGTTGAATGCACACATCACAAAGTAGTTTCTCAGAATCCTTCTGTGTAGTTTCTACGTGAAAGCATTTCCTTTTCCACAAAAGGCCTCAAAGCACTCCAGATATCCGCATGCAGATTCTACAAAAACAGGGTTTCAAAACTGCTCAATCAAAAGAAATTTTCAACTCTGTGAGATGAGTGCACACAAAACAAGTTTCTGAGAATGCTTCTGTGTAGATTTTATGTGAGATATATCCTTTTCCACAATAGGCCTCAAAGGGCTGCAAATATCACCTTGCAGATTCTACAAAAAGAGTGTTTGAAAACTGCTCAATCAAAGGAAAGGTTCAATTCTGTGAGATTAATGCACACATCGCAAAGGAGCTTCTCAGAATCCTTCTGTGTAGTTTTGATATGAATATATTTCCGTTTCCACCATAGGCCGCAAAGGGCTCCAAATATCCACTTGCACATTCCACAAAAAGAGAGTTTCAAAACTGCTCTATCAACAGATAGCTTCAACTCTGTGAGTTGAATTCACACATCACATAGAAGTTTCTTGTATGTTTCTTGTAGTTTATATGTGAATATATTTCCATTTCCATCGTAGGCCACAAAGAGATCCAAATATCCAATTGCAGATTCTACAAAAAGATATTTTCAAAACTGCTCTATGAAAAGATAAGTTTAACTCTGTGAGATGAAGAAACACATCACAAAGAAGTTTCTCAGAATGTTTCTGTGTAGTTTTTATGTGAAGATATTTTCTTTTTCACCATAGGCCTCAAAGCGTTCCAAATATCCACTTGCAGATTCAACAAAAAGAGTGTTTCAAAACTGCTCAATAAAAAGAAAGGTTCAACACTGTGAGATGAATGTGCACATCAGAAAGGAGTTTCTGAGAATACTTCTGTGTAGTTTTTATGTGAAGATATTTCCTTTTCCACATGAGACGTATAAGCGCTCCAAATATCCACTTCCTGATTCTACAAAAAGAGAGTTGTAAAACTGCTCAATTAAAAGAAAGGTTCAACTCTGTGAGATGAATGCACACATCACAAAGACGTTTCTCAGAATGCTTCAGTGTAGTTTTTATGGGAAGTTATTTCCTTTTCCACGATAGACCTCCAAGGGCACCAAATATCGACTTACAGATTCTACTAAAAGAGTGTTTCCAAACTACTCAATCAAAAAAAAACCTCAACCTGGAGAAATGAATGCACTCATCACAAAGAAGTTTCTGAGAATACTTCTTTGTAGTTTTTATGTGAAGATATTTCCTTTTCCATAATAGGCCAAAATGCACTCCAAATATCCACTTCCAGATTCTACAATAAGAGTGTTTCAAAACTGCTAAATCGAACGAAATGTTCAACTCTTTGAAATTAATGAACACATCACAAAGAAGTTTCTCAGAATGCTTCTCTGTAGTTTTTATGGGATGATATTTCCTTTTCCAACATCGACCACAAAGGACTGCAAATAACCACTTGCAGATTCTACAAAAAGAGTATATCAATACTCCTCTATAAATAGATAGATTCACTTCTGCCAAATGAATTCACACATTAGGAAAAAGTTCCTCAGAATCCTTCTGCATAGTTTTTATGTGAAGACATTTCCTTTTCCACAATAGGCCTCAAAGCGCTCCAAATACCCACTTGCAGATTCCACAAAAAGACTGTTTCCAAACTGCTGAATAAAAAGTGAGATTCAACTCGGTGAGATGAATGCACACATCAAAAAGAAGTTTCTCAGAATGCTTCTGTGTAGTTTTTCTATGAAAATATTTCTATTTCCACCATTGGGCAAAAAGGGCTCCAAATATCCACTTGCAGATTCTACAAAAAGAGTGTTTCAAAACGGCTCTATCAAAGGGAAGGTTCAACCCTGTGAGTTGAATACACACATCAAAAAGAAGTTTCTGAGAATGCTTCAGTCTAGATTTTATGTGAAGATATTTCCTTTTCCACCATAGGCCTCAAAGCGCTCCAAATATCTACGTGAATATTCTACAAGAAGATTGTTTCAAAACTGCTCTTTCAAAAGAAGGTTCAACTCTGTGAGTTAAATGCACACGTCACAAAGTAGTTTCTCAGAATGCTTCCATCTAGATTTTATGAGAAGGTATTTCCTTTTCTACCATATCCCTCAAAGCACTCCAAATATCCACTTGCAGATTCTCCAAAACAGTGTTTCAAAACTACTCAAGCAAAGAAATTTTCAACTCTGTGAGATGAATGCACGCATCACAAAGAAGTTTCTGAGAATGCTTCTGTGTAATATTTATGTGAAGATTTATTCTTTTCCACCATAGATATCAAAGCACTCCAAATATCCACTTGCAGATTCTACAAAAAGAGTGTAGCAGAACTGCTCTATCAAAAGAAAGATTCAATGCTGTGTGTTGAATGCACACATCACAAAGTATTTTTTGACAATGCATCCGTCTAATTTTTATGTGAAGATATTTTCTTCTCCACTGTAGGACTCGAAGCACTCCAAATATACTCCTGAAATTTCTACAAAAATACTGTTTCAAAACTGGTCATTCAAAAAGAAGGTTCACCACTATGAGTTGAATGGACACTTCACAAACAAGTTTCTGAGAATGCTTCTTTCTAGTTTTTATGTGAAGATATTTCATTTTCCACCATAGGCCTCAAAGCACTCCAAATATCCACTTGCAGATTATGCAAAAAGAGTGTTTCAAATCTGCTTCATATAAAGAATGGATAAACTCTGTGAGTTAAATGCACACATCACAAAGAAGTTTCTGATAATACTTTGGTCTAACTTTTATGTGAAGATATTCCCTTTTCCACCACAGGACTCAAAGCGCTCCAAATATCCACTTGCATATTCTACAAGAAGAGTGTTTCAAAACTACCCTTTCAAAAGGAGGCTTCAACTCCGTGAGTTGAATGCACACATCACAAAGAAGTTTCTCAGAATGCTTCTTCTAATTTCTATGTGAAGATATTTCCTTTTCCACCGTAGGCCTCAACGTGCTTCAAATATCCACTTGCAGATTCTAGAAAAAGAGTGTCTCAAAACTGCTCCATCGAAAGAAAGGTTGAACTCTGTAAGTTTAATGGACACAACACAAAGAAGTTTCTCAGAATGGTTCTGTCTAGTTTTTATGTGAAGATATTTCCTTTTCCACCATATGTCTCAAAGCGCTCCAAATATCCACTTGCGGATTCTACAAAAAGAGTGTTTCAAAACTACTCAAGCAAAAGAAATTTTCAACTCTCTGAGATGAATGCACGCATCACAAAGTGTTTCTCAGAATGCTTCTGTGTAGTTTTTATGAGAAGATATTTCCTCTTCCATAATAGGCCTCAAGGGGCTCCAAATATCCACTTGCAGATCTTACTAAAAGAGTGTTTCCAAACTGTTCAATCAAAAAAAAAGATTCAATACAGTGAGATGAATGCACACATCACAAAGACGTTTGTTAGAATGCTTGTTTGTAGTTTTTATGTGAAGATATTTCCTTTTCCTCAACAGGCCTCAAAGCGCTCCAAATACTCATTTGCATATTCTACAAAAAGAGTGTTTCAAAACTGCTCTATGAAATGAAATGTTCAACTCTGTGAGATGAATGTACACATCATAAAGCTGTTTCTCAGAATGTTTCTGTGTAGTTTTTAAGGGAAGATATTTCCTTTTCCACATTCGTCCACAAAGGGCTCTAAATAAGCACTTGCAGATTATACAAAAAGAGAGTTTCAAAACTGCTCTACCAAAAGATGGGTTCAACTCTGTGAGTTGAATGCACACAGCACAAAGAAGTTTCTCAGAATGCTTCTGTGTATTTTTTATGGGAAGATATTTCCTTTTGCACCATTGGCTAGAAAGGGCTCTAAATGGCCACTTGCAGATTCTACAGAAGAGAGTTTCAAAACTGCTCTATCAAAAGATAGTTTCAACTCTCCAAGTTGAATGCACGCATCACAAAGAAGTTTCTAAGAATGCTTCTCTGTAGTTTTTATGGGAAGATATTTCCTTTTCCACCATAGGCCTCAAAGCGCTCCAAATATTCACTTGCAGATTCTACTAAAAGTGTGTTTCAAAACTTCTCTATCAAAAGATAGGTTCAGCTCTGTGAGATGAATGTACACAAAGCAAAGAGGTTTCTGAGAATGCTTCTGTGTAGTTTTTATGTGAAGATAGTTCCTTTTCCAAAACAGGACTCAAAGCGCTCCAAATATCCACTTGCAGATTCTACAAAAAGTGTTTTTCAAAAGTGCTCAATGAAATGAAAGGTTCAACTCTGTGAGATGAATGCACACATCACAAAGAAGTTTCTCAGAATGCTTCTTTGTAGTTTTTAAGGGAAGATATTTCCTTTTCCACAATAGGCCACCAAGGGCCTCAAATATGCACTTGCAGATTCTACTAAAAGAGTGTTTCCAAACTGCTCAATCAAAAGAAAGTTTCAACACTGTGAGATGAATGCACTCGTCACAGAAAAGTTTCTGACAATGCCTTTGTGTACTTTTTATGTGAGGTTATTTCCTTTTCCATAATAGGCCTCAAAGCCCCTCAAATATCCACTTGCAGATTTTACAAAAGAATATTTCAAAAGTGTTCAATCAAATGAAAGGTTCAACTCTGTGAGATGAATGCACACGTCAGAAAGAAGTTTCTCAGGAGGCTTCTATGTAGTTTTTATTGGAAAATATTTCCTTTTCCACAATGGGCCTCCAAGGGCTCCAAATATCCACTTACAGATTTTACTAAAAGAGTGTTTCCAAGATGCTCAATGAAAATAAATGTTCAACTCTGTGAGATGAATGCACACATCACAAGGAAGTTTCTGAGAATGCTTCTGTGTATTTTTTATGTGAAGATATTTCCTTTACCACAATAAGCCTCAAAGCCCTCCAAATATCCACTTGCAGATTCTACAAAAAGTGTGTTTCAAAACTGCTGAATTAAAAGAAATGTTCAACTCTGTGCAATGAATGCACACATCAGAAAGAAGTTTCAGAGAATGCTTCTGTGTAGTTTTTATGGGAATATATTTCCTTTTCCACAATAGGCCTCAAAGTGCTCCAAATATCCACTTGCAGATTCTACAAAAAGAGTGTTGCAAAAGTGCTCTATCAAATGAAAGTTTCAACTCTGTGAGATATATGCACACATCACAAAGCAGTTTCTCAGGTTCCTTCTCTGCAGATTTATGGGAAGACTTTTCGTTTTTAACAATAGGCCTCCAAGGGTTCCAAATATCCACATACAGATTCTAGTAAAAGAGTGTTTCCAAACTGCTCAATCAAAAGAAATGTTCAAATCTGTGAGATTAATGCAAACATCACAAAGAATTTTCTGAGAATGCTTTGGAGTAGTTTTTATGTTTAGATGTTTCCTTTTCTAAAATAGGCCCTCAAGGGCTGGAAATATCCACTTGCAGATTCTACTAAAAGAGTGTTTTCACACTGCTCAATCAAAGGGAAGTTTCAACACTGTGAGATGAATGCACACATCACAAATAAGTTTCTGGGAATGCTTCTGTGTAGTTTTTATGTGAAGATATTTCCTTTTGTATAATAGGCCTCAATGTGCTCCAAGTATCCACTTGCAGATTCTACAAAAAGTGAGTTTCAAAACTGCTCAATCAAAGGAAACTTTCAACTCTGTGAGATTAATGCACACATCACAAAGATGTTTCTAAGAATGCTTCTGTGTAGTTTTTATGTGAAGATATTACCTTTTCCACCATAGGCCTCAAAGCCCTCCAAATATCCACTTGCAGAACGCACAAAAAGAGTGTTTCAAATCTGTTCATTCAAAAGAAACGTTCAACTCCGTCAGATGAATGCACACACAAAAAAGAAGTTTCTGAGAATGCTTCTCTGTAGTTTTTATGTGAAGATGTTTCCTTTTCTAAAATAGGCCTCAAAGTGCACCAAATATCCAAATGCAGATTTTTCAAACACAGTGCTTCCAAACTGCTCAATGAAAAGAGAGGTTCAACTCTGTGAGATGAATGCATACATCACAAACAAGTTTCTCAGAATGCTTCTGTGTAGTTTTTATATGAAGATATTACCTTTTCCACCATAGGCCTTAAAGCCCCCCAAATATCCACTTCCAGATTCTACAAAAAGAATGTTTCAAAACTGCTCAATCAAATGAAATGTTCAACTCTCTGACTTGAATGCACATAGCACAAAGAAGTTTTTCAGAATGCTTCTGTTTAGTTTTTATGTGAAGATATTTCCTTTTCCACAATAGGCCTCAAAGCGCTCCAATTTTCCACTTGCAGATTCTATGAGAAGACATTTTAAAAACTGCTCAATCGAATGAAAGTTTCAAATCTGTGAGATGAATGCACACTTCACAATGAAGTTTCTCAGAATGCTTCTGTGTAGTTTTTATGTGAAGATATTTGCTTTTCCACGATAGGCCACAAAGGGCTCCAAATATCCACCTGCAGATTCCACAAAAAGAGAGATTCAAATCTGCTCTATCAAAAGATAGGTCCAAAAGTGTGAGATGAATGCTCACATCACAAAGAAGTTTCTAAGAATGCTTCTGTGTAGTTTTAAGTTGAAGAGATTTCCTTTTCCACCATAGGCCTCAAAGTGCTCCAAATATGCACTTGCAGATCCTACTAAAAGAGAGTTTCAAAACGGCTCTATTAAACAGACAGGTTGAACTCTGTGAGATGAATGCACACTTCACAAAGAAGTTTCTCAGAATGCTTCTGTGTAGTTTTTAGATGAAATTAGTTCCTTTTCCACCATAGGCCACAAAGGCTTCCAAATATCCACTTGTAGATTCTACCAAAAAAGACTTTCAAATCTGCTCTATCAAAATATAGGTTCAACTCTGTGAGATGAATGCACACATCACAAAGAAGTTTCTCATAATGCTTCTGTGTAGTTTCTAGATGAAGATATTTCCTTTTCCACCATAGGCCTCAAAGTGCTCCAAATATCCACTTGCAGATTCTACAAAAAGTGAGTTTCAAAACTGCTCAATCAAAGGAAACTTTCAACTCTGTGAGATTAATGCACACATCACAAAGTTGTTTCTAAGAATGCTTCTGTGTAGTTTTTATGTGAAAATATTACCTTTTCCACCATAGGCCTCAAAGCCCTCCAAATATCCACTTGCAGATTCTACCAAAAGAGAGCTTCAAAACTGCTGTATCAAAAGATAACTTCAACTCTGTGAGATGAATGCATACATCATGAAAAAGTTTATCAGAATGCTTCCCAGTAGTTTTTATGTGAAGATATTTCCTTTTCCACCATAAGCCACAAAGGGCTCCAATAACCACCTGCATATTCCACAAAAAGAGGGTTTCAGAACTGCTCTATCAAAAGATAGGCTCAACTCAGTGAGATGAATGCACACTTCCCAAAGAAGTTTCTCAGAAAGCTTCTGTGTAGTTTTTATGTGAAGATATTTCCTTTTCCACCATAGACCTCAAAGCCCTCCAAATATCCACGTGCAGAACGCACAAAAAGAGTGTTTCAAATCTGTTCATTCAAAAGAAATGTTCAACTCCGTGAGATGAATTCACACACAAAAAAGAAGTTTCTGAGAATGCTTCTCTGTAGTTTTCATGTGAAGATGTTTCCTTTTCAACCATAGGCCTCAAAGCATTCCATATATCCACTTGAAGATTCTACAAATAATTTCAAAACTGCCTTTAAAAAGACAGTTTCAACTCTGCAAGTGGAATGCATGCATCAGAAAGAAGATTTTCACAATGCTTCTGTGTAGTTTTTTTGCAAAGATATTTCCTTTTCCACTGTAGGCCTCTATGCACTCCAAATATGCACATGCAGATTCTACGAAAAAAGTTTTTCAAAACAGCTCAATCCAAAGAAAGTTCCAACTCTGTGAGATGAATGCACACGTCATGCATAAGTTTCTCAGAATGCTTCTGTGTAGTTTTTATGTGAAGATATTTTCTTTTTAACCATAGGCCTCAAAGAGCTCCAAATATACCCTTGCAGATTCTACAAAAAGAGAGTTTCAAAACTGCTCTATCAAAAGATAGGTTCAACTCTGTGAGATGAATGCGCACATCTAAAAGACGTTTCACAGAATGTTTCTGTGTAGTTTTTATGTGAAGATATTTCCTTTTCCACCATAGGCCACAAAGCACTCCAAATATCCACTTTCAGATTCTACAAAAAGAGTGTTTTGAAACTACTAAATCAAATGAAATGTTCCACTCTGTGAGATTAATGCGCACATCCAAACAAGTTTCTCAGAATGCTTCTGTGTAGTTTTTATGGGAGGATATATCCTTTTTCACCGTTGGCCACCAAGGGCTCCAAATAACCACGTGCAGATTCTACAAAAAGAGAATTTCAAAACTGTTCTATCAAAAGATACATACAACTATGCGAGTTGAATGCACACATCACTAGGAAGTTTCTCAGAATGCTTCTATGTAGCTTTTATGTGAAGATATTTCCTTTTCCACCATAGGCCTCAAAGCCCTCAAAACATCCACTTGCAGATCCTATGAAAATAATATTTCATAACTGCTCAATCAAAAGAAAGTTTCAACTCTGGGAGATGAATGCATACAACACAGAGAAGTTTCTGAGAATGAATTTGTGTAGTTTTTTTTAAATTTATTATTATTATACTTCAGGTTTTAGGGTACATTTGCACAATGTGCAGTTTAGTTACATATGTATACATGTGCCATGCTGGTGCACTGCACCCTCTAACTCGTCATCTAGCATTAGGTATATCTCCCAATGCCCCCCCCCCCTCCCCCACCCCACAACAGTCCCCAGAGTGTGATGATCCCTTTCCTGTGTCCATGTGTTCTCATTGTTCAATTCCCATCTATGAGTGAGAATATGCGGTGTTTGGTTTTTTGTGCTTGTGATAGTTTACCGAGAATGATGATTTCCAATTTCATCCCTGTCCCTAAAAAGGACATGAACTCATCATTTTTTATGGCTGCATAGTATTCCATGGTGTATATGTGCCACATTTTCTTAATCCAGTCTATCATTATTGGACATTTGGGTTGGTTCCAAGTCTTCGCTATTGTAAATAATGCCACAGTAAACATACGTGTGCATGTGTCTTTTGTGGAAAAGGAAATATCTTCACATAAAAACTACTGCATTTGTGTAGTTTTTATGTGAAGATATTTCCTTTTCCACAATAGGCCTGAAAGCGTTCCAAATATCCACTTGCAGATTATGCAAAAAGTGTGTCTGGAAACTGTTCAATCAAATGAAAAGTTCATTTCTGTGAGACGAATCCACACATCACAATGTAGATTCTCAGAATGCTTCTGTGTAGTTTTTAGGGTAAGGTGTTTCCTTTTCCAACATTGGCCACAAAGTGCTCCAAATAATCACTTGCAGATACTACAGAATGAGAGTTTCAAAATTTCTTTATAAAAATCTGGGTTGAACTCTGCAAGTTGAATGCACACATCACAAAAATGTTTCTCGCAATCCTTCTGTGTAGTTTTTATGTGAAGATAATTCCTTTCCCACAATAGGCCCCCAGGGGCTCTAAATATCCACTTGCAGATTCTACTAAAAGAGAGTTTCCAAACTGCTCAATCAAAAGAAATGTTCAACTCTGTGAGATGAATGCACATATCACAAAGTAGTTTCTCAGAATGTTTCTGTGTAGTTTTTATGGTAGGATATTTCCTTTTCCACCATTGGCCACAAAGTGGTCCAAATAACCTCTTGCAGAAGATAGGTTCAACTCTATGAGTAGAATGTACACATCACAAAGTAGTTTCTAAGAATGCTTCTGTGTAGTTTTTATGTAAAGATACTTCCTTTTCCACAATAGGCCTCAAAGTGCTCTAACTATCCATTTCCGTATTCTATGAAAGGAGTGTTTCAAAACTGCAGAATCAAAGGTAAACTTAAACTCTGTGAGATGAATGTAGACATCACAAAGTATTTATGAGAATGCTTCTGTGTAGTTTTTATGTGAAGATATTTCCTTTTCCACAGTATGTCTCAAAGCGCTCCAAATATGCACTTGCAGATTCGACAAAAAGAGTGTTTCCCAACGGCTCATTCAAGAGATATTCAACTCTGTGAGATGAAAGCACACATCACAAAGAAATTCTCAGAATGCTTTGGTGTAGTTTTTGTGTGAAGATATATCCATTTCCAACATCGGCCCCAAAGGGCTCCAAAGAACCACTTGCAGATTCTACAAAGAGAGAGTTTCAAACTGCTCTATCAAAAGATAGGTAAACTCTGTGAGATGAATGCACATGTCACAAAGAAGTTTCTCAGAATGCTTCTGTGTAGTTTTTATGGGAAGTTATTTCCTTTTCCACCATCGGCCAAAATGTGCTTCAAATAACTACTTGCAGATTCTACAAAAGAGAGTTTCAAAACTGCTCTATCATAAGATAGGTTCAAATCTGTGTGTTGAATGCACATATCACAAGGAAGTTTTTCAGAATGCTTCTGTGTAGTTTTTTTGAAGATATTTCCTTTTCCACAATAGGCCACCAAGCACTCCAAATATCCTGAGGAAATTCTACAAAAAGAGTGTTTCAAAACTATTCAATCAAAAGAAAGATTCAACACAGTAGTATGAAAGCAAACATTACAACGTTCTGAGAATACTTCTGTGTAGTTTTTATGTGAAGATATTCCCTTTTCCACAATAGGCCTCCAAGGGCTGCCAATATCCACATACAGTTTCTCCAGAAAGATTGTTTTAAAACTACTCAATCAGAAGAAAAGTTCCACTCTGCTAGATGAATGCACACAAAACAAAGAAGTTTCTGAGAATGCTTCTGTGTAGTTTTTATGTCAAGATATTTCCTTTTCCACAATAGGCGTCAAAGCACTCCAAATATCCACTTGCAGATTCTACTAAAAGAGAATTTCCAAACTGCTCAATCAAAAGAAACGTTCAACTCTTTGAGATGAATACACACAACACAAAGAAATTTCTCAGTATACTTCTGTGTAGTTTTTATGTGAAGATATTTCCTTTTCCACAATTGGCCTCAAAGTGCTCCAAATGACCACTTCCTGATTCTTCAAAAAGACTATTTCAAAAATGCTCAATCAGAAGAAAGGTTCAACCCTGTGAGATAAATGCACACAAAACAAAGAAGTTTCTGAGAATGCCTCTGTGTGGTTTTTGTGTCAAGATATTTCCTTTTCCACAATAGGAGTCAAAGCACTCCAAATATCCACTTGCGGATTCTACTAAAAGAGAGTTTCCAAACTGCTCAATCAAAAGAAACGTTCAACTCTGTGAGATGAATTCACACATCACAAAGAAATTTCTCAGTATACTTCTGTGTAGTTTTTACGTGAAGATATTTCCTTTTCCACAATTGACCTCAAGGCGCTCCAAATAACCACTTCCCGATTCTTCAAAAAGATTGTTTCAAAAATGCTCAATCAGAAGAAAGGTTCAACCTTGCAAGATGAATGCACACAAAACAAAGAAGTTTTTGAGAATGCTTCTGTGTAGTTTTTATGTCAAGATATTTCCTTTTCCAAAATAGGCGTCAAAGCACTCCAAATATCCACTTGCAGATTCTACAAAAAGAGTGTTTCCAAACTGCTCAATCAAAACAAAGGTTCAACTCTGTGAGACGAATGCACACATCACAAAGTAGTTTCTCAGAATGCTTCTTTGCAGTTTTTATGTGAAGATATTTCCTTTTCCACCATCGCCCACAAAGTGGTCCAAATAACCTCTTGCAGATTCTACAACAAGAGAGTTTCAAAACTGATCTATCAAAAGATAGGTTCAACTCTACGAGTAGAATGCACACATCACAGAGAAGTTTCTCAGAATGCTTCTGTGTAGTTTTTATGTGAAGATATTTCCTTTTCCACAATAGGACTCACAGGGACCCAAATATCCAATTCCAGATTCTACAAAAGGAGTTTTTCAAAACTGCTGAATCAAAGGTAAATTTCAACTCTGTGAGATGAATGTAGACATCGCAAAGTATTTATCGGAATGCTTCTGTGTAGTTTTTATGTGAAGATATTTCCTTTTCCACAATATGTCTCAAAGAGCTCCAAATATCCACTTGCAGATTCTACAAAAAGAGTGTTTCCCAACTACTCAATCAAAAGAGACGTGCAAATCCGTGAGATGAATGCACATATCACAGATAAATTTCTCAGAATACTTCAGTGTAGTTTTTATGGGAAGATATATCCATTTCCAGCATCGTCCACAAAGGGTTCCAAATAACCACTTGCAGATTCTACAAAGAGAGAGTTTCAAAACTGCTCTTTCAAAAGATAGGTAAACTCTGTGAGATGAATACACACATCACAAAGAAGTTTCACATAATGCTTCTGTGTAGGTTTTATGTGAAGTTATTTCATTTTCCACCATCGGCCAAAATGTGCTCCAAATAACTACTTGCAGATTCCGCAAAAGAGAGTTTCAGAACTGCTCTATCAAAAGATAGGTTCAAATCTGCCTGTTGAATGCACGCATCACAAGGAAGTTTTTCAGAATGCTTCTGTGCAATGTTTTTTGAAGATATTTCCTTTTCCACAATAGGCCACAAAGTGCTCCAAATATAAAGTTTGGAAATTCTACAAAGAGAGTGTTTCAAAAGTACTCAATGAAAAGAAAGATTCAACACTGTTGTTTGAATGCAAACATCAAAGAGAAGTTCTGAGAATGCTTCTGTGTAGTATTTATGTGAAGATATTCCCTTTTCCACAATAGGCCTCCAAGGGCTGCAAATGTCCCCTTGCAGATTCTCCAGAAAGTGTGTTTCAAAACTGCTGAATCAAGTGAAATGCTCAATACTGTGAGATGAATACACACATCACAAAGAAGTTTCTCAGAATCCTACTCTGTAATTTTTATGGGAAGATATTTCCTTTTCCAACATCGGCTACAGAGGACTCCAAATAAGCATTTGCAGATTCTACAAAAAGAGTTTCTAAACTTCTCTATTAAAAAAAATGTTTATTTCTGCCAGTTGAATGCTGACATCACAAAGAAGTTTCTCAGAATGCTTCTGTGAACTTTTCATGTGTAGATATTTAAATTTCCACCACAGGCTTCAAAGCGCTACAAATACACAATTGCAGATTCTACGAAAAGAGTGTTTCAAAATGGTTCAATGAAAAGAAAGGCTGAAATGTGTGTGATGAATGCACACATTACAAAGAAGTTTCCAGAATGCTTCTGTGTAGTTTTTATATAAAGATATCTCCTTTTCCAACATACGACGCAAAATGCTCAAAATATCCACTTGCAGATTCTACAAAAAGAGAGTTTCAAAGCTGCTCTCTCAAAAGACAGGTTAAACTTTGCGAGTTGAATGCACACATGACAGGGAAGTTCTCAGAATTCTTCAGTGTATTTTCTATGTGAGGATATTTCCTTTTCCACCAAAGGCCTCAAAGCTCTCTAAATATAAAGCTGCAGACTCTACGAAATGAGTGTTTCAAAAGTGCTCAATCAAAAGAAAGGTTCCACTCTGCGAGATGAATGCACACATTAAACAGCAATTCCTCAGAAGGCTTCTGTGTAGTTTTTATGTGAAGATATTTCCGTTTCCACCTTAGGCCGCTTAGTGGTCCAAATATCCACTTGCAGATTCTACAAAAAGAGAGTTTCAAAACTGCTCAATCAAAATAAAAATTCAACTCTGTGAGACGAGTGCACACAAAGCAAAGAAGTTTCTCAGAGTGATTCTGTGTAGTTTTTATGTGAAGATATTTCCTTTTCCACCATAGGCCTAAAAACGCTCCCAATATCCACTTGCAGATTTTACAAAAAGAATGTTTCAATACTGCTGAATCAAAAGAAAGTTTCAACTCTGTGTGATGAATGCACACATCACAAGAAATTTATCAGTATACTTTTGTGTAGTCTTTATGTGATGATATTTCCTTTTCCACCTTTGTCCTCAAAGCGCTCCAAATATCCAATTGCAGATTCTATAAAAAGAGTGTTTCAAAACTTCTCAATCAAAAGATAGGTTCAACTCTGTGAAATGAATGCACACATCGTTAAGAAGTTTCTCAGAATGCTTCTGTTTAGTTTTTATGTGAAGATTTTTCCTTTTCCACCATAGGCCTCAAAGCACTCCAAATATCCAATTGCAGATTCTACAAAAAAGTGTTTCCGAACTGCTCAATCAAGAGAAAGGTTCAACTCTGTGAGATGAAAGCACACATCACAAAGAAGTTTCTCAGAATGCCTCTGTGTAGTTTGTATATGAAGATATTTGCTTTTCCAAAATAGGCATCAAAGCTCTCAAAATATCCATTGACGGATTCTACAAAAATGGCGTTTCCAAAATGCTCAATCAAAAGAAAGGTTCAATGGTGAGATGAATGCACACATCACAAAGAAGTTTGCGAGAATGCTTCTGTATATTTTTTATATGAAGATAGTTCTTTTTCCACAATAGGCCTCAAAGCTCTCCAAATATCCACTTGCAGATTCTAGAAAAAAAGTGTTTATAAACTGCTATATTAAAAGAAAGTTTTAACTCTGTGAGATGAATGCACACATCAAAAAGAAGTTTCTCAGAATGCTTCTGTTTAGTTTTTATGTGAAGACACTTCCTTTTCCACCATAGGCTGCAAAGGGCACAAATCATCCATTTGAAGATTCTAAAAAATGAGTGTTTCAAAACTGCTCCATCAAAAGTAAGGTTCAAATCTCTGAGATGAATGCACACATCACACAGAAGTTTCTCAGAATGCTTCTGTGTAGTTTTTATATGAAGATATTACCTTTTCCAAAATAGGCCACAAAGGGCTCCTAAGACTCATTTGCAGATTCTACAAAAAGAGAGATTCAAACCTGCTCATTCAAAAGATTGGTTCAACTCTGTTAGTTGAATGCCCACAACACAAAGTAGTTTCTCAGATTGTTTCTGTGTAGTTTTCATGTGAAGATATTTCCCTTTCCAGCATAGGCCACAAAGCTTTCCAAATATCCACTTGCAGATTCTACAGAAAGAGTGTTTCCAAACTGCTGAATAAAAAGAAAGGTTCAACACTGCGAGTTGAATGCGCACATCACAAAGAAGTTTCTGAGAATGCTTCTTTCTAGTTTTAATATGAAGTTATTTCCTTTTCCACCGGAGGCCTCAAAGCGCTCCAAATCTCCACTTGCAGATTCTACAAAAAGAGTGTTTCAAAACTGCTCTATCAAAAGGAAGGTTCCACTCTGTGAGTTGAATGCAGACACCACAAAGAAGTTTCTGAGAAATCTTCTGTCTAGTTTTTATGTGAAGATATTTTCTTTTCCACTGTAGGCCTCAAAACTCTCCAAATATCCACTTGCAGATTCCACAAAAAGAGGGTTTCAAAACTGCTCAATCAAAAGATAGGTTCAACTGAGTGAGTTTGATGCACACATCACAAAGAACTTTCTCAGAATGCCTCTGTCTCTTTTTTATAGGAAGATATTTCCTTTTCCAACATAGGCTTCAAACCGCTCCAAATATGCACTTGCAGATTCTACAAAAAGAATGTTCCCAAACTGTTCTAATAAAGGAAAGTTTCAACTCTGTGAGATGAATGCACACAATAAAGAAGCTTCTCAGAATGCTGTGTAGTTTTTATGAAAAGATATTTCCTTTCCCACAACAGGCCTAAAGGCACTCCAAATATTCACTTGCAGATTCTACAAAAAGAGTGTTTCAAAACTGCTCAAAGAAAAGAAAGGTTCATGTCCTTGAGATGAAAGCGCACATCACAAAGAAGTTTCTCAGACTGCTTCTGTGTAGTTGTTATGTGTAGATATTTTCTTTTTCACAACAGACCTCAAAGCTTTGCAAATATCCACTTGCAGATTCCATAAGGAGTGTTTCACAATGGCTCAATCAAAAGAAACGTTCAAATCTGAGATATGAATGCTCACATCACAAAGATGTTTCTCAGAATGCTTCTCTGTAGTTTTTATGTGAAGATATTTACCTTTCCACCATAGGCTGCAAAGGGCTCCATATATACATTTGCAGATTCTTCAAAAAGAGAGTTTCAAAACTGCTCTATCAAAAGAAATATTCAACCCTGTGAGCTGAATGCACACATCACTAAAAAGTTTCTCAGAATGCTTCTGGGTAGTTTTTATCTGAAGACATTTCCTTTTCCACAATAGGGCTAAAACACTCCAAAAATGCGCTTAAAGATTCTACAAAGAGAGAGTTTCATAACTTCTCAATCAAAAGATAGTTTCAACTCTGTGAGATGAATACACACAGCACAAAGAAGTTTCTCAGAATTCTTCTGTAGAGTTTTTACGTGAAGATATTTACTTTTCCACAATAAGACTCAAAGCACTTTAAATATCCACTTGCAGATTCTATAAAAAGAGTGTTTCAAAACTGCTCAACCAAAAGAGAGGTTCAACCCTGTGATACGAATGCACAAATCACAAAGAAGTTTCTCAGAATGCTTCCGTGTATTTTTTATGTGAAGATATTTTCTTATCCACCATAGGCCGCAAAAGGCTCCAAATATCCACATGCAAATTCTACAAAAAGAGAGTTTCAAAACTGCTCTATAGAAAGAAAATTTCAACTTTGTGAGATGAATGCATGCATCACAAAGAAGTTTCTCAGAATGCTTCATTGTAGTTTTTATTGGAAGATATTTCCTTTTCCACAATAGGCCTCAAAGGGCTCCAAATATCCACTTGCAGATTCTATAAAAGGAGAGTTTCCAAGCTGTCAGTAAAAAGAAGGGTTCAATTCTGTGAGATGAATGCATAATCACAAAGTTGTTTTTCAGAACTCTTCTGTGTAGTTTTTATTGGAAGATACTTCCTTTTCCACCATAGTCTGCAAAGTGCTCAAAATATCCTCTTGCAGATTCTACAAAAACAGAGCTTCAAAACTGCTCTCTGAAAACATAGGTTCAACTCTGTGAGTAGAATGCACACATCACAAATATATTTCTCAGAATGCTTCTGTGTAGTTTTCATGTGAAGATACTTCCTTTTCCACCGTAGGCATCAAAGTGTTGCCTATATCCACTTGCATATTCTGCAAAAAGAGTGTTTCAAAACTGCTCAATCAAAAGAAAGGTTGTACTCTGTGAGATGAATGCACACATCACAACGAAGTTTCTCAGAATGCTTCTGTGTAGTTTTTATGTGAAGATATTTCCTTTTCCACATTAGCCCTCAAAGGGCTCCAAATATCCCCTTTGCAGATTCTACAAAAAGAGGGTTTCTAAACTGCTCAATCAAAAGAAAATTTCAACTCTGTGAGATGAATGTACGCAACACAAAGAAGTTTCTGAGAATGCTTCTGTGTAGTTTTATGTGACGATATTTACTTTTCCACAGTAGGCCTCAAAGCTCTCCAAATGTCCTCATGCAGAAGCTACAAAAAGACTGCTTCAAAAGCGCTCAATCAAATGAAAGTTTCAACTCTGTGAGATGAATGCGCACATCACTATGTTTCTCAGAATGCTTCCGTGTAGTTTTTATGTGAAGATATTTCCTTTTCCACCGTTGGTGAAGAAGGGCCCCAAATACCCACTTGCAGACTCTACAAAAAGTGAGTTTCAAAACTGCTCTATCAAAAGACAGGTTCAACTCTGTGAGTTGAATGTACACATAAAAAGGCGTTTCTCAGAATTATTCTGTGTAGTATTTTAGTGAAGATATTTCCATCTCCACCATTGGCCTCAAAGTGCTTCAAATATCCCCTTGGAAATTCTACAAAAAGACTGTTTCCAAACTGCTCAATCAAAAGAAATGTTCAACACTGTGACGTGAATGCACACATCACAAAGAAGTTTCTCAGACTGATTCTGTGTAGTTTTTACGTGACGGTATTTTCTTTTACACTATAGATGGCAAAGGGCTCCTAATATCCAATTGCAGATTCTACAAAAAGAGAGTTGCAAAACTCCTCTATCAAAAGATAGGTTCAACACTGTGAGTTGAATGCACACTTCACAAAGAAGTTTCTCAGAATGCTACTTTGTAGTTTTTATGTGAAGATATTTCCTTTTAAACCAGAGGCCACAAAGGGCTCCTAATATCCACTTGCAGATTCTGCAAAAAGAGAATTTCAAAACTGCTCTATGAAAAGATAGGTTCAACTCTGTGAGTTGAATGCACACATCACAAAGAAGTTTCTGAAAATTCTTCCATGTAGTTTTCATGTGAAGATATTTCATTTTCCAAAATAGGCCTAAAAGCGCTCCAAATATCCACTTTCAGAATCTACAAAAAGAGCGTTTCAAAAGTGCTCAATCAAATGAAAGTTTCAACCCTTTGTGATGAATGCACACATCACAAATAAGTTTCTCAGAATGCTTCTGTTTAGTTTTTATGGAAAGACATTGCCTTTTCCACATTTGGCCACAAAGGGCTCCAAATATCTACTTGCAAATTTTACTAAAAGAGTGATTCAAATCTGCTCTATCAAAAGATAGATTGAAAGTTGCATGTGCACATCACAAAGAAGTTTCTCAGAAAGATTCTGTGTAGTTTTTATGTGAAGATTTTTTTTTTCCACCATAGGCCTCAAAGTGTTCCGAACAACCACATGTAAATACTACAAAAAGAATGTTTCCAAACTGCTCAATCAAATGAAAGGTTCAACTCTGTGAGATGAATGCACACATCACAAAGAAGTTTCTCAGAATGCTTCTGTGTAGTTTTCATGGGAAGATATTTCCTTTTCCACCATCGACCACAAAGGGCTTCAAATATCCACTTGCAGATTCTACAAAAATAAAGTTTCAAAACTGCTCTAACAAAACTTAGGTCCAACTCTTCGAGTTGAATGTAGACATCACAAAGTTTATCAGAATGCTTCTGTGTAGTTTTTATGTGAAAATACTTCCTATTCCAACACAGGCCTCAAAGCTCTCCCAATATCGACTTGCAGAAACTACAAAAAGAGTTTTTCAAAACTGCTCAATCAACAGAAAGTTTCATGTCTGTGGGATGAATGTTCACATAACAAAGAAGTTTCTGAGAGTGCTTCTGTATAGTTTTTATGTGAAGATATTTCCTTTTCCACCATAGGTCTCAAAGCGCAAGAAATATCCACTTGCAGATCCTACAAAAAGAGTGTTTCCAAACTGCTCAATCAAAAGCACGGTTCAACTCTGTGAGATGAATGCACACATCACAAAGAAGTTTCTCAGAATGCTTCTGTGTAGTTTTTATGTGAATATATTTCCTTTTCTGCCAAAGGCCTCAATGGGCTCCATATATCCACTTGTAGATTGTAGAAAATAGAGTTTGTAAACTGCTCTATCAAAAGTTAGTTTCAACTCTGCGAGTTGAATGCACACATCACAGTGAAGTTTCTCAGAATGCTTCTGTGTAGTTTTTATTGGAAAAAAATTCATTTTCCACCATAGGCCGCAAAGGGCTTCAAATACCCCCTTGCAGATTCTACAAAAAGAGAGTTTCAAAACTGCTCTATCAAAACAGGTTCAACCCTGTGAGTTGAAAGCAAACATCACAAAGAAGTTTCTCTCAATTCTTCTGTGTAGTTCTTATGTGAAGGTATTTCCTATTCCACAATAGGCCTCAAAGCGCTCCAAATATCCAAGTGCAGATTCTACAAAATATGTGTTGCAAAACTGCTCAATCAAGTGAAAGGTTCAACTCTGTGAGATGAATGCACACATCACAAATTAGTTTCTCAGAATACTTCTGTGTAGTTTTTATGGGAGGACATTTCCTTTTCCACTATAGGCCTCAAAGCACTCCAAATATTCACTTGCAGATTCCACAAAAAGAGTGCTTTAAAACTACTCAATCAAAAGAAGAATCAATTCTGTGAGATGAATGCACTCATCACAAAGAAGTTTCTCAGAATGCTTCTGTGTTGTTTTTATGTGAAGATATACCCTTTTCCACCATAGGCTGCAAATGGCTACAAATATCCACCTGCAGTTTCCAGAAAAAAAGAGTTTCAAAACTGCTCTATCAAAAAATAGTTTCAAATCTGTGAGATGAATGCACACATCACAAAGAAGTTACTCAGAATGTGTCTCTGTAGTTTTTGTGGGAAGCTATTTCCCTTTCCACCATAGGCTTCAAAGTGCTCCAAATATTCATTTCCAGATTCTACAAAAAGAGTGTTTCAACACTACTCAATCAAAAGAAAATTTCAACTCTGTGAGATGAATGCACACATCACAAAGAAGTTTCTCAGAACACTTCTGTGTAGTTTCTAAGGGAAGATATTTCCTTTTCCACCATCGGCCACAAAGGACTCCAATTGTCCACTTGCAGACTCTGCAGAAAGAGAGTTTCAAAACTGCTCTCTCAAAAGATAGGTTCAACTCTCTGAGTTGAGTGCACACATCACAAAGCAGTTTCTCAGAATGCTTCTGTGTAATTTCTAAGTGAAGATATTTCCTTTTCCAAAGTAGGCCTCAAAGCGCTCCAAATCCCCACTTAGAGATTATACAAAGCAGTGTTTCAAAACTGCTCAATGAAAAAGAAAGGTACAATACTGCGAGGTGAAAGCACTCAAAACGAAGTTTCTGAGAATGCTTCTGTCTAGTTTTAATATGAAGATATTTACTTTTCCACAATAGGCCTCAAAGCCCTAGAAATATCCACTTGCCGATTCTGTAAGAAGAGTGTTTCAAAACTGCTCAATCAAATGAAAGGTTCAACTCTGTGAGGTGAATGCACACATCACAACGAAGTTTCTCAGAATGGTTCTGTGTAGTTTTTATGTGAAGATATTTCCTTTTCCACAATATTCCACAAAGCGTTTCAAATATCCACTTGCAGATTCTACAAAAAGAGTGTTTCCAAACTGCTCAATCCAAAGAGACGTTCAACACTGTGTGATGAATGCACATAGCACAAAGAAGTTTCTCAGAATACTTCTGTGTAGTTTTTATGTGAAGATATTTCCTTTTCCACCAGTGGCCGCCAAGGCCTCCAAATATCCACCTGCAGATTCTGCAAAAAGAGAATTTCAAATCTGCTCTATCAAAAGATAGGTTCAACTCTGTGAGATGAATGCACAAATTAGAAAGAAGTTTCTCGGAAATCTTCTGTATAGTTTTTATGTGAAGATATTTCGTTTTCCACCATATGCCTCAAAGCGCTCTAAATAACCACTTGCAGATTACACAGGAAGAGTGTTTCCAAATTACTCAATCAAAAGAAAGATTCAATTCTGTGAGAGGAATGCACACATTAGAAAGAAATTTCTCCGAACGCTTCCGTGTACTGTTTACGTGAATATATTTCCTTTTCCACCATAGGCCCCAAAGTGCCCCATATATCCACTTGCAGATTATACAAAAAGGGAGTTTCAAAACTGCTCTATCAAAAGATATGTTCAACTCTGAGGGTTGAATGTGCACATCTGAAAGAAATTTGTCAGAATGTTTCTGAGTAGTTTTTATGTGGAGATATTTCCTTTTCTACAATAGGCCTCCAAGCGAAACAAATATCCACTTGCAGATTCTACTAAAAGAGTGTTTCAAAGCTGCTTAAGCAAAAGGAAGTTCAACTCTGTGAGATGAATGCACACATCACAAAGAATTTTCTGAGAGTGTTTCTGTGTGGTTTTTATGTGAAGATATTTCCTTTTCCACGATAGGCCTCAAAGCTCTCCAAATATCAACTTACAGATTCTACTAAAAGAGTGTTTCCAAACTGCTCAATCAAAAGAGAGGTTCAAATCTGTGAGATGAAGTCAAGCATCACAAAGAACTTTCTCAAAGTGCTTCTGTGAGGTTTTTATGTGAAGATATTTCCTTTTCCACCATAGGCCGCAAATGGCTCTAAATATCCACTTGCAGATTCTACTAAAAGATAGTTTTAGTAATTGCTCTGTCAAAAGAAATGTTCAACTGTGTGAGTTGAATGCACACATCACAAAGGAGTTTCTCAGAATGCTTCTGTGTAGTTTTTATGTGAAGATATTTCCTTTTCCACAATAAGCCTCAAAGCGCTCCAAATATCTACTTGCAGATTCTACAAAAAGTGTGTTTCCAAACTGCTCAATCAAAAGAAAGGCTCAACTCTGTGAGAAGAATTAACGGAAATCAAAGTAATTTGCAAGAATGCTTCTGTGTAGTTTTTATGTGAAGAAATTTCCTTTTCAACAATAGGCCTCCAAGTTCTCCCAATATCCACATCCAGATTCTACAAAAAGAGTGTTTCAGAACTGCTAAATCAAAAGAAAGGTTCAACTCTGTTTGATGAATGCACACATCACAAAGAAGTTTCTCAGAATGCTTCTCTGTAGTTTTTATGTGAACATATTTCCTTTTCCACAATATTCCTCAAAGTACTCCAAATATCCAAATGCAGATTCTACAAAAAAGAGTCTTTCCAAACTGCTCAATGAAAAGAGAGATTCAACTCTGTGAGTTGAAGGCACACTTCACAAAGAAGTTTCTCAGAATGCTTCTGTGTGTTTTTTATGTGAAGATATTTCCTTTTCCACCATAGGGCGCAAAGGGCTCCAAATATCCACTTGCAGATTATAAAAAAGGAGAGCTTCAAAAATGCTCTATCAAAAGATAGGTTCAACAGTGTGAGATGAAAGCAAACATCACAAAGAAGTTTCTCAGAATGCTTCTGTGTAGTTTCTATGTGAAGATAATTCCTTATCCACCATAGACCACAAAGGAATCCAAATATCCACTTGCAGATTCTACAAAAAGAGTTTCAAAACTGCTCATTCAACTCCGTGAGATGAATGCACACAAAACAAAGACGTTTCTGAGCATGCTTCTGCGTAGTTTTTATGTGAAGATATTTCCTTTTCAACAATCGGCCTCAAATCACTCCAAATATACACTTACAGATTCTTCAAAAAGAGTGTTTCAAACCTGCTTAATCAAAGGAAAGATTCACCTCTGTGAGATGAATACAAACATCACAACGAAGTTTCTCAGAATGCTGCTGTTTTGCTTTTATGTGAAGATATTTCCTTTTCCACCATCAGCCACAAAGGGCTCCAAATAAACACTTGCAGATTCTGCAAAAAGAGAGTTCCAAGACTTATCAAAAGATAGGTTCAACTCTGCGAGTTGAACGCACACATCACAAAGAAGTTTCTCAGAATGCTTCTGAGTAGTTTTTATGTGAAGATAATTCCTTTTCCACCATAGACCACAAAGGACTACAAATATCCACTTTCAGATTCTACAAAAAGAGAGTTTCGAAGTTGCTCAAAGACAGGTTCAACTCTGTGAGATGAATGCAAACATCCCAAAGAAGTTTCTCAGAATTCTTCTGTGTAGTTTTTATATGAAGATATTTTCTTTTCCACCATAGGCCTCAAAGAGCTCCAAATATCCACTTGCCGATTCTACAAAAAGAGTGTTTCGAAAGTGCTCAATCAAAAGAAAGTTTCATCTCTGTGAGATAAATGCAGATAAAACCAAGAAGTTTCTGAGAATGCTTCTACGTAGTTTTTATGTGAAGATATTTCCTTTTCAATGATAGGCCTCAAAGTGCTCCAAATATAAACTTCCAGATTCTACAAAAAGAGTGTTTCAAATTTGCTCAAAGGAAAGGATCACCTCTGTGAGATGAATGCAAACATCACCACGAAGTTTCTCAGAATTCTTCAGTTTCGTTTTTATGTGAAGATATTTCCTTTTCCACCATCAGCCACAAAGTTTCCAAATAACCACTTGCAGATTCTACAAAACGAGTGTTTCAAGACTGCTCTATCAAAAGATAGGTTCAACTCTGTGAGTTGAATGCACACATCATAAAGGATTTTCTCAGAATGCTTCTGTGTACTTTTTATGTGAAGATATTTCCTTTTCCACTGTAGGACTCTATTGGCTCCAAATATCCATTTGCATATTGCACAAAAATAGTGTTTCAACACTGCTCAATCAAAAGAAATTTCAACTCTGTGGCATGAACGCACACAAAACAAACAAGTTTCTGAGAATGCTTCCGTGAAGCTTTTATGTGAAGATTTTTCCTTTTCCACCATAGGCCACAAAGGACTCCAAATATCTCCTTGCAGGTTGTATAAAAGGAGAGTTTCAAAACTCCTCTATGAAAACATAGATTCAGCTCTGTGAGATGAAGGCATACGTCACACAGAAGTTTCTCAGAAAGCTTCTGTGTATTTTTTATGTGAATATATTTCCTTTTCCACCATCGGCCACAAAGGGTTCCAAATAACCACTTGCAGACACTACAAAAAGAGTTTCAAAACTGCTCTATCAAAACATAGGTTCAACTCCACGTGTTGAATGCACACATCACAAAGAAGTTTTTCAGAATTCTTCTGTGTAGCTTTTATGTGAAGATATTCCCCTTTCCACCATAGGCTTCAAAGCGCTCCAAATATCCACTTGCAGATTTTGAAAAGAGTGTTTCAAAACTGCTCAATCACAAAATAGATTCAGTTTTGTGAGATAAATGCAAACATCACAAAGAGTTTCTCAGAATGCTTCTGTGTAGTTTTTATGTGTATTTATTTCTTTTTCCACAATAGGTCTCAAAGAGCTCCAAATATCCATTTGCAGATTCTACAAAAAGAGTGTTTCCAAACTGCTCAATCAAAAGAGAGATTCGACTCAGTGACATGAATGCACACATCATAAAGAAGTTTCTCAGAATGTTTCCTTGTAGTGTTTCTGTGTAGTGTTTCTGTGAAGATATTTCCTTTTCTATCATAAAGCACACAGGGCTCCAAATATTCACTTGCAGATTCTACGAAAAGGGAGTTTCAAAACCGGTTCATCAAAATTCAGGTTCAACTCTGTGAGTTGAATGCACACATCAAAATGAAGTTTCTCAGAATGCTTCTGTGTAGTTTTTATGTGAAAATATTGCCTTTTCCACCGATGGCCACTAAGGGCTCCAAATATCCACTTGCACATTCTACAAAAAGAGTGTTTCAAAACTGCTCAATCAAAAGAAAGGTTCAACTCTGTGAGATGAATGCACACATCAAAAGGAAGTTTCTCAGAATGCTTCTATGTAGTTTTTATGTGAAGATATTACCTTCTCCACCATCGGCCACAAAGGGCTCCAAATAATCCCTTGCAGATTCTACAAAAAGAGAGTTTCAAAACTGTTGTATCAAAAGATAGGTTCAACTCTGCAAGTTGAATGCACACATCACAAAGTAGTTTCTCAGAATCCTTCTGTGTAGTTTCTACGTGAAAGCATTTCCTTTTCCACAAAAGGCCTCAAAGCACTCCAGATATCCGCATGCAGATTCTACAAAAACAGGGTTTCAAAACTGCTCAATCAAAAGAAATTTTCAACTCTGTGAGATGAGTGCACACAAAACAAGTTTCTGAGAATGCTTCTGTGTAGATTTTATGTGAGATATATCCTTTTCCACAATAGGCCTCAAAGGGCTGCAAATATCACCTTGCAGATTCTACAAAAAGAGTGTTTGAAAACTGCTCAATCAAAGGAAAGGTTCAATTCTGTGAGATTAATGCACACATCGCAAAGGAGCTTCTCAGAATCCTTCTGTGTAGTTTTGATATGAATATATTTCCGTTTCCACCATAGGCCGCAAAGGGCTCCAAATATCCACTTGCACATTCCACAAAAAGAGAGTTTCAAAACTGCTCTATCAACAGATAGCTTCAACTCTGTGAGTTGAATTCACACATCACATAGAAGTTTCTTGTATGTTTCTTGTAGTTTATATGTGAATATATTTCCATTTCCATCGTAGGCCACAAAGAGATCCAAATATCCAATTGCAGATTCTACAAAAAGATATTTTCAAAACTGCTCTATGAAAAGATAAGTTTAACTCTGTGAGATGAAGAAACACATCACAAAGAAGTTTCTCAGAATGTTTCTGTGTAGTTTTTATGTGAAGATATTTTCTTTTTCACCATAGGCCTCAAAGCGTTCCAAATATCCACTTGCAGATTCAACAAAAAGAGTGTTTCAAAACTGCTCAATAAAAAGAAAGGTTCAACACTGTGAGATGAATGTGCACATCAGAAAGGAGTTTCTGAGAATACTTCTGTGTAGTTTTTATGTGAAGATATTTCCTTTTCCACATGAGACGTATAAGCGCTCCAAATATCCACTTCCTGATTCTACAAAAAGAGAGTTGTAAAACTGCTCAATTAAAAGAAAGGTTCAACTCTGTGAGATGAATGCACACATCACAAAGACGTTTCTCAGAATGCTTCAGTGTAGTTTTTATGGGAAGTTATTTCCTTTTCCACGATAGACCTCCAAGGGCACCAAATATCGACTTACAGATTCTACTAAAAGAGTGTTTCCAAACTACTCAATCAAAAAAAAACCTCAACCTGGAGAAATGAATGCACTCATCACAAAGAAGTTTCTGAGAATACTTCTTTGTAGTTTTTATGTGAAGATATTTCCTTTTCCATAATAGGCCAAAATGCACTCCAAATATCCACTTCCAGATTCTACAATAAGAGTGTTTCAAAACTGCTAAATCGAACGAAATGTTCAACTCTTTGAAATTAATGAACACATCACAAAGAAGTTTCTCAGAATGCTTCTCTGTAGTTTTTATGGGATGATATTTCCTTTTCCAACATCGACCACAAAGGACTGCAAATAACCACTTGCAGATTCTACAAAAAGAGTATATCAATACTCCTCTATAAATAGATAGATTCACTTCTGCCAAATGAATTCACACATTAGGAAAAAGTTCCTCAGAATCCTTCTGCATAGTTTTTATGTGAAGACATTTCCTTTTCCACAATAGGCCTCAAAGCGCTCCAAATACCCACTTGCAGATTCCACAAAAAGACTGTTTCCAAACTGCTGAATAAAAAGTGAGATTCAACTCGGTGAGATGAATGCACACATCAAAAAGAAGTTTCTCAGAATGCTTCTGTGTAGTTTTTCTATGAAAATATTTCTATTTCCACCATTGGGCAAAAAGGGCTCCAAATATCCACTTGCAGATTCTACAAAAAGAGTGTTTCAAAACGGCTCTATCAAAGGGAAGGTTCAACCCTGTGAGTTGAATACACACATCAAAAAGAAGTTTCTGAGAATGCTTCAGTCTAGATTTTATGTGAAGATATTTCCTTTTCCACCATAGGCCTCAAAGCGCTCCAAATATCTACGTGAATATTCTACAAGAAGATTGTTTCAAAACTGCTCTTTCAAAAGAAGGTTCAACTCTGTGAGTTAAATGCACACGTCACAAAGTAGTTTCTCAGAATGCTTCCATCTAGATTTTATGAGAAGGTATTTCCTTTTCTACCATATCCCTCAAAGCACTCCAAATATCCACTTGCAGATTCTCCAAAACAGTGTTTCAAAACTACTCAAGCAAAGAAATTTTCAACTCTGTGAGATGAATGCACGCATCACAAAGAAGTTTCTGAGAATGCTTCTGTGTAATATTTATGTGAAGATTTATTCTTTTCCACCATAGATATCAAAGCACTCCAAATATCCACTTGCAGATTCTACAAAAAGAGTGTAGCAGAACTGCTCTATCAAAAGAAAGATTCAATGCTGTGTGTTGAATGCACACATCACAAAGTATTTTTTGACAATGCATCCGTCTAATTTTTATGTGAAGATATTTTCTTCTCCACTGTAGGACTCGAAGCACTCCAAATATACTCCTGAAATTTCTACAAAAATACTGTTTCAAAACTGGTCATTCAAAAAGAAGGTTCACCACTATGAGTTGAATGGACACTTCACAAACAAGTTTCTGAGAATGCTTCTTTCTAGTTTTTATGTGAAGATATTTCATTTTCCACCATAGGCCTCAAAGCACTCCAAATATCCACTTGCAGATTATGCAAAAAGAGTGTTTCAAATCTGCTTCATATAAAGAATGGATAAACTCTGTGAGTTAAATGCACACATCACAAAGAAGTTTCTGATAATACTTTGGTCTAACTTTTATGTGAAGATATTCCCTTTTCCACCACAGGACTCAAAGCGCTCCAAATATCCACTTGCATATTCTACAAGAAGAGTGTTTCAAAACTACCCTTTCAAAAGGAGGCTTCAACTCCGTGAGTTGAATGCACACATCACAAAGAAGTTTCTCAGAATGCTTCTTCTAATTTCTATGTGAAGATATTTCCTTTTCCACCGTAGGCCTCAACGTGCTTCAAATATCCACTTGCAGATTCTAGAAAAAGAGTGTCTCAAAACTGCTCCATCGAAAGAAAGGTTGAACTCTGTAAGTTTAATGGACACAACACAAAGAAGTTTCTCAGAATGGTTCTGTCTAGTTTTTATGTGAAGATATTTCCTTTTCCACCATATGTCTCAAAGCGCTCCAAATATCCACTTGCGGATTCTACAAAAAGAGTGTTTCAAAACTACTCAAGCAAAAGAAATTTTCAACTCTCTGAGATGAATGCACGCATCACAAAGTGTTTCTCAGAATGCTTCTGTGTAGTTTTTATGAGAAGATATTTCCTCTTCCATAATAGGCCTCAAGGGGCTCCAAATATCCACTTGCAGATCTTACTAAAAGAGTGTTTCCAAACTGTTCAATCAAAAAAAAAGATTCAATACAGTGAGATGAATGCACACATCACAAAGACGTTTGTTAGAATGCTTGTTTGTAGTTTTTATGTGAAGATATTTCCTTTTCCTCAACAGGCCTCAAAGCGCTCCAAATACTCATTTGCATATTCTACAAAAAGAGTGTTTCAAAACTGCTCTATGAAATGAAATGTTCAACTCTGTGAGATGAATGTACACATCATAAAGCTGTTTCTCAGAATGTTTCTGTGTAGTTTTTAAGGGAAGATATTTCCTTTTCCACATTCGTCCACAAAGGGCTCTAAATAAGCACTTGCAGATTATACAAAAAGAGAGTTTCAAAACTGCTCTACCAAAAGATGGGTTCAACTCTGTGAGTTGAATGCACACAGCACAAAGAAGTTTCTCAGAATGCTTCTGTGTATTTTTTATGGGAAGATATTTCCTTTTGCACCATTGGCTAGAAAGGGCTCTAAATGGCCACTTGCAGATTCTACAGAAGAGAGTTTCAAAACTGCTCTATCAAAAGATAGTTTCAACTCTCCAAGTTGAATGCACGCATCACAAAGAAGTTTCTAAGAATGCTTCTCTGTAGTTTTTATGGGAAGATATTTCCTTTTCCACCATAGGCCTCAAAGCGCTCCAAATATTCACTTGCAGATTCTACTAAAAGTGTGTTTCAAAACTTCTCTATCAAAAGATAGGTTCAGCTCTGTGAGATGAATGTACACAAAGCAAAGAGGTTTCTGAGAATGCTTCTGTGTAGTTTTTATGTGAAGATAGTTCCTTTTCCAAAACAGGACTCAAAGCGCTCCAAATATCCACTTGCAGATTCTACAAAAAGTGTTTTTCAAAAGTGCTCAATGAAATGAAAGGTTCAACTCTGTGAGATGAATGCACACATCACAAAGAAGTTTCTCAGAATGCTTCTTTGTAGTTTTTAAGGGAAGATATTTCCTTTTCCACAATAGGCCACCAAGGGCCTCAAATATGCACTTGCAGATTCTACTAAAAGAGTGTTTCCAAACTGCTCAATCAAAAGAAAGTTTCAACACTGTGAGATGAATGCACTCGTCACAGAAAAGTTTCTGACAATGCCTTTGTGTACTTTTTATGTGAGGTTATTTCCTTTTCCATAATAGGCCTCAAAGCCCCTCAAATATCCACTTGCAGATTTTACAAAAGAATATTTCAAAAGTGTTCAATCAAATGAAAGGTTCAACTCTGTGAGATGAATGCACACGTCAGAAAGAAGTTTCTCAGGAGGCTTCTATGTAGTTTTTATTGGAAAATATTTCCTTTTCCACAATGGGCCTCCAAGGGCTCCAAATATCCACTTACAGATTTTACTAAAAGAGTGTTTCCAAGATGCTCAATGAAAATAAATGTTCAACTCTGTGAGATGAATGCACACATCACAAGGAAGTTTCTGAGAATGCTTCTGTGTATTTTTTATGTGAAGATATTTCCTTTACCACAATAAGCCTCAAAGCCCTCCAAATATCCACTTGCAGATTCTACAAAAAGTGTGTTTCAAAACTGCTGAATTAAAAGAAATGTTCAACTCTGTGCAATGAATGCACACATCAGAAAGAAGTTTCAGAGAATGCTTCTGTGTAGTTTTTATGGGAATATATTTCCTTTTCCACAATAGGCCTCAAAGTGCTCCAAATATCCACTTGCAGATTCTACAAAAAGAGTGTTGCAAAAGTGCTCTATCAAATGAAAGTTTCAACTCTGTGAGATATATGCACACATCACAAAGCAGTTTCTCAGGTTCCTTCTCTGCAGATTTATGGGAAGACTTTTCGTTTTTAACAATAGGCCTCCAAGGGTTCCAAATATCCACATACAGATTCTAGTAAAAGAGTGTTTCCAAACTGCTCAATCAAAAGAAATGTTCAAATCTGTGAGATTAATGCAAACATCACAAAGAATTTTCTGAGAATGCTTTGGAGTAGTTTTTATGTTTAGATGTTTCCTTTTCTAAAATAGGCCCTCAAGGGCTGGAAATATCCACTTGCAGATTCTACTAAAAGAGTGTTTTCACACTGCTCAATCAAAGGGAAGTTTCAACACTGTGAGATGAATGCACACATCACAAATAAGTTTCTGGGAATGCTTCTGTGTAGTTTTTATGTGAAGATATTTCCTTTTGTATAATAGGCCTCAATGTGCTCCAAGTATCCACTTGCAGATTCTACAAAAAGTGAGTTTCAAAACTGCTCAATCAAAGGAAACTTTCAACTCTGTGAGATTAATGCACACATCACAAAGATGTTTCTAAGAATGCTTCTGTGTAGTTTTTATGTGAAGATATTACCTTTTCCACCATAGGCCTCAAAGCCCTCCAAATATCCACTTGCAGAACGCACAAAAAGAGTGTTTCAAATCTGTTCATTCAAAAGAAACGTTCAACTCCGTCAGATGAATGCACACACAAAAAAGAAGTTTCTGAGAATGCTTCTCTGTAGTTTTTATGTGAAGATGTTTCCTTTTCTAAAATAGGCCTCAAAGTGCACCAAATATCCAAATGCAGATTTTTCAAACACAGTGCTTCCAAACTGCTCAATGAAAAGAGAGGTTCAACTCTGTGAGATGAATGCATACATCACAAACAAGTTTCTCAGAATGCTTCTGTGTAGTTTTTATATGAAGATATTACCTTTTCCACCATAGGCCTTAAAGCCCCCCAAATATCCACTTCCAGATTCTACAAAAAGAATGTTTCAAAACTGCTCAATCAAATGAAATGTTCAACTCTCTGACTTGAATGCACATAGCACAAAGAAGTTTTTCAGAATGCTTCTGTTTAGTTTTTATGTGAAGATATTTCCTTTTCCACAATAGGCCTCAAAGCGCTCCAATTTTCCACTTGCAGATTCTATGAGAAGACATTTTAAAAACTGCTCAATCGAATGAAAGTTTCAAATCTGTGAGATGAATGCACACTTCACAATGAAGTTTCTCAGAATGCTTCTGTGTAGTTTTTATGTGAAGATATTTGCTTTTCCACGATAGGCCACAAAGGGCTCCAAATATCCACCTGCAGATTCCACAAAAAGAGAGATTCAAATCTGCTCTATCAAAAGATAGGTCCAAAAGTGTGAGATGAATGCTCACATCACAAAGAAGTTTCTAAGAATGCTTCTGTGTAGTTTTAAGTTGAAGAGATTTCCTTTTCCACCATAGGCCTCAAAGTGCTCCAAATATGCACTTGCAGATCCTACTAAAAGAGAGTTTCAAAACGGCTCTATTAAACAGACAGGTTGAACTCTGTGAGATGAATGCACACTTCACAAAGAAGTTTCTCAGAATGCTTCTGTGTAGTTTTTAGATGAAATTAGTTCCTTTTCCACCATAGGCCACAAAGGCTTCCAAATATCCACTTGTAGATTCTACCAAAAAAGACTTTCAAATCTGCTCTATCAAAATATAGGTTCAACTCTGTGAGATGAATGCACACATCACAAAGAAGTTTCTCATAATGCTTCTGTGTAGTTTCTAGATGAAGATATTTCCTTTTCCACCATAGGCCTCAAAGTGCTCCAAATATCCACTTGCAGATTCTACAAAAAGTGAGTTTCAAAACTGCTCAATCAAAGGAAACTTTCAACTCTGTGAGATTAATGCACACATCACAAAGTTGTTTCTAAGAATGCTTCTGTGTAGTTTTTATGTGAAAATATTACCTTTTCCACCATAGGCCTCAAAGCCCTCCAAATATCCACTTGCAGATTCTACCAAAAGAGAGCTTCAAAACTGCTGTATCAAAAGATAACTTCAACTCTGTGAGATGAATGCATACATCATGAAAAAGTTTATCAGAATGCTTCCCAGTAGTTTTTATGTGAAGATATTTCCTTTTCCACCATAAGCCACAAAGGGCTCCAATAACCACCTGCATATTCCACAAAAAGAGGGTTTCAGAACTGCTCTATCAAAAGATAGGCTCAACTCAGTGAGATGAATGCACACTTCCCAAAGAAGTTTCTCAGAAAGCTTCTGTGTAGTTTTTATGTGAAGATATTTCCTTTTCCACCATAGACCTCAAAGCCCTCCAAATATCCACGTGCAGAACGCACAAAAAGAGTGTTTCAAATCTGTTCATTCAAAAGAAATGTTCAACTCCGTGAGATGAATTCACACACAAAAAAGAAGTTTCTGAGAATGCTTCTCTGTAGTTTTCATGTGAAGATGTTTCCTTTTCAACCATAGGCCTCAAAGCATTCCATATATCCACTTGAAGATTCTACAAATAATTTCAAAACTGCCTTTAAAAAGACAGTTTCAACTCTGCAAGTGGAATGCATGCATCAGAAAGAAGATTTTCACAATGCTTCTGTGTAGTTTTTTTGCAAAGATATTTCCTTTTCCACTGTAGGCCTCTATGCACTCCAAATATGCACATGCAGATTCTACGAAAAAAGTTTTTCAAAACAGCTCAATCCAAAGAAAGTTCCAACTCTGTGAGATGAATGCACACGTCATGCATAAGTTTCTCAGAATGCTTCTGTGTAGTTTTTATGTGAAGATATTTTCTTTTTAACCATAGGCCTCAAAGAGCTCCAAATATACCCTTGCAGATTCTACAAAAAGAGAGTTTCAAAACTGCTCTATCAAAAGATAGGTTCAACTCTGTGAGATGAATGCGCACATCTAAAAGACGTTTCACAGAATGTTTCTGTGTAGTTTTTATGTGAAGATATTTCCTTTTCCACCATAGGCCACAAAGCACTCCAAATATCCACTTTCAGATTCTACAAAAAGAGTGTTTTGAAACTACTAAATCAAATGAAATGTTCCACTCTGTGAGATTAATGCGCACATCCAAACAAGTTTCTCAGAATGCTTCTGTGTAGTTTTTATGGGAGGATATATCCTTTTTCACCGTTGGCCACCAAGGGCTCCAAATAACCACGTGCAGATTCTACAAAAAGAGAATTTCAAAACTGTTCTATCAAAAGATACATACAACTATGCGAGTTGAATGCACACATCACTAGGAAGTTTCTCAGAATGCTTCTATGTAGCTTTTATGTGAAGATATTTCCTTTTCCACCATAGGCCTCAAAGCCCTCAAAACATCCACTTGCAGATCCTATGAAAATAATATTTCATAACTGCTCAATCAAAAGAAAGTTTCAACTCTGGGAGATGAATGCATACAACACAGAGAAGTTTCTGAGAATGAATTTGTGTAGTTTTTTTTAAATTTATTATTATTATACTTCAGGTTTTAGGGTACATTTGCACAATGTGCAGTTTAGTTACATATGTATACATGTGCCATGCTGGTGCACTGCACCCTCTAACTCGTCATCTAGCATTAGGTATATCTCCCAATGCCCCCCCTCCCCCCTCCCCCACCCCACAACAGTCCCCAGAGTGTGATGATCCCTTTCCTGTGTCCATGTGTTCTCATTGTTCAATTCCCATCTATGAGTGAGAATATGCGGTGTTTGGTTTTTTGTGCTTGTGATAGTTTACCGAGAATGATGATTTCCAATTTCATCCCTGTCCCTAAAAAGGACATGAACTCATCATTTTTTATGGCTGCATAGTATTCCATGGTGTATATGTGCCACATTTTCTTAATCCAGTCTATCATTATTGGACATTTGGGTTGGTTCCAAGTCTTCGCTATTGTAAATAATGCCACAGTAAACATACGTGTGCATGTGTCTTTTGTGGAAAAGGAAATATCTTCACATAAAAACTACTGCATTTGTGTAGTTTTTATGTGAAGATATTTCCTTTTCCACAATAGGCCTGAAAGCGTTCCAAATATCCACTTGCAGATTATGCAAAAAGTGTGTCTGGAAACTGTTCAATCAAATGAAAAGTTCATTTCTGTGAGACGAATCCACACATCACAATGTAGATTCTCAGAATGCTTCTGTGTAGTTTTTAGGGTAAGGTGTTTCCTTTTCCAACATTGGCCACAAAGTGCTCCAAATAATCACTTGCAGATACTACAGAATGAGAGTTTCAAAATTTCTTTATAAAAATCTGGGTTGAACTCTGCAAGTTGAATGCACACATCACAAAAATGTTTCTCGCAATCCTTCTGTGTAGTTTTTATGTGAAGATAATTCCTTTCCCACAATAGGCCCCCAGGGGCTCTAAATATCCACTTGCAGATTCTACTAAAAGAGAGTTTCCAAACTGCTCAATCAAAAGAAATGTTCAACTCTGTGAGATGAATGCACATATCACAAAGTAGTTTCTCAGAATGTTTCTGTGTAGTTTTTATGGTAGGATATTTCCTTTTCCACCATTGGCCACAAAGTGGTCCAAATAACCTCTTGCAGAAGATAGGTTCAACTCTATGAGTAGAATGTACACATCACAAAGTAGTTTCTAAGAATGCTTCTGTGTAGTTTTTATGTAAAGATACTTCCTTTTCCACAATAGGCCTCAAAGTGCTCTAACTATCCATTTCCGTATTCTATGAAAGGAGTGTTTCAAAACTGCAGAATCAAAGGTAAACTTAAACTCTGTGAGATGAATGTAGACATCACAAAGTATTTATGAGAATGCTTCTGTGTAGTTTTTATGTGAAGATATTTCCTTTTCCACAGTATGTCTCAAAGCGCTCCAAATATGCACTTGCAGATTCGACAAAAAGAGTGTTTCCCAACGGCTCATTCAAGAGATATTCAACTCTGTGAGATGAAAGCACACATCACAAAGAAATTCTCAGAATGCTTTGGTGTAGTTTTTGTGTGAAGATATATCCATTTCCAACATCGGCCCCAAAGGGCTCCAAAGAACCACTTGCAGATTCTACAAAGAGAGAGTTTCAAACTGCTCTATCAAAAGATAGGTAAACTCTGTGAGATGAATGCACATGTCACAAAGAAGTTTCTCAGAATGCTTCTGTGTAGTTTTTATGGGAAGTTATTTCCTTTTCCACCATCGGCCAAAATGTGCTTCAAATAACTACTTGCAGATTCTACAAAAGAGAGTTTCAAAACTGCTCTATCATAAGATAGGTTCAAATCTGTGTGTTGAATGCACATATCACAAGGAAGTTTTTCAGAATGCTTCTGTGTAGTTTTTTTGAAGATATTTCCTTTTCCACAATAGGCCACCAAGCACTCCAAATATCCTGAGGAAATTCTACAAAAAGAGTGTTTCAAAACTATTCAATCAAAAGAAAGATTCAACACAGTAGTATGAAAGCAAACATTACAACGTTCTGAGAATACTTCTGTGTAGTTTTTATGTGAAGATATTCCCTTTTCCACAATAGGCCTCCAAGGGCTGCCAATATCCACATACAGTTTCTCCAGAAAGATTGTTTTAAAACTACTCAATCAGAAGAAAAGTTCCACTCTGCTAGATGAATGCACACAAAACAAAGAAGTTTCTGAGAATGCTTCTGTGTAGTTTTTATGTCAAGATATTTCCTTTTCCACAATAGGCGTCAAAGCACTCCAAATATCCACTTGCAGATTCTACTAAAAGAGAATTTCCAAACTGCTCAATCAAAAGAAACGTTCAACTCTTTGAGATGAATACACACAACACAAAGAAATTTCTCAGTATACTTCTGTGTAGTTTTTATGTGAAGATATTTCCTTTTCCACAATTGGCCTCAAAGTGCTCCAAATGACCACTTCCTGATTCTTCAAAAAGACTATTTCAAAAATGCTCAATCAGAAGAAAGGTTCAACCCTGTGAGATAAATGCACACAAAACAAAGAAGTTTCTGAGAATGCCTCTGTGTGGTTTTTGTGTCAAGATATTTCCTTTTCCACAATAGGAGTCAAAGCACTCCAAATATCCACTTGCGGATTCTACTAAAAGAGAGTTTCCAAACTGCTCAATCAAAAGAAACGTTCAACTCTGTGAGATGAATTCACACATCACAAAGAAATTTCTCAGTATACTTCTGTGTAGTTTTTACGTGAAGATATTTCCTTTTCCACAATTGACCTCAAGGCGCTCCAAATAACCACTTCCCGATTCTTCAAAAAGATTGTTTCAAAAATGCTCAATCAGAAGAAAGGTTCAACCTTGCAAGATGAATGCACACAAAACAAAGAAGTTTTTGAGAATGCTTCTGTGTAGTTTTTATGTCAAGATATTTCCTTTTCCAAAATAGGCGTCAAAGCACTCCAAATATCCACTTGCAGATTCTACAAAAAGAGTGTTTCCAAACTGCTCAATCAAAACAAAGGTTCAACTCTGTGAGACGAATGCACACATCACAAAGTAGTTTCTCAGAATGCTTCTTTGCAGTTTTTATGTGAAGATATTTCCTTTTCCACCATCGCCCACAAAGTGGTCCAAATAACCTCTTGCAGATTCTACAACAAGAGAGTTTCAAAACTGATCTATCAAAAGATAGGTTCAACTCTACGAGTAGAATGCACACATCACAGAGAAGTTTCTCAGAATGCTTCTGTGTAGTTTTTATGTGAAGATATTTCCTTTTCCACAATAGGACTCACAGGGACCCAAATATCCAATTCCAGATTCTACAAAAGGAGTTTTTCAAAACTGCTGAATCAAAGGTAAATTTCAACTCTGTGAGATGAATGTAGACATCGCAAAGTATTTATCGGAATGCTTCTGTGTAGTTTTTATGTGAAGATATTTCCTTTTCCACAATATGTCTCAAAGAGCTCCAAATATCCACTTGCAGATTCTACAAAAAGAGTGTTTCCCAACTACTCAATCAAAAGAGACGTGCAAATCCGTGAGATGAATGCACATATCACAGATAAATTTCTCAGAATACTTCAGTGTAGTTTTTATGGGAAGATATATCCATTTCCAGCATCGTCCACAAAGGGTTCCAAATAACCACTTGCAGATTCTACAAAGAGAGAGTTTCAAAACTGCTCTTTCAAAAGATAGGTAAACTCTGTGAGATGAATACACACATCACAAAGAAGTTTCACATAATGCTTCTGTGTAGGTTTTATGTGAAGTTATTTCATTTTCCACCATCGGCCAAAATGTGCTCCAAATAACTACTTGCAGATTCCGCAAAAGAGAGTTTCAGAACTGCTCTATCAAAAGATAGGTTCAAATCTGCCTGTTGAATGCACGCATCACAAGGAAGTTTTTCAGAATGCTTCTGTGCAATGTTTTTTGAAGATATTTCCTTTTCCACAATAGGCCACAAAGTGCTCCAAATATAAAGTTTGGAAATTCTACAAAGAGAGTGTTTCAAAAGTACTCAATGAAAAGAAAGATTCAACACTGTTGTTTGAATGCAAACATCAAAGAGAAGTTCTGAGAATGCTTCTGTGTAGTATTTATGTGAAGATATTCCCTTTTCCACAATAGGCCTCCAAGGGCTGCAAATGTCCCCTTGCAGATTCTCCAGAAAGTGTGTTTCAAAACTGCTGAATCAAGTGAAATGCTCAATACTGTGAGATGAATACACACATCACAAAGAAGTTTCTCAGAATCCTACTCTGTAATTTTTATGGGAAGATATTTCCTTTTCCAACATCGGCTACAGAGGACTCCAAATAAGCATTTGCAGATTCTACAAAAAGAGTTTCTAAACTTCTCTATTAAAAAAAATGTTTATTTCTGCCAGTTGAATGCTGACATCACAAAGAAGTTTCTCAGAATGCTTCTGTGAACTTTTCATGTGTAGATATTTAAATTTCCACCACAGGCTTCAAAGCGCTACAAATACACAATTGCAGATTCTACGAAAAGAGTGTTTCAAAATGGTTCAATGAAAAGAAAGGCTGAAATGTGTGTGATGAATGCACACATTACAAAGAAGTTTCCAGAATGCTTCTGTGTAGTTTTTATATAAAGATATCTCCTTTTCCAACATACGACGCAAAATGCTCAAAATATCCACTTGCAGATTCTACAAAAAGAGAGTTTCAAAGCTGCTCTCTCAAAAGACAGGTTAAACTTTGCGAGTTGAATGCACACATGACAGGGAAGTTCTCAGAATTCTTCAGTGTATTTTCTATGTGAGGATATTTCCTTTTCCACCAAAGGCCTCAAAGCTCTCTAAATATAAAGCTGCAGACTCTACGAAATGAGTGTTTCAAAAGTGCTCAATCAAAAGAAAGGTTCCACTCTGCGAGATGAATGCACACATTAAACAGCAATTCCTCAGAAGGCTTCTGTGTAGTTTTTATGTGAAGATATTTCCGTTTCCACCTTAGGCCGCTTAGTGGTCCAAATATCCACTTGCAGATTCTACAAAAAGAGAGTTTCAAAACTGCTCAATCAAAATAAAAATTCAACTCTGTGAGACGAGTGCACACAAAGCAAAGAAGTTTCTCAGAGTGATTCTGTGTAGTTTTTATGTGAAGATATTTCCTTTTCCACCATAGGCCTAAAAACGCTCCCAATATCCACTTGCAGATTTTACAAAAAGAATGTTTCAATACTGCTGAATCAAAAGAAAGTTTCAACTCTGTGAGATGAATGCACACATCACAAAGAATGCTTCTGTGTAGTTTTTATGGGAAGATATATACTTTTCCACTATCGGCCATGAATGTCACAAAATAACCACTTGCAGATCCTACAAAATGAGAGTTTTAAAACTGCTGTATTAAAAGCTGGGTTCAACTCTGCAAGTTGAATGCACAAATCACAAAGAAGATTCTCAGAATACTTCTGTGTAGTTTTTATGTGAGGATAATTCCATTTCCACAATAGACCCTCAAGGGCTCCTAATATCGACTTGCAGATTCTACTAAAAGAGAGTTTCCATACTGCACAATCAAAAGAAATATTCAACTCTGTGAGATGAATGCACACATCACAAAGAAGTTTCTCAGTATACTTCTGTGTTGTTTTTATGTGAAGATATTTCCTTTTCCACCATAGGCCTTAAAGGGCTCCAAATATCCACTTGCAGACTCTGCAAAAAGTGAGTTTCAAAACTGCTCAATCAAAAAAAATGTTCAACTCTGTCAGATGAATGTCACAAATCAAAGAAGTTTCTCAGAATGCTTCTGTTTAGTTTTTATGGGAAGATTTTCCATTTCCGCCCTTGGTCACCAAGGGATCGAAATAACCACTTGCAGATTCTACAAAAAGAGAGTTTCAGAATTAATCTATCAGAAGATAGGTACAACTCTTCGAGATAAATGCATGCATCACAAAGAAGTTTCTCACAATGCTTCTGTTTAGTTTTTATGGAAGATATTTCCTTTTCCACAATAGCCATCAAAACTATCCAAATATCCATTTGCAGACTCTACAAAGAGTGTTTCCAAACTGCTTGATGAAATGAGAGGTTCAACTCCATGAGATGAATGCACACATTGCAAAGAAGTTTCTGAGAATGCATCCGAGTACCATTTATTTGAAGTTATTTCCTTTTCCACAACAGGCCACATAGGGCTCCAAATATCCACTTGCAGATTCTATAAAAAGAGAGTTTCAAAACAGCTCTATGAGAAGATATGCTCAACTCTGTGATATGAATGCACACATCACAAATAAGTTTCTCAGAATGCTTCTGTATAGTTTTTAGGTGAAGATATTTCCTTTTCCACAATAGGCTCCCAAGGGCTTCAGATATCCATTTGCAAATTCTACAAAAAGTGAGTTTCAAAACTGCTCTATGTAAAGACAGATTGAACTCTGTGAGATGAATTCACACATCACAAAGAAGTTTCTCAGAATGCTTCTATGTAGTTTTTATGTGAAGATATTTCGTTTCCCACAGTAAGACCCCATGTGCTCCAAATATCCACTTGAAGATTCTACGAAAAGAGTGCTTCCAAACTACTCAATCAAAAGGAATCTTCAACTCTGTGAGATGAATGCACACATCACAAAGAAGTTTCTGAGAATGCTTCTGTGTAGTTTTTATGTGAAGATAATTTCTTTTCCACAATAAGCCTCAAAGCGATCCAAATAACCACTTGCAGATTCTACAAAAAGAGTGTTTCAAACTGCTCAATCAAAAGAAAGGTTCAACCCTGTGAAATGAATGCACACAAAACAAAGAAGTTTCTGAGAATGCTTCTGTGTACTTTTTATGTGAAGATAGACCCTTTGCAACAATAGACCACAAAGTGCTCCAATTATCCACTTTCAGATTCCACAAAAAGAGTGCTTCAAAACTGCTCAATCAAAACAAACCTTCAACTTTGTGAGATGAATGCACACTTCAGTAAGTAGTTTCTCAGAATGTTTCTGAGTTGTTTTTAAGAGAAGATATTTGCTTTTCCACCATAGGCAGCAAAGGGATCCAATTATCCACTTACAGATCCTACAAAAAGAGTGTTTCCAAACTGCTCAATCAAAAGAAAGGTTCAAGTCTGTGGGATGAATGCACACATAACAAGGAAGTTTCTGAGAATCCTTCTGTGTAATTTTTATGTGAAGATATTTCCTTTTCCAACATACACCACAAAGCATTCCAAATATCCACTTGCAGATGCCACAAAAAGCGTGTTTCATAAGTCCTCAGTGAAATGAAATGTTCAATTCTGTGAGATGAATGCAAACCTGAAAAAGAAGTTTCCGAGAATCTTTCTGTGTAGTTTTTGTGGGAAGATAAATCCTTTTCCACTATCAGCAGGAAAGGGCTCAAAATAACCACTTTCAGTAGCTACAAAAAGAGAGTTTCAAAACGACTCTTTCAAAAGATAGCTTCAATTCTGTGAGTTGAATGCACACATTATGAAGAAGTTTCTCAGGATGCTTCTGTGTAGTTTTTAAGGGGAAGATATTTCGTTTCCACCATCGGCCACAAAGGGCTCCAAATAACGACCTGCAGATTCTACAAAAAGAGAGTTTCAAAACTGCTCTTTCAAAGATAGGTTCAACTCTGCGAGTTGAATGCACACATTACAAAGAAGTTTCTCAGAATGCTTCTGTGTAGTTTTTATGTGAAGATATTTCCTTTTCCACCAAAGGCCTCAAAGCACTCCAAATATCCACAATGAGATTCTACAAAAAGAGAGTTTCAAAACTGCTCAAACAAAAGAAAGTTTCAACTCTGTGATATGAATGCACACAAAACAAAGAAGTTTCTGTGAATGCTTCTGTGTAGTTTTTATGTGAAGACATTTCCTTTTCCACCATAGGCCTCAAATCTCTCCAAATATCCAATTGCAGATTCTAAAAAAAGAGTGATTCAAAACTGCTCAATCAAATGAAATGCTCAACTCTGTGAGATGAATGCACACATCACAAAGGAATATCTCAGAATGGTTCTCTGTAGTTTTTATGGGAAGATACCACTTTTTCAACCAGTGGCCACAAAGGGGTACATATAACCAACTGCAGATTCTACAAAGAGAGAGTTTGAAAACTGCTCTGTCAAACGATAGGTTCAATTCAGCAGGTTGAATGCACACATCACAAAGAAGTTTCTCAGAATGCTTCTGTGTAGTTTTTATGTTAAGATATTTCCTTTTCCACTATAGGCCACAAAGGGCTCCAAATTTTCAATTGCAGATTCAACAAAAACTGAGCTTCAAATCTGCTGTATAAAAAGATAGATTCAACTGTGTGAGATGAATGCACACATCACAAAGAAGTTTCTCAGAATGCTTCTGTGTAGTTTTTATGTAAAGATATTTCCTTTTCCACCATAGGCCTCAAAGCACTCCAAATATCCACTTGCAGGTTCTACAAAAAGAATGTTTCAAAACAGCTCAATCAAAAGAAAGGTACAATTCGGTGAGATAAATGTATACCTCGCAAAGAAGTTTCTGAGAATGCTTCTGTGTAGTTTTTATGTAAATATACTTCCTTTTCCACAATAGACCTCAAAGTGCTACAAATATCCACTTGCAGATTCTACAAAAAGAGTGTTTCAAAACTGCTGAATCAAATGAAAAGTTGAACTCTGGGAGATGAATGCACACATCACAAAATAGTTGCTCAGAATGCTTCTGTGAAGTTTTTATGGAAAGATATTTCCTTTTCCACCATTGGCCCCAAAGGCTCCAAATAATCACTTGCCGATTCTACAAAAAGAGAGTTTCAAAACTGCTCTATCAAAAGCAGGTTCAACACTTCAAGTTGAATGCACACATCACAAAGAAGTTTCTCATCATACTTCTGGTTAGTTTTTATATGAAGATATTTCCTTTTCCAAAATAGGTCTCAAAGTGCTTCAAATACCCACTTGCAAATTCTACAAAAAGAGTGTTTCAAAACCGCTCAATCAAGTGAAATGTTCAATTCTCTGAGATGAATGCACACATCACAAAGAAGTTTCTCAGAATGCTTCTGTATAGTTTTTATGTGAAGATATTTCCTTTTCCACAATAGGCCTCCAAGGTCTCCAAATAACCATTTGCAGATTCTACTAAAATAATGTTTCCAAAATGCTCAATCAAAAGAAAGGTTCAACTCTGTGGGATGAATGCACACATCATGAAGAAGTTTCTCAGAATACTTCTGTGTAGTTTTTATGTGAAGATATTTCCTTTTCCACCATATGCCTCAAAGCGCTCCAAATATCCACTTGCAGATTCTACAAAAAGAGTGTTTCAAAACTGCTCAATCAAAAGAAAGGTTCAACTCTGTGAGATGAATGCACACATCACAAAGTGGTTAATCAGAATGATTCTGTGTAGTTTTTTTGTGAAGATATTTCCTTTTCCACAATAAGCCTGCAATGACTCCAAATATCCACTAGCAGATTCTTCTAAAATAGTGTTTCCAAACTGTTCAATCAAAACAAAGTTCAACTCTCCAAGATGCATGCACACATCCCAAGGATGTTTCTGAGAATGCTTCTCTTTAGTTTTTCTATGAAGATAGATCATTTTCCACAGCAGGCTTCAAAGCCCTTCCAATATCTGCTTGCAGATTCTACATAAAGAGTGTTTCAAATTGCTCAACCAAATGAAATGTTCAACTCTGTGAGATGAATGCACACTTCACAGAGAAGTTTCTCAGAATGCTTCTGTGAAGTTTTTATGGGAAGATATTTCCTTTTCCACTATCGGTCATAAAAGGCTCCAAATAAAAACTTGCAGATTTTTCAAAAAGAGAGTTTCAAAACTGCTCTATCAAAACATAGGTTCAATTCTGTGAAACGAATACACAGATCACACACAAGTTTCTGAGAATGCTTCTATCTAGTTTTTATATGAAGATATTTCCTTTTCCACAATAGGCTTCACAGCACTCCAAATAACTGCTGCAGATTCTACAAAAAGAGAGTTTGAAAACTGCTTAATCAAATGAAATGTTCAACTCTGTGAGATGAATGCACACATCACAAAGAAGTTTCTCAGAATGCTTCTGTGCAATTTTTATGGGAAGCTATTTCCTTTTCCAAAATAGGCTGCCAAGGGCTCCTTATATCCACTTGCAGATTCTACAAAAGGAGAGTTTCAAAACTGCTCTATCAAAGGATAGGTTCAACACTGTGAGATTTATGCATACATCACAAAGAAGTTTCTCAGAATGCTTCTGTGTAGTTTTTATGTGAAGATATTTCCTTTTCAACAAGAGGCCTCAAAGCGCTCCAAATATTCATTGCAGATTGTACCAAAAGTGTGTTTCCAAACTCCTCAATCGAAAGAGAAATTCAACATTTTGAGATGAAATGCACACATCACAAAGAAGTTTCTCAGAATGCTTCTGTGTAGTTCTTAAGGGAAAATATTTCCTTTTCCGTCATAGGCCACAAAGGGCTCCAAATATGCACTTGCAGATACTACAAAAAGGCTGTTTCAAAACTACTCAATCAAAAGCATAGTTCAACTCTGGGAGATGAATGCAAACATCACAAAGAAGTTTCTCAGAATGGTTCTGGTTAGTTTTTATGTGAAGATATTTCCTTTTCCACCTTAGGTCTCAAAGCGCCCCAAATATCCATGTGCAGATTCTTCAAAAAGAGTGTTTAAAAACTACTCAATCAAAAGAATGGTTCAACGCTGGGAAATGAAAGCGTACATAACACAGTTGTTTCTCAGAATGATTCTGTGCAGTTTTTATAGGAAGATATTTCCTTTTCCACAATAGGCCTCCATGGGCTCCAAATATCCACTTGCATTTTCTTCTAAAACATAGTTTCCAAACTGCTCAATCAAAAGAAACGTTCAACTCTGTGAGATGAATGCACACATCGCAAAGAAGTTTCTGAGAATACTTCTCTGTAGTTTTTATGTGAAGATATTTCCTTTCCCAAAATAGGCCTCCAAGGGCTCCAAATATCCACTTGGAGATTCTGCTAAAATAGTATTTCCTAACTGCTCTACCAAAGAAAGGTTCAATTCTGTGAGATAAAAGCACACATCACAAAGAAGATTCTCAGAATGCTTCTGTATAATTTTTATGGGAAGATATTTCCTTTTCCACTCTAGGACACAAAGGGCTCCAAATATCCACTTGCAGATTCTACAAAAGGAGAGTTTAAAACCTGCTCCATCAAAAGATACATTCAATTCTGTGAGATGAATGCAAGCATCACATAGAAGTTTCTTAGAATGCGCCTGTATAGTTTTTACGTGAAGATATTTCCTTTTCCACAACAGGCCTTAAAGCGCTCCAAATATTCACTTGCAGGTTCTTCAAAAAGAGTAATTGCAAACTGCTCAATCAAAATAGAAGTTCCACCCTGTGGGATGAATGCACACATCACAGAGAAGTTTCTGAAAATGCTGCTGTGTAGTTTTTATGTGAAGATATTTCCTTTTCCACGATAGGCCGCAAAAGGCTCCAAATATCCACTTGCAGATTCTACAAAAAGAGAGTTTCATAACTGCTCTATCAAAAGATACGTTCAAACCTTTGAGTTGATTGCACACATCACAAGGAAGTTTCTCAGAATGCTTTTGTGTAGTTTTTATCTGAAGATATTTCCTTTCCCACCATAGGGCGCAAAGGGCTCCAAATATCCACTTGCAGATTCTACAAAAAGAGAGTTTCAAAACTTCCCTATCAATAGATAGGTTCAACTCTATGAGATGAATGCACACATCACACATTAGATTCTCAGAATGCTTCTGTGTAGTTTTTATGTGAAGATATTTCCTTTTTCACCATCGGCCACAAATGAATCCAAATTACCACTTGCAGGTAGTACAAAAAGAGAGTTTCAAAACAGCTCTATTCAAAGAGAGGTTCAACTCTGAGAGTTGAATGCACACATCACAAAGAAGCTGCTCGGAATGCTTCCGTGTAGTTTTTATGGGAAGATATATCCTTTTCCACCATATGCCTCAAATCGCTCCAAATATCCACTTGCAGACTCTACAAATAGAGTGTTTCAAAACTGCTCAATGAAAGGAAAGGTTCAGCTCTTTGAGATGTAGGCTCACAAAACAAAGAAGTTTCTCAGAATGCTTCTGTGTTATTTTTATGTGAAGGTATTTCCTTTTCAACAATCGGCCGCCAAGGGCTCCAAATAACCACTTGCAGATTCCACAAAAACAGTTTCCAAACTGCTCTATTGAAAGATTGGTTCAGCTCTGCGATGTGAATGCACACATCCCAAAGAAGTTTGTCAGAATGCTTCTTTGTAGATATTAAGGGAAGATATTTCTTTTCCACCATAAGCCTCAAAGCGCCCCACATATCCACTTGCAGATTCTACAAAAAGAGTGTTTCAAAACTGCTCAATCAAAAGAAAGTTTCAACTCTGTGAGATGAATGCACACATCACAAAGTGGTTAATCAGAATGATTCTGTGTAGTTTTTTTGTGAAGATATTTCCTTTTCCTCAATAAGCGTGCAAGGGCTCCATATCCACTTGCAGATACTTCGAAAATAATGTTTCCAAACTGCTCCATCAAAAGAGAGGTTTAACTCTGCGAGATGAATGCACACATCCCAAGGACGTTTCTGAGAATTCTTCTCTGCAGTTTTTCTGTGAAGATATATCCTTTTCCACAATAGGCTTCAAAGCGCTCCAAATATCTGCCTGCAGATTCTACAAAAAGAGTGTTTCTAATTGCTTAATCAAATGAAATGTTCAACTCTGTGAGATGAATGCACACTTCACAAAGAAGTTTCACAGAATGCTTCTGTGAAGTGTTTATGGGAAGATATTTCCTTTTCCACCATCGGCCATAAAAGGATCCAAATAAAAACCTGCAGATTTTACAAAAAGAGAGTTTCAAAACTGCTCTATCAACACGTAGGTTCAATTATGTCAGATGAATGCACACATCACAAAGAAGTTTCTGAGAATGCTTCTCTGTAGAGTTTATATGAACACATTCCCTTTTCAACAATAGGCCACAAAGCGCTCCAAATATCTGCATGCAGATTCTACAAAAAGAGTGTTTCAAAACTAAACAATCAAATGAAATGTTCACCTCTGTGGGATGAATGCACACATCAGAATGAAGATTCTCAGAATGCTTCTGTGTAACTTTTATGGGAAGATATTTCCTTTTCCATCATAGGCTGCCAAGGGCTCCCTATATCCACCTGCAGATTCTACAAAAGGAGAGTTTTAAAACTGCTCTATCAAAAGATATGTTCAACACTGTGAGATGAATGCACACATCACGAAGAAGTTTCGCAGAATGCTTCTGTGTAGTTCTTAAGGGAACATATTTCCTTTTCCACAATGGGCCGCAAAGGGCTCCAAATATCCACTTGCAGAATCTACTAAAAGAGTTTTTCAAAACTGCTCTGTCAAAAGATAAGTTCAATTCTGTGAGATGAATGCACACATCACAAAGAAGTTTCTGAGAATATTTCTGTGTAGTTTTAATGAAGATATTTCCTTTTCCAACATAGGCCTCAAAGCGATCCAAATATCTACTCGCAGATTCTACAAAAAGAATGTTTCCAAACGGCTCTATCAAAATAAAGTTTCAACTCTGGGAGATAGATGCACACATCACAAAGGAGTTTCTCAGAATGGTTCTGGGTAGTTTTATGTGAAGATATTTCCTTTTCCACCATAGGCCTCAAAGGGCTCCAAATATCCACTTGCACATTCTACTAAAAGAGAGTTTCAAAACTGCTCTATCAAAAGATAGGTTCAACCCTGTGAGTTAAATGCACCCATCACAAAGAAGTTTCTCGGAATGCTTCTGTCTAGTTTTTATGGAAAGATATTTCATTTTCCACAATAGGCTTCAAAACACTCCAAATATCCACCTGCAGGTTCTAAAAAAAGAGAGTTTCCAAACTGCTCTATCAAAAGATAGTTTAAACTCTGCGAGTTGAATGCACACAACACATAGAAGTTTCTGAGAATGCTTCTTTGTAGTTTTTATGTGAAGATATTTCCTTTTCCACAACAGGCCTCAAAGCGCTTCTAGTATCCACTTGCAGATTCTACAAAAAGAGTGTTTCGAAACTGCTCAAAGGAAAGATTCAACTCTGTGAGATGAACAAACACAAAACAAAGAAGTTTCTGAGAAATCTTCTGTGTAGCTTTTACGTGAAGATATTTCCTTTTCCACAATAGGCCTCAAAGCACTCCAAATATCCACTTCCAGATTCTACAAAAAGAGTGTTTCTAAACTGCTCTATCAAAAGAGAGGTTCAACTCTGTGAGATGAATGCACACATCACAGAGTAGTTTCTGAGAATGCTGCTGTGTAGTTTTATATGCTGTGTAGTTTATATGAAGATATTCCCTTTTCAACAATAACCCGCAAAGAGCTCAAAATATCCACTTGCAGATTCTACAAAAACAGAGTTTCAAAACTCCTCTATCAAAAGATAGGTTCAACTCTGTGAGATGAATGCACACATCACAAAGTAGTTTCTCAGAATGCATTGTGTAATTTTTATTGAAGATATTTCCTTTTCCACCATAAGCCTCAAAGTGCTCAAAATATCCACTTGCAGATTCTAGAAAAAGACTGTTTCAAAACTGCTCAATCTAAAGAAAGATTCAACTGTGGGAGATAAGTGCACACATCACAAAGAAGTTTCTCAGAATGCTCCTGTGTAGTTTTTATGTGAAGATATTTCCTTTTCCACCATAGGCCGCAAAGGGCTCCAAATATCTACTTGCAGATTCTAAAAAATGACTATTTCAAAACTGCTCAATCAAAAGAAAGTTCCACTCTGTGAGATGAATGCACACAAAACAAAGAAGTTTCTGAGAATGCTTCTGTGTATTTTTTATGTGAGGATATTTCCTTTTCCACAATAGGCCTCAGAGCGCTCCAAATATCCACTTTCAGATCCTACAATAAGAGTGTTTCAAAACTGCTAAATCATACGAAAGTTTCAACTCTGTGACATGAATGCACACATCACAAAGAAGTTTCTAAGAATACTTCTGTGTAGGTTTTATGGGAAGTTATTTCCTTTTCCACCATCAGCCGCAAAGCAGTCCAAATAACTTCTTGCAGATTCTATGAAAGGAGAATTTCAAAAGTTCTCTCTCAAAAGATATGTTCACTCATTAACTCATCATTTAGCATTAGGTATATCTCCTAAAACTACCCCTTCCCCCTCCCCCCACCCCACAACAGTCCCCAGAGTGTGATTTTCCCCTACCTGTGTCCATGTGTTCTCATTGTTCAATTACCACCTATGAGTGAGAATATGCGGTGTTTGGTTTTTTGTTCTTGTGATAGTTTACTGAGAATGATGATTTCCAATTTCATCCATGTCCCTACAAAGGACATGAACTCATCATTTTTTATGGCTGCATACTATTCCATGGTGTATATGTGCACCTTTTGTTAATCCAGTCTATCATTATTGGACATTTGGGTTGGTTCCACATCTTTGCTATTGTGTATAGTGCCTCAATAAACATACGTGTGCATGTGTCTTTATAGCAACATGATTTATAGTCCTGTGGGTATATACTCAGTAATGGGATGGCTGTGTCAAATGGTATTTCTAGTTCTAGATCCCTGAGGAATAGCCACACTGAATTCCACAATGGTTGAACTAGTTTACAGTCCCACCAACAGTGTAAAGTTGTTCCTATTTCTCCACATCTTCTCCAGCACCTGTTATTTCCTGACTGTTTAATGATTGCCATTCTAACTGGTGTGAGATGGTATCTCATTGTGGTTTTGGTTTGCATTTCTCTGATAGCCAGTGATGGTGAGCATTTTTTCATGTGTTTTTTGGCTGCATAAATGTCTTCTTTTGAGAAGTGTCTGTTCATGTCCTTTGCCCACTTTTTGATAGGGTTGGTTGCTTTTTTCCTGTAAATTTGCTGGAGTTCACTGTAGATTCTGGATATTAGCCCTTTGTCAGATGAGTAGGTTGAAAAAATTTTCTTGCATTTTGTAGGTTGCCTGTTGCCTCTGATGGTAGTTTCTTTTGCTGTGCAGAAGCGCTTTAGTTTAATTAGATCCAATTTGTCAATTTTGGCTTTTGTTGCCATTGCTTTTGGTGTTTTACACATGAAGTCCTTGCCCAGGCCTATGTCCTGAATGGTAATGCCTAGGTTTTCTTCTAGGGTTTTTATGGTTTTAGGTCTAACGTTTCAGTCTTTAATCCATCTTGAATTAATTTTTATATAATATGTTAGGAAGGGATAGGGATCCAGTTTCAGCTTTCTACATATGGCTAACCAGTTTTCCCAGCACCATTTATTAAATAGGGAATCCTTTCCCCATTTCTTGTTTTTCTCAGGTTTGTCAAAGATCAGATAGTTGTAGATATGTGGCATTATTTCTGAGGGCTCTGTTCTGTTCCATTGATCTGTATCCCTGTTTTGGTAACGGTACCAAGTTGTTTTGGTTACTGTAGCCTTGTAGAATAGTTTGAAGTCAGGTAGTGTGATGCCTCCAGCTTTGTTCTTTTGGCTTAGGATTGACTTGGCAATGTGGGCTCTTTTTTGGTTCCATATGAACTTTAAAGTAGTTTTTTCCAATTGTGTGAAGAAAGTCATTGGTAGCTTGATGGGGATGGCATTGAATCTCGAAATTACCTTGGGCAGTATGGACATTTTCACAATATTTATTCTTCCTCCTCATGAGCATTGAAGGTTCTTCCCTTTGTTTGTATCCTCTTTTATTTCATTGAACAGTGCTTTGTAGTTTTCCTTGAAGAGGTCTTCACATCCCTCGTAAGATGGATTTCTAGGCATTTTATTCTCTTTGAAGCAATTTTGAATGGGAGTTCACTCACGATTAGGCTCTCTGTTTTTCTGTTATTGGAGTATAAGGACGCTTGTGATTTTTGTACATTGATTTTGTATCCTGAGACTTTGCTGAAGTTGCTTATCAGCTTAAGGAGATTTTGGGCTGAGATAATGGTGGTTTCTAGATATGTAATCACGTCATGTGCAAACAGGGATAATTTGACTTCCTCTTTTAATAATTGAATAAACTTTATTTGCTTCTCCTGCCTAATTGTCCTGGCCAGAATTTCCAACATATTGTGCCCATGTACCCTAAAACTTAAAGTACAATAATAATAAAATTAGAAAAAAAAAAAGATAGGGTCAACTCTGCAAGTTGAATGCCCACATCACAAAGAAGTTTCTCAGAATACTTCTGTCTACTTTTCATGTGAAGATATTCCCATTTCCATCATTGGACTCAAAGCGTTCCAAATATCCACTTGCAGATTCTACGTAAAGAGTGATTCAAAACTACTCAATTAAAAGAAAGGTTCAACTCTGTGAGATGAATGCACATATCACAAAGAGGTTTCTCAGAATGCTTCTGTGTAGTTTTCATGTCAAGATATTTCCTTTTCCACCATAGGCCTCAAAGTGCTCCAAATATCCACTTGCAGATTCTACAAAAAGGTTGTTTCAAAACTGCTCTATCAAATGAAAGGTTCAGCTCTGTGGGATGAATGCACACATCACAAAGAAGTTTCACAAAATGCTTCTTTGTAATTTTTATGGGAAGGTATTTCCTTTTCCGCCATCAGCCTCAAATGTCTCCAAATAATCAATTGCAGATTCTACAAAAAGAGAGTTTCAAAACTGGTCTGTCAAAAGCTAGGTCCAACTCTGCGAGTTGAATGCACACATTAGAAAGGAATTTCTCAGAATGCTTCTTTGTAGTTTTTATGTGAAGATATTTCCTTTTCCAACATAAGCCTCAAAGCGCACAAAATAAAAAGTTGAAGATTCTTCGAAAAGAGAGTTTCAAAACTGCTCAATCAAAAGGAATGTTCAACTCTGTGAGATGAATGCACACATCACAAAGAAGTTTCTCAGAATGCTTCTGTCTAGTTTTTAAATGAAGATATATCATCTTCCTCAATAGGCCTCAAAGCGCTCCACATACCCACCTGCAGACTATATGAAAAGAGTGTTTCAAAACTGTCCAATCAAAAGAAAGGTTCAACTCTGTGAGATGAATGCACATATCACAAATAAGTTTCACAGAATGCTTCTGTTTAGTTTTTACGTGAAGATATTTTCTTTTCCACAATAGGCCACCAAGGGCTCCAAATATCCACTTGAAGATTCTACTATAAGAGTGTTTCCAAACTTCTGTATCAAAAAGAATGTTCAACTCTTTTATATGAATGCACACGTCACAAAGAACTTTCTGAGAATGTTTCTCTGTGGTTTTTATGTAAGATATTTCCTTTTGCGCAATAGGCCTCAAGGTGCTCCAAATATCCACTTGCAGATTCTCCAAAAAGACTGTTTCAAAACTGCCCAATCAAATGAAATGTTCAGCTCTGTGAGATGAATGCACACATCACAAAGAAGTTTCTCAGAATGCTTCTGTTTAGTTTTTACGTGAAGATATTTTCTTTTCCACAGTGGGCCACCAAGGGCTCAAAATATACACTTGCAGATACTACTACAAGAATGTTTCCAAACTGCCGTATAAAAACAATGCTTCAACTATGAGAGGTGAATGCACATATTGCAAAGAAGTTTCTGAGAATGCCTCTGTGTAGTTTTTATGAGAAGTTATATTCTTTTGCACAATAGGCTTAAAGCGCTCCAAATATACACTTGCAGATTTTCCAAAAAGACATTTTCAAAGCTGCTCAATCAAATGAAATGTTCAATTCTGTGAGATGAATGCACACATCACAAAGTGGTTTCTCAGAATGCTTCTGGGGAGTTTTTATGTGAACATATTTCCTTTTCCACCGTAGATGAAAAGTGCCCCAAATATCCACTAGCAGATACTACAAAAAGAGAGTTCCTAACTCCTCTATCAAAAGATAGGTTTAACACTGTGAGTTGAATGCATACATCACAAACAAGTTTCTCATAAGGCTTCTGTGTAGTTTTTATGTGAAGATATTTCCTTTTCCACCATAGGCTGCAAAGGGCTACAAATATCCACTTGCAGATTCTACAAACGGAGAGTTTCAAAACTACTCTATTTAAATGTAGGTTCAATTATTTGAGGTGAATCTACACATCACATAGAAGTTACTCAGAATGCTTCTCTGTAGTTTTTGTGGGAAGATATTTCCTTTTCCACCATAGGCCTCAAAGCGCTCCAAATATTCACTTGCAGATTCTAAAAAAAGAGTGTTTCAACACTACTCTATCAAAAGAAAAGTTCAACTCAGTGAGATGAAGGCATACATCACAAAGAAGTTTCTCAGAATGTTTCTGTGGAGTTTTTATGTGAAGATATTTCCTTTTCCACAATAGGCCTCTGAGGCTTCTAAATATCCACTTGCAGATTCTACTAAAAGAGAGTTCCTAACTGCTCTATCAAAAGATTGGTTCAGATTGGTGAGTTGAATGCACACATCACAAAGAAGTTTCTCAGAATGCTTCTGTGTAGTTTTTATGTGAAGATATTTCCTTTTCCACCATAGGCCGCAAAGGGCTGCAAATATCCATTTGCAGATTCTCTAAAATTGAGTTTCAAAACTGCTCAATCAAAAGAAAGGTTAAACTCTGTGAGATGAATGCACACATCATAAAGAAGTTTCTCAGGATTCTTCTTTGTTGTTTTTATGTGAAGATATATCTTTTTCCACAATAGACCCCAAAGCACTCCAAATATCCCTAATCAGATACTACAAAAAGAGTGTTTCTGAACTCCTCAATCAAAAGAGAAGTTGAACACTGTGAGATGAATGCACACATCCTGAAGAATTTTTTGAGAATGCTTCTGCGTAGTTTATATATGAAGATATTTCCTTTGCACAATAGGCCTCAAAATGCTCCAAATATCCCCTTGCAGATTCCCCAAAAAGAGAGTTTCAAAATTGCTCTATCAAAAGACAGGTTCAAGTCTGTGAGTTGAATGCATACATCACAAGGAAGTTTCTCAGAATTCTTCTGTGTATTTTTTATGTGAGGATATTTGCTTTTTCCACCATAGGCCTCAAAGTGCTCTAAATATAAAGTTGCAGACTCTACGAAATGAGTGTTTCAAAACTGTTCAATCAAAAGAAAGGTTCAACTCTCTGACTTGAATGCACATAGCACAAAGAAGTTTTTCAGAATGCTTCTGTGTAGTTTTTATCCGAAGATATTTCCTTTTCCACCATGGGCCTCAAAGTGCTCCAAATATAAAATTGCAGATTCTAAGAAAAGATTCTTTCAAAACTGCTCAACCAAATGAAAGGTTCAACTCTGTGAGATGAATGCACACATCACAAAGAAGTTTCTCAGAGTGCTTCTCTGTAGTTTTTATGGGAAAATATTTCCTTTTCCACCATCAGCCAGAAAGAGCTCCAAATAACCACTTGGAGATTCTACAAAAAGAGAGTTTCAAAACTGCTCTATAAATACACAGGTTCAACTCTGCAAACTGAATGCACACATCACAAAGAAGTTTCTCAGAATGCTTCTGAATAATGTTTATGTGAAGATATTTCCTTTTCCACCATAGGCTTCAAAGCGCTCGGAATATCCACTTGTAGATTTGACGAAAAGAGTGTTTGAAAACTGATCAATGAAAACAAAGGTTCAACCCTTTGAGATGAATGAACACATCAAAAAGAAGTTTCTCAGAATGCTTCTGTGTAGTTTTTATTTGAAGATATTTCCTTTTCCACAGTAGGAATCAAAGTATACCAAATATCCACTTGCAGATTCTACAAAAAGAGTGTTTCCAAACTGCTCAATCAAATGAAATGTTCAACTCCGTGAGATGAATGCACACATGACAAAGAAGTTTCCCAGAATGTTTCTGTGTAGTTTTTATGGGAGGATATTTCCTTTTCTACCATAGGCTACAAAGAGCACCAAATAACCACTTGCAGATTCTACGAAAAGAGATTTTCAAATCTGATCTATCAAAAGGTAAGTTCAACTCAGAGAGTTGAATGCAAACATCACAAAGAAGTTTCTCAGAATACTTCTGTGTGGTTTTTAAATGAAGATATTTCCTTTTCCACCATATTCCTCAAAGCGCTCCAAATATCCACTTACAGATGCTACAAAAAGAGTGTTTCAAAACTGTTCAATCAAATAAAAGTTTCAAATCTGTGAGATGAATGCACACATCAAAAATAAGTTTCTCAGAATCTTCTGTGTAGTTTTTCTGGGAAGATATTTCCTTTTTAATAATAGGCCTCCAAGCACTCCAAATATCCACTTGCAGATTCTGCAAATGACTCCTTCCAAACTGCTCAATCAAAAGAAAGGTTCAAAGCTGTTAGATGAATGCACAATCAGAAAGAAGTTTCTCAGAATGCTTCTGTGTAGTTTTTATGTGACGATGTTTCCTTTTCCACTATAGGCCGGAAAAGGCTCCAAATATCCACTTGCATATTCTACTAAAAGAGATTTTCAAAACTGCTCAATGAAAAGAAAGGTTCAATTCTGTGAGATGAATACACACTTCACAAACAATTTTCTAAGAATGCTTCTGTGTAGTTTTTATGTGAAGAGACTTCCTTTTCCACAATGGGATTCAAAGCGCTCCAAATATCGACTTGTAGATTCTACCAAAAGAGTGTTGCAAAACTGCTCAATCAAATGAAATGTTCAACTCTGTGAGTTGAATGGACGCATCACAAAGAAATTTCTCAGAATGCTTCTGTGCAGTTTTTATTGGAAGGTATTTCCTTTTCCACAATTGGCCACAAAGGGCTCCATATAAACAGTTGCAGATACTACAAAAAGTGAGTTACAAAACTGCTCCATCAAAAGATAGGTTCAACTCTGCGAGTTGAATGCACACATCACAAAGGATTTTCTCAGAATGCTTCTGTGTAGTTTTTATGTGAAGATATTTCCTTTTCCACCATGGACCTCAAAGTGCTCCAAATATCCACTTGCAGATTCTATGAAAGGACTGTTTCAAAACTCCTCAATCAAAGGAAAGGCTCAACTCCGTGAGGTGAACGCACAGAAAAGAAATAAGTTTCTGAGAATGCTTCTCTGCAGTTTTTATGTGAAGATATTACCTTTTCCACAATATTCCTCAAACAGCTCCAAATATCCACTTGTAAATTCTACAAAAACAGTGTTTCCAAACTGCTCAATCACAAGAGAGATTCAACACTGTGAAATGAATGCACACATCACAAATAACTTTGTCAGAATGCTTCTGTGTAGTTTTTATGTGAAGATATTTCCTTTTCCACCATAGGCCGCAAACGGCTTCAAATATCCTCTTGCAGATTCTACAAAAAGAGAGTTTCAAAACTGCTCTATCAAAAGATAGTTTCAACTCTGTGCGATGAATGCACACATCACAAAGAAGTTCCTCAGAATGCTACTGGTTAGTTTTTATGTGAAGATTTTTCCTTTTCCACCTTAGGCCTCAAATCGCTCCAGATATGCACTTGCAGATTCTACAGAAAGAGTGTTTCAAAACTACTCAATCAAGTGAAATGTTCAACTCTGTGAGATGAACGCACACATCACAAAGAAGTTTCTGAGAATGGTTCTGTGTAGTTTTTATGTGAAGATATTTCATTTTCCACAACAGTCCTCAAAGCGTTCCAAATATCCACATGCAGATTCTACAAAAAGAGTATTTCCAAACAGCTCAATCAAGAGAGAGGTTCAAATCTGTGAGATGAATGCACACCTCACAAATAACTTTCTCAGGGTTGCTTGTCTGTAGTTTTTATGTGAAGATATTTCGTTTTCCACCTTAGGCCGCAAATGGCTCCAAATATCCACTTGCAAATTCTACTAAAAGAAAGTTTCAAAATTGCTCTGCCAAAAGGTAAGTTCAACTCTGTGAATTGAATGCACACATCACAAAGCAGTTTCTCAGAATGCTTCTGTGTAATTTCTATGTGAAGATATTTCATTTTCCAACGTAGGCCTCAAAGCACTCTAAATCCCCACTTAGAGATTCTACAAAAACAGTGTTTCAAAACTGCTCAATGAAAAGAAAGTTTCAACTCTGTGAGATGAATGCCCTCAAAGCAAAGTAGTTTCTGAGAATTCTTCTGTGGAGTTTTTATATGAAGATATTTTCTTTCCCACAATAGGCCATAAAGCCCTAGAAATATCAACTTGCAGATTCTAAAAGAAGACTGTTTCAAAACTGCTCAATCAAATGAAAGTTTCAACTCTGGGAGATGAATGCACACATCACAATGAAGATTCTCAGAATGCTTCTGTGTAGTTTTTATGTGAAGATATTTCCTTTGCTACATTATTCATCAAAGTGTTTCAAATATGCACTTGCAGATTCTACAAAAAGAGTGTTACCAAACTACTCAATCAAAAGAGATGATCAACACTGTATGATGCATGCACACATCACAAAGAAGTTTCTCAGAATGCTTCTGTCTAGTATTTATGTGAAGATATTTCCTTTTCCACTATAGGCCACCAAGACGCCCAAATATCCAATAGCAAATTCTACAAAAAGAGCGTTTCAAATATGCTCTATCAAAAGATAGGTTCAATTCTGTGAGATGAATGCACACATCAGAAAGAGGCTTCTCAGAAATCTTCCGTGTAGTTTTTATGTGAGAATATTTCCTTTTCCATCATAGGCCTCAAAGTGCTCCAAATATCCACATCCAGATTCTACAAAAAGAGGGTTTTGAAACTGCTCTATCAAAAGAAAGGTACAACTCTGCGAGTTGAATGCACACAAAACAAAGAAGTTTCTCAGAATGCTTCTGAGTAGTTTTATGTGAAGATATTCCTTTTCCACCATAGGCCTCAAAGCCCTCCAGATCTCCACTTGCAGATTCTACGAAAAGAGTGTCTCAAAACTGCTCAACATAAAAGAAAGGTTCAACTCTGTGAGATGAATGCACACATCACAGATAAGTTTTTCAGAATGCTTCAGTGTAGTTTTTATGTGAAGAACTTCCTTTTCCACCATAAGCCTCAAAGCCCTCCAAATCTCCACTTGCAGATTCTACAAAAAGAGTGTTTCCAAACTGCTCAATCAAAGGAAAAGTTCAACACTGTAAGATGAATGCACACATCACAAAGAAGTTTCCCAGCATGCTTCTGTGTAGTTTTTATGTGAAAATATTTCCTTTTCAACAATATTCATCAAAGAGCTCCAAATATCCAATTGAAGTTTCTACAAAAAGAGTGTTTCCAAACTGCTCAATGAAAAGATAGGCTCAACTCTCTGAGATGAATTCACACATCACATAGAAGTTTCTCAGAATGGTTTTGTGTAGTTTTTATGTGAACATATTTCCTTTTCTACCAGAGGCCTCAAAGCACTCCAAAAATCCACTTGCAGATCCTACAAAAAGAGTGTTTCAAACTGTTCAATCAAAAGAAAGGTTCAACTCTGTGACATGAATGCACACATCAGAAAGGAGTTTCTCAGAATGCGTCTGTGTAGTTTTCATGTGAAGATATTCCCTTTTCCACCATAGGTCACAAAGGGCTCCAAATACCCACTTGCAGATTCTACAAAAGGAGAGTTTCAAAACTGCCCTATCAAATGATACTTTAAACTCTGTGAGATGAATGTACACTTCACCAAGAAGTTTTGCAGAATGCTTCTGTGTAGTTTTTATGTGAAGATATTTCCTTTTCCACAACAGGCCTCAAAGTGCTCCAAATATTCACTTGCAGACTCTACAAAAGGGTGTTTCCAAACTGCTCAACAAAAAGAGATGTTGAACTCTGTGAGGTGAAGGCACCCATCACAAAGTAATTTCTCAGAATGCTTCTCTGTAGTTTTTTTGTGAAGATATTTCCTTTTCCTCAATAGGCATCCAAGGGCTCAGAATATCCACTTGCAGATTCTACTAAAATAGTGTTTCCAAACTGCTCAATCAAAAGAAAAGTTCAACTCTGTGAGATGAATGCACACATCACAAGTAAGTTTCTGATAATGCTTCTCTGTTGTTTTTATGTGAAGATATTTGCTTTTGCACAATAGGCCTCAAAGCACTCCAAATATCTGTTTGCAGATTCTACAAAAAGAGTGTTTTGAAACTGCTCCATCAAATAAAGTGTTCAACTCTATGAAATGAATGCACACATCCCAAAGAAGTTTTTCAGAATGCTTCTGTGAAGATTTTATTGGAATGTATTTCCTTTTCCACCATCAGCCACAAAGGCATCAAATCACCACTTACAGATTCTACAGAAAGAGAGTTTCAAACTACCCTTTCAGAAGATACATTGAACACTGCGAGTTCAATGAGCACATCACAAAGAAGTTTCTCAGAATCCTTCTACATAGTTTTTATGTGAAGATATTTTCTTATCCACCCTAGGCTGTAAGGGACTCCAAATATCCACTTTCAGATTCTAATAGAAAAGAGTATCAAAACTCCTCTATCAAAAGATAGGTTCATCTCCCTGAGATGAATGAACACTTCACAGAGAAGTTTCTGTGAATGCTTCTGTGTAGTTTTTATGTGAAGATATTTCCTTTTCCACCATAGGCCTCAAAGCGCTCCAAATATCCAATTGCAGATTCTACAAAACAGTGTTTCCAAACTGCTTAATCAAAGGAAAGGTTCAGATCTGTGAGATGAATGCACACATCACAAAGAAGATTCTCAGATGTTTCTGTGTAGTTTTTATATGAAGATATGTCCTTTTCCACCACAGGCAGCAAAGGGATCCAAATATCCAGTTGCAGATCCTATAAAAGGAGTGTTTCAAAAGTGCTCTATCAAAAGATAGGTTCAACTATGTGAGATGAATGCACACATCACAAATAAGTTTCTCAGAAAGCTTCTGTATAGTTTTAATGTGAAGATATTCCCTTTTCCACAACAGACCTCAAAGCACTCCAAATATTCACTTTCAGATTCCACAAAAAGCGTGTTTCCAAACTGCTTAATTAAAGGAGAAATTCAACTCTGTGAGATGAATGCACACATCACAGAGAAGTTTCTGAGAATGCTGTTGTGTAGTTTTATTGTGAAGGTATATCCTTTTCCACCACATGCCTCAAAGCTTTCCAAATATCCACTTTCAGATTCTACAAAAAGAGTGTCTCAAAACTGTTCTATCAAAAGTAGGATTCAACTCTGTGAGGTGATTGCACACATCACAAAGGAATTTCTGAGAATGCTTCTGTCGAGTTTTTATGTGAATATATTTCCTTTTCCAGCATAGGCCTCAAAGCGCACCAAATATCCACTTGCAGATTCTAAAAAAAGAGTTTTTCAAATCTGTTCTTTACAAAGTAGGGTTCAACTCTCTGAGTTGATTGCACACATCACAAAGAAGTTTCTGAGAATGCTTCTGTCAAGTTTTTAGTGAAGATATTTCCTTTTCTACCATAGGCCTCAAAGCGCTGCAAATATCCACATGCAGATTCTATGAAAAGAGTGTTTCTAAACTGCTTTATCAAAAGAAAGCTTCAAAACTGTCAGATGAATCCACATATGACAAAGAGGTTTCGCAGAATGCTTCTGTGTAGTTTTTATGTGAAGATATTTCCTTTTAGACCACAGGACATAAAAGGCTCCAAATATTCACTTGCAGATTCTACAAAAGGAGAGTTTCAAAACTGCTCTATAAAAAGATATGTTGAACTCTGTGAGATGAATGTACACTTCACAAGAAGTTTCTCAGAATCTTTCTGTGTAGTTTTTATGTGAAGATATTTCCTTTTCCACCATAGGCCTCAAAGCGCTCCAAATATTCACTTGCAGATTCTACAAAAAGAGTGCTTCAAAACTACTGAATCAAAAGAGATGTTAAACTCTATGAAGTGAATGCACCCATCACAAAGTAATTTCTCAGAATGCTTCAGTGTAGTTTTTATGTGAAGATATTTCCTTTTGCACCATGGGCCTGAAAGCAATCCAAATATCTACTTGCAGATTCTACAAAAAGAGTGTTTCAAAACCGCTCAATCAGAAGACTGGTTCAACTCTGTGAGATGAATGCACAGATCCCTAAGAAGTTTCTCAGAATGCTTCTGTGTAGTTTTTATGTGAAGATATTTCCTTTTCCACAATAGGCCTCAAAGTGCTCCAAATATCCATTTGCAGATCCTACAAAAAGAGTATTTCCAAACTCTTCAATCAAAACAGAGGTCTAAGTCTGTGAGACGAATGCGCTGTTTCTGTGTAGTTTTTATGTGACGATATTTACTTTTCAACTATAGGCCGAACAGGGCTCCAAATATTCACTTGCAGATTCTACAAAAAGAGACCTTCAAATCTGAGGTTTCAAATGACACGTTCAACTATGTGAGATGAATACACACATCCAAAAGAGGTTTCTCAGAATGCTTCTGTGTAGTTTTTACGTGAAAATATTTCCTTTTCCACCACAGTCAAAAAAGGGCTCCAAATATCCACTTGCAGATTATACTGAAAGAGTGTTTCAAAACTGCTACCTTTTCCACGATACGACTCAAAGGGCTCCAAGTAATGCCTTGTAGATTCTACAAAAAGAGAGTTTCAAAACCACTCTATCAAAAGATAATTTTAACTCTGCGTGTTAAATGCACACATCAAAAAGAAGTTTCTCAGAATATTTCTGTGTAATTTTCATGTGAAGATATTTCCTTTTCCACCATTGACCTCAAAGCGCTTCAAATATCCATTTGCAGATTCTCCAAAATGACTGTTTCAAAAGTGCTAAATCAATAGAAAATTTAATGCTGGGAGATAAATACACAAAAAACAAAGAATTTTATGCATAGGCTCCTTTATAGTTTTTATGTGAAGATATTTCTTTTCCAGCATTGGCCTCAAAGTCCTCCAAATATCCACTTGCAGATTCTACAAGAAGAGTGTTTCAAAACTGCTCAATCAAAACAGAGGTTCCACTCTGTGAGTTGAATGAACACATAAGAAAGAAGTTTCTCAGAATACTTCTGCGTAGTTTTTATGTGAAGATATTTCTTATTCCACAATAGGCCACAAAGGATTCCAAATATTCACTTGCAGATTCTACAAAAAGAGAGTTTCAAAACTGCTCTATCAATAGATATGTTCAACACTGTGAGATGAATTCGCACATCACAAAGAAGTTTCTGAGAATGCTTCTGTGTAGTTTTCATGTGAAGATACGACCTTTTCCACCATAGGTCACAAAGGGCTCCAAATTTCCCTTTGCAGAATCTACAGAGAGTTTCAAAACTGCTCTACTAAAGATACTCTCAATTCTGCGAGTTCAATGCACACAGCACAAAGAGGTTTCTTGGAGTGCTGTTGTGTAGTTCTTATGTGAAGATATTTCCTTTTCCACCATAGGCCTCAAAGCACTCCAAATTTCCACTTGGAGATTCCGCAAAAAGACTGTTTCCAAACTGCCCAATCAGAAGTATGGTTCAACTCTGTGAGATGAATGCACATGTCACAAAGAAGTTCCTCAAAATGCTTCTGTGTGGTTTTTCTGGGAAGATTTTTTTTTTCCACAGTAGGCCTCATAGTGTTCAAAATATCCACTTGCAGATTCTACAGAAAGAGTGTTTCCAAACTGCTCAATCAAAGGACAGGTTCAGCTCTGTGAGACGAATGCACACATCACAAAGAAGATTCTCAGAATGCTTCTGTGTAGTTTTTATGTGAAGATATGTCCTGTTCCACCACAGGCCACAAAAGGATCAAAATATCAAGTTGCAGATGCTACAAAAGGAGTGTTTCAAAACTGCTCTATCAAAAGATAGGTTCAACTCTGTGAGTTGAATGCACACATCACAAATAAGTTTCTCAGAATGCTTCTGTGTAGTTTTAATGTGAAGACATTCCCTTTTACACAACAGGCCTCAAAGCGCTCCAAATATTCATTTGCAGATTCTACAAAAAGATTGTTTCCAAACTGCTCAATCAAAAGAGAAATTCAACTCTGTGAGATGAATGCACACATCACAGAGAAGTTTCTGAGAATGCTGCTGTGTAGTATTTATGTGAAGGTGTTTCCTTTTCCAGTATAGGCCTCAAAGCTTTCCAAATATCCACTTGTGGATTCTACAAAAAGAGTGTTCCAAAACTGCTCTATCAAAATAAATGTTCAACTCTGTGAGTTGAATGCACACATCTCAAAGTAATTTCTGAGAATGCTTTTGTCGAATTTTTATGTGAAGATATTTCCATTTCCAGAGTAGGCCACAAAGCGCGCCAAATATGCACTTTCAGATTCTAAAAAAAGAGTGTTTCAAAGCTGTTCTATCTAAAGTATAGTTCAACTCTGTGAGTTGATTGCACACATCACAAGGAAGTTTCTGAGAATGCTTCTGTCTAGTTTTTATGTGAAGACATTTCCTTTTCCAGCATAGGCCTCAAACCGCTGCAAATATCCACATGCAGATTCTACAAAAAGAGTGTTTCAATACTGCTCAATCAAAAGAGAGCTTCAAAACTGTCAGATGAATGCATACATCACAAAGAAGTTTCTCAGAATGCTTCTGTGTAGTTTTTATATGAAGATATTTACTTTTCCATTATAGGCTGCCAAGGGCTCCAAATATTCACTTGCAGATTATACAAAAAGAGAGCTTCAAATATTCTGTTTCAAAAGATAGGTTTAATTATGTGAGATGAATTCACACATCAGAAAGTAGTTTCTCAGAATGCTTCTATGTAGTTTTTATGTGAAGATATTTCCTTTTTCACCACAGTCCTCAAAGTACTCCAAATATTCACTTGCAGATTCTTCTAAAAGAGTGTTTCAACACTGCTTTAAATAAAGGAAGGTTCAACTCTGTGAGTTGAATGCACACATCAGAAAGAAGTTTCTGAAAATGTGTCTATCTAATTTTTATGTGACGATATTACCTTTTCCACCAGAGGCCACATAGGGCTCAAAATATCCACTTACAGATTCTACAAAAAGAGGGTTTCAAAGCTTCTGTATCTGAAAATATGTCCAACTCCGTGAGTTGAATGTACTTATCACAAAGACGTTTCTCAGAGAGCTTCTGTGTAGTTTTTATGTGAGGATATTTCCTTTTCCACCATAGGCTGCAAACGGATTTAAATATCCACTTGCAGATTTTATAAAAAGAGAGTTGCAAAACTGCTCTATCAAAATATAGGTTCAACTCTGTGAGTTGAATGCACACATCACCAAGGAGTTTCTCAGAATGCTTCTGAGTAGTTTTTATGTGAATATATTTCCTTTTCCAAAATAGGCTTCAAACCGCTACAAATATCCACTTGCAGATTCTACAAAAAGAGTCTTTCAAAACTGCTCAATCAAAGCAAAATTTAACTCTGTGAGATGAATACACACAAAACAAAGAAGTTTCTGCACAGGCTTCTGTGTAGTTTTTATGTGAAGATATTTCCCTTTCCACCATAGGCCTCAAAGCACTCCAAATATCCACTTGAAGTTTCTACGAAAAGAGTTTCCAAACTGCTCAATCAAAACAGAGGTTCCACACTGTGAGTTGAATGATCACATAACAAAGAAGTTTCACAGAATGCTTCTGTGTAGTTTTTTTGTGAGGATATTTCCTTTCCCACTATAGGCTGCAAAGTGTTCCAAATGTTCAATTGCAAATTCTACAATAATAGAGTTTCAAAACTGCTCTATCAAAAGATAGGTTCAACACTGTGAGTTGAATGCACACATCACAAAGAAGTTTCTGAGAATGCTTCTGTGTAATTTTCATGTGAAGATACATCCTTTTCCACCATAGGCCCCAAATGGCTCCAAATATCCTCTTGCAGATTCTACAAAAAGAGAGTTTCAAAACTGCTCTATTAAAGATACATTCAAATCTGTGAGTTCAATGCACACATCACCAAGAAGATTTTTGGAGTGCCTCTGTGTACTTTTCACGTGAAGATATTTCCTTTTCCACTATAGGCCTCAAAGCACTCCAAATATCTACTTGCAGATCCTGCAAAAATAGTTTTACAAAACTGCTCAATCAAAAGAATGATTCAACTCTGTGAGATGAATGCACACGTTACAAAGAAGTTTTTCAGAATGCTTCTGTGCAGTTTTTGTGTGAAGATATTTCCCTTTCCACTATAGGCCAAAAAAGTGCTACAAGTATCCACTTGCAGATACTTCAAAAAGAGTGTTTCCAAACTCCTCAATCAAAACAGAGGTCCAAGTCTGTGAGATGATTGCATGCATGACTAAGAAGTTTCTCAGAATGCTTCTGCGTAGATTTTATGTGAAGATATTCCCTATTCCACAATAGGCAGCAAACATCTCCAAATATCCACTTGCAGATACTACAAAAAGAGAATTTCAAAACTGGTGTATCAAAAGATCAGTTCAACTCTGTCTGTTGAATGCATACATCACAAAGGATTTTCTCTGAATGCTTCTGTGTAGTTTTCATGTGAAGATATTTCCTTTTCCACCATAGGCTGCAAATGGCTCCAAATATCCACTTTCAGATTCTACAATAAGAGAGTTTCAAACTGCTCTATCAAGAGGTAGGTTCAACTCTGTGAGATGAATGCACACATAACACACAAGTTTCTCAGAATGCGTCTGTGTTTTTTTTATGTGAATATATTTCCTTTTCCACCATAGGCCTCAATGCGCTCCAAATATCCACTTGCAGATTCTACAAAAAGAGTGTTTCAAAACAGCTCAATCAAAAGAAAGGTTCAATTCTGTCAGATGAATGCACACATCACAAAGAAGTTTCTCAGAAAGCTTCTGTGTAGTTTTTATGTGAAGACATTTCCTTTTACACAACAGGCCTCCATGGGCTCCAAATATCGACTTGTAGATATTGCTAAAAGAGTGTTTCCAAACTTCTCAATCAACAGAAAGGTTCAACTCTGTTAGATGAATGCACACATCACAAAGAAGTTTCACAGAATTCTTCTATGTAGTTTTAATGTGAATGTACTTCCTTTTCCACAATAGGACTCAAAGTACACCAACTATCCACTTGCAGATTCTATAAAAATAGTGTTCCAAAACTGCTCCATCAAAAGAAAGGTTGAATTCTGTGAGATGAATGCACACATCATGAAGAAATTTCTTAGAATGCTTTTGTGTAGTTTATATGTGAAGATATTTCCTTTTACACAACAGGCCTCCAGGAGCCCCAAATATCCACTTCTAAATACTACTAAAAGAGTTTTTCAAAACTTCTCAACCAAATTAAATGTTCAACACTGTGAGATGAATGCACACATCTCAAAGAAGTTTCACAAAATGCTTCTGTGTAGTTTCTCTGGGAAGATATTTCCTTTTCCACCATCGGCCATAAAGGGCTCAAAATATCCACCAGCAGATTCTTCAAAAAGAGAGTTAAAAAACTGCTCTATCAAAAGATAGGTTCAGCTCTGCCAGTTTTAAGCACACGTCACAAAGTAGTTTCTCAAAATGCTTCTGTGTAGATTTAAAGTGAAGATATACCCTTTTCCACCATAGTCCTCAAAGCGCTCCAATTATCCACTTGCAAACTCTACTAAAAGAGTGTTTCAAAACTGCTCAATAAAAAGAAATTTTCAACCTTGTGAGATGAATGCACACACCACAAAGAAGTTTCTCAGAATATTTTTGTGTAGTTTTTATGTGAAGATATTTTCTTTTCCACCATAGGTAACAAAGGGCTCCAAATATCCACTTGCAGAGTCTACAAAAGGAGAGTTTCAAAACTGCTCTATCAAAACATAGGTTCAACTCTGTGAAATGAGTGCACACATCACAAAGTAGTGTCTCAGAATGTAATGTGTAGTTTTGATGTGAAGATATTTCCTTTTCCATAATAGGCCTCTAAGCGCTCCAAATATTCACTTGCAGATTCTACAAAAAGAGTGTTTCCAAACTGTTCAATCAAAAGAGAGTTTCAACTCTTTGGCATGAATGCAGACATCACAGAGAAGTTTCTGAGAATGCTGCTGTGTAGTTTTTATGTGAAGATATTTTCTTTTCCACAATAGGCCACAAATGGCTCCAAATATCCATTTGCAGATTCTACAAAAAGAGAGTTTCAAAAATGCTGTATCAAAGGAAAGGTTCAAGTCTGTTAGTTGATTGCACCCATCACAGAGAAGTTTTTCAGAATGCTTCTGTGTGGTCTTTATCTGAAGATATTTCCTTTTCCTCCATAGTGCGCAAAGGGCTCCAAATATCCACTTGCAGATTCTACAAAAAGAGAGTTCCAAAACTGCTCTATCAAAAGATAGGTTCAACTCTGTGAGCCGAATGTACACAGCTGAAAGAAGTTTCTCAGAATGCTTCTGGGTAATTTTTATGTGAAGTTATTTTCTTTTCCACCATAGGACTCCAAGAGCTCCAAATGTTCACTTGCAGATTCTACAAAAAGACTGTTTCAAAACTGCTCAATCAAAAGAAAGGTTCAACTCTCGGATATGGAAGCACGCATTACAGAGAAGTTTCTCAGAATGGTTCTGCGTAGTTTTTATGTGAAGATATTTCCTTTTCCACCATAGGCCTCAAATCACTCCAAATATCCACTTGAAGATTCTACAAAAAGAGTGTTTCCAAACTGCTCAAGCAAAACAGAGGTTCAACTCTGTGAGATGAAGGCACACATCACAGAGAAGTTTCTGAAAATGCTGCTGTTTAGTTTTTATATGAAGATATTTCCTTTTCCACAATAGGCTACAAAAAGCTCCAAATATCCACTTGCAGATTCCACAAAAAGAGAGTTTCAAAACTGCTCTAACAAAAGACAGGTTCAACTCTGTGAGATGAATGCACACATCACAAAGACGTTTCTCAGATTGCTTCTGTGTAATTTTTATGTGAAGATATTTCCTTTTCCACCATAGGCCTCAAAATGCTCCAAATATCCACGTGCAGATTCCACAAAAAGACCGTTTCAAAACTGCTGAATCAAAAGAAATTTTCAACTCTGGCGATAATGCACACATCACAAAGAAGTTTCTCAGAATGGTTCTGGGTAGTTTTACTGTGAAGATACTTCCTTTTCCACCATAGGCCTCAAAGAGGTCCTAATATCCAGTTTCAGATTCTAGAAAAAGAGTGCTTCAAAAGTACTCAATCAAATGAAGTATTCAACCATGTGAGGTGAAGGCACACATCACAAAGAAGTTTCTAAGAATGCTTCTGTCTAGTTTTTATCTGAAGATTTTTCCTTTTCCACCATAGGTCTTAAACGGCTCCAAATATCCACTTGCAGATTCTACAAAACGAGAGTTTCATAACTGCTCTATCAAAAGATAGGTTCAACTCTGTGACTTGGATACACACATCAGAAAGAAGTTTCTCAGAATGCTTCTGTGTAGTTTTTACTTGAAGATATTTCCATTTCCATCTTCGGTGTCAAAGCGCTCTAAATATCCACTTGCAGATTTTACTAAAAGACTGTTTCAAAACTGCTCAATCAAAGGAAAGTTGCCACTCTGAGAGACGAATGCACACATCATTAACAAGTTTCTCAGAATATTTCTGGATTTTTTTTGTGAACATATTTCATTTTCCACCATAGTCCTCAATACACTCCAAATATCCAGTTGCAGATTCTACAAAAAGAGTGTTTCAAAACTGCTCAATCAAAAGAAAGTTGCAACTCAGTGGGATGAATGCACACATCACAAAGTAGTTTCTCAGAATGCTTCTGTGTAGTTTTTATGTGAAGATAATTCCTTTTCCACAGCAAGCATCCAAGGGCTGCAAATATCCAATTGCAGATTCCACTAAAACAGTGTTTCCAAACTGCTCAATCAAAAGAAAGATTCAACCCTTTGAGATTAATATACACATCACAAAGAAGTTTCTGAGCATGCTTCTCAGTGGTTTTTACGTGAAGATATATCCTTTTCCTCAATAGGCCTCAAACAGCTCCAAATATCTGCTTGCAGATTCTACAAAAAGAGTATTTAAAAACTGCTCAAACAAATGAAATTTTCGAATCTGTGAGATGAATGCACACGTCTCAAAGAAGTTTCTCAGAATGCTTCTCTGTAGTTTTTATGGGAAGATATTTCCTTTTCCACCATCTGCCATGAAAGGCTCCAAATAACCAATTGTACATTCTACAAAAAGAGAGTTTCAAAACTGCTTTATCAAAAGACAGGTTCAAGTCTGCAAGTTGAATGCACACATCACAAAGAAGTTTCTCAGAACCATTCTGACAATTTTTTATGTGAAGATAATTCCTTTTCCACCATCGGCCACAAAGGGCTCCAAATAACAACTTGCAGATTCTACAAAACGAGAGTTTCAAAACTGCTGTATCAAAAGTTAGGTTCCACTCTGCGAGTCGAATGAACACATCACAAAGATGTTTATCAAAATGCTTCCGTGTAGTTTTTATGAGAAGATATGTCCTTTTCCACCACAGGCCCCAAGGCTCTCAAAACATCCACTGGCAGATTCTACAAAAAGATTGTTTCATAACTAGTCAATCAAAGGAAAGATTCAACTCTGAGATGAAGGCACACAAAACAAAGAAGTTTCTAAGAAAGCTTGTGAGTTGTTTCTATGTGAACACATTCCCTTTTCCACAAAAGGCCTCAAAGCGCTCCAGATATCCAATTGAAGATTCTACAAAAAGAGGGTTTCAAACCTCCTCAACCAAAAGAAATGTTCAACTCTGTGAGATGAATGCACACATCACAAAGTAGTTTCTCAGAATGCTTCTGTGTAGTTTTTATGGGAAGATATTTCCCTTTCCACCTTCGGCCACAAAGGGCTCCAAACAACCACTTAAAGACTCTACAAAAAGAGAGTTTCAAAACTGCTCTATCAAAAGATATTTTCTACTCTGTGAGATGAATGCACACATCACAAAAAAGTTTCTGAGAATGCTTCTGTGTAGTTTTTATGTGAAGATATTTCCTTTTTTACCATAGGCCTCAAAGCGCTCCAAATATCCACTTGCAGATTCTACAAAAACAGTGTTTTCAAACTTCTCCATGAAAAGAGAGGTTCAACTCTTTGAGAAGAATGCACACATCAAATAGAAGTTTCACAGAATGCTTCTGTGTAGTTTTTATATGAAGATATATCCTTTTCCACCATATGCCACAAAGCGCTCCAAATATCCACCTGCAGGTTCTACAAAAAGAGAGTTTCAAAACTGTTCTATATAAAGACTCGTTCAACTCTGTGAAATGAACGCACCTATCACAAAGAAGTTTCTCAGAATGCTTCTGTGTAGTTTTTATTTGAAGATTTTTCCTTTTCCACCATAGGCCTCAAAGCAGTCCAAATATCCACTTGCAGATTCTACAAAAAGACTGTTTCAAAGCTACTCTATTAAAATAAAAGTTCAATTCTGTGAGAAGAATGCACATATCTAAAAGAAGTTTCGCAGGATGCTTATATGTAGTTTTTATGTGAAGTTATTTCCCTTTAGACCATAGGCCGCAAAAGGTTCCTAATATCCACTTGCAGATTCTACAAAAGGAGAGTTTCAAAACTACTCTATGAATAGATAGGTTCAACTCTGTGAGACAAATGTGCCCTTCAACAAGAAGTTTCTCAGAATGCTTCTGTGTAGTTTTTATGTGAAGATATTTCCTTTTCAACAACTGGCCTCCAAGCGCTCCAAATATTCACTTGCAGATTCTACAAAAAGAGTGTTTCCAAAGTGCTCAATCAAAAGAGCAGATAAACTCTGTGAGGTGAATGCACCTATCACAAAGTAATTTCTCAGAATGCTTCTGTGTAGTTTTTATGTGAAGATATGTCCTTTTCCACAATAGGCATCCAAGGGCTCTGAATATCCACTTTCAGATTCTACTAAACTAGTGTTTCCAAACTGCTCAATCAAAAGAAAGTTTCAACTCTGTGAGATGAGCACACACATCACAAGGAAGTTTCTGATAATGCTTCTGTGTTGTTTTTATGTGAAGATATTTGCTTTTGCACAACAGGCCTAAAGCGCTCCAAATATCTGTTTGCAGATTCTACAAAAAGAGTGTTTCAAAACTGCTCAATCAAATAAACTGTTCACATCTATGAGATGAATAGAAACATCCTGAAGAAGTTTCTAAGAATGCTTCTGTGAAGTTTTTATGGGAATGTATTTCCTTTTCCACCGTCGGCCATCAAATCACCACTTACAGATTCTACAAAAAGAGAGTTTCACACTTTTACACTGTTGGTGGGACCGTAAACTAGTTAAACCCTTGTGGAAGTCAGTGTGGCGATTCCTCAGGGATCTAGAACTAGAAATTCCATTTGACCCAGCCATCCCATTACTGGGTATATACCCAAAGGACTATAAATCATGCTGCTATAAAGACACATGCACACGTATGTTTATTGCGGCATTATTCACAATAGCAAAGACTTGGAACCAACCCAAATGTCCAACAATGATAGACTGGATTAAGAAAATGTGGCACATATACACCATGGAATACTTTGCAGCCATAAAAAATGATGAGATCACGTCCTTTGTAGGGACATGGATGAAACTGGAAATCATCATTCTCAGTAAACTATCGCAAGAACAAAAAACCAAACACTGCATATTCTCACTCATAAGTGGGAATTGAACAATGAGAACACATGGACACAGGAAGGGGAACATCACACTTCAGGGACTGTTGTGGAGTGGGGGGAGGGGGGAGGGATAGCATTGGGAGATATACCTAATGCTAGATGACGAGTTAGTGGGTGCAGCGCACCAGCATGGCACATGTACACATATGTAACTTACCTGCACATTGCGCACCTGTACCATAAAACCTAAAGTATAATAATAATAATAATAATAATAAATAAAAATATAAAATAAAAAAAGAGTGTGTTTCAAAACTGCTCTATCAAAAAGAAGGATCAAATCTGTGAGTTGAATGCACACATCACAAAGAAGTTTCTGAGAATGCTTCTGTCTAGTTTTTATGTGCAGGTATTGCCTTTCCCAGAATAGGCCTCAAAGCGCTGCAAATATCCACTTGCAGATTATAAAAAGAGAGTGTTTCAAAGCTGCTCAATCAAAAGGAAGCTTCAACTCTGTGAGTTGAATGCACACTTCATGAAGAAGTTTCTGAGAAATCTTCTGTCTAGTTTTTATGTGAAGGTATTTCCTTTTAAAGCATAGGCCTCAAAGCGCTCCAAATACACAGTTGCAGATTCTGCAAAAAGGGTGTTTGAAACCTGTTCTTTCAAAAGGATGGTTCAACTCCGTGAGTTGACTGCACACATCACAAAGAAGTTTCTGAGATTTCTTCTGACATATTTTTATGTGAAGATATTGCTTTTTCCATCATAGGCCTCAAAGCGATCCAAACGTCCACTTGCAGATTCTAAAAAAAGAGTGTTTCAAACTGCTCCATCAAAAGGAAGTTTCCAATATGTGAGTTGAGTGCACATATCACTAAGAAGTTACTGAGAATGCTACTGTGTAGTTTTTATGTGAAATTATTTCCTTTTACAGCATATGCCTTACAGCGCTCCAAATATCCACTTGCAGATTCTACAAAAAGAATGTTTCAAACTGCTCTATCAAAAGGAAGGTTCAACTCTCTGGGTTGAATGCACATATTACAAAGAAGTTTCTAAGAATGATTCTGTGTAGCTTTTGTGTGAAGATATCACCTTTTCCAGTATAGGTCTCAAAGCGCTCCAAATATCCACTTGCAGATTCTACAAAAAGTGTGTTTCAAAACTGCTCTATCAAGAGGAAGGTTCAACACTGTGAGTGGAATTCACACATCCCAAAGAAGTTTCTGAGAATGCATTTCTCTGGTTTTTATGTGAAGATATTTCCTTTTCCAGCATAGGCCTCACAACACCGCAAATATCCACTTGCAGATTCTAAAAAAAGAGTGTTTCAAAACTGCTCTATCAAAAGGAAAGTTCAACTCTGTGAGCTCAATGCACATATTGCAAAGAAGTTTCTGAGAAAGCTTCTGTCTAGTTTTTGTGTGAAGATAAACCCTTTTCCAGCATAGGCCTCAAAGCGCTTCAAATATTCACCTGCAGATTCTACAAAAAGAGGTTTTCAAAACTGCTCTATCAAAGGGAAGGTTCAACTCTGTGAGTGGAATGCACACATCACATAACAGTTTCTGAGAATGCTTCTGTCTGGTTTTTATGTGAAGATATTTCCTTTTGCAGCTTGGCCTCCAAAGTGCTCCAAACTTTCACTTGCAGATTCTACAAAAAGAGGTTTTCAAAACTGCTCTATCAAAGGGAAGGTTCAACTCTGTGAGTGGAATGCACACATCACATAACAGTTTCTGAGAATGCTTCTGTCTGGTTTTTATGTGAAGATATTTCCTTTTGCAGCTTGGCCTCCAAAGTGCTCCAAACTTTCACTTGCAGATTTAAAAAAAAAAAGAGTGTTTCAAAACTACTCTATCAAAAAGAAGACTCAAATCTATGAATTGAATGCACACATAACAAAGAAGTTTCTGAGAATGCCTCTGTCTAGTTTTTATGTGAAGATATTTCCTTTTCCAGCATAGACCTCAGGGCATTCCACTTATCCACTTACAGATTCCATTAAAAGAGTGTCTCAATCTGCTCCATCAAAAGGAAGGTTCAACCCTGTGTGTTGAATGCACACATCAGAAAGAAGTTTCTGAGAATGCTTCTGTCTATTTTGTGTGTGAAGATACCTCATTTTCCATCATAGGCCTCAAAGCACTCCAAATATCCACCTGCAGCTACTACAAAAAGAGTGTTTCAAAACTTCCCTATCAAAAGGAAGGTTGAACCCTGTGAGTTGAAAGCACACATCACAAAGAAGTTTCTGAGAATGCTTCTGTCTAGTTTGTATGTGAAGATATTTCCTTTTAATTCATAGGCCTCAAAGTGCTCCAAATATCCACTTGCAAATCCTAAAAAGAGAAAGTTTCAAAACTGCTCTATCAAAAGTAAGGTTGAACTCTGTGAGTTGAATGCACACATGGCAAAGGAGTTTCAGAGAATGCTTCTTTCTAGTTTTTGTGTGAAGATAACTCCTTTTCCAGCATTGGCCTCAACGTGCTCCAAATATCCACTTGCAGAGTCTATAAATAGACTGTTCAAAACTGCTCTATCAAAAGGAAGGTTCAACTCTGTGAGTTGAATGCACACATCTCAACGAAGTTTGTGAGAATGCTTCTGTCTAGTTTTTTGTGTGAAGATATTTCCTTTTCCATCATAGGCCTCAAAGCGTTCGAAATATCCAGTTGCAAATTCCACAAAAAGTGTGTTTCAAAACTACTCTATCAAAAGGAAGGTTCAACTCTGTTAGTTGAATGCACACATCACAAAGAAGTTTCTGAGAAAGATTCTGAGTAGTTTTCATGTGAAGATATTTCCTTTTCCAACATAGTCCCCAAAGCGCTCCAAAAATGCACTTGCAGATTCTACAAAGAGAGTGTTTCAAAAGTTCTTTATCAAAAGGAATGTTCAACTCTGTGAGTTGAATACACACGTAACAAAGGCGTTTCTGAGAATACTTCTGACTAGTTTTTATGTGAAGATATTTCCTTTTCCAGGATAGTCCTCAAACCGCTCGAAATATCCTCTTGCAGATTCTACAAAAGAGTGCTTCAAACTGCTGGAAAATTCAACTCTGTGAGTTGAATGCACTCATCACAAAGAATTTTCTGACGATGCTTCTATCTAGTTTTTGGGTTAATTTATTTATTTTTACAGCATAGGCCTCAAAGCACTCCAAATATCCACTTGCAAATTCTACAAAAAGAGTGTTTCAATACTGCTCTATAAAAAGGAAAGTTCAACTCTGTGAGTTTAATGCACACGTCACAGAGAAGTTTCTGAGAATGCCTCTGTCTAAATTTTATATCAAGATATTGCCTTTTCCAGCATAGGCCTCAAAGCCCTCCAAATATCCACTTGCAGATTCTGCAAAAAGAGTGTTTCAAAACTACTCTATCCAAAGGAAGTTTCAACCCTGTGAGTTGAATGCACACATCACAAAGAAGTTTCTGAGAATCTTTCTGTCTAGTTTTTATATGAGGATATTTCCTTTTCCAGCATAGGCCTCAAAGCGCTCCAAATATCCACTTGCAGATTCTCCAAAAAGAGTGTTTCAAACCTGTTTTAACAAAAGGATGGTTGAACTCTGGGAGTTGAATTCCCACATCAGAAAGAAGTTTCTGAGAATTGTTCTGTCTAGTTTTTATGTGAAGATATTTCCTTTTCCAGCATAGGCATGAAAGCGCACCAAATATCCACTTGCTGATTCTACAAAAAGGCTGTTTCAAACCTGCTCTATCAAAACGATAGTTCACATCTGTGAGTTGAATGCACACATCGCAAAGAAGTTTCTGAGAATGCTTCTGTCTACTTTTTATGTGAAGATATTTCGTTTTCCATCATAGGCCTCAAAGCGCTCCAAATATCCATTTGCAAATTCTAAAAAAAGAGTGTTTCAAACTGCTCTATCAAAAGGAATTTTCCACTCCGTGAGTTGAATGCACACATCGCAAAGAAGTTTTTGAGAATGCTTCTGTCTAGTTTTTACGTGAAGACGTTTCCTTTTAAAACATAGGCCTCAAAGCGCTTCTAGCATCCACTTGCATGTTCGACAAAAAAGTGTACTTGAAAGCTGATATATCTAAAGGAAGGTTCAAGACTGTCAGATGAATGGACAAAGCACAAAGAAGTTTCTGAGAATGCTTCTGTCTATTTTTCAGGTGAAGATGTTTCCTTTTTCAGCATAGACCTGAAAGCCTTCCAATTATCCAATTGCAGATTCTACAAAAAGAGGGCTTCAAAACTGCTCTATCCAAAGGAAGGTTCAATTCTGTGAGTTGAATGCACACATCACATAGAAGTTTCTGAGAATGCTTCTGTCTAGTTTTTATGTGAAGATATTTTCTTTTCCAGCATAGGCCTCAAAGCGCTCTAAATGTCCACTTGAAGATTCTACAGAAAGAGTGTTTCAAAACTGCTCTATCAAAACGAAGGTTCAACTCTGTGAGTTGTATGCTCAAATCACAAACAAGTTTTTGAGAATGCTTCTGTCTAGTTTTTATGTGAAGACATTTCCTTTTAAAGCATAGGCCTCAAAGCACTTCAATTATCCAATTGATTATTCTGCAAAAAGAGTTTTTCAAAGCTATTATATCTAAAGGAAGGTTCAGGCCCGTCATTTGAATGCACTCAGCACAAAGAAGACTCTGAGAATGCTTCTGACTAGTTTTTATGTGAAGATATTTCTATTTCCATCATAGGCCTGAAAGCGATCCAGATGTCCACTTGCAGATTCTACAAAAGGAGTGTCTCCAAACTGCTCTATCAAAAGGAAGGTTCAACTGTGTGCTTTGAATACACACATCACAAAGAAGTTTCAGAGAATGCTTCTGTATCCTTTTTATGTGAAGACATTTCCTTTTCCAGGATAGGCCTCAAAGCGCTCCAAATATCCACTTGCAGATTCTACAAAAAGAGTGTTTCCAAACTGCCCTATCAAAAGGAAGCTTTAATTCTGTGAGATGAATGAACACATCACAAAGAAGTTTCTGATAATGCTTCTGTCTAGTTTCTATGTGAAGATATTGCTTATTCCAGGATAGGCTTCAAATCGCTTCATATATCCACTTGCAGATTCTTCAAAAAGAGCGCTTCAAAATTGATCTATCAAAAGGAAGTTTCAACTCTGTGAGTTGAATGCACACATCACAAAGAAGTTTCTGAGAATGCTTCGGTCTAGCTTTTATGTGAAGATATTCCCTTTACCATCATAGGCCTCAAAGCGCTCCAAATATCCACTTGCAGTTACTACAAAAAGAGTGTTTCAAAACTGATCTATCAAAAATAATGTTCAACTCTGTGAGTTGAATGCACACATCACAAAGAAGTTTCCGAAAATGCTTCTGTCTAGTTTTTATGTGAAGATATTTCCTTTTCCAGCATAGGCCTCAAAAGTCTCAAATATCCACTTCCAGATTCTTAAAAAAGAGTGTTTCAAACTGCTGTATCAAAAGGAAGGTTCCACTCTGTGAGATGAATGCACACATCAGAAAGAAGTTTCTGAGAATGCTTCTGTCTAGTTTTTATGTGAAGATATTTCCTTTTCCAGCATAGGCCTCAAACGTCTCCACATATCCACATGCAGATACGACAAAAAGCGTCTTTCTAAACTGCTCTATCAAAAGAAAGGTTCAACCCTGTGCATTGAATGCACACATCACAAAGCAGTTTCTGAGAATTCTTCTGTCCAGTTTTTGGGAGAAGATACCTCCTTTTCTAGCACAGGACTCAATGAGCACCAAATATCCACTTGCAGATTATACAAAAAGAGCGTTTCAAAACTGCTCTATCAAAAGGCAGGTTCAACTCTGTGAGTTGAATGCATACATCACAAAGAACTTCCAGAGAATGCTTCTGTCTAGTTTTTATGTGAAGACATTTCTTTTCCAGCATAGGCCTCAAAGCCCTCCAAATATACACTTGCAGATTCTGCAAAAAGAGTGTTTCAACACTGCTCTACCAAAAAGAATGTTCAACTCTGTGAGTTGAATGAACACATCATAAAGAAGTTTCTGAAAATGCTTCTGTCTACTTTTTATGTAAAGATATTTCCTTTTCCAGCATAGTCCCCAAAGCGCTGCAAATGTTCACTTGCAGATTATACAAAAAGAGCGTTTCAAAACTGCTCTATCAAAAGGAAGTTCAACTCTGTGAGGTGAATGCATACATCACAAAGAACTTCCAGAGAATGCTTCTGTCTAGTTTCTATGTGAAGACATTTCTTTTCCAGCATAGGCCTAAAGGCGATCCAAATATCCACTTGCAGATTCTACAAAGAAAGTGTTTCAATCTGCTCTATCAAAAGGAAGGTTAAACTCTGTGAGTTGAATGCACACATCACACAGAAGTTTCTGAGAATACTTCTGTCAGGGATTTTTGTGAAGATATTTCCTTTTCCAGCATTGGCCACAAAGCATTCCAAATATCCACTTGCAGATTATAAAAAAAGAGTGTATCAAACTGCTCTATCAAAAGGAAGTTTCACCTCTTTGAGTTGAATGCACACATCACAAAGAAGTTTCTGAGAATGCTTCTGCCCAGAATTTATGTGAAGATATTTCCTTTTCCAGCATAGGCCTCAAAGCGCTCCACATATCCACATGCACATTCTACAAAAAGAGTGTTTCAAAATTGCTCTATTGAAAGGAAGGTTTAACATTGTGAGTTGAACTCACAAATCACAAATAATTTTCAGAGAATGCTTCTTTCCAGATTTTATGTGAAGGTATTTCCTTTTAAAGCTTAGGCCTCATAGTGCTGCTAATATGCACTTTTATGTTCTACAAATAGAGTGTTTCAAATCTGATCTACCTAAAGGAAGGCTAAACTCTGAGTTGTATGCACACAGCACATAGAAGTTTCTGAGAATGCTTCTGTCAAGTTTTTATGTGAAAATATTTCCATTTCCAGCACAGGCCTCAAAAGGCTCCAAACATCCACTTGCAGATTCTAGGAAAAGAGTGTTTCAAAACTACTCTATGAAAAAGAAGTTTCAAATCCGTGAGTTGAATGCACACATCACAAAGAAGTTTCTGAGAATGCGTCTGTCTAGTTTTTATGTGAAGATATTTCCTTTTCCATCATAGTCCTCAAAGCGCTCCAAATATCCATTTGCAGATACTATGAAAACAGTGTATAAAAACTACTCTATGAAAAGGAAGGTTCAATTCTGTGAGCTAAATGCACTCATAAAAAACAGTTTCTGAGAATGTTTCTGTCTATTTTTTATCTGAAGTAATTTCCTCTCGCAGCATAGGCCACAAAGCGCTCCAAGTATCCACTTGCAGGTTCTTCAAAAAGAGTATTTCAAGACTGCTCTAACAAAAGGAAGGCTCAACTCTTTGAGCTGAATGCAAACATCACAAAGAAGTTTCTGAGAATGCTTCTATCTAGTTTTTATGTGAAGATATTTCTTTTTCCTGCATAGGCCTCAAAGCGCTCCAAATGCTTACTTTCAGATTCTACAAAAAGAGTGTTTCAAAACTGCTCTATCAAGAGGAAGCTTCAAATGTGTGAGATGAATGCACACATCACAAAGAAGTTATTGATAAGGCTTCTATCCAGGTTTTATGTGAAGTTAGTTCCTTTTACAGCAGAGGTCTCAAAGCCCTCCAAATATCCACTTGAAAATTCTACAGAAATAGTGTTTCAAAACTGCTCTATCAAAAGGAAGGTTCAGCTCTATGAGTTGAATGCACACATCACAGAGAAGTTTCTGAGAATGATTCTGTCTAGTTTTTATGTGAAGGTATCTCCTTTTCCTGCATAGGCCTCAAAGCGCACCAAATATCAACTTGCACATTCTACAAAAATAGTGTTTCAAAAATGCTCTATCAAAAGGAAGCTTCAGCTCTGTGAGCTGAATGCACACATCACAGAGAAGTTCATGATAATGCTTCTTTCCTGTTTTTATGTGAAGATATTTGCTTTTCCAGCATAGGCCTCAAAGCGCCCCACTAATACAATTGCAATTTGTAAAAAAAGAGTGTTTCAAAACTGCTCTATGAAAAAGAAGGTTCAACTCTGTGAGTTGAATGCACACATCACGAAGAAGTTTCTGAGAATGCTTCTGTCTAGTTTTTTTGTGAAGATATTTCCTTTTCCAGCGTAGGAGTCAAAGCGCTCCATATATCCACTTGCAGATTCTGTGAAAAGAATGTTTCAAAACTGCTCTAAGAAAAGGAACGTTCAACTCTGTGAGTTGAATGCACACATCACAAAGCAGTTTCTGAGAATGCTTCTGTCAAGTTTTTATGTGAAGATATATCCTTTTCCAGCATAGGCCTCAACGCACTGCAAATATGCAGTTGCAGATTCTGCAAAAGGAGTGTTTCAAATCTGCTCTACCAAAAGGAAGGTTGAACTCTGGGTGCTTAATGCACACATCACAGAGAAGTTTCTGAGAATGCTTCTGTCTGGTTTTTATGTGAAGATATTACCTTTTCCAGCATAGGCCTTAAAGCGGTCCAAATATCCACGTGCAGATTATGTAAAAACAGTGTTTCAAAACTCCTCTATCAAAAGGAAGGTTCAACTCTGTGAAATGAATGCACACATCACAAAGATGTTTCTGAGAATGCTTCTGTCTGGTTTTTACGTGAAGATATTTCCTTTTCCAGCATAGGCCTCAAAGCGCTCCAAATATACACTTGCAGATACTACAAAAAGAGTTTTTCAAAACTGCTCTATGAAAAGGAAGGCTTGCTTCAGTGAGTTCTATACACACATCACACAGAAGTTTCTGAGAATGTTTATGTCTAGGTTTAATGTGAAGATTTCTCCTTTTCCAAAGTAGGCCTCAAAGCAATCCAAATATCCACTTGAAGATCCTACAAAAAATTTGTTTCAAAACTGCTCTATCAAATGGAATGCTCAACTCTGTGAATTGAATACATACATCACAAAGAAGTTTCTGAGAATGCTTCTGTCCAGTTTTAAGTTGAAGATATTTCCTTTTCCCGCTTAGGCCTCAATGCACTCCAAATATCCACTTGCAGATCCTTTAAAAAGTGTGTTTCAAAACTGCCCTATCAAAACGAAGGTTCCTCTCTGTCAGTTAAATGGACCGGTCTCAAAGCAGTTTCTCAGAATGCTTTTGTCTAGTTTTTATGTGAAGAAATTTCCTTTCCCAGCATATGAATCAAAGCTCTCCAAAAATGCCCTAGCAGATTCTTCAAAAGGACTGTCTCGAAACTGCTCTATCAAAAGGAAGGTTCAACTCTGTGAGTTGAATGCACATATCACTAAGAAGTTTCTGAGAATGCTTCTGTCTAGTTTTCATGTGAAGATATTTCCTTTTCCAGCATAGGCCTCAAACCGTTCCAAATATCCACTTGTAGATACTACGAAAAGTGTAGTTCAAAACTGCTCTATGAAAAGGAAGGTTCAACTCTGTAAGGTGAATGCACACATCCCAAAGAAGTTTCTGAGAATGCTTCTGTCTGGTTTTTATGTGAAGACATTTCCTTCTCCAGCATAGCCCTCAACGCACTCCAAATATCCACTTGCAGGTCCTATGAAAAGAATGTTTCAAAACTGCTGTAAGAAAGGAAGGTTCAACTCTGTGAGTTCAATGCTCACATCACAAAGAAGTTTCTGAGAATGCTTCTGTCTAGATTGTGTGAAGATATTTCCTTTTCCATCATAGGCCTCAAATCGCTCCAAATATCCACTTGCAGATTCTTCAAAAAGTGGTTCCAACCTGCTCCATCAAAAGGAAGTTTCAACTCTGTGAGTTCAATGCACACATTACAAAGAAGTTTCTGAGAATGCTTCCGTGTAGTTTTTATGTGAAAATATCTCATTTTCCAGCAGAGGCCTCAAAGCCCTTCAAATGTCCACTTGCAGATTCTCCAAAAATAGTGTTGCAAAAGTTCTCTGTCAAAAAGAAGGTTCAACTCCGTGAGTTCAATGCCCACATCACAAAGAAGTTTCTGAGAATGCTTCTGTCTAGTTTTTATGTGAAGATATTTCCTTTTCCAGCATAGGCCTCAAAGAGCTCCAAATATCCACTTGCAGATTCTACAAAAAGAGTGTTTCAAAACTACTCTACCAAAAGGAAGGTTCAACTCTGTGAGTGGAATACACTCATCACAAAGAAGTTTCTGAGAATGGTTCTCTCTGGTTTTAATGTGAAGGTATTTCCTTTTAGAGCATAGGCCCCAAAGTGCTCCAAATATTCACTTACACATACTACAAAAAGAGTTTTTCAAAACTGCCCTATTAAAAGGAAGGTTCAACATAGTGAGTTGAATGCACACATCACAAAGAAGTTTCTGAGAGTGCTTCTGTCTAGTTTTATGTGAAGATATTCACTTTTCCAGCATATGCCTCAAAGCACTCCAAGTATCCACTTTCAGATACTTCAAAAAGTGTGTTTCAAAACTGTTCTATCATATGGAAGGTTCAACTCTGTGAGTTGAATGAACACATCACAAAGAAGTTTCAAAGAATGCTTCCGTCTAGTTTTTATCTGAAGATATTTCCTTTTCCAGCATAGGCCACAAAGCGCTCCAAATATCCACTTGCAGATTCTCCAAAAAGAGTTTTTCAAAACTGCTTTATCAAAAGGAAGGTTCAAATCTGTGAGTTGAATGCCCACATCACAAAGAAGTTTCTCAGAATGCTTCTGTCTAGTTTTTATGTGAAGATATTTCCTTTTCCATCGTAGGCCTCAGAGTGCTCCAAATATCCACTTGCAGATTCTCCATAAACAGTGTTTCAAAACTGCTTTAGCAAAAGGAAGGTTGAACTCTGTGAGTTCATTGCCCTCATACCAAGAGGTTTCTGAGAATGCTTCTCTAGTTTTTATGTGAAGATATTTCCTTTTCAAGCATAGGCCTCAAGGCACTCCACATATCCACTTGCAGAGTCTACGAAGAGTGTTTCAAAACTGCTATTTTAAAAAGAGGGTTCAAATCTGTGAGTTGAATGCACACATCAAAAAACAGTTTCTGAGAATGCTTCTATCTACTTTTTATTTGAAGATATTTCCTTTCCCAGCATATGCCTGAAAGCACTCCAAATATCCACACAGAGATTCTACAAAAAGAGTTTTTCAAACCTGCTCCATCAAAAGGACTGTTCAACTCTTTGAGTTGAATGCCCACATCACAAAGAAGTTTCTGAGAATGCTTCTGTCTGGTTTTTATGTGAAGATATTTACTTTTCCTGCGTAGGCCTCTAAGCATTCCAAATATCCAAGTGCATATTCTACAAAAAGAGTGTTTCAAAACTGCTCTATCAAAAAGTAGTTTCAACTCTGTGAGTTAAATGCACACAATCCAAAGAAGTTTCTGAGAATTCTTCTGTCTAGAGTTTCTGTGAAGATATTTCCTTTTCCAGCGTAGGCCTCAAAGCCCTCCTAATATCCACTTGCAAATTCTCCAAAAAGTGTGTTTAAAAACTGATTTCTCAAAGGAAGTTTTAACTCTGTTAGTTCAATGCCCACATCACAAAGAAATTTCTGAGATTTCTTCTGTCTACTTTTTAAATGATGATATTTCCTTTTCTATCATAGGCCTCAAAGCGCTCCAAATAATCCTTGCAGATTCTACGAAAAGTGTTTCAAAACTGCTCTTTGAGAAGGAAATTTCAACTCTCTAAGTTGAATGCACACATCAAAAAGAAGTTACCGGGAATACTTCTGTCTAGTTTCTAAGTGAAGATATTTCCTTTTCCAGCATAGGCCTCAAATCGCTCCAAATATCCACTTGCAGATTCTACTAAAAGAGTGATTCAAAACTGCTCAATAAAAAGGAAGTCTCAACTCTGTGAGCTGAATGCACACATCACAAAATAGTTTCAGAGAATGCTTCTGTCTAGTTTTTATGTGAAGATATTTCCTTTTCTAGCTTATGCCTCAAAGCGCTAAAACTATCCCCTTATGAATACTGCAAAAAGAGTGTTTCAAAACTGCTCTATCAAAAGGAAGGTTCAATGCAGCACGTGAAATGCACACGTCACAAAGAAGATTCTGAGAATGCTTCTGTCTGGTTTTTATGTGAAGATATTTCCTTTTCCAGCATAGGCCTCAAAGTGCTCCAAATATCCACTTGCAGATTCTACGAAAAGAGTGTTTCAAAACTGCTTTCTCAAAAGGAAGGTTCAACTCTGTCAGTTGAATGCACACATCACAAAGAAGACTCTGAGAATGCTTCCCTCTAATTTTTATGTGAAGATATATCCGTTTCCATCATAGGTCCCAAAGTGCTCCAAATATGCATTTTCAATTTCTACAAAAAGAGTGTTTCAAAAGTGCTTTCTGAAAATGAAGGTTCAACACTGCGAGTTGAATGCCCACATCACAAAGAAGTTTCTGACAATGCTTCTGTGTAGATTTTATGAGAAAATATTTCCTTTTTCATCATAGGCCTCAAAGCGCTTTAAATATACACTTGCAGGGTATATGAAGAGTGTTTCAAAACTGCTCTATGAAAAGGAAGGCTCAAATCTGTCAGTTGAATGCACGCATCACAAAACAGTTCCTGAGAATGCTTCTGTCTAGTTTTTATGTGAAGATATTTCCTTCCCCAGCATAGGCCTCAAAGCGCTGCAAATATCCACATGCAGATTCTACAAAAAGTGTTTCAAACCTGCTCTCTGAAAAGGAAGGTTCAACTCAGTGAGTTGAATGCCCAACATCACAAAGAAGATTCTGAGAATGCTTCTGTCTAGTTTTTATGTGAAGATATTTCCTTTTCCATCCTAGACCTCAAAGCGCTCCAAATATGCACTTGCAGAGTCTACGAAGACTGTTTCAGAACTACTCTATGAAAAGGAAGGTTCAACTGTGCAAGTTGAATGCACACATCACAAAGCAGTTTCTGAGAATGCTTCTGTCTAGTTTTTATGTGAAGATATTTCCTTTCCCACCATAGGCTTCAAAGCGCTCGAAATAGCCACTTGCAGATCCTTTAACAAGAGTGTTTCAAAACTGCTCTGTCAAAAGGAAAGTTGAACTCAGCAAGTTGAATGCACACATCACATAGAAGTTTTTGAGAATGCTTCTATCACGTTTTTATGTGAAGATATTGCTTTTTCCAGCCTAGGCTTCAAAGCGCTAAAAATATCCACTTGCAGTTTCTACAAAAAGAGTGTTTCAAAACTGCTCTATCGACAGGAGGGATCAACTCGGTGAGTTGAATGCACACATCACAAAGAAGTTTCTGAGAATGCTTCCGTGTAATTTTTATTTGAAGATATTTCCTTTTCCAGCATAGGCCTCAAAGAGCTCCAAATATGCACTTGCAGAGTCTCTGAAGAGGGTTTCAAAACTGCTCTATGAAAAGGAAGGTTCAAATCTGTGAGTGGAATGCACACATCACAAAACAGTTTCTCTGAATGCTTCTGTCTCATTTTTATGTCAAGATATTTGCTTTTCCAGCATAGGCCACAAAGAGCTCCAAATATCCACTTGCAGATTGTATGAAAAGTGTTTCAAAACTGCTCTATGAGAAGGAAGGTTCAACTCTCTGAGTTGAATGCACTCATCGGAAAGAAGTTTCTGAGAAAGCTTCAGTCTAGTTTTTATGTGAAGATATTTCCTTTTCCAGGAAAAGCCTCAAAGCGCTCCACGTATCCACTTGCAGATTCTACGAAAAGAGTGATTCAAAACTGCTCCATAAAAAGGAAGGTTCAACTCTGTGAGTTGAATGCACACATCACACAGTAGTTTCGGAGAATGCTTCTGTGTAGTTTTTATGTGAAGATATTTCCTTTTCCATCATAGGCCTCAAAGCGCTCCAAATATCCACTTGCGGATCCTACAAAAAGAGTGTTTCAAAACTGCTCCATCAAAAGGAAAGTTCAACGTTGTGGGTAGAATGCACACATCACAAAGGAGATTCTGAGAATGCTTCTATCTGATTTTTATCTGAAGATATTTTGTTTCCCAATATAGGCCTCAAAGAGCTCCAAATATTCACTTGCAGATTCTCCAAAAAGAGTGCTTCAAAACTGCCATATCAATGGGAAGGTTCAGCTCTGAGAGTTGAATGCACACATCACAGAGAAGTTTCTGAGAATGCTTCTGTCTAGTTTTTATGAGAAGATATTTCCTTTTCAAGCATAGGTCTCAAAGCGCTCCAAATGTCCACTTGCAGTTTCTAAAAAGAGTGTTTCAAAACTGCTCTATCAACAGGTAGCCTCAACTCTGTGAATTGAATGCACACATCTCAAAGAAGTTTCTGCGAATGTTTCTGTCTATTTTTTATGTGAAGTTATTTCCTTTTCCATCATAGGCATCAAAACGTTCCAAATGTTCACTTGCAGAATTTACGAAAAGAGTATTTCAAAACTGCTCTATGAAAAGGAATGTTCAAGTCTGTGAGTTGAATGCACACAGCAGAAAGAACTTTCTGAGAATATTTACGTCTAGTATTTATGTTTATATATTTCCTTTTCCATCATAGGCCTCAAATGCCTCCAAATATTCACTTGCACATTCTACAAAAAGAGTGTTTCAAAACTGCGCTATCGAAGGAAAGTTTCAACTTTGTGAATGGAGTGCACTCATCACATAGAAGATTCTGAGAATGTTTCTGTGTGGTTTTTATATGAAGATATTTCCTTTCCAGCATGGGCCTCAAACCACTCCAAATATACAATTGCAAATTCTACAAAAGAGTGTTCCAAAATTACTCTATGAAGAGGAAGGTTTAAATCTGTGTGTTGATTGCACATATAACATAGAAGTTTCTGAGAATGCTTCTGTCTTGTTTTTGTGTGAAGATACATCCTTTGCCAGCATAGGCCTCAAATGGTAAAAAATATCCACTTGCAGATTCTACAAAAAGAGTGTTTCAAAACTGCTCTTTTAAAAGGAAGCTTCACCTCTGTTAGTTGAATGCACACATCACAAAGATTCCTGAGAATGTTTCTGTCTAATTTTCTTGTGAAGTTCCTTCCTTTTGCAGCCTATGCCTCAAAGTACTAGAAATATCCATTTCCAAATTCTACAAAAAGAGTGTGTCAACAGTGCTATACCAATAGGAAGGTTCCACTCTGTGAGATAAATGCACACATCACAGAGAAGTTTCTTAGAATGCCTCTGTCTAGTTTTTAAGTGAAGATATTGAGTTTTCCAGCACAGGCCTCAAAGCGCTCCAAATATCCACTTGCAGATACGACCAAAAGAGTGTTTCAAAACTGCTCTATCAAAAGGAAGGTTCAACTCTGTGGGTTCAATGCACACATCACAGAGAAGTTTCTGAGACTGTTTTTGTCTAGTTTTTATATGACGATATTTCCTTTTCCAGCATAGGCCTCAAATCACTCCAAATATCCACTTGCAGATTCTCCAAAAAGAGTGCTTCAAACCCGTGTTATCAAAAGGAAGTTTCAACTCCGTGACCTGAATGCCCACATCACAAAGATGTTTCTGATAATTTTTCTGTGTAGTTTTTAACTGAAAATGTTTCCTTTTCCTGCATAGGCCTCAAAGCGCTCCAAACATCCACTGGCAGATTCTACAAAAAGTGTGTTTCAAACCTGCTCTATTAAACGGAAGGTTCAACTCCGTGACTTGAATGCACACATCACAAAAAAGTTTCTGAGAATGTTTCTGTCTATTTCTTATGTGAAGATATTTCCTTTTCCATCATAGGCCTCAAAGCGCTCCAAATATTCACTTGCATATTTACGAAAAGAGTATTTCAAAACTGCTCCTTTAAAAGGAACGTTCAACTCTGTGAGTTCAATGCACACATCACAATGAAGTTTCTGAGAATGCGTATGTCTAGTATTGATATCTAGATATTTCCTTTTCCATCATAGGCCTCAAAGCGCTCCAAACATCCACTTGCGGATTCAATGAAAAGAGTGTTTCAAAAGTGCTGTATCAAAAGGAAGATTCAACTCTGTGAATGGAATTCACTAATCACAAAGAAGTTTCTGAGAATGTTTCTGTTAGGCTTTTATGTGAACATATTTCCTTTTCCAGCATAGGCCTCAAAGCGATTCAAATATACACCTGAAAATTCTACAAAATACTGTTTCAAAACTACACTATCAAATGGAAGGTTCAAATCTGTGAGTTGAATGCACTCATCACAAAGAAGTTTCTGAGAATGCTTCTGTCTGGTTTTTATGTGAAGATATTTCCTTATCCAGCATAGGCATCAAAGCCCTCCAAATTTCCACTTGCAGATTCAACAAAAAGAGTGTTTCAAAAATGCTCTATCAAAAGGAAGGTTCAACTCTGTGAGTTGAATGCACACATCACAGAGAAGTTTCTGAGAATGCTTCTGTCTAGTTCTTATGTGAAGATATTTGCTTCTCCAGCACAGGCCTCAAAGCGTTCGAACTATCCACTTGCAGATTCTACAAAAAGAGTGTTTCAAACAGCTCTATCAAAGGGAAGGTTCAATTTTGTGAGTTGAATGCACACATCACAAAGAAGTTTCTGAGAATTCTTCTGTCTAGTTTTTCTGTGACGATACCTCCTTTGCCAGCATAGGCCTCAAAACTCACAAAATATCCACTTGCAAATTCTACAAAAAGAGTGTTTCAAAACTGCTATATCAAAAAGAAGCTTCAACTCTGCGAATTAAATGCACACATCGCAAAGAAGTTCCTGAGAATGCTTCTAATTTTTAAGTGAAGTTATTTCCTATTAAAGCATGTGCATCAAAGCACTTCAAATATCCATTTGCAAATCCTACAAAAAGACTGTTTCAAAACTGCTCTATGAAAAGGAAGTTTCAACTCTGTGAGTTGAATGCACACATCACAGAGCAGTTTCTGAGAATACTTCTGTCTAGTTTTTACGTGAAGATATTTGCTTTTCCATCATAGGCCTCAAAGCACTCCAAATATCCTCTTGCAGATTCTACAAAACAGTGTTGCTAAACTGTTCTATTAAAAGGAAGGTTCAACTCTGTGAGTTAAATGCACGCATCAGACAATGTTTCTGACAATGGTTCTGTCTAGTTTTTAAGTGAAGATATTTCCTTTTCCAGAATATTCCTCGAAGGGATCCTAATATCCACATGTGGATTCTCCAAAAAGAGTGTTTCAAATCTGCTTTATCAAAAGGAAGGTTAAACTGTGTGAGTTGAGTGCCCACATCACAAAGGAGTTTCTGAGAATGCTTCTGTCTTGCTTTTATGTGAAGATATTTCCTTTTCCAGCATAGGCCTCAAATCACCTCAAATTTCTCCTAGCAGATTCTACAAAAAGAGTGTTTCAAAACTGCTCTATAAAAAGGAAGGTTCAACTCCGTGAGTTGAATGCACACATCATAGAGAAGTTTCTGAGAATGCTTCTGCCTAGTTTTTATGTGAAGATATTTATTTTTCCAGCATAGGCCTGAAAGCGTTCCAAATATCCACTTGCAGATTCTATAAAAGAGTGTTACAAAACTGCTCTATTAAAAGGAAGTTTCAACTCTGCGAGTTGAATTCACATATCACGTAGAAGTTTCTGAGAATCTTTCTGCTAGTTTTTATGTGAAGATATTTCCTTTTCCAGCACAGACCTCAAAGAGCTCCAAATATCCATTTGCAGATACTTCAAAATGAGTGTTTCAAAGTGGTCTATCAAAAGGAAGTTTCACCTCTGTGAGTTGAATGCACACATCACCAAGAAGTTTCTTAGAAGTCGTCTGTCTTGTTTTCATGTGCATATATTTCCTTTTCCAGCGTAGGCCTCAAAGCGCTCCCAGTATCCACTTGCAGATTCTAGAAAAAGAGTGTTTCAAACCTACTCTATCAAAAGGAAGGTTCAACTCTGTGACTTGAATGCCCACATCACAAAGAAGTTTCTGAGAATGCTTCCGTCTAGTTTTTATGTGAAGATATTTCCTTTTTCAGCATAGGCCTCAAAGCGCTCCAAATAGCCACTTGAAGATACTCCAAAAAGAGTGTTTCAAAAGTGCTTTATCAAAAGCAAGGGTCAACTCTGTGGGTTGAATGCCCACATCACAAATAAGTTTCTGAGAATGCATTTGTCTAGTTTTTATGGGAAGAAATTTCCCTTTTAATCATAGGCCTCAAAGCGCTCCAAACATGCACTTGCAGAGTGTATGAAGAGTGTTTCAAAACTGCTCTATTAAAAGGAAGGTTCAACTCTGTGAATTGAATGCACACATCATAAAACAGTTTCTGAGAATACTGCTGTCTAGTTTTTATGTGAAGATATTTCCTTTTACAGCAAAGGCCTCAAAGCGCTCCAAATATCCACTTACAGATTCTGCAAAAAGAGTGTTTCAAACCTGCTGTACCTAAAGGAAGGTTCAACACTGTGAGTTCAGTGCACTCATCAAACTGAAGTTTCTGAGAATGCTTCTGTCTAGTTTTTATGTGAATATATTTCCTTTTGCAGCATACGCCTAAGAGCGCTCCAAATATTCACTTGCCGATTCTCCCACAAGAGTTTGTCAAAACTGCTTTATCAAAAGCAAGGTTCAACTCCATCTGCTGAATGCCCACATCACAGAGAAGTTTCTGAGAATGCTTCTGTCTAGTTTTTAAGTTATTTCCTTTTCCAGCATAGGCCTCAAAGCGATCCAAATGTCTACTTGCACATACCACGAAATGAGTTTTTGAAAACTGCTCTATCAAAGGAGATGTCCAACTCTGTGAGCTGAATGCACACATCACAAAGCAGTTTCTGAGAATGCTTCTGTCTAGTTTTCATGTGAAAATACTACCTTTTCCAGCATAGGCCTCAAAGCGCTCCAAATATCCACTTGCAGATACTACGAAAATAGTGTTTCCAAACTGCTTTACCAAAAGGAATGTAAAATTCTGTGAGTTGAATGCTCACATCACAAAGAAGTTTCTGAGAATGCTTCAGACTAGTTTTTATGCGAAGATATTTCCTTTCCCAGCAGAGGCCTGAAATCACTCCAAATATCCACTTGCAGATTCTATAAAACAGTGTTACAAAACTGCTCTATTAAAAGGAAGTTTCAACTCTGCGAGTTGAATGCACACATCACGGAGAAGTTTCTGAGAATCCTTCTGCTAGTTTTTATGTGAAGATATTTCCTTTTCCAGCATAGACCTCAAAGAGTTCCAAATATCCACTTGCAGATCCTTCAAAAAGAGTGTTTCAAAACTGCTCTATCAAAAGGAATGTTCAATACTCTGAGTTGAATGCACACATCACAATAACTTTCTGAGAATATTTCTGTCTAGTTTTTATATGAAGTTATTTCCTTTTACAGCATATTCCTCAAAGCACTCCAACGATCCACTTGCAAATACTAGAAAAAGCGTGTTTCCAATCTGCTCTAACAAAAGAAATGTTCAACTCTGTGAGTTGAATGCACACATCACAAAGTAGTTTCTGAGAATGCTTCTGTCTTGTTTTTATATGAAGTTACTTACTTTTACAGCATAGGCCTCAAAGCCCTCTAAATATCCTCTTGCAAATACAACAAAGAAAGTGTTTCAAAACTGCTCTTTCAAAAGGAAGTTTCAACTCTGTGAGTTGAATGTACACATCACAAAGAAGTTTCTGAGAATGCTTCTGTCTTGTTTTTATGTGAAGATATTTCCTATTCCAGCATAGGCCTCAAATCGCTCAAAATACCCACTTTCAGATTCTTCAAAAAGAGTGTTTCAAAACTGCTGTATGAAAAGTAAGGTTCAACACTGTGAGTTGAATGCACACATCACAAAAATGTTTCTGAGAATGCTTCTGTCTAGTTTTTATGTGAAGCTATTTCCTTTTCTAGCTTAGGCCTCAAAGCTCTCCAAATATCCACTTGCAGATCCTTCAAAAAGAGTGTTTCAAATCTGCTTTATCAAAAGGAATGTTCAATACTCTGAGTTGAATGCACACATCACAATAAGTTTCTGAGAATATTTCTGTCTAGTTTTTATATGAAGTTATTTCCTTTTCCAGCATATTCCTCAAAGCACTCCAAAGATCCACTTGCAAATACTACAAAAAGCGTGTTTCCAATCTGCTCTATCAAAAGGAATTTTCAACTCTGTGAGTTGAATGCACACATCACAAATTAGTTTCTGAAAATGCTTCTGTCTTTTTTTTAATGTGAATTTACTTCCATTTACAGCATAGGTCTCAAAGCCCTCTAAATATCCTCTTGCAAATACAACAAAGAAAGTGTTTCAAAACTGCTCTTTCAAAAGGAAGATTCAACTCTGTGAGATGAATGTACACATCACAAAGAAGTTTCTGAGAATGCTTCTGTCGGTTTTTATGTGAAGATATTTCCTATTCCAGCATAGGCCTCAAATCGCTCAAAATACCCACTTTCAGATTCTTCAAAAAGAGTGTTTCAAAACTGCTGTATCAAAAGTAAGATTCAACTCTGTGAGTTGAATGCACACATCACAAAAAGGTTTCTGAGAATGCTTCTGTCTAGTTTTTATGTGAAGATATTTCCTTTTCAAGCTTAGGCCTCAAAGCGTTCCAAATATCCACTTGCAGATCCTTCAAAAATAGTGTTTCAAAACTCCTCTATCAAAAGGAATGTTCAATACTCTGAGTTGAATGCACACATCACAAAAAGTTTCTGAGAATATTTCTGTCAAGTTTTTATATGAAGTTATTTCCTTTTCCAGTATATTCCTCAAAGCACTCCAAAGATCCACTTGCAAATACTACGAAAAGCGTGTTTCCAAACTGCTCTATCAAAAGGAATGTTCAACTCTGTGAGTTGGATGCACGCATCTCAAAGTAGTTTCTGATAATGCTTCTGTCTAGTTTTTATGTGAAGATATTCTATTTTCCATCATTAGCCTCAAAGCGCTCCACATAGCCACTTGCAGATTCTACGAAAAGAGTGTTTCAAAACTGCTCTCTCAAAAGGAAGTTTCCACTATGTGAGCTGAATGTAAACATCACTAAGGAGTTTCTGATAATTCTTCTGTCTAGTTTTTATGTGAAGTTGTTTTCTTTTACACCATAGGCCTCAAAGCATTCCAAATATCCTCTTGCAAATACATCAAAACAGTGTTTCAAAACTGCCCTATCAAAAGGAAGGTACAACTCTGTGGGTTGAATGTGCACATCACAAAGAAGTTTCTGAGAATGATTCTGTCTAGTTTTTATGTGAATATGTTGCCTTTTCCATCATACGCCTTAAAGCGATCCAAATATCCACTTGCAGACGCTACGAAAAGAGTGTTTCAAAACTGTTCTATTAAAAGTATGGTTCAACTCTGAGACTTGAATGCACACATCACAAAGAAGTTTCTGAGAATGCTTCTGTGCAATTTTTATGTGGAGATATTTCCTTTTCCATTATAGACCTCAAACCACTACAAATATGCACTTGCAGATCCTACAAAAAGAGAGTTTCAAAACTGCTCTATCAAAAGGAAGGTTCACCTCTGTCACTTGAATGCACACAATACAAACTTGTTTCAGAGAATGTTTCTGTCTAATTTTTATGTGAAGATATTTCTTTTTCCAGCATAGGCTTCAAAGTGCTCCAAATATACACTTGCAGATTCTACAAAAAGAGTGTTTCAAAACGCCTCTATCAAAAGGAAGATAAAACTCTGTGAGTTGAATGCACACGTCACAAAGCAGTTTCTGATAATGCTTCTGTCTTGTTTTTATGTGAAGATATTTCCTTTTCCAGAATAGGCCTGAAAGCGCTCCAAATATCCACTTGCAGATTCTCCAAAAGGAGTGTTTCAAAACTACTTTAACAAAACGAAGGTTCACCTCTGTGAGTTGAATACCCACATTACAAAGAAGTTTCCTGGAATTCTTCTATCTAGTATTTATGTGAAGATATTTCCTTTTCCATCATTGGCCTCAAAACGCTCCAAATATCCACTTGCATATTGTACAAAAAGAGTGTTTCAAAACTGATCTATGAAGACGAAGGTTCAACTCCGTGAGTTGAATGCACATATCACAAAGAAATTCTGAGAATTTTTCTCTCTAGTTTTTATGTGAAGATCTTTCGTTTTCCGTCATAGGCTTCAAAGCGCTCCAAATATCCACTTGCAGATTCTTCAAAAACAGTGTTTCAAAACTGCTCTATCAAAAGGAAGGTTCAAGTCTGTGAGTTGAATACACACATCACAAAGAAGTTTCTGACAATGCTTCTGTCTGGTTTTTATGTGAAGATGTTTCCCTTTCCAGCATAGGTCTCAAAGCCATCGAAATATCCAATTTCAGATTCTACAGAAAGAGTGTTTCAAAACTACTGTATCAAAAGGAAGGTTCAACTCTGTCAGTTGAATGCACACATCACAAAGTAGTTTCTGAGAATGGTTTGTCTAGTTTTTGTGTGAAGTTACTTCCTTTTACAGCAAAGGCCTCAAAGCCCTCTATCCTCTTGCAAATACAACAAAAAGATTGTTTCAAAGCTGCTTTTTCAAAATGAAGGTTCAACTCTGTGAGTTGAATGCACACATCACAAAGAAGTTTCTGAGAATGCTTCTTTCTACTTTTTATGTGAAGATATTTCCTATTCCAGCATAGGCCTCAAAACACTCCTTATATCCACTTGCAGATACTTCAAAAAGAGTGTTTCAGAACTCCTCTATCAACAGAAATGTTCAACACTCTGAGTTGAATGCACACATCACAAAAAGTTTCTTACAATATTTCTGTCTAATTTTTATGTGAAGTTATTTCCTTTTACAGCATATTCCTCAAAGCACTCCAAAGAACCATTTGCAAATACTACAAAAAGCGTGTTTCAAATCTGCTCAGTGAAAAGGAATGTTCAACTCTGTGAGTGGAATGCACAAATCACAAAGAAGTTTCTGAGAATGCTTCTGTCTAGTTGTTTTAGTGAAGATATTTCCTTTTCCATCATACGCCTCTAAGCGCTCCAAATATCCACTTACAGATTCTACAAAAAGAGTGTTTGAAAACTGCTCTATCAAACGGAAGGTTCAACTCCTCTGTGAGTTGAATGCACACATCACAAAGAAGATTCTGAGAATGCTTCTGTCTAGTTTTTATGAGAGGATATTTCCTTTTCCAGCATAGACCTCAATGCGCTCCAAATATCCCCTTGCAGATTCAACAAAACGAGTGTTTCAAAACTGCTCCATTAAAAGTAAGGTTCCACTCTGTGAGAGGAATGCAAACATCACAAAGAACTTTCTCAGAATGTTTCTGTCTAGTTTTTATGTGAAGATATTTCCTTTTCCAGCATAGGCCTCAAAACTCTCTTAATATCCACTTGCAGATTCTGCAAAAAGATTGTTTCAAAACTGCTCTATCAAAAAGAACGTTCAACTCTGTGAATTGAATGCACACATCACAAAGAAGTTTCTGAGAATGCTTCTGTCTTGTTTTAATGTGAAGATATTTCCTTTTCCATCATTGGCCTCAAAGCGCTCCAGATATCCACTTGCAGATCCTTCAAAAAGAGTGTTTCAAAACTGCTCTATCAAAAGGAAGGTTCAACTCTGTGAGTTGAATGCACACATCACAAAGAAGTTTCTGAGAATGCTTCTGTGTGGTTTTTATGTGAAGATATTTCCCTTTCCAGCATAAGTTTCAAAGCGCTCAAAATATCCACTTGCAGATTCTACAAAAAGAGTGTTTCAAAACTGTTCTATCAAAAGGAAGGTTCAAATCTGTGAGTTGAATGCACCCATCATAAAGAAGTTTCTGAGAATGCTTCTGTCTAGTTTTTATGTGAAGATATTTCGTTTTCCATCATAGGCCTCAACACGCTCAAAATATACACTTGCAAATTCTTTAAAAAGAGAGTTTCAAAACTGCTCTATCAAAAGGATAGTGTTCATTCAACTCTTTTAAATGCACACATCCAAGGAAAGTTCTGAGAATGCTTCTGTCTAGTTTTTATGTGAAGATAGTTCCTTTTCCAGCATAGACCTCAAAGCGCTCCAAATATTCACTTGCAGATTCTACAAAAAGAGTGTTTCAAATCTGCTCTTTCGAAAGGAAGGCTAATCTCTCGGAGTTGAATGCGCCCATCACAAGGAAGATTCTGAGAATGCTTCGGTTTTGTTTTGATGTGAAGATATTTCCTTTTCCAGCCTAGGCCCCAAAGCGCTACAAATATACACTTGCAGATTCTACGAAACGAATGTTTCAAAACTGCACTATGCAAAGGAAGGTTGAACTCTGTGAGTTGAATTCCCACATCACAAAGAAGTTTCTGAGAATTCTTCTGTCTAGTGTTTATGTGAAGGTATTTCCTTTTCCATCATAGGCCTCAAAGCACTCCAAATATCCACCAGCAGATTGTACAAAAAGAGTGTTTCAAAACTGCTCTATCAAAAAGAACGTTCAACACTGTTAGTTGAATGCACACATCACAAAAAATTTCTGAGAATGTTTCTAATTTTTATGTTACGTTATTTCCTTTTACAGCATATTCCTCAAAACGCTCCAAAGATTCACTTGCAAATAGTACAAAAAGAGTGATTCAAAACTGCTCTATCAAAAGGAAGTTTCAACTCCGGTAATGGAAGGCACACATCACAAAGAAGTTTCTGAGAATGCTTCAGTCTAGTTTTTATGTGAAGATATTTCCTTTTCCAGGATAGGCCTCAAAGCGCTCCAAAAATCCACTTGCAGATTCTTCAAATAGTGTGTTTCAAAACTGCTCTATGAAAATGAAGGTTCAACTCTGTGAGTTGAATGGACACAACACAAAGTACTTTCTGGGAATGAGTCTGTCTGGTTTTTATATGAAGATTTTTCCCTTTCCAGCATAGGCATCAAAGTGCTCCAAATATCCACTTGAAGATTCTGCAAAAAGAGTGTTTGAAAACTGCACTATCAACTGGAAGGTTCAACTCTGTGAGTTGTATGCACACAAAACAAAGAAGTTTCTGAGAATGCTTCTGTCTAGTTTTTATGTGAAGCTATTTCCTTTTCCATCGTACGCCACAAATAGCTTCAAAATATCCTCTTGCAGATTCTACGAAAACAGTGTTTCAAAACTGTTCTATTAAAAGGATGGTTCAACTCTTTGAGTTGAATGTGCACATCACAAAGAAGTTTCTGAGAATGCTTCTGTCTAGTTATTATGTGAAGTTCTTTCCTTTTACAGCATAGGCTTCAAAGCACTCTAAATGTCCAATTGCAAATACAACAAAAAGAGCGATTGAAAACTGCTCTATCAAAAGGAAGGTGCAACTCCGTTAGGTGAATGCACACATCACAAAGAAGTTTCTGAGAATGCTTTTGTCTAGTTTTTATCTGAAGATATTTACTTTTCCACCACAGGCCTCAAATCGATCAAAATATCCACTTGCAGATTCCTCAAAAAGACTGTTGCAAAACTGCTCTATCAAAACTGCTCTATCTATCTGTGAGTTGAATGCACACATCACAAAGTGGTTTCTGAGAATGCTTCTGTCTGGTTTTTATTTAAAGATATTTCCTTTTCCAGCATAGGCCTCAAAGCGCTCCAAATATCCACTTGCAGAATTTACAAAAAGAGTGTTTCAAAACTGCTCCATCAAAAGGAAGGTTCAAATCTGTGAGTTGAATGCACACATCACAAAGAAGTTTCTGAGAATGCTTCTGTCTAGGATTTTGTGAATATATTTCCTTTTCCGTCATACTTCTCAAAATGCTCCAAATAACCACTTGCAGATGGTTCAAAAGGAGTGTTTGAAAACTGCTCTATCATAAGGAAGGTTCAACTCTGTGAATTGAGTGCACACTTCACAAAGAAGTTCTGAGAATACTTCTGTCTAGCTTTTAAGTGAAGGTAATTCCTTTTCCAGCACAGGCGTCAAAATGCTCCAAATATCCACTTGCAGATTCTCTAACAAGAGTGTTTCAAAACTGCTCTATCAAAAGCAAGGTTCAACTACGTGAGTTGAATGCACACATCGAAAAGAAGTTTCTTAGAATGCTTATGTCTAGTTTTTATGTGAAGAAATTTCCTTTTCCATTATAGGCCTTAAACCGCTCCAAATATCCACTTGTAGATTCTACGAAAAGTGTATTTGAAAATACTTTATGAAAATTAAGGCTTAACTCTGTGAGTTGAATGTACACATCACAAAGCAGTTTCTGAGAATGCTACTGTCTAGTTTTTATGTGAAGATATTTCCTCTCCTAGCCCAGGCCTCAATGCGCTCCAAATATCTACTTGCTGTTTCTACAGAAAGAGTGTTTCAAAACTGCTCTAGCAAAAGGAAGGTTCAACACTTTGGGTTGAATGCACACATCACAAAGCAGTTTCTGAGAATGCTTCTGTCTACTTTTATGTGAAGATATTTCCTTTTCCAGCATTGGCCTTTAAGCACTCCAAACTTACACTTGCAGATCCTCCAAAAATGGTGTTTCAAAACTGCTCTATCAAAAGGAAGGTTCAACTCTGTGAGTTGAATGCACACATCACAAGGAAGTTTCTGAGAATGCTTCTGTTCAGTTTTTATGTGAAGATATTTCCTTTCCCAGCATAGGCCTCAAAGCGCTCCAAATATACACTTGCAGATTCTCCAAAAGAGTGTTTCGTAACTCCTCTATCAAAAATAAGGTTCAACTCTCTGAATTGAATGCACACATCTCAAAGCAGTTCCTGAGAATGCTTCTGTTTAGTTTTTATATGAAGGTATTTCCTTTCCCAACATTGACTTCAAGGTGCTCCAAATATCCACTTGCATATTCTGCAAAAATAGTGTTTCAAAACTGCTCTATCAAAAGGAAATTTCAACTCTGTGAATTCTATGCACACATCACAGGAAGTTTCTGAGAATGCTTCTGTCTAGTTTTTATCTGAAGATATTTCCGTTCCCTACGCAGGCCTCAAGGCCCTCCAAATATCCACTTGCAGATTCTCCAAAAAGAGAGTTTGAAAACCGCTCTATCATATGGAAGGTACAACTCTGTGAGTTGACCGCACACATCATAAAGAAGTTTCTAGGAATACTTCAGTCTAGATTTTATGTGAAAATAATTCCTTTTCCACCACAGGCTTCAAAGCGTTTCAAATATCCACTTGCAGATGCTCCAATACGAGTGATTCAAAACTGCTCTATGAAAAGGAAGGTTCAACTCCGTGAGTTTAATGCACACATCATAAAGAAGTTTCTGAGAATCCTTATGTCTTCTTTTTAAAGAAGATATTTCCTTTTTCATGATAAGCCTCAAAGCCCTCCAAATATCCACTTCGAGATCCTACGAAAAAAGTGCTCCAAAACTGCTCTATGAAAAGGAAGTTTCAACTCTTTGAATTGAATGCACACATCACAAAGCAGTTTCTGAGAATGTTCTGTCTAGTATTTATGTGAAGATATTTCCTTTCCCAGCATTGGCCTCTAAGCGCTCCAAATATCACGTTGCAGATTCTTCAAAAAGAGTGTTTCAAAACTGCACTATCAAAAACAAGGCTCAACTCTCTGACATGAATGCACCCATCACAAAGAAGTTTCTGAGAATGCTTCTGTCTACTTTTTATGTGAAGATATTTCCTTTCCCAGCATAGGTCTAAAAGCGCTGCAAATATCCACACGCAGACTCTACAAAAAGAGTGTTTCAAAACTCTTCTATCAAAAGGAAGTTTCAACTCCGTGAGTTGAAGGCAAAGATTACACAGAAGTTTTTGAGAATGCTTCTGTCTAGCTTTTATGTGAAGATATACCCTTTCCAGCATAGGCCTCAAAGCCCTCCAAATATCCACTTGCAGATTCTGCAAAAAGAGTGTTTCAAAACTGCTCTATCAAAAGGAAGGTTCATCTCTGTGAGTTGAATGCACACATCACAAAGCAGGTTCTGAGCATGCTTCTGTCTAGATATTGTGTGAAGATATTTCCTTTTCTATCATAGGCCTCCAAGTGCCCCAAATATCCACTCACAGATTCTGCAAAAAGAGTGTTTCAAAACTATTCTATCAAAAGGGACGTTCAACTCTGTGAGTTGAATGCACACATCAGAAAGAAGTTTCTGAGAATGCTTCTCTCTGGTTTTTATTGGAAGATATTTCCTTCTCCAGCATAGGCCTCAAAACCCTCCAAATATCCACTTGCAGATTCTTCAAAAGGAGTGTTACGAAACTGCTCTATCAAAAGGAAGGTTCAACTCTGTGAGTTCAATGGACACAACACAAAGAAGTTTCTGAGAATGCTTCTGTCTACTTTTTATGTGAAGATATTTCCTTTCCCAGCATACGACTCAAAGCGCTCCAAATATTCACTTGCAGATTCTACAAAAGTGTGTTTCATAACTCCTCTGTCAGAGAGAAGGTTCAACTCTGTGATTTGAATGCACACATCACAAAGAAGTTTTTGAGAATTCTTCTGTCTAGTTTTTATGTGAAGATATTTCCTTTTCCATGATAAGCCTCAAAGCGCTCTAAATATCCACTTGCAGATACTCCAAAAAGAGTGTTGCAAAACTGCTCTATAAAAAGGAAGTTTCAACACAGTGAGTCGAATGCACACATCACGAAGGAGTTGCTGAGAATGCTTGTCTCGATCTTATTAGCAGATATATCCTTTTCGACAAGAGGTCGCAATCACTCCAAATATCAACTTGAAGATTCTACAAAAAGAGGGTTTCAAAACTGCTCTATCAAAAGGAAGTTTCAACTCTGTTAGCTGAATGCACACATCACAAAGAAGTTTCTGACAACGCTTCTGTCTAGTTTTTATGTGAAGATATTTCTTTTTCCAACATAGGCATCATAGCGCTCCAAATATCCACTTGCAGATTATTCAAAAAGAATGTTTCAAAACTGCTCTATCAAAAGCAAGGTTGAACTCTGTGAGTTGAATGCACACATCACAAAGAAGTTTCTGAGAATGCTTCTGTCTTCTTTTTGTAGAAAATAATTCCTTTTCCATGTTAGGCCTACAAGCGCTCCAAATATATACTTGCAGATTCTATGAAAAGAGTGTTCCAAAATTGTTCCATGAAAAGGAAATTTCAAATTTGTTAGTTGAATGCACACATCACAAACAGTTTCTGAGATTTCTTCTGTCTAGTTTTTATGGGAAGATATTTCTTTCCCAGCATTGGCCTCTAAGCTATCCAAATATGCAGTTGCAGAATCTACAAAAAGAGTGTTTCAAAACTGCTCTATCAAAAGGAAGGTTCAACTCTGTCAGTTCCATGCACACATTAGACGGAAGTTTCTGAGGATGCTACTGTCAAGTTTTTATGTGAAGATATTTTCTTTCCCAGCATAGGCCTCAAAGCACTCCAAATATCCACTTGCAGATTCTACGAAAAGAGTGTTTCAAAACTGCTCTATGAAAAGCAAGATTCAACTCTGTGAGTTGGATACACACATCACAAAGCAGTTTCTGAGAATGCTTCCGTCAAGTTTTTATGTGAAGACATTTCCTTTCCCAGCATAGGCCTCAAAGCGCTCCAAATATACACTTACAGATTCTCCAAAAAGAGTGTTTCAAAACTACTCTATCAAAAGTAAGGTTCAACTCCCTGAATTGAATGCACACATCAAAATGCAGTTTCTGATAATGCTTCTTTTTCGTTTTTATGTGAAGGTATTTCCTTTCCCAGCATTGGCCTCAAAGTGCTCCTAATCTCCACTTGCAGATTCTGCAAAAATAGTGTTTCAAAACTGCTCTATCAAAAGGAAGTTTCAACTCTGTGAATTGAATGCACACATCACAAGAAGTTTCTGAGAATGCTTCTGTCTAGTTTTTATCTGAAGATATTTCCTTTCTCAGCATAGGCCTCAAAGGGCTCCAAATATCCACTTTCAGATTCTGCAAAAGGAGTGTTTCAAAACTGCTCCATCAAAAGGAAGCGTCGACCCTATGAGTTGAATGAACACATGACAATGAAGTTTCTGAGAATATTTCTGTCTAGTTTTTATGTGAAGATATTTCCTTTTCCATCATAGACCTCAAAACGCTACAAATATCCATTTGCAGAACCTTCAAAAAGAGTGTGTCAAATCTGCTCTATCAAAAAGAGGGTTCAACAACTTGAGTTGAATGCACACATCAAAAGAAGTTTCTGAGAATGCTTCTGTCTAGGTTTCGTATGAATATAATTCCTTTTCCAGCATAGGCCTCCAACTGCTCCGAATAGCCACTTGCAGATTCTCTAAAAAGAGTGTTTCAAAACTGCTCTCTGAAAAGGAAAGTTTAACCCTGTTAGTTGAAAGCACACATCACAAAGCAGTTTCTGAGAATGCTTCTGTCTAGTTTTTCTGTGAAGATATTTCCTTTTCCAGCAAAGGCCTCAAAGCGCTCCAAATATCTACTTACAGATTCTTCGAAAATAATGTTGCAAAACTGCTCTATCAAAAGGAAGGTTGAACTCTGTGAGTTGAATGGAAACATCACAAAGCAGTTTCTGAGAATACTTCTGTCTTGTTTTTATGTGAAGATATTTCCTTTTCCATCATAGGCCTCAAAGCGCTCCAAATATCCACTTGTAGATTCCCCAATACGAGTGTTTCAAAACTGTTCTATCAAAAGGAAGGTTCAACACTGTGAGTTAAATGCACACATCATAAAGAAGTTTCTGAAAATCCTTCTGTCGTCTTTTTATAGAAGATATTTCCTTTTCCATGATAAGCCTCAAACCGCTCCAAATATCCACTTGGAGATCCTATGAAAAAAGTGTTCCAAAACTGCTCTATGAAAAGGAAGGTTTAACTCTGTGAGTTGAATACACACATCACAAAGTAGTTTCTGAGAATGCTTCTATCTACTTTTTATATGAAGATATTTCCTTTCACAATATTGGCTTCTAACGCTCCAAATATCCCGTTACAGATTCTTCTAAAAGAGTGTTTCAAAACTGGTCTATCAAAAGGAAGGCTGAACTCTGTCAGTTGAATGCACACATCAAAAATAAGTTTCTGAGAATGCTTCTGTCTAGTTTTTATGTGAAGATATTTCCTTTTCCAGCATAGGCCTCAAAGCGCTCCAAACATCCACTTGCAGATTCTACGAAAAGAGTGTTTCAAAACTACTCTATTAAAAGGAAGGTTCAACTCTCTGAGTTGAATGCACACATCACAAAATAGTTTCAGAGAATGCTTCGGTTTCGTTTTTATGTGAAGATATTTCCTTTCCCAGCATTGGTCTCAAAACGCTCCAAATATCCACTTGCAGATTCGGCAAAAGGAGAGTTTCAAAACTGCTCTATCAAAAGGAAGGTTCAACTCTGTGAGTTGAATTCACACATCAGGAGGAACTTTCTGATAATGCTTTTGTCAAGTTTTTATGTGAAGATATTTCTTTTCCCGGCATAGGCCTCAAAGCCCTCCAAATATCCACTTGCAGATCCTCCAAAAAGAGTGTTTCAAAACTGCTCTATTAAAAGGAAGGTTCAACTCTGTGAGTAGAATTCACACATCACACAGAAGTTTCTGAGAATGCTTCTGTCTAGATTTTATGTGAAGATATCACCTTCCCCAGCATAGACCTCAAAGCGCTCCAAATATCCACTTGCAGATTCTACGAAAAGTGTGTTTCAAAACTGCTCTGTGAAAAGCAAGGTTCAACTCTCTGAGTTGAATACAGACATCACAAACCAGTTTCTGAGAATGCTTCTATCTAGTTTTTATGTGAAGATATTTCCTTCCACGACATAGGAATCTATGCCCACCAAATATCCACTTGCCTATTCTGCAACAAGAGTGTTTCAAAACTGCTCTAACAAAAAAAGGTTCAACTCTATGAGTTGAATACACACATCACACAGAATTTTTTGAGAATCCTTCAGTAGCTTTTATGTGAAGGTATTTCCTTTCCCAGCACAGGCCTCAGAGCGCTCCAAATATCCACTTGCAGATTCCATAAAAACAGTGTTTCAAAACTGCTCCATCAAAAGGAAGTCTCAACCCTGTGAGTTGAATACACCCATCACAAAGAAGTTTCTGAGAATCCTTCTCTAGTATTTATGTGAAGATATTTCCTTTCCCGGCACAGACCTCAAGGCCCTCCAAATATCCACTTGCAGATTCTCCAAAAGGAGGGTTTGAAAACTGCTCTATCATATGGAAGGTAAAACTCTGTGAGTTGAGTGCACACATCATAAAGAAGTTTCTGATAATACTTCAGTCTAGATTTTATGTGAAGATAATTCCTTTTCCACCACAGGCATCAAAGCGCTCCAAATATCCAGTTGCAGATACTTCAATACGATTGTTTCAAAACTGCTCTATGAAAAGGTAGGTTTAACCCCGTGCGTTCAATGCACACATCATAAAGAAGTTTCTGAGAATCCTTATGTCTTCTTTTTAAAGAAGATATTTCCTTTTCCATGATAAACCTCAAAGCGCTCTAAATATCCACTTGGAGATTCTACGAAAAAAGGGTTCCAAAACTACTCTATGAAAAGGAAGTTTCAAATCTGTGAGTTGAATGCACACATCACAAAGCAGTTTCTCAGAATGTTCTGTCTAGTATTTATGTGAAGATATTTCCTTTTCCAGCATTGGCATCTAAGTGCTCCAAATATCCCGTTGCAGATTCTTCAAAAAGAGTGTTTCAAAACTGCACTATCAAAAAGAAGGCTCAACTCTCTTAGATGAACGCATCCAACACAAAGTAGTTTCTGAGAATGCTTCTCTCTAGCTTTTATGTGAAGATATTTCCTTTCCACGCATAGGCCTCAAAGCACTGCAAATATCCACAAGCAGACACTACAAAAAGAATGTTTCAAAACTCCTCCATCAAAAGGAAATTTCAACCCTGTGAATTGAAGGCCCAGATTACACAGAAGTTCTTGAGAACGCTTCTGTCTAGTTTTAATGGGAAGATATATCCTTTCCAGCATAGGCCTCAAAGCCCTCCAAATATCCACTTGCAGATTCTGCAAAAAGAGTGTTTCAAAACTGCTCTATCAAAAAGAAGGTTCACCTCTGCGAGTTGAATGCATACATTACAAAGCAGTTTCTGAGAATGCTTCTGTCTAGATTTTATGTGAAGATATTTCCTTTTCCATCATAGGCCTCCAAGTGCCCCAAATATCCACTCACAGATTCTACAAAAAGAGTGTTTCAAAACTACTCTATCAAAAGGGACGTTCAACTCTGTGAATTGAATGCACACATCAGAAAGAAGTTTCTGAGAATGCTTCTCTCTGGTTTTTATGGGAAGATATTTCCTTTTCCTGCCTATGCCTCAAAGCCCTCCAAATATCCACTTGCAGATTCTTCAAAAGGAGTGTTTCGAAACTGCTCTATCAAAAGGAAGGTTCAACTCTGTGAGTTCAATGGACAAATCACAAAGAAGTTTCTGAGAATGCTTCTGTCTACTTTTTATGTGAAGATATTTCCTTTCCCAGCGTACGACTCAAAGCGCTCCAAATATTCAGTTGCAGATTCTACAAAAAGGGTGTTTCATAACTGCTCTGTCAAAAAGAAGGTTCAACTCTGTGATTTGAATGCACACATCACAAAGAAGTTTTTGAGAATTCTTCTGTCTAGTTTTTATGTGAAGATATTTCCTTTTCCATCATAGGCCTCAAAGCGCCCCAAATATCCAATTGCAGATTCTCCAAAAAGAGTGTTTCAAAACTGCTGTATAAAAAGGAAGGTTCAACACTGTGAGTTGAATGCACACACCACGAAGGAGTTGCTGAGAATGCTTGTCTCGATCTTATTTGCAGATATGTCCTTTTCGACAAGAGGTCGCAAGCACTTCAAATATCCACTTGAAGATCCTACAAAAAGAGGGTTTCAAAACTGCTCTATCAAAAGGAAGTTTCAACTCTGCTAGTTGAATGCACACATCACAAAGAAGTTTCTGACAATGCTTCTGTCTAGTTTTTATGTGATGATATTTCTTTTCCACCATAGGCATCATAGCGCTCCAAATATCCACTTGCAGATTGTTCAAAAAGAATGTTTCAAAACTGCTCTATCAAAAGGAAGGTTGAACTCTGTGAGTTAAATGCACACGTCACAAAGAAGTTTCTGAGAATGCTTCTGTCTTCTTTTTGTAGAAGATATTTCCTTTTCCATCATAGGCCTCAAAACGCTCCAAATATCCACTTGCAGATTCTACGAAAAGAGTTTTCCAAAATTGTTCCATGAAAAGGAAGTTTCAACTCTGTTAGTTGAATACGCACATCACAGACAGTTTCTGAGAATTCTTCTGTCTGGTTTTTATGTGAAGATATTTTCTTTCCCAGCATTGGCCTCTAAGAGATCCAAATATCCAGTTGCAGAATCTTCAAAAAGACTGTTTCAAAACTGCTCTATCAAATGGAATTTTCATCTCTTTCAGTTCAATGCACACATTAGACAGAAGTTTCTGAGAATGCTTCTGTCTAGTTTTTATGTGAAGACTTTATCTTCCCAGCATAGGCCTCAAAGCGCTCCAAATATCCACTTGCAGATTCTACGAAAAGAGTGTTTCAAAACTGCTCTAACAAACGGAAGATTCAACGGTGTGAGTTGAGTACACACATCACACAGAAGTTTCTGACAATGCTTCTGTCTGGTTTTTATGTGAAGATATTTCCTTTCCCGACATAGGCCTCAAATTCCTCCAAATATGCACATGCAGATTCTTCAAAAAGAGTGTTTCAAAACTGCTCTAACAAAAGGAAGATTCAACGGTGTGGGTTGATTATACACATCACACAGAAGTTTCTGAGAATGCATCTGTCTAGTTTTATATGAAGATATTTCCTTTCCCAGCATAGATTTCAAAGCGCTCCAGATATCCACTTGCAGATTCCACAAAAAGTGTGTTTCAAAACTGCTCTATCAAAAGCAAGGCTCAACCCTGTGAGTTGAATGCACCCATCACAAAGAGGTTTGTGAGAATGCTTCTGTGTAGTTTTTATGTGAAGATACTTCCTTCTCCAGCATAGGCCTTAAAGCGCTCCGAATATCCACTTGCAGATTCTTGAAAAAGAGTGTTTGAAAACTGCTCTGTCATAAGGAATGTTCAACTCTTTGAGGTGAGTGCACACATCACAAAGAAGTTTCTGAGAATGCATTTCTCTAGCTTTCATGTGAAGATAATTCCTTTTTCAGCATAGGCGTCAAAGCGCTCCAAATATCCAATTGCAGATTCTACGAAAGAGTGTTCCAAAACTGCTCTATCAAAAGGAAGATTCAACTCTGCGAGTTGAATGCATACATCACAAAGAAGTTTCTGAGAATGATTCTGTCTAGTTTTTACGTGAAGATATTTCCTTTTCCAGAGTAGGCCTCAAAGTGCTCCAAATATCCACTTGCAGATCCTACGAAAAGAGTGGTCCAAAACTGCTCTATGAAAAGGAAGTTTCAACACTGTGAGTTGAAAGCACACATCCCAAAGAAGCTTCTCAGAATTCTTCTGTCTAGTTTTTATGTGAAGATATTTCCTTTTCCATCATAGGCCTCAAAGTGCCTCAAATATCCACTTGCAGATTGTACGAAAAGAGTGTTTCAAAACTGCTCTATGAAAATTAAGGTTGAACACTGTGAGTTGAATGCACACATCACAAAGCAGTTTCTGAGAATGCTTCTGTCTTGTTTTAATGTGAAGACAGTTCCTCTCCCAGCCTAGGCCTCAAAGCGCTCCAAATATCCACTTGCATATTCTACAGAAGGAGTGTTTGAAAACTTCTCTATCAAAAGGAAAGTTAAAGTCTGTGAGTTGAATGCACACATCACAAAGAAGTTTCTGAGAATGCTTCTGTTTAGTTTTATGTGAAGATATTTCCTTTTCCAGCATAGGCCTCAAAGCGCTTCAAATATCCACTTGCAGATTCTCCAAAAAGGGTGTTTCATAACTGTTCTATCAAAGGGAAGGTTCAACTATGTGAGTTGAATGCACACATCACAAAGAAGTTTCTGAGAATGCTTCTGTCTCCTTCTCATGTGAAGATGTATTCTTTTCCACAAGAGTTCACATTCCCTGCAAATATCCACTTGCAGGTTCCAAAAATAGATGGTTTCGAAACTGCTCTATCAAAACGAAGGTTCAACTCTGTGAGTTGAATGCACACATCACAAAGAAGTTTCTGAGAATTCTTCTGTCAATTTTTTATGTGAAGACATTTCCTTTTCCATCATAGGTCTCAAAGGGCTCCAAATATACACTGGCAGACCTTACGAAAAGAGTGTTTCAAATCTGGTCTATGAAAAGAAATGTTTAACTCTGTGAGTTGTATGCACACATCTCAAAGCAGTTACAGAGAACGCTTCTGTCTAGTTTTTATATGAAGATATTTCCTCTTCCAGCCTATGCCACAATGTTCTTCAAATAAACACTTGCAGATTCTACAGAAAGAGTGTTTCAAAACTGCTCTATCAAAACAAAGGTTCAACTCTGTGTATTGAATGCACACATCAAAAAGAAGTTTCTTAGAATGCTTCTGTCTAGTTTTTATGTGAAGGTATTTCCATTTCCAGAATAGGCCTCAATCCGCTCAAAACATCCAATTGCAGATTCTACGAAAACAGTGTTTCAAAACTGCTCTATGAAAAGGAAGGTTCAACGTTGTAAGTGGAATGCACACATCACAAAGAAGTTTCTTAGAATGCTTCTGTCTGGTTTTTATGTGACGATATTTCCTTTCCCAGCAAGGCCTCAAAGCGATCCAAATATCCACTTTGAAATTCTGGAAAAAGAGTGTTTCAAAAGTGCTCTATCAAAAGGAAGGTTCAACCCTGTGAGTTGAATACACACATTACAAAGAACTTTTTGAGAATGCTTCTGTCTCGATCTTATTTGAAGATATATGCTTTTCCACAAGAGTTCGCAATCACTCCAAATATCCACTTGCAGATACTAGAAAAAGAAGGTTTGAAAACTGCTCTGTGAAAAGAAAGGTTCAACTCAGTGAGTTGAATGCACACATCACAAAGAAGTTTCTGAGAATACTTCTGTCTATTTTTTATGTGAAGATATTTCCTTTTCCACCATAGGTCTCAAAGCACACAAAATATCCACTTGCAGACACTTCAAAAAGTGAGTTTCAAAACTGCTCTATCAAAGCGAACGTTCAAACTGGTGAGTTGAATGCACACTTCACAAAGAAGTTTCAGGGAATTCATCTGTCTAGTTATTATGTGAAGATTCTTCCTTTTGCAGCGTAGGCCTCAAAGCACTTCAAATATCCACTTGCTGATTCTACGAAAACAGAGATTAAAAACTGCTCTATGAAAAGGAAGGTTCAATTCTGTGAGCTGAATGCCCAAATCATAAAGTAGTTTCTGAGAATCCTGTCTAGTTTTTATGTGAAGATATTTCCTTTCACAGCATAGGCCTCAAAGCGCTCCAAATATCCACTTGCAGGCACTGCAAAAAGAGTGTTGCTAAACAGCTCTATCAAAAGGGAGGTTCAACTCTGTGAGTTGAATGCACGCATCACACAGAAGTTTCTGATAATGCTTCTGTCTAGTTTTTATGTGAAAATATTTCCTTTTCCAGCATACACCTCAACGCGCTCCAAATATCCGCTTTCAGATTGTACAGAAAGAGTATTTCAAACTGCTTTACGAAAAAGAAGTTTCAACTCTGTGACTTGAATGCCTAGGTCAAAAAGAAGTTTCCGAGAATCTTTCTGTCTCATTCTTATGTGAAGATATATACATTTCCAAAAGCGTTCCCAATCACTGCAAATATCCACTTGCAGATTCTACAAAAACAGCATATGAAAACTGCTCTATCAATAGGAAGGGTCAACTCTGTAAGTTGAATGCACACATCACAAAGTAGGTTCTGAGAATTCTTCTGTGTAGTTATTATATGAAGATATTTCCTTTTCCATCATAGGCATCAAAGCGCTCCAAATGTCCACTTGGAGATTCTTCGAAAAGAGAGTTTCAAAGCTTCTCTACGAAAAGGAAATTTCAACACTGTGAGTTGAATGCCCACATCACAAAGTAGTTTCTGAGAATCCTTCTGTCTAATTTTTATGTGAAGATATTTCCTTTCCCAGCATAGGCCTCAAAGCGCTCCAAATATCCATTTGCAGATTCTGCAAAAAGAGTTTTTCTAAGCTGCTCTATCAAAAGGAAGGCTCAATTCTGTGGGTTGAATGCAAACATCACACATAAGTTTCTGAGAATACTTCTGTCTAGTTTTTATGTGAAGATATTTCCTTATCCAGCAAACGGCACACAGCGCTCCGAATATCCACTTGCAGATTCTACAAAACAATGTTTCAAAACTGCTCAATCTAAAGGAAGGCTCCAGTTTGTGAGTTGAATGCACACATCACAAAGAAGTATCTGAGAATGCTTCTGTCTGATTTTTATTTGAAGATGTTTCCTTTCCCAGCATAGGACCCAAAACGTTCCAAATATCCACTTGCAGATTCTGCAAAAAGAGTGTTTCTAAACTGCTCTATCAAAAGGAACGTTCAATTCTGTGAGTTGAATGCAAACATCACACAGAAGTTTTTGAGAATGGTTCTGTCTAGTTTCTATGTTTAGATATTTCCTTTGCCAGCATAGGCCTCAAAGCGCTCCAAATATCCCCTTGCAGATTCTGCAAAAATAGTGTACCAAAACTGCTCTATCAAAAGGAAGGTTCAACTCTGTGAGTAGAAAACACAGATCTCACAGAAATTTTTGAGAATACTTCTGCCTAGTTTTTATGTGAAGATATTTCCTTAACCAGCCTAGGGCTCAAAGCGCTCCCAATATCCACTTGCATATTCTATAAAAACAGTGCTTCAAAACTTCTCAATCAAAAGGAAGGCTGAACTCTGTAAGTTGAATGCACCCATCACGAAGGAGTTTCTGAGAATGCTTCTGTCTCGTTCTTATGTGAAGACGTATGCTTTTCCACAAGAGTTCGCATTCACTGAAAATGTCCACTTTCAGATTCTTCAAAAAGAGTGTTTCATAACTGCTTTATCAAAAGGAATGTTCAGACCTGTGAGTTGAATGCACACATCACAAAGAAGTTTCTGAGAATGCTTCTGTCTATTTTGTATGTGAAGATATTTCCTTTTCCCACATAGGCCTTAAAGCCCTTAAATTATCCACTTGCAAATTCTACAAAAACAGTGTTTCCAAACTGCTCTATCAAAATTAAGGTTCAACTCTGTGAGTTGAATGCACACATCACAAAGAAGTTTCTGAGAATTCTTCTGTCAATTTTTTATGTGAAGATATTTCCTTTTCCACAATAGGCCTCAAAGGGCTCCAAATATAAACTGGCAGACCCTACGAAAAGAGTGTTTCAAATCTGAACTATGAAAAGGAAGGTTTAACTCTGTGAGTTGTATGCAAACATCTCAAAGCAGTTACTGAGAATGCTTCTGTCTAGTTTTTATATGAAGATATTTCCTCTTCTAGCCTATGCCACAATGTGCTTCAAATATCCACTTGCAGATTCTACAGAAAGAGTGTTTCAAAACTGCTCTATCAAAACGAAGGTTCAACTCTGTGTGTTGAATGCACACATCAAAAAGAAGTTTCTTAGAATGCTTCTGTCTAGTTTTTATGTGAAGATATTTCCATTTCCAGCATAGGCCTCAAACCGCTCAAAACATCCAGTTGCAGATTCTACAAAAACAGTGTTTCAAAACTGCTCTATGAAAAGAGATGTTCAACGTTGTAAATGGAATGCACACATTAGAAAGAAGTTTCTTAGAATGCTTCTGTCCGGTTTTTATGTGACGATATTTCGTTTCCCAGCAAAGGCCTCAAAGCGATCCAAATATCCATTTTGAAATTCTGGAAAAAGAGTGTTTCAAAACTGCTCTATCAAAAGTAAGGTTGAACTCTCTGAGTTGAATACACATGTCACAAAGAAGTTTCTGAGAATGCTTCTGTCTAGTTTTTAAGTGAAGATAATACCTTATCCAGCATAGAGCTCAAAGCGCTAAAATATATCCACTTGCAGATTCTAGAAAAACAGTGCTTCAAAACTGCTCAATCAATTGGAAGGCTCAACTCTGTGAGCTGAATGCACACATCACAAAGAAGTTTCTGAGAATGCCATTGCCCATTGTTTATGTGACGATATTTCCTTTTCCACAATAGGCCACAAAGCACTAAATATATCCACTTGCAGATCCTTCAAAAAAAGTGCTTCAATACTGCTCTGTCAAAAGGAATGTTCAAATCTGTGGGTTGAATCCACACATCACAAAGTAGTTTCTGAGAATTCTTCTCTCTATTTATGATGACAAGATTTTTACTTTTCCAGCATAGGCCCCAAAGCGCACCATATATCCACTTCAAGATTCTGCAAAAAGAGTGTTTCTAAACTGCTCTATCAAAAAGAAGTCTCAACTGTGTGAGTTAAATACACAAATCACACAGAAGTTTCTAAGAATGCTTCTGTCTAGTATTAATGTGCAGATATTTCCTTTCCCAGCATAAGCTTCAAAGCGCTCCAAATATCCACTTGGAGAGTCTGCAAAAGGAGTGTTTCAAAACTACTCTATCAAAAGGAACGTTTAACCCTGTGAGTTGAATGCACACAACACAAAGCTGTTTCTCAGAATGCTTCTGTCTAGATTTCATATGAAGATATTTCCTTTTCCAGCATAGGCCTCAAAGGGCCCCAAATATCCACTTGCACATTCTACAAAAAGAGTGTTTCAAAACTATTCTATAAAAAGGGAAGTTCAACTCTGTGAGTTGAATGCACACATCACAAAGAAGTTTCTGAGGATGCTTCTGTCTGGTTTTTATGTGAAGATACTTCCTTTCGCAGCACAGGCCTCAAGGCGCTCCAAATATCCACTTTCAGATTCTGGAAAAAGAGTCTTTCAAACTGCTCTATCAAAAGTAAGGTTCAACTCTGTGAGTTGAATGCACACATCACACAGAAATTTCTGAGAATGCTTCTCTCTACTTTTTATGTGAAGATATTTCCTTATCCAGCAAAGGGCTCAAAGCACTCCAAATATCCACTTGCAGATTCTACGAAAACAGTGTTTCAAAGCTGCCCAATCAAAAGGAAGGCTCAACTATGTGAGTTGAATGTACACATCACAAAGAAGTTTCTGAGAATGCTTCTGTCTAGTTTTTATGTAAAGATATTTCCTTTTCCAGCATACGTGTCAAAACGCTCCCAATATACACTTGCAGGTTCTATAAAAAGAGTGTTTCAAAACTGCTCTGTGAAAAGGAAGTTTCAACACTGTGAGATGAATGCACACAATACAAAGAAGTTTCTGAGAATGCTTCTGTCTCGTTCTTATTTGAAGATATATGCTTTTCCACAAGAGTTCGCAATCACTCCAAATATCCACTTGCAGATACTAGAAAAAGAACGTTTGAAATCTGTTCTGTGAAAAGGAAGGTTCAACTCCGTAAGTTGAATGCACACATCACAAAGAAGTTTCTGAGAATACTTCTGTCTATTTTTTATGTGAAGATATTTCCTTTTCCACCATAGGTCTCAAAGCACACAAAATATCCACTTGCAGACTCTTCAAAAAGAGAGTTTCAAAACTGCTCTATCAAAGTGAATGTTCAAATCTGTGAGTTGAATGCACACTTCACAAAGAAGTTTCAGGGAATTCTTCTGTCTAGTTATTATATGAAGATTCTTCCTTTTCCAGCGTAGGCCTCAAAGTGATTCAAATATCCACTTACTGATTCCACGAAAAGAGAGTTTAAAAACTGCTCTATGAAAAGGAAGGTTCAATTCTATGAGTTGAATGCCCAAATCACAAAGTAGTTTCTGAGAATGCTGGCTAATTTTTATGTGAAGATATTTCCTTTCCCAGCATAGGCCTCAAAGCGCTCCAAATATCCACTTGCAGGTTCTGCAAAAAGAGTGTTTCTAAACAACTCTATCAAAAGGAAGGTTCAACTCGGTGAGTTGAATGCACGCATCACACAGAAGTTTCTGATAATGCTTCTGTCAAATTTTTATATGAAGATATTTCCTTTTCTAGTATACGCCTCAACGCGCTCCAAATATCCATTTTCAGATTGTACAGAAAGAGTGTTTCAAACTGCTATATGAAAAGGAAGTTTCAACTCTGTGACTTGAATGCGCAGATCAAAAAGAAGTTTCCGACAATCTTTCTGTCTCGTTCTTATGTGAAGATATATACTTTTCCAGAAGAGTTCCCAATCACTCCAAATATCCCCTTGCAGATTGTACAAAAACAGCGTTTGAAAACTGCTCTATCAAAAGGAAAGTTCAACTCTGTGAGTTGAATGCACACATCACAAAGTACTTTCTGAGAATTCTTCTGTCTAGTTATTATATGAAGGTATTTCCTTTTCCATCATAGGCATCAAAGCACTCCAAATGTCCACTTGCAGATCCTACGAAAAGAGAGTTTCAGAGTTTCTCTAGGAAAAGGAAAGTGCAACCCTGTGAGTTGAATGCGCACATCACAAAGTAGTTTCTGAGAATCCTTCTGTCTAATTTTTATGTGAAGATATTTCCTTTCCCAGCATAGGCCTCAAAGAGCTCCTAATATCCATTTGCAGATTCTGCAAAAAGAATTTTTCTAAACTGCTCTATCAAAAGTAAGGCTCAACTCTGTGAGTTGAATGAACACATCACAAAGAATTTTCTGAGAATGCTTCTGTCTAGTTTTTATTTGAAGATATTTCCTTTCCAGCCAAGTCTCAAAGCACTCAAAATATCCACTTGCAGATTCTGCAAAAGGAGTGTTACAAAACTGCTCTATCAAAAGCAAGGTTCAACCCCGTGAGTTGAATGCACACATCACAGGGAAGTTTCTGAGAATGGTTCTGTCTAGTTTTTATCTGAAGATAATACCTTTCCCAACATAGGGCCCAAAGCGCTCCAAATATCCATTTGCAGATTCTGCAAAGTTTGTGTTTCAAAACGGCTCTATCAAAAGGAAAGTTCAACTCGGTGACTTCAATGCACAAATCACACAGAAGTTTCTGAGAATGCTTCTGTCTAGATTTTATGTGAACATATTAACTTTTCCAGCATAAGCCTCAAAGCGCACGAAATATCCACTTGGAGATTCTGCAAAAGGAGTATTACAACACTGCTCTATCAACAGGAGTGTTCAACTCTGTGAGTTGAATACTGACATCACACAGAAATTTCTGAGAATACTTCTGTCTAGTTTTTATGTGAAGATATTTCCATATCCAGAATAGGGTTCAAAGCGCTCCAAATATCCACTTGCAAATTCTACAAAAACAGTGCTTCAAAACTGCTCAATCAAAAGGAAGGTTCAAGTCTTTGAGTTGAATGCACACATCACAAAAAAATTTCTGAGAATGCTTCTGTCTAGTTTTTTGTGAAGATATTTCCTTTTCCAGCATACGTCTCAAAGCGCTCCAAATATCCACTTGCAGATTCTACAAATAGATTGTCTCAAAACTGCTCTATGAAAAGGAACTTTCAATTCTGTGAGTTGAATGCACGCATCACAAAGAAGTTTCTGAGAATGCTTCTTTCTATTTTTTATCTGAAGATATTTCCTTTTCCACCATACGCTTCAAAGCAATCGAAATATCCACTTGCAGATCCTTAAAAAAGAGTGTTTTAAAATCGCTCTATCAAAAGGAATGTTCAGATCTGTGAGTTGAATGCACACATCACAAAGAAGTTTCTGAGAATGCTGCTGTGTGGTTTTTATGAAAAGATATTTCCTTTTCCAGCAAAGGCCTCAAGGCCCTGCAAATATCCACTTGCAGATTCTCCAAAAAGAGTGTTTCAAAACTGCTCTATCCAAAGGAAGATTCAACTCTGTGCGTTCTATGGACACATCACAAACTAGTTTCTGAGAACGCTTCTGTCTAGTTTTTATGTGAAGATATTTCCTTTCCCAGCTTAGGTCTCAAGGAGCTCCAAATATCCACTTGAAAATTCTACAAAAAGAGAGTTTCAAAACTGCTCTATGAAAACGAAGGCTCAACTCTGTGAGTTCAATGCACACATCACAAAGAAGTTTCTGAGAATGCTTCTGTCTACTTTTTATGTGAAGATCTTTCCTTTTCCAGCATAGGCCTCAAAGCTTTCTAAATATCCACTTGCAGATTATACAAGAAGAGTGTTTCAAAACTGCTCTATCTAAAGGAATGTTCAACTCTCTGCGTTTAATGCACACATCAAAAAGAAGTTTCTGAGCGTGCTTCTGTCTCCTTTTTTTCTGAAGATATTCCCTTTTCCAGCAAGGGTCTCAAAGCTCTGCAAATATCCATTTGCAGGTTCTACAAAAACAGTGTTTCAAAACTACTCTACCAAAAGGATTTTCAACTCTGTGAGTTGAATGTACACATTACAAAGAAGTTTCAGAGAATGCTTCTGATAGTTTTATGTGAAGATATATCCTTTTCCAGCATGGGTCTAAAATCTCTCCAAATATCCACTTGCAGATTCTACTAAACGAATGTTTCAAAATTGCTCTATGAAAAGGAAGTTTCAATTCTGTCAGTTGAATGCACACATCACAATGAGGTTTCTCAGAATGCTTCTGTTTAGTTTTTACGTGAAGTTATTTCCTTTTCCAGCATAGGCTTCAAACCAATCAAAATATCCACTTGCAGATTTTACAAAAAGAGTGTTTCAAAACTGCTCTATCCAAAGGAAGGTTCAACTCTGTGAGTTGAATGCACACATCACAAATCGGTTTCTGAGAATGCTTCTGTCTAGTTTTTATGTGAAGATATACCATTTCCCAGCATAGGCCTCATAAAGCTCCAAATATCCGCTTGCAGATTCTGCGAAAAGAGTGATTCAAACTGCTCTATCAAGAGGAAGATTCATCTCTGTGAGTTGAAAGCACACATCACACAGAAGTTTCTGAGAATGCTTCTGTCTAGTTTTTATGTGAAGATATTTCCTTTCCCAACATAGGACTCAAATCCCTCCAAATATCAACTTGCAGACTCTACAAAAAGAGTGTTTCAACACTGCTCTATCAAAAGGAAAGTTCAACTCTGTGAGTTACATGCACACATCACAAAGTAGTTTCCGAGAATGGGTCTGTCTAATTTTTATGTGAAGATATTTCCATTTCCAGCATAATCCTCAAAGGGCTAAAACACCCACTTGCAGATTCTGCAAAAAGAGTCTTTCAAAACTGCTATATCAAAAGTAAGGTTCAACTCCGTGAGTTGAAAGAACACATCACACAGAAATTTTTGAGAATGCTTCTGTCTAGTTTTTATGTGAAGATATTTCCTTATCCAGCAAACGGCTCAAAGCACTCCAAATATCCACTTGCAGATTCTACGAAAACAGTGATTTAAAGCTGCACAATCAAAAGGAAGGCTCAACTATGTGAGTTGAATGTACAAATCACAAAGAAGTTTCAGAGAATACTTCTGTCTAGTTTTTATGTGAAGATAATTCCTTTTCCAGCATACGCCTCAAAGCGCTCCAAATATCCACTTGCAGATTCTTTAAAAAGAGTGTTTCATAACTGCTCTGTGAAAAGGAAGTTTCAACTCTGTGAGAAGAATGCACACAACACAAAGAAGTTTCTGAGAATGCTTCTGTCTCGTTCTTATTTGTAGATATATCCTTTTCCAAAAGAGTTCTCAATCACTCCAAATATCCACTTGCAGATACTAGAAAAAGAAGGTTTGAAAACTGCTATGTGAAAAGGAAGGTTAAACTCTGTGAGTTGAATGCACACATCACAAAGAAGTTTCTGAGAATACTTCTGTCTATTTTTTATGTGAAGATAATTCATTTTCCACCATAGGTCTCAAAGCACAAAAAATATCCACTTGCAGACTCTTCAAAAAGAGAGTTTCAAAACTGCTCTATCAAAGTGAATGTTCAAATCTGTGAGTTGAATGCACAGTTCACAAAGAAGTTTCAGGGAATTCTTCTGTCTAGTTATTCTGTGAAGATTCTTCCTTTTCCAGGGTAGGCCTCAAAGCGCTTCAAATATCCACTTGCTGATTCTACGAAAAGAGAGAGAGATTAAAATCTGCTCTATGAAAAGGAAGGTTCAATTCTGTGAGTTGAGTGCCCAAATCACAAAGTAGATTGTGAGAATCCTGTCTAGATTTTATGTGAAGATATTTCCTTTCCCAGCATAGGCCTCTATGCGCTCCAAATATCCACTTGCAGGTTCTGCAAAAACAGTGTTTCTAAACAGCTGTATCAAAAGAGAGGTTCAACTCTGTGAGATGAATGCACGCATTCCACAGAAGTTTCTGATAATGCTTCTGTCTAGTTTTTATGTGAAGATATTTCCTTTCCCAGCGTACGCCTCAACGCTCTCAAAATATCCACTTTCAGGTTGTACAGAAAGAGTGTTTCAAACTGCTTTATGAAAAGGAAGTTTCAACTCTGTGACTTGAATGCACAGATTAAAAAGAAGTTTCCGACAATCTTTCTGTCTCGTTCCTATGTGAAGATGCATACTTTTCCAAAAGAGTTCCCAATCACTCCAAATATCCACTTGCAGATTCTACAAAAACAGCGTTTGAAAACTGCTCTATCAAAAGGCAGGTTCAACTCTGTGAGTTGAATGCACACATCACAAAGTAGTTTCTGAGAATTCTTCTGTCTAGTAATTATATGAAGATATATCCTTTTCCATCATAGGCAACAAAGCGCTCCAAATGTCCACTTGCAGATTCTACGAAAAGAGAGTTTCAAAGCTTCTCTATGAAAAGGAAAGTTCAACCCTGTGAGTTGAATGCTCACATCACAAAGTAGTTTCTGAGAATCCTTCTGTCTAATTTTTATGTGAAGATATTTCCTTTCCCAGCATAGGCCTCAAAGCGCTCCAAATATCCACTTGTCGATTCTGCAAAAAGAGTGTTTCAAAACTACTCTATCAAAAGCAAGGTGCAACTCTGTGAGTTGAATACTCACATCACAATGAAGTTTCAGAGAATTCTTCTGTCTAGATTTTATGAGAAGATAATTCCTTTTCTATCATAGGCCTCAAAGTGCTCCAATTATCCACTTGCAGATTCTAAGAAAAGAGTGTTTCAAAACTGCTCCATGAAAATTAAAGTTTAACTCTGTGAGTTGAGTGCTCATATCACAAAGCAGTTTCTGAGAATTCTTCGGTCTAGTTTTTATGTGAAGATATTTCCTCTTCCAGCATACGCCTCAAACCGCTCCAAATATACACTTGCAGATTCTACAGAAAGAGTGCTTCAATACAGCTCAATGAAAAGGAAGTTTCAACTCACTGTGTTGAATGCACACATCACAAAGAAATTTCTGAGAATGCTTCTCTCTCATTCTTATTTGAAGATATATCCCTTTCCACAAGAGATCGCAATCACTCCAAATAGCCACTTGTAAATTCTAGAGAAAAAGGGTGTCAGAACTGCTCTATCAAAAGGAAGGTTCAATTCTGTGAGTTGAATGCACACATCACAAGAAGTTTCTGAGAATGCTTCTGACTATTTTTTATGTGAAGATATTTTCTTTTCCACAATAGGTCTCAAAGCACTCCAAATATCCACTTGCAGATCCCTCAGAAAGAGTGTTTCAAAACTGCTCAATCAAAGGGACGGTTCACTTCTGTGATTTGAAAGCGCACATCGCAAAGAAATTTCTGAGAATTCTTCTGTCTTGCTGTTATGTGAAGATTATTCCTTTTCCAGCATAGGCCACAAACCCTCCAGACATCCACCTGCAGATTTTGCAAAAAGAATGTTTCAAAACTGCTCTATCAAAAGGAAGGTTCAACCCTGTTAGTTGAATGCACACATCACACAAAAGTTTCTGAGAATGCTTCTGTCTAGTTTTTATGTGAAGATATTTCTTTTCCCACCACAAGCCTCAAGCACTCAAAATATGCACATGCAGATTCTGCAAAAGGAGTGCTTCAAAACTGCTCTATCGAAAGGGTGCTTCACCTCTGTGACTTGAATGAACACATCACAAATTAGTTTGTGAGAATACTTCTGTCTAGTTTTTATATGAAGATATTTCCTTTTCCAGCATAGCCCTAAAAGCGCTCCAAGTATCCACTCGCAGATACTATAAAAAGAGTTTTTCATAACTGCTCTATCAAAAGGAATGCTCAACTCTGTGAGATGAATGCACCCATCACAAAGAAGTTTATCAGAATGCTTCTGTCTAGTTTTAATGTGAAGATATGCGCCTTTCCAGCATAGGCCTCAAAGCTCTCCAAATATCCACTTACAGATTCTACAAAAAGAGCGTTTCAAAACAGCTCTATGAAAAGGCAGTTTCAACCCTGTGAGTTAAATGCACACCTCACAAAGGAGTTTCTGAGAATAATTCTGTCTAGCTTTTATGTGAAGATCATCCTTTTCCAGCATAGGCCTCAAAGCGCTCTAAATATCCACTTGTAGATTCTCCAAAAAGAGAGTTTCAAAACTGCTCAATGAAAAGGAAAGTTCACCTCTGTGGGTTGAATGCCAACATCGCAAAGAAGATTCTGAGAATTCTTCTGTCTAGTTTTTATGTGAAGATATTTCCTTTTCCAGCATAGGCCTCAAAGCGCTCCAAATATCCACTTGCAGATTCTACGAAAAGAGTTTTTAAAAACTGCTATATCGAAGGGAATGTTCAACTCTGTGTGTTGAATGCACACATCACAAAGAAGCTTCTGAGAATTCTTCTGTCTAGTTTTTATGTGAAGATATTTCCTTTTCCATCATAGGCCTCAAAGTGCTCCAAATATCCACTTGCAGATTATACGAAAAGAGTGCTTCAAAACTGCTCTATGAAAATTGAGGTTTAACTTTGTGAGTTGAATGCACACATAACAAAGTAGTTTCTGAGAATGCTTCCGTCTAGTTTTTATGTGAAGACATTTCCTCTCCCTGCCTAGGCCTCTTGCACTCCAAATATCCTCTGGCAGATTCTCAAGAAAAAGTGTTTAAAAACTGCTCTATCAAAGGAAGGTTCAACTCTGTGAGTTGAATGAACGCATCACAGAGAAGTTTCTGAGAAGGCTTCTGTCTAGTTTTTATACGAAGATGTTTCCTTTTCCAGCATAGACCTCACAGCACTCCAAATATCCACCTGCAGATTCTCCAAAAAGGGTGTTTCAAAACTGCTCTATTAAAAGGGAGTTTCAAAACTGTGAGTTGAAATCACACATCACAAAGCAGTTTCTGAGAATTCTTCTGTGTAGTTTTTATGTGAAGGTGTTTCCTTTTCACTCATAGGCCTCAAAGCGTTCGAAATACCCACTTGTAGATCCTATGAAAACTGTGTTTCAAAACTGCCCTCTGAGAAGGAAGTTTCAACTCTGTGAGTTGAATACGCAAATCACAAAGAAGTTTCTGAGAATTCTTCTCTGTAGTTATTATATGAAGATATTTCCTTTTCCATCATAAGCCTCAAAGCGTTCCAAATATCGACTTGCAGATTCTCCAAAAAGAGTGCTTCAAAACTGCTTTATCAAAAGGAAGGATCAACCCTGTGAGTTGAATGCTCCCATCACAAAGTTTATGAGAATGCTTCTGTCTCGTTCTTATTTCAAGATATATCCTTTTCCACAAGAGGTGGCAGACACTCCAAATATTCACTTGCAGATACTACAAAAAGAGGGTTTTAAAACTGCTCTATGAAAAGGACGGTTCAACTCTGTGAGTTAAATGCACACATCACAAAGATGTTCCTGAGAATCCTTCTGTCTAGTTTTAATGTGAAGATATATCCTTTTGCATCATAGGCCTCAAAGCGCTCCAAATATCTACTTGCAGATACTACGAAAAGTGTGTTTCAAAACTGCTCTATGAAAAGGAAAGTTCAACTCTGTGAGTTGAATGCACACATCACAAAGCCGTTTCTAAGAATGCTTCTGTCTAGTTTTTATGTGAAGATACTTCCTTTCCTAGCCTAGGCCACAAATCGCTCCAAATATACACTTGCAGTTTCTAGGAAAAGGGTGTTTCAAAACTGCTCTATGAAGATGAAGGTTGAACTCTCTGAGTTAAATGCACACATCACAAACCAATTTCTGAGAATGCTTCTGTCTAGTTTTTATGTGAAGATATTTCCCTTCCCAGCATAGGCTACAGCGTTCCAAATATCCAACTGCAGATTCTGCAAAAAGAGTGTTTCAAAATTGCTCTATCAAAGAGAAGGTTCAACTCTGTGCTTTCAATTCACACATCACACGGAAGTTTCTGAGAATGCTTCTGTCTAGTTTTTATTTGAAGATATTTCCTTTTCCAGCATAGGCCACAAAGCCCAAAAATGTCCACTTGCAGAATCTGCAAAAAGAATGTTTCAAAACTGCTCTATCAAAAAGAAGGTTCAACTCTGTGAGTTCAATGCGCACATCACCTAGAAGTTTCTTAGAATGCTTCTGTCTAGTATTTATGCGAAGATATTTCCTTTCCCAGCATAGTCCTCAAAGCACTCCAAATATTCACTTGCAGATTCTGCAAAATGATGTCTTAAAACTGCTCTATCAAAAGGAAGTTTCAACTCTCTGAGTCGAATGCACACATCACACAGAAGTTTCTAAAAATGCTTCTGTATAGTTTTTATGTGAAGATATTTCCTTTCCCAGGATAGGCCTCAAAGCGCTCCAAATATCCACTTGCAGATTCTGCAAAAGGAGTGTTTCAAAACTGCTCTATCAAAAGGACGCTTCAACTCTGTGAGTTGAATGCACACATCACAAAGAAGTTTCTGAGAATTCATCTGTTTATTTTTATTTGAAGATATTGCGTTTCCCAGCACAGGTCTCAAAGGGCTCCAAATATGCCCTTGCAGATTCTGCAAAAAGAGCGTTTCAAAACTGCTCTATCCAAAGGAAGGTTCAACACTGTGATTTGAATGCTCGAAGCCCAAACCAGTTTCTCAGAATGCTTCTGTGTAGTTTTTATGTGACGATCATTCCTTTCCCAGCATAGGCCTCAAACCGCTCCAAATATACACTTGCAGATTCTAGTAAAAGAGTGTTTCCAAAGTGCTGTATGTAAAGGAAGGTTCAACTCGGTGTGTTGAATACACCCATGACAAAGTAATTTCTGAGAATGCTTCTGACTAGTTTTTATGTGAAGATAATTCCTTTCCAAGCTTCGTCCTCAAACCGCTCCAAATATCCACTTGCAGATTCTCCAAAAAGAGAGTCTCAATACTGCTCTATCAAAGGGAATGCTCAACTCTCTGAGTTGAATGCACATATCACACAGAAGTTTCTGGTAATGTTTCTGTCTAGTTTTTATGTGAAGATATATCCTTTCCCAGCATAGGCCTCAAAGCGTTCCAAATATCCACTTGCAGATTCTGCAAAAAGGGTGTGTCAAAACTGCTCTATAAAATAGAAGTTTCACCTCTGAGACTCGAATGCACACATCACACAGAAGTTTCTGAGAATGCGTCTGTCTGGTTTTTATTTGAAGATATTTCCTTTCCCAGCCTATTCCAAAAAGAGTGTTTCAAAACTGAAAAAACTGCTCTATCAAAAGGAAGGTAAAACTCTGTTAGTTGAATGTACACATCACATAGAAGTTTCGGAGAATGCTTCTGTCTGCTTTTTATGTGAAGATAATTCCTTTTCCTGCATAGGCCTCAAAGCACTACAAACATCCACTTGCAGATTCTACAAAAGGAGTGTTTCAAAACTGCTTTATCAAAAGGAAATTTCAGCTCTGTGTGTTTAATGCCCACATCACAAAGAAGTTTCTGAGAATGATTCTGTCTGGTTTTTATGGGAAGATACTTCCTTTTCCAGCATAGGCCTCAAAGCCCTCCAAATATCCACTTGCAGATTCTGCAAAAAGAGTGTTTCACAACTGCTCTATCAAAAGGAAGGTTCAACTCTGTGAGTTCAATGCACACATCACAAAGAAGTTTCTAAGAATTCTTCTGTCTGTTATTTATGTGAAGAGATTTCCTTTTCCAGCATAGGCGTCAATACGCTCCAAATATAAACTTGCTGATTTGACAAAAAGAGTGTTTCAACACTGCTCTATCAAAAGTTCAACTCTGTGAGTTGAATGCACACATCACAAAGAAGTTTCTGAGAATGCTTTTGTAAGGTTTTTGTGTAAAGATATTTCCTTTTCCAGCATAGTCCTCAAATCTCTTCAAATATCCACTTGCAGATCCTTCAAAAAGAGTGTTTTAAAACTGCTCTATAAATAGGAAGCTTCAACTCTGTGAATTGAGTGGACACATCGCAAAGAAGTTTCTGAAAATGCTTCTGTAGAGTTTTCATGTGAAGATATTTCCTTTCCCAGCATAGGCCTCAACGTGCTCCAGATATCCACTTGCAGATTCTGCAAAAAGTGTGTTTCAAAACTGTTCTATGAAAAGGAAGTCTCAATTCTGTGAGTTGAATGCACACATCACACAGGAGTTTCTGAGAATGCTTCTGTATACTTTTTATGTGAAGATATTGCCTTTTCCAGCATAGGCCTGAAAGCGCTACAGATATCCATTTGCAGGTATTGCAAAAACAGTGCTTCAAAACTGTTCTATGAAAAGGAAGTTTCAACCCTGTGAGTTGAATACCCACATCAAAAAGAGGTTTCTGAGAATGCTTCTGTATACTTTTTATGTGAGGATATTTCCTTTCCCAGCTTAGGCCTCAAAGCGCTCCAAATATCCACTCGCAGATTCTTTAAAAAGAGTGTTTCAAATCTCGTCTATCAAAAGGAAGGTTCAACTCTGTGATTTTATTTCACACATCACAAAGCAGTTTCTCAGAATGCTACTGACTAGTTTTTATGGAACGATCTTTCATTTCCCAGCTTAGGCCTCAAAGCGCTGCAAATATACACTTGCAGATTATAGGAAAAGAGTGTTTCAAAACTGCTCTATGAAAAGGAAGGTTCAACTCTGTGAAATGAACGCACACATCACAAAGCAGTTTCTGAGAATGTTTCTGTCTAGTTTTCGTGAGAAGAAATTTCCTTTCCCAGCATAGGCCTCAAAGCACTCCAAATATCCACTTGGAAATTCTGCAAAAAGAGTCTTTCACAACTGATCTATCAAAACGAAGTTTAAACACTGTGAGTTGAATGCACACATCACACAGAAGTGTCTCAGAATGCTTCTGTCTATTTTTTATATGAAGATATTTCCTTTACCAGCATAGGCCTCAAAGCGCTCCAAATATCCACTTGCAGATTCTGCAAAAAGAGTGTTTCAAAACTGATAAATCAAAAGGAAAGTTCACCTCTATGAGTTGAATGTACAAATCACAAAGTAGTTCCGTAGAATGCTTCTGTATAGTTATTATGTGAAGATATTTCCTTTTCCAGCATAGGCCACAAAGGGATGCAAAAACACAATTGCAGATTCTAAGAAAAGAGTGTTTCAAAACTGCTCTCTCAAAAGGAAGGTTCACCTCTGTGACTTGAATGCACACATCAGAAAAAAGTTACTGAGAATTCTTCTGTCTGGATTTTATGTGAAGATATTTCCTTTTCCATCATAGGCCTCAAAGCACTCCAAATATCCACTTGCAGATTCTACGAAAAGAGTGTTCCAAACTACTCTATGAAAAGGAAGGTTCAACTCTGTGAATTGAATACACACATCACACAGAAGTTTCTGAGAACGCTTCTGTCTAGTTTTTATGTGAAGATATTTCCTTTCCCAGCTCAGGCTTCAAAGCGCTCCAAATATCCAATTGCAGATCCTGCAAAAGGAGTGTTTCAATGCTGCTCAACAAAAGGAAAGTCCAACTCTGTGAGTTGAATGCGCACATTGCAAAGAAGTTTCTGAGAATGCTTCTGTCTAGTTTTTATGTGAATATATTTCGTTTCCCTACATAGGCGTCAAAGTGATCCAAATATCCACTTGTAGATTCTGCAAAAGGAGTGTTTCAAAACTGCTCTATCAAAAGGACGCTTCAACTCTGTGAGGTGCATGCACACATCACACAGATGTTTCTGAGAATGCTTCTGTCTTGTTTTTATGTGAAGATATTTCCTTTTCCAGCATAGGCCTAAAAGCCCTCAAAATATCCACTTGCAGATTCTGCAAAAAGAGTGTTTCAAAACTGCTCTATCAAAAGGAGGGCTCAACTCTGTGAGTTGAATTCAGACATCTCAAAGACGTTTCTGAGAATTCTTCTGTCTTGTTTGTATGTGAAGATAAGTCCTTTGCCAGTATAGGCCACAAACCGCTCCAAATATCCAATTCAGATTCTCGAAAAAGAGTGTTTCCAAACTGCTCTATGAAAAGGATAATTCAACGCTGTGAGTGGAATGCACACATCACAAAGAATTTTCTGAGAATGCTTCTGTCTAGTTTTTATGGGAAGATATTTCCTTTTCTAGCCTAGGCCACAAATCGCTCCAAATATCCACTTGCAGATTCTACAAAAAGACTGTTTCAAAACTGCTCTAACAAAAGGAAGTTTCAACTCTGAAGTTTGAATGCACACACCACAGAGAAGTTTCTGAGAATGCTTCTGTCTTGTTTTTATTTGAAAACATTTTCTTTCCCTGCATAGGCCTCAAAGCGTTACAAATATCCACTTGCAGATACTGCAAAAAGATTGTTTCAAAACTGCTGCATCAAAAGGAAGGTACAACTCAGTGAGTTGAATGCATAAGTCACACAGAAATTTCTGAGAATGCTTCTGTCTAGTTTTTATGTGAAAAATACTTCCTTTCCCAGCATAGACCTCAAATCGTTCCAAATATCCACTTGCAGATCCTTCAGAAGGAGTGTTTCAAAGCTGCTCTATCAAAAGGAAGGTTCAACTCTGTGAGTTGAATGCACACATCCTACAGAAGTTTCTGAGAATGCTTCTGTCTAGTTTTTATGTGAATATATTTCCTATTCCAGCATAGGCATCATAGCGCTCCAAATATCCACTTGCAGATTCTCCAAAAAGAGAGTATCAAAACTGCGCTATCAAAAAGAAGGTTCACCTCTGTGAGTTGCGTGCACACATCAAAAAGGAGTTTCTGGGAATGCTTCTGTCTAGTTTTTTTGTGAAGATATTTCCTTTTCCATCATAGGCCACAAAGCCGTTCAAATATCCTCCTGCAGATTCTACATTAAGAGCGTTTCAATACTGCTCCTTCAAAAGAAACATTCAACTCTGTGAGTAGAATGCACACATCACGAAGAAATTGCTGAGGATTCTTCAGTCTCATTCTTATTTGAAGATATATCGTTTTCCACAAGAGGTCGCAATCACCCCAAATATCCACTTGCAGATTCTACAAAAAGAAGGTTCCAAAACTGCTCTATCAAAAGGAAGGTTCAACCCTGTGAGTTGAATGGACACATCACAAAGAAGTTTCTGAGAATGCTTCTGTCTGTTTTTTATGGGACAATATTTCCTTTTCCAGCATAGGCCTCAAAAAGCTCCAAATATCCACTTGCAGATTCTGCAAAAAGAGTGTTGCCAAACTGCTCTATGAAATGGAAGGTTCAGTTTTGTGAGTTCAACGCACACGTCGCAAAGCAGTTTCTGAGAATGCTTCTGCCTTGTTTTCATGTGAAGATATTTCCTTTTCCAGCATTGCCCTCAAAGCGATCCAAATATAAACTTGCAGATTCGACAAAAAGAGAGTTTCAAAACTGCTCTATGAAAATGAAGGTTCAGCTCTGTAAATTGTATGCACACATCACAAAGAAGTTTCTGAGAATGCTTCTGTATAGTTTTTATGTGAAGATATTGTCTTTTTTATCATAGTCCTCAAAGTGCTCCAAATATACACTTCCAGAATCTACGAAAAGAGTGTTTCAAAACTGCACTATAAAAACGAAGGTTTAACCCAGTGAGTTGTATGCACACATCACAAAGCAGTTTCTGAGAATGCTTCTGTCTAGTTTTTATGTGAAGAAATTTTCTCTCCCTGCCTAGGACTCAATGCGCTCCAACTATCCGCTTGCATTTTCCACAGAAAGCATGTTTCAAATCTGCTCTAGCAAAAGGATAATTCACCTCTGTGAGTTGAATGCACACATCGAAATGAAGTTTCTTAGACTACTTCTGTCTACTTTTTATGTGAATATATTTCCTTTTCCAGCATAGGGCTCAAAGCGCTCCAAATATCCACTTGCAGATTCTACAAAAACAGTGTTTCAAAACTGCTCAATCAAAAGGAATCCTCAACTCTGTGAGTTGAATGCACACGTCAAAAAGTAGTTTCTCAGAATGCTTCTGTCTAGTTTTTATGTGAAGATATTTCCTTTTCCAGTAAATCCTCAAGGCACTCCAAACATCCACTTGCAGTTTCTACAAAAAGAGTTTTTCAAAACTGCTCTATCAAAAGGAAGGTTCAACTGTGTGAGTTGAACGCACACATCACAAAGAATTGAGAAAGCTTCCGTCCATTTTTTATGTGAAGATAATTCCTTTTCCACCACAGGCCTCAAAGCACTCAAAATATCCACTTGCAGATACTTCAAAAAGAGTTTCAAAATTGCTCCATCAAAAGGAATGTTCAAATCTGTGAGTTGAATGCACACATCACAAACAAGTTTCTGAGAATGCCTCTCTCTAGTTTTACTGTGAACATAATTCCTTTTCCACCATTGTCCTCAAAGCGCTCCAAACATCCACTTGCAGAAACTCCAAAAAGAGTGTTTCAAAACTGCTTCATCAAAAAGAAGTTTCAACTCTATGAGTTGAATGCCCACATCACAAAGAAGTTTCTGAGAGTGCTTCTCTCTATTTTTAATGTGAAGAAATTTGCTTTTCCTGCATAGGCCTCAAAGCGTTCCAAATATCCACTTGCATACTGTACGAAAAAGAGTGTTTCAAAACTGCTCTATAAAGAGGAACGTTGAGCTCTGACAGTTGTATGCACACATCACGAAATGTTTCTGAGAATGCTTCTGTCTACTTTTTATGTGAATATATCTCCTTTTCCAGCATAGGCCTCAAATCACTTCAAATATCCTCCTCCAGATTTTACAAAAAGAGTGTTTCAATACTGCTCCATCAAAAGGAATGTTCAACTCTGTGAGTACAATGCACACATCACGAAGAAATTGCTGAGAATGCTTCAGTCTCATTCTTATTTGAAGAGATATCATTTTCCACAAGAAGTCGCAATCATCCCAAATATCCACTTGCAGATTCTATAAAAAGAGGGTTTCAGAACTGCTCTATCAAAAGGAAGTTTCAACCCTGTGAGTTGAATGCACACATCACAAAGTAGTTTCTGAGAATGCTTCTCTCTAGTTTTTATGTGAAGATATTTCATTTTCCAGTAAAATCCTCAAAGCGTTCCAAATATCCACTTCCAGATTATACAATAAGAGTGTTTCAAAACTGCATCCTCAACTCTGTGAGTTGCATACACACATCACAAAGTAGTTTCTGAGAATGCTTCTGTCTAGTTTTTATGTGAAGATATTTCCTTTTCCAGTAAAAGCCTCAAACTGCTCCAAATATCCACTTCCAGATTCTACAAAAAGAGTGTTTCAAAACTACCCTATCAAAACGACGGTTCAAACCTGTGAGTTGAATGCACACATCACAAAGAAGTTTCTGAGAATGCTTCTATTTTTTATGTGAAGATATTTCCTTTTCCACCACAGGCCTCAAAGCACTCCAAATATCCACTTGCAGATACTCCAAAAAGAGTGCTTCAAAACTGCTTTAACAAAAAGAAGTTTCAACTCTGTGAGTTGAAATCCCACATCACAAAGGAGTTCCTGAGAATGCTTCTGTCTATTTTTTATGTGAAGAAATTTGCTTCTCCAGCATAGGCCTCAAAGCGCTCCAAATATCAACTTACAGATTCTACGAAGAGTGTTGCCAAACTGGTCTATGAATAGGAAGGTTCCACTCTGTGAGTTGAACGCACACGTCACAAAGCAGTTTCTGAGAATGCTTCTATCTAGTTTCTATGTGAAGATATTTCCTTTTCCACAAGTGTATGCAATCACTACAAATATCCCCTTGCAGATTCTTCAAAAGGAGGGTTTCAAAACTGCACTATGAAAAGGAAGGTTCAATTCTGTGAGTTGAATGCACACACCACAAAGAAGTTTCTGAGAATGCATCTGTGTATTTTTTATGTGAAGATATTTCCTTTTCCACCGTAATCCTCAAAGCACTCAAAATACCCACTTGCAGATGTCTCAAAGAGTGTGTTTCAAAACTACTCTATCAAAAGAAATATTCAAATCTGTGAGCTGAATGCACACATGACAAAGAAGTTTCTGAGAATTATTCTGTCTAATTATTATGTGAAGATATTTCCTTTTCCAGCATAGTCCTCAAAGCCCTCCAAATACCCACTTGCAGAATCTACAAAAAGAGTGTTTCGAAACTGCTATATCAAAACGAAGGTTTAATTCTGTGAGTTGAATGCACACATCGCAAAGAAGTTTCTGAGAATTCTTCTGTCTAGATTTTATGTTAAGATATTTACTTTTCCATCATAGGCCTCAAAGCGCTCCGAATATCCACTTGCAGACTCTATGAAAAGAGAGTTTCCAATTGCTCTATGTAAAGGAAGGTTCAAGTCTGTGACTTGAATGCCTACAGCACAAAGCAGTTTCTGAGAATCATTCGGTTTAGTTTTTATGTGAAGATATTTCCTTTCCCAACATAGACCTCAAAGCGCTGCAAATATCCACTTGCAGATTCTGCAAAAAGAGTCTTTCTAAACTGCTCTTTCAACAGGGACATTCAACTCTGTGAGTTGAATGCACACATTACACAGAAGTTTATCAGAATGCTTCTGTCTAGTTTCTATGTGAAGATATTTCCTTTCCCATCATAGGTATCAAAGCGCTCCAAATATCCACTTGCAGATATTTCAAAAAGAGTGTTTCAAAACTGCTCTATCAAAAGGAAGGTTTAACTCTGTAAGTTGAATGCACACCTCACATAGAAGTTTCTGAGAATGCTTCCGTCTAGTTTTTATGTGAAGATATTCCCTTTCCCAGCATAATCCCCCGATCGTTCAAAATATCCACTTGGAGATTCTGCAAAAGGTATGTTTCAAAATTGCTCTATGAAAAGGAAGGTTCAACTCTCTGAGTCGAATGCACATATCTAAAAGTAGTTTCTCAGAGTGCTTCTGTCTAATTTTTATGTGACGCTATTTCCTTTCCCAGCATAGGCCTCAAAGCGCTCCAAGTATCCACTTGCAGATTCTGGAAACAGAGTGTTTCAAAACTGCTCTATCAAAAGCAGGTTCAACTCTGTGAGTTGAATGCACACATCACAAAGAAGTTTCTGAGAATGCTTCTGTCTAGTTTTTATGTGAAGATATTTCCTTATCCACCATAGGTATCAAAGCGCTCCAAATATCCACCTGCTGATTCTACAAAAACAGTGTTTCAAAACTCCTCAATCAAAAGGAAGGCTCAACTCTGTGAGTTGAATGCACACATCACAAAAAGTTTCTGAGAATTGTTCTGTCTACTTTTCATGTGAAAATATTTCCTTTTGCAGCATAGGACTCAAAGTGCTCCAAATATCCAATAGCAGATTGTACGAATAGAGTGTTTCAAAACCGCTCTATCAAAAGGTGCCTTTAACACTGCGAGTTGAATACACACATCACAAAGAAGTTTCTGAGATTGCTTCTGTCAAGTTTTTATGTGAAAATATTTCCTTTTCCATGATACGCCTCATAGCGCACGTAATATCCACTTGCAGATTCTACAGAAAAAGCGTTTCAAAACTGCTCTATCAAAAGGAAGGTTCAACACTGCGAGTTGAATGCACATATCACAGAGAAGTTTCTGAGAATGCTTCTGTCTCCTTATGTGAAGATATATCCTTTTCCTCAAGAGGACGCAATCACTCCAAATATCCACTTGCAGATTCTACAAAAAGACGGTTTTCAAACCTGCTCTATGAAAGGAAAGGTTCAACTTTGTGAGTTGAATGCACACATCACAAATAAGTTTCTGAGAATGCTTCTGTCTAGTTTTTATGTGAAGATGTTTCCTTTCCCAGCCTAAGCCTCATAGCACTCCTAATATACACTTGCAGATTCTGCAAAAAGTGTGATTCAAAACTGCTCTATCAAAAGGTAGGTTTATCACGGTGAGGTGAATGCACACATCACAAAGCAGTTTCTGAGAATGCTTCTGTCTTGTTTTTATTTCAACATATATCCTTTTCCACAAGATGTCACAGTCATATAAAATATCCACTTGCATATCCTACAAAAAGAGTGTTTCAAAACTGCTCTATGAAAAGGAAGGTTCAACTCTGTGAGTTGAATGCACACATCACAAAGAAGTTTCGGAGAATACTTCTGCCTACTTTTTATATGGATATATTTCCTTTTCCAGCATATGCCTCGAAGCGCTCCAAATATCCACTTGGAAATTCTACAAAGAGTTTTTCAAAACTGCTCTATCAAAAGGAAGGTTCAACTCTGAGAGTTGAATGCACGCATCACAAAGAATTTTCTGAGAATGCTTCTGTCTAGTTGCTACGTGAAGTTATTTCCTTCTACAGCATGGGCCTCAAAGCGCTCCAAATATCCACTTGCAGATACTACAAAAGGACTGTATCAGAAATGCTGTTTCAAAATGAACGTTCAACTCTGTGAGTTGAATGCACACATCACAAAGAAGTTTCTGAGAATGCTTCTATCTAGTTTTTATGTGAAGGTATTCCTTTTTCCAGCAAAGGACTTAAAGTGCTCTAAATGTCCACTTGCAGATACTACAAAAAGAGTGCTTGAAAGCCGCTCTATCAATAGGAAGGTTCACCTCTGTGAGTTCAGTGCACACATCACAAATTAGTTTCTGAGAATACTTCTGCCTAGTTTTTATGTGAAGATATATCCTTTTCCAGCGTAGGCCTCAAAGCACTCGAAATATCTACTTGCAGATTCTACAAAAAGAGGGTTTCAAAGCTGCTCTATGAAAAGGAAAGTTCAGTTCTGTGAGTTCAATGCATGTATCATAAAGAAGTTTCTGAGAATGCTTCTCTTTATTTTTTATGTGAAGATATTAACTTTTCCAGCATATGCCTGAAAGCCCTCCAAATATCCACGTGGAGATACTGGAAAAACAGTGTTTCAAAACTACTCTACCAAAAGAAACGTTAAATTCTGGGAGTTGCATGCACACGTCACAAAGAAGTTTCTGAGAATGCTTCCGTCTTGTTTTTATGTGAAGATATTTCCTTTTCCAACATAGGCCTCAAAGCATTCCAAATATACACTTGCAGATTCCACAAAAAGAGTGTTTCAAAACTGCTCTATCAAAAGGAAGGTACAACTCTGTGAGTTGAATGCACACATCACAAAGAAGTTTCTGAGAATGCTTCTATCTACTTTTTATGTGAAGATATTTCCTTTTCCAGCATACGCCTCAAATCTCTCCAAACATTCACTTGCAGATTCTAGAAAAAAAGTGTTTCTAAACTGCTCTGTGAAAAGGAAGGTTCAACTCTGTGAGTGAATGCACACATTACAATGAAGTTTTTGAGAATGCTTCTTTCTAGTTTTTATGTGAAGTTGTTTCCTTTTCCAGCGTAGGCCCCAAAGCCCTCCAAATATCCACTTGGAGATTCTACAAAAAGAGCGTTTCAAGACTGCTGAATCAAAGGGAAGGTTGAACTCTGTGAGGTGAATGCACACATCATCAAGAAGTTTCTGAGAATGATTCTTTCTAGTTTTTATGTGAAGATATTTCCTTTTCCAGCATAGGTCTCTAAGAGCTCCAAATGCCCATTCACATATTCTACAAAAAGAGTGTTTCAAAACTATTCCATCAAAAGGTAGGGTCAAAAATGTGAGTTGAATTCACATATCACAAAGCAGTTTCTTAGAATGCTTCTATGTCGTTTTTATTTGAAGATATATCCATTTCCACAAGATGTCACAATCACTACAAATGTCCACTTGCAGATTCTACAAAAGAGTTTTTCAAAACTACTCTGAAAAGGAAGGTTCAACTCTTTGAGTTGAATGCACACATCACAAAGAATTTTCAGAGAATGCTTCTGCCTACTTTTTATGTGAAGGTAGTTCCTTTTCCAGCATATGCCTCAAAGCGCTCCAAATACCCCCTTCCAGATTCCACAAAAAGAGGGTTTCAAAACTGCTCAATCAAAAGGAAGGTTCAACTCTGCGAGTTGAATGCACCCATCACAAAGTAGTTTCAGAGAATGATTGTTTCTAGTTTTTATGTGATGATATTTCCTTTTCAAGCGATGGCTTCAAAGCGCTCCTAATATCAACTTGCAGATTCTACAAAAAGTGTGTTTCAAAACTCCCCTATCAAAAGTTTGGTTCAACAATGTGGGTTGAATTCACACACCACAAAGCAGTTTCTGAGAATTCTTCTGTCTCGTTCTTATTTGAAGATGTATCCTTTTCCACAAGATGGCGCAATCACTCCAAATATCCACTTGCAGATCCTACAAAAAGAGTGTTTCAAAACTGCTCTATCGAAAGGAAGGTTCAACTCTGTGAGCTGAAGGCACACATCACAAAGAAGTATCTCAAAATGTTCTGTCTAGTTTTTAAGTGAAGATATTATCTTTTCCAGCACATGCCTCAAAGCGCTTCTAATATCCTCGTGGAGATACTGAAAAAAGAGTGTTTCAAAACTGCTCCATCAAAACAAAGCTTCAACTCTGGGGCTTGAATGCACACATCACAAAAAGTTTCTAAAAATGCTTCTGTCTAGTTTTTATGTGAAGAAATTTCCTTTTCCAGCATAGGCCTTAAAGCGCTCCAAATATCCACTTGCAGATTCAACAAAAAGAGTGTTTCAAAACTGCTCAATCAAAAGTAAGGTTCAACGCTATGAGCTGAATGTACACATCACAATGAAGTTTCTCAAAATGCTTCTGCCTACTTTTCATGTGAAGATATTTCCTTTTCCAGCATATGCCTCAAGGCGCTCCAAATATCCACTTGCAGATTCTTCAAAAATAGTGTTTCAAATCTGCTCTATCAAAACGAAGGTTCAACACGGTGAGTTGAATGCGCACATCAAAAAGGAGTTTCTGAGACTGCTTCTGCCTAATTTTTATGTGAAGATATATCCTTTTCCAGCATATGCCCCAAAGTGCTCCGAATATCCACGTGGAGATACTGCAAAAAGAGTGTCTCAAAACTGCTCTATCAAAAGGAAGGTTCAACTCTGGGAGTTAAATGCAAACATCACAAAGAACTTTCTGAGAATGGTTCTTTCTAGTTTTTATCTGAAGATATTTCCTTTTCCAGCATAGGCTTCAAAGCGCTCCAAATATCCACTCACAGATTCAACAAAAAGAGTATTTCAAAACTACTCTATCAAGGCAGCTTCAAAACTGTGAGATGAATTCACACAACACAAAACAGTTTCTGAGAATGCTTCTGTCTCATTCTTATTTGAAGATATAACCTTTTCCACAAGATGTCACAATCATTCCTAGTACCCACTTGCAGATTCTCCAAAATGAGGGTTTCAAACCTGCTGTATGAAAGGGAAGATTCAACTCTGTCAGTTGAATGCACACATCACAAAGAAGTTTCGGAGAATGTTTCTGTCTAGTTTTTATGTGAAGGTATTTCCTTTTAGAGCTTAGGAATAAAAGCTCTCCAATTATCGACTTGCAGATTCTACAAAAAAAGAGTTTCAAAACTGCTCTACCAAAAGGAAGTTTCAAATCTGTGAGTTGAATACGCACATCACAAAGCAGTTTTTGAGAATGCTTCTGTCTTGTTTTTAATGGGAAGATTTTTCCTTTTCCATCATAGGCCTCAAAGCGCTCCAAATATCCACTTGCAGATAATACTAAAAGAGTGTTTCAAAACTGCTCTATCAAAAGGAAGGTTCAAATCTGTGAGTTGAATGCCCACATCACAAAGCAGTTTCCGGGAATCCTTATGTCTAGTTTTTATGTGAAGATATTTCCTTTCCCAGCATAAGCCTCAAAGCGCTGCAAATATCCACTTCCAGATTCTGCAAATATAGTGTTTCACAACTGTTCTATCAAAAGGAAAGTTCAACTCTGTGAGTTGAATGCACACATCACACAGAAGTTTCTGACAATGCTTCTGTCTAGTTTTTATGTGAAGATAATGCCTTTTCCAGCATAGGACTCAAAGCGCTCCAAATATAAACTTGCAGATTCTACAGAGTGTTTCAAAACTGCTCTATCGAAAGAAAGGTTCAACCGTGGGAGTGGAATGCACACATCACAAAGAAGTTTCTGACAATGCTACCGTCTGGTTTTTATGGGAAAATATTTCCTTTTCCAGCGTGGGCTTCAAAGCGCTCCAAATATCCACATGCAGATTCTACAAAAACAGTGTTTCAAAGCTGCTCTATCAAAAGACAGGTTCAACTCTGTGAGTTGAGTGCACACATCACAAAAAAATTTCTGAGAATGCTTCTGTCTAGCTTTTATGTGATGGTAATTCCTTTTCCTGCATAGACCTCAAAGCGCTCCAAATATCTACTTGCAGATTCCCCAAAAAAAGTTTTTCAAAACTGCTTCATCAAAAGAAAGTTTCAACTCGACGAGTTGAATGCCCACATCACGAAGGAGTTTCTGAGGATGCTCCTGTCTAGTTTTTAGGTGAAGATATTTCCTTTCCCTGCATAGGCCTCAAAAGACTCTAAATATCAACATGCAGATTCTAAGAAAAGAGTGTTTCAAAACCGCTCTATAAAAAGGAAGTTTCAACTCTGTGTGTTGAATGCACACATCACAAAAAGTTTCGGAGAATATTTCTGTCTAGTTTTTAAGTGAAGATATTTCCTTTTCCAGCATAGGCCTCAAAGCGCTCCAAATATCCACTTGCAGATTCTACAAAAAGTGTGTTTCAAAACTCCTCTATCAAAAGGAAGGCTCAACCCTGTGAGCTCAATGCACACATTTCAAAGACGATACTGATAATGCTTCTGTCTAGTTTTTATGTCACTATATTTCCTTTCCCAGCATAGGCCTCAAAGCGCTCCAAATATCCACTTGCAGATACAGCAAAAAGAGTGTTTCAAAAGTGCTCAATCAAAAGGAAGGTTCAACTCTGTGAGATGAATGCACACATCACACAGAAGTTTGAGAATGCTTCTGTCTAGTTTTTATATGAAGATATTTCCTTTCCCAGCATAAGCCTCAAGGCGCTCCAAATATCCACATGGAAATTCTCCAAAAGGAGTGTTACAAAACTGCTCTATCAAAAGGAAGGTTCAACTCTGTGAGTTGAATGAACACATCACAAAATAGTTTCTGAGAATGCTTCTTTCTAGATTTTATGTGAAGATATTTCCTTTTCCAGCATAGGCCTCAAAGCGCTCCAAATATCCACTTGCAGATTCTTCAAAAGGGTGTTTCAAATCTACTCTATCAGAAGAGTCGTTCAACTCTGTGAGTTGAAAGTACACATAAAAAAGTAGTTTCTCTATCCAGTCTATCATTGTTTGACATTTGGGTTTGTTCCAAGTCTTTGCTATTGTGAATAATTATGCAATAAACATACGTGTGCATGTGTCTTTATAGCAGCATGATTTATAGTCCTTTGGGTATATTCCCAGTAATGGGATGGCTGGGTCGTATGGAATTTCTAGTTCTAGATCCCTGAGGAATCGCCACACTGAATTCCACAAGGTTTAAACTAGTTTACTGTCCCAGCAAGAGTTTAAAAGTGTTCCTATTTCTCCACATCCTCTCCAGCACCTGTTGTTTCCTGACTTTTTAATGATTGCCATTCTAACTGGTGTGACATGGTATCTCATTGCGGTTTTGATTTGCATTTCTCTGATGGCCAGTGATGGTGAGCATTTTTTCATGTGTTTTTTGGCTGCATAAATGTCTTCTTTTGAGAAGTGTCTGTTCATGTCCTTCGCCCAGGTTTTGATGGGTTGTTTGTTTTTTTCTTGTAAATTTGTTGGAGTTCATTGTAGCCATGATAGGCAAGAGGTGAGTTATGCACCCTCACAGGTCACTTTGACCCAGTATATTGTCTTGCTCTCACAACTTTACTCTGGCATAGCATCACATGATGATTAGCAGACAACTTATCTTAATTACCCTATGTTAAAATTAAACTTCAACATTCTTTTCCACTGAATCCAAGTTTTTAGACAAAGCTTTATTCCTTTAACCAATCACAAACTGAGGAAACTCTGAACCCACCTATGATCTGTAAACCCCTGCTTCAAGATATCCTGCCTTTCTGGGCCAAACCAATGTAAGATCTTCACAGATAGGCTGGTGATTTTTCCTGTAACTCTGCTGTCCTGAAATGTATACAACATTTACAATCTGACTGCTTGGGGACCACTGACACAAGGATTCTTGGGTTTGTGTTTTCCCTGGACCACAGTCACTAATATTATCTCAGAATAAACCTCCTTAAAATAAAAATTAAAAAAATAAAAACATAGTTTCTGAGAATGAATCTGTCTAGTTTTTATGTGAAGATATTTCCTTTTCCAGCATAGGCCTCAAAGCGCTGCAAATATCCACATTTAGACTGTACTAAAAAGGGTGTCAAAACTGCTCTATCTAAAGGAAAGTTCAATCCTGTGAATTGAATGCACACATCACAAAGAAGTTTATGAGAATGCTTCTATCTATTTTTATGTGAAGTTATTTCTTTTTCCAGCTTACGCCTCATAGGGCTACAAATATCCACTTGCAGACCCTAGAAAAGAGTGTTTCAAAACTGCTCTGTTAAAAGGAAGGATCAACTTTCTCAGTTGCATGCACACATCACAAGGAAGTTTCTGAGAAGGCTTCTGTCTAGTTTTTATGTGAAGATATTTCCTTTTCCAACATAGGCCTCAAAGCGCTCCAAATATCCACTTGCAGATTCTACAAAAAGAGTGTTTCAAAACTGTTCTATCAAAAGGAAGGTTCAACTCTGTGAGGAGAATGCAATCATCACAAAGAAGTTTCTGAGAATGGTTCTATCTAGATCTCATCTGAATGTATTTCCTTTTCCACTAGACGCCGCAATCGCACAAAATATCCACTTGCAGTTTCCACAAAAAGAGTGTTCCAGAACTACACTATGAAAAGGAATGTTCAACTCTGTGAGTTAAGTCCCAACATGACAAAGAAGTTTCTGAGAATGCTTCCCTCTAGTTTGTAGATGAAGAAATTTCCTTTTCCAGCATGAGCCTCAAAGAGCTCCAATTATCCACTTGCGGATTCTACAAAAACAGTGTTTCAAAACTGGTCTATCGAAAGGAAGGTTCAACTCTGTGAGTTGAGTGTACTCATCACAAAGAAGTTTCTGAGAACGCTTCCATCTAGTTTTTATGCAATGATATTTCCTTTTTAGCATAGTCCTCAAAGCACTCCGAATATCCACTTGCAGATTCTACAAAAAGAGTGTTTCAAAACTACTCTATCAAAAGTAAGGTTGAACTCTGTGAGTTGAACGCACAAAGCACAGGGAACTTTCTGAGAATGTTTTTGTCTAGTTTCTACGTGAAGATATTTCCTTTTCCAGCATAGTCCTCAAAGCACTCCATACATCCACTTGAACATTCTACTAAAAGAGTGTTTCAAAACTTCTCTATAAAAAGAAAGGTTCAATCTGTGAGTTGAATGCACACATCACAAAGAAGTTTCTGAGAATGCTTCTGTCTACTTTTTTTGTGAAGATATTTCCTTTTCCAGCATAGGCCACAAAGCGCTGCATATAACCACTTTCAGATTCTATGAAAAGAGTGTTTCAAAACTCGTCTTTCAAAGGGAAGTTTCAAGTCTATGAGTTGAATGCACTCATCACAAAGTCGTTTCTGAGAATTCTTCTGTCTAGTTTTCATGTGAAGACATTTCCATTTCCAGCATAGGCCTCAAATCGCTCCAAATATTCCCTTGCAGATTCTACAAAAAGTGTGTTTCAAAATTCCTCTGTGAAAAGGAAGGTTCAACTCTGTGAGTTGAATGCACACATCGCGAAGAAGTTTCTGAGAATGCCTCTGTCTAGTTTTAAGTGAAGATATTTCATTTCCCAGCGTAGGCCTCAAAGCGCTCCAAATATCCACTTGCAGATCATACAAAAAGATTGTTTCAAAACTGCTCTTTCAAAAGGAGTATGCAAGTCTGTGAGTTGAATGCCCTCATCACAAAGAAGTTTCTGAGAATGCTTCTATCTAGTTTTTATGTGAAGATATTTCCTTTTCCAGTATAGGTCTCAAATCCCTCCCAAAATCCACTAGCAAATTCTAGAAAAAGAGTGTTCCGTAACTACGCTATCAAAAGGAACATTCCACTCTGTGAGTTGAACGCATAAAGCACAGGGAAGTTTCTGAGAATGCTTCCATCTAGGTTCTAAGTGAAGATATTTCCTATTCCAGTGTAGGACTCAAAGCACTCTAAATATCCACTTGCAGATTCTACAAAAACAGTGTTTCAGAACTGCTCTATCAAAAGAAAGGTTCAACTCGGTGAGTTGAATGCGCACATCAGAAAAAGTTTCTGAGAATTCTTCTGTCTAGATTTTGTGTGAAGATATTTCCTTTTCCAGCATAGGCCTCAAAGTACTCCAAATCTCCACTTTCAGATTCCACAAAAAGAGTGTATCAAAACTGTTCTATCAAAAGGAAGATTCAACTCTGTGAGTAGAATTCACTAATCACAAAAAAGTTTCTGAGAATGGTTCTATCTAGTTTTCAACTAAATATATTTCCTTTTCCATTAGATACCGCAATCGCACCTAATGTCCACTTGCAGTTTCCACAAAAAGAGTGTGGCATAACTGCCCTATAAAAAGGAATGTTCAACTCTGTGAGTTCAATCCCCACATGACACAGAAGTTTCTGAGAGTGATTTTGTCTAGTATGTAGATGAAGATATTTCCTTTTCCAGCGTTGGCCTCTTAGCACTCCAAATATCCTCTTGCAGATTCTACTAAAAGAGTGTTTCAAAACCGCTCTATCAAAAGGAAGCTTCAACTTTGTGAGTTGAATGCACTCATCGTGAAGAAGTATCTGAGAATGCTTCTGTCTAGTTTTTAAGTGAAGATATTTCGTTTCCTAGCATAGGCCTCAAAGCGCTCCAAATATCCACTTGAGGATACTACAAAAAGAGTGTTTCAAAACTCCTCTTTCAAAACGAAGGTTCAGTTCCGTGAGTAGAATGCACTCATCACAAATAAGTTTCTGAGAGTGCTTCTGTCTAGTTTTTATGTGAAGATATTTTCTTTTCCAGCATAGACCTCAAATCGCTCCAAACATCCACTAGCAAATTCTACAAAAAGAGTGTTTCAAAACTGCGCTGTCAAAAGGAGGATTCCACTCTGTGAATTGAATGCATAAAGCACAGGGAAGTTTCTGAGAATGCTTCCGTCTAGTATTTATGTGAAGATAATTCCTTTTCCAGTGTTGGCCTGTTAGCACTCCAAATATCCACTGGCAGATTCTACTAAAAGAGTGTTTCAAAACTCCTATATCAAAAGGAAGCTTTAACCCTGTGAGTGGAATGCGCACAACATAAAGAAGTTTCTGAGAATGCTTCTATCTAATTTTTATGTGAAGATATTTCCTTTTCCAACAAAGGCCTCAAAGTGGTCCAAATATCGACTTGCAGATACTAAAAAAAGAGTGTTTCAAAACTCTTCTATGAAAACTTAGTTTCAACTCTATGAGGTGAATGAAGAAAGCACAGGGAAGTCACTGAGAATGCTTCTGTCTAGGTTTAAGTGAAGATATTTCCTATTCCTGTGTAGGACTAAAAGAGCTCCATATATCCACTTTCAGATGCTACTAAAAGTGTATTTCAAAACCGCTCTTTCAAAAGGAAGCTTCAAGTCTGTGAGTTGAATGCCCCTATAACAAGGATATTTTTGAGAATTCTTCTGTCTAGTTTTCATGTGAAGATATTTCCATTTCCAGCGTAGGCCTAAAATCGCTCCAAATGGCCACTTGCAGATTCTACAAAAAGGGTTCCTCAAAACTTCTCTATCAATAGGTAGGTTCAAGTCTGTGAGTTGAATGCACTCATCACAAAGAATTTTCTGCGAATGCTTCTGTCTAGTTTTTATGTGAAGATATTTCCTTTTCCAGCCTAGGCTTCAAATCCCTCCAAATATTCTCTAGCTAATTCTACAAAAAGAGTGTTTCAAAACTGCGGTATCAAAAGGAAGATTCCACTCTGTGAGTTGAATGCAGAAAGCACAGGGAACTTTCTGAGAATGCTTTCTTCTAGTTTATATGTGAAGATATTTCCTTTTCCATTGTTGGCCTCTTAGCACTCCAGATATCCACGTGCAGATTCTACTAAAATTGTGTTTCAAAACTGCTATATCAAAAGCAAACTTCAATATTGTGAGTTGAATGCTTACATCACAAGAAGTTTCTGAGAACGCTTCTATCTAGTTTTTATGTGAAGATAATTCCTTTTCCAGCATAGGCCACAAAGCGTTCCAAAGATCGACTTGCAGATTCTACAAAAAGAGTGTTTCAAAACTGTTCTATCTAAAGGAAGTTTGAACACTGTGAGTTGAATGCAGAAAGCACAGGGAAGTCTCTGAGAATGCTTCATTCTAGGTTCTAAGTGAAGATATTTCCTTTTCCAGTGTGGGACTCAAAGCACTCCAAATATCCACTCGCAGATTCTACAAATGAGTGTTTTAAAACTGCTCTATCTAAAGGAAGGTTCAACTCTGTGAGTTGAATGCGCACATCAGAAAAATTTCTGAGAATGCTTCTGTCTAGTTTTTATGTGAAGATATTTCCTTTTCCAGCATAGGCCTCAAAGCGCTCCAAATATCCACTTGCAGTTTCCATAAAAAGAGTGCTTCAAAACTGTTCTATCAAAAGGAAGGTTGAATTCTGTGAGTTGAGTGCACAAACCACAAGGAACTTTCTGAGAATGCTTTTGTCTAGTGTCTACGTGAAGATATTTCCTTTTCCAGCATAGGCCTCAAAGCACTCCATACATCCTCTTGAAGTTTCTACTAAAAGAGTGTTTCAAAACTTCCCTATCAAAGAAAGGTTCAACTCTGTGAGTTCAATGCACACATCCCACAGAAGTTTCTGAGAATGATTCTGTCTAGTTTTTATGTGAAGATATTTCCTTCTCCAGCATAGGCCTCAAAGCGCTCCATATATCCACTTGCGGATTATACAAAAACAGTGTTTCAAAACTCTCTTTCAAACGGAGGCCGCAAGTCTGTGAGTTGAATGCGCTCATCACAAAGACGTTTCTGAGAATTCTTCTGTCTAGTTTTCATGTGAAGATGTTTCCTTTCCCAGCATAGGACTAAAAGCGCTCCACGTATCCACTTGCAGATTCTACAAAAAGAGTGTTCCAAAACAGGCCTATCAATAGGAAAGTTCAACACTGTGAGTTGAAAGCACACATCACAAAGTAGTTTCTGATAATTATTTTGTCTAATTTTTATGTGAAGATATTTCCTTTTCCAGCGTAGGCCTCAATGCACTCCAAATATCCACTCACAGATTCTACAAAAAGAGTGCGTCAAAACTGCCCTATGAGAAGAACGTTCAGATCTTTGAGTTGAATGCACACGTCACAAACAGTTTTCTGAGAATGCTTCTGTCTTGTTTTTATGTGAAGATATTTCCTTTTAAAGCGTAGGACAAAAAGCGCTCCAAATATCCATTTGCAGATTCTACAAAGAGAGTGTTTCAAAACTGGTCTATCAATAGTAAGGTTCAACCCTGTAAGATGATTGCACACATCCCGATGATGTTTCTGAGAATGCTTCTCTCTCGTCTTTATGTGAAGTTATTTCCTTTTCCAGCGTAGGCCTCAAAGCGCTCCAAATATTCACTTACTGATTCTACAAAAGGAGTGTTTGAAAACTCTACTATGAGAAGGAATTTTCAGTTCTGTAGATTGAATGCACATATCACAAAGAAGTTTCTGAGAATGATTATGTCTAGTTTTCATGTGAAGATATTTCCTTTTCCAGCATATGCCTCAAATCGCTCCAAATATCCACGTGGAGATTCTACAAAAAGAGTGTTTCAAAACTGCTCTATCAAAAGGAAGGTTCAAATCTGTGAGTGGAATGCACACATCACATTGAAGTTTCTGAGAATTCTTCTGTCTAGTTTTTATGTGAGGATATTACCTTTTCCGGTATAGAAATTAAAGCGCTCCAAATATCCACGTGGATATACTGCAAAAAGAGGATTTCAAAACTGGTCAATCAAAAGGAGACTCACCTCTGTGAGTTGAATGCACGCATCACAAAGAAGTTTCTGAGAATGCTTCTGTCTAGTTATTATGTGAAAATATTTCCTTTTCCAGCATTGGCCTCAAAGCACTCCAAATATCCACTTGCAGATTGTACAAAAAGAGTGTTTCAAAACCGCTCTATCAAAAGGAAGGTTCAGCTCTGTGAGTTGAAGCACACGTCACAATGAAGTTTCTGAGAATGCTTCTCTCTAGTTTTTATGTGAAGTTATTTCCTTTTCCAGAGTAGGCCTCAAAGCACTCCAAATATCCCCTTGCAGATTCTTCTAAAAGAGTGTTTCAAAACTGCTTTATCAAAACAAAGGTTCAACTCTGTGACCTGAATGTACAGATCACAGAGAAGTTTCTGAGAATGCTTCTGTCTAGTTTTTATGTGAAGATATTTCCTTTTCAAGCATAGGCTTCAAAAGGCTCAAAATATCCTCTTGCAGATCCTACAAAAAGAGTGCTTCCAAACTGCTCTATCAAAAGGAAGGTTCAACTCAGTGAGTTGAATGCACACATCACAAAGTAGTTTCTGAGAATGATTCTTCCTAGTTTTCATGTGACGATATTTCCTTTTCCAGCATAAACCTCAAAGAGCTCCAAATATCCACTCACATATTTTACAAAAAATGTGTTTCAAATCTACTCTATCAAAACGTAGGTTTAACACTGTGAGTTGAATGCACACATATCATACAAGCTTCTGAGAATGATTCTGTCTGGTTTTTATGTGAACATATTTCCTTTTCCAGCATAGGCCTCAAAGCGCTCCAAATATCCACTTGCAGACTCTACGAAAAGAGTGTTTCAAAACTGCTCTATGAAAAGGAATGTTCAGCTCTGTAAGTTGAGTGCACACACCACCAAGAAGTTTCTGAGAATGATTCTTTCTAATTTTTATGTGTAGATATTTCCTGTTCCAGCATAGGTATCAAGGAACCCCAAATACCCACTCACAGATTCTACAAAAAGAGTGTTTCAAAATTACTCCCTCAAAAGTTGGGTTCAACAATGTTAGTTGAATTCACACACCATTAAGCAGTTTCTGAGAATGCTTCTGTCTCGTTCTTATTTCAAGATATATCCTTTTCCACAAGATGTAGCAATCACTCCAAATATCCAATTGCAGATTCTACAAAAAGAGTGTTTCAAAACTACTCTATGAAAAGGAATGTTCAACACTGTGAGTTGAATGTACACATCACAAAGTAGTTTCTGAGAATGCTTCTTCCAAATATTTATGTCAAAGTATTTCCTTTTCCAGCATATGCCTCAAAGTGCTCCATGTATCCACTTGGAAATTCTTCAAAAAGAGTGTTTCAAAACTGCTCTATCAAAAGGAAGTTTAAACTCTGTGAGTTGAATGCACACATCACAAAGTAGTTTCTGAGAATGCTGTTGTCTAATTTTTATGTGAAGATATGTCCTTTTCAAGCATAGGCCTGAAAGCACTCCAAATATCCACTTTCAAATTCTGCAAAAAGATTGTTCCAAAACTGCTCTATCAAAAGGAAGGTTCAACTCTGTGAGTTGAATGCACACATCACAAAGAAGTTTCTGAGAACGCTTCTGTCTCGTTTCTACGTGAAGTTGTTTCCTATTACAGCATGGGCCTTAAAGCTCTCCAAATATCCACTTGCAGATTCTACAAAAAGACAGTTTCCAAACCGCTCTATGAAAAGGACGTTTCAACTCTGTGAGTTGAATGCACACATCAAATAGACGTTTCTGACAATGCTTCTGTTTAGTTTTTATGTGAAGATATTTCCTTTTCCAGCACAGGACTCAAAGCGCTCCAAGTATCCCTTTACAGATTCTACAAAAAGAGTTTTTCAAAACCTCTTTATGAATAGGAAGTTTCAACTCTGTGAGGTGAATGCCCACATCACAAACAAGTTTTTGAGAATGCTTCTGTCTAGCTTTTATGTTAACGTATTTCCTTTTCAAGCATAGACCTCAAAGACCTCCAAATATCCACTCACATATTCAACAAAAAGATTGTTTCAAAACTTCTCTATCAAAAGGAAGGTTCAACCCTGTGACTTGAATTCACACATCACAAAGCAGATCCTGAGAATGCTTCCGTATCGTTCTTTTTTAAAGATGTATCCATTTCCACAAGATGTCGCAATCACTACAAATATTCACTTGCAGATTCTACAAAAAGAGTGTTTCAAAACTGCTCTGTCAAAAGGAAGGTTCAACACTGTCAGTTGAATATAAGCATCACAATGCAGTTTCTTTGAATGCTTTTGTCTAGTTTTTATGTGAATTTATTTCCTTTTCCTGCGTAGTCCTCAAAACGATCCAAATATCCACCTGCAGATTCGACAAAAAGAGTGTTTCAAAACTTCTCTATCAAAAGGAAGGTTCAACTCTGGGAGTTGAAAGTACACATCACAAAGAAGATTCTTAGAATGCTTCTGTCTAGTTTTTATGTGAAGATATTTCCTTTTCCAGCATGTTACTCAAAGCGCTCCAAATATCCTCTTGCTGATTCTACAAAAAGAATATATCGAAACTGCTCAATCAAAAAGAAAGTTCAGCTCTGTGAGTTGAATGCGCACATCACAATGAAGTTTCTAAGAATGATTCTGTCTAGTTTTTATGTGAGGATATTTCCTTTTCCAGCATATGCCGCAAAGGGTTCCAAATATCCACTTGGAGATACTACTAAAAGAGTGTTTCAAAACCGCTCTCTCAAAAGGAAGATTCAACTCTGTGAGTTGAAAGCACACATCACTATGAAGTTTCTGTGAATGCTTCTGTCTTGTTTTTATGAAAAGTTATTACCTTTTCCAGTGTAGGCCTCAAGGTGCTCCAAATATCCACTTTCAGATTCTTCAAAAAGAGTGTTTCAAAACTGCTCTATCAAAAGGAAGGTTCAAGTCTTTGAGTTCAATGCACACATCACAAAGAAGTTTCTTAAAATGCTTTTGTCTAGTTTTTATGTGAAGATATTTCCTTTTCCAGGATAGGCCTCAAAGTGCTACAAATACCCACTTGCAGATTCCACAAACGTGTGTTTCGAAACTGCTCTATCAAAAGGAATGTTCAGCTCTGCGAGTTGAATGCACATATCACAAAGAAGTTTCTGAGAATGCGTCTGTCTAGTTTTTATGTGAAGATATTTCCTCTTCCACAATAGGCCTAAAAGCTCTCCAAATATCCACTTGCAGATTCTGCAAAAAGAGTGTGTCAAAACTGCTCTATCAAAAGAAGTTTCAACTCTGTGGGTTGAATGCACACATCACAAAGAAGTCTCTGAGAATGATTCTTTCTAGTTTTTATGTGAAGGTATTTCCTTTTCCAGCATAGGTCTCAAAGCGCTCCAAATATCCACTTGCAAATTCTACAAAAAGAGTGATTCAAAACTGCTCTATCAAAAGTACGGTTCAACTCTGTGAGGCGAATGCACACATAACAAAGAAGTTTCTGAGAATGATTCTTTCTAGTTTTTATGTGATGATATTTCCTTTTCCAGCAGAGGCCCCAGATAGCTCCAAATATACATTCACAGGTTCAACAAAAACAGTTTTTCAAAACAACTCTATCACAAGTTAGGTTCAACCCTGTGAGTTGAATTCACACATCACAAAGCAGTTTCTGAGAATGCTTCTGTCTCGTTCTTATTTGAAGATATAGCCTTTTCCACAAGATGTCGCAATCACTCCAAATATCCAATCACAGATTCAACAAAAATAGTGTTTCAAAACTATTCTATCTAAACAAAGGTTCAACTCTTTGAGTTGAATTCACACATCACAAAGAAGTTTCTGAGAATGCTTCTGTCTAGTTTTTATGTCAAGATATTTCCTTTTCCAGCATAGGCCTCAAAGCTCTCCAATTATCCATTTGGAGATTCTACAAAAAGCATGTTTCAAAACAGCTCTATCAAAATAAAGGTTCAAGTCTGTGAGTTTAATGCACACATCACAAAGAAGTTTCTGAGAATGATTCTTTCCAATTTTTATGTGAAGATATTTCCCTTTCCAGCAGAGGCCTCAATGAGCTCCAAATACCCACTCACAGATTCAACAAAAAGAGTGTTTCAAAGCTACCCTATCAAAAGATAGGTTCAACCCTGTGAGTTGAATTCACAAATCAGAATGCAGTTTCTGAGAATTCTTCTCCATCGTTCTTATTTGAAGATATATCCTTTTCTACAAGATGTCGCAATCACTGCAAATACCCACTTGCAGATTCTACAAAACGAAGGTTTCAAAACTACTCTATGAAAAGGAATGTTCAACTCTGTGAGTTGAATGTACACATCACAGAGAAGTATCTGAGAATGCTTCTGTCTAATTTTTATGTGAAGATATTTCCTTTCCTTGCATAGGCCTCAAAGTGCTCCAAATGTCCACTTGTAGATTCTGCAAAAAGAGTGTTTTAAAACTGCTCTATCAAAAGGAAGGTTCAACACTGTGAGTTGAATGCAAACACCACACAGTAGTTTCTAAGAATGCTTCTGCGTAGTTTTCATGTGAAGATATTTCCTTTTCCAGCATAGGCCCCCAAGCGCTCCAAATATCCACTTGCAGATTATACAAAAAATGTGTGTTTCAAACTGCTCTATAAAAAGGAAGTTTCCACACTGTGAATTGAATTCCCACATCACAAAGGAGTTCCTGAGAGTCCTCCTCTATTATTTGTTTGTGAAGATATTTCCTTTCCAGCATAGGCCTCAAAGAGCTCCACATATCCACTTGCAGATTGTACAAAAAGGGTGTCAATACTGCACTATCAAAACGAAGGTTCAATTCTGTACGGTGAAAGCACCCATCACAAAGAAGTTTCAGAGAATGCTTCTGCCTCTTTTTTATGTGAAGACATTTCCTTTTCCAGAATATGCCGTAAGCTCCCCAAATATCCACTTGGAAATTCTACAAAAAGAGAGTTTCAAAACTGCTCTATCAAAAGGAAGCTTCAACTCTGTGGGTTGAATGCTCACAACACAAAAAAGTTTCTGAGAATGCTTCTGTCTAGGTTTTATGTGAAGATATTTCCTATTCCAGCATACGCCTCAAAGCGCTCCAAATATCCACTTGCAAATTCTACAAAAAGAGTGTTTCAAAACCGCTCTATCAAAAGAAAGGTTCAACACTGTGAGTTGAAGGCACACATCACAAAGAAGTTTCTGAGAATACTTCTGTCTAGTTTTTATCTGAAGATAATTCCTTTTCCAGGGCTCCAATTATCAATTTTCAGTCACTACAAAAAGACTGTTTCAAAACTACTCTATCAAAAGGAAGTTTCAATTGTGTGGGTCAAAAACACACATCACAAAGAAGTCTCTGAGAATGATTCTTTCTAGTTTTTATGTGAAGATATTTCCTTTTCCAGCATAAGTCTCAAAAAGCTCCAAATATCCACTCACAGATTTTACAAAAAGAGTGTTTCAAAACTACTCTATCAAAAGTTAGTTTCAAACATGTGAGTTAAATTCACACATCACAAAGCAGTTTCTGAGAATGCTTCTGTCACGTTCTTATTTGAAGGTATAGCCTTTTCCACAAGATGTCATAATCACTCTAAATATCCAATCACATATTCAACGAAAGGAGTGTTTCAAAACTAATCTATCAAAAGGAAGGTTCAACCCTTTGAGTTGAATGCACACATCACAAACAAGTTTCTGAGAATGCTTCGGTTTAGTTTTTATGTGAAAATATTTCCTTTTCAAGCATAATCCTCAAAGTACTCCAAATATCCACTTGCAGATTCTACAAAAAGAGTGTCTCAAAACTGGTCTATCAAATGGACGCTTAAACCACGTGAGTTGAATGCACACACCACAAAGATGTTTCTGAGAATGCTTCTGTCAATTTTTTATGTGAAGATATTTCCTTTTCCAGTGTAAGCCTCAAAGCGCTCCAAATATCCACTTGCACATTCTACAAAAAGAGTGTTTCCAAACATCTCTATGAAAACGACGGTTCAGTTCTCTGCGTTGAATGCACACATCACAAAGAAGATTCTGAGAATGCTTCTGTCTAGTTTTTATGTGAAGATATTTCATTTTCCAGCTTAAGCCTCAAAGCGCGACAAATATCCATTTGCAGATTCTACAAAAAGCGTGCTTCAAAACGGCCCTATCAAAAGGAATGTTCAACTCTTTGATTTGAAAGCACACATCAAAAAGAAGTTTCTGAGAATACTTCTGTCTAGTTTTTATGTGAAGTTATTTCCTTTTAGAACATAGGCCTTAAAGCGATCAAAATATCCACGTAGAGATACTACAAAAAGAGTGTTTCAGAACTGCTCTATGAAAACGAAGGTTAAACTCCGGGAGTGGAACGCACACATAACAAAGAAATTTCTGAGAATACTTCTGTCTACTTTTTATGTGAAGATATTTCCTTTTCCAGCATAGGTCTCAAAGAGATCCAAATATCCATTCACAGATTTAACAAAAAGAGTGTTTCAAAACTACTCTATCAAAAGTTAGGTTCAAGGCTGTGAGTTGAATTCACACATCACAAAGCAGTTTCTGAGAATGCGTCTGTCTCGTTCTTATTTGAAGATATAGCCTTTTCTACAAGATGTCGCAATCACTCCAAATATCCAATCACAGATTCAACAAAAAGAGTGTTTCAAAAATACCCTATCAAAAGAAAGGTTCAAGTCTGTAAGTTGAATGCACACATCAAAAAGAAGTTTCTGAGACTGCTTCTGTCTAGTTTTTATATGAAGGTATTTCCTTTTCCAGCATAGGCCTCAATGCGCTCCAAATATCCACTTGCAGATTCTACAAAAGAATGTTTCCAAACTACTCAATCAAAAGGAAGGTTCAACTCTGTGAGTTGAATGCACATATCACAATGAAGTTTCAGAGAATGCTTCTCTCTGGTTTTTATGTGAAGTTATTTCCTTTTAAAGCGTAGGCCTCAAAGAGATCCAAATATCCACTTGCAGATTCTACAAAAAGAGTGTTTCCAAACTTCTCTATGAAAAGGAAGGTTCAGTTCTCTGAGATGAATGCGCACATCACAAAGAAGTTTCTGAGCATGCTTCTGTCTAGTTTTTATGTGAAAATATTTCATTTTCCATCTTAGGCCTCAAAGCGCTCCAAATATCCATTTGCAGATACTGCAAAAAGCGTGTTTCAAAACAGCTCTATCAAAAGGAATGTTCAACTCTGAGAGTGGAATGCATGCATTACAAAGGAGTTTCTGAGAATACTTCTATCTAGTTTTTATGTGAAGTTATTTCCTTTTAGAGCATAGGCCTCAAAGTGCTCCAAATATCCACGTAGAGACACTGCAAAAAGAGTGTTTCAAAACTGCTCTATCAAAAGGAAGGTTCAAGTCTGTGAGTTGGATGCACATATCAAAAAGAAGTCTTTGAGAAAGTTTCCTTCTAGTTTTTATGTGAAAATATTTCCTTTTCCAGCATGGGTCTCAAGGAGCTCCAAATATCCACTCACCGATTCTATAAAAAGAGATTTTGAAAACTACTCTATCAAAACGCAGGTTCAACACAGTGAGTTGAATTCACACATTACAAGGAAGTTTCTGAGAATGCTTCTCTCTCGTTCTTATTTGAAGATATATCCTTTACCACAAGATGTCGAAATCACTCCAACTATCCCCTTGGAGATTCAACAAAAAGAGTGTTTCAAAACTACTCTATAAAAAGGAACGTTCAACTCTGTCAGTTGAATGCAAACATCACCAAGAAGTTTCAGAGAATGCTTCTGCCTACTTTTTATGTGAAGGTGTTCACTTTTCCAGCATATGCCTCAAAGCACTCCAAATATCCACTTGCGGATTCTACAAAGAGAGTGTTTGAAAACTGCTCTATTAAAAACAAGGTTTAACTCTGTGAGTTGAATGCACACGTCACAAGGAAGTTTCTGAAAATGTTTCTCTCTAGTTTATATCTGACTATATTTTCTTTTCCAGCATAGGACTCAAAGCGCTCTAAATACCCACTTGCAAATTCTACAAAAAGAGTGTGTCGAAACCGCTCTGTCAATAGGAAGGTTCAACTCTGTTACTTGAATGAACACATCACAATGAAGTTTTTGAGAATGTTTCTCTCTCGTTTTTACGTGAAGTTATTCCTTTTTCCAGCGAAGTCCACAAAGCGCTCCAAATATCCATTTACAAATTCTAAAAAATGAGTGTCTCAAAACTCCTCTAACAAAACGAAGGTTCAACAATGTGAGTTGAATGCACACATCACAAAAATGTTTCTGAGAATGCTTCTGTCTAATTTTTATGTGAAGATATTTCCTTTTCCAACACAGGCCTAAAAGCGTTCCAAATATCCACTTGCAGATTCTACAAAAAAAGTCTTTCAAAGCTGCTCTATCAAAGCGAAGGTTCAACTCTATGAGTTGAATACACACATCACAAAGTGGTTTCTGAGAACGCTTCTCTCTAGTTTTTATGTGAAGGTATTTTCTTTTCTAGCATACGCCTCAAAGAGATCTAAATATCCACTTGCAGATTCTACAAAAAGAGTGTTTCAAAACTGCTCTATCAAAAGGAAGGTTCAACTCAGTGAGTTGAATACACGCATCATAAAGATGTTTCTGAGAATGCTTCTATCTAGTTTTTATGTGAAGATATTTCCTTTTCCAGCCTTGGACTCTAAGAGCTACGAATATCCACGTGGAGATACTGCAAAAAGACTGTTTCAAAACTGCTCTATCAAAGGGAAGATTCAACTCAGGTAATTGAATGCACACATCACAAAGAAGTTTCTGAGAACGTTCTGTCTAGTTTTTATGTGAAGATATTCCCTTTTCCAGCATAGATCTCAAACCGCTAAAATCTCCGATTGCAGACTATACAAAAAGAGTGTTTCCAACCTGCTCGATCAAACGGAAGCTTCAACTCTGTGAGTTGAATGCACATATCACAAAGAAGTCTCTGAGAATGATTCTTTCTAGTTTTTATGTGAAGATACTTTTTACAGCATAGGTCTCAGAGAGCTCAAAATATCCACTCACAGATTCTACAAAAAGAGTTTTTCAAAACTACACTATCAAAATGTAGGTTCAACACTGTGAGTTGAATTCACACATCACAAAGCAGTTTCTGAGAATGCTTCTCTCTGGTTCTTATTTGAAGATATATCCTTTGCCACAAGATGTCGCGATCACTCCAAATATACACTGGCAGATTCTACAAAAAGAGTGCTTCAAAACTGCTCTATGTAAAGTAATGTTAAACTATGTCAATTGAATGGAAACATCACCAAATAGTTTCTGAGAATCCTTCTTCCTGGTTTTTATTTGAAGATACTTACTTTTCCAACATATGCCTCAAAGCCCTCCAAATATCCACTTGCAGATTCTACAAGAAGAGTGTTTCAAAACTGCTCTATTAAAAGGAAGGTTTAATTCTGTGAGTTGAATGCTCACGTCACAAAAAAGTTTCTGAGAATGCTTCTGTCTAGTTTTCATGTGATGATATTTCCTTTTCCAGCTTAGGACTCAAAGGGCTCCAAATATCCGATTGCAGATTCTACAAAAGGAGTGTTTCAAAACCGCTCTTCAATAGGAAGGTTCAACTCTGTGAGTTGAATGAACACATCACAATGAAGTTTCTGAGAGTGCTTCTCTCACGTTTTTACGTGAAGTTATTTACTTTTCCAGCGTATTCCTCAAAGCGCTCCAAATATCCACTTGCAGATTCTACAAAAAGTGTGCTTCAAAACTGCTCTCTCAAAAAGCAGGTTGAACTGTGTGAGTTTAATGCACACATCACAAAGAAGTTCCTGAGAATTAGTCTGACTAGTTTTTATGTGAAGATATTTCCTTTTCCAGCGAAGGCCTCAGAGCGCTCCAAATATCCACTAACAAATTCTAGAAAAAGAGGGTTACAAAACTGCTCTATGAAAAGGAAGCTTCAGTTCTAGGAGTTGAATGCACAAATCACAAAGAAGTTTCTGAGATGCTGCTATCAAGTTTTTAAGTGAAGATATTTCTTTTTTCAGCATAGGCCCCAAAGCGCTCCAAATATCCACTTACAGATTCTAAAAAAAGAGTGTTTCAAAACTCCTCTATCAAAAGGAACGTTCAACGCTGTGAGTTGAATGCACACATCACAAAGATGTTTCTGAGAATGCTTCTGTCTAGTTTTTGTGTGAAGAGATTATCTTTTCCAGCATATGCCTCAAAGCGCTTAAAAATCCACATGGAAATACGGAAAAAGAGTGTCACAAAGCTGCTCTATCAATAGGAAGCTTCAACTCTGTGAGTTGAATGCACACATCACAAAGAAGTTTCTAAGACTGATTCTGTATAGTTTTTATGTGAAGATATTTACTTTTCCAGCATAGGCCTCATAGGGCTCCAAATATCCAATTGCAGAGTATACAAAAAGAGTGTTTGAAAATTGCTCTATCAAAAGGAATGTTCAACTCTGTGAGTTGAATGCACACATCACAAAGAAGTCTCAGAGAATGATTCTTTCTAGTTTTTATATGATGATATTTTCTTTTCCATCATAGGTCTCAAAGACCTCCAAATATCCACTCACAGATTCTACAGAAAGAGTGTTTCAAAAGTACTCTATCAAAAGGTAGGTTCAACACTGTGAACTGAATTCACACATCACAAGGCAGTTTCTGAGAAAGCTTCTGTCTCGTTCTTATTTGAAGATATGTCCTTTTCCACAAGATGTCGCAAGAAATCCAAATATCCACTTACAGATTCTACAAAATCAGTGTCTCAAAACTACTCTATGAAAAGGAAGGATTCAACTGTCTGAGTTGAATGCAAACATCACAAAGAAGTTTCGGAGAAAGCTTCTGCCTACTTTTAATGTGAAGATATTTCCTTTTCCAACATATGCCTCAAAGTGCTCCAAATATCCACTTCGAAATTCTACAAAAAGAGTGTTTCAAAACTGCTCTATCAAAAGGAAGGTTCAACTCTGTGAGTTGAATGCTCACATCACAAAGTAGTTTGTAATAATGCTTCTGTATAATTTTTATGTGAAGATATTTCTTTTTGCAGCGTTGGCCTTCTTAGCGCTCCAAATATCCACTTGCAGATGCTGCAAAATTATTGTTTCAAAACTCCGCAATCAAAAGAAAGGTTCAACACTGTGAGTTGAATGAACACATCACAAAGAAGTTTCTGAGAATGCTTCTGTCTAGTTTTTATGTGAAGATATTTCCTTTTCCATCATACGACCCAAAGCGTTTCAAATATCCACGTGCAGATACTGAAAAAAGACTGTTTCAAATCTGCTCCATCTAAAAGAAGCTTCAACTCCGTGAGTTCAATGCACACATCACAAAGAACTTTCTGAGAATGCTTTTGTCTACTTTTTATGTGAAGATATTTTCTTTTCCAGCATAGACCTCAAAGCCCTCCAAATATCCACTTGCAGATTATACAAAAAGAGGGTTTCAATAGTGCTCTACGAAAAGGAAGGTTCAGTTTTGTGAGTTCAATGCACACATCACAAAGAAGTTTCTGAGAACGCTTCTGTCTAGTTTATATGTGAAGATATTTCCTTTTCCATCATAGGCCTCAAAGCGATCCAAATATCCACTGGCACATTCTAAAAAAAGAGTGTTTCAGAACTGGTCTATCAAAAGAAAAGTTCAACTCTGTGAGTTGAATGCACACATCACAAAGAAGTCTCTGAGAATGATTACCTCTAGTTTTCATGTGAAGATAATTCCTTTTCCAGCATAGGGCTCAAAGAGCTCAAATATCCACTCACAGATTCTATAAAAAGAGTGTTTCAAAACTACTCTATCAAAAGGTAGGTTCAACACTGTGAGTCGATTTCACACATCACAAAGCAGTTCTGAGAACGCTTCTGTCTCGTTCTTATTTGAAAATATATCCTTCACCACAAGATGTCGAAATCACTCCAACTATCCCCTTGGAGATTCAACAAAAATAGTGTTTCAAAACTACTCTATGAAGAGGAAGGTTCAACTCTGTCAGTTGCACGCAAACATCACCAAGTAGTTTCAGAGAATGCTTCTCTCTAATTTTTATGTGAAGGTATTTACTTTTCCAGCATATGCCTCAAAGCAATCCAAATATCCACTTGCAGATTCTACAAAAAGAGTGTTTCAAAACTGCTCTATTAAAAGAAAGGTTTAACTCTGTGTGTTGAATGCACACATCACAAAGAAGTTTCTGAAAATGCTTCTCTCTAGTTTTTATCTGAAGATATTTTCTTTTCCAGCATAGGACTCAAAGCGCCCCAAATACCGACTTGCTGATTCTACAAAAAGAGTGTTTCAAAACCACTCTATCAATAGGAAGGTTCAACTCTATGAGTTGAATGAACACATCACAATGAAGTTACTGAGAATCTTTCTCTCTCGTTTTTACGTGAAGTTATTTCCTTTTCCAGTGAAGTCCTCAAAGCGCTCAAAATATCCACTTGCAGATTCTACAAAAGGAGTTTTTCAAAACTGTTCTATCAAAAGGAAGGTTCAACACCGTGAGTTGAATGCAGACATCACAAACAAGTTTCTGAGAATGCTTCTGTCTAGTTTTTATGAGAAGATATTTCCTATTGCAGCGTAGGCCTCAAAGCGCTCCAAATATCCACTTGCAGATTGTACAAAAAGGGTGTTTCACAACCGCTCTATCAAAAGGAAGGTTCAACTCTGTGAGTTGAATTCACGCCTCACAAAGAGTTTGCTGAGAATGTTTCTGTCTAGTTTTTATGTGAAGATATTTCCTTTTCCAGCATACGCCACAAAGCGCTCCAAATATCCACTTGCAGATTCTACAAAAAGAGTGTTTCAAAACTGCTCTATCAAAAGGAAGGTTCAACTCTGTGAGTTGAATGCACATATCATAAAGATGTTTCTGAGAATGCTTCTATCTAGTTTTTATGTGAAGATATTTCCTTTTCCAGCCTAGGACTCTAAGCGCTCCAAATATCCACGTGGAGATACTACAAAAAGAGGGTTTCAAAACTGCTCTATCAAAAGCAAGATTCAACTCTGGGAATTGAATGCACACATCACAAAGAAGTTTCTGAGAACGCTTCTGTCTAGTTTTTATATGAAGATGTTGCCTTTTCCAGCATAGTCCTCAAAGCGCTAAAATATCCGCTTGCAGAGTCTACTAAAAGACTGTTTCCAAACTGCTCTATCAAAAGGAAAGTTCAACTCTGTGAGTTGAATGCACACATCACAAAGAAGTCTCTGAGAATGATTCTTTCTAGAGTTAATGTGACGATATTTCTTTTTAAAGCATAGGTCTCAGAGAGCTCCAAATATCCACTCACAGATTCTAGAAAGAGAGTGTTTCAAAACTACTCTATCAAAATGTACGTTCAACACTTTCAGTCGAATTTACACATCACAAGGCAGTTTCTGAAAATGCTTCTGTCTGGTTCTTATTTGAATATATATCCTTTACCACAAGATGTGACGATCACTCCAAATATCCTCTTGGAGGTTCTACAATCAGAATGTTTCAAAACTACTCTATGAAAAGTAAGGTTCAACTCTGTCAGTTGAATGCAAACATCACAAAGAAGTTTCGGAGAATCCTTCTGCCAAGTTTTTATGTGAAGATATTTACTTTTCAAGCATATGCCTCAAAGCACTGCAAATATCCGCTTGCAGATTCTTCAAAAAGAGTGTTTCAAAACTGATTTATTAAAGGAAGGTTTAATTCTGTGAGTTGAATGCTCACATCACAAAAAAGTTTCTGAGAATGCTTCTGTCCAGTTTTTATGTGAAGATATTTCCTTTTCCAGCATAGGACTCAAAGTACTCTAAATATCCAATTGTAGATTCTACAAAAAGAGTGTTTCAAAACCGCTCTATCAATACGTAAGTTCAACTCTGTAAGTTGAATGAACACAGCACAATGAAGTTTCTGAGAATGCTTCTCTCTCATTTTTACGTGAAGTTATTTCCTTTTCCAGTGTAGTCCTTAAAGCGCTCCAAATATCCACTTGCAGATTCTACAAAAAGCGTGCTTCAAAACTGCTCTCTCAAAAGGCAGGTTAAACTGTGAGTTTAATGCACACATCATAAAGATGTTTCTGAGAATTCTTCTGTCTAGTTTTCATGTGAAGATATTTCCTTTTAAAGCGAAGGACTCATAGCGCTCCAAATATCCACATACGGATTCTAGAAAAAGAGTGTTTCAAAACTACTCTATGAAAAGGAAGGTTCAGTTCTATGAGTTGAATGCACACATCCCAAAGGAGTTTCTGAGAATGATGCTATCAAGTTTTTAAGTGAAGATATTTCTTTTTTCAGCATAGGCCTCAATGCGCTCCAAATATCCACTTGCAGATTCTACAAAAAGCGTGTTTCAAAGCTCCTCTATCAAAAGGAATGTTCAACTCTGTGAGATGAATGCACACATCACAAAGAAGTTTCTGAGAATGCTTCTGTCTAGTTTTTGTGTGAAGATATTATCTTTTCCAGCATATGCCTCAAAGCGCTTCAAAAATCCACGTGGAAATAGTGAAAAAAGAGTGTCTCAAAACTGCTCTATCAAAAGGAAGCTTCAACTCTGTGAATTGAATGCACACATCACAAAAAAGTTTCTGAGACTGCTACTGTATAGTTGTTATGTGGAGATATTTACTTTTCTAGCACAGGCGTCAAAGGGCTCCAAATATCCAATTGCAGAGTATTCAAAAAGAGTGTTTCCAAACTGCTCTATCAAAAGGAAGGTTCAACACTGTGAGTTGAATGCACACATCAAAAAGAAGTCTCTGAGAATGATTCTTTCTTGTTTTAATGTGAAGATATTTCTTTTTAAAACATAGGTCTCAGAGTGCTCCAAATATCCACTCGCAGATTTTAGAGGAAGAGTGTTTCAAAAGTACTCTATCAAAAGGTGGGTTCAACACCGTGAGCTGAATTCACACATCACAAAGCCGTTTCTGAGAATGCTTCTCTCTCGTTCTTATTTGAAGATATATCATTTTCCACAAGATATCGCAATAAATCCAAATATCCACTTGCAGATTCTACAAAAAGTGTGTTTCAAAACTACTCTATGATTAGGAAGATTCAACTCTGTGAGTTGAATGCACACATCACAAAGAATTTTCGGAGAATACTTCTGCCTACTTTTTATGTAAAGATATATCCTTTTCCAGCATATGCCTCAAAGTGCTCCAAATATCCAATTGCAGGTTCTACAAAAAGAGTGTTTCAAAACTGCTCTATCAAAAGGAAAGTTCAACTCTCTGAGTTGAATGCTCACATCACAAAGTAGTTTCTAAAAATGCTTCTGTCCAATTTTTATGTGAAGATATTTCTTTTTCCAGCATTGGCCTTCATAGCGCACCAAATATCCACTTGCAGAGGTTGCAAAAATATTGTTTCAGAACTCCCCTATCAAATGAAATGTTCAACACTCTGAGTTGAATGCAAAAATCACAAAGAAGTTCCTGAGAATAATTCTGTTTAGTTTTTATATGAAGATTTTTTTTCCAGCATATGCCCCAAAGAGTTTCAAATATCCACGTGGAGATAGTGAAAAAAGAGTGTTTCAAATCTGCTCCATCAAAAGGAAGCTTCAATTCTGTGAGTTGAATGCACACATCGCACAGAACTTTCTGAGAATGCTTCTGTCTACTTTTTATGTGAAGATATTTCCTTTTCCAGCATACGCTTCAAAGCGCTCCAAATATCCACTTGCAGATTATACAAAAACAGGTTTTCAATAGTGCTCTCGAAAAGGAAGGTTCAGTTTTCTGAGTTGAATGCACACATCACAAAGAAGTTTCCGAGAACGCTTCTGTCTAGTTTATATGTGAAAATATTTCCTTTTTCATCATAGGCCTCAAAGTGATCCAAAAATCCACTGGCACATTCTAAAAAAAGAGTGTTTCAAAACTGCTCTATCAAAAGGAAGGTTCAAATCTGTGAGTTGAATGCACCCATCATAAAGAAGTCTCTGAGAATGATTACTTCTAGTTTTCATGTGAAGATATTTCCTTTTCCAGGATAAGTCTCAAAGAGCTGAAATATCCACTCACAGATACTATAAAAAGAGAGTTTCAAAACTACTCTATCAAAAGGTAGGTTCAACACTGTGAGTCGAATTCACACATCACAAAGCAGTTTCTGAGAATGCTTCTGTCTCGTTCTTAATTGAAGATATATCCTTTCCCACAAGATGTCGAAATCACTCCAAGTATCCCCTTGGAGATTCAACAAAAAGAGTGTTTCAAAACTACTCTATGAAAAGGAAGGTTCAACTCCATCAGTTGAATGCAAACATCACCAAGTAGTTTCAGAGAATGCTTCCGCCTACTTTTTATGTGAAGGTATTTAATTTTCCAGCATATGTCTCAAAGCCCTCCAAATATCCACTTGCAGACTCTACAAAAAGTGTGTTTCAAAACTGCTCTATTAAAAGGAAGGTTTAACTCTGCGAGTTGAATGCACACATGACAAAATGTTTCTGAAAATGCTTCTCTCTGGTTTTTATCTGAAGATATTTTCTTTTCCAGCATTGGATTCAAAGCGCTCCAAATACCGACTTGCTGATTCTACAAAAAGAGTGTTTCAAAACCGCTCTATCAATAGGAAGGTTCAACTCTGTGAGTTGAATGAACATATCACAATGAAGTTTCTGAGAATGTTTCTCTCTCGTTTTTACGTGAAGTTATTTCCTTTTCCAGTGAATTCCTCAAAGCGCTGAAAATATCCACTTACAGATTCTACAAAAACAGTGTTTCAAAACTGCTCTATCAAAAGGAAGGTTCAACACTGTGAGGTGAATGCACAAATCACAAAGAAGTTTCTGAGAATTCTTCTGACTAGTTTTTATGGGAAGATATTTCCTATTCCAGAGTAGGCCTCAAAGCGCTCCAAATATCCACTTGCAGATTCTACAAAAAGGGTGTTTCAAAACAGCTCTATGAAAAGGAAGGTTCAGTTATGTGAGTTAAATGCACACATCACAAAGAAGTTTCTGAGAATGCTTCTGTCTAGTTTTTTTGAGAAGATATTTCCTCTTCCAGCATAGGCCTAAAAGCGCTCCAAATATCCAATTGCAGATTCTACAAAAAGAGTGTTTCAAAGCTGCTCTATCAAAAGGAAGGTTCAACTCTGTGAGTTGAATGCACACCTCACAAAAAGGTTTCTGAGAATGGTTCTAATTTTTATGTGAAGATATTTCCTTTTCCAGCATACGCCTCAAAGCACTCCAAATATCCACTTGCAGATTCTCCAAAAAGAGTGTTTCAAAACTGCTCTATCAAAAGGAAGGTTCAACTCTGTGAGCTGAATGCACATATCATAAAGATGTTTCTGAGAATGCTTCTATCTAGTTTTTATGTGAAGATATTTCCTTTTCCAGCCTAGGACTCTAAGCGCTCCAAATATCCAAGTGAAGATATTGCAAAAAGAGGGTTTCAAAACTGCTCTATCAAAAGCAAGATTCAACTCTGGGAATTGAATGCAAGCATCACAAAGAAGTTTCTGAGAACGCTTCTGTCTAGTTTTTATGTGAAGATGTTGCCTTTTCCGGCATAGTCCTCAAAGCGCTAAAATATCCGCTTGCAGAGTCTACTAAAAGACTGTTTCCAAACTGCTCTATCAAAAGTAAGGTTCAACTCTGTGAGTTGAATGCACACATCACAAAGAAGTCTCTGAGAATGATTCTTTCTAGTTTTAATGTGAAGATATTTCTTTTTAAAGCATAGGTCTCAGAGAGCTGCAAATATCCACTCACAGATTCTAGGAACAGAGTATTTCAAAACTGCTCTATCAAAATGTAGGTTCAACACTGTGAGTCGAATTTACACATGACAAAGCAGTTTCTGAGAATGCTTCTGTCTGGTTCTTATTTGAAGATATATCCTTTACCACAAGATGTGGCGATCACTCCAAATATCTTCTTGGAGATTCTACAATAAGAGTGTTTCAAAACTACTCTATGAAAAGCAAGGTTCAACTCCATCAGTTGAATGCAAACATCACAAAGAAGTTTCGGAGAATCATTCTGCCAAGTTTTTATGTGAAGATATTTACTTTTCAAGCATATGCCTCAAAGTACTCCAAATATCCAATTGCAGATTCTACAAAAAGAGTGTTTCAAAACTGCTCTATTAAAGGAAGGTTTAATTGTGTGAATTGAATGCTCACATCACAAAAATGTTTCTGCGAATACATCTGTCTAGTTTTTATGTGAAGATATTTCCTTTTCCAGAATAGGACTCAAAGCGCTCCATATATCCAATTGTAGATTCTACAAAAAGAGTGTTTCAAAACCCCTCTATCAATAGGTAGGTTCAACTCTGTAAGTTGAATGAACACATCACAATGAAGTTTCTGAGAATGCTTCTCTCTCAAATTTGCGTGAAGTTATTTCGTTTTCCAGCGTAGTCCTCAAAGTGCTCCAAATATCCACTTGCAGATTCCACAAAAAGTATGCTTCAAAACTACTCTATCAAAAGACAGGTTGAACTGTGTCGGTTTAACGCACACAACACAAAGATGTTTCTGAGAATTCTTCTGTCTACTTTTTATGTGAAGATATTTCCTTTTCCAGCGAAGGCCTCATAGCGCTCCAAATATCCACTTACAAATTCTAGAAAAAGATTGTTTCAAAACTGCTCTATGAAAAGGAAGGTTCAGTTCTATGAGTTGAATGCACACATCACAAAGAAGTTTCTGACATTGCTGCTTTCAAGTTTTTAAGTGAATATATTTCTTTTTTCAGCTTAGGCCTCAAAGCGCTCCAAATATCCACTTGCAGATTCTACAAAAAGCGTGTTTCAAAGCTCCTCTGTCAAAAGGAACGTTCAACTCTGCGAGTTGAATGCACACATCATAAAGGAGTTTCTGAGAATGTTTCTGTCTAATTTTTGTGCGAAGATATTATCTTTTCCAGCATATGCCTCAAAGCGCTTCAAGAATCCACGTGGAAATACTGAAAAAAGAGTGTCTCAATACTGCTCTATCAAAAGGAACGTTCAACTCTGTGAGTTGAATGCACACATCACAAAGAAGTTTCTGAGACTGCTTCTGAATAGTTTTTATGTGAAGATATTTACATTTCCAGCATAGGCCTCAAAGGGCTCCAAATATCCACTTGCAGAGTATACCAAAATTGTGTTTCAAAACTGCTCTATCGAAAGGAAGGTTCAACTCTGTGAGTTGAATGCACACTTCACAATGAAGTCTCGGAGAACGATTCTTTCTAGTTTTTATGTGATGATATTTCCTTTCTATCATAGATCTCAAAGACCTCCAAATATCGACTCACAGTTTCTACAAAAAGAGTGTTTCAAAAGTACTCTATCAAAAGGTAGGTTCAAAACTGTGAGTTGAATTCACACATCACAAAGCAGTTTCTGAGAATGCTTCTGTCTCGTTCTTATTTGAAGATATACCCTTTTACACAAGATGTCACAATAAATCCAAATATCCAATGGAGATTCTACAGAAAGAGTGCTTCAAAACTACTCTACGAATAGGAAGGTTCAACTCTGTGAGTTGAATGCACACATCACAAAGAAGTTTCGTAGAATGCTTCTGCCTACTTTATATGTGAAGATAATTCCTTTTCCAGCATATGCCTCAAATTGCTCCAAATATCCACTTCGAAATTCTACAAAAAGAGTGTTTCAAACTGCTCTAGCAAAAGGAAGGTTCAACTCTGTGAGTTGAATGCTCACATCACAAAGTAGTTTCGAATAATGCTTCTGTCGACTTTTTATGTGAAGATATTTCTTTTTCCAGCATTGGCCTTCATAGCGCACCAAGTATCCACTTGCAGATGTTGCAAAATTGTTTTTTCAAAACTCCTCAATGAAAAGAAAGGTTCAGCTCTGTGAGTTGAATGCACACATCACAAAGAAGTTTCTGAGAATACTTCTGTCTAGTTTTTATGTGAAGATAATTTTTTCCAGCATATGTCCAAAAGCGTTTCCAATATCCATGTGGAGATAGTGAAAAAAGAGTGTTGCAAATCTGCTCCATCAAAAGGAATCTTCAACTCTGCGAGTTGAATGCACACATCACAATAAACTTTCTGAGAATGCTTCTGTCTACTTTTTATCTGAAGATATTTCCTTTTCCAGCATAGGCCTCAAAGCGCTCCAAACATCCACTTGCAGATTATACAAAAAGAGGTTTTCAAAAGTACTCTACGAAAAGGAAGGTTCAGTTTTGTGAGTTCAATGCACACATCACAAAGAAGTTTCGGAGAACGCTTCTATCTAATTTTTATGTGAAGATATTTCCTTTTCCATCATAGACCTCAAAGTGATCCAAATATCCACTGGCACATTCTAAAAAAAGAGTGTTTCAAAACTGCTCTATCAAAAGGAAGGTTCAACTCTGTGAGTTGAATGCACACATCACAGAGAAGTCTCTGAGAATGATTACTTCTAGTTTTCATGTGAAGATATATCATTTTCCAGCATGGGCCTCAAATAGCTCAAATATCCACTCACAGATTCTATAAAAAGAGTGTTTCAAAACTACTCTATCAAAAGGTGGGTTCAACACTGTGAGTCGAATTCACACATCGCAAAGCAGTTTCTGAGAATGCTTCTGTCTCGTTCTTAATTGAAAACATATCCTGTATCACAAGATGTCAAAATCACTCCAACTATCCCCTTAGAGATTCAACAAAAAGAGTGTTTCAAGACTACTCTATGAAGAGGAAGGTTCAACTCTGTCAGTTGAATGCAAACATCACCAAGAAGTTTCAGAGAATGCTTCTGCCTACTTTTTATGTGAAGGTATTTACTTTTCCAGCATATGCCTCCAAACAATCCAAATATCCACTTGCAGATTCTACAAAAAGAGTGTTTCAAAACTGCTCTATTAAAAGGAAGGTTTAACTCTGTGAGTTGAATGCACACATCACAAAGAAGTTTCTGAAAATGCTTCTCTCTAGTTTTTATCTGAAGGTATTTTCTTTTCCAGCTTAGGACTCCAAGCGCCCCAAATACCGACTTGCAGATTCTACAAAAAGAGTGTTTCAAAACCGCTCTACCAATGGGAAGGTTCAACTCTGTGAGTTGAATGAACACATCCCAATGAAGTTTCTGAGAATGTTTCTCTCTCGTTTTTACGTGAAGTTATTTCCTTTTCCAGTGAAGTCCCCAAAGAGCTCAAAATATCCACTTGCAGATTCCACAAAAAGAGTGTTTCAAAACTGCTCTATCAAAAGAAAGATTCAACACTTTTTGAGTTAAATGGCCACATCACAAAGAAGTTTCTGAGAATGCTTCTGTCTACTTTTTATGAGAAGATATTTCCTATTCCAGCGTAGGCCTCAAACCGCTCCAAATATCCACTTGCAGATTCCACAAAAAGGGTGTTTCAAAACCGCTCTATGAAAAGAAAGGTTCAGTTCTGTGAGTTAAATGCACACATCACAAAGTGGTTTCTGAGAATGCTTCTGTCTAGTTTTTTTGAGAAGATATTTCCTTTTCCAGCATAGGCCTAAAAGCGTTACAAATATCCAATTGCAGATACTACAAAAAAATTGTTTCAAAACTGTTCTATCAAAAGAAAACTTCAGTTCTGTGAGTTGAATGCACACCTCACAAAGAGGTTTCTGAGAATGCTTCTGTCTAGTTTTTATGGGAAGATATTTCCTTTTCCAGCATAAGCCTCAAAACGCTCCAAATACCGACTTGCAGATTCTACAAAAAGAGTGTTTCAAAACTGCTGTATCAAAAGGAACGTTCACCTAAATGAGTTGAATGTACATATCATAAAGATGTTTCTGAGAATGCTTCTATCTAGTTTTTATTTGAAGCTATTTCCTTTTCCAGACTAGGACTCTAAGCGCTCCAAATATTCACGTGGAGATCCTGCAAAAAGAGGGATTCATATCTGCTCTATCAAAAGCAAGATTCAACTCTCGGATTTGAATGCACACATCAAAAAGAAGATTCTGAGAACGCTTCTGTCTAGTTTTTATGTGAGGATATTTCCTTTTCCAGCATAGACTTCAAAGCACTAAAATGTCTGCCTTCAGAATCTACAAAAAAGAGTCTTTCCAAACTGCTCTATCAAAAGGAAGGTTCACCTCTGGGAGTTGAATGCACACATCAAAAAGAAGTTTCTGAGAATGCTTCTACCTAGTTTTTATTTGAAGATATTTCCTTTTCAAGCATAGGCTTCAAAGCGCTCCAAATATCCACTTGCAGTTTCTACAAAAAGACTGTTTCAAAACTGCTCAATATAAAAGAAGGTTCAACTTCGTGAGTTGAATGCACACATCCCAAAGAAGTTTCGTAGAATGGTTCTGTGTAGTTTTTATGTGAAGATATTTCCATTTCCGTCTTATGCCTCTAAGCGCTCCAAATATCCACTTGCAGATTCTACAAAAAGAGTGTTTCAAAACTGGCCTATGAATAGAAATTTTGAACTCTGTGAGTGGAACACAAACATCACATTGAAGTTTCTGAGTATTCTTCTGTGTAGCTTTTATGTGAAGATATTTCCTCTTCCAGCATATGAGGCAACGCGCTCCAAATATCCACGTAGAGATACTGCAATTAGAGAGTTTCAAAACTGCTCTATCAAAAGGAAGGTTCAAATCTGGGAGTTGAATGCGCACATCCCAAAGAAGTTTCTGAGAACGCTTCTGTCTAGTTTTTATGTGAAGATATTTTCATTCCCAGCATATGCCTCAAAGCGCTTCAAATATCCACTTGAAGATACTGAAAAAAGAGTGTTTCAAAACTGCTCTATCAAAAGGAAGCTTCAACTCTGGACGTTGAATTCATGCATCACAAAGAACTTTCTGAGAATACATCTGTCAAGTTTATATGTGAAGATATTTCCTTTCACAGCATTGACCTCAAAGAACTCCGAATAGCCACTTGCCGATTCTACAAAAAGAGTGTTTCAAAACTGCTTAAACAAAGGGAAGGTTTAACTCTGTGAGTTTTATACATATCCCAAAGAAGTTTCTGAGAATGCTTTAGTCTAGATTTTGTGTGAAGGTGTTTATCTTTCCAGCATAGGCCTCAAAGCGCTCCAAATATCCAATTGTAGATTCTACAAAAAGAGTATTTCCAAACTGCTCTATGAAAAGAAAGGTTCAACTCTTGATTTTAATGCATATATCACAAAGAAGTTTTTGAGAATGTTTCTATCTAGTTTTTATGTGAAGATATTTCCTTTTCCATCATAGGTCCCAAAGCACTCCAAATATTCACGTGAAGATACTTCAAAAAGATTGTTTCAAAGCTACTCCATCAAAAGGATGGTTCAATTCCGGGAGTTGAATACACATATCACAAAGAAGTTTCTGAGAAGGCTTCTGTCTAGTTTTTCTATGAAGATGTTTTATTTTCCAGCATAGGCCTCAAAGTGCTCCAAATATCCATGTGCAGATTCTACAGAAAGAGTGTTTCAAAACTGCTCTATCAAAAGGAATGTTCAACTCTGTGAGTTGAATGCACACATCACAGAGAAGTTTCTGAGAATGATTCTCTGTAGTTTTTCCGTGAAAATATTTCCTTTACCACCATAGGCCTCAAATCACTCCAAATATCCAATTGGAGATACTGCAAAAAAAAGCGTTTCAAAACTGATCCATCAAAAGGAAGGTTCAACGCTGGGAGTTGAATGCACACATCAAAAAGAAGTTTCCGAGAATGCTTCCGTCTAGTTTTTAAGTGAAGATATTTCCTTTACCATTATAGGCCTCAAAGCGCTCCAAATATCCCCGTGCAGATCCCACAAAAGAGTGTTTCAAAACTGCTGTATCCAAAGGAAGGTTAAACTCTGTGAGTTGAATGCACACATCACAATGAACTTTCTGAGAATGCTTCGTTCTAGTTTTTATGTGAAGATATTTCCTTTTCCAGCATATTCTTCAAAGCGCTCCAAATATCCATTTGGAGATTCTACAAAAGGAGTGTTTCCAAACTGCTTTCTGAAAAGGAAAGTTCAGTTCTGTGAGTTGAATGAACACATCACAAAGAAGTTTCTGAGAATCCTTCCTTCTAGTTATTATGTGAAGTTATTTCCTTTTCCAGCATAGGCCTCAAAGCGTTCCAAATATCCATTTGCAGGCTCTACAAAAAGACTGTTTCAAAGCTGCTTCATCAAAGGGAAGTTTCACCTCTGTGAGTTGAATGCACACATCACATTGAACTTTCTGAGAATTCCTCTGCCTGGTTTTTATTTGAAGATATTTCCTTTTTCAGCATAGGACTCCAAGCGCTCCAAATATCCCCGGGGAGATACTGCAAGAAGAGTGATTCAAAACTGCTCTATCAATAGGAAGGTTCAACTATGGGAGTTAAATGCACACATCAAAAGAAGATTCTGAAAATTCTTCTGTGTAGTAATTATGTGAAGATATTTACTTTTCCAGCATTGTCCTAAAAGCGCTCCAAATATGCACTTGCAGATTCTACAAAAAGAGTGTTTCAGAACTGCTCTATCAAAAGGAAGGCTCAGAGTGATTCTCTCTAGTTTTTATGTGAAGATATTTCCTTTTCCAGCTTAGACCTCCAAACGCTCAAAATATCCTCTTGCAGATACTACAGAAAGACTATTTCAAAACTGTTCTATGAAAAGGAAGGTTCAATTCTGTGAGTTGAATTCACACATCACAAAGAAGTTTGTGAGAATGCTTTTGTCTGGTTTTTATGTGAAGATATTTCCTTTTCCAGCATAGGTCTCAAAGAGCTCCAAATATCCACTCACAGATTTTACAAAAGGAGTGTTTCAAAACTACTCTATCAAAAGTTAGGTTCAACAATGTGAGTTGAATCCACACATCACAAAGCAGTTTCTGATAAGGCTTCTGTCTCATTCTAAACTGAAGATATATCCTTTTCCACAAGATGTTGCAACCTCTCCAAATATCCACTTGCAGATCCTACAAAAAGAGTTTTCCAAAACTGCGCTATGAAAAAGAAGGTTCAACTCTGTGAGTTGAATGCACACATCACAAAGAAGTTTCTGAGAATGCTTCTGTCTAGTTTTTATGTGAAGATATTTCCTTTTCCAGCATAGGCCTCGAAGCGCTCCAAATATCCCCTTGCAGATTCTGCAAAAAGAGTGTTTCAAAACGGCTCTATCAAAAGGAAGGTTCAACACTGTGAATTCAATGCACATATAGCAAAGAAGTTTCTGAGAACCCTTCTGTCTAGTTTTTATGTGAAGTTATTTCCTTTTACAGCATTGGCCCAAAAGCGCTGCAAATATCCACTTGCAGATTCTACAAAAAGATCTATCAATACTGCTCTATCAAAAGGAAGGTTCAACTCCGTGAGTTGATTGCACACATCACAAAGAAGTTCCTGAGAATGCTTCTCTCTAGTTTTTATGTGAAGATATTTCTTTTTCCTGCATAGGACTCAAAGCGCTCCAAATATCCACTTGCAGATTCTACAAAAAGACTGTTGAAAACCGCTCTATCAATAGGCTGTTTCATCTCTGTGAGTTGAATGCACACATCACAATGAAGTTTCTAAGAGTGCTTCTCTCTCATTTTTATGTGATGTTATTTCCTTCTCCTGCGTAGGCCTCAAAGCGCTCGAAATTTCCACTTGAAGATTCTACAAAAAGAGTGTTTAATAACTGTTCTATCAAAAGTAAGGTTCAACTCTGTGAGTTCAATGCACACATCACAAAGAACTTTCTGAGAATGCTTCTGTCTAGATTTTATGTGAAGATATATCCTTTTCCAGCGTAGGCCTCAAAGCGCTCAAATTATCTATTGCTAATTCAACAAAAAGAGTGTTTCAAAACTGCTCTATGAAAAGGAAGTTTCAGATTTGTGAGTTGAATGCACAGATCACAAAGAAGTTTCTGAGGATTCTTCTGTCTAGTTGTTATGTGAAGATATTTCCTTTTCCAGCATAGGCCCCAAAGAGATCCAAATATCCACTCGCAGATACAACAAAAAGAGTGTTTCAAAACTACCCTATCATAAGGTAGGTTCAACAATGAGAGTTGAATTCACACATCACAAAGCAGTTTCTAATAATGCTTGTGCCTCGTTCTTATTTGAAGATATATCCTTTTCCACCAGATGTTTCTATCACTCCAAATATCCACTTACAGAAACTACAAAAAGAGTGTTTCAAAACTACTCTATGAAAAGGAAGGTTCAACTCTGTGGGTTGAATGCACACATCACATGGCAGTTTCGGAGAATGCTTCTGTGTAGTTTCTATGTGAAGTTATTTCCTTTTCCAGCGTAGGCCTCAGAGCGCTCCAAGTGTCCACTTACAGATTCTACAAAAAGAGAGTTTCAAACCGTTCTAACAAAACTAAGTTTCAACTCTGTGAGTGGAATGCACAAATCACAAAGCAGTTTCTGAGAAGACTTCTGCCTAGTTTCTACGTGAAGTTATTTCCTTTTCCAGCATGGGCCTCAAAACGCTCCAAACATTCACTTCCAGATTCTATAAAAAGACTGTTTCAAAACTGCTCTATCGAAAGGAAGGTTCAACTCTGTGAGTTGAATGCACACATCATGAAGAAGTTTCTGAGAATGCTTCTGTCTTGTTTTTATGTGAAGATATTTCTCTTTCCAGCATATGAATAAAAGCGATTCAAATATCCACTTGCAGATTCTACACAAAGAGTGTTTCAAAACCGCTCTATCAATAGGAAAGTTCAACTCTGTGATCAAGTTTCTGAGAATGTTTCTCTCTCGTTTTTATATAAAGTTATTTCCTTTTCCAGCGTAGGCCTCAGAGCGCTCCAAATATCCACTTGCAGATTCTACAAAAGAAGTGTTTCAAAACTGCTCTATCAAAAGGAAGGTTCAACTCTGTGAATTGAATGCACACATCACAAAGTAGTTTCTGAGAATTCTTCTGTCTAGTTTTTATATGAAGATATTTCCTTTTCCAGCTTAGGCCTCAAAGCACTCCAAATATCCCCGTGGAGGTACTGCAAAAAGAGTGTTTCAAAATTACTCTATCAAAAGGAAGGTTCAACACTGTGAATTCAATGCACACATAACAAAGAAGTTTTTGAGAACCCCTCTGTCTAGTTTTTATGTGAAGTTATTTCCTTTTACAACATGGGCCTGAAATCGCTGCAAATATCCACTTACAGATTCTACAAAAAGACTCTTTCAAAACGAAGGTTCAACGCTGTGAGTTGAATGCATATATCACCAAGAAGTTCCTGAGAATACTTCTCTCTAGTTTTTACGTGAAGACCTTACTTTTTCCTGTATATGACTCAAAGCGCTCCAACAATCCACTTGGGAATTCTACAAAAAGAGTGTTTCAAAGCCACTCTATCAAAAGGAAGGTTCACTTTTGTGAGTTGAATGCACACATCACAATGAAGCTTCTAAGAATGCTACTCTCTCATTTATATGTGAAGTTATTTCCTTTTCCAGCGTAGGCCTCAAAGCGCTCCAAATTTCCACTTGCAGTTATTACAAAAAGAGTGTTTGAAAACTGCTCTATCAAAAGGAAAGTTCAACTCTGTGAGTTAAATGCACACATCACAAAGAAGTTTCTGAAAATGCTTCTGTCTAGATTTTATGTGAAGATATTTCCATTTCCTACGTAGTCCTCAAAGCACTCCAAATATCTACTTGCAGATTCTACAAAAAGAGTGTTTCAAAACTGCTCTATGAAAAGGAAGTTTCAGTTTTGTGAGTTGAATGCACACGTCATAAAGAAGTTTCTGAGACTGCTTCTGTCTAGTTTTTATGTGAAGATATTACCTTTTCTAGCATAGGCCACAAAGAGCTCCAAATATCCACTAAAAGATTCTACAAAAAGAGTGTTTCAAAACTACCCTATCAAAAGATAGGTTCCACAATGAGAGTTGAATTCACACATCACAAAGCACTTTCTAAAAATGCTTCTGCCTCGTTCTTATTTGAAGATATATCCTTTTCCACAAGATGTCGCAATCACTCCAAATACCCACTTGCAGAAACTACAAAAAGAGTGTTTCAAAACTACTCTATGAAAAGGAAGATTCAACCCTGTGGATTCAATAAACACATCACAAAGAAGTTTCGGGGAATGGTTCTGCATAGTTTTTATATGAAGTTCTTTCCTTTTACAGCGTAGGCCTCAAACGGCTCCAAATATCCACTTGAGATTCTACAAAAAGAGTGTTTCAAACTACCTATCAAAACGAAGTTTCAACTCTGTGACTTGAATGCACACATCACAAAGAAGTTTCTGAGAAGGCTTCTGTCTAGTTTCTAAGTGAAGTTATTTCCTTTTACAGCATGGGCCTCAAAACGCTCCAAACATCCACTTGCAGATTCTACAAAAAGACTATTTCAAAGCTGCTCTATCAAAAGGAAGGTACAACTCTGTGAGTTGAATGCACACATCACAAAGAAGTTTCTGAGAATGTTTCTGTCTTGTTTTTATGTGAAGATATTTCTGTTTGCAACATAGGACTAAAAGGGATCCAAATATCCACTTGCAGATTCTACAAAAAGAATGTTTCAAAACCGCTCTATCAATAGGAAAGTTCAACTCTGTGAGTTGAATGCACCCATCACAATCAAGTTTCTGAGAATGTTCTCTCTCGTTTTTATGTGAACTTATTTCCTTTTCCAGCGTAGGCCTCAGAGCGCTCAAAATATCCACTTGCAGATTCTACAAAAGTAGTGTTTCAAAATTGCTCTATCGAAAGGAAGGTTCACCTCTGTGAATTGAATGCACACATCACAAAGAAGTTTCTGAGAATGCTTCTGTCTCGTTTTTATGTGAAGATATTTCCTTTTCCAGCATAGGCCTCAAAGCCCTCCAAATATCCCCGGAGATACTGCAAAAAGAGTGTTTCAAAACTGCTCTATCAAAAGGAAGGTGCAACACTGTGAATTCAATCCACACATAACAAAGAAGTTTCTGAGAACGCTTCTGTCTAGTTTTTATGTGAAGTTATTTCCTTTTGCAGCATGGGCCTGAAAGCGCCGCAAATATTCACTTGCATATTCTACAAAAAGACTCTTTCAAAACTGCTCTATCAAAAGGAAGGTTCAACAATGTGAGTCGAATGGACACATCACAAAGAAGTTCTTGAGAATGCTTCTTTCTACTTTTTTTGTGAAGACATTACTTTTTCCTGCATATGACTCAAAGCGCTCCAAATATCCACTTGTGGATTCTACAAAAAGAGTGTTTGAAAACTGCTGTATCAATAGGAATGTGCAACTTTGTGAGTTGAATGCAAACATCACAATGAATTTTCTAAGAATGCTTCTTTCTCATTTATATGTGAAGTTGTTTCCTTTTCCAGCGTTGGCCTGAAAGCGCTCCAAATTTCCACTTGCAGATTCTACAAAAAGAGTGTTTGAAAACTGCTCTATCAAAAGGAAATTTCAACTATGTGTGTTGAATGCACACATCACAAAGAAGTTTCTGAGAATGCTTCTGGCTAGATTTTATGTGAAGATATTTCCTTTTGCAACGTAGGCGTCAAAGCGCTCCAAATATCTACTTGTAGATTCCACTAAAAGAGTGTTTCAAAACTGCTCTATGTAAAAGAAGTTTCAGTTTTGTGAGTTGAATGCACACTTCATAAAGAAGTTTCTGAGAATTCTTCTGTCTAGTTTTTATGTGAAGATATTCCCTTTTCCAGCATAGGCCACAAAGAGCTCCAAATATCCACTAAAAGATTCTACAAAAAGAGTGCTTCAAAACTACCCTATCAAAAGGTAGCTTCAACAATGAGAGTTGAATTCACACATCACAAAGCAGTTTCTAATAATGTTTCTGCCTCGTTCTTATTTGAAGATATATCCTTTTCCAAAAGATTTCACAATCACTCCAACTATCCACTTGCAGAATCTACAAAAAGAGTGTTTCAAGTCTACTCTATGAAAAGAAAGGTTCAACCCTGTGGATTGGATGCACACATCACAAAGACATGTGGAATGGTTGTGCATAGTCTTTATGTGATGTTATTTCCTTTTCTAGTGTAGGCCTCAAAGGGCTTCAAATATCCAGTTGCAGATTCTACAAAAAGAGTATTTCAAACGGCTCTATCAAAACGAAGGTTCAACTCTGTGAGTTGAATGCACACATTACCAAGAAGTTTCTCAGAAGGCTTCTATCTACTTTCTACGTGAAGTTATTTCCTTTTACAGCATGGGCCTCAAAACGCTCCAAATATCCACTTGCAGATTCCACAAAAAGACTGTGTCAAAACTGCTCTATCAAAAGGAAGGTTCAACTCTGTGAGTTAGATGCACACATCACAAAGAAGTTTCTGAGAATACTTCTGTCTTGTTTTTTTCTGAAGATATTCCCTTTTCTAGCATAGGACTAAAATCTCTCCAAATATCCACTTACAGATTCTACAAAAAGAGTGTTTCAAAACCGCTCTATCAATAGGAATGTTCAATTCTGGGAGTTGAATGCACACATCACAGTGAAGTTTCCCAGAGCGTTTCCCTGTCGTTTTCATATGAAGTTATTTCCTTTTCCAGCGTAGGCCTCAGAGAGCTCCAAATATCCACTTGCAGATTCTACCAAAGAATTGTTTCAAAACTGCTCTATCAAAAGGAAAGTCCAACTCCGTGAATTGAATGCACACATCACAAAGAAGTTTCTGAGAATGCTTCTGTCTAGTTTTTATGTGAAGATATTTCCTTTTCCATCAAAGGCCTCAAAAAGCTCCAAATATCCAGTTGCAGATACTACAAAAAGAGTGTTTCAAAAACGCACTATGAAAGGGAAGATTCAGTTCTCTGAGCTGAATGCACACATCACAAAGAAGTTTCTGAGAATGCTTCTGTCTAGTTTATATGTGAAGATATTTCCTTTTCCAGCATATGCCTCAAATGGCTCCAAATATCCACTTGGAAATTCTACAAAAAGTGTGTTTCAAACCTCCTCTATCAAAGGGAAGATTCAACTCTGTGAGGTGAATTCACACATTACCTTGAAGTTTCTGAGAATTCTTCTGTCTAGTTTTTATATGACGATATTTCCTTTTCTGGCAAACGACTCAAAGCGCTCCAAATATCCACTTTGAGATACTGCAAAAAGAGTGTTTCAAAACTGCTCTATCAAAAGGAATATTCAACCCTGTGGGTTGAATGTACACATCACAAAGAAGTTTCTAAGAATGCTTCTGTCTAGTTTTTAAGTGAAGATATTTCCTTTTCCACCATAGGCCTCAAAGCGCTCCCAATTTCCACTTGCAGATTCTCCAGAAAGAGTGTTTCAAACTACTCTATCAAAAGGAATGTACAGAAAGCTTCTGTCTAATTTTTATGTGAAGATATTTCCTTTTCCAGCATACTCCTCAAAACCCTCAAAATATCCACTTGCAGATTGTACAAAAAGACTGTTTCAAAACTGCTCTATCAAAAGGAAGGTTCAACCCTCTGAGTTGAATGCACACATCACAAAGAAATTTCTGAGAATGCTTCTGTCTTGTTTTTATGTGAAGATATTACCTTTTCAAGCATAGGATTAAAAGCGCTCCAAATATCCACTTGTAGATTCTACAAAAAAAGTGTTTCACAACCGCTGTATCAATAGGAATGTTCAACTCTGTGAGTTGAATGCACAAATCAAAATGAAGTTTCTGAGAATGTTTCTTTCTCGTTTTTATGTGAAGTTATTTCCGTTTCCAGGTAGGCATCAGAGCGCTCCAATTATGCACTTGCAGATCCTGCAAAAGAAGTGTTTCAAAACTGATCTATCAATAGGAATGTTCACATCTGTGAATTGAATGAACGCATCACAAACAAGTTTCTGATACTGCTTCTGTCTAGTTTTTATGTGAAGATATTTCCTTTTCCAGCGTACGCCTCAAAGCCCTTCAAATATCCACTTGCAGATTGTACAAAAAGAGTGTTTAAAAACTGCACTATTAAAAGGAAGGTTCAGTTGTGTAAGTTGAATGCACACATCACAAAGAAGTTTCTCAGAATGCTTCTGTGCAGTTTTTATGCAATGATATTTCCTTTTCAAGCATATGCCTCAAAGGTCCCCAAATATCCACTTGGAGATTCTACAAAAACTGGGTTTCAAAACTGCTCTATCAAAAGCAAGGTTCAAATCTGTGAGTTGAATGCACACATCCAATTGAACTTTCTGAGAATTCTTCTGTCTCGTTTTTATATGAAGCTATTTACTTTTCCAGCATAGGACTCAAAGCCCTCCAAATATCCACTTGGTGATAATGCGAAAAAAGTATTTCAAAACTGCTCTATCAAAAGGAATGTTCAACTCTGGGAGTTCAATGCACACATCACAAAGGAGTTTCTAAGAATGCTTCTGTCTAGTTTTTATGTGAAGATATTTCCTTTTCCAGCATAGGCCTCAAACCGCTCCAAATTTCCACTTGCAGATACCACAAAAAGAGGTTTTCAAAACTGCTCAATCAAAAGGAAGGTACAGAATGCTTCTGTCGATTTTTTATTTGAAGATATTTCCTTTTCCAGCATAGGCCTCAAAACGCTCAAAATATCCACTTGCAGATCCTACAAAAAGACTGTTTCGAAACTGCTCTATCAAAAGGATGGTTCAACTTCGTGAGTTGAATGCACACATCACAAAGAAGTTTCTGAGAATGATTCTTCCTAGTTTTCCTGCGACTATATTTCCTTACCTAGCGTAAGCCTCAAAGAACTCCAAATATCCACTCACAGATTCTACAAAAAGAGTGTTTCAAAACTGCTCTATCAAAAGGAGGGTTCAACCCTGTGAGTTGAATGCACACATCACAAAGGAGTTTCAGAGAATCCTTCTGCCTACTTTTTATGTGAAGATATTTCCTTTTCCAGCATATGCTTCAAATTGCTCCAAATAGCCACTTGGAAATTCTACAAAAAGAGTGTTTCAAAACTGCACTATCAACAGAGAGTTTCACCTCTGTGTGTTGAATGCACACATCACAAAGTAGTTTCTGAGAATGCTTCTGTCTAGTGTTTATGTGAAAATATTTCCTTTTCCAGCATAGGACTCAAAGCGCTCCAAATATCCACTTGCAGATTCTACAAAAAGTTTGTTTCAAAACTGCTCTATCAATAGGAAGGTTCAGCTCTGTGAGTTGAATGCACACGTCACAAAGAAGTTTCTCGGAATGCTTCTCTTTCGTTTTTATGTGAAGTTATTTTCTTTTCCAACGTAGGCCTCAAACAAGCTCCAAATACCCACTTGCAGATTCTACAAAAAGTTTGTTTCAAAACCGCTCTATCAATAAGAAAGTTCAACTCTGTGAGTTCAATGCACACATCACAAGGCACTTTCTGAGAATGCTTCTGTCTCGTTTTTATGTGACGATCTTTCCTTTCCCAGAATAGCCATTAAAGCGCTCCAAATTTACGCTTGCAGATTCTATGAAAAGAGTGTTTCAAAACTGCTCTATGAAAAGGAAGATTCAACTCTGTGAGTTGAATGCACTCATCGGAAAGAAGTTTCCGAGAATGCTTCTGTCTGGTTTTGAGTGAAGATATTTCCTTTTACAGCATAGGCTTCAAAGCGCTATAAATATCCACTTGCAGATTGTACAAAAACTGTGGTTCAAAATTGCTCTATCAAAAGGAAAGTTCAACTCCGTGAGTGGAATCCACACATCACAAAGAAGTTTCCGAGAATGCTTCTGTCTAGTTTTTATGTGAAGATATTTCCTTTTCCAGCATAGGCCTCAAAGCGCTCAAAATATCCTCCTCCAGATTCTATAAAAAGAATGTTTCAAAACTGCTCTATCAAAAGGAAAGTTCAACCCTGTGAGTAGAATGAACACATCACAAAGGAATTGCTGAGAATGGTTCAGTCTGTTTCTCATTTGAAGATATATCGTTTTCCACAATAGGTCGCAATCACTCCAAATATCCATTTGCAGATTCCTCCAAAAGCGGGTTTCAAAACTGCTCTATCAAAGGAGGTTTCAACCCTGTGAGTTGAATGCACACATCACAAAGAAGTTTCTGAGAATGCTTCTCTCTAGTTTTTATGTGAAGATATTTCCTTTTCCAGCATAGGCCTCAAACTGCTACAAGTATCAACTTACAGATTGTATGAAAATAATGTTGCAAAACTGCTGTATGAAAAGGAAGGATCAACTCTGTGAGTTGAAAGCACACGTCACAAAGCAGTTTCTGGGAATGCTTCTGTCTAGTTTTCATGTGAAGATATTTCCACTCCCAGTATTGGCCTCAAAGCACTCCAATCATACAGTTGCAGATTCTGCAAAAAGTGTGTTTCAAAACTGTTCTATGAAAAGGAATGTTCAACTCTGTCAGTTGAATGCACACATCACACAGGAGTTTCTGAGAATGCTTCTGTCTAGTTTTTATGTGAAGATATTTCCTTGCTCAGCATAGGCCTCAAATTGCTCCAAATATCAACTTTCAGATTCTACAAAAAGTGTGTTTCAAATCTACTCTATCAAAAGGTAGGTTCAATTCTGAGAGTTGAATGCACACATCACATAGAAGTTTCTGAGAATGCTTCTGTCTAGTTCTTATGGAAGATATTTCCTTTTCCAACATAGGACTCAATTCTCTCCAAATATCAACTTGCAGATCCTACAAAAAGAGTGTATCTAAACTACTCTATCAAAAGGAATGCTCAACTATGTGAGTTGAATAGACACAGCACAAAGAAGTTTCTGAGAATGCTTCTTTCTAGTTTTTATGTGAAGATATTTCCTATTCCACCATAGGACTCAAAGCTCTCCAAATATCCACTTGCAGATGCTTCAAAAAGAGTGTGTCAAAACTGCTCTATCAAAAGGAAGGTTCAACTCTATGAGTTGAATGAACACATCACACAGAAGTTTCTGAGAATGCTTCTGTCTTGTTTTTATGTGATGATAATTACTTTTCCAGCATAGGCCTCAAATCACTCCAAATATCCACTTCCAGATTCTCCAAAAAGAGTGTTTTAAAACTACTCTGTCTAAAGGAATGTTCACCTCTGTGAGTTCAATGCCCACATTACAAAGAAGTTTCTGAGAATTCTTCTCTCTAGTTTCTGTGTGAAGATATTAGCTTTTGCATCATACGCCTCAAAGCGATACTTACAGATTATACGAAAAGTTAGTTTCAATACTGCTCAATGAAAAGGAAGCTGAAGGCCCACAACAAAAGAAGTTTCTAAGAATCCTCCTGTCTAGTTTTTATTTGAAGATATTTCCTTTCCCAACATAGGCCTCAAACCACTCCAAATATCCTCTTGCAGATTATGCAAAAGGAGTGTTTCCAAACTGTTCTATCAAAAGGAAACTTCAACTCTATGAGTTGAGTGCACATATCACACAAAAGTTTCTCAGAATGATTCTATCTAGTTTTTATGTGAAGACATTTCCTTTTCAAGCATAGCCCTCAAAGCTCTCCAAGTATCCGATTGCAGATTCTACAAAAAGTGTGTTTCAAAACCGCTCTATCAAAAGGAAATCTCCACACTGTGAGTTGAATGCACATATCCCAAAGAAGTTTCTGACAATGCTTCTGTCTAGTTTTTAAGTGAAGATATTTCCTTTTCCATCATAGGCCTCAAAACGATCCAAATATTCAATTGCAGATACTTCAAAAAGAGTGTGTCAAAACTTCTCTATGAAAAGGAACGTTCAACCCTGTGAGTTAAATGAACACATCACAAAGAAGTTTCTGAGACTGCTTCAGTCTGGTTTTTATATGAAGACAATTCCTTTTCCAGCATAGGCCTCAAAGCGCTCCGAATATCCACTTGCAGATTCTCCAAAAAGTGTGTTTCAGAACTCCTCTATCAAAAGGAAAGTTGACCTCTGTGAGTTGAATGCGCACATCACAAAGAAGTTTCTGAGAATTCTTCCGTCTAGTTTTTATGTGAAGATATTTTCTTTTCCCTCATAGGCCTGAAAGCGTTCCAAACATTCACTTGCAGATTCTACGAAAAGAGTGTTTCAAGACTCCTCTATGAAAAACAAGATTTAAATCTGTGAGTTGTATGCACACATCACAAAGCAGTTTCTGAGAATTCTTCTGTCTAGTTTTTATGTGAAGACATTTCTTCTCCCAGCCTAGGTTTCAATGCGCTCCAAATACCTATTTGCAGATACCACAGAAAGAGTGTTTCAAAACTGCTCAATCAAAAGGAAGGTTCAACTCAGTGAGTTGAAATCACATATCACAAAGAAGTTTCTGAGAATGGTTCTGTCTAGTTTTTATGTGAAGACATTTCTTTTCCCAGCATAATCCACAAAGCTCTCCAAATATCCACCTGCAGATTCTGCAAAAAGAGTGTTTCAAAACAGCTCTATCAAAGGGAATGTTCAACTCTGTGAGTAGAATCCACACATCACACAGAAGTTTCTGAAAATGCTTCTGTCTAGTTTTTATGTGAAGATATTTCCTTTCCCAGCATAAGCCTCAAAGCCCTCCAAATATCCACGTGGAGATTCTGCAAAAGGAGAGTTAAAAAAATGCTCTATCAAAAGGAAGGTTCAACTCTGTGAGTTGAATGCACACATCACGCAGAAATTTCTGAGAATTCCTCTGTCTAGATTTTATGTGAAGATATTTCCTTATCCAGCATAGGGCTCAAAGCATTCCAAATATCCACTTGCAGCTTCTACAAAAACAGTGCTTCAAAACTACTCAATCAAAAGGAAGGCTCAACTCTGTGAATTCAATGCACACATCACAAAGAAGTTTCTGTGAATGCTTCTCTCTGGTTTTAATGTGAAGATATTTCCTTTTCCAGCATACGCTTCAAACCGCTCCAAATATTCACTTCCAGATTCTAGAAAAAGAGGATTTCAAAACGGCACTTTCGAAAGGAAGGCTCAACTCTGTGAGTTGAATTCCCACATCACAAAGCCTTTTTTGAGAACACTTCTGTCTAGTTTTTATGTGAAGATATTTCCTTTTATAGCATAGGCCTAAAGGCGCTCCATATATCCACTTCCAGATTGTACAAAAAGAGTGTTTCTAAACGGATCTATCAAAAGGAAGCTTCAACTCTGGGAGTTGAATGCAAACATCACACAGAAGTTTCTGAGAATGGTTCTGTCTAGTTATTATGTGAAGATATTTCCTTTTCCATCAAAGGCCTCAAAGTGCGCCAAATAGCCACTTCTAGATTCTACAAAAAGAGAATTTCAAAACTTCTCTATGAAAAGGAAGGTTCAACTCTTGGAATTGCATGCCCACATCGCAAAGAAGTTTCTGAAAATCCTTCTATCTAGTTTTTCCGTGAAGATATTTCCTTTCCCAGCATAGGCCTCAAATCGCTCCAAATATCCACTTGCAGATTCTGCTATAAGAGTGTTTCTAAACTGCTCTATCAAAAGGAAGGCTCAACTCTGTCACTTGAATGCACATATCACACAGAAGTTTCTGAGAATGCTTCTGTCTAGTTTTTATGTGAAGATATTTCCTTTCCCAGCATAGGCCTCAAAGCGCTCCAAACATCCAAGTGCACATTCTTCAAAAATAGGGTTTCAAAACTGCTCTATGAAAAGGAAGTTTCAACTCCGTGAATTGACTGCACACATCACACAAAAATTTCTGAGAATACTTCTGTGTAGTTTTTAGGTGAAGATGTTTCCTTATCCAGCATAGGGCTCAAAACGCTCAAAATATCCACTTGCAGATTCTACAAAAACAGTGCTTCAAAACTGCTCAATCAAAAGGAAGGCGCAACTCTGTGAGTTGAATGCGCACATCACACGGAAGTTTCTGAGAATGCTTCAGTCTAGTTTTTATATGAAATTATTTCCTCTTCCAGCCTAGGCCTCAAAACGCCCCAAATATCCAGTTGCAGATTCTGGAAAAAGAGTGTTCCAAACTGCTCATTCAAGAGGAACGTTCAACTCTTTGAGTTGAATGCACACATCACAAAGAAGTTTCTGAGAATGCTTCTGTCTAGTTTTTATGTGAAGACTTTATCTTCCCAGCATAGGCCTCAAAGCGCTCCAAATATCCACTTGCAGATTCCACGAAAAGAGAGTTTCAAAACTTCGCTATGAAAAGGAAGGCTCAACTCTGTGAGTTGAATGCCCACATTGCAAAGAAGTTTCTGAAAATCCTTCTGTCCAGTTTTTATGTGAAGATATTTCCTTTCCCAGCGTAGGCCACAAATCGCTCCAAATATCCACTTGCAGGCTCTGCAAAAAGGGTGTTTCAAAACCTCTCTCTCAAAAGGAAGGTTAAACTCTCTGAGATGAATGCACACATCACACAGAAGTTTCTCAGAATCTTTCTGTCTAGTTTTTATGGGAACATATTTCTTACCAAGCATAAGCCACAAAGCGCTCCATATATCCACTTGGACATTCTGCCAAAGGTGTGTGACAAAACTGCTCTATCAAAAGGAAGGTTTAACTCTGTGAGTTGAATGCACACATCACAATGTAGTTTCTGAGAATCCTTCTGTCTAGATTTTATATGAAGATATTTCCTTTTCCAGCATAGGCCCCAATGCGCCCCAAATGTCCACTTGCAGATTCTATAAAAAGAGTGTTTCAATACTGCTCTATAAAAAGGGACGTTCAACTCTATGAGTTGAATGCACACATCACAAAATAGTTTCTGAGAATACTTCAGTCTCGTTTTTATGTGAAGATAGTTCCTTTCCCAGCATATGCCTCAAAGCGCTCCAAATATCCACTTGCAGATTCTGCAAAAAGAGTGTTTCAAAACTGCGCTATCAAAAGGAAGGTTCACCTCTGTGGGTTGATTGCACATATCACACAGAAGTTTCTGAAAATGCTTCTGTCTAGTTTTTATGTGAAGATATTTCCTTTCCCAGCATAAACCTCAAGGCGCTCCAAATATCCACTTGGAGATTCTGCAAAAGGAGTCTTACAAACTGCTCTATAAAAAGGAAGCTTCAACTCTGTGGACTGAATACACACATCACACAGAAATTTCTGAGAATACTTCTGTCTAACTTTTTATGGGAAGATATTTCCTTATCCAGCATAGGTCTCAAAGCGCTCTAAATATCCGCTTGGAGATTCTACAAAAACAGTGTTTCCAAACTGCTCAATCAAAATGAAGGCTCAACTCTGTGAGTTGAATGCACACATCACGTAGAAGTTTCTGATAATTCTTCTGTCTAGTTTTTATGTGAAGATATTTCCTTTTCCATTATACGCCTCAAAGCGCTCCAAATATACACTTGCAGATATTACAAAATGAGAGTTTCAAAACTGCTCTATGAAAAGGAAGTTTCAGTTCTGTGAGTTGAATACCCACATCAGAAAGAATTTTCTGAGAATACTTCTGTCTCGTTATTATTTGAAGTTATATCCTTTTCCACAAGAGTTCGCAATCACTACAACTATCGACTTGCAGATTCTAGAAAAAGAAGGTTTCAAAACTGCTCTATCAAAAGGAAGGTTCAACTTTTTGAGTTCAATGCACACATCACAAAGAAGTTTCTGATAATGCTTCTATTTTTTATGTGAAGATATTTCCTTTTCCCCCACCGGCCTCAAAGCACTCAAAGTATCCACTTGCTGATCCCTCAAAAAGATTGTTTCAAAACTGCTCTATCAAAAGGAATGTTGAAATCTGTGAGTTGAATGCAAACATCACAAAGAAGTTTCTGAGAACTCTTCTGTCTAGTTATTATGTGAAGATATTTCCTTTTCCACCATAGGCCTCAATGCGCTGCAAATATCCACTTGCAGATTCTGAAAAAAGAGGGTTTCTAAACTGCTCTATCAAAAGGAAGGTTCAACACTGTGAGTTGAATGCAGACATCACACAGAAATTTCTGAGAATACGTCTGTCTAGTTTTTATGTGAAGATATCTCCTTATCGAGCATAGGCCTCAAAGTGCTCCAAATATCCCCATGCAGATTCTGTAAAAAGAGGGTTTCTAAACTGCTCTATCAAAAGCAAGGTTCAACACTGTGAGTTAAATGCACACATTACAAAGAAGTTTCTGAGAATGATTCCTTCTCTTTCATATTTGAAGATATATCCTTTTCCACAAGAAGTCGCCATCACTGCAAATATCAACTCGCAGATTATATCAAAAGAGGGTTTCAAAACTCGTCTATCAAAGGGAAGACTCAAGTCTCAGAGTTGAAAGCACACATCCTAAAGAAATTTCTGAGGATGCTTCTGTCTAGTTTTTATGTGAAGATATTTCCTTTTCCAGTATAGGTCTCAAAGGGCACCAAATATCCATTTGCAGATCCTTCACAAAGAGTGTCTCAAAACTGCTCTATCAAAAGTAATGTTGAACCCCGTGAGTTGAATGAACACTCACAAAGAAGTTTCTGAGAATGCTTCTGTCTGCTTTTTATGTGAAGATTATCCCTATTTCAGCATAGGCTTCAAAGCGCTCCAAATATCCACTTGCAGAGTCTCCAAAAAGAGTGTTTCAAAACTGCTCTATCAAAAGGGAGGTTCATCTCTGTGAGCTGAATACCCACATCACAAAAAAGTTTGTGAAAATGCTTCCGTCTAGGTTTATCTGAAGATATTTCCTTTTCTCTCATAGTCCTCAAAGCGTTCCAAATATACGCTTTCAGATTATAAGAAAACAGTGTTTCCAACCTCCTAGAAGAAAAGGACGGTTCAACTCTGCACGTTGAAAGCACACATCACAAAGAAGTTTCTGAGAATGCTTCTTTCTATTTTTTATGTGAAGATATTTCCTTTTCCATCATAGGCCTCAAAGTGCTACAAATATATACTTGCAGATTCTACGAAAAGAGTGTTTAAAAACTGCTCTATGAGAAGGAAGGTTTAACCCTTTGAGTCGTCTGTGCACATCGCAAAGCAGTTTCTGAGAATGCTTCTGTCTACTTTTTAAGTGAATATATTTCCATTCCCAGCCTAGGCCTCAATGCCCTCCACATATCCACTTGCCGATTCTACAGAAAGCATGTTTCAAAACGACTCTATAAAAAGGAAGGTTCAACTCTGTGAGTTGAATATACACATTTCCAAGAAGCTTCTGAGAATACTTCTGTCTAGTTTTTATATGAAAGTATTTCCTTTTCCAGGATAGGCCTCAAAGCGCTCCAAATATCCACTTGCAGATCCTACAAAAAGAGTGTTTCAAAACTGCCATATTAAAAGCAATGTTCAACTCTGTGAGTTAAATCCACACATCACAAATATGTTTCCAAGAAAGCTTCTGTCTACTTTTTATGTGAAGATACTTCCTTTTCCAGCATAGGCCTCGAAGCGCTCCAAATATCCACTTGCAGATTCTACAAAAAGAGTGTTTCAAAACTGCTCTACATAAAGGAATGTTCAACTCTGTGAGTTGAATGCACACATCACAACGTAGTTTCGGAAAATGCTTCTCATGAGTTTTTATGTGAAGATATTTCTTTTTCGAGCATAGGCCTCAAGGCACTCCAAATATCCACTTGCAGATTCTACAAAAAGTGTGTTTCAAAACTGCCCTATCAAAAGGAACGTTCAATTCTGTGAGTAGAATGCACACATCACAAAGAAGTTGCTGAGAATGCTTCAGGTTAGTTCTTACTTTAAGATATACCTTTTTCCAAAAGAGGTCGCAATCACTCCAAATATCCACTTGCAGATAATACTAAAAGAGTGTTTCAAAACTGCTCTATAAAAAGGAAGGTTAAAATCTTTCAGTTGAATGCACACATCACAAAGATGTTTCAGAGAATCCTTCTCTCTAGTTTTCATGTGAAGATATTTCCTTTCCCAGCATAGGCCTCAAAGCACTACAAATATCCACTTGCAGATTCTGTAAAAACAGTATTTAAAAACTGCTCTAACAAAAGGAACGTTCAACTCTGTGCGTTGAATGCACACATCGGAATTAAGTTTCTGAGAATGCTTCTGTCTAGTTTTTATGAGAAGTTATTTCCTTTTCCAGCGTAGGCCTCAAACCAATCCAAATATCCACTTGTAGATTTTACAAAAAGGGTGTTTCAAAACTACTCTATCAAAAGGAAGGTTCAACTCTATGAGTTGAATACACACATCATAAAGAAGTTTCTGAGAAAGTTTCATTCTCGTTCTTATTTGAACATATATCCTTTTCCAAAAGGGTTCACCGCCACTCCAGATATCCTCTTGAAGATTGTAGAAAAAGAGGGCTTCAAAACTGCTCTATCACAAGGAAGGTTCATCAGTGTGAGTTGAATGCACACATAACAAAGCATTTTCTGAGATTGCTATTGTCTAGATTTTATGTGAAGATATTTCCTTTTCCAACATAGGCCTCAAAGCCCTCCAAATATGCAATTGCAGATTCTACAAAAAGAGTATTTCAAAACTACCCTATCAAAAGGGACATTCAAATCTGTGAGTTGAATGCACACATCACAAAGAAGTTTCTGAGAATGCTTCTGTCTAGTTTTTATGTGAAGATATTTCCTTTCCAAGCACAGGCGTCAAAGCGCTCCAAATATCCGTTTGCAGATTGTACAAAAAGAGTGTTTCAAAACTGCTATATCAAAAGGAAAATTCAACTCTGTCAGTTGAATGCACACATCACAAAGATGTATCGGAGAATGCTTCTGTCTAATTTTTATTAGAAGATATTTCCTTTTCCAGCATAGGCCTCAAAGGAATCAAAATACCCACTTGCAGATTCTAAGAAAACTGTGTTTCAAACTGCTGTATCAAAAGGAGGTTCAAATCTGTGACTTAAATGCACACATCACAAAGAAATTTCTGAGAATTCATCTGTCTAGTTTTTATGTGAAGATATTTCTTTTCCATAAGAGGCCTCAAAGCCCTGCAAATATCCACTTGCAGATATTCCAAAAGGAATGTTTCAAAAAAACTCTATCAAATGGAAGGTTCAACTATGTGAGTTGAATGCACACATCACAAGGAGGTTTCTGAGAATGCTTCTGCCTACTCTCTATGTGAAGATATTTCCTTTTCCAACATAGGCCTCAAAGCGCTCCAAATATCTACTTGCAGATTCTATGAAAAGAGCTTTCCAAAACTTCTCTATGAAAAGGAAAGCTCAACTCTGTGAGTTGAATGCACACATCCCACAGAAGTTTCTGAGAATGCTTCTACCTAGTTTTTAAGTGAAGATATTTCCTTTCCCAGCATAGGCCTCAAACCGCTCCTGATATGCACTTGCAGATTCTTCAAAAAGAGGGTTTCAAAACTGCTCTATCCTAAGGAAGGTTCAATTCTGTGAGCTGAGTGAACACATCACAAAGAAGTTTCCGAGAATTCTTCTGTCTAGCATTTATGTGAAGATAATTCCTTTACGACCATAGGCCTCTAAGCGGTCCAAATATCCACTTGCAGATTCTCCAAAGAGTGTTTCAAAACTGCTCTATCGAAAGTAAGCTTCACCTTTGTGAGTTGAATTCACACATCACAAAGAAGTTTCTGAGAATACTTCTGTCTAGTTTTTATGTGTAGACATTTCCTTTTCCATCATAGGCCTCTAAGCGCTGCAAATATCAATTTGCAGATTCTACGAAAAGAGTGTTTCAAAACTGCTCTATGAAAAGGAATATTCAACCCTATGAGTTGAATGTACATATCACAAAAAAGTTTCTCTGAATGTTTCTGTCTAGTTTTTATTTGAAGATATTTCCTTTTCCAGCTTAGGCCTCAAAGCGCTCAAAATATCCACTTACAGATTCCACAAAAAGAGTGTTCCAAAAATGCTCTATGAAAAGGAAGTTTCAACTCTGTGCGTTGAATGCATACGTCACAAAGCAGTTTCTGAGAATGCTTCTCTCTAGTTTTCATGTGAAGATATTTCCTTTCCCAGCATAGGCCTCTCAAAGCGCTCCAAATATCCACTTGTAGATGCTGCAAAAGCAGTGTTTCGAAACTGCTCTATCAAAAGGAAGGTTGAACTCTGAGTGTTGAATGCACAAATTACAAAGCAATTTCTGAGAACACTTTTGTCTAGTTTTTAAGTGAAGACATTACCTTTCCCATCATAGACCTCAAAGCGCTCCAAATATCCACTTGCATATTCTGCAAAAGGAGTGTTTCAAAACTTCTCTACCAAAAGGAAGGCTCAACTTTTTGAGTTGAATGCACCCATCACAGAGAAGATTCTCAGAATGGTTCTGTCTAGTTTTTATATGTGGAGATATTTCCTTTCACAGCATAGGATTCAAAGCGCTCCTAATAGCCACTTGCAGATCCTGCCAAAAGTGTGTTTCTAAACTGCTCTATGAAAATGAAGTTTGAACTCCGTGAGTTGAATGCACACATCACAAGAAAGTTTCTGAGAATACTTCTGTCTCATTCTTAGTTGAAGATGTATCCTTTTCCACAAGAGTTCTCAATCACTCCAAATATCCACTTGCAGATTCTAGAAAAAGAGTTTTTCAAAACTGCTCTATCAAAAGGAAGGTTCAACTCTTTGAGTTGAATGAACACATCGCAAAGAAGTTTCTGAGAAAGCTTCTGTGTATTTTTTATGTGAAGATATTTCCTTTTAAACCATAGGCTTTAAATCACTCAAAACATCCACTTACAGATACTTCAAAAAGAGTTTTTCAAAATTGATCTATCAAAAGGAATGCTGAAATCTGTGAGCTGAATGCAAACATCACAAAGAAGTTTCTGAGAATATTTCTGTCTAGTTTTTATGTGTAGATATCTCCTTTTCCAACATATGCTTCAAATCGCTCCTAATATCCAATTGCAGATACTACAAAAAGATTTTTTCAAAACAGCTCTAATAAAAGGAAGTTTCAAATTCTTGAGTTGAATGCACACGTCACAATGAAGTTTCTGAGAATGCTTCTGTCTAGTTTTTATGTGAAGTTATTTCCATTTCCAGTGTAGGCCTCAAAGCACTCCAAATATCCACTTGCAGATTCTACAAAAAGAGTGTTTTTAAACTGCTCTATCAAAACGGGGGTTTAACTCTGTGAGCTGAGTACACACATCACAAAGGACTTTCTGACAATGCTTCTCTCTCCTTCTTACTTCAAGATATATCATTTTCCAAAAGGGATCACAATCACTCCAAAAATCTACTTGCAGATTCTATAAAAAGAGAGTTTCAAAACTTCTCTATCAAAAGGAAGGTTCAACTCTGGGAGTCGAATGCACACATCACAAAAAAGTTTCTGAGAGTGCTTCTGTCAAGTTTTTATGTGAAGACACTTTCTTTCCCTGAATAGGCCTCAATGCACACCAAATATCCACTTGAAGATTCTACAAAAGGAGTGTTTCAAAACTGCTTTATCAAAAGGAAAGCTCAACTCTGTGAGTTGAATACATCCATCACAAAGTAGTTTCTGAGAATTCTTTCGTATAGTTTTTATGTGAAGATATCTCCTTTTCCATCATTGGCCTCAAAGCGCTCCGAATATCGACTTGCATATTCTACTTAAAGAGAGTTTCAAAACTGCTCTATTAAAAGAAAGGTTCAACTCTGTTAGTTGAATGCCCGCATCATAAAGCAGTTTCTGACAATCCTTCTGTCTAGTTTTTACGTGAAGATATTTCCCTTTCCAGCATAGGCCTCAAAGAGCTCCAAATATCCACTTGCAGATTCGACGAAAAGGGTGTTCCAAACCTGCTCTATGAAAAGGAAGGTTCAACTCTGTGAGTTAAATGCACACATCAGAAAGCAGTTTCTGAGACTGCCTCTGTTTACTTTTCATGTGAAGATATTTCCATTCCCAACATTGGCATCAAAGCACTCCAAATATCCACTTGCAGATTCTGCAAAAGGATTGTTTCAAAACTGTTCTAACAAAAGGAAGGTTCAACTCTGTCAGTTGAATGCACACATCACACAGAAGTTTCTGAGAATGGTTCTGTCCAGTTTTTATGTGAAGATATTTCCTTTCAGAGCATAGGCCTCAAAGCGCTCAAAATATCCACTTGCAGATTCTGCAAATAGAGTGTTTCAAAACTGGTAGGTCAAAAGGAAATTTCAACTCTGAGAGTTGAATGCGCACATCACAGAGAAGTTTCTGAGAATTCTTCTGTCTAGCTTTTATGTGAAGATAATTCCCTTTCCAGCATAGGCCTCAAAGCTCTCCAAATATCCACTTGAAGATTCTCCAAAAACAGTGTTTCTAAACTGCTCAATCATAAGGAAGGCTCAACACTGTGAGCTGAATGCACACATCACAAAGAAGTTTCCGTGAATGCTTCTGTCTAGTTTTTAGGTGAAGATATTTCCTTTTCCAGCATACGTCTCAAAGTGCTCCAAATATCCACTTACAGATTATACAAAAAGAGTTTTTCAAAACTGCTCTATCAAACGAAGGTTTCAACTCTGTGAGCTGAATGCACACATCACAAAGAAGTTTCTGAGAATTCCTCTGTCTAGTTATTATGAGAAGATGCTTCCTTTTCCAGCATAGACCTCAGAGCGCTCCAAATATCCACTTGCAGATTCTACAAAAAGAGTGTTTCAAAACTGCTGTATCAAAAGGAAGGTTCAACTCTGTGAGTTTAATGCATACATCACAAAGAAATTTCAGAGAATTCTTCTGACTAGTTTTTATGTGAAGATATTTCCTTTTCCAGTATTGTTCTCAAAGCTCTCCAAATATCCACTTGCAGATTCTACCAAAAGAATGTTTCAAAACTGCTCTATCAAAAGTAGGTTTAACTCTGTGAGTTGAATCCACACATCACAATGAAGTTTCAGAGAATGCTTCTGTCTAGTTTTTATGTGAAGTTATTTCGTTTTCCTGAGTAGGCCTCAAACCAATCCAAATGTACACATGCAGATTTTACAAAAAGAGCGTTTCAAAACTGCTCTATCAAACGGAAGGTTGAACTCTGTGAGTTGAATGCGGACATCACAAAGAAGTTTCTGAGAATGTTTCCTTCTCGTTCTTCTTTGAAGATATATCCTTTCCCACAAGAGGTCGCAATCTCTCCACCTATCCACTTGCAGATTCTTCAAAAAGAGGGTATCAGAACTGCTCTATCCAAAGGAAGGTTCAACTCTGAGTTGAATCCACACATCACAAAGCAGTTTCTGAGAATGCATCTGTCTAGTTTTTATGTGTAGGTATTTCCTTTCCCAGCATAAGCCCCAAAGCGCTCCAAATATCCACTTGAAGGTTCTGCAAAAGGAGTGTTATAAAACTGCTCTATCAAAAGGAAGGTTCAACTTTCTGAGTTAAATGCACACATCACAAAGCCGTTTCTGAGAATGCTTCTGTCTAGATTTTATATGAAGGTATTTCCTTTTAAATAATAGGCCTCAAAGCGCCTCAACTATCCACTTGATATTCTACAAAAAGAGTGTTTCAAAACTACTCCTTCAAAAAGGACTTTCAACTCGTTGAGTTGAATTCACGCATCACAAACAATTTTCTGAGAATCCTTCTGTCTGGTTTTTATGTGAAGATATTTCCTTTTCCAGCATAGGCCTCAAAGCCCTCCAAATATCCACTTTCATGTTCTTCAAAAAGAGTGTTTCAAAACTGCTCTATCAAAAGGAAGGTTCAACTCTGTGAGTCCAATGGACACATCAGAAAGTAGTTTCTTACAATGCTTCTGTCTAGTTTTTCTGTGAAGATATTTCCTTTCCAAGCATAGCACTTAAAGCACCCCAAATAAGCACTTGCAGATTCTTCAAAAAGAGTGTTTCAAAACCGCTGTATCAAAAGGAAGGCTCAACCCTGTGAGTTGAATGCACACATCTCTAAAAATTTTTTGAGAATGCTTCTGTCTAGTTTTTAGGTGAAGATATACCCTTCTCCAGAATAGGTCTCAAAGCGCTCCAAATATCCACTTGCAGATTGTACAGAAAGAGTGTTTCAAAATTGCTCTATCAAAAGGAAAGTTCAACTCTGTGAGTTTAATGCACACATCAGAAAGCAGTTTCTGAGAATGCTTCTGTGTGGTTTTTATGTGAAGATATTACCTTTTTCAGCATGGGCCTCAAAGCTCTGAAAATATCCACTTACAGACTCTACAAAAAGAGTGTTTCAAAACTACTCTTTCAAAAGAGAGGTTAAACATTTTCAGTTGAATGTAGACAGCACAAAAAGTTTCAGAGAATGATTCTGACTTGTTTTTATGTGAAGATATATCCTTTTCCATCATGGGTCTTAAATCTCTTCAAATATCCACTTGCAGATTCTACAAAAAGAGTTTTCAAAAACTGCTCTATGAAAAGGAAGGTTCAACCCTCTGAGTTGAATGCACACATCAAAAAGCAGTTTCTGAGAATGCTTCTGTCTGGTTTTTATTTGAAGATATTCCCTCTCCCAGCATAGGCCTCAAACCGCTTCAAATATCCACTTGCAGATTCTGCTTTTTAGAGTATTTCAAAACTGCTCTATCAAAAGGAAGGTACAACTCTCTGAGTTGAATGCACACATCACACAGAAGTTTCTGAGAATGCTTCTGTCTACTTTTTATTTGAAGATATTTCCTGTCCTAGCATAGACCGCAAAGCGCTCCAAATATCCACTTCCAGATCCTGCAAAAGGGATGTTTCAGAACAGCTCTATCAAAACGAAGGTTCAACTCTTCGAGTTGAATGCACACATCACACAGAACTTTCTAGAATGCTTCTGTATAGTATTTACCTGAAGATATTTCCTTCCCAGCATAGGCCTCAAAGCGATCCAAATATCATCTTGCAGATTCTCCAAAAGGAGTGTTTCAAAACTGTTCTATCAAAAGGACGTTTCAACACAGTGAGTTGAATGCACACATCACACAGAAGTTTCTGAGAATGCTTCTGTCTAGTCTTTATGTGAAGATATTTCCTTTCCCAGCAAAGGCCTCAAATCGCTCCAAATATCAACTTACAGATTCTCCAAAAAGAGGGTTTCAAAACTCCTCTATCAAAAGGAAGGCTCAACACCCTCAGTTGAATGCACAGAACGCAAAGAAGTTTCTGAGAATCCTTCTGTCTAGTTTTCATGTGAAGATATTTCCTTTCACAGCATAGGCATCAAATCTCTCCAAATATCCTCTTGGAGATTATACAAAATGGGTGTTTCAAAATTTGCTCTACCAAAAGGAGAGTTCAACTCTCTGAGTTGAATGCAAACATCAAAAAGCAGTTTCTGAGAATGCTTCTGTCTGGTTTTTAAGTGAAGATATTCCCTTTTTCAGCCTGTGTCTCAAAGCTCTGCGAATATCCATGTGCAGATTCTACAAAAACAGTAATTCAAAACTACTCTATCAAAAGGAAGGTTCAACTCTCTGACTTGAACGTACACATCACAAAGAAGTTTCAGAGAATGCTTCTGATTAGTTTTTATGTGAAAATATTTCCTTTTCCAGTATGGGTCTCTAAGCTCTCCAAATATCCACTTGCGGATTCTACAAAAAGAGTGATGCAAAACTACACTATCAAAAGGGAGGTTCAACGCTGTAAGTTGAACGTACACATCACAAAGAAGTTTCAGAGCATGCATCTGACTAGTTTTTATGTGAAGTATTTCCTTTTCCAGTATGGGTCTCTAAGCTCTCCAAATATCCACTTGCAGATTCTACAAAAAGAAAGTTTCAAAACTACTCTATCAAAAGCAAGGTTCAACTCTGTGAGTTGAATGCACACATCACAAAGGAGTTTCTGAGAATACATCTGTTTGTTTTTATGTGAAGATATTTTCTTTCCCAGCATTGGCCTCAAAGCGCTCCAAATATCCACTCGCAGATTATGCAAAAAGAGTGTTTCAAAACTACTCTATCAAAAGGAAGGTTCATCTCTGTTATTTCAATGCACACATCATACAGAAGTTTCTGACAATGCTTCTGTCTAGTTTTTATGTGAAGATATTTCCATTCCCAGCATAGGCCTCAAAGGGCTCCAAATATACACTTGCAGATTCTGCAGTAATATTGATTCAAATATGATCTATCAAAAGGAAGGTTCAACTCTCTGAGTTCAATTCACCCATTACATGGAAGTCTCTGAGAATGCTTATGTCTAGTTTTTATGTGAAGATATGTCCGTTCCCAGCATAGGCTTCAAATCCCTCTAAATATCCACTTGCAGATTCTGCAAAAAAAGTGTTTCAAAACTGCTCTATTAAAAGGAAGGTTCAACTCTGTGAGTAGAATGCACACATCACACAGAAGTATCTGAGAATGCTTCTATCTAGTTTTTATGTGAAGATATTTCCTTTTCCATCATAGGCCTCAAAGTGCTCCAAATATCCAGTTGCAGATTCTATGAAAACTGTGTGCCAAAACTACTCTATGAAAAGGAATTTTAAACTCTGTGAGTTGAATGCACACATCACAAGGGAGTTTCTGAGAATGCTTCTGCTATGTTTTTATGTGAAGATATTTCCTTTTCCATCATAGGCCTCAAAGTGCTGCAAATATTCACTTGCAGATTCCACGAAAAGAGTGTTTCAAAACTGTGTTTCATAACTACTGTATGAAAAAGAAGTATAAACTCTGCGAGTTGAATGTGCACATTACAAAGGACTTTCTGAGAATGCTTCTGCCTGGTTATTATAAGAAGATATTTCCTTTTCCATCATAGGCCTCAACGTACCCCAAATATCCACTTGCAGATTCTACGAAAAGTCTGTTCAAAAACTGCTCTATGAAAAGGAAGGTTCAACTCTGTGGGATGAATGCACACATCACAAAGCAGTTTCTCACAATGTTCTATCTAGTTTTATGTGAAGATATTTCCTTTCCCAGTATAGGCCTCAAAGCGCTCCAATTATCCACTTGAAGATTCTGCAAAAAGAGTGTTTCAAAACTGCTCTATCAAAAGGAATGTTCAACTCTGTGTGTTAAAGGCATACGTCCCACAGAAGTTCCTGGGAATGCTTCTGTCTGGTTTTTATGTGAAGATATTTCCTTTCCCAGCATAGGCCTCAAAGCGCTCCAAATATCGACCTGCAGATCCTGCAAAAGGAGTGTTCCAAAACTGATCTATGAAAAGGAAAGTTCAACTCTGTAATTTGAATGCACACATCACAAGAAGTTTCTGAGAATGCTTCTGTCTAGTTTTTATGAGATGATATTTCCTTTCCCAGCAAAGGACTCAAAGCGCTCCAAATATCCATTTGCAGATTCTACAAAACGACTGTTTCAAAACTGCTCTATCAAAAGTAGGCTTCAACTCTGTGAGTTGAATGCACACATCACCCAGATGTTTCTGAGAATCCTTATGTCTAGTTTTTATGTGAAGATATTTCCTTTTCCATCATTGGCCCCAAAGCCCTCCAAATATGCACTGGCAGATTCTACGAAAATAGTGTTCCAAAACTGCTCTATGAAAAGGAAGATTCAACTCCGTGGGTTGAATGCGCACATCACAAAACAGTTTCTGAGAATGCTTCTACCTACTTTTTATTTGAAGATATTGCCTTTCCCAGCATTGGCCTCAAAGCGCTCCAAATTATCCACTTGCAGATTCTGCAAAAAGAGTGTTTCAAACCTTCTCTATCAAAAGGAAGGTTCAAGTCTGAGAGTTGAATGCACACATCCCACAGAAGTTTCTGAGAACTCTTCTATCTGCATTTTTTGTGAAGATATTTCCTTTCCCAGCATAGAACTCAAAGCGCTCCAAATATCCACTTACAGATCTTGCAAAAGGAGTCTTCCAAAACTGCTGTATGAAAAGGAATGTTCAGCTGTGTGAGTAAAATGCACACATCACACAGAAGTTTCTCAGAATCCTTCTGTCTAGTTTTTATTTGAATATATTTCCTTTCCCAGCAGAAGCCTCAAAACTCTCCAAATATCCGCTTGCAGAATATACAAAAAGAGTGTTAAAAACTGCTCTTCCAAAAGGAAGATTCAACCCTGTGAATTCAATGCACACATCACAAAGAAGTTGCTAAGAACGCTTTAGTCTCTTTCTTATTTGATGAAATATCGTTTTCCACAAGATTTCGCAATCTCTCCAAATATCCAGTTGCAGATTCTGCAAAAGGAGTGTTTCAAAACTGCTCTCTGAAAAGGAAGCTTCAACTCTATGAGTTGAATGCACACATCACAGGGAATTCTGAGAATACTTCTCTCTAGTTTTTATGTGAAGATATTTCCTTTTCCAGCATAGCCCTCAAATTGCTCCAAATATCCACTTGCAGATTCTACAAAAAGATTGTTTGAAAACTGCACTGTCAAAAGGACGGCTCAAATGTGTGAGTTTAATGCACACATCTGAAAGAAGTTTCTGAGAATACTTCTGTCTAGTTTTTATGTGAAGATATTTCCTTTTCCATCATAGGCGTCAAAGCGCTCCAAATATCCACTTGCAGACTCTTCAAAAAGAGTGTGTAAACTGCTCTACCAATAGGAAGGTTCAACTCTGTGAGTTGAATGGACACATCACAAAGAAGTTCTGAGAGATCTTCTCTCTGGTTTTTATGTGAAGATAATTCCTTTTCCAGCATGGGCCTCAAAGCGTTCCAAATATCCACTTGCAGATTCTACGAAAAAAGTGTTTCAAAACTACTCTATCAAAAGGAAGGTTCACCTCTGTGAGTTGAATGCCCGCATCACAAAAATGTTTCTGACATTTCTTCTGTCTAGTTTCTATGTGAAGATATTTCCTTTTCCCTCATAGGCCTCAAAGAGTTCCAAATATCCACTTGTAGATTCTACGAAAAGAGTTTTTCAAAACAGCTCTATCAAAAGGAAGGTTTAACTCTGTGAGTTGTATGCACGCACACTGAAAGCAGTTTCTGAGAATGCTTCTGTCTACTTTTATGTGAAGATATTTCCTCTCCCAGCCTGGGACCCAATGCACTTCAAATATCCACTTGCAGGTTCTACAGAAAGAGTGTTTCAAAACTGCTCTATCAAAAGGAAAGTTCAAATCTGTGTGTTGAATGCACACATCACACAGAAGTTTCTGAGAATTCTTCTGTCTAGTTTTAATATGAACATATTTCCTTTTCCAATAAAGACCTCAATGCGCTCCAAATATCCACTTGCAGATTCTTCAAAAAGAGTGTTTCAAAACTGCTCTGTCATAAGGAAGTTTCAACTCTCTGCGTTGAGTGCACACATCACAAAGAAGATTCTGAGAATGATTCTGTCTAGCGTTTATTTGAAGATAATTACTTTTCCAGCATAGGCCTCAAAGCGCTACTAATATCCACTTGCAAATTCTCCAAACAGCATTTCAAAACTGCTCTATCAAAAGGAAGATTCACCTCTGTGATTTGAATGCCCACATCAAAAAGAAGTTTCTGAGAAGTCTTCTGTCTAGTATTTGCATGAAGATATATCCTTTTCTATCATAGGCCTCAAAGCGCTCCAAATATCCACTTGCAGATTCTACAAAAAGAGTGTATCAAAACTACTCTATGAAAAGGAAGGTCCACCTCTCTAAGTTGAATGCATGCATCAAAAAGCAGTTTCTGAGAATGCTTCTGTCTATATTTATGTGAAGATATTTCCTCTGCCAGCCTAGGCCTCAATGCGCTCCAAATACCCACTTGCAGATTCTTCAGAAATTGTGTTCCAAAACTGTTCTATCAAAAGGAAGTTAAACTCTGCGACTTGAATGCACTCATCACAAAGCAGTTTCTGAGAAGCCTTCTGTCTAGTTTTTATGTGAATGTGTTTCCTTTCCCAGCATTGCCACAAAGCGCACCAAACATCCACTTGCAGATTCTAAACAAATAGTGTTTCAAAACTGCTCTAACAAAAGGTAGTTTCAACTATGTGAATTGAATGCACACATCGCACGGAAGTTTCTGAGAATGCTTTTGTCTAGCTTTTACGTGAAGATATTTCCTTTCCCAGCATAAGCCTCAAAGCCCTCAAAATATCCAGTTGAAGATTGTGCAAAAAGAGTGTTTCAAAACTGCCCTCTTAAAAGGAAGTTTCAACTCTGCGGGTTGAATGCACACATCATACAGAGGTTTCTGAGAATGTTACTGTCTACTTTTTATGTGAAGATATTTCCTTTCCCAGCATAGGCCTCAAAGCGCTCCAAATATCGACTTGGAGATTCTACAAAAGGAGTGTTTCAAAACTGCTCCATCAAAAGGAAGCTTCGACTCTATGAGTTGAATGCACATATCACACAGAAGTTTCTGAGAATTCTTCTGTGTAGTTTTTGTGTGAAGATATTTCCTTTTCCATCATATGCCACAAAATGCTCCAAATATCCACTTGCAGATTTTTCAAAAAGAATGTTTGAAAACTGCTCTATAAAAAGGAAGGTTCAACTCAGTGAGTTAAATGCACACATCAAAAAGAAGTTTCTGAGAATGCTTCTGTCTGGCTTTTATGTGAAGATAATTCGTTTTCCAGCATAGGCCTCAAAGCGCTCCAAATATACACTTGCAGATTCTCCAAAAAGAGTGTTTCAAAACTGCTCTATCAAAAGGAAGATTCAACTCTGTGCGTTGAATGCCCACATCAAAAAGGAGTTTCTGAGAATTCTTGTGTCTACTTTTTATACGAAGATATTTCCTATTCCCTTATAGGCCTCAAAGCGTTCCAAATACCCCCTTGTAGATTTTATGAAAACTGTTTTTCAAAATTGCTCTATGAAAAGGAAGGTAAAACCCAGTGAGTTGAATGCAGGCATCACAGAGAAGTTGCTGACAATGCTTCATACTCCCTCTTATTTGAAGATATATCCTTTTCCACAAGAGGTCGCAATCACTCCAAATATCCACTTGCAGATTCCACAAAAAGAAGTGTTCAAAACTGCTCATCAAAAGGAAGGTTTAACTCTGTCAGTTGAATGCACACATCACAAAGCACTTTCTGAGAATGCTTCTGCCTAGATTTTATGTGAAGATATTTCCTTTTCCAGCAGAGGCCTCAAAACGCTAGAATATCCACTAGCAGATACTATACAAAGAATGCTTCAAAACTGCTCTATCAAAAGGAAGGTTCACTTCTGGGAGTTGAATGCAAACATCACAAAGAAGATTCTGAGAATGTTTCTGCCTAGTTTTTATGTAAAGATATTTCCTTTTTCACAAGAGGCCTTAAGGCTCTCCAAATATCCACTTGCAGAATCTCCAAAAGAGTGTTTCAAAACTACTCTATCAAAAGGAAGGTTCAACTCTGTGAGTTGAATGTGCACATCAAGAATAAATTTCTGAGAATTCTTCTGTCTAGTTTTTATGTGAAGATATTTCCTTTTCTCTCTTAGGCCTCAAAGCGCTCCAAATATCCACTTGCAGATTCTCCAAAAGGAGTGTTTCAAAACAGCTCTATCAAAAGGAAGGTTCAACACATTCAGTGGAATGAAAACATCACAAAGGACTTTCTGAGAATTTTTCTGTCCTTTTTATAGAAGATATTTCTTTTCCATGATAGGCCTCAAAGTGCTCCAAATATTCACTTGCAGATTCTACGAAAAGAGTGTCCCAAATCCGCTCTATGAAAAGGAAGGTTCAAATCTGTGAGTTGAATGCACACAGCATAAAGCAGTTTCTGTCTTTTTGTTATGCGAAGATACATCGTTTCCCATCACAGGCCTCAAAGCGCTCAAAATATGGACTTGCAGATTCTGCAAAAGGAGTGGTTCAAAACTGCTCTATCAAAAGGAAGCTTCAACTCTATGAGTTGAATGCACACATCACACAGAAGTTTCTGAGAATGCTTCCGTCTAGTTTTTATGTGAAGATATTTCCTTTCCCAGCATGGCCCTCAAAGAGCTCCAAATATCCACTTGTATTTTCTACAAAAAGTGTGTTTCAAAACTGTTCCATGAAAAGGAAGGTTCAACACTCTGAGTTGAATGCACACATCACAAAGTAGTTTCTGAGAATGCTTCTGTCTAGTTTTAATGTGAAGATATTTCCTCTCCCAGCGTATGTCTCAAAGGGCACCAAATATCCACTTGCAGATTGCACAGAAAGAGTGTTTCAAAACTGCTCTATCAAAAGCAACTTTCAACTCTGCGTGTTGAATGCACACATCACACAGTAGTTTCTGAGAATCCTTCTGTCTAGTTTTTATGTGAAGATATTTCCTTTTGAAGCATAGGCCTCTAAGAGCTCCAAATATCCACTTGCAGATTCTAGAAAAAGAGTGATTCAAAACTACTCTATCAAAACGAAGGCTCAACTCTGTGAGTTCAATGCTCATATCAGAAAGAAGTTTCTTACAATGCAGCTGTCTAGTTTTTATGTGAAGATATTTCCTTTTCCAGCATTGGCCTCCCAGCGCTCCAAATATCCACTTGCAGATTCTACAAAAAGAGTGTTTCAAAACTGCTCTATCAAAGGAATTTTCAACTCAGTCAGTTGAATGCACACATCACACAGAAGTTTGTGACAATGCTTCTGTCCAGTTTTTATGTGAAGATACTTCCTTTCCCAGCATAGGCCTCAAAAGGCTCCAAGTATCTACTTGCAGATTCTGAAAAAGTGTGTTTCAAAACTGCTCCATCAAAAGGAAGGTTTAACTCTTTGAGTTGAATGTACTAATCACACGGATCTTTCTGAGAATGTTTTTGTCTATTTTTTACATGAAGATATTTCCTTTCCCAGCATAAGCCTCAAATCCCTCAAAATATCCACTTGTAGATTGTGCAAAAAGAGAGTTTCAAAACTGCTCTATTAAAAGAAAGGTTCAATTATGAGAGTTGAATGCAGACATCATACAGAAGTTTCTGAGAATGCTACTGTCTACATTTTATGAGAAGATACTTCATTTCCCAACAAAGGCCTCAAAGCCCTCCAATTATCGACTTGCAGCTTCTGCAAAAGGAGTGTTTCAAAACTGCTCCATCAAAAGGAAGCTTCGACTCTATGAGCTGAATGTACATATCACACAGAAGTTTCTGAGAATTCTTCTGTCTACTTTTTATGTGAAGATATTTTCTTTTCCATCATACGCCACAAAATGCTCCGAATATCCACTTGCAGATTTTTCAAAAAGAGTGTTTGAAAACTGCTCTATCAAAAGGAAGGTTCACCTCAGTGAGTTGAAGGCACACATCAAAAAGAAGTTTCTGAGAATGCTTCTGTCTAGCTTTTATGTGAAGATAATTCGTTTTTCAGCATAGGCCTCAAAGCGCTCAAAATATACACTTGCAGATTCTCCAAAAAGAGTGTTTCAAAACTGCTCTATCAAACGGAAGATTCAACTCTGTGAGTTGAATGCTCACAACGAAAAGTAGTTTCTGAGAATTCTTGTGTCTAGTTTTTATGCGAAGATATTTCCTATTCCCTTATAGTCCTCAAAGCGTTCCAAACACCCATTTGTGGATTCTAAGAAAACTGTGTTTCAAAACTGCTCTATGAAAAGGAAGGTAAAACCCAGTGAGTTGAATGCACACATCACAGAGAACTTGCTGTCAATGCTTCAGTCTCCTTCTTATTTGAAGATATATCCTTTTCCACAAGAGGTCGAAATCACTCCAAATATCCACTTGCAGATTCTACAAAAACAGGGGTTCAAAACTGCTCATCAAAAGGAAGGTTCAACTCTGTGAGTTGAATGCACACATCACAAAGCAGTTTCTGAGAATGCTTCGGCCTAGATTTTATATGAAGATATTTCTTTTTCCAGCATAGGCCTCAAAACGCTCTAAATATCCACTAGCAAATATTTCTCAAAGAATGCTTCAAAACTGCTCTATCAAAAGGAATGCTCACTTCTGGGAGTTGAATGCAAACATCACAAAGGAGATTCTGAGAATGCTTCTGCCTAGTTTTTATATGAAGATATTTCCTTTTCCAGCATATGCCTCAAAGCGCTAAAATTATCCACTTGCAGATTCTCCAAAAAGAGTGTTTAAAAACTGCTCTATCAAAAGGAGGGTTCAACGCTGTGAGTTGAATGCACACATCAAAAGTAAATTCGTGAGCATTCTTCTGTCTAGTTTTTATGTGAAGATATTTCCTTTTCTATTATAGGCCTCAAAGCGCTCCAAATATCCACTTGCAGATTCTCCAAAAGGAGTGTTTCAAAACTGCTCTAACAAAAGAAAGGTTCAACACTGTGAGTTGAATGAAAACAAAACAAAGGAGTTTCTTAGAATTCTTCTGTCGTTTTTATAGATGATATTTCTTTTCCATGATAGGCCTCAAAGCGCTCCAAATATCCACTTGCAGATTCTATGAAAAGAGTGTTCCAAATCTGCTCTATGAAAGGAAGGTTCAAATCTGTGAGTTGAATGCACACATCACAAAGCAGTTTATGAGAATGCTTCTGTCTTTTTGTTAGTGAAGATATTTCGTTTCCCAGCATAAGCCTCAAAGCGCTCCAAATATGCACTTGCAGATTCTACGAAAAGAGTGTTCCAAAACCGCTCTATGAAAAGGAAGATCCAACTTTGTGAGTTGAATGCGCACATCACAAAGCAGTTTCTGAGAATGCTTCCACCTAGTTTTTATTTGAAGATATTGCCTTTCCCAGCATAGGCATCAAAGCGTTCCAAATATCCACTTGCAGATTCTGCAAAAAGAGTGTTTCAAAACTGCTCTATCAAAAGGAAGGTTCAAGTCTGTGAGTTGAATGCACAAATCCCACAGAAGTTTCTGAGAATTCTTCTGTCTACATTTTATGTGAAGATATTTCCTTTCCCAGCATAGGCCTCAAAGTGCTCCAAATATCCACTTACAGATCTTGCAAAAGGAGTCTTCCAAAACTGCTCTATGAAAAGAAAGGTTCAGCTGTGTGAGTAAAATGCACACATCAAACAGAAGTTTCTCAGAATGCTTCTGTCTAGTTTTTATGTGAATAAATTTCCTTTCCCAGCATAAGCCTCAAAACTCTCCAAATATCCGCTTGCAGAATATACAAAAAGAGTGCTGAAAACTGCCCTTTCAAAAGGAAGATTCAACCCAGTGAATTCAATGCACACATCACAAAGAAGTTGCTAAGAATGCTTTAGTCTCTTTCTTATTTGAAGAAATATCGTTTTCCACAAGATTTCGCAATCACTCCAAATATCCAGTTGCAGATTCTGCAAAAGGAGTGTTTCAAAACTGCTCTCTGAAAAGGAAGCTTCAACTCTATGAGTTGAATGCCCACATCACAGGGAAATTTCTGAGAATGCTTCTGTCAAGTTTTTATGTGAAGATATTTCCTTTTCCAGCACAGCCCGCAAATTGCTCAAAATATCCACTTGCAGACTCTACAAAAAGAGTGTTTGAAAACTGCTCTGTCAAAAGGAAGGTTCAAATGTGTGAGTTTAATGCACACATCTGAAAGAAGTTTCTGGGAATACTTCTGTCTAGTTTTATGTGAAGATATTTCCTTTTCCAACATAGGCGTCAAACGCTCCAAATATCCACTTGCAGACTCTTCAAAAAGAGTGTGTCAAACTGCTCTATCAAAAGGAAGTTTCAACTCTGTGAGTTGAATGCACACATCACAAAGAAGTTCCTGAGAGTTATTTTCTCTGGTTTTTATGTGAAGATAATTCCTTTTCCAGCATGGGCCTCAAAGCGCTCCAAATATCCACTTACAGATTCTACGAAAAGAGTGTTTCAAAACTGCTCTATCAAAAGGAAGGTTTAACTCTGTGAGTTGTATGCACACACACTGAAAGCAGTTTCTGAGAATGGTTCTGTCTACTTTTTATGTGAAGATATTTCCTCTCCCAGCCTAGGACTCAATGCGCTTCAAATATCCACTTGCAGATTCTACAGAAAGAGTGTTTCAAAACTGCTCCATCAAAAGAAAAGTTCAACTCTGTGTGTTGAATGCACACATCACACAGAAGTTTCTGAGAATTCTTCTGTCTAGTTTTAACATGAGCATATTTCCTTTTCCAATAAAGACCTCAATCCGCTCCAAATATCCACTTACAGATTCTTCAAAAATAGTGTTTCAAAACTGCTCTTTCATTAGTGAGGTTCACCTCTTTGCGTTGAGTGCACACATCACAAAGAAGTTTCTGAGAATGATTCTGTCTAGCGTTTATGTGAAGATAATTACTTTTCCAGCATAGGCCTCAAAGTGCTACTAATATCCACTTGCAAATTCTCCAGAGAGTATTGCAAAACTCCTCAATCAAAAGGAAGGTTCAACTCAGTGAGATGAAAGCAGACATCACACAGAAGTGTCTGAGAATGCTTCTGTCTAGTTTTTATGTGAAGATATTTCCTTTTCCATCATAGGCCTCAAAGCGCTCGAAATATACACTTGCAGATTCTACGAAAAGAGTTTTTGAAAACTGCTCTATATAAAGAAATCTTTAACTATGTGAGTTGTATGCACACATCACGAAGCAGTTTGTGAAGACGCTTCTCTCTAGTTTTTATGTGAAGATATTTCCTCTCCCAGCCTTGGCCTAAATGCCCTCCAAATATCCATGTGCAGATTCTACAAAAGGAGTGTTTAAAAACTGCTCTATCAAATGGAAAGTTCAATTTTGTGAGTTGAATGCACACATGACAAAGAAGTTTTGAGAATGCTTCAGTTTAGTTTTTATGTGAAGCTATTTCATTTTCCATCATAGGCCTCACAGCGCTCCAAATATCCAATTGCAGATACTAGGAAAACAGTGATTCAAAACTTCTCTATCAAAAAGAAGGTTCAACCCTGTCAGTTGAATGCACACATCACAAAGTAGTTGCTGATTATGCTTCAGGTTCGTTCTTATTTCACATACATCCTTTTCCACAAGAGGTCGCAATCACTGCAAGTAACCATTTGCAGATTCTACAAAAAGAGGGTTTCAAAACTGGGCTATCAAAAGAAAGGTTCAACTCTGAGAGTTGAATGCACACATCATAAAGAAGTTTCTGAGAAGGCTTCTGTCTACTTTTTATGTGAAGATATTTCCTTTTCCAGCATTGGCGTCGAAGGACTCCAAATACCCACTTGCAAATCCTAAGAAAAGAGTGTTTCAAAACTGCTCTATCAAAAGGCAGGTTGAACTCTCTGATTTGAATGCACACATCACAAAGCAGTTTCTGTGAATGCTTCTGTCTAGATCTTATGTGAAGATATTTCCTTTTCCAACATAGGCATCAAAGCGCCACAAATCTCCACTTGCATATTCTACAATAAGAGTGCTTCAAAACTACTCTATCAATAGGGACGTTCAACTTTGTGTGTTGAATGCAAATATCACAAAGAAGTTTCTCAGAATGCTACTGTCTGGTTTTATGTAAAGATATTTCCTTTTCCAGCATAGGCCACAAATCCCTCCAAATATCCACTAGCAGATTCTTCAAAAAGAGGGTTTCAAAGCTTCTCTATCAAAAGGAAGTTTCAACTCTGTGTGTTGAATGCACTCATCACAAAGAAGTTTCTGGGAATGCTTCTGTCTCGTTTTTATATGAAGCTATTTCCTTTCCCAGCAAAGGCTTCAAAGCGCTCCAAATATCCGCTTGCAGATTATACAAAAAAGTGTGTCAAAACTGCTCTATATAAAGGAAGTTTCAACGCAGTGAGTGGAATTCATACATCACAACGAAGTTTCTGAGATGACTTCTGTCTGGTTTTAAGGGAAGATATTTCCTGTTCCAGCAAAGGCCTCAAAGCCCACCTAATATCCACTTGCATATTCTACAAAAAGAGTGTTTCAGAACTGCTGTATCAAAAGGAAGGTTCAACTCTGTGAGTTGAATTCACACATCACAAAGACGTTTCTGAGAATGCTACTGTCTGCTATTTATGTGAAAATATTTTATTTTCCAGCATAGGCCTCAAAGCGCTCCAAATACAAACTTGCAGATTCGACAAAAAGAGTGTTTCAAAACTGCTCTATCAAAAGGAACGTTCATCTATGTGAGGTGAATGCACACATCACAAAGAAGTTTCTGAGAATGCTTCTTTCTTGTTTTTGTGTGAAGATATTTCCTTTTCCAGCACAGTCCTGAAAGCCCTCCATATATCCAATTGCAGATTCTTCAAAAGGAGTGTTTCAAAACTGCTCTACGAACAGGAAGGTTCAACTCTGTGAGTTGAATGGACACACAAACAGAGGTTTCTCAGAATGCTTCTGTCTTGTTTTTATGTGAAGATATTTCCTTTCCTAGCATAGGCCTCAAAGCGCTCCAAATATCCACTTGCAGATTCTGCAAAAAGAGTGTTTCAAAACTACTCTATCAAAATGAAGTCCAACTCTGTGAGTTGAATGCACACATCACACAGAAGTTTCTGAGAATGCTTCCGTCTAGTTTTTAGGTGAAGATATTCCCTTTCCAAGCAAAAGCTTAAAAGCGCACTAATTATCCACTTGGAGATTCTGCCAAAGTAGTGTTACATAACAGCTCTATCAAAAGGAAGGTTCAACACTGTGAGTTGAATGCACACATCACACATAAATTTCGGAGAATACTTCTGTCTAGTTTTCATGTGAAGATATTTCCTTATCCAGCATAGGGCTCAAGGCCCTGCAAATATCCACTTGCAGATTCTACAAAAACAGTGTTTCAAAACTGCTCAATTAAAACGAAATCTCAACCCTGTGAGTTGAATACACACATCACAAAGTACTTTCTGAGAATGCTTCTGTCTAGTTTTTGTGTGAACGTATTTCCTTTTCCAACATGGGCCTCAAAGCGCTCCAAATATCCACTTGCACATACTTCAAAAAGAGTGTTTCAATACTGCTCTATTTAAAGGAAATTTCAACTCTGTGAGTTGAACGCACACATCCCAAAGAGGTTTATGAGAATTCTTCTGTCTTGATCTTATTTGAAGATAAATCCTTTTTCACAAGAGTTCGCAAACACTCCAAATATCCACTTGCAGATTCTAGAAAAAGAAGTTTTAAAAACTGCTCTATCAAAAGGAAGGTTCAACACTGTGAGTTGCATGCACACATCACAAAGAAGTTTCTTAGAAAGTTTCATTCTCGTTCTTATTTGAAAATATATCCTTTTCCACAAGATGTCGCCAGGACTTCATATATCCACCTGCAGATTCTACAAAAAGAGGGTTTCAAAACTTCTCTATCAAAAGAAAGGCTCACCTCTGTGAGTTGAATGCCCACATGAAAAAGAAGTTTCTGAGAATTCTTCAGTCTAGTTTTTATATGAAGATATTTCCTTTTCCCTCATATCCCTCAAATCGTTGCAAATATCCACTTGCAGATTCTATGAAAAGAGTGTTTCAAAACTAATCTATCAAAAGGAAGGTTCAACTCTGTGAGTTGAATTCACACTTCACAAAGAAGTTTCTGAGAATGCTTCTAACTAGTCTTAATATGAAGATATTTCCTTTTCCATCACTGGCCTCAAAGTACTCCAAATATACACTTGCAGATTCGACGAAAAGAGTGTGTCAAAACTGCTCTATCAAAAAGAAAGTTTAGTTCTGTGAGTTCTATGCACACATCACAAAGCAGTTTCTCAGAATGCTTCTGTCTAGTTTTTAAGTGAAGATATTTCCTCTCCCTGCCTAGGACTCAGTGTGCTCCAAACATGTACTTGCAAATTCTACAGAAAGAGTGTTTCAAAACTGCTCTATCAAAAGGAAGGTTCAACTCTGTGAGTTGAATGCCCACATCACAAAAAGTGTCTGAGAATACTTCTGTCTACTTTTGATGTGAAGATATTTCCTTTTCCGTCATAGGCCTCAAAGCGCTACAAATATCAATTTGCAGATTCTAAAAAAAGAGTATTTCAAAACTGCTTTATCAAAAGGAAAGTTCAACTCTATGAGTTGAATCCACACAGCAAAAAGTAGATTCCGAGAATGCTTCTGTCTAGTTTTTATGTGAAGATGTTACCTTTTCCAGCATAGGCCTCAAAGCGCACCAAATATCCACTTACAGATACGAGGAAAAGAGTGTTTCAAAACTGTTCCATAAAAAGGAAAGTTCAACTCTGCGAGTTGAATGTACACATCACAAAGAAGTTTCGGGGAATGGTTCTGTCGAGTTTTTGTGTGAAGATATTTCCTTTTCCAGCATAGGCCTCAAACCGCTCCAAATATCCACTTGCAGATCCTGCAAAAGGAGTGTTTCAAAACTGCTCTATCAAAAGGAACGTTCAACTCTGTGATTTGAATGCACACATCACAAAGAAGTTTCAGAGAATGCTTCTTCTGTCTCCTTCGTATTTGAAGATAGTTCCTTTTCCACAATAGGATGGAATCACTCCAAATATCTACTTTCAGGTTGTACAAAAAGAGGGTTTCAAAACTGCTCTATCAAAAGAAAGGTTCAACTCCGTGACTTGAATGCACACATCATACGGAAGTTTCTGAGAATGCTTCTGTCTAGTTTTTATGTGAAGATATTTCCTTTTCCCCCTTATGCCTCAAAGCGTTCCAAATAGCCACTTGCAGATTCCACCAAAACAGTGTTTCAAACGGCTCTATCAAAAGGAAGATTCAAGTCTGTGAGTTGGATGCACACATCACGATGAAGTTGCTGAGAATGCTTCTGTCTCGTTCTTATATGAAGGTATATCCTTTTCCACAAGAAGTCGCAATCACTCCAAATATCCACTTGCAGATTCTACAAAAAAAAGGGTTTCAATACTACTCTATCAAAAAGAAGGTTCAACACTGTGAGTTGAATGCACACATCACAAAGAAGTTTCTGAGAATGTTTCTGCTAGATTTTATGTGAAGATATTTCCTTTTCCAGCATAGGCCTCAAACCGCTCCAATTATCCACTTGCAGATCCTTTAAAAAGGGTGTTTCAAAACTGCTCAATCAAAAGGAATGTTCAACTCTGTGAATTGAATGCACACATCCAAAGAACATTCTGAGAATGCTTCTCTCTAGTTTTTATGTGAAGATATTTCCTTTTCCAGCATAGGCCTCAAAGCGCTCCAAATATCCACTTGCAGATTCTCCAAAAAGAGTGTTTCAAAACTGCTCTATTGAAAGGAATGTTCAACTCTGTCAGTTGCATGCACACATCACAAAGAAGTTTCTGAGAATCCTTCTGTCTAGTTTTTATGTGAAGATATTTCCTTTTCTAGCATAGGCCTCAAAGAGATCCAAATATCCACTTGCAGATTCTACAAAAAGAGTGTTTCAAAACTGCTCTATCAAAAGGAAGGTTCAAGTCCGTGAGTTGAATGCACACATCACAAAGAAGTTTCTGAGAATCGTTCTGTCTAGTTTTTAAGGGAAGATATTTCCTTTCCCAGCACTGGCCTCAAAGCACTCCAAATATGCACTTGCAGATTCTTTAAAAAGAGAGTTTCACCACTGCTCTACCAAAAGGAAGGTTCAACTCCTTGAGTTGAATGCACATATCAAAAAGGTGTTTCTGAGAATGCTTCTGTCTAGCTTTTATGTGAAGATATTTCCTCTCCGAGCATAGGCCTCAAAGCGCTCCAAATATCCACTTGCAGATTCGGCAAAAAGAGTGTTTCAAAACTGCTCTACCAAAAGGAAGGTTCAACTTCGTGAGTTGAATGCACACATCGCAGAGAATTTTCTGAGAATGCTTCTGTCTACTTTTTATGTGAAGATATTTCTTTTCCCAGCATAGTCCTCAAAACGCCCCAAATACCCACTTACAGAAACTAGGAAAAGAGTTTTTCAAAACTGCTCCATGAAAAGGAAGTTTCAACTCTGTGAGTTGAATGCGCACATCACATAGAGGTTCCGGAGAATGCTTCCGTCGAGTTTTTTTTTGAAGATATTTTCTTTTCCAGCATCGGCCTCAGACCCCTCCAAATATCCACCTGCAGATTCTACAAAAGGAGTGTTTCAAAACTGCTCTATCAAATGTAAGGTTCAACACTTTGGGTTGAATGCCCACATCACGCAGAAGTTTCCAAGAATGCTTCTGTCTGGTTTTTATGTGAAGTTATTTACTTTTCCAGCGGAAACCTCAAACCAATCCAAATATCCACTTGCAGATTTTTTAAAAAGAGGGTTTCAAAACTGCTCTATCAAAAGGAAGGCTCAACTATGTGAGTTGAATGCACACATCACAAATAAGTTTCTGAGAATGTTTCCTTCTCGTTCTTATTTGGAGATATACCCTTTTCCACAATAGATCGCCATCACTCCAAATATGAACTTGCAGATTCTATAAAAAGAGGGTTTCAAAACTGTTCTATCAAAAGGAAGGCTCTGCTCTGTGAGTTGAATGCACACATCCAAAAGCAGTTTCTGAGGATGATTCTGTCGCATTTTTATGTGAAGTTATTTCTCTTTCCAGTATAGGCCTCAAAGCGCTCCAAATATCCAGTTGCAGATTCTTCAAAAAGAGTGTGTCAAAACTGCTCTATCAAAAGTAAGGTTCAACTCTGTGAGTTGAATGAACACTCACAAAGAAGTTTCAGAGAATGCTTCTGTCTGATTTTTATGTGAAGATTACTCCTTTTTCAGCATAGGCCTCAAAGCGCTCCAAATATCCACTTGCAGATTCTCCAAAAAGAGTGTTTCAAAACTGCTCTATCAAAAGGGAGGTTCACCGCTGTGAGTTGAAAGCACACATCACACAGAAGTTTCTGAGAATGCTTCTGTCTAGTTTTTATGTGAAGATATTTCCTTTTCCATCATAGGCCACAAAGTGCTCCAAATATACACTTTCAGATTCTACTAAGAGTGTGTTTCAAAACTCCTCTGTGAAAAGGAAGGTTTAACTCTCTGAGTTGTACTCACGCATCAAAAAGCAGTTTCTGCGAATGCTTCCGTCTAGTTTTCAAGTGAAGATATTTCCTCTCCCAGCCTAGGCCTCAATGCGCTCCACATATCAACTTGCAGATTCTACGGAAAGAATGTTTCAACACTGCTCTAGCAAAAGGAAGGTTCAACTCTTTGAGTTGAATGCATACATTACAAGGAAGTTACTGAGAATGCTTCTGTCTAGTATTTATGTGAAGATATTTCCTGTTCCAGCATAGGCCTAAAAGCCCTCCAAATATCAATTTGCAGATAATACAAAAAGAGAGTTTCAAAACTACTTTATGAAAAGGAAGGTTCAACTCTGTGAGTAGAATGCACACATCACAAAATAGTTGCTGTTAATGGTTCAGGCTCATTCTTATTTGAAGACATATCCTTTTCCACACGAGGTGGCTATCATTCCAAATATCTACTTGCAGATTCTACAAAAATAGAGTTTCAAAACTGTTCTATCAAAAGTAAGGTTCAACTCTGTGAATTGAAAGAACACATCACAAACAAGTTTCTGGGAAAGCATCGGTCTAGTTTTTGTGTGAAGATGTTTCCTTTTCCAGCATAGGCCTCAAAGCCCTCCAAATATCCACTTGCAGATATTCCAAAAACAGTGTTTCAAAGCTGCCCTTTCAAAAGAAAGGTTCAACTCTGTCAGTTGAACGCACACATCACAAATTCGTTTCTGAGAATCCTTCTCTCTAGTTTTTATGTAAAGATATTTCCTTTCCCGGCATAGGCCTCAAAGCGCTCGAAATATCCACTTGCAGATTCTGCAAAAAGAGTGTTTCAAAACTGCTCTATCAAAAGAAGTTTCAATTGTGTGTGTTGAATGCACACATCACAATGAAGTTTCAGAGACTACTGCTCTCTAGTTTTTATGTGAAGTTATTTCCTTTTCCAGCATAGGCCTCAATGTGCTCCAAATATACACTTGCACATTCTAAAGAAAGAGTGTTTCAAAACTACTCTATCAAAAGGAAGATCCAACTCTGTGAGTTGAACGCACACATCACAAAGAAGTTTCCTAGAATGCTTCTGTCTAGTTTTTATGTGAAAATATTTCCTTATCCAGAGTAGTCCTCAAAGCTTTCCAAATATCCACTTGCAGATTATACAAAAAGAGTGTTTCAAAACTACTCTATGAAAAGGAACGTTCAACTCTGTGAGTTGAATCCACAGATCGCAAGGAAGTTTCTGAGAATGCTTCTGTCTAATTTTTTTGTGAACATATTTCCATTTCCAGCATAGGCCTCAAAGCACTCCAAATACCCACTTGCAGATTCTACGAAAACAATGTTTCAAAACTTCTCTTTTTTTTTTTCTTTATTATTATTATTATACTTTAGACTCTATGGTACATGTGCACAATGTGCAAGTAAGTTACATATGTATACATGTGCCATGCTGGTGCGCTGCACCCACCAACTCGTCATCTAGCATTAGGTATATCTCCCAATGCTATCCCTCCCCCCTCCCCCCACCCCACAACAGTCCCCGAAGTGTGATGTTCCCCTTCCTGTGTCCATGTGTTCTCATTGTTCAATTCCCACCTATGAGTGAGAATATGCGGTGTTTGGTTTTTTGTTCTTGCGATAGTTTACTGAGAATGATGATTTCCAATTTCATCCATGTCCCTACAAAGGACATAAACTCATCATTTTTTATGGCTGCATAGTATTCCATGATGTATATGTGCCACATTTTCTTAATCCAGTCTATCATTGTTGGACATTTGGGTTGGTTCCAAGTCTTTGCTATTGTGAATACTGCCACAATAAACATACGTGTGCATGTGTCTTTATAGCAGCATGATTTATAGTCCTTTGGGTATATACCCAGTAATGGGATGGCTGGGTCGAATGGAATTTCTAGTTCTAGATCCCTGAGGAATTGCCACACTGACTTCCACAAAGGTTGAACTAGTTGACAGTCCCACCAACAGTGTAAAAGTGTTCCTATTTCTCCACATCCTCTCCAGCACCTGTTGTTTCCTGACATTTTAATGATTGCCATTCTAACTGGTGTGAGATGGTATCTCATTGTGGTTTTGATTTGCATTTCTCTGATGGCCAGAGATGGTGAGCATTTTTTCATGTGTTTTTTGGCTGCATAAATGTCTTCTTTTGAGAAGTGTCTGTTCATGTCCTTCACCCACTTTTTGATGGGGTTGTTTGTTTTTTTCTTGTAAATTTGTTGGAGTTCATTGTAGATTCTGGATATTAGCCCTTTGTCAGATGAGTAGGTTGCGAAAATTTTCTCCCATTTTGTAGGTTGCCTGTTCACTGTGATGGTAGTTTCCTTTGCTGTGCAGAAGCTCTTTAATTAGATCCCATTTGTCAATTTTGGCTTTTGTTGCCATTGCTTTTGGTGTTTTAGACATGAAGTCCTTGCCCATGCCTATGTCCTGAATGGTAATGCCTAGGTTTTCTTCTAGGGTATTTATGGTTTTAGGTCTAACATTTAAGTCTTTAATCCATCTTCAATTGATTTTTGCATAAGGTGTAAGGAAGGGATCCAGTTTCAGCTTTCTACATATGACTAGCCAGTTTTCCCAGCACCATTTATTAAATAGGGAATCCTTTCCCCATTTCTTGTTTTTGTCAGGTTTGTCAAAGATCAGATAGTTGTAGATAAGTGGCATTATTTCTGACAGCTCTGTTCTGTTCCATTGATCTATATCTCTGTTTTGTTACCAGTACCATGCTGTTTTGGTTACTGTAGCCTTGTAGTATAGTTTGAAGTCAGGTAGTGTGATCTATTAAAAGGAAGGTTCAACTCTGTGAGTTGAATGCCCACATCACAAAGAAGTTTCTGAGAATGCTTCTGTCTGGTTTTTATGTGAAGATATTTCCTTTTCCATCATAAGACCCAAAGCGCTCCAAATATCCACTTGCAGATTCTGCAAAGAGTGTTTCAAAACTGCTCTATGAAAAGGAACTTTCAACTCTGTAAGCTGAATGCACACATCACAAAGAAATTTCTGAGAATGCTTCTGTCTCTTTCTTATGTGAACGTATATACTTTTCCACAAGAGTTCGCAATCACTCCAAATATCCACCAGCAGATTCTAGAAAAAGAGGGTTTCAAAACTGCTCTATCAGAAGGAAGATTCAACTCTGTGAGTTGAAGGCACACATCACAAATAAGTTTCTGAGGATGCTTCTGTCTAGTTTTTATGTGAAGGTATTTCCTTTTCCATCATAGGCCTCAAAGTTCTCCAAATGTACACTTGCACATTCTACGAAAAGAGGGTTTCTAAACTGCTCTTTGAAAAGGAAGGTTTAACTTTGTGAGTTGTGTGCACACATCACAAAGCAGTCTCTGAGAATTCTTCTGTCTAGTTTTTATGTGACTATATTTCCTCTTCCTGCATAGGCCTCAATGTGCTCCAAACATTCTCTTGCATATTCTGCAAAAAAAGTGTTTGTAAACTGCTCTATCAAAAGGAAGGTTCAACTCTGTGGGTTGAATGCACACATCACACAGAAGTTTCTGAGAATGCTTCTGTCTAGTTTTTATGTGAAGATATTTCCTTTTCCAGTATAGGCCTCAAAGTGCTCCAAATATCCACTTGCAGATTCCACAAAAAGTGTGTTTCAAAACTGATCTCTCAAATTGAAAGTTCAAATATGTGAGTTGAATGCACACATCACAAAGTACTTTTGGAGAATGCTTCTGTCTAGTTTTTATGTGAAGATATTTCCATTTCCAGCATAGGCTTCAAAGCGCTACAAATATCCACTTGCAGATTCTAGTAAAAGAGTGTTTCAGAACTGTTCTCTAAAAAGGAAGGTTCAACTCCGTGAGTTCAATGCACACATCACACAGAAGTTTCTCACAATGCTTCTGTCAAGTTTTTATGTGAAGATATTTCCTTTCCCAGCAGAAGCCTCAAAGCTTTCCAAATATCCACTTGGAGATACTGCAAAAGGAGTGTTACAAAACTGCACTATCGAAAGGAAGGTTGAACTCTCTGAGTTGCATGCACAAATCACAGGGAAGTTCCTGAGAGTTCTTCTATCTGGTTTTTATGGGAAGATATTTCCTTTTCAATCACAGGCCTCAAACCCCTCCAAACATCCACTTGCAGATTCTAAGAAAAGAGAGTTTCAAAACTTCTCTATGAAAAGGAAGGCTCAATTCTGTGAGTTGAATGCCCACATCACAAAGCGGTTTCTGAGAATCCTTCTGTCTAGTTTTAATGTGAAGATATTTCCTTTTCCAGCATAGGCTTCAAAACGCTCCAAATATTCACATGCAGATTCTACAAAAAGAGTGCTTCAAAACTGCTCTATCACAAGGCAGGCTCACCTCTGGCAGTTGAATGCACGCATCTCAAAGAAGTTTCTGAGAATGCTTCAGTCTAGTTTTTATGTGACGATATTTCCTTTCCAAGCATAGGGCTCAAAGCCCTCCAAATATCCGCTTGCACATTCTGGAAAAAGAGTGTTTCAAAACTGCTCTATCAAAAGGAAGGTTCAACTCTGTGAGCTGAATGCACACATCACAGAAATTTCTGAGAATACTGCTGTCTACTTTTTTATTTGAAGATATTTCCTTATCCAGCTTTCGTCTCAAAGCGCCCTAAATATGCGCTTGCAGATTCTACAAAAACAGTGTTTCAATACTGCTCAATCAAAAGGAAGGCTCAACTCTGTGAGTTGAATGAACACATCACAAAAAGTTCCTGAGAATTCTTCTGTCTAGTTTTTTTTGAAGATATTTCCTTTTCCAGCATTCACCTCAAAGCGCTCCAAATATCCACTTGCAGATTCTACAAAAAGAGTGTTTCAAACCAGCTCTATGAAAAGGAAGTTTCAACTGTGTGAGTTGAATGCCCACATCACGAAGAATTTCCTGAGAATGCTTCTGTCTCGTTCTCTTGTGAAGATATATCCTTTTCCCCAAGAGTTCGCAATCACTTCAAATATACACTTGCAGATTCTAGAAAAATAAGGTTTCAAAACTGCTCTATGAAAAGGAAAGTTCAACTCCGTGAGTTGACAGCATACATCACTAAGAAGTTCCTGAGGATGTTTCTGTCTATTTTTTATGTGAAGATATTTCCTTTTCCACCAAAGGCCTCAAAGCACTCAAAATATCCACTTGCAGATACTTCAAACACAGTGTTTCAAAACTGCTCTATCAAAAGGAATGTTCAAACCTCTGAGTTGAATGAACACATCACAAAGAAGTTTATGAGAATTCTTCTGTCTAGTTATTATGTGAAGATATTTCCTTTTCCGGCATAGGCCTCAGAGCCCTCAAATTATCCACTTGCAGATTCTACAAAAAGCTGTGTCAAAACTACTCTATCAAAAGGAAGATTCAACTCTGTGAGTTGAATGCACACATCACGGAGAAATTTCTGAGAATTCTTCTGTCTAGTTTTTATGTGAAGATATTTCCTTTACTATCATAGGCCTCAAAGCGCTCCAAATATCGACTTGCAGATTCTACGAAAAGAGAGTTTCAAAACTACTCTATGAAAAGGAAGGTTCGACACCATCAGTTGAATGCTCACATTACAAAGCAGTTTCTGAGAATCCTTCTGTCAAGTTTTTATGTGAAGATATTTCCTTTCCCAGCATACGTTTCAAACCGCTCCAAATATCTACTTGCAGATTCTGCAAAAACAGTGTTTCTAAACTGCTCTATGAAAAGGAGGGTTTAACTCTGTGAGTATTATCCACTTATCACAAAGCAGTTTCTGAGAACGCTTCTGTCTAATTTTTTGAGAAGTTATTCCCTCTTCCAGCCTAGGCCTCAATGTGCTTCAAATATTCACTTGCAGATTCTTCAAAAAGAGTGTTTCAAAACTGCTCTATCAAAAGGAATGTTCAACTCTGTGCGTTGAATGCACACATCACAAAGAAGTTTCTTAGAATGCTTCTGTCAAGTTTTTGTGTGAAGATATTACCTTTTCCAGCATAGGCCTCAAAGCGCTCCAAATATCCACTTGCAGATTCTGGAAAAAGAGTGTTTCAAAACTGCTATATCAAAAGGAGGGTTCATCTCTGTGAGTTGAATGCACACATCACACAGAAATTACTGAGAATACTTCTGTCTACTTTTTAAGTGAGGATATTTCTTTATCAATCATAGGTCTCAAAGCACTCCAAATATCCACTTGTAGATTCTACAGAAACAGTACTGCAAAACTATTCAATCAAAAGGAAGGCTCAACACTGTGAGTTGAATGCCCACATCCCAGAAGAGTTGCTGAGAATTCTTCTCTCTCGTATTATTTAAAGATATATCCTTTTCCACAAGATTTCACAATCACTCCAAATATCCACTTGCAGATTCTACAATAACATTGCTTCAAAAGTACTCTATCAAAGGGAAGGTTCAACTCTGTGAGAGGAATACACCAATCACAAAGAAGTTTCTGAGAATTCTTCTGTCTACTTTTTATGTGAAGATATTTCCTTTTCCATCATGGGCTTCAAAGATCTCCGAATATCCACTTGCAGATTCTACGAAAAGGGAGTTTCAAAACTGCTCTATGAAATGTAAGGAACAACTCTGTGAGTTGAATGCACATAACACAAAGAAGTTTCTGAAAATTCTTCTGTCTAGTTTTTACGTAAAGATATTTCCTTCTCCAGCATAGGCCTCAAAGCGCTCCAAATATCCCTTTGCATATTCTACAAAAAGAGTGTTTCAGAACTATTCTATCAAAAGGGACATTTAAATCTTTGAGTTGAATGCACAAATCACAAAGAAGTTTGTTAGAATTCTTCTGTCTAGTTTTTATGTGAAGATATTTCCTCTTCAAACATAGGCCTCAAAGCGCTCCAAATATCCACTTGCAGATGGTACAAAAAAAGTGTTTCAAAACTGCTTCGTCAAATAGAATGTTAAACTCTGTGAGATGAATGTCCACGTCACAATGTAGTTTCTGAGAATGCTTCTGATTAGTTTTTATGTGAAGATGTTTTCTTTCCCAGCATAGGCCTCAAAGCGCTAAAAATATCCACTTGCAGATCCTACAAAAAGAGTGTTTCTAATCTGCTGTATCAAAAGGAAGGCTCAACCCTGTGAGTTGAATGCACACATCACAGAGAAGTTTCTGAGAATGCTTCTGTCTATTTTTTCCCTGAAAATATTTCCTTTCCCAGCATAGGCCTCAAAGCGCTCAAAATATCCACTTGCATATTCCACAAAAAGAGTGTTTCAAAAGTGTTCTATCAAAGGGAAGGTTCAATTCTGTGAGTAGAATGCACTCATCACAAAGAAGTTTCTCAGAATGGTTCTATCTAGTTTTCATCTGAATGTATTTCCTTTTCCAATAGATGCCGCAATCGCACAAAACATCCACTCGCATATTGTACAAAAAGTGTGTCTCAAAATTTCTCTATGTAAAGGAAGGTTCAATTCGGTGAGTTGAATGCACCAATGGCAAAGAAGTTTCTGAGAATGCTTCTGTCTTGTTTTTGGGTGAAGATATTTCATTTCCCGGCATAAGCCTCAGAGCTCTCCAAATATCCACTTGCAGATTCTACAAAAAGAGTGTTTCAAAACTGCTCTTTCAAAAGGAAGGTTCAAGTCTCTGAGCTGAATGAACTCATCAAAAAGCAGTTTCTGAGAATGCTTCTGTCCAGTTTTTTTGTGAAGATATTTCCTTTTCCAGCATAGGCCTCAAATAGCTCCAAACATCCACTAGCAAATTCTACAAAAAGAGTGTTTCAAAACTGTGCTATCAAAAGGAAGGTTCCACTCTCTGATTTGAAAGCAGAAAGCACAGGGAAGTCTCTGAGAATGCTTCTGTCTAGGTTCTAAGTGAAGATATTTCCTTTTCCAGTGTAGGACTCAAAGCACTCCAAATATCCAATTGCAGATACTACAAAAAGACTCTTTCAAACCTGCCCTATAAAAAGGAAGGTTCAACTCAGTGAGTTGAATGCAGAAATCGCGAAAAAGTTTCTGAGAATGCTTCTGTCTAGTTTTTCGGTGAAGATATTTCATTTCCCAGCATAGGACTCAAAGCGCTCCAAGTATCCAATTGCAAATTCTACAAAAAGTGTGTTTCAAAACTACTGTTTCAAAAGGAAATTTCAAGTCTGTGAGTTGAACGCACTCATCACAAAGAAGTTTCTGAGAATGCTTCTGTCTCGTTTTTATGTGAAGATATTTCATTTTCCAGCATAGGCCTCAAATCGCTCCAAACATCCACTAGCAAATTCTACAAAAATAGTTTTTCAAACTGCGCTATCAAAACGAAGATTCCACTCTGTGAGTTGAATGCATAAAGCAAAGGGAAGTTTCTGAGAATGCTTCTGTCTAGTTTTTATGTGAAGGTATTTCCTTTTCAAGCATAGGCCTCAAAGCGCTCCAAATATCCACTTGCAGATTCTACAAAAAGTGTGTTTCAAAACTACTCTATGAAAAGGAATGTTCAACTCTGTGAGTTCAATGCACACATCATGAAGACGTTTCTGGTAATGCTTCTGTCTAGTTTTTAGTTTGAGATATTTCATTTCCTTGCATATGCCTCAAAGCGCTCCAAATATCCACTTGCATATTCTACAAAAAGAGTTTTTCAAAACTGCTCTTTCAAAAGGAAGTTACAAGTCTGTGAGTTGAATGCACTCATCCCAAAGAAGTTTCTGAGAATGCTTCTGTCTCGTTTTTATGTGAAGATATTTCCCTTTCCAGCATAGGCCTCAAATCGCTCCAAACATGCAATAGCAAATTCTACGAAAAGAGTTTTTCAAAACTGCGCTATCAAAAGGAAGATTCCACTCTGCGATTTGAATGCCTAAAGCACAGGGAAGTTTCTGAGAATGCTTCCATCCTGTTTATATGTGAAGATATTTCCTTTTACAGTTTTGGCCTCTTAGAACACCAAATATCCACTTGCAGATTCTACTAAAAGGGTGTTTCAAAACTGCTATATCACAAGGAAGCTTCTACTCTGTGAGTTGAAATCGCAAATCACAAAGAAGTTTCTGAGAATGCTTCTATCTAGTTTTTATGTGAAGATATTACCTTTTTCAGCATAGGCCTCAAAGCGCTGAAAATCTCCACTTGCAGATTCCACAAAAAGAGTGTCTCAAAACTATTCTGTCAAAAGGAAGCTTCAACCCTCTGAGTAGAATGCACTAACCTCAGAGAAGTTTCTGAGAATGGTTTTATCTAGTTGTCATCTGAATGTATTTCCTTTTCCAGTAGATGCCACAAACGCACCAAATATCCACTTGCAGTTTCCACAAAAACAGTGTTTCAGAACTGCTCTACGAAAAGCAGTGTTCAACACTGTGAGTTCAATCCAAACATGACAAAGAAGTTTTTGAGAATGCTTCTGTCTAGTTTGTATAAAAAGATATTTGCTTTACCAGCATAATCCTCAAAGAGCTCCAAATATCCACTTGCGGATTTTACAAAAGGAGTGTTTCAAAACTGGTCTCTCAAGAGGAAGGTTCAACTCTGTGAGTTGAATCCACTCATCACAAAGTAGTTTCTGAGAATTCTTCCATCAATTTTTTATGCAATGATATTTCCTTTAACGACATATCTCTAGAAGGTGTCCAAATATCTATTTGCAGATTATACAAAAAGACTGTATCAAAACTGCGCTGTCAAAAGGATGGATGAACTCTATGAGTTGAATGCACAAAGCACAGGGAATTTTCTGAGAATGCATTTATCTAGTTTCTACGTGAAGATATTTCCTTTTCTAGCATAGGCCTCAAAACACTCCATACATCCACTTGAAGATTCTACTAAAAGAGTGTTTGAAAACTTCTCTATCAAAAGGAAGGTTTAACTCTGTGAGTTCTATGAACATATCACAAAGGAGTTTCAGAGAATGCTTCTGTCTAGTTTTTATGTGAAGATATTTCATTTTCCAGCATAGGCCTCAAAGAGCTCGATATATCCACTTGCAGATTCTACAAAAAGAGTGTTTCAAAACTGCTCTTTCAAAAGGAAGCCTCAAGTCGGTGAGTTGAATGCACTCATCACAAAGATGTTTCTGAGAATTCTTCTGTCTAGTTTTCATGTGGAGATATATCCACTTCCAGCATAGGCCTCAAATCGCTCCAAATATTAACATGCAGATTCCACAAAAAAGGTGTTTCAAAACTTCTCTACCATTAGGTAGATTCAACTCTGTGAGTTGAATGCACTCATCACAAAGAAGTTTTAGAGAATGCTCCTGAGTAGTTTTTATGTGAAGATAGTTACTTGTCCAACATAGACCTCAAAGCGCTCCAAATAAACACTTGCAGATTCTCCAAAAGGAGTGTTTCAAAACTGTCCTATCAAAACGAACGTTCAAGTCTGTGAGTTGAATACAGTCATGACAAAAAAGTTTCCAAGAATGTTTCTATCTTGTTTTTATGTGATGATATTTCGTTTTACAGCATTGCCCTAAAACCGCTCCAAATATCCACTTTCAGATGCTATTAAAAGAGTGCTTCAAAACTGCTCTATCAAAAGGAAGTTTTAAGTACGTAGGTTGAATGCATTCATCATACAGAAGTTTCTGAGAATGCTTCTGTCTAGTGTTTATGTGAAGATATTTCCTTTTCCAGGATAGGCCCCAAAGACTGCAAATATCCACTTGAAGATTTCACAAAAAGGGTGTTTCCAAACTGCTGTATCAAATGGCAGGTTCAACTCTGTGATTTCACAGTACACATCACAAAGAAGTTTCTGAGAATGCTTCTGTCTAGTGTTTATTTGAAGATATTTCCTTTTCAAGCATAGGCCTCAAAGCGCTCCAAATATCCACTTGCAGATACTTCAAAAAGTGTGTTTCAAAACTGCTCAATAAAAAGGAAGGTTCAGTTCCCTGAGTTGAATGCACACATCGTGAAGTAGTTTCTGGGAATGCTACTGTCTAGTTTTTAGGTGAAGATATTTCATTTCCCAGCATTGGCCTCAAAGCGCTCCAAATATCCACTTGCAGATTCTACAAAAAGATTGTTTCAAAACTGCTCCATCAAAAGGAAGGTTGAACTCTGTGAGTTGAATGCGCAATGCACAGAGAACTTTCTGAGAATGATTTGTCTAGTTTCCACGTGAAAATATTTCCTTTTCCAGCATAGGACTCAAAGCAACCGATATATTCACTTGAATATTTTACTAAAAGATTGTTTCAAAACTTCTCTCTCAAAAGAAAGGTTGAATACTGTGAGTTAAATGCACACATCACAAACAAGTTTCTAAGAATGCTTCTGTCCAGTTTTTATGTAAAGATATTTCCTTTTCCAGCATAGGACTCAAAGCACTCCCTATAACCACTTGCAGATTCTACAAAAAGAGTGTTTCAAAACTACTCGTTCAATAGGAAGCTTCAAGTCTGTGAGTTGAATGCACTTATCACAACGAAGTTCCTGAGAATTCTTCTGTCTATTTTTCATGTGAAGATATTTCCATTTGCAGCAGAGGCCTCAAATCGCTCCAAATATTCACTTGCAGATTCTACAAAAGGGTGTTTCAAAACTTCTCTATCAATAGGTAGGTTCAACTCTGTGAGTTGAATGCACTCATCACAAATCAGTTTCTATGAATGCTTCTGTCTAGTTTTTATGTGAAGATATTAAATTTTCCAACATATGCCTCAAAGAACCCCCAAATAAACACTTGCAGATTCTACAAAAGGAGTGTGTCAAAACTGTTCTATCAAAATGAACGTTCAAGTCTGTGAGTTGAATGCACTCATCACAGAGAAGTTTCCGAGAATGCTTCTGTCTAGTATTTATGTGATGATATTTCCTTTTCCAGCATAGGCCTCAAAGTGCTCCATATATTCACTTGCAGATTGTGCAAAAAGAATGTTTCAAGACTGCTCTTTCAAAAGGAAGGTTCAAGTGTGTGATTTGAATGCACTCATCACAAAGAAGTTTCTGAGAATGCTTCTGTCTAGTTTTTAGGTGAAGATATTTCCTTTTTCGTCATAGGCCACACATTGCTCCAAGCATCCACTAGCAAATTCTACAAAAAGAGTGTTTCAAAACTACGCTATCAAAAGGAATATTCCAAGCTGTGTGTTGAATGCATAAAGCACAGGGAAGTTTCTGAGAATGCTTCCGTCTAGTTTTTATGTGAAGATACTTCCTTTTCCAGTGTTGGCCTCTTAGCACTCCAAACATCCACTTACAGATTCTACTAAATGAGTGTTTCAAAACTACTATATCAAAAGGAAGTACAACTCTGTGAGTTGAACGCGCACATCCAAAGAAGTTTCTGAGAATGCTTCTATCTAGTTTTTATGGGAAGATATTTCCTTTTCCAGCATATGCCTCAAACCTTTCCAAATATCGAATTGCAGTTTGTACAAAAAAAGTCTTTCAAAACTATTCTATCAATAGGAAGGTTCAACTCTGTGAGTTTAATGCAGAAAGCACAGGGAAGTCTCTGAGAATGCTTCTGTCTAGATTCTAAGTGAAGATATTTCCTTTTCCAGTGTAGGACTCAAAGCACTCCAAATATCCACTTGCAGATACTACAAAAGGAGGGTTTCAAAACTGCTCTATCAAAAGGAAGGTTCAACTCGGTGAGTTGATTGCGCAAATAAGAAAAAGTTTCTGAGAATGTTTCTGTCTAGTTTTTTTTGTGAAGATATTTCCTTTTCCAGCACAGGCCTCAAAGCGCTCCAAATCTTCTCTTGGAGATTCCACAAAAACAGTGTTTGAAAACTGTTCTATCAAAAGGAAGCTTCAACTCTTCGAGTAGAATGCACTCATCACAAAGAAGTTTCTGAGACTGGTTCTATCCAGTTTTCATCTGAATGTATTTCATTTTCCACTAGATGCTGCAATCGCACCTAACATCCACTTTCAGTTTCCGCAAAAAGGGCGTTGAAGAACTGCTCTATGAAAAGGAATGTTCAACTCTGTGAGTTCAATCCACACATGACAAGGTAGTTTCTGAGAATGATTCTGTCTAGTTTGTAGATGAATATATTTCCTTTTCAAGAATAAGCCTCAATGAGCTCCAAATATCCTATTCCGGACTCTACAAAAACAGAGTTTCCAAACTTGTCTATCAAAAGGAAGGATCAAACCTTTCAGTTCAATGCACTCATCACAAAGAAGTTTTGAGAATGCTTCCATCTAATTTTTATGCATTGATATTTCCTGTAGCAGCATAGGTCTTAAAGCGGTCCAAATATCCACTTGCAGATTCTACAAAAATAGTGTTTCAAAACTGTTCTGTCAAAAGGAAGGTTGAACTCAGTGAGATGAATGCACAAACCACAGCAAACTTTCTGAGAATGCTTTTGTCTCGTTTCTACCTGAAGATATTTCGTTTTCCAGCATAGGTCTCAAAACACTCCATACATCCACTTGAGATTCTACTAAAACAGAGTATACAAACTTCTCTATCAAAATAAAGGTTCAACTCTGTGATTTCAATGCAGACATCACAAAGAAGTTTCTGAGAATGCTTCTGTCTGGTTTTTATGTGAAGATATTTCCTTTTCAAGCAGAGGCCTCAAAGCGCTCCAGATATCCACTTGCAGATTCTACAAAAAGAGTGTTTCAAAACTGCTCTTTGAAAGAGAAGCTTCAAGTCTGAGTTGAATGCATTAATCACAAAGACGTTTCTGAGAATGCTTCTGTCTACTTTTCATGTGAAGATATATCCATTTCCAGCAGAAGCTTCAAATCTCTCCAAATATTCACTTGCAGATTCTACAAAAAGGGTGTTTCAAAATTTCCCTATCAATAGGTAGTTTCAACTCTGTGAGTTAAATGCACTCATCACAAAGAAGTTTCTGAGAATGCTTCTGTCTAGTTTGTATGTGAAGGTATTTCATTTCCCAGCATAAGCTTCAAAGCGCTCCAAATATCCACATGCAGATGAAACAAAAAAAGTGTTTCAAAACTGTTCTTTCAAAAGGAAGTTTGAAGTCTGCGAGTTGAATGCACTCATCACAAAGGAGTTCCTGTGAATGCTTCTGTCTGGTTTTGGGTGAAGATATGTCCATTTCCAGCATGTGCCTCCAATCTCTCAAACATTCACCAGCAAATTCTACAAAAAGAGTGTTTAAAAACTGCGATATCAAACGGAAGATTCCACTCAGTGAGTTAAATGCATAAAGCACAGGATAGTTTCTGAGAAAGCTTCTGTCTAGTTTTTATGTGAAGATATTTCCTTTTCCAGTGTTGGCCTCTTAGCACTCCAAATATCCACTTGCAGATTCTACTAAAAGAGTGTTTCAAAACTGCTCAATCAAAAGAAGCTTCAACTCCGTGGGTTGAATGCGCACATCACAAAGAAGTTTCTGAGAATGCTTCTATCTAGTTTTTATGGAACGATATTTTCTTTTGCAGCATACGCCTCAAAGCCCTCCAAATATCCACTTGCAGATTCTACAAAAAGAGTTTCAAAACTGCTGTATCAAAAGGAAGAATGGACTCTGTGAGTTGAATTCACAAAGCACAAGGAACTTTCTGAGAATGCTTCTGTCTAGTTTCTACGTGAAGATATTTCCTTTTCCAGCATAGGCCTCAAAGCACTCCATACATCCACTTGAAGATCCTCCTAAAACAGTGTTTCAAAACTGCTCTATCAAAAGGAAGGTTCAAGTCGGTGAATGCAATGCCCACATCGCAAAGAATTTTCTGAGAATGCTTCTGTCTACTTCTTATGTGAAGATATATCCTTTTAAAGCATAGGCCTCAAAGCGCTCCATACATCCACTCGCAGATTCTACAAAAAGAGTGTTTCAAATATTCTCTTTCAAAGGGAAGCTTCAAGTCTGTGAATTGAATGCACTCATCACAAGGTCGTTTCTGAGAATGCTTCTGTCTAGTTTTTATGTGAAGATATTTCCTTTTCCAGCATAGACCTCATATAGATGCAAATATCTACTTGCAGATTTTACAAAAATGGTGTTTCGAAACCGCTCTATCAAAAGGCCGGTTCAACTCTGTGAGTTGAATGCACACATCACAAAGAAGTTTCTGAGAATGCTTCTATCTAGTTTTTATGGAACGATATTTTCTTTTGCAGCATACGCCTCAAAGCCCTCCAAATATCCACTTGCAGATTCTACAAAAAAGAGTGTTTCAAAACTGCTGTATCAAAAGGAAGAATGGACTCTGTGAGTTGAATTCACAAAGCACAAGGAACTTTCTGAGAATGCTTCTGTCTAGTTTCTACGTGAAGATATTTCCTTTTCCAGCATAGGCCTCAAAGCACTCCATACATCCACTTGAAGATCCTCCTAAAACAGTGTTTCAAAACTGCTCTATCAAAAGGAAGGTTCAACTCGGTGAATGCAATGCCCACATCGCAACGAATTTTCTGAGAATGCTTCTGTCTAGGTCTTATGTGAAGATATATCCTTTTAAAGCATAGGCCTCAAAGCGCTCCAAATATCCACTCGCAGATTCTACAAAAAGAGTGTTTCAAATCTTCTCTTTCAAAGGGAAGCTTCAAGTCTGTGAATTGAATGCACTCATCACAAGGTCGTTTCTGAGAATGCTTCTGTCTAGTTTTTATGTGAAGATATTTCCTTTTCCAGCATAGACCTCATATAGATGCAAATATCCACTTGCAGACTTTACAAAAACGGTGTTTCGAAACCGCTCTATCAAAAGGCCGGTTGAACTCTGTGAGTTGAATTCACACATCACAAAGGAGTTTCTGAGAATGCTCCAGTCTAGTTTTTATGTGCAGATATTTCCTTTTAAAGCGTAGGCCTCAAAGCGCTCCAAATATGCACTTGCAGATACTACAAAAAGTGTGTTTCAAAACTGCTCTATCAAAAGGAAGGTTCAACTCTCTGAGTTGAAAGCGCACATCGTGAAGAACTTTCTGAAAATACCTCTGTTTAATGTTTCGGTGAAGATATTTCATTTCACAGCATAGGCCTCAAAGCGCTCCAAATATCTCATTGCAGATTCTACAAAAAGAGTGTTTTAAAACTGCTCTTTCAAAAGGAAGGTTCAAGTCTGTTATTTGAATGCACTCATGAAAAAGAAGTTTCTGAGAATGCTTCCGTCTGGGTTTTATGTGAAGATATTTCTTTTTCCAGTGTTGGCCTCTTAGCTCTCTAAATATCCCCTTGCAGATTCTACTAAAAGAGTGTTTCAAAATTGCTATATCTAAAGAAAGCTTCAACTCTGTGAGTTGAATGGGCACATCATAAAGAAGTTTCTGAGAATACTTCTATCTAGTTTTTATGGAATGATATTTCCTTTTTCATCATAGGCCTTAAAGCCCTCCAAATATCCACTTGCAGATTCTACAAAAAGAGTGTTTCAAAGCGGCTCTATCAAAAAGAAGGTTGAACTCTGTGAGTTGAATGCACAAAGCACAAGAAACTTTCTGGCAATGCTTTTTTCTAGTTTCTACGTGAAGATATTTCCATTTCTATCATAGGCCTCAAAGCACTGCATACATCCACTTGAAGATCCTCCTAAAAGAGTGTTTCAAAACTGCTCAATCAAAAGGAAGGTTCAACACTATGAGTTCAGTGCACGCAGCACAAAGAAGTTACTGAGAATTCTTCTGTCTAGTTTTTTCATATGAGGATATTTCCATTTCCAGCATAGTCCTCAAAGAGCTCCATATATCCACTTGCAGATTCTACAGAAAGAGTGTTTCAAAACTCCTCTTTCAAAGGGAAGCTTCAAGTCTGTGAGTTCAATGCACTCATCACAAAGAAGTTTCTGAGAATTCTTCTGCCTAATTTTAACGGGAATATATTTCCATTTCCAGGATAGGCCTCAAATCGCTCCAAACATTCACTTGCAGATTCTACAAACAAGGTGTTTCAAAACTTCTCTATCAACAGGTAGGTTCAACTCTGTGATTTGAGTACACTCATCACAAAGAAGTTTCTGAGAATGCTTCTCTCTAGTTTTTATATGATAATATTTCCTTTTCCAACATAGGCCTAAATGCACTCCAAATAAACACTTGCAGATTCTACAAAAGGAGTGTTTCAAAACTGTACTATCAAAAGGAAAGTTCAAGTGTTTGAGTTCAATGCACTCATCACAAAGAAGTTTCTGAGAATACTTCTGTATAGTTTTTATGTGATGATATTTCGTTTTCCAGCAGTGGCCTAACACTGCTCCAAATATCCACTTTCAGATGCTGCTAAAAGAGTGTTTCCAAACTGCTCTATCAAAAGGAGGGTTCAACTCGGTGAGTTAAATGCACACATCACAAAGAATTTTCTGAGAATGCTTCTCTGTAATTTTTATGTGAAGATATTTCCTTCTCCAGCATAAGCCTCTAAGAACTCCAAATATCCACTTGTTTATTCCACAAAAACAGTGTTTCTAAACTGGTCTATCAAAAGGAAGGTTCAACTCGGTGAATTGAATGCAGTCATCACAAAGTAGTTTCTGAGAATTCTTCCATCTAGATTTTATGCAATGATAGGCCTCAAAGCGCTCCAAATATCCACTTCGAGATTCTACAAAAGACTGTTTGAAAACTGCTCTATCAAAAGGAAGGTTGAACTGTCTGAGTTGAATGCATAAAGCACAGGGAACTTATGTGATGTTATTTCGTTTTCCAGCAATGGCCTAAGAGCGCTCCATATATCCACTTACAGTTGCTACAAAAAATTTGTCTCAAAACTGCTCTGTCCAAAAGAAGGTTCAAGTCTGTGAGTTCAATGCACTCATCACAGAGAAGTTTCTGAAAATGCTTATGTCTATTTTTTAGTTGAAGATATTTCTTTTACCAGGATAGGCCTCAAATCGCTCCAAATATCCACTTACAGATTTTACAAAAAGGGTGTTTCCAAACTGCTCTATCAAAAGGCAGGTTCAACTCTGTGAGTTGAATGCACACATCACAAAGAAGTTTCTGAGATTGCCTCTGTATAGTGTTTATGTGAAGATATTTCATTTCCCAGCATAGGCCTCAAATCGCTGTAAATATCCACTTGCAAATCCTAGAAAAAGAGTGTTTCAAAACTGCTCTTTCAAAAGGAAGGATCAAGTCTGTCAGTTCAATGCACACATCACAAAGAAGTTTCTGAGAATGGTTCTGTCAAGTTTTTAAGAGAAAAACTATCCGCAAATGTATATTTGGAGCTCTTTAAAAATTGTTTGGAGCTCTTTCCTATTTGTATGGAGCTCTTTCCAAATTGTTGAGGCCAACACTGGAAAAGGAAATATCTTCACATAAAAACTAGAAGGAAGCATTCTCAGAAACAACCCTGTGCTTTGTGCATTCAACTCACAGAGTTCAACCTTGCTTTTGATAGAACCGTTTTGCAACACTCTTTCTGTAGAATCTGCCACTCGATATTTGGAAGGCTTTGATGCCTATGTTGGAAAAGAAAATATCTTCACATTAAAACTAGACGGAAGCATTCTCAGAAACATCTTTTTGATGTGTGCATTGAACTCACAGAGATGAGGCTTCCTTTTGATATAGCAGTTTAGAAACAGACTTTTAACAGGATCAGCAAGTTAGGAGTGCTAAGAGGACAACACTGGAACAGAAAATATCTTCACATAAAAACAAGACGGAAGCATTCTCGGAAACTTCCCTGTGCTTTATGCATTCAACACAAAGACTGAAATCTTCCTTTTGGGACGGCAGATTTGAAACACTCATTTTGTAGAATTTGCTTATGGATGTTCGGAGGGATTTGAGGCCTATGCTGGAAAAGGAAATATCTTCACATCAAAACTAGACAGAAGCATTCGCAGAAACTTCTTTGGATGAGTGCTTTCAACTCACAGAGTTGAACATACCTATTGATAGAGAAGCTATGAAACACACTTTTTGTAGAATCTGCAAGTGAATATTAGGAGCCATTTGATGCCTATGCTGGAAACAGAAATATGTTCACACGAAAACTATACAGAAGTTTTCTCAAAAACGGCTTTCTGATAAGTGCGTTCAATTCACAGACTTTAAGATTCCTCTTGAAAAAGCAGATTTGAAACACTCTTATTGTAGAATCTGAAAGTGTATATATGGAGCCCTTTGAGGCCTATGCCGCAAAAGGAAATATCTTCACATAAAAAATAGACAGAAGCATTCTCAGAAACTTCTTTGTGATGTGTGCATTGAAATCACGGAGTTCAACTTTTCTTTTGATGGAGAAGTTTTGAAACAGTCTTTTAGTAGAATCTTCAAGTGGATGTATGGAGTGCTTTTAGGCCTGTACTGCAAAAGGAAATATCTTCAAATAAAAACTAGGCAGAAGAATTCTTAGAAACTAATTTATGATGTGTGCATTGAACTCACACAGTTGGACCTTTCTTTTGATAGAGAAGATTTGAAACACTCTTTTACTAGAATCTTCAAGTGGATGTATGGAGTGCTGTGAGGCCCGTGCTGGAAAAGGAAATATCTTCAAGTAGAAACTAGACAAAAGCATTCTCAGACAGTTCCCTGTGCATTGCGCATTCAACTAACAGAGTTCAACCTTCCTTTTGATAGAGCAGTTTTGAAACACACTTTTGTAGAATCTACAAATGGATATTTGGAGCGCTTTGAGAACTATGCTGCAAAAGGAAATATCATTTCATAAAAACTAGACAGAAGCATTTTGTAGAATTTTCTATTGGATGTTTGGAATGCTGTGAGGCCTAGGCTGAAAAAGGAAATATCTTCACATAAAAACTAGACAGAAGCATTCTCAGAAACTACTTTGCGATGTGTGCATTCAAGTCATAGACCTGAACGTTCCTTTTGATAGAACAGTTTTGAAACACTCTTTTTGTAGAATCTGCAAGTCGACATTTGGAACGCTTTGAGGCCTATGCTGGAAAAGGAAATGTCTTCACGTAGAAACTAGATAGAAACATTCTCAGAAACTTCTTTGTGATGTGCGCATTCAACTCACAGAGTTGAATCTTCGTTTTGATATAGGAGTTTTGAAACCCTCTTTTAGGAGAATCTGCAAGTGGATGTTTGGAGCGCTAGGAGGCCAGCGATGGAAAAGGAGATATCTTCTCAGGAAAATTAGACGGAAGCATTCTTTGAAACTTCCCTGTGCTTTATGCTTTCAACTCACAGAGTGCAATGTTCCTTTTGATAGCGCAGTTTTAAAACACTCTTTTTGTAGAATTTGCTAGAGGATGTTTGGAGCGATGTGAGGTCATTGCTGGAAAAGGAAATATCTTCACATAAAAACTAGACAGAAGCATTCTCAGAAACTCCTTTGTGATGAGTGCAGTCAAATCACAGACTTCAACCTTCCTTTTGACAGAGCAATTTTGAAACACTCTTTTTGTAGAATCAGCAAGTGGATATTGGGATCGCTTTGACGCCTATGAAGGGAAATGAAATAACTTCAACTAAAAACTAGACAGAAGCATTCTCAGAAACTTCTTTGTGATGAGTGCATTCAACTCACGGAATTGAAGATTCCTTTTGATAGAACAGTTTTGAAACACTCTTTTAGCAGCATCTGAAAGTGGATATTTGGAGCGCTTTTAGGCCAATGCCGGAAAAGGTAATATCATCACATAAAAACTATACAGAAGCATTCTCCGAAACTTCTTTGTGATGAGTGCTTTCAACTCACCGACTTGAACGTTTCTTTTGATAGAACAGTTTTGAAACACTCCTTTTGTAGAATCTGCAAGTGTTTACTTGGAGCGCTTTGAGGCCTATGTTGGAAAAGGAAATATCTTCACATAAAAAGTAGACAGAATCATTCTCAGAAACTTCTTTCTGATGAGTGCATTCAACTCTCAGAGTTGAACCTACCTATTGATGGAGAACTTTTGAAACACACTTTTTGTAGAATCTGCAAGTGAATATTTGGCATGATTTGAGGCCTATGTTGTAAATGGAAATACCTTCACATGAAAACTAGACAGAAGAATTCTCAGAAACGACGTTGTGATGACTGCATTCAACTCACAGACTTGAAGCTTCCTTTTGAAAGAGCAGTTTTGAAACACTATTTTTGTAGAATCTGCAAGTGGATATTTGGAGCGCTTTGAGGCCTATGCTGCAAAAGGAAATATCATTGCATAAAAACTAGATGGAAGCGTTCTCAGAAACTTCTTTGTGATGAGTGCATTCAACTGACAGAGTTCAACCTTCCTTTTGATAGACCAGTCTTGAAACACTGTTTTTGTAGAATTCGCAATTGGACATTTGGAGCTCTTTGAGGCTTATGCTAGAAAAGGAAATATCTTCATCTACAAACTAGACAGAAGCATTCTCAGAAACAACTTTGTCAAGTGGGGATTGAACTCACTGAGTTGAACATTACTTTTCATAGAGCAGTTTTGCAACACTCTTTTTGGGGAAACTGCAAGTGGATATTTGGTGTCATTGCGGCATATATTGGAAAAGGAAACACGTTCAGATGAAAACAAGATAGAATCATTCTCAGAAATATCTTTGTGATGAGTGCATTCTACTCACAGAGTTGAACCTTCCTTTTGATAGAACAGTTTTGAAACACTCTTTTTGTGGAATCTGCAAGAGGCTATTTGGCGCGCTTTGATTAATAGGCTGGAAAAGGAAATGTCTTCACATAAAAACTAGACAGAAGCATTCTCAGAAACTTTTTCTGATGTGCGCATTCAACTCAAGGAGTTGAACCTTCCTTTAGATAGAGCAGTTTTGAAACACTCTTTTTGTAGTATCTGCAAGTGGATATTTGGGGAGCTTTGAGTCCTACACTGCAAAAGGAAATATCTTCACTTAGAATCTAGACAGAAGAATTCTCAGAGACATCCCTGTGCTTTCTGCATTCAACTCACAGAGTTGAACCTTCCTTTTGATAGAACAGTTTTGAAACACTCTTTTTGTAGAATCTGCAAGTCGATATTTGGAACGATTTGAGGCCTATGCTGGAAAAGGAAATATCTTGCCATAAAATCTAGATAGAAGCATTCTCAGAAACTTCTTTGTGATCAGCCATTCAAGTCACAGAGTTGAAGATTCCTTTTGATATAGCAGTTTTGAACCACACTTTTAGTAGAATCTTCAAGTGGATGTTTGGATAGCTAAGAGGCCAGCACTGGAAAAGGAAATATCTTCACATAAAAACTAGAAGGAAGCATTCTCAGAAACTTCCCTGTGCTTTATGCATTCAACTCACAGAGTGGAATGTTCCTTTAGATAGCGCAGTTTTGAAACATTCTTTTTGTACTATTTGCTAGTGGATTATTGGAGCGATGAGAGGCCTAGGCTGGAAAAGGAAATATCTTCACATAAACACTAGACAGAAGCATTCTCAGAAACTTCTTTGTGATGAGCGCATTAAAATGACAGAGTTGAACTTTCCTTTTGAAGTAGCAGATTTGAAACACCCTTTTTGTAGATTCTGCAGGCGGACATTTGGAGCGATTTGAGGCCTATGCTGGGAAATGAAATATCTTCACCTAAAAACTAGACAAAAGCATTCTCAGAAACTTCCTCGCGATGTGTGCATTCAACTCACGGAGTTGAAGCTTCCTTTTCATACAGCAGTTTGGAAACACACTTTTTGTAGAATCTGCAGGTGGATATTTGGAGCGCTTTGAGGCCTATGCAGGAAAAGGTAATATTTTCACATAAAAACTAGACAGAAGTATTCTCAGAAACTTTTTCTTATGTGCGCATTCAACTCACTGAGTTGAATCCTCCTTTAGATAGAGCAGTTTTGAAACACTTTTTGTAGTATCTGCAAGTGGATATTTCGAGTGCTTGGAGTGCTACACTGCAAAAGGAAATATGTTCACTTAGAATCTAGACAGAAGAATTCTCAGAGACTTCCCTGTGCTTTCTGCATTCAACTCACAGAGTTGAACCTTCCTTTTGACAGAACAGTTTGGAAACACTTTTGTGGTAGAATCTGCAAGTCGATATTTGGAACGTTTGGAGGCCTATCCTGGAAAAGGATATATGTTCCCATCAAAACTGGATAGAAGCATTCTCAGAAACTTCTTTGTGATGTGCGCATTCAGGTCACAGAGTTGAAGCTTCCTTTCGATATAGCAGTTTTGAACCACTCTTTTAGTAGAATCTGCAAGTGGGTGTTTGGAGAGCTAAGAGACCAACACTGGAAAAGGAAATATCTTCACATAAAAACTAGACGGAAGCATTCTCAGAAACTTCCCAGGGCTTCACGCATTCAACTCAGAGAGTGCAATCTTCCTTTTGATAGCGCAGTTTGAAAACCCTCTTTTTGTAGAATTTGCTAGAGGATGTTTGGAGCGATGTGAGGCCTTTGCTGGAAAAGGAAATATCTTCACATAAAACCTAGACAGAAGCATTCTCAGAAACTCCTTTGTGATGAGTGCATTCAAATCACAGACTTGAACCTTCCTTTTGAAAGAGCGGTTTTGAAACACTCTTTCTGTAGGATGTGCAAGTGGATATTTGGAGCGTTTTGAGGCCTATGCTGGAAAATGAAATATCTTCACCTAAAAACTAGACGGAAGCATTCTCAGAAACTTCTTTGTGATGAGCGCATTCAACTCACAGAGTTGAAGCTTCCTTTTGATAGAGCAGTTTTGAAACACTCTTTTAGCAGCATCTGAAAGTGGATATTTGGAGAGATTTTAGGCCAATGCTGGAAAACGAAATATCATCACATAAAAACTCGACAGAAGCATTCTCTGAAACTTCTTTGTGATGAGTGCATTCAACTCACAGACTTGAACGTTTCTTTTGATAGAAGAGTTTTGAAACACTCCTTTTGTAGCATCCGCAAGTGTTTATTTGGAGCGCTTGGAGGCCTATGTTGGAAAAGGACATATCTTCACCTAAAAAGTAGACAGACGCATGCTCAGAAACTTCTTTGTGTTGAGTGCATTCATCTCACAGAGCTGAACCTACCTGTTGATAGAGAAGTTTTGAAACACCCTTTTTGTAGAATCTGCTAGTGAATATTTGGCGCGATTTGAGGCCTGTGCTGGAATTGGAAATATCTTCACATGGAAACTAGGCAGAAGAATTCTCAGAAACGTCTTTGTGATGAGTGCATTCAACTCACAGACTTGAAGTTTCCTTTTGAAAGAGCAGTTTTGAAACAATCCTTTTGTAGAATCTTCAAGTGGATATTTGGAGCGCTTTGAGGGCTATGCTGGAAAAGTTAATATCTTCACCTAAAAACTAGACAGAAGCATTCTCAGAAACTCCTCTGTGTTGTGTGCATTGAACTCACAGAGTTGAACCTTTCTTTTGATACAGAAGTTTTGAAACACTCTTTTCGTAGAATCTTCAAGTGGATGTATGGAGTGCTTTGAGGCCTACGCTGGAAAACGAAATATCTTCACGTAGAAATTAGACAAAAGCATTCTCAGAAAGTTCCCTGTGCTTTGTGCATTCAACTCACAGAGTTGAACATTCCCTTTGATAGAGCAGTTTTGAAACACTCTTTTTGTAGAATCTGCAAGTGGATATTTGGAGCGCTTTGAGGCCTATGCTGCCAAAGGGAATATCATTGCATAAAAACTAGATGGAAGCGTTCTCAGAAACTTCTTTGTGATGAGTGCATTCAACTCACAGAGTTGAACCACCCTTTCGATAGACCAGTTTTGAAACATTGTTTTTGTAGAATCCGCAAGTGGCTATTTGGAGCTCTTTGTGGCTTATGCTGGAAAAGGAAATATCTTCATCTAAAACTAGACAGAAGCATTCTCAGAAACCTCTTTGTCATGTGGGGATTGAACTCACAGAGTTGAACATTCCTTTTCATAGAGCAGTTTTGCAACACTCTTTTTGTGGAAAGTGCAAGTGGATATTTGGTGCGATGGCGGCCTGTAATGGATAAGGAAATACATTCAGATGAAAACAAGATAGAACCACTCTCAGAAACTTCTTTGTGATGACTGCATTCTGCTCACAGAGTTGGACCTTCCTTTTGATAGAACAGTTTTGAAACACTCTTTTTGTGGAATCTGCAAGTGGCTATTTGGAGCGCTTTGAGGCCTATGCTGGAAAAGGAAATGTCTTCACGTAAAAACTAGACAGAAGTATTCTCAGAAACTTTTTCTGATGTGCGCATTCAACTCACTGAGTTGAATCCTCCTTTAGATAGAGCAGTTTTGAAACACTCTTTTTGTAGTATCTGCAAGTGGATATTTCAAGTGCCTTGAGTGCTACACTGCAAAAGGAAATGTCTTCACTTAGAATGTAGACAGAAGAATTCTCAGAGACTTCCCTGTGCTTTCTGCATTCAACTCACAGAGTTGAACCTTCCTTTTGACAGAACAGTTTGGAAACACTCTTGTGGTAGAATCTGCAAGTCGATATTTGGAACGTTTGGAGGCCTATCTTGGAAAAGGAAATATCTTCCCATCAAAACTAGATAGAAGCATTCTCAGAAACTTCTTTGTGATGTGCGCATTGAAGTCACAGAGGTGAAGTTTCCTTTCGATATAGCAGTTTTGAACCACTCTTTTAGTAGAATCTGCAAGTGGATGTTTGGAGAGCTAAGAGGCCAACACTGGAAAAGGAAATATCTTCACATAAAAACTAGACGGAAGCATTCTCAGAAACTTCCCAGAGCTTCACGCATTCAACTCAAGGAGTACAACGTTCCTTTTGATAGCGCAGTTTGAAAACCCTCTTTTTGTAGAATTTGCTAGAGGATGTTTGGAGCGATGTGAGACCTTTGCTGGAAAAGGAAATATCTTCACATAAAACCTAGACAGAAGCATTCTCAGAAACTCCTTTGTAATGAGTGCATTCAAATCACAGACTTGAACCTTCCTTTTGAAAGAGCAGTTTTGAAACACTCTTTCTGTAGAATCTGCAAATGGATATTTGGAGCGCTTTGAGGCCTATGCTGGAAAATGAAATATCTTCACCTAAAAACTAGACGGAAGCATTCTCAGAAACTTCTTTGTGATGAGTGCATTCAACTCACAGAGTTGAACGTTTCTTTTGATAGAACAGTTTTGAAACACTCCTTTTGTAGAATCTGCAAGTGTTTATTTGGAACGCTTGGAGACCTATCTTGGAAAAGGACATATCTTCACCTAAAAAGTAGACAGACGCATTCTCAGAAACTTCTTTGGGTTGAGTGCATTCAACTCACAGAGCTGAACCTACCTGTTGATAGAGAAGTTTTGAAACACCCTTTTTGTAGAATCTGCAAGAGAATATTTGGCGGGATTTGAGGCCTGTGCTGGAAAAGGAAATATCTTCCCACGGAAACTTGGCAGAAGAATTCTCAGAAACGTCTTTGTGATGAGTGCATTCAACTCACAGACTTGACGTTTCTTTTTGAAAGAGCAGTTTTGAAACAATCCTTTTATAGAATCTTCAAGTGGATATTTGGAGCGCTTTGAGGGCTATGCTGGAAAAGTTAATATCTTCACCTAAAAACTAGACAGAAGCATTCCCAGAAACTCCTTTGTGATGTGTGCATTGAACTCACAGAGTTGAACCTTTCTTTTGATACAGAAGTTTTGAAACACTCTTTTCGTAGAATCTTCAAGTGGATGTATGGAGTGCTTTGAGGCCTACGCTGGAAAAGGAAATATCTTCACGTAGAAACTAGACAAAAGCATTCTCAGAAAGTTCCCTGTGCTTTGTGCATTCACCTCACAGAGTTGAACATTCCCTTTGATAGAGCAGTTTTGAAACACTCTTTTTGTAGAATCTGCAAGTGGAAATTTGGAGCGCTTTGAGGCCTATGCTGCCAAAGGAAATATCATTGCGTAAAAACTAGATGGAAGCGTTCTCAGAAACTTCATTGTGATGAGTGCATTCAACTCACAGAGTTGAACCTTGCTTTCGATAGACCAGTTTTGAAACACTCTTTTTGTAGAATCCGCAAGTGGCTATTTGGAGCTCTTTGAGGCTCATACTGGAAAAGGAAATATCTTCATCTACAAACTAGACAGAAGCATTCTCAGAAACCTCTTTGTCATGTGGGGATTGAACTCACAGAGTTAAACATTCCTGTTCATAGAGCAGTTTTGCAACACTCTTTTTGTGGAAAGTGCAAGTGGATATTTGGTGCGATGGTGGCATGTAGTGGATAAGGAAATACATTCAGATGAAAACAAGATAGAACCATTCTCAGAAACTTCTTTGTGATGACTGCATTCTGCTCACAGAGCTGAACCTTCCTTTTGATAGAACAGTTTTGAAACACTCTTTTTGTGGAATCTGCAAGTGGCTATTTGGAGCGCTTTGGGGCCTATGCTGGAAAAGGAAATGTCTTCACGTAAAAACTAGACAGAAGTATTCTCAGAAACTTTTTCTGGTGTGCGCATTCAACTCGCCGGGTTGAATCCTCCTTTAGATAGAGCAGTTTTGAAACACTCTTTGTGTAGTATCTGCAAGTGTATATTTGGAGTGCTTTGAGTGCTACACTGCAAAAGGAAATATCTTCACTTAGAATGTAGACAGAAGAATTCTCAGAGACTTCCCTGTGCTTTCTGCATTCAACTCACAAAGTTGAACGTTCCTTTTGACAGAACAGTTTGGAAACACTTTTGTGGTAGAATCTGCAAGTCGATGTTTGGAACGTTTGGAGGCCTATCCTGGAAAAGGAAATATGTTCCCATCAAAGCTAGATAGAAGCATTCTCAGAAACATCTTTGTGATGTGCACATTCAGGTCACAGAGTTGAAGCTTCCTTTCGATATAGCAGTTTTGAACCACTTTTTTAGTAGAATCTGCAAGTGGGTGTTTGGAGAGCTAAGAGACCAACACTGGAAAAGGAAATATCTTCACATGAAAACTAGACGGAAGCATTCTCAGAAACTTCCCAGGGCTTCACGCATTCAACTCACAGAGTGCAATGTTCCTTTTGATAGCGCAGTTTGAAAACCCTCTTTTTGTAGAATTTGCTAGAGGCTGTTTGGAGCGATGTGAGGCCTTTGCTGGAAAAGGAAATATCTTCACATGAAACCTAGACAGAAGCATTCTCAGAAACTCCTTTGTGATGAGTGCATTCAAATCACAGACTTGAACCTTCCTTTTGAAAGAGCAGTTTTGAAACACTCTTTCTGTAGGATGTGCAAGTCGATATTTGGAGCGCTTTGAGGCCTATGCTGGAAAATGAAATATCTTCACCTAAAAACTAGACGGAAGCATTCTCAGAAACTTCTTTGTGATGAGCGCATTCAACTCACAGAGTTGAAGCTTCCTTTTGATAGAGCAGTTTTGAAACACTCTTTTAGCAGCATCTGAAAGTGGATATTTGGAGAGATTTTAGGCCAATGCTGGAAAACGAAATATCATCACATAAAAACTCGACAGAAGCATTCTCTGAAACTTCTTTGTGATGAGTGCATTCAGCTCACAGACTTGAACGTTTCTTTTGATAGAACAGTTTTGAAACACTCCTTTTGTAGAATCTGCAAGTGTTTATTTGGAGCGCTTGGAGGCCTATGTTGGAAAAGGACATATCTTCACATCAAAAGTAGACAGACGCATGCTCAGAAACTTCTTTGTGTTGAGTTTATTCATCTCACAGAGCTGAACCTACCTGTTGATAGAGAAGTTTTGAATCACCCTTTTTGTAGAATCTGCAAGTGAATATTTGGCGCGATTTGAGGCCTGTGCTGGAAATGGAAATATCTTCACATGGAAACTAGGCAGAAGAATTCTCAGAAACGTCTTTGTGATGAGTGCATTCAACTCACAGACTTGACGTTTCCTTTTGAAAGAGCAGTTTTGAAACGATCCTTTTGTAGAATCTTCAAGTGGATATTTGGAGCGCTTTGAGGGCTATGCTGGAAAAGTTAATATCTTCACCTAAAAACTAGACAGAAGCATTCTCAGAAACTCCTTTGTGATGTGTGCATTGAACTCACAGAGTTGAACCTTTCTTTTGATACAGAAGTTTTGAAACACTCTTTTCGTAGAATCTTCAAGTGGATGTATGGAGTGCTTTGAGGCCTACGCTGGAAAAGGAAATATCTTCACGTAGAAACTAGACAAAAGCATTCTCAGAAAATTCCCTGTGCTTTGTGCACTCAACTCACAGAGTTGAACATTCCCTTTGATAGAGCAGTTTTGAAACACTCTTTTTGTAGAATCTGCAAGTGGATATTTTGAGCGTTTTGAGGCCTATGCTGCCAAAGGAAATATCATTGCATAAAAACTAGATGGAAGCGTTCTCAGAAACTTCTTTGTGATGAGTGCATTCAACTCACAGAGTTGAACCACCCTTTCGATAGACCAGTTTTGAAACACTGTTTTTGTAGAATCCGCAAGTGGCTATTTGGAGCTCTTTGAGGCTTATGCTGGAAAAGGAAATATCTTCATCTAAAACTAGACAGAAGCATTCTCAGAAACCTCTTTGTCATGTGGGGATTGAACTCACAGAGTTGAACATTCCTTTTCATAGAGCAGTTTTGCAACACTCTTTTGGTGGAAAGTGCAAGTGGATATTTGGTGCGATGGCGGCATGTAGTGGATAAGGAAATACATTCAGATGAAAACAAGATAGAACCATTCTCAGAAACTTCTTTGTGATGACTGCATTCTGCTCACAGAGTTGGACCTTCCTTTTGATAGAACAGTTTTGAAACACTCTTTTTGTGGAATCTGCAAGTGGCTATTTGGAGCGAATTGAGGCCTATGCTGGAAAAGGAAATGTCTTCACGTAAAAACTAGACAGAAGTATTCTCAGAAACTTTTTCTGATGTGCGCATTCAACTCACCGAGTTGAATCGTCCTTTAGATAGAGCAGTTTTGAAACACTCTTTGTGTAGTATCTGCAAGTGGATATTTCGAGTGCTTTGAGTGCTACACTGCAAAAGGAAATATCTTCACTTAGAATGTAGACAGAAGAATTCTCAGAGACTTCCCTGTGCTTTCTGCATTCAACTCACAGAGTTGAACCTTCCTTTTGACAGAACAGTTTGGAAACACTCTTGTGGTAGAATCTGCAAGTCGATATTTGGAACGTTTGGAGGCCTATCTTGGAAAAGGAAATATCTTCCCATCAAAACTAGATAGAAGCATTCTCAGAAACTTCTTTGTCATGTGCGCATTGAAGTCACAGAGTTGAAGCTTCCTTTCGATATAGCAGTTTTGAACCACTCTTTTAGTAGAATCTGCAAGTGGATGTTTTGAGATCTAAGAGGCCAACACTGGAAAAGGAAATATCTTCACATAAAAACTAGACGGAAGCATTCTCAGAAACTTCCCAGAGCTTCACGCATTCAACTCACAGAGTACAATGTTCCTTATGATAGCGCAGTTTCAAAACCCTCTTTTTGTAGAATTTGCTAGAGGATGTTTGAAGCGATGTGAGGCCTTTGCTGGAAAAGGAAATATCTTCACATAAAACCTAGACAGAAGCATTCTCAGAAACTCCTTTGTGATGAGTGCATTCAAATCACAGACTTGAACCTTCCCTTTGAAAGAGCAGTTTTGAAACACTCTTTCTGTAGAATGTGGAAGTGGATATTTGGAGCGTTTTGAGGCCTATGCTGGAAAATGAAATATCTTCACCTAAAAACTAGACGGAAGCATTCTCAGAAACTCCTTTGTGATGAGTGCATTCAACTCACAGAGTTGAACGTTTCTTTTGATAGAACAGTTTTGAAACACTCCTTTTGTAGAATCTGCAAGTGTTTATTTGGAGCGCTTGGAGGCCTATGTTGGAAAAGGACATATCTTCACCTAAAAAGTAGACAGACGCATTCTCAGAAACTTCTTTGTGTTGAGTGCATTCAACTCACAGAGCTGAACCTACCTGTTGCTAGAGAAGTTTTGAAACACCCTTTTTGTAGAATCTGCAAGTGAATATTTGGCGCGATTTGAGGCCTGTGCTGGAAATGGAAATATCTTCACATGGAAACTAGGCAGAAGAATTCTCAGAAACGTCTTTGTGATGAGTGCATTCAACTCACAGACTTGACGTTTCCTTTTGAAAGAGCAGTTTTGAAACAATCCTTTTGTAGAATCTTCAAGTGGATATTTGGAGCGCTTTGAGGGCTATGCTGCAAAAGTTAATATCTTCAACTAAAAACTAGACAGAAGCATTCTCAGAAACTCCTTTGTGATGTGTGCATTGAACTCACAGAGTTGAACCTATCTTTTGATACAGAAGTTTTGAAACACTCTTTTCGTAGAATCTTCAAGTGGATGTATGGAGTGCTTTGAGGCCTACGCTGGAAAACGAAATATCTTCACGTAGAAATTAGACAAAAGCATTCTCAGAAAGTTCCCTGTGCTTTGTGCATTCAACTCACAGAGTTGAACATTCCCTTTGATAGAGCAGTTTTGAAACACTCTTTTTGTAGAATCTGCAAGTGGATATTTGGAGCGCTTTGAGGCCTATGCTGCCAAAGGGAATATCATTGCATAAAAACTAGATGGAAGCGTTCTCAGAAACTTCTTTGTGATGAGTGCATTCAACTCACAGAGTTGAACCACCCTTTCGATAGACCAGTTTTGAAACATTGTTTTTGTAGAATCCGCAAGTGGCTATTTGGAGCTCTTTGTGGCTTATGCTGGAAAAGGAAATATCTTCATCTAAAACTAGACAGAAGCATTCTCAGAAACCTCTTTGTCATGTGGGGATTGAACTCACAGAGTTGAACATTCCTTTTCATAGAGCAGTTTTGCAACACTCTTTTTGTGGAAAGTGCAAGTGGATATTTGGTGCGATGGCGGCCTGTAATGGATAAGGAAATACATTCAGATGAAAACAAGATAGAACCACTCTCAGAAACTTCTTTGTGATGACTGCATTCTGCTCACAGAGTTGGACCTTCCTTTTGATAGAACAGTTTTGAAACACTCTTTTTGTGGAATCTGCAAGTGGCTATTTGGAGCGCTTTGAGGCCTATGCTGGAAAAGGAAATGTCTTCACGTAAAAACTAGACAGAAGTATTCTCAGAAACTTTTTCTGATGTGCGCATTCAACTCACTGAGTTGAATCCTCCTTTAGATAGAGCAGTTTTGAAACACTCTTTTTGTAGTATCTGCAAGTGGATATTTCAAGTGCCTTGAGTGCTACACTGCAAAAGGAAATGTCTTCACTTAGAATGTAGACAGAAGAATTCTCAGAGACTTCCCTGTGCTTTCTGCATTCAACTCACAGAGTTGAACCTTCCTTTTGACAGAACAGTTTGGAAACACTCTTGTGGTAGAATCTGCAAGTCGATATTTGGAACGTTTGGAGGCCTATCTTGGAAAAGGAAATATCTTCCCATCAAAACTAGATAGAAGCATTCTCAGAAACTTCTTTGTGATGTGCGCATTGAAGTCACAGAGGTGAAGTTTCCTTTCGATATAGCAGTTTTGAACCACTCTTTTAGTAGAATCTGCAAGTGGATGTTTGGAGAGCTAAGAGGCCAACACTGGAAAAGGAAATATCTTCACATAAAAACTAGACGGAAGCATTCTCAGAAACTTCCCAGAGCTTCACGCATTCAACTCAAGGAGTACAACGTTCCTTTTGATAGCGCAGTTTGAAAACCCTCTTTTTGTAGAATTTGCTAGAGGATGTTTGGAGCGATGTGAGACCTTTGCTGGAAAAGGAAATATCTTCACATAAAACCTAGACAGAAGCATTCTCAGAAACTCCTTTGTAATGAGTGCATTCAAATCACAGACTTGAACCTTCCTTTTGAAAGAGCAGTTTTGAAACACTCTTTCTGTAGAATCTGCAAATGGATATTTGGAGCGCTTTGAGGCCTATGCTGGAAAATGAAATATCTTCACCTAAAAACTAGACGGAAGCATTCTCAGAAACTTCTTTGTGATGAGTGCATTCAACTCACAGAGTTGAACGTTTCTTTTGATAGAACAGTTTTGAAACACTCCTTTTGTAGAATCTGCAAGTGTTTATTTGGAACGCTTGGAGACCTATCTTGGAAAAGGACATATCTTCACCTAAAAAGTAGACAGACGCATTCTCAGAAACTTCTTTGGGTTGAGTGCATTCAACTCACAGAGCTGAACCTACCTGTTGATAGAGAAGTTTTGAAACACCCTTTTTGTAGAATCTGCAAGAGAATATTTGGCGGGATTTGAGGCCTGTGCTGGAAAAGGAAATATCTTCCCACGGAAACTTGGCAGAAGAATTCTCAGAAACGTCTTTGTGATGAGTGCATTCAACTCACAGACTTGACGTTTCTTTTTGAAAGAGCAGTTTTGAAACAATCCTTTTATAGAATCTTCAAGTGGATATTTGGAGCGCTTTGAGGGCTATGCTGGAAAAGTTAATATCTTCACCTAAAAACTAGACAGAAGCATTCCCAGAAACTCCTTTGTGATGTGTGCATTGAACTCACAGAGTTGAACCTTTCTTTTGATACAGAAGTTTTGAAACACTCTTTTCGTAGAATCTTCAAGTGGATGTATGGAGTGCTTTGAGGCCTACGCTGGAAAAGGAAATATCTTCACGTAGAAACTAGACAAAAGCATTCTCAGAAAGTTCCCTGTGCTTTGTGCATTCACCTCACAGAGTTGAACATTCCCTTTGATAGAGCAGTTTTGAAACACTCTTTTTGTAGAATCTGCAAGTGGAAATTTGGAGCGCTTTGAGGCCTATGCTGCCAAAGGAAATATCATTGCGTAAAAACTAGATGGAAGCGTTCTCAGAAACTTCATTGTGATGAGTGCATTCAACTCACAGAGTTGAACCTTGCTTTCGATAGACCAGTTTTGAAACACTCTTTTTGTAGAATCCGCAAGTGGCTATTTGGAGCTCTTTGAGGCTCATACTGGAAAAGGAAATATCTTCATCTACAAACTAGACAGAAGCATTCTCAGAAACCTCTTTGTCATGTGGGGATTGAACTCACAGAGTTAAACATTCCTGTTCATAGAGCAGTTTTGCAACACTCTTTTTGTGGAAAGTGCAAGTGGATATTTGGTGCGATGGTGGCATGTAGTGGATAAGGAAATACATTCAGATGAAAACAAGATAGAACCATTCTCAGAAACTTCTTTGTGATGACTGCATTCTGCTCACAGAGCTGAACCTTCCTTTTGATAGAACAGTTTTGAAACACTCTTTTTGTGGAATCTGCAAGTGGCTATTTGGAGCGCTTTGGGGCCTATGCTGGAAAAGGAAATGTCTTCACGTAAAAACTAGACAGAAGTATTCTCAGAAACTTTTTCTGGTGTGCGCATTCAACTCGCCGGGTTGAATCCTCCTTTAGATAGAGCAGTTTTGAAACACTCTTTGTGTAGTATCTGCAAGTGTATATTTGGAGTGCTTTGAGTGCTACACTGCAAAAGGAAATATCTTCACTTAGAATGTAGACAGAAGAATTCTCAGAGACTTCCCTGTGCTTTCTGCATTCAACTCACAAAGTTGAACGTTCCTTTTGACAGAACAGTTTGGAAACACTTTTGTGGTAGAATCTGCAAGTCGATGTTTGGAACGTTTGGAGGCCTATCCTGGAAAAGGAAATATGTTCCCATCAAAGCTAGATAGAAGCATTCTCAGAAACATCTTTGTGATGTGCACATTCAGGTCACAGAGTTGAAGCTTCCTTTCGATATAGCAGTTTTGAACCACTTTTTTAGTAGAATCTGCAAGTGGGTGTTTGGAGAGCTAAGAGACCAACACTGGAAAAGGAAATATCTTCACATGAAAACTAGACGGAAGCATTCTCAGAAACTTCCCAGGGCTTCACGCATTCAACTCACAGAGTGCAATGTTCCTTTTGATAGCGCAGTTTGAAAACCCTCTTTTTGTAGAATTTGCTAGAGGCTGTTTGGAGCGATGTGAGGCCTTTGCTGGAAAAGGAAATATCTTCACATGAAACCTAGACAGAAGCATTCTCAGAAACTCCTTTGTGATGAGTGCATTCAAATCACAGACTTGAACCTTCCTTTTGAAAGAGCAGTTTTGAAACACTCTTTCTGTAGGATGTGCAAGTCGATATTTGGAGCGCTTTGAGGCCTATGCTGGAAAATGAAATATCTTCACCTAAAAACTAGACGGAAGCATTCTCAGAAACTTCTTTGTGATGAGCGCATTCAACTCACAGAGTTGAAGCTTCCTTTTGATAGAGCAGTTTTGAAACACTCTTTTAGCAGCATCTGAAAGTGGATATTTGGAGAGATTTTAGGCCAATGCTGGAAAACGAAATATCATCACATAAAAACTCGACAGAAGCATTCTCTGAAACTTCTTTGTGATGAGTGCATTCAGCTCACAGACTTGAACGTTTCTTTTGATAGAACAGTTTTGAAACACTCCTTTTGTAGAATCTGCAAGTGTTTATTTGGAGCGCTTGGAGGCCTATGTTGGAAAAGGACATATCTTCACATCAAAAGTAGACAGACGCATGCTCAGAAACTTCTTTGTGTTGAGTTTATTCATCTCACAGAGCTGAACCTACCTGTTGATAGAGAAGTTTTGAATCACCCTTTTTGTAGAATCTGCAAGTGAATATTTGGCGCGATTTGAGGCCTGTGCTGGAAATGGAAATATCTTCACATGGAAACTAGGCAGAAGAATTCTCAGAAACGTCTTTGTGATGAGTGCATTCAACTCACAGACTTGACGTTTCCTTTTGAAAGAGCAGTTTTGAAACGATCCTTTTGTAGAATCTTCAAGTGGATATTTGGAGCGCTTTGAGGGCTATGCTGGAAAAGTTAATATCTTCACCTAAAAACTAGACAGAAGCATTCTCAGAAACTCCTTTGTGATGTGTGCATTGAACTCACAGAGTTGAACCTTTCTTTTGATACAGAAGTTTTGAAACACTCTTTTCGTAGAATCTTCAAGTGGATGTATGGAGTGCTTTGAGGCCTACGCTGGAAAAGGAAATATCTTCACGTAGAAACTAGACAAAAGCATTCTCAGAAAATTCCCTGTGCTTTGTGCACTCAACTCACAGAGTTGAACATTCCCTTTGATAGAGCAGTTTTGAAACACTCTTTTTGTAGAATCTGCAAGTGGATATTTTGAGCGTTTTGAGGCCTATGCTGCCAAAGGAAATATCATTGCATAAAAACTAGATGGAAGCGTTCTCAGAAACTTCTTTGTGATGAGTGCATTCAACTCACAGAGTTGAACCACCCTTTCGATAGACCAGTTTTGAAACACTGTTTTTGTAGAATCCGCAAGTGGCTATTTGGAGCTCTTTGAGGCTTATGCTGGAAAAGGAAATATCTTCATCTAAAACTAGACAGAAGCATTCTCAGAAACCTCTTTGTCATGTGGGGATTGAACTCACAGAGTTGAACATTCCTTTTCATAGAGCAGTTTTGCAACACTCTTTTGGTGGAAAGTGCAAGTGGATATTTGGTGCGATGGCGGCATGTAGTGGATAAGGAAATACATTCAGATGAAAACAAGATAGAACCATTCTCAGAAACTTCTTTGTGATGACTGCATTCTGCTCACAGAGTTGGACCTTCCTTTTGATAGAACAGTTTTGAAACACTCTTTTTGTGGAATCTGCAAGTGGCTATTTGGAGCGAATTGAGGCCTATGCTGGAAAAGGAAATGTCTTCACGTAAAAACTAGACAGAAGTATTCTCAGAAACTTTTTCTGATGTGCGCATTCAACTCACCGAGTTGAATCGTCCTTTAGATAGAGCAGTTTTGAAACACTCTTTGTGTAGTATCTGCAAGTGGATATTTCGAGTGCTTTGAGTGCTACACTGCAAAAGGAAATATCTTCACTTAGAATGTAGACAGAAGAATTCTCAGAGACTTCCCTGTGCTTTCTGCATTCAACTCACAGAGTTGAACCTTCCTTTTGACAGAACAGTTTGGAAACACTCTTGTGGTAGAATCTGCAAGTCGATATTTGGAACGTTTGGAGGCCTATCTTGGAAAAGGAAATATCTTCCCATCAAAACTAGATAGAAGCATTCTCAGAAACTTCTTTGTCATGTGCGCATTGAAGTCACAGAGTTGAAGCTTCCTTTCGATATAGCAGTTTTGAACCACTCTTTTAGTAGAATCTGCAAGTGGATGTTTTGAGATCTAAGAGGCCAACACTGGAAAAGGAAATATCTTCACATAAAAACTAGACGGAAGCATTCTCAGAAACTTCCCAGAGCTTCACGCATTCAACTCACAGAGTACAATGTTCCTTATGATAGCGCAGTTTCAAAACCCTCTTTTTGTAGAATTTGCTAGAGGATGTTTGAAGCGATGTGAGGCCTTTGCTGGAAAAGGAAATATCTTCACATAAAACCTAGACAGAAGCATTCTCAGAAACTCCTTTGTGATGAGTGCATTCAAATCACAGACTTGAACCTTCCCTTTGAAAGAGCAGTTTTGAAACACTCTTTCTGTAGAATGTGGAAGTGGATATTTGGAGCGTTATGAGGCCTATGCTGGAAAATGAAATATCTTCACCTAAAAACTAGACGGAAGCATTCTCAGAAACTCCTTTGTGATGAGTGCATTCAACTCACAGAGTTGAACGTTTCTTTTGATAGAACAGTTTTGAAACACTCCTTTTGTAGAATCTGCAAGTGTTTATTTGGAGCGCTTGGAGGCCTATGTTGGAAAAGGACATATCTTCACCTAAAAAGTAGACAGACGCATTCTCAGAAACTTCTTTGTGTTGAGTGCATTCAACTCACAGAGCTGAACCTACCTGTTGCTAGAGAAGTTTTGAAACACCCTTTTTGTAGAATCTGCAAGTGAATATTTGGCGCGATTTGAGGCCTGTGCTGGAAATGGAAATATCTTCACATGGAAACTAGGCAGAAGAATTCTCAGAAACGTCTTTGTGATGAGTGCATTCAACTCACAGACTTGACGTTTCCTTTTGAAAGAGCAGTTTTGAAACAATCCTTTTGTAGAATCTTCAAGTGGATATTTGGAGCGCTTTGAGGGCTATGCTGCAAAAGTTAATATCTTCAACTAAAAACTAGACAGAAGCATTCTCAGAAACTCCTTTGTGATGTGTGCATTGAACTCACAGAGTTGAACCTATCTTTTGATACAGAAGTTTTGAAACACTCTTTTCGTAGAATCTTCAAGTGGATGTATGGAGTGCTTTGAGGCCTACGCTGGAAAAGGAAATATCTTCACGTAGAAACTAGACAAAAGCATTCTCAGAAAGTTCTCTGTGCTTTGTGCATTCAACTCACAGAGTTGAACATTCCCTTTGATAGAGCAGTTTTGAAACACTCTTTTTGTGGAATCTGCAAGTGGAAATTTGGAGCGCTTTGAGGCCTATGCTGCCAAAGGAAATATCATTGCATAAAAACTAGACGGAAGCGTTCTCAGAAACTTCTTTGTGATGAGTGCATTCAACTCACAGAGTTGAACCTTCCTTTCGATAGACCAGTTTTGAAACACTGTTTTTGTAGTATCCGCAAGTGGCTATTTGGAGCTCTTTGTGACTTATGTTGGAAAAGGAAATACCTTCATCTACAAACTAGACAGAAGCATTCTCAGAAACCTCTTTTTCATGTGGGGATGGAACTCACAGAGTTGAATATTCCTTTTCATAGAGCAGTTTTGCAACACTCTTTTTGTGGAAAGGGCAAGTGGATATTTGGTGCGATGGCGGCATGTAGTGGATAAGGAAATACATTCAGATGAAAACAAGATACAACCATTCTCAGAAACTTCTTTGTGATGACTGCATTCTACTCACAGAGTTGAACCTTCCTTTTGATAGAACAGTTTTCAAACACTCTTTTTGTGGAATCTGCAAGTGGCTATTTGGAGCGCTTTGAGGCCCATGCTGGAAAAGGAAATATCTTCACATAAAAACTAGACAGAAGTATTCTCAGAAACTTTTTCTGATGTGCGCATTCAACTCACCGAGTTGAATCCTCCTTTAGATAGAGCAGTTTTGAAACACTCTTTTTGTAATATCTGCAAGAGGATATTTTTAGTGCTTTGAGTGCTGCGCTGCAAAAGGAAATATCTTCACTTAGAATCTACACAGAAGAATTCTCAGAGACTTCCCTGTGCTTTCTGCATTCAACTCACAGAGTTGAACCTTCCTTTTGACAGAATAGTTTTGAAACACTCTTGTGGTAGAATCTGCAAGTCGATATTTGGAACGTTTGGAGGCCTATCTTGGAAAAGGAAATATCTTCCCATCAAAACTAGATAGAAGCATTCTCAGAAACTTGTTTGTGATGTGGGCATTGAAGTCACAGAGGTGAAGTTTCCTTTCGATATAGCAGTTTTCAACCACTCTTTTAGTAGAATCTGCAAGTGGATGTTTGGAGAGCTAAGAGGCCAACACTGGAAAAGGAAATATCTTCACATAAAAACTAGACGGAAGTATTCTCAGAAACTTCCCAGAGCTTCACGCATTCAACTCAAGGAGTACAATGTTCCTTTTGATAGCGCAGTTTGAAAACCCTCTTTTTGTAGAATTTGCTAGAGGATGTTTGGAGCGATGTGAGACCTTTGCTGGAAAAGGAAATATCTTCACATAAAACCTAGACAGAAGCATTCTTAGAAACTCCTTTGTGATGAGTGCATTCAAATCACAGACTTGAACCTTCCTTTTGAAAGAGCAGTTTTGAAACACTCTTTCTGTAGAATCTGCAAATGGATATTTGGAGCGCTTTGAGGCCTATGCTGGAAAATGAAATATCTTCACCTAAAATCTAGACGGAAGCATTCTCAGAAACTTCTTTGTGATGAGTGCATTCAACTCACAGAGTTGAACGTTTCTTTTGATAGAACAGTTTTGAAACACTCCTTTTGTAGAATCTGCAAGTGTTTATTTGGAGCGCTTGGAGGCCTATGTTGGAAAAGGACATATCTTCACCTAAAAAGTAGACGGACACATTCTCAGAAACTTCTTTGGGTTGAGTGCATTCAACTCACAGAGCTGAACCTACCTGTTGATAGAGAAGTTTTGAAACACCCTTTTTGTAGAATCTGCAAGAGAATATTTGGCGCGATTTGAGGCCTGTGCTGGAAAAGGAAATATCTTCCCACGGAAACTTGGCAGAAGAATTCTCAGAAACGTCTTTGTGATGAGTGCATTCAACTCACAGACTTGACGTTTCCTTTTGAAAGAGCAGTTTTGAAACAATCCTTTTATAGAATCTTCAAGTGGATATTTGGAGCGCTTTGAGGGCTATGCTGGAAAAGTTAATATCTTCACCTAAAAACTAGACAGAAGCATTCCCAGAAACTCCTTTGTGATGTGTGCATTGAACTCACAGAGTTGAACCTTTCTTTTGATACAGAAGTTTTGAAACACTCTTTTCGTAGAATCTTCAAGTGGATGTATGGAGTGCTTTGAGGCCTACGCTGGAAAAGGAAATATCTTCACGTAGAAACTAGACAAAAGCATTCTCAGAAAGTTCCCTGTGCTTTGTGCATTCACCTCACAGAGTTGAACATTCCCTTTGATAGAGCAGTTTTGAAACACTCTTTTTGTAGAATCTGCAAGTGGAAATTTGGAGCGCTTTGAGGCCTATGCTGCCAAAGGAAATATCATTGCGTAAAAACTAGATGGAAGCGTTCTCAGAAACTTCTTTGTGATGAGTGCATTCAACTCACAGAGTTGAACCTTGCTTTCGATAGACCAGTTTTGAAACACTCTTTTTGTAGAATCCGCAAGTGGCTATTTGGAGCTCTTTGAGGCTTATGCTGGAAAAGGAAATATCTTCATCTACAAACTAGACAGAAGCATTCTCAGAAACCTCTTTGTCATGTGGGGATTGAACTCACATAGTTAAACATTCCTGTTCATAGAGCAGTTTTGCAACACTCTTTTTGTGGAAAGAGCAAGTGGATATTTGGTGCGATGGCGGCATGTAGTGGATAAGGAAATACATTCAGATGAAAACAAGATAGAACCGTTCTCAGAAACTTCTTTGTGATGACTGCATTCTGCTCACAGAGCTGAACCTTCCTTTTGATAGAACAGTTTTGAAACACTCTTTTTGTGGAATCTGCAAGTGGCTATTTGGAGCGCATTGGGGCCTATGCTGGAAAAGGAAATGTCTTCACGTAAAAAGTAGACAGACGCATTCTCAGAAACTTCTTTGTGATGAGTGCATTGAACTCACAGAGTTGAACCTACCTATTGATAGAGAAGTTTTGAAACACCCTTTTTGTAGAATCTGCAAGTGAATATTTGGCGCGATTTGAGGCCTATGCAGGAAACGGAAATATCTTCACATGAAAACTAGACAGATGAATTCTCAGAAACGTCTTTGTGATGAGTGCATTCAACTCACAGACTTGAAGCTTCCTTTTGAAAGAGCAGTTTCGAAACACTCTTTTTGTAGAATCTGCAAGTGGATATTTGGAGCGCTTTGAGGGCTATGCTGGAAAAGTTAATACCTTCACCTAAAAACTAGACAGAAGCATACTCAGAAACTTCTTTGTGATGTGTGCATTGAACTCACAGAGTTGAACCTTTCTTTTGATACAGAAGTTTTGAAACAGTCTTTTCGTAGAATCTTCAAGTGGATGTATGGAGTGATTTGAGGCCTATGCTGGAAAAGGAAATACCTTCACGTAGAAACTAGACAAAAGCATTCTCAGAAAGTTCCCTGTGCTTTGTGCATTCAACTCACAGAGTTGAACATTCCCTTTGATAGAGCAGTTTTGAAACACTCTTTTTGTAGAATCTGCAAGTGGATATATGGAGTGCTTTGAGGCCTCTGCAGCCAAAGGAATTATCATTGCATAAAAACTAGATGGAAGCGTTCTCAGAAACTTCCTTGTGATGAGTGCATTCAACTCGCAGAGTGGAACCTTCCTTTCGATAGACCAGTTTTGAAACACTGTTTTTGTAGAATCCGCAAGTGGCTATTTGGAGCTCTTTGAGGCTTATGCTGGAAAAGGAAATATCTTCATCTACAAACTAGACAGAAGCATTCTCAGAAACTTCTTTGTCATGTGGGGATTGAACTCACAGAGTTGAACATTCCTTTACATAGAGCAGTTTTGCAACACCCTTTCGGTGGAAAGTGAAAGTGCTTATTTGGTGCGATGGCGGCATCTAGTGGATAAGGAAATACATTCAGATGAAAACAAGATACATCCATTCTCAGAAACTTCTTTGTGATGACTGCATTCTACTCACAGAGTTGAACCTTCCTTTTGATAGAACAGTTTGGAAACACTCTTTTTGTGGAATCTGCAAGTGGCTATTTGGAGCGCTTTGAGGCCTATGCTGGAAAAGGAAATATCTTCACATAAAACCTAGACAGAAGTATTCCCAGAAAGTTTTTCTGATGTGCGCATTCAACTCACCGAGTTGAACCTTCCTTTAGATAGAGCAGTTTTGAAACACTCTTTCTGTAGTACCTGCGAGTGGATATTTGGAGTGCTTTGAGTGCTACACTGTAAAAGCAAATATCTTCACTTAGAATCTAGACAGAAGAATTCTCAGAGACTTCCCTGTGCTCTCTGCATTCCACTCACAGAGTTGAACCTTCCTTTTGATAGAACAGTCTTGAAACACTCTTGTGGTAGAATCTGCAAGTCGATATTTGGAAGGTTTGGAGGCCTATCCTGGGAAAGGGAATATCTTCCCATCAAAACTAGATAGAAGCATTCTCAGAAACTTCTTAGTGATGTGCGCATTCAAGTCACAGAGTTGAAGCTTCCTTTTGATATAGCAGTTTTGAACCACTCTTTTAGTAGAACCTGCAAGTGGATGTTTGGAGAACTAAGAGGCCAACACTGGAAAAGGAAATATCTTCACGTAAAAACTAGACGGAAGCATTCTCAGAAACTTCAATGGGCTTTACGCATTCATCTCACAGAGTGCAATGTTCCTTTTGAGAGCGCAGTTTTAAAACACTGTTTTTGTAGAATTTGCTAGAGGATGTTTGGAGAGATGTGAGGCCTTGGCTGGAAAAGGAAATATCTTCACATAAAACCTAGACAGAAGCATTCTCAGAAACTCCTTTGTGATGAGTGCATTCAAATCACACACTTGAACATTCCTTTGGAAAGAGCACTTTTGAAACACTCTTTTTGTAGAATCTGCAAGGGGATATTTGGAGCGCTTTGAGGCCTATGCTGGAAAATGAAATATGTTCACCTAAAAACTAGACGGAAGCATTCTCAGAAACTTCTTTGTGATGAGTGCATTCAACTCACAGAGTTGAAGCTTCCTTTTGATAGAGCAGTTTTGAAACACTCTTTTAGCAGCATCTGCAAGTGGATATTTAGAGCGCTTTGAGGCCAAGGCTGGAAAACGAAATTTCATCACATAAAAACTCGACAGAAGCATTCTCTGAAACTTCTTTGTGATGAGTGCATTCAACTCACAGACTCGAACGTTTCTTTTGATAGAACAGTTTAGAAACACTCCTTTTGTAGAATCTGCAAGTGTTTATTTGGAGCGCTTTGAGGCCTATGTTGGAAAAGGACATATCTTCACATCAAATGTAGACAGACGCATTCTCAGAAACTTCTTTGGGATGAGTGCACTGAACTCACAGAGTTGAACCTACCTATTGATAGAGAAGTTTTGAAACACCCTTTTTGTAGAATCTGCAAGTGAATATTTGGCGCGATTTGAGGCCTATGCAGGAAACGGAAATATCTTCACATGAAAACTAGACAGATGAATTCTCGGAAACGTCTTTGTGATGAGTGCATTCAACTCACAGACTTGAAGCTTCCTTTTGAAAGAGCAGTTTCGAGACACTCTTTTTGTAGAATCTGCAAGTGGATATTTGGAGCGCTTTGAGGGCTATGCTGGAAAAGTTAATACCTTCACGTAAGAACTAGACAGAAGCATACTCAGAAACTTCTTTGTGATGTGTGCATTGAACTCACAGAGTTGAAGCTTTCTTTTGATACAGAAGTTTTGAAACACTCTTTTCGTAGAATCTTCAAGTGAATGTATGGAGTGATTTGAGGCCTATGCTGGAAAAGGAAATACCTTCACGTGGAAACTAGACAAAAGCATTCTCAGAAAGTTCCCTGTGCCTTGTGCATTCAACTCACAGAGTTGAACATTCCCTTTGATAGAGCAGTTTTGAAACACTCTTTCTGTAGAATCTGCAAGTGGATATTTGGAGCGCTTTGAGGCCTCTGCTGCCAAAGGAATTATCATTGCATAAAAACTAGATGGAAGCGTTCTCAGAAACTTCGTGTGATGAGTGCATTCAGCTCACAGAGTGCAACCTTCCTTTCGATAGACCAGTTTTGAAACACTGTTTTTGTAGAATCCGCAAGAGGCTATTTGGAGCTCTTTGAGGCTTATGCTGGAAAAGGAAATATCTTCATCTGCAAACTAGACAGAAGCATTCTCAGAAACTTCTTTGTCATGTGGGGATTGAACTCACAGAGTTGAACATTCCTTTACATAGAGCAGTTTGGCAACACTATTTTTGTGGAAAGTGCAAGTGGGTATTTTTTGCGACGGCGGCATCTAGTGGAGAAGGAAATACATTCAGATGAAAACAAGATACAATCATTCTCAGAAACTTCTTTGTGATGACTGCATTCTACTCACAGAGTTGAACCTTCCTTTTGATAGAACAGTTTGGAAACACTCTTTGTGTGGAATCTGCAAGTGGCTATTTGGAGCGCTTTGAGGCCTATGCTGGAAAAGGAAATATCTTCACATAAAACCTAGACAGAAGTATTCCCAGAAAGTTTTTCTGATGTGCGCATTCAACTCACCGAGTTGAACCTTCCTTTAGATAGAGCACTTTTGAAACACTCTTTCTGTAGTACCTGCGAGTGGATATTTGGAGTGCTTTGAGTGCTACACTGTAAAAGCAAATATCTTCACTTAGAATCTAGACAGAAGAATTCTCAGAGACTTCCCTGTGCTCTCTGCATTCCACTCACAGAGTTGAACCTTCCTTTTGATAGAACAGTTTTGAAACACTCTTGTGGTAGAATCTGCAAGTCGATATTTGGAAGGTTTGGAGGCCTATCCTGGGAAAGGAAATATCTTCCCATCAAAACTAGATAGAAGCATTCTCAGAAACTTCTTAGTGATGTGCGCATTCAAGTCACAGAGTTGAAGCTTCCTTTTGATATAGCAGTTTTGAACCACTCTTTTAGTAGAATCTGCAAGTGGATGTTTGGAGAGCTAAGAGGCCAACACTGGAAAAGGAAATATCTTCACGTAAAAACTAGACGGAAGCATTCTCAGAAACTTCAATGGGCTTTACGCATTCAACTCACAGAGTGCAATGTTCCTTTTGAGAGCGCAGTTTTAAAACACTGTTTTTGTAGAATTTGCTAGAGGATGTTTGGAGCGATGTGAGGCCTTCGCTGGAAAAGGAAATATCTTCACATAAAACCTAGACAGAAGCATTCTCAGAAACTCCTTTGTGATGAGTGCATTCAAATCACACACTTGAACCTTCCTTTGGAAAGAGCAGTTTTGAAACACTCTTTTTGAAGAATCTGCAAGTGGATATTTGGAGCGATTTGAGGCCTATGCTGGAAAATGAAATATCTTCACCTAAAAACTAGACGGAAGCATTCTCAGAAACTTCTTTGTGAAGAGTGCATTCAACTCACAGAGTTGAAGCTTCCTTTTGACAGAGCAGTTTTGAAACACTCTTTTAGCAGCATCTGCAAGTGGATATTTGGAGCGCTTTGAGGCCAAGGCTGGAAAACGAAATATCATCACATAAAAACTCGACAGAAGCATTCTCTGAAACTTCTTTGTGATGAGTGCATTCAACTCACAGACTCGAACGTTTCTTTTGATAGAACAGTTTAGAAACACTCCTTTTGTAGAATCTGCAAGTGTTTATTTGGAGCGCTTTGAGGCCTATGTTGGAAAAGGAGATATCTTCACATCAAAAGTAGACAGACGCATTCTCAGAAACTTCTTTGTGATGAGTGCATTGAACTCACCGAGTTGAACCTACCTATTGATAGAGAAGTTTTGAAACACCCTTTTTGTAGAATCTGCAAGTGAATATTTGGTGCGATTTGAGGCCTATGCTGGAAATGGAAATATCTTCACATGAAAACTAGACAGATGAATTCTCAGAAACGTCTTTGTGATGAGTGCATTCAACTCACAGACTTGAAGCTTAATTTTGAAAGAGCAGTTTCGAAACACTCTTTTTGTAGAATCTGCAAGTGGATATTTGGAGCGCTTTGAGGGCTATGCTGGAAAAGTTAATACCTTCACCTAAAAACTAGACAGAAGCATACTCAGAAACTTCTTTGTGATGTGTGCATTGAACTCACAGAGTTGAACCTTTCTTTTGATACAGAAGTTTTGAAACAGTCTTTTCGTAGAATCTTCAAGTGGATGTATGGAGTGATTTGAGGCCTATGCTGGAAAAGGAAATACCTTCACGTAGAAACTAGACAAAAGCATTCTCAGAAAGTTCCCTGTGCTTTGTGCATTCAACTCACAGAGTTGAACATTCCCTTTGATAGAGCAGTTTTGAAACACTCTTTTTGTAGAATCTGCAAGTGGATATATGGAGTGCTTTGAGGCCTCTGCAGCCAAAGGAATTATCATTGCATAAAAACTAGATGGAAGCGTTCTCAGAAACTTCCTTGTGATGAGTGCATTCAACTCGCAGAGTGGAACCTTCCTTTCGATAGACCAGTTTTGAAACACTGTTTTTGTAGAATCCGCAAGTGGCTATTTGGAGCTCTTTGAGGCTTATGCTGGAAAAGGAAATATCTTCATCTACAAACTAGACAGAAGCATTCTCAGAAACTTCTTTGTCATGTGGGGATTGAACTCACAGAGTTGAACATTCCTTTACATAGAGCAGTTTTGCAACACCCTTTCGGTGGAAAGTGAAAGTGCTTATTTGGTGCGATGGCGGCATCTAGTGGATAAGGAAATACATTCAGATGAAAACAAGATACATCCATTCTCAGAAACTTCTTTGTGATGACTGCATTCTACTCACAGAGTTGAACCTTCCTTTTGATAGAACAGTTTGGAAACACTCTTTTTGTGGAATCTGCAAGTGGCTATTTGGAGCGCTTTGAGGCCTATGCTGGAAAAGGAAATATCTTCACATAAAACCTAGACAGAAGTATTCCCAGAAAGTTTTTCTGATGTGCGCATTCAACTCACCGAGTTGAACCTTCCTTTAGATAGAGCAGTTTTGAAACACTCTTTCTGTAGTACCTGCGAGTGGATATTTGGAGTGCTTTGAGTGCTACACTGTAAAAGCAAATATCTTCACTTAGAATCTAGACAGAAGAATTCTCAGAGACTTCCCTGTGCTCTCTGCATTCCACTCACAGAGTTGAACCTTCCTTTTGATAGAACAGTCTTGAAACACTCTTGTGGTAGAATCTGCAAGTCGATATTTGGAAGGTTTGGAGGCCTATCCTGGGAAAGGGAATATCTTCCCATCAAAACTAGATAGAAGCATTCTCAGAAACTTCTTAGTGATGTGCGCATTCAAGTCACAGAGTTGAAGCTTCCTTTTGATATAGCAGTTTTGAACCACTCTTTTAGTAGAACCTGCAAGTGGATGTTTGGAGAACTAAGAGGCCAACACTGGAAAAGGAAATATCTTCACGTAAAAACTAGACGGAAGCATTCTCAGAAACTTCAATGGGCTTTACGCATTCATCTCACAGAGTGCAATGTTCCTTTTGAGAGCGCAGTTTTAAAACACTGTTTTTGTAGAATTTGCTAGAGGATGTTTGGAGAGATGTGAGGCCTTGGCTGGAAAAGGAAATATCTTCACATAAAACCTAGACAGAAGCATTCTCAGAAACTCCTTTGTGATGAGTGCATTCAAATCACACACTTGAACATTCCTTTGGAAAGAGCACTTTTGAAACACTCTTTTTGTAGAATCTGCAAGGGGATATTTGGAGCGCTTTGAGGCCTATGCTGGAAAATGAAATATGTTCACCTAAAAACTAGACGGAAGCATTCTCAGAAACTTCTTTGTGATGAGTGCATTCAACTCACAGAGTTGAAGCTTCCTTTTGATAGAGCAGTTTTGAAACACTCTTTTAGCAGCATCTGCAAGTGGATATTTAGAGCGCTTTGAGGCCAAGGCTGGAAAACGAAATTTCATCACATAAAAACTCGACAGAAGCATTCTCTGAAACTTCTTTGTGATGAGTGCATTCAACTCACAGACTCGAACGTTTCTTTTGATAGAACAGTTTAGAAACACTCCTTTTGTAGAATCTGCAAGTGTTTATTTGGAGCGCTTTGAGGCCTATGTTGGAAAAGGACATATCTTCACATCAAATGTAGACAGACGCATTCTCAGAAACTTCTTTGGGATGAGTGCACTGAACTCACAGAGTTGAACCTACCTATTGATAGAGAAGTTTTGAAACACCCTTTTTGTAGAATCTGCAAGTGAATATTTGGCGCGATTTGAGGCCTATGCAGGAAACGGAAATATCTTCACATGAAAACTAGACAGATGAATTCTCGGAAACGTCTTTGTGATGAGTGCATTCAACTCACAGACTTGAAGCTTCCTTTTGAAAGAGCAGTTTCGAGACACTCTTTTTGTAGAATCTGCAAGTGGATATTTGGAGCGCTTTGAGGGCTATGCTGGAAAAGTTAATACCTTCACGTAAGAACTAGACAGAAGCATACTCAGAAACTTCTTTGTGATGTGTGCATTGAACTCACAGAGTTGAAGCTTTCTTTTGATACAGAAGTTTTGAAACACTCTTTTCGTAGAATCTTCAAGTGAATGTATGGAGTGATTTGAGGCCTATGCTGGAAAAGGAAATACCTTCACGTGGAAACTAGACAAAAGCATTCTCAGAAAGTTCCCTGTGCCTTGTGCATTCAACTCACAGAGTTGAACATTCCCTTTGATAGAGCAGTTTTGAAACACTCTTTCTGTAGAATCTGCAAGTGGATATTTGGAGCGCTTTGAGGCCTCTGCTGCCAAAGGAATTATCATTGCATAAAAACTAGATGGAAGCGTTCTCAGAAACTTCGTGTGATGAGTGCATTCAGCTCACAGAGTGCAACCTTCCTTTCGATAGACCAGTTTTGAAACACTGTTTTTGTAGAATCCGCAAGAGGCTATTTGGAGCTCTTTGAGGCTTATGCTGGAAAAGGAAATATCTTCATCTGCAAACTAGACAGAAGCATTCTCAGAAACTTCTTTGTCATGTGGGGATTGAACTCACAGAGTTGAACATTCCTTTACATAGAGCAGTTTGGCAACACTATTTTTGTGGAAAGTGCAAGTGGGTATTTTTTGCGACGGCGGCATCTAGTGGAGAAGGAAATACATTCAGATGAAAACAAGATACAATCATTCTCAGAAACTTCTTTGTGATGACTGCATTCTACTCACAGAGTTGAACCTTCCTTTTGATAGAACAGTTTGGAAACACTCTTTGTGTGGAATCTGCAAGTGGCTATTTGGAGCGCTTTGAGGCCTATGCTGGAAAAGGAAATATCTTCACATAAAACCTAGACAGAAGTATTCCCACAAAGTTTTTCTGATGTGCGCATTCAACTCACCGAGTTGAACCTTCCTTTAGATAGAGCACTTTTGAAACACTCTTTCTGTAGTACCTGCGAGTGGATATTTGGAGTGCTTTGAGTGCTACACTGTAAAAGCAAATATCTTCACTTAGAATCTAGACAGAAGAATTCTCAGAGACTTCCCTGTGCTCTCTGCATTCCACTCACAGAGTTGAACCTTCCTTTTGATAGAACAGTTTTGAAACACTCTTGTGGTAGAATCTGCAAGTCGATATTTGGAAGGTTTGGAGGCCTATCCTGGGAAAGGAAATATCTTCCCATCAAAACTAGATAGAAGCATTCTCAGAAACTTCTTAGTGATGTGCGCATTCAAGTCACAGAGTTGAAGCTTCCTTTTGATATAGCAGTTTTGAACCACTCTTTTAGTAGAATCTGCAAGTGGATGTTTGGAGAGCTAAGAGGCCAACACTGGAAAAGGAAATATCTTCACGTAAAAACTAGACGGAAGCATTCTCAGAAACTTCAATGGGCTTTACGCATTCAACTCACAGAGTGCAATGTTCCTTTTGAGAGCGCAGTTTTAAAACACTGTTTTTGTAGAATTTGCTAGAGGATGTTTGGAGCGATGTGAGGCCTTCGCTGGAAAAGGAAATATCTTCACATAAAACCTAGACAGAAGCATTCTCAGAAACTCCTTTGTGATGAGTGCATTCAAATCACACACTTGAACCTTCCTTTGGAAAGAGCAGTTTTGAAACACTCTTTTTGAAGAATCTGCAAGTGGATATTTGGAGCGATTTGAGGCCTATGCTGGAAAATGAAATATCTTCACCTACAAACTAGACGGAAGCATTCTCAGAAACTTCTTTGTGAAGAGTGCATTCAACTCACAGAGTTGAAGCTTCCTTTTGACAGAGCAGTTTTGAAACACTCTTTTAGCAGCATCTGCAAGTGGATATTTGGAGCGCTTTGAGGCCAAGGCTGGAAAACGAAATATCATCACATAAAAACTCGACAGAAGCATTCTCTGAAACTTCTTTGTGATGAGTGCATTCAACTCACAGACTCGAACGTTTCTTTTGATAGAACAGTTTAGAAACACTCCTTTTGTAGAATCTGCAAGTGTTTATTTGGAGCGCTTTGAGGCCTATGTTGGAAAAGGAGATATCTTCACATCAAAAGTAGACAGACGCATTCTCAGAAACTTCTTTGTGATGAGTGCATTGAACTCACCGAGTTGAACCTACCTATTGATAGAGAAGTTTTGAAACACCCTTTTTGTAGAATCTGCAAGTGAATATTTGGTGCGATTTGAGGCCTATGCTGGAAATGGAAATATCTTCACATGAAAACTAGACAGATGAATTCTCAGAAACGTCTTTGTGATGAGTGCATTCAACTCACAGACTTGAAGCTTAATTTTGAAAGAGCAGTTTCGAAACACTCTTTTTGTAGAATCTGCAAGTGGATATTTGGAGCGCTTTGAGGGCTATGCTGGAAAAGTTAATACCTTCACCTAAAAACTAGACAGAAGCATACTCAGAAACTTCTTTGTGATGTGTGCATTGAACTCACAGAGTTGAACCTTTCTTTTGATACAGAAGTTTTGAAACACTCTTTTCGTAGAATCTTCAAGTGGATGTATGGAGTGATTTGAGGCCTATGCTGGAAAAGGAAATACCTTCACGTAGAAACTAGACAAAAGCATTCTCAGAAAGTTCCCTGTGCTTTGTGCATTCAACTCACAGAGTTGAACATTCCCTTTGATAGAGCAGTTTTGAAACACTCTTTTTGTAGAATCTGCAAGTGGATATTTGGAGCGCTTTGAGGCCTCTGCTGCCAAAGGAATTATCATTGCATAAAACCTAGATGGAAGCGTTCTCAGAATCTTCCTTGTGATGAGTGCATTCAACTCGCAGAGTGGAACCTTCCTTTCGATAGACCAGTTTTGAAACCCTGTTTTTGTAGAATCCGCAAGTGGCTATTTGGAGCTCTTTGAGGCTTATGCTGGAAAAGGAAATATCTTCATCTACAAACTAGACAGAAGCATTCTCAGAAACTTCTTTTTCATGTGGGGATTGAACTCACAGAGTTGAACATTCCTTTACATAGAGCAGTTTTGCAACACCCTTTCGGTGGAAAGTGAAAGTGCTTATTTGGTGCGATGGCGGCATCTAGTGGATAAGGAAATACATTCAGATGAAAACAAGATACATCCATTCTCAGAAACTTCTTTGTGATGACTGCATTCTACTCACAGAGTTGAACCTTCCTTTTGATAGAACAGTTTTAAAACACTCTTTTTGTGGAATCTGCAAGTGGCTATTTGGAGCGCTTTGAGGCCTATGCTGGAAAAGGAAATATCTTCACATAAAACCTAGACAGAAGTATTCCCACAAAGTTTTTCTGATGTGCGCATTCAACTCACCGAGTTGAACCTTCCTTTAGATAGAGCAGTTTTGAAACACTCTTTCTGTAGTACCTGCGAGTGGATATTTGGAGTGCTTTGAGTGCTACACTGTAAAAGCAAATATCTTCACTTAGAATCTAGACAGAAGAATTCTCAGAGACTTCCCTGTGCTCTCTGCATTCCACTCACAGAGTTGAACCTTCCTTTTGATAGAACAGTCTTGAAACACTCTTGTGGTAGCATCTGCAAGTCGATATTTGGAAGGTTTGGAGGCCTATCCTGGGAAAGGGAATATCTTCCCATCAAAACTAGATAGAAGCATTCTCAGAAACTTCTTAGTGATGTGCGCATTCAAGTCACAGAGTTGAAGCTTCCTTTTGATATAGCAGTTTTGAACCACTCTTTTAGTAGAACCTGCAAGTGGATGTTTGGAGAACTAAGAGGCCAACACTGGAAAAGGAAATATCTTCACGTAAAAACTAGACGGAAGCATTCTCAGAAACTTCAATGGGCTTTACGCATTCAACTCACAGAGTGCAATGTTCCTTTTGAGAGCGCAGTTTTAAAACACTGTTTTTGTAGAATTTGCTAGAGGATGTTTGGAGAGATGTGAGGCCTTGGCTGGAAAAGGAAATATCTTCACATAAAACCTAGACAGAAGCATTCTCAGAAACTCCTTTGTGATGAGTGCATTCAAATCACACACTTGAACCTTCCTTTGGAAAGAGCAGTATTGAAACACTCTTTTTGAAGAATCTGCAAGTGGATATTTGGAGCGATTTGAGGCCTATGCTGGAAAATGAAATATCTTCACCTACAAACTAGACGGAAGCATTCTCAGAAACTTCTTTGTGACGAGTGCATTCAAGTCACAGAGTTGAAGCTTCCTTTTGACAGAGCAGTTTTGAAACACTCTTTTAGCAGCATCTGCAAGTGGATATTTGGAGCGCTTTGAGGCCAAGGCTGGAAAACGAAATATCATCACATAAAAACTCGACAGAAGCATTCTCTGAAACTTCTTTGTGATGAGTGCATTCAACTCACAGACTCGAACGTTTCTTTTGATAGAACAGTTTAGAAACACTCCTTTTGTAGAATCTGCAAGTGTTTATTTGGAGCGCTTTGAGGCCTATGTTGGAAAAGGACATATCTTCACATCAAAAGTAGACACACGCATTCTCAGAAACTTCTTTGTGATGAGTGCATTGAACTCACCGAGTTGAACCTACTTATTGATAGAGAAGTTTTGAAACACCCTTTTTGTAGAATCTGCAAGTGAATATTTGGCGCGATTTGAGGCCTATGCTGGAAATGGAAATATCTTCACATGAAAACTAGACAGATGAATTCTCAGAAACGTCTTTGTGATGAGTGCATTCAACTCACAGACTTGAAGCTTAATTTTGAAAGAGCAGTTTCGAAACACTCTTTTTGTAGAATCTGCAAGTGGATATTTGGAGCGCTTTGAGGGCTATGCTGGAAAAGTTTATATCTTCACCTAAAAACTAGACAGAAGCATACTCAGAAACTTCTTTGTGATGTGTGCATTGAACTCACAGAGCTGAACCTTTCTTTTGAGACATAATTTTGCAACACTCTTTTCGTAGAATCTTCAAGTGGATGTATGGAGTGCTTTGAGGCCTATGCTGGAAAAGGAAATATCTTCACGTAGAAACTGGAGAAAAGCATTCTCAGAAAATTCTTCGTAATGAGTGCATTCAACTCACAGAGTTGAAGCTTCCTTTTGATAGAGCAGTTTTGAAACACTCTTTTAGCAGCATCTGCAACTGGATATTTGGAGCGCTTTGAGGCCAAGGCTGGAAAACGAAATATCATCACATAAAAACTCGACAGAAGCATTCTCTGAAACTTCTTTGTGATAAGTGCATTCAACTCACAGACTCGAACGTTTCTTTTGATAGAACAGTTTAGAAACACTCCTTTTGTAGAATCTGCAAGTGTTTATTTGGAGCGCTTTGAGGCCTATGTTGGAAAAGGACATATCTTCACATCAAAAGTAGACAGACGCATTCTCAGAAACTTCTTTGTGATGAGTGCATTGAACTCACAGAGTTGAACCTACTTATTGATAGAGAAGTTTTGAAACACCCTTTTTGTAGAATCTGCAAGTGAATATTTGGCGCGATTTGAGGCCTATGCAGGAAACGGAAATATCTTCACATGAAAACTAGACAGATGAATTCTCAGAAACGTCTTTGTGATGAGTGCATTCAACTCACAGACTTGAAGCTTCCTTTTGAAAGAGCAGTTTCGAAACAGTCTTTTTGTAGAATCTGCAAGTGGATATTTGGAGCGCTTTGAGGGCTATGCTGGAAAAGTTAATACCTTCACCTAAAAACTAGACAGAAGCATACTCAGAAACTTCTTTGTGATGTGTGCATTGAACTCACAAAGTTGAACCTTTCTTTTGATACAGAAGTTTTGAAACACTCTTTTCGTAGAATCTTCAAGTGGATGTATGGAGTGATTTGAGGCCTATGCTGGAAAAGGAAATACCTTCACGTAGAAACTAGACAAAAGCATTCTCAGAAAGTTCCCTGTGCTTTGTGCATTCAACTCACAGAGTTGAACATTCCCTTTGATAGAGCAGTTTTGAAACACTCTTTTTGTAGAATCTGCAAGTGGATATTTGGAGCGCTTTGAGGCCTCTGCTCCCAGAGGAATTATCATTGCATAAAAACTAGATGGAAGCGTTCTCAGAAACTTCCTTGTGATGAGTGCATTCAAATCGCAGAGTGGAACCTTCCTTTCGATAGACCAGTTTTGAAACACTGTTTTTGTAGAATCCGCAAGTGGCTATTTGGAGCTCTTTGAGGCTTATGCTGGAAAAGGAAATATCTTCATCTACAAACTAGACAGAAGCATTCTCAGAAACTTCTTTGTCATGTGGGGATTGAACTCACAGAGTTGAACATTCCTTTACATAGAGCAGTTTTGCAACACCCTTTCGGTGGAAAGTGAAAGTGCTTATTTGGTGCGATGGCGGCATCTAGTGGATAAGGAAATACATTCAGATGAAAACAAGATACATCCATTCTCAGAAACTTCTTTGTGATGACTGCATTCTACTCACAGAGTTGAACCTTCCTTTTGATAGAACAGTTTGGAAACACTCTTTTTGTGGAATCTGCAAGTGGCTATTTGGAGCGCTTTGAGGCCTATGCTGGAAAAGGAAATATCTTCACATAAAACCTAGACAGAAGTATTCCCAGAAAGTTTTTCTGATGTGCGCATTCAACTCACCGAGTTGAACCTTCCTTTAGATAGAGCAGTTTTGAAAGACTCTTTCTGTAGTACCTGCGAGTGGATATTTGGAGTGCTTTGAGTGCTACACTGTAAAAGCAAATATCTTCACTTAGAATCTAGACAGAAGAATTCTCAGAGACTTCCCTGTGCTCTCTGCATTCCACTCACAGAGTTGAACCTTCCTTTTGATAGAACAGTTTTGAAACACTCTTGTGGTAGAATCTGCAAGTCGATATTTGGAAGGTTTGGAGGCCTATCCTGGGAAAGGAAATATCTTCCCATCAAAACTAGATAGAAGCATTCTCAGAACCTTCTTAGTGATGTGCGCATTCAAGTCACAGAGTTGAAGCTTCCTTTTGATATAGCAGTTTTGAACCACTCTTTTAGTAGAATATGCAAGTGGATGTTTGGAGAGCTAAGAGGCCAACACTGGAAAAGGAAATATCTTCACGTAAAAACTAGACGGAAGCATTCTCAGAAACTTCAATGGGCTTTACGCATTCAACTCACAGAGTGCAATGTTCCTTTTGAGAGCGCAGTTTTAAAACACTGTTTTTGTAGAATTTGCTAGAGGATGTTTGGAGCGATGTGGGGCCTTGGCTGGAAAAGGAAATATCTTCACATAAAACCTAGACAGAAGCATTCTCAGAAACTCCTTTGTGATGAGTGCATTCAAATCACACACTTGAACCTTCCTTTGGAAAGAGCAGTTTTGAAACACTCTTTTTGAAGAATCTGCAAGTGGATATTTGGAGCGATTTGAGGCCTATGCTGGAAAATGAAATATCTTCACCTACAAACTAGACGGAAGCATTCTCAGAAACTTCTTTGTGATGAGTGCATTCAACTCACAGAGTTGAAGCTTCCTTTTGACAGAGCAGTTTTGAAACACTCTTTTAGCAGCATCTGCAAGTGGATATTTGGAGCGCTTTGAGGCCAAGGCTGGAAAACGAAATATCATCACATAAAAACTCGACAGAAGCATTCTCTGAAACTTCTTTGTGATGAGTGCATTCAACTCACAGACTCGAACGTTTCTTTTGATAGGACAGTTTAGAAACACTCCTTTTGTAGAATCTGCAAGTGTTTATTTGGAGCGCTTTGAGGCCTATGTTGGAAAAGGACATATCTTCACATCAAAAGTAGACACACGCATTCTCAGAAACTTCTTTGTGATGAGTGCATTGAACTCACAGTGTTCAACCTACCTATTGATAGAGAAGTTTTGAAACACCCTTTTTGTAGAATCTGCAAGTGAATATTTGGCGCGATATGAGGCCTATGCTGGAAATGGAAATATCTTCACATGAAAACTAGACAGATGAATTATCAGAAACGTCTTTGTGATGAGTGCATTCAACTCACAGACTTGAAGCTTAATTTTGAAAGAGCAGTTTCGAAACACTCTTTTTGTAGAATCTGCAAGTGGATATTTGGAGCGCTTTGAGGGCTATGCTGGAAAAGTTTATATCTTCACCTAAAAACTAGACAGAAGCATGCTCAGAAACTTCTTTGTGATGTGTGCATTGAACTCACAGAGCTGAACCTTTCTTTTGATACAGAATTTTGCAACACTCTTTTCGTAGAATCTTCAAGTGGATGTATGGAGTGCTTTGAGGCCTATGCTGGAGAAGGAAATATCTTCACGTAGAAACTGGACAAAAGCATTCTCAGAAAATTCTTCGTAATGAGTGCATTCAACTCACAGAGTTGAAGCTTCCTTTTGATAGAGCAGTTTTGAAACACTCTTTTAGCAGCATCTGCAAGTGGATATTTGGAGCGCTTTGAGGCCAAGGCTGGAAAACGAAATATCATCACATAAAAACTCGACAGAAGCATTCTCTGAAACTTCTTTGTGATAAGTTCATTCAACTCACAGACTCGAACGTTTCTTTTGATAGAACAGTTTAGAAACACTCCTTTTGTAGAATCTGCAAGTGTTTATTTGGAGCGCTTTGAGGCCTACGTTGGAAAAGGACATATCTTCACATCAAAAGTAGACAGACGCATTCTCAGAAACTTCTTTGTGATGAGTGCATTGAACTCACAGAGTTGAACCTACTTATTGATAGAGAAGTTTTGAAACACCCTTTTTGTAGAATCTGCAAGTGAATATTTGGCGCGATTTGAGGCCTATGCAGGAAACGGAAATATCTTCACATGAAAACTAGACAGATGAATTCTCAGAAACGTCTTTGTGATGAGTGCATTCAACTCACAGACTTGAAGCTTCCTTTTGAAAGAGCAGTTTCGAAACAGTCTTTTTGTAGAATCTGCAAGTGGATATTTGGAGCGCTTTGAGGGCTATGCTGGAAAAGTTAATACCTTCACCTAAAAACTAGACAGAAGCATACTCAGAAACTTCTTTGTGATGTGTGCATTGAACTCACAAAGTTGAACCTTTCTTTTGATACAGAAGTTTTGAAACACTCTTTTCGTAGAATCTTCAAGTGGATGTATGGAGTGATTTGAGGCCTATGCTGGAAAAGGAAATACCTTCACGTAGAAACTAGACAAAAGCATTCTCAGAAAGTTCCCTGTGCTTTGTGCATTCAACTCACAGAGTTGAACATTCCCTTTGATAGAGCAGTTTTGAAACACTCTTTTTGTAGAATCTGCAAGTGGATATTTGGAGCGCTTTGAGGCCTCTGCTCCCAGAGGAATTATCATTGCATAAAAACTAGATGGAAGCGTTCTCAGAAACTTCCTTGTGATGAGTGCATTCAACTCGCAGAGTGGAACCTTCCTTTCGATAGACCAGTTTTGAAACACTGTTTTTGTAGAATCCGCAAGTGGCTATTTGGAGCTCTTTGAGGCTTATGCTGGAAAAGGAAATATCTTCATCTACAAACTAGACAGAAGCATTCTCAGAAACTTCTTTGTCATGTGGGGATTGAACTCACAGAGTTGAACATTCCTTTACATAGAGCAGTTTTGCAACACCCTTTCGGTGGAAAGTGAAAGTGCTTATTTGGTGCGATGGCGGCATCTAGTGGATAAGGAAATACATTCAGATGAAAACAAGATACATCCATTCTCAGAAACTTCTTTGTGATGACTGCATTCTACTCACAGAGTTGAACCTTCCTTTTGATAGAACAGTTTGGAAACACTCTTTTTGTGGAATCTGCAAGTGGCTATTTGGAGCGCTTTGAGGCCTATGCTGGAAAAGGAAATATCTTCACATAAAACCTAGACAGAAGTATTCCCACAAAGTTTTTCTGATGTGCGCATTCAACTCACCGAGTTGAACCTTCCTTTAGATAGAGCAGTTTTGAAAGACTCTTTCTGTAGTACCTGCGAGTGGATATTTGGAGTGCTTTGAGTGCTACACTGTAAAAGCAAATATCTTCACTTAGAATCTAGACAGAAGAATTCTCAGAGACTTCCCTGTGCTCTCTGCATTCCACTCACAGAGTTGAACCTTCCTTTTGATAGAACAGTTTTGAAACACTCTTGTGGTAGAATCTGCAAGTCGATATTTGGAAGGTTTGGAGGCCTATCCTGGGAAAGGAAATATCTTCCCATCAAAACTAGATAGAAGCATTCTCAGAACCTTCTTAGTGATGTGCGCATTCAAATCACAGAGTTGAAGCTTCCTTTTGATATAGCAGTTTTGAACCACTCTTTTAGTAGAATATGCAAGTGGATGTTTGGAGAGCTAAGAGGCCAACACTGGAAAAGGAAATATCTTCACGTAAAAACTAGACGGAAGCATTCTCAGAAACTTCAATGGGCTTTACGCATTCAACTCACAGAGTGCAATGTTCCTTTTGAGAGCGCAGTTTTAAAACACTGTTTTTGTAGAATTTGCTAGAGGATGTTTGGAGCGATGTGGGGCCTTTGCTGGAAAAGGAAATATCTTCACATAAAACCTAGACAGAAGCATTCTCAGAAACTCCTTTGTGATGAGTGCATTCAAATCACACACTTGAACCTTCCTTTGGAAAGAGCAGTTTTGAAACACTCTTTTTGAAGAATCTGCAAGTGGATATTTGGAGCGATTTGAGGCCTATGCTGGAAAATGAAATATCTTCACCTACAAACTAGACGGAAGCATTCTCAGAAACTTCTTTGTGATGAGTGCATTCAACTCACAGAGTTGAAGCTTCCTTTTGACAGAGCAGTTTTGAAACACTCTTTTAGCAGCATCTGCAAGTGGATATTTGGAGCGCTTTGAGGCCAAGGCTGGAAAACGAAATATCATCACATAAAAACTCGACAGAAGCATTCTCTGAAACTTCTTTGTGATGAGTGCATTCAACTCACAGACTCGAACGTTTCTTTTGATAGGACAGTTTAGAAACACTCCTTTTGTAGAATCTGCAAGTGTTTATTTGGAGCGCTTTGAGGCCTATGTTGGAAAAGGACATATCTTCACATCAAAAGTAGACACACGCATTCTCAGAAACTTCTTTGTGATGAGTGCATTGAACTCACAGTGTTCAACCTACCTATTGATAGAGAAGTTTTGAAACACCCTTTTTGTAGAATCTGCAAGTGAATATTTGGCGCGATATGAGGCCTATGCTGGAAATGGAAATATCTTCACATGAAAACTAGACAGATGAATTATCAGAAACGTCTTTGTGATGAGTGCATTCAACTCACAGACTTGAAGCTTAATTTTGAAAGAGCAGTTTCGAAACACTCTTTTTGTAGAATCTGCAAGTGGATATTTGGAGCGCTTTGAGGGCTATGCTGGAAAAGTTTATATCTTCACCTAAAAACTAGACAGAAGCATGCTCAGAAACTTCTTTGTGATGTGTGCATTGAACTCACAGAGCTGAACCTTTCTTTTGATACAGAATTTTGCAACACTCTTTTCGTAGAATCTTCAAGAGGATGTATGGAGTGCTTTGAGGCCTATGCTGGAGAAGGAAATATCTTCACGTAGAAACTGGACAAAAGCATTCTCAGAAAATTCTTCGTAATGAGTGCATTCAACTCACAGAGTTGAAGCTTCCTTTTGATAGAGCAGTTTTGAAACACTCTTTTAGCAGCATCTGCAAGTGGATATTTGGAGCGCTTTGAGGCCAAGGCTGGAAAACGAAATATCATCACATAAAAACTCGACAGAAGCATTCTCTGAAACTTATTTGTGATAAGTGCATTCAACTCACAGACTCGAACGTTTCTTTTGATAGAACAGTTTAGAAACACTCCTTTTGTAGAATCTGCAAGTGTTTATTTGGAGCGCTTTGAGGCCTACGTTGGAAAAGGACATATCTTCACATCAAAAGTAGACAGACGCATTCTCAGAAACTTCTTTGTGATGAGTGCATTGAACTCACAGAGTTGAACCTACTTATTGATAGAGAAGTTTTGAAACACCCTTTTTGTAGAATCTGCAAGTGAATATTTGGCGCGATTTGAGGCCTATGCAGGAAACGGAAATATCTTCACATGAAAACTAGACAGATGAATTCTCAGAAACCTCTTTGTGATGAGTGCATTCAACTCACAGACTTGAAGCTTCCTTTTGAAAGAGCAGTTTCGAAACAGTCTTTTTGTAGAATCTGCAAGTGGATATTTGGAGCGCTTTGAGGGCTATGCTGGAAAAGTTAATACCTTCACCTAAAAACTAGACAGAAGCATACTCAGAAACTTCTTTGTGATGTGTGCATTGAACTCACAAAGTTGAACCTTTCTTTTGATACAGAAGTTTTGAAACACTCTTTTCGTAGAATCTTCAAGTGGATGTATGGAGTGATTTGAGGCCTATGCTGGAAAAGGAAATACCTTCACGTAGAAACTAGACAAAAGCATTCTCAGAAAGTTCCCTGTGCTTTGTGCATTCAACTCACAGAGTTGAACATTCCCTTTGATAGAGCAGTTTTGAAACACTCTTTTTGTAGAATCTGCAAGTGGATATTTGGAGCGCTTTGAGGCCTCTGCTCCCAGAGGAATTATCATTGCATAAAAACTAGATGGAAGCGTTCTCAGAAACTTCCTTGTGATGAGTGCATTCAACTCGCAGAGTGGAACCTTCCTTTCGATAGACCAGTTTTGAAACACTGTTTTTGTAGAATCCGCAAGTGGCTATTTGGAGCTCTTTGAGGCTTATGCTGGAAAAGGAAATATCTTCATCTACAAACTAGACAGAAGCATTCTCAGAAACTTCTTTGTCATGTGGGGATTGAACTCACAGAGTTGAACATTCCTTTACATAGAGCAGTTTTGCAACACCCTTTCGGTGGAAAGTGAAAGTGCTTATTTGGTGCGATGGCGGCATCTAGTGGATAAGGAAATACATTCAGATGAAAACAAGATACATCCATTCTCAGAAACTTCTTTGTGATGACTGCATTCTACTCACAGAGTTGAACCTTCCTTTTGATAGAACAGTTTGGAAACACTCTTTTTGTGGAATCTGCAAGTGGCTATTTGGAGCGCTTTGAGGCCTATGCTGGAAAAGGAAATATCTTCACATAAAACCTAGACAGAAGTATTCCCACAAAGTTTTTCTGATGTGCGCATTCAACTCACCGAGTTGAACCTTCCTTTAGATAGAGCAGTTTTGAAAGACTCTTTCTGTAGTACCTGCGAGTGGATATTTGGAGTGCTTTGAGTGCTACACTGTAAAAGCAAATATCTTCACTTAGAATCTAGACAGAAGAATTCTCAGAGACTTCCCTGTGCTCTCTGCATTCCACTCACAGAGTTGAACCTTCCTTTTGATAGAACAGTTTTGAAACACTCTTGTGGTAGAATCTGCAAGTCGATATTTGGAAGGTTTGGAGGCCTATCCTGGGAAAGGAAATATCTTCCCATCAAAACTAGATAGAAGCATTCTCAGAACCTTCTTAGTGATGTGCGCATTCAAATCACAGAGTTGAAGCTTCCTTTTGATATAGCAGTTTTGAACCACTCTTTTAGTAGAATATGCAAGTGGATGTTTGGAGAGCTAAGAGGCCAACACTGGAAAAGGAAATATCTTCACGTAAAAACTAGACGGAAGCATTCTCAGAAACTTCAATGGGCTTTACGCATTCAACTCACAGAGTGCAATGTTCCTTTTGAGAGCGCAGTTTTAAAACACTGTTTTTGTAGAATTTGCTAGAGGATGTTTGGAGCGATGTGGGGCCTTTGCTGGAAAAGGAAATATCTTCACATAAAACCTAGACAGAAGCATTCTCAGAAACTCCTTTGTGATGAGTGCATTCAAATCACACACTTGAACCTTCCTTTGGAAAGAGCAGTTTTGAAACACTCTTTTTGAAGAATCTGCAAGTGGATATTTGGAGCGATTTGAGGCCTATGCTGGAAAATGAAATATCTTCACCTACAAACTAGACGGAAGCATTCTCAGAAACTTCTTTGTGATGAGTGCATTCAACTCACAGAGTTGAAGCTTCCTTTTGACAGAGCAGTTTTGAAACACTCTTTTAGCAGCATCTGCAAGTGGATATTTGGAGCGCTTTGAGGCCAAGGCTGGAAAACGAAATATCATCACATAAAAACTCGACAGAAGCATTCTCTGAAACTTCTTTGTGATGAGTGCATTCAACTCACAGACTCGAACGTTTCTTTTGATAGGACAGTTTAGAAACACTCCTTTTGTAGAATCTGCAAGTGTTTATTTGGAGCGCTTTGAGGCCTATGTTGGAAAAGGACATATCTTCACATCAAAAGTAGACACACGCATTCTCAGAAACTTCTTTGTGATGAGTGCATTGAACTCACCGAGTTGAACCTACCTATTGATAGAGAAGTTTTGAAACACCCTTTTTGTAGAATCTGCAAGTGAATATTTGGCGCGATTTGAGGCCTATGCTGGAAATGGAAATATCTTCACATGAAAACTAGACAGATGAATTCTCAGAAACGTCTTTGTGATGAGTGCATTCAACTCACAGACTTGAAGCTTAATTTTGAAAGAGCAGTTTCGAAACACTCTTTTTGTAGAATCTGCAAGTGGATATTTGGAGCGCTTTGAGGGCTATGCTGGAAAAGTTTATATCTTCACCTAAAAACTAGACAGAAGCATGCTCAGAAACTTCTTTGTGATGTGTGCATTGAACTCACAGAGCTGAACCTTTCTTTTGATACAGAATTTTGCAACACTCTTTTCGTAGAATCTTCAAGTGGATGTATGGAGTGCTTTGAGGCCTATGCTGGAGAAGGAAATATCTTCACGTAGAAACTGGACAAAAGCATTCTCAGAAAATTCTTCGTAATGAGTGCATTCAACTCACAGAGTTGAAGCTTCCTTTTGATAGAGCAGTTTTGAAACACTCTTTTAGCAGCATCTGCAAGTGGATATTTGGAGCGCTTTGAGGCCAAGGCTGGAAAACGAAATATCATCACATAAAAACTCGACAGAAGCATTCTCTGAAACTTCTTTGTGATAAGTGCATTCAACTCACAGACTCGAACGTTTCTTTTGATAGAACAGTTTAGAAACACTCCTTTTGTAGAATCTGCAAGTGTTTATTTGGAGCGCTTTGAGGCCTATGTTGGAAAAGGACATATCTTCACATCAAAAGTAGACACACGCATTCTCAGAAACTTCTTTGTGATGAGTGCATTGAACTCACAGAGTTGAACCTACTTATTGATAGAGAAGTTTTGAAACACCCTTTTTGTAGAATCTGCAAGTGAATATTTGGCGCGATATGAGGCCTATGCTGGAAATGGAAATATCTTCACATGAAAACTAGACAGATGAATTCTCAGAAACGTCTTTGTGATGAGTGCATTCAACTCACAGACTTGAAGCTTAATTTTGAAAGAGCAGTTTCGAAACACTCTTTTTGTAGAATCTGCAAGAGGATATTTGGAGCGCTTTGAGGGCTATGCTGGAAAAGTTTATATCTTCACCTAAAAACTAGACAGAAGCATACTCAGAAATTTCTTTGTGATGTGTGCATTGAACTCACAGAGCTGAACCTTTCTTTTGATACAGAAGTTTTGAAACACTCTTTTCGTAGAATCTTCAAGTGGATGTTTGGAGTGATTTGAGGCCTATGCTGGAAAAGGAAATACCTTCACGTAGAAACTAGACAAAAGCATTCTCAGAAAGTTCCCTGTGCTTTGTGTATTCAACTCACAGAGTTGAACATTCCCTTTGATAGAGCAGTTTTGAAACACTCTTTTTGTAGAATCTGCAAGTGGATATTTGGAGCGCTTTGAGGCCTCTGCTGCCAAAGGAATTATCATTGCATAAAAACTAGATGGAAGCGTTCTCAGAAACTTCCTTGTGATGAGTGCATTCAACTCGCAGAGTGGAACCTTCCTTTCGATAGACCAGTTTTGAAACACTGTTTTTGTAGAATCCGCAAGTGGCTATTTGGAGCTCTTTGAGGCTTATGCTGGAAAAGGAAATATCTTCATCTACAAACTAGACAGAAGCATTCTCAGAAACTTCTTTGTCATGTGGGGATTGAACTCACAGAGTTGAACATTCCTTTACATAGAGCAGTTTTGCAACACCCTTTCGGTGGAAAGTGAAAGTGCTTATTTGGTGCGATGGTGGCATCTAGTGGATAAGGAAATACATTCAGATGAAAACAAGATACATCCATTCTCAGAAACTTCTTTGTGATGACTGCATTCTACTCACAGAGTTGAACCTTCCTTTTGATAGAACAGTTTGGAAACACTCTTGTTGTGGAATCTGCAAGTGGCTATTTGGAGCGCTTTGAGGCCTATGCTGGAAAAGGAAATATCTTCACATAAAACCTAGACAGAAGTATTCCCACAAAGTTTTTCTGATGTGCGCATTCAACTCACCGAGTTGAACCTTCCTTTAGATAGAGCACTTTTGAAACACTCTTTCTGTAGTACCTGCGAGTGGATATTTGGAGTGCTTTGAGTGCTACACTGTAAAAGCAAATATCTTCACTTAGAATCTAGACAGAAGAATTCTCAGAGACTTCCCTGTGCTCTCTGCATTCCACTCACAGAGTTGAACCTTCCTTTTGATAGAACAGTTTTGAAACACTCTTGTGGTAGAATCTGCAAGTCGATATTTGGAAGGTTTGGAGGCCTATCCTGGGAAAGGAAATATCTTCCCATCAAAACTAGATAGAAGCATTCTCAGAACCTTCTTAGTGATGTGCGCATTCAAGTCACAGAGTTGAAGCTTCCTTTTGATATAGCAGTTTTGAACCACTCTTTTAGTAGAATATGCAAGTGGATGTTTGGAGAGCTAAGAGGCCAACACTGGAAAAGGAAATATCTTCACCTAAAAACTAGACGGAAGCATTCTCAGAAACTTCAATGGGCTTTACGCATTCAACTCACAGAGTGCAATGTTCCTTTTGAGAGCGCAGTTTTAAAACACTGTTTTTGTAGAATTTGCTAGAGGATGTTTGGAGCGATGTGGGGCCTTTGCTGGAAAAGGAAATATCTTCACATAAAACCTAGACAGAAGCATTCTCAGAAACTCCTTTGTGATGAGTGCATTCAAATCACACACTTGAACCTTCCTTTGGAAAGAGCAGTTTTGAAACACTCTTTTTGAAGAATCTGCAAGTGGATATTTGGAGCGATTTGAGGCCTATGCTGGAAAATGAAATATCTTCACCTACAAACTAGACGGAAGCATTCTCAGAAACTTCTTTGTGATGAGTGCATTCAACTCACAGAGTTGAAGCTTCCTTTTGACAGAGCAGTTTTGAAACACTCTTTTAGCAGCATCTGCAAGTGGATATTTGGAGCGCTTTGAGGCCAAGGCTGGAAAACGAAATATCATCACATAAAAACTCGACAGAAGCATTCTCTGAAACTTCTTTGTGATGAGTGCATTCAACTCACAGACTCGAACGTTTCTTTTGATAGGACAGTTTAGAAACACTCCTTTTGTAGAATCTGCAAGTGTTTATTTGGAGCGCTTTGAGGCCTATGTTGGAAAAGGACATATCTTCACATCAAAAGTAGACACACGCATTCTCAGAAACTTCTTTGTGATGAGTGCATTGAACTCACAGTGTTCAACCTACCTATTGATAGAGAAGTTTTGAAACACCCTTTTTGTAGAATCTGCAAGTGAATATTTGGCGCGATATGAGGCCTATGCTGGAAATGGAAATATCTTCACATGAAAACTAGACAGATGAATTCTCAGAAACGTCTTTGTGATGAGTGCATTCAACTCACAGACTTGAAGCTTAATTTTGAAAGAGCAGTTTCGAAACACTCTTTTTGTAGAATCTGCAAGTGGATATTTGGAGCGCTTTGAGGGCTATGCTGGAAAAGTTTATATCTTCACCTAAAAACTAGACAGAAGCATGCTCAGAAACTTCTTTGTGATGTGTGCATTGAACTCACAGAGCTGAACCTTTCTTTTGATACAGAATTTTGCAACACTCTTTTCGTAGAATCTTCAAGAGGATGTATGGAGTGCTTTGAGGCCTATGCTGGAGAAGGAAATATCTTCACGTAGAAACTGGACAAAAGCATTCTCAGAAAATTCTTCGTAATGAGTGCATTCAACTCACAGAGTTGAAGCTTCCTTTTGATAGAGCAGTTTTGAAACACTCTTTTAGCAGCATCTGCAAGTGGATATTTGGAGCGCTTTGAGGCCAAGGCTGGAAAACGAAATATCATCACATAAAAACTCGACAGAAGCATTCTCTGAAACTTCTTTGTGATAAGTGCATTCAACTCACAGACTCGAACGTTTCTTTTGATAGAACAGTTTAGAAACACTCCTTTTGTAGAATCTGCAAGTGTTTATTTGGAGCGCTTTGAGGCCTACGTTGGAAAAGGACATATCTTCACATCAAAAGTAGACAGACGCATTCTCAGAAACTTCTTTGTGATGAGTGCATTGAACTCACAGAGTTGAACCTACTTATTGATAGAGAAGTTTTGAAACACCCTTTTTGTAGAATCTGCAAGTGAATATTTGGCGCGATTTGAGGCCTATGCAGGAAACGGAAATATCTTCACATGAAAACTAGACAGATGAATTCTCAGAAACGTCTTTGTGATGAGTGCATTCAACTCACAGACTTGAAGCTTCCTTTTGAAAGAGCAGTTTCGAAACAGTCTTTTTGTAGAATCTGCAAGTGGATATTTGGAGCGCTTTGAGGGCTATGCTGGAAAAGTTAATACCTTCACCTAAAAACTAGACAGAAGCATACTCAGAAACTTCTTTGTGATGTGTGCATTGAACTCACAAAGTTGAACCTTTCTTTTGATACAGAAGTTTTGAAACACTCTTTTCGTAGAATCTTCAAGTGGATGTATGGAGTGATTTGAGGCCTATGCTGGAAAAGGAAATACCTTCACGTAGAAACTAGACAAAAGCATTCTCAGAAAGTTCCCTGTGCTTTGTGCATTCAACTCACAGAGTTGAACATTCCCTTTGATAGAGCAGTTTTGAAACACTCTTTTTGTAGAATCTGCAAGTGGATATTTGGAGCGCTTTGAGGCCTCTGCTCCCAGAGGAATTATCATTGCATAAAAACTAGATGGAAGCGTTCTCAGAAACTTCCTTGTGATGAGTGCATTCAACTCGCAGAGTGGAACCTTCCTTTCGATAGACCAGTTTTGAAACACTGTTTTTGTAGAATCCGCAAGTGGCTATTTGGAGCTCTTTGAGGCTTATGCTGGAAAAGGAAATATCTTCATCTACAAACTAGACAGAAGCATTCTCAGAAACTTCTTTGTCATGTGGGGATTGAACTCACAGAGTTGAACATTCCTTTACATAGAGCAGTTTTGCAACACCCTTTCGGTGGAAAGTGAAAGTGCTTATTTGGTGCGATGGCGGCATCTAGTGGATAAGGAAATACATTCAGATGAAAACAAGATACATCCATTCTCAGAAACTTCTTTGTGATGACTGCATTCTACTCACAGAGTTGAACCTTCCTTTTGATAGAACAGTTTGGAAACACTCTTTTTGTGGAATCTGCAAGTGGCTATTTGGAGCGCTTTGAGGCCTATGCTGGAAAAGGAAATATCTTCACATAAAACCTAGACAGAAGTATTCCCACAAAGTTTTTCTGATGTGCGCATTCAACTCACCGAGTTGAACCTTCCTTTAGATAGAGCAGTTTTGAAAGACTCTTTCTGTAGTACCTGCGAGTGGATATTTGGAGTGCTTTGAGTGCTACACTGTAAAAGCAAATATCTTCACTTAGAATCTAGACAGAAGAATTCTCAGAGACTTCCCTGTGCTCTCTGCATTCCACTCACAGAGTTGAACCTTCCTTTTGATAGAACAGTTTTGAAACACTCTTGTGGTAGAATCTGCAAGTCGATATTTGGAAGGTTTGGAGGCCTATCCTGGGAAAGGAAATATCTTCCCATCAAAACTAGATAGAAGCATTCTCAGAACCTTCTTAGTGATGTGCGCATTCAAATCACAGAGTTGAAGCTTCCTTTTGATATAGCAGTTTTGAACCACTCTTTTAGTAGAATATGCAAGTGGATGTTTGGAGAGCTAAGAGGCCAACACTGGAAAAGGAAATATCTTCACGTAAAAACTAGACGGAAGCATTCTCAGAAACTTCAATGGGCTTTACGCATTCAACTCACAGAGTGCAATGTTCCTTTTGAGAGCGCAGTTTTAAAACACTGTTTTTGTAGAATTTGCTAGAGGATGTTTGGAGCGATGTGGGGCCTTTGCTGGAAAAGGAAATATCTTCACATAAAACCTAGACAGAAGCATTCTCAGAAACTCCTTTGTGATGAGTGCATTCAAATCACACACTTGAACCTTCCTTTGGAAAGAGCAGTTTTGAAACACTCTTTTTGAAGAATCTGCAAGTGGATATTTGGAGCGATTTGAGGCCTATGCTGGAAAATGAAATATCTTCACCTACAAACTAGACGGAAGCATTCTCAGAAACTTCTTTGTGATGAGTGCATTCAACTCACAGAGTTGAAGCTTCCTTTTGACAGAGCAGTTTTGAAACACTCTTTTAGCAGCATCTGCAAGTGGATATTTGGAGCGCTTTGAGGCCAAGGCTGGAAAACGAAATATCATCACATAAAAACTCGACAGAAGCATTCTCTGAAACTTCTTTGTGATGAGTGCATTCAACTCACAGACTCGAACGTTTCTTTTGATAGGACAGTTTAGAAACACTCCTTTTGTAGAATCTGCAAGTGTTTATTTGGAGCGCTTTGAGGCCTATGTTGGAAAAGGACATATCTTCACATCAAAAGTAGACACACGCATTCTCAGAAACTTCTTTGTGATGAGTGCATTGAACTCACCGAGTTGAACCTACCTATTGATAGAGAAGTTTTGAAACACCCTTTTTGTAGAATCTGCAAGTGAATATTTGGCGCGATTTGAGGCCTATGCTGGAAATGGAAATATCTTCACATGAAAACTAGACAGATGAATTCTCAGAAACGTCTTTGTGATGAGTGCATTCAACTCACAGACTTGAAGCTTAATTTTGAAAGAGCAGTTTCGAAACACTCTTTTTGTAGAATCTGCAAGTGGATATTTGGAGCGCTTTGAGGGCTATGCTGGAAAAGTTTATATCTTCACCTAAAAACTAGACAGAAGCATGCTCAGAAACTTCTTTGTGATGTGTGCATTGAACTCACAGAGCTGAACCTTTCTTTTGATACAGAATTTTGCAACACTCTTTTCGTAGAATCTTCAAGTGGATGTATGGAGTGCTTTGAGGCCTATGCTGGAGAAGGAAATATCTTCACGTAGAAACTGGACAAAAGCATTCTCAGAAAATTCTTCGTAATGAGTGCATTCAACTCACAGAGTTGAAGCTTCCTTTTGATAGAGCAGTTTTGAAACACTCTTTTAGCAGCATCTGCAAGTGGATATTTGGAGCGCTTTGAGGCCAAGGCTGGAAAACGAAATATCATCACATAAAAACTCGACAGAAGCATTCTCTGAAACTTATTTGTGATAAGTGCATTCAACTCACAGACTCGAACGTTTCTTTTGATAGAACAGTTTAGAAACACTCCTTTTGTAGAATCTGCAAGTGTTTATTTGGAGCGCTTTGAGGCATACGTTGGAAAAGGACATATCTTCACATCAAAAGTAGACAGACGCATTCTCAGAAACTTCTTTGTGATGAGTGCATTGAACTCACAGAGTTGAACCTACTTATTGATAGAGAAGTTTTGAAACACCCTTTTTGTAGAATCTGCAAGTGAATATTTGGCGCGATTTGAGGCCTATGCAGGAAACGGAAATATCTTCACATGAAAACTAGACAGATGAATTCTCAGAAACGTCTTTGTGATGAGTGCATTCAACTCACAGACTTGAAGCTTCCTTTTGAAAGAGCAGTTTCGAAACAGTCTTTTTGTAGAATCTGCAAGTGGATATTTGGAGCGCTTTGAGGGCTATGCTGGAAAAGTTAATACCTTCACCTAAAAACTAGACAGAAGCATACTCAGAAACTTCTTTGTGATGTGTGCATTGAACTCACAAAGTTGAACCTTTCTTTTGATACAGAAGTTTTGAAACACTCTTTTCGTAGAATCTTCAAGTGGATGTATGGAGTGATTTGAGGCCTATGCTGGAAAAGGAAATACCTTCACGTAGAAACTAGACAAAAGCATTCTCAGAAAGTTCCCTGTGCTTTGTGCATTCAACTCACAGAGTTGAACATTCCCTTTGATAGAGCAGTTTTGAAACACTCTTTTTGTAGAATCTGCAAGTGGATATTTGGAGCGCTTTGAGGCCTCTGCTCCCAGAGGAATTATCATTGCATAAAAACTAGATGGAAGCGTTCTCAGAAACTTCCTTGTGATGAGTGCATTCAACTCGCAGAGTGGAACCTTCCTTTCGATAGACCAGTTTTGAAACACTGTTTTTGTAGAATCCGCAAGTGGCTATTTGGAGCTCTTTGAGGCTTATGCTGGAAAAGGAAATATCTTCATCTACAAACTAGACAGAAGCATTCTCAGAAACTTCTTTGTCATGTGGGGATTGAACTCACAGAGTTGAACATTCCTTTACATAGAGCAGTTTTGCAACACCCTTTCGGTGGAAAGTGAAAGTGCTTATTTGGTGCGATGGCGGCATCTAGTGGATAAGGAAATACATTCAGATGAAAACAAGATACATCCATTCTCAGAAACTTCTTTGTGATGACTGCATTCTACTCACAGAGTTGAACCTTCCTTTTGATAGAACAGTTTGGAAACACTCTTTTTGTGGAATCTGCAAGTGGCTATTTGGAGCGCTTTGAGGCCTATGCTGGAAAAGGAAATATCTTCACATAAAACCTAGACAGAAGTATTCCCACAAAGTTTTTCTGATGTGCGCATTCAACTCACCGAGTTGAACCTTCCTTTAGATAGAGCAGTTTTGAAAGACTCTTTCTGTAGTACCTGCGAGTGGATATTTGGAGTGCTTTGAGTGCTACACTGTAAAAGCAAATATCTTCACTTAGAATCTAGACAGAAGAATTCTCAGAGACTTCCCTGTGCTCTCTGCATTCCACTCACAGAGTTGAACCTTCCTTTTGATAGAACAGTTTTGAAACACTCTTGTGGTAGAATCTGCAAGTCGATATTTGGAAGGTTTGGAGGCCTATCCTGGGAAAGGAAATATCTTCCCATCAAAACTAGATAGAAGCATTCTCAGAACCTTCTTAGTGATGTGCGCATTCAAATCACAGAGTTGAAGCTTCCTTTTGATATAGCAGTTTTGAACCACTCTTTTAGTAGAATATGCAAGTGGATGTTTGGAGAGCTAAGAGGCCAACACTGGAAAAGGAAATATCTTCACGTAAAAACTAGACGGAAGCATTCTCAGAAACTTCAATGGGCTTTACGCATTCAACTCACAGAGTGCAATGTTCCTTTTGAGAGCGCAGTTTTAAAACACTGTTTTTGTAGAATTTGCTAGAGGATGTTTGGAGCGATGTGGGGCCTTTGCTGGAAAAGGAAATATCTTCACATAAAACCTAGACAGAAGCATTCTCAGAAACTCCTTTGTGATGAGTGCATTCAAATCACACACTTGAACCTTCCTTTGGAAAGAGCAGTTTTGAAACACTCTTTTTGAAGAATCTGCAAGTGGATATTTGGAGCGATTTGAGGCCTATGCTGGAAAATGAAATATCTTCACCTACAAACTAGACGGAAGCATTCTCAGAAACTTCTTTGTGATGAGTGCATTCAACTCACAGAGTTGAAGCTTCCTTTTGACAGAGCAGTTTTGAAACACTCTTTTAGCAGCATCTGCAAGTGGATATTTGGAGCGCTTTGAGGCCAAGGCTGGAAAACGAAATATCATCACATAAAAACTCGACAGAAGCATTCTCTGAAACTTCTTTGTGATGAGTGCATTCAACTCACAGACTCGAACGTTTCTTTTGATAGGACAGTTTAGAAACACTCCTTTTGTAGAATCTGCAAGTGTTTATTTGGAGCGCTTTGAGGCCTATGTTGGAAAAGGACATATCTTCACATCAAAAGTAGACACACGCATTCTCAGAAACTTCTTTGTGATGAGTGCATTGAACTCACAGAGTTCAACCTACCTATTGATAGAGAAGTTTTGAAACACCCTTTTTGTAGAATCTGCAAGTGAATATTTGGCGCGATATGAGGCCTATGCTGGAAATGGAAATATCTTCACATGAAAACTAGACAGATGAATTCTCAGAAACGTCTTTGTGATGAGTGCATTCAACTCACAGACTTGAAGCTTAATTTTGAAAGAGCAGTTTCGAAACACTCTTTTTGTAGAATCTGCAAGTGGATATTTGGAGCGCTTTGAGGGCTATGCTGGAAAAGTTTATATCTTCACCTAAAAACTAGACAGAAGCATGCTCAGAAACTTCTTTGTGATGTGTGCATTGAACTCACAGAGCTGAACCTTTCTTTTGATACAGAATTTTGCAACACTCTTTTCGTCGAATCTTCAAGTGGATGTATGGAGTGCTTTGAGGCCTATGCTGGAGAAGGAAATATCTTCACGTAGAAACTGGACAAAAGCATTCTCAGAAAATTCTTCGTAATGAGTGCATTCAACTCACAGAGTTGAAGCTTCCTTTTGATAGAGCAGTTTTGAAACACTCTTTTAGCAGCATCTGCAAGTGGATATTTGGAGCGCTTTGAGGCCAAGGCTGGAAAACGAAATATCATCACATAAAAACTCGACAGAAGCATTCTCTGAAACTTCTTTGTGATAAGTGCATTCAACTCACAGACTCGAACGTTTCTTTTGATAGAACAGTTTAGAAACACTCCTTTTGTAGAATCTGCAAGTGTTTATTTGGAGCGCTTTGAGGCCTACGTTGGAAAAGGACATATCTTCACATCAAAAGTAGACAGACGCATTCTCAGAAACTTCTTTGTGATGAGTGCATTGAACTCACAGAGTTGAACCTACTTATTGATAGAGAAGTTTTGAAACACCCTTTTTGTAGAATCTGCAAGTGAATATTTGGCGCGATTTGAGGCCTATGCAGGAAACGGAAATATCTTCACATGAAAACTAGACAGATGAATTCTCAGAAACGTCTTTGTGATGAGTGCATTCAACTCACAGACTTGAAGCTTCCTTTTGAAAGAGCAGTTTCGAAACAGTCTTTTTGTAGAATCTGCAAGTGGATATTTGGAGCGCTTTGAGGGCTATGCTGGAAAAGTTAATACCTTCACCTAAAAACTAGACAGAAGCATACTCAGAAACTTCTTTGTGATGTGTGCATTGAACTCACAAAGTTGAACCTTTCTTTTGATACAGAAGTTTTGAAACACTCTTTTCGTAGAATCTTCAAGTGGATGTATGGAGTGATTTGAGGCCTATGCTGGAAAAGGAAATACCTTCACGTAGAAACTAGACAAAAGCATTCTCAGAAAGTTCCCTGTGCTTTGTGCATTCAACTCACAGAGTTGAACATTCCCTTTGATAGAGCAGTTTTGAAACACTCTTTTTGTAGAATCTGCAAGTGGATATTTGGAGCGCTTTGAGGCCTCTGCTCCCAGAGGAATTATCATTGCATAAAAACTAGATGGAAGCGTTCTCAGAAACTTCCTTGTGATGAGTGCATTCAACTCGCAGAGTGGAACCTTCCTTTCGATAGACCAGTTTTGAAACACTGTTTTTGTAGAATCCGCAAGTGGCTATTTGGAGCTCTTTGAGGCTTATGCTGGAAAAGGAAATATCTTCATCTACAAACTAGACAGAAGCATTCTCAGAAACTTCTTTGTCATGTGGGGATTGAACTCACAGAGTTGAACATTCCTTTACATAGAGCAGTTTTGCAACACCCTTTCGGTGGAAAGTGAAAGTGCTTATTTGGTGCGATGGCGGCATCTAGTGGATAAGGAAATACATTCAGATGAAAACAAGATACATCCATTCTCAGAAACTTCTTTGTGATGACTGCATTCTACTCACAGAGTTGAACCTTCCTTTTGATAGAACAGTTTGGAAACACTCTTTTTGTGGAATCTGCAAGTGGCTATTTGGAGCGCTTTGAGGCCTATGCTGGAAAAGGAAATATCTTCACATAAAACCTAGACAGAAGTATTCCCACAAAGTTTTTCTGATGTGCGCATTCAACTCACCGAGTTGAACCTTCCTTTAGATAGAGCAGTTTTGAAAGACTCTTTCTGTAGTACCTGCGAGTGGATATTTGGAGTGCTTTGAGTGCTACACTGTAAAAGCAAATATCTTCACTTAGAATCTAGACAGAAGAATTCTCAGAGACTTCCCTGTGCTCTCTGCATTCCACTCACAGAGTTGAACCTTCCTTTTGATAGAACAGTTTTGAAACACTCTTGTGGTAGAATCTGCAAGTCGATATTTGGAAGGTTTGGAGGCCTATCCTGGGAAAGGAAATATCTTCCCATCAAAACTAGATAGAAGCATTCTCAGAACCTTCTTAGTGATGTGCGCATTCAAATCACAGAGTTGAAGCTTCCTTTTGATATAGCAGTTTTGAACCACTCTTTTAGTAGAATATGCAAGTGGATGTTTGGAGAGCTAAGAGGCCAACACTGGAAAAGGAAATATCTTCACGTAAAAACTAGACGGAAGCATTCTCAGAAACTTCAATGGGCTTTACGCATTCAACTCACAGAGTGCAATGTTCCTTTTGAGAGCGCAGTTTTAAAACACTGTTTTTGTAGAATTTGCTAGAGGATGTTTGGAGCGATGTGGGGCCTTTGCTGGAAAAGGAAATATCTTCACATAAAACCTAGACAGAAGCATTCTCAGAAACTCCTTTGTGATGAGTGCATTCAAATCACACACTTGAACCTTCCTTTGGAAAGAGCAGTTTTGAAACACTCTTTTTGAAGAATCTGCAAGTGGATATTTGGAGCGATTTGAGGCCTATGCTGGAAAATGAAATATCTTCACCTACAAACTAGACGGAAGCATTCTCAGAAACTTCTTTGTGATGAGTGCATTCAACTCACAGAGTTGAAGCTTCCTTTTGACAGAGCAGTTTTGAAACACTCTTTTAGCAGCATCTGCAAGTGGATATTTGGAGCGCTTTGAGGCCAAGGCTGGAAAACGAAATATCATCACATAAAAACTCGACAGAAGCATTCTCTGAAACTTCTTTGTGATGAGTGCATTCAACTCACAGACTCGAACGTTTCTTTTGATAGGACAGTTTAGAAACACTCCTTTTGTAGAATCTGCAAGTGTTTATTTGGAGCGCTTTGAGGCCTATGTTGGAAAAGGACATATCTTCACATCAAAAGTAGACACACGCATTCTCAGAAACTTCTTTGTGATGAGTGCATTGAACTCACCGAGTTGAACCTACCTATTGATAGAGAAGTTTTGAAACACCCTTTTTGTAGAATCTGCAAGTGAATATTTGGCGCGATTTGAGGCCTATGCTGGAAATGGAAATATCTTCACATGAAAACTAGACAGATGAATTCTCAGAAACGTCTTTGTGATGAGTGCATTCAACTCACAGACTTGAAGCTTAATTTTGAAAGAGCAGTTTCGAAACACTCTTTTTGTAGAATCTGCAAGTGGATATTTGGAGCGCTTTGAGGGCTATGCTGGAAAAGTTTATATCTTCACCTAAAAACTAGACAGAAGCATGCTCAGAAACTTCTTTGTGATGTGTGCATTGAACTCACAGAGCTGAACCTTTCTTTTGATACAGAATTTTGCAACACTCTTTTCGTCGAATCTTCAAGTGGATGTATGGAGTGCTTTGAGGCCTATGCTGGAGAAGGAAATATCTTCACGTAGAAACTGGACAAAAGCATTCTCAGAAAATTCTTCGTAATGAGTGCATTCAACTCACAGAGTTGAAGCTTCCTTTTGATAGAGCAGTTTTGAAACACTCTTTTAGCAGCATCTGCAAGTGGATATTTGGAGCGCTTTGAGGCCAAGGCTGGAAAACGAAATATCATCACATAAAAACTCGACAGAAGCATTCTCTGAAACTTCTTTGTGATAAGTGCATTCAACTCACAGACTCGAACGTTTCTTTTGATAGAACAGTTTAGAAACACTCCTTTTGTAGAATCTGCAAGTGTTTATTTGGAGCGCTTTGAGGCCTACGTTGGAAAAGGACATATCTTCACATCAAAAGTAGACAGACGCATTCTCAGAAACTTCTTTGTGATGAGTGCATTGAACTCACAGAGTTGAACCTACTTATTGATAGAGAAGTTTTGAAACACCCTTTTTGTAGAATCTGCAAGTGAATATTTGGCGCGATTTGAGGCCTATGCAGGAAACGGAAATATCTTCACATGAAAACTAGACAGATGAATTCTCAGAAACGTCTTTGTGATGAGTGCATTCAACTCACAGACTTGAAGCTTCCTTTTGAAAGAGCAGTTTCGAAACAGTCTTTTTGTAGAATCTGCAAGTGGATATTTGGAGCGCTTTGAGGGCTATGCTGGAAAAGTTAATACCTTCACCTAAAAACTAGACAGAAGCATACTCAGAAACTTCTTTGTGATGTGTGCATTGAACTCACAAAGTTGAACCTTTCTTTTGATACAGAAGTTTTGAAACACTCTTTTCGTAGAATCTTCAAGTGGATGTATGGAGTGATTTGAGGCCTATGCTGGAAAAGGAAATACCTTCACGTAGAAACTAGACAAAAGCATTCTCAGAAAGTTCCCTGTGCTTTGTGCATTCAACTCACAGAGTTGAACATTCCCTTTGATAGAGCAGTTTTGAAACACTCTTTTTGTAGAATCTGCAAGTGGATATTTGGAGCGCTTTGAGGCCTCTGCTCCCAGAGGAATTATCATTGCATAAAAACTAGATGGAAGCGTTCTCAGAAACTTCCTTGTGATGAGTGCATTCAACTCGCAGAGTGGAACCTTCCTTTCGATAGACCAGTTTTGAAACACTGTTTTTGTAGAATCCGCAAGTGGCTATTTGGAGCTCTTTGAGGCTTATGCTGGAAAAGGAAATATCTTCATCTACAAACTAGACAGAAGCATTCTCAGAAACTTCTTTGTCATGTGGGGATTGAACTCACAGAGTTGAACATTCCTTTACATAGAGCAGTTTTGCAACACCCTTTCGGTGGAAAGTGAAAGTGCTTATTTGGTGCGATGGCGGCATCTAGTGGATAAGGAAATACATTCAGATGAAAACAAGATACATCCATTCTCAGAAACTTCTTTGTGATGACTGCATTCTACTCACAGAGTTGAACCTTCCTTTTGATAGAACAGTTTGGAAACACTCTTTTTGTGGAATCTGCAAGTGGCTATTTGGAGCGCTTTGAGGCCTATGCTGGAAAAGGAAATATCTTCACATAAAACCTAGACAGAAGTATTCCCACAAAGTTTTTCTGATGTGCGCATTCAACTCACCGAGTTGAACCTTCCTTTAGATAGAGCAGTTTTGAAAGACTCTTTCTGTAGTACCTGCGAGTGGATATTTGGAGTGCTTTGAGTGCTACACTGTAAAAGCAAATATCTTCACTTAGAATCTAGACAGAAGAATTCTCAGAGACTTCCCTGTGCTCTCTGCATTCCACTCACAGAGTTGAACCTTCCTTTTGATAGAACAGTTTTGAAACACTCTTGTGGTAGAATCTGCAAGTCGATATTTGGAAGGTTTGGAGGCCTATCCTGGGAAAGGAAATATCTTCCCATCAAAACTAGATAGAAGCATTCTCAGAACCTTCTTAGTGATGTGCGCATTCAAATCACAGAGTTGAAGCTTCCTTTTGATATAGCAGTTTTGAACCACTCTTTTAGTAGAATATGCAAGTGGATGTTTGGAGAGCTAAGAGGCCAACACTGGAAAAGGAAATATCTTCACGTAAAAACTAGACGGAAGCATTCTCAGAAACTTCAATGGGCTTTACGCATTCAACTCACAGAGTGCAATGTTCCTTTTGAGAGCGCAGTTTTAAAACACTGTTTTTGTAGAATTTGCTAGAGGATGTTTGGAGCGATGTGGGGCCTTTGCTGGAAAAGGAAATATCTTCACATAAAACCTAGACAGAAGCATTCTCAGAAACTCCTTTGTGATGAGTGCATTCAAATCACACACTTGAACCTTCCTTTGGAAAGAGCAGTTTTGAAACACTCTTTTTGAAGAATCTGCAAGTGGATATTTGGAGCGATTTGAGGCCTATGCTGGAAAATGAAATATCTTCACCTACAAACTAGACGGAAGCATTCTCAGAAACTTCTTTGTGATGAGTGCATTCAACTCACAGAGTTGAAGCTTCCTTTTGACAGAGCAGTTTTGAAACACTCTTTTAGCAGCATCTGCAAGTGGATATTTGGAGCGCTTTGAGGCCAAGGCTGGAAAACGAAATATCATCACATAAAAACTCGACAGAAGCATTCTCTGAAACTTCTTTGTGATGAGTGCATTCAACTCACAGACTCGAACGTTTCTTTTGATAGGACAGTTTAGAAACACTCCTTTTGTAGAATCTGCAAGTGTTTATTTGGAGCGCTTTGAGGCCTATGTTGGAAAAGGACATATCTTCACATCAAAAGTAGACACACGCATTCTCAGAAACTTCTTTGTGATGAGTGCATTGAACTCACAGAGTTCAACCTACCTATTGATAGAGAAGTTTTGAAACACCCTTTTTGTAGAATCTGCAAGTGAATATTTGGCGCGATATGAGGCCTATGCTGGAAATGGAAATATCTTCACATGAAAACTAGACAGATGAATTCTCAGAAACGTCTTTGTGATGAGTGCATTCAACTCACAGACTTGAAGCTTAATTTTGAAAGAGCAGTTTCGAAACACTCTTTTTGTAGAATCTGCAAGTGGATATTTGGAGCGCTTTGAGGGCTATGCTGGAAAAGTTTATATCTTCACCTAAAAACTAGACAGAAGCATGCTCAGAAACTTCTTTGTGATGTGTGCATTGAACTCACAGAGCTGAACCTTTCTTTTGATACAGAATTTTGCAACACTCTTTTCGTCGAATCTTCAAGTGGATGTATGGAGTGCTTTGAGGCCTATGCTGGAGAAGGAAATATCTTCACGTAGAAACTGGACAAAAGCATTCTCAGAAAATTCTTCGTAATGAGTGCATTCAACTCACAGAGTTGAAGCTTCCTTTTGATAGAGCAGTTTTGAAACACTCTTTTAGCAGCATCTGCAAGTGGATATTTGGAGCGCTTTGAGGCCAAGGCTGGAAAACGAAATATCATCACATAAAAACTCGACAGAAGCATTCTCTGAAACTTCTTTGTGATAAGTGCATTCAACTCACAGACTCGAACGTTTCTTTTGATAGAACAGTTTAGAAACACTCCTTTTGTAGAATCTGCAAGTGTTTATTTGGAGCGCTTTGAGGCCTACGTTGGAAAAGGACATATCTTCACATCAAAAGTAGACAGACGCATTCTCAGAAACTTCTTTGTGATGAGTGCATTGAACTCACAGAGTTGAACCTACTTATTGATAGAGAAGTTTTGAAACACCCTTTTTGTAGAATCTGCAAGTGAATATTTGGCGCGATTTGAGGCCTATGCAGGAAACGGAAATATCTTCACATGAAAACTAGACAGATGAATTCTCAGAAACGTCTTTGTGATGAGTGCATTCAACTCACAGACTTGAAGCTTCCTTTTGAAAGAGCAGTTTCGAAACAGTCTTTTTGTAGAATCTGCAAGTGGATATTTGGAGCGCTTTGAGGGCTATGCTGGAAAAGTTAATACCTTCACCTAAAAACTAGACAGAAGCATACTCAGAAACTTCTTTGTGATGTGTGCATTGAACTCACAAAGTTGAACCTTTCTTTTGATACAGAAGTTTTGAAACACTCTTTTCGTAGAATCTTCAAGTGGATGTATGGAGTGATTTGAGGCCTATGCTGGAAAAGGAAATACCTTCACGTAGAAACTAGACAAAAGCATTCTCAGAAAGTTCCCTGTGCTTTGTGCATTCAACTCACAGAGTTGAACATTCCCTTTGATAGAGCAGTTTTGAAACACTCTTTTTGTAGAATCTGCAAGTGGATATTTGGAGCGCTTTGAGGCCTCTGCTCCCAGAGGAATTATCATTGCATAAAAACTAGATGGAAGCGTTCTCAGAAACTTCCTTGTGATGAGTGCATTCAACTCGCAGAGTGGAACCTTCCTTTCGATAGACCAGTTTTGAAACACTGTTTTTGTAGAATCCGCAAGTGGCTATTTGGAGCTCTTTGAGGCTTATGCTGGAAAAGGAAATATCTTCATCTACAAACTAGACAGAAGCATTCTCAGAAACTTCTTTGTCATGTGGGGATTGAACTCACAGAGTTGAACATTCCTTTACATAGAGCAGTTTTGCAACACCCTTTCGGTGGAAAGTGAAAGTGCTTATTTGGTGCGATGGCGGCATCTAGTGGATAAGGAAATACATTCAGATGAAAACAAGATACATCCATTCTCAGAAACTTCTTTGTGATGACTGCATTCTACTCACAGAGTTGAACCTTCCTTTTGATAGAACAGTTTGGAAACACTCTTTTTGTGGAATCTGCAAGTGGCTATTTGGAGCGCTTTGAGGCCTATGCTGGAAAAGGAAATATCTTCACATAAAACCTAGACAGAAGTATTCCCACAAAGTTTTTCTGATGTGCGCATTCAACTCACCGAGTTGAACCTTCCTTTAGATAGAGCAGTTTTGAAAGACTCTTTCTGTAGTACCTGCGAGTGGATATTTGGAGTGCTTTGAGTGCTACACTGTAAAAGCAAATATCTTCACTTAGAATCTAGACAGAAGAATTCTCAGAGACTTCCCTGTGCTCTCTGCATTCCACTCACAGAGTTGAACCTTCCTTTTGATAGAACAGTTTTGAAACACTCTTGTGGTAGAATCTGCAAGTCGATATTTGGAAGGTTTGGAGGCCTATCCTGGGAAAGGAAATATCTTCCCATCAAAACTAGATAGAAGCATTCTCAGAACCTTCTTAGTGATGTGCGCATTCAAATCACAGAGTTGAAGCTTCCTTTTGATATAGCAGTTTTGAACCACTCTTTTAGTAGAATATGCAAGTGGATGTTTGGAGAGCTAAGAGGCCAACACTGGAAAAGGAAATATCTTCACGTAAAAACTAGACGGAAGCATTCTCAGAAACTTCAATGGGCTTTCCGCATTCAACTCACAGAGTGCAATGTTCCTTTTGAGAGCGCAGTTTTAAAACACTGTTTTTGTAGAATTTGCTAGAGGATGTTTGGAGCGATGTGGGGCCTTTGCTGGAAAAGGAAATATCTTCACATAAAACCTAGACAGAAGCATTCTCAGAAACTCCTTTGTGATGAGTGCATTCAAATCACACACTTGAACCTTCCTTTGGAAAGAGCAGTTTTGAAACACTCTTTTTGAAGAATCTGCAAGTGGATATTTGGAGCGATTTGAGGCCTATGCTGGAAAATGAAATATCTTCACCTACAAACTAGACGGAAGCATTCTCAGAAACTTCTTTGTGATGAGTGCATTCAACTCACAGAGTTGAAGCTTCCTTTTGACAGAGCAGTTTTGAAACACTCTTTTAGCAGCATCTGCAAGTGGATATTTGGAGCGCTTTGAGGCCAAGGCTGGAAAACGAAATATCATCACATAAAAACTCGACAGAAGCATTCTCTGAAACTTCTTTGTGATGAGTGCATTCAACTCACAGACTCGAACGTTTCTTTTGATAGGACAGTTTAGAAACACTCCTTTTGTAGAATCTGCAAGTGTTTATTTGGAGCGCTTTGAGGCCTATGTTGGAAAAGGACATATCTTCACATCAAAAGTAGACACACGCATTCTCAGAAACTTCTTTGTGATGAGTGCATTGAACTCACCGAGTTGAACCTACCTATTGATAGAGAAGTTTTGAAACACCCTTTTTGTAGAATCTGCAAGTGAATATTTGGCGCGATTTGAGGCCTATGCTGGAAATGGAAATATCTTCACATGAAAACTAGACAGATGAATTCTCAGAAACGTCTTTGTGATGAGTGCATTCAACTCACAGACTTGAAGCTTAATTTTGAAAGAGCAGTTTCGAAACACTCTTTTTGTAGAATCTGCAAGTGGATATTTGGAGCGCTTTGAGGGCTATGCTGGAAAAGTTTATATCTTCACCTAAAAACTAGACAGAAGCATGCTCAGAAACTTCTTTGTGATGTGTGCATTGAACTCACAGAGCTGAACCTTTCTTTTGATACAGAATTTTGCAACACTCTTTTCGTAGAATCTTCAAGTGGATGTATGGAGTGCTTTGAGGCCTATGCTGGAGAAGGAAATATCTTCACGTAGAAACTGGACAAAAGCATTCTCAGAAAATTCTTCGTAATGAGTGCATTCAACTCACAGAGTTGAAGCTTCCTTTTGATAGAGCAGTTTTGAAACACTCTTTTAGCAGCATCTGCAAGTGGATATTTGGAGCGCTTTGAGGCCAAGGCTGGAAAACGAAATATCATCACATAAAAACTCGACAGAAGCATTCTCTGAAACTTCTTTGTGATAAGTGCATTCAACTCACAGACTCGAACGTTTCTTTTGATAGAACAGTTTAGAAACACTCCTTTTGTAGAATCTGCAAGTGTTTATTTGGAGCGCTTTGAGGCCTATGTTGGAAAAGGACATATCTTCACATCAAAAGTAGACACACGCATTCTCAGAAACTTCTTTGTGATGAGTGCATTGAACTCACAGAGTTGAACCTACTTATTGATAGAGAAGTTTTGAAACACCCTTTTTGTAGAATCTGCAAGTGAATATTTGGCGCGATATGAGGCCTATGCTGGAAATGGAAATATCTTCACATGAAAACTAGACAGATGAATTCTCAGAAACGTCTTTGTGATGAGTGCATTCAACTCACAGACTTGAAGCTTAATTTTGAAAGAGCAGTTTCGAAACACTCTTTTTGTAGAATCTGCAAGTGGATATTTGGAGCGCTTTGAGGGCTATGCTGGAAAAGTTTATATCTTCACCTAAAAACTAGACAGAAGCATACTCAGAAACTTCTTTGTGATGTGTGCATTGAACTCACAGAGTTGAACCTTTCTTTTGATACAGAAGTTTTGAAACACTCTTTTCGTAGAATCTTCAAGTGGATGTATGGAGTGATTTGAGGCCTATGCTGGAAAAGGAAATACCTTCACGTAGAAACTAGACAAAAGCATTCTCAGAAAGTTCCCTGTGCTTTGTGTATTCAACTCACAGAGTTGAACATTCCCTTTGATAGAGCAGTTTTGAAACACTCTTTTTGTAGAATCTGCAAGTGGATATTTGGAGCGCTTTGAGGCCTCTGCTGCCAAAGGAATTATCATTGCATAAAAACTAGATGGAAGCGTTCTCAGAAACTTCCTTGTGATGAGTGCATTCAACTCGCAGAGTGGAACCTTCCTTTCGATAGACCAGTTTTGAAACACTGTTTTTGTAGAATCCGCAAGTGGCTATTTGGAGCTCTTTGAGGCTTATGCTGGAAAAGGAAATATCTTCATCTACAAACTAGACAGAAGCATTCTCAGAAACTTCTTTGTCATGTGGGGATTGAACTCACAGAGTTGAACATTCCTTTACATAGAGCAGTTTTGCAACACCCTTTCGGTGGAAAGTGAAAGTGCTTATTTGGTGCGATGGCGGCATCTAGTGGATAAGGAAATACATTCAGATGAAAACAAGATACATCCATTCTCAGAAACTTCTTTGTGATGACTGCATTCTACTCACAGAGTTGAACCTTCCTTTTGATAGAACAGTTTGGAAACACTCTTGTTGTGGAATCTGCAAGTGGCTATTTGGAGCGCTTTGAGGCCTATGCTGGAAAAGGAAATATCTTCACATAAAACCTAGACAGAAGTATTCCCACAAAGTTTTTCTGATGTGCGCATTCAACTCACCGAGTTGAAACTTCCTTTAGATAGAGCACTTTTGAAACACTCTTTCTGTAGTACCTGCGAGTGGATATTTGGAGTGCTTTGAGTGCTACACTGTAAAAGCAAATATCTTCACTTAGAATCTAGACAGAAGAATTCTCAGAGACTTCCCTGTGCTCTCTGCATTCCACTCACAGAGTTGAACCTTCCTTTTGATAGGACAATTTTGAAACACTCTTGTGGTAGAATCTGCAAGTCGATATTTGGAAGGTTTGGAGGCCTATCCTGGGAAAGGAAATATCTTCCCATCAAAACTAGATAGAAGCATTCTCAGAAACTTCTTAGTGATGTGCGCATTCCAGTCACAGAATTGAAGCTTCCTTTTGATATAGCAGTTTTGAACCACTCTTTTAGTAGAATCTGCAAGTGGATGTTTGGAGAGCTAAGAGGCCAACACTGGAAAAGGAAATATCTTCACGTAAAAACTAGACGGAAGCATTCTCAGAAACTTCAATGGGCTTTACGCATTCAACTCACAGAGTGCAATGTTCCTTTTGAGAGCGCAGTTTTAAAACACTGTTTTTGTAGAATTTGCTAGAGGATGTTTGGAGCGATGTGAGGCCTTTGCTGGAAAAGGAAATATCTTCACATAAAACCTAGACAGAAGCATTCTCAGAAACTCCTTTGTGATGAGTGCATTCAAATCACACACTTGAACCTTCCTTTGGAAAGAGCAGTTTTGAAACACTCTTTTTGAAGAATCTGCAAGTGTATATTTGGAGCGATTTGAGGCCTATGCTGGAAAATGAAATATCTTCACCTACAAACTAGACGGAAGCATTCTCAGAAACTTCTTTGTGATGAGTGCATTCAACTCACAGAGTTGAAGCTTCCTTTTGACAGAGCAGTTTTGAAACACTCTTTTAGCAGCATCTGCAAGTGGATATTTGGAGCGCTTTGAGGCCAAGGCTGGAAAACGAAATATCATCACATAAAAACTCGACAGAAGCATTCTCTGAAACTTCTTTGTGATGAGTGCATTCAACTCACAGACTCGAACGTTTCTTTTGATAGGACAGTTTAGAAACACTCCTTTTGTAGAATCTGCAAGTGTTTATTTGGAGCGCTTTGAGGCCTATGTTGGAAAAGGACATATCTTCACATCAAAAGTAGACACACGCATTCTCAGAAACTTCTTTGTGATGAGTGCATTGAACTCACAGAGTTCAACCTACCTATTGATAGAGAAGTTTTGAAACACCCTTTTTGTAGAATCTGCAAGTGAATATTTGGCGCGATATGAGGCCTATGCTGGAAATGGAAATATCTTCACATGAAAACTAGACAGATGAATTCTCAGAAACGTCTTTGTGATGAGTGCATTCAACTCACAGACTTGAAGCTTAATTTTGAAAGAGCAGTTTCGAAACACTCTTTTTGTAGAATCTGCAAGTGGATATTTGGAGCGCTTTGAGGGCTATGCTGGAAAAGTTTATATCTTCACCTAAAAACTAGACAGAAGCATGCTCAGAAACTTCTTTGTGATGTGTGCATTGAACTCACAGAGCTGAACCTTTCTTTTGATACAGAATTTTGCAACACTCTTTTCGTAGAATCTTCAAGTGGATGTATGGAGTGCTTTGAGGCCTATGCTGGAGAAGGAAATATCTTCACGTAGAAACTGGACAAAAGCATTCTCAGAAAATTCTTCGTAATGAGTGCATTCAACTCACAGAGTTGAAGCTTCCTTTTGATAGAGCAGTTTTGAAACACTCTTTTAGCAGCATCTGCAAGTGGATATTTGGAGCGCTTTGAGGCCAAGGCTGGAAAACGAAATATCATCACATAAAAACTCGACAGAAGCACTCTCTGAAACTTCTTTGTGATAAGTGCATTCAACTCACAGACTCGAACGTTTCTTTTGATAGAACAGTTTAGAAACACTCCTTTTGTAGAATCTGCAAGTGTTTATTTGGAGCGCTTTGAGGCCTACGTTGGAAAAGGACATATCTTCACATCAAAAGTAGACAGACGCATTCTCAGAAACTTCTTTGTGATGAGTGCATTGAACTCACAGAGTTGAACCTACTTATTGATAGAGAAGTTTTGAAACACCCTTTTTGTAGAATCTGCAAGTGAATATTTGGCGCGATTTGAGGCCTATGCAGGAAACGGAAATATCTTCACATGAAAACTAGACAGATGAATTCTCAGAAACGTCTTTGTGATGAGTGCATTCAACTCACAGACTTGAAGCTTCCTTTTGAAAGAGCAGTTTCGAAACAGTCTTTTTGTAGAATCTGCAAGTGGATATTTGGAGCGCTTTGAGGGCTATGCTGGAAAAGTTAATACCTTCACCTAAAAACTAGACAGAAGCATACTCAGAAACTTCTTTGTGATGTGTGCATTGAACTCACAGAGTTGAACCTTTCTTCTGATACAGAAGTTTTGAAACACTCTTTTCGTAGAATCTTCAAGTGGATGTATGGAGTGATTTGAGGCCTATGCTGGAAAAGGAAATACCTTCACGTAGAAACTAGACAAAAGCATTCTCAGAAAGTTCCCTGTGCTTTGTGCATTCAACTCACAGAGTTGAACATTCCCTTTGATAGAGCAGTTTTGAAACACTCTTTTTGTAGAATCTGCAAGTGGATATTTGGAGCGCTTTGAGGCCTCTGCTGCCAAAGGAATTATCATTGCATAAAAACTAGATGGAAGCGTTCTCAGAAACTTCCTTGTGATGAGTGCATTCAACTCGCAGAGTGGAACCTTCCTTTCGATAGACCAGTTTTGAAACACTGTTTTTGTAGAATCCGCAAGTGACTATTTGGAGCTCTTTGAGGCTTATGCTGGAAAAGGAAATATCTTCATCTACAAACTAGACAGAAGCATTCTCAGAAACTTCTTTGTCATGTGGGGATTGAACTCACAGAGTTGAACATTCCTTTACATAGAGCAGTTTTGCAACACCCTTTCGGTGGAAAGTGAAAGTGCTTATTTGGTGCGATGGCGGCATCTAGTGGATAAGGAAATACATTCAGATGAAAACAAGATACATCCATTCTCAGAAACTTCTTTGTGATGACTGCATTCTACTCACAGAGTTGAACCTTCCTTTTGATAGAACAGTTTGGAAACACTCTTGTTGTGGAATCTGCAAGTGGCTATTTGGAGCGCTTTGAGGCCTATGCTGGAAAAGGAAATATCTTCACATAAAACCTAGACAGAAGTATTCCCACAAAGTTTTTCTGATGTGCGCATTCAACTCACCGAGTTGAACCTTCCTTTAGATAGAGCACTTTTGAAACACTCTTTCTGTAGTACCTGCGAGTGGATATTTGGAGTGCTTTGAGTGCTACACTGTAAAAGCAAATATCTTCACTTAGAATCTAGACAGAAGAATTCTCAGAGACTTCCCTGTGCTCTCTGCATTCCACTCACAGAGTTGAACCTTCCTTTTGATAGGACAATTTTGAAACACTCTTGTGGTAGAATCTGCAAGTCGATATTTGGAAGGTTTGGAGGCCTATCCTGGGAAAGGAAATATCTTCCCATCAAAACTAGATAGAAGCATTCTCAGAAACTTCTTAGTGATGTGCGCATTCAAGTCACAGAGTTGAAGCTTCCTTTTGATATAGCAGTTTTGAACCACTCTTTTAGTAGAATCTGCAAGTGGATGTTTGGAGAGCTAAGAGGCCAACACTGGAAAAGGAAATATCTTCACGTAAAAACTAGACGGAAGCATTCTCAGAAACTTCAATGGGCTTTACGCATTCAACTCACAGAGTGCAATGTTCCTTTTGAGAGCGCAGTTTTAAAACACTGTTTTTGTAGAATTTGCTAGAGGATGTTTGGAGCGATGTGAGGCCTTTGCTGGAAAAGGAAATATCTTCACATAAAACCTAGACAGAAGCATTCTCAGAAACTCCTTTGTGATGAGTGCATTCAAATCACACACTTGAACCTTCCTTTGGAAAGAGCAGTTTTGAAACACTCTTTTTGAAGAATCTGCAAGTGGATATTTGGAGCGATTTGAGGCCTATGCTGGAAAATGAAATATCTTCACCTACAAACTAGACGGAAGCATTCTCAGAAACTTCTTTGTGATGAGTGCATTCAACTCACAGAGTTGAAGCTTCCTTTTGACAGAGCAGTTTTGAAACACTCTTTTAGCAGCATCTGCAAGTGGATATTTGGAGCGCTTTGAGGCCAAGGCTGGAAAACGAAATATCATCACATAAAAACTCGACAGAAGCATTCTCTGAAACTTCTTTGTGATGAGTGCATTCAACTCACAGACTCGAACGTTTCTTTTGATAGAACAGTTTAGAAACACTCCTTTTGTAGAATCTGCAAGTGTTTATTTGGAGCGCTTTGAGGCCTATGTTGGAAAAGGACATATCTTCACATCAAAAGTAGACACACGCATTCTCAGAAACTTCTTTGTGATGAGTGCATTGAACTCACAGAATTCAACCTACCTATTGATAGAGAAGTTTTGAAACACCCTTTTTGTAGAATCTGCAAGTGAATATTTGGCGCGATATGAGGCCTATGCTGGAAATGGAAATATCTTCACATGAAAACTAGACAGATGAATTCTCAGAAACGTCTTTGTGATGAGTGCATTCAACTCACAGACTTGAAGCTTAATTTTGAAAGAGCAGTTTCGAAACACTCTTTTTGTAGAATCTGCAAGTGGATATTTGGAGCGCTTTGAGGGCTATGCTGGAAAAGTTTATATCTTCACCTAAAAACTAGACAGAAGCATACTCAGAAACTTCTTTGTGATGTGTGCATTGAACTCACAGAGCTGAACCTTTCTTTTGATACAGAATTTTGCAACACTCTTTTCGTAGAATCTTCAAGTGGATGTATGGAGTGCTTTGAGGCCTATGCTGGAAAAGGAAATATCTTCACGTAGAAACTGGACAAAAGCATTCTCAGAAAATTCTTCGTAATGAGTGCATTCAACTCACAGAGTTGAAGCTTCCTTTTGATAGAGCAGTTTTGAAACACTCTTTTAGCAGCATCTGCAAGTGGATATTTGGAGCGCTTTGAGGCCAAGGCTGGAAAACGAAATATCATCACATAAAAACTCGACAGAAGCATTCTCTGAAACTTCTTTGTGATAAGTGCATTCAACTCACAGACTCGAACGTTTCTTTTGATAGAACAGTTTAGAAACACTCCTTTTGTAGAATCTGCAAGTGTTTATTTGGAGCGCTTTGAGGCCTATGTTGGAAAAGGACATATCTTCACATCAAAAGTAGACAGACGCATTCTCAGAAACTTCTTTGTGATGAGTGCATTGAACTCACAGAGTTGAACCTACTTATTGATAGAGAAGTTTTGAAACACCCTTTTTGTAGAATCTGCAAGTGAATATTTGGCGCGATTTGAGGCCTATGCAGGAAACGGAAATATCTTCACATGAAAACTAGACAGATGAATTCTCAGAAACGTCTTTGTGATGAGTGCATTCAACTCACAGACTTGAAGCTTCCTTTTGAAAGAGCAGTTTCGAAACAGTCTTTTTGTAGAATCTGCAAGTGGATATTTGGAGCGCTTTGAGGGCTATGCTGGAAAAGTTAATACCTTCACCTAAAAACTAGACAGAAGCATACTCAGAAACTTCTTTGTGATGTGTGCATTGAACTCACAGAGTTGAACCTTTCTTTTGATACAGAAGTTTTGAAACACTCTTTTCGTAGAATCTTCAAGTGGATGTATGGAGTGATTTCAGGCCTATGCTGGAAAAGGAAATACCTTCACGTAGAAACTAGACAAAAGCAATCTCAGAAAGTTCCCTGTGCTTTGTGCATTCAACTCACAGAGTTGAACATTCCCTTTGATAGAGCAGTTTTGAAACACTCTTTTTGTAGAATCTGCAAGTGGATATTTGGAGCGCTTTGAGGCCTCTGCTCCCAGAGGAATTATCATTGCATAAAAAATAGATGGAAGCGTTCTCAGAAACTTCCTTGTGATGAGTGCATTCAACTCGCAGAGTGGAACCTTCCTTTCGATAGACCAGTTTTGAAACACTGTTTTTGTAGAATCCGCAAGTGGCTATTTGGAGCTCTTTGAGGCTTATGCTGGAAAAGGAAATATCTTCATCTACAAACTAGACAGAAGCATTCTCAGAAACTTCTTTGTCATGTGGGGATTGAACTCACAGAGTTGAACATTCCTTTACATAGAGTAGTTTTGCAACACCCTTTCGGTGGAAAGTGAAAGTGCTTATTTGGTGCGATGGCGGCATCTAGTGGATAAGGAAATACATTCAGATGAAAACAAGATACATCCATTCTCAGAAACTTCTTTGTGATGACTGCATTCTACTCACAGAGTTGAACCTTCCTTTTGATAGAACAGTTTGGAAACACTCTTGTTGTGGAATCTGCAAGTGGCTATTTGGAGCGCTTTGAGGCCTATGCTGGAAAAGGAAATATCTTCACATAAAACCTAGACAGAAGTATTCCCACAAAGTTTTTCTGATGTGCGCATTCAACTCACCGAGTTGAACCTTCCTTTAGATAGAGCACTTTTGAAACACTCTTTCTGTAGTACCTGCGAGTGGATATTTGGAGTGCTTTGAGTGCTACACTGTAAAAGCAAATATCTTCACTTAGAATCTAGACAGAAGAATTCTCAGAGACTTCCCTGTGCTCTCTGCATTCCACTCACAGAGTTGAACCTTCCTTTTGATAGGACAATTTTGAAACACTCTTGTGGTAGAATCTGCAAGTCGATATTTGGAAGGTTTGGAGGCCTATCCTGGGAAAGGAAATTTCTTCCCATCAAAACTAGATAGAAGCATTCTCAGAAACTTCTTAGTGATGTGCGCATTCAAGTCACAGAGTTGAAGCTTCCTTTTGATATAGCAGTTTTGAACCACTCTTTTAGTAGAATCTGCAAGTGGATGTTTGGAGAGCTAAGAGGCCAACACTGGAAAAGGAAATATCTTCACGTAAAAACTAGACGGAAGCATTCTCAGAAACTTCAATGGGCTTTACGCATTCAACTCACAGAGTGCAATGTTCCTTTTGAGAGCGCAGTTTTAAAACACTGTTTTTGTAGAATTTGCTAGAGGATGTTTGGAGCGATGTGAGGCCTTTGCTGGAAAAGGAAATATCTTCACATAAAACCTAGACAGAAGCATTCTCAGAAACTCCTTTGTGATGAGTGCATTCAAATCACACACTTGAACCTTCCTTTGGAAAGAGCAGTTTTGAAACACTCTTTTTGAAGAATCTGCAAGTGGATATTTGGAGCGATTTGAGGCCTATGCTGGAAAATGAAATATCTTCACCTACAAACTAGACGGAAGCATTCTCAGAAACTTCTTTGTGATGAGTGCATTCAACTCACAGAGTTGAAGCTTCCTTTTGACAGAGCAGTTTTGAAACACTCTTTTAGCAGCATCTGCAAGTGGATATTTGGAGCGCTTTGAGGCCAAGGCTGGAAAACGAAATATCATCACATAAAATCTCGACAGAAGCATTCTCTGAAACTTCTTTGTGATGAGTGCATTCAACTCACAGACTCGAACGTTTCTTTTGATAGAACAGTTTAGAAACACTCCTTTTGTAGAATCTGCAAGTGTTTATTTGGAGCGCTTTGAGGCCTATGTTGGAAAAGGACATATCTTCACATCAAAAGTAGACACACGCATTCTCAGAAACTTCTTTGTGATGAGTGCATTGAACTCACAGAATTCAACCTACCTATTGATAGAGAAGTTTTGAAACACCCTTTTTGTAGAATCTGCAAGTGAATATTTGGCGCGATATGAGGCCTATGCTGGAAATGGAAATATCTTCACATGAAAACTAGACAGATGAATTCTCAGAAACGTCTTTGTGATGAGTGCATTCAACTCACAGACTTGAAGCTTAATTTTGAAAGAGCAGTTTCGAAACACTCTTTTTGTAGAATCTGCAAGTGGATATTTGGAGCGCTTTGAGGGCTATGCTGGAAAAGTTTATATCTTCACCTAAAAACTAGACAGAAGCATACTCAGAAACTTCTTTGTGATGTGTGCATTGAACTCACAGAGCTGAACCTTTCTTTTGATACAGAATTTTGCAACACTCTTTTCGTAGAATCTTCAAGTGGATGTATGGAGTGCTTTGAGGCCTATGCTGGAAAAGGAAATATCTTCACGTAGAAACTGGACAAAAGCATTCTCAGAAAATTCTTCGTAATGAGTGCATTCAACTCACAGAGTTGAAGCTTCCTTTTGATAGAGCAGTTTTGAAACACTCTTTTAGCAGCATCTGCAAGTGGATATTTGGAGCGCTTTGAGGCCAAGGCTGGAAAACGAAATATCATCACATAAAAACTCGACAGAAGCATTCTCTGAAACTTCTTTGTGATAAGTGCATTCAACTCACAGACTCGAACGTTTCTTTTGATAGAACAGTTTAGAAACACTCCTTTTGTAGAATCTGCAAGTGTTTATTTGGAGCGCTTTGAGGCCTATGTTGGAAAAGGACATATCTTCACATCAAAAGTAGACAGACGCATTCTCAGAAACTTCTTTGTGATGAGTGCATTGAACTCACAGAGTTGAACCTACTTATTGATAGAGAAGTTTTGAAACACCCTTTTTGTAGAATCTGCAAGTGAATATTTGGCGCGATTTGAGGCCTATGCAGGAAACGGAAATATCTTCACATGAAAACTAGACAGATGAATTCTCAGAAACGTCTTTGTGATGAGTGCATTCAACTCACAGACTTGAAGCTTCCTTTTGAAAGAGCAGTTTCGAAACAGTCTTTTTGTAGAATCTGCAAGTGGATATTTGGAGCGCTTTGAGGGCTATGCTGGAAAAGTTAATACCTTCACCTAAAAACTAGACAGAAGCATACTCAGAAACTTCTTTGTGATGTGTGCATTGAACTCACAGAGTTGAACCTTTCTTTTGATACAGAAGTTTTGAAACACTCTTTTCGTAGAATCTTCAAGTGGATGTATGGAGTGATTTGAGGCCTATGCTGGAAAAGGAAATACCTTCACGTAGAAACTAGACAAAAGCAATCTCAGAAAGTTCCCTGTGCTTTGTGCATTCAACTCACAGAGTTGAACATTCCCTTTGATAGAGCAGTTTTGAAACACTCTTTTTGTAGAATCTGCAAGTGGATATTTGGAGCGCTTTGAGGCCTCTGCTCCCAGAGGAATTATCATTGCATAAAAAATAGATGGAAGCGTTCTCAGAAACTTCCTTGTGATGAGTGCATTCAACTCGCAGAGTGGAACCTTCCTTTCGATAGACCAGTTTTGAAACACTGTTTTTGTAGAATCCGCAAGTGGCTATTTGGAGCTCTTTGAGGCTTATGCTGGAAAAGGAAATATCTTCATCTACAAACTAGACAGAAGCATTCTCAGAAACTTCTTTGTCATGTGGGGATTGAACTCACAGAGTTGAACATTCCTTTACATAGAGCAGTTTTGCAACACCCTTTCGGTGGAAAGTGAAAGTGCTTATTTGGTGCGATGGCGGCATCTAGTGGATAAGGAAATACATTCAGATGAAAACAAGATACATCCATTCTCAGAAACTTCTTTGTGATGACTGCATTCTACTCACAGAGTTGAACCTTCCTTTTGATAGAACAGTTTGGAAACACTCTTGTTGTGGAATCTGCAAGTGGCTATTTGGAGCGCTTTGAGGCCTATGCTGGAAAAGGAAATATCTTCACATAAAACCTAGACAGAAGTATTCCCACAAAGTTTTTCTGATGTGCGCATTCAACTCACCGAGTTGAACCTTCCTTTAGATAGAGCACTTTTGAAACACTCTTTCTGTAGTACCTGCGAGTGGATATTTGGAGTGCTTTGAGTGCTACACTGTAAAAGCAAATATCTTCACTTAGAATCTAGACAGAAGAATTCTCAGAGACTTCCCTGTGCTCTCTGCATTCCACTCACAGAGTTGAACCTTCCTTTTGATAGGACAATTTTGAAACACTCTTGTGGTAGAATCTGCAAGTCGATATTTGGAAGGTTTGGAGGCCTATCCTGGGAAAGGAAATTTCTTCCCATCAAAACTAGATAGAAGCATTCTCAGAAACTTCTTAGTGATGTGCGCATTCAAGTCACAGAGTTGAAGCTTCCTTTTGATATAGCAGTTTTGAACCACTCTTTTAGTAGAATCTGCAAGTGGATGTTTGGAGAGCTAAGAGGCCAACACTGGAAAAGGAAATATCTTCACGTAAAAACTAGACGGAAGCATTCTCAGAAACTTCAATGGGCTTTACGCATTCAACTCACAGAGTGCAATGTTCCTTTTGAGAGCGCAGTTTTAAAACACTGTTTTTGTAGAATTTGCTAGAGGATGTTTGGAGCGATGTGAGGCCTTTGCTGGAAAAGGAAATATCTTCACATAAAACCTAGACAGAAGCATTCTCAGAAACTCCTTTGTGATGAGTGCATTCAAATCACACACTTGAACCTTCCTTTGGAAAGAGCAGTTTTGAAACACTCTTTTTGAAGAATCTGCAAGTGGATATTTGGAGCGATTTGAGGCCTATGCTGGAAAATGAAATATCTTCACCTACAAACTAGACGGAAGCATTCTCAGAAACTTCTTTGTGATGAGTGCATTCAACTCACAGAGTTGAAGCTTCCTTTTGACAGAGCAGTTTTGAAACACTCTTTTAGCAGCATCTGCAAGTGGATATTTGGAGCGCTTTGAGGCCAAGGCTGGAAAACGAAATATCATCACATAAAAACTCGACAGAAGCATTCTCTGAAACTTCTTTGTGATGAGTGCATTCAACTCACAGACTCGAACGTTTCTTTTGATAGAACAGTTTAGAAACACTCCTTTTGTAGAATCTGCAAGTGTTTATTTGGAGCGCTTTGAGGCCTATGTTGGAAAAGGACATATCTTCACATCAAAAGTAGACACACGCATTCTCAGAAACTTCTTTGTGATGAGTGCATTGAACTCACAGAATTCAACCTACCTATTGATAGAGAAGTTTTGAAACACCCTTTTTGTAGAATCTGCAAGTGAATATTTGGCGCGATATGAGGCCTATGCTGGAAATGGAAATATCTTCACATGAAAACTAGACAGATGAATTCTCAGAAACGTCTTTGTGATGAGTGCATTCAACTCACAGACTTGAAGCTTAATTTTGAAAGAGCAGTTTCGAAACACTCTTTTTGTAGAATCTGCAAGTGGATATTTGGAGCGCTTTGAGGGCTATGCTGGAAAAGTTTATATCTTCACCTAAAAACTAGACAGAAGCATACTCAGAAACTTCTTTGTGATGTGTGCATTGAACTCACAGAGCTGAACCTTTCTTTTGATACAGAATTTTGCAACACTCTTTTCGTAGAATCTTCAAGTGGATGTATGGAGTGCTTTGAGGCCTATGCTGGAAAAGGAAATATCTTCACGTAGAAACTGGACAAAAGCATTCTCAGAAAATTCTTCGTAATGAGTGCATTCAACTCACAGAGTTGAAGCTTCCTTTTGATAGAGCAGTTTTGAAACACTCTTTTAGCAGCATCTGCAAGTGGATATTTGGAGCGCTTTGAGGCCAAGGCTGGAAAACGAAATATCATCACATAAAAACTCGACAGAAGCATTCTCTGAAACTTCTTTGTGATAAGTGCATTCAACTCACAGACTCGAACGTTTCTTTTGATAGAACAGTTTAGAAACACTCCTTTTGTAGAATCTGCAAGTGTTTATTTGGAGCGCTTTGAGGCCTATGTTGGAAAAGGACATATCTTCACATCAAAAGTAGACAGACGCATTCTCAGAAACTTCTTTGTGATGAGTGCATTGAACTCACAGAGTTGAACCTACTTATTGATAGAGAAGTTTTGAAACACCCTTTTTGTAGAATCTGCAAGTGAATATTTGGCGCGATTTGAGGCCTATGCAGGAAACGGAAATATCTTCACATGAAAACTAGACAGATGAATTCTCAGAAACGTCTTTGTGATGAGTGCATTCAACTCACAGACTTGAAGCTTCCTTTTGAAAGAGCAGTTTCGAAACAGTCTTTTTGTAGAATCTGCAAGTGGATATTTGGAGCGCTTTGAGGGCTATGCTGGAAAAGTTAATACCTTCACCTAAAAACTAGACAGAAGCATACTCAGAAACTTCTTTGTGATGTGTGCATTGAACTCACAGAGTTGAACCTTTCTTTTGATACAGAAGTTTTGAAACACTCTTTTCGTAGAATCTTCAAGTGGATGTATGGAGTGATTTGAGGCCTATGCTGGAAAAGGAAATACCTTCACGTAGAAACTAGACAAAAGCAATCTCAGAAAGTTCCCTGTGCTTTGTGCATTCAACTCACAGAGTTGAACATTCCCTTTGATAGAGCAGTTTTGAAACACTCTTTTTGTAGAATCTGCAAGTGGATATTTGGAGCGCTTTGAGGCCTCTGCTCCCAGAGGAATTATCATTGCATAAAAAATAGATGGAAGCGTTCTCAGAAACTTCCTTGTGATGAGTGCATTCAACTCGCAGAGTGGAACTTTCCTTTCGATAGACCAGTTTTGAAACACTGTTTTTGTAGAATCCGCAAGTGGCTATTTGGAGCTCTTTGAGGCTTATGCTGGAAAAGGAAATATCTTCATCTACAAACTAGACAGAAGCATTCTCAGAAACTTCTTTGTCATGTGGGGATTGAACTCACAGAGTTGAACATTCCTTTACATAGAGCAGTTTTGCAACACCCTTTCGGTGGAAAGTGAAAGTGCTTATTTGGTGCGATGGCGGCATCTAGTGGATAAGGAAATACATTCAGATGAAAACAAGATACATCCATTCTCAGAAACTTCTTTGTGATGACTGCATTCTACTCACAGAGTTGAACCTTCCTTTTGATAGAACAGTTTGGAAACACTCTTGTTGTGGAATCTGCAAGTGGCTATTTGGAGCGCTTTGAGGCCTATGCTGGAAAAGGAAATATCTTCACATAAAACCTAGACAGAAGTATTCCCACAAAGTTTTTCTGATGTGCGCATTCAACTCACCGAGTTGAACCTTCCTTTAGATAGAGCACTTTTGAAACACTCTTTCTGTAGTACCTGCGAGTGGATATTTGGAGTGCTTTGAGTGCTACACTGTAAAAGCAAATATCTTCACTTAGAATCTAGACAGAAGAATTCTCAGAGACTTCCCTGGGCTCTCTGCATTCCACTCACAGAGTTGAACCTTCCTTTTGATAGGACAATTTTGAAACACTCTTGTGGTAGAATCTGCAAGTCGATATTTGGAAGGTTTGGAGGCCTATCCTGGGAAAGGAAATATCTTCCCATCAAAACTAGATAGAAGCATTCTCAGAAACTTCTTAGTGATGTGCGCATTCAAGTCACAGAGTTGAAGCTTCCTTTTGATATAGCAGTTTTGAACCACTCTTTTAGTAGAATCTGCAAGTGGATGTTTGGAGAGCTAAGAGGCCAACACTGGAAAAGGAAATATCTTCACCTAAAAAGTAGACGGAAGCATTCTCAGAAACTTCAATGGGCTTTACGCATTCAACTCACAGAGTGCAATGTTCCTTTTGAGAGCGCAGTTTTAAAACACTGTTTTTGTAGAATTTGCTAGAGGATGTTTGGAGCGATGTGAGGCCTTTGCTGGAAAAGGAAATATCTTCACATAAAACCTAGACAGAAGCATTCTCAGAAACTCCTTTGTGATGAGTGCATTCAAATCACACACTTGAACCTTCCTTTGGAAAGAGCAGTTTTGAAACACTCTTTTTGAAGAATCTGCAAGTGGATATTTGGAGCGATTTGAGGCCTATGCTGGAAAATGAAATATCTTCACCTACAAACTAGACGGAAGCATTCTCAGAAACTTCTTTGTGATGAGTGCATTCAACTCACAGAGTTGAAGCTTCCTTTTGACAGAGCAGTTTTGAAACACTCTTTTAGAAGCATCTGCAAGTGGATATTTGGAGCGCTTTGAGGCCAAGGCTGGAAAACGAAATATCATCACATAAAAACTCGACAGAAGCATTCTCTGAAACTTCTTTGTGATGAGTGCATTCAACTCACAGACTCGAACGTTTCTTTTGATAGAACAGTTTAGAAACACTCCTTTTGTAGAATCTGCAAGTGTTTATTTGGAGCGCTTTGAGGCCTATGTTGGAAAAGGACATATCTTCACATCAAAAGTAGACACACGCATTCTCAGAAACTTCTTTGTGATGAGTGCATTGAACTCACAGAGTTCAACCTACCTATTGATAGAGAAGTTTTGAAACACCCTTTTTGTAGAATCTGCAAGTGAATATTTGGCGCGATATGAGGCCTATGCTGGAAATGGAAATATCTTCACATGAAAACTAGACAGATGAATTCTCAGAAACGTCTTTGTGATGAGTGCATTCAACTCACAGACTTGAAGCTTAATTTTGAAAGAGCAGTTTCGAAACACTCTTTTTGTAGAATCTGCAAGTGGATATTTGGAGCGCTTTGAAGGCTATGCTGGAAAAGTTTATATCTTCACCTAAAAACTAGACAGAAGCATACTCAGAAACTTCTTTGTGATGTGTGCATTGAACTCACAGAGCTGAACCTTTCTTTTGATACAGAATTTTGCAACACTCTTTTCGTAGAATCTTCAAGTGGATGTATGGAGTGCTTTGAGGCCTATGCTGGAAAAGGAAATATCTTCACGTAGAAACTGGACAAAAGCATTCTCAGAAAATTCTTCGTAATGAGTGCATTCAACTCACAGAGTTGAAGCTTCCTTTTGATAGAGCAGTTTTGAAACACTCTTTTAGCAGCATCTGCAAGTGGATATTTGGAGCGCTTTGAGGCCAAGGCTGGAAAACGAAATATCATCACATAAAAACTCGACAGAAGCATTCTCTGAAACTTCTTTGTGATAAGTGCATTCAACTCACAGACTCGAACGTTTCTTTTGATAGAACAGTTTAGAAACACTCCTTTTGTAGAATCTGCAAGTGTTTATTTGGAGCGCTTTGAGGCCTATGTTGGAAAAGGACATATCTTCACATCAAAAGTAGACAGACGCATTCTCAGAAACTTCTTTGTGATGAGTGCATTGAACTCACAGAGTTGAACCTACTTATTGATAGAGAAGTTTTGAAACACCCTTTTTGTAGAATCTGCAAGTGAATATTTGGCGCGATTTGAGGCCTATGCAGGAAACGGAAATATCTTCACATGAAAACTAGACAGATGAATTCTCAGAAACGTCTTTGTGATGAGTGCATTCAACTCACAGACTTGAAGCTTCCTTTTGAAAGAGCAGTTTCGAAACAGTCTTTTTGTAGAATCTGCAAGTGGATATTTGGAGCGCTTTGAGGGCTATGCTGGAAAAGTTAATACCTTCACCTAAAAACTAGACAGAAGCATACTCAGAAACTCCTTTGTGATGTGTGCATTGAACTCACAGAGTTGAACCTTTCTTTTGATACAGAAGTTTTGAAACACTCTTTTCGTAGAATCTTCAAGTGGATGTATGGAGTGATTTGAGGCCTATGCTGGAAAAGGAAATACCTTCACGTAGAAACTAGACAAAAGCATTCTCAGAAAGTTCCCTGTGCTTTGTGCATTCAACTCACAGAGTTGAACATTCCCTTTGATAGAGCAGTTTTGAAACACTCTTTTTGTAGAATCTGCAAGTGGATATTTGGAGCGCTTTGAGGCCTCTGCTCCCAGAGGAATTATCATTGCATAAAAAATAGATGGAAGCGTTCTCAGAAACTTCCTTGTGATGAGTGCATTCAACTCGCAGAGTGGAACCTTCCTTTCGATAGACCAGTTTTGAAACACTGTTTTTGTAGAATCCGCAAGTGGCTATTTGGAGCTCTTTGAGGCTTATGCTGGAAAAGGAAATATCTTCATCTACAAACTAGACAGAAGCATTCTCAGAAACTTCTTTGTCATGTGGGGATTGAACTCACAGAGTTGAACATTCCTTTACATAGAGCAGTTTTGCAACACCCTTTCGGTGGAAAGTGAAAGTGCTTATTTGGTGCGATGGCGGCATCTAGTGGATAAGGAAATACATTCGGATGAAAACAAGATACATCCATTCTCAGAAACTTCTTTGTGATGACTGCATTCTACTCACAGAGTTGAACCTTCCTTTTGATAGAACAGTTTGGAAACACTCTTTTTGTGGAATCTGCAAGTGGCTATTTGGAGCGCTTTGAGGCCTATGCTGGAAAAGGAAATATCTTCACATAAAACCTAGACAGAAGTATTCCCAGAAAGTTTTTCTGATGTGCGCATTCAACTCACCGAGTTGAACCTTCCTTTAGATAGAGCACTTTTGAAACACTCTTTCTGTAGTACCTGCGAGTGGATATTTGGAGTGCTTTGAGTGCTACACTGTAAAAGCAAATATCTTCACTTAGAATCTAGACAGAAGAATTCTCAGAGACTTCCCTGTGCTCTCTGCATTCCACTCACAGAGTTGAACCTTCCTTTTGATAGGACAATTTTGAAACACTCTTGTGGTAGAATCTGCAAGTCGATATTTGGAAGGTTTGGAGGCCTATCCTGGGAAAGGAAATATCTTCCCATCAAAACTAGATAGAAGCATTCTCAGAAACTTCTTAGTGATGTGCGCATTCAAGTCACAGAGTTGAAGCTTCCTTTTGATATAGCAGTTTTGAACCACTCTTTTAGTAGAATCTGCAAGTGGATGTTTGGAGAGCTAAGAGGCCAACACTGGAAAAGGAAATATCTTCACCTAAAAAGTAGACGGAAGCATTCTCAGAAACTTCAATGGGCTTTACGCATTCAACTCACAGAGTGCAATGTTCCTTTTGAGAGCGCAGTTTTAAAACACTGTTTTTGTAGAATTTGCTAGAGGATGTTTGGAGCGATGTGAGGCCTTTGCTGGAAAAGGAAATATCTTCACATAAAACCTAGACAGAAGCATTCTCAGAAACTCCTTTGTGATGAGTGCATTCAAATCACACACTTGAACCTTCCTTTGGAAAGAGCAGTTTTGAAACACTCTTTTTGAAGAATCTGCAAGTGGATATTTGGAGCGATTTGAGGCCTATGCTGGAAAATGAAATATCTTCACCTACAAACTAGACGGAAGCATTCTCAGAAACTTCTTTGTGATGAGTGCATTCAACTCACAGAGTTGAAGCTTCCTTTTGACAGAGCAGTTTTGAAACACTCTTTTAGAAGCATCTGCAAGTGGATATTTGGAGCGCTTTGAGGCCAAGGCTGGAAAACGAAATATCATCACATAAAAACTCGACAGAAGCATTCTCTGAAACTTCTTTGTGATGAGTGCATTCAACTCACAGACTCGAACGTTTCTTTTGATAGAACAGTTTAGAAACACTCCTTTTGTAGAATCTGCAAGTGTTTATTTGGAGCGCTTTGAGGCCTATGTTGGAAAAGGACATATCTTCACATCAAAAGTAGACACACGCATTCTCAGAAACTTCTTTGTGATGAGTGCATTGAACTCACAGAGTTCAACCTACCTATTGATAGAGAAGTTTTGAAACACCCTTTTTGTAGAATCTGCAAGTGAATATTTGGCGCGATATGAGGCCTATGCTGGAAATGGAAATATCTTCACATGAAAACTAGACAGATGAATTCTCAGAAACGTCTTTGTGATGAGTGCATTCAACTCACAGACTTGAAGCTTAATTTTGAAAGAGCAGTTTCGAAACACTCTTTTTGTAGAATCTGCAAGTGGATATTTGGAGCGCTTTGAAGGCTATGCTGGAAAAGTTTATATCTTCACCTAAAAACTAGACAGAAGCATACTCAGAAACTTCTTTGTGATGTGTGCATTGAACTCACAGAGCTGAACCTTTCTTTTGATACAGAATTTTGCAACACTCTTTTCGTAGAATCTTCAAGTGGATGTATGGAGTGCTTTGAGGCCTATGCTGGAAAAGGAAATATCTTCACGTAGAAACTGGACAAAAGCATTCTCAGAAAATTCTTCGTAATGAGTGCATTCAACTCACAGAGTTGAAGCTTCCTTTTGATAGAGCAGTTTTGAAACACTCTTTTAGCAGCATCTGCAAGTGGATATTTGGAGCGCTTTGAGGCCAAGGCTGGAAAACGAAATATCATCACATAAAAACTCGACAGAAGCATTCTCTGAAACTTCTTTGTGATAAGTGCATTCAACTCACAGACTCGAACGTTTCTTTTGATAGAACAGTTTAGAAACACTCCTTTTGTAGAATCTGCAAGTGTTTATTTGGAGCGCTTTGAGGCCTATGTTGGAAAAGGACATATCTTCACATCAAAAGTAGACAGACGCATTCTCAGAAACTTCTTTGTGATGAGTGCATTGAACTCACAGAGTTGAACCTACTTATTGATAGAGAAGTTTTGAAACACCCTTTTTGTAGAATCTGCAAGTGAATATTTGGCGCGATTTGAGGCCTATGCAGGAAACGGAAATATCTTCACATGAAAACTAGACAGATGAATTCTCAGAAACGTCTTTGTGATGAGTGCATTCAACTCACAGACTTGAAGCTTCCTTTTGAAAGAGCAGTTTCGAAACAGTCTTTTTGTAGAATCTGCAAGTGGATATTTGGAGCGCTTTGAGGGCTATGCTGGAAAAGTTAATACCTTCACCTAAAAACTAGACAGAAGCATACTCAGAAACTCCTTTGTGATGTGTGCATTGAACTCACAGAGTTGAACCTTTCTTTTGATACAGAAGTTTTGAAACACTCTTTTCGTAGAATCTTCAAGTGGATGTATGGAGTGATTTGAGGCCTATGCTGGAAAAGGAAATACCTTCACGTAGAAACTAGACAAAAGCATTCTCAGAAAGTTCCCTGTGCTTTGTGCATTCAACTCACAGAGTTGAACATTCCCTTTGATAGAGCAGTTTTGAAACACTCTTTTTGTAGAATCTGCAAGTGGATATTTGGAGCGCTTTGAGGCCTCTGCTCCCAGAGGAATTATCATTGCATAAAAAATAGATGGAAGCGTTCTCAGAAACTTCCTTGTGATGAGTGCATTCAACTCGCAGAGTGGAACCTTCCTTTCGATAGACCAGTTTTGAAACACTGTTTTTGTAGAATCCGCAAGTGGCTATTTGGAGCTCTTTGAGGCTTATGCTGGAAAAGGAAATATCTTCATCTACAAACTAGACAGAAGCATTCTCAGAAACTTCTTTGTCATGTGGGGATTGAACTCACAGAGTTGAACATTCCTTTACATAGAGCAGTTTTGCAACACCCTTTCGGTGGAAAGTGAAAGTGCTTATTTGGTGCGATGGCGGCATCTAGTGGATAAGGAAATACATTCGGATGAAAACAAGATACATCCATTCTCAGAAACTTCTTTGTGATGACTGCATTCTACTCACAGAGTTGAACCTTCCTTTTGATAGAACAGTTTGGAAACACTCTTTTTGTGGAATCTGCAAGTGGCTATTTGGAGCGCTTTGAGGCCTATGCTGGAAAAGGAAATATCTTCACATAAAACCTAGACAGAAGTATTCCCAGAAAGTTTTTCTGATGTGCGCATTCAACTCACCGAGTTGAACCTTCCTTTAGATAGAGCACTTTTGAAACACTCTTTCTGTAGTACCTGCGAGTGGATATTTGGAGTGCTTTGAGTGCTACACTGTAAAAGCAAATATCTTCACTTAGAATCTAGACAGAAGAATTCTCAGAGACTTCCCTGTGCTCTCTGCATTCCACTCACAGAGTTGAACCTTCCTTTTGATAGGACAATTTTGAAACACTCTTGTGGTAGAATCTGCAAGTCGATATTTGGAAGGTTTGGAGGCCTATCCTGGGAAAGGAAATATCTTCCCATCAAAACTAGATAGAAGCATTCTCAGAAACTTCTTAGTGATGTGCGCATTCAAGTCACAGAGTTGAAGCTTCCTTTTGATATAGCAGTTTTGAACCACTCTTTTAGTAGAATCTGCAAGTGGATGTTTGGAGAGCTAAGAGGCCAACACTGGAAAAGGAAATATCTTCACCTAAAAAGTAGACGGAAGCATTCTCAGAAACTTCAATGGGCTTTACGCATTCAACTCACAGAGTGCAATGTTCCTTTTGAGAGCGCAGTTTTAAAACACTGTTTTTGTAGAATTTGCTAGAGGATGTTTGGAGCGATGTGAGGCCTTTGCTGGAAAAGGAAATATCTTCACATAAAACCTAGACAGAAGCATTCTCAGAAACTCCTTTGTGATGAGTGCATTCAAATCACACACTTGAACCTTCCTTTGGAAAGAGCAGTTTTGAAACACTCTTTTTGAAGAATCTGCAAGTGGATATTTGGAGCGATTTGAGGCCTATGCTGGAAAATGAAATATCTTCACCTACAAACTAGACGGAAGCATTCTCAGAAACTTCTTTGTGATGAGTGCATTCAACTCACAGAGTTGAAGCTTCCTTTTGACAGAGCAGTTTTGAAACACTCTTTTAGAAGCATCTGCAAGTGGATATTTGGAGCGCTTTGAGGCCAAGGCTGGAAAACGAAATATCATCACATAAAAACTCGACAGAAGCATTCTCTGAAACTTCTTTGTGATGAGTGCATTCAACTCACAGACTCGAACGTTTCTTTTGATAGAACAGTTTAGAAACACTCCTTTTGTAGAATCTGCAAGTGTTTATTTGGAGCGCTTTGAGGCCTATGTTGGAAAAGGACATATCTTCACATCAAAAGTAGACACACGCATTCTCAGAAACTTCTTTGTGATGAGTGCATTGAACTCACAGAGTTCAACCTACCTATTGATAGAGAAGTTTTGAAACACCCTTTTTGTAGAATCTGCAAGTGAATATTTGGCGCGATATGAGGCCTATGCTGGAAATGGAAATATCTTCACATGAAAACTAGACAGATGAATTCTCAGAAACGTCTTTGTGATGAGTGCATTCAACTCACAGACTTGAAGCTTAATTTTGAAAGAGCAGTTTCGAAACACTCTTTTTGTAGAATCTGCAAGTGGATATTTGGAGCGCTTTGAAGGCTATGCTGGAAAAGTTTATATCTTCACCTAAAAACTAGACAGAAGCATACTCAGAAACTTCTTTGTGATGTGTGCATTGAACTCACAGAGCTGAACCTTTCTTTTGATACAGAATTTTGCAACACTCTTTTCGTAGAATCTTCAAGTGGATGTATGGAGTGCTTTGAGGCCTATGCTGGAAAAGGAAATATCTTCACGTAGAAACTGGACAAAAGCATTCTCAGAAAATTCTTCGTAATGAGTGCATTCAACTCACAGAGTTGAAGCTTCCTTTTGATAGAGCAGTTTTGAAACACTCTTTTAGCAGCATCTGCAAGTGGATATTTGGAGCGCTTTGAGGCCAAGGCTGGAAAACGAAATATCATCACATAAAAACTCGACAGAAGCATTCTCTGAAACTTCTTTGTGATAAGTGCATTCAACTCACAGACTCGAACGTTTCTTTTGATAGAACAGTTTAGAAACACTCCTTTTGTAGAATCTGCAAGTGTTTATTTGGAGCGCTTTGAGGCCTATGTTGGAAAAGGACATATCTTCACATCAAAAGTAGACACACGCATTCTCAGAAACTTCTTTGTGATGAGTGCATTGAACTCACAGAGTTGAACCTACTTATTGATAGAGAAGTTTTGAAACACCCTTTTTGTAGAATCTGCAAGTGAATATTTGGCGCGATTTGAGGCCTATGCAGGAAACGGAAATATCTTCACATGAAAACTAGACAGATGAATTCTCAGAAACGTCTTTGTGATGAGTGCATTCAACTCACAGACTTGAAGCTTCCTTTTGAAAGAGCAGTTTCGAAACAGTCTTTTTGTAGAATCTGCAAGTGGATATTTGGAGCGCTTTGAGGGCTATGCTGGAAAAGTTAATACCTTCACCTAAAAACTAGACAGAAGCATACTCAGAAACTCCTTTGTGATGTGTGCATTGAACTCACAGAGTTGAACCTTTCTTTTGATACAGAAGTTTTGAAACACTCTTTTCGTAGAATCTTCAAGTGGATGTATGGAGTGATTTGAGGCCTATGCTGGAAAAGGAAATACCTTCACGTAGAAACTAGACAAAAGCATTCTCAGAAAGTTCCCTGTGCTGTGTGCATTCAACTCACAGAGTTGAACATTCCCTTTGATAGAGCAGTTTTGAAACACTCTTTTTGTAGAATCTGCAAGTGGATATTTGGAGCGCTTTGAGGCCTCTGCTCCCAGAGGAATTATCATTGCATAAAAACTAGATGGAAGCGTTCTCAGAAACTTCCTTGTGATGAGTGCATTCAACTCGCAGAGTGGAACCTTCCTTTCGATAGACCAGTTTTGAAACACTGTTTTTGTAGAATCCGCAAGTGGCTATTTGGGGCTCTTTGAGGCTTATGCTGGAAAAGGAAATATCTTCATCTACAAACTAGACAGAAGCATTCTCAGAAACTTCTTTGTCATGTGGGGATTGAACTCACAGAGTTGAACATTCCTTTACATACAGCAGTTTTGCAACACCCTTTCGGTGGAAAGTGAAAGTGCTTATTTGGTGCGATGGCGGCATCTAGTGGATAAGGAAATACATTCAGATGAAAACAAGATACATCCATTCTCAGAAACTTCTTTGTGATGACTGCATTCTACTCACAGAGTTGAACCTTCCTTTTGATAGAACAGTTTGGAAACACTCTTTTTGTGGAATCTGCAAGTGGCTATTTGGAGCGCTTTGAGGCCTATGCTGGAAAAGGAAATATCTTCACATAAAACCTAGACAGAAGTATTCCCAGAAAGTTTTTCTGATGTGCGCATTCAACTCACCGAGTTGAACCTTCCTTTATATAGAGCAGTTTTGAAACACTCTTTCTGTAGTACCTGCGAGTGGATATTTGGAGTGCTTTGAGTGCTACACTGTAAAAGCAAATATCTTCACTTAGAATCTAGACAGAAGAATTCTCAGAGACTTCCCTGTGCTCTCTGCATTCCACTCACAGGGTTGAACCTTCCTTTTGATAGAACAGTTTTGAAACACTCTTGTGGTAGAATCTGCAAGTCGATATTTGGAAGGTTTGGAGGCCTATCCTGGGAAAGGAAATATCTTCCCATCAAAACTAGATAGAAGCATTCTCAGAAACTTCTTAGTGATGTGCGCATTCCAGTCACAGAGTTGAAGCTTCCTTTTGATATAGCAGTTTTGAACCACTCTTTTAGTAGAATCTGCAAGTGGATGTTTGGAGAGCTAAGAGGCCAACACTGGAAAAGGAAATATCTTCACGTAAAAACTAGACGGAAGCATTCTCAGAAACTTCAATGGGCTTTACGCATTCAACTCACAGAGTGCAATGTTCCTTTTGAGAGCGCAGTTTTAAAACACTGTTTTTGTAGAATTTGCTAGAGGATGTTTGGAGCGATGTGAGGCCTTTGCTGGAAAAGGAAATATCTTCACATAAAACCTAGACAGAAGCATTCTCAGAAACTCCTTTGTGATGAGTGCATTCAAATCACACACTTGAACCTTCCTTTGGAAAGAGCAGTTTTGAAACACTCTTTTTGAAGAATCTGCAAGTGGATATTTGGAGCGATTTGAGGCCTATGCTGGAAAATGAAATATCTTCACCTACAAACTAGACGGAAGCATTCTCAGAAACTTCTTTGTGATGAGTGCATTCAACTCACAGAGTTGAAGCTTCCTTTTGACAGAGCAGTTTTGAAACACTCTTTTAGCAGCATCTGCAAGTGGATATTTGGAGCGCTTTGAGGCCAAGGCTGGAAAACGAAATATCATCACATAAAAACTCGACAGAAGCATTCTCTGAAACTTCTTTGTGATGAGTGCATTCAACTCACAGACTCGAACGTTTCTTTTGATAGAACAGTTTAGAAACACTCCTTTTGTAGAATCTGCAAGTGTTTATTTGGAGCGCTTTGAGGCCTATGTTGGAAAAGGACATATCTTCACATCAAAAGTAGACACACGCATTCTCAGAAACTTCTTTGTGATGAGTGCATTGAACTCACCGAGTTGAACCTACCTATTGATAGAGAAGTTTTGAAACACCCTTTTTGTAGAATCTGCAAGTGAATATTTGGCGCGATTTGAGGCCTATGCTGGAAATGGAAATATCTTCACATGAAAACTAGACAGATGAATTCTCAGAAACGTCTTTGTGATGAGTGCATTCAACTCACAGACTTGAAGCTTAATTTTGAAAGAGCAGTTTCGAAACACTCTTTTTGTAGAATCTGCAAGTGGATATTTGGAGCGCTTTGAGGGCTATGCTGGAAAAGTTTATATCTTCACCTAAAAACTAGACAGAAGCATACTCAGAAACTTCTTTGTGATGTGTGCATTGAACTCACAGAGCTGAACCTTTCTTTTGATACAGAATTTTGCAACACTCTTTTCGTAGAATCTTCAAGTGGATGTATGGAGTGCTTTGAGGCCTATGCTGGAAAAGGAAATATCTTCACGTAGAAACTGGACAAAAGCATTCTCAGAAAATTCTTCGTAATGAGTGCATTCAACTCACAGAGTTGAAGCTTCCTTTTGATAGAGCAGTTTTGAAACACTCTTTTAGCAGCATCTGCAAGTGGATATTTGGAGCGCTTTGAGGCCAAGGCTGGAAAACGAAATATCATCACATAAAAACTCGACAGAAGCATTCTCTGAAACTTCTTTGTGATAAGTGCATTCAACTCACAGACTCGAACGTTTCTTTTGATAGAACAGTTTAGAAACACTCCTTTTGTAGAATCTGCAAGTGTTTATTTGGAGCGCTTTGAGGCCTATGTTGGAAAAGGACATATCTTCACATCAAAAGTAGACAGACGCATTCTCAGAAACTTCTTTGTGATGAGTGCATTGAACTCACAGAGTTGAACCTACTTATTGATAGAGAAGTTTTGAAACACCCTTTTTGTAGAATCTGCAAGTGAATATTTGGCGCGATTTGAGGCCTATGCAGGAAACGGAAATATCTTCACATGAAAACTAGACAGATGAATTCTCAGAAACGTCTTTGTGATGAGTGCATTCAACTCACAGACTTGAAGCTTCCTTTTGAAAGAGCAGTTTCGAAACAGTCCTTTTGTAGAATCTGCAAGTGGATATTTGGAGCGCTTTGAGGGCTATGCTGGAAAAGTTAATACCTTCACCTAAAAACTAGACAGAAGCATACTCAGAAACTTCTTTGTGATGTGTGCATTGAACTCACAGAGTTGAACCTTTCTTTTGATACAGAAGTTTTGAAACACTCTTTTCGTAGAATCTTCAAGTGGATGGATGGAGTGATTTGAGGCCTATGCTGGAAAAGGAAATACCTTCACGTAGAAACTAGACAAAAGCATTCTCAGAAAGTTCCCTGTGCTTTGTGCATTCAACTCACAGAGTTGAACATTCCCTTTGATAGAGCAGTTTTGAAACACTCTTTTTGTAGAATCTGCAAGTGGATATTTGGAGCGCTTTGAGGCCTCTGCTCCCAGAGGAATTATCATTGCATAAAAACTAGATGGAAGCGTTCTCAGAAACTTCCTTGTGATGAGTGCATTCAACTCGCAGAGTGGAACCTTCCTTTCGATAGACCAGTTTTGAAACACTGTTTTTGTAGAATCCGCAAGTGGCTATTTGGAGCTCTTTGAGGCTTATGCTGGAAAAGGAAAAATCTTCATCTACAAACTAGACAGAAGCATTCTCAGAAACTTCTTTGTCATGTGGGGATTGAACTCACAGAGTTGAACATTCCTTTACATAGAGCAGTTTTGCAACACCCTTTCGGTGGAAAGTGAAAGTGCTTATTTGGTGCGATGGCGGCATCTAGTGGATAAGGAAATACATTCAGATGAAAACAAGATACATCCATTCTCAGAAACTTCTTTGTGATGACTGCATTCTACTCACAGAGTTGAACCTTCCTTTTGATAGAACAGTTTGGAAACACTCTTTTTGTGGAATCTGCAAGTGGCTATTTGGAGCGCTTTGAGGCCTATGCTGGAAAAGGAAATATCTTCACATAAAACCTAGACAGAAGTATTCCCACAAAGTTTTTCTGATGTGCGCATTCAACTCACCGAGTTGAACCTTCCTTTAGATAGAGCACTTTTGAAACACTCTTTCTGTAGTACCTGCGAGTGGATATTTGGAGTGCTTTGAGTGCTACACTGTAAAAGCAAATATCTTCACTTAGAATCTAGACAGAAGAATTCTCAGAGACTTCCCTGGGCTCTCTGCATTCCACTCACAGAGTTGAACCTTCCTTTTGATAGGACAATTTTGAAACACTCTTGTGGTAGAATCTGCAAGTCGATATTTGGAAGGTTTGGAGGCCTATCCTGGGAAAGGAAATATCTTCCCATCAAAACTAGATAGAAGCATTCTCAGAAACTTCTTAGTGATGTGCGCATTCAAGTCACAGAGTTGAAGCTTCCTTTTGATATAGCAGTTTTGAACCACTCTTTTAGTAGAATCTGCAAGTGGATGTTTGGAGAGCTAAGAGGCCAACACTGGAAAAGGAAATATGTTCACCTAAAAACTAGACGGAAGCATTCTCAGAAACTTCAATGGGCTTTACGCATTCAACTCACAGAGTGCAATGTTCCTTTTGAGAGCGCAGTTTTAAAACACTGTTTTTGTAGAATTTGCTAGAGGATGTTTGGAGCGATGTGAGGCCTTTGCTGGAAAAGGAAATATCTTCACATAAAACCTAGACAGAAGCATTCTCAGAAACTCCTTTGTGATGAGTGCATTCAAATCACACACTTGAACCTTCCTTTGGAAAGAGCAGTTTTGAAACACTCTTTTTGAAGAATCTGCAAGTGGATATTTGGAGCGATTTGAGGCCTATGCTGGAAAATGAAATATCTTCACCTACAAACTAGACGGAAGCATTCTCAGAAACTTCTTTGTGATGAGTGCATTCAACTCACAGAGTTGAAGCTTCCTTTTGACAGAGCAGTTTTGAAACACTCTTTTAGCAGCATCTGCAAGTGGATATTTGGAGCGCTTTGAGGCCAAGGCTGGAAAACGAAATATCATCACATAAAAACTCGACAGAAGCATTCTCTGAAACTTCTTTGTGATGAGTGCATTCAACTCACAGACTCGAACGTTTCTTTTGATAGAACAGTTTAGAAACACTCCTTTTGTAGAATCTGCAAGTGTTTATTTGGAGCGCTTTGAGGCCTATGTTGGAAAAGGACATATCTTCACATCAAAAGTAGACACACGCATTCTCAGAAACTTCTTTGTGATGAGTGCATTGAACTCACCGAGTTGAACCTACCTATTGATAGAGAAGTTTTGAAACACCCTTTTTGTAGAATCTGCAAGTGAATATTTGGCGCGATTTGAGGCCTATGCTGGAAATGGAAATATCTTCACATGAAAACTAGACAGATGAATTCTCAGAAACGTCTTTGTGATGAGTGCATTCAACTCACAGACTTGAAGCTTAATTTTGAAAGAGCAGTTTCGAAACACTCTTTTTGTAGAATCTGCAAGTGGATATTTGGAGCGCTTTGAAGGCTATGCTGGAAAAGTTTATATCTTCACCTAAAAACTAGACAGAAGCATACTCAGAAACTTCTTTGTGATGTGTGCATTGAACTCACAGAGCTGAACCTTTCTTTTGATACAGAATTTTGAAACACTCTTTTCGTAGAATCTTCAAGTGGATGTATGGAGTGCTTTGAGGCCTATGCTGGAAAAGGAAATATCTTCACGTAGAAACTGGACAAAAGCATTCTCAGAAAATTCTTCGTAATGAGTGCATTCAACTCACAGAGTTGAAGCTTCCTTTTGATAGAGCAGTTTTGAAACACTCTTTTAGCAGCATCTGCAAGTGGATATTTGGAGCGCTTTGAGGCCAAGGCTGGAAAACGAAATATCATCACATAAAAACTCGACAGAAGCATTCTCTGAAACTTCTTTGTGATAAGTGCATTCAACTCACAGACTCGAACGTTTCTTTTGATAGAACAGTTTAGAAACACTCCTTTTGTAGAATCTGCAAGTGTTTATTTGGAGCGCTTTGAGGCCTATGTTGGAAAAGGACATATCTTCACATCAAAAGTAGACACACGCATTCTCAGAAACTTCTTTGTGATGAGTGCATTGAACTCACAGAGTTGAACCTACTTATTGATAGAGAAGTTTTGAAACACCCTTTTTGTAGAATCTGCAAGTGAATATTTGGCGCGATTTGAGGCCTATGCAGGAAACGGAAATATCTTCACATGAAAACTAGACAGATGAATTCTCAGAAACGTCTTTGTGATGAGTGCATTCAACTCACAGACTTGAAGCTTCCTTTTGAAAGAGCAGTTTCGAAACAGTCTTTTTGTAGAATCTGCAAGTGGATATTTGGAGCGCTTTGAGGGCTATGCTGGAAAAGTTAATACCTTCACCTAAAAACTAGACAGAAGCATACTCAGAAACTCCTTTGTGATGTGTGCATTGAACTCACAGAGTTGAACCTTTCTTTTGATACAGAAGTTTTGAAACACTCTTTTCGTAGAATCTTCAAGTGGATGTATGGAGTGATTTGAGGCCTATGCTGGAAAAGGAAATACCTTCACGTAGAAACTAGACAAAAGCATTCTCAGAAAGTTCCCTGTGCTGTGTGCATTCAACTCACAGAGTTGAACATTCCCTTTGATAGAGCAGTTTTGAAACACTCTTTTTGTAGAATCTGCAAGTGGATATTTGGAGCGCTTTGAGGCCTCTGCTCCCAGAGGAATTATCATTGCATAAAAACTAGATGGAAGCGTTCTCAGAAACTTCCTTGTGATGAGTGCATTCAACTCGCAGAGTGGAACCTTCCTTTCGATAGACCAGTTTTGAAACACTGTTTTTGTAGAATCCGCAAGTGGCTATTTGGGGCTCTTTGAGGCTTATGCTGGAAAAGGAAATATCTTCATCTACAAACTAGACAGAAGCATTCTCAGAAACTTCTTTGTCATGTGGGGATTGAACTCACAGAGTTGAACATTCCTTTACATACAGCAGTTTTGCAACACCCTTTCGGTGGAAAGTGAAAGTGCTTATTTGGTGCGATGGCGGCATCTAGTGGATAAGGAAATACATTCAGATGAAAACAAGATACATCCATTCTCAGAAACTTCTTTGTGATGACTGCATTCTACTCACAGAGTTGAACCTTCCTTTTGATAGAACAGTTTGGAAACACTCTTTTTGTGGAATCTGCAAGTGGCTATTTGGAGCGCTTTGAGGCCTATGCTGGAAAAGGAAATATCTTCACATAAAACCTAGACAGAAGTATTCCCAGAAAGTTTTTCTGATGTGCGCATTCAACTCACCGAGTTGAACCTTCCTTTATATAGAGCAGTTTTGAAACACTCTTTCTGTAGTACCTGCGAGTGGATATTTGGAGTGCTTTGAGTGCTACACTGTAAAAGCAAATATCTTCACTTAGAATCTAGACAGAAGAATTCTCAGAGACTTCCCTGTGCTCTCTGCATTCCACTCACAGGGTTGAACCTTCCTTTTGATAGAACAGTTTTGAAACACTCTTGTGGTAGAATCTGCAAGTCGATATTTGGAAGGTTTGGAGGCCTATCCTGGGAAAGGAAATATCTTCCCATCAAAACTAGATAGAAGCATTCTCAGAAACTTCTTAGTGATGTGCGCATTCCAGTCACAGAGTTGAAGCTTCCTTTTGATATAGCAGTTTTGAACCACTCTTTTAGTAGAATCTGCAAGTGGATGTTTGGAGAGCTAAGAGGCCAACACTGGAAAAGGAAATATCTTCACGTAAAAACTAGACGGAAGCATTCTCAGAAACTTCAATGGGCTTTACGCATTCAACTCACAGAGTGCAATGTTCCTTTTGAGAGCGCAGTTTTAAAACACTGTTTTTGTAGAATTTGCTAGAGGATGTTTGGAGCGATGTGAGGCCTTTGCTGGAAAAGGAAATATCTTCACATAAAACCTAGACAGAAGCATTCTCAGAAACTCCTTTGTGATGAGTGCATTCAAATCACACACTTGAACCTTCCTTTGGAAAGAGCAGTTTTGAAACACTCTTTTTGAAGAATCTGCAAGTGGATATTTGGAGCGATTTGAGGCCTATGCTGGAAAATGAAATATCTTCACCTACAAACTAGACGGAAGCATTCTCAGAAACTTCTTTGTGATGAGTGCATTCAACTCACAGAGTTGAAGCTTCCTTTTGACAGAGCAGTTTTGAAACACTCTTTTAGCAGCATCTGCAAGTGGATATTTGGAGCGCTTTGAGGCCAAGGCTGGAAAACGAAATATCATCACATAAAAACTCGACAGAAGCATTCTCTGAAACTTCTTTGTGATGAGTGCATTCAACTCACAGACTCGAACGTTTCTTTTGATAGAACAGTTTAGAAACACTCCTTTTGTAGAATCTGCAAGTGTTTATTTGGAGCGCTTTGAGGCCTATGTTGGAAAAGGACATATCTTCACATCAAAAGTAGACACACGCATTCTCAGAAACTTCTTTGTGATGAGTGCATTGAACTCACCGAGTTGAACCTACCTATTGATAGAGAAGTTTTGAAACACCCTTTTTGTAGAATCTGCAAGTGAATATTTGGCGCGATTTGAGGCCTATGCTGGAAATGGAAATATCTTCACATGAAAACTAGACAGATGAATTCTCAGAAACGTCTTTGTGATGAGTGCATTCAACTCACAGACTTGAAGCTTAATTTTGAAAGAGCAGTTTCGAAACACTCTTTTTGTAGAATCTGCAAGTGGATATTTGGAGCGCTTTGAGGGCTATGCTGGAAAAGTTTATATCTTCACCTAAAAACTAGACAGAAGCATACTCAGAAACTTCTTTGTGATGTGTGCATTGAACTCACAGAGCTGAACCTTTCTTTTGATACAGAATTTTGCAACACTCTTTTCGTAGAATCTTCAAGTGGATGTATGGAGTGCTTTGAGGCCTATGCTGGAAAAGGAAATATCTTCACGTAGAAACTGGACAAAAGCATTCTCAGAAAATTCTTCGTAATGAGTGCATTCAACTCACAGAGTTGAAGCTTCCTTTTGATAGAGCAGTTTTGAAACACTCTTTTAGCAGCATCTGCAAGTGGATATTTGGAGCGCTTTGAGGCCAAGGCTGGAAAACGAAATATCATCACATAAAAACTCGACAGAAGCATTCTCTGAAACTTCTTTGTGATAAGTGCATTCAACTCACAGACTCGAACGTTTCTTTTGATAGAACAGTTTAGAAACACTCCTTTTGTAGAATCTGCAAGTGTTTATTTGGAGCGCTTTGAGGCCTATGTTGGAAAAGGACATATCTTCACATCAAAAGTAGACAGACGCATTCTCAGAAACTTCTTTGTGATGAGTGCATTGAACTCACAGAGTTGAACCTACTTATTGATAGAGAAGTTTTGAAACACCCTTTTTGTAGAATCTGCAAGTGAATATTTGGCGCGATTTGAGGCCTATGCAGGAAACGGAAATATCTTCACATGAAAACTAGACAGATGAATTCTCAGAAACGTCTTTGTGATGAGTGCATTCAACTCACAGACTTGAAGCTTCCTTTTGAAAGAGCAGTTTCGAAACAGTCCTTTTGTAGAATCTGCAAGTGGATATTTGGAGCGCTTTGAGGGCTATGCTGGAAAAGTTAATACCTTCACCTAAAAACTAGACAGAAGCATACTCAGAAACTTCTTTGTGATGTGTGCATTGAACTCACAGAGTTGAACCTTTCTTTTGATACAGAAGTTTTGAAACACTCTTTTCGTAGAATCTTCAAGTGGATGGATGGAGTGATTTGAGGCCTATGCTGGAAAAGGAAATACCTTCACGTAGAAACTAGACAAAAGCATTCTCAGAAAGTTCCCTGTGCTTTGTGCATTCAACTCACAGAGTTGAACATTCCCTTTGATAGAGCAGTTTTGAAACACTCTTTTTGTAGAATCTGCAAGTGGATATTTGGAGCGCTTTGAGGCCTCTGCTCCCAGAGGAATTATCATTGCATAAAAACTAGATGGAAGCGTTCTCAGAAACTTCCTTGTGATGAGTGCATTCAACTCGCAGAGTGGAACCTTCCTTTCGATAGACCAGTTTTGAAACACTGTTTTTGTAGAATCCGCAAGTGGCTATTTGGAGCTCTTTGAGGCTTATGCTGGAAAAGGAAAAATCTTCATCTACAAACTAGACAGAAGCATTCTCAGAAACTTCTTTGTCATGTGGGGATTGAACTCACAGAGTTGAACATTCCTTTACATAGAGCAGTTTTGCAACACCCTTTCGGTGGAAAGTGAAAGTGCTTATTTGGTGCGATGGCGGCATCTAGTGGATAAGGAAATACATTCAGATGAAAACAAGATACATCCATTCTCAGAAACTTCTTTGTGATGACTGCATTCTACTCACAGAGTTGAACCTTCCTTTTGATAGAACAGTTTGGAAACACTCTTTTTGTGGAATCTGCAAGTGGCTATTTGGAGCGCTTTGAGGCCTATGCTGGAAAAGGAAATATCTTCACATAAAACCTAGACAGAAGTATTCCCACAAAGTTTTTCTGATGTGCGCATTCAACTCACCGAGTTGAACCTTCCTTTAGATAGAGCACTTTTGAAACACTCTTTCTGTAGTACCTGCGAGTGGATATTTGGAGTGCTTTGAGTGCTACACTGTAAAAGCAAATATCTTCACTTAGAATCTAGACAGAAGAATTCTCAGAGACTTCCCTGGGCTCTCTGCATTCCACTCACAGAGTTGAACCTTCCTTTTGATAGGACAATTTTGAAACACTCTTGTGGTAGAATCTGCAAGTCGATATTTGGAAGGTTTGGAGGCCTATCCTGGGAAAGGAAATATCTTCCCATCAAAACTAGATAGAAGCATTCTCAGAAACTTCTTAGTGATGTGCGCATTCAAGTCACAGAGTTGAAGCTTCCTTTTGATATAGCAGTTTTGAACCACTCTTTTAGTAGAATCTGCAAGTGGATGTTTGGAGAGCTAAGAGGCCAACACTGGAAAAGGAAATATGTTCACCTAAAAACTAGACGGAAGCATTCTCAGAAACTTCAATGGGCTTTACGCATTCAACTCACAGAGTGCAATGTTCCTTTTGAGAGCGCAGTTTTAAAACACTGTTTTTGTAGAATTTGCTAGAGGATGTTTGGAGCGATGTGAGGCCTTTGCTGGAAAAGGAAATATCTTCACATAAAACCTAGACAGAAGCATTCTCAGAAACTCCTTTGTGATGAGTGCATTCAAATCACACACTTGAACCTTCCTTTGGAAAGAGCAGTTTTGAAACACTCTTTTTGAAGAATCTGCAAGTGGATATTTGGAGCGATTTGAGGCCTATGCTGGAAAATGAAATATCTTCACCTACAAACTAGACGGAAGCATTCTCAGAAACTTCTTTGTGATGAGTGCATTCAACTCACAGAGTTGAAGCTTCCTTTTGACAGAGCAGTTTTGAAACACTCTTTTAGCAGCATCTGCAAGTGGATATTTGGAGCGCTTTGAGGCCAAGGCTGGAAAACGAAATATCATCACATAAAAACTCGACAGAAGCATTCTCTGAAACTTCTTTGTGATGAGTGCATTCAACTCACAGACTCGAACGTTTCTTTTGATAGAACAGTTTAGAAACACTCCTTTTGTAGAATCTGCAAGTGTTTATTTGGAGCGCTTTGAGGCCTATGTTGGAAAAGGACATATCTTCACATCAAAAGTAGACACACGCATTCTCAGAAACTTCTTTGTGATGAGTGCATTGAACTCACCGAGTTGAACCTACCTATTGATAGAGAAGTTTTGAAACACCCTTTTTGTAGAATCTGCAAGTGAATATTTGGCGCGATTTGAGGCCTATGCTGGAAATGGAAATATCTTCACATGAAAACTAGACAGATGAATTCTCAGAAACGTCTTTGTGATGAGTGCATTCAACTCACAGACTTGAAGCTTAATTTTGAAAGAGCAGTTTCGAAACACTCTTTTTGTAGAATCTGCAAGTGGATATTTGGAGCGCTTTGAGGGCTATGCTGGAAAAGTTTATATCTTCACCTAAAAACTAGACAGAAGCATACTCAGAAACTTCTTTGTGATGTGTGCATTGAACTCACAGAGCTGAACCTTTCTTTTGATACAGAATTTTGAAACACTCTTTTCGTAGAATCTTCAAGTGGATGTATGGAGTGCTTTGAGGCCTATGCTGGAAAAGGAAATATCTTCACGTAGAAACTGGACAAAAGCATTCTCAGAAAATTCTTCATAATGAGTGCATTCAACTCACAGAGTTGAAGCTTCCTTTTGATAGAGCAGTTTTGAAACACTCTTTTAGCAGCATCTGCAAGTGGATATTTGGAGCGCTTTGAGGCCAAGGCTGGAAAACGAAATATCATCACATAAAAACTCGACAGAAGCATTCTCTGAAACTTCTTTGTGATAAGTGCATTCAACTCACAGACTCGAACGTTTCTTTTGATAGAACAGTTTAGAAACACTCCTTTTGTAGAATCTGCAAGTGTTTATTTGGAGCGCTTTGAGGCCTATGTTGGAAAAGGACATATCTTCACATCAAAAGTAGACAGACGCATTCTCAGAAACTTCTTTGTGATGAGTGCATTGAACTCACAGAGTTGAACCTACTTATTGATAGAGAAGTTTTGAAACACCCTTTTTGTAGAATCTGCAAGTGAATATTTGGCGCGATTTGAGGCCTATGCAGGAAACGGAAATATCTTCACATGAAAACTAGACAGATGAATTCTCAGAAACGTCTTTGTGATGAGTGCATTCAACTCACAGACTTGAAGCTTCCTTTTGAAAGAGCAGTTTCGAAACAGTCTTTTTGTAGAATCTGCAAGTGGATATTTGGAGCGCTTTGAGGGCTATGCTGGAAAAGTTAATACCTTCACCTAAAAACTAGACAGAAGCATACTCAGAAACTTCTTTGTGATGTGTGCATTGAACTCACAGAGTTGAACCTTTCTTTTGATACAGAAGTTTTGAAACACTCTTTTCGTAGAATCTTCAAGTGGATGGATGGAGTGATTTGAGGCCTATGCTGGAAAAGGAAATACCTTCACGTAGAAACTAGACAAAAGCATTCTCAGAAAGTTCCCTGTGCTTTGTGCATTCAACTCACAGAGTTGAACATTCCCTTTGATAGAGCAGTTTTGAAACACTCTTTTTGTAGAATCTGCAAGTGGATATTTGGAGCGCTTTGAGGCCTCTGCTCCCAGAGGAATTATCATTGCATAAAAACTAGATGGAAGCGTTCTCAGAAACTTCCTTGTGATGAGTGCATTCAACTCGCAGAGTGGAACCTTCCTTTCGATAGACCAGTTTTGAAACACTGTTTTTGTAGAATCCGCAAGTGGCTATTTGGAGCTCTTTGAGGCTTATGCTGGAAAAGGAAATATCTTCATCTACAAACTAGACAAAAGCATTTTCAGAAACTTCTTTGTCATGTGGGGATTGAACTCACAGAGTTGAACATTCCTTTACATAGAGCAGTTTTGCAACACCCTTTCGGTGGAAAGTGAAAGTGCTTATTTGGTGCGATGGCGGCATCTAGTGGATAAGGAAATACATTCAGATGAAAACAAGATACATCCATTCTCAGAAACTTCTTTGTGATGACTGCATTCTACTCACAGAGTTGAACCTTCCTTTTGATAGAACAGTTTGGAAACACTCTTTTTGTGGAATCTGCAAGTGGCTATTTGGAGCGCTTTGAGGCCTATGCTGGAAAAGGAAATATCTTCACATAAAACCTAGACAGAAGTATTCCCACAAAGTTTTTCTGATGTGCGCATTCAACTCACCGAGTTGAACCTTCCTTTAGATAGAGCACTTTTGAAACACTCTTTCTGTAGTACCTGCGAGTGGATATTTGGAGTGCTTTGAGTGCTACACTGTAAAAGCAAATATCTTCACTTAGAATCTAGACAGAAGAATTCTCAGAGACTTCCCTGTGCTCTCTGCATTCCACTCACAGAGTTGAACCTTCCTTTTGATAGAACAGTTTTGAAACACTCTTGTGGTAGAATCTGCAAGTCGATATTTGGAAGGTTTGGAGGCCTATCCTGGGAAAGGAAATATCTTCCCATCAAAACTAGATAGAAGCATTCTCAGAAACTTCTTAGTGATGTGCGCATTCAAGTCACAGAGTTGAAGCTTCCTTTTGATATAGCAGTTTTGAACCACTCTTTTAGTAGAATCTGCAAGTGGATGTTTGGAGAGCTAAGAGGCCAACACTGGAAAAGGAAATATCTTCACGTAAAAACTAGACGGAAGCATTCTCAGAAACTTCAATGGGCTTTACGCATTCAACTCACAGAGTGCAATGTTCCTTTCGAGAGCGCAGTTTTAAAACACTGTTTTTGTAGAATTTGCTAGAGGATGTTTGGAGCGATGTGAGGCCTTTGCTGGAAAAGGAAATATCTTCACATAAAACCTAGACAGAAGCATTCTAAGAAACTCCTTTGTGATGAGTGCATTCAAATCACACACTTGAACCTTCCTTTGGAAAGAGCAGTTTTGAAACACTCTTTTTGAAAAATCTGCAAGTGGATATTTGGAGCGATTTGAGGCCTATGCTGGAAAATGAAATATCTTCACCTACAAACTAGACGGAAGCATTCTCAGAAACTTCTTTGGGATGGGTGCATTCAACTCACAGAGTTGAAGCTTCCTTTTGACAGAGCAGTTTTGAAACACTCTTTTAGCAGCATCTGCAAGTGGATATTTGGAGCGCTTTGAGGCCAAGGCTGGAAAACGAAATATCAACACATAAAAACTCGACAGAAGCATTCTCTGAAACTTCTTTGTGATGAGTGCATTCAACTCACAGACTCGAACGTTTCTTTTGATAGAACAGTTTAGAAACACTCCTTTTGTAGAATCTGCAAGTGTTTATTTGGAGCGCTTTGAGGCCTATGTTGGAAAAGGACATATCTTCACATCAAAAGTAGACACACGCATTCTCAGAAACTTCTTTGTGATGAGTGCATTGAACTCACCGAGTTGAACCTACCTATTGATAGAGAAGTTTTGAAACACCCTTTTTGTAGAATCTGCAAGTGAATATTTGGCGCGATTTGAGGCCTATGCTGGAAATGGAAATATCTTCACATGAAAACTAGACAGATGAATTCTCAGAAACGTCTTTGTGATGAGTGCATTCAACTCACAGACTTGAAGCTTAATTTTGAAAGAGCAGTTTCGAAACACTCTTTTTGTAGAATCTGCAAGTGGATATTTGGAGCGCTTTGAGGGCTATGCTGGAAAAGTATATATCTTCACCTAAAAACTAGACAGAAGCATACTCAGAAACTTCTTTGTGATGTGTGCATTGAACTCACAGAGCTGAACCTTTTTGTAGAATCTGCAAGTGAATATTTGGCGCGATTTGAGGCCTATGCTGGAAATGGAAATATCTTCACATGAAAACTAGACAGATGAATTCTCAGAAACGTCTTTGTGATGAGTGCATTCAACTCACAGACTTGAAGCTTAATTTTGAAAGAGCAGTTTCGAAACACTCTTTTTGTAGAATCTGCAAGTGGATATTTGGAGCGCTTTGAGGGCTATGCTGGAAAAGTTTATATCTTCACCTAAAAACTAGACAGAAGCATACTCAGAAACTTCTTTGTGATGAGTGCATTGAACTCACAGTGTTCAGCCTACCTATTGATAGAGAAGTTTTGAAACACCCTTTTTGTAGAATCTGCAAGTGAATATTTGGCACGATATGAGGCCTATGCTGGAAATGGAAATATCTTCACATGAAAACTAGACAGATGAATTCTCAGAAACGTCTTTGTGATGAGTGCATTCAACTCACAGACTTGAAGCTTAATTTTGAAAGAGCAGTTTCGAAACACTCTTTTTGTAGAATCTGCAAGTGGATATTTGGAGCGCTTTGAGGGCTATGCTGGAAATGTTTATATCTTCACCTAAAAACTAGACAGAAGCATACTCAGAAACTTCTTTGTGATGTGTGCATTGAACTCATAGAGCTGAACCTTTCTTTTGATACAGAATTTTGCAACACTCTTTTCGTAGAATCTTCAAGTGGATGTATGGAGTGCTTTGAGGCCTATGCTGGAAAAGGAAATATCTTCACGTAGAAACTGGACAAAAGCATTCTCAGAAAATTCTTCGTAATGAGTGCATTCAACTCACAGAGTTGAAGCTTCCTTTTGATAGAGCAGTTTTGAAACACTCTTTTAGCAGCATCTGCAAGTGGATATTTGGAGCGCTTTGAGGCCAAGGCTGGAAAACGAAATATCATCACATAAAAACTCGACAGAAGCATTCTCTGAAACTTCTTTGTGATAAGTGCATTCAACTCACAGACTCGAACGTTTCTTTTGATAGAACAGTTTAGAAACACTCCTTTTGTAGAATCTGCAAGTGTTTATTTGGAGCGCTTTGAGGCCTATGTTGGAAAAGGACATATCTTCACATCAAAAGTAGACAGACGCATTCTCAGAAACTTCTTTGTGATGAGTGCATTGAACTCACAGAGTTGAACCTACTTATTGATAGAGAAGTTTTGAAACACCCTTTTTGTAGAATCTGCAAGTGAATATTTGGCGCGATTTGAGGCCTATGCAGGAAACGGAAATATCTTCACATGAAAACTAGACAGATGAATTCTCAGAAACGTCTTTGTGATGAGTGCATTCAACTCACAGACTTGAAGCTTCCTTTTGAAAGAGCAGTTTCGAAACAGTCTTTTTGTAGAATCTGCAAGTGGATATTTGGAGCGCTTTGAGGGCTATGCTGGAAAAGTTAATACCTTCACCTAAAAACTAGACAGAAGCATACTCAGAAACTTCTTTGTGATGTGTGCATTGAACTCACAGAGTTGAACCTTTCTTTTGATACAGAAGTTTTGAAACACTCTTTTCGTAGAATCTTCAAGTGGATGTATGGAGTGATTTGAGGCCTATGCTGGAAAAGGAAATACCTTCACGTAGAAACTAGACAAAAGCAATCTCAGAAAGTTCCCTGTGCTTTGTGCATTCAACTCACAGAGTTGAACATTCCCTTTGATAGAGCAGTTTTGAAACACTCTTTTTGTAGAATCTGCAAGTGGATATTTGGAGCGCTTTGAGGCCTCTGCTCCCAGAGGAATTATCATTGCATAAAAACTAGATGGAAGCGTTCTCAGAAACTTCCTTGTGATGAGTGCATTCAACTCGCAGAGTGGAACCTTCCTTTCGATAGACCAGTTTTGAAACACTGTTTTTGTAGAATCCGCAAGTGGCTATTTGGAGCTCTTTGAGGCTTATGCTGGAAAAGGAAATATCTTCATCTACAAACTAGACAGAAGCATTCTCAGAAACTTCTTTGTCATGTGGGGATTGAACTCACAGAGTTGAACATTCCTTTACATAGAGCAGTTTTGCAACACCCTTTCGTTGGAAAGTGAAAGTGCTTATTTGTTGCGATGGCGGCATCTAGTGGATAAGGAAATACATTCAGATGAAAACAAGATACATCCATTCTCAGAAACTTCTTTGTGATGACTGCATTCTACTCACAGAGTTGAACCTTCCTTTTGATAGAACAGTTTGGAAACACTCTTGTTGTGGAATCTGCAAGTGGCTATTTGGAGCGCTTTGAGGCCTATGCTGGAAAAGGAAATATCTTCACATAAAACCTAGACAGAAGTATTCCCAGAAAGTTTTTCTGATGTGCGCATTCAACTCACCGAGTTGAACCTTCCTTTAGATAGAGCACTTTTGAAACACTCTTTCTGTAGTACCTGCGAGTGGATATTTGGAGTGCTTTGAGTGCTACACTGTAAAAGCAAATATCTTCACTTAGAATCTAGACAGAAGAATTCTCAGAGATTTCCCTGTGCTCTCTGCATTCCACTCACAGAGTTGAACCTTCCTTTTGATAGGACAATTTTGAAACACTCTTGTGGTAGAATCTGCAAGTCGATATTTGGAAGGTTTGGAGGCCTATCCTGGGAAAGGAAATTTCTTCCCATCAAAACTAGATAGAAGCATTCTCAGAAACTTCTTAGTGATGTGCGCATTCAAGTCACAGAGTTGAAGCTTCCTTTTGATATAGCAGTTTTGAACCACTCTTTTAGTAGAATCTGCAAGTGGATGTTTGGAGAGCTAAGAGGCCAACACTGGAAAAGGAAATATCTTCACGTAAAAACTAGACGGAAGCATTCTCAGAAACTTCAATGGGCTTTACGCATTCAACTCACAGAGTGCAATGTTCCTTTCGAGAGCGCAGTTTTAAAACACTGTTTTTGTAGAATTTGCTAGAGGATGTTTGGAGCGATGTGAGGCCTTTGCTGGAAAAGGAAATATCTTCACATAAAACCTAGACAGAAGCATTCTCAGAAACTCCTTTGTGATGAGTGCATTCAAATCACACACTTGAACCTTCCTTTGGAAAGAGCAGTTTTGAAACACTCTTTTTGAAAAATCTGCAAGTGGATATTTGGAGCGATTTGAGGCCTATGCTGGAAAATGAAATATCTTCACCTACAAACTAGACGGAAGCATTCTCAGAAACTTCTTTGGGATGGGTGCATTCAACTCACAGAGTTGAAGCTTCCTTTTGACAGAGCAGTTTTGAAACACTCTTTTAGCAGCATCTGCAAGTGGATATTTGGAGCGCTTTGAGGCCAAGGCTGGAAAACGAAATATCAACACATAAAAACTCGACAGAAGCATTCTCTGAAACTTCTTTGTGATGAGTGCATTCAACTCACAGACTCGAACGTTTCTTTTGATAGAACAGTTTAGAAACACTCCTTTTGTAGAATCTGCAAGTGTTTATTTGGAGCGCTTTGAGGCCTATGTTGGAAAAGGACATATCTTCACATCAAAAGTAGACACACGCATTCTCAGAAACTTCTTTGTGATGAGTGCATTGAACTCACAGAGTTGAACCTACTTATTGATAGAGAAGTTTTGAAACACCCTTTTTGTAGAATCTGCAAGTGAATATTTGGCGCGATTTGAGGCCTATGCTGGAAATGGAAATATCTTCACATGAAAACTAGACAGATGAATTCTCAGAAACGTCTTTGTGATGAGTGCATTCAACTCACAGACTTGAAGCTTAATTTTGAAAGAGCAGTTTCGAAACACTCTTTTTGTAGAATCTGCAAGTGGATATTTGGAGCGCTTTGAGGGCTATGCTGGAAAAGTTTATATCTTCACCTAAAAACTAGACAGAAGCATACTCAGAAACTTCTTTGTGATGTGTGCATTGAACTCACAGAGCTGAACCTTTCTTTTGATACAGAATTTTGCAACACTCTTTTCGTAGAATCTTCAAGTGGATGTATGGAGTGCTTTGAGGCCTATGCTGGAAAAGGAAATATCTTCACGTAGAAACTGGACAAAAGCATTCTCAGAAAATTCTTCGTAATGAGTGCATTCAACTCACAGAGTTGAAGCTTCCTTTTGATAGAGCAGTTTTGAAACACTCTTTTAGCAGCATCTGCAAGTGGATATTTGGAGCGCTTTGAGGCCAAGGCTGGAAAACGAAATATCATCACATAAAAACTCGACAGAAGCATTCTCTGAAACTTCTTTGTGATAAGTGCATTCAACTCACAGACTCGAACGTTTCTTTTGATAGAACAGTTTAGAAACACTCCTTTTGTAGAATCTGCAAGTGTTTATTTGGAGCGCTTTGAGGCCTAAGTTGGAAAAGGACATATCTTCACATCAAAAGTAGACAGACGCATTCTCAGAAACTTCTTTGTGATGAGTGCATTGAACTCACAGAGTTGAACCTACTTATTGATAGAGAAGTTTTGAAACACCCTTTTTGTAGAATCTGCAAGTGAATATTTGGCGCGATATGAGGCCTATGCTGGAAATGGAAATATCTTCACATGAAAACTAGACAGATGAATTCTCAGAAACGTCTTTGTGATGAGTGCATTCAACTCACAGACTTGAAGCTTCCTTTTGAAAGAGCAGTTTCGAAACACTCTTTTTGTAGAATCTGCAAGTGGATATTTGGAGCGCTTTGAGGGCTATGCTGGAAAAGTTTATATCTTCACCTAAAAACTAGACAGAAGCATACTCAGAAACTTCTTTGTGATGAGTGCATTGAACTCACAGAGTTCAGCCTACCTATTGATAGAGAAGTTTTGAAACACCCTTTTTGTAGAATCTGCAAGTGAATATTTGGCGCGATATGAGGCCTATGCTGGAAATGGAAATATCTTCACATGAAAACTAGACAGATGAATTCTCAGAAACGTCCTTGTGATGAGTGCATTCAACTCACAGACTTGAAGCTTAATTTTGAAAGAGCAGTTTCGAAACACTCTTTTTGTAGAATCTGCAAGTGGATATTTGGAGCGCTTTGAGGGCTATGCTGGAAAAGTTTATATCTTCACCTAAAAACTACACAGAAGCATACTCAGAAACTTCTTTGTGATGTGTGCATTGAACTCACAGAGCTGAACCTTTCTTTTGATACAGAATTTTGCAACACTCTTTTCGTAGAATCTTCAAGTGGATGTATGGAGTGCTTTGAGGCCTATGCTGGAAAAGGAAATATCTTCACGTAGAAACTGGACAAAAGCATTCTCAGAAAATTCTTCGTAATGAGTGCATTCAACTCACAGAGTTGAAGCTTCCTTTTGATAGAGCAGTTTTGAAACACTCTTTTAGCAGCATCTGCAAGTGGATATTTGGAGCGCTTTGAGGCCAAGGCTGGAAAACGAAATATCATCACATAAAAACTCGACAGAAGCATTCTCTGAAACTTCTTTGTGATAAGTGCATTCAACTCACAGACTCGAACGTTTCTTTTGATAGAACAGTTTAGAAACACTCCTTTTGTAGAATCTGCAAGTGTTTATTTGGAGCGCTTTGAGGCCTATGTTGGAAAAGGACATATCTTCACATCAAAAGTAGACAGACGCATTCTCAGAAACTTCTTTGTGATGAGTGCATTGAACTCACAGAGTTGAACCTACTTATTGATAGAGAAGTTTTGAAACACCCTTTTTGTAGAATCTGCAAGTGAATATTTGGCGCGATTTGAGGCCTATGCAGGATACGGAAATATCTTCACATGAAAACTAGACAGATGAATTCTCAGAAACGTCTTTGTGATGAGTGCATTCAACTCACAGACTTGAAGCTTCCTTTTGAAAGAGCAGTTTCGAAACAGTCTTTTTGTAGAATCTGCAAGTGGATATTTGGAGCGCTTTGAGGGCTATGCTGGAAAAGTTAATACCTTCACCTAAAAACTAGACAGAAGCATACTCAGAAACTCCTTTGTGATGTGTGCATTGAACTCACAGAGTTGAACCTTTCTTTTGATACAGAAGTTTTGAAACACTCTTTTCGTAGAATCTTCAAGTGGATGTATGGAGTGATTTGAGGCCTATGCTGGAAAAGGAAATACCTTCACGTAGAAACTAGACAAAAGCATTCTCAGAAAGTTCCCTGTGCTGTGTGCATTCAACTCACAGAGTTGAACATTCCCTTTGATAGAGCAGTTTTGAAACACTCTTTTTGTAGAATCTGCAAGTGGATATTTGGAGCGCTTTGAGGCCTCTGCTCCCAGAGGAATTATCATTGCATAAAAACTAGATGGAAGCGTTCTCAGAAACTTCCTTGTGATGAGTGCATTCAACTCGCAGAGTGGAACCTTCCTTTCGATAGACCAGTTTTGAAACACTGTTTTTGTAGAATCCGCAAGTGGCTATTTGGAGCTCTTTGAGGCTTATGCTGGAAAAGGAAATATCTTCATCTACAAACTAGACAGAAGCATTCTCAGAAACTTCTTTGTCATGTGGGGATTGAACTCACAGAGTTGAACATTCCTTTACATACAGCAGTTTTGCAACACCCTTTCGGTGGAAAGTGAAAGTGCTTATTTGGTGCGATGGCGGCATCTAGTGGATAAGGAAATACATTCAGATGAAAACAAGATACATCCATTCTCAGAAACTTCTTTGTGATGACTGCATTCTACTCACAGAGTTGAACCTTCCTTTTGATAGAACAGTTTGGAAACACTCTTTTTGTGGAATCTGCAAGTGGCTATTTGGAGCGCTTTGAGGCCTATGCTGGAAAAGGAAATATCTTCACATAAAACCTAGACAGAAGTATTCCCAGAAAGTTTTTCTGATGTGCGCATTCAACTCACCGAGTTGAACCTTCCTTTATATAGAGCAGTTTTGAAACACTCTTTCTGTAGTACCTGCGAGTGGATATTTGGAGTGCTTTGAGTGCTACACTGTAAAAGCAAATATCTTCACTTAGAATCTAGACAGAAGAATTCTCAGAGACTTCCCTGTGCTCTCTGCATTCCACTCACAGGGTTGAACCTTCCTTTTGATAGAACAGTTTTGAAACACTCTTGTGGTAGAATCTGCAAGTCGATATTTGGAAGGTTTGGAGGCCTATCCTGGGAAAGGAAATATCTTCCCATCAAAACTAGATAGAAGCATTCTCAGAAACTTCTTAGTGATGTGCGCATTCCAGTCACAGATTTGAAGCTTCCTTTTGATATAGCAGTTTTGAACCACTCTTTTAGTAGAATCTGCAAGTGGATGTTTGGAGAGCTAAGAGGCCAACACTGGAAAAGGAAATATCTTCACGTAAAAACTAGACGGAAGCATTCTCAGAAACTTCAATGGGCTTTACGCATTCAACTCACAGAGTGCAATGTTCCTTTTGAGAGCGCAGTTTTAAAACACTGTTTTTGTAGAATTTGCTAGAGGATGTTTGGAGCGATGTGAGGCCTTTGCTGGAAAAGGAAATATCTTCACATAAAACCTAGACAGAAGCATTCTCAGAAACTCCTTTGTGATGAGTGCATTCAAATCACACACTTGAACCTTCCTTTGGAAAGAGCAGTTTTGAAACACTCTTTTTGAAGAATCTGCAAGTGGATATTTGGAGCGATTTGAGGCCTATGCTGGAAAATGAAATATCTTCACCTACAAACTAGACGGAAGCATTCTCAGAAACTTCTTTGTGATGAGTGCATTCAACTCACAGAGTTGAAGCTTCCTTTTGACAGAGCAGTTTTGAAACACTCTTTTAGCAGCATCTGCAAGTGGATATTTGGAGCGCTTTGAGGCCAAGGCTGGAAAACGAAATATCATCACATAAAAACTCGACAGAAGCATTCTCTGAAACTTCTTTGTGATGAGTGCATTCAACTCACAGACTCGAACGTTTCTTTTGATAGAACAGTTTAGAAACACTCCTTTTGTAGAATCTGCAAGTGTTTATTTGGAGCGCTTTGAGGCCTATGTTGGAAAAGGACATATCTTCACATCAAAAGTAGACACACGCATTCTCAGAAACTTCTTTGTGATGAGTGCATTGAACTCACCGAGTTGAACCTACCTATTGATAGAGAAGTTTTGAAACACCCTTTTTGTAGAATCTGCAAGTGAATATTTGGCGCGATTTGAGGCCTATGCTGGAAATGGAAATATCTTCACATGAAAACTAGACAGATGAATTCTCAGAAACGTCTTTGTGATGAGTGCATTCAACTCACAGACTTGAAGCTTAATTTTGAAAGAGCAGTTTCGAAACACTCTTTTTGTAGAATCTGCAAGTGGATATTTGGAGCGCTTTGAGGGCTATGCTGGAAAAGTTTATATCTTCACCTAAAAACTAGACAGAAGCATACTCAGAAACTTCTTTGTGATGTGTGCATTGAACTCACAGAGCTGAACCTTTCTTTTGATACAGAATTTTGCAACACTCTTTTCGTAGAATCTTCAAGTGGATGTATGGAGTGCTTTGAGGCCTATGCTGGAAAAGGAAATATCTTCACGTAGAAACTGGACAAAAGCATTCTCAGAAAATTCTTCGTAATGAGTGCATTCAACTCACAGAGTTGAAGCTTCCTTTTGATAGAGCAGTTTTGAAACACTCTTTTAGCAGCATCTGCAAGTGGATATTTGGAGCGCTTTGAGGCCAAGGCTGGAAAACGAAATATCATCACATAAAAACTCGACAGAAGCATTCTCTGAAACTTCTTTGTGATAAGTGCATTCAACTCACAGACTCGAACGTTTCTTTTGATAGAACAGTTTAGAAACACTCCTTTTGTAGAATCTGCAAGTGTTTATTTGGAGCGCTTTGAGGCCTATGTTGGAAAAGGACATATCTTCACATCAAAAGTAGACAGACGCATTCTCAGAAACTTCTTTGTGATGAGTGCATTGAACTCACAGAGTTGAACCTACTTATTGATAGAGAAGTTTTGAAACACCCTTTTTGTAGAATCTGCAAGTGAATATTTGGCGCGATTTGAGGCCTATGCAGGAAACGGAAATATCTTCACATGAAAACTAGACAGATGAATTCTCAGAAACGTCTTTGTGATGAGTGCATTCAACTCACAGACTTGAAGCTTCCTTTTGAAAGAGCAGTTTCGAAACAGTCCTTTTGTAGAATCTGCAAGTGGATATTTGGAGCGCTTTGAGGGCTATGCTGGAAAAGTTAATACCTTCACCTAAAAACTAGACAGAAGCATACTCAGAAACTTCTTTGTGATGTGTGCATTGAACTCACAGAGTTGAACCTTTCTTTTGATACAGAAGTTTTGAAACACTCTTTTCGTAGAATCTTCAAGTGGATGGATGGAGTGATTTGAGGCCTATGCTGGAAAAGGAAATACCTTCACGTAGAAACTAGACAAAAGCATTCTCAGAAAGTTCCCTGTGCTTTGTGCATTCAACTCACAGAGTTGAACATTCCCTTTGATAGAGCAGTTTTGAAACACTCTTTTTGTAGAATCTGCAAGTGGATATTTGGAGCGCTTTGAGGCCTCTGCTCCCAGAGGAATTATCATTGCATAAAAACTAGATGGAAGCGTTCTCAGAAACTTCCTTGTGATGAGTGCATTCAACTCGCAGAGTGGAACCTTCCTTTCGATAGACCAGTTTTGAAACACTGTTTTTGTAGAATCCGCAAGTGGCTATTTGGAGCTCTTTGAGGCTTATGCTGGAAAAGGAAAAATCTTCATCTACAAACTAGACAGAAGCATTCTCAGAAACTTCTTTGTCATGTGGGGATTGAACTCACAGAGTTGAACATTCCTTTACATAGAGCAGTTTTGCAACACCCTTTCGGTGGAAAGTGAAAGTGCTTATTTGGTGCGATGGCGGCATCTAGTGGATAAGGAAATACATTCAGATGAAAACAAGATACATCCATTCTCAGAAACTTCTTTGTGATGACTGCATTCTACTCACAGAGTTGAACCTTCCTTTTGATAGAACAGTTTGGAAACACTCTTTTTGTGGAATCTGCAAGTGGCTATTTGGAGCGCTTTGAGGCCTATGCTGGAAAAGGAAATATCTTCACATAAAACCTAGACAGAAGTATTCCCACAAAGTTTTTCTGATGTGCGCATTCAACTCACCGAGTTGAACCTTCCTTTAGATAGAGCACTTTTGAAACACTCTTTCTGTAGTACCTGCGAGTGGATATTTGGAGTGCTTTGAGTGCTACACTGTAAAAGCAAATATCTTCACTTAGAATCTAGACAGAAGAATTCTCAGAGACTTCCCTGGGCTCTCTGCATTCCACTCACAGAGTTGAACCTTCCTTTTGATAGGACAATTTTGAAACACTCTTGTGGTAGAATCTGCAAGTCGATATTTGGAAGGTTTGGAGGCCTATCCTGGGAAAGGAAATATCTTCCCATCAAAACTAGATAGAAGCATTCTCAGAAACTTCTTAGTGATGTGCGCATTCAAGTCACAGAGTTGAAGCTTCCTTTTGATATAGCAGTTTTGAACCACTCTTTTAGTAGAATCTGCAAGTGGATGTTTGGAGAGCTAAGAGGCCAACACTGGAAAAGGAAATATGTTCACCTAAAAACTAGACGGAAGCATTCTCAGAAACTTCAATGGGCTTTACGCATTCAACTCACAGAGTGCAATGTTCCTTTTGAGAGCGCAGTTTTAAAACACTGTTTTTGTAGAATTTGCTAGAGGATGTTTGGAGCGATGTGAGGCCTTTGCTGGAAAAGGAAATATCTTCACATAAAACCTAGACAGAAGCATTCTCAGAAACTCCTTTGTGATGAGTGCATTCAAATCACACACTTGAACCTTCCTTTGGAAAGAGCAGTTTTGAAACACTCTTTTTGAAGAATCTGCAAGTGGATATTTGGAGCGATTTGAGGCCTATGCTGGAAAATGAAATATCTTCACCTACAAACTAGACGGAAGCATTCTCAGAAACTTCTTTGTGATGAGTGCATTCAACTCACAGAGTTGAAGCTTCCTTTTGACAGAGCAGTTTTGAAACACTCTTTTAGCAGCATCTGCAAGTGGATATTTGGAGCGCTTTGAGGCCAAGGCTGGAAAACGAAATATCATCACATAAAAACTCGACAGAAGCATTCTCTGAAACTTCTTTGTGATGAGTGCATTCAACTCACAGACTCGAACGTTTCTTTTGATAGAACAGTTTAGAAACACTCCTTTTGTAGAATCTGCAAGTGTTTATTTGGAGCGCTTTGAGGCCTATGTTGGAAAAGGACATATCTTCACATCAAAAGTAGACACACGCATTCTCAGAAACTTCTTTGTGATGAGTGCATTGAACTCACCGAGTTGAACCTACCTATTGATAGAGAAGTTTTGAAACACCCTTTTTGTAGAATCTGCAAGTGAATATTTGGCGCGATTTGAGGCCTATGCTGGAAATGGAAATATCTTCACATGAAAACTAGACAGATGAATTCTCAGAAACGTCTTTGTGATGAGTGCATTCAACTCACAGACTTGAAGCTTAATTTTGAAAGAGCAGTTTCGAAACACTCTTTTTGTAGAATCTGCAAGTGGATATTTGGAGCGCTTTGAGGGCTATGCTGGAAAAGTTTATATCTTCACCTAAAAACTAGACAGAAGCATACTCAGAAACTTCTTTGTGATGTGTGCATTGAACTCACAGAGCTGAACCTTTCTTTTGATACAGAATTTTGAAACACTCTTTTCGTAGAATCTTCAAGTGGATGTATGGAGTGCTTTGAGGCCTATGCTGGAAAAGGAAATATCTTCACGTAGAAACTGGACAAAAGCATTCTCAGAAAATTCTTCATAATGAGTGCATTCAACTCACAGAGTTGAAGCTTCCTTTTGATAGAGCAGTTTTGAAACACTCTTTTAGCAGCATCTGCAAGTGGATATTTGGAGCGCTTTGAGGCCAAGGCTGGAAAACGAAATATCATCACATAAAAACTCGACAGAAGCATTCTCTGAAACTTCTTTGTGATAAGTGCATTCAACTCACAGACTCGAACGTTTCTTTTGATAGAACAGTTTAGAAACACTCCTTTTGTAGAATCTGCAAGTGTTTATTTGGAGCGCTTTGAGGCCTATGTTGGAAAAGGACATATCTTCACATCAAAAGTAGACAGACGCATTCTCAGAAACTTCTTTGTGATGAGTGCATTGAACTCACAGAGTTGAACCTACTTATTGATAGAGAAGTTTTGAAACACCCTTTTTGTAGAATCTGCAAGTGAATATTTGGCGCGATTTGAGGCCTATGCAGGAAACGGAAATATCTTCACATGAAAACTAGACAGATGAATTCTCAGAAACGTCTTTGTGATGAGTGCATTCAACTCACAGACTTGAAGCTTCCTTTTGAAAGAGCAGTTTCGAAACAGTCTTTTTGTAGAATCTGCAAGTGGATATTTGGAGCGCTTTGAGGGCTATGCTGGAAAAGTTAATACCTTCACCTAAAAACTAGACAGAAGCATACTCAGAAACTTCTTTGTGATGTGTGCATTGAACTCACAGAGTTGAACCTTTCTTTTGATACAGAAGTTTTGAAACACTCTTTTCGTAGAATCTTCAAGTGGATGGATGGAGTGATTTGAGGCCTATGCTGGAAAAGGAAATACCTTCACGTAGAAACTAGACAAAAGCATTCTCAGAAAGTTCCCTGTGCTTTGTGCATTCAACTCACAGAGTTGAACATTCCCTTTGATAGAGCAGTTTTGAAACACTCTTTTTGTAGAATCTGCAAGTGGATATTTGGAGCGCTTTGAGGCCTCTGCTCCCAGAGGAATTATCATTGCATAAAAACTAGATGGAAGCGTTCTCAGAAACTTCCTTGTGATGAGTGCATTCAACTCGCAGAGTGGAACCTTCCTTTCGATAGACCAGTTTTGAAACACTGTTTTTGTAGAATCCGCAAGTGGCTATTTGGAGCTCTTTGAGGCTTATGCTGGAAAAGGAAATATCTTCATCTACAAACTAGACAAGAGCATTTTCAGAAACTTCTTTGTCATGTGGGGATTGAACTCACAGAGTTGAACATTCCTTTACATAGAGCAGTTTTGCAACACCCTTTCGGTGGAAAGTGAAAGTGCTTATTTGGTGCGATGGCGGCATCTAGTGGATAAGGAAATACATTCAGATGAAAACAAGATACATCCATTCTCAGAAACTTCTTTGTGATGACTGCATTCTACTCACAGAGTTGAACCTTCCTTTTGATAGAACAGTTTGGAAACACTCTTTTTGTGGAATCTGCAAGTGGCTATTTGGAGCGCTTTGAGGCCTATGCTGGAAAAGGAAATATCTTCACATAAAACCTAGACAGAAGTATTCCCACAAAGTTTTTCTGATGTGCGCATTCAACTCACCGAGTTGAACCTTCCTTTAGATAGAGCACTTTTGAAACACTCTTTCTGTAGTACCTGCGAGTGGATATTTGGAGTGCTTTGAGTGCTACACTGTAAAAGCAAATATCTTCACTTAGAATCTAGACAGAAGAATTCTCAGAGACTTCCCTGTGCTCTCTGCATTCCACTCACAGAGTTGAACCTTCCTTTTGATAGAACAGTTTTGAAACACTCTTGTGGTAGAATCTGCAAGTCGATATTTGGAAGGTTTGGAGGCCTATCCTGGGAAAGGAAATATCTTCCCATCAAAACTAGATAGAAGCATTCTCAGAAACTTCTTAGTGATGTGCGCATTCAAGTCACAGAGTTGAAGCTTCCTTTTGATATAGCAGTTTTGAACCACTCTTTTAGTAGAATCTGCAAGTGGATGTTTGGAGAGCTAAGAGGCCAACACTGGAAAAGGAAATATCTTCACGTAAAAACTAGACGGAAGCATTCTCAGAAACTTCAATGGGCTTTACGCATTCAACTCACAGAGTGCAATGTTCCTTTCGAGAGCGCAGTTTTAAAACACTGTTTTTGTAGAATTTGCTAGAGGATGTTTGGAGCGATGTGAGGCCTTTGCTGGAAAAGGAAATATCTTCACATAAAACCTAGACAGAAGCATTCTCAGAAACTCCTTTGTGATGAGTGCATTCAAATCACACACTTGAACCTTCCTTTGGAAAGAGCAGTTTTGAAACACTCTTTTTGAAGAATCTGCAAGTGGATATTTGGAGAGATTTGAGGCCTATGCTGGAAAATGAAATATCTTCACCTACAAACTAGACGGAAGCATTCTCAGAAACTCCTTTGTGATGAGTGCATTCAACTCACAGAGTTGAAGCTTCCTTTTGACAGAGCAGTTTTGAAACACTCTTTTAGCAGCATCTGCAAGTGGATATTTGGAGCGCTTTGAGGCCAAGGCTGGAAAACGAAATATCATCACATAAAAACTCGACAGAAGCATTCTTTGAAACTTCTTTGTGATGAGTGCATTCAACTCACAGACTCGAACGTTTCTTTTGATAGAACAGTTTAGAAACACTCCTTTTGTAGAATCTGCAAGTGTTTATTTGGAGCGCTTTGAGGCCTATGTTGGAAAAGGACATATCTTCACATCAAAAGTAGACACACGCATTCTCAGAAACTTCTTTGCGATGAGTGCATTGAACTCACCGAGTTGAACCTACCTATTGATAGAGAAGTTTTGAAACACCCTTTTTGTAGAATCTGCAAGTGAATATTTGGCGCGATTTGAGGCCTATGCTGGAGATGGAAATATCTTCACATGAAAACTAGACAGATGAATTCTCAGAAACGTCTTTGTGATGAGTGCATTCAACTCACAGACTTGAAGCTTAATTTTGAAAGAGCAGTTTCGAAACACTCTTTTTGTAGAATCTGCAAGTGGATATTTGGAGCGCTTTGAGGGCTATGCTGGAAAAGTTTATATCTTCACCTAAAAACTAGACAGAAGCATACTCAGAAACTTCTTTGTGATGTGTGCATTGAACTCACAGAGCTGAACCTTTCTTTTGATACAGAATTTTGCAACACTCTTTTCGTAGAATCTTCAAGTGGATGTATGGAGTGCTTTGAGGCCTATGCTGGAAAAGGAAATATCTTCACGTAGAAACTGGACAAAAGCATTCTCAGAAAATTCTTCGTAAGGAGTGCATTCAACTCACAGAGTTGAAGCTTCCTTTTGATAGAGCAGTTTTGAAACACTCTTTTAGCAGCATCTGCAAGTGGATATTTGGAGCGCTTTGAGGCCAAGGCTGGAAAACGAAATATCATCACATAAAAACTCGACAGAAGCATTCTCTGAAACTTCTTTGTGATAAGTGCATTCAACTCACAGACTCGAACGTTTGTTTTGATAGAACAGTTTAGAAACACTCCTTTTGTAGAATCTGCAAGTGTTTATTTGGAGCGCTTTGAGGCCTATGTTGGAAAAGGACATATCTTCACATCAAAAGTAGACAGACGCATTCTCAGAAACTTCTTTGTGATGAGTGCATTGAACTCACAGAGTTGAACCTACTTATTGATAGAGAAGTTTTGAAACACCCTTTTTGTAGAATCTGCAAGTGAATATTTGGCGCGATATGAGGCCTATGCTGGAAAGGGAAATATCTTCACATGAAAACTAGACAGATGAATTCTCAGAAACGTCTTTGTGATGAGTGCATTCAACTCACAGACTTGAAGCTTAATTTTGAAAGAGCAGTTTCGAAACAGTCTTTTTGTAGAATCTGCAAGTGGATATTTGGAGCGCTTTGAGGGCTATGCTGGAAAAGTTTATATCTTCACCTAAAAACTAGACAGAAGTATACTCAGAAACTTCTTTGTGATGAGTGCATTGAACTCACAGAGTTCAGCCTACCTATTGATAGAGAAGTTTTGAAACACCCTTTTTGTAGAATCTGCAAGTGAATATTTGGCGCGATATGAGGCCTATGCTGGAAATGGAAATATCTTCACATGAAAACTAGACAGATGAATTCTCAGAAACGTCTTTGTGATGAGTGCATTCAACTCACAGACTTGAAGCTTAATTTTGAAAGAGCAGTTTCGAAACACTCTTTTTGTAGAATCTGCAAGTGGATATTTGGAGCGCTTTGAGGGCTATGCTGGAAAAGTTTATATCTTCACCTAAAAACTAGACAGAAGCATGCTCAGAAACTTCTTTGTGATGTGTGCATTGAACTCACAGAGCTGAACCTTTCTTTTGATACAGAATTTTGCAACACTCTTTTCGTAGAATCTTCAAGTGGATGTATGGAGTGCTTTGAGGCCTATGCTGGAAAAGGAAATATCTTCACGTAGAAACTGGACAAAAGCATTCTCAGAAAATTCTTCGTAATGAGTGCATTCAACTCACAGAGTTGAAGCTTCCTTTTGATAGAGCAGTTTTGAAACACTCTTTTAGCAGCATCTGCAAGTGGATATTTGGAGCGCTTTGAGGCCAAGGCTGGAAAACGAAATATCATCACATAAAAACTCGACAGAAGCATTCTCTGAAACTTCTTTGTGATAAGTGCATTCAACTCACAGACTCGAACGTTTCTTTTGATAGAACAGTTTAGAAACACTCCTTTTGTAGAATCTGCAAGTGTTTATTTGGAGCGCTTTGAGGCCTATGTTGGAAAAGGACATATCTTCACATCAAAAGTAGACAGACGCATTCTCAGAAACTTCTTTGTGATGAGTGCATTGAACTCACAGAGTTGAACCTACTTATTGATAGAGAAGTTTTGAAACACCCTTTTTGTAGAATCTGCAAGTGAATATTTGGCGCGATATGAGGCCTATGCTGGAAAGGGAAATATCTTCACATGAAAACTAGACAGATGAATTCTCAGAAACGTCTTTGTGATGAGTGCATTCAACTCACAGACTTGAAGCTTAATTTTGAAAGAGCAGTTTCGAAACAGTCTTTTTGTAGAATCTGCAAGTGGATATTTGGAGCGCTTTGAGGGCTATGCTGGAAAAGTTTATATCTTCACCTAAAAACTAGACAGAAGTATACTCAGAAACTTCTTTGTGATGAGTGCATTGAACTCACAGAGTTCAGCCTACCTATTGATAGAGAAGTTTTGAAACACCCTTTTTGTAGAATCTGCAAGTGAATATTTGGCGCGATATGAGGCCTATGCTGGAAATGGAAATATCTTCACATGAAAACTAGACAGATGAATTCTCAGAAACGTCTTTGTGATGAGTGCATTCAACTCACAGACTTGAAGCTTAATTTTGAAAGAGCAGTTTCGAAACACTCTTTTTGTAGAATCTGCAAGTGGATATTTGGAGCGCTTTGAGGGCTATGCTGGAAAAGTTTATATCTTCACCTAAAAACTAGACAGAAGCATGCTCAGAAACTTCTTTGTGATGTGTGCATTGAACTCACAGAGCTGAACCTTTCTTTTGATACAGAATTTTGCAACACTCTTTTCGTAGAATCTTCAAGTGGATGTATGGAGTGCTTTGAGGCCTATGCTGGAAAAGGAAATATCTTCACGTAGAAACTGGACAAAAGCATTCTCAGAAAATTCTTCGTAATGAGTGCATTCAACTCACAGAGTTGAAGCTTCCTTTTGATAGAGCAGTTTTGAAACACTCTTTTAGCAGCATCTACAAGTGGATATTTGGAGCGCTTTGAGGCCAAGGCTGGAAAACGAAATATCATCACATAAAAACTCGACAGAAGCATTCTCTGAAACTTCTTTGTGATAAGTGCATTCAACTCACAGACTCGAACGTTTGTTTTGATAGAACAGTTTAGAAACACTCCTTTTGTAGAATCTGCAAGTGTTTATTTGGAGCGCTTTGAGGCCTATGTTGGAAAAGGACATATCTTCACATCAAAAGTAGACAGACGCATTCTCAGAAACTTCTTTGTGATGAGTGCATTGAACTCACAGAGTTGAACCTACTTATTGATAGAGAAGTTTTGAAACACCCTTTTCGTAGAATCTGCAAGTGAATATTTGGCGCGATTTGAGGCCTATGCAGGAAACGGAAATATCTTCACATGAAAACTAGACAGATGAATTCTCAGAAACGTCTTTGTGATGAGTGCATTCAACTCACAGACTTGAAGCTTCCTTTTGAAAGAGCAGTTTCGAAACAGTCTTTTTGTAGAATCTGCAAGTGGATATTTGGAGCGCTTTGAGGGCTATGCTGGAAAAGTTAATACCTTCACCTAAAAACTAGACAGAAGCATACTCAGAAACTTCTTTGTGATGTGTGCATTGAACTCACAGAGTTGAACCTTTCTTTTGATACAGAAGTTTTGAAACACTCTTTTCGTAGAATCTTCAAGTGGATGGATGGAGTGATTTGAGGCCTATGCTGGAAAAGGAAATACCTTCACGTAGAAACTAGACAAAAGCATTCTCAGAAAGTTCCCTGTGCTTTGTGCATTCAACTCACAGAGTTGAACATTCCCTTTGATAGAGCAGTTTTGAAACACTCTTTTTGTAGAATCTGCAAGTGGATATTTGGAGCGCTTTGAGGCCTCTGCTCCCAGAGGAATTATCATTGCATAAAAACTAGATGGAAGCGTTCTCAGAAACTTCCTTGTGATGAGTGCATTCAACTCGCAGAGTGGAACCTTCCTTTCGATAGACCAGTTTTGAAACACTGTTTTTGTAGAATCCGCAAGTGGCTATTTGGAGCTCTTTGAGGCTTATGCTGGAAAAGGAAATATCTTCATCTACAAACTAGACAAAAGCATTTTCAGAAACTTCTTTGTCATGTGGGGATTGAACTCACAGAGTTGAACATTCCTTTACATAGAGCAGTTTTGCAACACCCTTTCGGTGGAAAGTGAAAGTGCTTATTTGGTGCGATGGCGGCATCTAGTGGATAAGGAAATACATTCAGATGAAAACAAGATACATCCATTCTCAGAAACTTCTTTGTGATGACTGCATTCTACTCACAGAGTTGAACCTTCCTTTTGATAGAACAGTTTGGAAACACTCTTTTTGTGGAATCTGCAAGTGGCTATTTGGAGCGCTTTGAGGCCTATGCTGGAAAAGGAAATATCTTCACATAAAACCTAGACAGAAGTATTCCCACAAAGTTTTTCTGATGTGCGCATTCAACTCACCGAGTTGAACCTTCCTTTAGATAGAGCACTTTTGAAACACTCTTTCTGTAGTACCTGCGAGTGGATATTTGGAGTGCTTTGAGTGCTACACTGTAAAAGCAAATATCTTCACTTAGAATCTAGACAGAAGAATTCTCAGAGACTTCCCTGTGCTCTCTGCATTCCACTCACAGAGTTGAACCTTCCTTTTGATAGAACAGTTTTGAAACACTCTTGTGGTAGAATCTGCAAGTCGATATTTGGAAGGTTTGGAGGCCTATCCTGGGAAAGGAAATATCTTCCCATCAAAACTAGATAGAAGCATTCTCAGAAACTTCTTAGTGATGTGCGCATTCAAGTCACAGAGTTGAAGCTTCCTTTTGATATAGCAGTTTTGAACCACTCTTTTAGTAGAATCTGCAAGTGGATGTTTGGAGAGCTAAGAGGCCAACACTGGAAAAGGAAATATCTTCACGTAAAAACTAGACGGAAGCATTCTCAGAAACTTCAATGGGCTTTACGCATTCAACTCACAGAGTGCAATGTTCCTTTCGAGAGCGCAGTTTTAAAACACTGTTTTTGTAGAATTTGCTAGAGGATGTTTGGAGCGATGTGAGGCCTTTGCTGGAAAAGGAAATATCTTCACATAAAACCTAGACAGAAGCATTCTCAGAAACTTCTTTGTGATGAGTGCATTCAAATCACACACTTGAACCTTCCTTTGGAAAGAGCAGTTTTGAAACACTCTTTTTGAAAAATCTGCAAGTGGATATTTGGAGCGATTTGAGGCCTATGCTGGAAAATGAAATATCTTCACCTACAAACTAGACGGAAGCATTCTCAGAAACTTCTTTGGGATGGGTGCATTCAACTCACAGAGTTGAAGCTTCCTTTTGACAGAGCAGTTTTGAAACACTCTTTTAGCAGCATCTGCAAGTGGATATTTGGAGCGCTTTGAGGCCAAGGCTGGAAAACGAAATATCAACACATAAAAACTCGACAGAAGCATTCTCTGAAACTTCTTTGTGATGAGTGCATTCAACTCACAGACTCGAACGTTTCTTTTGATAGAACAGTTTAGAAACACTCCTTTTGTAGAATCTGCAAGTGTTTATTTGGAGCGCTTTGAGGCCTATGTTGGAAAAGGACATATCTTCACATCAAAAGTAGACACACGCATTCTCAGAAACTTCTTTGTGATGAGTGCATTGAACTCACCGAGTTGAACCTACCTATTGATAGAGAAGTTTTGAAACACCCTTTTTGTAGAATCTGCAAGTGAATATTTGGCGCGATTTGAGGCCTATGCTGGAAATGGAAATATCTTCACATGAAAACTAGACAGATGAATTCTCAGAAACGTCTTTGTGATGAGTGCATTCAACTCACAGACTTGAAGCTTAATTTTGAAAGAGCAGTTTCGAAACACTCTTTTTGTAGAATCTGCAAGTGGATATTTGGAGCGCTTTGAGGGCTATGCTGGAAAAGTATATATCTTCACCTAAAAACTAGACAGAAGCATACTCAGAAACTTCTTTGTGATGTGTGCATTGAACTCACAGAGCTGAACCTTTTTGTAGAATCTGCAAGTGAATATTTGGCGCGATTTGAGGCCTATGCTGGAAATGGAAATATCTTCACATGAAAACTAGACAGATGAATTCTCAGAAACGTCTTTGTGATGAGTGCATTCAACTCACAGACTTGAAGCTTAATTTTGAAAGAGCAGTTTCGAAACACTCTTTTTGTAGAATCTGCAAGTGGATATTTGGAGCGCTTTGAGGGCTATGCTGGAAAAGTTTATATCTTCACCTAAAAACTAGACAGAAGCATACTCAGAAACTTCTTTGTGATGAGTGCATTGAACTCACAGTGTTCAGCCTACCTATTGATAGAGAAGTTTTGAAACACCCTTTTTGTAGAATCTGCAAGTGAATATTTGGCACGATATGAGGCCTATGCTGGAAATGGAAATATCTTCACATGAAAACTAGACAGATGAATTCTCAGAAACGTCTTTGTGATGAGTGCATTCAACTCACAGACTTGAAGCTTAATTTTGAAAGAGCAGTTTCGAAACACTCTTTTTGTAGAATCTGCAAGTGGATATTTGGAGCGCTTTGAGGGCTATGCTGGAAATGTTTATATCTTCACCTAAAAACTAGACAGAAGCATACTCAGAAACTTCTTTGTGATGTGTGCATTGAACTCATAGAGCTGAACCTTTCTTTTGATACAGAATTTTGCAACACTCTTTTCGTAGAATCTTCAAGTGGATGTATGGAGTGCTTTGAGGCCTATGCTGGAAAAGGAAATATCTTCACGTAGAAACTGGACAAAAGCATTCTCAGAAAATTCTTCGTAATGAGTGCATTCAACTCACAGAGTTGAAGCTTCCTTTTGATAGAGCAGTTTTGAAACACTCTTTTAGCAGCATCTGCAAGTGGATATTTGGAGCGCTTTGAGGCCAAGGCTGGAAAACGAAATATCATCACATAAAAACTCGACAGAAGCATTCTCTGAAACTTCTTTGTGATAAGTGCATTCAACTCACAGACTCGAACGTTTCTTTTGATAGAACAGTTTAGAAACACTCCTTTTGTAGAATCTGCAAGTGTTTATTTGGAGCGCTTTGAGGCCTATGTTGGAAAAGGACATATCTTCACATCAAAAGTAGACAGACGCATTCTCAGAAACTTCTTTGTGATGAGTGCATTGAACTCACAGAGTTGAACCTACTTATTGATAGAGAAGTTTTGAAACACCCTTTTTGTAGAATCTGCAAGTGAATATTTGGCGCGATTTGAGGCCTATGCAGGAAACGGAAATATCTTCACATGAAAACTAGACAGATGAATTCTCAGAAACGTCTTTGTGATGAGTGCATTCAACTCACAGACTTGAAGCTTCCTTTTGAAAGAGCAGTTTCGAAACAGTCTTTTTGTAGAATCTGCAAGTGGATATTTGGAGCGCTTTGAGGGCTATGCTGGAAAAGTTAATACCTTCACCTAAAAACTAGACAGAAGCATACTCAGAAACTTCTTTGTGATGTGTGCATTGAACTCACAGAGTTGAACCTTTCTTTTGATACAGAAGTTTTGAAACACTCTTTTCGTAGAATCTTCAAGTGGATGTATGGAGTGATTTGAGGCCTATGCTGGAAAAGGAAATACCTTCACGTAGAAACTAGACAAAAGCAATCTCAGAAAGTTCCCTGTGCTTTGTGCATTCAACTCACAGAGTTGAACATTCCCTTTGATAGAGCAGTTTTGAAACACTCTTTTTGTAGAATCTGCAAGTGGATATTTGGAGCGCTTTGAGGCCTCTGCTCCCAGAGGAATTATCATTGCATAAAAACTAGGTGGAAGCGTTCTCAGAAACTTCCTTGTGATGAGTGCATTCAACTCGCAGAGTGGAACCTTCCTTTCGATAGACCAGTTTTGAAACACTGTTTTTGTAGAATCCGCAAGTGGCTATTTGGAGCTCTTTGAGGCTTATGCTGGAAAAGGAAATATCTTCATCTACAAACTAGACAGAAGCATTCTCAGAAACTTCTTTGTCATGTGGGGATTGAACTCACAGAGTTGAACATTCCTTTACATAGAGCAGTTTTGCAACACCCTTTCGGTGGAAAGTGAAAGTGCTTATTTGTTGCGATGGCGGCATCTAGTGGATAAGGAAATACATTCAGATGAAAACAAGATACATCCATTCTCAGAAACTTCTTTGTGATGACTGCATTCTACTCACAGAGTTGAACCTTCCTTTTGATAGAACAGTTTGGAAACACTCTTGTTGTGGAATCTGCAAGTGGCTATTTGGAGCGCTTTGAGGCCTATGCTGGAAAAGGAAATATCTTCACATAAAACCTAGACAGAAGTATTCCCAGAAAGTTTTTCTGATGTGCGCATTCAACTCACCGAGTTGAACCTTCCTTTAGATAGAGCACTTTTGAAACACTCTTTCTGTAGTACCTGCGAGTGGATATTTGGAGTGCTTTGAGTGCTACACTGTAAAAGCAAATATCTTCACTTAGAATCTAGACAGAAGAATTCTCAGAGATTTCCCTGTGCTCTCTGCATTCCACTCACAGAGTTGAACCTTCCTTTTGATAGGACAATTTTGAAACACTCTTGTGGTAGAATCTGCAAGTCGATATTTGGAAGGTTTGGAGGCCTATCCTGGGAAAGGAAATTTCTTCCCATCAAAACTAGATAGAAGCATTCTCAGAAACTTCTTAGTGATGTGCGCATTCAAGTCACAGAGTTGAAGCTTCCTTTTGATATAGCAGTTTTGAACCACTCTTTTAGTAGAATCTGCAAGTGGATGTTTGGAGAGCTAAGAGGCCAACACTGGAAAAGGAAATATCTTCACGTAAAAACTAGACGGAAGCATTCTCAGAAACTTCAATGGGCTTTACGCATTCAACTCACAGAGTGCAATGTTCCTTTCGAGAGCGCAGTTTTAAAACACCGTTTTTGTAGAATTTGCTAGAGGATGTTTGGAGCGATGTGAGGCCTTTGCTGGAAAAGGAAATATCTTCACATAAAACCTAGACAGAAGCATTCTCAGAAACTCCTTTGTGATGAGTGCATTCAAATCACACACTTGAACCTTCCTTTGGAAAGAGCAGTTTTGAAACACTCTTTTTGAAAAATCTGCAAGTGGATATTTGGAGCGATTTGAGGCCTATGCTGGAAAATGAAATATCTTCACCTACAAACTAGACGGAAGCATTCTCAGAAACTTCTTTGGGATGGGTGCATTCAACTCACAGAGTTGAAGCTTCCTTTTGACAGAGCAGTTTTGAAACACTCTTTTAGCAGCATCTGCAAGTGGATATTTGGAGCGCTTTGAGGCCAAGGCTGGAAAACGAAATATCAACACATAAAAACTCGACAGAAGCATTCTCTGAAACTTCTTTGTGATGAGTGCATTCAACTCACAGACTCGAACGTTTCTTTTGATAGAACAGTTTAGAAACACTCCTTTTGTAGAATCTGCAAGTGTTTATTTGGAGCGCTTTGAGGCCTATGTTGGAAAAGGACATATCTTCACATCAAAAGTAGACACACGCATTCTCAGAAACTTCTTTGTGATGAGTGCATTGAACTCACCGAGTTGAACCTACCTATTGATAGAGAAGTTTTGAAACACCCTTTTTGTAGAATCTGCAAGTGAATATTTGGCGCGATTTGAGGCCTATGCTGGAAATGGAAATATCTTCACATGAAAACTAGACAGATGAATTCTCAGAAACGTCTTTGTGATGAGTGCATTCAACTCACAGACTTGAAGCTTAATTTTGAAAGAGCAGTTTCGAAACACTCTTTTTGTAGAATCTGCAAGTGGATATTTGGAGCGCTTTGAGGGCTATGCTGGAAAAGTTTATATCTTCACCTAAAAACTAGACAGAAGCATACTCAGAAACTTCTTTGTGATGTGTGCATTGAACTCACAGAGCTGAACCTTTCTTTTGATACAGAATTTTGCAACACTCTTTTCGTAGAATCTTCAAGTGGATGTATGGAGTGCTTTGAGGCCTATGCTGGAAAAGGAAATATCTTCACGTAGAAACTGGACAAAAGCATTCTCAGAAAATTCTTCGTAATGAGTGCATTCAACTCACAGAGTTGAAGCTTCCTTTTGATAGAGCAGTTTTGAAACACTCTTTTAGCAGCATCTGCAAGTGGATATTTGGAGCGCTTTGAGGCCAAGGCTGGAAAACGAAATATCATCACATAAAAACTCGACAGAAGCATTCTCTGAAACTTCTTTGTGATAAGTGCATTCAACTCACAGACTCGAACGTTTCTTTTGATAGAACAGTTTAGAAACACTCCTTTTGTAGAATCTGCAAGTGTTTATTTGGAGCGCTTTGAGGCCTAAGTTGGAAAAGGACATATCTTCACATCAAAAGTAGACAGACGCATTCTCAGAAACTTCTTTGTGATGAGTGCATTGAACTCACAGAGTTGAACCTACTTATTGATAGAGAAGTTTTGAAACACCCTTTTTGTAGAATCTGCAAGTGAATATTTGGCGCGATATGAGGCCTATGCTGGAAATGGAAATATCTTCACATGAAAACTAGACAGATGAATTCTCAGAAACGTCTTTGTGATGAGTGCATTCAACTCACAGACTTGAAGCTTCCTTTTGAAAGAGCAGTTTCGAAACACTCTTTTTGTAGAATCTGCAAGTGGATATTTGGAGCGCTTTGAGGGCTATGCTGGAAAAGTTTATATCTTCACCTAAAAACTAGACAGAAGCATACTCAGAAACTTCTTTGTGATGAGTGCATTGAACTCACAGAGTTCAGCCTACCTATTGATAGAGAAGTTTTGAAACACCCTTTTTGTAGAATCTGCAAGTGAATATTTGGCGCGATATGAGGCCTATGCTGGAAATGGAAATATCTTCACATGAAAACTAGACAGATGAATTCTCAGAAACGTCCTTGTGATGAGTGCATTCAACTCACAGACTTGAAGCTTAATTTTGAAAGAGCAGTTTCGAAACACTCTTTTTGTAGAATCTGCAAGTGGATATTTGGAGCGCTTTGAGGGCTATGCTGGAAAAGTTTATATCTTCACCTAAAAACTAGACAGAAGCATACTCAGAAACTTCTTTGTGATGTGTGCATTGAACTCACAGAGCTGAACCTTTCTTTTGATACAGAATTTTGCAACACTCTTTTCGTAGAATCTTCAAGTGGATGTATGGAGTGCTTTGAGGCCTATGCTGGAAAAGGAAATATCTTCACGTAGAAACTGGACAAAAGCATTCTCAGAAAATTCTTCGTAATGAGTGCATTCAACTCACAGAGTTGAAGCTTCCTTTTGGTAGAGCAGTTTTGAAACACTCTTTTAGCAGCATCTGCAAGTGGATATTTGGAGCGCTTTGAGGCCAAGGCTGGAAAACGAAATATCATCACATAAAAACTCGACAGAAGCATTCTCTGAAACTTCTTTGTGATAAGTGCATTCAACTCACAGACTCGAACGTTTCTTTTGATAGAACAGTTTAGAAACACTCCTTTTGTAGAATCTGCAAGTGTTTATTTGGAGCGCTTTGAGGCCTATGTTGGAAAAGGACATATCTTCACATCAAAAGTAGACAGACGCATTCTCAGAAACTTCTTTGTGATGAGTGCATTGAACTCACAGAGTTGAACCTACTTATTGATAGAGAAGTTTTGAAACACCCTTTTTGTAGAATCTGCAAGTGAATATTTGGCGCGATTTGAGGCCTATGCAGGAAACGGAAATATCTTCACATGAAAACTAGACAGATGAATTCTCAGAAACGTCTTTGTGATGAGTGCATTCAACTCACAGACTTGAAGCTTCCTTTTGAAAGAGCAGTTTCGAAACAGTCTTTTTGTAGAATCTGCAAGTGGATATTTGGAGCGCTTTGAGGGCTATGCTGGAAAAGTTAATACCTTCACCTAAAAACTAGACAGAAGCATACTCAGAAACTTCTTTGTGATGTGTGCATTGAACTCACAAAGTTGAACCTTTCTTTTGATACAGAAGTTTTGAAACACTCTTTTCGTAGAATCTTCAAGTGGATGTATGGAGTGATTTGAGGCCTATGCTGGAAAAGGAAATACCTTCACGTAGAAACTAGACAAAAGCATTCTCAGAAAGTTCCCTGTGCTTTGTGCATTCAACTCACAGAGTTGAACATTCCCTTTGATAGAGCAGTTTTGAAACACTCTTTTTGTAGAATCTGCAAGTGGATATTTGGAGCGCTTTGAGGCCTCTGCTCCCAGAGGAATCATCATTGCATAAAAACTAGATGGAAGCGTTCTCAGAAACTTCCTTGTGATGAGTGCATTCAACTCGCAGAGTGGAACCTTCCTTTCGATAGACCAGTTTTGAAACACTGTTTTTGTAGAATCCGCAAGTGGCTATTTGGAGCTCTTTGAGGCTTATGCTGGAAAAGGAAATATCTTCATCTACAAACTAGACAAAAGCATTCTCAGAAACTTCTTTGTCATGTGGGGATTGAACTCACAGAGTTGAACATTCCTTTACATAGAGCAGTTTTGCAACACCCTTTCGGTGGAAAGTGAAAGTGCTTATTTGGTGCGATGGCGGCATCTAGTGGATAAGGAAATACATTCAGATGAAAACAAGATACATCCATTCTCAGAAACTTCTTTGTGATGACTGCATTCTACTCACAGAGTTGAACCTTCCTTTTGATAGAACAGTTTGGAAACACTCTTTTTGTGGAATCTGCAAGTGGCTATTTGGAGCGCTTTGAGGCCTATGCTGGAAAAGGAAATATCTTCACATAAAACCTAGACAGAAGTATTCCCAGAAAGTTTTTCTGATGTGCGCATTCAACTCACCGAGTTGAACCTTCCTTTAGATAGAGCACTTTTGAAACACTCTTTCTGTAGTACCTGCGAGTGGATATTTGGAGTGCTTTGAGTGCTACACTGTAAAAGCAAATATCTTCACTTAGAATCTAGACAGAAGAATTCTCAGAGACTTCCCTGTGCTCTCTGCATTCCACTCACAGAGTTGAACCTTCCTTTTGATAGAACAGTTTTGAAACACTCTTGTGGTAGAATCTGCAAGTCGATATTTGGAAGGTTTGGAGGCCTATCCTGGGAAAGGAAATATCTTCCCATCAAAACTAGATAGAAGCATTCTCAGAAACTTCTTAGTGATGTGCGCATTCAAGTCACAGAGTTGAAGCTTCCTTTTGATATAGCAGTTTTGAACCACTCTTTTAGTAGAATCTGCAAGTGGATGTTTGGAGAGCTAAGAGGCCAACACTGGAAAAGGAAATATCTTCACGTAAAAACTAGACGGAAGCATTCTCAGAAACTTCAATGGGCTTTACGCATTCAACTCACAGAGTGCAATGTTCCTTTTGAGAGCGCAGTTTTAAAACACTGTTTTTGTAGAATTTGCTAGAGGATGTTTGGAGCGATGTGAGGCCTTTGCTGGAAAAGGAAATATCTTCACATAAAACCTAGACAGAAGCATTCTCAGAAACTCCTTTGTGATGAGTGCATTCAAATCACACACTTGAACCTTCCTTTGGAAAGAGCAGTTTTGAAACACTCTTTTTGAAGAATCTGCAAGTGGATATTTGGAGAGATTTGAGGCCTATGCTGGAAAATGAAATATCTTCACCTACAAACTAGACGGAAGCATTCTCAGAAACTCCTTTGTGATGAGTGCATTCAACTCACAGAGTTGAAGCTTCCTTTTGACAGAGCAGTTTTGAAACACTCTTTTAGCAGCATCTGCAAGTGGATATTTGGAGCGCTTTGAGGCCAAGGCTGGAAAACGAAATATCATCACATAAAAACTCGACAGAAGCATTCTTTGAAACTTCTTTGTGATGAGTGCATTCAACTCACAGACTCGAACGTTTCTTTTGATAGAACAGTTTAGAAACACTCCTTTTGTAGAATCTGCAAGTGTTTATTTGGAGCGCTTTGAGGCCTATGTTGGAAAAGGACATATCTTCACATCAAAAGTAGACACACGCATTCTCAGAAACTTCTTTGTGATGAGTGCATTGAACTCACCGAGTTGAACCTACCTATTGATAGAGAAGTTTTGAAACACCCTTTTTGTAGAATCTGCAAGTGAATATTTGGCGCGATATGAGGCCTATGCTGGAAATGGAAATATCTTCACATGAAAACTAGACAGATGAATTCTCAGAAACGTCTTTGTGATGAGTGCATTCAACTCACAGACTTGAAGCTTAATTTTGAAAGAGCAGTTTCGAAACACTCTTTTTGTAGAATCTGCAAGTGGATATTTGGAGCGCTTTGAGGGCTATGCTGGAAAAGTTTATATCTTCACCTAAAAACTAGACAGAAGCATACTCAGAAACTTCTTTGTGATGTGTGCATTGAACTCACAGAGCTGAACCTTTCTTTTGATACAGAATTTTGCAACACTCTTTTCGTAGAATCTTCAAGTGGATGTATGGAGTGCTTTGAGGCCTATGCTGGAAAAGGAAATATCTTCACGTAGAAACTGGACAAAAGCATTCTCAGAAAATTCTTCGTAATGAGTGCATTCAACTCACAGAGTTGAAGCTTCCTTTTGATAGAGCAGTTTTGAAACACTCTTTTAGCAGCATCTGCAAGTGGATATTTGGAGCGCTTTGAGGCCAAGGCTGGAAAACGAAATATCATCACATAAAAACTCGACAGAAGCATTCTCTGAAACTTCTTTGTGATAAGTGCATTCAACTCACAGACTCGAACGTTTGTTTTGATAGAACAGTTTAGAAACACTCCTTTTGTAGAATCTGCAAGTGTTTATTTGGAGCGCTTTGAGGCCTATGTTGGAAAAGGACATATCTTCACATCAAAAGTAGACAGACGCATTCTCAGAAACTTCTTTGTGATGAGTGCATTGATCTCACAGAGTTGAACCTACTTATTGATAGAGAAGTTTTGAAACACCCTTTTTGTAGAATCTGCAAGTGAATATTTGGCGCGATTTGAGGCCTATGCAGGAAACGGAAATATCTTCACATGAAAACTAGACAGATGAATTCTCAGAAACGTCTTTGTGATGAGTGCATTCAACTCACAGACTTGAAGCTTCCTTTTGAAAGAGCAGTTTCGAAACAGTCTTTTTGTAGAATCTGCAAGTGGATATTTGGAGCGCTTTGAGGGCTATGCTGGAAAAGTTAATACCTTCACCTAAAAACTAGACAGAAGCATACTCAGAAACTTCTTTGTGATGTGTGCATTGAACTCACAAAGTTGAACCTTTCTTTTGATACAGAAGTTTTGAAACACTCTTTTCGTAGAATCTTCAAGTGGATGTATGGAGTGATTTGAGGCCTATGCTGGAAAAGGAAATACCTTCACGTAGAAACTAGACAAAAGCATTCTCAGAAAGTTCCCTGTGCTTTGTGCATTCAACTCACAGAGTTGAACATTCCCTTTGATACAGCAGTTTTGAAACACACTTTTTGTAGAATCTGCAAGTGGATATTTGGAGCGCTTTGAGGCCTCTGCTCCCAGAGGAATTATCATTGCATAAAAACTAGATGGAAGCGTTCTCAGAAACTTCCTTGTGATGAGTGCATTCAACTCGCAGAGTGGAACCTTCCTTTCGATAGACCAGTTTTGAAACACTGTTTTTGTAGAATCCGCAAGTGGCTATTTGGAGCTCTTTGAGGCTTATGCTGGAAAAGGAAATATCTTCATCTACAAACTAGACAAAAGCATTTTCCGAAACTTCTTTGTCATGTGGGGATTGAACTCACAGAGTTGAACATTCCTTTACATAGAGCAGTTTTGCAACACCCTTTCGGTGGAAAGTGAAAGTGCTTATTTGGTGCGATGGCGGCATCTAGTGGATAAGGAAATACATTCAGATGAAAACAAGATACATCCATTCTCAGAAACTTCTTTGTGATGACTGCATTCTACTCACAGAGTTGAACCTTCCTTTTGATAGAACAGTTTGGAAACACTCTTTTTGTGGAATCTGCAAGTGGCTATTTGGAGCGCTTTGAGGCCTATGCTGGAAAAGGAAATATCTTCACATAAAACCTAGACAGAAGTATTCCCAGAAAGTTTTTCTGATGTGCGCATTCAACTCACCGAGTTGAACCTTCCTTTAGATAGAGCACTTTTGAAACACTTTTTCTGTAGTACCTGCGAGTGGATATTTGGAGTGCTTTGAGTGCTACACTGTAAAAGCAAATATCTTCACTTAGAATCTAGACAGAAGAATTCTCAGAGACTTCCCTGTGCTCTCTGCATTCCACTCACAGAGTTGAACCTTCCTTTTGATAGAACAGTTTTGAAACACTCTTGTGGTAGAATCTGCAAGTCGATATTTGGAAGGTTTGGAGGCCTATCCTGGGAAAGGAAATATCTTCCCATCAAAACTAGATAGAAGCATTCTCAGAAACTTCTTAGTGATGTGCGCATTCAAGTCACAGAGTTGAAGCTTCCTTTTGATATAGCAGTTTTGAACCACTCTTTTAGTAGAATCTGCAAGTGGATGTTTGGAGAGCTAAGAGGCCAACACTGGAAAAGGAAATATCTTCACGTAAAAACTAGACGGAAGCATTCTCAGAAACTTCAATGGGCTTTACGCATTCAACTCACAGAGTGCAATGTTCCTTTCGAGAGCGCAGTTTTAAAACACTGTTTTTGTAGAATTTGCTAGAGGATGTTTGGAGCGATGTGAGGCCTTTGCTGGAAAAGGAAATATCTTCACATAAAACCTAGACAGAAGCATTCTCAGAAACTCCTTTGTGATGAGTGCATTCAAATCACACACTTGAACCTTCCTTTGGAAAGAGCAGTTTTGAAACACTCTTTTTGAAAAATCTGCAAGTGGATATTTGGAGCGATTTGAGGCCTATGCTGGAAAATGAAATATCTTCACCTACAAACTAGACGGAAGCATTCTCAGAAACTTCTTTGGGATGGGTGCATTCAACTCACAGAGTTGAAGCTTCCTTTTGACAGAGCAGTTTTGAAACACTCTTTTAGCAGCATCTGCAAGTGGATATTTGGAGCGCTTTGAGGCCAAGGCTGGAAAACGAAATATCAACACATAAAAACTCGACAGAAGCATTCTCTGAAACTTCTTTGTGATGAGTGCATTCAACTCACAGACTCGAACGTTTCTTTTGATAGAACAGTTTAGAAACACTCCTTTTGTAGAATCTGCAAGTGTTTATTTGGAGCGCTTTGAGGCCTATGTTGGAAAAGGACATATCTTCACATCAAAAGTAGACACACGCATTCTCAGAAACTTCTTTGTGATGAGTGCATTGAACTCACCGAGTTGAACCTACCTATTGATAGAGAAGTTTTGAAACACCCTTTTTGTAGAATCTGCAAGTGAATATTTGGCGCGATTTGAGGCCTATGCTGGAAATGGAAATATCTTCACATGAAAACTAGACAGATGAATTCTCAGAAACGTCTTTGTGATGAGTGCATTCAACTCACAGACTTGAAGCTTAATTTTGAAAGAGCAGTTTCGAAACACTCTTTTTGTAGAATCTGCAAGTGGATATTTGGAGCGCTTTGAGGGCTATGCTGGAAAAGTTTATATCTTCACCTAAAAACTAGACAGAAGCATACTCAGAAACTTCTTTGTGATGTGTGCATTGAACTCACAGAGCTGAACCTTTCTTTTGATACAGAATTTTGCAACACTCTTTTCGTAGAATCTTCAAGTGGATGTATGGAGTGCTTTGAGGCCTATGCTGGAAAAGGAAATATCTTCACGTAGAAACTGGACAAAAGCATTCTCAGAAAATTCTTCGTAATGAGTGCATTCAACTCACAGAGTTGAAGCTTCCTTTTGATAGAGCAGTTTTGAAACACTCTTTTAGCAGCATCTGCAAGTGGATATTTGGAGCGCTTTGAGGCCAAGGCTGGAAAACGAAATATCATCACATAAAAACTCGACAGAAGCATTCTCTGAAACTTCTTTGTGATAAGTGCATTCAACTCACAGACTCGAACGTTTCTTTTGATAGAACAGTTTAGAAACACTCCTTTTGTAGAATCTGCAAGTGTTTATTTGGAGCGCTTTGAGGCCTATGTTGGAAAAGGACATATCTTCACATCAAAAGTAGACAGACGCATTCTCAGAAACTTCTTTGTGATGAGTGCATTGAACTCACAGAGTTGAACCTACTTATTGATAGAGAAGTTTTGAAACACCCTTTTTGTAGAATCTGCAAGTGAATATTTGGCGCGATATGAGGCCTATGCTGGAAATGGAAATATCTTCACATGAAAACTAGACAGATGAATTCTCAGAAACGTCTTTGTGATGAGTGCATTCAACTCACAGACTTGAAGCTTCCTTTTGAAAGAGCAGTTTCGAAACACTCTTTTTGTAGAATCTGCAAGTGGATATTTGGAGCGCTTTGAGGGCTATGCTGGAAAAGTTTATATCTTCACCTAAAAACTAGACAGAAGCATACTCAGAAACTTCTTTGTGATGAGTGCATTGAACTCACAGAGTTCAGCCTACCTATTGATAGAGAAGTTTTGAAACACCCTTTTTGTAGAATCTGCAAGTGAATATTTGGCGCGATATGAGGCCTATGCTGGAAATGGAAATATCTTCACATGAAAACTAGACAGATGAATTCTCAGAAACGTCCTTGTGATGAGTGCATTCAACTCACAGACTTGAAGCTTAATTTTGAAAGAGCAGTTTCGAAACACTCTTTTTGTAGAATCTGCAAGTGGATATTTGGAGCGCTTTGAGGGCTATGCTGGAAAAGTTTATATCTTCACCTAAAAACTAGACAGAAGCATACTCAGAAACTTCTTTGTGATGTGTGCATTGAACTCACGGAGCTGAACCTTTCTTTTGATACAGAATTTTGCAACACTCTTTTCGTAGAATCTTCAAGTGGATGTATGGAGTGCTTTGAGGCCTATGCTGGAAAAGGAAATATCTTCACGTAGAAACTGGACAAAAGCATTCTCAGAAAATTCTTCGTAATGAGTGCATTCAACTCACAGAGTTGAAGCTTCCTTTTGGTAGAGCAGTTTTGAAACACTCTTTTAGCAGCATCTGCAAGTGGATATTTGGAGCGCTTTGAGGCCAAGGCTGGAAAACGAAATATCATCACATAAAAACTCGACAGAAGCATTCTCTGAAACTTCTTTGTGATAAGTGCATTCAACTCACAGACTCGAACGTTTCTTTTGATAGAACAGTTTAGAAACACTCCTTTTGTAGAATCTGCAAGTGTTTATTTGGAGCGCTTTGAGGCCTATGTTGGAAAAGGACATATCTTCACATCAAAAGTAGACAGACGCATTCTCAGAAACTTCTTTGTGATGAGTGCATTGAACTCACAGAGTTGAACCTACTTATTGATAGAGAAGTTTTGAAACACCCTTTTTGTAGAATCTGCAAGTGAATATTTGGCGCGATTTGAGGCCTATGCAGGAAACGGAAATATCTTCACATGAAAACTAGACAGATGAATTCTCAGAAACGTCTTTGTGATGAGTGCATTCAACTCACAGACTTGAAGCTTCCTTTTGAAAGAGCAGTTTCGAAACAGTCTTTTTGTAGAATCTGCAAGTGGATATTTGGAGCGCTTTGAGGGCTATGCTGGAAAAGTTAATACCTTCACCTAAAAACTAGACAGAAGCATACTCAGAAACTTCTTTGTGATGTGTGCATTGAACTCACAAAGTTGAACCTTTCTTTTGATACAGAAGTTTTGAAACACTCTTTTCGTAGAATCTTCAAGTGGATGTATGGAGTGATTTGAGGCCTATGCTGGAAAAGGAAATACCTTCACGTAGAAACTAGACAAAAGCATTCTCAGAAAGTTCCCTGTGCTTTGTGCATTCAACTCACAGAGTTGAACATTCCCTTTGATAGAGCAGTTTTGAAACACTCTTTTTGTAGAATCTGCAAGTGGATATTTGGAGCGCTTTGAGGCCTCTGCTCCCAGAGGAATCATCATTGCATAAAAACTAGATGGAAGCGTTCTCAGAAACTTCCTTGTGATGAGTGCATTCAACTCGCAGAGTGGAACCTTCCTTTCAATAGACCAGTTTTGAAACACTGTTTTTGTAGAATCCGCAAGTGGCTATTTGGAGCTCTTTGAGGCTTATGCTGGAAAAGGAAATATCTTCATCTACAAACTAGACAAAAGCATTCTCAGAAACTTCTTTGTCATGTGGGGATTGAACTCACAGAGTTGAACATTCCTTTACATAGAGCAGTTTTGCAACACCCTTTCGGTGGAAAGTGAAAGTGCTTATTTGGTGCGATGGCGGCATCTAGTGGATAAGGAAATACATTCAGATGAAAACAAGATACATCCATTCTCAGAAACTTCTTTGTGATGACTGCATTCTACTCACAGAGTTGAACCTTCCTTTTGATAGAACAGTTTGGAAACACTCTTTTTGTGGAATCTGCAAGTGGCTATTTGGAGCGCTTTGAGGCCTATGCTGGAAAAGGAAATATCTTCACATAAAACCTAGACAGAAGTATTCCCAGAAAGTTTTTCTGATGTGCGCATTCAACTCACCGAGTTGAACCTTCCTTTAGATAGAGCACTTTTGAAACACTCTTTCTGTAGTACCTGCGAGTGGATATTTGGAGTGCTTTGAGTGCTACACTGTAAAAGCAAATATCTTCACTTAGAATCTAGACAGAAGAATTCTCAGAGACTTCCCTGTGCTCTCTGCATTCCACTCACAGAGTTGAACCTTCCTTTTGATAGAACAGTTTTGAAACACTCTTGTGGTAGAATCTGCAAGTCGATATTTGGAAGGTTTGGAGGCCTATCCTGGGAAAGGAAATATCTTCCCATCAAAACTAGATAGAAGCATTCTCAGAAACTTCTTAGTGATGTGCGCATTCAAGTCACAGAGTTGAAGCTTCCTTTTGATATAGCAGTTTTGAACCACTCTTTTAGTAGAATCTGCAAGTGGATGTTTGGAGAGCTAAGAGGCCAACACTGGAAAAGGAAATATCTTCACGTAAAAACTAGACGGAAGCATTCTCAGAAACTTCAATGGGCTTTACGCATTCAACTCACAGAGTGCAATGTTCCTTTTGAGAGCGCAGTTTTAAAACACTGTTTTTGTAGAATTTGCTAGAGGATGTTTGGAGCGATGTGAGGCCTTTGCTGGAAAAGGAAATATCTTCACATAAAACCTAGACAGAAGCATTCTCAGAAACTCCTTTGTGATGAGTGCATTCAAATCACACACTTGAACCTTCCTTTGGAAAGAGCAGTTTTGAAACACTCTTTTTGAAGAATCTGCAAGTGGATATTTGGAGAGATTTGAGGCCTATGCTGGAAAATGAAATATCTTCACCTACAAACTAGACGGAAGCATTCTCAGAAACTCCTTTGTGATGAGTGCATTCAACTCACAGAGTTGAAGCTTCCTTTTGACAGAGCAGTTTGGAAACACTCTTTTAGCAGCATCTGCAAGTGGATATTTGGAGCGCTTTGAGGCCAAGGCTGGAAAACGAAATATCATCACATAAAAACTCGACAGAAGCATTCTTTGAAACTTCTTTGTGATGAGTGCATTCAACTCACAGACTCGAACGTTTCTTTTGATAGAACAGTTTAGAAACACTCCTTTTGTAGAATCTGCAAGTGTTTATTTGGAGCGCTTTGAGGCCTATGTTGGAAAAGGACATATCTTCACATCAAAAGTAGACACACGCATTCTCAGAAACTTCTTTGTGATGAGTGCATTGAACTCACCGAGTTGAACCTACCTATTGATAGAGAAGTTTTGAAACACCCTTTTTGTAGAATCTGCAAGTGAATATTTGGCGCGATTTGAGGCCTATGCTGGAGATGGAAATATCTTCACATGAAAACTAGACAGATGAATTCTCAGAAACGTCTTTGTGATGAGTGCATTCAACTCACAGACTTGAAGCTTAATTTTGAAAGAGCAGTTTCGAAACACTCTTTTTGTAGAATCTGCAAGTGGATATTTGGAGCGCTTTGAGGGCTATGCTGGAAAAGTTTATATCTTCACCTAAAAACTAGACAGAAGCATACTCAGAAACTTCTTTGTGATGTGTGCATTGAACTCACAGAGCTGAACCTTTCTTTTGATACAGAATTTTGCAACACTCTTTTCGTAGAATCTTCAAGTGGATGTATGGAGTGCTTTGAGGCCTATGCTGGAAAAGGAAATATCTTCACGTAGAAACTGGACAAAAGCATTCTCAGAAAATTCTTCGTAATGAGTGCATTCAACTCACAGAGTTGAAGCTTCCTTTTGGTAGAGCAGTTTTGAAACACTCTTTTAGCAGCATCTGCAAGTGGATATTTGGAGCGCTTTGAGGCCAAGGCTGGAAAACGAAATATCATCACATAAAAACTCGACAGAAGCATTCTCTGAAACTTCTTTGTGATAAGTGCATTCAACTCACAGACTCGAACGTTTCTTTTGATAGAACAGTTTAGAAACACTCCTTTTGTAGAATCTGCAAGTGTTTATTTGGAGCGCTTTGAGGCCTATGTTGGAAAAGGACATATCTTCACATCAAAAGTAGACAGACGCATTCTCAGAAACTTCTTTGTGATGAGTGCATTGAACTCACAGAGTTGAACCTACTTATTGATAGAGAAGTTTTGAAACACCCTTTTTGTAGAATCTGCAAGTGAATATTTGGCGCGATTTGAGGCCTATGCAGGAAACGGAAATATCTTCACATGAAAACTAGACAGATGAATTCTCAGAAACGTCTTTGTGATGAGTGCATTCAACTCACAGACTTGAAGCTTCCTTTTGAAAGAGCAGTTTCGAAACAGTCTTTTTGTAGAATCTGCAAGTGGATATTTGGAGCGCTTTGAGGGCTATGCTGGAAAAGTTAATACCTTCACCTAAAAACTAGACAGAAGCATACTCAGAAACTTCTTTGTGATGTGTGCATTGAACTCACAAAGTTGAACCTTTCTTTTGATACAGAAGTTTTGAAACACTCTTTTCGTAGAATCTTCAAGTGGATGTATGGAGTGATTTGAGGCCTATGCTGGAAAAGGAAATACCTTCACGTAGAAACTAGACAAAAGCATTCTCAGAAAGTTCCCTGTGCTTTGTGCATTCAACTCACAGAGTTGAACATTCCCTTTGATAGAGCAGTTTTGAAACACTCTTTTTGTAGAATCTGCAAGTGGATATTTGGAGCGCTTTGAGGCCTCTGCTCCCAGAGGAATCATCATTGCATAAAAACTAGATGGAAGCGTTCTCAGAAACTTCCTTGTGATGAGTGCATTCAACTCGCAGAGTGGAACCTTCCTTTCGATAGACCAGTTTTGAAACACTGTTTTTGTAGAATCCGCAAGTGGCTATTTGGAGCTCTTTGAGGCTTATGCTGGAAAAGGAAATATCTTCATCTACAAACTAGACAAAAGCATTCTCAGAAACTTCTTTGTCATGTGGGGATTGAACTCACAGAGTTGAACATTCCTTTACATAGAGCAGTTTTGCAACACCCTTTCGGTGGAAAGTGAAAGTGCTTATTTGGTGCGATGGCGGCATCTAGTGGATAAGGAAATACATTCAGATGAAAACAAGATACATCCATTCTCAGAAACTTCTTTGTGATGACTGCATTCTACTCACAGAGTTGAACCTTCCTTTTGATAGAACAGTTTGGAAACACTCTTTTTGTGGAATCTGCAAGTGGCTATTTGGAGCGCTTTGAGGCCTATGCTGGAAAAGGAAATATCTTCACATAAAACCTAGACAGAAGTATTCCCAGAAAGTTTTTCTGATGTGCGCATTCAACTCACCGAGTTGAACCTTCCTTTAGATAGAGCACTTTTGAAACACTCTTTCTGTAGTACCCGCGAGTGGATATTTGGAGTGCTTTGAGTGCTACACTGTAAAAGCAAATATCTTCACTTAGAATCTAGACAGAAGAATTCTCAGAGACTTCCCTGTGCTCTCTGCATTCCACTCACAGAGTTGAACCTTCCTTTTGATAGAACAGTTTTGAAACACTCTTGTGGTAGAATCTGCAAGTCGATATTTGGAAGGTTTGGAGGCCTATCCTGGGAAAGGAAATATCTTCCCATCAAAACTAGATAGAAGCATTCTCAGAAACTTCTTAGTGATGTGCGCATTCAAGTCACAGAGTTGAAGCTTCCTTTTGATATAGCAGTTTTGAACCACTCTTTTAGTAGAATCTGCAAGTGGATGTTTGGAGAGCTAAGAGGCCAACACTGGAAAAGGAAATATCTTCACGTAAAAACTAGACGGAAGCATTCTCAGAAACTTCAATGGGCTTTACGCATTCAACTCACAGAGTGCAATGTTCCTTTTGAGAGCGCAGTTTTAAAACACTGTTTTTGTAGAATTTGCTAGAGGATGTTTGGAGCGATGTGAGGCCTTTGCTGGAAAAGGAAATATCTTCACATAAAACCTAGACAGAAGCATTCTCAGAAACTCCTTTGTGATGAGTGCATTCAAATCACACACTTGAACCTTCCTTTGGAAAGAGCAGTTTTGAAACACTCTTTTTGAAGAATCTGCAAGTGGATATTTGGAGAGATTTGAGGCCTATGCTGGAAAATGAAATATCTTCACCTACAAACTAGACGGAAGCATTCTCAGAAACTCCTTTGTGATGAGTGCATTCAACTCACAGAGTTGAAGCTTCCTTTTGACAGAGCAGTTTTGAAACACTCTTTTAGCAGCATCTGCAAGTGGATATTTGGAGCGCTTTGAGGCCAAGGCTGGAAAACGAAATATCATCACATAAAAACTCGACAGAAGCATTCTTTGAAACTTCTTTGTGATGAGTGCATTCAACTCACAGACTCGAACGTTTCTTTTGATAGAACAGTTTAGAAACACTCCTTTTGTAGAATCTGCAAGTGTTTATTTGGAGCGCTTTGAGGCCTATGTTGGAAAAGGACATATCTTCACATCAAAAGTAGACACACGCATTCTCAGAAACTTCTTTGTGATGAGTGCATTGAACTCACCGAGTTGAACCTACCTATTGATAGAGAAGTTTTGAAACACCCTTTTTGTAGAATCTGCAAGTGAATATTTGGCGCGATTTGAGGCCTATGCTGGAAATGGAAATATCTTCACATGAAAACTAGACAGATGAATTCTCAGAAACGTCTTTGTGATGAGTGCATTCAACTCACAGACTTGAAGCTTAATTTTGAAAGAGCAGTTTCGAAACACTCTTTTTGTAGAATCTGCAAGTGGATATTTGGAGCGCTTTGAGGGCTATGCTGGAAAAGTTTATATCTTCACCTAAAAACTAGACAGAAGCATACTCAGAAACTTCTTTGTGATGTGTGCATTGAACTCACAGAGCTGAACCTTTCTTTTGATACAGAATTTTGCAACACTCTTTTCGTAGAATCTTCAAGTGGATGTATGGAGTGCTTTGAGGCCTATGCTGGAAAAGGAAATATCTTCACGTAGAAACTGGACAAAAGCATTCTCAGAAAATTCTTCGTAATGAGTGCATTCAACTCACAGAGTTGAAGCTTCCTTTTGATAGAGCAGTTTTGAAACACTCTTTTAGCAGCATCTGCAAGTGGATATTTGGAGCGCTTTGAGGCCAAGGCTGGAAAACGAAATATCATCACATAAAAACTCGACAGAAGCATTCTCTGAAACTTCTTTGTGATAAGTGCATTCAACTCACAGACTCGAACGTTTCTTTTGATAGAACAGTTTAGAAACACTCCTTTTGTAGAATCTGCAAGTGTTTATTTGGAGCGCTTTGAGGCCTATGTTGGAAAAGGACATATCTTCACATCAAAAGTAGACAGACGCATTCTCAGAAACTTCTTTGTGATGAGTGCATTGAACTCACAGAGTTGAACCTACTTATTGATAGAGAAGTTTTGAAACACCCTTTTTGTAGAATCTGCAAGTGAATATTTGGCGCGATATGAGGCCTATGCTGGAAAGGGAAATATCTTCACATGAAAACTAGACAGATGAATTCTCAGAAACGTCTTTGTGATGAGTGCATTCAACTCACAGACTTGAAGCTTAATTTTGAAAGAGCAGTTTCGAAACAGTCTTTTTGTAGAATCTGCAAGTGGATATTTGGAGCGCTTTGAGGGCTATGCTGGAAAAGTTTATATCTTCACCTAAAAACTAGACAGAAGTATACTCAGAAACTTCTTTGTGATGAGTGCATTGAACTCACAGAGTTCAGCCTACCTATTGATAGAGAAGTTTTGAAACACCCTTTTTGTAGAATCTGCAAGTGAATATTTGGCGCGATATGAGGCCTATGCTGGAAATGGAAATATCTTCACATGAAAACTAGACAGATGAATTCTCAGAAACGTCTTTGTGATGAGTGCATTCAACTCACAGACTTGAAGCTTAATTTTGAAAGAGCAGTTTCGAAACACTCTTTTTGTAGAATCTGCAAGTGGATATTTGGAGCGCTTTGAGGGCTATGCTGGAAAAGTTTATATCTTCACCTAAAAACTAGACAGAAGCATGCTCAGAAACTTCTTTGTGATGTGTGCATTGAACTCACAGAGCTGAACCTTTCTTTTGATACAGAATTTTGCAACACTCTTTTCGTAGAATCTTCAAGTGGATGTATGGAGTGCTTTGAGGCCTATGCTGGAAAAGGAAATATCTTCACGTAGAAACTGGACAAAAGCATTCTCAGAAAATTCTTCGTAATGAGTGCATTCAACTCACAGAGTTGAAGCTTCCTTTTGATAGAGCAGTTTTGAAACACTCTTTTAGCAGCATCTACAAGTGGATATTTGGAGCGCTTTGAGGCCAAGGCTGGAAAACGAAATATCATCACATAAAAACTCGACAGAAGCATTCTCTGAAACTTCTTTGTGATAAGTGCATTCAACTCACAGACTCGAACGTTTGTTTTGATAGAACAGTTTAGAAACACTCCTTTTGTAGAATCTGCAAGTGTTTATTTGGAGCGCTTTGAGGCCTATGTTGGAAAAGGACATATCTTCACATCAAAAGTAGACAGACGCATTCTCAGAAACTTCTTTGTGATGAGTGCATTGAACTCACAGAGTTGAACCTACTTATTGATAGAGAAGTTTTGAAACACCCTTTTTGTAGAATCTGCAAGTGAATATTTGGCGCGATTTGAGGCCTATGCAGGAAACGGAAATATCTTCACATGAAAACTAGACAGATGAATTCTCAGAAACGTCTTTGGGATGAGTGCATTCAACTCACAGACTTGAAGCTTCCTTTTGAAAGAGCAGTTTCGAAACAGTCTTTTTGTAGAATCTGCAAGTGGATATTTGGAGCGCTTTGAGGGCTATGCTGGAAAAGTTAATACCTTCACCTAAAAACTAGACAGAAGCATACTCAGAAACTTCTTTGTGATGTGTGCATTGAACTCACAAAGTTGAACCTTTCTTTTGATACAGAAGTTTTGAAACACTCTTTTCGTAGAATCTTCAAGTGGATGTATGGAGTGATTTGAGGCCTATGCTGGAAAAGGAAATACCTTCACGTAGAAACTAGACAAAAGCATTCTCAGAAAGTTCCCTGTGCTTTGTGCATTCAACTCACAGAGTTGAACATTCCCTTTGATAGAGCAGTTTTGAAACACACTTTTTGTAGAATCTGCAAGTGGATATTTGGAGCGCTTTGAGGCCTCTGCTCCCAGAGGAATTATCATTGCATAAAAACTAGATGGAAGCGTTCTCAGAAACTTCCTTGTGATGAGTGCATTCAACTCGCAGAGTGGAACCTTCCTTTCGATAGACTAGTTTTGAAACACTGTTTTTGTAGAATCCGCAAGTGGCTATTTGGAGCTCTTTGAGGCTTATGCTGGAAAAGGAAATATCTTCATCGACAAACTAGGCAAAAGCATTCTCAGAAACTTCTTTGTCATGTGCGGATTGAACTCACAGAGTTGAACATTCCTTTACATAGAGCAGTTTTGCAACACCCTTTCGGTGGAAAGTGAAAGTGCTTATTTGGTGCGATGGCGGCATCTAGTGGATAAGGAAATACATTCAGATGAAAACAAGATACATCCATTCTCAGAAACTTCTTTGTGATGACTGCATTCTACTCACAGAGTTGAACCTTCCTTTTGATAGAACAGTTTGGAAACACTCTTTTTGTGGAATCTGCAAGTGGCTATTTGGAGCGCTTTGAGGCCTATGCTGGAAAAGGAAATATCTTCACATAAAACCTAGACAGAAGTATTCCCAGAAAGTTTTTCTGATGTGCGCATTCAACTCACCGAGTTGAACCTTCCTTTAGATAGAGCACTTTTGAAACACTCTTTCTGTAGTACCTGCGAGTGGATATTTGGAGTGCTTTGAGTGCTACACTGTAAAAGCAAATATCTTCACTTAGAATCTAGACAGAAGAATTCTCAGAGACTTCCCTGTGCTCTCTGCATTCCACTCACAGAGTTGAACCTTCCTTTTGATAGAACAGTTTTGAAACACTCTTGTGGTAGAATCTGCAAGTCGATATTTGGAAGGTTTGGAGGCCTATCCTGGGAAAGGAAATATCTTCCCATCAAAACTAGATAGAAGCATTCTCAGAAACTTCTTAGTGATGTGCGCATTCAAGTCACAGAGTTGAAGCTTCCTTTTGATATAGCAGTTTTGAACCACTCTTTTAGTAGAATCTGCAAGTGGATGTTTGGAGAGCTAAGAGGCCAACACTGGAAAAGGAAATATCTTCACGTAAAAACTAGACGGAAGCATTCTCAGAAACTTCAATGGGCTTTACGCATTCAACTCACAGAGTGCAATGTTCCTTTTGAGAGCGCAGTTTTAAAACACTGTTTTTGTAGAATTTGCTAGAGGATGTTTGGAGCGATGTGAGGCCTTTGCTGGAAAAGGAAATATCTTCACATAAAACCTAGACAGAAGCATTCTCAGAAACTCCTTTGTGATGAGTGCATTCAAATCACACACTTGAACCTTCCTTTGGAAAGAGCAGTTTTGAAACACTCTTTTTGAAGAATCTGCAAGTGGATATTTGGAGCGATTTGAGGCCTATGCTGGAAAATGAAATATCTTCACCTACAAACTAGACGGAAGCATTCTCAGAAACTTCTTTGTGATGAGTGCATTCAACTCACAGAGTTGAAGCTTCCTTTTGACAGAGCAGTTTTGAAACACTCTTTTAGCAGCATCTGCAAGTGGATATTTGGAGCGCTTTGAGGCCAAGGCTGGAAAACGAAATATCATCACATAAAAACTCGACAGAAGCATTCTCTGAAACTTCTTTGTGATGAGTGCATTCAACTCACAGACTCGAACGTTTCTTTTGATAGAACAGTTTAGAAACACTCCTTTTGTAGAATCTGCAAGTGTTTATTTGGAGCGCTTTGAGGCCTATGTTGGAAAAGGACATATCTTCACATCAAAAGTAGACACACGCATTCTCAGAAACTTCTTTGTGATGAGTGCATTGAACTCACCGAGTTGAACCTACCTATTGATAGAGAAGTTTTGAAACACCCTTTTTGTAGAATCTGCAAGTGAATATTTGGCGCGATTTGAGGCCTATGCTGGAAATGGAAATATCTTCACATGAAAACTAGACAGATGAATTCTCAGAAACGTCTTTGTGATGAGTGCATTCAACTCACAGACTTGAAGCTTAATTTTGAAAGAGCAGTTTCGAAACACTCTTTTTGTAGAATCTGCAAGCGGATATTTGGAGCGCTTTGAGGGCTATGCTGGAAAAGTTTATATCTTCACCTAAAAACTAGACAGAAGCATACTCAGAAATTTCTTTGTGATGTGTGCATTGAACTCACAGAGCTGAACCTTTCTTTTGATACAGAATTTTGCAACACTCTTTTCGTAGAATCTTCAAGTGGATGTATGGAGTGCTTTGAGGCCTATGCTGGAAAAGGAAATATCTTCACGTAGAAACTGGACAAAAGCATTCTCAGAAAATTCTTCGTAATGAGTGCATTCAACTCACAGAGTTGAAGCTTCCTTTTGATAGAGCAGTTTTGAAACACTCTTTTAGCAGCATCTGCAAGTGGATATTTGGAGCGCTTTGAGGCCAAGGCTGGAAAACGAAATATCATCACATAAAAACTCGACAGAAGCATTCTCTGAAACTTCTTTGTGATAAGTGCATTCAACTCACAGACTCGAACGTTTCTTTTGATAGAACAGTTTAGAAACACTCCTTTTGTAGAATCTGCAAGTGTTTATTTGGAGCGCTTTGAGGCCTATGTTGGAAAAGGACATATCTTCACATCAAAAGTAGACAGACGCATTCTCAGAAACTTCTTTGTGATGAGTGCATTGAACTCACAGAGTTGAACCTACTTATTGATAGAGAAGTTTTGAAACACCCTTTTTGTAGAATCTGCAAGTGAATATTTGGCACGATATGAGGCCTATGCTGGAAATGGAAATATCTTCACATGAAAACTAGACAGATGAATTCTCAGAAACGTCTTTGTGATGAGTGCATTCAACTCACAGACTTGAAGCTTAATTTTGAAAGAGCAGTTTCGAAACAGTCTTTTTGTAGAATCTGCAAGTGGATATTTGGAGCGCTTTGAGGGCTATGCTGGAAAAGTTTATATCTTCACCTAAAAACTAGACAGAAGCATACTCAGAAACTTCTTTGTGATGAGTGCATTGAACTCACAGAGTTCAGCCTACCTATTGATAGAGAAGTTTTGAAACACCCTTTTTGTAGAATCTGCAAGTGAATATTTGGCGCGATATGAGGCCTATGCTGGAAATGGAAATATCTTCACATGAAAACTAGACAGATGAATTCTCAGAAACGTCTTTGTGATGAGTGCATTCAACTCACAGACTTGAAGCTTAATTTTGAAAGAGCAGTTTCGAAACACTCTTTTTGTAGAATCTGCAAGTGGATATTTGGAGCGCTTTGAGGGCTATGCTGGAAAAGTTTATATCTTCACCTAAAAACTAGACAGAAGCATGCTCAGAAACTTCTTTGTGATGTGTGCATTGAACTCACAGAGCTGAACCTTTCTTTTGATACAGAATTTTGCAACACTCTTTTCGTAGAATCTTCAAGTGGATGTATGGAGTGCTTTGAGGCCTATGCTGGAAAAGGAAATATCTTCACGTAGAAACTGGACAAAAGCATTCTCAGAAAATTCTTCGTAATGAGTGCATTCAACTCACAGAGTTGAAGCTTCCTTTTGATAGAGCAGTTTTGAAACACTCTTTTAGCAGCATCTGCAAGTGGATATTTGGAGCGCTTTGAGGCCAAGGCTGGAAAACGAAATATCATCACATAAAAACTCGACAGAAGCATTCTCTGAAACTTCTTTGTGATAAGTGCATTCAACTCACAGACTCGAACGTTTCTTTTGATAGAACAGTTTAGAAACACTCCTTTTGTAGAATCTGCAAGTGTTTATTTGGAGCGCTTGGAGGCCTATGTTGGAAAAGGACATATCTTCACATCAAAAGTAGACAGACGCATTCTCAGAAACTTCTTTGTGATGAGTGCATTGAACTCACAGAGTTGAACCTACTTATTGATAGAGAAGTTTTGAAACACCCTTTTTGTAGAATCTGCAAGTGAATATTTGGCGCGATTTGAGGCCTATGCAGGAAACGGAAATATCTTCACATGAAAACTAGACAGATGAATTCTCAGAAACGTCTTTGTGATGAGTGCATTCAACTCACAGACTTGAAGCTTCCTTTTGAAAGAGCAGTTTCGAAACAGTCTTTTTGTAGAATCTGCAAGTGGATATTTGGAGCGCTTTGAGGGCTATGCTGGAAAAGTTAATACCTTCACCTAAAAACTAGACAGAAGCATACTCAGAAACTTCTTTGTGATGTGTGCATTGAACTCACAAAGTTGAACCTTTCTTTTGATACAGAAGTTTTGAAACACTCTTTTCGTAGAATCTTCAAGTGGATGTATGGAGTGATTTGAGGCCTATGCTGGAAAAGGAAATACCTTCACGTAGAAACTAGACAAAAGCATTCTCAGAAAGTTCCCTGTGCTTTGTGCATTCAACTCACAGAGTTGAACATTCCCTTTGATAGAGCAGTTTTGAAACACACTTTTTGTAGAATCTGCAAGTGGATATTTGGAGCGCTTTGAGGCCTCTGCTCCCAGAGGAATTATCATTGCATAAAAACTAGATGGAAGCGTTCTCAGAAACTTCCTTGTGATGAGTGCATTCAACTCGCAGAGTGGAACCTTCCTTTCGATAGACCAGTTTTGAAACACTGTTTTTGTAGAATCCGCAAGTGGCTATTTGGAGCTCTTTGAGGCTTATGCTGGAAAAGGAAATATCTTCATCGACAAACTAGGCAAAAGCATTCTCAGAAACGTCTTTGTCATGTGCGGATTGAACTCACAGAGTTGAACATTCCTTTACATAGAGCAGTTTTGCAACACCCTTTCGGTGGAAAGTGAAAGTGCTTATTTGGTGCGATGGCGGCATCTAGTGGATAAGGAAATACATTCAGATGAAAACAAGATACATCCATTCTCAGAAACTTCTTTGTGATGACTGCATTCTACTCACAGAGTTGAACCTTCCTTTTGATAGAACAGTTTGGAAACACTCTTTTTGTGGAATCTGCAAGTGGCTATTTGGAGCGCTTTGAGGCCTATGCTGGAAAAGGAAATATCTTCACATAAAACCTAGACAGAAGTATTCCCAGAAAGTTTTTCTGATGTGCGCATTCAACTCACCGAGTTGAACCTTCCTTTAGATAGAGCACTTTTGAAACACTCTTTCTGTAGTACCTGCGAGTGGATATTTGGAGTGCTTTGAGTGCTACACTGTAAAAGCAAATATCTTCACTTAGAATCTAGACAGAAGAATTCTCAGAGACTTCCCTGTGCTCTCTGCATTCCACTCACAGAGTTGAACCTTCCTTTTGATAGAACAGTTTTGAAACACTCTTGTGGTAGAATCTGCAAGTCGATATTTGGAAGGTTTGGAGGCCTATCCTGGGAAAGGAAATATCTTCCCATCAAAACTAGATAGAAGCATTCTCAGAAACTTCTTAGTGATGTGCGCATTCAAGTCACAGAGTTGAAGCCTCCTTTTGATATAGCAGTTTTGAACCACTCTTTTAGTAGAATCTGCAAGTGGATGTTTGGAGAGCTAAGAGGCCAACACTGGAAAAGGAAATATCTTCACGTAAAAACTAGACGGAAGCATTCTCAGAAACTTCAATGGGCTTTACGCATTCAACTCACAGAGTGCAATGTTCCTTTTGAGAGCGCAGTTTTAAAACACTGTTTTTGTAGAATTTGCTAGAGGATGTTTGGAGCGATGTGAGGCCTTTGCTGGAAAAGGAAATATCTTCACATAAAACCTAGACAGAAGCATTCTCAGAAACTCCTTTGTGATGAGTGCATTCAAATCACACACTTGAACCTTCCTTTGGAAAGAGCAGTTTTGAAACACTCTTTTTGAAGAATCTGCAAGTGGATATTTGGAGCGATTTGAGGCCTATGCTGGAAAATGAAATATCTTCACTTACAAACTAGACGGAAGCATTCTCAGAAACTTCTTTGTGATGAGTGCATTCAACTCACAGAGTTGAAGCTTCCTTTTGACAGAGCAGTTTTGAAACACTCTTTTAGCAGCATCTGCAAGTGGATATTTGGAGCGCTTTGAGGCCAAGGCTGGAAAACGAAATATCATCACATAAAAACTCGACAGAAGCATTCTCTGAAACTTCTTTGTGATGAGTGCATTCAACTCACAGACTCGAACGTTTCTTTTGATAGAACAGTTTAGAAACACTCCTTTTGTAGAATCTGCAAGTGTTTATTTGGAGCGCTTTGAGGCCTATGTTGGAAAAGGACATATCTTCACATCAAAAGTAGACACACGCATTCTCAGAAACTTCTTTGTGATGAGTGCATTGAACTCACCGAGTTGAACCTACCTATTGATAGAGAAGTTTTGAAACACCCTTTTTGTAGAATCTGCAAGTGAATATTTGGCGCGATTTGAGGCCTATGCTGGAAATGGAAATATCTTCACATGAAAACTAGACAGATGAATTCTCAGAAACGTCTTTGTGATGAGTGCATTCAACTCACAGACTTGAAGCTTAATTTTGAAAGAGCAGTTTCGAAACACTCTTTTTGTAGAATCTGCAAGTGGATATTTGGAGCGCTTTGAGGGCTATGCTGGAAAAGTTTATATCTTCACCTAAAAACTAGACAGAAGCATACTCAGAAACTTCTTTGTGATGTGTGCATTGAACTCACAGAGCTGAACCTTTTTGTAGAATCTGCAAGTGAATATTTGGCGCGATTTGAGGCCTATGCTGGAAATGGAAATATCTTCACATGAAAACTAGACAGATGAATTCTCAGAAACGTCTTTGTGATGAGTGCATTCAACTCACAGACTTGAAGCTTAATTTTGAAAGAGCAGTTTCGAAACACTCTTTTTGTAGAATCTGCAAGTGGATATTTGGAGCGCTTTGAGGGCTGTGCTGGAAAAGTTTATATCTTCACCTAAAAACTAGACAGAAGCATACTCAGAAACTTCTTTGTGATGAGTGCATTGAACTCACAGTGTTCAGCCTACCTATTGATAGAGAAGTTTTGAAACACCCTTTTTGTAGAATCTGCAAGTGAATATTTGGCGCGATATGAGGCCTATGCTGGAAATGGAAATATCTTCACATGAAAACTAGACAGATGAATTCTCAGAAACTTCTTTGTGATGAGTGCATTCAACTCACAGACTTGAAGCTTAATTTTGAAAGAGCAGTTTCGAAACACTCTTTTTGTAGAATCTGCAAGTGGATATTTGGAGCGCTTTGAGGGCTATGCTGGAAAAGTTTATATCTTCACCTAAAAACTAGACAGAAGCATACTCAGAAACTTCTTTGTGATGTGTGCATTGAACTCATAGAGCTGAACCTTTCTTTTGATACAGAATTTTGCAACACTCTTTTCGTAGAATCTTCAAGTGGATGTATGGAGTGCTTTGAGGCCTATGCTGGAAAAGGAAATATCTTCACGTAGAAACTGGACAAAAGCATTCTCAGAAAATTCTTCGTAATGAGTGCATTCAACTCACAGAGTTGAAGCTTCCTTTTGATAGAGCAGTTTTGAAACACTCTTTTAGCAGCATCTGCAAGTGGATATTTGGAGCGCTTTGAGGCCAAGGCTGGAAAACGAAATATCATCACATAAAAACTCGACAGAAGCATTCTCTGAAACTTCTTTGTGATAAGTGCATTCAACTCACAGACTCGAACGTTTCTTTTGATAGAACAGTTTAGAAACACTCCTTTTGTAGAATCTGCAAGTGTTTATTTGGAGCGCTTTGAGGCCTATGTTGGAAAAGGACATATCTTCACATCAAAAGTAGACAGACGCATTCTCAGAAACTTCTTTGTGATGAGTGCATTGAACTCACAGAGTTGAACCTACTTATTGATAGAGAAGTTTTGAAACACCCTTTTTGTAGAATCTGCAAGTGAATATTTGGCGCGATTTGAGGCCTATGCAGGAAACGGAAATATCTTCACATGAAAACTAGACAGATGAATTCTCAGAAACGTCTTTGTGATGAGTGCATTCAACTCACAGACTTGAAGCTTCCTTTTGAAAGAGCAGTTTCGAAACAGTCTTTTTGTAGAATCTGCAAGTGGATATTTGGAGCGCTTTGAGGGCTATGCTGGAAAAGTTAATACCTTCACCTAAAAACTAGACAGAAGCATACTCAGAAACTTCTTTGTGATGTGTGCATTGAACTCACAAAGTTGAACCTTTCTTTTGATACAGAAGTTTTGAAACACTCTTTTCGTAGAATCTTCAAGTGGATGTATGGAGTGATTTGAGGCCTATGCTGGAAAAAGAAATACCTTCACGTAGAAACTAGACAAAAGCATTCTCAGAAAGTTCCCTGTGCTTTGTGCATTCAACTCACAGAGTTGAACATTCCCTTTGATACAGCAGTTTTGAAACACTCTTTTTGTAGAATCTGCAAGTGGATATTTGGAGCGCTTTGAGGCCTCTGCTCCCAGAGGAATCATCATTGCATAAAAACTAGATGGAAGCGTTCTCAGAAACTTCCTTGTGATGAGTGCACTCAACTCGCAGAGTGGAACCTTCCTTTCGATAGACCAGTTTTGAAACACTGTTTTTGTAGAATCCGCAAGTGGCTATTTGGAGCTCTTTGAGGCTTATGCTGGAAAAGGAAATATCTTCATCTACAAACTAGACAGAAGCATTCTCAGAAACTTCTTTGTCATGTGGGGATTGAACTCACAGAGTTGAACATTCCTTTACATAGAGCAGTTTTGCAACACCCTTTCGGTGGAAAGTGAAAGTGCTTATTTGGTGCGATGGCGGCATCTAGTGGATAAGGAAATACATTCAGATGAAAACAAGATACATCCATTCTCAGAAACTTCTTTGTGATGACTGCATTCTACTGACAGAGTTGAACCTTCCTTTTGATAGAACAGTTTGGAAACACTCTTTTTGTGGAATCTGCAAGTGGCTATTTGGAGCGCTTTGAGGCCTATGCTGGAAAAGGAAATATCTTCACATAAAACCTAGACAGAAGTATTCCCAGAAAGTTTTTCTGATGTGCGCATTCAACTCACCGAGTTGAACCTTCCTTTAGATAGAGCACTTTTGAAACACTCTTTCTGTAGTACCTGCGAGTGGATATTTGGAGTGCTTTGAGTGCTACACTGTAAAAGCAAATATCTTCACTTAGAATCTAGACAGAAGAATTCTCAGAGACTTCCCTGTGCTCTCTGCATTCCACTCACAGAGTTGAACCTTCCTTTTGATAGAACAGTTTTGAAACACTCTTGTGATAGAATCTGCAAGTCGATATTTGGAAGGTTTGGAGGCCTATCCTGGGAAAGGAAATATCTTCCCATCAAAACTAGATAGAAGCATTCTCAGAAACTTCTTAGTGATGTGCGCATTCAAGTCACAGAGTTGAAGCTTCCTTTTGATATAGCAGTTTTGAACCACTCTTTTAGTAGAATCTGCAAGTGGATGTTTGGAGAGCTAAGAGGCCAACACTGGAAAAGGAAATATCTTCACGTAAAAACTAGACGGAAGCATTCTCAGAAACTTCAATGGGCTTTACGCATTCAACTCACAGAGTGCAATGTTCCTTTTGAGAGCGCAGTTTTAAAACACTGTTTTTGTAGAATTTGCTAGAGGATGTTTGGAGCGATGTGGGGCCTTTGCTGGAAAAGGAAATATCTTCACATAAAACCTAGACAGAAGCATTCTCAGAAACTCCTTTGTGATGAGTGCATTCAAATCACACACTTGAACCTTCCTTTGGAAAGAGCAGTTTTGAAACACTCTTTTTGAAGAATCTGCAAGTGGATATTTGGAGCGATTTGAGGCCTATGCTGGAAAATGAAATATCTTCACCTACAAACTAGACGGAAGCATTCTCAGAAGCTTCTTTGTGATGAGTGCATTCAACTCACAGAGTTGAAGCTTCCTTTTGACAGAGCAGTTTTGAAACACTCTTTTAGCAGCATCTGCAAGTGGATATTTGGAGCGCTTTGAGGCCAAGGCTGGAAAACGAAATATCATCACATAAAAACTCGACAGAAGCATTCTCTGAAACTTCTTTGTGATGAGTGCATTCAACTCACAGACTCGAACGTTTCTTTTGATAGAACAGTTTAGAAACACTCCTTTTGTAGAATCTGCAAGTGTTTATTTGGAGCGCTTTGAGGCCTATGTTGGAAAAGGACATATCTTCACATCAAAAGTAGACACACGCATTCTCAGAAACTTCTTTGTGATGAGTGCATTGAACTCACCGAGTTCAACCTACCTATTGATAGAGAAGTTTTGAAACACCCTTTTTGTAGAATCTGCAAGTGAATATTTGGCGCGATATGAGGCCTATGCTGGAAATGGAAATATCTTCACATGAAAACTAGACAGATGAATTCTCAGAAACGTCTTTGTGATGAGTGCATTCAACTCACAGACTTGAAGGTTAATTTTGAAAGAGCAGTTTCGAAACACTCTTTTTGTAGAATCTGCAAGTGGATATTTGGAGCGCTTTGAGGGCTATGCTGGAAAAGTTTATATCTTCACCTAAAAACTAGACAGAAGCATACTCAGAAATTTCTTTGTGATGTGTGCATTGAACTCACAGAGCTGAACCTTTCTTTTGATACAGAATTTTGCAACACTCTTTTCGTAGAATCTTCAAGTGGATGTATGGAGTGCTTTGAGGCCTATGCTGGAAAAGGAAATATCTTCACGTAGAAACTGGACAAAAGCATTCTCAGAAAATTCTTCGTAATGAGTGCATTCAACTCACAGAGTTGAAGCTTCCTTTTGATAGAGCAGTTTTGAAACACTCTTTTAGCAGCATCTGCAAGTGGATATTTGGAGCGCTTTGAGGCCAAGGCTGGAAAACGAAATATCATCACATAAAAACTCGACAGAAGCATTCTCTGAAACTTCTTTGTGATAAGTGCATTCAACTCACAGACTCGAACGTTTCTTTTGATAGAACAGTTTAGAAACACTCCTTTTGTAGAATCTGCAAGTGTTTATTTGGAGCGCTTTGAGGCCTATGTTGGAAAAGGACATATCTTCACATCAAAAGTAGACAGACGCATTCTCAGAAACTTCTTTGTGATGAGTGCATTGAACTCACAGAGTTGAACCTACTTATTGATAGAGAAGTTTTGAAACACCCTTTTTGTAGAATCTGCAAGTGAATATTTGGCGCGATATGAGGCCTATGCTGGAAATGGAAATATCTTCACATGAAAACTAGACAGATGAATTCTCAGAAACGTCTTTGTGATGAGTGCATTCAACTCACAGACTTGAAGCTTAATTTTGAAAGAGCAGTTTCGAAACAGTCTTTTTGTAGAATCTGCAAGTGGATATTTGGAGCGCTTTGAGGGCTATGCTGGAAAAGTTTATATCTTCACCTAAAAACTAGACAGAAGCATACTCAGAAACTTCTTTGTGATGAGTGCATTGAACTCACAGAGTTCAGCCTACCTATTGATAGAGAAGTTTTGAAACACCCTTTTTGTAGAATCTGCAAGTGAATATTTGGCGCGATATGAGGCCTATGCTGGAAATGGAAATATCTTCACATGAAAACTAGACAGATGAATTCTCAGAAACGTCTTTGTGATGAGTGCATTCAACTCACAGACTTGAAGCTTAATTTTGAAAGAGCAGTTTCGAAACACTCTTTTTGTAGAATCTGCAAGTGGATATTTGGAGCGCTTTGAGGGCTATGCTGGAAAAGTTTATATCTTCACCTAAAAACTAGACAGAAGCATGCTCAGAAACTTCTTTGTGATGTGTGCATTGAACTCACAGAGCTGAACCTTTCTTTTGATACAGAATTTTGCAACACTCTTTTCGTAGAATCTTCAAGTGGATGTATGGAGTGCTTTGAGGCCTATGCTGGAAAAGGAAATATCTTCACGTAGAAACTGGACAAAAGCATTCTCAGAAAATTCTTCGTAATGAGTGCATTCAACTCACAGAGTTGAAGCTTCCTTTTGATAGAGCAGTTTTGAAACACTCTTTTAGCAGCATCTGCAAGTGGATATTTGGAGCGCTTTGAGGCCAAGGCTGGAAAACGAAATATCATCACATAAAAACTCGACAGAAGCATTCTCTGAAACTTCTTTGTGATAAGTGCATTCAACTCACAGACTCGAACGTTTCTTTTGATAGAACAGTTTAGAAACACTCCTTTTGTAGAATCTGCAAGTGTTTATTTGGAGCGCTTGGAGGCCTATGTTGGAAAAGGACATATCTTCACATCAAAAGTAGACAGACGCATTCTCAGAAACTTCTTTGTGATGAGTGCATTGAACTCACAGAGTTGAACCTACTTATTGATAGAGAAGTTTTGAAACACCCTTTTTGTAGAATCTGCAAGTGAATATTTGGCGCGATTTGAGGCCTATGCAGGAAACGGAAATATCTTCACATGAAAACTAGACAGATGAATTCTCAGAAACGTCTTTGTGATGAGTGCATTCAACTCACAGACTTGAAGCTTCCTTTTGAAAGAGCAGTTTCGAAACAGTCTTTTTGTAGAATCTGCAAGTGGATATTTGGAGCGCTTTGAGGGCTCTGCTGGAAAAGTTAATACCTTCACCTAAAAACTAGACAGAAGCATACTCAGAAACTTCTTTGTGATGTGTGCATTGAACTCACAAAGTTGAACCTTTCTTTTGATACAGAAGTTTTGAAACACTCTTTTCGTAGAATCTTCAAGTGGATGTATGGAGTGATTTGAGGCCTATGCTGGAAAAGGAAATACCTTCACGTAGAAACTAGACAAAAGCATTCTCAGAAAGTTCCCTGTGCTTTGTGCATTCAACTCACAGAGTTGAACATTCCCTTTGATAGAGCAGTTTTGAAACACACTTTTTGTAGAATCTGCAAGTGGATATTTGGAGCGCTTTGAGGCCTCTGCTCCCAGAGGAATTATCATTGCATAAAAACTAGATGGAAGCGTTCTCAGAAACTTCCTTGTGATGAGTGCATTCAACTCGCAGAGTGGAACCTTCCTTTCGATAGACCAGTTTTGAAACACTGTTTTTGTAGAATCCGCAAGTGGCTATTTGGAGCTCTTTGAGGCTTATGCTGGAAAAGGAAATATCTTCATCGACAAACTAGGCAAAAGCATTCTCAGAAACTTCTTTGTCATGTGCGGATTGAACTCACAGAGTTGAACATTCCTTTACATAGAGCAGTTTTGCAACACCCTTTCGGTGGAAAGTGAAAGTGCTTATTTGGTGCGATGGCGGCATCTAGTGGATAAGGAAATACATTCAGATGAAAACAAGATACATCCATTCTCAGAAACTTCTTTGTGATGACTGCATTCTACTCACAGAGTTGAACCTTCCTTTTGATAGAACAGTTTGGAAACACTCTTTTTGTGGAATCTGCAAGTGGCTATTTGGAGCGCTTTGAGGCCTATGCTGGAAAAGGAAATATCTTCACATAAAACCTAGACAGAAGTATTCCCAGAAAGTTTTTCTGATGTGCGCATTCAACTCACCGAGTTGAACCTTCCTTTAGATAGAGCACTTTTGAAACACTCTTTCTGTAGTACCTGCGAGTGGATATTTGGAGTGCTTTGAGTGCTACACTGTAAAAGCAAATATCTTCACTTAGAATCTAGACAGAAGAATTCTCAGAGACTTCCCTGTGCTCTCTGCATTCCACTCACAGAGTTGAACCTTCCTTTTGATAGAACAGTTTTGAAACACTCTTGTGGTAGAATCTGCAAGTCGATATTTGGAAGGTTTGGAGGCCTATCCTGGGAAAGGAAATATCTTCCCATCAAAACTAGATAGAAGCATTCTCAGAAACTTCTTAGTGATGTGCGCATTCAAGTCACAGAGTTGAAGCCTCCTTTTGATATAGCAGTTTTGAACCACTCTTTTAGTAGAATCTGCAAGTGGATGTTTGGAGAGCTAAGAGGCCAACACTGGAAAAGGAAATATCTTCACGTAAAAACTAGACGGAAGCATTCTCAGAAACTTCAATGGGCTTTACGCATTCAACTCACAGAGTGCAATGTTCCTTTTGAGAGCGCAGTTTTAAAACACTGTTTTTGTAGAATTTGCTAGAGGATGTTTGGAGCGATGTGAGGCCTTTGCTGGAAAAGGAAATATCTTCACATAAAACCTAGACAGAAGCATTCTCAGAAACTCCTTTGTGATGAGTGCATTCAAATCACACACTTGAACCTTCCTTTGGAAAGAGCAGTTTTGAAACACTCTTTTTGAAGAATCTGCAAGTGGATATTTGGAGCGATTTGAGGCCTATGCTGGAAAATGAAATATCTTCACTTACAAACTAGACGGAAGCATTCTCAGAAACTTCTTTGTGATGAGTGCATTCAACTCACAGAGTTGAAGCTTCCTTTTGACAGAGCAGTTTTGAAACACTCTTTTAGCAGCATCTGCAAGTGGATATTTGGAGCGCTTTGAGGCCAAGGCTGGAAAACGAAATATCATCACATAAAAACTCGACAGAAGCATTCTCTGAAACTTCTTTGTGATGAGTGCATTCAACTCACAGACTCGAACGTTTCTTTTGATAGAACAGTTTAGAAACACTCCTTTTGTAGAATCTGCAAGTGTTTATTTGGAGCGCTTTGAGGCCTATGTTGGAAAAGGACATATCTTCACATCAAAAGTAGACACACGCATTCTCAGAAACTTCTTTGTGATGAGTGCATTGAACTCACCGAGTTGAACCTACCTATTGATAGAGAAGTTTTGAAACACCCTTTTTGTAGAATCTGCAAGTGAATATTTGGCGCGATTTGAGGCCTATGCTGGAAATGGAAATATCTTCACATGAAAACTAGACAGATGAATTCTCAGAAACGTCTTTGTGATGAGTGCATTCAACTCACAGACTTGAAGCTTAATTTTGAAAGAGCAGTTTCGAAACACTCTTTTTGTAGAATCTGCAAGTGGATATTTGGAGCGCTTTGAGGGCTATGCTGGAAAAGTTTATATCTTCACCTAAAAACTAGACAGAAGCATACTCAGAAACTTCTTTGTGATGTGTGCATTGAACTCACAGAGCTGAACCTTTTTGTAGAATCTGCAAGTGAATATTTGGCGCGATTTGAGGCCTATGCTGGAAATGGAAATATCTTCACATGAAAACTAGACAGATGAATTCTCAGAAACGTCTTTGTGATGAGTGCATTCAACTCACAGACTTGAAGCTTAATTTTGAAAGAGCAGTTTCGAAACACTCTTTTTGTAGAATCTGCAAGTGGATATTTGGAGCGCTTTGAGGGCTATGCTGGAAAAGTTTATATCTTCACCTAAAAACTAGACAGAAGCATACTCAGAAACTTCTTTGTGATGAGTGCATTGAACTCACAGTGTTCAGCCTACCTATTGATAGAGAAGTTTTGAAACACCCTTTTTGTAGAATCTGCAAGTGAATATTTGGCGCGATATGAGGCCTATGCTGGAAATGGAAATATCTTCACATGAAAACTAGACAGATGAATTCTCAGAAACTTCTTTGTGATGAGTGCATTCAACTCACAGACTTGAAGCTTCCTTTTGAAAGAGCAGTTTCGAAACAGTCTTTTTGTAGAATCTGCAAGTGGATATTTGGAGCGCTTTGAGGGCTATGCTGGAAAAGTTAATACCTTCACCTAAAAACTAGACAGAAGCATACTCAGAAACTTCTTTGTGATGTGTGCATTGAACTCACAGAGTTGAACCTTTCTTTTGATACAGAAGTTTTGGAACACTCTTTTCGTAGAATCTTCAAGTGGATGTATGGAGTGATTTGAGGCCTATGCTGGAAAAGGAAATACCTTCACGTAGAAACTAGACAAAAGCATTCTCAGAAAGTTCCCTGTGCTTTGTGCATTCAACTCACAGAGTTGAACATTCCCTTTGATAGAGCAGTTTTGAAACACTCTTTTTGTAGAATCTGCAAGTGGATATTTGGAGCGCTTTGAGGCCTCTGCTCCCAGAGGAATTATCATTGCATAAAAACTAGATGGAAGCGTTCTCAGAAACTTCCTTGTGATGAGTGCATTCAACTCGCAGAGTGGAACCTTCCTTTCGATAGACCAGTTTTGAAACACTGTTTTTGTAGAATCCGCAAGTGGCTATTTGGAGCTCTTTGAGGCTTATGCTGGAAAAGGAAATATCTTCATCTACAAACTAGACAGAAGCATTCTCAGAAACTTCTTTGTCATGTGGGGATTGAACTCACAGAGTTGAACATTCCTTTACATAGAGCAGTTTTGCAACACCCTTTCGGTGGAAAGTGAAAGTGCTTATTTGGTGCGATGGCGGCATCTAGTGGATAAGGAAATACATTCAGATGAAAACAAGATACATCCATTCTCAGAAACTTCTTTGTGATGACTGCATTCTACTCACAGAGTTGAACCTTCCTTTTGATAGAACAGTTTGGAAACACTCTTTTTGTGGAATCTGCAAGTGGCTATTTGGAGCGCTTTGAGGCCTATGCTGGAAAAGGAAATATCTTCACATAAAACCTAGACAGAAGTATTCCCAGAAAGTTTTTCTGATGTGCGCATTCAACTCACCGAGTTGAACCTTCCTTTAGATAGAGCACTTTTGAAACACTCTTTCTGTAGTACCTGCGAGTGGATATTTGGAGTGCTTTGAGTGCTACACTGTAAAAGCAAATATCTTCACTTAGAATCTAGACAGAAGAATTCTCAGAGACTTCCCTGTGCTCTCTGCATTCCACTCACAGAGTTGAACCTTCCTTTTGATAGAACAGTTTTGAAACCCTCTTGTGGTAGAATCTGCAAGTCGATATTTGGAAGGTTTGGAGGCCTATCCTGGGAAAGGAAATATCTTCCCATCAAAACTAGATAGAAGCATTCTCAGAAACTTCTTAGTGATGTGCGCATTCAAGTCACAGAGTTGAAGCTTCCTTTTGATATAGCAGTTTTGAACCACTCTTTTAGTAGAATCTGCAAGTGGATGTTTGGAGAGCTAAGAGGCCAACACTGGAAAAGGAAATATCTTCACGTAAAAACTAGACGGAAGCATTCTCAGAAACTTCAATGGGCTTTACGCATTCAACTCACAGAGTGCAATGTTCCTTTTGAGAGCGCAGTTTTAAAACACTGTTTTTGTAGAATTTGCTAGAGGATGTTTGGAGCGATGTGAGGCCTTTGCTGGAAAAGGAAATATCTTCACATAAAACCTAGACAGAAGCATTCTCAGAAACTCCTTTGTGATGAGTGCATTCAAATCACACACTTGAACCTTCCTTTGGAAAGAGCAGTTTTGAAACACTCTTTTTGAAGAATCTGCAAGTGGATATTTGGAGCGATTTGAGGCCTATGCTGGAAAATGAAATATCTTCACCTACAAACTAGACGGAAGCATTCTCAGAAACTTCTTTGTGATGAGTGCATTCAACTCACAGAGTTGAAGCTTCCTTTTGACACAGCAGTTTTGAAACACTCTTTTAGCAGCATCTGCAAGTGGATATTTGGAGCGCTTTGAGGCCAAGGCTGGAAAACGAAATATCATCACATAAAAACTCGACAGAAGCATTCTCTGAAACTTCTTTGTGATGAGTGCATTCAACTCACAGACTCGAACGTTTCTTTTGATAGAACAGTTTAGAAACACTCCTTTTGTAGAATCTGCAAGTGTTTATTTGGAGCGCTTTGAGGCCTATGTTGGAAAAGGACATATCTTCACATCAAAAGTAGACACACGCATTCTCAGAAACTTCTTTGTGATGAGTGCATTGAACTCACCGAGTTGAACCTACCTATTGATAGAGAAGTTTTGAAACACCCTTTTTGTAGAATCTGCAAGTGAATATTTGGCGCGATTTGAGGCCTATGCTGGAAATGGAAATATCTTCACATGAAAACTAGACAGATGAATTCTCAGAAACGTCTTTGTGATGAGTGCATTCAACTCACAGACTTGAAGGTTAATTTTGAAAGAGCAGTTTCGAAACACTCTTTTTGTAGAATCTGCAAGTGGATATTTGGAGCGCTTTGAGGGCTATGCTGGAAAAGTTTATATCTTCACCTAAAAACTAGACAGAAGCATACTCAGAAATTTCTTTGTGATGTGTGCATTGAACTCACAGAGCTGAACCTTTCTTTTGATACAGAATTTTGCAACACTCTTTTCGTAGAATCTTCAAGTGGATGTATGGAGTGCTTTGAGGCCTATGCTGGAAAAGGAAATATCTTCACGTAGAAACTGGACAAAAGCATTCTCAGAAAATTCTTCGTAATGAGTGCATTCAACTCACAGAGTTGAAGCTTCCTTTTGGTAGAGCAGTTTTGAAACACTCTTTTAGCAGCATCTGCAAGTGGATATTTGGAGCGCTTTGAGGCCAAGGCTGGAAAACGAAATATCATCACATAAAAACTCGACAGAAGCATTCTCTGAAACTTCTTTGTGATAAGTGCATTCAACTCACAGACTCGAACGTTTCTTTTGATAGAACAGTTTAGAAACACTCCTTTTGTAGAATCTGCAAGTGTTTATTTGGAGCGCTTTGAGGCCTATGTTGGAAAAGGACATATCTTCACATCAAAAGTAGACAGACGCATTCTCAGAAACTTCTTTGTGATGAGTGCATTGAACTCACAGAGTTGAACCTACTTGTTGATAGAGAAGTTTTGAAACACCCTTTTTGTAGAATCTGCAAGTGAATATTTGGCGCGATATGAGGCCTATGCTGGAAATGGAAATATCTTCACATAAAAACTAGACAGATGAATTCTCAGAAACGTCTTTGTGATGAGTGCATTCAACTCACAGACTTGAAGCTTAATTTTGAAAGAGCAGTTTCGAAACAGTCTTTTTGTAGAATCTGCAAGTGGATATTTGGAGCGCTTTGAGGGCTATGCTGGAAAAGTTTATATCTTCACCTAAAAACTAGACAGAAGCATACTCAGAAACTTCTTTGTGATGAGTGCATTGAACTCACAGAGTTCAGCCTACCTATTGATAGAGAAGTTTTGAAACACCCTTTTTGTAGAATCTGCAAGTGAATATTTGGCGCGATATGAGGCCTATGCTGGAAATGGAAATATCTTCACATGAAAACTAGACAGATGAATTCTCAGAAACGTCTTTGTGATGAGTGCATTCAACTCACAGACTTGAAGCTTAATTTTGAAAGAGCAGTTTCGAAACACTCTTTTTGTAGAATCTGCAAGTGGATATTTGGAGCGCTTTGAGGGCTATGCTGGAAAAGTTTATATCTTCACCTAAAAACTAGACAGAAGCATGCTCAGAAACTTCTTTGTGATGTGTGCATTGAACTCACAGAGCTGAACCTTTCTTTTGATACAGAATTTTGCAACACTCTTTTCGTAGAATCTTCAAGTGGATGTATGGAGTGCTTTGAGGCCTATGCTGGAAAAGGAAATATCTTCACGTAGAAACTGGACAAAAGCATTCTCAGAAAATTCTTCGTAATGAGTGCATTCAACTCACAGAGTTGAAGCTTCCTTTTGATAGAGCAGTTTTGAAACACTCTTTTAGCAGCATCTGCAAGTGGATATTTGGAGCGCTTTGAGGCCAAGGCTGGAAAACGAAATATCATCACATAAAAACTCGACAGAAGCATTCTCTGAAACTTCTTTGTGATAAGTGCATTCAACTCACAGACTCGAACGTTTCTTTTGATAGAACAGTTTAGAAACACTCCTTTTGTAGAATCTGCAAGTGTTTATTTGGAGCGCTTGGAGGCCTATGTTGGAAAAGGACATATCTTCACATCAAAAGTAGACAGACGCATTCTCAGAAACTTCTTTGTGATGAGTGCATTGAACTCACAGAGTTGAACCTACTTATTGATAGAGAAGTTTTGAAACACCCTTTTTGTAGAATCTGCAAGTGAATATTTGGCGCGATTTGAGGCCTATGCAGGAAACGGAAATATCTTCACATGAAAACTAGACAGATGAATTCTCAGAAACGTCTTTGTGATGAGTGCATTCAACTCACAGACTTGAAGCTTCCTTTTGAAAGAGCAGTTTCGAAACAGTCTTTTTGTAGAATCTGCAAGTGGATATTTGGAGCGCTTTGAGGGCTCTGCTGGAAAAGTTAATACCTTCACCTAAAAACTAGACAGAAGCATACTCAGAAACTTCTTTGTGATGTGTGCATTGAACTCACAAAGTTGAACCTTTCTTTTGATACAGAAGTTTTGAAACACTCTTTTCGTAGAATCTTCAAGTGGATGTATGGAGTGATTTGAGGCCTATGCTGGAAAAGGAAATACCTTCACGTAGAAACTAGACAAAAGCATTCTCAGAAAGTTCCCTGTGCTTTGTGCATTCAACTCACAGAGTTGAACATTCCCTTTGATAGAGCAGTTTTGAAACACACTTTTTGTAGAATCTGCAAGTGGATATTTGGAGCGCTTTGAGGCCTCTGCTCCCAGAGGAATTATCATTGCATAAAAACTAGATGGAAGCGTTCTCAGAAACTTCCTTGTGATGAGTGCATTCAACTCGCAGAGTGGAACCTTCCTTTCGATAGACCAGTTTTGAAACACTGTTTTTGTAGAATCCGCAAGTGGCTATTTGGAGCTCTTTGAGGCTTATGCTGGAAAAGGAAATATCTTCATCGACAAACTAGGCAAAAGCATTCTCAGAAACTTCTTTGTCATGTGCGGATTGAACTCACAGAGTTGAACATTCCTTTACATAGAGCAGTTTTGCAACACCCTTTCGGTGGAAAGTGAAAGTGCTTATTTGGTGCGATGGCGGCATCTAGTGGATAAGGAAATACATTCAGATGAAAACAAGATACATCCATTCTCAGAAACTTCTTTGTGATGACTGCATTCTACTCACAGAGTTGAACCTTCCTTTTGATAGAACAGTTTGGAAACACTCTTTTTGTGGAATCTGCAAGTGGCTATTTGGAGCGCTTTGAGGCCTATGCTGGAAAAGGAAATATCTTCACATAAAACCTAGACAGAAGTATTCCCAGAAAGTTTTTCTGATGTGCGCATTCAACTCACCGAGTTGAACCTTCCTTTAGATAGAGCACTTTTGAAACACTCTTTCTGTAGTACCTGCGAGTGGATATTTGGAGTGCTTTGAGTGCTACACTGTAAAAGCAAATATCTTCACTTAGAATCTAGACAGAAGAATTCTCAGAGACTTCCCTGTGCTCTCTGCATTCCACTCACAGAGTTGAACCTTCCTTTTGATAGAACAGTTTTGAAACACTCTTGTGGTAGAATCTGCAAGTCGATATTTGGAAGGTTTGGAGGCCTATCCTGGGAAAGGAAATATCTTCCCATCAAAACTAGATAGAAGCATTCTCAGAAACTTCTTAGTGATGTGCGCATTCAAGTCACAGAGTTGAAGCCTCCTTTTGATATAGCAGTTTTGAACCACTCTTTTAGTAGAATCTGCAAGTGGATGTTTGGAGAGCTAAGAGGCCAACACTGGAAAAGGAAATATCTTCACGTAAAAACTAGACGGAAGCATTCTCAGAAACTTCAATGGGCTTTACGCATTCAACTCACAGAGTGCAATGTTCCTTTTGAGAGCGCAGTTTTAAAACACTGTTTTTGTAGAATTTGCTAGAGGATGTTTGGAGCGATGTGAGGCCTTTGCTGGAAAAGGAAATATCTTCACATAAAACCTAGACAGAAGCATTCTCAGAAACTCCTTTGTGATGAGTGCATTCAAATCACACACTTGAACCTTCCTTTGGAAAGAGCAGTTTTGAAACACTCTTTTTGAAGAATCTGCAAGTGGATATTTGGAGCGATTTGAGGCCTATGCTGGAAAATGAAATATCTTCACTTACAAACTAGACGGAAGCATTCTCAGAAACTTCTTTGTGATGAGTGCATTCAACTCACAGAGTTGAAGCTTCCTTTTGACAGAGCAGTTTTGAAACACTCTTTTAGCAGCATCTGCAAGTGGATATTTGGAGCGCTTTGAGGCCAAGGCTGGAAAACGAAATATCATCACATAAAAACTCGACAGAAGCATTCTCTGAAACTTCTTTGTGATGAGTGCATTCAACTCACAGACTCGAACGTTTCTTTTGATAGAACAGTTTAGAAACACTCCTTTTGTAGAATCTGCAAGTGTTTATTTGGAGCGCTTTGAGGCCTATGTTGGAAAAGGACATATCTTCACATCAAAAGTAGACACACGCATTCTCAGAAACTTCTTTGTGATGAGTGCATTGAACTCACCGAGTTGAACCTACCTATTGATAGAGAAGTTTTGAAACACCCTTTTTGTAGAATCTGCAAGTGAATATTTGGCGCGATTTGAGGCCTATGCTGGAAATGGAAATATCTTCACATGAAAACTAGACAGATGAATTCTCAGAAACGTCTTTGTGATGAGTGCATTCAACTCACAGACTTGAAGCTTAATTTTGAAAGAGCAGTTTCGAAACACTCTTTTTGTAGAATCTGCAAGTGGATATTTGGAGCGCTTTGAGGGCTATGCTGGAAAAGTTTATATCTTCACCTAAAAACTAGACAGAAGCATACTCAGAAACTTCTTTGTGATGTGTGCATTGAACTCACAGAGCTGAACCTTTTTGTAGAATCTGCAAGTGAATATTTGGCGCGATTTGAGGCCTATGCTGGAAATGGAAATATCTTCACATGAAAACTAGACAGATGAATTCTCAGAAACGTCTTTGTGATGAGTGCATTCAACTCACAGACTTGAAGCTTAATTTTGAAAGAGCAGTTTCGAAACACTCTTTTTGTAGAATCTGCAAGTGGATATTTGGAGCGCTTTGAGGGCTATGCTGGAAAAGTTTATATCTTCACCTAAAAACTAGACAGAAGCATACTCAGAAACTTCTTTGTGATGAGTGCATTGAACTCACAGTGTTCAGCCTACCTATTGATAGAGAAGTTTTGAAACACCCTTTTTGTAGAATCTGCAAGTGAATATTTGGCGCGATATGAGGCCTATGCTGGAAATGGAAATATCTTCACATGAAAACTAGACAGATGAATTCTCAGAAACTTCTTTGTGATGAGTGCATTCAACTCACAGACTTGAAGCTTCCTTTTGAAAGAGCAGTTTCGAAACAGTCTTTTTGTAGAATCTGCAAGTGGATATTTGGAGCGCTTTGAGGGCTATGCTGGAAAAGTTAATACCTTCACCTAAAAACTAGACAGAAGCATACTCAGAAACTTCTTTGTGATGTGTGCATTGAACTCACAGAGTTGAACCTTTCTTTTGATACAGAAGTTTTGAAACACTCTTTTCGTAGAATCTTCAAGTGGATGTATGGAGTGATTTGAGGCCTATGCTGGAAAAGGAAATACCTTCACGTAGAAACTAGACAAAAGCATTCTCAGAAAGTTCCCTGTGCTTTGTGCATTCAACTCACAGAGTTGAACATTCCCTTTGATAGAGCAGTTTTGAAACACTCTTTTTGTAGAATCTGCAAGTGGATATTTGGAGCGCTTTGAGGCCTCTGCTCCCAGAGGAATTATCATTGCATAAAAACTAGATGGAAGCGTTCTCAGAAACTTCCTTGTGATGAGTGCATTCAACTCGCAGAGTGGAACCTTCCTTTCGATAGACCAGTTTTGAAACACTGTTTTTGTAGAATCCGCAAGTGGCTATTTGGAGCTCTTTGAGGCTTATGCTGGAAAAGGAAATATCTTCATCTACAAACTAGACAAAAGCATTTTCAGAAACTTCTTTGTCATGTGGGGATTGAACTCACAGAGTTGAACATTCCTTTACATAGAGCAGTTTTGCAACACCCTTTCGGTGGAAAGTGAAAGTGCTTATTTGGTGCGATGGCGGCATCTAGTGGATAAGGAAATACATTCAGATGAAAACAAGATACATCCATTCTCAGAAACTTCTTTGTGATGACTGCATTCTACTCACAGAGTTGAACCTTCCTTTTGATAGAACAGTTTGGAAACACTCTTTTTGTGGAATCTGCAAGTGGCTATTTGGAGCGCTTTGAGGCCTATGCTGGAAAAGGAAATATCTTCACATAAAACCTAGACAGAAGTATTCCCACAAAGTTTTTCTGATGTGTGCATTCAACTCACCGAGTTGAACCTTCCTTTAGATAGAGCACTTTTGAAACACTCTTTCTGTAGTACCTGCGAGTGGATATTTGGAGTGCTTTGAGTGCTACACTGTAAAAGCAAATATCTTCACTTAGAATCTAGACAGAAGAATTCTCAGAGACTTCCCTGTGCTCTCTGCATTCCACTCACAGAGTTGAACCTTCCTTTTGATAGAACAGTTTTGAAACACTCTTGTGGTAGAATCTGCAAGTCGATATTTGGAAGGTTTGGAGGCCTATCCTGGGAAAGGAAATATCTTCCCATCAAAACTAGATAGAAGCATTCTCAGAAACTTCTTAGTGATGTGCGCATTCAAGTCACAGAGTTGAAGCTTCCTTTTGATATAGCAGTTTTGAACCACTCTTTTAGTAGAATCTGCAAGTGGATGTTTGGAGAGCTAAGAGGCCAACACTGGAAAAGGAAATATCTTCACGTAAAAACTAGACGGAAGCATTCTCAGAAACTTCAATGGGCTTTACGCATTCAACTCACAGAGTGCAATGTTCCTTTCGAGAGCGCAGTTTTAAAACACTGTTTTTGTAGAATTTGCTAGAGGATGTTTGGAGCGATGTGAGGCCTTTGCTGGAAAAGGAAATATCTTCACATAAAACCTAGACAGAAGCATTCTCAGAAACTCCTTTGTGATGAGTGCATTCAAATCACACACTTGAACCTTCCTTTGGAAAGAGCAGTTTTGAAACACTCTTTTTGAAGAATCTGCAAGTGGATATTTGGAGCGATTTGAGGCCTATGCTGGAAAATGAAATATCTTCACCTACAAACTAGACGGAAGCATTCTCAGAAACTTCTTTGGGATGGGTGCATTCAACTCACAGAGTTGAAGCTTCCTTTTGACAGAGCAGTTTTGAAACACTCTTTTAGCAGCATCTGCAAGTGGATATTTGGAGCGCTTTGAGGCCAAGGCTGGAAAACGAAATATCAACACATAAAAACTCGACAGAAGCATTCTCTGAAACTTCTTTGTGATGAGTGCATTCAACTCACAGACTCGAACGTTTCTTTTGATAGAACAGTTTAGAAACACTCCTTTTGTAGAATCTGCAAGTGTTTATTTGGAGCGCTTTGAGGCCTATGTTGGAAAAGGACATATCTTCACATCAAAAGTAGACACACGCATTCTCAGAAACTTCTTTGTGATGAGTGCATTGAACTCACCGAGTTGAACCTACCTATTGATAGAGAAGTTTTGAAACACCCTTTTTGTAGAATCTGCAAGTGAATATTTGGCGCGATTTGAGGCCTATGCTGGAAATGGAAATATCTTCACATGAAAACTAGACAGATGAATTCTCAGAAACGTCTTTGTGATGAGTGCATTCAACTCACAGACTTGAAGCTTAATTTTGAAAGAGCAGTTTCGAAACACTCTTTTTGTAGAATCTGCAAGTGGATATTTGGAGCGCTTTGAGGGCTATGCTGGAAAAGTATATATCTTCACCTAAAAACTAGACAGAAGCATACTCAGAAACTTCTTTGTGATGTGTGCATTGAACTCACAGAGCTGAACCTTTTTGTAGAATCTGCAAGTGAATATTTGGCGCGATTTGAGGCCTATGCTGGAAATGGAAATATCTTCACATGAAAACTAGACAGATGAATTCTCAGAAACGTCTTTGTGATGAGTGCATTCAACTCACAGACTTGAAGCTTAATTTTGAAAGAGCAGTTTCGAAACACTCTTTTTGTAGAATCTGCAAGTGGATATTTGGAGCGCTTTGAGGGCTATGCTGGAAAAGTTTATATCTTCACCTAAAAACTAGACAGAAGCATACTCAGAAACTTCTTTGTGATGAGTGCATTGAACTCACAGTGTTCAGCCTACCTATTGATAGAGAAGTTTTGAAACACCCTTTTTGTAGAATCTGCAAGTGAATATTTGGCACGATATGAGGCCTATGCTGGAAATGGAAATATCTTCACATGAAAACTAGACAGATGAATTCTCAGAAACGTCTTTGTGATGAGTGCATTCAACTCACAGACTTGAAGCTTAATTTTGAAAGAGCAGTTTCGAAACACTCTTTTTGTAGAATCTGCAAGTGGATATTTGGAGCGCTTTGAGGGCTATGCTGGAAATGTTTATATCTTCACCTAAAAACTAGACAGAAGCATACTCAGAAACTTCTTTGTGATGTGTGCATTGAACTCATAGAGCTGAACCTTTCTTTTGATACAGAATTTTGCAACACTCTTTTCGTAGAATCTTCAAGTGGATGTATGGAGTGCTTTGAGGCCTATGCTGGAAAAGGAAATATCTTCACGTAGAAACTGGACAAAAGCATTCTCAGAAAATTCTTCGTAATGAGTGCATTCAACTCACAGAGTTGAAGCTTCCTTTTGATAGAGCAGTTTTGAAACACTCTTTTAGCAGCATCTGCAAGTGGATATTTGGAGCGCTTTGAGGCCAAGGCTGGAAAACGAAATATCATCACATAAAAACTCGACAGAAGCATTCTCTGAAACTTCTTTGTGATAAGTGCATTCAACTCACAGACTCGAACGTTTCTTTTGATAGAACAGTTTAGAAACACTCCTTTTGTAGAATCTGCAAGTGTTTATTTGGAGCGCTTTGAGGCCTATGTTGGAAAAGGACATATCTTCACATCAAAAGTAGACAGACGCATTCTCAGAAACTTCTTTGTGATGAGTGCATTGAACTCACAGAGTTGAACCTACTTATTGATAGAGAAGTTTTGAAACACCCTTTTTGTAGAATCTGCAAGTGAATATTTGGCGCGATTTGAGGCCTATGCAGGAAACGGAAATATCTTCACATGAAAACTAGACAGATGAATTCTCAGAAACGTCTTTGTGATGAGTGCATTCAACTCACAGACTTGAAGCTTCCTTTTGAAAGAGCAGTTTCGAAACAGTCTTTTTGTAGAATCTGCAAGTGGATATTTGGAGCGCTTTGAGGGCTATGCTGGAAAAGTTAATACCTTCACCTAAAAACTAGACAGAAGCATACTCAGAAACTTCTTTGTGATGTGTGCATTGAACTCACAGAGTTGAACCTTTCTTTTGATACAGAAGTTTTGAAACACTCTTTTCGTAGAATCTTCAAGTGGATGTATGGAGTGATTTGAGGCCTATGCTGGAAAAGGAAATACCTTCACGTAGAAACTAGACAAAAGCAATCTCAGAAAGTTCCCTGTGCTTTGTGCATTCAACTCACAGAGTTGAACATTCCCTTTGATAGAGCAGTTTTGAAACACTCTTTTTTTAGAATCTGCAAGTGGATATTTGGAGCGCTTTGAGGCCTCTGCTCCCAGAGGAATTATCATTGCATAAAAACTAGATGGAAGCGTTCTCAGAAACTTCCTTGTGATGAGTGCATTCAACTCGCAGAGTGGAACCTTCCTTTCGATAGACCAGTTTTGAAACACTGTTTTTGTAGAATCCGCAAGTGGCTATTTGGAGCTCTTTGAGGCTTATGCTGGAAAAGGAAATATCTTCATCTACAAACTAGACAGAAGCATTCTCAGAAACTTCTTTGTCATGTGGGGATTGAACTCACAGAGTTGAACATTCCTTTACATAGAGCAGTTTTGCAACACCCTTTCGGTGGAAAGTGAAAGTGCTTATTTGTTGCGATGGCGGCATCTAGTGGATAAGGAAATACATTCAGATGAAAACAAGATACATCCATTCTCAGAAACTTCTTTGTGATGACTGCATTCTACTCACAGAGTTGAACCTTCCTTTTGATAGAACAGTTTGGAAACACTCTTGTTGTGGAATCTGCAAGTGGCTATTTGGAGCGCTTTGAGGCCTATGCTGGAAAAGGAAATATCTTCACATAAAACCTAGACAGAAGTATTCCCAGAAAGTTTTTCTGATGTGCGCATTCAACTCACCGAGTTGAACCTTCCTTTAGATAGAGCACTTTTGAAACACTCTTTCTGTAGTACCTGCGAGTGGATATTTGGAGTGCTTTGAGTGCTACACTGTAAAAGCAAATATCTTCACTTAGAATCTAGACAGAAGAATTCTCAGAGATTTCCCTGTGCTCTCTGCATTCCACTCACAGAGTTGAACCTTCCTTTTGATAGGACAATTTTGAAACACTCTTGTGGTAGAATCTGCAAGTCGATATTTGGAAGGTTTGGAGGCCTATCCTGGGAAAGGAAATTTCTTCCCATCAAAACTAGATAGAAGCATTCTCAGAAACTTCTTAGTGATGTGCGCATTCAAGTCACAGAGTTGAAGCTTCCTTTTGATATAGCAGTTTTGAACCACTCTTTTAGTAGAATCTGCAAGTGGATGTTTGGAGAGCTAAGAGGCCAACACTGGAAAAGGAAATATCTTCACGTAAAAACTAGACGGAAGCATTCTCAGAAACTTCAATGGGCTTTACGCATTCAACTCACAGAGTGCAATGTTCCTTTCGAGAGCGCAGTTTTAAAACACTGTTTTTGTAGAATTTGCTAGAGGATGTTTGGAGCGATGTGAGGCCTTTGCTGGAAAAGGAAATATCTTCACATAAAACCTAGACAGAAGCATTCTCAGAAACTCCTTTGTGATGAGTGCATTCAAATCACACACTTGAACCTTCCTTTGGAAAGAGCAGTTTTGAAACACTCTTTTTGAAAAATCTGCAAGTGGATATTTGGAGCGATTTGAGGCCTATGCTGGAAAATGAAATATCTTCACCTACAAACTAGACGGAAGCATTCTCAGAAACTTCTTTGGGATGGGTGCATTCAACTCACAGAGTTGAAGCTTCCTTTTGACAGAGCAGTTTTGAAACACTCTTTTAGCAGCATCTGCAAGTGGATATTTGGAGCGCTTTGAGGCCAAGGCTGGAAAACGAAATATCAACACATAAAAACTCGACAGAAGCATTCTCTGAAACTTCTTTGTGATGAGTGCATTCAACTCACAGACTCGAACGTTTCTTTTGATAGAACAGTTTAGAAACACTCCTTTTGTAGAATCTGCAAGTGTTTATTTGGAGCGCTTTGAGGCCTATGTTGGAAAAGGACATATCTTCACATCAAAAGTAGACACACGCATTCTCAGAAACTTCTTTGTGATGAGTGCATTGAACTCACCGAGTTGAACCTACCTATTGATAGAGAAGTTTTGAAACACCCTTTTTGTAGAATCTGCAAGTGAATATTTGGCGCGATTTGAGGCCTATGCTGGAAATGGAAATATCTTCACATGAAAACTAGACAGATGAATTCTCAGAAACGTCTTTGTGATGAGTGCATTCAACTCACAGACTTGAAGCTTAATTTTGAAAGAGCAGTTTCGAAACACTCTTTTTGTAGAATCTGCAAGTGGATATTTGGAGCGCTTTGAGGGCTATGCTGGAAAAGTTTATATCTTCACCTAAAAACTAGACAGAAGCATACTCAGAAACTTCTTTGTGATGTGTGCATTGAACTCACAGAGCTGAACCTTTCTTTTGATACAGAATTTTGCAACACTCTTTTCGTAGAATCTTCAAGTGGATGTATGGAGTGCTTTGAGGCCTATGCTGGAAAAGGAAATATCTTCACGTAGAAACTGGACAAAAGCATTCTCAGAAAATTCTTCGTAATGAGTGCATTCAACTCACAGAGTTGAAGCTTCCTTTTGATAGAGCAGTTTTGAAACACTCTTTTAGCAGCATCTGCAAGTGGATATTTGGAGTGCTTTGAGGCCAAGGCTGGAAAACGAAATATCATCACATAAAAACTCGACAGAAGCATTCTCTGAAACTTCTTTGTGATAAGTGCATTCAACTCACAGACTCGAACGTTTCTTTTGATAGAACAGTTTAGAAACACTCCTTTTGTAGAATCTGCAAGTGTTTATTTGGAGCGCTTTGAGGCCTAAGTTGGAAAAGGACATATCTTCACATCAAAAGTAGACAGACGCATTCTCAGAAACTTCTTTGTGATGAGTGCATTGAACTCACAGAGTTGAACCTACTTATTGATAGAGAAGTTTTGAAACACCCTTTTTGTAGAATCTGCAAGTGAATATTTGGCGCGATATGAGGCCTATGCTGGAAATGGAAATATCTTCACATGAAAACTAGACAGATGAATTCTCAGAAACGTCTTTGTGATGAGTGCATTCAACTCACAGACTTGAAGCTTCCTTTTGAAAGAGCAGTTTCGAAACACTCTTTTTGTAGAATCTGCAAGTGGATATTTGGAGCGCTTTGAGGGCTATGCTGGAAAAGTTTATATCTTCACCTAAAAACTAGACAGAAGCATACTCAGAAACTTCTTTGTGATGAGTGCATTGAACTCACAGAGTTCAGCCTACCTATTGATAGAGAAGTTTTGAAACACCCTTTTTGTAGAATCTGCAAGTGAATATTTGGCGCGATATGAGGCCTATGCTGGAAATGGAAATATCTTCACATGAAAACTAGACAGATGAATTCTCAGAAACGTCCTTGTGATGAGTGCATTCAACTCACAGACTTGAAGCTTAATTTTGAAAGAGCAGTTTCGAAACACTCTTTTTGTAGAATCTGCAAGTGGATATTTGGAGCGCTTTGAGGGCTATGCTGGAAAAGTTTATATCTTCACCTAAAAACTAGACAGAAGCATACTCAGAAACTTCTTTGTGATGTGTGCATTGAACTCACAGAGCTGAACCTTTCTTTTGATACAGAATTTTGCAACACTCTTTTCGTAGAATCTTCAAGTGGATGTATGGAGTGCTTTGAGGCCTATGCTGGAAAAGGAAATATCTTCACGTAGAAACTGGACAAAAGCATTCTCAGAAAATTCTTCGTAATGAGTGCATTCAACTCACAGAGTTGAAGCTTCCTTTTGGTAGAGCAGTTTTGAAACACTCTTTTAGCAGCATCTGCAAGTGGATATTTGGAGCGCTTTGAGGCCAAGGCTGGAAAACGAAATATCATCACATAAAAACTCGACAGAAGCATTCTCTGAAACTTCTTTGTGATAAGTGCATTCAACTCACAGACTCGAACGTTTCTTTTGATAGAACAGTTTAGAAACACTCCTTTTGTAGAATCTGCAAGTGTTTATTTGGAGCGCTTTGAGGCCTATGTTGGAAAAGGACATATCTTCACATCAAAAGTAGACAGACGCATTCTCAGAAACTTCTTTGTGATGAGTGCATTGAACTCACAGAGTTGAACCTACTTATTGATAGAGAAGTTTTGAAACACCCTTTTTGTAGAATCTGCAAGTGAATATTTGGCGCGATTTGAGGCCTATGCAGGAAACGGAAATATCTTCACATGAAAACTAGACAGATGAATTCTCAGAAACGTCTTTGTGATGAGTGCATTCAACTCACAGACTTGAAGCTTCCTTTTGAAAGAGCAGTTTCGAAACAGTCTTTTTGTAGAATCTGCAAGTGGATATTTGGAGCGCTTTGAGGGCTATGCTGGAAAAGTTAATACCTTCACCTAAAAACTAGACAGAAGCATACTCAGAAACTTCTTTGTGATGTGTGCATTGAACTCACAAAGTTGAACCTTTCTTTTGATACAGAAGTTTTGAAACACTCTTTTCGTAGAATCTTCAAGTGGATGTATGGAGTGATTTGAGGCCTATGCTGGAAAAGGAAATACCTTCACGTAGAAACTAGACAAAAGCATTCTCAGAAAGTTCCCTGTGCTTTGTGCATTCAACTCACAGAGTTGAACATTCCCTTTGATAGAGCAGTTTTGAAACACTCTTTTTGTAGAATCTGCAAGTGGATATTTGGAGCGCTTTGAGGCCTCTGCTCCCAGAGGAATCATCATTGCATAAAAACTAGATGGAAGCGTTCTCAGAAACTTCCTTGTGATGAGTGCATTCAACTCGCAGAGTGGAACCTTCCTTTCGATAGACCAGTTTTGAAACACTGTTTTTGTAGAATCCGCAAGTGGCTATTTGGAGCTCTTTGAGGCTTATGCTGGAAAAGGAAATATCTTCATCTACAAACTAGACAAAAGCATTCTCAGAAACTTCTTTGTCATGTGGGGATTGAACTCACAGAGTTGAACATTCCTTTACATAGAGCAGTTTTGCAACACCCTTTCGGTGGAAAGTGAAAGTGCTTATTTGGTGCGATGGCGGCATCTAGTGGATAAGGAAATACATTCAGATGAAAACAAGATACATCCATTCTCAGAAACTTCTTTGTGATGACTGCATTCTACTCACAGAGTTGAACCTTCCTTTTGATAGAACAGTTTGGAAACACTCTTTTTGTGGAATCTGCAAGTGGCTATTTGGAGCGCTTTGAGGCCTATGCTGGAAAAGGAAATATCTTCACATAAAACCTAGACAGAAGTATTCCCAGAAAGTTTTTCTGATGTGCGCATTCAACTCACCGAGTTGAACCTTCCTTTAGATAGAGCACTTTTGAAACACTCTTTCTGTAGTACCTGCGAGTGGATATTTGGAGTGCTTTGAGTGCTACACTGTAAAAGCAAATATCTTCACTTAGAATCTAGACAGAAGAATTCTCAGAGACTTCCCTGTGCTCTCTGCATTCCACTCACAGAGTTGAACCTTCCTTTTGATAGAACAGTTTTGAAACACTCTTGTGGTAGAATCTGCAAGTCGATATTTGGAAGGTTTGGAGGCCTATCCTGGGAAAGGAAATATCTTCCCATCAAAACTAGATAGAAGCATTCTCAGAAACTTCTTAGTGATGTGCGCATTCAAGTCACAGAGTTGAAGCTTCCTTTTGATATAGCAGTTTTGAACCACTCTTTTAGTAGAATCTGCAAGTGGATGTTTGGAGAGCTAAGAGGCCAACACTGGAAAAGGAAATATCTTCACGTAAAAACTAGACGGAAGCATTCTCAGAAACTTCAATGGGCTTTACGCATTCAACTCACAGAGTGCAATGTTCCTTTTGAGAGCGCAGTTTTAAAACACTGTTTTTGTAGAATTTGCTAGAGGATGTTTGGAGCGATGTGAGGCCTTTGCTGGAAAAGGAAATATCTTCACATAAAACCTAGACAGAAGCATTCTCAGAAACTCCTTTGTGATGAGTGCATTCAAATCACACACTTGAACCTTCCTTTGGAAAGAGCAGTTTTGAAACACTCTTTTTGAAGAATCTGCAAGTGGATATTTGGAGAGATTTGAGGCCTATGCTGGAAAATGAAATATCTTCACCTACAAACTAGACGGAAGCATTCTCAGAAACTCCTTTGTGATGAGTGCATTCAACTCACAGAGTTGAAGCTTCCTTTTGACAGAGCAGTTTGGAAACACTCTTTTAGCAGCATCTGCAAGTGGATATTTGGAGCGCTTTGAGGCCAAGGCTGGAAAACGAAATATCATCACATAAAAACTCGACAGAAGCATTCTTTGAAACTTCTTTGTGATGAGTGCATTCAACTCACAGACTCGAACGTTTCTTTTGATAGAACAGTTTAGAAACACTCCTTTTGTAGAATCTGCAAGTGTTTATTTGGAGCGCTTTGAGGCCTATGTTGGAAAAGGACATATCTTCACATCAAAAGTAGACACACGCATTCTCAGAAACTTCTTTGTGATGAGTGCATTGAACTCACCGAGTTGAACCTACCTATTGATAGAGAAGTTTTGAAACACCCTTTTTGTAGAATCTGCAAGTGAATATTTGGCGCGATTTGAGGCCTATGCTGGAAATGGAAATATCTTCACATGAAAACTAGACAGATGAATTCTCAGAAACGTCTTTGTGATGAGTGCATTCAACTCACAGACTTGAAGCTTAATTTTGAAAGAGCAGTTTCGAAACACTCTTTTTGTAGAATCTGCAAGTGGATATTTGGAGCGCTTTGAGGGCTATGCTGGAAAAGTTTATATCTTCACCTAAAAACTAGACAGAAGCATACTCAGAAACTTCTTTGTGATGTGTGCATTGAACTCACAGAGCTGAACCTTTCTTTTGATACAGAATTTTGCAACACTCTTTTCGTAGAATCTTCAAGTGGATGTATGGAGTGCTTTGAGGCCTATGCTGGAAAAGGAAATATCTTCACGTAGAAACTGGACAAAAGCATTCTCAGAAAATTCTTCGTAATGAGTGCATTCAACTCACAGAGTTGAAGCTTCCTTTTGATAGAGCAGTTTTGAAACACTCTTTTAGCAGCATCTGCAAGTGGATATTTGGAGCGCTTTGAGGCCAAGGCTGGAAAACGAAATATCATCACATAAAAACTCGACAGAAGCATTCTCTGAAACTTCTTTGTGATAAGTGCATTCAACTCACAGACTCGAACGTTTCTTTTGATAGAACAGTTTAGAAACACTCCTTTTGTAGAATCTGCAAGTGTTTATTTGGAGCGCTTTGAGGCCTATGTTGGAAAAGGACATATCTTCACATCAAAAGTAGACAGACGCATTCTCAGAAACTTCTTTGTGATGAGTGCATTGAACTCACAGAGTTGAACCTACTTATTGATAGAGAAGTTTTGAAACACCCTTTTTGTAGAATCTGCAAGTGAATATTTGGCGCGATATGAGGCCTATGCTGGAAAGGGAAATATCTTCACATGAAAACTAGACAGATGAATTCTCAGAAACGTCTTTGTGATGAGTGCATTCAACTCACAGACTTGAAGCTTAATTTTGAAAGAGCAGTTTCGAAACAGTCTTTTTGTAGAATCTGCAAGTGGATATTTGGAGCGCTTTGAGGGCTATGCTGGAAAAGTTTATATCTTCACCTAAAAACTAGACAGAAGTATACTCAGAAACTTCTTTGTGATGAGTGCATTGAACTCACAGAGTTCAGCCTACCTATTGATAGAGAAGTTTTGAAACACCCTTTTTGTAGAATCTGCAAGTGAATATTTGGCGCGATATGAGGCCTATGCTGGAAATGGAAATATCTTCACATGAAAACTAGACAGATGAATTCTCAGAAACGTCTTTGTGATGAGTGCATTCAACTCACAGACTTGAAGCTTAATTTTGAAAGAGCAGTTTCGAAACACTCTTTTTGTAGAATCTGCAAGTGGATATTTGGAGCGCTTTGAGGGCTATGCTGGAAAAGTTTATATCTTCACCTAAAAACTAGACAGAAGCATGCTCAGAAACTTCTTTGTGATGTGTGCATTGAACTCACAGAGCTGAACCTTTCTTTTGATACAGAATTTTGCAACACTCTTTTCGTAGAATCTTCAAGTGGATGTATGGAGTGCTTTGAGGCCTATGCTGGAAAAGGAAATATCTTCACGTAGAAACTGGACAAAAGCATTCTCAGAACATTCTTCGTAATGAGTGCATTCAACTCACAGAGTTGAAGCTTCCTTTTGATAGAGCAGTTTTGAAACACTCTTTTAGCAGCATCTACAAGTGGATATTTGGAGCGCTTTGAGGCCAAGGCTGGAAAACGAAATATCATCACATAAAAACTCGACAGAAGCATTCTCTGAAACTTCTTTGTGATAAGTGCATTCAACTCACAGACTCGAACGTTTGTTTTGATAGAACAGTTTAGAAACACTCCTTTTGTAGAATCTGCAAGTGTTTATTTGGAGCGCTTTGAGGCCTATGTTGGAAAAGGACATATCTTCACATCAAAAGTAGACAGACGCATTCTCAGAAACTTCTTTGTGATGAGTGCATTGAACTCACAGAGTTGAACCTACTTATTGATAGAGAAGTTTTGAAACACCCTTTTCGTAGAATCTGCAAGTGAATATTTGGCGCGATTTGAGGCCTATGCAGGAAACGGAAATATCTTCACATGAAAACTAGACAGATGAATTCTCAGAAACGTCTTTGTGATGAGTGCATTCAACTCACAGACTTGAAGCTTCCTTTTGAAAGAGCAGTTTCGAAACAGTCTTTTTGTAGAATCTGCAAGTGGATATTTGGAGCGCTTTGAGGGCTATGCTGGAAAAGTTAATACCTTCACCTAAAAACTAGACAGAAGCATACTCAGAAACTTCTTTGTGATGTGTGCATTGAACTCACAAAGTTGAACCTTTCTTTTGATACAGAAGTTTTGAAACACTCTTTTCGTAGAATCTTCAAGTGGATGTATGGAGTGATTTGAGGCCTATGCTGGAAAAGGAAATACCTTCACGTAGAAACTAGACAAAAGCATTCTCAGAAAGTTCCCTGTGCTTTGTGCATTCAACTCACAGAGTTGAACATTCCCTTTGATAGAGCAGTTTTGAAACACACTTTTTGTAGAATCTGCAAGTGGATATTTGGAGCGCTTTGAGGCCTCTGCTCCCAGAGGAATTATCATTGCATAAAAACTAGATGGAAGCGTTCTCAGAAACTTCCTTGTGATGAGTGCATTCAACTCGCAGAGTGGAACCTTCCTTTCGATAGACCAGTTTTGAAACACTGTTTTTGTAGAATCCGCAAGTGGCTATTTGGAGCTCTTTGAGGCTTATGCTGGAAAAGGAAATATCTTCATCTACAAACTAGACAAAAGCATTTTCCGAAACTTCTTTGTCATGTGGGGATTGAACTCACAGAGTTGAACATTCCTTTACATAGAGCAGTTTTGCAACACCCTTTCGGTGGAAAGTGAAAGTGCTTATTTGGTGCGATGGCGGCATCTAGTGGATAAGGAAATACATTCAGATGAAAACAAGATACATCCATTCTCAGAAACTTCTTTGTGATGACTGCATTCTACTCACAGAGTTGAACCTTCCTTTTGATAGAACAGTTTGGAAACACTCTTTTTGTGGAATCTGCAAGTGGCTATTTGGAGCGCTTTGAGGCCTATGCTGGAAAAGGAAATATCTTCACATAAAACCTAGACAGAAGTATTCCCAGAAAGTTTTTCTGATGTGCGCATTCAACTCACCGAGTTGAACCTTCCTTTAGATAGAGCACTTTTGAAACACTCTTTCTGTAGTACCTGCGAGTGGATATTTGGAGTGCTTTGAGTGCTACACTGTAAAAGCAAATATCTTCACTTAGAATCTAGACAGAAGAATTCTCAGAGACTTCCCTGTGCTCTCTGCATTCCACTCACAGAGTTGAACCTTCCTTTTGATAGAACAGTTTTGAAACACTCTTGTGGTAGAATCTGCAAGTCGATATTTGGAAGGTTTGGAGGCCTATCCTGGGAAAGGAAATATCTTCCCATCAAAACTAGATAGAAGCATTCTCAGAAACTTCTTAGTGATGTGCGCATTCAAGTCACAGAGTTGAAGCTTCCTTTTGATATAGCAGTTTTGAACCACTCTTTTAGTAGAATCTGCAAGTGGATGTTTGGAGAGCTAAGAGGCCAACACTGGAAAAGGAAATATCTTCACGTAAAAACTAGACGGAAGCATTCTCAGAAACTTCAATGGGCTTTACGCATTCAACTCACAGAGTGCAATGTTCCTTTTGAGAGCGCAGTTTTAAAACACTGTTTTTGTAGAATTTGCTAGAGGATGTTTGGAGCGATGTGAGGCCTTTGCTGGAAAAGGAAATATCTTCACATAAAACCTAGACAGAAGCATTCTCAGAAACTCCTTTGTGATGAGTGCATTCAAATCACACACTTGAACCTTCCTTTGGAAAGAGCAGTTTTGAAACACTCTTTTTGAAGAATCTGCAAGTGGATATTTGGAGAGATTTGAGGCCTATGCTGGAAAATGAAATATCTTCACCTACAAACTAGACGGAAGCATTCTCAGAAACTCCTTTGTGATGAGTGCATTCAACTCACAGAGTTGAAGCTTCCTTTTGACAGAGCAGTTTTGAAACACTCTTTTAGCAGCATCTGCAAGTGGATATTTGGAGCGCTTTGAGGCCAAGGCTGGAAAACGAAATATCATCACATAAAAACTCGACAGAAGCATTCTTTGAAACTTCTTTGTGATGAGTGCATTCAACTCACAGACTCGAACGTTTCTTTTGATAGAACAGTTTAGAAACACTCCTTTTGTAGAATCTGCAAGTGTTTATTTGGAGCGCTTTGAGGCCTATGTTGGAAAAGGACATATCTTCACATCAAAAGTAGACACACGCATTCTCAGAAACTTCTTTGTGATGAGTGCATTGAACTCACCGAGTTGAACCTACCTATTGATAGAGAAGTTTTGAAACACCCTTTTTGTAGAATCTGCAAGTGAATATTTGGCGCGATATGAGGCCTATGCTGGAAATGGAAATATCTTCACATGAAAACTAGACAGATGAATTCTCAGAAACGTCTTTGTGATGAGTGCATTCAACTCACAGACTTGAAGCTTCCTTTTGAAAGAGCAGTTTCGAAACACTCTTTTTGTAGAATCTGCAAGTGGATATTTGGAGCGCTTTGAGGGCTATGCTGGAAAAGTTTATATCTTCACCTAAAAACTAGACAGAAGCATACTCAGAAACTTCTTTGTGATGAGTGCATTGAACTCACAGAGTTCAGCCTACCTATTGATAGAGAAGTTTTGAAACACCCTTTTTGTAGAATCTGCAAGTGAATATTTGGCGCGATATGAGGCCTATGCTGGAAATGGAAATATCTTCACATGAAAACTAGACAGATGAATTCTCAGAAACGTCCTTGTGATGAGTGCATTCAACTCACAGACTTGAAGCTTAATTTTGAAAGAGCAGTTTCGAAACACTCTTTTTGTAGAATCTGCAAGTGGATATTTGGAGCGCTTTGAGGGCTATGCTGGAAAAGTTTATATCTTCACCTAAAAACTAGACAGAAGCATACTCAGAAACTTCTTTGTGATGTGTGCATTGAACTCACGGAGCTGAACCTTTCTTTTGATACAGAATTTTGCAACACTCTTTTCGTAGAATCTTCAAGTGGATGTATGGAGTGCTTTGAGGCCTATGCTGGAAAAGGAAATATCTTCACGTAGAAACTGGACAAAAGCATTCTCAGAAAATTCTTCGTAATGAGTGCATTCAACTCACAGAGTTGAAGCTTCCTTTTGGTAGAGCAGTTTTGAAACACTCTTTTAGCAGCATCTGCAAGTGGATATTTGGAGCGCTTTGAGGCCAAGGCTGGAAAACGAAATATCATCACATAAAAACTCGACAGAAGCATTCTCTGAAACTTCTTTGTGATAAGTGCATTCAACTCACAGACTCGAACGTTTCTTTTGATAGAACAGTTTAGAAACACTCCTTTTGTAGAATCTGCAAGTGTTTATTTGGAGCGCTTTGAGGCCTATGTTGGAAAAGGACATATCTTCACATCAAAAGTAGACAGACGCATTCTCAGAAACTTCTTTGTGATGAGTGCATTGAACTCACAGAGTTGAACCTACTTATTGATAGAGAAGTTTTGAAACACCCTTTTTGTAGAATCTGCAAGTGAATATTTGGCGCGATTTGAGGCCTATGCAGGAAACGGAAATATCTTCACATGAAAACTAGACAGATGAATTCTCAGAAACGTCTTTGTGATGAGTGCATTCAACTCACAGACTTGAAGCTTCCTTTTGAAAGAGCAGTTTCGAAACAGTCTTTTTGTAGAATCTGCAAGTGGATATTTGGAGCGCTTTGAGGGCTATGCTGGAAAAGTTAATACCTTCACCTAAAAACTAGACAGAAGCATACTCAGAAACTTCTTTGTGATGTGTGCATTGAACTCACAAAGTTGAACCTTTCTTTTGATACAGAAGTTTTGAAACACTCTTTTCGTAGAATCTTCAAGTGGATGTATGGAGTGATTTGAGGCCTATGCTGGAAAAGGAAATACCTTCACGTAGAAACTAGACAAAAGCATTCTCAGAAAGTTCCCTGTGCTTTGTGCATTCAACTCACAGAGTTGAACATTCCCTTTGATAGAGCAGTTTTGAAACACTCTTTTTGTAGAATCTGCAAGTGGATATTTGGAGCGCTTTGAGGCCTCTGCTCCCAGAGGAATCATCATTGCATAAAAACTAGATGGAAGCGTTCTCAGAAACTTCCTTGTGATGAGTGCATTCAACTCGCAGAGTGGAACCTTCCTTTCAATAGACCAGTTTTGAAACACTGTTTTTGTAGAATCCGCAAGTGGCTATTTGGAGCTCTTTGAGGCTTATGCTGGAAAAGGAAATATCTTCATCTACAAACTAGACAAAAGCATTCTCAGAAACTTCTTTGTCATGTGGGGATTGAACTCACAGAGTTGAACATTCCTTTACATAGAGCAGTTTTGCAACACCCTTTCGGTGGAAAGTGAAAGTGCTTATTTGGTGCGATGGCGGCATCTAGTGGATAAGGAAATACATTCAGATGAAAACAAGATACATCCATTCTCAGAAACTTCTTTGTGATGACTGCATTCTACTCACAGAGTTGAACCTTCCTTTTGATAGAACAGTTTGGAAACACTCTTTTTGTGGAATCTGCAAGTGGCTATTTGGAGCGCTTTGAGGCCTATGCTGGAAAAGGAAATATCTTCACATAAAACCTAGACAGAAGTATTCCCAGAAAGTTTTTCTGATGTGCGCATTCAACTCACCGAGTTGAACCTTCCTTTAGATAGAGCACTTTTGAAACACTCTTTCTGTAGTACCTGCGAGTGGATATTTGGAGTGCTTTGAGTGCTACACTGTAAAAGCAAATATCTTCACTTAGAATCTAGACAGAAGAATTCTCAGAGACTTCCCTGTGCTCTCTGCATTCCACTCACAGAGTTGAACCTTCCTTTTGATAGAACAGTTTTGAAACACTCTTGTGGTAGAATCTGCAAGTCGATATTTGGAAGGTTTGGAGGCCTATCCTGGGAAAGGAAATATCTTCCCATCAAAACTAGATAGAAGCATTCTCAGAAACTTCTTAGTGATGTGCGCATTCAAGTCACAGAGTTGAAGCTTCCTTTTGATATAGCAGTTTTGAACCACTCTTTTAGTAGAATCTGCAAGTGGATGTTTGGAGAGCTAAGAGGCCAACACTGGAAAAGGAAATATCTTCACGTAAAAACTAGACGGAAGCATTCTCAGAAACTTCAATGGGCTTTACGCATTCAACTCACAGAGTGCAATGTTCCTTTTGAGAGCGCAGTTTTAAAACACTGTTTTTGTAGAATTTGCTAGAGGATGTTTGGAGCGATGTGAGGCCTTTGCTGGAAAAGGAAATATCTTCACATAAAACCTAGACAGAAGCATTCTCAGAAACTCCTTTGTGATGAGTGCATTCAAATCACACACTTGAACCTTCCTTTGGAAAGAGCAGTTTTGAAACACTCTTTTTGAAGAATCTGCAAGTGGATATTTGGAGAGATTTGAGGCCTATGCTGGAAAATGAAATATCTTCACCTACAAACTAGACGGAAGCATTCTCAGAAACTCCTTTGTGATGAGTGCATTCAACTCACAGAGTTGAAGCTTCCTTTTGACAGAGCAGTTTTGAAACACTCTTTTAGCAGCATCTGCAAGTGGATATTTGGAGCGCTTTGAGGCCAAGGCTGGAAAACGAAATATCATCACATAAAAACTCGACAGAAGCATTCTTTGAAACTTCTTTGTGATGAGTGCATTCAACTCACAGACTCGAACATTTCTTTTGATAGAACAGTTTAGAAACACTCCTTTTGTAGAATCTGCAAGTGTTTATTTGGAGCGCTTTGAGGCCTATGTTGGAAAAGGACATATCTTCACATCAAAAGTAGACACACGCATTCTCAGAAACTTCTTTGTGATGAGTGCATTGAACTCACCGAGTTGAACCTACCTATTGATAGAGAAGTTTTGAAACACCCTTTTTGTAGAATCTGCAAGTGAATATTTGGCGCGATTTGAGGCCTATGCTGGAGATGGAAATATCTTCACATGAAAACTAGACAGATGAATTCTCAGAAACGTCTTTGTGATGAGTGCATTCAACTCACAGACTTGAAGCTTAATTTTGAAAGAGCAGTTTCGAAACACTCTTTTTGTAGAATCTGCAAGTGGATATTTGGAGCGCTTTGAGGGCTATGCTGGAAAAGTTTATATCTTCACCTAAAAACTAGACAGAAGCATACTCAGAAACTTCTTTGTGATGTGTGCATTGAACTCACAGAGCTGAACCTTTCTTTTGATACAGAATTTTGCAACACTCTTTTCGTAGAATCTTCAAGTGGATGTATGGAGTGCTTTGAGGCCTATGCTGGAAAAGGAAATATCTTCACGTAGAAACTGGACAAAAGCATTCTCAGAAAATTCTTCGTAATGAGTGCATTCAACTCACAGAGTTGAAGCTTCCTTTTGATAGAGCAGTTTTGAAACACTCTTTTAGCAGCATCTGCAAGTGGATATTTGGAGCGCTTTGAGGCCAAGGCTGGAAAACGAAATATCATCACATAAAAACTCGACAGAAGCATTCTCTGAAACTTCTTTGTGATAAGTGCATTCAACTCACAGACTCGAACGTTTCTTTTGATAGAACAGTTTAGAAACACTCCTTTTGTAGAATCTGCAAGTGTTTATTTGGAGCGCTTTGAGGCCTATGTTGGAAAAGGACATATCTTCACATCAAAAGTAGACAGACGCATTCTCAGAAACTTCTTTGTGATGAGTGCATTGAACTCACAGAGTTGAACCTACTTATTGATAGAGAAGTTTTGAAACACCCTTTTTGTAGAATCTGCAAGTGAATATTTGGCGCGATATGAGGCCTATGCTGGAAATGGAAATATCTTCACATGAAAACTAGACAGATGAATTCTCAGAAACGTCTTTGTGATGAGTGCATTCAACTCACAGACTTGAAGCTTCCTTTTGAAAGAGCAGTTTCGAAACACTCTTTTTGTAGAATCTGCAAGTGGATATTTGGAGCGCTTTGAGGGCTATGCTGGAAAAGTTTATATCTTCACCTAAAAACTAGACAGAAGCATACTCAGAAACTTCTTTGTGATGAGTGCATTGAACTCACAGAGTTCAGCCTACCTATTGATAGAGAAGTTTTGAAACACCCTTTTTGTAGAATCTGCAAGTGAATATTTGGCGCGATATGAGGCCTATGCTGGAAATGGAAATATCTTCACATGAAAACTAGACAGATGAATTCTCAGAAACGTCCTTGTGATGAGTGCATTCAACTCACAGACTTGAAGCTTAATTTTGAAAGAGCAGTTTCGAAACACTCTTTTTGTAGAATCTGCAAGTGGATATTTGGAGCGCTTTGAGGGCTATGCTGGAAAAGTTTATATCTTCACCTAAAAACTAGACAGAAGCATACTCAGAAACTTCTTTGTGATGTGTGCATTGAACTCACAGAGCTGAACCTTTCTTTTGATACAGAATTTTGCAACACTCTTTTCGTAGAATCTTCAAGTGGATGTATGGAGTGCTTTGAGGCCTATGCTGGAAAAGGAAATATCTTCACGTAGAAACTGGACAAAAGCATTCTCAGAAAATTCTTCGTAATGAGTGCATTCAACTCACAGAGTTGAAGCTTCCTTTTGGTAGAGCAGTTTTGAAACACTCTTTTAGCAGCATCTGCAAGTGGATATTTGGAGCGCTTTGAGGCCAAGGCTGGAAAACGAAATATCATCACATAAAAACTCGACAGAAGCATTCTCTGAAACTTCTTTGTGATAAGTGCATTCAACTCACAGACTCGAACGTTTCTTTTGATAGAACAGTTTAGAAACACTCCTTTTGTAGAATCTGCAAGTGTTTATTTGGAGCGCTTTGAGGCCTATGTTGGAAAAGGACATATCTTCACATCAAAAGTAGACAGACGCATTCTCAGAAACTTCTTTGTGATGAGTGCATTGAACTCACAGAGTTGAACCTACTTATTGATAGAGAAGTTTTGAAACACCCTTTTTGTAGAATCTGCAAGTGAATATTTGGCGCGATTTGAGGCCTATGCAGGAAACGGAAATATCTTCACATGAAAACTAGACAGATGAATTCTCAGAAACGTCTTTGTGATGAGTGCATTCAACTCACAGACTTGAAGCTTCCTTTTGAAAGAGCAGTTTCGAAACAGTCTTTTTGTAGAATCTGCAAGTGGATATTTGGAGCGCTTTGAGGGCTATGCTGGAAAAGTTAATACCTTCACCTAAAAACTAGACAGAAGCATACTCAGAAACTTCTTTGTGATGTGTGCATTGAACTCACAAAGTTGAACCTTTCTTTTGATACAGAAGTTTTGAAACACTCTTTTCGTAGAATCTTCAAGTGGATGTATGGAGTGATTTGAGGCCTATGCTGGAAAAGGAAATACCTTCACGTAGAAACTAGACAAAAGCATTCTCAGAAAGTTCCCTGTGCTTTGTGCATTCAACTCACAGAGTTGAACATTCCCTTTGATAGAGCAGTTTTGAAACACTCTTTTTGTAGAATCTGCAAGTGGATATTTGGAGCGCTTTGAGGCCTCTGCTCCCAGAGGAATCATCATTGCATAAAAACTAGATGGAAGCGTTCTCAGAAACTTCCTTGTGATGAGTGCATTCAACTCGCAGAGTGGAACCTTCCTTTCGATAGACCAGTTTTGAAACACTGTTTTTGTAGAATCCGCAAGTGGCTATTTGGAGCTCTTTGAGGCTTATGCTGGAAAAGGAAATATCTTCATCTACAAACTAGACAAAAGCATTCTCAGAAACTTCTTTGTCATGTGGGGATTGAACTCACAGAGTTGAACATTCCTTTACATAGAGCAGTTTTGCAACACCCTTTCGGTGGAAAGTGAAAGTGCTTATTTGGTGCGATGGCGGCATCTAGTGGATAAGGAAATACATTCAGATGAAAACAAGATACATCCATTCTCAGAAACTTCTTTGTGATGACTGCATTCTACTCACAGAGTTGAACCTTCCTTTTGATAGAACAGTTTGGAAACACTCTTTTTGTGGAATCTGCAAGTGGCTATTTGGAGCGCTTTGAGGCCTATGCTGGAAAAGGAAATATCTTCACATAAAACCTAGACAGAAGTATTCCCAGAAAGTTTTTCTGATGTGCGCATTCAACTCACCGAGTTGAACCTTCCTTTAGATAGAGCACTTTTGAAACACTCTTTCTGTAGTACCTGCGAGTGGATATTTGGAGTGCTTTGAGTGCTACACTGTAAAAGCAAATATCTTCACTTAGAATCTAGACAGAAGAATTCTCAGAGACTTCCCTGTGCTCTCTGCATTCCACTCACAGAGTTGAACCTTCCTTTTGATAGAACAGTTTTGAAACACTCTTGTGGTAGAATCTGCAAGTCGATATTTGGAAGGTTTGGAGGCCTATCCTGGGAAAGGAAATATCTTCCCATCAAAACTAGATAGAAGCATTCTCAGAAACTTCTTAGTGATGTGCGCATTCAAGTCACAGAGTTGAAGCTTCCTTTTGATATAGCAGTTTTGAACCACTCTTTTAGTAGAATCTGCAAGTGGATGTTTGGAGAGCTAAGAGGCCAACACTGGAAAAGGAAATATCTTCACGTAAAAACTAGACGGAAGCATTCTCAGAAACTTCAATGGGCTTTACGCATTCAACTCACAGAGTGCAATGTTCCTTTTGAGAGCGCAGTTTTAAAACACTGTTTTTGTAGAATTTGCTAGAGGATGTTTGGAGCGATGTGAGGCCTTTGCTGGAAAAGGAAATATCTTCACATAAAACCTAGACAGAAGCATTCTCAGAAACTCCTTTGTGATGAGTGCATTCAAATCACACACTTGAACCTTCCTTTGGAAAGAGCAGTTTTGAAACACTCTTTTTGAAGAATCTGCAAGTGGATATTTGGAGAGATTTGAGGCCTATGCTGGAAAATGAAATATCTTCACCTACAAACTAGACGGAAGCATTCTCAGAAACTCCTTTGTGATGAGTGCATTCAACTCACAGAGTTGAAGCTTCCTTTTGACAGAGCAGTTTTGAAACACTCTTTTAGCAGCATCTGCAAGTGGATATTTGGAGCGCTTTGAGGCCAAGGCTGGAAAACGAAATATCATCACATAAAAACTCGACAGAAGCATTCTTTGAAACTTCTTTGTGATGAGTGCATTCAACTCACAGACTCGAACGTTTCTTTTGATAGAACAGTTTAGAAACACTCCTTTTGTAGAATCTGCAAGTGTTTATTTGGAGCGCTTTGAGGCCTATGTTGGAAAAGGACATATCTTCACATCAAAAGTAGACACACGCATTCTCAGAAACTTCTTTGTGATGAGTGCATTGAACTCACCGAGTTGAACCTACCTATTGATAGAGAAGTTTTGAAACACCCTTTTTGTAGAATCTGCAAGTGAATATTTGGCGCGATTTGAGGCCTATGCTGGAGATGGAAATATCTTCACATGAAAACTAGACAGATGAATTCTCAGAAACGTCTTTGTGATGAGTGCATTCAACTCACAGACTTGAAGCTTAATTTTGAAAGAGCAGTTTCGAAACACTCTTTTTGTAGAATCTGCAAGTGGATATTTGGAGCGCTTTGAGGGCTATGCTGGAAAAGTTTATATCTTCACCTAAAAACTAGACAGAAGCATACTCAGAAACTTCTTTGTGATGTGTGCATTGAACTCACAGAGCTGAACCTTTCTTTTGATACAGAATTTTGCAACACTCTTTTCGTAGAATCTTCAAGTGGATGTATGGAGTGCTTTGAGGCCTATGCTGGAAAAGGAAATATCTTCACGTAGAAACTGGACAAAAGCATTCTCAGAAAATTCTTCGTAATGAGTGCATTCAACTCACAGAGTTGAAGCTTCCTTTTGATAGAGCAGTTTTGAAACACTCTTTTAGCAGCATCTGCAAGTGGATATTTGGAGCGCTTTGAGGCCAAGGCTGGAAAACGAAATATCATCACATAAAAACTCGACAGAAGCATTCTCTGAAACTTCTTTGTGATAAGTGCATTCAACTCACAGACTCGAACGTTTCTTTTGATAGAACAGTTTAGAAACACTCCTTTTGTAGAATCTGCAAGTGTTTATTTGGAGCGCTTTGAGGCCTATGTTGGAAAAGGACATATCTTCACATCAAAAGTAGACAGACGCATTCTCAGAAACTTCTTTGTGATGAGTGCATTGAACTCACAGAGTTGAACCTACTTATTGATAGAGAAGTTTTGAAACACCCTTTTTGTAGAATCTGCAAGTGAATATTTGGCGCGATATGAGGCCTATGCTGGAAATGGAAATATCTTCACATGAAAACTAGACAGATGAATTCTCAGAAACGTCTTTGTGATGAGTGCATTCAACTCACAGACTTGAAGCTTAATTTTGAAAGAGCAGTTTCGAAACAGTCTTTTTGTAGAATCTGCAAGTGGATATTTGGAGCGCTTTGAGGGCTATGCTGGAAAAGTTTATATCTTCACCTAAAAACTAGACAGAAGCATACTCAGAAACTTCTTTGTGATGAGTGCATTGAACTCACAGAGTTCAGCCTACCTATTGATAGAGAAGTTTTGAAACACCCTTTTTGTAGAATCTGCAAGTGAATATTTGGCGCGATATGAGGCCTATGCTGGAAATGGAAATATCTTCACATGAAAACTAGACAGATGAATTCTCAGAAACGTCTTTGTGATGAGTGCATTCAACTCACAGACTTGAAGCTTAATTTTGAAAGAGCAGTTTCGAAACACTCTTTTTGTAGAATCTGCAAGTGGATATTTGGAGCGCTTTGAGGGCTATGCTGGAAAAGTTTATATCTTCACCTAAAAACTAGACAGAAGCATGCTCAGAAACTTCTTTGTGATGTGTGCATTGAACTCACAGAGCTGAACCTTTCTTTTGATACAGAATTTTGCAACACTCTTTTCGTAGAATCTTCAAGTGGATGTATGGAGTGCTTTGAGGCCTATGCTGGAAAAGGAAATATCTTCACGTAGAAACTGGACAAAAGCATTCTCAGAAAATTCTTCGTAATGAGTGCATTCAACTCACAGAGTTGAAGCTTCCTTTTGATAGAGCAGTTTTGAAACACTCTTTTAGCAGCATCTGCAAGTGGATATTTGGAGCGCTTTGAGGCCAAGGCTGGAAAACGAAATATCATCACATAAAAACTCGACAGAAGCATTCTCTGAAACTTCTTTGTGATAAGTGCATTCAACTCACAGACTCGAACGTTTCTTTTGATAGAACAGTTTAGAAACACTCCTTTTGTAGAATCTGCAAGTGTTTATTTGGAGCGCTTGGAGGCCTATGTTGGAAAAGGACATATCTTCACATCAAAAGTAGACAGACGCATTCTCAGAAACTTCTTTGTGATGAGTGCATTGAACTCACAGAGTTGAACCTACTTATTGATAGAGAAGTTTTGAAACACCCTTTTTGTAGAATCTGCAAGTGAATATTTGGCGCGATTTGAGGCCTATGCAGGAAACGGAAATATCTTCACATGAAAACTAGACAGATGAATTCTCAGAAACGTCTTTGTGATGAGTGCATTCAACTCACAGACTTGAAGCTTCCTTTTGAAAGAGCAGTTTCGAAACAGTCTTTTTGTAGAATCTGCAAGTGGATATTTGGAGCGCTTTGAGGGCTATGCTGGAAAAGTTAATACCTTCACCTAAAAACTAGACAGAAGCATACTCAGAAACTTCTTTGTGATGTGTGCATTGAACTCACAAAGTTGAACCTTTCTTTTGATACAGAAGTTTTGAAACACTCTTTTCGTAGAATCTTCAAGTGGATGTATGGAGTGATTTGAGGCCTATGCTGGAAAAGGAAATACCTTCACGTAGAAACTAGACAAAAGCATTCTCAGAAAGTTCCCTGTGCTTTGTGCATTCAACTCACAGAGTTGAACATTCCCTTTGATAGAGCAGTTTTGAAACACACTTTTTGTAGAATCTGCAAGTGGATATTTGGAGCGCTTTGAGGCCTCTGCTCCCAGAGGAATTATCATTGCATAAAAACTAGATGGAAGCGTTCTCAGAAACTTCCTTGTGATGAGTGCATTCAACTCGCAGAGTGGAACCTTCCTTTCGATAGACCAGTTTTGAAACACTGTTTTTGTAGAATCCGCAAGTGGCTATTTGGAGCTCTTTGAGGCTTATGCTGGAAAAGGAAATATCTTCATCGACAAACTAGGCAAAAGCATTCTCAGAAACTTCTTTGTCATGTGCGGATTGAACTCACAGAGTTGAACATTCCTTTACATAGAGCAGTTTTGCAACACCCTTTCGGTGGAAAGTGAAAGTGCTTATTTGGTGCGATGGCGGCATCTAGTGGATAAGGAAATACATTCAGATGAAAACAAGATACATCCATTCTCAGAAACTTCTTTGTGATGACTGCATTCTACTCACAGAGTTGAACCTTCCTTTTGATAGAACAGTTTGGAAACACTCTTTTTGTGGAATCTGCAAGTGGCTATTTGGAGCGCTTTGAGGCCTATGCTGGAAAAGGAAATATCTTCACATAAAACCTAGACAGAAGTATTCCCAGAAAGTTTTTCTGATGTGCGCATTCAACTCACCGAGTTGAACCTTCCTTTAGATAGAGCACTTTTGAAACACTCTTTCTGTAGTACCTGCGAGTGGATATTTGGAGTGCTTTGAGTGCTACACTGTAAAAGCAAATATCTTCACTTAGAATCTAGACAGAAGAATTCTCAGAGACTTCCCTGTGCTCTCTGCATTCCACTCACAGAGTTGAACCTTCCTTTTGATAGAACAGTTTTGAAACACTCTTGTGGTAGAATCTGCAAGTCGATATTTGGAAGGTTTGGAGGCCTATCCTGGGAAAGGAAATATCTTCCCATCAAAACTAGATAGAAGCATTCTCAGAAACTTCTTAGTGATGTGCGCATTCAAGTCACAGAGTTGAAGCCTCCTTTTGATATAGCAGTTTTGAACCACTCTTTTAGTAGAATCTGCAAGTGGATGTTTGGAGAGCTAAGAGGCCAACACTGGAAAAGGAAATATCTTCACGTAAAAACTAGACGGAAGCATTCTCAGAAACTTCAATGGGCTTTACGCATTCAACTCACAGAGTGCAATGTTCCTTTTGAGAGCGCAGTTTTAAAACACTGTTTTTGTAGAATTTGCTAGAGGATGTTTGGAGCGATGTGAGGCCTTTGCTGGAAAAGGAAATATCTTCACATAAAACCTAGACAGAAGCATTCTCAGAAACTCCTTTGTGATGAGTGCATTCAAATCACACACTTGAACCTTCCTTTGGAAAGAGCAGTTTTGAAACACTCTTTTTGAAGAATCTGCAAGTGGATATTTGGAGCGATTTGAGGCCTATGCTGGAAAATGAAATATCTTCACTTACAAACTAGACGGAAGCATTCTCAGAAACTTCTTTGTGATGAGTGCATTCAACTCACAGAGTTGAAGCTTCCTTTTGACAGAGCAGTTTTGAAACACTCTTTTAGCAGCATCTGCAAGTGGATATTTGGAGCGCTTTGAGGCCAAGGCTGGAAAACGAAATATCATCACATAAAAACTCGACAGAAGCATTCTCTGAAACTTCTTTGTGATGAGTGCATTCAACTCACAGACTCGAACGTTTCTTTTGATAGAACAGTTTAGAAACACTCCTTTTGTAGAATCTGCAAGTGTTTATTTGGAGCGCTTTGAGGCCTATGTTGGAAAAGGACATATCTTCACATCAAAAGTAGACACACGCATTCTCAGAAACTTCTTTGTGATGAGTGCATTGAACTCACCGAGTTGAACCTACCTATTGATAGAGAAGTTTTGAAACACCCTTTTTGTAGAATCTGCAAGTGAATATTTGGCGCGATTTGAGGCCTATGCTGGAAATGGAAATATCTTCACATGAAAACTAGACAGATGAATTCTCAGAAACGTCTTTGTGATGAGTGCATTCAACTCACAGACTTGAAGCTTAATTTTGAAAGAGCAGTTTCGAAACACTCTTTTTGTAGAATCTGCAAGTGGATATTTGGAGCGCTTTGAGGGCTATGCTGGAAAAGTTTATATCTTCACCTAAAAACTAGACAGAAGCATACTCAGAAACTTCTTTGTGATGTGTGCATTGAACTCACAGAGCTGAACCTTTTTGTAGAATCTGCAAGTGAATATTTGGCGCGATTTGAGGCCTATGCTGGAAATGGAAATATCTTCACATGAAAACTAGACAGATGAATTCTCAGAAACGTCTTTGTGATGAGTGCATTCAACTCACAGACTTGAAGCTTAATTTTGAAAGAGCAGTTTCGAAACACTCTTTTTGTAGAATCTGCAAGTGGATATTTGGAGCGCTTTGAGGGCTATGCTGGAAAAGTTTATATCTTCACCTAAAAACTAGACAGAAGCATACTCAGAAACTTCTTTGTGATGAGTGCATTGAACTCACAGTGTTCAGCCTACCTATTGATAGAGAAGTTTTGAAACACCCTTTTTGTAGAATCTGCAAGTGAATATTTGGCGCGATATGAGGCCTATGCTGGAAATGGAAATATCTTCACATGAAAACTAGACAGATGAATTCTCAGAAACTTCTTTGTGATGAGTGCATTCAACTCACAGACTTGAAGCTTCCTTTTGAAAGAGCAGTTTCGAAACAGTCTTTTTGTAGAATCTGCAAGTGGATATTTGGAGCGCTTTGAGGGCTATGCTGGAAAAGTTAATACCTTCACCTAAAAACTAGACAGAAGCATACTCAGAAACTTCTTTGTGATGTGTGCATTGAACTCACAGAGTTGAACCTTTCTTTTGATACAGAAGTTTTGAAACACACTTTTCGTAGAATCTTCAAGTGGATGTATGGAGTGATTTGAGGCCTATGCTGGAAAAGGAAATACCTTCACGTAGAAACTAGACAAAAGCATTCTCAGAAAGTTCCCTGTGCTTTGTGCATTCAACTCACAGAGTTGAACATTCCCTTTGATAGAGCAGTTTTGAAACACTCTTTTTGTAGAATCTGCAAGTGGATATTTGGAGCGCTTTGAGGCCTCTGCTCCCAGAGGAATTATCATTGCATAAAAACTAGATGGAAGCGTTCTCAGAAACTTCCTTGTGATGAGTGCATTCAACTCGCAGAGTGGAACCTTCCTTTCGATAGACCAGTTTTGAAACACTGTTTTTGTAGAATCCGCAAGTGGCTATTTGGAGCTCTTTGAGGCTTATGCTGGAAAAGGAAATATCTTCATCTACAAACTAGACAGAAGCATTCTCAGAAACTTCTTTGTCATGTGGGGATTGAACTCACAGAGTTGAACATTCCTTTACATAGAGCAGTTTTGCAACACCCTTTCGGTGGAAAGTGAAAGTGCTTATTTGGTGCGATGGCGGCATCTAGTGGATAAGGAAATACATTCAGATGAAAACAAGATACATCCATTCTCAGAAACTTCTTTGTGATGACTGCATTCTACTCACAGAGTTGAACCTTCCTTTTGATAGAACAGTTTGGAAACACTCTTTTTGTGGAATCTGCAAGTGGCTATTTGGAGCGCTTTGAGGCCTATGCTGGAAAAGGAAATATCTTCACATAAAACCTAGACAGAAGTATTCCCAGAAAGTTTTTCTGATGTGCGCATTCAACTCACCGAGTTGAACCTTCCTTTAGATAGAGCACTTTTGAAACACTCTTTCTGTAGTACCTGCGAGTGGATATTTGGAGTGCTTTGAGTGCTACACTGTAAAAGCAAATATCTTCACTTAGAATCTAGACAGAAGAATTCTCAGAGACTTCCCTGTGCTCTCTGCATTCCACTCACAGAGTTGAACCTTCCTTTTGATAGAACAGTTTTGAAACCCTCTTGTGGTAGAATCTGCAAGTCGATATTTGGAAGGTTTGGAGGCCTATCCTGGGAAAGGAAATATCTTCCCATCAAAACTAGATAGAAGCATTCTCAGAAACTTCTTAGTGATGTGCACATTCAAGTCACAGAGTTGAAGCTTCCTTTTGATATAGCAGTTTTGAACCACTCTTTTAGTAGAATCTGCAAGTGGATGTTTGGAGAGCTAAGAGGCCAACACTGGAAAAGGAAATATCTTCACGTAAAAACTAGACGGAAGCATTCTCAGAAACTTCAATGGGCTTTACGCATTCAACTCACAGAGTGCAATGTTCCTTTTGAGAGCGCAGTTTTAAAACACTGTTTTTGTAGAATTTGCTAGAGGATGTTTGGAGCGATGTGAGGCCTTTGCTGGAAAAGGAAATATCTTCACATAAAACCTAGACAGAAGCATTCTCAGAAACTCCTTTGTGATGAGTGCATTCAAATCACACACTTGAACCTTCCTTTGGAAAGAGCAGTTTTGAAACACTCTTTTTGAAGAATCTGCAAGTGGATATTTGGAGCGATTTGAGGCCTATGCTGGAAAATGAAATATCTTCACCTACAAACTAGACGGAAGCATTCTCAGAAACTTCTTTGTGATGAGTGCATTCAACTCACAGAGTTGAAGCTTCCTTTTGACACAGCAGTTTTGAAACACTCTTTTAGCAGCATCTGCAAGTGGATATTTGGAGCGCTTTGAGGCCAAGGCTGGAAAACGAAATATCATCACATAAAAACTCGACAGAAGCATTCTCTGAAACTTCTTTGTGATGAGTGCATTCAACTCACAGACTCGAACGTTTCTTTTGATAGAACAGTTTAGAAACACTCCTTTTGTAGAATCTGCAAGTGTTTATTTGGAGCGCTTTGAGGCCTATGTTGGAAAAGGACATATCTTCACATCAAAAGTAGACACACGCATTCTCAGAAACTTCTTTGTGATGAGTGCATTGAACTCACCGAGTTGAACCTACCTATTGATAGAGAAGTTTTGAAACACCCTTTTTGTAGAATCTGCAAGTGAATATTTGGCGCGATTTGAGGCCTATGCTGGAAATGGAAATATCTTCACATGAAAACTAGACAGATGAATTCTCAGAAACGTCTTTGTGATGAGTGCATTCAACTCACAGACTTGAAGGTTAATTTTGAAAGAGCAGTTTCGAAACACTCTTTTTGTAGAATCTGCAAGTGGATATTTGGAGCGCTTTGAGGGCTATGCTGGAAAAGTTTATATCTTCACCTAAAAACTAGACAGAAGCATACTCAGAAATTTCTTTGTGATGTGTGCATTGAACTCACAGAGCTGAACCTTTCTTTTGATACAGAATTTTGCAACACTCTTTTCGTAGAATCTTCAAGTGGATGTATGGAGTGCTTTGAGGCCTATGCTGGAAAAGGAAATATCTTCACGTAGAAACTGGACAAAAGCATTCTCAGAAAATTCTTCGTAATGAGTGCATTCAACTCACAGAGTTGAAGCTTCCTTTTGGTAGAGCAGTTTTGAAACACTCTTTTAGCAGCATCTGCAAGTGGATATTTGGAGCGCTTTGAGGCCAAGGCTGGAAAACGAAATATCATCACATAAAAACTCGACAGAAGCATTCTCTGAAACTTCTTTGTGATAAGTGCATTCAACTCACAGACTCGAACGTTTCTTTTGATAGAACAGTTTAGAAACACTCCTTTTGTAGAATCTGCAAGTGTTTATTTGGAGCGCTTTGAGGCCTATGTTGGAAAAGGACATATCTTCACATCAAAAGTAGACAGACGCATTCTCAGAAACTTCTTTGTGATGAGTGCATTGAACTCACAGAGTTGAACCTACTTATTGATAGAGAAGTTTTGAAACACCCTTTTTGTAGAATCTGCAAGTGAATATTTGGCGCGATATGAGGCCTATGCTGGAAATGGAAATATCTTCACATGAAAACTAGACAGATGAATTCTCAGAAACGTCTTTGTGATGAGTGCATTCAACTCACAGACTTGAAGCTTAATTTTGAAAGAGCAGTTTTGAAACAGTCTTTTTGTAGAATCTGCAAGTGGATATTTGGAGCGCTTTGAGGGCTATGCTGGAAAAGTTTATATCTTCACCTAAAAACTAGACAGAAGCATACTCAGAAACTTCTTTGTGATGAGTGCATTGAACTCACAGAGTTCAGCCTACCTATTGATAGAGAAGTTTTGAAACACCCTTTTTGTAGAATCTGCAAGTGAATATTTGGCGCGATATGAGGCCTATGCTGGAAATGGAAATATCTTCACATGAAAACTAGACAGATGAATTCTCAGAAACGTCTTTGTGATGAGTGCATTCAACTCACAGACTTGAAGCTTAATTTTGAAAGAGCAGTTTCGAAACACTCTTTTTGTAGAATCTGCAAGTGGATATTTGGAGCGCTTTGAGGGCTATGCTGGAAAAGTTTATATCTTCACCTAAAAACTAGACAGAAGCATGCTCAGAAACTTCTTTGTGATGTGTGCATTGAACTCACAGAGCTGAACCTTTCTTTTGATACAGAATTTTGCAACACTCTTTTCGTAGAATCTTCAAGTGGATGTATGGAGTGCTTTGAGGCCTATGCTGGAAAAGGAAATATCTTCACGTAGAAACTGGACAAAAGCATTCTCAGAAAATTCTTCGTAATGAGTGCATTCAACTCACAGAGTTGAAGCTTCCTTTTGATAGAGCAGTTTTGAAACACTCTTTTAGCAGCATCTGCAAGTGGATATTTGGAGCGCTTTGAGGCCAAGGCTGGAAAACGAAATATCATCACATAAAAACTCGACAGAAGCATTCTCTGAAACTTCTTTGTGATAAGTGCATTCAACTCACAGACTCGAACGTTTCTTTTGATAGAACAGTTTAGAAACACTCCTTTTGTAGAATCTGCAAGTGTTTATTTGGAGCGCTTGGAGGCCTATGTTGGAAAAGGACATATCTTCACATCAAAAGTAGACAGACGCATTCTCAGAAACTTCTTTGTGATGAGTGCATTGAACTCACAGAGTTGAACCTACTTATTGATAGAGAAGTTTTGAAACACCCTTTTTGTAGAATCTGCAAGTGAATATTTGGCGCGATTTGAGGCCTATGCAGGAAACGGAAATATCTTCACATGAAAACTAGACAGATGAATTCTCAGAAACGTCTTTGTGATGAGTGCATTCAACTCACAGACTTGAAGCTTCCTTTTGAAAGAGCAGTTTCGAAACAGTCTTTTTGTAGAATCTGCAAGTGGATATTTGGAGCGCTTTGAGGGCTATGCTGGAAAAGTTAATACCTTCACCTAAAAACTAGACAGAAGCATACTCAGAAACTTCTTTGTGATGTGTGCATTGAACTCACAAAGTTGAACCTTTCTTTTGATACAGAAGTTTTGAAACACTCTTTTCGTAGAATCTTCAAGTGGATGTATGGAGTGATTTGAGGCCTATGCTGGAAAAGGAAATACCTTCACGTAGAAACTAGACAAAAGCATTCTCAGAAAGTTCCCTGTGCTTTGTGCATTCAACTCACAGAGTTGAACATTCCCTTTGATAGAGCAGTTTTGAAACACACTTTTTGTAGAATCTGCAAGTGGATATTTGGAGCGCTTTGAGGCCTCTGCTCCCAGAGGAATTATCATTGCATAAAAACTAGATGGAAGCGTTCTCAGAAACTTCCTTGTGATGAGTGCATTCAACTCGCAGAGTGGAACCTTCCTTTCGATAGACCAGTTTTGAAACACTGTTTTTGTAGAATCCGCAAGTGGCTATTTGGAGCTCTTTGAGGCTTATGCTGGAAAAGGAAATATCTTCATCGACAAACTAGGCAAAAGCATTCTCAGAAACTTCTTTGTCATGTGCGGATTGAACTCACAGAGTTGAACATTCCTTTACATAGAGCAGTTTTGCAACACCCTTTCGGTGGAAAGTGAAAGTGCTTATTTGGTGCGATGGCGGCATCTAGTGGATAAGGAAATACATTCAGATGAAAACAAGATACATCCATTCTCAGAAACTTCTTTGTGATGACTGCATTCTACTCACAGAGTTGAACCTTCCTTTTGATAGAACAGTTTGGAAACACTCTTTTTGTGGAATCTGCAAGTGGCTATTTGGAGCGCTTTGAGGCCTATGCTGGAAAAGGAAATATCTTCACATAAAACCTAGACAGAAGTATTCCCAGAAAGTTTTTCTGATGTGCGCATTCAACTCACCGAGTTGAACCTTCCTTTAGATAGAGCACTTTTGAAACACTCTTTCTGTAGTACCTGCGAGTGGATATTTGGAGTGCTTTGAGTGCTACACTGTAAAAGCAAATATCTTCACTTAGAATCTAGACAGAAGAATTCTCAGAGACTTCCCTGTGCTCTCTGCATTCCACTCACAGAGTTGAACCTTCCTTTTGATAGAACAGTTTTGAAACACTCTTGTGGTAGAATCTGCAAGTCGATATTTGGAAGGTTTGGAGGCCTATCCTGGGAAAGGAAATATCTTCCCATCAAAACTAGATAGAAGCATTCTCAGAAACTTCTTAGTGATGTGCGCATTCAAGTCACAGAGTTGAAGCCTCCTTTTGATATAGCAGTTTTGAACCACTCTTTTAGTAGAATCTGCAAGTGGATGTTTGGAGAGCTAAGAGGCCAACACTGGAAAAGGAAATATCTTCACGTAAAAACTAGACGGAAGCATTCTCAGAAACTTCAATGGGCTTTACGCATTCAACTCACAGAGTGCAATGTTCCTTTTGAGAGCGCAGTTTTAAAACACTGTTTTTGTAGAATTTGCTAGAGGATGTTTGGAGCGATGTGAGGCCTTTGCTGGAAAAGGAAATATCTTCACATAAAACCTAGACAGAAGCATTCTCAGAAACTCCTTTGTGATGAGTGCATTCAAATCACACACTTGAACCTTCCTTTGGAAAGAGCAGTTTTGAAACACTCTTTTTGAAGAATCTGCAAGTGGATATTTGGAGCGATTTGAGGCCTATGCTGGAAAATGAAATATCTTCACTTACAAACTAGACGGAAGCATTCTCAGAAACTTCTTTGTGATGAGTGCATTCAACTCACAGAGTTGAAGCTTCCTTTTGACAGAGCAGTTTTGAAACACTCTTTTAGCAGCATCTGCAAGTGGATATTTGGAGCGCTTTGAGGCCAAGGCTGGAAAACGAAATATCATCACATAAAAACTCGACAGAAGCATTCTCTGAAACTTCTTTGTGATGAGTGCATTCAACTCACAGACTCGAACGTTTCTTTTGATAGAACAGTTTAGAAACACTCCTTTTGTAGAATCTGCAAGTGTTTATTTGGAGCGCTTTGAGGCCTATGTTGGAAAAGGACATATCTTCACATCAAAAGTAGACACACGCATTCTCAGAAACTTCTTTGTGATGAGTGCATTGAACTCACCGAGTTGAACCTACCTATTGATAGAGAAGTTTTGAAACACCCTTTTTGTAGAATCTGCAAGTGAATATTTGGCGCGATTTGAGGCCTATGCTGGAAATGGAAATATCTTCACATGAAAACTAGACAGATGAATTCTCAGAAACGTCTTTGTGATGAGTGCATTCAACTCACAGACTTGAAGCTTAATTTTGAAAGAGCAGTTTCGAAACACTCTTTTTGTAGAATCTGCAAGTGGATATTTGGAGCGCTTTGAGGGCTATGCTGGAAAAGTTTATATCTTCACCTAAAAACTAGACAGAAGCATACTCAGAAACTTCTTTGTGATGTGTGCATTGAACTCACAGAGCTGAACCTTTTTGTAGAATCTGCAAGTGAATATTTGGCGCGATTTGAGGCCTATGCTGGAAATGGAAATATCTTCACATGAAAACTAGACAGATGAATTCTCAGAAACGTCTTTGTGATGAGTGCATTCAACTCACAGACTTGAAGCTTAATTTTGAAAGAGCAGTTTCGAAACACTCTTTTTGTAGAATCTGCAAGTGGATATTTGGAGCGCTTTGAGGGCTATGCTGGAAAAGTTTATATCTTCACCTAAAAACTAGACAGAAGCATACTCAGAAACTTCTTTGTGATGAGTGCATTGAACTCACAGTGTTCAGCCTACCTATTGATAGAGAAGTTTTGAAACACCCTTTTTGTAGAATCTGCAAGTGAATATTTGGCGCGATATGAGGCCTATGCTGGAAATGGAAATATCTTCACATGAAAACTAGACAGATGAATTCTCAGAAACTTCTTTGTGATGAGTGCATTCAACTCACAGACTTGAAGCTTCCTTTTGAAAGAGCAGTTTCGAAACAGTCTTTTTGTAGAATCTGCAAGTGGATATTTGGAGCGCTTTGAGGGCTATGCTGGAAAAGTTAATACCTTCACCTAAAAACTAGACAGAAGCATACTCAGAAACTTCTTTGTGATGTGTGCATTGAACTCACAGAGTTGAACCTTTCTTTTGATACAGAAGTTTTGAAACACTCTTTTCGTAGAATCTTCAAGTGGATGTATGGAGTGATTTGAGGCCTATGCTGGAAAAGGAAATACCTTCACGTAGAAACTAGACAAAAGCATTCTCAGAAAGTTCCCTGTGCTTTGTGCATTCAACTCACAGAGTTGAACATTCCCTTTGATAGAGCAGTTTTGAAACACTCTTTTTGTAGAATCTGCAAGTGGATATTTGGAGCGCTTTGAGGCCTCTGCTCCCAGAGGAATTATCATTGCATAAAAACTAGATGGAAGCGTTCTCAGAAACTTCCTTGTGATGAGTGCATTCAACTCGCAGAGTGGAACCTTCCTTTCGATAGACCAGTTTTGAAACACTGTTTTTGTAGAATCCGCAAGTGGCTATTTGGAGCTCTTTGAGGCTTATGCTGGAAAAGGAAATATCTTCATCTACAAACTAGACAGAAGCATTCTCAGAAACTTCTTTGTCATGTGGGGATTGAACTCACAGAGTTGAACATTCCTTTACATAGAGCAGTTTTGCAACACCCTTTCGGTGGAAAGTGAAAGTGCTTATTTGGTGCGATGGCGGCATCTAGTGGATAAGGAAATACATTCAGATGAAAACAAGATACATCCATTCTCAGAAACTTCTTTGTGATGACTGCATTCTACTCACAGAGTTGAACCTTCCTTTTGATAGAACAGTTTGGAAACACTCTTTTTGTGGAATCTGCAAGTGGCTATTTGGAGCGCTTTGAGGCCTATGCTGGAAAAGGAAATATCTTCACATAAAACCTAGACAGAAGTATTCCCAGAAAGTTTTTCTGATGTGCGCATTCAACTCACCGAGTTGAACCTTCCTTTAGATAGAGCACTTTTGAAACACTCTTTCTGTAGTACCTGCGAGTGGATATTTGGAGTGCTTTGAGTGCTACACTGTAAAAGCAAATATCTTCACTTAGAATCTAGACAGAAGAATTCTCAGAGACTTCCCTGTGCTCTCTGCATTCCACTCACAGAGTTGAACCTTCCTTTTGATAGAACAGTTTTGAAACCCTCTTGTGGTAGAATCTGCAAGTCGATATTTGGAAGGTTTGGAGGCCTATCCTGGGAAAGGAAATATCTTCCCATCAAAACTAGATAGAAGCATTCTCAGAAACTTCTTAGTGATGTGCGCATTCAAGTCACAGAGTTGAAGCTTCCTTTTGATATAGCAGTTTTGAACCACTCTTTTAGTAGAATCTGCAAGTGGATGTTTGGAGAGCTAAGAGGCCAACACTGGAAAAGGAAATATCTTCACGTAAAAACTAGACGGAAGCATTCTCAGAAACTTCAATGGGCTTTACGCATTCAACTCACAGAGTGCAATGTTCCTTTTGAGAGCGCAGTTTTAAAACACTGTTTTTGTAGAATTTGCTAGAGGATGTTTGGAGCGATGTGAGGCCTTTGCTGGAAAAGGAAATATCTTCACATAAAACCTAGACAGAAGCATTCTCAGAAACTCCTTTGTGATGAGTGCATTCAAATCACACACTTGAACCTTCCTTTGGAAAGAGCAGTTTTGAAACACTCTTTTTGAAGAATCTGCAAGTGGATATTTGGAGCGATTTGAGGCCTATGCTGGAAAATGAAATATCTTCACCTACAAACTAGACGGAAGCATTCTCAGAAACTTCTTTGTGATGAGTGCATTCAACTCACAGAGTTGAAGCTTCCTTTTGACAGAGCAGTTTTGAAACACTCTTTTAGCAGCATCTGCAAGTGGATATTTGGAGCGCTTTGAGGCCAAGGCTGGAAAACGAAATATCATCACATAAAAACTCGACAGAAGCATTCTCTGAAACTTCTTTGTGATGAGTGCATTCAACTCACAGACTCGAACGTTTCTTTTGATAGAACAGTTTAGAAACACTCCTTTTGTAGAATCTGCAAGTGTTTATTTGGAGCGCTTTGAGGCCTATGTTGGAAAAGGACATATCTTCACATCAAAAGTAGACACACGCATTCTCAGAAACTTCTTTGTGATGAGTGCATTGAACTCACCGAGTTGAACCTACCTATTGATAGAGAAGTTTTGAAACACCCTTTTTGTAGAATCTGCAAGTGAATATTTGGCGCGATTTGAGGCCTATGCTGCAAATGGAAATATCTTCACATGAAAACTAGACAGATGAATTCTCAGAAACGTCTTTGTGATGAGTGCATTCAACTCACAGACTTGAAGGTTAATTTTGAAAGAGCAGTTTCGAAACACTCTTTTTGTAGAATCTGCAAGTGGATATTTGGAGCGCTTTGAGGGCTATGCTGGAAAAGTTTATATCTTCACCTAAAAACTAGACAGAAGCATACTCAGAAACTTCTTTGTGACGTGTGCATTGAACTCACAGAGCTGAACCTTTCTTTTGATACAGAATTTTGCAACACTCTTTTCGTAGAATCTTCAAGTGGATGTATGGAGTGCTTTGAGGCCTATGCTGGAAAAGGAAATATCTTCACGTAGAAACTGGACAAAAGCATTCTCAGAAAATTCTTCGTAATGAGTGCATTCAACTCACAGAGTTGAAGCTTCCTTTTGATAGAGCAGTTTTGAAACACTCTTTTAGCAGCATCTGCAAGTGGATATTTGGAGCGCTTTGAGGCCAAGGCTGGAAAACGAAATATCATCACATAAAAACTCGACAGAAGCATTCTCTGAAACTTCTTTGTGATAAGTGCATTCAACTCACGGACTCGAACGTTTGTTTTGATAGAACAGTTTAGAAACCCTCCTTTTGTAGAATCTGCAAGTGTTTATTTGGAGCGCTTTGAGGCCTATGTTGGAAAAGGACATATCTTCACATCAAAAGTAGACAGACGCATTCTCAGAAACTTCTTTGTGATGAGTGCATTGAACTCACAGAGTTGAACCTACTTATTGATAGAGAAGTTTTGAACACCCTTTTTGTAGAATCTGCAAGTGAATATTTGGCGCGATTTGAGGCCTATGCAGGAAACGGAAATATCTTCACATGAAAACTAGACAGATGAATTCTCAGAAACGTCTTTGTGATGAGTGCATTCAACTCACAGACTTGAAGCTTCCTTTTGAAAGAGCAGTTTCGAAACACTCTTTTTGTAGAATCTGCAAGTGGATATTTGGAGCGCTTTGAGGGCTATGCTGGAAAAGTTAATACCTTCACCTAAAAACTAGACAGAAGCATATTCAGAAACTACTTTGTGATGTGTGCATTGAACTCACAGAGTTGAACCTTTCTTTTGATACAGAAGTTTTGAAACACTCTTTTCGTAGAATCTTCAAGTGGATGTATGGAGTGATTTGAGGCCTATGCTGGAAAAGGAAATACCTTCACGTAGAAACTAGACAAAAGCATTCTCAGAAAGTTCCCTGTGCTTTGTGTATTCAACTCACAGAGTTGAACATTCCCTTTGATAGAGCAGTTTTGAAACACTCTTTTTGTAGAATCTGCAAGTGGATATTTGGAGCGCTTTGAGGCCTCTGCTGCCAAAGGAATTATCATTGCATAAAAACTAGATGGAAGCGTTCTCAGAAACTTCCTTGTGATGAGTGCATTCAACTCGCAGAGTGGAACCTTCCTTTCGATAGACCAGTTTTGAAACACTGTTTTTGTAGAATCCGCAAGTGGCTATTTGGAGCTCTTTGAGGCTTATGCTGGAAAAGGAAATATCTTCATCTACAAACTAGACAGAAGCATTCTCAGAAACTTCTTTGTCATGTGGGGATTGAACTCACAGAGTTGAACATTCCTTTACATAGAGCAGTTTTGCAACACCCTTTCGGTGGAAAGTGAAAGTGCTTATTTGGTGCGATGGCGGCATCTAGTGGATAAGGAAATACATTCAGATGAAAACAAGATACATCCATTCTCAGAAACTTCTTTGTGATGACTGCATTCTACTCACAGAGTTGAACCTTCCTTTTGATAGAACAGTTTGGAAACACTCTTGTTGTGGAATCTGCAAGTGGCTATTTGGAGCGCTTTGAGGCCTATGCTGGAAAAGGAAATATCTTCACATAAAACCTAGACAGAAGTATTCCCAGAAAGTTTTTCTGATGTGCGCATTCAACTCACCGAGTTGAACCTTCCTTTAGATAGAGCACTTTTGAAACACTCTTTCTGTAGTACCTGCGAGTGGATATTTGGAGTGCTTTGAGTGCTACACTGTAAAAGCAAATATCTTCACTTAGAATCTAGACAGAAGAATTCTCAGAGACTTCCCTGTGCTCTCTGCATTCCACTCACAGAGTTGAACCTTCCTTTTGATAGGACAATTTTGAAACACTCTTGTGGTAGAATCTGCAAGTCGATATTTGGAAGGTTTGGAGGCCTATCCTGGGAAAGGAAATATCTTCCCATCAAAACTAGATAGAAGCATTCTCAGAAACTTCTTAGTGATGTGCGCATTCAAGTCACAGAGTTGAAGCTTCCTTTTGATATAGCAGTTTTGAACCACTCTTTTAGTAGAATCTGCAAGTGGATGTTTGGAGAGCTAAGAGGCCAACACTGGAAAAGGAAATATCTTCACGTAAAAACTAGACGGAAGCATTCTCAGAAACTTCAATGGGCTTTACGCATTCAACTCACAGAGTGCAATGTTCCTTTTGAGAGCGCAGTTTTAAAACACTGTTTTTGTAGAATTTGCTAGAGGATGTTTGGAGCGATGTGAGGCCTTTGCTGGAAAAGGAAATATCTTCACATAAAACCTAGACAGAAGCATTCTCAGAAACTCCTTTGTGATGAGTGCATTCAAATCACACACTTGAACCTTCCTTTGGAAAGAGCAGTTTTGAAACACTCTTTTTGAAGAATCTGCAAGTGGATATTTGGAGCGATTTGAGGCCTATGCTGGAAAATGAAATATCTTCACCTACAAACTAGACGGAAGCATTCTCAGAAACTTCTTTGTGATGAGTGCATTCAACTCACAGAGTTGAAGCTTCCTTTTGACAGAGCAGTTTTGAAACACTCTTTTAGCAGCATCTGCAAGTGGATATTTGGAGCGCTTTGAGGCCAAGGCTGGAAAACGAAATATCATCACATAAAAACTCGACAGAAGCATTCTCTGAAACTTCTTTGTGATGAGTGCATTCAACTCACAGACTCGAACGTTTCTTTTGATAGAACAGTTTAGAAACACTCCTTTTGTAGAATCTGCAAGTGTTTATTTGGAGCGCTTTGAGGCCTATGTTGGAAAAGGACATATCTTCACATCAAAAGTAGACACACGCATTCTCAGAAACTTCTTTGTGATGAGTGCATTGAACTCACAGAGTTCAACCTACCTATTGATAGAGAAGTTTTGAAACACCCTTTTTGTAGAATCTGCAAGTGAATATTTGGCGCGATATGAGGCCTATGCTGGAAATGGAAATATCTTCACATGAAAACTAGACAGATGAATTCTCAGAAACGTCTTTGTGATGAGTGCATTCAACTCACAGACTTGAAGCTTAATTTTGAAAGAGCAGTTTCGAAACACTCTTTTTGTAGAATCTGCAAGTGGATATTTGGAGCGCTTTGAGGGCTATGCTGGAAAAGTTTATATCTTCACCTAAAAACTAGACAGAAGCATACTCAGAAACTTCTTTGTGATGTGTGCATTGAACTCACAGAGCTGAACCTTTCTTTTGATACAGAATTTTGCAACACTCTTTTCGTAGAATCTTCAAGTGGATGTATGGAGTGCTTTGAGGCCTATGCTGGAAAAGGAAATATCTTCACGTAGAAAGTGGACAAAAGCATTCTCAGAAAATTCTTCGTAATGAGTGCATTCAACTCACAGAGTTGAAGCTTCCTTTTGATAGAGCAGTTTTGAAACACTCTTTTAGCAGCATCTGCAAGTGGATATTTGGAGCGCTTTGAGGCCAAGGCTGGAAAACGAAATATCATCACATAAAAACTCGACAGAAGCATTCTCTGAAACTTCTTTGTGATAAGTGCATTCAACTCACAGACTCGAACGTTTCTTTTGATAGAACAGTTTAGAAACACTCTTTTGTAGAATCTGCAAGTGTTTATTTGGAGCGCTTTGAGGTCTATGTTGGAAAAGGACATATCTTCATATCAAAAGTAGACACACGCATTCTCAGAAACTTCTTTGTGATGAGTGCATTGAACTCACAGAGTTGAACCTACTTATTGATAGAGAAGTTTTGAAACACCCTTTTTGTAGAATCTGCAAGTGAATATTTGGCGCGATTTGAGGCCTATGCAGGAAACGGAAATATCTTCACATGAAAACTAGACAGATGAATTCTCAGAAACGTCTTTGTGATGAGTGCATTCAACTCACAGACTTGAAGCTTCCTTTTGAAAGAGCAGTTTCGAAACAGTCTTTTTGTAGAATCTGCAAGTGGATATTTGGAGCGCTTTGAGGGCTATGCTGGAAAAGTTAATACCTTCACCTAAAAACTAGACAGAAGCATACTCAGAAACTTCTTTGTGATGTGTGCATTGAACTCACAGAGTTGAACCTTTCTTTTGATACAGAAGTTTTGAAACACTCTTTTCGTAGAATCTTCAAGTGGATGTATGGAGTGATTTGAGGCCTATGCTGGAAAAGGAAATACCTTCACGTAGAAACTAGACAAAAGCATTCTCAGAAAGTTCCCTGTGCTTTGTGCATTCAACTCACAGAGTTGAACATTCCCTTTGATAGAGCAGTTTTGAAACACTCTTTTTGTAGAATCTGCAAGTGGATATTTGGAGCGCTTTGAGGCCTCTGCTCCCAGAGGAATTATCATTGCATAAAAAATAGATGGAAGCGTTCTCAGAAACTTCCTTGTGATGAGTGCATTCAACTCGCAGAGTGGAACCTTCCTTTCGATAGACCAGTTTTGAAACACTGTTTTTGTAGAATCCGCAAGTGGCTATTTGGAGCTCTTTGAGGCTTATGCTGGAAAAGGAAATATCTTCATCTACAAACTAGACAGAAGCATTCTCAGAAACTTCTTTGTCATGTGGGGATTGAACTCACAGAGTTGAACATTCCTTTACATAGAGCAGTTTTGCAACACCCTTTCGGTGGAAAGTGAAAGTGCTTATTTGGTGCGATGGCGGCATCTAGTGGATAAGGAAATACATTCAGATGAAAACAAGATACATCCATTCTCAGAAACTTCTTTGTGATGACTGCATTCTACTCACAGAGTTGAACCTTCCTTTTGATAGAACAGTTTGGAAACACTCTTTTTGTGGAATCTGCAAGTGGCTATTTGGAGCGCTTTGAGGCCTATGCTGGAAAAGGAAATATCTTCACATAAAACCTAGACAGAAGTATTCCCAGAAAGTTTTTCTGATGTGCGCATTCAACTCACCGAGTTGAACCTTCCTTTAGATAGAGCACTTTTGAAACACTCTTTCTGTAGTACCTGCGAGTGGATATTTGGAGTGCTTTGAGTGCTACACTGTAAAAGCAAATATCTTCACTTAGAATCTAGACAGAAGAATTCTCAGAGACTTCCCTGTGCTCTCTGCATTCCACTCACAGAGTTGAACCTTCCTTTTGATAGGACAGTTTTGAAACCCTCTTGTGGTAGAATCTGCAAGTCGATATTTGGAAGGATTGGAGGCCTATCCTGGGAAAGGAAATATCTTCCCATCAAAACTAGATAGAAGCATTCTCAGAAACTTCTTAGTGATGTGCGCATTCAAGTCACAGAGTTGAAGCTTCCTTTTGATATAGCAGTTTTGAACCACTCTTTTAGTAGAATCTGCAAGTGGATGTTTGGAGAGCTAAGAGGCCAACACTGGAAAAGGAAATATCTTCACGTAAAAACTAGACGGAAGCATTCTCAGAAACTTCAATGGGCTTTACGCATTCAACTCACAGAGTGCAATGTTCCTTTTGAGAGCGCAGTTTTAAAACACTGTTTTTGTAGAATTTGCTAGAGGATGTTTGGAGCGATGTGAGGCCTTTGCTGGAAAAGGAAATATCTTCACATAAAACCTAGACAGAAGCATTCTCAGAAACTCCTTTGTGATGAGTGCATTCAAATCACACACTTGAACCTTCCTTTGGAAAGAGCAGTTTTGAAACACTCTTTTTGAAGAATCTGCAAGTGGATATTTGGAGCGATTTGAGGCCTATGCTGGAAAATGAAATATCTTCACCTACAAACTAGACGGAAGCATTCTCAGAAACTTCTTTGTGATGAGTGCATTCAACTCACAGAGTTGAAGCTTCCTTTTGACAGAGCAGTTTTGAAACACTCTTTTAGCAGCATCTGCAAGTGGATATTTGGAGCGCTTTGAGGCCAAGGCTGGAAAACGAAATATCATCACATAAAAACTCGACAGAAGCATTCTCTGAAACTTCTTTGTGATGAGTGCATTCAACTCACAGACTCGAACGTTTCTTTTGATAGAACAGTTTAGAAACACTCCTTTTGTAGAATCTGCAAGTGTTTATTTGGAGCGCTTTGAGGCCTATGTTGGAAAAGGACATATCTTCACATCAAAAGTAGACAGACGCATTCTCAGAAACTTCTTTGTGATGAGTGCATTGAACTCACCGAGTTCAACCTACCTATTGATAGAGAAGTTTTGAAACGCCCTTTTTGTAGAATCTGCAAGTGAATATTTGGCGCGATTTGAGGCCTATGCTGGAAATGGAAATATCTTCACATGAAAACTAGACAGATGAATTCTCAGAAACGTCTTTGTGATGAGTGCATTCAACTCACAGACTTGAAGGTTAATTTTGAAAGAGCAGTTTCGAAACACTCTTTTTGTAGAATCTGCAAGTGGATATTTGGAGCGCTTTGAGGGCTATGCTGGAAAAGTTTATATCTTCACCTAAAAACTAGACAGAAGCATACTCAGAAACTTCTTTGTGATGTGTGCATTGAACTCACAGAGCTGAACCTTTCTTTTGATACAGAATTTTGCAACACTCTTTTCGTAGAATCTTCAAGTGGATGTATGGAGTGCTTTGAGGCCTATGCTGGAAAAGGAAATATCTTCACGTAGAAACTGGACAAAAGCATTCTCAGAAAATTCTTCGTAATGAGTGCATTCAACTCACAGAGTTGAAGCTTCCTTTTGATAGAGCAGTTTTGAAACACTCTTTTAGCTGCATCTGCAAGTGGATATTTGGAGCGCTTTGAGGCCAAGGCTGGAAAACGAAATATCATCACATAAAAACTCGACAGAAGCATTCTCTGAAACTTCTTGGTGATAAGTGCATTCAACTCACAGACTCGAACGTTTCTTTTGATAGAACAGTTTAGAAACACTCCTTTTGTAGAATCTGCAAGTGTTTATTTGGAGCGCTTTGAGGCCTATGTTGGAAAAGGACATATCTTCACATCAAAAGTAGACAGACGCATTCTCAGAAACTTCTTTGTGATGAGTGCATTGAACTCACAGAGTTGAACCTACTTATTGATAGAGAAGTTTTGAAACACCCTTTTTGTAGAATCTGCAAGTGAATATTTGGCGCGATATGAGGCCTATGCTGGAAATGGAAATATCTTCACATGAAAACTAGACAGATGAATTCTCAGAAACGTCTTTGTGATGAGTGCATTCAACTCACAGACTTGAAGCTTAATTTTGAAAGAGCAGTTTCAAAACACTCTTTTTGTAGAATCTGCAAGTGGATATTTGGAGCGCTTTGAGGGCTATGCTGGAAAAGTTTATATCTTCACCTAAAAACTAGACAGAAGCATACTCAGAAACTTCTTTGTAATGTGTGCATTGAACTCACAGAGCTGAACCTTTCTTTTGATACAGAATTTTGAAACACTCTTTTCGTAGAATCTTCAAGTGGATGTATGGAGTGCTTTGAGGCCTATGCTGGAAAAGGAAATATCTTCACGTAGAAACTGGACAAAAGCATTCTCAGAAAATTCTTCGTAATGAGTGCATTCAACTCACAGAGTTGAAGCTTCCTTTTGATAGAGCAGTTTTGAAACACTCTTTTAGCAGCATCTGCAAGTGGATATTTGGAGCGCTTTGAGGCCAAGGCTGGAAAACGAAATATCATCACATAAAAACTCGACAGAAGCATTCTCTGAAACTTCTTTGTGATAAGTGCATTCAACTCACAGACTCGAACGTTTCTTTTGATAGAACAGTTTAGAAACCCTCCTTTTGTAGAATCTGCAAGTGTTTATTTGGAGCGCTTTGAGGCCTATGTTGGAAAAGGACATATCTTCACATCAAAAGTAGACAGACGCATTCTCAGAAACTTCTTTGTGATGAGTGCATTGAACTCACAGAGTTGAACCTACTTATTGATAGAGAAGTTTTGAAACACCCTTTTTGTAGAATCTGCAAGTGAATATTTGGCGCGATTTGAGGCCTATGCAGGAAACGGAAATATCTTCACATGAAAACTAGACAGATGAATTCTCAGAAACGTCTTTGTGATGAGTGCATTCAACTCACAGACTTGAAGCTTCCTTTTGAAAGAGCAGTTTCGAAACAGTCTTTTTGTAGAATCTGCAAGTGGATATTTGGAGCGCTTTGAGGGCTATGCTGGAAAAGTTAATACCTTCACCTAAAAACTAGACAGAAGCATACTCAGAAACTTCTTTGTGATGTGTGCATTGAACTCACAGAGTTGAACCTTTCTTTTGATACAGAAGTTTTGAAACACTCTTTTCGTAGAATCTTCAAGTGGATGTATGGAGTGATTTGAGGCCTATGCTGGAAAAGGAAATACCTTCACGTAGAAACTAGACAAAAGCATTCTCAGAAAGTTCCCTGTGCTTTGTGCATTCAACTCACAGAGTTGAACATTCCCTTTGATAGAGCAGTTTTGAAACACTCTTTTTGTAGAATCTGCAAGTGGATATTTGGAGCGCTTTGAGGCCTCTGCTCCCAGAGGAATTATCATTGCATAAAAACTAGATGGAAGCGTTCTCAGAAACTTCCTTGTGATGAGTGCATTCAACTCGCAGAGTGGAACCTTCCTTTCGATAGACCAGTTTTGAAACACTGTTTTTGTAGAATCCGCAAGTGGCTATTTGGAGCTCTTTGAGGCTTATGCTGGAAAAGGAAATATCTTCATCTACAAACTAGACAGAAGCATTCTCAGAAACTTCTTTGTCATGTGGGGATTGAACTCACAGAGTTGAACATTCCTTTACATACAGCAGTTTTGCAACACCCTTTCGGTGGAAAGTGAAAGTGCTTATTTGGTGCGATGGCGGCATCTAGTGGATAAGGAAATACATTCAGATGAAAACAAGATACATCCATTCTCAGAAACTTCTTTGTGATGACTGCATTCTACTCACAGAGTTGAACCTTCCTTTTGATAGAACAGTTTGGAAACACTCTTTTTGTGGAATCTGCAAGTGGCTATTTGGAGCGCTTTGAGGCCTATGCTGGAAAAGGAAATATCTTCACATAAAACCTAGACAGAAGTATTCCCAGAAAGTTTTTCTGATGTGCGCATTCAACTCACCGAGTTGAACCTTCCTTTAGATAGAGCACTTTTGAAACACTCTTTCTGTAGTACCTGCGAGTGGATATTTGGAGTGCTTTGAGTGCTACACTGTAAAAGCAAATATCTTCACTTAGAATCTAGACAGAAGAATTCTCAGAGACTTCCCTGTGCTCTCTGCATTCCACTCACAGAGTTGAACCTTCCTTTTGATAGGACAATTTTGAAACACTCTTGTGGTAGAATCTGCAAGTCGATATTTGGAAGGTTTGGAGGCCTATCCTGGGAAAGGAAATATCTTCCCATCAAAACTAGATAGAAGCATTCTCAGAAACTTCTTAGTGATGTGCGCATTCAAGTCACAGAGTTGAAGCTTCCTTTTGATATAGCAGTTTTGAACCACTCTTTTAGTAGAATCTGCAAGTGGATGTTTGGAGAGCTAAGAGGCCAACACTGGAAAAGGAAATATCTTCACGTAAAAACTAGACGGAAGCATTCTCAGAAACTTCAATGGGCTTTACGCATTCAACTCACAGAGTGCAATGTTCCTTTTGAGAGCGCAGTTTTAAAACACTGTTTTTGTAGAATTTGCTAGAGGATGTTTGGAGCGATGTGAGGCCTTTGCTGGAAAAGGAAATATCTTCACATAAAACCTAGACAGAAGCATTCTCAGAAACTCCTTTGTGATGAGTGCATTCAAATCACACACTTGAACCTTCCTTTGGAAAGAGCAGTTTTGAAACACTCTTTTTGAAGAATCTGCAAGTGGATATTTGGAGCGATTTGAGGCCTATGCTGGAAAATGAAATATCTTCACCTACAAACTAGACGGAAGCATTCTCAGAAACTTCTTTGTGATGAGTGCATTCAACTCACAGAGTTGAAGCTTCCTTTTGACAGAGCAGTTTTGAAACACTCTTTTAGCAGCATCTGCAAGTGGATATTTGGAGCGCTTTGAGGCCAAGGCTGGAAAACGAAATATCATCACATAAAAACTCGACAGAAGCATTCTCTGAAACTTCTTTGTGATGAGTGCATTCAACTCACAGACTCGAACGTTTCTTTTGATAGAACAGTTTAGAAACACTCCTTTTGTAGAATCTGCAAGTGTTTATTTGGAGCGCTTTGAGGCCTATGTTGGAAAAGGACATATCTTCACATCAAAAGTAGACACACGCATTCTCAGAAACTTCTTTGTGATGAGTGCATTGAACTCACCGAGTTGAACCTACCTATTGATAGAGAAGTTTTGAAACACCCTTTTTGTAGAATCTGCAAGTGAATATTTGGCGCGATTTGAGGCCTATGCTGGAAATGGAAATATCTTCACATGAAAACTAGACAGATGAATTCTCAGAAACGTCTTTGTGATGAGTGCATTCAACTCACAGACTTGAAGCTTAATTTTGAAAGAGCAGTTTCGAAACACTCTTTTTGTAGAATCTGCAAGTGGATATTTGGAGCGCTTTGAGGGCTATGCTGGAAAAGTTTATATCTTCACCTAAAAACTAGACAGAAGCATACTCAGAAACTTCTTTGTGATGTGTGCATTGAACTCACAGAGCTGAACCTTTCTTTTGATACAGAATTTTGCAACACTCTTTTCGTAGAATCTTCAAGTGGATGTATGGAGTGCTTTGAGGCCTATGCTGGAAAAGGAAATATCTTCACGTAGAAACTGGACAAAAGCATTCTCAGAAAATTCTTCGTAATGAGTGCATTCAACTCACAGAGTTGAAGCTTCCTTTTGATAGAGCAGTTTTGAAACACTCTTTTAGCAGCATCTGCAAGTGGATATTTGGAGCGCTTTGAGGCCAAGGCTGGAAAACGAAATATCATCACATAAAAACTCGACAGAAGCATTCTCTGAAACTTCTTTGTGATAAGTGCATTCAACTCACAGACTCGAACGTTTCTTTTGATAGAACAGTTTAGAAACCCTCCTTTTGTAGAATCTGCAAGTGTTTATTTGGAGCGCTTTGAGGCCTATGTTGGAAAAGGACATATCTTCACATCAAAAGTAGACAGACGCATTCTCAGAAACTTCTTTGTGATGAGTGCATTGAACTCACAGAGTTGAACCTACTTATTGATAGAGAAGTTTTGAAACACCCTTTTTGTAGAATCTGCAAGTGAATATTTGGCGCGATTTGAGGCCTATGCAGGAAACGGAAATATCTTCACATGAAAACTAGACAGATGAATTCTCAGAAACGTCTTTGTGATGAGTGCATTCAACTCACAGACTTGAAGCTTCCTTTTGAAAGAGCAGTTTCGAAACAGTCTTTTTGTAGAATCTGCAAGTGGATATTTGGAGCGCTTTGAGGGCTATGCTGGAAAAGTTAATACCTTCACCTAAAAACTAGACAGAAGCATACTCAGAAACTTCTTTGTGATGTGTGCATTGAACTCACAGAGTTGAACCTTTCTTTTGATACAGAAGTTTTGAAACACTCTTTTCGTAGAATCTTCAAGTGGATGTATGGAGTGATTTGAGGCCTATGCTGGAAAAGGAAATACCTTCACGTAGAAACTAGACAAAAGCATTCTCAGAAAGTTCCCTGTGCTTTGTGCATTCAACTCACAGAGTTGAACATTCCCTTTGATAGAGCAGTTTTGAAACACTCTTTTTGTAGAATCTGCAAGTGGATATTTGGAGCGCTTTGAGGGCTATGCTGGAAAAGTTAATACCTTCACCTAAAAACTAGACAGAAGCATATTCAGAAACTACTTTCTGATGTGTGCATTGAACTCACAGAGTTGAACCTTTCTTTTGATACAGAAGTTTTGAAACACTCTTTTCGTAGAATCTTCAAGTGGAAGTATGGAGTGATTTGAGGCCTATGCTGGAAAAGGAAATACCTTCACGTAGAAACTAGACAAAAGCATTCTCAGAAAGTTCCCTGTGCTTTGTGTATTCAACTCACAGAGTTGAACATTCCCTTTGATAGAGCAGTTTTGAAACACTCTTTTTGTAGAATCTGCAAGTGGATATTTGGAGCGCTTTGAGGCCTCTGCTGCCAAAGGAATTATCATTGCATAAAAACTAGATGGAAGCGTTCTCAGAAACTTCCTTGTGATGAGTGCATTCAACTCGCAGAGTGTAACCTTCCTTTCGATAGACCAGTTTTGAAACACTGTTTTTGTAGAATCCGCAAGTGGCTATTTGGAGCTCTTTGAGGCTTATGCTGGAAAAGGAAATATCTTCATCTACAAACTGGACAGAAGCATTCTCAGAAACTTCTTTGTCATGTGGGGATTGAACTCACAGAGTTGAACTTTCCTTTACATAGAGCAGTTTTGCAACACCCTTTCGGTGGAAAGTGAAAGTGCTTATTTGGTGCGATGGCGGCATCTAGTGGATAAGGAAATACATTCAGATGAAAACAAGATACATCCATTCTCAGAAACTTCTTTGTGATGACTGCATTCTACTCACAGAGTTGAACCTTCCTTTTGATAGAACAGTTTGGAAACACTCTTGTTGTGGAATCTGCAAGTGGCTATTTGGAGCGCTTTGAGGCCTATGCTGGAAAAGGAAATATCTTCACATAAAACCTAGACAGAAGTATTCCCAGAAAGTTTTTCTGATGTGCGCATTCAACTCACCGAGTTGAACCTTCCTTTAGATAGAGCACTTTTGAAACACTCTTTCTGTAGTACCTGCGAGTGGATATTTGGAGTGCTTTGAGTGCTACACTGTAAAAGCAAATATCTTCACTTAGAATCTAGACAGAAGAATTCTCAGAGACTTCCCTGTGCTCTCTGCATTCCACTCACAGAGTTGAACCTTCCTTTTGATAGGACAATTTTGAAACACTCTTGTGGTAGAATCTGCAAGTCGATATTTGGAAGGTTTGGAGGCCTATCCTGGGAAAGGAAATATCTTCCCATCAAAACTAGATAGAAGCATTCTCAGAAACTTCTTAGTGATGTGCGCATTCAAGTCACAGAGTTGAAGCCTCCTTTTGATATAGCAGTTTTGAACCACTCTTTTAGTAGAATCTGCAAGTGGATGTTTGGAGAGCTAAGAGGCCAACACTGGAAAAGGAAATATCTTCACGTAAAAACTAGACGGAAGCATTCTCAGAAACTTCAATGGGCTTTACGCATTCAACTCACAGAGTGCAATGTTCCTTTTGAGAGCGCAGTTTTAAAACACTGTTTTTGTAGAATTTGCTAGAGGATGTTTGGAGCGATGTGAGGCCTTTGCTGGAAAAGGAAATATCTTCACATAAAACCTAGACAGAAGCATTCTCAGAAACTCCTTTGTGATGAGTGCATTCAAATCACACACTTGAACCTTCCTTTGGAAAGAGCAGTTTTGAAACACTCTTTTTGAAGAATCTGCAAGTGGATATTTGGAGCGATTTGAGGCCTATGCTGGAAAATGAAATATCTTCACCTACAAACTAGACGGAAGCATTCTCAGAAACTTCTTTGTGATGAGTGCATTCAACTCACAGAGTTGAAGCTTCCTTTTGACAGAGCAGTTTTGAAACACTCTTTTAGCAGCATCTGCAAGTGGATATTTGGAGCGCTTTGAGGCCAAGGCTGGAAAACGAAATATCATCACATAAAAACTCGACAGAAGCATTCTCTGAAACTTCTTTGTGGTGAGTGCATTCAACTCACAGACTCGAACGTTTCTTTTGATAGAACAGTTTAGAAACACTCCTTTTGTAGAATCTGCAAGTGTTTATTTGGAGCGCTTTGAGGCCTATGTTGGAAAAGGACATATCTTCACATCAAAAGTAGACACACGCATTCTCAGAAACTTCTTTGTGATGAGTGCATTGAACTCACCGAGTTGAACCTACCTATTGATAGAGAAGTTTTGAAACACCCTTTTTGTAGAATCTGCAAGTGAATATTTGGCGCGATTTGAGGCCTATGCTGGAAATGGAAATATCTTCACATGAAAACTAGACAGATGAATTCTCAGAAACGTCTTTGTGATGAGTGCATTCAACTCACAGACTTGAAGCTTAATTTTGAAAGAGCAGTTTCGAAACAGTCTTTTTGTAGAATCTGCAAGTGGATATTTGGAGCGCATTGAGGGCTATGCTGGAAAAGTTTATATCTTCACCTAAAAACTAGACAGAAGCATACTCAGAAACTTCTTTGTGATGTGTGCATTGAACTCACAGAGCTGAACCTTTCTTTTGATACAGAATTTTGCAACACTCTTTTCGTAGAATCTTCAAGTGGATGTATGGAGTGCTTTGAGGCCTATGCTGGAAAAGGAAATATCTTCACGTAGAAACTGGACAAAAGCATTCTCAGAAAATTCTTCGTAATGAGTGCATTCAACTCACAGAGTTGAAGCTTCCTTTTGATAGAGCAGTTTTGAAACACTCTTTTAGCAGCATCTGCAAGTGGATATTTGGAGCGCTTTGAGGCCAAGGCTGGAAAACGAAATATCATCACATAAAAACTCGACAGAAGCATTCTCTGAAACTTCTTTGTGATAAGTGCATTCAACTCACAGACTCGAACGCTTCTTTTGATAGAACAGTTTAGAAACACTCCTTTTGTAGAATCTGCAAGTGTTTATTTGGAGCGCTTTGAGGCCTATGTTGGAAAAGGACATATCTTCACATCAAAAGTAGACAGACGCATTCTCAGAAACTTCTTTGTGATGAGTGCATTGAACTCACAGAGTTGAACCTACTTATTGATAGAGAAGTTTTGAAACACCCTTTTTGTAGAATCTGCAAGTGAATATTTGGCGCGATTTGAGGCCTATGCAGGAAACGGAAATATCTTCACATGAAAACTAGACAGATGAATTCTCAGAAACGTCTTTGTGATGAGTGCATTCAACTCACAGACTTGAAGCTTCCTTTTGAAAGAGCAGTTTCGAAACAGTCTTTTTGTAGAATCTGCAAGTGGATATTTGGAGCGCTTTCAGGGCTATGCTGGAAAAGTTAATACCTTCACCTAAAAACTAGACAGAAGCATACTCAGAAACTTCTTTGTGATGTGTGCATTGAACTCACAGAGTTGAACCTTTCTTTTGATACAGAAGTTTTGAAACACTCTTTTCGTAGAATCTTCAAGTGGATGTATGGAGTGATTTGAGGCCTATGCTGGAAAAGGAAATACCTTCACGTAGAAACTAGACAAAAGCATTCTCAGAAAGTTCCCTGTGCTTTGTGCATTCAACTCACAGAGTTGAACATTCCCTTTGATAGAGCAGTTTTGAAACACTCTTTTTGTAGAATCTGCAAGTGGATATTTGGAGCGCTTTGAGGCCTCTGCTCCCAGAGGAATTATCATTGCATAAAAACTAGATGGAAGCGTTCTCAGAAACTTCCTTGTGATGAGTGCATTCAACTCGCAGAGTGGAACCTTCCTTTCGATAGACCAGTTTTGAAACACTGTTTTTGTAGAATCCGCAAGTGGCTATTTGGAGCTCTTTGAGGCTTATGCTGGAAAAGGAAATATCTTCATCTACAAACTAGACAGAAGCATTCTCAGAAACTTCTTTGTCATGTGGGGATTGAACTCACAGAGTTGAACATTCCTTTACATAGAGCAGTTTTGCAACACCCTTTCGGTGGAAAGTGAAAGTGCTTATTTGGTGCGATGGCGGCATCTAGTGGATAAGGAAATACATTCAGATGAAAACAAGATACATCCATTCTCAGAAACTTCTTTGTGATGACTGCATTCTACTCACAGAGTTGAACCTTCCTTTTGATAGAACAGTTTGGAAACACTCTTTTTGTGGAATCTGCAAGTGGCTATTTGGAGCGCTTTGAGGCCTATGCTGGAAAAGGAAATATCTTCACATAAAACCTAGACAGAAGTATTCCCAGAAAGTTTTTCTGATGTGCGCATTCAACTCACCGAGTTGAACCTTCCTTTAGATAGAGCACTTTTGAAACACTCTTTCTGTAGTACCTGCGAGTGGATATTTGGAGTGCTTTGAGTGCTACACTGTAAAAGCAAATATCTTCACTTAGAATCTAGACAGAAGAATTCTCAGAGACTTCCCTGTGCTCTCTGCATTCCACTCACAGAGTTGAACCTTCCTTTTGATAGGACAATTTTGAAACACTCTTGTGGTAGAATCTGCAAGTCGATATTTGGAAGGTTTGGAGGTCTATCCTGGGAAAGGAAATATCTTCCCATCAAAACTAGATAGAAGCATTCTCAGAAACTTCTTAGTGATGTGCGCATTCAAGTCACAGAGTTGAAGCTTCCTTTTGATATAGCAGTTTTGAACCACTCTTTTAGTAGAATCTGCAAGTGGATGTTTGGAGAGCTAAGAGGCCAACACTGGAAAAGGAAATATCTTCACGTAAAAACTAGACGGAAGCATTCTCAGAAACTTCAATGGGCTTTACGCATTCAACTCACAGAGTGCAATGTTCCTTTTGAGAGCGCAGTTTTAAAACACTGTTTTTGTAGAATTTGCTAGAGGATGTTTGGAGCGATGTGAGGCCTTTGCTGGAAAAGGAAATATCTTCACATAAAACCTAGACAGAAGCATTCTCAGAAACTCCTTTGTGATGAGTGCATTCAAATCACACACTTGAACCTTCCTTTGGAAAGAGCAGTTTTGAAACACTCTTTTTGAAGAATCTGCAAGTGGATATTTGGAGCGATTTGAGGCCTATGCTGGAAAATGAAATATCTTCACCTACAAACTAGACGGAAGCATTCTCAGAAACTTCTTTGTGATGAGTGCATTCAACTCACAGAGTTGAAGCTTCCTTTTGACAGAGCAGTTTTGAAACACTCTTTTAGCAGCATCTGCAAGTGGATATTTGGAGCGCTTTGAGGCCAAGGCTGGAAAACGAAATATCATCACATAAAAACTCGACAGAAGCATTCTCTGAAACTTCTTTGTGATGAGTGCATTCAACTCACAGACTCGAACGTTTCTTTTGATAGAACAGTTTAGAAACACTCCTTTTGTAGAATCTGCAAGTGTTTATTTGGAGCGCTTTGAGGCCTATGTTGGAAAAGGACATATCTTCACATCAAAAGTAGACACACGCATTCTCAGAAACTTCTTTGTGATGAGTGCATTGAACTCACAGAGTTCAACCTACCTATTGATAGAGAAGTTTTGAAACACCCTTTTTGTAGAATCTGCAAGTGAATATTTGGCGCGATATGAGGCCTATGCTGGAAATGGAAATATCTTCTCATGAAAACTAGACAGATGAATTCTCAGAAACGTCTTTGTGATGAGTGCATTCAACTCACAGACTTGAAGCTTAATTTTGAAAGAGCAGTTTCGAAACACTCTTTTTGTAGAATCTGCAAGTGGATATTTGGAGCGCTTTGAGGGCTATGCTGGAAAAGTTTATATCTTCACCTAAAAACTAGACAGAAGCATACTCAGAAACTTCTTTGTGATGTGTGCATTGAACTCACAGAGCTGAACCTTTCTTTTGATACAGAATTTTGCAACACTCTTTTCGTAGAATCTTCAAGTGGATGTATGGAGTGCTTTGAGGCCTATGCTGGAAAAGGAAATATCTTCACGTAGAAACTGGACAAAAGCATTCTCAGAAAATTCTTCGTAATGAGTGCATTCAACTCACAGAGTTGAAGCTTCCTTTTGATAGAGCAGTTTTGAAACACTCTTTTAGCAGCATCTGCAAGTGGATATTTGGAGCGCTTTGAGGCCAAGGCTGGAAAACGAAATATCATCACATAAAAACTCGACAGAAGCATTCTCTGAAACTTCTTTGTGATAAGTGCATTCAACTCACAGACTCGAACGTTTCTTTTGATAGAACAGTTTAGAAACACTCCTTTTGTAGAATCTGCAAGTGTTTATTTGGAGCGCTTTGAGGCCTATGTTGGAAAAGGACATATCTTCACATCAAAAGTAGACAGACGCATTCTCAGAAACTTCTTTGTGATGAGTGCATTGAACTCACAGAGTTGAACCTACTTATTGATAGAGAAGTTTTGAAACACCCTTTTTGTAGAATCTGCAAGTGAATATTTGGCGCGATTTGAGGCCTATGCAGGAAACGGAAATATCTTCACATGAAAACTAGACAGATGAATTCTCAGAAAAGTCTTTGTGATGAGTGCATTCAACTCACAGACTTGAAGCTTCCTTTTGAAAGAGCAGTTTCGAAACAGTCTTTTTGTAGAATCTGCAAGTGGATATTTGGAGCGCTTTGAGGGCTATGCTGGAAAAGTTAATACCTTCACCTAAAAACTAGACAGAAGCATACTCAGAAACTCCTTTGTGATGTGTGCATTCAACTCACAAAGTTGAACCTTTCTTTTGATACAGAAGTTTTGAAACACTCTTTTCGTAGAATCTTCAAGTGGATGTATGGAGTGATTTGAGGCCTATGCTGGAAAAGGAAATACCTTCACGTAGAAACTAGACAAAAGCATTCTCAGAAAGTTCCCTGTGCTTTGTGCATTCAACTCACAGAGTTGAACATTCCCTTTGATAGAGCAGTTTTGAAACACTCTTTTTGTAGAATCTGCAAGTGGATATTTGGAGCGCTTTGAGGCCTCTGCTCCCAGAGGAATTATCATTGCATAAAAACTAGATGGAAGCGTTCTCAGAATCTTCCTTGTGATGAGTGCATTCAACTCGCAGAGTGGAACCTTCCTTTCGATAGACCAGTTTTGAAACACTGTTTTTGTAGAATCCGCAAGTAGCTATTTGGAGCTCTTTGAGGCTTATGCTGGAAAAGGAAATATCTTCATCTACAAACTAGACAGAAGCATTCTCAGAAACTTCTTTGTCATGTGGGGATTGAACTCACAGAGTTGAACATTCCTTTACATAGAGCAGTTTTGCAACACCCTTTCGGTGGAAAGTGAAAGTGCTTATTTGGTGCGATGGCGGCATCTAGTGGATAAGGAAATACATTCAGATGAAAACAAGATACATCCATTCTCAGAAACTTCTTTGTGATGACTGCATTCTACTCACAGAGTTGAACCTTCCTTTTGATAGAACAGTTTGGAAACACTCTTTTTGTGGAATCTGCAAGTGGCTATTTGGAGCGCTTTGAGGCCTATGCTGGAAAAGGAAATATCTTCACATAAAACCTAGACAGAAGTATTCCCAGAAAGTTTTTCTGATGTGCGCATTCAACTCACCGAGTTGAACCTTCCTTTAGATAGAGCAGTTTTGAAACACTCTTTCTGTAGTACCTGCGAGTGGATATTTGGAGTGCTTTGAGTGCTACACTGTAAAAGCAAATATCTTCACTTAGAATCTAGACAGAAGAATTCTCAGAGACTTCCCTGTGCTCTCTGCATTCCACTCACAGAGTTGAACCTTCCTTTTGATAGGACAGTTTTGAAACCCTCTTGTGGTAGAATCTGCAAGTCGATATTTGGAAGGATTGGAGGCCTATCCTGGGAAAGGAAATATCTTCCCATCAAAACTAGATAGAAGCATTCTCAGAAACTTCTTAGTGATGTGCGCATTCAAGTCACAGAGTTGAAGCTTCCTTTTGATATAGCAGTTTTGAACCACTCTTTTAGTAGAATCTGCAAGTGGATGTTTGGAGAGCTAAGAGGCCAACACTGGAAAAGGAAATATCTTCACGTAAAAACTAGACGGAAGCATTCTCAGAAACTTCAATGGGCTTTACGCATTCAACTCACAGAGTGCAATGTTCCTTTTGAGAGCGCAGTTTTAAAACACTGTTTTTGTAGAATTTGCTAGAGGATGTTTGGAGCGATGTGAGGCCTTTGCTGGAAAAGGAAATATCTTCACATAAAACCTAGACAGAAGCATTCTCAGAAACTCCTTTGTGATGAGTGCATTCAAATCACACACTTGAACCTTCCTTTGGAAAGAGCAGTTTTGAAACACTCTTTTTGAAGAATCTGCAAGTGGATATTTGGAGCGATTTGAGGCCTATGCTGGAAAATGAAATATCTTCACCTACAAACTAGACGGAAGCATTCTCAGAAACTTCTTTGTGATGAGTGCATTCAACTCACAGAGTTGAAGCTTCCTTTTGACAGAGCAGTTTTGAAACACTCTTTTAGCAGCATCTGCAAGTGGATATTTGGAGCGCTTTGAGGCCAAGGCTGGAAAACGAAATATCATCACATAAAAACTCGACAGAAGCATTCTCTGAAACTTCTTTGTGATGAGTGCATTCAACTCACAGACTCGAACGTTTCTTTTGATAGAACAGTTTAGAAACACTCCTTTTGTAGAATCTGCAAGTGTTTATTTGGAGCGCTTTGAGGCCTATGTTGGAAAAGGACATATCTTCACATCAAAAGTAGACACACGCATTCTCAGAAACTTCTTTGTGATGAGTGCATTGAACTCACAGAGTTCAACCTACCTATTGATAGAGAAGTTTTGAAACACCCTTTTTGTAGAATCTGCAAGTGAATATTTGGCGCGATATGAGCCCTATGCTGGAAATGGAAATATCTTCACATGAAAACTAGACAGATGAATTCTCAGAAACGTCTTTGTGATGAGTGCATTCAACTCACAGACTTGAAGCTTAATTTTGAAAGAGCAGTTTCGAAACACTCTTTTTGTAGAATCTGCAAGTGGATATTTGGAGCGCTTTGAGGGCTATGCTGGAAAAGTTTATATCTTCACCTAAAAACTAGACAGAAGCATACTCAGAAACTTCTTTGTGATGTGTGCATTGAACTCACAGAGCTGAACCTTTCTTTTGATACAGAATTTTGCAACACTCTTTTCGTAGAATCTTCAAGTGGATGTATGGAGTGCTTTGAGGCCTATGCTGGAAAAGGAAATATCTTCACGTAGAAAGTGGACAAAAGCATTCTCAGAAAATTCTTCGTAATGAGTGCATTCAACTCACAGAGTTGAAGCTTCCTTTTGATAGAGCAGTTTTGAAACACTCTTTTAGCAGCATCTGCAAGTGGATATTTGGAGCGCTTTGAGGCCAAGGCTGGAAAACGAAATATCATCACATAAAAACTCGACAGAAGCATTCTCTGAAACTTCTTTGTGATAAGTGCATTCAACTCACAGACTCGAACGTTTCTTTTGATAGAACAGTTTAGAAACACTCTTTTGTAGAATCTGCAAGTGTTTATTTGGAGCGCTTTGAGGCCTATGTTGGAAAAGGACATATCTTCACATCAAAAGTAGACACACGCATTCTCAGAAACTTCTTTGTGATGAGTGCATTGAACTCACAGAGTTGAACCTACTTATTGATAGAGAAGTTTTGAAACACCCTTTTTGTAGAATCTGCAAGTGAATATTTGGCGCGATTTGAGGCCTATGCAGGAAACGGAAATATCTTCACATGAAAACTAGACAGATGAATTCTCAGAAACGTCTTTGTGATGAGTGCATTCAACTCACAGACTTGAAGCTTCCTTTTGAAAGAGCAGTTTCGAAACAGTCTTTTTGTAGAATCTGCAAGTGGATATTTGGAGCGCTTTGAGGGCTATGCTGGAAAAGTTAATACCTTCACCTAAAAACTAGACAGAAGCATACTCAGAAACTTCTTTGTGATGTGTGCATTGAACTCACAGAGTTGAACCTTTCTTTTGATACAGAAGTTTTGAAACACTCTTTTCGTAGAATCTTCAAGTGGATGGATGGAGTGATTTGAGGCCTATGCTGGAAAAGGAAATACCTTCACGTAGAAACTAGACAAAAGCATTCTCAGAAAGTTCCCTGTGCTTTGTGTATTCAACTCACAGAGTTGAACATTCCCTTTGATAGAGCAGTTTTGAAACACTCTTATTGTAGAATCTGCAAGTGGATATTTGGAGCGCTTTGAGGCCTCTGCTCCCAGAGGAATTATCATTGCATAAAAACTAGATGGAAGCGTTCTCAGAAACTTCCTTGTGATGAGTGCATTCAACTCGCAGAGTGGAACCTTCCTTTCGATAGACCAGTTTTGAAACACTGTTTTTGTAGAATCCGCAAGTGGCTATTTGGAGCTCTTTGAGGCTTATGCTGGAAAAGGAAATATCTTCATCTACAAACTAGACAGAAGCATTCTCAGAAACTTCTTTGTCATGTGGGGATTGAACTCACAGAGTTGAACATTCCTTTACATAGAGCAGTTTTGCAACACCCTTTCGGTGGAAAGTGAAAGTGCTTATTTGGTGCGATGGCGGCATCTAGTGGATAAGGAAATACATTCAGATGAAAACAAGATACATCCATTCTCAGAAACTTCTTTGTGATGACTGCATTCTACTCACAGAGTTGAACCTTCCTTTTGATAGAACAGTTTGGAAACACTCTTTTTGTGGAATCTGCAAGTGGCTATTTGGAGCGCTTTGAGGCCTATGCTGGAAAAGGAAATATCTTCACATAAAACCTAGACAGAAGTATTCCCAGAAAGTTTTTCTGATGTGCGCATTCAACTCACCGAGTTGAACCTTCCTTTAGATAGAGCACTTTTGAAACACTCTTTCTGTAGTACCTGCGAGTGGATATTTGGAGTGCTTTGAGTGCTACACTGTAAAAGCAAATATCTTCACTTAGAATCTAGACAGAAGAATTCTCAGAGACTTCCCTGTGCTCTCTGCATTCCACTCACAGAGTTGAACCTTCCTTTTGATAGGACAGTTTTGAAACCCTCTTGTGGTAGAATCTGCAAGTCGATATTTGGAAGGATTGGAGGCCTATCCTGGGAAAGGAAATATCTTCCCATCAAAACTAGATAGAAGCATTCTCAGAAACTTCTTAGTGATGTGCGCATTCAAGTCACAGAGTTGAAGCTTCCTTTTGATATAGCAGTTTTGAACCACTCTTTTAGTAGAATCTGCAAGTGGATGTTTGGAGAGCTAAGAGGCCAACACTGGAAAAGGAAATATCTTCACGTAAAAACTAGACGGAAGCATTCTCAGAAACTTCAATGGGCTTTACGCATTCAACTCACAGAGTGCAATGTTCCTTTTGAGAGCGCAGTTTTAAAACACTGTTTTTGTAGAATTTGCTAGAGGATGTTTGGAGCGATGTGAGGCCTTTGCTGGAAAAGGAAATATCTTCACATAAAACCTAGACAGAAGCATTCTCAGAAACTCCTTTGTGATGAGTGCATTCAAATCACACACTTGAACCTTCCTTTGGAAAGAGCAGTTTTGAAACACTCTTTTTGAAGAATCTGCAAGTGGATATTTGGAGCGATTTGAGGCCTATGCTGGAAAATGAAATATCTTCACCTACAAACTAGACGGAAGCATTCTCAGAAACTTCTTTGTGATGAGTGCATTCAACTCACAGAGTTGAAGCTTCCTTTTGACAGAGCAGTTTTGAAACACTCTTTTAGCAGCATCTGCAAGTGGATATTTGGAGCGCTTTGAGGCCAAGGCTGGAAAACGAAATATCATCACATAAAAACTCGACAGAAGCATTCTCTGAAACTTCTTTGTGATGAGTGCATTCAACTCACAGACTCGAACGTTTCTTTTGATAGAACAGTTTAGAAACACTCCTTTTGTAGAATCTGCAAGTGTTTATTTGGAGCGCTTTGAGGCCTATGTTGGAAAAGGACATATCTTCACATCAAAAGTAGACACACGCATTCTCAGAAACTTCTTTGTGATGAGTGCATTGAACTCACAGAGTTCAACCTACCTATTGATAGAGAAGTTTTGAAACACCCTTTTTGTAGAATCTGCAAGTGAATATTTGGCGCGATATGAGGCCTATGCTGGAAATGGAAATATCTTCTCATGAAAACTAGACAGATGAATTCTCAGAAACGTCTTTGTGATGAGTGCATTCAACTCACAGACTTGAAGCTTAATTTTGAAAGAGCAGTTTCGAAACACTCTTTTTGTAGAATCTGCAAGTGGATATTTGGAGCGCTTTGAGGGCTATGCTGGAAAAGTTTATATCTTCACCTAAAAACTAGACAGAAGCATACTCAGAAACTTCTTTGTGATGTGTGCATTGAACTCACAGAGCTGAACCTTTCTTTTGATACAGAATTTTGCAACACTCTTTTCGTAGAATCTTCAAGTGGATGTATGGAGTGCTTTGAGGCCTATGCTGGAAAAGGAAATATCTTCACGTAGAAACTGGACAAAAGCATTCTCAGAAAATTCTTCGTAATGAGTGCATTCAACTCACAGAGTTGAAGCTTCCTTTTGATAGAGCAGTTTTGAAACACTCTTTTAGCAGCATCTGCAAGTGGATATTTGGAGCGCTTTGAGGCCAAGGCTGGAAAACGAAATATCATCACATAAAAACTCGACAGAAGCATTCTCTGAAACTTCTTTGTGATAAGTGCATTCAACTCACAGACTCGAACGTTTCTTTTGATAGAACAGTTTAGAAACACTCCTTTTGTAGAATCTGCAAGTGTTTATTTGGAGCGCTTTGAGGCCTATGTTGGAAAAGGACATATCTTCACATCAAAAGTAGACAGACGCATTCTCAGAAACTTCTTTGTGATGAGTGCATTGAACTCACAGAGTTGAACCTACTTATTGATAGAGAAGTTTTGAAACACCCTTTTTGTAGAATCTGCAAGTGAATATTTGGCGCGATTTGAGGCCTATGCAGGAAACGGAAATATCTTCACATGAAAACTAGACAGATGAATTCTCAGAAAAGTCTTTGTGATGAGTGCATTCAACTCACAGACTTGAAGCTTCCTTTTGAAAGAGCAGTTTCGAAACAGTCTTTTTGTAGAATCTGCAAGTGGATATTTGGAGCGCTTTGAGGGCTATGCTGGAAAAGTTAATACCTTCACCTAAAAACTAGACAGAAGCATACTCAGAAACTCCTTTGTGATGTGTGCATTCAACTCACAAAGTTGAACCTTTCTTTTGATACAGAAGTTTTGAAACAATCTTTTCGTAGAATCTTCAAGTGGATGTATGGAGTGATTTGAGGCCTATGCTGGAAAAGGAAATACCTTCACGTAGAAACTAGACAAAAGCATTCTCAGAAAGTTCCCTGTGCTTTGTGCATTCAACTCACAGAGTTGAACATTCCCTTTGATAGAGCAGTTTTGAAACACTCTTTTTGTAGAATCTGCAAGTGGATATTTGGAGCGCTTTGAGGCCTCTGCTCCCAGAGGAATTATCATTGCATAAAAACTAGATGGAAGCGTTCTCAGAATCTTCCTTGTGATGAGTGCATTCAACTCGCAGAGTGGAACCTTCCTTTCGATAGACCAGTTTTGAAACACTGTTTTTGTAGAATCCGCAAGTAGCTATTTGGAGCTCTTTGAGGCTTATGCTGGAAAAGGAAATATCTTCATCTACAAACTAGACAGAAGCATTCTCAGAAACTTCTTTGTCATGTGGGGATTGAACTCACAGAGTTGAACATTCCTTTACATAGAGCAGTTTTGCAACACCCTTTCGGTGGAAAGTGAAAGTGCTTATTTGGTGCGATGGCGGCATCTAGTGGATAAGGAAATACATTCAGATGAAAACAAGATACATCCATTCTCAGAAACTTCTTTGTGATGACTGCATTCTACTCACAGAGTTGAACCTTCCTTTTGATAGAACAGTTTGGAAACACTCTTTTTGTGGAATCTGCAAGTGGCTATTTGGAGCGCTTTGAGGCCTATGCTGGAAAAGGAAATATCTTCACATAAAACCTAGACAGAAGTATTCCCAGAAAGTTTTTCTGATGTGCGCATTCAACTCACCGAGTTGAACCTTCCTTTAGATAGAGCAGTTTTGAAACACTCTTTCTGTAGTACCTGCGAGTGGATATTTGGAGTGCTTTGAGTGCTACACTGTAAAAGCAAATATCTTCACTTAGAATCTAGACAGAAGAATTCTCAGAGACTTCCCTGTGCTCTCTGCATTCCACTCACAGAGTTGAACCTTCCTTTTGATAGGACAGTTTTGAAACCCTCTTGTGGTAGAATCTGCAAGTCGATATTTGGAAGGATTGGAGGCCTATCCTGGGAAAGGAAATATCTTCCCATCAAAACTAGATAGAAGCATTCTCAGAAACTTCTTAGTGATGTGCGCATTCAAGTCACAGAGTTGAAGCTTCCTTTTGATATAGCAGTTTTGAACCACTCTTTTAGTAGAATCTGCAAGTGGATGTTTGGAGAGCTAAGAGGCCAACACTGGAAAAGGAAATATCTTCACCTAAAAACTAGACGGAAGCATTCTCAGAAACTTCAATGGGCTTTACGCATTCAACTCACAGAGTGCAATGTTCCTTTTGAGAGCGCAGTTTTAAAACACTGTTTTTGTAGAATTTGCTAGAGGATGTTTGGAGCGATGTGAGGCCTTTGCTGGAAAAGGAAATATCTTCACATAAAACCTAGACAGAAGCATTCTCAGAAACTCCTTTGTGATGAGTGCATTCAAATCACACACTTGAACCTTCCTTTGGAAAGAGCAGTTTTGAAACACTCTTTTTGAAGAATCTGCAAGTGGATATTTGGAGCGATTTGAGGCCTATGCTGGAAAATGAAATATCTTCACCTACAAACTAGACGGAAGCATTCTCAGAAACTTCTTTGTGATGAGTGCATTCAACTCACAGAGTTGAAGCTTCCTTTTGACAGAGCAGTTTTGAAACACTCTTTTAGCAGCATCTGCAAGTGGATATTTGGAGCGCTTTGAGGCCAAGGCTGGAAAACGAAATATCATCACATAAAAACTCGACAGAAGCATTCTCTGAAACTTCTTTGTGATGAGTGCATTCAACTCACAGACTCGAACGTTTCTTTTGATAGAACAGTTTAGAAACACTCCTTTTGTAGAATCTGCAAGTGTTTATTTGGAGCGCTTTGAGGCCTATGTTGGAAAAGGACATATCTTCACATCAAAAGTAGACACACGCATTCTCAGAAACTTCTTTGTGATGAGTGCATTGAACTCACAGAGTTCAACCTACCTATTGATAGAGAAGTTTTGAAACACCCTTTTTGTAGAATCTGCAAGTGAATATTTGGCGCGATATGAGGCCTATGCTGGAAATGGAAATATCTTCACATGAAAACTAGACAGATGAATTCTCAGAAACGTCTTTGTGATGAGTGCATTCAACTCACAGACTTGAAGCTTAATTTTGAAAGAGCAGTTTCGAAACACTCTTTTTGTAGAATCTGCAAGTGGATATTTGGAGCGCTTTGAGGGCTATGCTGGAAAAGTTTATATCTTCACCTAAAAACTAGACAGAAGCATACTCAGAAACTTCTTTGTGATGTGTGCATTGAACTCACAGAGCTGAACCTTTCTTTTGATACAGAATTTTGCAACACTCTTTTCGTAGAATCTTCAAGTGGATGTATGGAGTGCTTTGAGGCCTATGCTGGAAAAGGAAATATCTTCACGTAGAAACTGGACAAAAGCATTCTCAGAAAATTCTTCGTAATGAGTGCATTCAACTCACAGAGTTGAAGCTTCCTTTTGATAGAGCAGTTTTGAAACACTCTTTTAGCAGCATCTGCAAGTGGATATTTGGAGCGCTTTGAGGCCAAGGCTGGAAAACGAAATATCATCACATAAAAACTCGACAGAAGCATTCTCTGAAACTTCTTTGTGATAAGTGCATTCAACTCACAGACTCGAACGTTTCTTTTGATAGAACAGTTTAGAAACACTCCTTTTGTAGAATCTGCAAGTGTTTATTTGGAGCGCTTTGAGGCCTATGTTGGAAAAGGACATATCTTCACATCAAAAGTAGACAGACGCATTCTCAGAAACTTCTTTGTGATGAGTGCATTGAACTCACAGAGTTGAACCTACTTATTGATAGAGAAGTTTTGAAACACCCTTTTTGTAGAATCTGCAAGTGAATATTTGGCGCGATTTGAGGCCTATGCAGGAAACGGAAATATCTTCACATGAAAACTAGACAGATGAATTCTCAGAAACGTCTTTGTGATGAGTGCATTCAACTCACAGACTTGAAGCTTCCTTTTGAAAGAGCAGTTTCGAAACAGTCTTTTTGTAGAATCTGCAAGTGGATATTTGGAGCGCTTTGAGGGCTATGCTGGAAAAGTTAATACCTTCACCTAAAAACTAGACAGAAGCATACTCAGAAACTTCTTTGTGATGTGTGCATTGAACTCACAGAGTTGAACCTTTCTTTTGATACAGAAGTTTTGAAACACTCTTTTCGTAGAATCTTCAAGTGGATGGATGGAGTGATTTGAGGCCTATGCTGGAAAAGGAAATACCTTCACGTAGAAACTAGACAAAAGCATTCTCAGAAAGTTCCCTGTGCTTTGTGTATTCAACTCACAGAGTTGAACATTCCCTTTGATAGAGCAGTTTTGAAACACTCTTATTGTAGAATCTGCAAGTGGATATTTGGAGCGCTTTGAGGCCTCTGCTCCCAGAGGAATTATCATTGCATAAAAACTAGATGGAAGCGTTCTCAGAAACTTCCTTGTGATGAGTGCATTCAACTCGCAGAGTGGAACCTTCCTTTCGATAGACCAGTTTTGAAACACTGTTTTTGTAGAATCCGCAAGTGGCTATTTGGAGCTCTTTGAGGCTTATGCTGGAAAAGGAAATATCTTCATCTACAAACTAGACAGAAGCATTCTCAGAAACTTCTTTGTCATGTGGGGATTGAACTCACAGAGTTGAACATTCCTTTACATACAGCAGTTTTGCAACACCCTTTCGGTGGAAAGTGAAAGTGCTTATTTGGTGCGATGGCGGCATCTAGTGGATAAGGAAATACATTCAGATGAAAACAAGATACATCCATTCTCAGAAACTTCTTTGTGATGACTGCATTCTACTCACAGAGTTGAACCTTCCTTTTGATAGAACAGTTTGGAAACACTCTTTTTGTGGAATCTGCAAGTGGCTATTTGGAGCGCTTTGAGGCCTATGCTGGAAAAGGAAATCTCTTCACATAAAACCTAGACAGAAGTATTCCCAGAAAGTTTTTCTGATGTGCGCATTCAACTCACCGAGTTGAACCTTCCTTTAGATAGAGCACTTTTGAAACACTCTTTCTGTAGTACCTGCGAGTGGATATTTGGAGTGCTTTGAGTGCTACACTGTAAAAGCAAATATCTTCACTTAGAATCTAGACAGAAGAATTCTCAGAGACTTCCCTGTGCTCTCTGCATTCCACTCACAGAGTTGAACCTTCCTTTTGATAGAACAGTTTTGAAACACTCTTGTGGTAGAATCTGCAAGTCGATATTTGGAAGGTTTGGAGGCCTATCCTGGGAAAGGAAATATCTTCCCATCAAAACTAGATAGAAGCATTCTCAGAAACTTCTTAGTGATGTGCGCATTCAAGTCACAGAGTTGAAGCTTCCTTTTGATATAGCAGTTTTGAACCACTCTTTTAGTAGAATCTGCAAGTGGATGTTTGGAGAGCTAAGAGGCCAACACTGGAAAAGGAAATATCTTCACTTAAAAACTAGAGGGAAGCATTCTCAGAAACTTCAATGGGCTTTACGCATTCAACTCACAGAGTGCAATGTTCCTTTTGAGAGCGCAGTTTTAAAACACTGTTTTTGTAGAATTTGCTAGAGGATGTTTGGAGCGATGTGAGGCCTTTGCTGGAAAAGGAAATATCTTCACATAAAACCTAGACAGAAGCATTCTCAGAAACTCCTTTGTGATGAGTGCATTCAAATCACACACTTGAACCTTCCTTTGGAAAGAGCAGTTTTGAAACACTCTTTTTGAAGAATCTGCAAGTGGATATTTGGAGCGATTTGAGGCCTACGCTGGAAAATGAAATATCTTCACCTACAAACTAGACGGAAGCATTCTCAGAAACTTCTTTGTGATGAGTGCATTCAACTCACAGAGTTGAAGCTTCCTTTTGACAGAGCAGTTTTGAAACACTCTTTTAGCAGCATCTGCAAGTGTATATTTGGAGCGCTTTGAGGCCAAGGCTGGAAAACGAAATATCATCACATAAAAACTCGACAGAAGCTTTCTCTGAAACTTCTTTGTGATGAGTGCATTCAACTCACAGACTCGAACGTTTCTTTTGATAGAACAGTTTAGAAACACTCCTTTTGTAGAATCTGCAAGTGTTTATTTGGAGCGCTTTGAGGCCTATGTTGGAAAAGGACATATCTTCACATCAAAAGTAGATGCACGCATTCTCAGAAACTTCTTTGTGATGAGTGCATTGAACTCACCGAGTTGAACCTACCTATTGATAGAGAAGTTTTGAAACACCCTTTTTGTAGAATCTGCAAGTGAATATTTGGCGCGATTTGAGGCCTATGCTGGAAATGGAAATATCTTCACATGAAAACTAGACAGATGAATTCTCAGAAACGTCTTTGTGATGAGTGCATTCAACTCACAGACTTGAAGCTTAATTTTGAAAGAGCAGTTTCGAAACACTCTTTTTGTAGAATCTGCAAGTGGATATTTAGAGCGCTTTGAGGGCTATGCTGGAAAAGTTTGTATCTTCACCTAAAAACTAGACAGAAGCATACTCAGAAACTTCTTTGTGATGTGTGCATTGAACTCACAGAGCTGAACCTTTCTTTTGATACAGAAGTTTGCAACACTCTTTTCGTAGAATCTTCAAGTGGATGTATGGAGTGCTTTGAGGCCTATGCTGGAAAAGGAAATATCTTCACGTAGAAACTGGACAAAAGCATTCTCAGAAAATTCTTCGTAATGAGTGCATTCAACTCACAGAGTTGAAGCTTCCTTTTGATAGAGCAGTTTTGAAACACTCTTTTAGCAGCATCTGCAAGTGGATATTTGGAGCGCTTTGAGGCCAAGGCTGGAAAACGAAATATCATCACATAAAAACTCGACAGAAGCATTCTCTGAAACTTCTTTGTGATAAGTGCATTCAACTCACAGACTCGAACGTTTCTTTTGATAGAACAGTTTAGAAACACTCCTTTTGTAGAATCTGCAAGTGTTTATTTGGAGCGCTTTGAGGCCTATGTTGGAAAAGGACATATCTTCACATCAAAAGTAGACAGACGCATTCTCAGAAACTTCTTTGTGATGAGTGCATTGAACTCACAGAGTTGAACCTACTTATTGATAGAGAAGTTTTGAAACACCCTTTTTGTAGAATCTGCAAGTGAATATTTGGCGCGATTTGAGGCCTATGCAGGAAACGGAAATATCTTCACATGAAAACTAGACAGATGAATTCTCAGAAACGTCTTTGTGATGAGTGCATTCAACTCACAGACTTGAAGCTTCCTTTTGAAAGAGCAGTTTCGAAACAGTCTTTTTGTAGAATCTGCAAGTGGATATTTGGAGCGCTTTGAGGGCTATGCTGGAAAAGTTAATACCTTCACCTAAAAACTAGACAGAAGCATACTCAGAAACTTCTTTGTGATGTGTGCATTGAACTCAAAAAGTTGAACCTTTCTTTTGATACAGAAGTTTTGAAACACTCTTTTCGTAGAATCTTCAAGTGGATGTATGGAGTGATTTGAGGCCTATGCTGGAAAAGGAAATACCTTCACGTAGAAACTAGACAAAAGCATTCTCAGAAAGTTCCCTGTGCTTTGTGCATTCAACTCACAGAGTTGAACATTCCCTTTGATAGAGCAGTTTTGAAACACTCTTTTTGTAGAATCTGCAAGTGGATATTTGGAGCGCTTTGAGGCCTCTGCTCCCAGAGGAATTATCATTGCATAAAAAATAGATGGAAGCGTTCTCAGAAACTTCCTTGTGATGAGTGCATTCAACTCGCAGAGTGGAACCTTCCTTTCGATAGTCCAGTTTTGAAACACTGTTTTTGTAGAATCCGCAAGTGCCTATTTGGAGCTCTTTGAGGCTTATGCTGGAAAAGGAAATATCTTCATCTACAAACTAGACAGAAGCATTCTCAGAAACTTCTTTGTCATGTGGGGATTGAACTCACAGAGTTGAACATTCCTTTACATAGAGCAGTTTTGCAACACCCTTTCGGTGGAAAGTGAAAGTGCTTATTTGGTGCGATGGCGGCATCTAGTGGATAAGGAAATACATTCAGATGAAAACAAGATACATCCATTCTCAGAAACTTCTTTGTGATGACTGCATTCTACTCACAGAGTTGAACCTTCCTTTTGATAGAACAGTTTGGAAACACTCTTGTTGTGGAATCTGCAAGTGGCTATTTGGAGCGCTTTGAGGCCTATGCTGGAAAAGGAAATATCTTCACATAAAACCTAGACAGAAGTATTCCCAGAAAGTTTTTCTGATGTGCGCATTCAACTCACCGAGTTGAACCTTCCTTTAGATAGAGCAGTTTTGAAAGACTCTTTCTGTAGTACCTGCGAGTGGATATTTGGAGTGCTTTGAGTGCTACACTGTAAAAGCAAATATCTTCACTTAGAATCTAGACAGAAGAATTCTCAGAGACTTCCCTGTGCTCTCTGCATTCCACTCACAGAGTTGAACCTTCCTTTTGATAGGACAATTTTGAAACACTCTTGTGGTAGAATCTGCAAGTCGATATTTGGAAGGTTTGGAGGCCTATCCTGGGAAAGGAAATATCTTACCATCAAAACTAGATAGAAGCATTCTCAGAAACTTCTTAGTGATGTGCGCATTCAAGTCACAGAGTTGAAGCTTCCTTTTGATATAGCAGTTTTGAACCACTCTTTTAGTAGAATCTGCAAGTGGATGTTTGGAGAGCTAAGAGGCCAACACTGGAAAAGGAAATATCTTCACGTAAAAACTAGACGGAAGCATTCTCAGAAACTTCAATGGGCTTTACGCATTCAACTCACAGAGTGCAATGTTCCTTTTGAGAGCGCAGTTTTAAAACACTGTTTTTGTAGAATTTGCTAGAGGATGTTTGGAGCGATGTGAGGCCTTTGCTGGAAAAGGAAATATCTTCACATAAAACCTAGACAGAAGCATTCTCAGAAACTCCTTTGTGATGAGTGCATTCAAATCACACACTTGAACCTTCCTTTGGAAAGAGCAGTTTTGAAACACTCTTTTTGAAGAATCTGCAAGTGGATATTTGGAGCGATTTGAGGCCTATGCTGGAAAATGAAATATCTTCACCTACAAACTAGACGGAAGCATTCTCAGAAACTTCTTTGTGATGAGTGCATTCAACTCACAGAGTTGAAGCTTCCTTTTGACAGAGCAGTTTTGAAACACTCTTTTAGCAGCATCTGCAAGTGGATATTTGGAGCGCTTTGAGGCCAAGGCTGGAAAACGAAATATCATCACATAAAAACTCGACAGAAGCATTCTCTGAAACTTCTTTGTGATGAGTGCATTCAACTCACAGACTCGAACGTTTCTTTTGATAGAACAGTTTAGAAACACTCCTTTTGTAGAATCTGCAAGTGTTTATTTGGAGCGCTTTGAGGCCTATGTTGGAAAAGGACATATCTTCACATCAAAAGTAGACACACGCATTCTCAGAAACTTCTTTGTGATGAGTGCATTGAACTCACAGAGTTCAACCTACCTATTGATAGAGAAGTTTTGAAACACCCTTTTTGTAGAATCTGCAAGTGAATATTTGGCGCGATATGAGGCCTAGGCTGGAAATGGAAATATCTTCACATGAAAACTAGACAGATGAATTCTCAGAAACGTCTTTGTGATGAGTGCATTCAACTCACAGACTTGAAGCTTAATTTTGAAAGAGCAGTTTCGAAACACTCTTTTTGTAGAATCTGCAAGTGGATATTTGGAGCGCTTTGAGGGCTATGCTGGAAAAGTTTATATCTTCACCTAAAAACTAGACAGAAGCATACTCAGAAACTTCTTTGTGATGTGTGCATTGAACTCACAGAGCTGAACCTTTCTTTTGATACAGAATTTTGCAACACTCTTTTCGTAGAATCTTCAAGTGGATGTATGGAGTGCTTTGAGGCCTATGCTGGAAAAGGAAATATCTTCACGTAGAAACTGGACAAAAGCATTCTCAGAAAATTCTTCGTAATGAGTGCATTCAACTCAAAGAGTTGAAGCTTCCTTTTGATAGAGCAGTTTTGAAACACTCTTTTAGCTGCATCTGCAAGTGGATATTTGGAGCGCTTTGAGGCCAAGGCTGGAAAACGAAATATCATCACATAAAAACTCGACAGAAGCATTCTCTGAAACTTCTTGGTGATAAGTGCATTCAACTCACAGACTCGAACGTTTCTTTTGATAGAACAGTTTAGAAACACTCCTTTTGTAGAATCTGCAAGTGTTTATTTGGAGCGCTTTGAGGCCTATGTTGGAAAAGGACATATCTTCACATCAAAAGTAGACAGACGCATTCTCAGAAACTTCTTTGTGATGAGTGCATTGAACTCACAGAGTTGAACCTACTTATTGATAGAGAAGTTTTGAAACACCCTTTTTGTAGAATCTGCAAGTGAATATTTGGCGCGATATGAGGCCTATGCTGGAAATGGAAATATCTTCACATGAAAACTAGACAGATGAATTCTCAGAAACGTCTTTGTGATGAGTGCATTCAACTCACAGACTTGAAGCTTAATTTTGAAAGAGCAGTTTCGAAACACTCTTTTTGTAGAATCTGCAAGTGGATATTTGGAGCGCTTTGAGGGCTATGCTGGAAAAGTTTATATCTTCACCTAAAAACTAGACAGAAGCATACTCAGAAACTTCTTTGTGATGTGTGCATTGAACTCACAGAGCTGAACCTTTCTTTTGATACAGAATTTTGAAACACTCTTTTCGTAGAATCTTCAAGTGGATGTATGGAGTGCTTTGAGGCCTATGCTGGAAAAGGAAATATCTTCACGTAGAAACTGGACAAAAGCATTCTCAGAAAATTCTTCGTAATGAGTGCATTCAACTCACAGAGTTGAAGCTTCCTTTTGATAGAGCAGTTTTGAAACACTCTTTTAGCAGCATCTGCAAGTGGATATTTGGAGCGCTTTGAGGCCAAGGCTGGAAAACGAAATATCATCACATAAAAACTCGACAGAAGCATTCTCTGAAACTTCTTTGTGATAAGTGCATTCAACTCACAGACTCGAACGTTTCTTTTGATAGAACAGTTTAGAAACCCTCCTTTTGTAGAATCTGCAAGTGTTTATTTGGAGCGCTTTGAGGCCTATGTTGGAAAAGGACATATCTTCACATCAAAAGTAGACAGACGCATTCTCAGAAACTTCTTTGTGATGAGTGCATTGAACTCACAGAGTTGAACCTACTTATTGATAGAGAAGTTTTGAAACACCCTTTTTGTAGAATCTGCAAGTGAATATTTGGCGCGATTTGAGGCCTATGCAGGAAACGGAAATATCTTCACATGAAAACTAGACAGATGAATTCTCAGAAACGTCTTTGTGATGAGTGCATTCAACTCACAGACTTGAAGCTTCCTTTTGAAAGAGCAGTTTCGAAACAGTCTTTTTGTAGAATCTGCAAGTGGATATTTGGAGCGCTTTGAGGGCTATGCTGGAAAAGTTAATACCTTCACCTAAAAACTAGACAGAAGCATACTCAGAAACTTCTTTGTGATGTGTGCATTGAACTCACAGAGTTGAACCTTTCTTTTGATACAGAAGTTTTGAAACACTCTTTTCGTAGAATCTTCAAGTGGATGTATGGAGTGATTTGAGGCCTATGCTGGAAAAGGAAATACCTTCACGTAGAAACTAGACAAAAGCATTCTCAGAAAGTTCCCTGTGCTTTGTGTATTCAACTCACAGATTTGAACATTCCCTTTGATAGAGCAGTTTTGAAACACTCTTTTTGTAGAATCTGCAAGTGGATATTTGGAGCGCTTTGAGGCCTCTGCTCCCAGAGGAATTATCATTGCATAAAAACTAGATGGAAGCGTTCTCAGAAACTTCCTTGTGATGAGTGCATTCAACTCGCAGAGTGGAACCTTCCTTTCGATAGACCAGTTTTGAAACACTGTTTTTGTAGAATCCGCAAGTGGCTATTTGGAGCTCTTTGAGGCTTATGCTGGAAAAGGAAATATCTTCATCTACAAACTAGACAGAAGCATTCTCAGAAACTTCTTTGTCATGTGGGGATTGAACTCACAGAGTTGAACATTCCTTTACATAGAGCAGTTTTGCAACACCCTTTCGGTGGAAAGTGAAAGTGCTTATTTGGTGCGATGGCGGCATCTAGTGGATAAGGAAATACATTCAGATGAAAACAAGATACATCCATTCTCAGAAACTTCTTTGTGATGACTGCATTCTACTCACAGAGGTGAACCTTCCTTTTGATAGAACAGTTTGGAAACACTCTTTTTGTGGAATCTGCAAGTGGCTATTTGGAGCGCTTTGAGGCCTATGCTGGAAAAGGAAATATCTTCACATAAAACCTAGACAGAAGTATTCCCAGAAAGTTTTTCTGATGTGCGCATTCAACTCACCGAGTTGAACCTTCCTTTAGATAGAGCAGTTTTGAAACACTCTTTCTGTAGTACCTGCGAGTGGATATTTGGAGTGCTTTGAGTGCTACACTGTAAAAGCAAATATCTTCACTTAGAATCTAGACAGAAGAATTCTCAGAGACTTCCCTGTGCTCTCTGCATTCCACTCACAGAGTTGAACCTTCCTTTTGATAGGACAATTTTGAAACACTCTTGTGGTAGAATCTGCAAGTCGATATTTGGAAGGTTTGGAGGCCTATCCTGGGAAAGGAAATATCTTCCCATCAAAACTAGATAGAAGCATTCTCAGAAACTTCTTAGTGATGTGCGCATTCAAGTCACAGAGTTGAAGCTTCCTTTTGATATAGCAGTTTTGAACCACTCTTTTAGTAGAATCTGCAAGTGGATGTTTGGAGAGCTAAGAGGCCAACACTGGAAAAGGAAATATCTTCACGTAAAAACTAGACGGAAGCATTCTCAGAAACTTCAATGGGCTTTACGCATTCAACTCACAGAGTGCAATGTTCCTTTTGAGAGCGCAGTTTTAAAACACTGTTTTTGTAGAATTTGCTAGAGGATGTTTGGAGCGATGTGAGGCCTTTGCTGGAAAAGGAAATATCTTCACATAAAACCTAGACAGAAGCATTCTCAGAAACTCCTTTGTGATGAGTGCATTCAAATCACACACTTGAACCTTCCTTTGGAAAGAGCAGTTTTGAAACACTCTTTTTGAAGAATCTGCAAGTGGATATTTGGAGCGATTTGAGGCCTATGCTGGAAAATGAAATATCTTCACCTACAAACTAGACGGAAGCATTCTCAGAAACTTCTTTGTGATGAGTGCATTCAACTCACAGAGTTGAAGCTTCCTTTTGACAGAGCAGTTTTGAAACACTCTTTTAGCAGCATCTGCAAGTGGATATTTGGAGCGCTTTGAGGCCAAGGCTGGAAAACGAAATATCATCACATAAAAACTCGACAGAAGCATTCTCTGAAACTTCTTTCTGATGAGTGCATTCAACTCACAGACTCGAACGTTTCTTTTGATAGAACAGTTTAGAAACACTCCTTTTGTAGAATCTGCAAGTGTTTATTTGGAGCGCTTTGAGGCCTATGTTGGAAAAGGACATATCTTCACATCAAAAGTAGACACACGCATTCTCAGAAACTTCTTTGTGATGAGTGCATTGAACTCACCGAGTTCAACCTACCTATTGATAGAGAAGTTTTGAAACGCCCTTTTTGTAGAATCTGCAAGTGAATATTTGGCGCGATTTGAGGCCTATGCTGGAAATGGAAATATCTTCACATGAAAACTAGACAGATGAATTCTCAGAAACGTCTTTGTGATGAGTGCATTCAACTCACAGACTTGAAGGTTAATTTTGAAAGAGCAGTTTCGAAACACTCTTTTTGTAGAATCTGCAAGTGGATATTTGGAGCGCTTTGAGGGCTATGCTGGAAAAGTTTATATCTTCACCTAAAAACTAGACAGAAGCATACTCAGAAACTTCTTTGTGATGTGTGCATTGAACTCACAGAGCTGAACCTTTCTTTTGATACAGAATTTTGCAACACTCTTTTCGTAGAATCTTCAAGTGGATGTATGGAGTGCTTTGAGGCCTATGCTGGAAAAGGAAATATCTTCACGTAGAAACTGGACAAAAGCATTCTCAGAAAATTCTTCGTAATGAGTGCATTCAACTCACAGAGTTGAAGCTTCCTTTTGATAGAGCAGTTTTGAAACACTCTTTTAGCTGCATCTGCAAGTGGATATTTGGAGCGCTTTGAGGCCAAGGCTGGAAAACGAAATATCATCACATAAAAACTCGACAGAAGCATTCTCTGAAACTTCTTGGTGATAAGTGCATTCAACTCACAGACTCGAACGTTTCTTTTGATAGAACAGTTTAGAAACACTCCTTTTGTAGAATCTGCAAGTGTTTATTTGGAGCGCTTTGAGGCCTATGTTGGAAAAGGACATATCTTCACATCAAAAGTAGACAGACGCATTCTCAGAAACTTCTTTGTGATGAGTGCATTGAACTCACAGAGTTGAACCTACTTATTGATAGAGAAGTTTTGAAACACCCTTTTTGTAGAATCTGCAAGTGAATATTTGGCGCGATATGAGGCCTATGCTGGAAATGGAAATATCTTCACATGAAAACTAGACAGATGAATTCTCAGAAACGTCTTTGTGATGAGTGCATTCAACTCACAGACTTGAAGCTTAATTTTGAAAGAGCAGTTTCAAAACACTCTTTTTGTAGAATCTGCAAGTGGATATTTGGAGCGCTTTGAGGGCTATGCTGGAAAAGTTTATATCTTCACCTAAAAACTAGACAGAAGCATACTCAGAAACTTCTTTGTGATGTGTGCATTGAACTCACAGAGCTGAACCTTTCTTTTGATACAGAATTTTGAAACACTCTTTTCGTAGAATCTTCAAGTGGATGTATGGAGTGCTTTGAGGCCTATGCTGGAAAAGGAAATATCTTCACGTAGAAACTGGACAAAAGCATTCTCAGAAAATTCTTCGTAATGAGTGCATTCAACTCACAGAGTTGAAGCTTCCTTTTGATAGAGCAGTTTTGAAACACTCTTTTAGCAGCATCTGCAAGTGGATATTTGGAGCGCTTTGAGGCCAAGGCTGGAAAACGAAATATCATCACATAAAAACTCGACAGAAGCATTCTCTGAAACTTCTTTGTGATAAGTGCATTCAACTCACAGACTCGAACGTTTCTTTTGATAGAACAGTTTAGAAACCCTCCTTTTGTAGAATCTGCAAGTGTTTATTTGGAGCGCTTTGAGGCCTATGTTGGAAAAGGACATATCTTCACATCAAAAGTAGACAGACGCATTCTCAGAAACTTCTTTGTGATGAGTGCATTGAACTCACAGAGTTGAACCTACTTATTGATAGAGAAGTTTTGAAACACCCTTTTTGTAGAATCTGCAAGTGAATATTTGGCGCGATTTGAGGCCTATGCAGGAAACGGAAATATCTTCACATGAAAACTAGACAGATGAATTCTCAGAAACGTCTTTGTGATGAGTGCATTCAACTCACAGACTTGAAGCTTCCTTTTGAAAGAGCAGTTTCGAAACAGTCTTTTTGTAGAATCTGCAAGTGGATATTTGGAGCGCTTTGAGGGCTATGCTGGAAAAGTTAATACCTTCACCTAAAAACTAGACAGAAGCATACTCAGAAACTTCTTTGTGATGTGTGCATTGAACTCACAGAGTTGAACCTTTCTTTTGATACAGAAGTTTTGAAACACTCTTTTCGTAGAATCTTCAAGTGGATGTATGGAGTGATTTGAGGCCTATGCTGGAAAAGGAAATACCTTCACGTAGAAACTAGACAAAAGCATTCTCAGAAAGTTCCCTGTGCTTTGTGCATTCAACTCACAGAGTTGAACATTCCCTTTGATAGAGCAGTTTTGAAACACTCTTTTTGTAGAATCTGCAAGTGGATATTTGGAGCGCTTTGAGGCCTCTGCTCCCAGAGGAATTATCATTGCATAAAAACTAGATGGAAGCGTTCTCAGAAACTTCCTTGTGATGAGTGCATTCAACTCGCAGAGTGGAACCTTCCTTTCGATAGACCAGTTTTGAAACACTGTTTTTGTAGAATCCGCAAGTGGCTATTTGGAGCTCTTTGAGGCTTATGCTGGAAAAGGAAATATCTTCATCTACAAACTAGACAGAAGCATTCTCAGAAACTTCTTTGTCATGTGGGGATTGAACTCACAGAGTTGAACATTCCTTTACATACAGCAGTTTTGCAACACCCTTTCGGTGGAAAGTGAAAGTGCTTATTTGGTGCGATGGCGGCATCTAGTGGATAAGGAAATACATTCAGATGAAAACAAGATACATCCATTCTCAGAAACTTCTTTGTGATGACTGCATTCTACTCACAGAGTTGAACCTTCCTTTTGATAGAACAGTTTGGAAACACTCTTTTTGTGGAATCTGCAAGTGGCTATTTGGAGCGCTTTGAGGCCTATGCTGGAAAAGGAAATATCTTCACATAAAACCTAGACAGAAGTATTCCCAGAAAGTTTTTCTGATGTGCGCATTCAACTCACCGAGTTGAACCTTCCTTTAGATAGAGCACTTTTGAAACACTCTTTCTGTAGTACCTGCGAGTGGATATTTGGAGTGCTTTGAGTGCTACACTGTAAAAGCAAATATCTTCACTTAGAATCTAGACAGAAGAATTCTCAGAGACTTCCCTGTGCTCTCTGCATTCCACTCACAGAGTTGAACCTTCCTTTTGATAGGACAATTTTGAAACACTCTTGTGGTAGAATCTGCAAGTCGATATTTGGAAGGTTTGGAGGCCTATCCTGGGAAAGGAAATATCTTCCCATCAAAACTAGATAGAAGCATTCTCAGAAACTTCTTAGTGATGTGCGCATTCAAGTCACAGAGTTGAAGCTTCCTTTTGATATAGCAGTTTTGAACCACTCTTTTAGTAGAATCTGCAAGTGGATGTTTGGAGAGCTAAGAGGCCAACACTGGAAAAGGAAATATCTTCACGTAAAAACTAGACGGAAGCATTCTCAGAAACTTCAATGGGCTTTACGCATTCAACTCACAGAGTGCAATGTTCCTTTTGAGAGCGCAGTTTTAAAACACTGTTTTTGTAGAATTTGCTAGAGGATGTTTGGAGCGATGTGAGGCCTTTGCTGGAAAAGGAAATATCTTCACATAAAACCTAGACAGAAGCATTCTCAGAAACTCCTTTGTGATGAGTGCATTCAAATCACACACTTGAACCTTCCTTTGGAAAGAGCAGTTTTGAAACACTCTTTTTGAAGAATCTGCAAGTGGATATTTGGAGCGATTTGAGGCCTATGCTGGAAAATGAAATATCTTCACCTACAAACTAGACGGAAGCATTCTCAGAAACTTCTTTGTGATGAGTGCATTCAACTCACAGAGTTGAAGCTTCCTTTTGACAGAGCAGTTTTGAAACACTCTTTTAGCAGCATCTGCAAGTGGATATTTGGAGCGCTTTGAGGCCAAGGCTGGAAAACGAAATATCATCACATAAAAACTCGACAGAAGCATTCTCTGAAACTTCTTTGTGATGAGTGCATTCAACTCACAGACTCGAACGTTTCTTTTGATAGAACAGTTTAGAAACACTCCTTTTGTAGAATCTGCAAGTGTTTATTTGGAGCGCTTTGAGGCCTATGTTGGAAAAGGACATATCTTCACATCAAAAGTAGACACACGCATTCTCAGAAACTTCTTTGTGATGAGTGCATTGAACTCACCGAGTTGAACCTACCTATTGATAGAGAAGTTTTGAAACACCCTTTTTGTAGAATCTGCAAGTGAATATTTGGCGCGATTTGAGGCCTATGCTGGAAATGGAAATATCTTCACATGAAAACTAGACAGATGAATTCTCAGAAACGTCTTTGTGATGAGTGCATTCAACTCACAGACTTGAAGCTTAATTTTGAAAGAGCAGTTTCGAAACACTCTTTTTGTAGAATCTGCAAGTGGATATTTGGAGCGCTTTGAGGGCTATGCTGGAAAAGTTTATATCTTCACCTAAAAACTAGACAGAAGCATACTCAGAAACTTCTTTGTGATGTGTGCATTGAACTCACAGAGCTGAACCTTTCTTTTGATACAGAATTTTGCAACACTCTTTTCGTAGAATCTTCAAGTGGATGTATGGAGTGCTTTGAGGCCTATGCTGGAAAAGGAAATATCTTCACGTAGAAACTGGACAAAAGCATTCTCAGAAAATTCTTCGTAATGAGTGCATTCAACTCACAGAGTTGAAGCTTCCTTTTGATAGAGCAGTTTTGAAACACTCTTTTAGCTGCATCTGCAAGTGGATATTTGGAGCGCTTTGAGGCCAAGGCTGGAAAACGAAATATCATCACATAAAAACTCGACAGAAGCATTCTCTGAAACTTCTTTGTGATAAGTGCATTCAACTCACAGACTCGAACGTTTCTTTTGATAGAACAGTTTAGAAACACTCCTTTTGTAGAATCTGCAAGTGATTATTTGGAGCGCTTTGAGGCCTATGTTGGAAAAGGACATATCTTCACATCAAAAGTAGACAGACGCATTCTCAGAAACTTCTTTGTGATGAGTGCATTGAACTCACAGAGTTGAACCTACTTATTGATAGAGAAGTTTTGAAACACCCTTTTTGTAGAATCTGCAAGTGAATATTTGGCGCGATTTGAGGCCTATGCAGGAAACGGAAATATCTTCACATGAAAACTAGACAGATGAATTCTCAGAAACGTCTTTGTGATGAGTGCATTCAACTCACAGACTTGAAGCTTCCTTTTGAAAGAGCAGTTTCGAAACAGTCTTTTTGTAGAATCTGCAAGTGGATATTTGGAGCGCTTTGAGGGCTATGCTGGAAAAGTTAATACCTTCACCTAAAAACTAGACAGAAGCATATTCAGAAACTTCTTTGTGATGTGTGCATTGAACTCACAAAGTTGAACCTTTCTTTTGATACAGAAGTTTTGAAACACTCTTTTCGTAGAATCTTCAAGTGGATGTATGGAGTGATTTGAGGCCTATGCTGGAAAAGGAAATACCTTCACGTAGAAACTAGACAAAAGCATTCTCAGAAAGTTCCCTGTGCTTTGTGCATTCAACTCACAGAGTTGAACATTCCCTTTGATAGAGCAGTTTTGAAACACTCTTTTTGTAGAATCTGCAAGTGGATATTTGGAGCGCTTTGAGGGCTATGCTGGAAAAGTTAATACCTTCACCTAAAAACTAGACAGAAGCATATTCAGAAACTACTTTGTGATGTGTGCATTGAACTCACAGAGTTGAACCTTTCTTTTGATACAGAAGTTTTGAAACACTCTTTTCGTAGAATCTTCAAGTGGAAGTATGGAGTGATTTGAGGCCTATGCTGGAAAAGGAAATACCTTCACGTAGAAACTAGACAAAAGCATTCTCAGAAAGTTCCCTGTGCTTTGTGTATTCAACTCACAGAGTTGAACATTCCCTTTGATAGAGCAGTTTTGAAACACTCTTTTTGTAGAATCTGCAAGTGGATATTTGGAGCGCTTTGAGGCCTCTGCTGCCAAAGGAATTATCATTGCATAAAAACTAGATGGAAGCGTTCTCAGAAACTTCCTTGTGATGAGTGCATTCAACTCGCAGAGTGTAACCTTCCTTTCGATAGACCAGTTTTGAAACACTGTTTTTGTAGAATCCGCAAGTGGCTATTTGGAGCTCTTTGAGGCTTATGCTGGAAAAGGAAATATCTTCATCTACAAACTGGACAGAAGCATTCTCAGAAACTTCTTTGTCATGTGGGGATTGAACTCACAGAGTTGAACTTTCCTTTACATAGAGCAGTTTTGCAACACCCTTTCGGTGGAAAGTGAAAGTGCTTATTTGGTGCGATGGCGGCATCTAGTGGATAAGGAAATACATTCAGATGAAAACAAGATACATCCATTCTCAGAAACTTCTTTGTGATGACTGCATTCTACTCACAGAGTTGAACCTTCCTTTTGATAGAACAGTTTGGAAACACTCTTGTTGTGGAATCTGCAAGTGGCTATTTGGAGCGCTTTGAGGCCTATGCTGGAAAAGGAAATATCTTCACATAAAACCTAGACAGAAGTATTCCCAGAAAGTTTTTCTGATGTGCGCATTCAACTCACCGAGTTGAACCTTCCTTTAGATAGAGCACTTTTGAAACACTCTTTCTGTAGTACCTGCGAGTGGATATTTGGAGTGCTTTGAGTGCTACACTGTAAAAGCAAATATCTTCACTTAGAATCTAGACAGAAGAATTCTCAGAGACTTCCCTGTGCTCTCTGCATTCCACTCACAGAGTTGAACCTTCCTTTTGATAGGACAATTTTGAAACACTCTTGTGGTAGAATCTGCAAGTCGATATTTGGAAGGTTTGGAGGCCTATCCTGGGAAAGGAAATATCTTCCCATCAAAACTAGATAGAAGCATTCTCAGAAACTTCTTAGTGATGTGCGCATTCAAGTCACAGAGTTGAAGCTTCCTTTTGATATAGCAGTTTTGAACCACTCTTTTAGTAGAATCTGCAAGTGGATGTTTGGAGAGCTAAGAGGCCAACACTGGAAAAGGAAATATCTTCACGTAAAAACTAGACGGAAGCATTCTCAGAAACTTCAATGGGCTTTACGCATTCAACTCACAGAGTGCAATGTTCCTTTTGAGAGCGCAGTTTTAAAACACTGTTTTTGTAGAATTTGCTAGAGGATGTTTGGAGCGATGTGAGGCCTTTGCTGGAAAAGGAAATATCTTCACATAAAACCTAGACAGAAGCATTCTCAGAAACTCCTTTGTGATGAGTGCATTCAAATCACACACTTGAACCTTCCTTTGGAAAGAGCAGTTTTGAAACACTCTTTTTGAAGAATCTGCAAGTGGATATTTGGAGCGATTTGAGGCCTATGCTGGAAAATGAAATATCTTCACCTACAAACTAGACGGAAGCATTCTCAGAAACTTCTTTGTGATGAGTGCATTCAACTCACAGAGTTGAAGCTTCCTTTTGACAGAGCAGTTTTGAAACACTCTTTTAGCAGCATCTGCAAGTGGATATTTGGAGCGCTTTGAGGCCAAGGCTGGAAAACGAAATATCATCACATAAAAACTCGACAGAAGCATTCTCTGAAACTTCTTTGTGGTGAGTGCATTCAACTCACAGACTCGAACGTTTCTTTTGATAGAACAGTTTAGAAACACTCCTTTTGTAGAATCTGCAAGTGTTTATTTGGAGCGCTTTGAGGCCTATGTTGGAAAAGGACATATCTTCACATCAAAAGTAGACACACGCATTCTCAGAAACTTCTTTGTGATGAGTGCATTGAACTCACCGAGTTGAACCTACCTATTGATAGAGAAGTTTTGAAACACCCTTTTTGTAGAATCTGCAAGTGAATATTTGGCGCGATTTGAGGCCTATGCTGGAAATGGAAATATCTTCACATGAAAACTAGACAGATGAATTCTCAGAAACGTCTTTGTGATGAGTGCATTCAACTCACAGACTTGAAGCTTAATTTTGAAAGAGCAGTTTCGAAACAGTCTTTTTGTAGAATCTGCAAGTGGATATTTGGAGCGCTTTGAGGGCTATGCTGGAAAAGTTTATATCTTCACCTAAAAACTAGACAGAAGCATACTCAGAAACTTCTTTGTGATGTGTGCATTGAACTCACAGAGCTGAACCTTTCTTTTGATACAGAATTTTGCAACACTCTTTTCGTAGAATCTTCAAGTGGATGTATGGAGTGCTTTGAGGCCTATGCTGGAAAAGGAAATATCTTCACGTAGAAACTGGACAAAAGCATTCTCAAAAAATTCTTCGTAATGAGTGCATTCAACTCACAGAGTTGAAGCTTCCTTTTGATAGAGCAGTTTTGAAACACTCTTTTAGCAGCATCTGCAAGTGGATATTTGGAGCGCTTTGAGGCCAAGGCTGTAAAACGAAATATCATCACATAAAAACTCGACAGAAGCATTCTCTGAAACTTCTTTGTGATAAGTGCATTCAACTCACAGACTCGAACGTTTCTTTTGATAGAACAGTTTAGAAACACTCCTTTTGTAGAATCTGCAAGTGTTTATTTGGAGCGCTTTGAGGCCTATGTTGGAAAAGGACATATCTTCACATCAAAAGTAGACAGACGCATTCTCAGAAACTTCTTTGTGATGAGTGCATTGAACTCACAGAGTTGAACCTACTTATTGATAGAGAAGTTTTGAAACACCGTTTTTGTAGAATCTGCAAGTGAATATTTGGCGCGATATGAGGCCTATGCTGGAAATGGAAATATCTTCACATGAAAACTAGACAGATGAATTCTCAGAAACGTCTTTGTGATGAGTGCATTCAACTCACAGACTTGAAGCTTAATTTTGAAAGAGCAGTTTCGAAACAGTCTTTTTGTAGAATCTGCAAGTGGATATTTGGAGCGCTTTAAGGGCTATGCTGGAAAAGTTTATATCTTCACCTAAAAACTAGACAGAAGCATACTCAGAAACTTCTTTGTGATGAGTGCATTGAACTCACAGAGTTCAGCCTACCTATTGATAGAGAAGTTTTGAAACACCCTTTTTGTAGAATCTGCAAGTGAATATTTGGCGCGATATGAGGCCTATGCTGGAAATGGAAATATCTTCACATGAAAACTAGACAGATGAATTCTCAGAAACGACTTTGTGATGAGTGCATTCAACTCACAGACTTGAAGCTTAATTTTGAAAGAGCAGTTTCGAAACACTCTTTTTGTAGAATCTGCAAGTGGATATTTGGAGCGCTTTGAGGGCTATGCTGGAAAAGTTTATATCTTCAAATAAAAACTAGACAGAAGCATGCTCAGAAACTTCTTTGTGATGTGTGCATTGAACTCACAGAGCTGAACCTTTCTTTTGATACAGAATTTTGCAACACTCTTTTCGTAGAATCTTCAAGTGGATGTATGGAGTGCTTTGAGGCCTATGCTGGAAAAGGAAATATCTTCACGTAGAAACTGGACAAAAGCATTCTCAGAAAATTCTTCGTAATGAGTGCATTCAACTCACAGAGTTGAAGCTTCCTTTTGATAGAGCAGTTTTGAAACACTCTTTTAGCAGCATCTGCAAGTGGATATTTGGAGCGCTTTGAGGCCAAGGCTGGAAAACGAAATATCATCACATAAAAACTCGACAGAAGCATTCTCTGAAACTTCTTTGTGATAAGTGCATTCAACTCACAGACTCGAACGCTTCTTTTGATAGAACAGTTTAGAAACACTCCTTTTGTAGAATCTGCAAGTGTTTATTTGGAGCGCTTTGAGGCCTATGTTGGAAAAGGACATATCTTCACATCAAAAGTAGACAGACGCATTCTCAGAAACTTCTTTGTGATGAGTGCATTGAACTCACAGAGTTGAACCTACTTATTGATAGAGAAGTTTTGAAACACCCTTTTTGTAGAATCTGCAAGTGAATATTTGGCGCGATTTGAGGCCTATGCAGGAAACGGAAATATCTTCACATGAAAACTAGACAGATGAATTCTCAGAAACGTCTTTGTGATGAGTGCATTCAACTCACAGACTTGAAGCTTCCTTTTGAAAGAGCAGTTTCGAAACAGTCTTTTTGTAGAATCTGCAAGTGGATATTTGGAGCGCTTTCAGGGCTATGCTGGAAAAGTTAATACCTTCACCTAAAAACTAGACAGAAGCATACTCAGAAACTTCTTTGTGATGTGTGCATTGAACTCACAGAGTTGAACCTTTCTTTTGATACAGAAGTTTTGAAACACTCTTTTCGTAGAATCTTCAAGTGGATGTATGGAGTGATTTGAGGCCTATGCTGGAAAAGGAAATACCTTCACGTAGAAACTAGACAAAAGCATTCTCAGAAAGTTCCCTGTGCTTTGTGCATTCAACTCACAGAGTTGAACATTCCCTTTGATAGAGCAGTTTTGAAACACTCTTTTTGTAGAATCTGCAAGTGGATATTTGGAGCGCTTTGAGGCCTCTGCTCCCAGAGGAATTATCATTGCATAAAAACTAGATGGAAGCGTTCTCAGAAACTTCCTTGTGATGAGTGCATTCAACTCGCAGAGTGGAACCTTCCTTTCGATAGACCAGTTTTGAAACACTGTTTTTGTAGAATCCGCAAGTGGCTATTTGGAGCTCTTTGAGGCTTATGCTGGAAAAGGAAATATCTTCATCTACAAACTAGACAGAAGCATTCTCAGAAACTTCTTTGTCATGTGGGGATTGAACTCACAGAGTTGAACATTCCTTTACATAGAGCAGTTTTGCAACACCCTTTCGGTGGAAAGTGAAAGTGCTTATTTGGTGCGATGGCGGCATCTAGTGGATAAGGAAATACATTCAGATGAAAACAAGATACATCCATTCTCAGAAACTTCTTTGTGATGACTGCATTCTACTCACAGAGTTGAACCTTCCTTTTGATAGAACAGTTTGGAAACACTCTTTTTGTGGAATCTGCAAGTGGCTATTTGGAGCGCTTTGAGGCCTATGCTGGAAAAGGAAATATCTTCACATAAAACCTAGACAGAAGTATTCCCAGAAAGTTTTTCTGATGTGCGCATTCAACTCACCGAGTTGAACCTTCCTTTAGATAGAGCACTTTTGAAACACTCTTTCTGTAGTACCTGCGAGTGGATATTTGGAGTGCTTTGAGTGCTACACTGTAAAAGCAAATATCTTCACTTAGAATCTAGACAGAAGAATTCTCAGAGACTTCCCTGTGCTCTCTGCATTCCACTCACAGAGTTGAACCTTCCTTTTGATAGGACAGTTTTGAAACCCTCTTGTGGTAGAATCTGCAAGTCGATATTTGGAAGGATTGGAGGCCTATCCTGGGAAAGGAAATATCTTCCCATCAAAACTAGATAGAAGCATTCTCAGAAACTTCTTAGTGATGTGCGCATTCAAGTCACAGAGTTGAAGCTTCCTTTTGATATAGCAGTTTTGAACCACTCTTTTAGTAGAATCTGCAAGTGGATGTTTGGAGAGCTAAGAGGCCAACACTGGAAAAGGAAATATCTTCACGTAAAAACTAGACGGAAGCATTCTCAGAAACTTCAATGGGCTTTACGCATTCAACTCACAGAGTGCAATGTTCCTTTTGAGAGCGCAGTTTTAAAACACTGTTTTTGTAGAATTTGCTAGAGGATGTTTGGAGCGATGTGAGGCCTTTGCTGGAAAAGGAAATATCTTCACATAAAACCTAGACAGAAGCATTCTCAGAAACTCCTTTGTGATGAGTGCATTCAAATCACACACTTGAACCTTCCTTTGGAAAGAGCAGTTTTGAAACACTCTTTTTGAAGAATCTGCAAGTGGATATTTGGAGCGATTTGAGGCCTATGCTGGAAAATGAAATATCTTCACCTACAAACTAGACGGAAGCATTCTCAGAAACTTCTTTGTGATGAGTGCATTCAACTCACAGAGTTGAAGCTTCCTTTTGACAGAGCAGTTTTGAAACACTCTTTTAGCAGCATCTGCAAGTGGATATTTGGAGCGCTTTGAGGCCAAGGCTGGAAAACGAAATATCATCACATAAAAACTCGACAGAAGCATTCTCTGAAACTTCTTTGTGATGAGTGCATTCAACTCACAGACTCGAACGTTTCTTTTGATAGAACAGTTTAGAAACACTCCTTTTGTAGAATCTGCAAGTGTTTATTTGGAGCGCTTTGAGGCCTATGTTGGAAAAGGACATATCTTCACATCAAAAGTAGACACACGCATTCTCAGAAACTTCTTTGTGATGAGTGCATTGAACTCACAGAGTTCAACCTACCTATTGATAGAGAAGTTTTGAAACACCCTTTTTGTAGAATCTGCAAGTGAATATTTGGCGCGATATGAGGCCTATGCTGGAAATGGAAATATCTTCTCATGAAAACTAGACAGATGAATTCTCAGAAACGTCTTTGTGATGAGTGCATTCAACTCACAGACTTGAAGCTTAATTTTGAAAGAGCAGTTTCGAAACACTCTTTTTGTAGAATCTGCAAGTGGATATTTGGAGCGCTTTGAGGGCTATGCTGGAAAAGTTTATATCTTCACCTAAAAACTAGACAGAAGCATACTCAGAAACTTCTTTGTGATGTGTGCATTGAACTCACAGAGCTGAACCTTTCTTTTGATACAGAATTTTGCAACACTCTTTTCGTAGAATCTTCAAGTGGATGTATGGAGTGCTTTGAGGCCTATGCTGGAAAAGGAAATATCTTCACGTAGAAACTGGACAAAAGCATTCTCAGAAAATTCTTCGTAATGAGTGCATTCAACTCACAGAGTTGAAGCTTCCTTTTGATAGAGCAGTTTTGAAACACTCTTTTAGCAGCATCTGCAAGTGGATATTTGGAGCGCTTTGAGGCCAAGGCTGGAAAACGAAATATCATCACATAAAAACTCGACAGAAGCATTCTCTGAAACTTCTTTGTGATAAGTGCATTCAACTCACAGACTCGAACGTTTCTTTTGATAGAACAGTTTAGAAACACTCCTTTTGTAGAATCTGCAAGTGTTTATTTGGAGCGCTTTGAGGCCTATGTTGGAAAAGGACATATCTTCACATCAAAAGTAGACAGACGCATTCTCAGAAACTTCTTTGTGATGAGTGCATTGAACTCACAGAGTTGAACCTACTTATTGATAGAGAAGTTTTGAAACACCCTTTTTGTAGAATCTGCAAGTGAATATTTGGCGCGATTTGAGGCCTATGCAGGAAACGGAAATATCTTCACATGAAAACTAGACAGATGAATTCTCAGAAACGTCTTTGTGATGAGTGCATTCAACTCACAGACTTGAAGCTTCCTTTTGAAAGAGCAGTTTCGAAACAGTCTTTTTGTAGAATCTGCAAGTGGATATTTGGAGCGCTTTGAGGGCTATGCTGGAAAAGTTAATACCTTCACCTAAAAACTAGACAGAAGCATACTCAGAAACTTCTTTGTGATGTGTGCATTGAACTCACAGAGTTGAACCTTTCTTTTGATACAGAAGTTTTGAAACACTCTTTTCGTAGAATCTTCAAGTGGATGGAAGGAGTGATTTGAGGCCTATGCTGGAAAAGGAAATACCTTCACGTAGAAACTAGACAAAAGCATTCTCAGAAAGTTCCCTGTGCTGTGTGCATTCAACTCACAGAGTTGAACATTCCCTTTGATAGAGCAGTTTTGAAACACTCTTTTTGTAGAATCTGCAAGTGGATATTTGGAGCGCTTTGAGGCCTCTGCTCCCAGAGGAATTATCATTGCATAAAAACTAGATGGAAGCGTTCTCAGAAACTTCCTTGTGATGAGTGCATTCAACTCGCAGAGTGGAACCTTCCTTTCGATAGACCAGTTTTGAAACACTGTTTTTGTAGAATCCGCAAGTGGCTATTTGGAGCTCTTTGAGGCTTATGCTGGAAAAGGAAATATCTTCATCTACAAACTAGACAGAAGCATTCTCAGAAACTTCTTTGTCATGTGGGGATTGAACTCACAGAGTTGAACATTCCTTTACATACAGCAGTTTTGCAACACCCTTTCGGTGGAAAGTGAAAGTGCTTATTTGGTGCGATGGCGGCATCTAGTGGATAAGGAAATACATTCAGATGAAAACAAGATACATCCATTCTCAGAAACTTCTTTGTGATGACTGCATTCTACTCACAGAGTTGAACCTTCCTTTTGATAGAACAGTTTGGAAACACTCTTTTTGTGGAATCTGCAAGTGGCTATTTGGAGCGCTTTGAGGCCTATGCTGGAAAAGGAAATATCTTCACATAAAACCTAGACAGAAGTATTCCCAGAAAGTTTTTCTGATGTGCGCATTCAACTCACCGAGTTGAACCTTCCTTTAGATAGAGCAGTTTTGAAACACTCTTTCTGTAGTACCTGCGAGTGGATATTTGGAGTGCTTTGAGTGCTACACTGTAAAAGCAAATATCTTCACTTAGAATCTAGACAGAAGAATTCTCAGAGACTTCCCTGTGCTCTCTGCATTCCACTCACAGAGTTGAACCTTCCTTTTGATAGAACAGTTTTGAAACACTCTTGTGGTAGAATCTGCAAGTCGATATTTGGAAGGTTTGGAGGCCTATCCTGGGAAAGGAAATATCTTCCCATCAAAACTAGATAGAAGCATTCTCAGAAACTTCTTAGTGATGTGCGCATTCAAGTCACAGAGTTGAAGCTTCCTTTTGATATAGCAGTTTTGAACCACTCTTTTAGTAGAATCTGCAAGTGGATGTTTGGAGAGCTAAGAGGCCAACACTGGAAAAGGAAATATCTTCACGTAAAAACTAGACGGAAGCATTCTCAGAAACTTCAATGGGCTTTACGCATTCAACTCACAGAGTGCAATGTTCCTTTTGAGAGCGCAGTTTTAAAACACTGTTTTTGTAGAATTTGCTAGAGGATGTTTGGAGCGATGTGAGGCCTTTGCTGGAAAAGGAAATATCTTCACATAAAACCTAGACAGAAGCATTCTCAGAAACTCCTTTGTGATGAGTGCATTCAAATCACACACTTGAACCTTCCTTTGGAAAGAGCAGTTTTGAAACACTCTTTTTGAAGAATCTGCAAGTGGATATTTGGAGCGATTTGAGGCCTATGCTGGAAAATGAAATATCTTCACCTACAAAGTAGACGGAAGCATTCTCAGAAACTTCTTTGTGATGAGTGCATTCAACTCACAGAGTTGAAGCTTCCTTTTGACAGAGCAGTTTTGAAACACTCTTTTAGCAGCATCTGCAAGTGGATAATTGGAGCGCTTTGAGGCCAAGGCTGGAAAACGAAATATCATCACATAAAAACTCGACAGAAGCATTCTCTGAAACTTCTTTGTGATAAGTGCATTCAACTCACAGACTCGAACGTTTCTTTTGATAGAACAGTTTAGAAACACTCCTTTTGTAGAATCTGCAAGTGTTTATTTGGAGCGCTTTGAGGCCTATGTTGGAAAAGGACATATCTTCACATCAAAAGTAGACAGACGCATTCTCAGAAACTTCTTTGTGATGAGTGCATTGAACTCACAGAGTTGAACCTACTTATTGATAGAGAAGTTTTGAAACACCCTTTTTGTAGAATCTGCAAGTGAATATTTGGCGCGATTTGAGGCCTATGCAGGAAACGGAAATATCTTCACATGAAAACTAGACAGATGAATTCTCAGAAACGTCTTTGTGATGAGTGCATTCAACTCACAGACTTGAAGCTTCCTTTTGAAAGAGCAGTTTCGAAACAGTCTTTTTGTAGAATCTGCAAGTGGATATTTGGAGCGCTTTGAGGGCTATGCTGGAAAAGTTAATACCTTCACCTAAAAACTAGACAGAAGCATACTCAGAAACTTCTTTGTGATGTGTGCATTGAACTCACAGAGTTGAACCTTTCTTTTGATACAGAAGTTTTGAAACACTCTTTTCGTAGAATCTTCAAGTGGATGGATGGAGTGATTTGAGGCCTATGCTGGAAAAGGAAATACCTTCACGTAGAAACTAGACAAAAGCATTCTCAGAAAGTTCCCTGTGCTTTGTGTATTCAACTCACAGAGTTGAACATTCCCTTTGATAGAGCAGTTTTGAAACACTCTTATTGTAGAATCTGCAAGTGGATATTTGGAGCGCTTTGAGGCCTCTGCTCCCAGAGGAATTATCATTGCATAAAAACTAGATGGAAGCGTTCTCAGAAACTTCCTTGTGATGAGTGCATTCAACTCGCAGAGTGGAACCTTCCTTTCGATAGACCAGTTTTGAAACACTGTTTTTGTAGAATCCGCAAGTGGCTATTTGGAGCTCTTTGAGGCTTATGCTGGAAAAGGAAATATCTTCATCTACAAACTAGACAGAAGCATTCTCAGAAACTTCTTTGTCATGTGGGGATTGAACTCACAGAGTTGAACATTCCTTTACATAGAGCAGTTTTGCAACACCCTTTCGGTGGAAAGTGAAAGTGCTTATTTGGTGCGATGGCGGCATCTAGTGGATAAGGAAATACATTCAGATGAAAACAAGATACATCCATTCTCAGAAACTTCTTTGTGATGACTGCATTCTACTCACAGAGTTGAACCTTCCTTTTGATAGAACAGTTTGGAAACACTCTTTTTGTGGAATCTGCAAGTGGCTATTTGGAGCGCTTTGAGGCCTATGCTGGAAAAGGAAATCTCTTCACATAAAACCTAGACAGAAGTATTCCCAGAAAGTTTTTCTGATGTGCGCATTCAACTCACCGAGTTGAACCTTCCTTTAGATAGAGCACTTTTGAAACACTCTTTCTGTAGTACCTGCGAGTGGATATTTGGAGTGCTTTGAGTGCTACACTGTAAAAGCAAATATCTTCACTTAGAATCTAGACAGAAGAATTCTCAGAGACTTCCCTGTGCTCTCTGCATTCCACTCACAGAGTTGAACCTTCCTTTTGATAGAACAGTTTTGAAACACTCTTGTGGTAGAATCTGCAAGTCGATATTTGGAAGGTTTGGAGGCCTATCCTGGGAAAGGAAATATCTTCCCATCAAAACTAGATAGAAGCATTCTCAGAAACTTCTTAGTGATGTGCGCATTCAAGTCACAGAGTTGAAGCTTCCTTTTGATATAGCAGTTTTGAACCACTCTTTTAGTAGAATCTGCAAGTGGATGTTTGGAGAGCTAAGAGGCCAACACTGGAAAAGGAAATATCTTCACTTAAAAACTAGAGGGAAGCATTCTCAGAAACTTCAATGGGCTTTACGCATTCAACTCACAGAGTGCAATGTTCCTTTTGAGAGCGCAGTTTTAAAACACTGTTTTTGTAGAATTTGCTAGAGGATGTTTGGAGCGATGTGAGGCCTTTGCTGGAAAAGGAAATATCTTCACATAAAACCTAGACAGAAGCATTCTCAGAAACTCCTTTGTGATGAGTGCATTCAAATCACAAACTTGAACCTTCCTTTGGAAAGAGCAGTTTTGAAACACTCTTTTTGAAGAATCTGCAAGTGGATATTTGGAGCGATTTGAGGCCTACGCTGGAAAATGAAATATCTTCACCTACAAACTAGACGGAAGCATTCTCAGAAACTTCTTTGTGATGAGTGCATTCAACTCACAGAGTTGAAGCTTCCTTTTGACAGAGCAGTTTTGAAACACTCTTTTAGCAGCATCTGCAAGTGTATATTTGGAGCGCTTTGAGGCCAAGGCTGGAAAACGAAATATCATCACATAAAAACTCGACAGAAGTTTTCTCTGAAACTTCTTTGTGATGAGTGCATTCAACTCACAGACTCGAACGTTTCTTTTGATAGAACAGTTTAGAAACACTCCTTTTGTAGAATCTGCAAGTGTTTATTTGGAGCGCTTTGAGGCCTATGTTGGAAAAGGACATATCTTCACATCAAAAGTAGATGCACGCATTCTCAGAAACTTCTTTGTGATGAGTGCATTGAACTCACCGAGTTGAACCTACCTATTGATAGAGAAGTTTTGAAACACCCTTTTTGTAGAATCTGCAAGTGAATATTTGGCGCGATTTGAGGCCTATGCTGGAAATGGAAATATCTTCACATGAAAACTAGACAGATGAATTCTCAGAAACGTCTTTGTGATGAGTGCATTCAACTCACAGACTTGAAGCTCAATTTTGAAAGAGCAGTTTCGAAACACTCTTTTTGTAGAATCTGCAAGTGGATATTTGGAGCGCTTTGAGGGCTATGCTGGAAAAGTTTATATCTTCACCTAAAAACTAGACAGAAGCATACTCAGAAACTTCTTTGTGATGTGTGCATTGAACTCACAGAGCTGAACGTTTCTTTTGATACAGAATTTTGAAACACTCTTTTCGTAGAATCTTCAAGTGGATGTATGGAGTGCTTTGAGGCCTATGCTGGAAAAGGAAATATCTTCACGTAGAAACTGGACAAAAGCATTCTCAGAAAATTCTTTGTAATGAGTGCATTCAACTCACAGAGTTGAAGCTTCCTTTTGATAGAGCAGTTTTGAAACACTCTTTTAGCAGCATCTGCAAGTGGATATTTGGAGCGCTTTGAGGCCAAGGCTGGAAAACGAAATATCATCACATAAAAACTCGACAGAAGCATTCTCTGAAACTTCTTTGTGATAAGTGCATTCAACTCACACACTCGAACGTTTCTTTTGATAGAACAGTTTAGAAACACTCCTTTTGTAGAATCTGCAAGTGTTTATTTGGAGCGCTTTGAGGCCTATGTTGGAAAAGGACATATCTTCACATCAAAAGTAGACAGACGCATTCTCAGAAACTTCTTTGTGATGAGTGCATTGAACTCACAGAGTTGAACCTACCTATAGATAGGGAAGTTTTGAAACACCCTTTTTGTAGAATCTGCAAGTGAATATTTGGCGCGATTTGAGGCCTATGCAGGAAACGGAAATATCTTCACATGAAAACTAGACAGATGAATTCTCAGAAACGTCTTTGTGATGAGTGCATTCAACTCACAGACTTGAAGCTTCCTTTTGAAAGAGCAGTTTCGAAACACTCTTTTTGTAGAATCTGCAAGTGGATATTTGGAGCGCTTTGAGGGCTATGCTGGAAAAGTTAATACCTTCACCTAAAAACTAGACAGAAGCATACTCAGAAACTTCTTTGTGATGTGTACATTGAACTCACAGAGTTGAACCTTTCTTTTGATACAGAAGTTTTGAAACACTCTTTTCGTAGAATCTTCAAGTGGATGTATGGAGTGATTTGAGGCCTATGCTGGAAAAGGAAATACCTTCACGTAGAAACCAGACAAAAGCATTCTCAGAAAGTTCCCTGTGCTTTGTGCATTCAACTCACAGAGTTGAACATTCCCTTTGATAGAGCAGTTTTGAAACACTCTTTTTGTAGAATCTGCAAGTGGATATTTGGAGCGCTTTGAGGCCTCTGCTGCCAAAGGAATTATCATTGCATGAAAACTAGATGGAAGCGTTCTCAGAAACTTCCTTGTGATGAGTGCATTCAACTCGCAGAGTGGAACCTTCCTTTCGATAGACCAGTTTTGAAACACTGTTTTTGTAGAATCCGCAAGTGGCTATTTGGAGCTCTTTGAGGCTTATGCTGGAAAAGGAAATATCTTCATCTGCAAACTAGACAGAAGCATTCTCAGAAACTTCTTTGTCATGTGGGGATTGAACTCACAGAGTTGAACATTCCTTTACATAGAGCCGTTTTGCAACACCCTTTCGGTGGAAAGTGAAAGTGCTTATTTGTTGCGATGGCGGCATCTAGTGGATAAGGAAATACATTCAGATGAAAACAAGATACATCCATTCTCAGAAACTTCTTTGTGATGACTGCATTCTACTCACAGAGTTGAACCTTCCTTTTGATAGAACAGTTTGGAAACACTCTTTTTGTGGAATCTGCAAGTGGCTATTTGGAGCGCTTTGAGGCCTATGCTGGAAAAGGAAATATCTTCACATAAAACCTAGACAGAAATATTCCCAGAAAGTTTTCCTGATGTGCGCATTCAACTCACCGAGTTGAACCTTCCTTTAGATAGAGCACTTTTGAAACACTCTTTCTGGGGTACCTGCGAGTGGATATTTGGAGTGCTTTGAGTGCTACACTGTAAAAGCAAATATCTTCACTTAGAATCTAGACAGAAGAATTCTCAGAGACTTCCCTGTGCTCTCTGCATTCCACTCACAGAGTTGAACCTTCCTTTTGATAGAACAGTTTTGAAACACTCTTGTGGTAGAATCTGCAAGTCGATATTTGGAAGGTTTGGAGGCCTATCCTGGGAAAGGAAATATCTTCCCATCAAAACTAGATAGAAGCATTCTCAGAAACTTCTTAGTGATGTGCGCATTCAAGTCACAGAGTTGAAGCTTCCTTTTGATATAGCAGTTTTGAACCACTCTTTTAGTAGAATCTGCAAGTGGATGTTTGGAGAGCTAAGAGGCCAACACTGGAAACGGAAATATCTTCACCTAAAAACTAGACGGAAGCATTCTCAGAAACTTCAATGGGCTTTACGCATTCAACTCACAGAGTGCAATGTTCCTTTTGAGAGCGCAGTTTTGAAACACTGTTTTTGTAGAATTTGCTAGAGGATGTTTGGAGCGATGTGAGGCCTTTGCTGGAAAAGGAAATATCTTCACATAAAACCTAGACAGAAGCATTCTCAGAAACTCCTTTGTGATGAGTGCATTCAAATCACACACTTGAACCTTCCTTTGGAAAGAGCAGTTTTGAAACACTCTTTTTGAAGAATCTGCAAGTGGATATTTGGAGCGATTTGAGGCCTATGCTGGAAAATGAAATATCTTCACCTACAAACTAGGCGGAAGCATTCTCAGAAACTTCTTTGTGATGAGTGCATTCAACTCACAGAGTTGAAGCTTGCTTTTGACAGAGCAGTTTTGAAACACTCTTTTAGCAGCATCTGCAAGTGGATATTTGGAGCGCTTTGAGGCCAAGGCTGGAAAACGAAATATCATCACATAAAAACTCGACAGAAGCATTCTCTGAAACTTCTTTCTGATGAGTGCATTCAACTCACAGACTCGAACGTTTCTTTTGATAGAACAGTTTAGAAACACTCCTTTTGTAGAATCTGCAAGTGCTTATTTGGAGCGCTTTGAGGCCTATGTTGGAAAAGGACATATCTTCACATCAAAAGTAGACACACGCATTCTCAGAAACTTCTTTGTGATGAGTGCATTGAACTCACAGAGTTCAACCTACCTATTGATAGAGAAGTTTTGAAACACCCTTTTTGTAGAATCTGCAAGTGAATATTTGGCGCGATATGAGGCCTATGCTGGAAATGGAAATATCTTCACATGAAAACTAGACAGATGAATTCTCAGAAACGTCTTTGTGATGAGTGCATTCAACTCACAGACTTGAAGTTTATTTTGAAAAAGCAGTTTCGAAACACTCTTTTTGTAGAATCTGCAAGTGGATATTTGGAGCGCTTTGAGGGCTATGCTGGAAATGTTTATATCTTCACCTAAAAACTAGACAGAAGCATACTCAGAAACTTCTTTGTGATGTGTGCATTGAACTCACAGAGCTGAACCTTTCTTTTGATACAGAATTTTGAAACACTCTTTTCGTAGAATCTTCAAGTGGATGTATGGAGTGCTTTGAGGCCTATGCTGGAAAAGGAAATATCTTCACGTAGAAACTGGACAAAAGCATTCTCAGAAAATTCTTCGTAATGAGTGCATTCAACTCACAGAGTTGAAGCTTCCTTTTGATAGAGCAGTTTTGAAACACTCTTTTAGCAGCATCTGCAAGTGGATATTTGGAGCGCTTTGAGGCCAAGGCTGGAAAACGAAATATCATCACATAAAAACTCGACAGAAGCATTCTCTGAAACTTCTTTCTGATGAGTGCATTCAACTCACAGACTCGAACGTTTCTTTTGATAGAACAGTTTAGAAACACTCCTTTTGTAGAATCTGCAAGTGTTTATTTGGAGCGCTTTGAGGCCTATGTTGGAAAAGGACATATCTTCACATCAAAAGTAGACACACGCATTCTCAGAAACTTCTTTGTGATGAGTGCATTGAACTCACAGAGTTCAACCTACCTATTGATAGAGAAGTTTTGAAACACCCTTTTTGTAGAATCTGCAAGTGAATATTTGGCGCGATATGAGGCCTATGCTGGAAATGGAAATATCTTCACATGAAAACTAGACAGATGAATTCTCAGAAACGTCTTTGTGATGAGTGCATTCAACTCACAGACTTGAAGCTCAATTTTGAAAGAGCAGTTTCGAAACACTCTTTTTGTAGAATCTGCAAGTGGATATTTGGAGCGCTTTGAGGGCTATGCTGGAAAAGTTTATATCTTCACCTAAAAACTAGACAGAAGCATACTCAGAAACTTCTTTGTGATGTGTGCATTGAACTCACAGAGCTGAACCTTTCTTTTGATACAGAATTTTGAAACACTCTTTTCGTAGAATCTTCAAGTGGATGTATGGAGTGCTTTGAGGCCTATGCTGGAAAAGGAAATATCTTCACGTAGAAACTGGACAAAAGCATTCTCAGAAAATTCTTTGTAATGAGTGCATTCAACTCACAGAGTTGAAGCTTCCTTTTGATAGAGCAGTTTTGAAACACTCTTTTAGCAGCATCTGCAAGTGGATATTTGGAGCGCTTTGAGGCCAAGGCTGGAAAACGAAATATCATCACATAAAAACTCGACAGAAGCATTCTCTGAAACTTCTTTGTGATAAGTGCATTCAACTCACAGACTCGAACGTTTCTTTTGATAGAACAGTTTAGAAACACTCCTTTTGTAGAATCTGCAAGTGTTTATTTGGAGCGCTTTGAGGCCTATGTTGGAAAAGGACATATCTTCACATCAAAAGTAGACAGACGCATTCTCAGAAACTTCTTTGTGATGAGTGCATTGAACTCACAGAGTTGAACCTACCTATTGATAGAGAAGTTTTGAAACACCCTTTTTGTAGAATCTGCAAGTGAATATTTGGCGCGATTTGAGGCCTATGCAGGAAACGGAAATATCTTCACATGAAAACTAGACAGATGAATTCTCAGAAACGTCTTTGTGATGAGTGCATTCAACTCACAGACTTGAAGCTTCCTTTTGAAAGAGCAGTTTCGAAACAGTCTTTTTGTAGAATCTGCAAGTGGATATTTGGAGCGCTTTCAGGGCTATGCTGGAAAAGTTAATACCTTCACCTAAAAACTAGACAGAAGCATACTCAGAAACTTCTTTGTGATGTGTGCATTGAACTCACAGAGTTGAACCTTTCTTTTGATACAGAAGTTTTGAAACACTCTTTTCGTAGAATCTTCAAGTGGATGGATGGAGTGATTTGAGGCCTATGCTGGAAAAGGAAATACCTTCACGTAGAAACTAGACAAAAGCATTCTCAGAAAGTTCCCTGTGCTTTGTGCATTCAACTCACAGAGTTGAACATTCCCTTTGATAGAGCAGTTTTGAAACACTCTTTTTGTAGAATCTGCAAGTGGATATTTGGAGCGCTTTGAGGCCTCTGCTGCCAAAGGAATTATCATTGCATGAAAACTAGATGGAAGCGTTCTCAGAAACTTCCTTGTGATGAGTGCATTCAACTCGCAGAGTGGAACCTTCCTTTCGATAGACCAGTTTTGAAACACTGTTTTTGTAGAATCCGCAAGTGGCTATTTGGAGCTCTTTGAGGCTTATGCTGGAAAAGGAAATATCTTCATCTACAAACTAGACAGAAGCATTCTCAGAAACTTCTTTGTCATGTGGGGATTGAACTCACAGAGTTGAACATTCCTTTACATAGAGCAGTTTTGCAACACCCTTTCGGTGGAAAGTGAAAGTGCTTATTTGTTGCGATGGCGGCATCTAGTGGATAAGGAAATACATTCAGATGAAAACAAGATACATCCATTCTCAGAAACTTCTTTGTGATGACTGCATTCTACTCACAGAGTTGAACCTTCCTTTTGATAGAACAGTTTGGAAACACTCTTTTTGTGGAATCTGCAAGTGGCTATTTGGAGCGCTTTGAGGCCTATGCTGGAAAAGGAAATCTCTTCACATAAAACCTAGACAGAAGTATTCCCAGAAAGTTTTTCTGATGTGCGCATTCAACTCACCGAGTTGAACCTTCCTTTAGATAGAGCAGTTTTGAAAGACTCTTTCTGTAGTACCTGCGAGTGGATATTTGGAGTGCTTTGAGTGCTACACTGTAAAAGCAAATATCTTCACTTAGAATCTAGACAGAAGAATTCTCAGAGACTTCCCTGTGCTCTCTGCATTCCACTCACAGAGTTGAACCTTCCTTTTGATAGAACAGTTTTGAAACACTCTTGTGGTAGAATCTGCAAGTCGATATTTGGAAGGTTTGGAGGCCTATCCTGGGAAAGGAAATATCTTCCCATCAAAACTAGATAGAAGCATTCTCAGAAACTTCTTAGTGATGTGCGCATTCAAGTCACAGAGTTGAAGCTTCCTTTTGATATAACAGTTTTGAACCACTCTTTTAGTAGAATCTGCAAGTGGATGTTTGGAGAGCTAAGAGGCCAACACTGGAAACGGAAATATCTTCACCTAAAAACTAGACGGAAGCATTCTCAGAAACTTCAATGGGCTTTACGCATTCAACTCACAGAGTGCAATGTTCCTTTTGAGAGCGCAGTTTTAAAACACTGTTTTTGTAGAATTTGCTAGAGGATGTTTGCAGCGATGTGAGGCCTTTGCTGGAAAAGGAAATATCTTCACATAAAACCTAGACAGAAGCATTCTCAGAAACTCCTTTGTGATGAGTGCATTCAAATCACACACTTGAACCTTCCTTTGGAAAGAGCAGTTTTGAAACACTCTTTTTGAAGAATCTGCAAGTGGATATTTGGAGCGATTTGAGGCCTATGCTGGAAAATGAAATATCTTCACCTAGAAACTAGGCGGAAGCATTCTCAGAAACTTCTTTGTGATGAGTGCATTCAACTCACAGAGTTGAAGCTTGCTTTTGACAGAGCAGTTTTGAAACACTCTTTTAGCAGCATCTGCAAGTGGATATTTGGAGCGCTTTGAGGCCAAGGCTGGAAAACGAAATATCAACACATAAAAACTCGACAGAAGCATTCTCTGAAACTTCTTTCTGATGAGTGCATTCAACTCACAGACTCGAACGTTTCTTTTGATAGAACAGTTTAGAAACACTCCTTTTGTAGAATCTGCAAGTGTTTATTTGGAGCGCTTTGAGGCCTATGTTGGAAAAGGACATATCTTCACATCAAAAGTAGACAGACGCATTCTCAGAAACTTCTTTGTGATGAGTGCATTGAACTCACAGAGTTCAACCTACCTATTGATAGAGAAGTTTTGAAACACCCTTTTTGTAGAATCTGCAAGTGAATATTTGGCTCGATATGAGGCCTATGCTGGAAATGGAAATATCTTCACATGAAAACTAGACAGATGAATTCTCAGAAACGTCTTTGTGATGAGTGCATTCAACTCACAGACTTGAAGTTTATTTTGAAAAAGCAGTTTCGAAACACTCTTTTTGTAGAATCTGCAAGTGGATATTTGGAGCGCTTTGAGGGCTATGCTGGAAAAGTTTATATCTTCACCTAAAAACTAGACAGAAGCATACTCAGAAACTTCTTTGTGATGTGTGCATTGAACTCACAGAGCTGAACCTTTCTTTTGATACAGAATTTTGAAACACTCTTTTCGTAGAATCTTCAAGTGGATGTATGGAGTGCTTTGAGGCCTATGCTGGAAAAGGAAATATCTTCACGTAGAAACTGGACAAAAGCATTCTCAGAAAATTCTTTGTAATGAGTGCATTCAACTCACAGAGTTGAAGCTTCCTTTTGATAGAGCAGTTTTGAAACACTCTTTTAGCAGCATCTGCAAGTGGATATTTGGAGCGCTTTGAGGCCAAGGCTGGAAAACGAAATATCATCACATAAAAACTCGACAGAAGCATTCTCTGAAACTTCTTTCTGATGAGTGCATTCAACTCACAGACTCGAACGTTTCTTTTGATAGAACAGTTTACAAACACTCCTTTTGTAGAATCTGCAAGTGTTTATTTGGAGCGCTTTGAGGCCTATGTTGGAAAAGGACATATCTTCACATCAAAAGTAGACAGACGCATTCTCAGAAACTTCTTTGTGATGAGTGCATTGAACTCACAGAGTTGTACCTACCTATTGATAGAGAAGTTTTGAAACACCCTTTTTGTAGAATCTGCAAGTGAATATTTGGCGCGATTTGAGGCCTATGCAGGAAACGGAAATATCTTCACATGAAAACTAGACAGATGAATTCTCAGAAACGTCTTTGTGATGAGTGCATTCAACTCACAGACTTGAAGCTTCCTTTTGAAAGAGCAGTTTCGAAACAGTCTTTTTGTAGAATCTGCAAGTGGATATTTGGAGCGCTTTGAGGGCTATGCTGGAAAAGTTAATACCTTCACCTAAAAACTAGACAGAAGCATACTCAGAAACTTCTTTGTGATGTGTGCATTGAACTCACAGAGTTGAACCTTTCTTTTGATACAGAAGTTTTGAAACACTCTTTTCGTAGAATCTTCAAGTGGATGGATGGAGTGATTTGAGGCCTATGCTGGAAAAGGAAATACCTTCACGTAGAAACTAGACAAAAGCATTCTCAGAAAGTTCCCTGTGCTTTGTGCATTCAACTCACAGAGTTGAACATTCCCTTTGATAGAGCAGTTTTGAAACACTCTTTTTGTAGAATCTGCAAGTGGATATTTGGAGCGCTTTGAGGCCTCTGCTGCCAAAGGAATTATCATTGCATGAAAACTAGATGGAAGCGTTCTCAGAAACTTCCTTGTGATGAGTGCATTCAACTCGCAGAGTGGAACCTTCCTTTCGATAGACCAGTTTTGAAACACTGTTTTTGTAGAATCCGCAAGTGGCTATTTGGAGCTCTTTGAGGCTTATGCTGGAAAAGGAAATATCTTCATCTACAAACTAGACAGAAGCATTCTCAGAAACTTCTTTGTCATGTGGGGATTGAACTCACAGAGTTGAACATTCCTTTACATAGAGCAGTTTTGCAACACCCTTTCGGTGGAAAGTGAAAGTGCTTATTTGTTGCGATGGCGGCATCTAGTGGATAAGGAAATACATTCAGATGAAAACAAGATACATCCATTCTCAGAAACTTCTTTGTGATGACTGCATTCTACTCACAGAGTTGAACCTTCCTTTTGATAGAACAGTTTGGAAACACTCTTTTTGTGGAATCTGCAAGTGGCTATTTGGAGCGCTTTGAGGCCTATGCTGGAAAAGGAAATCTCTTCACATAAAACCTAGACAGAAGTATTCCCAGAAAGTTTTTCTGATGTGCGCATTCAACTCACCGAGTTGAACCTTCCTTTAGATAGAGCAGTTTTGAAAGACTCTTTCTGTAGTACCTGCGAGTGGATATTTGGAGTGCTTTGAGTGCTACACTGTAAAAGCAAATATCTTCACTTAGAATCTAGACAGAAGAATTCTCAGAGACTTCCCTGTGCTCTCTGCATTCCACTCACAGAGTTGAACCTTCCTTTTGATAGAACAGTTTTGAAACACTCTTGTGGTAGAATCTGCAAGTCGATATTTGGAAGGTTTGGAGGCCTATCCTGGGAAAGGAAATATCTTCCCATCAAAACTAGATAGAAGCATTCTCAGAAACTTCTTAGTGATGTGCGCATTCAAGTCACAGAGTTGAAGCTTCCTTTTGATATAACAGTTTTGAACCACTCTTTTAGTAGAATCTGCAAGTGGATGTTTGGAGAGCTAAGAGGCCAACACTGGAAACGGAAATATCTTCACCTAAAAACTAGACGGAAGCATTCTCAGAAACTTCAATGGGCTTTACGCATTCAACTCACAGAGTGCAATGTTCCTTTTGAGAGCGCAGTTTTAAAACACTGTTTTTGTAGAATTTGCTAGAGGATGTTTGCAGCGATGTGAGGCCTTTGCTGGAAAAGGAAATATCTTCACATAAAACCTAGACAGAAGCATTCTCAGAAACTCCTTTGTGATGAGTGCATTCAAATCACACACTTGAACCTTCCTTTGGAAAGAGCAGTTTTGAAACACTCTTTTTGAAGAATCTGCAAGTGGATATTTGGAGCGATTTGAGGCCTATGCTGGAAAATGAAATATCTTCACCTAGAAACTAGGCGGAAGCATTCTCAGAAACTTCTTTGTGATGAGTGCATTCAACTCACAGAGTTGAAGCTTGCTTTTGACAGAGCAGTTTTGAAACACTCTTTTAGCAGCATCTGCAAGTGGATATTTGGAGCGCTTTGAGGCCAAGGCTGGAAAACGAAATATCAACACATAAAAACTCGACAGAAGCATTCTCTGAAACTTCTTTCTGATGAGTGCATTCAACTCACAGACTCGAACGTTTCTTTTGATAGAACAGTTTAGAAACACTCCTTTTGTAGAATCTGCAAGTGTTTATTTGGAGCGCTTTGAGGCCTATGTTGGAAAAGGACATATCTTCACATCAAAAGTAGACAGACGCATTCTCAGAAACTTCTTTGTGATGAGTGCATTGAACTCACAGAGTTCAACCTACCTATTGATAGAGAAGTTTTGAAACACCCTTTTTGTAGAATCTGCAAGTGAATATTTGGCTCGATATGAGGCCTATGCTGGAAATGGAAATATCTTCACATGAAAACTAGACAGATGAATTCTCAGAAACGTCTTTGTGATGAGTGCATTCAACTCACAGACTTGAAGTTTATTTTGAAAAAGCAGTTTCGAAACACTCTTTTTGTAGAATCTGCAAGTGGATATTTGGAGCGCTTTGAGGGCTATGCTGGAAAAGTTTATATCTTCACCTAAAAACTAGACAGAAGCATACTCAGAAACTTCTTTGTGATGTGTGCATTGAACTCACAGAGCTGAACCTTTCTTTTGATACAGAATTTTGAAACACTCTTTTCGTAGAATCTTCAAGTGGATGTATGGAGTGCTTTGAGGCCTATGCTGGAAAAGGAAATATCTTCACGTAGAAACTGGACAAAAGCATTCTCAGAAAATTCTTTGTAATGAGTGCATTCAACTCACAGAGTTGAAGCTTCCTTTTGATAGAGCAGTTTTGAAACACTCTTTTAGCAGCATCTGCAAGTGGATATTTGGAGCGCTTTGAGGCCAAGGCTGGAAAACGAAATATCATCACATAAAAACTCGACAGAAGCATTCTCTGAAACTTCTTTCTGATGAGTGCATTCAACTCACAGACTCGAACGTTTCTTTTGATAGAACAGTTTACAAACACTCCTTTTGTAGAATCTGCAAGTGTTTATTTGGAGCGCTTTGAGGCCTATGTTGGAAAAGGACATATCTTCACATCAAAAGTAGACAGACGCATTCTCAGAAACTTCTTTGTGATGAGTGCATTGAACTCACAGAGTTGAACCTACCTATTGATAGAGAAGTTTTGAAACACCCTTTTTGTAGAATCTGCAAGTGAATATTTGGCGCGATTTGAGGCCTATGCAGGAAACGGAAATATCTTCACATGAAAACTAGACAGATGAATTCTCAGAAACGTCTTTGTGATGAGTGCATTCAACTCACAGACTTGAAGCTTCCTTTTGAAAGAGCAGTTTCGAAACAGTCTTTTTGTAGAATCTGCAAGTGGATATTTGGAGCGCTTTGAGGGCTATGCTGGAAAAGTTAATACCTTCACCTAAAAACTAGACAGAAGCATACTCAGAAACTTCTTTGTGATGTGTGCATTGAACTCACAGAGTTGAACCTTTCTTTTGATACAGAAGTTTTGAAACACTCTTTTCGTAGAATCTTCAAGTGGATGGATGGAGTGATTTGAGGCCTATGCTGGAAAAGGAAATACCTTCACGTAGAAACTAGACAAAAGCATTCTCAGAAAGTTCCCTGTGCTTTGTGCATTCAACTCACAGAGTTGAACATTCCCTTTGATAGAGCAGTTTTGAAACACTCTTTTTGTAAAATCTGCAAGTGGATATTTGGAGCGCTTTGAGGCCTCTGCTGCCATAGGAATTATCATTGCATAAAAACTAGATGGAAGCGTTCTCAGAAACTTCCTTGTGATGAGTGCATTCAACTCGCAGAGTGGAACCTTCCTTTCGATAGACCAGTTTTGAAACACTGTTTTTGTAGAATCCGCAAGTGGCTATTTGGAGCTCTTTGAGGCTTATGCTGGAAAAGGAAATATCTTCATCTACAAACTAGACAGAAGCATTCTCAGAAACTTCTTTGTCATGTGGGGATTGAACTCACAGAGTTGAACATTCCTTTACATAGAGCAGTTTTGCAACACCCTTTCGGTGGAAAGTGAAAGTGCTTATTTGTTGCGATGGCGGCATCTAGTGGATAAGGAAATACATTCAGATGAAAACAAGATACATCCATTCTCAGAAACTTCTTTGTGATGACTGCATTCTACTCACAGAGTTGAACCTTCCTTTTGATAGAACAGTTTGGAAACACTCTTTTTGTGGAATCTGCAAGTGGCTATTTGGAGCGCTTTGAGGCCTATGCTGGAAAAGGAAATCTCTTCACATAAAACCTAGACAGAAGTATTCCCAGAAAGTTTTTCTGATGTGCGCATTCAACTCACCGAGTTGAACCTTCCTTTAGATAGAGCAGTTTTGAAAGACTCTTTCTGTAGTACCTGCGAGTGGATATTTGGAGTGCTTTGAGTGCTACACTGTAAAAGCAAATATCTTCACTTAGAATCTAGACAGAAGAATTCTCAGAGACTTCCCTGTGCTCTCTGCATTCCACTCACAGAGTTGAACCTTCCTTTTGATAGAACAGTTTTGAAACACTCTTGTGGTAGAATCTGCAAGTCGATATTTGGAAGGTTTGGAGGCCTATCCTGGGAAAGGAAATATCTTCCCATCAAAACTAGATAGAAGCATTCTCAGAAACTTCTTAGTGATGTGCGCATTCAAGTCACAGAGTTGAAGCTTCCTTTTGATATAACAGTTTTGAACCACTCTTTTAGTAGAATCTGCAAGTGGATGTTTGGAGAGCTAAGAGGCCAACACTGGAAACGGAAATATCTTCACCTAAAAACTAGACGGAAGCATTCTCAGAAACTTCAATGGGCTTTACGCATTCAACTCACAGAGTGCAATGTTCCTTTTGAGAGCGCAGTTTTAAAACACTGTTTTTGTAGAATTTGCTAGAGGATGTTTGCAGCGATGTGAGGCCTTTGCTGGAAAAGGAAATATCTTCACATAAAACCTAGACAGAAGCATTCTCAGAAACTCCTTTGTGATGAGTGCATTCAAATCACACACTTGAACCTTCCTTTGGAAAGAGCAGTTTTGAAACACTCTTTTTGAAGAATCTGCAAGTGGATATTTGGAGCGATTTGAGGCCTATGCTGGAAAATGAAATATCTTCACCTAGAAACTAGGCGGAAGCATTCTCAGAAACTTCTTTGTGATGAGTGCATTCAACTCACAGAGTTGAAGCTTGCTTTTGACAGAGCAGTTTTGAAACACTCTTTTAGCAGCATCTGCAAGTGGATATTTGGAGCGCTTTGAGGCCAAGGCTGGAAAACGAAATATCATCACATAAAAACTCGACAGAAGCATTCTCTGAAACTTCTTTCTGATGAGTGCATTCAACTCACAGACTCGAACGTTTCTTTTGATAGAACAGTTTAGAAACACTCCTTTTGTAGAATCTGCAAGTGTTTATTTGGAGCGCTTTGAGGCCTATGTTGGAAAAGGACATATCTTCACATCAAAAGTAGACACACGCATTCTCAGAAACTTCTTTGTGATGAGTGCATTGAACTCACAGAGTTCAACCTACCTATTGATAGAGAAGTTTTGAAACACCCTTTTTGTAGAATCTGCAAGTGAATATTTGGCTCGATATGAGGCCTATGCTGGAAATGGAAATATCTTCACATGAAAACTAGACAGATGAATTCTCAGAAACGTCTTTGTGATGAGTGCATTCAACTCACAGACTTGAAGTTTATTTTGAAAAAGCAGTTTCGAAACACTCTTTTTGTAGAATCTGCAAGTGGATATTTGGAGCGCTTTGAGGGCTATGCTGGAAAAGTTTATATCTTCACCTAAAAACTAGACAGAAGCATACTCAGAAACTTCTTTGTGATGTGTGCATTGAACTCACAGAGCTGAACCTTTCTTTTGATACAGAATTTTGAAACACTCTTTTCGTAGAATCTTCAAGTGGATGTATGGAGTGCTTTGAGGCCTATGCTGGAAAAGGAAATATCTTCACGTAGAAACTGGACAAAAGCATTCTCAGAAAATTCTTCGTAATGAGTGCATTCAACTCACAGAGTTGAAGCTTCCTTTTGATAGAGCAGTTTTGAAACACTCTTTTAGCAGCATCTGCAAGTGGATATTTGGAGCGCTTTGAGGCCAAGGCTGGAAAACGAAATATCATCACATAAAAACTCGACAGAAGCATTCTCTGAAACTTCTTTCTGATGAGTGCATTCAACTCACAGACTCGAACGTTTCTTTTGATAGAACAGTTTAGAAACACTCCTTTTGTAGAATCTGCAAGTGTTTATTTGGAGCGCTTTGAGGCCTATGTTGGAAAAGGACATATCTTCACATCAAAAGTAGACACACGCATTCTCAGAAACTTCTTTGTGATGAGTGCATTGAACTCACAGAGTTCAACCTACCTATTGATAGAGAAGTTTTGAAACACCCTTTTTGTAGAATCTGCAAGTGAATATTTGGCGCGATATGAGGCCTATGCTGGAAATGGAAATATCTTCACATGAAAACTAGACAGATGAATTCTCAGAAACGTCTTTGTGATGAGTGCATTCAACTCACAGACTTGAAGCTTAATTTTGAAAGAGCAGTTTCGAAACACTCTTTTTGTAGAATCTGCAAGTGGATATTTGGAGCGCTTTGAGGGCTATGCTGGAAAAGTTTATATCTTCACCTAAAAACTAGACAGAAGCATACTCAGAAACTTCTTTGTGATGTGTGCATTGAACTCACAGAGCTGAACCTTTCTTTTGATACAGAATTTTGAAACACTCTTTTCGTAGAATCTTCAAGTGGATGTATGGAGTGCTTTGAGGCCTATGCTGGAAAAGGAAATATCTTCACGTAGAAACTGGACAAAAGCATTCTCAGAAAATTCTTTGTAATGAGTGCATTCAACTCACAGAGTTGAAGCTTCCTTTGATAGAGCAGTTTTGAAACACTCTTTTAGCAGCATCTGCAAGTGGATATTTGGAGCGCTTTGAGGCCAAGGCTGGAAAACGAAATATCATCACATAAAAACTCGACAGAAGCATTCTCTGAAACTTCTTTGGGATAAGTGCATTCAACTCACAGACTCGAACGTTTCTTTTGATAGAACAGTTTAGAAACACTCCTTTTGTAGAATCTGCAAGTGTTTATTTGGAGCGCTTGGAGGCCTATGTTGGAAAAGGACATATCTTCACATCAAAAGTAGACAGACGCATTCTCAGAAACTTCTTTGTGATGTGTGCATTGAACTCACAGAGTTGAACCTTTCTTTTGATACAGAAGTTTTGAAACACTCTTTTCGTAGAATCTTCAAGTGGATGGATGGAGTGATTTGAGGCCTATGCTGGAAAAGGAAATACCTTCACGTAGAAACTAGACAAAAGCATTCTCAGAAAGTTCCCTGTGCTTTGTGCATTCAACTCACAGAGTTGAACATTCCCTTTGATAGAGCAGTTTTGAAACACTCTTTTTGTAGAATCTGCAAGTGGATATTTGGAGCGCTTTGAGGCCTCTGCTGCCAAAGGAATTATCATTGCATGAAAACTAGATGGAAGCGTTCTCAGAAACTTCCTTGTGATGAGTGCATTCAACTCGCAGAGTGGAACCTTCCTTTCGATAGACCAGTTTTGAAACACTGTTTTTGTAGAATCCGCAAGTGGCTATTTGGAGCTCTTTGAGGCTTATGCTGGAAAAGGAAATATCTTCATCTACAAACTAGACAGAAGCATTCTCAGAAACTTCTTTGTCATGTGGGGATTGAACTCACAGAGTTGAACATTCCTTTACATAGAGCAGTTTTGCAACACCCTTTCGGTGGAAAGTGAAAGTGCTTATTTGTTGCGATGGCGGCATCTAGTGGATAAGGAAATACATTCAGATGAAAACAAGATACATCCATTCTCAGAAACTTCTTTGTGATGACTGCATTCTACTCACAGAGTTGAACCTTCCTTTTGATAGAACAGTTTGGAAACACTCTTTTTGTGGAATCTGCAAGTGGCTATTTGGAGCGCTTTGAGGCCTATGCTGGAAAAGGAAATCTCTTCACATAAAACCTAGACAGAAGTATTCCCAGAAAGTTTTTCTGATGTGCGCATTCAACTCACCGAGTTGAACCTTCCTTTAGATAGAGCACTTTTGAAACACTCTTTCTGGGGTACCTGCGAGTGGATATTTGGAGTGCTTTGAGTGCTACACTGTAAAAGCAAATATCTTCACTTAGAATCTAGACAGAAGAATTCTCAGTGACTTCCCTGTGCTCTCTGCATTCCACTCACAGAGTTGAACCTTCCTTTTGATAGAACAGTTTTGAAACCCTCTTGTGGTAGAATCTGCAAGTCGATATTTGGAAGGTTTGGAGGCCTATCCTGGGAAAGGAAATATCTTCCCATCAAAACTAGATAGAAGCATTCTCAGAAACTTCTTAGTGATGTGCGCATTCAAGTCACAGAGTTGAAGCTTCCTTTTGATATAGCAGTTTTGAACCACTCTTTTAGTAGAATCTGCAAGTGGATGTTTGGAGAGCTAAGAGGCCAACACTGGAAAAGGAAATATCTTCACCTAAAAACTAGACGGAAGCTTTCTCAGAAACTTCAATGGGCTTTACGCATTCAACTCACAGAGTGCAATGTTCCTTTTGAGAGCGCAGTTTTAAAACACTGTTTTTGTAGAATTTGCTAGAGGATGTTTGGAGCGATGTGAGGCCTTTGCTGGAAAAGGAAATATCTTCACATAAAACCTAGACAGAAGCATTCTCAGAAACTCCTTTGTGATGAGTGTATTCAAATCACACACTTGAACCTTCCTTTGGAAAGAGCAGTTTTGAAACACTCTTTTTGAAGAATCTGCAAGTGGATATTTGGAGCGATTTGAGGCCTATGCTGGAAAATGAAATATCTTCACCTACAAACTAGGCGGAAGCATTCTCAGAAACTTCTTTGTGATGAGTGCATTCAACTCACAGAGTTGAAGCTTCCTTTTGACAGAGCAGTTTTGAAACACTCTTTTAGCAGCATCTGCAAGTGGATATTTGGAGCGCTTTGAGGCCAAGGCTGGAAAACGAAATATCATCACATAAAAACTCGACAGAAGCATTCTCTGAAACTTCTTCGTGATGAGTGCATTCAACTCACAGACTCGAACGTTTCTTTTGATAGAACAGTTTAGAAACACTCCTTTTGTAGAATCTGCAAGTGTTTATTTGGAGCGCTTTGAGGCCTATGTTGGAAAAGGACATATCTTCACATCAAAAGTAGACACACGCATTCTCAGAAACTTCTTTGTGATGAGTGCATTGAACTCACAGAGTTCAACCTACCTATTGATAGAGAAGTTTTGAAACACCCTTTTTGTAGAATCTGCAAGTGAATATTTGGCGCGATATGAGGCCTATGCTGGAAATGGAAATATCTTCACATGAAAACTAGACAGATGAATTCTCAGAAACGTCTTTGTGATGAGTGCATTCAACTCACAGACTTGAAGTTTATTTTGAAAAAGCAGTTTCGAAACACTCTTTTTGTAGAATCTGCAAGTGGATATTAGGAGCGCTTTGAGGGCTATGCTGGAAATGTTTATATCTTCACCTAAAAACTAGACAGAAGCATACTCAGAAACTTCTTTGTGATGTGTGCATTGAACTCACAGAGCTGAACCTTTCTTTTGATACAGAATTTTGAAACACTCTTTTCGTAGAATCTTCAAGTGGATGTATGGAGTGCTTTGAGGCCTATGCTGGAAAAGGAAATATCTTCACGTAGAAACTGGACAAAAGCATTCTCAGAAAATTCTTCGTAATGAGTGCATTCAACTCACAGAGTTGAAGCTTCCTTTTGATAGAGCAGTTTTGAAACACTCTTTTTGTAGAATCTGCAAGTGGATATTTGGAGCGCTTTGAGGCCTCTGCTCCCAGAGGAATTATCATTGCATAAAAAATAGATGGAAGCGTTCTCAGAAACTTCCTTGTGATGAGTGCATTCAACTCGCAGAGTGGAACCTTCCTTTCGATAGTCCAGTTTTGAAACACTGTTTTTGTAGAATCCGCAAGTGCCTATTTGGAGCTCTTTGAGGCTTATGCTGGAAAAGGAAATATCTTCATCTACAAACTAGACAGAAGCATTCTCAGAAACTTCTTTGTCATGTGGGGATTGAACTCACAGAGTTGAACATTCCTTTACATAGAGCAGTTTTGCAACACCCTTTCGGTGGAAAGTGAAAGTGCTTATTTGGTGCGATGGCGGCATCTAGTGGATAAGGAAATACATTCAGATGAAAACAAGATACATCCATTCTCAGAAACTTCTTTGTGATGACTGCATTCTACTCACAGAGTTGAACCTTCCTTTTGATAGAACAGTTTGGAAACACTCTTGTTGTGGAATCTGCAAGTGGCTATTTGGAGCGCTTTGAGGCCTATGCTGGAAAAGGAAATATCTTCACATAAAACCTAGACAGAAGTATTCCCAGAAAGTTTTTCTGATGTGCGCATTCAACTCACCGAGTTGAACCTTCCTTTAGATAGAGCAGTTTTGAAAGACTCTTTCTGTAGTACCTGCGAGTGGATATTTGGAGTGCTTTGAGTGCTACACTGTAAAAGCAAATATCTTCACTTAGAATCTAGACAGAAGAATTCTCAGAGACTTCCCTGTGCTCTCTGCATTCCACTCACAGAGTTGAACCTTCCTTTTGATAGGACAATTTTGAAACACTCTTGTGGTAGAATCTGCAAGTCGATATTTGGAAGGTTTGGAGGCCTATCCTGGGAAAGGAAATATCTTACCATCAAAACTAGATAGAAGCATTCTCAGAAACTTCTTAGTGATGTGCGCATTCAAGTCACAGAGTTGAAGCTTCCTTTTGATATAGCAGTTTTGAACCACTCTTTTAGTAGAATCTGCAAGTGGATGTTTGGAGAGCTAAGAGGCCAACACTGGAAAAGGAAATATCTTCACGTAAAAACTAGACGGAAGCATTCTCAGAAACTTCAATGGGCTTTACGCATTCAACTCACAGAGTGCAATGTTCCTTTTGAGAGCGCAGTTTTAAAACACTGTTTTTGTAGAATTTGCTAGAGGATGTTTGGAGCGATGTGAGGCCTTTGCTGGAAAAGGAAATATCTTCACATAAAACCTAGACAGAAGCATTCTCAGAAACTCCTTTGTGATGAGTGCATTCAAATCACACACTTGAACCTTCCTTTGGAAAGAGCAGTTTTGAAACACTCTTTTTGAAGAATCTGCAAGTGGATATTTGGAGCGATTTGAGGCCTATGCTGGAAAATGAAATATCTTCACCTACAAACTAGACGGAAGCATTCTCAGAAACTTCTTTGTGATGAGTGCATTCAACTCACAGAGTTGAAGCTTCCTTTTGACAGAGCAGTTTTGAAACACTCTTTTAGCAGCATCTGCAAGTGGATATTTGGAGCGCTTTGAGGCCAAGGCTGGAAAACGAAATATCATCACATAAAAACTCGACAGAAGCATTCTCTGAAACTTCTTTGTGATGAGTGCATTCAACTCACAGACTCGAACGTTTCTTTTGATAGAACAGTTTAGAAACACTCCTTTTGTAGAATCTGCAAGTGTTTATTTGGAGCGCTTTGAGGCCTATGTTGGAAAAGGACATATCTTCACATCAAAAGTAGACACACGCATTCTCAGAAACTTCTTTGTGATGAGTGCATTGAACTCACAGAGTTCAACCTACCTATTGATAGAGAAGTTTTGAAACACCCTTTTTGTAGAATCTGCAAGTGAATATTTGGCGCGATATGAGGCCTAGGCTGGAAATGGAAATATCTTCACATGAAAACTAGACAGATGAATTCTCAGAAACGTCTTTGTGATGAGTGCATTCAACTCACAGACTTGAAGCTTAATTTTGAAAGAGCAGTTTCGAAACACTCTTTTTGTAGAATCTGCAAGTGGATATTTGGAGCGCTTTGAGGGCTATGCTGGAAAAGTTTATATCTTCACCTAAAAACTAGACAGAAGCATACTCAGAAACTTCTTTGTGATGTGTGCATTGAACTCACAGAGCTGAACCTTTCTTTTGATACAGAATTTTGCAACACTCTTTTCGTAGAATCTTCAAGTGGATGTATGGAGTGCTTTGAGGCCTATGCTGGAAAAGGAAATATCTTCACGTAGAAACTGGACAAAAGCATTCTCAGAAAATTCTTCGTAATGAGTGCATTCAACTCACAGAGTTGAAGCTTCCTTTTGATAGAGCAGTTTTGAAACACTCTTTTAGCTGCATCTGCAAGTGGATATTTGGAGCGCTTTGAGGCCAAGGCTGGAAAACGAAATATCATCACATAAAAACTCGACAGAAGCATTCTCTGAAACTTCTTGGTGATAAGTGCATTCAACTCACAGACTCGAACGTTTCTTTTGATAGAACAGTTTAGAAACACTCCTTTTGTAGAATCTGCAAGTGTTTATTTGGAGCGCTTTGAGGCCTATGTTGGAAAAGGACATATCTTCACATCAAAAGTAGACAGACGCATTCTCAGAAACTTCTTTGTGATGAGTGCATTGAACTCACAGAGTTGAACCTACTTATTGATAGAGAAGTTTTGAAACACCCTTTTTGTAGAATCTGCAAGTGAATATTTGGCGCGATATGAGGCCTATGCTGGAAATGGAAATATCTTCACATGAAAACTAGACAGATGAATTCTCAGAAACGTCTTTGTGATGAGTGCATTCAACTCACAGACTTGAAGCTTAATTTTGAAAGAGCAGTTTCGAAACACTCTTTTTGTAGAATCTGCAAGTGGATATTTGGAGCGCTTTGAGGGCTATGCTGGAAAAGTTTATATCTTCACCTAAAAACTAGACAGAAGCATACTCAGAAACTTCTTTGTGATGTGTGCATTGAACTCACAGAGCTGAACCTTTCTTTTGATACAGAATTTTGAAACACTCTTTTCGTAGAATCTTCAAGTGGATGTATGGAGTGCTTTGAGGCCTATGCTGGAAAAGGAAATATCTTCACGTAGAAACTGGACAAAAGCATTCTCAGAAAATTCTTCGTAATGAGTGCATTCAACTCACAGAGTTGAAGCTTCCTTTTGATAGAGCAGTTTTGAAACACTCTTTTAGCAGCATCTGCAAGTGGATATTTGGAGCGCTTTGAGGCCAAGGCTGGAAAACGAAATATCATCACATAAAAACTCGACAGAAGCATTCTCTGAAACTTCTTTGTGATAAGTGCATTCAACTCACAGACTCGAACGTTTCTTTTGATAGAACAGTTTAGAAACCCTCCTTTTGTAGAATCTGCAAGTGTTTATTTGGAGCGCTTTGAGGCCTATGTTGGAAAAGGACATATCTTCACATCAAAAGTAGACAGACGCATTCTCAGAAACTTCTTTGTGATGAGTGCATTGAACTCACAGAGTTGAACCTACTTATTGATAGAGAAGTTTTGAAACACCCTTTTTGTAGAATCTGCAAGTGAATATTTGGCGCGATTTGAGGCCTATGCAGGAAACGGAAATATCTTCACATGAAAACTAGACAGATGAATTCTCAGAAACGTCTTTGTGATGAGTGCATTCAACTCACAGACTTGAAGCTTCCTTTTGAAAGAGCAGTTTCGAAACAGTCTTTTTGTAGAATCTGCAAGTGGATATTTGGAGCGCTTTGAGGGCTATGCTGGAAAAGTTAATACCTTCACCTAAAAACTAGACAGAAGCATACTCAGAAACTTCTTTGTGATGTGTGCATTGAACTCACAGAGTTGAACCTTTCTTTTGATACAGAAGTTTTGAAACACTCTTTTCGTAGAATCTTCAAGTGGATGTATGGAGTGATTTGAGGCCTATGCTGGAAAAGGAAATACCTTCACGTAGAAACTAGACAAAAGCATTCTCAGAAAGTTCCCTGTGCTTTGTGTATTCAACTCACAGATTTGAACATTCCCTTTGATAGAGCAGTTTTGAAACACTCTTTTTGTAGAATCTGCAAGTGGATATTTGGAGCGCTTTGAGGCCTCTGCTCCCAGAGGAATTATCATTGCATAAAAACTAGATGGAAGCGTTCTCAGAAACTTCCTTGTGATGAGTGCATTCAACTCGCAGAGTGGAACCTTCCTTTCGATAGACCAGTTTTGAAACACTGTTTTTGTAGAATCCGCAAGTGGCTATTTGGAGCTCTTTGAGGCTTATGCTGGAAAAGGAAATATCTTCATCTACAAACTAGACAGAAGCATTCTCAGAAACTTCTTTGTCATGTGGGGATTGAACTCACAGAGTTGAACATTCCTTTACATAGAGCAGTTTTGCAACACCCTTTCGGTGGAAAGTGAAAGTGCTTATTTGGTGCGATGGCGGCATCTAGTGGATAAGGAAATACATTCAGATGAAAACAAGATACATCCATTCTCAGAAACTTCTTTGTGATGACTGCATTCTACTCACAGAGTTGAACCTTCCTTTTGATAGAACAGTTTGGAAACACTCTTTTTGTGGAATCTGCAAGTGGCTATTTGGAGCGCTTTGAGGCCTATGCTGGAAAAGGAAATATCTTCACATAAAACCTAGACAGAAGTATTCCCAGAAAGTTTTTCTGATGTGCGCATTCAACTCACCGAGTTGAACCTTCCTTTAGATAGAGCACTTTTGAAACACTCTTTCTGTAGTACCTGCGAGTGGATATTTGGAGTGCTTTGAGTGCTACACTGTAAAAGCAAATATCTTCACTTAGAATCTAGACAGAAGAATTCTCAGAGACTTCCCTGTGCTCTCTGCATTCCACTCACAGAGTTGAACCTTCCTTTTGATAGGACAATTTTGAAACACTCTTGTGGTAGAATCTGCAAGTCGATATTTGGAAGGTTTGGAGGCCTATCCTGGGAAAGGAAATATCTTCCCATCAAAACTAGATAGAAGCATTCTCAGAAACTTCTTAGTGATGTGCGCATTCAAGTCACAGAGTTGAAGCTTCCTTTTGATATAGCAGTTTTGAACCACTCTTTTAGTAGAATCTGCAAGTGGATGTTTGGAGAGCTAAGAGGCCAACACTGGAAAAGGAAATATCTTCACGTAAAAACTAGACGGAAGCATTCTCAGAAACTTCAATGGGCTTTACGCATTCAACTCACAGAGTGCAATGTTCCTTTTGAGAGCGCAGTTTTAAAACACTGTTTTTGTAGAATTTGCTAGAGGATGTTTGGAGCGATGTGAGGCCTTTGCTGGAAAAGGAAATATCTTCACATAAAACCTAGACAGAAGCATTCTCAGAAACTCCTTTGTGATGAGTGCATTCAAATCACACACTTGAACCTTCCTTTGGAAAGAGCAGTTTTGAAACACTCTTTTTGAAGAATCTGCAAGTGGATATTTGGAGCGATTTGAGGCCTATGCTGGAAAATGAAATATCTTCACCTACAAACTAGACGGAAGCATTCTCAGAAACTTCTTTGTGATGAGTGCATTCAACTCACAGAGTTGAAGCTTCCTTTTGACAGAGCAGTTTTGAAACACTCTTTTAGCAGCATCTGCAAGTGGATATTTGGAGCGCTTTGAGGCCAAGGCTGGAAAACGAAATATCATCACATAAAAACTCGACAGAAGCATTCTCTGAAACTTCTTTCTGATGAGTGCATTCAACTCACAGACTCGAACGTTTCTTTTGATAGAACAGTTTAGAAACACTCCTTTTGTAGAATCTGCAAGTGTTTATTTGGAGCGCTTTGAGGCCTATGTTGGAAAAGGACATATCTTCACATCAAAAGTAGACACACGCATTCTCAGAAACTTCTTTGTGATGAGTGCATTGAACTCACCGAGTTCAACCTACCTATTGATAGAGAAGTTTTGAAACGCCCTTTTTGTAGAATCTGCAAGTGAATATTTGGCGCGATTTGAGGCCTATGCTGGAAATGGAAATATCTTCACATGAAAACTAGACAGATGAATTCTCAGAAACGTCTTTGTGATGAGTGCATTCAACTCACAGACTTGAAGGTTAATTTTGAAAGAGCAGTTTCGAAACACTCTTTTTGTAGAATCTGCAAGTGGATATTTGGAGCGCTTTGAGGGCTATGCTGGAAAAGTTTATATCTTCACCTAAAAACTAGACAGAAGCATACTCAGAAACTTCTTTGTGATGTGTGCATTGAACTCACAGAGCTGAACCTTTCTTTTGATACAGAATTTTGCAACACTCTTTTCGTAGAATCTTCAAGTGGATGTATGGAGTGCTTTGAGGCCTATGCTGGAAAAGGAAATATCTTCACGTAGAAACTGGACAAAAGCATTCTCAGAAAATTCTTCGTAATGAGTGCATTCAACTCACAGAGTTGAAGCTTCCTTTTGATAGAGCAGTTTTGAAACACTCTTTTAGCTGCATCTGCAAGTGGATATTTGGAGCGCTTTGAGGCCAAGGCTGGAAAACGAAATATCATCACATAAAAACTCGACAGAAGCATTCTCTGAAACTTCTTGGTGATAAGTGCATTCAACTCACAGACTCGAACGTTTCTTTTGATAGAACAGTTTAGAAACACTCCTTTTGTAGAATCTGCAAGTGTTTATTTGGAGCGCTTTGAGGCCTATGTTGGAAAAGGACATATCTTCACATCAAAAGTAGACAGACGCATTCTCAGAAACTTCTTTGTGATGAGTGCATTGAACTCACAGAGTTGAACCTACTTATTGATAGAGAAGTTTTGAAACACCCTTTTTGTAGAATCTGCAAGTGAATATTTGGCGCGATATGAGGCCTATGCTGGAAATGGAAATATCTTCACATGAAAACTAGACAGATGAATTCTCAGAAACGTCTTTGTGATGAGTGCATTCAACTCACAGACTTGAAGCTTAATTTTGAAAGAGCAGTTTCAAAACACTCTTTTTGTAGAATCTGCAAGTGGATATTTGGAGCGCTTTGAGGGCTATGCTGGAAAAGTTTATATCTTCACCTAAAAACTAGACAGAAGCATACTCAGAAACTTCTTTGTGATGTGTGCATTGAACTCACAGAGCTGAACCTTTCTTTTGATACAGAATTTTGAAACACTCTTTTCGTAGAATCTTCAAGTGGATGTATGGAGTGCTTTGAGGCCTATGCTGGAAAAGGAAATATCTTCACGTAGAAACTGGACAAAAGCATTCTCAGAAAATTCTTCGTAATGAGTGCATTCAACTCACAGAGTTGAAGCTTCCTTTTGATAGAGCAGTTTTGAAACACTCTTTTAGCAGCATCTGCAAGTGGATATTTGGAGCGCTTTGAGGCCAAGGCTGGAAAACGAAATATCATCACATAAAAACTCGACAGAAGCATTCTCTGAAACTTCTTTGTGATAAGTGCATTCAACTCACAGACTCGAACGTTTCTTTTGATAGAACAGTTTAGAAACCCTCCTTTTGTAGAATCTGCAAGTGTTTATTTGGAGCGCTTTGAGGCCTATGTTGGAAAAGGACATATCTTCACATCAAAAGTAGACAGACGCATTCTCAGAAACTTCTTTGTGATGAGTGCATTGAACTCACAGAGTTGAACCTACTTATTGATAGAGAAGTTTTGAAACACCCTTTTTGTAGAATCTGCAAGTGAATATTTGGCGCGATTTGAGGCCTATGCAGGAAACGGAAATATCTTCACATGAAAACTAGACAGATGAATTCTCAGAAACGTCTTTGTGATGAGTGCATTCAACTCACAGACTTGAAGCTTCCTTTTGAAAGAGCAGTTTCGAAACAGTCTTTTTGTAGAATCTGCAAGTGGATATTTGGAGCGCTTTGAGGGCTATGCTGGAAAAGTTAATACCTTCACCTAAAAACTAGACAGAAGCATACTCAGAAACTTCTTTGTGATGTGTGCATTGAACTCACAGAGTTGAACCTTTCTTTTGATACAGAAGTTTTGAAACACTCTTTTCGTAGAATCTTCAAGTGGATGTATGGAGTGATTTGAGGCCTATGCTGGAAAAGGAAATACCTTCACGTAGAAACTAGACAAAAGCATTCTCAGAAAGTTCCCTGTGCTTTGTGCATTCAACTCACAGAGTTGAACATTCCCTTTGATAGAGCAGTTTTGAAACACTCTTTTTGTAGAATCTGCAAGTGGATATTTGGAGCGCTTTGAGGCCTCTGCTCCCAGAGGAATTATCATTGCATAAAAACTAGATGGAAGCGTTCTCAGAAACTTCCTTGTGATGAGTGCATTCAACTCGCAGAGTGGAACCTTCCTTTCGATAGACCAGTTTTGAAACACTGTTTTTGTAGAATCCGCAAGTGGCTATTTGGAGCTCTTTGAGGCTTATGCTGGAAAAGGAAATATCTTCATCTACAAACTAGACAGAAGCATTCTCAGAAACTTCTTTGTCATGTGGGGATTGAACTCACAGAGTTGAACATTCCTTTACATAGAGCAGTTTTGCAACACCCTTTCGGTGGAAAGTGAAAGTGCTTATTTGGTGCGATGGCGGCATCTAGTGGATAAGGAAATACATTCAGATGAAAACAAGATACATCCATTCTCAGAAACTTCTTTGTGATGACTGCATTCTACTCACAGAGTTGAACCTTCCTTTTGATAGAACAGTTTGGAAACACTCTTTTTGTGGAATCTGCAAGTGGCTATTTGGAGCGCTTTGAGGCCTATGCTGGAAAAGGAAATATCTTCACATAAAACCTAGACAGAAGTATTCCCAGAAAGTTTTTCTGATGTGCGCATTCAACTCACCGAGTTGAACCTTCCTTTAGATAGAGCACTTTTGAAACACTCTTTCTGTAGTACCTGCGAGTGGATATTTGGAGTGCTTTGAGTGCTACACTGTAAAAGCAAATATCTTCACTTAGAATCTAGACAGAAGAATTCTCAGAGACTTCCCTGTGCTCTCTGCATTCCACTCACAGAGTTGAACCTTCCTTTTGATAGGACAATTTTGAAACACTCTTGTGGTAGAATCTGCAAGTCGATATTTGGAAGGTTTGGAGGCCTATCCTGGGAAAGGAAATATCTTACCATCAAAACTAGATAGAAGCATTCTCAGAAACTTCTTAGTGATGTGCGCATTCAAGTCACAGAGTTGAAGCTTCCTTTTGATATAGCAGTTTTGAACCACTCTTTTAGTAGAATCTGCAAGTGGATGTTTGGAGAGCTAAGAGGCCAACACTGGAAAAGGAAATATCTTCACGTAAAAACTAGACGGAAGCATTCTCAGAAACTTCAATGGGCTTTACGCATTCAACTCACAGAGTGCAATGTTCCTTTTGAGAGCGCAGTTTTAAAACACTGTTTTTGTAGAATTTGCTAGAGGATGTTTGGAGCGATGTGAGGCCTTTGCTGGAAAAGGAAATATCTTCACATAAAACCTAGACAGAAGCATTCTCAGAAACTCCTTTGTGATGAGTGCATTCAAATCACACACTTGAACCTTCCTTTGGAAAGAGCAGTTTTGAAACACTCTTTTTGAAGAATCTGCAAGTGGATATTTGGAGCGATTTGAGGCCTATGCTGGAAAATGAAATATCTTCACCTACAAACTAGACGGAAGCATTCTCAGAAACTTCTTTGTGATGAGTGCATTCAACTCACAGAGTTGAAGCTTCCTTTTGACAGAGCAGTTTTGAAACACTCTTTTAGCAGCATCTGCAAGTGGATATTTGGAGCGCTTTGAGGCCAAGGCTGGAAAACGAAATATCATCACATAAAAACTCGACAGAAGCATTCTCTGAAACTTCTTTGTGATGAGTGCATTCAACTCACAGACTCGAACGTTTCTTTTGATAGAACAGTTTAGAAACACTCCTTTTGTAGAATCTGCAAGTGTTTATTTGGAGCGCTTTGAGGCCTATGTTGGAAAAGGACATATCTTCACATCAAAAGTAGACACACGCATTCTCAGAAACTTCTTTGTGATGAGTGCATTGAACTCACCGAGTTGAACCTACCTATTGATAGAGAAGTTTTGAAACACCCTTTTTGTAGAATCTGCAAGTGAATATTTGGCGCGATTTGAGGCCTATGCTGGAAATGGAAATATCTTCACATGAAAACTAGACAGATGAATTCTCAGAAACGTCTTTGTGATGAGTGCATTCAACTCACAGACTTGAAGCTTAATTTTGAAAGAGCAGTTTCGAAACACTCTTTTTGTAGAATCTGCAAGTGGATATTTGGAGCGCTTTGAGGGCTATGCTGGAAAAGTTTATATCTTCACCTAAAAACTAGACAGAAGCATACTCAGAAACTTCTTTGTGATGTGTGCATTGAACTCACAGAGCTGAACCTTTCTTTTGATACAGAATTTTGCAACACTCTTTTCGTAGAATCTTCAAGTGGATGTATGGAGTGCTTTGAGGCCTATGCTGGAAAAGGAAATATCTTCACGTAGAAACTGGACAAAAGCATTCTCAGAAAATTCTTCGTAATGAGTGCATTCAACTCACAGAGTTGAAGCTTCCTTTTGATAGAGCAGTTTTGAAACACTCTTTTAGCTGCATCTGCAAGTGGATATTTGGAGCGCTTTGAGGCCAAGGCTGGAAAACGAAATATCATCACATAAAAACTCGACAGAAGCATTCTCTGAAACTTCTTTGTGATAAGTGCATTCAACTCACAGACTCGAACGTTTCTTTTGATAGAACAGTTTAGAAACACTCCTTTTGTAGAATCTGCAAGTGATTATTTGGAGCGCTTTGAGGCCTATGTTGGAAAAGGACATATCTTCACATCAAAAGTAGACAGACGCATTCTCAGAAACTTCTTTGTGATGAGTGCATTGAACTCACAGAGTTGAACCTACTTATTGATAGAGAAGTTTTGAAACACCCTTTTTGTAGAATCTGCAAGTGAATATTTGGCGCGATTTGAGGCCTATGCAGGAAACGGAAATATCTTCACATGAAAACTAGACAGATGAATTCTCAGAAACGTCTTTGTGATGAGTGCATTCAACTCACAGACTTGAAGCTTCCTTTTGAAAGAGCAGTTTCGAAACAGTCTTTTTGTAGAATCTGCAAGTGGATATTTGGAGCGCTTTGAGGGCTATGCTGGAAAAGTTAATACCTTCACCTAAAAACTAGACAGAAGCATATTCAGAAACTTCTTTGTGATGTGTGCATTGAACTCACAAAGTTGAACCTTTCTTTTGATACAGAAGTTTTGAAACACTCTTTTCGTAGAATCTTCAAGTGGATGTATGGAGTGATTTGAGGCCTATGCTGGAAAAGGAAATACCTTCACGTAGAAACTAGACAAAAGCATTCTCAGAAAGTTCCCTGTGCTTTGTGCATTCAACTCACAGAGTTGAACATTCCCTTTGATAGAGCAGTTTTGAAACACTCTTTTTGTAGAATCTGCAAGTGGATATTTGGAGCGCTTTGAGGGCTATGCTGGAAAAGTTAATACCTTCACCTAAAAACTAGACAGAAGCATATTCAGAAACTACTTTGTGATGTGTGCATTGAACTCACAGAGTTGAACCTTTCTTTTGATACAGAAGTTTTGAAACACTCTTTTCGTAGAATCTTCAAGTGGAAGTATGGAGTGATTTGAGGCCTATGCTGGAAAAGGAAATACCTTCACGTAGAAACTAGACAAAAGCATTCTCAGAAAGTTCCCTGTGCTTTGTGTATTCAACTCACAGAGTTGAACATTCCCTTTGATAGAGCAGTTTTGAAACACTCTTTTTGTAGAATCTGCAAGTGGATATTTGGAGCGCTTTGAGGCCTCTGCTGCCAAAGGAATTATCATTGCATAAAAACTAGATGGAAGCGTTCTCAGAAACTTCCTTGTGATGAGTGCATTCAACTCGCAGAGTGTAACCTTCCTTTCGATAGACCAGTTTTGAAACACTGTTTTTGTAGAATCCGCAAGTGGCTATTTGGAGCTCTTTGAGGCTTATGCTGGAAAAGGAAATATCTTCATCTACAAACTGGACAGAAGCATTCTCAGAAACTTCTTTGTCATGTGGGGATTGAACTCACAGAGTTGAACTTTCCTTTACATAGAGCAGTTTTGCAACACCCTTTCGGTGGAAAGTGAAAGTGCTTATTTGGTGCGATGGCGGCATCTAGTGGATAAGGAAATACATTCAGATGAAAACAAGATACATCCATTCTCAGAAACTTCTTTGTGATGACTGCATTCTACTCACAGAGTTGAACCTTCCTTTTGATAGAACAGTTTGGAAACACTCTTGTTGTGGAATCTGCAAGTGGCTATTTGGAGCGCTTTGAGGCCTATGCTGGAAAAGGAAATATCTTCACATAAAACCTAGACAGAAGTATTCCCAGAAAGTTTTTCTGATGTGCGCATTCAACTCACCGAGTTGAACCTTCCTTTAGATAGAGCACTTTTGAAACACTCTTTCTGTAGTACCTGCGAGTGGATATTTGGAGTGCTTTGAGTGCTACACTGTAAAAGCAAATATCTTCACTTAGAATCTAGACAGAAGAATTCTCAGAGACTTCCCTGTGCTCTCTGCATTCCACTCACAGAGTTGAACCTTCCTTTTGATAGGACAATTTTGAAACACTCTTGTGGTAGAATCTGCAAGTCGATATTTGGAAGGTTTGGAGGCCTATCCTGGGAAAGGAAATATCTTCCCATCAAAACTAGATAGAAGCATTCTCAGAAACTTCTTAGTGATGTGCGCATTCAAGTCACAGAGTTGAAGCTTCCTTTTGATATAGCAGTTTTGAACCACTCTTTTAGTAGAATCTGCAAGTGGATGTTTGGAGAGCTAAGAGGCCAACACTGGAAAAGGAAATATCTTCACGTAAAAACTAGACGGAAGCATTCTCAGAAACTTCAATGGGCTTTACGCATTCAACTCACAGAGTGCAATGTTCCTTTTGAGAGCGCAGTTTTAAAACACTGTTTTTGTAGAATTTGCTAGAGGATGTTTGGAGCGATGTGAGGCCTTTGCTGGAAAAGGAAATATCTTCACATAAAACCTAGACAGAAGCATTCTCAGAAACTCCTTTGTGATGAGTGCATTCAAATCACACACTTGAACCTTCCTTTGGAAAGAGCAGTTTTGAAACACTCTTTTTGAAGAATCTGCAAGTGGATATTTGGAGCGATTTGAGGCCTATGCTGGAAAATGAAATATCTTCACCTACAAACTAGACGGAAGCATTCTCAGAAACTTCTTTGTGATGAGTGCATTCAACTCACAGAGTTGAAGCTTCCTTTTGACAGAGCAGTTTTGAAACACTCTTTTAGCAGCATCTGCAAGTGGATATTTGGAGCGCTTTGAGGCCAAGGCTGGAAAACGAAATATCATCACATAAAAACTCGACAGAAGCATTCTCTGAAACTTCTTTGTGGTGAGTGCATTCAACTCACAGACTCGAACGTTTCTTTTGATAGAACAGTTTAGAAACACTCCTTTTGTAGAATCTGCAAGTGTTTATTTGGAGCGCTTTGAGGCCTATGTTGGAAAAGGACATATCTTCACATCAAAAGTAGACACACGCATTCTCAGAAACTTCTTTGTGATGAGTGCATTGAACTCACCGAGTTGAACCTACCTATTGATAGAGAAGTTTTGAAACACCCTTTTTGTAGAATCTGCAAGTGAATATTTGGCGCGATTTGAGGCCTATGCTGGAAATGGAAATATCTTCACATGAAAACTAGACAGATGAATTCTCAGAAACGTCTTTGTGATGAGTGCATTCAACTCACAGACTTGAAGCTTAATTTTGAAAGAGCAGTTTCGAAACAGTCTTTTTGTAGAATCTGCAAGTGGATATTTGGAGCGCTTTGAGGGCTATGCTGGAAAAGTTTATATCTTCACCTAAAAACTAGACAGAAGCATACTCAGAAACTTCTTTGTGATGTGTGCATTGAACTCACAGAGCTGAACCTTTCTTTTGATACAGAATTTTGCAACACTCTTTTCGTAGAATCTTCAAGTGGATGTATGGAGTGCTTTGAGGCCTATGCTGGAAAAGGAAATATCTTCACGTAGAAACTGGACAAAAGCATTCTCAAAAAATTCTTCGTAATGAGTGCATTCAACTCACAGAGTTGAAGCTTCCTTTTGATAGAGCAGTTTTGAAACACTCTTTTAGCAGCATCTGCAAGTGGATATTTGGAGCGCTTTGAGGCCAAGGCTGGAAAACGAAATATCATCACATAAAAACTCGACAGAAGCATTCTCTGAAACTTCTTTGTGATAAGTGCATTCAACTCACAGACTCGAACGTTTCTTTTGATAGAACAGTTTAGAAACACTCCTTTTGTAGAATCTGCAAGTGTTTATTTGGAGCGCTTTGAGGCCTATGTTGGAAAAGGACATATCTTCACATCAAAAGTAGACAGACGCATTCTCAGAAACTTCTTTGTGATGAGTGCATTGAACTCACAGAGTTGAACCTACTTATTGATAGAGAAGTTTTGAAACACCGTTTTTGTAGAATCTGCAAGTGAATATTTGGCGCGATATGAGGCCTATGCTGGAAATGGAAATATCTTCACATGAAAACTAGACAGATGAATTCTCAGAAACGTCTTTGTGATGAGTGCATTCAACTCACAGACTTGAAGCTTAATTTTGAAAGAGCAGTTTCGAAACAGTCTTTTTGTAGAATCTGCAAGTGGATATTTGGAGCGCTTTAAGGGCTATGCTGGAAAAGTTTATATCTTCACCTAAAAACTAGACAGAAGCATACTCAGAAACTTCTTTGTGATGAGTGCATTGAACTCACAGAGTTCAGCCTACCTATTGATAGAGAAGTTTTGAAACACCCTTTTTGTAGAATCTGCAAGTGAATATTTGGCGCGATATGAGGCCTATGCTGGAAATGGAAATATCTTCACATGAAAACTAGACAGATGAATTCTCAGAAACGACTTTGTGATGAGTGCATTCAACTCACAGACTTGAAGCTTAATTTTGAAAGAGCAGTTTCGAAACACTCTTTTTGTAGAATCTGCAAGTGGATATTTGGAGCGCTTTGAGGGCTATGCTGGAAAAGTTTATATCTTCAAATAAAAACTAGACAGAAGCATGCTCAGAAACTTCTTTGTGATGTGTGCATTGAACTCACAGAGCTGAACCTTTCTTTTGATACAGAATTTTGCAACACTCTTTTCGTAGAATCTTCAAGTGGATGTATGGAGTGCTTTGAGGCCTATGCTGGAAAAGGAAATATCTTCACGTAGAAACTGGACAAAAGCATTCTCAGAAAATTCTTCGTAATGAGTGCATTCAACTCACAGAGTTGAAGCTTCCTTTTGATAGAGCAGTTTTGAAACACTCTTTTAGCAGCATCTGCAAGTGGATATTTGGAGCGCTTTGAGGCCAAGGCTGGAAAACGAAATATCATCACATAAAAACTCGACAGAAGCATTCTCTGAAACTTCTTTGTGATAAGTGCATTCAACTCACAGACTCGAACGCTTCTTTTGATAGAACAGTTTAGAAACACTCCTTTTGTAGAATCTGCAAGTGTTTATTTGGAGCGCTTTGAGGCCTATGTTGGAAAAGGACATATCTTCACATCAAAAGTAGACAGACGCATTCTCAGAAACTTCTTTGTGATGAGTGCATTGAACTCACAGAGTTGAACCTACTTATTGATAGAGAAGTTTTGAAACACCCTTTTTGTAGAATCTGCAAGTGAATATTTGGCGCGATTTGAGGCCTATGCAGGAAACGGAAATATCTTCACATGAAAACTAGACAGATGAATTCTCAGAAACGTCTTTGTGATGAGTGCATTCAACTCACAGACTTGAAGCTTCCTTTTGAAAGAGCAGTTTCGAAACAGTCTTTTTGTAGAATCTGCAAGTGGATATTTGGAGCGCTTTCAGGGCTATGCTGGAAAAGTTAATACCTTCACCTAAAAACTAGACAGAAGCATACTCAGAAACTTCTTTGTGATGTGTGCATTGAACTCACAGAGTTGAACCTTTCTTTTGATACAGAAGTTTTGAAACACTCTTTTCGTAGAATCTTCAAGTGGATGTATGGAGTGATTTGAGGCCTATGCTGGAAAAGGAAATACCTTCACGTAGAAACTAGACAAAAGCATTCTCAGAAAGTTCCCTGTGCTTTGTGCATTCAACTCACAGAGTTGAACATTCCCTTTGATAGAGCAGTTTTGAAACACTCTTTTTGTAGAATCTGCAAGTGGATATTTGGAGCGCTTTGAGGCCTCTGCTCCCAGAGGAATTATCATTGCATAAAAACTAGATGGAAGCGTTCTCAGAAACTTCCTTGTGATGAGTGCATTCAACTCGCAGAGTGGAACCTTCCTTTCGATAGACCAGTTTTGAAACACTGTTTTTGTAGAATCCGCAAGTGGCTATTTGGAGCTCTTTGAGGCTTATGCTGGAAAAGGAAATATCTTCATCTACAAACTAGACAGAAGCATTCTCAGAAACTTCTTTGTCATGTGGGGATTGAACTCACAGAGTTGAACATTCCTTTACATAGAGCAGTTTTGCAACACCCTTTCGGTGGAAAGTGAAAGTGCTTATTTGGTGCGATGGCGGCATCTAGTGGATAAGGAAATACATTCAGATGAAAACAAGATACATCCATTCTCAGAAACTTCTTTGTGATGACTGCATTCTACTCACAGAGTTGAACCTTCCTTTTGATAGAACAGTTTGGAAACACTCTTTTTGTGGAATCTGCAAGTGGCTATTTGGAGCGCTTTGAGGCCTATGCTGGAAAAGGAAATATCTTCACATAAAACCTAGACAGAAGTATTCCCAGAAAGTTTTTCTGATGTGCGCATTCAACTCACCGAGTTGAACCTTCCTTTAGATAGAGCACTTTTGAAACACTCTTTCTGTAGTACCTGCGAGTGGATATTTGGAGTGCTTTGAGTGCTACACTGTAAAAGCAAATATCTTCACTTAGAATCTAGACAGAAGAATTCTCAGAGACTTCCCTGTGCTCTCTGCATTCCACTCACAGAGTTGAACCTTCCTTTTGATAGGACAGTTTTGAAACCCTCTTGTGGTAGAATCTGCAAGTCGATATTTGGAAGGATTGGAGGCCTATCCTGGGAAAGGAAATATCTTCCCATCAAAACTAGATAGAAGCATTCTCAGAAACTTCTTAGTGATGTGCGCATTCAAGTCACAGAGTTGAAGCTTCCTTTTGATATAGCAGTTTTGAACCACTCTTTTAGTAGAATCTGCAAGTGGATGTTTGGAGAGCTAAGAGGCCAACACTGGAAAAGGAAATATCTTCACCTAAAAACTAGACGGAAGCATTCTCAGAAACTTCAATGGGCTTTACGCATTCAACTCACAGAGTGCAATGTTCCTTTTGAGAGCGCAGTTTTAAAACACTGTTTTTGTAGAATTTGCTAGAGGATGTTTGGAGCGATGTGAGGCCTTTGCTGGAAAAGGAAATATCTTCACATAAAACCTAGACAGAAGCATTCTCAGAAACTCCTTTGTGATGAGTGCATTCAAATCACACACTTGAACCTTCCTTTGGAAAGAGCAGTTTTGAAACACTCTTTTTGAAGAATCTGCAAGTGGATATTTGGAGCGATTTGAGGCCTATGCTGGAAAATGAAATATCTTCACCTACAAACTAGACGGAAGCATTCTCAGAAACTTCTTTGTGATGAGTGCATTCAACTCACAGAGTTGAAGCTTCCTTTTGACAGAGCAGTTTTGAAACACTCTTTTAGCAGCATCTGCAAGTGGATATTTGGAGCGCTTTGAGGCCAAGGCTGGAAAACGAAATATCATCACATAAAAACTCGACAGAAGCATTCTCTGAAACTTCTTTGTGATGAGTGCATTCAACTCACAGACTCGAACGTTTCTTTTGATAGAACAGTTTAGAAACACTCCTTTTGTAGAATCTGCAAGTGTTTATTTGGAGCGCTTTGAGGCCTATGTTGGAAAAGGACATATCTTCACATCAAAAGTAGACACACGCATTCTCAGAAACTTCTTTGTGATGAGTGCATTGAACTCACAGAGTTCAACCTACCTATTGATAGAGAAGTTTTGAAACACCCTTTTTGTAGAATCTGCAAGTGAATATTTGGCGCGATATGAGGCCTATGCTGGAAATGGAAATATCTTCTCATGAAAACTAGACAGATGAATTCTCAGAAACGTCTTTGTGATGAGTGCATTCAACTCACAGACTTGAAGCTTAATTTTGAAAGAGCAGTTTCGAAACACTCTTTTTGTAGAATCTGCAAGTGGATATTTGGAGCGCTTTGAGGGCTATGCTGGAAAAGTTTATATCTTCACCTAAAAACTAGACAGAAGCATACTCAGAAACTTCTTTGTGATGTGTGCATTGAACTCACAGAGCTGAACCTTTCTTTTGATACAGAATTTTGCAACACTCTTTTCGTAGAATCTTCAAGTGGATGTATGGAGTGCTTTGAGGCCTATGCTGGAAAAGGAAATATCTTCACGTAGAAACTGGACAAAAGCATTCTCAGAAAATTCTTCGTAATGAGTGCATTCAACTCACAGAGTTGAAGCTTCCTTTTGATAGAGCAGTTTTGAAACACTCTTTTAGCAGCATCTGCAAGTGGATATTTGGAGCGCTTTGAGGCCAAGGCTGGAAAACGAAATATCATCACATAAAAACTCGACAGAAGCATTCTCTGAAACTTCTTTGTGATAAGTGCATTCAACTCACAGACTCGAACGTTTCTTTTGATAGAACAGTTTAGAAACACTCCTTTTGTAGAATCTGCAAGTGTTTATTTGGAGCGCTTTGAGGCCTATGTTGGAAAAGGACATATCTTCACATCAAAAGTAGACAGACGCATTCTCAGAAACTTCTTTGTGATGAGTGCATTGAACTCACAGAGTTGAACCTACTTATTGATAGAGAAGTTTTGAAACACCCTTTTTGTAGAATCTGCAAGTGAATATTTGGCGCGATTTGAGGCCTATGCAGGAAACGGAAATATCTTCACATGAAAACTAGACAGATGAATTCTCAGAAACGTCTTTGTGATGAGTGCATTCAACTCACAGACTTGAAGCTTCCTTTTGAAAGAGCAGTTTCGAAACAGTCTTTTTGTAGAATCTGCAAGTGGATATTTGGAGCGCTTTGAGGGCTATGCTGGAAAAGTTAATACCTTCACCTAAAAACTAGACAGAAGCATACTCAGAAACTTCTTTGTGATGTGTGCATTGAACTCACAGAGTTGAACCTTTCTTTTGATACAGAAGTTTTGAAACACTCTTTTCGTAGAATCTTCAAGTGGATGGAAGGAGTGATTTGAGGCCTATGCTGGAAAAGGAAATACCTTCACGTAGAAACTAGACAAAAGCATTCTCAGAAAGTTCCCTGTGCTGTGTGCATTCAACTCACAGAGTTGAACATTCCCTTTGATAGAGCAGTTTTGAAACACTCTTTTTGTAGAATCTGCAAGTGGATATTTGGAGCGCTTTGAGGCCTCTGCTCCCAGAGGAATTATCATTGCATAAAAACTAGATGGAAGCGTTCTCAGAAACTTCCTTGTGATGAGTGCATTCAACTCGCAGAGTGGAACCTTCCTTTCGATAGACCAGTTTTGAAACACTGTTTTTGTAGAATCCGCAAGTGGCTATTTGGAGCTCTTTGAGGCTTATGCTGGAAAAGGAAATATCTTCATCTACAAACTAGACAGAAGCATTCTCAGAAACTTCTTTGTCATGTGGGGATTGAACTCACAGAGTTGAACATTCCTTTACATACAGCAGTTTTGCAACACCCTTTCGGTGGAAAGTGAAAGTGCTTATTTGGTGCGATGGCGGCATCTAGTGGATAAGGAAATACATTCAGATGAAAACAAGATACATCCATTCTCAGAAACTTCTTTGTGATGACTGCATTCTACTCACAGAGTTGAACCTTCCTTTTGATAGAACAGTTTGGAAACACTCTTTTTGTGGAATCTGCAAGTGGCTATTTGGAGCGCTTTGAGGCCTATGCTGGAAAAGGAAATATCTTCACATAAAACCTAGACAGAAGTATTCCCAGAAAGTTTTTCTGATGTGCGCATTCAACTCACCGAGTTGAAACTTCCTTTAGATAGAGCAGTTTTGAAACACTCTTTCTGTAGTACCTGCGAGTGGATATTTGGAGTGCTTTGAGTGCTACACTGTAAAAGCAAATATCTTCACTTAGAATCTAGACAGAAGAATTCTCAGAGACTTCCCTGTGCTCTCTGCATTCCACTCACAGAGTTGAACCTTCCTTTTGATAGAACAGTTTTGAAACACTCTTGTGGTAGAATCTGCAAGTCGATATTTGGAAGGTTTGGAGGCCTATCCTGGGAAAGGAAATATCTTCCCATCAAAACTAGATAGAAGCATTCTCAGAAACTTCTTAGTGATGTGCGCATTCAAGTCACAGAGTTGAAGCTTCCTTTTGATATAGCAGTTTTGAACCACTCTTTTAGTAGAATCTGCAAGTGGATGTTTGGAGAGCTAAGAGGCCAACACTGGAAAAGGAAATATCTTCACGTAAAAACTAGACGGAAGCATTCTCAGAAACTTCAATGGGCTTTACGCATTCAACTCACAGAGTGCAATGTTCCTTTTGAGAGCGCAGTTTTAAAACACTGTTTTTGTAGAATTTGCTAGAGGATGTTTGGAGCGATGTGAGGCCTTTGCTGGAAAAGGAAATATCTTCACATAAAACCTAGACAGAAGCATTCTCAGAAACTCCTTTGTGATGAGTGCATTCAAATCACACACTTGAACCTTCCTTTGGAAAGAGCAGTTTTGAAACACTCTTTTTGAAGAATCTGCAAGTGGATATTTGGAGCGATTTGAGGCCTATGCTGGAAAATGAAATATCTTCACCTACAAAGTAGACGGAAGCATTCTCAGAAACTTCTTTGTGATGAGTGCATTCAACTCACAGAGTTGAAGCTTCCTTTTGACAGAGCAGTTTTGAAACACTCTTTTAGCAGCATCTGCAAGTGGATAATTGGAGCGCTTTGAGGCCAAGGCTGGAAAACGAAATATCATCACATAAAAACTCGACAGAAGCATTCTCTGAAACTTCTTTGTGATAAGTGCATTCAACTCACAGACTCGAACGTTTCTTTTGATAGAACAGTTTAGAAACACTCCTTTTGTAGAATCTGCAAGTGTTTATTTGGAGCGCTTTGAGGCCTATGTTGGAAAAGGACATATCTTCACATCAAAAGTAGACAGACGCATTCTCAGAAACTTCTTTGTGATGAGTGCATTGAACTCACAGAGTTGAACCTACTTATTGATAGAGAAGTTTTGAAACACCCTTTTTGTAGAATCTGCAAGTGAATATTTGGCGCGATTTGAGGCCTATGCAGGAAACGGAAATATCTTCACATGAAAACTAGACAGATGAATTCTCAGAAACGTCTTTGTGATGAGTGCATTCAACTCACAGACTTGAAGCTTCCTTTTGAAAGAGCAGTTTCGAAACAGTCTTTTTGTAGAATCTGCAAGTGGATATTTGGAGCGCTTTGAGGGCTATGCTGGAAAAGTTAATACCTTCACCTAAAAACTAGACAGAAGCATACTCAGAAACTTCTTTGTGATGTGTGCATTGAACTCACAGAGTTGAACCTTTCTTTTGATACAGAAGTTTTGAAACACTCTTTTCGTAGAATCTTCAAGTGGATGGATGGAGTGATTTGAGGCCTATGCTGGAAAAGGAAATACCTTCACGTAGAAACTAGACAAAAGCATTCTCAGAAAGTTCCCTGTGCTTTGTGTATTCAACTCACAGAGTTGAACATTCCCTTTGATAGAGCAGTTTTGAAACACTCTTATTGTAGAATCTGCAAGTGGATATTTGGAGCGCTTTGAGGCCTCTGCTCCCAGAGGAATTATCATTGCATAAAAACTAGATGGAAGCGTTCTCAGAAACTTCCTTGTGATGAGTGCATTCAACTCGCAGAGTGGAACCTTCCTTTCGATAGACCAGTTTTGAAACACTGTTTTTGTAGAATCCGCAAGTGGCTATTTGGAGCTCTTTGAGGCTTATGCTGGAAAAGGAAATATCTTCATCTACAAACTAGACAGAAGCATTCTCAGAAACTTCTTTGTCATGTGGGGATTGAACTCACAGAGTTGAACATTCCTTTACATAGAGCAGTTTTGCAACACCCTTTCGGTGGAAAGTGAAAGTGCTTATTTGGTGCGATGGCGGCATCTAGTGGATAAGGAAATACATTCAGATGAAAACAAGATACATCCATTCTCAGAAACTTCTTTGTGATGACTGCATTCTACTCACAGAGTTGAACCTTCCTTTTGATAGAACAGTTTGGAAACACTCTTTTTGTGGAATCTGCAAGTGGCTATTTGGAGCGCTTTGAGGCCTATGCTGGAAAAGGAAATCTCTTCACATAAAACCTAGACAGAAGTATTCCCAGAAAGTTTTTCTGATGTGCGCATTCAACTCACCGAGTTGAACCTTCCTTTAGATAGAGCACTTTTGAAACACTCTTTCTGTAGTACCTGCGAGTGGATATTTGGAGTGCTTTGAGTGCTACACTGTAAAAGCAAATATCTTCACTTAGAATCTAGACAGAAGAATTCTCAGAGACTTCCCTGTGCTCTCTGCATTCCACTCACAGAGTTGAACCTTCCTTTTGATAGAACAGTTTTGAAACACTCTTGTGGTAGAATCTGCAAGTCGATATTTGGAAGGTTTGGAGGCCTATCCTGGGAAAGGAAATATCTTCCCATCAAAACTAGATAGAAGCATTCTCAGAAACTTCTTAGTGATGTGCGCATTCAAGTCACAGAGTTGAAGCTTCCTTTTGATATAGCAGTTTTGAACCACTCTTTTAGTAGAATCTGCAAGTGGATGTTTGGAGAGCTAAGAGGCCAACACTGGAAAAGGAAATATCTTCACTTAAAAACTAGAGGGAAGCATTCTCAGAAACTTCAATGGGCTTTACGCATTCAACTCACAGAGTGCAATGTTCCTTTTGAGAGCGCAGTTTTAAAACACTGTTTTTGTAGAATTTGCTAGAGGATGTTTGGAGCGATGTGAGGCCTTTGCTGGAAAAGGAAATATCTTCACATAAAACCTAGACAGAAGCATTCTCAGAAACTCCTTTGTGATGAGTGCATTCAAATCACAAACTTGAACCTTCCTTTGGAAAGAGCAGTTTTGAAACACTCTTTTTGAAGAATCTGCAAGTGGATATTTGGAGCGATTTGAGGCCTACGCTGGAAAATGAAATATCTTCACCTACAAACTAGACGGAAGCATTCTCAGAAACTTCTTTGTGATGAGTGCATTCAACTCACAGAGTTGAAGCTTCCTTTTGACAGAGCAGTTTTGAAACACTCTTTTAGCAGCATCTGCAAGTGTATATTTGGAGCGCTTTGAGGCCAAGGCTGGAAAACGAAATATCATCACATAAAAACTCGACAGAAGTTTTCTCTGAAACTTCTTTGTGATGAGTGCATTCAACTCACAGACTCGAACGTTTCTTTTGATAGAACAGTTTAGAAACACTCCTTTTGTAGAATCTGCAAGTGTTTATTTGGAGCGCTTTGAGGCCTATGTTGGAAAAGGACATATCTTCACATCAAAAGTAGATGCACGCATTCTCAGAAACTTCTTTGTGATGAGTGCATTGAACTCACCGAGTTGAACCTACCTATTGATAGAGAAGTTTTGAAACACCCTTTTTGTAGAATCTGCAAGTGAATATTTGGCGCGATTTGAGGCCTATGCTGGAAATGGAAATATCTTCACATGAAAACTAGACAGATGAATTCTCAGAAACGTCTTTGTGATGAGTGCATTCAACTCACAGACTTGAAGCTCAATTTTGAAAGAGCAGTTTCGAAACACTCTTTTTGTAGAATCTGCAAGTGGATATTTGGAGCGCTTTGAGGGCTATGCTGGAAAAGTTTATATCTTCACCTAAAAACTAGACAGAAGCATACTCAGAAACTTCTTTGTGATGTGTGCATTGAACTCACAGAGCTGAACGTTTCTTTTGATACAGAATTTTGAAACACTCTTTTCGTAGAATCTTCAAGTGGATGTATGGAGTGCTTTGAGGCCTATGCTGGAAAAGGAAATATCTTCACGTAGAAACTGGACAAAAGCATTCTCAGAAAATTCTTTGTAATGAGTGCATTCAACTCACAGAGTTGAAGCTTCCTTTTGATAGAGCAGTTTTGAAACACTCTTTTAGCAGCATCTGCAAGTGGATATTTGGAGCGCTTTGAGGCCAAGGCTGGAAAACGAAATATCATCACATAAAAACTCGACAGAAGCATTCTCTGAAACTTCTTTGTGATAAGTGCATTCAACTCACACACTCGAACGTTTCTTTTGATAGAACAGTTTAGAAACACTCCTTTTGTAGAATCTGCAAGTGTTTATTTGGAGCGCTTTGAGGCCTATGTTGGAAAAGGACATATCTTCACATCAAAAGTAGACAGACGCATTCTCAGAAACTTCTTTGTGATGAGTGCATTGAACTCACAGAGTTGAACCTACCTATAGATAGGGAAGTTTTGAAACACCCTTTTTGTAGAATCTGCAAGTGAATATTTGGCGCGATTTGAGGCCTATGCAGGAAACGGAAATATCTTCACATGAAAACTAGACAGATGAATTCTCAGAAACGTCTTTGTGATGAGTGCATTCAACTCACAGACTTGAAGCTTCCTTTTGAAAGAGCAGTTTCGAAACACTCTTTTTGTAGAATCTGCAAGTGGATATTTGGAGCGCTTTGAGGGCTATGCTGGAAAAGTTAATACCTTCACCTAAAAACTAGACAGAAGCATACTCAGAAACTTCTTTGTGATGTGTACATTGAACTCACAGAGTTGAACCTTTCTTTTGATACAGAAGTTTTGAAACACTCTTTTCGTAGAATCTTCAAGTGGATGTATGGAGTGATTTGAGGCCTATGCTGGAAAAGGAAATACCTTCACGTAGAAACCAGACAAAAGCATTCTCAGAAAGTTCCCTGTGCTTTGTGCATTCAACTCACAGAGTTGAACATTCCCTTTGATAGAGCAGTTTTGAAACACTCTTTTTGTAGAATCTGCAAGTGGATATTTGGAGCGCTTTGAGGCCTCTGCTGCCAAAGGAATTATCATTGCATGAAAACTAGATGGAAGCGTTCTCAGAAACTTCCTTGTGATGAGTGCATTCAACTCGCAGAGTGGAACCTTCCTTTCGATAGACCAGTTTTGAAACACTGTTTTTGTAGAATCCGCAAGTGGCTATTTGGAGCTCTTTGAGGCTTATGCTGGAAAAGGAAATATCTTCATCTACAAACTAGACAGAAGCATTCTCAGAAACTTCTTTGTCATGTGGGGATTGAACTCACAGAGTTGAACATTCCTTTACATAGAGCCGTTTTGCAACACCCTTTCGGTGGAAAGTGAAAGTGCTTATTTGTTGCGATGGCGGCATCTAGTGGATAAGGAAATACATTCAGATGAAAACAAGATACATCCATTCTCAGAAACTTCTTTGTGATGACTGCATTCTACTCACAGAGTTGAACCTTCCTTTTGATAGAACAGTTTGGAAACACTCTTTTTGTGGAATCTGCAAGTGGCTATTTGGAGCGCTTTGAGGCCTATGCTGGAAAAGGAAATATCTTCACATAAAACCTAGACAGAAATATTCCCAGAAAGTTTTCCTGATGTGCGCATTCAACTCACCGAGTTGAACCTTCCTTTAGATAGAGCACTTTTGAAACACTCTTTCTGGGGTACCTGCGAGTGGATATTTGGAGTGCTTTGAGTGCTACACTGTAAAAGCAAATATCTTCACTTAGAATCTAGACAGAAGAATTCTCAGAGACTTCCCTGTGCTCTCTGCATTCCACTCACAGAGTTGAACCTTCCTTTTGATAGAACAGTTTTGAAACACTCTTGTGGTAGAATCTGCAAGTCGATATTTGGAAGGTTTGGAGGCCTATCCTGGGAAAGGAAATATCTTCCCATCAAAACTAGATAGAAGCATTCTCAGAAACTTCTTAGTGATGTGCGCATTCAAGTCACAGAGTTGAAGCTTCCTTTTGATATAGCAGTTTTGAACCACTCTTTTAGTAGAATCTGCAAGTGGATGTTTGGAGAGCTAAGAGGCCAACACTGGAAACGGAAATATCTTCACCTAAAAACTAGACGGAAGCATTCTCAGAAACTTCAATGGGCTTTACGCATTCAACTCACAGAGTGCAATGTTCCTTTTGAGAGCGCAGTTTTGAAACACTGTTTTTGTAGAATTTGCTAGAGGATGTTTGGAGCGATGTGAGGCCTTTGCTGGAAAAGGAAATATCTTCACATAAAACCTAGACAGAAGCATTCTCAGAAACTCCTTTGTGATGAGTGCATTCAAATCACACACTTGAACCTTCCTTTGGAAAGAGCAGTTTTGAAACACTCTTTTTGAAGAATCTGCAAGTGGATATTTGGAGCGATTTGAGGCCTATGCTGGAAAATGAAATATCTTCACCTACAAACTAGGCGGAAGCATTCTCAGAAACTTCTTTGTGATGAGTGCATTCAACTCACAGAGTTGAAGCTTGCTTTTGACAGAGCAGTTTTGAAACACTCTTTTAGCAGCATCTGCAAGTGGATATTTGGAGCGCTTTGAGGCCAAGGCTGGAAAACGAAATATCATCACATAAAAACTCGACAGAAGCATTCTCTGAAACTTCTTTCTGATGAGTGCATTCAACTCACAGACTCGAACGTTTCTTTTGATAGAACAGTTTAGAAACACTCCTTTTGTAGAATCTGCAAGTGCTTATTTGGAGCGCTTTGAGGCCTATGTTGGAAAAGGACATATCTTCACATCAAAAGTAGACACACGCATTCTCAGAAACTTCTTTGTGATGAGTGCATTGAACTCACAGAGTTCAACCTACCTATTGATAGAGAAGTTTTGAAACACCCTTTTTGTAGAATCTGCAAGTGAATATTTGGCGCGATATGAGGCCTATGCTGGAAATGGAAATATCTTCACATGAAAACTAGACAGATGAATTCTCAGAAACGTCTTTGTGATGAGTGCATTCAACTCACAGACTTGAAGTTTATTTTGAAAAAGCAGTTTCGAAACACTCTTTTTGTAGAATCTGCAAGTGGATATTTGGAGCGCTTTGAGGGCTATGCTGGAAATGTTTATATCTTCACCTAAAAACTAGACAGAAGCATACTCAGAAACTTCTTTGTGATGTGTGCATTGAACTCACAGAGCTGAACCTTTCTTTTGATACAGAATTTTGAAACACTCTTTTCGTAGAATCTTCAAGTGGATGTATGGAGTGCTTTGAGGCCTATGCTGGAAAAGGAAATATCTTCACGTAGAAACTGGACAAAAGCATTCTCAGAAAATTCTTCGTAATGAGTGCATTCAACTCACAGAGTTGAAGCTTCCTTTTGATAGAGCAGTTTTGAAACACTCTTTTAGCAGCATCTGCAAGTGGATATTTGGAGCGCTTTGAGGCCAAGGCTGGAAAACGAAATATCATCACATAAAAACTCGACAGAAGCATTCTCTGAAACTTCTTTCTGATGAGTGCATTCAACTCACAGACTCGAACGTTTCTTTTGATAGAACAGTTTAGAAACACTCCTTTTGTAGAATCTGCAAGTGTTTATTTGGAGCGCTTTGAGGCCTATGTTGGAAAAGGACATATCTTCACATCAAAAGTAGACACACGCATTCTCAGAAACTTCTTTGTGATGAGTGCATTGAACTCACAGAGTTCAACCTACCTATTGATAGAGAAGTTTTGAAACACCCTTTTTGTAGAATCTGCAAGTGAATATTTGGCGCGATATGAGGCCTATGCTGGAAATGGAAATATCTTCACATGAAAACTAGACAGATGAATTCTCAGAAACGTCTTTGTGATGAGTGCATTCAACTCACAGACTTGAAGCTCAATTTTGAAAGAGCAGTTTCGAAACACTCTTTTTGTAGAATCTGCAAGTGGATATTTGGAGCGCTTTGAGGGCTATGCTGGAAAAGTTTATATCTTCACCTAAAAACTAGACAGAAGCATACTCAGAAACTTCTTTGTGATGTGTGCATTGAACTCACAGAGCTGAACCTTTCTTTTGATACAGAATTTTGAAACACTCTTTTCGTAGAATCTTCAAGTGGATGTATGGAGTGCTTTGAGGCCTATGCTGGAAAAGGAAATATCTTCACGTAGAAACTGGACAAAAGCATTCTCAGAAAATTCTTTGTAATGAGTGCATTCAACTCACAGAGTTGAAGCTTCCTTTTGATAGAGCAGTTTTGAAACACTCTTTTAGCAGCATCTGCAAGTGGATATTTGGAGCGCTTTGAGGCCAAGGCTGGAAAACGAAATATCATCACATAAAAACTCGACAGAAGCATTCTCTGAAACTTCTTTGTGATAAGTGCATTCAACTCACAGACTCGAACGTTTCTTTTGATAGAACAGTTTAGAAACACTCCTTTTGTAGAATCTGCAAGTGTTTATTTGGAGCGCTTTGAGGCCTATGTTGGAAAAGGACATATCTTCACATCAAAAGTAGACAGACGCATTCTCAGAAACTTCTTTGTGATGAGTGCATTGAACTCACAGAGTTGAACCTACCTATTGATAGAGAAGTTTTGAAACACCCTTTTTGTAGAATCTGCAAGTGAATATTTGGCGCGATTTGAGGCCTATGCAGGAAACGGAAATATCTTCACATGAAAACTAGACAGATGAATTCTCAGAAACGTCTTTGTGATGAGTGCATTCAACTCACAGACTTGAAGCTTCCTTTTGAAAGAGCAGTTTCGAAACAGTCTTTTTGTAGAATCTGCAAGTGGATATTTGGAGCGCTTTCAGGGCTATGCTGGAAAAGTTAATACCTTCACCTAAAAACTAGACAGAAGCATACTCAGAAACTTCTTTGTGATGTGTGCATTGAACTCACAGAGTTGAACCTTTCTTTTGATACAGAAGTTTTGAAACACTCTTTTCGTAGAATCTTCAAGTGGATGGATGGAGTGATTTGAGGCCTATGCTGGAAAAGGAAATACCTTCACGTAGAAACTAGACAAAAGCATTCTCAGAAAGTTCCCTGTGCTTTGTGTATTCAACTCACAGAGTTGAACATTCCCTTTGATAGAGCAGTTTTGAAACACTCTTTTTGTAGAATCTGCAAGTGGATATTTGGAGCGCTTTGAGGCCTCTGCTGCCAAAGGAATTATCATTGCATAAAAACTAGATGGAAGCGTTCTCAGAAACTTCCTTGTGATGAGTGCATTCAACTCGCAGAGTGTAACCTTCCTTTCGATAGACCAGTTTTGAAACACTGTTTTTGTAGAATCCGCAAGTGGCTATTTGGAGCTCTTTGAGGCTTATGCTGGAAAAGGAAATATCTTCATCTACAAACTGGACAGAAGCATTCTCAGAAACTTCTTTGTCATGTGGGGATTGAACTCACAGAGTTGAACTTTCCTTTACATAGAGCAGTTTTGCAACACCCTTTCGGTGGAAAGTGAAAGTGCTTATTTGGTGCGATGGCGGCATCTAGTGGATAAGGAAATACATTCAGATGAAAACAAGATACATCCATTCTCAGAAACTTCTTTGTGATGACTGCATTCTACTCACAGAGTTGAACCTTCCTTTTGATAGAACAGTTTGGAAACACTCTTGTTGTGGAATCTGCAAGTGGCTATTTGGAGCGCTTTGAGGCCTATGCTGGAAAAGGAAATATCTTCACATAAAACCTAGACAGAAGTATTCCCAGAAAGTTTTTCTGATGTGCGCATTCAACTCACCGAGTTGAACCTTCCTTTAGATAGAGCACTTTTGAAACACTCTTTCTGTAGTACCTGCGAGTGGATATTTGGAGTGCTTTGAGTGCTACACTGTAAAAGCAAATATCTTCACTTAGAATCTAGACAGAAGAATTCTCAGAGACTTCCCTGTGCTCTCTGCATTCCACTCACAGAGTTGAACCTTCCTTTTGATAGGACAATTTTGAAACACTCTTGTGGTAGAATCTGCAAGTCGATATTTGGAAGGTTTGGAGGCCTATCCTGGGAAAGGAAATATCTTCCCATCAAAACTAGATAGAAGCATTCTCAGAAACTTCTTAGTGATGTGCGCATTCAAGTCACAGAGTTGAAGCTTCCTTTTGATATAGCAGTTTTGAACCACTCTTTTAGTAGAATCTGCAAGTGGATGTTTGGAGAGCTAAGAGGCCAACACTGGAAAAGGAAATATCTTCACGTAAAAACTAGACGGAAGCATTCTCAGAAACTTCAATGGGCTTTACGCATTCAACTCACAGAGTGCAATGTTCCTTTTGAGAGCGCAGTTTTAAAACACTGTTTTTGTAGAATTTGCTAGAGGATGTTTGGAGCGATGTGAGGCCTTTGCTGGAAAAGGAAATATCTTCACATAAAACCTAGACAGAAGCATTCTCAGAAACTCCTTTGTGATGAGTGCATTCAAATCACACACTTGAACCTTCCTTTGGAAAGAGCAGTTTTGAAACACTCTTTTTGAAGAATCTGCAAGTGGATATTTGGAGCGATTTGAGGCCTATGCTGGAAAATGAAATATCTTCACCTACAAACTAGACGGAAGCATTCTCAGAAACTTCTTTGTGATGAGTGCATTCAACTCACAGAGTTGAAGCTTCCTTTTGACAGAGCAGTTTTGAAACACTCTTTTAGCAGCATCTGCAAGTGGATATTTGGAGCGCTTTGAGGCCAAGGCTGGAAAACGAAATATCATCACATAAAAACTCGACAGAAGCATTCTCTGAAACTTCTTTGTGGTGAGTGCATTCAACTCACAGACTCGAACGTTTCTTTTGATAGAACAGTTTAGAAACACTCCTTTTGTAGAATCTGCAAGTGTTTATTTGGAGCGCTTTGAGGCCTATGTTGGAAAAGGACATATCTTCACATCAAAAGTAGACACACGCATTCTCAGAAACTTCTTTGTGATGAGTGCATTGAACTCACCGAGTTGAACCTACCTATTGATAGAGAAGTTTTGAAACACCCTTTTTGTAGAATCTGCAAGTGAATATTTGGCGCGATTTGAGGCCTATGCTGGAAATGGAAATATCTTCACATGAAAACTAGACAGATGAATTCTCAGAAACGTCTTTGTGATGAGTGCATTCAACTCACAGACTTGAAGCTTAATTTTGAAAGAGCAGTTTCGAAACAGTCTTTTTGTAGAATCTGCAAGTGGATATTTGGAGCGCTTTGAGGGCTATGCTGGAAAAGTTTATATCTTCACCTAAAAACTAGACAGAAGCATACTCAGAAACTTCTTTGTGATGTGTGCATTGAACTCACAGAGCTGAACCTTTCTTTTGATACAGAATTTTGCAACACTCTTTTCGTAGAATCTTCAAGTGGATGTATGGAGTGCTTTGAGGCCTATGCTGGAAAAGGAAATATCTTCACGTAGAAACTGGACAAAAGCATTCTCAAAAAATTCTTCGTAATGAGTGCATTCAACTCACAGAGTTGAAGCTTCCTTTTGATAGAGCAGTTTTGAAACACTCTTTTAGCAGCATCTGCAAGTGGATATTTGGAGCGCTTTGAGGCCAAGGCTGGAAAACGAAATATCATCACATAAAAACTCGACAGAAGCATTCTCTGAAACTTCTTTGTGATAAGTGCATTCAACTCACAGACTCGAACGTTTCTTTTGATAGAACAGTTTAGAAACACTCCTTTTGTAGAATCTGCAAGTGTTTATTTGGAGCGCTTTGAGGCCTATGTTGGAAAAGGACATATCTTCACATCAAAAGTAGACAGACGCATTCTCAGAAACTTCTTTGTGATGAGTGCATTGAACTCACAGAGTTGAACCTACTTATTGATAGAGAAGTTTTGAAACACCGTTTTTGTAGAATCTGCAAGTGAATATTTGGCGCGATATGAGGCCTATGCTGGAAATGGAAATATCTTCACATGAAAACTAGACAGATGAATTCTCAGAAACGTCTTTGTGATGAGTGCATTCAACTCACAGACTTGAAGCTTAATTTTGAAAGAGCAGTTTCGAAACAGTCTTTTTGTAGAATCTGCAAGTGGATATTTGGAGCGCTTTAAGGGCTATGCTGGAAAAGTTTATATCTTCACCTAAAAACTAGACAGAAGCATACTCAGAAACTTCTTTGTGATGAGTGCATTGAACTCACAGAGTTCAGCCTACCTATTGATAGAGAAGTTTTGAAACACCCTTTTTGTAGAATCTGCAAGTGAATATTTGGCGCGATATGAGGCCTATGCTGGAAATGGAAATATCTTCACATGAAAACTAGACAGATGAATTCTCAGAAACGACTTTGTGATGAGTGCATTCAACTCACAGACTTGAAGCTTAATTTTGAAAGAGCAGTTTCGAAACACTCTTTTTGTAGAATCTGCAAGTGGATATTTGGAGCGCTTTGAGGGCTATGCTGGAAAAGTTTATATCTTCAAATAAAAACTAGACAGAAGCATGCTCAGAAACTTCTTTGTGATGTGTGCATTGAACTCACAGAGCTGAACCTTTCTTTTGATACAGAATTTTGCAACACTCTTTTCGTAGAATCTTCAAGTGGATGTATGGAGTGCTTTGAGGCCTATGCTGGAAAAGGAAATATCTTCACGTAGAAACTGGACAAAAGCATTCTCAGAAAATTCTTCGTAATGAGTGCATTCAACTCACAGAGTTGAAGCTTCCTTTTGATAGAGCAGTTTTGAAACACTCTTTTAGCAGCATCTGCAAGTGGATATTTGGAGCGCTTTGAGGCCAAGGCTGGAAAACGAAATATCATCACATAAAAACTCGACAGAAGCATTCTCTGAAACTTCTTTGTGATAAGTGCATTCAACTCACAGACTCGAACGCTTCTTTTGATAGAACAGTTTAGAAACACTCCTTTTGTAGAATCTGCAAGTGTTTATTTGGAGCGCTTTGAGGCCTATGTTGGAAAAGGACATATCTTCACATCAAAAGTAGACAGACGCATTCTCAGAAACTTCTTTGTGATGAGTGCATTGAACTCACAGAGTTGAACCTACTTATTGATAGAGAAGTTTTGAAACACCCTTTTTGTAGAATCTGCAAGTGAATATTTGGCGCGATTTGAGGCCTATGCAGGAAACGGAAATATCTTCACATGAAAACTAGACAGATGAATTCTCAGAAACGTCTTTGTGATGAGTGCATTCAACTCACAGACTTGAAGCTTCCTTTTGAAAGAGCAGTTTCGAAACAGTCTTTTTGTAGAATCTGCAAGTGGATATTTGGAGCGCTTTCAGGGCTATGCTGGAAAAGTTAATACCTTCACCTAAAAACTAGACAGAAGCATACTCAGAAACTTCTTTGTGATGTGTGCATTGAACTCACAGAGTTGAACCTTTCTTTTGATACAGAAGTTTTGAAACACTCTTTTCGTAGAATCTTCAAGTGGATGTATGGAGTGATTTGAGGCCTATGCTGGAAAAGGAAATACCTTCACGTAGAAACTAGACAAAAGCATTCTCAGAAAGTTCCCTGTGCTTTGTGCATTCAACTCACAGAGTTGAACATTCCCTTTGATAGAGCAGTTTTGAAACACTCTTTTTGTAGAATCTGCAAGTGGATATTTGGAGCGCTTTGAGGCCTCTGCTCCCAGAGGAATTATCATTGCATAAAAACTAGATGGAAGCGTTCTCAGAAACTTCCTTGTGATGAGTGCATTCAACTCGCAGAGTGGAACCTTCCTTTCGATAGACCAGTTTTGAAACACTGTTTTTGTAGAATCCGCAAGTGGCTATTTGGAGCTCTTTGAGGCTTATGCTGGAAAAGGAAATATCTTCATCTACAAACTAGACAGAAGCATTCTCAGAAACTTCTTTGTCATGTGGGGATTGAACTCACAGAGTTGAACATTCCTTTACATAGAGCAGTTTTGCAACACCCTTTCGGTGGAAAGTGAAAGTGCTTATTTGGTGCGATGGCGGCATCTAGTGGATAAGGAAATACATTCAGATGAAAACAAGATACATCCATTCTCAGAAACTTCTTTGTGATGACTGCATTCTACTCACAGAGTTGAACCTTCCTTTTGATAGAACAGTTTGGAAACACTCTTTTTGTGGAATCTGCAAGTGGCTATTTGGAGCGCTTTGAGGCCTATGCTGGAAAAGGAAATATCTTCACATAAAACCTAGACAGAAGTATTCCCAGAAAGTTTTTCTGATGTGCGCATTCAACTCACCGAGTTGAACCTTCCTTTAGATAGAGCACTTTTGAAACACTCTTTCTGTAGTACCTGCGAGTGGATATTTGGAGTGCTTTGAGTGCTACACTGTAAAAGCAAATATCTTCACTTAGAATCTAGACAGAAGAATTCTCAGAGACTTCCCTGTGCTCTCTGCATTCCACTCACAGAGTTGAACCTTCCTTTTGATAGGACAGTTTTGAAACCCTCTTGTGGTAGAATCTGCAAGTCGATATTTGGAAGGATTGGAGGCCTATCCTGGGAAAGGAAATATCTTCCCATCAAAACTAGATAGAAGCATTCTCAGAAACTTCTTAGTGATGTGCGCATTCAAGTCACAGAGTTGAAGCTTCCTTTTGATATAGCAGTTTTGAACCACTCTTTTAGTAGAATCTGCAAGTGGATGTTTGGAGAGCTAAGAGGCCAACACTGGAAAAGGAAATATCTTCACCTAAAAACTAGACGGAAGCATTCTCAGAAACTTCAATGGGCTTTACGCATTCAACTCACAGAGTGCAATGTTCCTTTTGAGAGCGCAGTTTTAAAACACTGTTTTTGTAGAATTTGCTAGAGGATGTTTGGAGCGATGTGAGGCCTTTGCTGGAAAAGGAAATATCTTCACATAAAACCTAGACAGAAGCATTCTCAGAAACTCCTTTGTGATGAGTGCATTCAAATCACACACTTGAACCTTCCTTTGGAAAGAGCAGTTTTGAAACACTCTTTTTGAAGAATCTGCAAGTGGATATTTGGAGCGATTTGAGGCCTATGCTGGAAAATGAAATATCTTCACCTACAAACTAGACGGAAGCATTCTCAGAAACTTCTTTGTGATGAGTGCATTCAACTCACAGAGTTGAAGCTTCCTTTTGACAGAGCAGTTTTGAAACACTCTTTTAGCAGCATCTGCAAGTGGATATTTGGAGCGCTTTGAGGCCAAGGCTGGAAAACGAAATATCATCACATAAAAACTCGACAGAAGCATTCTCTGAAACTTCTTTGTGATGAGTGCATTCAACTCACAGACTCGAACGTTTCTTTTGATAGAACAGTTTAGAAACACTCCTTTTGTAGAATCTGCAAGTGTTTATTTGGAGCGCTTTGAGGCCTATGTTGGAAAAGGACATATCTTCACATCAAAAGTAGACACACGCATTCTCAGAAACTTCTTTGTGATGAGTGCATTGAACTCACAGAGTTCAACCTACCTATTGATAGAGAAGTTTTGAAACACCCTTTTTGTAGAATCTGCAAGTGAATATTTGGCGCGATATGAGGCCTATGCTGGAAATGGAAATATCTTCTCATGAAAACTAGACAGATGAATTCTCAGAAACGTCTTTGTGATGAGTGCATTCAACTCACAGACTTGAAGCTTAATTTTGAAAGAGCAGTTTCGAAACACTCTTTTTGTAGAATCTGCAAGTGGATATTTGGAGCGCTTTGAGGGCTATGCTGGAAAAGTTTATATCTTCACCTAAAAACTAGACAGAAGCATACTCAGAAACTTCTTTGTGATGTGTGCATTGAACTCACAGAGCTGAACCTTTCTTTTGATACAGAATTTTGCAACACTCTTTTCGTAGAATCTTCAAGTGGATGTATGGAGTGCTTTGAGGCCTATGCTGGAAAAGGAAATATCTTCACGTAGAAACTGGACAAAAGCATTCTCAGAAAATTCTTCGTAATGAGTGCATTCAACTCACAGAGTTGAAGCTTCCTTTTGATAGAGCAGTTTTGAAACACTCTTTTAGCAGCATCTGCAAGTGGATATTTGGAGCGCTTTGAGGCCAAGGCTGGAAAACGAAATATCATCACATAAAAACTCGACAGAAGCATTCTCTGAAACTTCTTTGTGATAAGTGCATTCAACTCACAGACTCGAACGTTTCTTTTGATAGAACAGTTTAGAAACACTCCTTTTGTAGAATCTGCAAGTGTTTATTTGGAGCGCTTTGAGGCCTATGTTGGAAAAGGACATATCTTCACATCAAAAGTAGACAGACGCATTCTCAGAAACTTCTTTGTGATGAGTGCATTGAACTCACAGAGTTGAACCTACTTATTGATAGAGAAGTTTTGAAACACCCTTTTTGTAGAATCTGCAAGTGAATATTTGGCGCGATTTGAGGCCTATGCAGGAAACGGAAATATCTTCACATGAAAACTAGACAGATGAATTCTCAGAAACGTCTTTGTGATGAGTGCATTCAACTCACAGACTTGAAGCTTCCTTTTGAAAGAGCAGTTTCGAAACAGTCTTTTTGTAGAATCTGCAAGTGGATATTTGGAGCGCTTTGAGGGCTATGCTGGAAAAGTTAATACCTTCACCTAAAAACTAGACAGAAGCATACTCAGAAACTTCTTTGTGATGTGTGCATTGAACTCACAGAGTTGAACCTTTCTTTTGATACAGAAGTTTTGAAACACTCTTTTCGTAGAATCTTCAAGTGGATGGAAGGAGTGATTTGAGGCCTATGCTGGAAAAGGAAATACCTTCACGTAGAAACTAGACAAAAGCATTCTCAGAAAGTTCCCTGTGCTGTGTGCATTCAACTCACAGAGTTGAACATTCCCTTTGATAGAGCAGTTTTGAAACACTCTTTTTGTAGAATCTGCAAGTGGATATTTGGAGCGCTTTGAGGCCTCTGCTCCCAGAGGAATTATCATTGCATAAAAACTAGATGGAAGCGTTCTCAGAAACTTCCTTGTGATGAGTGCATTCAACTCGCAGAGTGGAACCTTCCTTTCGATAGACCAGTTTTGAAACACTGTTTTTGTAGAATCCGCAAGTGGCTATTTGGAGCTCTTTGAGGCTTATGCTGGAAAAGGAAATATCTTCATCTACAAACTAGACAGAAGCATTCTCAGAAACTTCTTTGTCATGTGGGGATTGAACTCACAGAGTTGAACATTCCTTTACATACAGCAGTTTTGCAACACCCTTTCGGTGGAAAGTGAAAGTGCTTATTTGGTGCGATGGCGGCATCTAGTGGATAAGGAAATACATTCAGATGAAAACAAGATACATCCATTCTCAGAAACTTCTTTGTGATGACTGCATTCTACTCACAGAGTTGAACCTTCCTTTTGATAGAACAGTTTGGAAACACTCTTTTTGTGGAATCTGCAAGTGGCTATTTGGAGCGCTTTGAGGCCTATGCTGGAAAAGGAAATATCTTCACATAAAACCTAGACAGAAGTATTCCCAGAAAGTTTTTCTGATGTGCGCATTCAACTCACCGAGTTGAACCTTCCTTTAGATAGAGCACTTTTGAAACACTCTTTCTGTAGTACCTGCGAGTGGATATTTGGAGTGCTTTGAGTGCTACACTGTAAAAGCAAATATCTTCACTTAGAATCTAGACAGAAGAATTCTCAGAGACTTCCCTGTGCTCTCTGCATTCCACTCACAGAGTTGAACCTTCCTTTTGATAGAACAGTTTTGAAACACTCTTGTGGTAGAATCTGCAAGTCGATATTTGGAAGGTTTGGAGGCCTATCCTGGGAAAGGAAATATCTTCCCATCAAAACTAGATAGAAGCATTCTCAGAAACTTCTTAGTGATGTGCGCATTCAAGTCACAGAGTTGAAGCTTCCTTTTGATATAGCAGTTTTGAACCACTCTTTTAGTAGAATCTGCAAGTGGATGTTTGGAGAGCTAAGAGGCCAACACTGGAAAAGGAAATATCTTCACGTAAAAACTAGACGGAAGCATTCTCAGAAACTTCAATGGGCTTTACGCATTCAACTCACAGAGTGCAATGTTCCTTTTGAGAGCGCAGTTTTAAAACACTGTTTTTGTAGAATTTGCTAGAGGATGTTTGGAGCGATGTGAGGCCTTTGCTGGAAAAGGAAATATCTTCACATAAAACCTAGACAGAAGCATTCTCAGAAACTCCTTTGTGATGAGTGCATTCAAATCACACACTTGAACCTTCCTTTGGAAAGAGCAGTTTTGAAACACTCTTTTTGAAGAATCTGCAAGTGGATATTTGGAGCGATTTGAGGCCTATGCTGGAAAATGAAATATCTTCACCTACAAAGTAGACGGAAGCATTCTCAGAAACTTCTTTGTGATGAGTGCATTCAACTCACAGAGTTGAAGCTTCCTTTTGACAGAGCAGTTTTGAAACACTCTTTTAGCAGCATCTGCAAGTGGATAATTGGAGCGCTTTGAGGCCAAGGCTGGAAAACGAAATATCATCACATAAAAACTCGACAGAAGCATTCTCTGAAACTTCTTTGTGATAAGTGCATTCAACTCACAGACTCGAACGTTTCTTTTGATAGAACAGTTTAGAAACACTCCTTTTGTAGAATCTGCAAGTGTTTATTTGGAGCGCTTTGAGGCCTATGTTGGAAAAGGACATATCTTCACATCAAAAGTAGACAGACGCATTCTCAGAAACTTCTTTGTGATGAGTGCATTGAACTCACAGAGTTGAACCTACTTATTGATAGAGAAGTTTTGAAACACCCTTTTTGTAGAATCTGCAAGTGAATATTTGGCGCGATTTGAGGCCTATGCAGGAAACGGAAATATCTTCACATGAAAACTAGACAGATGAATTCTCAGAAACGTCTTTGTGATGAGTGCATTCAACTCACAGACTTGAAGCTTCCTTTTGAAAGAGCAGTTTCGAAACAGTCTTTTTGTAGAATCTGCAAGTGGATATTTGGAGCGCTTTGAGGGCTATGCTGGAAAAGTTAATACCTTCACCTAAAAACTAGACAGAAGCATACTCAGAAACTTCTTTGTGATGTGTGCATTGAACTCACAGAGTTGAACCTTTCTTTTGATACAGAAGTTTTGAAACACTCTTTTCGTAGAATCTTCAAGTGGATGGATGGAGTGATTTGAGGCCTATGCTGGAAAAGGAAATACCTTCACGTAGAAACTAGACAAAAGCATTCTCAGAAAGTTCCCTGTGCTTTGTGTATTCAACTCACAGAGTTGAACATTCCCTTTGATAGAGCAGTTTTGAAACACTCTTATTGTAGAATCTGCAAGTGGATATTTGGAGCGCTTTGAGGCCTCTGCTCCCAGAGGAATTATCATTGCATAAAAACTAGATGGAAGCGTTCTCAGAAACTTCCTTGTGATGAGTGCATTCAACTCGCAGAGTGGAACCTTCCTTTCGATAGACCAGTTTTGAAACACTGTTTTTGTAGAATCCGCAAGTGGCTATTTGGAGCTCTTTGAGGCTTATGCTGGAAAAGGAAATATCTTCATCTACAAACTAGACAGAAGCATTCTCAGAAACTTCTTTGTCATGTGGGGATTGAACTCACAGAGTTGAACATTCCTTTACATAGAGCAGTTTTGCAACACCCTTTCGGTGGAAAGTGAAAGTGCTTATTTGGTGCGATGGCGGCATCTAGTGGATAAGGAAATACATTCAGATGAAAACAAGATACATCCATTCTCAGAAACTTCTTTGTGATGACTGCATTCTACTCACAGAGTTGAACCTTCCTTTTGATAGAACAGTTTGGAAACACTCTTTTTGTGGAATCTGCAAGTGGCTATTTGGAGCGCTTTGAGGCCTATGCTGGAAAAGGAAATCTCTTCACATAAAACCTAGACAGAAGTATTCCCAGAAAGTTTTTCTGATGTGCGCATTCAACTCACCGAGTTGAACCTTCCTTTAGATAGAGCACTTTTGAAACACTCTTTCTGTAGTACCTGCGAGTGGATATTTGGAGTGCTTTGAGTGCTACACTGTAAAAGCAAATATCTTCACTTAGAATCTAGACAGAAGAATTCTCAGAGACTTCCCTGTGCTCTCTGCATTCCACTCACAGAGTTGAACCTTCCTTTTGATAGAACAGTTTTGAAACACTCTTGTGGTAGAATCTGCAAGTCGATATTTGGAAGGTTTGGAGGCCTATCCTGGGAAAGGAAATATCTTCCCATCAAAACTAGATAGAAGCATTCTCAGAAACTTCTTAGTGATGTGCGCATTCAAGTCACAGAGTTGAAGCTTCCTTTTGATATAGCAGTTTTGAACCACTCTTTTAGTAGAATCTGCAAGTGGATGTTTGGAGAGCTAAGAGGCCAACACTGGAAAAGGAAATATCTTCACTTAAAAACTAGAGGGAAGCATTCTCAGAAACTTCAATGGGCTTTACGCATTCAACTCACAGAGTGCAATGTTCCTTTTGAGAGCGCAGTTTTAAAACACTGTTTTTGTAGAATTTGCTAGAGGATGTTTGGAGCGATGTGAGGCCTTTGCTGGAAAAGGAAATATCTTCACATAAAACCTAGACAGAAGCATTCTCAGAAACTCCTTTGTGATGAGTGCATTCAAATCACAAACTTGAACCTTCCTTTGGAAAGAGCAGTTTTGAAACACTCTTTTTGAAGAATCTGCAAGTGGATATTTGGAGCGATTTGAGGCCTACGCTGGAAAATGAAATATCTTCACCTACAAACTAGACGGAAGCATTCTCAGAAACTTCTTTGTGATGAGTGCATTCAACTCACAGAGTTGAAGCTTCCTTTTGACAGAGCAGTTTTGAAACACTCTTTTAGCAGCATCTGCAAGTGTATATTTGGAGCGCTTTGAGGCCAAGGCTGGAAAACGAAATATCATCACATAAAAACTCGACAGAAGTTTTCTCTGAAACTTCTTTGTGATGAGTGCATTCAACTCACAGACTCGAACGTTTCTTTTGATAGAACAGTTTAGAAACACTCCTTTTGTAGAATCTGCAAGTGTTTATTTGGAGCGCTTTGAGGCCTATGTTGGAAAAGGACATATCTTCACATCAAAAGTAGATGCACGCATTCTCAGAAACTTCTTTGTGATGAGTGCATTGAACTCACCGAGTTGAACCTACCTATTGATAGAGAAGTTTTGAAACACCCTTTTTGTAGAATCTGCAAGTGAATATTTGGCGCGATTTGAGGCCTATGCTGGAAATGGAAATATCTTCACATGAAAACTAGACAGATGAATTCTCAGAAACGTCTTTGTGATGAGTGCATTCAACTCACAGACTTGAAGCTCAATTTTGAAAGAGCAGTTTCGAAACACTCTTTTTGTAGAATCTGCAAGTGGATATTTGGAGCGCTTTGAGGGCTATGCTGGAAAAGTTTATATCTTCACCTAAAAACTAGACAGAAGCATACTCAGAAACTTCTTTGTGATGTGTGCATTGAACTCACAGAGCTGAACGTTTCTTTTGATACAGAATTTTGAAACACTCTTTTCGTAGAATCTTCAAGTGGATGTATGGAGTGCTTTGAGGCCTATGCTGGAAAAGGAAATATCTTCACGTAGAAACTGGACAAAAGCATTCTCAGAAAATTCTTTGTAATGAGTGCATTCAACTCACAGAGTTGAAGCTTCCTTTTGATAGAGCAGTTTTGAAACACTCTTTTAGCAGCATCTGCAAGTGGATATTTGGAGCGCTTTGAGGCCAAGGCTGGAAAACGAAATATCATCACATAAAAACTCGACAGAAGCATTCTCTGAAACTTCTTTGTGATAAGTGCATTCAACTCACACACTCGAACGTTTCTTTTGATAGAACAGTTTAGAAACACTCCTTTTGTAGAATCTGCAAGTGTTTATTTGGAGCGCTTTGAGGCCTATGTTGGAAAAGGACATATCTTCACATCAAAAGTAGACAGACGCATTCTCAGAAACTTCTTTGTGATGAGTGCATTGAACTCACAGAGTTGAACCTACCTATAGATAGGGAAGTTTTGAAACACCCTTTTTGTAGAATCTGCAAGTGAATATTTGGCGCGATTTGAGGCCTATGCAGGAAACGGAAATATCTTCACATGAAAACTAGACAGATGAATTCTCAGAAACGTCTTTGTGATGAGTGCATTCAACTCACAGACTTGAAGCTTCCTTTTGAAAGAGCAGTTTCGAAACACTCTTTTTGTAGAATCTGCAAGTGGATATTTGGAGCGCTTTGAGGGCTATGCTGGAAAAGTTAATACCTTCACCTAAAAACTAGACAGAAGCATACTCAGAAACTTCTTTGTGATGTGTACATTGAACTCACAGAGTTGAACCTTTCTTTTGATACAGAAGTTTTGAAACACTCTTTTCGTAGAATCTTCAAGTGGATGTATGGAGTGATTTGAGGCCTATGCTGGAAAAGGAAATACCTTCACGTAGAAACCAGACAAAAGCATTCTCAGAAAGTTCCCTGTGCTTTGTGCATTCAACTCACAGAGTTGAACATTCCCTTTGATAGAGCAGTTTTGAAACACTCTTTTTGTAGAATCTGCAAGTGGATATTTGGAGCGCTTTGAGGCCTCTGCTGCCAAAGGAATTATCATTGCTTGAAAACTAGATGGAAGCGTTCTCAGAAACTTCCTTGTGATGAGTGCATTCAACTCGCAGAGTGGAACCTTCCTTTCGATAGACCAGTTTTGAAACACTGTTTTTGTAGAATCCGCAAGTGGCTATTTGGAGCTCTTTGAGGCTTATGCTGGAAAAGGAAATATCTTCATCTACAAACTAGACAGAAGCATTCTCAGAAACTTCTTTGTCATGTGGGGATTGAACTCACAGAGTTGAACATTCCTTTACATAGAGCCGTTTTGCAACACCCTTTCGGTGGAAAGTGAAAGTGCTTATTTGTTGCGATGGCGGCATCTAGTGGATAAGGAAATACATTCAGATGAAAACAAGATACATCCATTCTCAGAAACTTCTTTGTGATGACTGCATTCTACTCACAGAGTTGAACCTTCCTTTTGATAGAACAGTTTGGAAACACTCTTTTTGTGGAATCTGCAAGTGGCTATTTGGAGCGCTTTGAGGCCTATGCTGGAAAAGGAAATATCTTCACATAAAACCTAGACAGAAATATTCCCAGAAAGTTTTCCTGATGTGCGCATTCAACTCACCGAGTTGAACCTTCCTTTAGATAGAGCACTTTTGAAACACTCTTTCTGGGGTACCTGCGAGTGGATATTTGGAGTGCTTTGAGTGCTACACTGTAAAAGCAAATATCTTCACTTAGAATCTAGACAGAAGAATTCTCAGAGACTTCCCTGTGCTCTCTGCATTCCACTCACAGAGTTGAACCTTCCTTTTGATAGAACAGTTTTGAAACACTCTTGTGGTAGAATCTGCAAGTCGATATTTGGAAGGTTTGGAGGCCTATCCTGGGAAAGGAAATATCTTCCCATCAAAACTAGATAGAAGCATTCTCAGAAACTTCTTAGTGATGTGCGCATTCAAGTCACAGAGTTGAAGCTTCCTTTTGATATAGCAGTTTTGAACCACTCTTTTAGTAGAATCTGCAAGTGGATGTTTGGAGAGCTAAGAGGCCAACACTGGAAACGGAAATATCTTCACCTAAAAACTAGACGGAAGCATTCTCAGAAACTTCAATGGGCTTTACGCATTCAACTCACAGAGTGCAATGTTCCTTTTGAGAGCGCAGTTTTGAAACACTGTTTTCGTAGAATTTGCTAGAGGATGTTTGGAGCGATGTGAGGCCTTTGCTGGAAAAGGAAATATCTTCACATAAAACCTAGACAGAAGCATTCTCAGAAACTCCTTTGTGATGAGTGCATTCAAATCACACACTTGAACCTTCCTTTGGAAAGAGCAGTTTTGAAACACTCTTTTTGAAGAATCTGCAAGTGGATATTTGGAGCGATTTGAGGCCTATGCTGGAAAATGAAATATCTTCACCTACAAACTAGGCGGAAGCATTCTCAGAAACTTCTTTGTGATGAGTGCATTCAACTCACAGAGTTGAAGCTTGCTTTTGACAGAGCAGTTTTGAAACACTCTTTTAGCAGCATCTGCAAGTGGATATTTGGAGCGCTTTGAGGCCAAGGCTGGAAAACGAAATATCATCACATAAAAACTCGACAGAAGCATTCTCTGAAACTTCTTTCTGATGAGTGCATTCACCTCACAGACTCGAACGTTTCTTTTGATAGAACAGTTTAGAAACACTCCTTTTGTAGAATCTGCAAGTGCTTATTTGGAGCGCTTTGAGGCCTATGTTGGAAAAGGACATATCTTCACATCAAAAGTAGACACACGCATTCTCAGAAACTTCTTTGTGATGAGTGCATTGAACTCACAGAGTTCAACCTACCTATTGATAGAGAAGTTTTGAAACACCCTTTTTGTAGAATCTGCAAGTGAATATTTGGCGCGATATGAGGCCTATGCTGGAAATGGAAATATCTTCACATGAAAACTAGACAGATGAATTCTCAGAAACGTCTTTGTGATGAGTGCATTCAACTCACAGACTTGAAGTTTATTTTGAAAAAGCAGTTTCGAAACACTCTTTTTGTAGAATCTGCAAGTGGATATTTGGAGCGCTTTGAGGGCTATGCTGGAAATGTTTATATCTTCACCTAAAAACTAGACAGAAGCATACTCAGAAACTTCTTTGTGATGTGTGCATTGAACTCACAGAGCTGAACCTTTCTTTTGATACAGAATTTTGAAACACTCTTTTCGTAGAATCTTCAAGTGGATGTATGGAGTGCTTTGAGGCCTATGCTGGAAAAGGAAATATCTTCACGTAGAAACTGGACAAAAGCATTCTCAGAAAATTCTTCGTAATGAGTGCATTCAACTCACAGAGTTGAAGCTTCCTTTTGATAGAGCAGTTTTGAAACACTCTTTTAGCAGCATCTGCAAGTGGATATTTGGAGCGCTTTGAGGCCAAGGCTGGAAAACGAAATATCATCACATAAAAACTCGACAGAAGCATTCTCTGAAACTTCTTTCTGATGAGTGCATTCAACTCACAGACTCGAACGTTTCTTTTGATAGAACAGTTTACAAACACTCCTTTTGTAGAATCTGCAAGTGTTTATTTGGAGCGCTTTGAGGCCTATGTTGGAAAAGGACATATCTTCACATCAAAAGTAGACACACGCATTCTCAGAAACTTCTTTGTGATGAGTGCATTGAACTCACAGAGTTCAACCTACCTATTGATAGAGAAGTTTTGAAACACCCTTTTTGTAGAATCTGCAAGTGAATATTTGGCGCGATATGAGGCCTATGCTGGAAATGGAAATATCTTCACATGAAAACTAGACAGATGAATTCTCAGAAACGTCTTTGTGATGAGTGCATTCAACTCACAGACTTGAAGCTCAATTTTGAAAGAGCAGTTTCGAAACACTCTTTTTGTAGAATCTGCAAGTGGATATTTGGAGCGCTTTGAGGGCTATGCTGGAAAAGTTTATATCTTCACCTAAAAACTAGACAGAAGCATACTCAGAAACTTCTTTGTGATGTGTGCATTGAACTCACAGAGCTGAACCTTTCTTTTGATACAGAATTTTGAAACACTCTTTTCGTAGAATCTTCAAGTGGATGTATGGAGTGCTTTGAGGCCTATGCTGGAAAAGGAAATATCTTCACGTAGAAACTGGACAAAAGCATTCTCAGAAAATTCTTTGTAATGAGTGCATTCAACTCACAGAGTTGAAGCTTCCTTTTGATAGAGCAGTTTTGAAACACTCTTTTAGCAGCATCTGCAAGTGGATATTTGGAGCGCTTTGAGGCCAAGGCTGGAAAACGAAATATCATCACATAAAAACTCGACAGAAGCATTCTCTGAAACTTCTTTGTGATAAGTGCATTCAACTCACAGACTCGAACGTTTCTTTTGATAGAACAGTTTAGAAACACTCCTTTTGTAGAATCTGCAAGTGTTTATTTGGAGCGCTTTGAGGCCTATGTTGGAAAAGGACATATCTTCACATCAAAAGTAGACAGACGCATTCTCAGAAACTTCTTTGTGATGAGTGCATTGAACTCACAGAGTTGAACCTACCTATTGATAGAGAAGTTTTGAAACACCCTTTTTGTAGAATCTGCAAGTGAATATTTGGCGCGATTTGAGGCCTATGCAGGAAACGGAAATATCTTCACATGAAAACTAGACAGATGAATTCTCAGAAACGTCTTTGTGATGAGTGCATTCAACTCACAGACTTGAAGCTTCCTTTTGAAAGAGCAGTTTCGAAACAGTCTTTTTGTAGAATCTGCAAGTGGATATTTGGAGCGCTTTCAGGGCTATGCTGGAAAAGTTAATACCTTCACCTAAAAACTAGACAGAAGCATACTCAGAAACTTCTTTGTGATGTGTGCATTGAACTCACAGAGTTGAACCTTTCTTTTGATACAGAAGTTTTGAAACACTCTTTTCGTAGAATCTTCAAGTGGATGGATGGAGTGATTTGAGGCCTATGCTGGAAAAGGAAATACCTTCACGTAGAAACTAGACAAAAGCATTCTCAGAAAGTTCCCTGTGCTTTGTGCATTCAACTCACAGAGTTGAACATTCCCTTTGATAGAGCAGTTTTGAAACACTCTTTTTGTAGAATCTGCAAGTGGATATTTGGAGCGCTTTGAGGCCTCTGCTGCCAAAGGAATTATCATTGCATGAAAACTAGATGGAAGCGTTCTCAGAAACTTCCTTGTGATGAGTGCATTCAACTCGCAGAGTGGAACCTTCCTTTCGATAGACCAGTTTTGAAACACTGTTTTTGTAGAATCCGCAAGTGGCTATTTGGAGCTCTTTGAGGCTTATGCTGGAAAAGGAAATATCTTCATCTACAAACTAGACAGAAGCATTCTCAGAAACTTCTTTGTCATGTGGGGATTGAACTCACAGAGTTGAACATTCCTTTACATAGAGCAGTTTTGCAACACCCTTTCGGTGGAAAGTGAAAGTGCTTATTTGTTGCGATGGCGGCATCTAGTGGATAAGGAAATACATTCAGATGAAAACAAGATACATCCATTCTCAGAAACTTCTTTGTGATGACTGCATTCTACTCACAGAGTTGAACCTTCCTTTTGATAGAACAGTTTGGAAACACTCTTTTTGTGGAATCTGCAAGTGGCTATTTGGAGCGCTTTGAGGCCTATGCTGGAAAAGGAAATCTCTTCACATAAAACCTAGACAGAAGTATTCCCAGAAAGTTTTTCTGATGTGCGCATTCAACTCACCGAGTTGAACCTTCCTTTAGATAGAGCAGTTTTGAAAGACTCTTTCTGTAGTACCTGCGAGTGGATATTTGGAGTGCTTTGAGTGCTACACTGTAAAAGCAAATATCTTCACTTAGAATCTAGACAGAAGAATTCTCAGAGACTTCCCTGTGCTCTCTGCATTCCACTCACAGAGTTGAACCTTCCTTTTGATAGAACAGTTTTGAAACACTCTTGTGGTAGAATCTGCAAGTCGATATTTGGAAGGTTTGGAGGCCTATCCTGGGAAAGGAAATATCTTCCCATCAAAACTAGATAGAAGCATTCTCAGAAACTTCTTAGTGATGTGCGCATTCAAGTCACAGAGTTGAAGCTTCCTTTTGATATAACAGTTTTGAACCACTCTTTTAGTAGAATCTGCAAGTGGATGTTTGGAGAGCTAAGAGGCCAACACTGGAAACGGAAATATCTTCACCTAAAAACTAGACGGAAGCATTCTCAGAAACTTCAATGGGCTTTACGCATTCAACTCACAGAGTGCAATGTTCCTTTTGAGAGCGCAGTTTTAAAACACTGTTTTTGTAGAATTTGCTAGAGGATGTTTGCAGCGATGTGAGGCCTTTGCTGGAAAAGGAAATATCTTCACATAAAACCTAGACAGAAGCATTCTCAGAAACTCCTTTGTGATGAGTGCATTCAAATCACACACTTGAACCTTCCTTTGGAAAGAGCAGTTTTGAAACACTCTTTTTGAAGAATCTGCAAGTGGATATTTGGAGCGATTTGAGGCCTATGCTGGAAAATGAAATATCTTCACCTAGAAACTAGGCGGAAGCATTCTCAGAAACTTCTTTGTGATGAGTGCATTCAACTCACAGAGTTGAAGCTTGCTTTTGACAGAGCAGTTTTGAAACACTCTTTTAGCAGCATCTGCAAGTGGATATTTGGAGCGCTTTGAGGCCAAGGCTGGAAAACGAAATATCAACACATAAAAACTCGACAGAAGCATTCTCTGAAACTTCTTTCTGATGAGTGCATTCAACTCACAGACTCGAACGTTTCTTTTGATAGAACAGTTTAGAAACACTCCTTTTGTAGAATCTGCAAGTGTTTATTTGGAGCGCTTTGAGGCCTATGTTGGAAAAGGACATATCTTCACATCAAAAGTAGACAGACGCATTCTCAGAAACTTCTTTGTGATGAGTGCATTGAACTCACAGAGTTCAACCTACCTATTGATAGAGAAGTTTTGAAACACCCTTTTTGTAGAATCTGCAAGTGAATATTTGGCTCGATATGAGGCCTATGCTGGAAATGGAAATATCTTCACATGAAAACTAGACAGATGAATTCTCAGAAACGTCTTTGTGATGAGTGCATTCAACTCACAGACTTGAAGTTTATTTTGAAAAAGCAGTTTCGAAACACTCTTTTTGTAGAATCTGCAAGTGGATATTTGGAGCGCTTTGAGGGCTATGCTGGAAAAGTTTATATCTTCACCTAAAAACTAGACAGAAGCATACTCAGAAACTTCTTTGTGATGTGTGCATTGAACTCACAGAGCTGAACCTTTCTTTTGATACAGAATTTTGAAACACTCTTTTCGTAGAATCTTCAAGTGGATGTATGGAGTGCTTTGAGGCCTATGCTGGAAAAGGAAATATCTTCACGTAGAAACTGGACAAAAGCATTCTCAGAAAATTCTTTGTAATGAGTGCATTCAACTCACAGAGTTGAAGCTTCCTTTTGATAGAGCAGTTTTGAAACACTCTTTTAGCAGCATCTGCAAGTGGATATTTGGAGCGCTTTGAGGCCAAGGCTGGAAAACGAAATATCATCACATAAAAACTCGACAGAAGCATTCTCTGAAACTTCTTTCTGATGAGTGCATTCAACTCACAGACTCGAACGTTTCTTTTGATAGAACAGTTTACAAACACTCCTTTTGTAGAATCTGCAAGTGTTTATTTGGAGCGCTTTGAGGCCTATGTTGGAAAAGGACATATCTTCACATCAAAAGTAGACAGACGCATTCTCAGAAACTTCTTTGTGATGAGTGCATTGAACTCACAGAGTTGTACCTACCTATTGATAGAGAAGTTTTGAAACACCCTTTTTGTAGAATCTGCAAGTGAATATTTGGCGCGATTTGAGGCCTATGCAGGAAACGGAAATATCTTCACATGAAAACTAGACAGATGAATTCTCAGAAACGTCTTTGTGATGAGTGCATTCAACTCACAGACTTGAAGCTTCCTTTTGAAAGAGCAGTTTCGAAACAGTCTTTTTGTAGAATCTGCAAGTGGATATTTGGAGCGCTTTGAGGGCTATGCTGGAAAAGTTAATACCTTCACCTAAAAACTAGACAGAAGCATACTCAGAAACTTCTTTGTGATGTGTGCATTGAACTCACAGAGTTGAACCTTTCTTTTGATACAGAAGTTTTGAAACACTCTTTTCGTAGAATCTTCAAGTGGATGGATGGAGTGATTTGAGGCCTATGCTGGAAAAGGAAATACCTTCACGTAGAAACTAGACAAAAGCATTCTCAGAAAGTTCCCTGTGCTTTGTGCATTCAACTCACAGAGTTGAACATTCCCTTTGATAGAGCAGTTTTGAAACACTCTTTTTGTAGAATCTGCAAGTGGATATTTGGAGCGCTTTGAGGCCTCTGCTGCCAAAGGAATTATCATTGCATGAAAACTAGATGGAAGCGTTCTCAGAAACTTCCTTGTGATGAGTGCATTCAACTCGCAGAGTGGAACCTTCCTTTCGATAGACCAGTTTTGAAACACTGTTTTTGTAGAATCCGCAAGTGGCTATTTGGAGCTCTTTGAGGCTTATGCTGGAAAAGGAAATATCTTCATCTACAAACTAGACAGAAGCATTCTCAGAAACTTCTTTGTCATGTGGGGATTGAACTCACAGAGTTGAACATTCCTTTACATAGAGCAGTTTTGCAACACCCTTTCGGTGGAAAGTGAAAGTGCTTATTTGGTGCGATGGCGGCATCTAGTGGATAAGGAAATACATTCAGATGAAAACAAGATACATCCATTCTCAGAAACTTCTTTGTGATGACTGCATTCTACTCACAGAGTTGAACCTTCCTTTTGATAGAACAGTTTGGAAACACTCTTTTTGTGGAATCTGCAAGTGGCTATTTGGAGCGCTTTGAGGCCTATGCTGGAAAAGGAAATCTCTTCACATAAAACCTAGACAGAAGTATTCCCAGAAAGTTTTTCTGATGTGCGCATTCAACTCACCGAGTTGAACCTTCCTTTAGATAGAGCAGTTTTGAAAGACTCTTTCTGTAGTACCTGCGAGTGGATATTTGGAGTGCTTTGAGTGCTACACTGTAAAAGCAAATATCTTCACTTAGAATCTAGACAGAAGAATTCTCAGAGACTTCCCTGTGCTCTCTGCATTCCACTCACAGAGTTGAACCTTCCTTTTGATAGAACAGTTTTGAAACACTCTTGTGGTAGAATCTGCAAGTCGATATTTGGAAGGTTTGGAGGCCTATCCTGGGAAAGGAAATATCTTCCCATCAAAACTAGATAGAAGCATTCTCAGAAACTTCTTAGTGATGTGCGCATTCAAGTCACAGAGTTGAAGCTTCCTTTTGATATAACAGTTTTGAACCACTCTTTTAGTAGAATCTGCAAGTGGATGTTTGGAGAGCTAAGAGGCCAACACTGGAAACGGAAATATCTTCACCTAAAAACTAGACGGAAGCATTCTCAGAAACTTCAATGGGCTTTACGCATTCAACTCACAGAGTGCAATGTTCCTTTTGAGAGCGCAGTTTTAAAACACTGTTTTTGTAGAATTTGCTAGAGGATGTTTGCAGCGATGTGAGGCCTTTGCTGGAAAAGGAAATATCTTCACATAAAACCTAGACAGAAGCATTCTCAGAAACTCCTTTGTGATGAGTGCATTCAAATCACACACTTGAACCTTCCTTTGGAAAGAGCAGTTTTGAAACACTCTTTTTGAAGAATCTGCAAGTGGATATTTGGAGCGATTTGAGGCCTATGCTGGAAAATGAAATATCTTCACCTAGAAACTAGGCGGAAGCATTCTCAGAAACTTCTTTGTGATGAGTGCATTCAACTCACAGAGTTGAAGCTTGCTTTTGACAGAGCAGTTTTGAAACACTCTTTTAGCAGCATCTGCAAGTGGATATTTGGAGCGCTTTGAGGCCAAGGCTGGAAAACGAAATATCAACACATAAAAACTCGACAGAAGCATTCTCTGAAACTTCTTTCTGATGAGTGCATTCAACTCACAGACTCGAACGTTTCTTTTGATAGAACAGTTTAGAAACACTCCTTTTGTAGAATCTGCAAGTGTTTATTTGGAGCGCTTTGAGGCCTATGTTGGAAAAGGACATATCTTCACATCAAAAGTAGACAGACGCATTCTCAGAAACTTCTTTGTGATGAGTGCATTGAACTCACAGAGTTGAACCTACCTATTGATAGAGAAGTTTTGAAACACCCTTTTTGTAGAATCTGCAAGTGAATATTTGGCGCGATATAAGGCCTATGCTGGAAATGGAAATATCTTCACATGAAAACTAGACAGATGAATTCTCAGAAACGTCTTTGTGATGAGTGCATTCAACTCACAGACTTGAAGCTTAATTTTGAAAGAGCAGTTTCGAAACAGTCTTTCGAAGCATACTCAGAAACTTCTTTGTGATGTGTACATTGAACTCACAGAGTTGAACCTTTCTTTTGATACAGAAGTTTTGAAACACTCTTTTCGTAGAATCTTCAAGTGGATGGATGGAGTGATTTGAGGCCTATGCTGGAAAAGGAAATACCTTCACGTAGAAACGAGACAAAAGCATTCTCAGAAAGTTCCCTGTGCTTTGTGCATTCAACTCACAGAGTTGAACATTCCCTTTGATAGAGCAGTTTTGAAACACTCTTCTTGTAGAATCTGCAAGTGGATATTTGGAGCGCTTTGAGGCCTCTGCCGCCAAAGGAATTATCATTGCATGAAAACTAGATGGAAGCGTTCTCAGAAACTTCCTTGTGATGAGTGCCTTCAACTCGCAGAGTGGAACCTTCCTTTCGATAGACCAGTTTTGAAACACTGTTTTTGTAGAATCCGCAAGTGGCTATTTGGAGCTCTTTGAGGCTTATGCTGGAAAAGGAAATATCTTCGTCTACAAACTAGACAGAAGCATTCTCAGAAACTTCTTTGTCATGTGGGGATTGAACTCACAGAGTTGAACATTCCTTTACATAGAGCCGTTTTGCAACACCCTTTCGGTGGAAAGTGAAAGTGCTTATTTGGTGCGATGGCGGCATCTAGTGGATAAGGAAATACATTCAGATGAAAACAAGATACATCCATTCTCAGAAACTTCTTTGTGATGTCTGCATTCTACTCACAGAGTTGAACCTTCCTTTTGATAGAACAGTTTTGAAACACTCTTTCTGTGGAATCTGCAAGTGGCTATTTGGAGCGCTTTGAGGCCTATGCTGGAAAAGGAAATCTCTTCACATAAAACCTAGACAGAAGTATTCCCAGAAAGTTTTTCTGATGTGCGCATTCAACTCACCGAGTTGAACCTTCCTTTAGATAGAGCAGTTTTGAAACCCTCTGTCTGTAGTACCTGCGAGTGGATATTTGGAGTGCTTTGAGTGCTACACTGTAAAAGCAAATATCTTCACTTGGAATCTAGACAGAAGAATTCTCAGAGACTTCCCTGTGCTCTCTGCATTCCACTCACAGAGTTGAACCTTCCTTTTGATAGAACAGTTTTGAAACACTCTTGTGGTAGAATCTGCAAGTCGATATTTGGAAGGTTTGGAGGCCTATCCTGGGAAAGGAAATATCTTCCCATCAAAACTAGACAGAAGCATTCTCAGAAACTTCTTAGTGATGTGCGCATTCAAGTCACAGAGTTGAAGCTTCCTTTTGATATAGCAGTTTTGAACCACTCTTTTAGTGGAATCTGCAAGTGGATGTTCGGAGAGCTAAGAGGCCAACACTGGAAAAGGAAATCTCTTCACGTAAAAACTAGACGGAAGCATTCTCAGAAACTTCAATGGGCTTTACGCATTCAACTCACAGAGTGCAATGTTGCTTTTGAGAGCGCAGTTTTAAAACACTGTTTTTGTAGAATTTGCTAGAGGATGTTTGGAGCGATGTGAGGCCTTTGCTGGAAAAGGAAATATCTTCACATAAAACCTAGACAGAAGCATTCTCAGAAACTCCTTTGTGATGAGTGCATTCAAATCACACACTTGAACCTTCCTTTGGAAAGAGCAGTTTTGAAACACTCTTTCTGAAGAATCTGCAAGTGGATATTTGGAGCGATTTGAGGCCTCTGCTGGAAATGAAATATCTTCACCTAAAAACTAGACGGAAGCATTCTCAGAAACTCCTTTGTGATGAGTGCATTCAACTCACAGAGTTGAAGCTTCCTTTTGATAGAGCAGTTTTGAAACACTCTTTTAGCACCATCTGCAAGTGGATATTTGGAGCGCTTTGAGGCCAAGGCTGGAAAACGAAATATCATCACATAAAAACTCGACAGAAGCATTCTCTGAAACTTCTTTGTGATGAGTGCATTCAACTCACAGACTCGAACGTTGCTTTTGATAGAACAGTTTAGAAACACTCCTTTTGTAGAATCTGCAAGTGTTTATTTGGAGCGCTTGGAGGCCTATGTTGGAAAAGGACATATCTTCACATCAAGAGTAGACAGACGCATTCTCAGAAACTTCTTTGTGATGAGTGCATTGAACTCACAGAGTTGAACCTACCTATTGATAGAGAAGTTTTGAAACACCCTTTTTGTAGAATCTGCAAGTGAATATTTGGCGCGATTTGAGGCCTATGCAGGAAACGGAAATATCTTCACATGAAAGCTAGACAGATGAATTCTCCGAAACGTCTTTGTGATGAGTGCATTCAACTCACAGACTTGAAGCTTCCTTTTGAAAGAGCAGTTTCGAAACACTCTTTTTGTAGAATCTGCAAGTGGATATTTGGAGCGCTTTGAGGGCTATGCTGGAAAAGTTAATACCTTCACCTAAAAACTAGACAGACGCAAACTCAGAAACTTCTTTGTGACGTGCGCATTGAACTCACAGAGTTGAACCTTTCTTTTGATACAGAAGTTTTGAAACACTCTTTTCGTAGAATCTTCAAGTGGATGGATGGAGTGATTTGAGGCCTATGCTGGAAAAGGAAATACCTTCACGTAGAAACGAGACAAAAGCATTCTCAGAAAGTTCCCTGTGCTTTGTGCATTCAACTCACAGAGTTGAACATTCCCTTTGATAGAGCAGTTTTGAAACACTCTTTTTGTAGAATCTGCAAGTGGATATTTGGAGCGCTTTGAGGCCTCTGCCGCCAAAGGAATTATCATTGCATAAAAACTAGATGGAAGCGTTCTCAGAAACTTCCTTGTGATGAGTGCCTTCAACTCGCAGAGTGGAACCTTCCTTTCGATAGACCAGTTTTGAAACACTGTTTTTGTAGAATCCGCAAGTGGCTATTTGGAGCTCTTTGAGGCTTATGCTGGAAAAGGAAATATCTTCGTCTACAAACTAGACAGAAGCATTCTCAGAAACTTCTTTGTCATGTGGGGATTGAACTCACAGAGTTGAACATTCCTTTACATAGAGCCGTTTTGCAACACCCTTTCGGTGGAAAGTGAAAGTGCTTATTTGGTGCGATGGCGGCATCTAGTGGATAAGGAAATACATTCAGATGAAAACAAGATACATCCATTCTCAGAAACTTCTTTGTGATGTCTGCATTCTACTCACAGAGTTGAACCTTCCTTTTGATAGAACAGTTTTGAAACACTCTTTCTGTGGAATCTGCAAGTGGCTATTTGGAGCGCTTTGAGGCCTATGCTGGAAAAGGAAATCTCTTCACATAAAACCTAGACAGAAGTATTCCCAGAAAGTTTTTCTGATGTGCGCATTCAACTCACCGAGTTGAACCTTCCTTTAGATAGAGCAGTTTTGAAACCCTCTGTCTGTAGTACCTGCGAGTGGATATTTGGAGTGCTTTGAGTGCTACACTGTAAAAGCAAATATCTTCACTTGGAATCTAGACAGAAGAATTCTCAGAGACTTCCCTGTGCTCTCTGCATTCCACTCACAGAGTTGAACCTTCCTTTTGATAGAACAGTTTTGAAACACTCTTGTGGTAGAATCTGCAAGTCGATATTTGGAAGGTTTGGAGGCCTATCCTGGGAAAGGAAATATCTTCCCATCAAAACTAGACAGAAGCATTCTCAGAAACTTCTTAGTGATGTGCGCATTCAAGTCACAGAGTTGAAGCTTCCTTTTGATATAGCAGTTTTGAACCACTCTTTTAGTGGAATCTGCAAGTGGATGTTCGGAGAGCTAAGAGGCCAACACTGGAAAAGGAAATCTCTTCACGTAAAAACTAGACGGAAGCATTCTCAGAAACTTCAATGGGCTTTACGCATTCAACTCACAGAGTGCAATGTTGCTTTTGAGAGCGCAGTTTTAAAACACTGTTTTTGTAGAATTTGCTAGAGGATGTTTGGAGCGATGTGAGGCCTTTGCTGGAAAAGGAAATATCTTCACATAAAACCTAGACAGAAGCATTCTCAGAAACTCCTTTGTGATGAGTGCATTCAAATCACACACTTGAACCTTCCTTTGGAAAGAGCAGTTTTGAAACACTCTTTCTGAAGAATCTGCAAGTGGATATTTGGAGCGATTTGAGGCCTATGCTGGAAATGAAATATCTTCACCTAAAAACTAGACGGAAGCATTCTCAGAAACTCCTTTGTGATGAGTGCATTCAACTCACAGAGTTGAAGCTTCCTTTTGATAGAGCAGTTTTGAAACACTCTTTTAGCAGCATCTGCAGGTGGATATTTGGAGCGCTTTGAGGCCAAGGCTGGAAAACGAAATATCATCACATAAAAACTCGACAGAAGCATTCTCTGAAACTTCTTTGTGATGAGTGCATTCAACTCACAGACTCGAACGTTGCTTTTGATAGAACAGTTTAGAAACACTCCTTTTGTAGAATCTGCAAGTGTTTATTTGGAGCGCTTGGAGGCCTATGTTGGAAAAGGACATATCTTCACATCAAGAGTAGACAGACGCATTCTCAGAAACGTCTTTGTGATGAGTGCATTGAACTCACAGAGTTGAACCTACCTATTGATAGAGAAGTTTTGAAACACCCTTTTTGTAGAATCTGCAAGTGAATATTTGGCGCGATTTGAGGCCTATGCAGGAAACGGAAATATCTTCACATGAAAGCTAGACAGATGAATTCTCCGAAACGTCTTTGTGATGAGTGCATTCAACTCACAGACTTGAAGCTTCCTTTTGAAAGAGCAGTTTCGAAACACTCTTTTTGTAGAATCTGCAAGTGGATATTTGGAGCGCTTTGAGGGCTATGCTGGAAAAGTTAATACCTTCACCTAAAAACTAGACAGACGCAAACTCAGAAACTTCTTTGTGACGTGCGCATTGAACTCACAGAGTTGAACCTTTCTTTTGATACAGAAGTTTTGAAACACTCTTTTCCTAGAATCTTCAAGTGGATGGATGGAGTGATTTGAGGCCTATGCTGGAAAAGGAAATACCTTCACGTAGAAACGAGACAAAAGCATTCTCAGAAAGTTCCCTGTGCTTTGTGCATTCAACTCACAGAGTTGAACATTCCCTTTGATAGAGCAGTTTTGAAACACTCTTCTTGTAGAATCTGCAAGTGGATATTTGGAGCGCTTTGAGGCCTCTGCCGCCAAAGGAATTATCATTGCATAAAAACTAGATGGAAGCGTTCTCAGAAACTTCCTTGTGATGAGTGCCTTCAACTCGCAGAGTGGAACCTTCCTTTCGATAGACCAGTTTTGAAACACTGTTTTTGTAGAATCCGCAAGTGGCTATTTGGAGCTCTTTGAGGCTTATGCTGGAAAAGGAAATATCTTCGTCTACAAACTAGACAGAAGCATTCTCAGAATCTTCTTTGTCATGTGGGGATTGAACTCACAGAGTTGAACATTCCTTTACATAGAGCCGTTTTGCAACACCCTTTCGGTGGAAAGTGAAAGTGCTTATTTGGTGCGATGGCGGCATCTAGTGGATAAGGAAATACATTCAGATGAAAACAAGATACATCCATTCTCAGAAACTTCTTTGTGATGACTGCATTCTACTCACAGAGTTGAACCTTCCGTTTGATAGAACAGTTTTGAAACACTCTTTCTGTGGAATCTGTAAGTGGCTATTTGGAGCGCTTTGAGGCCTATGCTGGAAAAGGAAATCTCTTCACATAAAACCTAGACAGAAGTATTCCCAGAAAGTTTTTCTGATGTGCGCATTCAACTCACCGAGTTGAACCTTCCTTTAGATAGAGCAGTTTTGAAACCCTCTGTCTGTAGTACCTGCGAGTGGATATTTGGAGTGCTTTGAGTGCTACACTGTAAAAGCAAATATCTTCACTTGGAATCTAGACAGAAGAATTCTCAGAGACTTCCCTGTGCTCTCTGCATTCCACTCACAGGGTTGAACCTTCCTTTTGATAGAACAGTTTTGAAACACTCTTGTGGTAGAATCTGCAAGTCGATATTTGGAAGGTTTGGAGGCCTATCCTGGGAAAGGAAATATCTTCCCATCAAAACTAGACAGAAGCATTCTCAGAAACTTCTTAGTGATGTGCGCATTCAAGTCACAGAGTTGAAGCTTCCTTTTGATATAGCAGTTTTGAACCACTCTTTTAGTGGAATCTGCAAGTGGATGTTCGGAGAGCTAAGAGGCCAACACTGGAAAAGGAAATCTCTTCACGTAAAAACTAGACGGAAGCATTCTCAGAAACTTCAATGGGCTTTACGCATTCAACTCACAGAGTGCAATGTTGCTTTCGAGAGCGCAGTTTTAAAACACTGTTTTTGTAGAATTTGCTAGAGGATGTTTGGAGCGATGTGAGGCCTTTGCTGGAAAAGGAAATATCTTCACATAAAACCTAGACAGAAGCATTCTCAGAAACTCCTTTGTGATGAGTGCATTCAAATCACACACTTGAACCTTCCTTTGGAAAGAGCAGTTTTGAAACACTCTTTCTGAAGAATCTGCAAGTGGATATTTGGAGCGATTTGAGGCCTCTGCTGGAAATGAAATATCTTCACCTAAAAACTAGACGGAAGCATTCTCAGAAACTCCTTTGTGATGAGTGCATTCAACTCACAGAGTTGAAGCTTCCTTTTGATAGAGCAGTTTTGAAACACTCTTTTAGCACCATCTGCAAGTGGATATTTGGAGCGCTTTGAGGCCAAGGCTGGAAAACGAAATATCATCACATAAAAACTCGACAGAAGCATTCTCTGAAACTTCTTTGTGATGAGTGCATTCAACTCACAGACTCGAACGTTGCTTTTGATAGAACAGTTTAGAAACACTCCTTTTGTAGAATCTGCAAGTGTTTATTTGGAGCGCTTGGAGGCCTATGTTGGAAAAGGACATATCTTCACATCAAGAGTAGACAGACGCATTCTCAGAAACGTCTTTGTGATGAGTGCATTGAACTCACAGAGTTGAACCTACCTATTGATAGAGAAGTTTTGAAACACCCTTTTTGTAGAATCTGCAAGTGAATATTTGGCGCGATTTGAGGCCTATGCAGGAAACGGAAATATCTTCACATGAAAGCTAGACAGATGAATTCTCCGAAACGTCTTTGTGATGAGTGCATTCAACTCACAGACTTGAAGCTTCCTTTTGAAAGAGCAGTTTCGAAACACTCTTTTTGTAGAATCTGCAAGTGGATATTTGGAGCGCTTTGAGGGCTATGCTGGAAAAGTTAATACCTTCACCTAAAAACTAGACAGACGCAAACTCAGAAACTTCTTTGTGACGTGCGCATTGAACTCACAGAGTTGAACCTTTCTTTTGATACAGAAGTTTTGAAACTCTCTTTTCCTAGAATCTTCAAGTGGATGGATGGAGTGATTTGAGGCCTATGCTGGAAAAGGAAATACCTTCACGTAGAAACGAGACAAAAGCATTCTCAGAAAGTTCCCTGTGCTTTGTGCATTCAACTCACAGAGTTGAACATTCCCTTTGATAGAGCAGTTTTGAAACACTCTTCTTGTAGAATCTGCAAGTGGATATTTGGAGCGCTTTGAGGCCTCTGCCGCCAAAGGAATTATCATTGCATAAAAACTAGATGGAAGCGTTCTCAGAAACTTCCTTGTGATGAGTGCCTTCAACTCGCAGAGTGGAACCTTCCTTTCGATAGACCAGTTTTGAAACACTGTTTTTGTAGAATCCGCAAGTGGCTATTTGGAGCTCTTTGAGGCTTATGCTGGAAAAGGAAATATCTTCGTCTACAAACTAGACAGAAGCATTCTCAGAATCTTCTTTGTCATGTGGGGATTGAACTCACAGAGTTGAACATTCCTTTACATAGAGCCGTTTTGCAACACCCTTTCGGTGGAAAGTGAAAGTGCTTATTTGGTGCGATGGCGGCATCTAGTGGATAAGGAAATACATTCAGATGAAAACAAGATACATCCATTCTCAGAAACTTCTTTGTGATGACTGCATTCTACTCACAGAGTTGAACCTTCCGTTTGATAGAACAGTTTTGAAACACTCTTTCTGTGGAATCTGTAAGTGGCTATTTGGAGCGCTTTGAGGCCTATGCTGGAAAAGGAAATCTCTTCACATAAAACCTAGACAGAAGTATTCCCAGAAAGTTTTTCTGATGTGCGCATTCAACTCACCGAGTTGAACCTTCCTTTAGATAGAGCAGTTTTGAAACACTCTGTCTGTAGTACCTGCGAGTGGATATTTGGAGTGCTTTGAGTGCTACACTGTAAAAGCAAATATCTTCACTTGGAATCTAGACAGAAGAATTCTCAGAGACTTCCCTGTGCTCTCTGCATTCCACTCACAGGGTTGAACCTTCCTTTTGATAGAACAGTTTTGAAACACTCTTGTGGTAGAATCTGCAAGTCGATATTTGGAAGGTTTGGAGGCCTATCCTGGGAAAGGAAATATCTTCCCATCAAAACTAGACAGAAGCATTCTCAGAAACTTCTTAGTGATGTGCGCATTCAAGTCACAGAGTTGAAGCTTCCTTTTGATATAGCAGTTTTGAACCACTCTTTTAGTGGAATCTGCAAGTGGATGTTCGGAGAGCTAAGAGGCCAACACTGGAAAAGGAAATCTCTTCACGTAAAAACTAGACGGAAGCATTCTCAGAAACTTCAATGGGCTTTACGCATTCAACTCACAGAGTGCAATGTTGCTTTTGAGAGCGCAGTTTTAAAACACTGTTTTTGTAGAATTTGCTAGAGGATGTTTGGAGCGATGTGAGGCCTTTGCTGGAAAAGGAAATATCTTCACATAAAACCTAGACAGAAGCATTCTCAGAAACTCCTTTGTGATGAGTGCATTCAAATCACACACTTGAACCTTCCTTTGGAAAGAGCAGTTTTGAAACACTCTTTCTGAAGAATCTGCAAGTGGATATTTGGAGCGATTTGAGGCCTCTGCTGGAAATGAAATATCTTCACCTAAAAACTAGACGGAAGCATTCTCAGAAACTCCTTTGTGATGAGTGCATTCAACTCACAGATTGAAGCTTCCTTTTGATAGAGCAGTTTTGAAACACTCTTTTAGCACCATCTGCAAGTGGATATTTGGAGCGCTTTGAGGCCAAGGCTGGAAAACGAAATATCATCACATAAAAACTCGACAGAAGCATTCTCTGAAACTTCTTTGTGATGAGTGCATTCAACTCACAGACTCGAACGTTGCTTTTGATAGAACAGTTTAGAAACACTCCTTTTGTAGAATCTGCAAGTGTTTATTTGGAGCGCTTGGAGGCCTATGTTGGAAAAGGACATATCTTCACATCAAAAGTAGACAGACGCATTCTCAGAAACTTCTTTGTGATGAGTGCATTGAACTCACAGAGTTGAACCTACCTATTGATAGAGAAGTTTTGAAACACCCTTTTTGTAGAATCTGCAAGTGAATATTTGGCGCGATTTGAGGCCTATGCACGAAACGGAAATATCTTCACATGAAAGCTAGACAGATGAATTCTCCGAAACATCTTTGTGATGAGTGCATTCAACTCACAGACTTGAAGCTTCCTTTTGAAAGAGCAGTTTCGAAACACTCTTTTTGTAGAATCTGCAAGTGGATATTTTGACCGCTTTGAGGGCTATGCTGGAAAAGTTAATACCTTCACCTAAAAACTAGACAGACGCAAACTCAGAAACTTCTTTGTGACGTGTGCATTGAACTCACAGAGTTGAACCTTTCTTTTGATACAGAAGTTTTGAAACACTCTTTTCGTAGAATCTTCAAGTGGATGGATGGAGTGATTTGAGGCCTATGCTGGAAAAGGAAATACCTTCACTTAGAAACGAGACAAAAGCATTCTCAGAAAGTTCCCTGTGCTTTGTGCATTCAACTCACAGAGGTGAACATTCCCTTTGATAGAGCAGTTTTGAAACACTCTTTTTGTAGAATCTGCAAGTGGATATTTGGAGCGCTTGGGGGCCTCTGCCGCCAAAGGAATTATCATTGCATAAAAACTAGATGGAAGCGTTCTCAGAAACTTCCTTGTGATGAGTGCATTCAACTCGCAGTGTGGAACCTTCCTTTCGATAGACCAGTTTTGAAACACTGTTTTTGTAGAATCCGCAAGTGGCTATTTGGAGCTCTTTGAGGCTTATGCTGGAAAAGGAAATATCTTCGTCTACAAACTAGACAGAAGCATTCTCAGAAACTTCTTTGTCATGTGGGGATTGAACTCACAGAGTTGAACATTCCTTTACATAGAGCAGTTTTGCAACACCCTTTCGGTGGAAAGTGAAAGTGCTTATTTGGTGCGATGGCGGCATCTAGTGGATAAGGAAATACATTCAGATGAAAACAAGATACATCCATTCTCAGAAACTTCTTTGTGATGACTGCATTCTACGCACAGAGTTGAACCTTCCTTTTGATAGAACAGTTTTGAAACACTCTTTTTGTGGAATCTGCAAGTGGCTATTTGGAGCGCTTTGAGGCCTATGCTGGAAAAGGAAATCTCTTCACATAAAACCTAGACAGAAGTATTCCCAGAAAGTTTTTCTGATGTGCGCATTCAACTCACCGAGTTGAACCTTCCTTTAGATAGAGCAGTTTTGAAACCCTCTGTCTGTAGTACCTGCGAGTGGATATTTGGAGTGCTTTGAGTGCTACACTGTAAAAGCAAATATCTTCACTTGGAATCTAGACAGAAGAATTCTCAGAGACTTCCCTGTGCTCTCTGCATTCCACTCACAGAGTTGAACCTTCCTTTTGATAGAACAGTTTTGAAACACTCTTGTGGTAGAATCTGCAAGTCGATATTTGGAAGGTTTGGAGGCCTATCCTGGGAAAGGAAATATCTTCCCATCAAAACTAGACAGAAGCATTCTCAGAAACTTCTTAGTGATGTGCGCATTCAAGTCACAGAGTTGAAGCTTCCTTTTGATATAGCAGTTTTGAACCACTCTTTTAGTGGAATCTGCAAGTGGATGTTCGGAGAGCTAAGAGGCCAACACTGGAAAAGGAAATCTCTTCACGTAAAAACTAGACGGAAGCATTCTCAGAAACTTCAATGGGCTTTACGCATTCAACTCACAGAGTGCAATGTTGCTTTTGAGAGCGCAGTTTTAAAACACTGTTTTTGTAGAATTTGCTAGAGGATGTTTGGAGCGATGTGAGGCCTTTGCTGGAAAAGGAAATATCTTCACATAAAACCTAGACAGAAGCATTCTCAGAAACTCCTTTGTGATGAGTGCATTCAATTCACACACTTGAACCTTCCTTTGGAAAGAGCAGTTTTGAAACACTCTTTCTGAAGAATCTGCAAGTGGATATTTGGAGCGATTTGAGGCCTATGCTGGAAATGAAATATCTTCACCTAAAAACTAGACGGAAGCATTCTCAGAAACTCCTTTGTGATGAGTGCATTCAACTCACAGAGTTGAAGCTTCCTTTTGATAGAGCAGTTTTGAAACACTCTTTTAGCAGCATCTGCAGGTGGATATTTGGAGCGCTTTGAGGCCAAGGCTGGAAAACGAAATATCATCACATAAAAACTCGACAGAAGCATTCTCTGAAACTTCTTTGTGATGAGTGCATTCAACTCACAGACTCGAACGTTGCTTTTGATAGAACAGTTTAGAAACACTCCTTTTGTAGAATCTGCAAGTGTTTATTTGGAGCGCTTGGAGGCCTATGTTGGAAAAGGACATATCTTCACATCAAGAGTAGACAGACGCATTCTCAGAAACTTCTTTGTGATGAGTGCATTGAACTCACAGAGTTGAACCTACCTATTGATAGAGAAGTTTTGAAACACCCTTTTTGTAGAATCTGCAAGTGAATATTTGGCGCGATTTGAGGCCTATGCAGGAAACGGAAATATCTTCACATGAAAGCTAGACAGATGAATTCTCCGAAACGTCTTTGTGATGAGTGCATTCAACTCACAGACTTGAAGCTTCCTTTTGAAAGAGCAGTTTCGAAACACTCTTTTTGTAGAATCTGCAAGTGGATATTTGGAGCGCTTTGAGGGCTATGCTGGAAAAGTTAATACCTTCACCTAAAAACTAGACAGACGCAAACTCAGAAACTTCTTTGTGACGTGCGCATTGAACTCACAGAGTTGAACCTTTCTTTTGATACAGAAGTTTTGAAACACTCTTTTCGTAGAATCTTCAAGTGGATGGATGGAGTGATTTGAGGCCTATGCTGGAAAAGGAAATACCTTCACGTAGAAACGAGACAAAAGCATTCTCAGGAAGTTCCCTGTGCTTTGTGCATTCAACTCACAGAGTTGAACATTCCCTTTGATAGAGCAGTTTTGAAACACTCTTTTTGTAGAATCTGCAAGTGGATATTTGGAGCGCTTTGAGGCCTCTGCCGCCAAAGGAATTATCATTGCATAAAAACTAGATGGAAGCGTTCTCAGAAACTTCCTTGTGATGAGTGCCTTCAACTCGCAGAGTGGAACCTTCCTTTCGATAGACCAGTTTTGAAACACTGTTTTTGTAGAATCCGCAAGTGGCTATTTGGAGCTCTTTGAGGCTTATGCTGGAAAAGGAAATATCTTCGTCTACAAACTAGACAGAAGCATTCTCAGAAACTTCTTTGTCATGTGGGGATTGAACTCACAGAGTTGAACATTCCTTTACATAGAGCAGTTTTGCAACACCCTTTCGGTGGAAAGTGAAAGTGCTTATTTGGTGCGATGGCAGCATCTAGTGGATAAGGAAATACATTCAGATGAAAACAAGATACATCCATTCTCAGAAACTTCTTTGTGATGACTGCATTCTACTCACAGAGTTGAACCTTCCTTTTGATAGAACAGTTTTGAAGCACTCTTTCTGTGGAATCTGCAAGTGGCTATTTGGAGCGCTTTGAGGCCTATGCTGGAAAAGGAAATCTCTTCACATAAAACCTAGACAGAAGTATTCCCAGAAAGTTTTTCTGATGTGCGCATTCAACTCACCGAGTTGAACCTTCCTTTAGATAGAGCAGTTTTGAAACACTCTGTCTGTAGTACCTGCGAGTGGATATTTGGAGTGCTTTGAGTGCTACACTGTAAAAGCAAATATCTTCACTTGGAATCTAGACAGAAGAATTCTCAGAGACTTCCCTGTGCTCTCTGCATTCCACTCACAGAGTTGAACCTTCCTTTTGATAGAACAGTTTTGAAACACTCTTGTGGTAGAATCTGCAAGTCGATATTTGGAAGGTTTGGAGGCCTATCCTGGGAAAGGAAATATCTTCCCATCAAAACTAGACAGAAGCATTCTCAGAAACTTCTTAGTGATGTGCGCATTCAAGTCACAGAGTTGAAGCTTCCTTTTGATATAGCAGTTTTGAACCACTCTTTTAGTGGAATCTGCAAGTGGATGTTCGTAGAGCTAAGAGGCCAACACTGGAAAAGGAAATCTCTTCACGTAAGAACTAGACGGAAGCATTCTCAGAAACTTCAATGGGCTTTACGCATTCAACTCACAGAGTGCAATGTTGCTTTTGAGAGCGCAGTTTTAAAACACTGTTTTTGTAGAATTTGCTAGAGGATGTTTGGAGCGATGTGAGGCCTTTGCTGGAAAAGGAAATATCTTCACATAAAACCTAGACAGAAGCATTCTCAGAAACTCCTTTGTGATGAGTGCATTCAAATCACACACTTGAACCTTCCTTTGGAAAGAGCAGTTTTGAAACACTCTTTCTGAAGAATCTGCAAGTGGATATTTGGAGCGATTTGAGGCCTCTGCTGGAAATGAAATATCTTCACCTAAAAACTAGACGGAAGCATTCTCAGAAACTCCTTTGTGATGAGTGCATTCAACTCACAGAGTTGAAGCTTCCTTTTGATAGAGCAGTTTTGAAACACTCTTTTAGCACCATCTGCAAGTGGATATTTGGAGCGCTTTGAGGCCAAGGCTGGAAAACGAAATATCATCACATAAAAACTCGACAGAAGCATTCTCTGAAACTTCTTTGTGATGAGTGCATTCAACTCACAGACTCGAACGTTGCTTTTGATAGAACAGTTTAGAAACACTCCTTTTGTAGAATCTGCAAGTGTTTATTTGGAGCGCTTGGAGGCCTATGTTGGAAAAGGACATATCTTCACATCAAAAGTAGACAGACGCATTCTCAGAAACTTCTTTGTGATGAGTGCATTGAACTCACAGAGTTGAACCTACCTATTGATAGAGAAGTTTTGAAACACCCTTTTTGTAGAATCTGCAAGTGAATATTTGGCGCGATTTGAGGCCTATGCAGGAAACGGAAATATCTTCACATGAAAGCTAGACAGATGAATTCTCCGAAACGTCTTTGTGATGAGTGCATTCAACTCACAGACTTGAAGCTTCCTTTTGAAAGAGCAGTTTCGAAACACTCTTTTTGTAGAATCTGCAAGTGGATATTTGGAGCGCTTTGAGGGCTATGCTGGAAAAGTTAATACCTTCACCTAAAAACTAGACAGACGCAAACTCAGAAACTTCTTTGTGACGTGCGCATTGAACTCACAGAGTTGAACCTTTCTTTTGATACAGAAGTTTTGAAACACTCTTTTCGTAGAATCTTCAAGTGGATGGATGGAGTGATTTGAGGCCTATGCTGGAAAAGGAAATACCTTCACGTAGAAACGAGACAAAAGCATTCTCAGAAAGTTCCCTGTGCTTTGTGCATTCAACTCACAGAGTTGAACATTCCCTTTGATAGAGCAGTTTTGAAACACTCTTTTTGTAGAATCTGCAAGTGGATATTTGGAGCGCTTTGAGGCCTCTGCCGCCAAAGGAATTATCATTGCATAAAAACTAGATGGAAGCGTTCTCAGAAACTTCCTTGTGATGAGTGCCTTCAACTCGCAGAGTGGAACCTTCCTTTCGATAGACCAGTTTTGAAACACTGTTTTTGTAGAATCCGCAAGTGGCTATTTGGAGCTCTTTGAGGCTTATGCTGGAAAAGGAAATATCTTCGTCTACAAACTAGACAGAAGCATTCTCAGAAACTTCTTTGTCATGTGGGGATTGAACTCACAGAGTTGAACATTCCTTTACATAGAGCAGTTTTGCAACACCCTTTCGGTGGAAAGTGAAAGTGCTTATTTGGTGCGATGGCAGCATCTAGTGGATAAGGAAATACATTCAGATGAAAACAAGATACATCCATTCTCAGAAACTTCTTTGTGATGACTGCATTCTACTCACAGAGTTGAACCTTCCTTTTGATAGAACAGTTTTGAAGCACTCTTTCTGTGGAATCTGCAAGTGGCTATTTGGAGCGCTTTGAGGCCTATGCTGGAAAAGGAAATCTCTTCACATAAAACCTAGACAGAAGTATTCCCAGAAAGTTTTTCTGATGTGCGCATTCAACTCACCGAGTTGAACCTTCCTTTAGATAGAGCAGTTTTGAAACACTCTGTCTGTAGTACCTGCGAGTGGATATTTGGAGTGCTTTGAGTGCTACACTGTAAAAGCAAATATCTTCACTTGGAATCTAGACAGAAGAATTCTCAGAGACTTCCCTGTGCTCTCTGCATTCCACTCACAGAGTTGAACCTTCCTTTTGATAGAACAGTTTTGAAACACTCTTGTGGTAGGATCTGCAAGTCGATATTTGGAAGGTTTGGAGGCCTATCCTGGGAAAGGAAATATCTTCCCATCAAAACTAGACAGAAGCATTCTCAGAAACTTCTTAGTGATGTGCGCATTCAAGTCACAGAGTTGAAGCTTCCTTTTGATATAGCAGTTTTGAACCACTCTTTTAGTGGAATCTGCAAGTGGATGTTCGGAGAGCTAAGAGGCCAACAGTGGAAAAGGAAATCTCTTCACGTAAGAACTAGACGGAAGCATTCTCAGAAACTTCAATGGGCTTTACGCATTCAACTCACAGAGTGCAATGTTGCTTTTGAGAGCGCAGTTTTAAAACACTGTTTTTGTAGAATTTGCTAGAGGATGTTTGGAGCGATGTGAGGCCTTTGCTGGAAAAGGAAATATCTTCACATAAAACCTAGACAGAAGCATTCTCAGAAACTCCTTTGTGATGAGTGCATTCAAATCACACACTTGAACCTTCCTTTGGAAAGAGCAGTTTTGAAACACTCTTTCTGAAGAATCTGCAAGTGGATATTTGGAGCGATTTGAGGCCTCTGCTGGAAATGAAATATCTTCACCTAAAAACTAGACGGAAGCATTCTCAGAAACTCCTTTGTGATGAGTGCATTCAACTCACAGAGTTGAAGCTTCCTTTTGATAGAGCAGTTTTGAAACACTCTTTTAGCACCATCTGCAAGTGGATATTTGGAGCGCTTTGAGGCCAAGGCTGGAAAACGAAATATCATCACATAAAAACTCGACAGAAGCATTCTCTGAAACTTCTTTCTGATGAGTGCATTCAACTCACAGACTCGAACGTTGCTTTTGATAGAACAGTTTAGAAACACTCCTTTTGTAGAATCTGCAAGTGTTTATTTGGAGCGCTTGGAGGCCTATGTTGGAAAAGGACATATCTTCACATCAAAAGTAGACAGACGCATTCTCAGAAACTTCTTTGTGATGAGTGCATTGAACTCACAGAGTTGAACCTACCTATTGATAGAGAAGTTTTGAAACACCCTTTTTGTAGAATCTGCAAGTGAATATTTGGCGCGATTTGAGGCCTATGCACGAAACGGAAATATCTTCACATGAAAGCTAGACAGATGAATTCTCCGAAACATCTTTGTGATGAGTGCATTCAACTCACAGACTTGAAGCTTCCTTTTGAAAGAGCAGTTTCGAAACACTCTTTTTGTAGAATCTGCAAGTGGATATTTGGAGCGCTTTGAGGGCTATGCTGGAAAAGTTAATACCTTCACCTAAAAACTAGACAGACGCAAACTCAGAAACTTCTTTGTGACGTGCGCATTGAACTCACAGAGTTGAACCTTTCTTTTGATACAGAAGTTTTGAAACACTCTTTTCGTAGAATCTTCAAGTGGATGGATGGAGTGATTTGAGGCCTATGCTGGAAAAGGAAATACCTTCACGTAGAAACGAGACAAAAGCATTCTCAGAAAGTTCCCTGTGCTTTGTGCATTCAACTCACAGAGTTGAACATTCCCTTTGATAGAGCAGTTTTGAAACACTCTTTTTGTAGAATCTGCAAGTGGATATTTGGAGCGCTTTGAGGCCTCTGCCGCCAAAGGAATTATCATTGCATAAAAACTAGATGGAAGCGTTCTCAGAAACTTCCTTGTGATGAGTGCCTTCAACTCGCAGAGTGGAACCTTCCTTTCGATAGACCAGTTTTGAAACACTGTTTTTGTAGAATCCGCAAGTGGCTATTTGGAGCTCTTTGAGGCTTATGCTGGAAAAGGAAATATCTTCGTCTACAAACTAGACAGAAGCATTCTCAGAAACTTCTTTGTCATGTGGGGATTGAACTCACAGAGTTGAACATTCCTTTACATAGAGCCGTTTTGCAACACCCTTTCGGTGGAAAGTGAAAGTGCTTATTTGGTGCGATGGCGGCATCTAGTGGATAAGGAAATACATTCAGATGAAAACAAGATACATCCATTCTCAGAAACTTCTTTGTGATGACTGCATTCTACTCACAGAGTTGAACCTTCCTTTTGATAGAACAGTTTTGAAACACTCTTTCTGTGGAATCTGCAAGTGGCTATTTGGAGCGCTTTGAGGCCTATGATGGAAAAGGAAATCTCTTCACATAAAACCTAGACAGAAGTATTCCCAGAAAGTTTTTCTGATGTGCGCATTCAACTCACCGAGTTGAACCTTCCTTTAGATAGAGCAGTTTTGAAACACTCTGTCTGTAGTACCTGCGAGTGGATATTTGGAGTGCTGTGAGTGCTACACTGTAAAAGCAAATATCTTCACTTGGAATCTAGACAGAAGAATTCTCAGAGACTTCCCTGTGCTCTCTGCATTCCACTCACAGAGTTGAACCTTCCTTTTGATAGAACAGTTTTGAAACACTCTTGTGGTAGAATCTGCAAGTCGATATTTGGAAGGTTTGGAGGCCTATCCTGGGAAAGGAAATATCTTCCCATCAAAACTAGACAGAAGCATTCTCAGAAACTTCTTAGTGATGTGCGCATTCAAGTCACAGAGTTGAAGCTTCCTTTTGATATAGCAGTTTTGAACCACTCTTTTAGTGGAATCTGCAAGTGGATGTTCGGAGAGCTAAGAGGCCAACAGTGGAAAAGGAAATCTCTTCACGTAAAAACTAGACGGAAGCATTCTCAGAAACTTCAATGGGCTTTACGCATTCAACTCACAGAGTGCAATGTTGCTTTTGAGAGCGCAGTTTTAAAACACTGTTTTTGTAGAATTTGCTAGAGGATGTTTGGAGCGATGTGAGGCCTTTGCTGGAAAAGGAAATATCTTCACATAAAACCTAGACAGAAGCATTCTCAGAAACTCCTTTGTGATGAGTGCATTCAAATCACACACTTGAACCTTCCTTTGGAAAGAGCAGTTTTGAAACACTCTTTCTGAAGAATCTGCAAGTGGATATTTGGAGCGATTTGAGGCCTCTGCTGGAAATGAAATATCTTCACCTAAAAACTAGACGGAAGCATTCTCAGAAACTCCTTTGTGATGAGTGCATTCAACTCACAGAGTTGAAGCTTCCTTTTGATAGAGCAGTTTTGAAACACTCTTTTAGCAGCATCTGCAGGTGGATATTTGGAGCGCTTTGAGGCCAAGGCTGGAAAACGAAATATCATCACATAAAAACTCGACAGAAGCATTCTCTGAAACTTCTTTGTGATGAGTGCATTCAACTCACAGACTCGAACGTTGCTTTTGATAGAACAGTTTAGAAACACTCCTTTTGTAGAATCTGCAAGTGTTTATTTGGAGCGCTTGGAGGCCTATGTTGGAAAAGGACATATCTTCACATCAAGAGTAGACAGACGCATTCTCAGAAACTTCTTTGTGATGAGTGCATTGAACTCACAGAGTTGAACCTACCTATTGATAGAGAAGTTTTGAAACACCCTTTTTGTAGAATCTGCAAGTGAATATTTGGCGCGATTTGAGGCCTATGCAGGAAACGGAAATATCTTCACATGAAAGCTAGACAGATGAATTCTCCGAAACGTCTTTGTGATGAGTGCATTCAACTCACAGACTTGAAGCTTCCTTTTGAAAGAGCAGTTTCGAAACACTCTTTTTGTAGAATCTGCAAGTGGATATTTGGAGCGCTTTGAGGGCTATGCTGGAAAAGTTAATACCTTCACCTAAAAACTAGACAGACGCAAACTCAGAAACTTCTTTGTGACGTGCGCATTGAACTCACAGAGTTGAACCTTTCTTTTGATACAGAAGTTTTGAAACACTCTTTTCGTAGAATCTTCAAGTGGATGGATGGAGTGATTTGAGGCCTATGCTGGAAAAGGAAATACCTTCACGTAGAAACGAGACAAAAGCATTCTCAGAAAGTTCCCTGTGCTTTGTGCATTCAACTCACAGAGTTGAACATTCCCTTTGATAGAGCAGTTTTGAAACACTCTTTTTGTAGAATCTGCAAGTGGATATTTGGAGCGCTTTGAGGCCTCTGCCGCCAAAGGAATTATCATTGCATAAAAACTAGATGGAAGCGTTCTCAGAAACTTCCTTGTGATGAGTGCCTTCAACTCGCAGAGTGGAACCTTCCTTTCGATAGACCAGTTTTGAAACACTGTTTTTGTAGAATCCGCAAGTGGCTATTTGGAGCTCTTTGAGGCTTATGCTGGAAAAGGAAAAGTCTTCGTCTACAAACTAGACAGAAGCATTCTCAGAAACTTCTTTGTCATGTGGGGATTGAACTCACACAGTTGAACATTCCTTTACATAGAGCAGTTTTGCAACACCCTTTCGGTGGAAAGTGAAAGTGCTTATTTGGTGCGATGGTGGCATCTAGTGGATAAGGAAATACATTCAGATGAAAACAAGATACATCCATTCTCAGAAACTTCTTTGTGATGACTGCATTCTACTCACAGAGTTGAACCTTCCTTTTGATAGAACAGTTTTGAAACACTCTTTTTGTGGAATCTGCAAGTGGCTATTTGGAGCGCTTTGAGGCCTATGCTGGAAAAGGAAATCTCTTCACATAAAACCTAGACAGAAGTATTCCCAGAAAGTTTTTCTGATGTGCGCATTCAACTCACCGAGTTGAACCTTCCTTTAGATAGAGCAGTTTTGAAACACTCTGTCTGTAGTACCTGCGAGTGGATATTTGGAGTGCTTTGAGTGCTACACTGTAAAAGCAAATATCTTCACTTGGAATCTAGACAGAAGAATTCTCAGAGACTTCCCTGTGCTCTCTGCATTCCACTCACAGAGTTGAACCTTCCTTTTGATAGAACAGTTTTGAAACACTCTTGTGGTAGAATCTGCAAGTCGATATTTGGAAGGTTTGGAGGCCTATCCTGGGAAAGGAAATATCTTCCCATCAAAACTAGACAGAAGCATTCTCAGAAGCTTCTTAGTGATGTGCGCATTCAAGTCACAGAGTTGAAGCTTCCTTTTGATATAGCAGTTTTGAACCACTCTTTTAGTAGAATCTGCAAGTGGATGTTCGGAGAGCTAAGAGGCCAACACTGGAAAAGGAAATCTCTTCACGTAAAAACTAGACGGAAGCATTCTCATAAAATTCAATGGGCTTTACGCATTCAACTCACAGAGTGCAATGTTGCTTTTGAGAGCGCAGTTTTAAAACACTGTTTTTGTAGAATTTGCTAGAGGATGTTTGGAGCGATGTGAGGCCTTTGCTGGAAAAGGAAATATCTTCACATAAAACCTAGACAGAAGCATTCTCAGAAACTCCTTTGTGATGAGTGCATTCAAATCACACACTTGAACCTTCCTTTGGAAAGAGCAGTTTTGAAACACTCTTTCTGAAGAATCTGCAAGTGGATATTTGGAGCGATTTGAGGCCTATGCTGGAAATGAAATATCTTCACCTAAAAACTAGACGGAAGCATTCTCAGAAACTCCTTTGTGATGAGTGCATTCAACTCACAGAGTTGAAGCTTCCTTTTGATAGAGCAGTTTTGAAACACTCTTTTAGCAGCATCTGCAGGTGGATATTTGGAGCGCTTTGAGGCCAAGGCTGGAAAACGAAATATCATCACATAAAAACTCGACAGAAGCATTCTCTGAAACTTCTTTGTGATGAGTGCATTCAACTCACAGACTCGAACGTTGCTTTTGATAGAACAGTTTAGAAACACTCCTTTTGTAGAATCTGCAAGTGTTTATTTGGAGCGCTTGGAGGCCTATGTTGGAAAAGGACATATCTTCACATCAAGAGTAGACAGACGCATTCTCAGAAACTTCTTTGTGATGAGTGCATTGAACTCACAGAGTTGAACCAACCTATTAATAGAGAAGTTTTGAAACACCCTTTTTGTAGAATCTGAAAGTGAATATTTGGCGCGATTTGAGGCCTATGCAGGAAACGGAAATATCTTCACATGAAAGCTAGACAGATGAATTCTCCGAAACGTCTTTGTGATGAGTGCATTCAACTCACAGACTTGAAGCTTCCTTTTGAAAGAGCAGTTTCGAAACACTCTTTTTGTAGAATCTGCAAGTGGGTATTTGGAGCGCTTTGAGGGCTATGCTGGAAAAGTTAATACCTTCACCTAAAAACTAGACAGACGCAAACTCAGAAACTTCTTTGTGACGTGCGCATTGAACTCACAGAGTTGAACCTTTCTTTTGATACAGAAGTTTTGAAACACTCTTTTCGTAGAATCTTCAAGTGGATGGATGGAGTGATTTGAGGCCTATGCTGGAAAAGGAAATACCTTCACGTAGAAACGAGACAAAAGCATTCTCAGAAAGTTCCCTGTGCTTTGTGCATTCAACTCACAGAGTTGAACATTCCCTTTGATAGAGCAGTTTTGAAACACTCTTCTTGTAGAATCTGCAAGTGGATATTTGGAGCGCTTTGAGGCCTCTGCCGCCAAAGGAATTATCATTGCATAAAAACTAGATGGAAGCGTTCTCAGAAACTTCCTTGTGATGAGTGCCTTCAACTCGCAGAGTGGAACCTTCCTTTCGATAGACCAGTTTTGAAACACTGTTTTTGTAGAATCCGCAAGTGGCTATTTGGAGCTCTTTGAGGCTTATGCTGGAAAAGGAAATATCTTCGTCTACAAACTAGACAGAAGCATTCTCAGAAACTTCTTTGTCATGTGGGGATTGAACTCACAGAGTTGAACATTCCTTTACATAGAGCAGTTTTGCAACACCCTTTCGGTGGAAAGTGAAAGTGCTTATTTGGTGCGATGGCGGCATCTAGTGGATAAGGAAATACATTCAGATGAAAACAAGATACATCCATTCTCAGAAACTTCTTTGTGATGACTGCATTCTACGCACAGAGTTGAACCTTCCTTTTGATAGAACAGTTTTGAAACACTCTTTTTGTGGAATCTGCAAGTGGCTATTTGGAGCGCTTTGAGGCCTATGCTGGAAAAGGAAATCTCTTCACATAAAACCTAGACAGAAGTATTCCCAGAAAGTTTTTCTGATGTGCGCATTCAACTCACCGAGTTGAACCTTCCTTTAGATAGAGCAGTTTTGAAACCCTCTGTCTGTAGTACCTGCGAGTGGATATTTGGAGTGCTTTGAGTGCTACACTGTAAAAGCAAATATCTTCACTTGGAATCTAGACAGAAGAATTCTCAGAGACTTCCCTGTGCTCTCTGCATTCCACTCACTGAGTTGAACCTTCCTTTTGATAGAACAGTTTTGAAACACTCTTGTGGTAGAATCTGCAAGTCGATATTTGGAAAGTTTGGAGGCCTATCCTGGGAAAGGAAATATCTTCCCATCAAAACTAGACAGAAGCATTCTCAGAAACTTCTTAGTGATGTGCGCATTCAAGTCACAGAGTTGAAGCTTCCTTTTGATATAGCAGTTTTGAACCACTCTTTTAGTGGAATCTGCAAGTGGATGTTCGGAGAGCTAAGAGGCCAACACTGGAAAAGGAAATCTCTTCACGTAAAAACTAGACGGAAGCATTCTCAGAAACTTCAATGGGCTTTACGCATTCAACTCACAGAGTGCAATGTTGCTTTTGAGAGCGCAGTTTTAAAACACTGTTTTTGTAGAATTTGCTAGAGGATGTTTGGAGCGATGTGAGGCCTTTGCTGGAAAAGGAAATATCTTCACATAAAACCTAGACAGAAGCATTCTCAGAAACTCCTTTGTGATGAGTGCATTCAATTCACACACTTGAACCTTCCTTTGGAAAGAGCAGTTTTGAAACACTCTTTGTGAAGAATCTGCAAGTGGATATTTGGAGCGATTTGAGGCCTATGCTGGAAATGAAATATCTTCACCTAAAAACTAGACGGAAGCATTCTCAGAAACTCCTTTGTGATGAGTGCATTCAACTCACAGAGTTGAAGCTTCCTTTTGATAGAGCAGTTTTGAAACACTCTTTTAGCAGCATCTGCAGGTGGATATTTGGAGCGCTTTGAGGCCAAGGCTGGAAAACGAAATATCATCACATAAAAACTCGACAGAAGCATTCTCTGAAACTTCTTTGTGATGAGTGCATTCAACTCACAGACTCGAACGTTGCTTTTGATAGAACAGTTTAGAAACACTCCTTTTGTAGAATCTGCAAGTGTTTATTTGGAGCGCTTGGAGGCCTATGTTGGAAAAGGACATATCTTCACATCAAAAGTAGACAGACGCATTCTCAGAAACTTCTTTGTGATGAGTGCATTGAACTCACAGAGTTGAACCTACCTATTGATAGAGAAGTTTTGAAACACCCTTTTTGTAGAATCTGCAAGTGAATATTTGGCGCGATTTGAGGCCTATGCAGGAAACGGAAATATCTTCACATGAAAGCTAGACAGATGAATTCTCCGAAACGTCTTTGTGATGAGTGCATTCAACTCACAGACTTGAAGCTTCCTTTTGAAAGAGCAGTTTCGAAACACTCTTTTTGTAGAATCTGCAAGTGGATATTTGGAGCGCTTTGAGGGCTATGCTGGAAAAGTTAATACCTTCACCTAAAAACTAGACAGACGCAAACTCAGAAACTTCTTTGTGACGTGTGCATTGAACTCACAGAGTTGAACCTTTCTTTTGATACAGAAGTTTTGAAACACTCTTTTCGTAGAATCTTCAAGTGGATGGATGGAGTGATTTGAGGCCTATGCTGGAAAAGGAAATACCTTCACGTAGAAACGAGACAAAAGCATTCTCAGAAAGTTCCCTGTGCTTTGTGCATTCAACTCACAGAGTTGAACATTCCCTTTGATAGAGCAGTTTTGAAACACTCTTTTTGTAGAATCTGCAAGTGGATATTTGGAGCGCTTTGAGGCCTCTGCCGCCAAAGGAATTATCATTGCATAAAAACTAGATGGAAGCGTTCTCAGAAACTTCCTTGTGATGAGTGCCTTCAACTCGCAGAGTGGAACCTTCCTTTCGATAGACCAGTTTTGAAACACTGTTTTTGTAGAATCCGCAAGTGGCTATTTGGAGCTCTTTGAGGCTTATGCTGGAAAAGGAAATATCTTCGTCTACAAACTAGACAGAAGCATTCTCAGAAACTTCTTTGTCATGTGGGGATTGAACTCACAGAGTTGAACATTCCTTTACATAGAGCAGTTTTGCAACACCCTTTCGGTGGAAAGTGAAAGTGCTTATTTGGTGCGATGGCGGCATCTAGTGGATAAGGAAATACATTCAGATGAAAACAAGATACATCCATTCTCAGAAACTTCTTTGTGATGACTGCATTCTACTCACAGAGTTGAACCTTCCTTTTGATAGAGCAGTTTTGAAACACTCTTTTTGTGGAATCTGCAAGTGGCTATTTGGAGCGCTTTGAGGCCTATGCTGGAAAAGGAAATCTCTTCACATAAAACCTAGAACAGAAGTATTCCCAGAAAGTTTTTCTGATGTGCGCATTCAACTCACCGAGTTGAACCTTCCTTTAGATAGAGCAGTTTTGAAACACTCTGTCTGTAGTACCTGCGAGTGGATATTTGGAGTGCTTTGAGTGCTACACTGTAAAAGCAAATATCTTCACTTGGAATCTAGACAGAAGAATTCTCAGAGACTTCCCTGTGCTCTCTGCATTCCACTCACAGAGTTGAACCTTCCTTTTGATAGAACAGTTTTGAAACACTCTTGTGGTAGAATCTGCAAGTCGATATTTGGAAGGTTTGGAGGCCTATCCTGGGAAAGGAAATATCTTCCCATCAAAACTAGACAGAAGCATTCTCAGAAGCTTCTTAGTGATGTGCGCATTCAAGTCACAGAGTTGAAGCTTCCTTTTGATATAGCAGTTTGGAACCACTCTTTTAGTGGAATCTGCAAGTGGATGTTCGGAGAGCTAAGAGGCCAACACTGGAAAAGGAAATCTCTTCACGTAAAAACTAGACGGAAGCATTCTCAGAAACTTCAATGGGCTTTACGCATTCAACTCACAGAGTGCAATGTTCCTTTTGAGAGCGCAGTTTTAAAACACTGTTTTTGTAGAATTTGCTAGAGGATGTTTGGAGCGATGTGAGGCCTTTGCTGGAAAAGGAAATATCTTCACATAAAACCTAGACAGAAGCATTCTCAGAAACTCCTTTGTGATGAGTGCATTCAAATCACACACTTGAACCTTCCTTTGGAAAGAGCAGTTTTGAAACACTCTTTCTGAAGAATCTGCAAGGGGATATTTGGAGCGATTTGAGGCCTCTGCTGGAAATGAAATATCTTCACCTAAAAACTAGACGGAAGTATTCTCAGAAACTCCTTTGTGATGAGTGCATTCAACTCACAGAGTTGAAGCTTCCTTTTGATAGAGCAGTTTTGAAACACTCTTTTAGCAGCATCTGCAAGTGGATATTTGGAGCGCTTTGAGGCCAAGGCTGGAAAACGAAATATCATCACAGAAAAACTCGACAGAAGCATTCTCTGAAACTTCTTTGTGATGAGTGCATTCAGCTCACAGACTCGAACGTTTCTTTTCATAGAACAGTTTAGAAACACTCCTTTTGTAGAATCTGCAAGTGTTTTTTTGGAGCGCTTGGAGGCCTATGTTGGAAAAGGACATATCTGCACATCAAAAGTAGACAGACGCATTCTCAGAAACTTCTTTGTGATGAGTGCATTGAACTCACAGAGTTGAACCTACCTATTGATAGAGAAGTTTTGAAACACCCTTTTTGTAGAATCTGCAAGTGAATATTTGGCGCGATTTGAGGCCTATGCAGGAAACGGAAATATCTTCACATGAAAACTAGACAGATGAATTCTCCGAAACGTCTTTGTGATGAGTGCATTCAACTCACAGACTTGAAGCTTCCTTTTGAAAGAGCAGTTTCGAAACACTCTTTTTGTAGAATCTGCAAGTGGATATTTGGAGCGCTTTGAGGGCTATGCTGGAAAAGTTAATACCTTCACCTAAAAACTAGACAGACGCAAACCCAGAAACTTCTTTGTGACGTGTGCATTGAACTCACAGAGTTGAACCTTTCTTTTGATACAGAAGTTTTGAAACACTCTTTTCGTAGAATCTTCAAGTGGATGGATGGAGTGATTTGAGGCCTATGCTGGAAAAGGAAATACCTTCACGTAGAAACGAGACAAAAGCATTCTCAGAAAGTTCCCTGTGCTTTGTGCATTCAACTCACAGAGTTGAACATTCCCTTTGATAGAGCAGTTTTGAAACACTCTTCTTGTAGAATCTGCAAGTGGATATTTGGAGCGCTTTGAGGCCTCTGCCGCCAAAGGAATTATCATTGCATAAAAACTAGATGGAAGCGTTCTCAGAAACTTCCTTGTGATGAGTGCATTCAACTCGCAGAGTGGAACCTTCCTTTCGATAGACCAGTTTTGAAACACTGTTTTTGTAGAATCCGCAAGTGGCTATTTGGAGCTCTTGGAGGCTTATGCTGGAAAAGGAAATATCTTCGTCTACAAACTAGACAGAAGCATTCTCAGAAACTTCTTTGTCATGTGGGGATTGAACTCACAGAGTTGAACATTCCTTTACATAGAGCAGTTTTGCAACACCCTTTCGGTGGAAAGTGAAAGTGCTTATTTGGTGCGATGGCGGCATCTAGTGGATAAGGAAATACATTCAGATGAAAACAAGATACATCCATTCTCAGAAACTTCTTTGTGATGACTGCATTCTACTCACAGAGTTGAACCTTCCTTTTGATAGAACAGTTTGGAAACACTCTTTTTGTGGAATCTGCAAGTGGCTATTTGGAGCGCTTTGAGGCCTATGCTGGAAAAGGAAATCTCTTCACATAAAACCTAGACAGAAGTATTCCCAGAAAGTTTTTCTGATGTGCGCATTCAACTCACCGAGCTGAACCTTCCTTTAGATAGAGCAGTTTTGAAACACTCTGTCTGTAGTACCTGCGAGTGGATATTTGGAGTGCTTTGAGTGCTACACTGTAAAAGCAAATATCTTCACTTGGAATCTAGACAGAAGAATTCTCAGAGACTTCCCTGTGCTCTCTGCATTCCACTCACAGAGTTGAACCATCCTTTTGATAGAACAGTTTTGAAACACTCTTGTGGTAGAATCTGCAAGTCGATATTTGGAAAGTTTGGAGGCCTATCCTGGGAAAGGAAATATCTTCCCATCAAAACTAGACAGAAGCATTCTCAGAAGCTTCTTAGTGATGTGCGCATTCAAGTCACAGAGTTGAAGCTTCCTTTTGATATAGCAGTTTGGAACCACTCTTTTAGTGGAATCTGCAAGTGGATGTTCGGAGAGCTAAGAGGCCAACACTGGAAAAGGAAATCTCTTCACGTAAAAACTAGACGGAAGCATTCTCAGAAACTTCAATGGGCTTTACGCATTCAACTCACAGAGTGCAATGTTGCTTTTGAGAGCGCAGTTTTAAAACACTGTTTTTGTAGAATTTGCTAGAGGATGTTTGGAGCGATGTGAGGCCTTTGCTGGAAAAGGAAATATCTTCACATAAAACCTAGACAGAAGCATTCTCAGAAACTCCTTTGTGATGAGTGCATTCAAATCACACACTTGAACCTTCCTTTGGAAAGAGCAGTTTTGAAACACTCTTTCTGAAGAATCTGCAAGGGGATATTTGGAGCGATTTGAGGCCTCTGCTGGAAATGAAATATCTTCACCTAAAAACTAGACGGAAGTATTCTCAGAAACTCCTTTGTGATGAGTGCATTCAACTCACAGAGTTGAAGCTTCCTTTTGATAGAGCAGTTTTGAAACACTCTTTTAGCAGCATCTGCAAGTGGATATTTGGAGCGCTTTGAGGCCAAGGCTGGAAAACGAAATATCATCACAGAAAAACTCGACAGAAGCATTCTCTGAAACTTCTTTGTGATGAGTGCATTCAGCTCACAGACTCGAACGTTTCTTTTCATAGAACAGTTTAGAAACACTCCTTTTGTAGAATCTGCAAGTGTTTTTTTGGAGCGCTTGGAGGCCTATGTTGGAAAAGGACATATCTGCACATCAAAAGTAGACAGACGCATTCTCAGAAACTTCTTTGTGATGAGTGCATTGAACTCACAGAGTTGAACCTACCTATTGATAGAGAAGTTTTGAAACACCCTTTTTGTAGAATCTGCAAGTGAATATTTGGCGCGATTTGAGGCCTATGCAGGAAACGGAAATATCTTCACATGAAAACTAGACAGATGAATTCTCCGAAACGTCTTTGTGATGAGTGCATTCAACTCACAGACTTGAAGCTTCCTTTTGAAAGAGCAGTTTCGAAACACTCTTTTTGTAGAATCTGCAAGTGGATATTTGGAGCGCTTTGAGGGCTATGCTGGAAAAGTTAATACCTTCACCTAAAAACTAGACAGACGCAAACCCAGAAACTTCTTTGTGACGTGTGCATTGAACTCACAGAGTTGAACCTTTCTTTTGATACAGAAGTTTTGAAACACTCTTTTCGTAGAATCTTCAAGTGGATGGATGGAGTGATTTGAGGCCTATGCTGGAAAAGGAAATACCTTCACGTAGAAACGAGACAAAAGCATTCTCAGAAAGTTCCCTGTGCTTTGTGCATTCAACTCACAGAGTTGAACATTCCCTTTGATAGAGCAGTTTTGAAACACTCTTCTTGTAGAATCTGCAAGTGGATATTTGGAGCGCTTTGAGGCCTCTGCCGCCAAAGGAATTATCATTGCATAAAAACTAGATGGAAGCGTTCTCAGAAACTTCCTTGTGATGAGTGCATTCAACTCGCAGAGTGGAACCTTCCTTTCGATAGACCAGTTTTGAAACACTGTTTTTGTAGAATCCGCAAGTGGCTATTTGGAGCTCTTGGAGGCTTATGCTGGAAAAGGAAATATCTTCGTCTACAAACTAGACAGAAGCATTCTCAGAAACTTCTTTGTCATGTGGGGATTGAACTCACAGAGTTGAACATTCCTTTACATAGAGCAGTTTTGCAACACCCTTTCGGTGGAAAGTGAAAGTGCTTATTTGGTGCGATGGCGGCATCTAGTGGATAAGGAAATACATTCAGATGAAAACAAGATACATCCATTCTCAGAAACTTCTTTGTGATGACTGCATTCTACTCACAGAGTTGAACCTTCCTTTTGATAGAACAGTTTGGAAACACTCTTTTTGTGGAATCTGCAAGTGGCTATTTGGAGCGCTTTGAGGCCTATGCTGGAAAAGGAAATCTCTTCACATAAAACCTAGAACAGAAGTATTCCCAGAAAGTTTTTCTGATGTGCGCATTCAACTCACCGAGCTGAACCTTCCTTTAGATAGAGCAGTTTTGAAACACTCTGTCTGTAGTACCTGCGAGTGGATATTTGGAGTGCTTTGAGTGCTACACTGTAAAAGCAAATATCTTCACTTGGAATCTAGACAGAAGAATTCTCAGAGACTTCCCTGTGCTCTCTGCATTCCACTCACAGAGTTGAACCATCCTTTTGATAGAACAGTTTTGAAACACTCTTGTGGTAGAATCTGCAAGTCGATATTTGGAAAGTTTGGAGGCCTATCCTGGGAAAGGAAATATCTTCCCATCAAAACTAGACAGAAGCATTCTCAGAAGCTTCTTAGTGATGTGCGCATTCAAGTCACAGAGTTGAAGCTTCCTTTTGATATAGCAGTTTGGAACCACTCTTTTAGTGGAATCTGCAAGTGGATGTTCGGAGAGCTAAGAGGCCAACACTGGAAAAGGAAATCTCTTCACGTAAAAACTAGACGGAAGCATTCTCAGAAACTTCAATGGGCTTTACGCATTCAACTCACAGAGTGCAATGTTGCTTTTGAGAGCGCAGTTTTAAAACACTGTTTTTGTAGAATTTGCTAGAGGATGTTTGGAGCGATGTGAGGCCTTTGCTGGAAAAGGAAATATCTTCACATAAAACCTAGACAGAAGCATTCTCAGAAACTCCTTTGTGATGAGTGCATTCAAATCACACACTTGAACCTTCCTTTGGAAAGAGCAGTTTTGAAACACTCTTTCTGAAGTATCTGCAAGGGGATATTTGGAGCGATTTGAGGCCTCTGCTGGAAATGAAATATCTTCACCTAAAAAGTAGACGGAAGCATTCTCAGAAACTCCTTTGTGATGAGTGCATTCAACTCACAGAGTTGAAGCTTCCTTTTGATAGAGCAGTTTTGAAACACTCTTTTAGCAGCATCTGCAGGTGGATATTTGGAGCGCTTTGAGGCCAAGGCTGGAAAACGAAATATCATCACATAAAAACTCGACAGAAGCATTCTCTGAAACTTCTTTGTGATGAGTGCATTCAACTCACAGACTCGAACGTTTCTTTTGATAGAACAGTTTAGAAACACTCCTTTTGTAGAATCTGCAAGTGTTTATTTGGAGCGCTTGGAGGCCTATGTTGGAAAAGGACATATCTTCACATCAAGTGTAGACAGACGCATTCTCAGAAACTTCTTTGTGATGAGTGCATTGAACTCACAGAGTTGAACCTACCTGTTGATAGAGAAGTTTTGAAACACCTTTTTTGTAGAATCTGCAAGTGAATATTTGGCGCGGTTTGAGGCCTATGCAGGAAACGGAAATATCTTCACATGAAAGCTAGACAGATGAATTCTCCGAAACGTCTTTGTGATGAGTGCATTCAACTCACAGACTTGAAGCTTCCTTTTGAAAGAGCAGTTTCGAAACACTCTTTTTGTAGAATCTGCAAGTGGATATTTGGAGCGCTTTGAGGGCTATGCTGGAAAAGTTAATACCTTCACCTAAAAACTAGACAGACGCAAACTCAGAAACTTCTTTGTGACGTGTGCATTGAACTCACAGAGTTGAACCTTTCTTTTGATACAGAAGTTTTGAAACACTCTTTTCGTAGAATCTTCAAGTGGATGGATGGAGTGATTTGAGGCCTATGCTGGAAAAGGAAATACCTTCACGTAGAAACGAGACAAAAGCATTCTCAGAAAGTTCCCTGTGCTTTGTGCATTCAACTCACAGAGTTGAACATTCCCTTTGATAGAGCAGTTTTGAAACACTCTTTTTGTAGAATCTGCAAGTGGATATTTTGAGCGCTTTGAGGCCTCTGCCGCCAAAGGAATTATCATTGCATAAAAACTAGATGGAAGCGTTCTCAGAAACTTCCTTGTGATGAGTGCCTTCAACTCGCAGAGTGGAACCTTCCTTTCGATAGACCAGTTTTGAAAGACTGTTTTTGTAGAATCCGCAAGTGGCTATTTGGAGCTCTTTGAGGCTTATGCTGGAAAAGGAAATATCTTCGTCTACAAACTAGACAGAAGCATTCTCAGAAACTTCTTTGTCATGTGGGGATTGAACTCACAGAGTTGAACATTCCTTTACATAGAGCAGTTTTGCAACACCCTTTCGGTGGAAAGTGAAAGTGCTTATTTGGTGCGATGGCGGCATCTAGTGGATAAGGAAATACATTCAGATGAAAACAAGATACATCCATTCTCAGAAACTTCTTTGTGATGACTGCATTCTACTCACAGAGTTGAACCTTCCTTTTGATAGAACAGTTTTGAAATACTCTTTTTGTGGAATCTGCAAGTGGCTATTTGGAGCGCTTTGAGGCCTATCCTGGAAAAGGAAATCTCTTCACATAAAACCTAGACAGAAGTATTCCCAGAAAGTTTTTCTGATGTGCGCATTCAACTCACCGAGTTGAACCTTCCTTTAGATAGAGCAGTTTTGAAACACTCTTTCTGTAGTACCTGCGAGTGGATATTTGGAGTGCGTTGAGTGCTACACTGTAAAAGCAAATATCTTCACTTAGAATCTAGACGAAAGAATTCTCAGAGACTTCCCTGTGCTCTCTGCATTCCACTCACAGAGTTGAACCTTCCTTTTGATAGAACAGTTTTGAAACACTCTTGTGGTAGAATCTGCAAGTGGATATTTGGAAGGTTTGGAGGCCTATCCCGGGAAAGGAAATATCTTCCCATCAAAACTAGATAGAAGCATTCTCAGAAACTTCTTAGTGATGTGCACATTCAAGTCACAGAGTGGAAGCTTCCTTTTGATATAGCAGTTTTGAACCACTCTTTTAGTAGAATCTGCAAGTGGATGTTTGGAGAGCTAAGAGGCCAACACTGGAAAAGGAAATCTCTTCACGTAAAAACTAGACGGAAGCATTCTCAGAAACTTCAATGGGCTTTACGCATTCAACTCACAGAGTGCAATGTTGCTTTTGAGAGCGCAGTTTTAAAACACTGTTTTTGTAGAATTTGCCAGAGGATGTTTGGAGCGATGTGAAGCCTTTGCTGGAAAAGGAAATATCTTCACATAAAACCTAGACAGAAGCATTCTCAGAAACTCCTTTGTGAGGAGTGCATTCAAATCACACACTTGAACCTTCCTTTGGAAAGAGCAGTTTTGAAACACTCTTTCTGAAGAATCTGCAAGTGGATATTTGGAGCGATTTGAGGCCTCTGCTGGAAATGAAATATCTTCACCTAAAAACTAGACGGAAGCATTCTCAGAAACTCCTTTGTGATGAGTGCATTCAACTCACAGAGTTGAAGCTTCCTTTTGGTAGAGCAGTTTTAAAACACTCTTTTAGCAGCATCTGCAAGTGGATATTTGGAGCGCTTTGAGGCCAAGGCTGGAAAACGAAATATCATCACATAAAAACTCGACAGAAGCATTCTCTGAAACTTCTTTGTGATGAGTGCATTCAACTCACAGACTCGAACGTTTCTTTTGGTAGAACAGTTTAGAAACACTCCTTTTGTAGAATCTGCAAGTGTTTATTTGGAGCGCTTTGAGGCCTATGTTGGAAAAGGACATATCTTCACATCAAAAGTAGACAGACGCATTCTCAGAAACTTCTTTGTGATGAGTGCATTGAACTCACAGAGTTGAACCTACCTATTGATAGAGAAGTTTTGAAACACCCTTTTTGTAGAATCTGCAAGTGAATATTTGGCGTGATTTGAGGCCTATGCAGGAAGCGGAAATAACTTCACATGAAAACTAGACAGATGAATTCTCCGAAACGTCTTTGTGATGAGTGCATTCAACTCACAGACTTGAAGCTTCCTTTTGAAAGAGCAGTTTCGAAACACTCTTTTTGTAGAATCTGCAAGTGGATATTTGGAGCGCTTTGAGGGCTATGCTGGAAATGTTAATACCTTCACCTAAAAACTAGACAGACGCAAACTCAGAAACTTCTTTGTGACGTGTGCATTGAACTCACAGAGTTGAACCTTTCTTTTGATACAGAAGTTTTGAAACACTCTTTTCGTAGAATCTTCAAGTGGATGGATGGAGTGATTTGAGGCCTATGCTGGAAAAGGAAATACCTTCACGTAGAAAGGAGACAAAAGCATTCTCAGAAAGTTCCCTGTGCTTTGTGCATTCAACTCACAGAGTTGAACATTCCCTTTGATAGAGCAGTTTTGAAACACTCTTCTTGTAGAATCGGCAAGTGGATATTTGGAGCGCTTTGAGGCCTCTGCCGCCAAAGGAATTATCATTGCATAAAAACTAGATGGAAGCGTTCTCAGAAACTTCCTTGTGATGAGTGCATTCAACTCGCAGAGTGGAACCTTCCTTTCCATAGACCAGTTTTGAAACACTGTTTTTGTAGAATCTGCAAGTGGCTATTTGGAGCTCTTTGAGGCTTATGCTGGAAAAGGAAATATCTTAGTCTACAAACTAGACAGAAGCATTCTCAGAAACTTCTTTGTCATGTGGGGATTGAACTCACAGAGTTGAACATTCCTTTACATAGAGCAGTTTTGCAACACCCTTTCGGTGGAAAGTGAAAGTGCTTATTTGGTGCGATGGCGGCATCTAGTGGATAAGGAAATACATTCAGGTGAAAACAAGATACATCCATTCTCAGAAACTTCTTTGTGATGACTGCATTCTACTCACAGAGTTGAACCTTCCTTTTGATAGAACAGTTTGGAAACACTCTTTTTGTGGAATCTGCAAGTGGCTATTTGGAGCGCTTTGAGGCCTATGCTGGAAAAGGAAATCTCTTCACATAAAACCTAGACAGAAGTATTCCCAGAAAGTTTTTCTGATGTGCGCATTCAACTCACCGAGTTGAACCTTCCTTTAGATAGAGCAGTTTTGAAACACTCTTTCTGTAGTACCTGCGAGTGGATATTTGGAGTGCTTTGAGTGCTACACTGTAAAAGCAAATATGTTCACTTACTATCTAGACAGAAGAATTCTCAGAGACTTCCCTGTGCTCTCTGCATTCCACTCACAGAGTTGAACCTTCCTTTTGATAGAACAGTTTTGAAACACTCTTGTGGTAGAATCTGCAAGTCGATATTTGGAAGGTTTGGAGGCCTATCCTGGGAAAGGAAATATCTTCCCATCAAAACTAGACAGAAGCATTCTCAGAAACTTCTTAGTGATGTGCGCATTCAAGTCACAGAGTTGAAGCTTCCTTTTGATATAGCAGTTTTGAACCACTCTTTTAGTAGAATCTGCAAGTGGATGTTTGGAGAGCTAAGAGGCCAACACTGGAAAAGGAAATCTCTTCACGTAAAAACTAGACGGAAGCATTCTCAGAAACTTCAATGGGCTTTACGCATTCAACTCACAGAGTGCAATGTTGCTTTTGAGAGCGCAGTTTTAAAACACTGTTTTTGTAGAATTTGCCAGAGGATGTTTGTAGCGATGTGAAGCCTTTGCTGGAAAAGGAAATATCTTCACATAAAACCTAGACAGAAGCATTCTCAGAAACTCCTTTGTGAGGAGTGCATTCAAATCACACACTTGAACCTTCCTTTGGAAAGAGCAGTTTTGAAACACTCTTTCTGAAGAATCTGCAAGTGGATATTTGGAGCGATTTGAGGCCTCTGCTGGAAATGAAATATCTTCACCTAAAAACTAGACGGAAGCATTCTCAGAAACTCCTTTGTGATGAGTGCATTCAACTCACAGAGTTGAAGCTTCCTTTTGGTAGAGCAGTTTTAAAACACTCTTTTAGCAGCATCTGCAAGTGGATATTTGGAGCGCTTTGAGGCCAAGGCTGGAAAACGAAATATCATCACATAAAAACTCGACAGAAGCATTCTCTGAAACTTCTTTGTGATGAGTGCATTCAACTCACAGACTCGAACGTTTCTTTTGATAGAACAGTTTAGAAACACTCCTTTTGTAGAATCTGCAAGTGTTTATTTGGAGCGCTTTGAGGCCTATGTTGGAAAAGGACATATCTTCACATCAAAAGTAGACAGACGCATTCTCAGAAACTTCTTTGTGATGAGTGCATTGAACTCACAGAGTTGAACCTACCTATTGATAGAGAAGTTTTGAAACACCCTTTTTGTAGAATCTGCAAGTGAATATTTGGCGCGATTTGAGGCCTATGCAGGAAGCAGAAATAACTTCACATGAAAACTAGACATATGAATTCTCCGAAACGTCTTTGTGATGAGTGCATTCAACTCACAGACTTGAAGCTTCCTTTTGAAAGAGCAGTTTTGAAACACTCTTTCTGAAGAATCTGCAAGGGGATATTTGGAGCGACTTGAGGCCTCTGCTGGAAATGAAATATCTTCACCTAAAATCTAGACGGAAGCATTCTCAGAAACTCCTTTGTGATGAGTGCATTCAACTCACAGAGTTGAAGCTTCCTTTTGATAGAGCAGTTTTGAAACACTCTTTTAGCAGCATCTGCAGGTGGATATTTGGAGCGCTTTGAGGCCAAGGCTGGAAAACGAAATATCATCACATAAAAACTCGACAGAAGCATTCTCTGAAACTTCTTTGTGATGAGTGCATTCAACTCACAGACTCGAACGTTTCTTTTCATAGAACAGTTTAGAAACACTCCTTTTGTAGAATCTGCAAGTGTTTATTTGGAGCGCTTGGAGGCCTATGTTGGAAAAGGACATATCTGCACATCAAAAGTAGACAGACGCATTCTCAGAAACTTCTTTGTGATGAGTGCATTGAACTCACAGAGTTGAACCTACCTATTGATAGAGAAGTTTTGAAACACCCTTTTTGTAGAATCTGCAAGTGAATATTTGGCGCGATTTGAGGCCTATGCAGGAAACGGAAATATCTTCACATGAAAACTAGACAGATGAATTCTCCGAAACGTCTTTGTGATGAGTGCATTCAACTCACAGACTTGAAGCTTCCTTTGAAAGAGCAGTTTCGAAACACTCTTTTTGTAGAATCTGCAAGTGGATATTTGGAGCGCTTTGAGGGCTATGCTGGAAAAGTTAATACCTTCACCTAAAAACTAGACAGACGCAAACCCAGAAACTTCTTTGTGACGTGTGCATTGAACTCACAGAGTTGAACCTTTCTTTTGATACAGAAGTTTTGAAACACTCTTTTCGTAGAATCTTCAAGTGGATGGATGGAGTGATTTGAGGCCTATGCTGGAAAAGAAAATACCTTCACGTAGAAACGAGACAAAAGCATTCTCAGAAAGTTCCCTGTGCTTTGTGCATTCAACTCACAGAGTTGAACATTCCCTTTGATAGAGCAGTTTTGAAACACTCTTCTTGTAGAATCTGCAAGTGGATATTTGGAGCGCTTTGAGGCCTCTGCCGCCAAAGGAATTATCATTGCATAAAAACTAGATGGAAGCGTTCTCAGAAACTTCCTTGTGATGAGTGCATTCAACTCGCAGAGTGGAACCTTCCTTTCGATAGACCAGTTTTGAAACACTGTTTTTGTAGAATCCGCAAGTGGCTATTTGGAGCTCTTTGAGGCTTATGCTGGAAAAGGAAATATCTTCGTCTACAAACTAGACAGAAGCATTCTCAGAAACTTCTTTGTCATGTGGGGATTGAACTCACAGAGTTGAACATTCCTTTACATAGAGCAGTTTTGCAACACCCTTTCGGTGGAAAGTGAAAGTGCTTATTTGGTGCGATGGCGGCATCTAGTGGATAAGGAAATACATTCAGATGAAAACAAGATACATCCATTCTCAGAAACTTCTTTGTGATGACTGCATTCTACTCACAGAGTTGAACCTTCCTTTGGATAGAGCAGTTTTGAAACGCTCTTTTTGTGGAATCTGCAAGTGGCTATTTGGAGCGCTTTGAGGCCTATGCTGGAAAAGGAAATCTCTTCACATAAAACCTAGACAGAAGTATTCCCAGAAAGTTTTTCTGATGTGCGCATTCAACTCACCGAGTTGAACCTTCCTTTAGATAGAGCAGTTTTGAAACACTCTGTCTGTAGTACCTGCGAGTGGATATTTGGAGTGCTTTGAGTGCTACACTGTAAAAGCAAATATCTTCACTTGGAATCTAGACAGAAGAATTCTCAGAGACTTCCCTGTGCTCTCTGCATTCCACTCACAGAGTTGAACCTTCCTTTTGATAGAACAGTTTTGAAACACTCTTGTGGTAGAATCTGCAAGTCGATATTTGGAAGGTTTGGAGGCCTATCCTGGGAAAGGAAATATCTTCCCATCAAAACTAGACAGAAGCATTCTCAGAAGCTTCTTAGTGATGTGCGCATTCAAGTCACAGAGTTGAAGCTTCCTTTTGATATAGCAGTTTTGAACCACTCTTTTAGTGGAATCTGCAAGTGGATGTTCGGAGAGCTAAGAGGCCAACACTGGAAAAGGAAATCTCTTCACGTAAAAACTAGACGGAAGCATTCTCAGAAACTTCAATGGGCTTTACGCATTCAACTCACAGAGTGCAATGTTGCTTTTGAGAGCGCAGTTTTAAAACACTGTTTTTGTAGAATTTGCTAGAGGATGTTTGGAGCGATGTGAGGCCTTTGCTGGAAAAGGAAATATCTTCACATAAAACCTAGACAGAAGCATTCTCAGAAACTCCTTTGTGATGAGTGCATTCAAATCACACCCTTGAACCTTCCTTTGGAAAGAGCAGTTTTGAAACACTCTTTCTGAAGAATCTGCAAGTGGATATTTGGAGCGATTTGAGGCCTCTGCTGGAAATGAAATATCTTCACCTAAAAACTAGACGGAAGCATTCTCAGAAACTCCTTTGTGATGAGTGCATTCAACTCACAGAGTTGAAGCTTCTTTTTGATAGAGCAGTTTTGAAACACTCTTTTAGCAGCATCTGCAAGTGGATATTTGGAGCGCTTTGAGGCCAAGGCTGGAAAACGAAATATCATCACATAAAAACTCGACAGAAGCATTCTCTGAAACTTCTTTGTGATGAGTGCATTCAACTCACAGACTCGAACGTTTCTTTTGATAGAACAGTTTAGAAACACTCCTTTTGTAGAATCTGCAAGTGTTTATTTGGAGCGCTTGGAGGCCTATGTTGGAAAAGGACATATCTTCACATCAAAAGTAGACAGACGCATTCTCAGAAACTTCTTTGTGATGAGTGCATTGAACTCACAGAGTTGAACCTACCTATTGATAGAGAAGTTTTGAAACACCCTTTTTGTAGAATCTGCAAGTGAATATTTGGCGCGATTTGAGGCCTATGCAGGAAACGGAAATATCTTCACATGAAAACTAGACAGATGAATTCTCCGAAACGTCTTTGTGATGAGTGCATTCAACTCACAGACTTGAAGCTTCCTTTTGAAAGAGCAGTTTCGAAACACTCTTTTTGTAGAATCTGCAAGTGGATATTTGGAGCGCTTTGAGGGCTATGCTGGAAAAGTTAATACCTTCACCTAAAAACTAGACAGACGCAAACTCAGAAACTTCTTTTTGACGTGTGCATTGAACTCACAGAGTTGAACCTTTCTTTTGATACAGAAGTTTTGAAACACTCTTTTCGTAGAATCTTCAAGTGGATGGATGGAGTGATTTGAGGCCTATGCTGGAAAAGGAAATACCTTCACGTAGAAACGAGACAAAAGCATTCTCAGAAAGTTCCCTGTGCTTTGTGCATTCAACTCACAGAGTTGAACATTCCCTTTGATAGAGCAGTTTTGAAACACTCTTTTTGTAGAATCTGCAAGTGGATATTTGGAGCGCTTTGAGGCCTCTGCCGCCAAAGGAATTATCATTGCATAAAAACTAGATGGAAGCGTTCTCAGAAACTTCCTTGTGATGAGTGCCTTCAACTCGCAGAGTGGAACCTTCCTTTCGATAGACCAGTTTTGAAACACTGTTTTTGTAGAATCCGCAAGTGGCTATTTGGAGCTCTTTGAGGCTTATGCTGGAAAAGGAAATATCTTCGTCTACAAACTAGACAGAAGCATTCTCAGAAACTTCTTTGTCATGTGGGGATTGAACTCACAGAGTTGAACATTCCTTTACATAGAGCAGTTTTGCAACACCCTTTCGGTGGAAAGTGAAAGTGCTTATTTGGTGCGATGGCGGCATCTAGTGGATAAGGAAATACATTCAGATGAAAACAAGATACATCCATTCTCAGAAACTTCTTTGTGATGACTGCATTCTACTCACAGAGTTGAACCTTCCTTTTGATAGAGCAGTTTTGAAACACTCTTTTTGTGGAATCTGCAAGTGGCTATTTGGAGCGCTTTGAGGCCTATGCTGGAAAAGGAAATCTCTTCACATAAAACCTAGACAGAAGTATTCCCAGAAAGTTTTTCTGATGTGCGCATTCAACTCACCGAGTTGAACCTTCCTTTAGATAGAGCAGTTTTGAAACACTCTGTCTGTAGTACCTGCGAGTGGATATTTGGAGTGCTTTGAGTGCTACACTGTAAAAGCAAATATCTTCACTTGGAATCTAGACAGAAGAATTCTCAGAGACTTCCCTGTGCTCTCTGCATTCCACTCACAGAGTTGAACCTTCCTTTTGATAGAACAGTTTTGAAACACTCTTGTGGTAGAATCTGCAAGTCGATATTTGGAAGGTTTGGAGGCCTATCCTGGGAAAGGAAATATCTTCCCATCAAAACTAGACAGAAGCATTCTCAGAAGCTTCTTAGTGATGTGCGCATTCAAGTCACAGAGTTGAAGCTTCCTTTTGATATAGCAGTTTGGAACCACTCTTTTAGTGGAATCTGCAAGTGGATGTTCGGAGAGCTAAGAGGCCAACACTGGAAAAGGAAATCTCTTCACGTAAAAACTAGACGGAAGCATTCTCAGAAACTTCAATGGGCTTTACGCATTCAACTCACAGAGTGCAATGTTGCTTTTGAGAGCGCAGTTTTAAAACACTGTTTTTGTAGAATTTGCTAGAGGATGTTTGGAGCGATGTGAGGCCTTTGCTGGAAAAGGAAATATCTTCACATAAAACCTAGACAGAAGCATTCTCAGAAACTCCTTTGTGATGAGTGCATTCAAATCACACCCTTGAACCTTCCTTTGGAAAGAGCAGTTTTGAAACACTCTTTCTGAAGAATCTGCAAGTGGATATTTGGAGCGATTTGAGGCCTCTGCTGGAAATGAAATATCTTCACCTAAAAACTAGACGGAAGCATTCTCAGAAACTCCTTTGTGATGAGTGCATTCAACTCACAGAGTTGAAGCTTCTTTTTGATAGAGCAGTTTTGAAACACTCTTTTAGCAGCATCTGCAAGTGGATATTTGGAGCGCTTTGAGGCCAAGGCTGGAAAACGAAATATCATCACATAAAAACTCGACAGAAGCATTCTCTGAAACTTCTTTGTGATGAGTGCATTCAACTCACAGACTCGAACGTTTCTTTTGATAGAACAGTTTAGAAACACTCCTTTTGTAGAATCTGCAAGTGTTTATTTGGAGCGCTTGGAGGCCTATGTTGGAAAAGGACATATCTGCACATCAAAAGTAGACAGACGCATTCTCAGAAACTTCTTTGTGATTAGTGCATTGAACTCACAGAGTTGAACCTACCTATTGATAGAGAAGTTTTGAAACACCCTTTTTGTAGAATCTGCAAGTGAATATTTGGCGCGATTTGAGGCCTATGCAGGAAACGGAAATATCTTCACATGAAAACTAGACAGATGAATTCTCCGAAACGTCTTTGTGATGAGTGCATTCAACTCACAGACTTGAAGCTTCCTTTTGAAAGAGCAGTTTCGAAACACTCTTTTTGTAGAATCTGCAAGTGGATATTTGGAGCGCTTTGAGGGCTATGCTGGAAAAGTTTATATCTTCACCTAAAAACTAGACAGAAGCATACTCAGAAACTTCTTTGTGATGTGTGCATTGAACTCACAGAGCTGAACCTTTCTTTTGATACAGAATTTTGAAACACTCTTTTCGTAGAATCTTCAAGTGGATGTATGGAGTGCTTTGAGGCCTATGCTGGAAAAGGAAATATCTTCACGTAGAAACTGGACAAAAGCATTCTCAGAAAATTCTTTGTAATGAGTGCATTCAACTCACAGAGTTGAAGCTTCCTTTTGATAGAGCAGTTTTGAAACACTCTTTTAGCAGCATCTGCAAGTGGATATTTGGAGCGCTTTGAGGCCAAGGCTGGAAAACGAAATATCATCACATAAAAACTCGACAGAAGCATTCTCTGAAACTTCTTTCTGATGAGTGCATTCAACTCACAGACTCGAACGTTTCTTTTGATAGAACAGTTTACAAACACTCCTTTTGTAGAATCTGCAAGTGTTTATTTGGAGCGCTTTGAGGCCTATGTTGGAAAAGGACATATCTTCACATCAAAAGTAGACAGACGCATTCTCAGAAACTTCTTTGTGATGAGTGCATTGAACTCACAGAGTTGAACCTACCTATTGATAGAGAAGTTTTGAAACACCCTTTTTGTAGAATCTGCAAGTGAATATTTGGCGCGATTTGAGGCCTATGCAGGAAACGGAAATATCTTCACATGAAAACTAGACAGATGAATTCTCAGAAACGTCTTTGTGATGAGTGCATTCAACTCACAGACTTGAAGCTTCCTTTTGAAAGAGCAGTTTCGAAACAGTCTTTTTGTAGAATCTGCAAGTGGATATTTGGAGCGCTTTGAGGGCTATGCTGGAAAAGTTAATACCTTCACCTAAAAACTAGACAGAAGCATACTCAGAAACTTCTTTGTGATGTGTGCATTGAACTCACAGAGTTGAACCTTTCTTTTGATACAGAAGTTTTGAAACACTCTTTTCGTAGAATCTTCAAGTGGATGGATGGAGTGATTTGAGGCCTATGCTGGAAAAGGAAATACCTTCACGTAGAAACTAGACAAAAGCATTCTCAGAAAGTTCCCTGTGCTTTGTGCATTCAACTCACAGAGTTGAACATTCCCTTTGATAGAGCAGTTTTGAAACACTCTTTTTGTAAAATCTGCAAGTGGATATTTGGAGCGCTTTGAGGCCTCTGCTGCCATAGGAATTATCATTGCATAAAAACTAGATGGAAGCGTTCTCAGAAACTTCCTTGTGATGAGTGCATTCAACTCGCAGAGTGGAACCTTCCTTTCGATAGACCAGTTTTGAAACACTGTTTTTGTAGAATCCGCAAGTGGCTATTTGGAGCTCTTTGAGGCTTATGCTGGAAAAGGAAATATCTTCATCTACAAACTAGACAGAAGCATTCTCAGAAACTTCTTTGTCATGTGGGGATTGAACTCACAGAGTTGAACATTCCTTTACATAGAGCAGTTTTGCAACACCCTTTCGGTGGAAAGTGAAAGTGCTTATTTGTTGCGATGGCGGCATCTAGTGGATAAGGAAATACATTCAGATGAAAACAAGATACATCCATTCTCAGAAACTTCTTTGTGATGACTGCATTCTACTCACAGAGTTGAACCTTCCTTTTGATAGAACAGTTTGGAAACACTCTTTTTGTGGAATCTGCAAGTGGCTATTTGGAGCGCTTTGAGGCCTATGCTGGAAAAGGAAATCTCTTCACATAAAACCTAGACAGAAGTATTCCCAGAAAGTTTTTCTGATGTGCGCATTCAACTCACCGAGTTGAACCTTCCTTTAGATAGAGCAGTTTTGAAAGACTCTTTCTGTAGTACCTGCGAGTGGATATTTGGAGTGCTTTGAGTGCTACACTGTAAAAGCAAATATCTTCACTTAGAATCTAGACAGAAGAATTCTCAGAGACTTCCCTGTGCTCTCTGCATTCCACTCACAGAGTTGAACCTTCCTTTTGATAGAACAGTTTTGAAACACTCTTGTGGTAGAATCTGCAAGTCGATATTTGGAAGGTTTGGAGGCCTATCCTGGGAAAGGAAATATCTTCCCATCAAAACTAGATAGAAGCATTCTCAGAAACTTCTTAGTGATGTGCGCATTCAAGTCACAGAGTTGAAGCTTCCTTTTGATATAACAGTTTTGAACCACTCTTTTAGTAGAATCTGCAAGTGGATGTTTGGAGAGCTAAGAGGCCAACACTGGAAACGGAAATATCTTCACCTAAAAACTAGACGGAAGCATTCTCAGAAACTTCAATGGGCTTTACGCATTCAACTCACAGAGTGCAATGTTCCTTTTGAGAGCGCAGTTTTAAAACACTGTTTTTGTAGAATTTGCTAGAGGATGTTTGCAGCGATGTGAGGCCTTTGCTGGAAAAGGAAATATCTTCACATAAAACCTAGACAGAAGCATTCTCAGAAACTCCTTTGTGATGAGTGCATTCAAATCACACACTTGAACCTTCCTTTGGAAAGAGCAGTTTTGAAACACTCTTTTTGAAGAATCTGCAAGTGGATATTTGGAGCGATTTGAGGCCTATGCTGGAAAATGAAATATCTTCACCTAGAAACTAGGCGGAAGCATTCTCAGAAACTTCTTTGTGATGAGTGCATTCAACTCACAGAGTTGAAGCTTGCTTTTGACAGAGCAGTTTTGAAACACTCTTTTAGCAGCATCTGCAAGTGGATATTTGGAGCGCTTTGAGGCCAAGGCTGGAAAACGAAATATCATCACATAAAAACTCGACAGAAGCATTCTCTGAAACTTCTTTCTGATGAGTGCATTCAACTCACAGACTCGAACGTTTCTTTTGATAGAACAGTTTAGAAACACTCCTTTTGTAGAATCTGCAAGTGTTTATTTGGAGCGCTTTGAGGCCTATGTTGGAAAAGGACATATCTTCACATCAAAAGTAGACACACGCATTCTCAGAAACTTCTTTGTGATGAGTGCATTGAACTCACAGAGTTCAACCTACCTATTGATAGAGAAGTTTTGAAACACCCTTTTTGTAGAATCTGCAAGTGAATATTTGGCTCGATATGAGGCCTATGCTGGAAATGGAAATATCTTCACATGAAAACTAGACAGATGAATTCTCAGAAACGTCTTTGTGATGAGTGCATTCAACTCACAGACTTGAAGTTTATTTTGAAAAAGCAGTTTCGAAACACTCTTTTTGTAGAATCTGCAAGTGGATATTTGGAGCGCTTTGAGGGCTATGCTGGAAAAGTTTATATCTTCACCTAAAAACTAGACAGAAGCATACTCAGAAACTTCTTTGTGATGTGTGCATTGAACTCACAGAGCTGAACCTTTCTTTTGATACAGAATTTTGAAACACTCTTTTCGTAGAATCTTCAAGTGGATGTATGGAGTGCTTTGAGGCCTATGCTGGAAAAGGAAATATCTTCACGTAGAAACTGGACAAAAGCATTCTCAGAAAATTCTTCGTAATGAGTGCATTCAACTCACAGAGTTGAAGCTTCCTTTTGATAGAGCAGTTTTGAAACACTCTTTTAGCAGCATCTGCAAGTGGATATTTGGAGCGCTTTGAGGCCAAGGCTGGAAAACGAAATATCATCACATAAAAACTCGACAGAAGCATTCTCTGAAACTTCTTTCTGATGAGTGCATTCAACTCACAGACTCGAACGTTTCTTTTGATAGAACAGTTTAGAAACACTCCTTTTGTAGAATCTGCAAGTGTTTATTTGGAGCGCTTTGAGGCCTATGTTGGAAAAGGACATATCTTCACATCAAAAGTAGACACACGCATTCTCAGAAACTTCTTTGTGATGAGTGCATTGAACTCACAGAGTTCAACCTACCTATTGATAGAGAAGTTTTGAAACACCCTTTTTGTAGAATCTGCAAGTGAATATTTGGCGCGATATGAGGCCTATGCTGGAAATGGAAATATCTTCACATGAAAACTAGACAGATGAATTCTCAGAAACGTCTTTGTGATGAGTGCATTCAACTCACAGACTTGAAGCTTAATTTTGAAAGAGCAGTTTCGAAACACTCTTTTTGTAGAATCTGCAAGTGGATATTTGGAGCGCTTTGAGGGCTATGCTGGAAAAGTTTATATCTTCACCTAAAAACTAGACAGAAGCATACTCAGAAACTTCTTTGTGATGTGTGCATTGAACTCACAGAGCTGAACCTTTCTTATGATACAGAATTTTGAAACACTCTTTTCGTAGAATCTTCAAGTGGATGTATGGAGTGCTTTGAGGCCTATGCTGGAAAAGGAAATATCTTCACGTAGAAACTGGACAAAAGCATTCTCAGAAAATTCTTTGTAATGAGTGCATTCAACTCACAGAGTTGAAGCTTCCTTTGATAGAGCAGTTTTGAAACACTCTTTTAGCAGCATCTGCAAGTGGATATTTGGAGCGCTTTGAGGCCAAGGCTGGAAAACGAAATATCATCACATAAAAACTCGACAGAAGCATTCTCTGAAACTTCTTTGGGATAAGTGCATTCAACTCACAGACTCGAACGTTTCTTTTGATAGAACAGTTTAGAAACACTCCTTTTGTAGAATCTGCAAGTGTTTATTTGGAGCGCTTGGAGGCCTATGTTGGAAAAGGACATATCTTCACATCAAAAGTAGACAGACGCATTCTCAGAAACTTCTTTGTGATGTGTGCATTGAACTCACAGAGTTGAACCTTTCTTTTGATACAGAAGTTTTGAAACACTCTTTTCGTAGAATCTTCAAGTGGATGGATGGAGTGATTTGAGGCCTATGCTGGAAAAGGAAATACCTTCACGTAGAAACTAGACAAAAGCATTCTCAGAAAGTTCCCTGTGCTTTGTGCATTCAACTCACAGAGTTGAACATTCCCTTTGATAGAGCAGTTTTGAAACACTCTTTTTGTAGAATCTGCAAGTGGATATTTGGAGCGCTTTGAGGCCTCTGCTGCCAAAGGAATTATCATTGCATGAAAACTAGATGGAAGCGTTCTCAGAAACTTCCTTGTGATGAGTGCATTCAACTCGCAGAGTGGAACCTTCCTTTCGATAGACCAGTTTTGAAACACTGTTTTTGTAGAATCCGCAAGTGGCTATTTGGAGCTCTTTGAGGCTTATGCTGGAAAAGGAAATATCTTCATCTACAAACTAGACAGAAGCATTCTCAGAAACTTCTTTGTCATGTGGGGATTGAACTCACAGAGTTGAACATTCCTTTACATAGAGCAGTTTTGCAACACCCTTTCGGTGGAAAGTGAAAGTGCTTATTTGTTGCGATGGCGGCATCTAGTGGATAAGGAAATACATTCAGATGAAAACAAGATACATCCATTCTCAGAAACTTCTTTGTGATGACTGCATTCTACTCACAGAGTTGAACCTTCCTTTTGATAGAACAGTTTGGAAACACTCTTTTTGTGGAATCTGCAAGTGGCTATTTGGAGCGCTTTGAGGCCTATGCTGGAAAAGGAAATCTCTTCACATAAAACCTAGACAGAAGTATTCCCAGAAAGTTTTTCTGATGTGCGCATTCAACTCACCGAGTTGAACCTTCCTTTAGATAGAGCACTTTTGAAGCACTCTTTCTGGGGTACCTGCGAGTGGATATTTGGAGTGCTTTGAGTGCTACACTGTAAAAGCAAATATCTTCACTTAGAATCTAGACAGAAGAATTCTCAGTGACTTCCCTGTGCTCTCTGCATTCCACTCACAGAGTTGAACCTTCCTTTTGATAGAACAGTTTTGAAACCCTCTTGTGGTAGAATCTGCAAGTCGATATTTGGAAGGTTTGGAGGCCTATCCTGGGAAAGGAAATATCTTCCCATCAAAACTAGATAGAAGCATTCTCAGAAACTTCTTAGTGATGTGCGCATTCAAGTCACAGAGTTGAAGCTTCCTTTTGATATAGCAGTTTTGAACCACTCTTTTAGTAGAATCTGCAAGTGGATGTTTGGAGAGCTAAGAGGCCAACACTGGAAACGGAAATATCTTCACCTAAAAACTAGACGGAAGCTTTCTCAGAAACTTCAATGGGCTTTACGCATTCAACTCACAGAGTGCAATGTTCCTTTTGAGAGCGCAGTTTTAAAACACTGTTTTTGTAGAATTTGCTAGAGGATGTTTGGAGCGATGTGAGGCCTTTGCTGGAAAAGGAAATATCTTCACATAAAACCTAGACAGAAGCATTCTCAGAAACTCCTTTGTGATGAGTGTATTCAAATCACACACTTGAACCTTCCTTTGGAAAGAGCAGTTTTGAAACACTCTTTTTGAAGAATCTGCAAGTGGATATTTGGAGCGATTTGAGGCCTATGCTGGAAAATGAAATATCTTCACCTACAAACTAGGCGGAAGCATTCTCAGAAACTTCTTTGTGATGAGTGCATTCAACTCACAGAGTTGAAGCTTCCTTTTGACAGAGCAGTTTTGAAACACTCTTTTAGCAGCATCTGCAAGTGGATATTTGGAGCGCTTTGAGGCCAAGGCTGGAAAACGAAATATCATCACATAAAAACTCGACAGAAGCATTCTCTGAAACTTCTTCGTGATGAGTGCATTCAACTCACAGACTCGAACGTTTCTTTTGATAGAACAGTTTAGAAACACTCCTTTTGTAGAATCTGCAAGTGTTTATTTGGAGCGCTTTGAGGCCTATGTTGGAAAAGGACATATCTTCACATCAAAAGTAGACACACGCATTCTCAGAAACTTCTTTGTGATGAGTGCATTGAACTCACAGAGTTCAACCTACCTATTGATAGAGAAGTTTTGAAACACCCTTTTTGTAGAATCTGCAAGTGAATATTTGGCGCGATATGAGGCCTATGCTGGAAATGGAAATATCTTCACATGAAAACTAGACAGATGAATTCTCAGAAACGTCTTTGTGATGAGTGCATTCAACTCACAGACTTGAAGTTTATTTTGAAAAAGCAGTTTCGAAACACTCTTTTTGTAGAATCTGCAAGTGGATATTAGGAGCGCTTTGAGGGCTATGCTGGAAATGTTTATATCTTCACCTAAAAACTAGACAGAAGCATACTCAGAAACTTCTTTGTGATGTGTGCATTGAACTCACAGAGCTGAACCTTTCTTTTGATACAGAATTTTGAAACACTCTTTTCGTAGAATCTTCAAGTGGATGTATGGAGTGCTTTGAGGCCTATGCTGGAAAAGGAAATATCTTCACGTAGAAACTGGACAAAAGCATTCTCAGAAAATTCTTCGTAATGAGTGCATTCAACTCACAGAGTTGAAGCTTCCTTTTGATAGAGCAGTTTTGAAACACTCTTTTAGCAGCATCTGCAAGTGGATATTTGGAGCGCTTTGAGGCCAAGGCTGGAAAACGAAATATCATCACATAAAAACTCGACAGAAGCATTCTCTGAAACTTCTTTCTGATGAGTGCATTCAACTCACAGACTCGAACGTTTCTTTTGATAGAACAGTTTAGAAACACTCCTTTTGTAGAATCTGCAAGTGTTTATTTGGAGCGCTTTGAGGCCTATGTTGGAAAAGGACATATCTTCACATCAAAAGTAGACACACGCATTCTCAGAAACTTCTTTGTGATGAGTGCATTGAACTCACAGAGTTCAACCTACCTATTGATAGAGAAGTTTTGAAACACCCTTTTTGTAGAATCTGCAAGTGAATATTTGGCGCGATATGAGGCCTATGCTGGAAATGGAAATATCTTCACATGAAAACTAGACAGATGAATTCTCAGAAACGTCTTTGTGATGAGTGCATTCAACTCACAGACTTGAAGCTTAATTTTGAAAGAGCAGTTTCGAAACACTCTTTTTGTAGAATCTGCAAGTGGATATTTGGAGCGCTTTGAGGGCTATGCTGGAAAAGTTTATATCTTCACCTAAAAACTAGACAGAAGCATACTCAGAAACTTCTTTGTGATGTGTGCATTGAACTCACAGAGCTGAACCTTTCTTTTGATACAGAATTTTGAAACACTCTTTTCGTAGAATCTTCAAGTGGATGTATGGAGTGCTTTGAGGCCTATGCTGGAAAAGGAAATATCTTCACGTAGAAACTGGACAAAAGCATTCTCAGAAAATTCTTCGTAATGAGTGCATTCAACTCACAGAGTTGAAGCTTCCTTTTGATAGAGCAGTTTTGAAACACTCTTTTAGCAGCATCTGCAAGTGGATATTTGGAGCGCTTTGAGGCCAAGGCTGGAAAACGAAATATCATCACATAAAAACTCGACAGAAGCATTCTCTGAAACTTCTTTGTGATAAGTGCATTCAACTCACAGACTCGAACGTTTCTTTTGATAGAACAGTTTAGAAACACTCCTTTTGTAGAATCTGCAAGTGTTTATTTGGAGCGCTTGGAGGCCTATGTTGGAAAAGGACATATCTTCACATCAAAAGTAGACAGACGCATTCTCAGAAACTTCTTTGTGATGAGTGCATTGAACTCTCAGAGTTGAACCTACCTATTGATAGAGAAGTTTTGAAACACCCTTTTTGTAGAATCTGCAAGTGAATATTTGGCGCGATTTGAAGCCTATGCAGGAAACGGAAATATCTTCACATGAAAACTAGACAGATGAATTCTCAGAAACGTCTTTGTGATGAGTGCATTCAACTCACAGACTTGAAGCTTCCTTTTGAAAGAGCAGTTTCGAAACACTCTTTTTGTAGAATCTGCAAGTGGATATTTGGAGCGCTTTGAGGGCTATGCTGGAAAAGTTAATACCTTCACCTAAAAACTAGACAGAAGCATACTCAGAAACTTCTTTGTGATGTGTGCATTGAACTCACAGAGTTGAACCTTTCTTTTGATACAGAAGTTTTGAAACACTCTTTTCGTAGAATCTTCAAGTGGATGTATGGAGTGATTTGAGGCCTATGCTGGAAAAGGAAATACCTTCACGTAGAAACTAGACAAAAGCATTCTCAGAAAGTTCCCTGTGCTTTGTGCATTCAACTCACAGAGTTGAACATTCCCTTTGATAGAGCAGTTTTGAAACACTCTTTTTGTAGAATCTGCAAGTGGATATTTGGAGCGCTTTGAGGCCTCTGCTGCCAAAGGAATTATCATTGCATGAAAACTAGATGGAAGCGTTCTCAGAAACTTCCTTGTGATGAGTGCATTCAACTCGCAGAGTGGAACCTTCCTTTCAATAGACCAGTTTTGAAACACTGTTTTTGTAGAATCCGCAAGTGGCTATTTGGAGCTCTTTGAGGCTTATGCTGGAAAAGGAAATATCTTCATCTACAAACTAGACAGAAGCATTCTCAGAAACTTCTTTGTCATGTGGGGATTGAACTCACAGAGTTGAACATTCCTTTACATAGAGCAGTTTTGCAACACCCTTTCGGTGGAAAGTGAAAGTGCTTATTTGGTGCGATGGCGGCATCTAGTGGATAAGGAAATACATTCAGATGAAAACAAGATACATCCATTCTCAGAAACTTCTTTGTGATGACTGCATTCTACTCACAGAGTTGAACCTTCCTTTTGATAGAACAGTTTGGAAACACTCTTTTTGTGGAATCTGCAAGTGGCTATTTGGAGCGCTTTGAGGCCTATGCTGGAAAAGGAAATATCTTCACATAAAACCTAGACAGAAGTATTCCCAGAAAGTTTTTCTGATGTGCGCATTCAACTCACCGAGTTGAACCTTCCTTTAGATAGAGCACTTCTGAAACACTCTTTCTGGGGTACCTGCGAGTGGATATTTGGAGTGCTTTGAGTGCTACACTGTAAAAGCAAATATCTTCACTTAGAATCTAGACAGAAGAATTCTCAGAGACTTCCCTGTGCTCTCTGCATTCCACTCACAGAGTTGAACCTTCCTTTTGATAGAACAGTTTTGAAACACTCTTGTGGTAGAATCTGCAAGTCGATATTTGGAAGGTTTGGAGGCCTATCCTGGGAAAGGAAATATCTTCCCATCAAAACTAGATAGAAGCATTCTCAGAAACTTCTTAGTGATGTGCGCATTCAAGTCACAGAGTTGAAGCTTCCTTTTGATATAGCAGTTTTGAACCACTCTTTTAGTAGAATCTGCAAGTGGATGTTTGGAGAGCTAAGAGGCCAACACTGGAAACGGAAATATCTTCACCTAAAAACTAGACGGAAGCATTCTCAGAAACTTCAAAGGGCTTTACGCATTCAACTCACAGAGTGCAATGTTCCTTTTGAGAGCGCAGTTTTAAAACACTGTTTTTGTAGAATTTGCTAGAAGATGTTTGGAGCGATGTGAGGCCTTTGCTGGAAAAGGAAATATCTTCACATAAAACCTAGACAGAAGCATTCTCAGAAACTCCTTTGTGATGAGTGCATTCAAATCACACACTTGAACCTTCCTTTGGAAAGAGCAGTTTTGAAACACTCTTTTTGAAGAATCTGCAAGTGGATATTTGGAGCGATTTGAGGCCTATGCTGGAAAATGAAATATCTTCACCTACAAACTAGGCGGAAGCATTCTCAGAAACTTCTTTGTGATGAGTGCATTCAACTCACAGAGTTGAAGCTTGCTTTTGACAGAGCAGTTTTGAAACACTCTTTTAGCAGCATCTGCAAGTGGATATTTGGAGCGCTTTGAGGCCAAGGCTGGAAAACGAAATATCATCACATAAAAACTCGACAGAAGCATTCTCTGAAACTTCTTTGTGATGAGTGCATTCAACTCACAGACTCGAACGTTTCTTTTGATAGAACAGTTTAGAAACACTCCTTTTGTAGAATCTGCAAGTGTTTATTTGGAGCGCTTTGAGGCCTATGTTGGAAAAGGACATATCTTCACATCAAAAGTAGACACACGCATTCTCAGAAACTTCTTTGTGATGAGTGCATTGAACTCACAGAGTTCAACCTACCTATTGATAGAGAAGTTTTGAAACACCCTTTTTGTAGAATCTGCAAGTGAATATTTGGCGCGATATGAGGCCTATGCTGGAAATGGAAATATCTTCACATGAAAACTAGACAGATGAATTCTCAGAAACGTCTTTGTGATGAGTGCATTCAACTCACAGACTTGAAGTTTATTTTGAAAAAGCAGTTTCGAAACACTCTTTTTGTAGAATCTGCAAGTGGATATTTGGAGCGCTTTGAGGGCAATGCTGGAAATGTTTATATCTTCACCTAAAAACTAGACAGAAGCATACTCAGAAACTTCTTTGTGATGTGTGCATTGAACTCACAGAGCTGAACCTTTCTTTTGATACAGAATTTTGCAACACTCTTTTCGTAGAATCTTCAAGTGGATGTATGGAGTGCTTTGAGGCCTATGCTGGAAAAGGAAATATCTTCACGTAGAAACTGGACAAAAGCATTCTCAGAAAATTCTTTGTAATGAGTGCATTCAACTCACAGAGTTGAAGCTTCCTTTTGATAGAGCAGTTTTGAAACACTCTTTTAGCAGCATCTGCAAGTGGATATTTGGAGCGCTTTGAGGCCAAGGCTGGAAAACGAAATATCATCACATAAAAACTCGACAGAAGCATTCTCTGAAACTTCTTTGTGATAAGTGCATTCAACTCACAGACTCGAACGTTTCTTTTGATAGAACAGTTTAGAAACACTCCTTTTGTAGAATCTGCAATTGTTTATTTGGAGCGCTTGGAGGCCTATTTTGGAAAAGGACATATATTCACATCAAAAGTAGACAGACGCATTCTCAGAAACTTCTTTGTGATGAGTGCATTGAACTCACAGAGTTGAACCTACTTATTGATAGAGAAGTTTTGAAACACCCTTTTTGTAGAATCTGCAAGTGAATATTTGGCGCGATTTGAGGCCTATGCAGGAAACGGAAATATCTTCACATGAAAACTAGACAGATGAATTCTCAGAAACGTCTTTGTGATGAGTGCATTCAACTCACAGACTTGAAGCTTCCTTTTGAAAGAGCAGTTTCGAAACACTGTTTTTGTAGAATCTGCAAGTGGATATTTGGAGCGCTTTGAGGGCTATGCCTGAAAAGTTAATACCTTCACCTAAAAACTAGACAGAAGCATACTCAGAAATTTCTTTGTGATGTGTGCATTGAACTCACAGAGTTGAACCTTTCTTTTGATACAGAAGTTTTGAAACACTCTTTTCGTAGAATCTTCAAGTGGATGTATGGAGTGATTTGAGGCCTATGCTGGAAAAGGAAATACCTTCACGTAGAAACTAGACAAAAGCATTCTCAGAAAGTTCCCTGTGCTTTGTGCATTCAACTCACAGAGTTGAACATTCCCTTTGATAGAGCAGTTTTGAAACACTCTTTTTGTAGAATCTGCAAGTGGATATTTGGAGCGCTTTGAGGCCTCTGCTGCCAAAGGAATTATCATTGCATGAAAACTAGATGGAAGCGTTCTCAGAAACTTCCTTGTGATGAGTGCATTCAACTCGCAGAGTGGAACCTTCCTTTCGATAGACCAGTTTTGAAACACTGTTTTTGTAGAATCCGCAAGTGGCTATTTGGAGCTCTTTGAGGCTTATGCTGGAAAAGGAAATATCTTCATCTACAAACTAGACAGAAGCATTCTCAGAAACTTCTTTGTCATGTGGGGATTGAACTCACAGAGTTGAACATTCCTTTACATAGAGCAGTTTTGCAACACCCTTTCGGTGGAAAGTGAAAGTGCTTATTTGTTGCGATGGCGGCATCTAGTGGATAAGGAAATACATTCAGATGAAAACAAGATACATCCATTCTCAGAAACTTCTTTGTGATGACTGCATTCTACTCACAGAGTTGAACCTTCCTTTTGATAGAACAGTTTGGAAACACTCTTTTTGTGGAATCTGCAAGTGGCTATTTGGAGCGCTTTGAGGCCTATGCTGGAAAAGGAAATCTCTTCACATAAAACCTAGACAGAAGTATTCCCAGAAAGTTTTTCTGATGTGCGCATTCAACTCACCGAGTTGAACCTTCCTTTAGATAGAGCACTTTTGAAACACTCTTTCTGGGGTACCTGCGAGTGGATATTTGGAGTGCTTTGAGTGCTACACTGTAAAAGCAAATATCTTCACTTAGAATCTAGACAGAAGAATTCTCAGAGACTTCCCTGTGCTCTCTGCATTCCACTCACAGAGTTGAACCTTCCTTTTGATAGAACAGTTTTGAAACACTCTTGTGGTAGAATCTGCAAGTCGATATTTGGAAGGTTTGGAGGCCTATCCTGGGAAAGGAAATATCTTCCCATCAAAACCAGATAGAAGCATTCTCAGAAACTTCTTAGTGATGTGCGCATTCAAGTCACAGAGTTGAAGCTTCCTTTTGATATAGCAGTTTTGAACCACTCTTTTAGTAGAATCTGCAAGTGGATGTTTGGAGAGCTAAGAGGCCAACACTGGAAACGGAAATATCTTCACCTAAAAACTAGACGGAAGCATTCTCAGAAACTTCAATGGGCTTTAGGCATTCAACTCACAGAGTGCAATGTTCCTTTTGAGAGCGCAGTTTTAAAACACTGTTTTTGTAGAATTTGCTAGAGGATGTTTGGAGCGATGTGAGGCCTTTGCTGGAAAAGGAAATATCTTCACATAAAACCTAGACAGAAGCATTCTCAGAAACTCCTTTGTGATGAGTGCATTCAAATCACACACTTGAACCTTCCTTTGGAAAGAACAGTTTTGAAACACTCTTTTTGAAGAATCTGCAAGTGGATATTTGGAGCGATTTGAGGCCTATGCTGGAAAATGAAATATCTTCACCTACAAACTAGGCGGAAGCATTCTCAGAAACTTCTTTGTGATGAGTGCATTCAACTCACAGAGTTGAAGCTTGCTTTTGACAGAGCAGTTTTGAAACACTCTTTTAGCAGCATCTGCAAGTGGATATTTGGAGCGCTTTGAGGCCAAGGCTGGAAAACGAAATATCATCACATAAAAACTCGACAGAAGCATTCTCTGAAACTTCTTTGTGATGAGTGCATTCAACTCACAGACTCGAACGTTTCTTTTGATAGAACAGTTTAGAAACACTCCTTTTGTAGAATCTGCAAGTGTTTATTTGGAGCGCTTTGAGGCCTATGTTGGAAAAGGACATATCTTCACATCAAAAGTAGACACACGCATTCTCAGAAACTTCTTTGTGATGAGTGCATTGAACTCACAGAGTTCAACCTACCTATTGATAGAGAAGTTTTGAAACACCCTTTTTGTAGAATCTGCAAGTGAATATTTGGCGCGATATAAGGCCTATGCTGGAAATGGAAATATCTTCACATGAAAACTAGACAGATGAATTCTCAGAAACGTCTTTGTGATGAGTGCATTCAACTCACAGACTTGAAGCTCAATTTTGAAAGAGCAGTTTCGAAACACTCTTTTTGTAGAATCTGCAAGTGGATATTTGGAGCGCTTTGAGGGCTATGCTGGAAAAGTTTATATCTTCACCTAAAAACTAGACAGAAGCATACTCAGAAACTTCTTTGTGATGTGTGCATTGAACTCACAGAGCTGAACCTTTCTTTTGATACAGAATTTTGAAACACTCTTTTCGTAGAATCTTCAAGTGGATGTATGGAGTGCTTTGAGGCCTATGCTGGAAAAGGAAATATCTTCACGTAGAAACTGGACAAAAGCATTCTCAGAAAATTCTTTGTAATGAGTGCATTCAACTCACAGAGTTGAAGCTTCCTTTTGATAGAGCAGTTTTGAAACACTCTTTTAGCAGCATCTGCAAGTGGATATTTGGAGCGCTTTGAGGCCAAGGCTGGAAAACGAAATATCATCACATAAAAACTCGACAGAAGCATTCTCTGAAACTTCTTTGTGATAAGTGCATTCAACTCACAGACTCGAACGTTTCTTTTGGTAGAACAGTTTAGAAACACTCCTTTTGTAGAATCTGCAAGTGTTTATTTGGAGCGCTTTGAGGCCTATGTTGGAAAAGGACATATCTTCACATCAAAAGTAGACAGACGCATTCTCAGAAACTTCTTTGTGATGAGTGCATTGAACTCACAGAGTTGAACCTACCTATTGATAGAGAAGTTTTGAAACACCCTTTTTGTAGAATCTGCAAGTGAATATTTGGCGCGATTTGAGGCCTATGCAGGAAACGGAAATATCTTCACATGAAAACTAGACAGATGAATTCTCAGAAACGTCTTTGTGATGAGTGCATTCAACTCACAGACTTGAAGCTTCCTTTTGAAAGAGCAGTTTCGAAACACTCTTTTTGTAGAATCTGCAAGTGGATATTTGGAGCGCTTTGAGGGCTATGCTGGAAAAGTTAATACCTTCACCTAAAAACTAGACAGAAGCATACTCAGAAACTTCTTTGTGATGTGTGCATTGAACTCACAGAGTTGAACCTTTCTTTTGATACAGAAGTTTTGAAACACTCTTTTCGTAGAATCTTCAAGTGGATGTATGGAGTGATTTGAGGCCTATGCTGGAAAAGGAAATACCTTCACGTAGAAACTAGACAAAAGCATTCTCAGAAAGTTCCCTGTGCTTTGTGCATTCAACTCACAGAGTTGAACATTCCCTTTGATAGAGCAGTTTTGAAACACTCTTTTTGTAGAATCTGCAAGTGGATATTTGGAGCGCTTTGAGGCCTCTGCTGCCAAAGGAATTATCATTGCATGAAAACTAGATGGAAGCGTTCTCAGAAACTTCCTTGTGATGAGTGCATTCAACTCGCAGAGTGGAACCTTCCTTTCGATAGACCAGTTTTGAAACACTGTTTTTGTAGAATCCGCAAGTGGCTATTTGGAGCTCTTTGAGGCTTATGCTGGAAAAGGAAATATCTTCATCTACAAACTAGACAGAAGCATTCTCAGAAACTTCTTTGTCATGTGGGGATTGAACTCACAGAGTTGAACATTCCTTTACATAGAGCAGTTTTGCAACACCCTTTCGGTGGAAAGTGAAAGTGCTTATTTGGTGCGATGGCGGCATCTAGTGGATAAGGAAATACATTCAGATGAAAACAAGATACATCCATTCTCAGAAACTTCTTTGTGATGACTGCATTCTACTCACAGAGTTGAACCTTCCTTTTGATAGAACAGTTTGGAAACACTCTTTTTGTGGAATCTGCAAGTGGCTATTTGGAGCGCTTTGAGGCCTATGCTGGAAAAGGAAATCTCTTCACATAAAACCTAGACAGAAGTATTCCCAGAAAGTTTTCCTGATGTGCACATTCAACTCACCGAGTTGAACCTTCCTTTAGATAGAGCACTTTTGAAACACTCTTTCTGGGGTACCTGCGAGTGGATATTTGGAGTGCTTTGAGTGCTACACTGTAAAAGCAAATATCTTCACTTAGAATCTAGACAGAAGAATTCTCAGAGACTTCCCTGTGCTCTCTGCATTCCACTCACAGAGTTGAACCTTCCTTTTGATAGAACAGTTTTGAAACACTCTTGTGGTAGAATCTGCAAGTCGATATTTGGAAGGTTTGGAGGCCTATCCTGGGAAAGGAAATATCTTCCCATCAAAACTAGATAGAAGCATTCTCAGAAACTTCTTAGTGATGTGCGCATTCAAGTCACAGAGTTGAAGCTTCCTTTTGATATAGCAGTTTTGAACCACTCTTTTAGTAGAATCTGCAAGTGGATGTTTGGAGAGCTAAGAGGCCAACACTGGAAACGGAAATATCTTCACCTAAAAACTAGACGGAAGCATTCTCAGAAACTTCAATGGGCTTTACGCATTCAACTCACAGAGTGCAATGTTCCTTTTGAGAGCGCAGTTTTAAAACACTGTTTTTGTAGAATTTGCTAGAGGATGTTTGGAGCGATGTGAGGCCTTTGCTGGAAAAGGAAATATCTTAACATAAAACCTAGACAGAAGCATTCTCAGAAACTCCTTTGTGATGAGTGTATTCAAATCACACACTTGAACCTTCCTTTGGAAAGAGCAGTTTTGAAACACTCTTTTTGAAGAATCTGCAAGTGGATATTTGGAGCGATTTGAGGCCTATGCTGGAAAATGAAATATCTTCACCTACAAACTAGGCGGAAGCATTCTCAGAAACTTCTTTGTGATGAGTGCATTCAACTCACAGAGTTGAAGCTTCCTTTTGACAGAGCAGTTTTGAAACACTCTTTTAGCAGCATCTGCAAGTGGATATTTGGAGCGCTTTGAGGCCAAGGCTGGAAAACGAAATATCATCACATAAAAACTCGACAGAAGCATTCTCTGAAACTTCTTTCTGATGAGTGCATTCAACTCACAGACTCGAACGTTTCTTTTGATAGAACAGTTTAGAAACACTCCTTTTGTAGAATCTGCAAGTGTTTATTTGGAGCGCTTTGAGGCCTATGTTGGAAAAGGACATATCTTCACATCAAAAGTAGACACACGCATTCTCAGAAACTTCTTTGTGATGAGTGCATTGAACTCACAGAGTTCAACCTACCTATTGATAGAGAAGTTTTGAAACACCCTTTTTGTAGAATCTGCAAGTGAATATTTGGCGCGATATGAGGCCTATGCTGGAAATGGAAATATCTTCACATGAAAACTAGACAGATGAATTCTCAGAAACGTCTTTGTGATGAGTGCATTCAACTCACAGACTTGAAGTTTATTTTGAAAAAGCAGTTTCGAAACACTCTTTTTGTAGAATCTGCAAGTGGATATTTGGAGCGCTTTGAGGGCTATGCTGGAAAAGTTTATATCTTCACCTAAAAACTAGACAGAAGCATACTCAGAAACTTCTTTGTGATGTGTGCATTGAACTCACAGAGCTGAACCTTTCTTTTGATACAGAATTTTGAAACACTCTTTTCGTAGAATCTTCAAGTGGATGTATGGAGTGCTTTGAGGCCTATGCTGGAAAAGGAAATATCTTCACGTAGAAACTGGACAAAAGCATTCTCAGAAAATTCTTCGTAATGAGTGCATTCAACTCACAGAGTTGAAGCTTCCTTTTGATAGAGCAGTTTTGAAACACTCTTTTAGCAGCATCTGCAAGTGGATATTTGGAGCGCTTTGAGGCCAAGGCTGGAAAACGAAATATCATCACATAAAAACTCGACAGAAGCATTCTCTGAAACTTCTTTCTGATGAGTGCATTCAACTCACAGACTCGAACGTTTCTTTTGATAGAACAGTTTAGAAACACTCCTTTTGTAGAATCTGCAAGTGTTTATTTGGAGCGCTTTGAGGCCTATGTTGGAAAAGGACATATCTTCACATCAAAAGTAGACACACGCATTCTCAGAAACTTCTTTGTGATGAGTGCATTGAACTCACAGAGTTCAACCTACCTATTGATAGAGAAGTTTTGAAACACCCTTTTTGTAGAATCTGCAAGTGAATATTTGGCGCGATATGAGGCCTATGCTGGAAATGGAAATATCTTCACATGAAAACTAGACAGATGAATTCTCAGAAACGTCTTTGTGATGAGTGCATTCAACTCACAGACTTGAAGCTTAATTTTGAAAGAGCAGTTTCGAAACACTCTTTTTGTAGAATCTGCAAGTGGATATTTGGAGCGCTTTGAGGGCTATGCTGGAAAAGTTTATATCTTCACCTAAAAACTAGACAGAAGCATACTCAGAAACTTCTTTGTGATGTGTGCATTGAACTCACAGAGCTGAACCTTTCTTTTGATACAGAATTTTGAAACACTCTTTTCGTAGAATCTTCAAGTGGATGTATGGAGTGCTTTGAGGCCTATGCTGGAAAAGGAAATATCTTCACGTAGAAACTGGACAAAAGCATTCTCAGAAAATTCTTCGTAATGAGTGCATTCAACTCACAGAGTTGAAGCTTCCTTTTGATAGAGCAGTTTTGAAACACTCTTTTAGCAGCATCTGCAAGTGGATATTTGGAGCGCTTTGAGGCCAAGGCTGGAAAACGAAATATCATCACATAAAAACTCGACAGAAGCATTCTCTGAAACTTCTTTGTGATAAGTGCATTCAACTCACAGACTCGAACGTTTCTTTTGATAGAACAGTTTAGAAACACTCCTTTTGTAGAATCTGCAAGTGTTTATTTGGAGGGCTTGGAGGCCTATGTTGGAAAAGGACATATCTTCACATCAAAAGTAGACAGACGCATTCTCAGAAACTTCTTTGTGATGAGTGCATTGAACTCACAGAGTTGAACCTACCTATTGATAGAGAAGTTTTGAAACACCCTTTTTGTAGAATCTGCAAGTGAATATTTGGCGCGATTTGAGGCCTATGCAGGAAACGGAAATATCTTCACATGAAAACTAGACAGATGAATTCTCAGAAACGTCTTTGTGATGAGTGCATTCAACTCACAGACTTGAAGCTTCCTTTTGAAAGAGCAGTTTCGAAACACTCTTTTTGTAGAATCTGCAAGTGGATATTTGGAGCGCTTTGAGGGCTATGCTGGAAAAGTTAATACCTTCACCTAAAAACTAGGCAGAAGCATACTCAGAAACTTCTTTGTGATGTGTGCATTGAACTCACAGAGTTGAACCTTTCTTTTGATACAGAAGTTTTGAAACACTCTTTTCGTAGAATCTTCAAGTGGATGGATGGAGTGATTTGAGGCCTATGCTGGAAAAGGAAATACCTTCACGTAGAAACTAGACAAAAGCATTCTCAGAAAGTTCCCTGTGCTTTGTGCATTCAACTCACAGAGTTGAACATTCCCTTTGATAGAGCAGTTTTGAAACACTCTTTTTGTAGAATCTGCAAGTGGATATTTGGAGCGCTTTGAGGCCTCTGCTGCCAAAGGAATTATCATTGCATGAAAACTAGATGGAAGCGTTCTCAGAAACTTCCTTGTGATGAGTGCATTCAACTCGCAGAGTGGAACCTTCCTTTCGATAGACCAGTTTTGAAACACTGTTTTTGTAGAATCCGCAAGTGGCTATTTGGAGCTCTTTGAGGCTTATGCTGGAAAAGGAAATATCTTCATCTACAAACTAGACAGAAGCATTCTCAGAAACTTCTTTGTCATGTGGGGATTGAACTCACAGAGTTGAACATTCCTTTACATAGAGCAGTTTTGCAACACCCTTTCGGTGGAAAGTGAAAGTGCTTATTTGGTGCGATGGCGGCATCTAGTGGATAAGGAAATACATTCAGATGAAAACAAGATACATCCATTCTCAGAAACTTCTTTGTGATGACTGCATTCTACTCACAGAGTTGAACCTTCCTTTTGATAGAACAGTTTGGAAACACTCTTTTTGTGGAATCTGCAAGTGGCTATTTGGAGCGCTTTGAGGCCTATGCTGGAAAAGGAAATCTCTTCACATAAAACCTAGACAGAAGTATTCCCAGAAAGTTTTTCTGATGTGCGCATTCAACTCACCGAGTTGAACCTTCCTTTAGATAGAGCACTTTTGAAACACTCTTTCTGGGGTACCTGCGAGTGGATATTTGGAGTGCTTTGAGTGCTACACTGTAAAAGCAAATATCTTCACTTAGAATCTAGACAGAAGAATTCTCAGAGACTTCCCTGGGCTCTCTGCATGCCACTCACAGAGTTGAACCTTCCTTTTGATAGAACAGTTTTGAAACACTCTTGTGGTAGAATCTGCAAGTCGATATTTGGAAGGTTTGGAGGCCTATCCTGGGAAAGGAAATATCTTCCCATCAAAACTAGATAGAAGCATTCTCAGAAACTTCTTAGTGATGTGCGCATTCAAGTCACAGAGTTGAAGCTTCCTTTTGATATAGTAGTTTTGAACCACTCTTTTAGTAGAATCTGCAAGTGGATGTTTGGAGAGCTAAGAGGCCAACACTGGAAACGGAAATATCTTCACCTAAAAACTAGACGGAAGCATTCTCAGAAACTTCAATGGGCTTTACGCATTCAACTCACAGAGTGCAATGTTCCTTTTGAGAGCGCAGTTTTAAAACACTGTTTTTGTAGAATTTGCTAGAGGATGTTTGGAGCGATGTGAGGCCTTTGCTGGAAAAGGAAATATCTTCACATAAAACCTAGACAGAAGCATTCTCAGAAACTCCTTTGTGATGAGTGCATTCAAATCACACACTTGAACCTTCCTTTGGAAAGAGCAGTTTTGAAACACTCTTTTTGAAGAATCTGCAAGTGGATATTTGGAGCGATTTGAGGCCTATGCTGGAAAATGAAATATCTTCACCTACAAACTAGGCGGAAGCATTCTCAGAAACTTCTTTGTGATGAGTGCATTCAACTCACAGAGTTGAAGCTTCCTTTTGACAGAGCAGTTTTGAAACACTCTTTTAGCAGCATCTGCAAGTGGATATTTGGAGCGCTTTGAGGCCAAGGCTGGAAAACGAAATATCATCACATAAAAACTCGACAGAAGCATTCTCTGAAACTTCTTTGTGATGAGTGCATTCAACTCACAGACTCGAACGTTTCTTTTGATAGAACAGTTTAGAAACACTCCTTTTGTAGAATCTGCAAGTGTTTATTTGGAGCGCTTTGAGGCCTATGTTGGAAAAGGACATATCTTCACATCAAAAGTAGACACACGCATTCTCAGAAACTTCTTTGTGATGAGTGCATTGAACTCACAGAGTTCAACCTACCTATTGATAGAGAAGTTTTGAAACACCCTTTTTGTAGAATCTGCAAGTGAATATTTGGCGCGATATGAGGCCTATGCTGGAAATGGAAATATCTTCACATGAAAACTAGACAGATGAATTCTCAGAAACGTCTTTGTGATGAGTGCATTCAACTCACAGACTTGAAGCTTAATTTTGAAAGAGCAGTTTCGAAACACTCTTTTTGTAGAATCTGCAAGTGGATATTTGGAGCGCTTTGAGGGCTATGCTGGAAAAGTTTATATCTTCACCTAAAAACTAGACAGAAGCATACTCAGAAACTTCTTTGTGATGTGTGCATTGAACTCACAGAGCTGAACCTTTCTTTTGATACAGAATTTTGCAACACTCTTTTCGTAGAATCTTCAAGTGGATGTATGGAGTGCTTTGAGGCCTATGCTGGAAAAGGAAATATCTTCACGTAGAAACTGGACAAAAGCATTCTCAGAAAATTCTTTGTAATGAGTGCATTCAACTCACAGAGTTGAAGCTTCCTTTTGATAGAGCAGTTTTGAAACACTCTTTTAGCAGCATCTGCAAGTGGATATTTGGAGCGCTTTGAGGCCAAGGCTGGAAAACGAAATATCATCACATAAAAACTCGACAGAAGCATTCTCTGAAACTTCTTTGTGATAAGTGCATTCAACTCACAGACTCGAACGTTTCTTTTGATAGAACAGTTTAGAAACACTCCTTTTGTAGAATCTGCAAGTGTTTATTTGGAGCGCTTTGAGGCCTATGTTGGAAAAGGTCATATCTTCATATCAAAAGTAGACAGACGCATTCTCAGAAACTTCTTTGTGATGAGTGCATTGAACTCACAGAGTTCAACCTACCTATTGATAGAGAAGTTTTGAAACACCCTTTTTGTAGAATCTGCAAGTGAATATTTGGCGCGATTTGAGGCCTATGCAGGAAACGGAAATATCTTCACATGAAAACTAGACAGATGAATTCTCAGAAACGTCTTTGTGATGAGTGCATTCAACTCACAGACTTGAAGCTTCCTTTTGAAAGAGCAGTTTCGAAACACTCTTTTTGTAGACTCTGCAAGTGGATATTTGGAGCGCTTTGAGGGCTATGCTGGAAAAGTTAATACCTTCACCTAAAAACTAGACAGAAGCATACTCAGAAACTCCTTTGTGATGTGTGCATTGAACTCACAGAGTTGAACCTTTCTTTTGATACAGAAGTTTTGAAACACTCTTTTCGTAGAATCTTCAAGTGGATGGAAGGAGTGATTTGAGGCCTATGCTGGAAAAGGAAATACCTTCACGTAGAAACTAGACAAAAGCATTCTCAGAAAGTTCCCTGTGCTGTGTGCATTCAACTCACAGAGTTGAACATTCCCTTTGATAGAGCAGTTTTGAAACACTCTTTTTGTAGAATCTGCAAGTGGATATTTGGAGCGCTTTGAGGCCTCTGCTCCCAGAGGAATTATCATTGCATAAAAACTAGATGGAAGCGTTCTCAGAAACTTCCTTGTGATGAGTGCATTCAACTCGCAGAGTGGAACCTTCCTTTCGATAGACCAGTTTTGAAACACTGTTTTTGTAGAATCCGCAAGTGGCTATTTGGAGCTCTTTGAGGCTTATGCTGGAAAAGGAAATATCTTCATCTACAAACTAGACAGAAGCATTCTCAGAAACTTCTTTGTCATGTGGGGATTGAACTCACAGAGTTGAACATTCCTTTACATACAGCAGTTTTGCAACACCCTTTCGGTGGAAAGTGAAAGTGCTTATTTGGTGCGATGGCGGCATCTAGTGGATAAGGAAATACATTCAGATGAAAACAAGATACATCCATTCTCAGAAACTTCTTTGTGATGACTGCATTCTACTCACAGAGTTGAACCTTCCTTTTGATAGAACAGTTTGGAAACACTCTTTTTGTGGAATCTGCAAGTGGCTATTTGGAGCGCTTTGAGGCCTATGCTGGAAAAGGAAATATCTTCACATAAAACCTAGACAGAAGTATTCCCAGAAAGTTTTTCTGATGTGCGCATTCAACTCACCGAGTTGAACCTTCCTTTATATAGAGCAGTTTTGAAACACTCTTTCTGTAGTACCTGCGAGTGGATATTTGGAGTGCTTTGAGTGCTACACTGTAAAAGCAAATATCTTCACTTAGAATCTAGACAGAAGAATTCTCAGAGACTTCCCTGTGCTCTCTGCATTCCACTCACAGAGTTGAACCTTCCTTTTGATAGAACAGTTTTGAAACACTCTTGTGGTAGAATCTGCAAGTCGATATTTGGAAGGTTTGGAGGCCTATCCTGGGAAAGGAAATATCTTCCCATCAAAACTAGATAGAAGCATTCTCAGAAACTTCTTAGTGATGTGCGCATTCAAGTCACAGAGTTGAAGCTTCCTTTTGATATAGCAGTTTTGAACCACTCTTTTAGTAGAATCTGCAAGTGGATGTTTGGAGAGCTAAGAGGCCAACACTGGAAACGGAAATATCTTCACCTAAAAACTAGACGGAAGCTTTCTCAGAAACTTCAATGGGCTTTACGCATTCAACTCACAGAGTGCAATGTTCCTTTTGAGAGCGCAGTTTTAAAACACTGTTTTTGTAGAATTTGCTAGAGGATGTTTGGAGCGATGTGAGGCCTTTGCTGGAAAAGGAAATATCTTCACATAAAACCTAGACAGAAGCATTCTCAGAAACTCCTTTGTGATGAGTGTATTCAAATCACACACTTGAACCTTCCTTTGGAAAGAGCAGTTTTGAAACACTCTTTTTGAAGAATCTGCAAGTGGATATTTGGAGCGATTTGAGGCCTATGCTGGAAAATGAAATATCTTCACCTACAAACTAGGCGGAAGCATTCTCAGAAACTTCTTTGTGATGAGTGCATTCAACTCACAGAGTTGAAGCTTCCTTTTGACAGAGCAGTTTTGAAACACTCTTTTAGCAGCATCTGCAAGTGGATATTTGGAGCGCTTTGAGGCCAAGGCTGGAAAACGAAATATCATCACATAAAAACTCGACAGAAGCATTCTCTGAAACTTCTTCGTGATGAGTGCATTCAACTCACAGACTCGAACGTTTCTTTTGATAGAACAGTTTAGAAACACTCCTTTTGTAGAATCTGCAAGTGTTTATTTGGAGCGCTTTGAGGCCTATGTTGGAAAAGGACATATCTTCACATCAAAAGTAGACACACGCATTCTCAGAAACTTCTTTGTGATGAGTGCATTGAACTCACAGAGTTCAACCTACCTATTGATAGAGAAGTTTTGAAACACCCTTTTTGTAGAATCTGCAAGTGAATATTTGGCGCGATATGAGGCCTATGCTGGAAATGGAAATATCTTCACATGAAAACTAGACAGATGAATTCTCAGAAACGTCTTTGTGATGAGTGCATTCAACTCACAGACTTGAAGTTTATTTTGAAAAAGCAGTTTCGAAACACTCTTTTTGTAGAATCTGCAAGTGGATATTAGGAGCGCTTTGAGGGCTATGCTGGAAATGTGTATATCTTCACCTAAAAACTAGACAGAAGCATACTCAGAAACTTCTTTGTGATGTGTGCATTGAACTCACAGAGCTGAACCTTTCTTTTGATACAGAATTTTGAAACACTCTTTTCGTAGAATCTTCAAGTGGATGTATGGAGTGCTTTGAGGCCTATGCTGGAAAAGGAAATATCTTCACGTAGAAACTGGACAAAAGCATTCTCAGAAAATTCTTCGTAATGAGTGCATTCAACTCACAGAGTTGAAGCTTCCTTTTGATAGAGCAGTTTTGAAACACTCTTTTAGCAGCATCTGCAAGTGGATATTTGGAGCGCTTTGAGGCCAAGGCTGGAAAACGAAATATCATCACATAAAAACTCGACAGAAGCATTCTCTGAAACTTCTTTGTGATAAGTGCATTCAACTCACAGACTCCAACGTTTCTTTTGATAGAACAGTTTAGAAACACTCCTTTTGTAGAATCTGCAAGTGTTTATTTGGAGCGCTTGGAGGCCTATGTTGGAAAAGGACATATCTTCACATCAAAAGTAGACAGACGCATTCTCAGAAACTTCTTTGTGATGAGTGCATTGAACTCACAGAGTTGAACCTACCTATTGATAGAGAAGTTTTGAAACACCCTTTTTGTAGAATCTGCAAGTGAATATTTGGCGCGATTTGAGGCCTATGCAGGAAACGGAAATATCTTCACATGAAAACTAGACAGATGAATTCTCAGAAACGTCTTTGTGATGAGTGCATTGAACTCACAGACTTGAAGCTTCCTTTTGAAAGAGCAGTTTCGAAACACTCTTTTTGTAGAATCTGCAAGTGGATATTTGGAGCGCTTTGAGGGCTATGCTGGAAAAGTTAATACCTTCACCTAAAAACTAGGCAGAAGCATACTCAGAAACTTCTTTGTGATGTGTGCATTGAACTCACAGAGTTGAACCTTTCTTTTGATACAGAAGTTTTGAAACACTCTTTTCGTAGAATCTTCAAGTGGATGGATGGAGTGATTTGAGGCCTATGCTGGAAAAGGAAATACCTTCACGTAGAAACTAGACAAAAGCATTCTCAGAAAGTTCCCTGTGCTTTGTGCATTCAACTCACAGAGTTGAACATTCCCTTTGATAGAGCAGTTTTGAAACACTCTTTTTGTAGAATCTGCAAGTGGATATTTGGAGCGCTTTGAGGCCTCTGCTGCCAAAGGAATTATCATTGCATGAAAACTAGATGGAAGCGTTCTCAGAAACTTCCTTGTGATGAGTGCATTCAACTCGCAGAGTGGAACCTTCCTTTCGATAGACCAGTTTTGAAACACTGTTTTTGTAGAATCCGCAAGTGGCTATTTGGAGCTCTTTGAGGCTTATGCTGGAAAAGGAAATATCTTCATCTACAAACTAGACAGAAGCATTCTCAGAAACTTCTTTGTCATGTGGGGATTGAACTCACAGAGTTGAACATTCCTTTACATAGAGCAGTTTTGCAACACCCTTTCGGTGGAAAGTGAAAGTGCTTATTTGGTGCGATGGCGGCATCTAGTGGATAAGGAAATACATTCAGATGAAAACAAGATACATCCATTCTCAGAAACTTCTTTGTGATGACTGCATTCTACTCACAGAGTTGAACCTTCCTTTTGATAGAACAGTTTGGAAACACTCTTTTTGTGGAATCTGCAAGTGGCTATTTGGAGCGCTTTGAGGCCTATGCTGGAAAAGGAAATCTCTTCACATAAAACCTAGACAGAAGTATTCCCAGAAAGTTTTTCTGATGTGCGCATTCAACTCACCGAGTTGAACCTTCCTTTAGATAGAGCACTTTTGAAACACTCTTTCTGGGGTACCTGCGAGTGGATATTTGGAGTGCTTTGAGTGCTACACTGTAAAAGCAAATATCTTCACTTAGAATCTAGACAGAAGAATTCTCAGAGACTTCCCTGGGCTCTCTGCATGCCACTCACAGAGTTGAACCTTCCTTTTGATAGAACAGTTTTGAAACACTCTTGTGGTAGAATCTGCAAGTCGATATTTGGAAGGTTTGGAGGCCTATCCTGGGAAAGGAAATATCTTCCCATCAAAACTAGATAGAAGCATTCTCAGAAACTTCTTAGTGATGTGCGCATTCAAGTCACAGAGTTGAAGCTTCCTTTTGATATAGTAGTTTTGAACCACTCTTTTAGTAGAATCTGCAAGTGGATGTTTGGAGAGCTAAGAGGCCAACACTGGAAACGGAAATATCTTCACCTAAAAACTAGACGGAAGCATTCTCAGAAACTTCAATGGGCTTTACGCATTCAACTCACAGAGTGCAATGTTCCTTTTGAGAGCGCAGTTTTAAAACACTGTTTTTGTAGAATTTGCTAGAGGATGTTTGGAGCGATGTGAGGCCTTTGCTGGAAAAGGAAATATCTTCACATAAAACCTAGACAGAAGCATTCTCAGAAACTCCTTTGTGATGAGTGCATTCAAATCACACACTTGAACCTTCCTTTGGAAAGAGCAGTTTTGAAACACTCTTTTTGAAGAATCTGCAAGTGGATATTTGGAGCGATTTGAGGCCTATGCTGGAAAATGAAATATCTTCACCTACAAACTAGGCGGAAGCATTCTCAGAAACTTCTTTGTGATGAGTGCATTCAACTCACAGAGTTGAAGCTTCCTTTTGACAGAGCAGTTTTGAAACACTCTTTTAGCAGCATCTGCAAGTGGATATTTGGAGCGCTTTGAGGCCAAGGCTGGAAAACGAAATATCATCACATAAAAACTCGACAGAAGCATTCTCTGAAACTTCTTCGTGATGAGTGCATTCAACTCACAGACTCGAACGTTTCTTTTGATAGAACAGTTTAGAAACACTCCTTTTGTAGAATCTGCAAGTGTTTATTTGGAGCGCTTTGAGGCCTATGTTGGAAAAGGACATATCTTCACATCAAAAGTAGACACACGCATTCTCAGAAACTTCTTTGTGATGAGTGCATTGAACTCACAGAGTTCAACCTACCTATTGATAGAGAAGTTTTGAAACACCCTTTTTGTAGAATCTGCAAGTGAATATTTGGCGCGATATGAGGCCTATGCTGGAAATGGAAATATCTTCACATGAAAACTAGACAGATGAATTCTCAGAAACGTCTTTGTGATGAGTGCATTCAACTCACAGACTTGAAGTTTATTTTGAAAAAGCAGTTTCGAAGCACTCTTTTTGTAGAATCTGCAAGTGGATATTAGGAGCGCTTTGAGGGCTATGCTGGAAATGTTTATATCTTCACCTAAAAACTAGACAGAAGCATACTCAGAAACTTCTTTGTGATGTGTGCATTGAACTCACAGAGCTGAACCTTTCTTTTGATACAGAATTTTGAAACACTCTTTTCGTAGAATCTTCAAGTGGATGAATGGAGTGCTTTGAGGCCTATGCTGGAAAAGGAAATATCTTCACGTAGAAACTGGACAAAAGCATTCTCAGAAAATTCTTCGTAATGAGTGCATTCAACTCACAGAGTTGAAGCTTCCTTTTGATAGAGCAGTTTTGAAACACTCTTTTAGCAGCATCTGCAAGTGGATATTTGGAGCGCTTTGAGGCCAAGGCTGGAAAACGAAATATCATCACATAAAAACTCGACAGAAGCATTCTCTGAAACTTCTTTCTGATGAGTGCATTCAACTCACAGACTCGAACGTTTCTTTTGATAGAACAGTTTAGAAACACTCCTTTTGTAGAATCTGCAAGTGTTTATTTGGAGCGCTTTGAGGCCTATGTTGGAAAAGGACATATCTTCACATCAAAAGTAGACACACGCATTCTCAGAAACTTCTTTGTGATGAGTGCATTGAACTCACAGAGTTCAACCTACCTATTGATAGAGAAGTTTTGAAACACCCTTTTTGTAGAATCTGCAAGTGAATATTTGGCGCGATATGAGGCCTATGCTGGAAATGGAAATATCTTCACATGAAAACTAGACAGATGAATTCTCAGAAACGTCTTTGTGATGAGTGCATTCAACTCACAGACTTGAAGTTTATTTTGAAAAAGCAGTTTCGAAACACTCTTTTTGTAGAATCTGCAAGTGGATATTAGGAGCGCTTTGAGGGCTATGCTGGAAATGTGTATATCTTCACCTAAAAACTAGACAGAAGCATACTCAGAAACTTCTTTGTGATGTGTGCATTGAACTCACAGAGCTGAACCTTTCTTTTGATACAGAATTTTGAAACACTCTTTTCGTAGAATCTTCAAGTGGATGTATGGAGTGCTTTGAGGCCTATGCTGGAAAAGGAAATATCTTCACGTAGAAACTGGACAAAAGCATTCTCAGAAAATTCTTCGTAATGAGTGCATTCAACTCACAGAGTTGAAGCTTCCTTTTGATAGAGCAGTTTTGAAACACTCTTTTAGCAGCATCTGCAAGTGGATATTTGGAGCGCTTTGAGGCCAAGGCTGGAAAACGAAATATCATCACATAAAAACTCGACAGAAGCATTCTCTGAAACTTCTTTGTGATAAGTGCATTCAACTCACAGACTCGAACGTTTCTTTTGATAGAACAGTTTAGAAACACTCCTTTTGTAGAATCTGCAAGTGTTTATTTGGAGCGCTTGGAGGCCTATGTTGGAAAAGGACATATCTTCACATCAAAAGTAGACAGACGCATTCTCAGAAACTTCTTTGTGATGAGTGCATTGAACTCACAGAGTTGAACCTACCTATTGATAGAGAAGTTTTGAAACACCCTTTTTGTAGAATCTGCAAGTGAATATTTGGCGCGATTTGAGGCCTATGCAGGAAACGGAAATATCTTCACATGAAAACTAGACAGATGAATTCTCAGAAACGTCTTTGTGATGAGTGCATTGAACTCACAGACTTGAAGCTTCCTTTTGAAAGAGCAGTTTCGAAACACTCTTTTTGTAGAATCTGCAAGTGGATATTTGGAGCGCTTTGAGGGCTATGCTGGAAAAGTTAATACCTTCACCTAAAAACTAGGCAGAAGCATACTCAGAAACTTCTTTGTGATGTGTGCATTGAACTCACAGAGTTGAACCTTTCTTTTGATACAGAAGTTTTGAAACACTCTTTTCGTAGAATCTTCAAGTGGATGGATGGAGTGATTTGAGGCCTATGCTGGAAAAGGAAATACCTTCACGTAGAAACTAGACAAAAGCATTCTCAGAAAGTTCCCTGTGCTTTGTGCATTCAACTCACAGAGTTGAACATTCCCTTTGATAGAGCAGTTTTGAAACACTCTTTTTGTAGAATCTGCAAGTGGATATTTGGAGCGCTTTGAGGCCTCTGCTGCCAAAGGAATTATCATTGCATGAAAACTAGATGGAAGCGTTCTCAGAAACTTCCTTGTGATGAGTGCATTCAACTCGCAGAGTGGAACCTTCCTTTCGATAGACCAGTTTTGAAACACTGTTTTTGTAGAATCCGCAAGTGGCTATTTGGAGCTCTTTGAGGCTTATGCTGGAAAAGGAAATATCTTCATCTACAAACTAGACAGAAGCATTCTCAGAAACTTCTTTGTCATGTGGGGATTGAACTCACAGAGTTGAACATTCCTTTACATACAGCAGTTTTGCAACACCCTTTCGGTGGAAAGTGAAAGTGCTTATTTGGTGCGATGGCGGCATCTAGTGGATAAGGAAATACATTCAGATGAAAACAAGATACATCCATTCTCAGAAACTTCTTTGTGATGACTGCATTCTACTCACAGAGTTGAACCTTCCTTTTGATAGAACAGTTTGGAAACACTCTTTTTGTGGAATCTGCAAGTGGCTATTTGGAGCGCTTTGAGGCCTATGCTGGAAAAGGAAATCTCTTCACATAAAACCTAGACAGAAGTATTCCCAGAAAGTTTTTCTGATGTGCGCATTCAACTCACCGAGTTGAACCTTCCTTTAGATAGAGCACTTTTGAAACACTCTTTCTGGGGTACCTGCGAGTGGATATTTGGAGTGCTTTGAGTGCTACACTGTAAAAGCAAATATCTTCACTTAGAATCTAGACAGAAGAATTCTCAGAGACTTCCCTGGGCTCTCTGCATGCCACTCACAGAGTTGAACCTTCCTTTTGATAGAACAGTTTTGAAACACTCTTGTGGTAGAATCTGCAAGTCGATATTTGGAAGGTTTGGAGGCCTATCCTGGGAAAGGAAATATCTTCCCATCAAAACTAGATAGAAGCATTCTCAGAAACTTCTTAGTGATGTGCGCATTCAAGTCACAGAGTTGAAGCTTCCTTTTGATATAGTAGTTTTGAACCACTCTTTTAGTAGAATCTGCAAGTGGATGTTTGGAGAGCTAAGAGGCCAACACTGGAAACGGAAATATCTTCACCTAAAAACTAGACGGAAGCATTCTCAGAAACTTCAATGGGCTTTACGCATTCAACTCACAGAGTGCAATGTTCCTTTTGAGAGCGCAGTTTTAAAACACTGTTTTTGTAGAATTTGCTAGAGGATGTTTGGAGCGATGTGAGGCCTTTGCTGGAAAAGGAAATATCTTCACATAAAACCTAGACAGAAGCATTCTCAGAAACTCCTTTGTGATGAGTGCATTCAAATCACACACTTGAACCTTCCTTTGGAAAGAGCAGTTTTGAAACACTCTTTTTGAAGAATCTGCAAGTGGATATTTGGAGCGATTTGAGGCCTATGCTGGAAAATGAAATATCTTCACCTACAAACTAGGCGGAAGCATTCTCAGAAACTTCTTTGTGATGAGTGCATTCAACTCACAGAGTTGAAGCTTCCTTTTGACAGAGCAGTTTTGAAACACTCTTTTAGCAGCATCTGCAAGTGGATATTTGGAGCGCTTTGAGGCCAAGGCTGGAAAACGAAATATCATCACATAAAAACTCGACAGAAGCATTCTCTGAAACTTCTTTGTGATGAGTGCATTCAACTCACAGACTCGAACGTTTCTTTTGATAGAACAGTTTAGAAACACTCCTTTTGTAGAATCTGCAAGTGTTTATTTGGAGCGCTTTGAGGCCTATGTTGGAAAAGGACATATCTTCACATCAAAAGTAGACACACGCATTCTCAGAAACTTCTTTGTGATGAGTGCATTGAACTCACAGAGTTCAACCTACCTATTGATAGAGAAGTTTTGAAACACCCTTTTTGTAGAATCTGCAAGTGAATATTTGGCGCGATATGAGGCCTATGCTGGAAATGGAAATATCTTCACATGAAAACTAGACAGATGAATTCTCAGAAACGTCTTTGTGATGAGTGCATTCAACTCACAGACTTGAAGCTTAATTTTGAAAGAGCAGTTTCGAAACACTCTTTTTGTAGAATCTGCAAGTGGATATTTGGAGCGCTTTGAGGGCTATGCTGGAAAAGTTTATATCTTCACCTAAAAACTAGACAGAAGCATACTCAGAAACTTCTTTGTGATGTGTGCATTGAACTCACAGAGCTGAACCTTTCTTTTGATACAGAATTTTGAAACACTCTTTTCGTAGAATCTTCAAGTGGATGTATGGAGTGCTTTGAGGCCTATGCTGGAAAAGGAAATATCTTCACGTAGAAACTGGACAAAAGCATTCTCAGAAAATTCTTTGTAATGAGTGCATTCAACTCACAGAGTTGAAGCTTCCTTTTGATAGAGCAGTTTTGAAACACTCTTTTAGCAGCATCTGCAAGTGGATATTTGGAGCGCTTTGAGGCCAAGGCTGGAAAACGAAATATCATCACATAAAAACTCGACAGAAGCATTCTCTGAAACTTCTTTGTGATAAGTGCATTCAACTCACAGACTCGAACGTTTCTTTTGATAGAACAGTTTAGAAACACTCCTTTTGTAGAATCTGCAAGTGTTTATTTGGAGCGCTTTGAGGCCTATGTTGGAAAAGGACATATCTTCATATCAAAAGTAGACAGACGCATTCTCAGAAACTTCTTTGTGATGAGTGCATTGAACTCACAGAGTTCAACCTACCTATTGATAGAGAAGTTTTGAAACACCCTTTTTGTAGAATCTGCAAGTGAATATTTGGCGCGATTTGAGGCCTATGCAGGAAACGGAAATATCTTCACATGAAAACTAGACAGATGAATTCTCAGAAACGTCTTTGTGATGAGTGCATTCAACTCACAGACTTGAAGCTTCCTTTTGAAAGAGCAGTTTCGAAACACTCTTTTTGTAGACTCTGCAAGTGGATATTTGGAGCGCTTTGAGGGCTATGCTGGAAAAGTTAATACCTTCACCTAAAAACTAGACAGAAGCATACTCAGAAACTCCTTTGTGATGTGTGCATTGAACTCACAGAGTTGAACCTTTCTTTTGATACAGAAGTTTTGAAACACTCTTTTCGTAGAATCTTCAAGTGGATGGAAGGAGTGATTTGAGGCCTATGCTGGAAAAGGAAATACCTTCACGTAGAAACTAGACAAAAGCATTCTCAGAAAGTTCCCTGTGCTGTGTGCATTCAACTCACAGAGTTGAACATTCCCTTTGATAGAGCAGTTTTGAAACACTCTTTTTGTAGAATCTGCAAGTGGATATTTGGAGCGCTTTGAGGCCTCTGCTCCCAGAGGAATTATCATTGCATAAAAACTAGATGGAAGCGTTCTCAGAAACTTCCTTGTGATGAGTGCATTCAACTCGCAGAGTGGAACCTTCCTTTCGATAGACCAGTTTTGAAACACTGTTTTTGTAGAATCCGCAAGTGGCTATTTGGAGCTCTTTGAGGCTTATGCTGGAAAAGGAAATATCTTCATCTACAAACTAGACAGAAGCATTCTCAGAAACTTCTTTGTCATGTGGGGATTGAACTCACAGAGTTGAACATTCCTTTACATACAGCAGTTTTGCAACACCCTTTCGGTGGAAAGTGAAAGTGCTTATTTGGTGCGATGGCGGCATCTAGTGGATAAGGAAATACATTCAGATGAAAACAAGATACATCCATTCTCAGAAACTTCTTTGTGATGACTGCATTCTACTCACAGAGTTGAACCTTCCTTTTGATAGAACAGTTTGGAAACACTCTTTTTGTGGAATCTGCAAGTGGCTATTTGGAGCGCTTTGAGGCCTATGCTGGAAAAGGAAATATCTTCACATAAAACCTAGACAGAAGTATTCCCAGAAAGTTTTTCTGATGTGCGCATTCAACTCACCGAGTTGAACCTTCCTTTATATAGAGCAGTTTTGAAACACTCTTTCTGTAGTACCTGCGAGTGGATATTTGGAGTGCTTTGAGTGCTACACTGTAAAAGCAAATATCTTCACTTAGAATCTAGACAGAAGAATTCTCAGAGACTTCCCTGTGCTCTCTGCATTCCACTCACAGAGTTGAACCTTCCTTTTGATAGAACAGTTTTGAAACACTCTTGTGGTAGAATCTGCAAGTCGATATTTGGAAGGTTTGGAGGCCTATCCTGGGAAAGGAAATATCTTCCCATCAAAACTAGATAGAAGCATTCTCAGAAACTTCTTAGTGATGTGCGCATTCAAGTCACAGAGTTGAAGCTTCCTTTTGATATAGCAGTTTTGAACCACTCTTTTAGTAGAATCTGCAAGTGGATGTTTGGAGAGCTAAGAGGCCAACACTGGAAACGGAAATATCTTCACCTAAAAACTAGACGGAAGCTTTCTCAGAAACTTCAATGGGCTTTACGCATTCAACTCACAGAGTGCAATGTTCCTTTTGAGAGCGCAGTTTTAAAACACTGTTTTTGTAGAATTTGCTAGAGGATGTTTGGAGCGATGTGAGGCCTTTGCTGGAAAAGGAAATATCTTCACATAAAACCTAGACAGAAGCATTCTCAGAAACTCCTTTGTGATGAGTGTATTCAAATCACACACTTGAACCTTCCTTTGGAAAGAGCAGTTTTGAAACACTCTTTTTGAAGAATCTGCAAGTGGATATTTGGAGCGATTTGAGGCCTATGCTGGAAAATGAAATATCTTCACCTACAAACTAGGCGGAAGCATTCTCAGAAACTTCTTTGTGATGAGTGCATTCAACTCACAGAGTTGAAGCTTCCTTTTGACAGAGCAGTTTTGAAACACTCTTTTAGCAGCATCTGCAAGTGGATATTTGGAGCGCTTTGAGGCCAAGGCTGGAAAACGAAATATCATCACATAAAAACTCGACAGAAGCATTCTCTGAAACTTCTTCGTGATGAGTGCATTCAACTCACAGACTCGAACGTTTCTTTTGATAGAACAGTTTAGAAACACTCCTTTTGTAGAATCTGCAAGTGTTTATTTGGAGCGCTTTGAGGCCTATGTTGGAAAAGGACATATCTTCACATCAAAAGTAGACACACGCATTCTCAGAAACTTCTTTGTGATGAGTGCATTGAACTCACAGAGTTCAACCTACCTATTGATAGAGAAGTTTTGAAACACCCTTTTTGTAGAATCTGCAAGTGAATATTTGGCGCGATATGAGGCCTATGCTGGAAATGGAAATATCTTCACATGAAAACTAGACAGATGAATTCTCAGAAACGTCTTTGTGATGAGTGCATTCAACTCACAGACTTGAAGCTTAATTTTGAAAGAGCAGTTTCGAAACACTCTTTTTGTAGAATCTGCAAGTGGATATTTGGAGCGCTTTGAGGGCTATGCTGGAAAAGTTTATATCTTCACCTAAAAACTAGACAGAAGCATACTCAGAAACTTCTTTGTGATGTGTGCATTGAACTCACAGAGCTGAACCTTTCTTTTGATACAGAATTTTGAAACACTCTTTTCGTAGAATCTTCAAGTGGATGTATGGAGTGCTTTGAGGCCTATGCTGGAAAAGGAAATATCTTCACGTAGAAACTGGACAAAAGCATTCTCAGAAAATTCTTTGTAATGAGTGCATTCAACTCACAGAGTTGAAGCTTCCTTTTGATAGAGCAGTTTTGAAACACTCTTTTAGCAGCATCTGCAAGTGGATATTTGGAGCGCTTTGAGGCCAAGGCTGGAAAACGAAATATCATCACATAAAAACTCGACAGAAGCATTCTCTGAAACTTCTTTGTGATAAGTGCATTCAACTCACAGACTCGAACGTTTCTTTTGATAGAACAGTTTAGAAACACTCCTTTTGTAGAATCTGCAAGTGTTTATTTGGAGCGCTTTGAGGCCTATGTTGGAAAAGGACATATCTTCATATCAAAAGTAGACAGACGCATTCTCAGAAACTTCTTTGTGATGAGTGCATTGAACTCACAGAGTTCAACCTACCTATTGATAGAGAAGTTTTGAAACACCCTTTTTGTAGAATCTGCAAGTGAATATTTGGCGCGATTTGAGGCCTATGCAGGAAACGGAAATATCTTCACATGAAAACTAGACAGATGAATTCTCAGAAACGTCTTTGTGATGAGTGCATTCAACTCACAGACTTGAAGCTTCCTTTTGAAAGAGCAGTTTCGAAACACTCTTTTTGTAGACTCTGCAAGTGGATATTTGGAGCGCTTTGAGGGCTATGCTGGAAAAGTTAATACCTTCACCTAAAAACTAGACAGAAGCATACTCAGAAACTCCTTTGTGATGTGTGCATTGAACTCACAGAGTTGAACCTTTCTTTTGATACAGAAGTTTTGAAACACTCTTTTCGTAGAATCTTCAAGTGGATGGAAGGAGTGATTTGAGGCCTATGCTGGAAAAGGAAATACCTTCACGTAGAAACTAGACAAAAGCATTCTCAGAAAGTTCCCTGTGCTGTGTGCATTCAACTCACAGAGTTGAACATTCCCTTTGATAGAGCAGTTTTGAAACACTCTTTTTGTAGAATCTGCAAGTGGATATTTGGAGCGCTTTGAGGCCTCTGCTCCCAGAGGAATTATCATTGCATAAAAACTAGATGGAAGCGTTCTCAGAAACTTCCTTGTGATGAGTGCATTCAACTCGCAGAGTGGAACCTTCCTTTCGATAGACCAGTTTTGAAACACTGTTTTTGTAGAATCCGCAAGTGGCTATTTGGAGCTCTTTGAGGCTTATGCTGGAAAAGGAAATATCTTCATCTACAAACTAGACAGAAGCATTCTCAGAAACTTCTTTGTCATGTGGGGATTGAACTCACAGAGTTGAACATTCCTTTACATACAGCAGTTTTGCAACACCCTTTCGGTGGAAAGTGAAAGTGCTTATTTGGTGCGATGGCGGCATCTAGTGGATAAGGAAATACATTCAGATGAAAACAAGATACATCCATTCTCAGAAACTTCTTTGTGATGACTGCATTCTACTCACAGAGTTGAACCTTCCTTTTGATAGAACAGTTTGGAAACACTCTTTTTGTGGAATCTGCAAGTGGCTATTTGGAGCGCTTTGAGGCCTATGCTGGAAAAGGAAATATCTTCACATAAAACCTAGACAGAAGTATTCCCAGAAAGTTTTTCTGATGTGCGCATTCAACTCACCGAGTTGAACCTTCCTTTATATAGAGCAGTTTTGAAACACTCTTTCTGTAGTACCTGCGAGTGGATATTTGGAGTGCTTTGAGTGCTACACTGTAAAAGCAAATATCTTCACTTAGAATCTAGACAGAAGAATTCTCAGAGACTTCCCTGTGCTCTCTGCATTCCACTCACAGAGTTGAACCTTCCTTTTGATAGAACAGTTTTGAAACACTCTTGTGGTAGAATCTGCAAGTCGATATTTGGAAGGTTTGGAGGCCTATCCTGGGAAAGGAAATATCTTCCCATCAAAACTAGATAGAAGCATTCTCAGAAACTTCTTAGTGATGTGCGCATTCAAGTCACAGAGTTGAAGCTTCCTTTTGATATAGCAGTTTTGAACCACTCTTTTAGTAGAATCTGCAAGTGGATGTTTGGAGAGCTAAGAGGCCAACACTGGAAACGGAAATATCTTCACCTAAAAACTAGACGGAAGCTTTCTCAGAAACTTCAATGGGCTTTACGCATTCAACTCACAGAGTGCAATGTTCCTTTTGAGAGCGCAGTTTTAAAACACTGTTTTTGTAGAATTTGCTAGAGGATGTTTGGAGCGATGTGAGGCCTTTGCTGGAAAAGGAAATATCTTCACATAAAACCTAGACAGAAGCATTCTCAGAAACTCCTTTGTGATGAGTGTATTCAAATCACACACTTGAACCTTCCTTTGGAAAGAGCAGTTTTGAAACACTCTTTTTGAAGAATCTGCAAGTGGATATTTGGAGCGATTTGAGGCCTATGCTGGAAAATGAAATATCTTCACCTACAAACTAGGCGGAAGCATTCTCAGAAACTTCTTTGTGATGAGTGCATTCAACTCACAGAGTTGAAGCTTCCTTTTGACAGAGCAGTTTTGAAACACTCTTTTAGCAGCATCTGCAAGTGGATATTTGGAGCGCTTTGAGGCCAAGGCTGGAAAACGAAATATCATCACATAAAAACTCGACAGAAGCATTCTCTGAAACTTCTTCGTGATGAGTGCATTCAACTCACAGACTCGAACGTTTCTTTTGATAGAACAGTTTAGAAACACTCCTTTTGTAGAATCTGCAAGTGTTTATTTGGAGCGCTTTGAGGCCTATGTTGGAAAAGGACATATCTTCACATCAAAAGTAGACACACGCATTCTCAGAAACTTCTTTGTGATGAGTGCATTGAACTCACAGAGTTCAACCTACCTATTGATAGAGAAGTTTTGAAACACCCTTTTTGTAGAATCTGCAAGTGAATATTTGGCGCGATATGAGGCCTATGCTGGAAATGGAAATATCTTCACATGAAAACTAGACAGATGAATTCTCAGAAACGTCTTTGTGATGAGTGCATTCAACTCACAGACTTGAAGTTTATTTTGAAAAAGCAGTTTCGAAACACTCTTTTTGTAGAATCTGCAAGTGGATATTAGGAGCGCTTTGAGGGCTATGCTGGAAATGTGTATATCTTCACCTAAAAACTAGACAGAAGCATACTCAGAAACTTCTTTGTGATGTGTGCATTGAACTCACAGAGCTGAACCTTTCTTTTGATACAGAATTTTGAAACACTCTTTTCGTAGAATCTTCAAGTGGATGTATGGAGTGCTTTGAGGCCTATGCTGGAAAAGGAAATATCTTCACGTAGAAACTGGACAAAAGCATTCTCAGAAAATTCTTCGTAATGAGTGCATTCAACTCACAGAGTTGAAGCTTCCTTTTGATAGAGCAGTTTTGAAACACTCTTTTAGCAGCATCTGCAAGTGGATATTTGGAGCGCTTTGAGGCCAAGGCTGGAAAACGAAATATCATCACATAAAAACTCGACAGAAGCATTCTCTGAAACTTCTTTGTGATAAGTGCATTCAACTCACAGACTCGAACGTTTCTTTTGATAGAACAGTTTAGAAACACTCCTTTTGTAGAATCTGCAAGTGTTTATTTGGAGCGCTTTGAGGCCTATGTTGGAAAAGGACATATCTTCATATCAAAAGTAGACAGACGCATTCTCAGAAACTTCTTTGTGATGAGTGCATTGAACTCACAGAGTTCAACCTACCTATTGATAGAGAAGTTTTGAAACACCCTTTTTGTAGAATCTGCAAGTGAATATTTGGCGCGATTTGAGGCCTATGCAGGAAACGGAAATATCTTCACATGAAAACTAGACAGATGAATTCTCAGAAACGTCTTTGTGATGAGTGCATTCAACTCACAGACTTGAAGCTTCCTTTTGAAAGAGCAGTTTCGAAACACTCTTTTTGTAGACTCTGCAAGTGGATATTTGGAGCGCTTTGAGGGCTATGCTGGAAAAGTTAATACCTTCACCTAAAAACTAGACAGAAGCATACTCAGAAACTCCTTTGTGATGTGTGCATTGAACTCACAGAGTTGAACCTTTCTTTTGATACAGAAGTTTTGAAACACTCTTTTCGTAGAATCTTCAAGTGGATGGAAGGAGTGATTTGAGGCCTATGCTGGAAAAGGAAATACCTTCACGTAGAAACTAGACAAAAGCATTCTCAGAAAGTTCCCTGTGCTGTGTGCATTCAACTCACAGAGTTGAACATTCCCTTTGATAGAGCAGTTTTGAAACACTCTTTTTGTAGAATCTGCAAGTGGATATTTGGAGCGCTTTGAGGCCTCTGCTCCCAGAGGAATTATCATTGCATAAAAACTAGATGGAAGCGTTCTCAGAAACTTCCTTGTGATGAGTGCATTCAACTCGCAGAGTGGAACCTTCCTTTCGATAGACCAGTTTTGAAACACTGTTTTTGTAGAATCCGCAAGTGGCTATTTGGAGCTCTTTGAGGCTTATGCTGGAAAAGGAAATATCTTCATCTACAAACTAGACAGAAGCATTCTCAGAAACTTCTTTGTCATGTGGGGATTGAACTCACAGAGTTGAACATTCCTTTACATACAGCAGTTTTGCAACACCCTTTCGGTGGAAAGTGAAAGTGCTTATTTGGTGCGATGGCGGCATCTAGTGGATAAGGAAATACATTCAGATGAAAACAAGATACATCCATTCTCAGAAACTTCTTTGTGATGACTGCATTCTACTCACAGAGTTGAACCTTCCTTTTGATAGAACAGTTTGGAAACACTCTTTTTGTGGAATCTGCAAGTGGCTATTTGGAGCGCTTTGAGGCCTATGCTGGAAAAGGAAATATCTTCACATAAAACCTAGACAGAAGTATTCCCAGAAAGTTTTTCTGATGTGCGCATTCAACTCACCGAGTTGAACCTTCCTTTATATAGAGCAGTTTTGAAACACTCTTTCTGTAGTACCTGCGAGTGGATATTTGGAGTGCTTTGAGTGCTACACTGTAAAAGCAAATATCTTCACTTAGAATCTAGACAGAAGAATTCTCAGAGACTTCCCTGTGCTCTCTGCATTCCACTCACAGAGTTGAACCTTCCTTTTGATAGAACAGTTTTGAAACACTCTTGTGGTAGAATCTGCAAGTCGATATTTGGAAGGTTTGGAGGCCTATCCTGGGAAAGGAAATATCTTCCCATCAAAACTAGATAGAAGCATTCTCAGAAACTTCTTAGTGATGTGCGCATTCAAGTCACAGAGTTGAAGCTTCCTTTTGATATAGCAGTTTTGAACCACTCTTTTAGTAGAATCTGCAAGTGGATGTTTGGAGAGCTAAGAGGCCAACACTGGAAACGGAAATATCTTCACCTAAAAACTAGACGGAAGCTTTCTCAGAAACTTCAATGGGCTTTACGCATTCAACTCACAGAGTGCAATGTTCCTTTTGAGAGCGCAGTTTTAAAACACTGTTTTTGTAGAATTTGCTAGAGGATGTTTGGAGCGATGTGAGGCCTTTGCTGGAAAAGGAAATATCTTCACATAAAACCTAGACAGAAGCATTCTCAGAAACTCCTTTGTGATGAGTGTATTCAAATCACACACTTGAACCTTCCTTTGGAAAGAGCAGTTTTGAAACACTCTTTTTGAAGAATCTGCAAGTGGATATTTGGAGCGATTTGAGGCCTATGCTGGAAAATGAAATATCTTCACCTACAAACTAGGCGGAAGCATTCTCAGAAACTTCTTTGTGATGAGTGCATTCAACTCACAGAGTTGAAGCTTCCTTTTGACAGAGCAGTTTTGAAACACTCTTTTAGCAGCATCTGCAAGTGGATATTTGGAGCGCTTTGAGGCCAAGGCTGGAAAACGAAATATCATCACATAAAAACTCGACAGAAGCATTCTCTGAAACTTCTTCGTGATGAGTGCATTCAACTCACAGACTCGAACGTTTCTTTTGATAGAACAGTTTAGAAACACTCCTTTTGTAGAATCTGCAAGTGTTTATTTGGAGCGCTTTGAGGCCTATGTTGGAAAAGGACATATCTTCACATCAAAAGTAGACACACGCATTCTCAGAAACTTCTTTGTGATGAGTGCATTGAACTCACAGAGTTCAACCTACCTATTGATAGAGAAGTTTTGAAACACCCTTTTTGTAGAATCTGCAAGTGAATATTTGGCGCGATATGAGGCCTATGCTATAAATGGAAATATCTTCACATGAAAACTAGACAGATGAATTCTCAGAAACGTCTTTGTGATGAGTGCATTCAACTCACAGACTTGAAGTTTATTTTGAAAAAGCAGTTTCGAAACACTCTTTTTGTAGAATCTGCAAGTGGATATTAGGAGCGCTTTGAGGGCTATGCTGGAAATGTGTATATCTTCACCTAAAAACTAGACAGAAGCATACTCAGAAACTTCTTTGTGATGTGTGCATTGAACTCACAGAGCTGAACCTTTCTTTTGATACAGAATTTTGAAACACTCTTTTCGTAGAATCTTCAAGTGGATGTATGGAGTGCTTTGAGGCCTATGCTGGAAAAGGAAATATCTTCACGTAGAAACTGGACAAAAGCATTCTCAGAAAATTCTTCGTAATGAGTGCATTCAACTCACAGAGTTGAAGCTTCCTTTTGATAGAGCAGTTTTGAAACACTCTTTTAGCAGCATCTGCAAGTGGATATTTGGAGCGCTTTGAGGCCAAGGCTGGAAAACGAAATATCATCACATAAAAACTCGACAGAAGCATTCTCTGAAACTTCTTTGTGATAAGTGCATTCAACTCACAGACTCGAACGTTTCTTTTGATAGAACAGTTTAGAAACACTCCTTTTGTAGAATCTGCAAGTGTTTATTTGGAGCGCTTTGAGGCCTATGTTGGAAAAGGACATATCTTCATATCAAAAGTAGACAGACGCATTCTCAGAAACTTCTTTGTGATGAGTGCATTGAACTCACAGAGTTCAACCTACCTATTGATAGAGAAGTTTTGAAACACCCTTTTTGTAGAATCTGCAAGTGAATATTTGGCGCGATTTGAGGCCTATGCAGGAAACGGAAATATCTTCACATGAAAACTAGACAGATGAATTCTCAGAAACGTCTTTGTGATGAGTGCATTCAACTCACAGACTTGAAGCTTCCTTTTGAAAGAGCAGTTTCGAAACACTCTTTTTGTAGACTCTGCAAGTGGATATTTGGAGCGCTTTGAGGGCTATGCTGGAAAAGTTAATACCTTCACCTAAAAACTAGACAGAAGCATACTCAGAAACTCCTTTGTGATGTGTGCATTGAACTCACAGAGTTGAACCTTTCTTTTGATACAGAAGTTTTGAAACACTCTTTTCGTAGAATCTTCAAGTGGATGGAAGGAGTGATTTGAGGCCTATGCTGGAAAAGGAAATACCTTCACGTAGAAACTAGACAAAAGCATTCTCAGAAAGTTCCCTGTGCTGTGTGCATTCAACTCACAGAGTTGAACATTCCCTTTGATAGAGCAGTTTTGAAACACTCTTTTTGTAGAATCTGCAAGTGGATATTTGGAGCGCTTTGAGGCCTCTGCTCCCAGAGGAATTATCATTGCATAAAAACTAGATGGAAGCGTTCTCAGAAACTTCCTTGTGATGAGTGCATTCAACTCGCAGAGTGGAACCTTCCTTTCGATAGACCAGTTTTGAAACACTGTTTTTGTAGAATCCGCAAGTGGCTATTTGGAGCTCTTTGAGGCTTATGCTGGAAAAGGAAATATCTTCATCTACAAACTAGACAGAAGCATTCTCAGAAACTTCTTTGTCATGTGGGGATTGAACTCACAGAGTTGAACATTCCTTTACATACAGCAGTTTTGCAACACCCTTTCGGTGGAAAGTGAAAGTGCTTATTTGGTGCGATGGCGGCATCTAGTGGATAAGGAAATACATTCAGATGAAAACAAGATACATCCATTCTCAGAAACTTCTTTGTGATGACTGCATTCTACTCACAGAGTTGAACCTTCCTTTTGATAGAACAGTTTGGAAACACTCTTTTTGTGGAATCTGCAAGTGGCTATTTGGAGCGCTTTGAGGCCTATGCTGGAAAAGGAAATATCTTCACATAAAACCTAGACAGAAGTATTCCCAGAAAGTTTTTCTGATGTGCGCATTCAACTCACCGAGTTGAACCTTCCTTTATATAGAGCAGTTTTGAAACACTCTTTCTGTAGTACCTGCGAGTGGATATTTGGAGTGCTTTGAGTGCTACACTGTAAAAGCAAATATCTTCACTTAGAATCTAGACAGAAGAATTCTCAGAGACTTCCCTGTGCTCTCTGCATTCCACTCACAGAGTTGAACCTTCCTTTTGATAGAACAGTTTTGAAACACTCTTGTGGTAGAATCTGCAAGTCGATATTTGGAAGGTTTGGAGGCCTATCCTGGGAAAGGAAATATCTTCCCATCAAAACTAGATAGAAGCATTCTCAGAAACTTCTTAGTGATGTGCGCATTCAAGTCACAGAGTTGAAGCTTCCTTTTGATATAGCAGTTTTGAACCACTCTTTTAGTAGAATCTGCAAGTGGATGTTTGGAGAGCTAAGAGGCCAACACTGGAAACGGAAATATCTTCACCTAAAAACTAGACGGAAGCTTTCTCAGAAACTTCAATGGGCTTTACGCATTCAACTCACAGAGTGCAATGTTCCTTTTGAGAGCGCAGTTTTAAAACACTGTTTTTGTAGAATTTGCTAGAGGATGTTTGGAGCGATGTGAGGCCTTTGCTGGAAAAGGAAATATCTTCACATAAAACCTAGACAGAAGCATTCTCAGAAACTCCTTTGTGATGAGTGTATTCAAATCACACACTTGAACCTTCCTTTGGAAAGAGCAGTTTTGAAACACTCTTTTTGAAGAATCTGCAAGTGGATATTTGGAGCGATTTGAGGCCTATGCTGGAAAATGAAATATCTTCACCTACAAACTAGGCGGAAGCATTCTCAGAAACTTCTTTGTGATGAGTGCATTCAACTCACAGAGTTGAAGCTTCCTTTTGACAGAGCAGTTTTGAAACACTCTTTTAGCAGCATCTGCAAGTGGATATTTGGAGCGCTTTGAGGCCAAGGCTGGAAAACGAAATATCATCACATAAAAACTCGACAGAAGCATTCTCTGAAACTTCTTCGTGATGAGTGCATTCAACTCACAGACTCGAACGTTTCTTTTGATAGAACAGTTTAGAAACACTCCTTTTGTAGAATCTGCAAGTGTTTATTTGGAGCGCTTTGAGGCCTATGTTGGAAAAGGACATATCTTCACATCAAAAGTAGACACACGCATTCTCAGAAACTTCTTTGTGATGAGTGCATTGAACTCACAGAGTTCAACCTACCTATTGATAGAGAAGTTTTGAAACACCCTTTTTGTAGAATCTGCAAGTGAATATTTGGCGCGATATGAGGCCTATGCTGGAAATGGAAATATCTTCACATGAAAACTAGACAGATGAATTCTCAGAAACGTCTTTGTGATGAGTGCATTCAACTCACAGACTTGAAGTTTATTTTGAAAAAGCAGTTTCGAAACACTCTTTTTGTAGAATCTGCAAGTGGATATTAGGAGCGCTTTGAGGGCTATGCTGGAAATGTGTATATCTTCACCTAAAAAAAAGACAGAAGCATACTCAGAAACTTCTTTGTGATGTGTGCATTGAACTCACAGAGCTGAACCTTTCTTTTGATACAGAATTTTGAAACACTCTTTTCGTAGAATCTTCAAGTGGATGTATGGAGTGCTTTGAGGCCTATGGTGGAAAAGGAAATATCTTCACGTAGAAACTGGACAAAAGCATTCTCAGAAAATTCTTCGTAATGAGTGCATTCAACTCACAGAGTTGAAGCTTCCTTTTGATAGAGCAGTTTTGAAACACTCTTTTAGCAGCATCTGCAAGTGGATATTTGGAGCGCTTTGAGGCCAAGGCTGGAAAACGAAATATCATCACATAAAAACTCGACAGAAGCATTCTCTGAAACTTCTTTCTGATGAGTGCATTCAACTCACAGACTCGAACGTTTCTTTTGATAGAACAGTTTAGAAACACTCCTTTTGTAGAATCTGCAAGTGTTTATTTGGAGCGCTTTGAGGCCTATGTTGGAAAAGGACATATCTTCACATCAAAAGTAGACACACGCATTCTCAGAAACTTCTTTGTGATGAGTGCATTGAACTCACAGAGTTCAACCTACCTATTGATAGAGAAGTTTTGAAACACCCTTTTTGTAGAATCTGCAAGTGAATATTTGGCGCGATATGAGGCCTATGCTGGAAATGGAAATATCTTCACATGAAAACTAGACAGATGAATTCTCAGAAACGTCTTTGTGATGAGTGCATTCAACTCACAGACTTGAAGCTTAATTTTGAAAGAGCAGTTTCGAAACACTCTTTTTGTAGAATCTGCAAGTGGATATTTGGAGCGCTTTGAGGGCTATGCTGGAAAAGTTTATATCTTCACCTAAAAACTAGACAGAGGCATACTCAGAAACTTCTTTGTGATGTGTGCATTGAACTCACAGAGCTGAACCTTTCTTTTGATACAGAATTTTGAAACACTCTTTTCGTAGAATCTTCAAGTGGATGTATGGAGTGCTTTGAGGCCTATGCTGGAAAAGGAAATATCTTCACGTAGAAACTGGACAAAAGCATTCTCAGAAAATTCTTTGTAATGAGTGCATTCAACTCACAGAGTTGAAGCTTCCTTTTGATAGAGCAGTTTTGAAACACTCTTTTAGCAGCATCTGCAAGTGGATATTTGGAGCGCTTTGAGGCCAAGGCTGGAAAACGAAATATCATCACATAAAAACTCGACAGAAGCATTCTCTGAAACTTCTTTCTGATGAGTGCATTCAACTCACAGACTCGAACGTTTCTTTTGATAGAACAGTTTACAAACACTCCTTTTGTAGAATCTGCAAGTGTTTATTTGGAGCGCTTTGAGGCCTATGTTGGAAAAGGACATATCTTCACATCAAAAGTAGACAGACGCATTCTCAGAAACTTCTTTGTGATGAGTGCATTGAACTCACAGAGTTGAACCTACCTATTGATAGAGAAGTTTTGAAACACCCTTTTTGTAGAATCTGCAAGTGAATATTTGGCGCGATTTGAGGCCTATGCAGGAAACGGAAATATCTTCACATGAAAACTAGACAGATGAATTCTCAGAAACGTCTTTGTGATGAGTGCATTCAACTCACAGACTTGAAGCTTCCTTTTGAAAGAGCAGTTTCGAAACAGTCTTTTTGTAGAATCTGCAAGTGGATATTTGGAGCGCTTTGAGGGCTATGCTGGAAAAGTTAATACCTTCACCTAAAAACTAGACAGAAGCATACTCAGAAACTTCTTTGTGATGTGTGCATTGAACTCACAGAGTTGAACCTTTCTTTTGATACAGAAGTTTTGAAACACTCTTTTCGTAGAATCTTCAAGTGGATGGATGGAGTGATTTGAGGCCTATGCTGGAAAAGGAAATACCTTCACGTAGAAACTAGACAAAAGCATTCTCAGAAAGTTCCCTGTGCTTTGTGCATTCAACTCACAGAGTTGAACATTCCCTTTGATAGAGCAGTTTTGAAACACTCTTTTTGTAGAATCTGCAAGTGGATATTTGGAGCGCTTTGAGGCCTCTGCTGCCAAAGGAATTATCATTGCATGAAAACTAGATGGAAGCGTTCTCAGAAACTTCCTTGTGATGAGTGCATTCAACTCGCAGAGTGGAACCTTCCTTTCGATAGACCAGTTTTGAAACACTGTTTTTGTAGAATCCGCAAGTGGCTATTTGGAGCTCTTTGAGGCTTATGCTGGAAAAGGAAATATCTTCATCTACAAACTAGACAGAAGCATTCTCAGAAACTTCTTTGTCATGTGGGGATTGAACTCACAGAGTTGAACATTCCTTTACATAGAGCAGTTTTGCAACACCCTTTCGGTGGAAAGTGAAAGTGCTTATTTGGTGCGATGGCGGCATCTAGTGGATAAGGAAATACATTCAGATGAAAACAAGATACATCCATTCTCAGAAACTTCTTTGTGATGACTGCATTCTACTCACAGAGTTGAACCTTCCTTTTGATAGAACAGTTTGGAAACACTCTTTTTGTGGAATCTGCAAGTGGCTATTTGGAGCGCTTTGAGGCCTATGCTGGAAAAGGAAATCTCTTCACATAAAACCTAGACAGAAGTATTCCCAGAAAGTTTTTCTGATGTGCGCATTCAACTCACCGAGTTGAACCTTCCTTTAGATAGAGCAGTTTTGAAAGACTCTTTCTGTAGTACCTGCGAGTGGATATTTGGAGTGCTTTGAGTGCTACACTGTAAAAGCAAATATCTTCACTTAGAATCTAGACAGAAGAATTCTCAGAGACTTCCCTGTGCTCTCTGCATTCCACTCACAGAGTTGAACCTTCCTTTTGATAGAACAGTTTTGAAACACTCTTGTGGTAGAATCTGCAAGTCGATATTTGGAAGGTTTGGAGGCCTATCCTGGGAAAGGAAATATCTTCCCATCAAAACTAGATAGAAGCATTCTCAGAAACTTCTTAGTGATGTGCGCATTCAAGTCACAGAGTTGAAGCTTCCTTTTGATATAACAGTTTTGAACCACTCTTTTAGTAGAATCTGCAAGTGGATGTTTGGAGAGCTAAGAGGCCAACACTGGAAACGGAAATATCTTCACCTAAAAACTAGACGGAAGCATTCTCAGAAACTTCAATGGGCTTTACGCATTCAACTCACAGAGTGCAATGTTCCTTTTGAGAGCGCAGTTTTAAAACACTGTTTTTGTAGAATTTGCTAGAGGATGTTTGCAGCGATGTGAGGCCTTTGCTGGAAAAGGAAATATCTTCACATAAAACCTAGACAGAAGCATTCTCAGAAACTCCTTTGTGATGAGTGCATTCAAATCACACACTTGAACCTTCCTTTGGAAAGAGCAGTTTTGAAACACTCTTTTTGAAGAATCTGCAAGTGGATATTTGGAGCGATTTGAGGCCTATGCTGGAAAATGAAATATCTTCACCTAGAAACTAGGCGGAAGCATTCTCAGAAACTTCTTTGTGATGAGTGCATTCAACTCACAGAGTTGAAGCTTGCTTTTGACAGAGCAGTTTTGAAACACTCTTTTAGCAGCATCTGCAAGTGGATATTTGGAGCGCTTTGAGGCCAAGGCTGGAAAACGAAATATCAACACATAAAAACTCGACAGAAGCATTCTCTGAAACTTCTTTCTGATGAGTGCATTCAACTCACAGACTCGAACGTTTCTTTTGATAGAACAGTTTAGAAACACTCCTTTTGTAGAATCTGCAAGTGTTTATTTGGAGCGCTTTGAGGCCTATGTTGGAAAAGGACATATCTTCACATCAAAAGTAGACAGACGCATTCTCAGAAACTTCTTTGTGATGAGTGCATTGAACTCACAGAGTTCAACCTACCTATTGATAGAGAAGTTTTGAAACACCCTTTTTGTAGAATCTGCAAGTGAATATTTGGCTCGATATGAGGCCTATGCTGGAAATGGAAATATCTTCACATGAAAACTAGACAGATGAATTCTCAGAAACGTCTTTGTGATGAGTGCATTCAACTCACAGACTTGAAGTTTATTTTGAAAAAGCAGTTTCGAAACACTCTTTTTGTAGAATCTGCAAGTGGATATTTGGAGCGCTTTGAGGGCTATGCTGGAAAAGTTTATATCTTCACCTAAAAACTAGACAGAAGCATACTCAGAAACTTCTTTGTGATGTGTGCATTGAACTCACAGAGCTGAACCTTTCTTTTGATACAGAATTTTGAAACACTCTTTTCGTAGAATCTTCAAGTGGATGTATGGAGTGCTTTGAGGCCTATGCTGGAAAAGGAAATATCTTCACGTAGAAACTGGACAAAAGCATTCTCAGAAAATTCTTTGTAATGAGTGCATTCAACTCACAGAGTTGAAGCTTCCTTTTGATAGAGCAGTTTTGAAACACTCTTTTAGCAGCATCTGCAAGTGGATATTTGGAGCGCTTTGAGGCCAAGGCTGGAAAACGAAATATCATCACATAAAAACTCGACAGAAGCATTCTCTGAAACTTCTTTCTGATGAGTGCATTCAACTCACAGACTCGAACGTTTCTTTTGATAGAACAGTTTACAAACACTCCTTTTGTAGAATCTGCAAGTGTTTATTTGGAGCGCTTTGAGGCCTATGTTGGAAAAGGACATATCTTCACATCAAAAGTAGACAGACGCATTCTCAGAAACTTCTTTGTGATGAGTGCATTGAACTCACAGAGTTGAACCTACCTATTGATAGAGAAGTTTTGAAACACCCTTTTTGTAGAATCTGCAAGTGAATATTTGGCGCGATTTGAGGCCTATGCAGGAAACGGAAATATCTTCACATGAAAACTAGACAGATGAATTCTCAGAAACGTCTTTGTGATGAGTGCATTCAACTCACAGACTTGAAGCTTCCTTTTGAAAGAGCAGTTTCGAAACAGTCTTTTTGTAGAATCTGCAAGTGGATATTTGGAGCGCTTTGAGGGCTATGCTGGAAAAGTTAATACCTTCACCTAAAAACTAGACAGAAGCATACTCAGAAACTTCTTTGTGATGTGTGCATTGAACTCACAGAGTTGAACCTTTCTTTTGATACAGAAGTTTTGAAACACTCTTTTCGTAGAATCTTCAAGTGGATGGATGGAGTGATTTGAGGCCTATGCTGGAAAAGGAAATACCTTCACGTAGAAACTAGACAAAAGCATTCTCAGAAAGTTCCCTGTGCTTTGTGCATTCAACTCACAGAGTTGAACATTCCCTTTGATAGAGCAGTTTTGAAACACTCTTTTTGTAGAATCTGCAAGTGGATATTTGGAGCGCTTTGAGGCCTCTGCTGCCAAAGGAATTATCATTGCATGAAAACTAGATGGAAGCGTTCTCAGAAACTTCCTTGTGATGAGTGCATTCAACTCGCAGAGTGGAACCTTCCTTTCGATAGACCAGTTTTGAAACACTGTTTTTGTAGAATCCGCAAGTGGCTATTTGGAGCTCTTTGAGGCTTATGCTGGAAAAGGAAATATCTTCATCTACAAACTAGACAGAAGCATTCTCAGAAACTTCTTTGTCATGTGGGGATTGAACTCACAGAGTTGAACATTCCTTTACATACAGCAGTTTTGCAACACCCTTTCGGTGGAAAGTGAAAGTGCTTATTTGGTGCGATGGCGGCATCTAGTGGATAAGGAAATACATTCAGATGAAAACAAGATACATCCATTCTCAGAAACTTCTTTGTGATGACTGCATTCTACTCACAGAGTTGAACCTTCCTTTTGATAGAACAGTTTGGAAACACTCTTTTTGTGGAATCTGCAAGTGGCTATTTGGAGCGCTTTGAGGCCTATGCTGGAAAAGGAAATCTCTTCACATAAAACCTAGACAGAAGTATTCCCAGAAAGTTTTTCTGATGTGCGCATTCAACTCACCGAGTTGAACCTTCCTTTAGATAGAGCACTTTTGAAACACTCTTTCTGGGGTACCTGCGAGTGGATATTTGGAGTGCTTTGAGTGCTACACTGTAAAAGCAAATATCTTCACTTAGAATCTAGACAGAAGAATTCTCAGTGACTTCCCTGTGCTCTCTGCATTCCACTCACAGAGTTGAACCTTCCTTTTGATAGAACAGTTTTGAAACCCTCTTGTGGTAGAATCTGCAAGTCGATATTTGGAAGGTTTGGAGGCCTATCCTGGGAAAGGAAATATCTTCCCATCAAAACTAGATAGAAGCATTCTCAGAAACTTCTTAGTGATGTGCGCATTCAAGTCACAGAGTTGAAGCTTCCTTTTGATATAGCAGTTTTGAACCACTCTTTTAGTAGAATCTGCAAGTGGATGTTTGGAGAGCTAAGAGGCCAACACTGGAAACGGAAATATCTTCACCTAAAAACTAGACGGAAGCTTTCTCAGAAACTTCAATGGGCTTTACGCATTCAACTCACAGAGTGCAATGTTCCTTTTGAGAGCGCAGTTTTAAAACACTGTTTTTGTAGAATTTGCTAGAGGATGTTTGGAGCGATGTGAGGCCTTTGCTGGAAAAGGAAATATCCTTCACATAAAACCTAGACAGAAGCATTCTCAGAAACTCCTTTGTGATGAGTGTATTCAAATCACACACTTGAACCTTCCTTTGGAAAGAGCAGTTTTGAAACACTCTTTTTGAAGAATCTGCAAGTGGATATTTGGAGCGATTTGAGGCCTATGCTGGAAAATGAAATATCTTCACCTACAAACTAGGCGGAAGCATTCTCAGAAACTTCTTTGTGATGAGTGCATTCAACTCACAGAGTTGAAGCTTCCTTTTGACAGAGCAGTTTTGAAACACTCTTTTAGCAGCATCTGCAAGTGGATATTTGGAGCGCTTTGAGGCCAAGGCTGGAAAACGAAATATCATCACATAAAAACTCGACAGAAGCATTCTCTGAAACTTCTTCGTGATGAGTGCATTCAACTCACAGACTCGAACGTTTCTTTTGATAGAACAGTTTAGAAACACTCCTTTTGTAGAATCTGCAAGTGTTTATTTGGAGCGCTTTGAGGCCTATGTTGGAAAAGGACATATCTTCACATCAAAAGTAGACACACGCATTCTCAGAAACTTCTTTGTGATGAGTGCATTGAACTCACAGAGTTCAACCTACCTATTGATAGAGAAGTTTTGAAACACCCTTTTTGTAGAATCTGCAAGTGAATATTTGGCGCGATATGAGGCCTATGCTGGAAATGGAAATATCTTCACATGAAAACTAGACAGATGAATTCTCAGAAACGTCTTTGTGATGAGTGCATTCAACTCACAGACTTGAAGTTTATTTTGAAAAAGCAGTTTCGAAACACTCTTTTTGTAGAATCTGCAAGTGGATATTAGGAGCGCTTTGAGGGCTATGCTGGAAATGTTTATATCTTCACCTAAAAACTAGACAGAAGCATACTCAGAAACTTCTTTGTGATGTGTGCATTGAACTCACAGAGCTGAACCTTTCTTTTGATACAGAATTTTGAAACACTCTTTTCGTAGAATCTTCAAGTGGATGTATGGAGTGCTTTGAGGCCTATGCTGGAAAAGGAAATATCTTCACGTAGAAACAGGACAAAAGCATTCTCAGAAAATTCTTCGTAATGAGTGCATTCAACTCACAGAGTTGAAGCTTCCTTTTGATAGAGCAGTTTTGAAACACTCTTTTAGCAGCATCTGCAAGTGGATATTTGGAGCGCTTTGAGGCCAAGGCTGGAAAACGAAATATCATCACATAAAAACTCGACAGAAGCATTCTCTGAAACTTCTTTCTGATGAGTGCATTCAACTCACAGACTCGAACGTTTCTTTTGATAGAACAGTTTAGAAACACTCCTTTTGTAGAATCTGCAAGTGTTTATTTGGAGCGCTTTGAGGCCTATGTTGGAAAAGGACATATCTTCACATCAAAAGTAGACAGACGCATTCTCAGAAACTTCTTTGTGATGAGTGCATTGAACTCACAGAGTTCAACCTACCTATTGATAGAGAAGTTTTGAAACACCCTTTTTGTAGAATCTGCAAGTGAATATTTGGCGCGATATGAGGCCTATGCTGGAAATGGAAATATCTTCACATGAAAACTAGACAGATGAATTCTCAGAAACGTCTTTGTGATGAGTGCATTCAACTCACAGACTTGAAGCTTAATTTTGAAAGAGCAGTTTCGAAACACTCTTTTTGTAGAATCTGCAAGTGGATATTTGGAGCGCTTTGAGGGCTATGCTGGAAAAGTTTATATCTTCACCTAAAAACTAGACAGAAGCATACTCAGAAACTTCTTTGTGATGTGTGCATTGAACTCACAGAGCTGAACCTTTCTTTTGATACAGAATTTTGAAACACTCTTTTCGTAGAATCTTCAAGTGGATGTATGGAGTGCTTTGAGGCCTATGCTGGAAAAGGAAATATCTTCACGTAGAAACTGGACAAAAGCATTCTCAGAAAATTCTTCGTAATGAGTGCATTCAACTCACAGAGTTGAAGCTTCCTTTTGATAGAGCAGTTTTGAAACACTCTTTTAGCAGCATCTGCAAGTGGATATTTGGAGCGCTTTGAGGCCAAGGCTGGAAAACGAAATATCATCACATAAAAACTCGACAGAAGCATTCTCTGAAACTTCTTTGTGATAAGTGCATTCAACTCACAGACTCGAACGTTTCTTTTGATAGAACAGTTTAGAAACACTCCTTTTGTAGAATCTGCAAGTGTTTATTTGGAGCGCTTGGAGGCCTATGTTGGAAAAGGACATATCTTCACATCAAAAGTAGACAGACGCATTCTCAGAAACTTCTTTGTGATGAGTGCATTGAACTCTCAGAGTTGAACCTACCTATTGATAGAGAAGTTTTGAAACACCCTTTTTGTAGAATCTGCAAGTGAATATTTGGCGCGATTTGAAGCCTATGCAGGAAACGGAAATATCTTCACATGAAAACTAGACAGATGAATTCTCAGAAACGTCTTTGTGATGAGTGCATTCAACTCACAGACTTGAAGCTTCCTTTTGAAAGAGCAGTTTCGAAACACTCTTTTTGTAGAATCTGCAAGTGGATATTTGGAGCGCTTTGAGGGCTATGCTGGAAAAGTTAATACCTTCACCTAAAAACTAGACAGAAGCATACTCAGAAACTTCTTTGTGATGTGTGCATTGAACTCACAGAGTTGAACCTTTCTTTTGATACAGAAGTTTTGAAACACTCTTTTCGTAGAATCTTCAAGTGGATGTATGGAGTGATTTGAGGCCTATGCTGGAAAAGGAAATACCTTCACGTAGAAACTAGACAAAAGCATTCTCAGAAAGTTCCCTGTGCTTTGTGCATTCAACTCACAGAGTTGAACATTCCCTTTGATAGAGCAGTTTTGAAACACTCTTTTTGTAGAATCTGCAAGTGGATATTTGGAGCGCTTTGAGGCCTCTGCTGCCAAAGGAATTATCATTGCATGAAAACTAGATGGAAGCGTTCTCAGAAACTTCCTTGTGATGAGTGCATTCAACTCGCAGAGTGGAACCTTCCTTTCAATAGACCAGTTTTGAAACACTGTTTTTGTAGAATCCGCAAGTGGCTATTTGGAGCTCTTTGAGGCTTATGCTGGAAAAGGAAATATCTTCATCTACAAACTAGACAGAAGCATTCTCAGAAACTTCTTTGTCATGTGGGGATTGAACTCACAGAGTTGAACATTCCTTTACATAGAGCAGTTTTGCAACACCCTTTCGGTGGAAAGTGAAAGTGCTTATTTGGTGCGATGGCGGCATCTAGTGGATAAGGAAATACATTCAGATGAAAACAAGATACATCCATTCTCAGAAACTTCTTTGTGATGACTGCATTCTACTCACAGAGTTGAACCTTCCTTTTGATAGAACAGTTTGGAAACACTCTTTTTGTGGAATCTGCAAGTGGCTATTTGGAGCGCTTTGAGGCCTATGCTGGAAAAGGAAATATCTTCACATAAAACCTAGACAGAAGTATTCCCAGAAAGTTTTTCTGATGTGCGCATTCAACTCACCGAGTTGAACCTTCCTTTAGATAGAGCACTTCTGAAACACTCTTTCTGGGGTACCTGCGAGTGGATATTTGGAGTGCTTTGAGTGCTACACTGTAAAAGCAAATATCTTCACTTAGAATCTAGACAGAAGAATTCTCAGAGACTTCCCTGTGCTCTCTGCATTCCACTCACAGAGTTGAACCTTCCTTTTGATAGAACAGTTTTGAAACACTCTTGTGGTAGAATCTGCAAGTCGATATTTGGAAGGTTTGGAGGCCTATCCTGGGAAAGGAAATATCTTCCCATCAAAACTAGATAGAAGCATTCTCAGAAACTTCTTAGTGATGTGCGCATTCAAGTCACAGAGTTGAAGCTTCCTTTTGATATAGCAGTTTTGAACCACTCTTTTAGTAGAATCTGCAAGTGGATGTTTGGAGAGCTAAGAGGCCAACACTGGAAACGGAAATATCTTCACCTAAAAACTAGACGGAAGCATTCTCAGAAACTTCAAAGGGCTTTACGCATTCAACTCACAGAGTGCAATGTTCCTTTTGAGAGCGCAGTTTTAAAACACTGTTTTTGTAGAATTTGCTAGAAGATGTTTGGAGCGATGTGAGGCCTTTGCTGGAAAAGGAAATATCTTCACATAAAACCTAGACAGAAGCATTCTCAGAAACTCCTTTGTGATGAGTGCATTCAAATCACACACTTGAACCTTCCTTTGGAAAGAGCAGTTTTGAAACACTCTTTTTGAAGAATCTGCAAGTGGATATTTGGAGCGATTTGAGGCCTATGCTGGAAAATGAAATATCTTCACCTACAAACTAGGCGGAAGCATTCTCAGAAACTTCTTTGTGATGAGTGCATTCAACTCACAGAGTTGAAGCTTGCTTTTGACAGAGCAGTTTTGAAACACTCTTTTAGCAGCATCTGCAAGTGGATATTTGGAGCGCTTTGAGGCCAAGGCTGGAAAACGAAATATCATCACATAAAAACTCGACAGAAGCATTCTCTGAAACTTCTTTCTGATGAGTGCATTCAACTCACAGACTCGAACGTTTCTTTTGATAGAACAGTTTAGAAACACTCCTTTTGTAGAATCTGCAAGTGTTTATTTGGAGCGCTTTGAGGCCTATGTTGGAAAAGGACATATCTTCACATCAAAAGTAGACACACGCATTCTCAGAAACTTCTTTGTGATGAGTGCATTGAACTCACAGAGTTCAACCTACCTATTGATAGAGAAGTTTTGAAACACCCTTTTTGTAGAATCTGCAAGTGAATATTTGGCGCGATATGAGGCCTATGCTGGAAATGGAAATATCTTCACATGAAAACTAGACAGATGAATTCTCAGAAACGTCTTTGTGATGAGTGCATTCAACTCACAGACTTGAAGTTTATTTTGAAAAAGCAGTTTCGAAACACTCTTTTTGTAGAATCTGCAAGTGGATATTTGGAGCGCTTTGAGGGCAATGCTGGAAAAGTTTATATCTTCACCTAAAAACTAGACAGAAGCATACTCAGAAACTTCTTTGTGATGTGTGCATTGAACTCACAGAGCTGAACCTTTCTTTTGATACAGAATTTTGCAACACTCTTTTCGTAGAATCTTCAAGTGGATGTATGGAGTGCTTTGAGGCCTATGCTGGAAAAGGAAATATCTTCACGTAGAAACTGGACAAAAGCATTCTCAGAAAATTCTTTGTAATGAGTCCATTCAACTCACAGAGTTGAAGCTTCCTTTTGATAGAGCAGTTTTGAAACACTCTTTTAGCAGCATCTGCAAGTGGATATTTGGAGCGCTTTGAGGCCAAGGCTGGAAAACGAAATATCATCACATAAAAACTCGACAGAAGCATTCTCTGAAACTTCTTTGTGATAAGTGCATTCAACTCACAGACTCGAACGTTTCTTTTGATAGAACAGTTTAGAAACACTCCTTTTGTAGAATCTGCAATTGTTTATTTGGAGCGCTTGGAGGCCTATTTTGGAAAAGGACATATCTTCACATCAAAAGTAGACAGACGCATTCTCAGAAACTTCTTTGTGATGAGTGCATTGAACTCACAGAGTTGAACCTACTTATTGATAGAGAAGTTTTGAAACACCCTTTTTGTAGAATCTGCAAGTGAATATTTGGCGCGATTTGAGGCCTATGCAGGAAACGGAAATATCTTCACATGAAAACTAGACAGATGAATTCTCAGAAACGTCTTTGTGATGAGTGCATTCAACTCACAGACTTGAAGCTTCCTTTTGAAAGAGCAGTTTCGAAACACTGTTTTTGTAGAATCTGCAAGTGGATATTTGGAGCGCTTTGAGGGCTATGCCTGAAAAGTTAATACCTTCACCTAAAAACTAGACAGAAGCATACTCAGAAATTTCTTTGTGATGTGTGCATTGAACTCACAGAGTTGAACCTTTCTTTTGATACAGAAGTTTTGAAACACTCTTTTCGTAGAATCTTCAAGTGGATGTATGGAGTGATTTGAGGCCTATGCTGGAAAAGGAAATACCTTCACGTAGAAACTAGACAAAAGCATTCTCAGAAAGTTCCCTGTGCTTTGTGCATTCAACTCACAGAGTTGAACATTCCCTTTGATAGAGCAGTTTTGAAACACTCTTTTTGTAGAATCTGCAAGTGGATATTTGGAGCGCTTTGAGGCCTCTGCTGCCAAAGGAATTATCATTGCATGAAAACTAGATGGAAGCGTTCTCAGAAACTTCCTTGTGATGAGTGCATTCAACTCGCAGAGTGGAACCTTCCTTTCGATAGACCAGTTTTGAAACACTGTTTTTGTAGAATCCGCAAGTGGCTATTTGGAGCTCTTTGAGGCTTATGCTGGAAAAGGAAATATCTTCATCTACAAACTAGACAGAAGCATTCTCAGAAACTTCTTTGTCATGTGGGGATTGAACTCACAGAGTTGAACATTCCTTTACATAGAGCAGTTTTGCAACACCCTTTCGGTGGAAAGTGAAAGTGCTTATTTGTTGCGATGGCGGCATCTAGTGGATAAGGAAATACATTCAGATGAAAACAAGATACATCCATTCTCAGAAACTTCTTTGTGATGACTGCATTCTACTCACAGAGTTGAACCTTCCTTTTGATAGAACAGTTTGGAAACACTCTTTTTGTGGAATCTGCAAGTGGCTATTTGGAGCGCTTTGAGGCCTATGCTGGAAAAGGAAATATCTTCACATAAAACCTAGACAGAAGTATTCCCAGAAAGTTTTTCTGATGTGCGCATTCAACTCACCGAGTTGAACCTTCCTTTAGATAGAGCACTTTTGAAACACTCTTTCTGGGGTACCTGCGAGTGGATATTTGGAGTGCTTTGAGTGCTACACTGTAAAAGCAAATATCTTCACTTAGAATCTAGACAGAAGAATTCTCAGAGACTTCCCTGTGCTCTCTGCATTCCACTCACAGAGTTGAACCTTCCTTTTGATAAAACAGTTTTGAAACACTCTTGTGGTAGAATCTGCAAGTCGATATTTGGAGGGTTTGGAGGCCTATCCTGGGAAAGGAAATATCTTCCCATCAAAACCAGATAGAAGCATTCTCAGAAACTTCTTAGTGATGTGCGCATTCAAGTCACAGAGTTGAAGCTTCCTTTTGATATAGCAGTTTTGAACCACTCTTTTAGTAGAATCTGCAAGTGGATGTTTGGAGAGCTAAGAGGCCAACACTGGAAACGGAAATATCTTCACCTAAAAACTAGACGGAAGCATTCTCAGAAACTTCAATGGGCTTTAGGCATTCAACTCACAGAGTGCAATGTTCCTTTTGAGAGCGCAGTTTTAAAACACTGTTTTTGTAGAATTTGCTAGAGGATGTTTGGAGCGATGTGAGGCCTTTGCTGGAAAAGGAAATATCTTCACATAAAACCTAGACAGAAGCATTCTCAGAAACTCCTTTGTGATGAGTGCATTCAAATCACACACTTGAACCTTCCTTTGGAAAGAACAGTTTTGAAACACTCTTTTTGAAGAATCTGCAAGTGGATATTTGGAGCGATTTGAGGCCTATGCTGGAAAATGAAATATCTTCACCTACAAACTAGGCGGAAGCATTCTCAGAAACTTCTTTGTGATGAGTGCATTCAACTCACAGAGTTGAAGCTTGCTTTTGACAGAGCAGTTTTGAAACACTCTTTTAGCAGCATCTGCAAGTGGATATTTGGAGCGCTTTGAGGCCAAGGCTGGAAAACGAAATATCATCACATAAAAACTCGACAGAAGCATTCTCTGAAACTTCTTTCTGATGAGTGCATTCAACTCACAGACTCGAACGTTTCTTTTGATAGAACAGTTTAGAAACACTCCTTTTGTAGAATCTGCAAGTGTTTATTTGGAGCGCTTTGAGGCCTATGTTGGAAAAGGACATATCTTCACATCAAAAGTAGACACACGCATTCTCAGAAACTTCTTTGTGATGAGTGCATTGAACTCACAGAGTTCAACCTACCTATTGATAGAGAAGTTTTGAAACACCCTTTTTGTAGAATCTGCAAGTGAATATTTGGCGCGATATGAGGCCTATGCTGGAAATGGAAATATCTTCACATGAAAACTAGACAGATGAATTCTCAGAAACGTCTTTGTGATGAGTGCATTCAACTCACAGACTTGAAGCTCAATTTTGAAAGAGCAGTTTCGAAACACTCTTTTTGTAGAATCTGCAAGTGGATATTTGGAGCGCTTTGAGGGCTATGCTGGAAAAGTTTATATCTTCACCTAAAAACTAGACAGAAGCATACTCAGAAACTTCTTTGTGATGTGTGCATTGAACTCACAGAGCTGAACCTTTCTTTTGATACAGAATTTTGAAACACTCTTTTCGTAGAATCTTCAAGTGGATGAATGGAGTGCTTTGAGGCCTATGCTGGAAAAGGAAATATCTTCACGTAGAAACTGGACAAAAGCATTCTCAGAAAATTCTTCGTAATGAGTGCATTCAACTCACAGAGTTGAAGCTTCCTTTTGATAGAGCAGTTTTGAAACACTCTTTTAGCAGCATCTGCAAGTGGATATTTGGAGCGCTTTGAGGCCAAGGCTGGAAAACGAAATATCATCACATAAAAACTCGACAGAAGCATTCTCTGAAACTTCTTTCTGATGAGTGCATTCAACTCACAGACTCGAACGTTTCTTTTGATAGAACAGTTTAGAAACACTCCTTTTGTAGAATCTGCAAGTGTTTATTTGGAGCGCTTTGAGGCCTATGTTGGAAAAGGACATATCTTCACATCAAAAGTAGACACACGCATTCTCAGAAACTTCTTTGTGATGAGTGCATTGAACTCACAGAGTTCAACCTACCTATTGATAGAGAAGTTTTGAAACACCCTTTTTGTAGAATCTGCAAGTGAATATTTGGCGCGATATGAGGCCTATGCTGGAAATGGAAATATCTTCACATGAAAACTAGACAGATGAATTCTCAGAAACGTCTTTGTGATGAGTGCATTCAACTCACAGACTTGAAGCTTAATTTTGAAAGAGCAGTTTCGAAACACTCTTTTTGTAGAATCTGCAAGTGGATATTTGGAGCGCTTTGAGGGCTATGCTGGAAAAGTTTATATCTTCACCTAAAAACTAGACAGAAGCATACTCAGAAACTTCTTTGTGATGTGTGCATTGAACTCACAGAGCTGAACCTTTCTTTTGATACAGAATTTTGAAACACTCTTTTCGTAGAATCTTCAAGTGGATGTATGGAGTGCTTTGAGGCCTATGCTGGAAAAGGAAATATCTTCACGTAGAAACTGGACAAAAGCATTCTCAGAAAATTCTTTGTAATGAGTGCATTCAACTCACAGACTTGAAGCTTCCTTTTGATAGAGCAGTTTTGAAACACTCTTTTAGCAGCATCTGCAAGTGGATATTTGGAGCGCTTTGAGGCCAAGGCTGGAAAACGAAATATCATCACATAAAAACTCGACAGAAGCATTCTCTGAAACTTCTTTCTGATGAGTGCATTCAACTCACAGACTCGAACGTTTCTTTTGATAGAACAGTTTACAAACACTCCTTTTGTAGAATCTGCAAGTGTTTATTTGGAGCGCTTTGAGGCCTATGTTGGAAAAGGACATATCTTCACATCAAAAGTAGACAGACGCATTCTCAGAAACTTCTTTGTGATGAGTGCATTGAACTCACAGAGTTGAACCTACCTATTGATAGAGAAGTTTTGAAACACCCTTTTTGTAGAATCTGCAAGTGAATATTTGGCGCGATTTGAGGCCTATGCAGGAAACGGAAATATCTTCACATGAAAACTAGACAGATGAATTCTCAGAAACGTCTTTGTGATGAGTGCATTCAACTCACAGACTTGAAGCTTCCTTTTGAAAGAGCAGTTTCGAAACAGTCTTTTTGTAGAATCTGCAAGTGGATATTTGGAGCGCTTTGAGGGCTATGCTGGAAAAGTTAATACCTTCACCTAAAAACTAGACAGAAGCATACTCAGAAACTTCTTTGTGATGTGTGCATTGAACTCACAGAGTTGAACCTTTCTTTTGATACAGAAGTTTTGAAACACTCTTTTCGTAGAATCTTCAAGTGGATGGATGGAGTGATTTGAGGCCTATGCTGGAAAAGGAAATACCTTCACGTAGAAACTAGACAAAAGCATTCTCAGAAAGTTCCCTGTGCTTTGTGCATTCAACTCACAGAGTTGAACATTCCCTTTGATAGAGCAGTTTTGAAACACTCTTTTTGTAGAATCTGCAAGTGGATATTTGGAGCGCTTTGAGGCCTCTGCTGCCAAAGGAATTATCATTGCATGAAAACTAGATGGAAGCGTTCTCAGAAACTTCCTTGTGATGAGTGCATTCAACTCGCAGAGTGGAACCTTCCTTTCGATAGACCAGTTTTGAAACACTGTTTTTGTAGAATCCGCAAGTGGCTATTTGGAGCTCTTTGAGGCTTATGCTGGAAAAGGAAATATCTTCATCTACAAACTAGACAGAAGCATTCTCAGAAACTTCTTTGTCATGTGGGGATTGAACTCACAGAGTTGAACATTCCTTTACATAGAGCAGTTTTGCAACACCCTTTCGGTGGAAAGTGAAAGTGCTTATTTGTTGCGATGGCGGCATCTAGTGGATAAGGAAATACATTCAGATGAAAACAAGATACATCCATTCTCAGAAACTTCTTTGTGATGACTGCATTCTACTCACAGAGTTGAACCTTCCTTTTGATAGAACAGTTTGGAAACACTCTTTTTGTGGAATCTGCAAGTGGCTATTTGGAGCGCTTTGAGGCCTATGCTGGAAAAGGAAATCTCTTCACATAAAACCTAGACAGAAGTATTCCCAGAAAGTTTTTCTGATGTGCGCATTCAACTCACCGAGTTGAACCTTCCTTTAGATAGAGCAGTTTTGAAAGACTCTTTCTGTAGTACCTGCGAGTGGATATTTGGAGTGCTTTGAGTGCTACACTGTAAAAGCAAATATCTTCACTTAGAATCTAGACAGAAGAATTCTCAGAGACTTCCCTGTGCTCTCTGCATTCCACTCACAGAGTTGAACCTTCCTTTTGATAGAACAGTTTTGAAACACTCTTGTGGTAGAATCTGCAAGTCGATATTTGGAAGGTTTGGAGGCCTATCCTGGGAAAGGAAATATCTTCCCATCAAAACTAGATAGAAGCATTCTCAGAAACTTCTTAGTGATGTGCGCATTCAAGTCACAGAGTTGAAGCTTCCTTTTGATATAACAGTTTTGAACCACTCTTTTAGTAGAATCTGCAAGTGGATGTTTGGAGAGCTAAGAGGCCAACACTGGAAACGGAAATATCTTCACCTAAAAACTAGACGGAAGCATTCTCAGAAACTTCAATGGGCTTTACGCATTCAACTCACAGAGTGCAATGTTCCTTTTGAGAGCGCAGTTTTAAAACACTGTTTTTGTAGAATTTGCTAGAGGATGTTTGCAGCGATGTGAGGCCTTTGCTGGAAAAGGAAATATCTTCACATAAAACCTAGACAGAAGCATTCTCAGAAACTCCTTTGTGATGAGTGCATTCAAATCACACACTTGAACCTTCCTTTGGAAAGAGCAGTTTTGAAACACTCTTTTTGAAGAATCTGCAAGTGGATATTTGGAGCGATTTGAGGCCTATGCTGGAAAATGAAATATCTTCACCTAGAAACTAGGCGGAAGCATTCTCAGAAACTTCTTTGTGATGAGTGCATTCAACTCACAGAGTTGAAGCTTGCTTTTGACAGAGCAGTTTTGAAACACTCTTTTAGCAGCATCTGCAAGTGGATATTTGGAGCGCTTTGAGGCCAAGGCTGGAAAACGAAATATCAACACATAAAAACTCGACAGAAGCATTCTCTGAAACTTCTTTCTGATGAGTGCATTCAACTCACAGACTCGAACGTTTCTTTTGATAGAACAGTTTAGAAACACTCCTTTTGTAGAATCTGCAAGTGTTTATTTGGAGCGCTTTGAGGCCTATGTTGGAAAAGGACATATCTTCACATCAAAAGTAGACAGACGCATTCTCAGAAACTTCTTTGTGATGAGTGCATTGAACTCACAGAGTTCAACCTACCTATTGATAGAGAAGTTTTGAAACACCCTTTTTGTAGAATCTGCAAGTGAATATTTGGCTCGATATGAGGCCTATGCTGGAAATGGAAATATCTTCACATGAAAACTAGACAGATGAATTCTCAGAAACGTCTTTGTGATGAGTGCATTCAACTCACAGACTTGAAGTTTATTTTGAAAAAGCAGTTTCGAAACACTCTTTTTGTAGAATCTGCAAGTGGATATTTGGAGCGCTTTGAGGGCTATGCTGGAAAAGTTTATATCTTCACCTAAAAACTAGACAGAAGCATACTCAGAAACTTCTTTGTGATGTGTGCATTGAACTCACAGAGCTGAACCTTTCTTTTGATACAGAATTTTGAAACACTCTTTTCGTAGAATCTTCAGGTGGATGTATGGAGTGCTTTGAGGCCTATGCTGGAAAAGGAAATATCTTCACGTAGAAACTGGACAAAAGCATTCTCAGAAAATTCTTTGTAATGAGTGCATTCAACTCACAGAGTTGAAGCTTCCTTTTGATAGAGCAGTTTTGAAACACTCTTTTAGCAGCATCTGCAAGTGGATATTTGGAGCGCTTTGAGGCCAAGGCTGGAAAACGAAATATCATCACATAAAAACTCGACAGAAGCATTCTCTGAAACTTCTTTCTGATGAGTGCATTCAACTCACAGACTCGAACGTTTCTTTTGATAGAACAGTTTACAAACACTCCTTTTGTAGAATCTGCAAGTGTTTATTTGGAGCGCTTTGAGGCCTATGTTGGAAAAGGACATATCTTCACATCAAAAGTAGACAGACGCATTCTCAGAAACTTCTTTGTGATGAGTGCATTGAACTCACAGAGTTGAACCTACCTATTGATAGAGAAGTTTTGAAACACCCTTTTTGTAGAATCTGCAAGTGAATATTTGGCGCGATTTGAGGCCTATGCAGGAAACGGAAATATCTTCACATGAAAACTAGACAGATGAATTCTCAGAAACGTCTTTGTGATGAGTGCATTCAACTCACAGACTTGAAGCTTCCTTTTGAAAGAGCAGTTTCGAAACAGTCTTTTTGTAGAATCTGCAAGTGGATATTTGGAGCGCTTTGAGGGCTATGCTGGAAAAGTTAATACCTTCACCTAAAAACTAGACAGAAGCATACTCAGAAACTTCTTTGTGATGTGTGCATTGAACTCACAGAGTTGAACCTTTCTTTTGATACAGAAGTTTTGAAACACTCTTTTCGTAGAATCTTCAAGTGGATGGATGGAGTGATTTGAGGCCTATGCTGGAAAAGGAAATACCTTCACGTAGAAACTAGACAAAAGCATTCTCAGAAAGTTCCCTGTGCTTTGTGCATTCAACTCACAGAGTTGAACATTCCCTTTGATAGAGCAGTTTTGAAACACTCTTTTTGTAGAATCTGCAAGTGGATATTTGGAGCGCTTTGAGGCCTCTGCTGCCAAAGGAATTATCATTGCATGAAAACTAGATGGAAGCGTTCTCAGAAACTTCCTTGTGATGAGTGCATTCAACTCGCAGAGTGGAACCTTCCTTTCGATAGACCAGTTTTGAAACACTGTTTTTGTAGAATCCGCAAGTGGCTATTTGGAGCTCTTTGAGGCTTATGCTGGAAAAGGAAATATCTTCATCTACAAACTAGACAGAAGCATTCTCAGAAACTTCTTTGTCATGTGGGGATTGAACTCACAGAGTTGAACATTCCTTTACATAGAGCAGTTTTGCAACACCCTTTCGGTGGAAAGTGAAAGTGCTTATTTGGTGCGATGGCGGCATCTAGTGGATAAGGAAATACATTCAGATGAAAACAAGATACATCCATTCTCAGAAACTTCTTTGTGATGACTGCATTCTACTCACAGAGTTGAACCTTCCTTTTGATAGAACAGTTTGGAAACACTCTTTTTGTGGAATCTGCAAGTGGCTATTTGGAGCGCTTTGAGGCCTATGCTGGAAAAGGAAATCTCTTCACATAAAACCTAGACAGAAGTATTCCCAGAAAGTTTTTCTGATGTGCGCATTCAACTCACCGAGTTGAACCTTCCTTTAGATAGAGCAGTTTTGAAAGACTCTTTCTGTAGTACCTGCGAGTGGATATTTGGAGTGCTTTGAGTGCTACACTGTAAAAGCAAATATCTTCACTTAGAATCTAGACAGAAGAATTCTCAGAGACTTCCCTGTGCTCTCTGCATTCCACTCACAGAGTTGAACCTTCCTTTTGATAGAACAGTTTTGAAACACTCTTGTGGTAGAATCTGCAAGTCGATATTTGGAAGGTTTGGAGGCCTATCCTGGGAAAGGAAATATCTCCCCATCAAAACTAGATAGAAGCATTCTCAGAAACTTCTTAGTGATGTGCGCATTCAAGTCACAGAGTTGAAGCTTCCTTTTGATATAACAGTTTTGAACCACTCTTTTAGTAGAATCTGCAAGTGGATGTTTGGAGAGCTAAGAGGCCAACACTGGAAACGGAAATATCTTCACCTAAAAACTAGACGGAAGCATTCTCAGAAACTTCAATGGGCTTTACGCATTCAACTCACAGAGTGCAATGTTCCTTTTGAGAGCGCAGTTTTAAAACACTGTTTTTGTAGAATTTGCTAGAGGATGTTTGCAGCGATGTGAGGCCTTTGCTGGAAAAGGAAATATCTTCACATAAAACCTAGACAGAAGCATTCTCAGAAACTCCTTTGTGATGAGTGCATTCAAATCACACACTTGAACCTTCCTTTGGAAAGAGCAGTTTTGAAACACTCTTTTTGAAGAATCTGCAAGTGGATATTTGGAGCGATTTGAGGCCTATGCTGGAAAATGAAATATCTTCACCTACAAACTAGGCGGAAGCATTCTCAGAAACTTCTTTGTGATGAGTGCATTCAACTCACAGAGTTGAAGCTTGCTTTTGACAGAGCAGTTTTGAAACACTCTTTTAGCAGCATCTGCAAGTGGATATTTGGAGCGCTTTGAGGCCAAGGCTGGAAAACGAAATATCATCACATAAAAACTCGACAGAAGCATTCTCTGAAACTTCTTTCTGATGAGTGCATTCAACTCACAGACTCGAACGTTTCTTTTGATAGAACAGTTTAGAAACACTCCTTTTGTAGAATCTGCAAGTGTTTATTTGGAGCGCTTTGAGGCCTATGTTGGAAAAGGACATATCTTCACATCAAAAGTAGACACACGCATTCTCAGAAACTTCTTTGTGATGAGTGCATTGAACTCACAGAGTTCAACCTACCTATTGATAGAGAAGTTTTGAAACACCCTTTTTGTAGAATCTGCAAGTGAATATTTGGCTCGATATGAGGCCTATGCTGGAAATGGAAATATCTTCACATGAAAACTAGACAGATGAATTCTCAGAAACGTCTTTGTGATGAGTGCATTCAACTCACAGACTTGAAGTTTATTTTGAAAAAGCAGTTTCGAAACACTCTTTTTGTAGAATCTGCAAGTGGATATTTGGAGCGCTTTGAGGGCTATGCTGGAAAAGTTTATATCTTCACCTAAAAACTAGACAGAAGCATACTCAGAAACTTCTTTGTGATGTGTGCATTGAACTCACAGAGCTGAACCTTTCTTTTGATACAGAATTTTGAAACACTCTTTTCGTAGAATCTTCAAGTGGATGTATGGAGTGCTTTGAGGCCTATGCTGGAAAAGGAAATATCTTCACGTAGAAACTGGACAAAAGCATTCTCAGAAAATTCTTCGTAATGAGTGCATTCAACTCACAGAGTTGAAGCTTCCTTTTGATAGAGCAGTTTTGAAACACTCTTTTAGCAGCATCTGCAAGTGGATATTTGGAGCGCTTTGAGGCCAAGGCTGGAAAACGAAATATCATCACATAAAAACTCGACAGAAGCATTCTCTGAAACTTCTTTCTGATGAGTGCATTCAACTCACAGACTCGAACGTTTCTTTTGATAGAACAGTTTAGAAACACTCCTTTTGTAGAATCTGCAAGTATTTATTTGGAGCGCTTTGAGGCCTATGTTGGAAAAGGACATATCTTCACATCAAAAGTAGACACACGCATTCTCAGAAACTTCTTTGTGATGAGTGCATTGAACTCACAGAGTTCAACCTACCTATTGATAGAGAAGTTTTGAAACACCCTTTTTGTAGAATCTGCAAGTGAATATTTGGCGCGATATGAGGCCTATGCTGGAAATGGAAATATCTTCACATGAAAACTAGACAGATGAATTCTCAGAAACGTCTTTGTGATGAGTGCATTCAACTCACAGACTTGAAGCTTAATTTTGAAAGAGCAGTTTCGAAACACTCTTTTTGTAGAATCTGCAAGTGGATATTTGGAGCGCTTTGAGGGCTATGCTGGAAAAGTTTATATCTTCACCTAAAAACTAGACAGAAGCATACTCAGAAACTTCTTTGTGATGTGTGCATTGAACTCACAGAGCTGAACCTTTCTTTTGATACAGAATTTTGAAACACTCTTTTCGTAGAATCTTCAAGTGGATGTATGGAGTGCTTTGAGGCCTATGCTGGAAAAGGAAATATCTTCACGTAGAAACTGGACAAAAGCATTCTCAGAAAATTCTTTGTAATGAGTGCATTCAACTCACAGAGTTGAAGCTTCCTTTGATAGAGCAGTTTTGAAACACTCTTTTAGCAGCATCTGCAAGTGGATATTTGGAGCGCTTTGAGGCCAAGGCTGGAAAACGAAATATCATCACATAAAAACTCGACAGAAGCATTCTCTGAAACTTCTTTGTGATAAGTGCATTCAACTCACAGACTCGAACGTTTCTTTTGATAGAACAGTTTAGAAACACTCCTTTTGTAGAATCTGCAAGTGTTTATTTGGAGCGCTTTGAGGCCTATGTTGGAAAAGGACATATCTTCACATCAAAAGTAGACAGACGCATTCTCAGAAACTTCTTTGTGATGTGTGCATTGAACTCACAGAGTTGAACCTTTCTTTTGATACAGAAGTTTTGAAACACTCTTTTCGTAGAATCTTCAAGTGGATGGATGGAGTGATTTGAGGCCTATGCTGGAAAAGGAAATACCTTCACGTAGAAACTAGACAAAAGCATTCTCAGAAAGTTCCCTGTGCTTTGTGCATTCAACTCACAGAGTTGAACATTCCCTTTGATAGAGCAGTTTTGAAACACTCTTTTTGTAGAATCTGCAAGTGGATATTTGGAGCGCTTTGAGTCCTCTGCTGCCAAAGGAATTATCATTGCATGAAAACTAGATGGAAGCGTTCTCAGAAACTTCCTTGTGATGAGTGCATTCAACTCGCAGAGTGGAACCTTCCTTTCGATAGACCAGTTTTGAAACACTGTTTTTGTAGAATCCGCAAGTGGCTATTTGGAGCTCTTTGAGGCTTATGCTGGAAAAGGAAATATCTTCATCTACAAACTAGACAGAAGCATTCTCAGAAACTTCTTTGTCATGTGGGGATTGAACTCACAGAGTTGAACATTCCTTTACATAGAGCAGTTTTGCAACACCCTTTCGGTGGAAAGTGAAAGTGCTTATTTGTTGCGATGGCGGCATCTAGTGGATAAGGAAATACATTCAGATGAAAACAAGATACATCCATTCTCAGAAACTTCTTTGTGATGACTGCATTCTACTCACAGAGTTGAACCTTCCTTTTGATAGAACAGTTTGGAAACACTCTTTTTGTGGAATCTGCAAGTGGCTATTTGGAGCGCTTTGAGGCCTATGCTGGAAAAGGAAATCTCTTCACATAAAACCTAGACAGAAGTATTCCCAGAAAGTTTTTCTGATGTGCGCATTCAACTCACCGAGTTGAACCTTCCTTTAGATAGAGCACTTTTGAAACACTCTTTCTGGGGTACCTGCGAGTGGATATTTGGAGTGCTTTGAGTGCTACACTGTAAAAGCAAATATCTTCACTTAGAATCTAGACAGAAGAATTCTCAGTGACTTCCCTGTGCTCTCTGCATTCCACTCACAGAGTTGAACCTTCCTTTTGATAGAACAGTTTTGAAACCCTCTTGTGGTAGAATCTGCAAGTCGATATTTGGAAGGTTTGGAGGCCTATCCTGGGAAAGGAAATATCTTCCCATCAAAACTAGATAGAAGCATTCTCAGAAACTTCTTAGTGATGTGCGCATTCAAGTCACAGAGTTGAAGCTTCCTTTTGATATAGCAGTTTTGAACCACTCTTTTAGTAGAATCTGCAAGTGGATGTTTGGAGAGCTAAGAGGCCAACACTGGAAACGGAAATATCTTCACCTAAAAACTAGACGGAAGCTTTCTCAGAAACTTCAATGGGCTTTACGCATTCAACTCACAGAGTGCAATGTTCCTTTTGAGAGCGCAGTTTTAAAACACTGTTTTTGTAGAATTTGCTAGAGGATGTTTGGAGCGATGTGAGGCCTTTGCTGGAAAAGGAAATATCTTCACATAAAACCTAGACAGAAGCATTCTCAGAAACTCCTTTGTGATGAGTGTATTCAAATCACACACTTGAACCTTCCTTTGGAAAGAGCAGTTTTGAAACACTCTTTTTGAAGAATCTGCAAGTGGATATTTGGAGCGATTTGAGGCCTATGCTGGAAAATGAAATATCTTCACCTACAAACTAGGCGGAAGCATTCTCAGAAACTTCTTTGTGATGAGTGCATTCAACTCACAGAGTTGAAGCTTCCTTTTGACAGAGCAGTTTTGAAACACTCTTTTAGCAGCATCTGCAAGTGGATATTTGGAGCGCTTTGAGGCCAAGGCTGGAAAACGAAATATCATCACATAAAAACTCGACAGAAGCATTCTCTGAAACTTCTTCGTGATGAGTGCATTCAACTCACAGACTCGAACGTTTCTTTTGATAGAACAGTTTAGAAACACTCCTTTTGTAGAATCTGCAAGTGTTTAATTGGAGCGCTTTGAGGCCTATGTTGGAAAAGGACATATCTTCACATCAAAAGTAGACACACGCATTCTCAGAAACTTCTTTGTGATGAGTGCATTGAACTCACAGAGTTCAACCTACCTATTGATAGAGAAGTTTTGAAACACCCTTTTTGTAGAATCTGCAAGTGAATATTTGGCGCGATATGAGGCCTATGCTGGAAATGGAAATATCTTCACATGAAAACTAGACAGATGAATTCTCAGAAACGTCTTTGTGATGAGTGCATTCAACTCACAGACTTGAAGTTTATTTTGAAAAAGCAGTTTCAAAACACTCTTTTTGTAGAATCTGCAAGTGGATATTAGGAGCGCTTTGAGGGCTATGCTGGAAATGTTTATATCTTCACCTAAAAACTAGACAGAAGCATACTCAGAAACTTCTTTGTGATGTGTGCATTGAACTCACAGAGCTGAACCTTTCTTTTGATACAGAATTTTGAAACACTCTTTTCGTAGAATCTTCAAGTGGATGTATGGAGTGCTTTGAGGCCTATGCTGGAAAAGGAAATATCTTCACGTAGAAACTGGACAAAAGCATTCTCAGAAAATTCTTCGTAATGAGTGCATTCAACTCACAGAGTTGAAGCTTCCTTTTGATAGAGCAGTTTTGAAACACTCTTTTAGCAGCATCTGCAAGTGGATATTTGGAGCGCTTTGAGGCCAAGGCTGGAAAACGAAATATCATCACATAAAAACTCGACAGAAGCATTCTCTGAAACTTCTTTCTGATGAGTGCATTCAACTCACAGACTCGAACGTTTCTTTTGATAGAACAGTTTAGAAACACTCCTTTTGTAGAATCTGCAAGTGTTTATTTGGAGCGCTTTGAGGCCTATGTTGGAAAAGGACATATCTTCACATCAAAAGTAGACACACGCATTCTCAGAAACTTCTTTGTGATGAGTGCATTGAACTCACAGAGTTCAACCTACCTATTGATAGAGAAGTTTTGAAACACCCTTTTTGTAGAATCTGCAAGTGAATATTTGGCGCGATATGAGGCCTATGCTGGAAATGGAAATATCTTCACATGAAAACTAGACAGATGAATTCTCAGAAACGTCTTTGTGATGAGTGCATTCAACTCACAGACTTGAAGCTTAATTTTGAAAGAGCAGTTTCGAAACACTCTTTTTGTAGAATCTGCAAGTGGATATTTGGAGCGCTTTGAGGGCTATGCTGGAAAAGTTTATATCTTCACCTAAAAACTAGACAGAAGCATACTCAGAAACTTCTTTGTGATGTGTGCATTGAACTCACAGAGCTGAACCTTTCTTTTGATACAGAATTTTGAAACACTCTTTTCGTAGAATCTTCAAGTGGATGTATGGAGTGCTTTGAGGCCTATGCTGGAAAAGGAAATATCTTCACGTAGAAACTGGACAAAAGCATTCTCAGAAAATTCTTCGTAATGAGTGCATTCAACTCACAGAGTTGAAGCTTCCTTTTGATAGAGCAGTTTTGAAACACTCTTTTAGCAGCATCTGCAAGTGGATATTTGGAGCGCTTTGAGGCCAAGGCTGGAAAACGAAATATCATCACATAAAAACTCGACAGAAGCATTCTCTGAAACTTCTTTGTGATAAGTGCATTCAACTCACAGACTCGAACGTTTCTTTTGATAGAACAGTTTAGAAACACTCCTTTTGTAGAATCTGCAAGTGTTTATTTGGAGCGCTTGGAGGCCTATGTTGGAAAAGGACATATCTTCACATCAAAAGTAGACAGACGCATTCTCAGAAACTTCTTTGTGATGAGTGCATTGAACTCTCAGAGTTGAACCTACCTATTGATAGAGAAGTTTTGAAACACCCTTTTTGTAGAATCTGCAAGTGAATATTTGGCGCGATTTGAAGCCTATGCAGGAAACGGAAATATCTTCACATGAAAACTAGACAGATGAATTCTCAGAAACGTCTTTGTGATGAGTGCATTCAACTCACAGACTTGAAGCTTCCTTTTGAAAGAGCAGTTTCGAAACACTCTTTTTGTAGAATCTGCAAGTGGATATTTGGAGCGCTTTGAGGGCTATGCTGGAAAAGTTAATACCTTCACCTAAAAACTAGACAGAAGCATACTCAGAAACTTCTTTGTGATGTGTGCATTGAACTCACAGAGTTGAACCTTTCTTTTGATACAGAAGTTTTGAAACACTCTTTTCGTAGAATCTTCAAGTGGATGTATGGAGTGATTTGAGGCCTATGCTGGAAAAGGAAATACCTTCACGTAGAAACTAGACAAAAGCATTCTCAGAAAGTTCCCTGTGCTTTGTGCATTCAACTCACAGAGTTGAACATTCCCTTTGATAGAGCAGTTTTGAAACACTCTTTTTGTAGAATCTGCAAGTGGATATTTGGAGCGCTTTGAGGCCTCTGCTGCCAAAGGAATTATCATTGCATGAAAACTAGATGGAAGCGTTCTCAGAAACTTCCTTGTGATGAGTGCATTCAACTCGCAGAGTGGAACCTTCCTTTCAATAGACCAGTTTTGAAACACTGTTTTTGTAGAATCCGCAAGTGGCTATTTGGAGCTCTTTGAGGCTTATGCTGGAAAAGGAAATATCTTCATCTACAAACTAGACAGAAGCATTCTCAGAAACTTCTTTGTCATGTGGGGATTGAACTCACAGAGTTGAACATTCCTTTACATAGAGCAGTTTTGCAACACCCTTTCGGTGGAAAGTGAAAGTGCTTATTTGGTGCGATGGCGGCATCTAGTGGATAAGGAAATACATTCAGATGAAAACAAGATACATCCATTCTCAGAAACTTCTTTGTGATGACTGCATTCTACTCACAGAGTTGAACCTTCCTTTTGATAGAACAGTTTGGAAACACTCTTTTTGTGGAATCTGCAAGTGGCTATTTGGAGCGCTTTGAGGCCTATGCTGGAAAAGGAAATATCTTCACATAAAACCTAGACAGAAGTATTCCCAGAAAGTTTTTCTGATGTGCGCATTCAACTCACCGAGTTGAACCTTCCTTTAGATAGAGCACTTCTGAAACACTCTTTCTGGGGTACCTGCGAGTGGATATTTGGAGTGCTTTGAGTGCTACACTGTAAAAGCAAATATCTTCACTTAGAATCTAGACAGAAGAATTCTCAGAGACTTCCCTGTGCTCTCTGCATTCCACTCACAGAGTTGAACCTTCCTTTTGATAGAACAGTTTTGAAACACTCTTGTGGTAGAATCTGCAAGTCGATATTTGGAAGGTTTGGAGGCCTATCCTGGGAAAGGAAATATCTTCCCATCAAAACTAGATAGAAGCATTCTCAGAAACTTCTTAGTGATGTGCGCATTCAAGTCACAGAGTTGAAGCTTCCTTTTGATATAGCAGTTTTGAACCACTCTTTTAGTAGAATCTGCAAGTGGATGTTTGGAGAGCTAAGAGGCCAACACTGGAAACGGAAATATCTTCACCTAAAAACTAGACGGAAGCATTCTCAGAAACTTCAAAGGGCTTTACGCATTCAACTCACAGAGTGCAATGTTCCTTTTGAGAGCGCAGTTTTAAAACACTGTTTTTGTAGAATTTGCTAGAAGATGTTTGGAGCGATGTGAGGCCTTTGCTGGAAAAGGAAATATCTTCACATAAAACCTAGACAGAAGCATTCTCAGAAACTCCTTTGTGATGAGTGCATTCAAATCACACACTTGAACCTTCCTTTGGAAAGAGCAGTTTTGAAACACTCTTTTTGAAGAATCTGCAAGTGGATATTTGGAGCGATTTGAGGCCTATGCTGGAAAATGAAATATCTTCACCTACAAACTAGGCGGAAGCATTCTCAGAAACTTCTTTGTGATGAGTGCATTCAACTCACAGAGTTGAAGCTTGCTTTTGACAGAGCAGTTTTGAAACACTCTTTTAGCAGCATCTGCAAGTGGATATTTGGAGCGCTTTGAGGCCAAGGCTGGAAAACGAAATATCATCACATAAAAACTCGACAGAAGCATTCTCTGAAACTTCTTTGTGATGAGTGCATTCAACTCACAGACTCGAACGTTTCTTTTGATAGAACAGTTTAGAAACACTCCTTTTGTAGAATCTGCAAGTGTTTATTTGGAGCGCTTTGAGGCCTATGTTGGAAAAGGACATATCTTCACATCAAAAGTAGACACACGCATTCTCAGAAACTTCTTTGTGATGAGTGCATTGAACTCACAGAGTTCAACCTACCTATTGATAGAGAAGTTTTGAAACACCCTTTTTGTAGAATCTGCAAGTGAATATTTGGCGCGATATGAGGCCTATGCTGGAAATGGAAATATCTTCACATGAAAACTAGACAGATGAATTCTCAGAAACGTCTTTGTGATGAGTGCATTCAACTCACAGACTTGAAGTTTATTTTGAAAAAGCAGTTTCGAAACACTCTTTTTGTAGAATCTGCAAGTGGATATTTGGAGCGCTTTGAGGGCAATGCTGGAAAAGTTTATATCTTCACCTAAAAACTAGACAGAAGCATACTCAGAAACTTCTTTGTGATGTGTGCATTGAACTCACAGAGCTGAACCTTTCTTTTGATACAGAATTTTGCAACACTCTTTTCGTAGAATCTTCAAGTGGATGTATGGAGTGCTTTGAGGCCTATGCTGGAAAAGGAAATATCTTCACGTAGAAACTGGACAAAAGCATTCTCAGAAAATTCTTTGTAATGAGTGCATTCAACTCACAGAGTTGAAGCTTCCTTTTGATAGAGCAGTTTTGAAACACTCTTTTAGCAGCATCTGCAAGTGGATATTTGGAGCGCTTTGAGGCCAAGGCTGGAAAACGAAATATCATCACATAAAAACTCGACAGAAGCATTCTCTGAAACTTCTTTGTGATAAGTGCATTCAACTCACAGACTCGAACGTTTCTTTTGATAGAACAGTTTAGAAACACTCCTTTTGTAGAATCTGCAATTGTTTATTTGGAGCGCTTGGAGGCCTATTTTGGAAAAGGACATATCTTCACATCAAAAGTAGACAGACGCATTCTCAGAAACTTCTTTGTGATGAGTGCATTGAACTCACAGAGTTGAACCTACTTATTGATAGAGAAGTTTTGAAACACCCTTTTTGTAGAATCTGCAAGTGAATATTTGGCGCGATTTGAGGCCTATGCAGGAAACGGAAATATCTTCACATGAAAACTAGACAGATGAATTCTCAGAAACGTCTTTGTGATGAGTGCATTCAACTCACAGACTTGAAGCTTCCTTTTGAAAGAGCAGTTTCGAAACACTGTTTTTGTAGAATCTGCAAGTGGATATTTGGAGCGCTTTGAGGGCTATGCCTGAAAAGTTAATACCTTCACCTAAAAACTAGACAGAAGCATACTCAGAAATTTCTTTGTGATGTGTGCATTGAACTCACAGAGTTGAACCTTTCTTTTGATACAGAAGTTTTGAAACACTCTTTTCGTAGAATCTTCAAGTGGATGTATGGAGTGATTTGAGGCCTATGCTGGAAAAGGAAATACCTTCACGTAGAAACTAGACAAAAGCATTCTCAGAAAGTTCCCTGTGCTTTGTGCATTCAACTCACAGAGTTGAACATTCCCTTTGATAGAGCAGTTTTGAAACACTCTTTTTGTAGAATCTGCAAGTGGATATTTGGAGCGCTTTGAGGCCTCTGCTGCCAAAGGAATTATCATTGCATGAAAACTAGATGGAAGCGTTCTCAGAAACTTCCTTGTGATGAGTGCATTCAACTCGCAGAGTGGAACCTTCCTTTCGATAGACCAGTTTTGAAACACTGTTTTTGTAGAATCCGCAAGTGGCTATTTGGAGCTCTTTGAGGCTTATGCTGGAAAAGGAAATATCTTCATCTACAAACTAGACAGAAGCATTCTCAGAAACTTCTTTGTCATGTGGGGATTGAACTCACAGAGTTGAACATTCCTTTACATAGAGCAGTTTTGCAACACCCTTTCGGTGGAAAGTGAAAGTGCTTATTTGTTGCGATGGCGGCATCTAGTGGATAAGGAAATACATTCAGATGAAAACAAGATACATCCATTCTCAGAAACTTCTTTGTGATGACTGCATTCTACTCACAGAGTTGAACCTTCCTTTTGATAGAACAGTTTGGAAACACTCTTTTTGTGGAATCTGCAAGTGGCTATTTGGAGCGCTTTGAGGCCTATGCTGGAAAAGGAAATATCTTCACATAAAACCTAGACAGAAGTATTCCCAGAAAGTTTTTCTGATGTGCGCATTCAACTCACCGAGTTGAACCTTCCTTTAGATAGAGCACTTTTGAAACACTCTTTCTGGGGTACCTGCGAGTGGATATTTGGAGTGCTTTGAGTGCTACACTGTAAAAGCAAATATCTTCACTTAGAATCTAGACAGAAGAATTCTCAGAGACTTCCCTGTGCTCTCTGCATTCCACTCACAGAGTTGAACCTTCCTTTTGATAAAACAGTTTTGAAACACTCTTGTGGTAGAATCTGCAAGTCGATATTTGGAAGGTTTGGAGGCCTATCCTGGGAAAGGAAATATCTTCCCATCAAAACCAGATAGAAGCATTCTCAGAAACTTCTTAGTGATGTGCGCATTCAAGTCACAGAGTTGAAGCTTCCTTTTGATATAGCAGTTTTGAACCACTCTTTTAGTAGAATCTGCAAGTGGATGTTTGGAGAGCTAAGAGGCCAACACTGGAAACGGAAATATCTTCACCTAAAAACTAGACGGAAGCATTCTCAGAAACTTCAATGGGCTTTAGGCATTCAACTCACAGAGTGCAATGTTCCTTTTGAGAGCGCAGTTTTAAAACACTGTTTTTGTAGAATTTGCTAGAGGATGTTTGGAGCGATGTGAGGCCTTTGCTGGAAAAGGAAATATCTTCACATAAAACCTAGACAGAAGCATTCTCAGAAACTCCTTTGTGATGAGTGCATTGAAATCACACACTTGAACCTTCCTTTGGAAAGAACAGTTTTGAAACACTCTTTTTGAAGAATCTGCAAGTGGATATTTGGAGCGATTTGAGGCCTATGCTGGAAAATGAAATATCTTCACCTACAAACTAGGCGGAAGCATTCTCAGAAACTTCTTTGTGATGAGTGCATTCAACTCACAGAGTTGAAGCTTGCTTTTGACAGAGCAGTTTTGAAACACTCTTTTAGCAGCATCTGCAAGTGGATATTTGGAGCGCTTTGAGGCCAAGGCTGGAAAACGAAATATCATCACATAAAAACTCGACAGAAGCATTCTCTGAAACTTCTTTCTGATGAGTGCATTCAACTCACAGACTCGAACGTTTCTTTTGATAGAACAGTTTAGAAACACTCCTTTTGTAGAATCTGCAAGTGTTTATTTGGAGCGCTTTGAGGCCTATGTTGGAAAAGGACATATCTTCACATCAAAAGTAGACACACGCATTCTCAGAAACTTCTTTGTGATGAGTGCATTGAACTCACAGAGTTCAACCTACCTATTGATAGAGAAGTTTTGAAACACCCTTTTTGTAGAATCTGCAAGTGAATATTTGGCGCGATATGAGGCCTATGCTGGAAATGGAAATATCTTCACATGAAAACTAGACAGATGAATTCTCAGAAACGTCTTTGTGATGAGTGCATTCAACTCACAGACTTGAAGCTCAATTTTGAAAGAGCAGTTTCGAAACACTCTTTTTGTAGAATCTGCAAGTGGATATTTGGAGCGCTTTGAGGGCTATGCTGGAAAAGTTTATATCTTCACCTAAAAACTAGACAGAAGCATACTCAGAAACTTCTTTGTGATGTGTGCATTGAACTCACAGAGCTGAACCTTTCTTTTGATACAGAATTTTGAAACACTCTTTTCGTAGAATCTTCAAGTGGATGTATGGAGTGCTTTGAGGCCTATGCTGGAAAAGGAAATATCTTCACGTAGAAACTGGACAAAAGCATTCTCAGAAAATTCTTTGTAATGAGTGCATTCAACTCACAGAGTTGAAGCTTCCTTTTGATAGAGCAGTTTTGAAACACTCTTTTAGCAGCATCTGCAAGTGGATATTTGGAGCGCTTTGAGGCCAAGGCTGGAAAACGAAATATCATCACATAAAAACTCGACAGAAGCATTCTCTGAAACTTCTTTGTGATAAGTGCATTCAACTCACAGACTCGAACGTTTCTTTTGGTAGAACAGTTTAGAAACACTCCTTTTGTAGAATCTGCAAGTGTTTATTTGGAGCGCTTTGAGGCCTATGTTGGAAAAGGACATATCTTCACATCAAAAGTAGACAGACGCATTCTCAGAAACTTCTTTGTGATGAGTGCATTGAACTCACAGAGTTGAACCTACCTATTGATAGAGAAGTTTTGAAACACCCTTTTTGTAGAATCTGCAAGTGAATATTTGGCGCGATTTGAGGCCTATGCAGGAAACGGAAATATCTTCACATGAAAACTAGACAGATGAATTCTCAGAAACGTCTTTGTGATGAGTGCATTCAACTCACAGACTTGAAGCTTCCTTTTGAAAGAGCAGTTTCGAAACACTCTTTTTGTAGAATCTGCAAGTGGATATTTGGAGCGCTTTGAGGGCTATGCTGGAAAAGTTAATACCTTCACCTAAAAACTAGACAGAAGCATACTCAGAAACTTCTTTGTGATGTGTGCATTGAACTCACAGAGTTGAACCTTTCTTTTGATACAGAAGTTTTGAAACACTCTTTTCGTAGAATCTTCAAGTGGATGTATGGAGTGATTTGAGGCCTATGCTGGAAAAGGAAATACCTTCACGTAGAAACTAGACAAAAGCATTCTCAGAAAGTTCCCTGTGCTTTGTGCATTCAACTCACAGAGTTGAACATTCCCTTTGATAGAGCAGTTTTGAAACACTCTTTTTGTAGAATCTGCAAGTGGATATTTGGAGCGCTTTGAGGCCTCTGCTGCCAAAGGAATTATCATTGCATGAAAACTAGATGGAAGCGTTCTCAGAAACTTCCTTGTGATGAGTGCATTCAACTCGCAGAGTGGAACCTTCCTTTCGATAGACCAGTTTTGAAACACTGTTTTTGTAGAATCCGCAAGTGGCTATTTGGAGCTCTTTGAGGCTTATGCTGGAAAAGGAAATATCTTCATCTACAAACTAGACAGAAGCATTCTCAGAAACTTCTTTGTCATGTGGGGATTGAACTCACAGAGTTGAACATTCCTTTACATAGAGCAGTTTTGCAACACCCTTTCGGTGGAAAGTGAAAGTGCTTATTTGGTGCGATGGCGGCATCTAGTGGATAAGGAAATACATTCAGATGAAAACAAGATACATCCATTCTCAGAAACTTCTTTGTGATGACTGCATTCTACTCACAGAGTTGAACCTTCCTTTTGATAGAACAGTTTGGAAACACTCTTTTTGTGGAATCTGCAAGTGGCTATTTGGAGCGCTTTGAGGCCTATGCTGGAAAAGGAAATCTCTTCACATAAAACCTAGACAGAAGTATTCCCAGAAAGTTTTCCTGATGTGCACATTCAACTCACCGAGTTGAACCTTCCTTTAGATAGAGCACTTTTGAAACACTCTTTCTGGGGTACCTGCGAGTGGATATTTGGAGTGCTTTGAGTGCTACACTGTAAAAGCAAATATCTTCACTTAGAATCTAGACAGAAGAATTCTCAGAGACTTCCCTGTGCTCTCTGCATTCCACTCACAGAGTTGAACCTTCCTTTTGATAGAACAGTTTTGAAACACTCTTGTGGTAGAATCTGCAAGTCGATATTTGGAAGGTTTGGAGGCCTATCCTGGGAAAGGAAATATCTTCCCATCAAAACTAGATAGAAGCATTCTCAGAAACTTCTTAGTGATGTGCGCATTCAAGTCACAGAGTTGAAGCTTCCTTTTGATATAGCAGTTTTGAACCACTCTTTTAGTAGAATCTGCAAGTGGATGTTTGGAGAGCTAAGAGGCCAACACTGGAAACGGAAATATCTTCACCTAAAAACTAGACGGAAGCATTCTCAGAAACTTCAATGGGCTTTACGCATTCAACTCACAGAGTGCAATGTTCCTTTTGAGAGCGCAGTTTTAAAAGACTGTTTTTGTAGAATTTGCTAGAGGATGTTTGGAGCGATGTGAGGCCTTTGCTGGAAAAGGAAATATCTTCACATAAAACCTAGACAGAAGCATTCTCAGAAACTCCTTTGTGATGAGTGCATTCAAATCACACACTTGAACCTTCCTTTGGAAAGAGCAGTTTTGAAACACTCTTTTTGAAGAATCTGCAAGTGGATATTTGGAGCGATTTGAGGCCTATGCTGGAAAATGAAATATCTTCACCTACAAACTAGGCGGAAGCATTCTCAGAAACTTCTTTGTGATGAGTGCATTCAACTCACAGAGTTGAAGCTTGCTTTTGACAGAGCAGTTTTGAAACACTCTTTTAGCAGCATCTGCAAGTGGATATTTGGAGCGCTTTGAGGCCAAGGCTGGAAAACGAAATATCATCACATAAAAACTCGACAGAAGCATTCTCTGAAACTTCTTTCTGATGAGTGCATTCAACTCACAGACTCGAACGTTTCTTTTGATAGAACAGTTTAGAAACACTCCTTTTGTAGAATCTGCAAGTGTTTATTTGGAGCGCTTTGAGGCCTATGTTGGAAAAGGACATATCTTCACATCAAAAGTAGACACATGCATTCTCAGAAACTTCTTTGTGATGAGTGCATTGAACTCACAGAGTTCAACCTACCTATTGATAGAGAAGTTTTGAAACACCCTTTTTGTAGAATCTGCAAGTGAATATTTGGCGCGATATGAGGCCTATGCTGGAAATGGAAATATCTTCACATGAAAACTAGACAGATGAATTCTCAGAAACGTCTTTGTGATGAGTGCATTCAACTCACAGACTTGAAGTTTATTTTGAAAAAGCAGTTTCGAAACACTCTTTTTGTAGAATCTGCAAGTGGATATTTGGAGCGCTTTGAGGGCTATGCTGGAAATGTTTATATCTTCACCTAAAAACTAGACAGAAGCATACTCAGAAACTTCTTTGTGATGTGTGCATTGAACTCACAGAGCTGAACCTTTCTTTTGATACAGAATTTTGAAACACTCTTTTCGTAGAATCTTCAAGTGGATGTATGGAGTGCTTTGAGGCCTATGCTGGAAAAGGAAATATCTTCACGTAGAAACTGGACAAAAGCATTCTCAGAAAATTCTTCGTAATGAGTGCATTCAACTCACAGAGTTGAAGCTTCCTTTTGATAGAGCAGTTTTGAAACACTCTTTTAGCAGCATCTGCAAGTGGATATTTGGAGCGCTTTGAGGCCAAGGCTGGAAAACGAAATATCATCACATAAAAACTCGACAGAAGCATTCTCTGAAACTTCTTTCTGATGAGTGCATTCAACTCACAGACTCGAACGTTTCTTTTGATAGAACAGTTTAGAAACACTCCTTTTGTAGATTCTGCAAGTGTTTATTTGGAGCGCTTTGAGGCCTATGTTGGAAAAGGACATATCTTCACATCAAAAGTAGACACACGCATTCTCAGAAACTTCTTTGTGATGAGTGCATTGAACTCACAGAGTTCAACCTACCTATTGATAGAGAAGTTTTGAAACACCCTTTTTGTAGAATCTGCAAGTGAATATTTGGCGCGATATGAGGCCTATGCTGGAAATGGAAATATCTTCACATGAAAACTAGACAGATGAATTCTCAGAAACGTCTTTGTGATGAGTGCATTCAACTCACAGACTTGAAGCTCAATTTTGAAAGAGCAGTTTCGAAACACTCTTTTTGTAGAATCTGCAAGTGGATATTTGGAGCGCTTTGAGGGCTATGCTGGAAAAGTTTATATCTTCACCTAAAAACTAGACAGAAGCATACTCAGAAACTTCTTTGTGATGTGTGCATTGAACTCACAGAGCTGAACCTTTCTTTTGATACAGAATTTTGCAACACTCTTTTCGTAGAATCTTCAAGTGGATGTATGGAGTGCTTTGAGGCCTATGCTGGAAAAGCAAATATCTTCACGTAGAAACTGGACAAAAGCATTCTCAGAAAATTCTTTGTAATGAGTGCATTCAACTCACAGAGTTGAAGCTTCCTTTTGATAGAGCAGTTTTGAAACACTCTTTTAGCAGCATCTGCAAGTGGATATTTGGAGCGCTTTGAGGCCAAGGCTGGAAAACGAAATATCATCACATAAAAACTCGACAGAAGCATTCTCTGAAACTTCTTTCTGATGAGTGCATTCAACTCACAGACTCGAACGTTTCTTTTGATAGAACAGTTTAGAAACACTCCTTTTGTAGAATCTGCAAGTGTTTATTTGGAGCGCTTTGAGGCCTATGTTGGAAAAGGACATATCTTCACATCAAAAGTAGACAGACGCATTCTCAGAAACTTCTTTGTGATGAGTGCATTGAACTCACAGAGTTGAACCTACCTATAGATAGGGAAGTTTTGAAACACCCTTTTTGTAGAATCTGCAAGTGAATATTTGGCGCGATTTGAGGCCTATGCAGGAAACGGAAATATCTTCACATGAAAACTAGACAGATGAATTCTCAGAAACGTCTTTGTGATGAGTGCATTCAACTCACAGACTTGAAGCTTCCTTTTGAAAGAGCAGTTTCGAAACACTCTTTTTGTAGAATCTGCAAGTGGATATTTGGAGCGCTTTGAGGGCTATGCTGGAAAAGTTAATACCTTCACCTAAAAACTAGACAGAAGCATACTCAGAAACTTCTTTGTGATGTGTGCATTGAACTCACAGAGTTGAACCTTTCTTTTGATACAGAAGTTTTGAAACACTCTTTTCGTAGTATCTTCAAGTGGATGTATGGAGTGATTTGAGGCCTATGCTGGAAAAGGAAATACCTTCACGTAGAAACCAGACAAAAGCATTCTCAGAAAGTTCCCTGTGCTTTGTGCATTCAACTCACAGAGTTGAACATTCCCTTTGATAGAGCAGTTTTGAAACACTCTTTTTGTAGAATCTGCAAGTGGATATTTGGAGCGCTTTGAGTCCTCTGCTGCCAAAGGAATTATCATTGCATGAAAACTAGATGGAAGCGTTCTCAGAAACTTCCTTGTGATGAGTGCATTCAACTCGCAGAGTGGAACCTTCCTTTCGATAGACCAGTTTTGAAACACTGTTTTTGTAGAATCCGCAAGTGGCTATTTGGAGCTCTTTGAGGCTTATGCTGGAAAAGGAAATATCTTCATCTACAAACTAGACAGAAGCATTCTCAGAAACTTCTTTGTCATGTGGGGATTGAACTCACAGAGTTGAACATTCCTTTACATAGAGCAGTTTTGCAACACCCTTTCGGTGGAAAGTGAAAGTGCTTATTTGGTGCGATGGCGGCATCTAGTGGATAAGGAAATACATTCAGATGAAAACAAGATACATCCATTCTCAGAAACTTCTTTGTGATGACTGCATTCTACTCACAGAGTTGAACCTTCCTTTTGATAGAACAGTTTGGAAACACTCTTTTTGTGGAATCTGCAAGTGGCTATTTGGAGCGCTTTGAGGCCTATGCTGGAAAAGGAAATCTCTTCACATAAAACCTAGACAGAAGTATTCCCAGAAAGTTTTTCTGATGTGCGCATTCAACTCACCGAGTTGAACCTTCCTTTAGATAGAGCAGTTTTGAAAGACTCTTTCTGTAGTACCTGCGAGTGGATATTTGGAGTGCTTTGAGTGCTACACTGTAAAAGCAAATATCTTCACTTAGAATCTAGACAGAAGAATTCTCAGAGACTTCCCTGTGCTCTCTGCATTCCACTCACAGAGTTGAACCTTCCTTTTGATAGAACAGTTTTGAAACACTCTTGTGGTAGAATCTGCAAGTCGATATTTGGAAGGTTTGGAGGCCTATCCTGGGAAAGGAAATATCTTCCCATCAAAACTAGATAGAAGCATTCTCAGAAACTTCTTAGTGATGTGCGCATTCAAGTCACAGAGTTGAAGCTTCCTTTTGATATAACAGTTTTGAACCACTCTTTTAGTAGAATCTGCAAGTGGATGTTTGGAGAGCTAAGAGGCCAACACTGGAAACGGAAATATCTTCACCTAAAAACTAGACGGAAGCATTCTCAGAAACTTCAATGGGCTTTACGCATTCAACTCACAGAGTGCAATGTTCCTTTTGAGAGCGCAGTTTTAAAACACTGTTTTTGTAGAATTTGCTAGAGGATGTTTGCAGCGATGTGAGGCCTTTGCTGGAAAAGGAAATATCTTCACATAAAACCTAGACAGAAGCATTCTCAGAAACTCCTTTGTGATGAGTGCATTCAAATCACACACTTGAACCTTCCTTTGGAAAGAGCAGTTTTGAAACACTCTTTTTGAAGAATCTGCAAGTGGATATTTGGAGCGATTTGAGGCCTATGATGGAAAATGAAATATCTTCACCTACAAACTAGGCGGAAGCATTCTCAGAAACTTCTTTGTGATGAGTGCATTCAACTCACAGAGTTGAAGCTTGCTTTTGACAGAGCAGTTTTGAAACACTCTTTTAGCAGCATCTGCAAGTGGATATTTGGAGCGCTTTGAGGCCAAGGCTGGAAAACGAAATATCATCACATAAAAACTCGACAGAAGCATTCTCTGAAACTTCTTTCTGATGAGTGCATTCAACTCACAGACTCGAACGTTTCTTTTGATAGAACAGTTTAGAAACACTCCTTTTGTAGAATCTGCAAGTGTTTATTTGGAGCGCTTTGAGGCCTATGTTGGAAAAGGACATATCTTCACATCAAAAGTAGACACACGCATTCTCAGAAACTTCTTTGTGATGAGTGCATTGAACTCACAGAGTTCAACCTACCTATTGATAGAGAAGTTTTGAAACACCCTTTTTGTAGAATCTGCAAGTGAATATTTGGCTCGATATGAGGCCTATGCTGGAAATGGAAATATCTTCACATGAAAACTAGACAGATGAATTCTCAGAAACGTCTTTGTGATGAGTGCATTCAACTCACAGACTTGAAGTTTATTTTGAAAAAGCAGTTTCGAAACACTCTTTTTGTAGAATCTGCAAGTGGATATTTGGAGCGCTTTGAGGGCTATGCTGGAAAAGTTTATATCTTCACCTAAAAACTAGACAGAAGCATACTCAGAAACTTCTTTGTGATGTGTGCATTGAACTCACAGAGCTGAACCTTTCTTTTGATACAGAATTTTGAAACACTCTTTTCGTAGAATCTTCAAGTGGATGTATGGAGTGCTTTGAGGCCTATGCTGGAAAAGGAAATATCTTCACGTAGAAACTGGACAAAAGCATTCTCAGAAAATTCTTCGTAATGAGTGCATTCAACTCACAGAGTTGAAGCTTCCTTTTGATAGAGCAGTTTTGAAACACTCTTTTAGCAGCATCTGCAAGTGGATATTTGGAGCGCTTTGAGGCCAAGGCTGGAAAACGAAATATCATCACATAAAAACTCGACAGAAGCATTCTCTGAAACTTCTTTCTGATGAGTGCATTCAACTCACAGACTCGAACGTTTCTTTTGATAGAACAGTTTAGAAACACTCCTTTTGTAGAATCTGCAAGTGTTTATTTGGAGCGCTTTGAGGCCTATGTTGGAAAAGGACATATCTTCACATCAAAAGTAGACAGACGCATTCTCAGAAACTTCTTTGTGATGAGTGCATTGAACTCACAGAGTTGAACCTACCTATAGATAGGGAAGTTTTGAAACACCCTTTTTGTAGAATCTGCAAGTGAATATTTGGCGCGATTTGAGGCCTATGCAGGAAACGGAAATATCTTCACATGAAAACTAGACAGATGAATTCTCAGAAACGTCTTTGTGATGAGTGCATTCAACTCACAGACTTGAAGCTTCCTTTTGAAAGAGCAGTTTCGAAACACTCTTTTTGTAGAATCTGCAAGTGGATATTTGGAGCGCTTTGAGGGCTATGCTGGAAAAGTTAATACCTTCACCTAAAAACTAGACAGAAGCATACTCAGAAACTTCTTTGTGATGTGTGCATTGAACTCACAGAGTTGAACCTTTCTTTTGATACAGAAGTTTTGAAACACTCTTTTCGTAGAATCTTCAAGTGGATGTATGGAGTGATTTGAGGCCTATGCTGGAAAAGGAAATACCTTCACGTAGAAACCAGACAAAAGCATTCTCAGAAAGTTCCCTGTGCTTTGTGCATTCAACTCACAGAGTTGAACATTCCCTTTGATAGAGCAGTTTTGAAACACTCTTTTTGTAGAATCTGCAAGTGGATATTTGGAGCGCTTTGAGTCCTCTGCTGCCAAAGGAATTATCATTGCATGAAAACTAGATGGAAGCGTTCTCAGAAACTTCCTTGTGATGAGTGCATTCAACTCGCAGAGTGGAACCTTCCTTTCGATAGACCAGTTTTGAAACACTGTTTTTGTAGAATCCGCAAGTGGCTATTTGGAGCTCTTTGAGGCTTATGCTGGAAAAGGAAATATCTTCATCTACAAACTAGACAGAAGCATTCTCAGAAACTTCTTTGTCATGTGGGGATTGAACTCACAGAGTTGAACATTCCTTTACATAGAGCAGTTTTGCAACACCCTTTCGGTGGAAAGTGAAAGTGCTTATTTGTTGCGATGGCGGCATCTAGTGGATAAGGAAATACATTCAGATGAAAACAAGATACATCCATTCTCAGAAACTTCTTTGTGATGACTGCATTCTACTCACAGAGTTGAACCTTCCTTTTGATAGAACAGTTTGGAAACACTCTTTTTGTGGAATCTGCAAGTGGCTATTTGGAGCGCTTTGAGGCCTATGCTGGAAAAGGAAATCTCTTCACATAAAACCTAGACAGAAGTATTCCCAGAAAGTTTTTCTGATGTGCGCATTCAACTCACCGAGTTGAACCTTCCTTTAGATAGAGCAGTTTTGAAAGACTCTTTCTGTAGTACCTGCGAGTGGATATTTGGAGTGCTTTGAGTGCTACACTGTAAAAGCAAATATCTTCACTTAGAATCTAGACAGAAGAATTCTCAGAGACTTCCCTGTGCTCTCTGCATTCCACTCACAGAGTTGAACCTTCCTTTTGATAGAACAGTTTTGAAACACTCTTGTGGTAGAATCTGCAAGTCGATATTTGGAAGGTTTGGAGGCCTATCCTGGGAAAGGAAATATCTTCCCATCAAAACTAGATAGAAGCATTCTCAGAAACTTCTTAGTGATGTGCGCATTCAAGTCACAGAGTTGAAGCTTCCTTTTGATATAACAGTTTTGAACCACTCTTTTAGTAGAATCTGCAAGTGGATGTTTGGAGAGCTAAGAGGCCAACACTGGAAACGGAAATATCTTCACCTAAAAACTAGACGGAAGCATTCTCAGAAACTTCAATGGGCTTTACGCATTCAACTCACAGAGTGCAATGTTCCTTTTGAGAGCGCAGTTTTAAAACACTGTTTTTGTAGAATTTGCTAGAGGATGTTTGCAGCGATGTGAGGCCTTTGCTGGAAAAGGAAATATCTTCACATAAAACCTAGACAGAAGCATTCTCAGAAACTCCTTTGTGATGAGTGCATTCAAATCACACACTTGAACCTTCCTTTGGAAAGAGCAGTTTTGAAACACTCTTTTTGAAGAATCTGCAAGTGGATATTTGGAGCGATTTGAGGCCTATGCTGGAAAATGAAATATCTTCACCTACAAACTAGGCGGAAGCATTCTCAGAAACTTCTTTGTGATGAGTGCATTCAACTCACAGAGTTGAAGCTTGCTTTTGACAGAGCAGTTTTGAAACACTCTTTTAGCAGCATCTGCAAGTGGATATTTGGAGCGCTTTGAGGCCAAGGCTGGAAAACGAAATATCATCACATAAAAACTCGACAGAAGCATTCTCTGAAACTTCTTTCTGATGAGTGCATTCAACTCACAGACTCGAACGTTTCTTTTGATAGAACAGTTTAGAAACACTCCTTTTGTAGAATCTGCAAGTGTTTATTTGGAGCGCTTTGAGGCCTATGTTGGAAAAGGACATATCTTCACATCAAAAGTAGACACACGCATTCTCAGAAACTTCTTTGTGATGAGTGCATTGAACTCACAGAGTTCAACCTACCTATTGATAGAGAAGTTTTGAAACACCCTTTTTGTAGAATCTGCAAGTGAATATTTGGCTCGATATGAGGCCTATGCTGGAAATGGAAATATCTTCACATGAAAACTAGACAGATGAATTCTCAGAAACGTCTTTGTGATGAGTGCATTCAACTCACAGACTTGAAGTTTATTTTGAAAAAGCAGTTTCGAAACACTCTTTTTGTAGAATCTGCAAGTGGATATTTGGAGCGCTTTGAGGGCTATGCTGGAAAAGTTTATATCTTCACCTAAAAACTAGACAGAAGCATACTCAGAAACTTCTTTGTGATGTGTGCATTGAACTCACAGAGCTGAACCTTTCTTTTGATACAGAATTTTGAAACACTCTTTTCGTAGAATCTTCAAGTGGATGTATGGAGTGCTTTGAGGCCTATGCTGGAAAAGGAAATATCTTCACGTAGAAACTGGACAAAAGCATTCTCAGAAAATTCTTCGTAATGAGTGCATTCAACTCACAGAGTTGAAGCTTCCTTTTGATAGAGCAGTTTTGAAACACTCTTTTAGCAGCATCTGCAAGTGGATATTTGGAGCGCTTTGAGGCCAAGGCTGGAAAACGAAATATCATCACATAAAAACTCGACAGAAGCATTCTCTGAAACTTCTTTCTGATGAGTGCATTCAACTCACAGACTCGAACGTTTCTTTTGATAGAACAGTTTAGAAACACTCCTTTTGTAGAATCTGCAAGTGTTTATTTGGAGCGCTTTGAGGCCTATGTTGGAAAAGGACATATCTTCACATCAAAAGTAGACAGACGCATTCTCAGAAACTTCTTTGTGATGAGTGCATTGAACTCACAGAGTTGAACCTACCTATAGATAGGGAAGTTTTGAAACACCCTTTTTGTAGAATCTGCAAGTGAATATTTGGTGCGATTTGAGGCCTATGCAGGAAACGGAAATATCTTCACATGAAAACTAGACAGATGAATTCTCAGAAACGTCTTTGTGATGAGTGCATTCAACTCACAGACTTGAAGCTTCCTTTTGAAAGAGCAGTTTCGAAACACTCTTTTTGTAGAATCTGCAAGTGGATATTTGGAGCGCTTTGAGGGCTATGCTGGAAAAGTTAATACCTTCACCTAAAAACTAGACAGAAGCATACTCAGAAACTTCTTTGTGATGTGTGCATTGAACTCACAGAGTTGAACCTTTCTTTTGATACAGAAGTTTTGAAACACTCTTTTCGTAGAATCTTCAAGTGGATGTATGGAGTGATTTGAGGCCTATGCTGGAAAAGGAAATACCTTCACGTAGAAACCAGACAAAAGCATTCTCAGAAAGTTCCCTGTGCTTTGTGCATTCAACTCACAGAGTTGAACATTCCCTTTGATAGAGCAGTTTTGAAACACTCTTTTTGTAGAATCTGCAAGTGGATATTTGGAGCGCTTTGAGTCCTCTGCTGCCAAAGGAATTATCATTGCATGAAAACTAGATGGAAGCGTTCTCAGAAACTTCCTTGTGATGAGTGCATTCAACTCGCAGAGTGGAACCTTCCTTTCGATAGACCAGTTTTGAAACACTGTTTTTGTAGAATCCGCAAGTGGCTATTTGGAGCTCTTTGAGGCTTATGCTGGAAAAGGAAATATCTTCATCTACAAACTAGACAGAAGCATTCTCAGAAACTTCTTTGTCATGTGGGGATTGAACTCACAGAGTTGAACATTCCTTTACATAGAGCAGTTTTGCAACACCCTTTCGGTGGAAAGTGAAAGTGCTTATTTGGTGCGATGGCGGCATCTAGTGGATAAGGAAATACATTCAGATGAAAACAAGATACATCCATTCTCAGAAACTTCTTTGTGATGACTGCATTCTACTCACAGAGTTGAACCTTCCTTTTGATAGAACAGTTTGGAAACACTCTTTTTGTGGAATCTGCAAGTGGCTATTTGGAGCGCTTTGAGGCCTATGCTGGAAAAGGAAATCTCTTCACATAAAACCTAGACAGAAGTATTCCCAGAAAGTTTTTCTGATGTGCGCATTCAACTCACCGAGTTGAACCTTCCTTTAGATAGAGCAGTTTTGAAAGACTCTTTCTGTAGTACCTGCGAGTGGATATTTGGAGTGCTTTGAGTGCTACACTGTAAAAGCAAATATCTTCACTTAGAATCTAGACAGAAGAATTCTCAGAGACTTCCCTGTGCTCTCTGCATTCCACTCACAGAGTTGAACCTTCCTTTTGATAGAACAGTTTTGAAACACTCTTGTGGTAGAATCTGCAAGTCGATATTTGGAAGGTTTGGAGGCCTATCCTGGGAAAGGAAATATCTTCCCATCAAAACTAGATAGAAGCATTCTCAGAAACTTCTTAGTGATGTGCGCATTCAAGTCACAGAGTTGAAGCTTCCTTTTGATATAACAGTTTTGAACCACTCTTTTAGTAGAATCTGCAAGTGGATGTTTGGAGAGCTAAGAGGCCAACACTGGAAACGGAAATATCTTCACCTAAAAACTAGACGGAAGCATTCTCAGAAACTTCAATGGGCTTTACGCATTCAACTCACAGAGTGCAATGTTCCTTTTGAGAGCGCAGTTTTAAAACACTGTTTTTGTAGAATTTGCTAGAGGATGTTTGCAGCGATGTGAGGCCTTTGCTGGAAAAGGAAATATCTTCACATAAAACCTAGACAGAAGCATTCTCAGAAACTCCTTTGTGATGAGTGCATTCAAATCACACACTTGAACCTTCCTTTGGAAAGAGCAGTTTTGAAACACTCTTTTTGAAGAATCTGCAAGTGGATATTTGGAGCGATTTGAGGCCTATGCTGGAAAATGAAATATCTTCACCTACAAACTAGGCGGAAGCATTCTCAGAAACTTCTTTGTGATGAGTGCATTCAACTCACAGAGTTGAAGCTTGCTTTTGACAGAGCAGTTTTGAAACACTCTTTTAGCAGCATCTGCAAGTGGATATTTGGAGCGCTTTGAGGCCAAGGCTGGAAAACGAAATATCATCACATAAAAACTCGACAGAAGCATTCTCTGAAACTTCTTTCTGATGAGTGCATTCAACTCACAGACTCGAACGTTTCTTTTGATAGAACAGTTTAGAAACACTCCTTTTGTAGAATCTGCAAGTGTTTATTTGGAGCGCTTTGAGGCCTATGTTGGAAAAGGACATATCTTCACATCAAAAGTAGACACACGCATTCTCAGAAACTTCTTTGTGATGAGTGCATTGAACTCACAGAGTTCAACCTACCTATTGATAGAGAAGTTTTGAAACACCCTTTTTGTAGAATCTGCAAGTGAATATTTGGCTCGATATGAGGCCTATGCTGGAAATGGAAATATCTTCACATGAAAACTAGACAGATGAATTCTCAGAAACGTCTTTGTGATGAGTGCATTCAACTCACAGACTTGAAGTTTATTTTGAAAAAGCAGTTTCGAAACACTCTTTTTGTAGAATCTGCAAGTGGATATTTGGAGCGCTTTGAGGGCTATGCTGGAAAAGTTTATATCTTCACCTAAAAACTAGACAGAAGCATACTCAGAAACTTCTTTGTGATGTGTGCATTGAACTCACAGAGCTGAACCTTTCTTTTGATACAGAATTTTGAAACACTCTTTTCGTAGAATCTTCAAGTGGATGTATGGAGTGCTTTGAGGCCTATGCTGGAAAAGGAAATATCTTCACGTAGAAACTGGACAAAAGCATTCTCAGAAAATTCTTCGTAATGAGTGCATTCAACTCACAGAGTTGAAGCTTCCTTTTGATAGAGCAGTTTTGAAACACTCTTTTAGCAGCATCTGCAAGTGGATATTTGGAGCGCTTTGAGGCCAAGGCTGGAAAACGAAATATCATCACATAAAAACTCGACAGAAGCATTCTCTGAAACTTCTTTCTGATGAGTGCATTCAACTCACAGACTCGAACGTTTCTTTTGATAGAACAGTTTAGAAACACTCCTTTTGTAGAATCTGCAAGTGTTTATTTGGAGCGCTTTGAGGCCTATGTTGGAAAAGGACATATCTTCACATCAAAAGTAGACACACGCATTCTCAGAAACTTCTTTGTGATGAGTGCATTGAACTCACAGAGTTCAACCTACCTATTGATAGAGAAGTTTTGAAACACCCTTTTTGTAGAATCTGCAAGTGAATATTTGGCGCGATATGAGGCCTATGCTGGAAATGGAAATATCTTCACATGAAAACTAGACAGATGAATTCTCAGAAACGTCTTTGTGATGAGTGCATTCAACTCACAGACTTGAAGCTTAATTTTGAAAGAGCAGTTTCGAAACACTCTTTTTGTAGAATCTGCAAGTGGATATTTGGAGCGCTTTGAGGGCTATGCTGGAAAAGTTTATATCTTCACCTAAAAACTAGACAGAAGCATACTCAGAAACTTCTTTGTGATGTGTGCATTGAACTCACAGAGCTGAACCTTTCTTTTGATACAGAATTTTGAAACACTCTTTTCGTAGAATCTTCAAGTGGATGTATGGAGTGCTTTGAGGCCTATGCTGGAAAAGGAAATATCTTCACGTAGAAACTGGACAAAAGCATTCTCAGAAAATTCTTTGTAATGAGTGCATTCAACTCACAGAGTTGAAGCTTCCTTTGATAGAGCAGTTTTGAAACACTCTTTTAGCAGCATCTGCAAGTGGATATTTGGAGCGCTTTGAGGCCAAGGCTGGAAAACGAAATATCATCACATAAAAACTCGACAGAAGCATTCTCTGAAACTTCTTTGTGATAAGTGCATTCAACTCACAGACTCGAACGTTTCTTTTGATAGAACAGTTTAGAAACACTCCTTTTGTAGAATCTGCAAGTGTTTATTTGGAGCGCTTGGAGGCCTATGTTGGAAAAGGACATATCTTCACATCAAAAGTAGACAGACGCATTCTCAGAAACTTCTTTGTGATGTGTGCATTGAACTCACAGAGTTGAACCTTTCTTTTGATACAGAAGTTTTGAAACACTCTTTTCGTAGAATCTTCAAGTGGATGGATGGAGTGATTTGAGGCCTATGCTGGAAAAGGAAATACCTTCACGTAGAAACTAGACAAAAGCATTCTCAGAAAGTTCCCTGTGCTTTGTGCATTCAACTCACAGAGTTGAACATTCCCTTTGATAGAGCAGTTTTGAAACACTCTTTTTGTAGAATCTGCAAGTGGATATTTGGAGCGCTTTGAGGCCTCTGCTGCCAAAGGAATTATCATTGCATGAAAACTAGATGGAAGCGTTCTCAGAAACTTCCTTGTGATGAGTGCATTCAACTCGCAGAGTGGAACCTTCCTTTCGATAGACCAGTTTTGAAACACTGTTTTTGTAGAATCCGCAAGTGGCTATTTGGAGCTCTTTGAGGCTTATGCTGGAAAAGGAAATATCTTCATCTACAAACTAGACAGAAGCATTCTCAGAAACTTCTTTGTCATGTGGGGATTGAACTCACAGAGTTGAACATTCCTTTACATAGAGCAGTTTTGCAACACCCTTTCGGTGGAAAGTGAAAGTGCTTATTTGGTGCGATGGCGGCATCTAGTGGATAAGGAAATACATTCAGATGAAAACAAGATACATCCATTCTCAGAAACTTCTTTGTGATGACTGCATTCTACTCACAGAGTTGAACCTTCCTTTTGATAGAACAGTTTGGAAACACTCTTTTTGTGGAATCTGCAAGTGGCTATTTGGAGCGCTTTGAGGCCTATGCTGGAAAAGGAAATCTCTTCACATAAAACCTAGACAGAAGTATTCCCAGAAAGTTTTTCTGATGTGCGCATTCAACTCACCGAGTTGAACCTTCCTTTAGATAGAGCACTTTTGAAACACTCTTTCTGGGGTACCTGCGAGTGGATATTTGGAGTGCTTTGAGTGCTACACTGTAAAAGCAAATATCTTCACTTAGAATCTAGACAGAAGAATTCTCAGAGACTTCCCTGTGCTCTCTGCATTCCACTCACAGAGTTGAACCTTCCTTTTGATAGAACAGTTTTGAAACACTCTTGTGGTAGAATCTGCAAGTCGATATTTGGAAGGTTTGGAGGCCTATCCTGGGAAAGGAAATATCTTCCCATCAAAACTAGATAGAAGCATTCTCAGAAACTTCTTAGTGATGTGCGCATTCAAGTCACAGAGTTGAAGCTTCCTTTTGATATAGCAGTTTTGAACCACTCTTTTAGTAGAATCTGCAAGTGGATGTTTGGAGAGCTAAGAGGCCAACACTGGAAACGGAAATATCTTCACCTAAAAACTAGACGGAAGCTTTCTCAGAAACTTCAATGGGCTTTACGCATTCAACTCACAGAGTGCAATGTTCCTTTTGAGAGCGCAGTTTTAAAACACTGTTTTTGTAGAATTTGCTAGAGGATGTTTGGAGCGATGTGAGGCCTTTGCTGGAAAAGGAAATATCTTCACATAAAACCTAGACAGAAGCATTCTCAGAAACTCCTTTGTGATGAGTGTATTCAAATCACACACTTGAACCTTCCTTTGGAAAGAGCAGTTTTGAAACACTCTTTTTGAAGAATCTGCAAGTGGATATTTGGAGCGATTTGAGGCCTATGCTGGAAAATGAAATATCTTCACCTACAAACTAGGCGGAAGCATTCTCAGAAACTTCTTTGTGATGAGTGCATTCAACTCACAGAGTTGAAGCTTCCTTTTGACAGAGCAGTTTTGAAACACTCTTTTAGCAGCATCTGCAAGTGGATATTTGGAGCGCTTTGAGGCCAAGGCTGGAAAACGAAATATCATCACATAAAAACTCGACAGAAGCATTCTCTGAAACTTCTTCGTGATGAGTGCATTCAACTCACAGACTCGAACGTTTCTTTTGATAGAACAGTTTAGAAACACTCCTTTTGTAGAATCTGCAAGTGTTTATTTGGAGCGCTTTGAGGCCTATGTTGGAAAAGGACATATCTTCACATCAAAAGTAGACACACGCATTCTCAGAAACTTCTTTGTGATGAGTGCATTGAACTCACAGAGTTCAACCTACCTATTGATAGAGAAGTTTTGAAACACCCTTTTTGTAGAATCTGCAAGTGAATATTTGGCGCGATATGAGGCCTATGCTGGAAATGGAAATATCTTCACATGAAAACTAGACAGATGAATTCTCAGAAACGTCTTTGTGATGAGTGCATTCAACTCACAGACTTGAAGTTTATTTTGAAAAAGCAGTTGCGAAACACTCTTTTTGTAGAATCTGCAAGTGGATATTAGGAGCGCTTTGAGGGCTATGCTGGAAATGTTTATATCTTCACCTAAAAACTAGACAGAAGCATACTCAGAAACTTCTTTGTGATGTGTGCATTGAACTCACAGAGCTGAACCTTTCTTTTGATACAGAATTTTGAAACACTCTTTTCGTAGAATCTTCAAGTGGATGTATGGAGTGCTTTGAGGCCTATGCTGGAAAAGGAAATATCTTCACGTAGAAACTGGACAAAAGCATTCTCAGAAAATTCTTCGTAATGAGTGCATTCAACTCACAGAGTTGAAGCTTCCTTTTGATAGAGCAGTTTTGAAACACTCTTTTAGCAGCATCTGCAAGTGGATATTTGGAGCGCTTTGAGGCCAAGGCTGGAAAACGAAATATCATCACATAAAAACTCGACAGAAGCATTCTCTGAAACTTCTTTCTGATGAGTGCATTCAACTCACAGACTCGAACGTTTCTTTTGATAGAACAGTTTAGAAACACTCCTTTTGTAGAATCTGCAAGTGTTTATTTGGAGCGCTTTGAGGCCTATGTTGGAAAAGGACATATCTTCACATCAAAAGTAGACACACGCATTCTCAGAAACTTCTTTGTGAAGAGTGCATTGAACTCACAGAGTTCAACCTACCTATTGATAGAGAAGTTTTGAAACACCCTTTTTGTAGAATCTGCAAGTGAATATTTGGCGCGATATGAGGCCTATGCTGGAAATGGAAATATCTTCACATGAAAACTAGACAGATGAATTCTCAGAAACGTCTTTGTGATGAGTGCATTCAACTCACAGACTTGAAGCTTAATTTTGAAAGAGCAGTTTCGAAACACTCTTTTTGTAGAATCTGCAAGTGGATATTTGGAGCGCTTTGAGGGCTATGCTGGAAAAGTTTATATCTTCACCTAAAAACTAGACAGAAGCATACTCAGAAACTTCTTTGTGATGTGTGCATTGAACTCACAGAGCTGAACCTTTCTTTTGATACAGAATTTTGAAACACTCTTTTCGTAGAATCTTCAAGTGGATGTATGGAGTGCTTTGAGGCCTATGCTGGAAAAGGAAATATCTTCACGTAGAAACTGGACAAAAGCATTCTCAGAAAATTCTTCGTAATGAGTGCATTCAACTCACAGAGTTGAAGCTTCCTTTTGATAGAGCAGTTTTGAAACACTCTTTTAGCAGCATCTGCAAGTGGATATTTGGAGCGCTTTGAGGCCAAGGCTGGAAAACGAAATATCATCACATAAAAACTCGACAGAAGCATTCTCTGAAACTTCTTTGTGATAAGTGCATTCAACTCACAGACTCGAACGTTTCTTTTGATAGAACAGTTTAGAAACACTCCTTTTGTAGAATCTGCAAGTGTTTATTTGGAGCGCTTGGAGGCCTATGTTGGAAAAGGACATATCTTCACATCAAAAGTAGACAGACGCATTCTCAGAAACTTCTTTGTGATGAGTGCATTGAACTCACAGAGTTGAACCTACCTATTGATAGAGAAGTTTTGAAACACCCTTTTTGTAGAATCTGCAAGTGAATATTTGGCGCGATTTGAGGCCTATGCAGGAAACGGAAATATCTTCACATGAAAACTAGACAGATGAATTCTCAGAAACGTCTTTGTGATGAGTGCATTCAACTCACAGACTTGAAGCTTCCTTTTGAAAGAGCAGTTTCGAAACACTCTTTTTGTAGAATCTGCAAGTGGATATTTGGAGCGCTTTGAGGGCTATGCTGGAAAAGTTAATACCTTCACCTAAAAACTAGGCAGAAGCATACTCAGAAACTTCTTTGTGATGTGTGCATTGAACTCACAGAGTTGAACCTTTCTTTTGATACAGAAGTTTTGAAACACTCTTTTCGTAGAATCTTCAAGTGGATGGATGGAGTGATTTGAGGCCTATGCTGGAAAAGGAAATACCTTCACGTAGAAACTAGACAAAAGCATTCTCAGAAAGTTCCCTGTGCTTTGTGCATTCAACTCACAGAGTTGAACATTCCCTTTGATAGAGCAGTTTTGAAACACTCTTTTTGTAGAATCTGCAAGTGGATATTTGGAGCGCTTTGAGGCCTCTGCTGCCAAAGGAATTATCATTGCATGAAAACTAGATGGAAGCGTTCTCAGAAACTTCCTTGTGATGAGTGCATTCAACTCGCAGAGTGGAACCTTCCTTTCGATAGACCAGTTTTGAAACACTGTTTTTGTAGAATCCGCAAGTGGCTATTTGGAGCTCTTTGAGGCTTATGCTGGAAAAGGAAATATCTTCATCTACAAACTAGACAGAAGCATTCTCAGAAACTTCTTTGTCATGTGGGGATTGAACTCACAGAGTTGAACATTCCTTTACATAGAGCAGTTTTGCAACACCCTTTCGGTGGAAAGTGAAAGTGCTTATTTGGTGCGATGGCGGCATCTAGTGGATAAGGAAATACATTCAGATGAAAACAAGATACATCCATTCTCAGAAACTTCTTTGTGATGACTGCATTCTACTCACAGAGTTGAACCTTCCTTTTGATAGAACAGTTTGGAAACACTCTTTTTGTGGAATCTGCAAGTGGCTATTTGGAGCGCTTTGAGGCCTATGCTGGAAAAGGAAATCTCTTCACATAAAACCTAGACAGAAGTATTCCCAGAAAGTTTTTCTGATGTGCGCATTCAACTCACCGAGTTGAACCTTCCTTTAGATAGAGCACTTTTGAAACACTCTTTCTGGGGTACCTGCGAGTGGATATTTGGAGTGCTTTGAGTGCTACACTGTAAAAGCAAATATCTTCACTTAGAATCTAGACAGAAGAATTCTCAGAGACTTCCCTGTGCTCTCTGCATGCCACTCACAGAGTTGAACCTTCCTTTTGATAGAACAGTTTTGAAACACTCTTGTGGTAGAATCTGCAAGTCGATATTTGGAAGGTTTGGAGGCCTATCCTGGGAAAGGAAATATCTTCCCATCAAAACTAGATAGAAGCATTCTCAGAAACTTCTTAGTGATGTACGCATTCAAGTCACAGAGTTGAAGCTTCCTTTTGATATAGTAGTTTTGAACCACTCTTTTAGTAGAATCTGCAAGTGGATGTTTGGAGAGCTAAGAGGCCAACACTGGAAACGGAAATATCTTCACCTAAAAACTAGACGGAAGCATTCTCAGAAACTTCAATGGGCTTTACGCATTCAACTCACAGAGTGCAATGTTCCTTTTGAGAGCGCAGTTTTAAAACACTGTTTTTGTAGAATTTGCTAGAGGATGTTTGGAGCGATGTGAGGCCTTTGCTGGAAAAGGAAATATCTTCACATAAAACCTAGACAGAAGCATTCTCAGAAACTCCTTTGTGATGAGTGCATTCAAATCACACACTTGAACCTTCCTTTGGAAAGAGCAGTTTTGAAACACTCTTTTTGAAGAATCTGCAAGTGGATATTTGGAGCGATTTGAGGCCTATGCTGGAAAATGAAATATCTTCACCTACAAACTAGGCGGAAGCATTCTCAGAAACTTCTTTGTGATGAGTGCATTCAACTCACAGAGTTGAAGCTTCCTTTTGACAGAGCAGTTTTGAAACACTCTTTTAGCAGCATCTGCAAGTGGATATTTGGAGCGCTTTGAGGCCAAGGCTGGAAAACGAAATATCATCACATAAAAACTCGACAGAAGCATTCTCTGAAACTTCTTTGTGATGAGTGCATTCAACTCACAGACTCGAACGTTTCTTTTGATAGAACAGTTTAGAAACACTCCTTTTGTAGAATCTGCAAGTGTTTATTTGGAGCGCTTTGAGGCCTATGTTGGAAAAGGACATATCTTCACATCAAAAGTAGACACACGCATTCTCAGAAACTTCTTTGTGATGAGTGCATTGAACTCACAGAGTTCAACCTACCTATTGATAGAGAAGTTTTGAAACACCCTTTTTGTAGAATCTGCAAGTGAATATTTGGCGCGATATGAGGCCTATGCTGGAAATGGAAATATCTTCACATGAAAACTAGACAGATGAATTCTCAGAAACGTCTTTGTGATGAGTGCATTCAACTCACAGACTTGAAGCTTAATTTTGAAAGAGCAGTTTCGAAACACTCTTTTTGTAGAATCTGCAAGTGGATATTTGGAGCGCTTTGTGGGCTATGCTGGAAAAGTTTATATCTTCACCTAAAAACTAGACAGAAGCATACTCAGAAACTTCTTTGTGATGTGTGCATTGAACTCACAGAGCTGAACCTTTCTTTTGATACAGAATTTTGAAACACTCTTTTCGTAGAATCTTCAAGTGGATGTATGGAGTGCTTTGAGGCCTATGCTGGAAAAGGAAATATCTTCACGTAGAAACTGGACAAAAGCATTCTCAGAAAATTCTTTGTAATGAGTGCATTCAACTCACAGAGTTGAAGCTTCCTTTTGATAGAGCAGTTTTGAAACACTCTTTTAGCAGCATCTGCAAGTGGATATTTGGAGCGCTTTGAGGCCAAGGCTGGAAAACGAAATATCATCACATAAAAACTCGACAGAAGCATTCTCTGAAACTTCTTTGTGATAAGTGCATTCAACTCACAGACTCGAACGTTTCTTTTGATAGAACAGTTTAGAAACACTCCTTTTGTAGAATCTGCAAGTGTTTATTTGGAGCGCTTTGAGGCCTATGTTGGAAAAGGACATATCTTCATATCAAAAGTAGACAGACGCATTCTCAGAAACTTCTTTGTGATGAGTGCATTGAACTCACAGAGTTGAACCTACCTATTGATAGAGAAGTTTTGAAACACCCTTTTTGTAGAATCTGCAAGTGAATATTTGGCGCGATTTGAGGCCTATGCAGGAAACGGAAATATCTTCACATGAAAACTAGACAGATGAATTCTCAGAAACGTCTTTGTGATGAGTGCATTCAACTCACAGACTTGAAGCTTCCTTTTGAAAGAGCAGTTTCGAAACACTCTTTTTGTAGACTCTGCAAGTGGATATTTGGAGCGCTTTGAGGGCTATGCTGGAAAAGTTAATACCTTCACCTAAAAACTAGACAGAAGCATACTCAGAAACTCCTTTGTGATGTGTGCATTGAACTCACAGAGTTGAATCTTTCTTTTGATACAGAAGTTTTGAAACACTCTTTTCGTAGAATCTTCAAGTGGATGGAAGGAGTGATTTGAGGCCTATGCTGGAAAAGGAAATACCTTCACGTAGAAACTAGACAAAAGCATTCTCAGAAAGTTCCCTGTGCTGTGTGCATTCAACTCACAGAGTTGAACATTCCCTTTGATAGAGCAGTTTTGAAACACTCTTTTTGTAGAATCTGCAAGTGGATATTTGGAGCGCTTTGAGGCCTCTGCTCCCAGAGGAATTATCATTGCATAAAAACTAGATGGAAGCGTTCTCAGAAACTTCCTTGTGATGAGTGCATTCAACTCGCAGAGTGGAACCTTCCTTTCGATAGACCAGTTTTGAAACACTGTTTTTGTAGAATCCGCAAGTGGCTATTTGGAGCTCTTTGAGGCTTATGCTGGAAAAGGAAATATCTTCATCTACAAACTAGACAGAAGCATTCTCAGAAACTTCTTTGTCATGTGGGGATTGAACTCACAGAGTTGAACATTCCTTTACATACAGCAGTTTTGCAACACCCTTTCGGTGGAAAGTGAAAGTGCTTATTTGGTGCGATGGCGGCATCTAGTGGATAAGGAAATACATTCAGATGAAAACAAGATACATCCATTCTCAGAAACTTCTTTGTGATGACTGCATTCTACTCACAGAGTTGAACCTTCCTTTTGATAGAACAGTTTGGAAACACTCTTTTTGTGGAATCTGCAAGTGGCTATTTGGAGCGCTTTGAGGCCTATGCTGGAAAAGGAAATCTCTTCACATAAAACCTAGACAGAAGTATTCCCAGAAAGTTTTTCTGATGTGCGCATTCAACTCACCGAGTTGAACCTTCCTTTATATAGAGCAGTTTTGAAACACTCTTTCTGTAGTACCTGCGAGTGGATATTTGGAGTGCTTTGAGTGCTACACTGTAAAAGCAAATATCTTCGCTTAGAATCTAGACAGAAGAATTCTCAGAGACTTCCCTGTGCTCTCTGCATTCCACTCACAGAGTTGAACCTTCCTTTTGATAGAACAGTTTTGAAACACTCTTGTGGTAGAATCTGCAAGTCGATATTTGGAAGGTTTGGAGGCCTATCCTGGGAAAGGAAATATCTTCCCATCAAAACTAGATAGAAGCATTCTCAGAAACTTCTTAGTGATGTGCGCATTCAAGTCACAGAGTTGAAGCTTCCTTTTGATATAGCAGTTTTGAACCACTCTTTTAGTAGAATCTGCAAGTGGATGTTTGGAGAGCTAAGAGGCCAACACTGGAAACGGAAATATCTTCACCTAAAAACTAGACGGAAGCTTTCTCAGAAACTTCAATGGGCTTTACGCATTCAACTCACAGAGTGCAATGTTCCTTTTGAGAGCGCAGTTTTAAAACACTGTTTTTGTAGAATTTGCTAGAGGATGTTTGGAGCGATGTGAGGCCTTTGCTGGAAAAGGAAATATCTTCACATAAAACCTAGACAGAAGCATTCTCAGAAACTCCTTTGTGATGAGTGTATTCAAATCACACACTTGAACCTTCCTTTGGAAAGAGCAGTTTTGAAACACTCTTTTTGAAGAATCTGCAAGTGGATATTTGGAGCGATTTGAGGCCTATGCTGGAAAATGAAATATCTTCACCTACAAACTAGGCGGAAGCATTCTCAGAAACTTCTTTGTGATGAGTGCATTCAACTCACAGAGTTGAAGCTTCCTTTTGACAGAGCAGTTTTGAAACACTCTTTTAGCAGCATCTGCAAGTGGATATTTGGAGCGCTTTGAGGCCAAGGCTGGAAAACGAAATATCATCACATAAAAACTCGACAGAAGCATTCTCTGAAACTTCTTTCTGATGAGTGCATTCAACTCACAGACTCGAACGTTTCTTTTGATAGAACAGTTTAGAAACACTCCTTTTGTATAATCTGCAAGTGTTTATTTGGAGCGCTTTGAGGCCTATGTTGGAAAAGGACATATCTTCACATCAAAAGTAGACACACGCATTCTCAGAAACTTCTTTGTGATGAGTGCATTGAACTCACAGAGTTCAACCTACCTATTGATAGAGAAGTTTTGAAACACCCTTTTTGTAGAATCTGCAAGTGAATATTTGGCTCGATATGAGGCCTATGCTGGAAATGGAAATATCTTCACATGAAAACTAGACAGATGAATTCTCAGAAACGTCTTTGTGATGAGTGCATTCAACTCACAGACTTGAAGTTTATTTTGAAAAAGCAGTTTCGAAACACTCTTTTTGTAGAATCTGCAAGTGGATATTTGGAGCGCTTTGAGGGCTATGCTGGAAAAGTTTATATCTTCACCTAAAAACTAGACAGAAGCATACTCAGAAACTTCTTTGTGATGTGTGCATTGAACTCACAGAGCTGAACCTTTCTTTTGATACAGAATTTTGAAACACTCTTTTCGTAGAATCTTCAAGTGGATGTATGGAGTGCTTTGAGGCCTATGCTGGAAAAGGAAATATCTTCACGTAGAAACTGGACAAAAGCATTCTCAGAAAATTCTTCGTAATGAGTGCATTCAACTCACAGAGTTGAAGCTTCCTTTTGATAGAGCAGTTTTGAAACACTCTTTTAGCAGCATCTGCAAGTGGATATTTGGAGCGCTTTGAGGCCAAGGCTGGAAAACGAAATATCATCACATAAAAACTCGACAGAAGCATTCTCTGAAACTTCTTTCTGATGAGTGCATTCAACTCACAGACTCGAACGTTTCTTTTGATAGAACAGTTTAGAAACACTCCTTTTGTAGAATCTGCAAGTGTTTATTTGGAGCGCTTTGAGGCCTATGTTGGAAAAGGACATATCTTCACATCAAAAGTAGACACACGCATTCTCAGAAACTTCTTTGTGATGAGTGCATTGAACTCACAGAGTTCAACCTACCTATTGATAGAGAAGTTTTGAAACACCCTTTTTGTAGAATCTGCAAGTGAATATTTGGCGCGATATGAGGCCTATGCTGGAAATGGAAATATCTTCACATGAAAACTAGACAGATGAATTCTCAGAAACGTCTTTGTGATGAGTGCATTCAACTCACAGACTTGAAGCTTAATTTTGAAAGAGCAGTTTCGAAACACTCTTTTTGTAGAATCTGCAAGTGGATATTTGGAGCGCTTTGAGGGCTATGCTGGAAAAGTTTATATCTTCACCTAAAAACTAGACAGAAGCATACTCAGAAACTTCTTTGTGATGTGTGCATTGAACTCACAGAGCTGAACCTTTCTTTTGATACAGAATTTTGAAACACTCTTTTCGTAGAATCTTCAAGTGGATGTATGGAGTGCTTTGAGGCCTATGCTGGAAAAGGAAATATCTTCACGTAGAAACTGGACAAAAGCATTCTCAGAAAATTCTTTGTAATGAGTGCATTCAACTCACAGAGTTGAAGCTTCCTTTGATAGAGCAGTTTTGAAACACTCTTTTAGCAGCATCTGCAAGTGGATATTTGGAGCGCTTTGAGGCCAAGGCTGGAAAACGAAATATCATCACATAAAAACTCGACAGAAGCATTCTCTGAAACTTCTTTGTGATAAGTGCATTCAACTCACAGACTCGAACGTTTCTTTTGATAGAACAGTTTAGAAACACTCCTTTTGTAGAATCTGCAAGTGTTTATTTGGAGCGCTTGGAGGCCTATGTTGGAAAAGGACATATCTTCACATCAAAAGTAGACAGACGCATTCTCAGAAACTTCTTTGTGATGTGTGCATTGAACTCACAGAGTTGAACCTTTCTTTTGATACAGAAGTTTTGAAACACTCTTTTCGTAGAATCTTCAAGTGGATGGATGGAGTGATTTGAGGCCTATGCTGGAAAAGGAAATACCTTCACGTAGAAACTAGACAAAAGCATTCTCAGAAAGTTCCCTGTGCTTTGTGCATTCAACTCACAGAGTTGAACATTCCCTTTGATAGAGCAGTTTTGAAACACTCTTTTTGTAGAATCTGCAAGTGGATATTTGGAGCGCTTTGAGGCCTCTGCTGCCAAAGGAATTATCATTGCATGAAAACTAGATGGAAGCGTTCTCAGAAACTTCCTTGTGATGAGTGCATTCAACTCGCAGAGTGGAACCTTCCTTTCGATAGACCAGTTTTGAAACACTGTTTTTGTAGAATCCGCAAGTGGCTATTTGGAGCTCTTTGAGGCTTATGCTGGAAAAGGAAATATCTTCATCTACAAACTAGACAGAAGCATTCTCAGAAACTTCTTTGTCATGTGGGGATTGAACTCACAGAGTTGAACATTCCTTTACATAGAGCAGTTTTGCAACACCCTTTCGGTGGAAAGTGAAAGTGCTTATTTGGTGCGATGGCGGCATCTAGTGGATAAGGAAATACATTCAGATGAAAACAAGATACATCCATTCTCAGAAACTTCTTTGTGATGACTGCATTCTACTCACAGAGTTGAACCTTCCTTTTGATAGAACAGTTTGGAAACACTCTTTTTGTGGAATCTGCAAGTGGCTATTTGGAGCGCTTTGAGGCCTATGCTGGAAAAGGAAATCTCTTCACATAAAACCTAGACAGAAGTATTCCCAGAAAGTTTTTCTGATGTGCGCATTCAACTCACCGAGTTGAACCTTCCTTTAGATAGAGCACTTTTGAAACACTCTTTCTGGGGTACCTGTGAGTGGATATTTGGAGTGCTTTGAGTGCTACACTGTAAAAGCAAATATCTTCACTTAGAATCTAGACAGAAGAATTCTCAGAGACTTCCCTGTGCTCTCTGCATTCCACTCACAGAGTTGAACCTTCCTTTTGATAGAACAGTTTTGAAACACTCTTGTGGTAGAATCTGCAAGTCGATATTTGGAAGGTTTGGAGGCCTATCCTGGGAAAGGAAATATCTTCCCATCAAAACTAGATAGAAGCATTCTCAGAAACTTCTTAGTGATGTGCGCATTCAAGTCACAGAGTTGAAGCTTCCTTTTGATATAGCAGTTTTGAACCACTCTTTTAGTAGAATCTGCAAGTGGATGTTTGGAGAGCTAAGAGGCCAACACTGGAAACGGAAATATCTTCACCTAAAAACTAGACGGAAGCTTTCTCAGAAACTTCAATGGGCTTTACGCATTCAACTCACAGAGTGCAATGTTCCTTTTGAGAGCGCAGTTTTAAAACACTGTTTTTGTAGAATTTGCTAGAGGATGTTTGGAGCGATGTGAGGCCTTTGCTGGAAAAGGAAATATCTTCACATAAAACCTAGACAGAAGCATTCTCAGATACTCCTTTGTGATGAGTGTATTCAAATCACACACTTGAACCTTCCTTTGGAAAGAGCAGTTTTGAAACACTCTTTTTGAAGAATCTGCAAGTGGATATTTGGAGCGATTTGAGGCCTATGCTGGAAAATGAAATATCTTCACCTACAAACTAGGCGGAAGCATTCTCAGAAACTTCTTTGTGATGAGTGCATTCAACTCACAGAGTTGAAGCTTCCTTTTGACAGAGCAGTTTTGAAACACTCTTTTAGCAGCATCTGCAAGTGGATATTTGGAGCGCTTTGAGGCCAAGGCTGGAAAACGAAATATCATCACATAAAAACTCGACAGAAGCATTCTCTGAAACTTCTTCGTGATGAGTGCATTCAACTCACAGACTCGAACGTTTCTTTTGATAGAACAGTTTAGAAACACTCCTTTTGTAGAATCTGCAAGTGTTTATTTGGAGCGCTTTGAGGCCTATGTTGGAAAAGGACATATCTTCACATCAAAAGTAGACACACGCATTCTCAGAAACTTCTTTGTGATGAGTGCATTGAACTCACAGAGTTCAACCTACCTATTGATAGAGAAGTTTTGAAACACCCTTTTTGTAGAATCTGCAAGTGAATATTTGGCGCGATATGAGGCCTATGCTGGAAATGGAAATATCTTCACATGAAAACTAGACAGATGAATTCTCAGAAACGTCTTTGTGATGAGTGCATTCAACTCACAGACTTGAAGTTTATTTTGAAAAAGCAGTTGCGAAACACTCTTTTTGTAGAATCTGCAAGTGGATATTAGGAGCGCTTTGAGGGCTATGCTGGAAATGTTTATATCTTCACCTAAAAACTAGACAGAAGCATACTCAGAAACTTCTTTGTGATGTGTGCATTGAACTCACAGAGCTGAACCTTTCTTTTGATACAGAATTTTGAAACACTCTTTTCGTAGAATCTTCAAGTGGATGTATGGAGTGCTTTGAGGCCTATGCTGGAAAAGGAAATATCTTCACGTAGAAACTGGACAAAAGCATTCTCAGAAAATTCTTCGTAATGAGTGCATTCAACTCACAGAGTTGAAGCTTCCTTTTGATAGAGCAGTTTTGAAACACTCTTTTAGCAGCATCTGCAAGTGGATATTTGGAGCGCTTTGAGGCCAAGGCTGGAAAACGAAATATCATCACATAAAAACTCGACAGAAGCATTCTCTGAAACTTCTTTCTGATGAGTGCATTCAACTCACAGACTCGAACGTTTCTTTTGATAGAACAGTTTAGAAACACTCCTTTTGTAGAATCTGCAAGTGTTTATTTGGAGCGCTTTGAGGCCTATGTTGGAAAAGGACATATCTTCACATCAAAAGTAGACACACGCATTCTCAGAAACTTCTTTGTGATGAGTGCATTGAACTCACAGAGTTCAACCTACCTATTGATAGAGAAGTTTTGAAACACCCTTTTTGTAGAATCTGCAAGTGAATATTTGGCACGATATGAGGCCTATGCTGGAAATGGAAATATCTTCACATGAAAACTAGACAGATGAATTCTCAGAAACGTCTTTGTGATGAGTGCATTCAACTCACAGACTTGAAGCTTAATTTTGAAAGAGCAGTTTCGAAACACTCTTTTTGTAGAATCTGCAAGTGGATATTTGGAGCGCTTTGAGGGCTATGCTGGAAAAGTTTATATCTTCACCTAAAAACTAGACAGAAGCATACTCAGAAACTTCTTTGTGATGTGTGCATTGAACTCACAGAGCTGAACCTTTCTTTTGATACAGAATTTTGAAACACTCTTTTCGTAGAATCTTCAAGTGGATGTATGGAGTGCTTTGAGGCCTATGCTGGAAAAGGAAATATCTTCACGTAGAAACTGGACAAAAGCATTCTCAGAAAATTCTTCGTAATGAGTGCATTCAACTCACAGAGTTGAAGCTTCCTTTTGATAGAGCAGTTTTGAAACACTCTTTTAGCAGCATCTGCAAGTGGATATTTGGAGCGCTTTGAGGCCAAGGCTGGAAAACGAAATATCATCACATAAAAACTCGACAGAAGCATTCTCTGAAACTTCTTTGTGATAAGTGCATTCAACTCACAGACTCGAACGTTTCTTTTGATAGAACAGTTTAGAAACACTCCTTTTGTAGAATCTGCAAGTGTTTATTTGGAGGGCTTGGAGGCCTATGTTGGAAAAGGACATATCTTCACATCAAAAGTAGACAGACGCATTCTCAGAAACTTCTTTGTGATGAGTGCATTGAACTCACAGAGTTGAACCTACCTATTGATAGAGAAGTTTTGAAACACCCTTTTTGTAGAATCTGCAAGTGAATATTTGGCGCGATTTGAGGCCTATGCAGGAAACGGAAATATCTTCACATGAAAACTAGACAGATGAATTCTCAGAAACGTCTTTGTGATGAGTGCATTCAACTCACAGACTTGAAGCTTCCTTTTGAAAGAGCAGTTTCGAAACACTCTTTTTGTAGAATCTGCAAGTGGATATTTGGAGCGCTTTGAGGGCTATGCTGGAAAAGTTAATACCTTCACCTAAAAACTAGGCAGAAGCATACTCAGAAACTTCTTTGTGATGTGTGCATTGAACTCACAGAGTTGAACCTTTCTTTTGATACAGAAGTTTTGAAACACTCTTTTCGTAGAATCTTCAAGTGGATGGATGGAGTGATTTGAGGCCTATGCTGGAAAAGGAAATACCTTCACGTAGAAACTAGACAAAAGCATTCTCAGAAAGTTCCCTGTGCTTTGTGCATTCAACTCACAGAGTTGAACATTCCCTTTGATAGAGCAGTTTTGAAACACTCTTTTTGTAGAATCTGCAAGTGGATATTTGGAGCGCTTTGAGGCCTCTGCTGCCAAAGGAATTATCATTGCATGAAAACTAGATGGAAGCGTTCTCAGAAACTTCCTTGTGATGAGTGCATTCAACTCGCAGAGTGGAACCTTCCTTTCGATAGACCAGTTTTGAAACACTGTTTTTGTAGAATCCGCAAGTGGCTATTTGGAGCTCTTTGAGGCTTATGCTGGAAAAGGAAATATCTTCATCTACAAACTAGACAGAAGCATTCTCAGAAACTTCTTTGTCATGTGGGGATTGAACTCACAGAGTTGAACATTCCTTTACATAGAGCAGTTTTGCAACACCCTTTCGGTGGAAAGTGAAAGTGCTTATTTGGTGCGATGGCGGCATCTAGTGGATAAGGAAATACATTCAGATGAAAACAAGATACATCCATTCTCAGAAACTTCTTTGTGATGACTGCATTCTACTCACAGAGTTGAACCTTCCTTTTGATAGAACAGTTTGGAAACACTCTTTTTGTGGAATCTGCAAGTGGCTATTTGGAGCGCTTTGAGGCCTATGCTGGAAAAGGAAATCTCTTCACATAAAACCTAGACAGAAGTATTCCCAGAAAGTTTTTCTGATGTGCGCATTCAACTCACCGAGTTGAACCTTCCTTTAGATAGAGCACTTTTGAAACACTCTTTCTGGGGTACCTGCGAGTGGATATTTGGAGTGCTTTGAGTGCTACACTGTAAAAGCAAATATCTTCACTTAGAATCTAGACAGAAGAATTCTCAGAGACTTCCCTGTGCTCTCTGCATGCCACTCACAGAGTTGAACCTTCCTTTTGATAGAACAGTTTTGAAACACTCTTGTGGTAGAATCTGCAAGTCGATATTTGGAAGGTTTGGAGGCCTATCCTGGGAAAGGAAATATCTTCCCATCAAAACTAGATAGAAGCATTCTCAGAAACTTCTTAGTGATGTGCGCATTCAAGTCACAGAGTTGAAGCTTCCTTTTGATATAGTAGTTTTGAACCACTCTTTTAGTAGAATCTGCAAGTGGATGTTTGGAGAGCTAAGAGGCCAACACTGGAAACGGAAATATCTTCACCTAAAAACTAGACGGAAGCATTCTCAGAAACTTCAATGGGCTTTACGCATTCAACTCACAGAGTGCAATGTTCCTTTTGAGAGCGCAGTTTTAAAACACTGTTTTTGTAGAATTTGCTAGAGGATGTTTGGAGCGATGTGAGGCCTTTGCTGGAAAAGGAAATATCTTCACATAAAACCTAGACAGAAGCATTCTCAGAAACTCCTTTGTGATGAGTGCATTCAAATCACACACTTGAACCTTCCTTTGGAAAGAGCAGTTTTGAAACACTCTTTTTGAAGAATCTGCAAGTGGATATTTGGAGCGATTTGAGGCCTATGCTGGAAAATGAAATATCTTCACCTACAAACTAGGCGGAAGCATTCTCAGAAACTTCTTTGTGATGAGTGCATTCAACTCACAGAGTTGAAGCTTCCTTTTGACAGAGCAGTTTTGAAACACTCTTTTAGCAGCATCTGCAAGTGGATATTTGGAGCGCTTTGAGGCCAAGGCTGGAAAACGAAATATCATCACATAAAAACTCGACAGAAGCATTCTCTGAAACTTCTTTCTGATGAGTGCATTCAACTCACAGACTCGAACGTTTCTTTTGATAGAACAGTTTAGAAACACTCCTTTTGTAGAATCTGCAAGTGTTTATTTGGAGCGCTTTGAGGCCTATGTTGGAAAAGGACATATCTTCACATCAAAAGTAGACACACGCATTCTCAGAAACTTCTTTGTGATGAGTGCATTGAACTCACAGAGTTCAACCTACCTATTGATAGAGAAGTTTTGAAACACCCTTTTTGTAGAATCTGCAAGTGAATATTTGGCGCGATATGAGGCCTATGCTGGAAATGGAAATATCTTCACATGAAAACTAGACAGATGAATTCTCAGAAACGTCTTTGTGATGAGTGCATTCAACTCACAGACTTGAAGCTTAATTTTGAAAGAGCAGTTTCGAAACACTCTTTTTGTAGAATCTGCAAGTGGATATTTGGAGCGCTTTGAGGGCTATGCTGGAAAAGTTTATATCTTCACCTAAAAACTAGACAGAAGCATACTCAGAAACTTCTTTGTGATGTGTGCATTGAACTCACAGAGCTGAACCTTTCTTTTGATACAGAATTTTGAAACACTCTTTTCGTAGAATCTTCAAGTGGATGTATGGAGTGCTTTGAGGCCTATGCTGGAAAAGGAAATATCTTCACGTAGAAACTGGACAAAAGCATTCTCAGAAAATTCTTTGTAATGAGTGCATTCAACTCACAGAGTTGAAGCTTCCTTTTGATAGAGCAGTTTTGAAACACTCTTTTAGCAGCATCTGCAAGTGGATATTTGGAGCGCTTTGAGGCCAAGGCTGGAAAACGAAATATCATCACATAAAAACTCGACAGAAGCATTCTCTGAAACTTCTTTGTGATAAGTGCATTCAACTCACAGACTCGAACGTTTCTTTTGATAGAACAGTTTAGAAACACTCCTTTTGTAGAATCTGCAAGTGTTTATTTGGAGCGCTTTGAGGCCTATGTTGGAAAAGGACATATCTTCATATCAAAAGTAGACAGACGCATTCTCAGAAACTTCTTTGTGATGAGTGCATTGAACTCACAGAGTTCAACCTACCTATTGATAGAGAAGTTTTGAAACACCCTTTTTGTAGAATCTGCAAGTGAATATTTGGCGCGATTTGAGGCCTATGCAGGAAACGGAAATATCTTCACATGAAAACTAGACAGATGAATTCTCAGAAACGTCTTTGTGATGAGTGCATTCAACTCACAGACTTGAAGCTTCCTTTTGAAAGAGCAGTTTCGAAACACTCTTTTTGTAGACTCTGCAAGTGGATATTTGGAGCGCTTTGAGGGCTATGCTGGAAAAGTTAATACCTTCACCTAAAAACTAGACAGAAGCATACTCAGAAACTCCTTTGTGATGTGTGCATTGAACTCACAGAGTTGAACCTTTCTTTTGATACAGAAGTTTTGAAACACTCTTTTCGTAGAATCTTCAAGTGGATGGAAGGAGTGATTTGAGGCCTATGCTGGAAAAGGAAATACCTTCACGTAGAAACTAGACAAAAGCATTCTCAGAAAGTTCCCTGTGCTGTGTGCATTCAACTCACAGAGTTGAACATTCCCTTTGATAGAGCAGTTTTGAAACACTCTTTTTGTAGAATCTGCAAGTGGATATTTGGAGCGCTTTGAGGCCTCTGCTCCCAGAGGAATTATCATTGCATAAAAACTAGATGGAAGCGTTCTCAGAAACTTCCTTGTGATGAGTGCATTCAACTCGCAGAGTGGAACCTTCCTTTCGATAGACCAGTTTTGAAACACTGTTTTTGTAGAATCCGCAAGTGGCTATTTGGAGCTCTTTGAGGCTTATGCTGGAAAAGGAAATATCTTCATCTACAAACTAGACAGAAGCATTCTCAGAAACTTCTTTGTCATGTGGGGATTGAACTCACAGAGTTGAACATTCCTTTACATACAGCAGTTTTGCAACACCCTTTCGGTGGAAAGTGAAAGTGCTTATTTGGTGCGATGGCGGCATCTAGTGGATAAGGAAATACATTCAGATGAAAACAAGATACATCCATTCTCAGAAACTTCTTTGTGATGACTGCATTCTACTCACAGAGTTGAACCTTCCTTTTGATAGAACAGTTTGGAAACACTCTTTTTGTGGAATCTGCAAGTGGCTATTTGGAGCGCTTTGAGGCCTATGCTGGAAAAGGAAATATCTTCACATAAAACCTAGACAGAAGTATTCCCAGAAAGTTTTTCTGATGTGCGCATTCAACTCACCGAGTTGAACCTTCCTTTATATAGAGCAGTTTTGAAACACTCTTTCTGTAGTACCTGCGAGTGGATATTTGGAGTGCTTTGAGTGCTACACTGTAAAAGCAAATATCTTCACTTAGAATCTAGACAGAAGAATTCTCAGAGACTTCCCTGTGCTCTCTGCATTCCACTCACAGAGTTGAACCTTCCTTTTGATAGAACAGTTTTGAAACACTCTTGTGGTAGAATCTGCAAGTCGATATTTGGAAGGTTTGGAGGCCTATCCTGGGAAAGGAAATATCTTCCCATCAAAACTAGATAGAAGCATTCTCAGAAACTTCTTAGTGATGTGCGCATTCAAGTCACAGAGTTGAAGCTTCCTTTAGATATAGCAGTTTTGAACCACTCTTTTAGTAGAATCTGCAAGTGGATGTTTGGAGAGCTAAGAGGCCAACACTGGAAACGGAAATATCTTCACCTAAAAACTAGACGGAAGCTTTCTCAGAAACTTCAATGGGCTTTACGCATTCAACTCACAGAGTGCAATGTTCCTTTTGAGAGCGCAGTTTTAAAACACTGTTTTTGTAGAATTTGCTAGAGGATGTTTGGAGCGATGTGAGGCCTTTGCTGGAAAAGGAAATATCTTCACATAAAACCTAGACAGAAGCATTCTCAGAAACTCCTTTGTGATGAGTGTATTCAAATCACACACTTGAACCTTCCTTTGGAAAGAGCAGTTTTGAAACACTCTTTTTGAAGAATCTGCAAGTGGATATTTGGAGCGATTTGAGGCCTATGCTGGAAAATGAAATATCTTCACCTACAAACTAGGCGGAAGCATTCTCAGAAACTTCTTTGTGATGAGTGCATTCAACTCACAGAGTTGAAGCTTCCTTTTGACAGAGCAGTTTTGAAACACTCTTTTAGCAGCATCTGCAAGTGGATATTTGGAGCGCTTTGAGGCCAAGGCTGGAAAACGAAATATCATCACATAAAAACTCGACAGAAGCATTCTCTGAAACTTCTTCGTGATGAGTGCATTCAACTCACAGACTCGAACGTTTCTTTTGATAGAACAGTTTAGAAACACTCCTTTTGTAGAATCTGCAAGTGTTTATTTGGAGCGCTTTGAGGCCTATGTTGGAAAAGGACATATCTTCACATCAAAAGTAGACACACGCATTCTCAGAAACTTCTTTGTGATGAGTGCATTGAACTCACAGAGTTCAACCTACCTATTGATAGAGAAGTTTTGAAACACCCTTTTTGTAGAATCTGCAAGTGAATATTTGGCGCGATATGAGGCCTATGCTGGAAATGGAAATATCTTCACATGAAAACTAGACAGATGAATTCTCAGAAACGTCTTTGTGATGAGTGCATTCAACTCACAGACTTGAAGTTTATTTTGAAAAAGCAGTTTCGAAACACTCTTTTTGTAGAATCTGCAAGTGGATATTAGGAGCGCTTTGAGGGCTATGCTGGAAATGTTTATATCTTCACCTAAAAACTAGACAGAAGCATACTCAGAAACTTCTTTGTGATGTGTGCATTGAACTCACAGAGCTGAACCTTTCTTTTGATACAGAATTTTGAAACACTCTTTTCGTAGAATCTTCAAGTGGATGTATGGAGTGCTTTGAGGCCTATGCTGGAAAAGGAAATATCTTCACGTAGAAACTGGACAAAAGCATTCTCAGAAAATTCTTCGTAATGAGTGCATTCAACTCACAGAGTTGAAGCTTCCTTTTGATAGAGCAGTTTTGAAACACTCTTTTAGCAGCATCTGCAAGTGGATATTTGGAGCGCTTTGAGGCCAAGGCTGGAAAACGAAATATCATCACATAAAAACTCGACAGAAGCATTCTCTGAAACTTCTTTGTGATAAGTGCATTCAACTCACAGACTCGAACGTTTCTTTTGATAGAACAGTTTAGAAACACTCCTTTTGTAGAATCTGCAAGTGTTTATTTGGAGCGCTTGGAGGCCTATGTTGGAAAAGGACATATCTTCACATCAAAAGTAGACAGACGCATTCTCAGAAACTTCTTTGTGATGAGTGCATTGAACTCACAGAGTTGAACCTACCTATTGATAGAGAAGTTTTGAAACACCCTTTTTGTAGAATCTGCAAGTGAATATTTGGCGCGATTTGAGGCCTATGCAGGAAACGGAAATATCTTCACATGAAAACTAGACAGATGAATTCTCAGAAACGTCTTTGTGATGAGTGCATTGAACTCACAGACTTGAAGCTTCCTTTTGAAAGAGCAGTTTCGAAACACTCTTTTTGTAGAATCTGCAAGTGGATATTTGGAGCGCTTTGAGGGCTATGCTGGAAAAGTTAATACCTTCACCTAAAAACTAGGCAGAAGCATACTCAGAAACTTCTTTGTGATGTGTGCATTGAACTCACAGAGTTGAACCTTTCTTTTGATACAGAAGTTTTGAAACACTCTTTTCGTAGAATCTTCAAGTGGATGGATGGAGTGATTTGAGGCCTATGCTGGAAAAGGAAATACCTTCACGTAGAAACTAGACAAAAGCATTCTCAGAAAGTTCCCTGTGCTTTGTGCATTCAACTCACAGAGTTGAACATTCCCTTTGATAGAGCAGTTTTGAAACACTCTTTTTGTAGAATCTGCAAGTGGATATTTGGAGCGCTTTGAGGCCTCTGCTGCCAAAGGAATTATCATTGCATGAAAACTAGATGGAAGCGTTCTCAGAAACTTCCTTGTGATGAGTGCATTCAACTCGCAGAGTGGAACCTTCCTTTCGATAGACCAGTTTTGAAACACTGTTTTTGTAGAATCCGCAAGTGGCTATTTGGAGCTCTTTGAGGCTTATGCTGGAAAAGGAAATATCTTCATCTACAAACTAGACAGAAGCATTCTCAGAAACTTCTTTGTCATGTGGGGATTGAACTCACAGAGTTGAACATTCCTTTACATAGAGCAGTTTTGCAACACCCTTTCGGTGGAAAGTGAAAGTGCTTATTTGGTGCGATGGCGGCATCTAGTGGATAAGGAAATACATTCAGATGAAAACAAGATACATCCATTCTCAGAAACTTCTTTGTGATGACTGCATTCTACTCACAGAGTTGAACCTTCCTTTTGATAGAACAGTTTGGAAACACTCTTTTTGTGGAATCTGCAAGTGGCTATTTGGAGCGCTTTGAGGCCTATGCTGGAAAAGGAAATCTCTTCACATAAAACCTAGACAGAAGTATTCCCAGAAAGTTTTTCTGATGTGCGCATTCAACTCACCGAGTTGAACCTTCCTTTAGATAGAGCACTTTTGAAACACTCTTTCTGGGGTACCTGCGAGTGGATATTTGGAGTGCTTTGAGTGCTACACTGTAAAAGCAAATATCTTCACTTAGAATCTAGACAGAAGAATTCTCAGAGACTTCCCTGTGCTCTCTGCATGCCACTCACAGAGTTGAACCTTCCTTTTGATAGAACAGTTTTGAAACACTCTTGTGGTAGAATCTGCAAGTCGATATTTGGAAGGTTTGGAGGCCTATCCTGGGAAAGGAAATATCTTCCCATCAAAACTAGATAGAAGCATTCTCAGAAACTTCTTAGTGATGTGCGCATTCAAGTCACAGAGTTGAAGCTTCCTTTTGATATAGTAGTTTTGAACCACTCTTTTAGTAGAATCTGCAAGTGGATGTTTGGAGAGCTAAGAGGCCAACACTGGAAACGGAAATATCTTCACCTAAAAACTAGACGGAAGCATTCTCAGAAACTTCAATGGGCTTTACGCATTCAACTCACAGAGTGCAATGTTCCTTTTGAGAGCGCAGTTTTAAAACACTGTTTTTGTAGAATTTGCTAGAGGATGTTTGGAGCGATGTGAGGCCTTTGCTGGAAAAGGAAATATCTTCACATAAAACCTAGACAGAAGCATTCTCAGAAACTCCTTTGTGATGAGTGCATTCAAATCACACACTTGAACCTTCCTTTGGAAAGAGCAGTTTTGAAACACTCTTTTTGAAGAATCTGCAAGTGGATATTTGGAGCGATTTGAGGCCTATGCTGGAAAATGAAATATCTTCACCTACAAACTAGGCGGAAGCATTCTCAGAAACTTCTTTGTGATGAGTGCATTCAACTCACAGAGTTGAAGCTTCCTTTTGACAGAGCAGTTTTGAAACACTCTTTTAGCAGCATCTGCAAGTGGATATTTGGAGCGCTTTGAGGCCAAGGCTGGAAAACGAAATATCATCACATAAAAACTCGACAGAAGCATTCTCTGAAACTTCTTTGTGATGAGTGCATTCAACTCACAGACTCGAACGTTTCTTTTGATAGAACAGTTTAGAAACACTCCTTTTGTAGAATCTGCAAGTGTTTATTTGGAGCGCTTTGAGGCCTATGTTGGAAAAGGACATATCTTCACATCAAAAGTAGACACACGCATTCTCAGAAACTTCTTTGTGATGAGTGCATTGAACTCACAGAGTTCAACCTACCTATTGATAGAGAAGTTTTGAAACACCCTTTTTGTAGAATCTGCAAGTGAATATTTGGCGCGATATGAGGCCTATGCTGGAAATGGAAATATCTTCACATGAAAACTAGACAGATGAATTCTCAGAAACGTCTTTGTGATGAGTGCATTCAACTCACAGACTTGAAGCTTAATTTTGAAAGAGCAGTTTCGAAACACTCTTTTTGTAGAATCTGCAAGTGGATATTTGGAGCGCTTTGAGGGCTATGCTGGAAAAGTTTATATCTTCACCTAAAAACTAGACAGAAGCATACTCAGAAACTTCTTTGTGATGTGTGCATTGAACTCACAGAGCTGAACCTTTCTTTTGATACAGAATTTTGAAACACTCTTTTCGTAGAATCTTCAAGTGGATGTATGGAGTGCTTTGAGGCCTATGCTGGAAAAGGAAATATCTTCACGTAGAAACTGGACAAAAGCATTCTCAGAAAATTCTTTGTAATGAGTGCATTCAACTCACAGAGTTGAAGCTTCCTTTTGATAGAGCAGTTTTGAAACACTCTTTTAGCAGCATCTGCAAGTGGATATTTGGAGCGCTTTGAGGCCAAGGCTGGAAAACGAAATATCATCACATAAAAACTCGACAGAAGCATTCTCTGAAACTTCTTTGTGATAAGTGCATTCAACTCACAGACTCGAACGTTTCTTTTGATAGAACAGTTTAGAAACACTCCTTTTGTAGAATCTGCAAGTGTTTATTTGGAGCGCTTTGAGGCCTATGTTGGAAAAGGACATATCTTCATATCAAAAGTAGACAGACGCATTCTCAGAAACTTCTTTGTGATGAGTGCATTGAACTCACAGAGTTCAACCTACCTATTGATAGAGAAGTTTTGAAACACCCTTTTTGTAGAATCTGCAAGTGAATATTTGGCGCGATTTGAGGCCTATGCAGGAAACGGAAATATCTTCACATGAAAACTAGACAGATGAATTCTCAGAAACGTCTTTGTGATGAGTGCATTCAACTCACAGACTTGAAGCTTCCTTTTGAAAGAGCAGTTTCGAAACACTCTTTTTGTAGACTCTGCAAGTGGATATTTGGAGCGCTTTGAGGGCTATGCTGGAAAAGTTAATACCTTCACCTAAAAACTAGACAGAAGCATACTCAGAAACTCCTTTGTGATGTGTGCATTGAACTCACAGAGTTGAACCTTTCTTTTGATACAGAAGTTTTGAAACACTCTTTTCGTAGAATCTTCAAGTGGATGGAAGGAGTGATTTGAGGCCTATGCTGGAAAAGGAAATACCTTCACGTAGAAACTAGACAAAAGCATTCTCAGAAAGTTCCCTGTGCTGTGTGCATTCAACTCACAGAGTTGAACATTCCCTTTGATAGAGCAGTTTTGAAACACTCTTTTTGTAGAATCTGCAAGTGGATATTTGGAGCGCTTTGAGGCCTCTGCTCCCAGAGGAATTATCATTGCATAAAAACTAGATGGAAGCGTTCTCAGAAACTTCCTTGTGATGAGTGCATTCAACTCGCAGAGTGGAACCTTCCTTTCGATAGACCAGTTTTGAAACACTGTTTTTGTAGAATCCGCAAGTGGCTATTTGGAGCTCTTTGAGGCTTATGCTGGAAAAGGAAATATCTTCATCTACAAACTAGACAGAAGCATTCTCAGAAACTTCTTTGTCATGTGGGGATTGAACTCACAGAGTTGAACATTCCTTTACATACAGCAGTTTTGCAACACCCTTTCGGTGGAAAGTGAAAGTGCTTATTTGGTGCGATGGCGGCATCTAGTGGATAAGGAAATACATTCAGATGAAAACAAGATACATCCATTCTCAGAAACTTCTTTGTGATGACTGCATTCTACTCACAGAGTTGAACCTTCCTTTTGATAGAACAGTTTGGAAACACTCTTTTTGTGGAATCTGCAAGTGGCTATTTGGAGCGCTTTGAGGCCTATGCTGGAAAAGGAAATATCTTCACATAAAACCTAGACAGAAGTATTCCCAGAAAGTTTTTCTGATGTGCGCATTCAACTCACCGAGTTGAACCTTCCTTTATATAGAGCAGTTTTGAAACACTCTTTCTGTAGTACCTGCGAGTGGATATTTGGAGTGCTTTGAGTGCTACACTGTAAAAGCAAATATCTTCACTTAGAATCTAGACAGAAGAATTCTCAGAGACTTCCCTGTGCTCTCTGCATTCCACTCACAGAGTTGAACCTTCCTTTTGATAGAACAGTTTTGAAACACTCTTGTGGTAGAATCTGCAAGTCGATATTTGGAAGGTTTGGAGGCCTATCCTGGGAAAGGAAATATCTTCCCATCAAAACTAGATAGAAGCATTCTCAGAAACTTCTTAGTGATGTGCGCATTCAAGTCACAGAGTTGAAGCTTCCTTTAGATATAGCAGTTTTGAACCACTCTTTTAGTAGAATCTGCAAGTGGATGTTTGGAGAGCTAAGAGGCCAACACTGGAAACGGAAATATCTTCACCTAAAAACTAGACGGAAGCTTTCTCAGAAACTTCAATGGGCTTTACGCATTCAACTCACAGAGTGCAATGTTCCTTTTGAGAGCGCAGTTTTAAAACACTGTTTTTGTAGAATTTGCTAGAGGATGTTTGGAGCGATGTGAGGCCTTTGCTGGAAAAGGAAATATCTTCACATAAAACCTAGACAGAAGCATTCTCAGAAACTCCTTTGTGATGAGTGTATTCAAATCACACACTTGAACCTTCCTTTGGAAAGAGCAGTTTTGAAACACTCTTTTTGAAGAATCTGCAAGTGGATATTTGGAGCGATTTGAGGCCTATGCTGGAAAATGAAATATCTTCACCTACAAACTAGGCGGAAGCATTCTCAGAAACTTCTTTGTGATGAGTGCATTCAACTCACAGAGTTGAAGCTTCCTTTTGACAGAGCAGTTTTGAAACACTCTTTTAGCAGCATCTGCAAGTGGATATTTGGAGCGCTTTGAGGCCAAGGCTGGAAAACGAAATATCATCACATAAAAACTCGACAGAAGCATTCTCTGAAACTTCTTCGTGATGAGTGCATTCAACTCACAGACTCGAACGTTTCTTTTGATAGAACAGTTTAGAAACACTCCTTTTGTAGAATCTGCAAGTGTTTATTTGGAGCGCTTTGAGGCCTATGTTGGAAAAGGACATATCTTCACATCAAAAGTAGACACACGCATTCTCAGAAACTTCTTTGTGATGAGTGCATTGAACTCACAGAGTTCAACCTACCTATTGATAGAGAAGTTTTGAAACACCCTTTTTGTAGAATCTGCAAGTGAATATTTGGCGCGATATGAGGCCTATGCTGGAAATGGAAATATCTTCACATGAAAACTAGACAGATGAATTCTCAGAAACGTCTTTGTGATGAGTGCATTCAACTCACAGACTTGAAGTTTATTTTGAAAAAGCAGTTTCGAAGCACTCTTTTTGTAGAATCTGCAAGTGGATATTAGGAGCGCTTTGAGGGCTATGCTGGAAATGTTTATATCTTCACCTAAAAACTAGACAGAAGCATACTCAGAAACTTCTTTGTGATGTGTGCATTGAACTCACAGAGCTGAACCTTTCTTTTGATACAGAATTTTGAAACACTCTTTTCGTAGAATCTTCAAGTGGATGAATGGAGTGCTTTGAGGCCTATGCTGGAAAAGGAAATATCTTCACGTAGAAACTGGACAAAAGCATTCTCAGAAAATTCTTCGTAATGAGTGCATTCAACTCACAGAGTTGAAGCTTCCTTTTGATAGAGCAGTTTTGAAACACTCTTTTAGCAGCATCTGCAAGTGGATATTTGGAGCGCTTTGAGGCCAAGGCTGGAAAACGAAATATCATCACATAAAAACTCGACAGAAGCATTCTCTGAAACTTCTTTCTGATGAGTGCATTCAACTCACAGACTCGAACGTTTCTTTTGATAGAAGAGTTTAGAAACACTCCTTTTGTAGAATCTGCAAGTGTTTATTTGGAGCGCTTTGAGGCCTATGTTGGAAAAGGACATATCTTCACATCAAAAGTAGACACACGCATTCTCAGAAACTTCTTTGTGATGAGTGCATTGAACTCACAGAGTTCAACCTACCTATTGATAGAGAAGTTTTGAAACACCCTTTTTGTAGAATCTGCAAGTGAATATTTGGCGCGATATGAGGCCTATGCTGGAAATGGAAATATCTTCACATGAAAACTAGACAGATGAATTCTCAGAAACGTCTTTGTGATGAGTGCATTCAACTCACAGACTTGAAGCTTAATTTTGAAAGAGCAGTTTCGAAACACTCTTTTTGTAGAATCTGCAAGTGGATATTTGGAGCGCTTTGAGGGCTATGCTGGAAAAGTTTATATCTTCACCTAAAAACTAGACAGAAGCATACTCAGAAACTTCTTTGTGATGTGTGCATTGAACTCACAGAGCTGAACCTTTCTTTTGATACAGAATTTTGAAACACTCTTTTCGTAGAATCTTCAAGTGGATGTATGGAGTGCTTTGAGGCCTATGCTGGAAAAGGAAATATCTTCACGTAGAAACTGGACAAAAGCATTCTCAGAAAATTCTTCGTAATGAGTGCATTCAACTCACAGAGTTGAAGCTTCCTTTTGATGGAGCAGTTTTGAAACACTCTTTTAGCAGCATCTGCAAGTGGATATTTGGAGCGCTTTGAGGCCAAGGCTGGAAAAAGAAATATCATCACATAAAAACTCGACAGAAGCATTCTCTGAAACTTCTTTGTGATAAGTGCATTCAACTCACAGACTCGAACGTTTCTTTTGATAGAACAGTTTAGAAACACTCCTTTTGTAGAATCTGCAAGTGTTTATTTGGAGCGCTTGGAGGCCTATGTTGGAAAAGGACATATCTTCACATCAAAAGTAGACAGACGCATTCTCAGAAACTTCTTTGTGATGAGTGCATTGAACTCACAGAGTTGAACCTACCTATTGATAGAGAAGTTTTGAAACACCCTTTTTGTAGAATCTGCAAGTGAATATTTGGCGCGATTTGAGGCCTATGCAGGAAACGGAAATATCTTCACATGAAAACTAGACAGATGAATTCTCAGAAACGTCTTTGTGATGAGTGCATTCAACTCACAGACTTGAAGCTTCCTTTTGAAAGAGCAGTTTCGAAACACTCTTTTTGTAGAATCTGCAAGTGGATATTTGGAGCGCTTTGAGGGCTATGCTGGAAAAGTTAATACCTTCACCTAAAAACTAGGCAGAAGCATACTCAGAAACTTCTTTGTGATGTGTGCATTGAACTCACAGAGTTGAACCTTTCTTTTGATACAGAAGTTTTGAAACACTCTTTTCGTAGAATCTTCAAGTGGATGGATGGAGTGATTTGAGGCCTATGCTGGAAAAGGAAATACCTTCACGTAGAAACTAGACAAAAGCATTCTCAGAAAGTTCCCTGTGCTTTGTGCATTCAACTCACAGAGTTGAACATTCCCTTTGATAGAGCAGTTTTGAAACACTCTTTTTGTAGAATCTGCAAGTGGATATTTGGAGCGCTTTGAGGCCTCTGCTGCCAAAGGAATTATCATTGCATGAAAACTAGATGGAAGCGTTCTCAGAAACTTCCTTGTGATGAGTGCATTCAACTCGCAGAGTGGAACCTTCCTTTCGATAGACCAGTTTTGAAACACTGTTTTTGTAGAATCCGCAAGTGGCTATTTGGAGCTCTTTGAGGCTTATGCTGGAAAAGGAAATATCTTCATCTACAAACTAGACAGAAGCATTCTCAGAAACTTCTTTGTCATGTGGGGATTGAACTCACAGAGTTGAACATTCCTTTACATAGAGCAGTTTTGCAACACCCTTTCGGTGGAAAGTGAAAGTGCTTATTTGGTGCGATGGCGGCATCTAGTGGATAAGGAAATACATTCAGATGAAAACAAGATACATCCATTCTCAGAAACTTCTTTGTGATGACTGCATTCTACTCACAGAGTTGAACCTTCCTTTTGATAGAACAGTTTGGAAACACTCTTTTTGTGGAATCTGCAAGTGGCTATTTGGAGCGCTTTGAGGCCTATGCTGGAAAAGGAAATCTCTTCACATAAAACCTAGACAGAAGTATTCCCAGAAAGTTTTTCTGATGTGCGCATTCAACTCACCGAGTTGAACCTTCCTTTAGATAGAGCACTTTTGAAACACTCTTTCTGGGGTACCTGCGAGTGGATATTTGGAGTGCTTTGAGTGCTACACTGTAAAAGCAAATATCTTCACTTAGAATCTAGACAGAAGAATTCTCAGAGACTTCCCTGGGCTCTCTGCATGCCACTCACAGAGTTGAACCTTCCTTTTGATAGAACAGTTTTGAAACACTCTTGTGGTAGAATCTGCAAGTCGATATTTGGAAGGTTTGGAGGCCTATCCTGGGAAAGGAAATATCTTCCCATCAAAACTAGATAGAAGCATTCTCAGAAACTTCTTAGTGATGTGCGCATTCAAGTCACAGAGTTGAAGCTTCCTTTTGATATAGTAGTTTTGAACCACTCTTTTAGTAGAATCTGCAAGTGGATGTTTGGAGAGCTAAGAGGCCAACACTGGAAACGGAAATATCTTCACCTAAAAACTAGACGGAAGCATTCTCAGAAACTTCAATGGGCTTTACGCATTCAACTCACAGAGTGCAATGTTCCTTTTGAGAGCGCAGTTTTAAAACACTGTTTTTGTAGAATTTGCTAGAGGATGTTTGGAGCGATGTGAGGCCTTTGCTGGAAAAGGAAATATCTTCACATAAAACCTAGACAGAAGCAGTCTCAGAAACTCCTTTGTGATGAGTGCATTCAAATCACACACTTGAACCTTCCTTTGGAAAGAGCAGTTTTGAAACACTCTTATTGAAGAATCTGCAAGTGGATATTTGGAGCGATTTGAGGCCTATGCTGGAAAATGAAATATCTTCACCTACAAACTAGGCGGAAGCATTCTCAGAAACTTCTTTGTGATGAGTGCATTCAACTCACAGAGTTGAAGCTTCCTTTTGACAGAGCAGTTTTGAAACACTCTTTTAGCAGCATCTGCAAGTGGATATTTGGAGCGCTTTGAGGCCAAGGCTGGAAAACGAAATATCATCACATAAAAACTCGACAGAAGCATTCTCTGAAACTTCTTTCTGATGAGTGCATTCAACTCACAGACTCGAACGTTTCTTTTGATAGAACAGTTTAGAAACACTCCTTTTGTAGAATCTGCAAGTGTTTATTTGGAGCGCTTTGAGGCCTATGTTGGAAAAGGACATATCTTCACATCAAAAGTAGACACACGCATTCTCAGAAACTTCTTTGTGATGAGTGCATTGAACTCACAGAGTTCAACCTACCTATTGATAGAGAAGTTTTGAAACACCCTTTTTGTAGAATCTGCAAGTGAATATTTGGCGCGATATGAGGCCTATGCTGGAAATGGAAATATCTTCACATGAAAACTAGACAGATGAATTCTCAGAAACGTCTTTGTGATGAGTGCATTCAACTCACAGACTTGAAGCTTAATTTTGAAAGAGCAGTTTCGAAACACTCTTTTTGTAGAATCTGCAAGTGGATATTTGGAGCGCTTTGAGGGCTATGCTGGAAAAGTTTATATCTTCACCTAAAAACTAGACAGAAGCATACTCAGAAACTTCTTTGTGATGTGTGCATTGAACTCACAGAGCTGAACCTTTCTTTTGATACAGAATTTTGAAACACTCTTTTCGTAGAATCTTCAAGTGGATGTATGGAGTGCTTTGAGGCCTATGCTGGAAAAGGAAATATCTTCACGTAGAAACTGGACAAAAGCATTCTCAGAAAATTCTTTGTAATGAGTGCATTCAACTCACAGAGTTGAAGCTTCCTTTTGATAGAGCAGTTTTGAAACACTCTTTTAGCAGCATCTGCAAGTGGATATTTGGAGCGCTTTGAGGCCAAGGCTGGAAAACGAAATATCGTCACATAAAAACTCGACAGAAGCATTCTCTGAAACTTCTTTGTGATAAGTGCATTCAACTCACAGACTCGAACGTTTCTTTTGATAGAACAGTTTAGAAACACTCCTTTTGTAGAATCTGCAAGTGTTTATTTGGAGCGCTTTGAGGCCAATGTTGGAAAAGGACATATCTTCATATCAAAAGTAGACAGACGCATTCTCAGAAACTTCTTTGTGATGAGTGCATTGAACTCACAGAGTTCAACCTACCTATTGATAGAGAAGTTTTGAAACACCCTTTTTGTAGAATCTGCAAGTGAATATTTGGCGCGATTTGAGGCCTATGCAGGAAACGGAAATATCTTCACATGAAAACTAGACAGATGAATTCTCAGAAACGTCTTTGTGATGAGTGCATTCAACTCACAGACTTGAAGCTTCCTTTTGAAAGAGCAGTTTCGAAACACTCTTTTTGTAGACTCTGCAAGTGGATATTTGGAGCGCTTTGAGGGCTATGCTGGAAAAGTTAATACCTTCACCTAAAAACTAGACAGAAGCATACTCAGAAACTCCTTTGTGATGTGTGCATTGAACTCACAGAGTTGAACCTTTCTTTTGATACAGAAGTTTTGAAACACTCTTTTCGTAGAATCTTCAAGTGGATGTATGGAGTGATTTGAGGCCTATGCTGGAAAAGGAAATACCTTCACGTAGAAACTAGACAAAAGCATTCTCAGAAAGTTCCCTGTGCTGTGTGCATTCAACTCACAGAGTTGAACATTCCCTTTGATAGAGCAGTTTTGAAACACTCTTTTTGTAGAATCTGCAAGTGGATATTTGGAGCGCTTTGAGGCCTCTGCTCCCAGAGGAATTATCATTGCATAAAAACTAGATGGAAGCGTTCTCAGAAACTTCCTTGTGATGAGTGCATTCAACTCGCAGAGTGGAACCTTCCTTTCGATAGACCAGTTTTGAAACACTGTTTTTGTAGAATCCGCAAGTGGCTATTTGGAGCTCTTTGAGGCTTATGCTGGAAAAGGAAATATCTTCATCTACAAACTAGACAGAAGCATTCTCAGAAACTTCTTTGTCATGTGGGGATTGAACTCACAGAGTTGAACATTCCTTTACATACAGCAGTTTTGCAACACCCTTTCGGTGGAAAGTGAAAGTGCTTATTTGGTGCGATGGCGGCATCTAGTGGATAAGGAAATACATTCAGATGAAAACAAGATACATCCATTCTCAGAAACTTCTTTGTGATGACTGCATTCTACTCACAGAGTTGAACCTTCCTTTTGATAGAACAGTTTGGAAACACTCTTTTTGTGGAATCTGCAAGTGGCTATTTGGAGCGCTTTGAGGCCTATGCTGGAAAAGGAAATATCTTCACATAAAACCTAGACAGAAGTATTCCCAGAAAGTTTTTCTGATGTGCGCATTCAACTCACCGAGTTGAACCTTCCTTTATATAGAGCAGTTTTGAAACACTCTTTCTGTAGTACCTGCGAGTGGATATTTGGAGTGCTTTGAGTGCTACACTGTAAAAGCAAATATCTTCACTTAGAATCTAGACAGAAGAATTCTCAGAGACTTCCCTGTGCTCTCTGCATTCCACTCACAGAGTTGAACCTTCCTTTTGATAGAACAGTTTTGAAACACTCTTGTGGTAGAATCTGCAAGTCGATATTTGGAAGGTTTGGAGGCCTATCCTGGGAAAGGAAATATCTTCCCATCAAAACTAGATAGAAGCATTCTCAGAAACTTCTTAGTGATGTGCGCATTCAAGTCACAGAGTTGAAGCTTCCTTTTGATATAGCAGTTTTGAACCACTCTTTTAGTAGAATCTGCAAGTGGATGTTTGGAGAGCTAAGAGGCCAACACTGGAAACGGAAATATCTTCACCTAAAAACTAGACGGAAGCTTTCTCAGAAACTACAATGGGCTTTACGCATTCAACTCACAGAGTGCAATGTTCCTTTTGAGAGCGCAGTTTTAAAACACTGTTTTTGTAGAATTTGCTAGAGGATGTTTGGAGCGATGTGAGGCCTTTGCTGGAAAAGGAAATATCTTCACATAAAACCTAGACAGAAGCATTCTCAGAAACTCCTTTGTGATGAGTGCATTCAAATCACACACTTGAACCTTCCTTTGGAAAGAGCAGTTTTGAAACACTCTTTTTGAAGAATCTGCAAGTGGATATTTGGAGCGATTTGAGGCCTATGCTGGAAAATGAAATATCTTCACCTACAAACTAGGCGGAAGCATTCTCAGAAACTTCTTTGTGATGAGTGCATTCAACTCACAGAGTTGAAGCTTCCTTTTGACAGAGCAGTTTTGAAACACTCTTTTAGCAGCATCTGCAAGTGGATATTTGGAGCGCTTTGAGGCCAAGGCTGGAAAACGAAATATCATCACATAAAAACTCGACAGAAGCATTCTCTGAAACTTCTTCGTGATGAGTGCATTCAACTCACAGACTCGAACGTTTCTTTTGATAGAACAGTTTAGAAACACTCCTTTTGTAGAATCTGCAAGTGTTTATTTGGAGCGCTTTGAGGCCTATGTTGGAAAAGGACATATCTTCATATCAAAAGTAGACAGACGCATTCTCAGAAACTTCTTTGTGATGAGTGCATTGAACTCACAGAGTTCAACCTACCTATTGATAGAGAAGTTTTGAAACACCCTTTTTGTAGAATCTGCAAGTGAATATTTGGCGCGATTTGAGGCCTATGCAGGAAACGGAAATATCTTCACATGAAAACTAGACAGATGAATTCTCAGAAACGTCTTTGTGATGAGTGCATTCAACTCACAGACTTGAAGCTTCCTTTTGAAAGAGCAGTTTCGAAACACTCTTTTTGTAGACTCTGCAAGTGGATATTTGGAGCGCTTTGAGGGCTATGCTGGAAAAGTTAATACCTTCACCTAAAAACTAGACAGAAGCATACTCAGAAACTCCTTTGTGATGTGTGCATTGAACTCACAGAGTTGAACCTTTCTTTTGATACAGAAGTTTTGAAACACTCTTTTCGTAGAATCTTCAAGTGGATGGAAGGAGTGATTTGAGGCCTATGCTGGAAAAGGAAATACCTTCACGTAGAAACTAGACAAAAGCATTCTCAGAAAGTTCCCTGTGCTGTGTGCATTCAACTCACAGAGTTGAACATTCCCTTTGATAGAGCAGTTTTGAAACACTCTTTTTGTAGAATCTGCAAGTGGATATTTGGAGCGCTTTGAGGCCTCTGCTCCCAGAGGAATTATCATTGCATAAAAACTAGATGGAAGCGTTCTCAGAAACTTCCTTGTGATGAGTGCATTCAACTCGCAGAGTGGAACCTTCCTTTCGATAGACCAGTTTTGAAACACTGTTTTTGTAGAATCCGCAAGTGGCTATTTGGAGCTCTTTGAGGCTTATGCTGGAAAAGGAAATATCTTCATCTACAAACTAGACAGAAGCATTCTCAGAAACTTCTTTGTCATGTGGGGATTGAACTCACAGAGTTGAACATTCCTTTACATAGAGCAGTTTTGCAACACCCTTTCGGTGGAAAGTGAAAGTGCTTATTTGGTGCGATGGCGGCATCTAGTGGATAAGGAAATACATTCAGATGAAAACAAGATACATCCATTCTCAGAAACTTCTTTGTGATGACTGCATTCTACTCACAGAGTTGAACCTTCCTTTTGATAGAACAGTTTGGAAACACTCTTTTTGTGGAATCTGCAAGTGGCTATTTGGAGCGCTTTGAGGCCTATGCTGGAAAAGGAAATATCTTCACATAAAACCTAGACAGAAGTATTCCCAGAAAGTTTTTCTGATGTGCGCATTCAACTCACCGAGTTGAACCTTCCTTTATATAGAGCAGTTTTGAAACACTCTTTCTGTAGTACCTGCGAGTGGATATTTGGAGTGCTTTGAGTGCTACACTGTAAAAGCAAATATCTTCACTTAGAATCTAGACAGAAGAATTCTCAGAGACTTCCCTGTGCTCTCTGCATTCCACTCACAGAGTTGAACCTTCCTTTTGATAGAACAGTTTTGAAACACTCTTGTGGTAGAATCTGCAAGTCGATATTTGGAAGGTTTGGAGGCCTATCCTGGAAAAGGAAATATCTTCCCATCAAAACTAGATAGAAGCATTCTCAGAAACTTCTTAGTGATGTGCGCATTCAAGTCACAGAGTTGAAGCTTCCTTTTGATATAGCAGTTTTGAACCACTCTTTTAGTAGAATCTGCAAGTGGATGTTTGGAGAGCTAAGAGGCCAACACTGGAAACGGAAATATCTTCACCTAAAAACTAGACGGAAGCTTTCTCAGAAACTTCAATGGGCTTTACGCATTCAACTCACAGAGTGCAATGTTCCTTTTGAGAGCGCAGTTTTAAAACACTGTTTTTGTAGAATTTGCTAGAGGATGTTTGGAGCGATGTGAGGCCTTTGCTGGAAAAGGAAATATCTTCACATAAAACCTAGACAGAAGCATTCTCAGAAACTCCTTTGTGATGAGTGTATTCAAATCACACACTTGAACCTTCCTTTGGAAAGAGCAGTTTTGAAACACTCTTTTTGAAGAATCTGCAAGTGGATATTTGGAGCGATTTGAGGCCTATGCTGGAAAATGAAATATCTTCACCTACAAACTAGGCGGAAGCATTCTCAGAAACTTCTTTGTGATGAGTGCATTCAACTCACAGAGTTGAAGCTTCCTTTTGACAGAGCAGTTTTGAAACACTCTTTTAGCAGCATCTGCAAGTGGATATTTGGCGCGCTTTGAGGCCAAGGCTGGAAAACGAAATATCATCACATAAAAACTCGACAGAAGCATTCTCTGAAACTTCTTCGTGATGAGTGCATTCAACTCACAGACTCGAACGTTTCTTTTGATAGAACAGTTTAGAAACACTCCTTTTGTAGAATCTGCAAGTGTTTATTTGGAGCGCTTTGAGGCCTATGTTGGAAAAGGACATATCTTCACATCAAAAGTAGACACACGCATTCTCAGAAACTTCTTTGTGATGAGTGCATTGAACTCACAGAGTTCAACCTACCTATTGATAGAGAAGTTTTGAAACACCCTTTTTGTAGAATCTGCAAGTGAATATTTGGCGCGATATGAGGCCTATGCTGGAAATGGAAATATCTTCACATGAAAACTAGACAGATGAATTCTCAGAAACGTCTTTGTGATGAGTGCATTCAACTCACAGACTTGAAGTTTATTTTGAAAAAGCAGTTTCGAAACACTCTTTTTGTAGAATCTGCAAGTGGATATTAGGAGCGCTTTGAGGGCTATGCTGGAAATGTTTATATCTTCACCTAAAAACTAGACAGAAGCATACTCAGAAACTTCTTTGTGATGTGTGCATTGAACTCACAGAGCTGAACCTTTCTTTTGATACAGAATTTTGAAACACTCTTTTCGTAGAATCTTCAAGTGGATGTATGGAGTGCTTTGAGGCCTATGCTGGAAAAGGAAATATCTTCACGTAGAAACTGGACAAAAGCATTCTCAGAAAATTCTTCGTAATGAGTGCATTCAACTCACAGAGTTGAAGCTTCCTTTTGATAGAGCAGTTTTGAAACACTCTTTTAGCAGCATCTGCAAGTGGATATTTGGAGCGCTTTGAGGCCAAGGCTGGAAAACGAAATATCATCACATAAAAACTCGACAGAAGCATTCTCTGAAACTTCTTTCTGATGAGTGCATTCAACTCACAGACTCGAACGTTTCTTTTGATAGAACAGTTTAGAAACACTCCTTTTGTAGAATCTGCAAGTGTTTATTTGGAGCGCTTTGAGGCCTATGTTGGAAAAGGACATATCTTCACATCAAAAGTAGACACACGCATTCTCAGAAACTTCTTTGTGATGAGTGCATTGAACTCACAGAGTTCAACCTACCTATTGATAGAGAAGTTTTGAAACACCCTTTTTGTAGAATCTGCAAGTGAATATTTGGCGCGATATGTGGCCTATGCTGGAAATGGAAATATCTTCACATGAAAACTAGACAGATGAATTCTCAGAAACGTCTTTGTGATGAGTGCATTCAACTCACAGACTTGAAGCTTAATTTTGAAAGAGCAGTTTCGAAACACTCTTTTTGTAGAATCTGCAAGTGGATATTTGGAGCGCTTTGAGGGCTATGCTGGAAAAGTTTATATCTTCACCTAAAAACTAGACAGAAGCATACTCAGAAACTTCTTTGTGATGTGTGCATTGAACTCACAGAGCTGAACCTTTCTTTTGATACAGTATTTTGAAACACTCTTTTCGTAGAATCTTCAAGTGGATGTATGGAGTGCTTTGAGGCCTATGCTGGAAAAGGAAATATCTTCACGTAGAAACTGGACAAAAGCATTCTCAGAAAATTCTTCGTAATGAGTGCATTCAACTCACAGAGTTGAAGCTTCCTTTTGATAGAGCAGTTTTGAAACACTCTTTTAGCAGCATCTGCAAGTGGATATTTGGAGCGCTTTGAGGCCAAGGCTGGAAAACGAAATATCATCACATAAAAACTCGACAGAAGCATTCTCTGAAACTTCTTTGTGATAAGTGCATTCAACTCACAGACTCGAACGTTTCTTTTGATAGAACAGTTTAGAAACACTCCTTTTGTAGAATCTGCAAGTGTTTATTTGGAGCGCTTGGAGGCCTATGTTGGAAAAGGACATATCTTCACATCAAAAGTAGACAGACGCATTCTCAGAAACTTCTTCGTGATGAGTGCATTGAACTCACAGAGTTGAACCTACCTATTGATAGAGAAGTTTTGAAACACCCTTTTTGTAGAATCTGCAAGTGAATATTTGGCGCGATTTGAGGCCTATGCAGGAAACGGAAATATCTTCACATGAAAACTAGACAGATGAATTCTCAGAAACGTCTTTGTGATGAGTGCATTCAACTCACAGACTTGAAGCTTCCTTTTGAAAGAGCAGTTTCGAAACACTCTTTTTGTAGAATCTGCAAGTGGATATTTGGAGCGCTTTGAGGGCTATGCTGGAAAAGTTAATACCTTCACCTAAAAACTAGGCAGAAGCATACTCAGAAACTTCTTTGTGATGTGTGCATTGAACTCACAGAGTTGAACCTTTCTTTTGATACAGAAGTTTTGAAACACTCTTTTCGTAGAATCTTCAAGTGGATGGATGGAGTGATTTGAGGCCTATGCTGGAAAAGGAAATACCTTCACGTAGAAACTAGACAAAAGCACTCTCAGAAAGTTCCCTGTGCTTTGTGCATTCAACTCACAGAGTTGAACATTCCCTTTGATAGAGCAGTTTTGAAACACTCTTTTTGTAGAATCTGCAAGTGGATATTTGGAGCGCTTTGAGGCCTCTGCTGCCAAAGGAATTATCATTGCATGAAAACTAGATGGAAGCGTTCTCAGAAACTTCCTTGTGATGAGTGCATTCAACTCGCAGAGTGGAACCTTCCTTTCGATAGACCAGTTTTGAAACACTGTTTTTGTAGAATCCGCAAGTGGCTATTTGGAGCTCTTTGAGGCTTATGCTGGAAAAGGAAATATCTTCATCTACAAACTAGACAGAAGCATTCTCAGAAACTTCTTTGTCATGTGGGGATTGAACTCACAGAGTTGAACATTCCTTTACATACAGCAGTTTTGCAACACCCTTTCGGTGGAAAGTGAAAGTGCTTATTTGGTGCGATGGCGGCATCTAGTGGATAAGGAAATACATTCAGATGAAAACAAGATACATCCATTCTCAGAAACTTCTTTGTGATGACTGCATTCTACTCACAGAGTTGAACCTTCCTTTTGATAGAACAGTTTGGAAACACTCTTTTTGTGGAATCTGCAAGTGGCTATTTGGAGCGCTTTGAGGCCTATGCTGGAAAAGGAAATCTCTTCACATAAAACCTAGACAGAAGTATTCCCAGAAAGTTTTTCTGATGTGCGCATTCAACTCACCGAGTTGAACCTTCCTTTAGATAGAGCACTTTTGAAACACTCTTTCTGGGGTACCTGCGAGTGGATATTTGGAGTGCTTTGAGTGCTACACTGTAAAAGCAAATATCTTCACTTAGAATCTAAACAGAAGAATTCTCAGAGACTTCCCTGGGCTCTCTGCATGCCACTCACAGAGTTGAACCTTCCTTTTGATAGAACAGTTTTGAAACACTCTTGTGGTAGAATCTGCAAGTCGATATTTGGAAGGTTTGGAGGCCTATCCTGGGAAAGGAAATATCTTCCCATCAAAACTAGATAGAAGCATTCTCAGAAACTTCTTAGTGATGTGCGCATTCAAGTCACAGAGTTGAAGCTTCCTTTTGATATAGTAGTTTTGAACCACTCTTTTAGTAGAATCTGCAAGTGGATGTTTGGAGAGCTAAGAGGCCAACACTGGAAACGGAAATATCTTCACCTAAAAACTAGACGGAAGCATTCTCAGAAACTTCAATGGGCTTTACGCATTCAACTCACAGAGTGCAATGTTCCTTTTGAGAGCGCAGTTTTAAAACACTGTTTTTGTAGAATTTGCTAGAGGATGTTTGGAGCGATGTGAGGCCTTTGCTGGAAAAGGAAATATCTTCACATAAAACCTAGACAGAAGCATTCTCAGAAACTCCTTTGTGATGAGTGCATTCAAATCACACACTTGAACCTTCCTTTGGAAAGAGCAGTTTTGAAACACTCTTTTTGAAGAATCTGCAAGTGGATATTTGGAGCGATTTGAGGCCTATGCTGGAAAATGAAATATCTTCACCTACAAACTAGGCGGAAGCATTCTCAGAAACTTCTTTGTGATGAGTGCATTCAACTCACAGAGTTGAAGCTTCCTTTTGACAGAGCAGTTTTGAAACACTCTTTTAGCAGCATCTGCAAGTGGATATTTGGAGCGCTTTCAGGCCAAGGCTGGAAAACGAAATATCATCACATAAAAACTCGACAGAAGCATTCTCTGAAACTTCTTTGTGATAAGTGCATTCAACTCACAGACTCGAACGTTTCTTTTGATAGAACAGTTTAGAAACACTCCTTTTGTAGAATCTGCAAGTGTTTATTTGGAGCGCTTTGAGGCCTATGTTGGAAAAGGACATATCTTCATATCAAAAGTAGACAGACGCATTCTCAGAAACTTCTTTGTGATGAGTGCATTGAACTCACAGAGTTCAACCTACCTATTGATAGAGAAGTTTTGAAACACCCCTTTTGTAGAATCTGCAAGTGAATATTTGGCGCGATTTGAGGCCTATGCAGGAAACGGAAATATCTTCACATGAAAACTAGACAGATGAATTCTCAGAAACGTCTTTGTGATGAGTGCATTCAACTCACAGACTTGAAGCTTCCTTTTGAAAGAGCAGTTTCGAAACAGTCTTTTTGTAGAATCTGCAAGTGGATATTTGGAGCGCTTTGAGGGCTATGCTGGAAAAGTTAATACCTTCACCTAAAAACTAGACAGAAGCATACTCAGAAACTCCTTTGTGATGTGTGCATTGAACTCACAGAGTTGAACCTTTCTTTTGATACAGAAGTTTTGAAACACTCTTTTCGTAGAATCTTCAAGTGGATGGAAGGAGTGATTTGAGGCCTATGCTGGAAAAGGAAATACCTTCACGTAGAAACTAGACAAAAGCATTCTCAGAAAGTTCCCTGTGCTGTGTGCATTCAACTCACAGAGTTGAACATTCCCTTTGATAGAGCAGTTTTGAAACACTCTTTTTGTAGAATCTGCAAGTGGATATTTGGAGCGCTTTGAGGCCTCTGCTCCCAGAGGAATTATCATTGCATAAAAACTAGATGGAAGCGTTCTCAGAAACTTCCTTGTGATGAGTGCATTCAACTCGCAGAGTGGAACCTTCCTTTCGATAGACCAGTTTTGAAACACTGTTTTTGTAGAATCCGCAAGTGGCTATTTGGAGCTCTTTGAGGCTTATGCTGGAAAAGGAAATATCTTCATCTACAAACTAGACAGAAGCATTCTCAGAAACTTCTTTGTCATGTGGGGATTGAACTCACAGAGTTGAACATTCCTTTACATACAGCAGTTTTGCAACACCCTTTCGGTGGAAAGTGAAAGTGCTTATTTGGTGCGATGGCGGCATCTAGTGGATAAGGAAATACATTCAGATGAAAACAAGATACATCCATTCTCAGAAACTTCTTTGTGATGACTGCATTCTACTCACAGAGTTGAACCTTCCTTTTGATAGAACAGTTTGGAAACACTCTTTTTGTGGAATCTGCAAGTGGCTATTTGGAGCGCTTTGGGGCCTATGCTGGAAAAGGAAATATCTTCACATAAAACCTAGACAGAAGTATTCCCAGAAAGTTTTTCTGATGTGCGCATTCAACTCACCGAGTTGAACCTTCCTTTATATAGAGCAGTTTTGAAACACTCTTTCTGTAGTACCTGCGAGTGGATATTTGGAGTGCTTTGAGTGCTACACTGTAAAAGCAAATATCTTCACTTAGAATCTAGACAGAAGAATTCTCAGAGACTTCCCTGTGCTCTCTGCATTCCACTCACAGAGTTGAACCTTCCTTTTGATAGAACAGTTTTGAAACACTCTTGTGGTAGAATCTGCAAGTCGATATTTGGAAGGTTTGGAGGCCTATCCTGGGAAAGGAAATATCTTCCCATCAAAACTAGATAGAAGCATTCTCAGAAACTTCTTAGTGATGTGCGCATTCAAGTCACAGAGTTGAAGCTTCCTTTTGATATAGCAGTTTTGAACCACTCTTTTAGTAGAATCTGCAAGTGGATGTTTGGAGAGCTAAGAGGCCAACACTGGAAAAGGAAATATCTTCACGTAAAAACTAGACGGAAGCATTCTCAGAAACTTCAATGGGCTTTACGCATTCAACTCACAGAGTGCAATGTTCCTTTTGAGAGCGCAGTTTTAAAACACTGTTTTTGTAGAATTTGCTAGAGGATGTTTGGAGCGATGTGAGGCCTTTGCTGGAAAAGGAAATATCTTCACATAAAACCTAGACAGAAGCATTCTCAGAAACTCCTTTGTGATGAGTGCATTCAAATCACACACTTGAACCTTCCTTTGGAAAGAGCAGTTTTGAAACACTCTTTTTGAAGAATCTGCAAGTGGATATTTGGAGCGATTTGAGGCCTATGCTGGAAAATGAAATATCTTCACTTACAAAGTAGACGGAAGCATTCTCAGAAACTTCTTTGTGATGAGTGCATTCAACTCACAGAGTTGAAGCTTCCTTTTGACAGAGCAGTTTTGAAACACTCTTTTAGCAGCATCTGCAAGTGGATATTTGGAGCGCTTTGAGGCCAAGGCTGGAAAACGAAATATCATCACATAAAAACTCGACAGAAGCATTCTCTGAAACTTCTTTGTGATAAGTGCATTCAACTCACAGACTCGAACGTTTCTTTTGATAGAACAGTTTAGAAACACTCCTTTTGTAGAATCTGCAAGTGTTTATTTGGAGCGCTTTGAGGCCTATGTTGGAAAAGGACATATCTTCACATCAAAAGTAGACAGACGCATTCTCAGAAACTTCTTTGTGATGAGTGCATTGAACTCACAGAGTTGAACCTACTTATTGATAGAGAAGTTTTGAAACACCCTTTTTGTAGAATCTGCAAGTGAATATTTGGCGCGATTTGAGGCCTATGCAGGAAACGGAAATATCTTCACATGAAAACTAGACAGATGAATTCTCAGAAACGTCTTTGTGATGAGTGCATTCAACTCACAGACTTGAAGCTTCCTTTTGAAAGAGCAGTTTCGAAACAGTCTTTTTGTAGAATCTGCAAGTGGATATTTGGAGCGCTTTGAGGGCTATGCTGGAAAAGTTAATACCTTCACCTAAAAACTAGACAGAAGCATACTCAGAAACTTCTTTGTGATGTGTGCATTGAACTCACAGAGTTGAACCTTTCTTTTGATACAGAAGTTTTGAAACACTCTTTTCGTAGAATCTTCAAGTGGATGGATGGAGTGATTTGAGGCCTATGCTGGAAAAGGAAATACCTTCACGTAGAAACTAGACAAAAGCATTCTCAGAAAGTTCCCTGTGCTTTGTGCATTCAACTCACAGAGTTGAACATTCCTTTTGATAGAGCAGTTTTGAAACACTCTTTTTGTAGAATCTGCAAGTGGATATTTGGAGCGCTTTGAGGCCTCTGCTCCCAGAGGAATTATCATTGCATAAAAACTAGATGGAAGCGTTCTCAGAAACTTCCTTGTGATGAGTGCATTCAACTCGCAGAGTGGAACCTTCCTTTCGATAGACCAGTTTTGAAACACTGTTTTTGTAGAATCCGCAAGTGGCTATTTGGAGCTCTTTGAGGCTTATGCTGGAAAAGGAAATATCTTCATCTACAAACTAGACAGAAGCATTCTCAGAAACTTCTTTGTCATGTGGGGATTGAACTCACAGAGTTGAACATTCCTTTACATAGAGCAGTTTTGCAACACCCTTTCGGTGGAAAGTGAAAGTGCTTATTTGGTGCGATGGCGGCATCTAGTGGATAAGGAAATACATTCAGATGAAAACAAGATACATCCATTCTCAGAAACTTCTTTGTGATGACTGCATTCTACTCACAGAGTTGAACCTTCCTTTTGATAGAACAGTTTGGAAACACTCTTTTTGTGGAATCTGCAAGTGGCTATTTGGAGCGCTTTGAGGCCTATGCTGGAAAAGGAAATATCTTCACATAAAACCTAGACAGAAGTATTCCCAGAAAGTTTTTCTGATGTGCGCATTCAACTCACCGAGTTGAACCTTCCTTTAGATAGAGCACTTTTGAAACACTCTTTCTGTAGTACCTGCGAGTGGATATTTGGAGTGCTTTGAGTGCTACACTGTAAAAGCAAATATCTTCACTTAGAATCTAGACAGAAGAATTCTCAGAGACTTCCCTGTGCTCTCTGCATTCCACTCACAGAGTTGAACCTTCCTTTTGATAGAACAGTTTTGAAACACTCTTGTGGTAGAATCTGCAAGTCGATATTTGGAAGGTTTGGAGGCCTATCCTGGGAAAGGAAATATCTTCCCATCAAAACTAGATAGAAGCATTCTCAGAAACTTCTTAGTGATGTGCGCATTCAAGTCACAGAGTTGAAGCTTCCTTTTGATATAGCAGTTTTGAACCACTCTTTTAGTAGAATCTGCAAGTGGATGTTTGGAGAGCTAAGAGGCCAACACTGGAAAAGGAAATATCTTCACTTAAAAACTAAAGGGAAGCATTCTCAGAAACTTCAATGGGCTTTACGCATTCAACTCACAGAGTGCAATGTTCCTTTTGAGAGCGCAGTTTTAAAACACTGTTTTTGTAGAATTTGCTAGAGGATGTTTGGAGCGATGTGAGGCCTTTGCTGGAAAAGGAAATATCTTCACATAAAACCTAGACAGAAGCATTCTCAGAAACTCCTTTGTGATGAGTGCATTCAAATCACACACTTGAACCTTCCTTTGGAAAGAGCAGTTTTGAAACACTCTTTTTGAAGAATCTGCAAGTGGATATTTGGAGCGATTTGAGGCCTATGCTGGAAAATGAAATATCTTCACCTACAAACTAGACGGAAGCATTCTCAGAAACTTCTTTGTGATGAGTGCATTCAACTCACAGAGTTGAAGCTTCCTTTTGACAGAGCAGTTTTGAAACACTCTTTTAGCAGCATCTGCAAGTGTATATTTGGAGCGCTTTGAGGCCAAGGCTGGAAAACGAAATATCATCACATAAAAACTCGACAGAAGCTTTCTCTGAAACTTCTTTGTGATGAGTGCATTCAACTCACAGACTCGAACGTTTCTTTTGATAGAACAGTTTAGAAACACTCCTTTTGTAGAATCTGCAAGTGTTTATTTGGAGCGCTTTGAGGCCTATGTTGGAAAAGGACATATCTTCACATCAAAAGTAGACGCACGCATTCTCAGAAACTTCTTTGTGATGAGTGCATTGAACTCACCGAGTTGAACCTACCTATTGATAGAGAAGTTTTGAAACACCCTTTTTGTAGAATCTGCAAGTGAATATTTGGCGCGATTTGAGGCCTATGCTGGAAATGGAAATATCTTCACATGAAAACTAGACAGATGAATTCTCAGAAACGTCTTTGTGATGAGTGCATTCAACTCACAGACTTGAAGCTTAATTTTGAAAGAGCAGTTTCGAAACACTCTTTTTGTAGAATCTGCAAGTGGATATTTGGAGCGCTTTGAGGGCTATGCTGGAAAAGTTTATATCTTCACCTAAAAACTAGACAGAAGCATACTCAGAAACTTCTTTGTGATGTGTGCATTGAACTCACAGAGCTGAACCTTTCTTTTGATACAGAAGTTTGCAACACTCTTTTCGTAGAATCTTCAAGTGGATGTATGGAGTGCTTTGAGGCCTATGCTGGAAAAGGAAATATCTTCACGTAGAAACTGGACAAAAGCATTCTCAGAAAATTCTTCGTAATGAGTGCATTCAACTCACAGAGTTGAAGCTTCCTTTTGATAGAGCAGTTTTGAAACACTCTTTTAGCAGCATCTGCAAGTGGATATTTGGAGCGCTTTGAGGCCAAGGCTGGAAAACGAAATATCATCACATAAAAACTCGACAGAAGCATTCTCTGAAACTTCTTTGTGATAAGTGCATTCAACTCACAGACTCGAACGTTTCTTTTGATAGAACAGTTTAGAAACACTCCTTTTGTAGAATCTGCAAGTGTTTATTTGGAGCGCTTTGAGGCCTATGTTGGAAAAGGACATATCTTCACATCAAAAGTAGACAGACGCATTCTCAGAAACTTCTTTGTGATGAGTGCATTGAACTCACAGAGTTGAACCTACTTATTGATAGAGAAGTTTTGAAACACCCTTTTTGTAGAATCTGCAAGTGAATATTTGGCGCGATTTGAGGCCTATGCAGGAAACGGAAATATCTTCACATGAAAACTAGACAGATGAATTCTCAGAAACGTCTTTGTGATGAGTGCATTCAACTCACAGACTTGAAGCTTCCTTTTGAAAGAGCAGTTTCGAAACAGTCTTTTTGTAGACTCTGCAAGTGGATATTTGGAGCGCTTTGAGGGCTATGCTGGAAATGTTAATACCTTCACCTAAAAACTAGACAGAAGCATACTCAGAAACTTCTTTGTGATGTGTGCATTGAACTCACAGAGTTGAACCTTTCTTTTGATACAGAAGTTTTGAAACACTCTTTTCGTAGAATCTTCAAGTGGATGGATGGAGTGATTTGAGGCCTATGCTGGAAAAGGAAATACCTTCACGTAGAAACTAGACAAAAGCATTCTCAGAAAGTTCCCTGTGCTTTGTGCATTCAACTCACAGAGTTGAACATTCCTTTTGATAGAGCAGTTTTGAAACACTCTTTTTGTAGAATCTGCAAGTGGATATTTGGAGCGCTTTGAGGCCTCTGCTCCCAGAGGAATTATCATTGCATAAAAACTAGATGGAAGCGTTCTCAGAAACTTCCTTGTGATGAGTGCATTCAACTCGCAGAGTGGAACCTTCCTTTCGATAGACCAGTTTTGAAACACTGTTTTTGTAGAATCCGCAAGTGGCTATTTGGAGCTCTTTGAGGCTTATGCTGGAAAAGGAAATATCTTCATCTACAAACTAGACAGAAGCATTCTCAGAAACTTCTTTGTCATGTGGGGATTGAACTCACAGAGTTGAACATTCCTTTACATAGAGCAGTTTTGCAACACCCTTTCGGTGGAAAGTGAAAGTGCTTATTTGGTGCGATGGCGGCATCTAGTGGATAAGGAAATACATTCAGATGAAAACAAGATACATCCATTCTCAGAAACTTCTTTGTGATGACTGCATTCTACTCACAGAGTTGAACCTTCCTTTTGATAGAACAGTTTGGAAACACTCTTTTTGTGGAATCTGCAAGTGGCTATTTGGAGCGCTTTGAGGCCTATGCTGGAAAAGGAAATATCTTCACATAAAACCTAGACAGAAGTATTCCCAGAAAGTTTTTCTGATGTGCGCATTCAACTCACCGAGTTGAACCTTCCTTTAGATAGAGCACTTTTGAAACACTCTTTCTGTAGTACCTGCGAGTGGATATTTGGAGTGCTTTGAGTGCTACACTGTAAAAGCAAATATCTTCACTTAGAATCTAGACAGAAGAATTCTCAGAGACTTCCCTGTGCTCTCTGCATTCCACTCACAGAGTTGAACCTTCCTTTTGATAGAACAGTTTTGAAACACTCTTGTGGTAGAATCTGCAAGTCGATATTTGGAAGGTTTGGAGGCCTATCCTGGGAAAGGAAATATCTTCCCATCAAAACTAGATAGAAGCATTCTCAGAAACTTCTTAGTGATGTGCGCATTCAAGTCACAGAGTTGAAGCTTCCTTTTGATATAGCAGTTTTGAACCACTCTTTTAGTAGAATCTGCAAGTGGATGTTTGGAGAGCTAAGAGGCCAACACTGGAAAAGGAAATATCTTCACTTAAAAACTAAAGGGAAGCATTCTCAGAAACTTCAATGGGCTTTACGCATTCAACTCACAGAGTGCAATGTTCCTTTTGAGAGCGCAGTTTTAAAACACTGTTTTTGTAGAATTTGCTAGAGGATGTTTGGAGCGATGTGAGGCCTTTGCTGGAAAAGGAAATATCTTCACATAAAACCTAGACAGAAGCATTCTCAGAAACTCCTTTGTGATGAGTGCATTCAAATCACACACTTGAACCTTCCTTTGGAAAGAGCAGTTTTGAAACACTCTTTTTGAAGAATCTGCAAGTGGATATTTGGAGCGATTTGAGGCCTATGCTGGAAAATGAAATATCTTCACCTACAAACTAGACGGAAGCATTCTCAGAAACTTCTTTGTGATGAGTGCATTCAACTCACAGAGTTGAAGCTTCCTTTTGACAGAGCAGTTTTGAAACACTCTTTTAGCAGCATCTGCAAGTGTATATTTGGAGCGCTTTGAGGCCAAGGCTGGAAAACGAAATATCATCACATAAAAACTCGACAGAAGCTTTCTCTGAAACTTCTTTGTGATGAGTGCATTCAACTCACAGACTCGAACGTTTCTTTTGATAGAACAGTTTAGAAACACTCCTTTTGTAGAATCTGCAAGTGTTTATTTGGAGCGCTTTGAGGCCTATGTTGGAAAAGGACATATCTTCACATCAAAAGTAGACGCACGCATTCTCAGAAACTTCTTTGTGATGAGTGCATTGAACTCACCGAGTTGAACCTACCTATTGATAGAGAAGTTTTGAAACACCCTTTTTGTAGAATCTGCAAGTGAATATTTGGCGCGATTTGAGGCCTATGCTGGAAATGGAAATATCTTCACATGAAAACTAGACAGATGAATTCTCAGAAACGTCTTTGTGATGAGTGCATTCAACTCACAGACTTGAAGCTTAATTTTGAAAGAGCAGTTTCGAAACACTCTTTTTGTAGAATCTGCAAGTGGATATTTGGAGCGCTTTGAGGGCTATGCTGGAAAAGTTTATATCTTCACCTAAAAACTAGACAGAAGCATACTCAGAAACTTCTTTGTGATGTGTGCATTGAACTCACAGAGCTGAACCTTTCTTTTGATACAGAAGTTTGCAACACTCTTTTCGTAGAATCTTCAAGTGGATGTATGGAGTGCTTTGAGGCCTATGCTGGAAAAGGAAATATCTTCACGTAGAAACTGGACAAAAGCATTCTCAGAAAATTCTTCGTAATGAGTGCATTCAACTCACAGAGTTGAAGCTTCCTTTTGATAGAGCAGTTTTGAAACACTCTTTTAGCAGCATCTGCAAGTGGATATTTGGAGCGCTTTGAGGCCAAGGCTGGAAAACGAAATATCATCACATAAAAACTCGACAGAAGCATTCTCTGAAACTTCTTTGTGATAAGTGCATTCAACTCACAGACTCGAACGTTTCTTTTGATAGAACAGTTTAGAAACACTCCTTTTGTAGAATCTGCAAGTGTTTATTTGGAGCGCTTTGAGGCCTATGTTGGAAAAGGACATATCTTCACATCAAAAGTAGACAGACGCATTCTCAGAAACTTCTTTGTGATGAGTGCATTGAACTCACAGAGTTGAACCTACTTATTGATAGAGAAGTTTTGAAACACCCTTTTTGTAGAATCTGCAAGTGAATATTTGGCGCGATTTGAGGCCTATGCAGGAAACGGAAATATCTTCACATGAAAACTAGACAGATGAATTCTCAGAAACGTCTTTGTGATGAGTGCATTCAACTCACAGACTTGAAGCTTCCTTTTGAAAGAGCAGTTTCGAAACAGTCTTTTTGTAGACTCTGCAAGTGGATATTTGGAGCGCTTTGAGGGCTATGCTGGAAAAGTTAATACCTTCACCTAAAAACTAGACAGAAGCATACTCAGAAACTTCTTTGTGATGTGTGCATTGAACTCACAGAGTTGAACCTTTCTTTTGATACAGAAGTTTTGAAACACTCTTTTCGTAGAATCTTCAAGTGGATGGATGGAGTGATTTGAGGCCTATGCTGGAAAAGGAAATACCTTCACGTAGAAACTAGACAAAAGCATTCTCAGAAAGTTCCCTGTGCTTTGTGCATTCAACTCACAGAGTTGAACATTCCTTTTCATAGAGCAGTTTTGAAACACTCTTTTTGTAGAATCTGCAAGTGGATATTTGGAGCGCTTTGAGGCCTCTGCTCCCAGAGGAATTATCATTGCATAAAAACTAGATGGAAGCGTTCTCAGAAACTTCCTTGTGATGAGTGCATTCAACTCGCAGAGTGGAACCTTCCTTTCGATAGACCAGTTTTGAAACACTGTTTTTGTAGAATCCGCAAGTGGCTATTTGGAGCTCTTTGAGGCTTATGCTGGAAAAGGAAATATCTTCATCTACAAACTAGACAGAAGCATTCTCAGAAACTTCTTTGTCATGTGGGGATTGAACTCACAGAGTTGAACATTCCTTTACATAGAGCAGTTTTGCAACACCCTTTCGGTGGAAAGTGAAAGTGCTTATTTGGTGCGATGGCGGCATCTAGTGGATAAGGAAATACATTCAGATGAAAACAAGATACATCCATTCTCAGAAACTTCTTTGTGATGACTGCATTCTACTCACAGAGTTGAACCTTCCTTTTGATAGAACAGTTTGGAAACACTCTTTTTGTGGAATCTGCAAGTGGCTATTTGGAGCGCTTTGAGGCCTATGCTGGAAAAGGAAATATCTTCACATAAAACCTAGACAGAAGTATTCCCAGAAAGTTTTTCTGATGTGCGCATTCAACTCACCGAGTTGAACCTTCCTTTAGATAGAGCACTTTTGAAACACTCTTTCTGTAGTACCTGCGAGTGGATATTTGGAGTGCTTTGAGTGCTACACTGTAAAAGCAAATATCTTCACTTAGAATCTAGACAGAAGAATTCTCAGAGACTTCCCTGTGCTCTCTGCATTCCACTCACAGAGTTGAACCTTCCTTTTGATAGAACAGTTTTGAAACACTCTTGTGGTAGAATCTGCAAGTCGATATTTGGAAGGTTTGGAGGCCTATCCTGGGAAAGGAAATATCTTCCCATCAAAACTAGATAGAAGCATTCTCAGAAACTTCTTAGTGATGTGCGCATTCAAGTCACAGAGTTGAAGCTTCCTTTTGATATAGCAGTTTTGAACCACTCTTTTAGTAGAATCTGCAAGTGGATGTTTGGAGAGCTAAGAGGCCAACACTGGAAAAGGAAATATCTTCACTTAAAAACTAAAGGGAAGCATTCTCAGAAACTTCAATGGGCTTTACGCATTCAACTCACAGAGTGCAATGTTCCTTTTGAGAGCGCAGTTTTAAAACACTGTTTTTGTAGAATTTGCTAGAGGATGTTTGGAGCGATGTGAGGCCTTTGCTGGAAAAGGAAATATCTTCACATAAAACCTAGACAGAAGCATTCTCAGAAACTCCTTTGTGATGAGTGCATTCAAATCACACACTTGAACCTTCCTTTGGAAAGAGCAGTTTTGAAACACTCTTTTTGAAGAATCTGCAAGTGGATATTTGGAGCGATTTGAGGCCTATGCTGGAAAATGAAATATCTTCACCTACAAACTAGACGGAAGCATTCTCAGAAACTTCTTTGTGATGAGTGCATTCAACTCACAGAGTTGAAGCTTCCTTTTGACAGAGCAGTTTTGAAACACTCTTTTAGCAGCATCTGCAAGTGTATATTTGGAGCGCTTTGAGGCCAAGGCTGGAAAACGAAATATCATCACATAAAAACTCGACAGAAGCTTTCTCTGAAACTTCTTTGTGATGAGTGCATTCAACTCACAGACTCGAACGTTTCTTTTGATAGAACAGTTTAGAAACACTCCTTTTGTAGAATCTGCAAGTGTTTATTTGGAGCGCTTTGAGGCCTATGTTGGAAAAGGACATATCTTCACATCAAAAGTAGACGCACGCATTCTCAGAAACTTCTTTGTGATGAGTGCATTGAACTCACCGAGTTGAACCTACCTATTGATAGAGAAGTTTTGAAACACCCTTTTTGTAGAATCTGCAAGTGAATATTTGGCGCGATTTGAGGCCTATGCTGGAAATGGAAATATCTTCACATGAAAACTAGACAGATGAATTCTCAGAAACGTCTTTGTGATGAGTGCATTCAACTCACAGACTTGAAGCTTAATTTTGAAAGAGCAGTTTCGAAACACTCTTTTTGTAGAATCTGCAAGTGGATATTTGGAGCGCTTTGAGGGCTATGCTGGAAAAGTTTATATCTTCACCTAAAAACTAGACAGAAGCATACTCAGAAACTTCTTTGTGATGTGTGCATTGAACTCACAGAGCTGAACCTTTCTTTTGATACAGAAGTTTGCAACACTCTTTTCGTAGAATCTTCAAGTGGATGTATGGAGTGCTTTGAGGCCTATGCTGGAAAAGGAAATATCTTCACGTAGAAACTGGACAAAAGCATTCTCAGAAAATTCTTCGTAATGAGTGCATTCAACTCACAGAGTTGAAGCTTCCTTTTGATAGAGCAGTTTTGAAACACTCTTTTAGCAGCATCTGCAAGTGGATATTTGGAGCGCTTTGAGGCCAAGGCTGGAAAACGAAATATCATCACATAAAAACTCGACAGAAGCATTCTCTGAAACTTCTTTGTGATAAGTGCATTCAACTCACAGACTCGAACGTTTCTTTTGATAGAACAGTTTAGAAACACTCCTTTTGTAGAATCTGCAAGTGTTTATTTGGAGCGCTTTGAGGCCTATGTTGGAAAAGGACATATCTTCACATCAAAAGTAGACAGACGCATTCTCAGAAACTTCTTTGTGATGAGTGCATTGAACTCACAGAGTTGAACCTACTTATTGATAGAGAAGTTTTGAAACACCCTTTTTGTAGAATCTGCAAGTGAATATTTGGCGCGATTTGAGGCCTATGCAGGAAACGGAAATATCTTCACATGAAAACTAGACAGATGAATTCTCAGAAACGTCTTTGTGATGAGTGCATTCAACTCACAGACTTGAAGCTTCCTTTTGAAAGAGCAGTTTCGAAACAGTCTTTTTGTAGACTCTGCAAGTGGATATTTGGAGCGCTTTGAGGGCTATGCTGGAAAAGTTAATACCTTCACCTAAAAACTAGACAGAAGCATACTCAGAAACTTCTTTGTGATGTGTGCATTGAACTCACAGAGTTGAACCTTTCTTTTGATACAGAAGTTTTGAAACACTCTTTTCGTAGAATCTTCAAGTGGATGGATGGAGTGATTTGAGGCCTATGCTGGAAAAGGAAATACCTTCACGTAGAAACTAGACAAAAGCATTCTCAGAAAGTTCCCTGTGCTTTGTGCATTCAACTCACAGAGTTGAACATTCCTTTTCATAGAGCAGTTTTGAAACACTCTTTTTGTAGAATCTGCAAGTGGATATTTGGAGCGCTTTGAGGCCTCTGCTCCCAGAGGAATTATCATTGCATAAAAACTAGATGGAAGCGTTCTCAGAAACTTCCTTGTGATGAGTGCATTCAACTCGCAGAGTGGAACATTCCTTTCGATAGACCAGTTTTGAAACACTGTTTTTGTAGAATCCGCAAGTGGCTATTTGGAGCTCTTTGAGGCTTATGCTGGAAAAGGAAATATCTTCATCTACAAACTAGACAGAAGCATTCTCAGAAACTTCTTTGTCATGTGGGGATTGAACTCACAGAGTTGAACATTCCTTTACATAGAGCAGTTTTGCAACACCCTTTCGGTGGAAAGTGAAAGTGCTTATTTGGTGCGATGGCGGCATCTAGTGGATAAGGAAATACATTCAGATGAAAACAAGATACATCCATTCTCAGAAACTTCTTTGTGATGACTGCATTCTACTCACAGAGTTGAACCTTCCTTTTGATAGAACAGTTTGGAAACACTCTTTTTGTGGAATCTGCAAGTGGCTATTTGGAGCGCTTTGAGGCCTATGCTGGAAAAGGAAATATCTTCACATAAAACCTAGACAGAAGTATTCCCAGAAAGTTTTTCTGATGTGCGCATTCAACTCACCGAGTTGAACCTTCCTTTAGATAGAGCACTTTTGAAACACTCTTTCTGTAGTACCTGCGAGTGGATATTTGGAGTGCTTTGAGTGCTACACTGTAAAAGCAAATATCTTCACTTAGAATCTAGACAGAAGAATTCTCAGAGACTTCCCTGTGCTCTCTGCATTCCACTCACAGAGTTGAACCTTCCTTTTGATAGAACAGTTTTGAAACACTCTTGTGGTAGAATCTGCAAGTCGATATTTGGAAGGTTTGGAGGCCTATCCTGGGAAAGGAAATATCTTCCCATCAAAACTAGATAGAAGCATTCTCAGAAACTTCTTAGTGATGTGCGCATTCAAGTCACAGAGTTGAAGCTTCCTTTTGATATAGCAGTTTTGAACCACTCTTTTAGTAGAATCTGCAAGTGGATGTTTGGAGAGCTAAGAGGCCAACACTGGAAAAGGAAATATCTTCACTTAAAAACTAAAGGGAAGCATTCTCAGAAACTTCAATGGGCTTTACGCATTCAACTCACAGAGTGCAATGTTCCTTTTGAGAGCGCAGTTTTAAAACACTGTTTTTGTAGAATTTGCTAGAGGATGTTTGGAGCGATGTGAGGCCTTTGCTGGAAAAGGAAATATCTTCACATAAAACCTAGACAGAAGCATTCTCAGAAACTCCTTTGTGATGAGTGCATTCAAATCACACACTTGAACCTTCCTTTGGAAAGAGCAGTTTTGAAACACTCTTTTTGAAGAATCTGCAAGTGGATATTTGGAGCGATTTGAGGCCTATGCTGGAAAATGAAATATCTTCACCTACAAACTAGACGGAAGCATTCTCAGAAACTTCTTTGTGATGAGTGCATTCAACTCACAGAGTTGAAGCTTCCTTTTGACAGAGCAGTTTTGAAACACTCTTTTAGCAGCATCTGCAAGTGTATATTTGGAGCGCTTTGAGGCCAAGGCTGGAAAACGAAATATCATCACATAAAAACTCGACAGAAGCTTTCTCTGAAACTTCTTTGTGATGAGTGCATTCAACTCACAGACTCGAACGTTTCTTTTGATAGAACAGTTTAGAAACACTCCTTTTGTAGAATCTGCAAGTGTTTATTTGGAGCGCTTTGAGGCCTATGTTGGAAAAGGACATATCTTCACATCAAAAGTAGACGCACGCATTCTCAGAAACTTCTTTGTGATGAGTGCATTGAACTCACCGAGTTGAACCTACCTATTGATAGAGAAGTTTTGAAACACCCTTTTTGTAGAATCTGCAAGTGAATATTTGGCGCGATTTGAGGCCTATGCTGGAAATGGAAATATCTTCACATGAAAACTAGACAGATGAATTCTCAGAAACGTCTTTGTGATGAGTGCATTCAACTCACAGACTTGAAGCTTAATTTTGAAAGAGCAGTTTCGAAACACTCTTTTTGTAGAATCTGCAAGTGGATATTTGGAGCGCTTTGAGGGCTATGCTGGAAAAGTTTATATCTTCACCTAAAAACTAGACAGAAGCATACTCAGAAACTTCTTTGTGATGTGTGCATTGAACTCACAGAGCTGAACCTTTCTTTTGATACAGAAGTTTGCAACACTCTTTTCGTAGAATCTTCAAGTGGATGTATGGAGTGCTTTGAGGCCTATGCTGGAAAAGGAAATATCTTCACGTAGAAACTGGACAAAAGCATTCTCAGAAAATTCTTCGTAATGAGTGCATTCAACTCACAGAGTTGAAGCTTCCTTTTGATAGAGCAGTTTTGAAACACTCTTTTAGCAGCATCTGCAAGTGGATATTTGGAGCGCTTTGAGGCCAAGGCTGGAAAACGAAATATCATCACATAAAAACTCGACAGAAGCATTCTCTGAAACTTCTTTGTGATAAGTGCATTCAACTCACAGACTCGAACGTTTCTTTTGATAGAACAGTTTAGAAACACTCCTTTTGTAGAATCTGCAAGTGTTTATTTGGAGCGCTTTGAGGCCTATGTTGGAAAAGGACATATCTTCACATCAAAAGTAGACAGACGCATTCTCAGAAACTTCTTTGTGATGAGTGCATTGAACTCACAGAGTTGAACCTACTTATTGATAGAGAAGTTTTGAAACACCCTTTTTGTAGAATCTGCAAGTGAATATTTGGCGCGATTTGAGGCCTATGCAGGAAACGGAAATATCTTCACATGAAAACTAGACAGATGAATTCTCAGAAACGTCTTTGTGATGAGTGCATTCAACTCACAGACTTGAAGCTTCCTTTTGAAAGAGCAGTTTCGAAACAGTCTTTTTGTAGACTCTGCAAGTGGATATTTGGAGCGCTTTGAGGGCTATGCTGGAAAAGTTAATACCTTCACCTAAAAACTAGACAGAAGCATACTCAGAAACTTCTTTGTGATGTGTGCATTGAACTCACAGAGTTGAACCTTTCTTTTGATACAGAAGTTTTGAAACACTCTTTTCGTAGAATCTTCAAGTGGATGGATGGAGTGATTTGAGGCCTATGCTGGAAAAGGAAATACCTTCACGTAGAAACTAGACAAAAGCATTCTCAGAAAGTTCCCTGTGCTTTGTGCATTCAACTCACAGAGTTGAACATTCCTTTTGATAGAGCAGTTTTGAAACACTCTTTTTGTAGAATCTGCAAGTGGATATTTGGAGCGCTTTGAGGCCTCTGCTCCCAGAGGAATTATCATTGCATAAAAACTAGATGGAAGCGTTCTCAGAAACTTCCTTGTGATGAGTGCATTCAACTCGCAGAGTGGAACCTTCCTTTCGATAGACCAGTTTTGAAACACTGTTTTTGTAGAATCCGCAAGTGGCTATTTGGAGCTCTTTGAGGCTTATGCTGGAAAAGGAAATATCTTCATCTACAAACTAGACAGAAGCATTCTCAGAAACTTCTTTGTCATGTGGGGATTGAACTCACAGAGTTGAACATTCCTTTACATAGAGCAGTTTTGCAACACCCTTTCGGTGGAAAGTGAAAGTGCTTATTTGGTGCGATGGCGGCATCTAGTGGATAAGGAAATACATTCAGATGAAAACAAGATACATCCATTCTCAGAAACTTCTTTGTGATGACTGCATTCTACTCACAGAGTTGAACCTTCCTTTTGATAGAACAGTTTGGAAACACTCTTTTTGTGGAATCTGCAAGTGGCTATTTGGAGCGCTTTGAGGCCTATGCTGGAAAAGGAAATATCTTCACATAAAACCTAGACAGAAGTATTCCCAGAAAGTTTTTCTGATGTGCGCATTCAACTCACCGAGTTGAACCTTCCTTTAGATAGAGCACTTTTGAAACACTCTTTCTGTAGTACCTGCGAGTGGATATTTGGAGTGCTTTGAGTGCTACACTGTAAAAGCAAATATCTTCACTTAGAATCTAGACAGAAGAATTCTCAGAGACTTCCCTGTGCTCTCTGCATTCCACTCACAGAGTTGAACCTTCCTTTTGATAGAACAGTTTTGAAACACTCTTGTGGTAGAATCTGCAAGTCGATATTTGGAAGGTTTGGAGGCCTATCCTGGGAAAGGAAATATCTTCCCATCAAAACTAGATAGAAGCATTCTCAGAAACTTCTTAGTGATGTGCGCATTCAAGTCACAGAGTTGAAGCTTCCTTTTGATATAGCAGTTTTGAACCACTCTTTTAGTAGAATCTGCAAGTGGATGTTTGGAGAGCTAAGAGGCCAACACTGGAAAAGGAAATATCTTCACTTAAAAACTAAAGGGAAGCATTCTCAGAAACTTCAATGGGCTTTACGCATTCAACTCACAGAGTGCAATGTTCCTTTTGAGAGCGCAGTTTTAAAACACTGTTTTTGTAGAATTTGCTAGAGGATGTTTGGAGCGATGTGAGGCCTTTGCTGGAAAAGGAAATATCTTCACATAAAACCTAGACAGAAGCATTCTCAGAAACTCCTTTGTGATGAGTGCATTCAAATCACACACTTGAACCTTCCTTTGGAAAGAGCAGTTTTGAAACACTCTTTTTGAAGAATCTGCAAGTGGATATTTGGAGCGATTTGAGGCCTATGCTGGAAAATGAAATATCTTCACCTACAAACTAGACGGAAGCATTCTCAGAAACTTCTTTGTGATGAGTGCATTCAACTCACAGAGTTGAAGCTTCCTTTTGACAGAGCAGTTTTGAAACACTCTTTTAGCAGCATCTGCAAGTGTATATTTGGAGCGCTTTGAGGCCAAGGCTGGAAAACGAAATATCATCACATAAAAACTCGACAGAAGCTTTCTCTGAAACTTCTTTGTGATGAGTGCATTCAACTCACAGACTCGAACGTTTCTTTTGATAGAACAGTTTAGAAACACTCCTTTTGTAGAATCTGCAAGTGTTTATTTGGAGCGCTTTGAGGCCTATGTTGGAAAAGGACATATCTTCACATCAAAAGTAGACGCACGCATTCTCAGAAACTTCTTTGTGATGAGTGCATTGAACTCACCGAGTTGAACCTACCTATTGATAGAGAAGTTTTGAAACACCCTTTTTGTAGAATCTGCAAGTGAATATTTGGCGCGATTTGAGGCCTATGCTGGAAATGGAAATATCTTCACATGAAAACTAGACAGATGAATTCTCAGAAACGTCTTTGTGATGAGTGCATTCAACTCACAGACTTGAAGCTTAATTTTGAAAGAGCAGTTTCGAAACACTCTTTTTGTAGAATCTGCAAGTGGATATTTGGAGCGCTTTGAGGGCTATGCTGGAAAAGTTTATATCTTCACCTAAAAACTAGACAGAAGCATACTCAGAAACTTCTTTGTGATGTGTGCATTGAACTCACAGAGCTGAACCTTTCTTTTGATACAGAAGTTTGCAACACTCTTTTCGTAGAATCTTCAAGTGGATGTATGGAGTGCTTTGAGGCCTATGCTGGAAAAGGAAATATCTTCACGTAGAAACTGGACAAAAGCATTCTCAGAAAATTCTTCGTAATGAGTGCATTCAACTCACAGAGTAGAAGCTTCCTTTTGATAGAGCAGTTTTGAAACACTCTTTTAGCAGCATCTGCAAGTGGATATTTGGAGCGCTTTGAGGCCAAGGCTGGAAAACGAAATATCATCACATAAAAACTCGACAGAAGCATTCTCTGAAACTTCTTTGTGATAAGTGCATTCAACTCACAGACTCGAACGTTTCTTTTGATAGAACAGTTTAGAAACACTCCTTTTGTAGAATCTGCAAGTGTTTATTTGGAGCGCTTTGAGGCCTATGTTGGAAAAGGACATATCTTCACATCAAAAGTAGACAGACGCATTCTCAGAAACTTCTTTGTGATGAGTGCATTGAACTCACAGAGTTGAACCTACTTATTGATAGAGAAGTTTTGAAACACCCTTTTTGTAGAATCTGCAAGTGAATATTTGGCGCGATTTGAGGCCTATGCAGGAAACGGAAATATCTTCACATGAAAACTAGACAGATGAATTCCCAGAAACGTCTTTGTGATGAGTGCATTCAACTCACAGACTTGAAGCTTCCTTTTGAAAGAGCAGTTTCGAAACAGTCTTTTTGTAGACTCTGCAAGTGGATATTTGGAGCGCTTTGAGGGCTATGCTGGAAAAGTTAATACCTTCACCTAAAAACTAGACAGAAGCATACTCAGAAACTTCTTTGTGATGTGTGCATTGAACTCACAGAGTTGAACCTTTCTTTTGATACAGAAGTTTTGAAACACTCTTTTCGTAGAATCTTCAAGTGGATGGATGGAGTGATTTGAGGCCTATGCTGGAAAAGGAAATACCTTCACGTAGAAACTAGACAAAAGCATTCTCAGAAAGTTCCCTGTGCTTTGTGCATTCAACTCACAGAGTTGAACATTCCTTTTGATAGAGCAGTTTTGAAACACTCTTTTTGTAGAATCTGCAAGTGGATATTTGGAGCGCTTTGAGGCCTCTGCTCCCAGAGGAATTATCATTGCATAAAAACTAGATGGAAGCGTTCTCAGAAACTTCCTTGTGATGAGTGCATTCAACTCGCAGAGTGGAACCTTCCTTTCGATAGACCAGTTTTGAAACACTGTTTTTGTAGAATCCGCAAGTGGCTATTTGGAGCTCTTTGAGGCTTATGCTGGAAAAGGAAATATCTTCATCTACAAACTAGACAGAAGCATTCTCAGAAACTTCTTTGTCATGTGGGGATTGAACTCACAGAGTTGAACATTCCTTTACATAGAGCAGTTTTGCAACACCCTTTCGGTGGAAAGTGAAAGTGCTTATTTGGTGCGATGGCGGCATCTAGTGGATAAGGAAATACATTCAGATGAAAACAAGATACATCCATTCTCAGAAACTTCTTTGTGATGACTGCATTCTACTCACAGAGTTGAACCTTCCTTTTGATAGAACAGTTTGGAAACACTCTTTTTGTGGAATCTGCAAGTGGCTATTTGGAGCGCTTTGAGGCCTATGCTGGAAAAGGAAATATCTTCACATAAAACCTAGACAGAAGTATTCCCAGAAAGTTTTTCTGATGTGCGCATTCAACTCACCGAGTTGAACCTTCCTTTAGATAGAGCACTTTTGAAACACTCTTTCTGTAGTACCTGCGAGTGGATATTTGGAGTGCTTTGAGTGCTACACTGTAAAAGCAAATATCTTCACTTAGAATCTAGACAGAAGAATTCTCAGAGACTTCCCTGTGCTCTCTGCATTCCACTCACAGAGTTGAACCTTCCTTTTGATAGAACAGTTTTGAAACACTCTTGTGGTAGAATCTGCAAGTCGATATTTGGAAGGTTTGGAGGCCTATCCTGGGAAAGGAAATATCTTCCCATCAAAACTAGATAGAAGCATTCTCAGAAACTTCTTAGTGATGTGCGCATTCAAGTCACAGAGTTGAAGCTTCCTTTTGATATAGCAGTTTTGAACCACTCTTTTAGTAGAATCTGCAAGTGGATGTTTGGAGAGCTAAGAGGCCAACACTGGAAAAGGAAATATCTTCACTTAAAAACTAAAGGGAAGCATTCTCAGAAACTTCAATGGGCTTTACGCATTCAACTCACAGAGTGCAATGTTCCTTTTGAGAGCGCAGTTTTAAAACACTGTTTTTGTAGAATTTGCTAGAGGATGTTTGGAGCGATGTGAGGCCTTTGCTGGAAAAGGAAATATCTTCACATAAAACCTAGACAGAAGCATTCTCAGAAACTCCTTTGTGATGAGTGCATTCAAATCACACACTTGAACCTTCCTTTGGAAAGAGCAGTTTTGAAACACTCTTTTTGAAGAATCTGCAAGTGGATATTTGGAGCGATTTGAGGCCTATGCTGGAAAATGAAATATCTTCACCTACAAACTAGACGGAAGCATTCTCAGAAACTTCTTTGTGATGAGTGCATTCAACTCACAGAGTTGAAGCTTCCTTTTGACAGAGCAGTTTTGAAACACTCTTTTAGCAGCATCTGCAAGTGTATATTTGGAGCGCTTTGAGGCCAAGGCTGGAAAACGAAATATCATCACATAAAAACTCGACAGAAGCTTTCTCTGAAACTTCTTTGTGATGAGTGCATTCAACTCACAGACTCGAACGTTTCTTTTGATAGAACAGTTTAGAAACACTCCTTTTGTAGAATCTGCAAGTGTTTATTTGGAGCGCTTTGAGGCCTATGTTGGAAAAGGACATATCTTCACATCAAAAGTAGACGCACGCATTCTCAGAAACTTCTTTGTGATGAGTGCATTGAACTCACCGAGTTGAACCTACCTATTGATAGAGAAGTTTTGAAACACCCTTTTTGTAGAATCTGCAAGTGAATATTTGGCGCGATTTGAGGCCTATGCTGGAAATGGAAATATCTTCACATGAAAACTAGACAGATGAATTCTCAGAAACGTCTTTGTGATGAGTGCATTCAACTCACAGACTTGAAGCTTAATTTTGAAAGAGCAGTTTCGAAACACTCTTTTTGTAGAATCTGCAAGTGGATATTTGGAGCGCTTTGAGGGCTATGCTGGAAAAGTTTATATCTTCACCTAAAAACTAGACAGAAGCATACTCAGAAACTTCTTTGTGATGTGTGCATTGAACTCACAGAGCTGAACCTTTCTTTTGATACAGAAGTTTGCAACACTCTTTTCGTAGAATCTTCAAGTGGATGTATGGAGTGCTTTGAGGCCTATGCTGGAAAAGGAAATATCTTCACGTAGAAACTGGACAAAAGCATTCTCAGAAAATTCTTCGTAATGAGTGCATTCAACTCACAGAGTAGAAGCTTCCTTTTGATAGAGCAGTTTTGAAACACTCTTTTAGCAGCATCTGCAAGTGGATATTTGGAGCGCTTTGAGGCCAAGGCTGGAAAACGAAATATCATCACATAAAAACTCGACAGAAGCATTCTCTGAAACTTCTTTGTGATAAGTGCATTCAACTCACAGACTCGAACGTTTCTTTTGATAGAACAGTTTAGAAACACTCCTTTTGTAGAATCTGCAAGTGTTTATTTGGAGCGCTTTGAGGCCTATGTTGGAAAAGGACATATCTTCACATCAAAAGTAGACAGACGCATTCTCAGAAACTTCTTTGTGATGAGTGCATTGAACTCACAGAGTTGAACCTACTTATTGATAGAGAAGTTTTGAAACACCCTTTTTGTAGAATCTGCAAGTGAATATTTGGCGCGATTTGAGGCCTATGCAGGAAACGGAAATATCTTCACATGAAAACTAGACAGATGAATTCCCAGAAACGTCTTTGTGATGAGTGCATTCAACTCACAGACTTGAAGCTTCCTTTTGAAAGAGCAGTTTCGAAACAGTCTTTTTGTAGACTCTGCAAGTGGATATTTGGAGCGCTTTGAGGGCTATGCTGGAAAAGTTAATACCTTCACCTAAAAACTAGACAGAAGCATACTCAGAAACTTCTTTGTGATGTGTGCATTGAACTCACAGAGTTGAACCTTTCTTTTGATACAGAAGTTTTGAAACACTCTTTTCGTAGAATCTTCAAGTGGATGGATGGAGTGATTTGAGGCCTATGCTGGAAAAGGAAATACCTTCACGTAGAAACTAGACAAAAGCATTCTCAGAAAGTTCCCTGTGCTTTGTGCATTCAACTCACAGAGTTGAACATTCCTTTTGATAGAGCAGTTTTGAAACACTCTTTTTGTAGAATCTGCAAGTGGATATTTGGAGCGCTTTGAGGCCTCTGCTCCCAGAGGAATTATCATTGCATAAAAACTAGATGGAAGCGTTCTCAGAAACTTCCTTGTGATGAGTGCATTCAACTCGCAGAGTGGAACCTTCCTTTCGATAGACCAGTTTTGAAACACTGTTTTTGTAGAATCCGCAAGTGGCTATTTGGAGCTCTTTGAGGCTTATGCTGGAAAAGGAAATATCTTCATCTACAAACTAGACAGAAGCATTCTCAGAAACTTCTTTGTCATGTGGGGATTGAACTCACAGAGTTGAACATTCCTTTACATAGAGCAGTTTTGCAACACCCTTTCGGTGGAAAGTGAAAGTGCTTATTTGGTGCGATGGCGGCATCTAGTGGATAAGGAAATACATTCAGATGAAAACAAGATACATCCATTCTCAGAAACTTCTTTGTGATGACTGCATTCTACTCACAGAGTTGAACCTTCCTTTTGATAGAACAGTTTGGAAACACTCTTTTTGTGGAATCTGCAAGTGGCTATTTGGAGCGCTTTGAGGCCTATGCTGGAAAAGGAAATATCTTCACATAAAACCTAGACAGAAGTATTCCCAGAAAGTTTTTCTGATGTGCGCATTCAACTCACCGAGTTGAACCTTCCTTTAGATAGAGCACTTTTGAAACACTCTTTCTGTAGTACCTGCGAGTGGATATTTGGAGTGCTTTGAGTGCTACACTGTAAAAGCAAATATCTTCACTTAGAATCTAGACAGAAGAATTCTCAGAGACTTCCCTGTGCTCTCTGCATTCCACTCACAGAGTTGAACCTTCCTTTTGATAGAACAGTTTTGAAACACTCTTGTGGTAGAATCTGCAAGTCGATATTTGGAAGGTTTGGAGGCCTATCCTGGGAAAGGAAATATCTTCCCATCAAAACTAGATAGAAGCATTCTCAGAAACTTCTTAGTGATGTGCGCATTCAAGTCACAGAGTTGAAGCTTCCTTTTGATATAGCAGTTTTGAACCACTCTTTTAGTAGAATCTGCAAGTGGATGTTTGGAGAGCTAAGAGGCCAACACTGGAAAAGGAAATATCTTCACTTAAAAACTAAAGGGAAGCATTCTCAGAAACTTCAATGGGCTTTACGCATTCAACTCACAGAGTGCAATGTTCCTTTTGAGAGCGCAGTTTTAAAACACTGTTTTTGTAGAATTTGCTAGAGGATGTTTGGAGCGATGTGAGGCCTTTGCTGGAAAAGGAAATATCTTCACATAAAACCTAGACAGAAGCATTCTCAGAAACTCCTTTGTGATGAGTGCATTCAAATCACACACTTGAACCTTCCTTTGGAAAGAGCAGTTTTGAAACACTCTTTTTGAAGAATCTGCAAGTGGATATTTGGAGCGATTTGAGGCCTATGCTGGAAAATGAAATATCTTCACCTACAAACTAGACGGAAGCATTCTCAGAAACTTCTTTGTGATGAGTGCATTCAACTCACAGAGTTGAAGCTTCCTTTTGACAGAGCAGTTTTGAAACACTCTTTTAGCAGCATCTGCAAGTGTATATTTGGAGCGCTTTGAGGCCAAGGCTGGAAAACGAAATATCATCACATAAAAACTCGACAGAAGCTTTCTCTGAAACTTCTTTGTGATGAGTGCATTCAACTCACAGACTCGAACGTTTCTTTTGATAGAACAGTTTAGAAACACTCCTTTTGTAGAATCTGCAAGTGTTTATTTGGAGCGCTTTGAGGCCTATGTTGGAAAAGGACATATCTTCACATCAAAAGTAGACGCACGCATTCTCAGAAACTTCTTTGTGATGAGTGCATTGAACTCACCGAGTTGAACCTACCTATTGATAGAGAAGTTTTGAAACACCCTTTTTGTAGAATCTGCAAGTGAATATTTGGCGCGATTTGAGGCCTATGCTGGAAATGGAAATATCTTCACATGAAAACTAGACAGATGAATTCTCAGAAACGTCTTTGTGATGAGTGCATTCAACTCACAGACTTGAAGCTTAATTTTGAAAGAGCAGTTTCGAAACACTCTTTTTGTAGAATCTGCAAGTGGATATTTGGAGCGCTTTGAGGGCTATGCTGGAAAAGTTTATATCTTCACCTAAAAACTAGACAGAAGCATACTCAGAAACTTCTTTGTGATGTGTGCATTGAACTCACAGAGCTGAACCTTTCTTTTGATACAGAAGTTTGCAACACTCTTTTCGTAGAATCTTCAAGTGGATGTATGGAGTGCTTTGAGGCCTATGCTGGAAAAGGAAATATCTTCACGTAGAAACTGGACAAAAGCATTCTCAGAAAATTCTTCGTAATGAGTGCATTCAACTCACAGAGTTGAAGCTTCCTTTTGATAGAGCAGTTTTGAAACACTCTTTTAGCAGCATCTGCAAGTGGATATTTGGAGCGCTTTGAGGCCAAGGCTGGAAAACGAAATATCATCACATAAAAACTCGACAGAAGCATTCTCTGAAACTTCTTTGTGATAAGTGCATTCAACTCACAGACTCGAACGTTTCTTTTGATAGAACAGTTTAGAAACACTCCTTTTGTAGAATCTGCAAGTGTTTATTTGGAGCGCTTTGAGGCCTATGTTGGAAAAGGACATATCTTCACATCAAAAGTAGACAGACGCATTCTCAGAAACTTCTTTGTGATGAGTGCATTGAACTCACAGAGTTGAACCTACTTATTGATAGAGAAGTTTTGAAACACCCTTTTTGTAGAATCTGCAAGTGAATATTTGGCGCGATTTGAGGCCTATGCAGGAAACGGAAATATCTTCACATGAAAACTAGACAGATGAATTCTCAGAAACGTCTTTGTGATGAGTGCATTCAACTCACAGACTTGAAGCTTCCTTTTGAAAGAGCAGTTTCGAAACAGTCTTTTTGTAGACTCTGCAAGTGGATATTTGGAGCGCTTTGAGGGCTATGCTGGAAAAGTTAATACCTTCACCTAAAAACTAGACAGAAGCATACTCAGAAACTTCTTTGTGATGTGTGCATTGAACTCACAGAGTTGAACCTTTCTTTTGATACAGAAGTTTTGAAACACTCTTTTCGTAGAATCTTCAAGTGGATGGATGGAGTGATTTGAGGCCTATGCTGGAAAAGGAAATACCTTCACGTAGAAACTAGACAAAAGCATTCTCAGAAAGTTCCCTGTGCTTTGTGCATTCAACTCACAGAGTTGAACATTCCTTTTGATAGAGCAGTTTTGAAACACTCTTTTTGTAGAATCTGCAAGTGGATATTTGGAGCGCTTTGAGGCCTCTGCTCCCAGAGGAATTATCATTGCATAAAAACTAGATGGAAGCGTTCTCAGAAACTTCCTTGTGATGAGTGCATTCAACTCGCAGAGTGGAACCTTCCTTTCGATAGACCAGTTTTGAAACACTGTTTTTGTAGAATCCGCAAGTGGCTATTTGGAGCTCTTTGAGGCTTATGCTGGAAAAGGAAATATCTTCATCTACAAACTAGACAGAAGCATTCTCAGAAACTTCTTTGTCATGTGGGGATTGAACTCACAGAGTTGAACATTCCTTTACATAGAGCAGTTTTGCAACACCCTTTCGGTGGAAAGTGAAAGTGCTTATTTGGTGCGATGGCGGCATCTAGTGGATAAGGAAATACATTCAGATGAAAACAAGATACATCCATTCTCAGAAACTTCTTTGTGATGACTGCATTCTACTCACAGAGTTGAACCTTCCTTTTGATAGAACAGTTTGGAAACACTCTTTTTGTGGAATCTGCAAGTGGCTATTTGGAGCGCTTTGAGGCCTATGCTGGAAAAGGAAATATCTTCACATAAAACCTAGACAGAAGTATTCCCAGAAAGTTTTTCTGATGTGCGCATTCAACTCACCGAGTTGAACCTTCCTTTAGATAGAGCACTTTTGAAACACTCTTTCTGTAGTACCTGCGAGTGGATATTTGGAGTGCTTTGAGTGCTACACTGTAAAAGCAAATATCTTCACTTAGAATCTAGACAGAAGAATTCTCAGAGACTTCCCTGTGCTCTCTGCATTCCACTCACAGAGTTGAACCTTCCTTTTGATAGAACAGTTTTGAAACACTCTTGTGGTAGAATCTGCAAGTCGATATTTGGAAGGTTTGGAGGCCTATCCTGGGAAAGGAAATATCTTCCCATCAAAACTAGATAGAAGCATTCTCAGAAACTTCTTAGTGATGTGCGCATTCAAGTCACAGAGTTGAAGCTTCCTTTTGATATAGCAGTTTTGAACCACTCTTTTAGTAGAATCTGCAAGTGGATGTTTGGAGAGCTAAGAGGCCAACACTGGAAAAGGAAATATCTTCACTTAAAAACTAAAGGGAAGCATTCTCAGAAACTTCAATGGGCTTTACGCATTCAACTCACAGAGTGCAATGTTCCTTTTGAGAGCGCAGTTTTAAAACACTGTTTTTGTAGAATTTGCTAGAGGATGTTTGGAGCGATGTGAGGCCTTTGCTGGAAAAGGAAATATCTTCACATAAAACCTAGACAGAAGCATTCTCAGAAACTCCTTTGTGATGAGTGCATTCAAATCACACACTTGAACCTTCCTTTGGAAAGAGCAGTTTTGAAACACTCTTTTTGAAGAATCTGCAAGTGGATATTTGGAGCGATTTGAGGCCTATGCTGGAAAATGAAATATCTTCACCTACAAACTAGACGGAAGCATTCTCAGAAACTTCTTTGTGATGAGTGCATTCAACTCACAGAGTTGAAGCTTCCTTTTGACAGAGCAGTTTTGAAACACTCTTTTAGCAGCATCTGCAAGTGTATATTTGGAGCGCTTTGAGGCCAAGGCTGGAAAACGAAATATCATCACATAAAAACTCGACAGAAGCTTTCTCTGAAACTTCTTTGTGATGAGTGCATTCAACTCACAGACTCGAACGTTTCTTTTGATAGAACAGTTTAGAAACACTCCTTTTGTAGAATCTGCAAGTGTTTATTTGGAGCGCTTTGAGGCCTATGTTGGAAAAGGACATATCTTCACATCAAAAGTAGACGCACGCATTCTCAGAAACTTCTTTGTGATGAGTGCATTGAACTCACCGAGTTGAACCTACCTATTGATAGAGAAGTTTTGAAACACCCTTTTTGTAGAATCTGCAAGTGAATATTTGGCGCGATTTGAGGCCTATGCTGGAAATGGAAATATCTTCACATGAAAACTAGACAGATGAATTCTCAGAAACGTCTTTGTGATGAGTGCATTCAACTCACAGACTTGAAGCTTAATTTTGAAAGAGCAGTTTCGAAACACTCTTTTTGTAGAATCTGCAAGTGGATATTTGGAGCGCTTTGAGGGCTATGCTGGAAAAGTTTATATCTTCACCTAAAAACTAGACAGAAGCATACTCAGAAACTTCTTTGTGATGTGTGCATTGAACTCACAGAGCTGAACCTTTCTTTTGATACAGAAGTTTGCAACACTCTTTTCGTAGAATCTTCAAGTGGATGTATGGAGTGCTTTGAGGCCTATGCTGGAAAAGGAAATATCTTCACGTAGAAACTGGACAAAAGCATTCTCAGAAAATTCTTCGTAATGAGTGCATTCAACTCACAGAGTTGAAGCTTCCTTTTGATAGAGCAGTTTTGAAACACTCTTTTAGCAGCATCTGCAAGTGGATATTTGGAGCGCTTTGAGGCCAAGGCTGGAAAACGAAATATCATCACATAAAAACTCGACAGAAGCATTCTCTGAAACTTCTTTGTGATAAGTGCATTCAACTCACAGACTCGAACGTTTCTTTTGATAGAACAGTTTAGAAACACTCCTTTTGTAGAATCTGCAAGTGTTTATTTGGAGCGCTTTGAGGCCTATGTTGGAAAAGGACATATCTTCACATCAAAAGTAGACAGACGCATTCTCAGAAACTTCTTTGTGATGAGTGCATTGAACTCACAGAGTTGAACCTACTTATTGATAGAGAAGTTTTGAAACACCCTTTTTGTAGAATCTGCAAGTGAATATTTGGCGCGATTTGAGGCCTATGCAGGAAACGGAAATATCTTCACATGAAAACTAGACAGATGAATTCTCAGAAACGTCTTTGTGATGAGTGCATTCAACTCACAGACTTGAAGCTTCCTTTTGAAAGAGCAGTTTCGAAACAGTCTTTTTGTAGACTCTGCAAGTGGATATTTGGAGCGCTTTGAGGGCTATGCTGGAAAAGTTAATACCTTCACCTAAAAACTAGACAGAAGCATACTCAGAAACTTCTTTGTGATGTGTGCATTGAACTCACAGAGTTGAACCTTTCTTTTGATACAGAAGTTTTGAAACACTCTTTTCGTAGAATCTTCAAGTGGATGGATGGAGTGATTTGAGGCCTATGCTGGAAAAGGAAATACCTTCACGTAGAAACTAGACAAAAGCATTCTCAGAAAGTTCCCTGTGCTTTGTGCATTCAACTCACAGAGTTGAACATTCCTTTTGATAGAGCAGTTTTGAAACACTCTTTTTGTAGAATCTGCAAGTGGATATTTGGAGCGCTTTGAGGCCTCTGCTCCCAGAGGAATTATCATTGCATAAAAACTAGATGGAAGCGTTCTCAGAAACTTCCTTGTGATGAGTGCATTCAACTCGCAGAGTGGAACCTTCCTTTCGATAGACCAGTTTTGAAACACTGTTTTTGTAGAATCCGCAAGTGGCTATTTGGAGCTCTTTGAGGCTTATGCTGGAAAAGGAAATATCTTCATCTACAAACTAGACAGAAGCATTCTCAGAAACTTCTTTGTCATGTGGGGATTGAACTCACAGAGTTGAACATTCCTTTACATAGAGCAGTTTTGCAACACCCTTTCGGTGGAAAGTGAAAGTGCTTATTTGGTGCGATGGCGGCATCTAGTGGATAAGGAAATACATTCAGATGAAAACAAGATACATCCATTCTCAGAAACTTCTTTGTGATGACTGCATTCTACTCACAGAGTTGAACCTTCCTTTTGATAGAACAGTTTGGAAACACTCTTTTTGTGGAATCTGCAAGTGGCTATTTGGAGCGCTTTGAGGCCTATGCTGGAAAAGGAAATATCTTCACATAAAACCTAGACAGAAGTATTCCCAGAAAGTTTTTCTGATGTGCGCATTCAACTCACCGAGTTGAACCTTCCTTTAGATAGAGCACTTTTGAAACACTCTTTCTGTAGTACCTGCGAGTGGATATTTGGAGTGCTTTGAGTGCTACACTGTAAAAGCAAATATCTTCACTTAGAATCTAGACAGAAGAATTCTCAGAGACTTCCCTGTGCTCTCTGCATTCCACTCACAGAGTTGAACCTTCCTTTTGATAGAACAGTTTTGAAACACTCTTGTGGTAGAATCTGCAAGTCGATATTTGGAAGGTTTGGAGGCCTATCCTGGGAAAGGAAATATCTTCCCATCAAAACTAGATAGAAGCATTCTCAGAAACTTCTTAGTGATGTGCGCATTCAAGTCACAGAGTTGAAGCTTCCTTTTGATATAGCAGTTTTGAACCACTCTTTTAGTAGAATCTGCAAGTGGATGTTTGGAGAGCTAAGAGGCCAACACTGGAAAAGGAAATATCTTCACTTAAAAACTAAAGGGAAGCATTCTCAGAAACTTCAATGGGCTTTACGCATTCAACTCACAGAGTGCAATGTTCCTTTTGAGAGCGCAGTTTTAAAACACTGTTTTTGTAGAATTTGCTAGAGGATGTTTGGAGCGATGTGAGGCCTTTGCTGGAAAAGGAAATATCTTCACATAAAACCTAGACAGAAGCATTCTCAGAAACTCCTTTGTGATGAGTGCATTCAAATCACACACTTGAACCTTCCTTTGGAAAGAGCAGTTTTGAAACACTCTTTTTGAAGAATCTGCAAGTGGATATTTGGAGCGATTTGAGGCCTATGCTGGAAAATGAAATATCTTCACCTACAAACTAGACGGAAGCATTCTCAGAAACTTCTTTGTGATGAGTGCATTCAACTCACAGAGTTGAAGCTTCCTTTTGACAGAGCAGTTTTGAAACACTCTTTTAGCAGCATCTGCAAGTGTATATTTGGAGCGCTTTGAGGCCAAGGCTGGAAAACGAAATATCATCACATAAAAACTCGACAGAAGCTTTCTCTGAAACTTCTTTGTGATGAGTGCATTCAACTCACAGACTCGAACGTTTCTTTTGATAGAACAGTTTAGAAACACTCCTTTTGTAGAATCTGCAAGTGTTTATTTGGAGCGCTTTGAGGCCTATGTTGGAAAAGGACATATCTTCACATCAAAAGTAGACGCACGCATTCTCAGAAACTTCTTTGTGATGAGTGCATTGAACTCACCGAGTTGAACCTACCTATTGATAGAGAAGTTTTGAAACACCCTTTTTGTAGAATCTGCAAGTGAATATTTGGCGCGATTTGAGGCCTATGCTGGAAATGGAAATATCTTCACATGAAAACTAGACAGATGAATTCTCAGAAACGTCTTTGTGATGAGTGCATTCAACTCACAGACTTGAAGCTTAATTTTGAAAGAGCAGTTTCGAAACACTCTTTTTGTAGAATCTGCAAGTGGATATTTGGAGCGCTTTGAGGGCTATGCTGGAAAAGTTTATATCTTCACCTAAAAACTAGACAGAAGCATACTCAGAAACTTCTTTGTGATGTGTGCATTGAACTCACAGAGCTGAACCTTTCTTTTGATACAGAAGTTTGCAACACTCTTTTCGTAGAATCTTCAAGTGGATGTATGGAGTGCTTTGAGGCCTATGCTGGAAAAGGAAATATCTTCACGTAGAAACTGGACAAAAGCATTCTCAGAAAATTCTTCGTAATGAGTGCATTCAACTCACAGAGTTGAAGCTTCCTTTTGATAGAGCAGTTTTGAAACACTCTTTTAGCAGCATCTGCAAGTGGATATTTGGAGCGCTTTGAGGCCAAGGCTGGAAAACGAAATATCATCACATAAAAACTCGACAGAAGCATTCTCTGAAACTTCTTTGTGATAAGTGCATTCAACTCACAGACTCGAACGTTTCTTTTGATAGAACAGTTTAGAAACACTCCTTTTGTAGAATCTGCAAGTGTTTATTTGGAGCGCTTTGAGGCCTATGTTGGAAAAGGACATATCTTCACATCAAAAGTAGACAGACGCATTCTCAGAAACTTCTTTGTGATGAGTGCATTGAACTCACAGAGTTGAACCTACTTATTGATAGAGAAGTTTTGAAACACCCTTTTTGTAGAATCTGCAAGTGAATATTTGGCGCGATTTGAGGCCTATGCAGGAAACGGAAATATCTTCACATGAAAACTAGACAGATGAATTCCCAGAAACGTCTTTGTGATGAGTGCATTCAACTCACAGACTTGAAGCTTCCTTTTGAAAGAGCAGTTTCGAAACAGTCTTTTTGTAGACTCTGCAAGTGGATATTTGGAGCGCTTTGAGGGCTATGCTGGAAAAGTTAATACCTTCACCTAAAAACTAGACAGAAGCATACTCAGAAACTTCTTTGTGATGTGTGCATTGAACTCACAGAGTTGAACCTTTCTTTTGATACAGAAGTTTTGAAACACTCTTTTCGTAGAATCTTCAAGTGGATGGATGGAGTGATTTGAGGCCTATGCTGGAAAAGGAAATACCTTCACGTAGAAACTAGACAAAAGCATTCTCAGAAAGTTCCCTGTGCTTTGTGCATTCAACTCACAGAGTTGAACATTCCTTTTCATAGAGCAGTTTTGAAACACTCTTTTTGTAGAATCTGCAAGTGGATATTTGGAGCGCTTTGAGGCCTCTGCTCCCAGAGGAATTATCATTGCATAAAAACTAGATGGAAGCGTTCTCAGAAACTTCCTTGTGATGAGTGCCTTCAACTCGCAGAGTGGAACCTTCCTTTCGATAGACCAGTTTTGAAACACTGTTTTTGTAGAATCCGCAAGTGGCTATTTGGAGCTCTTTGAGGCTTATGCTGGAAAAGGAAATATCTTCATCTACAAACTAGACAGAAGCATTCTCAGAAACTTCTTTGTCATGTGGGGATTGAACTCACAGAGTTGAACATTCCTTTACATAGAGCAGTTTTGCAACACCCTTTCGGTGGAAAGTGAAAGTGCTTATTTGGTGCGATGGCGGCATCTAGTGGATAAGGAAATACATTCAGATGAAAACAAGATACATCCATTCTCAGAAACTTCTTTGTGATGACTGCATTCTACTCACAGAGTTGAACCTTCCTTTTGATAGAACAGTTTGGAAACACTCTTTTTGTGGAATCTGCAAGTGGCTATTTGGAGCGCTTTGAGGCCTATGCTGGAAAAGGAAATATCTTCACATAAAACCTAGACAGAAGTATTCCCAGAAAGTTTTTCTGATGTGCGCATTCAACTCACCGAGTTGAACCTTCCTTTAGATAGAGCACTTTTGAAACACTCTTTCTGTAGTACCTGCGAGTGGATATTTGGAGTGCTTTGAGTGCTACACTGTAAAAGCAAATATCTTCACTTAGAATCTAGACAGAAGAATTCTCAGAGACTTCCCTGTGCTCTCTGCATTCCACTCACAGAGTTGAACCTTCCTTTTGATAGAACAGTTTTGAAACACTCTTGTGGTAGAATCTGCAAGTCGATATTTGGAAGGTTTGGAGGCCTATCCTGGGAAAGGAAATATCTTCCCATCAAAACTAGATAGAAGCATTCTCAGAAACTTCTTAGTGATGTGCGCATTCAAGTCACAGAGTTGAAGCTTCCTTTTGATATAGCAGTTTTGAACCACTCTTTTAGTAGAATCTGCAAGTGGATGTTTGGAGAGCTAAGAGGCCAACACTGGAAAAGGAAATATCTTCACTTAAAAACTAAAGGGAAGCATTCTCAGAAACTTCAATGGGCTTTACGCATTCAACTCACAGAGTGCAATGTTCCTTTTGAGAGCGCAGTTTTAAAACACTGTTTTTGTAGAATTTGCTAGAGGATGTTTGGAGCGATGTGAGGCCTTTGCTGGAAAAGGAAATATCTTCACATAAAACCTAGACAGAAGCATTCTCAGAAACTCCTTTGTGATGAGTGCATTCAAATCACACACTTGAACCTTCCTTTGGAAAGAGCAGTTTTGAAACACTCTTTTTGAAGAATCTGCAAGTGGATATTTGGAGCGATTTGAGGCCTATGCTGGAAAATGAAATATCTTCACCTACAAACTAGACGGAAGCATTCTCAGAAACTTCTTTGTGATGAGTGCATTCAACTCACAGAGTTGAAGCTTCCTTTTGACAGAGCAGTTTTGAAACACTCTTTTAGCAGCATCTGCAAGTGTATATTTGGAGCGCTTTGAGGCCAAGGCTGGAAAACGAAATATCATCACATAAAAACTCGACAGAAGCTTTCTCTGAAACTTCTTTGTGATGAGTGCATTCAACTCACAGACTCGAACGTTTCTTTTGATAGAACAGTTTAGAAACACTCCTTTTGTAGAATCTGCAAGTGTTTATTTGGAGCGCTTTGAGGCCTATGTTGGAAAAGGACATATCTTCACATCAAAAGTAGACGCACGCATTCTCAGAAACTTCTTTGTGATGAGTGCATTGAACTCACCGAGTTGAACCTACCTATTGATAGAGAAGTTTTGAAACACCCTTTTTGTAGAATCTGCAAGTGAATATTTGGCGCGATTTGAGGCCTATGCTGGAAATGGAAATATCTTCACATGAAAACTAGACAGATGAATTCTCAGAAACGTCTTTGTGATGAGTGCATTCAACTCACAGACTTGAAGCTTAATTTTGAAAGAGCAGTTTCGAAACACTCTTTTTGTAGAATCTGCAAGTGGATATTTGGAGCGCTTTGAGGGCTATGCTGGAAAAGTTTATATCTTCACCTAAAAACTAGACAGAAGCATACTCAGAAACTTCTTTGTGATGTGTGCATTGAACTCACAGAGCTGAACCTTTCTTTTGATACAGAAGTTTGCAACACTCTTTTCGTAGAATCTTCAAGTGGATGTATGGAGTGCTTTGAGGCCTATGCTGGAAAAGGAAATATCTTCACGTAGAAACTGGACAAAAGCATTCTCAGAAAATTCTTCGTAATGAGTGCATTCAACTCACAGAGTTGAAGCTTCCTTTTGATAGAGCAGTTTTGAAACACTCTTTTAGCAGCATCTGCAAGTGGATATTTGGAGCGCTTTGAGGCCAAGGCTGGAAAACGAAATATCATCACATAAAAACTCGACAGAAGCATTCTCTGAAACTTCTTTGTGATAAGTGCATTCAACTCACAGACTCGAACGTTTCTTTTGATAGAACAGTTTAGAAACACTCCTTTTGTAGAATCTGCAAGTGTTTATTTGGAGCGCTTTGAGGCCTATGTTGGAAAAGGACATATCTTCACATCAAAAGTAGACAGACGCATTCTCAGAAACTTCTTTGTGATGAGTGCATTGAACTCACAGAGTTGAACCTACTTATTGATAGAGAAGTTTTGAAACACCCTTTTTGTAGAATCTGCAAGTGAATATTTGGCGCGATTTGAGGCCTATGCAGGAAACGGAAATATCTTCACATGAAAACTAGACAGATGAATTCTCAGAAACGTCTTTGTGATGAGTGCATTCAACTCACAGACTTGAAGCTTCCTTTTGAAAGAGCAGTTTCGAAACAGTCTTTTTGTAGACTCTGCAAGTGGATATTTGGAGCGCTTTGAGGGCTATGCTGGAAAAGTTAATACCTTCACCTAAAAACTAGACAGAAGCATACTCAGAAACTTCTTTGTGATGTGTGCATTGAACTCACAGAGTTGAACCTTTCTTTTGATACAGAAGTTTTGAAACACTCTTTTCGTAGAATCTTCAAGTGGATGGATGGAGTGATTTGAGGCCTATGCTGGAAAAGGAAATACCTTCACGTAGAAACTAGACAAAAGCATTCTCAGAAAGTTCCCTGTGCTTTGTGCATTCAACTCACAGAGTTGAACATTCCTTTTGATAGAGCAGTTTTGAAACACTCTTTTTGTAGAATCTGCAAGTGGATATTTGGAGCGCTTTGAGGCCTCTGCTCCCAGAGGAATTATCATTGCATAAAAACTAGATGGAAGCGTTCTCAGAAACTTCCTTGTGATGAGTGCATTCAACTCGCAGAGTGGAACCTTCCTTTCGATAGACCAGTTTTGAAACACTGTTTTTGTAGAATCCGCAAGTGGCTATTTGGAGCTCTTTGAGGCTTATGCTGGAAAAGGAAATATCTTCATCTACAAACTAGACAGAAGCATTCTCAGAAACTTCTTTGTCATGTGGGGATTGAACTCACAGAGTTGAACATTCCTTTACATAGAGCAGTTTTGCAACACCCTTTCGGTGGAAAGTGAAAGTGCTTATTTGGTGCGATGGCGGCATCTAGTGGATAAGGAAATACATTCAGATGAAAACAAGATACATCCATTCTCAGAAACTTCTTTGTGATGACTGCATTCTACTCACAGAGTTGAACCTTCCTTTTGATAGAACAGTTTGGAAACACTCTTTTTGTGGAATCTGCAAGTGGCTATTTGGAGCGCTTTGAGGCCTATGCTGGAAAAGGAAATATCTTCACATAAAACCTAGACAGAAGTATTCCCAGAAAGTTTTTCTGATGTGCGCATTCAACTCACCGAGTTGAACCTTCCTTTAGATAGAGCACTTTTGAAACACTCTTTCTGTAGTACCTGCGAGTGGATATTTGGAGTGCTTTGAGTGCTACACTGTAAAAGCAAATATCTTCACTTAGAATCTAGACAGAAGACTTCTCAGAGACTTCCCTGTGCTCTCTGCATTCCACTCACAGAGTTGAACCTTCCTTTTGATAGAACAGTTTTGAAACACTCTTGTGGTAGAATCTGCAAGTCGATATTTGGAAGGTTTGGAGGCCTATCCTGGGAAAGGAAATATCTTCCCATCAAAACTAGATAGAAGCATTCTCAGAAACTTCTTAGTGATGTGCGCATTCAAGTCACAGAGTTGAAGCTTCCTTTTGATATAGCAGTTTTGAACCACTCTTTTAGTAGAATCTGCAAGTGGATGTTTGGAGAGCTAAGAGGCCAACACTGGAAAAGGAAATATCTTCACTTAAAAACTAAAGGGAAGCATTCTCAGAAACTTCAATGGGCTTTACGCATTCAACTCACAGAGTGCAATGTTCCTTTTGAGAGCGCAGTTTTAAAACACTGTTTTTGTAGAATTTGCTAGAGGATGTTTGGAGCGATGTGAGGCCTTTGCTGGAAAAGGAAATATCTTCACATAAAACCTAGACAGAAGCATTCTCAGAAACTCCTTTGTGATGAGTGCATTCAAATCACACACTTGAACCTTCCTTTGGAAAGAGCAGTTTTGAAACACTCTTTTTGAAGAATCTGCAAGTGGATATTTGGAGCGATTTGAGGCCTATGCTGGAAAATGAAATATCTTCACCTACAAACTAGACGGAAGCATTCTCAGAAACTTCTTTGTGATGAGTGCATTCAACTCACAGAGTTGAAGCTTCCTTTTGACAGAGCAGTTTTGAAACACTCTTTTAGCAGCATCTGCAAGTGTATATTTGGAGCGCTTTGAGGCCAAGGCTGGAAAACGAAATATCATCACATAAAAACTCGACAGAAGCTTTCTCTGAAACTTCTTTGTGATGAGTGCATTCAACTCACAGACTCGAACGTTTCTTTTGATAGAACAGTTTAGAAACACTCCTTTTGTAGAATCTGCAAGTGTTTATTTGGAGCGCTTTGAGGCCTATGTTGGAAAAGGACATATCTTCACATCAAAAGTAGACGCACGCATTCTCAGAAACTTCTTTGTGATGAGTGCATTGAACTCACCGAGTTGAACCTACCTATTGATAGAGAAGTTTTGAAACACCCTTTTTGTAGAATCTGCAAGTGAATATTTGGCGCGATTTGAGGCCTATGCTGGAAATGGAAATATCTTCACATGAAAACTAGACAGATGAATTCTCAGAAACGTCTTTGTGATGAGTGCATTCAACTCACAGACTTGAAGCTTAATTTTGAAAGAGCAGTTTCGAAACACTCTTTTTGTAGAATCTGCAAGTGGATATTTGGAGCGCTTTGAGGGCTATGCTGGAAAAGTTTATATCTTCACCTAAAAACTAGACAGAAGCATACTCAGAAACTTCTTTGTGATGTGTGCATTGAACTCACAGAGCTGAACCTTTCTTTTGATACAGAAGTTTGCAACACTCTTTTCGTAGAATCTTCAAGTGGATGTATGGAGTGCTTTGAGGCCTATGCTGGAAAAGGAAATATCTTCACGTAGAAACTGGACAAAAGCATTCTCAGAAAATTCTTCGTAATGAGTGCATTCAACTCACAGAGTTGAAGCTTCCTTTTGATAGAGCAGTTTTGAAACACTCTTTTAGCAGCATCTGCAAGTGGATATTTGGAGCGCTTTGAGGCCAAGGCTGGAAAACGAAATATCATCACATAAAAACTCGACAGAAGCATTCTCTGAAACTTCTTTGTGATAAGTGCATTCAACTCACAGACTCGAACGTTTCTTTTGATAGAACAGTTTAGAAACACTCCTTTTGTAGAATCTGCAAGTGTTTATTTGGAGCGCTTTGAGGCCTATGTTGGAAAAGGACATATCTTCACATCAAAAGTAGACAGACGCATTCTCAGAAACTTCTTTGTGATGAGTGCATTGAACTCACAGAGTTGAACCTACTTATTGATAGAGAAGTTTTGAAACACCCTTTTTGTAGAATCTGCAAGTGAATATTTGGCGCGATTTGAGGCCTATGCAGGAAACGGAAATATCTTCACATGAAAACTAGACAGATGAATTCTCAGAAACGTCTTTGTGATGAGTGCATTCAACTCACAGACTTGAAGCTTCCTTTTGAAAGAGCAGTTTCGAAACAGTCTTTTTGTAGACTCTGCAAGTGGATATTTGGAGCGCTTTGAGGGCTATGCTGGAAAAGTTAATACCTTCACCTAAAAACTAGACAGAAGCATACTCAGAAACTTCTTTGTGATGTGTGCATTGAACTCACAGAGTTGAACCTTTCTTTTGATACAGAAGTTTTGAAACACTCTTTTCGTAGAATCTTCAAGTGGATGGATGGAGTGATTTGAGGCCTATGCTGGAAAAGGAAATACCTTCACGTAGAAACTAGACAAAAGCATTCTCAGAAAGTTCCCTGTGCTTTGTGCATTCAACTCACAGAGTTGAACATTCCTTTTCATAGAGCAGTTTTGAAACACTCTTTTTGTAGAATCTGCAAGTGGATATTTGGAGCGCTTTGAGGCCTCTGCTCCCAGAGGAATTATCATTGCATAAAAACTAGATGGAAGCGTTCTCAGAAACTTCCTTGTGATGAGTGCATTCAACTCGCAGAGTGGAACCTTCCTTTCGATAGACCAGTTTTGAAACACTGTTTTTGTAGAATCCGCAAGTGGCTATTTGGAGCTCTTTGAGGCTTATGCTGGAAAAGGAAATATCTTCATCTACAAACTAGACAGAAGCATTCTCAGAAACTTCTTTGTCATGTGGGGATTGAACTCACAGAGTTGAACATTCCTTTACATAGAGCAGTTTTGCAACACCCTTTCGGTGGAAAGTGAAAGTGCTTATTTGGTGCGATGGCGGCATCTAGTGGATAAGGAAATACATTCAGATGAAAACAAGATACATCCATTCTCAGAAACTTCTTTGTGATGACTGCATTCTACTCACAGAGTTGAACCTTCCTTTTGATAGAACAGTTTGGAAACACTCTTTTTGTGGAATCTGCAAGTGGCTATTTGGAGCGCTTTGAGGCCTATGCTGGAAAAGGAAATATCTTCACATAAAACCTAGACAGAAGTATTCCCAGAAAGTTTTTCTGATGTGCGCATTCAACTCACCGAGTTGAACCTTCCTTTAGATAGAGCACTTTTGAAACACTCTTTCTGTAGTACCTGCGAGTGGATATTTGGAGTGCTTTGAGTGCTACACTGTAAAAGCAAATATCTTCACTTAGAATCTAGACAGAAGAATTCTCAGAGACTTCCCTGTGCTCTCTGCATTCCACTCACAGAGTTGAACCTTCCTTTTGATAGAACAGTTTTGAAACACTCTTGTGGTAGAATCTGCAAGTCGATATTTGGAAGGTTTGGAGGCCTATCCTGGGAAAGGAAATATCTTCCCATCAAAACTAGATAGAAGCATTCTCAGAAACTTCTTAGTGATGTGCGCATTCAAGTCACAGAGTTGAAGCTTCCTTTTGATATAGCAGTTTTGAACCACTCTTTTAGTAGAATCTGCAAGTGGATGTTTGGAGAGCTAAGAGGCCAACACTGGAAAAGGAAATATCTTCACTTAAAAACTAAAGGGAAGCATTCTCAGAAACTTCAATGGGCTTTACGCATTCAACTCACAGAGTGCAATGTTCCTTTTGAGAGCGCAGTTTTAAAACACTGTTTTTGTAGAATTTGCTAGAGGATGTTTGGAGCGATGTGAGGCCTTTGCTGGAAAAGGAAATATCTTCACATAAAACCTAGACAGAAGCATTCTCAGAAACTCCTTTGTGATGAGTGCATTCAAATCACACACTTGAACCTTCCTTTGGAAAGAGCAGTTTTGAAACACTCTTTTTGAAGAATCTGCAAGTGGATATTTGGAGCGATTTGAGGCCTATGCTGGAAAATGAAATATCTTCACCTACAAACTAGACGGAAGCATTCTCAGAAACTTCTTTGTGATGAGTGCATTCAACTCACAGAGTTGAAGCTTCCTTTTGACAGAGCAGTTTTGAAACACTCTTTTAGCAGCATCTGCAAGTGTATATTTGGAGCGCTTTGAGGCCAAGGCTGGAAAACGAAATATCATCACATAAAAACTCGACAGAAGCTTTCTCTGAAACTTCTTTGTGATGAGTGCATTCAACTCACAGACTCGAACGTTTCTTTTGATAGAACAGTTTAGAAACACTCCTTTTGTAGAATCTGCAAGTGTTTATTTGGAGCGCTTTGAGGCCTATGTTGGAAAAGGACATATCTTCACATCAAAAGTAGACGCACGCATTCTCAGAAACTTCTTTGTGATGAGTGCATTGAACTCACCGAGTTGAACCTACCTATTGATAGAGAAGTTTTGAAACACCCTTTTTGTAGAATCTGCAAGTGAATATTTGGCGCGATTTGAGGCCTATGCTGGAAATGGAAATATCTTCACATGAAAACTAGACAGATGAATTCTCAGAAACGTCTTTGTGATGAGTGCATTCAACTCACAGACTTGAAGCTTAATTTTGAAAGAGCAGTTTCGAAACACTCTTTTTGTAGAATCTGCAAGTGGATATTTGGAGCGCTTTGAGGGCTATGCTGGAAAAGTTTATATCTTCACCTAAAAACTAGACAGAAGCATACTCAGAAACTTCTTTGTGATGTGTGCATTGAACTCACAGAGCTGAACCTTTCTTTTGATACAGAAGTTTGCAACACTCTTTTCGTAGAATCTTCAAGTGGATGTATGGAGTGCTTTGAGGCCTATGCTGGAAAAGGAAATATCTTCACGTAGAAACTGGACAAAAGCATTCTCAGAAAATTCTTCGTAATGAGTGCATTCAACTCACAGAGTTGAAGCTTCCTTTTGATAGAGCAGTTTTGAAACACTCTTTTAGCAGCATCTGCAAGTGGATATTTGGAGCGCTTTGAGGCCAAGGCTGGAAAACGAAATATCATCACATAAAAACTCGACAGAAGCATTCTCTGAAACTTCTTTGTGATAAGTGCATTCAACTCACAGACTCGAACGTTTCTTTTGATAGAACAGTTTAGAAACACTCCTTTTGTAGAATCTGCAAGTGTTTATTTGGAGCGCTTTGAGGCCTATGTTGGAAAAGGACATATCTTCACATCAAAAGTAGACAGACGCATTCTCAGAAACTTCTTTGTGATGAGTGCATTGAACTCACAGAGTTGAACCTACTTATTGATAGAGAAGTTTTGAAACACCCTTTTTGTAGAATCTGCAAGTGAATATTTGGCGCGATTTGAGGCCTATGCAGGAAACGGAAATATCTTCACATGAAAACTAGACAGATGAATTCTCAGAAACGTCTTTGTGATGAGTGCATTCAACTCACAGACTTGAAGCTTCCTTTTGAAAGAGCAGTTTCGAAACAGTCTTTTTGTAGACTCTGCAAGTGGATATTTGGAGCGCTTTGAGGGCTATGCTGGAAAAGTTAATACCTTCACCTAAAAACTAGACAGAAGCATACTCAGAAACTTCTTTGTGATGTGTGCATTGAACTCACAGAGTTGAACCTTTCTTTTGATACAGAAGTTTTGAAACACTCTTTTCGTAGAATCTTCAAGTGGATGGATGGAGTGATTTGAGGCCTATGCTGGAAAAGGAAATACCTTCACGTAGAAACTAGACAAAAGCATTCTCAGAAAGTTCCCTGTGCTTTGTGCATTCAACTCACAGAGTTGAACATTCCTTTTGATAGAGCAGTTTTGAAACACTCTTTTTGTAGAATCTGCAAGTGGATATTTGGAGCGCTTTGAGGCCTCTGCTCCCAGAGGAATTATCATTGCATAAAAACTAGATGGAAGCGTTCTCAGAAACTTCCTTGTGATGAGTGCATTCAACTCGCAGAGTGGAACCTTCCTTTCGATAGACCAGTTTTGAAACACTGTTTTTGTAGAATCCGCAAGTGGCTATTTGGAGCTCTTTGAGGCTTATGCTGGAAAAGGAAATATCTTCATCTACAAACTAGACAGAAGCATTCTCAGAAACTTCTTTGTCATGTGGGGATTGAACTCACAGAGTTGAACATTCCTTTACATAGAGCAGTTTTGCAACACCCTTTCGGTGGAAAGTGAAAGTGCTTATTTGGTGCGATGGCGGCATCTAGTGGATAAGGAAATACATTCAGATGAAAACAAGATACATCCATTCTCAGAAACTTCTTTGTGATGACTGCATTCTACTCACAGAGTTGAACCTTCCTTTTGATAGAACAGTTTGGAAACACTCTTTTTGTGGAATCTGCAAGTGGCTATTTGGAGCGCTTTGAGGCCTATGCTGGAAAAGGAAATATCTTCACATAAAACCTAGACAGAAGTATTCCCAGAAAGTTTTTCTGATGTGCGCATTCAACTCACCGAGTTGAACCTTCCTTTAGATAGAGCACTTTTGAAACACTCTTTCTGTAGTACCTGCGAGTGGATATTTGGAGTGCTTTGAGTGCTACACTGTAAAAGCAAATATCTTCACTTAGAATCTAGACAGAAGAATTCTCAGAGACTTCCCTGTGCTCTCTGCATTCCACTCACAGAGTTGAACCTTCCTTTTGATAGAACAGTTTTGAAACACTCTTGTGGTAGAATCTGCAAGTCGATATTTGGAAGGTTTGGAGGCCTATCCTGGGAAAGGAAATATCTTCCCATCAAAACTAGATAGAAGCATTCTCAGAAACTTCTTAGTGATGTGCGCATTCAAGTCACAGAGTTGAAGCTTCCTTTTGATATAGCAGTTTTGAACCACTCTTTTAGTAGAATCTGCAAGTGGATGTTTGGAGAGCTAAGAGGCCAACACTGGAAAAGGAAATATCTTCACTTAAAAACTAAAGGGAAGCATTCTCAGAAACTTCAATGGGCTTTACGCATTCAACTCACAGAGTGCAATGTTCCTTTTGAGAGCGCAGTTTTAAAACACTGTTTTTGTAGAATTTGCTAGAGGATGTTTGGAGCGATGTGAGGCCTTTGCTGGAAAAGGAAATATCTTCACATAAAACCTAGACAGAAGCATTCTCAGAAACTCCTTTGTGATGAGTGCATTCAAATCACACACTTGAACCTTCCTTTGGAAAGAGCAGTTTTGAAACACTCTTTTTGAAGAATCTGCAAGTGGATATTTGGAGCGATTTGAGGCCTATGCTGGAAAATGAAATATCTTCACCTACAAACTAGACGGAAGCATTCTCAGAAACTTCTTTGTGATGAGTGCATTCAACTCACAGAGTTGAAGCTTCCTTTTGACAGAGCAGTTTTGAAACACTCTTTTAGCAGCATCTGCAAGTGTATATTTGGAGCGCTTTGAGGCCAAGGCTGGAAAACGAAATATCATCACATAAAAACTCGACAGAAGCTTTCTCTGAAACTTCTTTGTGATGAGTGCATTCAACTCACAGACTCGAACGTTTCTTTTGATAGAACAGTTTAGAAACACTCCTTTTGTAGAATCTGCAAGTGTTTATTTGGAGCGCTTTGAGGCCTATGTTGGAAAAGGACATATCTTCACATCAAAAGTAGACGCACGCATTCTCAGAAACTTCTTTGTGATGAGTGCATTGAACTCACCGAGTTGAACCTACCTATTGATAGAGAAGTTTTGAAACACCCTTTTTGTAGAATCTGCAAGTGAATATTTGGCGCGATTTGAGGCCTATGCTGGAAATGGAAATATCTTCACATGAAAACTAGACAGATGAATTCTCAGAAACGTCTTTGTGATGAGTGCATTCAACTCACAGACTTGAAGCTTAATTTTGAAAGAGCAGTTTCGAAACACTCTTTTTGTAGAATCTGCAAGTGGATATTTGGAGCGCTTTGAGGGCTATGCTGGAAAAGTTTATATCTTCACCTAAAAACTAGACAGAAGCATACTCAGAAACTTCTTTGTGATGTGTGCATTGAACTCACAGAGCTGAACCTTTCTTTTGATACAGAAGTTTGCAACACTCTTTTCGTAGAATCTTCAAGTGGATGTATGGAGTGCTTTGAGGCCTATGCTGGAAAAGGAAATATCTTCACGTAGAAACTGGACAAAAGCATTCTCAGAAAATTCTTCGTAATGAGTGCATTCAACTCACAGAGTTGAAGCTTCCTTTTGATAGAGCAGTTTTGAAACACTCTTTTAGCAGCATCTGCAAGTGGATATTTGGAGCGCTTTGAGGCCAAGGCTGGAAAACGAAATATCATCACATAAAAACTCGACAGAAGCATTCTCTGAAACTTCTTTGTGATAAGTGCATTCAACTCACAGACTCGAACGTTTCTTTTGATAGAACAGTTTAGAAACACTCCTTTTGTAGAATCTGCAAGTGTTTATTTGGAGCGCTTTGAGGCCTATGTTGGAAAAGGACATATCTTCACATCAAAAGTAGACAGACGCATTCTCAGAAACTTCTTTGTGATGAGTGCATTGAACTCACAGAGTTGAACCTACTTATTGATAGAGAAGTTTTGAAACACCCTTTTTGTAGAATCTGCAAGTGAATATTTGGCGCGATTTGAGGCCTATGCAGGAAACGGAAATATCTTCACATGAAAACTAGACAGATGAATTCTCAGAAACGTCTTTGTGATGAGTGCATTCAACTCACAGACTTGAAGCTTCCTTTTGAAAGAGCAGTTTCGAAACAGTCTTTTTGTAGACTCTGCAAGTGGATATTTGGAGCGCTTTGAGGGCTATGCTGGAAAAGTTAATACCTTCACCTAAAAACTAGACAGAAGCATACTCAGAAACTTCTTTGTGATGTGTGCATTGAACTCACAGAGTTGAACCTTTCTTTTGATACAGAAGTTTTGAAACACTCTTTTCGTAGAATCTTCAAGTGGATGGATGGAGTGATTTGAGGCCTATGCTGGAAAAGGAAATACCTTCACGTAGAAACTAGACAAAAGCATTCTCAGAAAGTTCCCTGTGCTTTGTGCATTCAACTCACAGAGTTGAACATTCCTTTTCATAGAGCAGTTTTGAAACACTCTTTTTGTAGAATCTGCAAGTGGATATTTGGAGCGCTTTGAGGCCTCTGCTCCCAGAGGAATTATCATTGCATAAAAACTAGATGGAAGCGTTCTCAGAAACTTCCTTGTGATGAGTGCATTCAACTCGCAGAGTGGAACCTTCCTTTCGATAGACCAGTTTTGAAACACTGTTTTTGTAGAATCCGCAAGTGGCTATTTGGAGCTCTTTGAGGCTTATGCTGGAAAAGGAAATATCTTCATCTACAAACTAGACAGAAGCATTCTCAGAAACTTCTTTGTCATGTGGGGATTGAACTCACAGAGTTGAACATTCCTTTACATAGAGCAGTTTTGCAACACCCTTTCGGTGGAAAGTGAAAGTGCTTATTTGGTGCGATGGCGGCATCTAGTGGATAAGGAAATACATTCAGATGAAAACAAGATACATCCATTCTCAGAAACTTCTTTGTGATGACTGCATTCTACTCACAGAGTTGAACCTTCCTTTTGATAGAACAGTTTGGAAACACTCTTTTTGTGGAATCTGCAAGTGGCTATTTGGAGCGCTTTGAGGCCTATGCTGGAAAAGGAAATATCTTCACATAAAACCTAGACAGAAGTATTCCCAGAAAGTTTTTCTGATGTGCGCATTCAACTCACCGAGTTGAACCTTCCTTTAGATAGAGCACTTTTGAAACACTCTTTCTGTAGTACCTGCGAGTGGATATTTGGAGTGCTTTGAGTGCTACACTGTAAAAGCAAATATCTTCACTTAGAATCTAGACAGAAGAATTCTCAGAGACTTCCCTGTGCTCTCTGCATTCCACTCACAGAGTTGAACCTTCCTTTTGATAGAACAGTTTTGAAACACTCTTGTGGTAGAATCTGCAAGTCGATATTTGGAAGGTTTGGAGGCCTATCCTGGGAAAGGAAATATCTTCCCATCAAAACTAGATAGAAGCATTCTCAGAAACTTCTTAGTGATGTGCGCATTCAAGTCACAGAGTTGAAGCTTCCTTTTGATATAGCAGTTTTGAACCACTCTTTTAGTAGAATCTGCAAGTGGATGTTTGGAGAGCTAAGAGGCCAACACTGGAAAAGGAAATATCTTCACTTAAAAACTAAAGGGAAGCATTCTCAGAAACTTCAATGGGCTTTACGCATTCAACTCACAGAGTGCAATGTTCCTTTTGAGAGCGCAGTTTTAAAACACTGTTTTTGTAGAATTTGCTAGAGGATGTTTGGAGCGATGTGAGGCCTTTGCTGGAAAAGGAAATATCTTCACATAAAACCTAGACAGAAGCATTCTCAGAAACTCCTTTGTGATGAGTGCATTCAAATCACACACTTGAACCTTCCTTTGGAAAGAGCAGTTTTGAAACACTCTTTTTGAAGAATCTGCAAGTGGATATTTGGAGCGATTTGAGGCCTATGCTGGAAAATGAAATATCTTCACCTACAAACTAGACGGAAGCATTCTCAGAAACTTCTTTGTGATGAGTGCATTCAACTCACAGAGTTGAAGCTTCCTTTTGACAGAGCAGTTTTGAAACACTCTTTTAGCAGCATCTGCAAGTGTATATTTGGAGCGCTTTGAGGCCAAGGCTGGAAAACGAAATATCATCACATAAAAACTCGACAGAAGCTTTCTCTGAAACTTCTTTGTGATGAGTGCATTCAACTCACAGACTCGAACGTTTCTTTTGATAGAACAGTTTAGAAACACTCCTTTTGTAGAATCTGCAAGTGTTTATTTGGAGCGCTTTGAGGCCTATGTTGGAAAAGGACATATCTTCACATCAAAAGTAGACGCACGCATTCTCAGAAACTTCTTTGTGATGAGTGCATTGAACTCACCGAGTTGAACCTACCTATTGATAGAGAAGTTTTGAAACACCCTTTTTGTAGAATCTGCAAGTGAATATTTGGCGCGATTTGAGGCCTATGCTGGAAATGGAAATATCTTCACATGAAAACTAGACAGATGAATTCTCAGAAACGTCTTTGTGATGAGTGCATTCAACTCACAGACTTGAAGCTTAATTTTGAAAGAGCAGTTTCGAAACACTCTTTTTGTAGAATCTGCAAGTGGATATTTGGAGCGCTTTGAGGGCTATGCTGGAAAAGTTTATATCTTCACCTAAAAACTAGACAGAAGCATACTCAGAAACTTCTTTGTGATGTGTGCATTGAACTCACAGAGCTGAACCTTTCTTTTGATACAGAAGTTTGCAACACTCTTTTCGTAGAATCTTCAAGTGGATGTATGGAGTGCTTTGAGGCCTATGCTGGAAAAGGAAATATCTTCACGTAGAAACTGGACAAAAGCATTCTCAGAAAATTCTTCGTAATGAGTGCATTCAACTCACAGAGTTGAAGCTTCCTTTTGATAGAGCAGTTTTGAAACACTCTTTTAGCAGCATCTGCAAGTGGATATTTGGAGCGCTTTGAGGCCAAGGCTGGAAAACGAAATATCATCACATAAAAACTCGACAGAAGCATTCTCTGAAACTTCTTTGTGATAAGTGCATTCAACTCACAGACTCGAACGTTTCTTTTGATAGAACAGTTTAGAAACACTCCTTTTGTAGAATCTGCAAGTGTTTATTTGGAGCGCTTTGAGGCCTATGTTGGAAAAGGACATATCTTCACATCAAAAGTAGACAGACGCATTCTCAGAAACTTCTTTGTGATGAGTGCATTGAACTCACAGAGTTGAACCTACTTATTGATAGAGAAGTTTTGAAACACCCTTTTTGTAGAATCTGCAAGTGAATATTTGGCGCGATTTGAGGCCTATGCAGGAAACGGAAATATCTTCACATGAAAACTAGACAGATGAATTCTCAGAAACGTCTTTGTGATGAGTGCATTCAACTCACAGACTTGAAGCTTCCTTTTGAAAGAGCAGTTTCGAAACAGTCTTTTTGTAGACTCTGCAAGTGGATATTTGGAGCGCTTTGAGGGCTATGCTGGAAAAGTTAATACCTTCACCTAAAAACTAGACAGAAGCATACTCAGAAACTTCTTTGTGATGTGTGCATTGAACTCACAGAGTTGAACCTTTCTTTTGATACAGAAGTTTTGAAACACTCTTTTCGTAGAATCTTCAAGTGGATGGATGGAGTGATTTGAGGCCTATGCTGGAAAAGGAAATACCTTCACGTAGAAACTAGACAAAAGCATTCTCAGAAAGTTCCCTGTGCTTTGTGCATTCAACTCACAGAGTTGAACATTCCTTTTCATAGAGCAGTTTTGAAACACTCTTTTTGTAGAATCTGCAAGTGGATATTTGGAGCGCTTTGAGGCCTCTGCTCCCAGAGGAATTATCATTGCATAAAAACTAGATGGAAGCGTTCTCAGAAACTTCCTTGTGATGAGTGCATTCAACTCGCAGAGTGGAACCTTCCTTTCGATAGACCAGTTTTGAAACACTGTTTTTGTAGAATCCGCAAGTGGCTATTTGGAGCTCTTTGAGGCTTATGCTGGAAAAGGAAATATCTTCATCTACAAACTAGACAGAAGCATTCTCAGAAACTTCTTTGTCATGTGGGGATTGAACTCACAGAGTTGAACATTCCTTTACATAGAGCAGTTTTGCAACACCCTTTCGGTGGAAAGTGAAAGTGCTTATTTGGTGCGATGGCGGCATCTAGTGGATAAGGAAATACATTCAGATGAAAACAAGATACATCCATTCTCAGAAACTTCTTTGTGATGACTGCATTCTACTCACAGAGTTGAACCTTCCTTTTGATAGAACAGTTTGGAAACACTCTTTTTGTGGAATCTGCAAGTGGCTATTTGGAGCGCTTTGAGGCCTATGCTGGAAAAGGAAATATCTTCACATAAAACCTAGACAGAAGTATTCCCAGAAAGTTTTTCTGATGTGCGCATTCAACTCACCGAGTTGAACCTTCCTTTAGATAGAGCACTTTTGAAACACTCTTTCTGTAGTACCTGCGAGTGGATATTTGGAGTGCTTTGAGTGCTACACTGTAAAAGCAAATATCTTCACTTAGAATCTAGACAGAAGAATTCTCAGAGACTTCCCTGTGCTCTCTGCATTCCACTCACAGAGTTGAACCTTCCTTTTGATAGAACAGTTTTGAAACACTCTTGTGGTAGAATCTGCAAGTCGATATTTGGAAGGTTTGGAGGCCTATCCTGGGAAAGGAAATATCTTCCCATCAAAACTAGATAGAAGCATTCTCAGAAACTTCTTAGTGATGTGCGCATTCAAGTCACAGAGTTGAAGCTTCCTTTTGATATAGCAGTTTTGAACCACTCTTTTAGTAGAATCTGCAAGTGGATGTTTGGAGAGCTAAGAGGCCAACACTGGAAAAGGAAATATCTTCACTTAAAAACTAAAGGGAAGCATTCTCAGAAACTTCAATGGGCTTTACGCATTCAACTCACAGAGTGCAATGTTCCTTTTGAGAGCGCAGTTTTAAAACACTGTTTTTGTAGAATTTGCTAGAGGATGTTTGGAGCGATGTGAGGCCTTTGCTGGAAAAGGAAATATCTTCACATAAAACCTAGACAGAAGCATTCTCAGAAACTCCTTTGTGATGAGTGCATTCAAATCACACACTTGAACCTTCCTTTGGAAAGAGCAGTTTTGAAACACTCTTTTTGAAGAATCTGCAAGTGGATATTTGGAGCGATTTGAGGCCTATGCTGGAAAATGAAATATCTTCACCTACAAACTAGACGGAAGCATTCTCAGAAACTTCTTTGTGATGAGTGCATTCAACTCACAGAGTTGAAGCTTCCTTTTGACAGAGCAGTTTTGAAACACTCTTTTAGCAGCATCTGCAAGTGTATATTTGGAGCGCTTTGAGGCCAAGGCTGGAAAACGAAATATCATCACATAAAAACTCGACAGAAGCTTTCTCTGAAACTTCTTTGTGATGAGTGCATTCAACTCACAGACTCGAACGTTTCTTTTGATAGAACAGTTTAGAAACACTCCTTTTGTAGAATCTGCAAGTGTTTATTTGGAGCGCTTTGAGGCCTATGTTGGAAAAGGACATATCTTCACATCAAAAGTAGACGCACGCATTCTCAGAAACTTCTTTGTGATGAGTGCATTGAACTCACCGAGTTGAACCTACCTATTGATAGAGAAGTTTTGAAACACCCTTTTTGTAGAATCTGCAAGTGAATATTTGGCGCGATTTGAGGCCTATGCTGGAAATGGAAATATCTTCACATGAAAACTAGACAGATGAATTCTCAGAAACGTCTTTGTGATGAGTGCATTCAACTCACAGACTTGAAGCTTAATTTTGAAAGAGCAGTTTCGAAACACTCTTTTTGTAGAATCTGCAAGTGGATATTTGGAGCGCTTTGAGGGCTATGCTGGAAAAGTTTATATCTTCACCTAAAAACTAGACAGAAGCATACTCAGAAACTTCTTTGTGATGTGTGCATTGAACTCACAGAGCTGAACCTTTCTTTTGATACAGAAGTTTGCAACACTCTTTTCGTAGAATCTTCAAGTGGATGTATGGAGTGCTTTGAGGCCTATGCTGGAAAAGGAAATATCTTCACGTAGAAACTGGACAAAAGCATTCTCAGAAAATTCTTCGTAATGAGTGCATTCAACTCACAGAGTTGAAGCTTCCTTTTGATAGAGCAGTTTTGAAACACTCTTTTAGCAGCATCTGCAAGTGGATATTTGGAGCGCTTTGAGGCCAAGGCTGGAAAACGAAATATCATCACATAAAAACTCGACAGAAGCATTCTCTGAAACTTCTTTGTGATAAGTGCATTCAACTCACAGACTCGAACGTTTCTTTTGATAGAACAGTTTAGAAACACTCCTTTTGTAGAATCTGCAAGTGTTTATTTGGAGCGCTTTGAGGCCTATGTTGGAAAAGGACATATCTTCACATCAAAAGTAGACAGACGCATTCTCAGAAACTTCTTTGTGATGAGTGCATTGAACTCACAGAGTTGAACCTACTTATTGATAGAGAAGTTTTGAAACACCCTTTTTGTAGAATCTGCAAGTGAATATTTGGCGCGATTTGAGGCCTATGCAGGAAACGGAAATATCTTCACATGAAAACTAGACAGATGAATTCTCAGAAACGTCTTTGTGATGAGTGCATTCAACTCACAGACTTGAAGCTTCCTTTTGAAAGAGCAGTTTCGAAACAGTCTTTTTGTAGACTCTGCAAGTGGATATTTGGAGCGCTTTGAGGGCTATGCTGGAAAAGTTAATACCTTCACCTAAAAACTAGACAGAAACATACTCAGAAACTTCTTTGTGATGTGTGCATTGAACTCACAGAGTTGAACCTTTCTTTTGATACAGAAGTTTTGAAACACTCTTTTCGTAGAATCTTCAAGTGGATGGATGGAGTGATTTGAGGCCTATGCTGGAAAAGGAAATACCTTCACGTAGAAACTAGACAAAAGCATTCTCAGAAAGTTCCCTGTGCTTTGTGCATTCAACTCACAGAGTTGAACATTCCTTTTCATAGAGCAGTTTTGAAACACTCTTTTTGTAGAATCTGCAAGTGGATATTTGGAGCGCTTTGAGGCCTCTGCTCCCAGAGGAATTATCATTGCATAAAAACTAGATGGAAGCGTTCTCAGAAACTTCCTTGTGATGAGTGCATTCAACTCGCAGAGTGGAACCTTCCTTTCGATAGACCAGTTTTGAAACACTGTTTTTGTAGAATCCGCAAGTGGCTATTTGGAGCTCTTTGAGGCTTATGCTGGAAAAGGAAATATCTTCATCTACAAACTAGACAGAAGCATTCTCAGAAACTTCTTTGTCATGTGGGGATTGAACTCACAGAGTTGAACATTCCTTTACATAGAGCAGTTTTGCAACACCCTTTCGGTGGAAAGTGAAAGTGCTTATTTGGTGCGATGGCGGCATCTAGTGGATAAGGAAATACATTCAGATGAAAACAAGATACATCCATTCTCAGAAACTTCTTTGTGATGACTGCATTCTACTCACAGAGTTGAACCTTCCTTTTGATAGAACAGTTTGGAAACACTCTTTTTGTGGAATCTGCAAGTGGCTATTTGGAGCGCTTTGAGGCCTATGCTGGAAAAGGAAATATCTTCACATAAAACCTAGACAGAAGTATTCCCAGAAAGTTTTTCTGATGTGCGCATTCAACTCACCGAGTTGAACCTTCCTTTAGATAGAGCACTTTTGAAACACTCTTTCTGTAGTACCTGCGAGTGGATATTTGGAGTGCTTTGAGTGCTACACTGTAAAAGCAAATATCTTCACTTAGAATCTAGACAGAAGACTTCTCAGAGACTTCCCTGTGCTCTCTGCATTCCACTCACAGAGTTGAACCTTCCTTTTGATAGAACAGTTTTGAAACACTCTTGTGGTAGAATCTGCAAGTCGATATTTGGAAGGTTTGGAGGCCTATCCTGGGAAAGGAAATATCTTCCCATCAAAACTAGATAGAAGCATTCTCAGAAACTTCTTAGTGATGTGCGCATTCAAGTCACAGAGTTGAAGCTTCCTTTTGATATAGCAGTTTTGAACCACTCTTTTAGTAGAATCTGCAAGTGGATGTTTGGAGAGCTAAGAGGCCAACACTGGAAAAGGAAATATCTTCACTTAAAAACTAAAGGGAAGCATTCTCAGAAACTTCAATGGGCTTTACGCATTCAACTCACAGAGTGCAATGTTCCTTTTGAGAGCGCAGTTTTAAAACACTGTTTTTGTAGAATTTGCTAGAGGATGTTTGGAGCGATGTGAGGCCTTTGCTGGAAAAGGAAATATCTTCACATAAAACCTAGACAGAAGCATTCTCAGAAACTCCTTTGTGATGAGTGCATTCAAATCACACACTTGAACCTTCCTTTGGAAAGAGCAGTTTTGAAACACTCTTTTTGAAGAATCTGCAAGTGGATATTTGGAGCGATTTGAGGCCTATGCTGGAAAATGAAATATCTTCACCTACAAACTAGACGGAAGCATTCTCAGAAACTTCTTTGTGATGAGTGCATTCAACTCACAGAGTTGAAGCTTCCTTTTGACAGAGCAGTTTTGAAACACTCTTTTAGCAGCATCTGCAAGTGTATATTTGGAGCGCTTTGAGGCCAAGGCTGGAAAACGAAATATCATCACATAAAAACTCGACAGAAGCTTTCTCTGAAACTTCTTTGTGATGAGTGCATTCAACTCACAGACTCGAACGTTTCTTTTGATAGAACAGTTTAGAAACACTCCTTTTGTAGAATCTGCAAGTGTTTATTTGGAGCGCTTTGAGGCCTATGTTGGAAAAGGACATATCTTCACATCAAAAGTAGACGCACGCATTCTCAGAAACTTCTTTGTGATGAGTGCATTGAACTCACCGAGTTGAACCTACCTATTGATAGAGAAGTTTTGAAACACCCTTTTTGTAGAATCTGCAAGTGAATATTTGGCGCGATTTGAGGCCTATGCTGGAAATGGAAATATCTTCACATGAAAACTAGACAGATGAATTCTCAGAAACGTCTTTGTGATGAGTGCATTCAACTCACAGACTTGAAGCTTAATTTTGAAAGAGCAGTTTCGAAACACTCTTTTTGTAGAATCTGCAAGTGGATATTTGGAGCGCTTTGAGGGCTATGCTGGAAAAGTTTATATCTTCACCTAAAAACTAGACAGAAGCATACTCAGAAACTTCTTTGTGATGTGTGCATTGAACTCACAGAGCTGAACCTTTCTTTTGATACAGAAGTTTGCAACACTCTTTTCGTAGAATCTTCAAGTGGATGTATGGAGTGCTTTGAGGCCTATGCTGGAAAAGGAAATATCTTCACGTAGAAACTGGACAAAAGCATTCTCAGAAAATTCTTCGTAATGAGTGCATTCAACTCACAGAGTTGAAGCTTCCTTTTGATAGAGCAGTTTTGAAACACTCTTTTAGCAGCATCTGCAAGTGGATATTTGGAGCGCTTTGAGGCCAAGGCTGGAAAACGAAATATCATCACATAAAAACTCGACAGAAGCATTCTCTGAAACTTCTTTGTGATAAGTGCATTCAACTCACAGACTCGAACGTTTCTTTTGATAGAACAGTTTAGAAACACTCCTTTTGTAGAATCTGCAAGTGTTTATTTGGAGCGCTTTGAGGCCTATGTTGGAAAAGGACATATCTTCACATCAAAAGTAGACAGACGCATTCTCAGAAACTTCTTTGTGATGAGTGCATTGAACTCACAGAGTTGAACCTACTTATTGATAGAGAAGTTTTGAAACACCCTTTTTGTAGAATCTGCAAGTGAATATTTGGCGCGATTTGAGGCCTATGCAGGAAACGGAAATATCTTCACATGAAAACTAGACAGATGAATTCTCAGAAACGTCTTTGTGATGAGTGCATTCAACTCACAGACTTGAAGCTTCCTTTTGAAAGAGCAGTTTCGAAACAGTCTTTTTGTAGACTCTGCAAGTGGATATTTGGAGCGCTTTGAGGGCTATGCTGGAAAAGTTAATACCTTCACCTAAAAACTAGACAGAAGCATACTCAGAAACTTCTTTGTGATGTGTGCATTGAACTCACAGAGTTGAACCTTTCTTTTGATACAGAAGTTTTGAAACACTCTTTTCGTAGAATCTTCAAGTGGATGGATGGAGTGATTTGAGGCCTATGCTGGAAAAGGAAATACCTTCACGTAGAAACTAGACAAAAGCATTCTCAGAAAGTTCCCTGTGCTTTGTGCATTCAACTCACAGAGTTGAACATTCCTTTTGATAGAGCAGTTTTGAAACACTCTTTTTGTAGAATCTGCAAGTGGATATTTGGAGCGCTTTGAGGCCTCTGCTCCCAGAGGAATTATCATTGCATAAAAACTAGATGGAAGCGTTCTCAGAAACTTCCTTGTGATGAGTGCATTCAACTCGCAGAGTGGAACCTTCCTTTCGATAGACCAGTTTTGAAACACTGTTTTTGTAGAATCCGCAAGTGGCTATTTGGAGCTCTTTGAGGCTTATGCTGGAAAAGGAAATATCTTCATCTACAAACTAGACAGAAGCATTCTCAGAAACTTCTTTGTCATGTGGGGATTGAACTCACAGAGTTGAACATTCCTTTACATAGAGCAGTTTTGCAACACCCTTTCGGTGGAAAGTGAAAGTGCTTATTTGGTGCGATGGCGGCATCTAGTGGATAAGGAAATACATTCAGATGAAAACAAGATACATCCATTCTCAGAAACTTCTTTGTGATGACTGCATTCTACTCACAGAGTTGAACCTTCCTTTTGATAGAACAGTTTGGAAACACTCTTTTTGTGGAATCTGCAAGTGGCTATTTGGAGCGCTTTGAGGCCTATGCTGGAAAAGGAAATATCTTCACATAAAACCTAGACAGAAGTATTCCCAGAAAGTTTTTCTGATGTGCGCATTCAACTCACCGAGTTGAACCTTCCTTTAGATAGAGCACTTTTGAAACACTCTTTCTGTAGTACCTGCGAGTGGATATTTGGAGTGCTTTGAGTGCTACACTGTAAAAGCAAATATCTTCACTTAGAATCTAGACAGAAGACTTCTCAGAGACTTCCCTGTGCTCTCTGCATTCCACTCACAGAGTTGAACCTTCCTTTTGATAGAACAGTTTTGAAACACTCTTGTGGTAGAATCTGCAAGTCGATATTTGGAAGGTTTGGAGGCCTATCCTGGGAAAGGAAATATCTTCCCATCAAAACTAGATAGAAGCATTCTCAGAAACTTCTTAGTGATGTGCGCATTCAAGTCACAGAGTTGAAGCTTCCTTTTGATATAGCAGTTTTGAACCACTCTTTTAGTAGAATCTGCAAGTGGATGTTTGGAGAGCTAAGAGGCCAACACTGGAAAAGGAAATATCTTCACTTAAAAACTAAAGGGAAGCATTCTCAGAAACTTCAATGGGCTTTACGCATTCAACTCACAGAGTGCAATGTTCCTTTTGAGAGCGCAGTTTTAAAACACTGTTTTTGTAGAATTTGCTAGAGGATGTTTGGAGCGATGTGAGGCCTTTGCTGGAAAAGGAAATATCTTCACATAAAACCTAGACAGAAGCATTCTCAGAAACTCCTTTGTGATGAGTGCATTCAAATCACACACTTGAACCTTCCTTTGGAAAGAGCAGTTTTGAAACACTCTTTTTGAAGAATCTGCAAGTGGATATTTGGAGCGATTTGAGGCCTATGCTGGAAAATGAAATATCTTCACCTACAAACTAGACGGAAGCATTCTCAGAAACTTCTTTGTGATGAGTGCATTCAACTCACAGAGTTGAAGCTTCCTTTTGACAGAGCAGTTTTGAAACACTCTTTTAGCAGCATCTGCAAGTGTATATTTGGAGCGCTTTGAGGCCAAGGCTGGAAAACGAAATATCATCACATAAAAACTCGACAGAAGCTTTCTCTGAAACTTCTTTGTGATGAGTGCATTCAACTCACAGACTCGAACGTTTCTTTTGATAGAACAGTTTAGAAACACTCCTTTTGTAGAATCTGCAAGTGTTTATTTGGAGCGCTTTGAGGCCTATGTTGGAAAAGGACATATCTTCACATCAAAAGTAGACGCACGCATTCTCAGAAACTTCTTTGTGATGAGTGCATTGAACTCACCGAGTTGAACCTACCTATTGATAGAGAAGTTTTGAAACACCCTTTTTGTAGAATCTGCAAGTGAATATTTGGCGCGATTTGAGGCCTATGCTGGAAATGGAAATATCTTCACATGAAAACTAGACAGATGAATTCTCAGAAACGTCTTTGTGATGAGTGCATTCAACTCACAGACTTGAAGCTTAATTTTGAAAGAGCAGTTTCGAAACACTCTTTTTGTAGAATCTGCAAGTGGATATTTGGAGCGCTTTGAGGGCTATGCTGGAAAAGTTTATATCTTCACCTAAAAACTAGACAGAAGCATACTCAGAAACTTCTTTGTGATGTGTGCATTGAACTCACAGAGCTGAACCTTTCTTTTGATACAGAAGTTTGCAACACTCTTTTCGTAGAATCTTCAAGTGGATGTATGGAGTGCTTTGAGGCCTATGCTGGAAAAGGAAATATCTTCACGTAGAAACTGGACAAAAGCATTCTCAGAAAATTCTTCGTAATGAGTGCATTCAACTCACAGAGTTGAAGCTTCCTTTTGATAGAGCAGTTTTGAAACACTCTTTTAGCAGCATCTGCAAGTGGATATTTGGAGCGCTTTGAGGCCAAGGCTGGAAAACGAAATATCATCACATAAAAACTCGACAGAAGCATTCTCTGAAACTTCTTTGTGATAAGTGCATTCAACTCACAGACTCGAACGTTTCTTTTGATAGAACAGTTTAGAAACACTCCTTTTGTAGAATCTGCAAGTGTTTATTTGGAGCGCTTTGAGGCCTATGTTGGAAAAGGACATATCTTCACATCAAAAGTAGACAGACGCATTCTCAGAAACTTCTTTGTGATGAGTGCATTGAACTCACAGAGTTGAACCTACTTATTGATAGAGAAGTTTTGAAACACCCTTTTTGTAGAATCTGCAAGTGAATATTTGGCGCGATTTGAGGCCTATGCAGGAAACGGAAATATCTTCACATGAAAACTAGACAGATGAATTCTCAGAAACGTCTTTGTGATGAGTGCATTCAACTCACAGACTTGAAGCTTCCTTTTGAAAGAGCAGTTTCGAAACAGTCTTTTTGTAGACTCTGCAAGTGGATATTTGGAGCGCTTTGAGGGCTATGCTGGAAAAGTTAATACCTTCACCTAAAAACTAGACAGAAGCATACTCAGAAACTTCTTTGTGATGTGTGCATTGAACTCACAGAGTTGAACCTTTCTTTTGATACAGAAGTTTTGAAACACTCTTTTCGTAGAATCTTCAAGTGGATGGATGGAGTGATTTGAGGCCTATGCTGGAAAAGGAAATACCTTCACGTAGAAACTAGACAAAAGCATTCTCAGAAAGTTCCCTGTGCTTTGTGCATTCAACTCACAGAGTTGAACATTCCTTTTGATAGAGCAGTTTTGAAACACTCTTTTTGTAGAATCTGCAAGTGGATATTTGGAGCGCTTTGAGGCCTCTGCTCCCAGAGGAATTATCATTGCATAAAAACTAGATGGAAGCGTTCTCAGAAACTTCCTTGTGATGAGTGCATTCAACTCGCAGAGTGGAACCTTCCTTTCGATAGACCAGTTTTGAAACACTGTTTTTGTAGAATCCGCAAGTGGCTATTTGGAGCTCTTTGAGGCTTATGCTGGAAAAGGAAATATCTTCATCTACAAACTAGACAGAAGCATTCTCAGAAACTTCTTTGTCATGTGGGGATTGAACTCACAGAGTTGAACATTCCTTTACATAGAGCAGTTTTGCAACACCCTTTCGGTGGAAAGTGAAAGTGCTTATTTGGTGCGATGGCGGCATCTAGTGGATAAGGAAATACATTCAGATGAAAACAAGATACATCCATTCTCAGAAACTTCTTTGTGATGACTGCATTCTACTCACAGAGTTGAACCTTCCTTTTGATAGAACAGTTTGGAAACACTCTTTTTGTGGAATCTGCAAGTGGCTATTTGGAGCGCTTTGAGGCCTATGCTGGAAAAGGAAATATCTTCACATAAAACCTAGACAGAAGTATTCCCAGAAAGTTTTTCTGATGTGCGCATTCAACTCACCGAGTTGAACCTTCCTTTAGATAGAGCACTTTTGAAACACTCTTTCTGTAGTACCTGCGAGTGGATATTTGGAGTGCTTTGAGTGCTACACTGTAAAAGCAAATATCTTCACTTAGAATCTAGACAGAAGAATTCTCAGAGACTTCCCTGTGCTCTCTGCATTCCACTCACAGAGTTGAACCTTCCTTTTGATAGAACAGTTTTGAAACACTCTTGTGGTAGAATCTGCAAGTCGATATTTGGAAGGTTTGGAGGCCTATCCTGGGAAAGGAAATATCTTCCCATCAAAACTAGATAGAAGCATTCTCAGAAACTTCTTAGTGATGTGCGCATTCAAGTCACAGAGTTGAAGCTTCCTTTTGATATAGCAGTTTTGAACCACTCTTTTAGTAGAATCTGCAAGTGGATGTTTGGAGAGCTAAGAGGCCAACACTGGAAAAGGAAATATCTTCACTTAAAAACTAAAGGGAAGCATTCTCAGAAACTTCAATGGGCTTTACGCATTCAACTCACAGAGTGCAATGTTCCTTTTGAGAGCGCAGTTTTAAAACACTGTTTTTGTAGAATTTGCTAGAGGATGTTTGGAGCGATGTGAGGCCTTTGCTGGAAAAGGAAATATCTTCACATAAAACCTAGACAGAAGCATTCTCAGAAACTCCTTTGTGATGAGTGCATTCAAATCACACACTTGAACCTTCCTTTGGAAAGAGCAGTTTTGAAACACTCTTTTTGAAGAATCTGCAAGTGGATATTTGGAGCGATTTGAGGCCTATGCTGGAAAATGAAATATCTTCACCTACAAACTAGACGGAAGCATTCTCAGAAACTTCTTTGTGATGAGTGCATTCAACTCACAGAGTTGAAGCTTCCTTTTGACAGAGCAGTTTTGAAACACTCTTTTAGCAGCATCTGCAAGTGTATATTTGGAGCGCTTTGAGGCCAAGGCTGGAAAACGAAATATCATCACATAAAAACTCGACAGAAGCTTTCTCTGAAACTTCTTTGTGATGAGTGCATTCAACTCACAGACTCGAACGTTTCTTTTGATAGAACAGTTTAGAAACACTCCTTTTGTAGAATCTGCAAGTGTTTATTTGGAGCGCTTTGAGGCCTATGTTGGAAAAGGACATATCTTCACATCAAAAGTAGACGCACGCATTCTCAGAAACTTCTTTGTGATGAGTGCATTGAACTCACCGAGTTGAACCTACCTATTGATAGAGAAGTTTTGAAACACCCTTTTTGTAGAATCTGCAAGTGAATATTTGGCGCGATTTGAGGCCTATGCTGGAAATGGAAATATCTTCACATGAAAACTAGACAGATGAATTCTCAGAAACGTCTTTGTGATGAGTGCATTCAACTCACAGACTTGAAGCTTAATTTTGAAAGAGCAGTTTCGAAACACTCTTTTTGTAGAATCTGCAAGTGGATATTTGGAGCGCTTTGAGGGCTATGCTGGAAAAGTTTATATCTTCACCTAAAAACTAGACAGAAGCATACTCAGAAACTTCTTTGTGATGTGTGCATTGAACTCACAGAGCTGAACCTTTCTTTTGATACAGAAGTTTGCAACACTCTTTTCGTAGAATCTTCAAGTGGATGTATGGAGTGCTTTGAGGCCTATGCTGGAAAAGGAAATATCTTCACGTAGAAACTGGACAAAAGCATTCTCAGAAAATTCTTCGTAATGAGTGCATTCAACTCACAGAGTTGAAGCTTCCTTTTGATAGAGCAGTTTTGAAACACTCTTTTAGCAGCATCTGCAAGTGGATATTTGGAGCGCTTTGAGGCCAAGGCTGGAAAACGAAATATCATCACATAAAAACTCGACAGAAGCATTCTCTGAAACTTCTTTGTGATAAGTGCATTCAACTCACAGACTCGAACGTTTCTTTTGATAGAACAGTTTAGAAACACTCCTTTTGTAGAATCTGCAAGTGTTTATTTGGAGCGCTTTGAGGCCTATGTTGGAAAAGGACATATCTTCACATCAAAAGTAGACAGACGCATTCTCAGAAACTTCTTTGTGATGAGTGCATTGAACTCACAGAGTTGAACCTACTTATTGATAGAGAAGTTTTGAAACACCCTTTTTGTAGAATCTGCAAGTGAATATTTGGCGCGATTTGAGGCCTATGCAGGAAACGGAAATATCTTCACATGAAAACTAGACAGATGAATTCTCAGAAACGTCTTTGTGATGAGTGCATTCAACTCACAGACTTGAAGCTTCCTTTTGAAAGAGCAGTTTCGAAACAGTCTTTTTGTAGACTCTGCAAGTGGATATTTGGAGCGCTTTGAGGGCTATGCTGGAAAAGTTAATACCTTCACCTAAAAACTAGACAGAAGCATACTCAGAAACTTCTTTGTGATGTGTGCATTGAACTCACAGAGTTGAACCTTTCTTTTGATACAGAAGTTTTGAAACACTCTTTTCGTAGAATCTTCAAGTGGATGGATGGAGTGATTTGAGGCCTATGCTGGAAAAGGAAATACCTTCACGTAGAAACTAGACAAAAGCATTCTCAGAAAGTTCCCTGTGCTTTGTGCATTCAACTCACAGAGTTGAACATTCCTTTTGATAGAGCAGTTTTGAAACACTCTTTTTGTAGAATCTGCAAGTGGATATTTGGAGCGCTTTGAGGCCTCTGCTCCCAGAGGAATTATCATTGCATAAAAACTAGATGGAAGCGTTCTCAGAAACTTCCTTGTGATGAGTGCATTCAACTCGCAGAGTGGAACCTTCCTTTCGATAGACCAGTTTTGAAACACTGTTTTTGTAGAATCCGCAAGTGGCTATTTGGAGCTCTTTGAGGCTTATGCTGGAAAAGGAAATATCTTCATCTACAAACTAGACAGAAGCATTCTCAGAAACTTCTTTGTCATGTGGGGATTGAACTCACAGAGTTGAACATTCCTTTACATAGAGCAGTTTTGCAACACCCTTTCGGTGGAAAGTGAAAGTGCTTATTTGGTGCGATGGCGGCATCTAGTGGATAAGGAAATACATTCAGATGAAAACAAGATACATCCATTCTCAGAAACTTCTTTGTGATGACTGCATTCTACTCACAGAGTTGAACCTTCCTTTTGATAGAACAGTTTGGAAACACTCTTTTTGTGGAATCTGCAAGTGGCTATTTGGAGCGCTTTGAGGCCTATGCTGGAAAAGGAAATATCTTCACATAAAACCTAGACAGAAGTATTCCCAGAAAGTTTTTCTGATGTGCGCATTCAACTCACCGAGTTGAACCTTCCTTTAGATAGAGCACTTTTGAAACACTCTTTCTGTAGTACCTGCGAGTGGATATTTGGAGTGCTTTGAGTGCTACACTGTAAAAGCAAATATCTTCACTTAGAATCTAGACAGAAGAATTCTCAGAGACTTCCCTGTGCTCTCTGCATTCCACTCACAGAGTTGAACCTTCCTTTTGATAGAACAGTTTTGAAACACTCTTGTGGTAGAATCTGCAAGTCGATATTTGGAAGGTTTGGAGGCCTATCCTGGGAAAGGAAATATCTTCCCATCAAAACTAGATAGAAGCATTCTCAGAAACTTCTTAGTGATGTGCGCATTCAAGTCACAGAGTTGAAGCTTCCTTTTGATATAGCAGTTTTGAACCACTCTTTTAGTAGAATCTGCAAGTGGATGTTTGGAGAGCTAAGAGGCCAACACTGGAAAAGGAAATATCTTCACTTAAAAACTAAAGGGAAGCATTCTCAGAAACTTCAATGGGCTTTACGCATTCAACTCACAGAGTGCAATGTTCCTTTTGAGAGCGCAGTTTTAAAACACTGTTTTTGTAGAATTTGCTAGAGGATGTTTGGAGCGATGTGAGGCCTTTGCTGGAAAAGGAAATATCTTCACATAAAACCTAGACAGAAGCATTCTCAGAAACTCCTTTGTGATGAGTGCATTCAAATCACACACTTGAACCTTCCTTTGGAAAGAGCAGTTTTGAAACACTCTTTTTGAAGAATCTGCAAGTGGATATTTGGAGCGATTTGAGGCCTATGCTGGAAAATGAAATATCTTCACCTACAAACTAGACGGAAGCATTCTCAGAAACTTCTTTGTGATGAGTGCATTCAACTCACAGAGTTGAAGCTTCCTTTTGACAGAGCAGTTTTGAAACACTCTTTTAGCAGCATCTGCAAGTGTATATTTGGAGCGCTTTGAGGCCAAGGCTGGAAAACGAAATATCATCACATAAAAACTCGACAGAAGCTTTCTCTGAAACTTCTTTGTGATGAGTGCATTCAACTCACAGACTCGAACGTTTCTTTTGATAGAACAGTTTAGAAACACTCCTTTTGTAGAATCTGCAAGTGTTTATTTGGAGCGCTTTGAGGCCTATGTTGGAAAAGGACATATCTTCACATCAAAAGTAGACGCACGCATTCTCAGAAACTTCTTTGTGATGAGTGCATTGAACTCACCGAGTTGAACCTACCTATTGATAGAGAAGTTTTGAAACACCCTTTTTGTAGAATCTGCAAGTGAATATTTGGCGCGATTTGAGGCCTATGCTGGAAATGGAAATATCTTCACATGAAAACTAGACAGATGAATTCTCAGAAACGTCTTTGTGATGAGTGCATTCAACTCACAGACTTGAAGCTTAATTTTGAAAGAGCAGTTTCGAAACACTCTTTTTGTAGAATCTGCAAGTGGATATTTGGAGCGCTTTGAGGGCTATGCTGGAAAAGTTTATATCTTCACCTAAAAACTAGACAGAAGCATACTCAGAAACTTCTTTGTGATGTGTGCATTGAACTCACAGAGCTGAACCTTTCTTTTGATACAGAAGTTTGCAACACTCTTTTCGTAGAATCTTCAAGTGGATGTATGGAGTGCTTTGAGGCCTATGCTGGAAAAGGAAATATCTTCACGTAGAAACTGGACAAAAGCATTCTCAGAAAATTCTTCGTAATGAGTGCATTCAACTCACAGAGTTGAAGCTTCCTTTTGATAGAGCAGTTTTGAAACACTCTTTTAGCAGCATCTGCAAGTGGATATTTGGAGCGCTTTGAGGCCAAGGCTGGAAAACGAAATATCATCACATAAAAACTCGACAGAAGCATTCTCTGAAACTTCTTTGTGATAAGTGCATTCAACTCACAGACTCGAACGTTTCTTTTGATAGAACAGTTTAGAAACACTCCTTTTGTAGAATCTGCAAGTGTTTATTTGGAGCGCTTTGAGGCCTATGTTGGAAAAGGACATATCTTCACATCAAAAGTAGACAGACGCATTCTCAGAAACTTCTTTGTGATGAGTGCATTGAACTCACAGAGTTGAACCTACTTATTGATAGAGAAGTTTTGAAACACCCTTTTTGTAGAATCTGCAAGTGAATATTTGGCGCGATTTGAGGCCTATGCAGGAAACGGAAATATCTTCACATGAAAACTAGACAGATGAATTCTCAGAAACGTCTTTGTGATGAGTGCATTCAACTCACAGACTTGAAGCTTCCTTTTGAAAGAGCAGTTTCGAAACAGTCTTTTTGTAGACTCTGCAAGTGGATATTTGGAGCGCTTTGAGGGCTATGCTGGAAAAGTTAATACCTTCACCTAAAAACTAGACAGAAGCATACTCAGAAACTTCTTTGTGATGTGTGCATTGAACTCACAGAGTTGAACCTTTCTTTTGATACAGAAGTTTTGAAACACTCTTTTCGTAGAATCTTCAAGTGGATGGATGGAGTGATTTGAGGCCTATGCTGGAAAAGGAAATACCTTCACGTAGAAACTAGACAAAAGCATTCTCAGAAAGTTCCCTGTGCTTTGTGCATTCAACTCACAGAGTTGAACATTCCTTTTCATAGAGCAGTTTTGAAACACTCTTTTTGTAGAATCTGCAAGTGGATATTTGGAGCGCTTTGAGGCCTCTGCTCCCAGAGGAATTATCATTGCATAAAAACTAGATGGAAGCGTTCTCAGAAACTTCCTTGTGATGAGTGCATTCAACTCGCAGAGTGGAACCTTCCTTTCGATAGACCAGTTTTGAAACACTGTTTTTGTAGAATCCGCAAGTGGCTATTTGGAGCTCTTTGAGGCTTATGCTGGAAAAGGAAATATCTTCATCTACAAACTAGACAGAAGCATTCTCAGAAACTTCTTTGTCATGTGGGGATTGAACTCACAGAGTTGAACATTCCTTTACATAGAGCAGTTTTGCAACACCCTTTCGGTGGAAAGTGAAAGTGCTTATTTGGTGCGATGGCGGCATCTAGTGGATAAGGAAATACATTCAGATGAAAACAAGATACATCCATTCTCAGAAACTTCTTTGTGATGACTGCATTCTACTCACAGAGTTGAACCTTCCTTTTGATAGAACAGTTTGGAAACACTCTTTTTGTGGAATCTGCAAGTGGCTATTTGGAGCGCTTTGAGGCCTATGCTGGAAAAGGAAATATCTTCACATAAAACCTAGACAGAAGTATTCCCAGAAAGTTTTTCTGATGTGCGCATTCAACTCACCGAGTTGAACCTTCCTTTAGATAGAGCACTTTTGAAACACTCTTTCTGTAGTACCTGCGAGTGGATATTTGGAGTGCTTTGAGTGCTACACTGTAAAAGCAAATATCTTCACTTAGAATCTAGACAGAAGAATTCTCAGAGACTTCCCTGTGCTCTCTGCATTCCACTCACAGAGTTGAACCTTCCTTTTGATAGAACAGTTTTGAAACACTCTTGTGGTAGAATCTGCAAGTCGATATTTGGAAGGTTTGGAGGCCTATCCTGGGAAAGGAAATATCTTCCCATCAAAACTAGATAGAAGCATTCTCAGAAACTTCTTAGTGATGTGCGCATTCAAGTCACAGAGTTGAAGCTTCCTTTTGATATAGCAGTTTTGAACCACTCTTTTAGTAGAATCTGCAAGTGGATGTTTGGAGAGCTAAGAGGCCAACACTGGAAAAGGAAATATCTTCACTTAAAAACTAAAGGGAAGCATTCTCAGAAACTTCAATGGGCTTTACGCATTCAACTCACAGAGTGCAATGTTCCTTTTGAGAGCGCAGTTTTAAAACACTGTTTTTGTAGAATTTGCTAGAGGATGTTTGGAGCGATGTGAGGCCTTTGCTGGAAAAGGAAATATCTTCACATAAAACCTAGACAGAAGCATTCTCAGAAACTCCTTTGTGATGAGTGCATTCAAATCACACACTTGAACCTTCCTTTGGAAAGAGCAGTTTTGAAACACTCTTTTTGAAGAATCTGCAAGTGGATATTTGGAGCGATTTGAGGCCTATGCTGGAAAATGAAATATCTTCACCTACAAACTAGACGGAAGCATTCTCAGAAACTTCTTTGTGATGAGTGCATTCAACTCACAGAGTTGAAGCTTCCTTTTGACAGAGCAGTTTTGAAACACTCTTTTAGCAGCATCTGCAAGTGTATATTTGGAGCGCTTTGAGGCCAAGGCTGGAAAACGAAATATCATCACATAAAAACTCGACAGAAGCTTTCTCTGAAACTTCTTTGTGATGAGTGCATTCAACTCACAGACTCGAACGTTTCTTTTGATAGAACAGTTTAGAAACACTCCTTTTGTAGAATCTGCAAGTGTTTATTTGGAGCGCTTTGAGGCCTATGTTGGAAAAGGACATATCTTCACATCAAAAGTAGACGCACGCATTCTCAGAAACTTCTTTGTGATGAGTGCATTGAACTCACCGAGTTGAACCTACCTATTGATAGAGAAGTTTTGAAACACCCTTTTTGTAGAATCTGCAAGTGAATATTTGGCGCGATTTGAGGCCTATGCTGGAAATGGAAATATCTTCACATGAAAACTAGACAGATGAATTCTCAGAAACGTCTTTGTGATGAGTGCATTCAACTCACAGACTTGAAGCTTAATTTTGAAAGAGCAGTTTCGAAACACTCTTTTTGTAGAATCTGCAAGTGGATATTTGGAGCGCTTTGAGGGCTATGCTGGAAAAGTTTATATCTTCACCTAAAAACTAGACAGAAGCATACTCAGAAACTTCTTTGTGATGTGTGCATTGAACTCACAGAGCTGAACCTTTCTTTTGATACAGAAGTTTGCAACACTCTTTTCGTAGAATCTTCAAGTGGATGTATGGAGTGCTTTGAGGCCTATGCTGGAAAAGGAAATATCTTCACGTAGAAACTGGACAAAAGCATTCTCAGAAAATTCTTCGTAATGAGTGCATTCAACTCACAGAGTTGAAGCTTCCTTTTGATAGAGCAGTTTTGAAACACTCTTTTAGCAGCATCTGCAAGTGGATATTTGGAGCGCTTTGAGGCCAAGGCTGGAAAACGAAATATCATCACATAAAAACTCGACAGAAGCATTCTCTGAAACTTCTTTGTGATAAGTGCATTCAACTCACAGACTCGAACGTTTCTTTTGATAGAACAGTTTAGAAACACTCCTTTTGTAGAATCTGCAAGTGTTTATTTGGAGCGCTTTGAGGCCTATGTTGGAAAAGGACATATCTTCACATCAAAAGTAGACAGACGCATTCTCAGAAACTTCTTTGTGATGAGTGCATTGAACTCACAGAGTTGAACCTACTTATTGATAGAGAAGTTTTGAAACACCCTTTTTGTAGAATCTGCAAGTGAATATTTGGCGCGATTTGAGGCCTATGCAGGAAACGGAAATATCTTCACATGAAAACTAGACAGATGAATTCTCAGAAACGTCTTTGTGATGAGTGCATTCAACTCACAGACTTGAAGCTTCCTTTTGAAAGAGCAGTTTCGAAACAGTCTTTTTGTAGACTCTGCAAGTGGATATTTGGAGCGCTTTGAGGGCTATGCTGGAAAAGTTAATACCTTCACCTAAAAACTAGACAGAAACATACTCAGAAACTTCTTTGTGATGTGTGCATTGAACTCACAGAGTTGAACCTTTCTTTTGATACAGAAGTTTTGAAACACTCTTTTCGTAGAATCTTCAAGTGGATGGATGGAGTGATTTGAGGCCTATGCTGGAAAAGGAAATACCTTCACGTAGAAACTAGACAAAAGCATTCTCAGAAAGTTCCCTGTGCTTTGTGCATTCAACTCACAGAGTTGAACATTCCTTTTCATAGAGCAGTTTTGAAACACTCTTTTTGTAGAATCTGCAAGTGGATATTTGGAGCGCTTTGAGGCCTCTGCTCCCAGAGGAATTATCATTGCATAAAAACTAGATGGAAGCGTTCTCAGAAACTTCCTTGTGATGAGTGCATTCAACTCGCAGAGTGGAACCTTCCTTTCGATAGACCAGTTTTGAAACACTGTTTTTGTAGAATCCGCAAGTGGCTATTTGGAGCTCTTTGAGGCTTATGCTGGAAAAGGAAATATCTTCATCTACAAACTAGACAGAAGCATTCTCAGAAACTTCTTTGTCATGTGGGGATTGAACTCACAGAGTTGAACATTCCTTTACATAGAGCAGTTTTGCAACACCCTTTCGGTGGAAAGTGAAAGTGCTTATTTGGTGCGATGGCGGCATCTAGTGGATAAGGAAATACATTCAGATGAAAACAAGATACATCCATTCTCAGAAACTTCTTTGTGATGACTGCATTCTACTCACAGAGTTGAACCTTCCTTTTGATAGAACAGTTTGGAAACACTCTTTTTGTGGAATCTGCAAGTGGCTATTTGGAGCGCTTTGAGGCCTATGCTGGAAAAGGAAATATCTTCACATAAAACCTAGACAGAAGTATTCCCAGAAAGTTTTTCTGATGTGCGCATTCAACTCACCGAGTTGAACCTTCCTTTAGATAGAGCACTTTTGAAACACTCTTTCTGTAGTACCTGCGAGTGGATATTTGGAGTGCTTTGAGTGCTACACTGTAAAAGCAAATATCTTCACTTAGAATCTAGACAGAAGAATTCTCAGAGACTTCCCTGTGCTCTCTGCATTCCACTCACAGAGTTGAACCTTCCTTTTGATAGAACAGTTTTGAAACACTCTTGTGGTAGAATCTGCAAGTCGATATTTGGAAGGTTTGGAGGCCTATCCTGGGAAAGGAAATATCTTCCCATCAAAACTAGATAGAAGCATTCTCAGAAACTTCTTAGTGATGTGCGCATTCAAGTCACAGAGTTGAAGCTTCCTTTTGATATAGCAGTTTTGAACCACTCTTTTAGTAGAATCTGCAAGTGGATGTTTGGAGAGCTAAGAGGCCAACACTGGAAAAGGAAATATCTTCACTTAAAAACTAAAGGGAAGCATTCTCAGAAACTTCAATGGGCTTTACGCATTCAACTCACAGAGTGCAATGTTCCTTTTGAGAGCGCAGTTTTAAAACACTGTTTTTGTAGAATTTGCTAGAGGATGTTTGGAGCGATGTGAGGCCTTTGCTGGAAAAGGAAATATCTTCACATAAAACCTAGACAGAAGCATTCTCAGAAACTCCTTTGTGATGAGTGCATTCAAATCACACACTTGAACCTTCCTTTGGAAAGAGCAGTTTTGAAACACTCTTTTTGAAGAATCTGCAAGTGGATATTTGGAGCGATTTGAGGCCTATGCTGGAAAATGAAATATCTTCACCTACAAACTAGACGGAAGCATTCTCAGAAACTTCTTTGTGATGAGTGCATTCAACTCACAGAGTTGAAGCTTCCTTTTGACAGAGCAGTTTTGAAACACTCTTTTAGCAGCATCTGCAAGTGTATATTTGGAGCGCTTTGAGGCCAAGGCTGGAAAACGAAATATCATCACATAAAAACTCGACAGAAGCTTTCTCTGAAACTTCTTTGTGATGAGTGCATTCAACTCACAGACTCGAACGTTTCTTTTGATAGAACAGTTTAGAAACACTCCTTTTGTAGAATCTGCAAGTGTTTATTTGGAGCGCTTTGAGGCCTATGTTGGAAAAGGACATATCTTCACATCAAAAGTAGACGCACGCATTCTCAGAAACTTCTTTGTGATGAGTGCATTGAACTCACCGAGTTGAACCTACCTATTGATAGAGAAGTTTTGAAACACCCTTTTTGTAGAATCTGCAAGTGAATATTTGGCGCGATTTGAGGCCTATGCTGGAAATGGAAATATCTTCACATGAAAACTAGACAGATGAATTCTCAGAAACGTCTTTGTGATGAGTGCATTCAACTCACAGACTTGAAGCTTAATTTTGAAAGAGCAGTTTCGAAACACTCTTTTTGTAGAATCTGCAAGTGGATATTTGGAGCGCTTTGAGGGCTATGCTGGAAAAGTTTATATCTTCACCTAAAAACTAGACAGAAGCATACTCAGAAACTTCTTTGTGATGTGTGCATTGAACTCACAGAGCTGAACCTTTCTTTTGATACAGAAGTTTGCAACACTCTTTTCGTAGAATCTTCAAGTGGATGTATGGAGTGCTTTGAGGCCTATGCTGGAAAAGGAAATATCTTCACGTAGAAACTGGACAAAAGCATTCTCAGAAAATTCTTCGTAATGAGTGCATTCAACTCACAGAGTTGAAGCTTCCTTTTGATAGAGCAGTTTTGAAACACTCTTTTAGCAGCATCTGCAAGTGGATATTTGGAGCGCTTTGAGGCCAAGGCTGGAAAACGAAATATCATCACATAAAAACTCGACAGAAGCATTCTCTGAAACTTCTTTGTGATAAGTGCATTCAACTCACAGACTCGAACGTTTCTTTTGATAGAACAGTTTAGAAACACTCCTTTTGTAGAATCTGCAAGTGTTTATTTGGAGCGCTTTGAGGCCTATGTTGGAAAAGGACATATCTTCACATCAAAAGTAGACAGACGCATTCTCAGAAACTTCTTTGTGATGAGTGCATTGAACTCACAGAGTTGAACCTACTTATTGATAGAGAAGTTTTGAAACACCCTTTTTGTAGAATCTGCAAGTGAATATTTGGCGCGATTTGAGGCCTATGCAGGAAACGGAAATATCTTCACATGAAAACTAGACAGATGAATTCTCAGAAACGTCTTTGTGATGAGTGCATTCAACTCACAGACTTGAAGCTTCCTTTTGAAAGAGCAGTTTCGAAACAGTCTTTTTGTAGACTCTGCAAGTGGATATTTGGAGCGCTTTGAGGGCTATGCTGGAAAAGTTAATACCTTCACCTAAAAACTAGACAGAAACATACTCAGAAACTTCTTTGTGATGTGTGCATTGAACTCACAGAGTTGAACCTTTCTTTTGATACAGAAGTTTTGAAACACTCTTTTCGTAGAATCTTCAAGTGGATGGATGGAGTGATTTGAGGCCTATGCTGGAAAAGGAAATACCTTCACGTAGAAACTAGACAAAAGCATTCTCAGAAAGTTCCCTGTGCTTTGTGCATTCAACTCACAGAGTTGAACATTCCTTTTCATAGAGCAGTTTTGAAACACTCTTTTTGTAGAATCTGCAAGTGGATATTTGGAGCGCTTTGAGGCCTCTGCTCCCAGAGGAATTATCATTGCATAAAAACTAGATGGAAGCGTTCTCAGAAACTTCCTTGTGATGAGTGCATTCAACTCGCAGAGTGGAACCTTCCTTTCGATAGACCAGTTTTGAAACACTGTTTTTGTAGAATCCGCAAGTGGCTATTTGGAGCTCTTTGAGGCTTATGCTGGAAAAGGAAATATCTTCATCTACAAACTAGACAGAAGCATTCTCAGAAACTTCTTTGTCATGTGGGGATTGAACTCACAGAGTTGAACATTCCTTTACATAGAGCAGTTTTGCAACACCCTTTCGGTGGAAAGTGAAAGTGCTTATTTGGTGCGATGGCGGCATCTAGTGGATAAGGAAATACATTCAGATGAAAACAAGATACATCCATTCTCAGAAACTTCTTTGTGATGACTGCATTCTACTCACAGAGTTGAACCTTCCTTTTGATAGAACAGTTTGGAAACACTCTTTTTGTGGAATCTGCAAGTGGCTATTTGGAGCGCTTTGAGGCCTATGCTGGAAAAGGAAATATCTTCACATAAAACCTAGACAGAAGTATTCCCAGAAAGTTTTTCTGATGTGCGCATTCAACTCACCGAGTTGAACCTTCCTTTAGATAGAGCACTTTTGAAACACTCTTTCTGTAGTACCTGCGAGTGGATATTTGGAGTGCTTTGAGTGCTACACTGTAAAAGCAAATATCTTCACTTAGAATCTAGACAGAAGAATTCTCAGAGACTTCCCTGTGCTCTCTGCATTCCACTCACAGAGTTGAACCTTCCTTTTGATAGAACAGTTTTGAAACACTCTTGTGGTAGAATCTGCAAGTCGATATTTGGAAGGTTTGGAGGCCTATCCTGGGAAAGGAAATATCTTCCCATCAAAACTAGATAGAAGCATTCTCAGAAACTTCTTAGTGATGTGCGCATTCAAGTCACAGAGTTGAAGCTTCCTTTTGATATAGCAGTTTTGAACCACTCTTTTAGTAGAATCTGCAAGTGGATGTTTGGAGAGCTAAGAGGCCAACACTGGAAAAGGAAATATCTTCACTTAAAAACTAAAGGGAAGCATTCTCAGAAACTTCAATGGGCTTTACGCATTCAACTCACAGAGTGCAATGTTCCTTTTGAGAGCGCAGTTTTAAAACACTGTTTTTGTAGAATTTGCTAGAGGATGTTTGGAGCGATGTGAGGCCTTTGCTGGAAAAGGAAATATCTTCACATAAAACCTAGACAGAAGCATTCTCAGAAACTCCTTTGTGATGAGTGCATTCAAATCACACACTTGAACCTTCCTTTGGAAAGAGCAGTTTTGAAACACTCTTTTTGAAGAATCTGCAAGTGGATATTTGGAGCGATTTGAGGCCTATGCTGGAAAATGAAATATCTTCACCTACAAACTAGACGGAAGCATTCTCAGAAACTTCTTTGTGATGAGTGCATTCAACTCACAGAGTTGAAGCTTCCTTTTGACAGAGCAGTTTTGAAACACTCTTTTAGCAGCATCTGCAAGTGTATATTTGGAGCGCTTTGAGGCCAAGGCTGGAAAACGAAATATCATCACATAAAAACTCGACAGAAGCTTTCTCTGAAACTTCTTTGTGATGAGTGCATTCAACTCACAGACTCGAACGTTTCTTTTGATAGAACAGTTTAGAAACACTCCTTTTGTAGAATCTGCAAGTGTTTATTTGGAGCGCTTTGAGGCCTATGTTGGAAAAGGACATATCTTCACATCAAAAGTAGACGCACGCATTCTCAGAAACTTCTTTGTGATGAGTGCATTGAACTCACCGAGTTGAACCTACCTATTGATAGAGAAGTTTTGAAACACCCTTTTTGTAGAATCTGCAAGTGAATATTTGGCGCGATTTGAGGCCTATGCTGGAAATGGAAATATCTTCACATGAAAACTAGACAGATGAATTCTCAGAAACGTCTTTGTGATGAGTGCATTCAACTCACAGACTTGAAGCTTAATTTTGAAAGAGCAGTTTCGAAACACTCTTTTTGTAGAATCTGCAAGTGGATATTTGGAGCGCTTTGAGGGCTATGCTGGAAAAGTTTATATCTTCACCTAAAAACTAGACAGAAGCATACTCAGAAACTTCTTTGTGATGTGTGCATTGAACTCACAGAGCTGAACCTTTCTTTTGATACAGAAGTTTGCAACACTCTTTTCGTAGAATCTTCAAGTGGATGTATGGAGTGCTTTGAGGCCTATGCTGGAAAAGGAAATATCTTCACGTAGAAACTGGACAAAAGCATTCTCAGAAAATTCTTCGTAATGAGTGCATTCAACTCACAGAGTTGAAGCTTCCTTTTGATAGAGCAGTTTTGAAACACTCTTTTAGCAGCATCTGCAAGTGGATATTTGGAGCGCTTTGAGGCCAAGGCTGGAAAACGAAATATCATCACATAAAAACTCGACAGAAGCATTCTCTGAAACTTCTTTGTGATAAGTGCATTCAACTCACAGACTCGAACGTTTCTTTTGATAGAACAGTTTAGAAACACTCCTTTTGTAGAATCTGCAAGTGTTTATTTGGAGCGCTTTGAGGCCTATGTTGGAAAAGGACATATCTTCACATCAAAAGTAGACAGACGCATTCTCAGAAACTTCTTTGTGATGAGTGCATTGAACTCACAGAGTTGAACCTACTTATTGATAGAGAAGTTTTGAAACACCCTTTTTGTAGAATCTGCAAGTGAATATTTGGCGCGATTTGAGGCCTATGCAGGAAACGGAAATATCTTCACATGAAAACTAGACAGATGAATTCTCAGAAACGTCTTTGTGATGAGTGCATTCAACTCACAGACTTGAAGCTTCCTTTTGAAAGAGCAGTTTCGAAACAGTCTTTTTGTAGACTCTGCAAGTGGATATTTGGAGCGCTTTGAGGGCTATGCTGGAAAAGTTAATACCTTCACCTAAAAACTAGACAGAAACATACTCAGAAACTTCTTTGTGATGTGTGCATTGAACTCACAGAGTTGAACCTTTCTTTTGATACAGAAGTTTTGAAACACTCTTTTCGTAGAATCTTCAAGTGGATGGATGGAGTGATTTGAGGCCTATGCTGGAAAAGGAAATACCTTCACGTAGAAACTAGACAAAAGCATTCTCAGAAAGTTCCCTGTGCTTTGTGCATTCAACTCACAGAGTTGAACATTCCTTTTCATAGAGCAGTTTTGAAACACTCTTTTTGTAGAATCTGCAAGTGGATATTTGGAGCGCTTTGAGGCCTCTGCTCCCAGAGGAATTATCATTGCATAAAAACTAGATGGAAGCGTTCTCAGAAACTTCCTTGTGATGAGTGCATTCAACTCGCAGAGTGGAACCTTCCTTTCGATAGACCAGTTTTGAAACACTGTTTTTGTAGAATCCGCAAGTGGCTATTTGGAGCTCTTTGAGGCTTATGCTGGAAAAGGAAATATCTTCATCTACAAACTAGACAGAAGCATTCTCAGAAACTTCTTTGTCATGTGGGGATTGAACCCACAGAGTTGAACATTCCTTTACATAGAGCAGTTTTGCAACACCCTTTCGGTGGAAAGTGAAAGTGCTTATTTGGTGCGATGGCGGCATCTAGTGGATAAGGAAATACATTCAGATGAAAACAAGATACATCCATTCTCAGAAACTTCTTTGTGATGACTGCATTCTACTCACAGAGTTGAACCTTCCTTTTGATAGAACAGTTTGGAAACACTCTTTTTGTGGAATCTGCAAGTGGCTATTTGGAGCGCTTTGAGGCCTATGCTGGAAAAGGAAATATCTTCACATAAAACCTAGACAGAAGTATTCCCAGAAAGTTTTTCTGATGTGCGCATTCAACTCACCGAGTTGAACCTTCCTTTAGATAGAGCACTTTTGAAACACTCTTTCTGTAGTACCTGCGAGTGGATATTTGGAGTGCTTTGAGTGCTACACTGTAAAAGCAAATATCTTCACTTAGAATCTAGACAGAAGAATTCTCAGAGACTTCCCTGTGCTCTCTGCATTCCACTCACAGAGTTGAACCTTCCTTTTGATAGAACAGTTTTGAAACACTCTTGTGGTAGAATCTGCAAGTCGATATTTGGAAGGTTTGGAGGCCTATCCTGGGAAAGGAAATATCTTCCCATCAAAACTAGATAGAAGCATTCTCAGAAACTTCTTAGTGATGTGCGCATTCAAGTCACAGAGTTGAAGCTTCCTTTTGATATAGCAGTTTTGAACCACTCTTTTAGTAGAATCTGCAAGTGGATGTTTGGAGAGCTAAGAGGCCAACACTGGAAAAGGAAATATCTTCACTTAAAAACTAAAGGGAAGCATTCTCAGAAACTTCAATGGGCTTTACGCATTCAACTCACAGAGTGCAATGTTCCTTTTGAGAGCGCAGTTTTAAAACACTGTTTTTGTAGAATTTGCTAGAGGATGTTTGGAGCGATGTGAGGCCTTTGCTGGAAAAGGAAATATCTTCACATAAAACCTAGACAGAAGCATTCTCAGAAACTCCTTTGTGATGAGTGCATTCAAATCACACACTTGAACCTTCCTTTGGAAAGAGCAGTTTTGAAACACTCTTTTTGAAGAATCTGCAAGTGGATATTTGGAGCGATTTGAGGCCTATGCTGGAAAATGAAATATCTTCACCTACAAACTAGACGGAAGCATTCTCAGAAACTTCTTTGTGATGAGTGCATTCAACTCACAGAGTTGAAGCTTCCTTTTGACAGAGCAGTTTTGAAACACTCTTTTAGCAGCATCTGCAAGTGTATATTTGGAGCGCTTTGAGGCCAAGGCTGGAAAACGAAATATCATCACATAAAAACTCGACAGAAGCTTTCTCTGAAACTTCTTTGTGATGAGTGCATTCAACTCACAGACTCGAACGTTTCTTTTGATAGAACAGTTTAGAAACACTCCTTTTGTAGAATCTGCAAGTGTTTATTTGGAGCGCTTTGAGGCCTATGTTGGAAAAGGACATATCTTCACATCAAAAGTAGACGCACGCATTCTCAGAAACTTCTTTGTGATGAGTGCATTGAACTCACCGAGTTGAACCTACCTATTGATAGAGAAGTTTTGAAACACCCTTTTTGTAGAATCTGCAAGTGAATATTTGGCGCGATTTGAGGCCTATGCTGGAAATGGAAATATCTTCACATGAAAACTAGACAGATGAATTCTCAGAAACGTCTTTGTGATGAGTGCATTCAACTCACAGACTTGAAGCTTAATTTTGAAAGAGCAGTTTCGAAACACTCTTTTTGTAGAATCTGCAAGTGGATATTTGGAGCGCTTTGAGGGCTATGCTGGAAAAGTTTATATCTTCACCTAAAAACTAGACAGAAGCATACTCAGAAACTTCTTTGTGATGTGTGCATTGAACTCACAGAGCTGAACCTTTCTTTTGATACAGAAGTTTGCAACACTCTTTTCGTAGAATCTTCAAGTGGATGTATGGAGTGCTTTGAGGCCTATGCTGGAAAAGGAAATATCTTCACGTAGAAACTGGACAAAAGCATTCTCAGAAAATTCTTCGTAATGAGTGCATTCAACTCACAGAGTTGAAGCTTCCTTTTGATAGAGCAGTTTTGAAACACTCTTTTAGCAGCATCTGCAAGTGGATATTTGGAGCGCTTTGAGGCCAAGGCTGGAAAACGAAATATCATCACATAAAAACTCGACAGAAGCATTCTCTGAAACTTCTTTGTGATAAGTGCATTCAACTCACAGACTCGAACGTTTCTTTTGATAGAACAGTTTAGAAACACTCCTTTTGTAGAATCTGCAAGTGTTTATTTGGAGCGCTTTGAGGCCTATGTTGGAAAAGGACATATCTTCACATCAAAAGTAGACAGACGCATTCTCAGAAACTTCTTTGTGATGAGTGCATTGAACTCACAGAGTTGAACCTACTTATTGATAGAGAAGTTTTGAAACACCCTTTTTGTAGAATCTGCAAGTGAATATTTGGCGCGATTTGAGGCCTATGCAGGAAACGGAAATATCTTCACATGAAAACTAGACAGATGAATTCTCAGAAACGTCTTTGTGATGAGTGCATTCAACTCACAGACTTGAAGCTTCCTTTTGAAAGAGCAGTTTCGAAACAGTCTTTTTGTAGACTCTGCAAGTGGATATTTGGAGCGCTTTGAGGGCTATGCTGGAAAAGTTAATACCTTCACCTAAAAACTAGACAGAAACATACTCAGAAACTTCTTTGTGATGTGTGCATTGAACTCACAGAGTTGAACCTTTCTTTTGATACAGAAGTTTTGAAACACTCTTTTCGTAGAATCTTCAAGTGGATGGATGGAGTGATTTGAGGCCTATGCTGGAAAAGGAAATACCTTCACGTAGAAACTAGACAAAAGCATTCTCAGAAAGTTCCCTGTGCTTTGTGCATTCAACTCACAGAGTTGAACATTCCTTTTCATAGAGCAGTTTTGAAACACTCTTTTTGTAGAATCTGCAAGTGGATATTTGGAGCGCTTTGAGGCCTCTGCTCCCAGAGGAATTATCATTGCATAAAAACTAGATGGAAGCGTTCTCAGAAACTTCCTTGTGATGAGTGCATTCAACTCGCAGAGTGGAACCTTCCTTTCGATAGACCAGTTTTGAAACACTGTTTTTGTAGAATCCGCAAGTGGCTATTTGGAGCTCTTTGAGGCTTATGCTGGAAAAGGAAATATCTTCATCTACAAACTAGACAGAAGCATTCTCAGAAACTTCTTTGTCATGTGGGGATTGAACCCACAGAGTTGAACATTCCTTTACATAGAGCAGTTTTGCAACACCCTTTCGGTGGAAAGTGAAAGTGCTTATTTGGTGCGATGGCGGCATCTAGTGGATAAGGAAATACATTCAGATGAAAACAAGATACATCCATTCTCAGAAACTTCTTTGTGATGACTGCATTCTACTCACAGAGTTGAACCTTCCTTTTGATAGAACAGTTTGGAAACACTCTTTTTGTGGAATCTGCAAGTGGCTATTTGGAGCGCTTTGAGGCCTATGCTGGAAAAGGAAATATCTTCACATAAAACCTAGACAGAAGTATTCCCAGAAAGTTTTTCTGATGTGCGCATTCAACTCACCGAGTTGAACCTTCCTTTAGATAGAGCACTTTTGAAACACTCTTTCTGTAGTACCTGCGAGTGGATATTTGGAGTGCTTTGAGTGCTACACTGTAAAAGCAAATATCTTCACTTAGAATCTAGACAGAAGAATTCTCAGAGACTTCCCTGTGCTCTCTGCATTCCACTCACAGAGTTGAACCTTCCTTTTGATAGAACAGTTTTGAAACACTCTTGTGGTAGAATCTGCAAGTCGATATTTGGAAGGTTTGGAGGCCTATCCTGGGAAAGGAAATATCTTCCCATCAAAACTAGATAGAAGCATTCTCAGAAACTTCTTAGTGATGTGCGCATTCAAGTCACAGAGTTGAAGCTTCCTTTTGATATAGCAGTTTTGAACCACTCTTTTAGTAGAATCTGCAAGTGGATGTTTGGAGAGCTAAGAGGCCAACACTGGAAAAGGAAATATCTTCACTTAAAAACTAAAGGGAAGCATTCTCAGAAACTTCAATGGGCTTTACGCATTCAACTCACAGAGTGCAATGTTCCTTTTGAGAGCGCAGTTTTAAAACACTGTTTTTGTAGAATTTGCTAGAGGATGTTTGGAGCGATGTGAGGCCTTTGCTGGAAAAGGAAATATCTTCACATAAAACCTAGACAGAAGCATTCTCAGAAACTCCTTTGTGATGAGTGCATTCAAATCACACACTTGAACCTTCCTTTGGAAAGAGCAGTTTTGAAACACTCTTTTTGAAGAATCTGCAAGTGGATATTTGGAGCGATTTGAGGCCTATGCTGGAAAATGAAATATCTTCACCTACAAACTAGACGGAAGCATTCTCAGAAACTTCTTTGTGATGAGTGCATTCAACTCACAGAGTTGAAGCTTCCTTTTGACAGAGCAGTTTTGAAACACTCTTTTAGCAGCATCTGCAAGTGTATATTTGGAGCGCTTTGAGGCCAAGGCTGGAAAACGAAATATCATCACATAAAAACTCGACAGAAGCTTTCTCTGAAACTTCTTTGTGATGAGTGCATTCAACTCACAGACTCGAACGTTTCTTTTGATAGAACAGTTTAGAAACACTCCTTTTGTAGAATCTGCAAGTGTTTATTTGGAGCGCTTTGAGGCCTATGTTGGAAAAGGACATATCTTCACATCAAAAGTAGACGCACGCATTCTCAGAAACTTCTTTGTGATGAGTGCATTGAACTCACCGAGTTGAACCTACCTATTGATAGAGAAGTTTTGAAACACCCTTTTTGTAGAATCTGCAAGTGAATATTTGGCGCGATTTGAGGCCTATGCTGGAAATGGAAATATCTTCACATGAAAACTAGACAGATGAATTCTCAGAAACGTCTTTGTGATGAGTGCATTCAACTCACAGACTTGAAGCTTAATTTTGAAAGAGCAGTTTCGAAACACTCTTTTTGTAGAATCTGCAAGTGGATATTTGGAGCGCTTTGAGGGCTATGCTGGAAAAGTTTATATCTTCACCTAAAAACTAGACAGAAGCATACTCAGAAACTTCTTTGTGATGTGTGCATTGAACTCACAGAGCTGAACCTTTCTTTTGATACAGAAGTTTGCAACACTCTTTTCGTAGAATCTTCAAGTGGATGTATGGAGTGCTTTGAGGCCTATGCTGGAAAAGGAAATATCTTCACGTAGAAACTGGACAAAAGCATTCTCAGAAAATTCTTCGTAATGAGTGCATTCAACTCACAGAGTTGAAGCTTCCTTTTGATAGAGCAGTTTTGAAACACTCTTTTAGCAGCATCTGCAAGTGGATATTTGGAGCGCTTTGAGGCCAAGGCTGGAAAACGAAATATCATCACATAAAAACTCGACAGAAGCATTCTCTGAAACTTCTTTGTGATAAGTGCATTCAACTCACAGACTCGAACGTTTCTTTTGATAGAACAGTTTAGAAACACTCCTTTTGTAGAATCTGCAAGTGTTTATTTGGAGCGCTTTGAGGCCTATGTTGGAAAAGGACATATCTTCACATCAAAAGTAGACAGACGCATTCTCAGAAACTTCTTTGTGATGAGTGCATTGAACTCACAGAGTTGAACCTACTTATTGATAGAGAAGTTTTGAAACACCCTTTTTGTAGAATCTGCAAGTGAATATTTGGCGCGATTTGAGGCCTATGCAGGAAACGGAAATATCTTCACATGAAAACTAGACAGATGAATTCTCAGAAACGTCTTTGTGATGAGTGCATTCAACTCACAGACTTGAAGCTTCCTTTTGAAAGAGCAGTTTCGAAACAGTCTTTTTGTAGACTCTGCAAGTGGATATTTGGAGCGCTTTGAGGGCTATGCTGGAAAAGTTAATACCTTCACCTAAAAACTAGACAGAAACATACTCAGAAACTTCTTTGTGATGTGTGCATTGAACTCACAGAGTTGAACCTTTCTTTTGATACAGAAGTTTTGAAACACTCTTTTCGTAGAATCTTCAAGTGGATGGATGGAGTGATTTGAGGCCTATGCTGGAAAAGGAAATACCTTCACGTAGAAACTAGACAAAAGCATTCTCAGAAAGTTCCCTGTGCTTTGTGCATTCAACTCACAGAGTTGAACATTCCTTTTCATAGAGCAGTTTTGAAACACTCTTTTTGTAGAATCTGCAAGTGGATATTTGGAGCGCTTTGAGGCCTCTGCTCCCAGAGGAATTATCATTGCATAAAAACTAGATGGAAGCGTTCTCAGAAACTTCCTTGTGATGAGTGCATTCAACTCGCAGAGTGGAACCTTCCTTTCGATAGACCAGTTTTGAAACACTGTTTTTGTAGAATCCGCAAGTGGCTATTTGGAGCTCTTTGAGGCTTATGCTGGAAAAGGAAATATCTTCATCTACAAACTAGACAGAAGCATTCTCAGAAACTTCTTTGTCATGTGGGGATTGAACTCACAGAGTTGAACATTCCTTTACATAGAGCAGTTTTGCAACACCCTTTCGGTGGAAAGTGAAAGTGCTTATTTGGTGCGATGGCGGCATCTAGTGGATAAGGAAATACATTCAGATGAAAACAAGATACATCCATTCTCAGAAACTTCTTTGTGATGACTGCATTCTACTCACAGAGTTGAACCTTCCTTTTGATAGAACAGTTTGGAAACACTCTTTTTGTGGAATCTGCAAGTGGCTATTTGGAGCGCTTTGAGGCCTATGCTGGAAAAGGAAATATCTTCACATAAAACCTAGACAGAAGTATTCCCAGAAAGTTTTTCTGATGTGCGCATTCAACTCACCGAGTTGAACCTTCCTTTAGATAGAGCACTTTTGAAACACTCTTTCTGTAGTACCTGCGAGTGGATATTTGGAGTGCTTTGAGTGCTACACTGTAAAAGCAAATATCTTCACTTAGAATCTAGACAGAAGAATTCTCAGAGACTTCCCTGTGCTCTCTGCATTCCACTCACAGAGTTGAACCTTCCTTTTGATAGAACAGTTTTGAAACACTCTTGTGGTAGAATCTGCAAGTCGATATTTGGAAGGTTTGGAGGCCTATCCTGGGAAAGGAAATATCTTCCCATCAAAACTAGATAGAAGCATTCTCAGAAACTTCTTAGTGATGTGCGCATTCAAGTCACAGAGTTGAAGCTTCCTTTTGATATAGCAGTTTTGAACCACTCTTTTAGTAGAATCTGCAAGTGGATGTTTGGAGAGCTAAGAGGCCAACACTGGAAAAGGAAATATCTTCACTTAAAAACTAAAGGGAAGCATTCTCAGAAACTTCAATGGGCTTTACGCATTCAACTCACAGAGTGCAATGTTCCTTTTGAGAGCGCAGTTTTAAAACACTGTTTTTGTAGAATTTGCTAGAGGATGTTTGGAGCGATGTGAGGCCTTTGCTGGAAAAGGAAATATCTTCACATAAAACCTAGACAGAAGCATTCTCAGAAACTCCTTTGTGATGAGTGCATTCAAATCACACACTTGAACCTTCCTTTGGAAAGAGCAGTTTTGAAACACTCTTTTTGAAGAATCTGCAAGTGGATATTTGGAGCGATTTGAGGCCTATGCTGGAAAATGAAATATCTTCACCTACAAACTAGACGGAAGCATTCTCAGAAACTTCTTTGTGATGAGTGCATTCAACTCACAGAGTTGAAGCTTCCTTTTGACAGAGCAGTTTTGAAACACTCTTTTAGCAGCATCTGCAAGTGTATATTTGGAGCGCTTTGAGGCCAAGGCTGGAAAACGAAATATCATCACATAAAAACTCGACAGAAGCTTTCTCTGAAACTTCTTTGTGATGAGTGCATTCAACTCACAGACTCGAACGTTTCTTTTGATAGAACAGTTTAGAAACACTCCTTTTGTAGAATCTGCAAGTGTTTATTTGGAGCGCTTTGAGGCCTATGTTGGAAAAGGACATATCTTCACATCAAAAGTAGACGCACGCATTCTCAGAAACTTCTTTGTGATGAGTGCATTGAACTCACCGAGTTGAACCTACCTATTGATAGAGAAGTTTTGAAACACCCTTTTTGTAGAATCTGCAAGTGAATATTTGGCGCGATTTGAGGCCTATGCTGGAAATGGAAATATCTTCACATGAAAACTAGACAGATGAATTCTCAGAAACGTCTTTGTGATGAGTGCATTCAACTCACAGACTTGAAGCTTAATTTTGAAAGAGCAGTTTCGAAACACTCTTTTTGTAGAATCTGCAAGTGGATATTTGGAGCGCTTTGAGGGCTATGCTGGAAAAGTTTATATCTTCACCTAAAAACTAGACAGAAGCATACTCAGAAACTTCTTTGTGATGTGTGCATTGAACTCACAGAGCTGAACCTTTCTTTTGATACAGAAGTTTGCAACACTCTTTTCGTAGAATCTTCAAGTGGATGTATGGAGTGCTTTGAGGCCTATGCTGGAAAAGGAAATATCTTCACGTAGAAACTGGACAAAAGCATTCTCAGAAAATTCTTCGTAATGAGTGCATTCAACTCACAGAGTTGAAGCTTCCTTTTGATAGAGCAGTTTTGAAACACTCTTTTAGCAGCATCTGCAAGTGGATATTTGGAGCGCTTTGAGGCCAAGGCTGGAAAACGAAATATCATCACATAAAAACTCGACAGAAGCATTCTCTGAAACTTCTTTGTGATAAGTGCATTCAACTCACAGACTCGAACGTTTCTTTTGATAGAACAGTTTAGAAACACTCCTTTTGTAGAATCTGCAAGTGTTTATTTGGAGCGCTTTGAGGCCTATGTTGGAAAAGGACATATCTTCACATCAAAAGTAGACAGACGCATTCTCAGAAACTTCTTTGTGATGAGTGCATTGAACTCACAGAGTTGAACCTACTTATTGATAGAGAAGTTTTGAAACACCCTTTTTGTAGAATCTGCAAGTGAATATTTGGCGCGATTTGAGGCCTATGCAGGAAACGGAAATATCTTCACATGAAAACTAGACAGATGAATTCTCAGAAACGTCTTTGTGATGAGTGCATTCAACTCACAGACTTGAAGCTTCCTTTTGAAAGAGCAGTTTCGAAACAGTCTTTTTGTAGACTCTGCAAGTGGATATTTGGAGCGCTTTGAGGGCTATGCTGGAAAAGTTAATACCTTCACCTAAAAACTAGACAGAAGCATACTCAGAAACTTCTTTGTGATGTGTGCATTGAACTCACAGAGTTGAACCTTTCTTTTGATACAGAAGTTTTGAAACACTCTTTTCGTAGAATCTTCAAGTGGATGGATGGAGTGATTTGAGGCCTATGCTGGAAAAGGAAATACCTTCACGTAGAAACTAGACAAAAGCATTCTCAGAAAGTTCCCTGTGCTTTGTGCATTCAACTCACAGAGTTGAACATTCCTTTTGATAGAGCAGTTTTGAAACACTCTTTTTGTAGAATCTGCAAGTGGATATTTGGAGCGCTTTGAGGCCTCTGCTCCCAGAGGAATTATCATTGCATAAAAACTAGATGGAAGCGTTCTCAGAAACTTCCTTGTGATGAGTGCATTCAACTCGCAGAGTGGAACCTTCCTTTCGATAGACCAGTTTTGAAACACTGTTTTTGTAGAATCCGCAAGTGGCTATTTGGAGCTCTTTGAGGCTTATGCTGGAAAAGGAAATATCTTCATCTACAAACTAGACAGAAGCATTCTCAGAAACTTCTTTGTCATGTGGGGATTGAACTCACAGAGTTGAACATTCCTTTACATAGAGCAGTTTTGCAACACCCTTTCGGTGGAAAGTGAAAGTGCTTATTTGGTGCGATGGCGGCATCTAGTGGATAAGGAAATACATTCAGATGAAAACAAGATACATCCATTCTCAGAAACTTCTTTGTGATGACTGCATTCTACTCACAGAGTTGAACCTTCCTTTTGATAGAACAGTTTGGAAACACTCTTTTTGTGGAATCTGCAAGTGGCTATTTGGAGCGCTTTGAGGCCTATGCTGGAAAAGGAAATATCTTCACATAAAACCTAGACAGAAGTATTCCCAGAAAGTTTTTCTGATGTGCGCATTCAACTCACCGAGTTGAACCTTCCTTTAGATAGAGCACTTTTGAAACACTCTTTCTGTAGTACCTGCGAGTGGATATTTGGAGTGCTTTGAGTGCTACACTGTAAAAGCAAATATCTTCACTTAGAATCTAGACAGAAGAATTCTCAGAGACTTCCCTGTGCTCTCTGCATTCCACTCACAGAGTTGAACCTTCCTTTTGATAGAACAGTTTTGAAACACTCTTGTGGTAGAATCTGCAAGTCGATATTTGGAAGGTTTGGAGGCCTATCCTGGGAAAGGAAATATCTTCCCATCAAAACTAGATAGAAGCATTCTCAGAAACTTCTTAGTGATGTGCGCATTCAAGTCACAGAGTTGAAGCTTCCTTTTGATATAGCAGTTTTGAACCACTCTTTTAGTAGAATCTGCAAGTGGATGTTTGGAGAGCTAAGAGGCCAACACTGGAAAAGGAAATATCTTCACTTAAAAACTAAAGGGAAGCATTCTCAGAAACTTCAATGGGCTTTACGCATTCAACTCACAGAGTGCAATGTTCCTTTTGAGAGCGCAGTTTTAAAACACTGTTTTTGTAGAATTTGCTAGAGGATGTTTGGAGCGATGTGAGGCCTTTGCTGGAAAAGGAAATATCTTCACATAAAACCTAGACAGAAGCATTCTCAGAAACTCCTTTGTGATGAGTGCATTCAAATCACACACTTGAACCTTCCTTTGGAAAGAGCAGTTTTGAAACACTCTTTTTGAAGAATCTGCAAGTGGATATTTGGAGCGATTTGAGGCCTATGCTGGAAAATGAAATATCTTCACCTACAAACTAGACGGAAGCATTCTCAGAAACTTCTTTGTGATGAGTGCATTCAACTCACAGAGTTGAAGCTTCCTTTTGACAGAGCAGTTTTGAAACACTCTTTTAGCAGCATCTGCAAGTGTATATTTGGAGCGCTTTGAGGCCAAGGCTGGAAAACGAAATATCATCACATAAAAACTCGACAGAAGCTTTCTCTGAAACTTCTTTGTGATGAGTGCATTCAACTCACAGACTCGAACGTTTCTTTTGATAGAACAGTTTAGAAACACTCCTTTTGTAGAATCTGCAAGTGTTTATTTGGAGCGCTTTGAGGCCTATGTTGGAAAAGGACATATCTTCACATCAAAAGTAGACGCACGCATTCTCAGAAACTTCTTTGTGATGAGTGCATTGAACTCACCGAGTTGAACCTACCTATTGATAGAGAAGTTTTGAAACACCCTTTTTGTAGAATCTGCAAGTGAATATTTGGCGCGATTTGAGGCCTATGCTGGAAATGGAAATATCTTCACATGAAAACTAGACAGATGAATTCTCAGAAACGTCTTTGTGATGAGTGCATTCAACTCACAGACTTGAAGCTTAATTTTGAAAGAGCAGTTTCGAAACACTCTTTTTGTAGAATCTGCAAGTGGATATTTGGAGCGCTTTGAGGGCTATGCTGGAAAAGTTTATATCTTCACCTAAAAACTAGACAGAAGCATACTCAGAAACTTCTTTGTGATGTGTGCATTGAACTCACAGAGCTGAACCTTTCTTTTGATACAGAAGTTTGCAACACTCTTTTCGTAGAATCTTCAAGTGGATGTATGGAGTGCTTTGAGGCCTATGCTGGAAAAGGAAATATCTTCACGTAGAAACTGGACAAAAGCATTCTCAGAAAATTCTTCGTAATGAGTGCATTCAACTCACAGAGTTGAAGCTTCCTTTTGATAGAGCAGTTTTGAAACACTCTTTTAGCAGCATCTGCAAGTGGATATTTGGAGCGCTTTGAGGCCAAGGCTGGAAAACGAAATATCATCACATAAAAACTCGACAGAAGCATTCTCTGAAACTTCTTTGTGATAAGTGCATTCAACTCACAGACTCGAACGTTTCTTTTGATAGAACAGTTTAGAAACACTCCTTTTGTAGAATCTGCAAGTGTTTATTTGGAGCGCTTTGAGGCCTATGTTGGAAAAGGACATATCTTCACATCAAAAGTAGACAGACGCATTCTCAGAAACTTCTTTGTGATGAGTGCATTGAACTCACAGAGTTGAACCTACTTATTGATAGAGAAGTTTTGAAACACCCTTTTTGTAGAATCTGCAAGTGAATATTTGGCGCGATTTGAGGCCTATGCAGGAAACGGAAATATCTTCACATGAAAACTAGACAGATGAATTCTCAGAAACGTCTTTGTGATGAGTGCATTCAACTCACAGACTTGAAGCTTCCTTTTGAAAGAGCAGTTTCGAAACAGTCTTTTTGTAGACTCTGCAAGTGGATATTTGGAGCGCTTTGAGGGCTATGCTGGAAAAGTTAATACCTTCACCTAAAAACTAGACAGAAGCATACTCAGAAACTTCTTTGTGATGTGTGCATTGAACTCACAGAGTTGAACCTTTCTTTTGATACAGAAGTTTTGAAACACTCTTTTCGTAGAATCTTCAAGTGGATGGATGGAGTGATTTGAGGCCTATGCTGGAAAAGGAAATACCTTCACGTAGAAACTAGACAAAAGCATTCTCAGAAAGTTCCCTGTGCTTTGTGCATTCAACTCACAGAGTTGAACATTCCTTTTCATAGAGCAGTTTTGAAACACTCTTTTTGTAGAATCTGCAAGTGGATATTTGGAGCGCTTTGAGGCCTCTGCTCCCAGAGGAATTATCATTGCATAAAAACTAGATGGAAGCGTTCTCAGAAACTTCCTTGTGATGAGTGCATTCAACTCGCAGAGTGGAACCTTCCTTTCGATAGACCAGTTTTGAAACACTGTTTTTGTAGAATCCGCAAGTGGCTATTTGGAGCTCTTTGAGGCTTATGCTGGAAAAGGAAATATCTTCATCTACAAACTAGACAGAAGCATTCTCAGAAACTTCTTTGTCATGTGGGGATTGAACTCACAGAGTTGAACATTCCTTTACATAGAGCAGTTTTGCAACACCCTTTCGGTGGAAAGTGAAAGTGCTTATTTGGTGCGATGGCGGCATCTAGTGGATAAGGAAATACATTCAGATGAAAACAAGATACATCCATTCTCAGAAACTTCTTTGTGATGACTGCATTCTACTCACAGAGTTGAACCTTCCTTTTGATAGAACAGTTTGGAAACACTCTTTTTGTGGAATCTGCAAGTGGCTATTTGGAGCGCTTTGAGGCCTATGCTGGAAAAGGAAATATCTTCACATAAAACCTAGACAGAAGTATTCCCAGAAAGTTTTTCTGATGTGCGCATTCAACTCACCGAGTTGAACCTTCCTTTAGATAGAGCACTTTTGAAACACTCTTTCTGTAGTACCTGCGAGTGGATATTTGGAGTGCTTTGAGTGCTACACTGTAAAAGCAAATATCTTCACTTAGAATCTAGACAGAAGAATTCTCAGAGACTTCCCTGTGCTGTCTGCATTCCACTCACAGAGTTGAACCTTCCTTTTGATAGAACAGTTTTGAAACACTCTTGTGGTAGAATCTGCAAGTCGATATTTGGAAGGTTTGGAGGCCTATCCTGGGAAAGGAAATATCTTCCCATCAAAACTAGATAGAAGCATTCTCAGAAACTTCTTAGTGATGTGCGCATTCAAGTCACAGAGTTGAAGCTTCCTTTTGATATAGCAGTTTTGAACCACTCTTTTAGTAGAATCTGCAAGTGGATGTTTGGAGAGCTAAGAGGCCAACACTGGAAAAGGAAATATCTTCACTTAAAAACTAAAGGGAAGCATTCTCAGAAACTTCAATGGGCTTTACGCATTCAACTCACAGAGTGCAATGTTCCTTTTGAGAGCGCAGTTTTAAAACACTGTTTTTGTAGAATTTGCTAGAGGATGTTTGGAGCGATGTGAGGCCTTTGCTGGAAAAGGAAATATCTTCACATAAAACCTAGACAGAAGCATTCTCAGAAACTCCTTTGTGATGAGTGCATTCAAATCACACACTTGAACCTTCCTTTGGAAAGAGCAGTTTTGAAACACTCTTTTTGAAGAATCTGCAAGTGGATATTTGGAGCGATTTGAGGCCTATGCTGGAAAATGAAATATCTTCACCTACAAACTAGACGGAAGCATTCTCAGAAACTTCTTTGTGATGAGTGCATTCAACTCACAGAGTTGAAGCTTCCTTTTGACAGAGCAGTTTTGAAACACTCTTTTAGCAGCATCTGCAAGTGTATATTTGGAGCGCTTTGAGGCCAAGGCTGGAAAACGAAATATCATCACATAAAAACTCGACAGAAGCTTTCTCTGAAACTTCTTTGTGATGAGTGCATTCAACTCACAGACTCGAACGTTTCTTTTGATAGAACAGTTTAGAAACACTCCTTTTGTAGAATCTGCAAGTGTTTATTTGGAGCGCTTTGAGGCCTATGTTGGAAAAGGACATATCTTCACATCAAAAGTAGACGCACGCATTCTCAGAAACTTCTTTGTGATGAGTGCATTGAACTCACCGAGTTGAACCTACCTATTGATAGAGAAGTTTTGAAACACCCTTTTTGTAGAATCTGCAAGTGAATATTTGGCGCGATTTGAGGCCTATGCTGGAAATGGAAATATCTTCACATGAAAACTAGACAGATGAATTCTCAGAAACGTCTTTGTGATGAGTGCATTCAACTCACAGACTTGAAGCTTAATTTTGAAAGAGCAGTTTCGAAACACTCTTTTTGTAGAATCTGCAAGTGGATATTTGGAGCGCTTTGAGGGCTATGCTGGAAAAGTTTATATCTTCACCTAAAAACTAGACAGAAGCATACTCAGAAACTTCTTTGTGATGTGTGCATTGAACTCACAGAGCTGAACCTTTCTTTTGATACAGAAGTTTGCAACACTCTTTTCGTAGAATCTTCAAGTGGATGTATGGAGTGCTTTGAGGCCTATGCTGGAAAAGGAAATATCTTCACGTAGAAACTGGACAAAAGCATTCTCAGAAAATTCTTCGTAATGAGTGCATTCAACTCACAGAGTTGAAGCTTCCTTTTGATAGAGCAGTTTTGAAACACTCTTTTAGCAGCATCTGCAAGTGGATATTTGGAGCGCTTTGAGGCCAAGGCTGGAAAACGAAATATCATCACATAAAAACTCGACAGAAGCATTCTCTGAAACTTCTTTGTGATAAGTGCATTCAACTCACAGACTCGAACGTTTCTTTTGATAGAACAGTTTAGAAACACTCCTTTTGTAGAATCTGCAAGTGTTTATTTGGAGCGCTTTGAGGCCTATGTTGGAAAAGGACATATCTTCACATCAAAAGTAGACAGACGCATTCTCAGAAACTTCTTTGTGATGAGTGCATTGAACTCACAGAGTTGAACCTACTTATTGATAGAGAAGTTTTGAAACACCCTTTTTGTAGAATCTGCAAGTGAATATTTGGCGCGATTTGAGGCCTATGCAGGAAACGGAAATATCTTCACATGAAAACTAGACAGATGAATTCCCAGAAACGTCTTTGTGATGAGTGCATTCAACTCACAGACTTGAAGCTTCCTTTTGAAAGAGCAGTTTCGAAACAGTCTTTTTGTAGACTCTGCAAGTGGATATTTGGAGCGCTTTGAGGGCTATGCTGGAAAAGTTAATACCTTCACCTAAAAACTAGACAGAAGCATACTCAGAAACTTCTTTGTGATGTGTGCATTGAACTCACAGAGTTGAACCTTTCTTTTGATACAGAAGTTTTGAAACACTCTTTTCGTAGAATCTTCAAGTGGATGGATGGAGTGATTTGAGGCCTATGCTGGAAAAGGAAATACCTTCACGTAGAAACTAGACAAAAGCATTCTCAGAAAGTTCCCTGTGCTTTGTGCATTCAACTCACAGAGTTGAACATTCCTTTTCATAGAGCAGTTTTGAAACACTCTTTTTGTAGAATCTGCAAGTGGATATTTGGAGCGCTTTGAGGCCTCTGCTCCCAGAGGAATTATCATTGCATAAAAACTAGATGGAAGCGTTCTCAGAAACTTCCTTGTGATGAGTGCATTCAACTCGCAGAGTGGAACCTTCCTTTCGATAGACCAGTTTTGAAACACTGTTTTTGTAGAATCCGCAAGTGGCTATTTGGAGCTCTTTGAGGCTTATGCTGGAAAAGGAAATATCTTCATCTACAAACTAGACAGAAGCATTCTCAGAAACTTCTTTGTCATGTGGGGATTGAACTCACAGAGTTGAACATTCCTTTACATAGAGCAGTTTTGCAACACCCTTTCGGTGGAAAGTGAAAGTGCTTATTTGGTGCGATGGCGGCATCTAGTGGATAAGGAAATACATTCAGATGAAAACAAGATACATCCATTCTCAGAAACTTCTTTGTGATGACTGCATTCTACTCACAGAGTTGAACCTTCTTTTTGATAGAACAGTTTGGAAACACTCTTTTTGTGGAATCTGCAAGTGGCTATTTGGAGCGCTTTGAGGCCTATGCTGGAAAAGGAAATATCTTCACATAAAACCTAGACAGAAGTATTCCCAGAAAGTTTTTCTGATGTGCGCATTCAACTCACCGAGTTGAACCTTCCTTTAGATAGAGCACTTTTGAAACACTCTTTCTGTAGTACCTGCGAGTGGATATTTGGAGTGCTTTGAGTGCTACACTGTAAAAGCAAATATCTTCACTTAGAATCTAGACAGAAGAATTCTCAGAGACTTCCCTGTGCTCTCTGCATTCCACTCACAGAGTTGAACCTTCCTTTTGATAGAACAGTTTTGAAACACTCTTGTGGTAGAATCTGCAAGTCGATATTTGGAAGGTTTGGAGGCCTATCCTGGGAAAGGAAATATCTTCCCATCAAAACTAGATAGAAGCATTCTCAGAAACTTCTTAGTGATGTGCGCATTCAAGTCACAGAGTTGAAGCTTCCTTTTGATATAGCAGTTTTGAACCACTCTTTTAGTAGAATCTGCAAGTGGATGTTTGGAGAGCTAAGAGGCCAACACTGGAAAAGGAAATATCTTCACTTAAAAACTAAAGGGAAGCATTCTCAGAAACTTCAATGGGCTTTACGCATTCAACTCACAGAGTGCAATGTTCCTTTTGAGAGCGCAGTTTTAAAACACTGTTTTTGTAGAATTTGCTAGAGGATGTTTGGAGCGATGTGAGGCCTTTGCTGGAAAAGGAAATATCTTCACATAAAACCTAGACAGAAGCATTCTCAGAAACTCCTTTGTGATGAGTGCATTCAAATCACACACTTGAACCTTCCTTTGGAAAGAGCAGTTTTGAAACACTCTTTTTGAAGAATCTGCAAGTGGATATTTGGAGCGATTTGAGGCCTATGCTGGAAAATGAAATATCTTCACCTACAAACTAGACGGAAGCATTCTCAGAAACTTCTTTGTGATGAGTGCATTCAACTCACAGAGTTGAAGCTTCCTTTTGACAGAGCAGTTTTGAAACACTCTTTTAGCAGCATCTGCAAGTGTATATTTGGAGCGCTTTGAGGCCAAGGCTGGAAAACGAAATATCATCACATAAAAACTCGACAGAAGCTTTCTCTGAAACTTCTTTGTGATGAGTGCATTCAACTCACAGACTCGAACGTTTCTTTTGATAGAACAGTTTAGAAACACTCCTTTTGTAGAATCTGCAAGTGTTTATTTGGAGCGCTTTGAGGCCTATGTTGGAAAAGGACATATCTTCACATCAAAAGTAGACGCACGCATTCTCAGAAACTTCTTTGTGATGAGTGCATTGAACTCACCGAGTTGAACCTACCTATTGATAGAGAAGTTTTGAAACACCCTTTTTGTAGAATCTGCAAGTGAATATTTGGCGCGATTTGAGGCCTATGCTGGAAATGGAAATATCTTCACATGAAAACTAGACAGATGAATTCTCAGAAACGTCTTTGTGATGAGTGCATTCAACTCACAGACTTGAAGCTTAATTTTGAAAGAGCAGTTTCGAAACACTCTTTTTGTAGAATCTGCAAGTGGATATTTGGAGCGCTTTGAGGGCTATGCTGGAAAAGTTTATATCTTCACCTAAAAACTAGACAGAAGCATACTCAGAAACTTCTTTGTGATGTGTGCATTGAACTCACAGAGCTGAACCTTTCTTTTGATACAGAAGTTTGCAACACTCTTTTCGTAGAATCTTCAAGTGGATGTATGGAGTGCTTTGAGGCCTATGCTGGAAAAGGAAATATCTTCACGTAGAAACTGGACAAAAGCATTCTCAGAAAATTCTTCGTAATGAGTGCATTCAACTCACAGAGTTGAAGCTTCCTTTTGATAGAGCAGTTTTGAAACACTCTTTTAGCAGCATCTGCAAGTGGATATTTGGAGCGCTTTGAGGCCAAGGCTGGAAAACGAAATATCATCACATAAAAACTCGACAGAAGCATTCTCTGAAACTTCTTTGGGATAAGTGCATTCAACTCACAGACTCGAACGTTTCTTTTGATAGAACAGTTTAGAAACACTCCTTTTGTAGAATCTGCAAGTGTTTATTTGGAGCGCTTTGAGGCCTATGTTGGAAAAGGACATATCTTCACATCAAAAGTAGACAGACGCATTCTCAGAAACTTCTTTGTGATGAGTGCATTGAACTCACAGAGTTGAACCTACTTATTGATAGAGAAGTTTTGAAACACCCTTTTTGTAGAATCTGCAAGTGAATATTTGGCGCGATTTGAGGCCTATGCAGGAAACGGAAATATCTTCACATGAAAACTAGACAGATGAATTCTCAGAAACGTCTTTGTGATGAGTGCATTCAACTCACAGACTTGAAGCTTCCTTTTGAAAGAGCAGTTTCGAAACAGTCTTTTTGTAGACTCTGCAAGTGGATATTTGGAGCGCTTTGAGGGCTATGCTGGAAAAGTTAATACCTTCACCTAAAAACTAGACAGAAGCATACTCAGAAACTTCTTTGTGATGTGTGCATTGAACTCACAGAGTTGAACCTTTCTTTTGATACAGAAGTTTTGAAACACTCTTTTCGTAGAATCTTCAAGTGGATGGATGGAGTGATTTGAGGCCTATGCTGGAAAAGGAAATACCTTCACGTAGAAACTAGACAAAAGCATTCTCAGAAAGTTCCCTGTGCTTTGTGCATTCAACTCACAGAGTTGAACATTCCTTTTGATAGAGCAGTTTTGAAACACTCTTTTTGTAGAATCTGCAAGTGGATATTTGGAGCGCTTTGAGGCCTCTGCTCCCAGAGGAATTATCATTGCATAAAAACTAGATGGAAGCGTTCTCAGAAACTTCCTTGTGATGAGTGCATTCAACTCGCAGAGTGGAACCTTCCTTTCGATAGACCAGTTTTGAAACACTGTTTTTGTAGAATCCGCAAGTGGCTATTTGGAGCTCTTTGAGGCTTATGCTGGAAAAGGAAATATCTTCATCTACAAACTAGACAGAAGCATTCTCAGAAACTTCTTTGTCATGTGGGGATTGAACTCACAGAGTTGAACATTCCTTTACATAGAGCAGTTTTGCAACACCCTTTCGGTGGAAAGTGAAAGTGCTTATTTGGTGCGATGGCGGCATCTAGTGGATAAGGAAATACATTCAGATGAAAACAAGATACATCCATTCTCAGAAACTTCTTTGTGATGACTGCATTCTACTCACAGAGTTGAACCTTCCTTTTGATAGAACAGTTTGGAAACACTCTTTTTGTGGAATCTGCAAGTGGCTATTTGGAGCGCTTTGAGGCCTATGCTGGAAAAGGAAATATCTTCACATAAAACCTAGACAGAAGTATTCCCAGAAAGTTTTTCTGATGTGCGCATTCAACTCACCGAGTTGAACCTTCCTTTAGATAGAGCACTTTTGAAACACTCTTTCTGTAGTACCTGCGAGTGGATATTTGGAGTGCTTTGAGTGCTACACTGTAAAAGCAAATATCTTCACTTAGAATCTAGACAGAAGAATTCTCAGAGACTTCCCTGTGCTCTCTGCATTCCACTCACAGAGTTGAACCTTCCTTTTGATAGAACAGTTTTGAAACACTCTTGTGGTAGAATCTGCAAGTCGATATTTGGAAGGTTTGGAGGCCTATCCTGGGAAAGGAAATATCTTCCCATCAAAACTAGATAGAAGCATTCTCAGAAACTTCTTAGTGATGTGCGCATTCAAGTCACAGAGTTGAAGCTTCCTTTTGATATAGCAGTTTTGAACCACTCTTTTAGTAGAATCTGCAAGTGGATGTTTGGAGAGCTAAGAGGCCAACACTGGAAAAGGAAATATCTTCACTTAAAAACTAAAGGGAAGCATTCTCAGAAACTTCAATGGGCTTTACGCATTCAACTCACAGAGTGCAATGTTCCTTTTGAGAGCGCAGTTTTAAAACACTGTTTTTGTAGAATTTGCTAGAGGATGTTTGGAGCGATGTGAGGCCTTTGCTGGAAAAGGAAATATCTTCACATAAAACCTAGACAGAAGCATTCTCAGAAACTCCTTTGTGATGAGTGCATTCAAATCACACACTTGAACCTTCCTTTGGAAAGAGCAGTTTTGAAACACTCTTTTTGAAGAATCTGCAAGTGGATATTTGGAGCGATTTGAGGCCTATGCTGGAAAATGAAATATCTTCACCTACAAACTAGACGGAAGCATTCTCAGAAACTTCTTTGTGATGAGTGCATTCAACTCACAGAGTTGAAGCTTCCTTTTGACAGAGCAGTTTTGAAACACTCTTTTAGCAGCATCTGCAAGTGTATATTTGGAGCGCTTTGAGGCCAAGGCTGGAAAACGAAATATCATCACATAAAAACTCGACAGAAGCTTTCTCTGAAACTTCTTTGTGATGAGTGCATTCAACTCACAGACTCGAACGTTTCTTTTGATAGAACAGTTTAGAAACACTCCTTTTGTAGAATCTGCAAGTGTTTATTTGGAGCGCTTTGAGGCCTATGTTGGAAAAGGACATATCTTCACATCAAAAGTAGACGCACGCATTCTCAGAAACTTCTTTGTGATGAGTGCATTGAACTCACCGAGTTGAACCTACCTATTGATAGAGAAGTTTTGAAACACCCTTTTTGTAGAATCTGCAAGTGAATATTTGGCGCGATTTGAGGCCTATGCTGGAAATGGAAATATCTTCACATGAAAACTAGACAGATGAATTCTCAGAAACGTCTTTGTGATGAGTGCATTCAACTCACAGACTTGAAGCTTAATTTTGAAAGAGCAGTTTCGAAACACTCTTTTTGTAGAATCTGCAAGTGGATATTTGGAGCGCTTTGAGGGCTATGCTGGAAAAGTTTATATCTTCACCTAAAAACTAGACAGAAGCATACTCAGAAACTTCTTTGTGATGTGTGCATTGAACTCACAGAGCTGAACCTTTCTTTTGATACAGAAGTTTGCAACACTCTTTTCGTAGAATCTTCAAGTGGATGTATGGAGTGCTTTGAGGCCTATGCTGGAAAAGGAAATATCTTCACGTAGAAACTGGACAAAAGCATTCTCAGAAAATTCTTCGTAATGAGTGCATTCAACTCACAGAGTTGAAGCTTCCTTTTGATAGAGCAGTTTTGAAACACTCTTTTAGCAGCATCTGCAAGTGGATATTTGGAGCGCTTTGAGGCCAAGGCTGGAAAACGAAATATCATCACATAAAAACTCGACAGAAGCATTCTCTGAAACTTCTTTGTGATAAGTGCATTCAACTCACAGACTCGAACGTTTCTTTTGATAGAACAGTTTAGGAACACTCCTTTTGTAGAATCTGCAAGTGTTTATTTGGAGCGCTTTGAGGCCTATGTTGGAAAAGGACATATCTTCACATCAAAAGTAGACAGACGCATTCTCAGAAACTTCTTTGTGATGAGTGCATTGAACTCACAGAGTTGAACCTACTTATTGATAGAGAAGTTTTGAAACACCCTTTTTGTAGAATCTGCAAGTGAATATTTGGCGCGATTTGAGGCCTATGCAGGAAACGGAAATATCTTCACATGAAAACTAGACAGATGAATTCTCAGAAACGTCTTTGTGATGAGTGCATTCAACTCACAGACTTGAAGCTTCCTTTTGAAAGAGCAGTTTCGAAACAGTCTTTTTGTAGACTCTGCAAGTGGATATTTGGAGCGCTTTGAGGGCTATGCTGGAAAAGTTAATACCTTCACCTAAAAACTAGACAGAAGCATACTCAGAAACTTCTTTGTGATGTGTGCATTGAACTCACAGAGTTGAACCTTTCTTTTGATACAGAAGTTTTGAAACACTCTTTTCGTAGAATCTTCAAGTGGATGGATGGAGTGATTTGAGGCCTATGCTGGAAAAGGAAATACCTTCACGTAGAAACTAGACAAAAGCATTCTCAGAAAGTTCCCTGTGCTTTGTGCATTCAACTCACAGAGTTGAACATTCCTTTTGATAGAGCAGTTTTGAAACACTCTTTTTGTAGAATCTGCAAGTGGATATTTGGAGCGCTTTGAGGCCTCTGCTCCCAGAGGAATTATCATTGCATAAAAACTAGATGGAAGCGTTCTCAGAAACTTCCTTGTGATGAGTGCATTCAACTCGCAGAGTGGAACCTTCCTTTCGATAGACCAGTTTTGAAACACTGTTTTTGTAGAATCCGCAAGTGGCTATTTGGAGCTCTTTGAGGCTTATGCTGGAAAAGGAAATATCTTCATCTACAAACTAGACAGAAGCATTCTCAGAAACTTCTTTGTCATGTGGGGATTGAACTCACAGAGTTGAACATTCCTTTACATAGAGCAGTTTTGCAACACCCTTTCGGTGGAAAGTGAAAGTGCTTATTTGGTGCGATGGCGGCATCTAGTGGATAAGGAAATACATTCAGATGAAAACAAGATACATCCATTCTCAGAAACTTCTTTGTGATGACTGCATTCTACTCACAGAGTTGAACCTTCCTTTTGATAGAACAGTTTGGAAACACTCTTTTTGTGGAATCTGCAAGTGGCTATTTGGAGCGCTTTGAGGCCTATGCTGGAAAAGGAAATATCTTCACATAAAACCTAGACAGAAGTATTCCCAGAAAGTTTTTCTGATGTGCGCATTCAACTCACCGAGTTGAACCTTCCTTTAGATAGAGCACTTTTGAAACACTCTTTCTGTAGTACCTGCGAGTGGATATTTGGAGTGCTTTGAGTGCTACACTGTAAAAGCAAATATCTTCACTTAGAATCTAGACAGAAGAATTCTCAGAGACTTCCCTGTGCTCTCTGCATTCCACTCACAGAGTTGAACCTTCCTTTTGATAGAACAGTTTTGAAACACTCTTGTGGTAGAATCTGCAAGTCGATATTTGGAAGGTTTGGAGGCCTATCCTGGGAAAGGAAATATCTTCCCATCAAAACTAGATAGAAGCATTCTCAGAAACTTCTTAGTGATGTGCGCATTCAAGTCACAGAGTTGAAGCTTCCTTTTGATATAGCAGTTTTGAACCACTCTTTTAGTAGAATCTGCAAGTGGATGTTTGGAGAGCTAAGAGGCCAACACTGGAAAAGGAAATATCTTCACTTAAAAACTAAAGGGAAGCATTCTCAGAAACTTCAATGGGCTTTACGCATTCAACTCACAGAGTGCAATGTTCCTTTTGAGAGCGCAGTTTTAAAACACTGTTTTTGTAGAATTTGCTAGAGGATGTTTGGAGCGATGTGAGGCCTTTGCTGGAAAAGGAAATATCTTCACATAAAACCTAGACAGAAGCATTCTCAGAAACTCCTTTGTGATGAGTGCATTCAAATCACACACTTGAACCTTCCTTTGGAAAGAGCAGTTTTGAAACACTCTTTTTGAAGAATCTGCAAGTGGATATTTGGAGCGATTTGAGGCCTATGCTGGAAAATGAAATATCTTCACCTACAAACTAGACGGAAGCATTCTCAGAAACTTCTTTGTGATGAGTGCATTCAACTCACAGAGTTGAAGCTTCCTTTTGACAGAGCAGTTTTGAAACACTCTTTTAGCAGCATCTGCAAGTGTATATTTGGAGCGCTTTGAGGCCAAGGCTGGAAAACGAAATATCATCACATAAAAACTCGACAGAAGCTTTCTCTGAAACTTCTTTGTGATGAGTGCATTCAACTCACAGACTCGAACGTTTCTTTTGATAGAACAGTTTAGAAACACTCCTTTTGTAGAATCTGCAAGTGTTTATTTGGAGCGCTTTGAGGCCTATGTTGGAAAAGGACATATCTTCACATCAAAAGTAGACGCACGCATTCTCAGAAACTTCTTTGTGATGAGTGCATTGAACTCACCGAGTTGAACCTACCTATTGATAGAGAAGTTTTGAAACACCCTTTTTGTAGAATCTGCAAGTGAATATTTGGCGCGATTTGAGGCCTATGCTGGAAATGGAAATATCTTCACATGAAAACTAGACAGATGAATTCTCAGAAACGTCTTTGTGATGAGTGCATTCAACTCACAGACTTGAAGCTTAATTTTGAAAGAGCAGTTTCGAAACACTCTTTTTGTAGAATCTGCAAGTGGATATTTGGAGCGCTTTGAGGGCTATGCTGGAAAAGTTTATATCTTCACCTAAAAACTAGACAGAAGCATACTCAGAAACTTCTTTGTGATGTGTGCATTGAACTCACAGAGCTGAACCTTTCTTTTGATACAGAAGTTTGCAACACTCTTTTCGTAGAATCTTCAAGTGGATGTATGGAGTGCTTTGAGGCCTATGCTGGAAAAGGAAATATCTTCACGTAGAAACTGGACAAAAGCATTCTCAGAAAATTCTTCGTAATGAGTGCATTCAACTCACAGAGTTGAAGCTTCCTTTTGATAGAGCAGTTTTGAAACACTCTTTTAGCAGCATCTGCAAGTGGATATTTGGAGCGCTTTGAGGCCAAGGCTGGAAAACGAAATATCATCACATAAAAACTCGACAGAAGCATTCTCTGAAACTTCTTTGTGATAAGTGCATTCAACTCACAGACTCGAACGTTTCTTTTGATAGAACAGTTTAGAAACACTCCTTTTGTAGAATCTGCAAGTGTTTATTTGGAGCGCTTTGAGGCCTATGTTGGAAAAGGACATATCTTCACATCAAAAGTAGACAGACGCATTCTCAGAAACTTCTTTGTGATGAGTGCATTGAACTCACAGAGTTGAACCTACTTATTGATAGAGAAGTTTTGAAACACCCTTTTTGTAGAATCTGCAAGTGAATATTTGGCGCGATTTGAGGCCTATGCAGGAAACGGAAATATCTTCACATGAAAACTAGACAGATGAATTCTCAGAAACGTCTTTGTGATGAGTGCATTCAACTCACAGACTTGAAGCTTCCTTTTGAAAGAGCAGTTTCGAAACAGTCTTTTTGTAGACTCTGCAAGTGGATATTTGGAGCGCTTTGAGGGCTATGCTGGAAAAGTTAATACCTTCACCTAAAAACTAGACAGAAGCATACTCAGAAACTTCTTTGTGATGTGTGCATTGAACTCACAGAGTTGAACCTTTCTTTTGATACAGAAGTTTTGAAACACTCTTTTCGTAGAATCTTCAAGTGGATGGATGGAGTGATTTGAGGCCTATGCTGGAAAAGGAAATACCTTCACGTAGAAACTAGACAAAAGCATTCTCAGAAAGTTCCCTGTGCTTTGTGCATTCAACTCACAGAGTTGAACATTCCTTTTGATAGAGCAGTTTTGAAACACTCTTTTTGTAGAATCTGCAAGTGGATATTTGGAGCGCTTTGAGGCCTCTGCTCCCAGAGGAATTATCATTGCATAAAAACTAGATGGAAGCGTTCTCAGAAACTTCCTTGTGATGAGTGCATTCAACTCGCAGAGTGGAACCTTCCTTTCGATAGACCAGTTTTGAAACACTGTTTTTGTAGAATCCGCAAGTGGCTATTTGGAGCTCTTTGAGGCTTATGCTGGAAAAGGAAATATCTTCATCTACAAACTAGACAGAAGCATTCTCAGAAACTTCTTTGTCATGTGGGGATTGAACTCACAGAGTTGAACATTCCTTTACATAGAGCAGTTTTGCAACACCCTTTCGGTGGAAAGTGAAAGTGCTTATTTGGTGCGATGGCGGCATCTAGTGGATAAGGAAATACATTCAGATGAAAACAAGATACATCCATTCTCAGAAACTTCTTTGTGATGACTGCATTCTACTCACAGAGTTGAACCTTCCTTTTGATAGAACAGTTTGGAAACACTCTTTTTGTGGAATCTGCAAGTGGCTATTTGGAGCGCTTTGAGGCCTATGCTGGAAAAGGAAATATCTTCACATAAAACCTAGACAGAAGTATTCCCAGAAAGTTTTTCTGATGTGCGCATTCAACTCACCGAGTTGAACCTTCCTTTAGATAGAGCACTTTTGAAACACTCTTTCTGTAGTACCTGCGAGTGGATATTTGGAGTGCTTTGAGTGCTACACTGTAAAAGCAAATATCTTCACTTAGAATCTAGACAGAAGAATTCTCAGAGACTTCCCTGTGCTCTCTGCATTCCACTCACAGAGTTGAACCTTCCTTTTGATAGAACAGTTTTGAAACACTCTTGTGGTAGAATCTGCAAGTCGATATTTGGAAGGTTTGGAGGCCTATCCTGGGAAAGGAAATATCTTCCCATCAAAACTAGATAGAAGCATTCTCAGAAACTTCTTAGTGATGTGCGCATTCAAGTCACAGAGTTGAAGCTTCCTTTTGATATAGCAGTTTTGAACCACTCTTTTAGTAGAATCTGCAAGTGGATGTTTGGAGAGCTAAGAGGCCAACACTGGAAAAGGAAATATCTTCACTTAAAAACTAAAGGGAAGCATTCTCAGAAACTTCAATGGGCTTTACGCATTCAACTCACAGAGTGCAATGTTCCTTTTGAGAGCGCAGTTTTAAAACACTGTTTTTGTAGAATTTGCTAGAGGATGTTTGGAGCGATGTGAGGCCTTTGCTGGAAAAGGAAATATCTTCACATAAAACCTAGACAGAAGCATTCTCAGAAACTCCTTTGTGATGAGTGCATTCAAATCACACACTTGAACCTTCCTTTGGAAAGAGCAGTTTTGAAACACTCTTTTTGAAGAATCTGCAAGTGGATATTTGGAGCGATTTGAGGCCTATGCTGGAAAATGAAATATCTTCACCTACAAACTAGACGGAAGCATTCTCAGAAACTTCTTTGTGATGAGTGCATTCAACTCACAGAGTTGAAGCTTCCTTTTGACAGAGCAGTTTTGAAACACTCTTTTAGCAGCATCTGCAAGTGTATATTTGGAGCGCTTTGAGGCCAAGGCTGGAAAACGAAATATCATCACATAAAAACTCGACAGAAGCTTTCTCTGAAACTTCTTTGTGATGAGTGCATTCAACTCACAGACTCGAACGTTTCTTTTGATAGAACAGTTTAGAAACACTCCTTTTGTAGAATCTGCAAGTGTTTATTTGGAGCGCTTTGAGGCCTATGTTGGAAAAGGACATATCTTCACATCAAAAGTAGACGCACGCATTCTCAGAAACTTCTTTGTGATGAGTGCATTGAACTCACCGAGTTGAACCTACCTATTGATAGAGAAGTTTTGAAACACCCTTTTTGTAGAATCTGCAAGTGAATATTTGGCGCGATTTGAGGCCTATGCTGGAAATGGAAATATCTTCACATGAAAACTAGACAGATGAATTCTCAGAAACGTCTTTGTGATGAGTGCATTCAACTCACAGACTTGAAGCTTAATTTTGAAAGAGCAGTTTCGAAACACTCTTTTTGTAGAATCTGCAAGTGGATATTTGGAGCGCTTTGAGGGCTATGCTGGAAAAGTTTATATCTTCACCTAAAAACTAGACAGAAGCATACTCAGAAACTTCTTTGTGATGTGTGCATTGAACTCACAGAGCTGAACCTTTCTTTTGATACAGAAGTTTGCAACACTCTTTTCGTAGAATCTTCAAGTGGATGTATGGAGTGCTTTGAGGCCTATGCTGGAAAAGGAAATATCTTCACGTAGAAACTGGACAAAAGCATTCTCAGAAAATTCTTCGTAATGAGTGCATTCAACTCACAGAGTTGAAGCTTCCTTTTGATAGAGCAGTTTTGAAACACTCTTTTAGCAGCATCTGCAAGTGGATATTTGGAGCGCTTTGAGGCCAAGGCTGGAAAACGAAATATCATCACATAAAAACTCGACAGAAGCATTCTCTGAAACTTCTTTGGGATAAGTGCATTCAACTCACAGACTCGAACGTTTCTTTTGATAGAACAGTTTAGAAACACTCCTTTTGTAGAATCTGCAAGTGTTTATTTGGAGCGCTTTGAGGCCTATGTTGGAAAAGGACATATCTTCACATCAAAAGTAGACAGACGCATTCTCAGAAACTTCTTTGTGATGAGTGCATTGAACTCACAGAGTTGAACCTACTTATTGATAGAGAAGTTTTGAAACACCCTTTTTGTAGAATCTGCAAGTGAATATTTGGCGCGATTTGAGGCCTATGCAGGAAACGGAAATATCTTCACATGAAAACTACACAGATGAATTCTCAGAAACGTCTTTGTGATGAGTGCATTCAACTCACAGACTTGAAGCTTCCTTTTGAAAGAGCAGTTTCGAAACAGTCTTTTTGTAGAATCTGCAAGTGGATATTTGGAGCGCTTTGAGGGCTATGCTGGAAAAGTTAATACCTTCACCTAAAAACTAGACAGAAGCATACTCAGAAACTTCTTTGTGATGTGTGCATTGAACTCACAGAGTTGAACCTTTCTTTTGATACAGAAGTTTTGAAACACTCTTTTCGTAGAATCTTCAAGTGGATGGATGGAGTGATTTGAGGCCTATGCTGGAAAAGGAAATACCTTCACGTAGAAACTAGACAAAAGCATTCTCAGAAAGTTCCCTGTGCTTTGTGCATTCAACTCACAGAGTTGAACATTCCTTTTGATAGAGCAGTTTTGAAACACTCTTTTTGTAGAATCTGCAAGTGGATATTTGGAGCGCTTTGAGGCCTCTGCTCCCAGAGGAATTATCATTGCATAAAAACTAGATGGAAGCGTTCTCAGAAACTTCCTTGTGATGAGTGCATTCAACTCGCAGAGTGGAACCTTCCTTTCGATAGACCAGTTTTGAAACACTGTTTTTGTAGAATCCGCAAGTGGCTATTTGGAGCTCTTTGAGGCTTATGCTGGAAAAGGAAATATCTTCATCTACAAACTAGACAGAAGCATTCTCAGAAACTTCTTTGTCATGTGGGGATTGAACTCACAGAGTTGAACATTCCTTTACATAGAGCAGTTTTGCAACACCCTTTCGGTGGAAAGTGAAAGTGCTTATTTGGTGCGATGGCGGCATCTAGTGGATAAGGAAATACATTCAGATGAAAACAAGATACATCCATTCTCAGAAACTTCTTTGTGATGACTGCATTCTACTCACAGAGTTGAACCTTCCTTTTGATAGAACAGTTTGGAAACACTCTTTTTGTGGAATCTGCAAGTGGCTATTTGGAGCGCTTTGAGGCCTATGCTGGAAAAGGAAATATCTTCACATAAAACCTAGACAGAAGTATTCCCAGAAAGTTTTTCTGATGTGCGCATTCAACTCACCGAGTTGAACCTTCCTTTAGATAGAGCACTTTTGAAACACTCTTTCTGTAGTACCTGCGAGTGGATATTTGGAGTGCTTTGAGTGCTACACTGTAAAAGCAAATATCTTCACTTAGAATCTAGACAGAAGAATTCTCAGAGACTTCCCTGTGCTCTCTGCATTCCACTCACAGAGTTGAACCTTCCTTTTGATAGAACAGTTTTGAAACACTCTTGTGGTAGAATCTGCAAGTCGATATTTGGAAGGTTTGGAGGCCTATCCTGGGAAAGGAAATATCTTCCCATCAAAACTAGATAGAAGCATTCTCAGAAACTTCTTAGTGATGTGCGCATTCAAGTCACAGAGTTGAAGCTTCCTTTTGATATAGCAGTTTTGAACCACTCTTTTAGTAGAATCTGCAAGTGGATGTTTGGAGAGCTAAGAGGCCAACACTGGAAAAGGAAATATCTTCACTTAAAAACTAAAGGGAAGCATTCTCAGAAACTTCAATGGGCTTTACGCATTCAACTCACAGAGTGCAATGTTCCTTTTGAGAGCGCAGTTTTAAAACACTGTTTTTGTAGAATTTGCTAGAGGATGTTTGGAGCGATGTGAGGCCTTTGCTGGAAAAGGAAATATCTTCACATAAAACCTAGACAGAAGCATTCTCAGAAACTCCTTTGTGATGAGTGCATTCAAATCACACACTTGAACCTTCCTTTGGAAAGAGCAGTTTTGAAACACTCTTTTTGAAGAATCTGCAAGTGGATATTTGGAGCGATTTGAGGCCTATGCTGGAAAATGAAATATCTTCACCTACAAAGTAGACGGAAGCATTCTCAGAAACTTCTTTGTGATGAGTGCATTCAACTCACAGAGTTGAAGCTTCCTTTTGACAGAGCAGTTTTGAAACACTCTTTTAGCAGCATCTGCAAGTGTATATTTGGAGCGCTTTGAGGCCAAGGCTGGAAAACGAAATATCATCACATAAAAACTCGACAGAAGCTTTCTCTGAAACTTCTTTGTGATGAGTGCATTCAACTCACAGACTCGAACGTTTCTTTTGATAGAACAGTTTAGAAACACTCCTTTTGTAGAATCTGCAAGTGTTTATTTGGAGCGCTTTGAGGCCTATGTTGGAAAAGGACATATCTTCACATCAAAAGTAGACGCACGCATTCTCAGAAACTTCTTTGTGATGAGTGCATTGAACTCACCGAGTTGAACCTACCTATTGATAGAGAAGTTTTGAAACACCCTTTTTGTAGAATCTGCAAGTGAATATTTGGCGCGATTTGAGGCCTATGCTGGAAATGGAAATATCTTCACATGAAAACTAGACAGATGAATTCTCAGAAACGTCTTTGTGATGAGTGCATTCAACTCACAGACTTGAAGCTTAATTTTGAAAGAGCAGTTTCGAAACACTCTTTTTGTAGAATCTGCAAGTGGATATTTGGAGCGCTTTGAGGGCTATGCTGGAAAAGTTTATATCTTCACCTAAAAACTAGACAGAAGCATACTCAGAAACTTCTTTGTGATGTGTGCATTGAACTCACAGAGCTGAACCTTTCTTTTGATACAGAAGTTTGCAACACTCTTTTCGTAGAATCTTCAAGTGGATGTATGGAGTGCTTTGAGGCCTATGCTGGAAAAGGAAATATCTTCACGTAGAAACTGGACAAAAGCATTCTCAGAAAATTCTTCGTAATGAGTGCATTCAACTCACAGAGTTGAAGCTTCCTTTTGATAGAGCAGTTTTGAAACACTCTTTTAGCAGCATCTGCAAGTGGATATTTGGAGCGCTTTGAGGCCAAGGCTGGAAAACGAAATATCATCACATAAAAACTCGACAGAAGCATTCTCTGAAACTTCTTTGTGATAAGTGCATTCAACTCACAGACTCGAACGTTTCTTTTGATAGAACAGTTTAGAAACACTCCTTTTGTAGAATCTGCAAGTGTTTATTTGGAGCGCTTTGAGGCCTATGTTGGAAAAGGACATATCTTCACATCAAAAGTAGACACACGCATTCTCAGAAACTTCTTTGTGATGAGTGCATTGAACTCACAGAGTTGAACCTACTTATTGATAGAGAAGTTTTGAAACACCCTTTTTGTAGAATCTGCAAGTGAATATTTGGCGCGATTTGAGGCCTATGCAGGAAACGGAAATATCTTCACATGAAAACTAGACAGATGAATTCTCAGAAACGTCTTTGTGATGAGTGCATTCAACTCACAGACTTGAAGCTTCCTTTTGAAAGAGCAGTTTCGAAACAGTCTTTTTGTAGACTCTGCAAGTGGATATTTGGAGCGCTTTGAGGGCTATGCTGGAAAAGTTAATACCTTCACCTAAAAACTAGACAGAAGCATACTCAGAAACTTCTTTGTGATGTGTGCGTTGAACTCACAGAGTTGAACCTTTCTTTTGATACAGAAGTTTTGAAACACTCTTTTCGTAGAATCTTCAAGTGGATGGATGGAGTGATTTGAGGCCTATGCTGGAAAAGGAAATACCTTCACGTAGAAACTAGACAAAAGCATTCTCAGAAAGTTCCCTGTGCTTTGTGCATTCAACTCACAGAGTTGAACATTCCTTTTGATAGAGCAGTTTTGAAACACTCTTTTTGTAGAATCTGCAAGTGGATATTTGGAGCGCTTTGAGGCCTCTGCTCCCAGAGGAATTATCATTGCATAAAAACTAGATGGAAGCGTTCTCAGAAACTTCCTTGTGATGAGTGCATTCAACTCGCAGAGTGGAACCTTCCTTTCGATAGACCAGTTTTGAAACACTGTTTTTGTAGAATCCGCAAGTGGCTATTTGGAGCTCTTTGAGGCTTATGCTGGAAAAGGAAATATCTTCATCTACAAACTAGACAGAAGCATTCTCAGAAACTTCTTTGTCATGTGGGGATTGAACTCACAGAGTTGAACATTCCTTTACATAGAGCAGTTTTGCAACACCCTTTCGGTGGAAAGTGAAAGTGCTTATTTGGTGCGATGGCGGCATCTAGTGGATAAGGAAATACATTCAGATGAAAACAAGATACATCCATTCTCAGAAACTTCTTTGTGATGACTGCATTCTACTCACAGAGTTGAACCTTCCTTTTGATAGAACAGTTTGGAAACACTCTTTTTGTGGAATCTGCAAGTGGCTATTTGGAGCGCTTTGAGGCCTATGCTGGAAAAGGAAATATCTTCACATAAAACCTAGACAGAAGTATTCCCAGAAAGTTTTTCTGATGTGCGCATTCAACTCACCGAGTTGAACCTTCCTTTAGATAGAGCACTTTTGAAACACTCTTTCTGTAGTACCTGCGAGTGGATATTTGGAGTGCTTTGAGTGCTACACTGTAAAAGCAAATATCTTCACTTAGAATCTAGACAGAAGAATTCTCAGAGACTTCCCTGTGCTCTCTGCATTCCACTCACAGAGTTGAACCTTCCTTTTGATAGAACAGTTTTGAAACACTCTTGTGGTAGAATCTGCAAGTCGATATTTGGAAGGTTTGGAGGCCTATCCTGGGAAAGGAAATATCTTCCCATCAAAACTAGATAGAAGCATTCTCAGAAACTTCTTAGTGATGTGCGCATTCAAGTCACAGAGTTGAAGCTTCCTTTTGATATAGCAGTTTTGAACCACTCTTTTAGTAGAATCTGCAAGTGGATGTTTGGAGAGCTAAGAGGCCAACACTGGAAAAGGAAATATCTTCACTTAAAAACTAAAGGGAAGCATTCTCAGAAACTTCAATGGGCTTTACGCATTCAACTCACAGAGTGCAATGTTCCTTTTGAGAGCGCAGTTTTAAAACACTGTTTTTGTAGAATTTGCTAGAGGATGTTTGGAGCGATGTGAGGCCTTTGCTGGAAAAGGAAATATCTTCACATAAAACCTAGACAGAAGCATTCTCAGAAACTCCTTTGTGATGAGTGCATTCAAATCACACACTTGAACCTTCCTTTGGAAAGAGCAGTTTTGAAACACTCTTTTTGAAGAATCTGCAAGTGGATATTTGGAGCGATTTGAGGCCTATGCTGGAAAATGAAATATCTTCACCTACAAACTAGACGGAAGCATTCTCAGAAACTTCTTTGTGATGAGTGCATTCAACTCACAGAGTTGAAGCTTCCTTTTGACAGAGCAGTTTTGAAACACTCTTTTAGCAGCATCTGCAAGTGTATATTTGGAGCGCTTTGAGGCCAAGGCTGGAAAACGAAATATCATCACATAAAAACTCGACAGAAGCTTTCTCTGAAACTTCTTTGTGATGAGTGCATTCAACTCACAGACTCGAACGTTTCTTTTGATAGAACAGTTTAGAAACACTCCTTTTGTAGAATCTGCAAGTGTTTATTTGGAGCGCTTTGAGGCCTATGTTGGAAAAGGACATATCTTCACATCAAAAGTAGACGCACGCATTCTCAGAAACTTCTTTGTGATGAGTGCATTGAACTCACCGAGTTGAACCTACCTATTGATAGAGAAGTTTTGAAACACCCTTTTTGTAGAATCTGCAAGTGAATATTTGGCGCGATTTGAGGCCTATGCTGGAAATGGAAATATCTTCACATGAAAACTAGACAGATGAATTCTCAGAAACGTCTTTGTGATGAGTGCATTCAACTCACAGACTTGAAGCTTAATTTTGAAAGAGCAGTTTCGAAACACTCTTTTTGTAGAATCTGCAAGTGGATATTTGGAGCGCTTTGAGGGCTATGCTGGAAAAGTTTATATCTTCACCTAAAAACTAGACAGAAGCATACTCAGAAACTTCTTTGTGATGTGTGCATTGAACTCACAGAGCTGAACCTTTCTTTTGATACAGAAGTTTGCAACACTCTTTTCGTAGAATCTTCAAGTGGATGTATGGAGTGCTTTGAGGCCTATGCTGGAAAAGGAAATATCTTCACGTAGAAACTGGACAAAAGCATTCTCAGAAAATTCTTCGTAATGAGTGCATTCAACTCACAGAGTTGAAGCTTCCTTTTGATAGAGCAGTTTTGAAACACTCTTTTAGCAGCATCTGCAAGTGGATATTTGGAGCGCTTTGAGGCCAAGGCTGGAAAACGAAATATCATCACATAAAAACTCGACAGAAGCATTCTCTGAAACTTCTTTGTGATAAGTGCATTCAACTCACAGACTCGAACGTTTCTTTTGATAGAACAGTTTAGAAACACTCCTTTTGTAGAATCTGCAAGTGTTTATTTGGAGCGCTTTGAGGCCTATGTTGGAAAAGGACATATCTTCACATCAAAAGTAGACAGACGCATTCTCAGAAACTTCTTTGTGATGAGTGCATTGAACTCACAGAGTTGAACCTACTTATTGATAGAGAAGTTTTGAAACACCCTTTTTGTAGAATCTGCAAGTGAATATTTGGCGCGATTTGAGGCCTATGCAGGAAACGGAAATATCTTCACATGAAAACTAGACAGATGAATTCTCAGAAACGTCTTTGTGATGAGTGCATTCAACTCACAGACTTGAAGCTTCCTTTTGAAAGAGCAGTTTCGAAACAGTCTTTTTGTAGACTCTGCAAGTGGATATTTGGAGCGCTTTGAGGGCTATGCTGGAAAAGTTAATACCTTCACCTAAAAACTAGACAGAAGCATACTCAGAAACTTCTTTGTGATGTGTGCATTGAACTCACAGAGTTGAACCTTTCTTTTGATACAGAAGTTTTGAAACACTCTTTTCGTAGAATCTTCAAGTGGATGGATGGAGTGATTTGAGGCCTATGCTGGAAAAGGAAATACCTTCACGTAGAAACTAGACAAAAGCATTCTCAGAAAGTTCCCTGTGCTTTGTGCATTCAACTCACAGAGTTGAACATTCCTTTTGATAGAGCAGTTTTGAAACACTCTTTTTGTAGAATCTGCAAGTGGATATTTGGAGCGCTTTGAGGCCTCTGCTCCCAGAGGAATTATCATTGCATAAAAACTAGATGGAAGCGTTCTCAGAAACTTCCTTGTGATGAGTGCATTCAACTCGCAGAGTGGAACCTTCCTTTCGATAGACCAGTTTTGAAACACTGTTTTTGTAGAATCCGCAAGTGGCTATTTGGAGCTCTTTGAGGCTTATGCTGGAAAAGGAAATATCTTCATCTACAAACTAGACAGAAGCATTCTCAGAAACTTCTTTGTCATGTGGGGATTGAACTCACAGAGTTGAACATTCCTTTACATAGAGCAGTTTTGCAACACCCTTTCGGTGGAAAGTGAAAGTGCTTATTTGGTGCGATGGCGGCATCTAGTGGATAAGGAAATACATTCAGATGAAAACAAGATACATCCATTCTCAGAAACTTCTTTGTGATGACTGCATTCTACTCACAGAGTTGAACCTTCCTTTTGATAGAACAGTTTGGAAACACTCTTTTTGTGGAATCTGCAAGTGGCTATTTGGAGCGCTTTGAGGCCTATGCTGGAAAAGGAAATATCTTCACATAAAACCTAGACAGAAGTATTCCCAGAAAGTTTTTCTGATGTGCGCATTCAACTCACCGAGTTGAACCTTCCTTTAGATAGAGCACTTTTGAAACACTCTTTCTGTAGTACCTGCGAGTGGATATTTGGAGTGCTTTGAGTGCTACACTGTAAAAGCAAATATCTTCACTTAGAATCTAGACAGAAGAATTCTCAGAGACTTCCCTGTGCTCTCTGCATTCCACTCACAGAGTTGAACCTTCCTTTTGATAGAACAGTTTTGAAACACTCTTGTGGTAGAATCTGCAAGTCGATATTTGGAAGGTTTGGAGGCCTATCCTGGGAAAGGAAATATCTTCCCATCAAAACTAGATAGAAGCATTCTCAGAAACTTCTTAGTGATGTGCGCATTCAAGTCACAGAGTTGAAGCTTCCTTTTGATATAGCAGTTTTGAACCACTCTTTTAGTAGAATCTGCAAGTGGATGTTTGGAGAGCTAAGAGGCCAACACTGGAAAAGGAAATATCTTCACTTAAAAACTAAAGGGAAGCATTCTCAGAAACTTCAATGGGCTTTACGCATTCAACTCACAGAGTGCAATGTTCCTTTTGAGAGCGCAGTTTTAAAACACTGTTTTTGTAGAATTTGCTAGAGGATGTTTGGAGCGATGTGAGGCCTTTGCTGGAAAAGGAAATATCTTCACATAAAACCTAGACAGAAGCATTCTCAGAAACTCCTTTGTGATGAGTGCATTCAAATCACACACTTGAACCTTCCTTTGGAAAGAGCAGTTTTGAAACACTCTTTTTGAAGAATCTGCAAGTGGATATTTGGAGCGATTTGAGGCCTATGCTGGAAAATGAAATATCTTCACCTACAAACTAGACGGAAGCATTCTCAGAAACTTCTTTGTGATGAGTGCATTCAACTCACAGAGTTGAAGCTTCCTTTTGACAGAGCAGTTTTGAAACACTCTTTTAGCAGCATCTGCAAGTGTATATTTGGAGCGCTTTGAGGCCAAGGCTGGAAAACGAAATATCATCACATAAAAACTCGACAGAAGCTTTCTCTGAAACTTCTTTGTGATGAGTGCATTCAACTCACAGACTCGAACGTTTCTTTTGATAGAACAGTTTAGAAACACTCCTTTTGTAGAATCTGCAAGTGTTTATTTGGAGCGCTTTGAGGCCTATGTTGGAAAAGGACATATCTTCACATCAAAAGTAGACGCACGCATTCTCAGAAACTTCTTTGTGATGAGTGCATTGAACTCACCGAGTTGAACCTACCTATTGATAGAGAAGTTTTGAAACACCCTTTTTGTAGAATCTGCAAGTGAATATTTGGCGCGATTTGAGGCCTATGCTGGAAATGGAAATATCTTCACATGAAAACTAGACAGATGAATTCTCAGAAACGTCTTTGTGATGAGTGCATTCAACTCACAGACTTGAAGCTTAATTTTGAAAGAGCAGTTTCGAAACACTCTTTTTGTAGAATCTGCAAGTGGATATTTGGAGCGCTTTGAGGGCTATGCTGGAAAAGTTTATATCTTCACCTAAAAACTAGACAGAAGCATACTCAGAAACTTCTTTGTGATGTGTGCATTGAACTCACAGAGCTGAACCTTTCTTTTGATACAGAAGTTTGCAACACTCTTTTCGTAGAATCTTCAAGTGGATGTATGGAGTGCTTTGAGGCCTATGCTGGAAAAGGAAATATCTTCACGTAGAAACTGGACAAAAGCATTCTCAGAAAATTCTTCGTAATGAGTGCATTCAACTCACAGAGTTGAAGCTTCCTTTTGATAGAGCAGTTTTGAAACACTCTTTTAGCAGCATCTGCAAGTGGATATTTGGAGCGCTTTGAGGCCAAGGCTGGAAAACGAAATATCATCACATAAAAACTCGACAGAAGCATTCTCTGAAACTTCTTTGTGATAAGTGCATTCAACTCACAGACTCGAACGTTTCTTTTGATAGAACAGTTTAGAAACACTCCTTTTGTAGAATCTGCAAGTGTTTATTTGGAGCGCTTTGAGGCCTATGTTGGAAAAGGACATATCTTCACATCAAAAGTAGACAGACGCATTCTCAGAAACTTCTTTGTGATGAGTGCATTGAACTCACAGAGTTGAACCTACTTATTGATAGAGAAGTTTTGAAACACCCTTTTTGTAGAATCTGCAAGTGAATATTTGGCGCGATTTGAGGCCTATGCAGGAAACGGAAATATCTTCACATGAAAACTAGACAGATGAATTCTCAGAAACGTCTTTGTGATGAGTGCATTCAACTCACAGACTTGAAGCTTCCTTTTGAAAGAGCAGTTTCGAAACAGTCTTTTTGTAGACTCTGCAAGTGGATATTTGGAGCGCTTTGAGGGCTATGCTGGAAAAGTTAATACCTTCACCTAAAAACTAGACAGAAGCATACTCAGAAACTTCTTTGTGATGTGTGCATTGAACTCACAGAGTTGAACCTTTCTTTTGATACAGAAGTTTTGAAACACTCTTTTCGTAGAATCTTCAAGTGGATGGATGGAGTGATTTGAGGCCTATGCTGGAAAAGGAAATACCTTCACGTAGAAACTAGACAAAAGCATTCTCAGAAAGTTCCCTGTGCTTTGTGCATTCAACTCACAGAGTTGAACATTCCCTTTGATAGAGCAGTTTTGAAACACTCTTTTTGTAGAATCTGCAAGTGGATATTTGGAGCGCTTTGAGGCCTCTGCTGCCAAAGGAATTATCATTGCATGAAAACTAGATGGAAGCGTTCTCAGAAACTTCCTTGTGATGAGTGCATTCAACTCGCAGAGTGGAACCTTCCTTTCGATAGACCAGTTTTGAAACACTGTTTTTGTAGAATCCGCAAGTGGCTATTTGGAGCTCTTTGAGGCTTATGCTGGAAAAGGAAATATCTTCATCTACAAACTAGACAGAAGCATTCTCAGAAACTTCTTTGTCATGTGGGGATTGAACTCACAGAGTTGAACATTCCTTTACATAGAGCAGTTTTGCAACACCCTTTCGGTGGAAAGTGAAAGTGCTTATTTGGTGCGATGGCGGCATCTAGTGGATAAGGAAATACATTCAGATGAAAACAAGATACATCCATTCTCAGAAACTTCTTTGTGATGACTGCATTCTACTCACAGAGTTGAACCTTCCTTTTGATAGAACAGTTTGGAAACACTCTTTTTGTGGAATCTGCAAGTGGCTATTTGGAGCGCTTTGAGGCCTATGCTGGAAAAGGAAATCTCTTCACATAAAACCTAGACAGAAGTATTCCCAGAAAGTTTTTCTGATGTGCGCATTCAACTCACCGAGTTGAACCTTCCTTTAGATAGAGCACTTTTGAAACACTCTTTCTGGGGTACCTGCGAGTGGATATTTGGAGTGCTTTGAGTGCTACACTGTAAAAGCAAATATCTTCACTTAGAATCTAGACAGAAGAATTCTCAGAGACTTCCCTGTGCTCTCTGCATTCCACTCACAGAGTTGAACCTTCCTTTTGATAGAACAGTTTTGAAACACTCTTGTGGTAGAATCTGCAAGTCGATATTTGGAAGGTTTGGAGGCCTATCCTGGGAAAGGAAATATCTTCCCATCAAAACTAGATAGAAGCATTCTCAGAAACTTCTTAGTGATGTGCGCATTCAAGTCACAGAGTTGAAGCTTCCTTTTGATATAGCAGTTTTGAACCACTCTTTTAGTAGAATCTGCAAGTGGATGTTTGGAGAGCTAAGAGGCCAACACTGGAAAAGGAAATATCTTCACGTAAAAACTAGACGGAAGCATTCTCAGAAACTTCAATGGGCTTTACGCATTCAACTCACAGAGTGCAATGTTCCTTTTGAGAGCGCAGTTTTAAAACACTGTTTTTGTAGAATTTGCTAGAGGATGTTTGGAGCGATGTGAGGCCTTTGCTGGAAAAGGAAATATCTTCACATAAAACCTAGACAGAAGCATTCTCAGAAACTCCTTTGTGATGAGTGCATTCAAATCACACACTTGAACCTTCCTTTGGAAAGAGCAGTTTTGAAACACTCTTTTTGAAGAATCTGCAAGTGGATATTTGGAGCGATTTGAGGCCTATGCTGGAAAATGAAATATCTTCACCTACAAAGTAGACGGAAGCATTCTCAGAAACTTCTTTGTGATGAGTGCATTCAACTCACAGAGTTGAAGCTTCCTTTTGACAGAGCAGTTTTGAAACACTCTTTTAGCAGCATCTGCAAGTGGATATTTGGAGCGCTTTGAGGCCAAGGCTGGAAAACGAAATATCATCACATAAAAACTCGACAGAAGCATTCTCTGAAACTTCTTTGTGATAAGTGCATTCAACTCACAGACTCGAACGTTTCTTTTGATAGAACAGTTTAGAAACACTCCTTTTGTAGAATCTGCAAGTGTTTATTTGGAGCGCTTTGAGGCCTATGTTGGAAAAGGACATATCTTCACATCAAAAGTAGACAGACGCATTCTCAGAAACTTCTTTGTGATGAGTGCATTGAACTCACAGAGTTGAACCTACTTATTGATAGAGAAGTTTTGAAACACCCTTTTTGTAGAATCTGCAAGTGAATATTTGGCGCGATTTGAGGCCTATGCAGGAAACGGAAATATCTTCACATGAAAACTACACAGATGAATTCTCAGAAACGTCTTTGTGATGAGTGCATTCAACTCACAGACTTGAAGCTTCCTTTTGAAAGAGCAGTTTCGAAACAGTCTTTTTGTAGAATCTGCAAGTGGATATTTGGAGCGCTTTGAGGGCTATGCTGGAAAAGTTAATACCTTCACCTAAAAACTAGACAGAAGCATACTCAGAAACTTCTTTGTGATGTGTGCATTGAACTCACAGAGTTGAACCTTTCTTTTGATACAGAAGTTTTGAAACACTCTTTTCGTAGAATCTTCAAGTGGATGGATGGAGTGATTTGAGGCCTATGCTGGAAAAGGAAATACCTTCACGTAGAAACTAGACAAAAGCATTCTCAGAAAGTTCCCTGTGCTTTGTGCATTCAACTCACAGAGTTGAACATTCCTTTTGATAGAGCAGTTTTGAAACACTCTTTTTGTAGAATCTGCAAGTGGATATTTGGAGCGCTTTGAGGCCTCTGCTCCCAGAGGAATTATCATTGCATAAAAACTAGATGGAAGCGTTCTCAGAAACTTCCTTGTGATGAGTGCATTCAACTCGCAGAGTGGAACCTTCCTTTCGATAGACCAGTTTTGAAACACTGTTTTTGTAGAATCCGCAAGTGGCTATTTGGAGCTCTTTGAGGCTTATGCTGGAAAAGGAAATATCTTCATCTACAAACTAGACAGAAGCATTCTCAGAAACTTCTTTGTCATGTGGGGATTGAACTCACAGAGTTGAACATTCCTTTACATAGAGCAGTTTTGCAACACCCTTTCGGTGGAAAGTGAAAGTGCTTATTTGGTGCGATGGCGGCATCTAGTGGATAAGGAAATACATTCAGATGAAAACAAGATACATCCATTCTCAGAAACTTCTTTGTGATGACTGCATTCTACTCACAGAGTTGAACCTTCCTTTTGATAGAACAGTTTGGAAACACTCTTTTTGTGGAATCTGCAAGTGGCTATTTGGAGCGCTTTGAGGCCTATGCTGGAAAAGGAAATATCTTCACATAAAACCTAGACAGAAGTATTCCCAGAAAGTTTTTCTGATGTGCGCATTCAACTCACCGAGTTGAACCTTCCTTTAGATAGAGCACTTTTGAAACACTCTTTCTGTAGTACCTGCGAGTGGATATTTGGAGTGCTTTGAGTGCTACACTGTAAAAGCAAATATCTTCACTTAGAATCTAGACAGAAGAATTCTCAGAGACTTCCCTGTGCTCTCTGCATTCCACTCACAGAGTTGAACCTTCCTTTTGATAGAACAGTTTTGAAACACTCTTGTGGTAGAATCTGCAAGTCGATATTTGGAAGGTTTGGAGGCCTATCCTGGGAAAGGAAATATCTTCCCATCAAAACTAGATAGAAGCATTCTCAGAAACTTCTTAGTGATGTGCGCATTCAAGTCACAGAGTTGAAGCTTCCTTTTGATATAGCAGTTTTGAACCACTCTTTTAGTAGAATCTGCAAGTGGATGTTTGGAGAGCTAAGAGGCCAACACTGGAAAAGGAAATATCTTCACTTAAAAACTAAAGGGAAGCATTCTCAGAAACTTCAATGGGCTTTACGCATTCAACTCACAGAGTGCAATGTTCCTTTTGAGAGCGCAGTTTTAAAACACTGTTTTTGTAGAATTTGCTAGAGGATGTTTGGAGCGATGTGAGGCCTTTGCTGGAAAAGGAAATATCTTCACATAAAACCTAGACAGAAGCATTCTCAGAAACTCCTTTGTGATGAGTGCATTCAAATCACACACTTGAACCTTCCTTTGGAAAGAGCAGTTTTGAAACACTCTTTTTGAAGAATCTGCAAGTGGATATTTGGAGCGATTTGAGGCCTATGCTGGAAAATGAAATATCTTCACCTACAAAGTAGACGGAAGCATTCTCAGAAACTTCTTTGTGATGAGTGCATTCAACTCACAGAGTTGAAGCTTCCTTTTGACAGAGCAGTTTTGAAACACTCTTTTAGCAGCATCTGCAAGTGTATATTTGGAGCGCTTTGAGGCCAAGGCTGGAAAACGAAATATCATCACATAAAAACTCGACAGAAGCTTTCTCTGAAACTTCTTTGTGATGAGTGCATTCAACTCACAGACTCGAACGTTTCTTTTGATAGAACAGTTTAGAAACACTCCTTTTGTAGAATCTGCAAGTGTTTATTTGGAGCGCTTTGAGGCCTATGTTGGAAAAGGACATATCTTCACATCAAAAGTAGACGCACGCATTCTCAGAAACTTCTTTGTGATGAGTGCATTGAACTCACCGAGTTGAACCTACCTATTGATAGAGAAGTTTTGAAACACCCTTTTTGTAGAATCTGCAAGTGAATATTTGGCGCGATTTGAGGCCTATGCTGGAAATGGAAATATCTTCACATGAAAACTAGACAGATGAATTCTCAGAAACGTCTTTGTGATGAGTGCATTCAACTCACAGACTTGAAGCTTAATTTTGAAAGAGCAGTTTCGAAACACTCTTTTTGTAGAATCTGCAAGTGGATATTTGGAGCGCTTTGAGGGCTATGCTGGAAAAGTTTATATCTTCACCTAAAAACTAGACAGAAGCATACTCAGAAACTTCTTTGTGATGTGTGCATTGAACTCACAGAGCTGAACCTTTCTTTTGATACAGAAGTTTGCAACACTCTTTTCGTAGAATCTTCAAGTGGATGTATGGAGTGCTTTGAGGCCTATGCTGGAAAAGGAAATATCTTCACGTAGAAACTGGACAAAAGCATTCTCAGAAAATTCTTCGTAATGAGTGCATTCAACTCACAGAGTTGAAGCTTCCTTTTGATAGAGCAGTTTTGAAACACTCTTTTAGCAGCATCTGCAAGTGGATATTTGGAGCGCTTTGAGGCCAAGGCTGGAAAACGAAATATCATCACATAAAAACTCGACAGAAGCATTCTCTGAAACTTCTTTGTGATAAGTGCATTCAACTCACAGACTCGAACGTTTCTTTTGATAGAACAGTTTAGAAACACTCCTTTTGTAGAATCTGCAAGTGTTTATTTGGAGCGCTTTGAGGCCTATGTTGGAAAAGGACATATCTTCACATCAAAAGTAGACACACGCATTCTCAGAAACTTCTTTGTGATGAGTGCATTGAACTCACAGAGTTGAACCTACTTATTGATAGAGAAGTTTTGAAACACCCTTTTTGTAGAATCTGCAAGTGAATATTTGGCGCGATTTGAGGCCTATGCAGGAAACGGAAATATCTTCACATGAAAACTAGACAGATGAATTCTCAGAAACGTCTTTGTGATGAGTGCATTCAACTCACAGACTTGAAGCTTCCTTTTGAAAGAGCAGTTTCGAAACAGTCTTTTTGTAGACTCTGCAAGTGGATATTTGGAGCGCTTTGAGGGCTATGCTGGAAAAGTTAATACCTTCACCTAAAAACTAGACAGAAGCATACTCAGAAACTTCTTTGTGATGTGTGCGTTGAACTCACAGAGTTGAACCTTTCTTTTGATACAGAAGTTTTGAAACACTCTTTTCGTAGAATCTTCAAGTGGATGGATGGAGTGATTTGAGGCCTATGCTGGAAAAGGAAATACCTTCACGTAGAAACTAGACAAAAGCATTCTCAGAAAGTTCCCTGTGCTTTGTGCATTCAACTCACAGAGTTGAACATTCCTTTTGATAGAGCAGTTTTGAAACACTCTTTTTGTAGAATCTGCAAGTGGATATTTGGAGCGCTTTGAGGCCTCTGCTCCCAGAGGAATTATCATTGCATAAAAACTAGATGGAAGCGTTCTCAGAAACTTCCTTGTGATGAGTGCATTCAACTCGCAGAGTGGAACCTTCCTTTCGATAGACCAGTTTTGAAACACTGTTTTTGTAGAATCCGCAAGTGGCTATTTGGAGCTCTTTGAGGCTTATGCTGGAAAAGGAAATATCTTCATCTACAAACTAGACAGAAGCATTCTCAGAAACTTCTTTGTCATGTGGGGATTGAACTCACAGAGTTGAACATTCCTTTACATAGAGCAGTTTTGCAACACCCTTTCGGTGGAAAGTGAAAGTGCTTATTTGGTGCGATGGCGGCATCTAGTGGATAAGGAAATACATTCAGATGAAAACAAGATACATCCATTCTCAGAAACTTCTTTGTGATCACTGCATTCTACTCACAGAGTTGAACCTTCCTTTTGATAGAACAGTTTGGAAACACTCTTTTTGTGGAATCTGCAAGTGGCTATTTGGAGCGCTTTGAGGCCTATGCTGGAAAAGGAAATATCTTCACATAAAACCTAGACAGAAGTATTCCCAGAAAGTTTTTCTGATGTGCGCATTCAACTCACCGAGTTGAACCTTCCTTTAGATAGAGCACTTTTGAAACACTCTTTCTGGGGTACCTGCGAGTGGATATTTGGAGTGCTTTGAGTGCTACACTGTAAAAGCAAATATCTTCACTTAGAATCTAGACAGAAGAATTCTCAGAGACTTCCCTGTGCTCTCTGCATTCCACTCACAGAGTTGAACCTTCCTTTTGATAGAACAGTTTTGAAACACTCTTGTGGTAGAATCTGCAAGTCGATATTTGGAAGGTTTGGAGGCCTATCCTGGGAAAGGAAATATCTTCCCATCAAAACTAGATAGAAGCATTCTCAGAAACTTCTTAGTGATGTGCGCATTCAAGTCACAGAGTTGAAGCTTCCTTTTGATATAGCAGTTTTGAACCACTCTTTTAGTAGAATCTGCAAGTGGATGTTTGGAGAGCTAAGAGGCCAACACTGGAAAAGGAAATATCTTCACTTAAAAACTAAAGGGAAGCATTCTCAGAAACTTCAATGGGCTTTACGCATTCAACTCACAGAGTGCAATGTTCCTTTTGAGAGCGCAGTTTTAAAACACTGTTTTTGTAGAATTTGCTAGAGGATGTTTGGAGCGATGTGAGGCCTTTGCTGGAAAAGGAAATATCTTCACATAAAACCTAGACAGAAGCATTCTCAGAAACTCCTTTGTGATGAGTGCATTCAAATCACACACTTGAACCTTCCTTTGGAAAGAGCAGTTTTGAAACACTCTTTTTGAAGAATCTGCAAGTGGATATTTGGAGCGATTTGAGGCCTATGCTGGAAAATGAAATATCTTCACCTACAAACTAGACGGAAGCATTCTCAGAAACTTCTTTGTGATGAGTGCATTCAACTCACAGAGTTGAAGCTTCCTTTTGACAGAGCAGTTTTGAAACACTCTTTTAGCAGCATCTGCAAGTGTATATTTGGAGCGCTTTGAGGCCAAGGCTGGAAAACGAAATATCATCACATAAAAACTCGACAGAAGCTTTCTCTGAAACTTCTTTGTGATGAGTGCATTCAACTCACAGACTCGAACGTTTCTTTTGATAGAACAGTTTAGAAACACTCCTTTTGTAGAATCTGCAAGTGTTTATTTGGAGCGCTTTGAGGCCTATGTTGGAAAAGGACATATCTTCACATCAAAAGTAGACGCACGCATTCTCAGAAACTTCTTTGTGATGAGTGCATTGAACTCACCGAGTTGAACCTACCTATTGATAGAGAAGTTTTGAAACACCCTTTTTGTAGAATCTGCAAGTGAATATTTGGCGCGATTTGAGGCCTATGCTGGAAATGGAAATATCTTCACATGAAAACTAGACAGATGAATTCTCAGAAACGTCTTTGTGATGAGTGCATTCAACTCACAGACTTGAAGCTTAATTTTGAAAGAGCAGTTTCGAAACACTCTTTTTGTAGAATCTGCAAGTGGATATTTGGAGCGCTTTGAGGGCTATGCTGGAAAAGTTTATATCTTCACCTAAAAACTAGACAGAAGCATACTCAGAAACTTCTTTGTGATGTGTGCATTGAACTCACAGAGCTGAACCTTTCTTTTGATACAGAAGTTTGCAACACTCTTTTCGTAGAATCTTCAATTGGATGTATGGAGTGCTTTGAGGCCTATGCTGGAAAAGGAAATATCTTCACGTAGAAACTGGACAAAAGCATTCTCAGAAAATTCTTCGTAATGAGTGCATTCAACTCACAGAGTTGAAGCTTCCTTTTGATAGAGCAGTTTTGAAACACTCTTTTAGCAGCATCTGCAAGTGGATATTTGGAGCGCTTTGAGGCCAAGGCTGGAAAACGAAATATCATCACATAAAAACTCGACAGAAGCATTCTCTGAAACTTCTTTGTGATAAGTGCATTCAACTCACAGACTCGAACGTTTCTTTTGATAGAACAGTTTAGAAACACTCCTTTTGTAGAATCTGCAAGTGTTTATTTGGAGCGCTTTGAGGCCTATGTTGGAAAAGGACATATCTTCACATCAAAAGTAGACACACGCATTCTCAGAAACTTCTTTGTGATGAGTGCATTGAACTCACAGAGTTGAACCTACTTATTGATAGAGAAGTTTTGAAACACCCTTTTTGTAGAATCTGCAAGTGAATATTTGGCGCGATTTGAGGCCTATGCAGGAAACGGAAATATCTTCACATGAAAACTAGACAGATGAATTCTCAGAAACGTCTTTGTGATGAGTGCATTCAACTCACAGACTTGAAGCTTCCTTTTGAAAGAGCAGTTTCGAAACAGTCTTTTTGTAGAATCTGCAAGTGGATATTTGGAGCGCTTTGAGGGCTATGCTGGAAAAGTTAATACCTTCACCTAAAAACTAGACAGAAGCATACTCAGAAACTTCTTTGTGATGTGTGCATTGAACTCACAGAGTTGAACCTTTCTTTTGATACAGAAGTTTTGAAACACTCTTTTCGTAGAATCTTCAAGTGGATGTATGGAGTGATTTGAGGCCTATGCTGGAAAAGGAAATACCTTCACGTAGAAACTAGACAAAAGCATTCTCAGAAAGTTCCCTGTGCTTTGTGTATTCAACTCACAGAGTTGAACATTCCCTTTGATAGAGCAGTTTTGAAACACTCTTATTGTAGAATCTGCAAGTGGATATTAGGAGCGCTTTGAGGCCTCTGCTGCCAAAGGAATTATCATTGCATAAAAACTAGATGGAAGGGTTCTCAGAAACTTCCTTGTGATGAGTGCATTCAACTCGCAGAGTGGAACCTTCCTTTCGATAGACCAGTTTTGAAACACTGTTTTTGTAGAATCCGCAAGTGGCTATTTGGAGCTCTTTGAGGCTTATGCTGGAAAAGGAAATATCTTCATCTACAAACTAGACAGAAGCATTCTCAGAAACTTCTTTGTCATGTGGGGATTGAACTCACAGAGTTGAACATTCCTTTACATAGAGCAGTTTTGCAACACCCTTTCGGTGGAAAGTGAAAGTGCTTATTTGGTGCGATGGCGGCATCTAGTGGATAAGGAAATACATTCAGATGAAAACAAGATACATCCATTCTCAGAAACTTCTTTGTGATGACTGCATTCTACTCACAGAGTTGAACCTTCCTTTTGATAAAACAGTTTGGAAACACTCTTTTTGTGGAATCTGCAAGTGGCTATTTGGAGCGCTTTGAGGCCTATGCTGGAAAAGGAAATATCTTCACATAAAACCTAGACAGAAGTATTCCCAGAAAGTTTTTCTGATGTGCGCATTCAACTCACCGAGTTGAACCTTCCTTTAGATAGAGCACTTTTGAAACACTCTTTCTGTAGTACCTGCGAGTGGATATTTGGAGTGCTTTGAGTGCTACACTGTAAAAGCAAATATCTTCACTTAGAATCTAGACAGAAGAATTCTCAGAGACTTCCCTGTGCTCTCTGCATTCCACTCACAGAGTTGAACCTTCCTTTTGATAGAACAGTTTTGAAACACTCTTGTGGTAGAATCTGCAAGTCGATATTTGGAAGGTTTGGAGACCTATCCTGGGAAAGGAAATATCTTCCCATCAAAACTAGATAGAAGCATTCTCAGAAACTTCTTAGTGATGTGCGCATTCAAGTCACAGAGTTGAAGCTTCCTTTTGATATAGCAGTTTTGAACCACTCTTTTAGTAGAATCTGCAAGTGGATGTTTGGAGAGCTAAGAGGCCAACACTGGAAAAGGAAATATCTTCACTTAAAAACTAGAGGGAAGCATTCTCAGAAACTTCAATGGGCTTTACGCATTCAACTCACAGAGTGCAATGTTCCTTTTGAGAGCGCAGTTTTAAAACACTGTTTTTGTAGAATTTGCTAGAGGATGTTTGGAGCGATGTGAGGCCTTTGCTGGAAAAGGAAATATCTTCACATAAAACCTAGACAGAAGCATTCTCAGAAACTCCTTTGTGATGAGTGCATTCAAATCACACACTTGAACCTTCCTTTGGAAAGAGCAGTTTTGAAACACTCTTTTTGAAGAATCTGCAAGTGGATATTTGGAGCGATTTGAGGCCTATGCTGGAAAATGAAATATCTTCACCTACAAACTAGGCGGAAGCATTCTCAGAAACTTCTTTGTGATGAGTGCATTCAACTCACAGAGTTGAAGCTTCCTTTTGACAGAGCAGTTTTGAAACACTCTTTTAGCAGCATCTGCAAGTGGATATTTGGAGCGCTTTGAGGCCAAGGCTGGAAAACGAAATATCATCACATAAAAACTCGACAGAAGCATTCTCTGAAACTTCTTTGTGATGAGTGCATTCAACTCACAGACTCGAACGTTTCTTTTGATAGAACAGTTTAGAAACACTCCTTTTGTAGAATCTGCAAGTGTTTATTTGGAGCGCTTTGAGGCCTATGTTGGAAAAGGACATATCTTCACATCAAAAGTAGACACACGCATTCTCAGAAACTTCTTTGTGATGAGTGCATTGAACTCACAGAGTTCAACCTACCTATTGATAGAGAAGTTTTGAAACACCCTTTTTGTAGAATCTGCAAGTGAATATTTGGCGCGATATGAGGCCTATGCTGGAAATGGAAATATCTTCACATGAAAACTAGACAGATGAATTCTCAGAAACGTCTTTGTGATGAGTGCATTCAACTCACAGACTTGAAGCTTAATTTTGAAAGAGCAGTTTCGAAACACTCTTTTTGTAGAATCTGCAAGTGGATATTTGGAGCGCTTTGAGGGCTATGCTGGAAAAGTTTATATCTTCACCTAAAAACTAGACAGAAGCATACTCAGAAACTTCTTTGTGATGTGTGCATTGAACTCACAGAGCTGAACCTTTCTTTTGATACAGAATTTTGCAACACTCTTTTCGTAGAATCTTCAAGTGGATGTATGGAGTGCTTTGAGGCCTATGCTGGAAAAGGAAATATCTTCACGTAGAAACTGGACAAAAGCATTCTCAGAAAATTCTTCGTAATGAGTGCATTCAACTCACAGAGTTGAAGCTTCCTTTTGATAGAGCAGTTTTGAAACCCTCTTTTAGCAGCATCTGCAAGTGGATATTTGGAGCGCTTTGAGGCCAAGGCTGGAAAACGAAATATCATCACATAAAAACTCGACAGAAGCATTCTCTGAAACTTCTTTGTGATAAGTGCATTCAACTCACAGACTCGAACGTTTCTTTTGATAGAACAGTTTAGAAACACTCCTTTTGTAGAATCTGCAAGTGTTTATTTGGAGCGCTTTGAGGCCTATGTTGGAAAAGGACATATCTTCACATCAAAAGTAGACAGACGCATTCTCAGAAACTTCTTTGTGATGAGTGCATTGAACTCACAGAGTTGAACCTACTTATTGATAGAGAAGTTTTGAAACACCCTTTTTGTAGAATCTGCAAGTGAATATTTGGCGCGATTTGAGGCCTATGCAGGAAACGGAAATATCTTCACATGAAAACTAGACAGATGAATTCTCAGAAACGTCTTTGTGATGAGTGCATTCAACTCACAGACTTGAAGCTTCCTTTTGAAAGAGCAGTTTCGAAACAGTCTTTTTGTAGAATCTGCAAGTGGATATTTGGAGCGCTTTGAGGGCTATGCTGGAAAAGTTAATACCTTCACCTAAAAACTAGACAGAAGCATACTCAGAAACTTCTTTGTGATGTGTGCATTGAACTCACAGAGTTGAACCTTTCTTTTGATACAGAAGTTTTGAAACACTCTTTTCGTAGAATCTTCAAGTGGATGTATGGAGTGATTTGAGGCCTATGCTGGAAAAGGAAATACCTTCACGTAGAAACTAGACAAAAGCATTCTCAGAAAGTTCCCTGTGCTTTGTGTATTCAACTCACAGAGTTGAACATTCCCTTTGATAGAGCAGTTTTGAAACACTCTTATTGTAGAATCTGCAAGTGGATATTTGGAGCGCTTTGAGGCCTCTGCTGCCAAAGGAATTATCATTGCATAAAAACTAGATGGAAGCGTTCTCAGAAACTTCCTTGTGATGAGTGCATTCAACTCGCAGAGTGGAACCTTCCTTTCGATAGACCAGTTTTGAAACACTGTTTTTGTAGAATCCGCAAGTGGCTATTTGGAGCTCTTTGAGGCTTATGCTGGAAAAGGAAATATCTTCATCTACAAACTAGACAGAAGCATTCTCAGAAACTTCTTTGTCATGTGGGGATTGAACTCACAGAGTTGAACATTCCTTTACATAGAGCAGTTTTGCAACACCCTTTCGGTGGAAAGTGAAAGTGCTTATTTGGTGCGATGGCGGCATCTAGTGGATAAGGAAATACATTCAGATGAAAACAAGATACATCCATTCTCAGAAACTTCTTTGTGATGACTGCATTCTACTCACAGAGTTGAACCTTCCTTTTGATAGAACAGTTTGGAAACACTCTTTTTGTGGAATCTGCAAGTGGCTATTTGGAGCGCTTTGAGGCCTATGCTGGAAAAGGAAATCTCTTCACATAAAACCTAGACAGAAGTATTCCCAGAAAGTTTTTCTGATGTGCGCATTCAACTCACCGAGTTGAACCTTCCTTTAGATAGAGCAGTTTTGAAACACTCTTTCTGTAGTACCTGCGAGTGGATATTTGGAGTGCTTTGAGTGCTACACTGTAAAAGCAAATATCTTCTCTTAGAATCTAGACAGAAGAATTCTCAGAGACTTCCCTGTGCTCTCTGCATTCCACTCACAGAGTTGAACCTTCCTTTTGATAGAACAGTTTTGAAACACTCTTGTGGTAGAATCTGCAAGTCGATATTTGGAAGGTTTGGAGGCCTATCCTGGGAAAGGAAATATCTTCCCATCAAAACTAGATAGAAGCATTCTCAGAAACTTCTTAGTGATGTGCGCATTCAAGTCACAGAGTTGAAGCTTCCTTTTGATATAGCAGTTTTGAACCACTCTTTTAGTAGAATCTGCAAGTGGATGTTTGGAGAGCTAAGAGGCCAACACTGGAAAAGGAAATATCTTCACTTAAAAACTAGAGGGAAGCATTCTCAGAAACTTCAATGGGCTTTACGCATTCAACTCACAGAGTGCAATGTTCCTTTTGAGAGCGCAGTTTTAAAACACTGTTTTTGTAGAATTTGCTAGAGGATGTTTGGAGCGATGTGAGGCCTTTGCTGGAAAAGGAAATATCTTCACATAAAACCTAGACAGAAGCATTCTCAGAAACTCCTTTGTGATGAGTGCATTCAAATCACACACTTGAACCTTCCTTTGGAAAGAGCAGTTTTGAAACACTCTTTTTGAAGAATCTGCAAGTGGATATTTGGAGCGATTTGAGGCCTATGCTGGAAAATGAAATATCTTCACCTACAAACTAGACGGAAGCATTCTCAGAAACTTCTTTGTGATGAGTGCATTCAACTCACAGAGTTGAAGCTTCCTTTTGACAGAGCAGTTTTGAAACACTCTTTTAGCAGCATCTGCAAGTGTATATTTGGAGCGCTTTGAGGCCAAGGCTGGAAAACGAAATATCATCACATAAAAACTCGACAGAAGCTTTCTCTGAAACTTCTTTGTGATGAGTGCATTCAACTCACAGACTCGAACGTTTCTTTTGATAGAACAGTTTAGAAACACTCCTTTTGTAGAATCTGCAAGTGTTTATTTGGAGCGCTTTGAGGCCTATGTTGGAAAAGGATATATCTTCACATCAAAAGTAGATGCACGCATTCTCAGAAACTTCTTTGTGATGAGTGCATTGAACTCACCGAGTTGAACCTACCTATTGATAGAGAAGTTTTGAAACACCCTTTTTGTAGAATCTGCAAGTGAATATTTGGCGCGATTTGAGGCCTATGCTGGAAATGGAAATATCTTCACATGAAAACTAGACAGATGAATTCTCAGAAACGTCTTTGTGATGAGTGCATTCAACTCACAGACTTGAAGCTTAATTTTGAAAGAGCAGTTTCGAAACACTCTTTTTGTAGAATCTGCAAGTGGATATTTAGAGCGCTTTGAGGGCTATGCTGGAAAAGTTTGTATCTTCACCTAAAAACTAGACAGAAGCATACTCAGAAACTTCTTTGTGATGTGTGCATTGAACTCACAGAGCTGAACCTTTCTTTTGATACAGAAGTTTGCAACACTCTTTTCGTAGAATCTTCAAGTGGATGTATGGAGTGCTTTGAGGCCTATGCTGGAAAAGGAAATATCTTCACGTAGAAACTGGACAAAAGCATTCTCAGAAAATTCTTCGTAATGAGTGCATTCAACTCACAGAGTTGAAGCTTCCTTTTGATAGAGCAGTTTTGAAACACTCTTTTAGCAGCATCTGCAAGTGGATATTTGGAGCGCTTTGAGGCCAAGGCTGGAAAACGAAATATCATCACATAAAAACTCGACAGAAGCATTCTCTGAAACTTCTTTGTGATAAGTGCATTCAACTCACAGACTCGAACGTTTCTTTTGATAGAACAGTTTAGAAACACTCCTTTTGTAGAATCTGCAAGTGTTTATTTGGAGCGCTTTGAGGCCTATGTTGGAAAAGGACATATCTTCACATCAAAAGTAGACAGACGCATTCTCAGAAACTTCTTTGTGATGAGTGCATTGAACTCACAGAGTTGAACCTACTTATTGATAGAGAAGTTTTGAAACACCCTTTTTGTAGAATCTGCAAGTGAATATTTGGCGCGATTTGAGGCCTATGCAGGAAACGGAAATATCTTCACATGAAAACTAGACAGATGAATTCTCAGAAACGTCTTTGTGATGAGTGCATTCAACTCACAGACTTGAAGCTTCCTTTTGAAAGAGCAGTTTCGAAACAGTCTTTTTGTAGAATCTGCAAGTGGATATTTGGAGCGCTTTGAGGGCTATGCTGGAAAAGTTAATACCTTCACCTAAAAACTAGACAGAAGCATACTCAGAAACTTCTTTGTGATGTGTGCATTGAACTCAAAAAGTTGAACCTTTCTTTTGATACAGAAGTTTTGAAACACTCTTTTCGTAGAATCTTCAAGTGGATGTATGGAGTGATTTGAGGCCTATGCTGGAAAAGGAAATACCTTCACGTAGAAACTAGACAAAAGCATTCTCAGAAAGTTCCCTGTGCTTTGTGCATTCAACTCACAGAGTTGAACATTCCCTTTGATAGAGCAGTTTTGAAACACTCTTTTTCTAGAATCTGCAAGTGGATATTTGGAGCGCTTTGAGGCCTCTGCTCCCAGAGGAATTATCATTGCATAAAAACTAGATGGAAGCGTTCTCAGAAACTTCCTTGTGATGAGTGCATTCAACTCGCAGAGTGGAACCTTCCTTTCGATAGTCCAGTTTTGAAACACTGTTTTTGTAGAATCCGCAAGTGGCTATTTGGAGCTCTTTGAGGCTTATGCTGGAAAAGGAAATATCTTCATCTACAAACTAGACAGAAGCATTCTCAGAAACTTCTTTGTCATGTGGGGATTGAACTCACAGAGTTGAACATTCCTTTACATAGAGCAGTTTTGCAACACCCTTTCGGTGGAAAGTGAAAGTGCTTATTTGGTGCGATGGCGGCATCTAGTGGATAAGGAAATACATTCAGATGAAAACAAGATACATCCATTCTCAGAAACTTCTTTGTGATGACTGCATTCTACTCACAGAGTTGAACCTTCCTTTTGATAGAACAGTTTGGAAACACTCTTTTTGTGGAATCTGCAAGTGGCTATTTGGAGCGCTTTGAGGCCTATGCTGGAAAAGGAAATCTCTTCACATAAAACCTAGACAGAAGTATTCCCAGAAAGTTTTTCTGATGTGCGCATTCAACTCACCGAGTTGAACCTTCCTTTAGATAGAGCACTTTTGAAACACTCTTTCTGGGGTACCTGCGAGTGGATATTTGGAGTGCTTTGAGTGCTACACTGTAAAAGCAAATATCTTCACTTAGAATCTAGACAGAAGAATTCTCAGAGACTTCCCTGTGCTCTCTGCATTCCACTCACAGAGTTGAACCTTCCTTTTGATAGAACAGTTTTGAAACACTCTTGTGGTAGAATCTGCAAGTCGATATTTGGAAGGTTTGGAGGCCTATCCTGGGAAAGGAAATATCTTCCCATCAAAACTAGATAGAAGCATTCTCAGAAACTTCTTAGTGATGTGCGCATTCAAGTCACAGAGTTGAAGCTTCCTTTTGATATAGCAGTTTTGAACCACTCTTTTAGTAGAATCTGCAAGTGGATGTTTGGAGAGCTAAGAGGCCAACACTGGAAAAGGAAATATCTTCACGTAAAAACTAGACGGAAGCATTCTCAGAAACTTCAATGGGCTTTACGCATTCAACTCACAGAGTGCAATGTTCCTTTTGAGAGCGCAGTTTTAAAACACTGTTTTTGTAGAATTTGCTAGAGGATGTTTGGAGCGATGTGAGGCCTTTGCTGGAAAAGGAAATATCTTCACATAAAACCTAGACAGAAGCATTCTCAGAAACTCCTTTGTGATGAGTGCATTCAAATCACACACTTGAACCTTCCTTTGGAAAGAGCAGTTTTGAAACACTCTTTTTGAAGAATCTGCAAGTGGATATTTGGAGCGATTTGAGGCCTATGCTGGAAAATGAAATATCTTCACCTACAAAGTAGACGGAAGCATTCTCAGAAACTTCTTTGTGATGAGTGCATTCAACTCACAGAGTTGAAGCTTCCTTTTGACAGAGCAGTTTTGAAACACTCTTTTAGCAGCATCTGCAAGTGGATATTTGGAGCGCTTTGAGGCCAAGGCTGGAAAACGAAATATCATCACATAAAAACTCGACAGAAGCATTCTCTGAAACTTCTTTGTGATAAGTGCATTCAACTCACAGACTCGAACGTTTCTTTTGATAGAACAGTTTAGAAACACTCCTTTTGTAGAATCTGCAAGTGTTTATTTGGAGCGCTTTGAGGCCTATGTTGGAAAAGGACATATCTTCACATCAAAAGTAGACAGACGCATTCTCAGAAACTTCTTTGTGATGAGTGCATTGAACTCACAGAGTTGAACCTACTTATTGATAGAGAAGTTTTGAAACACCCTTTTTGTAGAATCTGCAAGTGAATATTTGGCGCGATTTGAGGCCTATGCAGGAAACGGAAATATCTTCACATGAAAACTACACAGATGAATTCTCAGAAACGTCTTTGTGATGAGTGCATTCAACTCACAGACTTGAAGCTTCCTTTTGAAAGAGCAGTTTCGAAACAGTCTTTTTGTAGAATCTGCAAGTGGATATTTGGAGCGCTTTGAGGGCTATGCTGGAAAAGTTAATACCTTCACCTAAAAACTAGACAGAAGCATACTCAGAAACTTCTTTGTGATGTGTGCATTGAACTCACAGAGTTGAACCTTTCTTTTGATACAGAAGTTTTGAAACACTCTTTTCGTAGAATCTTCAAGTGGATGGATGGAGTGATTTGAGGCCTATGCTGGAAAAGGAAATACCTTCACGTAGAAACTAGACAAAAGCATTCTCAGAAAGTTCCCTGTGCTTTGTGCATTCAACTCACAGAGTTGAACATTCCTTTTGATAGAGCAGTTTTGAAACACTCTTTTTGTAGAATCTGCAAGTGGATATTTGGAGCGCTTTGAGGCCTCTGCTCCCAGAGGAATTATCATTGCATAAAAACTAGATGGAAGCGTTCTCAGAAACTTCCTTGTGATGAGTGCATTCAACTCGCAGAGTGGAACCTTCCTTTCGATAGACCAGTTTTGAAACACTGTTTTTGTAGAATCCGCAAGTGGCTATTTGGAGCTCTTTGAGGCTTATGCTGGAAAAGGAAATATCTTCATCTACAAACTAGACAGAAGCATTCTCAGAAACTTCTTTGTCATGTGGGGATTGAACTCACAGAGTTGAACATTCCTTTACATAGAGCAGTTTTGCAACACCCTTTCGGTGGAAAGTGAAAGTGCTTATTTGGTGCGATGGCGGCATCTAGTGGATAAGGAAATACATTCAGATGAAAACAAGATACATCCATTCTCAGAAACTTCTTTGTGATGACTGCATTCTACTCACAGAGTTGAACCTTCCTTTTGATAGAACAGTTTGGAAACACTCTTTTTGTGGAATCTGCAAGTGGCTATTTGGAGCGCTTTGAGGCCTATGCTGGAAAAGGAAATCTCTTCACATAAAACCTAGACAGAAGTATTCCCAGAAAGTTTTTCTGATGTGCGCATTCAACTCACCGAGTTGAACCTTCCTTTAGATAGAGCACTTTTGAAACACTCTTTCTGGGGTACCTGCGAGTGGATATTTGGAGTGCTTTGAGTGCTACACTGTAAAAGCAAATATCTTCACTTAGAATCTAGACAGAAGAATTCTCAGAGACTTCCCTGTGCTCTCTGCATTCCACTCACAGAGTTGAACCTTCCTTTTGATAGAACAGTTTTGAAACACTCTTGTGGTAGAATCTGCAAGTCGATATTTGGAAGGTTTGGAGGCCTATCCTGGGAAAGGAAATATCTTCCCATCAAAACTAGATAGAAGCATTCTCAGAAACTTCTTAGTGATGTGCGCATTCAAGTCACAGAGTTGAAGCTTCCTTTTGATATAGCAGTTTTGAACCACTCTTTTAGTAGAATCTGCAAGTGGATGTTTGGAGAGCTAAGAGGCCAACACTGGAAAAGGAAATATCTTCACTTAAAAACTAAAGGGAAGCATTCTCAGAAACTTCAATGGGCTTTACGCATTCAACTCACAGAGTGCAATGTTCCTTTTGAGAGCGCAGTTTTAAAACACTGTTTTTGTAGAATTTGCTAGAGGATGTTTGGAGCGATGTGAGGCCTTTGCTGGAAAAGGAAATATCTTCACATAAAACCTAGACAGAAGCATTCTCAGAAACTCCTTTGTGATGAGTGCATTCAAATCACACACTTGAACCTTCCTTTGGAAAGAGCAGTTTTGAAACACTCTTTTTGAAGAATCTGCAAGTGGATATTTGGAGCGATTTGAGGCCTATGCTGGAAAATGAAATATCTTCACCTACAAAGTAGACGGAAGCATTCTCAGAAACTTCTTTGTGATGAGTGCATTCAACTCACAGAGTTGAAGCTTCCTTTTGACAGAGCAGTTTTGAAACACTCTTTTAGCAGCATCTGCAAGTGTATATTTGGAGCGCTTTGAGGCCAAGGCTGGAAAACGAAATATCATCACATAAAAACTCGACAGAAGCTTTCTCTGAAACTTCTTTGTGATGAGTGCATTCAACTCACAGACTCGAACGTTTCTTTTGATAGAACAGTTTAGAAACACTCCTTTTGTAGAATCTGCAAGTGTTTATTTGGAGCGCTTTGAGGCCTATGTTGGAAAAGGACATATCTTCACATCAAAAGTAGACGCACGCATTCTCAGAAACTTCTTTGTGATGAGTGCATTGAACTCACCGAGTTGAACCTACCTATTGATAGAGAAGTTTTGAAACACCCTTTTTGTAGAATCTGCAAGTGAATATTTGGCGCGATTTGAGGCCTATGCTGGAAATGGAAATATCTTCACATGAAAACTAGACAGATGAATTCTCAGAAACGTCTTTGTGATGAGTGCATTCAACTCACAGACTTGAAGCTTAATTTTGAAAGAGCAGTTTCGAAACACTCTTTTTGTAGAATCTGCAAGTGGATATTTGGAGCGCTTTGAGGGCTATGCTGGAAAAGTTTATATCTTCACCTAAAAACTAGACAGAAGCATACTCAGAAACTTCTTTGTGATGTGTGCATTGAACTCACAGAGCTGAACCTTTCTTTTGATACAGAAGTTTGCAACACTCTTTTCGTAGAATCTTCAAGTGGATGTATGGAGTGCTTTGAGGCCTATGCTGGAAAAGGAAATATCTTCACGTAGAAACTGGACAAAAGCATTCTCAGAAAATTCTTCGTAATGAGTGCATTCAACTCACAGAGTTGAAGCTTCCTTTTGATAGAGCAGTTTTGAAACACTCTTTTAGCAGCATCTGCAAGTGGATATTTGGAGCGCTTTGAGGCCAAGGCTGGAAAACGAAATATCATCACATAAAAACTCGACAGAAGCATTCTCTGAAACTTCTTTGTGATAAGTGCATTCAACTCACAGACTCGAACGTTTCTTTTGATAGAACAGTTTAGAAACACTCCTTTTGTAGAATCTGCAAGTGTTTATTTGGAGCGCTTTGAGGCCTATGTTGGAAAAGGACATATCTTCACATCAAAAGTAGACACACGCATTCTCAGAAACTTCTTTGTGATGAGTGCATTGAACTCACAGAGTTGAACCTACTTATTGATAGAGAAGTTTTGAAACACCCTTTTTGTAGAATCTGCAAGTGAATATTTGGCGCGATTTGAGGCCTATGCAGGAAACGGAAATATCTTCACATGAAAACTAGACAGATGAATTCTCAGAAACGTCTTTGTGATGAGTGCATTCAACTCACAGACTTGAAGCTTCCTTTTGAAAGAGCAGTTTCGAAACAGTCTTTTTGTAGACTCTGCAAGTGGATATTTGGAGCGCTTTGAGGGCTATGCTGGAAAAGTTAATACCTTCACCTAAAAACTAGACAGAAGCATACTCAGAAACTTCTTTGTGATGTGTGCATTGAACTCACAGAGTTGAACCTTTCTTTTGATACAGAAGTTTTGAAACACTCTTTTCGTAGAATCTTCAAGTGGATGGATGGAGTGATTTGAGGCCTATGCTGGAAAAGGAAATACCTTCACGTAGAAACTAGACAAAAGCATTCTCAGAAAGTTCCCTGTGCTTTGTGCATTCAACTCACAGAGTTGAACATTCCTTTTGATAGAGCAGTTTTGAAACACTCTTTTTGTAGAATCTGCAAGTGGATATTTGGAGCGCTTTGAGGCCTCTGCTCCCAGAGGAATTATCATTGCATAAAAACTAGATGGAAGCGTTCTCAGAAACTTCCTTGTGATGAGTGCATTCAACTCGCAGAGTGGAACCTTCCTTTCGATAGACCAGTTTTGAAACACTGTTTTTGTAGAATCCGCAAGTGGCTATTTGGAGCTCTTTGAGGCTTATGCTGGAAAAGGAAATATCTTCATCTACAAACTAGACAGAAGCATTCTCAGAAACTTCTTTGTCATGTGGGGATTGAACTCACAGAGTTGAACATTCCTTTACATAGAGCAGTTTTGCAACACCCTTTCGGTGGAAAGTGAAAGTGCTTATTTGGTGCGATGGCGGCATCTAGTGGATAAGGAAATACATTCAGATGAAAACAAGATACATCCATTCTCAGAAACTTCTTTGTGATGACTGCATTCTACTCACAGAGTTGAACCTTCCTTTTGATAGAACAGTTTGGAAACACTCTTTTTGTGGAATCTGCAAGTGGCTATTTGGAGCGCTTTGAGGCCTATGCTGGAAAAGGAAATATCTTCACATAAAACCTAGACAGAAGTATTCCCAGAAAGTTTTTCTGATGTGCGCATTCAACTCACCGAGTTGAACCTTCCTTTAGATAGAGCACTTTTGAAACACTCTTTCTGTAGTACCTGCGAGTGGATATTTGGAGTGCTTTGAGTGCTACACTGTAAAAGCAAATATCTTCACTTAGAATCTAGACAGAAGAATTCTCAGAGACTTCCCTGTGCTCTCTGCATTCCACTCACAGAGTTGAACCTTCCTTTTGATAGAACAGTTTTGAAACACTCTTGTGGTAGAATCTGCAAGTCGATATTTGGAAGGTTTGGAGGCCTATCCTGGGAAAGGAAATATCTTCCCATCAAAACTAGATAGAAGCATTCTCAGAAACTTCTTAGTGATGTGCGCATTCAAGTCACAGAGTTGAAGCTTCCTTTTGATATAGCAGTTTTGAACCACTCTTTTAGTAGAATCTGCAAGTGGATGTTTGGAGAGCTAAGAGGCCAACACTGGAAAAGGAAATATCTTCACTTAAAAACTAAAGGGAAGCATTCTCAGAAACTTCAATGGGCTTTACGCATTCAACTCACAGAGTGCAATGTTCCTTTTGAGAGCGCAGTTTTAAAACACTGTTTTTGTAGAATTTGCTAGAGGATGTTTGGAGCGATGTGAGGCCTTTGCTGGAAAAGGAAATATCTTCACATAAAACCTAGACAGAAGCATTCTCAGAAACTCCTTTGTGATGAGTGCATTCAAATCACACACTTGAACCTTCCTTTGGAAAGAGCAGTTTTGAAACACTCTTTTTGAAGAATCTGCAAGTGGATATTTGGAGCGATTTGAGGCCTATGCTGGAAAATGAAATATCTTCACCTACAAACTAGACGGAAGCATTCTCAGAAACTTCTTTGTGATGAGTGCATTCAACTCACAGAGTTGAAGCTTCCTTTTGACAGAGCAGTTTTGAAACACTCTTTTAGCAGCATCTGCAAGTGTATATTTGGAGCGCTTTGAGGCCAAGGCTGGAAAACGAAATATCATCACATAAAAACTCGACAGAAGCTTTCTCTGAAACTTCTTTGTGATGAGTGCATTCAACTCACAGACTCGAACGTTTCTTTTGATAGAACAGTTTAGAAACACTCCTTTTGTAGAATCTGCAAGTGTTTATTTGGAGCGCTTTGAGGCCTATGTTGGAAAAGGACATATCTTCACATCAAAAGTAGACGCACGCATTCTCAGAAACTTCTTTGTGATGAGTGCATTGAACTCACCGAGTTGAACCTACCTATTGATAGAGAAGTTTTGAAACACCCTTTTTGTAGAATCTGCAAGTGAATATTTGGCGCGATTTGAGGCCTATGCTGGAAATGGAAATATCTTCACATGAAAACTAGACAGATGAATTCTCAGAAACGTCTTTGTGATGAGTGCATTCAACTCACAGACTTGAAGCTTAATTTTGAAAGAGCAGTTTCGAAACACTCTTTTTGTAGAATCTGCAAGTGGATATTTGGAGCGCTTTGAGGGCTATGCTGGAAAAGTTTATATCTTCACCTAAAAACTAGACAGAAGCATACTCAGAAACTTCTTTGTGATGTGTGCATTGAACTCACAGAGCTGAACCTTTCTTTTGATACAGAAGTTTGCAACACTCTTTTCGTAGAATCTTCAAGTGGATGTATGGAGTGCTTTGAGGCCTATGCTGGAAAAGGAAATATCTTCACGTAGAAACTGGACAAAAGCATTCTCAGAAAATTCTTCGTAATGAGTGCATTCAACTCACAGAGTTGAAGCTTCCTTTTGATAGAGCAGTTTTGAAACACTCTTTTAGCAGCATCTGCAAGTGGATATTTGGAGCGCTTTGAGGCCAAGGCTGGAAAACGAAATATCATCACATAAAAACTCGACAGAAGCATTCTCTGAAACTTCTTTGTGATAAGTGCATTCAACTCACAGACTCGAACGTTTCTTTTGATAGAACAGTTTAGAAACACTCCTTTTGTAGAATCTGCAAGTGTTTATTTGGAGCGCTTTGAGGCCTATGTTGGAAAAGGACATATCTTCACATCAAAAGTAGACAGACGCATTCTCAGAAACTTCTTTGTGATGAGTGCATTGAACTCACAGAGTTGAACCTACTTATTGATAGAGAAGTTTTGAAACACCCTTTTTGTAGAATCTGCAAGTGAATATTTGGCGCGATTTGAGGCCTATGCAGGAAACGGAAATATCTTCACATGAAAACTAGACAGATGAATTCTCAGAAACGTCTTTGTGATGAGTGCATTCAACTCACAGACTTGAAGCTTCCTTTTGAAAGAGCAGTTTCGAAACAGTCTTTTTGTAGACTCTGCAAGTGGATATTTGGAGCGCTTTGAGGGCTATGCTGGAAAAGTTAATACCTTCACCTAAAAACTAGACAGAAGCATACTCAGAAACTTCTTTGTGATGTGTGCATTGAACTCACAGAGTTGAACCTTTCTTTTGATACAGAAGTTTTGAAACACTCTTTTCGTAGAATCTTCAAGTGGATGGATGGAGTGATTTGAGGCCTATGCTGGAAAAGGAAATACCTTCACGTAGAAACTAGACAAAAGCATTCTCAGAAAGTTCCCTGTGCTTTGTGCATTCAACTCACAGAGTTGAACATTCCCTTTGATAGAGCAGTTTTGAAACACTCTTTTTGTAGAATCTGCAAGTGGATATTTGGAGCGCTTTGAGGCCTCTGCTGCCAAAGGAATTATCATTGCATGAAAACTAGATGGAAGCGTTCTCAGAAACTTCCTTGTGATGAGTGCATTCAACTCGCAGAGTGGAACCTTCCTTTCGATAGACCAGTTTTGAAACACTGTTTTTGTAGAATCCGCAAGTGGCTATTTGGAGCTCTTTGAGGCTTATGCTGGAAAAGGAAATATCTTCATCTACAAACTAGACAGAAGCATTCTCAGAAACTTCTTTGTCATGTGGGGATTGAACTCACAGAGTTGAACATTCCTTTACATAGAGCAGTTTTGCAACACCCTTTCGGTGGAAAGTGAAAGTGCTTATTTGGTGCGATGGCGGCATCTAGTGGATAAGGAAATACATTCAGATGAAAACAAGATACATCCATTCTCAGAAACTTCTTTGTGATGACTGCATTCTACTCACAGAGTTGAACCTTCCTTTTGATAGAACAGTTTGGAAACACTCTTTTTGTGGAATCTGCAAGTGGCTATTTGGAGCGCTTTGAGGCCTATGCTGGAAAAGGAAATCTCTTCACATAAAACCTAGACAGAAGTATTCCCAGAAAGTTTTTCTGATGTGCGCATTCAACTCACCGAGTTGAACCTTCCTTTAGATAGAGCACTTTTGAAACACTCTTTCTGGGGTACCTGCGAGTGGATATTTGGAGTGCTTTGAGTGCTACACTGTAAAAGCAAATATCTTCACTTAGAATCTAGACAGAAGAATTCTCAGAGACTTCCCTGTGCTCTCTGCATTCCACTCACAGAGTTGAACCTTCCTTTTGATAGAACAGTTTTGAAACACTCTTGTGGTAGAATCTGCAAGTCGATATTTGGAAGGTTTGGAGGCCTATCCTGGGAAAGGAAATATCTTCCCATCAAAACTAGATAGAAGCATTCTCAGAAACTTCTTAGTGATGTGCGCATTCAAGTCACAGAGTTGAAGCTTCCTTTTGATATAGCAGTTTTGAACCACTCTTTTAGTAGAATCTGCAAGTGGATGTTTGGAGAGCTAAGAGGCCAACACTGGAAAAGGAAATATCTTCACGTAAAAACTAGACGGAAGCATTCTCAGAAACTTCAATGGGCTTTACGCATTCAACTCACAGAGTGCAATGTTCCTTTTGAGAGCGCAGTTTTAAAACACTGTTTTTGTAGAATTTGCTAGAGGATGTTTGGAGCGATGTGAGGCCTTTGCTGGAAAAGGAAATATCTTCACATAAAACCTAGACAGAAGCATTCTCAGAAACTCCTTTGTGATGAGTGCATTCAAATCACACACTTGAACCTTCCTTTGGAAAGAGCAGTTTTGAAACACTCTTTTTGAAGAATCTGCAAGTGGATATTTGGAGCGATTTGAGGCCTATGCTGGAAAATGAAATATCTTCACCTACAAAGTAGACGGAAGCATTCTCAGAAACTTCTTTGTGATGAGTGCATTCAACTCACAGAGTTGAAGCTTCCTTTTGACAGAGCAGTTTTGAAACACTCTTTTAGCAGCATCTGCAAGTGGATATTTGGAGCGCTTTGAGGCCAAGGCTGGAAAACGAAATATCATCACATAAAAACTCGACAGAAGCATTCTCTGAAACTTCTTTGTGATAAGTGCATTCAACTCACAGACTCGAACGTTTCTTTTGATAGAACAGTTTAGAAACACTCCTTTTGTAGAATCTGCAAGTGTTTATTTGGAGCGCTTTGAGGCCTATGTTGGAAAAGGACATATCTTCACATCAAAAGTAGACAGACGCATTCTCAGAAACTTCTTTGTGATGAGTGCATTGAACTCACAGAGTTGAACCTACTTATTGATAGAGAAGTTTTGAAACACCCTTTTTGTAGAATCTGCAAGTGAATATTTGGCGCGATTTGAGGCCTATGCAGGAAACGGAAATATCTTCACATGAAAACTACACAGATGAATTCTCAGAAACGTCTTTGTGATGAGTGCATTCAACTCACAGACTTGAAGCTTCCTTTTGAAAGAGCAGTTTCGAAACAGTCTTTTTGTAGAATCTGCAAGTGGATATTTGGAGCGCTTTGAGGGCTATGCTGGAAAAGTTAATACCTTCACCTAAAAACTAGACAGAAGCATACTCAGAAACTTCTTTGTGATGTGTGCATTGAACTCACAGAGTTGAACCTTTCTTTTGATACAGAAGTTTTGAAACACTCTTTCCGTAGAATCTTCAAGTGGATGGATGGAGTGATTTGAGGCCTATGCTGGAAAAGGAAATACCTTCACGTAGAAACTAGACAAAAGCATTCTCAGAAAGTTCCCTGTGCTTTGTGCATTCAACTCACAGAGTTGAACATTCCTTTTGATAGAGCAGTTTTGAAACACTCTTTTTGTAGAATCTGCAAGTGGATATTTGGAGCGCTTTGAGGCCTCTGCTCCCAGAGGAATTATCATTGCATAAAAACTAGATGGAAGCGTTCTCAGAAACTTCCTTGTGATGAGTGCATTCAACTCGCAGAGTGGAACCTTCCTTTCGATAGACCAGTTTTGAAACACTGTTTTTGTAGAATCCGCAAGTGGCTATTTGGAGCTCTTTGAGGCTTATGCTGGAAAAGGAAATATCTTCATCTACAAACTAGACAGAAGCATTCTCAGAAACTTCTTTGTCATGTGGGGATTGAACTCACAGAGTTGAACATTCCTTTACATAGAGCAGTTTTGCAACACCCTTTCGGTGGAAAGTGAAAGTGCTTATTTGGTGCGATGGCGGCATCTAGTGGATAAGGAAATACATTCAGATGAAAACAAGATACATCCATTCTCAGAAACTTCTTTGTGATGACTGCATTCTACTCACAGAGTTGAACCTTCCTTTTGATAGAACAGTTTGGAAACACTCTTTTTGTGGAATCTGCAAGTGGCTATTTGGAGCGCTTTGAGGCCTATGCTGGAAAAGGAAATATCTTCACATAAAACCTAGACAGAAGTATTCCCAGAAAGTTTTTCTGATGTGCGCATTCAACTCACCGAGTTGAACCTTCCTTTAGATAGAGCACTTTTGAAACACTCTTTCTGTAGTACCTGCGAGTGGATATTTGGAGTGCTTTGAGTGCTACACTGTAAAAGCAAATATCTTCACTTAGAATCTAGACAGAAGAATTCTCAGAGACTTCCCTGTGCTCTCTGCATTCCACTCACAGAGTTGAACCTTCCTTTTGATAGAACAGTTTTGAAACACTCTTGTGGTAGAATCTGCAAGTCGATATTTGGAAGGTTTGGAGGCCTATCCTGGGAAAGGAAATATCTTCCCATCAAAACTAGATAGAAGCATTCTCAGAAACTTCTTAGTGATGTGCGCATTCAAGTCACAGAGTTGAAGCTTCCTTTTGATATAGCAGTTTTGAACCACTCTTTTAGTAGAATCTGCAAGTGGATGTTTGGAGAGCTAAGAGGCCAACACTGGAAAAGGAAATATCTTCACTTAAAAACTAAAGGGAAGCATTCTCAGAAACTTCAATGGGCTTTACGCATTCAACTCACAGAGTGCAATGTTCCTTTTGAGAGCGCAGTTTTAAAACACTGTTTTTGTAGAATTTGCTAGAGGATGTTTGGAGCGATGTGAGGCCTTTGCTGGAAAAGGAAATATCTTCACATAAAACCTAGACAGAAGCATTCTCAGAAACTCCTTTGTGATGAGTGCATTCAAATCACACACTTGAACCTTCCTTTGGAAAGAGCAGTTTTGAAACACTCTTTTTGAAGAATCTGCAAGTGGATATTTGGAGCGATTTGAGGCCTATGCTGGAAAATGAAATATCTTCACCTACAAAGTAGACGGAAGCATTCTCAGAAACTTCTTTGTGATGAGTGCATTCAACTCACAGAGTTGAAGCTTCCTTTTGACAGAGCAGTTTTGAAACACTCTTTTAGCAGCATCTGCAAGTGTATATTTGGAGCGCTTTGAGGCCAAGGCTGGAAAACGAAATATCATCACATAAAAACTCGACAGAAGCTTTCTCTGAAACTTCTTTGTGATGAGTGCATTCAACTCACAGACTCGAACGTTTCTTTTGATAGAACAGTTTAGAAACACTCCTTTTGTAGAATCTGCAAGTGTTTATTTGGAGCGCTTTGAGGCCTATGTTGGAAAAGGACATATCTTCACATCAAAAGTAGACGCACGCATTCTCAGAAACTTCTTTGTGATGAGTGCATTGAACTCACCGAGTTGAACCTACCTATTGATAGAGAAGTTTTGAAACACCCTTTTTGTAGAATCTGCAAGTGAATATTTGGCGCGATTTGAGGCCTATGCTGGAAATGGAAATATCTTCACATGAAAACTAGACAGATGAATTCTCAGAAACGTCTTTGTGATGAGTGCATTCAACTCACAGACTTGAAGCTTAATTTTGAAAGAGCAGTTTCGAAACACTCTTTTTGTAGAATCTGCAAGTGGATATTTGGAGCGCTTTGAGGGCTATGCTGGAAAAGTTTATATCTTCACCTAAAAACTAGACAGAAGCATACTCAGAAACTTCTTTGTGATGTGTGCATTGAACTCACAGAGCTGAACCTTTCTTTTGATACAGAAGTTTGCAACACTCTTTTCGTAGAATCTTCAAGTGGATGTATGGAGTGCTTTGAGGCCTATGCTGGAAAAGGAAATATCTTCACGTAGAAACTGGACAAAAGCATTCTCAGAAAATTCTTCGTAATGAGTGCATTCAACTCACAGAGTTGAAGCTTCCTTTTGATAGAGCAGTTTTGAAACACTCTTTTAGCAGCATCTGCAAGTGGATATTTGGAGCGCTTTGAGGCCAAGGCTGGAAAACGAAATATCATCACATAAAAACTCGACAGAAGCATTCTCTGAAACTTCTTTGTGATAAGTGCATTCAACTCACAGACTCGAACGTTTCTTTTGATAGAACAGTTTAGAAACACTCCTTTTGTAGAATCTGCAAGTGTTTATTTGGAGCGCTTTGAGGCCTATGTTGGAAAAGGACATATCTTCACATCAAAAGTAGACACACGCATTCTCAGAAACTTCTTTGTGATGAGTGCATTGAACTCACAGAGTTGAACCTACTTATTGATAGAGAAGTTTTGAAACACCCTTTTTGTAGAATCTGCAAGTGAATATTTGGCGCGATTTGAGGCCTATGCAGGAAACGGAAATATCTTCACATGAAAACTAGACAGATGAATTCTCAGAAACGTCTTTGTGATGAGTGCATTCAACTCACAGACTTGAAGCTTCCTTTTGAAAGAGCAGTTTCGAAACAGTCTTTTTGTAGACTCTGCAAGTGGATATTTGGAGCGCTTTGAGGGCTATGCTGGAAAAGTTAATACCTTCACCTAAAAACTAGACAGAAGCATACTCAGAAACTTCTTTGTGATGTGTGCGTTGAACTCACAGAGTTGAACCTTTCTTTTGATACAGAAGTTTTGAAACACTCTTTTCGTAGAATCTTCAAGTGGATGGATGGAGTGATTTGAGGCCTATGCTGGAAAAGGAAATACCTTCACGTAGAAACTAGACAAAAGCATTCTCAGAAAGTTCCCTGTGCTTTGTGCATTCAACTCACAGAGTTGAACATTCCTTTTGATAGAGCAGTTTTGAAACACTCTTTTTGTAGAATCTGCAAGTGGATATTTGGAGCGCTTTGAGGCCTCTGCTCCCAGAGGAATTATCATTGCATAAAAACTAGATGGAAGCGTTCTCAGAAACTTCCTTGTGATGAGTGCATTCAACTCGCAGAGTGGAACCTTCCTTTCGATAGACCAGTTTTGAAACACTGTTTTTGTAGAATCCGCAAGTGGCTATTTGGAGCTCTTTGAGGCTTATGCTGGAAAAGGAAATATCTTCATCTACAAACTAGACAGAAGCATTCTCAGAAACTTCTTTGTCATGTGGGGATTGAACTCACAGAGTTGAACATTCCTTTACATAGAGCAGTTTTGCAACACCCTTTCGGTGGAAAGTGAAAGTGCTTATTTGGTGCGATGGCGGCATCTAGTGGATAAGGAAATACATTCAGATGAAAACAAGATACATCCATTCTCAGAAACTTCTTTGTGATCACTGCATTCTACTCACAGAGTTGAACCTTCCTTTTGATAGAACAGTTTGGAAACACTCTTTTTGTGGAATCTGCAAGTGGCTATTTGGAGCGCTTTGAGGCCTATGCTGGAAAAGGAAATATCTTCACATAAAACCTAGACAGAAGTATTCCCAGAAAGTTTTTCTGATGTGCGCATTCAACTCACCGAGTTGAACCTTCCTTTAGATAGAGCACTTTTGAAACACTCTTTCTGGGGTACCTGCGAGTGGATATTTGGAGTGCTTTGAGTGCTACACTGTAAAAGCAAATATCTTCACTTAGAATCTAGACAGAAGAATTCTCAGAGACTTCCCTGTGCTCTCTGCATTCCACTCACAGAGTTGAACCTTCCTTTTGATAGAACAGTTTTGAAACACTCTTGTGGTAGAATCTGCAAGTCGATATTTGGAAGGTTTGGAGGCCTATCCTGGGAAAGGAAATATCTTCCCATCAAAACTAGATAGAAGCATTCTCAGAAACTTCTTAGTGATGTGCGCATTCAAGTCACAGAGTTGAAGCTTCCTTTTGATATAGCAGTTTTGAACCACTCTTTTAGTAGAATCTGCAAGTGGATGTTTGGAGAGCTAAGAGGCCAACACTGGAAAAGGAAATATCTTCACTTAAAAACTAAAGGGAAGCATTCTCAGAAACTTCAATGGGCTTTACGCATTCAACTCACAGAGTGCAATGTTCCTTTTGAGAGCGCAGTTTTAAAACACTGTTTTTGTAGAATTTGCTAGAGGATGTTTGGAGCGATGTGAGGCCTTTGCTGGAAAAGGAAATATCTTCACATAAAACCTAGACAGAAGCATTCTCAGAAACTCCTTTGTGATGAGTGCATTCAAATCACACACTTGAACCTTCCTTTGGAAAGAGCAGTTTTGAAACACTCTTTTTGAAGAATCTGCAAGTGGATATTTGGAGCGATTTGAGGCCTATGCTGGAAAATGAAATATCTTCACCTACAAACTAGACGGAAGCATTCTCAGAAACTTCTTTGTGATGAGTGCATTCAACTCACAGAGTTGAAGCTTCCTTTTGACAGAGCAGTTTTGAAACACTCTTTTAGCAGCATCTGCAAGTGTATATTTGGAGCGCTTTGAGGCCAAGGCTGGAAAACGAAATATCATCACATAAAAACTCGACAGAAGCTTTCTCTGAAACTTCTTTGTGATGAGTGCATTCAACTCACAGACTCGAACGTTTCTTTTGATAGAACAGTTTAGAAACACTCCTTTTGTAGAATCTGCAAGTGTTTATTTGGAGCGCTTTGAGGCCTATGTTGGAAAAGGACATATCTTCACATCAAAAGTAGACGCACGCATTCTCAGAAACTTCTTTGTGATGAGTGCATTGAACTCACCGAGTTGAACCTACCTATTGATAGAGAAGTTTTGAAACACCCTTTTTGTAGAATCTGCAAGTGAATATTTGGCGCGATTTGAGGCCTATGCTGGAAATGGAAATATCTTCACATGAAAACTAGACAGATGAATTCTCAGAAACGTCTTTGTGATGAGTGCATTCAACTCACAGACTTGAAGCTTAATTTTGAAAGAGCAGTTTCGAAACACTCTTTTTGTAGAATCTGCAAGTGGATATTTGGAGCGCTTTGAGGGCTATGCTGGAAAAGTTTATATCTTCACCTAAAAACTAGACAGAAGCATACTCAGAAACTTCTTTGTGATGTGTGCATTGAACTCACAGAGCTGAACCTTTCTTTTGATACAGAAGTTTGCAACACTCTTTTCGTAGAATCTTCAATTGGATGTATGGAGTGCTTTGAGGCCTATGCTGGAAAAGGAAATATCTTCACGTAGAAACTGGACAAAAGCATTCTCAGAAAATTCTTCGTAATGAGTGCATTCAACTCACAGAGTTGAAGCTTCCTTTTGATAGAGCAGTTTTGAAACACTCTTTTAGCAGCATCTGCAAGTGGATATTTGGAGCGCTTTGAGGCCAAGGCTGGAAAACGAAATATCATCACATAAAAACTCGACAGAAGCATTCTCTGAAACTTCTTTGTGATAAGTGCATTCAACTCACAGACTCGAACGTTTCTTTTGATAGAACAGTTTAGAAACACTCCTTTTGTAGAATCTGCAAGTGTTTATTTGGAGCGCTTTGAGGCCTATGTTGGAAAAGGACATATCTTCACATCAAAAGTAGACACACGCATTCTCAGAAACTTCTTTGTGATGAGTGCATTGAACTCACAGAGTTGAACCTACTTATTGATAGAGAAGTTTTGAAACACCCTTTTTGTAGAATCTGCAAGTGAATATTTGGCGCGATTTGAGGCCTATGCAGGAAACGGAAATATCTTCACATGAAAACTAGACAGATGAATTCTCAGAAACGTCTTTGTGATGAGTGCATTCAACTCACAGACTTGAAGCTTCCTTTTGAAAGAGCAGTTTCGAAACAGTCTTTTTGTAGAATCTGCAAGTGGATATTTGGAGCGCTTTGAGGGCTATGCTGGAAAAGTTAATACCTTCACCTAAAAACTAGACAGAAGCATACTCAGAAACTTCTTTGTGATGTGTGCATTGAACTCACAGAGTTGAACCTTTCTTTTGATACAGAAGTTTTGAAACACTCTTTTCGTAGAATCTTCAAGTGGATGTATGGAGTGATTTGAGGCCTATGCTGGAAAAGGAAATACCTTCACGTAGAAACTAGACAAAAGCATTCTCAGAAAGTTCCCTGTGCTTTGTGTATTCAACTCACAGAGTTGAACATTCCCTTTGATAGAGCAGTTTTGAAACACTCTTATTGTAGAATCTGCAAGTGGATATTAGGAGCGCTTTGAGGCCTCTGCTGCCAAAGGAATTATCATTGCATAAAAACTAGATGGAAGGGTTCTCAGAAACTTCCTTGTGATGAGTGCATTCAACTCGCAGAGTGGAACCTTCCTTTCGATAGACCAGTTTTGAAACACTGTTTTTGTAGAATCCGCAAGTGGCTATTTGGAGCTCTTTGAGGCTTATGCTGGAAAAGGAAATATCTTCATCTACAAACTAGACAGAAGCATTCTCAGAAACTTCTTTGTCATGTGGGGATTGAACTCACAGAGTTGAACATTCCTTTACATAGAGCAGTTTTGCAACACCCTTTCGGTGGAAAGTGAAAGTGCTTATTTGGTGCGATGGCGGCATCTAGTGGATAAGGAAATACATTCAGATGAAAACAAGATACATCCATTCTCAGAAACTTCTTTGTGATGACTGCATTCTACTCACAGAGTTGAACCTTCCTTTTGATAAAACAGTTTGGAAACACTCTTTTTGTGGAATCTGCAAGTGGCTATTTGGAGCGCTTTGAGGCCTATGCTGGAAAAGGAAATATCTTCACATAAAACCTAGACAGAAGTATTCCCAGAAAGTTTTTCTGATGTGCGCATTCAACTCACCGAGTTGAACCTTCCTTTAGATAGAGCACTTTTGAAACACTCTTTCTGTAGTACCTGCGAGTGGATATTTGGAGTGCTTTGAGTGCTACACTGTAAAAGCAAATATCTTCACTTAGAATCTAGACAGAAGAATTCTCAGAGACTTCCCTGTGCTCTCTGCATTCCACTCACAGAGTTGAACCTTCCTTTTGATAGAACAGTTTTGAAACACTCTTGTGGTAGAATCTGCAAGTCGATATTTGGAAGGTTTGGAGACCTATCCTGGGAAAGGAAATATCTTCCCATCAAAACTAGATAGAAGCATTCTCAGAAACTTCTTAGTGATGTGCGCATTCAAGTCACAGAGTTGAAGCTTCCTTTTGATATAGCAGTTTTGAACCACTCTTTTAGTAGAATCTGCAAGTGGATGTTTGGAGAGCTAAGAGGCCAACACTGGAAAAGGAAATATCTTCACTTAAAAACTAGAGGGAAGCATTCTCAGAAACTTCAATGGGCTTTACGCATTCAACTCACAGAGTGCAATGTTCCTTTTGAGAGCGCAGTTTTAAAACACTGTTTTTGTAGAATTTGCTAGAGGATGTTTGGAGCGATGTGAGGCCTTTGCTGGAAAAGGAAATATCTTCACATAAAACCTAGACAGAAGCATTCTCAGAAACTCCTTTGTGATGAGTGCATTCAAATCACACACTTGAACCTTCCTTTGGAAAGAGCAGTTTTGAAACACTCTTTTTGAAGAATCTGCAAGTGGATATTTGGAGCGATTTGAGGCCTATGCTGGAAAATGAAATATCTTCACCTACAAACTAGGCGGAAGCATTCTCAGAAACTTCTTTGTGATGAGTGCATTCAACTCACAGAGTTGAAGCTTCCTTTTGACAGAGCAGTTTTGAAACACTCTTTTAGCAGCATCTGCAAGTGGATATTTGGAGCGCTTTGAGGCCAAGGCTGGAAAACGAAATATCATCACATAAAAACTCGACAGAAGCATTCTCTGAAACTTCTTTGTGATGAGTGCATTCAACTCACAGACTCGAACGTTTCTTTTGATAGAACAGTTTAGAAACACTCCTTTTGTAGAATCTGCAAGTGTTTATTTGGAGCGCTTTGAGGCCTATGTTGGAAAAGGACATATCTTCACATCAAAAGTAGACACACGCATTCTCAGAAACTTCTTTGTGATGAGTGCATTGAACTCACAGAGTTCAACCTACCTATTGATAGAGAAGTTTTGAAACACCCTTTTTGTAGAATCTGCAAGTGAATATTTGGCGCGATATGAGGCCTATGCTGGAAATGGAAATATCTTCACATGAAAACTAGACAGATGAATTCTCAGAAACGTCTTTGTGATGAGTGCATTCAACTCACAGACTTGAAGCTTAATTTTGAAAGAGCAGTTTCGAAACACTCTTTTTGTAGAATCTGCAAGTGGATATTTGGAGCGCTTTGAGGGCTATGCTGGAAAAGTTTATATCTTCACCTAAAAACTAGACAGAAGCATACTCAGAAACTTCTTTGTGATGTGTGCATTAAACTCACAGAGCTGAACCTTTCTTTTGATACAGAATTTTGCAACACTCTTTTCGTAGAATCTTCAAGTGGATGTATGGAGTGCTTTGAGGCCTATGCTGGAAAAGGAAATATCTTCACGTAGAAACTGGACAAAAGCATTCTCAGAAAATTCTTCGTAATGAGTGCATTCAACTCACAGAGTTGAAGCTTCCTTTTGATAGAGCAGTTTTGAAACCCTCTTTTAGCAGCATCTGCAAGTGGATATTTGGAGCGCTTTGAGGCCAAGGCTGGAAAACGAAATATCATCACATAAAAACTCGACAGAAGCATTCTCTGAAACTTCTTTGTGATAAGTGCATTCAACTCACAGACTCGAACGTTTCTTTTGATAGAACAGTTTAGAAACACTCCTTTTGTAGAATCTGCAAGTGTTTATTTGGAGCGCTTTGAGGCCTATGTTGGAAAAGGACATATCTTCACATCAAAAGTAGACAGACGCATTCTCAGAAACTTCTTTGTGATGAGTGCATTGAACTCACAGAGTTGAACCTACTTATTGATAGAGAAGTTTTGAAACACCCTTTTTGTAGAATCTGCAAGTGAATATTTGGCGCGATTTGAGGCCTATGCAGGAAACGGAAATATCTTCACATGAAAACTAGACAGATGAATTCTCAGAAACGTCTTTGTGATGAGTGCATTCAACTCACAGACTTGAAGCTTCCTTTTGAAAGAGCAGTTTCGAAACAGTCTTTTTGTAGAATCTGCAAGTGGATATTTGGAGCGCTTTGAGGGCTATGCTGGAAAAGTTAATACCTTCACCTAAAAACTAGACAGAAGCATACTCAGAAACTTCTTTGTGATGTGTGCATTGAACTCACAGAGTTGAACCTTTCTTTTGATACAGAAGTTTTGAAACACTCTTTTCGTAGAATCTTCAAGTGGATGTATGGAGTGATTTGAGGCCTATGCTGGAAAAGGAAATACCTTCACGTAGAAACTAGACAAAAGCATTCTCAGAAAGTTCCCTGTGCTTTGTGTATTCAACTCACAGAGTTGAACATTCCCTTTGATAGAGCAGTTTTGAAACACTCTTATTGTAGAATCTGCAAGTGGATATTTGGAGCGCTTTGAGGCCTCTGCTGCCAAAGGAATTATCATTGCATAAAAACTAGATGGAAGCGTTCTCAGAAACTTCCTTGTGATGAGTGCATTCAACTCGCAGAGTGGAACCTTCCTTTCGATAGACCAGTTTTGAAACACTGTTTTTGTAGAATCCGCAAGTGGCTATTTGGAGCTCTTTGAGGCTTATGCTGGAAAAGGAAATATCTTCATCTACAAACTAGACAGAAGCATTCTCAGAAACTTCTTTGTCATGTGGGGATTGAACTCACAGAGTTGAACATTCCTTTACATAGAGCAGTTTTGCAACACCCTTTCGGTGGAAAGTGAAAGTGCTTATTTGGTGCGATGGCGGCATCTAGTGGATAAGGAAATACATTCAGATGAAAACAAGATACATCCATTCTCAGAAACTTCTTTGTGATGACTGCATTCTACTCACAGAGTTGAACCTTCCTTTTGATAGAACAGTTTGGAAACACTCTTTTTGTGGAATCTGCAAGTGGCTATTTGGAGCGCTTTGAGGCCTATGCTGGAAAAGGAAATCTCTTCACATAAAACCTAGACAGAAGTATTCCCAGAAAGTTTTTCTGATGTGCGCATTCAACTCACCGAGTTGAACCTTCCTTTAGATAGAGCAGTTTTGAAACACTCTTTCTGTAGTACCTGCGAGTGGATATTTGGAGTGCTTTGAGTGCTACACTGTAAAAGCAAATATCTTCTCTTAGAATCTAGACAGAAGAATTCTCAGAGACTTCCCTGTGCTCTCTGCATTCCACTCACAGAGTTGAACCTTCCTTTTGATAGAACAGTTTTGAAACACTCTTGTGGTAGAATCTGCAAGTCGATATTTGGAAGGTTTGGAGGCCTATCCTGGGAAAGGAAATATCTTCCCATCAAAACTAGATAGAAGCATTCTCAGAAACTTCTTAGTGATGTGCGCATTCAAGTCACAGAGTTGAAGCTTCCTTTTGATATAGCAGTTTTGAACCACTCTTTTAGTAGAATCTGCAAGTGGATGTTTGGAGAGCTAAGAGGCCAACACTGGAAAAGGAAATATCTTCACTTAAAAACTAGAGGGAAGCATTCTCAGAAACTTCAATGGGCTTTACGCATTCAACTCACAGAGTGCAATGTTCCTTTTGAGAGCGCAGTTTTAAAACACTGTTTTTGTAGAATTTGCTAGAGGATGTTTGGAGCGATGTGAGGCCTTTGCTGGAAAAGGAAATATCTTCACATAAAACCTAGACAGAAGCATTCTCAGAAACTCCTTTGTGATGAGTGCATTCAAATCACACACTTGAACCTTCCTTTGGAAAGAGCAGTTTTGAAACACTCTTTTTGAAGAATCTGCAAGTGGATATTTGGAGCGATTTGAGGCCTATGCTGGAAAATGAAATATCTTCACCTACAAACTAGACGGAAGCATTCTCAGAAACTTCTTTGTGATGAGTGCATTCAACTCACAGAGTTGAAGCTTCCTTTTGACAGAGCAGTTTTGAAACACTCTTTTAGCAGCATCTGCAAGTGTATATTTGGAGCGCTTTGAGGCCAAGGCTGGAAAACGAAATATCATCACATAAAAACTCGACAGAAGCTTTCTCTGAAACTTCTTTGTGATGAGTGCATTCAACTCACAGACTCGAACGTTTCTTTTGATAGAACAGTTTAGAAACACTCCTTTTGTAGAATCTGCAAGTGTTTATTTGGAGCGCTTTGAGGCCTATGTTGGAAAAGGATATATCTTCACATCAAAAGTAGATGCACGCATTCTCAGAAACTTCTTTGTGATGAGTGCATTGAACTCACCGAGTTGAACCTACCTATTGATAGAGAAGTTTTGAAACACCCTTTTTGTAGAATCTGCAAGTGAATATTTGGCGCGATTTGAGGCCTATGCTGGAAATGGAAATATCTTCACATGAAAACTAGACAGATGAATTCTCAGAAACGTCTTTGTGATGAGTGCATTCAACTCACAGACTTGAAGCTTAATTTTGAAAGAGCAGTTTCGAAACACTCTTTTTGTAGAATCTGCAAGTGGATATTTAGAGCGCTTTGAGGGCTATGCTGGAAAAGTTTGTATCTTCACCTAAAAACTAGACAGAAGCATACTCAGAAACTTCTTTGTGATGTGTGCATTGAACTCACAGAGCTGAACCTTTCTTTTGATACAGAAGTTTGCAACACTCTTTTCGTAGAATCTTCAAGTGGATGTATGGAGTGCTTTGAGGCCTATGCTGGAAAAGGAAATATCTTCACGTAGAAACTGGACAAAAGCATTCTCAGAAAATTCTTCGTAATGAGTGCATTCAACTCACAGAGTTGAAGCTTCCTTTTGATAGAGCAGTTTTGAAACACTCTTTTAGCAGCATCTGCAAGTGGATATTTGGAGCGCTTTGAGGCCAAGGCTGGAAAACGAAATATCATCACATAAAAACTCGACAGAAGCATTCTCTGAAACTTCTTTGTGATAAGTGCATTCAACTCACAGACTCGAACGTTTCTTTTGATAGAACAGTTTAGAAACACTCCTTTTGTAGAATCTGCAAGTGTTTATTTGGAGCGCTTTGAGGCCTATGTTGGAAAAGGACATATCTTCACATCAAAAGTAGACAGACGCATTCTCAGAAACTTCTTTGTGATGAGTGCATTGAACTCACAGAGTTGAACCTACTTATTGATAGAGAAGTTTTGAAACACCCTTTTTGTAGAATCTGCAAGTGAATATTTGGCGCGATTTGAGGCCTATGCAGGAAACGGAAATATCTTCACATGAAAACTAGACAGATGAATTCTCAGAAACGTCTTTGTGATGAGTGCATTCAACTCACAGACTTGAAGCTTCCTTTTGAAAGAGCAGTTTCGAAACAGTCTTTTTGTAGAATCTGCAAGTGGATATTTGGAGCGCTTTGAGGGCTATGCTGGAAAAGTTAATACCTTCACCTAAAAACTAGACAGAAGCATACTCAGAAACTTCTTTGTGATGTGTGCATTGAACTCAAAAAGTTGAACCTTTCTTTTGATACAGAAGTTTTGAAACACTCTTTTCGTAGAATCTTCAAGTGGATGTATGGAGTGATTTGAGGCCTATGCTGGAAAAGGAAATACCTTCACGTAGAAACTAGACAAAAGCATTCTCAGAAAGTTCCCTGTGCTTTGTGCATTCAACTCACAGAGTTGAACATTCCCTTTGATAGAGCAGTTTTGAAACACTCTTTTTCTAGAATCTGCAAGTGGATATTTGGAGCGCTTTGAGGCCTCTGCTCCCAGAGGAATTATCATTGCATAAAAACTAGATGGAAGCGTTCTCAGAAACTTCCTTGTGATGAGTGCATTCAACTCGCAGAGTGGAACCTTCCTTTCGATAGTCCAGTTTTGAAACACTGTTTTTGTAGAATCCGCAAGTGGCTATTTGGAGCTCTTTGAGGCTTATGCTGGAAAAGGAAATATCTTCATCTACAAACTAGACAGAAGCATTCTCAGAAACTTCTTTGTCATGTGGGGATTGAACTCACAGAGTTGAACATTCCTTTACATAGAGCAGTTTTGCAACACCCTTTCGGTGGAAAGTGAAAGTGCTTATTTGGTGCGATGGCGGCATCTAGTGGATAAGGAAATACATTCAGATGAAAACAAGATACATCCATTCTCAGAAACTTCTTTGTGATGACTGCATTCTACTCACAGAGTTGAACCTTCCTTTTGATAGAACAGTTTGGAAACACTCTTTTTGTGGAATCTGCAAGTGGCTATTTGGAGCGCTTTGAGGCCTATGCTGGAAAAGGAAATATCTTCACATAAAACCTAGACAGAAGTATTCCCAGAAAGTTTTTCTGATGTGCGCATTCAACTCACCGAGTTGAACCTTCCTTTAGATAGAGCACTTTTGAAACACTCTTTCTGTAGTACCTGCGAGTGGATATTTGGAGTGCTTTGAGTGCTACACTGTAAAAGCAAATATCTTCACTTAGAATCTAGACAGAAGAATTCTCAGAGACTTCCCTGTGCTCTCTGCATTCCACTCACAGAGTTGAACCTTCCTTTTGATAGAACAGTTTTGAAACACTCTTGTGGTAGAATCTGCAAGTCGATATTTGGAAGGTTTGGAGGCCTATCCTGGGAAAGGAAATATCTTCCCATCAAAACTAGATAGAAGCATTCTCAGAAACTTCTTAGTGATGTGCGCATTCAAGTCACAGAGTTGAAGCTTCCTTTTGATATAGCAGTTTTGAAAAACTCTTTTAGTAGAATCTGCAAGTGGATGTTTGGAGAGCTAAGAGGCCAACACTGGAAAAGGAAATATCTTCACCTAAAAACTAGACGGAAGCATTCTCAGAAACTTCAATGGGCTTTACGCATTCAACTCACAGAGTGCAATGTTCCTTTTGAGAGCGCAGTTTTAAAACACTGTTTTTGTAGAATTTGCTAGAGGATGTTTGGAGCGATGTGAGGCCTTTGCTGGAAAAGGAAATATCTTCACATAAAACCTAGACAGAAGCATTCTCAGAAACTCCTTTGTGATGAGTGCATTCAAATCACACACTTGAACCTTCCTTTGGAAAGAGCAGTTTTGAAACACTCTTTTTGAAGAATCTGCAAGTGGATATTTGGAGCGATTTGAGGCCTATGCTGGAAAATGAAATATCTTCACCTACAAACTAGACGGAAGCATTCTCAGAAACTTCTTTGTGATGAGTGCATTCAACTCACAGAGTTGAAGCTTCCTTTTGACAGAGCAGTTTTGAAACACTCTTTTAGCAGCATCTGCAAGTGGATATTTGGAGCGCTTTGAGGCCAAGGCTGGAAAACGAAATATCATCACATAAAAACTCGACAGAAGCATTCTCTGAAACTTCTTTGTGATGAGTGCATTCAACTCACAGACTCGAACGTTTCTTTTGATAGAACAGTTTAGAAACACTCCTTTTGTAGAATCTGCAAGTGTTTATTTGGAGCGCTTTGAGGCCTATGTTGGAAAAGGACATATCTTCACATCAAAAGTAGACACACGCATTCTCAGAAACTTCTTTGTGATGAGTGCATTGAACTCACAGAGTTCAACCTACCTATTGATAGAGAAGTTTTGAAACACCCTTTTTGTAGAATCTGCAAGTGAATATTTGGCGCGATATGAGGCCTATGCTGGAAATGGAAATATCTTCACATGAAAACTAGACAGATGAATTCTCAGAAACGTCTTTGTGATGAGTGCATTCAACTCACAGACTTGAAGCTCAATTTTGAAAGAGCAGTTTCGAAACACTCTTTTTGTAGAATCTGCAAGTGGATATTTGGAGCGCTTTGAGGGCTATGCTGGAAAAGTTTATATCTTCACCTAAAAACTAGACAGAAGCATACTCAGAAACTTCTTTGTGATGTGTGCATTGAACTCACAGAGCTGAACCTTTCTTTTGATACAGAATTTTGCAACACTCTTTTCGTAGAATCTTCAAGTGGATGTATGGAGTGCTTTGAGGCCTATGCTGGAAAAGGAAATATCTTCACGTAGAAACTGGACAAAAGCATTCTCAGAAAATTCTTCGTAATGAGTGCATTCAACTCACAGAGTTGAAGCTTCCTTTTGATAGAGCAGTTTTGAAACACTCTTTTAGCAGCATCTGCAAGTGGATATTTGGAGCGCTTTGAGGCCAAGGCTGGAAAACGAAATATCATCACATAAAAACTCGACAGAAGCATTCTCTGAAACTTCTTTGTGATAAGTGCATTCAACTCACAGACTCGAACGTTTCTTTTGATAGAACAGTTTAGAAACACTCCTTTTGTAGAATCTGCAAGTGTTTATTTGGAGCGCTTTGAGGCCTATGTTGGAAAAGGACATATCTTCACATCAAAAGTAGACAGACGCATTCTCAGAAACTTCTTTGTGATGAGTGCATTGAACTCTCAGAGTTGAACCTACCTATTGATAGAGAAGTTTTGAAACACCCTTTTTGTAGAATCTGCAAGTGAATATTTGGCGCGATTTGAAGCCTATGCAGGAAACGGAAATATCTTCACATGAAAACTAGACAGATGAATTCTCAGAAACGTCTTTGTGATGAGTGCATTCAACTCACAGACTTGAAGCTTCCTTTTGAAAGAGCAGTTTCGAAACACTCTTTTTGTAGAATCTGCAAGTGGATATTTGGAGCGCTTTGAGGGCTATGCTGGAAAAGTTAATACCTTCACCTAAAAACTAGACAGAAGCATACTCAGAAACTTCTTTGTGATGTGTGCATTGAACTCACAGAGTTGAACCTTTCTTTTGATACAGAAGTTTTGAAACACTCTTTTCGTAGAATCTTCAAGTGGATGTATGGAGTGATTTGAGGCCTATGCTGGAAAAGGAAATACCTTCACGTAGAAACTAGACAAAAGCATTCTCAGAAAGTTCCCTGTGCTTTGTGCATTCAACTCACAGAGTTGAACATTCCCTTTGATAGAGCAGTTTTGAAACACTCTTTTTGTAGAATCTGCAAGTGGATATTTGGAGCGCTTTGAGGCCTCTGCTGCCAAAGGAATTATCATTGCATGAAAACTAGATGGAAGCGTTCTCAGAAACTTCCTTGTGATGAGTGCATTCAACTCGCAGAGTGGAACCTTCCTTTCGATAGACCAGTTTTGAAACACTGTTTTTGTAGAATCCGCAAGTGGCTATTTGGAGCTCTTTGAGGCTTATGCTGGAAAAGGAAATATCTTCATCTACAAACTAGACAGAAGCATTCTCAGAAACTTCTTTGTCATGTGGGGATTGAACTCACAGAGTTGAACATTCCTTTACATAGAGCAGTTTTGCAACACCCTTTCGGTGGAAAGTGAAAGTGCTTATTTGGTGCGATGGCGGCATCTAGTGGATAAGGAAATACATTCAGATGAAAACAAGATACATCCATTCTCAGAAACTTCTTTGTGATGACTGCATTCTACTCACAGAGTTGAACCTTCCTTTTGATAGAACAGTTTGGAAACACTCTTTTTGTGGAATCTGCAAGTGGCTATTTGGAGCGCTTTGAGGCCTATGCTGGAAAAGGAAATCTCTTCACATAAAACCTAGACAGAAGTATTCCCAGAAAGTTTTTCTGATGTGCGCATTCAACTCACCGAGTTGAACCTTCCTTTAGATAGAGCACTTCTGAAACACTCATTCTGGGGTACCTGCGAGTGGATATTTGGAGTGCTTTGAGTGCTACACTGTAAAAGCAAATATCTTCACTTAGAATCTAGACAGAAGAATTCTCAGAGACTTCCCTGTGCTCTCTGCATTCCACTCACAGAGTTGAACCTTCCTTTTGATAGAACAGTTTTGAAACACTCTTGTGGTAGAATCTGCAAGTCGATATTTGGAAGGTTTGGAGGCCTATCCTGGGAAAGGAAATATCTTCCCATCAAAACTAGATAGAAGCATTCTCAGAAACTTCTTAGTGATGTGCGCATTCAAGTCACAGAGTTGAAGCTTCCTTTTGATATAGCAGTTTTGAACCACTCTTTTAGTAGAATCTGCAAGTGGATGTTTGGAGAGCTAAGAGGCCAACACTGGAAACGGAAATATCTTCACCTAAAAACTAGACGGAAGCATTCTCAGAAACTTCAAAGGGCTTTACGCATTCAACTCACAGAGTGCAATGTTCCTTTTGAGAGCGCAGTTTTAAAACACTGTTTTTGTAGAATTTGCTAGAAGATGTTTGGAGCGATGTGAGGCCTTTGCTGGAAAAGGAAATATCTTCACATAAAACCTAGACAGAAGCATTCTCAGAAACTCCTTTGTGATGAGTGCATTCAAATCACACACTTGAACCTTCCTTTGGAAAGAGCAGTTTTGAAACACTCTTTTTGAAGAATCTGCAAGTGGATATTTGGAGCGATTTGAGGCCTATGCTGGAAAATGAAATATCTTCACCTACAAACTAGGCGGAAGCATTCTCAGAAACTTCTTTGTGATGAGTGCATTCAACTCACAGAGTTGAAGCTTGCTTTTGACAGAGCAGTTTTGAAACACTCTTTTAGCAGCATCTGCAAGTGGATATTTGGAGCGCTTTGAGGCCAAGGCTGGAAAACGAAATATCATCACATAAAAACTCGACAGAAGCATTCTCTGAAACTTCTTTGTGATGAGTGCATTCAACTCACAGACTCGAACGTTTCTTTTGATAGAACAGTTTAGAAACTCTCCTTTTGTAGAATCTGCAAGTGTTTATTTGGAGCGCTTTGAGGCCTATGTTGGAAAAGGACATATCTTCACATCAAAAGTAGACACACGCATTCTCAGAAACTTCTTTGTGATGAGTGCATTGAACTCACAGAGTTCAACCTACCTATTGATAGAGAAGTTTTGAAACACCCTTTTTGTAGAATCTGCAAGTGAATATTTGGCGCGATATGAGGCCTATGCTGGAAATGGAAATATCTTCGCATGAAAACTAGACAGATGAATTCTCAGAAACGTCTTTGTGATGAGTGCATTCAACTCACAGACTTGAAGTTTATTTTGAAAAAGCAGTTTCGAAACACTCTTTTTGTAGAATCTGCAAGTGGATATTTGGAGCGCTTTGAGGGCTATGCTGGAAAAGTTTATATCTTCACCTAAAAACTAGACAGAAGCATACTCAGAAACTTCTTTGTGATGTGTGCATTGAACTCACAGAGCTGAACCTTTCTTTTGATACAGAATTTTGCAACACTCTTTTCGTAGAATCTTCAAGTGGATGTATGGAGTGCTTTGAGGCCTATGCTGGAAAAGGAAATATCTTCACGTAGAAACTGGACAAAAGCATTCTCAGAAAATTCTTTGTAATGAGTGCATTCAACTCACAGAGTTGAAGCTTCCTTTTGATAGAGCAGTTTTGAAACACTCTTTTAGCAGCATCTGCAAGTGGATATTTGGAGCGCTTTGAGGCCAAGGCTGGAAAACGAAATATCATCACATAAAAACTCGACAGAAGCATTCTCTGAAACTTCTTTGTGATAAGTGCATTCAACTCACAGACTCGAACGTTTCTTTTGATAGAACAGTTTAGAAACACTCCTTTTGTAGAATCTGCAATTGTTTATTTGGAGCGCTTGGAGGCCTATGTTGGAAAAGGACATATCTTCACATCAAAAGTAGACAGACGCATTCTCAGAAACTTCTTTGTGATGAGTGCATTGAACTCACAGAGTTGAACCTACTTATTGATAGAGAAGTTTTGAAACACCCTTTTTGTAGAATCTGCAAGTGAATATTTGGCGCGATTTGAGGCCTATGCAGGAAACGGAAATATCTTCACATGAAAACCAGACAGATGAATTCTCAGAAACGTCTTTGTGATGAGTGCATTCAACTCACAGACTTGAAGCTTCCTTTTGAAAGAGCAGTTTCGAAACAGTCTTTTTGTAGAATCTGCAAGTGGATATTTGGAGCGCTTTGAGGGCTATGCCTGAAAAGTTAATACCTTCACCTAAAAACTAGACAGAAGCATACTCAGAAACTTCTTTGTGATGTGTGCATTGAACTCACAGAGTTGAACCTTTCTTTTGATACAGAAGTTTTGAAACACTCTTTTCGTAGAATCTTCAAGTGGATGGATGGAGTGATTTGAGGCCTATGCTGGAAAAGGAAATACCTTCACGTAGAAACTAGACAAAAGCATTCTCAGAAAGTTCCCTGTGCTTTGTGCATTCAACTCACAGAGTTGAACATTCCCTTTGATAGAGCAGTTTTGAAACACTCTTTTTGTAGAATCTGCAAGTGGATATTTGGAGCGCTTTGAGGCCTCTGCTGCCAAAGGAATTATCATTGCATGAAAACTAGATGGAAGCGTTCTCAGAAACTTCCTTGTGATGAGTGCATTCAACTCGCAGAGTGGAACCTTCCTTTCGATAGACCAGTTTTGAAACACTGTTTTTGTAGAATCCGCAAGTGGCTATTTGGAGCTCTTTGAGGCTTATGCTGGAAAAGGAAATATCTTCATCTACAAACTAGGCAGAAGCATTCTCAGAAACTTCTTTGTCATGTGGGGATTGAACTCACAGAGTTGAACATTCCTTTACATAGAGCAGTTTTGCAACACCCTTTCGGTGGAAAGTGAAAGTGCTTATTTGGTGCGATGGCGGCATCTAGTGGATAAGGAAATACATTCAGATGAAAACAAGATACATCCATTCTCAGAAACTTCTTTGTGATGACTGCATTCTACTCACAGAGTTGAACCTTCCTTTTGATAGAACAGTTTGGAAACACTCTTTTTGTGGAATCTGCAAGTGGCTATTTGGAGCGCTTTGAGGCCTATGCTGGAAAAGGAAATATCTTCACATAAAACCTAGACAGAAGTATTCCCAGAAAGTTTTTCTGATGTGCGCATTCAACTCACCGAGTTGAACCTTCCTTTAGATAGAGCACTTTTGAAACACTCTTTCTGGGGTACCTGCGAGTGGATATTTGGAGTGCTTTGAGTGCTACACTGTAAAAGCAAATATCTTCACTTAGAATCTAGACAGAAGAATTCTCAGAGACTTCCCTGTGCTCTCTGCATTCCACTCACAGAGTTGAACCTTCCTTTTGATAGAACAGTTTTGAAACACTCTTGTGGTAGAATCTGCAAGTCGATATTTGGAAGGTTTGGAGGCCTATCCTGGGAAAGGAAATATCTTCCCATCAAAACCAGATAGAACCATTCTCAGAAACTTCTTAGTGATGTGCGCATTCAAGTCACAGAGTTGAAGCTTCCTTTTGATATAGCAGTTTTGAACCACTCTTTTAGTAGAATCTGCAAGTGGATGTTTGGAGAGCTAAGAGGCCAACACTGGAAACGGAAATATCTTCACGTAAAAACTAGACGGAAGCATTCTCAGAAACTTCAATGGGCTTTACGCATTCAACTCACAGAGTGCAATGTTCCTTTTGAGAGCGCAGTTTTAAAACACTGTTTTTGTAGAATTTGCTAGAGGATGTTTGGAGCGATGTGAGGCCTTTGCTGGAAAAGGAAATATCTTCACATAAAACCTAGACAGAAGCATTCTCAGAAACTCCTTTGTGATGAGTGCATTCAAATCACACACTTGAACCTTCCTTTGGAAAGAGCAGTTTTGAAACACTCTTTTTGAAGAATCTGCAAGTGGATATTTGGAGCGATTTGAGGCCTATGCTGGAAAATGAAATATCTTCACCTACAAACTAGACGGAAGCATTCTCAGAAACTTCTTTGTGATGAGTGCATTCAACTCACAGAGTTGAAGCTTCCTTTTGACAGAGCAGTTTTGAAACACTCTTTTAGCAGCATCTGCAAGTGTATATTTGGAGCGCTTTGAGGCCAAGGCTGGAAAACGAAATATCATCACATAAAAACTCGACAGAAGCTTTCTCTGAAACTTCTTTGTGATGAGTGCATTCAACTCACAGACTCGAACGTTTCTTTTGATAGAACAGTTTAGAAACACTCCTTTTGTAGAATCTGCAAGTGTTTATTTGGAGCGCTTTGAGGCCTATGTTGGAAAAGGACATATCTTCACATCAAAAGTAGACGCACGCATTCTCAGAAACTTCTTTGTGATGAGTGCATTGAACTCACCGAGTTGAACCTACCTATTGATAGAGAAGTTTTGAAACACCCTTTTTGTAGAATCTGCAAGTGAATATTTGGCGCGATTTGAGGCCTATGCTGGAAATGGAAATATCTTCACATGAAAACTAGACAGATGAATTCTCAGAAACGTCTTTGTGATGAGTGCATTCAACTCACAGACTTGAAGCTTAATTTTGAAAGAGCAGTTTCGAAACACTCTTTTTGTAGAATCTGCAAGTGGATATTTGGAGCGCTTTGAGGGCTATGCTGGAAAAGTTTATATCTTCACCTAAAAACTAGACAGAAGCATACTCAGAAACTTCTTTGTGATGTGTGCATTGAACTCACAGAGCTGAACCTTTCTTTTGATACAGAAGTTTGCAACACTCTTTTCGTAGAATCTTCAAGTGGATGTATGGAGTGCTTTGAGGCCTATGCTGGAAAAGGAAATATCTTCACGTAGAAACTGGACAAAAGCATTCTCAGAAAATTCTTCGTAATGAGTGCATTCAACTCACAGAGTTGAAGCTTCCTTTTGATAGAGCAGTTTTGAAACACTCTTTTAGCAGCATCTGCAAGTGGATATTTGGAGCGCTTTGAGGCCAAGGCTGGAAAACGAAATATCATCACATAAAAACTCGACAGAAGCATTCTCTGAAACTTCTTTGTGATAAGTGCATTCAACTCACAGACTCGAACGTTTCTTTTGATAGAACAGTTTAGAAACACTCCTTTTGTAGAATCTGCAAGTGTTTATTTGGAGCGCTTTGAGGCCTATGTTGGAAAAGGACATATCTTCACATCAAAAGTAGACAGACGCATTCTCAGAAACTTCTTTGTGATGAGTGCATTGAACTCACAGAGTTGAACCTACTTATTGATAGAGAAGTTTTGAAACACCCTTTTTGTAGAATCTGCAAGTGAATATTTGGCGCGATTTGAGGCCTATGCAGGAAACGGAAATATCTTCACATGAAAACTAGACAGATGAATTCTCAGAAACGTCTTTGTGATGAGTGCATTCAACTCACAGACTTGAAGCTTCCTTTTGAAAGAGCAGTTTCGAAACAGTCTTTTTGTAGACTCTGCAAGTGGATATTTGGAGCGCTTTGAGGGCTATGCTGGAAAAGTTAATACCTTCACCTAAAAACTAGACAGAAGCATACTCAGAAACTTCTTTGTGATGTGTGCATTGAACTCACAGAGTTGAACCTTTCTTTTGATACAGAAGTTTTGAAACACTCTTTTCGTAGAATCTTCAAGTGGATGGATGGAGTGATTTGAGGCCTATGCTGGAAAAGGAAATACCTTCACGTAGAAACTAGACAAAAGCATTCTCAGAAAGTTCCCTGTGGTTTGTGCATTCAACTCACAGAGTTGAACATTCCTTTTGATAGAGCAGTTTTGAAACACTCTTTTTGTAGAATCTGCAAGTGGATATTTGGAGCGCTTTGAGGCCTCTGCTCCCAGAGGAATTATCATTGCATAAAAACTAGATGGAAGCGTTCTCAGAAACTTCCTTGTGATGAGTGCATTCAACTCGCAGAGTGGAACCTTCCTTTCGATAGACCAGTTTTGAAACACTGTTTTTGTAGAATCCGCAAGTGGCTATTTGGAGCTCTTTGAGGCTTATGCTGGAAAAGGAAATATCTTCATCTACAAACTAGACAGAAGCATTCTCAGAAACTTCTTTGTCATGTGGGGATTGAACTCACAGAGTTGAACATTCCTTTACATAGAGCAGTTTTGCAACACCCTTTCGGTGGAAAGTGAAAGTGCTTATTTGGTGCGATGGCGGCATCTAGTGGATAAGGAAATACATTCAGATGAAAACAAGATACATCCATTCTCAGAAACTTCTTTGTGATGACTGCATTCTACTCACAGAGTTGAACCTTCCTTTTGATAGAACAGTTTGGAAACACTCTTTTTGTGGAATCTGCAAGTGGCTATTTGGAGCGCTTTGAGGCCTATGCTGGAAAAGGAAATATCTTCACATAAAACCTAGACAGAAGTATTCCCAGAAAGTTTTTCTGATGTGCGCATTCAACTCACCGAGTTGAACCTTCCTTTAGATAGAGCACTTTTGAAACACTCTTTCTGTAGTACCTGCGAGTGGATATTTGGAGTGCTTTGAGTGCTACACTGTAAAAGCAAATATCTTCACTTAGAATCTAGACAGAAGAATTCTCAGAGACTTCCCTGTGCTCTCTGCATTCCACTCACAGAGTTGAACCTTCCTTTTGATAGAACAGTTTTGAAACACTCTTGTGGTAGAATCTGCAAGTCGATATTTGGAAGGTTTGGAGGCCTATCCTGGGAAAGGAAATATCTTCCCATCAAAACTAGATAGAAGCATTCTCAGAAACTTCTTAGTGATGTGCGCATTCAAGTCACAGAGTTGAAGCTTCCTTTTGATATAGCAGTTTTGAACCACTCTTTTAGTAGAATCTGCAAGTGGATGTTTGGAGAGCTAAGAGGCCAACACTGGAAAAGGAAATATCTTCACTTAAAAACTAAAGGGAAGCATTCTCAGAAACTTCAATGGGCTTTACGCATTCAACTCACAGAGTGCAATGTTCCTTTTGAGAGCGCAGTTTTAAAACACTGTTTTTGTAGAATTTGCTAGAGGATGTTTGGAGCGATGTGAGGCCTTTGCTGGAAAAGGAAATATCTTCACATAAAACCTAGACAGAAGCATTCTCAGAAACTCCTTTGTGATGAGTGCATTCAAATCACACACTTGAACCTTCCTTTGGAAAGAGCAGTTTTGAAACACTCTTTTTGAAGAATCTGCAAGTGGATATTTGGAGCGATTTGAGGCCTATGCTGGAAAATGAAATATCTTCACCTACAAACTAGACGGAAGCATTCTCAGAAACTTCTTTGTGATGAGTGCATTCAACTCACAGAGTTGAAGCTTCCTTTTGACAGAGCAGTTTTGAAACACTCTTTTAGCAGCATCTGCAAGTGTATATTTGGAGCGCTTTGAGGCCAAGGCTGGAAAACGAAATATCATCACATAAAAACTCGACAGAAGCTTTCTCTGAAACTTCTTTGTGATGAGTGCATTCAACTCACAGACTCGAACGTTTCTTTTGATAGAACAGTTTAGAAACACTCCTTTTGTAGAATCTGCAAGTGTTTATTTGGAGCGCTTTGAGGCCTATGTTGGAAAAGGACATATCTTCACATCAAAAGTAGACGCACGCATTCTCAGAAACTTCTTTGTGATGAGTGCATTGAACTCACCGAGTTGAACCTACCTATTGATAGAGAAGTTTTGAAACACCCTTTTTGTAGAATCTGCAAGTGAATATTTGGCGCGATTTGAGGCCTATGCTGGAAATGGAAATATCTTCACATGAAAACTAGACAGATGAATTCTCAGAAACGTCTTTGTGATGAGTGCATTCAACTCACAGACTTGAAGCTTAATTTTGAAAGAGCAGTTTCGAAACACTCTTTTTGTAGAATCTGCAAGTGGATATTTGGAGCGCTTTGAGGGCTATGCTGGAAAAGTTTATATCTTCACCTAAAAACTAGACAGAAGCATACTCAGAAACTTCTTTGTGATGTGTGCATTGAACTCACAGAGCTGAACCTTTCTTTTGATACAGAAGTTTGCAACACTCTTTTCGTAGAATCTTCAAGTGGATGTATGGAGTGCTTTGAGGCCTATGCTGGAAAAGGAAATATCTTCACGTAGAAACTGGACAAAAGCATTCTCAGAAAATTCTTCGTAATGAGTGCATTCAACTCACAGAGTTGAAGCTTCCTTTTGATAGAGCAGTTTTGAAACACTCTTTTAGCAGCATCTGCAAGTGGATATTTGGAGCGCTTTGAGGCCAAGGCTGGAAAACGAAATATCATCACATAAAAACTCGACAGAAGCATTCTCTGAAACTTCTTTGTGATAAGTGCATTCAACTCACAGACTCGAACGTTTCTTTTGATAGAACAGTTTAGAAACACTCCTTTTGTAGAATCTGCAAGTGTTTATTTGGAGCGCTTTGAGGCCTATGTTGGAAAAGGACATATCTTCACATCAAAAGTAGACAGACGCATTCTCAGAAACTTCTTTGTGATGAGTGCATTGAACTCACAGAGTTGAACCTACTTATTGATAGAGAAGTTTTGAAACACCCTTTTTGTAGAATCTGCAAGTGAATATTTGGCGCGATTTGAGGCCTATGCAGGAAACGGAAATATCTTCACATGAAAACTAGACAGATGAATTCTCAGAAACGTCTTTGTGATGAGTGCATTCAACTCACAGACTTGAAGCTTCCTTTTGAAAGAGCAGTTTCGAAACAGTCTTTTTGTAGACTCTGCAAGTGGATATTTGGAGCGCTTTGAGGGCTATGCTGGAAAAGTTAATACCTTCACCTAAAAACTAGACAGAAGCATACTCAGAAACTTCTTTGTGATGTGTGCATTGAACTCACAGAGTTGAACCTTTCTTTTGATACAGAAGTTTTGAAACACTCTTTTCGTAGAATCTTCAAGTGGATGGATGGAGTGATTTGAGGCCTATGCTGGAAAAGGAAATACCTTCACGTAGAAACTAGACAAAAGCATTCTCAGAAAGTTCCCTGTGCTTTGTGCATTCAACTCACAGAGTTGAACATTCCTTTTGATAGAGCAGTTTTGAAACACTCTTTTTGTAGAATCTGCAAGTGGATATTTGGAGCGCTTTGAGGCCTCTGCTCCCAGAGGAATTATCATTGCATAAAAACTAGATGGAAGCGTTCTCAGAAACTTCCTTGTGATGAGTGCATTCAACTCGCAGAGTGGAACCTTCCTTTCGATAGACCAGTTTTGAAACACTGTTTTTGTAGAATCCGCAAGTGGCTATTTGGAGCTCTTTGAGGCTTATGCTGGAAAAGGAAATATCTTCATCTACAAACTAGACAGAAGCATTCTCAGAAACTTCTTTGTCATGTGGGGATTGAACTCACAGAGTTGAACATTCCTTTACATAGAGCAGTTTTGCAACACCCTTTCGGTGGAAAGTGAAAGTGCTTATTTGGTGCGATGGCGGCATCTAGTGGATAAGGAAATACATTCAGATGAAAACAAGATACATCCATTCTCAGAAACTTCTTTGTGATGACTGCATTCTACTCACAGAGTTGAACCTTCCTTTTGATAGAACAGTTTGGAAACACTCTTTTTGTGGAATCTGCAAGTGGCTATTTGGAGCGCTTTGAGGCCTATGCTGGAAAAGGAAATATCTTCACATAAAACCTAGACAGAAGTATTCCCAGAAAGTTTTTCTGATGTGCGCATTCAACTCACCGAGTTGAACCTTCCTTTAGATAGAGCACTTTTGAAACACTCTTTCTGTAGTACCTGCGAGTGGATATTTGGAGTGCTTTGAGTGCTACACTGTAAAAGCAAATATCTTCACTTAGAATCTAGACAGAAGAATTCTCAGAGACTTCCCTGTGCTCTCTGCATTCCACTCACAGAGTTGAACCTTCCTTTTGATAGAACAGTTTTGAAACACTCTTGTGGTAGAATCTGCAAGTCGATATTTGGAAGGTTTGGAGGCCTATCCTGGGAAAGGAAATATCTTCCCATCAAAACTAGATAGAAGCATTCTCAGAAACTTCTTAGTGATGTGCGCATTCAAGTCACAGAGTTGAAGCTTCCTTTTGATATAGCAGTTTTGAACCACTCTTTTAGTAGAATCTGCAAGTGGATGTTTGGAGAGCTAAGAGGCCAACACTGGAAAAGGAAATATCTTCACTTAAAAACTAAAGGGAAGCATTCTCAGAAACTTCAATGGGCTTTACGCATTCAACTCACAGAGTGCAATGTTCCTTTTGAGAGCGCAGTTTTAAAACACTGTTTTTGTAGAATTTGCTAGAGGATGTTTGGAGCGATGTGAGGCCTTTGCTGGAAAAGGAAATATCTTCACATAAAACCTAGACAGAAGCATTCTCAGAAACTCCTTTGTGATGAGTGCATTCAAATCACACACTTGAACCTTCCTTTGGAAAGAGCAGTTTTGAAACACTCTTTTTGAAGAATCTGCAAGTGGATATTTGGAGCGATTTGAGGCCTATGCTGGAAAATGAAATATCTTCACCTACAAACTAGACGGAAGCATTCTCAGAAACTTCTTTGTGATGAGTGCATTCAACTCACAGAGTTGAAGCTTCCTTTTGACAGAGCAGTTTTGAAACACTCTTTTAGCAGCATCTGCAAGTGTATATTTGGAGCGCTTTGAGGCCAAGGCTGGAAAACGAAATATCATCACATAAAAACTCGACAGAAGCTTTCTCTGAAACTTCTTTGTGATGAGTGCATTCAACTCACAGACTCGAACGTTTCTTTTGATAGAACAGTTTAGAAACACTCCTTTTGTAGAATCTGCAAGTGTTTATTTGGAGCGCTTTGAGGCCTATGTTGGAAAAGGACATATCTTCACATCAAAAGTAGACGCACGCATTCTCAGAAACTTCTTTGTGATGAGTGCATTGAACTCACCGAGTTGAACCTACCTATTGATAGAGAAGTTTTGAAACACCCTTTTTGTAGAATCTGCAAGTGAATATTTGGCGCGATTTGAGGCCTATGCTGGAAATGGAAATATCTTCACATGAAAACTAGACAGATGAATTCTCAGAAACGTCTTTGTGATGAGTGCATTCAACTCACAGACTTGAAGCTTAATTTTGAAAGAGCAGTTTCGAAACACTCTTTTTGTAGAATCTGCAAGTGGATATTTGGAGCGCTTTGAGGGCTATGCTGGAAAAGTTTATATCTTCACCTAAAAACTAGACAGAAGCATACTCAGAAACTTCTTTGTGATGTGTGCATTGAACTCACAGAGCTGAACCTTTCTTTTGATACAGAAGTTTGCAACACTCTTTTCGTAGAATCTTCAAGTGGATGTATGGAGTGCTTTGAGGCCTATGCTGGAAAAGGAAATATCTTCACGTAGAAACTGGACAAAAGCATTCTCAGAAAATTCTTCGTAATGAGTGCATTCAACTCACAGAGTTGAAGCTTCCTTTTGATAGAGCAGTTTTGAAACACTCTTTTAGCAGCATCTGCAAGTGGATATTTGGAGCGCTTTGAGGCCAAGGCTGGAAAACGAAATATCATCACATAAAAACTCGACAGAAGCATTCTCTGAAACTTCTTTGTGATAAGTGCATTCAACTCACAGACTCGAACGTTTCTTTTGATAGAACAGTTTAGAAACACTCCTTTTGTAGAATCTGCAAGTGTTTATTTGGAGCGCTTTGAGGCCTATGTTGGAAAAGGACATATCTTCACATCAAAAGTAGACAGACGCATTCTCAGAAACTTCTTTGTGATGAGTGCATTGAACTCACAGAGTTGAACCTACTTATTGATAGAGAAGTTTTGAAACACCCTTTTTGTAGAATCTGCAAGTGAATATTTGGCGCGATTTGAGGCCTATGCAGGAAACGGAAATATCTTCACATGAAAACTAGACAGATGAATTCTCAGAAACGTCTTTGTGATGAGTGCATTCAACTCACAGACTTGAAGCTTCCTTTTGAAAGAGCAGTTTCGAAACAGTCTTTTTGTAGACTCTGCAAGTGGATATTTGGAGCGCTTTGAGGGCTATGCTGGAAAAGTTAATACCTTCACCTAAAAACTAGACAGAAGCATACTCAGAAACTTCTTTGTGATGTGTGCATTGAACTCACAGAGTTGAACCTTTCTTTTGATACAGAAGTTTTGAAACACTCTTTTCGTAGAATCTTCAAGTGGATGGATGGAGTGATTTGAGGCCTATGCTGGAAAAGGAAATACCTTCACGTAGAAACTAGACAAAAGCATTCTCAGAAAGTTCCCTGTGCTTTGTGCATTCAACTCACAGAGTTGAACATTCCTTTTGATAGAGCAGTTTTGAAACACTCTTTTTGTAGAATCTGCAAGTGGATATTTGGAGCGCTTTGAGGCCTCTGCTCCCAGAGGAATTATCATTGCATAAAAACTAGATGGAAGCGTTCTCAGAAACTTCCTTGTGATGAGTGCATTCAACTCGCAGAGTGGAACCTTCCTTTCGATAGACCAGTTTTGAAACACTGTTTTTGTAGAATCCGCAAGTGGCTATTTGGAGCTCTTTGAGGCTTATGCTGGAAAAGGAAATATCTTCATCTACAAACTAGACAGAAGCATTCTCAGAAACTTCTTTGTCATGTGGGGATTGAACTCACAGAGTTGAACATTCCTTTACATAGAGCAGTTTTGCAACACCCTTTCGGTGGAAAGTGAAAGTGCTTATTTGTTGCGATGGCGGCATCTAGTGGATAAGGAAATACATTCAGATGAAAACAAGATACATCCATTCTCAGAAACTTCTTTGTGATGACTGCATTCTACTCACAGAGTTGAACCTTCCTTTTGATAGAACAGTTTGGAAACACTCTTTTTGTGGAATCTGCAAGTGGCTATTTGGAGCGCTTTGAGGCCTATGCTGGAAAAGGAAATCTCTTCACATAAAACCTAGACAGAAGTATTCCCAGAAAGTTTTTCTGATGTGCGCATTCAACTCACCGAGTTGAACCTTCCTTTAGATAGAGCAGTTTTGAAAGACTCTTTCTGTAGTACCTGCGAGTGGATATTTGGAGTGCTTTGAGTGCTACACTGTAAAAGCAAATATCTTCACTTAGAATCTAGACAGAAGAATTCTCAGAGACTTCCCTGTGCTCTCTGCATTCCACTCACAGAGTTGAACCTTCCTTTTGATAGAACAGTTTTGAAACACTCTTGTGGTAGAATCTGCAAGTCGATATTTGGAAGGTTTGGAGGCCTATCCTGGGAAAGGAAATATCTTCCCATCAAAACTAGATAGAAGCATTCTCAGAAACTTCTTAGTGATGTGCGCATTCAAGTCACAGAGTTGAAGCTTCCTTTTGATATAACAGTTTTGAACCACTCTTTTAGTAGAATCTGCAAGTGGATGTTTGGAGAGCTAAGAGGCCAACACTGGAAACGGAAATATCTTCACCTAAAAACTAGACGGAAGCATTCTCAGAAACTTCAATGGGCTTTACGCATTCAACTCACAGAGTGCAATGTTCCTTTTGAGAGCGCAGTTTTAAAACACTGTTTTTGTAGAATTTGCTAGAGGATGTTTGCAGCGATGTGAGGCCTTTGCTGGAAAAGGAAATATCTTCACATAAAACCTAGACAGAAGCATTCTCAGAAACTCCTTTGTGATGAGTGCATTCAAATCACACACTTGAACCTTCCTTTGGAAAGAGCAGTTTTGAAACACTCTTTTTGAAGAATCTGCAAGTGGATATTTGGAGCGATTTGAGGCCTATGCTGGAAAATGAAATATCTTCACCTACAAACTAGGCGGAAGCATTCTCAGAAACTTCTTTGTGATGAGTGCATTCAACTCACAGAGTTGAAGCTTGCTTTTGACAGAGCAGTTTTGAAACACTCTTTTAGCAGCATCTGCAAGTGGATATTTGGAGCGCTTTGAGGCCAAGGCTGGAAAACGAAATATCATCACATAAAAACTCGACAGAAGCATTCTCTGAAACTTCTTTGTGATGAGTGCATTCAACTCACAGACTCGAACGTTTCTTTTGATAGAACAGTTTAGAAACACTCCTTTTGTAGAATCTGCAAGTGTTTATTTGGAGCGCTTTGAGGCCTATGTTGGAAAAGGACATATCTTCACATCAAAAGTAGACACACGCATTCTCAGAAACTTCTTTGTGATGAGTGCATTGAACTCACAGAGTTCAACCTACCTATTGATAGAGAAGTTTTGAAACACCCTTTTTGTAGAATCTGCAAGTGAATATTTGGCTCGATATGAGGCCTATGCTGGAAATGGAAATATCTTCACATGAAAACTAGACAGATGAATTCTCAGAAACGTCTTTGTGATGAGTGCATTCAACTCACAGACTTGAAGTTTATTTTGAAAAAGCAGTTTCGAAACACTCTTTTTGTAGACTCTGCAAGTGGATATTTGGAGCGCTTTGAGGGCTATGCTGGAAAAGTTTATATCTTCACCTAAAAACTAGACAGAAGCATACTCAGAAACTTCTTTGTGATGTGTGCATTGAACTCACAGAGCTGAACCTTTCTTTTGATACAGAATTTTGAAACACTCTTTTCGTAGAATCTTCAAGTGGATGTATGGAGTGCTTTGAGGCCTATGCTGGAAAAGGAAATATCTTCACGTAGAAACTGGACAAAAGCATTCTCAGAAAATTCTTCGTAATGAGTGCATTCAACTCACAGAGTTGAAGCTTCCTTTTGATAGAGCAGTTTTGAAACACTCTTTTAGCAGCATCTGCAAGTGGATATTTGGAGCGCTTTGAGGCCAAGGCTGGAAAACGAAATATCATCACATAAAAACTCGACAGAAGCATTCTCTGAAACTTCTTTGTGATAAGTGCATTCAACTCACAGACTCGAACGTTTCTTTTGATAGAACAGTTTAGAAACACTCCTTTTGTAGAATCTGCAAGTGTTTATTTGGAGCGCTTTGAGGCCTATGTTGGAAAAGGACATATCTTCACATCAAAAGTAGACAGACGCATTCTCAGAAACTTCTTTGTGATGAGTGCATTGAACTCACAGAGTTGAACCTACCTATTGATAGAGAAGTTTTGAAACACCCTTTTTGTAGAATCTGCAAGTGAATATTTGGCGCGATTTGAGGCCTATGCAGGAAACGGAAATATCTTCACATGAAAACTAGACAGATGAATTCTCAGAAACGTCTTTGTGATGAGTGCATTCAACTCACAGACTTGAAGCTTCCTTTTGAAAGAGCAGTTTCGAAACAGTCTTTTTGTAGAATCTGCAAGTGGATATTTGGAGCGCTTTGAGGGCTATGCTGGAAAAGTTAATACCTTCACCTAAAAACTAGACAGAAGCATACTCAGAAACTTCTTTGTGATGTGTGCATTGAACTCACAGAGTTGAACCTTTCTTTTGATACAGAAGTTTTGAAACACTCTTTTCGTAGAATCTTCAAGTGGATGTATGGAGTGATTTGATTCCTATGCTGGAAAAGGAAATACCTTCACGTAGAAACTAGACAAAAGCATTCTCAGAAAGTTCCCTGTGCTTTGTGCATTCAACTCACAGAGTTGAACATTCCCTTTGATAGAGCAGTTTTGAAACACTCTTTTTGTAAAATCTGCAAGTGGATATTTGGAGCGTTTTGAGGCCTCTGCTGCCAAAGGAATTATCATTGCATGAAAACTAGATGGAAGCGTTCTCAGAAACTTCCTTGTGATGAGTGCATTCAACTCGCAGAGTGGAACCTTCCTTTCGATAGACCAGTTTTGAAACACTGTTTTTGTAGAATCCGCAAGTGGCTATTTGGAGCTCTTTGAGGCTTATGCTGGAAAAAGAAATATCTTCATCTACAAACTAGACAGAAGCATTCTCAGAAACTTCTTTGTCATGTGGGGATTGAACTCACAGAGTTGAACATTCCTTTACATAGAGCAGTTTTGCAACACCCTTTCGGTGGAAAGTGAAAGTGCTTATTTGGTGCGATGGCGGCATCTAGTGGATAAGGAAATACATTCAGATGAAAACAAGATACATCCATTCTCAGAAACTTCTTTGTGATGACTGCATTCTACTCACAGAGTTGAACCTTCCTTTTGATAGAACAGTTTGGAAACACTCTTTTTGTGGAATCTGCAAGTGGCTATTTGGAGCGCTTTGAGGCCTATGCTGGAAAAGGAAATCTCTTCACATAAAACCTAGACAGAAGTATTCCCAGAAAGTTTTTCTGATGTGCGCATTCAACTCACCGAGTTGAACCTTCCTTTAGATAGAGCAGTTTTGAAAGACTCTTTCTGTAGTACCTGCGAGTGGATATTTGGAGTGCTTTGAGTGCTACACTGTAAAAGCAAATATCTTCACTTAGAATCTAGACAGAAGAATTCTCAGAGACTTCCCTGTGCTCTCTGCATTCCACTCACAGAGTTGAACCTTCCTTTTGATAGAACAGTTTTGAAACACTCTTGTGGTAGAATCTGCAAGTCGATATTTGGAAGGTTTGGAGGCCTATCCTGGGAAAGGAAATATCTTCCCATCAAAACTAGATAGAAGCATTCTCAGAAACTTCTTAGTGATGTGCGCATTCAAGTCACAGATTTGAAGCTTCCTTTTGATATAACAGTTTTGAACCACTCTTTTAGTAGAATCTGCAAGTGGATGTTTGGAGAGCTAAGAGGCCAACACTGGAAACGGAAATATCTTCACCTAAAAACTAGACGGAAGCATTCTCAGAAACTTCAATGGGCTTTACGCATTCAACTCACAGAGTGCAATGTTCCTTTTGAGAGCGCAGTTTTAAAACACTGTTTTTGTAGAATTTGCTAGAGGATGTTTGCAGCGATGTGAGGCCTTTGCTGGAAAAGGAAATATCTTCACATAAAACCTAGACAGAAGCATTCTCAGAAACTCCTTTGTGATGAGTGCATTCAAATCACACACTTGAACCTTCCTTTGGAAAGAGCAGTTTTGAAACACTCTTTTTGAAGAATCTGCAAGTGGATATTTGGAGCGATTTGAGGCCTATGCTGGAAAATGAAATATCTTCACCTACAAACTAGGCGGAAGCATTCTCAGAAACTTCTTTCTGATGAGTGCATTCAACTCACAGACTCGAACGTTTCTTTTGATAGAACAGTTTAGAAACACTCCTTTTGTAGAATCTGCAAGTGTTTATTTGGAGCGCTTTGAGGCCTATGTTGGAAAAGGACATATCTTCACATCAAAAGTAGACACACGCATTCTCAGAAACTTCTTTGTGATGAGTGCATTGAACTCACAGAGTTCAACCTACCTATTGATAGAGAAGTTTTGAAACACCCTTTTTGTAGAATCTGCAAGTGAATATTTGGCGCGATATGAGGCCTATGCTGGAAATGGAAATATCTTCACATGAAAACTAGACAGATGAATTCTCAGAAACGTCTTTGTGATGAGTGCATTCAACTCACAGACTTGAAGTTTATTTTGAGAAAGCAGTTTCGAAACACTCTTTTTGTAGAATCTGCAAGTGGATATTTGGAGCGCTTTGAGGGCTATGCTGGAAATGTTTATATCTTCACCTAAAAACTAGACAGAAGCATACTCAGAAACTTCTTTGTGATGTGTGCATTGAACTCACAGAGCTGAACCTTTCTTTTGATACAGAATTTTGAAACACTCTTTTCGTAGAATCTTCAAGTGGATGTATGGAGTGCTTTGAGGCCTATGCTGGAAAAGGAAATATCTTCACGTAGAAACTGGACAAAAGCATTCTCAGAAAATTCGTCGTAATGAGTGCATTCAACTCACAGAGTTGAAGCTTCCTTTTGATAGAGCAGTTTTGAAACACTCTTTTAGCAGCATCTGCAAGTGGATATTTGGAGCGCTTTGAGGCCAAGGCTGGAAAACGAAATATCATCACATAAAAACTCGACAGAAGCATTCTCTGAAACTTCTTTCTGATGAGTGCATTCAACTCACAGACTCGAACGTTTCTTTTGATAGAACAGTTTAGAAACACTCCTTTTGTAGAATCTGCAAGTGTTTATTTGGAGCGCTTTGAGGCCTATGTTGGAAAAGGACATATCTTCACATCAAAAGTAGACACACGCATTCTCAGAAACTTCTTTGTGATGAGTGCATTGAACTCACAGAGTTCAACCTACCTATTGATAGAGAAGTTTTGAAACACCCTTTTTGTAGAATCTGCAAGTGAATATTTGGCGCGATATGAGGCCTATGCTGGAAATGGAAATATCTTCACATGAAAACTAGACAGATGAATTCTCAGAAACGTCTTTGTGATGAGTGCATTCAACTCACAGACTTGAAGCTCAATTTTGAAAGAGCAGTTTCGAAACACTCTTTTTGTAGAATCTGCAAGTGGATATTTGGAGCGCTTTGAGGGCTATGCTGGAAAAGTTTATATCTTCACCTAAAAACTAGACAGAAGCATACTCAGAAACTTCTTTGTGATGTGTGCATTGAACTCACAGAGCTGAACCTTTCTTTTGATACAGAATTTTGAAACACTCTTTTCGTAGAATCTTCAAGTGGATGTATGGAGTGCTTTGAGGCCTATGCTGGAAAAGGAAATATCTTCACGTAGAAACTGGACAAAAGCATTCTCAGAAAATTCTTTGTAATGAGTGCATTCAACTCACAGAGTTGAAGCTTCCTTTTGATAGAGCAGTTTTGAAACACTCTTTTAGCAGCATCTGCAAGTGGATATTTGGAGCGCTTTGAGGCCAAGGCTGGAAAACGAAATATCATCACATAAAAACTCGACAGAAGCATTCTCTGAAACTTCTTTGTGATAAGTGCATTCAACTCACAGACTCGAACGTTTCTTTTGATAGAACAGTTTAGAAACACTCCTTTTGTAGAATCTGCAAGTGTTTATTTGGAGCGCTTTGAGGCCTATGTTGGAAAAGGACATATCTTCACATCAAAAGTAGACAGACGCATTCTCAGAAACTTCTTTGTGATGAGTGCATTGAACTCACAGAGTTCAACCTACCTATTGATAGAGAAGTTTTGAAACACCCTTTTTGTAGAATCTGCAAGTGAATATTTGGCGCGATTTGAGGCCTATGCAGGAAACGGAAATATCTTCACATGAAAACTAGACAGATGAATTCTCAGAAACGTCTTTGTGATGAGTGCATTCAACTCACAGACTTGAAGCTTCCTTTTGAAAGAGCAGTTTCGAAACAGTCTTTTTGTAGACTCTGCAAGTGGATATTTGGAGCGCTTTGAGGGCTATGCTGGAAAAGTTAATACCTTCACCTAAAAACTAGACAGAAGCATACTCAGAAACTTCTTTGTGATGTGTGCATTGAACTCACAGAGTTGAACCTTTCTTTTGATACAGAAGTTTTGAAACACTCTTTTCGTAGAATCTTCAAGTGGATGGATGGAGTGATTTGAGGCCTATGCTGGAAAAGGAAATACCTTCACGTAGAAACTAGACAAAAGCATTCTCAGAAAGTTCCCTGTGCTTTGTGCATTCAACTCACAGAGTTGAACATTCCCTTTGATAGAGCAGTTTTGAAACACTCTTTTTGTAGAATCTGCAAGTGGATATTTGGAGCGCTTTGAGGCCTCTGCTGCCAAAGGAATTATCATTGCATGAAAACTAGATGGAAGCGTTCTCAGAAACTTCCTTGTGATGAGTGCATTCAACTCGCAGAGTGGAACCTTCCTTTCGATAGACCAGTTTTGAAACACTGTTTTTGTAGAATCCGCAAGTGGCTATTTGGAGCTCTTTGAGGCTTATGCTGGAAAAGGAAATATCTTCATCTACAAACTAGACAGAAGCATTCTCAGAAACTTCTTTGTCATGTGGGGATTGAACTCACAGAGTTGAACATTCCTTTACATAGAGCAGTTTTGCAACACCCTTTCGGTGGAAAGTGAAAGTGCTTATTTGTTGCGATGGCGGCATCTAGTGGATAAGGAAATACATTCAGATGAAAACAAGATACATCCATTCTCAGAAACTTCTTTGTGATGACTGCATTCTACTCACAGAGTTGAACCTTCCTTTTGATAGAACAGTTTGGAAACACTCTTTTTGTGGAATCTGCAAGTGGCTATTTGGAGCGCTTTGAGGCCTATGCTGGAAAAGGAAATCTCTTCACATAAAACCTAGACAGAAGTATTCCCAGAAAGTTTTTCTGATGTGCGCATTCAACTCACCGAGTTGAACCTTCCTTTAGATAGAGCAGTTTTGAAAGACTCTTTCTGTAGTACCTGCGAGTGGATATTTGGAGTGCTTTGAGTGCTACACTGTAAAAGCAAATATCTTCACTTAGAATCCAGACAGAAGAATTCTCAGAGACTTCCCTGTGCTCTCTGCATTCCACTCACAGAGTTGAACCTTCCTTTTGATAGAACAGTTTTGAAACACTCTTGTGGTAGAATCTGCAAGTCGATATTTGGAAGGTTTGGAGGCCTATCCTGGGAAAGGAAATATCTTCCCATCAAAACTAGATAGAAGCATTCTCAGAAACTTCTTAGTGATGTGCGCATTCAAGTCACAGAGTTGAAGCTTCCTTTTGATATAGCAGTTTTGAACCACTCTTTTAGTAGAATCTGCAAGTGGATGTTTGGAGAGCTAAGAGGCCAACACTGGAAAAGGAAATATCTTCACTTAAAAACTAGAGGGAAGCATTCTCAGAAACTTCAATGGGCTTTACGCATTCAACTCACAGAGTGCAATGTTCCTTTTGAGAGCGCAGTTTTAAAACACTGTTTTTGTAGAATTTGCTAGAGGATGTTTGGAGCGATGTGAGGCCTTTGCTGGAAAAGGAAATATCTTCACATAAAACCTAGACAGAAGCATTCTCAGAAACTCCTTTGTGATGAGTGCATTCAAATCACACACTTGAACCTTCCTTTGGAAAGAGCAGTTTTGAAACACTCTTTTTGAAGAATCTGCAAGTGGATATTTGGAGCGATTTGAGGCCTACGCTGGAAAATGAAATATCTTCACCTACAAACTAGACGGAAGCATTCTCAGAAACTTCTTTGTGATGAGTGCATTCAACTCACAGAGTTGAAGCTTCCTTTTGACAGAGCAGTTTTGAAACACTCTTTTAGCAGCATCTGCAAGTGGATATTTGGAGCGCTTTGAGGCCAAGGCTGGAAAACGAAATATCATCACATAAAAACTCGACAGAAGCTTTCTCTGAAACTTCTTTGTGATGAGTGCATTCAACTCACAGACTCGAACGTTTCTTTTGATAGAACAGTTTAGAAACACTCCTTTTGTAGAATCTGCAAGTGTTTATTTGGAGCGCTTTGAGGCCTATGTTGGAAAAGGACATATCTTCACATCAAAAGTAGATGCACGCATTCTCAGAAACTTCTTTGTGATGAGTGCATTGAACTCACCGAGTTGAACCTACCTATTGATAGAGAAGTTTTGAAACACCCTTTTTGTAGAATCTGCAAGTGAATATTTGGCGCGATTTGAGGCCTATGCTGGAAATGGAAATATCTTCACATGAAAACTAGACAGATGAATTCTCAGAAACGTCTTTGTGATGAGTGCATTCAACTCACAGACTTGAAGCTTAATTTTGAAAGAGCAGTTTCGAAACACTCTTTTTGTAGAATCTGCAAGTGGATATTTAGAGCGCTTTGAGGGCTATGCTGGAAAAGTTTATATCTTCACCTAAAAACTAGACAGAAGCATACTCAGAAACTTCTTTGTGATGTGTGCATTGAACTCACAGAGCTGAACCTTTCTTTTGATACAGAATTTTGAAACACTCTTTTCGTAGAATCTTCAAGTGGATGTATGGAGTGCTTTGAGGCCTATGCTGGAAAAGGAAATATCTTCACGTAGAAACTGGACAAAAGCATTCTCAGAAAATTCTTTGTAATGAGTGCATTCAACTCACAGAGTTGAAGCTTCCTTTTGATAGAGCAGTTTTGAAACACTCTTTTAGCAGCATCTGCAAGTGGATATTTGGAGCGCTTTGAGGCCAAGGCTGGAAAACGAAATATCATCACATAAAAACTCGACAGAAGCATTCTCTGAAACTTCTTTGTGATAAGTGCATTCAACTCACAGACTCGAACGTTTCTTTTGATAGAACAGTTTAGAAACACTCCTTTTGTAGAATCTGCAAGTGTTTATTTGGAGCGCTTTGAGGCCTATGTTGGAAAAGGACATATCTTCACATCAAAAGTAGACAGACGCATTCTCAGAAACTTCTTTGTGATGAGTGCATTGAACTCACAGAGTTGAACCTACTTATTGATAGAGAAGTTTTGAAACACCCTTTTTGTAGAATCTGCAAGTGAATATTTGGCGCGATTTGAGGCCTATGCAGGAAACGGAAATATCTTCACATGAAAACTAGACAGATGAATTCTCAGAAACGTCTTTGTGATGAGTGCATTCAACTCACAGACTTGAAGCTTCCTTTTGAAAGAGCAGTTTCGAAACAGTCTTTTTGTAGAATCTGCAAGTGGATATTTGGAGCGCTTTGAGGGCTATGCTGGAAAAGTTAATACCTTCACCTAAAAACTAGACAGAAGCATACTCAGAAACTTCTTTGTGATGTGTGCATTGAACTCAAAAAGTTGAACCTTTCTTTTGATACAGAAGTTTTGAAACACTCCTTTCGTAGAATCTTCAAGTGGATGTATGGAGTGATTTGAGGCCTATGCTGGAAAAGGAAATACCTTCACGTAGAAACTAGACAAAAGCATTCTCAGAAAGTTCCCTGTGCTTTGTGCATTCAACTCACAGAGTTGAACATTCCCTTTGATAGAGCAGTTTTGAAACACTCTTTTTCTAGAATCTGCAAGTGGATATTTGGAGCGCTTTGAGGCCTCTGCTCCCAGAGGAATTATCATTGCATAAAAACTAGATGGAAGCGTTCTCAGAAACTTCCTTGTGATGAGTGCATTCAACTCGCAGAGTGGAACCTTCCTTTCGATAGTCCAGTTTTGAAACACTGTTTTTGTAGAATCCGCAAGTGCCTATTTGGAGCTCTTTGAGGCTTATGCTGGAAAAGGAAATATCTTCATCTACAAACTAGACAGAAGCATTCTCAGAAACTTCTTTGTCATGTGGGGATTGAACTCACAGAGTTGAACATTCCTTTACATAGAGCAGTTTTGCAACACCCTTTCGGTGGAAAGTGAAAGTGCTTATTTGGTGCGATGGCGGCATCTAGTGGATAAGGAAATACATTCAGATGAAAACAAGATACATCCATTCTCAGAAACTTCTTTGTGATGACTGCATTCTACTCACAGAGTTGAACCTTCCTTTTGATAGAACAGTTTGGAAACACTCTTTTTGTGGAATCTGCAAGTGGCTATTTGGAGCGCTTTGAGGCCTATGCTGGAAAAGGAAATATCTTCACATAAAACCTAGACAGAAGTATTCCCAGAAAATTTTTCTGATGTGCGCATTCAACTCACCGAGTTGAACCTTCCTTTAGATAGAGCACTTTTGAAACACTCTTTCTGTAGTACCTGCGAGTGGATATTTGGAGTGCTTTGAGTGCTACACTGTAAAAGCAAATATCTTCACTTAGAATCTAGACAGAAGAATTCTCAGAGACTTCCCTGTGCTCTCTGCATTCCACTCACAGAGTTGAACCTTCCTTTTGATAGAACAGTTTTGAAACACTCTTGTGGTAGAATCTGCAAGTCGATATTTGGAAGGTTTGGAGGCCTATCCTGGGAAAGGAAATATCTTCCCATCAAAACTAGATAGAAGCATTCTCAGAAACTTCTTAGTGATGTGCGCATTCAAGTCACAGAGTTGAAGCTTCCTTTTGATATAGCAGTTTTGAACCACTCTTTTAGTAGAATCTGCAAGTGGATGTTTGGAGAGCTAAGAGGCCAACACTGGAAAAGGAAATATCTTCACCTAAAAACTAGACGGAAGCATTCTCAGAAACTTCAATGGGCTTTACGCATTCAACTCACAGAGTGCAATGTTCCTTTTGAGAGCGCAGTTTTAAAACACTGTTTTTGTAGAATTTGCTAGAGGATGTTTGGAGCGATGTGAGGCCTTTGCTGGAAAAGGAAATATCTTCACATAAAACCTAGACAGAAGCATTCTCAGAAACTCCTTTGTGATGAGTGCATTCAAATCACACACTTGAACCTTCCTTTGGAAAGAGCAGTTTTGAAACACTCTTTTTGAAGAATCTGCAAGTGGATATTTGGAGCGATTTGAGGCCTATGCTGGAAAATGAAATATCTTCACCTACAAACTAGACGGAAGCATTCTCAGAAACTTCTTTGTGATGAGTGCATTCAACTCACAGAGTTGAAGCTTCCTTTTGACAGAGCAGTTTTGAAACACTCTTTTAGCAGCATCTGCAAGTGGATATTTGGAGCGCTTTGAGGCCAAGGCTGGAAAACGAAATATCATCACATAAAAACTCGACAGAAGCATTCTCTGAAACTTCTTTGTGATGAGTGCATTCAACTCACAGACTCGAACGTTTCTTTTGATAGAACAGTTTAGAAACACTCCTTTTGTAGAATCTGCAAGTGTTTATTTGGAGCGCTTTGAGGCCTATGTTGGAAAAGGACATATCTTCACATCAAAAGTAGACACACGCATTCTCAGAAACTTCTTTGTGATGAGTGCATTGAACTCACAGAGTTCAACCTACCTATTGATAGAGAAGTTTTGAAACACCCTTTTTGTAGAATCTGCAAGTGAATATTTGGCGCGATATGAGGCCTATGCTGGAAATGGAAATATCTTCACATGAAAACTAGACAGATGAATTCTCAGAAACGTCTTTGTGATGAGTGCATTCAACTCACAGACTTGAAGCTCAATTTTGAAAGAGCAGTTTCGAAACACTCTTTTTGTAGAATCTGCAAGTGGATATTTGGAGCGCTTTGAGGGCTATGCTGGAAAAGTTTATATCTTCACCTAAAAACTAGACAGAAGCATACTCAGAAACTTCTTTGTGATGTGTGCATTGAACTCACAGAGCTGAACCTTTCTTTTGATACAGAATTTTGCAACACTCTTTTCGTAGAATCTTCAAGTGGATGTATGGAGTGCTTTGAGGCCTATGCTGGAAAAGGAAATATCTTCACGTAGAAACTGGACAAAAGCATTCTCAGAAAATTCTTCGTAATGAGTGCATTCAACTCACAGAGTTGAAGCTTCCTTTTGATAGAACAGTTTCGAAACACTCTTTTAGCAGCATCTGCAAGTGGATATTTGGAGCGCTTTGAGGCCAAGGCTGGAAAACGAAATATCATCACATAAAAACTCGACAGAAGCATTCTCTGAAACTTCTTTGTGATAAGTGCATTCAACTCACAGACTCGAACGTTTCTTTTGATAGAACAGTTTAGAAACACTCCTTTTGTAGAATCTGCAAGTGTTTATTTGGAGCGCTTTGAGGCCTATGTTGGAAAAGGACATATCTTCACATCAAAAGTAGACAGACGCATTCTCAGAAACTTCTTTGTGATGAGTGCATTGAACTCTCAGAGTTGAACCTACCTATTGATAGAGAAGTTTTGAAACACCCTTTTTGTAGAATCTGCAAGTGAATATTTGGCGCGATTTGAAGCCTATGCAGGAAACGGAAATATCTTCACATGAAAACTAGACAGATGAATTCTCAGAAACGTCTTTGTGATGAGTGCATTCAACTCACAGACTTGAAGCTTCCTTTTGAAAGAGCAGTTTCGAAACAGTCTTTTTGTAGAATCTGCAAGTGGATATTTGGAGCGCTTTGAGGGCTATGCTGGAAAAGTTAATACCTTCACCTAAAAACTAGACAGAAGCATACTCAGAAACTTCTTTGTGATGTGTGCATTGAACTCGCAGAGTTGAACCTTTCTTTTGATACAGAAGTTTTGAAACACTCTTTTCGTAGAATCTTCAAGTGGATGTATGGAGTGATTTGAGGCCTATGCTGGAAAAGGAAATACCTTCACGTAGAAACTAGACAAAAGCATTCTCAGAAAGTTCCCTGTGCTTTGTGCATTCAACTCACAGAGTTGAACATTCCCTTTGATAGAGCAGTTTTGAAACACTCTTTTTGTAGAATCTGCAAGTGGATATTTGGAGCGCTTTGAGGCCTCTGCTGCCAAAGGAATTATCATTGCATGAAAACTAGATGGAAGCGTTCTCAGAAACTTCCTTGTGATGAGTGCATTCAACTCGCAGAGTGGAACCTTCCTTTCGATAGACCAGTTTTGAAACACTGTTTTTGTAGAATCCGCAAGTGGCTATTTGGAGCTCTTTGAGGCTTATGCTGGAAAAGGAAATATCTTCATCTACAAACTAGACAGAAGCATTCTCAGAAACTTCTTTGTCATGTGGGGATTGAACTCACAGAGTTGAACATTCCTTTACATAGAGCAGTTTTGCAACACCCTTTCGGTGGAAAGTGAAAGTGCTTATTTGGTGCGATGGCGGCATCTAGTGGATAAGGAAATACATTCAGATGAAAACAAGATACATCCATTCTCAGAAACTTCTTTGTGATGACTGCATTCTACTCACAGAGTTGAACCTTCCTTTTGATAGAACAGTTTGGAAACACTCTTTTTGTGGAATCTGCAAGTGGCTATTTGGAGCGCTTTGAGGCCTATGCTGGAAAAGGAAATATCTTCACATAAAACCTAGACAGAAGTATTCCCAGAAAGTTTTTCTGATGTGCGCATTCAACTCACCGAGTTGAACCTTCCTTTAGATAGAGCACTTTTGAAACACTCTTTCTGGGGTACCTGCGAGTGGATATTTGGAGTGCTTTGAGTGCTACACTGTAAAAGCAAATATCTTCACTTAGAATCTAGACAGAAGAATTCTCAGAGACTTCCCTGTGCTCTCTGCATTCCACTCACAGAGTTGAACCTTCCTTTTGATAGAACAGTTTTGAAACACTCTTGTGGTAGAATCTGCAAGTCGATATTTGGAAGGTTTGGAGGCCTATCCTGGGAAAGGAAATATCTTCCCATCAAAACTAGATAGAAGCATTCTCAGAAACTTCTTAGTGATGTGCGCATTCAAGTCACAGAGTTGAAGCTTCCTTTTGATATAGCAGTTTTGAACCACTCTTTTAGTAGAATCTGCAAGTGGATGTTTGGAGAGCTAAGAGGCCAACACTGGAAAAGGAAATATCTTCACGTAAAAACTAGACGGAAGCATTCTCAGAAACTTCAATGGGCTTTACGCATTCAACTCACAGAGTGCAATGTTCCTTTTGAGAGCGCAGTTTTAAAACACTGTTTTTGTAGAATTTGCTAGAGGATGTTTGGAGCGATGTGAGGCCTTTGCTGGAAAAGGAAATATCTTCACATAAAACTTAGACAGAAGCATTCTCAGAAACTCCTTTGTGATGAGTGCATTCAAATCACACACTTGAACCTTCCTTTGGAAAGAGCAGTTTTGAAACACTCTTTTTGAAGAATCTGCAAGTGGATATTTGGAGCGATTTGAGGCCTATGCTGGAAAATGAAATATCTTCACCTACAAAGTAGACGGAAGCATTCTCAGAAACTTCTTTGTGATGAGTGCATTCAACTCACAGAGTTGAAGCTTCCTTTTGACAGAGCAGTTTTGAAACACTCTTTTAGCAGCATCTGCAAGTGGATATTTGGAGCGCTTTGAGGCCAAGGCTGGAAAACGAAATATCATCACATAAAAACTCGACAGAAGCATTCTCTGAAACTTCTTTGTGATAAGTGCATTCAACTCACAGACTCGAACGTTTCTTTTGATAGAACAGTTTAGAAACACTCCTTTTGTAGAATCTGCAAGTGTTTATTTGGAGCGCTTTGAGGCCTATGTTGGAAAAGGACATATCTTCACATCAAAAGTAGACAGACGCATTCTCAGAAACTTCTTTGTGATGAGTGCATTGAACTCACAGAGTTGAACCTTTCTTTTGATACAGAAGTTTTGAAACACTCTTTTCGTAGAATCTTCAAGTGGATGGATGGAGTGATTTGAGGCCTATGCTGGAAAAGGAAATACCTTCACGTAGAAACTAGACAAAAGCATTCTCAGAAAGTTCCCTGTGCTTTGTGCATTCAACTCACAGAGTTGAACATTCCTTTTGATAGAGCAGTTTTGAAACACTCTTTTTGTAGAATCTGCAAGTGGATATTTGGAGCGCTTTGAGGCCTCTGCTCCCAGAGGAATTATCATTGCATAAAAACTAGATGGAAGCGTTCTCAGAAACTTCCTTGTGATGAGTGCATTCAACTCGCAGAGTGGAACCTTCCTTTCGATAGACCAGTTTTGAAACACTGTTTTTGTAGAATCCGCAAGTGGCTATTTGGAGCTCTTTGAGGCTTATGCTGGAAAAGGAAATATCTTCATCTACAAACTAGACAGAAGCATTCTCAGAAACTTCTTTGTCATGTGGGGATTGAACTCACAGAGTTGAACATTCCTTTACATAGAGCAGTTTTGCAACACCCTTTCGGTGGAAAGTGAAAGTGCTTATTTGTTGCGATGGCGGCATCTAGTGGATAAGGAAATACATTCAGATGAAAACAAGATACATCCATTCTCAGAAACTTCTTTGTGATGACTGCATTCTACTCACAGAGTTGAACCTTCCTTTTGATAGAACAGTTTGGAAACACTCTTTTTGTGGAATCTGCAAGTGGCTATTTGGAGCGCTTTGAGGCCTATGCTGGAAAAGGAAATATCTTCACATAAAACCTAGACAGAAGTATTCCCAGAAAGTTTTTCTGATGTGCGCATTCAACTCACCGAGTTGAACCTTCCTTTAGATAGAGCACTTTTGAAACACTCTTTCTGTAGTACCTGCGAGTGGATATTTGGAGTGCTTTGAGTGCTACACTGTAAAAGCAAATATCTTCACTTAGAATCTAGACAGAAGAATTCTCAGAGACTTCCCTGTGCTCTCTGCATTCCACTCACAGAGTTGAACCTTCCTTTTGATAGAACAGTTTTGAAACACTCTTGTGGTAGAATCTGCAAGTCGATATTTGGAAGGTTTGGAGGCCTATCCTGGGAAAGGAAATATCTTCCCATCAAAACTAGATAGAAGCATTCTCAGAAACTTCTTAGTGATGTGCGCATTCAAGTCACAGAGTTGAAGCTTCCTTTTGATATAGCAGTTTTGAACCACTCTTTTAGTAGAATCTGCAAGTGGATGTTTGGAGAGCTAAGAGGCCAACACTGGAAAAGGAAATATCTTCACTTAAAAACTAAAGGGAAGCATTCTCAGAAACTTCAATGGGCTTTACGCATTCAACTCACAGAGTGCAATGTTCCTTTTGAGAGCGCAGTTTTAAAACACTGTTTTTGTAGAATTTGCTAGAGGATGTTTGGAGCGATGTGAGGCCTTTGCTGGAAAAGGAAATATCTTCACATAAAACCTAGACAGAAGCATTCTCAGAAACTCCTTTGTGATGAGTGCATTCAAATCACACACTTGAACCTTCCTTTGGAAAGAGCAGTTTTGAAACACTCTTTTTGAAGAATCTGCAAGTGGATATTTGGAGCGATTTGAGGCCTATGCTGGAAAATGAAATATCTTCACCTACAAACTAGACGGAAGCATTCTCAGAAACTTCTTTGTGATGAGTGCATTCAACTCACAGAGTTGAAGCTTCCTTTTGACAGAGCAGTTTTGAAACACTCTTTTAGCAGCATCTGCAAGTGTATATTTGGAGCGCTTTGAGGCCAAGGCTGGAAAACGAAATATCATCACATAAAAACTCGACAGAAGCTTTCTCTGAAACTTCTTTGTGATGAGTGCATTCAACTCACAGACTCGAACGTTTCTTTTGATAGAACAGTTTAGAAACACTCCTTTTGTAGAATCTGCAAGTGTTTATTTGGAGCGCTTTGAGGCCTATGTTGGAAAAGGACATATCTTCACATCAAAAGTAGACGCACGCATTCTCAGAAACTTCTTTGTGATGAGTGCATTGAACTCACCGAGTTGAACCTACCTATTGATAGAGAAGTTTTGAAACACCCTTTTTGTAGAATCTGCAAGTGAATATTTGGCGCGATTTGAGGCCTATGCTGGAAATGGAAATATCTTCACATGAAAACTAGACAGATGAATTCTCAGAAACGTCTTTGTGATGAGTGCATTCAACTCACAGACTTGAAGCTTAATTTTGAAAGAGCAGTTTCGAAACACTCTTTTTGTAGAATCTGCAAGTGGATATTTGGAGCGCTTTGAGGGCTATGCTGGAAAAGTTTATATCTTCACCTAAAAACTAGACAGAAGCATACTCAGAAACTTCTTTGTGATGTGTGCATTGAACTCACAGAGCTGAACCTTTCTTTTGATACAGAAGTTTGCAACACTCTTTTCGTAGAATCTTCAAGTGGATGTATGGAGTGCTTTGAGGCCTATGCTGGAAAAGGAAATATCTTCACGTAGAAACTGGACAAAAGCATTCTCAGAAAATTCTTCGTAATGAGTGCATTCAACTCACAGAGTTGAAGCTTCCTTTTGATAGAGCAGTTTTGAAACACTCTTTTAGCAGCATCTGCAAGTGGATATTTGGAGCGCTTTGAGGCCAAGGCTGGAAAACGAAATATCATCACATAAAAACTCGACAGAAGCATTCTCTGAAACTTCTTTGTGATAAGTGCATTCAACTCACAGACTCGAACGTTTCTTTTGATAGAACAGTTTAGAAACACTCCTTTTGTAGAATCTGCAAGTGTTTATTTGGAGCGCTTTGAGGCCTATGTTGGAAAAGGACATATCTTCACATCAAAAGTAGACAGACGCATTCTCAGAAACTTCTTTGTGATGAGTGCATTGAACTCACAGAGTTGAACCTACTTATTGATAGAGAAGTTTTGAAACACCCTTTTTGTAGAATCTGCAAGTGAATATTTGGCGCGATTTGAGGCCTATGCAGGAAACGGAAATATCTTCACATGAAAACTAGACAGATGAATTCTCAGAAACGTCTTTGTGATGAGTGCATTCAACTCACAGACTTGAAGCTTCCTTTTGAAAGAGCAGTTTCGAAACAGTCTTTTTGTAGACTCTGCAAGTGGATATTTGGAGCGCTTTGAGGGCTATGCTGGAAAAGTTAATACCTTCACCTAAAAACTAGACAGAAGCATACTCAGAAACTTCTTTGTGATGTGTGCGTTGAACTCACAGAGTTGAACCTTTCTTTTGATACAGAAGTTTTGAAACACTCTTTTCGTAGAATCTTCAAGTGGATGGATGGAGTGATTTGAGGCCTATGCTGGAAAAGGAAATACCTTCACGTAGAAACTAGACAAAAGCATTCTCAGAAAGTTCCCTGTGCTTTGTGCATTCAACTCACAGAGTTGAACATTCCTTTTGATAGAGCAGTTTTGAAACACTCTTTTTGTAGAATCTGCAAGTGGATATTTGGAGCGCTTTGAGGCCTCTGCTCCCAGAGGAATTATCATTGCATAAAAACTAGATGGAAGCGTTCTCAGAAACTTCCTTGTGATGAGTGCATTCAACTCGCAGAGTGGAACCTTCCTTTCGATAGACCAGTTTTGAAACACTGTTTTTGTAGAATCCGCAAGTGGCTATTTGGAGCTCTTTGAGGCTTATGCTGGAAAAGGAAATATCTTCATCTACAAACTAGACAGAAGCATTCTCAGAAACTTCTTTGTCATGTGGGGATTGAACTCACAGAGTTGAACATTCCTTTACATAGAGCAGTTTTGCAACACCCTTTCGGTGGAAAGTGAAAGTGCTTATTTGGTGCGATGGCGGCATCTAGTGGATAAGGAAATACATTCAGATGAAAACAAGATACATCCATTCTCAGAAACTTCTTTGTGATGACTGCATTCTACTCACAGAGTTGAACCTTCCTTTTGATAGAACAGTTTGGAAACACTCTTTTTGTGGAATCTGCAAGTGGCTATTTGGAGCGCTTTGAGGCCTATGCTGGAAAAGGAAATATCTTCACATAAAACCTAGACAGAAGTATTCCCAGAAAGTTTTTCTGATGTGCGCATTCAACTCACCGAGTTGAACCTTCCTTTAGATAGAGCACTTTTGAAACACACTTTCTGGGGTACCTGCGAGTGGATATTTGGAGTGCTTTGAGTGCTACACTGTAAAAGCAAATATCTTCACTTAGAATCTAGACAGAAGAATTCTCAGAGACTTCCCTGTGCTCTCTGCATTCCACTCACAGAGTTGAACCTTCCTTTTGATAGAACAGTTTTGAAACACTCTTGTGGTAGAATCTGCAAGTCGATATTTGGAAGGTTTGGAGGCCTATCCTGGGAAAGGAAATATCTTCCCATCAAAACTAGATAGAAGCATTCTCAGAAACTTCTTAGTGATGTGCGCATTCAAGTCACAGATTTGAAGCTTCCTTTTGATATAACAGTTTTGAACCACTCTTTTAGTAGAATCTGCAAGTGGATGTTTGGAGAGCTAAGAGGCCAACACTGGAAACGGAAATATCTTCACCTAAAAACTAGACGGAAGCATTCTCAGAAACTTCAATGGGCTTTACGCATTCAACTCACAGAGTGCAATGTTCCTTTTGAGAGCGCAGTTTTAAAACACTGTTTTTGTAGAATTTGCTAGAGGATGTTTGCAGCGATGTGAGGCCTTTGCTGGAAAAGGAAATATCTTCACATAAAACCTAGACAGAAGCATTCTCAGAAACTCCTTTGTGATGAGTGCATTCAAATCACACACTTGAACCTTCCTTTGGAAAGAGCAGTTTTGAAACACTCTTTTTGAAGAATCTGCAAGTGGATATTTGGAGCGATTTGAGGCCTATGCTGGAAAATGAAATATCTTCACCTACAAACTAGGCGGAAGCATTCTCAGAAACTTCTTTGTGATGAGTGCATTCAACTCACAGAGTTGAAGCTTGCTTTTGACAGAGCAGTTTTGAAACACTCTTTTAGCAGCATCTGCAAGTGGATATTTGGAGCGCTTTGAGGCCAAGGCTGGAAAACGAAATATCATCACATAAAAACTCGACAGAAGCATTCTCTGAAACTTCTTTGTGATGAGTGCATTCAACTCACAGACTCGAACGTTTCTTTTGATAGAACAGTTTAGAAACACTCCTTTTGTAGAATCTGCAAGGGTTTATTTGGAGCGCTTTGAGGCCTATGTTGGAAAAGGACATATCTTCACATCAAAAGTAGACACACGCATTCTCAGAAACTTCTTTGTGATGAGTGCATTGAACTCACAGAGTTCAACCTACCTATTGATAGAGAAGTTTTGAAACACCCTTTTTGTAGAATCTGCAAGTGAATATTTGGCGCGATATGAGGCCTATGCTGGAAATGGAAATATCTTCACATGAAAACTAGACAGATGAATTCTCAGAAACGTCTTTGTGATGAGTGCATTCAACTCACAGACTTGAAGTTTATTTTGAGAAAGCAGTTTCGAAACACTCTTTTTGTAGAATCTGCAAGTGGATATTTGGAGCGCTTTGAGGGCTATGCTGGAAATGTTTATATCTTCACCTAAAAACTAGACAGAAGCATACTCAGAAACTTCTTTGTGATGTGTGCATTGAACTCACAGAGCTGAACCTTTCTTTTGATACAGAATTTTGAAACACTCTTTTCGTAGAATCTTCAAGTGGATGTATGGAGTGCTTTGAGGCCTATGCTGGAAAAGGAAATATCTTCACGTAGAAACTGGACAAAAGCATTCTCAGAAAATTCTTCGTAATGAGTGCATTCAACTCACAGAGTTGAAGCTTCCTTTTGATAGAGCAGTTTTGAAACACTCTTTTAGCAGCATCTGCAAGTGGATATTTGGAGCGCTTTGAGGCCAAGGCTGGAAAACGAAATATCATCACATAAAAACTCGACAGAAGCATTCTCTGAAACTTCTTTCTGATGAGTGCATTCAACTCACAGACTCGAACGTTTCTTTTGATAGAACAGTTTAGAAACACTCCTTTTGTAGAATCTGCAAGTGTTTATTTGGAGCGCTTTGAGGCCTATGTTGGAAAAGGACATATCTTCACATCAAAAGTAGACACACGCATTCTCAGAAACTTCTTTGTGATGAGTGCATTGAACTCACAGAGTTCAACCTACCTATTGATAGAGAAGTTTTGAAACACCCTTTTTGTAGAATCTGCAAGTGAATATTTGGCGCGATATGAGGCCTATGCTGGAAATGGAAATATCTTCACATGAAAACTAGACAGATGAATTCTCAGAAACGTCTTTGTGATGAGTGCATTCAACTCACAGACTTGAAGCTCAATTTTGAAAGAGCAGTTTCGAAACACTCTTTTTGTAGAATCTGCAAGTGGATATTTGGAGCGCTTTGAGGGCTATGCTGGAAAAGTTTATATCTTCACCTAAAAACTAGACAGAAGCATACTCAGAAACTTCTTTGTGATGTGTGCATTGAACTCACAGAGCTGAACCTTTCTTTTGATACAGAATTTTGAAACACTCTTTTCGTAGAATCTTCAAGTGGATGTATGGAGTGCTTTGAGGCCTATGCTGGAAAAGGAAATATCTTCACGTAGAAACTGGACAAAAGCATTCTCAGAAAATTCTTTGTAATGAGTGCATTCAACTCACAGAGTTGAAGCTTCCTTTTGATAGAGCAGTTTTGAAACACTCTTTTAGCAGCATCTGCAAGTGGATATTTGGAGCGCTTTGAGGCCAAGGCTGGAAAACGAAATATCATCACATAAAAACTCGACAGAAGCATTCTCTGAAACTTCTTTGTGATAAGTGCATTCAACTCACAGACTCGAACGTTTCTTTTGATAGAACAGTTTAGAAACACTCCTTTTGTAGAATCTGCAAGTGTTTATTTGGAGCGCTTTGAGGCCTATGTTGGAAAAGGACATATCTTCACATCAAAAGTAGACAGACGCATTCTCAGAAACTTCTTTGTGATGAGTGCATTGAACTCACAGAGTTCAACCTACCTATTGATAGAGAAGTTTTGAAACACCCTTTTTGTAGAATCTGCAAGTGAATATTTGGCGCGATTTGAGGCTTATGCAGGAAACGGAAATATCTTCACATGAAAACTAGACAGATGAATTCTCAGAAACGTCTTTGTGATGAGTGCATTCAACTCACAGACTTGAAGCTTCCTTTTGAAAGAGCAGTTTCGAAACAGTCTTTTTGTAGACTCTGCAAGTGGATATTTGGAGCGCTTTGAGGGCTATGCTGGAAAAGTTAATACCTTCACCTAAAAACTAGACAGAAGCATACTCAGAAACTTCTTTGTGATGTGTGCATTGAACTCACAGAGTTGAACCTTTCTTTTGATACAGAAGTTTTGAAACACTCTTTTCGTAGAATCTTCAAGTGGATGGATGGAGTGATTTGAGGCCTATGCTGGAAAAGGAAATACCTTCACGTAGAAACTAGACAAAAGCATTCTCAGAAAGTTCCCTGTGCTTTGTGCATTCAACTCACAGAGTTGAACATTCCCTTTGATAGAGCAGTTTTGAAACACTCTTTTTGTAGAATCTGCAAGTGGATATTTGGAGCGCTTTGAGGCCTCTGCTGCCAAAGGAATTATCATTGCATGAAAACTAGATGGAAGCGTTCTCAGAAACTTCCTTGTGATGAGTGCATTCAACTCGCAGAGTGGAACCTTCCTTTCGATAGACCAGTTTTGAAACACTGTTTTTGTAGAATCCGCAAGTGGCTATTTGGAGCTCTTTGAGGCTTATGCTGGAAAAGGAAATATCTTCATCTACAAACTAGACAGAAGCATTCTCAGAAACTTCTTTGTCATGTGGGGATTGAACTCACAGAGTTGAACATTCCTTTACATAGAGCAGTTTTGCAACACCCTTTCGGTGGAAAGTGAAAGTGCTTATTTGTTGCGATGGCGGCATCTAGTGGATAAGGAAATACATTCAGATGAAAACAAGATACATCCATTCTCAGAAACTTCTTTGTGATGACTGCATTCTACTCACAGAGTTGAACCTTCCTTTTGATAGAACAGTTTGGAAACACTCTTTTTGTGGAATCTGCAAGTGGCTATTTGGAGCGCTTTGAGGCCTATGCTGGAAAAGGAAATCTCTTCACATAAAACCTAGACAGAAGTATTCCCAGAAAGTTTTTCTGATGTGCGCATTCAACTCACCGAGTTGAACCTTCCTTTAGATAGAGCAGTTTTGAAAGACTCTTTCTGTAGTACCTGCGAGTGGATATTTGGAGTGCTTTGAGTGCTACACTGTAAAAGCAAATATCTTCACTTAGAATCCAGACAGAAGAATTCTCAGAGACTTCCCTGTGCTCTCTGCATTCCACTCACAGAGTTGAACCTTCCTTTTGATAGAACAGTTTTGAAACACTCTTGTGGTAGAATCTGCAAGTCGATATTTGGAAGGTTTGGAGGCCTATCCTGGGAAAGGAAATATCTTCCCATCAAAACTAGATAGAAGCATTCTCAGAAACTTCTTAGTGATGTGCGCATTCAAGTCACAGAGTTGAAGCTTCCTTTTGATATAGCAGTTTTGAACCACTCTTTTAGTAGAATCTGCAAGTGGATGTTTGGAGAGCTAAGAGGCCAACACTGGAAAAGGAAATATCTTCACTTAAAAACTAGAGGGAAGCATTCTCAGAAACTTCAATGGGCTTTACGCATTCAACTCACAGAGTGCAATGTTCCTTTTGAGAGCGCAGTTTTAAAACACTGTTTTTGTAGAATTTGCTAGAGGATGTTTGGAGCGATGTGAGGCCTTTGCTGGAAAAGGAAATATCTTCACATAAAACCTAGACAGAAGCATTCTCAGAAACTCCTTTGTGATGAGTGCATTCAAATCACACACTTGAACCTTCCTTTGGAAAGAGCAGTTTTGAAACACTCTTTTTGAAGAATCTGCAAGTGGATATTTGGAGCGATTTGAGGCCTACGCTGGAAAATGAAATATCTTCACCTACAAACTAGACGGAAGCATTCTCAGAAACTTCTTTGTGATGAGTGCATTCAACTCACAGAGTTGAAGCTTCCTTTTGACAGAGCAGTTTTGAAACACTCTTTTAGCAGCATCTGCAAGTGGATATTTGGAGCGCTTTGAGGCCAAGGCTGGAAAACGAAATATCATCACATAAAAACTCGACAGAAGCTTTCTCTGAAACTTCTTTGTGATGAGTGCATTCAACTCACAGACTCGAACGTTTCTTTTGATAGAACAGTTTAGAAACACTCCTTTTGTAGAATCTGCAAGTGTTTATTTGGAGCGCTTTGAGGCCTATGTTGGAAAAGGACATATCTTCACATCAAAAGTAGATGCACGCATTCTCAGAAACTTCTTTGTGATGAGTGCATTGAACTCACCGAGTTGAACCTACCTATTGATAGAGAAGTTTTGAAACACCCTTTTTGTAGAATCTGCAAGTGAATATTTGGCGCGATTTGAGGCCTATGCTGGAAATGGAAATATCTTCACATGAAAACTAGACAGATGAATTCTCAGAAACGTCTTTGTGATGAGTGCATTCAACTCACAGACTTGAAGCTTAATTTTGAAAGAGCAGTTTCGAAACACTCTTTTTGTAGAATCTGCAAGTGGATATTTAGAGCGCTTTGAGGGCTATGCTGGAAAAGTTTATATCTTCACCTAAAAACTAGACAGAAGCATACTCAGAAACTTCTTTGTGATGTGTGCATTGAACTCACAGAGCTGAACCTTTCTTTTGATACAGAATTTTGCAACACTCTTTTCGTAGAATCTTCAAGTGGATGTATGGAGTGCTTTGAGGCCTATGCTGGAAAAGGAAATATCTTCACGTAGAAACTGGACAAAAGCATTCTCAGAAAATTCTTTGTAATGAGTGCATTCAACTCACAGAGTTGAAGCTTCCTTTTGATAGAGCAGTTTTGAAACACTCTTTTAGCAGCATCTGCAAGTGGATATTTGGAGCGCTTTGAGGCCAAGGCTGGAAAACGAAATATCATCACATAAAAACTCGACAGAAGCATTCTCTGAAACTTCTTTGTGATAAGTGCATTCAACTCACAGACTCGAACGTTTCTTTTGATAGAACAGTTTAGAAACACTCCTTTTGTAGAATCTGCAAGTGTTTATTTGGAGCGCTTTGAGGCCTATGTTGGAAAAGGACATATCTTCACATCAAAAGTAGACAGACGCATTCTCAGAAACTTCTTTGTGATGAGTGCATTGAACTCACAGAGTTCAACCTACCTATTGATAGAGAAGTTTTGAAACACCCTTTTTGTAGAATCTGCAAGTGAATATTTGGCGCGATTTGAGGCCTATGCAGGAAACGGAAATATCTTCACATGAAAACTAGACAGATGAATTCTCAGAAACGTCTTTGTGATGAGTGCATTCAACTCACAGACTTGAAGCTTCCTTTTGAAAGAGCAGTTTCGAAACAGTCTTTTTGTAGACTCTGCAAGTGGATATTTGGAGCGCTTTGAGGGCTATGCTGGAAAAGTTAATACCTTCACCTAAAAACTAGACAGAAGCATACTCAGAAACTTCTTTGTGATGTGTGCATTGAACTCACAGAGTTGAACCTTTCTTTTGATACAGAAGTTTTGAAACACTCTTTTCGTAGAATCTTCAAGTGGATGGATGGAGTGATTTGAGGCCTATGCTGGAAAAGGAAATACCTTCACGTAGAAACTAGACAAAAGCATTCTCAGAAAGTTCCCTGTGCTTTGTGCATTCAACTCACAGAGTTGAACATTCCCTTTGATAGAGCAGTTTTGAAACACTCTTTTTGTAGAATCTGCAAGTGGATATTTGGAGCGCTTTGAGGCCTCTGCTGCCAAAGGAATTATCATTGCATGAAAACTAGATGGAAGCGTTCTCAGAAACTTCCTTGTGATGAGTGCATTCAACTCGCAGAGTGGAACCTTCCTTTCGATAGACCAGTTTTGAAACACTGTTTTTGTAGAATCCGCAAGTGGCTATTTGGAGCTCTTTGAGGCTTATGCTGGAAAAGGAAATATCTTCATCTACAAACTAGACAGAAGCATTCTCAGAAACTTCTTTGTCATGTGGGGATTGAACTCACAGAGTTGAACATTCCTTTACATAGAGCAGTTTTGCAACACCCTTTCGGTGGAAAGTGAAAGTGCTTATTTGTTGCGATGGCGGCATCTAGTGGATAAGGAAATACATTCAGATGAAAACAAGATACATCCATTCTCAGAAACTTCTTTGTGATGACTGCATTCTACTCACAGAGTTGAACCTTCCTTTTGATAGAACAGTTTGGAAACACTCTTTTTGTGGAATCTGCAAGTGGCTATTTGGAGCGCTTTGAGGCCTATGCTGGAAAAGGAAATCTCTTCACATAAAACCTAGACAGAAGTATTCCCAGAAAGTTTTTCTGATGTGCGCATTCAACTCACCGAGTTGAAACTTCCTTTAGATAGAGCAGTTTTGAAAGACTCTTTCTGTAGTACCTGCGAGTGGATATTTGGAGTGCTTTGAGTGCTACACTGTAAAAGCAAATATCTTCACTTAGAATCCAGACAGAAGAATTCTCAGAGACTTCCCTGTGCTCTCTGCATTCCACTCACAGAGTTGAACCTTCCTTTTGATAGAACAGTTTTGAAACACTCTTGTGGTAGAATCTGCAAGTCGATATTTGGAAGGTTTGGAGGCCTATCCTGGGAAAGGAAATATCTTCCCATCAAAACTAGATAGAAGCATTCTCAGAAACTTCTTAGTGATGTGCGCATTCAAGTCACAGAGTTGAAGCTTCCTTTTGATATAGCAGTTTTGAACCACTCTTTTAGTAGAATCTGCAAGTGGATGTTTGGAGAGCTAAGAGGCCAACACTGGAAAAGGAAATATCTTCACTTAAAAACTAGAGGGAAGCATTCTCAGAAACTTCAATGGGCTTTACGCATTCAACTCACAGAGTGCAATGTTCCTTTTGAGAGCGCAGTTTTAAAACACTGTTTTTGTAGAATTTGCTAGAGGATGTTTGGAGCGATGTGAGGCCTTTGCTGGAAAAGGAAATATCTTCACATAAAACCTAGACAGAAGCATTCTCAGAAACTCCTTTGTGATGAGTGCATTCAAATCACACACTTGAACCTTCCTTTGGAAAGAGCAGTTTTGAAACACTCTTTTTGAAGAATCTGCAAGTGGATATTTGGAGCGATTTGAGGCCTACGCTGGAAAATGAAATATCTTCACCTACAAACTAGACGGAAGCATTCTCAGAAACTTCTTTGTGATGAGTGCATTCAACTCACAGAGTTGAAGCTTCCTTTTGACAGAGCAGTTTTGAAACACTCTTTTAGCAGCATCTGCAAGTGGATATTTGGAGCGCTTTGAGGCCAAGGCTGGAAAACGAAATATCATCACATAAAAACTCGACAGAAGCTTTCTCTGAAACTTCTTTGTGATGAGTGCATTCAACTCACAGACTCGAACGTTTCTTTTGATAGAACAGTTTAGAAACACTCCTTTTGTAGAATCTGCAAGTGTTTATTTGGAGCGCTTTGAGGCCTATGTTGGAAAAGGACATATCTTCACATCAAAAGTAGATGCACGCATTCTCAGAAACTTCTTTGTGATGAGTGCATTGAACTCACCGAGTTGAACCTACCTATTGATAGAGAAGTTTTGAAACACCCTTTTTGTAGAATCTGCAAGTGAATATTTGGCGCGATTTGAGGCCTATGCTGGAAATGGAAATATCTTCACATGAAAACTAGACAGATGAATTCTCAGAAACGTCTTTGTGATGAGTGCATTCAACTCACAGACTTGAAGCTTAATTTTGAAAGAGCAGTTTCGAAACACTCTTTTTGTAGAATCTGCAAGTGGATATTTAGAGCGCTTTGAGGGCTATGCTGGAAAAGTTTATATCTTCACCTAAAAACTAGACAGAAGCATACTCAGAAACTTCTTTGTGATGTGTGCATTGAACTCACAGAGCTGAACCTTTCTTTTGATACAGAAGTTTGCAACACTCTTTTCGTAGAATCTTCAAGTGGATGTATGGAGTGCTTTGAGGCCTATGCTGGAAAAGGAAATATCTTCACGTAGAAACTGGACAAAAGCATTCTCAGAAAATTCTTCGTAATGAGTGCATTCAACTCACAGAGTTGAAGCTTCCTTTTGATAGAGCAGTTTTGAAACACTCTTTTAGCAGCATCTGCAAGTGGATATTTGGAGCGCTTTGAGGCCAAGGCTGGAAAACGAAATATCATCACATAAAAACTCGACAGAAGCATTCTCTGAAACTTCTTTGTGATAAGTGCATTCAACTCACAGACTCGAACGTTTCTTTTGATGGAACAGTTTAGAAACACTCCTTTTGTAGAATCTGCAAGTGTTTATTTGGAGCGCTTTGAGGCCTATGTTGGAAAAGGACATATCTTCACATCAAAAGTAGACAGACGCATTCTCAGAAACTTCTTTGTGATGAGTGCATTGAACTCACAGAGTTGAACCTACTTATTGATAGAGAAGTTTTGAAACACCCTTTTTGTAGAATCTGCAAGTGAATATTTGGCGCGATTTGAGGCCTATGCAGGAAACGGAAATATCTTCACATGAAAACTAGACAGATGAATTCTCAGAAACGTCTTTGTGATGAGTGCATTCAACTCACAGACTTGAAGCTTCCTTTTGAAAGAGCAGTTTCGAAACAGTCTTTTTGTAGAATCTGCAAGTGGATATTTGGAGCGCTTTGAGGGCTATGCTGGAAAAGTTAATACCTTCACCTAAAAACTAGACAGAAGCATACTCAGAAACTTCTTTGTGATGTGTGCATTGAACTCAAAAAGTTGAACCTTTCTTTTGATACAGAAGTTTTGAAACACTCCTTTCGTAGAATCTTCAAGTGGATGTATGGAGTGATTTGAGGCCTATGCTGGAAAAGGAAATACCTTCACGTAGAAACTAGACAAAAGCATTCTCAGAAAGTTCCCTGTGCTTTGTGCATTCAACTCACAGAGTTGAACATTCCCTTTGATAGAGCAGTTTTGAAACACTCTTTTTCTAGAATCTGCAAGTGGATATTTGGAGCGCTTTGAGGCCTCTGCTCCCAGAGGAATTATCATTGCATAAAAACTAGATGGAAGCGTTCTCAGAAACTTCCTTGTGATGAGTGCATTCAACTCGCAGAGTGGAACCTTCCTTTCGATAGTCCAGTTTTGAAACACTGTTTTTGTAGAATCCGCAAGTGCCTATTTGGAGCTCTTTGAGGCTTATGCTGGAAAAGGAAATATCTTCATCTACAAACTAGACAGAAGCATTCTCAGAAACTTCTTTGTCATGTGGGGATTGAACTCACAGAGTTGAACATTCCTTTACATAGAGCAGTTTTGCAACACCCTTTCGGTGGAAAGTGAAAGTGCTTATTTGGTGCGATGGCGGCATCTAGTGGATAAGGAAATACATTCAGATGAAAACAAGATACATCCATTCTCAGAAACTTCTTTGTGATGACTGCATTCTACTCACAGAGTTGAACCTTCCTTTTGATAGAACAGTTTGGAAACACTCTTTTTGTGGAATCTGCAAGTGGCTATTTGGAGCGCTTTGAGGCCTATGCTGGAAAAGGAAATATCTTCACATAAAACCTAGACAGAAGTATTCCCAGAAAGTTTTTCTGATGTGCGCATTCAACTCACCGAGTTGAACCTTCCTTTAGATAGAGCACTTTTGAAACACTCTTTCTGTAGTACCTGCGAGTGGATATTTGGAGTGCTTTGAGTGCTACACTGTAAAAGCAAATATCTTCACTTAGAATCTAGACAGAAGAATTCTCAGAGACTTCCCTGTGCTCTCTGCATTCCACTCACAGAGTTGAACCTTCCTTTTGATAGAACAGTTTTGAAACACTCTTGTGGTAGAATCTGCAAGTCGATATTTGGAAGGTTTGGAGGCCTATCCTGGGAAAGGAAATATCTTCCCATCAAAACTAGATAGAAGCATTCTCAGAAACTTCTTAGTGATGTGCGCATTCAAGTCACAGAGTTGAAGCTTCCTTTTGATATAGCAGTTTTGAACCACTCTTTTAGTAGAATCTGCAAGTGGATGTTTGGAGAGCTAAGAGGCCAACACTGGAAAAGGAAATATCTTCACCTAAAAACTAGACGGAAGCATTCTCAGAAACTTCAATGGGCTTTACGCATTCAACTCACAGAGTGCAATGTTCCTTTTGAGAGCGCAGTTTTAAAACACTGTTTTTGTAGAATTTGCTAGAGGATGTTTGGAGCGATGTGAGGCCTTTGCTGGAAAAGGAAATATCTTCACATAAAACCTAGACAGAAGCATTCTCAGAAACTCCTTTGTGATGAGTGCATTCAAATCACACACTTGAACCTTCCTTTGGAAAGAGCAGTTTTGAAACACTCTTTTTGAAGAATCTGCAAGTGGATATTTGGAGCGATTTGAGGCCTATGCTGGAAAATGAAATATCTTCACCTACAAACTAGACGGAAGCATTCTCAGAAACTTCTTTGTGATGAGTGCATTCAACTCACAGAGTTGAAGCTTCCTTTTGACAGAGCAGTTTTGAAACACTCTTTTAGCAGCATCTGCAAGTGGATATTTGGAGCGCTTTGAGGCCAAGGCTGGAAAACGAAATATCATCACATAAAAACTCGACAGAAGCATTCTCTGAAACTTCTTTGTGATGAGTGCATTCAACTCACAGACTCGAACGTTTCTTTTGATAGAACAGTTTAGAAACACTCCTTTTGTAGAATCTGCAAGTGTTTATTTGGAGCGCTTTGAGGCCTATGTTGGAAAAGGACATATCTTCACATCAAAAGTAGACACACGCATTCTCAGAAACTTCTTTGTGATGAGTGCATTGAACTCACAGAGTTCAACCTACCTATTGATAGAGAAGTTTTGAAACACCCTTTTTGTAGAATCTGCAAGTGAATATTTGGCGCGATATGAGGCCTATGCTGGAAATGGAAATATCTTCACATGAAAACTAGACAGATGAATTCTCAGAAACGTCTTTGTGATGAGTGCATTCAACTCACAGACTTGAAGCTCAATTTTGAAAGAGCAGTTTCGAAACACTCTTTTTGTAGAATCTGCAAGTGGATATTTGGAGCGCTTTGAGGGCTATGCTGGAAAAGTTTATATCTTCACCTAAAAACTAGACAGAAGCATACTCAGAAACTTCTTTGTGATGTGTGCATTGAACTCACAGAGCTGAACCTTTCTTTTGATACAGAATTTTGCAACACTCTTTTCGTAGAATCTTCAAGTGGATGTATGGAGTGCTTTGAGGCCTATGCTGGAAAAGGAAATATCTTCACGTAGAAACTGGACAAAAGCATTCTCAGAAAATTCTTCGTAATGAGTGCATTCAACTCACAGAGTTGAAGCTTCCTTTTGATAGAACAGTTTCGAAACACTCTTTTAGCAGCATCTGCAAGTGGATATTTGGAGCGCTTTGAGGCCAAGGCTGGAAAACGAAATATCATCACATAAAAACTCGACAGAAGCATTCTCTGAAACTTCTTTGTGATAAGTGCATTCAACTCACAGACTCGAACGTTTCTTTTGATAGAACAGTTTAGAAACACTCCTTTTGTAGAATCTGCAAGTGTTTATTTGGAGCGCTTTGAGGCCTATGTTGGAAAAGGACATATCTTCACATCAAAAGTAGACAGACGCATTCTCAGAAACTTCTTTGTGATGAGTGCATTGAACTCTCAGAGTTGAACCTACCTATTGATAGAGAAGTTTTGAAACACCCTTTTTGTAGAATCTGCAAGTGAATATTTGGCGCGATTTGAAGCCTATGCAGGAAACGGAAATATCTTCACATGAAAACTAGACAGATGAATTCTCAGAAACGTCTTTGTGATGAGTGCATTCAACTCACAGACTTGAAGCTTCCTTTTGAAAGAGCAGTTTCGAAACAGTCTTTTTGTAGAATCTGCAAGTGGATATTTGGAGCGCTTTGAGGGCTATGCTGGAAAAGTTAATACCTTCACCTAAAAACTAGACAGAAGCATACTCAGAAACTTCTTTGTGATGTGTGCATTGAACTCGCAGAGTTGAACCTTTCTTTTGATACAGAAGTTTTGAAACACTCTTTTCGTAGAATCTTCAAGTGGATGTATGGAGTGATTTGAGGCCTATGCTGGAAAAGGAAATACCTTCACGTAGAAACTAGACAAAAGCATTCTCAGAAAGTTCCCTGTGCTTTGTGCATTCAACTCACAGAGTTGAACATTCCCTTTGATAGAGCAGTTTTGAAACACTCTTTTTGTAGAATCTGCAAGTGGATATTTGGAGCGCTTTGAGGCCTCTGCTGCCAAAGGAATTATCATTGCATGAAAACTAGATGGAAGCGTTCTCAGAAACTTCCTTGTGATGAGTGCATTCAACTCGCAGAGTGGAACCTTCCTTTCGATAGACCAGTTTTGAAACACTGTTTTTGTAGAATCCGCAAGTGGCTATTTGGAGCTCTTTGAGGCTTATGCTGGAAAAGGAAATATCTTCATCTACAAACTAGACAGAAGCATTCTCAGAAACTTCTTTGTCATGTGGGGATTGAACTCACAGAGTTGAACATTCCTTTACATAGAGCAGTTTTGCAACACCCTTTCGGTGGAAAGTGAAAGTGCTTATTTGGTGCGATGGCGGCATCTAGTGGATAAGGAAATACATTCAGATGAAAACAAGATACATCCATTCTCAGAAACTTCTTTGTGATGACTGCATTCTACTCACAGAGTTGAACCTTCCTTTTGATAGAACAGTTTGGAAACACTCTTTTTGTGGAATCTGCAAGTGGCTATTTGGAGCGCTTTGAGGCCTATGCTGGAAAAGGAAATATCTTCACATAAAACCTAGACAGAAGTATTCCCAGAAAGTTTTTCTGATGTGCGCATTCAACTCACCGAGTTGAACCTTCCTTTAGATAGAGCACTTTTGAAACACTCTTTCTGGGGTACCTGCGAGTGGATATTTGGAGTGCTTTGAGTGCTACACTGTAAAAGCAAATATCTTCACTTAGAATCTAGACAGAAGAATTCTCAGAGACTTCCCTGTGCTCTCTGCATTCCACTCACAGAGTTGAACCTTCCTTTTGATAGAACAGTTTTGAAACACTCTTGTGGTAGAATCTGCAAGTCGATATTTGGAAGGTTTGGAGGCCTATCCTGGGAAAGGAAATATCTTCCCATCAAAACTAGATAGAAGCATTCTCAGAAACTTCTTAGTGATGTGCGCATTCAAGTCACAGAGTTGAAGCTTCCTTTTGATATAGCAGTTTTGAACCACTCTTTTAGTAGAATCTGCAAGTGGATGTTTGGAGAGCTAAGAGGCCAACACTGGAAAAGGAAATATCTTCACGTAAAAACTAGACGGAAGCATTCTCAGAAACTTCAATGGGCTTTACGCATTCAACTCACAGAGTGCAATGTTCCTTTTGAGAGCGCAGTTTTAAAACACTGTTTTTGTAGAATTTGCTAGAGGATGTTTGGAGCGATGTGAGGCCTTTGCTGGAAAAGGAAATATCTTCACATAAAACCTAGACAGAAGCATTCTCAGAAACTCCTTTGTGATGAGTGCATTCAAATCACACACTTGAACCTTCCTTTGGAAAGAGCAGTTTTGAAACACTCTTTTTGAAGAATCTGCAAGTGGATATTTGGAGCGATTTGAGGCCTATGCTGGAAAATGAAATATCTTCACCTACAAAGTAGACGGAAGCATTCTCAGAAACTTCTTTGTGATGAGTGCATTCAACTCACAGAGTTGAAGCTTCCTTTTGACAGAGCAGTTTTGAAACACTCTTTTAGCAGCATCTGCAAGTGGATATTTGGAGCGCTTTGAGGCCAAGGCTGGAAAACGAAATATCATCACATAAAAACTCGACAGAAGCATTCTCTGAAACTTCTTTGTGATAAGTGCATTCAACTCACAGACTCGAACGTTTCTTTTGATAGAACAGTTTAGAAACACTCCTTTTGTAGAATCTGCAAGTGTTTATTTGGAGCGCTTTGAGGCCTATGTTGGAAAAGGACATATCTTCACATCAAAAGTAGACAGACGCATTCTCAGAAACTTCTTTGTGATGAGTGCATTGAACTCACAGAGTTGAACCTACTTATTGATAGAGAAGTTTTGAAACACCCTTTTTGTAGAATCTGCAAGTGAATATTTGGCGCGATTTGAGGCCTATGCAGGAAACGGAAATATCTTCACATGAAAACTACACAGATGAATTCTCAGAAACGTCTTTGTGATGAGTGCATTCAACTCACAGACTTGAAGCTTCCTTTTGAAAGAGCAGTTTCGAAACAGTCTTTTTGTAGAATCTGCAAGTGGATATTTGGAGCGCTTTGAGGGCTATGCTGGAAAAGTTAATACCTTCACCTAAAAACTAGACAGAAGCATACTCAGAAACTTCTTTGTGATGTGTGCATTGAACTCACAGAGTTGAACCTTTCTTTTGATACAGAAGTTTTGAAACACTCTTTTCGTAGAATCTTCAAGTGGATGGATGGAGTGATTTGAGGCCTATGCTGGAAAAGGAAATACCTTCACGTAGAAACTAGACAAAAGCATTCTCAGAAAGTTCCCTGTGCTTTGTGCATTCAACTCACAGAGTTGAACATTCCTTTTGATAGAGCAGTTTTGAAACACTCTTTTTGTAGAATCTGCAAGTGGATATTTGGAGCGCTTTGAGGCCTCTGCTCCCAGAGGAATTATCATTGCATAAAAACTAGATGGAAGCGTTCTCAGAAACTTCCTTGTGATGAGTGCATTCAACTCGCAGAGTGGAACCTTCCTTTCGATAGACCAGTTTTGAAACACTGTTTTTGTAGAATCCGCAAGTGGCTATTTGGAGCTCTTTGAGGCTTATGCTGGAAAAGGAAATATCTTCATCTACAAACTAGACAGAAGCATTCTCAGAAACTTCTTTGTCATGTGGGGATTGAACTCACAGAGTTGAACATTCCTTTACATAGAGCAGTTTTGCAACACCCTTTCGGTGGAAAGTGAAAGTGCTTATTTGTTGCGATGGCGGCATCTAGTGGATAAGGAAATACATTCAGATGAAAACAAGATACATCCATTCTCAGAAACTTCTTTGTGATGACTGCATTCTACTCACAGAGTTGAACCTTCCTTTTGATAGAACAGTTTGGAAACACTCTTTTTGTGGAATCTGCAAGTGGCTATTTGGAGCGCTTTGAGGCCTATGCTGGAAAAGGAAATATCTTCACATAAAACCTAGACAGAAGTATTCCCAGAAAGTTTTTCTGATGTGCGCATTCAACTCACCGAGTTGAACCTTCCTTTAGATAGAGCACTTTTGAAACACTCTTTCTGTAGTACCTGCGAGTGGATATTTGGAGTGCTTTGAGTGCTACACTGTAAAAGCAAATATCTTCACTTAGAATCTAGACAGAAGAATTCTCAGAGACTTCCCTGTGCTCTCTGCATTCCACTCACAGAGTTGAACCTTCCTTTTGATAGAACAGTTTTGAAACACTCTTGTGGTAGAATCTGCAAGTCGATATTTGGAAGGTTTGGAGGCCTATCCTGGGAAAGGAAATATCTTCCCATCAAAACTAGATAGAAGCATTCTCAGAAACTTCTTAGTGATGTGCGCATTCAAGTCACAGAGTTGAAGCTTCCTTTTGATATAGCAGTTTTGAACCACTCTTTTAGTAGAATCTGCAAGTGGATGTTTGGAGAGCTAAGAGGCCAACACTGGAAAAGGAAATATCTTCACTTAAAAACTAAAGGGAAGCATTCTCAGAAACTTCAATGGGCTTTACGCATTCAACTCACAGAGTGCAATGTTCCTTTTGAGAGCGCAGTTTTAAAACACTGTTTTTGTAGAATTTGCTAGAGGATGTTTGGAGCGATGTGAGGCCTTTGCTGGAAAAGGAAATATCTTCACATAAAACCTAGACAGAAGCATTCTCAGAAACTCCTTTGTGATGAGTGCATTCAAATCACACACTTGAACCTTCCTTTGGAAAGAGCAGTTTTGAAACACTCTTTTTGAAGAATCTGCAAGTGGATATTTGGAGCGATTTGAGGCCTATGCTGGAAAATGAAATATCTTCACCTACAAACTAGACGGAAGCATTCTCAGAAACTTCTTTGTGATGAGTGCATTCAACTCACAGAGTTGAAGCTTCCTTTTGACAGAGCAGTTTTGAAACACTCTTTTAGCAGCATCTGCAAGTGTATATTTGGAGCGCTTTGAGGCCAAGGCTGGAAAACGAAATATCATCACATAAAAACTCGACAGAAGCTTTCTCTGAAACTTCTTTGTGATGAGTGCATTCAACTCACAGACTCGAACGTTTCTTTTGATAGAACAGTTTAGAAACACTCCTTTTGTAGAATCTGCAAGTGTTTATTTGGAGCGCTTTGAGGCCTATGTTGGAAAAGGACATATCTTCACATCAAAAGTAGACGCACGCATTCTCAGAAACTTCTTTGTGATGAGTGCATTGAACTCACCGAGTTGAACCTACCTATTGATAGAGAAGTTTTGAAACACCCTTTTTGTAGAATCTGCAAGTGAATATTTGGCGCGATTTGAGGCCTATGCTGGAAATGGAAATATCTTCACATGAAAACTAGACAGATGAATTCTCAGAAACGTCTTTGTGATGAGTGCATTCAACTCACAGACTTGAAGCTTAATTTTGAAAGAGCAGTTTCGAAACACTCTTTTTGTAGAATCTGCAAGTGGATATTTGGAGCGCTTTGAGGGCTATGCTGGAAAAGTTTATATCTTCACCTAAAAACTAGACAGAAGCATACTCAGAAACTTCTTTGTGATGTGTGCATTGAACTCACAGAGCTGAACCTTTCTTTTGATACAGAAGTTTGCAACACTCTTTTCGTAGAATCTTCAAGTGGATGTATGGAGTGCTTTGAGGCCTATGCTGGAAAAGGAAATATCTTCACGTAGAAACTGGACAAAAGCATTCTCAGAAAATTCTTCGTAATGAGTGCATTCAACTCACAGAGTTGAAGCTTCCTTTTGATAGAGCAGTTTTGAAACACTCTTTTAGCAGCATCTGCAAGTGGATATTTGGAGCGCTTTGAGGCCAAGGCTGGAAAACGAAATATCATCACATAAAAACTCGACAGAAGCATTCTCTGAAACTTCTTTGTGATAAGTGCATTCAACTCACAGACTCGAACGTTTCTTTTGATAGAACAGTTTAGAAACACTCCTTTTGTAGAATCTGCAAGTGTTTATTTGGAGCGCTTTGAGGCCTATGTTGGAAAAGGACATATCTTCACATCAAAAGTAGACAGACGCATTCTCAGAAACTTCTTTGTGATGAGTGCATTGAACTCACAGAGTTGAACCTACTTATTGATAGAGAAGTTTTGAAACACCCTTTTTGTAGAATCTGCAAGTGAATATTTGGCGCGATTTGAGGCCTATGCAGGAAACGGAAATATCTTCACATGAAAACTAGACAGATGAATTCTCAGAAACGTCTTGTGATGAGTGCATTCAACTCACAGACTTGAAGCTTCCTTTTGAAAGAGCAGTTTCGAAACAGTCTTTTTGTAGACTCTGCAAGTGGATATTTGGAGCGCTTTGAGGGCTATGCTGGAAAAGTTAATACCTTCACCTAAAAACTAGACAGAAGCATACTCAGAAACTTCTTTGTGATGTGTGCGTTGAACTCACAGAGTTGAACCTTTCTTTTGATACAGAAGTTTTGAAACACTCTTTTCGTAGAATCTTCAAGTGGATGGATGGAGTGATTTGAGGCCTATGCTGGAAAAGGAAATACCTTCACGTAGAAACTAGACAAAAGCATTCTCAGAAAGTTCCCTGTGCTTTGTGCATTCAACTCACAGAGTTGAACATTCCTTTTGATAGAGCAGTTTTGAAACACTCTTTTTGTAGAATCTGCAAGTGGATATTTGGAGCGCTTTGAGGCCTCTGCTCCCAGAGGAATTATCATTGCATAAAAACTAGATGGAAGCGTTCTCAGAAACTTCCTTGTGATGAGTGCATTCAACTCGCAGAGTGGAACCTTCCTTTCGATAGACCAGTTTTGAAACACTGTTTTTGTAGAATCCGCAAGTGGCTATTTGGAGCTCTTTGAGGCTTATGCTGGAAAAGGAAATATCTTCATCTACAAACTAGACAGAAGCATTCTCAGAAACTTCTTTGTCATGTGGGGATTGAACTCACAGAGTTGAACATTCCTTTACATAGAGCAGTTTTGCAACACCCTTTCGGTGGAAAGTGAAAGTGCTTATTTGGTGCGATGGCGGCATCTAGTGGATAAGGAAATACATTCAGATGAAAACAAGATACATCCATTCTCAGAAACTTCTTTGTGATGACTGCATTCTACTCACAGAGTTGAACCTTCCTTTTGATAGAACAGTTTGGAAACACTCTTTTTGTGGAATCTGCAAGTGGCTATTTGGAGCGCTTTGAGGCCTATGCTGGAAAAGGAAATATCTTCACATAAAACCTAGACAGAAGTATTCCCAGAAAGTTTTTCTGATGTGCGCATTCAACTCACCGAGTTGAACCTTCCTTTAGATAGAGCACTTTTGAAACACTCTTTCTGGGGTACCTGCGAGTGGATATTTGGAGTGCTTTGAGTGCTACACTGTAAAAGCAAATATCTTCACTTAGAATCTAGACAGAAGAATTCTCAGAGACTTCCCTGTGCTCTCTGCATTCCACTCACAGAGTTGAACCTTCCTTTTGATAGAACAGTTTTGAAACACTCTTGTGGTAGAATCTGCAAGTCGATATTTGGAAGGTTTGGAGGCCTATCCTGGGAAAGGAAATATCTTCCCATCAAAACTAGATAGAAGCATTCTCAGAAACTTCTTAGTGATGTGCGCATTCAAGTCACAGAGTTGAAGCTTCCTTTTGATATAGCAGTTTTGAACCACTCTTTTAGTAGAATCTGCAAGTGGATGTTTGGAGAGCTAAGAGGCCAACACTGGAAAAGGAAATATCTTCACTTAAAAACTAAAGGGAAGCATTCTCAGAAACTTCAATGGGCTTTACGCATTCAACTCACAGAGTGCAATGTTCCTTTTGAGAGCGCAGTTTTAAAACACTGTTTTTGTAGAATTTGCTAGAGGATGTTTGGAGCGATGTGAGGCCTTTGCTGGAAAAGGAAATATCTTCACATAAAACCTAGACAGAAGCATTCTCAGAAACTCCTTTGTGATGAGTGCATTCAAATCACACACTTGAACCTTCCTTTGGAAAGAGCAGTTTTGAAACACTCTTTTTGAAGAATCTGCAAGTGGATATTTGGAGCGATTTGAGGCCTATGCTGGAAAATGAAATATCTTCACCTACAAACTAGACGGAAGCATTCTCAGAAACTTCTTTGTGATGAGTGCATTCAACTCACAGAGTTGAAGCTTCCTTTTGACAGAGCAGTTTTGAAACACTCTTTTAGCAGCATCTGCAAGTGTATATTTGGAGCGCTTTGAGGCCAAGGCTGGAAAACGAAATATCATCACATAAAAACTCGACAGAAGCTTTCTCTGAAACTTCTTTGTGATGAGTGCATTCAACTCACAGACTCGAACGTTTCTTTTGATAGAACAGTTTAGAAACACTCCTTTTGTAGAATCTGCAAGTGTTTATTTGGAGCGCTTTGAGGCCTATGTTGGAAAAGGACATATCTTCACATCAAAAGTAGACGCACGCATTCTCAGAAACTTCTTTGTGATGAGTGCATTGAACTCACCGAGTTGAACCTACCTATTGATAGAGAAGTTTTGAAACACCCTTTTTGTAGAATCTGCAAGTGAATATTTGGCGCGATTTGAGGCCTATGCTGGAAATGGAAATATCTTCACATGAAAACTAGACAGATGAATTCTCAGAAACGTCTTTGTGATGAGTGCATTCAACTCACAGACTTGAAGCTTAATTTTGAAAGAGCAGTTTCGAAACACTCTTTTTGTAGAATCTGCAAGTGGATATTTGGAGCGCTTTGAGGGCTATGCTGGAAAAGTTTATATCTTCACCTAAAAACTAGACAGAAGCATACTCAGAAACTTCTTTGTGATGTGTGCATTGAACTCACAGAGCTGAACCTTTCTTTTGATACAGAAGTTTGCAACACTCTTTTCGTAGAATCTTCAATTGGATGTATGGAGTGCTTTGAGGCCTATGCTGGAAAAGGAAATATCTTCACGTAGAAACTGGACAAAAGCATTCTCAGAAAATTCTTCGTAATGAGTGCATTCAACTCACAGAGTTGAAGCTTCCTTTTGATAGAGCAGTTTTGAAACACTCTTTTAGCAGCATCTGCAAGTGGATATTTGGAGCGCTTTGAGGCCAAGGCTGGAAAACGAAATATCATCACATAAAAACTCGACAGAAGCATTCTCTGAAACTTCTTTGTGATAAGTGCATTCAACTCACAGACTCGAACGTTTCTTTTGATAGAACAGTTTAGAAACACTCCTTTTGTAGAATCTGCAAGTGTTTATTTGGAGCGCTTTGAGGCCTATGTTGGAAAAGGACATATCTTCACATCAAAAGTAGACAGACGCATTCTCAGAAACTTCTTTGTGATGAGTGCATTGAACTCACAGAGTTGAACCTACTTATTGATAGAGAAGTTTTGAAACACCCTTTTTGTAGAATCTGCAAGTGAATATTTGGCGCGATTTGAGGCCTATGCAGGAAACGGAAATATCTTCACATGAAAACTAGACAGATGAATTCTCAGAAACGTCTTTGTGATGAGTGCATTCAACTCACAGACTTGAAGCTTCCTTTTGAAAGAGCAGTTTCGAAACAGTCTTTTTGTAGAATCTGCAAGTGGATATTTGGAGCGCTTTGAGGGCTATGCTGGAAAAGTTAATACCTTCACCTAAAAACTAGACAGAAGCATACTCAGAAACTTCTTTGTGATGTGTGCATTGAACTCACAGAGTTGAACCTTTCTTTTGATACAGAAGTTTTGAAACACTCTTTTCGTAGAATCTTCAAGTGGATGTATGGAGTGATTTGAGGCCTATGCTGGAAAAGGAAATACCTTCACGTAGAAACTAGACAAAAGCATTCTCAGAAAGTTCCCTGTGCTTTGTGTATTCAACTCACAGAGTTGAACATTCCCTTTGATAGAGCAGTTTTGAAACACTCTTATTGTAGAATCTGCAAGTGGATATTAGGAGCGCTTTGAGGCCTCTGCTGCCAAAGGAATTATCATTGCATAAAAACTAGATGGAAGGGTTCTCAGAAACTTCCTTGTGATGAGTGCATTCAACTCGCAGAGTGGAACCTTCCTTTCGATAGACCAGTTTTGAAACACTGTTTTTGTAGAATCCGCAAGTGGCTATTTGGAGCTCTTTGAGGCTTATGCTGGAAAAGGAAATATCTTCATCTACAAACTAGACAGAAGCATTCTCAGAAACTTCTTTGTCATGTGGGGATTGAACTCACAGAGTTGAACATTCCTTTACATAGAGCAGTTTTGCAACACCCTTTCGGTGGAAAGTGAAAGTGCTTATTTGGTGCGATGGCGGCATCTAGTGGATAAGGAAATACATTCAGATGAAAACAAGATACATCCATTCTCAGAAACTTCTTTGTGATGACTGCATTCTACTCACAGAGTTGAACCTTCCTTTTGATAGAACAGTTTGGAAACACTCTTTTTGTGGAATCTGCAAGTGGCTATTTGGAGCGCTTTGAGGCCTATGCTGGAAAAGGAAATATCTTCACATAAAACCTAGACAGAAGTATTCCCAGAAAGTTTTTCTGATGTGCGCATTCAACTCACCGAGTTGAACCTTCCTTTAGATAGAGCACTTTTGAAACACTCTTTCTGTAGTACCTGCGAGTGGATATTTGGAGTGCTTTGAGTGCTACACTGTAAAAGCAAATATCTTCACTTAGAATCTAGACAGAAGAATTCTCAGAGACTTCCCTGTGCTCTCTGCATTCCACTCACAGAGTTGAACCTTCCTTTTGATAGAACAGTTTTGAAACACTCTTGTGGTAGAATCTGCAAGTCGATATTTGGAAGGTTTGGAGGCCTATCCTGGGAAAGGAAATATCTTCCCATCAAAACTAGATAGAAGCATTCTCAGAAACTTCTTAGTGATGTGCGCATTCAAGTCACAGAGTTGAAGCTTCCTTTTGATATAGCAGTTTTGAACCACTCTTTTAGTAGAATCTGCAAGTGGATGTTTGGAGAGCTAAGAGGCCAACACTGGAAAAGGAAATATCTTCACTTAAAAACTAGAGGGAAGCATTCTCAGAAACTTCAATGGGCTTTACGCATTCAACTCACAGAGTGCAATGTTCCTTTTGAGAGCGCAGTTTTAAAACACTGTTTTTGTAGAATTTGCTAGAGGATGTTTGGAGCGATGTGAGGCCTTTGCTGGAAAAGGAAATATCTTCACATAAAACCTAGACAGAAGCATTCTCAGAAACTCCTTTGTGATGAGTGCATTCAAATCACACACTTGAACCTTCCTTTGGAAAGAGCAGTTTTGAAACACTCTTTTTGAAGAATCTGCAAGTGGATATTTGGAGCGATTTGAGGCCTATGCTGGAAAATGAAATATCTTCACCTACAAACTAGGCGGAAGCATTCTCAGAAACTTCTTTGTGATGAGTGCATTCAACTCACAGAGTTGAAGCTTCCTTTTGACAGAGCAGTTTTGAAACACTCTTTTAGCAGCATCTGCAAGTGGATATTTGGAGCGCTTTGAGGCCAAGGCTGGAAAACGAAATATCATCACATAAAAACTCGACAGAAGCATTCTCTGAAACTTCTTTCTGATGAGTGCATTCAACTCACAGACTCGAACGTTTCTTTTGATAGAACAGTTTAGAAACACTCCTTTTGTAGAATCTGCAAGTGTTTATTTGGAGCGCTTTGAGGCCTATGTTGGAAAAGGACATATCTTCACATCAAAAGTAGACACACGCATTCTCAGAAACTTCTTTGTGATGAGTGCATTGAACTCACAGAGTTGAACCTACCTATTGATAGAGAAGTTTTGAAACACCCTTTTTGTAGAATCTGCAAGTGAATATTTGGCGCGATATGAGGCCTATGCTGGAAATGGAAATATCTTCACATGAAAACTAGACAGATGAATTCTCAGAAACGTCTTTGTGATGAGTGCATTCAACTCACAGACTTGAAGCTCAATTTTGAAAGAGCAGTTTCGAAACACTCTTTTTGTAGAATCTGCAAGTGGATATTTGGAGCGCTTTGAGGGCTATGCTGGAAAAGTTTATATCTTCACCTAAAAACTAGACAGAAGCATACTCAGAAACTTCTTTGTGATGTGTGCATTGAACTCACAGAGCTGAACCTTTCTTTTGATACAGAATTTTGAAACACTCTTTTCGTAGAATCTTCAAGTGGATGTATGGAGTGCTTTGAGGCCTATGCTGGAAAAGGAAATATCTTCACGTAGAAACTGGACAAAAGCATTCTCAGAAAATTCCTTGTAATGAGTGCATTCAACTCACAGAGTTGAAGCTTCCTTTTGATAGAGCAGTTTTGAAACACTCTTTTAGCAGCATCTGCAAGTGGATATTTGGAGCGCTTTGAGGCCAAGGCTGGAAAACGAAATATCATCACATAAAAACTCGACAGAAGCATTCTCTGAAACTTCTTTGTGATAAGTGCATTCAACTCACAGACTCGAACGTTTCTTTTGATAGAACAGTTTAGAAACACTCCTTTTGTAGAATCTGCAAGTGTTTATTTGGAGCGCTTTGAGGCCTATGTTGGAAAAGGACATATCTTCACATCAAAAGTACACAGACGCATTCTCAGAAACTTCTTTGTGATGAGTGCATTGAACTCACAGAGTTCAACCTACCTATTGATAGAGAAGTTTTGAAACACCCTTTTTGTAGAATCTGCAAGTGAATATTTGGCGCGATTTGAGGCCTATGCAGGAAACGGAAATATCTTCACATGAAAACTAGACAGATGAATTCTCAGAAACGTCTTTGTGATGAGTGCATTCAACTCACAGACTTGAAACTTCCTTTTGAAAGAGCAGTTTCGAAACAGTCTTTTTGTAGACTCTGCAAGTGGATATTTGGAGCGCTTTGAGGGCTATGCTGGAAAAGTTAATACCTTCACCTAAAAACTAGACAGAAGCATACTCAGAAACTCCTTTGTGATGTGTGCATTGAACTCACAGAGTTGAACCTTTCTTTTGATACAGAAGTTTTGAAACACTCTTTTCGTAGAATCTTCAAGTGGATGGAAGGAGTGATTTGAGGCCTATGCTGGAAAAGGAAATACCTTCACGTAGAAACTAGACAAAAGCATTCTCAGAAAGTTCCCTGTGCTGTGTGCATTCAACTCACAGAGTTGAACATTCCCTTTGATAGAGCAGTTTTGAAACACTCTTTTTGTAGAATCTGCAAGTGGATATTTGGAGCGCTTTGAGGCCTCTGCTCCCAGAGGAATCATCATTGCATAAAAACTAGATGGAAGCGTTCTCAGAAACTTCCTTGTGATGAGTGCATTCAACTCGCAGAGTGGAACCTTCCTTTCGATAGACCAGTTTTGAAACACTGTTTTTGTAGAATCCGCAAGTGGCTATTTGGAGCTCTTTGAGGCTTATGCTGGAAAAGGAAATATCTTCATCTACAAACTAGACAGAAGCATTCTCAGAAACTTCTTTGTCATGTGGGGATTGAACTCACAGAGTTGAACATTCCTTTACATAGAGCAGTTTTGCAACACCCTTTCGGTGGAAAGTGAAAGTGCTTATTTGGTGCGATGGCGGCATCTAGTGGATAAGGAAATACATTCAGATGAAAACAAGATACATCCATTCTCAGAAACTTCTTTGTGATGACTGCATTCTACTCACAGAGTTGAACCTTCCTTTTGATAGAACAGTTTGGAAACACTCTTTTTGTGGAATCTGCAAGTGGCTATTTGGAGCGCTTTGAGGCCTATGCTGGAAAAGGAAATATCTTCACATAAAACCTAGACAGAAGTATTCCCAGAAAGTTTTTCTGATGTGCGCATTCAACTCACCGAGTTGAACCTTCCTTTAGATAGAGCAGTTTTGAAACACTCTTTCTGTAGTACCTGCGAGTGGATATTTGGAGTGCTTTGAGTGCTACACTGTAAAAGCAAATATCTTCACTTAGAATCCAGACAGAAGAATTCTCAGAGACTTCCCTGTGCTCTCTGCATTCCACTCACAGAGTTGAACCTTCCTTTTGATAGAACAGTTTTGAAACACTCTTGTGGTAGAATCTGCAAGTCGATATTTGGAAGGTTTGGAGGCCTATCCTGGGAAAGGAAATATCTTCCCATCAAAACTAGATAGAAGCATTCTCAGAAACTTCTTAGTGATGTGCGCATTCAAGTCACAGAGTTGAAGCTTCCTTTTGATATAGCAGTTTTGAACCACTCTTTTAGTAGAATCTGCAAGTGGATGTTTGGAGAGCTAAGAGGCCAACACTGGAAAAGGAAATATCTTCACGTAAAAACTAGACGGAAGCATTCTCAGAAACTTCAATGGGCTTTACGCATTCAACTCACAGAGTGCAATGTTCCTTTTGAGAGCGCAGTTTTAAAACACTGTTTTTGTAGAATTTGCTAGAGGATGTTTGGAGCGATGTGAGGCCTTTGCTGGAAAAGGAAATATCTTCACATAAAACCTAGACAGAAGCATTCTCAGAAACTCCTTTGTGATGAGTGCATTCAAATCACACACTTGAACCTTCCTTTGGAAAGAGCAGTTTTGAAACACTCTTTTTGAAGAATCTGCAAGTGGATATTTGGAGCGATTTGAGGCCTATGCTGGAAAATGAAATATCTTCACCTACAAACTAGACGGAAGCACTCTCAGAAACTTCTTTGTGATGAGTGCATTCAACTCACAGAGTTGAAGCTTCCTTTTGACAGAGCAGTTTTGAAACACTCTTTTAGCAGCATCTGCAAGTGGATATTTGGAGCGCTTTGAGGCCAAGGCTGGAAAACGAAATATCATCACATAAAAACTCGACAGAAGCATTCTCTGAAACTTCTTTGTGATAAGTGCATTCAACTCACAGACTCGAACGTTTCTTTTGATAGAACAGTTTAGAAACACTCCTTTTGTAGAATCTGCAAGTGTTTATTTGGAGCGCTTTGAGGCCTATGTTGGAAAAGGACATATCTTCACATCAAAAGTAGACAGACGCATTCTCAGAAACTTCTTTGTGATGAGTGCATTGAACTCACAGAGTTGAACCTACTTATTGATAGAGAAGTTTTGAAACACCATTTTTGTAGAATCTGCAAGTGAATATTTGGCGCGATTTGAGGCCTATGCAGGAAACGGAAATATCTTCACATGAAAACTAGACAGATGAATTCTCAGAAACGTCTTTGTGATGAGTGCATTCAACTCACAGACTTGAAGCTTCCTTTTGAAAGAGCAGTTTCGAAACAGTCTTTTTGTAGAATCTGCAAGTGGATATTTGGAGCGCTTTGAGGGCTATGCTGGAAATGTTTATATCTTCACCTAAAAACTAGACAGAAGCATACTCAGAAACTTCTTTGTGATGTGTGCATTGAACTCACAGAGCTGAACCTTTCTTTTGATACAGAATTTTGAAACACTCTTTTCGTAGAATCTTCAAGTGGATGTATGGAGTGCTTTGAGGCCTATGCTGGAAAAGGAAATATCTTCACGTAGAAACTGGACAAAAGCATTCTCAGAAAATTCTTCGTAATGAGTGCATTCAACTCACAGAGTTGAAGCTTCCTTTTGATAGAGCAGTTTTGAAACACTCTTTTAGCAGCATCTGCAAGTGGATATTTGGAGCGCTTTGAGGCCAAGGCTGGAAAACGAAATATCATCACATAAAAACTCGACAGAAGCATTCTCTGAAACTTCTTTCTGATGAGTGCATTCAACTCACAGACTCGAACGTTTCTTTTGATAGAACAGTTTAGAAACACTCCTTTTGTAGAATCTGCAAGTGTTTATTTGGAGCGCTTTGAGGCCTATGTTGGAAAAGGACATATCTTCACATCAAAAGTAGACACACGCATTCTCAGAAACTTCTTTGTGATGAGTGCATTGAACTCACAGAGTTCAACCTACCTATTGATAGAGAAGTTTTGAAACACCCTTTTTGTAGAATCTGCAAGTGAATATTTGGCGCGATATGAGGCCTATGCTGGAAATGGAAATATCTTCACATGAAAACTAGACAGATGAATTCTCAGAAACGTCTTTGTGATGAGTGCATTCAACTCACAGACTTGAAGCTGAATTTTGAAAGAGCAGTTTCGAAACACTCTTTTTGTAGAATCTGCAAGTGGATATTTGGAGCGCTTTGAGGGCTATGCTGGAAAAGTTTATATCTTCACCTAAAAACTAGACAGAAGCATACTCAGAAACTTCTTTGTGATGTGTGCATTGAACTCACAGAGCTGAACCTTTCTTTTGATACAGAATTTTGAAACACTCTTTTCGTAGAATCTTCAAGTGGATGTATGGAGTGCTTTGAGGCCTATGCTGGAAAAGGAAATATCTTCACGTAGAAACTGGACAAAAGCATTCTCAGAAAATTCTTTGTAATGAGTGCATTCAACTCACAGAGTTGAAGCTTCCTTTTGATAGAGCAGTTTTGAAACACTCTTTTAGCAGCATCTGCAAGTGGATATTTGGAGCGCTTTGAGGCCAAGGCTGGAAAACGAAATATCATCACATAAAAACTCGACAGAAGCATTCTCTGAAACTTCTTTGTGATAAGTGCATTCAACTCACAGACTCGAACGTTTCTTTTGATAGAACAGTTTAGAAACACTCCTTTTGTAGAATCTGCAAGTGTTTATTTGGAGCGCTTGGAGGCCTATGTTGGAAAAGGACATATCTTCACATCAAAAGTAGACAGACGCATTCTCAGAAACTTCTTTGTGATGAGTGCATTGAACTCACAGAGTTGAACCTACCTATTGATAGAGAAGTTTTGAAACACCCTTTTTGTAGAATCTGCAAGTGAATATTTGGCGCGATTTGAGGCCTATGCAGGAAACGGAAATATCTTCACATGAAAACTAGACAGATGAATTCTCAGAAACGTCTTTGTGATGAGTGCATTCAACTCACAGACTTGAAGCTTCCTTTTGAAAGAGCAGTTTCGAAACACTCTTTTTGTAGAATCTGCAAGTGGATATTTGGAGCGCTTTGAGGGCTATGCTGGAAAAGTTAATTCCTTCACCTAAAAACTAGACAGAAGCATACTCAGAAACTTCTTTGTGATGTGTGCATTGAACTCACAGAGTTGAACCTTTCTTTTGATACAGAAGTTTTGAAACACTCTTTTCGTAGAATCTTCAAGTGGATGGATGGAGTGATTTGAGGCCTATGCTGGAAAAGGAAATACCTTCACGTAGAAACTAGACAAAAGCATTCTCAGAAAGTTCCCTGTGCTTTGTGCATTCAACTCACAGAGTTGAACATTCCCTTTGATAGAGCAGTTTTGAAACACTCTTTTTGTAGAATCTGCAAGTGGATATTTGGAGCGCTTTGAGGCCTCTGCTGCCAAAGGAATTATCATTGCATGAAAACTAGATGGAAGCGTTCTCAGAAACTTCCTTGTGATGAGTGCATTCAACTCGCAGAGTGGAACCTTCCTTTCGATAGACCAGTTTTGAAACACTGTTTTTGTATAATCCGCAAGTGGCTATTTGGAGCTCTTTGAGGCTTATGCTGGAAAAGGAAATATCTTCATCTACAAACTAGACAGAAGCATTCTCAGAAACTTCTTTGTCATGTGGGGATTGAACTCACAGAGTTGAACATTCCTTTACATAGAGCAGTTTTGCAACACCCTTTCGGTGGAAAGTGAAAGTGCTTATTTGTTGCGATGGCGGCATCTAGTGGATAAGGAAATACATTCAGATGAAAACAAGATACATCCATTCTCAGAAACTTCTTTGTGATGACTGCATTCTACTCACAGAGTTGAACCTTCCTTTTGATAGAACAGTTTGGAAACACTCTTTTTGTGGAATCTGCAAGTGGCTATTTGGAGCGCTTTGAGGCCTATGCTGGAAAAGGAAATCTCTTCACATAAAACCTAGACAGAAGTATTCCCAGAAAGTTTTTCTGATGTGCGCATTCAACTCACCGAGTTGAACCTTCCTTTAGATAGAGCAGTTTTGAAAGACTCTTTCTGTAGTACCTGCGAGTGGATATTTGGAGTGCTTTGAGTGCTACACTGTAAAAGCAAATATCTTCACTTAGAATCCAGACAGAAGAATTCTCAGAGACTTCCCTGTGCTCTCTGCATTCCACTCACAGAGTTGAACCTTCCTTTTGATAGAACAGTTTTGAAACACTCTTGTGGTAGAATCTGCAAGTCGATATTTGGAAGGTTTGGAGGCCTATCCTGGGAAAGGAAATATCTTCCCATCAAAACTAGATAGAAGCATTCTCAGAAACTTCTTAGTGATGTGCGCATTCAAGTCACAGAGTTGAAGCTTCCTTTTGATATAACAGTTTTGAACCACTCTTTTAGTAGAATCTGCAAGTGGATGTTTGGAGAGCTAAGAGGCCAACACTGGAAACGGAAATATCTTCACCTAAAAACTAGACGGAAGCATTCTCAGAAACTTCAATGGGCTTTACGCATTCAACTCACAGAGTGCAATGTTCCTTTTGAGAGCGCAGTTTTAAAACACTGTTTTTGTAGAATTTGCTAGAGGATGTTTGGAGCGATGTGAGGCCTTTGCTGGAAAAGGAAATATCTTCACATAAAACCTAGACAGAAGCATTCTCAGAAACTCCTTTGTGATGAGTGCATTCAAATCACACACTTGAACCTTCCTTTGGAAAGAGCAGTTTTGAAACACTCTTTTTGAAGAATCTGCAAGTGGATATTTGGAGCGATTTGAGGCCTATGCTGGAAAATGAAATATCTTCACCTACAAACTAGGCGGAAGCATTCTCAGAAACTTCTTTGTGATGAGTGCATTCAACTCACAGAGTTGAAGCTTGCTTTTGACAGAGCAGTTTTGAAACACTCTTTTAGCAGCATCTGCAAGTGGATATTTGGAGCGCTTTGAGGCCAAGGCTGGAAAACGAAATATCATCACATAAAAACTCGACAGAAGCATTCTCTGAAACTTCTTTGTGATGAGTGCATTCAACTCACAGACTCGAACGTTTCTTTTGATAGAACAGTTTAGAAACACTCCTTTTGTAGAATCTGCAAGTGTTTATTTGGAGCGCTTTGAGGCCTATGTTGGAAAAGGACATATCTTCACATCAAAAGTAGACACACGCATTCTCAGAAACTTCTTTGTGATGAGTGCATTGAACTCACAGAGTTCAACCTACCTATTGATAGAGAAGTTTTGAAACACCCTTTTTGTAGAATCTGCAAGTGAATATTTGGCTCGATATGAGGCCTATGCTGGAAATGGAAATATCTTCACATGAAAACTAGACAGATGAATTCTCAGAAACGTCTTTGTGATGAGTGCATTCAACTCACAGACTTGAAGTTTATTTTGAAAAAGCAGTTTCGAAACACTCTTTTTGTAGAATCTGCAAGTGGATATTTCGAGCGCTTTGAGGGCTATGCTGGAAATGTTTATATCTTCACCTAAAAACTAGACAGAAGCATACTCAGAAACTTCTTTGTGATGTGTGCATTGAACTCACAGAGCTGAACCTTTCTTTTGATACAGAATTTTGAAACACTCTTTTCGTAGAATCTTCAAGTGGATGTATGGAGTGCTTTGAGGCCTATGCTGGAAAAGGAAATATCTTCACGTAGAAACTGGACAAAAGCATTCTCAGAAAATTCTTCGTAATGAGTGCATTCAACTCACAGAGTTGAAGCTTCCTTTTGATAGAGCAGTTTTGAAACACTCTTTTAGCAGCATCTGCAAGTGGATATTTGGAGCGCTTTGAGGCCAAGGCTGGAAAACGAAATATCATCACATAAAAACTCGACAGAAGCATTCTCTGAAACTTCTTTCTGATGAGTGCATTCAACTCACAGACTCGAACGTTTCTTTTGATAGAACAGTTTAGAAACACTCCTTTTGTAGAATCTGCAAGTGTTTATTTGGAGCGCTTTGAGGCCTATGTTGGAAAAGGACATATCTTCACATCAAAAGTAGACACACGCATTCTCAGAAACTTCTTTGTGATGAGTGCATTGAACTCACAGAGTTCAACCTACCTATTGATAGAGAAGTTTTGAAACACCCTTTTTGTAGAATCTGCAAGTGAATATTTGGCGCGATATGAGGCCTATGCTGGAAATGGAAATATCTTCACATGAAAACTAGACAGATGAATTCTCAGAAACGTCTTTGTGATGAGTGCATTCAACTCACAGACTTGAAGCTTAATTTTGAAAGAGCAGTTTCGAAACACTCTTTTTGTAGAATCTGCAAGTGGATATTTGGAGCGCTTTGAGGGCTATGCTGGAAAAGTTTATATCTTCACCTAAAAACTAGACAGAAGCATACTCAGAAACTTCTTTGTGATGTGTGCATTGAACTCACAGAGCTGAACCTTTCTTTTGATACAGAATTTTGAAACACTCTTTTCGTAGAATCTTCAAGTGGATGTATGGAGTGCTTTGAGGCCTATGCTGGAAAAGGAAATATCTTCACGTAGAAACTGGACAAAAGCATTCTCAGAAAATTCTTTGTAATGAGTGCATTCAACTCACAGAGTTGAAGCTTCCTTTTGATAGAGCAGTTTTGAAACACTCTTTTAGCAGCATCTGCAAGTGGATATTTGGAGCGCTTTGAGGCCAAGGCTGGAAAACGAAATATCATCACATAAAAACTCGACAGAAGCATTCTCTGAAACTTCTTTGTGATAAGTGCATTCAACTCACAGACTCGAACGTTTCTTTTGATAGAACAGTTTAGAAACACTCCTTTTGTAGAATCTGCAAGTGTTTATTTGGAGCGCTTTGAGGCCTATGTTGGAAAAGGACATATCTTCACATCAAAAGTAGACAGACGCATTCTCAGAAACTTCTTTGTGATGAGTGCATTGAACTCACAGAGTTGAACCTACCTATTGATAGAGAAGTTTTGAAACACCCTTTTTGTAGAATCTGCAAGTGAATATTTGGCGCGATTTGAGGCCTATGCAGGAAACGGAAATATCTTCACATGAAAACCAGACAGATGAATTCTCAGAAACGTCTTTGTGATGAGTGCATTCAACTCACAGACTTGAAGCTTCCTTTTGAAAGAGCAGTTTCGAAACAGTCTTTTTGTAGAATCTGCAAGTGGATATTTGGAGCGCTTTGAGGGCTATGCCTGAAAAGTTAATACCTTCACCTAAAAACTAGACAGAAGCATACTCAGAAACTTCTTTGTGATGTGTGCATTGAACTCACAGAGTTGAACCTTTCTTTTGATACAGAAGTTTTGAAACACTCTTTTCGTAGAATCTTCAAGTGGATGTATGGAGTGATTTGAGGCCTATGCTGGAAAAGGAAATACCTTCACGTAGAAACTAGACAAAAGCATTCTCAGAAAGTTCCCTGTGCTTTGTGCATTCAACTCACAGAGTTGAACATTCCCTTTGATAGAGCAGTTTTGAAACACTCTTTTTGTAGAATCTGCAAGTGGATATTTGGAGCGCTTTGAGGCCTCTGCTGCCAAAGGAATTATCATTGCATGAAAACTAGATGGAAGCGTTCTCAGAAACTTCCTTGTGATGAGTGCATTCAACTCGCAGAGTGGAACCTTCCTTTCGATAGACCAGTTTTGAAACACTGTTTTTGTAGAATCCGCAAGTGGCTATTTGGAGCTCTTTGAGGCTTATGCTGGAAACGGAAATATCTTCATCTACAAACTAGACAGAAGCATTCTCAGAAACTTCTTTGTCATGTGGGGATTGAACTCACAGAGTTGAACATTCCTTTACATAGAGCAGTTTTGCAACACCCTTTCGGTGGAAAGTGAAAGTGCTTATTTGGTGCGATGGCGGCATCTAGTGGATAAGGAAATACATTCAGATGAAAACAAGATACATCCATTCTCAGAAACTTCTTTGTGATGACTGCATTCTACTCACAGAGTTGAACCTTCCTTTTGATAGAACAGTTTGGAAACACTCTTTTTGTGGAATCTGCAAGTGGCTATTTGGAGCGCTTTGAGGCCTATGCTGGAAAAGGAAATATCTTCACATAAAACCTAGACAGAAGTATTCCCAGAAAGTTTTTCTGATGTGCGCATTCAACTCACCGAGTTGAACCTTCCTTTAGATAGAGCACTTCTGAAACACTCATTCTGGGGTACCTGCGAGTGGATATTTGGAGTGCTTTGAGTGCTACACTGTAAAAGCAAATATCTTCACTTAGAATCTAGACAGAAGAATTCTCAGAGACTTCCCTGTGCTCTCTGCATTCCACTCACAGAGTTGAACCTTCCTTTTGATAGAACAGTTTTGAAACACTCTTGTGGTAGAATCTGCAAGTCGATATTTGGAAGGTTTGGAGGCCTATCCTGGGAAAGGAAATATCTTCCCATCAAAACTAGATAGAAGCATTCTCAGAAACTTCTTAGTGATGTGCGCATTCAAGTCACAGAGTTGAAGCTTCCTTTTGATATAGCAGTTTTGAACCACTCTTTTAGTAGAATCTGCAAGTGGATGTTTGGAGAGCTAAGAGGCCAACACTGGAAACGGAAATATCTTCACCTAAAAACTAGACGGAAGCATTCTCAGAAACTTCAAAGGGCTTTACGCATTCAACTCACAGAGTGCAATGTTCCTTTTGAGAGCGCAGTTTTAAAACACTGTTTTTGTAGAATTTGCTAGAAGATGTTTGGAGCGATGTGAGGCCTTTGCTGGAAAAGGAAATATCTTCACATAAAACCTAGACAGAAGCATTCTCAGAAACTCCTTTGTGATGAGTGCATTCAAATCACACACTTGAACCTTCCTTTGGAAAGAGCAGTTTTGAAACACTCTTTTTGAAGAATCTGCAAGTGGATATTTGGAGCGATTTGAGGCCTATGCTGGAAAATGAAATATCTTCACCTACAAACTAGGCGGAAGCATTCTCAGAAACTTCTTTGTGATGAGTGCATTCAACTCACAGAGTTGAAGCTTGCTTTTGACAGAGCAGTTTTGAAACACTCTTTTAGCAGCATCTGCAAGTGGATATTTGGAGCGCTTTGAGGCCAAGGCTGGAAAACGAAATATCATCACATAAAAACTCGACAGAAGCATTCTCTGAAACTTCTTTGTGATGAGTGCATTCAACTCACAGACTCGAACGTTTCTTTTGATAGAACAGTTTAGAAACACTCCTTTTGTAGAATCTGCAAGTGTTTATTTGGAGCGCTTTGAGGCCTATGTTGGAAAAGGACATATCTTCACATCAAAAGTAGACACACGCATTCTCAGAAACTTCTTTGTGATGAGTGCATTGAACTCACAGAGTTCAACCTACCTATTGATAGAGAAGTTTTGAAACACCCTTTTTGTAGAATCTGCAAGTGAATATTTGGCGCGATATGAGGCCTATGCTGGAAATGGAAATATCTTCACATGAAAACTAGACAGATGAATTCTCAGAAACGTCTTTGTGATGAGTGCATTCAACTCACAGACTTGAAGCTCAATTTTGAAAGAGCAGTTTCGAAACACTCTTTTTGTAGAATCTGCAAGTGGATATTTGGAGCGCTTTGAGGGCTATGCTGGAAAAGTTTATATCTTCACCTAAAAACTAGACAGAAGCATACTCAGAAACTTCTTTGTGATGTGTGCATTGAACTCACAGAGCTGAACCTTTCTTTTGATACAGAATTTTGCAACACTCTTTTCGTAGAATCTTCAAGTGGATGTATGGAGTGCTTTGAGGCCTATGCTGGAAAAGGAAATATCTTCACGTAGAAACTGGACAAAAGCATTCTCAGAAAATTCTTTGTAATGAGTGCATTCAACTCACAGAGTTGAAGCTTCCTTTTGATAGAGCAGTTTTGAAACACTCTTTTAGCAGCATCTGCAAGTGGATATTTGGAGCGCTTTGAGGCCAAGGCTGGAAAACGAAATATCATCACATAAAAACTCGACAGAAGCATTCTCTGAAACTTCTTTGTGATAAGTGCATTCAACTCACAGACTCGAACGTTTCTTTTGATAGAACAGTTTAGAAACACTCCTTTTGTAGAATCTGCAAGTGTTTATTTGGAGCGCTTGGAGGCCTATGTTGGAAAAGGACATATCTTCACATCAAAAGTAGACAGACGCATTCTCAGAAACTTCTTTGTGATGAGTGCATTGAACTCACAGAGTTGAACCTACCTATTGATAGAGAAGTTTTGAAACACCCTTTTTGTAGAATCTGCAAGTGAATATTTGGCGCGATTTGAGGCCTATGCAGGAAACGGAAATATCTTCACATGAAAACTAGACAGATGAATTCTCAGAAACGTCTTTGTGATGAGTGCATTCAACTCACAGACTTGAAGCTTCCTTTTGAAAGAGCAGTTTCGAAACAGTCTTTTTGTAGACTCTGCAAGTGGATATTTGGAGCGCTTTGAGGGCTATGCTGGAAAAGTTAATACCTTCACCTAAAAACTAGACAGAAGCATACTCAGAAACTTCTTTGTGATGTGTGCATTGAACTCACAGAGTTGAACCTTTCTTTTGATACAGAAGTTTTGAAACACTCTTTTCGTAGAATCTTCAAGTGGATAGATGGAGTGATTTGAGGCCTATGCTGGAAAAGGAAATACCTTCACGTAGAAACTAGACAAAAGCATTCTCAGAAAGTTCCCTGTGCTTTGTGCATTCAACTCACAGAGTTGAACATTCCCTTTGATAGAGCAGTTTTGAAACACTCTTTTTGTAGAATCTGCAAGTGGATATTTGGAGCGCTTTGAGGCCTCTGCTGCCAAAGGAATTATCATTGCATGAAAACTAGATGGAAGCGTTCTCAGAAACTTCCTTGTGATGAGTGCATTCAACTCGCAGAGTGGAACCTTCCTTTCGATAGACCAGTTTTGAAACACTGTTTTTGTAGAATCCGCAAGTGGCTATTTGGAGCTCTTTGAGGCTTATGCTGGAAAAGGAAATATCTTCATCTACAAACTAGACAGAAGCATTCTCAGAAACTTCTTTGTCATGTGGGGATTGAACTCACAGAGTTGAACATTCCTTTACATAGAGCAGTTTTGCAACACCCTTTCGGTGGAAAGTGAAAGTGCTTATTTGTTGCGATGGCGGCATCTAGTGGATAAGGAAATACATTCAGATGAAAACAAGATACATCCATTCTCAGAAACTTCTTTGTGATGACTGCATTCTACTCACAGAGTTGAACCTTCCTTTTGATAGAACAGTTTGGAAACACTCTTTTTGTGGAATCTGCAAGTGGCTATTTGGAGCGCTTTGAGGCCTATGCTGGAAAAGGAAATCTCTTCACATAAAACCTAGACAGAAGTATTCCCAGAAAGTTTTTCTGATGTGCGCATTCAACTCACCGAGTTGAACCTTCCTTTAGATAGAGCAGTTTTGAAAGACTCTTTCTGTAGTACCTGCGAGTGGATATTTGGAGTGCTTTGAGTGCTACACTGTAAAAGCAAATATCTTCACTTAGAATCCAGACAGAAGAATTCTCAGAGACTTCCCTGTGCTCTCTGCATTCCACTCACAGAGTTGAACCTTCCTTTTGATAGAACAGTTTTGAAACACTCTTGTGGTAGAATCTGCAAGTCGATATTTGGAAGGTTTGGAGGCCTATCCTGGGAAAGGAAATATCTTCCCATCAAAACTAGATAGAAGCATTCTCAGAAACTTCTTAGTGATGTGCGCATTCAAGTCACAGAGTTGAAGCTTCCTTTTGATATAACAGTTTTGAACCACTCTTTTAGTAGAATCTGCAAGTGGATGTTTGGAGAGCTAAGAGGCCAACACTGGAAACGGAAATATCTTCACCTAAAAACTAGACGGAAGCATTCTCAGAAACTTCAATGGGCTTTACGCATTCAACTCACAGAGTGCAATGTTCCTTTTGAGAGCGCAGTTTTAAAACACTGTTTTTGTAGAATTTGCTAGAGGATGTTTGCAGCGATGTGAGGCCTTTGCTGGAAAAGGAAATATCTTCACATAAAACCTAGACAGAAGCATTCTCAGAAACTCCTTTGTGATGAGTGCATTCAAATCACACACTTGAACCTTCCTTTGGAAAGAGCAGTTTTGAAACACTCTTTTTGAAGAATCTGCAAGTGGATATTTGGAGCGATTTGAGGCCTATGCTGGAAAATGAAATATCTTCACCTACAAACTAGGCGGAAGCATTCTCAGAAACTTCTTTGTGATGAGTGCATTCAACTCACAGAGTTGAAGCTTGCTTTTGACAGAGCAGTTTTGAAACACTCTTTTAGCAGCATCTGCAAGTGGATATTTGGAGCGCTTTGAGGCCAAGGCTGGAAAACGAAATATCATCACATAAAAACTCGACAGAAGCATTCTCTGAAACTTCTTTCTGATGAGTGCATTCAACTCACAGACTCGAACGTTTCTTTTGATAGAACAGTTTAGAAACACTCCTTTTGTAGAATCTGCAAGTGTTTATTTGGAGCGCTTTGAGGCCTATGTTGGAAAAGGACATATCTTCACATCAAAAGTAGACGCACGCATTCTCAGAAACTTCTTTGTGATGAGTGCATTGAACTCACAGAGTTCAACCTACCTATTGATAGAGAAGTTTTGAAACACCCTTTTTGTAGAATCTGCAAGTGAATATTTGGCTCGATATGAGGCCTATGCTGGAAATGGAAATATCTTCACATGAAAACTAGACAGATGAATTCTCAGAAACGTCTTTGTGATGAGTGCATTCAACTCACAGACTTGAAGTTTATTTTGAAAAAGCAGTTTCGAAACACTCTTTTTGTAGACTCTGCAAGTGGATATTTGGAGCGCTTTGAGGGCTATGCTGGAAAAGTTTATATCTTCACCTAAAAACTAGACAGAAGCATACTCAGAAACTTCTTTGTGATGTGTGCATTGAACTCACAGAGCTGAACCTTTCTTTTGATACAGAATTTTGAAACACTCTTTTCGTAGAATCTTCAAGTGGATGTATGGAGTGCTTTGAGGCCTATGCTGGAAAAGGAAATATCTTCACGTAGAAACTGGACAAAAGCATTCTCAGAAAATTCTTCGTAATGAGTGCATTCAACTCACAGAGTTGAAGCTTCCTTTTGATAGAGCAGTTTTGAAACACTCTTTTAGCAGCATCTGCAAGTGGATATTTGGAGCGCTTTGAGGCCAAGGCTGGAAAACGAAATATCATCACATAAAAACTCGACAGAAGCATTCTCTGAAACTTCTTTGTGATAAGTGCATTCAACTCACAGACTCGAACGTTTCTTTTGATAGAACAGTTTAGAAACACTCCTTTTGTAGAATCTGCAAGTGTTTATTTGGAGCGCTTTGAGGCCTATGTTGGAAAAGGACATATCTTCACATCAAAAGTAGACAGACGCATTCTCAGAAACTTCTTTGTGATGAGTGCATTGAACTCACAGAGTTGAACCTACCTATTGATAGAGAAGTTTTGAAACACCCTTTTTGTAGAATCTGCAAGTGAATATTTGGCGCGATTTGAGGCCTATGCAGGAAACGGAAATATCTTCACATGAAAACTAGACAGATGAATTCTCAGAAACGTCTTTGTGATGAGTGCATTCAACTCACAGACTTGAAGCTTCCTTTTGAAAGAGCAGTTTCGAAACAGTCTTTTTGTAGAATCTGCAAGTGGATATTTGGAGCGCTTTGAGGGCTATGCTGGAAAAGTTACTACCTTCACCTAAAAACTAGACAGAAGCATACTCAGAAACTTCTTTGTGATGTGTGCATTGAACTCACAGAGTTGAACCTTTCTTTTGATACAGAAGTTTTGAAACACTCTTTTCGTAGAATCTTCAAGTGGATGTATGGAGTGATTTGATTCCTATGCTGGAAAAGGAAATACCTTCACGTAGAAACTAGACAAAAGCATTCTCAGAAAGTTCCCTGTGCTTTGTGCATTCAACTCACAGAGTTGAACATTCCCTTTGATAGAGCAGTTTTGAAACACTCTTTTTGTAAAATCTGCAAGTGGATATTTGGAGCGTTTTGAGGCCTCTGCTGCCAAAGGAATTATCATTGCATGAAAACTAGATGGAAGCGTTCTCAGAAACTTCCTTGTGATGAGTGCATTCAACTCGCAGAGTGGAACCTTCCTTTCGATAGACCAGTTTTGAAACACTGTTTTTGTAGAATCCGCAAGTGGCTATTTGGAGCTCTTTGAGGCTTATGCTGGAAAAAGAAATATCTTCATCTACAAACTAGACAGAAGCATTCTCAGAAACTTCTTTGTCATGTGGGGATTGAACTCACAGAGTTGAACATTCCTTTACATAGAGCAGTTTTGCAACACCCTTTCGGTGGAAAGTGAAAGTGCTTATTTGGTGCGATGGCGGCATCTAGTGGATAAGGAAATACATTCAGATGAAAACAAGATACATCCATTCTCAGAAACTTCTTTGTGATGACTGCATTCTACTCACAGAGTTGAACCTTCCTTTTGATAGAACAGTTTGGAAACACTCTTTTTGTGGAATCTGCAAGTGGCTATTTGGAGCGCTTTGGGGCCTATGCTGGAAAAGGAAATATCTTCACATAAAACCTAGACAGAAGTATTCCCAGAAAGTTTTTCTGATGTGCGCATTCAACTCACCGAGTTGAACCTTCCTTTAGATAGAGCACTTTTGAAACACTCTTTCTGTAGTACCTGCGAGTGGATATTTGGAGTGCTTTGAGTGCTACACTGTAAAAGCAAATATCTTCACTTAGAATCTAGACAGAAGAATTCTCAGAGACTTCCCTGTGCTCTCTGCATTCCACTCACAGAGTTGAACCTTCCTTTTGATAGAACAGTTTTGAAACACTCTTGTGGTAGAATCTGCAAGTCGATATTTGGAAGGTTTGGAGGCCTATCCTGGGAAAGGAAATATCTTCCCATCAAAACTAGATAGAAGCATTCTCAGAAACTTCTTAGTGATGTGCGCATTCAAGTCACAGAGTTGAAGCTTCCTTTTGATATAGCAGTTTTGAACCACTCTTTTAGTAGAATCTGCAAGTGGATGTTTGGAGAGCTAAGAGGCCAACACTGGAAAAGGAAATATCTTCACCTAAAAACTAGACGGAAGCATTCTCAGAAACTTCAATGGGCTTTACGCATTCAACTCACAGAGTGCAATGTTCCTTTTGAGAGCGCAGTTTTAAAACACTGTTTTTGTAGAATTTGCTAGAGGATGTTTGGAGCGATGTGAGGCCTTGGCTGGAAAAGGAAATATCTTCACATAAAACCTAGACAGAAGCATTCTCAGAAACTCCTTTGTGATGAGTGCATTCAAATCACACACTTGAACCTTCCTTTGGAAAGAGCAGTTTTGAAACACTCTTTTTGAAGAATCTGCAAGTGGATATTTGGAGCGATTTGAGGCCTATGCTGGAAAATGAAATATCTTCACCTACAAACTAGACGGAAGCATTCTCAGAAACTTCTTTGTGATGAGTGCATTCAACTCACAGAGTTGAAGCTTCCTTTTGACAGAGCAGTTTTGAAACACTCTTTTAGCAGCATCTGCAAGTGGATATTTGGAGCGCTTTGAGGCCAAGGCTGGAAAACGAAATATCATCACATAAAAACTCGACAGAAGCATTCTCTGAAACTTCTTTGTGATGAGTGCATTCAACTCACAGACTCGAACGTTTCTTTTGATAGAACAGTTTAGAAACACTCCTTTTGTAGAATCTGCAAGTGTTTATTTGGAGCGCTTTGAGGCCTATGTTGGAAAAGGACATATCTTCACATCAAAAGTAGACACACGCATTCTCAGAAACTTCTTTGTGATGAGTGCATTGAACTCACAGAGTTCAACCTACCTATTGATAGAGAAGTTTTGAAACACCCTTTTTGTAGAATCTGCAAGTGAATATTTGGCGCGATATGAGGCCTATGCTGGAAATGGAAATATCTTCACATGAAAACTAGACAGATGAATTCTCAGAAACGTCTTTGTGATGAGTGCATTCAACTCACAGACTTGAAGCTCAATTTTGAAAGAGCAGTTTCGAAACACTCTTTTTGTAGAATCTGCAAGTGGATATTTGGAGCGCTTTGAGGGCTATGCTGGAAAAGTTTATATCTTCACCTAAAAACTAGACAGAAGCATACTCAGAAACTTCTTTGTGATGTGTGCATTGAACTCACAGAGCTGAACCTTTCTTTTGATACAGAATTTTGCAACACTCTTTTCGTAGAATCTTCAAGTGGATGTATGGAGTGCTTTGAGGCCTATGCTGGAAAAGGAAATATCTTCACGTAGAAACTGGACAAAAGCATTCTCAGAAAATTCTTCGTAATGAGTGCATTCAACTCACAGAGTTGAAGCTTCCTTTTGATAGAGCAGTTTTGAAACACTCTTTTAGCAGCATCTGCAAGTGGATATTTGGAGCGCTTTGAGGCCAAGGCTGGAAAACGAAATATCATCACATAAAAACTCGACAGAAGCATTCTCTGAAACTTCTTTGTGATAAGTGCATTCAACTCACAGACTCGAACGTTTCTTTTGATAGAACAGTTTAGAAACACTCCTTTTGTAGAATCTGCAAGTGTTTATTTGGAGCGCTTTGAGGCCTATGTTGGAAAAGGACATATCTTCACATCAAAAGTAGACAGACGCATTCTCAGAAACTTCTTTGTGATGAGTGCATTGAACTCTCAGAGTTGAACCTACCTATTGATAGAGAAGTTTTGAAACACCCTTTTTGTAGAATCTGCAAGTGAATATTTGGCGCGATTTGAAGCCTATGCAGGAAACGGAAATATCTTCACATGAAAACTAGACAGATGAATTCTCAGAAACGTCTTTGTGATGAGTGCATTCAACTCACAGACTTGAAGCTTCCTTTTGAAAGAGCAGTTTCGAAACACTCTTTTTGTAGAATCTGCAAGTGGATATTTGGAGCGCTTTGAGGGCTATGCTGGAAAAGTTAATACCTTCACCTAAAAACTAGACAGAAGCATACTCAGAAACTTCTTTGTGATGTGTGCATTGAACTCACAGAGTTGAACCTTTCTTTTGATACAGAAGTTTTGAAACACTCTTTTCGTAGAATCTTCAAGTGGATGTATGGAGTGATTTGAGGCCTATGCTGGAAAAGGAAATACCTTCACGTAGAAACTAGACAAAAGCATTCTCAGAAAGTTCCCTGTGCTTTGTGCATTCAACTCACAGAGTTGAACATTCCCTTTGATAGAGCAGTTTTGAAACACTCTTTTTGTAGAATCTGCAAGTGGATATTTGGAGCGCTTTGAGGCCTCTGCTGCCAAAGGAATTATCATTGCATGAAAACTAGATGGAAGCGTTCTCAGAAACTTCCTTGTGATGAGTGCATTCAACTCGCAGAGTGGAACCTTCCTTTCGATAGACCAGTTTTGAAACACTGTTTTTGTAGAATCCGCAAGTGGCTATTTGGAGCTCTTTGAGGCTTATGCTGGAAAAGGAAATATCTTCATCTACAAACTAGACAGAAGCATTCTCAGAAACTTCTTTGTCATGTGGGGATTGAACTCACAGAGTTGAACATTCCTTTACATAGAGCAGTTTTGCAACACCCTTTCGGTGGAAAGTGAAAGTGCTTATTTGGTGCGATGGCGGCATCTAGTGGATAAGGAAATACATTCAGATGAAAACAAGATACATCCATTCTCAGAAACTTCTTTGTGATGACTGCATTCTACTCACAGAGTTGAACCTTCCTTTTGATAGAACAGTTTGGAAACACTCTTTTTGTGGAATCTGCAAGTGGCTATTTGGAGCGCTTTGAGGCCTATGCTGGAAAAGGAAATATCTTCACATAAAACCTAGACAGAAGTATTCCCAGAAAGTTTTTCTGATGTGCGCATTCAACTCACCGAGTTGAACCTTCCTTTAGATAGAGCACTTCTGAAACACTCATTCTGGGGTACCTGCGAGTGGATATTTGGAGTGCTTTGAGTGCTACACTGTAAAAGCAAATATCTTCACTTAGAATCTAGACAGAAGAATTCTCAGAGACTTCCCTGTGCTCTCTGCATTCCACTCACAGAGTTGAACCTTCCTTTTGATAGAACAGTTTTGAAACACTCTTGTGGTAGAATCTGCAAGTCGATATTTGGAAGGTTTGGAGGCCTATCCTGGGAAAGGAAATATCTTCCCATCAAAACTAGATAGAAGCATTCTCAGAAACTTCTTAGTGATGTGCGCATTCAAGTCACAGAGTTGAAGCTTCCTTTTGATATAGCAGTTTTGAACCACTCTTTTAGTAGAATCTGCAAGTGGATGTTTGGAGAGCTAAGAGGCCAACACTGGAAACGGAAATATCTTCACCTAAAAACTAGACGGAAGCATTCTCAGAAACTTCAAAGGGCTTTACGCATTCAACTCACAGAGTGCAATGTTCCTTTTGAGAGCGCAGTTTTAAAACACTGTTTTTGTAGAATTTGCTAGAAGATGTTTGGAGCGATGTGAGGCCTTTGCTGGAAAAGGAAATATCTTCACATAAAACCTAGACAGAAGCATTCTCAGAAACTCCTTTGTGATGAGTGCATTCAAATCACACACTTGAACCTTCCTTTGGAAAGAGCAGTTTTGAAACACTCTTTTTGAAGAATCTGCAAGTGGATATTTGGAGCGATTTGAGGCCTATGCTGGAAAATGAAATATCTTCACCTACAAACTAGGCGGAAGCATTCTCAGAAACTTCTTTGTGATGAGTGCATTCAACTCACAGAGTTGAAGCTTGCTTTTGACAGAGCAGTTTTGAAACACTCTTTTAGCAGCATCTGCAAGTGGATATTTGGAGCGCTTTGAGGCCAAGGCTGGAAAACGAAATATCATCACATAAAAACTCGACAGAAGCATTCTCTGAAACTTCTTTGTGATGAGTGCATTCAACTCACAGACTCGAACGTTTCTTTTGATAGAACAGTTTAGAAACACTCCTTTTGTAGAATCTGCAAGTGTTTATTTGGAGCGCTTTGAGGCCTATGTTGGAAAAGGACATATCTTCACATCAAAAGTAGACACACGCATTCTCAGAAACTTCTTTGTGATGAGTGCATTGAACTCACAGAGTTCAACCTACCTATTGATAGAGAAGTTTTGAAACACCCTTTTTGTAGAATCTGCAAGTGAATATTTGGCGCGATATGAGGCCTATGCTGGAAATGGAAATATCTTCACATGAAAACTAGACAGATGAATTCTCAGAAACGTCTTTGTGATGAGTGCATTCAACTCACAGACTTGAAGCTCAATTTTGAAAGAGCAGTTTCGAAACACTCTTTTTGTAGAATCTGCAAGTGGATATTTGGAGCGCTTTGAGGGCTATGCTGGAAAAGTTTATATCTTCACCTAAAAACTAGACAGAAGCATACTCAGAAACTTCTTTGTGATGTGTGCATTGAACTCACAGAGCTGAACCTTTCTTTTGATACAGAATTTTGCAACACTCTTTTCGTAGAATCTTCAAGTGGATGTATGGAGTGCTTTGAGGCCTATGCTGGAAAAGGAAATATCTTCACGTAGAAACTGGACAAAAGCATTCTCAGAAAATTCTTTGTAATGAGTGCATTCAACTCACAGAGTTGAAGCTTCCTTTTGATAGAGCAGTTTTGAAACACTCTTTTAGCAGCATCTGCAAGTGGATATTTGGAGCGCTTTGAGGCCAAGGCTGGAAAACGAAATATCATCACATAAAAACTCGACAGAAGCATTCTCTGAAACTTCTTTGTGATAAGTGCATTCAACTCACAGACTCGAACGTTTCTTTTGATAGAACAGTTTAGAAACACTCCTTTTGTAGAATCTGCAAGTGTTTATTTGGAGCGCTTTGAGGCCTATGTTGGAAAAGGACATATCTTCACATCAAAAGTAGACAGACGCATTCTCAGAAACTTCTTTGTGATGAGTGCATTGAACTCACAGAGTTCAACCTACCTATTGATAGAGAAGTTTTGAAACACCCTTTTTGTAGAATCTGCAAGTGAATATTTGGCGCGATTTGAGGCCTATGCAGGAAACGGAAATATCTTCACATGAAAACTAGACAGATGAATTCTCAGAAACGTCTTTGTGATGAGTGCATTCAACTCACAGACTTGAAGCTTCCTTTTGAAAGAGCAGTTTCGAAACAGTCTTTTTGTAGACTCTGCAAGTGGATATTTGGAGCGCTTTGAGGGCTATGCTGGAAAAGTTAATACCTTCACCTAAAAACTAGACAGAAGCATACTCAGAAACTTCTTTGTGATGTGTGCATTGAACTCACAGAGTTGAACCTTTCTTTTGATACAGAAGTTTTGAAACACTCTTTTCGTAGAATCTTCAAGTGGATGGATGGAGTGATTTGAGGCCTATGCTGGAAAAGGAAATACCTTCACGTAGAAACTAGACAAAAGCATTCTCAGAAAGTTCCCTGTGCTTTGTGCATTCAACTCACAGAGTTGAACATTCCCTTTGATAGAGCAGTTTTGAAACACTCTTTTTGTAGAATCTGCAAGTGGATATTTGGAGCGCTTTGAGGCCTCTGCTGCCAAAGGAATTATCATTGCATGAAAACTAGATGGAAGCGTTCTCAGAAACTTCCTTGTGATGAGTGCATTCAACTCGCAGAGTGGAACCTTCCTTTCGATAGACCAGTTTTGAAACACTGTTTTTGTAGAATCCGCAAGTGGCTATTTGGAGCTCTTTGAGGCTTATGCTGGAAAAGGAAATATCTTCATCTACAAACTAGACAGAAGCATTCTCAGAAACTTCTTTGTCATGTGGGGATTGAACTCACAGAGTTGAACATTCCTTTACATAGAGCAGTTTTGCAACACCCTTTCGGTGGAAAGTGAAAGTGCTTATTTGTTGCGATGGCGGCATCTAGTGGATAAGGAAATACATTCAGATGAAAACAAGATACATCCATTCTCAGAAACTTCTTTGTGATGACTGCATTCTACTCACAGAGTTGAACCTTCCTTTTGATAGAACAGTTTGGAAACACTCTTTTTGTGGAATCTGCAAGTGGCTATTTGGAGCGCTTTGAGGCCTATGCTGGAAAAGGAAATCTCTTCACATAAAACCTAGACAGAAGTATTCCCAGAAAGTTTTTCTGATGTGCGCATTCAACTCACCGAGTTAAACCTTCCTTTAGATAGAGCAGTTTTGAAAGACTCTTTCTGTAGTACCTGCGAGTGGATATTTGGAGTGCTTTGAGTGCTACACTGTAAAAGCAAATATCTTCACTTAGAATCCAGACAGAAGAATTCTCAGAGACTTCCCTGTGCTCTCTGCATTCCACTCACAGAGTTGAACCTTCCTTTTGATAGAACAGTTTTGAAACACTCTTGTGGTAGAATCTGCAAGTCGATATTTGGAAGGTTTGGAGGCCTATCCTGGGAAAGGAAATATCTTCCCATCAAAACCAGATAGAACCATTCTCAGAAACTTCTTAGTGATGTGCGCATTCAAGTCACAGAGTTGAAGCTTCCTTTTGATATAACAGTATTGAACCACTCTTTTAGTAGAATCTGCAAGTGGATGTTTGGAGAGCTAAGAGGCCAACACTGGAAACGGAAATATCTTCACCTAAAAACTAGACGGAAGCATTCTCAGAAACTTCAATGGGCTTTACGCATTCAACTCACAGAGTGCAATGTTCCTTTTGAGAGCGCAGTTTTAAAACACTGTTTTTGTAGAATTTGCTAGAGGATGTTTGGAGCGATGTGAGGCCTTTGCTGGAAAAGGAAATATCTTCACATAAAACCTAGACAGAAGCATTCTCAGAAACTCCTTTGTGATGAGTGCATTCAAATCACACACTTGAACCTTCCTTTGGAAAGAGCAGTTTTGAAACACTCTTTTTGAAGAATCTGCAAGTGGATATTTGGAGCGATTTGAGGCCTATGCTGGAAAATGAAATATCTTCACCTACAAACTAGGCGGAAGCATTCTCAGAAACTTCTTTGTGATGAGTGCATTCAACTCACAGAGTTGAAGCTTGCTTTTGACAGAGCAGTTTTGAAACACTCTTTTAGCAGCATCTGCAAGTGGATATTTGGAGCGCTTTGAGGCCAAGGCTGGAAAACGAAATATCATCACATAAAAACTCGACAGAAGCATTCTCTGAAACTTCTTTGTGATGAGTGCATTCAACTCACAGACTCGAACGTTTCTTTTGATAGAACAGTTTAGAAACACTCCTTTTGTAGAATCTGCAAGTGTTTATTTGGAGCGCTTTGAGGCCTATGTTGGAAAAGGACATATCTTCACATCAAAAGTAGACACACGCATTCTCAGAAACTTCTTTGTGATGAGTGCATTGAACTCACAGAGTTCAACCTACCTATTGATAGAGAAGTTTTGAAACACCCTTTTTGTAGAATCTGCAAGTGAATATTTGGCGCGATATGAGGCCTATGCTGGAAATGGAAATATCTTCACATGAAAACTAGACAGATGAATTCTCAGAAACGTCTTTGTGATGAGTGCATTCAACTCACAGACTTGAAGCTCAATTTTGAAAGAGCAGTTTCGAAACACTCTTTTTGTAGAATCTGCAAGTGGATATTTGGAGCGCTTTGAGGGCTATGCTGGAAAAGTTTATATCTTCACCTAAAAACTAGACAGAAGCATACTCAGAAACTTCTTTGTGATGTGTGCATTGAACTCACAGAGCTGAACCTTTCTTTTGATACAGAATTTTGAAACACTCTTTTCGTAGAATCTTCAAGTGGATGTATGGAGTGCTTTGAGGCCTATGCTGGAAAAGGAAATATCTTCACGTAGAAACTGGACAAAAGCATTCTCAGAAAATTCTTTGTAATGAGTGCATTCAACTCACAGAGTTGAAGCTTCCTTTTGATAGAGCAGTTTTGAAACACTCTTTTAGCAGCATCTGCAAGTGGATATTTGGAGCGCTTTGAGGCCAAGGCTGGAAAACGAAATATCATCACATAAAAACTCGACAGAAGCATTCTCTGAAACTTCTTTGTGATAAGTGCATTCAACTCACAGACTCGAACGTTTCTTTTGATAGAACAGTTTAGAAACACTCCTTTTGTAGAATCTGCAAGTGTTTATTTGGAGCGCTTTGAGGCCTATGTTGGAAAAGGACATATCTTCACATCAAAAGTAGACAGACGCATTCTCAGAAACTTCTTTGTGATGAGTGCATTGAACTCACAGAGTTCAACCTACCTATTGATAGAGAAGTTTTGAAACACCCTTTTTGTAGAATCTGCAAGTGAATATTTGGCGCGATTTGAGGCCTATGCAGGAAACGGAAATATCTTCACATGAAAACTAGACAGATGAATTCTCAGAAACGTCTTTGTGATGAGTGCATTCAACTCACAGACTTGAAGCTTCCTTTTGAAAGAGCAGTTTCGAAACACTCTTTTTGTAGACTCTGCAAGTGGATATTTGGAGCGCTTTGAGGGCTATGCTGGAAAAGTTAATACCTTCACCTAAAAACTAGACAGAAGCATACTCAGAAACTTCTTTGTGATGTGTGCATTGAACTCACAGAGTTGAACCTTTCTTTTGATACAGAAGTTTTGAAACACTCTTTTCGTAGAATCTTCAAGTGGATGTATGGAGTGATTTGAGGCCTATGCTGGAAAAGGAAATACCTTCACGTAGAAACTAGACAAAAGCATTCTCAGAAAGTTCCCTGTGCTTTGTGCATTCAACTCACAGAGTTGAACATTCCCTTTGATAGAGCAGTTTTGAAACACTCTTTTTGTAAAATCTGCAAGTGGATATTTGGAGCGTTTTGAGGCCTCTGCTGCCAAAGGAATTATCATTGCATGAAAACTAGATGGAAGCGTTCTCAGAAACTTCCTTGTGATGAGTGCATTCAACTCGCAGAGTGGAACCTTCCTTTCGATAGACCAGTTTTGAAACACTGTTTTTGTAGAATCCGCAAGTGGCTATTTGGAGCTCTTTGAGGCTTATGCTGGAAAAGGAAATATCTTCATCTACAAACTAGACAGAAGCATTCTCAGAAACTTCTTTGTCATGTGGGGATTGAACTCACAGAGTTGAACATTCCTTTACATAGAGCAGTTTTGCAACACCCTTTCGGTGGAAAGTGAAAGTGCTTATTTGGTGCGATGGCGGCATCTAGTGGATAAGGAAATACATTCAGATGAAAACAAGATACATCCATTCTCAGAAACTTCTTTGTGATGACTGCATTCTACTCACAGAGTTGAACCTTCCTTTTGATAGAACAGTTTGGAAACACTCTTTTTGTGGAATCTGCAAGTGGCTATTTGGAGCGCTTTGAGGCCTATGCTGGAAAAGGAAATCTCTTCACATAAAACCTAGACAGAAGTATTCCCAGAAAGTTTTTCTGATGTGCGCATTCAACTCACCGAGTTGAACCTTCCTTTAGATAGAGCAGTTTTGAAAGACTCTTTCTGTAGTACCTGCGAGTGGATATTTGGAGTGCTTTGAGTGCTACACTGTAAAAGCAAATATCTTCACTTAGAATCTAGACAGAAGAATTCTCAGAGACTTCCCTGTGCTCTCTGCATTCCACTCACAGAGTTGAACCTTCCTTTTGATAGAACAGTTTTGAAACACTCTTGTGGTAGAATCTGCAAGTCGATATTTGGAAGGTTTGGAGGCCTATCCTGGGAAAGGAAATATCTTCCCATCAAAACTAGATAGAAGCATTCTCAGAAACTTCTTAGTGATGTGCGCATTCAAGTCACAGAGTTGAAGCTTCCTTTTGATATAACAGTTTTGAACCACTCTTTTAGTAGAATCTGCAAGTGGATGTTTGGAGAGCTAAGAGGCCAACACTGGAAACGGAAATATCTTCACCTAAAAACTAGACGGAAGCATTCTCAGAAACTTCAATGGGCTTTACGCATTCAACTCACAGAGTGCAATGTTCCTTTTGAGAGCGCAGTTTTAAAACACTGTTTTTGTAGAATTTGCTAGAGGATGTTTGCAGCGATGTGAGGCCTTTGCTGGAAAAGGAAATATCTTCACATAAAACCTAGACAGAAGCATTCTCAGAAACTCCTTTGTGATGAGTGCATTCAAATCACACACTTGAACCTTCCTTTGGAAAGAGCAGTTTTGAAACACTCTTTTTGAAGAATCTGCAAGTGGATATTTGGAGCGATTTGAGGCCTATGCTGGAAAATGAAATATCTTCACCTACAAACTAGGCGGAAGCATTCTCAGAAACTTCTTTGTGATGAGTGCATTCAACTCACAGAGTTGAAGCTCGCTTTTGACAGAGCAGTTTTGAAACACTCTTTTAGCAGCATCTGCAAGTGGATATTTGGAGCGCTTTGAGGCCAAGGCTGGAAAACGAAATATCATCACATAAAAACTCGACAGAAGCATTCTCTGAAACTTCTTTCTGATGAGTGCATTCAACTCACAGACTCGAACGTTTCTTTTGATAGAACAGTTTAGAAACACTCCTTTTGTAGAATCTGCAAGTGTTTATTTGGAGCGCTTTGAGGCCTATGTTGGAAAAGGACATATCTTCACATCAAAAGTAGACACACGCATTCTCAGAAACTTCTTTGTGATGAGTGCATTGAACTCACAGAGTTCAACGTACCTATTGATAGAGAAGTTTTGAAACACCCTTTTTGTAGAATCTGCAAGTGAATATTTGGCTCGATATGAGGCCTATGCTGGAAATGGAAATATCTTCACATGAAAACTAGACAGATGAATTCTCAGAAACGTCTTTGTGATGAGTGCATTCAACTCACAGACTTGAAGTTTATTTTGAAAGAGCAGTTTCGAAACACTCTTTTTGTAGAATCTGCAAGTGGATATTTGGAGCGCTTTGAGGGCTATGCTGGAAAAGTTTATATCTTCACCTAAAAACTAGACAGAAGCATACTCAGAAACTTCTTTGTGATGTGTGCATTGAACTCACAGAGCTGAACCTTTCTTTTGATACAGAATTTTGAAACACTCTTTTCGTAGAATCTTCAAGTGGATGTATGGAGTGCTTTGAGGCCTATGCTGGAAAAGGAAATATCTTCACGTAGAAACTGGACAAAAGCATTCTCAGAAAATTCTTCGTAATGAGTGCATTCAACTCACAGAGTTGAAGCTTCCTTTTGATAGAGCAGTTTTGAAACACTCTTTTAGCAGCATCTGCAAGTGGATATTTGGAGCGCTTTGAGGCCAAGGCTGGAAAACGAAATATCATCACATAAAAACTCGACAGAAGCATTCTCTGAAACTTCTTTCTGATGAGTGCATTCAACTCACAGACTCGAACGTTTCTTTTGATAGAACAGTTTAGAAACACTCCTTTTGTAGAATCTGCAAGTGTTTATTTGGAGCGCTTTGAGGCCTATGTTGGAAAAGGACATATCTTCACATCAAAAGTAGACACACGCATTCTCAGAAACTTCTTTGTGATGAGTGCATTGAACTCACAGAGTTCAACCTACCTATTGATAGAGAAGTTTTGAAACACCCTTTTTGTAGAATCTGCAAGTGAATATTTGGCGCGATATGAGGCCTATGCTGGAAATGGAAATATCTTCACATGAAAACTAGACAGATGAATTCTCAGAAACGTCTTTGTGATGAGTGCATTCAACTCACAGACTTGAAGCTTAATTTTGAAAGAGCAGTTTCGAAACACTCTTTTTGTAGAATCTGCAAGTGGATATTTGGAGCGCTTTGAGGGCTATGCTGGAAAAGTTTATATCTTCACCTAAAAACTAGACAGAAGCATACTCAGAAACTTCTTTGTGATGTGTGCATTGAACTCACAGAGCTGAACCTTTCTTTTGATACAGAATTTTGAAACACTCTTTTCGTAGAATCTTCAAGTGGATGTATGGAGTGCTTTGAGGCCTATGCTGGAAAAGGAAATATCTTCACGTAGAAACTGGACAAAAGCATTCTCAGAAAATTCTTCGTAATGAGTGCATTCAACTCACAGAGTTGAAGCTTCCTTTTGATAGAGCAGTTTTGAAACACTCTTTTAGCAGCATCTGCAAGTGGATATTTGGAGCGCTTTGAGGCCAAGGCTGGAAAACGAAATATCATCACATAAAAACTCGACAGAAGCATTCTCTGAAACTTCTTTGCTATAAGTGCATTCAACTCACAGACTCGAACGTTTCTTTTGATAGAACAGTTTAGAAACACTCCTTTTGTAGAATCTGCAAGTGTTTATTTGGAGCGCTTGGAGGCCTATGTTGGAAAAGGACATATCTTCACATCAAAAGTAGACAGACGCATTCTCAGAAACTTCTTTGTGATGAGTGCATTGAACTCACAGAGTTGAACCTACCTATTGATAGAGAAGTTTTGAAACACCCTTTTTGTAGAATCTGCAAGTGAATATTTGGTGCGATTTGAGGCCTATGCAGGAAACGGAAATATCTTCACATGAAAACTAGACAGATGAATTCTCAGAAACGTCTTTGTGATGAGTGCATTCAACTCACAGACTTGAAGCTTCCTTTTGAAAGAGCAGTTTCGAAACACTCTTTTTGTAGAATCTGCAAGTGGATATTTGGAGCGCTTTGAGGGCTATGCTGGAAAAGATAATACCTTCACCTAAAAACTAGACAGAAGCATACTCAGAAACTTCTTTGTGATGTGTGCATTGAACTCACAGAGTTGAACCTTTCTTTTGATACAGAAGTTTTGAAACACTCTTTTCGTAGAATCTTCAAGTGGATGGATGGAGTGATTTGAGGCCTATGCTGGAAAAGGAAATACCTTCACGTAGAAACTAGACAAAAGCATTCTCAGAAAGTTCCCTGTGCTTTGTGCATTCAACTCACAGAGTTGAACATTCCCTTTGATAGAGCAGTTTTGAAACACTCTTTTTGTAGAATCTGCAAGTGGATATTTGGAGCGCTTTGAGGCCTCTGCTGCCAAAGGAATTATCATTGCATGAAAACTAGATGGAAGCGTTCTCAGAAACTTCCTTGTGATGAGTGCATTCAACTCGCAGAGTGGAACCTTCCTTTCGATAGACCAGTTTTGAAACACTGTTTTTGTAGAATCCGCAAGTGGCTATTTGGAGCTCTTTGAGGCTTATGCTGGAAAAGGAAATATCTTCATCTACAAACTAGACAGAAGCATTCTCAGAAACTTCTTTGTCATGTGGGGATTGAACTCACAGAGTTGAACATTCCTTTACATAGAGCAGTTTTGCAACACCCTTTCGGTGGAAAGTGAAAGTGCTTATTTGGTGCGATGGCGGCATCTAGTGGATAAGGAAATACATTCAGATGAAAACAAGATACATCCATTCTCAGAAACTTCTTTGTGATGACTGCATTCTACTCACAGAGTTGAACCTTCCTTTTGATAGAACAGTTTGGAAACACTCTTTTTGTGGAATCTGCAAGTGGCTATTTGGAGCGCTTTGAGGCCTATGCTGGAAAAGGAAATCTCTTCACATAAAACCTAGACAGAAGTATTCCCAGAAAGTTTTTCTGATGTGCGCATTCAACTCACCGAGTTGAACCTTCCTTTAGATAGAGCACTTTTGAAACACTCTTTCTGGGGTACCTGCGAGTGGATATTTGGAGTGCTTTGAGTGCTACACTGTAAAAGCAAATATCTTCACTTAGAATCTAGACAGAAGAATTCTCAGAGACTTCCCTGGGCTCTCTGCATGCCACTCACAGAGTTGAACCTTCCTTTTGATAGAACAGTTTTGAAACACTCTTGTGGTAGAATCTGCAAGTCGATATTTGGAAGGTTTGGAGGCCTATCCTGGGAAAGGAAATATCTTCCCATCAAAACTAGATAGAAGCATTCTCAGAAACTTCTTAGTGATGTGCGCATTCAAGTCACAGAGTTGAAGCTTCCTTTTGATATAGCAGTTTTGAACCACTCTTTTAGTAGAATCTGCAAGTGGATGTTTGGAGAGCTAAGAGGCCAACACTGGAAACGGAAATATCTTCACCTAAAAACTAGACGGAAGCTTTCTCAGAAACTTCAATGGGCTTTACGCATTCAACTCACAGAGTGCAATGTTCCTTTTGAGAGCGCAGTTTTAAAACACTGTTTTTGTAGAATTTGCTAGAGGATGTTTGGAGCGATGTGAGGCCTTTGCTGGAAAAGGAAATATCTTCACATAAAACCTAGACAGAAGCATTCTCAGAAACTCCTTTGTGATGAGTGTATTCAAATCACACACTTGAACCTTCCTTTGGAAAGAGCAGTTTTGAAACACTCTTTTTGAGGAATCTGCAAGTGGATATTTGGAGCGATTTGAGGCCTATGCTGGAAAATGAAATATCTTCACCTACAAACTAGGCGGAAGCATTCTCAGAAACTTCTTTGTGATGAGTGCATTCAACTCACAGAGTTGAAGCTTCCTTTTGACAGAGCAGTTTTGAAACACTCTTTTAGCAGCATCTGCAAGTGGATATTTGGAGCGCTTTGAGGCCAAGGCTGGAAAACGAAATATCATCACATAAAAACTCGACAGAAGCATTCTCTGAAACTTCTTCGTGATGAGTGCATTCAACTCACAGACTCGAACGTTTCTTTTGATAGAACAGTTTAGAAACACTCCTTTTGTAGAATCTGCAAGTGTTTATTTGGAGCGCTTTGAGGCCTATGTTGGAAAAGGACATATCTTCACATCAAAAGTAGACACACGCATTCTCAGAAACTTCTTTGTGATGAGTGCATTGAACTCACAGAGTTCAACCTACCTATTGATAGAGAAGTTTTGAAACACCCTTTTTGTAGAATCTGCAAGTGAATATTTGGCGCGATATGAGGCCTATGCTGGAAATGGAAATATCTTCACATGAAAACTAGACAGATGAATTCTCAGAAACGTCTTTGTGATGAGTGCATTCAACTCACAGACTTGAAGTTTATTTTGAAAAAGCAGTTTCGAAACACTCTTTTTGTAGAATCTGCAAGTGGATATTAGGAGCTCTTTGAGGGCTATGCTGGAAATGTTTATATCTTCACCTAAAAACTAGACAGAAGCATACTCAGAAACTTCTTTGTGATGTGTGCATTGAACTCACAGAGCTGAACCTTTCTTTTGATACAGAATTTTGAAACACTCTTTTCGTAGAATCTTCAAGTGGATGTATGGAGTGCTTTGAGGCCTATGCTGGAAAAGGAAATATCTTCACGTAGAAACTGGACAAAAGCATTCTCAGAAAATTCTTCGTAATGAGTGCATTCAACTCACAGAGTTGAAGCTTCCTTTTGATAGAGCAGTTTTGAAACACTCTTTTAGCAGCATCTGCAAGTGGATATTTGGAGCGCTTTGAGGCCAAGGCTGGAAAACGAAATATCATCACATAAAAACTCGACAGAAGCATTCTCTGAAACTTCTTTCTGATGAGTGCATTCAACTCACAGACTCGAACGTTTCTTTTGATAGAACAGTTTAGAAACACTCCTTTTGTAGAATCTGCAAGTGTTTATTTGGAGCGCTTTGAGGCCTATGTTGGAAAAGGACATATCTTCACATCAAAAGTAGACACACGCATTCTCAGAAACTTCTTTGTGATGAGTGCATTGAACTCACAGAGTTCAACCTACCTATTGATAGAGAAGTTTTGAAACACCCTTTTTGTAGAATCTGCAAGTGAATATTTGGCGCGATATGAGGCCTATGCTGGAAATGGAAATATCTTCACATGAAAACTAGACAGATGAATTCTCAGAAACGTCTTTGTGATGAGTGCATTCAACTCACAGACTTGAAGCTTAATTTTGAAAGAGCAGTTTCGAAACACTCTTTTTGTAGAATCTGCAAGTGGATATTTGGAGCGCTTTGAGGGCTATGCTGGAAAAGTTTATATCTTCACCTAAAAACTAGACAGAAGCATACTCAGAAACTTCTTTGTGATGTGTGCATTGAACTCACAGAGCTGAACCTTTCTTTTGATACAGAATTTTGAAACACTCTTTTCGTAGAATCTTCAAGTGGATGTATGGAGTGCTTTGAGGCCTATGCTGGAAAAGGAAATATCTTCACGTAGAAACTGGACAAAAGCATTCTCAGAAAATTCTTCGTAATGAGTGCATTCAACTCACAGAGTTGAAGCTTCCTTTTGATAGAGCAGTTTTGAAACACTCTTTTAGCAGCATCTGCAAGTGGATATTTGGAGCGCTTTGAGGCCAAGGCTGGAAAACGAAATATCATCACATAAAAACTCGACAGAAGCATTCTCTGAAACTTCTTTGTGATAAGTGCATTCAACTCACAGACTCGAACGTTTCTTTTGATAGAACAGTTTAGAAACACTCCTTTTGTAGAATCTGCAAGTGTTTATTTGGAGCGCTTGGAGGCCTATGTTGGAAAAGGACATATCTTCACATCAAAAGTAGACAGACGCATTCTCAGAAACTTCTTTGTGATGAGTGCATTGAACTCACAGAGTTGAACCTACCTATTGATAGAGAAGTTTTGAAACACCCTTTTTGTAGAATCTGCAAGTGAATATTTGGCGCGATTTGAGGCCTATGCAGGAAACGGAAATATCTTCACATGAAAACTAGACAGATGAATTCTCAGAAACGTCTTTGTGATGAGTGCATTCAACTCACAGACTTGAAGCTTCCTTTTGAAAGAGCAGTTTCGAAACACTCTTTTTGTAGAATCTGCAAGTGGATATTTGGAGCGCTTTGAGGGCTATGCTGGAAAAGTTAATACCTTCACCTAAAAACTAGACAGAAGCATACTCAGAAACTTCTTTGTGATGTGTGCATTGAACTCACAGAGTTGAACCTTTCTTTTGATACAGAAGTTTTGAAACACTCTTTTCGTAGAATCTTCAAGTGGATGTATGGAGTGATTTGAGGCCTATGCTGGAAAAGGAAATACCTTCACGTAGAAACTAGACAAAAGCATTCTCAGAAAGTTCCCTGTGCTTTGTGCATTCAACTCACAGAGTTGAACATTCCCTTTGATAGAGCAGTTTTGAAACACTCTTTTTGTAGAATCTGCAAGTGGATATTTGGAGCGCTTTGAGGCCTCTGCTGCCAAAGGAATTATCATTGCATGAAAACTAGATGGAAGCGTTCTCAGAAACTTCCTTGTGATGAGTGCATTCAACTCACAGAGTGGAACCTTCCTTTCGATAGACCAGTTTTGAAACACTGTTTTTGTAGAATCCGCAAGTGGCTATTTGGAGCTCTTTGAGGCTTATGCTGGAAAAGGAAATATCTTCATCTACAAACTAGACAGAAGCATTCTCAGAAACTTCTTTGTCATGTGGGGATTGAACTCACAGAGTTGAACATTCCTTTACATAGAGCAGTTTTGCAACACCCTTTCGGTGGAAAGTGAAAGTGCTTATTTGGTGCGATGGCGGCATCTAGTGGATAAGGAAATACATTCAGATGAAAACAAGATACATCCATTCTCAGAAACTTCTTTGTGATGACTGCATTCTACTCACAGAGTTGAACCTTCCTTTTGATAGAACAGTTTGGAAACACTCTTTTTGTGGAATCTGCAAGTGGCTATTTGGAGCGCTTTGAGGCCTATGCTGGAAAAGGAAATCTCTTCACATAAAACCTAGACAGAAGTATTCCCAGAAAGTTTTTCTGATGTGCGCATTCAACTCACCGAGTTGAACCTTCCTTTAGATAGAGCACTTTTGAAACACTCTTTCTGGGGTACCTGCGAGTGGATATTTGGAGTGCTTTGAGTGCTACACTGTAAAAGCAAATATCTTCACTTAGAATCTAGACAGAAGAATTCTCAGAGACTTCCCTGGGCTCTCTGCATGCCACTCACAGAGTTGAACCTTCCTTTTGATAGAACAGTTTTGAAACACTCTTGTGGTAGAATCTGCAAGTCGATATTTGGAAGGTTTGGAGGCCTATCCTGGGAAAGGAAATATCTTCCCATCAAAACTAGATAGAAGCATTCTCAGAAACTTCTTAGTGATGTGCGCATTCAAGTCACAGAGTTGAAGCTTCCTTTTGATATAGTAGTTTTGAACCACTCTTTTAGTAGAATCTGCAAGTGGATGTTTGGAGAGCTAAGAGGCCAACACTGGAAACGGAAATATCTTCACCTAAAAACTAGACGGAAGCATTCTCAGAAACTTCAATGGGCTTTACGCATTCAACTCACAGAGTGCAATGTTCCTTTTGAGAGCGCAGTTTTAAAACACTGTTTTTGTAGAATTTGCTAGAGGATGTTTGGAGCGATGTGAGGCCTTTGCTGGAAAAGGAAATATCTTCACATAAAACCTAGACAGAAGCATTCTCAGAAACTCCTTTGTGATGAGTGCATTCAAATCACACACTTGAACCTTCCTTTGGAAAGAGCAGTTTTGAAACACTCTTTTTGAAGAATCTGCAAGTGGATATTTGGAGCGATTTGAGGCCTATGCTGGAAAATGAAATATCTTCACCTAAAAACTAGGCGGAAGCATTCTCAGAAACTTCTTTGTGATGAGTGCATTCAACTCACAGAGTTGAAGCTTCCTTTTGACAGAGCAGTTTTGAAACACTCTTTTAGCAGCATCTGCAAGTGGATATTTGGAGCGCTTTGAGGCCAAGGCTGGAAAACGAAATATCATCACATAAAAACTCGACAGAAGCATTCTCTGAAACTTCTTTCTGATGAGTGCATTCAACTCACAGACTCGAACGTTTCTTTTGATAGAACAGTTTAGAAACACTCCTTTTGTAGAATCTGCAAGTGTTTATTTGGAGCGCTTTGAGGCCTATGTTGGAAAAGGACATATCTTCACATCAAAAGTAGACACACGCATTCTCAGAAACTTCTTTGTGATGAGTGCATTGAACTCACAGAGTTCAACCTACCTATTGATAGAGAAGTTTTGAAACACCCTTTTTGTAGAATCTGCAAGTGAATATTTGGCGCGATATGAGGCCTATGCTGGAAATGGAAATATCTTCACATGAAAACTAGACAGATGAATTCTCAGAAACGTCTTTGTGATGAGTGCATTCAACTCACAGACTTGAAGCTTAATTTTGAAAGAGCAGTTTCGAAACACTCTTTTTGTAGAATCTGCAAGTGGATATTTGGAGCGCTTTGAGGGCTATGCTGGAAAAGTTTATATCTTCACCTAAAAACTAGACAGAAGCATACTCAGAAACTTCTTTGTGATGTGTGCATTGAACTCACAGAGCTGAACCTTTCTTTTGATACAGAATTTTGAAACACTCTTTTCGTAGAATCTTCAAGTGGATGTATGGAGTGCTTTGAGGCCTATGCTGGAAAAGGAAATATCTTCACGTAGAAACTGGACAAAAGCATTCTCAGAAAATTCTTTGTAATGAGTGCATTCAACTCACAGAGTTGAAGCTTCCTTTTGATAGAGCAGTTTTGAAACACTCTTTTAGCAGCATCTGCAAGTGGATATTTGGAGCGCTTTGAGGGCAAGGCTGGAAAACGAAATATCATCACATAAAAACTCGACAGAAGCATTCTCTGAAACTTCTTTGTGATAAGTGCATTCAACTCACAGACTCGAACGTTTCTTTTGATAGAACAGTTTAGAAACACTCCTTTTGTAGAATCTGCAAGTGTTTATTTGGAGCGCTTTGAGGCCTATGTTGGAAAAGGACATATCTTCACATCAAAAGTAGACAGACGCATTCTCAGAAACTTCTTTGTGATGAGTGCATTGAACTCACAGAGTTCAACCTACCTATTGATAGAGAAGTTTTGAAACACCCTTTTTGTAGAATCTGCAAGTGAATATTTGGCGCGATTTGAGGCCTATGCAGGAAACGGAAATATCTTCACATGAAAACTAGACAGATGAATTCTCAGAAACGTCTTTGTGATGAGTGCATTCAACTCACAGACTTGAAGCTTCCTTTTGAAAGAGCAGTTTCGAAACACTCTTTTTGTAGACTCTGCAAGTGGATATTTGGAGCGCTTTGAGGGCTATGCTGGAAAAGTTAATACCTTCACCTAAAAACTAGACAGAAGCATACTCAGAAACTTCTTTGTGATGTGTGCATTGAACTCACAGAGTTGAACCTTTCTTTTGATACAGAAGTTTTGAAACACTCTTTTCGTAGAAACTTCAAGTGGATGTATGGAGTGATTTGAGGCCTATGCTGGAAAAGGAAATACATTCACGTAGAAACTGGACAAAAGCATTCTCAGAAAGTTCCCTGTGCTTTGTGCATTCAACTCACAGAGTTGAACATTCCCTTTGATAGAGCAGTTTTGAAACACTCTTTTTGTAGAATCTGCAAGTGGATATTTGGAGCGCTTTGAGGCCTCTGCTGCCAAAGGAATTATCATTGCATAAAAACTAGATGGAAGCGTTCTCAGAAACTTCCTTGTGATGAGTGCATTCAACTCGCAGAGTGGAACCTTCCTTTCGATTGACCAGTTTTGAAACACTGTTTTTGTAGAATCCGCAAGTGGCTATTTGGAGCTCTTTGAGGCTTATGCTGGAAAAGGAAATATCTTCATCTACAAACTAGACAGAAGCATTCTCAGAAACTTCTTTGTCATGTGGGGATTGAACTCACAGAGTTGAACATTCCTTTACATAGAGCAGTTTTGCAACACCCTTTCGGTGGAAAGTGAAAGTGCTTATTTGGTGCGATGGCGGCATCTAGTGGATAAGGAAATACATTCAGATGAAAACAAGATACATCCATTCTCAGAAACTTCTTTGTGATGACTGCATTCTACTCACAGAGTTGAACCTTCCTTTTGATAGAACAGTTTGGAAACACTCTTTTTGTGGAATCTGCAAGTGGCTATTTGGAGCGCTTTGAGGCCTATGCTGGAAAAGGAAATATCTTCACATAAAACCTAGACAGAAGTATTCCCAGAAAGTTTTTCTGATGTGCGCATTCAACTCACCGAGTTGAACCTTCCTTTAGATAGAGCACTTTTGAAACACTCTTTCTGTGGTACCTGGGAGTGGATATTTGGAGTGCTTTGAGTGCTACACTGTAAAAGCAAATATCTTCACTTAGAATCTAGACAGAAGAATTCTCAGAGACTTCCCTGGGCTCTCTGCATTCCACTCACAGAGTTGAACCTTCCTTTTGATAGAACAGTTTTGAAACACTCTTGTGGTAGAATCTGCAAGTCGATATTTGGAAGGTTTGGAGGCCTATCCTGGGAAAGGAAATATCTTCCCATCAAAACTAGATAGAAGCATTCTCAGAAACTTCTTAGTGATGTGCGCATTCAAGTCACAGAGTTGAAGCTTCCTTTTGATATAGCAGTTTTGAGCCACTCTTTTAGTAGAATCTGCAAGTGGATGTTTGGAGAGCTAAGAGGCCAACACTGGAAAAGGAAATATCTTCACCTAAAAACTAGACGGAAGCATTCTCAGAAACTTCAATGGGCTTTACGCATTCAACTCACAGAGTGCAATGTTCCTTTTGAGAGCGCAGTTTTAAAACACTGTTTTTGTAGAATTTGCTAGAGGATGTTTGGAGCGATGTGAGGCCTTTGCTGGAAAAGGAAATATCTTCACATAAAACCTAGACAGAAGCATTCTCAGAAACTCCTTTGTGATGAGTGCATTCAAATCACACACTTGAACCTTCCTTTGGAAAGAGCAGTTTTGAAACACTCTTTTTGAAGAATCTGCAAGTGGATATTTGGAGCGATTTGAGGCCTATGCTGGAAAATGAAATATCTTCACCTACAAACTAGACGGAAGCATTCTCAGAAACTTCTTTGTGATGAGTGCATTCAACTCACAGAGTTGAAGCTTCCTTTTGACAGAGCAGTTTTGAAACACTCTTTTAGCAGCATCTGCAAGTGGATATTTGGAGCGCTTTGAGGCCAAGGCTGGAAAACGAAATATCATCACATAAAAACTCGACAGAAGCATTCTCTGAAACTTCTTTCTGATGAGTGCATTCAACTCACAGACTCGAACGTTTCTTTTGATAGAACAGTTTAGAAACACTCCTTTTGTAGAATCTGCAAGTGTTTATTTGGAGCGCTTTGAGGCCTATGTTGGAAAAGGACATATCTTCACATCAAAAGTAGACAGACGCATTCTCAGAAACTTCTTTGTGATGAGTGCATTGAACTCACAGAGTTGAACCTACCTATTGATAGAGAAGTTTTGAAACACCCTTTTTGTAGAATCTGCAAGTGAATATTTGGCGCGATTTGAGGCCTATGCAGGAAACGGAAATATCTTCACATGAAAACTAGACAGATGAATTCTCAGAAACGTCTTTGTGATGAGTGCATTCAACTCACAGACTTGAAGCTTCCTTTTGAAAGAGCAGTTTCGAAACACTCTTTTTGTAGAATCTGCAAGTGGATATTTGGAGCGCTTTGAGGGCTATGCTGGAAAAGTTAATACCTTCACCTAAAAACTAGACAGAAGCATACTCAGAAACTTCTTTGTGATGTGTGCATTGAACTCACAGAGTTGAACCTTTCTTTTGATACAGAAGTTTTGAAACACTCTTTTCGTAGAATCTTCAAGTGGATGTATGGAGTGATTTGAGGCCTATGCTGGAAAAGGAAATACCTTCACGTAGAAACTAGACAAAAGCATTCTCAGAAAGTTCCCTGTGCTTTGTGCATTCAACTCACAGAGTTGAACATTCCCTTTGATAGAGCAGTTTTGAAACACTCTTTTTGTAGAATCTGCAAGTGGATATTTGGAGCGCTTTGAGGCCTCTGCTGCCAAAGGAATTATCATTGCATGAAAACTAGATGGAAGCGTTCTCAGAAACTTCCTTGTGATGAGTGCATTCAACTCGCAGAGTGGAACCTTCCTTTCGATAGACCAGTTTTGAAACACTGTTTTTGTAGAATCCGCAAGTGGCTATTTGGAGCTCTTTGAGGCTTATGCTGGAAAAGGAAATATCTTCATCTACAAACTAGACAGAAGCATTCTCAGAAACTTCTTTGTCATGTGGGGATTGAACTCACAGAGTTGAACATTCCTTTACATAGAGCAGTTTTGCAACACCCTTTCGGTGGAAAGTGAAAGTGCTTATTTGGTGCGATGGCGGCATCTAGTGGATAAGGAAATACATTCAGATGAAAACAAGATACATCCATTCTCAGAAACTTCTTTGTGATGACTGCATTCTACTCACAGAGTTGAACCTTCCTTTTGATAGAACAGTTTGGAAACACTCTTTTTGTGGAATCTGCAAGTGGCTATTTGGAGCGCTTTGAGGCCTATGCTGGAAAAGGAAATATCTTCACATAAAACCTAGACAGAAGTATTCCCAGAAAGTTTTTCTGATGTGCGCATTCAACTCACCGAGTTGAACCTTCCTTTAGATAGAGCACTTTTGAAACACTCTTTCTGGGGTACCTGCGAGTGGATATTTGGAGTGCTTTGAGTGCTACACTGTAAAAGCAAATATCTTCACTTAGAATCTAGACAGAAGAATTCTCAGAGACTTCCCTGGGCTCTCTGCATGCCACTCACAGAGTTGAACCTTCCTTTTGATAGAACAGTTTTGAAACACTCTTGTGGTAGAATCTGCAAGTCGATATTTGGAAGGTTTGGAGGCCTATCCTGGGAAAGGAAATATCTTCCCATCAAAACTAGATAGAAGCATTCTCAGAAACTTCTTAGTGATGTGCGCATTCAAGTCACAGAGTTGAAGCTTCCTTTTGATATAGTAGTTTTGAACCACTCTTTTAGTAGAATCTGCAAGTGGATGTTTGGAGAGCTAAGAGGCCAACACTGGAAACGGAAATATCTTCACCTAAAAACTAGACGGAAGCATTCTCAGAAACTTCAATGGGCTTTACGCATTCAACTCACAGAGTGCAATGTTCCTTTTGAGAGCGCAGTTTTAAAACACTGTTTTTGTAGAATTTGCTAGAGGATGTTTGGAGCGATGTGAGGCCTTTGCTGGAAAAGGAAATATCTTCACATAAAACCTAGACAGAAGCATTCTCAGAAACTCCTTTGTGATGAGTGCATTCAAATCACACACTTGAACCTTCCTTTGGAAAGAGCAGTTTTGAAACACTCTTTTTGAAGAATCTGCAAGTGGATATTTGGAGCGATTTGAGGCCTATGCTGGAAAATGAAATATCTTCACCTACAAACTAGGCGGAAGCATTCTCAGAAACTTCTTTGTGATGAGTGCATTCAACTCACAGAGTTGAAGCTTCCTTTTGACAGAGCAGTTTTGAAACACTCTTTTAGCAGCATCTGCAAGTGGATATTTGGAGCGCTTTGAGGCCAAGGCTGGAAAACGAAATATCATCACATAAAAACTCGACAGAAGCATTCTCTGAAACTTCTTTCTGATGAGTGCATTCAACTCACAGACTCGAACGTTTCTTTTGATAGAACAGTTTAGAAACACTCCTTTTGTAGAATCTGCAAGGGTTTATTTGGAGCGCTTTGAGGCCTATGTTGGAAAAGGACATATCTTCACATCAAAAGTAGACACACGCATTCTCAGAAACTTCTTTGTGATGAGTGCATTGAACTCACAGAGTTCAACCTACCTATTGATAGAGAAGTTTTGAAACACCCTTTTTGTAGAATCTGCAAGTGAATATTTGGCGCGATATGAGGCCTATGCTGGAAATGGAAATATCTTCACATGAAAACTAGACAGATGAATTCTCAGAAACGTCTTTGTGATGAGTGCATTCAACTCACAGACTTGAAGCTTAATTTTGAAAGAGCAGTTTCGAAACACTCTTTTTGTAGAATCTGCAAGTGGATATTTGGAGCGCTTTGAGGGCTATGCTGGAAAAGTTTATATCTTCACCTAAAAACTAGACAGAAGCATACTCAGAAACTTCTTTGTGATGTGTGCATTGAACTCACAGAGCTGAACCTTTCTTTTGATACAGAATTTTGAAACACTCTTTTCGTAGAATCTTCAAGTGGATGTATGGAGTGCTTTGAGGCCTATGCTGGAAAAGGAAATATCTTCACGTAGAAACTGGACAAAAGCATTCTCAGAAAATTCTTTGTAATGAGTGCATTCAACTCACAGAGTTGAAGCTTCCTTTTGATAGAGCAGTTTTGAAACACTCTTTTAGCAGCATCTGCAAGTGGATATTTGGAGCGCTTTGAGGCCAAGGCTGGAAAACGAAATATCATCACATAAAAACTCGACAGAAGCATTCTCTGAAACTTCTTTGTGATAAGTGCATTCAACTCACAGACTCGAACGTTTCTTTTGATAGAACAGTTTAGAAACACTCCTTTTGTAGAATCTGCAAGTGTTTATTTGGAGCGCTTTGAGGCCTATGTTGGAAAAGGACATATCTTCACATCAAAAGTAGACAGACGCATTCTCAGAAACTTCTTTGTGATGAGTGCATTGAACTCACAGAGTTCAACCTACCTATTGATAGAGAAGTTTTGAAACACCCTTTTTGTAGAATCTGCAAGTGAATATTTGGCGCGATTTGAGGCCTATGCAGGAAACGGAAATATCTTCACATGAAAACTAGACAGATGAATTCTCAGAAACGTCTTTGTGATGAGTGCATTCAACTCACAGACTTGAAGCTTCCTTTTGAAAGAGCAGTTTCGAAACACTCTTTTTGTAGACTCTGCAAGTGGATATTTGGAGCGCTTTGAGGGCTATGCTGGAAAAGTTAATACCTTCACCTAAAAACTAGACAGAAGCATACTCAGAAACTTCTTTGTGATGTGTGCATTGAACTCACAGAGTTGAACCTTTCTTTTGATACAGAAGTTTTGAAACACTCTTTTCGTAGAAACTTCAAGTGGATGTATGGAGTGATTTGAGGCCTATGCTGGAAAAGGAAATACATTCACGTAGAAACTGGACAAAAGCATTCTCAGAAAGTTCCCTGTGCTTTGTGCATTCAACTCACAGAGTTGAACATTCCCTTTGATAGAGCAGTTTTGAAACACTCTTTTTGTAGAATCTGCAAGTGGATATTTGGAGCGCTTTGAGGCCTCTGCTGCCAAAGGAATTATCATTGCATAAAAACTAGATGGAAGCGTTCTCAGAAACTTCCTTGTGATGAGTGCATTCAACTCGCAGAGTGGAACCTTCCTTTCGATAGACCAGTTTTGAAACACTGTTTTTGTAGAATCCGCAAGTGGCTATTTGGAGCTCTTTGAGGCTTATGCTGGAAAAGGAAATATCTTCATCTACAAACTAGACAGAAGCATTCTCAGAAACTTCTTTGTCATGTGGGGATTGAACTCACAGAGTTGAACATTCCTTTACATAGAGCAGTTTTGCAACACCCTTTCGGTGGAAAGTGAAAGTGCTTATTTGGTGCGATGGCGGCATCTAGTGGATAAGGAAATACATTCAGATGAAAACAAGATACATCCATTCTCAGAAACTTCTTTGTGATGACTGCATTCTACTCACAGAGTTGAACCTTCCTTTTGATAGAACAGTTTGGAAACACTCTTTTTGTGGAATCTGCAAGTGGCTATTTGGAGCGCTTTGAGGCCTATGCTGGAAAAGGAAATATCTTCACATAAAACCTAGACAGAAGTATTCCCAGAAAGTTTTTCTGATGTGCGCATTCAACTCACCGAGTTGAACCTTCCTTTAGATAGAGCACTTTTGAAACACTCTTTCTGTGGTACCTGGGAGTGGATATTTGGAGTGCTTTGAGTGCTACACTGTAAAAGCAAATATCTTCACTTAGAATCTAGACAGAAGAATTCTCAGAGACTTCCCTGGGCTCTCTGCATTCCACTCACAGAGTTGAACCTTCCTTTTGATAGAACAGTTTTGAAACACTCTTGTGGTAGAATCTGCAAGTCGATATTTGGAAGGTTTGGAGGCCTATCCTGGGAAAGGAAATATCTTCCCATCAAAACTAGATAGAAGCATTCTCAGAAACTTCTTAGTGATGTGCGCATTCAAGTCACAGAGTTGAAGCTTCCTTTTGATATAGCAGTTTTGAGCCACTCTTTTAGTAGAATCTGCAAGTGGATGTTTGGAGAGCTAAGAGGCCAACACTGGAAAAGGAAATATCTTCACCTAAAAACTAGACGGAAGCATTCTCAGAAACTTCAATGGGCTTTACGCATTCAACTCACAGAGTGCAATGTTCCTTTTGAGAGCGCAGTTTTAAAACACTGTTTTTGTAGAATTTGCTAGAGGATGTTTGGAGCGATGTGAGGCCTTTGCTGGAAAAGGAAATATCTTCACATAAAACCTAGACAGAAGCATTCTCAGAAACTCCTTTGTGATGAGTGCATTCAAATCACACACTTGAACCTTCCTTTGGAAAGAGCAGTTTTGAAACACTCTTTTTGAAGAATCTGCAAGTGGATATTTGGAGCGATTTGAGGCCTATGCTGGAAAATGAAATATCTTCACCTACAAACTAGACGGAAGCATTCTCAGAAACTTCTTTGTGATGAGTGCATTCAACTCACAGAGTTGAAGCTTCCTTTTGACAGAGCAGTTTTGAAACACTCTTTTAGCAGCATCTGCAAGTGGATATTTGGAGCGCTTTGAGGCCAAGGCTGGAAAACGAAATATCATCACATAAAAACTCGACAGAAGCATTCTCTGAAACTTCTTTCTGATGAGTGCATTCAACTCACAGACTCGAACGTTTCTTTTGATAGAACAGTTTAGAAACACTCCTTTTGTAGAATCTGCAAGTGTTTATTTGGAGCGCTTTGAGGCCTATGTTGGAAAAGGACATATCTTCACATCAAAAGTAGACAGACGCATTCTCAGAAACTTCTTTGTGATGAGTGCATTGAACTCACAGAGTTGAACCTACCTATTGATAGAGAAGTTTTGAAACACCCTTTTTGTAGAATCTGCAAGTGAATATTTGGCGCGATTTGAGGCCTATGCAGGAAACGGAAATATCTTCACATGAAAACTAGACAGATGAATTCTCAGAAACGTCTTTGTGATGAGTGCATTCAACTCACAGACTTGAAGCTTCCTTTTGAAAGAGCAGTTTCGAAACACTCTTTTTGTAGAATCTGCAAGTGGATATTTGGAGCGCTTTGAGGACTATGCTGGAAAAGTTAATACCTTCACCTAAAAACTAGACAGAAGCATACTCAGAAACTTCTTTGTGATGTGTGCATTGAACTCACAGAGCTGAACCTTTCTTTTGATACAGAAGTTTTGAAACACTCTTTTCGTAGAATCTTCAAGTGGATGTATGGAGTGCTTTGAGGCCTATGCTGGAAAAGGAAATACCTTCACGTAGAAACTGGACAAAAGCATTCTCAGAAAGTTCCCTGTGCTTTGTGCATTCAACTCACAGAGTTGAACATTGCCTTTGATAGAGCAGTTTTGAAACACTCTTTTTGTAGAATCTGCAAGTGGATATTTGGAGCGCTTTGAGGCCTCTGCTGCCAAAGGAATTATCATTGCATAAAAACTAGATGGAAGCGTTCTCAGAAACTTCCTTGTGATGAGTGCATTCAACTCGCAGAGTGGAACCTTCCTTTCGATAGACCAGTTTTGAAACACTGTTTTTGTAGAATCCGCAAGTGGCTATTTGGAGCTCTTTGAGGCTTATGCTGGAAAAGGAAATATCTTCATCTACAAACTAGACAGAAGCATTCTCAGAAACTTCTTTGTCATGTGGGGATTGAACTCACAGAGTTGAACATTCCTTTACATAGAGCAGTTTTGCAACACCCTTTCGGTGGAAAGTGAAAGTGCTTATTTGGTGCGATGGCGGCATCTAGTGGATAAGGAAATACATTCAGATGAAAACAAGATACATCCATTCTCAGAAACTTCTTTGTGATGACTGCATTCTACTCACAGAGTTGAACCTTCCTTTTGATAGAACAGTTTGGAAACACTCTTTTTGTGGAATCTGCAAGTGGCTATTTGGAGCGCTTTGAGGCCTATGCTGGAAAAGGAAATATCTTCACATAAAACCTAGACAGAAGTATTCCCAGAAAGTTTTTCTGATGTGCGCATTCAACTCACCGAGTTGAACCTTCCTTTAGATAGAGCACTTTTGAAACACTCTTTCTGTAGTACCTGCGAGTGGATATTTGGAGTGCTTTGAGTGCTACACTGTAAAAGCAAATATCTTCACTTAGAATCTAGACAGAAGAATTCTCAGAGACTTCCCTGGGCTCTCTGCATTCCACTCACAGAGTTGAACCTTCCTCTTGATAGGACAGTTTTGAAACACTCTTGTGATAGAATCTGCAAGTCGATATTTGGAAGGTTTGGAGGCCTATCCTGGGAAAGGAAATATCTTCCCATCAAAACTAGATAGAAGCATTCTCAGAAACTTCTTAGTGATGTGCGCATTCAAGTCACAGAGTTGAAGCTTCCTTTTGATATAGCAGTTTTGAACGACTCTTTTAGTAGAATCTGCAAGTGGATGTTTGGAGAGCTAAGAGGCCAACACTGGAAAAGGAAATATCTTCACCTAAAAACTAGACGGAAGCATTCTCAGAAACTTCAATGGGCTTTACGCATTCAACTCACAGAGTGCAATGTTCCTTTTGAGAGCGCAGTTTTAAAACACTGTTTTTGTAGAATTTGCTAGAGGATGTTTGGAGCGATGTGAGGCCTTTGCTGGAAAAGGAAATATCTTCACATAAAACCTAGACAGAAGCATTCTCAGAAACTCCTTTGTGATGAGTGCATTCAAATCACACACTTGAACCTTCCTTTGGAAAGAGCAGTTTTGAAACACTCTTTTTGAAGAATCTGCAAGTGGATATTTGGAGCGATTTGAGGCCTATGCTGGAAAATGAAATATCTTCACCTACAAACTAGACGGAAGCATTCTCAGAAACTTCTTTGTGATGAGTGCATTCAACTCACAGAGTTGAAGCTTCCTTTTGACAGAGCAGTTTTGAAACACTCTTTTAGCAGCATCTGCAAGTGGATATTTGGAGCGCTTTGAGGCCAAGGCTGGAAAACGAAATATCATCACATAAAAACTCGACAGAAGCATTCTCTGAAACTTCTTTGTGATGAGTGCATTCAACTCACAGACTCGAACGTTTCTTTTGATAGAACAGTTTAGAAACACTCCTTTTGTAGAATCTGCAAGTGTTTATTTGGAGCGCTTTGAGGCTTTTCCTATGTTGGAAAAGGACATATCTTCACATCAAAAGTAGACACACGCATTCTCAGAAACTTCTTTGTGATGAGTGCATTGAACTCACAGAGTTCAACCTACCTATTGATAGAGAAGTTTTGAAACACCCTTTTTGTAGAATCTGCAAGTGAATATTTGGCGCGATATGAGGCCTATGCTGGAAATGGAAATATCTTCACATGAAAACTAGACAGATGAATTCTCAGAAACGTCTTTGTGATGAGTGCATTCAACTCACAGACTTGAAGCTTAATTTTGAAAGAGCAGTTTCGAAACACTCTTTTTGTAGAATCTGCAAGTGGATATTTGGAGCGCTTTGAGGGCTATGCTGGAAAAGTTTATATCTTCACCTAAAAACTAGACAGAAGCATACTCAGAAACTTCTTTGTGATGTGTGCATTGAACTCACAGAGCTGAACCTTTCTTTTATACAGAATTTTGAAACACTCTTTTCGTAGAATCTTCAAGTGGATGTATGGAGTGCTTTGAGACCTATGCTGGAAAAGGAAATATCTTCACGTAGAAACTGGCCAAAAGCATTCTCAGAAAATTCTTCGTAGTGAGTGCATTCAACTCACGGAGTTGAAGCTTCCTTTTGATAGAGCAGTTTTGAAACACTCTTTTAGCAGCATCTGCAAGTGGATATTTGGAGCGCTTTGAGGCCAAGGCTGGAAAACGAAATATCATCACATAAAAACTCGACAGAAGCATTCTCTGAAACTTCTTTGTGATAAGTGCATTCAACTCACAGACTCGAACGTTTCTTTTGATAGAACAGTTTAGAAACACTCCTTTTGTAGAATCTGCAAGTGTTTATTTGGAGCGCTTGGAGGCCTATGTTGGAAAAGGACATATCTTCACATCAAAAGTAGACAGACGCATTCTCAGAAACTTCTTTGTGATGAGTGCATTGAACTCACAGAGTTGAACCTACCTATTGATAGAGAAGTTTTGACACACCCTTTTTGTAGAATCTGCAAGTGAATATTTGGCGCGATTTGAGGCCTATGCAGGAAACGGAAATATCTTCACATGAAAACTAGACAGATGAATTCTCAGAAACGTCTTTGTGATGAGTGCATTCAACTCACAGACTTCAAGCTTCCTTTTGAAAGAGCAGTTTCGAAACACTCTTTTTGTAGAATCTGCAAGTGGATATTTGGAGCGCTTTGAGGGCTATGCTGGAAAAGTTAATACCTTCACCTAAAAACTAGGCAGAAGCATACTCAGAAACTTCTTTGTGATGTGTGCATTGAACTCACAGAGTTGAACCTTTCTTTTGATACAGAAGTTTTGAAACACTCTTTTCGTAGAATCTTCAAGTGGATGTGGAGTGATTTGAGGCCTATGCTGGAAAAGGAAATACCTTCACGTAGAAACTAGACAAAAGCATTCTCAGAAAGTTCCCTGTGCTTTGTGCATTCAACTCACAGAGTTGAACATTCCCTTTGATAGAGCAGTTTTGAAACACTCTTTTTGTAGAATCTGCAAGTGGATATTTGGAGCGCTTTGAGGCCTCTGCTGCCAAAGGAATTATCATTGCATGAAAACTAGATGGAAGCGTTCTCAGAAACTTCCTTGTGATGAGTGCATTCAACTCGCAGAGTGGAACCTTCCTTTCGATAGACCAGTTTTGAAACACTGTTTTTGTAGAATCCGCAAGTGGCTATTTGGAGCTCTTTGAGGCTTATGCTGGAAAAGGAAATATCTTCATCTACAAACTAGACAGAAGCATTCTCAGAAACTTCTTTGTCATGTGGGGATTGAACTCACAGAGTTGAACATTCCTTTACATAGAGCAGTTTTGCAACACCCTTTCGGTGGAAAGTGAAAGTGCTTATTTGGTGCGATGGCGGCATCTAGTGGATAAGGAAATACATTCAGATGAAAACAAGATACATCCATTCTCAGAAACTTCTTTGTGATGACTGCATTCTACTCACAGAGTTGAACCTTCCTTTTGATAGAACAGTTTGGAAACACTCTTTTTGTGGAATCTGCAAGTGGCTATTTGGAGCGCTTTGAGGCCTATGCTGGAAAAGGAAATCTCTTCACATAAAACCTAGACAGAAGTATTCCCAGAAAGTTTTTCTGATGTGCGCATTCAACTCACCGAGTTGAACCTTCCTTTAGATAGAGCACTTTTGAAACACTCTTTCTGGGGTACCTGCGAGTGGATATTTGGAGTGCTTTGAGTGCTACACTGTAAAAGCAAATATCTTCACTTAGAATCTAGACAGAAGAATTCTCAGAGACTTCCCTGGGCTCTCTGCATGCCACTCACAGAGTTGAACCTTCCTTTTGATAGAACAGTTTTGAAACACTCTTGTGGTAGAATCTGCAAGTCGATATTTGGAAGGTTTGGAGGCCTATCCTGGGAAAGGAAATATCTTCCCATCAAAACTAGATAGAAGCATTCTCAGAAACTTCTTAGTGATGTGCGCATTCAAGTCACAGAGTTGAAGCTTCCTTTTGATATAGTAGTTTTGAACCACTCTTTTAGTAGAATCTGCAAGTGGATGTTTGGAGAGCTAAGAGGCCAACACTGGAAACGGAAATCTCTTCACCTAAAAACTAGACGGAAGCATTCTCAGAAACTTCAATGGGCTTTACGCATTCAACTCACAGAGTGCAATGTTCCTTTTGAGAGCGCAGTTTTAAAACACTGTTTTTGTAGAATTTGCTAGAGGATGTTTGGAGCGATGTGAGGCCTTTGCTGGAAAAGGAAATATCTTCACATAAAACCTAGACAGAAGCATTCTCAGAAACTCCTTTGTGATGAGTGCATTCAAATCACACACTTGAACCTTCCTTTGGAAAGAGCAGTTTTGAAACACTCTTTTTGAAGAATCTGCAAGTGGATATTTGGAGCGATTTGAGGCCTATGCTGGAAAATGAAATATCTTCACCTACAAACTAGGCGGAAGCATTCTCAGAAACTTCTTTGTGATGAGTGCATTCAACTCACAGAGTTGAAGCTTCCTTTTGACAGAGCAGTTTTGAAACACTCTTTTAGCAGCATCTGCAAGTGGATATTTGGAGCGCTTTGAGGCCAAGGCTGGAAAACGAAATATCATCACATAAAAACTCGACAGAAGCATTCTCTGAAACTTCTTTCTGATGAGTGCATTCAACTCACAGACTCGAACGTTTCTTTTGATAGAACAGTTTAGAAACACTCCTTTTGTAGAATCTGCAAGTGTTTATTTGGAGCGCTTTGAGGCCTATGTTGGAAAAGGACATATCTTCACATCAAAAGTAGACACACGCATTCTCAGAAACTTCTTTGTGATGAGTGCATTGAACTCACAGAGTTCAACCTACCTATTGATAGAGAAGTTTTGAAACACCCTTTTTGTAGAATCTGCAAGTGAATATTTGGCGCGATATGAGGCCTATGCTGGAAATGGAAATATCTTCACATGAAAACTAGACAGATGAATTCTCAGAAACGTCTTTGTGATGAGTGCATTCAACTCACAGACTTGAAGCTTAATTTTGAAAGAGCAGTTTCGAAACACTCTTTTTGTAGAATCTGCAAGTGGATATTTGGAGCGCTTTGAGGGCTATGCTGGAAAAGTTTATATCTTCACCTAAAAACTAGACAGAAGCATACTCAGAAACTTCTTTGTGATGTGTGCATTGAACTCACAGAGCTGAACCTTTCTTTTGATACAGAATTTTGAAACACTCTTTTCGTAGAATCTTCAAGTGGATGTATGGAGTGCTTTGAGGCCTATGCTGGAAAAGGAAATATCTTCACGTAGAAACTGGACAAAAGCATTCTCAGAAAATTCTTCGTAATGAGTGCATTCAACTCACAGAGTTGAAGCTTCCTTTTGATAGAGCAGTTTTGAAACACTCTTTTAGCAGCATCTGCAAGTGGATATTTGGAGCGCTTTGAGGCCAAGGCTGGAAAACGAAATATCATCACATAAAAACTCGACAGAAGCATTCTCTGAAACTTCTTTGTGATAAGTGCATTCAACTCACAGACTCGAACGTTTCTTTTGATAGAACAGTTTAGAAACACTCCTTTTGTAGAATCTGCAAGTGTTTATTTGGAGCGCTTTGAGGCCTATGTTGGAAAAGGACATATCTTCACATCAAAAGTAGACAGACGCATTCTCAGAAACTTCTTTGTGATGAGTGCATTGAACTCACAGAGTTGAACCTACCTATTGATAGAGAAGTTTTGAAACACCCTTTTTGTAGAATCTGCAAGTGAATATTTGGCGCGATTTGAGGCCTATGCAGGAAACGGAAATATCTTCACATGAAAACTAGACAGATGAATTCTCAGAAACGTCTTTGTGATGAGTGCATTCAACTCACAGACTTGAAGCTTCCTTTTGAAAGAGCAGTTTCGAAACCCTCTTTTTGTAGACTCTGCAAGTGGATATTTGGAGCGCTTTGAGGGCTATGCTGGAAAAGTTAATACCTTCACCTAAAAACTAGACAGAAGCATACTCAGAAACTTCTTTGTGATGTGTGCATTGAACTCACAGAGTTGAACCTTTCTTTTGATAGAGAAGTTTTGAAACACTCTTTTCGTAGAAACTTCAAGTGGATGTATGGAATGATTTGAGGCCTATGCTGGAAAAGGAAATACATTCACGTAGAAACTGGACAAAAGCATTCTCAGAAAGTTCCCTGTGCTTTGTGCATTCAACTCACAGAGTTGAACATTCCCTTTGATAGAGCAGTTTTGAAACACTCTTTTTGTAGAATCTGCAAGTGGATATTTGGAGCGCTTTGAGGCCTCTGCTGCCAAAGGAATTATCATTGCATAAAAACTAGATGGAAGCGTTCTCAGAAACTTCCTTGTGATGAGTGCATTCAACTCGCAGAGTGGAACCTTCCTTTCGATAGACCAGTTTTGAAACACTGTTTTTGTAGAATCCGCAAGTGGCTATTTGGAGCTCTTTGAGGCTTATGCTGGAAAAGGAAATATCTTCATCTACAAACTAGACAGAAGCATTCTCAGAAACTTCTTTGTCATGTGGGGATTGAACTCACAGAGTTGAACATTCCTTTACATAGAGCAGTTTTGCAACACCCTTTCGGTGGAAAGTGAAAGTGCTTATTTGGTGCGATGGCGGCATCTAGTGGATAAGGAAATACATTCAGATGAAAACAAGATACATCCATTCTCAGAAACTTCTTTGTGATGACTGCATTCTACTCACAGAGTTGAACCTTCCTTTTGATAGAACAGTTTGGAAACACTCTTTTTGTGGAATCTGCAAGTGGCTATTTGGAGCGCTTTGAGGCCTATGCTGGAAAAGGAAATATCTTCACATAAAACCTAGACAGAAGTATTCCCAGAAAGTTTTTCTGATGTGCGCATTCAACTCACCGAGTTGAACCTTCCTTTAGATAGAGCACTTTTGAAACACTCTTTCTGGGGTACCTGCGAGTGGATATTTGGAGTGCTTTGAGTGCTACACTGTAAAAGCAAATATCTTCACTTAGAATCTAGACAGAAGAATTCTCAGAGACTTCCCTGGGCTCTCTGCATGCCACTCACAGAGTTGAACCTTCCTTTTGATAGAACAGTTTTGAAACACTCTTGTGGTAGAATCTGCAAGTCGATATTTGGAAGGTTTGGAGGCCTATCCTGGGAAAGGAAATATCTTCCCATCAAAACTAGATAGAAGCATTCTCAGAAACTTCTTAGTGATGTGCGCATTCAAGTCACAGAGTTGAAGCTTCCTTTTGATATAGCAGTTTTGAGCCACTCTTTTAGTAGAATCTGCAAGTGGATGTTTGGAGAGCTAAGAGGCCAACACTGGAAAAGGAAATATCTTCACCTAAAAACTAGACGGAAGCATTCTCAGAAACTTCAATGGGCTTTACGCATTCAACTCACAGAGTGCAATGTTCCTTTTGAGAGCGCAGTTTTAAAACACTGTTTTTGTAGAATTTGCTAGAGGATGTTTGGAGCGATGTGAGGCCTTTGCTGGAAAAGGAAATATCTTCACATAAAACCTAGACAGAAGCATTCTCAGAAACTCCTTTGTGATGAGTGCATTCAAATCACACACTTGAACCTTCCTTTGGAAAGAGCAGTTTTGAAACACTCTTTTTGAAGAATCTGCAAGTGGATATTTGGAGCGATTTGAGGCCTATGCTGGAAAATGAAATATCTTCACCTACAAACTAGACGGAAGCATTCTCAGAAACTTCTTTGTGATGAGTGCATTCAACTCACAGAGTTGAAGCTTCCTTTTGACAGAGCAGTTTTGAAACACTCTTTTAGCAGCATCTGCAAGTGGATATTTGGAGCGCTTTGAGGCCAAGGCTGGAAAACGAAATATCATCACATAAAAACTCGACAGAAGCATTCTCTGAAACTTCTTTCTGATGAGTGCATTCAACTCACAGACTCGAACGTTTCTTTTGATAGAACAGTTTAGAAACACTCCTTTTGTAGAATCTGCAAGTGTTTATTTGGAGCGCTTTGAGGCCTATGTTGGAAAAGGACATATCTTCACATCAAAAGTAGACAGACGCATTCTCAGAAACTTCTTTGTGATGAGTGCATTGAACTCACAGAGTTGAACCTACCTATTGATAGAGAAGTTTTGAAACACCCTTTTTGTAGAATCTGCAAGTGAATATTTGGCGCGATTTGAGGCCTATGCAGGAAACGGAAATATCTTCACATGAAAACTAGACAGATGAATTCTCAGAAACGTCTTTGTGATGAGTGCATTCAACTCACAGACTTGAAGCTTCCTTTTGAAAGAGCAGTTTCGAAACACTCTTTTTGTAGAATCTGCAAGTGGATATTTGGAGCGCTTTGAGGACTATGCTGGAAAAGTTAATACCTTCACCTAAAAACTAGACAGAAGCATACTCAGAAACTTCTTTGTGATGTGTGCATTGAACTCACAGAGCTGAACCTTTCTTTTGATACAGAAGTTTTGAAACACTCTTTTCGTAGAATCTTCAAGTGGATGTGGAGTGATTTGAGGCCTATGCTGGAAAAGGAAATACCTTCACGTAGAAACTAGACAAAAGCATTCTCAGAAAGTTCCCTGTGCTTTGTGCATTCAACTCACAGAGTTGAACATTCCCTTTGATAGAGCAGTTTTGAAACACTCTTTTTGTAGAATCTGCAAGTGGATATTTGGAGCGCTTTGAGGCCTCTGCTGCCAAAGGAATTATCATTGCATAAAAACTAGGTGGAAGCGTTCTCAGAAACTTCCTTGTGATGAGTGCATTCAACTCGCAGAGTGGAACCTTCCTTTCGATAGGCCAGTTTTGAAACACTGTTTTTGTAGAATCCGCAAGTGGCTATTTGGAGCTCTTTGAGGCTTATGCTGGAAAAGGAAATATCTTCATCTACAAACTAGACAGAAGCATTCTCAGAAACTTCTTTGTCATGTGGGGATTGAACTCACAGAGTTGAACATTCCTTTACATAGAGCAGTTTTGCAACGCCCTTTCGGTGGAAAGTGAAAGTGCTTATTTGGTGCGATGGCGGCATCTAGTGGATAAGGAAATACATTCAGATGAAAACAAGATACATCCATTCTCAGAAACTTCTTTGTGATGACTGCATTCTACTCACAGAGTTGAACCTTCCTTTTGATAGAACAGTTTGGAAACACTCTTTTTGTGGAATCTGCAAGTGGCTATTTGGAGCGCTTTGAGGCCTATGCTGGAAAAGGAAATCTCTTCACATAAAACCTAGACAGAAGTATTCCCAGAAAGTTTTTCTGATGTGCGCATTCAACTCACCGAGTTGAACCTTCCTTTAGATAGAGCACTTTTGAAACACTCTTTCTGGGGTACCTGCGAGTGGATATTTGGAGTGCTTTGAGTGCTACACTGTAAAAGCAAATATCTTCACTTAGAATCTAGACAGAAGAATTCTCAGAGACTTCCCTGGGCTCTCTGCATGCCACTCACAGAGTTGAACCTTCCTTTTGATAGAACAGTTTTGAAACACTCTTGTGGTAGAATCTGCAAGTCGATATTTGGAAGGTTTGGAGGCCTATCCTGGGAAAGGAAATATCTTCCCATCAAAACTAGATAGAAGCATTCTCAGAAACTTCTTAGTGATGTGCGCATTCAAGTCACAGAGTTGAAGCTTCCTTTTGATATAGCAGTTTTGAACCACTCTTTTAGTAGAATCTGCAAGTGGATGTTTGGAGAGCTAAGAGGCCAACACTGGAAACGGAAATATCTTCACCTAAAAACTAGACGGAAGCTTTCTCAGAAACTTCAATGGGCTTTACGCATTCAACTCACAGAGTGCAATGTTCCTTTTGAGAGCGCAGTTTTAAAACACTGTTTTTGTAGAATTTGCTAGAGGATGTTTGGAGCGATGTGAGGCCTTTGCTGGAAAAGGAAATATCTTCACATAAAACCTAGACAGAAGCATTCTCAGAAACTCCTTTGTGATGAGTGTATTCAAATCACACACTTGAACCTTCCTTTGGAAAGAGCAGTTTTGAAACACTCTTTTTGAGGAATCTGCAAGTGGATATTTGGAGCGATTTGAGGCCTATGCTGGAAAATGAAATATCTTCACCTACAAACTAGGCGGAAGCATTCTCAGAAACTTCTTTGTGATGAGTGCATTCAACTCACAGAGTTGAAGCTTCCTTTTGACAGAGCAGTTTTGAAACACTCTTTTAGCAGCATCTGCAAGTGGATATTTGGAGCGCTTTGAGGCCAAGGCTGGAAAACGAAATATCATCACATAAAAACTCGACAGAAGCATTCTCTGAAACTTCTTTCTGATGAGTGCATTCAACTCACAGACTCGAACGTTTCTTTTGATAGAACAGTTTAGAAACACTCCTTTTGTAGAATCTGCAAGGGTTTATTTGGAGCGCTTTGAGGCCTATGTTGGAAAAGGACATATCTTCACATCAAAAGTAGACAGACGCATTCTCAGAAACTTCTTTGTGATGAGTGCATTGAACTCACAGAGTTCAACCTACCTATTGATAGAGAAGTTTTGAAACACCCTTTTTGTAGAATCTGCAAGTGAATATTTGGCGCGATATGAGGCCTATGCTGGAAATGGAAATATCTTCACATGAAAACTAGACAGATGAATTCTCAGAAACGTCTTTGTGATGAGTGCATTCAACTCACAGACTTGAAGCTTAATTTTGAAAGAGCAGTTTCGAAACACTCTTTTTGTAGAATCTGCAAGTGGATATTTGGAGCGCTTTGAGGGCTATGCTGGAAAAGTTTATATCTTCACCTAAAAACTAGACAGAAGCATACTCAGAAACTTCTTTGTGATGTGTGCATTGAACTCACAGAGCTGAACCTTTCTTTTGATACAGAATTTTGAAACACTCTTTTCGTAGAATCTTCAAGTGGATGTATGGAGTGCTTTGAGGCCTATGCTGGAAAAGGAAATATCTTCACGTAGAAACTGGACAAAAGCATTCTCAGAAAATTCTTCGTAGTGAGTGCATTCAACTCACAGAGTTGAAGCTTCCTTTTGATAGAGCAGTTTTGAAACACTCTTTTAGCAGCATCTGCAAGTGGATATTTGGAGCGCTTTGAGGCCAAGGCTGGAAAACGAAATATCATCACATAAAAACTCGACAGAAGCATTCTCTGAAACTTCTTTGTGATAAGTGCATTCAACTCACAGACTCGAACGTTTCTTTTGATAGAACAGTTTAGAAACACTCCTTTTGTAGAATCTGCAAGTGTTTATTTGGAGCGCTTGGAGGCCTATGTTGGAAAAGGACATATCTTCACATCAAAAGTAGACAGACGCATTCTCAGAAACTTCTTTGTGATGAGTGCATTGAACTCACAGAGTTGAACCTACCTATTGATAGAGAAGTTTTGACACACCCTTTTTGTAGAATCTGCAAGTGAATATTTGGCGCGATTTGAGGCCTATGCAGGAAACGGAAATATCTTCACATGAAAACTAGACAGATGAATTCTCAGAAACGTCTTTGTGATGAGTGCATTCAACTCACAGACTTCAAGCTTCCTTTTGAAAGAGCAGTTTCGAAACACTCTTTTTGTAGAATCTGCAAGTGGATATTTGGAGCGCTTTGAGGGCTATGCTGGAAAAGTTAATACCTTCACCTAAAAACTAGGCAGAAGCATACTCAGAAACTTCTTTGTGATGTGTGCATTGAACTCACAGAGTTGAACCTTTCTTTTGATACAGAAGTTTTGAAACACTCTTTTCGTAGAATCTTCAAGTGGATGTGGAGTGATTTGAGGCCTATGCTGGAAAAGGAAATACCTTCACGTAGAAACTAGACAAAAGCATTCTCAGAAAGTTCCCTGTGCTTTGTGCATTCAACTCACAGAGTTGAACATTCCCTTTGATAGAGCAGTTTTGAAACACTCTTTTTGTAGAATCTGCAAGTGGATATTTGGAGCGCTTTGAGGCCTCTGCTGCCAAAGGAATTATCATTGCATGAAAACTAGATGGAAGCGTTCTCAGAAACTTCCTTGTGATGAGTGCATTCAACTCGCAGAGTGGAACCTTCCTTTCGATAGACCAGTTTTGAAACACTGTTTTTGTAGAATCCGCAAGTGGCTATTTGGAGCTCTTTGAGGCTTATGCTGGAAAAGGAAATATCTTCATCTACAAACTAGACAGAAGCATTCTCAGAAACTTCTTTGTCATGTGGGGATTGAACTCACAGAGTTGAACATTCCTTTACATAGAGCAGTTTTGCAACACCCTTTCGGTGGAAAGTGAAAGTGCTTATTTGGTGCGATGGCGGCATCTAGTGGATAAGGAAATACATTCAGATGAAAACAAGATACATCCATTCTCAGAAACTTCTTTGTGATGACTGCATTCTACTCACAGAGTTGAACCTTCCTTTTGATAGAACAGTTTGGAAACACTCTTTTTGTGGAATCTGCAAGTGGCTATTTGGAGCGCTTTGAGGCCTATGCTGGAAAAGGAAATATCTTCACATAAAACCTAGACAGAAGTATTCCCAGAAAGTTTTTCTGATGTGCGCATTCAACTCACCGAGTTGAACCTTCCTTTAGATAGAGCACTTTTGAAACACTCTTTCTGGGGTACCTGCGAGTGGATATTTGGAGTGCTTTGAGTGCTACACTGTAAAAGCAAATATCTTCACTTAGAATCTAGACAGAAGAATTCTCAGAGACTTCCCTGGGCTCTCTGCATGCCACTCACAGAGTTGAACCTTCCTTTTGATAGAACAGTTTTGAAACACTCTTGTGGTAGAATCTGCAAGTCGATATTTGGAAGGTTTGGAGGCCTATCCTGGGAAAGGAAATATCTTCCCATCAAAACTAGATAGAAGCATTCTCAGAAACTTCTTAGTGATGTGCGCATTCAAGTCACAGAGTTGAAGCTTCCTTTTGATATAGTAGTTTTGAACCACTCTTTTAGTAGAATCTGCAAGTGGATGTTTGGAGAGCTAAGAGGCCAACACTGGAAACGGAAATCTCTTCACCTAAAAACTAGACGGAAGCATTCTCAGAAACTTCAATGGGCTTTACGCATTCAACTCACAGAGTGCAATGTTCCTTTTGAGAGCGCAGTTTTAAAACACTGTTTTTGTAGAATTTGCTAGAGGATGTTTGGAGCGATGTGAGGCCTTTGCTGGAAAAGGAAATATCTTCACATAAAACCTAGACAGAAGCATTCTCAGAAACTCCTTTGTGATGAGTGCATTCAAATCACACACTTGAACCTTCCTTTGGAAAGAGCAGTTTTGAAACACTCTTTTTGAAGAATCTGCAAGTGGATATTTGGAGCGATTTGAGGCCTATGCTGGAAAATGAAATATCTTCACCTACAAACTAGGCGGAAGCATTCTCAGAAACTTCTTTGTGATGAGTGCATTCAACTCACAGAGTTGAAGCTTCCTTTTGACAGAGCAGTTTTGAAACACTCTTTTAGCAGCATCTGCAAGTGGATATTTGGAGCGCTTTGAGGCCAAGGCTGGAAAACGAAATATCATCACATAAAAACTCGACAGAAGCATTCTCTGAAACTTCTTTCTGATGAGTGCATTCAACTCACAGACTCGAACGTTTCTTTTGATAGAACAGTTTAGAAACACTCCTTTTGTAGAATCTGCAAGTGTTTATTTGGAGCGCTTTGAGGCCTATGTTGGAAAAGGACATATCTTCACATCAAAAGTAGACACACGCATTCTCAGAAACTTCTTTGTGATGAGTGCATTGAACTCACAGAGTTCAACCTACCTATTGATAGAGAAGTTTTGAAACACCCTTTTTGTAGAATCTGCAAGTGAATATTTGGCGCGATATGAGGCCTATGCTGGAAATGGAAATATCTTCACATGAAAACTAGACAGATGAATTCTCAGAAACGTCTTTGTGATGAGTGCATTCAACTCACAGACTTGAAGCTTAATTTTGAAAGAGCAGTTTCGAAACACTCTTTTTGTAGAATCTGCAAGTGGATATTTGGAGCGCTTTGAGGGCTATGCTGGAAAAGTTTATATCTTCACCTAAAAACTAGACAGAAGCATACTCAGAAACTTCTTTGTGATGTGTGCATTGAACTCACAGAGCTGAACCTTTCTTTTGATACAGAATTTTGAAACACTCTTTTCGTAGAATCTTCAAGTGGATGTATGGAGTGCTTTGAGGCCTATGCTGGAAAAGGAAATATCTTCACGTAGAAACTGGACAAAAGCATTCTCAGAAAATTCTTCGTAATGAGTGCATTCAACTCACAGAGTTGAAGCTTCCTTTTGATAGAGCAGTTTTGAAACACTCTTTTAGCAGCATCTGCAAGTGGATATTTGGAGCGCTTTGAGGCCAAGGCTGGAAAACGAAATATCATCACATAAAAACTCGACAGAAGCATTCTCTGAAACTTCTTTGTGATAAGTGCATTCAACTCACAGACTCGAACGTTTCTTTTGATAGAACAGTTTAGAAACACTCCTTTTGTAGAATCTGCAAGTGTTTATTTGGAGCGCTTTGAGGCCTATGTTGGAAAAGGACATATCTTCACATCAAAAGTAGACAGACGCATTCTCAGAAACTTCTTTGTGATGAGTGCATTGAACTCACAGAGTTGAACCTACCTATTGATAGAGAAGTTTTGAAACACCCTTTTTGTAGAATCTGCAAGTGAATATTTGGCGCGATTTGAGGCCTAGGCAGGAAACGGAAATATCTTCACATGAAAACTAGACAGATGAATTCTCAGAAACGTCTTTGTGATGAGTGCATTCAACTCACAGACTTGAAGCTTCCTTTTGAAAGAGCAGTTTCGAAACCCTCTTTTTGTAGACTCTGCAAGTGGATATTTGGAGCGCTTTGAGGGCTATGCTGGAAAAGTTAATACCTTCACCTAAAAACTAGACAGAAGCATACTCAGAAACTTCTTTGTGATGTGTGCATTGAACTCACAGAGTTGAACCTTTCTTTTGATAGAGAAGTTTTGAAACACTCTTTTCGTAGAAACTTCAAGTGGATGTATGGAATGATTTGAGGCCTATGCTGGAAAAGGAAATACATTCACGTAGAAACTGGACAAAAGCATTCTCAGAAAGTTCCCTGTGCTTTGTGCATTCAACTCACAGAGTTGAACATTCCCTTTGATAGAGCAGTTTTGAAACACTCTTTTTGTAGAATCTGCAAGTGGATATTTGGAGCGCTTTGAGGCCTCTGCTGCCAAAGGAATTATCATTGCATAAAAACTAGATGGAAGCGTTCTCAGAAACTTCCTTGTGATGAGTGCATTCAACTCGCAGAGTGGAACCTTCCTTTCGATAGACCAGTTTTGAAACACTGTTTTTGTAGAATCCGCAAGTGGCTATTTGGAGCTCTTTGAGGCTTATGCTGGAAAAGGAAATATCTTCATCTACAAACTAGACAGAAGCATTCTCAGAAACTTCTTTGTCATGTGGGGATTGAACTCACAGAGTTGAACATTCCTTTACATAGAGCAGTTTTGCAACACCCTTTCGGTGGAAAGTGAAAGTGCTTATTTGGTGCGATGGCGGCATCTAGTGGATAAGGAAATACATTCAGATGAAAACAAGATACATCCATTCTCAGAAACTTCTTTGTGATGACTGCATTCTACTCACAGAGTTGAACCTTCCTTTTGATAGAACAGTTTGGAAACACTCTTTTTGTGGAATCTGCAAGTGGCTATTTGGAGCGCTTTGAGGCCTATGCTGGAAAAGGAAATATCTTCACATAAAACCTAGACAGAAGTATTCCCAGAAAGTTTTTCTGATGTGCGCATTCAACTCACCGAGTTGAACCTTCCTTTAGATAGAGCACTTTTGAAACACTCTTTCTGTGGTACCTGCGAGTGGATATTTGGAGTGCTTTGAGTGCTACACTGTAAAAGCAAATATCTTCACTTAGAATCTAGACAGAAGAATTCTCAGAGACTTCCCTGGGCTCTCTGCATTCCACTCACAGAGTTGAACCTTCCTTTTGATAGAACAGTTTTGAAACACTCTTGTGGTAGAATCTGCAAGTCGATATTTGGAAGGTTTGGAGGCCTATCCTGGGAAAGGAAATATCTTCCCATCAAAACTAGATAGAAGCATTCTCAGAAACTTCTTAGTGATGTGCGCATTCAAGTCACAGAGTTGAAGCTTCCTTTTGATATAGCAGTTTTGAGCCACTCTTTTAGTAGAATCTGCAAGTGGATGTTTGGAGAGCTAAGAGGCCAACACTGGAAAAGGAAATATCTTCACCTAAAAACTAGACGGAAGCATTCTCAGAAACTTCAATGGGCTTTACGCATTCAACTCACAGAGTGCAATGTTCCTTTTGAGAGCGCAGTTTTAAAACACTGTTTTTGTAGAATTTGCTAGAGGATGTTTGGAGCGATGTGAGGCCTTTGCTGGAAAAGGAAATATCTTCACATAAAACCTAGACAGAAGCATTCTCAGAAACTCCTTTGTGATGAGTGCATTCAAATCACACACTTGAACCTTCCTTTGGAAAGAGCAGTTTTGAAACACTCTTTTTGAAGAATCTGCAAGTGGATATTTGGAGCGATTTGAGGCCTATGCTGGAAAATGAAATATCTTCACCTACAAACTAGACGGAAGCATTCTCAGAAACTTCTTTGTGATGAGTGCATTCAACTCACAGAGTTGAAGCTTCCTTTTGACAGAGCAGTTTTGAAACACTCTTTTAGCAGCATCTGCAAGTGGATATTTGGAGCGCTTTGAGGCCAAGGCTGGAAAACGAAATATCATCACATAAAAACTCGACAGAAGCATTCTCTGAAACTTCTTTCTGATGAGTGCATTCAACTCACAGACTCGAACGTTTCTTTTGATAGAACAGTTTAGAAACACTCCTTTTGTAGAATCTGCAAGTGTTTATTTGGAGCGCTTTGAGGCCTATGTTGGAAAAGGACATATCTTCACATCAAAAGTAGACAGACGCATTCTCAGAAACTTCTTTGTGATGAGTGCATTGAACTCACAGAGTTGAACCTACCTATTGATAGAGAAGTTTTGAAACACCCTTTTTGTAGAATCTGCAAGTGAATATTTGGCGCGATTTGAGGCCTATGCAGGAAACGGAAATATCTTCACATGAAAACTAGACAGATGAATTCTCAGAAACGTCTTTGTGATGAGTGCATTCAACTCACAGACTTGAAGCTTCCTTTTGAAAGAGCAGTTTCGAAACACTCTTTTTGTAGAATCTGCAAGTGGATATTTGGAGCGCTTTGAGGACTATGCTGGAAAAGTTAATACCTTCACCTAAAAACTAGACAGAAGCATACTCAGAAACTTCTTTGTGATGTGTGCATTGAACTCACAGAGCTGAACCTTTCTTTTGATACAGAAGTTTTGAAACACTCTTTTCGTAGAATCTTCAAGTGGATGTGGAGTGATTTGAGGCCTATGCTGGAAAAGGAAATACCTTCACGTAGAAACTAGACAAAAGCATTCTCAGAAAGTTCCCTGTGCTTTGTGCATTCAACTCACAGAGTTGAACATTCCCTTTGATAGAGCAGTTTTGAAACACTCTTTTTGTAGAATCTGCAAGTGGATATTTGGAGCGCTTTGAGGCCTCTGCTGCCAAAGGAATTATCATTGCATAAAAACTAGGTGGAAGCGTTCTCAGAAACTTCCTTGTGATGAGTGCATTCAACTCGCAGAGTGGAACCTTCCTTTCGATAGGCCAGTTTTGAAACACTGTTTTTGTAGAATCCGCAAGTGGCTATTTGGAGCTCTTTGAGGCTTATGCTGGAAAAGGAAATATCTTCATCTACAAACTAGACAGAAGCATTCTCAGAAACTTCTTTGTCATGTGGGGATTGAACTCACAGAGTTGAACATTCCTTTACATAGAGCAGTTTTGCAACGCCCTTTCGGTGGAAAGTGAAAGTGCTTATTTGGTGCGATGGCGGCATCTAGTGGATAAGGAAATACATTCAGATGAAAACAAGATACATCCATTCTCAGAAACTTCTTTGTGATGACTGCATTCTACTCACAGAGTTGAACCTTCCTTTTGATAGAACAGTTTGGAAACACTCTTTTTGTGGAATCTGCAAGTGGCTATTTGGAGCGCTTTGAGGCCTATGCTGGAAAAGGAAATCTCTTCACATAAAACCTAGACAGAAGTATTCCCAGAAAGTTTTTCTGATGTGCGCATTCAACTCACCGAGTTGAACCTTCCTTTAGATAGAGCACTTTTGAAACACTCTTTCTGGGGTACCTGCGAGTGGATATTTGGAGTGCTTTGAGTGCTACACTGTAAAAGCAAATATCTTCACTTAGAATCTAGACAGAAGAATTCTCAGAGACTTCCCTGGGCTCTCTGCATGCCACTCACAGAGTTGAACCTTCCTTTTGATAGAACAGTTTTGAAACACTCTTGTGGTAGAATCTGCAAGTCGATATTTGGAAGGTTTGGAGGCCTATCCTGGGAAAGGAAATATCTTCCCATCAAAACTAGATAGAAGCATTCTCAGAAACTTCTTAGTGATGTGCGCATTCAAGTCACAGAGTTGAAGCTTCCTTTTGATATAGCAGTTTTGAACCACTCTTTTAGTAGAATCTGCAAGTGGATGTTTGGAGAGCTAAGAGGCCAACACTGGAAACGGAAATATCTTCACCTAAAAACTAGACGGAAGCTTTCTCAGAAACTTCAATGGGCTTTACGCATTCAACTCACAGAGTGCAATGTTCCTTTTGAGAGCGCAGTTTTAAAACACTGTTTTTGTAGAATTTGCTAGAGGATGTTTGGAGCGATGTGAGGCCTTTGCTGGAAAAGGAAATATCTTCACATAAAACCTAGACAGAAGCATTCTCAGAAACTCCTTTGTGATGAGTGTATTCAAATCACACACTTGAACCTTCCTTTGGAAAGAGCAGTTTTGAAACACTCTTTTTGAGGAATCTGCAAGTGGATATTTGGAGCGATTTGAGGCCTATGCTGGAAAATGAAATATCTTCACCTACAAACTAGGCGGAAGCATTCTCAGAAACTTCTTTGTGATGAGTGCATTCAACTCACAGAGTTGAAGCTTCCTTTTGACAGAGCAGTTTTGAAACACTCTTTTAGCAGCATCTGCAAGTGGATATTTGGAGCGCTTTGAGGCCAAGGCTGGAAAACGAAATATCATCACATAAAAACTCGACAGAAGCATTCTCTGAAACTTCTTCGTGATGAGTGCATTCAACTCACAGACTCGAACGTTTCTTTTGATAGAACAGTTTAGAAACACTCCTTTTGTAGAATCTGCAAGTGTTTATTTGGAGCGCTTTGAGGCCTATGTTGGAAAAGGACATATCTTCACATCAAAAGTAGACACACGCATTCTCAGAAACTTCTTTGTGATGAGTGCATTGAACTCACAGAGTTCAACCTACCTATTGATAGAGAAGTTTTGAAACACCCTTTTTGTAGAATCTACAAGTGAATATTTGGCGCGATATGAGGCCTATGCTGGAAATGGAAATATCTTCACATGAAAACTAGACAGATGAATTCTCAGAAACGTCTTTGTGATGAGTGCATTCAACTCACAGACTTGAAGTTTATTTTGAAAAAGCAGTTTCGAAACACTCTTTTTGTAGAATCTGCAAGTGGATATTAGGAGCGCTTTGAGGGCTATGCTGGAAATGTTTATATCTTCACCTAAAAACTAGACAGAAGCATACTCAGAAACTTCTTTGTGATGTGTGCATTGAACTCACAGAGCTGAACCTTTCTTTTGATACAGAATTTTGAAACACTCTTTTCGTAGAATCTTCAAGTGGATGTATGGAGTGCTTTGAGGCCTATGCTGGAAAAGGAAATATCTTCACGTAGAAACTGGACAAAAGCATTCTCAGAAAATTCTTCGTAATGAGTGCATTCAACTCACAGAGTTGAAGCTTCCTTTTGATAGAGCAGTTTTGAAACACTCTTTTAGCAGCATCTGCAAGTGGATATTTGGAGCGCTTTGAGGCCAAGGCTGGAAAACGAAATATCATCACATAAAAACTCGACAGAAGCATTCTCTGAAACTTCTTTCTGATGAGTGCATTCAACTCACAGACTCGAACGTTTCTTTTGATAGAACAGTTTAGAAACACTCCTTTTGTAGAATCTGCAAGTGTTTATTTGGAGCGCTTTGAGGCCTATGTTGGAAAAGGACATATCTTCACATCAAAAGTAGACACACGCATTCTCAGAAACTTCTTTGTGATGAGTGCATTGAACTCACAGAGTTCAACCTACCTATTGATAGAGAAGTTTTGAAACACCCTTTTTGTAGAATCTGCAAGTGAATATTTGGCGCGATATGAGGCCTATGCTGGAAATGGAAATATCTTCACATGAAAACTAGACAGATGAATTCTCAGAAACGTCTTTGTGATGAGTGCATTCAACTCACAGACTTGAAGCTTAATTTTGAAAGAGCAGTTTCGAAACACTCTTTTTGTAGAATCTGCAAGTGGATATTTGGAGCGCTTTGAGGGCTATGCTGGAAAAGTTTATATCTTCACCTAAAAACTAGACAGAAGCATACTCAGAAACTTCTTTGTGATGTGTGCATTGAACTCACAGAGCTGAACCTTTCTTTTGATACAGAAGTTTGCAACACTCTTTTCGTAGAATCTTCAAGTGGATGTATGGAGTGCTTTGAGGCCTATGCTGGAAAAGGAAATATCTTCACGTAGAAACTGGACAAAAGCATTCTCAGAAAATTCTTCGTAATGAGTGCATTCAACTCACAGAGTTGAAGCTTCCTTTTGATAGAGCAGTTTTGAAACACTCTTTTAGCAGCATCTGCAAGTGGATATTTGGAGCGCTTTGAGGCCAAGGCTGGAAAACGAAATATCATCACATAAAAACTCGACAGAAGCATTCTCTGAAACTTCTTTGTGATGAGTGCATTCAACTCACAGACTCGAACGTTTCTTTTGATAGAACAGTTTAGAAACACTCCTTTTGTAGAATCTGCAAGTGTTTATTTGGAGCGCTTGGAGGCCTATGTTGGAAAAGGACATATCTTCACATCAAAAGTAGACAGACGCATTCTCAGAAACTTCTTTGTGATGAGTGCATTGAACTCACAGAGTTGAACCTACCTATTGATAGAGAAGTTTTGAAACACCCTTTTTGTAGAATCTGCAAGTGAATATTTGGCGCGATTTGAGGCCTATGCAGGAAACGGAAATATCTTCACATGAAAACTAGACAGATGAATTCTCAGAAACGTCTTTGTGATGAGTGCATTCAACTCACAGACTTGAAGCTTCCTTTTGAAAGAGCAGTTTCGAAACACTCTTTTTGTAGAATCTGCAAGTGGATATTTGGAGCGCTTTGAGGACTATGCTGGAAAAGTTAATACCTTCACCTAAAAACTAGACAGAAGCATACTCAGAAACTTCTTTGTGATGTGTGCATTGAACTCACAGAGCTGAACCTTTCTTTTGATACAGAAGTTTTGAAACACTCTTTTCGTAGAATCTTCAAGTGGATGTGGAGTGATTTGAGGCCTATGCTGGAAAAGGAAATACCTTCACGTAGAAACTAGACAAAAGCATTCTCAGAAAGTTCCCTGTGCTTTGTGCATTCAACTCACAGAGTTGAACATTCCCTTTGATAGAGCAGTTTTGAAACACTCTTTTTGTAGAATCTGCAAGTGGATATTTGGAGCGCTTTGAGGCCTCTGCTGCCAAAGGAATTATCATTGCATGAAAACTAGGTGGAAGCGTTCTCAGAAACTTCCTTGTGATGAGTGCATTCAACTCGCAGAGTGGAACCTTCCTTTCGATAGACCAGTTTTGAAACACTGTTTTTGTAGAATCCGCAAGTGGCTATTTGGAGCTCTTTGAGGCTTATGCTGGAAAAGGAAATATCTTCATCTACAAACTAGACAGAAGCATTCTCAGAAACTTCTTTGTCATGTGGGGATTGAACTCACAGAGTTGAACATTCCTTTACATAGAGCAGTTTTGCAACGCCCTTTCGGTGGAAAGTGAAAGTGCTTATTTGGTGCGATGGCGGCATCTAGTGGATAAGGAAATACATTCAGATGAAAACAAGATACATCCATTCTCAGAAACTTCTTTGTGATGACTGCATTCTACTCACAGAGTTGAACCTTCCTTTTGATAGAACAGTTTGGAAACACTCTTTTTGTGGAATCTGCAAGTGGCTATTTGGAGCGCTTTGAGGCCTATGCTGGAAAAGGAAATCTCTTCACATAAAACCTAGACAGAAGTATTCCCAGAAAGTTTTTCTGATGTGCGCATTCAACTCACCGAGTTGAACCTTCCTTTAGATAGAGCACTTTTGAAAGACTCTTTCTGTAGTACCTGCGAGTGGATATTTGGAGTGCTTTGAGTGCTACACTGTAAAAGCAAATATCTTCACTTAGAATCTAGACAGAAGAATTCTCAGAGACTTCCCTGGGCTCTCTGCATGCCACTCACAGAGTTGAACCTTCCTTTTGATAGAACAGTTTTGAAACACTCTTGTGGTAGAATCTGCAAGTCGATATTTGGAAGGTTTGGAGGCCTATCCTGGGAAAGGAAATATCTTCCCATCAAAACTAGATAGAAGCATTCTCAGAAACTTCTTAGTGATGTGCGCATTCAAGTCACAGAGTTGAAGCTTCCTTTTGATATAGCAGTTTTGAGCCACTCTTTTAGTAGAATCTGCAAGTGGATGTTTGGAGAGCTAAGAGGCCAACACTGGAAAAGGAAATATCTTCACCTAAAAACTAGACGGAAGCATTCTCAGAAACTTCAATGGGCTTTACGCATTCAACTCACAGAGTGCAATGTTCCTTTTGAGAGCGCAGTTTTAAAACACTGTTTTTGTAGAATTTGCTAGAGGATGTTTGGAGCGATGTGAGGCCTTTGCTGGAAAAGGAAATATCTTCACATAAAACCTAGACAGAAGCATTCTCAGAAACTCCTTTGTGATGAGTGCATTCAAATCACACACTTGAACCTTCCTTTGGAAAGAGCAGTTTTGAAACACTCTTTTTGAAGAATCTGCAAGTGGATATTTGGAGCGATTTGAGGCCTATGCTGGAAAATGAAATATCTTCACCTACAAACTAGACGGAAGCATTCTCAGAAACTTCTTTGTGATGAGTGCATTCAACTCACAGAGTTGAAGCTTCCTTTTGACAGAGCAGTTTTGAAACACTCTTTTAGCAGCATCTGCAAGTGGATATTTGGAGCGCTTTGAGGCCAAGGCTGGAAAACGAAATATCATCACATAAAAACTCGACAGAAGCATTCTCTGAAACTTCTTTCTGATGAGTGCATTCAACTCACAGACTCGAACGTTTCTTTTGATAGAACAGTTTAGAAACACTCCTTTTGTAGAATCTGCAAGTGTTTATTTGGAGCGCTTTGAGGCCTATGTTGGAAAAGGACATATCTTCACATCAAAAGTAGACAGACGCATTCTCAGAAACTTCTTTGTGATGAGTGCATTGAACTCACAGAGTTGAACCTACCTATTGATAGAGAAGTTTTGAAACACCCTTTTTGTAGAATCTGCAAGTGAATATTTGGCGCGATTTGAGGCCTATGCAGGAAACGGAAATATCTTCACATGAAAACTAGACAGATGAATTCTCAGAAACGTCTTTGTGATGAGTGCATTCAACTCACAGACTTGAAGCTTCCTTTTGAAAGAGCAGTTTCGAAACACTCTTTTTGTAGAATCTGCAAGTGGATATTTGGAGCGCTTTGAGGGCTATGCTGGAAAAGTTAATACCTTCACCTAAAAACTAGGCAGAAGCATACTCAGAAACTTCTTTGTGATGTGTGCATTGAACTCACAGAGTTGAACCTTTCTTTTGATACAGAAGTTTTGAAACACTCTTTTCGTAGAATCTTCAAGTGTATGTGGAGTGATTTGAGGCCTATGCTGGAAAAGGAAATACCTTCACGTAGAAACTAGACAAAAGCATTCTCAGAAAGTTCCCTGTGCTTTGTGCATTCAACTCACAGAGTTGAACATTCCCTTTGATAGAGCAGTTTTGAAACACTCTTTTTGTAGAATCTGCAAGTGGATATTTGGAGCGCTTTGAGGCCTCTGCTGCCAAAGGAATTATCATTGCATAAAAACTAGATGGAAGCGTTCTCAGAAACTTCCTTGTGATGAGTGCATTCAACTCGCAGAGTGGAACCTTCCTTTCGATAGACCAGTTTTGAAACACTGTTTTTGTAGAATCCGCAAGTGGCTATTTGGAGCTCTTTGAGGCTTATGCTGGAAAAGGAAATATCTTCATCTACAAACTAGACAGAAGCATTCTCAGAAACTTCTTTGTCATGTGGGGATTGAACTCACAGAGTTGAACATTCCTTTACATAGAGCAGTTTTGCAACGCCCTTTCGGTGGAAAGTGAAAGTGCTTATTTGGTGCGATGGCGGCATCTAGTGGATAAGGAAATACATTCAGATGAAAACAAGATACATCCATTCTCAGAAACTTCTTTGTGATGACTGCATTCTACTCACAGAGTTGAACCTTCCTTTTGATAGAACAGTTTGGAAACACTCTTTTTGTGGAATCTGCAAGTGGCTATTTGGAGCGCTTTGAGGCCTATGCTGGAAAAGGAAATATCTTCACATAAAACCTAGACAGAAGTATTCCCAGAAAGTTTTTCTGATGTGCGCATTCAACTCACCGAGTTGAACCTTCCTTTAGATAGAGCACTTTTGAAACACTCTTTCTGTAGTACCTGCGAGTGGATATTTGGAGTGCTTTGAGTGCTACACTGTAAAAGCAAATATCTTCACTTAGAATCTAGACAGAAGAATTCTCAGAGACTTCCCTGGGCTCTCTGCATTCCACTCACAGAGTTGAACCTTCCTCTTGATAGGACAGTTTTGAAACACTCTTGTGATAGAATCTGCAAGTCGATATTTGGAAGGTTTGGAGGCCTATCCTGGGAAAGGAAATATCTTCCCATCAAAACTAGATAGAAGCATTCTCAGAAACTTCTTAGTGATGTGCGCATTCAAGTCACAGAGTTGAAGCTTCCTTTTGATATAGCAGTTTTGAACCACTCTTTTAGTAGAATCTGCAAGTGGATGTTTGGAGAGCTAAGAGGCCAACACTGGAAAAGGAAATATCTTCACCTAAAAACTAGACGGAAGCATTCTCAGAAACTTCAATGGGCTTTACGCATTCAACTCACAGAGTGCAATGTTCCTTTTGAGAGCGCAGTTTTAAAACACTGTTTTTGTAGAATTTGCTAGAGGATGTTTGGAGCGATTTGAGGCCTTTGCTGGAAAAGGAAATATCTTCACATAAAACCTAGACAGAAGCATTCTCAGAAACTCCTTTGTGATGAGTGCATTCAAATCACACACTTGAACCTTCCTTTGGAAAGAGCAGTTTTGAAACACTCTTTTTGAAGAATCTGCAAGTGGATATTTGGAGCGATTTGAGGCCTATGCTGGAAAATGAAATATCTTCACCTACAAACTAGACGGAAGCATTCTCAGAAACTTCTTTGTGATGAGTGCATTCAACTCACAGAGTTGAAGCTTCCTTTTGACAGAGCAGTTTTGAAACACTCTTTTAGCAGCATCTGCAAGTGGATATTTGGAGCGCTTTGAGGCCAAGGCTGGAAAACGAAACATCATCACATAAAAACTCGACAGAAGCATTCTCTGAAACTTCTTTCTGATGAGTGCATTCAACTCACAGACTCGAACGTTTCTTTTGATAGAACAGTTTAGAAACACTCCTTTTGTAGAATCTGCAAGGGTTTATTTGGAGCGCTTTGAGGCCTATGTTGGAAAAGGACATATCTTCACATCAAAAGTAGACAGACGCATTCTCAGAAACTTCTTTGTGATGAGTGCATTGAACTCACAGAGTTCAACCTACCTATTGATAGAGAAGTTTTGAAACACCCTTTTTGTAGAATCTGCAAGTGAATATTTGGCGCGATATGAGGCCTATGCTGGAAATGGAAATATCTTCACATGAAAACTAGACAGATGAATTCTCAGAAACGTCTTTGTGATGAGTGCATTCAACTCACAGACTTGAAGCTTAATTTTGAAAGAGCAGTTTCGAAACACTCTTTTTGTAGAATCTGCAAGTGGATATTTGGAGCGCTTTGAGGGCTATGCTGGAAAAGTTTATATCTTCACCTAAAAACTAGACAGAAGCATACTCAGAAACTTCTTTGTGATGTGTGCATTGAACTCACAGAGCTGAACCTTTCTTTTGATACAGAATTTTGAAACACTCTTTTCGTAGAATCTTCAAGTGGATGTATGGAGTGCTTTGAGGCCTATGCTGGAAAAGGAAATATCTTCACGTAGAAACTGGACAAAAGCATTCTCAGAAAATTCTTCGTAGTGAGTGCATTCAACTCACAAAGTTGAAGCTTCCTTTTGATAGAGCAGTTTTGAAACACTCTTTTAGCAGCATCTGCAAGTGGATATTTGGAGCGCTTTGAGGCCAAGGCTGGAAAACGAAATATCATCACATAAAAACTCGACAGAAGCATTCTCTGAAACTTCTTTGTGATAAGTGCATTCAACTCACAGACTCGAACGTTTCTTTTGATACAACAGTTTAGAAACACTCCTTTTGTAGAATCTGCAAGTGTTTATTTGGAGCGCTTGGAGGCCTATGTTGGAAAAGGACATATCTTCACATCAAAAGTAGACAGACGCATTCTCAGAAACTTCTTTGTGATGAGTGCATTGAACTCACAGAGTTGAACCTACCTATTGATAGAGAAGTTTTGAAACACCCTTTTTGTAGAATCTGCATGTGAATATTTGGCGCGATTTGAGGCCTATGCAGGAAACGGAAATATCTTCACATGAAAACTAGACAGATGAATTCTCAGAAACGTCTTTGTGATGAGTGCATTCAACTCACAGACTTGAAGCTTCCTTTTGAAAGAGCAGTTTCGAAACACTCTTTTTGTAGAATCTGCAAGTTTATATTTGGAGCGCTTTGAGGGCTATGCTGGAAAAGTTAATACCTTCACCTAAAAACTAGACAGAAGCATACTCAGAAACTTCTTTGTGATGTGTGCATTGAACTCACAGAGTTGAACCTTTCTTTTGATACAGAAGTTTTGAAACACTCTTTTCGTAGAATCTTCAAGTGGATGTATGGAGTGATTTGAGGCCTATGCTGGAAAAGGAAATACCTTCACGTAGAAACTAGACAAAAGCATTCTCAGAAAGTTCCCTGTGCTTTGTGCATTCAACTCACAGAGTTGAACATTCCCTTTGATAGAGCAGTTTTGAAACACTCTTTTTGTAGAATCTGCAAGTGGATATTTGGAGCGCTTTGAGGCCTCTGCTGCCAAAGGAATTATCATTGCATGAAAACTAGATGGAAGCGTTCTCAGAAACTTCCTTGTGATGAGTGCATTCAACTCGCAGAGTGGAACCTTCCTTTCGATAGACCAGTTTTGAAACACTGTTTTTGTAGAATCCGCAAGTGGCTATTTGGAGCTCTTTGAGGCTTATGCTGGAAAAGGAAATATCTTCATCTACAAACTAGACAGAAGCATTCTCAGAAACTTCTTTGTCATGTGGGGATTGAACTCACAGAGTTGAACATTCCTTTACATAGAGCAGTTTTGCAACACCCTTTCGGTGGAAAGTGAAAGTGCTTATTTGGTGCGATGGCGGCATCTAGTGGATAAGGAAATACATTCAGATGAAAACAAGATACATCCATTCTCAGAAACTTCTTTGTGATGACTGCATTCTACTCACAGAGTTGAACCTTCCTTTTGATAGAACAGTTTGGAAACACTCTTTTTGTGGAATCTGCAAGTGGCTATTTGGAGCGCTTTGAGGCCTATGCTGGAAAAGGAAATATCTTCACATAAAACCTAGACAGAAGTATTCCCAGAAAGTTTTTCTGATGTGCGCATTCAACTCACCGAGTTGAACCTTCCTTTAGATAGAGCACTTTTGAAACACTCTTTCTGTAGTACCTGCGAGTGGATATTTGGAGTGCTTTGAGTGCTACACTGTAAAAGCAAATATCTTCACTTAGAATCCAGACAGAAGAATTCTCAGAGACTTCCCTGGGCTCTCTGCATTCCACTCACAGAGTTGAACCTTCCTCTTGATAGGACAGTTTTGAAACACTCTTGTGATAGAATCTGCAAGTCGATATTTGGAAGGTTTGGAGGCCTATCCTGGGAAAGGAAATATCTTCCCATCAAAACTAGATAGAAGCATTCTCAGAAACTTCTTAGTGATGTGCGCATTCAAGTCACAGAGTTGAAGCTTCCTTTTGATATAGCAGTTTTGAACCACTCTTTTAGTAGAATCTGCAAGTGGATGTTTGGAGAGCTAAGAGGCCAACACTGGAAAAGGAAATATCTTCACCTAAAAACTAGACGGAAGCATTCTCAGAAACTTCAATGGGCTTTACGCATTCAACTCACAGAGTGCAATGTTCCTTTTGAGAGCGCAGTTTTAAAACACTGTTTTTGTAGAATTTGCTAGAGGATGTTTGGAGCGATTTGAGGCCTTTGCTGGAAAAGGAAATATCTTCACATAAAACCTAGACAGAAGCATTCTCAGAAACTCCTTTGTGATGAGTGCATTCAAATCACACACTTGAACCTTCCTTTGGAAAGAGCAGTTTTGAAACACTCTTTTTGAAGAATCTGCAAGTGGATATTTGGAGCGATTTGAGGCCTATGCTGGAAAATGAAATATCTTCACCTACAAACTAGACGGAAGCATTCTCAGAAACTTCTTTGTGATGAGTGCATTCAACTCACAGAGTTGAAGCTTCCTTTTGACAGAGCAGTTTTGAAACACTCTTTTAGCAGCATCTGCAAGTGGATATTTGGAGCGCTTTGAGGCCAAGGCTGGAAAACGAAACATCATCACATAAAAACTCGACAGAAGCATTCTCTGAAACTTCTTTCTGATGAGTGCATTCAACTCACAGACTCGAACGTTTCTTTTGATAGAACAGTTTAGAAACACTCCTTTTGTAGAATCTGCAAGGGTTTATTTGGAGCGCTTTGAGGCCTATGTTGGAAAAGGACATATCTTCACATCAAAAGTAGACAGACGCATTCTCAGAAACTTCTTTGTGATGAGTGCATTGAACTCACAGAGTTGAACCTACCTATTGATAGAGAAGTTTTGAAACACCCTTTTTGTAGAATCTGCATGTGAATATTTGGCGCGATTTGAGGCCTATGCAGGAAACGGAAATATCTTCACATGAAAACTAGACAGATGAATTCTCAGAAACGTCTTTGTGATGAGTGCATTCAACTCACAGACTTGAAGCTTCCTTTTGAAAGAGCAGTTTCGAAACACTCTTTTTGTAGAATCTGCAAGTTTATATTTGGAGCGCTTTGAGGGCTATGCTGGAAAAGTTAATACCTTCACCTAAAAACTAGACAGAAGCATACTCAGAAACTTCTTTGTGATGTGTGCATTGAACTCACAGAGTTGAACCTTTCTTTTGATACAGAAGTTTTGAAACACTCTTTTCGTAGAATCTTCAAGTGGATGTATGGAGTGATTTGAGGCCTATGCTGGAAAAGGAAATACCTTCACGTAGAAACTAGACAAAAGCATTCTCAGAAAGTTCCCTGTGCTTTGTGCATTCAACTCACAGAGTTGAACATTCCCTTTGATAGAGCAGTTTTGAAACACTCTTTTTGTAGAATCTGCAAGTGGATATTTGGAGCGCTTTGAGGCCTCTGCTGCCAAAGGAATTATCATTGCATGAAAACTAGATGGAAGCGTTCTCAGAAACTTCCTTGTGATGAGTGCATTCAACTCGCAGAGTGGAACCTTCCTTTCGATAGACCAGTTTTGAAACACTGTTTTTGTAGAATCCGCAAGTGGCTATTTGGAGCTCTTTGAGGCTTATGCTGGAAAAGGAAATATCTTCATCTACAAACTAGACAGAAGCATTCTCAGAAACTTCTTTGTCATGTGGGGATTGAACTCACAGAGTTGAACATTCCTTTACATAGAGCAGTTTTGCAACACCCTTTCGGTGGAAAGTGAAAGTGCTTATTTGGTGCGATGGCGGCATCTAGTGGATAAGGAAATACATTCAGATGAAAACAAGATACATCCATTCTCAGAAACTTCTTTGTGATGACTGCATTCTACTCACAGAGTTGAACCTTCCTTTTGATAGAACAGTTTGGAAACACTCTTTTTGTGGAATCTGCAAGTGGCTATTTGGAGCGCTTTGAGGCCTATGCTGGAAAAGGAAATATCTTCACATAAAACCTAGACAGAAGTATTCCCAGAAAGTTTTTCTGATGTGCGCATTCAACTCACCGAGTTGAACCTTCCTTTAGATAGAGCACTTTTGAAACACTCTTTCTGTAGTACCTGCGAGTGGATATTTGGAGTGCTTTGAGTGCTACACTGTAAAAGCAAATATCTTCACTTAGAATCCAGACAGAAGAATTCTCAGAGACTTCCCTGGGCTCTCTGCATTCCACTCACAGAGTTGAACCTTCCTCTTGATAGGACAGTTTTGAAACACTCTTGTGATAGAATCTGCAAGTCGATATTTGGAAGGTTTGGAGGCCTATCCTGGGAAAGGAAATATCTTCCCATCAAAACTAGATAGAAGCATTCTCAGAAACTTCTTAGTGATGTGCGCATTCAAGTCACAGAGTTGAAGCTTCCTTTTGATATAGCAGTTTTGAACCACTCTTTTAGTAGAATCTGCAAGTGGATGTTTGGAGAGCTAAGAGGCCAACACTGGAAAAGGAAATATCTTCACCTAAAAACTAGACGGAAGCATTCTCAGAAACTTCAATGGGCTTTACGCATTCAACTCACAGAGTGCAATGTTCCTTTTGAGAGCGCAGTTTTAAAACACTGTTTTTGTAGAATTTGCTAGAGGATGTTTGGAGCGATTTGAGGCCTTTGCTGGAAAAGGAAATATCTTCACATAAAACCTAGACAGAAGCATTCTCAGAAACTCCTTTGTGATGAGTGCATTCAAATCACACACTTGAACCTTCCTTTGGAAAGAGCAGTTTTGAAACACTCTTTTTGAAGAATCTGCAAGTGGATATTTGGAGCGATTTGAGGCCTATGCTGGAAAATGAAATATCTTCACCTACAAACTAGACGGAAGCATTCTCAGAAACTTCTTTGTGATGAGTGCATTCAACTCACAGAGTTGAAGCTTCCTTTTGACAGAGCAGTTTTGAAACACTCTTTTAGCAGCATCTGCAAGTGGATATTTGGAGCGCTTTGAGGCCAAGGCTGGAAAACGAAACATCATCACATAAAAACTCGACAGAAGCATTCTCTGAAACTTCTTTCTGATGAGTGCATTCAACTCACAGACTCGAACGTTTCTTTTGATAGAACAGTTTAGAAACACTCCTTTTGTAGAATCTGCAAGGGTTTATTTGGAGCGCTTTGAGGCCTATGTTGGAAAAGGACATATCTTCACATCAAAAGTAGACAGACGCATTCTCAGAAACTTCTTTGTGATGAGTGCATTGAACTCACAGAGTTCAACCTACCTATTGATAGAGAAGTTTTGAAACACCCTTTTTGTAGAATCTGCAAGTGAATATTTGGCGCGATATGAGGCCTATGCTGGAAATGGAAATATCTTCACATGAAAACTAGACAGATGAATTCTCAGAAACGTCTTTGTGATGAGTGCATTCAACTCACAGACTTGAAGCTTAATTTTGAAAGAGCAGTTTCGAAACACTCTTTTTGTAGAATCTGCAAGTGGATATTTGGAGCGCTTTGAGGGCTATGCTGGAAAAGTTTATATCTTCACCTAAAAACTAGACAGAAGCATACTCAGAAACTTCTTTGTGATGTGTGCATTGAACTCACAGAGCTGAACCTTTCTTTTATACAGAATTTTGAAACACTCTTTTCGTAGAATCTTCAAGTGGATGTATGGAGTGCTTTGAGACCTATGCTGGAAAAGGAAATATCTTCACGTAGAAACTGGACAAAAGCATTCTCAGAAAATTCTTCGTAGTGAGTGCATTCAACTCACGGAGTTGAAGCTTCCTTTTGATAGAGCAGTTTTGAAACACTCTTTTAGCAGCATCTGCAAGTGGATATTTGGAGCGCTTTGAGGCCAAGGCTGGAAAACGAAATATCATCACATAAAAACTCGACAGAAGCATTCTCTGAAACTTCTTTGTGATAAGTGCATTCAACTCACAGACTCGAACGTTTCTTTTGATACAACAGTTTAGAAACACTCCTTTTGTAGAATCTGCAAGTGTTTATTTGGAGCGCTTTGAGGCCTATGTTGGAAAAGGACATATCTTCACATCAAAAGTAGACAGACGCATTCTCAGAAACTTCTTTGTGATGAGTGCATTGAACTCACAGAGTTGAACCTACCTATTGATAGAGAAGTTTTGAAACACCCTTTTTGTAGAATCTGCATGTGAATATTTGGCGCGATTTGAGGCCTATGCAGGAAACGGAAATATCTTCACATGAAAACTAGACAGATGAATTCTCAGAAACGTCTTTGTGATGAGTGCATTCAACTCACAGACTTGAAGCTTCCTTTTGAAAGAGCAGTTTCGAAACACTCTTTTTGTAGAATCTGCAAGTGGATATTTGGAGCGCTTTGAGGGCTATGCTGGAAAAGTTAATACCTTCACCTAAAAACTAGACAGAAGCATACTCAGAAACTTCTTTGTGATGTGTGCATTGAACTCACAGAGTTGAACCTTTCTTTTGATACAGAAGTTTTGAAACACTCTTTTCGTAGAATCTTCAAGTGGATGTATGGAGTGATTTGAGGCCTATGCTGGAAAAGGAAATACCTTCACGTAGAAACTAGACAAAAGCATTCTCAGAAAGTTCCCTGTGCTTTGTGCATTCAACTCACAGAGTTGAACATTCCCTTTGATAGAGCAGTTTTGAAACACTCTTTTTGTAGAATCTGCAAGTGGATATTTGGAGCGCTTTGAGGCCTCTGCTGCCAAAGGAATTATCATTGCATAAAAACTAGATGGAAGCGTTCTCAGAAACTTCCTTGTGATGAGTGCATTCAACTCGCAGAGTGGAACCTTCCTTTCGATAGACCAGTTTTGAAACACTGTTTTTGTAGAATCCGCAAGTGGCTATTTGGAGCTCTTTGAGGCTTATGCTGGAAAAGGAAATATCTTCATCTACAAACTAGACAGAAGCATTCTCAGAAACTTCTTTGTCATGTGGGGATTGAACTCACAGAGTTGAACATTCCTTTACATAGAGCAGTTTTGCAACACCCTTTCGGTGGAAAGTGAAAGTGCTTATTTGGTGCGATGGCGGCATCTAGTGGATAAGGAAATACATTCAGATGAAAACAAGATACATCCATTCTCAGAAACTTCTTTGTGATGACTGCATTCTACTCACAGAGTTGAACCTTCCTTTTGATAGAACAGTTTGGAAACACTCTTTTTGTGGAATCTGCAAGTGGCTATTTGGAGCGCTTTGAGGCCTATGCTGGAAAAGGAAATCTCTTCACATAAAACCTAGACAGAAGTATTCCCAGAAAGTTTTTCTGATGTGCGCATTCAACTCACCGAGTTGAACCTTCCTTTAGATAGAGCACTTTTGAAACACTCTTTCTGTAGTACCTGCGAGTGGATATTTGGAGTGCTTTGAGTGCTACACTGTAAAAGCAAATATCTTCACTTAGAATCCAGACAGAAGAATTCTCAGAGACTTCCCTGGGCTCTCTGCATTCCACTCACAGAGTTGAACCTTCCTCTTGATAGGACAGTTTTGAAACACTCTTGTGATAGAATCTGCAAGTCGATATTTGGAAGGTTTGGAGGCCTATCCTGGGAAAGGAAATATCTTCCCATCAAAACTAGATAGAAGCATTCTCAGAAACTTCTTAGTGATGTGCGCATTCAAGTCACAGAGTTGAAGCTTCCTTTTGATATAGCAGTTTTGAACCACTCTTTTAGTAGAATCTGCAAGTGGATGTTTGGAGAGCTAAGAGGCCAACACTGGAAAAGGAAATATCTTCACCTAAAAACTAGACGGAAGCATTCTCAGAAACTTCAATGGGCTTTACGCATTCAACTCACAGAGTGCAATGTTCCTTTTGAGAGCGCAGTTTTAAAACACTGTTTTTGTAGAATTTGCTAGAGGATGTTTGGAGCGATTTGAGGCCTTTGCTGGAAAAGGAAATATCTTCACATAAAACCTAGACAGAAGCATTCTCAGAAACTCCTTTGTGATGAGTGCATTCAAATCACACACTTGAACCTTCCTTTGGAAAGAGCAGTTTTGAAACACTCTTTTTGAAGAATCTGCAAGTGGATATTTGGAGCGATTTGAGGCCTATGCTGGAAAATGAAATATCTTCACCTACAAACTAGACGGAAGCATTCTCAGAAACTTCTTTGTGATGAGTGCATTCAACTCACAGAGTTGAAGCTTCCTTTTGACAGAGCAGTTTTGAAACACTCTTTTAGCAGCATCTGCAAGTGGATATTTGGAGCGCTTTGAGGCCAAGGCTGGAAAACGAAATATCATCACATAAAAACTCGACAGAAGCATTCTCTGAAACTTCTTTCTGATGAGTGCATTCAACTCACAGACTCGAACGTTTCTTTTGATAGAACAGTTTAGAAACACTCCTTTTGTAGAATCTGCAAGTGTTTATTTGGAGCGCTTTGAGGCCTATGTTGGAAAAGGACATATCTTCACATCAAAAGTAGACACACGCATTCTCAGAAACTTCTTTGTGATGAGTGCATTGAACTCACAGAGTTCAACCTACCTATTGATAGAGAAGTTTTGAAACACCCTTTTTGTAGAATCTGCAAGTGAATATTTGGCGCGATATGAGGCCTATGCTGGAAATGGAAATATCTTCACATGAAAACTAGACAGATGAATTCTCAGAAACGTCTTTGTGATGAGTGCATTCAACTCACAGACTTGAAGCTTAATTTTGAAAGAGCAGTTTCGAAACACTCTTTTTGTAGAATCTGCAAGTGGATATTTGGAGCGCTTTGAGGGCTATGCTGGAAAAGTTTATATCTTCACCTAAAAACTAGACAGAAGCATACTCAGAAACTTCTTTGTGATGTGTGCATTGAACTCACAGAGCTGAACCTTTCTTTTATACAGAATTTTGAAACACTCTTTTCGTAGAATCTTCAAGTGGATGTATGGAGTGCTTTGAGACCTATGCTGGAAAAGGAAATATCTTCACGTAGAAACTGGACAAAAGCATTCTCAGAAAATTCTTCGTAGTGAGTGCATTCAACTCACGGAGTTGAAGCTTCCTTTTGATAGAGCAGTTTTGAAACACTCTTTTAGCAGCATCTGCAAGTGGATATTTGGAGCGCTTTGAGGCCAAGGCTGGAAAACGAAATATCATCACATAAAAACTCGACAGAAGCATTCTCTGAAACTTCTTTGTGATAAGTGCATTCAACTCACAGACTCGAACGTTTCTTTTGATACAACAGTTTAGAAACACTCCTTTTGTAGAATCTGCAAGTGTTTATTTGGAGCGCTTTGAGGCCTATGTTGGAAAAGGACATATCTTCACATCAAAAGTAGACAGACGCATTCTCAGAAACTTCTTTGTGATGAGTGCATTGAACTCACAGAGTTGAACCTACCTATTGATAGAGAAGTTTTGAAACACCCTTTTTGTAGAATCTGCATGTGAATATTTGGCGCGATTTGAGGCCTATGCAGGAAACGGAAATATCTTCACATGAAAACTAGACAGATGAATTCTCAGAAACGTCTTTGTGATGAGTGCATTCAACTCACAGACTTGAAGCTTCCTTTTGAAAGAGCAGTTTCGAAACACTCTTTTTGTAGAATCTGCAAGTGGATATTTGGAGCGCTTTGAGGGCTATGCTGGAAAAGTTAATACCTTCACCTAAAAACTAGACAGAAGCATACTCAGAAACTTCTTTGTGATGTGTGCATTGAACTCACAGAGTTGAACCTTTCTTTTGATACAGAAGTTTTGAAACACTCTTTTCGTAGAATCTTCAAGTGGATGTATGGAGTGATTTGAGGCCTATGCTGGAAAAGGAAATACCTTCACGTAGAAACTAGACAAAAGCATTCTCAGAAAGTTCCCTGTGCTTTGTGCATTCAACTCACAGAGTTGAACATTCCCTTTGATAGAGCAGTTTTGAAACACTCTTTTTGTAGAATCTGCAAGTGGATATTTGGAGCGCTTTGAGGCCTCTGCTGCCAAAGGAATTATCATTGCATAAAAACTAGATGGAAGCGTTCTCAGAAACTTCCTTGTGATGAGTGCATTCAACTCGCAGAGTGGAACCTTCCTTTCGATAGACCAGTTTTGAAACACTGTTTTTGTAGAATCCGCAAGTGGCTATTTGGAGCTCTTTGAGGCTTATGCTGGAAAAGGAAATATCTTCATCTACAAACTAGACAGAAGCATTCTCAGAAACTTCTTTGTCATGTGGGGATTGAACTCACAGAGTTGAACATTCCTTTACATAGAGCAGTTTTGCAACACCCTTTCGGTGGAAAGTGAAAGTGCTTATTTGGTGCGATGGCGGCATCTAGTGGATAAGGAAATACATTCAGATGAAAACAAGATACATCCATTCTCAGAAACTTCTTTGTGATGACTGCATTCTACTCACAGAGTTGAACCTTCCTTTTGATAGAACAGTTTGGAAACACTCTTTTTGTGGAATCTGCAAGTGGCTATTTGGAGCGCTTTGAGGCCTATGCTGGAAAAGGAAATATCTTCACATAAAACCTAGACAGAAGTATTCCCAGAAAGTTTTTCTGATGTGCGCATTCAACTCACCGAGTTGAACCTTCCTTTAGATAGAGCACTTTTGAAACACTCTTTCTGTAGTACCTGCGAGTGGATATTTGGAGTGCTTTGAGTGCTACACTGTAAAAGCAAATATCTTCACTTAGAATCCAGACAGAAGAATTCTCAGAGACTTCCCTGGGCTCTCTGCATTCCACTCACAGAGTTGAACCTTCCTCTTGATAGGACAGTTTTGAAACACTCTTGTGATAGAATCTGCAAGTCGATATTTGAAAGGTTTGGAGGCCTATCCTGGGAAAGGAAATATCTTCCCATCAAAACTAGATAGAAGCATTCTCAGAAACTTCTTAGTGATGTGCGCATTCAAGTCACAGAGTTGAAGCTTCCTTTTGATATAGCAGTTTTGAACCACTCTTTTAGTAGAATCTGCAAGTGGATGTTTGGAGAGCTAAGAGGCCAACACTGGAAAAGGAAATATCTTCACCTAAAAACTAGACGGAAGCATTCTCAGAAACTTCAATGGGCTTTACGCATTCAACTCACAGAGTGCAATGTTCCTTTTGAGAGCGCAGTTTTAAAACACTGTTTTTGTAGAATTTGCTAGAGGATGTTTGGAGCGATTTGAGGCCTTTGCTGGAAAAGGAAATATCTTCACATAAAACCTAGACAGAAGCATTCTCAGAAACTCCTTTGTGATGAGTGCATTCAAATCACACACTTGAACCTTCCTTTGGAAAGAGCAGTTTTGAAACACTCTTTTTGAAGAATCTGCAAGTGGATATTTGGAGCGATTTGAGGCCTATGCTGGAAAATGAAATATCTTCACCTACAAACTAGACGGAAGCATTCTCAGAAACTTCTTTGTGATGAGTGCATTCAACTCACAGAGTTGAAGCTTCCTTTTGACAGAGCAGTTTTGAAACACTCTTTTAGCAGCATCTGCAAGTGGATATTTGGAGCGCTTTGAGGCCAAGGCTGGAAAACGAAATATCATCACATAAAAACTCGACAGAAGCATTCTCTGAAACTTCTTTCTGATGAGTGCATTCAACTCACAGACTCGAACGTTTCTTTTGATAGAACAGTTTAGAAACACTCCTTTTGTAGAATCTGCAAGTGTTTATTTGGAGCGCTTTGAGGCCTATGTTGGAAAAGGACATATCTTCACATCAAAAGTAGACACACGCATTCTCAGAAACTTCTTTGTGATGAGTGCATTGAACTCACAGAGTTCAACCTACCTATTGATAGAGAAGTTTTGAAACACCCTTTTTGTAGAATCTGCAAGTGAATATTTGGCGCGATATGAGGCCTATGCTGGAAATGGAAATATCTTCACATGAAAACTAGACAGATGAATTCTCAGAAACGTCTTTGTGATGAGTGCATTCAACTCACAGACTTGAAGCTTAATTTTGAAAGAGCAGTTTCGAAACACTCTTTTTGTAGAATCTGCAAGTGGATATTTGGAGCGCTTTGAGGGCTATGCTGGAAAAGTTTATATCTTCACCTAAAAACTAGACAGAAGCATACTCAGAAACTTCTTTGTGATGTGTGCATTGAACTCACAGAGCTGAACCTTTCTTTTATACAGAATTTTGAAACACTCTTTTCGTAGAATCTTCAAGTGGATGTATGGAGTGCTTTGAGACCTATGCTGGAAAAGGAAATATCTTCACGTAGAAACTGGACAAAAGCATTCTCAGAAAATTCTTCGTAGTGAGTGCATTCAACTCACGGAGTTGAAGCTTCCTTTTGATAGAGCAGTTTTGAAACACTCTTTTAGCAGCATCTGCAAGTGGATATTTGGAGCGCTTTGAGGCCAAGGCTGGAAAACGAAATATCATCACATAAAAACTCGACAGAAGCATTCTCTGAAACTTCTTTGTGATAAGTGCATTCAACTCACAGACTCGAACGTTTCTTTTGATACAACAGTTTAGAAACACTCCTTTTGTAGAATCTGCAAGTGTTTATTTGGAGCGCTTTGAGGCCTATGTTGGAAAAGGACATATCTTCACATCAAAAGTAGACAGACGCATTCTCAGAAACTTCTTTGTGATGAGTGCATTGAACTCACAGAGTTGAACCTACCTATTGATAGAGAAGTTTTGAAACACCCTTTTTGTAGAATCTGCATGTGAATATTTGGCGCGATTTGAGGCCTATGCAGGAAACGGAAATATCTTCACATGAAAACTAGACAGATGAATTCTCAGAAACGTCTTTGTGATGAGTGCATTCAACTCACAGACTTGAAGCTTCCTTTTGAAAGAGCAGTTTCGAAACACTCTTTTTGTAGAATCTGCAAGTGGATATTTGGAGCGCTTTGAGGGCTATGCTGGAAAAGTTAATACCTTCACCTAAAAACTAGACAGAAGCATACTCAGAAACTTCTTTGTGATGTGTGCATTGAACTCACAGAGTTGAACCTTTCTTTTGATACAGAAGTTTTGAAACACTCTTTTCGTAGAATCTTCAAGTGGATGTATGGAGTGATTTGAGGCCTATGCTGGAAAAGGAAATACCTTCACGTAGAAACTAGACAAAAGCATTCTCAGAAAGTTCCCTGTGCTTTGTGCATTCAACTCACAGAGTTGAACATTCCCTTTGATAGAGCAGTTTTGAAACACTCTTTTTGTAGAATCTGCAAGTGGATATTTGGAGCGCTTTGAGGCCTCTGCTGCCAAAGGAATTATCATTGCATAAAAACTAGATGGAAGCGTTCTCAGAAACTTCCTTGTGATGAGTGCATTCAACTCGCAGAGTGGAACCTTCCTTTCGATAGACCAGTTTTGAAACACTGTTTTTGTAGAATCCGCAAGTGGCTATTTGGAGCTCTTTGAGGCTTATGCTGGAAAAGGAAATATCTTCATCTACAAACTAGACAGAAGCATTCTCAGAAACTTCTTTGTCATGTGGGGATTGAACTCACAGAGTTGAACATTCCTTTACATAGAGCAGTTTTGCAACACCCTTTCGGTGGAAAGTGAAAGTGCTTATTTGGTGCGATGGCGGCATCTAGTGGATAAGGAAATACATTCAGATGAAAACAAGATACATCCATTCTCAGAAACTTCTTTGTGATGACTGCATTCTACTCACAGAGTTGAACCTTCCTTTTGATAGAACAGTTTGGAAACACTCTTTTTGTGGAATCTGCAAGTGGCTATTTGGAGCGCTTTGAGGCCTATGCTGGAAAAGGAAATATCTTCACATAAAACCTAGACAGAAGTATTCCCAGAAAGTTTTTCTGATGTGCGCATTCAACTCACCGAGTTGAACCTTCCTTTAGATAGAGCACTTTTGAAACACTCTTTCTGTAGTACCTGCGAGTGGATATTTGGAGTGCTTTGAGTGCTACACTGTAAAAGCAAATATCTTCACTTAGAATCCAGACAGAAGAATTCTCAGAGACTTCCCTGGGCTCTCTGCATTCCACTCACAGAGTTGAACCTTCCTCTTGATAGGACAGTTTTGAAACACTCTTGTGATAGAATCTGCAAGTCGATATTTGGAAGGTTTGGAGGCCTATCCTGGGAAAGGAAATATCTTCCCATCAAAACTAGATAGAAGCATTCTCAGAAACTTCTTAGTGATGTGCGCATTCAAGTCACAGAGTTGAAGCTTCCTTTTGATATAGCAGTTTTGAACCACTCTTTTAGTAGAATCTGCAAGTGGATGTTTGGAGAGCTAAGAGGCCAACACTGGAAAAGGAAATATCTTCACCTAAAAACTAGACGGAAGCATTCTCAGAAACTTCAATGGGCTTTACGCATTCAACTCACAGAGTGCAATGTTCCTTTTGAGAGCGCAGTTTTAAAACACTGTTTTTGTAGAATTTGCTAGAGGATGTTTGGAGCGATTTGAGGCCTTTGCTGGAAAAGGAAATATCTTCACATAAAACCTAGACAGAAGCATTCTCAGAAACTCCTTTGTGATGAGTGCATTCAAATCACACACTTGAACCTTCCTTTGGAAAGAGCAGTTTTGAAACACTCTTTTTGAAGAATCTGCAAGTGGATATTTGGAGCGATTTGAGGCCTATGCTGGAAAATGAAATATCTTCACCTACAAACTAGACGGAAGCATTCTCAGAAACTTCTTTGTGATGAGTGCATTCAACTCACAGAGTTGAAGCTTCCTTTTGACAGAGCAGTTTTGAAACACTCTTTTAGCAGCATCTGCAAGTGGATATTTGGAGCGCTTTGAGGCCAAGGCTGGAAAACGAAATATCATCACATAAAAACTCGACAGAAGCATTCTCTGAAACTTCTTTCTGATGAGTGCATTCAACTCACAGACTCGAACGTTTCTTTTGATAGAACAGTTTAGAAACACTCCTTTTGTAGAATCTGCAAGTGTTTATTTGGAGCGCTTTGAGGCCTATGTTGGAAAAGGACATATCTTCACATCAAAAGTAGACACACGCATTCTCAGAAACTTCTTTGTGATGAGTGCATTGAACTCACAGAGTTCAACCTACCTATTGATAGAGAAGTTTTGAAACACCCTTTTTGTAGAATCTGCAAGTGAATATTTGGCGCGATATGAGGCCTATGCTGGAAATGGAAATATCTTCACATGAAAACTAGACAGATGAATTCTCAGAAACGTCTTTGTGATGAGTGCATTCAACTCACAGACTTGAAGCTTAATTTTGAAAGAGCAGTTTCGAAACACTCTTTTTGTAGAATCTGCAAGTGGATATTTGGAGCGCTTTGAGGGCTATGCTGGAAAAGTTTATATCTTCACCTAAAAACTAGACAGAAGCATACTCAGAAACTTCTTTGTGATGTGTGCATTGAACTCACAGAGCTGAACCTTTCTTTTATACAGAATTTTGAAACACTCTTTTCGTAGAATCTTCAAGTGGATGTATGGAGTGCTTTGAGACCTATGCTGGAAAAGGAAATATCTTCACGTAGAAACTGGACAAAAGCATTCTCAGAAAATTCTTCGTAGTGAGTGCATTCAACTCACGGAGTTGAAGCTTCCTTTTGATAGAGCAGTTTTGAAACACTCTTTTAGCAGCATCTGCAAGTGGATATTTGGAGCGCTTTGAGGCCAAGGCTGGAAAACGAAATATCATCACATAAAAACTCGACAGAAGCATTCTCTGAAACTTCTTTGTGATAAGTGCATTCAACTCACAGACTCGAACGTTTCTTTTGATACAACAGTTTAGAAACACTCCTTTTGTAGAATCTGCAAGTGTTTATTTGGAGCGCTTTGAGGCCTATGTTGGAAAAGGACATATCTTCACATCAAAAGTAGACAGACGCATTCTCAGAAACTTCTTTGTGATGAGTGCATTGAACTCACAGAGTTGAACCTACCTATTGATAGAGAAGTTTTGAAACACCCTTTTTGTAGAATCTGCATGTGAATATTTGGCGCGATTTGAGGCCTATGCAGGAAACGGAAATATCTTCACATGAAAACTAGACAGATGAATTCTCAGAAACGTCTTTGTGATGAGTGCATTCAACTCACAGACTTGAAGCTTCCTTTTGAAAGAGCAGTTTCGAAACACTCTTTTTGTAGAATCTGCAAGTGGATATTTGGAGCGCTTTGAGGGCTATGCTGGAAAAGTTAATACCTTCACCTAAAAACTAGACAGAAGCATACTCAGAAACTTCTTTGTGATGTGTGCATTGAACTCACAGAGTTGAACCTTTCTTTTGATACAGAAGTTTTGAAACACTCTTTTCGTAGAATCTTCAAGTGGATGTATGGAGTGATTTGAGGCCTATGCTGGAAAAGGAAATACCTTCACGTAGAAACTAGACAAAAGCATTCTCAGAAAGTTCCCTGTGCTTTGTGCATTCAACTCACAGAGTTGAACATTCCCTTTGATAGAGCAGTTTTGAAACACTCTTTTTGTAGAATCTGCAAGTGGATATTTGGAGCGCTTTGAGGCCTCTGCTGCCAAAGGAATTATCATTGCATAAAAACTAGATGGAAGCGTTCTCAGAAACTTCCTTGTGATGAGTGCATTCAACTCGCAGAGTGGAACCTTCCTTTCGATAGACCAGTTTTGAAACACTGTTTTTGTAGAATCCGCAAGTGGCTATTTGGAGCTCTTTGAGGCTTATGCTGGAAAAGGAAATATCTTCATCTACAAACTAGACAGAAGCATTCTCAGAAACTTCTTTGTCATGTGGGGATTGAACTCACAGAGTTGAACATTCCTTTACATAGAGCAGTTTTGCAACACCCTTTCGGTGGAAAGTGAAAGTGCTTATTTGGTGCGATGGCGGCATCTAGTGGATAAGGAAATACATTCAGATGAAAACAAGATACATCCATTCTCAGAAACTTCTTTGTGATGACTGCATTCTACTCACAGAGTTGAACCTTCCTTTTGATAGAACAGTTTGGAAACACTCTTTTTGTGGAATCTGCAAGTGGCTATTTGGAGCGCTTTGAGGCCTATGCTGGAAAAGGAAATATCTTCACATAAAACCTAGACAGAAGTATTCCCAGAAAGTTTTTCTGATGTGCGCATTCAACTCACCGAGTTGAACCTTCCTTTAGATAGAGCACTTTTGAAACACTCTTTCTGTAGTACCTGCGAGTGGATATTTGGAGTGCTTTGAGTGCTACACTGTAAAAGCAAATATCTTCACTTAGAATCCAGACAGAAGAATTCTCAGAGACTTCCCTGGGCTCTCTGCATTCCACTCACAGAGTTGAACCTTCCTCTTGATAGGACAGTTTTGAAACACTCTTGTGATAGAATCTGCAAGTCGATATTTGGAAGGTTTGGAGGCCTATCCTGGGAAAGGAAATATCTTCCCATCAAAACTAGATAGAAGCATTCTCAGAAACTTCTTAGTGATGTGCGCATTCAAGTCACAGAGTTGAAGCTTCCTTTTGATATAGCAGTTTTGAACCACTCTTTTAGTAGAATCTGCAAGTGGATGTTTGGAGAGCTAAGAGGCCAACACTGGAAAAGGAAATATCTTCACCTAAAAACTAGACGGAAGCATTCTCAGAAACTTCAATGGGCTTTACGCATTCAACTCACAGAGTGCAATGTTCCTTTTGAGAGCGCAGTTTTAAAACACTGTTTTTGTAGAATTTGCTAGAGGATGTTTGGAGCGATTTGAGGCCTTTGCTGGAAAAGGAAATATCTTCACATAAAACCTAGACAGAAGCATTCTCAGAAACTCCTTTGTGATGAGTGCATTCAAATCACACACTTGAACCTTCCTTTGGAAAGAGCAGTTTTGAAACACTCTTTTTGAAGAATCTGCAAGTGGATATTTGGAGCGATTTGAGGCCTATGCTGGAAAATGAAATATCTTCACCTACAAACTAGACGGAAGCATTCTCAGAAACTTCTTTGTGATGAGTGCATTCAACTCACAGAGTTGAAGCTTCCTTTTGACAGAGCAGTTTTGAAACACTCTTTTAGCAGCATCTGCAAGTGGATATTTGGAGCGCTTTGAGGCCAAGGCTGGAAAACGAAATATCATCACATAAAAACTCGACAGAAGCATTCTCTGAAACTTCTTTCTGATGAGTGCATTCAACTCACAGACTCGAACGTTTCTTTTGATAGAACAGTTTAGAAACACTCCTTTTGTAGAATCTGCAAGTGTTTATTTGGAGCGCTTTGAGGCCTATGTTGGAAAAGGACATATCTTCACATCAAAAGTAGACACACGCATTCTCAGAAACTTCTTTGTGATGAGTGCATTGAACTCACAGAGTTCAACCTACCTATTGATAGAGAAGTTTTGAAACACCCTTTTTGTAGAATCTGCAAGTGAATATTTGGCGCGATATGAGGCCTATGCTGGAAATGGAAATATCTTCACATGAAAACTAGACAGATGAATTCTCAGAAACGTCTTTGTGATGAGTGCATTCAACTCACAGACTTGAAGCTTAATTTTGAAAGAGCAGTTTCGAAACACTCTTTTTGTAGAATCTGCAAGTGGATATTTGGAGCGCTTTGAGGGCTATGCTGGAAAAGTTTATATCTTCACCTAAAAACTAGACAGAAGCATACTCAGAAACTTCTTTGTGATGTGTGCATTGAACTCACAGAGCTGAACCTTTCTTTTATACAGAATTTTGAAACACTCTTTTCGTAGAATCTTCAAGTGGATGTATGGAGTGCTTTGAGACCTATGCTGGAAAAGGAAATATCTTCACGTAGAAACTGGACAAAAGCATTCTCAGAAAATTCTTCGTAGTGAGTGCATTCAACTCACGGAGTTGAAGCTTCCTTTTGATAGAGCAGTTTTGAAACACTCTTTTAGCAGCATCTGCAAGTGGATATTTGGAGCGCTTTGAGGCCAAGGCTGGAAAACGAAATATCATCACATAAAAACTCGACAGAAGCATTCTCTGAAACTTCTTTGTGATAAGTGCATTCAACTCACAGACTCGAACGTTTCTTTTGATACAACAGTTTAGAAACACTCCTTTTGTAGAATCTGCAAGTGTTTATTTGGAGCGCTTTGAGGCCTATGTTGGAAAAGGACATATCTTCACATCAAAAGTAGACAGACGCATTCTCAGAAACTTCTTTGTGATGAGTGCATTGAACTCACAGAGTTGAACCTACCTATTGATAGAGAAGTTTTGAAACACCCTTTTTGTAGAATCTGCATGTGAATATTTGGCGCGATTTGAGGCCTATGCAGGAAACGGAAATATCTTCACATGAAAACTAGACAGATGAATTCTCAGAAACGTCTTTGTGATGAGTGCATTCAACTCACAGACTTGAAGCTTCCTTTTGAAAGAGCAGTTTCGAAACACTCTTTTTGTAGAATCTGCAAGTGGATATTTGGAGCGCTTTGAGGGCTATGCTGGAAAAGTTAATACCTTCACCTAAAAACTAGACAGAAGCATACTCAGAAACTTCTTTGTGATGTGTGCATTGAACTCACAGAGTTGAACCTTTCTTTTGATACAGAAGTTTTGAAACACTCTTTTCGTAGAATCTTCAAGTGGATGTATGGAGTGATTTGAGGCCTATGCTGGAAAAGGAAATACCTTCACGTAGAAACTAGACAAAAGCATTCTCAGAAAGTTCCCTGTGCTTTGTGCATTCAACTCACAGAGTTGAACATTCCCTTTGATAGAGCAGTTTTGAAACACTCTTTTTGTAGAATCTGCAAGTGGATATTTGGAGCGCTTTGAGGCCTCTGCTGCCAAAGGAATTATCATTGCATAAAAACTAGATGGAAGCGTTCTCAGAAACTTCCTTGTGATGAGTGCATTCAACTCGCAGAGTGGAACCTTCCTTTCGATAGACCAGTTTTGAAACACTGTTTTTGTAGAATCCGCAAGTGGCTATTTGGAGCTCTTTGAGGCTTATGCTGGAAAAGGAAATATCTTCATCTACAAACTAGACAGAAGCATTCTCAGAAACTTCTTTGTCATGTGGGGATTGAACTCACAGAGTTGAACATTCCTTTACATAGAGCAGTTTTGCAACACCCTTTCGGTGGAAAGTGAAAGTGCTTATTTGGTGCGATGGCGGCATCTAGTGGATAAGGAAATACATTCAGATGAAAACAAGATACATCCATTCTCAGAAACTTCTTTGTGATGACTGCATTCTACTCACAGAGTTGAACCTTCCTTTTGATAGAACAGTTTGGAAACACTCTTTTTGTGGAATCTGCAAGTGGCTATTTGGAGCGCTTTGAGGCCTATGCTGGAAAAGGAAATATCTTCACATAAAACCTAGACAGAAGTATTCCCAGAAAGTTTTTCTGATGTGCGCATTCAACTCACCGAGTTGAACCTTCCTTTAGATAGAGCACTTTTGAAACACTCTTTCTGTAGTACCTGCGAGTGGATATTTGGAGTGCTTTGAGTGCTACACTGTAAAAGCAAATATCTTCACTTAGAATCCAGACAGAAGAATTCTCAGAGACTTCCCTGGGCTCTCTGCATTCCACTCACAGAGTTGAACCTTCCTCTTGATAGGACAGTTTTGAAACACTCTTGTGATAGAATCTGCAAGTCGATATTTGGAAGGTTTGGAGGCCTATCCTGGGAAAGGAAATATCTTCCCATCAAAACTAGATAGAAGCATTCTCAGAAACTTCTTAGTGATGTGCGCATTCAAGTCACAGAGTTGAAGCTTCCTTTTGATATAGCAGTTTTGAACCACTCTTTTAGTAGAATCTGCAAGTGGATGTTTGGAGAGCTAAGAGGCCAACACTGGAAAAGGAAATATCTTCACCTAAAAACTAGACGGAAGCATTCTCAGAAACTTCAATGGGCTTTACGCATTCAACTCACAGAGTGCAATGTTCCTTTTGAGAGCGCAGTTTTAAAACACTGTTTTTGTAGAATTTGCTAGAGGATGTTTGGAGCGATGTGAGGCCTTTGCTGGAAAAGGAAATATCTTCACATAAAACCTAGACAGAAGCATTCTCAGAAACTCCTTTGTGATGAGTGCATTCAAATCACACACTTGAACCTTCCTTTGGAAAGAGCAGTTTTGAAACACTCTTTTTGAAGAATCTGCAAGTGGATATTTGGAGCGATTTGAGGCCTATGCTGGAAAATGAAATATCTTCACCTACAAACTAGACGGAAGCATTCTCAGAAACTTCTTTGTGATGAGTGCATTCAACTCACAGAGTTGAAGCTTCCTTTTGACAGAGCAGTTTTGAAACACTCTTTTAGCAGCATCTGCAAGTGGATATTTGGAGCGCTTTGAGGCCAAGGCTGGAAAACGAAATATCATCACATAAAAACTCGACAGAAGCATTCTCTGAAACTTCTTTCTGATGAGTGCATTCAACTCACAGACTCGAACGTTTCTTTTGATAGAACAGTTTAGAAACACTCCTTTTGTAGAATCTGCAAGTGTTTATTTGGAGCGCTTTGAGGCCTATGTTGGAAAAGGACATATCTTCACATCAAAAGTAGACACACGCATTCTCAGAAACTTCTTTGTGATGAGTGCATTGAACTCACAGAGTTCAACCTACCTATTGATAGAGAAGTTTTGAAACACCCTTTTTGTAGAATCTGCAAGTGAATATTTGGCGCGATATGAGGCCTATGCTGGAAATGGAAATATCTTCACATGAAAACTAGACAGATGAATTCTCAGAAACGTCTTTGTGATGAGTGCATTCAACTCACAGACTTGAAGCTTAATTTTGAAAGAGCAGTTTCGAAACACTCTTTTTGTAGAATCTGCAAGTGGATATTTGGAGCGCTTTGAGGGCTATGCTGGAAAAGTTTATATCTTCACCTAAAAACTAGACAGAAGCATACTCAGAAACTTCTTTGTGATGTGTGCATTGAACTCACAGAGCTGAACCTTTCTTTTATACAGAATTTTGAAACACTCTTTTCGTAGAATCTTCAAGTGGATGTATGGAGTGCTTTGAGACCTATGCTGGAAAAGGAAATATCTTCACGTAGAAACTGGACAAAAGCATTCTCAGAAAATTCTTCGTAGTGAGTGCATTCAACTCACGGAGTTGAAGCTTCCTTTTGATAGAGCAGTTTTGAAACACTCTTTTAGCAGCATCTGCAAGTGGATATTTGGAGCGCTTTGAGGCCAAGGCTGGAAAACGAAATATCATCACATAAAAACTCGACAGAAGCATTCTCTGAAACTTCTTTGTGATAAGTGCATTCAACTCACAGACTCGAACGTTTCTTTTGATACAACAGTTTAGAAACACTCCTTTTGTAGAATCTGCAAGTGTTTATTTGGAGCGCTTTGAGGCCTATGTTGGAAAAGGACATATCTTCACATCAAAAGTAGACAGACGCATTCTCAGAAACTTCTTTGTGATGAGTGCATTGAACTCACAGAGTTGAACCTACCTATTGATAGAGAAGTTTTGAAACACCCTTTTTGTAGAATCTGCATGTGAATATTTGGCGCGATTTGAGGCCTATGCAGGAAACGGAAATATCTTCACATGAAAACTAGACAGATGAATTCTCAGAAACGTCTTTGTGATGAGTGCATTCAACTCACAGACTTGAAGCTTCCTTTTGAAAGAGCAGTTTCGAAACACTCTTTTTGTAGAATCTGCAAGTGGATATTTGGAGCGCTTTGAGGGCTATGCTGGAAAAGTTAATACCTTCACCTAAAAACTAGACAGAAGCATACTCAGAAACTTCTTTGTGATGTGTGCATTGAACTCACAGAGTTGAACCTTTCTTTTGATACAGAAGTTTTGAAACACTCTTTTCGTAGAATCTTCAAGTGGATGTATGGAGTGATTTGAGGCCTATGCTGGAAAAGGAAATACCTTCACGTAGAAACTAGACAAAAGCATTCTCAGAAAGTTCCCTGTGCTTTGTGCATTCAACTCACAGAGTTGAACATTCCCTTTGATAGAGCAGTTTTGAAACACTCTTTTTGTAGAATCTGCAAGTGGATATTTGGAGCGCTTTGAGGCCTCTGCTGCCAAAGGAATTATCATTGCATAAAAACTAGATGGAAGCGTTCTCAGAAACTTCCTTGTGATGAGTGCATTCAACTCGCAGAGTGGAACCTTCCTTTCGATAGACCAGTTTTGAAACACTGTTTTTGTAGAATCCGCAAGTGGCTATTTGGAGCTCTTTGAGGCTTATGCTGGAAAAGGAAATATCTTCATCTACAAACTAGACAGAAGCATTCTCAGAAACTTCTTTGTCATGTGGGGATTGAACTCACAGAGTTGAACATTCCTTTACATAGAGCAGTTTTGCAACACCCTTTCGGTGGAAAGTGAAAGTGCTTATTTGGTGCGATGGCGGCATCTAGTGGATAAGGAAATACATTCAGATGAAAACAAGATACATCCATTCTCAGAAACTTCTTTGTGATGACTGCATTCTACTCACAGAGTTGAACCTTCCTTTTGATAGAACAGTTTGGAAACACTCTTTTTGTGGAATCTGCAAGTGGCTATTTGGAGCGCTTTGAGGCCTATGCTGGAAAAGGAAATATCTTCACATAAAACCTAGACAGAAGTATTCCCAGAAAGTTTTTCTGATGTGCGCATTCAACTCACCGAGTTGAACCTTCCTTTAGATAGAGCACTTTTGAAACACTCTTTCTGTAGTACCTGCGAGTGGATATTTGGAGTGCTTTGAGTGCTACACTGTAAAAGCAAATATCTTCACTTAGAATCCAGACAGAAGAATTCTCAGAGACTTCCCTGGGCTCTCTGCATTCCACTCACAGAGTTGAACCTTCCTCTTGATAGGACAGTTTTGAAACACTCTTGTGATAGAATCTGCAAGTCGATATTTGGAAGGTTTGGAGGCCTATCCTGGGAAAGGAAATATCTTCCCATCAAAACTAGATAGAAGCATTCTCAGAAACTTCTTAGTGATGTGCGCATTCAAGTCACAGAGTTGAAGCTTCCTTTTGATATAGCAGTTTTGAACCACTCTTTTAGTAGAATCTGCAAGTGGATGTTTGGAGAGCTAAGAGGCCAACACTGGAAAAGGAAATATCTTCACCTAAAAACTAGACGGAAGCATTCTCAGAAACTTCAATGGGCTTTACGCATTCAACTCACAGAGTGCAATGTTCCTTTTGAGAGCGCAGTTTTAAAACACTGTTTTTGTAGAATTTGCTAGAGGATGTTTGGAGCGATGTGAGGCCTTTGCTGGAAAAGGAAATATCTTCACATAAAACCTAGACAGAAGCATTCTCAGAAACTCCTTTGTGATGAGTGCATTCAAATCACACACTTGAACCTTCCTTTGGAAAGAGCAGTTTTGAAACACTCTTTTTGAAGAATCTGCAAGTGGATATTTGGAGCGATTTGAGGCCTATGCTGGAAAATGAAATATCTTCACCTACAAACTAGACGGAAGCATTCTCAGAAACTTCTTTGTGATGAGTGCATTCAACTCACAGAGTTGAAGCTTCCTTTTGACAGAGCAGTTTTGAAACACTCTTTTAGCAGCATCTGCAAGTGGATATTTGGAGCGCTTTGAGGCCAAGGCTGGAAAACGAAATATCATCACATAAAAACTCGACAGAAGCATTCTCTGAAACTTCTTTCTGATGAGTGCATTCAACTCACAGACTCGAACGTTTCTTTTGATAGAACAGTTTAGAAACACTCCTTTTGTAGAATCTGCAAGTGTTTATTTGGAGCGCTTTGAGGCCTATGTTGGAAAAGGACATATCTTCACATCAAAAGTAGACACACGCATTCTCAGAAACTTCTTTGTGATGAGTGCATTGAACTCACAGAGTTCAACCTACCTATTGATAGAGAAGTTTTGAAACACCCTTTTTGTAGAATCTGCAAGTGAATATTTGGCGCGATATGAGGCCTATGCTGGAAATGGAAATATCTTCACATGAAAACTAGACAGATGAATTCTCAGAAACGTCTTTGTGATGAGTGCATTCAACTCACAGACTTGAAGCTTAATTTTGAAAGAGCAGTTTCGAAACACTCTTTTTGTAGAATCTGCAAGTGGATATTTGGAGCGCTTTGAGGGCTATGCTGGAAAAGTTTATATCTTCACCTAAAAACTAGACAGAAGCATACTCAGAAACTTCTTTGTGATGTGTGCATTGAACTCACAGAGCTGAACCTTTCTTTTATACAGAATTTTGAAACACTCTTTTCGTAGAATCTTCAAGTGGATGTATGGAGTGCTTTGAGACCTATGCTGGAAAAGGAAATATCTTCACGTAGAAACTGGACAAAAGCATTCTCAGAAAATTCTTCGTAGTGAGTGCATTCAACTCACGGAGTTGAAGCTTCCTTTTGATAGAGCAGTTTTGAAACACTCTTTTAGCAGCATCTGCAAGTGGATATTTGGAGCGCTTTGAGGCCAAGGCTGGAAAACGAAATATCATCACATAAAAACTCGACAGAAGCATTCTCTGAAACTTCTTTGTGATAAGTGCATTCAACTCACAGACTCGAACGTTTCTTTTGATAGAACAGTTTAGAAACACTCCTTTTGTAGAATCTGCAAGTGTTTATTTGGAGCGCTTTGAGGCCTATGTTGGAAAAGGACATATCTTCACATCAAAAGTAGACAGACGCATTCTCAGAAACTTCTTTGTGATGAGTGCATTGAACTCACAGAGTTGAACCTACCTATTGATAGAGAAGTTTTGAAACACCCTTTTTGTAGAATCTGCAAGTGAATATTTGGCGCGATTTGAGGCCTATGCAGGAAACGGAAATATCTTCACATGAAAACTAGACAGATGAATTCTCAGAAACGTCTTTGTGATGAGTGCATTCAACTCACAGACTTGAAGCTTCCTTTTGAAAGAGCAGTTTCGAAACACTCTTTTTGTAGAATCTGCAAGTGGATATTTGGAGCGCTTTGAGGGCTATGCTGGAAAAGTTAATACCTTCACCTAAAAACTAGGCAGAAGCATACTCAGAAACTTCTTTGTGATGTGTGCATTGAACTCACAGAGTTGAAGCTTTCTTTTGATACAGAAGTTTTGAAACACTCTTTTCGTAGAATCTTCAAGTGGATGTGGAGTGATTTGAGGCCTATGCTGGAAAAGGAAATACCTTCACGTAGAAACTAGACAAAAGCATTCTCAGAAAGTTCCCTGTGCTTTGTGCATTCAACTCACAGAGTTGAACATTCCCTTTGATAGAGCAGTTTTGAAACACTCTTTTTGTAGAATCTGCAAGTGGATATTTGGAGCGCTTTGAGGCCTCTGCTGCCAAAGGAATTATCATTGCATAAAAACTAGATGGAAGCGTTCTCAGAAACTTCCTTGTGATGAGTGCATTCAACTCGCAGAGTGGAACCTTCCTTTCGATAGACCAGTTTTGAAACACTGTTTTTGTAGAATCCGCAAGTGGCTATTTGGAGCTCTTTGAGGCTTATGCTGGAAAAGGAAATATCTTCATCTACAAACTAGACAGAAGCATTCTCAGAAACTTCTTTGTCATGTGGGGATTGAACTCACAGAGTTGAACATTCCTTTACATAGAGCAGTTTTGCAACGCCCTTTCGGTGGAAAGTGAAAGTGCTTATTTGGTGCGATGGCGGCATCTAGTGGATAAGGAACTACATTCAGATGAAAACAAGATACATCCATTCTCAGAAACTTCTTCGTGATGACTGCATTCTACTCACAGAGATGAACCTTCCTTTTAATAGAACAGTTTGGAAACACTCTTTTTGTGGAATCTGCAAGTGGCTATTTGGAGCGCTTTGAGGCCTATGCTGGAAAAGGAAATATCTTCACATAAAACCTACACAGAAGTATTCCCAGAAAGTTTTTCTGATGTGTGCATTCAACTCACCGAGTTGAACCTTCCTTTAGATAGAGCACTTTTGAAACACTCTTTCTGTAGTACCTGCGAGTGGATATTTGCAGTGCTTTGAGTGCTACACTGTAAAAGCAAATATCTTCACTTAGAATCTAGACAGAAGAATTCTCAGAGACTTCCCTGGGCTCTCTGCATTCCACTCACAGAGTTGAACCTTCCTCTTGATAGGACAGTTTTGAAACACTCTTGTGATAGAATCTGCAAGTCGATATTTGGAAGGTTTGGAGGCCTATCCTGGGAAAGGAAATATCTTCCCATCAAAACTAGATAGAAGCATTCTCAGAAACTTCTTAGTGATGTGCGCATTCAAGTCACAGAGTTGAAGCTTCCTTTTGATATAGCAGTTTTGAACCACTCTTTTAGTAGAATCTGCAAGTGGATGTTTGGAGAGCTAAGAGGCCAACACTGGAAAAGGAAATATCTTCACCTAAAAACTAGACGGAAGCATTCTCAGAAACTTCAATGGGCTTTACGCATTCAACTCACAGAGTGCAATGTTCCTTTTGAGAGCGCAGTTTTAAAACACTGTTTTTGTAGAATTTGCTAGAGGATGTTTGGAGCGATGTGAGGCCTTTGCTGGAAAAGGAAATATCTTCACATAAAACCTAGACAGAAGCATTCTCAGAAACTCCTTTGTGATGAGTGCATTCAAATCACACACTTGAACCTTCCTTTGGAAAGAGCAGTTTTGAAACACTCTTTTTGAAGAATCTGCAAGTGGATATTTGGAGCGATTTGAGGCCTATGCTGGAAAATGAAATATCTTCACCTACAAACTAGACGGAAGCATTCTCAGAAACTTCTTTGTGATGAGTGCATTCAACTCACAGAGTTGAAGCTTCCTTTTGACAGAGCAGTTTTGAAACACTCTTTTAGCAGCATCTGCAAGTGGATATTTGGAGCGCTTTGAGGCCAAGGCTGGAAAACGAAATATCATCACATAAAAACTCGACAGAAGCATTCTCTGAAACTTCTTTCTGATGAGTGCATTCAACTCAAAGATTCAATCTTTTCTTTTGATAGAACAGTTTAGAAACACTCCTTTTGTAGAATCTGCAAGTGTTTATTTGGAGCGCTTTGAGGCCTATGTTGGAAAAGGACATATCTTCACATCAAAAGTAGACACACGCATTCTCAGAAACTTCTTTGTGATGAGTGCATTGAACTCACAGAGTTGAACCTACCTATTGATAGAGAAGTTTTGAAACACCCTTTTTGTAGAATCTGCAAGTGAATATTTGGCGCGATTTGAGGCCTATGCAGGAAACGGAAATATCTTCACATGAAAACTAGACAGATGAATTCTCAGAAACGTCTTTGTGATGAGTGCATTCAACTCACAGACTTGAAGCTTCCTTTTGAAAGAGCAGTTTCGAAACAGTCTTTTTGTAGAATCTGCAAGTGGATATTTGGAGCGCTTTGAGGGCTATGCTGGAAAAGTTAATAACTTCACGTAAAAACTAGACAGAAGCATACTCAGAAACTTCTTTGTGATGTGTGCATTGAACTCACAGAGTTGAACCTTTCTTTTGATACAGAAGTTTTGAAACACTCTTTTCGTAGAATCTTCAAGTGGATGTATGGAGTGATTTGAGGCCTATGCTGGAAAAGGAAATACCTTCACGTAGAAACTAGACAAAAGCATTCTCAGAAAGTTCCCTGTGCTTTGTGCATTCAACTCACAGAGTTGAACATTCCCTTTGATAGAGCAGTTTTGAAACACTCTTTTTGTAGAATCTGCAAGTGGATATTTGGAGCGCTTTGAGGCCTCTGCTGCCAAAGGAATTATCATTGCATAAAAACTAGATGGAAGCGTTCTCAGAAACTTCCTTGTGATGAGTGCATTCAACTCGCAGAGTGGAACCTTCCTTTCGATAGACCAGTTTTGAAACACTGTTTTTGTAGAATCCGCAAGTGGCTATTTGGAGCTCTTTGAGGCTTATGCTGGAAAAGGAAATATCTTCATCTACAAACTAGACAGAAGCATTCTCAGAAACTTCTTTGTCATGTGGGGATTGAACTCACAGAGTTGAATATTCCTTTACATAGAGCAGTTTTGCAACGCCCTTTCGGTGGAAAGTGAAAGTGCTTATTTGGTGCGATGGCGGCATCTAGTGGATAAGGAAATACATTCAGATGAAAACAAGATACATCCATTCTCAGAAACTTCTTTGTGATGACTGCATTCTACTCACAGAGTTGAACCTTCCTTTTGATAGAACAGTTTGGAAACACTCTTTTTGTGGAATCTGCAAGTAGCTATTTGGAGCGCTTTGAGGCCTATGCTGGAAAAGGAAATATCTTCACATAAAACCTAGACAGAAGCATTCTCAGAAACTCCTTTGTGATGAGTGCATTCAAATCACACACTTGAACCTTCCTTTGGAAAGAGCAGTTTTGAAACACTCTTTTTGAAGAATCTGCAAGTGGATATTTGGAGCGATTTGAGGCCTATGCTGGAAAATGAAATATCTTCACCTACAAAGTAGACGGAAGCATTCTCAGAAACTTCTTTGTGATGAGTGCATTCAACTCACAGAGTTGAAGCTTCCTTTTGACAGAGCAGTTTTGAAACACTCTTTTAGCAGCATCTGCAAGTGGATATTTGGAGCGCTTTGAGGCCAAGGCTGGAAAACGAAATATCATCACATAAAAACTCGACAGAAGCATTCTCTGAAACTTCTTTCTGATGAGTGCATTCAACTCACAGACTCGAACGTTTCTTTTGATAGAACAGTTTAGAAACACTCCTTTTGTAGAATCTGCAAGGGTTTATTTGGAGCGCTTTGAGGCCTATGTTGGAAAAGGACATATCTTCACATCAAAAGTAGACAGACGCATTCTCAGAAACTTCTTTGTGATGAGTGCATTGAACTCACAGAGTTCAACCTACCTATTGATAGAGAAGTTTTGAAACACCCTTTTTGTAGAATCTGCAAGTGAATATTTGGCGCGATATGAGGCCTATGCTGGAAATGGAAATATCTTCACATGAAAACTAGACAGATGAATTCTCAGAAACGTCTTTGTGATGAGTGCATTCAACTCACAGACTTGAAGCTTAATTTTGAAAGAGCAGTTTCGAAACACTCTTTTTGTAGAATCTGCAAGTGGATATTTGGAGCGCTTTGAGGGCTATGCTGGAAAAGTTAATACCTTCACCTAAAAACTAGGCAGAAGCATACTCAGAAACTTCTTTGTGATGTGTGCATTGAACTCACAGAGTTGAACCTTTCTTTTGATACAGAAGTTTTGAAACACTCTTTTCGTAGAATCTTCAAATGGATGTGGAGTGATTTGAGGCCTATGCTGGAAAAGGAAATACCTTCACGTAGAAACTAGACAAAAGCATTCTCAGAAAGTTCCCTGTGCTTTGTGCATTCAACTCACAGAGTTGAACATTCCCTTTGATAGAGCAGTTTTGAAACACTCTTTTTGTAGAATCTGCAAGTGGATATTTGGAGCGCTTTGAGGCCTCTGCTGCCAAAGGAATTATCATTGCATAAAAACTAGATGGAAGCGTTCTCAGAAACTTCCTTGTGATGAGTGCATTCAACTCGCAGAGTGGAACCTTCCTTTCGATAGACCAGTTTTGAAACACTGTTTTTGTAGAATCCGCAAGTGGCTATTTGGAGCTCTTTGAGGCTTATGCTGGAAAAGGAAATATCTTCATCTACAAACTAGACAGAAGCATTCTCAGAAACTTCTTTGTCATGTGGGGATTGAACTCACAGAGTTGAACATTCCTTTACATAGAGCAGTTTTGCAACGCCCTTTCGGTGGAAAGTGAAAGTGCTTATTTGGTGCGATGGCGGCATCTAGTGGATAAGGAAATACATTCAGATGAAAACAAGATACATCCATTCTCAGAAACTTCTTCGTGATGACTGCATTCTACTCACAGAGTTGAACCTTCCTTTTAATAGAACAGTTTGGAAACACTCTTTTTGTGGAATCTGCAAGTGGCTATTTGGAGCGCTTTGAGGCCTATGCTGGAAAAGGAAATATCTTCACATAAAACCTACACAGAAGTATTCCCAGAAAGTTTTTCTGATGTGCGCATTCAACTCACCGATTTGAACCTTCCTTTAGATAGAGCACTTTTGAAACACTCTTTCTGTAGTACCTGCGAGTGGATATTTGGAGTGCTTTGAGTGCTACACTGTAAAAGCAAATATCTTCACTTAGAATCTAGACAGAAGAATTCTCAGAGACTTCCCTGGGCTCTCTGCATTCCACTCACAGAGTTGAACCTTCCTCTTGATAGGACAGTTTTGAAACACTCTTGTGATAGAATCTGCAAGTCGATATTTGGAAGGTTTGGAGGCCTATCCTGGGAAAGGAAATATCTTCCCATCAAAACTAGATAGAAGCATTCTCAGAAACTTCTTAGTGATGTGCGCATTCAAGTCACAGAGTTGAAGCTTCCTTTTGATATAGCAGTTTTGAACCACTCTTTTAGTAGAATCTGCAAGTGGATGTTTGGAGAGCTAAGAGGCCAACACTGGAAAAGGAAATATCTTCACCTAAAAACTAGACGGAAGCATTCTCAGAAACTTCAATGGGCTTTACGCATTCAACTCACAGAGTGCAATGTTCCTTTTGAGAGCGCAGTTTTAAAACACTGTTTTTGTAGAATTTGCTAGAGGATGTTTGGAGCGATGTGAGGCCTTTGCTGGAAAAGGAAATATCTTCACATAAAACCTAGACAGAAGCATTCTCAGAAACTCCTTTGTGATGAGTGCATTCAAATCACACACTTGAACCTTCCTTTGGAAAGAGCAGTTTTGAAACACTCTTTTTGAAGAATCTGCAAGTGGATATTTGGAGCGATTTGAGGCCTATGCTGGAAAATGAAATATCTTCACCTACAAACTAGACGGAAGCATTCTCAGAAACTTCTTTGTGATGAGTGCATTCAACTCACAGAGTTGAAGCTTCCTTTTGACAGAGCAGTTTTGAAACACTCTTTTAGCAGCATCTGCAAGTGGATATTTGGAGCGCTTTGAGACCAAGGCTGGAAAACGAAATATCATCACATAAAAACTCGACAGAAGCATTCTCTGAAACTTCTTTCTGATGAGTGCATTCAACTCACAGACTCGAACGTTTCTTTTGATAGAACAGTTTAGAAACACTCCTTTTGTAGAATCTGCAAGTGTTTATTTGGAGCGCTTTGAGGCCTATGTTGGAAAAGGACATATCTTCACATCAAAAGTAGACACACGCATTCTCAGAAACTTCTTTGTGATGAGTGCATTGAACTCACAGAGTTGAACCTACTTATTGATAGAGAAGTTTTGAAACACCCTTTTTGTAGAATCTGCAAGTGAATATTTGGCGCGATATGAGGCCTATGCTGGAAATGGAAATATCTTCACATGAAAACTAGACAGATGAATTCTCAGAAACGTCTTTGTGATGAGTGCATTCAACTCACAGACTTGAAGCTTAATTTTGAAAGAGCAGTTTCGAAACACTCTTTTTGTAGAATCTGCAAGTGGATATTTGGAGCGCTTTGAGAGCTATGCTGGAAAAGTTTATATCTTCACCTAAAAACTAGACAGAAGCATACTCAGAAACTTCTTTGTGATGTGTGCATTGAACTCACAGAGCTGAACCTTTCTTTTGATACAGAATTTTGAAACACTCTTTTCGTAGAATCTTCAAGTGGATGTATGGAGTGCTTTGAGGCCTATGCTGGAAAAGGAAATATCTTCACGTAGAAACTGGACAAAAGCATTCTCAGAAAATTCTTCGTAGTGAGTGCATTCAACTCACAGAGTTGAAGCTTCCTTTTGATAGAGCAGTTTTGAAACACTCTTTTAGCAGCATCTGCAAGTGGATATTTGGAGCGCTTTGAGGCCAAGGCTGGAAAACGAAATATCATCACATAAAAACTCGACAGAAGCATTCTCTGAAACTTCTTTGTGATAAGTGCATTCAACTCACAGACTCGAACGTTTCTTTTGATAGAACAGTTTAGAAACACTCCTTTTGTAGAATCTGCAAGTGTTTATTTGGAGCGCTTTGAGGCCTATGTTGGAAAAGGACATATCTTCACATCAAAAGTAGACAGACGCATTCTCAGAAACTTCTTTGTGATGAGTGCATTGAACTCACAGAGTTCAACCTACCTATTGATAGAGAAGTTTTGAAACACCCTTTTTGTAGAATCTGCAAGTGAATATTTGGCGCGATTTGAGGCCTATGCAGGAAACGGAAATATCTTCACATGAAAACTAGACAGATGAATTCTCAGAAACGTCTTTGTGATGAGTGCATTCAACTCACAGACTTGAAGCTTCCTTTTGAAAGAGCAGTTTCGAAACACTCTTTTTGTAGAATCTGCAAGTGGATATTTGGAGCGCTTTGAGGGCTATGCTGGAAAAGTTAATACCTTCACCGAAAAACTAGACAGAAGCATACTCAGAAACTTCTTTGTGATGTGAGCATTGAACTCACAGAGTTGAACCTTTCTTTTGATACAGAAGTTTTGAAACACTCTTTTCGTAGAATCTTCAAGTGGATGTATGGAGTGATTTGAGGCCTATGCTGGAAAAGGAAATACCTTCACGTAGAAACTAGACAAAAGCATTCTCAGAAAGTTCCCTGTGCTTTGTGCATTCAACTCACAGAGTTGAACATTCCCTTTGATAGAGCAGTTTTGAAACACTCTTTTTGTAGAATCTGCAAGTGGATATTTGGAGCGCTTTGAGGCCTCTGCTGCCAAAGGAATTATCATTGCATAAAAACTAGATGGAAGCGTTCTCAGAAACTTCCTTGTGATGAGTGCATTCAACTCGCAGAGTGGAACCTTCCTTTCGATAGACCAGTTTTGAAACACTGTTTTTGTAGAATCCGCAAGTGGCTATTTGGAGCTCTTTGAGGCTTATGCTGGAAAAGGAAATATCTTCATCTACAAACTAGACAGAAGCATTCTCAGAAACTTCTTTGTCATGTGGGGATTGAACTCACAGAGTTGAACATTCCTTTACATAGAGCAGTTTTGCAACACCCTTTCGGTGGAAAGTGAAAGTGCTTATTTGGTGCGATGGCGGCATCTAGTGGATAAGGAACTACATTCAGATGAAAACAAGATACATCCATTCTCAGAAACTTCTTTGTGATGACTGCATTCTACTCACAGAGTTGAACCTTCCTTTTGATAGAACAGTTTGGAAACACTCTTTTTGTGGAATCTGCAAGTGGCTATTTGGAGCGCTTTGAGGCCTATGCTGGAAAAGGAAATATCTTCACATAAAACCTACACAGAAGTATTCCCAGAAAGTTTTTCTGATGTGCGCATTCAACTCACCGAGTTGAACCTTCCTTTAGATAGAGCACTTTTGAAACACTCTTTCTGTAGTACCTGCGAGTGGATATTTGGAGTGCTTTGAGTGCTACACTGTAAAAGCAAATATCTTCACTTAGAATCCAGACAGAAGAATTCTCAGAGACTTCCCTGGGCTCTCTGCATGCCACTCACAGAGTTGAACCTTCCTCTTGATAGGACAGTTTTGAAACACTCTTGTGATAGAATCTGCAAGTCGATATTTGGAAGGTTTGGAGGCCTATCCTGGGAAAGGAAATATCTTCCCATCAAAACTAGATAGAAGCATTCTCAGAAACTTCTTAGTGATGTGCGCATTCAAGTCACAGAGTTGAAGCTTCCTTTTGATATAGCAGTTTTGAACCACTCTTTTAGTAGAATCTGCAAGTGGATGTTTGGAGAGCTAAGAGGCCAACACTGGAAAAGGAAATATCTTCACCTAAAAACTAGACGGAAGCATTCTCAGAAACTTCAATGGGCTTTACGCATTCAACTCACAGAGTGCAATGTTCCTTTTGAGAGCGCAGTTTTAAAACACTGTTTTTGTAGAATTTGCTAGAGGATGTTTGGAGCGATGTGAGGCCTTTGCTGGAAAAGGAAATATCTTCACATAAAACCTAGACAGAAGCATTCTCAGAAACTCCTTTGTGATGAGTGCATTCAAATCACACACTTGAACCTTCCTTTGGAAAGAGCAGTTTTGAAACACTCTTTTTGAAGAATCTGCAAGTGGATATTTGGAGCGATTTGAGGCCTATGCTGGAAAATGAAATATCTTCACCTACAAACTAGACGGAAGCATTCTCAGAAACTTCTTTGTGATGAGTGCATTCAACTCACAGAGTTGAAGCTTCCTTTTGACAGAGCAGTTTTGAAACACTCTTTTAGCAGCATCTGCAAGTGGATATTTGGAGCGCTTTGAGGCCAAGGCTGGAAAACGAAATATCATCACATAAAAACTCGACAGAAGCATTCTCTGAAACTTCTTTCTGATGAGTGCATTCAACTCACAGACTCGAACGTTTCTTTTGATAGAACAGTTTAGAAACACTCCTTTTGTAGAATCTGCAAGGGTTTATTTGGAGCGCTTTGAGGCCTATGTTGGAAAAGGACATATCTTCACATCAAAAGTAGACAGACGCATTCTCAGAAACTTCTTTGTGATGAGTGCATTGAACTCACAGAGTTCAACCTACCTATTGATAGAGAAGTTTTGAAACACCCTTTTTGTAGAATCTGCAAGTGAATATTTGGCGCGATATGAGGCCTATGCTGGAAATGGAAATATCTTCACATGAAAACTAGACAGATGAATTCTCAGAAACGTCTTTGTGATGAGTGCATTCAACTCACAGACTTGAAGCTTAATTTTGAAAGAGCAGTTTCGAAACACTCTTTTTGTAGAATCTGCAAGTGGATATTTGGAGCGCTTTGAGGGCTATGCTGGAAAAGTTTATATCTTCACCTAAAAACTAGACAGAAGCATACTCAGAAACTTCTTTGTGATGTGTGCATTGAACTCACAGAGCTGAACCTTTCTTTTGATACAGAATTTTGAAACACTCTTTTCGTAGAATCTTCAAGTGGATGTATGGAGTGCTTTGAGGCCTATGCTGGAAAAGGAAATATCTTCACGTAGAAACTGGACAAAAGCATTCTCAGAAAATTCTTCGTAGTGAGTGCATTCAACTCACAGAGTTGAAGCTTCCTTTTGATAGAGCAGTTTTGAAACACTCTTTTAGCAGCATCTGCAAGTGGATATTTGGAGCGCTTTGAGGCCAAGGCTGGAAAACGAAATATCATCAAATAAAAACTCGACAGAAGCATTCTCTGAAACTTCTTTGTGATAAGTGCATTCAACTCACAGACTCGAACGTTTCTTTTGATACAACAGTTTAGAAACACTCCTTTTGTAGAATCTGCAAGTGTTTATTTGGAGCGCTTTGAGGCCTATGTTGGAAAAGGACATATCTTCACATCAAAAGTAGACAGACGCATTCTCAGAAACTTCTTTGTGATGAGTGCATTGAACTCACAGAGTTGAACCTACCTATTGATAGAGAAGTTTTGAAACACCCTTTTTGTAGAATCTGCATGTGAATATTTGGCGCGATTTGAGGCCTATGCAGGAAACGGAAATATCTTCACATGAAAACTAGACAGATGAATTCTCAGAAACGTCTTTGTGATGAGTGCATTCAACTCACAGACTTGAAGCTTCCTTTTGAAAGAGCAGTTTCGAAACACTCTTTTTGTAGAATCTGCAAGTGGATATTTGGAGCGCTTTGAGGGCTATGCTGGAAAAGTTAATACCTTCACCTAAAAACTAGACAGAAGCATACTCAGAAACTTCTTTGTGATGTGTGCATTGAACTCACAGAGTTGAACCTTTCTTTTGATACAGAAGTTTTGAAACACTCTTTTCGTAGAATCTTCAAGTGGATGTATGGAGTGATTTGAGGCCTATGCTGGAAAAGGAAATACCTTCACGTAGAAACTAGACAAAAGCATTCTCAGAAAGTTCCCTGTGCTTTGTGCATTCAACTCACAGAGTTGAACATTCCCTTTGATAGAGCAGTTTTGAAACACTCTTTTTGTAGAATCTGCAAGTGGATATTTGGAGCGCTTTGAGGCCTCTGCTGCCAAAGGAATTATCATTGCATAAAAACTAGATGGAAGCGTTCTCAGAAACTTCCTTGTGATGAGTGCATTCAACTCGCAGAGTGGAACCTTCCTTTCGATAGACCAGTTTTGAAACACTGTTTTTGTAGAATCCGCAAGTGGCTATTTGGAGCTCTTTGAGGCTTATGCTGGAAAAGGAAATATCTTCATCTACAAAGTAGACAGAAGCATTCTCAGAAACTTCTTTGTCATGTGGGGATTGAACTCACAGAGTTGAACATTCCTTTACATAGAGCAGTTTTGCAACACCCTTTCGGTGGAAAGTGAAAGTGCTTATTTGGTGCGATGGCGGCATCTAGTGGATAAGGAAATACATTCAGATGAAAACAAGATACATCCATTCTCAGAAACTTCTTTGTGATGACTGCATTCTACTCACAGAGTTGAACCTTCCTTTTGATAGAACAGTTTGGAAACACTCTTTTTGTGGAATCTGCAAGTGGCTATTTGGAGCGCTTTGAGGCCTATGCTGGAAAAGGAAATATCTTCACATAAAACCTAGACAGAAGTATTCCCAGAAAGTTTTTCTGATGTGCGCATTCAACTCACCGAGTTGAACCTTCCTTTAGATAGAGAACTTTTGAAACACTCTTTCTGTAGTACCTGCGAGTGGATATTTGGAGTGCTTTGAGTGCTACACTGTAAAAGCAAATATCTTCACTTAGAATCCAGACAGAAGAATTCTCAGAGACTTCCCTGGGCTCTCTGCATTCCACTCACAGAGTTGAACCTTCCTCTTTATAGGACAGTTTTGAAACACTCTTGTGATAGAATCTGCAAGTCGATATTTGGAAGGTTTGGAGGCCTATCCTGGGAAAGGAAATATCTTCCCATCAAAACTAGATAGAAGCATTCTCAGAAACTTCTTAGTGATGTGCGCATTCAAGTCACAGAGTTGAAGCTTCCTTTTGGTATAGCAGTTTTGAACCACTCTTTTAGTAGAATCTGCAAGTGGATGTTTGGAGAGCTAAGAGGCCAACACTGGAAAAGGAAATATCTTCACCTAAAAACTAGACGGAAGCATTCTCAGAAACTTCAATGGGCTTTACGCATTCAACTCACAGAGTGCAATGTTCCTTTTGAGAGCGCAGTTTTAAAACACTGTTTTTGTAGAATTTGCTAGAGGATGTTTGGAGCGATGTGAGGCCTTTGCTGGAAAAGGAAATATCTTCACATAAAACCTAGACAGAAGCATTCTCAGAAACTCCTTTGTGATGAGTGCATTCAAATCACACACTTGAACCTTCCTTTGGAAAGAGCAGTTTTGAAACACTCTTTTTGAAGAATCTGCAAGTGGATATTTGGAGCGATTTGAGGCCTATGCTGGAAAATGAAATATCTTCACCTACAAACTAGACGGAAGCATTCTCAGAAACTTCTTTGTGATGAGTGCATTCAACTCACAGAGTTGAAGCTTCCTTTTGACAGAGCAGTTTTGAAACACTCTTTTAGCAGCATCTGCAAGTGGATATTTGGAGCGCTTTGAGGCCAAGGCTGGAAAACGAAATATCATCACATAAAAACTCGACAGAAGCATTCTCTGAAACTTCTTTCTGATGAGTGCATTCAACTCACAGACTCCAACGTTTCTTTTGATAGAACAGTTTAGAAACACTCCTTTTGTAGAATCTGCAAGGGTTTATTTGGAGCGCTTTGAGGCTTTTCCTATGTTGGAAAAGGACATATCTTCACATCAAAAGTAGACACACGCATTCTCAGAAACTTCTTTGTGATGAGTGCATTGAACTCACAGAGTTCAACCTACCTATTGATAGAGAAGTTTTGAAACACCCTTTTTGTAGAATCTGCAAGTGAATATTTGGCGCGATATGAGGCCTATGCTGGAAATGGAAATATCTTCACATGAAAACTAGACAGATGAATTCTCAGAAACGTCTTTGTGATGAGTGCATTCAACTCACAGACTTGAAGCTTAATTTTGAAAGAGCAGTTTCGAAACACTCTTTTTGTAGAATCTGCAAGTGGATATTTGGAGCGCTTTGAGGGCTATGCTGGAAAAGTTTATATCTTCACCTAAAAACTAGACAGAAGCATACTCAGAAACTTCTTTGTGATGTGTGCATTGAACTCACAGAGCTGAACCTTTCTTTTATACAGAATTTTGAAACACTCTTTTCGTAGAATCTTCAAGTGGATGTATGGAGTGCTTTGAGACCTATGCTGGAAAAGGAAATATCTTCACGTAGAAACTGGACAAAAGCATTCTCAGAAAATTCTTCGTAGTGAGTGCATTCAACTCACGGAGTTGAAGCTTCCTTTTGATAGAGCAGTTTTGAAACACTCTTTTAGCAGCATCTGCAAGTGGATATTTGGAGCGCTTTGAGGCCAAGGCTGGAAAACGAAATATCATCACATAAAAACTCGACAGAAGCATTCTCTGAAACTTCTTTGTGATAAGTGCATTCAACTCACAGACTCGAACGTTTCTTTTGATACAACAGTTTAGAAACACTCCTTTTGTAGAATCTGCAAGTATTTATTTGGAGCGCTTTGAGGCCTATGTTGGAAAAGGACATATCTTCACATCAAAAGTAGACAGACGCATTCTCAGAAACTTCTTTGTGATGAGTGCATTGAACTCACAGAGTTGAACCTACCTATTGATAGAGAAGTTTTGAAACACCCTTTTTGTAGAATCTGCAAGTGAATATTTGGCACGATTTGAGGCCTATGCAGGAAACGGAAATATCTTCACATGAAAACTAGACAGATGAATTCTCAGAAACGTCTTTGTGATGAGTGCATTCAACTCACAGACTTGAAGCTTCCTTTTGAAAGAGCAGTTTCGAAACACTCTTTTTGTAGAATCTGCAAGTGGATATTTGGAGCGCTTTGAGGGCTATGCTGGAAAAGTTAATACCTTCACCTAAAAACTAGGCAGAAGCATACTCAGAAACTTCTTTGTGATGTGTGCATTGAACTCACAGAGTTGAACCTTTCTTTTGATACAGAAGTTTTGAAACACTCTTTTCGTAGAATCTTCAAATGGATGTGGAGTGATTTGAGGCCTATGCTGGAAAAGGAAATACCTTCACGTAGAAACTAGACAAAAGCATTCTCAGAAAGTTCCCTGTGCTTTGTGCATTCAACTCACAGAGTTGAACATTCCCTTTGATAGAGCAGTTTTGAAACACTCTTTTTGTAGAATCTGCAAGTGGATATTTGGAGCGCTTTGAGGCCTCTGCTGCCAAAGGAATTATCATTGCATAAAAACTAGATGGAAGCGTTCTCAGAAACTTCCTTGTGATGAGTGCATTCAACTCGCAGAGTGGAACCTTCCTTTCGATAGACCAGTTTTGAAACACTGTTTTTGTAGAATCCGCAAGTGGCTATTTGGAGCTCTTTGAGGCTTATGCTGGAAAAGGAAATATCTTCATCTACAAACTAGACAGAAGCATTCTCAGAAACTTCTTTGTCATGTGGGGATTGAACTCACAGAGTTGAACATTCCTTTACATAGAGCAGTTTTGCAACGCCCTTTCGGTGGAAAGTGAAAGTGCTTATTTGGTGCGATGGCGGCATCTAGTGGATAAGGAAATACATTCAGATGAAAACAAGATACATCCATTCTCAGAAACTTCTTCGTGATGACTGCATTCTACTCACAGAGTTGAACCTTTCTTTTAATAGAACAGTTTGGAAACACTCTTTTTGTGGAATCTGCAAGTGGCTATTTGGAGCGCTTTGAGGCCTATGCTGGAAAAGGAAATATCTTCACATAAAACCTACACAGAAGTATTCCCAGAAAGTTTTTCTGATGTGCGCATTCAACTCACCGAGTTGAACCTTCCTTTAGATAGAGCACTTTTGAAACACTCTTTCTGTAGTACCTGCGAGTGGATATTTGGAGTGCTTTGAGTGCTACACTGTAAAAGCAAATATCTTCACTTAGAATCTAGACAGAAGAATTCTCAGAGACTTCCCTGGGCTCTCTGCATTCCACTCACAGAGTTGAACCTTCCTCTTGATAGGACAGTTTTGAAACACTCTTGTGATAGAATCTGCAAGTCGATATTTGGAAGGTTTGGAGGCCTATCCTGGGAAAGGAAATATCTTCCCATCAAAACTAGATAGAAGCATTCTCAGAAACTTCTTAGTGATGTGCGCATTCAAGTCACAGAGTTGAAGCTTCCTTTTGATATAGCAGTTTTGAACCACTCTTTTAGTAGAATCTGCAAGTGGATGTTTGGAGAGCTAAGAGGCCAACACTGGAAAAGGAAATATCTTCACCTAAAAACTAGACGGAAGCATTCTCAGAAACTTCAATGGGCTTTACGCATTCAACTCACAGAGTGCAATGTTCCTTTTGAGAGCGCAGTTTTAAAACACTGTTTTTGTAGAATTTGCTAGAGGATGTTTGGAGCGATGTGAGGCCTTTGCTGGAAAAGGAAATATCTTCACATAAAACCTAGACAGAAGCATTCTCAGAAACTCCTTTGTGATGAGTGCATTCAAATCACACACTTGAACCTTCCTTTGGAAAGAGCAGTTTTGAAACACTCTTTTTGAAGAATCTGCAAGTGGATATTTGGAGCGATTTGAGGCCTATGCTGGAAAATGAAATATCTTCACCTACAAACTAGACGGAAGCATTCTCAGAAACTTCTTTGTGATGAGTGCATTCAACTCACAGAGTTGAAGCTTCCTTTTGACAGAGCAGTTTTGAAACACTCTTTTAGCAGCATCTGCAAGTGGATATTTGGAGCGCTTTGAGGCCAAGGCTGGAAAACGAAATATCATCACATAAAAACTCGACAGAAGCATTCTCTGAAACTTCTTTCTGATGAGTGCATTCAACTCACAGACTCGAACGTTTCTTTTGATAGAACAGTTTAGAAACACTCCTTTTGTAGAATCTGCAAGTGTTTATTTGGAGCGCTTTGAGGCCTATGTTGGAAAAGGACATATCTTCACATCAAAAGTAGACAGACGCATTCTCAGAAACTTCTTTGTGATGAGTGCATTGAACTCACAGAGTTGAACCTACTTATTGATACAGAAGTTTTGAAACACCCTTTTTGTAGAATCTGCAAGTGAATATTTGGCGCGATATGAGGCCTATGCTGGAAATGGAAATATCTTCACATGAAAACTAGACAGATGAATTCTCAGAAACGTCTTTGTGATGAGTGCATTCAACTCACAGACTTGAAGCTTAATTTTGAAAGAGCAGTTTCGAAACACTCTTTTTGTAGAATCTGCAAGTGGATATTTGGAGCGCTTTGAGGGCTATGCTGGAAAAGTTTATATCTTCACCTAAAAACTAGACAGAAGCATACTCAGAAACTTCTTTGTGATGTGTGCATTGAACTCACAGAGCTGAACCTTTCTTTTGATACAGAATTTTGAAACACTCTTTTCGTAGAATCTTCAAGTGGATGTATGGAGTGCTTTGAGGCCTATGCTGGAAAAGGAAATATCTTCACGTAGAAACTGGACAAAAGCATTCTCAGAAAATTCTTCGTAGTGAGTGCATTCAACTCACAGAGTTGAAGCTTCCTTTTGATAGAGCAGTTTTGAAACACTCTTTTAGCAGCATCTGCAAGTGGATATTTGGAGCGCTTTGAGGCCAAGGCTGGAAAACGAAATATCATCACATAAAAACTCGACAGAAGCATTCTCTGAAACTTCTTTGTGATAAGTGCATTCAACTCACAGACTCGAACGTTTCTTTTGATAGAACAGTTTAGAAACACTCCTTTTGTAGAATCTGCAAGTGTTTATTTGGAGCGCTTTGAGGCCTATGTTGGAAAAGGACATATCTTCACATCAAAAGTAGACAGACGCATTCTCAGAAACTTCTTTGTGATGAGTGCATTGAACTCACAGAGTTGAACCTACCTATTGATAGAGAAGTTTTGAAACACCCTTTTTGTAGAATCTGCAAGTGAATATTTGGCGCGATTTGAGGCCTATGCAGGAAACGGAAATATCTTCACATGAAAACTAGACAGATGAATTCTCAGAAACGTCTTTGTGATGAGTGCATTCAACTCACAGACTTGAAGCTTCCTTTTGAAAGAGCAGTTTCGAAACACTCTTTTTGTAGAATCTGCAAGTGGATATTTGGAGCGCTTTGAGGGCTATGCTGGAAAAGTTAATACCTTCACCTAAAAACTAGGCAGAAGCATACTCAGAAACTTCTTTGTGATGTGTGCATTGAACTCACAGAGTTGAAGCTTTCTTTTGATACAGAAGTTTTGAAACACTCTTTTCGTAGAATCTTCAAGTGGATGTATGGAGTGATTTGAGGCCTATGCTGGAAAAGGAAATACCTTCACGTAGAAACTAGACAAAAGCATTCTCAGAAAGTTCCCTGTGCTTTGTGCATTCAACCCACAGAGTTGAACATTCCCTTTGATAGAGCAGTTTTGAAACACTCTTTTTGTAGAATCTGCAAGTGGATATTTGGAGCGCTTTGAGGCCTCTGCTGCCAAAGGAATTATCATTGCATAAAAACTAGATGGAAGCGTTCTCAGAAACTTCCTTGTGATGAGTGCATTCAACTCGCAGAGTGGAACCTTCCTTTCGATAGACCAGTTTTGAAACACTGTTTTTGTAGAATCCGCAAGTGGCTATTTGGAGCTCTTTGAGGCTTATGCTGGAAAAGGAAATATCTTCATCTACAAACTAGACAGAAGCATTCTCAGAAACTTCTTTGTCATGTGGGGATTGAACTCACAGAGTTGAACATTCCTTTACATAGAGCAGTTTTGCAACACCCTTTCGGTGGAAAGTGAAAGTGCTTATTTGGTGCGATGGCGGCATCTAGTGGATAAGGAAATACATTCAGATGAAAACAAGATACATCCATTCTCAGAAACTTCTTTGTGATGACTGCATTCTACTCACAGAGTTGAACCTTCCTTTTGATAGAACAGTTTGGAAACACTCTTTTTGTGGAATCTGCAAGTGGCTATTTGGAGCGCTTTGAGGCCTATGCTGGAAAAGGAAATATCTTCACATAAAACCTAGACAGAAGTATTCCCAGAAAGTTTTTCTGATGTGCGCATTCAACTCACCGAGTTGAACCTTCCTTTAGATAGAGCACTTTTGAAACACTCTTTCTGTAGTACCTGCGAGTGGATATTTGGAGTGCTTTGAGTGCTACACTGTAAAAGCAAATATCTTCACTTAGAATCCAGACAGAAGAATTCTCAGAGACTTCCCTGGGCTCTCTGCATTCCACTCACAGAGTTGAACCTTCCTCTTGATAGGACAGTTTTGAAACACTCTTGTGATAGAATCTGCAAGTCGATATTTGGAAGGTTTGGAGGCCTATCCTGGGAAAGGAAATATCTTCCCATCAAAACTAGATAGAAGCATTCTCAGAAACTTCTTAGTGATGTGCGCATTCAAGTCACAGAGTTGAAGCTTCCTTTTGATATAGCAGTTTTGAACCACTCTTTTAGTAGAATCTGCAAGTGGATGTTTGGAGAGCTAAGAGGCCAACACTGGAAAAGGAAATATCTTCACCTAAAAACTAGACGGAAGCATTCTCAGAAACTTCAATGGGCTTTACGCATTCAACTCACAGAGTGCAATGTTCCTTTTGAGAGCGCAGTTTTAAAACACTGTTTTTGTAGAATTTGCTAGAGGATGTTTGGAGCGATGTGAGGCCTTTGCTGGAAAAGGAAATATCTTCACATAAAACCTAGACAGAAGCATTCTCAGAAACTCCTTTGTGATGAGTGCATTCAAATCACACACTTGAACCTTCCTTTGGAAAGAGCAGTTTTGAAACACTCTTTTTGAAGAATCTGCAAGTGGATATTTGGAGCGATTTGAGGCCTATGCTGGAAAATGAAATATCTTCACCTACAAACTAGACGGAAGCATTCTCAGAAACTTCTTTGTGATGAGTGCATTCAACTCACAGAGTTGAAGCTTCCTTTTGACAGAGCAGTTTTGAAACACTCTTTTAGCAGCATCTGCAAGTGGATATTTGGAGCGCTTTGAGGCCAAGGCTGGAAAACGAAATATCATCACATAAAAACTCGACAGAAGCATTCTCTGAAACTTCTTTCTGATGAGTGCATTCAACTCACAGACTCGAACGTTTCTTTTGATAGAACAGTTTAGAAACACTCCTTTTGTAGAATCTGCAAGTGTTTATTTGGAGCGCTTTGAGGCCTATGTTGGAAAAGGACATATCTTCACATCAAAAGTAGACACACGCATTCTCAGAAACTTCTTTGTGATGAGTGCATTGAACTCACAGAGTTCAACCTACCTATTGATAGAGAAGTTTTGAAACACCCTTTTTGTAGAATCTGCAAGTGAATATTTGGCGCGATATGAGGCCTATGCTGGAAATGGAAATATCTTCACATGAAAACTAGACAGATGAATTCTCAGAAACGTCTTTGTGATGAGTGCATTCAACTCACAGACTTGAAGCTTAATTTTGAAAGAGCAGTTTCGAAACACTCTTTTTGTAGAATCTGCAAGTGGATATTTGGAGCGCTTTGAGGGCTATGCTGGAAAAGTTTATATCTTCACCTAAAAACTAGACAGAAGCATACTCAGAAACTTCTTTGTGATGTGTGCATTGAACTCACAGAGCTGAACCTTTCTTTTATACAGAATTTTGAAACACTCTTTTCATAGAATCTTCAAGTGGATGTATGGAGTGCTTTGAGACCTATGCTGGAAAAGGAAATATCTTCACGTAGAAACTGGACAAAAGCATTCTCAGAAAATTCTTCGTAGTGAGTGCATTCAACTCACGGAGTTGAAGCTTCCTTTTGATAGAGCAGTTTTGAAACACTCTTTTAGCAGCATCTGCAAGTGGATATTTGGAGCGCCTTGAGGCCAAGGCTGGAAAACGAAATATCATCACATAAAAACTCGACAGAAGCATTCTCTGAAACTTCTTTGTGATAAGTGCATTCAACTCACAGACTCGAACGTTTCTTTTGATAGAACAGTTTAGAAACACTCCTTTTGTAGAATCTGCAAGTGTTTATTTGGAGCGCTTTGAGGCCTATGTTGGAAAAGGACATATCTTCACATCAAAAGTAGACAGACGCATTCTCAGAAACTTCTTTGTGATGAGTGCATTGAACTCACAGAGTTGAACCTACCTATTGATAGAGAAGTTTTGAAACACCCTTTTTGTAGAATCTGCAAGTGAATATTTGGCGCGATTTGAGGCCTATGCAGGAAACGGAAATATCTTCACATGAAAACTAGACAGATGAATTCTCAGAAACGTCTTTGTGATGAGTGCATTCAACTCACAGACTTGAAGCTTCCTTTTGAAAGAGCAGTTTCGAAACACTCTTTTTGTAGAATCTGCAAGTGGATATTTGGAGCGCTTTGAGGGCTATGCTGGAAAAGTTAATACCTTCACCTAAAAACTAGGCAGAAGCATACTCAGAAACTTCTTTGTGATGTGTGCATTGAACTCACAGAGTTGAAGCTTTCTTTTGATACAGAAGTTTTGAAACACTCTTTTCGTAGAATCTTCAAGTGGATGTGGAGTGATTTGAGGCCTATGCTGGAAAAGGAAATACCTTCACGTAGAAACTAGACAAAAGCATTCTCAGAAAGTTCCCTGTGCTTTGTGCATTCAACTCACAGAGTTGAACATTCCCTTTGATAGAGCAGTTTTGAAACACTCTTTTTGTAGAATCTGCAAGTGGATATTTGGAGCGCTTTGAGGCCTCTGCTGCCAAAGGAATTATCATTGCATAAAAACTAGATGGAAGCGTTCTCAGAAACTTCCTTGTGATGAGTGCATTCAACTCGCAGAGTGGAACCTTCCTTTCGATAGACCAGTTTTGAAACACTGTTTTTGTAGAATCCGCAAGTGGCTATTTGGAGCTCTTTGAGGCTTATGCTGGAAAAGGAAATATCTTCATCTACAAACTAGACAGAAGCATTCTCAGAAACTTCTTTGTCATGTGGGGATTGAACTCACAGAGTTGAACATTCCTTTACATAGAGCAGTTTTGCAACGCCCTTTCGGTGGAAAGTGAAAGTGCTTATTTGGTGCGATGGCGGCATCTAGTGGATAAGGAACTACATTCAGATGAAAACAAGATACATCCATTCTCAGAAACTTCTTCGTGATGACTGCATTCTACTCACAGAGTTGAACCTTCCTTTTAATAGAACAGTTTGGAAACACTCTTTTTGTGGAATCTGCAAGTGGCTATTTGGAGCGCTTTGAGGCCTATGCTGGAAAAGGAAATATCTTCACATAAAACCTACACAGAAGTATTCCCAGAAAGTTTTTCTGATGTGTGCATTCAACTCACCGAGTTGAACCCTCCTTTAGATAGAGCACTTTTGAAACACTCTTTCTGTAGTACCTGCGAGTGGATATTTGGAGTGCTTTGAGTGCTACACTGTAAAAGCAAATATCTTCACTTAGAATCTAGACAGAAGAATTCTCAGAGACTTCCCTGGGCTCTCTGCATTCCACTCACAGAGTTGAACCTTCCTCTTGATAGGACAGTTTTGAAACACTCTTGTGATAGAATCTGCAAGTCGATATTTGGAAGGTTTGGAGGCCTATCCTGGGAAAGGAAATATCTTCCCATCAAAACTAGATAGAAGCATTCTCAGAAACTTCTTAGTGATGTGCGCATTCAAGTCACAGAGTTGAAGCTTCCTTTTGATATAGCAGTTTTGAACCACTCTTTTAGTAGAATCTGCAAGTGGATGTTTGGAGAGCTAAGAGGCCAACACTGGAAAAGGAAATATCTTCACCTAAAAACTAGACGGAAGCATTCTCAGAAACTTCAATGGGCTTTACGCATTCAACTCACAGAGTGCAATGTTCCTTTTGAGAGCGCAGTTTTAAAACACTGTTTTTGTAGAATTTGCTAGAGGATGTTTGGAGCGATGTGAGGCCTTTGCTGGAAAAGGAAATATCTTCACATAAAACCTAGACAGAAGCATTCTCAGAAACTCCTTTGTGATGAGTGCATTCAAATCACACACTTGAACCTTCCTTTGGAAAGAGCAGTTTTGAAACACTCTTTTTGAAGAATCTGCAAGTGGATATTTGGAGCGATTTGAGGCCTATGCTGGAAAATGAAATATCTTCACCTACAAACTAGACGGAAGCATTCTCAGAAACTTCTTTGTGATGAGTGCATTCAACTCACAGAGTTGAAGCTTCCTTTTGACAGAGCAGTTTTGAAACACTCTTTTAGCAGCATCTGCAAGTGGATATTTGGAGCGCTTTGAGGCCAAGGCTGGAAAACGAAATATCATCACATAAAAACTCGACAGAAGCATTCTCTGAAACTTCTTTCTGATGAGTGCATTCAACTCACAGACTCGAACGTTTCTTTTGATAGAACAGTTTAGAAACACTCCTTTTGTAGAATCTGCAAGTGTTTATTTGGAGCGCTTTGAGGCCTATGTTGGAAAAGGACATATCTTCACATCAAAAGTAGACACACGCATTCTCAGAAACTTCTTTGTGATGAGTGCATTGAACTCACAGAGTTCAACCTACCTATTGATAGAGAAGTTTTGAAACACCCTTTTTGTAGAATCTGCAAGTGAATATTTGGCGCGATATGAGGCCTATGCTGGAAATGGAAATATCTTCACATGAAAACTAGACAGATGAATTCTCAGAAACGTCTTTGTGATGAGTGCATTCAACTCACAGACTTGAAGCTTAATTTTGAAAGAGCAGTTTCGAAACACTCTTTTTGTAGAATCTGCAAGTGGATATTTGGAGCGCTTTGAGGGCTATGCTGGAAAAGTTTATATCTTCACCTAAAAACTAGACAGAAGCATACTCAGAAACTTCTTTGTGATGTGTGCATTGAACTCACAGAGCTGAACCTTTCTTTTATACAGAATTTTGAAACACTCTTTTCATAGAATCTTCAAGTGGATGTATGGAGTGCTTTGAGACCTATGCTGGAAAAGGAAATATCTTCACGTAGAAACTGGACAAAAGCATTCTCAGAAAATTCTTCGTAGTGAGTGCATTCAACTCACGGAGTTGAAGCTTCCTTTTGATAGAGCAGTTTTGAAACACTCTTTTAGCAGCATCTGCAAGTGGATATTTGGAGCGCCTTGAGGCCAAGGCTGGAAAACGAAATATCATCACATAAAAACTCGACAGAAGCATTCTCTGAAACTTCTTTGTGATAAGTGCATTCAACTCACAGACTCGAACGTTTCTTTTGATAGAACAGTTTAGAAACACTCCTTTTGTAGAATCTGCAAGTGTTTATTTGGAGCGCTTTGAGGCCTATGTTGGAAAAGGACATATCTTCACATCAAAAGTAGACAGACGCATTCTCAGAAACTTCTTTGTGATGAGTGCATTGAACTCACAGAGTTGAACCTACCTATTGATAGAGAAGTTTTGAAACACCCTTTTTGTAGAATCTGCAAGTGAATATTTGGCGCGATTTGAGGCCTATGCAGGAAACGGAAATATCTTCACATGAAAACTAGACAGATGAATTCTCAGAAACGTCTTTGTGATGAGTGCATTCAACTCACAGACTTGAAGCTTCCTTTTGAAAGAGCAGTTTCGAAACACTCTTTTTGTAGAATCTGCAAGTGGATATTTGGAGCGCTTTGAGGGCTATGCTGGAAAAGTTAATACCTTCACCTAAAAACTAGGCAGAAGCATACTCAGAAACTTCTTTGTGATGTGTGCATTGAACTCACAGAGTTGAAGCTTTCTTTTGATACAGAAGTTTTGAAACACTCTTTTCGTAGAATCTTCAAGTGGATGTGGAGTGATTTGAGGCCTATGCTGGAAAAGGAAATACCTTCACGTAGAAACTAGACAAAAGCATTCTCAGAAAGTTCCCTGTGCTTTGTGCATTCAACTCACAGAGTTGAACATTCCCTTTGATAGAGCAGTTTTGAAACACTCTTTTTGTAGAATCTGCAAGTGGATATTTGGAGCGCTTTGAGGCCTCTGCTGCCAAAGGAATTATCATTGCATAAAAACTAGATGGAAGCGTTCTCAGAAACTTCCTTGTGATGAGTGCATTCAACTCGCAGAGTGGAACCTTCCTTTCGATAGACCAGTTTTGAAACACTGTTTTTGTAGAATCCGCAAGTGGCTATTTGGAGCTCTTTGAGGCTTATGCTGGAAAAGGAAATATCTTCATCTACAAACTAGACAGAAGCATTCTCAGAAACTTCTTTGTCATGTGGGGATTGAACTCACAGAGTTGAACATTCCTTTACATAGAGCAGTTTTGCAACGCCCTTTCGGTGGAAAGTGAAAGTGCTTATTTGGTGCGATGGCGGCATCTAGTGGATAAGGAACTACATTCAGATGAAAACAAGATACATCCATTCTCAGAAACTTCTTCGTGATGACTGCATTCTACTCACAGAGTTGAACCTTCCTTTTAATAGAACAGTTTGGAAACACTCTTTTTGTGGAATCTGCAAGTGGCTATTTGGAGCGCTTTGAGGCCTATGCTGGAAAAGGAAATATCTTCACATAAAACCTACACAGAAGTATTCCCAGAAAGTTTTTCTGATGTGTGCATTCAACTCACCGAGTTGAACCCTCCTTTAGATAGAGCACTTTTGAAACACTCTTTCTGTAGTACCTGCGAGTGGATATTTGGAGTGCTTTGAGTGCTACACTGTAAAAGCAAATATCTTCACTTAGAATCTAGACAGAAGAATTCTCAGAGACTTCCCTGGGCTCTCTGCATTCCACTCACAGAGTTGAACCTTCCTCTTGATAGGACAGTTTTGAAACACTCTTGTGATAGAATCTGCAAGTCGATATTTGGAAGGTTTGGAGGCCTATCCTGGGAAAGGAAATATCTTCCCATCAAAACTAGATAGAAGCATTCTCAGAAACTTCTTAGTGATGTGCGCATTCAAGTCACAGAGTTGAAGCTTCCTTTTGATATAGCAGTTTTGAACCACTCTTTTAGTAGAATCTGCAAGTGGATGTTTGGAGAGCTAAGAGGCCAACACTGGAAAAGGAAATATCTTCACCTAAAAACTAGACGGAAGCATTCTCAGAAACTTCAATGGGCTTTACGCATTCAACTCACAGAGTGCAATGTTCCTTTTGAGAGCGCAGTTTTAAAACACTGTTTTTGTAGAATTTGCTAGAGGATGTTTGGAGCGATGTGAGGCCTTTGCTGGAAAAGGAAATATCTTCACATAAAACCTAGACAGAAGCATTCTCAGAAACTCCTTTGTGATGAGTGCATTCAAATCACACACTTGAACCTTCCTTTGGAAAGAGCAGTTTTGAAACACTCTTTTTGAAGAATCTGCAAGTGGATATTTGGAGCGATTTGAGGCCTATGCTGGAAAATGAAATATCTTCACCTACAAACTAGACGGAAGCATTCTCAGAAACTTCTTTGTGATGAGTGCATTCAACTCACAGAGTTGAAGCTTCCTTTTGACAGAGCAGTTTTGAAACACTCTTTTAGCAGCATCTGCAAGTGGATATTTGGAGCGCTTTGAGGCCAAGGCTGGAAAACGAAATATCATCACATAAAAACTCGACAGAAGCATTCTCTGAAACTTCTTTGTGATGAGTGCATTCAACTCACAGACTCGAACGTTTCTTTTGATAGAACAGTTTAGAAACACTCCTTTTGTAGAATCTGCAAGTGTTTATTTGGAGCGCTTTGAGGCTTTTCCTATGTTGGAAAAGGACATATCTTCACATCAAAAGTAGACACACGCATTCTCAGAAACTTCTTTGTGATGAGTGCATTGAACTCACAGAGTTCAACCTACCTATTGATAGAGAAGTTTTGAAACACCCTTTTTGTAGAATCTGCAAGTGAATATTTGGCGCGATATGAGGCCTATGCTGGAAATGGAAATATCTTCACATGAAAACTAGACAGATGAATTCTCAGAAACGTCTTTGTGATGAGTGCATTCAACTCACAGACTTGAAGCTTAATTTTGAAAGAGCAGTTTCGAAACACTCTTTTTGTAGAATCTGCAAGTGGATATTTGGAGCGCTTTGAGGGCTATGCTGGAAAAGTTTATATCTTCACCTAAAAACTAGACAGAAGCATACTCAGAAACTTCTTTGTGATGTGTGCATTGAACTCACAGAGCTGAACCTTTCTTTTATACAGAATTTTGAAACACTCTTTTCGTAGAATCTTCAAGTGGATGTATGGAGTGCTTTGAGACCTATGCTGGAAAAGGAAATATCTTCACGTAGAAACTGGACAAAAGCATTCTCAGAAAATTCTTCGTAGTGAGTGCATTCAACTCACGGAGTTGAAGCTTCCTTTTGATAGAGCAGTTTTGAAACACTCTTTTAGCAGCATCTGCAAGTGGATATTTGGAGCGCTTTGAGGCCAAGGCTGGAAAACGAAATATCATCACACAAAAACTCGACAGAAGCATTCTCTGAAACTTCTTTGTGATAAGTGCATTCAACTCACAGACTCGAACGTTTCTTTTGATAGAACAGTTTAGAAACACTCCTTTTGTAGAATCTGCAAGTGTTTATTTGGAGCGCTTTGAGGCCTATGTTGGAAAAGGACATATCTTCACATCAAAAGTAGACAGACGCATTCTCAGAAACTTCTTTGTGATGAGTGCATTGAACTCACAGAGTTGAACCTACCTATTGATAGAGAAGTTTTGAAACACCCTTTTTGTAGAATCTGCAAGTGAATATTTGGCGCGATTTGAGGCCTATGCAGGAAACGGAAATATCTTCACATGAAAACTAGACAGATGAATTCTCAGAAACGTCTTTGTGATGAGTGCATTCAACTCACAGACTTGAAGCTTCCTTTTGAAAGAGCAGTTTCGAAACACTCTTTTTGTAGAATCTGCAAGTGGATATTTGGAGCGCTTTGAGGGCTATGCTGGAAAAGTTAATACCTTCACCTAAAAACTAGGCAGAAGCATACTCAGAAACTTCTTTGTGATGTGTGCATTGAACTCACAGAGTTGAAGCTTTCTTTTGATACAGAAGTTTTGAAACACTCTTTTCGTAGAATCTTCAAGTGGATGTGGAGTGATTTGAGGCCTATGCTGGAAAAGGAAATACCTTCACGTAGAAACTAGACAAAAGCATTCTCAGAAAGTTCCCTGTGCTTTGTGCATTCAACTCACAGAGTTGAACATTCCCTTTGATAGAGCAGTTTTGAAACACTCTTTTTGTAGAATCTGCAAGTGGATATTTGGAGCGCTTTGAGTCCTCTGCTGCCAAAGGAATTATCATTGCATAAAAACTAGATGGAAGCGTTCTCAGAAACTTCCTTGTGATGAGTGCATTCAACTCGCAGAGTGGAACCTTCCTTTCGATAGACCAGTTTTGAAACACTGTTTTTGTAGAATCCGCAAGTGGCTATTTGGAGCTCTTTGAGGCTTATGCTGGAAAAGGAAATATCTTCATCTACAAACTAGACAGAAGCATTCTCAGAAACTTCTTTGTCATGTGGGGATTGAACTCACAGAGTTGAACATTCCTTTACATAGAGCAGTTTTGCAACGCCCTTTCGGTGGAAAGTGAAAGTGCTTATTTGGTGCGATGGCGGCATCTAGTGGATAAGGAACTACATTCAGATGAAAACAAGATACATCCATTCTCAGAAACTTCTTCGTGATGACTGCATTCTACTCACAGAGTTGAACCTTCCTTTTAATAGAACAGTTTGGAAACACTCTTTTTGTGGAATCTGCAAGTGGCTATTTGGAGCGCTTTGAGGCCTATGCTGGAAAAGGAAATATCTTCACATAAAACCTACACAGAAGTATTCCCAGAAAGTTTTTCTGATGTGTGCATTCAACTCACCGAGTTGAACCTTCCTTTAGATAGAGCACTTTTGAAACACTCTTTCTGTAGTACCTGCGAGTGGATATTTGGAGTGCTTTGAGTGCTACACTGTAAAAGCAAATATCTTCACTTAGAATCTAGACAGAAGAATTCTCAGAGACTTCCCTGGGCTCTCTGCATTCCACTCACAGAGTTGAACCTTCCTCTTGATAGGACAGTTTTGAAACACTCTTGTGATAGAATCTGCAAGTCGATATTTGGAAGGTTTGGAGGCCTATCCTGGGAAAGGAAATATCTTCCCATCAAAACTAGATAGAAGCATTCTCAGAAACTTCTTAGTGATGTGCGCATTCAAGTCACAGAGTTGAAGCTTCCTTTTGATATAGCAGTTTTGAACCACTCTTTTAGTAGAATCTGCAAGTGGATGTTTGGAGAGCTAAGAGGCCAACACTGGAAAAGGAAATATCTTCACCTAAAAACTAGACGGAAGCATTCTCAGAAACTTCAATGGGCTTTACGCATTCAACTCACAGAGTGCAATGTTCCTTTTGAGAGCGCAGTTTTAAAACACTGTTTTTGTAGAATTTGCTAGAGGATGTTTGGAGCGATGTGAGGCCTTTGCTGGAAAAGGAAATATCTTCACATAAAACCTAGACAGAAGCATTCTCAGAAACTCCTTTGTGATGAGTGCATTCAAATCACACACTTGAACCTTCCTTTGGAAAGAGCAGTTTTGAAACACTCTTTTTGAAGAATCTGCAAGTGGATATTTGGAGCGATTTGAGGCCTATGCTGGAAAATGAAATATCTTCACCTACAAACTAGACGGAAGCATTCTCAGAAACTTCTTTGTGATGAGTGCATTCAACTCACAGAGTTGAAGCTTCCTTTTGACAGAGCAGTTTTGAAACACTCTTTTAGCAGCATCTGCAAGTGGATATTTGGAGCGCTTTGAGGCCAAGGCTGGAAAACGAAATATCATCACATAAAAACTCGACAGAAGCATTCTCTGAAACTTCTTTGTGATGAGTGCATTCAACTCACAGACTCGAACGTTTCTTTTGATAGAACAGTTTAGAAACACTCCTTTTGTAGAATCTGCAAGTGTTTATTTGGAGCGCTTTGAGGCTTTTCCTATGTTGGAAAAGGACATATCTTCACATCAAAAGTAGACACACGCATTCTCAGAAACTTCTTTGTGATGAGTGCATTGAACTCACAGAGTTCAACCTACCTATTGATAGAGAAGTTTTGAAACACCCTTTTTGTAGAATCTGCAAGTGAATATTTGGCGCGATATGAGGCCTATGCTGGAAATGGAAATATCTTCACATGAAAACTAGACAGATGAATTCTCAGAAACGTCTTTGTGATGAGTGCATTCAACTCACAGACTTGAAGCTTAATTTTGAAAGAGCAGTTTCGAAACACTCTTTTTGTAGAATCTGCAAGTGGATATTTGGAGCGCTTTGAGGGCTATGCTGGAAAAGTTTATATCTTCACCTAAAAACTAGACAGAAGCATACTCAGAAACTTCTTTGTGATGTGTGCATTGAACTCACAGAGCTGAACCTTTCTTTTATACAGAATTTTGAAACACTCTTTTCGTAGAATCTTCAAGTGGATGTATGGAGTGCTTTGAGACCTATGCTGGAAAAGGAAATATCTTCACGTAGAAACTGGACAAAAGCATTCTCAGAAAATTCTTCGTAGTGAGTGCATTCAACTCACGGAGTTGAAGCTTCCTTTTGATAGAGCAGTTTTGAAACACTCTTTTAGCAGCATCTGCAAGTGGATATTTGGAGCGCTTTGAGGCCAAGGCTGGAAAACGAAATATCATCACACAAAAACTCGACAGAAGCATTCTCTGAAACTTCTTTGTGATAAGTGCATTCAACTCACAGACTCGAACGTTTCTTTTGATAGAACAGTTTAGAAACACTCCTTTTGTAGAATCTGCAAGTGTTTATTTGGAGCGCTTTGAGGCCTATGTTGGAAAAGGACATATCTTCACATCAAAAGTAGACAGACGCATTCTCAGAAACTTCTTTGTGATGAGTGCATTGAACTCACAGAGTTGAACCTACCTATTGATAGAGAAGTTTTGAAACACCCTTTTTGTAGAATCTGCAAGTGAATATTTGGCGCGATTTGAGGCCTATGCAGGAAACGGAAATATCTTCACATGAAAACTAGACAGATGAATTCTCAGAAACGTCTTTGTGATGAGTGCATTCAACTCACAGACTTGAAGCTTCCTTTTGAAAGAGCAGTTTCGAAACACTCTTTTTGTAGAATCTGCAAGTGGATATTTGGAGCGCTTTGAGGGCTATGCTGGAAAAGTTAATACCTTCACCTAAAAACTAGGCAGAAGCATACTCAGAAACTTCTTTGTGATGTGTGCATTGAACTCACAGAGTTGAAGCTTTCTTTTGATACAGAAGTTTTGAAACACTCTTTTCGTAGAATCTTCAAGTGGATGTGGAGTGATTTGAGGCCTATGCTGGAAAAGGAAATACCTTCACGTAGAAACTAGACAAAAGCATTCTCAGAAAGTTCCCTGTGCTTTGTGCATTCAACTCACAGAGTTGAACATTCCCTTTGATAGAGCAGTTTTGAAACACTCTTTTTGTAGAATCTGCAAGTGGATATTTGGAGCGCTTTGAGTCCTCTGCTGCCAAAGGAATTATCATTGCATAAAAACTAGATGGAAGCGTTCTCAGAAACTTCCTTGTGATGAGTGCATTCAACTCGCAGAGTGGAACCTTCCTTTCGATAGACCAGTTTTGAAACACTGTTTTTGTAGAATCCGCAAGTGGCTATTTGGAGCTCTTTGAGGCTTATGCTGGAAAAGGAAATATCTTCATCTACAAACTAGACAGAAGCATTCTCAGAAACTTCTTTGTCATGTGGGGATTGAACTCACAGAGTTGAACATTCCTTTACATAGAGCAGTTTTGCAACGCCCTTTCGGTGGAAAGTGAAAGTGCTTATTTGGTGCGATGGCGGCATCTAGTGGATAAGGAACTACATTCAGATGAAAACAAGATACATCCATTCTCAGAAACTTCTTCGTGATGACTGCATTCTACTCACAGAGTTGAACCTTCCTTTTAATAGAACAGTTTGGAAACACTCTTTTTGTGGAATCTGCAAGTGGCTATTTGGAGCGCTTTGAGGCCTATGCTGGAAAAGGAAATATCTTCACATAAAACCTACACAGAAGTATTCCCAGAAAGTTTTTCTGATGTGTGCATTCAACTCACCGAGTTGAACCTTCCTTTAGATAGAGCACTTTTGAAACACTCTTTCTGTAGTACCTGCGAGTGGATATTTGGAGTGCTTTGAGTGCTACACTGTAAAAGCAAATATCTTCACTTAGAATCTAGACAGAAGAATTCTCAGAGACTTCCCTGGGCTCTCTGCATTCCACTCACAGAGTTGAACCTTCCTCTTGATAGGACAGTTTTGAAACACTCTTGTGATAGAATCTGCAAGTCGATATTTGGAAGGTTTGGAGGCCTATCCTGGGAAAGGAAATATCTTCCCATCAAAACTAGATAGAAGCATTCTCAGAAACTTCTTAGTGATGTGCGCATTCAAGTCACAGAGTTGAAGCTTCCTTTTGATATAGCAGTTTTGAACCACTCTTTTAGTAGAATCTGCAAGTGGATGTTTGGAGAGCTAAGAGGCCAACACTGGAAAAGGAAATATCTTCACCTAAAAACTAGACGGAAGCATTCTCAGAAACTTCAATGGGCTTTACGCATTCAACTCACAGAGTGCAATGTTCCTTTTGAGAGCGCAGTTTTAAAACACTGTTTTTGTAGAATTTGCTAGAGGATGTTTGGAGCGATGTGAGGCCTTTGCTGGAAAAGGAAATATCTTCACATAAAACCTAGACAGAAGCATTCTCAGAAACTCCTTTGTGATGAGTGCATTCAAATCACACACTTGAACCTTCCTTTGGAAAGAGCAGTTTTGAAACACTCTTTTTGAAGAATCTGCAAGTGGATATTTGGAGCGATTTGAGGCCTATGCTGGAAAATGAAATATCTTCACCTACAAACTAGACGGAAGCATTCTCAGAAACTTCTTTGTGATGAGTGCATTCAACTCACAGAGTTGAAGCTTCCTTTTGACAGAGCAGTTTTGAAACACTCTTTTAGCAGCATCTGCAAGTGGATATTTGGAGCGCTTTGAGGCCAAGGCTGGAAAACGAAATATCATCACATAAAAACTCGACAGAAGCATTCTCTGAAACTTCTTTCTGATGAGTGCATTCAACTCAAAGATTCAATCGTTTCTTTTGATAGAACAGTTTAGAAACACTCCTTTTGTAGAATCTGCAAGTGTTTATTTGGAGCGCTTTGAGGCCTATGTTGGAAAAGGACATATCTTCACATCAAAAGTAGACACACGCATTCTCAGAAACTTCTTTGTGATGAGTGCATTGAACTCACAGAGTTGAACCTACCTATTGATAGAGAAGTTTTGAAACACCCTTTTTGTAGAATCTGCAAGTGAATATTTGGCGCGATTTGAGGCCTATGCAGGAAACGGAAATATCTTCACATGAAAACTAGACAGATGAATTCTCAGAAACGTCTTTGTGATGAGTGCATTCAACTCACAGACTTGAAGCTTCCTTTTGAAAGAGCAGTTTCGAAACAGTCTTTTTGTAGAATCTGCAAGTGGATATTTGGAGCGCTTTGAGGGCTATGCTGGAAAAGTTAATACCTTCACGTAAAAACTAGACAGAAGCATACTCAGAAACTTCTTTGTGATGTGTGCATTGAACTCACAGAGTTGAACCTTTCTTTTGATACAGAAGTTTTGAAACACTCTTTTCGTAGAATCTTCAAGTGGATGTATGGAGTGATTTGAGGCCTATGCTGGAAAAGGAAATACCTTCACGTAGAAACTAGACAAAAGCATTCTCAGAAAGTTCCCTGTGCTTTGTGCATTCAACTCACAGAGTTGAACATTCCCTTTGATAGAGCAGTTTTGAAACACTCTTTTTGTAGAATCTGCAAGTGGATATTTGGAGCGCTTTGAGGCCTCTGCTGCCAAAGGAATTATCATTGCATAAAAACTAGATGGAAGCGTTCTCAGAAACTTCCTTGTGATGAGTGCATTCAACTCGCAGAGTGGAACCTTCCTTTCGATAGACCAGTTTTGAAACACTGTTTTTGTAGAATCCGCAAGTGGCTATTTGGAGCTCTTTGAGGCTTATGCTGGAAAAGGAAATATCTTCATCTACAAACTAGACAGAAGCATTCTCAGAAACTTCTTTGTCATGTGGGGATTGAACTCACAGAGTTGAACATTCCTTTACATAGAGCAGTTTTGCAACGCCCTTTCGGTGGAAAGTGAAAGTGCTTATTTGGTGCGATGGCGGCATCTAGTGGATAAGGAAATACATTCAGATGAAAACAAGATACATCCATTCTCAGAAACTTCTTTGTGATGACTGCATTCTACTCACAGAGTTGAACCTTCCTTTTGATAGAACAGTTTGGAAACACTCTTTTTGTGGAATCTGCAAGTAGCTATTTGGAGCGCTTTGAGGCCTATGCTGGAAAAGGAAATATCTTCACATAAAACCTAGACAGAAGTATTCCCAGAAAGTTTTTCTGATGTGCGCATTCAACTCACCGAGTTGAACCTTCCTTTAGATAGAGCACTTTTGAAACACTCTTTCTGTAGTACCTGCGAGTGGATATTTGGAGTGCTTTGAGTGCTACACTGTAAAAGCAAATATCTTCACTTAGAATCTAGACAGAAGAATTCTCAGAGACTTCCCTGGGCTCTCTGCATTCCACTCACAGAGTTGAACCTTCCTCTTGATAGGACAGTTTTGAAACACTCTTGTGATAGAATCTGCAAGTCGATATTTGGAAGGTTTGGAGGCCTATCCTGGGAAAGGAAATATCTTCCCATCAAAACTAGATAGAAACATTCTCAGAAACTTCTTAGTGATGTGCGCATTCAAGTCACAGAGTTGAAGCTTCCTTTTGATATAGCAGTTTTGAACCACTCTTTTAGTAGAATCTGCAAGTGGATGTTTGGAGAGCTAAGAGGCCAACACTGGAAAAGGAAATATCTTCACCTAAAAACTAGACGGAAGCATTCTCAGAAACTTCAATGGGCTTTACGCATTCAACTCACAGAGTGCAATGTTCCTTTTGAGAGCGCAGTTTTAAAACACTGTTTTTGTAGAATTTGCTAGAGGATGTTTGGAGCGATGTGAGGCCTTTGCTGGAAAAGGAAATATCTTCACATAAAACCTAGACAGAAGCATTCTCAGAAACTCCTTTGTGATGAGTGCATTCAAATCACACACTTGAACCTTCCTTTGGAAAGAGCAGTTTTGAAACACTCTTTTTGAAGAATCTGCAAGTGGATATTTGGAGCGATTTGAGGCCTATGCTGGAAAATGAAATATCTTCACCTACAAACTAGACGGAAGCATTCTCAGAAACTTCTTTGTGATGAGTGCATTCAACTCACAGAGTTGAAGCTTCCTTTTGACAGAGCAGTTTTGAAACACTCTTTTAGCAGCATCTGCAAGTGGATATTTGGAGCGCTTTGAGGCCAAGGCTGGAAAACGAAATATCATCACATAAAAACTCGACAGAAGCATTCTCTGAAACTTCTTTGTGATGAGTGCATTCAACTCACAGACTCGAACGTTTCTTTTGATAGAACAGTTTAGAAACACTCCTTTTGTAGAATCTGCAAGTGTTTATTTGGAGCGCTTTGAGGCTTTTCCTATGTTGGAAAAGGACATATCTTCACATCAAAAGTAGACACACGCATTCTCAGAAACTTCTTTGTGATGAGTGCATTGAACTCACAGAGTTCAACCTACCTATTGATAGAGAAGTTTTGAAACACCCTTTTTGTAGAATCTGCAAGTGAATATTTGGCGCGATATGAGGCCTATGCTGGAAATGGAAATATCTTCACATGAAAACTAGACAGATGAATTCTCAGAAACGTCTTTGTGATGAGTGCATTCAACTCACAGACTTGAAGCTTAATTTTGAAAGAGCAGTTTCGAAACACTCTTTTTGTAGAATCTGCAAGTGGATATTTGGAGTGCTTTGAGGGCTATGCTGGAAAAGGTTATATCTTCACCTAAAAACTAGACAGAAGCATACTCAGAAACTTCTTTGTGATGTGTGCATTGAACTCACAGAGCTGAACCTTTCTTTTATACAGAATTTTGAAACACTCTTTTCGTAGAATCTTCAAGTGGATGTATGGAGTGCTTTGAGACCTATGCTGGAAAAGGAAATATCTTCACGTAGAAACTGGACAAAAGCATTCTCAGAAAATTCTTCGTAGTGAGTGCATTCAACTCACGGAGTTGAAGCTTCCTTTTGATAGAGCAGTTTTGAAACACTCTTTTAGCAGCATCTGCAAGTGGATATTTGGAGCGCTTTGAGGCCAAGGCTGGAAAACGAAATATCATCACATAAAAACTCGACAGAAGCATTCTCTGAAACTTCTTTGTGATAAGTGCATTCAACTCACAGACTCGAACGTTTCTTTTGATAGAACAGTTTAGAAACACTCCTTTTGTAGAATCTGCAAGTGTTTATTTGGAGCGCTTTGAGGCCTATGTTAGAAAAGGACATATCTTCACATCAAAAGTAGACAGACGCATTCTCAGAAACTTCTTTGTGATGAGTGCATTGAACTCACAGAGTTGAACCTACCTATTGATAGAGAAGTTTTGAAACACCCTTTTTGTAGAATCTGCAAGTGAATATTTGGCGCGATTTGAGGCCTATGCAGGAAACGGAAATATCTTCACATGAAAACTAGACAGATGAATTCTCAGAAACGTCATTGTGATGAGTGCATTCAACTCACAGACTTGAAGCTTCCTTTTGAAAGAGCAGTTTCGAAACACTCTTTTTGTAGAATCTGCAAGTGGATATTTGGAGCGCTTTGAGGGCTATGCTGGAAAAGTTAATACCTTCACCTAAAAACTAGGCAGAAGCATACTCAGAAACTTCTTTGTGATGTGTGCATTGAACTCACAGAGTTGAAGCTTTCTTTTGATACAGAAGTTTTGAAACACTCTTTTCGTAGAATCTTCAAGTGGATGTGGAGTGATTTGAGGCCTATGCTGGAAAAGGAAATACCTTCACGTAGAAACTAGACAAAAGCATTCTCAGAAAGTTCCCTGTGCTTTGTGCATTCAACTCACAGAGTTGAACATTCCCTTTGATAGAGCAGTTTTGAAACACTCTTTTTGTAGAATCTGCAAGTGGATATTTGGAGCGCTTTGAGTCCTCTGCTGCCAAAGGAATTATCATTGCATAAAAACTAGATGGAAGCGTTCTCAGAAACTTCCTTGTGATGAGTGCATTCAACTCGCAGAGTGGAACCTTCCTTTCGATAGACCAGTTTTGAAACACTGTTTTTGTAGAATCCGCAAGTGGCTATTTGGAGCTCTTTGAGGCTTATGCTGGAAAAGGAAATATCTTCATCTACAAACTAGACAGAAGCATTCTCAGAAACTTCTTTGTCATGTGGGGATTGAACTCACAGAGTTGAACATTCCTTTACATAGAGCAGTTTTGCAACGCCCTTTCGGTGGAAAGTGAAAGTGCTTATTTGGTGCGATGGCGGCATCTAGTGGATAAGGAACTACATTCAGATGAAAACAAGATACATCCATTCTCAGAAACTTCTTCGTGATGACTGCATTCTACTCACAGAGTTGAACCTTCCTTTTAATAGAACAGTTTGGAAACACTCTTTTTGTGGAATCTGCAAGTGGCTATTTGGAGCGCTTTGAGGCCTATGCTGGAAAAGGAAATATCTTCACATAAAACCTACACAGAAGTATTCCCAGAAAGTTTTTCTGATGTGTGCATTCAACTCACCGAGTTGAACCTTCCTTTAGATAGAGCACTTTTGAAACACTCTTTCTGTAGTACCTGCGAGTGGATATTTGGAGTGCTTTGAGTGCTACACTGTAAAAGCAAATATCTTCACTTAGAATCTAGACAGAAGAATTCTCAGAGACTTCCCTGGGCTCTCTGCATTCCACTCACAGAGTTGAACCTTCCTCTTGATAGGACAGTTTTGAAACACTCTTGTGATAGAATCTGCAAGTCGATATTTGGAAGGTTTGGAGGCCTATCCTGGGAAAGGAAATATCTTCCCATCAAAACTAGATAGAAGCATTCTCAGAAACTTCTTAGTGATGTGCGCATTCAAGTCACAGAGTTGAAGCTTCCTTTTGATATAGCAGTTTTGAACCACTCTTTTAGTAGAATCTGCAAGTGGATGTTTGGAGAGCTAAGAGGCCAACACTGGAAAAGGAAATATCTTCACCTAAAAACTAGACGGAAGCATTCTCAGAAACTTCAATGGGCTTTACGCATTCAACTCACAGAGTGCAATGTTCCTTTTGAGAGCGCAGTTTTAAAACACTGTTTTTGTAGAATTTGCTAGAGGATGTTTGGAGCGATGTGAGGCCTTTGCTGGAAAAGGAAATATCTTCACATAAAACCTAGACAGAAGCATTCTCAGAAACTCCTTTGTGATGAGTGCATTCAAATCACACACTTGAACCTTCCTTTGGAAAGAGCAGTTTTGAAACACTCTTTTTGAAGAATCTGCAAGTGGATATTTGGAGCGATTTGAGGCCTATGCTGGAAAATGAAATATCTTCACCTACAAACTAGACGGAAGCATTCTCAGAAACTTCTTTGTGATGAGTGCATTCAACTCACAGAGTTGAAGCTTCCTTTTGACAGAGCAGTTTTGAAACACTCTTTTAGCAGCATCTGCAAGTGGATATTTGGAGCGCTTTGAGGCCAAGGCTGGAAAACGAAATATCATCACATAAAAACTCGACAGAAGCATTCTCTGAAACTTCTTTCTGATGAGTGCATTCAACTCAAAGATTCAATCGTTTCTTTTGATAGAACAGTTTAGAAACACTCCTTTTGTAGAATCTGCAAGTGTTTATTTGGAGCGCTTTGAGGCCTATGTTGGAAAAGGACATATCTTCACATCAAAAGTAGACACACGCATTCTCAGAAACTTCTTTGTGATGAGTGCATTGAACTCACAGAGTTGAACCTACCTATTGATAGAGAAGTTTTGAAACACCCTTTTTGTAGAATCTGCAAGTGAATATTTGGCGCGATTTGAGGCCTATGCAGGAAACGGAAATATCTTCACATGAAAACTAGACAGATGAATTCTCAGAAACGTCTTTGTGATGAGTGCATTCAACTCACAGACTTGAAGCTTCCTTTTGAAAGAGCAGTTTCGAAACAGTCTTTTTGTAGAATCTGCAAGTGGATATTTGGAGCGCTTTGAGGGCTATGCTGGAAAAGTTAATACCTTCACGTAAAAACTAGACAGAAGCATACTCAGAAACTTCTTTGTGATGTGTGCATTGAACTCACAGAGTTGAACCTTTCTTTTGATACAGAAGTTTTGAAACACTCTTTTCGTAGAATCTTCAAGTGGATGTATGGAGTGATTTGAGGCCTATGCTGGAAAAGGAAATACCTTCACGTAGAAACTAGACAAAAGCATTCTCAGAAAGTTCCCTGTGCTTTGTGCATTCAACTCACAGAGTTGAACATTCCCTTTGATAGAGCAGTTTTGAAACACTCTTTTTGTAGAATCTGCAAGTGGATATTTGGAGCGCTTTGAGGCCTCTGCTGCCAAAGGAATTATCATTGCATAAAAACTAGATGGAAGCGTTCTCAGAAACTTCCTTGTGATGAGTGCATTCAACTCGCAGAGTGGAACCTTCCTTTCGATAGACCAGTTTTGAAACACTGTTTTTGTAGAATCCGCAAGTGGCTATTTGGAGCTCTTTGAGGCTTATGCTGGAAAAGGAAATATCTTCATCTACAAACTAGACAGAAGCATTCTCAGAAACTTCTTTGTCATGTGGGGATTGAACTCACAGAGTTGAACATTCCTTTACATAGAGCAGTTTTGCAACGCCCTTTCGGTGGAAAGTGAAAGTGCTTATTTGGTGCGATGGCGGCATCTAGTGGATAAGGAAATACATTCAGATGAAAACAAGATACATCCATTCTCAGAAACTTCTTTGTGATGACTGCATTCTACTCACAGAGTTGAACCTTCCTTTTGATAGAACAGTGTGGAAACACTCTTTTTGTGGAATCTGCAAGTAGCTATTTGGAGCGCTTTGAGGCCTATGCTGGAAAAGGAAATATCTTCACATAAAACCTAGACAGAAGTATTCCCAGAAAGTTTTTCTGATGTGCGCATTCAACTCACCGAGTTGAACCTTCCTTTAGATAGAGCACTTTTGAAACACTCTTTCTGTAGTACCTGCGAGTGGATATTTGGAGTGCTTTGAGTGCTACACTGTAAAAGCAAATATCTTCACTTAGAATCTAGACAGAAGAATTCTCAGAGACTTCCCTGGGCTCTCTGCATTCCACTCACAGAGTTGAACCTTCCTCTTGATAGGACAGTTTTGAAACACTCTTGTGATAGAATCTGCAAGTCGATATTTGGAAGGTTTGGAGGCCTATCCTGGGAAAGGAAATATCTTCCCATCAAAACTAGATAGAAACATTCTCAGAAACTTCTTAGTGATGTGCGCATTCAAGTCACAGAGTTGAAGCTTCCTTTTGATATAGCAGTTTTGAACCACTCTTTTAGTAGAATCTGCAAGTGGATGTTTGGAGAGCTAAGAGGCCAACACTGGAAAAGGAAATATCTTCACCTAAAAACTAGACGGAAGCATTCTCAGAAACTTCAATGGGCTTTACGCATTCAACTCACAGAGTGCAATGTTCCTTTTGAGAGCGCAGTTTTAAAACACTGTTTTTGTAGAATTTGCTAGAGGATGTTTGGAGCGATGTGAGGCCTTTGCTGGAAAAGGAAATATCTTCACATAAAACCTAGACAGAAGCATTCTCAGAAACTCCTTTGTGATGAGTGCATTCAAATCACACACTTGAACCTTCCTTTGGAAAGAGCAGTTTTGAAACACTCTTTTTGAAGAATCTGCAAGTGGATATTTGGAGCGATTTGAGGCCTATGCTGGAAAATGAAATATCTTCACCTACAAACTAGACGGAAGCATTCTCAGAAACTTCTTTGTGATGAGTGCATTCAACTCACAGAGTTGAAGCTTCCTTTTGACAGAGCAGTTTTGAAACACTCTTTTAGCAGCATCTGCAAGTGGATATTTGGAGCGCTTTGAGGCCAAGGCTGGAAAACGAAATATCATCACATAAAAACTCGACAGAAGCATTCTCTGAAACTTCTTTCTGATGAGTGCATTCAACTCACAGATTAAATCGTTTCTTTTGATAGAACAGTTTAGAAACACTCCTTTTGTAGAATCTGCAAGTGTTTATTTGGAGCGCTTTGAGGCCTATGTTGGAAAAGGACATATCTTCACATCAAAAGTAGACACACGCATTCTCAGAAACTTCTTTGTGATGAGTGCATTGAACTCACAGAGTTGAACCTACCTATTGATAGAGAAGTTTTGAAACACCCTTTTTGTAGAATCTGCAAGTGAATATTTGGCGCGATTTGAGGCCTATGCAGGAAACGGAAATATCTTCACATGAAAACTAGACAGATGAATTCTCAGAAACGTCTTTGTGATGAGTGCATTCAACTCACAGACTTGAAGCTTCCTTTTGAAAGAGCAGTTTCGAAACAGTCTTTTTGTAGAATCTGCAAGTGGATATTTGGAGCGCTTTGAGGGCTATGCTGGAAAAGTTAATACCTTCACGTAAAAACTAGACAGAAGCATACTCAGAAACTTCTTTGTGATGTGTGCATTGAACTCACAGAGTTGAACCTTTCTTTTGATACAGAAGTTTTGAAACACTCTTTTGGTAGAATCTTCAAGTGGATGTATGGAGTGATTTGAGGCCTATGCTGGAAAAGGAAATACCTTCACGTAGAAACTAGACAAAAGCATTCTCAGAAAGTTCCCTGTGCTTTGTGCATTCAACTCACAGAGTTGAACATTCCCTTTGATAGAGCAGTTTTGAAACACTCTTTTTGTAGAATCTGCAAGTGGATATTTGGAGCGCTTTGAGGCCTCTGCTGCCAAAGGAATTATCATTGCATAAAAACTAGATGGAAGCGTTCTCAGAAACTTCCTTGTGATGAGTGCATTCAACTCGCAGAGTGGAACCTTCCTTTCGATAGACCAGTTTTGAAACACTGTTTTTGTAGAATCCGCAAGTGGCTATTTGGAGCTCTTTGAGGCTTATGCTGGAAAAGGAAATATCTTCATCTACAAACTAGACAGAAGCATTCTCAGAAACTTCTTTGTCATGTGGGGATTGAACTCACAGAGTTGAACATTCCTTTACATAGAGCAGTTTTGCAACGCCCTTTCGGTGGAAAGTGAAAGTGCTTATTTGGTGCGATGGCGGCATCTAGTGGATAAGGAAATACATTCAGATGAAAACAAGATACATCCATTCTCAGAAACTTCTTTGTGATGACTGCATTCTACTCACAGAGTTGAACCTTCCTTTTGATAGAACAGTTTGGAAACACTCTTTTTGTGGAATCTGCAAGTAGCTATTTGGAGCGCTTTGAGGCCTATGCTGGAAAAGGAAATATCTTCACATAAAACCTAGACAGAAGCATTCTCAGAAACTCCTTTGTGATGAGTGCATTCAAATCACACACTTGAACCTTCCTTTGGAAAGAGCAGTTTTGAAACACTCTTTTTGAAGAATCTGCAAGTGGATATTTGGAGCGATTTGAGGCCTATGCTGGAAAATGAAATATCTTCACCTACAAACTAGACGGAAGCATTCTCAGAAACTTCTTTGTGATGAGTGCATTCAACTCACAGAGTTGAAGCTTCCTTTTGACAGAGCAGTTTTGAAACACTCTTTTAGCAGCATCTGCAAGTGGATATTTGGAGCGCTTTGAGGCCAAGGCTGGAAAACGAAATATCATCACATAAAAACTCGACAGAAGCATTCTCTGAAACTTCTTTCTGATGAGTGCATTCAACTCACAGACTCGAACGTTTCTTTTGATAGAACAGTTTAGAAACACTCCTTTTGTAGAATCTGCAAGGGTTTATTTGGAGCGCTTTGAGGCCTATGTTGGAAAAGGACATATCTTCACATCAAAAGTAGACAGACGCATTCTCAGAAACTTCTTTGTGATGAGTGCATTGAACTCACAGAGTTCAACCTACCTATTGATAGAGAAGTTTTGAAACACCCTTTTTGTAGAATCTGCAAGTGAATATTTGGCGCGATATGAGGCCTATGCTGGAAATGGAAATATCTTCACATGAAAACTAGACAGATGAATTCTCAGAAACGTCTTTGTGATGAGTGCATTCAACTCACAGACTTGAAGCTTAATTTTGAAAGAGCAGTTTCGAAACACTCTTTTTGTAGAATCTGCAAGTGGATATTTGGAGCGCTTTGAGGGCTATGCTGGAAAAGTTTATATCTTCACCTAAAAACTAGACAGAAGCATACTCAGAAACTTCTTTGTGATGTGTGCATTGAACTCACAGAGCTGAACCTTTCTTTTATACAGAATTTTGAAACACTCTTTTCGTAGAATCTTCAAGTGGATGTATGGAGTGCTTTGAGACCTATGCTGGAAAAGGAAATATCTTCACGTAGAAACTGGACAAAAGCATTCTCAGAAAATTCTTCGTAGTGAGTGCATTCAACTCACGGAGTTGAAGCTTCCTTTTGATAGAGCAGTTTTGAAACACTCTTTTAGCAGCATCTGCAAGTGGATATTTGGAGCGCTTTGAGGCCAAGGCTGGAAAACGAAATATCATCACATAAAAACTCGACAGAAGCATTCTCTGAAACTTCTTTGTGATAAGTGCATTCAACTCACAGACTCGAACGTTTCTTTTGATAGAACAGTTTAGAAACACTCCTTTTGTAGAATCTGCAAGTGTTTATTTGGAGCGCTTTGAGGCCTATGTTAGAAAAGGACATATCTTCACATCAAAAGTAGACAGACGCATTCTCAGAAACTTCTTTGTGATGAGTGCATTGAACTCACAGAGTTGAACCTACCTATTGATAGAGAAGTTTTGAAACACCCTTTTTGTAGAATCTGCAAGTGAATATTTGGCGCGATTTGAGGCCTATGCAGGAAACGGAAATATCTTCACATGAAAACTAGACAGATGAATTCTCAGAAACGTCATTGTGATGAGTGCATTCAACTCACAGACTTGAAGCTTCCTTTTGAAAGAGCAGTTTCGAAACACTCTTTTTGTAGAATCTGCAAGTGGATATTTGGAGCGCTTTGAGGGCTATGCTGGAAAAGTTAATACCTTCACCTAAAAACTAGGCAGAAGCATACTCAGAAACTTCTTTGTGATGTGTGCATTGAACTCACAGAGTTGAAGCTTTCTTTTGATACAGAAGTTTTGAAACACTCTTTTCGTAGAATCTTCAAGTGGATGTGGAGTGATTTGAGGCCTATGCTGGAAAAGGAAATACCTTCACGTAGAAACTAGACAAAAGCATTCTCAGAAAGTTCCCTGTGCTTTGTGCATTCAACTCACAGAGTTGAACATTCCCTTTGATAGAGCAGTTTTGAAACACTCTTTTTGTAGAATCTGCAAGTGGATATTTGGAGCGCTTTGAGTCCTCTGCTGCCAAAGGAATTATCATTGCATAAAAACTAGATGGAAGCGTTCTCAGAAACTTCCTTGTGATGAGTGCATTCAACTCGCAGAGTGGAACCTTCCTTTCAATAGACCAGTTTTGAAACACTGTTTTTGTAGAATCCGCAAGTGGCTATTTGGAGCTCTTTGAGGCTTATGCTGGAAAAGGAAATATCTTCATCTACAAACTAGACAGAAGCATTCTCAGAAACTTCTTTGTCATGTGGGGATTGAACTCACAGAGTTGAACATTCCTTTACATAGAGCAGTTTTGCAACGCCCTTTCGGTGGAAAGTGAAAGTGCTTATTTGGTGCGATGGCGGCATCTAGTGGATAAGGAACTACATTCAGATGAAAACAAGATACATCCATTCTCAGAAACTTCTTCGTGATGACTGCATTCTACTCACAGAGTTGAACCTTCCTTTTAATAGAACAGTTTGGAAACACTCTTTTTGTGGAATCTGCAAGTGGCTATTTGGAGCGCTTTGAGGCCTATGCTGGAAAAGGAAATATCTTCACATAAAACCTACACAGAAGTATTCCCAGAAAGTTTTTCTGATGTGTGCATTCAACTCACCGAGTTGAACCTTCCTTTAGATAGAGCACTTTTGAAACACTCTTTCTGTAGTACCTGCGAGTGGATATTTGGAGTGCTTTGAGTGCTACACTGTAAAAGCAAATATCTTCACTTAGAATCTAGACAGAAGAATTCTCAGAGACTTCCCTGGGCTCTCTGCATTCCACTCACAGAGTTGAACCTTCCTCTTGATAGGACAGTTTTGAAACACTCTTGTGATAGAATCTGCAAGTCGATATTTGGAAGGTTTGGAGGCCTATCCTGGGAAAGGAAATATCTTCCCATCAAAACTAGATAGAAGCATTCTCAGAAACTTCTTAGTGATGTGCGCATTCAAGTCACAGAGTTGAAGCTTCCTTTTGATATAGCAGTTTTGAACCACTCTTTTAGTAGAATCTGCAAGTGGATGTTTGGAGAGCTAAGAGGCCAACACTGGAAAAGGAAATATCTTCACCTAAAAACTAGACGGAAGCATTCTCAGAAACTTCAATGGGCTTTACGCATTCAACTCACAGAGTGCAATGTTCCTTTTGAGAGCGCAGTTTTAAAACACTGTTTTTGTAGAATTTGCTAGAGGATGTTTGGAGCGATGTGAGGCCTTTGCTGGAAAAGGAAATATCTTCACATAAAACCTAGACAGAAGCATTCTCAGAAACTCCTTTGTGATGAGTGCATTCAAATCACACACTTGAACCTTCCTTTGGAAAGAGCAGTTTTGAAACACTCTTTTTGAAGAATCTGCAAGTGGATATTTGGAGCGATTTGAGGCCTATGCTGGAAAATGAAATATCTTCACCTACAAACTAGACGGAAGCATTCTCAGAAACTTCTTTGTGATGAGTGCATTCAACTCACAGAGTTGAAGCTTCCTTTTGACAGAGCAGTTTTGAAACACTCTTTTAGCAGCATCTGCAAGTGGATATTTGGAGCGCTTTGAGGCCAAGGCTGGAAAACGAAATATCATCACATAAAAACTCGACAGAAGCATTCTCTGAAACTTCTTTCTGATGAGTGCATTCAACTCAAAGATTCAATCGTTTCTTTTGATAGAACAGTTTAGAAACACTCCTTTTGTAGAATCTGCAAGTGTTTATTTGGAGCGCTTTGAGGCCTATGTTGGAAAAGGACATATCTTCACATCAAAAGTAGACACACGCATTCTCAGAAACTTCTTTGTGATGAGTGCATTGAACTCACAGAGTTGAACCTACCTATTGATAGAGAAGTTTTGAAACACCCTTTTTGTAGAATCTGCAAGTGAATATTTGGCGCGATTTGAGGCCTATGCAGGAAACGGAAATATCTTCACATGAAAACTAGACAGATGAATTCTCAGAAACGTCTTTGTGATGAGTGCATTCAACTCACAGACTTGAAGCTTCCTTTTGAAAGAGCAGTTTCGAAACAGTCTTTTTGTAGAATCTGCAAGTGGATATTTGGAGCGCTTTGAGGGCTATGCTGGAAAAGTTAATACCTTCACGTAAAAACTAGACAGAAGCATACTCAGAAACTTCTTTGTGATGTGTGCATTGAACTCACAGAGTTGAACCTTTCTTTTGATACAGAAGTTTTGAAACACTCTTTTCGTAGAATCTTCAAGTGGATGTATGGAGTGATTTGAGGCCTATGCTGGAAAAGGAAATACCTTCACGTAGAAACTAGACAAAAGCATTCTCAGAAAGTTCCCTGTGCTTTGTGCATTCAACTCACAGAGTTGAACATTCCCTTTGATAGAGCAGTTTTGAAACACTCTTTTTGTAGAATCTGCAAGTGGATATTTGGAGCGCTTTGAGGCCTCTGCTGCCAAAGGAATTATCATTGCATAAAAACTAGATGGAAGCGTTCTCAGAAACTTCCTTGTGATGAGTGCATTCAACTCGCAGAGTGGAACCTTCCTTTCGATAGACCAGTTTTGAAACACTGTTTTTGTAGAATCCGCAAGTGGCTATTTGGAGCTCTTTGAGGCTTATGCTGGAAAAGGAAATATCTTCATCTACAAACTAGACAGAAGCATTCTCAGAAACTTCTTTGTCATGTGGGGATTGAACTCACAGAGTTGAACATTCCTTTACATAGAGCAGTTTTGCAACGCCCTTTCGGTGGAAAGTGAAAGTGCTTATTTGGTGCGATGGCGGCATCTAGTGGATAAGGAAATACATTCAGATGAAAACAAGATACATCCATTCTCAGAAACTTCTTTGTGATGACTGCATTCTACTCACAGAGTTGAACCTTCCTTTTGATAGAACAGTGTGGAAACACTCTTTTTGTGGAATCTGCAAGTAGCTATTTGGAGCGCTTTGAGGCCTATGCTGGAAAAGGAAATATCTTCACATAAAACCTAGACAGAAGTATTCCCAGAAAGTTTTTCTGATGTGCGCATTCAACTCACCGAGTTGAACCTTCCTTTAGATAGAGCACTTTTGAAACACTCTTTCTGTAGTACCTGCGAGTGGATATTTGGAGTGCTTTGAGTGCTACACTGTAAAAGCAAATATCTTCACTTAGAATCTAGACAGAAGAATTCTCAGAGACTTCCCTGGGCTCTCTGCATTCCACTCACAGAGTTGAACCTTCCTCTTGATAGGACAGTTTTGAAACACTCTTGTGATAGAATCTGCAAGTCGATATTTGGAAGGTTTGGAGGCCTATCCTGGGAAAGGAAATATCTTCCCATCAAAACTAGATAGAAACATTCTCAGAAACTTCTTAGTGATGTGCGCATTCAAGTCACAGAGTTGAAGCTTCCTTTTGATATAGCAGTTTTGAACCACTCTTTTAGTAGAATCTGCAAGTGGATGTTTGGAGAGCTAAGAGGCCAACACTGGAAAAGGAAATATCTTCACCTAAAAACTAGACGGAAGCATTCTCAGAAACTTCAATGGGCTTTACGCATTCAACTCACAGAGTGCAATGTTCCTTTTGAGAGCGCAGTTTTAAAACACTGTTTTTGTAGAATTTGCTAGAGGATGTTTGGAGCGATGTGAGGCCTTTGCTGGAAAAGGAAATATCTTCACATAAAACCTAGACAGAAGCATTCTCAGAAACTCCTTTGTGATGAGTGCATTCAAATCACACACTTGAACCTTCCTTTGGAAAGAGCAGTTTTGAAACACTCTTTTTGAAGAATCTGCAAGTGGATATTTGGAGCGATTTGAGGCCTATGCTGGAAAATGAAATATCTTCACCTACAAACTAGACGGAAGCATTCTCAGAAACTTCTTTGTGATGAGTGCATTCAACTCACAGAGTTGAAGCTTCCTTTTGACAGAGCAGTTTTGAAACACTCTTTTAGCAGCATCTGCAAGTGGATATTTGGAGCGCTTTGAGGCCAAGGCTGGAAAACGAAATATCATCACATAAAAACTCGACAGAAGCATTCTCTGAAACTTCTTTCTGATGAGTGCATTCAACTCACAGATTCAATCGTTTCTTTTGATAGAACAGTTTAGAAACACTCCTTTTGTAGAATCTGCAAGTGTTTATTTGGAGCGCTTTGAGGCCTATGTTGGAAAAGGACATATCTTCACATCAAAAGTAGACACACGCATTCTCAGAAACTTCTTTGTGATGAGTGCATTGAACTCACAGAGTTGAACCTACCTATTGATAGAGAAGTTTTGAAACACCCTTTTTGTAGAATCTGCAAGTGAATATTTGGCGCGATTTGAGGCCTATGCAGGAAACGGAAATATCTTCACATGAAAACTAGACAGATGAATTCTCAGAAACGTCTTTGTGATGAGTGCATTCAACTCACAGACTTGAAGCTTCCTTTTGAAAGAGCAGTTTCGAAACAGTCTTTTTGTAGAATCTGCAAGTGGATATTTGGAGCGCTTTGAGGGCTATGCTGGAAAAGTTAATACCTTCACGTAAAAACTAGACAGAAGCATACTCAGAAACTTCTTTGTGATGTGTGCATTGAACTCACAGAGTTGAACCTTTCTTTTGATACAGAAGTTTTGAAACACTCTTTTGGTAGAATCTTCAAGTGGATGTATGGAGTGATTTGAGGCCTATGCTGGAAAAGGAAATACCTTCACGTAGAAACTAGACAAAAGCATTCTCAGAAAGTTCCCTGTGCTTTGTGCATTCAACTCACAGAGTTGAACATTCCCTTTGATAGAGCAGTTTTGAAACACTCTTTTTGTAGAATCTGCAAGTGGATATTTGGAGCGCTTTGAGGCCTCTGCTGCCAAAGGAATTATCATTGCATAAAAACTAGATGGAAGCGTTCTCAGAAACTTCCTTGTGATGAGTGCATTCAACTCGCAGAGTGGAACCTTCCTTTCGATAGACCAGTTTTGAAACACTGTTTTTGTAGAATCCGCAAGTGGCTATTTGGAGCTCTTTGAGGCTTATGCTGGAAAAGGAAATATCTTCATCTACAAACTAGACAGAAGCATTCTCAGAAACTTCTTTGTCATGTGGGGATTGAACTCACAGAGTTGAACATTCCTTTACATAGAGCAGTTTTGCAACGCCCTTTCGGTGGAAAGTGAAAGTGCTTATTTGGTGCGATGGCGGCATCTAGTGGATAAGGAAATACATTCAGATGAAAACAAGATACATCCATTCTCAGAAACTTCTTTGTGATGACTGCATTCTACTCACAGAGTTGAACCTTCCTTTTGATAGAACAGTTTGGAAACACTCTTTTTGTGGAATCTGCAAGTAGCTATTTGGAGCGCTTTGAGGCCTATGCTGGAAAAGGAAATATCTTCACATAAAACCTAGACAGAAGCATTCTCAGAAACTCCTTTGTGATGAGTGCATTCAAATCACACACTTGAACCTTCCTTTGGAAAGAGCAGTTTTGAAACACTCTTTTTGAAGAATCTGCAAGTGGATATTTGGAGCGATTTGAGGCCTATGCTGGAAAATGAAATATCTTCACCTACAAAATAGACGGAAGCATTCTCAGAAACTTCTTTGTGATGAGTGCATTCAACTCACAGAGTTGAAGCTTCCTTTTGACAGAGCAGTTTTGAAACACTCTTTTAGCAGCATCTGCAAGTGGATATTTGGAGCGCTTTGAGGCCAAGGCTGGAAAACGAAATATCATCACATAAAAACTCGACAGAAGCATTCTCTGAAACTTCTTTCTGATGAGTGCATTCAACTCACAGACTCGAACGTTTCTTTTGATAGAACAGTTTAGAAACACTCCTTTTGTAGAATCTGCAAGGGTTTATTTGGAGCGCTTTGAGGCCTATGTTGGAAAAGGACATATCTTCACATCAAAAGTAGACAGACGCATTCTCAGAAACTTCTTTGTGATGAGTGCATTGAACTCACAGAGTTCAACCTACCTATTGATAGAGAAGTTTTGAAACACCCTTTTTGTAGAATCTGCAAGTGAATATTTGGCGCGATATGAGGCCTATGCTGGAAATGGAAATATCTTCACATGAAAACTAGACAGATGAATTCTCAGAAACGTCTTTGTGATGAGTGCATTCAACTCACAGACTTGAAGCTTAATTTTGAAAGAGCAGTTTCGAAACACTCTTTTTGTAGAATCTGCAAGTGGATATTTGGAGCGCTTTGAGGGCTATGCTGGAAAAGTTTATATCTTCACCTAAAAACTAGACAGAAGCATACTCAGAAACTTCTTTGTGATGTGTGCATTGAACTCACAGAGCTGAACCTTTCTTTTGATACAGAATTTTGAAACACTCTTTTCGTAGAATCTTCAAGTGGATGTATGGAGTGCTTTGAGGCCTATGCTGGAAAAGGAAATATCTTCACGTAGAAACTGGACAAAAGCATTCTCAGAAAATTCTTCGTAGTGAGTGCATTCAACTCACAGAGTTGAAGCTTCCTTTTGATAGAGGAGTTTTGAAACACTCTTTTAGCAGCATCTGCAAGTGGATATTTGGAGCGCTTTGAGGCCAAGGCTGGAAAATGAAATATCATCACATAAAAACTCGACAGAAGCATTCTCTGAAACTTCTTTGTGATAAGTGCATTCAACTCACAGACTCGAACGTTTCTTTTGATACAACAGTTTAGAAACACTCCTTTTGTAGAATCTGCAAGTGTTTATTTGGAGCGCTTTGAGGCCTATGTTGGAAAAGGACATATCTTCACATCAAAAGTAGACAGACGCATTCTCAGAAACTTCTTTGTGATGAGTGCATTGAACTCACAGAGTTGAAGCTTTCTTTTGATACAGAAGTTTTGAAACACTCTTTTCGTAGAATCTTCAAGTGGATGTGGAGTGATTTGAGGCCTATGCTGGAAAAGGAAATACCTTCACGTAGAAACTAGACAAAAGCATTCTCAGAAAGTTCCCTGTGCTTTGTGCATTCAACTCACAGAGTTGAACATTCCCTTTGATAGAGCAGTTTTGAAACACTCTTTTTGTAGAATCTGCAAGTGGATATTTGGAGCGCTTTGAGTCCTCTGCTGCCAAAGGAATTATCATTGCATAAAAACTAGATGGAAGCGTTCTCAGAAACTTCCTTGTGATGAGTGCATTCAACTCGCAGAGTGGAACCTTCCTTTCGATAGACCAGTTTTGAAACACTGTTTTTGTAGAATCCGCAAGTGGCTATTTGGAGCTCTTTGAGGCTTATGCTGGAAAAGGAAATATCTTCATCTACAAACTAGACAGAAGCATTCTCAGAAACTTCTTTGTCATGTGGGGATTGAACTCACAGAGTTGAACATTCCTTTACATAGAGCAGTTTTGCAACGCCCTTTCGGTGGAAAGTGAAAGTGCTTATTTGGTGCGATGGCGGCATCTAGTGGATAAGGAACTACATTCAGATGAAAACAAGATACATCCATTCTCAGAAACTTCTTCGTGATGACTGCATTCTACTCACAGAGTTGAACCTTCCTTTTAATAGAACAGTTTGGAAACACTATTTTTGTGGAATCTGCAAGTGGCTATTTGGAGCGCTTTGAGGCCTATGCTGGAAAAGGAAATATCTTCACATAAAACCTACACAGAAGTATTCCCAGAAAGTTTTTCTGATGTGTGCATTCAACTCACCGAGTTGAACCTTCCTTTAGATAGAGCACTTTTGAAACACTCTTTCTGTAGTACCTGCGAGTGGATATTTGGAGTGCTTTGAGTGCTACACTGTAAAAGCAAATATCTTCACTTAGAATCTAGACAGAAGAATTCTCAGAGACTTCCCTGGGCTCTCTGCATTCCACTCACAGAGTTGAACCTTCCTCTTGATAGGACAGTTTTGAAACACTCTTGTGATAGAATCTGCAAGTCGATATTTGGAAGGTTTGGAGGCCTATCCTGGGAAAGGAAATATCTTCCCATCAAAACTAGATAGAAGCATTCTCAGAAACTTCTTAGTGATGTGCGCATTCAAGTCACAGAGTTGAAGCTTCCTTTTGATATAGCAGTTTTGAACCACTCTTTTAGTAGAATCTGCAAGTGGATGTTTGGAGAGCTAAGAGGCCAACACTGGAAAAGGAAATATCTTCACCTAAAAACTAGACGGAAGCATTCTCAGAAACTTCAATGGGCTTTACGCATTCAACTCACAGAGTGCAATGTTCCTTTTGAGAGCGCAGTTTTAAAACACTGTTTTTGTAGAATTTGCTAGAGGATGTTTGGAGCGATGTGAGGCCTTTGCTGGAAAAGGAAATATCTTCACATAAAACCTAGACAGAAGCATTCTCAGAAACTCCTTTGTGATGAGTGCATTCAAATCACACACTTGAACCTTCCTTTGGAAAGAGCAGTTTTGAAACACTCTTTTTGAAGAATCTGCAAGTGGATATTTGGAGCGATTTGAGGCCTATGCTGGAAAATGAAATATCTTCACCTACAAACTAGACGGAAGCATTCTCAGAAACTTCTTTGTGATGAGTGCATTCAACTCACAGAGTTGAAGCTTCCTTTTGACAGAGCAGTTTTGAAACACTCTTTTAGCAGCATCTGCAAGTGGATATTTGGAGCGCTTTGAGGCCAAGGCTGGAAAACGAAATATCATCACATAAAAACTCGACAGAAGCATTCTCTGAAACTTCTTTCTGATGAGTGCATTCAACTCAAAGATTCAATCGTTTCTTTTGATAGAACAGTTTAGAAACACTCCTTTTGTAGAATCTGCAAGTGTTTATTTGGAGCGCTTTGAGGCCTATGTTGGAAAAGGACATATCTTCACATCAAAAGTAGACACACGCATTCTCAGAAACTTCTTTGTGATGAGTGCATTGAACTCACAGAGTTGAACCTACCTATTGATAGAGAAGTTTTGAAACACCCTTTTTGTAGAATCTGCAAGTGAATATTTGGCGCGATTTGAGGCCTATGCAGGAAACGGAAATATCTTCACATGAAAACTAGACAGATGAATTCTCAGAAACGTCTTTGTGATGAGTGCATTCAACTCACAGACTTGAAGCTTCCTTTTGAAAGAGCAGTTTCGAAACAGTCTTTTTGTAGAATCTGCAAGTGGATATTTGGAGCGCTTTGAGGGCTATGCTGGAAAAGTTAATACCTTCACGTAAAAACTAGACAGAAGCATACTCAGAAACTTCTTTGTGATGTGTGCATTGAACTCACAGAGTTGAACCTTTCTTTTGATACAGAAGTTTTGAAACACTCTTTTGGTAGAATCTTCAAGTGGATGTATGGAGTGATTTGAGGCCTATGCTGGAAAAGGAAATACCTTCACGTAGAAACTAGACAAAAGCATTCTCAGAAAGTTCCCTGTGCTTTGTGCATTCAACTCACAGAGTTGAACATTCCCTTTGATAGAGCAGTTTTGAAACACTCTTTTTGTAGAATCTGCAAGTGGATATTTGGAGCGCTTTGAGGCCTCTGCTGCCAAAGGAATTATCATTGCATAAAAACTAGATGGAAGCGTTCTCAGAAACTTCCTTGTGATGAGTGCATTCAACTCGCAGAGTGGAACCTTCCTTTCGATAGACCAGTTTTGAAACACTGTTTTTGTAGAATCCGCAAGTGGCTATTTGGAGCTCTTTGAGGCTTATGCTGGAAAAGGAAATATCTTCATCTACAAACTAGACAGAAGCATTCTCAGAAACTTCTTTGTCATGTGGGGATTGAACTCACAGAGTTGAACATTCCTTTACATAGAGCAGTTTTGCAACGCCCTTTCGGTGGAAAGTGAAAGTGCTTATTTGGTGCGATGGCGGCATCTAGTGGATAAGGAAATACATTCAGATGAAAACAAGATACATCCATTCTCAGAAACTTCTTTGTGATGACTGCATTCTACTCACAGAGTTGAACCTTCCTTTTGATAGAACAGTTTGGAAACACTCTTTTTGTGGAATCTGCAAGTAGCTATTTGGAGCGCTTTGAGGCCTATGCTGGAAAAGGAAATATCTTCACATAAAACCTAGACAGAAGTATTCCCAGAAAGTTTTTCTGATGTGCGCATTCAACTCACCGAGTTGAACCTTCCTTTAGATAGAGCACTTTTGAAACACTCTTTCTGTAGTACCTGCGAGTGGATATTTGGAGTGCTTTGAGTGCTACACTGTAAAAGCAAATATCTTCACTTAGAATCTAGACAGAAGAATTCTCAGAGACTTCCCTGGGCTCTCTGCATTCCACTCACAGAGTTGAACCTTCCTCTTGATAGGACAGTTTTGAAACACTCTTGTGATAGAATCTGCAAGTCGATATTTGGAAGGTTTGGAGGCCTATCCTGGGAAAGGAAATATCTTCCCATCAAAACTAGATAGAAACATTCTCAGAAACTTCTTAGTGATGTGCGCATTCAAGTCACAGAGTTGAAGCTTCCTTTTGATATAGCAGTTTTGAACCACTCTTTTAGTAGAATCTGCAAGTGGATGTTTGGAGAGCTAAGAGGCCAACACTGGAAAAGGAAATATCTTCACCTAAAAACTAGACGGAAGCATTCTCAGAAACTTCAATGGGCTTTACGCATTCAACTCACAGAGTGCAATGTTCCTTTTGAGAGCGCAGTTTTAAAACACTGTTTTTGTAGAATTTGCTAGAGGATGTTTGGAGCGATGTGAGGCCTTTGCTGGAAAAGGAAATATCTTCACATAAAACCTAGACAGAAGCATTCTCAGAAACTCCTTTGTGATGAGTGCATTCAAATCACACACTTGAACCTTCCTTTGGAAAGAGCAGTTTTGAAACACTCTTTTTGAAGAATCTGCAAGTGGATATTTGGAGCGATTTGAGGCCTATGCTGGAAAATGAAATATCTTCACCTACAAACTAGACGGAAGCATTCTCAGAAACTTCTTTGTGATGAGTGCATTCAACTCACAGAGTTGAAGCTTCCTTTTGACAGAGCAGTTTTGAAACACTCTTTTAGCAGCATCTGCAAGTGGATATTTGGAGCGCTTTGAGGCCAAGGCTGGAAAACGAAATATCATCACATAAAAACTCGACAGAAGCATTCTCTGAAACTTCTTTGTGATGAGTGCATTCAACTCACAGACTCGAACGTTTCTTTTGATAGAACAGTTTAGAAACACTCCTTTTGTAGAATCTGCAAGTGTTTATTTGGAGCGCTTTGAGGCTTTTCCTATGTTGGAAAAGGACATATCTTCACATCAAAAGTAGACACACGCATTCTCAGAAACTTCTTTGTGATGAGTGCATTGAACTCACAGAGTTCAACCTACCTATTGATAGAGAAGTTTTGAAACACCCTTTTTGTAGAATCTGCAAGTGAATATTTGGCGCGATATGAGGCCTATGCTGGAAATGGAAATATCTTCACATGAAAACTAGACAGATGAATTCTCAGAAACGTCTTTGTGATGAGTGCATTCAACTCACAGACTTGAAGCTTAATTTTGAAAGAGCAGTTTCGAAACACTCTTTTTGTAGAATCTGCAAGTGGATATTTGGAGCGCTTTGAGGGCTATGCTGGAAAAGTTTATATCTTCACCTAAAAACTAGACAGAAGCATACTCAGAAACTTCTTTGTGATGTGTGCATTGAACTCACAGAGCTGAACCTTTCTTTTATACAGAATTTTGAAACACTCTTTTCGTAGAATCTTCAAGTGGATGTATGGAGTGCTTTGAGACCTATGCTGGAAAAGGAAATATCTTCACGTAGAAACTGGACAAAAGCATTCTCAGAAAATTCTTCGTAGTGAGTGCATTCAACTCACGGAGTTGAAGCTTCCTTTTGATAGAGCAGTTTTGAAACACTCTTTTAGCAGCATCTGCAAGTGGATATTTGGAGCGCTTTGAGGCCAAGGCTGGAAAACGAAATATCATCACATAAAAACTCGACAGAAGCATTCTCTGAAACTTCTTTGTGATAAGTGCATTCAACTCACAGACTCGAACGTTTCTTTTGATAGAACAGTTTAGAAACACTCCTTTTGTAGAATCTGCAAGTGTTTATTTGGAGCGCTTTGAGGCCTATGTTAGAAAAGGACATATCTTCACATCAAAAGTAGACAGACGCATTCTCAGAAACTTCTTTGTGATGAGTGCATTGAACTCACAGAGTTGAACCTACCTATTGATAGAGAAGTTTTGAAACACCCTTTTTGTAGAATCTGCAAGTGAATATTTGGCGCGATTTGAGGCCTATGCAGGAAACGGAAATATCTTCACATGAAAACTAGACAGATGAATTCTCAGAAACGTCATTGTGATGAGTGCATTCAACTCACAGACTTGAAGCTTCCTTTTGAAAGAGCAGTTTCGAAACACTCTTTTTGTAGAATCTGCAAGTGGATATTTGGAGCGCTTTGAGGGCTATGCTGGAAAAGTTAATACCTTCACCTAAAAACTAGGCAGAAGCATACTCAGAAACTTCTTTGTGATGTGTGCATTGAACTCACAGAGTTGAAGCTTTCTTTTGATACAGAAGTTTTGAAACACTCTTTTCGTAGAATCTTCAAGTGGATGTGGAGTGATTTGAGGCCTATGCTGGAAAAGGAAATACCTTCACGTAGAAACTAGACAAAAGCATTCTCAGAAAGTTCCCTGTGCTTTGTGCATTCAACTCACAGAGTTGAACATTCCCTTTGATAGAGCAGTTTTGAAACACTCTTTTTGTAGAATCTGCAAGTGGATATTTGGAGCGCTTTGAGTCCTCTGCTGCCAAAGGAATTATCATTGCATAAAAACTAGATGGAAGCGTTCTCAGAAACTTCCTTGTGATGAGTGCATTCAACTCGCAGAGTGGAACCTTCCTTTCGATAGACCAGTTTTGAAACACTGTTTTTGTAGAATCCGCAAGTGGCTATTTGGAGCTCTTTGAGGCTTATGCTGGAAAAGGAAATATCTTCATCTACAAACTAGACAGAAGCATTCTCAGAAACTTCTTTGTCATGTGGGGATTGAACTCACAGAGTTGAACATTCCTTTACATAGAGCAGTTTTGCAACGCCCTTTCGGTGGAAAGTGAAAGTGCTTATTTGGTGCGATGGCGGCATCTAGTGGATAAGGAACTACATTCAGATGAAAACAAGATACATCCATTCTCAGAAACTTCTTCGTGATGACTGCATTCTACTCACAGAGTTGAACCTTCCTTTTAATAGAACAGTTTGGAAACACTCTTTTTGTGGAATCTGCAAGTGGCTATTTGGAGCGCTTTGAGGCCTATGCTGGAAAAGGAAATATCTTCACATAAAACCTACACAGAAGTATTCCCAGAAAGTTTTTCTGATGTGTGCATTCAACTCACCGAGTTGAACCTTCCTTTAGATAGAGCACTTTTGAAACACTCTTTCTGTAGTACCTGCGAGTGGATATTTGGAGTGCTTTGAGTGCTACACTGTAAAAGCAAATATCTTCACTTAGAATCTAGACAGAAGAATTCTCAGAGACTTCCCTGGGCTCTCTGCATTCCACTCACAGAGTTGAACCTTCCTCTTGATAGGACAGTTTTGAAACACTCTTGTGATAGAATCTGCAAGTCGATATTTGGAAGGTTTGGAGGCCTATCCTGGGAAAGGAAATATCTTCCCATCAAAACTAGATAGAAGCATTCTCAGAAACTTCTTAGTGATGTGCGCATTCAAGTCACAGAGTTGAAGCTTCCTTTTGATATAGCAGTTTTGAACCACTCTTTTAGTAGAATCTGCAAGTGGATGTTTGGAGAGCTAAGAGGCCAACACTGGAAAAGGAAATATCTTCACCTAAAAACTAGACGGAAGCATTCTCAGAAACTTCAATGGGCTTTACGCATTCAACTCACAGAGTGCAATGTTCCTTTTGAGAGCGCAGTTTTAAAACACTGTTTTTGTAGAATTTGCTAGAGGATGTTTGGAGCGATGTGAGGCCTTTGCTGGAAAAGGAAATATCTTCACATAAAACCTAGACAGAAGCATTCTCAGAAACTCCTTTGTGATGAGTGCATTCAAATCACACACTTGAACCTTCCTTTGGAAAGAGCAGTTTTGAAACACTCTTTTTGAAGAATCTGCAAGTGGATATTTGGAGCGATTTGAGGCCTATGCTGGAAAATGAAATATCTTCACCTACAAACTAGACGGAAGCATTCTCAGAAACTTCTTTGTGATGAGTGCATTCAACTCACAGAGTTGAAGCTTCCTTTTGACAGAGCAGTTTTGAAACACTCTTTTAGCAGCATCTGCAAGTGGATATTTGGAGCGCTTTGAGGCCAAGGCTGGAAAACGAAATATCATCACATAAAAACTCGACAGAAGCATTCTCTGAAACTTCTTTCTGATGAGTGCATTCAACTCAAAGATTCAATCGTTTCTTTTGATAGAACAGTTTAGAAACACTCCTTTTGTAGAATCTGCAAGTGTTTATTTGGAGCGCTTTGAGGCCTATGTTGGAAAAGGACATATCTTCACATCAAAAGTAGACACACGCATTCTCAGAAACTTCTTTGTGATGAGTGCATTGAACTCACAGAGTTGAACCTACCTATTGATAGAGAAGTTTTGAAACACCCTTTTTGTAGAATCTGCAAGTGAATATTTGGCGCGATTTGAGGCCTATGCAGGAAACGGAAATATCTTCACATGAAAACTAGACAGATGAATTCTCAGAAACGTCTTTGTGATGAGTGCATTCAACTCACAGACTTGAAGCTTCCTTTTGAAAGAGCAGTTTCGAAACAGTCTTTTTGTAGAATCTGCAAGTGGATATTTGGAGCGCTTTGAGGGCTATGCTGGAAAAGTTAATACCTTCACGTAAAAACTAGACAGAAGCATACTCAGAAACTTCTTTGTGATGTGTGCATTGAACTCACAGAGTTGAACCTTTCTTTTGATACAGAAGTTTTGAAACACTCTTTTCGTAGAATCTTCAAGTGGATGTATGGAGTGATTTGAGGCCTATGCTGGAAAAGGAAATACCTTCACGTAGAAACTAGACAAAAGCATTCTCAGAAAGTTCCCTGTGCTTTGTGCATTCAACTCACAGAGTTGAACATTCCCTTTGATAGAGCAGTTTTGAAACACTCTTTTTGTAGAATCTGCAAGTGGATATTTGGAGCGCTTTGAGGCCTCTGCTGCCAAAGGAATTATCATTGCATAAAAACTAGATGGAAGCGTTCTCAGAAACTTCCTTGTGATGAGTGCATTCAACTCGCAGAGTGGAACCTTCCTTTCGATAGACCAGTTTTGAAACACTGTTTTTGTAGAATCCGCAAGTGGCTATTTGGAGCTCTTTGAGGCTTATGCTGGAAAAGGAAATATCTTCATCTACAAACTAGACAGAAGCATTCTCAGAAACTTCTTTGTCATGTGGGGATTGAACTCACAGAGTTGAACATTCCTTTACATAGAGCAGTTTTGCAACGCCCTTTCGGTGGAAAGTGAAAGTGCTTATTTGGTGCTATGGCGGCATCTAGTGGATAAGGAAATACATTCAGATGAAAACAAGATACATCCATTCTCAGAAACTTCTTTGTGATGACTGCATTCTACTCACAGAGTTGAACCTTCCTTTTGATAGAACAGTGTGGAAACACTCTTTTTGTGGAATCTGCAAGTAGCTATTTGGAGCGCTTTGAGGCCTATGCTGGAAAAGGAAATATCTTCACATAAAACCTAGACAGAAGTATTCCCAGAAAGTTTTTCTGATGTGCGCATTCAACTCACCGAGTTGAACCTTCCTTTAGATAGAGCACTTTTGAAACACTCTTTCTGTAGTACCTGCGAGTGGATATTTGGAGTGCTTTGAGTGCTACACTGTAAAAGCAAATATCTTCACTTAGAATCTAGACAGAAGAATTCTCAGAGACTTCCCTGGGCTCTCTGCATTCCACTCACAGAGTTGAACCTTCCTCTTGATAGGACAGTTTTGAAACACTCTTGTGATAGAATCTGCAAGTCGATATTTGGAAGGTTTGGAGGCCTATCCTGGGAAAGGAAATATCTTCCCATCAAAACTAGATAGAAACATTCTCAGAAACTTCTTAGTGATGTGCGCATTCAAGTCACAGAGTTGAAGCTTCCTTTTGATATAGCAGTTTTGAACCACTCTTTTAGTAGAATCTGCAAGTGGATGTTTGGAGAGCTAAGAGGCCAACACTGGAAAAGGAAATATCTTCACCTAAAAACTAGACGGAAGCATTCTCAGAAACTTCAATGGGCTTTACGCATTCAACTCACAGAGTGCAATGTTCCTTTTGAGAGCGCAGTTTTAAAACACTGTTTTTGTAGAATTTGCTAGAGGATGTTTGGAGCGATGTGAGGCCTTTGCTGGAAAAGGAAATATCTTCACATAAAACCTAGACAGAAGCATTCTCAGAAACTCCTTTGTGATGAGTGCATTCAAATCACACACTTGAACCTTCCTTTGGAAAGAGCAGTTTTGAAACACTCTTTTTGAAGAATCTGCAAGTGGATATTTGGAGCGATTTGAGGCCTATGCTGGAAAATGAAATATCTTCACCTACAAACTAGACGGAAGCATTCTCAGAAACTTCTTTGTGATGAGTGCATTCAACTCACAGAGTTGAAGCTTCCTTTTGACAGAGCAGTTTTGAAACACTCTTTTAGCAGCATCTGCAAGTGGATATTTGGAGCGCTTTGAGGCCAAGGCTGGAAAACGAAATATCATCACATAAAAACTCGACAGAAGCATTCTCTGAAACTTCTTTCTGATGAGTGCATTCAACTCACAGATTCAATCGTTTCTTTTGATAGAACAGTTTAGAAACACTCCTTTTGTAGAATCTGCAAGTGTTTATTTGGAGCGCTTTGAGGCCTATGTTGGAAAAGGACATATCTTCACATCAAAAGTAGACACACGCATTCTCAGAAACTTCTTTGTGATGAGTGCATTGAACTCACAGAGTTGAACCTACCTATTGATAGAGAAGTTTTGAAACACCCTTTTTGTAGAATCTGCAAGTGAATATTTGGCGCGATTTGAGGCCTATGCAGGAAACGGAAATATCTTCACATGAAAACTAGACAGATGAATTCTCAGAAACGTCTTTGTGATGAGTGCATTCAACTCACAGACTTGAAGCTTCCTTTTGAAAGAGCAGTTTCGAAACAGTCTTTTTGTAGAATCTGCAAGTGGATATTTGGAGCGCTTTGAGGGCTATGCTGGAAAAGTTAATACCTTCACGTAAAAACTAGACAGAAGCATACTCAGAAACTTCTTTGTGATGTGTGCATTGAACTCACAGAGTTGAACCTTTCTTTTGATACAGAAGTTTTGAAACACTCTTTTGGTAGAATCTTCAAGTGGATGTATGGAGTGATTTGAGGCCTATGCTGGAAAAGGAAATACCTTCACGTAGAAACTAGACAAAAGCATTCTCAGAAAGTTCCCTGTGCTTTGTGCATTCAACTCACAGAGTTGAACATTCCCTTTGATAGAGCAGTTTTGAAACACTCTTTTTGTAGAATCTGCAAGTGGATATTTGGAGCGCTTTGAGGCCTCTGCTGCCAAAGGAATTATCATTGCATAAAAACTAGATGGAAGCGTTCTCAGAAACTTCCTTGTGATGAGTGCATTCAACTCGCAGAGTGGAACCTTCCTTTCGATAGACCAGTTTTGAAACACTGTTTTTGTAGAATCCGCAAGTGGCTATTTGGAGCTCTTTGAGGCTTATGCTGGAAAAGGAAATATCTTCATCTACAAACTAGACAGAAGCATTCTCAGAAACTTCTTTGTCATGTGGGGATTGAACTCACAGAGTTGAACATTCCTTTACATAGAGCAGTTTTGCAACGCCCTTTCGGTGGAAAGTGAAAGTGCTTATTTGGTGCGATGGCGGCATCTAGTGGATAAGGAAATACATTCAGATGAAAACAAGATACATCCATTCTCAGAAACTTCTTTGTGATGACTGCATTCTACTCACAGAGTTGAACCTTCCTTTTGATAGAACAGTTTGGAAACACTCTTTTTGTGGAATCTGCAAGTAGCTATTTGGAGCGCTTTGAGGCCTATGCTGGAAAAGGAAATATCTTCACATAAAACCTAGACAGAAGCATTCTCAGAAACTCCTTTGTGATGAGTGCATTCAAATCACACACTTGAACCTTCCTTTGGAAAGAGCAGTTTTGAAACACTCTTTTTGAAGAATCTGCAAGTGGATATTTGGAGCGATTTGAGGCCTATGCTGGAAAATGAAATATCTTCACCTACAAAATAGACGGAAGCATTCTCAGAAACTTCTTTGTGATGAGTGCATTCAACTCACAGAGTTGAAGCTTCCTTTTGACAGAGCAGTTTTGAAACACTCTTTTAGCAGCATCTGCAAGTGGATATTTGGAGCGCTTTGAGGCCAAGGCTGGAAAACGAAATATCATCACATAAAAACTCGACAGAAGCATTCTCTGAAACTTCTTTCTGATGAGTGCATTCAACTCACAGACTCGAACGTTTCTTTTGATAGAACAGTTTAGAAACACTCCTTTTGTAGAATCTGCAAGGGTTTATTTGGAGCGCTTTGAGGCCTATGTTGGAAAAGGACATATCTTCACATCAAAAGTAGACAGACGCATTCTCAGAAACTTCTTTGTGATGAGTGCATTGAACTCACAGAGTTCAACCTACCTATTGATAGAGAAGTTTTGAAACACCCTTTTTGTAGAATCTGCAAGTGAATATTTGGCGCGATATGAGGCCTATGCTGGAAATGGAAATATCTTCACATGAAAACTAGACAGATGAATTCTCAGAAACGTCTTTGTGATGAGTGCATTCAACTCACAGACTTGAAGCTTAATTTTGAAAGAGCAGTTTCGAAACACTCTTTTTGTAGAATCTGCAAGTGGATATTTGGAGCGCTTTGAGGGCTATGCTGGAAAAGTTTATATCTTCACCTAAAAACTAGACAGAAGCATACTCAGAAACTTCTTTGTGATGTGTGCATTGAACTCACAGAGCTGAACCTTTCTTTTGATACAGAATTTTGAAACACTCTTTTCGTAGAATCTTCAAGTGGATGTATGGAGTGCTTTGAGGCCTATGCTGGAAAAGGAAATATCTTCACGTAGAAACTGGACAAAAGCATTCTCAGAAAATTCTTCGTAGTGAGTGCATTCAACTCACAGAGTTGAAGCTTCCTTTTGATAGAGGAGTTTTGAAACACTCTTTTAGCAGCATCTGCAAGTGGATATTTGGAGCGCTTTGAGGCCAAGGCTGGAAAATGAAATATCATCACATAAAAACTCGACAGAAGCATTCTCTGAAACTTCTTTGTGATAAGTGCATTCAACTCACAGACTCGAACGTTTCTTTTGATACAACAGTTTAGAAACACTCCTTTTGTAGAATCTGCAAGTGTTTATTTGGAGCGCTTTGAGGCCTATGTTGGAAAAGGACATATCTTCACATCAAAAGTAGACAGACGCATTCTCAGAAACTTCTTTGTGATGAGTGCATTGAACTCACAGAGTTGAACCTACCTATTGATAGAGAAGTTTTGAAACACCCTTTTTGTAGAATCTGCAAGTGAATATTTGGCGCGATTTGAGGCCTATGCAGGAAACGGAAATATCTTCACATGAAAACTAGACAGATGAATTCTCAGAAACGTCTTTGTGATGAGTGCATTCAACTCACAGACTTGAAGCTTCCTTTTGAAAGAGCAGTTTCGAAACAGTCTTTTTGTAGAATCTGCAAGTGGATATTTGGAGCGCTTTGAGGGCTATGCTGGAAAAGTTAATACCTTCACCTAAAAACTAGACAGAAGCATACTCAGAAACTTCTTTGTGATGTGTGCATTGAACTCACAGAGTTGAACCTTTCTTTTGATACAGAAGTTTTGAAACACTCTTTTGGTAGAATCTTCAAGTGGATGTATGGAGTGATTTGAGGCCTATGCTGGAAAAGGAAATACCTTCACGTAGAAACTAGACAAAAGCATTCTCAGAAAGTTCCCTGTGCTTTGTGCATTCAACTCACAGAGTTGAACATTCCCTTTGATAGAGCAGTTTTGAAACACTCTTTTTGTAGAATCTGCAAGTGGATATTTGGAGCGCTTTGAGGCCTCTGCTGCCAAAGGAATTATCATTGCATAAAAACTAGATGGAAGCGTTCTCAGAAACTTCCTTGTGATGAGTGCATTCAACTCGCAGAGTGGAACCTTCCTTTCGATAGACCAGTTTTGAAACACTGTTTTTGTAGAATCCGCAAGTGGCTATTTGGAGCTCTTTGAGGCTTATGCTGGAAAAGGAAATATCTTCATCTACAAACTAGACAGAAGCATTCTCAGAAACTTCTTTGTCATGTGGGGATTGAACTCACAGAGTTGAACATTCCTTTACATAGAGCAGTTTTGCAACACCCTTTCGGTGGAAAGTGAAAGTGCTTATTTGGTGCGATGGCGGCATCTAGTGGATAAGGAAATACATTCAGATGAAAACAAGATACATCCATTCTCAGAAACTTCTTTGTGATGACTGCATTCTACTCACAGAGTTGAACCTTCCTTTTGATAGAACAGTTTGGAAACACTCTTTTTGTGGAATCTGCAAGTGGCTATTTGGAGCGCTTTGAGGCCTATGCTGGAAAAGGAAATATCTTCACATAAAACCTAGACAGAAGTATTCCCAGAAAGTTTTTCTGATGTGCGCATTCAACTCACCGAGTTGAACCTTCCTTTAGATAGAGCACTTTTGAAACACTCTTTCTGTAGTACCTGCGAGTGGATATTTGGAGTGCTTTGAGTGCTACACTGTAAAAGCAAATATCTTCACTTAGAATCCAGACAGAAGAATTCTCAGAGACTTCCCTGGGCTCTCTGCATTCCACTCACAGAGTTGAACCTTCCTCTTGATAGGACAGTTTTGAAACACTCTTGTGATAGAATCTGCAAGTCGATATTTGGAAGGTTTGGAGGCCTATCCTGGGAAAGGAAATATCTTCCCATCAAAACTAGATAGAAGCATTCTCAGAAACTTCTTAGTGATGTGCGCATTCAAGTCACAGAGTTGAAGCTTCCTTTTGATATAGCAGTTTTGAACCACTCTTTTAGTAGAATCTGCAAGTGGATATTTGGAGAGCTAAGAGGCCAACACTGGAAAAGGAAATATCTTCACCTAAAAACTAGACGGAAGCATTCTCAGAAACTTCAATGGGCTTTACGCATTCAACTCACAGAGTGCAATGTTCCTTTTGAGAGCGCAGTTTTAAAACACTGTTTTTGTAGAATTTGCTAGAGGATGTTTGGAGCGATGTGAGGCCTTTGCTGGAAAAGGAAATATCTTCACATAAAACCTAGACAGAAGCATTCTCAGAAACTCCTTTGTGATGAGTGCATTCAAATCACACACTTGAACCTTCCTTTGGAAAGAGCAGTTTTGAAACACTCTTTTTGAAGAATCTGCAAGTGGATATTTGGAGCGATTTGAGGCCTATGCTGGAAAATGAAATATCTTCACCTACAAACTAGACGGAAGCATTCTCAGAAACTTCTTTGTGATGAGTGCATTCAACTCACAGAGTTGAAGCTTCCTTTTGACAGAGCAGTTTTGAAACACTCTTTTAGCAGCATCTGCAAGTGGATATTTGGAGCGCTTTGAGGCCAAGGCTGGAAAACGAAATATCATCACATAAAAACTCGACAGAAGCATTCTCTGAAACTTCTTTGTGATGAGTGCATTCAACTCACAGACTCGAACGTTTCTTTTGATAGAACAGTTTAGAAACACTCCTTTTGTAGAATCTGCAAGTGTTTATTTGGAGCGCTTTGAGGCTTTTCCTATGTTGGAAAAGGACATATCTTCACATCAAAAGTAGACACACGCATTCTCAGAAACTTCTTTGTGATGAGTGCATTGAACTCACAGAGTTCAACCTACCTATTGATAGAGAAGTTTTGAAACACCCTTTTTGTAGAATCTGCAAGTGAATATTTGGCGCGATATGAGGCCTATGCTGGAAATGGAAATATCTTCACATGAAAACTAGACAGATGAATTCTCAGAAACGTCTTTGTGATGAGTGCATTCAACTCACAGACTTGAAGCTTAATTTTGAAAGAGCAGTTTCGAAACACTCTTTTTGTAGAATCTGCAAGTGGATATTTGGAGCGCTTTGAGGGCTATGCTGGAAAAGTTTATATCTTCACCTAAAAACTAGACAGAAGCATACTCAGAAACTTCTTTGTGATGTGTGCATTGAACTCACAGAGCTGAACCTTTCTTTTATACAGAATTTTGAAACACTCTTTTCGTAGAATCTTCAAGTGGATGTATGGAGTGCTTTGAGACCTATGCTGGAAAAGGAAATATCTTCACGTAGAAACTGGACAAAAGCATTCTCAGAAAATTCTTCGTAGTGAGTGCATTCAACTCACGGAGTTGAAGCTTCCTTTTGATAGAGCAGTTTTGAAACACTCTTTTAGCAGCATCTGCAAGTGGATATTTGGAGCGCTTTGAGGCCAAGGCTGGAAAACGAAATATCATCACATAAAAACTCGACAGAAGCATTCTCTGAAACTTCTTTGTGATAAGTGCATTCAACTCACAGACTCGAACGTTTCTTTTGATAGAACAGTTTAGAAACACTCCTTTTGTAGAATCTGCAAGTGTTTATTTGGAGCGCTTTGAGGCCTATGTTAGAAAAGGACATATCTTCACATCAAAAGTAGACAGACGCATTCTCAGAAACTTCTTTGTGATGAGTGCATTGAACTCACAGAGTTGAACCTACCTATTGATAGAGAAGTTTTGAAACACCCTTTTTGTAGAATCTGCAAGTGAATATTTGGCGCGATTTGAGGCCTATGCAGGAAACGGAAATATCTTCACATGAAAACTAGACAGATGAATTCTCAGAAACGTCATTGTGATGAGTGCATTCAACTCACAGACTTGAAGCTTCCTTTTGAAAGAGCAGTTTCGAAACACTCTTTTTGTAGAATCTGCAAGTGGATATTTGGAGCGCTTTGAGGGCTATGCTGGAAAAGTTAATACCTTCACCTAAAAACTAGGCAGAAGCATACTCAGAAACTTCTTTGTGATGTGTGCATTGAACTCACAGAGTTGAAGCTTTCTTTTGATACAGAAGTTTTGAAACACTCTTTTCGTAGAATCTTCAAGTGGATGTGGAGTGATTTGAGGCCTATGCTGGAAAAGGAAATACCTTCACGTAGAAACTAGACAAAAGCATTCTCAGAAAGTTCCCTGTGCTTTGTGCATTCAACTCACAGAGTTGAACATTCCCTTTGATAGAGCAGTTTTGAAACACTCTTTTTGTAGAATCTGCAAGTGGATATTTGGAGCGCTTTGAGTCCTCTGCTGCCAAAGGAATTATCATTGCATAAAAACTAGATGGAAGCGTTCTCAGAAACTTCCTTGTGATGAGTGCATTCAACTCGCAGAGTGGAACCTTCCTTTCGATAGACCAGTTTTGAAACACTGTTTTTGTAGAATCCGCAAGTGGCTATTTGGAGCTCTTTGAGGCTTATGCTGGAAAAGGAAATATCTTCATCTACAAACTAGACAGAAGCATTCTCAGAAACTTCTTTGTCATGTGGGGATTGAACTCACAGAGTTGAACATTCCTTTACATAGAGCAGTTTTGCAACGCCCTTTCGGTGGAAAGTGAAAGTGCTTATTTGGTGCGATGGCGGCATCTAGTGGATAAGGAACTACATTCAGATGAAAACAAGATACATCCATTCTCAGAAACTTCTTCGTGATGACTGCATTCTACTCACAGAGTTGAACCTTCCTTTTAATAGAACAGTTTGGAAACACTCTTTTTGTGGAATCTGCAAGTGGCTATTTGGAGCGCTTTGAGGCCTATGCTGGAAAAGGAAATATCTTCACATAAAACCTACACAGAAGTATTCCCAGAAAGTTTTTCTGATGTGTGCATTCAACTCACCGAGTTGAACCTTCCTTTAGATAGAGCACTTTTGAAACACTCTTTCTGTAGTACCTGCGAGTGGATATTTGGAGTGCTTTGAGTGCTACACTGTAAAAGCAAATATCTTCACTTAGAATCTAGACAGAAGAATTCTCAGAGACTTCCCTGGGCTCTCTGCATTCCACTCACAGAGTTGAACCTTCCTCTTGATAGGACAGTTTTGAAACACTCTTGTGATAGAATCTGCAAGTCGATATTTGGAAGGTTTGGAGGCCTATCCTGGGAAAGGAAATATCTTCCCATCAAAACTAGATAGAAGCATTCTCAGAAACTTCTTAGTGATGTGCGCATTCAAGTCACAGAGTTGAAGCTTCCTTTTGATATAGCAGTTTTGAACCACTCTTTTAGTAGAATCTGCAAGTGGATGTTTGGAGAGCTAAGAGGCCAACACTGGAAAAGGAAATATCTTCACCTAAAAACTAGACGGAAGCATTCTCAGAAACTTCAATGGGCTTTACGCATTCAACTCACAGAGTGCAATGTTCCTTTTGAGAGCGCAGTTTTAAAACACTGTTTTTGTAGAATTTGCTAGAGGATGTTTGGAGCGATGTGAGGCCTTTGCTGGAAAAGGAAATATCTTCACATAAAACCTAGACAGAAGCATTCTCAGAAACTCCTTTGTGATGAGTGCATTCAAATCACACACTTGAACCTTCCTTTGGAAAGAGCAGTTTTGAAACACTCTTTTTGAAGAATCTGCAAGTGGATATTTGGAGCGATTTGAGGCCTATGCTGGAAAATGAAATATCTTCACCTACAAACTAGACGGAAGCATTCTCAGAAACTTCTTTGTGATGAGTGCATTCAACTCACAGAGTTGAAGCTTCCTTTTGACAGAGCAGTTTTGAAACACTCTTTTAGCAGCATCTGCAAGTGGATATTTGGAGCGCTTTGAGGCCAAGGCTGGAAAACGAAATATCATCACATAAAAACTCGACAGAAGCATTCTCTGAAACTTCTTTGTGATGAGTGCATTCAACTCACAGACTCGAACGTTTCTTTTGATAGAACAGTTTAGAAACACTCCTTTTGTAGAATCTGCAAGTGTTTATTTGGAGCGCTTTGAGGCTTTTCCTATGTTGGAAAAGGACATATCTTCACATCAAAAGTAGACACACGCATTCTCAGAAACTTCTTTGTGATGAGTGCATTGAACTCACAGAGTTCAACCTACCTATTGATAGAGAAGTTTTGAAACACCCTTTTTGTAGAATCTGCAAGTGAATATTTGGCGCGATATGAGGCCTATGCTGGAAATGGAAATATCTTCACATGAAAACTAGACAGATGAATTCTCAGAAACGTCTTTGTGATGAGTGCATTCAACTCACAGACTTGAAGCTTAATTTTGAAAGAGCAGTTTCGAAACACTCTTTTTGTAGAATCTGCAAGTGGATATTTGGAGCGCTTTGAGGGCTATGCTGGAAAAGTTTATATCTTCACCTAAAAACTAGACAGAAGCATACTCAGAAACTTCTTTGTGATGTGTGCATTGAACTCACAGAGCTGAACCTTTCTTTTATACAGAATTTTGAAACACTCTTTTCGTAGAATCTTCAAGTGGATGTATGGAGTGCTTTGAGACCTATGCTGGAAAAGGAAATATCTTCACGTAGAAACTGGACAAAAGCATTCTCAGAAAATTCTTCGTAGTGAGTGCATTCAACTCACGGAGTTGAAGCTTCCTTTTGATAGAGCAGTTTTGAAACACTCTTTTAGCAGCATCTGCAAGTGGATATTTGGAGCGCTTTGAGGCCAAGGCTGGAAAACGAAATATCATCACATAAAAACTCGACAGAAGCATTCTCTGAAACTTCTTTGTGATAAGTGCATTCAACTCACAGACTCGAACGTTTCTTTTGATAGAACAGTTTAGAAACACTCCTTTTGTAGAATCTGCAAGTGTTTATTTGGAGCGCTTTGAGGCCTATGTTAGAAAAGGACATATCTTCACATCAAAAGTAGACAGACGCATTCTCAGAAACTTCTTTGTGATGAGTGCATTGAACTCACAGAGTTGAACCTACCTATTGATAGAGAAGTTTTGAAACACCCTTTTTGTAGAATCTGCAAGTGAATATTTGGCGCGATTTGAGGCCTATGCAGGAAACGGAAATATCTTCACATGAAAACTAGACAGATGAATTCTCAGAAACGTCATTGTGATGAGTGCATTCAACTCACAGACTTGAAGCTTCCTTTTGAAAGAGCAGTTTCGAAACACTCTTTTTGTAGAATCTGCAAGTGGATATTTGGAGCGCTTTGAGGGCTATGCTGGAAAAGTTAATACCTTCACCTAAAAACTAGGCAGAAGCATACTCAGAAACTTCTTTGTGATGTGTGCATTGAACTCACAGAGTTGAAGCTTTCTTTTGATACAGAAGTTTTGAAACACTCTTTTCGTAGAATCTTCAAGTGGATGTGGAGTGATTTGAGGCCTATGCTGGAAAAGGAAATACCTTCACGTAGAAACTAGACAAAAGCATTCTCAGAAAGTTCCCTGTGCTTTGTGCATTCAACTCACAGAGTTGAACATTCCCTTTGATAGAGCAGTTTTGAAACACTCTTTTTGTAGAATCTGCAAGTGGATATTTGGAGCGCTTTGAGTCCTCTGCTGCCAAAGGAATTATCATTGCATAAAAACTAGATGGAAGCGTTCTCAGAAACTTCCTTGTGATGAGTGCATTCAACTCGCAGAGTGGAACCTTCCTTTCGATAGACCAGTTTTGAAACACTGTTTTTGTAGAATCCGCAAGTGGCTATTTGGAGCTCTTTGAGGCTTATGCTGGAAAAGGAAATATCTTCATCTACAAACTAGACAGAAGCATTCTCAGAAACTTCTTTGTCATGTGGGGATTGAACTCACAGAGTTGAACATTCCTTTACATAGAGCAGTTTTGCAACGCCCTTTCGGTGGAAAGTGAAAGTGCTTATTTGGTGCGATGGCGGCATCTAGTGGATAAGGAACTACATTCAGATGAAAACAAGATACATCCATTCTCAGAAACTTCTTCGTGATGACTGCATTCTACTCACAGAGTTGAACCTTCCTTTTAATAGAACAGTTTGGAAACACTCTTTTTGTGGAATCTGCAAGTGGCTATTTGGAGCGCTTTGAGGCCTATGCTGGAAAAGGAAATATCTTCACATAAAACCTACACAGAAGTATTCCCAGAAAGTTTTTCTGATGTGTGCATTCAACTCACCGAGTTGAACCTTCCTTTAGATAGAGCACTTTTGAAACACTCTTTCTGTAGTACCTGCGAGTGGATATTTGGAGTGCTTTGAGTGCTACACTGTAAAAGCAAATATCTTCACTTAGAATCTAGACAGAAGAATTCTCAGAGACTTCCCTGGGCTCTCTGCATTCCACTCACAGAGTTGAACCTTCCTCTTGATAGGACAGTTTTGAAACACTCTTGTGATAGAATCTGCAAGTCGATATTTGGAAGGTTTGGAGGCCTATCCTGGGAAAGGAAATATCTTCCCATCAAAACTAGATAGAAGCATTCTCAGAAACTTCTTAGTGATGTGCGCATTCAAGTCACAGAGTTGAAGCTTCCTTTTGATATAGCAGTTTTGAACCACTCTTTTAGTAGAATCTGCAAGTGGATGTTTGGAGAGCTAAGAGGCCAACACTGGAAAAGGAAATATCTTCACCTAAAAACTAGACGGAAGCATTCTCAGAAACTTCAATGGGCTTTACGCATTCAACTCACAGAGTGCAATGTTCCTTTTGAGAGCGCAGTTTTAAAACACTGTTTTTGTAGAATTTGCTAGAGGATGTTTGGAGCGATGTGAGGCCTTTGCTGGAAAAGGAAATATCTTCACATAAAACCTAGACAGAAGCATTCTCAGAAACTCCTTTGTGATGAGTGCATTCAAATCACACACTTGAACCTTCCTTTGGAAAGAGCAGTTTTGAAACACTCTTTTTGAAGAATCTGCAAGTGGATATTTGGAGCGATTTGAGGCCTATGCTGGAAAATGAAATATCTTCACCTACAAACTAGACGGAAGCATTCTCAGAAACTTCTTTGTGATGAGTGCATTCAACTCACAGAGTTGAAGCTTCCTTTTGACAGAGCAGTTTTGAAACACTCTTTTAGCAGCATCTGCAAGTGGATATTTGGAGCGCTTTGAGGCCAAGGCTGGAAAACGAAATATCATCACATAAAAACTCGACAGAAGCATTCTCTGAAACTTCTTTCTGATGAGTGCATTCAACTCAAAGATTCAATCGTTTCTTTTGATAGAACAGTTTAGAAACACTCCTTTTGTAGAATCTGCAAGTGTTTATTTGGAGCGCTTTGAGGCCTATGTTGGAAAAGGACATATCTTCACATCAAAAGTAGACACACGCATTCTCAGAAACTTCTTTGTGATGAGTGCATTGAACTCACAGAGTTGAACCTACCTATTGATAGAGAAGTTTTGAAACACCCTTTTTGTAGAATCTGCAAGTGAATATTTGGCGCGATTTGAGGCCTATGCAGGAAACGGAAATATCTTCACATGAAAACTAGACAGATGAATTCTCAGAAACGTCTTTGTGATGAGTGCATTCAACTCACAGACTTGAAGCTTCCTTTTGAAAGAGCAGTTTCGAAACAGTCTTTTTGTAGAATCTGCAAGTGGATATTTGGAGCGCTTTGAGGGCTATGCTGGAAAAGTTAATACCTTCACGTAAAAACTAGACAGAAGCATACTCAGAAACTTCTTTGTGATGTGTGCATTGAACTCACAGAGTTGAACCTTTCTTTTGATACAGAAGTTTTGAAACACTCTTTTGGTAGAATCTTCAAGTGGATGTATGGAGTGATTTGAGGCCTATGCTGGAAAAGGAAATACCTTCACGTAGAAACTAGACAAAAGCATTCTCAGAAAGTTCCCTGTGCTTTGTGCATTCAACTCACAGAGTTGAACATTCCCTTTGATAGAGCAGTTTTGAAACACTCTTTTTGTAGAATCTGCAAGTGGATATTTGGAGCGCTTTGAGGCCTCTGCTGCCAAAGGAATTATCATTGCATAAAAACTAGATGGAAGCGTTCTCAGAAACTTCCTTGTGATGAGTGCATTCAACTCGCAGAGTGGAACCTTCCTTTCGATAGACCAGTTTTGAAACACTGTTTTTGTAGAATCCGCAAGTGGCTATTTGGAGCTCTTTGAGGCTTATGCTGGAAAAGGAAATATCTTCATCTACAAACTAGACAGAAGCATTCTCAGAAACTTCTTTGTCATGTGGGGATTGAACTCACAGAGTTGAACATTCCTTTACATAGAGCAGTTTTGCAACGCCCTTTCGGTGGAAAGTGAAAGTGCTTATTTGGTGCGATGGCGGCATCTAGTGGATAAGGAAATACATTCAGATGAAAACAAGATACATCCATTCTCAGAAACTTCTTTGTGATGACTGCATTCTACTCACAGAGTTGAACCTTCCTTTTGATAGAACAGTTTGGAAACACTCTTTTTGTGGAATCTGCAAGTAGCTATTTGGAGCGCTTTGAGGCCTATGCTGGAAAAGGAAATATCTTCACATAAAACCTAGACAGAAGCATTCTCAGAAACTCCTTTGTGATGAGTGCATTCAAATCACACACTTGAACCTTCCTTTGGAAAGAGCAGTTTTGAAACACTCTTTTTGAAGAATCTGCAAGTGGATATTTGGAGCGATTTGAGGCCTATGCTGGAAAATGAAATATCTTCACCTACAAAATAGACGGAAGCATTCTCAGAAACTTCTTTGTGATGAGTGCATTCAACTCACAGAGTTGAAGCTTCCTTTTGACAGAGCAGTTTTGAAACACTCTTTTAGCAGCATCTGCAAGTGGATATTTGGAGCGCTTTGAGGCCAAGGCTGGAAAACGAAATATCATCACATAAAAACTCGACAGAAGCATTCTCTGAAACTTCTTTCTGATGAGTGCATTCAACTCACAGACTCGAACGTTTCTTTTGATAGAACAGTTTAGAAACACTCCTTTTGTAGAATCTGCAAGGGTTTATTTGGAGCGCTTTGAGGCCTATGTTGGAAAAGGACATATCTTCACATCAAAAGTAGACAGACGCATTCTCAGAAACTTCTTTGTGATGAGTGCATTGAACTCACAGAGTTCAACCTACCTATTGATAGAGAAGTTTTGAAACACCCTTTTTGTAGAATCTGCAAGTGAATATTTGGCGCGATATGAGGCCTATGCTGGAAATGGAAATATCTTCACATGAAAACTAGACAGATGAATTCTCAGAAACGTCTTTGTGATGAGTGCATTCAACTCACAGACTTGAAGCTTAATTTTGAAAGAGCAGTTTCGAAACACTCTTTTTGTAGAATCTGCAAGTGGATATTTGGAGCGCTTTGAGGGCTATGCTGGAAAAGTTTATATCTTCACCTAAAAACTAGACAGAAGCATACTCAGAAACTTCTTTGTGATGTGTGCATTGAACTCACAGAGCTGAACCTTTCTTTTGATACAGAATTTTGAAACACTCTTTTCGTAGAATCTTCAAGTGGATGTATGGAGTGCTTTGAGGCCTATGCTGGAAAAGGAAATATCTTCACGTAGAAACTGGACAAAAGCATTCTCAGAAAATTCTTCGTAGTGAGTGCATTCAACTCACAGAGTTGAAGCTTCCTTTTGATAGAGGAGTTTTGAAACACTCTTTTAGCAGCATCTGCAAGTGGATATTTGGAGCGCTTTGAGGCCAAGGCTGGAAAATGAAATATCATCACATAAAAACTCGACAGAAGCATTCTCTGAAACTTCTTTGTGATAAGTGCATTCAACTCACAGACTCGAACGTTTCTTTTGATACAACAGTTTAGAAACACTCCTTTTGTAGAATCTGCAAGTGTTTATTTGGAGCGCTTTGAGGCCTATGTTGGAAAAGGACATATCTTCACATCAAAAGTAGACAGACGCATTCTCAGAAACTTCTTTGTGATGAGTGCATTGAACTCACAGAGTTGAACCTACCTATTGATAGAGAAGTTTTGAAACACCCTTTTTGTAGAATCTGCAAGTGAATATTTGGCGCGATTTGAGGCCTATGCAGGAAACGGAAATATCTTCACATGAAAACTAGACAGATGAATTCTCAGAAACGTCTTTGTGATGAGTGCATTCAACTCACAGACTTGAAGCTTCCTTTTGAAAGAGCAGTTTCGAAACAGTCTTTTTGTAGAATCTGCAAGTGGATATTTGGAGCGCTTTGAGGGCTATGCTGGAAAAGTTAATACCTTCACCTAAAAACTAGACAGAAGCATACTCAGAAACTTCTTTGTGATGTGTGCATTGAACTCACAGAGTTGAACCTTTCTTTTGATACAGAAGTTTTGAAACACTCTTTTGGTAGAATCTTCAAGTGGATGTATGGAGTGATTTGAGGCCTATGCTGGAAAAGGAAATACCTTCACGTAGAAACTAGACAAAAGCATTCTCAGAAAGTTCCCTGTGCTTTGTGCATTCAACTCACAGAGTTGAACATTCCCTTTGATAGAGCAGTTTTGAAACACTCTTTTTGTAGAATCTGCAAGTGGATATTTGGAGCGCTTTGAGGCCTCTGCTGCCAAAGGAATTATCATTGCATAAAAACTAGATGGAAGCGTTCTCAGAAACTTCCTTGTGATGAGTGCATTCAACTCGCAGAGTGGAACCTTCCTTTCGATAGACCAGTTTTGAAACACTGTTTTTGTAGAATCCGCAAGTGGCTATTTGGAGCTCTTTGAGGCTTATGCTGGAAAAGGAAATATCTTCATCTACAAACTAGACAGAAGCATTCTCAGAAACTTCTTTGTCATGTGGGGATTGAACTCACAGAGTTGAACATTCCTTTACATAGAGCAGTTTTGCAACACCCTTTCGGTGGAAAGTGAAAGTGCTTATTTGGTGCGATGGCGGCATCTAGTGGATAAGGAAATACATTCAGATGAAAACAAGATACATCCATTCTCAGAAACTTCTTTGTGATGACTGCATTCTACTCACAGAGTTGAACCTTCCTTTTGATAGAACAGTTTGGAAACACTCTTTTTGTGGAATCTGCAAGTGGCTATTTGGAGCGCTTTGAGGCCTATGCTGGAAAAGGAAATATCTTCACATAAAACCTAGACAGAAGTATTCCCAGAAAGTTTTTCTGATGTGCGCATTCAACTCACCGAGTTGAACCTTCCTTTAGATAGAGCACTTTTGAAACACTCTTTCTGTAGTACCTGCGAGTGGATATTTGGAGTGCTTTGAGTGCTACACTGTAAAAGCAAATATCTTCACTTAGAATCCAGACAGAAGAATTCTCAGAGACTTCCCTGGGCTCTCTGCATTCCACTCACAGAGTTGAACCTTCCTCTTGATAGGACAGTTTTGAAACACTCTTGTGATAGAATCTGCAAGTCGATATTTGGAAGGTTTGGAGGCCTATCCTGGGAAAGGAAATATCTTCCCATCAAAACTAGATAGAAGCATTCTCAGAAACTTCTTAGTGATGTGCGCATTCAAGTCACAGAGTTGAAGCTTCCTTTTGATATAGCAGTTTTGAACCACTCTTTTAGTAGAATCTGCAAGTGGATGTTTGGAGAGCTAAGAGGCCAACACTGGAAAAGGAAATATCTTCACCTAAAAACTAGACGGAAGCATTCTCAGAAACTTCAATGGGCTTTACGCATTCAACTCACAGAGTGCAATGTTCCTTTTGAGAGCGCAGTTTTAAAACACTGTTTTTGTAGAATTTGCTAGAGGATGTTTGGAGCGATGTGAGGCCTTTGCTGGAAAAGGAAATATCTTCACATAAAACCTAGACAGAAGCATTCTCAGAAACTCCTTTGTGATGAGTGCATTCAAATCACACACTTGAACCTTCCTTTGGAAAGAGCAGTTTTGAAACACTCTTTTTGAAGAATCTGCAAGTGGATATTTGGAGCGATTTGAGGCCTATGCTGGAAAATGAAATATCTTCACCTACAAACTAGACGGAAGCATTCTCAGAAACTTCTTTGTGATGAGTGCATTCAACTCACAGAGTTGAAGCTTCCTTTTGACAGAGCAGTTTTGAAACACTCTTTTAGCAGCATCTGCAAGTGGATATTTGGAGCGCTTTGAGGCCAAGGCTGGAAAACGAAATATCATCACATAAAAACTCGACAGAAGCATTCTCTGAAACTTCTTTCTGATGAGTGCATTCAACTCACAGATTCAATCGTTTCTTTTGATAGAACAGTTTAGAAACACTCCTTTTGTAGAATCTGCAAGTGTTTATTTGGAGCGCTTTGAGGCCTATGTTGGAAAAGGACATATCTTCACATCAAAAGTAGACACACGCATTCTCAGAAACTTCTTTGTGATGAGTGCATTGAACTCACAGAGTTGAACCTACCTATTGATAGAGAAGTTTTGAAACACCCTTTTTGTAGAATCTGCAAGTGAATATTTGGCGCGATTTGAGGCCTATGCAGGAAACGGAAATATCTTCACATGAAAACTAGACAGATGAATTCTCAGAAACGTCTTTGTGATGAGTGCATTCAACTCACAGACTTGAAGCTTCCTTTTGAAAGAGCAGTTTCGAAACAGTCTTTTTGTAGAATCTGCAAGTGGATATTTGGAGCGCTTTGAGGGCTATGCTGGAAAAGTTAATACCTTCACGTAAAAACTAGACAGAAGCATACTCAGAAACTTCTTTGTGATGTGTGCATTGAACTCACAGAGTTGAACCTTTCTTTTGATACAGAAGTTTTGAAACACTCTTTTGGTAGAATCTTCAAGTGGATGTATGGAGTGATTTGAGGCCTATGCTGGAAAAGGAAATACCTTCACGTAGAAACTAGACAAAAGCATTCTCAGAAAGTTCCCTGTGCTTTGTGCATTCAACTCACAGAGTTGAACATTCCCTTTGATAGAGCAGTTTTGAAACACTCTTTTTGTAGAATCTGCAAGTGGATATTTGGAGCGCTTTGAGGCCTCTGCTGCCAAAGGAATTATCATTGCATAAAAACTAGATGGAAGCGTTCTCAGAAACTTCCTTGTGATGAGTGCATTCAACTCGCAGAGTGGAACCTTCCTTTCGATAGACCAGTTTTGAAACACTGTTTTTGTAGAATCCGCAAGTGGCTATTTGGAGCTCTTTGAGGCTTATGCTGGAAAAGGAAATATCTTCATCTACAAACTAGACAGAAGCATTCTCAGAAACTTCTTTGTCATGTGGGGATTGAACTCACAGAGTTGAACATTCCTTTACATAGAGCAGTTTTGCAACGCCCTTTCGGTGGAAAGTGAAAGTGCTTATTTGGTGCGATGGCGGCATCTAGTGGATAAGGAAATACATTCAGATGAAAACAAGATACATCCATTCTCAGAAACTTCTTTGTGATGACTGCATTCTACTCACAGAGTTGAACCTTCCTTTTGATAGAACAGTTTGGAAACACTCTTTTTGTGGAATCTGCAAGTAGCTATTTGGAGCGCTTTGAGGCCTATGCTGGAAAAGGAAATATCTTCACATAAAACCTAGACAGAAGCATTCTCAGAAACTCCTTTGTGATGAGTGCATTCAAATCACACACTTGAACCTTCCTTTGGAAAGAGCAGTTTTGAAACACTCTTTTTGAAGAATCTGCAAGTGGATATTTGGAGCGATTTGAGGCCTATGCTGGAAAATGAAATATCTTCACCTACAAAATAGACGGAAGCATTCTCAGAAACTTCTTTGTGATGAGTGCATTCAACTCACAGAGTTGAAGCTTCCTTTTGACAGAGCAGTTTTGAAACACTCTTTTAGCAGCATCTGCAAGTGGATATTTGGAGCGCTTTGAGGCCAAGGCTGGAAAACGAAATATCATCACATAAAAACTCGACAGAAGCATTCTCTGAAACTTCTTTCTGATGAGTGCATTCAACTCACAGACTCGAACGTTTCTTTTGATAGAACAGTTTAGAAACACTCCTTTTGTAGAATCTGCAAGGGTTTATTTGGAGCGCTTTGAGGCCTATGTTGGAAAAGGACATATCTTCACATCAAAAGTAGACAGACGCATTCTCAGAAACTTCTTTGTGATGAGTGCATTGAACTCACAGAGTTGAACCTACCTATTGATAGAGAAGTTTTGAAACACCCTTTTTGTAGAATCTGCAAGTGAATATTTGGCGCGATATGAGGCCTATGCTGGAAATGGAAATATCTTCACATGAAAACTAGACAGATGAATTCTCAGAAACGTCTTTGTGATGAGTGCATTCAACTCACAGACTTGAAGCTTAATTTTGAAAGAGCAGTTTCGAAACACTCTTTTTGTAGAATCTGCAAGTGGATATTTGGAGCGCTTTGAGGGCTATGCTGGAAAAGTTTATATCTTCACCTAAAAACTAGACAGAAGCATACTCAGAAACTTCTTTGTGATGTGTGCATTGAACTCACAGAGCTGAACCTTTCTTTTGATACAGAATTTTGAAACACTCTTTTCGTAGAATCTTCAAGTGGATGTATGGAGTGCTTTGAGGCCTATGCTGGAAAAGGAAATATCTTCACGTAGAAACTGGACAAAAGCATTCTCAGAAAATTCTTCGTAGTGAGTGCATTCAACTCACAGAGTTGAAGCTTCCTTTTGATAGAGGAGTTTTGAAACACTCTTTTAGCAGCATCTGCAAGTGGATATTTGGAGCGCTTTGAGGCCAAGGCTGGAAAATGAAATATCATCACATAAAAACTCGACAGAAGCATTCTCTGAAACTTCTTTGTGATAAGTGCATTCAACTCACAGACTCGAACGTTTCTTTTGATACAACAGTTTAGAAACACTCCTTTTGTAGAATCTGCAAGTGTTTATTTGGAGCGCTTTGAGGCCTATGTTGGAAAAGGACATATCTTCACATCAAAAGTAGACAGACGCATTCTCAGAAACTTCTTTGTGATGAGTGCATTGAACTCACAGAGTTGAACCTACCTATTGATAGAGAAGTTTTGAAACACCCTTTTTGTAGAATCTGCAAGTGAATATTTGGCGCGATTTGAGGCCTATGCAGGAAACGGAAATATCTTCACATGAAAACTAGACAGATGAATTCTCAGAAACGTCTTTGTGATGAGTGCATTCAACTCACAGACTTGAAGCTTCCTTTTGAAAGAGCAGTTTCGAAACAGTCTTTTTGTAGAATCTGCAAGTGGATATTTGGAGCGCTTTGAGGGCTATGCTGGAAAAGTTAATACCTTCACCGAAAAACTAGACAGAAGCATACTCAGAAACTTCTTTGTGATGTGTGCATTGAACTCACAGAGTTGAACCTTTCTTTTGATACAGAAGTTTTGAAACACTCTTTTGGTAGAATCTTCAAGTGGATGTATGGAGTGATTTGAGGCCTATGCTGGAAAAGGAAATACCTTCACGTAGAAACTAGACAAAAGCATTCTCAGAAAGTTCCCTGTGCTTTGTGCATTCAACTCACAGAGTTGAACATTCCCTTTGATAGAGCAGTTTTGAAACACTCTTTTTGTAGAATCTGCAAGTGGATATTTGGAGCGCTTTGAGGCCTCTGCTGCCAAAGGAATTATCATTGCATAAAAACTAGATGGAAGCGTTCTCAGAAACTTCCTTGTGATGAGTGCATTCAACTCGCAGAGTGGAACCTTCCTTTCGATAGACCAGTTTTGAAACACTGTTTTTGTAGAATCCGCAAGTGGCTATTTGGAGCTCTTTGAGGCTTATGCTGGAAAAGGAAATATCTTCATCTACAAACTAGACAGAAGCATTCTCAGAAACTTCTTTGTCATGTGGGGATTGAACTCACAGAGTTGAACATTCCTTTACATAGAGCAGTTTTGCAACACCCTTTCGGTGGAAAGTGAAAGTGCTTATTTGGTGCGATGGCGGCATCTAGTGGATAAGGAAATACATTCAGATGAAAACAAGATACATCCATTCTCAGAAACTTCTTTGTGATGACTGCATTCTACTCACAGAGTTGAACCTTCCTTTTGATAGAACAGTTTGGAAACACTCTTTTTGTGGAATCTGCAAGTGGCTATTTGGAGCGCTTTGAGGCCTATGCTGGAAAAGGAAATATCTTCACATAAAACCTAGACAGAAGTATTCCCAGAAAGTTTTTCTGATGTGCGCATTCAACTCACCGAGTTGAACCTTCCTTTAGATAGAGCACTTTTGAAACACTCTTTCTGTAGTACCTGCGAGTGGATATTTGGAGTGCTTTGAGTGCTACACTGTAAAAGCAAATATCTTCACTTAGAATCCAGACAGAAGAATTCTCAGAGACTTCCCTGGGCTCTCTGCATTCCACTCACAGAGTTGAACCTTCCTCTTGATAGGACAGTTTTGAAACACTCTTGTGATAGAATCTGCAAGTCGATATTTGGAAGGTTTGGAGGCCTATCCTGGGAAAGGAAATATCTTCCCATCAAAACTAGATAGAAGCATTCTCAGAAACTTCTTAGTGATGTGCGCATTCAAGTCACAGAGTTGAAGCTTCCTTTTGATATAGCAGTTTTGAACCACTCTTTTAGTAGAATCTGCAAGTGGATGTTTGGAGAGCTAAGAGGCCAACACTGGAAAAGGAAATATCTTCACCTAAAAACTAGACGGAAGCATTCTCAGAAACTTCAATGGGCTTTACGCATTCAACTCACAGAGTGCAATGTTCCTTTTGAGAGCGCAGTTTTAAAACACTGTTTTTGTAGAATTTGCTAGAGGATGTTTGGAGCGATGTGAGGCCTTTGCTGGAAAAGGAAATATCTTCACATAAAACCTAGACAGAAGCATTCTCAGAAACTCCTTTGTGATGAGTGCATTCAAATCACACACTTGAACCTTCCTTTGGAAAGAGCAGTTTTGAAACACTCTTTTTGAAGAATCTGCAAGTGGATATTTGGAGCGATTTGAGGCCTATGCTGGAAAATGAAATATCTTCACCTACAAACTAGACGGAAGCATTCTCAGAAACTTCTTTGTGATGAGTGCATTCAACTCACAGAGTTGAAGCTTCCTTTTGACAGAGCAGTTTTGAAACACTCTTTTAGCAGCATCTGCAAGTGGATATTTGGAGCGCTTTGAGGCCAAGGCTGGAAAACGAAATATCATCACATAAAAACTCGACAGAAGCATTCTCTGAAACTTCTTTCTGATGAGTGCATTCAACTCACAGACTCGAACGTTTCTTTTGATAGAACAGTTTAGAAACACTCCTTTTGTAGAATCTGCAAGTGTTTATTTGGAGCGCTTTGAGGCCTATGTTGGAAAAGGACATATCTTCACATCAAAAGTAGACACACGCATTCTCAGAAACTTCTTTGTGATGAGTGCATTGAACTCACAGAGTTCAACCTACCTATTGATAGAGAAGTTTTGAAACACCCTTTTTGTAGAATCTGCAAGTGAATATTTGGCGCGATATGAGGCCTATGCTGGAAATGGAAATATCTTCACATGAAAACTAGACAGATGAATTCTCAGAAACGTCTTTGTGATGAGTGCATTCAACTCACAGACTTGAAGCTTAATTTTGAAAGAGCAGTTTCGAAACACTCTTTTTGTAGAATCTGCAAGTGGATATTTGGAGCGCTTTGAGGGCTATGCTGGAAAAGTTTATATCTTCACCTAAAAACTAGACAGAAGCATACTCAGAAACTTCTTTGTGATGTGTGCATTGAACTCACAGAGCTGAACCTTTCTTTTATACAGAATTTTGAAACACTCTTTTCGTAGAATCTTCAAGTGGATGTATGGTGTGCTTTGAGGCCTATGCTGGAAAAGGAAATATCTTCACGTAGAAACTGGACAAAAGCATTCTCAGAAAATTCTTCGTAGTGAGTGCATTCAACTCACGGAGTTGAAGCTTCCTTTTGATAGAGCAGTTTTGAAACACTCTTTTAGCAGCATCTGCAAGTGGATATTTGGAGCGCTTTGAGGCCAAGGCTGGAAAACGAAATATCATCACATAAAAACTCGACAGAAGCATTCTCTGAAACTTCTTTGTGATAAGTGCATTCAACTCACAGACTCGAACGTTTCTTTTGATAGAACAGTTTAGAAACACTCCTTTTGTAGAATCTGCAAGTGTTTATTTGGAGCGCTTTGAGGCCTATGTTGGAAAAGGACATATCTTCACATCAAAAGTAGACACACGCATTCTCAGAAACTTCTTTGTGATGAGTGCATTGAACTCACAGAGTTGAACCTACCTATTGATAGAGAAGTTTTGAAACACCCTTTTTGTAGAATCTGCAAGTGAATATTTGGCGCGATTTGAGGCCTATGCAGGAAACGGAAATATCTTCACATGAAAACTAGACAGATGAATTCTCAGAAACGTCTTTGTGATGAGTGCATTCAACTCACAGACTTGAAGCTTCCTTTTGAAAGAGCAGTTTCGAAACACTCTTTTTGTAGAATCTGCAAGTGGATATTTGGAGCGCTTTGAGGGCTATGCTGGAAAAGTTAATACCTTCACCTAAAAACTAGGCAGAAGCATACTCAGAAACTTCTTTGTGATCTGTGCATTGAACTCACAGAGTTGAAGCTTTCTTTTGATACAGAAGTTTTGAAACACTCTTTTCGTAGAATCTTCAAGTGGATGTGGAGTGATTTGAGGCCTATGCTGGAAAAGGAAATACCTTCACGTAGAAACTAGACAAAAGCATTCTCAGAAAGTTCCCTGTGCTTTGTGCATTCAACTCACAGAGTTGAACATTCCCTTTGATAGAGCAGTTTTGAAACACTCTTTTTGTAGAATCTGCAAGTGGATATTTGGAGCGCTTTGAGGCCTCTGCTGCCAAAGGAATTATCATTGCATAAAAACTAGATGGAAGCGTTCTCAGAAACTTCCTTGTGATGAGTGCATTCAACTCGCAGAGTGGAACCTTCCTTTCGATAGACCAGTTTTGAAACACTGTTTTTGTAGAATCCGCAAGTGGCTATTTGGAGCTCTTTGAGGCTTATGCTGGAAAAGGAAATATCTTCATCTACAAACTAGACAGAAGCATTCTCAGAAACTTCTTTGTCATGTGGGGATTGAACTCACAGAGTTGAACATTCCTTTACATAGAGCAGTTTTGCAACGCCCTTTCGGTGGAAAGTGAAAGTGCTTATTTGGTGCGATGGCGGCATCTAGTGGATAAGGAACTACATTCAGATGAAAACAAGATACATCCATTCTCAGAAACTTCTTCGTGATGACTGCATTCTACTCACAGAGTTGAACCTTCCTTTTAATAGAACAGTTTGGAAACACTCTTTTTGTGGAATCTGCAAGTGGCTATTTGGAGCGCTTTGAGTCCTATGCTGGAAAAGGAAATATCTTCACATAAAACCTACACAGAAGTATTCCCAGAAAGTTTTTCTGATGTGTGCATTCAACTCACCGAGTTGAACCTTCCTTTAGATAGAGCAGTTTTGAAACACTCTTTCTGTAGTACCTGCGAGTGGATATTTGGAGTGCTTTGAGTGCTACACTGTAAAAGCAAATATCTTCACTTAGAATCTAGACAGAAGAATTCTCAGAGACTTCCCTGGGCTCTCTGCATTCCACTCACAGAGTTGAACCTTCCTCTTGATAGGACAGATTTGAAACACTCTTGTGATAGAATCTGCAAGTCGATATTTGGAAGGTTTGGAGGCCTATCCTGGGAAAGGAAATATCTTCCCATCAAAACTAGATAGAAGCATTCTCAGAAACTTCTTAGTGATGTGCGCATTCAAGTCACAGAGTTGAAGCTTCCTTTTGATATAGCAGTTTTGAACCACTCTTTTAGTAGAATCTGCAAGTGGATGTTTGGAGAGCTAAGAGGCCAACACTGGAAAAGGAAATATCTTCACCTAAAAACTAGACGGAAGCATTCTCAGAAACTTCAATGGGCTTTACGCATTCAACTCACAGAGTGCAATGTTCCTTTTGAGAGCGCAGTTTTAAAACACTGTTTTTGTAGAATTTGCTAGAGGATGTTTGGAGCGATGTGAGGCCTTTGCTGGAAAAGGAAATATCTTCACATAAAACCTAGACAGAAGCATTCTCAGAAACTCCTTTGTGATGAGTGCATTCAAATCACACACTTGAACCTTCCTTTGGAAAGAGCAGTTTTGAAACACTCTTTTTGAAGAATCTGCAAGTGGATATTTGGAGCGATTTGAGGCCTATGCTGGAAAATGAAATATCTTCACCTACAAACTAGACGGAAGCATTCTCAGAAACTTCTTTGTGATGAGTGCATTCAACTCACAGAGTTGAAGCTTCCTTTTGACAGAGCAGTTTTGAAACACTCTTTTAGCAGCATCTGCAAGTGGATATTTGGAGCGCTTTGAGGCCAAGGCTGGAAAACGAAATATCATCACATAAAAACTCGACAGAAGCATTCTCTGAAACTTCTTTCTGATGAGTGCATTCAACTCACAGATTCAATCGTTTCTTTTGATAGAACAGTTTAGAAACACTCCTTTTGTAGAATCTGCAAGTGTTTATTTGGAGCGCTTTGAGGCCTATGTTGGAAAAGGACATATCTTCACATCAAAAGTAGACACACGCATTCTCAGAAACTTCTTTGTGATGAGTGCATTGAACTCACAGAGTTGAACCTACCTATTGATAGAGAAGTTTTGAAACACCCTTTTTGTAGAATCTGCAAGTGAATATTTGGCGCGATTTGAGGCCTATGCAGGAAACGGAAATATCTTCACATGAAAACTAGACAGATGAATTCTCAGAAACGTCTTTGTGATGAGTGCATTCAACTCACAGACTTGAAGCTTCCTTTTGAAAGAGCAGTTTCGAAACAGTCTTTTTGTAGAATCTGCAAGTGGATATTTGGAGCGCTTTGAGGGCTATGCTGGAAAAGTTAATACCTTCACGTAAAAACTAGACAGAAGCATACTCAGAAACTTCTTTGTGATGTGTGCATTGAACTCACAGAGTTGAACCTTTCTTTTGATACAGAAGTTTTGAAACACTCTTTTCGTAGAATCTTCAAGTGGATGTATGGAGTGATTTGAGGCCTATGCTGGAAAAGGAAATACCTTCACGTAGAAACTAGACAAAAGCATTCTCAGAAAGTTCCCTGTGCTTTGTGCATTCAACTCACAGAGTTGAACATTCCCTTTGATAGAGCAGTTTTGAAACACTCTTTTTGTAGAATCTGCAAGTGGATATTTGGAGCGCTTTGAGGCCTCTGCTGCCAAAGGAATTATCATTGCATAAAAACTAGATGGAAGCGTTCTCAGAAACTTCCTTGTGATGAGTGCATTCAACTCGCAGAGTGGAACCTTCCTTTCGATAGACCAGTTTTGAAACACTGTTTTTGTAGAATCCGCAAGTGGCTATTTGGAGCTCTTTGAGGCTTATGCTGGAAAAGGAAATATCTTCATCTACAAACTAGACAGAAGCATTCTCAGAAACTTCTTTGTCATGTGGGGATTGAACTCACAGAGTTGAACATTCCTTTACATAGAGCAGTTTTGCAACGCCCTTTCGGTGGAAAGTGAAAGTGCTTATTTGGTGCGATGGCGGCATCTAGTGGATAAGGAAATACATTCAGATGAAAACAAGATACATCCATTCTCAGAAACTTCTTTGTGATGACTGCATTCTACTCACAGAGTTGAACCTTCCTTTTGATAGAACAGTTTGGAAACACTCTTTTTGTGGAATCTGCAAGTAGCTATTTGGAGCGCTTTGAGGCCTATGCTGGAAAAGGAAATATCTTCACATAAAACCTAGACAGAAGCATTCTCAGAAACTCCTTTGTGATGAGTGCATTCAAATCACACACTTGAACCTTCCTTTGGAAAGAGCAGTTTTGAAACACTCTTTTTGAAGAATCTGCAAGTGGATATTTGGAGCGATTTGAGGCCTATGCTGGAAAATGAAATATCTTCACCTACAAAATAGACGGAAGCATTCTCAGAAACTTCTTTGTGATGAGTGCATTCAACTCACAGAGTTGAAGCTTCCTTTTGACAGAGCAGTTTTGAAACACTCTTTTAGCAGCATCTGCAAGTGGATATTTGGAGCGCTTTGAGGCCAAGGCTGGAAAACGAAATATCATCACATAAAAACTCGACAGAAGCATTCTCTGAAACTTCTTTCTGATGAGTGCATTCAACTCACAGACTCGAACGTTTCTTTTGATAGAACAGTTTAGAAACACTCCTTTTGTAGAATCTGCAAGGGTTTATTTGGAGCGCTTTGAGGCCTATGTTGGAAAAGGACATATCTTCACATCAAAAGTAGACAGACGCATTCTCAGAAACTTCTTTGTGATGAGTGCATTGAACTCACAGAGTTCAACCTACCTATTGATAGAGAAGTTTTGAAACACCCTTTTTGTAGAATCTGCAAGTGAATATTTGGCGCGATATGAGGCCTATGCTGGAAATGGAAATATCTTCACATGAAAACTAGACAGATGAATTCTCAGAAACGTCTTTGTGATGAGTGCATTCAACTCACAGACTTGAAGCTTAATTTTGAAAGAGCAGTTTCGAAACACTCTTTTTGTAGAATCTGCAAGTGGATATTTGGAGCGCTTTGAGGGCTATGCTGGAAAAGTTTATATCTTCACCTAAAAACTAGACAGAAGCATACTCAGAAACTTCTTTGTGATGTGTGCATTGAACTCACAGAGCTGAACCTTTCTTTTGATACAGAATTTTGAAACACTCTTTTCGTAGAATCTTCAAGTGGATGTATGGAGTGCTTTGAGGCCTATGCTGGAAAAGGAAATATCTTCACGTAGAAACTGGACAAAAGCATTCTCAGAAAATTCTTCGTAGTGAGTGCATTCAACTCACAGAGTTGAAGCTTCCTTTTGATAGAGCAGTTTTGAAACACTCTTTTAGCAGCATCTGCAAGTGGATATTTGGAGCGCTTTGAGGCCAAGGCTGGAAAACGAAATATCATCACATAAAAACTCGACAGAAGCATTCTCTGAAACTTCTTTGTGATAAGTGCATTCAACACACAGACTCGAACGTTTCTTTTGATAGAACAGTTTAGAAACACTCCTTTTGTAGAATCTGCAAGTGTTTATTTGGAGCGCTTTGAGGCCTATGTTGGAAAAGGACATATCTTCACATCAAAAGTAGACAGACGCATTCTCAGAAACTTCTTTGTGATGAGTGCATTGAACTCACAGAGTTGAACCTACCTATTGATAGAGAAGTTTTGAAACACCCTTTTTGTAGAATCTGCAAGTGAATATTTGGCGCGATTTGAGGCCTATGCAGGAAACGGAAATATCTTCACATGAAAACTAGACAGATGAATTCTCAGAAACGTCTTTGTGATGAGTGCATTCAACTCACAGACTTGAAGCTTCCTTTTGAAAGAGCAGTTTCGAAACAGTCTTTTTGTAGAATCTGCAAGTGGATATTTGGAGCGCTTTGAGGGCTATGCTGGAAAAGTTAATACCTTCACGTAAAAACTAGACAGAAGCATACTCAGAAACTTCTTTGTGATGTGTGCATTGAACTCACAGAGTTGAACCTTTCTTTTGATACAGAAGTTTTGAAACACTCTTTTCGTAGAATCTTCAAGTGGATGTATGGAGTGATTTGAGGCCTATGCTGGAAAAGGAAATACCTTCACGTAGAAACTAGACAAAAGCATTCTCAGAAAGTTCCCTGTGCTTTGTGCATTCAACTCACAGAGTTGAACATTCCCTTTGATAGAGCAGTTTTGAAACACTCTTTTTGTAGAATCTGCAAGTGGATATTTGGAGCGCTTTGAGGCCTCTGCTGCCAAAGGAATTATCATTGCATAAAAACTAGATGGAAGCGTTCTCAGAAACTTCCTTGTGATGAGTGCATTCAACTCGCAGAGTGGAACCTTCCTTTCGATAGACCAGTTTTGAAACACTGTTTTTGTAGAATCCGCAAGTGGCTATTTGGAGCTCTTTGAGGCTTATGCTGGAAAAGGAAATATCTTCATCTACAAACTAGACAGAAGCATTCTCAGAAACTTCTTTGTCATGTGGGGATTGAACTCACAGAGTTGAACATTCCTTTACATAGAGCAGTTTTGCAACGCCCTTTCGGTGGAAAGTGAAAGTGCTTATTTGGTGCGATGGCGGCATCTAGTGGATAAGGAAATACATTCAGATGAAAACAAGATACATCCATTCTCAGAAACTTCTTTGTGATGACTGCATTCTACTCACAGAGTTGAACCTTCCTTTTGATAGAACAGTTTGGAAACACTCTTTTTGTGGAATCTGCAAGTAGCTATTTGGAGCGCTTTGAGGCCTATGCTGGAAAAGGAAATATCTTCACATAAAACCTAGACAGAAGTATTCCCAGAAAGTTTTTCTGATGTGCGCATTCAACTCACCGAGTTGAACCTTCCTTTAGATAGAGCACTTTTGAAACACTCTTTCTGTAGTACCTGCGAGTGGATATTTGGAGTGCTTTGAGTTCTACACTGTAAAAGCAAATATCTTCAGTTAGAATCTAGACAGAAGAATTCTCAGAGACTTCCCTGGGCTCTCTGCATTCCACTCACAGAGTTGAACCTTCCTCTTGATAGGACAGTTTTGAAACACTCTTGTGATAGAATCTGCAAGTCGATATTTGGAAGGTTTGGAGGCCTATCCTGGGAAAGGAAATATCTTCCCATCAAAACTAGATAGAAACATTCTCAGAAACTTCTTAGTGATGTGCGCATTCAAGTCACAGAGTTGAAGCTTCCTTTTGATATAGCAGTTTTGAACCACTCTTTTAGTAGAATCTGCAAGTGGATGTTTGGAGAGCTAAGAGGCCAACACTGGAAAAGGAAATATCTTCACCTAAAAACTAGACGGAAGCATTCTCAGAAACTTCAATGGGCTTTACGCATTCAACTCACAGAGTGCAGTGTTCCTTTTGAGAGCGCAGTTTTAAAACACTGTTTTTGTAGAATTTGCTAGAGGATGTTTGGAGCGATGTGAGGCCTTTGCTGGAAAAGGAAATATCTTCACATAAAACCTAGACAGAAGCATTCTCAGAAACTCCTTTGTGATGAGTGCATTCAAATCACACACTTGAACCTTCCTTTGGAAAGAGCAGTTTTGAAACACTCTTTTTGAAGAATCTGCAAGTGGATATTTGGAGCGATTTGAGGCCTATGCTGGAAAATGAAATATCTTCACCTACAAACTAGACGGAAGCATTCTCAGAAACTTCTTTGTGATGAGTGCATTCAACTCACAGAGTTGAAGCTTCCTTTTGACAGAGCAGTTTTGAAACACTCTTTTAGCAGCATCTGCAAGTGGATATTTGGAGCGCTTTGAGGCCAAGGCTGGAAAACGAAATATCATCACATAAAAACTCGACAGAAGCATTCTCTGAAACTTCTTTCTGATGAGTGCATTCAACTCACAGATTCAATCGTTTCTTTTGATAGAACAGTTTAGAAACACTCCTTTTGTAGAATCTGCAAGTGTTTATTTGGAGCGCTTTGAGGCCTATGTTGGAAAAGGACATATCTTCACATCAAAAGTAGACAGACGCATTCTCAGAAACTTCTTTGTGATGAGTGCATTGAACTCACAGAGTTGAACCTACCTATTGATAGAGAAGTTTTGAAACACCCTTTTTGTAGAATCTGCAAGTGAATATTTGGCGCGATTTGAGGCCTATGCAGGAAACGGAAATATCTTCACATGAAAACTAGACAGATGAATTCTCAGAAACGTCTTTGTGATGAGTGCATTCAACTCACAGACTTGAAGCTTCCTTTTGAAAGAGCAGTTTCGAAACAGTCTTTTTGTAGAATCTGCAAGTGGATATTTGGAGCGCTTTGAGGGCTATGCTGGAAAAGTTAATACCTTCACGTAAAAACTAGACAGAAGCATACTCAGAAACTTCTTTGTGATGTGTGCATTGAACTCACAGAGTTGAACCTTTCTTTTGATACAGAAGTTTTGAAACACTCTTTTCGTAGAATCTTCAAGTGGATGTATGGAGTGATTTGAGGCCTATGCTGGAAAAGGAAATACCTTCACGTAGAAACTAGACAAAAGCATTCTCAGAAAGTTCCCTGTGCTTTGTGCATTCAACTCACAGAGTTGAACATTCCCTTTGATAGAGCAGTTTTGAAACACTCTTTTTGTAGAATCTGCAAGTGGATATTTGGAGCGCTTTGAGGCCTCTGCTGCCAAAGGAATTATCATTGCATAAAAACTAGATGGAAGCGTTCTCAGAAACTTCCTTGTGATGAGTGCATTCAACTCGCAGAGTGGAACCTTCCTTTCGATAGACCAGTTTTGAAACACTGTTTTTGTAGAATCCGCAAGTGGCTATTTGGAGCTCTTTGAGGCTTATGCTGGAAAAGGAAATATCTTCATCTACAAACTAGACAGAAGCATTCTCAGAAACTTCTTTGTCATGTGGGGATTGAACTCACAGAGTTGAACATTCCTTTACATAGAGCAGTTTTGCAACGCCCTTTCGGTGGAAAGTGAAAGTGCTTATTTGGTGCGATGGCGGCATCTAGTGGATAAGGAAATACATTCAGATGAAAACAAGATACATCCATTCTCAGAAACTTCTTTGTGATGACTGCATTCTACTCACAGAGTTGAACCTTCCTTTTGATAGAACAGTTTGGAAACACTCTTTTTGTGGAATCTGCAAGTAGCTATTTGGAGCGCTTTGAGGCCTATGCTGGAAAAGGAAATATCTTCACATAAAACCTAGACAGAAGTATTCCCAGAAAGTTTTTCTGATGTGCGCATTCAACTCACCGAGTTGAACCTTCCTTTAGATAGAGCACTTTTGAAACACTCTTTCTGTAGTACCTGCGAGTGGATATTTGGAGTGCTTTGAGTGCTACACTGTAAAAGCAAATATCTTCACTTAGAATCTAGACAGAAGAATTCTCAGAGACTTCCCTGGGCTCTCTGCATTCCACTCACAGAGTTGAACCTTCCTCTTGATAGGACAGTTTTGAAACACTCTTGTGATAGAATCTGCAAGTCGATATTTGGAAGGTTTGGAGGCCTATCCTGGGAAAGGAAATATCTTCCCATCAAAACTAGATAGAAACATTCTCAGAAACTTCTTAGTGATGTGCGCATTCAAGTCACAGAGTTGAAGCTTCCTTTTGATATAGCAGTTTTGAACCACTCTTTTAGTAGAATCTGCAAGTGGATGTTTGGAGAGCTAAGAGGCCAACACTGGAAAAGGAAATATCTTCACCTAAAAACTAGACGGAAGCATTCTCAGAAACTTCAATGGGCTTTACGCATTCAACTCACAGAGTGCAATGTTCCTTTTGAGAGCGCAGTTTTAAAACACTGTTTTTGTAGAATTTGCTAGAGGATGTTTGGAGCGATGTGAGGCCTTTGCTGGAAAAGGAAATATCTTCACATAAAACCTAGACAGAAGCATTCTCAGAAACTCCTTTGTGATGAGTGCATTCAAATCACACACTTGAACGTTCCTTTGGAAAGAGCAGTTTTGAAACACTCTTTTTGAAGAATCTGCAAGTGGATATTTGGAGCGATTTGAGGCCTATGCTGGAAAATGAAATATCTTCACCTACAAACTAGACGGAAGCATTCTCAGAAACTTGTTTGTGATGAGTGCATTCAACTCACAGAGTTGAAGCTTCCTTTTGACAGAGCAGTTTTGAAACACTCTTTTAGCAGCATCTGCAAGTGGATATTTGGAGCGCTTTGAGGCCAAGGCTGGAAAACGAAATATCATCACATAAAAACTCGACAGAAGCATTCTCTGAAACTTCTTTCTGATGAGTGCATTCAACTCACAGACTCGAACGTTTCTTTTGATAGAACAGTTTAGAAACACTCCTTTTGTAGAATCTGCAAGTGTTTATTTGGAGCGCTTTGAGGCCTATGTTGGAAAAGGACATATCTTCACATCAAAAGTAGACACACGCATTCTCAGAAACTTCTTTGTGATGAGTGCATTGAACTCACAGAGTTGAACCTACCTATTGATAGAGAAGTTTTGAAACACCCTTTTTGTAGAATCTGCAAGTGAATATTTGGCGCGATTTGAGGCCTATGCAGGAAACGGAAATATCTTCACATGAAAACTAGACAGATGAATTCTCAGAAACGTCTTTGTGATGAGTGCATTCAACTCACAGACTTGAAGCTTCCTTTTGAAAGAGCAGTTTCGAAACACTCTTTTTGTAGAATCTGCAAGTGGATATTTGGAGCGCTTTGAGGGCTATGCTGGAAAAGTTAATACCTTCACCTAAAAACTAGGCAGAAGCATACTCAGAAACTTCTTTGTGATCTGTGCATTGAACTCACAGAGTTGAAGCTTTCTTTTGATACAGAAGTTTTGAAACACTCTTTTCGTAGAATCTTCAAGTGGATGTGGAGTGATTTGAGGCCTATGCTGGAAAAGGAAATACCTTCACGTAGAAACTAGACAAAAGCATTCTCAGAAAGTTCCCTGTGCTTTGTGCATTCAACTCACAGAGTTGAACATTCCCTTTGATAGAGCAGTTTTGAAACACTCTTTTTGTAGAATCTGCAAGTGGATATTTGGAGCGCTTTGAGGCCTCTGCTGCCAAAGGAATTATCATTGCATAAAAACTAGATGGAAGCGTTCTCAGAAACTTCCTTGTGATGAGTGCATTCAACTCGCAGAGTGGAACCTTCCTTTCGATAGACCAGTTTTGAAACACTGTTTTTGTAGAATCCGCAAGTGGCTATTTGGAGCTCTTTGAGGCTTATGCTGGAAAAGGAAATATCTTCATCTACAAACTAGACAGAAGCATTCTCAGAAACTTCTTTGTCATGTGGGGATTGAACTCACAGAGTTGAACATTCCTTTACATAGAGCAGTTTTGCAACGCCCTTTCGGTGGAAAGTGAAAGTGCTTATTTGGTGCGATGGCGGCATCTAGTGGATAAGGAACTACATTCAGATGAAAACAAGATACATCCATTCTCAGAAACTTCTTCGTGATGACTGCATTCTACTCACAGAGTTGAACCTTCCTTTTAATAGAACAGTTTGGAAACACTCTTTTTGTGGAATCTGCAAGTGGCTATTTGGAGCGCTTTGAGTCCTATGCTGGAAAAGGAAATATCTTCACATAAAACCTACACAGAAGTATTCCCAGAAAGTTTTTCTGATGTGTGCATTCAACTCACCGAGTTGAACCTTCCTTTAGATAGAGCAGTTTTGAAACACTCTTTCTGTAGTACCTGCGAGTGGATATTTGGAGTGCTTTGAGTGCTACACTGTAAAAGCAAATATCTTCACTTAGAATCTAGACAGAAGAATTCTCAGAGACTTCCCTGGGCTCTCTGCATTCCACTCACAGAGTTGAACCTTCCTCTTGATAGGACAGTTTTGAAACACTCTTGTGATAGAATCTGCAAGTCGATATTTGGAAGGTTTGGAGGCCTATCCTGGGAAAGGAAATATCTTCCCATCAAAACTAGATAGAAGCATTCTCAGAAACTTCTTAGTGATGTGCGCATTCAAGTCACAGAGTTGAAGCTTCCTTTTGATATAGCAGTTTTGAACCACTCTTTTAGTAGAATCTGCAAGTGGATGTTTGGAGAGCTAAGAGGCCAACACTGGAAAAGGAAATATCTTCACCTAAAAACTAGACGGAAGCATTCTCAGAAACTTCAATGGGCTTTACGCATTCAACTCACAGAGTGCAATGTTCCTTTTGAGAGCGCAGTTTTAAAACACTGTTTTTGTAGAATTTGCTAGAGGATGTTTGGAGCGATGTGAGGCCTTTGCTGGAAAAGGAAATATCTTCACATAAAACCTAGACAGAAGCATTCTCAGAAACTCCTTTGTGATGAGTGCATTCAAATCACACACTTGAACCTTCCTTTGGAAAGAGCAGTTTTGAAACACTCTTTTTGAAGAATCTGCAAGTGGATATTTGGAGCGATTTGAGGCCTATGCTGGAAAATGAAATATCTTCACCTACAAACTAGACGGAAGCATTCTCAGAAACTTCTTTGTGATGAGTGCATTCAACTCACAGAGTTGAAGCTTCCTTTTGACAGAGCAGTTTTGAAACACTCTTTTAGCAGCATCTGCAAGTGGATATTTGGAGCGCTTTGAGGCCAAGGCTGGAAAACGAAATATCATCACATAAAAACTCGACAGAAGCATTCTCTGAAACTTCTTTCTGATGAGTGCATTCAACTCACAGATTCAATCGTTTCTTTTGATAGAACAGTTTAGAAACACTCCTTTTGTAGAATCTGCAAGTGTTTATTTGGAGCGCTTTGAGGCCTATGTTGGAAAAGGACATATCTTCACATCAAAAGTAGACACACGCATTCTCAGAAACTTCTTTGTGATGAGTGCATTGAACTCACAGAGTTGAACCTACCTATTGATAGAGAAGTTTTGAAACACCCTTTTTGTAGAATCTGCAAGTGAATATTTGGCGCGATTTGAGGCCTATGCAGGAAACGGAAATATCTTCACATGAAAACTAGACAGATGAATTCTCAGAAACGTCTTTGTGATGAGTGCATTCAACTCACAGACTTGAAGCTTCCTTTTGAAAGAGCAGTTTCGAAACAGTCTTTTTGTAGAATCTGCAAGTGGATATTTGGAGCGCTTTGAGGGCTATGCTGGAAAAGTTAATACCTTCACCTAAAAACTAGACAGAAGCATACTCAGAAACTTCTTTGTGATGTGTGCATTGAACTCACAGAGTTGAACCTTTCTTTTGATACAGAAGTTTTGAAACACTCTTTTCGTAGAATCTTCAAGTGGATGTATGGAGTGATTTGAGGCCTATGCTGGAAAAGGAAATACCTTCACGTAGAAACTAGACAAAAGCATTCTCAGAAAGTTCCCTGTGCTTTGTGCATTCAACTCACAGAGTTGAACATTCCCTTTGATAGAGCAGTTTTGAAACACTCTTTTTGTAGAATCTGCAAGTGGATATTTGGAGCGCTTTGAGGCCTCTGCTGCCAAAGGAATTATCATTGCATAAAAACTAGATGGAAGCGTTCTCAGAAACTTCCTTGTGATGAGTGCATTCAACTCGCAGAGTGGAACCTTCCTTTCGATAGACCAGTTTTGAAACACTGTTTTTGTAGAATCCGCAAGTGGCTATTTGGAGCTCTTTGAGGCTTATGCTGGAAAAGGAAATATCTTCATCTACAAACTAGACAGAAGCATTCTCAGAAACTTCTTTGTCATGTGGGGATTGAACTCACAGAGTTGAACATTCCTTTACATAGAGCAGTTTTGCAACGCCCTTTCGGTGGAAAGTGAAAGTGCTTATTTGGTGCGATGGCGGCATCTAGTGGATAAGGAAATACATTCAGATGAAAACAAGATACATCCATTCTCAGAAACTTCTTTGTGATGACTGCATTCTACTCACAGAGTTGAACCTTCCTTTTGATAGAACAGTTTGGAAACACTCTTTTTGTGGAATCTGCAAGTAGCTATTTGGAGCGCTTTGAGGCCTATGCTGGAAAAGGAAATATCTTCACATAAAACCTAGACAGAAGCATTCTCAGAAACTCCTTTGTGATGAGTGCATTCAAATCACACACTTGAACCTTCCTTTGGAAAGAGCAGTTTTGAAACACTCTTTTTGAAGAATCTGCAAGTGGATATTTGGAGCGATTTGAGGCCTATGCTGGAAAATGAAATATCTTCACCTACAAAATAGACGGAAGCATTCTCAGAAACTTCTTTGTGATGAGTGCATTCAACTCACAGAGTTGAAGCTTCCTTTTGACAGAGCAGTTTTGAAACACTCTTTTAGCAGCATCTGCAAGTGGATATTTGGAGCGCTTTGAGGCCAAGGCTGGAAAACGAAATATCATCACATAAAAACTCGACAGAAGCATTCTCTGAAACTTCTTTCTGATGAGTGCATTCAACTCACAGACTCGAACGTTTCTTTTGATAGAACAGTTTAGAAACACTCCTTTTGTAGAATCTGCAAGGGTTTATTTGGAGCGCTTTGAGGCCTATGTTGGAAAAGGACATATCTTCACATCAAAAGTAGACAGACGCATTCTCAGAAACTTCTTTGTGATGAGTGCATTGAACTCACAGAGTTCAACCTACCTATTGATAGAGAAGTTTTGAAACACCCTTTTTGTAGAATCTGCAAGTGAATATTTGGCGCGATATGAGGCCTATGCTGGAAATGGAAATATCTTCACATGAAAACTAGACAGATGAATTCTCAGAAACGTCTTTGTGATGAGTGCATTCAACTCACAGACTTGAAGCTTAATTTTGAAAGAGCAGTTTCGAAACACTCTTTTTGTAGAATCTGCAAGTGGATATTTGGAGCGCTTTGAGGGCTATGCTGGAAAAGTTTATATCTTCACCTAAAAACTAGACAGAAGCATACTCAGAAACTTCTTTGTGATGTGTGCATTGAACTCACAGAGCTGAACCTTTCTTTTGATACAGAATTTTGAAACACTCTTTTCGTAGAATCTTCAAGTGGATGTATGGAGTGCTTTGAGGCCTATGCTGGAAAAGGAAATATCTTCACGTAGAAACTGGACAAAAGCATTCTCAGAAAATTCTTCGTAGTGAGTGCATTCAACTCACAGAGTTGAAGCTTCCTTTTGATAGAGCAGTTTTGAAACACTCTTTTAGCAGCATCTGCAAGTGGATATTTGGAGCGCTTTGAGGCCAAGGCTGGAAAACGAAATATCATCACATAAAAACTCGACAGAAGCATTCTCTGAAACTTCTTTGTGATAAGTGCATTCAACACACAGACTCGAACGTTTCTTTTGATAGAACAGTTTAGAAACACTCCTTTTGTAGAATCTGCAAGTGTTTATTTGGAGCGCTTTGAGGCCTATGTTGGAAAAGGACATATCTTCACATCAAAAGTAGACAGACGCATTCTCAGAAACTTCTTTGTGATGAGTGCATTGAACTCACAGAGTTGAACCTACCTATTGATAGAGAAGTTTTGAAACACCCTTTTTGTAGAATCTGCAAGTGAATATTTGGCGCGATTTGAGGCCTATGCAGGAAACGGAAATATCTTCACATGAAAACTAGACAGATGAATTCTCAGAAACGTCTTTGTGATGAGTGCATTCAACTCACAGACTTGAAGCTTCCTTTTGAAAGAGCAGTTTCGAAACAGTCTTTTTGTAGAATCTGCAAGTGGATATTTGGAGCGCTTTGAGGGCTATGCTGGAAAAGTTAATACCTTCACGTAAAAACTAGACAGAAGCATACTCAGAAACTTCTTTGTGATGTGTGCATTGAACTCACAGAGTTGAACCTTTCTTTTGATACAGAAGTTTTGAAACACTCTTTTCGTAGAATCTTCAAGTGGATGTATGGAGTGATTTGAGGCCTATGCTGGAAAAGGAAATACCTTCACGTAGAAACTAGACAAAAGCATTCTCAGAAAGTTCCCTGTGCTTTGTGCATTCAACTCACAGAGTTGAACATTCCCTTTGATAGAGCAGTTTTGAAACACTCTTTTTGTAGAATCTGCAAGTGGATATTTGGAGCGCTTTGAGGCCTCTGCTGCCAAAGGAATTATCATTGCATAAAAACTAGATGGAAGCGTTCTCAGAAACTTCCTTGTGATGAGTGCATTCAACTCGCAGAGTGGAACCTTCCTTTCGATAGACCAGTTTTGAAACACTGTTTTTGTAGAATCCGCAAGTGGCTATTTGGAGCTCTTTGAGGCTTATGCTGGAAAAGGAAATATCTTCATCTACAAACTAGACAGAAGCATTCTCAGAAACTTCTTTGTCATGTGGGGATTGAACTCACAGAGTTGAACATTCCTTTACATAGAGCAGTTTTGCAACGCCCTTTCGGTGGAAAGTGAAAGTGCTTATTTGGTGCGATGGCGGCATCTAGTGGATAAGGAAATACATTCAGATGAAAACAAGATACATCCATTCTCAGAAACTTCTTTGTGATGACTGCATTCTACTCACAGAGTTGAACCTTCCTTTTGATAGAACAGTTTGGAAACACTCTTTTTGTGGAATCTGCAAGTAGCTATTTGGAGCGCTTTGAGGCCTATGCTGGAAAAGGAAATATCTTCACATAAAACCTAGACAGAAGTATTCCCAGAAAGTTTTTCTGATGTGCGCATTCAACTCACCGAGTTGAACCTTCCTTTAGATAGAGCACTTTTGAAACACTCTTTCTGTAGTACCTGCGAGTGGATATTTGGAGTGCTTTGAGTTCTACACTGTAAAAGCAAATATCTTCAGTTAGAATCTAGACAGAAGAATTCTCAGAGACTTCCCTGGGCTCTCTGCATTCCACTCACAGAGTTGAACCTTCCTCTTGATAGGACAGTTTTGAAACACTCTTGTGATAGAATCTGCAAGTCGATATTTGGAAGGTTTGGAGGCCTATCCTGGGAAAGGAAATATCTTCCCATCAAAACTAGATAGAAACATTCTCAGAAACTTCTTAGTGATGTGCGCATTCAAGTCACAGAGTTGAAGCTTCCTTTTGATATAGCAGTTTTGAACCACTCTTTTAGTAGAATCTGCAAGTGGATGTTTGGAGAGCTAAGAGGCCAACACTGGAAAAGGAAATATCTTCACCTAAAAACTAGACGGAAGCATTCTCAGAAACTTCAATGGGCTTTACGCATTCAACTCACAGAGTGCAGTGTTCCTTTTGAGAGCGCAGTTTTAAAACACTGTTTTTGTAGAATTTGCTAGAGGATGTTTGGAGCGATGTGAGGCCTTTGCTGGAAAAGGAAATATCTTCACATAAAACCTAGACAGAAGCATTCTCAGAAACTCCTTTGTGATGAGTGCATTCAAATCACACACTTGAACCTTCCTTTGGAAAGAGCAGTTTTGAAACACTCTTTTTGAAGAATCTGCAAGTGGATATTTGGAGCGATTTGAGGCCTATGCTGGAAAATGAAATATCTTCACCTACAAACTAGACGGAAGCATTCTCAGAAACTTCTTTGTGATGAGTGCATTCAACTCACAGAGTTGAAGCTTCCTTTTGACAGAGCAGTTTTGAAACACTCTTTTAGCAGCATCTGCAAGTGGATATTTGGAGCGCTTTGAGGCCAAGGCTGGAAAACGAAATATCATCACATAAAAACTCGACAGAAGCATTCTCTGAAACTTCTTTCTGATGAGTGCATTCAACTCACAGATTCAATCGTTTCTTTTGATAGAACAGTTTAGAAACACTCCTTTTGTAGAATCTGCAAGTGTTTATTTGGAGCGCTTTGAGGCCTATGTTGGAAAAGGACATATCTTCACATCAAAAGTAGACAGACGCATTCTCAGAAACTTCTTTGTGATGAGTGCATTGAACTCACAGAGTTGAACCTACCTATTGATAGAGAAGTTTTGAAACACCCTTTTTGTAGAATCTGCAAGTGAATATTTGGCGCGATTTGAGGCCTATGCAGGAAACGGAAATATCTTCACATGAAAACTAGACAGATGAATTCTCAGAAACGTCTTTGTGATGAGTGCATTCAACTCACAGACTTGAAGCTTCCTTTTGAAAGAGCAGTTTCGAAACAGTCTTTTTGTAGAATCTGCAAGTGGATATTTGGAGCGCTTTGAGGGCTATGCTGGAAAAGTTAATACCTTCACGTAAAAACTAGACAGAAGCATACTCAGAAACTTCTTTGTGATGTGTGCATTGAACTCACAGAGTTGAACCTTTCTTTTGATACAGAAGTTTTGAAACACTCTTTTCGTAGAATCTTCAAGTGGATGTATGGAGTGATTTGAGGCCTATGCTGGAAAAGGAAATACCTTCACGTAGAAACTAGACAAAAGCATTCTCAGAAAGTTCCCTGTGCTTTGTGCATTCAACTCACAGAGTTGAACATTCCCTTTGATAGAGCAGTTTTGAAACACTCTTTTTGTAGAATCTGCAAGTGGATATTTGGAGCGCTTTGAGGCCTCTGCTGCCAAAGGAATTATCATTGCATAAAAACTAGATGGAAGCGTTCTCAGAAACTTCCTTGTGATGAGTGCATTCAACTCGCAGAGTGGAACCTTCCTTTCGATAGACCAGTTTTGAAACACTGTTTTTGTAGAATCCGCAAGTGGCTATTTGGAGCTCTTTGAGGCTTATGCTGGAAAAGGAAATATCTTCATCTACAAACTAGACAGAAGCATTCTCAGAAACTTCTTTGTCATGTGGGGATTGAACTCACAGAGTTGAACATTCCTTTACATAGAGCAGTTTTGCAACGCCCTTTCGGTGGAAAGTGAAAGTGCTTATTTGGTGCGATGGCGGCATCTAGTGGATAAGGAAATACATTCAGATGAAAACAAGATACATCCATTCTCAGAAACTTCTTTGTGATGACTGCATTCTACTCACAGAGTTGAACCTTCCTTTTGATAGAACAGTTTGGAAACACTCTTTTTGTGGAATCTGCAAGTAGCTATTTGGAGCGCTTTGAGGCCTATGCTGGAAAAGGAAATATCTTCACATAAAACCTAGACAGAAGTATTCCCAGAAAGTTTTTCTGATGTGCGCATTCAACTCACCGAGTTGAACCTTCCTTTAGATAGAGCACTTTTGAAACACTCTTTCTGTAGTACCTGCGAGTGGATATTTGGAGTGCTTTGAGTGCTACACTGTAAAAGCAAATATCTTCACTTAGAATCTAGACAGAAGAATTCTCAGAGACTTCCCTGGGCTCTCTGCATTCCACTCACAGAGTTGAACCTTCCTCTTGATAGGACAGTTTTGAAACACTCTTGTGATAGAATCTGCAAGTCGATATTTGGAAGGTTTGGAGGCCTATCCTGGGAAAGGAAATATCTTCCCATCAAAACTAGATAGAAACATTCTCAGAAACTTCTTAGTGATGTGCGCATTCAAGTCACAGAGTTGAAGCTTCCTTTTGATATAGCAGTTTTGAACCACTCTTTTAGTAGAATCTGCAAGTGGATGTTTGGAGAGCTAAGAGGCCAACACTGGAAAAGGAAATATCTTCACCTAAAAACTAGACGGAAGCATTCTCAGAAACTTCAATGGGCTTTACGCATTCAACTCACAGAGTGCAATGTTCCTTTTGAGAGCGCAGTTTTAAAACACTGTTTTTGTAGAATTTGCTAGAGGATGTTTGGAGCGATGTGAGGCCTTTGCTGGAAAAGGAAATATCTTCACATAAAACCTAGACAGAAGCATTCTCAGAAACTCCTTTGTGATGAGTGCATTCAAATCACACACTTGAACCTTCCTTTGGAAAGAGCAGTTTTGAAACACTCTTTTTGAAGAATCTGCAAGTGGATATTTGGAGCGATTTGAGGCCTATGCTGGAAAATGAAATATCTTCACCTACAAACTAGACGGAAGCATTCTCAGAAACTTGTTTGTGATGAGTGCATTCAACTCACAGAGTTGAAGCTTCCTTTTGACAGAGCAGTTTTGAAACACTCTTTTAGCAGCATCTGCAAGTGGATATTTGGAGCGCTTTGAGGCCAAGGCTGGAAAACGAAATATCATCACATAAAAACTCGACAGAAGCATTCTCTGAAACTTCTTTCTGATGAGTGCATTCAACTCACAGATTCAATCGTTTCTTTTGATAGAACAGTTTAGAAACACTCCTTTTGTAGAATCTGCAAGTGTTTATTTGGAGCGCTTTGAGGCCTATGTTGGAAAAGGACATATCTTCACATCAAAAGTAGACAGACGCATTCTCAGAAACTTCTTTGTGATGAGTGCATTGAACTCACAGAGTTGAACCTACCTATTGATAGAGAAGTTTTGAAACACCCTTTTTGTAGAATCTGCAAGTGAATATTTGGCGCGATTTGAGGCCTATGCAGGAAACGGAAATATCTTCACATGAAAACTAGACAGATGAATTCTCAGAAACGTCTTTGTGATGAGTGCATTCAACTCACAGACTTGAAGCTTCCTTTTGAAAGAGCAGTTTCGAAACAGTCTTTTTGTAGAATCTGCAAGTGGATATTTGGAGCGCTTTGAGGGCTATGCTGGAAAAGTTAATACCTTCACCTAAAAACTAGACAGAAGCATACTCAGAAACTTCTTTGTGATGTGTGCATTGAACTCACAGAGTTGAACCTTTCTTTTGATACAGAAGTTTTGAAACACTCTTTTCGTAGAATCTTCAAGTGGATGTATGGAGTGATTTGAGGCCTATGCTGGAAAAGGAAATACCTTCACGTAGAAACTAGACAAAAGCATTCTCAGAAAGTTCCCTGTGCTTTGTGCATTCAACTCACAGAGTTGAACATTCCCTTTGATAGAGCAGTTTTGAAACACTCTTTTTGTAGAATCTGCAAGTGGATATTTGGAGCGCTTTGAGGCCTCTGCTGCCAAAGGAATTATCATTGCATAAAAACTAGATGGAAGCGTTCTCAGAAACTTCCTTGTGATGAGTGCATTCAACTCGCAGAGTGGAACCTTCCTTTCGATAGACCAGTTTTGAAACACTGTTTTTGTAGAATCCGCAAGTGGCTATTTGGAGCTCTTTGAGGCTTATGCTGGAAAAGGAAATATCTTCATCTACAAACTAGACAGAAGCATTCTCAGAAACTTCTTTGTCATGTGGGGATTGAACTCACAGAGTTGAACATTCCTTTACATAGAGCAGTTTTGCAACGCCCTTTCGGTGGAAAGTGAAAGTGCTTATTTGGTGCGATGGCGGCATCTAGTGGATAAGGAAATACATTCAGATGAAAACAAGATACATCCATTCTCAGAAACTTCTTTGTGATGACTGCATTCTACTCACAGAGTTGAACCTTCCTTTTGATAGAACAGTTTGGAAACACTCTTTTTGTGGAATCTGCAAGTAGCTATTTGGAGCGCTTTGAGGCCTATGCTGGAAAAGGAAATATCTTCACATAAAACCTAGACAGAAGTATTCCCAGAAAGTTTTTCTGATGTGCGCATTCAACTCACCGAGTTGAACCTTCCTTTAGATAGAGCACTTTTGAAACACTCTTTCTGTAGTACCTGCGAGTGGATATTTGGAGTGCTTTGAGTGCTACACTGTAAAAGCAAATATCTTCACTTAGAATCTAGACAGAAGAATTCTCAGAGACTTCCCTGGGCTCTCTGCATTCCACTCACAGAGTTGAACCTTCCTCTTGATAGGACAGTTTTGAAACACTCTTGTGATAGAATCTGCAAGTCGATATTTGGAAGGTTTGGAGGCCTATCCTGGGAAAGGAAATATCTTCCCATCAAAACTAGATAGAAACATTCTCAGAAACTTCTTAGTGATGTGCGCATTCAAGTCACAGAGTTGAAGCTTCCTTTTGATATAGCAGTTTTGAACCACTCTTTTAGTAGAATCTGCAAGTGGATGTTTGGAGAGCTAAGAGGCCAACACTGGAAAAGGAAATATCTTCACCTAAAAACTAGACGGAAGCATTCTCAGAAACTTCAATGGGCTTTACGCATTCAACTCACAGAGTGCAATGTTCCTTTTGAGAGCGCAGTTTTAAAACACTGTTTTTGTAGAATTTGCTAGAGGATGTTTGGAGCGATGTGAGGCCTTTGCTGGAAAAGGAAATATCTTCACATAAAACCTAGACAGAAGCATTCTCAGAAACTCCTTTGTGATGAGTGCATTCAAATCACACACTTGAACCTTCCTTTGGAAAGAGCAGTTTTGAAACACTCTTTTTGAAGAATCTGCAAGTGGATATTTGGAGCGATTTGAGGCCTATGCTGGAAAATGAAATATCTTCACCTACAAACTAGACGGAAGCATTCTCAGAAACTTCTTTGTGATGAGTGCATTCAACTCACAGAGTTGAAGCTTCCTTTTGACAGAGCAGTTTTGAAACACTCTTTTAGCAGCATCTGCAAGTGGATATTTGGAGCGCTTTGAGGCCAAGGCTGGAAAACGAAATATCATCACATAAAAACTCGACAGAAGCATTCTCTGAAACTTCTTTCTGATGAGTGCATTCAACTCACAGATTCAATCGTTTCTTTTGATAGAACAGTTTAGAAACACTCCTTTTGTAGAATCTGCAAGTGTTTATTTGGAGCGCTTTGAGGCCTATGTTGGAAAAGGACATATCTTCACATCAAAAGTAGACACACGCATTCTCAGAAACTTCTTTGTGATGAGTGCATTGAACTCACAGAGTTGAACCTACCTATTGATAGAGAAGTTTTGAAACACCCTTTTTGTAGAATCTGCAAGTGAATATTTGGCGCGATTTGAGGCCTATGCAGGAAACGGAAATATCTTCACATGAAAACTAGACAGATGAATTCTCAGAAACGTCTTTGTGATGAGTGCATTCAACTCACAGACTTGAAGCTTCCTTTTGAAAGAGCAGTTTCGAAACAGTCTTTTTGTAGAATCTGCAAGTGGATATTTGGAGCGCTTTGAGGGCTATGCTGGAAAAGTTAATACCTTCACCTAAAAACTAGACAGAAGCATACTCAGAAACTTCTTTGTGATGTGTGCATTGAACTCACAGAGTTGAACCTTTCTTTTGATACAGAAGTTTTGAAACACTCTTTTCGTAGAATCTTCAAGTGGATGTATGGAGTGATTTGAGGCCTATGCTGGAAAAGGAAATACCTTCACGTAGAAACTAGACAAAAGCATTCTCAGAAAGTTCCCTGTGCTTTGTGCATTCAACTCACAGAGTTGAACATTCCCTTTGATAGAGCAGTTTTGAAACACTCTTTTTGTAGAATCTGCAAGTGGATATTTGGAGCGCTTTGAGGCCTCTGCTGCCAAAGGAATTATCATTGCATAAAAACTAGATGGAAGCGTTCTCAGAAACTTCCTTGTGATGAGTGCATTCAACTCGCAGAGTGGAACCTTCCTTTCGATAGACCAGTTTTGAAACACTGTTTTTGTAGAATCCGCAAGTGGCTATTTGGAGCTCTTTGAGGCTTATGCTGGAAAAGGAAATATCTTCATCTACAAACTAGACAGAAGCATTCTCAGAAACTTCTTTGTCATGTGGGGATTGAACTCACAGAGTTGAACATTCCTTTACATAGAGCAGTTTTGCAACGCCCTTTCGGTGGAAAGTGAAAGTGCTTATTTGGTGCGATGGCGGCATCTAGTGGATAAGGAAATACATTCAGATGAAAACAAGATACATCCATTCTCAGAAACTTCTTTGTGATGACTGCATTCTACTCACAGAGTTGAACCTTCCTTTTGATAGAACAGTTTGGAAACACTCTTTTTGTGGAATCTGCAAGTAGCTATTTGGAGCGCTTTGAGGCCTATGCTGGAAAAGGAAATATCTTCACATAAAACCTAGACAGAAGTATTCCCAGAAAGTTTTTCTGATGTGCGCATTCAACTCACCGAGTTGAACCTTCCTTTAGATAGAGCACTTTTGAAACACTCTTTCTGTAGTACCTGCGAGTGGATATTTGGAGTGCTTTGAGTGCTACACTGTAAAAGCAAATATCTTCACTTAGAATCTAGACAGAAGAATTCTCAGAGACTTCCCTGGGCTCTCTGCATTCCACTCACAGAGTTGAACCTTCCTCTTGATAGGACAGTTTTGAAACACTCTTGTGATAGAATCTGCAAGTCGATATTTGGAAGGTTTGGAGGCCTATCCTGGGAAAGGAAATATCTTCCCATCAAAACTAGATAGAAACATTCTCAGAAACTTCTTAGTGATGTGCGCATTCAAGTCACAGAGTTGAAGCTTCCTTTTGATATAGCAGTTTTGAACCACTCTTTTAGTAGAATCTGCAAGTGGATGTTTGGAGAGCTAAGAGGCCAACACTGGAAAAGGAAATATCTTCACCTAAAAACTAGACGGAAGCATTCGCAGAAACTTCAATGGGCTTTACGCATTCAACTCACAGAGTGCAATGTTCCTTTTGAGAGCGCAGTTTTAAAACACTGTTTTTGTAGAATTTGCTAGAGGATGTTTGGAGCGATGTGAGGCCTTTGCTGGAAAAGGAAATATCTTCACATAAAACCTAGACAGAAGCATTCTCAGAAACTCCTTTGTGATGAGTGCATTCAAATCACACACTTGAACCTTCCTTTGGAAAGAGCAGTTTTGAAACACTCTTTTTGAAGAATCTGCAAGTGGATATTTGGAGCGATTTGAGGCCTATGCTGGAAAATGAAATATCTTCACCTACAAACTAGACGGAAGCATTCTCAGAAACTTCTTTGTGATGAGTGCATTCAACTCACAGAGTTGAAGCTTCCTTTTGACAGAGCAGTTTTGAAACACTCTTTTAGCAGCATCTGCAAGTGGATATTTGGAGCGCTTTGAGGCCAAGGCTGGAAAACGAAATATCATCACATAAAAACTCGACAGAAGCATTCTCTGAAACTTCTTTCTGATGAGTGCATTCAACTCACAGATTCAATCGTTTCTTTTGATAGAACAGTTTAGAAACACTCCTTTTGTAGAATCTGCAAGTGTTTATTTGGAGCGCTTTGAGGCCTATGTTGGAAAAGGACATATCTTCACATCAAAAGTAGACACACGCATTCTCAGAAACTTCTTTGTGATGAGTGCATTGAACTCACAGAGTTGAACCTACCTATTGATAGAGAAGTTTTGAAACACCCTTTTTGTAGAATCTGCAAGTGAATATTTGGCGCGATTTGAGGCCTATGCAGGAAACGGAAATATCTTCACATGAAAACTAGACAGATGAATTCTCAGAAACGTCTTTGTGATGAGTGCATTCAACTCACAGACTTGAAGCTTCCTTTTGAAAGAGCAGTTTCGAAACAGTCTTTTTGTAGAATCTGCAAGTGGATATTTGGAGCGCTTTGAGGGCTATGCTGGAAAAGTTAATACCTTCACGTAAAAACTAGACAGAAGCATACTCAGAAACTTCTTTGTGATGTGTGCATTGAACTCACAGAGTTGAACCTTTCTTTTGATACAGAAGTTTTGAAACACTCTTTTCGTAGAATCTTCAAGTGGATGTATGGAGTGATTTGAGGCCTATGCTGGAAAAGGAAATACCTTCACGTAGAAACTAGACAAAAGCATTCTCAGAAAGTTCCCTGTGCTTTGTGCATTCAACTCACAGAGTTGAACATTCCCTTTGATAGAGCAGTTTTGAAACACTCTTTTTGTAGAATCTGCAAGTGGATATTTGGAGCGCTTTGAGGCCTCTGCTGCCAAAGGAATTATCATTGCATAAAAACTAGATGGAAGCGTTCTCAGAAACTTCCTTGTGATGAGTGCATTCAACTCGCAGAGTGGAACCTTCCTTTCGATAGACCAGTTTTGAAACACTGTTTTTGTAGAATCCGCAAGTGGCTATTTGGAGCTCTTTGAGGCTTATGCTGGAAAAGGAAATATCTTCATCTACAAACTAGACAGAAGCATTCTCAGAAACTTCTTTGTCATGTGGGGATTGAACTCACAGAGTTGAACATTCCTTTACATAGAGCAGTTTTGCAACGCCCTTTTGGTGGAAAGTGAAAGTGCTTATTTGGTGCGATGGCGGCATCTAGTGGATAAGGAAATACATTCAGATGAAAACAAGATACATCCATTCTCAGAAACTTCTTTGTGATGACTGCATTCTACTCACAGAGTTGAACCTTCCTTTTGATAGAACAGTTTGGAAACACTCTTTTTGTGGAATCTGCAAGTAGCTATTTGGAGCGCTTTGAGGCCTATGCTGGAAAAGGAAATATCTTCACATAAAACCTAGACAGAAGCATTCTCAGAAACTCCTTTGTGATGAGTGCATTCAAATCACACACTTGAACCTTCCTTTGGAAAGAGCAGTTTTGAAACACTCTTTTTGAAGTATCTGCAAGTGGATATTTGGAGCGATTTGAGGCCTATGCTGGAAAATGAAATAGCTTCACCTACAAAATAGACGGAAGCATTCTCAGAAACTTCTTTGTGATGAGTGCATTCAACTCACAGAGTTGAAGCTTCCTTTTGACAGAGCAGTTTTGAAACACTCCTTTAGCAGCATCTGCAAGTGGATATTTGGAGCGCTTTGAGGCCAAGGCTGGAAAACGAAATATCATCACATAAAAACTCGACAGAAGCATTCTCTGAAACTTCTTTCTGGTGAGTGCATTCAACTCACAGACTCGAACGTTTCTTTTGATAGAACAGTTTAGAAACACTCCTTTTGTAGAATCTGCAAGGGTTTATTTGGAGCGCTTTGAGGCCTATGTTGGAAAAGGACATATCTTCACATCAAAAGTAGACACACGCATTCTCAGAAACTTCTTTGTGATGAGTGCATTGAACTCACAGAGTTGAACCTACCTATTGATAGAGAAGTTTTGAAACACCCTTTTTGTAGAATCTGCAAGTGAATATTTGGCGCGATATGAGGCCTAGGCTGGAAATGGAAATATCTTCACATGAAAACTAGACAGATGAATTCTCAGAAACGTCTTTGTGATGAGTGCATTCAACTCACAGACTTGAAGCTTAATTTTGAAAGAGCAGTTTCGAAACACTCTTTTTGTAGAATCTGCAAGTGGATATTTGGAGCGCTTTGAGGGCTATGCTGGAAAAGTTTATATCTTCACCTAAAAACTAGACAGAAGCATACTCAGAAACTTCTTTGTGATGTGTGCATTGAACTCACAGAGCTGAACCTTTCTTTTGATACAGAATTTTGAAACACTCTTTTCGTAGAATCTTCAAGTGGATGTATGGAGTGCTTTGAGGCCTATGCTGGAAAAGGAAATATCTTCACGTAGAAACTGGACAAAAGCATTCTCAGAAAATTCTTCGTAGTGAGTGCCTTCAACTCACAGAGTTGAAGCTTCCTTTTGATGGAGCAGTTTTGAAACACTCTTTTAGCAGCATCTGCAAGTGGATATTTGGAGCGCTTTGAGGCCAAGGCTGGAAAACGAAATATCATCACATAAAAACTCGACAGAAGCATTCTCTGAAACTTCTTTGTGATAAGTGCATTCAACTCACAGACTCGAACGTTTCTTTTGATACAACAGTTTAGAAACACTCCTTTTGTAGAATCTGCAAGTGTTTATTTGGAGCGCTTTGAGGCCTATGTTGGAAAAGGACATATCTTCACATCAAATGAAGACAGACGCATTCTCAGAAACTTCTTTGTGATGAGTGCATTGAACTCACAGAGTTGAACCTACCTATTGATAGAGAAGTTTTGAAACACCCTTTTTGTAGAATCTGCAAGTGAATATTTGGCGCGATTTGAGGCCTATGCAGGAAACGGAAATATCTTCACATGAAAACAAGACAGATGAATTCTCAGAAACGTCTTTGTGATGAGTGCATTCAACTCACAGACTTGAAGCTTCCTTTTGAAAGAGCAGTTTCGAAACAGTCTTTTTGTAGAATCTGCAAGTGGATATTTGGAGCGCTTTGAGGGCTATGCTGGAAAAGTTAATACCTTCACCTAAAAACTAGACAGAAGCATACTCAGAAACTTCTTTGTGATGTGTGCATTGAACTCACAGAGTTGAACCTTTCTTTTGATACAGAAGTTTTGAAACACTCTTTTCGTAGAATCTTCAAGTGGATGTATGGAGTGATTTGAGGCCTATGCTGGAAAAGGAAATACCTTCACGTAGAAACTAGACAAAAGCATTCTCAGAAAGTTCCCTGTGCTTTGTGCATTCAACTCACAGAGTTGAACATTCCCTTTGATAGAGCAGTTTTGAAACACTCTTTTTGTAGAATCTGCAAGTGGATATTTGGAGCGCTTTGAGGCCTCTGCTGCCAAAGGAATTATCATTGCATAAAAACTAGATGGAAGCGTTCTCAGAAACTTCCTTGTGATGAGTGCATTCAACTCGCAGAGTGGAACCTTCCTTTCGATAGACCAGTTTTGAAACACTGTTTTTGTAGAATCCGCAAGTGGCTATTTGGAGCTCTTTGAGGCTTATGCTGGAAAAGGAAATATCTTCATCTACAAACTAGACAGAAGCATTCTCAGAAACTTCTTTGTCATGTGGGGATTGAACTCACAGAGTTGAACATTCCTTTACATAGAGCAGTTTTGCAACGCCCTTTCGGTGGAAAGTGAAAGTGCTTATTTGGTGCGATGGCGGCATCTAGTGGATAAGGAAATACATTCAGATGAAAACAAGATACATCCATTCTCAGAAACTTCTTTGTGATGACTGCATTCTACTCACAGAGTTGAACCTTCCTTTTGATAGAACAGTTTGGAAACACTCTTTTTGTGGAATCTGCAAGTAGCTATTTGGAGCGCTTTGAGGCCTATGCTGGAAAAGGAAATATCTTCACATAAAACCTAGACAGAAGTATTCCCAGAAAGTTTTCTGATGTGCGCATTCAACTCACCGAGTTGAACCTTCCTTTAGATAGAGCACTTTTGAAACACTCTTTCTGTAGTACCTGCGAGTGGATATTTGGAGTGCTTTGAGTGCTACACTGTAAAAGCAAATATCTTCACTTAGAATCTAGACAGAAGAATTCTCAGAGACTTCCCTGGGCTCTCTGCATTCCACTCACAGAGTTGAACCTTCCTCTTGATAGGACAGTTTTGAAACACTCTTGTGATAGAATCTGCAAGTCGATATTTGGAAGGTTTGGAGGCCTATCCTGGGAAAGGAAATATCTTCCCATCAAAACTAGATAGAAACATTCTCAGAAACTTCTTAGTGATGTGCGCATTCAAGTCACAGAGTTGAAGCTTCCTTTTGATATAGCAGTTTTGAACCACTCTTTTAGTAGAATCTGCAAGTGGATGTTTGGAGAGCTAAGAGGCCAACACTGGAAAAGGAAATATCTTCACCTAAAAACTAGACGGAAGCATTCTCAGAAACTTCAATGGGCTTTACGCATTCAACTCACAGAGTGCAATGTTCCTTTTGAGAGCGCAGTTTTAAAACACTGTTTTTGTAGAATTTGCTAGAGGATGTTTGGAGCGATGTGAGGCCTTTGCTGGAAAAGGAAATATCTTCACATAAAACCTAGACAGAAGCATTCTCAGAAACTCCTTTGTGATGAGTGCATTCAAATCACACACTTGAACCTTCCTTTGGAAAGAGCAGTTTTGAAACACTCTTTTTGAAGAATCTGCAAGTGGATATTTGGAGCGATTTGAGGCCTATGCTGGAAAATGAAATATCTTCACCTACAAACTAGACGGAAGCATTCTCAGAAACTTCTTTGTGATGAGTGCATTCAACTCACAGAGTTGAAGCTTCCTTTTGACAGAGCAGTTTTGAAACACTCTTTTAGCAGCATCTGCAAGTGGATATTTGGAGCGCTTTGAGGCCAAGGCTGGAAAACGAAATATCATCACATAAAAACTCGACAGAAGCATTCTCTGAAACTTCTTTCTGATGAGTGCATTCAACTCACAGATTCAATCGTTTCTTTTGATAGAACAGTTTAGAAACACTCCTTTTGTAGAATCTGCAAGTGTTTATTTGGAGCGCTTTGAGGCCTATGTTGGAAAAGGACATATCTTCACATCAAAAGTAGACACACGCATTCTCAGAAACTTCTTTGTGATGAGTGCATTGAACTCACAGAGTTGAACCTATCTATTGATAGAGAAGTTTTGAAACACCCTTTTTGTAGAATCTGCAAGTGAATATTTGGCGCGATTTGAGGCCTATGCAGGAAACGGAAATATCTTCACATGAAAACTAGACAGATGAATTCTCAGAAACGTCTTTGTGATGAGTGCATTCAACTCACAGACTTGAAGCTTCCTTTTGAAAGAGCAGTTTCGAAACAGTCTTTTTGTAGAATCTGCAAGTGGATATTTGGAGCGCTTTGAGGGCTATGCTGGAAAAGTTAATACCTTCACCTAAAAACTAGACAGAAGCATACTCAGAAACTTCTTTGTGATGTGTGCATTGAACTCACAGAGTTGAACCTTTCTTTTGATACAGAAGTTTTGAAACACTCTTTTCGTAGAATCTTCAAGTGGATGTATGGAGTGATTTGAGGCCTATGCTGGAAAAGGAAATACCTTCACGTAGAAACTAGACAAAAGCATTCTCAGAAAGTTCCCTGTGCTTTGTGCATTCAACTCACAGAGTTGAACATTCCCTTTGATAGAGCAGTTTTGAAACACTCTTTTTGTAGAATCTGCAAGTGGATATTTGGAGCGCTTTGAGGCCTCTGCTGCCAAAGGAATTATCATTGCATAAAAACTAGATGGAAGCGTTCTCAGAAACTTCCTTGTGATGAGTGCATTCAACTCGCAGAGTGGAACCTTCCTTTCGATAGACCAGTTTTGAAACACTGTTTTTGTAGAATCCGCAAGTGGCTATTTGGAGCTCTTTGAGGCTTATGCTGGAAAAGGAAATATCTTCATCTACAAACTAGACAGAAGCATTCTCAGAAACTTCTTTGTCATGTGGGGATTGAACTCACAGAGTTGAACATTCCTTTACATAGAGCAGTTTTGCAACGCCCTTTCGGTGGAAAGTGAAAGTGCTTATTTGGTGCGATGGCGGCATCTAGTGGATAAGGAAATACATTCGGATGAAAACAAGATACATCCATTCTCAGAAACTTCTTTGTGATGACTGCATTCTACTCACAGAGTTGAACCTTCCTTTTGATAGAACAGTTTGGAAACACTCTTTTTGTGGAATCTGCAAGTAGCTATTTGGAGCGCTTTGAGGCCTATGCTGGAAAAGGAAATATCTTCACATAAAACCTAGACAGAAGCATTCTCAGAAACTCCTTTGTGATGAGTGCATTCAAATCACACACTTGAACCTTCCTTTGGAAAGAGCAGTTTTGAAACACTCTTTTTGAAGAATCTGCAAGTGGATATTTGGAGCGATTTGAGGCCTATGCTGGAAAATGAAATATCTTCACCTACAAAATAGACGGAAGCATTCTCAGAAACTTCTTTGTGATGAGTGCATTCAACTCACAGAGTTGAAGCTTCCTTTTGACAGAGCAGTTTTGAAACACTCTTTTAGCAGCATCTGCAAGTGGATATTTGGAGCGCTTTGAGGCCAAGGCTGGAAAACGAAATATCATCACATAAAAACTCGACAGAAGCATTCTCTGAAACTTCTTTCTGATGAGTGCATTCAACTCACAGACTCGAACGTTTCTTTTGATAGAACAGTTTAGAAACACTCCTTTTGTAGAATCTGCAAGGGTTTATTTGGAGCGCTTTGAGGCCTATGTTGGAAAAGGACATATCTTCACATCAAAAGTAGACAGACGCATTCTCAGAAACTTCTTTGTGATGAGTGCATTGAACTCACAGAGTTCAACCTACCTATTGATAGAGAAGTTTTGAAACACCCTTTTTGTAGAATCTGCAAGTGAATATTTGGCGCGATATGAGGCCTATGCTGGAAATGGAAATATCTTCACATGAAAACTAGACAGATGAATTCTCAGAAACGTCTTTGTGATGAGTGCATTCAACTCACAGACTTGAAGCTTAATTTTGAAAGAGCAGTTTCGAAACACTCTTTTTGTAGAATCTGCAAGTGGATATTTGGAGCGCTTTGAGGGCTATGCTGGAAAAGTTTATATCTTCACCTAAAAACTAGACAGAAGCATACTCAGAAACTTCTTTGTGATGTGTGCATTGAACTCACAGAGCTGAACCTTTCTTTTGATACAGAATTTTGAAACACTCTTTTCGTAGAATCTTCAAGTGGATGTATGGAGTGCTTTGAGGCCTATGCTGGAAAAGGAAATATCTTCACGTAGAAACTGGACAAAAGCATTCTCAGAAAATTCTTCGTAGTGAGTGCATTCAACTCACAGAGTTGAAGCTTCCTTTTGATAGAGCAGTTTTGAAACACTCTTTTAGCAGCATCTGCAAGTGGATATTTGGAGCGCTTTGAGGCCAAGGCTGGAAAACGAAATATCATCACATAAAAACTCGACAGAAGCATTCTCTGAAACTTCTTTGTGATAAGTGCATTCAACACACAGACTCGAACGTTTCTTTTGATAGAACAGTTTAGAAACACTCCTTTTGTAGAATCTGCAAGTGTTTATTTGGAGCGCTTTGAGGCCTATGTTGGAAAAGGACATATCTTCACATCAAAAGTAGACAGACGCATTCTCAGAAACTTCTTTGTGATGAGTGCATTGAACTCACAGAGTTGAACCTACCTATTGATAGAGAAGTTTTGAAACACCCTTTTTGTAGAATCTGCAAGTGAATATTTGGCGCGATTTGAGGCCTATGCAGGAAACGGAAATATCTTCACATGAAAACTAGACAGATGAATTCTCAGAAACGTCTTTGTGATGAGTGCATTCAACTCACAGACTTGAAGCTTCCTTTTGAAAGAGCAGTTTCGAAACAGTCTTTTTGTAGAATCTGCAAGTGGATATTTGGAGCGCTTTGAGGGCTATGCTGGAAAAGTTAATACCTTCACGTAAAAACTAGACAGAAGCATACTCAGAAACTTCTTTGTGATGTGTGCATTGAACTCACAGAGTTGAACCTTTCTTTTGATACAGAAGTTTTGAAACACTCTTTTCGTAGAATCTTCAAGTGGATGTATGGAGTGATTTGAGGCCTATGCTGGAAAAGGAAATACCTTCACGTAGAAACTAGACAAAAGCATTCTCAGAAAGTTCCCTGTGCTTTGTGCATTCAACTCACAGAGTTGAACATTCCCTTTGATAGAGCAGTTTTGAAACACTCTTTTTGTAGAATCTGCAAGTGGATATTTGGAGCGCTTTGAGGCCTCTGCTGCCAAAGGAATTATCATTGCATAAAAACTAGATGGAAGCGTTCTCAGAAACTTCCTTGTGATGAGTGCATTCAACTCGCAGAGTGGAACCTTCCTTTCGATAGACCAGTTTTGAAACACTGTTTTTGTAGAATCCGCAAGTGGCTATTTGGAGCTCTTTGAGGCTTATGCTGGAAAAGGAAATATCTTCATCTACAAACTAGACAGAAGCATTCTCAGAAACTTCTTTGTCATGTGGGGATTGAACTCACAGAGTTGAACATTCCTTTACATAGAGCAGTTTTGCAACGCCCTTTCGGTGGAAAGTGAAAGTGCTTATTTGGTGCGATGGCGGCATCTAGTGGATAAGGAAATACATTCAGATGAAAACAAGATACATCCATTCTCAGAAACTTCTTTGTGATGACTGCATTCTACTCACAGAGTTGAACCTTCCTTTTGATAGAACAGTTTGGAAACACTCTTTTTGTGGAATCTGCAAGTAGCTATTTGGAGCGCTTTGAGGCCTATGCTGGAAAAGGAAATATCTTCACATAAAACCTAGACAGAAGTATTCCCAGAAAGTTTTTCTGATGTGCGCATTCAACTCACCGAGTTGAACCTTCCTTTAGATAGAGCACTTTTGAAACACTCTTTCTGTAGTACCTGCGAGTGGATATTTGGAGTGCTTTGAGTTCTACACTGTAAAAGCAAATATCTTCACTTAGAATCTAGACAGAAGAATTCTCAGAGACTTCCCTGGGCTCTCTGCATTCCACTCACAGAGTTGAACCTTCCTCTTGATAGGACAGTTTTGAAACACTCTTGTGATAGAATCTGCAAGTCGATATTTGGAAGGTTTGGAGGCCTATCCTGGGAAAGGAAATATCTTCCCATCAAAACTAGATAGAAACATTCTCAGAAACTTCTTAGTGATGTGCGCATTCAAGTCACAGAGTTGAAGCTTCCTTTTGATATAGCAGTTTTGAACCACTCTTTTAGTAGAATCTGCAAGTGGATGTTTGGAGAGCTAAGAGGCCAACACTGGAAAAGGAAATATCTTCACCTAAAAACTAGACGGAAGCATTCTCAGAAACTTCAATGGGCTTTACGCATTCAACTCACAGAGTGCAATGTTCCTTTTGAGAGCGCAGTTTTAAAACACTGTTTTTGTAGAATTTGCTAGAGGATGTTTGGAGCGATGTGAGGCCTTTGCTGGAAAAGGAAATATCTTCACATAAAACCTAGACAGAAGCATTCTCAGAAACTCCTTTGTGATGAGTGCATTCAAATCACACACTTGAACCTTCCTTTGGAAAGAGCAGTTTTGAAACACTCTTTTTGAAGAATCTGCAAGTGGATATTTGGAGCGATTTGAGGCCTATGCTGGAAAATGAAATATCTTCACCTACAAACTAGACGGAAGCATTCTCAGAAACTTCTTTGTGATGAGTGCATTCAACTCACAGAGTTGAAGCTTCCTTTTGACAGAGCAGTTTTGAAACACTCTTTTAGCAGCATCTGCAAGTGGATATTTGGAGCGCTTTGAGGCCAAGGCTGGAAAACGAAATATCATCACATAAAAACTCGACAGAAGCATTCTCTGAAACTTCTTTCTGATGAGTGCATTCAACTCACAGATTCAATCGTTTCTTTTGATAGAACAGTTTAGAAACACTCCTTTTGTAGAATCTGCAAGTGTTTATTTGGAGCGCTTTGAGGCCTATGTTGGAAAAGGACATATCTTCACATCAAAAGTAGACACACGCATTCTCAGAAACTTCTTTGTGATGAGTGCATTGAACTCACAGAGTTGAACCTACCTATTGATAGAGAAGTTTTGAAACACCCTTTTTGTAGAATCTGCAAGTGAATATTTGGCGCGATTTGAGGCCTATGCAGGAAACGGAAATATCTTCACATGAAAACTAGACAGATGAATTCTCAGAAACGTCTTTGTGATGAGTGCATTCAACTCACAGACTTGAAGCTTCCTTTTGAAAGAGCAGTTTCGAAACAGTCTTTTTGTAGAATCTGCAAGTGGATATTTGGAGCGCTTTGAGGGCTATGCTGGAAAAGTTAATACCTTCACCTAAAAACTAGACAGAAGCATACTCAGAAACTTCTTTGTGATGTGTGCATTGAACTCACAGAGTTGAACCTTTCTTTTGATACAGAAGTTTTGAAACACTCTTTTCGTAGAATCTTCAAGTGGATGTATGGAGTGATTTGAGGCCTATGCTGGAAAAGGAAATACCTTCACGTAGAAACTAGACAAAAGCATTCTCAGAAAGTTCCCTGTGCTTTGTGCATTCAACTCACAGAGTTGAACATTCCCTTTGATAGAGCAGTTTTGAAACACTCTTTTTGTAGAATCTGCAAGTGGATATTTGGAGCGCTTTGAGGCCTCTGCTGCCAAAGGAATTATCATTGCATAAAAACTAGATGGAAGCGTTCTCAGAAACTTCCTTGTGATGAGTGCATTCAACTCGCAGAGTGGAACCTTCCTTTCGATAGACCAGTTTTGAAACACTGTTTTTGTAGAATCCGCAAGTGGCTATTTGGAGCTCTTTGAGGCTTATGCTGGAAAAGGAAATATCTTCATCTACAAACTAGACAGAAGCATTCTCAGAAACTTCTTTGTCATGTGGGGATTGAACTCACAGAGTTGAACATTCCTTTACATAGAGCAGTTTTGCAACGCCCTTTCGGTGGAAAGTGAAAGTGCTTATTTGGTGCGATGGCGGCATCTAGTGGATAAGGAAATACATTCAGATGAAAACAAGATACATCCATTCTCAGAAACTTCTTTGTGATGACTGCATTCTACTCACAGAGTTGAACCTTCCTTTTGATAGAACAGTTTGGAAACACTCTTTTTGTGGAATCTGCAAGTAGCTATTTGGAGCGCTTTGAGGCCTATGCTGGAAAAGGAAATATCTTCACATAAAACCTAGACAGAAGTATTCCCAGAAAGTTTTTCTGATGTGCGCATTCAACTCACCGAGTTGAACCTTCCTTTAGATAGAGCACTTTTGAAACACTCTTTCTGTAGTACCTGCGAGTGGATATTTGGAGTGCTTTGAGTGCTACACTGTAAAAGCAAATATCTTCACTTAGAATCTAGACAGAAGAATTCTCAGAGACTTCCCTGGGCTCTCTGCATTCCACTCACAGAGTTGAACCTTCCTCTTGATAGGACAGTTTTGAAACACTCTTGTGATAGAATCTGCAAGTCGATATTTGGAAGGTTTGGAGGCCTATCCTGGGAAAGGAAATATCTTCCCATCAAAACTAGATAGAAACATTCTCAGAAACTTCTTAGTGATGTGCGCATTCAAGTCACAGAGTTGAAGCTTCCTTTTGATATAGCAGTTTTGAACCACTCTTTTAGTAGAATCTGCAAGTGGATGTTTGGAGAGCTAAGAGGCCAACACTGGAAAAGGAAATATCTTCACCTAAAAACTAGACGGAAGCATTCTCAGAAACTTCAATGGGCTTTACGCATTCAACTCACAGAGTGCAATGTTCCTTTTGAGAGCGCAGTTTTAAAACACTGTTTTTGTAGAATTTGCTAGAGGATGTTTGGAGCGATGTGAGGCCTTTGCTGGAAAAGGAAATATCTTCACATAAAACCTAGACAGAAGCATTCTCAGAAACTCCTTTGTGATGAGTGCATTCAAATCACACACTTGAACCTTCCTTTGGAAAGAGCAGTTTTGAAACACTCTTTTTGAAGAATCTGCAAGTGGATATTTGGAGCGATTTGAGGCCTATGCTGGAAAATGAAATATCTTCACCTACAAACTAGACGGAAGCATTCTCAGAAACTTCTTTGTGATGAGTGCATTCAACTCACAGAGTTGAAGCTTCCTTTTGACAGAGCAGTTTTGAAACACTCTTTTAGCAGCATCTGCAAGTGGATATTTGGAGCGCTTTGAGGCCAAGGCTGGAAAACGAAATATCATCACATAAAAACTCGACAGAAGCATTCTCTGAAACTTCTTTCTGATGAGTGCATTCAACTCACAGATTCAATCGTTTCTTTTGATAGAACAGTTTAGAAACACTCCTTTTGTAGAATCTGCAAGTGTTTATTTGGAGCGCTTTGAGGCCTATGTTGGAAAAGGACATATCTTCACATCAAAAGTAGACAGACGCATTCTCAGAAACTTCTTTGTGATGAGTGCATTGAACTCACAGAGTTGAACCTACCTATTGATAGAGAAGTTTTGAAACACCCTTTTTGTAGAATCTGCAAGTGAATATTTGGCGCGATTTGAGGCCTATGCAGGAAACGGAAATATCTTCACATGAAAACTAGACAGATGAATTCTCAGAAACGTCTTTGTGATGAGTGCATTCAACTCACAGACTTGAAGCTTCCTTTTGAAAGAGCAGTTTCGAAACAGTCTTTTTGTAGAATCTGCAAGTGGATATTTGGAGCGCTTTGAGGGCTATGCTGGAAAAGTTAATACCTTCACCTAAAAACTAGACAGAAGCATACTCAGAAACTTCTTTGTGATGTGTGCATTGAACTCACAGAGTTGAAGCTTTCTTTTGATACAGAAGTTTTGAAACACTCTTTTCGTAGAATCTTCAAGTGGATGTATGGAGTGATTTGAGGCCTATGCTGGAAAAGGAAATACCTTCACGTAGAAACTAGACAAAAGCATTCTCAGAAAGTTCCCTGTGCTTTGTGCATTCAACTCACAGAGTTGAACATTCCCTTTGATAGAGCAGTTTTGAAACACTCTTTTTGTAGAATCTGCAAGTGGATATTTGGAGCGCTTTGAGGCCTCTGCTGCCAAAGGAATTATCATTGCATAAAAACTAGATGGAAGCGTTCTCAGAAACTTCCTTGTGATGAGTGCATTCAACTCGCAGAGTGGAACCTTCCTTTCGATAGACCAGTTTTGAAACACTGTTTTTGTAGAATCCGCAAGTGGCTATTTGGAGCTCTTTGAGGCTTATGCTGGAAAAGGAAATATCTTCATCTACAAACTAGACAGAAGCATTCTCAGAAACTTCTTTGTCATGTGGGGATTGAACTCACAGAGTTGAACATTCCTTTACATAGAGCAGTTTTGCAACGCCCTTTTGGTGGAAAGTGAAAGTGCTTATTTGGTGCGATGGCGGCATCTAGTGGATAAGGAAATACATTCAGATGAAAACAAGATACATCCATTCTCAGAAACTTCTTTGTGATGACTGCATTCTACTCACAGAGTTGAACCTTCCTTTTGATAGAACAGTTTGGAAACACTCTTTTTGTGGAATCTGCAAGTAGCTATTTGGAGCGCTTTGAGGCCTATGCTGGAAAAGGAAATATCTTCACATAAAACCTAGACAGAAGCATTCTCAGAAACTCCTTTGTGATGAGTGCATTCAAATCACACACTTGAACCTTCCTTTGGAAAGAGCAGTTTTGAAACACTCTTTTTGAAGAATCTGCAAGTGGATATTTGGAGCGATTTGAGGCCTATGCTGGAAAATGAAATATCTTCACCTACAAAATAGACGGAAGCATTCTCAGAAACTTCTTTGTGATGAGTGCATTCAACTCACAGAGTTGAAGCTTCCTTTTGACAGAGCAGTTTTGAAACACTCCTTTAGCAGCATCTGCAAGTGGATATTTGGAGCGCTTTGAGGCCAAGGCTGGAAAACGAAATATCATCATATAAAAACTCGACAGAAGCATTCTCTGAAACTTCTTTCTGGTGAGTGCATTCAACTCACAGACTCGAACGTTTCTTTTGATAGAACAGTTTAGAAACACTCCTTTTGTAGAATCTGCAAGGGTTTATTTGGAGCGCTTTGAGGCCTATGTTGGAAAAGGACATATCTTCACATCAAAAGTAGACACACGCATTCTCAGAAACTTCTTTGTGATGAGTGCATTGAACTCACAGAGTTGAACCTACCTATTGATAGAGAAGTTTTGAAACACCCTTTTTGTAGAATCTGCAAGTGAATATTTGGCGCGATATGAGGCCTATGCTGGAAATGGAAATATCTTCACATGAAAACTAGACAGATGAATTCTCAGAAACGTCTTTGTGAAGAGTGCATTCAACTCACAGACTTGAAGCTTAATTTTGAAAGAGCAGTTTCGAAACACTCTTTTTGTAGAATCTGCAAGTGGATATTTGGAGCGCTTTGAGGGCTATGCTGGAAAAGTTTATATCTTCACCTAAAAACTAGACAGAAGCATACTCAGAAACTTCTTTGTGATGTGTGCATTGAACTCACAGAGCTGAACCTTTCTTTTGATACAGAATTTTGAAACACTCTTTTCGTAGAATCTTCAAGTGGATGTATGGAGTGCTTTGAGGCCTATGCTGGAAAAGGAAATATCTTCACGTAGAAACTGGACAAAAGCATTCTCAGAAAATTCTTCGTAGTGAGTGCATTCAACTCACAGAGTTGAAGCTTCCTTTTGATGGAGCAGTTTTGAAACACTCTTTTAGCAGCATCTGCAAGTGGATATTTGGAGCGCTTTGAGGCCAAGGCTGGAAAACGAAATATCATCACATAAAAACTCGACAGAAGCATTCTCTGAAACTTCTTTGTGATAAGTGCATTCAACTCACAGACTCGAACGTTTCTTTTGATACAACAGTTTAGAAACACTCCTTTTGTAGAATCTGCAAGTGTTTATTTGGAGCGCTTTGAGGCCTATGTTGGAAAAGGACATATCTTCACATCAAAAGTAGACAGACGCATTCTCAGAAACTTCTTTGTGATGAGTGCATTGAACTCACAGAGTTGAACCTACCTATTGATAGAGAAGTTTTCAAACACCCTTTTTGTAGAATCTGCAAGTGAATATTTGGCGCGATTTGAGGCCTATGCAGGAAACGGAAATATCTTCACATGAAAACTAGACAGATGAATTCTCAGAAACGTCTTTGTGATGAGTGCATTCAACTCACAGACTTGAAGCTTCCTTTTGAAAGAGCAGTTTCGAAACACTCTTTTTGCAGAATCTGCAAGTGGATATTTGGAGCGCTTTGAGGGCTATGCTGGAAAAGTTAATACCTTCACCTAAAAACTAGACAGAAGCATACTCAGAAACTTCTTTGTGATGTGTGCATTGAACTCACAGAGTTGAACCTTTCTTTTGATACAGAAGTTTTGAAACACTCTTTTGGTAGAATCTTCAAGTGGATGTATGGAGTGATTTGAGGCCTATGCTGGAAAAGGAAATACCTTCACGTAGAAACTAGACAAAAGCATTCTCAGAAAGTTCCCTGTGCTTTGTGCATTCAACTCACAGAGTTGAACATTCCCTTTGATAGAGCAGTTTTGAAACACTCTTTTTGTAGAATCTGCAAGTGGATATTTGGAGCGCTTTGAGGCCTCTGCTGCCAAAGGAATTATCATTGCATAAAAACTAGATGGAAGCGTTCTCAGAAACTTCCTTGTGATGAGTGCATTCAACTCGCAGAGTGGAACCTTCCTTTCGATAGACCAGTTTTGAAACACTGTTTTTGTAGAATCCGCAAGAGGCTATTTGGAGCTCTTTGAGGCTTATGCTGGAAAAGGAAATATCTTCATCTACAAACTAGACAGAAGCATTCTCAGAAACTTCTTTGTCATGTGGGGATTGAACTCACAGAGTTGAACATTCCTTTACATAGAGCAGTTTTACAACGCCCTTTCGGTGGAAAGTGAAAGTGCTTATTTGGTGCGATGGCGGCATCTAGTGGATAAGGAAATACATTCAGATGAAAACAAGATACATCCATTCTCAGAAACTTCTTTGTGATGACTGCATTCTACTCACAGAGTTGAACCTTCCTTTTGATAGAACAGTTTGGAAACACTCTTTTTGTGGAATCTGCAAGTGGCTATTTGGAGCGCTTTGAGGCCTAAGCTGGAAAAGGAAATATCTTCACATAAAACCTACACAGAAGTATTCCCAGAAAGTTTTTCTGATGTGCGCATTCAACTCACCGAGTTGAACCTTCGTTTAGATAGAGCACTTTTGAAACACTCTTTCTGTAGTACCTGCGAGTGGATATTTGGAGTGCTTTGAGTGCTACACTGTAAAAGCAAATATCTTCACTTAGAATCTAGACAGAAGAATTCTCAGAGACTTCCCTGGGCTCTCTGCATTCCACTCACAGAGTTGAACCTTCCTTTTGATAGGACAGTTTTGAAACACTCTTGTGATAGAATCTGCAAGTCGATATTTGGAAGGTTTGGAGGCCTATCCTGGGAAAGGAAATATCTTCCCATCAAAACTAGATAGAAGCATTCTCAGAAACTTCTTAGTGATGTGCGCATTCAAGTCACAGAGTTGAAGCTTCCTTTTGATATAGCAGTTTTGAACCACTCTTTTAGTAGAATCTGCAAGTGGATGTTTGGAGAGCTAAGAGGCCAACACTGGAAAAGGAAATATCTTCACCTAAAAACTAGACGGAAGCATTCTCAGAAACTTCAATGGGCTTTACGCATTCAACTCACAGAGTGCAATGTTCCTTTTGAGAGCGCAGTTTTAAAACACTGTTTTTGTAGAATTTGCTAGAGGATGTTTGGAGCGATGTGAGGCCTTTGCTGGAAAAGGAAATATCTTCACATAAAACCTAGACAGAAGCATTCTCAGAAACTCCTTTGTGATGAGTGCATTCAAATCACACACTTGAACGTTCCTTTGGAAAGAGCAGTTTTGAAACACTCTTTTTGAAGAATCTGCAAGTGGATATTTGGAGCGATTTGAGGCCTATGCTGGAAAATGAAATATCTTCACCTACAAACTAGACGGAAGCATTCTCAGAAACTTCTTTGTGATGAGTGCATTCAACTCACAGAGTTGAAGCTTCCTTTTGACAGAGCAGTTTTGAAACACTCCTTTAGCAGCATCTGCAAGTGGATATTTGGAGCGCTTTGAGGCCAAGGCTGGAAAACGAAATATCATCACATAAAAACTCGACAGAAGCATTCTCTGAAACTTCTTTCTGGTGAGTGCATTCAACTCACAGACTCGAACGTTTCTTTTGATAGAACAGTTTAGAAACACTCCTTTTGTAGAATCTGCAAGTGTTTATTTGGAGCGCTTTGAGGCCTATGTTGGAAAAGGACATATCTTCACATCAAAAGTAGACACACGCATTCTCAGAAACTTCTTTGTGATGAGTGCATTGAACTCACAGAGTTCAACCTACCTATTGATAGAGAAGTTTTGAAACACCCTTTTTGTAGAATCTGCAAGTGAATATTTGGCGCGATATGAGGCCTATGCTGGAAATGGAAATATCTTCACATGAAAACTAGACAGATGAATTCTCAGAAACGTCTTTGTGATGAGTGCATTCAACTCACAGACTTGAAGCTTAATTTTGAAAGAGCAGTTTCGAAACACTCTTTTTGTAGAATCTGCAAGTGGATATTTGGAGCGCTTTGAGGGCTATGCTGGAAAAGTTTATATCTTCACCTAAAAACTAGACAGAAGCATACTCAGAAACTTCTTTGTGATGTGTGCATTGAACTCACAGAGCTGAAACTTTCTTTTGATACAGAATTTTGAAACACTCTTTTCGTAGAATCTTCAAGTGGATGTATGGAGTGCTTTGAGGCCTATGCTGGAAAAGGAAATATCTTCACGTAGAAACTGGACAAAAGCATTCTCAGAAAATTCTTCGTAGTGAGTGCATTCAACTCACAGAGTTGAAGCTTCCTTTTGATAGAGCAGTTTTGAAACACTCTTTTAGCAGCATCTGCAAGTGGATATTTGGAGCGCTTTGAGGCCAAGGCTGGAAAACGAAATATCATCACATAAAAACTCGACAGAAGCATTCTCTGAAACTTCTTTGTGATAAGTGCATTCAACTCACAGACTCGAACGTTTCTTTTGATACAACAGTTTAGAAACACTCCTTTTGTAGAATCTGCAAGTGTTTATTTGGAGCGCTTTGAGGCCTATGTTGGAAAAGGACATATCTTCACATCAAAAGTAGACAGACGCATTCTCAGAAACTTCTTTGTGATGAGTGCATTGAACTCACAGAGTTGAACCTACCTATTGATAGAGAAGTTTTCAAACACCCTTTTTGTAGAATCTGCAAGTGAATATTTGGCGCGATTTGAGGCCTATGCAGGAAACGGAAATATCTTCACATGAAAACTAGACAGATGAATTCTCAGAAACGTCTTTGTGATGAGTGCATTCAACTCACAGACTTGAAGCTTCCTTTTGAAAGAGCAGTTTCGAAACACTCTTTTTGTAGAATCTGCAAGTGGATATTTGGAGCGCTTTGAGGGCTATGCTGGAAAAGTTAATACCTTCACCTAAAAACTAGACAGAAGCATACTCAGAAACTTCTTTGTGATGTGTGCATTGAACTCACAGAGTTGAACCTTTCTTTTGATACAGAAGTTTTGAAACACTCTTTTGGTAGAATCTTCAAGTGGATGTATGGAGTGATTTGAGGCCTATGCTGGAAAAGGAAATACCTTCACGTAGAAACTAGACAAAAGCATTCTCAGAAAGTTCCCTGTGCTTTGTGCATTCAACTCACAGAGTTGAACATTCCCTTTGATAGAGCAGTTTTGAAACACTCTTTTTGTAGAATCTGCAAGTGGATATTTGGAGCGCTTTGAGGCCTCTGCTGCCAAAGGAATTATCATTGCATAAAAACTAGATGGAAGCGTTCTCAGAAACTTCCTTGTGATGAGTGCATTCAACTCGCAGAGTGGAACCTTCCTTTCGATAGACCAGTTTTGAAACACTGTTTTTGTAGAATCCGCAAGAGGCTATTTGGAGCTCTTTGAGGCTTATGCTGGAAAAGGAAATATCTTCATCTACAAACTAGACAGAAGCATTCTCAGAAACTTCTTTGTCATGTGGGGATTGAACTCACAGAGTTGAACATTCCTTTACATAGAGCAGTTTTACAACGCCCTTTCGGTGGAAAGTGAAAGTGCTTATTTGGTGCGATGGCGGCATCTAGTGGATAAGGAAATACATTCAGATGAAAACAAGATACATCCATTCTCAGAAACTTCTTTGTGATGACTGCATTCTACTCACAGAGTTGAACCTTCCTTTTGATAGAACAGTTTGGAAACACTCTTTTTGTGGAATCTGCAAGTGGCTATTTGGAGCGCTTTGAGGCCTAAGCTGGAAAAGGAAATATCTTCACATAAAACCTACACAGAAGTATTCCCAGAAAGTTTTTCTGATGTGCGCATTCAACTCACCGAGTTGAACCTTCCTTTAGATAGAGCACTTTTGAAACACTCTTTCTGTAGTACCTGCGAGTGGATATTTGGAGTGCTTTGAGTGCTACACTGTAAAAGCAAATATCTTCACTTAGAATCTAGACAGAAGAATTCTCAGAGACTTCCCTGGGCTCTCTGCATTCCACTCACAGAGTTGAACCTTCCTTTTGATAGGACAGTTTTGAAACACTCTTGTGATAGAATCTGCAAGTCGATATTTGGAAGGTTTGGAGGCCTATCCTGGGAAAGGAAATATCTTCCCATCAAAACTAGATAGAAGCATTCTCAGAAACTTCTTAGTGATGTGCGCATTCAAGTCACAGAGTTGAAGCTTCCTTTTGATATAGCAGTTTTGAACCACTCTTTTAGTAGAATCTGCAAGTGGATGTTTGGAGAGCTAAGAGGCCAACACTGGAAAAGGAAATATCTTCACCTAAAAACTAGACGGAAGCATTCTCAGAAACTTCAATGGGCTTTACGCATTCAACTCACAGAGTGCAATGTTCCTTTTGAGAGCGCAGTTTTAAAACACTGTTTTTGTAGAATTTGCTAGAGGATGTTTGGAGCGATGTGAGGCCTTTGCTGGAAAAGGAAATATCTTCACATAAAACCTAGACAGAAGCATTCTCAGAAACTCCTTTGTGATGAGTGCATTCAAATCACACACTTGAACGTTCCTTTGGAAAGAGCAGTTTTGAAACACTCTTTTTGAAGAATCTGCAAGTGGATATTTGGAGCGATTTGAGGCCTATGCTGGAAAATGAAATATCTTCACCTACAAACTAGACGGAAGCATTCTCAGAAACTTCTTTGTGATGAGTGCATTCAACTCACAGAGTTGAAGCTTCCTTTTGACAGAGCAGTTTTGAAACACTCCTTTAGCAGCATCTGCAAGTGGATATTTGGAGCGCTTTGAGGCCAAGGCTGGAAAACGAAATATCATCACATAAAAACTCGACAGAAGCATTCTCTGAAACTTCTTTCTGGTGAGTGCATTCAACTCACAGACTCGAACGTTTCTTTTGATAGAACAGTTTAGAAACACTCCTTTTGTAGAATCTGCAAGTGTTTATTTGGAGCGCTTTGAGGCCTCTGTTGGAAAAGGACATATCTTCACATCAAAAGTAGACACACGCATTCTCAGAAACTTCTTTGTGATGAGTGCATTGAACTCACAGAGTTCAACCTACCTATTGATAGAGAAGTTTTGAAACACCCTTTTTGTAGAATCTGCAAGTGAATATTTGGCGCGATATGAGGCCTATGCTGGAAATGGAAATATCTTCACATGAAAACTAGACAGATGAATTCTCAGAAACGTCTTTGTGATGAGTGCATTCAACTCACAGACTTGAAGCTTAATTTTGAAAGAGCAGTTTCGAAACACTCTTTTTGTAGAATCTGCAAGTGGATATTTGGAGCGCTTTGAGGGCTATGCTGGAAAAGTTTATATCTTCACCTAAAAACTAGACAGAAGCATACTCAGAAACTTCTTTGTGATGTGTGCATTGAACTCACAGAGCTGAAACTTTCTTTTGATACAGAATTTTGAAACACTCTTTTCGTAGAATCTTCAAGTGGATGTATGGAGTGCTTTGAGGCCTATGCTGGAAAAGGAAATATCTTCACGTAGAAACTGGACAAAAGCATTCTCAGAAAATTCTTCGTAGTGAGTGCATTCAACTCACAGAGTTGAAGCTTCCTTTTGATAGAGCAGTTTTGAAACACTCTTTTAGCAGCATCTGCAAGTGGATATTTGGAGCGCTTTGAGGCCAAGGCTGGAAAACGAAATATCATCACATAAAAACTCGACAGAAGCATTCTCTGAAACTTCTTTGTGATAAGTGCATTCAACTCACAGACTCGAACGTTTCTTTTGATACAACAGTTTAGAAACACTCCTTTTGTAGAATCTGCAAGTGTTTATTTGGAGCGCTTTGAGGCCTATGTTGGAAAAGGACATATCTTCACATCAAAAGTAGACAGACGCATTCTCAGAAACTTCTTTGTGATGAGTGCATTGAACTCACAGAGTTGAACCTACCTATTGATAGAGAAGTTTTGAAACACCCTTTTTGTAGAATCTGCAAGTGAATATTTGGCGCGATTTGAGGCCTATGCAGGAAACGGAAATATCTTCACATGAAAACTAGACAGATGAATTCTCAGAAACGTCTTTGTGATGAGTGCATTCAACTCACAGACTTGAAGCTTCCTTTTGAAAGAGCAGTTTCGAAACACTCTTTTTGTAGAATCTGCAAGTGGATATTTGGAGCGCTTTGAGGGCTATGCTGGAAAAGTTAATACCTTCACCTAAAAACTAGGCAGAAGCATACTCAGAAACTTCTTTGTGATGTGTGCATTGAACTCACAGAGTTGAACCTTTCTTTTGATACAGAAGTTTTGAAACACTCTTTTGGTAGAATCTTCAAGTGGATGTATGGAGTGATTTGAGGCCTATGCTGGAAAAGGAAATACCTTCACGTAGAAACTAGACAAAAGCATTCTCAGAAAGTTCCCTGTGCTTTGTGCATTCAACTCACAGAGTTGAACATTCCCTTTGATAGAGCAGTTTTGAAACACTCTTTTTGTAGAATCTGCAAGTGGATATTTGGAGCGCTTTGAGGCCTCTGCTGCCAAAGGAATTATCATTGCATAAAAACTAGATGGAAGCGTTCTCAGAAACTTCCTTGTGATGAGTGCATTCAACTCGCAGAGTGGAACCTTCCTTTCGATAGACCAGTTTTGAAACACTGTTTTTGTAGAATCCGCAAGAGGCTATTTGGAGCTCTTTGAGGCTTATGCTGGAAAAGGAAATATCTTCATCTACAAACTAGACAGAAGCATTCTCAGAAACTTCTTTGTCATGTGGGGATTGAACTCACAGAGTTGAACATTCCTTTACATAGAGCAGTTTTGCAACACCCTTTCGGTGGAAAGTGAAAGTGCTTATTTGGTGCGATGGCGGCATCTAGTGGATAAGGAAATACATTCAGATGAAAACAAGATACATCCATTCTCAGAAACTTCTTTGTGATGACTGCATTCTACTCACAGAGTTGAACCTTCCTTTTGATAGAACAGTTTGGAAACACTCTTTTTGTGGAATCTGCAAGTGGCTATTTGGAGCGCTTTGAGGCCTATGCTGGAAAAGGAAATATCTTCACATAAAACCTAGACAGAAGTATTCCCAGAAAGTTTTTCTGATGTGCGCATTCAACTCACCGAGTTGAACCTTCCTTTAGATAGAGCACTTTTGAAACACTCTTTCTGTAGTACCTGCGAGTGGATATTTGGAGTGCTTTGAGTGCTACACTGTAAAAGCAAATATCTTCACTTAGAATCTAGACAGAAGAATTCTCAGAGACTTCCCTGGGCTCTCTGCATTCCACTCACAGAGTTGAACCTTCCTTTTGATAGGACAGTTTTGAAACACTCTTGTGATAGAATCTGCAAGTCGATATTTGGAAGGTTTGGAGGCCTATCCTGGGAAAGGAAATATCTTCCCATCAAAACTAGATAGAAGCATTCTCAGAAACTTCTTAGTGATGTGCGCATTCAAGTCACAGAGTTGAAGCTTCCTTTTGATATAGCAGTTTTGAACCACTCTTTTAGTAGAATCTGCAAGTGGATGTTTGGAGAGCTAAGAGGCCAACACTGGAAAAGGAAATATCTTCACCTAAAAACTAGACGGAAGCATTCTCAGAAACTTCAATGGGCTTTACGCATTCAACTCACAGAGTGCAATGTTCCTTTTGAGAGCGCAGTTTTAAAACACTGTTTTTGTAGAATTTGCTAGAGGATGTTTGGAGCGATGTGAGGCCTTTGCTGGAAAAGGAAATATCTTCACATAAAACCTAGACAGAAGCATTCTCAGAAACTCCTTTGTGATGAGTGCATTCAAATCACACACTTGAACGTTCCTTTGGAAAGAGCAGTTTTGAAACACTCTTTTTGAAGAATCTGCAAGTGGATATTTGGAGCGATTTGAGGCCTATGCTGGAAAATGAAATATCTTCACCTACAAACTAGACGGAAGCATTCTCAGAAACTTCTTTGTGATGAGTGCATTCAACTCACAGAGTTGAAGCTTCCTTTTGACAGAGCAGTTTTGAAACACTCCTTTAGCAGCATCTGCAAGTGGATATTTGGAGCGCTTTGAGGCCAAGGCTGGAAAACGAAATATCATCACATAAAAACTCGACAGAAGCATTCTCTGAAACTTCTTTCTGGTGAGTGCATTCAACTCACAGACTCGAACGTTTCTTTTGATAGAACAGTTTAGAAACACTCCTTTTGTAGAATCTGCAAGTGTTTATTTGGAGCGCTTTGAGGCCTATGTTGGAAAAGGACATATCTTCACATCAAAAGTAGACACACGCATTCTCAGAAACTTCTTTGTGATGAGTGCATTGAACTCACAGAGTTCAACCTACCTATTGATAGAGAAGTTTTGAAACACCCTTTTTGTAGAATCTGCAAGTGAATATTTGGCGCGATATGAGGCCTATGCTGGAAATGGAAATATCTTCACATGAAAACTAGACAGATGAATTCTCAGAAACGTCTTTGTGATGAGTGCATTCAACTCACAGACTTGAAGCTTAATTTTGAAAGAGCAGTTTCGAAACACTCTTTTTGTAGAATCTGCAAGTGGATATTTGGAGCGCTTTGAGGGCTATGCTGGAAAAGTTTATATCTTCACCTAAAAACTAGACAGAAGCATACTCAGAAACTTCTTTGTGATGTGTGCATTGAACTCACAGAGTTGAACCTTTCTTTTGATACAGAAGTTTTGAAACACTCTTTTCGTAGAATCTTCAAGTGGATGTATGGAGTGATTTGAGGCCTATGCTGGAAAAGGAAATACCTTCACGTAGAAACTAGACAAAAGCATTCTCAGAAAGTTCCCTGTGCTTTGTGCATTCAACTCACAGAGTTGAACATTCCCTTTGATAGAGCAGTTTTGAAACACTCTTTTTGTAGAATCTGCAAGTGGATATTTGGAGCGCTTTGAGGCCTCTGCTGCCAAAGGAATTATCATTGCATAAAAACTAGATGGAAGCGTTCTCAGAAACTTCCTTGTGATGAGTGCATTCAACTCGCAGAGTGGAACCTTCCTTTCGATAGACCAGTTTTGAAACACTGTTTTTGTAGAATCCGCAAGTGGCTATTTGGAGCTCTTTGAGGCTTATGCTGGAAAAGGAAATATCTTCATCTACAAACTAGACAGAAGCATTCTCAGAAACTTCTTTGTCATGTGGGGATTGAACTCACAGAGTTGAACATTCCTTTACATAGAGCAGTTTTGCAACGCCCTTTCGGTGGAAAGTGAAAGTGCTTATTTGGTGCGATGGCGGCATCTAGTGGATAAGGAAATACATTCAGATGAAAACAAGATACATCCATTCTCAGAAACTTCTTTGTGATGACTGCATTCTACTCACAGAGTTGAACCTTCCTTTTGATAGAACAGTTTGGAAACACTCTTTTTGTGGAATCTGCAAGTAGCTATTTGGAGCGCTTTGAGGCCTATGCTGGAAAAGGAAATATCTTCACATAAAACCTAGACAGAAGTATTCCCAGAAAGTTTTTCTGATGTGCGCATTCAACTCACCGAGTTGAACCTTCCTTTAGATAGAGCACTTTTGAAACACTCTTTCTGTAGTACCTGCGAGTGGATATTTGGAGTGCTTTGAGTGCTACACTGTAAAAGCAAATATCTTCACTTAGAATCTAGACAGAAGAATTCTCAGAGACTTCCCTGGGCTCTCTGCATTCCACTCACAGAGTTGAACCTTCCTCTTGATAGGACAGTTTTGAAACACTCTTGTGATAGAATCTGCAAGTCGATATTTGGAAGGTTTGGAGGCCTATCCTGGGAAAGGAAATATCTTCCCATCAAAACTAGATAGAAACATTCTCAGAAACTTCTTAGTGATGTGCGCATTCAAGTCACAGAGTTGAAGCTTCCTTTTGATATAGCAGTTTTGAACCACTCTTTTAGTAGAATCTGCAAGTGGATGTTTGGAGAGCTAAGAGGCCAACACTGGAAAAGGAAATATCTTCACCTAAAAACTAGACGGAAGCATTCTCAGAAACTTCAATGGGCTTTACGCATTCAACTCACAGAGTGCAATGTTCCTTTTGAGAGCGCAGTTTTAAAACACTGTTTTTGTAGAATTTGCTAGAGGATGTTTGGAGCGATGTGAGGCCTTTGCTGGAAAAGGAAATATCTTCACATAAAACCTAGACAGAAGCATTCTCAGAAACTCCTTTGTGATGAGTGCATTCAAATCACACACTTGAACCTTCCTTTGGAAAGAGCAGTTTTGAAACACTCTTTTTGAAGAATCTGCAAGTGGATATTTGGAGCGATTTGAGGCCTATGCTGGAAAATGAAATATCTTCACCTACAAACTAGACGGAAGCATTCTCAGAAACTTCTTTGTGATGAGTGCATTCAACTCACAGAGTTGAAGCTTCCTTTTGACAGAGCAGTTTTGAAACACTCTTTTAGCAGCATCTGCAAGTGGATATTTGGAGCGCTTTGAGGCCAAGGCTGGAAAACGAAATATCATCACATAAAAACTCGACAGAAGCATTCTCTGAAACTTCTTTCTGATGAGTGCATTCAACTCACAGATTCAATCGTTTCTTTTGATAGAACAGTTTAGAAACACTCCTTTTGTAGAATCTGCAAGTGTTTATTTGGAGCGCTTTGAGGCCTATGTTGGAAAAGGACATATCTTCACATCAAAAGTAGACACACGCATTCTCAGAAACTTCTTTGTGATGAGTGCATTGAACTCACAGAGTTCAACCTACCTATTGATAGAGAAGTTTTGAAACACCCTTTTTGTAGAATCTGCAAGTGAATATTTGGCGCGATATGAGGCCTATGCTGGAAATGGAAATATCTTCACATGAAAACTAGACAGATGAATTCTCAGAAACGTCTTTGTGATGAGTGCATTCAACTCACAGACTTGAAGCTTAATTTTGAAAGAGCAGTTTCGAAACACTCTTTTTGTAGAATCTGCAAGTGGATATTTGGAGCGCTTTGAGGGCTACACTGGAAAAGTTTATATCTTCACCTAAAAACTAGACAGAAGCATACTCAGAAACTTCTTTGTGATGTGTGCATTGAACTCACAGAGCTGAACCTTTCTTTTGATACAGAATTTTGAAACACTCTTTTCGTAGAATCTTCAAGTGGATGTATGGAGTGCTTTGAGGCCTATGCTGGAAAAGGAAATATCTTCACGTAGAAACTGGACAAAAGCATTCTCAGAAAATTCTTCGTAGTGAGTGCATTCAACTCACAGAGTTGAAGCTTCCTTTTGATAGAGCAGTTTTGAAACACTCTTTTAGCAGCATCTGAAAGTGGATATTTGGAGCGCTTTGAGGCCAAGGCTGGAAAACGAAATATCATCACATAAAAACTCGACAGAAGCATTCTCTGAAACTTCTTTGTGATAAGTGCATTCAACTCACAGACTCGAACGTTTCTTTTGATAGAACAGTTTAGAAACACTCCTTTTGTAGAATCTGCAAGTGTTTATTTGGAGCGCTTTGAGGCCTATGTTGGAAAAGGACATATCTTCACATCAAAAGTAGACAGACGCATTCTCAGAAACTTCTTTGTGATGAGTGCATTGAACTCACAGAGTTCAACCTACCTATTGATAGAGAAGTTTTGAAACACCCTTTTTGTAGAATCTGCAAGTGAATATTTGGCGCGATATGAGGCCTATGCTGGAAAAGGAAATACCTTCACGTAGAAACTAGACAAAAGCATTCTCAGAAAGTTCCCTGTGCTTTGTGCATTCAACTCACAGAGTTGAACATTCCCTTTGATAGAGCAGTTTTGAAACACTCTTTTTGTAGAATCTGCAAGTGGATATTTGGAGCGCTTTGAGGCCTCTGCTGCCAAAGGAATTATCATTGCATAAAAACTAGATGGAAGCGTTCTCAGAAACTTCCTTGTGATGAGTGCATTCAACTCGCAGAGTGGAACCTTCCTTTCGATAGACCAGTTTTGAAACACTGTTTTTGTAGAATCCGCAAGTGGCTATTTGGAGCTCTTTGAGGCTTATGCTGGAAAAGGAAATATCTTCATCTACAAACTAGACAGAAGCATTCTCAGAAACTTCTTTGTCATGTGGGGATTGAACTCACAGAGTTGAACATTCCTTTACATAGAGCAGTTTTGCAACACCCTTTCGGTGGAAAGTGAAAGTGCTTATTTGGTGCGATGGCGGCATCTAGTGGATAAGGAAATACATTCAGATGAAAACAAGATACATCCATTCTCAGAAACTTCTTTGTGATGACTGCATTCTACTCACAGAGTTGAACCTTCCTTTTGATAGAACAGTTTGGAAACACTCTTTTTGTGGAATCTGCAAGTGGCTATTTGGAGCGCTTTGAGGCCTATGCTGGAAAAGGAAATATCTTCACATAAAACCTAGACAGAAGTATTCCCAGAAAGTTTTTCTGATGTGCGCATTCAACTCACCGAGTTGAACCTTCCTTTAGATAGAGCACTTTTGAAACACTCTTTCTGTAGTACCTGCGAGTGGATATTTGGAGTGCTTTGAGTGCTACACTGTAAAAGCAAATATCTTCACTTAGAATCTAGACAGAAGAATTCTCAGAGACTTCCCTGTGCTCTCTGCATTCCACTCACAGAGTTGAACCTTCCTTTTGATAGGACAGTTTTGAAACACTCTTGTGGTCGAATCTGCAAGTCGATATTTGGAAGGTTTGGAGGCCTATCCTGGGAAAGGAAATATCTTCCCATCAAAACTAGACAGAAGCATTCTCAGAAACTTCTTAGTGATGTGCGCATTCAAGTCACAGAGTTGAAGCTTCCTTTTGATATAGCAGTTTTGAACCACTCTTTTAGTAGAATCTGCAAGTGGATGTTTGGAGAGCTAAGAGGCCAACACTGGAAAAGGAAATATCTTCACCTAAAAACTAGACGGAAGCATTCTCAGAAACTTCAATGGGCTTTACGCATTCAACTCACAGAGTGCAATGTTCCTTTTGAGAGCGCAGTTTTAAAACACTGTTTTTGTAGAATTTGCTAGAGGATGTTTGGAGCGATGTGAGGCCTTTGCTGGAAAAGGAAATATCTTCACATAAAACCTAGACAGAAGCATTCTCAGAAACTCCTTTGTGATGAGTGCATTCAAATCACACACTTGAACCTTCCTTTGGAAAGAGCAGTTTTGAAACACTCTTTTTGAAGAATCTGCAAGTGGATATTTGGAGCGATTTGAGGCCTATGCTGGAAAATGAAATATCTTCACCTACAAACTAGACGGAAGCATTCTCAGAAACTTCTTTGTGATGAGTGCATTCAACTCACAGAGTTGAAGCTTCCTTTTGACAGAGCAGTTTTGAAACACTCTTTTAGCAGCATCTGCAAGTGGATATTTGGAGCGCTTTGAGGCCAAGGCTGGAAAACGAAATATCATCACATAAAAACTCGACAGAAGCATTCTCTGAAACTTCTTTCTGATGAGTGCATTCAACTCACAGACTCGAACGTTTCTTTTGATAGAACAGTTTAGAAACACTCCTTTTGTAGAATCTGCAAGTGTTTATTTGGAGCGCTTTGAGGCCTATGTTGGAAAAGGACATATCTTCACATCAAAAGTAGACACACGCATTCTCAGAAACTTCTTTGTGATGAGTGCATTGAACTCACAGAGTTCAACCTACCTATTGATAGAGAAGTTTTGAAACACCTTTTTTGTAGAATCTTCAAGTGAATATTTGGCGCGATATGAGGCCTATGCTGGAAATGGAAATATCTTCACATGAAAACTAGACAGATGAATTCTCAGAAACGTCTTTGTGATGAGTGCATTCAACTCACAGACTTGAAGCTTAATTTTGAAAGAGCAGTTTCGAAACACTCTTTTTGTAGAATCTGCAAGTGGATATTTGGAGCGCTTTGAGGGCTATGCTGGAAAAGTTAATACCTTCACCTAAAAACTAGACAGAAGCATACTCAGAAACTTCTTTGTGATGTGTGCATTGAACTCACAGAGCTGAACCTTTCTTTTGATACAGAATTTTGAAACACTCTTTTCGTAGAATCTTCAAGTGGATGTATGGAGTGCTTTGAGGCCTCTGCTGGAAAAGGAAATATCTTCACGTAGAAACTGGACAAAAGCATTCTCAGAAAATTCTTCGTAATGAGTGCATTCAACTCACAGAGTTGAAGCTTCCTTTTGATAGAGCAGTTTTGAAACACTCTTTTAGCAGCATCTGCAAGTGGATATTTGGAGCGCTTTGAGGCCAAGGCTGGAAAACGAAATATCATCACATAAAAACTCGACAGAAGCATTCTCTGAAACTTCTTTGTGATAAGTGCATTCAACTCACAGACTCGAACGTTTCTTTTGATAGAACAGTTTAGAAACACTCCTTTTGTAGAATCTGCAAGTGTTTATTTGGAGCGCTATGAGGCCTATGTTGGAAAAGGACATATCTTCACATCAAAAGTAGACACACGCATTCTCAGAAACTTCTTTGTGATGAGTGCATTGAACTCACAGAGTTCAACCTACCTATTGATAGAGAAGTTTTGAAACACCCTTTTTGTAGAATCTGCAAGTGAATATTTGGCGCGATTTGAGGCCTATGCATGAAACGGAAATATCTTCACATGAAAACTAGACAGATGAATTCTCAGAAACGTCTTTGTGATGAGGGCATTCAACTCACAGACTTGAAGCTTCCTTTTGAAAGAGCAGTTTCGAAACACTCTTTTTGTAGAATCTGCAAGTGGATATTTGGAGCGCTTTGAGGGCTATGCTGGAAAAGTTAATACCTTCACCTAAAAACTAGACAGAAGCATACTCAGAAACTTCTTTGTGATGTGTGCATTGAACTCACAGAGTTGAACCTTTCTTTTGATACAGAAGTTTTGAAACACTCTTTTCGTAGAATCTTCAAGTGGATGTATGGAGTGATTTGAGGCCTATGCTGGAAAAGGAAATACCTTCACGTAGAAACTAGACAAAAGCATTCTCAGAAAGTTCCCTGTGCTTTGTGCATTCAACTCACAGAGTTGAACATTCCCTTTGATAGAGCAGTTTTGAAACACTCTTTTTGTAGAATCTGCAAGTGGATATTTGGAGCGCTTTGAGGCCTCTGCTGCCAAAGGAATTATCATTGCATAAAAACTAGATGGAAGCGTTCTCAGAAACTTCCTTGTGATGAGTGCATTCAACTCGCAGAGTGGAACCTTCCTTTCGATAGTCCAGTTTTGAAACACTGTTTTTGTAGAATCCGCAAGTGGCTATTTGGAGCTCTTTGAGGCTTATGCTGGAAAAGGAAATATCTTCATCTACAAACTAGACAGAAGCATTCTCAGAAACTTCTTTGTCATGTGGGGATTGAACTCACAGAGTTGAACATTCCTTTACATAGAGCAGTTTTGCAACACCCTTTCGGTGGAAAGTGAAAGTGCTTATTTGGTGCGATGGCGGCATCTAGTGGATAAGGAAATACATTCAGATGAAAACAAGATACATCCATTCTCAGAAACTTCTTTGTGATGACTGCATTCTACTCACAGAGTTGAACCTTCCTTTTGATAGAACAGTTTGGAAACACTCTTTTTGTGGAATCTGCAAGTGGCTATTTGGAGCGCTTTGAGGCCTATGCTGGAAAAGGAAATATCTTCACATAAAACCTAGACAGAAGTATTCCCAGAAAGTTTTTCTGATGTGCGCATTCAACTCACCGAGTTGAACCTTCCTTTAGATAGAGCACTTTTGAAACACTCTTTCTGTAGTACCTGCGAGTGGATATTTGGAGTGCTTTGAGTGCTACACTGTAAAAGCAAATATCTTCACTTAGAATCTAGACAGAAGAATTCTCAGAGACTTCCCTGGGCTCTCTGCATTCCACTCACAGAGTTGAACCTTCCTTTTGATAGGACAGTTTTGAAACACTCTTGTGATAGAATCTGCAAGTCGATATTTGGAAGGTTTGGAGGCCTATCCTGGGAAAGGAAATATCTTCCCATCAAAACTAGATAGAAGCATTCTCAGAAACTTCTTAGTGATGTGCGCATTCAAGTCACAGAGTTGAAGCTTCCTTTTGATATAGCAGTTTTGAACCACTCTTTTAGTAGAATCTGCAAGTGGATGTTTGGAGAGCTAAGAGGCCAACACTGGAAAAGGAAATATCTTCACCTAAAAACTAGACGGAAGCATTCTCAGAAACTTCAATGGGCTTTACGCATTCAACTCACAGAGTGCAATGTTCCTTTTGAGAGCGCAGTTTTAAAACACTGTTTTTGTAGAATTTGCTAGAGGATGTTTGGAGCGATGTGAGGCCTTTGCTGGAAAAGGAAATATCTTCACATAAAACCTAGACAGAAGCATTCTCAGAAACTCCTTTGTGATGAGTGCATTCAAATCACACACTTGAACGTTCCTTTGGAAAGAGCAGTTTTGAAACACTCTTTTTGAAGAATCTGCAAGTGGATATTTGGAGCGATTTGAGGCCTATGCTGGAAAATGAAATATCTTCACCTACAAACTAGACGGAAGCATTCTCAGAAACTTCTTTGTGATGAGTGCATTCAACTCACAGAGTTGAAGCTTCCTTTTGACAGAGCAGTTTTGAAACACTCCTTTAGCAGCATCTGCAAGTGGATATTTGGAGCGCTTTGAGGCCAAGGCTGGAAAACGAAATATCATCACATAAAAACTCGACAGAAGCATTCTCTGAAACTTCTTTCTGGTGAGTGCATTCAACTCACAGACTCGAACGTTTCTTTTGATAGAACAGTTTAGAAACACTCCTTTTGTAGAATCTGCAAGTGTTTATTTGGAGCGCTTTGAGGCCTATGTTGGAAAAGGACATATCTTCACATCAAAAGTAGACACACGCATTCTCAGAAACTTCTTTGTGATGAGTGCATTGAACTCACAGAGTTCAACCTACCTATTGATAGAGAAGTTTTGAAACACCCTTTTTGTAGAATCTGCAAGTGAATATTTGGCGCGATATGAGGCCTATGCTGGAAATGGAAATATCTTCACATGAAAACTAGACAGATGAATTCTCAGAAACGTCTTTGTGATGAGTGCATTCAACTCACAGACTTGAAGCTTAATTTTGAAAGAGCAGTTTCGAAACACTCTTTTTGTAGAATCTGCAAGTGGATATTTGGAGCGCTTTGAGGGCTATGCTGGAAAAGTTTATATCTTCACCTAAAAACTAGACAGAAGCATACTCAGAAACTTCTTTGTGATGTGTGCATTGAACTCACAGAGTTGAACCTTTCTTTTGATACAGAAGTTTTGAAACACTCTTTTCGTAGAATCTTCAAGTGGATGTATGGAGTGATTTGAGGCCTATGCTGGAAAAGGAAATACCTTCACGTAGAAACTAGACAAAAGCATTCTCAGAAAGTTCCCTGTGCTTTGTGCATTCAACTCACAGAGTTGAACATTCCCTTTGATAGAGCAGTTTTGAAACACTCTTTTTGTAGAATCTGCAAGTGGATATTTGGAGCGCTTTGAGGCCTCTGCTGCCAAAGGAATTATCATTGCATAAAAACTAGATGGAAGCGTTCTCAGAAACTTCCTTGTGATGAGTGCATTCAACTCGCAGAGTGGAACCTTCCTTTCGATAGACCAGTTTTGAAACACTGTTTTTGTAGAATCCGCAAGTGGCTATTTGGAGCTCTTTGAGGCTTATGCTGGAAAAGGAAATATCTTCATCTACAAACTAGACAGAAGCATTCTCAGAAACTTCTTTGTCATGTGGGGATTGAACTCACAGAGTTGAACATTCCTTTACATAGAGCAGTTTTGCAACGCCCTTTCGGTGGAAAGTGAAAGTGCTTATTTGGTGCGATGGCGGCATCTAGTGGATAAGGAAATACATTCAGATGAAAACAAGATACATCCATTCTCAGAAACTTCTTTGTGATGACTGCATTCTACTCACAGAGTTGAACCTTCCTTTTGATAGAACAGTTTGGAAACACTCTTTTTGTGGAATCTGCAAGTAGCTATTTGGAGCGCTTTGAGGCCTATGCTGGAAAAGGAAATATCTTCACATAAAACCTAGACAGAAGTATTCCCAGAAAGTTTTTCTGATGTGCGCATTCAACTCACCGAGTTGAACCTTCCTTTAGATAGAGCACTTTTGAAACACTCTTTCTGTAGTACCTGCGAGTGGATATTTGGAGTGCTTTGAGTGCTACACTGTAAAAGCAAATATCTTCACTTAGAATCTAGACAGAAGAATTCTCAGAGACTTCCCTGGGCTCTCTGCATTCCACTCACAGAGTTGAACCTTCCTCTTGATAGGACAGTTTTGAAACACTCTTGTGATAGAATCTGCAAGTCGATATTTGGAAGGTTTGGAGGCCTATCCTGGGAAAGGAAATATCTTCCCATCAAAACTAGATAGAAACATTCTCAGAAACTTCTTAGTGATGTGCGCATTCAAGTCACAGAGTTGAAGCTTCCTTTTGATATAGCAGTTTTGAACCACTCTTTTAGTAGAATCTGCAAGTGGATGTTTGGAGAGCTAAGAGGCCAACACTGGAAAAGGAAATATCTTCACCTAAAAACTAGACGGAAGCATTCTCAGAAACTTCAATGGGCTTTACGCATTCAACTCACAGAGTGCAATGTTCCTTTTGAGAGCGCAGTTTTAAAACACTGTTTTTGTAGAATTTGCTAGAGGATGTTTGGAGCGATGTGAGGCCTTTGCTGGAAAAGGAAATATCTTCACATAAAACCTAGACAGAAGCATTCTCAGAAACTCCTTTGTGATGAGTGCATTCAAATCACACACTTGAACCTTCCTTTGGAAAGAGCAGTTTTGAAACACTCTTTTTGAAGAATCTGCAAGTGGATATTTGGAGCGATTTGAGGCCTATGCTGGAAAATGAAATATCTTCACCTACAAACTAGACGGAAGCATTCTCAGAAACTTCTTTGTGATGAGTGCATTCAACTCACAGAGTTGAAGCTTCCTTTTGACAGAGCAGTTTTGAAACACTCTTTTAGCAGCATCTGCAAGTGGATATTTGGAGCGCTTTGAGGCCAAGGCTGGAAAACGAAATATCATCACATAAAAACTCGACAGAAGCATTCTCTGAAACTTCTTTCTGATGAGTGCATTCAACTCACAGATTCAATCGTTTCTTTTGATAGAACAGTTTAGAAACACTCCTTTTGTAGAATCTGCAAGTGTTTATTTGGAGCGCTTTGAGGCCTATGTTGGAAAAGGACATATCTTCACATCAAAAGTAGACACACGCATTCTCAGAAACTTCTTTGTGATGAGTGCATTGAACTCACAGAGTTCAACCTACCTATTGATAGAGAAGTTTTGAAACACCCTTTTTGTAGAATCTGCAAGTGAATATTTGGCGCGATATGAGGCCTATGCTGGAAATGGAAATATCTTCACATGAAAACTAGACAGATGAATTCTCAGAAACGTCTTTGTGATGAGTGCATTCAACTCACAGACTTGAAGCTTAATTTTGAAAGAGCAGTTTCGAAACACTCTTTTTGTAGAATCTGCAAGTGGATATTTGGAGCGCTTTGAGGGCTACACTGGAAAAGTTTATATCTTCACCTAAAAACTAGACAGAAGCATACTCAGAAACTTCTTTGTGATGTGTGCATTGAACTCACAGAGCTGAACCTTTCTTTTGATACAGAATTTTGAAACACTCTTTTCGTAGAATCTTCAAGTGGATGTATGGAGTGCTTTGAGGCCTATGCTGGAAAAGGAAATATCTTCACGTAGAAACTGGACAAAAGCATTCTCAGAAAATTCTTCGTAGTGAGTGCATTCAACTCACAGAGTTGAAGCTTCCTTTTGATAGAGCAGTTTTGAAACACTCTTTTAGCAGCATCTGAAAGTGGATATTTGGAGCGCTTTGAGGCCAAGGCTGGAAAACGAAATATCATCACATAAAAACTCGACAGAAGCATTCTCTGAAACTTCTTTGTGATAAGTGCATTCAACTCACAGACTCGAACGTTTCTTTTGATAGAACAGTTTAGAAACACTCCTTTTGTAGAATCTGCAAGTGTTTATTTGGAGCGCTTTGAGGCCTATGTTGGAAAAGGACATATCTTCACATCAAAAGTAGACAGACGCATTCTCAGAAACTTCTTTGTGATGAGTGCATTGAACTCACAGAGTTCAACCTACCTATTGATAGAGAAGTTTTGAAACACCCTTTTTGTAGAATCTGCAAGTGAATATTTGGCGCGATATGAGGCCTATGCTGGAAAAGGAAATACCTTCACGTAGAAACTAGACAAAAGCATTCTCAGAAAGTTCCCTGTGCTTTGTGCATTCAACTCACAGAGTTGAACATTCCCTTTGATAGAGCAGTTTTGAAACACTCTTTTTGTAGAATCTGCAAGTGGATATTTGGAGCGCTTTGAGGCCTCTGCTGCCAAAGGAATTATCATTGCATAAAAACTAGATGGAAGCGTTCTCAGAAACTTCCTTGTGATGAGTGCATTCAACTCGCAGAGTGGAACCTTCCTTTCGATAGACCAGTTTTGAAACACTGTTTTTGTAGAATCCGCAAGTGGCTATTTGGAGCTCTTTGAGGCTTATGCTGGAAAAGGAAATATCTTCATCTACAAACTAGACAGAAGCATTCTCAGAAACTTCTTTGTCATGTGGGGATTGAACTCACAGAGTTGAACATTCCTTTACATAGAGCAGTTTTGCAACACCCTTTCGGTGGAAAGTGAAAGTGCTTATTTGGTGCGATGGCGGCATCTAGTGGATAAGGAAATACATTCAGATGAAAACAAGATACATCCATTCTCAGAAACTTCTTTGTGATGACTGCATTCTACTCACAGAGTTGAACCTTCCTTTTGATAGAACAGTTTGGAAACACTCTTTTTGTGGAATCTGCAAGTGGCTATTTGGAGCGCTTTGAGGCCTATGCTGGAAAAGGAAATATCTTCACATAAAACCTAGACAGAAGTATTCCCAGAAAGTTTTTCTGATGTGCGCATTCAACTCACCGAGTTGAACCTTCCTTTAGATAGAGCACTTTTGAAACACTCTTTCTGTAGTACCTGCGAGTGGATATTTGGAGTGCTTTGAGTGCTACACTGTAAAAGCAAATATCTTCACTTAGAATCTAGACAGAAGAATTCTCAGAGACTTCCCTGTGCTCTCTGCATTCCACTCACAGAGTTGAACCTTCCTTTTGATAGGACAGTTTTGAAACACTCTTGTGGTCGAATCTGCAAGTCGATATTTGGAAGGTTTGGAGGCCTATCCTGGGAAAGGAAATATCTTCCCATCAAAACTAGACAGAAGCATTCTCAGAAACTTCTTAGTGATGTGCGCATTCAAGTCACAGAGTTGAAGCTTCCTTTTGATATAGCAGTTTTGAACCACTCTTTTAGTAGAATCTGCAAGTGGATGTTTGGAGAGCTAAGAGGCCAACACTGGAAAAGGAAATATCTTCACCTAAAAACTAGACGGAAGCATTCTCAGAAACTTCAATGGGCTTTACGCATTCAACTCACAGAGTGCAATGTTCCTTTTGAGAGCGCAGTTTTAAAACACTGTTTTTGTAGAATTTGCTAGAGGATGTTTGGAGCGATGTGAGGCCTTTGCTGGAAAAGGAAATATCTTCACATAAAACCTAGACAGAAGCATTCTCAGAAACTCCTTTGTGATGAGTGCATTCAAATCACACACTTGAACCTTCCTTTGGAAAGAGCAGTTTTGAAACACTCTTTTTGAAGAATCTGCAAGTGGATATTTGGAGCGATTTGAGGCCTATGCTGGAAAATGAAATATCTTCACCTACAAACTAGACGGAAGCATTCTCAGAAACTTCTTTGTGATGAGTGCATTCAACTCACAGAGTTGAAGCTTCCTTTTGACAGAGCAGTTTTGAAACACTCTTTTAGCAGCATCTGCAAGTGGATATTTGGAGCGCTTTGAGGCCAAGGCTGGAAAACGAAATATCATCACATAAAAACTCGACAGAAGCATTCTCTGAAACTTCTTTCTGATGAGTGCATTCAACTCACAGACTCGAACGTTTCTTTTGATAGAACAGTTTAGAAACACTCCTTTTGTAGAATCTGCAAGTGTTTATTTGGAGCGCTTTGAGGCCTATGTTGGAAAAGGACATATCTTCACATCAAAAGTAGACACACGCATTCTCAGAAACTTCTTTGTGATGAGTGCATTGAACTCACAGAGTTCAACCTACCTATTGATAGAGAAGTTTTGAAACACCTTTTTTGTAGAATCTTCAAGTGAATATTTGGCGCGATATGAGGCCTATGCTGGAAATGGAAATATCTTCACATGAAAACTAGACAGATGAATTCTCAGAAACGTCTTTGTGATGAGTGCATTCAACTCACAGACTTGAAGCTTAATTTTGAAAGAGCAGTTTCGAAACACTCTTTTTGTAGAATCTGCAAGTGGATATTTGGAGCGCTTTGAGGGCTATGCTGGAAAAGTTAATACCTTCACCTAAAAACTAGACAGAAGCATACTCAGAAACTTCTTTGTGATGTGTGCATTGAACTCACAGAGCTGAACCTTTCTTTTGATACAGAATTTTGAAACACTCTTTTCGTAGAATCTTCAAGTGGATGTATGGAGTGCTTTGAGGCCTCTGCTGGAAAAGGAAATATCTTCACGTAGAAACTGGACAAAAGCATTCTCAGAAAATTCTTCGTAATGAGTGCATTCAACTCACAGAGTTGAAGCTTCCTTTTGATAGAGCAGTTTTGAAACACTCTTTTAGCAGCATCTGCAAGTGGATATTTGGAGCGCTTTGAGGCCAAGGCTGGAAAACGAAATATCATCACATAAAAACTCGACAGAAGCATTCTCTGAAACTTCTTTGTGATAAGTGCATTCAACTCACAGACTCGAACGTTTCTTTTGATAGAACAGTTTAGAAACACTCCTTTTGTAGAATCTGCAAGTGTTTATTTGGAGCGCTATGAGGCCTATGTTGGAAAAGGACATATCTTCACATCAAAAGTAGACACACGCATTCTCAGAAACTTCTTTGTGATGAGTGCATTGAACTCACAGAGTTCAACCTACCTATTGATAGAGAAGTTTTGAAACACCCTTTTTGTAGAATCTGCAAGTGAATATTTGGCGCGATTTGAGGCCTATGCATGAAACGGAAATATCTTCACATGAAAACTAGACAGATGAATTCTCAGAAACGTCTTTGTGATGAGGGCATTCAACTCACAGACTTGAAGCTTCCTTTTGAAAGAGCAGTTTCGAAACACTCTTTTTGTAGAATCTGCAAGTGGATATTTGGAGCGCTTTGAGGGCTATGCTGGAAAAGTTAATACCTTCACCTAAAAACTAGACAGAAGCATACTCAGAAACTTCTTTGTGATGTGTGCATTGAACTCACAGAGTTGAACCTTTCTTTTGATACAGAAGTTTTGAAACACTCTTTTCGTAGAATCTTCAAGTGGATGTATGGAGTGATTTGAGGCCTATGCTGGAAAAGGAAATACCTTCACGTAGAAACTAGACAAAAGCATTCTCAGAAAGTTCCCTGTGCTTTGTGCATTCAACTCACAGAGTTGAACATTCCCTTTGATAGAGCAGTTTTGAAACACTCTTTTTGTAGAATCTGCAAGTGGATATTTGGAGCGCTTTGAGGCCTCTGCTGCCAAAGGAATTATCATTGCATAAAAACTAGATGGAAGCGTTCTCAGAAACTTCCTTGTGATGAGTGCATTCAACTCGCAGAGTGGAACCTTCCTTTCGATAGTCCAGTTTTGAAACACTGTTTTTGTAGAATCCGCAAGTGGCTATTTGGAGCTCTTTGAGGCTTATGCTGGAAAAGGAAATATCTTCATCTACAAACTAGACAGAAGCATTCTCAGAAACTTCTTTGTCATGTGGGGATTGAACTCACAGAGTTGAACATTCCTTTACATAGAGCAGTTTTGCAACACCCTTTCGGTGGAAAGTGAAAGTGCTTATTTGGTGCGATGGCGGCATCTAGTGGATAAGGAAATACATTCAGATGAAAACAAGATACATCCATTCTCAGAAACTTCTTTGTGATGACTGCATTCTACTCACAGAGTTGAACCTTCCTTTTGATAGAACAGTTTGGAAACACTCTTTTTGTGGAATCTGCAAGTGGCTATTTGGAGCGCTTTGAGGCCTATGCTGGAAAAGGAAATATCTTCACATAAAACCTAGACAGAAGTATTCCCAGAAAGTTTTTCTGATGTGCGCATTCAACTCACCGAGTTGAACCTTCCTTTAGATAGAGCACTTTTGAAACACTCTTTCTGTAGTACCTGCGAGTGGATATTTGGAGTGCTTTGAGTGCTACACTGTAAAAGCAAATATCTTCACTTAGAATCTAGACAGAAGAATTCTCAGAGACTTCCCTGTGCTGTCTGCATTCCACTCACAGAGTTGAACCTTCCTTTTGATAGGACAGTTTTGAAACACTCTTGTGATAGAATCTGCAAGTCGATATTTGGAAGGTTTGGAGGCCTATCCTGGGAAAGGAAATATCTTCCCATCAAAACTAGACAGAAGCATTCTCAGAAACTTCTTAGTGATGTGCGCATTCAAGTCACAGAGTTGAAGCTTCCTTTTGATATAGCAGTTTTGAACCACTCTTTTAGTAGAATCTGCAAGTGGATGTTTGGAGAGCTAAGAGGCCAACACTGGAAAAGGAAATATCTTCACCTAAAAACTAGACGGAAGCATTCTCAGAAACTTCAATGGGCTTTACGCATTCAACTCACAGAGTGCAATGTTCCTTTTGAGAGCGCAGTTTTAAAACACTGTTTTTGTAGAATTTGCTAGAGGATGATTGCAGCGATGTGAGGCCTTTGCTGGAAAAGGAAATATCTTCACATAAAACCTAGACAGAAGCATTCTCAGAAACTCCTTTGTGATGAGTGCATTCAAATCACACACTTGAACCTTCCTTTGGAAAGAGCAGTTTTGAAACACTCTTTTTGAAGAATCTGCAAGTGGATATTTGGAGCGATTTGAGGCCTATGCTGGAAAATGAAATATCTTCACCTACAAACTAGACGGAAGCATTCTCAGAAACTTCTTTGTGATGAGTGCATTCAACTCACAGAGTTGAAGCTTCCTTTTGACAGAGCAGTTTTGAAACACTCTTTTAGCAGCATCTGCAAGTGGATATTTGGAGCGCTTTGAGGCCAAGGCTGGAAAACGAAATATCATCACATAAAAACTCGACAGAAGCATTCTCTGAAACTTCTTTCTGATGAGTGCATTCAACTCACAGACTCGAACGTTTCTTTTGATAGAACAGTTTAGAAACACTCCTTTTGTAGAATCTGCAAGTGTTTATTTGGAGCGCTTTGAGGCCTATGTTGGAAAAGGACATATCTTCACATCAAAAGTAGACACACGCATTCTCAGAAACTTCTTTGTGATGAGTGCATTGAACTCACAGAGTTCAACCTACCTATTGATAGAGAAGTTTTGAAACACCTTTTTTGTAGAATCTTCAAGTGAATATTTGGCGCGATATGAGGCCTATGCTGGAAATGGAAATATCTTCACATGAAAACTAGACAGATGAATTCTCAGAAACGTCTTTGTGATGAGTGCATTCAACTCACAGACTTGAAGCTTAATTTTGAAAGAGCAGTTTCGAAACACTCTTTTTGTAGAATCTGCAAGTGGATATTTGGAGCGCTTTGAGGGCTATGCTGGAAAAGTTAATACCTTCACCTAAAAACTAGACAGAAGCATACTCAGAAACTTCTTTGTGATGTGTGCATTGAACTCACAGAGCTGAACCTTTCTTTTGATACAGAATTTTGAAACACTCTTTTCGTAGAATCTTCAAGTGGATGTATGGAGTGCTTTGAGGCCTCTGCTGGAAAAGGAAATATCTTCACGTAGAAACTGGACAAAAGCATTCTCAGAAAATTCTTCGTAATGAGTGCATTCAACTCACAGAGTTGAAGCTTCCTTTTGATAGAGCAGTTTTGAAACACTCTTTTAGCAGCATCTGCAAGTGGATATTTGGAGCGCTTTGAGGCCAAGGCTGGAAAACGAAATATCATCACATAAAAACTCGACAGAAGCATTCTCTGAAACTTCTTTGTGATAAGTGCATTCAACTCACAGACTCGAACGTTTCTTTTGATAGAACAGTTTAGAAACACTCCTTTTGTAGAATCTGCAAGTGTTTATTTGGAGCGCTATGAGGCCTATGTTGGAAAAGGACATATCTTCACATCAAAAGTAGACACACGCATTCTCAGAAACTTCTTTGTGATGAGTGCATTGAACTCACAGAGTTCAACCTACCTATTGATAGAGAAGTTTTGAAACACCCTTTTTGTAGAATCTGCAAGTGAATATTTGGCGCGATTTGAGGCCTATGCATGAAACGGAAATATCTTCACATGAAAACTAGACAGATGAATTCTCAGAAACGTCTTTGTGATGAGGGCATTCAACTCACAGACTTGAAGCTTCCTTTTGAAAGAGCAGTTTCGAAACACTCTTTTTGTAGAATCTGCAAGTGGATATTTGGAGCGCTTTGAGGGCTATGCTGGAAAAGTTAATACCTTCACCTAAAAACTAGACAGAAGCATACTCAGAAACTTCTTTGTGATGTGTGCATTGAACTCACAGAGTTGAACCTTTCTTTTGATACAGAAGTTTTGAAACACTCTTTTCGTAGAATCTTCAAGTGGATGTATGGAGTGATTTGAGGCCTATGCTGGAAAAGGAAATACCTTCACGTAGAAACTAGACAAAAGCATTCTCAGAAAGTTCCCTGTGCTTTGTGCATTCAACTCACAGAGTTGAACATTCCCTTTGATAGAGCAGTTTTGAAACACTCTTTTTGTAGAATCTGCAAGTGGATATTTGGAGCGCTTTGAGGCCTCTGCTGCCAAAGGAATTATCATTGCATAAAAACTAGATGGAAGCGTTCTCAGAAACTTCCTTGTGATGAGTGCATTCAACTCGCAGAGTGGAACCTTCCTTTCGATAATCCAGTTTTGAAACACTGTTTTTGTAGAATCCGCAAGTGGCTATTTGGAGCTCTTTGAGGCTTATGCTGGAAAAGGAAATATCTTCATCTACAAACTAGACAGAAGCATTCTCAGAAACTTCTTTGTCATGTGGGGATTGAACTCACAGAGTTGAACATTCCTTTACATAGAGCAGTTTTGCAACACCCTTTCGGTGGAAAGTGAAAGTGCTTATTTGGTGCGATGGCGGCATCTAGTGGATAAGGAAATACATTCAGATGAAAACAAGATACATCCATTCTCAGAAACTTCTTTGTGATGACTGCATTCTACTCACAGAGTTGAACCTTCCTTTTGATAGAACAGTTTGGAAACACTCTTTTTGTGGAATCTGCAAGTGGCTATTTGGAGCGCTTTGAGGCCTATGCTGGAAAAGGAAATATCTTCACATAAAACCTAGACAGAAGTATTCCCAGAAAGTTTTTCTGATGTGCGCATTCAACTCACCGAGTTGAACCTTCCTTTAGATAGAGCACTTTTGAAACACTCTTTCTGTAGTACCTGCGAGTGGATATTTGGAGTGCTTTGAGTGCTACACTGTAAAAGCAAATATCTTCACTTAGAATCTAGACAGAAGAATTCTCAGAGACTTCCCTGTGCTGTCTGCATTCCACTCACAGAGTTGAACCTTCCTTTTGATAGGACAGTTTTGAAACACTCTTGTGGTAGAATCTGCAAGTCGATATTTGGAAGGTTTGGAGGCCTATCCTGGGAAAGGAAATATCTTCCCATCAAAACTAGACAGAAGCATTCTCAGAAACTTCTTAGTGATGTGCGCATTCAAGTCACAGAGTTGAAGCTTCCTTTTGATATAGCAGTTTTGAACCACTCTTTTAGTAGAATCTGCAAGTGGATGTTTGGAGAGCTAAGAGGCCAACACTGGAAAAGGAAATATCTTCACCTAAAAACTAGACGGAAGCATTCTCAGAAACTTCAATGGGCTTTACGCATTCAACTCACAGAGTGCAATGTTCCTTTTGAGAGCGCAGTTTTAAAACACTGTTTTTGTAGAATTTGCTAGAGGATGATTGCAGCGATGTGAGGCCTTTGCTGGAAAAGGAAATATCTTCACATAAAACCTAGACAGAAGCATTCTCAGAAACTCCTTTGTGATGAGTGCATTCAAATCACACACTTGAACCTTCCTTTGGAAAGAGCAGTTTTGAAACACTCTTTTTGAAGAATCTGCAAGTGGATATTTGGAGCGATTTGAGGCCTATGCTGGAAAATGAAATATCTTCACCTACAAACTAGACGGAAGCATTCTCAGAAACTTCTTTGTGATGAGTGCATTCAACTCACAGAGTTGAAGCTTCCTTTTGACAGAGCAGTTTTGAAACACTCTTTTAGCAGCATCTGCAAGTGGATATTTGGAGCGCTTTGAGGCCAAGGCTGGAAAACGAAATATCATCACATAAAAACTCGACAGAAGGATTCTCTGAAACTTCTTTCTGATGAGTGCATTCAACTCACAGACTCGAACGTTTCTTTTGATAGAACAGTTTAGAAACACTCCTTTTGTAGAATCTGCAAGCGTTTATTTGGAGCGCTTTGAGGCCTATGTTGGAAAAGGACATATTTTCACATCAAAAGTAGACAGACCCATTCTCAGAAACTTCTTTGTGATGAGTGCATTGAACTCACAGAGTTCAACCTACCTATTGATAGAGAAGTTTTGAAACACCCTTTTTGTAGAACCTGCAAGTGAATATTTGGCGCGATATGAGGCCTATGCTGGAAATGGAAATATCTTCACATGAAAACTAGACAGATGAATTCTCAGAAACGTCTTTGTGATGAGTGCATTCAACTCACAGACTTGAAGCTTAATTTTGAAAGAGCAGTTTCGAAACACTCTTTTTGTAGAATCTGCAAGTGGATATTTGGAGCGCTTTGAGGGCTATGCTGGAAAAGTTTATATCTTCACCTAAAAACTAGACAGAAGCATACTCAGAAACTTCTTTGTGATGTGTGCATTGAACTCACAGAGCTGAACCTTTCTTTTGATACAGAATTTTGAAACACTCTTTTCGTAGAATCTTCAAGTGGATGTATGGAGTGCTTTGAGACCTATGCTGGAAAAGGAAATATCTTCACGTAGAAACTGGACAAAAGCATTCTCAGAAAATTCTTCGTAATGAGTGCATTCAACTCACAGAGTTGAAGCTTCCTTTTGATAGAGCAGTTTTGAAACACTCTTTTAGCAGCATCTGCAAGTGGATATTTGGAGCGCTTTGAGGCCAAGGCTGGAAAACGAAATATCATCACATAAAAACTCGACAGAAGCATTCTCTGAAACTCCTTTGTGATAAGTGCATTCAACTCACAGAATCGAACGTTTCTTTTGATAGAACAGTTTAGAAACACTCCTTTTGTAGAATCTGCAAGTGTTTATTTGGAGCGCTTTGAGGCCTATGTTGGAAAAGGACATATCTTCACATCAAAAGTAGACAGACGCATTCTCAGAAACTTCTTTGTGATGAGTGCATTGAACTCACAGAGTTGAACCTACCTATTGATAGAGAAGTTTTGAAACACCCTTTTTGTAGAATCTGCAAGTGAATATTTGGCGCGATTTGAGGCCTATGCAGGAAACGGAAATATCTTCACATGAAAACTAGACAGATGAATTCTCAGAAACGTCTTTGTGATGAGTGCATTCAACTCACAGACTTGAAGCTTCCTTTTGAAAGAGCAGTTTCGAAACACTCTTTTTGTAGAATCTGCAAGTGGATATTTGGAGCGCTTTGAGGGCTATGCTGGAAAAGTTAATACCTTCACCTAAAAACTAGACAGAAGCATACTCAGAAACTTCTTTGTGATGTGTGCATTGAACTCACAGAGTTGAACCTTTCTTTTGATACAGAAGTTTTGAAACACTCTTTTCGTAGAATCTTCAAGTGGATGGATGGAGTGATTTGAGGCCTATGCTGGAAAAGGAAATACCTTCACGTAGAAACTAGACAAAAGCATTCTCAGAAAGTTCCCTGTGCTTTGTGCATTCAACTCACAGAGTTGAACATTCCCTTTGATAGAGCAGTTTTGAAACACTCTTTTTGTAGAATCTGCAAGTGGATATTTGGAGCGCTTTGAGGCCTCTGCTGCCAAAGGAATTATCATTGCATAAAAACTAGATGGAAGCGTTCTCAGAAACTTCCTTGTGATGAGTGCATTCAACTCGCAGAGTGGAACCTTCCTTTCGATAGTCCAGTTTTGAAACACTGTTTTTGTAGAATCCGCAAGTGGCTATTTGGAGCTCTTTGAGGCTTATGCTGGAAAAGGAAATATCTTCATCTACAAACTAGACAGAAGCATTCTCAGAAACTTCTTTGTCATGTGGGGATTGAACTCACAGAGTTGAACATTCCTTTACATAGAGCAGTTTTGCAACACCCTTTCGGTGGAAAGTGAAAGTGCTTATTTGGTGCGATGGCGGCATCTAGTGGATAAGGAAATACATTCAGATGAAAACAAGATACATCCATTCTCAGAAACTTCTTTGTGATGACTGCATTCTACTCACAGAGTTGAACCTTCCTTTTGATAGAACAGTTTGGAAACACTCTTTTTGTGGAATCTGCAAGTGGCTATTTGGAGCGCTTTGAGGCCTATGCTGGAAAAGGAAATATCTTCACATAAAACCTAGACAGAAGTATTCCCAGAAAGTTTTTCTGATGTGCGCATTCAACTCACCGAGTTGAACCTTCCTTTAGATAGAGCACTTTTGAAACACTCTTTCTGTAGTACCTGCGAGTGGATATTTGGAGTGCTTTGAGTGCTACACTGTAAAAGCAAATATCTTCACTTAGAATCTAGACAGAAGAATTCTCAGAGACTTCCCTGTGCTGTCTGCATTCCACTCACAGAGTTGAACCTTCCTTTTGATAGGACAGTTTTGAAACACTCTTGTGGTAGAATCTGCAAGTCGATATTTGGAAGGTTTGGAGGCCTATCCTGGGAAAGGAAATATCTTCCCATCAAAACTAGACAGAAGCATTCTCAGAAACTTCTTAGTGATGTGCGCATTCAAGTCACAGAGTTGAAGCTTCCTTTTGATATAGCAGTTTTGAACCACTCTTTTAGTAGAATCTGCAAGTGGATGTTTGGAGAGCTAAGAGGCCAACACTGGAAAAGGAAATATCTTCACCTAAAAACTAGACGGAAGCATTCTCAGAAACTTCAATGGGCTTTACGCATTCAACTCACAGAGTGCAATGTTCCTTTTGAGAGCGCAGTTTTAAAACACTGTTTTTGTAGAATTTGCTAGAGGATGATTGCAGCGATGTGAGGCCTTTGCTGGAAAAGGAAATATCTTCACATAAAACCTAGACAGAAGCATTCTCAGAAACTCCTTTGTGATGAGTGCATTCAAATCACACACTTGAACCTTCCTTTGGAAAGAGCAGTTTTGAAACACTCTTTTTGAAGAATCTGCAAGTGGATATTTGGAGCGATTTGAGGCCTATGCTGGAAAATGAAATATCTTCACCTACAAACTAGACGGAAGCATTCTCAGAAACTTCTTTGTGATGAGTGCATTCAACTCACAGAGTTGAAGCTTCCTTTTGACAGAGCAGTTTTGAAACACTCTTTTAGCAGCATCTGCAAGTGGATATTTGGAGCGCTTTGAGGCCAAGGCTGGAAAACGAAATATCATCACATAAAAACTCGACAGAAGCATTCTCTGAAACTTCTTTCTGATGAGTGCATTCAACTCACAGACTCGAACGTTTCTTTTGATAGAACAGTTTAGAAACACTCCTTTTGTAGAATCTGCAAGCGTTTATTTGGAGCGCTTTGAGGCCTATGTTGGAAAAGGACATATCTTCACATCAAAAGTAGACACACGCATTCTCAGAAACTTCTTTGTGATGAGTGCATTGAACTCACAGAGTTCAACCTACCTATTGATAGAGAAGTTTTGAAACACCCTTTTTGTAGAATCTGCAAGTGAATATTTGGCGCGATATGAGGCCTATGCTGGAAATGGAAATATCTTCACATGAAAACTAGACAGATGAATTCTCAGAAACGTCTTTGTGATGAGTGCATTCAACTCACAGACTTGAAGCTTAATTTTGAAAGAGCAGTTTCGAAACACTCTTTTTGTAGAATCTGCAAGTGGATATTTGGAGCGCTTTGAGGGCTATGCTGGAAAAGTTTATATCTTCACCTAAAAACTAGACAGAAGCATACTCAGAAACTTCTTTGTGATGTGTGCATTGAACTCACAGAGCTGAACCTTTCTTTTGATACAGAATTTTGAAACACTCTTTTCGTAGAATCTTCAAGTGGATGTATGGAGTGCTTTGAGGCCTATGCTGGAAAAGGAAATATCTTCACGTAGAAACTGGACAAAAGCATTCTCAGAAAATTCTTCGTAATGAGTGCATTCAACTCACAGAGTTGAAGCTTCCTTTTGATAGAGCAGTTTTGAAACACTCTTTTAGCAGCATCTGCAAGTGGATATTTGGAGCACTTTGAGGCCAAGGCTGGAAAACGAAATATCATCATATAAAAACTCGACAGAAGCATTCTCTGAAACTTCTTTGTGATAAGTGCATTCAACTCACAGACTCGAACGTTTCTTTTGATAGAACAGTTTAGAAACACTCCTTTTGTAGAATCTGCAAGTGTTTATTTGGAGTGCTTTGAGGCCTATGTTGGAAAAGGACATATCTTCACATCAAAAGTAGACAGACGCATTCTCAGAAACTTCTTGGTGATGAGTGCATTGAACTCACAGAGTTGAACCTACCTATTGATAGAGAAGTTTTGAAACACCCTTTTTGTAGAATCTGCAAGTGAATATTTGGCGCGATTTGAGGCCTATGCAGGAAACGGAAATATCTTCACATGAAAACTAGACAGATGAATTCTCAGAAACGTCTTTGTGATGAGTGCATTCAACTCACAGACTTGAAGCTTCCTTTTGAAAGAGCAGTTTCGAAACACTCTTTTTGTAGAATCTGCAAGTGGATACTTGGAGCGCTTTGAGGGCTATGCTGGAAAAGTTAATACCTTCACCTAAAAACTAGGCAGAAGCATACTCAGAAACTTCTTTGTGATGTGTGCATTGAACTCACAGAGTTGAACCTTTCTTTTGATACAGAAGTTTTGAAACACTCTTTTCGTAGAATCTTCAAGTGGATGGATGGAGTGATTTGAGGCCTATGCTGGAAAAGGAAATACCTTCACGTAGAAACTAGACAAAAGCATTCTCAGAAAGTTCCCTGTGCTTTGTGCATTCAACTCACAGAGTTGAACATTCCCTTTGATAGAGCAGTTTTGAAACACTCTTTTTGTAGAATCTGCAAGTGGATATTTGGAGCGCTTTGAGGCCTCTGCTGCCAAAGGAATTATCATTGCATAAAAACTAGATGGAAGCGTTCTCAGAAACTTCCTTGTGATGAGTGCATTCAACTCCCAGAGTGGAACCTTCCTTTCGATAGACCAGTTTTGAAACACTGTTTTTGTAGAATCCGCAAGTGGCTATTTGGAGCTCTTTGAGGCTTATGCTGGAAAAGGAAATATCTTCATCTACAAACTAGACAGAAGCATTCTCAGAAACTTCTTTGTCATGTGGGGATTGAACTCACAGAGTTGAACATTCCTTTACATAGAGCAGTTTTGCAACACCCTTTCGGTGGAAAGTGAAAGTGCTTATTTGGTGCGATGGCGGCATCTAGTGGATAAGGAAATACATTCAGATGAAAACAAGATACATCCATTCTCAGAAACTTCTTTGTGATGACTGCATTCTACTCACAGAGTTGAACCTTCCTTTTGATAGAACAGTTTGGAAACACTCTTTTTGTGGAATCTGCAAGTGGCTATTTGGAGCGCTTTGAGGCCTATGCTGGAAAAGGAAATATCTTCACATAAAACCTAGACAGAAGTATTCCCAGAAAGTTTTTCTGATGTGCGCATTCAACTCACCGAGTTGAACCTTCCTTTAGATAGAGCACTTTTGAAACACTCTTTCTGTAGTACCTGCGAGTGGATATTTGGAGTGCTTTGAGTGCTACACTGTAAAAGCAAATATCTTCACTTAGAATCTAGACAGAAGAATTCTCAGAGACTTCCCTGTGCTCTCTGCATTCCACTCACAGAGTTGAACCTTCCTTTTGATAGAACAGTCTTCAAACACTCTTGTGGTAGAATCTGCAAGTCGATATTTGGAAGGTTTGGAGGCCTATCCTGGGAAAGGAAATATCTTCCCATCAAAACTAGATAGAAGCATTCTCAGAAACTTCTTAGTGATGTGCGCATTCAAGTCACAGAGTTGAAGCTTCCTTTTGATATAGCAGTTTTGAGCCACTCTTTTAGTAGTATCTGCAAGTGGATGTTTGGAGAGCTAAGAGGCCAACACTGGAAAAGGAAATATCTTCACCTAAAAACTAGACGGAAGCATTCTCAGAAACTTCAATGGGCTTTACGCATTCAACTCACAGAGTGCAATGTTCCTTTTGAGAGCGCAGTTTTAAAACACTGTTTTTGTAGAATTTGCTAGAGGATGTTTGGAGCGATGTGAGGCCTTTGCTGGAAAAGGAAATATCTTCACATAAAACCTAGACAGAAGCATTCTCAGAAACTCCTTTGTGATGAGTGCATTCAAATCACACACTTGAACCTTCCTTTGGAAAGAGCAGTTTTGAAACACTCTTTTTGAAGAATCTGCAAGTGGATATTTGGAGCGATTTGAGGCCTATGCTGGAAAATGAAATATCTTCACCTACAAACTAGACGGAAGCATTCTCAGAAACTTCTTTGTGATGAGTGCATTCAACTCACAGAGTTGAAGCTTCCTTTTGACAGAGCAGTTTTGAAACACTCTTTTAGCAGCATCTGCAAGTGGATATTTGGAGGGCTTTGAGGCCAAGGCTGGAAAACGAAATATCATCACATAAAAACTCGACAGAAGGATTCTCTGAAACTTCTTTCTGATGAGTGCATTCAACTCACAGACTCGAACGTTTCTTTTGATAGAACAGTTTAGAAACACTCCTTTTGTAGAATCTGCAAGCGTTTATTTGGAGCGCTTTGAGGCCTATGTTGGAAAAGGACATATTTTCACATCAAAAGTAGACAGACCCATTCTCAGAAACTTCTTTGTGATGAGTGCATTGAACTCACAGAGTTCAACCTACCTATTGATAGAGAAGTTTTGAAACACCCTTTTTGTAGAACCTGCAAGTGAATATTTGGCGCGATATGAGGCCTATGCTGGAAATGGAAATATCTTCACATGAAAACTAGACAGATGAATTCTCAGAAACGTCTTTGTGATGAGTGCATTCAACTCACAGACTTGAAGCTTAATTTTGAAAGAGCAGTTTCGAAACACTCTTTTTGTAGAATCTGCAAGTGGATATTTGGAGCGCTTTGAGGGCTATGCTGGAAAAGTTTATATCTTCACCTAAAAACTAGACAGAAGCATACTCAGAAACTTCTTTGTGATGTGTGCATTGAACTCACAGAGCTGAACCTTTCTTTTGATACAGAATTTTGAAACACTCTTTTCGTAGAATCTTCAAGTGGATGTATGGAGTGCTTTGAGACCTATGCTGGAAAAGGAAATATCTTCACGTAGAAACTGGACAAAAGCATTCTCAGAAAATTCTTCGTAATGAGTGCATTCAACTCACAGAGTTGAAGCTTCCTTTTGATAGAGCAGTTTTGAAACACTCTTTTAGCAGCATCTGCAAGTGGATATTTGGAGCGCTTTGAGGCCAAGGCTGGAAAACGAAATATCATCACATAAAAACTCGACAGAAGCATTCTCTGAAACTCCTTTGTGATAAGTGCATTCAACTCACAGAATCGAACGTTTCTTTTGATAGAACAGTTTAGAAACACTCCTTTTGTAGAATCTGCAAGTGTTTATTTGGAGCGCTTTGAGGCCTATGTTGGAAAAGGACATATCTTCACATCAAAAGTAGACAGACGCATTCTCAGAAACTTCTTTGTGATGAGTGCATTGAACTCACAGAGTTGAACCTACCTATTGATAGAGAAGTTTTGAAACACCCTTTTTGTAGAATCTGCAAGTGAATATTTGGCGCGATTTGAGGCCTATGCAGGAAACGGAAATATCTTCACATGAAAACTAGACAGATGAATTCTCAGAAACGTCTTTGTGATGAGTGCATTCAACTCACAGACTTGAAGCTTCCTTTTGAAAGAGCAGTTTCGAAACACTCTTTTTGTAGAATCTGCAAGTGGATATTTGGAGCGCTTTGAGGGCTATGCTGGAAAAGTTAATACCTTCACCTAAAAACTAGGCAGAAGCATACTCAGAAACTTCTTTGTGATGTGTGCATTGAACTCACAGAGTTGAACCTTTCTTTTGATACAGAAGTTTTGAAACACTCTTTTCGTAGAATCTTCAAGTGGATGGATGGAGTGATTTGAGGCCTATGCTGGAAAAGGAAATACCTTCACGTAGAAACTAGACAAAAGCATTCTCAGAAAGTTCCCTGTGCTTTGTGCATTCAACTCACAGAGTTGAACATTCCCTTTGATAGAGCAGTTTTGAAACACTCTTTTTGTAGAATCTGCAAGTGGATATTTGGAGCGCTTTGAGGCCTCTGCTGCCAAAGGAATTATCATTGCATAAAAACTAGATGGAAGCGTTCTCAGAAACTTCCTTGTGATGAGTGCATTCAACTCCCAGAGTGGAACCTTCCTTTCGATAGACCAGTTTTGAAACACTGTTTTTGTAGAATCCGCAAGTGGCTATTTGGAGCTCTTTGAGGCTTATGCTGGAAAAGGAAATATCTTCATCTACAAACTAGACAGAAGCATTCTCAGAAACTTCTTTGTCATGTGGGGATTGAACTCACAGAGTTGAACATTCCTTTACATAGAGCAGTTTTGCAACACCCTTTCGGTGGAAAGTGAAAGTGCTTATTTGGTGCGATGGCGGCATCTAGTGGATAAGGAAATACATTCAGATGAAAACAAGATACATCCATTCTCAGAAACTTCTTTGTGATGACTGCATTCTACTGACAGTGTTGAACCTTCCTTTTGATAGAACAGTTTGGAAACACTCTTTTTGTTGAATCTGCAAGTGGCTATTTGGAGCGCTTTGAGGCCTATGCTGGAAAAGGAAATATCTTCACATAAAACCTAGACAGAAGTATTCCCAGAAAGTTTTTCTGATGTGCGCATTCAACTCACCGAGTTGAACCTTCCTTTAGATAGAGCACTTTTGAAACACTCTTTCTGTAGTACCTGCGAGTGGATATTTGGAGTGCTTTGAGTGCTACACTGTAAAAGCAAATATCTTCACTTAGAATCTAGACAGAAGAATTCTCAGAGACTTCCCTGTGCTCTCTGCATTCCACTCACAGAGTTGAACCTTCCTTTTGATAGAAGAGTCTTGAAACACTCTTGTGGTAGAATCTGCAAGTCGATATTTGGAAGGTTTGGAGGCCTATCCTGGGAAAGGAAATATCTTCCCATCAAAACTAGACAGAAGCATTCTCAGAAACTTCTTAGTGATGTGCGCATTCAAGTCACAGAGTTGAAGCTTCCTTTTGATATAGCAGTTTTGAACCACTCTTTTAGTAGAATCTGCAAGTGGATGTTTGGAGAGCTAAGAGGCCAACACTGGAAAAGGAAATATCTTCACCTAAAAACTAGACGGAAGCATTCTCAGAAACTTCAATGGGCTTTCCGCATTCAACTCACAGAGTGCAATGTTCCTTTTGAGAGCGCAGTTTTAAAACACTGTTTTTGTAGAATTTGCTAGAGGATGTTTGGAGCGATGTGAGGCCTTTGCTGGAAAAGGAAATATCTTCACATAAAACCTAGACAGAAGCATTCTCAGAAACTCCTTTGTGATGAGTGCATTCAAATCACACACTTGAACCTTCCTTTGGAAAGAGCAGTTTTGAAACACTCTTTTTGAAGAATCTGCAAGTGGATATTTGGAGCGATTTGAGGCCTATGCTGGAAAATGAAATATCTTCACCTACAAACTAGACGGAAGCATTCTCAGAAACTTCTTTGTGATGAGTGCATTCAACTCACAGAGTTGAAGCTTCCTTTTGACAGAGCAGTTTTGAAACACTCTTTTAGCAGCATCTGCAAGTGGATATTTGGAGCGCTTTGAGGCCAAGGCTGGAAAACGAAATATCATCACATAAAAACTCGACAGAAGCATTCTCTGAAACTTCTTTCTGATGAGTGCATTCAACTCACAGACTCGAACGTTTCTTTTGATAGAACAGTTTAGAAACACTCCTTTTGTAGAATCTGCAAGTGTTTATTTGGAGCGCTTTGAGGCCTATGTTGGAAAAGGACATATCTTCACATCAAAAGTAGACACACGCATTCTCAGAAACTTCTTTGTGATGAGTGCATTGAACTCACAGAGTTCAACCTACCTATTGATAGAGAAGTTTTGAAACACCCTTTTTGTAGAATCTGCAAGTGAATATTTGGCGCGATATGAGGCCTATGCTGGAAATGGAAATATCTTCACATGAAAACTAGACAGATGAATTCTCAGAAACGTCTTTGTGATGAGTGCATTCAACTCACAGACTTGAAGCTTAATTTTGAAAGAGCAGTTTCGAAACACTCTTTTTGTAGAATCTGCAAGTGGATATTTGGAGCGCTTTGAGGGCTATGCTGGAAAAGTTTATATCTTCACCTAAAAACTAGACAGAAGCATACTCAGAAACTTCTTTGTGATGTGTGCATTGAACTCACAGAGCTGAACCTTTCTTTTGATACAGAATTTTGAAACACTCTTTTCGTAGAATCTTCAAGTGGATGTATGGAGTGCTTTGAGGCCTATGCTGGAAAAGGAAATATCTTCACGTAGAAACTGGACAAAAGCATTCTCAGAAAATTCTTCGTAGTGAGTGCATTCAACTCACAGAGTTGAAGCTTCCTTTTGATAGAGCAGTTTTGAAACACTCTTTTAGCAGCATCTGCAAGTGGATATTTGGAGCGCTTTGAGGCCAAGGCTGGAAAACGAAATATCATCACATAAAAACTCGACAGAAGCATTCTCTGAAACTTCTTTGTGATAAGTGCATTCAACTCACAGACTCGAACGTTTCTTTTGATAGAACAGTTTAGAAACACTCCTTTTGTAGAATCTGCAACTGTTTATTTGGAGCGCTTTGAGGCCTATGTTGGAAAAGGACATATCTTCACATCAAAAGTAGACAGACGCATTCTCAGAAACTTCTTTGTGATGAGTGCATTGAACTCACAGAGTTGAACCTACTTATTGATAGAGAAGTTTTGAAACACCCTTTTTGTAGAATCTGCAAGTGAATATTTGGCGCGATTTGAGGCCTATGCAGGAAACGGAAATATCTTCACATGAAAACTAGACAGATGAATTCTCAGAAACGTCTTTGTGATGAGGGCATTCAACTCACAGACTTGAAGCTTCCTTTTGAAAGAGCAGTTTCGAAACACTCTTTTTGCAGAATCTGCAAGTGGATATTTGGAGCGCTTTGAGGGCTATGCTGGAAAAGTTAATACCTTCACCTAAAAACTAGACAGAAGCATACTCAGAAACTTCTTTGTGATGTGTGCATTGGACTCACAGAGTTGAACCTTTCTTTTGATACAGAAGTTTTGAAACACTCTTTTCGTAGAATCTTCAAGTGGATGGATGGAGTGATTTGAGGCCTATGCTGGAAAAGGAAATACCTTCACGTAGAAACTAGACAAAAGCATTCTCAGAAAGTTCCCTGTGCTTTGTGCATTCAACTCACAGAGTTGAACATTCCCTTTGATAGAGCAGTTTTGAAACACTCTTTTTGTAGAATCTTCAAGTGGATATTTGGAGCGCTTTGAGGCCTCTGCTGCCAAAGGAATTATCATTGCAAAAAACTAGATGGAAGCGTTCTCAGAAACTTCCTTGTGATGAGTGCATTCAACTCGCAGAGTGGAACCTTCCTTTCGATAGACCAGTTTTGAAACACTGTTTTTGTAGAATCCGCAAGTGGCTATTTGGAGCTCTTTGAGGCTTATGCTGGAAAAGGAAATATCTTCATCTACAAACTAGACAGAAGCATTCTCAGAAACTTCTTTGTCATGTGGGGATTGAACTCACAGAGTTGAACATTCCTTTACATAGAGCAGTTTTGCAACACCCTTTCGGTGGAAAGTGAAAGTGCTTATTTGGTGCGATGGCGGCATCCAGTGGATAAGGAAATACATTCAGATGAAAACAAGATACATCCATTCTCAGAAACTTCTTTGTGATGACTGCATTCTACTGACAGTGTTGAACCTTCCTTTTGATAGAACAGTTTGGAAACACTCTTTTTGTTGAATCTGCAAGTGGCTATTTGGAGCGCTTTGAGGCCTATGCTGGAAAAGGAAATATCTTCACATAAAACCTAGACAGAAGTATTCCCAGAAAGTTTTTCTGATGTGCGCATTCAACTCACCGAGTTGAACCTTCCTTTAGATAGAGCACTTTTGAAACACTCTTTCTGTAGTACCTGCGAGTGGATATTTGGAGTGCTTTGAGTGCTACACTGTAAAAGCAAATATCTTCACTTAGAATCTAGACAGAAGAATTCTCAGAGACTTCCCTGTGCTCTCTGCATTCCACTCACAGAGTTGAACCTTCCTTTTGATAGAAGAGTCTTGAAACACTCTTGTGGTAGAATCTGCAAGTCGATATTTGGAAGGTTTGGAGGCCTATCCTGGGAAAGGAAATATCTTCCCATCAAAACTAGACAGAAGCATTCTCAGAAACTTCTTAGTGATGTGCGCATTCAAGTCACAGAGTTGAAGCTTCCTTTTGATATAGCAGTTTTGAACCACTCTTTTAGTAGAATCTGCAAGTGGATGTTTGGAGAGCTAAGAGGCCAACACTGGAAAAGGAAATATCTTCACCTAAAAACTAGACGGAAGCATTCTCAGAAACTTCAATGGGCTTTACGCATTCAACTCACAGAGTGCAATGTTCCTTTTGAGAGCGCAGTTTTAAAACACTGTTTTTGTAGAATTTGCTAGAGGATGTTTGGAGCGATGTGAGGCCTTTGCTGGAAAAGGAAATATCTTCACATTAAACCTAGACAGAAGCATTCTCAGAAACTCCTTTGTGATGAGTGCATTCAAATCACACACTTGAACCTTCCTTTGGAAAGAGCAGTTTTGAAACACTCTTTTTGAAGAATCTGCAAGTGGATATTTGGAGCGATTTGAGGCCTATGCTGGAAAATGAAATATCTTCACCTACAAACTAGACGGAAGCATTCTCAGAAACTTCTTTGTGATGAGTGCATTCAACTCACAGAGTTGAAGCTTCCTTTTGACAGAGCAGTTTTGAAACACTCTTTTAGCAGCATCTGCAAGTGGATATTTGTAGCGCTTTGAGGCCAAGGCTGGAAAACGAAATATCATCACATAAAAACTCGACAGAAGCATTCTCTGAAACTTCTTTCTGATGAGTGCATTCAACTCACAGACTCGAACGTTTCTTTTGATAGAACAGTTTAGAAACACTCCTTTTGTAGAATCTGCAAGTGTTATTTTGGAGCGCTTTGAGGCCTATGTTGGAAAAGGACATATCTTCACATCAAAAGTAGACAGACGCATTCTCAGAAACTTCTTTGTGATGAGTGCATTGAACTCACAGAGTTCAACCTACCTATTGATAGAGAAGTTTTGAAACACCCTTTTTGTAGAATCTGCAAGTGAATATTTGGCGCGATATGAGGCCTATGCTGGAAATGGAAATATCTTCACATGAAAACTAGACAGATGAATTCTCAGAAACGTCTTTGTGATGAGTGCATTCAACTCACAGACTTGAAGCTTAATTTTGAAAGAGCAGTTTCGAAACACTCTTTTTGTAGAATCTGCAAGTGGATATTTGGAGCGCTTTGAGGGCTATGCTGGAAAAGTTTATATCTTCACCTAAAAAGTAGACAGAAGCATACTCAGAAACTTCTTTGTGATGTGTGCATTGAACTCACAGAGCTGAACCTTTCTTTTGATACAGAATTTTGAAACACTCTTTTCGTAGAATCTTCAAGTGGATGTATGGAGTGCTTTGAGACCTATGCTGGAAAAGGAAATATCTTCACGTAGAAACTGGACAAAAGCATTCTCAGAAAATTCTTCGTAATGAGTGCATTCAACTCACAGAGTTGAAGCTTCCTTTTGATAGAGCAGTTTTGAAACACTCTTTTAGCAGCATCTGCAAGTGGATATTTGGAGCGCTTTGAGGCCAAGGCTGGAAAACGAAATATCATCACATAAAAACTCGACAGAAGCATTCTCTGAAACTTCTTTGTGATAAGTGCATTCAACTCACAGACTCGAACGTTTCTTTTGATAGAACAGTTTAGAAACACTCCTTTTGTAGAATCTGCAAGTGTTTATTTGGAGCGCTTTGAGGCCTATGTTGGAAAAGGACATATCTTCACATCAAAAGTAGACAGACGCATTCTCAGAAACTTCTTTGTGATGAGTGCATTGAACTCACAGAGTTGAACCTACCTATTGATAGAGAAGTTTTGAAACACCCTTTTTGTAGAATCTGCAAGTGAATATTTGGCGCGATTTGAGGCCTATGCAGGAAACGGAAATATCTTCACATGAAAACTAGACAGATGAATTCTCAGAAACGTCTTTGTGATGAGGGCATTCAACTCACAGACTTGAAGCTTCCTTTTGAAAGAGCAGTTTCGAAACACTCTTTTTGTAGAATCTGCAAGTGGATATTTGGAGCGCTTTGAGGGCTATGCTGGAAAAGTTAATACCTTCACCTAAAAACTAGGCAGAAGCATACTCAGAAACTTCTTTGTGATGTGTGCATTGAACTCACAGAGTTGAACCTTTCTTTTGATACAGAAGTTTTGAAACACTCTTTTCGTAGAATCTTCAAGTGGATGGATGGAGTGATTTGAGGCCTATGCTGGAAAAGGAAATACCTTCACGTAGAAACTAGACAAAAGCATTCTCAGAAAGTTCCCTGTGCTTTGTGCATTCAACTCACAGAGTTGAACATTCCCTTTGATAGAGCAGTTTTGAAACACTCTTTTTGTAGAATCTGCAAGTGGATATTTGGAGCGCTTTGAGGCCTCTGCTGCCAAAGGAATTATCATTGCATAAAAACTAGATGGAAGCGTTCTCAGAAACTTCCTTGTGATGAGTGCATTCAACTCGCAGAGTGGAACCTTCCTTTCGATAGACCAGTTTTGAAACACTGTTTTTGTAGAATCCGCAAGTGGCTATTTGGAGCTCTTTGAGGCTTATGCTGGAAAAGGAAATATCTTCATCTACAAACTAGACAGAAGCATTCTCAGAAACTTCTTTGTCATGTGGGGATTGAACTCACAGAGTTGAACATTCCTTTACATAGAGCAGTTTTGCAACACCCTTTCGGTGGAAAGTGAAAGTGCTTATTTGGTGCGATGGCGGCATCTAGTGGATAAGGAAATACATTCAGATGAAAACAAGATACATCCATTCTCAGAAACTGCTTTGTGATGACTGCATTCTACTCACAGAGTTGAACCTTCCTTTTGATAGAACAGTTTGGAAACACTCTTTTTGTGGAATCTGCAAGTGGCTATTTGGAGCGCTTTGAGGCCTATGCTGGAAAAGGAAATATCTTCACATAAAACCTACACAGAAGTATTCCCAGAAAGTTTTTCTGATGTGCGCATTCAACTCACCGAGTTGAACCTTCCTTTAGATAGAGCAGTTTTGAAACACTCTTTCTGTAGTACCTGCGAGTGGATATTTGGAGTGCTTTGAGTGCTACACTGTAAAAGCAAATATCTTCACTTAGAATCTAGACAGAAGAATTCTCAGAGACTTCCCTGTGCTCTCTGCATTCCACTCACAGAGTTGAACCTTCCTTTTGATAGAAGAGTCTTGAAACACTCTTGTGGTAGAATCTGCAAGTCGATATTTGGAAGGTTTGGAGGCCTATCCTGGGAAAGGAAATATCTTCCCATCAAAACTAGATAGAAGCATTCTGAGAAACTTCTTAGTGATGTGCGCATTCAAGTCACAGAGTTGAAGCTTCCTTTTGATATAGCAGTTTTGAGCCACTCTTTTAGTAGTATCTGCAAGTGGATGTTTGGAGAGCTAAGAGGCCAACACTGGAAAAGGAAATATCTTCACGTAAAAACTAGACGGAAGCATTCTCAGAAACTTCAATGGGCTTTACGCATTCAACTCACAGAGTGCAATGTTCCTTTTGAGAGCGCAGTTTTAAAACACTGTTTTTGTAGAATTTGCTAGAGGATGTTTGGAGCGATGTGAGGCCTTTGCTGGAAAAGGAAATATCTTCACATAAAACCTAGACAGAAGCATTCTCAGAAACTCCTTTGTGATGAGTGCATTCAAATCACACACTTGAACCTTCCTTTGGAAAGAGCAGTTTTGAAACACTCTTTTTGAAGAATCTGCAAGTGGATATTTGGAGCGATTTGAGGCCTATGCTGGAAAATGAAATATCTTCACCTACAAACTAGACGGAAGCATTCTCAGAAACTTCTTTGTGATGAGTGCATTCAACTCACAGAGTTGAAGCTTCCTTTTGACAGAGCAGTTTTGAAACACTCTTTTAGCAGCATCTGCAAGTGGATATTTGGAGCGCTTTGAGGCCAAGGCTGGAAAACGAAATATCATCACATAAAAACTCGACAGAAGCATTCTCTGAAACTTCTTTGTGATGAGTGCATTCAACTCACAGACTCGAACGTTTCTTTTGATAGAACAGTTTAGAAACACTCCTTTTGTAGAATCTGCAAGTGTTTATTTGGAGCGCTTTGAGGCCTATGTTGGAAAAGGACATATCTTCACATCAAAAGTAGACACACGCATTCTCAGAAACTTCTTTGTGATGAGTGCATTGAACTCACAGAGTTCAACCTACCTATTGATAGAGAAGTTTTGAAACACCCTTTTTGTAGAATCTGCAAGTGAATATTTGGCGCGATATGAGGCCTATGCTGGAAATGGAAATATCTTCACATGAAAACTAGACAGATGAATTCTCAGAAACGTCTTTGTGATGAGTGCATTCAACTCACAGACTTGAAGCTTAATTTTGAAAGAGCAGTTTCGAAACACTCTTTTTGTAGAATCTGCAAGTGGATATTTGGAGCGCTTTGAGGGCTATGCTGGAAAAGTTTATATCTTCACCTAAAAACTAGACAGAAGCATACTCAGAAACTTCTTTGTGATGTGTGCATTGAACTCACAGAGCTGAACCTTTCTTTTGATACAGAATTTTGAAACACTCTTTTCGTAGAATCTTCAAGTGGATGTATGGAGTGCTTTGAGGCCTATGCTGGAAAAGGAAATATCTTCACGTAGAAACTGGACAAAAGCATTCTCAGAAAATTCTTCGTAGTGAGTGCATTCAACTCACAGAGTTGAAGCTTCCTTTTGATAGAGCAGTTTTGAAACACTCTTTTAGCAGCATCTGCAAGTGGATATTTGGAGCGCTTTGAGGCCAAGGCTGGAAAACGAAATATCATCACATAAAAACTCGACAGAAGCATTCTCTGAAACTTCTTTGTGATAAGTGCATTCAACTCACAGACTCGAACGTTTCTTTTGATAGAACAGTTTAGAAACACTCCTTTTGTAGAATCTGCAAGTGTTTATTTGGAGCGCTTTGAGGCCTATGTTGGAAAAGGACATATCTTCACATCAAAAGTAGACAGACGCATTCTCAGAAACTTCTTTGTGATGAGTGCATTGAACTCACAGAGTTGAACCTACCTATTGATAGAGAAGTTTTGAAACACCCTTTTTGTAGAATCTGCAAGTGAATATTTGGCGCGATTTGAGGCCTATGCAGGAAACGGAAATATCTTCACATGAAAACTAGACAGATGAATTCTCAGAAACGTCTTTGTGATGAGGGCATTCAACTCACAGACTTGAAGCTTCCTTTTGAAAGAGCAGTTGCGAAACACTCTTTTTGTAGAATCTGCAAGTGGATATTTGGAGCGCTTTGAGGGCTATGCTGGAAAAGTTAATACCTTCACCTAAAAACTAGGCAGAAGCATACTCAGAAACTTCTTTGTGATGTGTGCATTGAACTCACAGAGTTGAACCTTTCTTTTGATACAGAAGTTTTGAAACACTCTTTTCGTAGAATCTTCAAGTGGATGGATGGAGTGATTTGAGGCCTATGCTGGAAAAGGAAATACCTTCACGTAGAAACTAGACAAAAGCATTCTCAGAAAGTTCCCTGTGCTTTGTGCATTCAACTCACAGAGTTGAACATTCCCTTTGATAGAGCAGTTTTGAAACACTCTTTTTGTAGAATCTGCAAGTGGATATTTGGAGCGTTTTGAGGCCTCTGCTGCCAAAGGAATTATCATTGCATAAAAACTAGATGGAAGCGTTCTCAGAAACTTCCTTGTGATGAGTGCATTCAACTCGCAGAGTGGAACCTTCCTTTCGATAGACCAGTTTTGAAACACTGTTTTTGTAGAATCCGCAAGTGGCTATTTGGAGCTCTTTGAGGCTTATGCTGGAAAAGGAAATATCTTCATCTACAAACTAGACAGAAGCATTCTCAGAAACTTCTTTGTCATGTGGGGATTGAACTCACAGAGTTGAACATTCCTTTACATAGAGCAGTTTTGCAACACCCTTTCGGTGGAAAGTGAAAGTGCTTATTTGGTGCGATGGCGGCATCTAGTGGATAAGGAAATACATTCAGATGAAAACAAGATACATCCATTCTCAGAAACTTCTTTGTGATGACTGCATTCTACTCACAGAGTTGAACCTTCCTTTTGATAGAACAGTTTGGAAACACTCTTTTTGTGGAATCTGCAAGTGGCTATTTGGAGCGCTTTGAGGCCTATGCTGGAAAAGGAAATATCTTCACATAAAACCTAGACAGAAGTATTCCCAGAAAGTTTTTCTGATGTGCGCATTCAACTCACCGAGTTGAACCTTCCTTTAGATAGAGCACTTTTGAAACACTCTTTCTGTAGTACCTGCGAGTGGATATTTGGAGTGCTTTGAGTGCTACACTGTAAAAGCAAATATCTTCACTTAGAATCTAGACAGAAGAATTCTCAGAGACTTCCCTGTGCTCTCTGCATTCCACTCACAGAGTTGAACCTTCCTTTTGATAGAACAGTTTTGAAACACTCTTGATGTAGAATCTGCAAGTCGATATTTGGAAGGTTTGGAGGCCTATCCTGGGAAAGGAAATATCTTCCCATCAAAACTAGATAGAAGCATTCTCAGAAACTTCTTAGTGATGTGCGCATTCAAGTCACAGAGTTGAAGCTTCCTTTTGATATAGCAGTTTTGAACCACTCTTTTAGTAGAATCTGCAAGTGGATGTTTGGAGAGCTAAGAGGCCAACACTGGAAAAGGAAATATCTTCACCTAAAAACTAGACGGAAGCATTCTCAGAAACTTCAATGGGCTTTCCGCATTCAACTCACAGAGTGCAATGTTCCTTTTGAGAGCGCAGTTTTAAAACACTGTTTTTGTAGAATTTGCTAGAGGATGTTTGGAGCGATGTGAGGCCTTTGCTGGAAAAGGAAATATCTTCACATAAAACCTAGACAGAAGCATTCTCAGAAACTCCTTTGTGATGAGTGCATTCAAATCACACACTTGAACCTTCCTTTGGAAAGAGCAGTTTTGAAACACTCTTTTTGAAGAATCTGCAAGTGGATATTTGGAGCGATTTGAGGCCTATGCTGGAAAATGAAATATCTTCACCTACAAACTAGACGGAAGCATTCTCAGAAACTTCTTTGTGATGAGTGCATTCAACTCACAGAGTTGAAGCTTCCTTTTGACAGAGCAGTTTTGAAACACTCTTTTAGCAGCATCTGCAAGTGGATATTTGGAGCGCTTTGAGGCCAAGGCTGGAAAACGAAATATCATCACATAAAAACTCGACAGAAGCATTCTCTGAAACTTCTTTCTGATGAGTGCATTCAACTCACAGACTCGAACGTTTCTTTTGATAGAACAGTTTAGAAACACTCCTTTTGTAGAATCTGCAAGTGTTTATTTGGAGCGCTTTGAGGCCTATGTTGGAAAAGGACATATCTTCACATCAAAAGTAGACACACGCATTCTCAGAAACTTCTTTGTGATGAGTGCATTGAACTCACAGAGTTCAACCTACCTATTGATAGAGAAGTTTTGAAACACCCTTTTTGTAGAATCTGCAAGTGAATATTTGGCGCGATATGAGGCCTATGCTGGAAATGGAAATATCTTCACATGAAAACTAGACAGATGAATTCTCAGAAACGTCTTTGTGATGAGTGCATTCAACTCACAGACTTGAAGCTTAATTTTGAAAGAGCAGTTTCGAAACACTCTTTTTGTAGAATCTGCAAGTGGATATTTGGAGCGCTTTGAAGGCTATGCTGGAAAAGTTTATATCTTCACCTAAAAACTAGACAGAAGCATACTCAGAAACTTCTTTGTGATGTGTGCATTGAACTCACAGAGCTGAACCTTTCTTTTGATACAGAATTTTGAAACACTCTTTTCGTAGAATCTTCAAGTGGATGTATGGAGTGCTTTGAGGCCTATGCTGGAAAAGGAAATATCTTCACGTAGAAACTGGACAAAAGCATTCTCAGAAAATTCTTCGTAGTGAGTGCATTCAACTCACAGAGTTGAAGCTTCCTTTTGATAGAGCAGTTTTGAAACACTCTTTTAGCAGCATCTGCAAGTGGATATTTGGAGCGCTTTGAGGCCAAGGCTGGAAAACGAAATATCATCACATAAAAACTCGACAGAAGCATTCTCTGAAACTTCTTTGTGATAAGTGCATTCAACTCACAGACTCGAACGTTTCTTTTGATAGAACAGTTTAGAAACACTCCTTTTGTAGAATCTGCAAGTGTTTATTTGGAGCGCTTTGAGGCCTATGTTGGAAAAGGACATATCTTCACATCAAAAGTAGACAGACGCATTCTCAGAAACTTCTTTGTGATGAGTGCATTGAACTCACAGAGTTGAACCTACCTATTGATAGAGAAGTTTTGAAACACCCTTTTTGTAGAATCTGCAAGTGAATATTTGGCGCGATTTGAGGCCTATGCAGGAAACGGAAATATCTTCACATGAAAACTAGACAGATGAATTCTCAGAAACGTCTTTGTGATGAGGGCATTCAACTCACAGACTTGAAGCTTCCTTTTGAAAGAGCAGTTGCGAAACACTCTTTTTGTAGAATCTGCAAGTGGATATTTGGAGCGCTTTGAGGGCTATGCTGGAAAAGTTAATACCTTCACCTAAAAACTAGGCAGAAGCATACTCAGAAACTTCTTTGTGATGTGTGCATTGAACTCACAGAGTTGAACCTTTCTTTTGATACAGAAGTTTTGAAACACTCTTTTCGTAGAATCTTCAAGTGGATGGATGGAGTGATTTGAGGCCTATGCTGGAAAAGGAAATACCTTCACGTAGAAACTAGACAAAAGCATTCTCAGAAAGTTCCCTGTGCTTTGTGCATTCAACTCACAGAGTTGAACATTCCCTTTGATAGAGCAGTTTTGAAACACTCTTTTTGTAGAATCTGCAAGTGGATATTTGGAGCGTTTTGAGGCCTCTGCTGCCAAAGGAATTATCATTGCATAAAAACTAGATGGAAGCGTTCTCAGAAACTTCCTTGTGATGAGTGCATTCAACTCGCAGAGTGGAAACTTCCTTTCGATAGACCAGTTTTGAAACACTGTTTTTGTAGAATCCGCAAGTGGCTATTTGGAGCTCTTTGAGGCTTATGCTGGAAAAGGAAATATCTTCATCTACAAACTAGACAGAAGCATTCTCAGAAACTTCTTTGTCATGTGGGGATTGAACTCACAGAGTTGAACATTCCTTTACATAGAGCAGTTTTGCAACACCCTTTCGGTGGAAAGTGAAAGTGCTTATTTGGTGCGATGGCGGCATCTAGTGGATAAGGAAATACATTCAGATGAAAACAAGATACATCCATTCTCAGAAACTTCTTTGTGATGACTGCATTCTACTCACAGAGTTGAACCTTCCTTTTGATAGAACAGTTTGGAAACACTCTTTTTGTGGAATCTGCAAGTGGCTATTTGGAGCGCTTTGAGGCCTATGCTGGAAAAGGAAATATCTTCACATAAAACCTAGACAGAAGTATTCCCAGAAAGTTTTTCTGATGTGCGCATTCAACTCACCGAGTTGAACCTTCCTTTAGATAGAGCACTTTTGAAACACTCTTTCTGTAGTACCTGCGAGTGGATATTTGGAGTGCTTTGAGTGCTACACTGTAAAAGCAAATATCTTCACTTAGAATCTAGACAGAAGAATTCTCAGAGACTTCCCTGGGCTCTCTGCATTCCACTCACAGAGTTGAACCTTCCTTTTGATAGAACAGTTTTGAAACACTCTTGATGTAGAATCTGCAAGTCGATATTTGGAAGGTTTGGAGGCCTATCCTGGGAAAGGAAATATCTTCCCATCAAAACTAGATAGAAGCATTCTCAGAAACTTCTTAGTGATGTGCGCATTCAAGTCACAGAGTTGAAGCTTCCTTTTGATATAGCAGTTTTGAACCACTCTTTTAGTAGAATCTGCAAGTGGATGTTTGGAGAGCTAAGAGGCCAACACTGGAAAAGGAAATATCTTCACCTAAAAACTAGACGGAAGCATTCTCAGAAACTTCAATGGGCTTTCCGCATTCAACTCACAGAGTGCAATGTTCCTTTTGAGAGCGCAGTTTTAAAACACTGTTTTTGTAGAATTTGCTAGAGGATGTTTGGAGCGATGTGAGGCCTTTGCTGGAAAAGGAAATATCTTCACATAAAACCTAGACAGAAGCATTCTCAGAAACTCCTTTGTGATGAGTGCATTCAAATCACACACTTGAACCTTCCTTTGGAAAGAGCAGTTTTGAAACACTCTTTTTGAAGAATCTGCAAGTGGATATTTGGAGCGATTTGAGGCCTATGCTGGAAAATGAAATATCTTCACCTACAAACTAGACGGAAGCATTCTCAGAAACTTCTTTGTGATGAGTGCATTCAACTCAAAGAGTTGAAGCTTCCTTTTGACAGAGCAGTTTTGAAACACTCTTTTAGCAGCATCTGCAAGTGGATATTTGGAGCGCTTTGAGGCCAAGGCTGGAAAACGAAATATCATCACATAAAAACTCGACAGAAGCATTCTCTGAAACTTCTTTCTGATGAGTGCATTCAACTCAAAGACTCGAACGTTTCTTTTGATAGAACAGTTTAGAAACACTCCTTTTGTAGAATCTGCAAGTGTTTATTTGGAGCGCTTTGAGGCCTATGTTGGAAAAGGACATATCTTCACATCAAAAGTAGACACACGCATTCTCAGAAACTTCTTTGTGATGAGTGCATTGAACTCACAGAGTTCAACCTACCTATTGATAGAGAAGTTTTGAAACACCCTTTTTGTAGAATCTGCAAGTGAATATTTGGCGCGATATGAGGCCTATGCTGGAAATGGAAATATCTTCACATGAAAACTAGACAGATGAATTCTCAGAAACGTCTTTGTGATGAGTGCATTCAACTCACAGACTTGAAGCTTAATTTTGAAAGAGCAGTTTCGAAACACTCTTTTTGTAGAATCTGCAAGTGGATATTTGGAGCGCTTTGAGGGCTATGCTGGAAAAGTTTATATCTTCACCTAAAAACTAGACAGAAGCATACTCAGAAACTTCTTTGTGATGTGTGCATTGAACTCACAGAGCTGAACCTTTCTTTTGATACAGAATTTTGAAACACTCTTTTCGTAGAATCTTCAAGTGGATGTATGGAGTGCTTTGAGGCCTATGCTGGAAAAGGAAATATCTTCACGTAGAAACTGGACAAAAGCATTCTCAGAAAATTCTTCGTAGTGAGTGCATTCAACTCACAGAGTTGAAGCTTCCTTTTGATAGAGCAGTTTTGAAACACTCTTTTAGCAGCATCTGCAAGTGGATATTTGGAGCGCTTTGAGGCCAAGGCTGGAAAACGAAATATCATCACATAAAAACTCGACAGAAGCATTCTCTGAAACTTCTTTGTGATAAGTGCATTCAACTCACAGACTCGAACGTTTCTTTTGATAGAACAGTTTAGAAACACTCCTTTTGTAGAATCTGCAACTGTTTATTTGGAGCGCTTTGAGGCCTATGTTGGAAAAGGACATATCTTCACATCAAAAGTAGACAGACGCATTCTCAGAAACTTCTTTGTGATGAGTGCATTGAACTCACAGAGTTGAACCTACTTATTGATAGAGAAGTTTTGAAACACCCTTTTTGTAGAATCTGCAAGTGAATATTTGGCGCGATTTGAGGCCTATGCAGGAAACGGAAATATCTTCACATGAAAACTAGACAGATGAATTCTCAGAAACGTCTTTGTGATGAGGGCATTCAACTCACAGACTTGAAGCTTCCTTTTGAAAGAGCAGTTTCGAAACACTCTTTTTGTAGAATCTGCAAGTGGATATTTGGAGCGCTTTGAGGGCTATGCTGGAAAAGTTAATACCTTCACCTAAAAACTAGACAGAAGCATACTCAGAAACTTCTTTGTGATGTGTGCATTGAACTCACAGAGTTGAACCTTTCTTTTGATACAGAAGTTTTGAAACACTCTTTTCGTAGAATCTTCAAGTGGATGGATGGAGTGATTTGAGGCCTATGCTGGAAAAGGAAATACCTTCACGTAGAAACTAGACAAAAGCATTCTCAGAAAGTTCCCTGTGCTTTGTGCATTCAACTCACAGAGTTGAACATTCCCTTTGATAGAGCAGTTTTGAAACACTCTTTTTGTAGAATCTTCAAGTGGATATTTGGAGCGCTTTGAGGCCTCTGCTGCCAAAGGAATTATCATTGCAAAAAACTAGATGGAAGCGTTCTCAGAAACTTCCTTGTGATGAGTGCATTCAACTCGCAGAGTGGAACCTTCCTTTCGATAGACCAGTTTTGAAACACTGTTTTTGTAGAATCCGCAAGTGGCTATTTGGAGCTCTTTGAGGCTTATGCTGGAAAAGGAAATATCTTCATCTACAAACTAGACAGAAGCATTCTCAGAAACTTCTTTGTCATGTGGGGATTGAACTCACAGAGTTGAACATTCCTTTACATAGAGCAGTTTTGCAACACCCTTTCGGTGGAAAGTGAAAGTGCTTATTTGGTGCGATGGCGGCATCCAGTGGATAAGGAAATACATTCAGATGAAAACAAGATACATCCATTCTCAGAAACTTCTTTGTGATGACTGCATTCTACTGACAGTGTTGAACCTTCCTTTTGATAGAACAGTTTGGAAACACTCTTTTTGTGGAATCTGCAAGTGGCTATTTGGAGCGCTTTGAGGCCTATGCTGGAAAAGGAAATATCTTCACATAAAACCTAGACAGAAGTATTCCCAGAAAGTTTTTCTGATGTGCGCATTCAACTCACCGAGTTGAACCTTCCTTTAGATAGAGCACTTTTGAAACACTCTTTCTGTAGTACCTGCGAGTGGATATTTGGAGTGCTTTGAGTGCTACACTGTAAAAGCAAATATATTCACTTAGAATCTAGACAGAAGAATTCTCAGAGACTTCCCTGTGCTCTCTGCATTCCACTCACAGAGTTGAACCTTCCTTTTGATAGAAGAGTCTTGAAACACTCTTGTGGTAGAATCTGCAAGTCGATATTTGGAAGGTTTGGAGGCCTATCCTGGGAAAGGAAATATCTTCCCATCAAAACTAGACAGAAGCATTCTCAGAAACTTCTTAGTGATGTGCGCATTCAAGTCACAGAGTTGAAGCTTCCTTTTGATATAGCAGTTTTGAACCACTCTTTTAGTAGAATCTGCAAGTGGATGTTTGGAGAGCTAAGAGGCCAACACTGGAAAAGGAAATATCTTCACCTAAAAACTAGACGGAAGCATTCTCAGAAACTTCAATGGGCTTTACGCATTCAACTCACAGAGTGCAATGTTCCTTTTGAGAGCGCAGTTTTAAAACACTGTTTTTGTAGAATTTGCTAGAGGATGTTTGGAGCGATGTGAGGCCTTTGCTGGAAAAGGAAATATCTTCACATTAAACCTAGACAGAAGCATTCTCAGAAACTCCTTTGTGATGAGTGCATTCAAATCACACACTTGAACCTTCCTTTGGAAAGAGCAGTTTTGAAACACTCTTTTTGAAGAATCTGCAAGTGGATATTTGGAGCGATTTGAGGCCTATGCTGGAAAATGAAATATCTTCACCTACAAACTAGACGGAAGCATTCTCAGAAACTTCTTTGTGATGAGTGCATTCAACTCACAGAGTTGAAGCTTCCTTTTGACAGAGCAGTTTTGAAACACTCTTTTAGCAGCATCTGCAAGTGGATATTTGTAGCGCTTTGAGGCCAAGGCTGGAAAACGAAATATCATCACATAAAAACTCGACAGAAGCATTCTCTGAAACTTCTTTCTGATGAGTGCATTCAACTCACAGACTCGAACGTTTCTTTTGATAGAACAGTTTAGAAACACTCCTTTTGTAGAATCTGCAAGTGTTATTTTGGAGCGCTTTGAGGCCTATGTTGGAAAAGGACATATCTTCACATCAAAAGTAGACAGACGCATTCTCAGAAACTTCTTTGTGATGAGTGCATTGAACTCACAGAGTTCAACCTACCTATTGATAGAGAAGTTTTGAAACACCCTTTTTGTAGAATCTGCAAGTGAATATTTGGCGCGATATGAGGCCTATGCTGGAAATGGAAATATCTTCACATGAAAACTAGACAGATGAATTCTCAGAAACGTCTTTGTGATGAGTGCATTCAACTCACAGACTTGAAGCTTAATTTTGAAAGAGCAGTTTCGAAACACTCTTTTTGTAGAATCTGCAAGTGGATATTTGGAGCGCTTTGAGGGCTATGCTGGAAAAGTTTATATCTTCACCTAAAAAGTAGACAGAAGCATACTCAGAAACTTCTTTGTGATGTGTGCATTGAACTCACAGAGCTGAACCTTTCTTTTGATACAGAATTTTGAAACACTCTTTTCGTAGAATCTTCAAGTGGATGTATGGAGTGCTTTGAGACCTATGCTGGAAAAGGAAATATCTTCACGTAGAAACTGGACAAAAGCATTCTCAGAAAATTCTTCGTAATGAGTGCATTCAACTCACAGAGTTGAAGCTTCCTTTTGATAGAGCAGTTTTGAAACACTCTTTTAGCAGCATCTGCAAGTGGATATTTGGAGCGCTTTGAGGCCAAGGCTGGAAAACGAAATATCATCACATAAAAACTCGACAGAAGCATTCTCTGAAACTTCTTTGTGATAAGTGCATTCAACTCACAGACTCGAACGTTTCTTTTGATAGAACAGTTTAGAAACACTCCTTTTGTAGAATCTGCAAGTGTTTATTTGGAGCGCTTTGAGGCCTATGTTGGAAAAGGACATATCTTCACATCAAAAGTAGACAGACGCATTCTCAGAAACTTCTTTGTGATGAGTGCATTGAACTCACAGAGTTGAACCTACCTATTGATAGAGAAGTTTTGAAACACCCTTTTTGTAGAATCTGCAAGTGAATATTTGGCGCGATTTGAGGCCTATGCAGGAAACGGAAATATCTTCACATGAAAACTAGACAGATGAATTCTCAGAAACGTCTTTGTGATGAGGGCATTCAACTCACAGACTTGAAGCTTCCTTTTGAAAGAGCAGTTTCGAAACACTCTTTTTGTAGAATCTGCAAGTGGATATTTGGAGCGCTTTGAGGGCTATGCTGGAAAAGTTAATACCTTCACCTAAAAACTAGGCAGAAGCATACTCAGAAACTTCTTTGTGATGTGTGCATTGAACTCACAGAGTTGAACCTTTCTTTTGATACAGAAGTTTTGAAACACTCTTTTCGTAGAATCTTCAAGTGGATGGATGGAGTGATTTGAGGCCTATGCTGGAAAAGGAAATACCTTCACGTAGAAACTAGACAAAAGCATTCTCAGAAAGTTCCCTGTGCTTTGTGCATTCAACTCACAGAGTTGAACATTCCCTTTGATAGAGCAGTTTTGAAACACTCTTTTTGTAGAATCTGCAAGTGGATATTTGGAGCGCTTTGAGGCCTCTGCTGCCAAAGGAATTATCATTGCATAAAAACTAGATGGAAGCGTTCTCAGAAACTTCCTTGTGATGAGTGCATTCAACTCGCAGAGTGGAACCTTCCTTTCGATAGACCAGTTTTGAAACACTGTTTTTGTAGAATCCGCAAGTGGCTATTTGGAGCTCTTTGAGGCTTATGCTGGAAAAGGAAATATCTTCATCTACAAACTAGACAGAAGCATTGTCAGAAACTTCTTTGTCATGTGGGGATTGAACTCACAGAGTTGAACATTTCTTTTCACAGAGCAGTTTGGCAACACTATTTTTGTGGAAAGTGCAAGTGGGTATTTGGTGCGATGGCGGCATGTAGTGGAGAAGGAAATACATTCAGATGAAAACAAGATACAACCATTCTCAGAAACTTCTTTGTGATGACTGCATTCTACTCACAGAGTTGAACCTTCCTTTTGATAGAACAGTTTGGAAACACTCTTTTTGTGGAATCTGCAAGTGGCTATTTGGAGCGCTTTGAGGCCTATGCTGGAAAAGGAAATATCTTCACATAAAACCTAGACAGAAGTATTCCCAGAAAGTTTTTCTGATGTGCGCATTCAACTCACCGAGTTGAACCTTCCTTTAGATAGAGCACTTTTGAAACACTCTTTCTGTAGTACCTGCGAGTGGATATTTGGAGTGCTTTCAGTGCTACACTGTAAAAGCAAATATCTTCACTTAGAATCTAGATAGAAGAATTCTCAGAGACTTCCCTGGGCTCTCTGCATTCCACTCACAGAGTTGAACCTTCCTTTTGATAGAACAGTTTTGAAACACTCTTGATGTAGAATCTGCAAGTCGATATTTGGAAGGTTTGGAGGCCTATCCTGGGAAAGGAAATATCTTCCCATCAAAACTAGATAGAAGCATTCTCAGAAACTTCTTAGTGATGTGCGCATTCAAGTCACAGAGTTGAAGCTTCCTTTTGATATAGCAGTTTTGAACCAGTCTTTTAGTAGAATCTGCAAGTGGATGTTTGGAGAGCTAAGAGGCCAACACTGGAAAAGGAAATATCTTCACCTAAAAACTAGACGGAAGCATTCTCAGAAACTTCAATGGGCTTTACGCATTCAACTCACAGAGTGCAATGTTCCTTTTGAGAGCGCAGTTTTAAAACACTGTTTTTGTAGAATTTGCTAGAGGATGTTTGGAGCGATGTGAGGCCTTTGCTGGAAAAGGAAATATCTTCACATAAAACCTAGACAGAAGCATTCTCAGAAACTCCTTTGTGATGAGTGCATTCAAATCACACACTTGAACCTTCCTTTGGAAAGAGCAGTTTTGAAACACTCTTTTTGAAGAATCTGCAAGTGGATATTTGGAGCGATTTGAGGCCTATGCTGGAAAATGAAATATCTTCACCTACAAACTAGACGGAAGCATTCTCAGAAACTTCTTTGTGATGAGTGCATTCAACTCACAGAGTTGAAGCTTCCTTTTGACAGAGCAGTTTTGAAACACTCTTTTAGCAGCATCTGCAAGTGGATATTTGGAGCGCTTTGAGGCCAAGGCTGGAAAACGAAATATCATCACATAAAAACTCGACAGAAGCATTCTCTGAAACTTCTTTCTGATGAGTGCATTCAACTCACAGACTCGAACGTTTCTTTTGATAGAACAGTTTAGAAACACTCCTTTTGTAGAATCTGCAAGTGTTTATTTGGAGCGCTTTGAGGCCTATGTTGGAAAAGGACATATCTTCACATCAAAAGTAGACACACGCATTCTCAGAAACTTCTTTGTGATGAGTGCATTGAACTCACAGAGTTCAACCTACCTATTGATAGAGAAGTTTTGAAACACCCTTTTTGTAGAATCTGCAAGTGAATATTTGGCGCGATATGAGGCCTATGCTGGAAATGGAAATATCTTCACATGAAAACTAGACAGATGAATTCTCAGAAACGTCTTTGTGATGAGTGCATTCAACTCACAGACTTGAAGCTTAATTTTGAAAGAGCAGTTTCGAAACACTCTTTTTGTAGAATCTGCAAGTGGATATTTGGAGCGCTTTGAGGGCTATGCTGGAAAAGTTTATATCTTCACCTAAAAACTAGACAGAAGCATACTCAGAAACTTCTTTGTGATGTGTGCATTGAACTCACAGAGCTGAACCTTTCTTTTGATACAGAATTTTGAAACACTCTTTTCGTAGAATCTTCAAGTGGATGTATGGAGTGCTTTGAGGCCTATGCTGGAAAAGGAAATATCTTCACGTAGAAACTGGACAAAAGCATTCTCAGAAAATTCTTCGTAGTGAGTGCATTCAACTCACAGAGTTGAAGCTTCCTTTTGATAGAGCAGTTTTGAAACACTCTTTTAGCAGCATCTGCAAGTGGATATTTGGAGCGCTTTGAGGCCAAGGCTGGAAAACGAAATATCATCACATAAAAACTCGACAGAAGCATTCTCTGAAACTTCTTTGTGATAAGTGCATTCAACTCACAGACTCGAACGTTTCTTTTGATAGAACAGTTTAGAAACACTCCTTTTGTAGAATCTGCAAGTGTTTATTTGGAGCGCTTTGAGGCCTATGTTGGAAAAGGACATATCTTCACATCAAAAGTAGACAGACGCATTCTCAGAAACTTCTTTGTGATGAGTGCATTGAACTCACAGAGTTGAACCTACCTATTGATAGAGAAGTTTTGAAACACCCTTTTTGTAGAATCTGCAAGTGAATATTTGGCGCGATTTGAGGCCTATGCAGGAAACGGAAATATCTTCACATGAAAACTAGACAGATGAATTCTCAGAAACGTCTTTGTGATGAGGGCATTCAACTCACAGACTTGAAGCTTCCTTTTGAAAGAGCAGTTGCGAAACACTCTTTTTGTAGAATCTGCAAGTGGATATTTGGAGCGCTTTGAGGGCTATGCTGGAAAAGTTAATACCTTCACCTAAAAACTAGGCAGAAGCATACTCAGAAACTTCTTTGTGATGTGTGCATTGAACTCACAGAGTTGAACCTTTCTTTTGATACAGAAGTTTTGAAACACTCTTTTCGTAGAATCTTCAAGTGGATGGATGGAGTGATTTGAGGCCTATGCTGGAAAAGGAAATACCTTCACGTAGAAACTAGACAAAAGCATTCTCAGAAAGTTCCCTGTGCTTTGTGCATTCAACTCACAGAGTTGAACATTCCCTTTGATAGAGCAGTTTTGAAACACTCTTTTTGTAGAATCTGCAAGTGGATATTTGGAGCGTTTTGAGGCCTCTGCTGCCAAAGGAATTATCATTGCATAAAAACTAGATGGAAGCGTTCTCAGAAACTTCCTTGTGATGAGTGCATTCAACTCGCAGAGTGGAAACTTCCTTTCGATAGACCAGTTTTGAAACACTGTTTTTGTAGAATCCGCAAGTGGCTATTTGGAGCTCTTTGAGGCTTATGCTGGAAAAGGAAATATCTTCATCTACAAACTAGACAGAAGCATTCTCAGAAACTTCTTTGTCATGTGGGGATTGAACTCACAGAGTTGAACATTCCTTTACATAGAGCAGTTTTGCAACACCCTTTCGGTGGAAAGTGAAAGTGCTTATTTGGTGCGATGGCGGCATCTAGTGGATAAGGAAATACATTCAGATGAAAACAAGATACATCCATTCTCAGAAACTTCTTTGTGATGACTGCATTCTACTCACAGAGTTGAACCTTCCTTTTGATAGAACAGTTTGGAAACACTCTTTTTGTGGAATCTGCAAGTGGCTATTTGGAGCGCTTTGAGGCCTATGCTGGAAAAGGAAATCTCTTCACATAAAACCTAGACAGAAGTATTCCCAGAAAGTTTTTCTGATGTGCGCATTCAACTCACCGAGTTGAACCTTCCTTTAGATAGAGCACTTTTGAAACACTCTTTCTGTAGTACCTGCGAGTGGATATTTGGAGTGCTTTGAGTGCTACACTGTAAAAGCAAATATCTTCACTTAGAATCTAGACAGAAGAATTCTCAGAGACTTCCCTGGGCTCTCTGCATTCCACTCACAGAGTTGAACCTTCCTTTTGATAGAACAGTTTTGAAACACTCTTGATGTAGAATCTGCAAGTCGATATTTGGAAGGTTTGGAGGCCTATCCTGGGAAAGGAAATATCTTCCCATCAAAACTAGATAGAAGCATTCTCAGAAACTTCTTAGTGATGTGCGCATTCAAGTCACAGAGTTGAAGCTTCCTTTTGATATAGCAGTTTTGAACCACTCTTTTAGTAGAATCTGCAAGTGGATGTTTGGAGAGCTAAGAGGCCAACACTGGAAAAGGAAATATCTTCACCTAAAAACTAGACGGAAGCATTCTCAGAAACTTCAATGGGCTTTCCGCATTCAACTCACAGAGTGCAATGTTCCTTTTGAGAGCGCAGTTTTAAAACACTGTTTTTGTAGAATTTGCTAGAGGATGTTTGGAGCGATGTGAGGCCTTTGCTGGAAAAGGAAATATCTTCACATAAAACCTAGACAGAAGCATTCTCAGAAACTCCTTTGTGATGAGTGCATTCAAATCACACACTTGAACCTTCCTTTGGAAAGAGCAGTTTTGAAACACTCTTTTTGAAGAATCTGCAAGTGGATATTTGGAGCGATTTGAGGCCTATGCTGGAAAATGAAATATCTTCACCTACAAACTAGACGGAAGCATTCTCAGAAACTTCTTTGTGATGAGTGCATTCAACTCACAGAGTTGAAGCTTCCTTTTGACAGAGCAGTTTTGAAACACTCTTTTAGCAGCATCTGCAAGTGGATATTTGGAGCGCTTTGAGGCCAAGGCTGGAAAACGAAATATCATCACATAAAAACTCGACAGAAGCATTCTCTGAAACTTCTTTCTGATGAGTGCATTCAACTCACAGACTCGAACGTTTCTTTTGATAGAACAGTTTAGAAACACTCCTTTTGTAGAATCTGCAAGTGTTTATTTGGAGCGCTTTGAGGCCTATGTTGGAAAAGGACATATCTTCACATCAAAAGTAGACACACGCATTCTCAGAAACTTCTTTGTGATGAGTGCATTGAACTCACAGAGTTCAACCTACCTATTGATAGAGAAGTTTTGAAACACCCTTTTTGTAGAATCTGCAAGTGAATATTTGGCGCGATATGAGGCCTATGCTGGAAATGGAAATATCTTCACATGAAAACTAGACAGATGAATTCTCAGAAACGTCTTTGTGATGAGTGCATTCAACTCACAGACTTGAAGCTTAATTTTGAAAGAGCAGTTTCGAAACACTCTTTTTGTAGAATCTGCAAGTGGATATTTGGAGCGCTTTGAGGGCTATGCTGGAAAAGTTTATATCTTCACCTAAAAACTAGACAGAAGCATACTCAGAAACTTCTTTGTGATGTGTGCATTGAACTCACAGAGCTGAACCTTTCTTTTGATACAGAATTTTGAAACACTCATTTCGTAGAATCTTCAAGTGGATGTATGGAGTGCTTTGAGGCCTATGCTGGAAAAGGAAATATCTTCACGTAGAAACTGGACAAAAGCATTCTCAGAAAATTCTTCGTAGTGAGTGCATTCAACTCACAGAGTTGAAGCTTCCTTTTGATAGAGCAGTTTTGAAACACTCTTTTAGCAGCATCTGCAAGTGGATATTTGGAGCGCTTTGAGGCCAAGGCTGGAAAACGAAATATCATCACATAAAAACTCGACAGAAGCATTCTCTGAAACTTCTTTGTGATAAGTGCATTCAACTCACAGACTCGAACGTTTCTTTTGATAGAACAGTTTAGAAACACTCCTTTTGTAGAATCTGCAAGTGTTTATTTGGAGCGCTTTGAGGCCTATGTTGGAAAAGGACATATCTTCACATCAAAAGTAGACAGACGCATTCTCAGAAACTTCTTTGTGATGAGTGCATTGAACTCACAGAGTTGAACCTACCTATTGATAGAGAAGTTTTGAAACACCCTTTTTGTAGAATCTGCAAGTGAATATTTGGCGCGATTTGAGGCCTATGCAGGAAACGGAAATATCTTCACATGAAAACTAGACAGATGAATTCTCAGAAACGTCTTTGTGATGAGTGCATTCAACTCACAGACTTGAAGCTTCCTTTTGAAAGAGCAGTTTCGAAACACTCTTTTTGTAGAATCTGCAAGTGGATATTTGGAGCGCTTTGAGGGCTATGCTGGAAAAGTTAATACCTTCACCTAAAAACTAGGCAGAAGCATACTCAGAAACTTCTTTGTGATGTGTGCATTGAACTCACAGAGTTGAACCTTTCTTTTGATACAGAAGTTTTGAAACACTCTTTTCGTAGAATCTTCAAGTGGATGGATGGAGTGATTTGAGGCCTATGCTGGAAAAGGAAATACCTTCACGTAGAAACTAGACAAAAGCATTCTCAGAAAGTTCCCTGTGCTTTGTGCATTCAACTCACAGAGTTGAACATTCCCTTTGATAGAGCAGTTTTGAAACACTCTTTTTGTAGAATCTGCAAGTGGATATTTGGAGCGCTTTGAGGCCTCTGCTGCCAAAGGAATTATCATTGCATAAAAACTAGATGGAAGCGTTCTCAGAAACTTCCTTGTGATGAGTGCATTCAACTCGCAGAGTGGAACCTTCCTTTCGATAGACCAGTTTTGAAACACTGTTTTTGTAGAATCCGCAAGTGGCTATTTGGAGCTCTTTGAGGCTTATGCTGGAAAAGGAAATATCTTCATCTACAAACTAGACAGAAGCATTCTCAGAAACTTCTTTGTCATGTGGGGATTGAACTCACAGAGTTGAACATTCCTTTACATAGAGCAGTTTTGCAACACCCTTTCGGTGGAAAGTGAAAGTGCTTATTTGGTGCGATGGCGGCATCTAGTGGATAAGGAAATACATTCAGATGAAAACAAGATACATCCATTCTCAGAAACTTCTTTGTGATGACTGCATTCTACTCACAGAGTTGAACCTTCCTTTTGATAGAACAGTTTGGAAACACTCTTTTTGTGGAATCTGCAAGTGGCTATTTGGAGCGCTTTGAGGCCTATGCTGGAAAAGGAAATATCTTCACATAAAACCTAGACAGAAGTATTCCCAGAAAGTTTTTCTGATGTGCGCATTCAACTCACCGAGTTGAACCTTCCTTTAGATAGAGCACTTTTGAAACACTCTTTCTGTAGTACCTGCGAGTGGATATTTGGAGTGCTTTGAGTGCTACACTGTAAAAGCAAATATCTTCACTTAGAATCTAGACAGAAGAATTCTCAGAGACTTACCTGGGCTCTCTGCATTCCACTCACAGAGTTGAACCTTCCTTTTGATAGAACAGTTTTGAAACACTCTTGATGTAGAATCTGCAAGTCGATATTTGGAAGGTTTGGAGGCCTATCCTGGGAAAGGAAATATCTTCCCATCAAAACTAGATAGAAGCATTCTCAGAAACTTCTTAGTGATGTGCGCATTCAAGTCACAGAGTTGAAGCTTCCTTTTGATATAGCAGTTTTGAACCAGTCTTTTAGTAGAATCTGCAAGTGGATGTTTGGAGAGCTAAGAGGCCAACACTGGAAAAGGAAATATCTTCACCTAAAAACTAGACGGAAGCATTCTCAGAAACTTCAATGGGCTTTACGCATTCAACTCACAGAGTGCAATGTTCCTTTTGAGAGCGCAGTTTTAAAACACTGTTTTTGTAGAATTTGCTAGAGGATGTTTGGAGCGATGTGAGGCCTTTGCTGGAAAAGGAAATATCTTCACATAAAACCTAGACAGAAGCATTCTCAGAAACTCCTTTGTGATGAGTGCATTGAAATCACACACTTGAACCTTCCTTTGGAAAGAGCAGTTTTGAAACACTCTTTTTGAAGAATCTGCAAGTGGATATTTGGAGCGATTTGAGGCCTATGCTGGAAAATGAAATATCTTCACCTACAAACTAGACGGAAGCATTCTCAGAAACTTCTTTGTGATGAGTGCATTCAACTCACAGAGTTGAAGCTTCCTTTTGACAGAGCAGTTTTGAAACACTCTTTTAGCAGCATCTGCAAGTGGATATTTGGAGCGCTTTGAGGCCAAGGCTGGAAAACGAAATATCATCACATAAAAACTCGACAGAAGCATTCTCTGAAACTTCTTTCTGATGAGTGCATTCAACTCACAGACTCGAACGTTTCTTTTGATAGAACAGTTTAGAAACACTCCTTTTGTAGAATCTGCAAGTGTTTATTTGGAGCGCTTTGAGGCCTATGTTGGAAAAGGACATATCTTCACATCAAAAGTAGACACACGCATTCTCAGAAACTTCTTTGTGATGAGTGCATTGAACTCACAGAGTTCAACCTACCTATTGATAGAGAAGTTTTGAAACACCCTTTTTGTAGAATCTGCAAGTGAATATTTGGCGCGATATGAGGCCTATGCTGGAAATGGAAATATCTTCACATGAAAACTAGACAGATGAATTCTCAGAAACGTCTTTGTGATGAGTGCATTCAACTCACAGACTTGAAGCTTAATTTTGAAAGAGCAGTTTCGAAACACTCTTTTTGTAGAATCTGCAAGTGGATATTTGGAGCGCTTTGAGGGCTATGCTGGAAAAGTTTATATCTTCACCTAAAAACTAGACAGAAGCATACTCAGAAACTTCTTTGTGATGTGTGCATTGAACTCACAGAGCTGAACCTTTCTTTTGATACAGAATTTTGAAACACTCTTTTCGTAGAATCTTCAAGTGGATGTATGGAGTGCTTTGAGGCCTATGCTGGAAAAGGAAATATCTTCACGTAGAAACTGGACAAAAGCATTCTCAGAAAATTCTTCGTAGTGAGTGCATTCAACTCACAGAGTTGAAGCTTCCTTTTGATAGAGCAGTTTTGAAACACTCTTTTAGCAGCATCTGCAAGTGGATATTTGGAGCGCTTTGAGGCCAAGGCTGGAAAACGAAATATCATCACATAAAAACTCGACAGAAGCATTCTCTGAAACTTCTTTGTGATAAGTGCATTCAACTCACAGACTCGAACGTTTCTTTTGATAGAACAGTTTAGAAACACTCCTTTTGTAGAATCTGCAACTGTTTATTTGGAGCGCTTTGAGGCCTATGTTGGAAAAGGACATATCTTCACATCAAAAGTAGACAGACGCATTCTCAGAAACTTCTTTGTGATGAGTGCATTGAACTCACAGAGTTGAACCTACCTATTGATAGAGAAGTTTTGAAACACCCTTTTTGTAGAATCTGCAAGTGAATATTTGGCGCGATTTGAGGCCTATGCAGGAAACGGAAATATCTTCACATGAAAACTAGACAGATGAATTCTCAGAAACGTCTTTGTGATGAGTGCATTCAACTCACAGACTTGAAGCTTCCTTTTGAAAGAGCAGTTTCGAAACACTCTTTTTGTAGAATCTGCAAGTGGATATTTGGAGCGCTTTGAGGGCTATGCTGGAAAAGTTAATACCTTCACCTAAAAACTAGGCAGAAGCATACTCAGAAACTTCTTTGTGATGTGTGCATTGAACTCACAGAGTTGAACCTTTCTTTTGATACAGAAGTTTTGAAACACTCTTTTCGTAGAATCTTCAAGTGGATGGATGGAGTGATTTGAGGCCTATGCTGGAAAAGGAAATACCTTCACGTAGAAACTAGACAAAAGCATTCTCAGAAAGTTCCCTGTGCTTTGTGCATTCAACTCACAGAGTTGAACATTCCCTTTGATAGAGCAGTTTTGAAACACTCTTTTTGTAGAATCTGCAAGTGGATATTTGGAGCGTTTTGAGGCCTCTGCTGCCAAAGGAATTATCATTGCATAAAAACTAGATGGAAGCGTTCTCAGAAACTTCCTTGTGATGAGTGCATTCAACTCGCAGAGTGGAACCTTCCTTTCGATAGACCAGTTTTGAAACACTGTTTTTGTAGAATCCGCAAGTGGCTATTTGGAGCTCTTTGAGGCTTATGCTGGAAAAGGAAATATCTTCATCTACAAACTAGACAGAAGCATTGTCAGAAACTTCTTTGTCATGTGGGGATTGAACTCACAGAGTTGAACATTTCTTTTCACAGAGCAGTTTGGCAACACTATTTTTGTGGAAAGTGCAAGTGGGTATTTGGTGCGATGGCGGCATGTAGTGGAGAAGGAAATACATTCAGATGAAAACAAGATACAACCATTCTCAGAAACTTCTTTGTGATGACTGCATTCTACTCACAGGGTTGAACCTTCCTTTTGATAGAACAGTTTGGAAACACTCTTTTTGTGGAATCTGCAAGTGGCTATTTGGAGCGCTTTGAGGCCTATGCTGGAAAAGGAAATATCTTCACATAAAACCTAGACAGAAGTATTCCCAGAAAGTTTTTCTGATGTGCGCATTCAACTCACCGAGTTGAACCTTCCTTTAGATAGAGCACTTTTGAAACACTCTTTCTGTAGTACCTGCGAGTGGATATTTGGAGTGCTTTGAGTGCTACACTGTAAAAGCAAATATCTTCACTTAGAATCTAGATAGAAGAATTCTCAGAGACTTCCCTGGGCTCTCTGCATTCCACTCACAGAGTTGAACCTTCCTTTTGATAGAACAGTTTTGAAACACTCTTGATGTAGAATCTGCAAGTCGATATTTGGAAGGTTTGGAGGCCTATCCTGGGAAAGGAAATATCTTCCCATCAAAACTAGATAGAAGCATTCTCAGAAACTTCTTAGTGATGTGCGCATTCAAGTCACAGAGTTGAAGCTTCCTTTTGATATAGCAGTTTTGAACCAGTCTTTTAGTAGAATCTGCAAGTGGATGTTTGGAGAGCTAAGAGGCCAACACTGGAAAAGGAAATATCTTCACCTAAAAACTAGACGGAAGCATTCTCAGAAACTTCAATGGGCTTTACGCATTCAACTCACAGAGTGCAATGTTCCTTTTGAGAGCGCAGTTTTAAAACACTGTTTTTGTAGAATTTGCTAGAGGATGTTTGGAGCGATGTGAGGCCTTTGCTGGAAAAGGAAATAACTTCACATAAAACCTAGACAGAAGCATTCTCAGAAACTCCTTTGTGATGAGTGCATTCAAATCACACACTTGAACCTTCCTTTGGAAAGAGCAGTTTTGAAACACTCTTTTTGAAGAATCTGCAAGTGGATATTTGGAGCGATTTGAGGCCTATGCTGGAAAATGAAATATCTTCACCTACAAACTAGACGGAAGCATTCTCAGAAACTTCTTTGTGATGAGTGCATTCAACTCACAGAGTTGAAGCTTCCTTTTGACAGAGCAGTTTTGAAACACTCTTTTAGCAGCATCTGCAAGTGGATATTTGGAGCGCTTTGAGGCCAAGGCTGGAAAACGAAATATCATCACATAAAAACTCGACAGAAGCATTCTCTGAAACTTCTTTCTGATGAGTGCATTCAACTCACAGACTCGAATGTTTCTTTTGATAGAACAGTTTAGAAACACTCCTTTTGTAGAATCTGCAAGTGTTTATTTGGAGCGCTTTGAGGCCTATGTTGGAAAAGGACATATCTTCACATCAAAAGTAGACACACGCATTCTCAGAAACTTCTTTGTGATGAGTGCATTGAACTCACAGAGTTCAACCTACCTATTGATAGAGAAGTTTTGAAACACCCTTTTTGTAGAATCTGCAAGTGAATATTTGGCGCGATATGAGGCCTATGCTGGAAATGGAAATATCTTCACATGAAAACTAGACAGATGAATTCTCAGAAACGTCTTTGTGATGAGTGCATTCAACACACAGACTTGAAGCTTAATTTTGAAAGAGCAGTTTCGAAACACTCTTTTTGTAGAATCTGCAAGTGGATATTTGGAGCGCTTTGAGGGCTATGCTGGAAAAGTTTATATCTTCACCTAAAAACTAGACAGAAGCATACTCAGAAACTTCTTTGTGATGTGTGCATTGAACTCACAGAGCTGAACCTTTCTTTTGATACAGAATTTTGAAACACTCTTTTCGTAGAATCTTCAAGTGGATGTATGGAGTGCTTTGAGGCCTATGCTGGAAAAGGAAATAAATTCACGTAGAAACTGGACAAAAGCATTCTCAGAAAATTCTTCGTAATGAGTGCATTCAACTCACAGAGTTGAAGCTTCCTTTTGATAGAGCAGTTTTGAAACACTCTTTTAGCAGCATCTGCAAGTGGATATTTGGAGCGCTTTGAGGCCAAGGCTGGAAAACGAAATATCATCATATAAAAACTCGACAGAAGCATTCTCTGAAACTTCTTTGTGATAAGCGCATTCAACTCACAGACTCGAACGTTTCTTTTGATAGAACAGTTTAGAAACACTCCTTTTGTAGAATCTGCAAGTGTTTATTTGGAGCGCTTTGAGGCCTATGTTGGAAAAGGACATATCTTCACATCAAAAGTAGACAGACGCATTCTCAGAAACTTCTTTGTGATGAGTGCATTGAACTCACAGAGTTGAACCTACCTATTGATAGAGAAGTTTTGAAACACCCTTTTTGTAGAATCTGCAAGTGAATATTTGGCGCGATTTGAGGCCTATGCAGGAAACGGAAATATCTTCACATGAAAACTAGACAGATGAATTCTCAGAAACGTCTTTGTGATGAGTGCATTCAACTCACAGACTTGAAGCTTCCTTTTGAAAGAGCAGTTTCGAAACACTCTTTTTGTAGAATCTGCAAGTGGATATTTGGAGCGCTTTGAGGGCTATGCTGGAAAAGTTAATACCTTCACCTAAAAACTAGACAGAAGCATACTCAGAAACTTCTTTGTGATGTGTGCATTGAACTCACAGAGTTGAACCTTTCTTTTGATACAGAAGTTTTGAAACACTCTTTTCGTAGAATCTTCAAGTGGATGGATGGAGTGATTTGAGGCCTATGCTGGAAAAGGAAATACCTTCACGTAGAAACTAGACAAAAGCATTCTCAGAAAGTTCCCTGTGCTTTGTGCATTCAACTCACAGAGTTGAACATTCCCTTTGATAGAGCAGTTTTGAAACACTCTTTTTGTAGAATCTGCAAGTGGATATTTGGAGCGCTTTGAGGCCTCTGCTGCCAAAGGAATTATCATTGCATAAAAACTTGATGGAAGCGTTCTCAGAAACTTCCTTGTGATGAGTGCATTCAACTCGCAGAGTGGAACCTTCCTTTCGATAGACCAGTTTTGAAACACTGCTTTTGTAGAATCCGCAAGTGGCTATTTGGAGCTCTTTGAGGCTTATGCTGGAAAAGGAAATATCTTCATCTACAAACTAGACAGAAGCATTCTCAGAAACTTCTTTGTCATGTGGGGATTGAACTCACAGAGTTGAACATTCCTTTACATAGAGCAGTTTTGCAACACCCTTTCGGTGGAAAGTGAAAGTGCTTATTTGGTGCGATGGCGGCATCTAGTGGATAAGGAAATACATTCAGATGAAAACAAGATACATCCATTCTCAGAAACTTCTTTGTGATGACTGCATTCTACTCACAGAGTTGAACCTTCCTTTTGATAGAACAGTTTGGAAACACTCTTTTTGTGGAATCTGCAAGTGGCTATTTGGAGCGCTTTGAGGCCTATGCTGGAAAAGGAAATCTCTTCACATAAAACCTAGACAGAAGTATTCCCAGAAAGTTTTTCTGATGTGCGCATTCAACTCACCGAGTTGAACCTTCCTTTAGATAGAGCAGTTTTGAAACACTCTTTCTGTAGTACCTGCGAGTGGATATTTGGAGTGCTTTGAGTGCTACACTGTAAAAGCAAATATCTTCACTTAGAATCTAGACAGAAGAATTCTCAAAGACTTCTCTGTGCTCTCTGCATTCCACTCACAGAGTTGAACCTTCCTTTTGATAGAACAGTCTTGAAACACTCTTGTGGTAGAATCTGCAAGTCGATATTTGGAAGGTTTGGAGGCCTATCCTGGGAAAGGAAATATCTTCCCATCAAAACTAGATAGAAGCATTCTCAGAAACTTCTTAGTGATGTGCGCATTCAAGTCACAGAGTTGAAGCTTCCTTTTGATATAGCAGTTTTGAACCACTCTTTTAGTAGTATCTGCAAGTGGATGTTTGGAGAGCTAAGAGGCCAACACTGGAAAAGGAAATATCTTCACCTAAAAACTAGACGGAAGCATTCTCAGAAACTTCAATGGGCTTTCCGCATTCAACTCACAGAGTGCAATGTTCCTTTTGAGAGCGCAGTTTTAAAACACTGTTTTTGTAGAATTTGCTAGAGGATGTTTGGAGCGATGTGAGGCCTTTGCTGGAAAAGGAAATATCTTCACATAAAACCTAGACAGAAGCATTCTCAGAAACTCCTTTGTGATGAGTGCATTCAAATCACACACTTGAACCTTCCTTTCGAAAGAGCAGTTTTGAAACACTCTTTTTGAAGAATCTGCAAGTGGATATTTGGAGCGATTTGAGGCCTATGCTGGAAAATGAAATATCTTCACCTACAAACTAGACGGAAGCATTCTCAGAAACTTCTTTGTGATGAGTGCATTCAACTCACAGAGTTGAAGCTTCCTTTTGACAGAGCAGTTTTGAAACACTCTTTTAGCAGCATCTGCAAGTGGATATTTGGAGCGATTTGAGGCCAAGGCTGGAAAACGAAATATCATCACATAAAAACTCGACAGAAGCATTCTCTGAAACTTCTTTCTGATGAGTGCATTCAACTCACAGACTCGAACGTTTCTTTTGATAGAACAGTTTAGAAACACTCCTTTTGTAGAATCTGCAAGTGTTTATTTGGAGCGCTTTGAGGCCTATGTTGGAAAAGGACATATCTTCACATCAAAAGTAGACACACGCATTCTCAGAAACTTCTTTGTGATGAGTGCATTGAACTCACAGAGTTCAACCTACCTATTGATAGAGAAGTTTTGAAACACCCTTTTTGTAGAATCTGCAAGTGAATATTTGGCGCGATATGAGGCCTATGCTGGAAATGGAAATATCTTCACATGAAAACTAGACAGATGAATTCTCAGAAACGTCTTTGTGATGAGTGCATTCAACTCACAGACTTGAAGCTTAATTTTGAAAGAGCAGTTTCGAAACACTCTTTTTGTAGAATCTGCAAGTGGATATTTGGAGCGCTTTGAGGGCTATGCTGGAAAAGTTTATATCTTCACCTAAAAACTAGACAGAAGCATACTCAGAAACTTCTTTGTGATGTGTGCATTGAACTCACAGAGCTGAACCTTTCTTTTGATACAGAATTTTGAAACACTCTTTTCGTAGAATCTTCAAGTGGATGTATGGAGTGCTTTGAGGCCTATGCTGGAAAAGGAAATAAATTCACGTAGAAACTGGACAAAAGCATTCTCAGAAAATTCTTCGTAATGAGTGCATTCAACTCACAGAGTTGAAGCTTCCTTTTGATAGAGCAGTTTTGAAACACTCTTTTAGCAGCATCTGCAAGTGGATATTTGGAGCGCTTTGAGGCCAAGGCTGGAAAACGAAATATCATCATATAAAAACTCGACAGAAGCATTCTCTGAAACTTCTTTGTGATAAGCGCATTCAACTCACAGACTCGAACGTTTCTTTTGATAGAACAGTTTAGAAACACTCCTTTTGTAGAATCTGCAAGTGTTTATTTGGAGCGCTTTGAGGCCTATGTTGGAAAAGGACATATCTTCACATCAAAAGTAGACAGACGCATTCTCAGAAACTTCTTTGTGATGAGTGCATTGAACTCACAGAGTTGAACCTACCTATTGATAGAGAAGTTTTGAAACACCCTTTTTGTAGAATCTGCAAGTGAATATTTGGCGCGATTTGAGGCCTATGCAGGAAACGGAAATATCTTCACATGAAAACTAGACAGATGAATTCTCAGAAACGTCTTTGTGATGAGTGCATTCAACTCACAGACTTGAAGCTTCCTTTTGAAAGAGCAGTTTCGAAACACTCTTTTTGTAGAATCTGCAAGTGGATATTTGGAGCGCTTTGAGGGCTATGCTGGAAAAGTTAATACCTTCACCTAAAAACTAGACAGAAGCATACTCAGAAACTTCTTTGTGATGTGTGCATTGAACTCACAGAGTTGAACCTTTCTTTTGATACAGAAGTTTTGAAACACTCTTTTCGTAGAATCTTCAAGTGGATGGATGGAGTGATTTGAGGCCTATGCTGGAAAAGGAAATACCTTCACGTAGAAACTAGACAAAAGCATTCTCAGAAAGTTCCCTGTGCTTTGTGCATTCAACTCACAGAGTTGAACATTCCCTTTGATAGAGCAGTTTTGAAACACTCTTTTTGTAGAATCTGCAAGTGGATATTTGGAGCGCTTTGAGGCCTCTGCTGCCAAAGGAATTATCATTGCATAAAAACTTGATGGAAGCGTTCTCAGAAACTTCCTTGTGATGAGTGCATTCAACTCGCAGAGTGGAACCTTCCTTTCGATAGACCAGTTTTGAAACACTGTTTTTGTAGAATCCGCAAGTGGCTATTTGGAGCTCTTTGAGGCTTATGCTGGAAAAGGAAATATCTTCATCTACAAACTAGACAGAAGCATTCTCAGAAACTTCTTTGTCATGTGGGGATTGAACTCACAGAGTTGAACATTCCTTTACATAGAGCAGTTTTGCAACACCCTTTCGGTGGAAAGTGAAAGTGCTTATTTGGTGCGATGGCGGCATCTAGTGGATAAGGAAATACATTCAGATGAAAACAAGATACATCCATTCTCAGAAACTTCTTTGTGATGACTGCATTCTACTCACAGAGTTGAACCTTCCTTTTGATAGAACAGTTTGGAAACACTCTTTTTGTGGAATCTGCAAGTGGCTATTTGGAGCGCTTTGAGGCCTATGCTGGAAAAGGAAATATCTTCACATAAAACCTAGACAGAAGTATTCCCAGAAAGTTTTTCTGATGTGCGCATTCAACTCACCGAGTTGAACCTTCCTTTAGATAGAGCAGTTTTGAAACACTCTTTCTGTAGTACCTGCGAGTGGATATTTGGAGTGCTTTGAGTGCTACACTGTAAAAGCAAATATCTTCACTTAGAATCTAGACAGAAGAATTCTCAAAGACTTCTCTGTGCTCTCTGCATTCCACTCACAGAGTTGAACCTTCCTTTTGATAGAACAGTCTTGAAACACTCTTGTGGTAGAATCTGCAAGTCGATATTTGGAAGGTTTGGAGGCCTATCCTGGGAAAGGAAATATCTTCCCATCAAAACTAGATAGAAGGATTCTCAGAAACTTCTTAGTGATGTGCGCATTCAAGTCACAGAGTTGAAGCTTCCTTTTGATATAGCAGTTTTGAACCACTCTTTTAGTAGTATCTGCAAGTGGATGTTTGGAGAGCTAAGAGGCCAACACTGGAAAAGGAAATATCTTCACCTAAAAACTAGACGGAAGCATTCTCAGAAACTTCAATGGGCTTTCCGCATTCAACTCACAGAGTGCAATGTTCCTTTTGAGAGCGCAGTTTTAAAACACTGTTTTTGTAGAATTTGCTAGAGGATGTTTGGAGCGATGTGAGGCCTTTGCTGGAAAAGGAAATATCTTCACATAAAACCTAGACAGAAGCATTCTCAGAAACTCCTTTGTGATGAGTGCATTCAAATCACACACTTGAACCTTCCTTTGGAAAGAGCAGTTTTGAAACACTCTTTTTGAAGAATCTGCAAGTGGATATTTGGAGCGATTTGAGGCCTATGCTGGAAAATGAAATATCTTCACCTACAAACTAGACGGAAGCATTCTCAGAAACTTCTTTGTGATGAGTGCATTCAACTCACAGAGTTGAAGCTTCCTTTTGACAGAGCAGTTTTGAAACACTCTTTTAGCAGCATCTGCAAGTGGATATTTGGAGCGCTTTGAGGCCAAGGCTGGAAAACGAAATATCATCACATAAAAACTCGACAGAAGCATTCTCTGAAACTTCTTTCTGATGAGTGCATTCAACTCACAGACTCGAACGTTTCTTTTGATAGAACAGTTTAGAAACACTCCTTTTGTAGAATCTGCAAGTGTTTATTTGGAGCGCTTTGAGGCCTATGTTGGAAAAGGACATATCTTCACATCAAAAGTAGACACACGCATTCTCAGAAACTTCTTTGTGATGAGTGCATTGAACTCACAGAGTTCAACCTACCTATTGATAGAGAAGTTTTGAAACACCCTTTTTGTAGAATCTGCAAGTGAATATTTGGCGCGATATGAGGCCTATGCTGGAAATGGAAATATCTTCACATGAAAACTAGACAGATGAATTCTCAGAAACGTCTTTGTGATGAGTGCATTCAACTCACAGACTTGAAGCTTAATTTTGAAAGAGCAGTTTCGAAACACTCTTTTTGTAGAATCTGCAAGTGGATATTTGGAGCGCTTTGAGGGCTATGCTGGAAAAGTTTATATCTTCACCTAAAAAGTAGACAGAAGCATACTCAGAAACTTCTTTGTGATGTGTGCATTGAACTCACAGAGCTGAACCTTTCTTTTGATACAGAATTTTGAAACACTCTTTTCGTAGAATCTTCAAGTGGATGTATGGAGTGCTTTGAGACCTATGCTGGAAAAGGAAATATCTTCACGTAGAAACTGGACAAAAGCATTCTCAGAAAATTCTTCGTAATGAGTGCATTCAACTCACAGAGTTGAAGCTTCCTTTTGATAGAGCAGTTTTGAAACACTCTTTTAGCAGCATCTGCAAGTGGATATTTGGAGCGCTTTGAGGCCAAGGCTGGAAAACGAAATATCATCACATAAAAACTCGACAGAAGCATTCTCTGAAACTTCTTTGTGATAAGTGCATTCAACTCACAGACTCGAACGTTTCTTTTGATAGAACAGTTTAGAAACACTCCTTTTGTAGAATCTGCAAGTGTTTATTTGGAGCGCTTTGAGGCCTATGTTGGAAAAGGACATATCTTCACATCAAAAGTAGACAGACGCATTCTCAGAAACTTCTTTGTGATGAGTGCATTGAACTCACAGAGTTGAACCTACCTATTGATAGAGAAGTTTTGAAACACCCTTTTTGTAGAATCTGCAAGTGAATATTTGGCGCGATTTGAGGCCTATGCAGGAAACGGAAATATCTTCACATGAAAACTAGACAGATGAATTCTCAGAAACGTCTTTGTGATGAGTGCATTCAACTCACAGACTTGAAGCTTCCTTTTGAAAGAGCAGTTTCGAAACACTCTTTTTGTAGAATCTGCAAGTGGATATTTGGAGCGCTTTGAGGGCTATGCTGGAAAAGTTAATACCTTCACCTAAAAACTAGGCAGAAGCATACTCAGAAACTTCTTTGTGATGTGTGCATTGAACTCACAGAGTTGAACCTTTCTTTTGATACAGAAGTTTTGAAACACTCTTTTCGTAGAATCTTCAAGTGGATGGATGGAGTGATTTGAGGCCTATGCTGGAAAAGGAAATACCTTCACGTAGAAACTAGACAAAAGCATTCTCAGAAAGTTCCCTGTGCTTTGTGCATTCAACTCACAGAGTTGAACATTCCCTTTGATAGAGCAGTTTTGAAACACTCTTTTTGTAGAATCTGCAAGTGGATATTTGGAGCGTTTTGAGGCCTCTGCTGCCAAAGGAATTATCATTGCATAAAAACTAGATGGAAGCGTTCTCAGAAACTTCCTTGTGATGAGTGCATTCAACTCGCAGAGTGGAACCTTCCTTTCGATAGACCAGTTTTGAAACACTGTTTTTGTAGAATCCGCAAGTGGCTATTTGGAGCTCTTTGAGGCTTATGCTGGAAAAGGAAATATCTTCATCTACAAACTAGACAGAAGCATTCTCAGAAACTTCTTTGTCATGTGGGGATTGAACTCACAGAGTTGAACATTCCTTTACATAGAGCAGTTTTGCAACACCCTTTCGGTGGAAAGTGAAAGTGCTTATTTGGTGCGATGGCGGCATCTAGTGGATAAGGAAATACATTCAGATGAAAACAAGATACATCCATTCTCAGAAACTTCTTTGTGATGACTGCATTCTACTCACAGAGTTGAACCTTCCTTTTGATAGAACAGTTTGGAAACACTCTTTTTGTGGAATCTGCAAGTGGCTATTTGGAGCGCTTTGAGGCCTATGCTGGAAAAGGAAATATCTTCACATAAAACCTAGACAGAAGTATTCCCAGAAAGTTTTTCTGATGTGCGCATTCAACTCACCGAGTTGAACCTTCCTTTAGATAGAGCACTTTTGAAACACTCTTTCTGTAGTACCTGCGAGTGGATATTTGGAGTGCTTTGAGTGCTACACTGTAAAAGCAAATATCTTCACTTAGAATCTAGACAGAAGAATTCTCAGAGACTTCCCTGTGCTCTCTGCATTCCACTCACAGAGTTGAACCTTCCTTTTGATAGAACAGTCTTGAAACACTCTTGTGGTAGAATCTGCAAGTCGATATTTGGAAGGTTTGGAGGCCTATCCTGGGAAAGGAAATATCTTCCCATCAAAACTAGATAGAAGCATTCTCAGAAACTTCTTAGTGATGTGCGCATTCAAGTCACAGAGTTGAAGCTTCCTTTTGATATAGCAGTTTTGAACCAGTCTTTTAGTAGAATCTGCAAGTGGATGTTTGGAGAGCTAAGAGGCCAACACTGGAAAAGGAAATATCTTCACCTAAAAACTAGACGGAAGCATTCTCAGAAACTTCAATGGGCTTTCCGCATTCAACTCACAGAGTGCAATGTTCCTTTTGAGAGCGCAGTTTTAAAACACTGTTTTTGTAGAATTTGCTAGAGGATGTTTGGAGCGATGTGAGGCCTTTGCTGGAAAAGGAAATATCTTCACATAAAACCTAGACAGAAGCATTCTCAGAAACTCCTTTGTGATGAGTGCATTCAAATCACACACTTGAACCTTCCTTTGGAAAGAGCAGTTTTGAAACACTCTTTTTGAAGAATCTGCAAGTGGATATTTGGAGCGATTTGAGGCCTATGCTGGAAAATGAAATATCTTCACCTACAAACTAGACGGAAGCATTCTCAGAAACTTCTTTGTGATGAGTGCATTCAACTCACAGAGTTGAAGCTTCCTTTTGACAGAGCAGTTTTGAAACACTCTTTTAGCAGCATCTGCAAGTGGATATTTGGAGCGCTTTGAGGCCAAGGCTGGAAAACGAAATATCATCACATAAAAACTCGACAGAAGCATTCTCTGAAACTTCTTTCTGATGAGTGCATTCAACTCACTGACTCGAACGTTTCTTTTGATAGAACAGTTTAGAAACACTCCTTTTGTAGAATCTGCAAGTGTTTATTTGGAGCGCTTTGAGGCCTATGTTGGAAAAGGACATATCTTCACATCAAAAGTAGACACACGCATTCTCAGAAACTTCTTTGTGATGAGTGCATTGAACTCACAGAGTTCAACCTACCTATTGATAGAGAAGTTTTGAAACACCCTTTTTGTAGAATCTGCAAGTGAATATTTGGCGCGATATGAGGCCTATGCTGGAAATGGAAATATCTTCACATGAAAACTAGACAGATGAATTCTCAGAAACGTCTTTGTGATGAGTGCATTCAACTCACAGACTTGAAGCTTAATTTTGAAAGAGCAGTTTCGAAACACTCTTTTTGTAGAATCTGCAAGTGGATATTTGGAGCGCTTTGAGGGCTATGCTGGAAAAGTTTATATCTTCACCTAAAAAGTAGACAGAAGCATACTCAGAAACTTCTTTGTGATGTGTGCATTGAACTCACAGAGCTGAACCTTTCTTTTGATACAGAATTTTGAAACACTCTTTTCGTAGAATCTTCAAGTGGATGTATGGAGTGCTTTGAGACCTATGCTGGAAAAGGAAATATCTTCACGTAGAAACTGGACAAAAGCATTCTCAGAAAATTCTTCGTAATGAGTGCATTCAACTCACAGAGTTGAAGCTTCCTTTTGATAGAGCAGTTTTGAAACACTCTTTTAGCAGCATCTGCAAGTGGATATTTGGAGCGCTTTGAGGCCAAGGCTGGAAAACGAAATATCATCACATAAAAACTCGACAGAAGCATTCTCTGAAACTTCTTTGTGATAAGTGCATTCAACTCACAGACTCGAACGTTTCTTTTGATAGAACAGTTTAGAAACACTCCTTTTGTAGAATCTGCAAGTGTTTATTTGGAGCGCTTTGAGGCCTATGTTGGAAAAGGACATATCTTCACATCAAAAGTAGACAGACGCATTCTCAGAAACTTCTTTGTGATGAGTGCATTGAACTCACAGAGTTGAACCTACCTATTGATAGAGAAGTTTTGAAACACCCTTTTTGTAGAATCTGCAAGTGAATATTTGGCGCGATTTGAGGCCTATGCAGGAAACGGAAATATCTTCACATGAAAACTAGACAGATGAATTCTCAGAAACGTCTTTGTGATGAGGGCATTCAACTCACAGACTTGAAGCTTCCTTTTGAAAGAGCAGTTTCGAAACACTCTTTTTGTAGAATCTGCAAGTGGATATTTGGAGCGCTTTGAGGGCTATGCTGGAAAAGTTAATACCTTCACCTAAAAACTAGGCAGAAGCATACTCAGAAACTTCTTTGTGATGTGTGCATTGAACTCACAGAGTTGAACCTTTCTTTTGATACAGAAGTTTTGAAACACTCTTTTCGTAGAATCTTCAAGTGGATGGATGGAGTGATTTGAGGCCTATGCTGGAAAAGGAAATACCTTCACGTAGAAACTAGACAAAAGCATTCTCAGAAAGTTCCCTGTGCTTTGTGCATTCAACTCACAGAGTTGAACATTCCCTTTGATAGAGCAGTTTTGAAACACTCTTTTTGTAGAATCTGCAAGTGGATATTTGGAGCGTTTTGAGGCCTCTGCTGCCAAAGGAATTATCATTGCATAAAAACTAGATGGAAGCGTTCTCAGAAACTTCCTTGTGATGAGTGCATTCAACTCGCAGAGTGGAACCTTCCTTTCGATAGACCAGTTTTGAAACACTGTTTTTGTAGAATCCGCAAGTGGCTATTTGGAGCTCTTTGAGGCTTATGCTGGAAAAGGAAATATCTTCATCTACAAACTAGACAGAAGCATTCTCAGAAACTTCTTTGTCATGTGGGGATTGAACTCACAGAGTTGAACATTCCTTTACATAGAGCAGTTTTGCAACACCCTTTCGGTGGAAAGTGAAAGTGCTTATTTGGTGCGATGGCGGCATCTAGTGGATAAGGAAATACATTCAGATGAAAACAAGATACATCCATTCTCAGAAACTTCTTTGTGATGACTGCATTCTACTCACAGAGTTGAACCTTCCTTTTGATAGAACAGTTTGGAAACACTCTTTTTGTGGAATCTGCAAGTGGCTATTTGGAGCGCTTTGAGGCCTATGCTGGAAAAGGAAATATCTTCACATAAAACCTAGACAGAAGTATTCCCAGAAAGTTTTTCTGATGTGCGCATTCAACTCACCGAGTTGAACCTTCCTTTAGATAGAGCACTTTTGAAACACTCTTTCTGTAGTACCTGCGAGTGGATATTTGGAGTGCTTTGAGTGCTACACTGTAAAAGCAAATATCTTCACTTAGAATCTAGACAGAAGAATTCTCAGAGACTTCCCTGTGCTCTCTGCATTCCACTCACAGAGTTGAACCTTCCTTTTGATAGAAGAGTCTTGAAACACTCTTGTGGTAGAATCTGCAAGTCGATATTTGGAAGGTTTGGAGGCCTATCCTGGGAAAGGAAATATCTTCCCATCAAAACTAGATAGAAGCATTCTCAGAAACTTCTTAGTGATGTGCGCATTCAAGTCACAGAGTTGAAGCTTCCTTTTGATATAGCAGTTTTGAGCCACTCTTTTAGTAGTATCTGCAAGTGGATGTTTGGAGAGCTAAGAGGCCAACACTGGAAAAGGAAATATCTTCACCTAAAAACTAGACGGAAGCATTCTCAGAAACTTCAATGGGCTTTCCGCATTCAACTCACAGAGTGCAATGTTCCTTTTGAGAGCGCAGTTTTAAAACACTGTTTTTGTAGAATTTGCTAGAGGATGTTTGGAGCGATGTGAGGCCTTTGCTGGAAAAGGAAATATCTTCACATAAAACCTAGACAGAAGCATTCTCAGAAACTCCTTTGTGATGAGTGCATTCAAATCACACACTTGAACCTTCCTTTGGAAAGAGCAGTTTTGAAACACTCTTTTTGAAGAATCTGCAAGTGGATATTTGGAGCGATTTGAGGCCTATGCTGGAAAATGAAATATCTTCACCTACAAACTAGACGGAAGCATTCTCAGAAACTTCTTTGTGATGAGTGCATTCAACTCACAGAGTTGAAGCTTCCTTTTGACAGAGCAGTTTTGAAACACTCTTTTAGCAGCATCTGCAAGTGGATATTTGGAGCGCTTTGAGGCCAAGGCTGGAAAACGAAATATCATCACATAAAAACTCGACAGAAGCATTCTCTGAAACTTCTTTCTGATGAGTGCATTCAACTCACAGACTCGAACGTTTCTTTTGATAGAACAGTTTAGAAACACTCCTTTTGTAGAATCTGCAAGTGTTTATTTGGAGCGCTTTGAGGCCTATGTTGGAAAAGGACATATCTTCACATCAAAAGTAGACACACGCATTCTCAGAAACTTCTTTGTGATGAGTGCATTGAACTCACAGAGTTCAACCTACCTATTGATAGAGAAGTTTTGAAACACCCTTTTTGTAGAATCTGCAAGTGAATATTTGGCGCGATATGAGGCCTATGCTGGAAATGGAAATATCTTCACATGAAAACTAGACAGATGAATTCTCAGAAACGTCTTTGTGATGAGTGCATTCAACTCACAGACTTGAAGCTTAATTTTGAAAGAGCAGTTTCGAAACACTCTTTTTGTAGAATCTGCAAGTGGATATTTGGAGCGCTTTGAGGGCTATGCTGGAAAAGTTTATATCTTCACCTAAAAACTAGACAGAAGCATACTCAGAAACTTCTTTGTGATGTGTGCATTGAACTCACAGAGCTGAACCTTTCTTTTGATACAGAATTTTGAAACACTCTTTTCGTAGAATCTTCAAGTGGATGTATGGAGTGCTTTGAGACCTATGCTGGAAAAGGAAATATCTTCACGTAGAAACTGGACAAAAGCATTCTCAGAAAATTCTTCGTAATGAGTGCATTCAACTCACAGAGTTGAAGCTTCCTTTTGATAGAGCAGTTTTGAAACACTCTTTTAGCAGCATCTGCAAGTGGATATTTGGAGCGCTTTGAGGCCAAGGCTGGAAAACGAAATATCATCACATAAAAACTCGACAGAAGCATTCTCTGAAACTTCTTTGTGATAAGTGCATTCAACTCACAGACTCGAACGTTTCTTTTGATAGAACAGTTTAGAAACACTCCTTTTGTAGAATCTGCAAGTGTTTATTTGGAGCGCTTTGAGGCCTATGTTGGAAAAGGACATATCTTCACATCAAAAGTAGACAGACGCATTCTCAGAAACTTCTTTGTGATGAGTGCATTGAACTCACAGAGTTGAACCTACCTATTGATAGAGAAGTTTTGAAACACCCTTTTTGTAGAATCTGCAAGTGAATATTTGGCGCGATTTGAGGCCTATGCAGGAAACGGAAATATCTTCACATGAAAACTAGACAGATGAATTCTCAGAAACGTCTTTGGGATGAGGGCATTCAACTCACAGACTTGAAGCTTCCTTTTGAAAGAGCAGTTTCGAAACACTCTTTTTGTAGAATCTGCAAGTGGATATTTGGAGCGCTTTGAGGGCTATGCTGGAAAAGTTAATACCTTCACCTAAAAACTAGGCAGAAGCATACTCAGAAACTTCTTTGTGATGTGTGCATTGAACTCACAGAGTTGAACCTTTCTTTTGATACAGAAGTTTTGAAACACTCTTTTCGTAGAATCTTCAAGTGGATGGATGGAGTGATTTGAGGCCTATGCTGGAAAAGGAAATACCTTCACGTAGAAACTAGACAAAAGCATTCTCAGAAAGTTCCCTGTGCTTTGTGCATTCAACTCACAGAGTTGAACATTCCCTTTGATAGAGCAGTTTTGAAACACTCTTTTTGTAGAATCTGCAAGTGGATATTTGGAGCGCTTTGAGGCCTCTGCTGCCAAAGGAATTATCATTGCATAAAAACTAGATGGAAGCGTTCTCAGAAACTTCCTTGTGATGAGTGCATTCAACTCGCAGAGTGGAACCTTCCTTTCGATAGACCAGTTTTGAAACACTGTTTTTGTAGAATCCGCAAGTGGCTATTTGGAGCTCTTTGAGGCTTATGCTGGAAAAGGAAATATCTTCATCTACAAACTAGACAGAAGCATTCTCAGAAACTTCTTTGTCATGTGGGGATTGAACTCACAGAGTTGAACATTCCTTTACATAGAGCAGTTTTGCAACACCCTTTCGGTGGAAAGTGAAAGTGCTTATTTGTTGCGATGGCGGCATCTAGTGGATAAGGAAATACATTCAGATGAAAACAAGATACATCCATTCTCAGAAACTTCTTTGTGATGACTGCATTCTACTCACAGAGTTGAACCTTCCTTTTGATAGAACAGTTTGGAAACACTCTTTTTGTGGAATCTGCAAGTGGCTATTTGGAGCGCTTTGAGGCCTATGCTGGAAAAGGAAATATCTTCACATAAAACCTAGACAGAAGTATTCCCAGAAAGTTTTTCTGATGTGCGCATTCAACTCACCGAGTTGAACCTTCCTTTAGATAGAGCAGTTTTGAAACACTCTTTCTGTAGTACCTGCGAGTGGATATTTGGAGTGCTTTGAGTGCTACACTGTAAAAGCAAATATCTTCACTTAGAATCTAGACAGAAGAATTCTCAGAGACTTCCCTGTGCTCTCTGCATTCCACTCACAGAGTTGAACCTTCCTTTTGATAGAAGAGTCTTGAAACACTCTTGTGGTAGAATCTGCAAGTCGATATTTGGAAGGTTTGGAGGCCTATCCTGGGAAAGGAAATATCTTCCCATCAAAACTAGATAGAAGCATTCTCAGAAACTTCTTAGTGATGTGCGCATTCAAGTCACAGAGTTGAAGCTTCCTTTTGATATAGCAGTTTTGAGCCACTCTTTTAGTAGTATCTGCAAGTGGATGTTTGGAGAGCTAAGAGGCCAACACTGGAAAAGGAAATATCTTCACGTAAAAACTAGACGGAAGCATTCTCAGAAACTTCAATGGGCTTTACGCATTCAACTCACAGAGTGCAATGTTCCTTTTGAGAGCGCAGTTTTAAAACACTGTTTTTGTAGAATTTGCTAGAGGATGTTTGGAGCGATGTGAGGCCTTTGCTGGAAAAGGAAATATCTTCACATAAAACCTAGACAGAAGCATTCTCAGAAACTCCTTTGTGATGAGTGCATTCAAATCACACACTTGAACCTTCCTTTGGAAAGAGCAGTTTTGAAACACTCTTTTTGAAGAATCTGCAAGTGGATATTTGGAGCGATTTGAGGCCTATGCTGGAAAATGAAATATCTTCACCTACAAACTAGACGGAAGCATTCTCAGAAACTTCTTTGTGATGAGTGCATTCAACTCACAGAGTTGAAGCTTCCTTTTGACAGAGCAGTTTTGAAACACTCTTTTAGCAGCATCTGCAAGTGGATATTTGGAGCGCTTTGAGGCCAAGGCTGGAAAACGAAATATCATCACATAAAAACTCGACAGAAGCATTCTCTGAAACTTCTTTCTGATGAGTGCATTCAACTCACAGACTCGAACGTTTCTTTTGATAGAACAGTTTAGAAACACTCCTTTTGTAGAATCTGCAAGTGTTTATTTGGAGCGCTTTGAGGCCTATGTTGGAAAAGGACATATCTTCACATCAAAAGTAGACACACGCATTCTCAGAAACTTCTTTGTGATGAGTGCATTGAACTCACAGAGTTCAACCTACCTATTGATAGAGAAGTTTTGAAACACCCTTTTTGTAGAATCTGCAAGTGAATATTTGGCGCGATATGAGGCCTATGCTGGAAATGGAAATATCTTCACATGAAAACTAGACAGATGAATTCTCAGAAACGTCTTTGTGATGAGTGCATTCAACTCACAGACTTGAAGCTTAATTTTGAAAGAGCAGTTTTGAAACACTCTTTTTGTAGAATCTGCAAGTGGATATTTGGAGCGCTTTGAGGGCTATGCTGGAAAAGTTTATATCTTCACCTAAAAACTAGACAGAAGCATACTCAGAAACTTCTTTGTGATGTGTGCATTGAACTCACAGAGCTGAACCTTTCTTTTGATACAGAATTTTGAAACACTCTTTTCGTAGAATCTTCAAGTGGATGTATGGAGTGCTTTGAGGCCTATGCTGGAAAAGGAAATATCTTCACGTAGAAACTGGACAAAAGCATTCTCAGAAAATTCTTCGTAGTGAGTGCATTCAACTCACAGAGTTGAAGCTTCCTTTTGATAGAGCAGTTTTGAAACACTCTTTTAGCAGCATCTGCAAGTGGATATTTGGAGCGCTTTGAGGCCAAGGCTGGAAAACGAAATATCATCACATAAAAACTCGACAGAAGCATTCTCTGAAACTTCTTTGTGATAAGTGCATTCAACTCACAGACTCGAACGTTTCTTTTGATAGAACAGTTTAGAAACACTCCTTTTGTAGAATCTGCAAGTGTTTATTTGGAGCGCTTTGAGGCCTATGTTGGAAAAGGACATATCTTCACATCAAAAGTAGACAGACGCATTCTCAGAAACTTCTTTGTGATGAGTGCATTGAACTCACAGAGTTGAACCTACTTATTGATAGAGAAGTTTTGAAACACCCTTTTTGTAGAATCTGCAAGTGAATATTTGGCGCGATTTGAGGCCTATGCAGGAAACGGAAATATCTTCACATGAAAACTAGACAGATGAATTCTCAGAAACGTCTTTGTGATGAGGGCATTCAACTCACAGACTTGAAGCTTCCTTTTGAAAGAGCAGTTTCGAAACACTCTTTTTGTAGAATCTGCAAGTGGATATTTGGAGCGCTTTGAGGGCTATGCTGGAAAAGTTAATACCTTCACCTAAAAACTAGACAGAAGCATACTCAGAAACTTCTTTGTGATGTGTGCATTGAACTCACAGAGTTGAACCTTTCTTTTGATACAGAAGTTTTGAAACACTCTTTTCGTAGAATCTTCAAGTGGATGGATGGAGTGATTTGAGGCCTATGCTGGAAAAGGAAATACCTTCACGTAGAAACTAGACAAAAGCATTCTCAGAAAGTTCCCTGTGCTTTTTGCATTCAACTCACAGAGTTGAACATTCCCTTTGATAGAGCAGTTTTGAAACACTCTTTTTGTAGAATCTTCAAGTGGATATTTGGAGCGCTTTGAGGCCTCTGCTGCCAAAGGAATTATCATTGCAAAAAACTAGATGGAAGCGTTCTCAGAAACTTCCTTGTGATGAGTGCATTCAACTCGCAGAGTGGAACCTTCCTTTCGATAGACCAGTTTTGAAACACTGTTTTTGTAGAATCCGCAAGTGGCTATTTGGAGCTCTTTGAGGCTTATGCTGGAAAAGGAAATATCTTCATCTACAAACTAGACAGAAGCATTCTCAGAAACTTCTTTGTCATGTGGGGATTGAACTCACAGAGTTGAACATTCCTTTACATAGAGCAGTTTTGCAACACCCTTTCGGTGGAAAGTGAAAGTGCTTATTTGTTGCGATGGCGGAATCCAGTGGATAAGGAAATACATTCAGATGAAAACAAGATACATCCATTCTCAGAAACTTCTTTGTGATGACTGCATTCTACTGACAGTGTTGAACCTTCCTTTTGATAGAACAGTTTGGAAACACTCTTTTTGTGGAATCTGCAAGTGGCTATTTGGAGCGCTTTGAGGCCTATGCTGGAAAAGGAAATATCTTCACATAAAACCTAGACAGAAGTATTCCCAGAAAGTTTTTCTGATGTGCGCATTCAACTCACCGAGTTGAACCTTCCTTTAGATAGAGCACTTTTGAAACACTCTTTCTGTAGTACCTGCGAGTGGATATTTGGAGTGCTTTGAGTGCTACACTGTAAAAGCAAATATCTTCACTTAGAATCTAGACAGAAGAATTCTCAGAGACTTCCCTGTGCTCTCTGCATTCCACTCACAGAGTTGAACCTTCCTTTTGATAGAAGAGTCTTGAAACACTCTTGTGGTAGAATCTGCAAGTCGATATTTGGAAGGTTTGGAGGCCTATCCTGGGAAAGGAAATATCTTCCCATCAAAACTAGATAGAAGCATTCTCAGAAACTTCTTAGTGATGTGCGCATTCAAGTCACAGAGTTGAAGCTTCCTTTTGATATAGCAGTTTTGAGCCACTCTTTTAGTAGTATCTGCAAGTGGATGTTTGGAGAGCTAAGAGGCCAACACTGGAAAAGGAAATATCTTCACGTAAAAACTAGACGGAAGCATTCTCAGAAACTTCAATGGGCTTTACGCATTCAACTCACAGAGTGCAATGTTCCTTTTGAGAGCGCAGTTTTAAAACACTGTTTTTGTAGAATTTGCTAGAGGATGTTTGGAGCGATGTGAGGCCTTTGCTGGAAAAGGAAATATCTTCACATAAAACCTAGACAGAAGCATTCTCAGAAACTCCTTTGTGATGAGTGCATTCAAATCACACACTTGAACCTTCCTTTGGAAAGAGCAGTTTTGAAACACTCTTTTTGAAGAATCTGCAAGTGGATATTTGGAGCGATTTGAGGCCTATGCTGGAAAATGAAATATCTTCACCTACAAACTAGACGGAAGCATTCTCAGAAACTTCTTTGTGATGAGTGCATTCAACTCACAGAGTTGAAGCTTCCTTTTGACAGAGCAGTTTTGAAACACTCTTTTAGCAGCATCTGCAAGTGGATATTTGGAGCGCTTTGAGGCCAAGGCAGGAAAACGAAATATCATCACATAAAAACTCGACAGAAGCATTCTCTGAAACTTCTTTCTGATGAGTGCATTCAACTCACAGACTCGAACGTTTCTTTTGATAGAACAGTTTAGAAACACTCCTTTTGTAGAATCTGCAAGTGTTTATTTGGAGCGCTTTGAGGCCTATGTTGGAAAAGGACATATCTTCACATCAAAAGTAGACACACGCATTCTCAGAAACTTCTTTGTGATGAGTGCATTGAACTCACAGAGTTGAACCTACTTATTGATAGAGAAGTTTTGAAACACCCTTTTTGTAGAATCTGCAAGTGAATATTTGGCGCGATTTGAGGCCTATGCAGGAAACGGAAATATCTTCACATGAAAACTAGACAGATGAATTCTCAGAAACGTCTTTGTGATGAGGGCATTCAACTCACAGACTTGAAGCTTCCTTTTGAAAGAGCAGTTTCGAAACACTCTTTTTGTAGAATCTGCAAGTGGATATTTGGAGCGCTTTGAGGGCTATGCTGGAAAAGTTAATACCTTCACCTAAAAACTAGACAGAAGCATACTCAGAAACTTCTTTGTGATGTGTGCATTGAACTCACAGAGTTGAACCTTTCTTTTGATACAGAAGTTTTGAAACACTCTTTTCGTAGAATCTTCAAGTGGATGGATGGAGTGATTTGAGGCCTATGCTGGAAAAGGAAATACCTTCACGTAGAAACTAGACAAAAGCATTCTCAGAAAGTTCCCTGTGCTTTGTGCATTCAACTCACAGAGTTGAACATTCCCTTTGATAGAGCAGTTTTGAAACACTCTTTTTGTAGAATCTTCAAGTGGATATTTGGAGCGCTTTGAGGCCTCTGCTGCCAAAGGAATTATCATTGCAAAAAACTAGATGGAAGCGTTCTCAGAAACTTCCTTGTGATGAGTGCATTCAACTCGCAGAGTGGAACCTTCCTTTCGATAGACCAGTTTTGAAACACTGTTTTTGTAGAATCCGCAAGTGGCTATTTGGAGCTCTTTGAAGCTTATGCTGGAAAAGGAAATATCTTCATCTACAAACTAGACAGAAGCATTCTCAGAAACTTCTTTGTCATGTGGGGATTGAACTCACAGAGTTGAACATTCCTTTACATAGAGCAGTTTTGCAACACCCTTTCGGTGGAAAGTGAAAGTGCTTATTTGTTGCGATGGCGGAATCCAGTGGATAAGGAAATACATTCAGATGAAAACAAGATACATCCATTCTCAGAAACTTCTTTGTGATGACTGCATTCTACTGACAGTGTTGAACCTTCCTTTTGATAGAACAGTTTGGAAACACTCTTTTTGTGGAATCTGCAAGTGGCTATTTGGAGCGCTTTGAGGCCTATGCTGGAAAAGGAAATATCTTCACATAAAACCTAGACAGAAGTATTCCCAGAAAGTTTTTCTGATGTGCGCATTCAACTCACCGAGTTGAACCTTCCTTTAGATAGAGCACTTTTGAAACACTCTTTCTGTAGTACCTGCGAGTGGATATTTGGAGTGCTTTGAGTGCTACACTGTAAAAGCAAATATCTTCACTTAGAATCTAGACAGAAGAATTCTCAGAGACTTCCCTGTGCTCTCTGCATTCCACTCACAGAGTTAAACCTTCCTTTTGATAGAAGAGTCTTGAAACACTCTTGTGGTAGAATCTGCAAGTCGATATTTGGAAGGTTTGGAGGCCTATCCTTGGAAAGGAAATATCTTCCCATCAAAACTAGATAGAAGCATTCTCAGAAACTTCTTAGTGATGTGCGCATTCAAGTCACAGAGTTGAAGCTTCCTTTTGATATAGCAGTTTTGAGCCACTCTTTTAGTAGTATCTGCAAGTGGATGTTTGGAGAGCTAAGAGGCCAACACTGGAAAAGGAAATATCTTCACCTAAAAACTAGACGGAAGCATTCTCAGAAACTTCAATGGGCTTTCCGCATTCAACTCACAGAGTGCAATGTTCCTTTTGAGAGCGCAGTTTTAAAACACTGTTTTTGTAGAATTTGCTAGAGGATGTTTGGAGCGATGTGAGGCCTTTGCTGGAAAAGGAAATATCTTCACATAAAACCTAGACAGAAGCATTCTCAGAAACTCCTTTGTGATGAGTGCATTCAAATCACACACTTGAACCTTCCTTTGGAAAGAGCAGTTTTGAAACACTCTTTTTGAAGAATCTGCAAGTGGATATTTGGAGCGATTTGAGGCCTATGCTGGAAAATGAAATATCTTCACCTACAAACTAGACGGAAGCATTCTCAGAAACTTCTTTGTGATGAGTGCATTCAACTCACAGAGTTGAAGCTTCCTTTTGACAGAGCAGTTTTGAAACACTCTTTTAGCAGCATCTGCAAGTGGATATTTGGAGCGCTTTGAGGCCAAGGCTGGAAAACGAAATATCATCACATAAAAACTCGACAGAAGCATTCTCTGAAACTTCTTTCTGATGAGTGCATTCAACTCACAGACTCGAACGTTTCTTTTGATAGAACAGTTTAGAAACACTCCTTTTGTAGAATCTGCAAGTGTTTATTTGGAGCGCTTTGAGGCCTATGTTGGAAAAGGACATATCTTCACATCAAAAGTAGACACACGCATTCTCAGAAACTTCTTTGTGATGAGTGCATTGAACTCACAGAGTTCAACCTACCTATTGATAGAGAAGTTTTGAAACACCCTTTTTGTAGAATCTGCAAGTGAATATTTGGCGCGATATGAGGCCTATGCTGGAAATGGAAATATCTTCACATGAAAACTAGACAGATGAATTCTCAGAAACGTCTTTGTGATGAGTGCATTCAACTCACAGACTTGAAGCTTAATTTTGAAAGAGCAGTTTCGAAACACTCTTTTTGTAGAATCTGCAAGTGGATATTTGGAGCGCTTTGAGGGCTATGCTGGAAAAGTTTATATCTTCACCTAAAAACTAGACAGAAGCATACTCAGAAACTTCTTTGTGATGTGTGCATTGAACTCACAGAGCTGAACCTTTCTTTTGATACAGAATTTTGAAACACTCTTTTCGTAGAATCTTCAAGGGGATGTATGGAGTGCTTTGAGGCCTATGCTGGAAAAGGAAATATCTTCACGTAGAAACTGGACAAAAGCATTCTCAGAAAATTCTTCGTAGTGAGTGCATTCAACTCACAGAGTTGAAGCTTCCTTTTGATAGAGCAGTTTTGAAACACTCTTTTAGCAGCATCTGCAAGTGGATATTTGGAGCGCTTTGAGGCCAAGGCTGGAAAACGAAATATCATCACATAAAAACTCGACAGAAGCATTCTCTGAAACTTCTTTGTGATAAGTGCATTCAACTCACAGACTCGAACGTTTCTTTTGATAGAACAGTTTAGAAACACTCCTTTTGTAGAATCTGCAAGTGTTTATTTGGAGCGCTTTGAGGCCTATGTTGGAAAAGGACATATCTTCACATCAAAAGTAGACAGACGCATTCTCAGAAACTTCTTTGTGATGAGTGCATTGAACTCACAGAGTTGAACCTACCTATTGATAGAGAAGTTTTGAAACACCCTTTTTGTAGAATCTGCAAGTGAATATTTGGCGCGATTTGAGGCCTATGCAGGAAACGGAAATATCTTCACATGAAAACTAGACAGATGAATTCTCAGAAACGTCTTTGTGATGAGGGCATTCAACTCACAGACTTGAAGCTTCCTTTTGAAAGAGCAGTTTCGAAACACTCTTTTTGTAGAATCTGCAAGTGGATATTTGGAGCGCTTTGAGGGCTATGCTGGAAAAGTTAATACCTTCACCTAAAAACTAGGCAGAAGCATACTCAGAAACTTCTTTGTGATGTGTGCATTGAACTCACAGAGTTGAACCTTTCTTTTGATACAGAAGTTTTGAAACACTCTTTTCGTAGAATCTTCAAGTGGATGGATGGAGTGATTTGAGGCCTATGCTGGAAAAGGAAATACCTTCACGTAGAAACTAGACAAAAGCATTCTCAGAAAGTTCCCTGTGCTTTGTGCATTCAACTCACAGAGTTGAACATTCCCTTTGATAGAGCAGTTTTGAAACACTCTTTTTGTAGAATCTGCAAGTGGATATTTGGAGCGTTTTGAGGCCTCTGCTGCCAAAGGAATTATCATTGCATAAAAACTAGATGGAAGCGTTCTCAGAAACTTCCTTGTGATGAGTGCATTCAACTCGCAGAGTGGAACCTTCCTTTCGATAGACCAGTTTTGAAACACTGTTTTTGTAGAATCCGCAAGTGGCTATTTGGAGCTCTTTGAGGCTTATGCTGGAAAAGGAAATATCTTCATCTACAAACTAGACAGAAGCATTCTCAGAAACTTCTTTGTCATGTGGGGATTGAACTCACAGAGTTGAACATTCCTTTACATAGAGCAGTTTTGCAACACCCTTTCGGTGGAAAGTGAAAGTGCTTATTTGGTGCGATGGCGGCATCTAGTGGATAAGGAAATACATTCAGATGAAAACAAGATACATCCATTCTCAGAAACTTCTTTGTGATGACTGCATTCTACTCACAGAGTTGAACCTTCCTTTTGATAGAACAGTTTGGAAACACTCTTTTTGTGGAATCTGCAAGTGGCTATTTGGAGCGCTTTGAGGCCTATGCTGGAAAAGGAAATATCTTCACATAAAACCTAGACAGAAGTATTCCCAGAAAGTTTTTCTGATGTGCGCATTCAACTCACCGAGTTGAACCTTCCTTTAGATAGAGCACTTTTGAAACACTCTTTCTGTAGTACCTGCGAGTGGATATTTGGAGTGCTTTGAGTGCTACACTGTAAAAGCAAATATCTTCACTTAGAATCTAGACAGAAGAATTCTCAGAGACTTACCTGGGCTCTCTGCATTCCACTCACAGAGTTGAACCTTCCTTTTGATAGAACAGTTTTGAAACACTCTTGATGTAGAATCTGCAAGTCGATATTTGGAAGGTTTGGAGGCCTATCCTGGGAAAGGAAATATCTTCCCATCAAAACTAGATAGAAGCATTCTCAGAAACTTCTTAGTGATGTGCGCATTCAAGTCACAGAGTTGAAGCTTCCTTTTGATATAGCAGTTTTGAACCAGTCTTTTAGTAGAATCTGCAAGTGGATGTTTGGAGAGCTAAGAGGCCAACACTGGAAAAGGAAATATCTTCACCTAAAAACTAGACGGAAGCATTCTCAGAAACTTCAATGGGCTTTCCGCATTCAACTCACAGAGTGCAATGTTCCTTTTGAGAGCGCAGTTTTAAAACACTGTTTTTGTAGAATTTGCTAGAGGATGTTTGGAGCGATGTGAGGCCTTTGCTGGAAAAGGAAATATCTTCACATAAAACCTAGACAGAAGCATTCTCAGAAACTCCTTTGTGATGAGTGCATTGAAATCACACACTTGAACCTTCCTTTGGAAAGAGCAGTTTTGAAACACTCTTTTTGAAGAATCTGCAAGTGGATATTTGGAGCGATTTGAGGCCTATGCTGGAAAATGAAATATCTTCACCTACAAACTAGACGGAAGCATTCTCAGAAACTTCTTTGTGATGAGTGCATTCAACTCACAGAGTTGAAGCTTCCTTTTGACAGAGCAGTTTTGAAACACTCTTTTAGCAGCATCTGCAAGTGGATATTTGGAGCGCTTTGAGGCCAAGGCTGGAAAACGAAATATCATCACATAAAAACTCGACAGAAGCATTCTCTGAAACTTCTTTCTGATGAGTGCATTCAACTCACAGACTCGAACGTTTCTTTTGATAGAACAGTTTAGAAACACTCCTTTTGTAGAATCTGCAAGTGTTTATTTGGAGCGCTTTGAGGCCTATGTTGGAAAAGGACATATCTTCACATCAAAAGTAGACACACGCATTCTCAGAAACTTCTTTGTGATGAGTGCATTGAACTCACAGAGTTCAACCTACCTATTGATAGAGAAGTTTTGAAACACCCTTTTTGTAGAATCTGCAAGTGAATATTTGGCGCGATATGAGGCCTATGCTGGAAATGGAAATATCTTCACATGAAAACTAGACAGATGAATTCTCAGAAACGTCTTTGTGATGAGTGCATTCAACTCACAGACTTGAAGCTTAATTTTGAAAGAGCAGTTTCGAAACACTCTTTTTGTAGAATCTGCAAGTGGATATTTGGAGCGCTTTGAGGGCTATGCTGGAAAAGTTTATATCTTCACCTAAAAACTAGACAGAAGCATACTCAGAAACTTCTTTGTGATGTGTGCATTGAACTCACAGAGCTGAACCTTTCTTTTGATACAGAATTTTGAAACACTCTTTTCGTAGAATCTTCAAGTGGATGTATGGAGTGCTTTGAGGCCTATGCTGGAAAAGGAAATATCTTCACGTAGAAACTGGACAAAAGCATTCTCAGAAAATTCTTCGTAGTGAGTGCATTCAACTCACAGAGTTGAAGCTTCCTTTTGATAGAGCAGTTTTGAAACACTCTTTTAGCAGCATCTGCAAGTGGATATTTGGAGCGCTTTGAGGCCAAGGCTGGAAAACGAAATATCATCACATAAAAACTCGACAGAAGCATTCTCTGAAACTTCTTTGTGATAAGTGCATTCAACTCACAGACTCGAACGTTTCTTTTGATAGAACAGTTTAGAAACACTCCTTTTGTAGAATCTGCAAGTGTTTATTTGGAGCGCTTTGAGGCCTATGTTGGAAAAGGACATATCTTCACATCAAAAGTAGACAGACGCATTCTCAGAAACTTCTTTGTGATGAGTGCATTGAACTCACAGAGTTGAACCTACCTATTGATAGAGAAGTTTTGAAACACCCTTTTTGTAGAATCTGCAAGTGAATATTTGGCGCGATTTGAGGCCTATGCAGGAAACGGAAATATCTTCACATGAAAACTAGACAGATGAATTCTCAGAAACGTCTTTGTGATGAGTGCATTCAACTCACAGACTTGAAGCTTCCTTTTGAAAGAGCAGTTTCGAAACACTCTTTTTGTAGAATCTGCAAGTGGATATTTGGAGCGCTTTGAGGGCTATGCTGGAAAAGTTAATACCTTCACCTAAAAACTAGGCAGAAGCATACTCAGAAACTTCTTTGTGATGTGTGCATTGAACTCACAGAGTTGAACCTTTCTTTTGATACAGAAGTTTTGAAACACTCTTTTCGTAGAATCTTCAAGTGGATGGATGGAGTGATTTGAGGCCTATGCTGGAAAAGGAAATACCTTCACGTAGAAACTAGACAAAAGCATTCTCAGAAAGTTCCCTGTGCTTTGTGCATTCAACTCACAGAGTTGAACATTCCCTTTGATAGAGCAGTTTTGAAACACTCTTTTTGTAGAATCTGCAAGTGGATAATTGGAGCGTTTTGAGGCCTCTGCTGCCAAAGGAATTATCATTGCATAAAAACTAGATGGAAGCGTTCTCAGAAACTTCCTTGTGATGAGTGCATTCAACTCGCAGAGTGGAACCTTCCTTTCGATAGACCAGTTTTGAAACACTGTTTTTGTAGAATCCGCAAGTGGCTATTTGGAGCTCTTTGAGGCTTATGCTGGAAAAGGAAATATCTTCATCTACAAACTAGACAGAAGCATTCTCAGAAACTTCTTTGTCATGTGGGGATTGAACTCACAGAGTTGAACATTCCTTTACATAGAGCAGTTTTGCAACACCCTTTCGGTGGAAAGTGAAAGTGCTTATTTGGTGCGATGGCGGCATCTAGTGGATAAGGAAATACATTCAGATGAAAACAAGATACATCCATTCTCAGAAACTTCTTTGTGATGACTGCATTCTACTCACAGAGTTGAACCTTCCTTTTGATAGAACAGTTTGGAAACACTCTTTTTGTGGAATCTGCAAGTGGCTATTTGGAGCGCTTTGAGGCCTATGCTGGAAAAGGAAATATCTTCACATAAAACCTAGACAGAAGTATTCCCAGAAAGTTTTTCTAATGTGCGCATTCAACTCACCGAGTTGAACCTTCCTTTAGATAGAGCACTTTTGAAACACTCTTTCTGTAGTACCTGCGAGTGGATATTTGGAGTGCTTTGAGTGCTACACTGTAAAAGCAAATATCTTCACTTAGAATCTAGATAGAAGAATTCTCAGAGACTTCCCTGGGCTCTCTGCATTCCACTCACAGAGTTGAACCTTCCTTTTGATAGAACAGTTTTGAAACACTCTTGATGTAGAATCTGCAAGTCGATATTTGGAAGGTTTGGAGGCCTATCCTGGGAAAGGAAATATCTTCCCATCAAAACTAGATAGAAGCATTCTCAGAAACTTCTTAGTGATGTGCTCATTCAAGTCACAGAGTTGAAGCTTCCTTTTGATATAGCAGTTTTGAACCAGTCTTTTAGTAGAATCTGCAAGTGGATGTTTGGAGAGCTAAGAGGCCAACACTGGAAAAGGAAATATCTTCACCTAAAAACAAGACGGAAGCATTCTAAGAAACTTCAATGGGCTTTACGCATTCAACTCACAGAGTGCAATGTTCCTTTTGAGAGCGCAGTTTTAAAACACTGTTTTTGTAGAATTTGCTAGAGGATGTTTGGAGCGATGTGAGGCCTTTGCTGGAAAAGGAAATATCTTCACATAAAACCTAGACAGAAGCATTCTCAGAAACTCCTTTGTGATGAGTGCATTGAAATCACACACTTGAACCTTCCTTTGGAAAGAGCAGTTTTGAAACACTCTTTTTGAAGAATCTGCAAGTGGATATTTGGAGCGATTTGAGGCCTATGCTGGAAAATGAAATATCTTCACCTACAAACTAGACGGAAGCATTCTCAGAAACTTCTTTGTGATGAGTGCATTCAACTCACAGAGTTGAAGCTTCCTTTTGACAGAGCAGTTTTGAAACACTCTTTTAGCAGCATCTGCAAGTGGATATTTGGAGCGCTTTGAGGCCAAGGCTGGAAAACGAAATATCATCACATAAAAACTCGACAGAAGCATTCTCTGAAACTTCTTTCTGATGAGTGCATTCAACTCACAGACTCGAACGTTTCTTTTGATAGAACAGTTTAGAAACACTCCTTTTGTAGAATCTGCAAGTGTTTATTTGGAGCGCTTTGAGGCCTATGTTGGAAAAGGACATATCTTCACATCAAAAGTAGACACACGCATTCTCAGAAACTTCTTTGTGATGAGTGCATTGAACTCACAGAGTTCAACCTACCTATTGATAGAGAAGTTTTGAAACACCCTTTTTGTAGAATCTGCAAGTGAATATTTGGCGCGATATGAGGCCTATGCTGGAAATGGAAATATCTTCACATGAAAACTAGACAGATGAATTCTCAGAAACGTCTTTGTGATGAGTGCATTCAACTCACAGACTTGAAGCTTAATTTTGAAAGAGCAGTTTCGAAACACTCTTTTTGTAGAATCTGCAAGTGGATATTTGGAGCGCTTTGAGGGCTATGCTGGAAAAGTTTATATCTTCACCTAAAAACTAGACAGAAGCATACTCAGAAACTTCTTTGTGATGTGTGCATTGAACTCACAGAGCTGAACCTTTCTTTTGATACAGAATTTTGAAACACTCTTTTCGTAGAATCTTCAAGGGGATGTATGGAGTGCTTTGAGGCCTATGCTGGAAAAGGAAATATCTTCACGTAGAAACTGGACAAAAGCATTCTCAGAAAATTCTTCGTAATGAGTGCATTCAACTCACAGAGTTGAAGCTTCCTTTTGATAGAGCAGTTTTGAAACACTCTTTTAGCAGCATCTGCAAGTGGATATTTGGAGTGCTTTGAGGCCAAGGCTGGAAAACGAAATATCATCACATAAAAACTCGACAGAAGCATTCTCTGAAACTTCTTTGTGATAAGTGCATTCAACTCACAGACTCGAACGTTTCTTTTGATAGAACAGTTTAGAAACACTCCTTTTGTAGAATCTGCAAGTGTTTATTTGGAGCGCTTTGAGGCCTATGTTGGAAAAGGACATATCTTCACATCAAAAGTAGACAGACGCATTCTCAGAAACTTCTTTGTGATGAGTGCATTGAACTCACAGAGTTCAACCTACCTATTGATAGAGAAGTTTTGAAACACCCTTTTTGTAGAATCTGCAAGTGAATATTTGGCGCGATTTGAGGCCTATGCAGGAAACGGAAATATCTTCACATGAAAACTAGACAGATGAATTCTCAGAAACGTCTTTGTGATGAGGGCATTCAACTCACAGACTTGAAGCTTCCTTTTGAAAGAGCAGTTTCGAAACACTCTTTTTGTAGAATCTGCAAGTGGATATTTGGAGCGCTTTGAGGGCTATGCTGGAAAAGTTAATACCTTCACCTAAAAACTAGGCAGAAGCATACTCAGAAACTTCTTTGTGATGTGTGCATTGAACTCACAGAGTTGAACCTTTCTTTTGATACAGAAGTTTTGAAACACTCTTTTCGTAGAATCTTCAAGTGGATGGATGGAGTGATTTGAGGCCTATGCTGGAAAAGGAAATACCTTCACGTAGAAACTAGACAAAAGCATTCTCAGAAAGTTCCCTGTGCTTTGTGCATTCAACTCACAGAGTTGAACATTCCCTTTGATAGAGCAGTTTTGAAACACTCTTTTTGTAGAATCTGCAAGTGGATATTTGGAGCACTTTGAGGCCTCTGCTGCCAAAGGAATTATCATTGCATAAAAACTAGATGGAAGCGTTCTCAGAAACTTCCTTGTGATGAGTGCATTCAACTCGCAGAGTGGAACCTTCCTTTCGATAGACCAGTTTTGAAACACTGTTTTTGTAGAATCCGCAAGTGGCTATTTGGAGCTCTTTGAGGCTTATGCTGGAAAAGGAAATATCTTCATCTACAAACTAGACAGAAGCATTCTCAGAAACTTCTTTGTCATGTGGGGATTGAACTCACAGAGTTGAACATTCCTTTACATAGAGCAGTTTTGCAACACCCTTTCGGTGGAAAGTGAAAGTGCTTATTTGGTGCGATGGCGGCATCTAGTGGATAAGGAAATACATTCAGATGAAAACAAGATACATCCATTCTCAGAAACTTCTTTGTGATGACTGCATTCTACTCACAGAGTTGAACCTTCCTTTTGATAGAACAGTTTGGAAACACTCTTTTTGTGGAATCTGCAAGTGGCTATTTGGAGCGCTTTGAGGCCTATGCTGGAAAAGGAAATATCTTCACATAAAACCTAGACAGAAGTATTCCCAGAAAGTTTTTCTGATGTGCGCATTCAACTCACCGAGTTGAACCTTCCTTTAGATAGAGCACTTTTGAAACACTCTTTCTGTAGTACCTGCGAGTGGATATTTGGAGTGCTTTGAGTGCTACACTGTAAAAGCAAATATCTTCACTTAGAATCTAGACAGAAGAATTCTCAGAGACTTCCCTGGGCTCTCTGCATTCCACTCACAGAGTTGAACCTTCCTTTTGATAGAACAGTTTTGAAACACTCTTGATGTAGAATCTGCAAGTCGATATTTGGAAGGTTTGGAGGCCTATCCTGGGAAAGGAAATATCTTCCCATCAAAACTAGATAGAAGCATTCTCAGAAACTTCTTAGTGATGTGCGCATTCAAGTCACAGAGTTGAAGCTTCCTTTTGATATAGCAGTTTTGAACCACTCTTTTAGTAGAATCTGCAAGTGGATGTTTGGAGAGCTAAGAGGCCAACACTGGAAAAGGAAATATCTTCACCTAAAAACTAGACGGAAGCATTCTCAGAAACTTCAATGGGCTTTCCGCATTCAACTCACAGAGTGCAATGTTCCTTTTGAGAGCGCAGTTTTAAAACACTGTTTTTGTAGAATTTGCTAGAGGATGTTTGGAGCGATGTGAGGCCTTTGCTGGAAAAGGAAATATCTTCACATAAAACCTAGACAGAAGCATTCTCAGAAACTCCTTTGTGATGAGTGCATTCAAATCACACACTTGAACCTTCCTTTGGAAAGAGCAGTTTTGAAACACTCTTTTTGAAGAATCTGCAAGTGGATATTTGGAGCGATTTGAGGCCTATGCTGGAAAATGAAATATCTTCACCTACAAACTAGACGGAAGCATTCTCAGAAACTTCTTTGTGATGAGTGCATTCAACTCACAGAGTTGAAGCTTCCTTTTGACAGAGCAGTTTTGAAACACTCTTTTAGCAGCATCTGCAAGTGGATATTTGGAGCGCTTTGAGGCCAAGGCTGGAAAACGAAATATCATCACATAAAAACTCGACAGAAGCATTCTCTGAAACTTCTTTCTGATGAGTGCATTCAACTCACAGACTCGAACGTTTCTTTTGATAGAACAGTTTAGAAACACTCCTTTTGTAGAATCTGCAAGTGTTTATTTGGAGCGCTTTGAGGCCTATGTTGGAAAAGGACATATCTTCACATCAAAAGTAGACACACGCATTCTCAGAAACTTCTTTGTGATGAGTGCATTGAACTCACAGAGTTGAACCTACCTATTGATAGAGAAGTTTTGAAACACCCTTTTTGTAGAATCTGCAAGTGAATATTTGGCGCGATATGAGGCCTATGCTGGAAATGGAAATATCTTCACATGAAAACTAGACAGATGAATTCTCAGAAACGTCTTTGTGATGAGTGCATTCAACTCACAGACTTGAAGCTTAATTTTGAAAGAGCAGTTTCGAAACACTCTTTTTGTAGAATCTGCAAGTGGATATTTGGAGCGCTTTGAGGGCTATGCTGGAAAAGTTTATATCTTCACCTAAAAACTAGACAGAAGCATACTCAGAAACTTCTTTGTGATGTGTGCATTGAACTCACAGAGCTGAACCTTTCTTTTGATACAGAATTTTGAAACACTCTTTTCGTAGAATCTTCAAGTGGATGTATGGAGTGCTTTGAGGCCTATGCTGGAAAAGGAAATATCTTCACGTAGAAACTGGACAAAAGCATTCTCAGAAAATTCTTCGTAGTGAGTGCATTCAACTCACAGAGTTGAAGCTTCCTTTTGATAGAGCAGTTTTGAAACACTCTTTTAGCAGCATCTGCAAGTGGATATTTGGAGCGCTTTGAGGCCAAGGCTGGAAAACGAAATATCATCACATAAAAACTCGACAGAAGCATTCTCTGAAACTTCTTTGTGATAAGTGCATTCAACTCACAGACTCGAACGTTTCTTTTGATAGAACAGTTTAGAAACACTCCTTTTGTAGAATCTGCAAGTGTTTATTTGGAGCGCTTTGAGGCCTATGTTGGAAAAGGACATATCTTCACATCAAAAGTAGACAGACGCATTCTCAGAAACTTCTTTGTGATGAGTGCATTGAACTCACAGAGTTGAACCTACCTATTGATAGAGAAGTTTTGAAACACCCTTTTTGTAGAATCTGCAAGTGAATATTTGGCGCGATTTGAGGCCTATGCAGGAAACGGAAATATCTTCACATGAAAACTAGACAGATGAATTCTCAGAAACGTCTTTGTGATGAGTGCATTCAACTCACAGACTTGAAGCTTCCTTTTGAAAGAGCAGTTTCGAAACACTCTTTTTGTAGAATCTGCAAGTGGATATTTGGAGCGCTTTGAGGGCTATGCTGGAAAAGTTAATACCTTCACCTAAAAACTAGGCAGAAGCATACTCAGAAACTTCTTTGTGATGTGTGCATTGAACTCACAGAGTTGAACCTTTCTTTTGATACAGAAGTTTTGAAACACTCTTTTCGTAGAATCTTCAAGTGGATGGATGGAGTGATTTGAGGCCTATGCTGGAAAAGGAAATACCTTCACGTAGAAACTAGACAAAAGCATTCTCAGAAAGTTCCCTGTGCTTTGTGCATTCAACTCACAGAGTTGAACATTCCCTTTGATAGAGCAGTTTTGAAACACTCTTTTTGTAGAATCTGCAAGTGGATATTTGGAGCGTTTTGAGGCCTCTGCTGCCAAAGGAATTATCATTGCATAAAAACTAGATGGAAGCGTTCTCAGAAACTTCCTTGTGATGAGTGCATTCAACTCGCAGAGTGGAACCTTCCTTTCGATAGACCAGTTTTGAAACACTGTTTTTGTAGAATCCGCAAGTGGCTATTTGGAGCTCTTTGAGGCTTATGCTGGAAAAGGAAATATCTTCATCTACAAACTAGACAGAAGCATTCTCAGAAACTTCTTTGTCATGTGGGGATTGAACTCACAGAGTTGAACATTCCTTTACATAGAGCAGTTTTGCAACACCCTTTCGGTGGAAAGTGAAAGTGCTTATTTGGTGCGATGGCGGCATCTAGTGGATAAGGAAATACATTCAGATGAAAACAAGATACATCCATTCTCAGAAACTTCTTTGTGATGACTGCATTCTACTCACAGAGTTGAACCTTCCTTTTGATAGAACAGTTTGGAAACACTCTTTTTGTGGAATCTGCAAGTGGCTATTTGGAGCGCTTTGAGGCCTATGCTGGAAAAGGAAATATCTTCACATAAAACCTAGACAGAAGTATTCCCAGAAAGTTTTTCTGATGTGCGCATTCAACTCACCGAGTTGAACCTTCCTTTAGATAGAGCACTTTTGAAACACTCTTTCTGTAGTACCTGCGAGTGGATATTTGGAGTGCTTTGAGTGCTACACTGTAAAAGCAAATATCTTCACTTAGAATCTAGACAGAAGAATTCTCAGAGACTTACCTGGGCTCTCTGCATTCCACTCACAGAGTTGAACCTTCCTTTTGATAGAACAGTTTTGAAACACTCTTGATGTAGAATCTGCAAGTCGATATTTGGAAGGTTTGGAGGCCTATCCTGGGAAAGGAAATATCTTCCCATCAAAACTAGATAGAAGCATTCTCAGAAACTTCTTAGTGATGTGCGCATTCAAGTCACAGAGTTGAAGCTTCCTTTTGATATAGCAGTTTTGAACCAGTCTTTTAGTAGAATCTGCAAGTGGATGTTTGGAGAGCTAAGAGGCCAACACTGGAAAAGGAAATATCTTCACCTAAAAACTAGACGGAAGCATTCTCAGAAACTTCAATGGGCTTTCCGCATTCAACTCACAGAGTGCAATGTTCCTTTTGAGAGCGCAGTTTTAAAACACTGTTTTTGTAGAATTTGCTAGAGGATGTTTGGAGCGATGTGAGGCCTTTGCTGGAAAAGGAAATATCTTCACATAAAACCTAGACAGAAGCATTCTCAGAAACTCCTTTGTGATGAGTGCATTGAAATCACACACTTGAACCTTCCTTTGGAAAGAGCAGTTTTGAAACACTCTTTTTGAAGAATCTGCAAGTGGATATTTGGAGCGATTTGAGGCCTATGCTGGAAAATGAAATATCTTCACCTACAAACTAGACGGAAGCATTCTCAGAAACTTCTTTGTGATGAGTGCATTCAACTCACAGAGTTGAAGCTTCCTTTTGACAGAGCAGTTTTGAAACACTCTTTTAGCAGCATCTGCAAGTGGATATTTGGAGCGCTTTGAGGCCAAGGCTGGAAAACGAAATATCATCACATAAAAACTCGACAGAAGCATTCTCTGAAACTTCTTTCTGATGAGTGCATTCAACTCACAGACTCGAACGTTTCTTTTGATAGAACAGTTTAGAAACACTCCTTTTGTAGAATCTGCAAGTGTTTATTTGGAGCGCTTTGAGGCCTATGTTGGAAAAGGACATATCTTCACATCAAAAGTAGACACACGCATTCTCAGAAACTTCTTTGTGATGAGTGCATTGAACTCACAGAGTTGAACCTACCTATTGATAGAGAAGTTTTGAAACACCCTTTTTGTAGAATCTGCAAGTGAATATTTGGCGCGATATGAGGCCTATGCTGGAAATGGAAATATCTTCACATGAAAACTAGACAGATGAATTCTCAGAAACGTCTTTGTGATGAGTGCATTCAACTCACAGACTTGAAGCTTAATTTTGAAAGAGCAGTTTCGAAACACTCTTTTTGTAGAATCTGCAAGTGGATATTTGGAGCGCTTTGAGGGCTATGCTGGAAAAGTTTATATCTTCACCTAAAAATTAGACAGAAGCATACTCAGAAACTTCTTTGTGATGTGTGCATTGAACTCACAGAGCTGAACCTTTCTTTTGATACAGAATTTTGAAACACTCTTTTCGTAGAATCTTCAAGTGGATGTATGGAGTGCTTTGAGGCCTATGCTGGAAAAGGAAATATCTTCACGTAGAAACTGGACAAAAGCATTCTCAGAAAATTCTTCGTAGTGAGTGCATTCAACTCACAGAGTTGAAGCTTCCTTTTGATAGAGCAGTTTTGAAACACTCTTTTAGCAGCATCTGCAAGTGGATATTTGGAGCGCTTTGAGGCCAAGGCTGGAAAACGAAATATCATCACATAAAAACTCGACAGAAGCATTCTCTGAAACTTCTTTGTGATAAGTGCATTCAACTCACAGACTCGAACGTTTCTTTTGATAGAACAGTTTAGAAACACTCCTTTTGTAGAATCTGCAAGTGTTTATTTGGAGCGCTTTGAGGCCTATGTTGGAAAAGGACATATCTTCACATCAAAAGTAGACAGACGCATTCTCAGAAACTTCTTTGTGATGAGTGCATTGAACTCACAGAGTTGAACCTACCTATTGATAGAGAAGTTTTGAAACACCCTTTTTGTAGAATCTGCAAGTGAATATTTGGCGCGATTTGAGGCCTATGCAGGAAACGGAAATATCTTCACATGAAAACTAGACAGATGAATTCTCAGAAACGTCTTTGTGATGAGTGCATTCAACTCACAGACTTGAAGCTTCCTTTTGAAAGAGCAGTTTCGAAACACTCTTTTTGTAGAATCTGCAAGTGGATATTTGGAGCGCTTTGAGGGCTATGCTGGAAAAGTTAATACCTTCACCTAAAAACTAGGCAGAAGCATACTCAGAAACTTCTTTGTGATGTGTGCATTGAACTCACAGAGTTGAACCTTTCTTTTGATACAGAAGTTTTGAAACACTCTTTTCGTAGAATCTTCAAGTGGATGGATGGAGTGATTTGAGGCCTATGCTGGAAAAGGAAATACCTTCACGTAGAAACTAGACAAAAGCATTCTCAGAAAGTTCCCTGTGCTTTGTGCATTCAACTCACAGAGTTGAACATTCCCTTTGATAGAGCAGTTTTGAAACACTCTTTTTGTAGAATCTGCAAGTGGATAATTGGAGCGTTTTGAGGCCTCTGCTGCCAAAGGAATTATCATTGCATAAAAACTAGATGGAAGCGTTCTCAGAAACTTCCTTGTGATGAGTGCATTCAACTCGCAGAGTGGAACCTTCCTTTCGATAGACCAGTTTTGAAACACTGTTTTTGTAGAATCCGCAAGTGGCTATTTGGAGCTCTTTGAGGCTTATGCTGGAAAAGGAAATATCTTCATCTACAAACTAGACAGAAGCATTCTCAGAAACTTCTTTGTCATGTGGGGATTGAACTCACAGAGTTGAACATTCCTTTACATAGAGCAGTTTTGCAACACCCTTTCGGTGGAAAGTGAAAGTGCTTATTTGGTGCGATGGCGGCATCTAGTGGATAAGGAAATACATTCAGATGAAAACAAGATACATCCATTCTCAGAAACTTCTTTGTGATGACTGCATTCTACTCACAGAGTTGAACCTTCCTTTTGATAGAACAGTTTGGAAACACTCTTTTTGTGGAATCTGCAAGTGGCTATTTGGAGCGCTTTGAGGCCTATGCTGGAAAAGGAAATATCTTCACATAAAACCTAGACAGAAGTATTCCCAGAAAGTTTTTCTGATGTGCGCATTCAACTCACCGAGTTGAACCTTCCTTTAGATAGAGCACTTTTGAAACACTCTTTCTGTAGTACCTGCGAGTGGCTATTTGGAGTGCTTTGAGTGCTACACTGTAAAAGCAAATATCTTCACTTAGAATCTAGATAGAAGAATTCTCAGAGACTTCCCTGGGCTCTCTGCATTCCACTCACAGAGTTGAACCTTCCTTTTGATAGAACAGTTTTGAAACACTCTTGATGTAGAATCTGCAAGTCGATATTTGGAAGGTTTGGAGGCCTATCCTGGGAAAGGAAATATCTTCCCATCAAAACTAGATAGAAGCATTCTCAGAAACTTCTTAGTGATGTGCGCATTCAAGTCACAGAGTTGAAGCTTCCTTTTGATATAGCAGTTTTGAACCAGTCTTTTAGTAGAATCTGCAAGTGGATGTTTGGAGAGCTAAGAGGCCAACACTGGAAAAGGAAATATCTTCACCTAAAAACAAGACGGAAGCATTCTAAGAAACTTCAATGGGCTTTACGCATTCAACTCACAGAGTGCAATGTTCCTTTTGAGAGCGCAGTTTTAAAACACTGTTTTTGTAGAATTTGCTAGAGGATGTTTGGAGCGATGTGAGGCCTTTGCTGGAAAAGGAAATATCTTCACATAAAACCTAGACAGAAGCATTCTCAGAAACTCCTTTGTGATGAGTGCATTCAAATCACACACTTGAACCTTCCTTTGGAAAGAGCAGTTTTGAAACACTCTTTTTGAAGAATCTGCAAGTGGATATTTGGAGCGATTTGAGGCCTATGCTGGAAAATGAAATATCTTCACCTACAAACTAGACGGAAGCATTCTCAGAAACTTCTTTGTGATGAGTGCATTCAACTCACAGAGTTGAAGCTTCCTTTTGACAGAGCAGTTTTGAAACACTCTTTTAGCAGCATCTGCAAGTGGATATTTGGAGCGCTTTGAGGCCAAGGCTGGAAAACGAAATATCATCACATAAAAACTCGACAGAAGCATTCTCTGAAACTTCTTTCTGATGAGTGCATTCAACTCACAGACTCGAACGTTTCTTTTGATAGAACAGTTTAGAAACACTCCTTTTGTAGAATCTGCAAGTGTTTATTTGGAGCGCTTTGAGGCCTATGTTGGAAAAGGACATATCTTCACATCAAAAGTAGACACACGCATTCTCAGAAACTTCTTTGTGATGAGTGCATTGAACTCACAGAGTTCAACCTACCTATTGATAGAGAAGTTTTGAAACACCCTTTTTGTAGAATCTGCAAGTGAATATTTGGCGCGATATGAGGCCTATGCTGGAAATGGAAATATCTTCACATGAAAACTAGACAGATGAATTCTCAGAAACGTCTTTGTGATGAGTGCATTCAACTCACAGACTTGAAGCTTAATTTTGAAAGAGCAGTTTCGAAACACTCTTTTTGTAGAATCTGCAAGTGGATATTTGGAGCGCTTTGAGGGCTATGCTGGAAAAGTTTATATCTTCACCTAAAAACTAGACAGAAGCATACTCAGAAACTTCTTTGTGATGTGTGCATTGAACTCACAGAGCTGAACCTTTCTTTTGATACAGAATTTTGAAACACTCTTTTCGTAGAATCTTCAAGTGGATGTATGGAGTGCTTTGAGGCCTATGCTGGAAAAGGAAATAAATTCACGTAGAAACTGGACAAAAGCATTCTCAGAAAATTCTTCGTAATGAGTGCATTCAACTCACAGAGTTGAAGCTTCCTTTTGATAGAGCAGTTTTGAAACACTCTTTTAGCAGCATCTGCAAGTGGATATTTGGAGCGCTTTGAGGCCAAGGCTGGAAAACGAAATATCATCATATAAAAACTCGACAGAAGCATTCTCTGAAACTTCTTTGTGATAAGCGCATTCAACTCACAGACTCGAACGTTTCTTTTGATAGAACAGTTTAGAAACACTCCTTTTGTAGAATCTGCAAGTGTTTATTTGGAGCGCTTTGAGGCCTATGTTGGAAAAGGACATATCTTCACATCAAAAGTAGACAGACGCATTCTCAGAAACTTCTTTGTGATGAGTGCATTGAACTCACAGAGTTGAACCTACCTATTGATAGAGAAGTTTTGAAACACCCTTTTTGTAGAATCTGCAAGTGAATATTTGGCGCGATTTGAGGCCTATGCAGGAAACGGAAATATCTTCACATGAAAACTAGACAGATGAATTCTCAGAAACGTCTTTGTGATGAGTGCATTCAACTCACAGACTTGAAGCTTCCTTTTGAAAGAGCAGTTTCGAAACACTCTTTTTGTAGAATCTGCAAGTGGATATTTGGAGCGCTTTGAGGGCTATGCTGGAAAAGTTAATACCTTCACCTAAAAACTAGACAGAAGCATACTCAGAAACTTCTTTGTGATGTGTGCATTGAACTCACAGAGTTGAACCTTTCTTTTGATACAGAAGTTTTGAAACACTCTTTTCGTAGAATCTTCAAGTGGATGGATGGAGTGATTTGAGGCCTATGCTGGAAAAGGAAATACCTTCACGTAGAAACTAGACAAAAGCATTCTCAGAAAGTTCCCTGTGCTTTGTGCATTCAACTCACAGAGTTGAACATTCCCTTTGATAGAGCAGTTTTGAAACACTCTTTTTGTAGAATCTGCAAGTGGATATTTGGAGCGCTTTGAGGCCTCTGCTGCCAAAGGAATTATCATTGCATAAAAACTTGATGGAAGCGTTCTCAGAAACTTCCTTGTGATGAGTGCATTCAACTCGCAGAGTGGAACCTTCCTTTTGATAGACCAGTTTTGAAACACTGTTTTTGTAGAATCCGCAAGTGGCTATTTGGAGCTCTTTGAGGCTTATGCTGGAAAAGGAAATATCTTCATCTACAAACTAGACAGAAGCATTCTCAGAAACTTCTTTGTCATGTGGGGATTGAACTCACAGAGTTGAACATTCCTTTACATAGAGCAGTTTTGCAACACCCTTTCGGTGGAAAGTGAAAGTGCTTATTTGGTGCGATGGCGGCATCTAGTGGATAAGGAAATACATTCAGATGAAAACAAGATACATCCATTCTCAGAAACTTCTTTGTGATGACTGCATTCTACTCACAGAGTTGAACCTTCCTTTTGATAGAACAGTTTGGAAACACTCTTTTTGTGGAATCTGCAAGTGGCTATTTGGAGCGCTTTGAGGCCTATGCTGGAAAAGGAAATATCTTCACATAAAACCTAGACAGAAGTATTCCCAGAAAGTTTTTCTGATGTGCGCATTCAACTCACCGAGTTGAACCTTCCTTTAGATAGAGCAGTTTTGAAACACTCTTTCTGTAGTACCTGCGAGTGGATATTTGGAGTGCTTTGAGTGCTACACTGTAAAAGCAAATATCTTCACTTAGAATCTAGACAGAAGAATTCTCAAAGACTTCTCTGTGCTCTCTGCATTCCACTCACAGAGTTGAACCTTCCTTTTGATAGAACAGTCTTGAAACACTCTTGTGGTAGAATCTGCAAGTCGATATTTGGAAGGTTTGGAGGCCTATCCTGGGAAAGGAAATATCTTCCCATCAAAACTAGATAGAAGCATTCTCAGAAACTTCTTAGTGATGTGCGCATTCAAGTCACAGAGTTGAAGCTTCCTTTTGATATAGCAGTTTTGAACCACTCTTTTAGTAGTATCTGCAAGTGGATGTTTGGAGAGCTAAGAGGCCAACACTGGAAAAGGAAATATCTTCACCTAAAAACTAGACGGAAGCATTCTCAGAAACTTCAATGGGCTTTACGCATTCAACTCACAGAGTGCAATGTTCCTTTTGAGAGCGCAGTTTTAAAACACTGTTTTTGTAGAATTTGCTAGAGGATGTTTGGAGCGATGTGAGGCCTTTGCTGGAAAAGGAAATATCTTCACATAAAACCTAGACAGAAGCATTCTCAGAAACTCCTTTGTGATGAGTGCATTGAAATCACACACTTGAACCTTCCTTTGGAAAGAGCAGTTTTGAAACACTCTTTTTGAAGAATCTGCAAGTGGATATTTGGAGCGATTTGAGGCCTATGCTGGAAAATGAAATATCTTCACCTACAAACTAGACGGAAGCATTCTCAGAAACTTCTTTGTGATGAGTGCATTCAACTCACAGAGTTGAAGCTTCCTTTTGACAGAGCAGTTTTGAAACACTCTTTTAGCAGCATCTGCAAGTGGATATTTGGAGCGCTTTGAGGCCAAGGCTGGAAAACGAAATATCATCACATAAAAACTCGACAGAAGCATTCTCTGAAACTTCTTTCTGATGAGTGCATTCAACTCACAGACTCGAACGTTTCTTTTGATAGAACAGTTTAGAAACACTCCTTTTGTAGAATCTGCAAGTGTTTATTTGGAGCGCTTTGAGGCCTATGTTGGAAAAGGACATATCTTCACATCAAAAGTAGACACACGCATTCTCAGAAACTTCTTTGTGATGAGTGCATTGAACTCACAGAGTTCAACCTACCTATTGATAGAGAAGTTTTGAAACACCCTTTTTGTAGAATCTGCAAGTGAATATTTGGCGCGATATGAGGCCTATGCTGGAAATGGAAATATCTTCACATGAAAACTAGACAGATGAATTCTCAGAAACGTCTTTGTGATGAGTGCATTCAACTCACAGACTTGAAGCTTAATTTTGAAAGAGCAGTTTCGAAACACTCTTTTTGTAGAATCTGCAAGTGGATATTTGGAGCGCTTTGAGGGCTATGCTGGAAAAGTTTATATCTTCACCTAAAAATTAGACAGAAGCATACTCAGAAACTTCTTTGTGATGTGTGCATTGAACTCACAGAGCTGAACCTTTCTTTTGATACAGAATTTTGAAACACTCTTTTCGTAGAATCTTCAAGTGGATGAATGGAGTGCTTTGAGGCCTATGCTGGAAAAGGAAATATCTTCACGTAGAAACTGGACAAAAGCATTCTCAGAAAATTCTTCGTAGTGAGTGCATTCAACTCACAGAGTTGAAGCTTCCTTTTGATAGAGCAGTTTTGAAACACTCTTTTAGCAGCATCTGCAAGTGGATATTTGGAGCGCTTTGAGGCCAAGGCTGGAAAACGAAATATCATCACATAAAAACTCGACAGAAGCATTCTCTGAAACTTCTTTGTGATAAGTGCATTCAACTCACAGACTCGAACGTTTCTTTTGATAGAACAGTTTAGAAACACTCCTTTTGTAGAATCTGCAAGTGTTTATTTGGAGCGCATTGAGGCCTATGTTGGAAAAGGACATATCTTCACATCAAAAGTAGACAGACGCATTCTCAGAAACTTCTTTGTGATGAGTGCATTGAACTCACAGAGTTGAACCTACCTATTGATAGAGAAGTTTTGAAACACCCTTTTTGTAGAATCTGCAAGTGAATATTTGGCGCGATTTGAGGCCTATGCAGGAAACGGAAATATCTTCACATGAAAACTAGACAGATGAATTCTCAGAAACGTCTTTGTGATGAGTGCATTCAACTCACAGACTTGAAGCTTCCTTTTGAAAGAGCAGTTTCGAAACACTCTTTTTGTAGAATCTGCAAGTGGATATTTGGAGCGCTTTGAGGGCTATGCTGGAAAAGTTAATACCTTCACCTAAAAACTAGGCAGAAGCATACTCAGAAACTTCTTTGTGATGTGTGCATTGAACTCACAGAGTTGAACCTTTCTTTTGATACAGAAGTTTTGAAACACTCTTTTCGTAGAATCTTCAAGTGGATGGATGGAGTGATTTGAGGCCTATGCTGGAAAAGGAAATACCTTCACGTAGAAACTAGACAAAAGCATTCTCAGAAAGTTCCCTGTGCTTTGTGCATTCAACTCACAGAGTTGAACATTCCCTTTGATAGAGCAGTTTTGAAACACTCTTTTTGTAGAATCTGCAAGTGGATAATTGGAGCGTTTTGAGGCCTCTGCTGCCAAAGGAATTATCATTGCATAAAAACTAGATGGAAGCGTTCTCAGAAACTTCCTTGTGATGAGTGCATTCAACTCGCAGAGTGGAACCTTCCTTTCGATAGACCAGTTTTGAAACACTGTTTTTGTAGAATCCGCAAGTGGCTATTTGGAGCTCTTTGAGGCTTATGCTGGAAAAGGAAATATCTTCATCTACAAACTAGACAGAAGCATTCTCAGAAACTTCTTTGTCATGTGGGGATTGAACTCACAGAGTTGAACATTCCTTTACATAGAGCAGTTTTGCAACACCCTTTCGGTGGAAAGTGAAAGTGCTTATTTGGTGCGATGGCGGCATCTAGTGGATAAGGAAATACATTCAGATGAAAACAAGATACATCCATTCTCAGAAACTTCTTTGTGATGACTGCATTCTACTCACAGAGTTGAACCTTCCTTTTGATAGAACAGTTTGGAAACACTCTTTTTGTGGAATCTGCAAGTGGCTATTTGGAGCGCTTTGAGGCCTATGCTGGAAAAGGAAATATCTTCACATAAAACCTAGACAGAAGTATTCCCAGAAAGTTTTTCTGATGTGCGCATTCAACTCACCGAGTTGAACCTTCCTTTAGATAGAGCACTTTTGAAACACTCTTTCTGTAGTACCTGCGAGTGGATATTTGGAGTGCTTTGAGTGCTACACTGTAAAAGCAAATATCTTCACTTAGAATCTAGATAGAAGAATTCTCAGAGACTTCCCTGGGCTCTCTGCATTCCACTCACAGAGTTGAACCTTCCTTTTGATAGAACAGTTTTGAAACACTCTTGATGTAGAATCTGCAAGTCGATATTTGGAAGGTTTGGAGGCCTATCCTGGGAAAGGAAATATCTTCCCATCAAAACTAGATAGAAGCATTCTCAGAAACTTCTTAGTGATGTGCGCATTCAAGTCACAGAGTTGAAGCTTCCTTTTGATATAGCAGTTTTGAACCAGTCTTTTAGTAGAATCTGCAAGTGGATGTTTGGAGAGCTAAGAGGCCAACACTGGAAAAGGAAATATCTTCACCTAAAAACAAGACGGAAGCATTCTAAGAAACTTCAATGGGCTTTACGCATTCAACTCACAGAGTGCAATGTTCCTTTTGAGAGCGCAGTTTTAAAACACTGTTTTTGTAGAATTTGCTAGAGGATGTTTGGAGCGATGTGAGGCCTTTGCTGGAAAAGGAAATATCTTCACATAAAACCTAGACAGAAGCATTCTCAGAAACTCCTTTGTGATGAGTGCATTGAAATCACACACTTGAACCTTCCTTTGGAAAGAGCAGTTTTGAAACACTCTTTTTGAAGAATCTGCAAGTGGATATTTGGAGCGATTTGAGGCCTATGCTGGAAAATGAAATATCTTCACCTACAAACTAGACGGAAGCATTCTCAGAAACTTCTTTGTGATGAGTGCATTCAACTCACAGAGTTGAAGCTTCCTTTTGACAGAGCAGTTTTGAAACACTCTTTTAGCAGCATCTGCAAGTGGATATTTGGAGCGCTTTGAGGCCAAGGCTGGAAAACGAAATATCATCACATAAAAACTCGACAGAAGCATTCTCTGAAACTTCTTTCTGATGAGTGCATTCAACTCACAGACTCGAACGTTTCTTTTGATAGAACAGTTTAGAAACACTCCTTTTGTAGAATCTGCAAGTGTTTATTTGGAGCGCTTTGAGGCCTATGTTGGAAAAGGACATATCTTCACATCAAAAGTAGACACACGCATTCTCAGAAACTTCTTTGTGATGAGTGCATTGAACTCACAGAGTTGAACCTACCTATTGATAGAGAAGTTTTGAAACACCCTTTTTGTAGAATCTGCAAGTGAATATTTGGCGCGATATGAGGCCTATGCTGGAAATGGAAATATCTTCACATGAAAACTAGACAGATGAATTCTCAGAAACGTCTTTGTGATGAGTGCATTCAACTCACAGACTTGAAGCTTAATTTTGAAAGAGCAGTTTCGAAACACTCTTTTTGTAGAATCTGCAAGTGGATATTTGGAGCGCTTTGAGGGCTATGCTGGAAAAGTTTATATCTTCACCTAAAAACTAGACAGAAGCATACTCAGAAACTTCTTTGTGATGTGTGCATTGAACTCACAGAGCTGAACCTTTCTTTTGATACAGAATTTTGAAACACTCTTTTCGTAGAATCTTCAAGTGGATGTATGGAGTGCTTTGAGGCCTATGCTGGAAAAGGAAATAAATTCACGTAGAAACTGGACAAAAGCATTCTCAGAAAATTCTTCGTAATGAGTGCATTCAACTCACAGAGTTGAAGCTTCCTTTTGATAGAGCAGTTTTGAAACACTCTTTTAGCAGCATCTGCAAGTGGATATTTGGAGCGCTTTGAGGCCAAGGCTGGAAAACGAAATATCATCATATAAAAACTCGACAGAAGCATTCTCTGAAACTTCTTTGTGATAAGCGCATTCAACTCACAGACTCGAACGTTTCTTTTGATAGAACAGTTTAGAAACACTCCTTTTGTAGAATCTGCAAGTGTTTATTTGGAGCGCTTTGAGGCCTATGTTGGAAAAGGACATATCTTCACATCAAAAGTAGACAGACGCATTCTCAGAAACTTCTTTGTGATGAGTGCATTGAACTCACAGAGTTCAACCTACCTATTGATAGAGAAGTTTTGAAACACCCTTTTTGTAGAATCTGCAAGTGAATATTTGGCGCGATTTGAGGCCTATGCAGGAAACGGAAATATCTTCACATGAAAACTAGACAGATGAATTCTCAGAAACGTCTTTGTGATGAGTGCATTCAACTCACAGACTTGAAGCTTCCTTTTGAAAGAGCAGTTTCGAAACACTCTTTTTGTAGAATCTGCAAGTGGATATTTGGAGCGCTTTGAGGGCTATGCTGGAAAAGTTAATACCTTCACCTAAAAACTAGACAGAAGCATACTCAGAAACTTCTTTGTGATGTGTGCATTGAACTCACAGAGTTGAACCTTTCTTTTGATACAGAAGTTTTGAAACACTCTTTTCGTAGAATCTTCAAGTGGATGGATGGAGTGATTTGAGGCCTATGCTGGAAAAGGAAATACCTTCACGTAGAAACTAGACAAAAGCATTCTCAGAAAGTTCCCCGTGCTTTGTGCATTCAACTCACAGAGTTGAACATTCCCTTTGATAGAGAAGTTTTGAAACACTCTTTTTGTAGAATCTGCAAGTGGATATTTGGAGCGCTTTGAGGCCTCTGCTGCCAAAGGAATTATCATTGCATAAAAACTTGATGGAAGCGTTCTCAGAAACTTCCTTGTGATGAGTGCATTCAACTCGCAGAGTGGAACCTTCCTTTCGATAGACCAGTTTTGAAACACTGTTTTTGTAGAATCCGCAAGTGGCTATTTGGAGCTCTTTGAGGCTTATGCTGGAAAAGGAAATATCTTCATCTACAAACTAGACAGAAGCATTCTCAGAAACTTCTTTGTCATGTGGGGATTGAACTCACAGAGTTGAACATTCCTTTACATAGAGCAGTTTTGCAACACCCTTTCGGTGGAAAGTGAAAGTGCTTATTTGGTGCGATGGCGGCATCTAGTGGATAAGGAAATACATTCAGATGAAAACAAGATACATCCATTCTCAGAAACTTCTTTGTGATGACTGCATTCTACTCACAGAGTTGAACCTTCCTTTTGATAGAACAGTTTGGAAACACTCTTTTTGTGGAATCTGCAAGTGGCTATTTGGAGCGCTTTGAGGCCTATGCTGGAAAAGGAAATATCTTCACATAAAACCTAGACAGAAGTATTCCCAGAAAGTTTTTCTGATGTGCGCATTCAACTCACCGAGTTGAACCTTCCTTTAGATAGAGCAGTTTTGAAACACTCTTTCTGTAGTACCTGCGAGTGGATATTTGGAGTGCTTTGAGTGCTACACTGTAAAAGCAAATATCTTCACTTAGAATCTAGACAGAAGAATTCTCAAAGACTTCTCTGTGCTCTCTGCATTCCACTCACAGAGTTGAACCTTCCTTTTGATAGAACAGTCTTGAAACACTCTTGTGGTAGAATCTGCAAGTCGATATTTGGAAGGTTTGGAGGCCTATCCTGGGAAAGGAAATATCTTCCCATCAAAACTAGATAGAAGCATTCTCAGAAACTTCTTAGTGATGTGCGCATTCAAGTCACAGAGTTGAAGCTTCCTTTTGATATAGCAGTTTTGAGCCACTCTTTTAGTAGTATCTGCAAGTGGATGTTTGGAGAGCTAAGAGGCCAACACTGGAAAAGGAAATATCTTCACCTAAAAACTAGACGGAAGCATTCTCAGAAACTTCAATGGGCTTTACGCATTCAACTCACAGAGTGCAATGTTCCTTTTGAGAGCGCAGTTTTAAAACACTGTTTTTGTAGAATTTGCTAGAGGATGTTTGGAGCGATGTGAGGCCTTTGCTGGAAAAGGAAATATCTTCACATAAAACCTAGACAGAAGCATTCTCAGAAACTCCTTTGTGATGAGTGCATTCAAATCACACACTTGAACCTTCCTTTGGAAAGAGCAGTTTTGAAACACTCTTTTTGAAGAATCTGCAAGTGGATATTTGGAGCGATTTGAGGCCTATGCTGGAAAATGAAATATCTTCACCTACAAACTAGACGGAAGCATTCTCAGAAACTTCTTTGTGATGAGTGCATTCAACTCACAGAGTTGAAGCTTCCTTTTGACAGAGCAGTTTTGAAACACTCTTTTAGCAGCATCTGCAAGTGGATATTTGGAGCGCTTTGAGGCCAAGGCTGGAAAACGAAATATCATCACATAAAAACTCGACAGAAGCATTCTCTGAAACTTCTTTCTGATGAGTGCATTCAACTCACAGACTCGAACGTTTCTTTTGATAGAACAGTTTAGAAACACTCCTTTTGTAGAATCTGCAAGTGTTTATTTGGAGCGCTTTGAGGCCTATGTTGGAAAAGGACATATCTTCACATCAAAAGTAGACACACGCATTCTCAGAAACTTCTTTGTGATGAGTGCATTGAACTCACAGAGTTCAACCTACCTATTGATAGAGAAGTTTTGAAACACCCTTTTTGTAGAATCTGCAAGTGAATATTTGGCGCGATATGAGGCCTATGCTGGAAATGGAAATATCTTCACATGAAAACTAGACAGATGAATTCTCAGAAACGTCTTTGTGATGAGTGCATTCAACTCACAGACTTGAAGCTTAATTTTGAAAGAGCAGTTTCGAAACACTCTTTTTGTAGAATCTGCAAGTGGATATTTGGAGCGCTTTGAGGGCTATGCTGGAAAAGTTTATATCTTCACCTAAAAACTAGACAGAAGCATACTCAGAAACTTCTTTGTGATGTGTGCATTGAACTCACAGAGCTGAACCTTTCTTTTGATACAGAATTTTGAAACACTCTTTTCGTAGAATCTTCAAGTGGATGTATGGAGTGCTTTGAGGCCTATGCTGGAAAAGGAAATAAATTCACGTAGAAACTGGACAAAAGCATTCTCAGAAAATTCTTCGTAATGAGTGCATTCAACTCACAGAGTTGAAGCTTCCTTTTGATAGAGCAGTTTTGAAACACTCTTTTAGCAGCATCTGCAAGTGGATATTTGGAGCGCTTTGAGGCCAAGGCTGGAAAACGAAATATCATCATATAAAAACTCGACAGAAGCATTCTCTGAAACTTCTTTGTGATAAGCGCATTCAACTCACAGACTCGAACGTTTCTTTTGATAGAACAGTTTAGAAACACTCCTTTTGTAGAATCTGCAAGTGTTTATTTGGAGCGCTTTGAGGCCTATGTTGGAAAAGGACATATCTTCACATCAAAAGTAGACAGACGCATTCTCAGAAACTTCTTTGTGATGAGTGCATTGAACTCACAGAGTTCAACCTACCTATTGATAGAGAAGTTTTGAAACACCCTTTTTGTAGAATCTGCAAGTGAATATTTGGCGCGATTTGAGGCCTATGCAGGAAACGGAAATATCTTCACATGAAAACTAGACAGATGAATTCTCAGAAACGTCTTTGTGATGAGTGCATTCAACTCACAGACTTGAAGCTTCCTTTTGAAAGAGCAGTTTCGAAACACTCTTTTTGTAGAATCTGCAAGTGGATATTTGGAGCGCTTTGAGGGCTATGCTGGAAAAGTTAATACCTTCACCTAAAAACTAGACAGAAGCATACTCAGAAACTTCTTTGTGATGTGTGCATTGAACTCACAGAGTTGAACCTTTCTTTTGATACAGAAGTTTTGAAACACTCTTTTCGTAGAATCTTCAAGTGGATGGATGGAGTGATTTGAGGCCTATGCTGGAAAAGGAAATACCTTCACGTAGAAACTAGACAAAAGCATTCTCAGAGAGTTCCCTGTGCTTTGTGCATTCAACTCACAGAGTTGAACATTCCCTTTGATAGAGCAGTTTTGAAACACTCTTTTTGTAGAATCTGCAAGTGGATATTTGGAGCGCTTTGAGGCCTCTGCTGCCAAAGGAATTATCATTGCATAAAAACTTGATGGAAGCGTTCTCAGAAACTTCCTTGTGATGAGTGCATTCAACTCGCAGAGTGGAACCTTCCTTTCGATAGACCAGTTTTGAAACACTGTTTTTGTAGAATCCGCAAGTGGCTATTTGGAGCTCTTTGAGGCTTATGCTGGAAAAGGAAATATCTTCATCTACAAACTAGACAGAAGCATTCTCAGAAACTTCTTTGTCATGTGGGGATTGAACTCACAGAGTTGAACATTCCTTTACATAGAGCAGTTTTGCAACACCCTTTCGGTGGAAAGTGAAAGTGCTTATTTGGTGCGATGGCGGCATCTAGTGTATAAGGAAATACATTCAGATGAAAACAAGATACATCCATTCTCAGAAACTTCTTTGTGATGACTGCATTCTACTCACAGAGTTGAACCTTCCTTTTGATAGAACAGTTTGGAAACACTCTTTTTGTGGAATCTGCAAGTGGCTATTTGGAGCGCTTTGAGGCCTATGCTGGAAAAGGAAATATCTTCACATAAAACCTAGACAGAAGTATTCCCAGAAAGTTTTTCTGATGTGCGCATTCAACTCACCGAGTTGAACCTTCCTTTAGATAGAGCAGTTTTGAAACACTCTTTCTGTAGTACCTGCGAGTGGATATTTGGAGTGCTTTGAGTGCTACACTGTAAAAGCAAATATCTTCACTTAGAATCTAGACAGAAGAATTCTCAAAGACTTCTCTGTGCTCTCTGCATTCCACTCACAGAGTTGAACCTTCCTTTTGATAGAACAGTCTTGAAACACTCTTGTGGTAGAATCTGCAAGTCGATATTTGGAAGGTTTGGAGGCCTATCCTGGGAAAGGAAATATCTTCCCATCAAAACTAGATAGAAGCATTCTCAGAAACTTCTTAGTGATGTGCGCATTCAAGTCACAGAGTTGAAGCTTCCTTTTGATATAGCAGTTTTGAACCACTCTTTTAGTAGTATCTGCAAGTGGATGTTTGGAGAGCTAAGAGGCCAACACTGGAAAAGGAAATATCTTCACCTAAAAACTAGACGGAAGCATTCTCAGAAACTTCAATGGGCTTTACGCATTCAACTCACAGAGTGCAATGTTCCTTTTGAGAGCGCAGTTGTAAAACACTGTTTTTGTAGAATTTGCTAGAGGATGTTTGGAGCGATGTGAGGCCTTTGCTGGAAAAGGAAATATCTTCACATAAAACCTAGACAGAAGCATTCTCAGAAACTCCTTTGTGATGAGTGCATTCAAATCACACACTTGAACCTTCCTTTGGAAAGAGCAGTTTTGAAACACTCTTTTTGAAGAATCTGCAAGTGGATATTTGGAGCGATTTGAGGCCTATGCTGGAAAATGAAATATCTTCACCTACAAACTAGACGGAAGCATTCTCAGAAACTTCTTTGTGATGAGTGCATTCAACTCACAGAGTTGAAGCTTCCTTTTGACAGAGCAGTTTTGAAACACTCTTTTAGCAGCATCTGCAAGTGGATATTTGGAGCGCTTTGAGGCCAAGGCTGGAAAACGAAATATCATCACATAAAAACTCGACAGAAGCATTCTCTGAAACTTCTTTCTGATGAGTGCATTCAACTCACAGACTCGAACGTTTCTTTTGATAGAACAGTTTAGAAACACTCCTTTTGTAGAATCTGCAAGTGTTTATTTGGAGCGCTTTGAGGCCTATGTTGGAAAAGGACATATCTTCACATCAAAAGTAGACACACGCATTCTCAGAAACTTCTTTGTGATGAGTGCATTGAACTCACAGAGTTGAACCTACCTATTGATAGAGAAGTTTTGAAACACCCTTTTTGTAGAATCTGCAAGTGAATATTTGGCGCGATATGAGGCCTATGCTGGAAATGGAAATATCTTCACATGAAAACTAGACAGATGAATTCTCAGAAACGTCTTTGTGATGAGTGCATTCAACTCACAGACTTGAAGCTTAATTTTGAAAGAGCAGTTTCGAAACACTCTTTTTGTAGAATCTGCAAGTGGATATTTGGAGCGCTTTGAGGGCTATGCTGGAAAAGTTTATATCTTCACCTAAAAACTAGACAGAAGCATACTCAGAAACTTCTTTGTGATGTGTGCATTGAACTCACAGAGCTGAACCTTTCTTTTGATACAGAATTTTGAAACACTCTTTTCGTAGAATCTTCAAGTGGATGTATGGAGTGCTTTGAGGCCTATGCTGGAAAAGGAAATAAATTCACGTAGAAACTGGACAAAAGCATTCTCAGAAAATTCTTCGTAATGAGTGCATTCAACTCACAGAGTTGAAGCTTCCTTTTGATAGAGCAGTTTTGAAACACTCTTTTAGCAGCATCTGCAAGTGGATATTTGGAGCGCTTTGAGGCCAAGGCTGGAAAACGAAATATCATCATATAAAAACTCGACAGAAGCATTCTCTGAAACTTCTTTGTGATAAGCGCATTCAACTCACAGACTCGAACGTTTCTTTTGATAGAACAGTTTAGAAACACTCCTTTTGTAGAATCTGCAAGTGTTTATTTGGAGCGCTTTGAGGCCTATGTTGGAAAAGGACATATCTTCACATCAAAAGTAGACACACGCATTCTCAGAAACTTCTTTGTGATGAGTGCATTGAACTCACAGAGTTCAACCTACCTATTGATAGAGAAGTTTTGAAACACCCTTTTCGTAGAATCTGCAAGTGAATATTTGGCGCGATTTGAGGCCTATGCAGGAAACGGAAATATCTTCACATGAAAACTAGACAGATGAATTCTCAGAAACGTCTTTGTGATGAGTGCATTCAACTCACAGACTTGAAGCTTCCTTTTGAAAGAGCAGTTTCGAAACACTCTTTTTGTAGAATCTGCAAGTGGATATTTGGAGCGCTTTGAGGGCTATGCTGGAAAAGTTAATACCTTCACCTAAAAACTAGACAGAAGCATACTCAGAAACTTCTTTGTGATGTGTGCATTGAACTCACAGAGTTGAACCTTTCTTTTGATACAGAAGTTTTGAAACACTCTTTTCGTAGAATCTTCAAGTGGATGGATGGAGTGATTTGAGGCCTATGCTGGAAAAGGAAATACCTTCATGTAGAAACTAGACAAAAGCATTCTCAGAAAGTTCCCTGTGCTTTGTGCATTCAACTCACAGAGTTGAACATTCCCTTTGATAGAGCAGTTTTGAAACACTCTTTTTGTAGAATCTGCAAGTGGATATTTGGAGCGCTTTGAGGCCTCTGCTGCCAAAGGAATTATCATTGCATAAAAACTTGATGGAAGCGTTCTCAGAAACTTCCTTGTGATGAGTGCATTCAACTCGCAGAGTGGAACCTTCCTTTCGATAGACCAGTTTTGAAACACTGTTTCTGTAGAATCCGCAAGTGGCTATTTGGAGCTCTTTGAGGCTTATGCTGGAAAAGGAAATATCTTCATCTACAAACTAGACAGAAGCATTCTCAGAAACTTCTTTGTCATGTGGGGATTGAACTCACAGAGTTGAACATTCCTTTACATAGAGCAGTTTTGCAACACCCTTTCGGTGGAAAGTGAAAGTGCTTATTTGGTGCGATGGCGGCATCTAGTGGATAAGGAAATACATTCAGATGAAAACAAGATACATCCATTCTCAGAAACTTCTTTGTGATGACTGCATTCTACTCACAGAGTTGAACCTTCCTTTTGATAGAACAGTTTGGAAACACTCTTTTTGTGGAATCTGCAAGTGGCTATTTGGAGCGCTTTGAGGCCTATGCTGGAAAAGGAAATATCTTCACATAAAACCTAGACAGAAGTATTCCCAGAAAGTTTTTCTGATGTGCGCATTCAACTCACCGAGTTGAACCTTCCTTTAGATAGAGCACTTTTGAAACACTCTTTCTGTAGTACCTGCGAGTGGATATTTGGAGTGCTTTGAGTGCTACACTGTAAAAGCAAATATCTTCACTTAGAATCTAGACAGAAGAATTCTCAAAGACTTCTCTGTGCTCTCTGAATTCCACTCACAGAGTTGAACCTTCCTTTTGATAGAACAGTCTTGAAACACTCTTGTGGTAGAATCTGCAAGTCGATATTTGGAAGGTTTGGAGGCCTATCCTGGGAAAGGAAATATCTTCCCATCAAAACTAGATAGAAGCATTCTCAGAAACTTCTTAGTGATGTGCGCATTCAAGTCACAGAGTTGAAGCTTCCTTTTGATATAGCAGTTTTGAACCACTCTTTTAGTAGAATCTGCAAGTGGATGTTTGGAGAGCTAAGAGGCCAACACTGGAAAAGGAAATATCTTCACCTAAAAACTAGACGGAAGCATTCTCAGAAACTTCAATGGGCTTTACGCATTCAACTCACAGAGTGCAATGTTCCTTTTGAGAGCGCAGTTTTAAAACACTGTTTTTGTAGAATTTGCTAGAGGATGTTTGGAGCGATGTGAGGCCTTTGCTGGAAAAGGAAATATCTTCACATAAAACCTAGACAGAAGCATTCTCAGAAACTCCTTTGTGATGAGTGCATTCAAATCACACACTTGAACCTTCCTTTGGAAAGAGCAGTTTTGAAACACTCTTTTTGAAGAATCTGCAAGTGGATATTTGGAGCGATTTGAGGCCTATGCTGGAAAATGAAATATCTTCACCTACAAACTAGACGGAAGCATTCTCAGAAACTTCTTTGTGATGAGTGCATTCAACTCACAGAGTTGAAGCTTCCTTTTGACAGAGCAGTTTTGAAACACTCTTTTAGCAGCATCTGCAAGTGGATATTTGGAGCACTTTGAGGCCAAGGCTGGAAAACGAAATATCATCACATAAAAACTCGACAGAAGCATTCTCTGAAACTTCTTTCTGATGAGTGCATTCAACTCACAGACTCGAACGTTTCTTTTGATAGAACAGTTTAGAAACACTCCTTTTGTAGAATCTGCAAGTGTTTATTTGGAGCGCTTTGAGGCCTATGTTGGAAAAGGACATATCTTCACATCAAAAGTAGACACACGCATTCTCAGAAACTTCTTTGTGATGAGTGCATTGAACTCACAGAGTTCAACCTACCTATTGATAGAGAAGTTTTGAAACACCCTTTTTGTAGAATCTGCAAGTGAATATTTGGCGCGATATGAGGCCTATGCTGGAAATGGAAATATCTTCACATGAAAACTAGACAGATGAATTCTCAGAAACGTCTTTGTGATGAGTGCATTCAACTCACAGACTTGAAGCTTAATTTTGAAAGAGCAGTTTCGAAACACTCTTTTTGTAGAATCTGCAAGTGGATATTTGGAGCGCTTTGAGGGCTATGCTGGAAAAGTTTATATCTTCACCTAAAAACTAGACAGAAGCATACTCAGAAACTTCTTTGTGATGTGTGCATTGAACTCACAGAGTTGAACCTTTCTTTTGATACAGAATTTTGAAACACTCTTTTCGTAGAATCTTCAAGTGGATGTATGGAGTGCTTTGAGGCCTATGCTGGAAAAGGAAATAAATTCACGTAGAAACTGGACAAAAGCATTCTCAGAAAATTCTTCGTAATGAGTGCATTCAACTCACAGAGTTGAAGCTTCCTTTTGATAGAGCAGTTTTGAAACACTCTTTTAGCAGCATCTGCAAGTGGATATTTGGAGCGCTTTGAGGCCAAGGCTGGAAAACGAAATATCATCATATAAAAACTCGACAGAAGCATTCTCTGAAACTTCTTTGTGATAAGCGCATTCAACTCACAGACTCGAACGTTTCTTTTGATAGAACAGTTTAGAAACACTCCTTTTGTAGAATCTGCAAGTGTTTATTTGGAGCGCTTTGAGGCCTATGTTGGAAAAGGACATATCTTCACATCAAAAGTAGACAGACGCATTCTCAGAAACTTCTTTGTGATGAGTGCATTGAACTCACAGAGTTGAACCTACCTATTGATAGAGAAGTTTTGAAACACCCTTTTCGTAGAATCTGCAAGTGAATATTTGGCGCGATTTGAGGCCTATGCAGGAAACGGAAATATCTTCACATGAAAACTAGACAGATGAATTCTCAGAAACGTCTTTGTGATGAGTGCATTCAACTCACAGACTTGAAGCTTCCTTTTGAAAGAGCAGTTTCGAAACACTCTTTTTGTAGAATCTGCAAGTGGATATTTGGAGCGCTTTGAGGGCTATGCTGGAAAAGTTAATACCTTCACCTAAAAACTAGACAGAAGCATACTCAGAAACTTCTTTGTGATGTGTGCATTGAACTCACAGAGTTGAACCTTTCTTTTGATACAGAAGTTTTGAAACACTCTTTTCGTAGAATCTTCAAGTGGATGGATGGAGTGATTTGAGGCCTATGCTGGAAAAGGAAACACCTTCATGTAGAAACTAGACAAAAGCATTCTCAGAAAGTTCCCTGTGCTTTGTGCATTCAACTCACAGAGTTGAACATTCCCTTTGATAGAGCAGTTTTGAAACACTCTTTTTGTAGAATCTGCAAGTGGATATTTGGAGCGCTTTGAGGCCTCTGCTGCCAAAGGAATTATCATTGCATAAAAACTTGATGGAAGCGTTCTCAGAAACTTCCTTGTGATGAGTGCATTCAACTCGCAGAGTGGAACCTTCCTTTCGATAGACCAGTTTTGAAACACTGTTTTTGTAGAATCCGCAAGTGGCTATTTGGAGCTCTTTGAGGCTTATGCTGGAAAAGGAAATATCTTCATCTACAAACTAGACAGAAGCATTCTCAGAAACTTCTTTGTCATGTGGGGATTGAACTCACAGAGTTGAACATTCCTTTACATAGAGCAGTTTTGCAACACCCTTTCGGTGGAAAGTGAAAGTGCTTATTTGGTGCGATGGCGGCATCTAGTGGATAAGGAAATACATTCAGATGAAAACAAGATACATCCATTCTCAGAAACTTCTTTGTGATGACTGCATTCTACTCACAGAGTTGAACCTTCCTTTTGATAGAACAGTTTGGAAACACTCTTTTTGTGGAATCTGCAAGTGGCTATTTGGAGCGCTTTGAGGCCTATGCTGGAAAAGGAAATATCTTCACATAAAACCTAGACGGAAGTATTCCCAGAAAGTTTTTCTGATGTGCGCATTCAACTCACCGAGTTGAACCTTCCTTTAGATAGAGCAGTATTGAAACACTCTTTCTGTAGTACCTGCGAGTGGATATTTGGAGTGCTTTGAGTGCTACACTGTAAAAGCAAATATCTTCACTTAGAATCTAGACAGAAGAATTCTCAAAGACTTCTCTGTGCTCTCTGCATTCCACTCACAGAGTTGAACCTTCCTTTTGATAGAACAGTCTTGAAACACTCTTGTGGTAGAATCTGCAAGTCGATATTTGGAAGGTTTGGAGGCCTATCCTGGGAAAGGAAATATCTTCCCATCAAAACTAGATAGAAGCATTCTCAGAAACTTCTTAGTGATGTGCGCATTCAAGTCACAGAGTTGAAGCTTCCTTTTGATATAGCAGTTTTGAACCACTCTTTTAGTAGAATCTGCAAGTGGATGTTTGGAGAGCTAAGAGGCCAACACTGGAAAAGGAAATATCTTCACCTAAAAACTAGACGGAAGCATTCTCAGAAACTTCAATGGGCTTTACGCATTCAACTCACAGAGTGCAATGTTCCTTTTGAGAGCGCAGTTTTAAAACACTGTTTTTGTAGAATTTGCTAGAGGATGTTTGGAGCGATGTGAGGCCTTTGCTGGAAAAGGAAATATCTTCACATAAAACCTAGACAGAAGCATTCTCAGAAACTCCTTTGTGATGAGTGCATTGAAATCACACACTTGAACCTTCCTTTGGAAAGAGCAGTTTTGAAACACTCTTTTTGAAGAATCTGCAAGTGGATATTTGGAGCGATTTGAGGCCTATGCTGGAAAATGAAATATCTTCACCTACAAACTAGACGGAAGCATTCTCAGAAACTTCTTTGTGATGAGTGCATTCAACTCACAGAGTTGAAGCTTCCTTTTGACAGAGCAGTTTTGAAACACTCTTTTAGCAGCATCTGCAAGTGGATATTTGGAGCGCTTTGAGGCCAAGGCTGGAAAACGAAATATCATCACATAAAAACTCGACAGAAGCATTCTCTGAAACTTCTTTCTGATGAGTGCATTCAACTCACAGACTCGAACGTTTCTTTTGATAGAACAGTTTAGAAACACTCCTTTTGTAGAATCTGCAAGTGTTTATTTGGAGCGCTTTGAGGCCTATGTTGGAAAAGGACATATCTTCACATCAAAAGTAGACACACGCATTCTCAGAAACTTCTTTGTGATGAGTGCATTGAACTCACAGAGTTCAACCTACCTATTGATAGAGAAGTTTTGAAACACCCTTTTTGTAGAATCTGCAAGTGAATATTTGGCGCGATATGAGGCCTATGCTGGAAATGGAAATATCTTCACATGAAAACTAGACAGATGAATTCTCAGAAACGTCTTTGTGATGAGTGCATTCAACTCACAGACTTGAAGCTTAATTTTGAAAGAGCAGTTTCGAAACACTCTTTTTGTAGAATCTGCAAGTGGATATTTGGAGCGCTTTGAGGGCTATGCTGGAAAAGTTTATATCTTCACCTAAAAACTAGACAGAAGCATACTCAGAAACTTCTTTGTGATGTGTGCATTGAACTCACAGAGCTGAACCTTTCTTTTGATACAGAATTTTGAAACACTCTTTTCGTAGAATCTTCAAGTGGATGAATGGAGTGCTTTGAGGCCTATGCTGGAAAAGGAAATATCTTCACGTAGAAACTGGACAAAAGCATTCTCAGAAAATTCTTCGTAGTGAGTGCATTCAACTCACAGAGTTGAAGCTTCCTTTTGATAGAGCAGTTTTGAAACACTCTTTTAGCAGCATCTGCAAGTGGATATTTGGAGCGCTTTGAGGCCAAGGCTGGAAAACGAAATATCATCACATAAAAACTCGACAGAAGCATTCTCTGAAACTTCTTTGTGATAAGTGCATTCAACTCACAGACTCGAACGTTTCTTTTGATAGAACAGTTTAGAAACACTCCTTTTGTAGAATCTGCAAGTGTTTATTTGGAGCGCATTGAGGCCTATGTTGGAAAAGGACATATCTTCACATCAAAAGTAGACAGACGCATTCTCAGAAACTTCTTTGTGATGAGTGCATTAAACTCACAGAGTTGAACCTACCTATTGATAGAGAAGTTTTGAAACACCCTTTTTGTAGAATCTGCAAGTGAATATTTGGCGCGATTTGAGGCCTATGCAGGAAACGGAAATATCTTCACATGAAAACTAGACAGATGAATTCTCAGAAACGTCTTTGTGATGAGTGCATTCAACTCACAGACTTGAAGCTTCCTTTTGAAAGAGCAGTTTCGAAACACTCTTTTTGTAGAATCTGCAAGTGGATATTTGGAGCGCTTTGAGGGCTATGCTGGAAAAGTTAATACCTTCACCTAAAAACTAGACAGAAGCATACTCAGAAACTTCTTTGTGATGTGTGCATTGAACTCACAGAGTTGAACCTTTCTTTTGATACAGAAGTTTTGAAACACTCTTTTCGTAGAATCTTCAAGTGGATGGATGGAGTGATTTGAGGCCTATGCTGGAAAAGGAAATACCTTCACGTAGAAACTAGACAAAAGCATTCTCAGAAAGTTCCCTGTGCTTTGTGCATTCAACTCACAGAGTTGAACATTCCCTTTGATAGAGCAGTTTTGAAACACTCTTTTTGTAGAATCTGCAAGTGGATAATTGGAGCGTTTTGAGGCCTCTGCTGCCAAAGGAATTATCATTGCATAAAAACTAGATGGAAGCGTTCTCAGAAACTTCCTTGTGATGAGTGCATTCAACTCGCAGAGTGGAACCTTCCTTTCGATAGACCAGTTTTGAAACACTGTTTTTGTAGAATCCGCAAGTGGCTATTTGGAGCTCTTTGAGGCTTATGCTGGAAAAGGAAATATCTTCATCTACAAACTAGACAGAAGCATTCTCAGAAACTTCTTTGTCATGTGGGGATTGAACTCACAGAGTTGAACATTCCTTTACATAGAGCAGTTTTGCAACACCCTTTCGGTGGAAAGTGAAAGTGCTTATTTGGTGCGATGGCGGCATCTAGTGGATAAGGAAATACATTCAGATGAAAACAAGATACATCCATTCTCAGAAACTTCTTTGTGATGACTGCATTCTACTCACAGAGTTGAACCTTCCTTTTGATAGAACAGTTTGGAAACACTCTTTTTGTGGAATCTGCAAGTGGCTATTTGGAGCGCTTTGAGGCCTATGCTGGAAAAGGAAATATCTTCACATAAAACCTAGACAGAAGTATTCCCAGAAAGTTTTTCTGATGTGCGCATTCAACTCACCGAGTTGAACCTTCCTTTAGATAGAGCAGTTTTGAAACACTCTTTCTGTAGTACCTGCGAGTGGATATTTGGAGTGCTTTGAGTGCTACACTGTAAAAGCAAATATCTTCACTTAGAATCTAGACAGAAGAATTCTCAAAGACTTCTCTGTGCTCTCTGCATTCCACTCACAGAGTTGAACCTTCCTTTTGATAGAACAGTCTTGAAACACTCTTGTGGTAGAATCTGCAAGTCGATATTTGGAAGGTTTGGAGGCCTATCCTGGGAAAGGAAATATCTTCCCATCAAAACTAGATAGAAGCATTCTCAGAAACTTCTTAGTGATGTGCGCATTCAAGTCACAGAGTTGAAGCTTCCTTTTGATATAGCAGTTTTGAACCACTCTTTTAGTAGTATCTGCAAGTGGATGTTTGGAGAGCTAAGAGGCCAACACTGGAAAAGGAAATATCTTCACCTAAAAACTAGACGGAAGCATTCTCAGAAACTTCAATGGGCTTTACGCATTCAACTCACAGAGTGCAATGTTCCTTTTGAGAGCGCAGTTTTAAAACACTGTTTTTGTAGAATTTGCTAGAGGATGTTTGGAGCGATGTGAGGCCTTTGCTGGAAAAGGAAATATCTTCACATAAAACCTAGACAGAAGCATTCTCAGAAACTCCTTTGTGATGAGTGCATTCAAATCACACACTTGAACCTTCCTTTGGAAAGAGCAGTTTTGAAACACTCTTTTTGAAGAATCTGCAAGTGGATATTTGGAGCGATTTGAGGCCTATGCTGGAAAATGAAATATCTTCACCTACAAACTAGACGGAAGCATTCTCAGAAACTTCTTTGTGATGAGTGCATTCAACTCACAGAGTTGAAGCTTCCTTTTGACAGAGCAGTTTTGAAACACTCTTTTAGCAGCATCTGCAAGTGGATATTTGGAGCGCTTTGAGGCCAAGGCTGGAAAACGAAATATCATCACATAAAAACTCGACAGAAGCATTCTCTGAAACTTCTTTCTGATGAGTGCATTCAACTCACAGACTCGAACGTTTCTTTTGATAGAACAGTTTAGAAACACTCCTTTTGTAGAATCTGCAAGTGTTTATTTGGAGCGCTTTGAGGCCTATGTTGGAAAAGGACATATCTTCACATCAAAAGTAGACACACGCATTCTCAGAAACTTCTTTGTGATGAGTGCATTGAACTCACAGAGTTCAACCTACCTATTGATAGAGAAGTTTTGAAACACCCTTTTTGTAGAATCTGCAAGTGAATATTTGGCGCGATATGAGGCCTATGCTGGAAATGGAAATATCTTCACATGAAAACTAGACAGATGAATTCTCAGAAACGTCTTTGTGATGAGTGCATTCAACTCACAGACTTGAAGCTTAATTTTGAAAGAGCAGTTTCGAAACACTCTTTTTGTAGAATCTGCAAGTGGATATTTGGAGCGCTTTGAGGGCTATGCTGGAAAAGTTTATATCTTCACCTAAAAACTAGACAGAAGCATACTCAGAAACTTCTTTGTGATGTGTGCATTGAACTCACAGAGCTGAACCTTTCTTTTGATACAGAATTTTGAAACACTCTTTTCGTAGAATCTTCAAGTGGATGTATGGAGTGCTTTGAGGCCTATGCTGGAAAAGGAAATAAATTCACGTAGAAACTGGACAAAAGCATTCTCAGAAAATTCTTCGTAATGAGTGCATTCAACTCACAGAGTTGAAGCTTCCTTTTGATAGAGCAGTTTTGAAACACTCTTTTAGCAGCATCTGCAAGTGGATATTTGGAGCGCTTTGAGGCCAAGGCTGGAAAACGAAATATCATCATATAAAAACTCGACAGAAGCATTCTCTGAAACTTCTTTGTGATAAGCGCATTCAACTCACAGACTCGAACGTTTCTTTTGATAGAACAGTTTAGAAACACTCCTTTTGTAGAATCTGCAAGTGTTTATTTGGAGCGCTTTGAGGCCTATGTTGGAAAAGGACATATCTTCACATCAAAAGTAGACAGACGCATTCTCAGAAACTTCTTTGTGATGAGTGCATTGAACTCACAGAGTTGAACCTACCTATTGATAGAGAAGTTTTGAAACACCCTTTTTGTAGAATCTGCAAGTGAATATTTGGCGCGATTTGAGGCCTATGCAGGAAACGGAAATATCTTCACATGAAAACTAGACAGATGAATTCTCAGAAACGTCTTTGTGATGAGTGCATTCAACTCACAGACTTGAAGCTTCCTTTTGAAAGAGCAGTTTCGAAACACTCTTTTTGTAGAATCTGCAAGTGGATATTTGGAGCGCTTTGAGGGCTATGCTGGAAAAGTTAATACCTTCACCTAAAAACTAGACAGAAGCATACTCAGAAACTTCTTTGTGATGTGTGCATTGAACTCACAGAGTTGAACCTTTCTTTTGATACAGAAGTTTTGAAACACTCTTTTCGTAGAATCTTCAAGTGGATGGATGGAGTGATTTGAGGCCTATGCTGGAAAAGGAAATACCTTCACGTAGAAACTAGACAAAAGCATTCTCAGAAAGTTCCCTGTGCTTTGTGCATTCAACTCACAGAGTTGAACATTCCCTTTGATAGAGCAGTTTTGAAACACTCTTTTTGTAGAATCTGCAAGTGGATATTTGGAGCGCTTTGAGGCCTCTGCTGCCAAAGGAATTATCATTGCATAAAAACTTGATGGAAGCGTTCTCAGAAACTTCCTTGTGATGAGTGCATTCAACTCGCAGAGTGGAACCTTCCTTTCGATAGACCAGTTTTGAAACACTGTTTTTGTAGAATCCGCAAGTGGCTATTTGGAGCTCTTTGAGGCTTATGCTGGAAAAGGAAATATCTTCATCTACAAACTAGACAGAAGCATTCTCAGAAACTTCTTTGTCATGTGGGGATTGAACTCACAGAGTTGAACATTCCTTTACATAGAGCAGTTTTGCAACACCCTTTCGGTGGAAAGTGAAAGTGCTTATTTGGTGCGATGGCGGCATCTAGTGTATAAGGAAATACATTCAGATGAAAACAAGATACATCCATTCTCAGAAACTTCTTTGTGATGACTGCATTCTACTCACAGAGTTGAACCTTCCTTTTGATAGAACAGTTTGGAAACACTCTTTTTGTGGAATCTGCAAGTGGCTATTTGGAGCGCTTTGAGGCCTATGCTGGAAAAGGAAATATCTTCACATAAAACCTAGACAGAAGTATTCCCAGAAAGTTTTTCTGATGTGCGCATTCAACTCACCGAGTTGAACCTTCCTTTAGATAGAGCAGTTTTGAAACACTCTTTCTGTAGTACCTGCGAGTGGATATTTGGAGTGCTTTGAGTGCTACACTGTAAAAGCAAATATCTTCACTTAGAATCTAGACAGAAGAATTCTCAAAGACTTCTCTGTGCTCTCTGCATTCCACTCACAGAGTTGAACCTTCCTTTTGATAGAACAGTCTTGAAACACTCTTGTGGTAGAATCTGCAAGTCGATATTTGGAAGGTTTGGAGGCCTATCCTGGGAAAGGAAATATCTTCCCATCAAAACTAGATAGAAGCATTCTCAGAAACTTCTTAGTGATGTGCGCATTCAAGTCACAGAGTTGAAGCTTCCTTTTGATATAGCAGTTTTGAACCACTCTTTTAGTAGTATCTGCAAGTGGATGTTTGGAGAGCTAAGAGGCCAACACTGGAAAAGGAAATATCTTCACCTAAAAACTAGACGGAAGCATTCTCAGAAACTTCAATGGGCTTTACGCATTCAACTCACAGAGTGCAATGTTCCTTTTGAGAGCGCAGTTTTAAAACACTGTTTTTGTAGAATTTGCTAGAGGATGTTTGGAGCGATGTGAGGCCTTTGCTGGAAAAGGAAATATCTTCACATAAAACCTAGACAGAAGCATTCTCAGAAACTCCTTTGTGATGAGTGCATTCAAATCACACACTTGAACCTTCCTTTGGAAAGAGCAGTTTTGAAACACTCTTTTTGAAGAATCTGCAAGTGGATATTTGGAGCGATTTGAGGCCTATGCTGGAAAATGAAATATCTTCACCTACAAACTAGACGGAAGCATTCTCAGAAACTTCTTTGTGATGAGTGCATTCAACTCACAGAGTTGAAGCTTCCTTTTGACAGAGCAGTTTTGAAACACTCTTTTAGCAGCATCTGCAAGTGGATATTTGGAGCGCTTTGAGGCCAAGGCTGGAAAACGAAATATCATCACATAAAAACTCGACAGAAGCATTCTCTGAAACTTCTTTCTGATGAGTGCATTCAACTCACAGACTCGAACGTTTCTTTTGATAGAACAGTTTAGAAACACTCCTTTTGTAGAATCTGCAAGTGTTTATTTGGAGCGCTTTGAGGCCTATGTTGGAAAAGGACATATCTTCACATCAAAAGTAGACACACGCATTCTCAGAAACTTCTTTGTGATGAGTGCATTGAACTCACAGAGTTCAACCTACCTATTGATAGAGAAGTTTTGAAACACCCTTTTTGTAGAATCTGCAAGTGAATATTTGGCGCGATATGAGGCCTATGCTGGAAATGGAAATATCTTCACATGAAAACTAGACAGATGAATTCTCAGAAACGTCTTTGTGATGAGTGCATTCAACTCACAGACTTGAAGCTTAATTTTGAAAGAGCAGTTTCGAAACACTCTTTTTGTAGAATCTGCAAGTGGATATTTGGAGCGCTTTGAGGGCTATGCTGGAAAAGTTTATATCTTCACCTAAAAACTAGACAGAAGCATACTCAGAAACTTCTTTGTGATGTGTGCATTGAACTCACAGAGCTGAACCTTTCTTTTGATACAGAATTTTGAAACACTCTTTTCGGAGAATCTTCAAGTGGATGTATGGAGTGCTTTGAGGCCTATGCTGGAAAAGGAAATAAATTCACGTAGAAACTGGACAAAAGCATTCTCAGAAAATTCTTCGTAATGAGTGCATTCAACTCACAGAGTTGAAGCTTCCTTTTGATAGAGCAGTTTTGAAACACTCTTTTAGCAGCATCTGCAAGTGGATATTTGGAGCGCTTTGAGGCCAAGGCTGGAAAACGAAATATCATCATATAAAAACTCGACAGAAGCATTCTCTGAAACTTCTTTGTGATAAGCGCATTCAACTCACAGACTCGAACGTTTCTTTTGATAGAACAGTTTAGAAACACTCCTTTTGTAGAATCTGCAAGTGTTTATTTGGAGCGCTTTGAGGCCTATGTTGGAAAAGGACATATCTTCACATCAAAAGTAGACACACGCATTCTCAGAAACTTCTTTGTGATGAGTGCATTGAACTCACAGAGTTGAACCTACCTATTGATAGAGAAGTTTTGAAACACCCTTTTCGTAGAATCTGCAAGTGAATATTTGGCGCGATTTGAGGCCTATGCAGGACACGGAAATATCTTCACATGAAAACTACACAGATGAATTCTCAGAAACGTCTTTGTGATGAGTGCATTCAACTCACAGACTTGAAGCTTCCTTTTGAAAGAGCAGTTTCGAAACACTCTTTTTGTAGAATCTGCAAGTGGATATTTGGAGCGCTTTGAGGGCTATGCTGGAAAAGTTAATACCTTCACCTAAAAACTAGACAGAAGCATACTCAGAAACTTCTTTGTGATGTGTGCATTGAACTCACAGAGTTGAACCTTTCTTTTGATACAGAAGTTTTGAAACACTCTTTTCGTAGAATCTTCAAGTGGATGGATGGAGTGATTTGAGGCCTATGCTGGAAAAGGAAATACCTTCACGTAGAAACTAGACAAAAGCATTCTCAGAAAGTTCCCTGTGCTTTGTGCATTCAACTCACAGAGTTGAACATTCCCTTTGATAGAGCAGTTTTGAAACACTCTTTTTGTAGAATCTGCAAGTGGATATTTGGAGCGCTTTGAGGCCTCTGCTGCCAAAGGAATTATCATTGCATAAAAACTTGATGGAAGCGTTCTCAGAAACTTCCTTGTGATGAGTGCATTCAACTCGCAGAGTGGAACCTTCCTTTCGATAGACCAGTTTTGAAACACTGTTTTTGTAGAATCCGCAAGTGGCTATTTGGAGCTCTTTGAGGCTTATGCTGGAAAAGGAAATATCTTCATCTACAAACTAGACAGAAGCATTCTCAGAAACTTCTTTGTCATGTGGGGATTGAACTCACAGAGTTGAACATTCCTTTACATAGAGCAGTTTTGCAACACCCTTTCGGTGGAAAGTGAAAGTGCTTATTTGGTGCGATGGCGGCATCTAGTGTATAAGGAAATACATTCAGATGAAAACAAGATACATCCATTCTCAGAAACTTCTTTGTGATGACTGCATTCTACTCACAGAGTTGAACCTTCCTTTTGATAGAACAGTTTGGAAACACTCTTTTTGTGGAATCTGCAAGTGGCTATTTGGAGCGCTTTGAGGCCTATGCTGGAAAAGGAAATATCTTCACATAAAACCTAGACAGAAGTATTCCCAGAAAGTTTTTCTGATGTGCGCATTCAACTCACCGAGTTGAACCTTCCTTTAGATAGAGCAGTTTTGAAACACTCTTTCTGTAGTACCTGCGAGTGGATATTTGGAGTGCTTTGAGTGCTACACTGTAAAAGCAAATATCTTCACTTAGAATCTAGACAGAAGAATTCTCAAAGACTTCTCTGTGCTCTCTGCATTCCACTCACAGAGTTGAACCTTCCTTTTGATAGAACAGTCTTGAAACACTCTTGTGGTAGAATCTGCAAGTCGATATTTGGAAGGTTTGGAGGCCTATCCTGGGAAAGGAAATATCTTCCCATCAAAACTAGATAGAAGCATTCTCAGAAACTTCTTAGTGATGTGCGCATTCAAGTCACAGAGTTGAAGCTTCCTTTTGATATAGCAGTTTTGAACCACTCTTTTAGTAGTATCTGCAAGTGGATGTTTGGAGAGCTAAGAGGCCAACACTGGAAAAGGAAATATCTTCACCTAAAAACTAGACGGAAGCATTCTCAGAAACTTCAATGGGCTTTACGCATTCAACTCACAGAGTGCAATGTTCCTTTTGAGAGCGCAGTTTTAAAACACTGTTTTTGTAGAATTTGCTAGAGGATGTTTGGAGCGATGTGAGGCCTTTGCTGGAAAAGGAAATATCTTCACATAAAACCTAGACAGAAGCATTCTCAGAAACTCCTTTGTGATGAGTGCATTCAAATCACACACTTGAACCTTCCTTTGGAAAGAGCAGTTTTGAAACACTCTTTTTGAAGAATCTGCAAGTGGATATTTGGAGCGATTTGAGGCCTATGCTGGAAAATGAAATATCTTCACCTACAAACTAGACGGAAGCATTCTCAGAAACTTCTTTGTGATGAGTGCATTCAACTCACAGAGTTGAAGCTTCCTTTTGACAGAGCAGTTTTGAAACACTCTTTTAGCAGCATCTGCAAGTGGATATTTGGAGCGCTTTGAGGCCAAGGCTGGAAAACGAAATATCATCACATAAAAACTCGACAGAAGCATTCTCTGAAACTTCTTTCTGATGAGTGCATTCAACTCACAGACTCGAACGTTTCTTTTGATAGAACAGTTTAGAAACACTCCTTTTGTAGAATCTGCAAGTGTTTATTTGGAGCGCTTTGAGGCCTATGTTGGAAAAGGACATATCTTCACATCAAAAGTAGACACACGCATTCTCAGAAACTTCTTTGTGATGAGTGCATTGAACTCACAGAGTTCAACCTACCTATTGATAGAGAAGTTTTGAAACACCCTTTTTGTAGAATCTGCAAGTGAATATTTGGCGCGATATGAGGCCTATGCTGGAAATGGAAATATCTTCACATGAAAACTAGACAGATGAATTCTCAGAAACGTCTTTGTGATGAGTGCATTCAACTCACAGACTTGAAGCTTAATTTTGAAAGAGCAGTTTCGAAACACTCTTTTTGTAGAATCTGCAAGTGGATATTTGGAGCGCTTTGAGGGCTATGCTGGAAAAGTTTATATCTTCACCTAAAAACTAGACAGAAGCATACTCAGAAACTTCTTTGTGATGTGTGCATTGAACTCACAGAGCTGAACCTTTCTTTTGATACAGAATTTTGAAACACTCTTTTCGTAGAATCTTCAAGTGGATGTATGGAGTGCTTTGAGGCCTATGCTGGAAAAGGAAATAAATTCACGTAGAAACTGGACAAAAGCATTCTCAGAAAATTCTTCGTAATGAGTGCATTCAACTCACAGAGTTGAAGCTTCCTTTTGATAGAGCAGTTTTGAAACACTCTTTTAGCAGCATCTGCAAGTGGATATTTGGAGCGCTTTGAGGCCAAGGCTGGAAAACGAAATATCATCATATAAAAACTCGACAGAAGCATTCTCTGAAACTTCTTTGTGATAAGCGCATTCAACTCACAGACTCGAACGTTTCTTTTGATAGAACAGTTTAGAAACACTCCTTTTGTAGAATCTGCAAGTGTTTATTTGGAGCGCTTTGAGGCCTATGTTGGAAAAGGACATATCTTCACATCAAAAGTAGACACACGCATTCTCAGAAACTTCTTTGTGATGAGTGCATTGAACTCACAGAGTTCAACCTACCTATTGATAGAGAAGTTTTGAAACACCCTTTTCGTAGAATCTGCAAGTGAATATTTGGCGCGATTTGAGGCCTATGCAGGAAACGGAAATATCTTCACATGAAAACTAGACAGATGAATTCTCAGAAACGTCTTTGTGATGAGTGCATTCAACTCACAGACTTGAAGCTTCCTTTTGAAAGAGCAGTTTCGAAACACTCTTTTTGTAGAATCTGCAAGTGGATATTTGGAGCGCTTTGAGGGCTATGCTGGAAAAGTTAATACCTTCACCTAAAAACTAGACAGAAGCATACTCAGAAACTTCTTTGTGATGTGTGCATTGAACTCACAGAGTTGAACCTTTCTTTTGATACAGAAGTTTTGAAACACTCTTTTCGTAGAATCTTCAAGTGGATGGATGGAGTGATTTGAGGCCTATGCTGGAAAAGGAAATACCTTCATGTAGAAACTAGACAAAAGCATTCTCAGAAAGTTCCCTGTGCTTTGTGCATTCAACTCACAGAGTTGAACATTCCCTTTGATAGAGCAGTTTTGAAACACTCTTTTTGTAGAATCTGCAAGTGGATATTTGGAGCGCTTTGAGGCCTCTGCTGTCAAAGGAATTATCATTGCATAAAAACTTGATGGAAGCGTTCTCAGAAACTTCCTTGTGATGAGTGCATTCAACTCGCAGAGTGGAACCTTCCTTTCGATAGACCAGTTTTGAAACACTGTTTTTGTAGAATCCGCAAGTGGCTATTTGGAGCTCTTTGAGGCTTATGCTGGAAAAGGAAATATCTTCATCTACAAACTAGACAGAAGCATTCTCAGAAACTTCTTTGTCATGTGGGGATTGAACTCACAGAGTTGAACATTCCTTTACATAGAGCAGTTTTGCAACACCCTTTCGGTGGAAAGTGAAAGTGCTTATTTGGTGCGATGGCGGCATCTAGTGGATAAGGAAATACATTCAGATGAAAACAAGATACATCCATTCTCAGAAACTTCTTTGTGATGACTGCATTCTACTCACAGAGTTGAACCTTCCTTTTGATAGAACAGTTTGGAAACACTCTTTTTGTGGAATCTGCAAGTGGCTATTTGGAGCGCTTTGAGGCCTATGCTGGAAAAGGAAATATCTTCACATAAAACCTAGACGGAAGTATTCCCAGAAAGTTTTTCTGATGTGCGCATTCAACTCACCGAGTTGAACCTTCCTTTAGATAGAGCAGTATTGAAACACTCTTTCTGTAGTACCTGCGAGTGGATATTTGGAGTGCTTTGAGTGCTACACTGTAAAAGCAAATATCTTCACTTAGAATCTAGACAGAAGAATTCTCAAAGACTTCTCTGTGCTCTCTGCATTCCACTCACAGAGTTGAACCTTCCTTTTGATAGAACAGTCTTGAAACACTCTTGTGGTAGAATCTGCAAGTCGATATTTGGAAGGTTTGGAGGCCTATCCTGGGAAAGGAAATATCTTCCCATCAAAACTAGATAGAAGCATTCTCAGAAACTTCTTAGTGATGTGCGCATTCAAGTCACAGAGTTGAAGCTTCCTTTTGATATAGCAGTTTTGAACCACTCTTTTAGTAGAATCTGCAAGTGGATGTTTGGAGAGCTAAGAGGCCAACACTGGAAAAGGAAATATCTTCACCTAAAAACTAGACGGAAGCATTCTCAGAAACTTCAATGGGCTTTACGCATTCAACTCACAGAGTGCAATGTTCCTTTTGAGAGCGCAGTTTTAAAACACTGTTTTTGTAGAATTTGCTAGAGGATGTTTGGAGCGATGTGAGGCCTTTGCTGGAAAAGGAAATATCTTCACATAAAACCTAGACAGAAGCATTCTCAGAAACTCCTTTGTGATGAGTGCATTCAAATCACACACTTGAACCTTCCTTTGGAAAGAGCAGTTTTGAAACACTCTTTTTGAAGAATCTGCAAGTGGATATTTGGAGCGATTTGAGGCCTATGCTGGAAAATGAAATATCTTCACCTACAAACTAGACGGAAGCATTCTCAGAAACTTCTTTGTGATGAGTGCATTCAACTCACAGAGTTGAAGCTTCCTTTTGACAGAGCAGTTTTGAAACACTCTTTTAGCAGCATCTGCAAGTGGATATTTGGAGCGCTTTGAGGCCAAGGCTGGAAAACGAAATATCATCACATAAAAACTCGACAGAAGCATTCTCTGAAACTTCTTTCTGATGAGTGCATTCAACTCACAGACTCGAACGTTTCTTTTGATAGAACAGTTTAGAAACACTCCTTTTGTAGAATCTGCAAGTGTTTATTTGGAGCGCTTTGAGGCCTATGTTGGAAAAGGACATATCTTCACATCAAAAGTAGACACACGCATTCTCAGAAACTTCTTTGTGATGAGTGCATTGAACTCACAGAGTTCAACCTACCTATTGATAGAGAAGTTTTGAAACACCCTTTTTGTAGAATCTGCAAGTGAATATTTGGCGCGATATGAGGCCTATGCTGGAAATGGAAATATCTTCACATGAAAACTAGACAGATGAATTCTCAGAAACGTCTTTGTGATGAGTGCATTCAACTCACAGACTTGAAGCTTAATTTTGAAAGAGCAGTTTCGAAACACTCTTTTTGTAGAATCTGCAAGTGGATATTTGGAGCGCTTTGAGGGCTATGCTGGAAAAGTTTATATCTTCACCTAAAAACTAGACAGAAGCATACTCAGAAACTTCTTTGTGATGTGTGCATTGAACTCACAGAGCTGAACCTTTCTTTTGATACAGAATTTTGAAACACTCTTTTCGTAGAATCTTCAAGTGGATGTATGGAGTGCTTTGAGGCCTATGCTGGAAAAGGAAATAAATTCACGTAGAAACTGGACAAAAGCATTCTCAGAAAATTCTTCGTAATGAGTGCATTCAACTCACAGAGTTGAAGCTTCCTTTTGATAGAGCAGTTTTGAAACACTCTTTTAGCAGCATCTGCAAGTGGATATTTGGAGCGCTTTGAGGCCAAGGCTGGAAAACGAAATATCATCATATAAAAACTCGACAGAAGCATTCTCTGAAACTTCTTTGTGATAAGCGCATTCAACTCACAGACTCGAACGTTTCTTTTGATAGAACAGTTTAGAAACACTCCTTTTGTAGAATCTGCAAGTGTTTATTTGGAGCGCTTTGAGGCCTATGTTGGAAAAGGACATATCTTCACATCAAAAGTAGACACACGCATTCTCAGAAACTTCTTTGTGATGAGTGCATTGAACTCACAGAGTTCAACCTACCTATTGATAGAGAAGTTTTGAAACACCCTTTTCGTAGAATCTGCAAGTGAATATTTGGCGCGATTTGAGGCCTATGCAGGAAACGGAAATATCTTCACATGAAAACTAGACAGATGAATTCTCAGAAACGTCTTTGTGATGAGTGCATTCAACTCACAGACTTGAAGCTTCCTTTTGAAAGAGCAGTTTCGAAACACTCTTTTTGTAGAATCTGCAAGTGGATATTTGGAGCGCTTTGAGGGCTATGCTGGAAAAGTTAATACCTTCACCTAAAAACTAGACAGAAGCATACTCAGAAACTTCTTTGTGATGTGTGCATTGAACTCACAGAGTTGAACCTTTCTTTTGATACAGAAGTTTTGAAACACTCTTTTCGTAGAATCTTCAAGTGGATGGATGGAGTGATTTGAGGCCTATGCTGGAAAAGGAAATACCTTCATGTAGAAACTAGACAAAAGCATTCTCAGAAAGTTCCCTGTGCTTTGTGCATTCAACTCACAGAGTTGAACATTCCCTTTGATAGAGCAGTTTTGAAACACTCTTTTTGTAGAATCTGCAAGTGGATATTTGGAGCGCTTTGAGGCCTCTGCTGCCAAAGGAATTATCATTGCATAAAAACTTGATGGAAGCGTTCTCAGAAACTTCCTTGTGATGAGTGCATTCAACTCGCAGAGTGGAACCTTCCTTTCGATAGACCAGTTTTGAAACACTGTTTTTGTAGAATCCGCAAGTGGCTATTTGGAGCTCTTTGAGGCTTATGCTGGAAAAGGAAATATCTTCATCTACAAACTAGACAGAAGCATTCTCAGAAACTTCTTTGTCATGTGGGGATTGAACTCACAGAGTTGAACATTCCTTTACATAGAGCAGTTTTGCAACACCCTTTCGGTGGAAAGTGAAAGTGCTTATTTGGTGCGATGGCGGCATCTAGTGGATAAGGAAATACATTCAGATGAAAACAAGATACATCCATTCTCAGAAACTTCTTTGTGATGACTGCATTCTACTCACAGAGTTGAACCTTCCTTTTGATAGAACAGTTTGGAAACACTCTTTTTGTGGAATCTGCAAGTGGCTATTTGGAGCGCTTTGAGGCCTATGCTGGAAAAGGAAATATCTTCACATAAAACCTAGACAGAAGTATTCCCAGAAAGTTTTTCTGATGTGCGCATTCAACTCACCGAGTTGAACCTTCCTTTAGATAGAGCAGTATTGAAACACTCTTTCTGTAGTACCTGCGAGTGGATATTTGGAGTGCTTTGAGTGCTACACTGTAAAAGCAAATATCTTCACTTAGAATCTAGACAGAAGAATTCTCAAAGACTTCTCTGTGCTCTCTGCATTCCACTCACAGAGTTGAACCTTCCTTTTGATAGAACAGTCTTGAAACACTCTTGTGGTAGAATCTGCAAGTCGATATTTGGAAGGTTTGGAGGCCTATCCTGGGAAAGGAAATATCTTCCCATCAAAACTAGATAGAAGCATTCTCAGAAACTTCTTAGTGATGTGCGCATTCAAGTCACAGAGTTGAAGCTTCCTTTTGATATAGCAGTTTTGAACCACTCTTTTAGTAGAATCTGCAAGTGGATGTTTGGAGAGCTAAGAGGCCAACACTGGAAAAGGAAATATCTTCACCTAAAAACTAGACGGAAGCATTCTCAGAAACTTCAATGGGCTTTCCGCATTCAACTCACAGAGTGCAATGTTCCTTTTGAGAGCGCAGTTTTAAAACACTGTTTTTGTAGAATTTGCTAGAGGATGTTTGGAGCGATGTGAGGCCTTTGCTGGAAAAGGAAATATCTTCACATAAAACCTAGACAGAAGCATTCTCAGAAACTCCTTTGTGATGAGTGCATTCAAATCACACACTTGAACCTTCCTTTGGAAAGAGCAGTTTTGAAACACTCTTTTTGAAGAATCTGCAAGTGGATATTTGGAGCGATTTGAGGCCTATGCTGGAAAATGAAATATCTTCACCTACAAACTAGACGGAAGCATTCTCAGAAACTTCTTTGTGATGAGTGCATTCAACTCACAGAGTTGAAGCTTCCTTTTGACAGAGCAGTTTTGAAACACTCTTTTAGCAGCATCTGCAAGTGGATATTTGGAGCGCTTTGAGGCCAAGGCTGGAAAACGAAATATCATCACATAAAAACTCGACAGAAGCATTCTCTGAAACTTCTTTCTGATGAGTGCATTCAACTCACAGACTCGAACGTTTCTTTTGATAGAACAGTTTAGAAACACTCCTTTTGTAGAATCTGCAAGTGTTTATTTGGAGCGCTTTGAGGCCTATGTTGGAAAAGGACATATCTTCACATCAAAAGTAGACACACGCATTCTCAGAAACTTCTTTGTGATGAGTGCATTGAACTCACAGAGTTCAACCTACCTATTGATAGAGAAGTTTTGAAACACCCTTTTTGTAGAATCTGCAAGTGAATATTTGGCGCGATATGAGGCCTATGCTGGAAATGGAAATATCTTCACATGAAAACTAGACAGATGAATTTTCAGAAACGTCTTTGTGATGAGTGCATTCAACTCACAGACTTGAAGCTTAATTTTGAAAGAGCAGTTTCGAAACACTCTTTTTGTAGAATCTGCAAGTGGATATTTGGAGCGCTTTGAGGGCTATGCTGGAAAAGTTTATATCTTCACCTAAAAACTAGACAGAAGCATACTCAGAAACTTCTTTGTGATGTGTGCATTGAACTCACAGAGCTGAACCTTTCTTTTGATACAGAATTTTGAAACACTCTTTTCGTAGAATCTTCAAGTGGATGTATGGAGTGCTTTGAGGCCTATGCTGGAAAAGGAAATAAATTCACGTAGAAACTGGACAAAAGCATTCTCAGAAAATTCTTCGTAATGAGTGCATTCAACTCACAGAGTTGAAGCTTCCTTTTGATAGAGCAGTTTTGAAACACTCTTTTAGCAGCATCTGCAAGTGGATATTTGGAGCGCTTTGAGGCCAAGGCTGGAAAACGAAATATCATCATATAAAAACTCGACAGAAGCATTCTCTGAAACTTCTTTGTGATAAGCGCATTCAACTCACAGACTCGAACGTTTCTTTTGATAGAACAGTTTAGAAACACTCCTTTTGTAGAATCTGCAAGTGTTTATTTGGAGCGCTTTGAGGCCTATGTTGGAAAAGGACATATCTTCACATCAAAAGTAGACACACGCATTCTCAGAAACTTCTTTGTGATGAGTGCATTGAACTCACAGAGTTCAACCTACCTATTGATAGAGAAGTTTTGAAACACCCTTTTCGTAGAATCTGCAAGTGAATATTTGGCGCGATTTGAGGCCTATGCAGGAAACGGAAATATCTTCACATGAAAACTAGACAGATGAATTCTCAGAAACGTCTTTGTGATGAGTGCATTCAACTCACAGACTTGAAGCTTCCTTTTGAAAGAGCAGTTTCGAAACACTCTTTTTGTAGAATCTGCAAGTGGATATTTGGAGCGCTTTGAGGGCTATGCTGGAAAAGTTAATACCTTCACCTAAAAACTAGACAGAAGCATACTCAGAAACTTCTTTGTGATGTGTGCATTGAACTCACAGAGTTGAACCTTTCTTTTGATACAGAAGTTTTGAAACACTCTTTTCGTAGAATCTTCAAGTGGATGGATGGAGTGATTTGAGGCCTATGCTGGAAAAGGAAATACCTTCATGTAGAAACTAGACAAAAGCATTCTCAGAAAGTTCCCTGTGCTTTGTGCATTCAACTCACAGAGTTGAACATTCCCTTTGATAGAGCAGTTTTGAAACACTCTTTTTGTAGAATCTGCAAGTGGATATTTGGAGCGCTTTGAGGCCTCTGCTGCCAAAGGAATTATCATTGCATAAAAACTTGATGGAAGCGTTCTCAGAAACTTCCTTGTGATGAGTGCATTCAACTCGCAGAGTGGAACCTTCCTTTCGATAGACCAGTTTTGAAACACTGTTTTTGTAGAATCCGCAAGTGGCTATTTGGAGCTCTTTGAGGCTTATGCTGGAAAAGGAAATATCTTCATCTACAAACTAGACAGAAGCATTCTCAGAAACTTCTTTGTCATGTGGGGATTGAACTCACAGAGTTGAACATTCCTTTACATAGAGCAGTTTTGCAACACCCTTTCGGTGGAAAGTGAAAGTGCTTATTTGGTGCGATGGCGGCATCTAGTGGATAAGGAAATACATTCAGATGAAAACAAGATACATCCATTCTCAGAAACTTCTTTGTGATGACTGCATTCTACTCACAGAGTTGAACCTTCCTTTTGATAGAACAGTTTGGAAACACTCTTTTTGTGGAATCTGCAAGTGGCTATTTGGAGCGCTTTGAGGCCTATGCTGGAAAAGGAAATATCTTCACATAAAACCTAGACAGAAGTATTCCCAGAAAGCTTTTCTGATGTGCGCATTCAACTCACCGAGTTGAACCTTCCTTTAGATAGAGCACTTTTGAAACACTCTTTCTGTAGTACCTGCGAGTGGATATTTGGAGTGCTTTGAGTGCTACACTGTAAAAGCAAATATCTTCACTTAGAATCTAGACAGAAGAATTCTCAAAGACTTCTCTGTGCTCTCTGCATTCCACTCACAGAGTTGAACCTTCCTTTTGATAGAACAGTCTTGAAACACTCTTGTGGTAGAATCTGCAAGTCGATATTTGGAAGGTTTGGAGGCCTATCCTGGGAAAGGAAATATCTTCCCATCAAAACTAGATAGAAGCATTCTCAGAAACTTCTTAGTGATGTGCGCATTCAAGTCACAGAGTTGAAGCTTCCTTTTGATATAGCAGTTTTGAACCACTCTTTTAGTAGAATCTGCAAGTGGATGTTTGGAGAGCTAAGAGGCCAACACTGGAAAAGGAAATATCTTCACCTAAAAACTAGACGGAAGCATTCTCAGAAACTTCAATGGGCTTTACGCATTCAACTCACAGAGTGCAATGTTCCTTTTGAGAGCGCAGTTTTAAAACACTGTTTTTGTAGAATTTGCTAGAGGATGTTTGGAGCGATGTGAGGCCTTTGCTGGAAAAGGAAATATCTTCACATAAAACCTAGACAGAAGCATTCTCAGAAACTCCTTTGTGATGAGTGCATTCAAATCACACACTTGAACCTTCCTTTGGAAAGAGCAGTTTTGAAACACTCTTTTTGAAGAATCTGCAAGTGGATATTTGGAGCGATTTGAGGCCTATGCTGGAAAATGAAATATCTTCACCTACAAACTAGACGGAAGCATTCTCAGAAACTTCTTTGTGATGAGTGCATTCAACTCACAGAGTTGAAGCTTCCTTTTGACAGAGCAGTTTTGAAACACTCTTTTAGCAGCATCTGCAAGTGGATATTTGGAGCACTTTGAGGCCAAGGCTGGAAAACGAAATATCATCACATAAAAACTCGACAGAAGCATTCTCTGAAACTTCTTTCTGATGAGTGCATTCAACTCACAGACTCGAACGTTTCTTTTGATAGAACAGTTTAGAAACACTCCTTTTGTAGAATCTGCAAGTGTTTATTTGGAGCGCTTTGAGGCCTATGTTGGAAAAGGACATATCTTCACATCAAAAGTAGACACACGCATTCTCAGAAACTTCTTTGTGATGAGTGCATTGAACTCACAGAGTTCAACCTACCTATTGATAGAGAAGTTTTGAAACACCCTTTTTGTAGAATCTGCAAGTGAATATTTGGCGCGATATGAGGCCTATGCTGGAAATGGAAATATCTTCACATGAAAACTAGACAGATGAATTCTCAGAAACGTCTTTGTGATGAGTGCATTCAACTCACAGACTTGAAGCTTAATTTTGAAAGAGCAGTTTCGAAACACTCTTTTTGTAGAATCTGCAAGTGGATATTTGGAGCGCTTTGAGGGCTATGCTGGAAAAGTTTATATCTTCACCTAAAAACTAGACAGAAGCATACTCAGAAACTTCTTTGTGATGTGTGCATTGAACTCACAGAGTTGAACCTTTCTTTTGATACAGAATTTTGAAACACTCTTTTCGTAGAATCTTCAAGTGGATGTATGGAGTGCTTTGAGGCCTATGCTGGAAAAGGAAATAAATTCACGTAGAAACTGGACAAAAGCATTCTCAGAAAATTCTTCGTAATGAGTGCATTCAACTCACAGAGTTGAAGCTTCCTTTTGATAGAGCAGTTTTGAAACACTCTTTTAGCAGCATCTGCAAGTGGATATTTGGAGCGCTTTGAGGCCAAGGCTGGAAAACGAAATATCATCATATAAAAACTCGACAGAAGCATTCTCTGAAACTTCTTTCTGATGAGTGCATTCAACTCACAGACTCGAACGTTTCTTTTGATAGAACAGTTTAGAAACACTCCTTTTGTAGAATCTGCAAGTGTTTATTTGGAGCGCTTTGAGGCCTATGTTGGAAAAGGACATATCTTCACATCAAAAGTAGACACACGCATTCTCAGAAACTTCTTTGTGATGAGTGCATTGAACTCACAGAGTTCAACCTACCTATTGATAGAGAAGTTTTGAAACACCCTTTTTGTAGAATCTGCAAGTGAATATTTGGCGCGATATGAGGCCTATGCTGGAAATGGAAATATCTTCACATGAAAACTAGACAGATGAATTCTCAGAAACGTCTTTGTGATGAGTGCATTCAACTCACAGACTTGAAGCTTAATTTTGAAAGAGCAGTTTCGAAACACTCTTTTTGTAGAATCTGCAAGTGGATATTTGGAGCGCTTTGAGGGCTATGCAGGAAAAGTTTATATCTTCACCTAAAAACTAGACAGAAGCATACTCAGAAACTTCTTTGTGATGTGTGCATTGAACTCACAGAGTTGAACCTTTCTTTTGATACAGAATTTTGAAACACTCTTTTCGTAGAATCTTCAAGTGGATGTATGGAGTGCTTTGAGGCCTATGCTGGAAAAGGAAATAAATTCACGTAGAAACTGGACAAAAGCATTCTCAGAAAATTCTTCGTAATGAGTGCATTCAACTCACAGAGTTGAAGCTTCCTTTTGATAGAGCAGTTTTGAAACACTCTTTTAGCAGCATCTGCAAGTGGATATTTGGAGCGCTTTGAGGCCAAGGCTGGAAAACGAAATATCATCATATAAAAACTCGACAGAAGCATTCTCTGAAACTTCTTTGTGATAAGCGCATTCAACTCACAGACTCGAACGTTTCTTTTGATAGAACAGTTTAGAAACACTCCTTTTGTAGAATCTGCAAGTGTTTATTTGGAGCGCTTTGAGGCCTATGTTGGAAAAGGACATATCTTCACATCAAAAGTAGACAGACGCATTCTCAGAAACTTCTTTGTGATGAGTGCATTGAACTCACAGAGTTGAACCTACCTATTGATAGAGAAGTTTTGAAACACCCTTTTCGTAGAATCTGAAAGTGAATATTTGGCGCGATTTGAGGCCTATGCAGGAAACGGAAATATCTTCACATGAAAACTAGACAGATGAATTCTCAGAAACGTCTTTGTGATGAGTGCATTCAACTCACAGACTTGAAGCTTCCTTTTGAAAGAGCAGTTTCGAAACACTCTTTTTGTAGAATCTGCAAGTGGATATTTGGAGCGCTTTGAGGGCTATGCTGGAAAAGTTAATACCTTCACCTAAAAACTAGACAGAAGCATACTCAGAAACTTCTTTGTGATGTGTGCATTGAACTCACAGAGTTGAACCTTTCTTTTGATACAGAAGTTTTGAAACACTCTTTTCGTAGAATCTTCAAGTGGATGGATGGAGTGATTTGAGGCCTATGCTGGAAAAGGAAATACCTTCATGTAGAAACTAGACAAAAGCATTCTCAGAAAGTTCCCTGTGCTTTGTGCATTCAACTCACAGAGTTGAACATTCCCTTTGATAGAGCAGTTTTGAAACACTCTTTTTGTAGAATCTGCAAGTGGATATTTGGAGCGCTTTGAGGCCTCTGCTGCCAAAGGAATTATCATTGCATAAAAACTTGATGGAAGCGTTCTCAGAAACTTCCTTGTGATGAGTGCATTCAACTCGCAGAGTGGAACCTTCCTTTCGATAGACCAGTTTTGAAACACTGTTTTTGTAGAATCCGCAAGTGGCTATTTGGAGCTCTTTGAGGCTTATGCTGGAAAAGGAAATATCTTCATCTACAAACTAGACAGAAGCATTCTCAGAAACTTCTTTGTCATGTGGGGATTGAACTCACAGAGTTGAACATTCCTTTACATAGAGCAGTTTTGCAACACCCTTTCGGTGGAAAGTGAAAGTGCTTATTTGGTGCGATGGCGGCATCTAGTGGATAAGGAAATACATTCAGATGAAAACAAGATACATCCATTCTCAGAAACTTCTTTGTGATGACTGCATTCTACTCACAGAGTTGAACCTTCCTTTTGATAGAACAGTTTGGAAACACTCTTTTTGTGGAATCTGCAAGTGGCTATTTGGAGCGCTTTGAGGCCTATGCTGGAAAAGGAAATATCTTCACATAAAACCTAGACAGAAGTATTCCCAGAAAGTTTTTCTGATGTGCGCATTCAACTCACCGAGTTGAACCTTCCTTTAGATAGAGCAGTATTGAAACACTCTTTCTGTAGTACCTGCGAGTGGATATTTGGAGTGCTTTGAGTGCTACACTGTAAAAGCAAATATCTTCACTTAGAATCTAGACAGAAGAATTCTCAAAGACTTCTCTGTGCTCTCTGCATTCCACTCACAGAGTTGAACCTTCCTTTTGATAGAACAGTCTTGAAACACTCTTGTGGTAGAATCTGCAAGTCGATATTTGGAAGGTTTGGAGGCCTATCCTGGGAAAGGAAATATCTTCCCATCAAAACTAGATAGAAGCATTCTCAGAAACTTCTTAGTGATGTGCGCATTCAAGTCACAGAGTTGAAGCTTCCTTTTGATATAGCAGTTTTGAACCACTCTTTTAGTAGAATCTGCAAGTGGATGTTTGGAGAGCTAAGAGGCCAACACTGGAAAAGGAAATATCTTCACCTAAAAACTAGACGGAAGCATTCTCAGAAACTTCAATGGGCTTTACGCATTCAACTCACAGAGTGCAATGTTCCTTTTGAGAGCGCAGTTTTAAAACACTGTTTTTGTAGAATTTGCTAGAGGATGTTTGGAGCGATGTGAGGCCTTTGCTGGAAAAGGAAATATCTTCACATAAAACCTAGACAGAAGCATTCTCAGAAACTCCTTTGTGATGAGTGCATTCAAATCACACACTTGAACCTTCCTTTGGAAAGAGCAGTTTTGAAACACTCTTTTTGAAGAATCTGCAAGTGGATATTTGGAGCGATTTGAGGCCTATGCTGGAAAATGAAATATCTTCACCTACAAACTAGACGGAAGCATTCTCAGAAACTTCTTTGTGATGAGTGCATTCAACTCACAGAGTTGAAGCTTCCTTTTGACAGAGCAGTTTTGAAACACTCTTTTAGCAGCATCTGCAAGTGGATATTTGGAGCGCTTTGAGGCCAAGGCTGGAAAACGAAATATCATCACATAAAAACTCGACAGAAGCATTCTCTGAAACTTCTTTCTGATGAGTGCATTCAACTCACAGACTCGAACGTTTCTTTTGATAGAACAGTTTAGAAACACTCCTTTTGTAGAATCTGCAAGTGTTTATTTGGAGCGCTTTGAGGCCTATGTTGGAAAAGGACATATCTTCACATCAAAAGTAGACACACGCATTCTCAGAAACTTCTTTGTGATGAGTGCATTGAACTCACAGAGTTCAACCTACCTATTGATAGAGAAGTTTTGAAACACCCTTTTTGTAGAATCTGCAAGTGAATATTTGGCGCGATATGAGGCCTATGCTGGAAATGGAAATATCTTCACATGAAAACTAGACAGATGAATTCTCAGAAACGTCTTTGTGATGAGTGCATTCAACTCACAGACTTGAAGCTTAATTTTGAAAGAGCAGTTTCGAAACACTCTTTTTGTAGAATCTGCAAGTGGATATTTGGAGCGCTTTGAGGGCTACGCTGGAAAAGTTTATATCTTCACCTAAAAACTAGACAGAAGCATACTCAGAAACTTCTTTGTGATGCGTGCATTGAACTCACAGAGCTGAACCTTTCTTTTGATACAGAATTTTGAAACACTCTTTTCGTAGAATCTTCAAGTGGATGTATGGAGTGCTTTGAGGCCTATGCTGGAAAAGGAAATAAATTCACGTAGAAACTGGACAAAAGCATTCTCAGAAAATTCTTCGTAATGAGTGCATTCAACTCACAGAGTTGAAGCTTCCTTTTGATAGAGCAGTTTTGAAACACTCTTTTAGCAGCATCTGCAAGTGGATATTTGGAGCGCTTTGAGGCCAAGGCTTGAAAACGAAATATCATCACATAAAAACTCGACAGAAGCATTCTCTGAAACTTCTTTGTGATAAGTGCATTCAACTCACAGACTCGAACGTTTCTTTTGATAGAACAGTTTAGAAACACTCCTTTTGTAGAATCTGCAAGTGTTTATTTGGAGCGCTTTGAGGCCTATGTTGGAAAAGGACATATCTTCACATCAAAAGTAGACACACGCATTCTCAGAAACTTCTTTGTGATGAGTGCATTGAACTCACAGAGGTCAACCTCCTTATTGATAGAGAAGTTTTGAAACACCCTTTTTGTAGAATCTGCAAGTGAATATTTGGCGCGATTTGAGGCCTATGCAGGAAACGGAAATATCTTCACATGAAAACTAGACAGATGAATTCTCAGAAACGTCTTTGTGATGAGTGCATTCAACTCACAGACTTGAAGCTTCCTTTTGAAAGAGCAGTTTCGAAACACTCTTTTTGTAGAATCTGCAAGTGGATATTTGGAGCGCTTTGAGGGCTATGCTGGAAAAGTTAATACCTTCACCTAAAAACTAGACAGAAGCATACTCAGAAACTTCTTTGTGATGTGTGCATTGAACTCACAGAGTTGAACCTTTCTTTTGATACAGAAGTTTTGAAACACTCTTTTCGTAGAATCTTCAAGTGGATGGATGGAGTGATTTGAGGTCTATGCTGGAAAAGGAAATACCTTCACGTAGAAACTAGACAAAAGCATTCTCAGAAAGTTCCCTGTGCTTTGTGCATTCAACTCACAGAGTTGAACTTTCCCTTTGATAGAGCAGTTTTGAAACACTCTTTTTGTAGAATCTGCAAGTGGATATTTGGAGCGCTTTGAGGCCTCTGCTGCCAAAGGAATTATCATTGCATAAAAACTAGATGGAAGCGTTCTCAGAAACTTCCTTGTGATGAGTGCATTCAACTCGCAGAGTGAAACCTTCCTTTCGATAGACCAGTTTTGAAACACTGTTTTTGTAGAATCCGCAAGTGGCTATTTGGAGCTCTTTGAGGCTTATGCTGGAAAAGGAAATATCTTCATCTACAAACTAGACAGAAGCATTCTCAGAAACTTCTTTGTCATGTGGGGATTGAACTCACAGAGTTGAACATTCCTTTACATAGAGCAGTTTTGCAACACCCTTTCGGTGGAAAGTGAAAGTGCTTATTTGGTGCGATGGTGGCATCTAGTGTATAAGGAAATACATTCAGATGAAAACAAGATACATCCATTCTCAGAAACTTCTTTGTGATGACTGCATTCTACTCACAGAGTTGAACCTTCCTTTTGATAGAACAGTTTGGAAACACTCTTTTTGTGGAATCTGCAAGTGGCTATTTGGAGCGCTTTGAGGCCTATGCTGGAAAAGGAAATATCTTCACATAAAACCTAGACGGAAGTATTCCCAGAAAGTTTTTCTGATGTGCGCATTCAACTCACCGAGTTGAACCTTCCTTTAGATAGAGCAGTTTTGAAACACTCTTTCTGTAGTACCTGCGAGTGGATATTTGGAGTGCTTTGAGTGCTACACTGTAAAAGCAAATATCTTCACTTAGAATCTAGACAGAAGAATTCTCAAAGACTTCTCTGTGCTCTCTGCATTCCACTCACAGAGTTGAACCTTCCTTTTGATAGAACAGTCTTGAAACACTCTTGTGGTAGAATCTGCAAGTCGATATTTGGAAGGTTTGGAGGCCTATCCTGGGAAAGGAAATATCTTCCCATCAAAACTAGATAGAAGCATTCTCAGAAACTTCTTAGTGATGTGCGCATTCAAGTCACAGAGTTGAAGCTTCCTTTTGATATAGCAGTTTTGAACCACTCTTTTAGTAGAATCTGCAAGTGGATGTTTGGAGAGCTAAGAGGCCAACACTGGAAAAGGAAATATCTTCACCTAAAAACTAGACGGAAGCATTCTCAGAAACTTCAATGGGCTTTACGCATTCAACTCACAGAGTGCAATGTTCCTTTTGAGAGCGCAGTTTTAAAACACTGTTTTTGTAGAATTTGCTAGAGGATGTTTGGAGCGATGTGAGGCCTTTGCTGGAAAAGGAAATATCTTCACATAAAACCTAGACAGAAGCATTCTCAGAAACTCCTTTGTGATGAGTGCATTCAAATCACACACTTGAACCTTCCTTTGGAAAGAGCAGTTTTGAAACACTCTTTTTGAAGAATCTGCAAGTGGATATTTGGAGCGATTTGAGGCCTATGCTGGAAAATGAAATATCTTCACCTACAAACTAGACGGAAGCATTCTCAGAAACTTCTTTGTGATGAGTGCATTCAACTCACAGAGTTGAAGCTTCCTTTTGACAGAGCAGTTTTGAAACACTCTTTTAGCAGCATCTGCAAGTGGATATTTGGAGCGCTTTGAGGCCAAGGCTGGAAAACGAAATATCATCACATAAAAACTCGACAGAAGCATTCTCTGAAACTTCTTTCTGATGAGTGCATTCAACTCACAGACTCGAACGTTTCTTTTGATAGAACAGTTTAGAAACACTCCTTTTGTAGAATCTGCAAGTGTTTATTTGGAGCGCTTTGAGGCCTATGTTGGAAAAGGACATATCTTCACATCAAAAGTAGACACACGCATTCTCAGAAACTTCTTTGTGATGAGTGCATTGAACTCACAGAGTTCAACCTACCTATTGATAGAGAAGTTTTGAAACACCCTTTTTGTAGAATCTGCAAGTGAATATTTGGCGCGATATGAGGCCTATGCTGGAAATGGAAATATCTTCACATGAAAACTAGACAGATGAATTCTCAGAAACGTCTTTGTGATGAGTGCATTCAACTCACAGACTTGAAGCTTAATTTTGAAAGAGCAGTTTCGAAACACTCTTTTTGTAGAATCTGCAAGTGGATATTTGGAGCGCTTTGAGGGCTACGCTGGAAAAGTTTATATCTTCACCTAAAAACTAGACAGAAGCATACTCAGAAACTTCTTTGTGATGCGTGCATTGAACTCACAGAGCTGAACCTTTCTTTTGATACAGAATTTTGAAACACTCTTTTCGTAGAATCTTCAAGTGGATGTATGGAGTGCTTTGAGGCCTATGCTGGAAAAGGAAATAAATTCACGTAGAAACTGGACAAAAGCATTCTCAGAAAATTCTTCGTAATGAGTGCATTCAACTCACAGAGTTGAAGCTTCCTTTTGATAGAGCAGTTTTGAAACACTCTTTTAGCAGCATCTGCAAGTGGATATTTGGAGCGCTTTGAGGCCAAGGCTTGAAAACGAAATATCATCACATAAAAACTCGACAGAAGCATTCTCTGAAACTTCTTTGTGATAAGTGCATTCAACTCACAGACTCGAACGTTTCTTTTGATAGAACAGTTTAGAAACACTCCTTTTGTAGAATCTGCAAGTGTTTATTTGGAGCGCTTTGAGGCCTATGTTGGAAAAGGACATATCTTCACATCAAAAGTAGACACACGCATTCTCAGAAACTTCTTTGTGATGAGTGCATTGAACTAACAGAGGTCAACCTCCTTATTGATAGAGAAGTTTTGAAACACCCTTTTTGTAGAATCTGCAAGTGAATATTTGGCGCGATTTGAGGCCTATGCAGGAAACGGAAATATCTTCACATGAAAACTAGACAGATGAATTCTCAGAAACGTCTTTGTGATGAGTGCATTCAACTCACAGACTTGAAGCTTCCTTTTGAAAGAGCAGTTTCGAAACACTCTTTTTGTAGAATCTGCAAGTGGATATTTGGAGCGCTTTGAGGGCTATGCTGGAAAAGTTAATACCTTCACCTAAAAACTAGACAGAAGCATACTCAGAAACTTCTTTGTGATGTGTGCATTGAACTCACAGAGTTGAACCTTTCTTTTGATACAGAAGTTTTGAAACACTCTTTTCGTAGAATCTTCTAGTGGATGGATGGAGTGATTTGAGGTCTATGCTGGAAAAGGAAATACCTTCACGTAGAAACTAGACAAAAGCATTCTCAGAAAGTTCCCTGTGCTTTGTGCATTCAACTCACAGAGTTGAACATTCCCTTTGATAGAGCAGTTTTGAAACACTCTTTTTGTAGAATCTGCAAGTGGATATTTGGAGCGCTTTGAGGCCTCTGCTGCCAAAGGAATTATCATTGCATAAAAACTAGATGGAAGCGTTCTCAGAAACTTCCTTGTGATGAGTGCATTCAACTCGCAGAGTGGAACCTTCCTTTCGATAGACCAGTTTTGAAACACTGTTTTTGTAGAATCCGCAAGTGGCTATTTGGAGCTCTTTGAGGCTTATGCTGGAAAAGGAAATATCTTCATCTACAAACTAGACAGAAGCATTCTCAGAAACTTCTTTGTCATGTGGGGATTGAACTCACAGAGTTGAACATTCCTTTACATAGAGCAGCTTTGCAACACCCTTTCGGTGGAAAGTGAAAGTGCTTATTTGGTGCGATGGCGGCATCTAGTGGATAAGGAAATACATTCAGATGAAAACAAGATACATCCATTCTCAGAAACTTCTTTGTGATGACTGCATTCTACTCACAGAGTTGAACCTTCCTTTTGATAGAACAGTTTGGAAACACTCTTTTTGTGGAATCTGCAAGTGGCTATTTGGAGCGCTTTGAGGCCTATGCTGGAAAAGGAAATATCTTCACATAAAACCTAGACAGAAGTATTCCCAGAAAGTTTTTCTGATGTGCGCATTCAACTCACCGAGTTGAACCTTCCTTTAGATAGAGCACTTTTGAAACACTCTTTCTGTAGTACCTGCGAGTGGATATTTGGAGTGCTTTGAGTGCTACACTGTAAAAGTAAATATCTTCACTTAGAATCTAGACAGAAGAATTCTCAAAGACTTCCCTGTGCTCTCTGCATTCCACTCACAGAGTTGAACCTTCCTTTTGATAGAACAGTCTTGAAACACTCTTGTGGTAGAATCTGCAAGTCGATATTTGGAAGGTTTGGAGGCCTATCCTGGGAAAGGAAATATCTTCCCATCAAAACTAGATAGAAGCATTCTCAGAAACTTCTTAGTGATGTGCGCATTCAAGTCACAGAGTTGAAGCTTCCTTTTGATATAGCAGTTTTGAACCACTCTTTTAGTAGAATCTGCAAGTGGATGTTTGGAGAGCTAAGAGGCCAACACTGGAAAAGGAAATATCTTCACCTAAAAACTAGACGGAAGCATTCTCAGAAACTTCAATGGGCTTTACGCATTCAACTCACAGAGTGCAATGTTCCTTTTGAGAGCGCAGTTTTAAAACACTGTTTTTGTAGAATTTGCTAGAGGATGTTTGGAGCGATGTGAGGCCTTTGCTGGAAAAGGAAATATCTTCACATAAAACCTAGACAGAAGCATTCTCAGAAACTCCTTTGTGATGAGTGCATTCAAATCACACACTTGAACCTTCCTTTGGAAAGAGCAGTTTTGAAACACTCTTTTTGAAGAATCTGCAAGTGGATATTTGGAGCGATTTGAGGCCTATGCTGGAAAATGAAATATCTTCACCTACAAACTAGACGGAAGCATTCTCAGAAACTTCTTTGTGATGAGTGCATTCAACTCACAGAGTTGAAGCTTCCTTTTGACAGAGCAGTTTTGAAACACTCTTTTAGCAGCATCTGCAAGTGGATATTTGGAGCGCTTTGAGGCCAAGGCTGGAAAACGAAATATCATCACATAAAAACTCGACAGAAGCATTCTCTGAAACTTCTTTCTGATGAGTGCATTCAACTCACAGACTCGAACGTTTCTTTTGATAGAACAGTTTAGAAACACTCCTTTTGTAGAATCTGCAAGTGTTTATTTGGAGCGCTTTGAGGCCTATGTTGGAAAAGGACATATCTTCACATCAAAAGTAGACACACGCATTCTCAGAAACTTCTTTGTGATGAGTGCATTGAACTCACAGAGTTCAACCTACCTATTGATAGAGAAGTTTTGAAACACCCTTTTTGTAGAATCTGCAAGTGAATATTTGGCGCGATATGAGGCCTATGCTGGAAATGGAAATATCTTCACATGAAAACTAGACAGATGAATTCTCAGAAACGTCTTTGTGATGAGTGCATTCAACTCACAGACTTGAAGCTTAATTTTGAAAGAGCAGTTTCGAAACACTCTTTTTGTAGAATCTGCAAGTGGATATTTGGAGCGCTTTGAGGGCTATGCTGGAAAAGTTTATATCTTCACCTAAAAACTAGACAGAAGCATACTCAGAAACTTCTTTGTGATGTGTGCATTGAACTCACAGAGCTGAACCTTTCTTTTGATACAGAATTTTGAAACACTCTTTTCGTAGAATCTTCAAGTGGATGTATGGAGTGCTTTGAGGCCTATGCTGGAAAAGGAAATAAATTCACGTAGAAACTGGACAAAAGCATTCTCAGAAAATTCTTCGTAATGAGTGCATTCAACTCACAGAGTTGAAGCTTCCTTTTGATAGAGCAGTTTTGAAACACTCTTTTAGCAGCATCTGCAAGTGGATATTTGGAGCGCTTTGAGGCCAAGGCTGGAAAACGAAATATCATCATATAAAAACTCGACAGAAGCATTCTCTGAAACTTCTTTGTGATAAGCGCATTCAACTCACAGACTCGAACGTTTCTTTTGATAGAACAGTTTAGAAACACTCCTTTTGTAGAATCTGCAATTGTTTATTTGGAGCGCTTTGAGGCCTATGTTGGAAAAGGACATATCTTCACATCAAAAGTAGACAGACGCATTCTCAGAAACTTCTTTGTGATGAGTGCATTGAACTCACAGAGTTGAACCTACCTATTGATAGAGAAGTTTTGAAACACCCTTTTTGTAGAATCTGCAAGTGAATATTTGGCGCGATTTGAGGCCTATGCAGGACACGGAAATATCTTCACATGAAAACTAGACAGATGAATTCTCAGAAACGTCTTTGTGATGAGTGCATTCAACTCACAGACTTGAAGCTTCCTTTTGAAAGAGCAGTTTCGAAACACTCTTTTTGTAGAATCTGCAAGTGGATATTTGGAGCGCTTTGAGGGCTATGCTGGAAAAGTTAATACCTTCACCTAAAAACTAGACAGAAGCATACTCAGAAACTTCTTTGTGATGTGTGCATTGAACTCACAGAGTTGAACCTTTCTTTTGATACAGAAGTTTTGAAACACTCTTTTCGTAGAATCTTCAAGTGGATGGATGGAGTGATTTGAGGCCTATGCTGGAAAAGGAAATACCTTCACGTAGAAACTAGACAAAAGCATTCTCAGAAAGTTCCCTGTGCTTTGTGCATTCAACTCACAGAGTTGAACATTCCCTTTGATAGAGCAGTTTTGAAACACTCTTTTTGTAGAATCTGCAAGTGGATATTTGGAGCGCTTTGAGGCCTCTGCTGCCAAAGGAATTATCATTGCATAAAAACTTGATGGAAGCGTTCTCAGAAACTTCCTTGTGATGAGTGCATTCAACTCGCAGAGTGGAACCTTCCTTTCGATAGACCAGTTTTGAAACACTGTTTTTGTAGAATCCGCAAGTGGCTATTTGGAGCTCTTTGAGGCTTATGCTGGAAAAGGAAATATCTTCATCTACAAACTAGACAGAAGCATTCTCAGAAACTTCTTTGTCATGTGGGGATTGAACTCACAGAGTTGAACATTCCTTTACATAGAGCAGTTTTGCAACACCCTTTCGGTGGAAAGTGAAAGTGCTTATTTGGTGCGATGGCGGCATCTAGTGGATAAGGAAATACATTCAGATGAAAACAAGATACATCCATTCTCAGAAACTTCTTTGTGATGACTGCATTCTACTCACAGAGTTGAACCTTCCTTTTGATAGAACAGTTTGGAAACACTCTTTTTGTGGAATCTGCAAGTGGCTATTTGGAGCGCTTTGAGGGCTATGCTGGAAAAGGAAATATCTTCACATAAAACCTAGACAGAAGTATTCCCAGAAAGTTTTTCTGATGTGCGCATTCAACTCACCGAGTTGAACCTTCCTTTAGATAGAGCAGTTTTGAAACACTCTTTCTGTAGTACCTGCGAGTGGATATTTGGAGTGCTTTGAGTGCTACACTGTAAAAGCAAATATCTTCACTTAGAATCTAGACAGAAGAATTCTCAGAGACTTCCCTGTGCTCTCTGCATTCCACTCACAGAGTTGAACCTTCCTTTTGATAGAACAGTTTTGAAACACTCTTGATGTAGAATCTGCAAGTCGATATTTGGAAGGTTTGGAGGCCTATCCTGGGAAAGGAAATATCTTCCCATCAAAACTAGATAGAAGCATTCTCAGAAACTTCTTAGTGATGTGCGCATTCAAGTCGCAGAGTTGAAGCTTCCTTTTGATATAGCAGTTTTGAACCACTCTTTTAGTAGAATCTGCAAGTGGATGTTTGGAGAGCTAAGAGGCCAACACTGGAAAAGGAAATATCTTCACGTAAAAACTAGACGGAAGCATTCTCAGAAACTTCAATGGGCTTTACGCATTCAACTCACAGAGTGCAATGTTCCTTTTGAGAGCGCAGTTTTAAAACACTGTTTTTGTAGAATTTGCTAGAGGATGATTGCAGCGATGTGAGGCCTTTGCTGGAAAAGGAAATATCTTCACATAAAACCTAGACAGAAGCATTCTCAGAAACTCCTTTGTGATGAGTGCATTCAAATCACACACTTGAACCTTCCTTTGGAAAGAGCAGTTTTGAAACACTCTTTTTGAAGAATCTGCAAGTGGATATTTGGAGCGATTTGAGGCCTATGCTGGAAAATGAAATATCTTCACCTACAAACTAGACGGAAGCATTCTCAGAAACTTCTTTGTGATGAGTGCATTCAACTCACAGAGTTGAAGCTTCCTTTTGACAGAGCAGTTTTGAAACACTCTTTTAGCAGCATCTGCAAGTGGATATTTGGAGCGCTTTGAGGCCAAGGCTGGAAAACGAAATATCATCACATAAAAACTCGACAGAAGCATTCTCTGAAACTTCTTTCTGATGAGTGCATTCAACTCACAGACTCGAACGTTTCTTTTGATAGAACAGTTTAGAAACACTCCTTTTGTAGAATCTGCAAGTGTTTATTTGGAGCGCTTTGAGGCCTATGTTGGAAAAGGACATATCTTCACATCAAAAGTAGACACACGCATTCTCAGAAACTTCTTTGTGATGAGTGCATTGAACTCACAGAGGTCAACCTACTTATTGATAGAGAAGTTTTGAAACACCCTTTTTGTAGAATCTGCAAGTGAATATTTGGCGCGATTTGAGGCCTATGCAGGAAATGGAAATATCTTCACATGAAAACTAGACAGATGAATTCTCAGAAACGTCTTTGTGATGAGTGCATTCAACTCACAGACTTGAAGCTTCCTTTTGAAAGAGCAGTTTCGAAACACTCTTTTTGTAGAATCTGCAAGTGGATATTTGGAGCGCTTTGAGGGCTATGCTGGAAAAGTTAATACCTTCACCTAAAAACTAGACAGAAGCATACTCAGAAACTTCTTTGTGATGTGTGCACTGAACTCACAGAGTTGAACCTTTCTTTTGATACAGAAGTTTTGAAACACTCTTTTCGTAGAATCTTCAAGTGGATGTATGGAGTGATTTGAGGCCTATGCTGGAAAAGGAAATACCTTCACGTAGAAACTAGACAAAAGCATTCTCAGAAAGTTCCCTGTGCTTTGTGCATTCAACTCACAGAGTTGAACATTCCCTTTGATAGAGCAGTTTTGAAACACTCTTTTTGTAGAATCTGCAAGTGGATATTTGGAGCGCTTTGAGGCCTCTGCTGCCAAAGGAATTATCATTGCATAAAAACTAGATGGAAGCGTTCTCAGAAACTTCCTTGTGATGAGTGCATTCAACTCGCAGAGTGGAACCTTCCTTTCGATAGACCAGTTTTGAAACACTGTTTTTGTAGAATCCGCAAGTGGCTATTTGGAGCTCTTTGAGGCTTATGCTGGAAAAGGAAATATCTTCATCTACAAACTAGACAGAAGCATTCTCAGAAACTTCTTTGTCATGTGGGGATTGAACTCACAGAGTTGAACATTCCTTTACATAGAGCAGTTTTGCAACACCCTTTCGGTGGAAAGTGAAAGTGCTTATTTGGTGCGATGGCGGCATCTAGTGGATAAGGAAATACATTCAGATGAAAACAAGATACATCCATTCTCAGAAACTTCTTTGTGATGACTGCATTCTACTCACAGAGTTGAACCTTCCTTTTGATAGAACAGTTTGGAAACACTCTTTTTGTGGAATCTGCAAGTGGCTATTTGGAGCGCTTTGAGGCCTATGCTGGAAAAGGAAATATCTTCACATAAAACCTAGACAGAAGTATTCCCAGAAAGTTTTTCTGATGTGCGCATTCAACTCACCGAGTTGAACCTTCCTTTAGATAGAGCACTTTTGAAACACTCTTTCTGTAGTACCTGCGAGTGGATATTTGGAGTGCTTTGAGTGCTACACTGTAAAAGCAAATATCTTCACTTAGAATCTAGACAGAGGAATTCTCAAAGACTTCCCTGTGCTCTCTGCATTCCACTCACAGAGTTGAACCTTCCTTTTGATAGAACAGTCTTGAAACACTCTTGTGGTAGAATCTGCAAGTCGATATTTGGAAGGTTTGGAGGCCTATCCTGGGAAAGGAAATATCTTCCCATCAAAACTAGATAGAAGCATTCTCAGAAACTTCTTAGTGATGTGCGCATTCAAGTCACAGAGTTGAAGCTTCCTTTTGATATAGCAGTTTTGAACCACTCTTTTAGTAGAATCTGCAAGTGGATGTTTGGAGAGCTAAGAGGCCAACACTGGAAAAGGAAATATCTTCACCTAAAAACTAGACGGAAGCATTCTCAGAAACTTCAATGGGCTTTCCGCATTCAACTCACAGAGTGCAATGTTCCTTTTGAGAGCGCAGTTTTAAAACACTGTTTTTGTAGAATTTGCTAGAGGATGTTTGGAGCGATGTGAGCCTTTGCTGGAAAAGGAAATATCTTCACATAAAACCTAGACAGAAGCATTCTCAGAAACTCCTTTGTGATGAGTGCATTCAAATCACAGACTTGAACCTTCCTTTGGAAAGAGCAGTTTTGAAACACTCTTTTTGAAGAATCTGCAAGTGGATATTTGGAGCGATTTGAGGCCTATGCTGGAAAATGAAATATCTTCACCTACAAACTAGACGGAAGCATTCTCAGAAACTTCTTTGTGATGAGTGCATTCAACTCACAGAGTTGAAGCTTCCTTTTGACAGAGCAGTTTTGAAACACTCTTTTAGCAGCATCTGCAAGTGGATATTTGGAGCGCTTTGAGGCCAAGGCTGGAAAACGAAATATCATCACATAAAAACTCGACAGAAGCATTCTCTGAAACTTCTTTCTGATGAGTGCATTCAACTCACAGACTCGAACGTTTCTTTTGATAGAACAGTTTAGAAACACTCCTTTTGTAGAATCTGCAAGTGTTTATTTGGAGCGCTTTGAGGCCTATGTTGGAAAAGGACATATCTTCACATCAAAAGTAGACACACGCATTCTCAGAAACTTCTTTGTGATGAGTGCATTGAACTCACAGAGTTGAACCTACCTATTGATAGAGAAGTTTTGAAACACCCTTTTTGTAGAATCTGCAAGTGAATATTTGGCGCGATATGAGGCCTATGCTGGAAATGGAAATATCTTCACATGAAAACTAGACAGATGAATTCTCAGAAACGTCTTTGTGATGAGTGCATTCAACTCACAGACTTGAAGCTTAATTTTGAAAGAGCAGTTTCGAAACACTCTTTTTGTAGAATCTGCAAGTGGATATTTGGAGCGCTTTGAGGGCTATGCTGGAAAAGTTTATATCTTCACCTAAAAACTAGACAGAAGCATACTCAGAAACTTCTTTGTGATGTGTGCATTGAACTCACAGAGCTGAACCTTTCTTTTGATACAGAATTTTGAAACACTCTTTTCGTAGAATCTTCAAGTGGATGTATGGAGCGCTTTGAGGCCTATGCTGGAAAAGGAAATATCTTCACGTAGAAACTGGACAAAAGCATTCTCAGAAAATTCTTCGTAATGAGTGCATTCAACTCACAGAGTTGAAGCTTCCTTTTGATAGAGCAGTTTTGAAACACTCTTTTAGCAGCATCTGCAAGTGGATATTTGGAGCGCTTTGAGGCCAAGGCTGGAAAACGAAATATCATCATATAAAAACTCGACAGAAGCATTCTCTGAAACTTCTTTGTGATAAGCGCATTCAACTCACAGACTCGAACGTTTCTTTTGATAGAACAGTTTAGAAACACTCCTTTTGTAGAATCTGCAAGTGTTTGTTTGGAGCGCTTTGAGGCCTATGTTGGAAAAGGACATATCTTCACATCAAAAGTAGACAGACGCATTCTCAGAAACTTCTTTGTGATGAGTGCATTGAACTCACAGAGTTGAACCTACTTATTGATAGAGAAGTTTTGAAACACCCTTTTTGTAGAATCTGCAAGTGAATATTTGGCGCGATTTGAGGCCTATGCAGGAAACGGAAATATCTTCACATGAAAACTAGACAGATGAATTCTCAGAAACGTCTTTGTGATGAGGGCATTCAACTCACAGACTTGAAGCTTCCTTTTGAAAGAGCAGTTTCGAAACACTCTTTTTGTAGAATCTGCAAGTGGATATTTGGAGCGCTTTGAGGGCTATGCTGGAAAAGTTAATACCTTCACCTAAAAACTAGACAGAAGCATACTCAGAAACTTCTTTGTGATGTGTGCATTGAACTCACAGAGTTGAACCTTTCTTTTGATACAGAAGTTTTGAAACACTCTTTTCGTAGAATCTTCAAGTGGATGGATGGAGTGATTTGAGGCCTATGCTGGAAAAGGAAATACCTTCACGTAGAAACTAGACAAAAGCATTCTCAGAAAGTTCCCTGTGCTTTGTGCATTCAACTCACAGAGTTGAACATTCCCTTTGATAGAGCAGTTTTGAAACACTCTTTTTGTAGAATCTGCAAGTGGATATTTGGAGCGCTTTGAGGCCTCTGCTGCCAAAGGAATTATCATTGCATAAAAACTAGATGGAAGCGTTCTCAGAAACTTCCTTGTGATGAGTGCATTCAACTCGCAGAGTGGAACCTTCCTTTCGATAGACCAGTTTTGAAACACTGTTTTGTAGAATCCGCAAGTGGCTATTTGGAGCTCTTTGAGGCTTATGCTGGAAAAGGAAATATCTTCATCTACAAACTAGACAGAAGCATTCTCAGAAACTTCTTTGTCATGTGGGGATTGAACTCACAGAGTTGAACATTCCTTTACATAGAGCAGTTTTGCAACACCCTTTCGGTGGAAAGTGAAAGTGCTTATTTGGTGCGATGGCGGCATCTAGTGGATAAGGAAATACATTCAGATGAAAACAAGATACATCCATTCTCAGAAACTTCTTTGTGATGACTGCATTCTACTCACAGAGTTGAACCTTCCTTTTGATAGAACAGTTTGGAAACACTCTTTTTGTGGAATCTGCAAGTGGCTATTTGGAGCGCTTTGAGGGCTATGCTGGAAAAGGAAATATCTTCACATAAAACCTAGACAGAAGTATTCCCAGAAAGTTTTTCTGATGTGCGCATTCAACTCACCGAGTTGAACCTTCCTTTAGATAGAGCAGTTTTGAAACACTCTTTCTGTAGTACCTGCGAGTGGATATTTGGAGTGCTTTGAGTGCTACACTGTAAAAGCAAATATCTTCACTTAGAATCTAGACAGAAGAATTCTCAGAGACTTCCCTGTGCTCTCTGCATTCCACTCACAGAGTTGAACCTTCCTTTTGATAGAACAGTTTTGAAACACTCTTGATGTAGAATCTGCAAGTCGATATTTGGAAGGTTTGGAGGCCTATCCTGGGAAAGGAAATATCTTCCCATCAAAACTAGATAGAAGCATTCTCAGAAACTTCTTAGTGATGTGCGCATTCAAGTCGCAGAGTTGAAGCTTCCTTTTGATATAGCAGTTTTGAACCACTCTTTTAGTAGAATCTGCAAGTGGATGTTTGGAGAGCTAAGAGGCCAACACTGGAAAAGGAAATATCTTCACGTAAAAACTAGACGGAAGCATTCTCAGAAACTTCAATGGGCTTTACGCATTCAACTCACAGAGTGCAATGTTCCTTTTGAGAGCGCAGTTTTAAAACACTGTTTTTGTAGAATTTGCTAGAGGATGATTGCAGCGATGTGAGGCCTTTGCTGGAAAAGGAAATATCTTCACATAAAACCTAGACAGAAGCATTCTCAGAAACTCCTTTGTGATGAGTGCATTCAAATCACACACTTGAACCTTCCTTTGGAAAGAGCAGTTTTGAAACACTCTTTTTGAAGAATCTGCAAGTGGATATTTGGAGCGATTTGAGGCCTATGCTGGAAAATGAAATATCTTCACCTACAAACTAGACGGAAGCATTCTCAGAAACTTCTTTGTGATGAGTGCATTCAACTCACAGAGTTGAAGCTCCCTTTTGACAGAGCAGTTTTGAAACACTCTTTTAGCAGCATCTGCAAGTGGATATTTGGAGCGCTTTGAGGCCAAGGCTGGAAAACGAAATATCATCACATAAAAACTCGACAGAAGCATTCTCTGAAACTTCTTTCTGATGAGTGCATTCAACTCACAGACTCGAACGTTTCTTTTGATAGAACAGTTTAGAAACACTCCTTTTGTAGAATCTGCAAGTGTTTATTTGGAGCGCTTTGAGGCCTATGTTGGAAAAGGACATATCTTCACATCAAAAGTAGACACACGCATTCTCAGAAACTTCTTTGTGATGAGTGCATTGAACTCACAGAGTTGAACCTACCTATTGATAGAGAAGTTTTGAAACACCCTTTTTGTAGAATCTGCAAGTGAATATTTGGCGCGATATGAGGCCTATGCTGGAAATGGAAATATCTTCACATGAAAACTAGACAGATGAATTCTCAGAAACGTCTTTGTGATGAGTGCATTCAACTCACAGACTTGAAGCTTAATTTTGAAAGAGCAGTTTCGAAACACTCTTTTTGTAGAATCTGCAAGTGGATATTTGGAGCGCTTTGAGGGCTATGCTGGAAAAGTTTATATCTTCACCTAAAAACTAGACAGAAGCATACTCAGAAACTTCTTTGTGATGTGTGCATTGAACTCACAGAGCTGAACCTTTCTTTTGATACAGAATTTTGAAACACTCTTTTCGTAGAATCTTCAAGTGGATGTATGGAGCGCTTTGAGGCCTATGCTGGAAAAGGAAATATCTTCACGTAGAAACTGGACAAAAGCATTCTCAGAAAATTCTTCGTAATGAGTGCATTCAACTCACAGAGTTGAAGCTTCCTTTTGATAGAGCAGTTTTGAAACACTCTTTTAGCAGCATCTGCAAGTGGATATTTGGAGCGCTTTGAGGCCAAGGCTGGAAAACGAAATATCATCATATAAAAACTCGACAGAAGCATTCTCTGAAACTTCTTTGTGATAAGCGCATTCAACTCACAGACTCGAACGTTTCTTTTGATAGAACAGTTTAGAAACACTCCTTTTGTAGAATCTGCAAGTGTTTGTTTGGAGCGCTTTGAGGCCTATGTTGGAAAAGGACATATCTTCACATCAAAAGTAGACAGACGCATTCTCAGAAACTTCTTTGTGATGAGTGCATTGAACTCACAGAGTTCAACCTACTTATTGATAGAGAAGTTTTGAAACACCCTTTTTGTAGAATCTGCAAGTGAATATTTGGCGCGATTTGAGGCCTATGCAGGAAACGGAAATATCTTCACATGAAAACTAGACAGATGAATTCTCAGAAACGTCTTTGTGATGAGGGCATTCAACTCACAGACTTGAAGCTTCCTTTTGAAAGAGCAGTTTCGAAACACTCTTTTTGTAGAATCTGCAAGTGGATATTTGGAGCGCTTTGAGGGCTATGCTGGAAAAGTTAATACCTTCACCTAAAAACTAGACAGAAGCATACTCAGAAACTTCTTTGTGATGTGTGCATTGAACTCACAGAGTTGAACCTTTCTTTTGATACAGAAGTTTTGAAACACTCTTTTCGTAGAATCTTCAAGTGGATGGATGGAGTGATTTGAGGTCTATGCTGGAAAAGGAAATACCTTCACGTAGAAACTAGACAAAAGCATTCTCAGAAAGTTCCCTGTGCTTTGTGCATTCAACTCACAGAGTTGAACTTTCCCTTTGATAGAGCAGTTTTGAAACACTCTTTTTGTAGAATCTGCAAGTGGATATTTGGAGCGCTTTGAGGCCTCTGCTGCCAAAGGAATTATCATTGCATAAAAACTAGATGGAAGCGTTCTCAGAAACTTCCTTGTGATGAGTGCATTCAACTCGCAGAGTGAAACCTTCCTTTCGATAGACCAGTTTTGAAACACTGTTTTTGTAGAATCCGCAAGTGGCTATTTGGAGCTCTTTGAGGCTTATGCTGGAAAAGGAAATATCTTCATCTACAAACTAGACAGAAGCATTCTCAGAAACTTCTTTGTCATGTGGGGATTGAACTCACAGAGTTGAACATTCCTTTACATAGAGCAGTTTTGCAACACCCTTTCGGTGGAAAGTGAAAGTGCTTATTTGGTGCGATGGTGGCATCTAGTGTATAAGGAAATACATTCAGATGAAAACAAGATACATCCATTCTCAGAAACTTCTTTGTGATGACTGCATTCTACTCACAGAGTTGAACCTTCCTTTTGATAGAACAGTTTGGAAACACTCTTTTTGTGGAATCTGCAAGTGGCTATTTGGAGCGCTTTGAGGCCTATGCTGGAAAAGGAAATATCTTCACATAAAACCTAGACGGAAGTATTCCCAGAAAGTTTTTCTGATGTGCGCATTCAACTCACCGAGTTGAACCTTCCTTTAGATAGAGCAGTTTTGAAACACTCTTTCTGTAGTACCTGCGAGTGGATATTTGGAGTGCTTTGAGTGCTACACTGTAAAAGCAAATATCTTCACTTAGAATCTAGACAGAAGAATTCTCAAAGACTTCTCTGTGCTCTCTGCATTCCACTCACAGAGTTGAACCTTCCTTTTGATAGAACAGTCTTGAAACACTCTTGTGGTAGAATCTGCAAGTCGATATTTGGAAGGTTTGGAGGCCTATCCTGGGAAAGGAAATATCTTCCCATCAAAACTAGATAGAAGCATTCTCAGAAACTTCTTAGTGATGTGCGCATTCAAGTCACAGAGTTGAAGCTTCCTTTTGATATAGCAGTTTTGAACCACTCTTTTAGTAGAATCTGCAAGTGGATGTTTGGAGAGCTAAGAGGCCAACACTGGAAAAGGAAATATCTTCACCTAAAAACTAGACGGAAGCATTCTCAGAAACTTCAATGGGCTTTACGCATTCAACTCACAGAGTGCAATGTTCCTTTTGAGAGCGCAGTTTTAAAACACTGTTTTTGTAGAATTTGCTAGAGGATGTTTGGAGCGATGTGAGGCCTTTGCTGGAAAAGGAAATATCTTCACATAAAACCTAGACAGAAGCATTCTCAGAAACTCCTTTGTGATGAGTGCATTCAAATCACACACTTGAACCTTCCTTTGGAAAGAGCAGTTTTGAAACACTCTTTTTGAAGAATCTGCAAGTGGATATTTGGAGCGATTTGAGGCCTATGCTGGAAAATGAAATATCTTCACCTACAAACTAGACGGAAGCATTCTCAGAAACTTCTTTGTGATGAGTGCATTCAACTCACAGAGTTGAAGCTTCCTTTTGACAGAGCAGTTTTGAAACACTCTTTTAGCAGCATCTGCAAGTGGATATTTGGAGCGCTTTGAGGCCAAGGCTGGAAAACGAAATATCATCACATAAAAACTCGACAGAAGCATTCTCTGAAACTTCTTTCTGATGAGTGCATTCAACTCACAGACTCGAACGTTTCTTTTGATAGAACAGTTTAGAAACACTCCTTTTGTAGAATCTGCAAGTGTTTATTTGGAGCGCTTTGAGGCCTATGTTGGAAAAGGACATATCTTCACATCAAAAGTAGACACACGCATTCTCAGAAACTTCTTTGTGATGAGTGCATTGAACTCACAGAGTTCAACCTACCTATTGATAGAGAAGTTTTGAAACACCCTTTTTGTAGAATCTGCAAGTGAATATTTGGCGCGATATGAGGCCTATGCTGGAAATGGAAATATCTTCACATGAAAACTAGACAGATGAATTCTCAGAAACGTCTTTGTGATGAGTGCATTCAACTCACAGACTTGAAGCTTAATTTTGAAAGAGCAGTTTCGAAACACTCTTTTTGTAGAATCTGCAAGTGGATATTTGGAGCGCTTTGAGGGCTACGCTGGAAAAGTTTATATCTTCACCTAAAAACTAGACAGAAGCATACTCAGAAACTTCTTTGTGATGCGTGCATTGAACTCACAGAGCTGAACCTTTCTTTTGATACAGAATTTTGAAACACTCTTTTCGTAGAATCTTCAAGTGGATGTATGGAGTGCTTTGAGGCCTATGCTGGAAAAGGAAATAAATTCACGTAGAAACTGGACAAAAGCATTCTCAGAAAATTCTTCGTAATGAGTGCATTCAACTCACAGAGTTGAAGCTTCCTTTTGATAGAGCAGTTTTGAAACACTCTTTTAGCAGCATCTGCAAGTGGATATTTGGAGCGCTTTGAGGCCAAGGCTTGAAAACGAAATATCATCACATAAAAACTCGACAGAAGCATTCTCTGAAACTTCTTTGTGATAAGTGCATTCAACTCACAGACTCGAACGTTTCTTTTGATAGAACAGTTTAGAAACACTCCTTTTGTAGAATCTGCAAGTGTTTATTTGGAGCGCTTTGAGGCCTATGTTGGAAAAGGACATATCTTCACATCAAAAGTAGACACACGCATTCTCAGAAACTTCTTTGTGATGAGTGCATTGAACTCACAGAGGTCAACCTCCTTATTGATAGAGAAGTTTTGAAACACCCTTTTTGTAGAATCTGCAAGTGAATATTTGGCGCGATTTGAGGCCTATGCAGGAAACGGAAATATCTTCACATGAAAACTAGACAGATGAATTCTCAGAAACGTCTTTGTGATGAGTGCATTCAACTCACAGACTTGAAGCTTCCTTTTGAAAGAGCAGTTTCGAAACACTCTTTTTGTAGAATCTGCAAGTGGATATTTGGAGCGCTTTGAGGGCTATGCTGGAAAAGTTAATACCTTCACCTAAAAACTAGACAGAAGCATACTCAGAAACTTCTTTGTGATGTGTGCATTGAACTCACAGAGTTGAACCTTTCTTTTGATACAGAAGTTTTGAAACACTCTTTTCGTAGAATCTTCTAGTGGATGGATGGAGTGATTTGAGGTCTATGCTGGAAAAGGAAATACCTTCACGTAGAAACTAGACAAAAGCATTCTCAGAAAGTTCCCTGTGCTTTGTGCATTCAACTCACAGAGTTGAACATTCCCTTTGATAGAGCAGTTTTGAAACACTCTTTTTGTAGAATCTGCAAGTGGATATTTGGAGCGCTTTGAGGCCTCTGCTGCCAAAGGAATTATCATTGCATAAAAACTAGATGGAAGCGTTCTCAGAAACTTCCTTGTGATGAGTGCATTCAACTCGCAGAGTGGAACCTTCCTTTCGATAGACCAGTTTTGAAACACTGTTTTTGTAGAATCCGCAAGTGGCTATTTGGAGCTCTTTGAGGCTTATGCTGGAAAAGGAAATATCTTCATCTACAAACTAGACAGAAGCATTCTCAGAAACTTCTTTGTCATGTGGGGATTGAACTCACAGAGTTGAACATTCCTTTACATAGAGCAGCTTTGCAACACCCTTTCGGTGGAAAGTGAAAGTGCTTATTTGGTGCGATGGCGGCATCTAGTGGATAAGGAAATACATTCAGATGAAAACAAGATACATCCATTCTCAGAAACTTCTTTGTGATGACTGCATTCTACTCACAGAGTTGAACCTTCCTTTTGATAGAACAGTTTGGAAACACTCTTTTTGTGGAATCTGCAAGTGGCTATTTGGAGCGCTTTGAGGCCTATGCTGGAAAAGGAAATATCTTCACATAAAACCTAGACAGAAGTATTCCCAGAAAGTTTTTCTGATGTGCGCATTCAACTCACCGAGTTGAACCTTCCTTTAGATAGAGCACTTTTGAAACACTCTTTCTGTAGTACCTGCGAGTGGATATTTGGAGTGCTTTGAGTGCTACACTGTAAAAGTAAATATCTTCACTTAGAATCTAGACAGAAGAATTCTCAAAGACTTCCCTGTGCTCTCTGCATTCCACTCACAGAGTTGAACCTTCCTTTTGATAGAACAGTCTTGAAACACTCTTGTGGTAGAATCTGCAAGTCGATATTTGGAAGGTTTGGAGGCCTATCCTGGGAAAGGAAATATCTTCCCATCAAAACTAGATAGAAGCATTCTCAGAAACTTCTTAGTGATGTGCGCATTCAAGTCACAGAGTTGAAGCTTCCTTTTGATATAGCAGTTTTGAACCACTCTTTTAGTAGAATCTGCAAGTGGATGTTTGGAGAGCTAAGAGGCCAACACTGGAAAAGGAAATATCTTCACCTAAAAACTAGACGGAAGCATTCTCAGAAACTTCAATGGGCTTTACGCATTCAACTCACAGAGTGCAATGTTCCTTTTGAGAGCGCAGTTTTAAAACACTGTTTTTGTAGAATTTGCTAGAGGATGTTTGGAGCGATGTGAGGCCTTTGCTGGAAAAGGAAATATCTTCACATAAAACCTAGACAGAAGCATTCTCAGAAACTCCTTTGTGATGAGTGCATTCAAATCACACACTTGAACCTTCCTTTGGAAAGAGCAGTTTTGAAACACTCTTTTTGAAGAATCTGCAAGTGGATATTTGGAGCGATTTGAGGCCTATGCTGGAAAATGAAATATCTTCACCTACAAACTAGACGGAAGCATTCTCAGAAACTTCTTTGTGATGAGTGCATTCAACTCACAGAGTTGAAGCTTCCTTTTGACAGAGCAGTTTTGAAACACTCTTTTAGCAGCATCTGCAAGTGGATATTTGGAGCGCTTTGAGGCCAAGGCTGGAAAACGAAATATCATCACATAAAAACTCGACAGAAGCATTCTCTGAAACTTCTTTCTGATGAGTGCATTCAACTCACAGACTCGAACGTTTCTTTTGATAGAACAGTTTAGAAACACTCCTTTTGTAGAATCTGCAAGTGTTTATTTGGAGCGCTTTGAGGCCTATGTTGGAAAAGGACATATCTTCACATCAAAAGTAGACACACGCATTCTCAGAAACTTCTTTGTGATGAGTGCATTGAACTCACAGAGTTCAACCTACCTATTGATAGAGAAGTTTTGAAACACCCTTTTTGTAGAATCTGCAAGTGAATATTTGGCGCGATATGAGGCCTATGCTGGAAATGGAAATATCTTCACATGAAAACTAGACAGATGAATTCTCAGAAACGTCTTTGTGATGAGTGCATTCAACTCACAGACTTGAAGCTTAATTTTGAAAGAGCAGTTTCGAAACACTCTTTTTGTAGAATCTGCAAGTGGATATTTGGAGCGCTTTGAGGGCTATGCTGGAAAAGTTTATATCTTCACCTAAAAACTAGACAGAAGCATACTCAGAAACTTCTTTGTGATGTGTGCATTGAACTCACAGAGCTGAACCTTTCTTTTGATACAGAATTTTGAAACACTCTTTTCGTAGAATCTTCAAGTGGATGTATGGAGTGCTTTGAGGCCTATGCTGGAAAAGGAAATAAATTCACGTAGAAACTGGACAAAAGCATTCTCAGAAAATTCTTCGTAATGAGTGCATTCAACTCACAGAGTTGAAGCTTCCTTTTGATAGAGCAGTTTTGAAACACTCTTTTAGCAGCATCTGCAAGTGGATATTTGGAGCGCTTTGAGGCCAAGGCTGGAAAACGAAATATCATCATATAAAAACTCGACAGAAGCATTCTCTGAAACTTCTTTGTGATAAGCGCATTCAACTCACAGACTCGAACGTTTCTTTTGATAGAACAGTTTAGAAACACTCCTTTTGTAGAATCTGCAATTGTTTATTTGGAGCGCTTTGAGGCCTATGTTGGAAAAGGACATATCTTCACATCAAAAGTAGACAGACGCATTCTCAGAAACTTCTTTGTGATGAGTGCATTGAACTCACAGAGTTGAACCTACCTATTGATAGAGAAGTTTTGAAACACCCTTTTTGTAGAATCTGCAAGTGAATATTTGGCGCGATTTGAGGCCTATGCAGGACACGGAAATATCTTCACATGAAAACTAGACAGATGAATTCTCAGAAACGTCTTTGTGATGAGTGCATTCAACTCACAGACTTGAAGCTTCCTTTTGAAAGAGCAGTTTCGAAACACTCTTTTTGTAGAATCTGCAAGTGGATATTTGGAGCGCTTTGAGGGCTATGCTGGAAAAGTTAATACCTTCACCTAAAAACTAGACAGAAGCATACTCAGAAACTTCTTTGTGATGTGTGCATTGAACTCACAGAGTTGAACCTTTCTTTTGATACAGAAGTTTTGAAACACTCTTTTCGTAGAATCTTCAAGTGGATGGATGGAGTGATTTGAGGCCTATGCTGGAAAAGGAAATACCTTCACGTAGAAACTAGACAAAAGCATTCTCAGAAAGTTCCCTGTGCTTTGTGCATTCAACTCACAGAGTTGAACATTCCCTTTGATAGAGCAGTTTTGAAACACTCTTTTTGTAGAATCTGCAAGTGGATATTTGGAGCGCTTTGAGGCCTCTGCTGCCAAAGGAATTATCATTGCATAAAAACTTGATGGAAGCGTTCTCAGAAACTTCCTTGTGATGAGTGCATTCAACTCGCAGAGTGGAACCTTCCTTTCGATAGACCAGTTTTGAAACACTGTTTTTGTAGAATCCGCAAGTGGCTATTTGGAGCTCTTTGAGGCTTATGCTGGAAAAGGAAATATCTTCATCTACAAACTAGACAGAAGCATTCTCAGAAACTTCTTTGTCATGTGGGGATTGAACTCACAGAGTTGAACATTCCTTTACATAGAGCAGTTTTGCAACACCCTTTCGGTGGAAAGTGAAAGTGCTTATTTGGTGCGATGGCGGCATCTAGTGGATAAGGAAATACATTCAGATGAAAACAAGATACATCCATTCTCAGAAACTTCTTTGTGATGACTGCATTCTACTCACAGAGTTGAACCTTCCTTTTGATAGAACAGTTTGGAAACACTCTTTTTGTGGAATCTGCAAGTGGCTATTTGGAGCGCTTTGAGGGCTATGCTGGAAAAGGAAATATCTTCACATAAAACCTAGACAGAAGTATTCCCAGAAAGTTTTTCTGATGTGCGCATTCAACTCACCGAGTTGAACCTTCCTTTAGATAGAGCAGTTTTGAAACACTCTTTCTGTAGTACCTGCGAGTGGATATTTGGAGTGCTTTGAGTGCTACACTGTAAAAGCAAATATCTTCACTTAGAATCTAGACAGAAGAATTCTCAGAGACTTCCCTGTGCTCTCTGCATTCCACTCACAGAGTTGAACCTTCCTTTTGATAGAACAGTTTTGAAACACTCTTGATGTAGAATCTGCAAGTCGATATTTGGAAGGTTTGGAGGCCTATCCTGGGAAAGGAAATATCTTCCCATCAAAACTAGATAGAAGCATTCTCAGAAACTTCTTAGTGATGTGCGCATTCAAGTCGCAGAGTTGAAGCTTCCTTTTGATATAGCAGTTTTGAACCACTCTTTTAGTAGAATCTGCAAGTGGATGTTTGGAGAGCTAAGAGGCCAACACTGGAAAAGGAAATATCTTCACGTAAAAACTAGACGGAAGCATTCTCAGAAACTTCAATGGGCTTTACGCATTCAACTCACAGAGTGCAATGTTCCTTTTGAGAGCGCAGTTTTAAAACACTGTTTTTGTAGAATTTGCTAGAGGATGATTGCAGCGATGTGAGGCCTTTGCTGGAAAAGGAAATATCTTCACATAAAACCTAGACAGAAGCATTCTCAGAAACTCCTTTGTGATGAGTGCATTCAAATCACACACTTGAACCTTCCTTTGGAAAGAGCAGTTTTGAAACACTCTTTTTGAAGAATCTGCAAGTGGATATTTGGAGCGATTTGAGGCCTATGCTGGAAAATGAAATATCTTCACCTACAAACTAGACGGAAGCATTCTCAGAAACTTCTTTGTGATGAGTGCATTCAACTCACAGAGTTGAAGCTTCCTTTTGACAGAGCAGTTTTGAAACACTCTTTTAGCAGCATCTGCAAGTGGATATTTGGAGCGCTTTGAGGCCAAGGCTGGAAAACGAAATATCATCACATAAAAACTCGACAGAAGCATTCTCTGAAACTTCTTTCTGATGAGTGCATTCAACTCACAGACTCGAACGTTTCTTTTGATAGAACAGTTTAGAAACACTCCTTTTGTAGAATCTGCAAGTGTTTATTTGGAGCGCTTTGAGGCCTATGTTGGAAAAGGACATATCTTCACATCAAAAGTAGACACACGCATTCTCAGAAACTTCTTTGTGATGAGTGCATTGAACTCACAGAGGTCAACCTACTTATTGATAGAGAAGTTTTGAAACACCCTTTTTGTAGAATCTGCAAGTGAATATTTGGCGCGATTTGAGGCCTATGCAGGAAATGGAAATATCTTCACATGAAAACTAGACAGATGAATTCTCAGAAACGTCTTTGTGATGAGTGCATTCAACTCACAGACTTGAAGCTTCCTTTTGAAAGAGCAGTTTCGAAACACTCTTTTTGTAGAATCTGCAAGTGGATATTTGGAGCGCTTTGAGGGCTATGCTGGAAAAGTTAATACCTTCACCTAAAAACTAGACAGAAGCATACTCAGAAACTTCTTTGTGATGTGTGCACTGAACTCACAGAGTTGAACCTTTCTTTTGATACAGAAGTTTTGAAACACTCTTTTCGTAGAATCTTCAAGTGGATGTATGGAGTGATTTGAGGCCTATGCTGGAAAAGGAAATACCTTCACGTAGAAACTAGACAAAAGCATTCTCAGAAAGTTCCCTGTGCTTTGTGCATTCAACTCACAGAGTTGAACATTCCCTTTGATAGAGCAGTTTTGAAACACTCTTTTTGTAGAATCTGCAAGTGGATATTTGGAGCGCTTTGAGGCCTCTGCTGCCAAAGGAATTATCATTGCATAAAAACTAGATGGAAGCGTTCTCAGAAACTTCCTTGTGATGAGTGCATTCAACTCGCAGAGTGGAACCTTCCTTTCGATAGACCAGTTTTGAAACACTGTTTTTGTAGAATCCGCAAGTGGCTATTTGGAGCTCTTTGAGGCTTATGCTGGAAAAGGAAATATCTTCATCTACAAACTAGACAGAAGCATTCTCAGAAACTTCTTTGTCATGTGGGGATTGAACTCACAGAGTTGAACATTCCTTTACATAGAGCAGTTTTGCAACACCCTTTCGGTGGAAAGTGAAAGTGCTTATTTGGTGCGATGGCGGCATCTAGTGGATAAGGAAATACATTCAGATGAAAACAAGATACATCCATTCTCAGAAACTTCTTTGTGATGACTGCATTCTACTCACAGAGTTGAACCTTCCTTTTGATAGAACAGTTTGGAAACACTCTTTTTGTGGAATCTGCAAGTGGCTATTTGGAGCGCTTTGAGGCCTATGCTGGAAAAGGAAATATCTTCACATAAAACCTAGACAGAAGTATTCCCAGAAAGTTTTTCTGATGTGCGCATTCAACTCACCGAGTTGAACCTTCCTTTAGATAGAGCACTTTTGAAACACTCTTTCTGTAGTACCTGCGAGTGGATATTTGGAGTGCTTTGAGTGCTACACTGTAAAAGCAAATATCTTCACTTAGAATCTAGACAGAGGAATTCTCAAAGACTTCCCTGTGCTCTCTGCATTCCACTCACAGAGTTGAACCTTCCTTTTGATAGAACAGTCTTGAAACACTCTTGTGGTAGAATCTGCAAGTCGATATTTGGAAGGTTTGGAGGCCTATCCTGGGAAAGGAAATATCTTCCCATCAAAACTAGATAGAAGCATTCTCAGAAACTTCTTAGTGATGTGCGCATTCAAGTCACAGAGTTGAAGCTTCCTTTTGATATAGCAGTTTTGAACCACTCTTTTAGTAGAATCTGCAAGTGGATGTTTGGAGAGCTAAGAGGCCAACACTGGAAAAGGAAATATCTTCACCTAAAAACTAGACGGAAGCATTCTCAGAAACTTCAATGGGCTTTCCGCATTCAACTCACAGAGTGCAATGTTCCTTTTGAGAGCGCAGTTTTAAAACACTGTTTTTGTAGAATTTGCTAGAGGATGTTTGGAGCGATGTGAGCCTTTGCTGGAAAAGGAAATATCTTCACATAAAACCTAGACAGAAGCATTCTCAGAAACTCCTTTGTGATGAGTGCATTCAAATCACAGACTTGAACCTTCCTTTGGAAAGAGCAGTTTTGAAACACTCTTTTTGAAGAATCTGCAAGTGGATATTTGGAGCGATTTGAGGCCTATGCTGGAAAATGAAATATCTTCACCTACAAACTAGACGGAAGCATTCTCAGAAACTTCTTTGTGATGAGTGCATTCAACTCACAGAGTTGAAGCTTCCTTTTGACAGAGCAGTTTTGAAACACTCTTTTAGCAGCATCTGCAAGTGGATATTTGGAGCGCTTTGAGGCCAAGGCTGGAAAACGAAATATCATCACATAAAAACTCGACAGAAGCATTCTCTGAAACTTCTTTCTGATGAGTGCATTCAACTCACAGACTCGAACGTTTCTTTTGATAGAACAGTTTAGAAACACTCCTTTTGTAGAATCTGCAAGTGTTTATTTGGAGCGCTTTGAGGCCTATGTTGGAAAAGGACATATCTTCACATCAAAAGTAGACACACGCATTCTCAGAAACTTCTTTGTGATGAGTGCATTGAACTCACAGAGTTGAACCTACCTATTGATAGAGAAGTTTTGAAACACCCTTTTTGTAGAATCTGCAAGTGAATATTTGGCGCGATATGAGGCCTATGCTGGAAATGGAAATATCTTCACATGAAAACTAGACAGATGAATTCTCAGAAACGTCTTTGTGATGAGTGCATTCAACTCACAGACTTGAAGCTTAATTTTGAAAGAGCAGTTTCGAAACACTCTTTTTGTAGAATCTGCAAGTGGATATTTGGAGCGCTTTGAGGGCTATGCTGGAAAAGTTTATATCTTCACCTAAAAACTAGACAGAAGCATACTCAGAAACTTCTTTGTGATGTGTGCATTGAACTCACAGAGCTGAACCTTTCTTTTGATACAGAATTTTGAAACACTCTTTTCGTAGAATCTTCAAGTGGATGTATGGAGCGCTTTGAGGCCTATGCTGGAAAAGGAAATATCTTCACGTAGAAACTGGACAAAAGCATTCTCAGAAAATTCTTCGTAATGAGTGCATTCAACTCACAGAGTTGAAGCTTCCTTTTGATAGAGCAGTTTTGAAACACTCTTTTAGCAGCATCTGCAAGTGGATATTTGGAGCGCTTTGAGGCCAAGGCTGGAAAACGAAATATCATCATATAAAAACTCGACAGAAGCATTCTCTGAAACTTCTTTGTGATAAGCGCATTCAACTCACAGACTCGAACGTTTCTTTTGATAGAACAGTTTAGAAACACTCCTTTTGTAGAATCTGCAAGTGTTTGTTTGGAGCGCTTTGAGGCCTATGTTGGAAAAGGACATATCTTCACATCAAAAGTAGACAGACGCATTCTCAGAAACTTCTTTGTGATGAGTGCATTGAACTCACAGAGTTGAACCTACTTATTGATAGAGAAGTTTTGAAACACCCTTTTTGTAGAATCTGCAAGTGAATATTTGGCGCGATTTGAGGCCTATGCAGGAAACGGAAATATCTTCACATGAAAACTAGACAGATGAATTCTCAGAAACGTCTTTGTGATGAGGGCATTCAACTCACAGACTTGAAGCTTCCTTTTGAAAGAGCAGTTTCGAAACACTCTTTTTGTAGAATCTGCAAGTGGATATTTGGAGCGCTTTGAGGGCTATGCTGGAAAAGTTAATACCTTCACCTAAAAACTAGACAGAAGCATACTCAGAAACTTCTTTGTGATGTGTGCATTGAACTCACAGAGTTGAACCTTTCTTTTGATACAGAAGTTTTGAAACACTCTTTTCGTAGAATCTTCAAGTGGATGGATGGAGTGATTTGAGGCCTATGCTGGAAAAGGAAATACCTTCACGTAGAAACTAGACAAAAGCATTCTCAGAAAGTTCCCTGTGCTTTGTGCATTCAACTCACAGAGTTGAACATTCCCTTTGATAGAGCAGTTTTGAAACACTCTTTTTGTAGAATCTGCAAGTGGATATTTGGAGCGCTTTGAGGCCTCTGCTGCCAAAGGAATTATCATTGCATAAAAACTAGATGGAAGCGTTCTCAGAAACTTCCTTGTGATGAGTGCATTCAACTCGCAGAGTGGAACCTTCCTTTCGATAGACCAGTTTTGAAACACTGTTTTGTAGAATCCGCAAGTGGCTATTTGGAGCTCTTTGAGGCTTATGCTGGAAAAGGAAATATCTTCATCTACAAACTAGACAGAAGCATTCTCAGAAACTTCTTTGTCATGTGGGGATTGAACTCACAGAGTTGAACATTCCTTTACATAGAGCAGTTTTGCAACACCCTTTCGGTGGAAAGTGAAAGTGCTTATTTGGTGCGATGGCGGCATCTAGTGGATAAGGAAATACATTCAGATGAAAACAAGATACATCCATTCTCAGAAACTTCTTTGTGATGACTGCATTCTACTCACAGAGTTGAACCTTCCTTTTGATAGAACAGTTTGGAAACACTCTTTTTGTGGAATCTGCAAGTGGCTATTTGGAGCGCTTTGAGGGCTATGCTGGAAAAGGAAATATCTTCACATAAAACCTAGACAGAAGTATTCCCAGAAAGTTTTTCTGATGTGCGCATTCAACTCACCGAGTTGAACCTTCCTTTAGATAGAGCAGTTTTGAAACACTCTTTCTGTAGTACCTGCGAGTGGATATTTGGAGTGCTTTGAGTGCTACACTGTAAAAGCAAATATCTTCACTTAGAATCTAGACAGAAGAATTCTCAGAGACTTCCCTGTGCTCTCTGCATTCCACTCACAGAGTTGAACCTTCCTTTTGATAGAACAGTTTTGAAACACTCTTGATGTAGAATCTGCAAGTCGATATTTGGAAGGTTTGGAGGCCTATCCTGGGAAAGGAAATATCTTCCCATCAAAACTAGATAGAAGCATTCTCAGAAACTTCTTAGTGATGTGCGCATTCAAGTCGCAGAGTTGAAGCTTCCTTTTGATATAGCAGTTTTGAACCACTCTTTTAGTAGAATCTGCAAGTGGATGTTTGGAGAGCTAAGAGGCCAACACTGGAAAAGGAAATATCTTCACGTAAAAACTAGACGGAAGCATTCTCAGAAACTTCAATGGGCTTTACGCATTCAACTCACAGAGTGCAATGTTCCTTTTGAGAGCGCAGTTTTAAAACACTGTTTTTGTAGAATTTGCTAGAGGATGATTGCAGCGATGTGAGGCCTTTGCTGGAAAAGGAAATATCTTCACATAAAACCTAGACAGAAGCATTCTCAGAAACTCCTTTGTGATGAGTGCATTCAAATCACACACTTGAACCTTCCTTTGGAAAGAGCAGTTTTGAAACACTCTTTTTGAAGAATCTGCAAGTGGATATTTGGAGCGATTTGAGGCCTATGCTGGAAAATGAAATATCTTCACCTACAAACTAGACGGAAGCATTCTCAGAAACTTCTTTGTGATGAGTGCATTCAACTCACAGAGTTGAAGCTCCCTTTTGACAGAGCAGTTTTGAAACACTCTTTTAGCAGCATCTGCAAGTGGATATTTGGAGCGCTTTGAGGCCAAGGCTGGAAAACGAAATATCATCACATAAAAACTCGACAGAAGCATTCTCTGAAACTTCTTTCTGATGAGTGCATTCAACTCACAGACTCGAACGTTTCTTTTGATAGAACAGTTTAGAAACACTCCTTTTGTAGAATCTGCAAGTGTTTATTTGGAGCGCTTTGAGGCCTATGTTGGAAAAGGACATATCTTCACATCAAAAGTAGACACACGCATTCTCAGAAACTTCTTTGTGATGAGTGCATTGAACTCACAGAGTTGAACCTACCTATTGATAGAGAAGTTTTGAAACACCCTTTTTGTAGAATCTGCAAGTGAATATTTGGCGCGATATGAGGCCTATGCTGGAAATGGAAATATCTTCACATGAAAACTAGACAGATGAATTCTCAGAAACGTCTTTGTGATGAGTGCATTCAACTCACAGACTTGAAGCTTAATTTTGAAAGAGCAGTTTCGAAACACTCTTTTTGTAGAATCTGCAAGTGGATATTTGGAGCGCTTTGAGGGCTATGCTGGAAAAGTTTATATCTTCACCTAAAAACTAGACAGAAGCATACTCAGAAACTTCTTTGTGATGTGTGCATTGAACTCACAGAGCTGAACCTTTCTTTTGATACAGAATTTTGAAACACTCTTTTCGTAGAATCTTCAAGTGGATGTATGGAGCGCTTTGAGGCCTATGCTGGAAAAGGAAATATCTTCACGTAGAAACTGGACAAAAGCATTCTCAGAAAATTCTTCGTAATGAGTGCATTCAACTCACAGAGTTGAAGCTTCCTTTTGATAGAGCAGTTTTGAAACACTCTTTTAGCAGCATCTGCAAGTGGATATTTGGAGCGCTTTGAGGCCAAGGCTGGAAAACGAAATATCATCATATAAAAACTCGACAGAAGCATTCTCTGAAACTTCTTTGTGATAAGCGCATTCAACTCACAGACTCGAACGTTTCTTTTGATAGAACAGTTTAGAAACACTCCTTTTGTAGAATCTGCAAGTGTTTGTTTGGAGCGCTTTGAGGCCTATGTTGGAAAAGGACATATCTTCACATCAAAAGTAGACAGACGCATTCTCAGAAACTTCTTTGTGATGAGTGCATTGAACTCACAGAGTTCAACCTACTTATTGATAGAGAAGTTTTGAAACACCCTTTTTGTAGAATCTGCAAGTGAATATTTGGCGCGATTTGAGGCCTATGCAGGAAACGGAAATATCTTCACATGAAAACTAGACAGATGAATTCTCAGAAACGTCTTTGTGATGAGGGCATTCAACTCACAGACTTGAAGCTTCCTTTTGAAAGAGCAGTTTCGAAACACTCTTTTTGTAGAATCTGCAAGTGGATATTTGGAGCGCTTTGAGGGCTATGCTGGAAAAGTTAATACCTTCACCTAAAAACTAGACAGAAGCATACTCAGAAACTTCTTTGTGATGTGTGCATTGAACTCACAGAGTTGAACCTTTCTTTTGATACAGAAGTTTTGAAACACTCTTTTCGTAGAATCTTCAAGTGGATGGATGGAGTGATTTGAGGCCTATGCTGGAAAAGGAAATACCTTCACGTAGAAACTAGACAAAAGCATTCTCAGAAAGTTCCCTGTGCTTTGTGCATTCAACTCACAGAGTTGAACATTCCCTTTGATAGAGCAGTTTTGAAACACTCTTTTTGTAGAATCTGCAAGTGGATATTTGGAGCGCTTTGAGGCCTCTGCTGCCAAAGGAATTATCATTGCATAAAAACTAGATGGAAGCGTTCTCAGAAACTTCCTTGTGATGAGTGCATTCAACTCGCAGAGTGGAACCTTCCTTTCGATAGACCAGTTTTGAAACACTGTTTTGTAGAATCCGCAAGTGGCTATTTGGAGCTCTTTGAGGCTTATGCTGGAAAAGGAAATATCTTCATCTACAAACTAGACAGAAGCATTCTCAGAAACTTCTTTGTCATGTGGGGATTGAACTCACAGAGTTGAACATTCCTTTACATAGAGCAGTTTTGCAACACCCTTTCGGTGGAAAGTGAAAGTGCTTATTTGGTGCGATGGCGGCATCTAGTGGATAAGGAAATACATTCAGATGAAAACAAGATACATCCATTCTCAGAAACTTCTTTGTGATGACTGCATTCTACTCACAGAGTTGAACCTTCCTTTTGATAGAACAGTTTGGAAACACTCTTTTTGTGGAATCTGCAAGTGGCTATTTGGAGCGCTTTGAGGGCTATGCTGGAAAAGGAAATATCTTCACATAAAACCTAGACAGAAGTATTCCCAGAAAGTTTTTCTGATGTGCGCATTCAACTCACCGAGTTGAACCTTCCTTTAGATAGAGCAGTTTTGAAACACTCTTTCTGTAGTACCTGCGAGTGGATATTTGGAGTGCTTTGAGTGCTACACTGTAAAAGCAAATATCTTCACTTAGAATCTAGACAGAAGAATTCTCAGAGACTTCCCTGTGCTCTCTGCATTCCACTCACAGAGTTGAACCTTCCTTTTGATAGAACAGTTTTGAAACACTCTTGATGTAGAATCTGCAAGTCGATATTTGGAAGGTTTGGAGGCCTATCCTGGGAAAGGAAATATCTTCCCATCAAAACTAGATAGAAGCATTCTCAGAAACTTCTTAGTGATGTGCGCATTCAAGTCGCAGAGTTGAAGCTTCCTTTTGATATAGCAGTTTTGAACCACTCTTTTAGTAGAATCTGCAAGTGGATGTTTGGAGAGCTAAGAGGCCAACACTGGAAAAGGAAATATCTTCACGTAAAAACTAGACGGAAGCATTCTCAGAAACTTCAATGGGCTTTACGCATTCAACTCACAGAGTGCAATGTTCCTTTTGAGAGCGCAGTTTTAAAACACTGTTTTTGTAGAATTTGCTAGAGGATGATTGCAGCGATGTGAGGCCTTTGCTGGAAAAGGAAATATCTTCACATAAAACCTAGACAGAAGCATTCTCAGAAACTCCTTTGTGATGAGTGCATTCAAATCACACACTTGAACCTTCCTTTGGAAAGAGCAGTTTTGAAACACTCTTTTTGAAGAATCTGCAAGTGGATATTTGGAGCGATTTGAGGCCTATGCTGGAAAATGAAATATCTTCACCTACAAACTAGACGGAAGCATTCTCAGAAACTTCTTTGTGATGAGTGCATTCAACTCACAGAGTTGAAGCTCCCTTTTGACAGAGCAGTTTTGAAACACTCTTTTAGCAGCATCTGCAAGTGGATATTTGGAGCGCTTTGAGGCCAAGGCTGGAAAACGAAATATCATCACATAAAAACTCGACAGAAGCATTCTCTGAAACTTCTTTCTGATGAGTGCATTCAACTCACAGACTCGAACGTTTCTTTTGATAGAACAGTTTAGAAACACTCCTTTTGTAGAATCTGCAAGTGTTTATTTGGAGCGCTTTGAGGCCTATGTTGGAAAAGGACATATCTTCACATCAAAAGTAGACACACGCATTCTCAGAAACTTCTTTGTGATGAGTGCATTGAACTCACAGAGTTGAACCTACCTATTGATAGAGAAGTTTTGAAACACCCTTTTTGTAGAATCTGCAAGTGAATATTTGGCGCGATATGAGGCCTATGCTGGAAATGGAAATATCTTCACATGAAAACTAGACAGATGAATTCTCAGAAACGTCTTTGTGATGAGTGCATTCAACTCACAGACTTGAAGCTTAATTTTGAAAGAGCAGTTTCGAAACACTCTTTTTGTAGAATCTGCAAGTGGATATTTGGAGCGCTTTGAGGGCTATGCTGGAAAAGTTTATATCTTCACCTAAAAACTAGACAGAAGCATACTCAGAAACTTCTTTGTGATGTGTGCATTGAACTCACAGAGCTGAACCTTTCTTTTGATACAGAATTTTGAAACACTCTTTTCGTAGAATCTTCAAGTGGATGTATGGAGCGCTTTGAGGCCTATGCTGGAAAAGGAAATATCTTCACGTAGAAACTGGACAAAAGCATTCTCAGAAAATTCTTCGTAATGAGTGCATTCAACTCACAGAGTTGAAGCTTCCTTTTGATAGAGCAGTTTTGAAACACTCTTTTAGCAGCATCTGCAAGTGGATATTTGGAGCGCTTTGAGGCCAAGGCTGGAAAACGAAATATCATCATATAAAAACTCGACAGAAGCATTCTCTGAAACTTCTTTGTGATAAGCGCATTCAACTCACAGACTCGAACGTTTCTTTTGATAGAACAGTTTAGAAACACTCCTTTTGTAGAATCTGCAAGTGTTTGTTTGGAGCGCTTTGAGGCCTATGTTGGAAAAGGACATATCTTCACATCAAAAGTAGACAGACGCATTCTCAGAAACTTCTTTGTGATGAGTGCATTGAACTCACAGAGTTCAACCTACTTATTGATAGAGAAGTTTTGAAACACCCTTTTTGTAGAATCTGCAAGTGAATATTTGGCGCGATTTGAGGCCTATGCAGGAAACGGAAATATCTTCACATGAAAACTAGACAGATGAATTCTCAGAAACGTCTTTGTGATGAGGGCATTCAACTCACAGACTTGAAGCTTCCTTTTGAAAGAGCAGTTTCGAAACACTCTTTTTGTAGAATCTGCAAGTGGATATTTGGAGCGCTTTGAGGGCTATGCTGGAAAAGTTAATACCTTCACCTAAAAACTAGACAGAAGCATACTCAGAAACTTCTTTGTGATGTGTGCATTGAACTCACAGAGTTGAACCTTTCTTTTGATACAGAAGTTTTGAAACACTCTTTTCGTAGAATCTTCAAGTGGATGGATGGAGTGATTTGAGGCCTATGCTGGAAAAGGAAATACCTTCACGTAGAAACTAGACAAAAGCATTCTCAGAAAGTTCCCTGTGCTTTGTGCATTCAACTCACAGAGTTGAACATTCCCTTTGATAGAGCAGTTTTGAAACACTCTTTTTGTAGAATCTGCAAGTGGATATTTGGAGCGCTTTGAGGCCTCTGCTGCCAAAGGAATTATCATTGCATAAAAACTAGATGGAAGCGTTCTCAGAAACTTCCTTGTGATGAGTGCATTCAACTCGCAGAGTGGAACCTTCCTTTCGATAGACCAGTTTTGAAACACTGTTTTGTAGAATCCGCAAGTGGCTATTTGGAGCTCTTTGAGGCTTATGCTGGAAAAGGAAATATCTTCATCTACAAACTAGACAGAAGCATTCTCAGAAACTTCTTTGTCATGTGGGGATTGAACTCACAGAGTTGAACATTCCTTTACATAGAGCAGTTTTGCAACACCCTTTCGGTGGAAAGTGAAAGTGCTTATTTGGTGCGATGGCGGCATCTAGTGGATAAGGAAATACATTCAGATGAAAACAAGATACATCCATTCTCAGAAACTTCTTTGTGATGACTGCATTCTACTCACAGAGTTGAACCTTCCTTTTGATAGAACAGTTTGGAAACACTCTTTTTGTGGAATCTGCAAGTGGCTATTTGGAGCGCTTTGAGGGCTATGCTGGAAAAGGAAATATCTTCACATAAAACCTAGACAGAAGTATTCCCAGAAAGTTTTTCTGATGTGCGCATTCAACTCACCGAGTTGAACCTTCCTTTAGATAGAGCAGTTTTGAAACACTCTTTCTGTAGTACCTGCGAGTGGATATTTGGAGTGCTTTGAGTGCTACACTGTAAAAGCAAATATCTTCACTTAGAATCTAGACAGAAGAATTCTCAGAGACTTCCCTGTGCTCTCTGCATTCCACTCACAGAGTTGAACCTTCCTTTTGATAGAACAGTTTTGAAACACTCTTGATGTAGAATCTGCAAGTCGATATTTGGAAGGTTTGGAGGCCTATCCTGGGAAAGGAAATATCTTCCCATCAAAACTAGATAGAAGCATTCTCAGAAACTTCTTAGTGATGTGCGCATTCAAGTCGCAGAGTTGAAGCTTCCTTTTGATATAGCAGTTTTGAACCACTCTTTTAGTAGAATCTGCAAGTGGATGTTTGGAGAGCTAAGAGGCCAACACTGGAAAAGGAAATATCTTCACGTAAAAACTAGACGGAAGCATTCTCAGAAACTTCAATGGGCTTTACGCATTCAACTCACAGAGTGCAATGTTCCTTTTGAGAGCGCAGTTTTAAAACACTGTTTTTGTAGAATTTGCTAGAGGATGATTGCAGCGATGTGAGGCCTTTGCTGGAAAAGGAAATATCTTCACATAAAACCTAGACAGAAGCATTCTCAGAAACTCCTTTGTGATGAGTGCATTCAAATCACACACTTGAACCTTCCTTTGGAAAGAGCAGTTTTGAAACACTCTTTTTGAAGAATCTGCAAGTGGATATTTGGAGCGATTTGAGGCCTATGCTGGAAAATGAAATATCTTCACCTACAAACTAGACGGAAGCATTCTCAGAAACTTCTTTGTGATGAGTGCATTCAACTCACAGAGTTGAAGCTCCCTTTTGACAGAGCAGTTTTGAAACACTCTTTTAGCAGCATCTGCAAGTGGATATTTGGAGCGCTTTGAGGCCAAGGCTGGAAAACGAAATATCATCACATAAAAACTCGACAGAAGCATTCTCTGAAACTTCTTTCTGATGAGTGCATTCAACTCACAGACTCGAACGTTTCTTTTGATAGAACAGTTTAGAAACACTCCTTTTGTAGAATCTGCAAGTGTTTATTTGGAGCGCTTTGAGGCCTATGTTGGAAAAGGACATATCTTCACATCAAAAGTAGACACACGCATTCTCAGAAACTTCTTTGTGATGAGTGCATTGAACTCACAGAGTTGAACCTACCTATTGATAGAGAAGTTTTGAAACACCCTTTTTGTAGAATCTGCAAGTGAATATTTGGCGCGATATGAGGCCTATGCTGGAAATGGAAATATCTTCACATGAAAACTAGACAGATGAATTCTCAGAAACGTCTTTGTGATGAGTGCATTCAACTCACAGACTTGAAGCTTAATTTTGAAAGAGCAGTTTCGAAACACTCTTTTTGTAGAATCTGCAAGTGGATATTTGGAGCGCTTTGAGGGCTATGCTGGAAAAGTTTATATCTTCACCTAAAAACTAGACAGAAGCATACTCAGAAACTTCTTTGTGATGTGTGCATTGAACTCACAGAGCTGAACCTTTCTTTTGATACAGAATTTTGAAACACTCTTTTCGTAGAATCTTCAAGTGGATGTATGGAGTGCTTTGAGGCCTATGCTGGAAAAGGAAATATCTTCACGTAGAAACTGGACAAAAGCATTCTCAGAAAATTCTTCGTAATGAGTGCATTCAACTCACAGAGTTGAAGCTTCCTTTTGATAGAGCAGTTTTGAAACACTCTTTTAGCAGCATCTGCAAGTGGATATTTGGAGCGCTTTGAGGCCAAGGCTGGAAAACGAAATATCATCATATAAAAACTCGACAGAAGCATTCTCTGAAACTTCTTTGTGATAAGCGCATTCAACTCACAGACTCGAACGTTTCTTTTGATAGAACAGTTTAGAAACACTCCTTTTGTAGAATCTGCAAGTGTTTGTTTGGAGCGCTTTGAGGCCTATGTTGGAAAAGGACATATCTTCACATCAAAAGTAGACAGACGCATTCTCAGAAACTTCTTTGTGATGAGTGCATTGAACTCACAGAGTTCAACCTACTTATTGATAGAGAAGTTTTGAAACACCCTTTTTGTAGAATCTGCAAGTGAATATTTGGCGCGATTTGAGGCCTATGCAGGAAACGGAAATATCTTCACATGAAAACTAGACAGATGAATTCTCAGAAACGTCTTTGTGATGAGGGCATTCAACTCACAGACTTGAAGCTTCCTTTTGAAAGAGCAGTTTCGAAACACTCTTTTTGTAGAATCTGCAAGTGGATATTTGGAGCGCTTTGAGGGCTATGCTGGAAAAGTTAATACCTTCACCTAAAAACTAGACAGAAGCATACTCAGAAACTTCTTTGTGATGTGTGCATTGAACTCACAGAGTTGAACCTTTCTTTTGATACAGAAGTTTTGAAACACTCTTTTCGTAGAATCTTCAAGTGGATGGATGGAGTGATTTGAGGCCTATGCTGGAAAAGGAAATACCTTCACGTAGAAACTAGACAAAAGCATTCTCAGAAAGTTCCCTGTGCTTTGTGCATTCAACTCACAGAGTTGAACATTCCCTTTGATAGAGCAGTTTTGAAACACTCTTTTTGTAGAATCTGCAAGTGGATATTTGGAGCGCTTTGAGGCCTCTGCTGCCAAAGGAATTATCATTGCATAAAAACTAGATGGAAGCGTTCTCAGAAACTTCCTTGTGATGAGTGCATTCAACTCGCAGAGTGGAACCTTCCTTTCGATAGACCAGTTTTGAAACACTGTTTTTGTAGAATCCGCAAGTGGCTATTTGGAGCTCTTTGAGGCTTATGCTGGAAAAGGAAATATCTTCATCTACAAACTAGACAGAAGCATTCTCAGAAACTTCTTTGTCATGTGGGGATTGAACTCACAGAGTTGAACATTCCTTTACATAGAGCAGTTTTGCAACACCCTTTCGGTGGAAAGTGAAAGTGCTTATTTGGTGCGATGGCGGCATCTAGTGTATAAGGAAATACATTCAGATGAAAACAAGATACATCCATTCTCAGAAACTTCTTTGTGATGACTGCATTCTACTCACAGAGTTGAACCTTCCTTTTGATAGAACAGTTTGGAAACACTCTTTTTGTGGAATCTGCAAGTGGCTATTTGGAGCGCTTTGAGGCCTATGCTGGAAAAGGAAATATCTTCACATAAAACCTAGACAGAAGTATTCCCAGAAAGTTTTTCTGATGTGCGCATTCAACTCACCGAGTTGAACCTTCCTTTAGATAGAGCAGTTTTGAAACACTCTTTCTGTAGTACCTGCGAGTGGATATTTGGAGTGCTTTGAGTGCTACACTGTAAAAGCAAATATCTTCACTTAGAATCTAGACAGAAGAATTCTCAAAGACTTCTCTGTGCTCTCTGCATTCCACTCACAGAGTTGAACCTTCCTTTTGATAGAACAGTCTTGAAACACTCTTGTGGTAGAATCTGCAAGTCGATATTTGGAAGGTTTGGAGGCCTATCCTGGGAAAGGAAATATCTTCCCATCAAAACTAGATAGAAGCATTCTCAGAAACTTCTTAGTGATGTGCGCATTCAAGTCACAGAGTTGAAGCTTCCTTTTGATATAGCAGTTTTGAACCACTCTTTTAGTAGAATCTGCAAGTGGATGTTTGGAGAGCTAAGAGGCCAACACTGGAAAAGGAAATATCTTCACCTAAAAACTAGACGGAAGCATTCTCAGAAACTTCAATGGGCTTTACGCATTCAACTCACAGAGTGCAATGTTCCTTTTGAGAGCGCAGTTTTAAAACACTGTTTTTGTAGAATTTGCTAGAGGATGTTTGGAGCGATGTGAGGCCTTTGCTGGAAAAGGAAATATCTTCACATAAAACCTAGACAGAAGCATTCTCAGAAACTCCTTTGTGATGAGTGCATTCAAATCACACACTTGAACCTTCCTTTGGAAAGAGCAGTTTTGAAACACTCTTTTTGAAGAATCTGCAAGTGGATATTTGGAGCGATTTGAGGCCTATGCTGGAAAATGAAATATCTTCACCTACAAACTAGACGGAAGCATTCTCAGAAACTTCTTTGTGATGAGTGCATTCAACTCACAGAGTTGAAGCTTCCTTTTGACAGAGCAGTTTTGAAACACTCTTTTAGCAGCATCTGCAAGTGGATATTTGGAGCGCTTTGAGGCCAAGGCTGGAAAATGAAATATCATCACATAAAAACTCGACAGAAGCATTCTCTGAAACTTCTTTCTGATGAGTGCATTCAACTCACAGACTCGAACGTTTCTTTTGATAGAACAGTTTAGAAACACTCCTTTTGTAGAATCTGCAAGTGTTTATTTGGAGCGCTTTGAGGCCTATGTTGGAAAAGGACATATCTTCACATCAAAAGTAGACACACGCATTCTCAAAAACTTCTTTGTGATGAGTGCATTGAACTCACAGAGTTCAACCAACCTATTGATAGAGAAGTTTTGAAACACCCTTTTTGTAGAATCTGCAAGTGAATATTTGGCGCGATATGAGGCCTATGCTGGAAATGGAAATATCTTCACATGAAAACTAGACAGATGAATTCTCAGAAACGTCTTTGTGATGAGTGCATTCAACTCACAGACTTGAAGCTTAATTTTGAAAGAGCAGTTTCGAAACACTCTTTTTGTAGAATCTGCAAGTGGATATTTGGAGCGCTTTGAGGGCTATGCTGGAAAAGTTTATATCTTCACCTAAAAACTAGACAGAAGCATACTCAGAAACTTCTTTGTGATGTGTGCATTGAACTCACAGAGCTGAACCTTTCTTTTGATACAGAATTTTGAAACACTCTTTTCGTAGAATCTTCAAGTGGATGTATGGAGTGCTTTGAGGCCTATGCTGGAAAAGGAAATAAATTCACGTAGAAACTGGACAAAAGCATTCTCAGAAAATTCTTCGTAATGAGTGCATTCAACTCACAGAGTTGAAGCTTCCTTTTGATAGAGCAGTTTTGAAACACTCTTTTAGCAGCATCTGCAAGTGGATATTTGGAGCGCTTTGAGGCCAAGGCTGGAAAACGAAATATCATCATATAAAAACTCGACAGAAGCATTCTCTGAAACTTCTTTGTGATAAGCGCATTCAACTCACAGACTCGAACGTTTCTTTTGATAGAACAGTTTAGAAACACTCCTTTTGTAGAATCTGCAAGTGTTTATTTGGAGCGCTTTGAGGCCTATGTTGGAAAAGGACATATCTTCACATCAAAAGTAGACACACGCATTCTCAGAAACCTCTTTGTGATGAGTGCATTGAACTCACAGAGTTCAACCTACCTATTGATAGAGAAGTTTTGAAACACCCTTTTCGTAGAATCTGCAAGTGAATATTTGGCGCGATTTGAGGCCTATGCAGGAAACGGAAATATCTTCACATGAAAACTAGACAGATGAATTCTCAGAAACGTCTTTGTGATGAGTGCATTCAACTCACAGACTTGAAGCTTCCTTTTGAAAGAGCAGTTTCGAAACACTCTTTTTGTAGAATCTGCAAGTGGATATTTGGAGCGCTTTGAGGGCTATGCTGGAAAAGTTAATACCTTCACCTAAAAACTAGACAGAAGCATACTCAGAAACTTCTTTGTGATGTGTGCATTGAACTCACAGAGTTGAACCTTTCTTTTGATACAGAAGTTTTGAAACACTCTTTTCGTAGAATCTTCAAGTGGATGGATGGAGTGATTTGAGGCCTATGCTGGAAAAGGAAATACCTTCATGTAGAAACTAGACAAAAGCATTCTCAGAAAGTTCCCTGTGCTTTGTGCATTCAACTCACAGAGTTGAACATTCCCTTTGATAGAGCAGTTTTGAAACACTCTTTTTGTAGAATCTGCAAGTGGATATTTGGAGCGCTTTGAGGCCTCTGCTGCCAAAGGAATTATCATTGCATAAAAACTTGATGGAAGCGTTCTCAGAAACTTCCTTGTGATGAGTGCATTCAACTCGCAGAGTGGAACCTTCCTTTCGATAGACCAGTTTTGAAACACTGTTTTTGTAGAATCCGCAAGTGGCTATTTGGAGCTCTTTGAGGCTTATGCTGGAAAAGGAAATATCTTCATCTACAAACTAGACAGAAGCATTCTCAGAAACTTCTTTGTCATGTGGGGATTGAACTCACAGAGTTGAACATTCCTTTACATAGAGCAGTTTTGCAACACCCTTTCGGTGGAAAGTGAAAGTGCTTATTTGGTGCGATGGCGGCATCTAGTGGATAAGGAAATACATTCAGATGAAAACAAGATACATCCATTCTCAGAAACTTCTTTGTGATGACTGCATTCTACTCACAGAGTTGAACCTTCCTTTTGATAGAACAGTTTGGAAACACTCTTTTTGTGGAATCTGCAAGTGGCTATTTGGAGCGCTTTGAGGCCTATGCTGGAAAAGGAAATATCTTCACATAAAACCTAGACGGAAGTATTCCCAGAAAGTTTTTCTGATGTGCGCATTCAACTCACCGAGTTGAACCTTCCTTTAGATAGAGCAGTATTGAAACACTCTTTCTGTAGTACCTGCGAGTGGATATTTGGAGTGCTTTGAGTGCTACACTGTAAAAGCAAATATCTTCACTTAGAATCTAGACAGAAGAATTCTCAAAGACTTCTCTGTGCTCTCTGCATTCCACTCACAGAGTTGAACCTTCCTTTTGATAGAACAGTCTTGAAACACTCTTGTGGTAGAATCTGCAAGTCGATATTTGGAAGGTTTGGAGGCCTATCCTGGGAAAGGAAATATCTTCCCATCAAAACTAGATAGAAGCATTCTCAGAAACTTCTTAGTGATGTGCGCATTCAAGTCACAGAGTTGAAGCTTCCTTTTGATATAGCAGTTTTGAACCACTCTTTTAGTAGAATCTGCAAGTGGATGTTTGGAGAGCTAAGAGGCCAACACTGGAAAAGGAAATATCTTCACCTAAAAACTAGACGGAAGCATTCTCAGAAACTTCAATGGGCTTTACGCATTCAACTCACAGAGTGCAATGTTCCTTTTGAGAGCGCAGTTTTAAAACACTGTTTTTGTAGAATTTGCTAGAGGATGTTTGGAGCGATGTGAGGCCTTTGCTGGAAAAGGAAATATCTTCACATAAAACCTAGACAGAAGCATTCTCAGAAACTCCTTTGTGATGAGTGCATTCAAATCACACACTTGAACCTTCCTTTGGAAAGAGCAGTTTTGAAACACTCTTTTTGAAGAATCTGCAAGTGGATATTTGGAGCGATTTGAGGCCTATGCTGGAAAATGAAATATCTTCACCTACAAACTAGACGGAAGCATTCTCAGAAACTTCTTTGTGATGAGTGCATTCAACTCACAGAGTTGAAGCTTCCTTTTGACAGAGCAGTTTTGAAACACTCTTTTAGCAGCATCTGCAAGTGGATATTTGGAGCGCTTTGAGGCCAAGGCTGGAAAACGAAATATCATCACATAAAAACTCGACAGAAGCATTCTCTGAAACTTCTTTCTGATGAGTGCATTCAACTCACAGACTCGAACGTTTCTTTTGATAGAACAGTTTAGAAACACTCCTTTTGTAGAATCTGCAAGTGTTTATTTGGAGCGCTTTGAGGCCTATGTTGGAAAAGGACATATCTTCACATCAAAAGTAGACACACGCATTCTCAGAAACTTCTTTGTGATGAGTGCATTGAACTCACAGAGTTCAACCTACCTATTGATAGAGAAGTTTTGAAACACCCTTTTTGTAGAATCTGCAAGTGAATATTTGGCGCGATATGAGGCCTATGCTGGAAATGGAAATATCTTCACATGAAAACTAGACAGATGAATTCTCAGAAACGTCTTTGTGATGAGTGCATTCAACTCACAGACTTGAAGCTTAATTTTGAAAGAGCAGTTTCGAAACACTCTTTTTGTAGAATCTGCAAGTGGATATTTGGAGCGCTTTGAGGGCTATGCTGGAAAAGTTTATATCTTCACCTAAAAACTAGACAGAAGCATACTCAGAAACTTCTTTGTGATGTGTGCATTGAACTCACAGAGCTGAACCTTTCTTTTGATACAGAATTTTGAAACACTCTTTTCGTAGAATCTTCAAGTGGATGTATGGAGTGCTTTGAGGCCTATGCTGGAAAAGGAAATAAATTCACGTAGAAACTGGACAAAAGCATTCTCAGAAAATTCTTCGTAATGAGTGCATTCAACTCACAGAGTTGAAGCTTCCTTTTGATAGAGCAGTTTTGAAACACTCTTTTAGCAGCATCTGCAAGTGGATATTTGGAGCGCTTTGAGGCCAAGGCTGGAAAACGAAATATCATCATATAAAAACTCGACAGAAGCATTCTCTGAAACTTCTTTGTGATAAGCGCATTCAACTCACAGACTCGAACGTTTCTTTTGATAGAACAGTTTAGAAACACTCCTTTTGTAGAATCTGCAAGTGTTTATTTGGAGCGCTTTGAGGCCTATGTTGGAAAAGGACATATCTTCACATCAAAAGTAGACACACGCATTCTCAGAAACTTCTTTGTGATGAGTGCATTGAACTCACAGAGTTCAACCTACCTATTGATAGAGAAGTTTTGAAACACCCTTTTCGTAGAATCTGCAAGTGAATATTTGGCGTGATTTGAGGCCTATGCAGGAAACGGAAATATCTTCACATGAAAACTAGACAGATGAATTCTCAGAAACGTCTTTGTGATGAGTGCATTCAACTCACAGACTTGAAGCTTCCTTTTGAAAGAGCAGTTTCGAAACACTCTTTTTGTAGAATCTGCAAGTGGATATTTGGAGCGCTTTGAGGGCTATGCTGGAAAAGTTAATACGTTCACCTAAAAACTAGACAGAAGCATACTCAGAAACTTCTTTGTGATGTGTGCATTGAACTCACAGAGTTGAACCTTTCTTTTGATACAGAAGTTTTGAAACACTCTTTTCGTAGAATCTTCAAGTGGATGGATGGAGTGATTTGAGGCCTATGCTGGAAAAGGAAATACCTTCATGTAGAAACTAGACAAAAGCATTCTCAGAAAGTTCCCTGTGCTTTGTGCATTCAACTCACAGAGTTGAACATTCCCTTTGATAGAGCAGTTTTGAAACACTCTTTTTGTAGAATCTGCAAGTGGATATTTGGAGCGCTTTGAGGCCTCTGCTGCCAAAGGAATTATCATTGCATAAAAACTTGATGGAAGCGTTCTCAGAAACTTCCTTGTGATGAGTGCATTCAACTCGCAGAGTGGAACCTTCCTTTCGATAGACCAGTTTTGAAACACTGTTTTTGCAGAATCCGCAAGTGGCTATTTGGAGCTCTTTGAGGCTTATGCTGGAAAAGGAAATATCTTCATCTACAAACTAGACAGAAGCATTCTCAGAAACTTCTTTGTCATGTGGGGATTGAACTCACAGAGTTGAACATTCCTTTACATAGAGCAGTTTTGCAACACCCTTTCGGTGGAAAGTGAAAGTGCTTATTTGGTGCGATGGCGGCATCTAGTGGATAAGGAAATACATTCAGATGAAAACAAGATACATCCATTCTCAGAAACTTCTTTGTGATGACTGCATTCTACTCACAGAGTTGAACCTTCCTTTTGATAGAACAGTTTGGAAACACTCTTTTTGTGGAATCTGCAAGTGGCTATTTGGAGCGCTTTGAGGCCTATGCTGGAAAAGGAAATCTCTTCACATAAAACCTAGACAGAAGTATTCCCAGAAAGTTTTTCTGATGTGCGCATTCAACTCACCGAGTTGAACCTTCCTTTAGATAGAGCACTTTTGAAACACTCTTTCTGTAGTACCTGCGAGTGGATATTTGGAGTGCTTTGAGTGCTACACTGTAAAAGCAAATATCTTCACTTAGAATCTAGACAGAAGAATTCTCAAAGACTTCTCTGTGCTCTCTGCATTCCACTCACAGAGTTGAACCTTCCTTTTGATAGAACAGTCTTGAAACACTCTTGTGGTAGAATCTGCAAGTCGATATTTGGAAGGTTTGGAGGCCTATCCTGGGAAAGGAAATATCTTCCCATCAAAACTAGATAGAAGCATTCTCAGAAACTTCTTAGTGATGTGCGCATTCAAGTCACAGAGTTGAAGCTTCCTTTTGATATAGCAGTTTTGAACCACTCTTTTAGTAGAATCTGCAAGTGGATGTTTGGAGAGCTAAGAGGCCAACACTGGAAAAGGAAATATCTTCACCTAAAAACTAGACGGAAGCATTCTCAGAAACTTCAATGGGCTTTACGCATTCAACTCACAGAGTGCAATGTTCCTTTTGAGAGCGCAGTTTTAAAACACTGTTTTTGTAGAATTTGCTAGAGGATGTTTGGAGCGATGTGAGGCCTTTGCTGGAAAAGGAAATATCTTCACATAAAACCTAGACAGAAGCATTCTCAGAAACTCCTTTGTGATGAGTGCATTCAAATCACACACTTGAACCTTCCTTTGGAAAGAGCAGTTTTGAAACACTCTTTTTGAAGAATCTGCAAGTGGATATTTGGAGCGATTTGAGGCCTATGCTGGAAAATGAAATATCTTCACCTACAAACTAGACGGAAGCATTCTCAGAAACTTCTTTGTGATGAGTGCATTCAACTCACAGAGTTGAAGCTTCCTTTTGACAGAGCAGTTTTGAAACACTCTTTTAGCAGCATCTGCAAGTGGATATTTGGAGCACTTTGAGGCCAAGGCTGGAAAACGAAATATCATCACATAAAAACTCGACAGAAGCATTCTCTGAAACTTCTTTCTGATGAGTGCATTCAACTCACAGACTCGAACGTTTCTTTTGATAGAACAGTTTAGAAACACTCCTTTTGTAGAATCTGCAAGTGTTTATTTGGAGCGCTTTGAGGCCTATGTTGGAAAAGGACATATCTTCACATCAAAAGTAGACACACGCATTCTCAGAAACTTCTTTGTGATGAGTGCATTGAACTCAGAGAGTTCAACCTACCTATTGATAGAGAAGTTTTGAAACACCCTTTTTGTAGAATCTGCAAGTGAATATTTGGCGCGATATGAGGCCTATGCTGGAAATGGAAATATCTTCACATGAAAACTAGACAGATGAATTCTCAGAAACGTCTTTGTGATGAGTGCATTCAACTCACAGACTTGAAGCTTAATTTTGAAAGAGCAGTTTCGAAACACTCTTTTTGTAGAATCTGCAAGTGGATATTTGGAGCGCTTTGAGGGCTATGCTGGAAAAGTTTATATCTTCACCTAAAAACTAGACAGAAGCATACTCAGAAACTTCTTTGTGATGTGTGCATTGAACTCACAGAGTTGAACCTTTCTTTTGATACAGAATTTTGAAACACTCTTTTCGTAGAATCTTCAAGTGGATGTATGGAGTGCTTTGAGGCCTATGCTGGAAAAGGAAATAAATTCACGTAGAAACTGGACAAAAGCATTCTCAGAAAATTCTTCGTAATGAGTGCATTCAACTCACAGAGTTGAAGCTTCCTTTTGATAGAGCAGTTTTGAAACACTCTTTTAGCAGCATCTGCAAGTGGATATTTGGAGCGCTTTGAGGCCAAGGCTGGAAAACGAAATATCATCATATAAAAACTCGACAGAAGCATTCTCTGAAACTTCTTTCTGATGAGTGCATTCAACTCACAGACTCGAACGTTTCTTTTGATAGAACAGTTTAGAAACACTCCTTTTGTAGAATCTGCAAGTGTTTATTTGGAGCGCTTTGAGGCCTATGTTGGAAAAGGACATATCTTCACATCAAAAGTAGACACACGCATTCTCAGAAACTTCTTTGTGATGAGTGCATTGAACTCACAGAGTTCAACCTACCTATTGATAGAGAAGTTTTGAAACACCCTTTTTGTAGAATCTGCAAGTGAATATTTGGCGCGATATGAGGCCTATGCTGGAAATGGAAATATCTTCACATGAAAACTAGACAGATGAATTCTCAGAAACGTCTTTGTGATGAGTGCATTCAACTCACAGACTTGAAGCTTAATTTTGAAAGAGCAGTTTCGAAACACTCTTTTTGTAGAATCTGCAAGTGGATATTTGGAGCGCTTTGAGGGCTATGCTGGAAAAGTTTATATCTTCACCTAAAAACTAGACAGAAGCATACTCAGAAACTTCTTTGTGATGTGTGCATTGAACTCACAGAGTTGAACCTTTCTTTTGATACAGAATTTTGAAACACTCTTTTCGTAGAATCTTCAAGTGGATGTATGGAGTGCTTTGAGGCCTATGCTGGAAAAGGAAATAAATTCACGTAGAAACTGGACAAAAGCATTCTCAGAAAATTCTTCGTAATGAGTGCATTCAACTCACAGAGTTGAAGCTTCCTTTTGATAGAGCAGTTTTGAAACACTATTTTAGCAGCATCTGCAAGTGGATATTTGGAGCGCTTTGAGGCCAAGGCTGGAAAACGAAATATCATCATATAAAAACTCGACAGAAGCATTCTCTGAAACTTCTTTGTGATAAGCGCATTCAACTCACAGACTCGAACGTTTCTTTTGATAGAACAGTTTAGAAACACTCCTTTTGTAGAATCTGCAAGTGTTTATTTGGAGCGCTTTGAGGCCTATGTTGGAAAAGGACATATCTTCACATCAAAAGTAGACAGACGCATTCTCAGAAACTTCTTTGTGATGAGTGCATTGAACTCACAGAGTTGAACCTACCTATTGATAGAGAAGTTTTGAAACACCCTTTTCGTAGAATCTGCAAGTGAATATTTGGCGCGATTTGAGGCCTATGCAGGAAACGGAAATATCTTCACATGAAAACTAGACAGATGAATTCTCAGAAACGTCTTTGTGATGAGTGCATTCAACTCACAGACTTGAAGCTTCCTTTTGAAAGAGCAGTTTCGAAACACTCTTTTTGTAGAATCTGCAAGTGGATATTTGGAGCGCTTTGAGGGCTATGCTGGAAAAGTTAATACGTTCACCTAAAAACTAGACAGAAGCATACTCAGAAACTTCTTTGTGATGTGTGCATTGAACTCACAGAGTTGAACCTTTCTTTTGATACAGAAGTTTTGAAACACTCTTTTCGTAGAATCTTCAAGTGGATGGATGGAGTGATTTGAGGCCTATGCTGGAAAAGGAAATACCTTCATGTAGAAACTAGACAAAAGCATTCTCAGAAAGTTCCCTGTGCTTTGTGCATTCAACTCACAGAGTTGAACATTCCCTTTGATAGAGCAGTTTTGAAACACTCTTTTTGTAGAATCTGCAAGTGGATATTTGGAGCGCTTTGAGGCCTCTGCTGCCAAAGGAATTATCATTGCATAAAAACTTGATGGAAGCGTTCTCAGAAACTTCCTTGTGATGAGTGCATTCAACTCGCAGAGTGGAACCTTCCTTTCGATAGACCAGTTTTGAAACACTGTTTTTGTAGAATCCGCAAGTGGCTATTTGGAGCTCTTTGAGGCTTATGCTGGAAAAGGAAATATCTTCATCTACAAACTAGACAGAAGCATTCTCAGAAACTTCTTTGTCATGTGGGGATTGAACTCACAGAGTTGAACATTCCTTTACATAGAGCAGTTTTGCAACACCCTTTGGGTGGAAAGTGAAAGTGCTTATTTGGTGCGATGGCGGCATCTAGTGGATAAGGAAATACATTCAGATGAAAACAAGATACATCCATTCTCAGAAACTTCTTTGTGATGACTGCATTCTACTCACAGAGTTGAACCTTCCTTTTGATAGAACAGTTTGGAAACACTCTTTTTGTGGAATCTGCAAGTGGCTATTTGGAGCGCTTTGAGGCCTATGCTGGAAAAGGAAATATCTTCACATAAAACCTAGACAGAAGTATTCCCAGAAAGTTTTTCTGATGTGCGCATTCAACTCACCGAGTTGAACCTTCCTTTAGATAGAGCACTTTTGAAACACTCTTTCTGTAGTACCTGCGAGTGGATATTTGGAGTGCTTTGAGTGCTACACTGTAAAAGCAAATATCTTCACTTAGAATCTAGACAGAAGAATTCTCAAAGACTTCTCTGTGCTCTCTGCATTCCACTCACAGAGTTGAACCTTCCTTTTGATAGAACAGTCTTGAAACACTCTTGTGGTAGAATCTGCAAGTCGATATTTGGAAGGTTTGGAGGCCTATCCTGGGAAAGGAAATATCTTCCCATCAAAACTAGATAGAAGCATTCTCAGAAACTTCTTAGTGATGTGCGCATTCAAGTCACAGAGTTGAAGCTTCCTTTTGATATAGCAGTTTTGAACCACTCTTTTAGTAGAATCTGCAAGTGGATGTTTGGAGAGCTAAGAGGCCAACACTGGAAAAGGAAATATCTTCACCTAAAAACTAGACGGAAGCATTCTCAGAAACTTCAATGGGCTTTACGCATTCAACTCACAGAGTGCAATGTTCCTTTTGAGAGCGCAGTTTTAAAACACTGTTTTTGTAGAATTTGCTAGAGGATGTTTGGAGCGATGTGAGGCCTTTGCTGGAAAAGGAAATATCTTCACATAAAACCTAGACAGAAGCATTCTCAGAAACTCCTTTGTGATGAGTGCATTCAAATCACACACTTGAACCTTCCTTTGGAAAGAGCAGTTTTGAAACAGTCTTTTTGAAGAATCTGCAAGTGGATATTTGGAGCGATTTGAGGCCTATGCTGGAAAATGAAATATCTTCACCTACAAACTAGACGGAAGCATTCTCAGAAACTTCTTTGTGATGAGTGCATTCAACTCACAGAGTTGAAGCTTCCTTTTGACAGAGCAGTTTTGAAACACTCTTTTAGCAGCATCTGCAAGTGGATATTTGGAGCGCTTTGAGGCCAAGGCTGGAAAACGAAATATCATCACATAAAAACTCGACAGAAGCATTCTCTGAAACTTCTTTCTGATGAGTGCATTCAACTCACAGACTCGAACGTTTCTTTTGATAGAACAGTTTAGAAACACTCCTTTTGTAGAATCTGCAAGTGTTTATTTGGAGCGCTTTGAGGCCTATGTTGGAAAAGGACATATCATCACATCAAAAGTAGACACACGCATTCTCAGAAACTTCTTTGTGATGAGTGCATTGAACTCACAGAGTTCAACCTACCTATTGATAGAGAAGTTTTGAAACACCCTTTTTGTAGAATCTGCAAGTGAATATTTGGCGCGATATGAGGCCTATGCTGGAAATGGAAATATCTTCACATGAAAACTAGACAGATGAATTCTCAGAAACGTCTTTGTGATGAGTGCATTCAACTCACAGACTTGAAGCTTAATTTTGAAAGAGCAGTTTCGAAACACTCTTTTTGTAGAATCTGCAAGTGGATATTTGGAGCGCTTTGAGGGCTACGCTGGAAAAGTTTATATCTTCACCTAAAAACTAGACAGAAGCATACTCAGAAACTTCTTTGTGATGCGTGCATTGAACTCACAGAGCTGAACCTTTCTTTTGATACAGAATTTTGAAACACTCTTTTCGTAGAATCTTCAAGTGGATGTATGGAGTGCTTTGAGGCCTATGCTGGAAAAGGAAATAAATTCACGTAGAAACTGGACAAAAGCATTCTCAGAAAATTCTTCGTAATGAGTGCATTCAACTCACAGAGTTGAAGCTTCCTTTTGATAGAGCAGTTTTGAAACACTCTTTTAGCAGCATCTGCAAGTGGATATTTGGAGCGCTTTGAGGCCAAGGCTTGAAAACGAAATATCATCACATAAAAACTCGACAGAAGCATTCTCTGAAACTTCTTTGTGATAAGTGCATTCAACTCACAGACTCGAACGTTTCTTTTGATAGAACAGTTTAGAAACACTCCTTTTGTAGAATCTGCAAGTGTTTATTTGGAGCGCTTTGAGGCCTATGTTGGAAAAGGACATATCTTCACATCAAAAGTAGACACACGCATTCTCAGAAACTTCTTTGTGATGAGTGCATTGAACTCACAGAGGTCAACCTCCTTATTGATAGAGAAGTTTTGAAACACCCTTTTTGTAGAATCTGCAAGTGAATATTTGGCGCGATTTGAGGCCTATGCAGGAAACGGAAATATCTTCACATGAAAACTAGACAGATGAATTCTCAGAAACGTCTTTGTGATGAGTGCATTCAACTCACAGACTTGAAGCTTCCTTTTGAAAGAGCAGTTTCGAAACACTCTTTTTGTAGAATCTGCAAGTGGATATTTGGAGCGCTTTGAGGGCTATGCTGGAAAAGTTAATACCTTCACCTAAAAACTAGACAGAAGCATACTCAGAAACTTCTTTGTGATGTGTGCATTGAACTCACAGAGTTGAACCTTTCTTTTGATACAGAAGTTTTGAAACACTCTTTTCGTAGAATCTTCAAGTGGATGGATGGAGTGATTTGAGGTCTATGCTGGAAAAGGAAATACCTTCACGTAGAAACTAGACAAAAGCATTCTCAGAAAGTTCCCTGTGCTTTGTGCATTCAACTCACAGAGTTGAACTTTCCCTTTGATAGAGCAGTTTTGAAACACTCTTTTTGTAGAATCTGCAAGTGGATATTTGGAGCGCTTTGAGGCCTCTGCTGCCAAAGGAATTATCATTGCATAAAAACTAGATGGAAGCGTTCTCAGAAACTTCCTTGTGATGAGTGCATTCAACTCGCAGAGTGAAACCTTCCTTTCGATAGACCAGTTTTGAAACACTGTTTTTGTAGAATCCGCAAGTGGCTATTTGGAGCTCTTTGAGGCTTATGCTGGAAAAGGAAATATCTTCATCTACAAACTAGACAGAAGCATTCTCAGAAACTTCTTTGTCATGTGGGGATTGAACTCACAGAGTTGAACATTCCTTTACATAGAGCAGTTTTGCAACACCCTTTCGGTGGAAAGTGAAAGTGCTTATTTGGTGCGATGGCGGCATCTAGTGTATAAGGAAATACATTCAGATGAAAACAAGATACATCCATTCTCAGAAACTTCTTTGTGATGACTGCATTCTACTCACAGAGTTGAACCTTCCTTTTGATAGAACAGTTTGGAAACACTCTTTTTGTGGAATCTGCAAGTGGCTATTTGGAGCGCTTTGAGGCCTATGCTGGAAAAGGAAATATCTTCACATAAAACCTAGACGGAAGTATTCCCAGAAAGTTTTTCTGATGTGCGCATTCAACTCACCGAGTTGAACCTTCCTTTAGATAGAGCAGTTTTGAAACACTCTTTCTGTAGTACCTGCGAGTGGATATTTGGAGTGCTTTGAGTGCTACACTGTAAAAGCAAATATCTTCACTTAGAATCTAGACAGAAGAATTCTCAAAGACTTCTCTGTGCTCTCTGCATTCCACTCACAGAGTTGAACCTTCCTTTTGATAGAACAGTCTTGAAACACTCTTGTGGTAGAATCTGCAAGTCGATATTTGGAAGGTTTGGAGGCCTATCCTGGGAAAGGAAATATCTTCCCATCAAAACTAGATAGAAGCATTCTCAGAAACTTCTTAGTGATGTGCGCATTCAAGTCACAGAGTTGAAGCTTCCTTTTGATATAGCAGTTTTGAACCACTCTTTTAGTAGAATCTGCAAGTGGATGTTTGGAGAGCTAAGAGGCCAACACTGGAAAAGGAAATATCTTCACCTAAAAACTAGACGGAAGCATTCTCAGAAACTTCAATGGGCTTTACGCATTCAACTCACAGAGTGCAATGTTCCTTTTGAGAGCGCAGTTTTAAAACACTGTTTTTGTAGAATTTGCTAGAGGATGTTTGGAGCGATGTGAGGCCTTTGCTGGAAAAGGAAATATCTTCACATAAAACCTAGACAGAAGCATTCTCAGAAACTCCTTTGTGATGAGTGCATTCAAATCACACACTTGAACCTTCCTTTGGAAAGAGCAGTTTTGAAACACTCTTTTTGAAGAATCTGCAAGTGGATATTTGGAGCGATTTGAGGCCTATGCTGGAAAATGAAATATCTTCACCTACAAACTAGACGGAAGCATTCTCAGAAACTTCTTTGTGATGAGTGCATTCAACTCACAGAGTTGAAGCTTCCTTTTGACAGAGCAGTTTTGAAACACTCTTTTAGCAGCATCTGCAAGTGGATATTTGGAGCGCTTTGAGGCCAAGGCTGGAAAACGAAATATCATCACATAAAAACTCGACAGAAGCATTCTCTGAAACTTCTTTCTGATGAGTGCATTCAACTCACAGACTCGAACGTTTCTTTTGATAGAACAGTTTAGAAACACTCCTTTTGTAGAATCTGCAAGTGTTTATTTGGAGCGCTTTGAGGCCTATGTTGGAAAAGGACATATCTTCACATCAAAAGTAGACACACGCATTCTCAGAAACTTCTTTGTGATGAGTGCATTGAACTCACAGAGTTCAACCTACCTATTGATAGAGAAGTTTTGAAACACCCTTTTTGTAGAATCTGCAAGTGAATATTTGGCGCGATATGAGGCCTATGCTGGAAATGGAAATATCTTCACATGAAAACTAGACAGATGAATTCTCAGAAACGTCTTTGTGATGAGTGCATTCAACTCACAGACTTGAAGCTTAATTTTGAAAGAGCAGTTTCGAAACACTCTTTTTGTAGAATCTGCAAGTGGATATTTGGAGCGCTTTGAGGGCTACGCTGGAAAAGTTTATATCTTCACCTAAAAACTAGACAGAAGCATACTCAGAAACTTCTTTGTGATGCGTGCATTGAACTCACAGAGCTGAACCTTTCTTTTGATACAGAATTTTGAAACACTCTTTTCGTAGAATCTTCAAGTGGATGTATGGAGTGCTTTGAGGCCTATGCTGGAAAAGGAAATAAATTCACGTAGAAACTGGACAAAAGCATTCTCAGAAAATTCTTCGTAATGAGTGCATTCAACTCACAGAGTTGAAGCTTCCTTTTGATAGAGCAGTTTTGAAACACTCTTTTAGCAGCATCTGCAAGTGGATATTTGGAGCGCTTTGAGGCCAAGGCTTGAAAACGAAATATCATCACATAAAAACTCGACAGAAGCATTCTCTGAAACTTCTTTGTGATAAGTGCATTCAACTCACAGACTCGAACGTTTCTTTTGATAGAACAGTTTAGAAACACTCCTTTTGTAGAATCTGCAAGTGTTTATTTGGAGCGCTTTGAGGCCTATGTTGGAAAAGGACATATCTTCACATCAAAAGTAGACACACGCATTCTCAGAAACTTCTTTGTGATGAGTGCATTGAACTCACAGAGGTCAACCTCCTTATTGATAGAGAAGTTTTGAAACACCCTTTTTGTAGAATCTGCAAGTGAATATTTGGCGCGATTTGAGGCCTATGCAGGAAACGGAAATATCTTCACATGAAAACTAGACAGATGAATTCTCAGAAACGTCTTTGTGATGAGTGCATTCAACTCACAGACTTGAAGCTTCCTTTTGAAAGAGCAGTTTCGAAACACTCTTTTTGTAGAATCTGCAAGTGGATATTTGGAGCGCTTTGAGGGCTATGCTGGAAAAGTTAATACCTTCACCTAAAAACTAGACAGAAGCATACTCAGAAACTTCTTTGTGATGTGTGCATTGAACTCACAGAGTTGAACCTTTCTTTTGATACAGAAGTTTTGAAACACTCTTTTCGTAGAATCTTCTAGTGGATGGATGGAGTGATTTGAGGTCTATGCTGGAAAAGGAAATACCTTCACGTAGAAACTAGACAAAAGCATTCTCAGAAAGTTCCCTGTGCTTTGTGCATTCAACTCACAGAGTTGAACATTCCCTTTGATAGAGCAGTTTTGAAACACTCTTTTTGTAGAATCTGCAAGTGGATATTTGGAGCGCTTTGAGGCCTCTGCTGCCAAAGGAATTATCATTGCATAAAAACTAGATGGAAGCGTTCTCAGAAACTTCCTTGTGATGAGTGCATTCAACTCGCAGAGTGGAACCTTCCTTTCGATAGACCAGTTTTGAAACACTGTTTTTGTAGAATCCGCAAGTGGCTATTTGGAGCTCTTTGAGGCTTATGCTGGAAAAGGAAATATCTTCATCTACAAACTAGACAGAAGCATTCTCAGAAACTTCTTTGTCATGTGGGGATTGAACTCACAGAGTTGAACATTCCTTTACATAGAGCAGTTTTGCAACACCCTTTCGGTGGAAAGTGAAAGTGCTTATTTGGTGCGATGGCGGCATCTAGTGGATAAGGAAATACATTCAGATGTAAACAAGATACATCCATTCTCAGAAACTTCTTTGTGATGACTGCATTCTACTCACAGAGTTGAACCTTCCTTTTGATAGAACAGTTTGGAAACACTCTTTTTGTGGAATCTGCAAGTGGCTATTTGGAGCGCTTTGAGGCCTATGCTGGAAAAGGAAATATCTTCACATAAAACCTAGACAGAAGTATTCCCAGAAAGTTTTTCTGATGTGCGCATTCAACTCACCGAGTTGAACCTTCCTTTAGATAGAGCACTTTTGAAACACTCTTTCTGTAGTACCTGCGAGTGGATATTTGGAGTGCTTTGAGTGCTACACTGTAAAAGTAAATATCTTCACTTAGAATCTAGACAGAAGAATTCTCAAAGACTTCCCTGTGCTCTCTGCATTCCACTCACAGAGTTGAACCTTCCTTTTGATAGAACAGTCTTGAAACACTCTTGTGGTAGAATCTGCAAGTCGATATTTGGAAGGTTTGGAGGCCTATCCTGGGAAAGGAAATATCTTCCCATCAAAACTAGATAGAAGCATTCTCAGAAACTTCTTAGTGATGTGCGCATTCAAGTCACAGAGTTGAAGCTTCCTTTTGATATAGCAGTTTTGAACCACTCTTTTAGTAGAATCTGCAAGTGGATGTTTGGAGAGCTAAGAGGCCAACACTGGAAAAGGAAATATCTTCACCTAAAAACTAGACGGAAGCATTCTCAGAAACTTCAATGGGCTTTACGCATTCAACTCACAGAGTGCAATGTTCCTTTTGAGAGCGCAGTTTTAAAACACTGTTTTTGTAGAATTTGCTAGAGGATGTTTGGAGCGATGTGAGGCCTTTGCTGGAAAAGGAAATATCTTCACATAAAACCTAGACAGAAGCATTCTCAGAAACTCCTTTGTGATGAGTGCATTCAAATCACACACTTGAACCTTCCTTTGGAAAGAGCAGTTTTGAAACACTCTTTTTGAAGAATCTGCAAGTGGATATTTGGAGCGATTTGAGGCCTATGCTGGAAAATGAAATATCTTCACCTACAAACTAGACGGAAGCATTCTCAGAAACTTCTTTGTGATGAGTGCATTCAACTCACAGAGTTGAAGCTTCCTTTTGACAGAGCAGTTTTGAAACACTCTTTTAGCAGCATCTGCAAGTGGATATTTGGAGCGCTTTGAGGCCAAGGCTGGAAAACGAAATATCATCACATAAAAACTCGACAGAAGCATTCTCTGAAACTTCTTTCTGATGAGTGCATTCAACTCACAGACTCGAACGTTTCTTTTGATAGAACAGTTTAGAAACACTCCTTTTGTAGAATCTGCAAGTGTTTATTTGGAGCGCTTTGAGGCCTATGTTGGAAAAGGACATATCTTCACATCAAAAGTAGACACACGCATTCTCAGAAACTTCTTTGTGATGAGTGCATTGAACTCACAGAGTTCAACCTACCTATTGATAGAGAAGTTTTGAAACACCCTTTTTGTCGAATCTGCAAGTGAATATTTGGCGCGATATGAGGCCTATGCTGGAAATGGAAATATCTTCACATGAAAACTAGACAGATGAATTCTCAGAAACGTCTTTGTGATGAGTGCATTCAACTCACAGACTTGAAGCTTAATTTTGAAAGAGCAGTTTCGAAACACTCTTTTTGTAGAATCTGCAAGTGGATATTTGGAGCGCTTTGAGGGCTATGCTGGAAAAGTTTATATCTTCACCTAAAAACTAGACAGAAGCATACTCAGAAACTTCTTTGTGATGTGTGCATTGAACTCACAGAGCTGAACCTTTCTTTTGATACAGAATTTTGAAACACTCTTTTCGTAGAATCTTCAAGTGGATGTATGGAGTGCTTTGAGGCCTATGCTGGAAAAGGAAATAAATTCACGTAGAAACTGGACAAAAGCATTCTCAGAAAATTCTTCGTAATGAGTGCATTCAACTCACAGAGTTGAAGCTTCCTTTTGATAGAGCAGTTTTGAAACACTCTTTTAGCAGCATCTGCAAGTGGATATTTGGAGCGCTTTGAGGCCAAGGCTGGAAAACGAAATATCATCATATAAAAACTCGACAGAAGCATTCTCTGAAACTTCTTTGTGATAAGCGCATTCAACTCACAGACTCGAACGTTTCTTTTGATAGAACAGTTTAGAAACACTCCTTTTGTAGAATCTGCAAGTGTTTATTTGGAGCGCTTTGAGGCCTATGTTGGAAAAGGACATATCTTCACATCAAAAGTAGACAGACGCATTCTCAGAAACTTCTTTGTGATGAGTGCATTGAACTCACAGAGTTGAACCTACCTATTGATAGAGAAGTTTTGAAACACCCTTTTTGTAGAATCTGCAAGTGAATATTTGGCGCGATTTGAGGCCTATGCAGGACACGGAAATATCTTCACATGAAAACTAGACAGATGAATTCTCAGAAACGTCTTTGTGATGAGTGCATTCAACTCACAGACTTGAAGCTTCCTTTTGAAAGAGCAGTTTCGAAACACTCTTTTTGTAGAATCTGCAAGTGGATATTTGGAGCGCTTTGAGGGCTATGCTGGAAAAGTTAATACCTTCACCTAAAAACTAGACAGAAGCATACTCAGAAACTTCTTTGTGATGTGTGCATTGAACTCACAGAGTTGAACCTTTCTTTTGATACAGAAGTTTTGAAACACTCTTTTCGTAGAATCTTCAAGTGGATGGATGGAGTGATTTGAGGCCTATGCTGGAAAAGGAAATACCTTCACGTAGAAACTAGACAAAAGCATTCTCAGAAAGTTCCCTGTGCTTTGTGCATTCAACTCACAGAGTTGAACATTCCCTTTGATAGAGCAGTTTTGAAACACTCTTTTTGTAGAATCTGCAAGTGGATATTTGGAGTGCTTTGAGGCCTCTGCTGCCAAAGGAATTATCATTGCATAAAAACTTGATGGAAGCGTTCTCAGAAACTTCCTTGTGATGAGTGCATTCAACTCGCAGAGTGGAACCTTCCTTTCGATAGACCAGTTTTGAAACACTGTTTTTGTAGAATCCGCAAGTGGCTATTTGGAGCTCTTTGAGGCTTATGCTGGAAAAGGAAATATCTTCATCTACAAACTAGACAGAAGCATTCTCAGAAACTTCTTTGTCATGTGGGGATTGAACTCACAGAGTTGAACATTCCTTTACATAGAGCAGTTTTGCAACACCCTTTCGGTGGAAAGTGAAAGTGCTTATTTGGTGCGATGGCGGCATCTAGTGTATAAGGAAATACATTCAGATGAAAACAAGATACATCCATTCTCAGAAACTTCTTTGTGATGACTGCATTCTACTCACAGAGTTGAACCTTCCTTTTGATAGAACAGTTTGGAAACACTCTTTTTGTGGAATCTGCAAGTGGCTATTTGGAGCGCTTTGAGGCCTATGCTGGAAAAGGAAATATCTTCACATAAAACCTAGACAGAAGTATTCCCAGAAAGTTTTTCTGATGTGCGCATTCAACTCACCGAGTTGAACCTTCCTTTAGATAGAGCAGTTTTGAAACACTCTTTCTGTAGTACCTGCGAGTGGATATTTGGAGTGCTTTGAGTGCTACACTGTAAAAGCAAATATCTTCACTTAGAATCTAGACAGAAGAATTCTCAAAGACTTCTCTGTGCTCTCTGCATTCCACTCACAGAGTTGAACCTTCCTTTTGATAGAACAGTCTTGAAACACTCTTGTGGTAGAATCTGCAAGTCGATATTTGGAAGGTTTGGAGGCCTATCCTGGGAAAGGAAATATCTTCCCATCAAAACTAGATAGAAGCATTCTCAGAAACTTCTTAGTGATGTGCGCATTCAAGTCACAGAGTTGAAGCTTCCTTTTGATATAGCAGTTTTGAACCACTCTTTTAGTAGAATCTGCAAGTGGATGTTTGGAGAGCTAAGAGGCCAACACTGGAAAAGGAAATATCTTCACCTAAAAACTAGACGGAAGCATTCTCAGAAACTTCAATGGGCTTTACGCATTCAACTCACAGAGTGCAATGTTCCTTTTGAGAGCGCAGTTTTAAAACACTGTTTTTGTAGAATTTGCTAGAGGATGTTTGGAGCGATGTGAGGCCTTTGCTGGAAAAGGAAATATCTTCACATAAAACCTAGACAGAAGCATTCTCAGAAACTCCTTTGTGATGAGTGCATTCAAATCACACACTTGAACCTTCCTTTGGAAAGAGCAGTTTTGAAACACTCTTTTTGAAGAATCTGAAAGTGGATATTTGGAGCGATTTGAGGCCTATGCTGGAAAATGAAATATCTTCACCTACAAACTAGACGGAAGCATTCTCAGAAACTTCTTTGTGATGAGTGCATTCAACTCACAGAGTTGAAGCTTCCTTTTGACAGAGCAGTTTTGAAACACTCTTTTAGCAGCATCTGCAAGTGGATATTTGGAGCGATTTGAGGCCAAGGCTGGAAAACGAAATATCATCACATAAAAACTCGACAGAAGCATTCTCTGAAACTTCTTTCTGATGAGTGCATTCAACTCACAGACTCGAACGTTTCTTTTGATAGAACAGTTTAGAAACACTCCTTTTGTAGAATCTGCAGTGTTTATTTGGAGCGCTTTGAGGCCTATGTTGGAAAAGGACATATCTTCACATCAAAAGTAGACACACGCATTCTCAGAAACTTCTTTGTGATGAGTGCATTGAACTCAGAGAGTTCAACCTACCTATTGATAGAGAAGTTTTGAAACACCCTTTTTGTAGAATCTGCAAGTGAATATTTGGCGCGATATGAGGCCTATGCTGGAAATGGAAATATCTTCACATGAAAACTAGACAGATGAATTCTCAGAAACGTCTTTGTGATGAGTGCATTCAACTCACAGACTTGAAGCTTAATTTTGAAAGAGCAGTTTCGAAACACTCTTTTTGTAGAATCTGCAAGTGGATATTTGGAGCGCTTTGAGGGCTATGCTGGAAAAGTTTATATCTTCACCTAAAAACTAGACAGAAGCATACTCAGAAACTTCTTTGTGATGTGCGCATTGAAATCACAGAGCTGAACCTTTCTTTTGATACAGAATTTTGAAACACTCTTTTCGTAGAATCTTCAAGTGGATGTATGGAGTGCTTTGAGGCCTATGCTGGAAAAGGAAATAAATTCACGTAGAAACTGGACAAAAGCATTCTCAGAAAATTCTTCGTAATGAGTGCATTCAACTCACAGAGTTGAAGCTTCCTTTTGATAGAGCAGTTTTGAAACACTCTTTTAGCAGCATCTGCAAGTGGATATTTGGAGCGCTTTGAGGCCAAGGCTGGAAAACGAAATATCATCATATAAAAACTCGACAGAAGCATTCTCTGAAACTTCTTTGTGATAAGCGCATTCAACTCAGAGACTCGAACGTTTCTTTTGATAGAACAGTTTAGAAACACTCCTTTTGTAGAATCTGCAAGTGTTTATTTGGAGCGCTTTGAGGCCTTTGTTGGAAAAGGACATATCTTCACATCAAAAGTAGACAGACGCATTCTCAGAAACTTCTTTGTGATGAGTGCATTGAACTCACAGAGTTGAACCTACCTATTGATAGAGAAGTTTTGAAACACCCTTTTTGTAGAATCTGCAAGTGAATATTTGGCGCGATTTGAGGCCTATGCAGGACACGGAAATATCTTCACATGAAAACTAGACAGATGAATTCTCAGAAACGTCTTTGTGATGAGTGCATTCAACTCACAGACTTGAAGCTTCCTTTTGAAAGAGCAGTTTCGAAACACTCTTTTTGTAGAATCTGCAAGTGGATATTTGGAGCGCTTTGAGGGCTATGCTGGAAAAGTTAATACCTTCACCTAAAAACTAGACAGAAGCATACTCAGAAACTTCTTTGTGATGTGTGCATTGAACTCACAGAGTTGAACCTTTCTTTTGATACAGAAGTTTTGAAACACTCTTTTCGTAGAATCTTCAAGTGGATGGATGGAGTGATTTGAGGCCTATGCTGGAAAAGGAAATACCTTCACGTAGAAACTAGACAAAAGCATTCTCAGAAAGTTCCCTGTGCTTTGTGCATTCAACTCACAGAGTTGAACATTCCCTTTGATAGAGCAGTTTTGAAACACTCTTTTTGTAGAATCTGCAAGTGGATATTTGGAGCGCTTTGAGGCCTCTGCTGCCAAAGGAATTATCATTGCATAAAAACTAGATGGAAGCGTTCTCAGAAACTTCCTTGTGATGAGTGCATTCAACTCGCAGAGTGGAACCTTCCTTTCGATAGACCAGTTTTGAAACACTGTTTTTGTAGAATCCGCAAGTGGCTATTTGGAGCTCTTTGAGGCTTATGCTGGAAAAGGAAATATCTTCATCTACAAACTAGACAGAAGCATTCTCAGAAACTTCTTTGTCATGTGGGGATTGAACTCACAGAGTTGAACATTCCTTTACATAGAGCAGTTTTGCAACACCCTTTCGGTGGAAAGTGAAAGTGCTTATTTGGTGCGATGGCGGCATCTAGTGGATAAGGAAATACATTCAGATGAAAACAAGATACATCCATTCTCAGAAACTTCTTTGTGATGACTGCATTCTACTCACAGAGTTGAACCTTCCTTTTGATAGAACAGTTTGGAAACACTCTTTTTGTGGAATCTGCAAGTGGCTATTTGGAGCGCTTTGAGGCCTATGCTGGAAAAGGAAATATCTTCACATAAAACCTAGACAGAAGTATTCCCAGAAAGTTTTTCTGATGTGCGCATTCAACTCACCGAGTTGAACCTTCCTTTAGATAGAGCACTTTTGAAACACTCTTTCTGTAGTACCTGCGAGTGGATATTTGGAGTGCTTTGAGTGCTACACTGTAAAAGCAAATATCTTCACTTAGAATCTAGACAGAAGAATTCTCAAAGACTTCCCTGTGCTCTCTGCATTCCACTCACAGAGTTGAACCTTCCTTTTGATAGAACAGTCTTGAAACACTCTTGTGGTAGAATCTGCAAGTCGATATTTGGAAGGTTTGGAGGCCTATCCTGGGAAAGGAAATATCTTCCCATCAAAACTAGATAGAAGCATTCTCAGAAACTTCTTAGTGATGTGCGCATTCAAGTCACAGAGTTGAAGCTTCCTTTTGATATAGCAGTTTTGAACCACTCTTTTAGTAGAATCTGCAAGTGGATGTTTGGAGAGCTAAGAGGCCAACACTGGAAAAGGAAATATCTTCACCTAAAAACTAGACGGAAGCATTCTCAGAAACTTCAATGGGCTTTACGCATTCAACTCACAGAGTGCAATGTTCCTTTTGAGAGCGCAGTTTTAAAACACTGTTTTTGTAGAATTTGCTAGAGGATGTTTGGAGCGATGTGAGGCCTTTGCTGGAAAAGGAAATATCTTCACATAAAACCTAGACAGAAGCATTCTCAGAAACTCCTTTGTGATGAGTGCATTCAAATCACACACTTGAACCTTCCTTTGGAAAGAGCAGTTTTGAAACACTCTTTTTGAAGAATCTGCAAGTGGATATTTGGAGCGATTTGAGGCCTATGCTGGAAAATGAAATATCTTCACCTACAAACTAGACGGAAGCATTCTCAGAAACTTCTTTGTGATGAGTGCATTCAACTCACAGAGTTGAAGCTTCCTTTTGACAGAGCAGTTTTGAAACACTCTTTTAGCAGCATCTGCAAGTGGATATTTGGAGCGCTTTGAGGCCAAGGCTGGAAAACGAAATATCATCACATAAAAACTCGACAGAAGCATTCTCTGAAACTTCTTTCTGATGAGTGCATTCAACTCACAGACTCGAACGTTTCTTTTGATAGAACAGTTTAGAAACACTCCTTTTGTAGAATCTGCAAGTGTTTATTTGGAGCGCTTTGAGGCCTATGTTGGAAAAGGACATATCTTCACATCAAAAGTAGACACACGCATTCTCAGAAACTTCTTTGTGATGAGTGCATTGAACTCACAGAGGTCAACCTACTTATTGATAGAGAAGTTTTGAAACACCCTTTTTGTAGAATCTGCAAGTGAATATTTGGCGCGATTTGAGGCCTATGCAGGAAATGGAAATATCTTCACATGAAAACTAGACAGATGAATTCTCAGAAACGTCTTTGTGATGAGTGCATTCAACTCACAGACTTGAAGCTTCCTTTTGAAAGAGCAGTTTCGAAACACTCTTTTTGTAGAATCTGCAAGTGGATATTTGGAGCGCTTTGAGGGCTATGCTGGAAAAGTTAATACCTTCACCTAAAAACTAGACAGAAGCATACTCAGAAACTTCTTTGTGATGTGTGCACTGAACTCACAGAGTTGAACCTTTCTTTTGATACAGAAGTTTTGAAACACTCTTTTCGTAGAATCTTCAAGTGGATGTATGGAGTGATTTGAGGCCTATGCTGGAAAAGGAAATACCTTCACGTAGAAACTAGACAAAAGCATTCTCAGAAAGTTCCCTGTGCTTTGTGCATTCAACTCACAGAGTTGAACATTCCCTTTGATAGAGCAGTTTTGAAACACTCTTTTTGTAGAATCTGCAAGTGGATATTTGGAGCGCTTTGAGGCCTCTGCTGCCAAAGGAATTATCATTGCATAAAAACTAGATGGAAGCGTTCTCAGAAACTTCCTTGTGATGAGTGCATTCAACTCGCAGAGTGGAACCTTCCTTTCGATAGACCAGTTTTGAAACACTGTTTTTGTAGAATCCGCAAGTGGCTATTTGGAGCTCTTTGAGGCTTATGCTGGAAAAGGAAATATCTTCATCTACAAACTAGACAGAAGCATTCTCAGAAACTTCTTTGTCATGTGGGGATTGAACTCACAGAGTTGAACATTCCTTTACATAGAGCAGTTTTGCAACACCCTTTCGGTGGAAAGTGAAAGTGCTTATTTGGTGCGATGGCGGCATCTAGTGGATAAGGAAATACATTCAGATGAAAACAAGATACATCCATTCTCAGAAACTTCTTTGTGATGACTGCATTCTACTCACAGAGTTGAACCTTCCTTTTGATAGAACAGTTTGGAAACACTCTTTTTGTGGAATCTGCAAGTGGCTATTTGGAGCGCTTTGAGGCCTATGCTGGAAAAGGAAATATCTTCACATAAAACCTAGACAGAAGTATTCCCAGAAAGTTTTTCTGATGTGCGCATTCAACTCACCGAGTTGAACCTTCCTTTAGATAGAGCACTTTTGAAACACTCTTTCTGTAGTACCTGCGAGTGGATATTTGGAGTGCTTTGAGTGCTACACTGTAAAAGCAAATATCTTCACTTAGAATCTAGACAGAGGAATTCTCAAAGACTTCCCTGTGCTCTCTGCATTCCACTCACAGAGTTGAACCTTCCTTTTGATAGAACAGTCTTGAAACACTCTTGTGGTAGAATCTGCAAGTCGATATTTGGAAGGTTTGGAGGCCTATCCTGGGAAAGGAAATATCTTCCCATCAAAACTAGATAGAAGCATTCTCAGAAACTTCTTAGTGATGTGCGCATTCAAGTCACAGAGTTGAAGCTTCCTTTTGATATAGCAGTTTTGAACCACTCTTTTAGTAGAATCTGCAAGTGGATGTTTGGAGAGCTAAGAGGCCAACACTGGAAAAGGAAATATCTTCACCTAAAAACTAGACGGAAGCATTCTCAGAAACTTCAATGGGCTTTCCGCATTCAACTCACAGAGTGCAATGTTCCTTTTGAGAGCGCAGTTTTAAAACACTGTTTTTGTAGAATTTGCTAGAGGATGTTTGGAGCGATGTGAGCCTTTGCTGGAAAAGGAAATATCTTCACATAAAACCTAGACAGAAGCATTCTCAGAAACTCCTTTGTGATGAGTGCATTCAAATCACAGACTTGAACCTTCCTTTGGAAAGAGCAGTTTTGAAACACTCTTTTTGAAGAATCTGCAAGTGGATATTTGGAGCGATTTGAGGCCTATGCTGGAAAATGAAATATCTTCACCTACAAACTAGACGGAAGCATTCTCAGAAACTTCTTTGTGATGAGTGCATTCAACTCACAGAGTTGAAGCTTCCTTTTGACAGAGCAGTTTTGAAACACTCTTTTAGCAGCATCTGCAAGTGGATATTTGGAGCGCTTTGAGGCCAAGGCTGGAAAACGAAATATCATCACATAAAAACTCGACAGAAGCATTCTCTGAAACTTCTTTCTGATGAGTGCATTCAACTCACAGACTCGAACGTTTCTTTTGATAGAACAGTTTAGAAACACTCCTTTTGTAGAATCTGCAAGTGTTTATTTGGAGCGCTTTGAGGCCTATGTTGGAAAAGGACATATCTTCACATCAAAAGTAGACACACGCATTCTCAGAAACTTCTTTGTGATGAGTGCATTGAACTCACAGAGTTGAACCTACCTATTGATAGAGAAGTTTTGAAACACCCTTTTTGTAGAATCTGCAAGTGAATATTTGGCGCGATATGAGGCCTATGCTGGAAATGGAAATATCTTCACATGAAAACTAGACAGATGAATTCTCAGAAACGTCTTTGTGATGAGTGCATTCAACTCACAGACTTGAAGCTTAATTTTGAAAGAGCAGTTTCGAAACACTCTTTTTGTAGAATCTGCAAGTGGATATTTGGAGCGCTTTGAGGGCTATGCTGGAAAAGTTTATATCTTCACCTAAAAACTAGACAGAAGCATACTCAGAAACTTCTTTGTGATGTGTGCATTGAACTCACAGAGCTGAACCTTTCTTTTGATACAGAATTTTGAAACACTCTTTTCGTAGAATCTTCAAGTGGATGTATGGAGCGCTTTGAGGCCTATGCTGGAAAAGGAAATATCTTCACGTAGAAACTGGACAAAAGCATTCTCAGAAAATTCTTCGTAATGAGTGCATTCAACTCACAGAGTTGAAGCTTCCTTTTGATAGAGCAGTTTTGAAACATTCTTTTAGCAGCATCTGCAAGTGGATATTTGGAGCGCTTTGAGGCCAAGGCTGGAAAACGAAATATCATCATATAAAAACTCGACAGAAGCATTCTCTGAAACTTCTTTGTGATAAGCGCATTCAACTCACAGACTCGAACGTTTCTTTTGATAGAACAGTTTAGAAACACTCCTTTTGTAGAATCTGCAAGTGTTTGTTTGGAGCGCTTTGAGGCCTATGTTGGAAAAGGACATATCTTCACATCAAAAGTAGACAGACGCATTCTCAGAAACTTCTTTGTGATGAGTGCATTGAACTCACAGAGTTGAACCTACTTATTGATAGAGAAGTTTTGAAACACCCTTTTTGTAGAATCTGCAAGTGAATATTTGGCGCGATTTGAGGCCTATGCGGGAAACGGAAATATCTTCACATGAAAACTAGACAGATGAATTCTCAGAAACGTCTTTGTGATGAGGGCATTCAACTCACAGACTTGAAGCTTCCTTTTGAAAGAGCAGTTTCGAAACACTCTTTTTGTAGAATCTGCAAGTGGATATTTGGAGCGCTTTGAGGGCTATGCTGGAAAAGTTAATACCTTCACCTAAAAACTAGACAGAAGCATACTCAGAAACTTCTTTGTGATGTGTGCATTGAACTCACAGAGTTGAACCTTTCTTTTGATACAGAAGTTTTGAAACACTCTTTTCGTAGAATCTTCAAGTGGATGTATGGAGTGATTTGAGGCCTATGCTGGAAAAGGAAATACCTTCACGTAGAAACTAGACAAAAGCATTCTCAGAAAGTTCCCTGTGCTTTGTGCATTCAACTCACAGAGTTGAACATTCCCTTTGATAGAGCAGTTTTGAAACACTCTTTTTGTAGAATCTGCAAGTGGATATTTGGAGCGCTTTGAGGCCTCTGCTGCCAAAGGAATTATCATTGCATAAAAACTAGATGGAAGCGTTCTCAGAAACTTCCTTGTGATGAGTGCATTCAACTCGCAGAGTGGAACCTTCCTTTCGATAGACCAGTTTTGAAACACTGTTTTGTAGAATCCGCAAGTGGCTATTTGGAGCTCTTTGAGGCTTATGCTGGAAAAGGAAATATCTTCATCTACAAACTAGACAGAAGCATTCTCAGAAACTTCTTTGTCATGTGGGGATTGAACTCACAGAGTTGAACATTCCTTTACATAGAGCAGTTTTGCAACACCCTTTCGGTGGAAAGTGAAAGTGCTTATTTGGTGCGATGGCGGCATCTAGTGGATAAGGAAATACATTCAGATGAAAACAAGATACATCCATTCTCAGAAACTTCTTTGTGATGACTGCATTCTACTCACAGAGTTGAACCTTCCTTTTGATAGAACAGTTTGGAAACACTCTTTTTGTGGAATCTGCAAGTGGCTATTTGGAGCGCTTTGAGGGCTATGCTGGAAAAGGAAATATCTTCACATAAAACCTAGACAGAAGTATTCCCAGAAAGTTTTTCTGATGTGCGCATTCAACTCACCGAGTTGAACCTTCCTTTAGATAGAGCAGTTTTGAAACACTCTTTCTGTAGTACCTGCGAGTGGATATTTGGAGTGCTTTGAGTGCTACACTGTAAAAGCAAATATCTTCACTTAGAATCTAGACAGAAGAATTCTCAGAGACTTCCCTGTGCTCTCTGCATTCCACTCACAGAGTTGAACCTTCCTTTTGATAGAACAGTTTTGAAACACTCTTGATGTAGAATCTGCAAGTCGATATTTGGAAGGTTTGGAGGCCTATCCTGGGAAAGGAAATATCTTCCCATCAAAACTAGATAGAAGCATTCTCAGAAACTTCTTAGTGATGTGCGCATTCAAGTCGCAGAGTTGAAGCTTCCTTTTGATATAGCAGTTTTGAACCACTCTTTTAGTAGAATCTGCAAGTGGATGTTTGGAGAGCTAAGAGGCCAACACTGGAAAAGGAAATATCTTCACGTAAAAACTAGACGGAAGCATTCTCAGAAACTTCAATGGGCTTTACGCATTCAACTCACAGAGTGCAATGTTCCTTTTGAGAGCGCAGTTTTAAAACACTGTTTTTGTAGAATTTGCTAGAGGATGATTGCAGCGATGTGAGGCCTTTGCTGGAAAAGGAAATATCTTCACATAAAACCTAGACAGAAGCATTCTCAGAAACTCCTTTGTGATGAGTGCATTCAAATCACACACTTGAACCTTCCTTTGGAAAGAGCAGTTTTGAAACACTCTTTTTGAAGAATCTGCAAGTGGATATTTGGAGCGATTTGAGGCCTATGCTGGAAAATGAAATATCTTCACCTACAAACTAGACGGAAGCATTCTCAGAAACTTCTTTGTGATGAGTGCATTCAACTCACAGAGTTGAAGCTCCCTTTTGACAGAGCAGTTTTGAAACACTCTTTTAGCAGCATCTGCAAGTGGATATTTGGAGCGCTTTGAGGCCAAGGCTGGAAAACGAAATATCATCACATAAAAACTCGACAGAAGCATTCTCTGAAACTTCTTTCTGATGAGTGCATTCAACTCACAGACTCGAACGTTTCTTTTGATAGAACAGTTTAGAAACACTCCTTTTGTAGAATCTGCAAGTGTTTATTTGGAGCGCTTTGAGGCCTATGTTGGAAAAGGACATATCTTCACATCAAAAGTAGACACACGCATTCTCAGAAACTTCTTTGTGATGAGTGCATTGAACTCACAGAGTTGAACCTACCTATTGATAGAGAAGTTTTGAAACACCCTTTTTGTAGAATCTGCAAGTGAATATTTGGCGCGATATGAGGCCTATGCTGGAAATGGAAATATCTTCACATGAAAACTAGACAGATGAATTCTCAGAAACGTCTTTGTGATGAGTGCATTCAACTCACAGACTTGAAGCTTAATTTTGAAAGAGCAGTTTCGAAACACTCTTTTTGTAGAATCTGCAAGTGGATATTTGGAGCGCTTTGAGGGCTATGCTGGAAAAGTTTATATCTTCACCTAAAAACTAGACAGAAGCATACTCAGAAACTTCTTTGTGATGTGTGCATTGAACTCACAGAGCTGAACCTTTCTTTTGATACAGAATTTTGAAACACTCTTTTCGTAGAATCTTCAAGTGGATGTATGGAGCGCTTTGAGGCCTATGCTGGAAAAGGAAATATCTTCACGTAGAAACTGGACAAAAGCATTCTCAGAAAATTCTTCGTAATGAGTGCATTCAACTCACAGAGTTGAAGCTTCCTTTTGATAGAGCAGTTTTGAAACATTCTTTTAGCAGCATCTGCAAGTGGATATTTGGAGCGCTTTGAGGCCAAGGCTGGAAAACGAAATATCATCATATAAAAACTCGACAGAAGCATTCTCTGAAACTTCTTTGTGATAAGCGCATTCAACTCACAGACTCGAACGTTTCTTTTGATAGAACAGTTTAGAAACACTCCTTTTGTAGAATCTGCAAGTGTTTGTTTGGAGCGCTTTGAGGCCTATGTTGGAAAAGGACATATCTTCACATCAAAAGTAGACAGACGCATTCTCAGAAACTTCTTTGTGATGAGTGCATTGAACTCACAGAGTTGAACCTACTTATTGATAGAGAAGTTTTGAAACACCCTTTTTGTAGAATCTGCAAGTGAATATTTGGCGCGATTTGAGGCCTATGCAGGAAACGGAAATATCTTCACATGAAAACTAGACAGATGAATTCTCAGAAACGTCTTTGTGATGAGGGCATTCAACTCACAGACTTGAAGCTTCCTTTTGAAAGAGCAGTTTCGAAACACTCTTTTTGTAGAATCTGCAAGTGGATATTTGGAGCGCTTTGAGGGCTATGCTGGAAAAGTTAATACCTTCACCTAAAAACTAGACAGAAGCATACTCAGAAACTTCTTTGTGATGTGTGCATTGAACTCACAGAGTTGAACCTTTCTTTTGATACAGAAGTTTTGAAACACTCTTTTCGTAGAATCTTCAAGTGGATGTATGGAGTGATTTGAGGCCTATGCTGGAAAAGGAAATACCTTCACGTAGAAACTAGACAAAAGCATTCTCAGAAAGTTCCCTGTGCTTTGTGCATTCAACTCACAGAGTTGAACATTCCCTTTGATAGAGCAGTTTTGAAACACTCTTTTTGTAGAATCTGCAAGTGGATATTTGGAGCGCTTTGAGGCCTCTGCTGCCAAAGGAATTATCATTGCATAAAAACTAGATGGAAGCGTTCTCAGAAACTTCCTTGTGATGAGTGCATTCAACTCGCAGAGTGGAACCTTCCTTTCGATAGACCAGTTTTGAAACACTGTTTTGTAGAATCCGCAAGTGGCTATTTGGAGCTCTTTGAGGCTTATGCTGGAAAAGGAAATATCTTCATCTACAAACTAGACAGAAGCATTCTCAGAAACTTCTTTGTCATGTGGGGATTGAACTCACAGAGTTGAACATTCCTTTACATAGAGCAGTTTTGCAACACCCTTTCGGTGGAAAGTGAAAGTGCTTATTTGGTGCGATGGCGGCATCTAGTGGATAAGGAAATACATTCAGATGAAAACAAGATACATCCATTCTCAGAAACTTCTTTGTGATGACTGCATTCTACTCACAGAGTTGAACCTTCCTTTTGATAGAACAGTTTGGAAACACTCTTTTTGTGGAATCTGCAAGTGGCTATTTGGAGCGCTTTGAGGGCTATGCTGGAAAAGGAAATATCTTCACATAAAACCTAGACAGAAGTATTCCCAGAAAGTTTTTCTGATGTGCGCATTCAACTCACCGAGTTGAACCTTCCTTTAGATAGAGCAGTTTTGAAACACTCTTTCTGTAGTACCTGCGAGTGGATATTTGGAGTGCTTTGAGTGCTACACTGTAAAAGCAAATATCTTCACTTAGAATCTAGACAGAAGAATTCTCAGAGACTTCCCTGTGCTCTCTGCATTCCACTCACAGAGTTGAACCTTCCTTTTGATAGAACAGTTTTGAAACACTCTTGATGTAGAATCTGCAAGTCGATATTTGGAAGGTTTGGAGGCCTATCCTGGGAAAGGAAATATCTTCCCATCAAAACTAGATAGAAGCATTCTCAGAAACTTCTTAGTGATGTGCGCATTCAAGTCGCAGAGTTGAAGCTTCCTTTTGATATAGCAGTTTTGAACCACTCTTTTAGTAGAATCTGCAAGTGGATGTTTGGAGAGCTAAGAGGCCAACACTGGAAAAGGAAATATCTTCACGTAAAAACTAGACGGAAGCATTCTCAGAAACTTCAATGGGCTTTACGCATTCAACTCACAGAGTGCAATGTTCCTTTTGAGAGCGCAGTTTTAAAACACTGTTTTTGTAGAATTTGCTAGAGGATGATTGCAGCGATGTGAGGCCTTTGCTGGAAAAGGAAATATCTTCACATAAAACCTAGACAGAAGCATTCTCAGAAACTCCTTTGTGATGAGTGCATTCAAATCACACACTTGAACCTTCCTTTGGAAAGAGCAGTTTTGAAACACTCTTTTTGAAGAATCTGCAAGTGGATATTTGGAGCGATTTGAGGCCTATGCTGGAAAATGAAATATCTTCACCTACAAACTAGACGGAAGCATTCTCAGAAACTTCTTTGTGATGAGTGCATTCAACTCACAGAGTTGAAGCTCCCTTTTGACAGAGCAGTTTTGAAACACTCTTTTAGCAGCATCTGCAAGTGGATATTTGGAGCGCTTTGAGGCCAAGGCTGGAAAACGAAATATCATCACATAAAAACTCGACAGAAGCATTCTCTGAAACTTCTTTCTGATGAGTGCATTCAACTCACAGACTCGAACGTTTCTTTTGATAGAACAGTTTAGAAACACTCCTTTTGTAGAATCTGCAAGTGTTTATTTGGAGCGCTTTGAGGCCTATGTTGGAAAAGGACATATCTTCACATCAAAAGTAGACACACGCATCCTCAGAAACTTCTTTGTGATGAGTGCATTGAACTCACAGAGTTGAACCTACCTATTGATAGAGAAGTTTTGAAACACCCTTTTTGTAGAATCTGCAAGTGAATATTTGGCGCGATATGAGGCCTATGCTGGAAATGGAAATATCTTCACATGAAAACTAGACAGATGAATTCTCAGAAACGTCTTTGTGATGAGTGCATTCAACTCACAGACTTGAAGCTTAATTTTGAAAGAGCAGTTTCGAAACACTCTTTTTGTAGAATCTGCAAGTGGATATTTGGAGCGCTTTGAGGGCTATGCTGGAAAAGTTTATATCTTCACCTAAAAACTAGACAGAAGCATACTCAGAAACTTCTTTGTGATGTGTGCATTGAACTCACAGAGCTGAACCTTTCTTTTGATACAGAATTTTGAAACACTCTTTTCGTAGAATCTTCAAGTGGATGTATGGAGTGCTTTGAGGCCTATGCTGGAAAAGGAAATATCTTCACGTAGAAACTGGACAAAAGCATTCTCAGAAAATTCTTCGTAATGAGTGCATTCAACTCACAGAGTTGAAGCTTCCTTTTGATAGAGCAGTTTTGAAACACTCTTTTAGCAGCATCTGCAAGTGGATATTTGGAGCGCTTTGAGGCCAAGGCTGGAAAACGAAATATCATCATATAAAAACTCGACAGAAGCATTCTCTGAAACTTCTTTGTGATAAGCGCATTCAACTCACAGACTCGAACGTTTCTTTTGATAGAACAGTTTAGAAACACTCCTTTTGTAGAATCTGCAAGTGTTTGTTTGGAGCGCTTTGAGGCCTATGTTGGAAAAGGACATATCTTCACATCAAAAGTAGACAGACGCATTCTCAGAAACTTCTTTGTGATGAGTGCATTGAACTCACAGAGTTCAACCTACTTATTGATAGAGAAGTTTTGAAACACCCTTTTTGTAGAATCTGCAAGTGAATATTTGGCGCGATTTGAGGCCTATGCAGGAAACGGAAATATCTTCACATGAAAACTAGACAGATGAATTCTCAGAAACGTCTTTGTGATGAGGGCATTCAACTCACAGACTTGAAGCTTCCTTTTGAAAGAGCAGTTTCGAAACACTCTTTTTGTAGAATCTGCAAGTGGATATTTGGAGCGCTTTGAGGGCTATGCTGGAAAAGTTAATACCTTCACCTAAAAACTAGACAGAAGCATACTCAGAAACTGCTTTGTGATGTGTGCACTGAACTCACAGAGTTGAACCTTTCTTTTCATACAGAAGTTTTGAAACACTCTTTTCGTAGAATCTTCAAGTGGATGGATGGAGTGATTTGAGGCCTATGCTGGAAAAGGAAATACCTTCACGTAGAAACTAGACAAAAGCATTCTCAGAAAGTTCCCTGTGCTTTGTGCATTCAACTCACAGAGTTGAACATTCCCTTTGATAGAGCAGTTTTGAAACACTCTTTTTGTAGAATCTGCAAGTGGATATTTGGAGCGCTTTGAGGCCTCTGCTGCCAAAGGAATTATCATTGCATAAAAACTAGATGGAAGCGTTCTCAGAAACTTCCTTGTGATGAGTGCATTCAACTCGCAGAGTGGAACCTTCCTTTCGATAGACCAGTTTTGAAACACTGTTTTTGTAGAATCCGCAAGTGGCTATTTGGAGCTCTTTGAGGCTTATGCTGGAAAAGGAAATATCTTCATCTACAAACTAGACAGAAGCATTCTCAGAAACTTCTTTGTCATGTGGGGATTGAACTCACAGAGTTGAACATTCCTTTACATAGAGCAGTTTTGCAACACCCTTTCGGTGGAAAGTGAAAGTGCTTATTTGGTGCGATGGCGGCATCTAGTGGATAAGGAAATACATTCAGATGAAAACAAGATACATCCATTCTCAGAAACTTCTTTGTGATGACTGCATTCTACTCACAGAGTTGAACCTTCCTTTTGATAGAACAGTTTGGAAACACTCTTTTTGTGGAATCTGCAAGTGGCTATTTGGAGCGCTTTGAGGCCTATGCTGGAAAAGGAAATATCTTCACATAAAACCTAGACAGAAGTATTCCCAGAAAGTTTTTCTGATGTGCGCATTCAACTCACCGAGTTGAACCTTCCTTTAGATAGAGCACTTTTGAAACACTCTTTCTGTAGTACCTGCGAGTGGATATTTGGAGTGCTTTGAGTGCTACACTGTAAAAGCAAATATCTTCAATTAGAATCTAGACAGAAGAATTCTCAGAGACTTCCCTGGGCTCTCTGCATTCCACTCACAGAGTTGAACCTTCCTTTTGATAGAACAGTCTTGAAACACTCTTGTGGTAGAATCTGCAAGTCGATATTTGGAAGGTTTGGAGGCCTATCCTGGGAAAGGAAATATCTTCCCATCAAAACTAGATAGAAGCATTCTCAGAAACTTCTTAGTGATGTGCGCATTCAAGTCACAGAGTTGAAGCTTCCTTTTGATATAGCAGTTTTGAACCACTCTTTTAGTAGAATCTGCAAGTGGATGTTTGGAGAGCTAAGAGGCCAACACTGGAAAAGGAAATATCTTCACGTAAAAACTAGACGGAAGCATTCTCAGAAACTTCAATGGGCTTTACGCATTCAACTCACAGAGTGCAATGTTCCTTTTGAGAGCGCAGTTTTAAAACACTGTTTTTGTAGAATTTGCTAGAGGATGATTGCAGCGATGTGAGGCCTTTGCTGGAAAAGGAAATATCTTCACATAAAACCTAGACAGAAGCATTCTCAGAAACTCCTTTGTGATGAGTGCATTCAAATCACACACTTGAACCTTCCTTTGGAAAGAGCAGTTTTGAAACACTCTTTTTGAAGAATCTGCAAGTGGATATTTGGAGCGATTTGAGGCCTATGCTGGAAAATGAAATATCTTCACCTACAAACTAGACGGAAGCATTCTCAGAAACTTCTTTGTGATGAGTGCATTCAACTCACAGAGTTGAAGCTTCCTTTTGATAGAGCAGTTTTGAAACACTCTTTTAGCAGCATCTGCAAGTGGATATTTGGAGCGCTTTGAGGCCAAGGCTGGAAAACGAAATATCATCACATAAAAACTCGACAGAAGCATTCTCTGAAACTTCTTTCTGATGAGTGCATTCAACTCACAGACTCGAACGTTTCTTTTGATAGAACAGTTTAGAAACACTCCTTTTGTAGAATCTGCAAGTGTTTATTTGGAGCGCTTTGAGGCCTATGTTGGAAAAGGACATATCTTCAAATCAAAAGTAGACACACGCATTCTCAGAAACTTCTTTGTGATGAGTGCATTGAACTCACAGAGTTCAACCTACCTATTGATAGAGAAGTTTTGAAACACCCTTTTTGTAGAATCTGCAAGTGAATATTTGGCGCGATATGAGGCCTATGCTGGAAATGGAAATATCTTCACATGAAAACTAGACAGATGAATTCTCAGAAACGTCTTTGTGATGAGTGCATTCAACTCACAGACTTGAAACTTAATTTTGAAAGAGCAGTTTCGAAACACTCTTTTTGTAGAATCTGCAAGTGGATGTTTGGAGCGCTTTGAGGGCTATGCTGGAAAAGTTTATATCTTCACCTAAAAACTAGACAGAAGCATACTCAGAAACTTCTTTGTGATGTGTGCATTGAACTCACAGAGCTGAACCTTTCTTTTGATACAGAATTTTGAAACACTCTTTTCGTAGAATCTTCAAGTGGATGTATGGAGTGCTTTGAGGCCTATGCTGGAAAAGGAAATATCTTCACGTAGAAACTGGACAAAAGCATTCTCAGAAAATTCTTCGTAATGAGTGCATTCAACTCACAGAGTTGAAGCTTCCTTTTGATAGAGCAGTTTTGAAACACTCTTTTAGCAGCATCTGCAAGTGGATATTTGGAGCGCTTTGAGGCCAAGGCTGGAAAATGAAATATCATCATATAAAAACTCGACAGAAGCATTCTCTGAAACTTCTTTGTGATAAGTGCATTCAACTCACAGACTCGAACGTTTCTTTTGATAGAACAGTTTAGAAACACTCCTTTTGTAGAATCTGCAAGTGTTTATTTGGAGCGCTTTGAGGCCTATGTTGGAAAAGGACATATCTTCACATCAAAAGTAGACAGACGCATTCTCAGAAACTTCTTTGTGATGAGTGCATTGAACTCACAGAGTTGAACCTACCTATTGATAGAGAAGTTTTGAAACACCCTTTTTGTAGAATCTGCAAGTGAATATTTGGCGCGATTTGAGGCCTATGCAGGAAACGGAAATATCTTCACATGAAAACTAGACAGATGAATTCTCAGAAACGTCTTTGTGATGAGGGCATTCAACTCACAGACTTGAAGCTTCCTTTTGAAAGAGCAGTTTCGAAACACTCTTTTTGTAGAATCTGCAAGTGGATATTTGGAGCGCTTTGAGGGCTATGCTGGAAAAGTTAATACCTTCACCTAAAAACTAGACAGAAGCATACTCAGAAACTTCTTTGTGATGTGTGCATTGAACTCACAGAGTTGAACCTTTCTTTTGATACAGTAGTTTTGAAACACTCTTTTCGTAGAATCTTCAAGTGGATGTATGGAGTGATTTGAGGCCTATGCTGGAAAAGGAAATACCTTCACGTAGAAACTAGACAAAAGCATTCTCAGAAAGTTCCCTGTGCTTTGTGCATTCAACTCACAGAGTTGAACATTCCCTTTGATAGAGCAGTTTTGAAACACTCTTTTTGTAGAATCTGCAAGTGGATATTTGGAGCGCTTTGAGGCCTCTGCTGCCAAAGGAATTATCATTGCATAAAAACTAGATGGAAGCGTTCTCAGAAACTTCCTTGTGATGAGTGCATTCAACTCGCAGAGTGGAACCTTCCTTTCGATAGACCAGTTTTGAAACACTGTTTTTGTAGAATCCGCAAGTGGCTATTTGGAGCTCTTTGAGGCTTATGCTGGAAAAGGAAATATCTTCATCTACAAACTAGACAGAAGCATTCTCAGAAACTTCTTTGTCATGTGGGGATTGAACTCACAGAGTTGAACATTCCTTTACATAGAGCAGTTTTGCAACACCCTTTGGGTGGAAAGTGAAAGTGCTTATTTGGTGCGATGGCGGCATCTAGTGGATAAGGAAATACATTCAGATGAAAACAAGATACATCCATTCTCAGAAACTTCTTTGTGATGACTGCATTCTACTCACAGAGTTGAACCTTCCTTTTGATAGAACAGTTTGGAAACACTCTTTTTGTGGAATCTGCAAGTGGCTATTTGGAGCGCTTTGAGGCCTATGCTGGAAAAGGAAATATCTTCACATAAAACCTAGACAGAAGTATTCCCAGAAAGTTTTTCTGATGTGCGCATTCAACTCACCGAGTTGAACCTTCCTTTAGATAGAGCACTTTTGAAACACTCTTTCTGTAGTACCTGCGAGTGGATATTTGGAGTGCTTTGAGTGCTACACTGTAAAAGCAAATATCTTCACTTAGAATCTAGACAGAAGAATTCTCAGAGACTTCCCTGTGCTCTCTGCATTCCACTCACAGAGTTGAACCTTCCTTTTGATAGAACAGTTTTGAAACACTCTTGTGGTAGAATCTGCAAGTCGATATTTGGAAGGTTTGGAGGCCTATCCTGGGAAAGGAAATATCTTCCCATCAAAACTAGATAGAAGCATTCTCAGAAACTTCTTAGTGATGTGCGCATTCAAGTCACAGAGTTGAAGCTTCCTTTTGATATAGCAGTTTTGAACCACTCTTTTAGTAGAATCTGCAAGTGGATGTTTGGAGAGCTAAGAGGCCAACACTGGAAAAGGAAATATCTTCACGTAAAAACTAGACGGAAGCATTCTCAGAAACTTCAATGGGCTTTACGCATTCAACTCACAGAGTGCAATGTTCCTTTTGAGAGCGCAGTTTTAAAACACTGTTTTTGTAGAATTTGCTAGAGGATGATTGCAGCGATGTGAGGCCTTTGCTGGAAAAGGAAATATCTTCACATAAAACCTAGACAGAAGCATTCTCAGAAACTCCTTTGTGATGAGTGCATTCAAATCACACACTTGAACCTTCCTTTGGAAAGAGCAGTTTTGAAACACTCTTTTTGAAGAATCTGCAAGTGGATATTTGGAGCGATTTGAGGCCTATGCTGGAAAATGAAATATCTTCACCTACAAACTAGACGGAAGCATTCTCAGAAACTTCTTTGTGATGAGTGCATTCAACTCACAGAGTTGAAGCTTCCTTTTGACAGAGCAGTTTTGAAACACTCTTTTAGCAGCATCTGCAAGTGGATATTTGGAGCGCTTTGAGGCCAAGGCTGGAAAACGAAATATCATCACATAAAAACTCGACAGAAGCATTCTCTGAAACTTCTTTCTGATGAGTGCATTCAACTCACAGACTCGAACGTTTTTTTGATAGAACAGTTTAGAAACACTCCTTTTGTAGAATCTGCAAGTGTTTATCTGGAGCGCTTTGAGGCCTATTTTGGAAAAGGACATATCTTCACATCAAAAGTAGACACACGCATTCTCAGAAACTTCTTTGTGATGAGTGCATTGAACTCACAGAGTTGAACCTACCTATTGATAGAGAAGTTTTGAAACACCCTTTTTGTAGAATCTGCAAGTGAATATTTGGCGCGATATGAGGCCTATGCTGGAAATGGAAATATCTTCACATGAAAACTAGACAGATGAATTCTCAGAAACGTCTTTGTGATGAGTGCATTCAACTCACAGACTTGAAGCTTAAATTTGAAAGAGCAGTTTCGAAACACTCTTTTAGTAGAATCTGCAAGTGGATATTTGGAGCGCTTTGAGGGCTATGCTGGAAAAGTTTCTATCTTCACCTAAAAACTAGACAGAAGCATACTCAGAAACTTCTTTGTGATGTGTGCATTGAACTCACAGAGCTGAACCTTTCTTTTGATACAGAATTTTGAAACACTCTTTTCGTAGAATCTTCAAGTGGATGTATGGAGTGCTTTGAGGCCTATGCTGGAAAAGGAAATATCTTCACGTAGAAACTGGACAAAAGCATTCTCAGAAAATTCTTCGTAATGAGTGCATTCAACTCACAGAGTTGAAGCTTCCTTTTGATAGAGCAGTTTTGAAACACTCTTTTAGCAGCATCTGCAAGTGGATATTTGGAGCGCTTTGAGGCCAAGGCTGGAAAACGAAATATCATCATATAAAAACTCGACAGAAGCATTCTCTGAAACTTCTTTGTGATAAGCGCATTCAACTCACAGACTCGAACGTTTCTTTTGATAGAACAGTTTAGAAACACTCCTTTTGTAGAATCTGCAAGTGTTTATTTGGAGCGCTTTGAGGCCTATGTTGGAAAAGGACATATCTTCACATCAAAAGTAGACAGACGCATTCTCAGAAACTTCTTTGTGATGAGTGCATTGAACTCACAGAGTTGAACCTACCTATTGATAGAAAAGTTTTGAAACACCCTTTTTGTAGAATCTGCAAGTGAATATTTGGCGCGATTTGAGGCCTATGCAGGAAACGGAAATATCTTCACATGAAAACTAGACAGATGAATTCTCAGAAACGTCTTTGTGATGAGGGCATTCAACTCACAGACTTGAAGCTTCCTTTTGAAAGAGCAGTTTCGAAACACTCTTTTTGTAGAATCTGCAAGTGGATATTTGGAGCGCTTTGAGGGCTATGCTGGAAAAGTTAATACCTTCACCTAAAAACTAGACAGAAGCATACTCAGAAACTTCTTTGTGATGTGTGCATTGAACTCACAGAGTTGAACCTTTCTTTTGATACAGAAGTTTTGAAACACTCTTTTCGTAGAATCTTCAAGTGGATGTATGGAGTGATTTGAGGCCTATGCTGGAAAAGGAAATACCTTCACGTAGAAACTAGACAAAAGCATTCTCAGAAAGTTCCCTGTGCTTTGTGCATTCAACTCACAGAGTTGAACATTCCCTTTGATAGAGCAGTTTTGAAACACTCTTTTTGTAGAATCTGCAAGTGGATATTTGGAGCGCTTTGAGGCCTCTGCTGCCAAAGGAATTATCATTGCATAAAAACTAGATGGAAGCGTTCTGAGAAACTTCCTTGTGATGAGTGCATTCAACTCGCAGAGTGGAACCTTCCTTTCGATAGACCAGTTTTGAAACACTGTTTTTGTAGAATCCGCAAGTGGCTATTTGGAGCTCTTTGAGGCTTATGCTGGAAAAGGAAATATCTTCATCTACAAACTAGACAGAAGCATTCTCAGAAACTTCTTTGTCATGTGGGGATTGAACTCACAGAGTTGAACATTCCTTTACATAGAGCAGTTTTGCAACACCCTTTGGGTGGAAAGTGAAAGTGCTTATTTGGTGCGATGGCGGCATCTAGTGGATAAGGAAATACATTCAGATGAAAACAAGATACATCCATTCTCAGAAACTTCTTTGTGATGACTGCATTCTACTCACAGAGTTGAACCTTCCTTTTGATAGAACAGTTTGGAAACACTCTTTTTGTGGAATCTGCAAGTGGCTATTTGGAGCGCTTTGAGGCCTATGCTGGAAAAGGAAATATCTTCACATAAAACCTAGACAGAAGTATTCCCAGAAAGTTTTTCTGATGTGCGCATTCAACTCACCGAGTTGAACCTTCCTTTAGATAGAGCACTTTTGAAACACTCTTTCTGTAGTACCTGCGAGTGGATATTTGGAGTGCTTTGAGTGCTACACTGTAAAAGCAAATATCTTCACTTAGAATCTAGACAGAAGAATTCTCAGAGACTTCCCTGTGCTCTCTGCATTCCACTCACAGAGTTGAACCTTCCTTTTGATAGAACAGTTTTGAAACACTCTTGTGGTAGAATCTGCAAGTCGATATTTGGAAGGTTTGGAGGCCTATCCTGGGAAAGGAAATATCTTCCCATCAAAACTAGATAGAAGCATTCTCAGAAACTTCTTAGTGATGTGCGCATTCAAGTCACAGAGTTGAAGCTTCCTTTTGATATAGCAGTTTTGAACCACTCTTTTAGTAGAATCTGCAAGTGGATGTTTGGAGAGCTAAGAGGCCAACACTGGAAAAGGAAATATCTTCACGTAAAAACTAGACGGAAGCATTCTCAGAAACTTCAATGGGCTTTACGCATTCAACTCACAGAGTGCAATGTTCCTTTTGAGAGCGCAGTTTTAAAACACTGTTTTTGTAGAATTTGCTAGAGGATGATTGCAGCGATGTGAGGCCTTTGCTGGAAAAGGAAATATCTTCACATAAAACCTAGACAGAAGCATTCTCAGAAACTCCTTTGTGATGAGTGCATTCAAATCACACACTTGAACCTTCCTTTGGAAAGAGCAGTTTTGAAACACTCTTTTTGAAGAATCTGCAAGTGGATATTTGGAGCGATTTGAGGCCTATGCTGGAAAATGAAATATCTTCACCTACAAACTAGACGGAAGCATTCTCAGAAACTTCTTTGTGATGAGTGCATTCAACTCACAGAGTTGAAGCTTCCTTTTGACAGAGCAGTTTTGAAACACTCTTTTAGCAGCATCTGCAAGTGGATATTTGGAGCGCTTTGAGGCCAAGGCTGGAAAACGAAATATCATCACATAAAAACTCGACAGAAGCATTCTCTGAAACTTCTTTCTGATGAGTGCATTCAACTCACAGACTCGAACGTTTTTTTGATAGAACAGTTTAGAAACACTCCTTTTGTAGAATCTGCAAGTGTTTATCTGGAGCGCTTTGAGGCCTATTTTGGAAAAGGACATATCTTCACATCAAAAGTAGACACACGCATTCTCAGAAACTTCTTTGTGATGAGTGCATTGAACTCACAGAGTTGAACCTACCTATTGATAGAGAAGTTTTGAAACACCCTTTTTGTAGAATCTGCAAGTGAATATTTGGCGCGATATGAGGCCTATGCTGGAAATGGAAATATCTTCACATGAAAACTAGACAGATGAATTCTCAGAAACGTCTTTGTGATGAGTGCATTCAACTCACAGACTTGAAGCTTAAATTTGAAAGAGCAGTTTCGAAACACTCTTTTAGTAGAATCTGCAAGTGGATATTTGGAGCGCTTTGAGGGCTATGCTGGAAAAGTTTCTATCTTCACCTAAAAACTAGACAGAAGCATACTCAGAAACTTCTTTGTGATGTGTGCATTGAACTCACAGAGCTGAACCTTTCTTTTGATACAGAATTTTGAAACACTCTTTTCGTAGAATCTTCAAGTGGATGTATGGAGTGCTTTGAGGCCTATGCTGGAAAAGGAAATATCTTCACGTAGAAACTGGACAAAAGCATTCTCAGAAAATTCTTCGTAATGAGTGCATTCAACTCACAGAGTTGAAGCTTCCTTTTGATAGAGCAGTTTTGAAACACTCTTTTAGCAGCATCTGCAAGTGGATATTTGGAGCGCTTTGAGGCCAAGGCTGGAAAACGAAATATCATCATATAAAAACTCGACAGAAGCATTCTCTGAAACTTCTTTGTGATAAGCGCATTCAACTCACAGACTCGAACGTTTCTTTTGATAGAACAGTTTAGAAACACTCCTTTTGTAGAATCTGCAAGTGTTTATTTGGAGCGCTTTGAGGCCTATGTTGGAAAAGGACATATCTTCACATCAAAAGTAGACAGACGCATTCTCAGAAACTTCTTTGTGATGAGTGCATTGAACTCAAAGAGTTGAACCTACCTATTGATAGAAAAGTTTTGAAACACCCTTTTTGTAGAATCTGCAAGTGAATATTTGGCGCGATTTGAGGCCTATGCAGGAAACGGAAATATCTTCACATGAAAACTAGACAGATGAATTCTCAGAAACGTCTTTGTGATGAGGGCATTCAACTCACAGACTTGAAGCTTCCTTTTGAAAGAGCAGTTTCGAAACACTCTTTTTGTAGAATCTGCAAGTGGATATTTGGAGCGCTTTGAGGGCTATGCTGGAAAAGTTAATACCTTCACCTAAAAACTAGACAGAAGCATACTCAGAAACTTCTTTGTGATGTGTGCATTGAACTCACAGAGTTGAACCTTTCTTTTGATACAGAAGTTTTGAAACACTCTTTTCGTAGAATCTTCAAGTGGATGTATGGAGTGATTTGAGGCCTATGCTGGAAAAGGAAATACCTTCACGTAGAAACTAGACAAAAGCATTCTCAGAAAGTTCCCTGTGCTTTGTGCATTCAACTCACAGAGTTGAACATTCCCTTTGATAGAGCAGTTTTGAAACACTCTTTTTGTAGAATCTGCAAGTGGATATTTGGAGCGCTTTGAGGCCTCTGCTGCCAAAGGAATTATCATTGCATAAAAACTAGATGGAAGCGTTCTCAGAAACTTCCTTGTGATGAGTGCATTCAACTCGCAGAGTGGAACCTTCCTTTCGATAGACCAGTTTTGAAACACTGTTTTTGTAGAATCCGCAAGTGGCTATTTGGAGCTCTTTGAGGCTTATGCTGGAAAAGGAAATATCTTCATCTACAAACTAGACAGAAGCATTCTCAGAAACTTCTTTGTCATGTGGGGATTGAACTCACAGAGTTGAACATTCCTTTACATAGAGCAGTTTTGCAACACCCTTTCGGTGGAAAGTGAAAGTGCTTATTTGGTGCGATGGCGGCATCTAGTGGATAAGGAAATACATTCAGATGAAAACAAGATACATCCATTCTCAGAAACTTCTTTGTGATGACTGCATTCTACTCACAGAGTTGAACCTTCCTTTTGATAGAACAGTTTGGAAACACTCTTTTTGTGGAATCTGCAAGTGGCTATTTGGAGCGCTTTGAGGCCTATGCTGGAAAAGGAAATATCTTCACATAAAACCTAGACAGAAGTATTCCCAGAAAGTTTTTCTGATGTGCGCATTCAACTCACCGAGTTGAACCTTCCTTTAGATAGAGCACTTTTGAAACACTCTTTCTGTAGTACCTGCGAGTGGATATTTGGAGTGCTTTGAGTGCTACACTGTAAAAGCAAATATCTTCACTTAGAATCTAGACAGAAGAATTCTCAGAGACTTCCCTGGACTCTCTGCATTCCACTCACAGAGTTGAACCTTCCTTTTGATAGAACAGTCTTGAAACACTCTTGTGGTAGAATCTGCAAGTCGATATTTGGAAGGTTTGGAGGCCTATCCTGGGAAAGGAAATATCTTCCCATCAAAACTAGATAGAAGCATTCTCAGAAACTTCTTAGTGATGTGCGCATTCAAGTCACAGAGTTGAAGCTTCCTTTTGATATAGCAGTTTTGAACCACTCTTTTAGTAGAATCTGCAAGTGGATGTTTGGAGAGCTAAGAGGCCAACACTGGAAAAGGAAATATCTTCACGTAAAAACTAGACGGAAGCATTCTCAGAAACTTCAATGGGCTTTACGCATTCAACTCACAGAGTGCAATGTTCCTTTTGAGAGCGCAGTTTTAAAACACTGTTTTTGTAGAATTTGCTAGAGGATGATTGCAGCGATGTGAGGCCTTTGCTGGAAAAGGAAATATCTTCACATAAAACCTAGACAGAAGCATTCTCAGAAACTCCTTTGTGATGAGTGCATTCAAATCACACACTTGAACCTTCCTTTGGAAAGAGCAGTTTTGAAACACTCTTTTTGAAGAATCTGCAAGTGGATATTTGGAGCGATTTGAGGCCTATGCTGGAAAATGAAATATCTTCACCTACAAACTAGACGGAAGCATTCTCAGAAACTTCTTTGTGATGAGTGCATTCAACTCACAGAGTTGAAGCTTCCTTTTGATAGAGCAGTTTTGAAACACTCTTTTAGCAGCATCTGCAAGTGGATATTTGGAGCGCTTTGAGGCCAAGGCTGGAAAACGAAATATCATCACATAAAAACTCGACAGAAGCATTCTCTGAAACTTCTTTCTGATGAGTGCATTCAACTCACAGACTCGAACGTTTCTTTTGATAGAACAGTTTAGAAACACTCCTTTTGTAGAATCTGCAAGTGTTTATTTGGAGCGCTTTGAGGCCTATGTTGGAAAAGGACATATCTTCAAATCAAAAGTAGACACACGCATTCTCAGAAACTTCTTTGTGATGAGTGCATTGAACTCACAGAGTTCAACCTACCTATTGATAGAGAAGTTTTGAAACACCCTTTTTGTAGAATCTGCAAGTGAATATTTGGCGCGATATGAGGCCTATGCTGGAAATGGAAATATCTTCACATGAAAACTAGACAGATGAATTCTCAGAAACGTCTTTGTGATGAGTGCATTCAACTCACAGACTTGAAGCTTAATTTTGAAAGAGCAGTTTCGAAACACTCTTTTTGTAGAATCTGCAAGTGGATGTTTGGAGCGCTTTGAGGGCTATGCTGGAAAAGTTTATATCTTCACCTAAAAACTAGACAGAAGCATACTCAGAAACTTCTTTGTGATGTGTGCATTGAACTCACAGAGCTGAACCTTTCTTTTGATACAGAATTTTGAAACACTCTTTTCGTAGAATCTTCAAGTGGATGTATGGAGTGCTTTGAGGCCTATGCTGGAAAAGGAAATATCTTCACGTAGAAACTGGACAAAAGCATTCTCAGAAAATTCTTCGTAATGAGTGCATTCAACTCACAGAGTTGAAGCTTCCTTTTGATAGAGCAGTTTTGAAACACTCTTTTAGCAGCATCTGCAAGTGGATATTTGGAGCGCTTTGAGGCCAAGGCTGGAAAATGAAATATCATCATATAAAAACTCGACAGAAGCATTCTCTGAAACTTCTTTGTGATAAGTGCATTCAACTCACAGACTCGAACGTTTCTTTTGATAAAACAGTTTAGAAACACTCCTTTTGTAGAATCTGCAAGTGTTTATTTGGAGCGCTTTGAGGCCTATGTTGGAAAAGGACATATCTTCACATCAAAAGTAGACAGACGCATTCTCAGAAACTTCTTTGTGATGAGTGCATTGAACTCACAGAGTTGAACCTACCTATTGATAGAGAAGTTTTGAAACACCCTTTTTGTAGAATCTGCAAGTGAATATTTGGCGCGATTTGAGGCCTATGCAGGAAACGGAAATATCTTCACATGAAAACTAGACAGATGAATTCTCAGAAACGTCTTTGTGATGAGGGCATTCAACTCACAGACTTGAAGCTTCCTTTTGAAAGAGCAGTTTCGAAACACTCTTTTTGTAGAATCTGCAAGTGGATATTTGGAGCGCTTTGAGGGCTATGCTGGAAAAGTTAATACCTTCACCTAAAAACTAGACAGAAGCATACTCAGAAACTTCTTTGTGATGTGTGCATTGAACTCACAGAGTTGAACCTTTCTTTTGATACAGTAGTTTTGAAACACTCTTTTCGTAGAATCTTCAAGTGGATGTATGGAGTGATTTGAGGCCTATGCTGGAAAAGGAAATACCTTCACGTAGAAACTAGACAAAAGCATTCTCAGAAAGTTCCCTGTGCTTTGTGCATTCAACTCACAGAGTTGAACATTCCCTTTGATAGAGCAGTTTTGAAACACTCTTTTTGTAGAATCTGCAAGTGGATATTTGGAGCGCTTTGAGGCCTCTGCTGCCAAAGGAATTATCATTGCATAAAAACTAGATGGAAGCGTTCTCAGAAACTTCCTTGTGATGAGTGCATTCAACTCGCAGAGTGGAACCTTCCTTTCGATAGACCAGTTTTGAAACACTGTTTTTGTAGAATCCGCAAGTGGCTATTTGGAGCTCTTTGAGGCTTATGCTGGAAAAGGAAATATCTTCATCTACAAACTAGACAGAAGCATTCTCAGAAACTTCTTTGTCATGTGGGGATTGAACTCACAGAGTTGAACATTCCTTTACATAGAGCAGTTTTGCAACACCCTTTGGGTGGAAAGTGAAAGTGCTTATTTGGTGCGATGGCGGCATCTAGTGGATAAGGAAATACATTCAGATGAAAACAAGATACATCCATTCTCAGAAACTTCTTTGTGATGACTGCATTCTACTCACAGAGTTGAACCTTCCTTTTGATAGAACAGTTTGGAAACACTCTTTTTGTGGAATCTGCAAGTGGCTATTTGGAGCGCTTTGAGGCCTATGCTGGAAAAGGAAATCTCTTCACATAAAACCTAGACAGAAGTATTCCCAGAAAGTTTTTCTGATGTGCGCATTCAACTCACCGAGTTGAACCTTCCTTTAGATAGAGCACTTTTGAAACACTCTTTCTGTAGTACCTGCGAGTGGATATTTGGAGTGCTTTGAGTGCTACACTGTAAAAGCAAATATCTTCACTTAGAATCTAGACAGAAGAATTCTCAGAGACTTCCCTGTGCTCTCTGCATTCCACTCACAGAGTTGAACCTTCCTTTTGATAGAACAGTTTTGAAACACTCTTGTGGTAGAATCTGCAAGTCGATATTTGGAAGGTTTGGAGGCCTATCCTGGGAAAGGAAATATCTTCCCATCAAAACTAGATAGAAGCATTCTCAGAAACTTCTTAGTGATGTGCGCATTCAAGTCACAGAGTTGAAGCTTCCTTTTGATATAGCAGTTTTGAACCACTCTTTTAGTAGAATCTGCAAGTGGATGTTTGGAGAGCTAAGAGGCCAACACTGGAAAAGGAAATATCTTCACGTAAAAACTAGACGGAAGCATTCTCAGAAACTTCAATGGGCTTTACGCATTCAACTCACAGAGTGCAATGTTCCTTTTGAGAGCGCAGTTTTAAAACACTGTTTTTGTAGAATTTGCTAGAGGATTATTGCAGCGATGTGAGGCCTTTGCTGGAAAAGGAAATATCTTCACATAAAACCTAGACAGAAGCATTCTCAGAAACTCCTTTGTGATGAGTGCATTCAAATCACACACTTGAACCTTCCTTTGGAAAGAGCAGTTTTGAAACACTCTTTTTGAAGAATCTGCAAGTGGATATTTGGAGCGATTTGAGGCGTATGCTGGAAAATGAAATATCTTCACCTACAAACTAGACGGAAGCATTCTCAGAAACTTCTTTGTGATGAGTGCATTCAACTCACAGAGTTGAAGCTTCCTTTTGATAGAGCAGTTTTGAAACACACTTTTAGCAGCATCTGCAAGTGGATATTTGGAGCGCTTTGAGGCCAAGGCTGGAAAACGAAATATCATCACATAAAAACTCGACAGAAGCATTCTCTGAAACTTCTTTGTGATGAGTGCATTCAACTCACAGACTCGAACGTTTCTTTTGATAGAACAGTTTAGAAACACTCCTTTTGTAGAATCTGCAAGTGTTTATTTGGAGCGCTTTGAGGCCTATGTTGGAAAAGGACATATCTTCATATCAAAAGTAGACAGACGCATTCTCAGAAACTTCTTTGTGATGAGTGCATTGAACTCACAGAGTTCAACCTACCTATTGATAGAGAAGTTTTCAAACACCCTTTTTGTAGAATCTGCAAGTGAATATTTGGCGCGATATGAGGCCTATGCTGGAAATGGAAATATCTTCACATGAAAACTAGACAGATGAATTCTCAGAAGCGTCTTTGTGATGAGTGCATTCAACTCACAGACTTGAAGCTTCCTTTTCAAAGAGCAGTTTCGAAACACTCTTTTTGTAGAATCTGCAAGTGGATATTTGGAGCGCTTTGAGGGCTATGCTGGAAAAGTTTATATCTTCACATAAAACTAGACAGAAGTATACTCAGAAACTTCTTTGTGATGTGTGCATTGAACTCACAGTGCTGAGACTTTCTTTTGATAAAGAATTTTGAAACACTCTTTTCGGAGAATCTTCAAGTGGATGTATGGAGTGCTTTGAGGCCTATGCTGAAAAAGGAAATATCTTCACGTAGAAACTGGACAAAAGCATTCTCAGAAAATCCTTTGTGATGAGTGCATTCAACTCACAGAGTTGAAGCTTCCTTTTGATAGAGCAGTTTTGAAACACTCTTTTAGCAGCGTCTGCAAGTGGATATTTGGAGCGCTTTGAGGCCAAGGCTGGAAAACGAAATATCATCACATAAAAACTCGACAGAAGCATTCTCTGAAACTTCTTTGTGATAAGCGCATTCAACTCACAGACTCGAACGTTTCTTTTGATAGAACAGTTTAGAAACACTCCTTTTGTAGAATCTGCAAGTGTTTATTTGGAGCGCTTTGAGGCCTATGTTGGAAAAGGACATATCTTCACATCAAAAGTAGACAGACGCATTCTCAGAAACTTCTTTGTGATGAGTGCATTGAACTCACAGAGTTGAACCTACGTATTGATAGAGAAGTTTTGAAACACCCTTTTTGTAGAATCTGCAAGTGTATATTTGGCGCGATTTGAGGCCTATGCAGGAAACGGAAATATCTTCACATGAAAACTAGACAGATGAATTCTCAGAAACGTCTTTGTGATGAGTGCATTCAACTCACAGACTTGAAGCTTCCTTTTGAAACAGCAGTTTCGAAACACTCTTTTTGTAGAATCTGCAAGTGGATATTTGGAGCGCTTTGAGGGCTATGCTGGAAAAGTTAATACCTTCACCTAAAAACTAGACAGAAGCATACTCAGAAACATCTTTGTGATGTGTGCATTGAACTCGCAGAGTTGAACCTTTCTTTTGATACAGAAGTTTTGAAACACTCTTTTCGTAGAATCTTCAAGTGGATGTATGGAGTGATTTGAGGCCTATGCTGGAAAAGGAAATACCTTCACGTAGAAACTAGACAAAAGCATTCTCAGAAAGTTCCCTGTGCTTTGTGCATTCAACTCACAGAGTTGAACATTCCCTTTGATAGAGCAGTTTTGAAACACTCTTTTTGTAGAATCTGCAAGTGGATATTTGGAGCGCTTTGAGGCCTCTGCTGCCAAAGGAATTATCATTGCATAAAAACTAGATGGAAGCGTTCTCAGAAACTTCCTTGTGATGAGTGCATTCAACTCGCAGAGTGGAACCTTCCTTTCGATAGACCAGTTTTGAAACACTGTTTTTGTAGAATCCGCAAGTGGCTATTTGGAGCTCTTTGAGGCTTATGCTGGAAAAGGAAATATCTTCATCTACAAACTAGACAGAAGCATTCTCAGAAACTTCTTTGTCATGTGGGGATTGAACTCACAGAGTTGAACATTCCTTTACATAGAGCAGTTTTGCAACACCCTTTGGGTGGAAAGTGAAAGTGCTTATTTGGTGCGATGGCGGCATCTAGTGGATAAGGAAATACATTCAGATGAAAACAAGATACATCCATTCTCAGAAACTTCTTTGTGATGACTGCATTCTACTCACAGAGTTGAACCTTCCTTTTTGATAGAACAGTTTGGAAACACTCTTTTTGTGGAATCTGCAAGTGGCTATTTGGAGCGCTTTGAGGCCTATGCTGGAAAAGGAAATCTCTTCACATAAAACCTAGACAGAAGTATTCCCAGAAAGTTTTTCTGATGTGCGCATTCAACTCACCGAGTTGAACCTTCCTTTAGATAGAGCACTTTTGAAACACTCTTTCTGTAGTACCTGCGAGTGGATATTTGGAGTGCTTTGAGTGCTACACTGTAAAAGCAAATATCTTCACTTAGAATCTAGACAGAAGAATTCTCAGAGACTTCCCTGGGCTCTCTGCATTCCACTCACAGAGTTGAACCTTCCTCTTGATAGGACAGTTTTGAAACACTCTTGTGATAGAATCTGCAAGTCGATATTTGGAAGGTTTGGAGGCCTATCCTGGGAAAGGAAATATCTTCCCATCAAAACTAGATAGAAGCATTCTCAGAAACTTCTTAGTGATGTGCGCATTCAAGTCACAGAGTTGAAGCTTCCTTTTGATATAGCAGTTTTGAACCACTCTTTTAGTAGAATCTGCAAGTGGATGTTTGGAGAGCTAAGAGGCCAACACTGGAAAAGGAAATATCTTCACGTAAAAACTAGACGGAAGCATTCTCAGAAACTTCAATGGGCTTTCCGCATTCAACTCACAGAGTGCAATGTTCCTTTTGAGAGCGCAGTTTTAAAACACTGTTTTTGTAGAATTTGCTAGAGGATGTTTGGAGCGATGTGAGGCCTTTGCTGGAAAAGGAAATATCTTCACATAAAACCTAGACAGAAGCATTCTCAGAAACTCCTTTGTGATGAGTGCATTCAAATCACACACTTGAACCTTCCTTTGGAAAGAGCAGTTTTGAAACACTCTTTTTGAAGAATCTGCAAGTGGATATTTGGAGCGATTTGAGGCCTATGCTGGAAAATGAAATATCTTCACCTACAAACTAGACGGAAGCATTCTCAGAAACTTCTTTGTGATGAGTGCATTCAACTCACAGAGTTGAAGCTTCCTTTTGACAGAGCAGTTTTGAAACACTCTTTTAGCAGCATCTGCAAGTGGATATTTGGAGCGCTTTGAGGCCAAGGCTGGAAAACGAAATATCATCACATAAAAACTCGACAGAAGCATTCTCTGAAACTTCTTTCTGATGAGTGCATTCAACTCACAGACTCGAACGTTTCTTTTGATAGAACAGTTTAGAAACACTCCTTTTGTAGAATCTGCAAGTGTTTATTTGGAGCGCTTTGAGGCCTATGTTGGAATAGGACATATCTTCACATCAAAAGTAGACAGACGCATTCTCAGAAACTTCTTTGTGATGAGTGCATTCAACTCACAGAGTTGAAGCTTCCTTTTGACAGAGCAGTTTTGAAACACTCTTTTAGCAGCATCTGCAAGTGGATATTTGGAGCGCTTTGAGGCCAAGGCTGGAAAACGAAATATCATCACATAAAAACTCGACAGAAGCATTCTCTGAAACTTCTTTCTGATGAGTGCATTCAACTCACAGACTCGAACGTTTCTTTTGATAGAACAGTTTAGAAACACTCCTTTTGTAGAATCTGCAAGTGTTTATTTGGAGCGCTTTGAGGCCTATGTTGGAATAGGACATATCTTCACATCAAAAGTAGACAGACGCATTCTCAGAAACTTCTTTGTGATGAGTGCATTGAACTCACAGAGTTCAACCTACCTATTGATAGAGAAGTTTTCAAACACCCTTTTTGTAGAATCTGCAAGTGAATATTTGGCGCGATATGAGGCCTATGCTGGAAATGGAAATATCTTCACATGAAAACTAGACAGATGAATTCTCAGAAACGTCTTTGTGATGAGTGCATTCAACTCACAGACTTGAAGCTTAATTTTGAAAGAGCAGTTTCGAAACACTCTTTTTGTAGAATCTGCAAGTGGATATTTGGAGCGCTTTGAGGGCTATGCTGGAAAAGTTTATATCTTCACCTAAAAACTAGACAGAAGCATACTCAGAAACTTCTTTGTGATGTGTGCATTGAACTCACAGAGCTGAACCTTTCTTTTGATACAGAATTTTGAAACACTCTTTTCGTAGAATCTTCAAGTGGATGTATGGAGTGCTTTGAGGAATATGCTGGAAAAGGAAATATCTTCACGTAGAAACTGGACAAAAGCATTCTCAGAAAATTCTTCGTAATGAGTGCATTCAACTCACAGAGTTGAAGCTTCCTTTTGATAGAGCAGTTTTGAAACACTCTTTTAGCAGCATCTGCAAGTGGATATTTGGAGCGCTTTGAGGCCAAGGCTGGAAAACGAAATATCATCATATAAAAACTCGACAGAAGCATTCTCTGAAACTTCTTTGTGATAAGTGCATTCAACTCACAGACTCGAACGTTTCTTTTGATAGAACAGTTTAGAAACACACCTTTTGTAGAATCTGCAAGTGTTTATTTGGAGCGCTTTGAGGCCTATGTTGGAAAAGGACATATCTTCACATCAAAAGTAGACAGACGCATTCTCAGAAACTTCTTTGTGATGAGTGCATTGAACTCACAGAGTTGAACCTACCTATTGATAGAGAAGTTTTGAAACACCCTTTTTGTAGAATCTGCAAGTGAATATTTGGCGCGATTTGAGGCCTATGCAGGAAACGGAAATATCTTCACATGAAAACTAGACAGATGAATTCTCAGAAACGTCTTTGTGATGAGGGCATTCAACTCACAGACTTGAAGCTTCCTTTTGAAAGAGCAGTTTCGAAACACTCTTTTTGTAGAATCTGCAAGTGGATATTTGGAGCGCTTTGAGGGCTATGCTGGAAAAGTTAATACCTTCACCTAAAAACTAGACAGAAGCATACTCAGAAACTTCTTTGTGATGTGTGCATTGAACTCACAGAGTTGAACCTTTCTTTTGATACAGAAGTTTTGAAACACTCTTTTCGTAGAATCTTCAAGTGGATGTATGGAGTGATTTGAGGCCTATGCTGGAAAAGGAAATACCTTCACGTAGAAACTAGACAAAAGCATTCTCAGAAAGTTCCCTGTGCTTTGTGCATTCAACTCACAGAGTTGAACATTCCCTTTGATAGAGCAGTTTTGAAACACTCTTTTTGTAGAATCTGCAAGTGGATATTTGGAGCGCTTTGAGGCCTCTGCTGCCAAAGGAATTATCATTGCATAAAAACTAGATGGAAGCGTTCTCAGAAACTTCCTTGTGATGAGTGCATTCAACTCGCAGAGTGGAACCTTCCTTTCGATAGACCAGTTTTGAAACACTGTTTTTGTAGAATCCGCAAGTGGCTATTTGGAGCTCTTTGAGGCTTATGCTGGAAAAGGAAATATCTTTATCTACAAACTAGACAGAAGCATTCTCAGAAACTTCTTTGTCATGTGGGGATTGAACTCACAGAGTTGAACATTCCTTTACATAGAGCAGTTTTGCAACACCCTTTGGGTGGAAAGTGAAAGTGCTTATTTGGTGCGATGGCGGCATCTAGTGGATAAGGAAATACATTCAGATGAAAACAAGATACATCCATTCTCAGAAACTTCTTTGTGATGACTGCATTCTACTCACAGAGTTGAACCTTCCTTTTGATAGAACAGTTTGGAAACACTCTTTTTGTGGAATCTGCAAGTGGCTATTTGGAGCGCTTTGAGGCCTATGCTGGAAAAGGAAATATCTTCACATAAAACCTAGACAGAAGTATTCCCAGAAAGTTTTTCTGATGTGCGCATTCAACTCACCGAGTTGAACCTTCCTTTAGATAGAGCAGTTTTGAAACACTCTTTCTGTAGTACCTGCGAGTGGATATTTGGAGTGCTTTGAGTGCTACACTGTAAAAGCAAATATCTTCACTTAGAATCTAGACAGAAGAATTCTCAGAGACTTCCCTGTGCTCTCTGCATTCCACTCACAGAGTTGAACCTTCCTTTTGATAGAACAGTTTTGAAACACTCTTGATGTAGAATCTGCAAGTCGATATTTGGAAGGTTTGGAGGCCTATCCTGGGAAAGGAAATATCTTCCCATCAAAACTAGATAGAAGCATTCTCAGAAACTTCTTAGTGATGTGCGCATTCAAGTCACAGAGTTGAAGCTTCCTTTTGATATAGCAGTTTTGAACCACTCTTTTAGTAGAATCTGCAAGTGGATGTTTGGAGAGCTAAGAGGCCAACACTGGAAAAGGAAATATCTTCACGTAAAAACTAGACGGAAGCATTCTCAGAAACTTCAATGGGCTTTACGCATTCAACTCACAGAGTGCAATGTTCCTTTTGAGAGCGCAGTTTTAAAACACTGTTTTTGTAGAATTTGCTAGAGGATGATTGCAGCGATGTGAGGCCTTTGCTGGAAAAGGAAATATCTTCACATAAAACCTAGACAGAAGCATTCTCAGAAACTCCTTTGTGATGAGTGCATTCAAATCACACACTTGAACCTTCCTTTGGAAAGAGCAGTTTTGAAACACTCTTTTTGAAGAATCTGCAAGTGGATATTTGGAGCGATTTGAGGCCTATGCTGGAAAATGAAATATCTTCACCTACAAACTAGACGGAAGCATTCTCAGAAACTTCTTTGTGATGAGTGCATTCAACTCACAGAGTTGAAGCTTCCTTTTGACAGAGCAGTTTTGAAACACTCTTTTAGCAGCATCTGCAAGTGGATATTTGGAGCGCTTTGAGGCCAAGGCTGGAAAACGAAATATCATCACATAAAAACTCGACAGAAGCATTCTCTGAAACTTCTTTCTGATGAGTGCATTCAACTCACAGACTCGAACGTTTCTTTTGATAGAACAGTTTAGAAACACTCCTTTTGTAGAATCTGCAAGTGTTTATTTGGAGCGCTTTGAGGCCTATGTTGGAATAGGACATATCTTCACATCAAAAGTAGACAGACGCATTCTCAGAAACTTCTTTGTGATGAGTGCATTGAACTCACAGAGTTCAACCTACTTATTGATAGAGAAGTTTTCAAACACCCTTTTTGTAGAATCTGCAAGTGAATATTTGGCGCGATATGAGGCCTATGCTGGAAATGGAAATATCTTCACATGAAAACTAGACAGATGAATTCTCAGAAACGTCTTTGTGATGAGTGCATTCAACTCACAGACTTGAAGCTTAATTTTGAAAGAGCAGTTTCGAAACACTCTTTTTGTAGAATCTGCAAGTGGATATTTGGAGCGCTTTGAGGGCTATGCTGGAAAAGTTTATATCTTCACCTAAAAACTAGACAGAAGCATACTCAGAAACTTCTTTGTGATGTGTGCATTGAACTCACAGAGCTGAACCTTTCTTTTGATACAGAATTTTGAAACACTCTTTTCGTAGAATCTTCAAGTGGATGTATGGAGTGCTTTGAGGAATATGCTGGAAAAGGAAATATCTTCACGTAGAAACTGGACAAAAGCATTCTCAGAAAATTCTTCGTAATGAGTGCATTCAACTCACAGAGTTGAAGCTTCCTTTTGATAGAGCAGTTTTGAAACACTCTTTTAGCAGCATCTGCAAGTGGATATTTGGAGCGCTTTGAGGCCAAGGCTGGAAAACGAAATATCATCATATAAAAACTCGACAGAAGCATTCTCTGAAACTTCTTTGTGATAAGTGCATTCAACTCACAGACTCGAACGTTTCTTTTGATAGAACAGTTTAGAAACACACCTTTTGTAGAATCTGCAAGTGTTTATTTGGAGCGCTTTGAGGCCTATGTTGGAAAAGGACATATCTTCACATCAAAAGTAGACAGACGCATTCTCAGAAACTTCTTTGTGATGAGTGCATTGAACTCACAGAGTTCAACCTACCTATTGATAGAGAAGTTTTGAAACACCCTTTTTGTAGAATCTGCAAGTGAATATTTGGCGCGATTTGAGGCCTATGCAGGAAACGGAAATATCTTCACATGAAAACTAGACAGATGAATTCTCAGAAACGTCTTTGTGATGAGGGCATTCAACTCACAGACTTGAAGCTTCCTTTTGAAAGAGCAGTTTCGAAACACTCTTTTTGTAGAATCTGCAAGTGGATATTTGGAGCGCTTTGAGGGCTATGCTGGAAAAGTTAATACCTTCACCTAAAAACTAGACAGAAGCATACTCAGAAACTTCTTTGTGATGTGTGCATTGAACTCACAGAGTTGAACCTTTCTTTTGATACAGAAGTTTTGAAACACTCTTTTCGTAGAATCTTCAAGTGGATGTATGGAGTGATTTGAGGCCTATGCTGGAAAAGGAAATACCTTCACGTAGAAACTAGACAAAAGCATTCTCAGAAAGTTCCCTGTGCTTTGTGCATTCAACTCACAGAGTTGAACATTCCCTTTGATAGAGCAGTTTTGAAACACTCTTTTTGTAGAATCTGCAAGTGGATATTTGGAGCGCTTTGAGGCCTCTGCTGCCAAAGGAATTATCATTGCATAAAAACTAGATGGAAGCGTTCTCAGAAACTTCCTTGTGATGAGTGCATTCAACTCGCAGAGTGGAACCTTCCTTTCGATAGACCAGTTTTGAAACACTGTTTTTGTAGAATCCGCAAGTGGCTATTTGGAGCTCTTTGAGGCTTATGCTGGAAAAGGAAATATCTTCATCTACAAACTAGACAGAAGCATTCTCAGAAACTTCTTTGTCATGTGGGGATTGAACTCACAGAGTTGAACATTCCTTTACATAGAGCAGTTTTGCAACACCCTTTCGGTGGAAAGTGAAAGTGCTTATTTGGTGCGATGGCGGCATCTAGTGGATAAGGAAATACATTCAGATGAAAACAAGATACATCCATTCTCAGAAACTTCTTTGTGATGACTGCATTCTACTCACAGAGTTGAACCTTCCTTTTGATAGAACAGTTTGGAAACACTCTTTTTGTGGAATCTGCAAGTGGCTATTTGGAGCGCTTTGAGGCCTATGCTGGAAAAGGAAATATCTTCACATAAAACCTAGACAGAAGTATTCCCAGAAAGTTTTTCTGATGTGCGCATTCAACTCACCGAGTTGAACCTTCCTTTAGATAGAGCAGTTTTGAAACACTCTTTCTGTAGTACCTGCGAGTGGATATTTGGAGTGCTTTGAGTGCTACACTGTAAAAGCAAATATCTTCACTTAGAATCTAGACAGAAGAATTCTCAGAGACTTCCCTGTGCTCTCTGCATTCCACTCACAGAGTTGAACCTTCCTTTTGATAGAACAGTTTTGAAACACTCTTGATGTAGAATCTGCAAGTCGATATTTGGAAGGTTTGGAGGCCTATCCTGGGAAAGGAAATATCTTCCCATCAAAACTAGATAGAAGCATTCTCAGAAACTTCTTAGTGATGTGCGCATTCAAGTCACAGAGTTGAAGCTTCCTTTTGATATAGCAGTTTTGAACCACTCTTTTAGTAGAATCTGCAAGTGGATGTTTGGAGAGCTAAGAGGCCAACACTGGAAAAGGAAATATCTTCACGTAAAAACTAGACGGAAGCATTCTCAGAAACTTCAATGGGCTTTACGCATTCAACTCACAGAGTGCAATGTTCCTTTTGAGAGCGCAGTTTTAAAACACTGTTTTTGTAGAATTTGCTAGAGGATGATTGCAGCGATGTGAGGCCTTTGCTGGAAAAGGAAATATCTTCACATAAAACCTAGACAGAAGCATTCTCAGAAACTCCTTTGTGATGAGTGCATTCAAATCACACACTTGAACCTTCCTTTGGAAAGAGCAGTTTTGAAACACTCTTTTTGAAGAATCTGCAAGTGGATATTTGGAGCGATTTGAGGCCTATGCTGGAAAATGAAATATCTTCACCTACAAACTAGACGGAAGCATTCTCAGAAACTTCTTCGTGATGAGTGCATTCAACTCACAGAGTTGAAGCTTCCTTTTGATAGAGCAGTTTTGAAACACTCTTTTAGCAGCATCTGCAAGTGGATATTTGGAGCGCTTTGAGGCCAAGGCTGGAAAACGAAATATCATCACATAAAAACTCGACAGAAGCATTCTCTGAAACTTCTTTCTGATGAGTGCATTCAACTCACAGACTCGAACGTTTCTTTTGATAGAACAGTTTAGAAACACTCCTTTTGTAGAATCTGCAAGTGTTTATTTGGAGCGCTTTGAGGCCTATGTTGGAAAAGGACATATCTTCACATCAAAAGTAGACAGACGCATTCTCAGAAACTTAGTTGTGATGAGTGCATTGAACTCACAGAGTTCAACCTACCTATTGATAGAGAAGTTTTGAAACACCCTTTTTGTAGAATCTGCAAGTGAATATTTGGCGCGATATGAGGCCTATGCTGCAAATGGAAATATCTTCACATGAAAACTAGACAGATGAATTCTCAGAAACGTCTTTGTGATGAGGGCATTCAACTCACAGACTTGAAGCTTCCTTTTGAAAGAGCAGTTTCGAAACACTCTTTTTGTAGAATCTGCAAGTGGATATTTGGAGCGCTTTGAGGGCTATGCTGGAAAAGTTAATACCTTCACCTAAAAACTAGACAGAAGCATACTCAGAAACTTCTTTGTGATGTGTGCATTGAACTCACAGAGTTGAACCTTTCTTTTGATACAGAAGTTTTGAAACACTCTTTTCGTAGAATCTTCAAGTGGATGGATGGAGTGATTTGAGGCCTATGCTGGAAAAGGAAATACCTTCACGTAGAAACTAGACAAAAGCATTCTCAGAAAGTTCCCTGTGCTTTGTGCATTCAACTCACAGAGTTGAACATTCCCTTTGATAGAGCAGTTTTGAAACACTCTTTTTGTAGAATCTGCAAGTGGATATTTGGAGCGCTTTGAGGCCTCTGCTGCCAAAGGAATTATCATTGCATAAAAACTAGATGGAAGCGTTCTCAGAAACTTCCTTGTGATGAGTGCATTCAACTCGCAGAGTGGAACCTTCCTTTCGATAGACCAGTTTTGAAACACTGTTTTTGTAGAATCCGCAAGTGGCTATTTGGAGCTCTTTGAGGCTTATGCTGGAAAAGGAAATATCTTCATCTACAAACTAGACAGAAGCATTCTCAGAAACTTCTTTGTCATGTGGGGATTGAACTCACAGAGTTGAACATTCCTTTACATAGAGCAGTTTTGCAACACCCTTTCGGTGGAAAGTGAAAGTGCTTATTTGGTGCGATGGCGGCATCTAGTGGATAAGGAAATACATTCAGATGAAAACAAGATACATCCATTCTCAGAAACTTCTTTGTGATGACTGCATTCTACTCACAGAGTTGAACCTTCCTTTTGATAGAACAGTTTGGAAACACTCTTTTTGTGGAATCTGCAAGTGGCTATTTGGAGCGCTTTGAGGCCTATGCTGGAAAAGGAAATATCTTCACATAAAACCTAGACAGAAGTATTCCCAGAAAGTTTTTCTGATGTGTGCATTCAACTCACCGAGTTGAACCTTCCTTTAGATAGAGCAGTTTTGAAACACTCTTTCTGTAGTACCTGCGAGTGGATATTTGGAGTGCTTTGAGTGCTACACTGTAAAAGCAAATATCTTCACTTAGAATCTAGACAGAAGAATTCTCAGAGACTTCCCTGTGCTCTCTGCATTCCACTCACAGAGTTGAACCTTCCTTTTGATAGAACAGTTTTGAAACACTCTTGATGTAGAATCTGCAAGTCGATATTTGGAAGGTTTGGAGGCCTATCCTGGGAAAGGAAATATCTTCCCATCAAAACTAGATAGAAGCATTCTCAGAAACTTCTTAGTGATGTGCGCATTCAAGTCACAGAGTTGAAGCTTCCTTTTGATATAGCAGTTTTGAACCACTCTTTTAGTAGAATCTGCAAGTGGATGTTTGGAGAGCTAAGAGGCCAACACTGGAAAAGGAAATATCTTCACGTAAAAACTAGACGGAAGCATTCTCAGAAACTTCAATGGGCTTTACGCATTCAACTCACAGAGTGCAATGTTCCTTTTGAGAGCGCAGTTTTAAAACACTGTTTTTGTAGAATTTGCTAGAGGATGATTGCAGCGATGTGAGGCCTTTGCTGGAAAAGGAAATATCTTCACATAAAACCTAGACAGAAGCATTCTCAGAAACTCCTTTGTGATGAGTGCATTCAAATCACACACTTGAACCTTCCCTTGGAAAGAGCAGTTTTGAAACACTCTTTTTGAAGAATCTGCAAGTGGATATTTGGAGCGATTTGAGGCCTATGCTGGAAAATGAAATATCTTCACCTACAAACTAGACGGAAGCATTCTCAGAAACTTCTTCGTGATGAGTGCATTCAACTCACAGAGTTGAAGCTTCCTTTTGATAGAGCAGTTTTGAAACACTCTTTTAGCAGCATCTGCAAGTGGATATTTGGAGCGCTTTGAGGCCAAGGCTGGAAAACGAAATATCATCACATAAAAACTCGACAGAAGCATTCTCTGAAACTTCTTTCTGATGAGTGCATTCAACTCACAGACTCGAACGTTTCTTTTGATAGAACAGTTTAGAAACACTCCTTTTGTAGAATCTGCAAGTGTTTATTTGGAGCGCTTTGAGGCCTATGTTGGAAAAGGACATATCTTCACATCAAAAGTAGACAGACGCATTCTCAGAAACTTAGTTGTGATGAGTGCATTGAACTCACAGAGTTCAACCTACCTATTGATAGAGAAGTTTTGAAACACCCTTTTTGTAGAATCTGCAAGTGAATATTTGGCGCGATATGAGGCCTATGCTGCAAATGGAAATATCTTCACATGAAAACTAGACAGATGAATTCTCAGAAACGTCTTTGTGATGAGGGCATTCAACTCACAGACTTGAAGCTTCCTTTTGAAAGAGCAGTTTCGAAACACTCTTTTTGTAGAATCTGCAAGTGGATATTTGGAGCGCTTTGAGGGCTATGCTGGAAAAGTTAATACCTTCACCTAAAAACTAGACAGAAGCATACTCAGAAACTTCTTTGTGATGTGTGCATTGAACTCACAGAGTTGAACCTTTCTTTTGATACAGAAGTTTTGAAACACTCTTTTCGTAGAATCTTCAAGTGGATGGATGGAGTGATTTGAGGCCTATGCTGGAAAAGGAAATACCTTCACGTAGAAACTAGACAAAAGCATTCTCAGAAAGTTCCCTGTGCTTTGTGCATTCAACTCACAGAGTTGAACATTCCCTTTGATAGAGCAGTTTTGAAACACTCTTTTTGTAGAATCTGCAAGTGGATATTTGGAGCGCTTTGAGGCCTCTGCTGCCAAAGGAATTATCATTGCATAAAAACTAGATGGAAGCGTTCTCAGAAACTTCCTTGTGATGAGTGCATTCAACTCGCAGAGTGGAACCTTCCTTTCGATAGACCAGTTTTGAAACACTGTTTTTGTAGAATCCGCAAGTGGCTATTTGGAGCTCTTTGAGGCTTATGCTGGAAAAGGAAATATCTTCATCTACAAACTAGACAGAAGCATTCTCAGAAACTTCTTTGTCATGTGGGGATTGAACTCACAGAGTTGAACATTCCTTTACATAGAGCAGTTTTGCAACACCCTTTCGGTGGAAAGTGAAAGTGCTTATTTGGTGCGATGGCGGCATCTAGTGGATAAGGAAATACATTCAGATGAAAACAAGATACATCCATTCTCAGAAACTTCTTTGTGATGACTGCATTCTACTCACAGAGTTGAACCTTCCTTTTGATAGAACAGTTTGGAAACACTCTTTTTGTGGAATCTGCAAGTGGCTATTTGGAGCGCTTTGAGGCCTATGCTGGAAAAGGAAATATCTTCACATAAAACCTAGACAGAAGTATTCCCAGAAAGTTTTTCTGATGTGCGCATTCAACTCACCGAGTTGAACCTTCCTTTAGATAGAGCAGTTTTGAAACACTCTTTCTGTAGTACCTGCGAGTGGATATTTGGAGTGCTTTGAGTGCTACACTGTAAAAGCAAATATCTTCACTTAGAATCTAGACAGAAGAATTCTCAGAGACTTCCCTGTGCTCTCTGCATTCCACTCACAGAGTTGAACCTTCCTTTTGATAGAACAGTTTTGAAACACTCTTGATGTAGAATCTGCAAGTCGATATTTGGAAGGTTTGGAGGCCTATCCTGGGAAAGGAAATATCTTCCCATCAAAACTAGATAGAAGCATTCTCAGAAACTTCTTAGTGATGTGCGCATTCAAGTCACAGAGTTGAAGCTTCCTTTTGATATAGCAGTTTTGAACCACTCTTTTAGTAGAATCTGCAAGTGGATGTTTGGAGAGCTAAGAGGCCAACACTGGAAAAGGAAATATCTTCACGTAAAAACTAGACGGAAGCATTCTCAGAAACTTCAATGGGCTTTACGCATTCAACTCACAGAGTGCAATGTTCCTTTTGAGAGCGCAGTTTTAAAACACTGTTTTTGTAGAATTTGCTAGAGGATGATTGCAGCGATGTGAGGCCTTTGCTGGAAAAGGAAATATCTTCACATAAAACCTAGACAGAAGCATTCTCAGAAACTCCTTTGTGATGAGTGCATTCAAATCACACACTTGAACCTTCCTTTGGAAAGAGCAGTTTTGAAACACTCTTTTTGAAGAATCTGCAAGTGGATATTTGGAGCGATTTGAGGCCTATGCTGGAAAATGAAATATCTTCACCTACAAACTAGACGGAAGCATTCTCAGAAACTTCTTCGTGATGAGTGCATTCAACTCACAGAGTTGAAGCTTCCTTTTGATAGAGCAGTTTTGAAACACTCTTTTAGCAGCATCTGCAAGTGGATATTTGGAGCGCTTTGAGGCCAAGGCTGGAAAACGAAATATCATCACATAAAAACTCGACAGAAGCATTCTCTGAAACTTCTTTCTGATGAGTGCATTCAACTCACAGACTCGAACGTTTCTTTTGATAGAACAGTTTAGAAACACTCCTTTTGTAGAATCTGCAAGTGTTTATTTGGAGCGCTTTGAGGCCTATGTTGGAAAAGGACATATCTTCACATCAAAAGTAGACAGACGCATTCTCAGAAACTTAGTTGTGATGAGTGCATTGAACTCACAGAGTTCAACCTACCTATTGATAGAGAAGTTTTGAAACACCCTTTTTGTAGAATCTGCAAGTGAATATTTGGCGCGATATGAGGCCTATGCTGCAAATGGAAATATCTTCACATGAAAACTAGACAGATGAATTCTCAGAAACGTCTTTGTGATGAGGGCATTCAACTCACAGACTTGAAGCTTCCTTTTGAAAGAGCAGTTTCGAAACACTCTTTTTGTAGAATCTGCAAGTGGATATTTGGAGCGCTTTGAGGGCTATGCTGGAAAAGTTAATACCTTCACCTAAAAACTAGACAGAAGCATACTCAGAAACTTCTTTGTGATGTGTGCATTGAACTCACAGAGTTGAACCTTTCTTTTGATACAGAAGTTTTGAAACACTCTTTTCGTAGAATCTTCAAGTGGATGGATGGAGTGATTTGAGGCCTATGCTGGAAAAGGAAATACCTTCACGTAGAAACTAGACAAAAGCATTCTCAGAAAGTTCCCTGTGCTTTGTGCATTCAACTCACAGAGTTGAACATTCCCTTTGATAGAGCAGTTTTGAAACACTCTTTTTGTAGAATCTGCAAGTGGATATTTGGAGCGCTTTGAGGCCTCTGCTGCCAAAGGAATTATCATTGCATAAAAACTAGATGGAAGCGTTCTCAGAAACTTCCTTGTGATGAGTGCATTCAACTCGCAGAGTGGAACCTTCCTTTCGATAGACCAGTTTTGAAACACTGTTTTTGTAGAATCCGCAAGTGGCTATTTGGAGCTCTTTGAGGCTTATGCTGGAAAAGGAAATATCTTTATCTACAAACTAGACAGAAGCATTCTCAGAAACTTCTTTGTCATGTGGGGATTGAACTCACAGAGTTGAACATTCCTTTACATAGAGCAGTTTTGCAACACCCTTTGGGTGGAAAGTGAAAGTGCTTATTTGGTGCGATGGCGGCATCTAGTGGATAAGGAAATACATTCAGATGAAAACAAGATACATCCATTCTCAGAAACTTCTTTGTGATGACTGCATTCTACTCACAGAGTTGAACCTTCCTTTTGATAGAACAGTTTGGAAACACTCTTTTTGTGGAATCTGCAAGTGGCTATTTGGAGCGCTTTGAGGCCTATGCTGGAAAAGGAAATATCTTCACATAAAACCTAGACAGAAGTATTCCCAGAAAGTTTTTCTGATGTGCGCATTCAACTCACCGAGTTGAACCTTCCTTTAGATAGAGCAGTTTTGAAACACTCTTTCTGTAGTACCTGCGAGTGGATATTTGGAGTGCTTTGAGTGCTACACTGTAAAAGCAAATATCTTCACTTAGAATCTAGACAGAAGAATTCTCAGAGACTTCCCTGTGCTCTCTGCATTCCACTCACAGAGTTGAACCTTCCTTTTGATAGAACAGTTTTGAAACACTCTTGATGTAGAATCTGCAAGTCGATATTTGGAAGGTTTGGAGGCCTATCCTGGGAAAGGAAATATCTTCCCATCAAAACTAGATAGAAGCATTCTCAGAAACTTCTTAGTGATGTGCGCATTCAAGTCACAGAGTTGAAGCTTCCTTTTGATATAGCAGTTTTGAACCACTCTTTTAGTAGAATCTGCAAGTGGATGTTTGGAGAGCTAAGAGGCCAACACTGGAAAAGGAAATATCTTCACGTAAAAACTAGACGGAAGCATTCTCAGAAACTTCAATGGGCTTTACGCATTCAACTCACAGAGTGCAATGTTCCTTTTGAGAGCGCAGTTTTAAAACACTGTTTTTGTAGAATTTGCTAGAGGATGATTGCAGCGATGTGAGGCCTTTGCTGGAAAAGGAAATATCTTCACATAAAACCTAGACAGAAGCATTCTCAGAAACTCCTTTGTGATGAGTGCATTCAAATCACACACTTGAACCTTCCTTTGGAAAGAGCAGTTTTGAAACACTCTTTTTGAAGAATCTGCAAGTGGATATTTGGAGCGATTTGAGGCCTATGCTGGAAAATGAAATATCTTCACCTACAAACTAGACGGAAGCATTCTCAGAAACTTCTTCGTGATGAGTGCATTCAACTCACAGAGTTGAAGCTTCCTTTTGATAGAGCAGTTTTGAAACACTCTTTTAGCAGCATCTGCAAGTGGATATTTGGAGCGCTTTGAGGCCAAGGCTGGAAAACGAAATATCATCACATAAAAACTCGACAGAAGCATTCTCTGAAACTTCTTTCTGATGAGTGCATTCAACTCACAGACTCGAACGTTTCTTTTGATAGAACAGTTTAGAAACACTCCTTTTGTAGAATCTGCAAGTGTTTATTTGGAGCGCTTTGAGGCCTATGTTGGAAAAGGACATATCTTCACATCAAAAGTAGACAGACGCATTCTCAGAAACTTAGTTGTGATGAGTGCATTGAACTCACAGAGTTCAACCTACCTATTGATAGAGAAGTTTTGAAACACCCTTTTTGTAGAATCTGCAAGTGAATATTTGGCGCGATATGAGGCCTATGCTGCAAATGGAAATATCTTCACATGAAAACTAGACAGATGAATTCTCAGAAACGTCTTTGTGATGAGGGCATTCAACTCACAGACTTGAAGCTTCCTTTTGAAAGAGCAGTTTCGAAACACTCTTTTTGTAGAATCTGCAAGTGGATATTTGGAGCGCTTTGAGGGCTATGCTGGAAAAGTTAATACCTTCACCTAAAAACTAGACAGAAGCATACTCAGAAACTTCTTTGTGATGTGTGCATTGAACTCACAGAGTTGAACCTTTCTTTTGATACAGAAGTTTTGAAACACTCTTTTCGTAGAATCTTCAAGTGGATGGATGGAGTGATTTGAGGCCTATGCTGGAAAAGGAAATACCTTCACGTAGAAACTAGACAAAAGCATTCTCAGAAAGTTCCCTGTGCTTTGTGCATTCAACTCACAGAGTTGAACATTCCCTTTGATAGAGCAGTTTTGAAACACTCTTTTTGTAGAATCTGCAAGTGGATATTTGGAGCGCTTTGAGGCCTCTGCTGCCAAAGGAATTATCATTGCATAAAAACTAGATGGAAGCGTTCTCAGAAACTTCCTTGTGATGAGTGCATTCAACTCGCAGAGTGGAACCTTCCTTTCGATAGACCAGTTTTGAAACACTGTTTTTGTAGAATCCGCAAGTGGCTATTTGGAGCTCTTTGAGGCTTATGCTGGAAAAGGAAATATCTTCATCTACAAACTAGACAGAAGCATTCTCAGAAACTTCTTTGTCATGTGGGGATTGAACTCACAGAGTTGAACATTCCTTTACATAGAGCAGTTTTGCAACACCCTTTCGGTGGAAAGTGAAAGTGCTTATTTGGTGCGATGGCGGCATCTAGTGGATAAGGAAATACATTCAGATGAAAACAAGATACATCCATTCTCAGAAACTTCTTTGTGATGACTGCATTCTACTCACAGAGTTGAACCTTCCTTTTGATAGAACAGTTTGGAAACACTCTTTTTGTGGAATCTGCAAGTGGCTATTTGGAGCGCTTTGAGGCCTATGCTGGAAAAGGAAATATCTTCACATAAAACCTACACAGAAGTATTCCCAGAAAGTTTTTCTGATGTGCGCATTCAACTCACCGAGTTGAACCTTCCTTTAGATAGAGCACTTTTGAAACACTCTTTCTGTAGTACCTGCGAGTGGATATTTGGAGTGCTTTGAGTGCTACACTGTAAAAGCAAATATCTTCACTTAGAATCTAGACAGAAGAATTCTCAGAGACTTCCCTGGGCTCTCTGCATTCCACTCACAGAGTTGAACCTTCCTTTTGATAGAACAGTTTTGAAACACTCTTGATGTAGAATCTGCAAGTCGATATTTGGAAGGTTTGGAGGCCTATCCTGGGAAAGGAAATATCTTCCCATCAAAACTAGATAGAAGCATTCTCAGAAACTTCTTAGTGATGTGCACATTCAAGTCACAGAGTTGAAGCTTCCTTTTGATATAGCAGTTTTGAACCACTCTTTTAGTAGAATCTGCAAGTGGATGTTTGGAGAGCTAAGAGGCCAACACTGGAAAAGGAAATATCTTCACGTAAAAACTAGACGGAAGCATTCTCAGAAACTTCAATGGGCTTTACGCATTCAACTCACAGAGTGCAATGTTCCTTTTGAGAGCGCAGTTTTAAAACACTGTTTTTGTAGAATTTGCTAGAGGATGATTGCAGCGATGTGAGGCCTTTGCTGGAAAAGGAAATATCTTCACATAAAACCTAGACAGAAGCATTCTCAGAAACTCCTTTGTGATGAGTGCATTCAAATCACACACTTGAACCTTCCTTTGGAAAGAGCAGTTTTGAAACACTCTTTTTGAAGAATCTGCAAGTGGATATTTGGAGCGATTTGAGGCCTATGCTGGAAAATGAAATATCTTCAACTACAAACTAGACGGAAGCATTCTCAGAAACTTCTTTGTGATGAGTGCATTCAACTCACAGAGTTGAAGCTTCCTTTTGACAGAGCAGTTTTGAAACACTCTTTTAGCAGCATCTGCAAGTGGATATTTGGAGCGCTTTGAGGCCAAGGCTGGAAAACGAAATATCATCACATAAAAACTCGACAGAAGCATTCTCTGAAACTTCTTTCTGATGAGTGCATTCAACTCACAGACTCGAACGTTTCTTTTGATAGAACAGTTTAGAAACACTCCTTTTGTAGAATCTGCAAGTGTTTATTTGGAGCGCTTTGAGGCCTATGTTGGAATAGGACATATCTTCACATCAAAAGTAGACAGACGCATTCTCAGAAACTTCTTTGTGATGAGTGCATTGAACTCACAGAGTTCAACCTACCTATTGATAGAGAAGTTTTCAAACACCCTTTTTGTAGAATCTGCAAGTGAATATTTGGCGCGATATGAGGCCTATGCTGGAAATGGAAATATCTTCACATGAAAACTAGACAGATGAATTCTCAGAAACGTCTTTGTGATGAGTGCATTCAACTCACAGACTTGAAGCTTAATTTTGAAAGAGCAGTTTCGAAACACTCTTTTTGTAGAATCTGCAAGTGGATATTTGGAGCGCTTTGAGGGCTATGCTGGAAAAGTTTATATCTTCACCTAAAAACTAGACAGAAGCATACTCAGAAACTTCTTTGTGATGTGTGCATTGAACTCACAGAGCTGAACCTTTCTTTTGATACAGAATTTTGAAACACTCTTTTCGTAGAATCTTCAAGTGGATGTATGGAGTGCTTTGAGGAATATGCTGGAAAAGGAAATATCTTCACGTAGAAACTGGACAAAAGCATTCTCAGAAAATTCTTCGTAATGAGTGCATTCAACTCACAGAGTTGAAGCTTCCTTTTGATAGAGCAGTTTTGAAACACTCTTTTAGCAGCATCTGCAAGTGGATATTTGGAGCGCTTTGAGGCCAAGGCTGGAAAACGAAATATCATCATATAAAAACTCGACAGAAGCATTCTCTGAAACTTCTTTGTGATAAGTGCATTCAACTCACAGACTCGAACGTTTCTTTTGATAGAACAGTTTAGAAACACACCTTTTGTAGAATCTGCAAGTGTTTATTTGGAGCGCTTTGAGGCCTATGTTGGAAAAGGACATATCTTCACATCAAAAGTAGACAGACGCATTCTCAGAAACTTCTTTGTGATGAGTGCATTGAACTCACAGAGTTGAACCTACCTATTGATAGAGAAGTTTTGAAACACCCTTTTTGTAGAATCTGCAAGTGAATATTTGGCGCGATTTGAGGCCTATGCAGGAAACGGAAATATCTTCACATGAAAACTAGACAGATGAATTCTCAGAAACGTCTTTGTGATGAGGGCATTCAACTCACAGACTTGAAGCTTCCTTTTGAAAGAGCAGTTTCGAAACACTCTTTTTGTAGAATCTGCAAGTGGATATTTGGAGCGCTTTGAGGGCTATGCTGGAAAAGTTAATACCTTCACCTAAAAACTAGACAGAAGCATACTCAGAAACTTCTTTGTGATGTGTGCATTGAACTCACAGAGTTGAACCTTTCTTTTGATACAGAAGTTTTGAAACACTCTTTTCGTAGAATCTTCAAGTGGATGTATGGAGTGATTTGAGGCCTATGCTGGAAAAGGAAATACCTTCACGTAGAAACTAGACAAAAGCATTCTCAGAAAGTTCCCTGTGCTTTGTGCATTCAACTCACAGAGTTGAACATTCCCTTTGATAGAGCAGTTTTGAAACACTCTTTTTGTAGAATCTGCAAGTGGATATTTGGAGCGCTTTGAGGCCTCTGCTGCCAAAGGAATTATCATTGCATAAAAACTAGATGGAAGCGTTCTCAGAAACTTCCTTGTGATGAGTGCATTCAACTCGCAGAGTGGAACCTTCCTTTCGATAGACCAGTTTTGAAACACTGTTTTTGTAGAATCCGCAAGTGGCTATTTGGAGCTCTTTGAGGCTTATGCTGGAAAAGGAAATATCTTCATCTACAAACTAGACAGAAGCATTCTCAGAAACTTCTTTGTCATGTGGGGATTGAACTCACAGAGTTGAACATTCCTTTACATAGAGCAGTTTTGCAACACCCTTTCGGTGGAAAGTGAAAGTGCTTATTTGGTGCGATGGCGGCATCTAGTGGATAAGGAAATACATTCAGATGAAAACAAGATACATCCATTCTCAGAAACTTCTTTGTGATGACTGCATTCTACTCACAGAGTTGAACCTTCCTTTTGATAGAACAGTTTGGAAACACTCTTTTTGTGGAATCTGCAAGTGGCTATTTGGAGCGCTTTGAGGCCTATGCTGGAAAAGGAAATATCTTCACATAAAACCTAGACAGAAGTATTCCCAGAAAGTTTTTCTGATGTGCGCATTCAACTCACCGAGTTGAACCTTCCTTTAGATAGAGCAGTTTTGAAAGACTCTTTCTGTAGTACCTGCGAGTGGATATTTGGAGTGCTTTGAGTGCTACACTGTAAAAGCAAATATCTTCACTTAGAATCTAGACAGAAGAATTCTCAGAGACTTCCCTGTGCTCTCTGCATTCCACTCACAGAGTTGAACCTTCCTTTTGATAGAACAGTTTTGAAACACTCTTGATGTAGAATCTGCAAGTCGATATTTGGAAGGTTTGGAGGCCTATCCTGGGAAAGGAAATATCTTCCCATCAAAACTAGATAGAAGCATTCTCAGAAACTTCTTAGTGATGTGCGCATTCAAGTCACAGAGTTGAAGCTTCCTTTTGATATAGCAGTTTTGAACCACTCTTTTAGTAGAATCTGCAAGTGGATGTTTGGAGAGCTAAGAGGCCAACACTGGAAAAGGAAATATCTTCACGTAAAAACTAGACGGAAGCATTCTCAGAAACTTCAATGGGCTTTACGCATTCAACTCACAGAGTGCAATGTTCCTTTTGAGAGCGCAGTTTTAAAACACTGTTTTTGTAGAATTTGCTAGAGGATGATTGCAGCGATGTGAGGCCTTTGCTGGAAAAGGAAATATCTTCACATAAAACCTAGACAGAAGCATTCTCAGAAACTCCTTTGTGATGAGTGCATTCAAATCACACACTTGAACCTTCCTTTGGAAAGAGCAGTTTTGAAACACTCTTTTTGAAGAATCTGCAAGTGGATATTTGGAGCGATTTGAGGCCTATGCTGGAAAATGAAATATCTTCACCTACAAACTAGACGGAAGCATTCTCAGAAACTTCTTTGTGATGAGTGCATTCAACTCACAGAGTTGAAGCTTCCTTTTGATAGAGCAGTTTTGAAACACTCTTTTAGCAGCATCTGCAAGTGGATATTTGGAGCGCTTTGAGGCCAAGGCTGGAAAACGAAATATCATCACATAAAAACTCGACAGAAGCATTCTCTGAAACTTCTTTCTGATGAGTGCATTCAACTCACAGACTCGAACGTTTCTTTTGATAGAACAGTTTAGAAACACTCCTTTTGTAGAATCTGCAAGTGTTTATTTGGAGCGCTTTGAGGCCTATGTTGGAAAAGGACATATCTTCACATCAAAAGTAGACACACGCATTCTCAGAAACTTAGTTGTGATGAGTGCATTGAACTCACAGAGTTCAACCTACCTATTGATAGAGAAGTTTTGAAACACCCTTTTTGTAGAATCTGCAAGTGAATATTTGGCGCGATATGAGGCCTATGCTGCAAATGGAAATATCTTCACATGAAAACTAGACAGATGAATTCTCAGAAACGTCTTTGTGATGAGGGCATTCAACTCACAGACTTGAAGCTTCCTTTTGAAAGAGCAGTTTCGAAACACTCTTTTTGTAGAATCTGCAAGTGGATATTTGGAGCGCTTTGAGGGCTATGCTGGAAAAGTTAATACCTTCACCTAAAAACTAGACAGAAGCATACTCAGAAACTTCTTTGTGATGTGTGCATTGAACTCACAGAGTTGAACCTTTCTTTTCATACAGAAGTTTTGAAACACTCTTTTCGTAGAATCTTCAAGTGGATGTATGGAGTGATTTGAGGCCTATGCTGGAAAAGGAAATACCTTCACGTAGAAACTAGACAAAAGCATTCTCAGAAAGTTCCCTGTGCTTTGTGCATTCAACTCACAGAGTTGAACATTCCCTTTGATAGAGCAGTTTTGAAACACTCTTTTTGTAGAATCTGCAAGTGGATATTTGGAGCGCTTTGAGGCCTCTGCTGCCAAAGGAATTATCATTGCATAAAAACTAGATGGAAGCGTTCTCAGAAACTTCCTTGTGATGAGTGCATTCAACTCGCAGAGTGGAACCTTCCTTTCGATAGACCAGTTTTGAAACACTGTTTTTGTAGAATCCGCAAGTGGCTATTTGGAGCTCTTTGAGGCTTATGCTGGAAAAGGAAATATCTTCATCTACAAACTAGACAGAAGCATTCTCAGAAACTTCTTTGTCATGTGGGGATTGAACTCACAGAGTTGAACATTCCTTTACATAGAGCAGTTTTGCAACACCCTTTCGGTGGAAAGTGAAAGTGCTTATTTGGTGCGATGGCGGCATCTAGTGGATAAGGAAATACATTCAGATGAAAACAAGATACATCCATTCTCAGAAACTTCTTTGTGATGACTGCATTCTACTCACAGAGTTGAACCTTCCTTTTGATAGAACAGTTTGGAAACACTCTTTTTGTGGAATCTGCAAGTGGCTATTTGGAGCGCTTTGAGGCCTATGCTGGAAAAGGAAATATCTTCACATAAAACCTACACAGAAGTATTCCCAGAAAGTTTTCCTGATGTGCGCATTCAACTCACCGAGTTGAACCTTCCTTTAGATAGAGCACTTTTGAAACACTCTTTCTGTAGTACCTGCGAGTGGATATTTGGAGTGCTTTGAGCGCTACACTGTAAAAGCAAATATCTTCACTTAGAATCTAGACAGAAGAATTCTCAGAGACTTCCCTGGGCTCTCTGCATTCCACTCACAGAGTTGAACCTTCCTTTTGATAGAACAGTTTTGAAACACTCTTGATGTAGAATCTGCAAGTCGATATTTGGAAGGTTTGGAGGCCTATCCTGGGAAAGGAAATATCTTCCCATCAAAACTAGATAGAAGCATTCTCAGAAACTTCTTAGTGATGTGCGCATTCAAGTCACAGAGTTGAAGCTTCCTTTTGATATAGCAGTTTTGAACCACTCTTTTAGTAGAATCTGCAAGTGGATGTTTGGAGAGCTAAGAGGCCAACACTGGAAAAGGAAATATCTTCACGTAAAAACTAGACGGAAGCATTCTCAGAAACTTCAATGGGCTTTACGCATTCAACTCACAGAGTGCAATGTTCCTTTTGAGAGCGCAGTTTTAAAACACTGTTTTTGTAGAATTTGCTAGAGGATGATTGCAGCGATGTGAGGCCTTTGCTGGAAAAGGAAATATCTTCACATAAAACCTAGACAGAAGCATTCTCAGAAACTCCTTTGTGATGAGCGCATTCAAATCACACACTTGAACCTTCCTTTGGAAAGAGCAGTTTTGAAACACTCTTTTTGAAGAATCTGCAAGTGGATATTTGGAGCGATTTGAGGCCTATGCTGGAAAATGAAATATCTTCAACTACAAACTAGACGGAAGCATTCTCAGAAACTTCTTTGTGATGAGTGCATTCAACTCACAGAGTTGAAGCTTCCTTTTGACAGAGCAGTTTTGAAACACTCTTTTAGCAGCATCTGCAAGTGGATATTTGGAGCGCTTTGAGGCCAAGGCTGGAAAACGAAATATCATCACATAAAAACTCGACAGAAGCATTCTCTGAAACTTCTTTCTGATGAGTGCATTCAACTCACAGACTCGAACGTTTCTTTTGATAGAACAGTTTAGAAACACTCCTTTTGTAGAATCTGCAAGTGTTTATTTGGAGCGCTTTGAGGCCTATGTTGGAAAAGGACATATGTTCACATCAAAAGTAGACAGACGCATTCTCAGAAACTTCTTTGTGATGAGTGCATTGAACTCACAGAGTTCAACCTACCTATTGATAGAGAAGTTTTCAAACAAGCTTTTTGTAGAATCTGCAAGTGAATATTTGGCGCGATATGAGGCCTATGCTGGAAATGGAAATATCTTCACATGAAAACTAGACAGATGAATTCTCAGAAGCGTCTTTGTGATGAGTGCATTCAACTCACAGACTTGAAGCTTCCTTTTCAAAGAGCAGTTTCGAAACACTCTTTTTGTAGAATCTGCAAGTGGATATTTGGAGCGCTTTGAGGGCTATGCTGGAAAAGTTTATATCTTCACTTAAAACTAGACAGAAGCATACTCAGAAACTTCCTTGTGATGTGTGCATTGAACTCACAGTGCTGAGACTTTCTTTTGATACAGAATTTTGAAACACTCTTTTCGGAGAATCTTCAAGTGGATGTATGGAGTGCTTTGAGGCCTATGCTGGAAAAGGAAATATCTTCACGTAGAAACTGGACAAAAGCATTCTCAGAAAATCCTTTGTGATGAGTGCATTCAACTCACAGAGTTGAAGCTTCCTTTTGATAGAGCAGTTTTGAAACACTCTTTTAGCAGCATCTGCAAGTGGATATTTGGAGCGCTTTGAGGCCAAGGCTGGAAAACGAAATATCATCACATAAAAACTCGACAGAAGCATTCTCTGAAACTTCTTTGTGATGAGTGCATTCATCTCACAGACTCGAACGTTTCTTTTGATACAACAGTTTAGAAACACTCCTTTTGTAGAATCTGCAAGTGTTTATTTGGAGCGCTTTGAGGCCTATGTTGGAAAAGGACATATCTTCACATCAAAAGTAGACAGACGCATTCTCAGAAACTTCTTTGTGATGAGTGCATTGAACTCACAGAGTTGAACCTACCTATTGATAGAGAAGTTTTGAAACACCCTTTTTGTAGAATCTGCAAGTGAATATTTGGCGCGATTTGAGGCCTATGCAGGAAATGGAAATATCTTCACATGAAAACTAGACAGATGAATTCTCAGAAACGTCTTTGTGATGAGTGCATTCAACTCACAGACTTGAAGCTTCCTTTTGAAAGAGCAGTTTCGAAACACTCTTTTTGTAGAATCTGCAAGTGGATATTTGGAGCGCTTTGAGGGCTATGCTGGAAAAGTTAATACCTTCACCTAAAAACTAGACAGAAGCATACTCAGAAACTTCTTTGTGATGTGTGCACTGAACTCACAGAGTTGAACCTTTCTTTTCATACAGAAGTTTTGAAACACTCTTTTCGTAGAATCTTCAAGTGGATGTATGGAGTGATTTGAGGCCTATGCTGGAAAAGGAAATACCTTCACGTAGAAACTAGACAAAAGCATTCTCAGAAAGTTCCCTGTGCTTTGTGCATTCAACTCACAGAGTTGAACATTCCCTTTGATAGAGCAGTTTTGAAACACTCTTTTTGTAGAATCTGCAAGTGGATATTTGGAGCGCTTTGAGGCCTCTGCTGCCAAAGGAATTATCATTGCATAAAAACTAGATGGAAGCGTTCTCAGAAACTTCCTTGTGATGAGTGCATTCAACTCGCAGAGTGGAACCTTCCTTTCGATAGACCAGTTTTGAAACACTGTTTTTGTAGAATCCGCAAGTGGCTATTTGGAGCTCTTTGAGGCTTATGCTGGAAAAGGAAATATCTTCATCTACAAACTAGACAGAAGCATTCTCAGAAACTTCTTTGTCATGTGGGGATTGAACTCACAGAGTTGAACATTCCTTTACATAGAGCAGTTTTGCAACACCCTTTCGGTGGAAAGTGAAAGTGCTTATTTGGTGCGATGGCGGCATCTAGTGGATAAGGAAATACATTCAGATGAAAACAAGATACATCCATTCTCAGAAACTTCTTTGTGATGACTGCATTCTACTCACAGAGTTGAACCTTCCTTTTGATAGAACAGTTTGGAAACACTCTTTTTGTGGAATCTGCAAGTGGCTATTTGGAGCGCTTTGAGGCCTATGCTGGAAAAGGAAATATCTTCACATAAAACCTAGACAGAAGTATTCCCAGAAAGTTTTTCTGATGTGCGCATTCAACTCACCGAGTTGAACCTTCCTTTAGATAGAGCAGTTTTGAAACACTCTTTCTGTAGTACCTGCGAGTGGATATTTGGAGTGCTTTGAGTGCTACACTGTAAAAGCAAATATCTTCACTTAGAATCTAGACAGAAGAATTCTCAGAGACTTCCCTGTGCTCTCTGCATTCCACTCACAGAGTTGAACCTTCCTTTTGATAGAACAGTTTTGAAACACTCTTGATGTAGAATCTGCAAGTCGATATTTGGAAGGTTTGGAGGCCTATCCTGGGAAAGGAAATATCTTCCCATCAAAACTAGATAGAAGCATTCTCAGAAACTTCTTAGTGATGTGCGCATTCAAGTCACAGAGTTGAAGCTTCCTTTTGATATAGCAGTTTTGAACCACTCTTTTAGTAGAATCTGCAAGTGGATGTTTGGAGAGCTAAGAGGCCAACACTGCAAAAGGAAATATCTTCACGTAAAAACTAGACGGAAGCATTCTCAGAAACTTCAATGGGCTTTACGCATTCAACTCACAGAGTGCAATGTTCCTTTTGAGAGCGCAGTTTTAAAACACTGTTTTTGTAGAATTTGCAAGAGGATGATTGCAGCGATGTGTGGCCTTTGCTGGAAAAGGAAATATCTTCACATAAAACCTAGACAGAAGCATTCTCAGAAACTCCTTTGTGATGAGTGCATTCAAATCACACACTTGAACCTTCCTTTGGAAAGAGCAGTTTTGAAACACTCTTTTTGAAGAATCTGCAAGTGGATATTTGGAGCGATTTGAGGCCTATGCTGGAAAATGAAATATCTTCACCTACAAACTAGACGGAAGCATTCTCAGAAACTTCTTTGTGATGAGTGCATTCAACTCACAGAGTTGAAGCTTCCTTTTGATAGAGCAGTTTTGAAACACTCTTTTAGCAGCATCTGCAAGTGGATATTTGGAGCGCTTTGAGGCCAAGGCTGGAAAACGAAATATCATCACATAAAAACTCGACAGAAGCATTCTCTGAAACTTCTTTGTGATGAGTGCATTCAACTCACAGACTCGAACGTTTCTTTTGATAGAACAGTTTAGAAACACTCCTTTTGTAGAATCTGCAAGTGTTTATTTGGAGCGCTTTTAGGCCTATGTTGGAAAAGGACATATCTTCACATCAACAGTAGACAGACGCATTCTCAGAAACTTCTTTGTGATGAGTGCATTGAACTCACAGAGTTCAACCTACCTATTGATAGAGAAGTTTTCAAACACCCTTTTTGTAGAATCTGCAAGTGAATATTTGGCGCGATATGAGGCCTATGCTGGAAATGGAAATATCTTCACATGAAAACTGGACAGATGAATTCTCAGAAGCGTCTTTGTGATGAGTGCATTCAACTCACAGACTTGAAGCTTTCTTTTCAAAGAGCAGTTTCGAAACACTCTTTTTGTAGAATCTGCAAGTGGATATTTGGAGCGCTTTGAGGGCTATGCTGGAAAAGTTTATATCTTCACTTAAAACTAGACAGAAGCATACTCAGAAACTTCTTTGTGATGTGTGCATTGAACTCACAGTGCTGAGACTTTCTTTTGATACAGAATTTTGAAACACTCTTTTCGGAGAATCTTCAAGTGGATGTATGGAGTGCTTTGAGGCCTATGCTGGAAAAGGAAATATCTTCACGTAGAAACTGGACAAAAGCATTCTCAGAAAATCCTTTGTGATGAGTGCATTCAACTCACAGAGTTGAAGCTTCCTTTTGATAGAGCAGTTTTGAAACACTCTTTTAGCAGCATCTGCAAGTGGATATTTGGAGCGCTTTGAGGCCAAGGCTGGAAAACGAAATATCATCACATAAAAACTCGACAGAAGCATTCTCTGAAACTTCTTTGTGATGAGTGCATTCATCTCACAGACTCGAACGTTTCTTTTGATACAACAGTTTAGAAACACTCCTTTTGTAGAATCTGCAAGTGTTTATTTGGAGCGCTTTGAGGCCTATGTTGGAAAAGGACGTATCTTCACATCAAAAGTAGACAGACGCATTCTCAGAAACTTCTTTGTGATGAGTGCATTGAACTCACAGAGTTGAACCTACCTATTGATAGAGAAGTTTTGAAACACCCTTTTTGTAGAATCTGCAAGTGAATATTTGGCGCGATTTGAGGCCTATGCAGGAAATGGAAATATCTTCACATGAAAACTAGACAGATGAATTCTCAGAAACGTCTTTGTGATGAGTGCATTCAACTCACAGACTTGAAGCTTCCTTTTGAAAGAGCAGTTTCGAAACACTCTTTTTGTAGAATCTGCAAGTGGATATTTGGAGCGCTTTGAGGGCTATGCTGGAAAAGTTAATACCTTCACCTAAAAACTAGACAGAAGCATACTCAGAAACTTCTTTGTGATGTGTGCACTGAACTCACAGAGTTGAACCTTTCTTTTCATACAGAAGTTTTGAAACACTCTTTTCGTAGAATCTTCAAGTGGATGTATGGAGTGATTTGAGGCCTATGCTGGAAAAGGAAATACCTTCACGTAGAAACTAGACAAAAGCATTCTCAGAAAGTTCCCTGTGCTTTGTGCATTCAACTCACAGAGTTGAACATTCCCTTTGATAGAGCAGTTTTGAAACACTCTTTTTGTAGAATCTGCAAGTGGATATTTGGAGCGCTTTGAGGCCTCTGCTGCCAAAGGAATTATCATTGCATAAAAACTAGATGGAAGCGTTCTCAGAAACTTCCTTGTGATGAGTGCATTCAACTCGCAGAGTGGAACCTTCCTTTCGATAGACCAGTTTTGAAACACTGTTTTTGTAGAATCCGCAAGTGGCTATTTGGAGCTCTTTGAGGCTTATGCTGGAAAAGGAAATATCTTCATCTACAAACTAGACAGAAGCATTCTCAGAAACTTCTTTGTCATGTGGGGATTGAACTCACAGAGTTGAACATTCCTTTACATAGAGCAGTTTTGCAACACCCTTTCGGTGGAAAGTGAAAGTGCTTATTTGGTGCGATGGCGGCATCTAGTGGATAAGGAAATACATTCAGATGAAAACAAGATACATCCATTCTCAGAAACTTCTTTGTGATGACTGCATTCTACTCACAGAGTTGAACCTTCCTTTTGATAGAACAGTTTGGAAACACTCTTTTTGTGGAATCTGCAAGTGGCTATTTGGAGCGCTTTGAGGCCTATGCTGGAAAAGGAAATATCTTCACATAAAACCTAGACAGAAGTATTCCCAGAAAGTTTTTCTGATGTGCGCATTCAACTCACCGAGTTGAACCTTCCTTTAGATAGAGCACTTTTGAAACACTCTTTCTGTAGTACCTGCGAGTGGATATTTGGAGTGCTTTGAGTGCTACACTGTAAAAGCAAATATCTTCACTTAGAATCTAGACAGAAGAATTCTCAGAGACTTCCCTGTGCTCTCTGCATTCCACTCACAGAGTTGAACCTTCCTTTTGATAGAACAGTCTTGAAACACTCTTGTGGTAGAATCTGCAAGTCGATATTTGGAAGGTTTGGAGGCCTATCCTGGGAAAGGAAATATCTTCCCATCAAAACTAGATAGAAGCATTCTCAGAAACGTCTTAGTGATGTGTGCATTCAAGTCACAGAGTTGAAGCTTCCTTTTGATATAGCAGTTTTGAACCACTCTTTTAGTAGAATCTGCAAGTGGATGTTTGGAGAGCTAAGAGGCCAACACTGGAAAAGGAAATATCTTCACCTAAAAACTAGACGGAAGCATTCTCAGAAACTTCAATGGGCTTTCCGCATTCAACTCACAGAGTGCAATGTTCCTTTTGAGAGCGCAGTTTTAAAACACTGTTTTTGTAGAATTTGCTAGAGGATGTTTGGAGCGATGTGAGGCCTTTGCTGGAAAAGGAAATATCTTCACATAAAACCTAGACAGAAGCATTCTCAGAAACTCCTTTGTGATGAGTGCATTCAAATCACACACTTGAACCTTCCTTTGGAAAGAGCAGTTTTGAAACACTCTTTTTGAAGAATCTGCAAGTGGATATTTGGAGCGATTTGAGGCCTATGCTGGAAAATGAAATATCTTCACCTACAAACTAGACGGAAGCATTCTCAGAAACTCCTTTGTGATGAGTGCATTCAACTCACAGAGTTGAAGCTTCCTTTTGACAGAGCAGTTTTGAAACACTCTTTTAGCAGCATCTGCAAGTGGATATTTGGAGCGCTTTGAGGCCAAGGCTGGAAAACGAAATATCATCACATAAAAACTCGACAGAAGCATTCTCTGAAACTTCTTTCTGATGAGTGCATTCAACTCACAGACTCGAACGTTTCTTTTGATAGAACAGTTTAGAAACACTCCTTTTGTAGAATCTGCAAGTGTTTATTTGGAGCGCTTTGAGGCCTATGTTGGAAAAGGACATATGTTCACATCAAAAGTAGACAGACGCATTCTCAGAAACTTCTTTGTGATGAGTGCATTGAACTCACAGAGTTCAACCTACCTATTGATAGAGAAGTTTTCAAACACCCTTTTTGTAGAATCTGCAAGTGAATATTTGGCGCGATATGAGGCCTATGCTGGAAATGGAAATATCTTCACATGAAAACTAGACAGATGAATTCTCAGAAGCGTCTTTGTGATGAGTGCATTCAACTCACAGACTTGAAGCTTCCTTTTCAAAGAGCAGTTTCGAAACACTCTTTTTGTAGAATCTGCAAGTGGATATTTGGAGCGCTTTGAGGGCTATGCTGGAAAAGTTTATATCTTCACTTAAAACTAGACAGAAGCATACTCAGAAACTTCTTTGTGATGTGTGCATTGAACTCACAGTGCTGAGACTTTCTTTTGATACAGAATTTTGAAACACTCTTTTCGGAGAATCTTCAAGTGGATGTATGGAGTGCTTTGAGGCCTATGCTGGAAAAGGAAATATCTTCACGTAGAAACTGGACAAAAGCATTCTCAGAAAATCCTTTGTGATGAGTGCATTCAACTCACAGAGTTGAAGCTTCCTTTTGATAGAGCAGTTTTGAAACACTCTTTTAGCAGCATCTGCAAGTGGATATTTGGAGCGCTTTGAGGCCAAGGCTGGAAAACGAAATATCATCACATAAAAACTCGACAGAAGCATTCTCTGAAACTTCTTTGTGATGAGTGCATTGAACTCACAGAGTTCAACCTACCTATTGATAGAGAAGTTTTCAAACACCCTTTTTGTAGAATCTGCAAGTGAATATTTGGCGCGATATGAGGCCTATGCTGGAAATGGAAATATCTTCACATGAAAACTGGACAGATGAATTCTCAGAAGCGTCTTTGTGATGAGTGCATTCAACTCACAGACTTGAAGCTTTCTTTTCAAAGAGCAGTTTCGAAACACTCTTTTTGTAGAATCTGCAAGTGGATATTTGGAGCGCTTTGAGGGCTATGCTGGAAAAGTTTATATCTTCACTTAAAACTAGACAGAAGCATACTCAGAAACTTCTTTGTGATGTGTGCATTGAACTCACAGTGCTGAGACTTTCTTTTGATACAGAATTTTGAAACACTCTTTTCGGAGAATCTTCAAGTGGATGTATGGAGTGCTTTGAGGCCTATGCTGGAAAAGGAAATATCTTCACGTAGAAACTGGACAAAAGCATTCTCAGAAAATCCTTTGTGATGAGTGCATTCAACTCACAGAGTTGAAGCTTCCTTTTGATAGAGCAGTTTTGAAACACTCTTTTAGCAGCATCTGCAAGTGGATATTTGGAGCGCTTTGAGGCCAAGGCTGGAAAACGAAATATCATCACATAAAAACTCGACAGAAGCATTCTCTGAAACTTCTTTGTGATGAGTGCATTCATCTCACAGACTCGAACGTTTCTTTTGATACAACAGTTTAGAAACACTCCTTTTGTAGAATCTGCAAGTGTTTATTTGGAGCGCTTTGAGGCCTATGTTGGAAAAGGACATATCTTCACATCAAAAGTAGACAGACGCATTCTCAGAAACTTCTTTGTGATGAGTGCATTGAACTCACAGAGTTGAACCTACCTATTGATAGAGAAGTTTTGAAACACCCTTTTTGTAGAATCTGCAAGTGAATATTTGGCGCGATTTGAGGCCTATGCAGGAAATGGAAATATCTTCACATGAAAACTAGACAGATGAATTCTCAGAAACGTCTTTGTGATGAGTGCATTCAACTCACAGACTTGAAGCTTCCTTTTGAAAGAGCAGTTTCGAAACACTCTTTTTGTAGAATCTGCAAGTGGATATTTGGAGCGCTTTGAGGGCTATGCTGGAAAAGTTAATACCTTCACCTAAAAACTAGACAGAAGCATACTCAGAAACTTCTTTGTGATGTGTGCACTGAACTCACAGAGTTGAACCTTTCTTTTGATACAGAAGTTTTGAAACACTCTTTTCGTAGAATCTTCAAGTGGATGTATGGAGTGATTTGAGGCCTATGCTGGAAAAGGAAATACCTTCACGTAGAAACTAGACAAAAGCATTCTCAGAAAGTTCCCTGTGCTTTGTGCATTCAACTCACAGAGTTGAACATTCCCTTTGATAGAGCAGTTTTGAAACACTCTTTTTGTAGAATCTGCAAGTGGATATTTGGAGCGCTTTGAGGCCTCTGCTGCCAAAGGAATTATCATTGCATAAAAACTAGATGGAAGCGTTCTCAGAAACTTCCTTGTGATGAGTGCATTCAACTCGCAGAGTGGAACCTTCCTTTCGATAGACCAGTTTTGAAACACTGTTTTTGTAGAATCCGCAAGTGGCTATTTGGAGCTCTTTGAGGCTTATGCTGGAAAAGGAAATATCTTCATCTACAAACTAGACAGAAGCATTCTCAGAAACTTCTTTGTCATGTGGGGATTGAACTCACAGAGTTGAACATTCCTTTACATAGAGCAGTTTTGCAACACCCTTTCGGTGGAAAGTGAAAGTGCTTATTTGGTGCGATGGCGGCATCTAGTGGATAAGGAAATACATTCAGATGAAAACAAGATACATCCATTCTCAGAAACTTCTTTGTGATGACTGCATTCTACTCACAGAGTTGAACCTTCCTTTTGATAGAACAGTTTGGAAACACTCTTTTTGTGGAATCTGCAAGTGGCTATTTGGAGCGCTTTGAGGCCTATGCTGGAAAAGGAAATATCTTCACATAAAACCTAGACAGTAGTATTCCCAGAAAGTTTTTCTGATGTGCGCATTCAACTCACCGAGTTGAACCTTCCTTTAGATAGAGCAGTTTTGAAACACTCTTTCTGTAGTACCTGCGAGTGGATATTTGGAGTGCTTTGAGTGCTACACTGTAAAAGCAAATATCTTCACTTAGAATCTAGACAGAAGAATTCTCAGAGACTTCCCTGTGCTCTCTGCATTCCACTCACAGAGTTGAACCTTCCTTTTGATAGAACAGTCTTGAAACACTCTTGTGGTAGAATCTGCAAGTCGATATTTGGAAGGTTTGGAGGCCTATCCTGGGAAAGGAAATATCTTCCCATCAAAACTAGATAGAAGCATTCTCAGAAACGCCTTAGTGATGTGTGCATTCAAGTCACAGAGTTGAAGCTTCCTTTTGATATAGCAGTTTTGAACCACTCTTTTAGTAGAATCTGCAAGTGGATGTTTGGAGAGCTAAGAGGCCAACACTGGAAAAGGAAATATCTTCACCTAAAAACTAGACGGAAGCATTCTCAGAAACTTCAATGGGCTTTCCGCATTCAACTCACAGAGTGCAATGTTCCTTTTGAGAGCGCAGTTTTAAAACACTGTTTTTGTAGAATTTGCTAGAGGATGTTTGGAGCGATGTGAGGCCTTTGGTGGAAAAGGAAATATCTTCACATAAAACCTAGACAGAAGCATTCTCAGAAACTCCTTTGTGATGAGTGCATTCAAATCACACACTTGAACCTTCCTTTGGAAAGAGCAGTTTTGAAACACTCTTTTTGAAGAATCTGCAAGTGGATATTTGGAGCGATTTGAGGCCTATGCTGGAAAATGAAATATCTTCACCTACAAACTAGACGGAAGCATTCTCAGAAACTCCTTTGTGATGAGTGCATTCAACTCACAGAGTTGAAGCTTCCTTTTGACAGAGCAGTTTTGAAACACTCTTTTAGCAGCATCTGCAAGTGGATATTTGGAGCGCTTTGAGGCCAAGGCTGGAAAACGAAATATCATCACATAAAAACTCGACAGAAGCATTCTCTGAAACTTCTTTCTGATGAGTGCATTCAACTCACAGACTCGAACGTTTCTTTTGATAGAACAGTTTAGAAACACTCCTTTTGTAGAATCTGCAAGTGTTTATTTGGAGCGCTTTGAGGCCTATGTTGGAAAAGGACATATGTTCACATCAAAAGTAGACAGACGCATTCTCAGAAACTTCTTTGTGATGAGTGCATTGAACTCACAGAGTTCAACCTACCTATTGATAGAGAAGTTTTCAAACACCCTTTTTGTAGAATCTGCAAGTGAATATTTGGCGCGATATGAGGCCTATGCTGGAAATGGAAATATCTTCACATGAAAACTAGACAGATGAATTCTCAGAAGCGTCTTTGTGATGAGTGCATTCAACTCACAGACTTGAAGCTTCCTTTTCAAAGAGCAGTTTCGAAACACTCTTTTTGTAGAATCTGCAAGTGGATATTTGGAGCGCTTTGAGGGCTATGCTGGAAAAGTTTATATCTTCACTTAAAACTAGACAGAAGCATACTCAGAAACTTCTTTGTGATGTGTGCATTGAACTCACAGTGCTGAGACTTTCTTTTGATACAGAATTTTGAAACACTCTTTTCGGAGAATCTTCAAGTGGATGTATGGAGTGCTTTGAGGCCTATGCTGGAAAAGGAAATATCTTCACGTAGAAACTGGACAAAAGCATTCTCAGAAAATCCTTTGTGATGAGTGCATTCAACTCACAGAGTTGAAGCTTCCTTTTGATAGAGCAGTTTTGAAACACTCTTTTAGCAGCATCTGCAAGTGGATATTTGGAGCGCTTTGAGGCCAAGGCTGGAAAACGAAATATCATCACATAAAAACTCGACAGAAGCATTCTCTGAAACTTCTTTGTGATGAGTGCATTCATCTCACAGACTCGAACGTTTCTTTTGATACAACAGTTTAGAAACACTCCTTTTGTAGAATCTGCAAGTGTTTATTTGGAGCGCTTTGAGGCCTATGTTGGAAAAGGACATATCTTCACATCAAAAGTAGACAGACGCATTCTCAGAAACTTCTTTGTGATGAGTGCATTGAACTCACAGAGTTGAACCTACCTATTGATAGAGAAGTTTTGAAACACCCTTTTTGTAGAATCTGCAAGTGAATATTTGGCGCGATTTGAGGCCTATGCAGGAAATGGAAATATCTTCACATGAAAACTAGACAGATGAATTCTCAGAAACGTCTTTGTGATGAGTGCATTCAACTCACAGACTTGAAGCTTCCTTTTGAAAGAGCAGTTTCGAAACACTCTTTTTGTAGAATCTGCAAGTGGATATTTGGAGCGCTTTGAGGGCTATGCTGGAAAAGTTAATACCTTCACCTAAAAACTAGACAGAAGCGTACTCAGAAACTTCTTTGTGATGTGTGCACTGAACTCACAGAGTTGAACCTTTCTTTTGATACAGAAGTTTTGAAACACTCTTTTCGTAGAATCTTCAAGTGGATGTATGGAGTGATTTGAGGCCTATGCTGGAAAAGGAAATACCTTCACGTAGAAACTAGACAAAAGCATTCTCAGAAAGTTCCCTGTGCTTTGTGCATTCAACTCACAGAGTTGAACATTCCCTTTGATAGAGCAGTTTTGAAACACTCTTTTTGTAGAATCTGCAAGTGGATATTTGGAGCGCTTTGAGGCCTCTGCTGCCAAAGGAATTATCATTGCATAAAAACTAGATGGAAGCGTTCTCAGAAACTTCCTTGTGATGAGTGCATTCAACTCGCAGAGTGGAACCTTCCTTTCGATAGACCAGTTTTGAAACACTGTTTTTGTAGAATCCGCAAGTGGCTATTTGGAGCTCTTTGAGGCTTATGCTGGAAAAGGAAATATCTTCATCTACAAACTAGACAGAAGCATTCTCAGAAACTTCTTTGTCATGTGGGGATTGAACTCACAGAGTTGAACATTCCTTTACATAGAGCAGTTTTGCAACACCCTTTCGGTGGAAAGTGAAAGTGCTTATTTGGTGCGATGGCGGCATCTAGTGGATAAGGAAATACATTCAGATGAAAACAAGATACATCCATTCTCAGAAACTTCTTTGTGATGACTGCATTCTACTCACAGAGTTGAACCTTCCTTTTGATAGAACAGTTTGGAAACACTCTTTTTGTGGAATCTGCAAGTGGCTATTTGGAGCGCTTTGAGGCCTATGATGGAAAAGGAAATATCTTCACATAAAACCTAGACAGAAGTATTCCCAGAAAGTTTTTCTGATGTGCGCATTCAACTCACCGAGTTGAACCTTCCTTTAGATAGAGCACTTTTGAAACACTCTTTCTGTAGTACCTGCGAGTGGATATTTGGAGTGCTTTGAGTGCTACACTGTAAAAGCAAATATCTTCACTTAGAATCTAGACAGAAGAATTCTCAGAGACTTCCCTGTGCTCTCTGCATTCCACTCACAGAGTTGAACCTTCCTTTTGATAGAACAGTTTTGAAACACTCTTGATGTAGAATCTGCAAGTCGATATTTGGAAGGTTTGGAGGCCTATCCTGGGAAAGGAAATATCTTCCCATCAAAACTAGATAGAAGCATTCTCAGAAACTTCTTAGTGATGTGCGCATTCAAGTCACAGAGTTGAAGCTTCCTTTTGATATAGCAGTTTTGAACCACTCTTTTAGTAGAATCTGCAAGTGGATGTTTGGAGAGCTAAGAGGCCAACACTGCAAAAGGAAATATCTTCACGTAAAAACTAGACGGAAGCATTCTCAGAAACTTCAATGGGCTTTACGCATTCAACTCACAGAGTGCAATGTTCCTTTTGAGAGCGCAGTTTTAAAACACTGTTTTTGTAGAATTTGCAAGAGGATGATTGCAGCGATGTGAGGCCTTTGCTGGAAAAGGAAATATCTTCACATAAAACCTAGACAGAAGCATTCTCAGAAACTCCTTTGTGATGAGTGCATTCAAATCACACACTTGAACCTTCCTTTCGAAAGAGCAGTTTTGAAACACTCTTTTTGAAGAATCTGCAAGTGGATATTTGGAGCGATTTGAGGCCTATGCTGGAAAATGAAATATCTTCACCTACAAACTAGACGGAAGCATTCTCAGAAACTTCTTTGTGATGAGTGCGTTCAACTCACAGAGTTGAAGCTTCCTTTTGATAGAGCAGTTTTGAAACACTCTTTTAGCAGCATCTGCAAGTGGATATTTGGAGCGCTTTGAGGCCAAGGCTGGAAAACGAAATATCATCACATAAAAACTCGACAGAAGCATTCTCTGAAACTTCTTTGTGATGAGTGCATTCAACTCACAGACTCGAACGTTTCTTTTGATAGAACAGTTTAGAAACACTCCTTTTGTAGAATCTGCAAGTGTTTATTTGGAGCGCTTTTAGGCCTATGTTGGAAAAGGACATATCTTCACATCAACAGTAGACAGACGCATTCTCAGAAACTTCTTTGTGATGAGTGCATTGAACTCACAGAGTTCAACCTACCTATTGATAGAGAAGTTTTCAAACACCCTTTTTGTAGAATCTGCAAGTGAATATTTGGCGCGATATGAGGCCTATGCTGGAAATGGAAATATCTTCACATGAAAACTGGACAGATGAATTCTCAGAAGAGTCTTTGTGATGAGTGCATTCAACTCACAGACTTGAAGCTTTCTTTTCAAAGAGCAGTTTCGAAACACTCTTTTTGTAGAATCTGCAAGTGGATATTTGGAGCGCTTTGAGGGCTATGCTGGAAAAGTTTATATCTTCACTTAAAACTAGACAGAAGCATACTCAGAAACTTCTTTGTGATGTGTGCATTGAACTCACAGTGCTGAGACTTTCTTTTGATACAGAATTTTGAAACACTCTTTTCGGAGAGTCTTCAAGTGGATGTATGGAGTGCTTTGAGGCCTATGCTGGAAAAGGAAATATCTTCACGTAGAAACTGGACAAAAGCATTCTCAGAAAATCCTTTGTGATGAGTGCATTCAACTCACAGAGTTGAAGCTTCCTTTTGATAGAGCAGTTTTGAAACACTCTTTTAGCAGCATCTGCAAGTGGATATTTGGAGCGCTTTGAGGCCAAGGCTGGAAAACGAAATATCATCACATAAAAACTCGACAGAAGCATTCTCTGAAACTTCTTTGTGATGAGTGCATTCATCTCACAGACTCGAACGTTTCTTTTGATACAACAGTTTAGAAACACTCCTTTTGTAGAATCTGCAAGTGTTTATTTGGAGCGCTTTGAGGCCTATGTTGGAAAAGGACATATCTTCACATCAAAAGTAGACAGACGCATTCTCAGAAACTTCTTTGTGATGAGTGCATTGAACTCACAGAGTTGAACCTACCTATTGATAGAGAAGTTTTGAAACACCCTTTTTGTAGAATCTGCAAGTGAATATTTGGCGCGATTTGAGGCCTATGCAGGAAATGGAAATATCTTCACATGAAAACTAGACAGATGAATTCTCAGAAACGTCTTTGTGATGAGTGCATTCAACTCACAGACTTGAAGCTTCCTTTTGAAAGAGCAGTTTCGAAACACTCTTTTTGTAGAATCTGCAAGTGGATATTTGGAGCGCTTTGAGGGCTATGCTGGAAAAGTTAATACCTTCACCTAAAAACTAGACAGAAGCATACTCAGAAACTTCTTTGTGATGTGTGCACTGAACTCACAGAGTTGAACCTTTCTTTTGATACAGAAGTTTTGAAACACTCTTTTCGTAGAATCTTCAAGTGGATGTATGGAGTGATTTGAGGCCTATGCTGGAAAAGGAAATACCTTCACGTAGAAACTAGACAAAAGCATTCTCAGAAAGTTCCCTGTGCTTTGTGCATTCAACTCACAGAGTTGAACATTCCCTTTGATAGAGCAGTTTTGAAACACTCTTTTTGTAGAATCTGCAAGTGGATATTTGGAGCGCTTTGAGGCCTCTGCTGCCAAAGGAATTATCATTGCATAAAAACTAGATGGAAGCGTTCTCAGAAACTTCCTTGTGATGAGTGCATTCAACTCGCAGAGTGGAACCTTCCTTTCGATAGACCAGTTTTGAAACACTGTTTTTGTAGAATCCGCAAGTGGCTATTTGGAGCTCTTTGAGGCTTATGCTGGAAAAGGAAATATCTTCATCTACAAACTAGACAGAAGCATTCTCAGAAACTTCTTTGTCATGTGGGGATTGAACTCACAGAGTTGAACATTCCTTTACATAGAGCAGTTTTGCAACACCCTTTCGGTGGAAAGTGAAAGTGCTTATTTGGTGCGATGGCGGCATCTAGTGGATAAGGAAATACATTCAGATGAAAACAAGATACATCCATTCTCAGAAACTTCTTTGTGATGACTGCATTCTACTCACAGAGTTGAACCTTCCTTTTGATAGAACAGTTTGGAAACACTCTTTTTGTGGAATCTGCAAGTGGCTATTTGGAGCGCTTTGAGGCCTATGCTGGAAAAGGAAATATCTTCACATAAAACCTAGACAGAAGTATTCCCAGAAAGTTTTTCTGATGTGCGCATTCAACTCACCGAGTTGAAGCTTCCTTTAGATAGAGCACTTTTGAAACACTCTTTCTGTAGTACCTGCGAGTGGATATTTGGAGTGCTTTGAGTGCTACACTGTAAAAGCAAATATCTTCACTTAGAATCTAGACAGAAGAATTCTCAGAGACTTCCCTGTGCTCTCTGCATTCCACTCACAGAGTTGAACCTTCCTTTTGATAGAACAGTCTTGAAACACTCTTGTGGTAGAATCTGCAAGTCGATATTTGGAAGGTTTGGAGGCCTATCCTGGGAAAGGAAATATCTTCCCATCAAAACTAGATAGAAGCATTCTCAGAAACTTCTTAGTGATGTGCGCATTCAAGTCACAGAGTTGAAGCTTCCTTTTGATATAGCAGTTTTGAACCACTCTTTTAGTAGAATCTGCAAGTGGATGTTTGGAGAGCTAAGAGGCCAACACTGGAAAAGGAAATATCTTCACCTAAAAACTAGATGGAAGCATTCTCAGAAACTTCAATGGGCTTTCCGCATTCAACTCACAGAGTGCAATGTTCCTTTTGAGAGCGCAGTTTTAAAACACTGTTTTTGTAGAATTTGCTAGAGGATGTTTGGAGCGATGTGAGGCCTTTGCTGGAAAAGGAAATATCTTCACATAAAACCTAGACAGAAGCATTCTCAGAAACTCCTTTGTGATGAGTGCATTCAAATCACACACTTGAACCTTCCTTTGGAAAGAGCAGTTTTGAAACACTCTTTTTGAAGAATCTGCAAGTGGATATTTGGAGCGATTTGAGGCCTATGCTGGAAAATGAAATATCTTCACCTACAAACTAGACGGAAGCATTCTCAGAAACTCCTTTGTGATGAGTGCATTCAACTCACAGAGTTGAAGCTTCCTTTTGACAGAGCAGTTTTGAAACACTCTTTTAGCAGCATCTGCAAGTGGATATTTGGAGCGCTTTGAGGCCAAGGCTGGAAAACGAAATATCATCACATAAAAACTCGACAGAAGCATTCTCTGAAACTTCTTTGTGATGAGTGCATTCAACTCACAGACTCGAACGTTTCTTTTGATAGAACAGTTTAGAAACACTCCTTTTGTAGAATCTGCAAGTGTTTATTTGGAGCGCTTTGAGGCCTATGTTGGAAAAGGACATATCTTCACATCAAAAGTAGACACACGCATTCTCAGAAACTTCTTTGTGATGAGTGCATTGAACTCACAGAGTTCAACCTACCTATTGATAGAGAAGTTTTGAAACACCCTTTCTGTAGAATCTGCAAGTGAATATTTGGCGCGATATGAGGCCTATGCTGGAAATGGAAATATCTTCACATGAAAACTAGACAGATGAATTCTCGGAAACGTCTTTGTGATGAGTGAATTCAACTCACAGACTTGAAGCTTAATTTTGAAAGAGCAGTTTCGAAACACTCTTTCTGTAGAATCTGCAAGTGGATATTTGGAGCGCTTTGAGGGCTATGCTGGAAAAGTTTATATCTTCACCTAAAAACTAGACAGAAGCATACTCAGAAACTTCTTTGTGATGTGTGCATTGAACTCACAGTGCTGAGACTTTCTTTTGATACAGAATTTTGAAACACTCTTTTCGTAGAATCTTCAAGTGGATGTATGGAGTGCTTTGAGGCCTATGCTGGAAAAGGAAATATCTTCACGTAGAAACTGGACAAAAGCATTCTCAGAAAATCCTTTGTGATGAGTGCATTCAACTCACAGAGTTGAAGCTTCCTTTTGATAGAGCAGTTTTGAAACACTCTTTTAGCAGCATCTGCAAGTGGATATTTGGAGCGCTTTGAGGCCAAGGCTGGAAAACGAAATATCATCACATAAAAACTCGACAGAAGCATTCTCTGAAACTTCTTTGTGATGAGTGCATTCATCTCACAGACTCGAACGTTTCTTTTGATACAACAGTTTAGAAACACTCCTTTTGTAGAATCTGCAAGTGTTTATTTGGAGCGCTTTGAGGCCTATGTTGGAAAAGGACATATCTTCACATCAAAAGTAGACAGACGCATTCTCAGAAACTTCTTTGTGATGAGTGCATTGAACTCACAGAGTTGAACCTACCTATTGATAGAGAAGTTTTGAAACACCCTTTTTGTAGAATCTGCAAGTGAATATTTGGCGCGATTTGAGGCCTATGCAGGAAATGGAAATATCTTCACATGAAAACTAGACAGATGAATTCTCAGAAACGTCTTTGTGATGAGTGCATTCAACTCACAGACTTGAAGCTTCCTTTTGAAAGAGCAGTTTCGAAACACTCTTTTTGTAGAATCTGCAAGTGGATATTTGGAGCGCTTTGAGGGCTATGCTGGAAAAGTTAATACCTTCACCTAAAAACTAGACAGAAGCATACTCAGAAACTTCTTTGTGATGTGTGCACTGAACTCACAGAGTTGAACCGTTCTTTTCATACAGAAGTTTTGAAACACTCTTTTCGTAGAATCTTCAAGTGGATGTATGGAGTGATTTGAGGCCTATGCTGGAAAAGGAAATACCTTCACGTAGAAACTAGACAAAAGCATTCTCAGAAAGTTCCCTGTGCTTTGTGCATTCAACTCACAGAGTTGAACATTCCCTTTGATAGAGCAGTTTTGAAACACTCTTTTTGTAGAATCTGCAAATGGATATTTGGAGCGCTTTGAGGCCTCTGCTGCCAAAGGAATTATCATTGCATAAAAACTAGATGGAAGCGTTCTCAGAAACTTCCTTGTGATGAGTGCATTCAACTCGCAGAGTGGAACCTTCCTTTCGATAGACCAGTTTTGAAACACTGTTTTTGTAGAATCCGCAAGTGGCTATTTGGAGCTCTTTGAGGCTTATGCTGGAAAAGGAAATATCTTCATCTATAAACTAGACAGAAGCATTCTCAGAAACTTCTTTGTCATGTGGAGATTGAACTCACAGAGTTGAACATTCCTTTACATAGAGCAGTTTTGCAACACCCTTTCGGTGGAAAGTGAAAGTGCTTATTTGGTGCGATGGCGGCATCTAGTGGATAAGGAAATACATTCAGATGAAAACAAGATACATCCATTCTCAGAAACTTCTTTGTGATGACTGCATTCTACTCACAGAGTTGAACCTTCCTTTTGATAGAACAGTTTGGAAACACTCTTTTTGTGGAATCTGCAAGTGGCTATTTGGAGCGCTTTGAGGCCTATGCTGGAAAAGGAAATCTCTTCACATAAAACCTAGACAGAAGTATTCCCAGAAAGTTTTTCTGATGTGCGCATTCAACTCACCGAGTTGAACCTTCCTTTAGATAGAGCAGTTTTGAAACACTCTTTCTGTAGTACCTGCGAGTGGATATTTGGAGTGCTTTGAGTGCTACACTGTAAAAGCAAATATCTTCACTTAGAATCTAGACAGAAGAATTCTCAGAGACTTCCCTGTGCTCTCTGCATTCCACTCACAGAGTCGAACCTTCCTTTTGATAGAACAGTTTTGAAACACTCTTGATGTAGAATCTGCATGTCGATATTTGGAAGGTTTGGAGGCCTATCCTGGGAAAGGAAATATCTTCCCATCAAAACTAGATAGAAGCATTCTCAGAAACTTCTTAGTGATGTGCGCATTCAAGTCACAGAGTTGAGGCTTCCTTTTGATATAGCAGTTTTGAACCACTCTTTTAGTAGAATCTGCAAGTGGATGTTTGGAGAGCTAAGAGGCCAACACTGGAAAAGGAAATATCTTCACGTAAAAACTAGACGGAAGCATTCTCAGAAACTTCAATGGGCTTTACGCATTCAACTCACAGAGTGCAATGTTCCTTTTGAGAGCGCAGTTTTAAAACACTGTTTTTGTAGAATTTGCTAGAGGATGATTGCAGCGATGTGAGGCCTTTGCTGGAAAAGGAAATATCTTCACATAAAACCTAGACAGAAGCATTCTCAGAAACTCCTTTGTGATGAGTGCATTCAAATCACACACTTGAACCTTCCTTTGGAAAGAGCAGTTTTGAAACACTCTTTTTGAAGAATCTGCAAGTGGATATTTGGAGCGATTTGAGGCCTATGCTGGAAAATGAAATATCTTCACCTACAAACTAGACGGAAGCATTCTCAGAAACTTCTTTGTGATGAGTGCATTCAACTCACAGAGTTGAAGCTTCCTTTTGATAGAGCAGTTTTGAAACACTCTTTTAGCAGCATCTGCAAGTGGATATTTGGAGCGCTTTGAGGCCAAGGCTGGAAAACGAAATATCATCACATAAAAACTCGACAGAAGCATTCTCTGAAACTTCTTTCTGATGAGTGCATTCAACTCACAGACTCGAACGTTTCTTTTGATAGAACAGTTTAGAAACACTCCTTTTGTAGAATCTGCAAGTGTTTATTTGGAGCGCTTTGAGGCCTATGTTGGAAAAGGACATATCTTCACATCAAAAGTAGACAGACGCATTCTCAGAAACTTCTTTGTGATGAGTGCATTGAACTCACAGAGTTCAACCTACCTATCGATAGAGAAGTTTTGAAACACCCTTTTTGTAGAATCTGCAAGTGAATATTTGACGCGATATGAGGCCTATGCTGCAAATGGAAATATCTTCACATGAAAACTAGACAGATGAATTCTCAGAAACGTCTTTGTGATGAGGGCATTCAACTCACAGACTTGAAGCTTCCTTTTGAAAGAGCAGTTTCGAAACACTCTTTTTGTAGAATCTGCAAGTGGATATTTGGAGCGCTTTGAGGGCTATGCTGGAAAAGTTAATACCTTCACCTAAAAACTAGACAGAAGCATACTCAGAAACTTCTTTGTGATGTGTGCATTGAACTCACAGAGTTGAACCTTTCTTTTGATACAGAAGTTTTGAAACACTCTTTTCGTAGAATCTTCAAGTGGATGTATGGAGTGATTTGAGGCCTATGCTGGAAAAGGAAATACCTTCACGTAGAAACTAGACAAAAGCATTCTCAGAAAGTTCCCTGTGCTTTGTGCATTCAACTCACAGAGTTGAACATTCCCTTTGATAGAGCAGTTTTGAAACACTCTTTTTGTAGAATCTGCAAGTGGATATTTGGAGCGCTTTGAGGCCTCTGCTGCCAAAGGAATTATCATTGCATAAAAACTAGATGGAAGCGTTCTCAGAAACTTCCTTGTGATGAGTGCATTCAACTCGCAGAGTGGAACCTTCCTTTCGATAGACCAGTTTTGAAACACTGTTTTTGTAGAATCCGCAAGTGGCTATTTGGAGCTCTTTGAGGCTTATGCTGGAAAAGGAAATATCTTCATCTACAAACTAGACAGAAGCATTCTCAGAAACTTCTTTGTCATGTGGGGATTGAACTCACAGAGTTGAACATTCCTTTACATAGAGCAGTTTTGCAACACCCTTTCGGTGGAAAGTGAAAGTGCTTATTTGGTGCGATGGCGGCATCTAGTGGATAAGGAAATACATTCAGATGAAAACAAGATACATCCATTCTCAGAAACTTCTTTGTGATGACTGCATTCTACTCACAGAGTTGAACCTTCCTTTTGATAGAACAGTTTGGAAACACTCTTTTTGTGGAATCTGCAAGTGGCTATTTGGAGCGCTTTGAGGCCTATGCTGGAAAAGGAAATATCTTCACATAAAACCTAGACAGAAGTATTCCCAGAAAGTTTTTCTGATGTGCGCATTCAACTCACCGAGTTGAACCTTCCTTTAGATAGAGCACTTTTGAAACACTCTTTCTGTAGTACCTGCGAGTGGATATTTGGAGTGCTTTGAGTGCTACACTGTAAAAGCAAATATCTTCACTTAGAATCTAGACAGAAGAATTCTCAGAGACTTCCCTGTGCTCTCTGCATTCCACTCACAGAGTTGAACCTTCCTTTTGATAGAACAGTTTTGAAACACTCTTGTGGTAGAATCTGCAAGTCGATATTTGGAAGGTTTGGAGGCCTATCCTGGGAAAGGAAATATCTTCCCATCAAAACTAGATAGAAGCATTCTCAGAAACTTCTTAGTGATGTGCGCATTCAAGTCACAGAGTTGAAGCTTCCTTTTGATATAGCAGTTTTGAACCACTCTTTTAGTAGAATCTGCAAGTGGATGTTTGGAGAGCTAAGAGGCCAACACTGCAAAAGGAAATATCTTCACGTAAAAACTAGACGGAAGCATTCTCAGAAACTTCAATGGGCTTTACGCATTCAACTCACAGAGTGCAATGTTCCTTTTGAGAGCGCAGTTTTAAAACACTGTTTTTGTAGAATTTGCAAGAGGATGATTGCAGCGATGTGTGGCCTTTGCTGGAAAAGGAAATATCTTCACATAAAACCTAGACAGAAGCATTCTCAGAAACTCCTTTGTGATGAGTGCATTCAAATCACACACTTGAACCTTCCTTTGGAAAGAGCAGTTTTGAAACACTCTTTTTGAAGAATCTGCAAGTGGATATTTGGAGCGATTTGAAGCCTATGCTGGAAAATGAAATATCTTCACCTACAAACTAGACGGAAGCATTCTCAGAAACTTCTTTGTGATGAGTGCATTCAACTCACAGAGTTGAAGCTTCCTTTTGATAGAGCAGTTTTGAAACACTCTTTTAGCAGCATCTGCAAGTGGATATTTGGAGCGCTTTGAGGCCAAGGCTGGAAAACGAAATATCATCACATAAAAACTCGACAGAAGCATTCTCTGAAACTTCTTTGTGATGAGTGCATTCAACTCACAGACTCGAACGTTTCTTTTGATAGAACAGTTTAGAAACACTCCTTTTGTAGAATCTGCAAGTGTTTATTTGGAGCGCTTTTAGGCCTATGTTGGAAAAGGACATATCTTCACATCAACAGTAGACAGACGCATTCTCAGAAACTTCTTTGTGATGAGTGCATTGAACTCACAGAGTTCAACCTACCTATTGATAGAGAAGTTTTCAAACACCCTTTTTGTAGAATCTGCAAGTGAATATTTGGCGCGATATGAGGCCTATGCTGGAAATGGAAATATCTTCACATGAAAACTGGACAGATGAATTCTCAGAAGCGTCTTTGTGATGAGTGCATTCAACTCACAGACTTGAAGCTTTCTTTTCAAAGAGCAGTTTCGAAACACTCTTTTTGTAGAATCTGCAAGTGGATATTTGGAGCGCTTTGAGGGCTATGCTGGAAAAGTTTATATCTTCACTTAAAACTAGACAGAAGCATACTCAGAAACTTCTTTGTGATGTGTGCATTGAACTCACAGTGCTGAGACTTTCTTTTGATACAGAATTTTGAAACACTCTTTTCGGAGAATCTTCAAGTGGATGTATGGAGTGCTTTGAGGCCTATGCTGGAAAAGGAAATATCTTCACGTAGAAACTGGACAAAAGCATTCTCAGAAAATCCTTTGTGATGAGTGCATTCAACTCACAGAGTTGAAGCTTCCTTTTCATAGAGCAGTTTTGAAACACTCTTTTAGCAGCATCTGCAAGTGGATATTTGGAGCGCTTTGAGGCCAAGGCTGGAAAACGAAATATCATCACATAAAACCTCGACAGAAGCATTCTCTGAAACTTCTTTGTGATGAGTGCATTCATCTCACAGACTCGAACGTTTCTTTTGATACAACAGTTTAGAAACACTCCTTTTGTAGAATCTGCAAGTGTTTATTTGGAGCGCTTTGAGGCCTATGTTGGAAAAGGACATATCTTCACATCAAAAGTAGACAGACGCATTCTCAGAAACTTCTTTGTGATGAGTGCATTGAACTCACAGAGTTGAACCTACCTATTGATAGAGAAGTTTTGAAACACCCTTTTTGTAGAATCTGCAAGTGAATATTTGGCGCGATTTGATGCCTATGCAGGAAATGGAAATATCTTCACATGAAAACTAGACAGATGAATTCTCAGAAACGTCTTTTTGATGAGTGCATTCAACTCACAGACTTGAAGCTTCCTTTTGAAAGAGCAGTTTCGAAACACTCTTTTTGTAGAATCTGCAAGTGGATATTTGGAGCGCTTTGAGGGCTATGCTGGAAAAGTTAATACCTTCACCTAAAAACTAGACAGAAGCATACTCAGAAACTTCTTTGTGATGTGTGCACTGAACTCACAGAGTTGAACCTTTCTTTTGATACAGAAGTTTTGAAACACTCTTTTCGTAGAATCTTCAAGTGGATGTATGGAGTGATTTGAGGCCTATGCTGGAAAAGGAAATACCTTCACGTAGAAACTAGACAAAAGCATTCTCAGAAAGTTCCCTGTGCTTTGTGCATTCAACTCACAGAGTTGAACATTCCCTTTGATAGAGCAGTTTTGAAACACTCTTTTTGTAGAATCTGCAAGTGGATATTTGGAGCGCTTTGAGGCCTCTGCTGCCAAAGGAATTATCATTGCATAAAAACTAGATGGAAGCGTTCTCAGAAACTTCCTTGTGATGAGTGCATTCAACTCGCAGAGTGGAACCTTCCTTTCGATAGACCAGTTTTGAAACACTGTTTTTGTAGAATCCGCAAGTGGCTATTTGGAGCTCTTTGAGGCTTATGCTGGAAAAGGAAATATCTTCATCTACAAACTAGACAGAAGCATTCTCAGAAACTTCTTTGTCATGTGGGGATTGAACTCACAGAGTTGAACATTCCTTTACATAGAGCAGTTTTGCAACACCCTTTCGGTGGAAAGTGAAAGTGCTTATTTGGTGCGATGGCGGCATCTAGTGGATAAGGAAATACATTCAGATGAAAACAAGATACATCCATTCTCAGAAACTTCTTTGTGATGACTGCATTCTACTCACAGAGTTGAACCTTCCTTTTGATAGAACAGTTTGGAAACACTCTTTTTGTGGAATCTGCAAGTGGCTATTTGGAGCGCTTTGAGGCCTATGCTGGAAAAGGAAATATCTTCACATAAAACCTAGACAGAAGTATTCCCAGAAAGATTTTCTGATGTGCGCATTCAACTCACCGAGTTGAAGCTTCCTTTAGATAGAGCAGTTTTGAAACACTCTTTCTGTAGTACCTGCGAGTGGATATTTGGAGTGCTTTGAGTGCTACACTGTAAAAGCAAATATCTTCACTTAGAATCTAGACAGAAGAATTCTCAGAGACTTCCCTGTGCTCTCTGCATTCCACTCACAGAGTTGAACCTTCCTTTTGATAGAACAGTCTTGAAACACTCTTGTGGTAGAATCTGCAAGTCGATATTTGGAAGGTTTGGAGGCCTATCCTGGGAAAGGAAATATCTTCCCATCAAAACTAGATAGAAGCATTCTCAGAAACTTCTTAGTGATGTGCGCATTCAAGTCACAGAGTTGAAGCTTCCTTTTGATATAGCAGTTTTGAACCACTCTTTTAGTAGAATCTGCAAGTGGATGTTTGGAGAGCTAAGAGGCCAACACTGGAAAAGGAAATATCTTCACGTAAAAACTAGACGGAAGCATTCTCAGAAACTTCAATGGGCTTTCCGCATTCAACTCACAGAGTGCAATGTTCCTTTTGAGAGCGCAGTTTTAAAACACTGTTTTTGTAGAATTTGCTAGAGGATGTTTGGAGCGATGTGAGGCCATTGCTGGAAAAGGAAATATCTTCACATAAAACCTAGACAGAAGCATTCTCAGAAACTCCTTTGTGATGAGTGCATTCAAATCACACACTTGAACCTTCCTTTGGAAAGAGCAGTTTTGAAACACTCTTTTTGAAGAATCTGCAAGTGGATATTTGGAGCGATTTGAGGCCTATGCTGGAAAATGAAATATCTTCACCTACAAACTAGACGGTAGCATTCTCAGAAACTCCTTTGTGATGAGTGCATTCAACTCACAGAGTTGAAGCTTCCTTTTGACAGAGCAGTTTTGAAACACTCTTTTAGCAGCATCTGCAAGTGGATATTTGGAGCGCTTTGAGGCCAACGCTGGAAAACGAAATATCATCACATAAAAACTCGACAGAAGCATTCTCTGAAACTTCTTTCTGATGAGTGCATTCAACTCACAGACTCGAACGTTTCTTTTGATAGAACAGTTTAGAAACACTCCTTTTGTAGAATCTGCAAGTGTTTATTTGGAGCGCTTTGAGGCCTATGTTGGAAAAGGACATATCTTCACATCAAAAGTAGACACACGCATTCTCAGAAACTTCTTTGTGATGAGTGCATTGAACTCACAGAGTTCAACCTACCTATTGATAGAGAAGTTTTGAAACACCCTTTTTGTAGAATCTGCAAGTGAATATTTGGCGCGATATGAGGCCTATGCTGGAAATGGAAATATCTTCACATGAAAACTAGACAGATGAATTCTCAGAAACGTCTTTGTGATGAGTGCATTCAACTCACAGACTTGAAGCTTAATTTTGAAAGAGCAGTTTCGAAACACTCTTTTTGTAGAATCTGCAAGTGGATATTTGGAGCGCTTTGAGGGCTATGCTGGAAAAGTGAATACCTTCACCTAAAAACTAGACAGAAGCATACTCAGAAACTTCTTTGTGATGTGTGCATTGAACTCACAGAGTTGAACCTTTCTTTTGATACAGAAGTTTTGAAACACTCTTTTCGTAGAATCTTCAAGTGGATGTATGGAGTGATTTGAGGCCTATGCTGGAAAAGGAAATACCTTCACGTGGAAACTAGACAAAAGCATTCTCAGAAAGTTCCCTGTGCTTTGTGCATTCAACTCACAGAGTTGAACATTCCCTTTGATAGAGCAGTTTTGAAACACTCTTTTTGTAGAATCTGCAAGTAGATATTTGGAGCGCTTTGAGGCCTCTGCTGCCAAAGGAATTATCATTGCATAAAAACTAGATGGAAGCGTTCTCAGAAACTTCCTTGTGATGAATGTATTCAACTCGCAGAGTGGAACCTTCCTTTCGATAGACCAGTTTTGAAACACTGTTTTTGTAGAATCCGCAAGTGGCTATTTGGAGCTCTTTGAGGCTTATGCTGGAAAAGGAAATATCTTCATCTACAAACTAGACAGTAGCATTCTCAGAAACTTCTTTGTCATGTGGGGATTGAACTCACAGAGTTGAACATTCCTTTACATAGAGCAGTTTTGCAACACCCTTTCGGTGGAAAGTGAAAGTGCTTATTTGGTGCGATGGCGGCATCTAGTGGATAAGGAAATACATTCAGATGAAAACAAGATACATCCATTCGCAGAAACTTCTTTGTGATGACTGCATTCTACTCACAGAGTTGAACCTTCCTTTTGATAGAACAGTTTTGAAACACTCTTTTTGTGGAATCTGCAAGCGGCTATTTGGAGCGGTTTGAGGCCAATGCTGGAAAAGGAATTATCTTCACATAAAACCTAGACAGAAATATTCCCAGAAAGTTTTTCTGGTGTGCGCATTCAACTCACCGAGTTGAACCTTCCTTTAGATAGAGCAGTTTTGAAACACTCTTTCTGTAGTACCTGCGAGTGGATATTTGGAGTGCTTTGAGTGCTACACTGCAAAAGCAAATATCTTCACTTAGAATCTAGACAGAAGAATTCTCAGAGACTTCCCTGGGCTCTCTGCATTCCACTCACAGAGTTGAACCTTCCTTTTGATAGAACAGTTTTGAAACACTCTTGTGGTAGAATCTGCAAGTCGATATTTGGAAAGCTTGGAGGCCTATCCTGGGAAAGGAAATATCTTCCCATCAAAACAAGATAGAAGCCTTCCCAGAAACGTCTTTGTGATGTGCGCATTCAAGTCAGAGAGTTGAAGCTTCCTTTGGATATAGCAGTTTTGAACCACTCTTTTAGTAGAATCTGCAAGTGGATGTTTGGAGAGCTAAGAGGCCAACACTGGAAAAGGAAATATCTTCACGTAAAAACTAGACGGAAGCATTCTCAGAAACTACAATGGGCTTTACGCATTCAACTCACAGAGTGCAATGTTCCTTTTGATAGCGCAGTTTTAAAACACTGTTTTTGTAGAATTTGCTAGAGGATGTTTGTAGCGATGTGAGGCCTTTGCTGGAAAAGGAAATATCTTCACATAAAACCTAGACAGAAGCATTCTCAGAAACTCCTTTGTGATGAGTGCATTCAAATCACAGACTTGAACGTTCCTTTGGAAACAGCAGTTTTGAAACACTCTTTTTGTAGAATCTGCAAGTGGATATTTGGAGCGATTTGAGGCCTATGCTGGAAAATGAAATATCTTCACCTAAAAACTAGACGGAAGCATGCTCAGAAACTTCTTTGTGATGAGTGTATTCAACTCGCAGAGTGGAACCTTCCTTTCGATAGACCAGTTTTGAAACACTGTTTTTGTAGATCCGCAAGTGGCTATTTGGAGCTCTTTGAGGCTTATGCTGGAAAAGGAAATATCTTCATCTACAAACTAGACAGAAGCATTCTCAGAAACTTCTTTGTCATGTGGGGATTGAACTCACAGAGTTGAACATTCCTTTACATAGAGCAGTTTTGCAACACCCTTTCGGTGGAAAGTGAAAGTGCTTATTTGGTGCGATGGCGGCATCTAGTGGATAAGGAAATACATTCAGATGAAAACAAGATACATCTATTCTCAGAAACTTCTTTCTGATGACTGCATTCTACTCACAGAGTTGAAACTTCCTTTTGATAGAACAGTTTTGAAACACTCTTTTTGTGGAATCTGCAAGTGGCTATTTGGAGCGCTTTGAGGCCTATGCTGGAAAAGGAAATATCTTCACATAAAACCTAGACAGAAGTATTCCCAGAAAGTTTTTCTGATGTGCGCATTCAACTCACCGAGTTCAACCTTCCCTTAGATAGAGCAGTTTTGAAACACTCTTTCTGTAGTACCTCCGAGTGGATATTTGGAGTGCTTTCAGTGCTACACTATAAAAGCAAATATCTTCACTTAGAATCTAGACAGAAGAATTCTCAGAGACTTCCCTGTGCTCTCTGCATTCCACTCACAGAGTTGAACCTTCCTTTTGATAGAACAGTTTTGAAACACTCTTGTGGTAGAATCTGCAAATCGATATTTGGAAGGTTTGGAGGCCTATCCTGGGAAAGGAAATATCTTCCCATCAAAACTAGATAGAAGCATTCTCAGAATCTTCTTAGTGATGTGCACATTCAAGTCACAGAGTTGAAGCTTCCTTTTGATATAGCAGCTTTGAACCACTCTTTTAGTAGAATCTCCAAGTGGGTGTTTGGAGAGCTAAGAGGCCAACACTGGAAAAGGAAATATCTTCACGTAAAAACTAGACGGAAGCATTCTCAGAAACTTCAAAGGGCTTTACGCATTCAACTCACAGAGTGCCATGTTCCTTTTGAGAGCGCAGTTTTAAAACACTGTTTTTGTAGAATTTGCTAGAGGATGTTTGGAGCGATGTGAGGCCTTTGCTGGAAAAGGAAATATCTTCACATAAAACCTAGACAGAAGCATTCTCAGAAACTCCTTTGTGATGAGTGCATTCAAATCACAGACTTGAACCTTCCTTTGGAAAGAGCAGTTTTGAAACACTCTTTTTGTAGAATCTGCAAGGGGATATTTGGAGAGCTTTGAGGACTATGCTGGAAAATGAAATATCTTCACCTAAAAACTAGACGGAAGCATTCTCAGAAAATTCTTTGTTATAAGTGCATTCAACTCACAGAGTTGAAGCTTCCTTTTGATAGAGCAGTTTTGAAACACTCTTTTAGCAGTATCTGCAAGTGGATATTTGGAGCGCTTTGAGGCCAAGGCTGGAAAACGAAATATCATCACATAAAAACTCGACAGAAGCATTCTCTGAAACTTCTTTGTGATGAGTGCATTCAACTCACAGACTCGAACGTTTCTTTTGATTGAACAGTTTAGAAACACTCCTTTTGTAGAATCTGCAAGTGCTTATTTGGAGCGCTTTGAGGCCTATGTTGGAAAAGGACATATCTTCACATCAAAAGTAGACAGACGCATTATCAGAAACTTCTTTGTGATGAGTGCATTGAACTCACAGAGTTCAACCTACCTATTGATAGAGAAGTTTTGAAACACACTTTTTGTAGAATCTGCTAGTGAATATTTGGCGCGATTTGAGGCCTATGCTGGAAATGGAAATATCTTCACATGAAAACTAGACAGATGAATTCTCAGAAACGTCTTTGTGATGAGTGCATTCAACTCACAGACTTGAAGCTTAATTTTGAAAGAGCAGTTTCGAAACACTCTTTTTGTAGAATCTGCAAGTGGATATTTGGAGCGCTTTGAGGGCTATGCTGGAAAAGTTTATAACTTCACCTAAAAACTAGACAGAAGCATACTCAGAAACTTCTTTGTGATGTGTGCATTGAACTCACAGAGCTGAACCTTTCTTTTGATACAGAATTTTGCAACACTCTTTTCGTAGAATCTTCAAGTGGATGTATGGAGTGCTTTGAGGCCTATGCTGGAAAAGGAAATATCTTCACGTAGAAACTAGACAAAAGCATTCTCAGAAAGTTCCCTGTGCTTTGTGCATTCAACTCACAGAGTTGAACATTCCCTTTGATAGAGCAGTTTTGAAACACTCTTTTTGTAGGATCTGCAAGTGGATATTTGGAGCGCTTTGAGACGTATGCTGCCAAAGGAAATAACATTGCATAAAAACTAGATGGAAGCGTTCTCAGAAACTACTTTGTGATGAGTGCATTCAACTCGCAGAGTTGAACCTTCCTTTCCATAGACCAGTTTTGAAACACTGTTTTTGTAGAATCCGCAAGTGGCTATTTGAAGCTCTCTGAGGCTTATGCTGGAAAAGGAAATATCTTCATCCACCAACTAGACAGAAACATTCTCAGAAACTTCTTTGTCATGTGGGGATTGAACCCACAGAGTTGAACATTTCTTTTCATAGAACAGTTTGGCAACACTATTTTTGTGGAAAGTGCAAGTGGGAATTTGGTGCGATGGCGGCATGTAGTGGCGAAGGAAATACATTCAGATGAAAACAAGATACAACCATTCTCAGAAACTTCTTTGTGATGACTGCATTCTACTCACAGGGTTGAACCTTCCTTTTGATAGAACAGTTCGGAAACACTCTTTTTGTGGAATCTGCAAGTGGCTATTTGGAGCGGTTTGAGGCCTATGCTGCAAAAGGAAATATCTTCACATAAAACCTAGACAGAAGTATTCCCAGAAAGTTTTTCTGATGTGCGCATTCAACTCACCGAGTTGAACCTTCCTTTAGATAGAGCAGTTTTGAAACACTCTTTTTGTAGTATCTGCGAGTGGATATTTGGAGTGCTTTGAGTGCTACACTGCAAAAGCATATATCTTCACTTAGAATCTAGACAGAAGAATTCTCAGAGACTTCCCTGGGCTCTCTACATTCCACTCACAGAGTTGAACCTTCCTTTTGATAGAACAGTTTTGAAACACTCTTGTGGTAGAATCTGCATGTTGATATTTGGAAGGTTTGGAGGCCTATCCTGGGAAAGGAAATATCTTCCCATGAAAACTAGATAGAAGCATTCTCAGAAACGTCTTTGTGATGTGCGCATTCAAGTCACAGAGTTGAAGCTTCCTTTGGATAGAGCAGTTTTGAACCACACTTTTAGTAGAATCTGCAAGTGGATGTTTGGAGAGCTAAGAGGCCAACACTGGAAAAGGAAATATCTTCACGTAAAAACTAGACGGAAGCATTCTCAGAAACTTCAATGGGCTTTACGCATTCAACTCACAGAGTGCCATGTTCCTTTTGAGAGCGCAGTTTTAAAACACTGTTTTTGTAGAATTTGCTAGAGGATGTTTGGAGCGATGTGAGGCCTTTGCTGGAAAAGGAAATATCTTCACATAAAACCTAGACAGAAGCATTCTCAGAAACTCCTTTGTGATGAGTGCATTCAAATCACAGACTTGAACCTTCCTTTGGAAAGAGCAGTTTTGAAACACTCTTTTTGTAGAATCTGCAAGGGGATATTTGGAGCGCTTTGAGGCCTATGCTGGAAAATGAAATATCTTCACCTAAAAACTAGACGGAAGCATTCTCAGAAACTTCTTTGTGATGAGTGCATTCAACTCACAGAGTTGAAGCTTCCTTTTGATAGAGGAGTTTTGAAACACTCTTTTAGCAGCATCTGCAAGTGGATATTTGGAGCGCTTTGAGGCCAAGGCTGGAAAACGAAATATCATCACATAAAAACTCGACAGAAGCATTCTCTGAAACTTCTTTGTGATGAGTGCATTCAACTCACAGACTCGAACGTTTCTTTTGATACAACAGTTTAGAAACACTCCTTTTGTAGAATCTGCAAGTGTTTATTTGGAGCGCTTTGAGGCCTATGTTGGAAAAGGACATATCTTCACATCAAATGAAGACAGACGCATTCTCAGAAACTTCTTTGTGATGAGTGCACTGAACTCACAGAGTTGAACCTACCTATTGATAGGGAAGTTTTGAAACACCCTTGTTGTAGAATCTGCAAGTGAATATTTGGCGCGATTTGAGGCCTATGCAGGAAACGGAAATATCTTCACATGAAAACTAGACAGATGAATTCTCAGAAACGTCTTTGTGATGAGTGCATTCAACTCACAGACTTGAAGCTTCCTTTTGAAAGAGCAGTTTCGAAACACTCTTTTTGTAGAATCTGCAAGTGGATATTTGGAGCGCTTTGAGGGCTATGCTGGAAAAGTGAATACCTTCACCTAAAAACTAGACAGAAGCATACTCAGAAACTTCTTTGTGATGTGTGCATTGAACTCACAGAGTTGAACCTTTCTTTTGATACAGAAGTTTTGAAACACTCTTTTCGTAGAATCTTCAAGTGGATGTATGGAGTGATTTGAGGCCTATGCTGGAAAAGGAAATACCTTCACGTGGAAACTAGACAAAAGCATTCTCAGAAAGTTCCCTGTGCTTTGTGCATTCAACTCACAGAGTTGAACATTCCCTTTCATAGAGCAGTTTTGAAACACTCTTTTTGTAGAATCTGCAAGTAGATATTTGGAGCGCTTTGAGGCCTCTGCTGCCAAAGGAATTATCATTGCATAAAAACTAGATGGAAGCGTTCTCAGAAACTTCCTTGTGATGAGTGTATTCAACTCGCAGAGTGGAACCTTCCTTTCGATAGACCAGTTTTGAAACACTGTTTTTGTAGAATCCGCAAGTGGCTATTTGGAGCTCTTTGAGGCTTATGCTGGAAAAGGAAATATCTTCATCTACAAACTAGACAGTAGCATTCTCAGAAACTTCTTTGTCATGTGGGGATTGAACTCACAGAGTTGAACATTCCTTTACATAGAGCAGTTTTGCAACACCCTTTCGGTGGAAAGTGAAAGTGCTTATTTGGTGCGATGGCGGCATCTAGTGGATAAGGAAATACATTCAGATGAAAACAAGATACATCCATTCTCAGAAACTTCTTTGTGATGACTGCATTCTACTCACAGAATTGAACCTTCCTTTTGATAGAACAGTTTGGAAACACTCTTTTTGTGGAATCTGCAAGTGGCTATTTGGAGCGCTTTGAGGCCTATGCTGGAAAAGGAAATATCTTCACATAAAACCTAGACAGAATTATTCCCAGAAAGTTTTTCTGATGTGCGCATTCAACTCACCGAGTTGAACCTTCCTTTAGATAGAGCAGTTTTGAAACACTCTTTCTGTAGTACCTGCGAGTGGATATTTGGAGTGCTTTCAGTGCTACACTGTAAAAGCAAATATCTTCACTTAGAATCTAGACAGAAGAATTCTCAGAGACTTCCCTGTGCTCTCTGCATTCCACTCACAGAGTTGAACCTTCCTTTTGATAGAACAGTTTTGAAACACTCTTGTGGTAGAATCTGCAAGTCGATATTTGGAAGGTTTGGGGGCCTATCCTGGGAAAGGAAATATCTTCCCATCAAAACTAGATAGAAGCATTCTCAGAAACTTCTTAGTGATGTGCACATTCAAGTCACAGAGTTGAAGCTTCCTTTTGATATAGCAGTTTTGAACCACTCTTTTAGTAGAATCTGCAAGTGGGTGTTTGGAGAGCTAAGAGGCCAACACTGGAAAAGGAAATATCTTCACGTAAAAACTAGACGGAAGCATTCTCAGAAACTTCAATGGGCTTTACGCATTCAACTCACAGAGTGCCATGTTCCTTTTGAGAGCGCAGTTTTAAAACACTGTTTTTGTAGAATTTGCTAGAGGATGTTTGGAGCGATGTGAGGCCTTTGCTGGAAAAGAAAATATCTTCACATAAAACCTAGACAGAAGCATTCTCAGAAACTCCTTTGTGATGAGTGCATTCAAATCACACTCTTGAACCTTCCTTTGGAAAGAGCAGTTTTGAAACACTCTTTTTGAAGAATCTGCAAGTGGATATTTGGAGCGATTTGAGGCCTACGCTGGAAAATGAAGTATCTTCACCTAAAAACTAGACGGAAGCATTCTCAGAAACTTCTTTGTGATGAGTGCATTCAACTCACAGAGTTGAAGCTTCCTTTTGATAGAGCAGTTTTGAAACACTCTTTTAGCAGCATCTGCAAGTGGATATTTGGAGCGCTTTGAGGCCAAGGCTGGAAAACGAAATATCATCACATAAAAACTCGACAGAAGCATTCTCTGAAACTTCTTTGTGATGAGTGCATTCAACTCACAGACTCGAACGTTTCTTTTGATACAACAGTTTAGAAACACTCCTTTTGTAGAATCTGCAAGTGTTTGTTTGGAGCGCTTTGAGGCCTATGTTGGAAAAGGACATATCTTCACATCAAATGAAGACAGACGCATTCTCAGAAACTTCTTTGTGATGAGTGCACTGAACTCACAGAGTTGAACCTACCTATTGATAGGGAAGTTTTGAAACACCCTTGTTGTAGAATCTGCAAGTGAATATTTGGCGCGATTTGAGGCCTATGCAGGAAACGGAAATATCTTCACATGAAAACTAGACAGATGAATTCTCAGAAACGTCTTTGTGATGAGTGCATTCAACTCACAGACTTGAAGCTTCCTTTTGAAAGAGCAGTTTCGAAACACTCTTTTTGTAGAATCTGCAAGTGGATATTTGGAGCGCTTTGAGGGCTATGCTGGAAAAGTTTATAACTTCACCTAAAAACTAGACAGAAGCATACTCAGAAACTTCTTTGTGATGTGTGCATTGAACTCACAGAGCTGAACCTTTCTTTTGATACAGAATTTTGCAACACTCTTTTCGTAGAATCTTCAAGTGGATGTATGGAGTGCTTTGAGGCCTATGCTGGAAAAGGAAATATCTTCACGTAGAAACTAGACAAAAGCATTCTCAGAAAGTTCCCTGTGCTTTGTGCATTCAACTCACAGAGTTGAACATTCCCTTTGATAGAGCAGTTTTGAAACACTCTTTTTGTAGGATCTGCAAGTGGATATTTGGAGCGCTTTGAGACGTATGCTGCCAAAGGAAATATCATTGCATAAAAACTAGATGGAAGCGTTCTCAGAAACTACTTTGTGATGAGTGCATTCAACTCGCAGAGTTGAACCTTCCTTTCCATAGACCAGTTTTGAAACACTGTTTTTGTAGAATCCGCAAGTGGCTATTTGAAGCTCTCTGAGGCTTATGCTGGAAAAGGAAATATCTTCATCCACCAACTAGACAGAAGCATTCTCAGAAACTTCTTTGTCATGTGGGGATTGAACCCACAGAGTTGAACATTTCTTTTCATAGAACAGTTTGGCAACACTATTTTTGTGGAAAGTGCAAGTGGGAATTTGGTGCGATGGCGGCATGTAGTGGCGAAGGAAATACATTCAGATGAAAACAAGATACAACCATTCTCAGAAACTTCTTTGTGATGACTGCATTCTACTCACAGGGTTGAACCTTCCTTTTGATAGAACAGTTCGGAAACACTCTTTTTGTGGAATCTGCAAGTGGCTATTTGGAGCGGTTTGAGGCCTATGCTGGAAAAGGAAATATCTTCACATAAAACCTAGACAGAAGTATTCCCAGAAAGTTTTTCTGATGTGCGCATTCAACTCACCGAGTTGAACCTTCCTTTAGATAGAGCAGTTTTGAAACACTCTTTTTGTAGTATCTGCGAGTGGATATTTGGAGTGCTTTGAGTGCTACACTGCAAAAGCATATATCTTCACTTAGAATCTAGACAGAAGAATTCTCAGAGACTTCCCTGGGCTCTCTACATTCCACTCACAGAGTTGAACCTTCCTTTTGATAGAACAGTTTTGAAACACTCTTGTGGTAGAATCTGCATGTTGATATTTGGAAGGTTTGGAGGCCTATCCTGGGAAAGGAAATATCTTCCCATGAAAACTAGATAGAAGCATTCTCAGAAACGTCTTTGTGATGTGCGCATTCAAGTCACAGAGTTGAAGCTTCCTTTGGATAGAGCAGTTTTGAACCACACTTTTAGTAGAATCTGCAAGTGGATGTTTGGAGAGCTAAGAGGCCAACACTGGAAAAGGAAATATCTTCACGTAAAAACTAGACGGAAGCATTCTCAGAAACTTCAATGGGCTTTACGCATTCAACTCACAGAGTGCCATGTTCCTTTTGAGAGCGCAGTTTTAAAACACTGTTTTTGTAGAATTTGCTAGAGGATGTTTGTAGCGATGTGAGGCCTTTGCTGGAAAAGGAAATATCTTCACATAAAACCTAGACAGAAGCATTCTCAGAAACTCCTTTGTGATGAGTGCATTCAAATCACACACTTGAACCTTCCTTTGGAAAGAGCAGTTTTGAAACACTCTTTTTGTAGAATCTGCAAGGGGATATTTGGAGCGCTTTGAGGCCTATGCTGGAAAATGAAATATCTTCACCTAAAAACTAGACGGAAGCATTCTCAGAAACTTCTTTGTGATGAGTGCATTCAACTCACAGAGTTGAAGCTTCCTTTTGATAGAGCAGTTTTGAAACACTCTTTTAGCAGCATCTGCAAGTGGATATTTGGAGCGCTTTGAGGCCAAGGCTGGAAAACGAAATATCATCACATAAAAACTCGACAGAAGCATTCTCTGAAACTTCTTTGTGATGAGTGCATTCAACTCACAGACTCGAACGTTTCTTTTGATACAACAGTTTAGAAACACTCCTTTTGTAGAATCTGCAAGTGTTTATTTGGAGCGCTTTGAGGCCTATGTTGGAAAAGGACATATCTTCACATCAAATGAAGACAGACGCATTCTCAGAAACTTCTTTGTGATGAGTGCACTGAACTCACAGAGTTGAACCTACCTATTGATAGGGAAGTTTTGAAACACCCTTGTTGTAGAATCTGCAAGTGAATATTTGGCGCGATTTGAGGCCTATGCAGGAAACGGAAATATCTTCACATGAAAACTAGACAGATGAATTCTCAGAAACGTCTTTGTGATGAGTGCATTCAACTCACAGACTTGAAGCTTCCTTTTGAAAGAGCAGTTTCGAAACACTCTTTTTGTAGAATCTGCAAGTGGATATTTGGAGCGCTTTGAGGGCTATGCTGGAAAAGTGAATACCTTCACCTAAAAACTAGACAGAAGCATACTCAGAAACTTCTTTGTGATGTGTGCATTGAACTCACAGAGTTGAACCTTTCTTTTGATACAGAAGTTTTGAAACACTCTTTTCGTAGAATCTTCAAGTGGATGTATGGAGTGATTTGAGGCCTATGCTGGAAAAGGAAATACCTTCACGTGGAAACTAGACAAAAGCATTCTCAGAAAGTTCCCTGTGCTTTGTGCATTCAACTCACAGAGTTGAACATTCCCTTTGATAGAGCAGTTTTGAACCACTCTTTTAGTAGAATCTGCAAGGGGGTGTTTGGAGAGCTAAGAGGCCAACACTGGAAAAGGAAATATCTTCACGTAAAAACTAGACGGAAGCATTCTCAGAAACTTCAATGGGCTTTACGCATTCAACTCACAGAGTGCAATGTTCCTTTTGAGAGCGCAGTTTTAAAACACTGTTTTTGTAGAATTTGCTAGAGGATGTTTGGAGCGATGTGAGGCCTTTGCTGGAAAAGGAAATATCTTCACATAAAACCTAGACAGAAGCATTCTCAGAAACTCCTTTGTGATGAGTGCATTCAAATCACACACTTGAACCTTCCTTTGGAAAGAGCAGTTTTGAAACACTCTTTTTGAAGAATCTGCAAGTGGATATTTGGAGCGATTTGAGGCCTATGCTGGAAAATGAAGTATCTTCACCTAAAAACTAGACGGAAGCATTCTCAGAAACTTCTTTGTGATGAGTGCATTCAACTCACAGAGTTGAAGCTTCCTTTTGATAGAGCAGTTTTGAAACACTCTTTTAGCAGCATCTGCAAGTGGATATTTGGAGCGCTTTGAGGCCAAGGCTGGAAAACGAAATATCATCACATAAAAACTCGACAGAAGCATTCTCTGAAACTTCTTTGTGATGAGTGCATTCAACTCACAGACTCGAACGTTTCTTTTGATACAACAGTTTAGAAACACTCCTTTTGTAGAATCTGCAAGTGTTTATTTGGAGCGCTTTGAGGCCTATGTTGGAAAAGGACATATCTTCACATCAAATGAAGACAGACGCATTCTCAGAAACTTCTTTGTGATGAGTGCACTGAACTCACAGAGTTGAACCTACCTATTGATAGGGAAGTTTTGAAACACCCTTGTTGTAGAATCTGCAAGTGAATATTTGGCGCGATTTGAGGCCTATGCGGGAAATGGAAATATCTTCACATGAAAACTAGACAGATGAATTCTCAGAAACGTCTTGGTGATGAGTGCATTCAACTCACAGACTTGAAGCTTCCTTTTGAAAGAGCAGTTTCGAAACACTCTTTTTGTAGAATCTGCAAGTGGATATTTGGAGCGCTTTGAGGGCTGTGCTGGAAAAGTGAATACCTTCACCTAAAAACTAGACAGAAGCATACTCAGAAACTTCTTTGTGATGTGTGCATTGAACTCACAGAGTTGAACCTTTCTTTTGATACAGAAGTTTTGAAACACTCTTTTCGTAGAATCTTCAAGTGGATGTATGGAGTGATTTGAGGCCTATGCTGGAAAAGGAAATACCTTCACGTGGAAACTAGACAAAAGCATTCTCAGAAAGTTCCCTGTGCTTTGTGCATTCAACTCACAGAGTTGAACATTCCCTTTGATAGAGCAGTTTTGAAACACTCTTTTTGTAGAATCTGCAAGTGGATATTCGGAGCGCTTTGAGGCCTCTGCTGCCAAAGGAATTATCATTGCATAAAAACTAGATGGAAGCGTTCTCAGAAACTTCCTTGTGATGAGTGTATTCAACTCGCAGAGTGGAACCTTCCTTTCGATAGACCAGTTTTGAAACACTGTTTTTGTAGAATCCGCAAGTGGCTATTTGGAGCTCTTTGAGGCTTATGCTGGAAAAGGAAATATCTTCATCTACAAACTAGACAGAAGCATTGTCAGAAACTTCTTTGTCATGTGGGGATTGAACTCACAGAGTTGAACATTTCTTTTCACAGAGCAGTTTGGCAACACTATTTTTGTGGAAAGTGCAAGTGGGTATTTGGTGCGATGGCGGCATGTAGTGGAGAAGGAAATACATTCAGATGAAAACAAGATACAACCATTCTCAGAAACTTCTTTGTGATGACTGCATTCTACTCACAGGGTTGAACCTTCCTTTTGATAGAACAGTTTGGAAACACTCTTTTTGTGGAATCTGCAAGTGGCTATTTGGAGCGGTTTGAGGCCTATGCTGGAAAAGGAAATATCTTCACATAAAACCTAGACAGAAGTATTCCCAGAAAGTTTTTCTGATGTGCGCATTCAACTCACCGAGTTGAACCTTCCTTTAGATACAGCAGTTTTGAAACACTCTTTTTGTAGTATCTGCGAGTGGATATTTGGAGTGCTTTGAGTGCTGCACTGCAAAAGCAAATATCTTCACTTAGAATCTAGACAGAAGAATTCTCAGAGACTTCCCTGGGCTCTTTACATTCCACTCACAGAGTTGAACCTTCCTTTTGATAGAACAGTTTTGAAACACTCTTGTGGTAGAATCTGCAAGTCGATATTTGGAAGGTTTGGAGGCCTATCCTAGGAAAGGAAATATCTTCCCATGAAAACTAGATAGAAGCATTCTCAGAAACGTCTTTGTGATGTGCGCATTCAAGTCACAGAGTTGAAGCTTCCTTTGGATAGAGCCGTTTTGAACCACATTTTTAGTAGAATCTGCAAGTGGATGTTTGGAGAGCTAAGAGGCCAACACTGGAAAAGGAAATATCTTCACGTAAAAACTAGACGGAAGCATTCTCAGAAACTTCAATGGGCTTTACGCATTCAACTCACAGAGTGCCATGTTGCTTTTGAGAGCGCAGTTTTAAAACACTGTTTTTGTAGAATTTGCTAGAGGATGTTTGGAGCGATGTGAGGCCTTTGCTGGAAAAGGAAATATCTTCACATAAAACCTAGACAGAAGCATTCTCAGAAACTCCTTTGTGATGAGTGCATTCAAATCACACACTTGAACCTTCCTTTGGAAAGAGCAGTTTTGAAACACTCTTTTTGTAGAATCTGCAAGGGGATATTTGGAGAGCTTTGAGGACTATGCTGGAAAATGAAATATCTTCACCTAAAAACTAGACGGAAGCATTCTCAGAAACTTCTTTGTGATGAGTGCATTCAACTCACAGAGTTGAAGCTTCCTTTTGATAGAGCAGTTTTGAAACACTCTTTTAGCAGCATCTGCAAGTGGATATTTGGAGCGCTTTGAGGCCAAGGCTGGAAAACGAAATATCATCACATAAAAACTCGACAGAAGCATTCTCTGAAACTTCTTTGTGATGAGTGCATTCAACTCACAGACTCGAACGTTTCTTTTGATAGAACAGTTTAGAAACACTCCTTTTGTAGAATCTGCAAGTGTTTATTTGGAGCGCTTTGAGGCCTATGTTGGAAAAGGACATATCTTCACATCAAAAGTAGACAGACGCATTCTCAGAAACTTCTTTGTGATGAGTGCATTGAACTCACAGAGTTCAACCTACCTATCGATAGAGAAGTTTTGAAACACCCTTTTTGTAGAATCTGCAAGTGAATATTTGGCGCGATTTGAGGCCTATGCTGCAAATGGAAATATCTTCACATGAAAACTAGACAGATGAATTCTCAGAAACGTCTTGGTGATGAGTGCATTCAACTCACAGACTTGAAGCTTAATTTTGAAAGAGCAGTTTCGAAACACTCTTTTTGTAGAATCTGCAAGTGGATATTTGGAGCGCTTTGAGGGCTATGCTGGAAAAGTTTATATCTTCACCTAAAAACTAGACAGAAGCATACTCAGAAACTTCTTTGTGATATGTGCATTGAACTCACAGAGCTGAAACTTTCTTTGATACAGAATTTTGAAACACTCTTTTCGTAGAATCTTCAAGTGGATGTATGGAGTGCTTTGAGGCCTAGGCTGTAAAAGGAAATATCTTCACGTAGAAACTGGACAAAAGCATTCTCAGAAAATTCTTTGTGATAAGTGCATTCAACTCACAGAGTTGAAGCTTCCTTTTGATAGAGCAGTTTTGAAACACTCTTTTAGCAGCATCTGCAAGTGGATATTTGGAGCGCTTTGAGGCCAAGGCTGGAAAACGAAATATCATCACATAAAAACTCGACAGAAGCATTCTCTGAAACTTCTTTGTGATGAGTGCATTCAACTCACAGACTCGAACGTTTCTTTTGATACAACAGTTTAGAAACACTCCTTTTGTAGAATCTGCAAGTGTTTATTTGGAGCGCTTTGAGGCCTATGTTGGAAAAGGACATATCTTCACATCAAATGAAGACAGACGCATTCTCAGAAACTTCTTTGTGATGAGTGCACTGAACTCACAGAGTTGAACCTACCTATTGATAGGGAAGTTTTGAAACACCCTTGTTGTAGAATCTGCAAGTGAATATTTGGCGCGATTTGAGGCCTATGCAGGAAACGGAAATATCTTCACATGAAAACTAGACAGATGAATTCTCAGAAACGTCTTTGTGATGAGTGCATTCAACTCACAGACTTGAAGCTTCCTTTTGAAAGAGCAGTTTCGAAACACTCTTTTTGTAGAATCTGCAAGTGGATATTTGGAGCGCTTTGAGGGCTATGCTGGAAAAGTTTATAACTTCACCTAAAAACTAGACAGAAGCATACTCAGAAACTTCTTTGTGATGTGTGCATTGAACTCACAGAGCTGAACCTTTCTTTTGATACAGAATTTTGCAACACTCTTTTCGTAGAATCTTCAAGTGGATGTATGGAGTGCTTTGAGGCCTATGCTGGAAAAGGAAATATCTTCACGTAGAAACTAGACAAAAGCATTCTCAGAAAGTTCCCTGTGCTTTGTGCATTCAACTCACAGAGTTGAACATTCCCTTTGATAGAGCAGTTTTGAAACACTCTTTTTGTAGGATCTGCAAGTGGATATTTGGAGCGCTTTGAGACGTATGCTGCCAAAGGAAATAACATTGCATAAAAACTAGATGGAAGCGTTCTCAGAAACTACTTTGTGATGAGTGCATTCAACTCGCAGAGTTGAACCTTCCTTTCCATAGACCAGTTTTGAAACACTGTTTTTGTAGAATCCGCAAGTGGCTATTTGAAGCTCTCTGAGGCTTATGCTGGAAAAGGAAATATCTTCATCCACCAACTAGACAGAAGCATTCTCAGAAACTTCTTTGTCATGTGGGGATTGAACCCACAGAGTTGAACATTTCTTTTCATAGAACAGTTTGGCAACACTATTTTTGTGGAAAGTGCAAGTGGGAATTTGGTGCGATGGCGGCATGTAGTGGCGAAGGAAATACATTCAGATGAAAACAAGATACAACCATTCTCAGAAACTTCTTTGTGATGACTGCATTCTACTCACAGGGTTGAACCTTCCTTTTGATAGAACAGTTCGGAAACACTCTTTTTGTGGAATCTGCAAGTGGCTATTTGGAGCGGTTTGAGGCCTATGCTGGAAAAGGAAATATCTTCACATAAAACCTAGACAGAAGTATTCCCAGAAAGTTTTTCTGATGTGCGCATTCAACTCACCGAGTTGAACCTTCCTTTAGTTAGAGCAGTTTTGAAACACTCTTTTTGTAGTATCTGCGAGTGGATATTTGGAGTGCTTTGAGTGCTACACTGCAAAAGCATATATCTTCACTTAGAATCTAGACAGAAGAATTCTCAGAGACTTCCCTGGGCTCTCTACATTCCACTCACAGAGTTGAACCTTCCTTTTGATAGAACAGTTTTGAAACACTCTTGTGGTAGAATCTGCATGTTGATATTTGGAAGGTTTGGAGGCCTATCCTGGGAAAGGAAATATCTTCCCATGAAAACTAGATAGAAGCATTCTCAGAAACGTCTTTGTGATGTGCGCATTCAAGTCACAGAGTTGAAGCTTCCTTTGGATAGAGCAGTTTTGAACCACACTTTTAGTAGAATCTGCAAGTGGATGTTTGGAGAGCTAAGAGGCCAACACTGGAAAAGGAAATATCTTCACGTAAAAACTAGACGGAAGCATTCTCAGAAACTTCAATGGGCTTTACGCATTCAACTCACAGAGTGCCATGTTCCTTTTGAGAGCGCAGTTTTAAAACACTGTTTTTGTAGAATTTGCTAGAGGATGTTTGTAGCGATGTGAGGCCTTTGCTGGAAAAGGAAATATCTTCACATAAAACCTAGACAGAAGCATTCTCAGAAACTCCTTTGTGATGAGTGCATTCAAATCACACACTTGAACCTTCCTTTGGAAAGAGCAGTTTTGAAACACTCTTTTTGTAGAATCTGCAAGGGGATATTTGGAGCGCTTTGAGGCCTATGCTGGAAAATGAAATATCTTCACCTAAAAACTAGACGGAAGCATTCTCAGAAACTTCTTTGTGATGAGTGCATTCAACTCACAGAGTTGAAGCTTCCTTTTGATAGAGCAGTTTTGAAACACTCTTTTAGCAGCATCTGCAAGTGGATATTTGGAGCGCTTTGAGGCCAAGGCTGGAAAACGAAATATCATCACATAAAAACTCGACAGAAGCATTCTCTGAAACTTCTTTGTGATGAGTGCATTCAACTCACAGACTCGAACGTTTCTTTTGATACAACAGTTTAGAAACACTCCTTTTGTAGAATCTGCAAGTGTTTATTTGGAGCGCTTTGAGGCCTATGTTGGAAAAGGACATATCTTCACATCAAATGAAGACAGACGCATTCTCAGAAACTTCTTTGTGATGAGTGCACTGAACTCACAGAGTTGAACCTACCTATTGATAGGGAAGTTTTGAAACACCCTTGTTGTAGAATCTGCAAGTGAATATTTGGCGCGATTTGAGGCCTATGCAGGAAACGGAAATATCTTCACATGAAAACTAGACAGATGAATTCTCAGAAACGTCTTTGTGATGAGTGCATTCAACTCACAGACTTGAAGCTTCCTTTTGAAAGAGCAGTTTCGAAACACTCTTTTTGTAGAATCTCCAAGTGGATATTTGGAGCGCTTTGAGGGCTATGCTGGAAAAGTGAATACCTTCACCTAAAAACTAGACAGAAGCATACTCAGAAACTTCTTTGTGATGTGTGCATTGAGCTCACAGAGTTGAACCTTTCTTTTGATACAGAAGTTTTGAAACATTCTTTTCGTAGAATCTTCAAGTGGATGTATGGAGTGATTTGAGGCCTATGCTGGAAAAGGAAATACCTTCACGTGGAAACTAGACAAAAGCATTCTCAGAAAGTTCCCTGTGCTTTGTGCATTCAACTCACAGAGTTGAACATTCCCTTTGATAGAGCAGTTTTGAAACACTCTTTTTGTAGAATCTGCAAGTAGATATTTGGAGCGCTTTGAGGCCTCTGCTGCCAAAGGAATTATCATTGCATAAAAACTAGATGGAAGCGTTCTCAGAAACTTCCTTGTGATGAGTGTATTCAACTCGCAGAGTGGAACCTTCCTTTCGATAGACCAGTTTTGAAACACTGTTTTTGTAGAATCCGCAAGTGGCTATTTGGAGCTCTTTGAGGCTTATGCTGGAAAAGGAAATATCTTCATCTACAAACTAGACAGTAGCATTCTCAGAAACTTCTTTGTCATGTGGGGATTGAACTCACAGAGTTGAACATTCCTTTACATAGAGCAGTTTTGCAACACCCTTTCGGTGGAAAGTGAAAGTGCTTATTTGGTGCGATGGCGGCATCTAGTGGATAAGGAAATACATTCAGATGAAAACAAGATACATCCATTCTCAGAAACTTCTTTGTGATGACTGCATTCTACTCACAGAATTGAACCTTCCTTTTGATAGAACAGTTTGGAAACACTCTTTTTGTGGAATCTGCAAGTGGCTATTTGGAGCGGTTTGAGGCCTATGCTGGAAAAGGAAATATCTTCACATAAAACCTAGACAGAATTATTCCCAGAAAGTTTTTCTGATGTGCGCATTCAACTCACCGAGTTGAACCTTCCTTTAGATAGAGCAGTTTTGAAACACTCTTTCTGTAGTACCTGCGAGTGGATATTTGGAGTGCTTTCAGTGCTACACTCTAAAAGCAAATATCTTCACTTAGAATCTAGACAGAAGAATTCTCAGAGACTTCCCTGTGCTCTCTGCATTCCACTCACAGAGTTGAACCTTCCTTTTGATAGAACAGTTTTGAAACACTCTTGTGGTAGAATCTGCAAGTCGATATTTGGAAGGTTTGGGGGCCTATCCTGGGAAAGGAAATATCTTCCCATCAAAACTAGATAGAAGCATTCTCAGAAACTTCTTAGTGATGTGCACATTCAAGTCACAGAGTTGAAGCTTCCTTTTGATATAGCAGTTTTGAACCACTCTTTTAGTAGAATCTGCAAGGGGGTGTTTGGAGAGCTAAGAGGCCAACACTGGAAAAGGAAATATCTTCACGTAAAAACTAGACGGAAGCATTCTCAGAAACTTCAATGGGCTTTACGCATTCAACTCACAGAGTGCAATGTTCCTTTTGAGAGCGCAGTTTTAAAACACTGTTTTTGTAGAATTTGCTAGAGGATGTTTGGAGCGATGTGAGGCCTTTGCTGGAAAAGGAAATATCTTCACATAAAACCTAGACAGAAGCATTCTCAGAAACTCCTTTGTGATGAGTGCATTCAAATCACACACTTGAACCTTCCTTTGGAAAGAGCAGTTTTGAAACACTCTTTTTGAAGAATCTGCAAGTGGATATTTGGAGCGATTTGAGGCCTATGCTGGAAAATGAAGTATCTTCACCTAAAAACTAGACGGAAGCATTCTCAGAAACTTCTTTGTGATGAGTGCATTCAACTCACAGAGTTGAAGCTTCCTTTTGATAGAGCAGTTTTGAAACACTCTTTTAGCAGCATCTGCAAGTGGATATTTGGAGCGCTTTGAGGCCAAGGCTGGAAAACGAAATATCATCACATAAAAACTCGACAGAAGCATTCTCTGAAACTTCTTTGTGATGAGTGCATTCAACTCACAGACTCGAACGTTTCTTTTGATACAACAGTTTAGAAACACTCCTTTTGTAGAATCTGCAAGTGTTTATTTGGAGCGCTTTGAGGCCTATGTTGGAAAAGGACATATCTTCACATCAAATGAAGACAGACGCATTCTCAGAAACTTCTTTGTGATGAGTGCACTGAACTCACAGAGTTGAACCTACCTATTGATAGGGAAGTTTTGAAACACCCTTGCTGTAGAATCTGCAAGTGAATATTTGGCGCGATTTGAGGCCTATGCGGGAAATGGAAATATCTTCACATGAAAACTAGACAGATGAATTCTCAGAAACGTCTTGGTGATGAGTGCATTCAACTCACAGACTTGAAGCTTCCTTTTGAAAGAGCAGTTTCGAAACACTCTTTTTGTAGAATCTGCAAGTGGATATTTGGAGCGCTTTGAGGGCTGTGCTGGAAAAGTGAATACCTTCACCTAAAAACTAGACAGAAGCATACTCAGAAACTTCTTTGTGATGTGTGCATTGAACTCACAGAGTTGAACCTTTCTTTTGATACAGAAGTTTTGAAACACTCTTTTCGTAGAATCTTCAAGTGGATGTATGGAGTGATTTGAGGCCTATGCTGGAAAAGGAAATACCTTCACGTGGAAACTAGACAAAAGCATTCTCAGAAAGTTCCCTGTGCTTTGTGCATTCAACTCACAGAGTTGAACATTCCCTTTGATAGAGCAGTTTTGAAACACTCTTTTTGTAGAATCTGCAAGTGGATATTTGGAGCGCTTTGAGGCCTCTGCTGCCAAAGGAATTATCATTGCATAAAAACTAGATGGAAGCGTTCTCAGAAACTTCCTTGTGATGAGTGTATTCAACTCGCAGAGTTGAACCTTCCTTTCCATAGACCAGTTTTGAAACACTGTTTTTGTAGAATCCGCAAGTGGCTATTTGAAGCTCTCTGAGGCTTATGCTGGAAATGGAAATATCTTCATCCACCAACTAGACAGAAGCATTCTCAGAAACTTCTTTGTCATGTGGGGATTGAACCCACAGAGTTGAACATTTCTTTTCATAGAACAGTTTGGCAACACTATTTTTGTGGAAAGTGCAAGTGGGAATTTGGTGCGATGGCGGCATGTAGTGGCGAAGGAAATACATTCAGATGAAAACAAGATACAACCATTCTCAGAAACTTCTTTGTGATGACTGCATTCTACTCACAGGGTTGAACCTTCCTTTTGATAGAACAGTTCGGAAACACTCTTTTTGTGGAATCTGCAAGTGGCTATTTGGAGCGGTTTGAGGCCTATGCTGGAAAAGGAAATATCTTCACATAAAACCTAGACAGAAGTATTCCCAGAAAGTTTTTCTGATGTGCGCATTCAACTCACCGAGTTGAACCTTCCTTTAGATAGAGCAGTTTTGAAACACTCTTTTTGTAGTATCTGCGAGTGGATATTTGGAGTGCTTTGAGTGCTACACTGCAAAAGCATATATCTTCACTTAGAATCTAGACAGAAGAATTCTCAGAGACTTCCCTGGGCTCTCTACATTCCACTCACAGAGTTGAACCTTCCTTTTGATAGAACAGTTTTGAAACACTCTTGTGGTAGAATCTGCATGTTGATATTTGGAAGGTTTGGAGGCCTATCCTGGGAAAGGAAATATCTTCCCATGAAAACTAGATAGAAGCATTCTCAGAAACGTCTTTGTGATGTGCGCATTCAAGTCACAGAGTTGAAGCTTCCTTTGGATAGAGCAGTTTTGAACCACACTTTTAGTAGAATCTGCAAGTGGATGTTTGGAGAGATAAGAGGCCAACACTGGAAAAGGAAATATCTTCACGTAAAAACTAGACGGAAGCATTCTCAGAAACTTCAATGGGCTTTACGCATTCAACTCACAGAGTGCCATGTTCCTTTTGAGAGCGCAGTTTTAAAACACTGTTTTTGTAGAATTTGCTAGAGGATGTTTGTAGCGATGTGAGGCCTTTGCTGGAAAAGGAAATATCTTCACATAAAACCTAGACAGAAGCATTCTCAGAAACTCCTTTGTGATGAGTGCATTCAAATCACAGACTTGAACCTTCCTTTATAAAGAGCAGTTTTGAAACACTCTTTTTGTAGAATCTGCAAGGGGATATTTGGAGCGCTTTGAGGCCTATGCTGGAAAATGAAATATCTTCACCTAAAAACTAGACGGAAGCATTCTCAGAAACTTCTTTGTGATGAGTGCATTCAACTCACAGAGTTGAAGCTTCCTTTTGATAGAGCAGTTTTGAAACACTCTTTTAGCAGCATCTGCAAGTGGATATTTGGAGCGCTTTGAGGCCAAGGCTGGAAAACGAAATATCATCACATAAAAACTCGACAGAAGCATTCTCTGAAACTTCTTTGTGATGAGTGCATTCAACTCACAGACTCGAACGTTTCTTTTGATACAACAGTTTAGAAACACTCCTTTTGTAGAATCTGCAAGTGTTTATTTGGAGCGCTTTGAGGCCTATGTTGGAAAAGGACATATCTTCACATCAAATGAAGACAGACGCATTCTCAGAAACTTCTTTGTGATGAGTGCACTGAACTCACAGAGTTGAACCTACCTATTGATAGGGAAGTTTTGAAACACCCTTGTTGTAGAATCTGCAAGTGAATATTTGGCGCGATTTGAGGCCTATGCAGGAAACGGAAATATCTTCACATGAAAACTAGACAGATGAATTCTCAGAAACGTCTTTGTGATGAGTGCATTCAACTCACAGACTTGAAGCTTCCTTTTGAAAGAGCAGTTTCGAAACACTCTTTTTGTAGAATCTGCAAGTGGATATTTGGAGCGCTTTGAGGGCTATGCTGGAAAAGTGAATACCTTCACCTAAAAACTAGACAGAAGCATACTCAGAAACTTCTTTGTGATGTGTGCATTGAACTCACAGAGTTGAACCTTTCTTTTGATACAGAAGTTTTGAAACACTCTTTTCGTAGAATCTTCAAGTGGATGTATGGAGTGATTTGAGGCCTATGCTGGAAAAGGAAATACCTTCACGTGGAAACTAGACAAAAGCATTCTCAGAAAGTTCCCTGTGCTTTGTGCATTCAACTCACAGAGTTGAACATTCCCTTTGATAGAGCAGTTTTGAAACACTCTTTTTGTAGAATCTGCAAGTAGATATTTGGAGCGCTTTGAGGCCTCTGCTGCCAAAGGAATTATCATTGCATAAAAACTAGATGGAAGCGTTCTCAGAAACTTCCTTGTGATGAGTGTATTCAACTCGCAGAGTGGAACCTTCCTTTCGATAGACCAGTTTTGAAACACTGTTTTTGTAGAATCCGCAAGTGGCTATTTGGAGCTCTTTGAGGCTTATGCTGGAAAAGGAAATATCTTCATCTACAAACTAGACAGTAGCATTCTCAGAAACTTCTTTGTCATGTGAGGATTGAACTCACAGAGTTGAACATTCCTTTACATAGAGCAGTTTTGCAACACCCTTTCGGTGGAAAGTGAAAGTGCTTATTTGGTGCGATGGCGGCATGTAGTGGAGAAGGAAATACATTCAGATGAAAACAAGATACAACCATTCTCAGAAACTTCTTTGTGATGACTGCATTCTACTCACAGGGTTGAACCTTCCTTTTGATAGAACAGTTTGGAAACACTCTTTTTGTGGAATCTGCAAGTGGCTATTTGGAGCGCTTTGAGGCCTATGCTGGAAAAGGAAATATCTTCACATAAAACCTAGACAGAAGTATTCCCAGAAAGTTTTTCTGATGTGCGCATTCAACTCACCGAGTTGAACCTTCCTTTAGATACAGCAGTTTTGAAACACTCTTTTTGTAGTATCTGCGAGTGGATATTTGGAGTGCTTTGAGTGCTGCACTGCAAAAGCAAATATCTTCACTTAGAATCTAGACAGAAGAATTCTCAGAGACTTCCCTGGGCTCTTTACATTCCACTCACAGAGTTGAACCTTCCTTTTGATAGAACAGTTTTGAAACACTCTTGTGGTAGAATCTGCAAGTCGATATTTGGAAGGTTTGGAGGCCTATCCTAGGAAAGGAAATATCTTCCCATGAAAACTAGATAGAAGCATTCTCAGAAACGTCTTTGTGATGTGCGCATTCAAGTCACAGAGTTGAAGCTTCCTTTGGATAGAGCCGTTTTGAACCACATTTTTAGTAGAATCTGCAAGTGGATGTTTGGAGAGCTAAGAGGCCAACACTGGAAAAGGAAATATCTTCACGTAAAAACTAGACGGAAGCATTCTCAGAAACTTCAATGGGCTTTACGCATTCAACTCACAGAGTGCCATGTTGCTTTTGAGAGCGCAGTTTTAAAACACTGTTTTTGTAGAATTTGCTAGAGGATGTTTGGAGCGATGTGAGGCCTTTGCTGGAAAAGGAAATATCTTCACATAAAACCTAGACAGAAGCATTCTCAGAAACTCCTTTGTGATGAGTGCATTCAAATCACAGACTTGAACCTTCCTTTGGAAAGAGCAGTTTTGAAACACTCTTTTTGTAGAATCTGCAAGGGGATATTTGGAGAGCTTTGAGGACTATGCTGGAAAATGAAATATCTTCACCTAAAAACTAGACGGAAGCATTCTCAGAAACTTCTTTGTGATGAGTGCATTCAACTCACAGACTTGAAGCTTCCTTTTGATAGAGCAGTTTTGAAACACTCTTTTAGCAGCATCTGCAAGTGGATATTTGGAGCGGTTTGAGGCCAAGGCTGGAAAACGAAATATCATCACATAAAAACTCGACAGAAGCATTCTCTGAAACTTCTTTGTGATGAGTGCATTCAACTCACAGACTCGAACGTTTCTTTTGATAGAACAGTTTAGAAACACTCCTTTTGTAGAATCTGCAAGTGTTTATTTGGAGCGCTTTGAGGCCTATGTTGGAAAAGGACATATCTTCACATCAAAAGTAGACAGACGCATTCTCAGAAACTTCTTTGTGATGAGTGCATTGAACTCACAGAGTTCAACCTACCTATCGATAGAGAAGTTTTGAAACACCCTTTTTGTAGAATCTGCAAGTGAATATTTGGCGCGATTTGAGGCCTATGCTGCAAATGGAAATATCTTCACATGAAAACTAGACAGATGAATTCTCAGAAACGTCTTGGTGATGAGTGCATTCAACTCACAGACTTGAAGCTTAATTTTGAAAGAGCAGTTTCGAAACACTCTTTTTGTAGAATCTGCAAGTGGATATTTGGAGCGCTTTGAGGGCTATGCTGGAAAAGTTTATATCTTCACCTAAAAACTAGACAGAAGCATACTCAGAAACTTCTTTGTGATATGTGCATTGAACTCACAGAGCTGAAACTTTCTTTGATACAGAATTTTGAAACACTCTTTTCGTAGAATCTTCAAGTGGATGTATGGAGTGCTTTGAGGCCTAGGCTGTAAAAGGAAATATCTTCACGTAGAAACTGGACAAAAGCATTCTCAGAAAATTCTTTGTGATAAGTGCATTCAACTCACAGAGTTGAAGCTTCCTTTTGATAGAGCAGTTTTGAAACACTCTTTTAGCAGCATCTGCAAGTGGATATTTGGAGCGCTTTGAGGCCAAGGCTGGAAAACGAAATATCATCACATAAAAACTCGACAGAAGCATTCTCTGAAACTTCTTTGTGATGAGTGCATTCAACTCACAGACTCGAACGTTTCTTTTGATACAACAGTTTAGAAACACTCCTTTTGTAGAATCTGCAAGTGTTTATTTGGAGCGCTTTGAGGCCTATGTTGGAAAAGGACATATCTTCACATCAAATGAAGACAGACGCATTCTCAGAAACTTCTTTGTGATGAGTGCACTGAACTCACAGAGTTGAACCTACCTATTGATAGGGAAGTTTTGAAACACCCTTTTTGTAGAATCTGCAAGTGAATATTTGGCGCGATTTGAGGCCTATGCAGGAAACGGAAATATCTTCACATGAAAACTAGACAGATGAATTCTCAGAAACGTCTTTGTGATGAGTGCATTCAACTCACAGACTTGAAGCTTCCTTTTGAAAGAGCAGTTTCGAAACACTCTTTTTGTAGAATCTGCAAGTGGATATTTGGAGCGCTTTGAGGGCTATGCTGGAAAAGTTTATAACTTCACCTAAAAACTAGACAGAAGCATACTCAGAAACTTCTTTGTGATGTGTGCATTGAACTCACAGAGCTGAACCTTTCTTTTGATACAGAATTTTGCAACACTCTTTTCGTAGAATCTTCAAGTGGATGTATGGAGTGCTTTGAGGCCTATGCTGGAAAAGGAAATATCTTCACGTAGAAACTAGACAAAAGCATTCTCAGAAAGTTCCCTGTGCTTTGTGCATTCAACTCACAGAGTTGAACATTCCCTTTGATAGAGCAGTTTTGAAACACTCTTTTTGTAGGATCTGCAAGTGGATATTTGGAGCGCTTTGAGACGTATGCTGCCAAAGGAAATAACATTGCATAAAAACTAGATGGAAGCGTTCTCAGAAACTACTTTGTGATGAGTGCATTCAACTCGCAGGGTTGAACCTTCCTTTCCATAGACCAGTTTTGAAACACTGTTTTTGTAGAATCCGCAAGTGGCTATTTGAAGCTCTCTGAGGCTTATGCTGGAAAAGGAAATATCTTCATCCACCAACTAGACAGAAGCATTCTCAGAAACTTCTTTGTCATGTGGGGATTGAACCCACAGAGTTGAACATTTCTTTTCATAGAACAGTTTGGCAACACTATTTTTGTGGAAAGTGCAAGTGGGAATTTGGTGCCATGGCGGCATGTAGTGGCGAAGGAAATACATTCAGATGAAAACAAGATACAACCATTCTCAGAAACTTCTTTGTGATGACTGCATTCTACTCACAGAGTTGAACCTTCCTTTTGATAGAACAGTTCGGAAACACTCTTTTTGTGGAATCTGCAAGTGGCTATTTGGAGCGGTTTGAGGCCTATGCTGGAAAAGGAAATATCTTCACATAAAACCTAGACAGAAGTATTCCCAGAAAGTTTTTCTGATGTGCGCATTCAACTCACCGAGTTGAACCTTCCTTTAGATAGAGCAGTTTTGAAACACTCTTTTTGTAGTATCTGCGAGTGGATATTTGGAGTGCTTTGAGTGCTACACTGCAAAAGCATATATCTTCACTTAGAATCTAGACAGAAGAATTCTCAGAGACTTCCCTGGGCTCTCTACATTCCACTCACAGAGTTGAACCTTCCTTTTGATAGAACAGTTTTGAAACACTCTTGTGGTAGAATCTGCATGTTGATATTTGGAAGGTTTGGAGGCCTATCCTGGGAAAGGAAATATCTTCCCATGAAAACTAGATAGAAGCATTCTCAGAAACGTCTTTGTGATGTGCGCATTCAAGTCACAGAGTTGAAGCTTCCTTTGGATAGAGCAGTTTTGAACCACACTTTTAGTAGAATCTGCAAGTGGATGTTTGGAGAGCTAAGAGGCCAACACTGGAAAAGGAAATATCTTCACGTAAAAACTAGACGGAAGCATTCTCAGAAACTTCAATGGGCTTTACGCATTCAACTCACAGAGTGCCATGTTCCTTTTGAGAGCGCAGTTTTAAAACACTGTTTTTGTAGAATTTGCTAGAGGATGTTTGTAGCGATGTGAGGCCTTTGCTGGAAAAGGAAATATCTTCACATAAAACCTAGACAGAAGCATTCTCAGAAACTCCTTTGTGATGAGTGCATTCAAATCACAGACTTGAACCTTCCTTTGGAAAGAGCAGTTTTGAAACACTCTTTTTGTAGAATCTGCAAGGGGATATTTGGAGCGCTTTGAGGCCTATGCTGGAAAATGAAATATCTTCACCTAAAAACTAGACGGAAGCATTCTCAGAAACTTCTTTGTGATGAGTGCATTCAACTCACAGAGTTGAAGCTTCCTTTTGATAGAGCAGTTTTGAAACACTCTTTTAGCAGCATCTGCAAGTGGATATTTGGAGCGCTTTGAGGCCAAGGCTGGAAAACGAAATATCATCACATAAAAACTCGACAGAAGCATTCTCTGAAACTTCTTTGTGATGAGTGCATTCAACTCACAGACTCGAACGTTTCTTTTGATACAACAGTTTAGAAACACTCCTTTTGTAGAATCTGCAAGTGTTTATTTGGAGCGCTTTGAGGCCTATGTTGGAAAAGGACATATCTTCACATCAAATGAAGACAGACGCATTCTCAGAAACTTCTTTGTGATGAGTGCACTGAACTCACAGAGTTGAACCTACCTATTGATAGGGAAGTTTTGAAACACCCTTGTTGTAGAATCTGCAAGTGAATATTTGGCGCGATTTGAGGCCTATGCAGGAAACGGAAATATCTTCACATGAAAACTAGACAGATGAATTCTCAGAAACGTCTTTGTGATGAGTGCATTCAACTCACAGACTTGAAGCTTCCTTTTGAAAGAGCAGTTTCGAAACACTCTTTTTGTAGAATCTCCAAGTGGATATTTGGAGCGCTTTGAGGGCTATGCTGGAAAAGTGAATACCTTCACCTAAAAACTAGACAGAAGCATACTCAGAAACTTCTTTGTGATGTGTGCATTGAGCTCACAGAGTTGAACCTTTCTTTTGATACAGAAGTTTTGAAACACTCTTTTCGTAGAATCTTCAAGTGGATGTATGGAGTGATTTGAGGCCTATGCTGGAAAAGGAAATACCTTCACGTGGAAACTAGACAAAAGCATTCTCAGAAAGTTCCCTGTGCTTTGTGCATTCAACTCACAGAGTTGAACATTCCCTTTGATAGAGCAGTTTTGAAACACTCTTTTTGTAGAATCTGCAAGTAGATATTTGGAGCGCTTTGAGGCCTCTGCTGCCAAAGGAATTATCATTGCATAAAAACTAGATGGAAGCGTTCTCAGAAACTTCCTTGTGATGAGTGTATTCAACTCGCAGAGTGGAACCTTCCTTTCGATAGACCAGTTTTGAAACACTGTTTTTGTAGAATCCGCAAGTGGCTATTTGGAGCTCTTTGAGGCTTATGCTGGAAAAGGAAATATCTTCATCTACAAACTAGACAGTAGCATTCTCAGAAACTTCTTTGTCATGTGGGGATTGAACTCACAGAGTTGAACATTCCTTTACATAGAGCAGTTTTGCAACACCCTTTCGGTGGAAAGTGAAAGTGCTTATTTGGTGCGATGGCGGCATCTAGTGGATAAGGAAATACATTCAGATGAAAACAAGATACATCCATTCTCAGAAACTTCTTTGTGATGACTGCATTCTACTCACAGAATTGAACCTTCCTTTTGATAGAACAGTTTGGAAACACTCTTTTTGTGGAATCTGCAAGTGGCTATTTGGAGCGCTTTGAGGCCTATGCTGGAAAAGGAAATATCTTCACATAAAACCTAGACAGAATTATTCCCAGAAAGTTTTTCTGATGTGCGCATTCAACTCACCGAGTTGAACCTTCCTTTAGATAGAGCAGTTTTGAAACACTCTTTCTGTAGTACCTGCGAGTGGATATTTGGAGTGCTTTCAGTGCTACACTGTAAAAGCAAATATCTTCACTTAGAATCTAGACAGAAGAATTCTCAGAGACTTCCCTGTGCTCTCTGCATTCCACTCACAGAGTTGAACCTTCCTTTTGATAGAACAGTTTTGAAACACTCTTGTGGTAGAATCTGCAAGTCGATATTTGGAAGGTTTGGGGGCCTATCCTGGGAAAGGAAATATCTTCCCATCAAAACTAGATAGAAGCATTCTCAGAAACTTCTTAGTGATGTGCACATTCAAGTCACAGAGTTGAAGCTTCCTTTTGATATAGCAGTTTTGAACCACTCTTTTAGTAGAATCTGCAAGGGGGTGTTTGGAGAGCTAAGAGGCCAACACTGGAAAAGGAAATATCTTCACGTAAAAACTAGACGGAAGCATTCTCAGAAACTTCAATGGGCTTTACGCATTCAACTCACAGAGTGCAATGTTCCTTTTGAGAGCGCAGTTTTAAAACACTGTTTTTGTAGAATTTGCTAGAGGATGTTTGGAGCGATGTGAGGCCTTTGCTGGAAAAGGAAATATCTTCACATAAAACCTAGACAGAAGCATTCTCAGAAACTCCTTTGTGATGAGTGCATTCAAATCACACACTTGAACCTTCCTTTGGAAAGAGCAGTTTTGAAACACTCTTTTTGAAGAATCTGCAAGTGGATATTTGGAGCGATTTGAGGCCTATGCTGGAAAATGAAGTATCTTCACCTAAAAACTAGACGGAAGCATTCTCAGAAACTTCTTTGTGATGAGTGCATTCAACTCACAGAGTTGAAGCTTCCTTTTGATAGAGCAGTTTTGAAACACTCTTTTAGCAGCATCTGCAAGTGGATATTTGGAGCGCTTTGAGGCCAAGGCTGGAAAACGAAATATCATCACATAAAAACTCGACAGAAGCATTCTCTGAAACTTCTTTGTGATGAGTGCATTCAACTCACAGACTCGAACGTTTCTTTTGATACAACAGTTTAGAAACACTCCTTTTGTAGAATCTGCAAGTGTTTATTTGGAGCGCTTTGAGGCCTATGTTGGAAAAGGACATATCTTCACATCAAATGAAGACAGACGCATTCTCAGAAACTTCTTTGTGATGAGTGCACTGAACTCACAGAGTTGAACCTACCTATTGATAGGGAAGTTTTGAAACACCCTTGTTGTAGAATCTGCAAGTGAATATTTGGCGCGATTTGAGGCCTATGCTGCAAATGGAAATATCTTCACATGAAAACTAGACAGATGAATTCTCAGAAACGTCTTGGTGATGAGTGCATTCAACTCACAGACTTGAAGCTTAATTTTGAAAGAGCAGTTTCGAAACACTCTTTTTGTAGAATCTGCAAGTGGATATTTGGAGCGCTTTGAGGGCTATGCTGGAAAAGTTTATATCTTCACCTAAAAACTAGACAGAAGCATACTTAGAAACTTCTTTGTGATATGTGCATTGAACTCACAGAGCTGAAACTTTCTTTGATACAGAATTTTGAAACACTCTTTTCGTAGAATCTTCAAGTGGATGTATGGAGTGCTTTGAGGCCTAGGCTGTAAAAGGAAATATCTTCACGTAGAAACTGGACAAAAGCATTCTCAGAAAATTCTTTGTGATAAGTGCATTCAACTCACAGAGTTGAAGCTTCCTTTTGATAGAGCAGTTTTGAAACACTCTTTTAGCAGCATCTGCAAGTGGATATTTGGAGCGCTTTGAGGCCAAGGCTGGAAAACGAAATATCATCACATAAAAACTCGACAGAAGCATTCTCTGAAACTTCTTTGTGATGAGTGCATTCAACTCACAGACTCGAACGTTTCTTTTGATACAACAGTTTAGAAACACTCCTTTTGTAGAATCTGCAAGTGTTTATTTGGAGCGCTTTGAGGCCTATGTTGGAAAAGGACATATCTTCACATCAAATGAAGACAGACGCATTCTCAGAAACTTCTTTGTGATGAGTGCACTGAACTCACAGAGTTGAACCTACCTATTGATAGGGAAGTTTTGAAACACCCTTTTTGTAGAATCTGCAAGTGAATATTTGGCGCAATTTGAGGCCTATGCAGGAAACGGAAATATCTTCACATGAAAACTAGACAGATGAATTCTCAGAAACGTCTTTGTGATGAGTGCATTCAACTCACAGACTTGAAGCTTCCTTTTGAAAGAGCAGTTTCGAAACACTCTTTTTGTAGAATCTGCAAGTGGATATTTGGAGCGCTTTGAGGGCTATGCTGGAAAAGTGAATACCTTCACCTAAAAACTAGACAGAAGCATACTCACAAACTTCTTTGTGATGTGTGCATTGAACTCACAGAGTTGAACCTTTCTTTTGATACAGAAGTTTTGAAACACTCTTTTCGTAGAATCTTCAAGTGGATGTATGGAGTGATTTGAGGCCTATGCTGGAAAAGGAAATACCTTCACGTGGAAACTAGACAAAAGCATTCTCAGAAAGTTCCCTGTGCTTTGTGCATTCAACTCACAGAGTTGAGCATTCCCTTTGATAGAGCAGTTTTGAAACACTCTTTTAGCAGCATCTGCAAGTGGATATTTGGAGCGCTTTGAGGCCAAGGCTGGAAAACGAAATATCATCACATAAAAACTCGACAGAAGCATTCTCTGAAACTTCTTTGTGATGAGTGCATTCAACTCACAGACTCGAACGTTTCTTTTGATACAACAGTTTAGAAACACTCCTTTTGTAGAATCTGCAAGTGTTTATTTGGAGCGCTTTGAGGCCTATGTTGGAAAAGGACATATCTTCACATCAAATGAAGACAGACGCATTCTCAGAAACTTCTTTGTGATGAGTGCACTGAAATCACAGAGTTGAACCTACCTATTGATAGGGAAGTTTTGAAACACCCTTGTTGTAGAATCTGCAAGTGAATATTTGGCGCGATTTGAGGCCTATGCTGCAAATGGAAATATCTTCACATGAAAACTAGACAGATGAATTCTCAGAAACGTCTTGGTGATGAGTGCATTCAACTCACAGACTTGAAGCTTAATTTTGAAAGAGCAGTTTCGAAACACTCTTTTTGTAGAATCTGCAAGTGGATATTTGGAGCGCTTTGAGGGCTATGCTGGAAAAGTTTATATCTTCACCTAAAAACTAGACAGAAGCATACTCAGAAACTTCTTTGTGATATGTGCATTGAACTCACAGAGCTGAAACTTTCTTTGATACAGAATTTTGAAACACTCTTTTCGTAGAATCTTCAAGTGGATGTATGGAGTGCTTTGAGGCCTAGGCTGTAAAAGGAAATATCTTCACGTAGAAACTGGACAAAAGCATTCTCAGAAAATTCTTTGTGATAAGTGCATTCAACTCACAGAGTTGAAGCTTCCTTTTGATAGAGCAGTTTTGAAACACTCTTTTAGCAGCATCTGCAAGTGGATATTTGGAGCGCTTTGAGGCCAAGGCTGGAAAACGAAATATCATCACATAAAAACTCGACAGAAGCATTCTCTGAAACTTCTTTGTGATGAGTGCATTCAACTCACAGACTCGAACGTTTCTTTTGATACAACAGTTTAGAAACACTCCTTTTGTAGAATCTGCAAGTGTTTATTTGGAGCGCTTTGAGGCCTATGTTGGAAAAGGACATATCTTCACATCAAATGAAGACAGACGCATTCTCAGAAACTTCTTTGTGATGAGTGCACTGAACTCACAGAGTTGAACCTACCTATTGATAGGGAAGTTTTGAAACACCCTTGTTGTAGAATCTGCAAGTGAATATTTGGCGCAATTTGAGGCCTATGCAGGAAACGGAAATATCTTCACATGAAAACTAGACAGATGAATTCTCAGAAACGTCTTTGTGATGAGTGCATTCAACTCACAGACTTGAAGCTTCCTTTTGAAAGAGCAGTTTCGAAACACTCTTTTTGTAGAATCTGCAAGTGGATATTTGGAGCGCTTTGAGGGCTATGCTGGAAAAGTGAATACCTTCACCTAAAAACTAGACAGAAGCATACTCAGAAACTTCTTTGTGATGTGTGCATTGAACTCACAGAGTTGAACCTTTCTTTTGATACAGAAGTTTTGAAACACTCTTTTCGTAGAATCTTCAAGTGGATGTATCGAGTGATTTGAGGCCTATGCTGGAAAAGGAAATACCTTCACGTGGAAACTAGACAAAAGCATTCTCAGAAAGTTCCCTGTGCTTTGTGCATTCAACTCACAGAGTTGAACATTCCCTTTGATAGAGCAGTTTTGAAACACTCTTTTTGTAGAATCTGCAAGTAGATATTTGGAGCGCTTTGAGGCCTCTGCTGCCAAAGGAATTATCATTGCATAAAAACTAGATGGAAGCGTTCTCAGAAACTTCCTTGTGATGAGTGTATTCAACTCGCAGAGTGGAACCTTCCTTTCGATAGACCAGTTTTGAAACACTGTTTTTGTAGAATCCGCAAGTGGCTATTTGGAGCTCTTTGAGGCTTATGCTGGAAAAGGAAATATCTTCATCTACAAACTAGACAGTAGCATTCTCAGAAACTTCTTTGTCATGTGGGGATTGAACTCACAGAGTTGAACATTCCTTTACATAGAGCAGTTTTGCAACACCCTTTCGGTGGAAAGTGAAAGTGCTTATTTGGTGCGATGGCGGCATCTAGTGGATAAGGAAATACATTCAGATGAAAACAAGATACATCCATTCTCAGAAACTTCTTTGTGATGACTGCATTCTACTCACAGAATTGAACCTTCCTTTTGATAGAACAGTTTGGAAACACTCTTTTTGTGGAATCTGCAAGTGGCTATTTGGAGCGCTTTGAGGCCTATGCTGGAAAAGGAAATATCTTCACATAAAACCTAGACAGAATTATTCCCAGAAAGTTTTTCTGATGTGCGCATTCAACTCACCGAGTTGAACCTTCCTTTAGATAGAGCAGTTTTGAAACACTCTTTCTGTAGTACCTGCGAGTGGATATTTGGAGTGCTTTCAGTGCTACACTGTAAAAGCAAATATCTTCACTTAGAATCTAGACAGAAGAATTCTCAGAGACTTCCCTGTGCTCTCTGCATTCCACTCACAGAGTTGAACCTTCCTTTTGATAGAACAGTTTTGAAACACTCTTGTGGTAGAATCTGCAAGTCGATATTTGGAAGGTTTGGGGGCCTATCCTGGGAAAGGAAATATCTTCCCATCAAAACTAGATAGAAGCATTCTCAGAAACTTCTTAGTGATGTGCACATTCAAGTCACAGAGTTGAAGCTTCCTTTTGATATAGCAGTTTTGAACCACTCTTTTAGTAGAATCTGCAAGTGGGTGTTTGGAGAGCTAAGAGGCCAACACTGGAAAAGGAAATATCTTCACGTAAAAACTAGACGGAAGCATTCTCAGAAACTTCAATGGGCTTTACGCATTCAACTCACAGAGTGCAATGTTCCTTTTGAGAGCGCAGTTTTAAAACACTGTTTTTGTAGAATTTGCTAGAGGATGTTTGGAGCGATGTGAGGCCTTTGCTGGAAAAGAAAATATCTTCACATAAAACCTAGACAGAAGCATTCTCAGAAACTCCTTTGTGATGAGTGCATTCAAATCACACACTTGAACCTTCCTTTGGAAAGAGCAGTTTTGAAACACTCTTTTTGAAGAATCTGCAAGTGGATATTTGGAGCGATTTGAGGCCTACGCTGGAAAATGAAGTATCTTCACCTAAAAACTAGACGGAAGCATTCTCAGAAACATCTTTGTGATGAGTGCATTCAACTCACAGAGTTCAACCTACCTATCGATAGAGAAGTTTTGAAACACCCTTTTTGTAGAATCTGCAAGTGAATATTTGGCGCGATTTGAGGCCTATGCTGCAAATGGAAATATCTTCACATGAAAACTAGACAGATGAATTCTCAGAAACGTCTTTGGGATGAGTGCATTCAACTCACAGACTTGAAGCTTAATTTTGAAAGAGCAGTTTCGAAACACTCTTTTTGTAGAATCTGCAAGTGGATATTTGGAGCGCTTTGAGGGCTATGCTGGAAAAGTTTATATCTTCACCTAAAAACTAGACAGAAGCATACTCAGAAACTTCTTTGTGATATGTGCATTGAACTCACAGAGCTGAAACTTTCTTTGATACAGAATTTTGAAACACTCTTTTCGTAGAATCTTCAAGTGGATGTATGGAGTGCTTTGAGGCCTAGGCTGTAAAAGGAAATATCTTCACGTAGAAACTGGACAAAAGCATTCTCAGAAAATTCTTTGTGATAAGTGCATTCAACTCACAGAGTTGAAGCTTCCTTTTGATAGAGCAGTTTTGAAACACTCTTTTAGCAGCATCTGCAAGTGGATATTTGGAGCGCTTTGAGGCCAAGGCTGGAAAACGAAATATCATCACATAAAAACTCGACAGAAGCATTCTCTGAAACTTCTTTGTGATGAGTGCATTCAACTCACAGACTCGAACGTTTCTTTTGATACAACAGTTTAGAAACACTCCTTTTGTAGAATCTGCAAGTGTTTATTTGGAGCGCTTTGAGGCCTATGTTGGAAAAGGACATATCTTCACATCAAATGAAGACAGACGCATTCTCAGAAACTTCTTTGTGATGAGTGCACTGAACTCACAGAGTTGAACCTACCTATTGATAGGGAAGTTTTGAAACACCCTTGTTGTAGAATCTGCAAGTGAATATTTGGCGCAATTTGAGGCCTATGCAGGAAACGGAAATATCTTCACATGAAAACTAGACAGATGAATTCTCAGAAACGTCTTTGTGATGAGTGCATTCAACTCACAGACTTGAAGCTTCCTTTTGAAAGAGCAGTTTCGAAACACTCTTTTTGTAGAATCTGCAAGTGGATATTTGGAGCGCTTTGAGGGCTATGCTGGAAAAGTGAATACCTTCACCTAAAAACTAGACAGAAGCATACTCAGAAACTTCTTTGTGATGTGTGCATTGAACTCACAGAGTTGAACCTTTCTTTTGATACAGAAGTTTTGAAACACTCTTTTCGTAGAATCTTCAAGTGGATGTATGGAGTGATTTGAGGCCTATGCTGGAAAAGGAAATACCTTCACGTGGAAACTAGACAAAAGCATTCTCAGAAAGTTCCCTGTGCTTTGTGCATTCAACTCACAGAGTTGAACATTCCCTTTGATAGAGCAGTTTTGAAACACTCTTTTTGTAGAATCTGCAAGTAGATATTTGGAGCGCTTTGAGGCCTCTGCTGCCAAAGGAATTATCATTGCATAAAAACTAGATGGAAGCGTTCTCAGAAACTTCCTTGTGATGAGTGTATTCAACTCGCAGAGTGGAACCTTCCTTTCGATAGACCAGTTTTGAAACACTGTTTTTGTAGAATCCGCAAGTGGCTATTTGGAGCTCTTTGAGGCTTATGCTGGAAAAGGAAATATCTTCATCTACAAACTAGACAGTAGCATTCTCAGAAACTTCTTTGTCATGTGGGGATTGAACTCACAGAGTTGAACATTCCTTTACATAGAGCAGTTTTGCAACACCCTTTCGGTGGAAAGTGAAAGTGCTTATTTGGTGCGATGGCGGCATCTAGTGGATAAGGAAATACATTCAGATGAAAACAAGATACATCCATTCTCAGAAACTTCTTTGTGATGACTGCATTCTACTCACAGAATTGAACCTTCCTTTTGATAGAACAGTTTGGAAACACTCTTTTTGTGGAATCTGCAAGTGGCTATTTGGAGCGCTTTGAGGCCTATGCTGGAAAAGGAAATATCTTCACATAAAACCTAGACAGAAGTATTCCCAGAAAGTTTTTCTGATGTGCGCATTCAACTCACCGAGTTGAACCTTCCTTTAGTTAGAGCAGTTTTGAAACACTCTTTTTGTAGTATCTGCGAGTGGATATTTGGAGTGCTTTGAGTGCTACACTGCAAAAGCATATATCTTCACTTAGAATCTAGACAGAAGAATTCTCAGAGACTTCCCTGGGCTCTCTACATTCCACTCACAGAGTTGAACCTTCCTTTTGATAGAACAGTTTTGAAACACTCTTGTGGTAGAATCTGCATGTTGATATTTGGAAGGTTTGGAGGCCTATCCTGGGAAAGGAAATATCTTCCCATGAAAACTAGATAGAAGCATTCTCAGAAACGTCTTTGTGATGTGCGCATTCAAGTCACAGAGTTGAAGCTTCCTTTGGATAGAGCAGTTTTGAACCACACTTTTAGTAGAATCTGCAAGTGGATGTTTGGAGAGCTAAGAGGCCAACACTGGAAAAGGAAATATCTTCACGTAAAAACTAGACGGAAGCATTCTCAGAAACTTCAATGGGCTTTACGCATTCAACTCACAGAGTGCCATGTTCCTTTTGAGAGCGCAGTTTTAAAACACTGTTTTTGTAGAATTTGCTAGAGGATGTTTGTAGCGATGTGAGGCCTTTGCTGGAAAAGGAAATATCTTCACATAAAACCTAGACAGAAGCATTCTCAGAAACTCCTTTGTGATGAGTGCATTCAAATCACAGACTTGAACCTTCCTTTGGAAAGAGCAGTTTTGAAACACTCTTTTTGTAGAATCTGCAAGGGGATATTTGGAGCGCTTTGAGGCCTATGCTGGAAAATGAAATATCTTCACCTAAAAACTAGACGGAAGCATTCTCAGAAACTTCTTTGTGATGAGTGCATTCAACTCACAGAGTTGAAGCTTCCTTTTGATAGAGCAGTTTTGAAACACTCTTTTAGCAGCATCTGCAAGTGGATATTTGGAGCGCTTTGAGGCCAAGGCTGGAAAACGAAATATCATCACATAAAAACTCGACAGAAGCATTCTCTGAAACTTCTTTGTGATGAGTGCATTCAACTCACAGACTCGAACGTTTCTTTTGATACAACAGTTTAGAAACACTCCTTTTGTAGAATCTGCAAGTGTTTATTTGGAGCGCTTTGAGGCCTATGTTGGAAAAGGACATATCTTCACATCAAATGAAGACAGACGCATTCTCAGAAACTTCTTTGTGATGAGTGCACTGAACTCACAGAGTTGAACCTACCTATTGATAGGGAAGTTTTGAAACACCCTTGTTGTAGAATCTGCAAGTGAATATTTGGCGCGATTTGAGGCCTATGCAGGAAACGGAAATATCTTCACATGAAAACTAGACAGATGAATTCTCAGAAACGTCTTTGTGATGAGTGCATTCAACTCACAGACTTGAAGCTTCCTTTTGAAAGAGCAGTTTCGAAACACTCTTTTTGTAGAATCTGCAAGTGGATATTTGGAGCGCTTTGAGGGCTATGCTGGAAAAGTGAATACCTTCACCTAAAAACTAGACAGAAGCATACTCAGAAACTTCTTTGTGATGTGTGCATTGAACTCACAGAGTTGAACCTTTCTTTTGATACAGAAGTTTTGAAACACTCTTTTCGTAGAATCTTCAAGTGGATGTATGGAGTGATTTGAGGCCTATGCTGGAAAAGGAAATACCTTCACGTGGAAACTAGACAAAAGCATTCTCAGAAAGTTCCCTGTGCTTTGTGCATTCAACTCACAGAGTTGAACATTCCCTTTGATAGAGCAGTTTTGAAACACTCTTTTTGTAGAATCTGCAAGTAGATATTTGGAGCGCTTTGAGGCCTCTGCTGCCAAAGGAATTATCATTGCATAAAAACTAGATGGAAGCGTTCTCAGAAACTTCCTTGTGATGAGTGTATTCAACTCGCAGAGTGGAACCTTCCTTTCGATAGACCAGTTTTGAAACACTGTTTTTGTAGAATCCGCAAGTGGCTATTTGGAGCTCTTTGAGGCTTATGCTGGAAAAGGAAATATCTTCATCTACAAACTAGACAGTAGCATTCTCAGAAACTTCTTTGTCATGTGGGGATTGAACTCACAGAGTTGAACATTCCTTTACATAGAGCAGTTTTGCAACACCCTTTCGGTGGAAAGTGAAAGTGCTTATTTGGTGCGATGGCGGCATCTAGTGGATAAGGAAATACATTCAGATGAAAACAAGATACATCCATTCTCAGAAACTTCTTTGTGATGACTGCATTCTACTCACAGAATTGAACCTTCCTTTTGATAGAACAGTTTGGAAACACTCTTTTTGTGGAATCTGCAAGTGGCTATTTGGAGCGCTTTGAGGCCTATGCTGGAAAAGGAAATATCTTCACATAAAACCTAGACAGAATTATTCCCAGAAAGTTTTTCTGATGTGCGCATTCAACTCACCGAGTTGAACCTTCCTTTAGATAGAGCAGTTTTGAAACACTCTTTCTGTAGTACCTGCGAGTGGATATTTGGAGTGCTTTCAGTGCTACACTGTAAAAGCAAATATCTTCACTTAGAATCTAGACAGAAGAATTCTCAGAGACTTCCCTGTGCTCTCTGCATTCCACTCACAGAGTTGAACCTTCCTTTTGATAGAACAGTTTTGAAACACTCTTGTGGTAGAATCTGCAAGTCGATATTTGGAAGGTTTGGGGGCCTATCCTGGGAAAGGAAATATCTTCCCATCAAAACTAGATAGAAGCATTCTCAGAAACTTCTTAGTGATGTGCACATTCAAGTCACAGAGTTGAAGCTTCCTTTTGATATAGCAGTTTTGAACCACTCTTTTAGTAGAATCTGCAAGTGGGTGTTTGGAGAGCTAAGAGGCCAACACTGGAAAAGGAAATATCTTCACGTAAAAACTAGACGGAAGCATTCTCAGAAACTTCAATGGGCTTTACGCATTCAACTCACAGAGTGCAATGTTCCTTTTGAGAGCGCAGTTTTAAAACACTGTTTTTGTAGAATTTGCTAGAGGATGTTTGGAGCGATGTGAGGCCTTTGCTGGAAAAGAAAATATCTTCACATAAAACCTAGACAGAAGCATTCTCAGAAACTCCTTTGTGATGAGTGCATTCAAATCACACACTTGAACCTTCCTTTGGAAAGAGCAGTTTTGAAACACTCTTTTTGAAGAATCTGCAAGTGGATATTTGGAGCGATTTGAGGCCTACGCTGGAAAATGAAGTATCTTCACCTAAAAACTAGACGGAAGCATTCTCAGAAACTTCTTTGTGATGAGTGCATTCAACTCACAGAGTTCAACCTACCTATCGATAGAGAAGTTTTGAAACACCCTTTTTGTAGAATCTGCAAGTGAATATTTGGCGCGATTTGAGGCCTATGCTGCAAATGGAAATATCTTCACATGAAAACTAGACAGATGAATTCTCAGAAACGTCTTTGTGATGAGTGCATTCAACTCACAGACTTGAAGCTTAATTTTGAAAGAGCAGTTTCGAAACACTCTTTTTGTAGAATCTGCAAGTGGATATTTGGAGCGCTTTGAGGGCTATGCTGGAAAAGTTTATATCTTCACCTAAAAACTAGACAGAAGCATACTCAGAAACTTCTTTGTGATATGTGCATTGAACTCACAGAGCTGAAACTTTCTTTGATACAGAATTTTGAAACACTCTTTTCGTAGAATCTTCAAGTGGATGTATGGAGTGCTTTGAGGCCTAGGCTGTAAAAGGAAATATCTTCACGTAGAAACTGGACAAAAGCATTCTCAGAAAATTCTTTGTGATAAGTGCATTCAACTCACAGAGTTGAAGCTTCCTTTTGATAGAGCAGTTTTGAAACACTCTTTTAGCAGCATCTGCAAGTGGATATTTGGAGCGATTTGAGGCCAAGGCTGGAAAACGAAATATCATCACATAAAAACTCGACAGAAGCATTCTCTGAAACTTCTTTGTGATGAGTGCATTCAACTCACAGACTCGAACGTTTCTTTTGATTGAACAGTTTAGAAACACTCCTTTTGTAGAATCTGCAAGTGCTTATTTGGAGCGCTTTGAGGCCTATGTTGGAAAAGGACATATCTTCACATCAAAAGTAGACAGACGCATTATCAGAAACTTCTTTGTGATGAGTGCATTGAACTCACAGAGTTCAACCTACCTATTGATAGAGAAGTTTTGAAACACACTTTTTGTAGAATCTGCTAGTGAATATTTGGCGCGATTTGAGGCCTATGCTGGAAATGGAAATATCTTCACATGAAAACTAGACAGATGAATTCTCAGAAACGTCTTTGTGATGAGTGCATTCAACTCACAGACTTGAAGCTTAATTTTGAAAGAGCAGTTTCGAAACACTCTTTTTGTAGAATCTGCAAGTGGATATTTGGAGCGCTTTGAGGGCTATGCTGGAAAAGTTTATAACTTCACCTAAAAACTAGACAGAAGCATACTCAGAAACTTCTTTGTGATGTGTGCATTGAACTCACAGAGCTGAACCTTTCTTTTGATACAGAATTTTGCAACACTCTTTTCGTAGAATCTTCAAGTGGATGTATGGAGTGCTTTGAGGCCTATGCTGGAAAAGGAAATATCTTCACGTAGAAACTAGACAAAAGCATTCTCAGAAAGTTCCCTGTGCTTTGTGCATTCAACTCACAGAGTTGAACATTCCCTTTGATAGAGCAGTTTTGAAACACTCTTTTTGTAGGATCTGCAAGTGGATATTTGGAGCGCATTGAGACGTATGCTGCCAAAGGAAATAACATTGCATAAAAACTAGATGGAAGCGTTCTCAGAAACTACTTTGTGATGAGTGCATTCAACTCGCAGAGTTGAACCTTCCTTTCCATAGACCAGTTTTGAAACACTGTTTTTGTAGAATCCGCAAGTGGCTATTTGAAGCTCTCTGAGGCTTATGCTGGAAAAGGAAATATCTTCATCCACCAACTAGACAGAAGCATTCTCAGAAACTTCTTTGTCATGTGGGGATTGAACCCACAGAGTTGAACATTTCTTTTCATAGAACAGTTTGGCAACACTATTTTTGTGGAAAGTGCAAGTGGGAATTTGGTGCGATGGCGGCATGTAGTGGCGAAGGAAATACATTCAGATGAAAACAAGATACAACCATTCTCAGAAACTTCTTTGTGATGACTGCATTCTACTCACAGGGTTGAACCTTCCTTTTGATAGAACAGTTCGGAAACACTCTTTTTGTGGAATCTGCAAGTGGCTATTTGGAGCGGTTTGAGGCCTATGCTGGAAAAGGAAATATCTTCACATAAAACCTAGACAGAAGTATTCCCAGAAAGTTTTTCTGATGTGCGCATTCAACTCACCGAGTTGAACCTTCCTTTAGTTAGAGCAGTTTTGAAACACTCTTTTTGTAGTATCTGCGAGTGGATATTTGGAGTGCTTTGAGTGCTACACTGCAAAAGCATATATCTTCACTTAGAATCTAGACAGAAGAATTCTCAGAGACTTCCCTGGGCTCTCTACATTCCACTCACAGAGTTGAACCTTCCTTTTGATAGAACAGTTTTGAAACACTCTTGTGGTAGAATCTGCATGTTGATATTTGGAAGGTTTGGAGGCCTATCCTGGGAAAGGAAATATCTTCCCATGAAAACTAGATAGAAGCATTCTCAGAAACGTCTTTGTGATGTGCGCATTCAAGTCACAGAGTTGAAGCTTCCTTTGGATAGAGCAGTTTTGAACCACACTTTTAGTAGAATCTGCAAGTGGATGTTTGGAGAGCTAAGAGGCCAACACTGGAAAAGGAAATATCTTCACGTAAAAACTAGACGGAAGCATTCTCAGAAACTTCAATGGGCTTTACGCATTCAACTCACAGAGTGCCATGTTCCTTTTGAGAGCGCAGTTTTAAAACACTGTTTTTGTAGAATTTGCTAGAGGATGTTTGTAGCGATGTGAGGCCTTTGCTGGAAAAGGAAATATCTTCACATAAAACCTAGACAGAAGCATTCTCAGAAACTCCTTTGTGATGAGTGCATTCAAATCACACACTTGAACCTTCCTTTGGAAAGAGCAGTTTTGAAACACTCTTTTTGTAGAATCTGCAAGGGGATATTTGGAGCGCTTTGAGGCCTATGCTGGAAAATGAAATATCTTCACCTAAAAACTAGACGGAAGCATTCTCAGAAACTTCTTTGTGATGAGTGCATTCAACTCACAGAGTTGAAGCTTCCTTTTGATAGAGCAGTTTTGAAACACTCTTTTAGCAGCATCTGCAAGTGGATATTTGGAGCGCTTTGAGGCCAAGGCTGGAAAACGAAATATCATCACATAAAAACTCGACAGAAGCATTCTCTGAAACTTCTTTGTGATGAGTGCATTCAACTCACAGACTCGAACGTTTCTTTTGATACAACAGTTTAGAAACACTCCTTTTGTAGAATCTGCAAGTGTTTATTTGGAGCGCTTTGAGGCCTATGTTGGAAAAGGACATATCTTCACATCAAATGAAGACAGACGCATTCTCAGAAACTTCTTTGTGATGAGTGCACTGAACTCACAGAGTTGAACCTACCTATTGATAGGGAAGTTTTGAAACACCCTTGTTGTAGAATCTGCAAGTGAATATTTGGCGCGATTTGAGGCCTATGCAGGAAACGGAAATATCTTCACATGAAAACTAGACAGATGAATTCTCAGAAACGTCTTTGTGATGAGTGCATTCAACTCACAGACTTGAAGCTTCCTTTTGAAAGAGCAGTTTCGAAACACTCTTTTTGTAGAATCTGCAAGTGGATATTTGGAGCGCTTTGAGGGCTATGCTGGAAAAGTGAATACCTTCACCTAAAAACTAGACAGAAGCATACTCAGAAACTTCTTTGTGATGTGTGCATTGAACTCACAGAGTTGAACCTTTCTTTTGATACAGAAGTTTTGAAACACTCTTTTCGTAGAATCTTCAAGTGGATGTATGGAGTGATTTGAGGCCTATGCTGGAAAAGGAAATACCTTCACGTGGAAACTAGACAAAAGCATTCTCAGAAAGTTCCCTGTGCTTTGTGCATTCAACTCACAGAGTTGAACATTCCCTTTGATAGAGCAGTTTTGAAACACTCTTTTTGTAGAATCTGCAAGTAGATATTTGGAGCGCTTTGAGGCCTCTGCTGCCAAAGGAATTATCATTGCATAAAAACTAGATGGAAGCGTTCTCAGAAACTTCCTTGTGATGAGTGTATTCAACTCGCAGAGTGGAACCTTCCTTTCGATAGACCAGTTTTGAAACACTGTTTTTGTAGAATCCGCAAGTGGCTATTTGGAGCTCTTTGAGGCTTATGCTGGAAAAGGAAATATCTTCATCTACAAACTAGACAGTAGCATTCTCAGAAACTTCTTTGTCATGTGGGGATTGAACTCACAGAGTTGAACATTCCTTTACATAGAGCAGTTTTGCAACACCCTTTCGGTGGAAAGTGAAAGTGCTTATTTGGTGCGATGGCGGCATCTAGTGGATAAGGAAATACATTCAGATGAAAACAAGATACATCCATTCTCAGAAACTTCTTTGTGATGACTGCATTCTACTCACAGAATTGAACCTTCCTTTTGATAGAACAGTTTGGAAACACTCTTTTTGTGGAATCTGCAAGTGGCTATTTGGAGCGCTTTGAGGCCTATGCTGGAAAAGGAAATATCTTCACATAAAACCTAGACAGAATTATTCCCAGAAAGTTTTTCTGATGTGCGCATTCAACTCACCGAGTTGAACCTTCCTTTAGATAGAGCAGTTTTGAAACACTCTTTCTGTAGTACCTGCGAGTGGATATTTGGAGTGCTTTCAGTGCTACACTGTAAAAGCAAATATCTTCACTTAGAATCTAGACAGAAGAATTCTCAGAGACTTCCCTGTGCTCTCTGCATTCCACTCACAGAGTTGAACCTTCCTTTTGATAGAACAGTTTTGAAACACTCTTGTGGTAGAATCTGCAAGTCGATATTTGGAAGGTTTGGGGGCCTATCCTGGGAAAGGAAATATCTTCCCATCAAAACTAGATAGAAGCATTCTCAGAAACTTCTTAGTGATGTGCACATTCAAGTCACAGAGTTGAAGCTTCCTTTTGATATAGCAGTTTTGAACCACTCTTTTAGTAGAATCTGCAAGTGGGTGTTTGGAGAGCTAAGAGGCCAACACTGGAAAAGGAAATATCTTCACGTAAAAACTAGACGGAAGCATTCTCAGAAACTTCAATGGGCTTTACGCATTCAACTCACAGAGTGCAATGTTCCTTTTGAGAGCGCAGTTTTAAAACACTGTTTTTGTAGAATTTGCTAGAGGATGTTTGGAGCGATGTGAGGCCTTTGCTGGAAAAGAAAATATCTTCACATAAAACCTAGACAGAAGCATTCTCAGAAACTCCTTTGTGATGAGTGCATTCAAATCACACACTTGAACCTTCCTTTGGAAAGAGCAGTTTTGAAACACTCTTTTTGAAGAATCTGCAAGTGGATATTTGGAGCGATTTGAGGCCTACGCTGGAAAATGAAGTATCTTCACCTAAAAACTAGACGGAAGCATTCTCAGAAACTTCTTTGTGATGAGTGCATTCAACTCACAGAGTTCAACCTACCTATCGATAGAGAAGTTTTGAAACACCCTTTTTGTAGAATCTGCAAGTGAATATTTGGCGCGATTTGAGGCCTATGCTGCAAATGGAAATATCTTCACATGAAAACTAGACAGATGAATTCTCAGAAACGTCTTTGTGATGAGTGCATTCAACTCACAGACTTGAAGCTTAATTTTGAAAGAGCAGTTTCGAAACACTCTTTTTGTAGAATCTGCAAGTGGATATTTGGAGCGCTTTGAGGGCTATGCTGGAAAAGTTTATATCTTCACCTAAAAACTAGACAGAAGCATACTCAGAAACTTCTTTGTGATATGTGCATTGAACTCACAGAGCTGAAACTTTCTTTGATACAGAATTTTGAAACACTCTTTTCGTAGAATCTTCAAGTGGATGTATGGAGTGCTTTGAGGCCTAGGCTGTAAAAGGAAATATCTTCACGTAGAAACTGGACAAAAGCATTCTCAGAAAATTCTTTGTGATAAGTGCATTCAACTCACAGAGTTGAAGCTTCCTTTTGATAGAGCAGTTTTGAAACACTCTTTTAGCAGCATCTGCAAGTGGATATTTGGAGCGCTTTGAGGCCAAGGCTGGAAAACGAAATATCATCACATAAAAACTCGACAGAAGCATTCTCTGAAACTTCTTTGTGATGAGTGCATTCAACTCACAGACTCGAACGTTTCTTTTGATTGAACAGTTTAGAAACACTCCTTTTGTAGAATCTGCAAGTGCTTATTTGGAGCGCTTTGAGGCCTATGTTGGAAAAGGACATATCTTCACATCAAAAGTAGACAGACGCATCATCAGAAACTTCTTTGTGATGAGTGCATTGAACTCACAGAGTTCAACCTACCTATTGATAGAGAAGTTTTGAAACACACTTTTTGTAGAATCTGCTAGTGAATATTTGGCGCGATTTGAGGCCTATGCTGGAAATGGAAATATCTTCACATGAAAACTAGACAGATGAATTCTCAGAAACGTCTTTGTGATGAGTGCATTCAACTCACAGACTTGAAGCTTAATTTTGAAAGAGCAGTTTCGAAACACTCTTTTTGTAGAATCTGCAAGTGGATATTTGGAGCGCTTTGAGGGCTATGCTGGAAAAGTTTATAACTTCACCTAAAAACTAGACAGAAGCATACTCAGAAACTTCTTTGTGATGTGTGCATTGAACTCACAGAGCTGAACCTTTCTTTTGATACAGAATTTTGCAACACTCTTTTCGTAGAATCTTCAAGTGGATGTATGGAGTGCTGTGAGGCCTATGCTGGAAAAGGAAATATCTTCACGTAGAAACTAGACAAAAGCATTCTCAGAAAGTTCCCTGTGCTTTGTGCATTCAACTCACAGAGTTGAACATTCCCTTTGATAGAGCAGTTTTGAAACACTCTTTTTGTAGGATCTGCAAGTGGATATTTGGAGCGCATTGAGACGTATGCTGCCAAAGGAAATAACATTGCATAAAAACTAGATGGAAGCGTTCTCAGAAACTACTTTGTGATGAGTGCATTCAACTCGCAGAGTTGAACCTTCCTTTCCATAGACTAGTTTTGAAACACTGTTTTTGTAGAATCCGCAAGTGGCTATTTGAAGCTCTCTGAGGCTTATGTTGGAAAAGGAAATATCTTCATCCACCAACTAGACAGAAGCATTCTCAGAAACTTCTTTGTCATGTGGGGATTGAACCCACAGAGTTGAACATTTCTTTTCATAGAACAGTTTGGCAACACTATTTTTGTGGAAAGTGCAAGTGGGAATTTGGTGCGATGGCGGCATGTAGTGGCGAAGGAAATACATTCAGATGAAAACAAGATACAACCATTCTCAGAAACTTCTTTGTGATGACTGCATTCTACTCACAGGGTTGAACCTTCCTTTTGATAGAACAGTTCGGAAACACTCTTTTTGTGGAATCTGCAAGTGGCTATTTGGAGCGGTTTGAGGCCTATGCTGGAAAAGGAAATATCTTCACATAAAACCTAGACAGAAGTATTCCCAGAAAGTTTTTCTGATGTGCGCATTCAACTCACCGAGTTGAACCTTCCTTTAGTTAGAGCAGTTTTGAAACACTCTTTTTGTAGTATCTGCGAGTGGATATTTGGAGTGCTTTGAGTGCTACACTGCAAAAGCATATATCTTCACTTAGAATCTAGACAGAAGAATTCTCAGAGACTTCCCTGGGCTCTCTACATTCCACTCACAGAGTTGAACCTTCCTTTTGATAGAACAGTTTTGAAACACTCTTGTGGTAGAATCTGCATGTTGATATTTGGAAGGTTTGGAGGCCTATCCTGGGAAAGGAAATATCTTCCCATGAAAACTAGATAGAAGCATTCTCAGAAACGTCTTTGTGATGTGCGCATTCAAGTCACAGAGTTGAAGCTTCCTTTGGATAGAGCAGTTTTGAACCACACTTTTAGTAGAATCTGCAAGTGGATGTTTGGAGAGCTAAGAGGCCAACACTGGAAAAGGAAATATCTTCACGTAAAAACTAGACGGAAGCATTCTCAGAAACTTCAATGGGCTTTACGCATTCAACTCACAGAGTGCCATGTTCCTTTTGAGAGCGCAGTTTTAAAACACTGTTTTTGTAGAATTTGCTAGAGGATGTTTGGAGCGATGTGAGGCCTTTGCTGGAAAAGGAAATATCTTCACATAAAACCTAGACAGAAGCATTCTCAGAAACTCCTTTGTGATGAGTGCATTCAAATCACAGACTTGAACCTTCCTTTGGAAAGAGCAGTTTTGAAACACTCTTTTTGTAGAATCTGCAAGGGGATATTTGGAGCGCTTTGAGGCCTATGCTGGAAAATGAAATATCTTCACCTAAAAACTAGACGGAAGCATTCTCAGAAACTTCTTTGTGATGAGTGCATTCAACTCACAGAGTTGAAGCTTCCTTTTGATAGAGCAGTTTTGAAACACTCTTTTAGCAGCATCTGCAAGTGGATATTTGGAGCGCTTTGAGGCCAAGGCTGGAAAACGAAATATCATCACATAAAAACTCGACAGAAGCATTCTCTGAAACTTCTTTGTGATGAGTGCATTCAACTCACAGACTCGAACGTTTCTTTTGATACAACAGTTTAGAAACACTCCTTTTGTAGAATCTGCAAGTGTTTATTTGGAGCGCTTTGAGGCCTATGTTGGAAAAGGACATATCTTCACATCAAATGAAGACAGACGCATTCTCAGAAACTTCTTTGTGATGAGTGCACTGAACTCACAGAGTTGAACCTACCTATTGATAGGGAAGTTTTGAAACACCCTTGTTGTAGAATCTGCAAGTGAATATTTGGCGCGATTTGAGGCCTATGCAGGAAACGGAAATATCTTCACATGAAAACTAGACAGATGAATTCTCAGAAACGTCTTTGTGATGAGTGCATTCAACTCACAGACTTGAAGCTTCCTTTTGAAAGAGCAGTTTCGAAACACTCTTTTTGTAGAATCTGCAAGTGGATATTTGGAGCGCTTTGAGGGCTATGCTGGAAAAGTGAATACCTTCACCTAAAAACTAGACAGAAGCATACTCAGAAACTTCTTTGTGATGTGTGCATTGAACTCACAGAGTTGAACCTTTCTTTTGATACAGAAGTTTTGAAACACTCTTTTCGTAGAATCTTCAAGTGGATGTATGGAGTGATTTGAGGCCTATGCTGGAAAAGGAAATACCTTCACGTGGAAACTAGACAAAAGCATTCTCAGAAAGTTCCCTGTGCTTTGTGCATTCAACTCACAGAGTTGAACATTCCCTTTGATAGAGCAGTTTTGAAACACTCTTTTTGTAGAATCTGCAAGTAGATATTTGGAGCGCTTTGAGGCCTCTGCTGCCAAAGGAATTATCATTGCATAAAAACTAGATGGAAGCGTTCTCAGAAACTTCCTTGTGATGAGTGTATTCAACTCGCAGAGTGGAACCTTCCTTTCGATAGACCAGTTTTGAAACACTGTTTTTGTAGAATCCGCAAGTGGCTATTTGGAGCTCTTTGAGGCTTATGCTGGAAAAGGAAATATCTTCATCTACAAACTAGACAGTAGCATTCTCAGAAACTTCTTTGTCATGTGGGGATTGAACTCACAGAGTTGAACATTCCTTTACATAGAGCAGTTTTGCAACACCCTTTCGGTGGAAAGTGAAAGTGCTTATTTGGTGCGATGGCGGCATCTAGTGGATAAGGAAATACATTCAGATGAAAACAAGATACATCCATTCTCAGAAACTTCTTTGTGATGACTGCATTCTACTCACAGAATTGAACCTTCCTTTTGATAGAACAGTTTGGAAACACTCTTTTTGTGGAATCTGCAAGTGGCTATTTGGAGCGCTTTGAGGCCTATGCTGGAAAAGGAAATATCTTCACATAAAACCTAGACAGAATTATTCCCAGAAAGTTTTTCTGATGTGCGCATTCAACTCACCGAGTTGAACCTTCCTTTAGATAGAGCAGTTTTGAAACACTCTTTCTGTAGTACCTGCGAGTGGATATTTGGAGTGCTTTCAGTGCTACACTGTAAAAGCAAATATCTTCACTTAGAATCTAGACAGAAGAATTCTCAGAGACTTCCCTGTGCTCTCTGCATTCCACTCACAGAGTTGAACCTTCCTTTTGATAGAACAGTTTTGAAACACTCTTGTGGTAGAATCTGCAAGTCGATATTTGGAAGGTTTGGGGGCCTATCCTGGGAAAGGAAATATCTTCCCATCAAAACTAGATAGAAGCATTCTCAGAAACTTCTTAGTGATGTGCACATTCAAGTCACAGAGTTGAAGCTTCCTTTTGATATAGCAGTTTTGAACCACTCTTTTAGTAGAATCTGCAAGTGGGTGTTTGGAGAGCTAAGAGGCCAACACTGGAAAAGGAAATATCTTCACGTAAAAACTAGACGGAAGCATTCTCAGAAACTTCAATGGGCTTTACGCATTCAACTCACAGAGTGCAATGTTCCTTTTGAGAGCGCAGTTTTAAAACACTGTTTTTGTAGAATTTGCTAGAGGATGTTTGGAGCGATGTGAGGCCTTTGCTGGAAAAGAAAATATCTTCACATAAAACCTAGACAGAAGCATTCTCAGAAACTCCTTTGTGATGAGTGCATTCAAATCACACACTTGAACCTTCCTTTGGAAAGAGCAGTTTTGAAACACTCTTTTTGAAGAATCTGCAAGTGGATATTTGGAGCGATTTGAGGCCTACGCTGGAAAATGAAGTATCTTCACCTAAAAACTAGACGGAAGCATTCTCAGAAACTTCTTTGTGATGAGTGCATTCAACTCACAGAGTTCAACCTACCTATCGATAGAGAAGTTTTGAAACACCCTTTTTGTAGAATCTGCAAGTGAATATTTGGCGCGATTTGAGGCCTATGCTGCAAATGGAAATATCTTCACATGAAAACTAGACAGATGAATTCTCAGAAACGTCTTTGTGATGAGTGCATTCAACTCACAGACTTGAAGCTTAATTTTGAAAGAGCAGTTTCGAAACACTCTTTTTGTAGAATCTGCAAGTGGATATTTGGAGCGCTTTGAGGGCTATGCTGGAAAAGTTTATATCTTCACCTAAAAACTAGACAGAAGCATACTCAGAAACTTCTTTGTGATATGTGCATTGAACTCACAGAGCTGAAACTTTCTTTGAAACAGAATTTTGAAACACTCTTTTCGTAGAATCTTCAAGTGGATGTATGGAGTGCTTTGAGGCCTAGGCTGTAAAAGGAAATATCTTCACGTAGAAACTGGACAAAAGCATTCTCAGAAAATTCTTTGTGATAAGTGCATTCAACTCACAGAGTTGAAGCTTCCTTTTGATAGAGCAGTTTTGAAACACTCTTTTAGCAGCATCTGCAAGTGGATATTTGGAGCGCTTTGAGGCCAAGGCTGGAAAACGAAATATCATCACATAAAAACTCGACAGAAGCATTCTCTGAAACTTCTTTGTGATGAGTGCATTCAACTCACAGACTCGAACGTTTCTTTTGATTGAACAGTTTAGAAACACTCCTTTTGTAGAATCTGCAAGTGCTTATTTGGAGCGCTTTGAGGCCTATGTTGGAAAAGGACATATCTTCACATCAAAAGTAGACAGACGCATTATCAGAAACTTCTTTGTGATGAGTGCATTGAACTCACAGAGTTCAACCTACCTATTGATAGAGAAGTTTTGAAACACACTTTTTGTAGAATCTGCTAGTGAATATTTGGCGCGATTTGAGGCCTATGCTGGAAATGGAAATATCTTCACATGAAAACTAGACAGATGAATTCTCAGAAACGTCTTTGTGATGAGTGCATTCAACTCACAGACTTGAAGCTTAATTTTGAAAGAGCAGTTTCGAAACACTCTTTTTGTAGAATCTGCAAGTGGATATTTGGAGCGCTTTGAGGGCTATGCTGGAAAAGTTTATAACTTCACCTAAAAACTAGACAGAAGCATACTCAGAAACTTCTTTGTGATGTGTGCATTGAACTCACAGAGCTGAACCTTTCTTTTGATACAGAATTTTGCAACACTCTTTTCGTAGAATCTTCAAGTGGATGTATGGAGTGCTTTGAGGCCTATGCTGGAAAAGGAAATATCTTCACGTAGAAACTAGACAAAAGCATTCTCAGAAAGTTCCCTGTGCTTTGTGCATTCAACTCACAGAGTTGAACATTCCCTTTGATAGAGCAGTTTTGAAACACTCTTTTTGTAGGATCTGCAAGTGGATATTTGGAGCGCATTGAGACGTATGCTGCCAAAGGAAATAACATTGCATAAAAACTAGATGGAAGCGTTCTCAGAAACTACTTTGTGATGAGTGCATTCAACTCGCAGAGTTGAACCTTCCTTTCCATAGACCAGTTTTGAAACACTGTTTTTGTAGAATCCGCAAGTGGCTATTTGAAGCTCTCTGAGGCTTATGCTGGAAAAGGAAATATCTTCATCCACCAACTAGACAGAAGCATTCTCAGAAACTTCTTTGTCATGTGGGGATTGAACCCACAGAGTTGAACATTTCTTTTCATAGAACAGTTTGGCAACACTATTTTTGTGGAAAGTGCAAGTGGGAATTTGGTGCGATGGCGGCATGTAGTGGCGAAGGAAATACATTCAGATGAAAACAAGATACAACCATTCTCAGAAACTTCTTTGTGATGACTGCATTCTACTCACAGGGTTGAACCTTCCTTTTGATAGAACAGTTCGGAAACACTCTTTTTGTGGAATCTGCAAGTGGCTATTTGGAGCGGTTTGAGGCCTATGCTGGAAAAGGAAATATCTTCACATAAAACCTAGACAGAAGTATTCCCAGAAAGTTTTTCTGATGTGCGCATTCAACTCACCGAGTTGAACCTTCCTTTAGTTAGAGCAGTTTTGAAACACTCTTTTTGTAGTATCTGCGAGTGGATATTTGGAGTGCTTTGAGTGCTACACTGCAAAAGCATATATCTTCACTTAGAATCTAGACAGAAGAATTCTCAGAGACTTCCCTGGGCTCTCTACATTCCACTCACAGAGTTGAACCTTCCTTTTGTTAGAACAGTTTTGAAACACTCTTGTGGTAGAATCTGCATGTTGATATTTGGAAGGTTTGGAGGCCTATCCTGGGAAAGGAAATATCTTCCCATGAAAACTAGATAGAAGCATTCTCAGAAACGTCTTTGTGATGTGCGCATTCAAGTCACAGAGTTGAAGCTTCCTTTGGATAGAGCAGTTTTGAACCACACTTTTAGTAGAATCTGCAAGTGGATGTTTGGAGAGCTAAGAGGCCAACACTGGAAAAGGAAATATCTTCACGTAAAAACTAGACGGAAGCATTCTCAGAAACTTCAATGGGCTTTACGCATTCAACTCACAGAGTGCCATGTTCCTTTTGAGAGCGCAGTTTTAAAACACTGTTTTTGTAGAATTTGCTAGAGGATGTTTGTAGCGATGTGAGGCCTTTGCTGGAAAAGGAAATATCTTCACATAAAACCTAGACAGAAGCATTCTCAGAAACTCCTTTGTGATGAGTGCATTCAAATCACAGACTTGAACCTTCCTTTGGAAAGAGCAGTTTTGAAACACTCTTTTTGTAGAATCTGCAAGGGGATATTTGGAGCGCTTTGAGGCCTATGCTGGAAAATGAAATATCTTCACCTAAAAACTAGACGGAAGCATTCTCAGAAACTTCTTTGTGATGAGTGCATTCAACTCACAGAGTTGAAGCTTCCTTTTGATAGAGCAGTTTTGAAACACTCTTTTAGCAGCATCTGCAAGTGGATATTTGGAGCGCTTTGAGGCCAAGGCTGGAAAACGAAATATCATCACATAAAAACTCGACAGAAGCATTCTCTGAAACTTCTTTGTGATGAGTGCATTCAACTCACAGACTCGAACGTTTCTTTTGATACAACAGTTTAGAAACACTCCTTTTGTAGAATCTGCAAGTGTTTATTTGGAGCGCTTTGAGGCCTATGTTGGAAAAGGACATATCTTCACATCAAATGAAGACAGACGCATTCTCAGAAACTTCTTTGTGATGAGTGCACTGAACTCACAGAGTTGAACCTACCTATTGATAGGGAAGTTTTGAAACACCCTTGTTGTAGAATCTGCAAGTGAATATTTGGCGCGATTTGAGGCCTATGCAGGAAACGGAAATATCTTCACATGAAAACTAGACAGATGAATTCTCAGAAACGTCTTTGTGATGAGTGCATTCAACTCACAGACTTGAAGCTTCCTTTTGAAAGAGCAGTTTCGAAACACTCTTTTTGTAGAATCTGCAAGTGGATATTTGGAGCGCTTTGAGGGCTATGCTGGAAAAGTGAATACCTTCACCTAAAAACTAGACAGAAGCATACTCAGAAACTTCTTTGTGATGTGTGCATTGAACTCACAGTGTTGAACCTTTCTTTTGATACAGAAGTTTTGAAACACTCTTTTCGTAGAATCTTCAAGTGGATGTATGGAGTGATTTGAGGCCTATGCTGGAAAAGGAAATACCTTCACGTGGAAACTAGACAAAAGCATTCTCAGAAAGTTCCCTGTGCTTTGTGCATTCAACTCACAGAGTTGAACATTCCCTTTGATAGAGCAGTTTTGAAACACTCTTTTTGTAGAATCTGCAAGTAGATATTTGGAGCGCTTTGAGGCCTCTGCTGCCAAAGGAATTATCATTGCATAAAAACTAGATGGAAGCGTTCTCAGAAACTTCCTTGTGATGAGTGTATTCAACTCGCAGAGTGGAACCTTCCTTTCGATAGACCAGTTTTGAAACACTGTTTTTGTAGAATCCGCAAGTGGCTATTTGGAGCTCTTTGAGGCTTATGCTGGAAAAGGAAATATCTTCATCTACAAACTAGACAGTAGCATTCTCAGAAACTTCTTTGTCATGTGGGGATTGAACTCACAGAGTTGAACATTCCTTTACATAGAGCAGTTTTGCAACACCCTTTCGGTGGAAAGTGAAAGTGCTTATTTGGTGCGATGGCGGCATCTAGTGGATAAGGAAATACATTCAGATGAAAACAAGATACATCCATTCTCAGAAACTTCTTTGTGATGACTGCATTCTACTCACAGAATTGAACCTTCCTTTTGATAGAACAGTTTGGAAACACTCTTTTTGTGGAATCTGCAAGTGGCTATTTGGAGCGCTTTGAGGCCTATGCTGGAAAAGGAAATATCTTCACATAAAACCTAGACAGAATTATTCCCAGAAAGTTTTTCTGATGTGCGCATTCAACTCACCGAGTTGAACCTTCCTTTAGATAGAGCAGTTTTGAAACACTCTTTCTGTAGTACCTGCGAGTGGATATTTGGAGTGCTTTCAGTGCTACACTGTAAAAGCAAATATCTTCACTTAGAATCTAGACAGAAGAATTCTCAGAGACTTCCCTGTGCTCTCTGCATTCCACTCACAGAGTTGAACCTTCCTTTTGATAGAACAGTTTTGAAACACTCTTGTGGTAGAATCTGCAAGTCGATATTTGGAAGGTTTGGGGGCCTATCCTGGGAAAGGAAATATCTTCCCATCAAAACTAGATAGAAGCATTCTCAGAAACTTCTTAGTGATGTGCACATTCAAGTCACAGAGTTGAAGCTTCCTTTTGATATAGCAGTTTTGAACCACTCTTTTAGTAGAATCTGCAAGTGGGTGTTTGGAGAGCTAAGAGGCCAACACTGGAAAAGGAAATATCTTCACGTAAAAACTAGACGGAAGCATTCTCAGAAACTTCAATGGGCTTTACGCATTCAACTCACAGAGTGCAATGTTCCTTTTGAGAGCGCAGTTTTAAAACACTGTTTTTGTAGAATTTGCTAGAGGATGTTTGGAGCGATGTGAGGCCTTTGCTGGAAAAGAAAATATCTTCACATAAAACCTAGACAGAAGCATTCTCAGAAACTCCTTTGTGATGAGTGCATTCAAATCACACACTTGAACCTTCCTTTGGAAAGAGCAGTTTTGAAACACTCTTTTTGAAGAATCTGCAAGTGGATATTTGGAGCGATTTGAGGCCTACGCTGGAAAATGAAGTATCTTCACCTAAAAACTAGACGGAAGCATTCTCAGAAACTTCTTTGTGATGAGTGCATTCAACTCACAGAGTTGAAGCTTCCTTTTGATAGAGCAGTTTTGGAACACTCTTTTAGCAGCATCTGCAAGTGGATATTTGGAGCGCTTTGAGGCCAAGGCTGGAAAACGAAATATCATCACATAAAAACTCGACAGAAGCATTCTCTGAAACTTCTTTGTGATGAGTGCATTCAACTCACAGACTCGAACGTTTCTTTTGATACAACAGTTTAGAAACACTCCTTTTGTAGAATCTGCAAGTGTTTATTTGGAGCGCTTTGAGGCCTATGTTGGAAAAGGACATATCTTCACATCAAATGAAGACAGACGCATTCTCAGAAACTTCTTTGTGATGAGTGCACTGAACTCACAGAGTTGAACCTACCTATTGATAGGGAACTTTTGAAACACCCTTGTTGTAGAATCTGCAAGTGAATATTTGGCGCGATTTGAGGCCTATGCAGGAAACGGAAATATCTTCACATGAAAACTAGACAGATGAATTCTCAGAAACGTCTTTGTGATGAGTGCATTCAACTCACAGACTTGAAGCTTCCTTTTGAAAGAGCAGTTTCGAAACACTCTTTTTGTAGAATCTGCAAGTGGATATTTGGAGCGCTTTGAGGGCTATGCTGGAAAAGTTTATAACTTCACCTAAAAACTAGACAGAAGCATACTCAGAAACTTCTTTGTGATGTGTGCATTGAACTCACAGAGCTGAACCTTTCTTTTGATACAGAATTTTGCAACACTCTTTTCGTAGAATCTTCAAGTGGATGTATGGAGTGCTTTGAGGCCTATGCTGGAAAAGGAAATATCTTCACGTAGAAACTAGACAAAAGCATTCTCAGAAAGTTCCCTGTGCTTTGTGCATTCAACTCACAGAGTTGAACATTCCCTTTGATAGAGCAGTTTTGAAACACTCTTTTTGTAGGATCTGCAAGTGGATATTTGGAGCGCTTTGAGACGTATGCTGCCAAAGGAAATAACATTGCATAAAAACTAGATGGAAGCGTTCTCAGAAACTACTTTGTGATGAGTGCATTCAACTCGCAGAGTTGAACCTTCCTTTCGATAGACCAGTTTTGAAACACTGTTTTTGTAGAATCCGCAAGTGGCTATTTGAAGCTCTCTGAGGCTTATGCTGGAAAAGGAAATATCTTCATCCACCAACTAGACAGAAGCATTCTCAGAAACTTCTTTGTCATGTGGGGATTGAACCCACAGAGTTGAACATTTCTTTTCATAGAACAGTTTGGCAACACTATTTTTGTGGAAAGTGCAAGTGGGAATTTGGTGCGATGGCGGCATGTAGTGGCGAAGGAAATACATTCAGATGAAAACAAGATACAACCATTCTCAGAAACTTCTTTGTGATGACTGCATTCTACTCACAGGGTTGAACCTTCCTTTTGATAGAACAGTTCGGAAACACTCTTTTTGTGGAATCTGCAAGTGGCTATTTGGAGCGGTTTGAGGCCTATGCTGGAAAAGGAAATATCTTCACATAAAACCTAGACAGAAGTATTCCCAGAAAGTTTTTCTGATGTGCGCATTCAACTCACCGAGTTGAACCTTCCTTTAGATAGAGCAGTTTTGAAACACTCTTTTTGTAGTATCTGCGAGTGGATATTTGGAGTGCTTTGAGTGCTACACTGCAAAAGCATATATCTTCACTTAGAATCTAGACAGAAGAATTCTCAGAGACTTCCCTGGGCTCTCTACATTCCACTCACAGAGTTGAACCTTCCTTTTGATAGAACAGTTTTGAAACACTCTTGTGGTAGAATCTGCATGTTGATATTTGGAAGGTTTGGAGGCCTATCCTGGGAAAGGAAATATCTTCCCATGAAAACTAGATAGAAGCATTCTCAGAAACGTCTTTGTGATGTGCGCATTCAAGTCACAGAGTTGAAGCTTCCTTTGGATAGAGCAGCTTTGAACCACACTTTTAGTAGAATCTGCAAGTGGATGTTTGGAGAGCTAAGAGGCCAACACTGGAAAAGGAAATATCTTCACGTAAAAACTAGACGGAAGCATTCTCAGAAACTTCAATGGGCTTTACGCATTCAACTCACAGAGTGCCATGTTCCTTTTGAGAGCGCAGTTTTAAAACACTGTTTTTGTAGAATTTGCTAGAGGATGTTTGTAGCGATGTGAGGCCTTTGCTGGAAAAGGAAATATCTTCACATAAAACCTAGACAGAAGCATTCTCAGAAACTCCTTTGTGATGAGTGCATTCAAATCACAGACTTGAACCTTCCTTTGGAAAGAGCAGTTTTGAAACACTCTTTTTGTAGAATCTGCAAGGGGATATTTGGAGCGCTTTGAGGCCTATGCTGGAAAATGAAATATCTTCACCTAAAAACTAGACGGAAGCATTCTCAGAAACTTCTTTGTGATGAGTGCATTCAACTCACAGAGTTGAAGCTTCCTTTTGATAGAGCAGTTTTGAAACACTCTTTTAGCAGCATCTGCAAGTGGATATTTGGAGAGCTTTGAGGCCAAGGCTGGAAAACGAAATATCATCACATAAAAACTCGACAGAAGCATTCTCTGAAACTTCTTTGTGATGAGTGCATTCAACTCACAGACTCGAACGTTTCTTTTGATACAACAGTTTAGAAACACTCCTTTTGTAGAATCTGCAAGTGTTTATTTGGAGCGCTTTGAGGCCTATGTTGGAAAAGGACATATCTTCACATCAAATGAAGACAGACGCATTCTCAGAAACTTCTTTGTGATGAGTGCACTGAACTCACAGAGTTGAACCTACCTATTGATAGGGAAGTTTTGAAACACCCTTGTTGTAGAATCTGCAAGTGAATATTTGGCGCGATTTGAGGCCTATGCAGGAAACGGAAATATCTTCACATGAAAACTAGACAGATGAATTCTCAGAAACGTCTTTGTGATGAGTGCATTCAACTCACAGACTTGAAGCTTCCTTTTGAAAGAGCAGTTTCGAAACACTCTTTTTGTAGAATCTGCAAGTGGATATTTGGAGCGCTTTGAGGGCTATGCTGGAAAAGTGAATACCTTCACCTAAAAACTAGACAGAAGCATACTCAGAAACTTCTTTGTGATGTGTGCATTGAACTCACAGAGTTGAACCTTTCTTTTGATACAGAAGTTTTGAAACACTCTTTTCGTAGAATCTTCAAGTGGATGTATGGAGTGATTTGAGGCCTATGCTGGAAAAGGAAATACCTTCACGTGGAAACTAGACAAAAGCATTCTCAGAAAGTTCCCTGTGCTTTGTGCATTCAACTCACAGAGTTGAACATTCCCTTTGATAGAGCAGTTTTGAAACACTCTTTTTGTAGAATCTGCAAGTAGATATTTGGAGCGCTTTGAGGCCTCTGCTGCCAAAGGAATTATCATTGCATAAAAACTAGATGGAAGCGTTCTCAGAAACTTCCTTGTGATGAGTGTATTCAACTCGCAGAGTGGAACCTTCCTTTCGATAGACCAGTTTTGAAACACTGTTTTTGTAGAATCCGCAAGTGGCTATTTGGAGCTCTTTGAGGCTTATGCTGGAAAAGGAAATATCTTCATCTACAAACTAGACAGTAGCATTCTCAGAAACTTCTTTGTCATGTGGGGATTGAACTCACAGAGTTGAACATTCCTTTACATAGAGCAGTTTTGCAACACCCTTTCGGTGGAAAGTGAAAGTGCTTATTTGGTGCGATGGCGGCATCTAGTGGATAAGGAAATACATTCAGATGAAAACAAGATACATCCATTCTCAGAAACTTCTTTGTGATGACTGCATTCTACTCACAGAATTGAACCTTCCTTTTGATAGAACAGTTTGGAAACACTCTTTTTGTGGAATCTGCAAGTGGCTATTTGGAGCGCTTTGAGGCCTATGCTGGAAAAGGAAATATCTTCACATAAAACCTAGACAGAATTATTCCCAGAAAGTTTTTCTGATGTGCGCATTCAACTCACCGAGTTGAACCTTCCTTTAGATAGAGCAGTTTTGAAACACTCTTTCTGTAGTACCTGCGAGTGGATATTTGGAGTGCTTTCAGTGCTACACTGTAAAAGCAAATATCTTCACTTAGAATCTAGACAGAAGAATTCTCAGAGACTTCCCTGTGCTCTCTGCATTCCACTCACAGAGTTGAACCTTCCTTTTGATAGAACAGTTTTGAAACACTCTTGTGGTAGAATCTGCAAGTCGATATTTGGAAGGTTTGGGGGCCTATCCTGGGAAAGGAAATATCTTCCCATCAAAACTAGATAGAAGCATTCTCAGAAACTTCTTAGTGATGTGCACATTCAAGTCACAGAGTTGAAGCTTCCTTTTGATATAGCAGTTTTGAACCACTCTTTTAGTAGAATCTGCAAGTGGGTGTTTGGAGAGCTAAGAGGCCAACACTGGAAAAGGAAATATCTTCACGTAAAAACTAGACGGAAGCATTCTCAGAAACTTCAATGGGCTTTACGCATTCAACTCACAGAGTGCAATGTTCCTTTTGAGAGCGCAGTTTTAAAACACTGTTTTTGTAGAATTTGCTAGAGGATGTTTGGAGCGATGTGAGGCCTTTGCTGGAAAAGAAAATATCTTCACATAAAACCTAGACAGAAGCATTCTCAGAAACTCCTTTGTGATGAGTGCATTCAAATCACACACTTGAACCTTCCTTTGGAAAGAGCAGTTTTGAAACACTCTTTTTGAAGAATCTGCAAGTGGATATTTGGAGCGATTTGAGGCCTACGCTGGAAAATGAAGTATCTTCACCTAAAAACTAGACGGAAGCATTCTCAGAAACTTCTTTGTGATGAGTGCATTCAACTCACAGAGTTGAAGCTTCCTTTTGATAGAGCAGTTTTGGAACACTCTTTTAGCAGCATCTGCAAGTGGATATTTGGAGCGCTTTGAGGCCAAGGCTGGAAAACGAAATATCATCACATAAAAACTCGACAGAAGCATTCTCTGAAACTTCTTTGTGATGAGTGCATTCAACTCACAGACTCGAACGTTTCTTTTGATAGAACAGTTTAGAAACACTCCTTTTGTAGAATCTGCAAGTGTTTATTTGGAGCGCTTTGAGGCCTATGTTGGAAAAGGACATATCTTCACATCAAATGAAGACAGACGCATTCTCAGAAACTTCTTTGTGATGAGTGCACTGAACTCACAGAGTTGAACCTACCTATTGATAGGGAAGTTTTGAAACACCCTTGTTGTAGAATCTGCAAGTGAATATTTGGCGCGATTTGAGGCCTATGCAGGAAACGGAAATATCTTCACATGAAAACTAGACAGATGAATTCTCAGAAACGTCTTTGTGATGAGTGCATTCAACTCACAGACTTGAAGCTTCCTTTTGAAAGAGCAGTTTCGAAACACTCTTTTTGTAGAATCTGCAAGTGGATATTTGGAGCGCTTTGAAGGCTATGCTGGAAAAGTTTATAACTTCACCTAAAAACTAGACAGAAGCATACTCAGAAACTTCTTTGTGATGTGTGCATTGAACTCACAGAGCTGAACCTTTCTTTTGATACAGAATTTTGCAACACTCTTTTCGTAGAATCTTCAAGTGGATGTATGGAGTGCTTTGAGGCCTATGCTGGAAAAGGAAATATCTTCACGTAGAAACTAGACAAAAGCATTCTCAGAAAGTTCCCTGTGCTTTGTGCATTCAACTCACAGAGTTGAACATTCCCTTTGATAGAGCAGTTTTGAAACACTCTTTTTGTAGGATCTGCAAGTGGATATTTGGAGCGCTTTGAGACGTATGCTGCCAAAGGAAATAACATTGCATAAAAACTAGATGGAAGCGTTCTCAGAAACTACTTTGTGATGAGTGCATTCAACTCGCAGAGTTGAACCTTCCTTTCCATAGACCAGTTTTGAAACACTGTTTTTGTAGAATCCGCAAGTGGCTATTTGAAGCTCTCTGAGGCTTATGCTGGAAAAGGAAATATCTTCATCCACCAACTAGACGGAAGCATTCTCAGAAACTTCTTTGTCATGTGGGGATTGAACCCACAGAGTTGAACATTTCTTTTCATAGAACAGTTTGGCAACACTATTTTTGTGGAAAGTGCAAGTGGGAATTTGGTGCCATGGCGGCATGTAGTGGCGAAGGAAATACATTCAGATGAAAACAAGATACAACCATTCTCAGAAACTTCTTTGTGATGACTGCATTCTACTCACAGGGTTGAACCTTCCTTTTGATAGAACAGTTCGGAAACACTCTTTTTGTGGAATCTGCAAGTGGCTATTTGGAGCGGTTTGAGGCCTATGCTGGAAAAGGAAATATCTTCACATAAAACCTAGACAGAAGTATTCCCAGAAAGTTTTTCTGATGTGCGCATTCAACTCACCGAGTTGAACCTTCCTTTAGATAGAGCAGTTTTGAAACACTCTTTTTGTAGTATCTGCGAGTGGATATTTGGAGTGCTTTGAGTGCTACACTGCAAAAGCATATATCTTCACTTAGAATCTAGACAGAAGAATTCTCAGAGACTTCCCTGGGCTCTCTACATTCCACTCACAGAGTTGAACCTTCCTTTTGATAGAACAGTTTTGAAACACTCTTGTGGTAGAATCTGCATGTTGATATTTGGAAGGTTTGGAGGCCTATCCTGGGAAAGGAAATATCTTCCCATGAAAACTAGATAGAAGCATTCTCAGAAACGTCTTTGTGATGTGCGCATTCAAGTCACAGAGTTGAAGCTTCCTTTGGATAGAGCAGTTTTGAACCACACTTTTAGTAGAATCTGCAAGTGGATGTTTGGAGAGCTAAGAGGCCAACACTGGAAAAGGAAATATCTTCACGTAAAAACTAGACGGAAGCATTCTCAGAAACTTCAATGGGCTTTACGCATTCAACTCACAGAGTGCCATGTTCCTTTTGAGAGCGCAGTTTTAAAACACTGTTTTTGTAGAATTTGCTAGAGGATGTTTGTAGCGATGTGAGGCCTTTGCTGGAAAAGGAAATATCTTCACATAAAACCTAGACAGAAGCATTCTCAGAAACTCCTTTGTGATGAGTGCATTCAAATCACAGACTTGAACCTTCCTTTGGAAAGAGCAGTTTTGAAACACTCTTTTTGTAGAATCTGCAAGGGGATATTTGGAGCGCTTTGAGGCCTATGCTGGAAAATGAAATATCTTCACCTAAAAACTAGACGGAAGCATTCTCAGAAACTTCTTTGTGATGAGTGCATTCAACTCACAGAGTTGAAGCTTCCTTTTGATAGAGCAGTTTTGAAACACTCTTTTAGCAGCATCTGCAAGTGGATATTTGGAGCGCTTTGAGGCCAAGGCTGGAAAACGAAATATCATCACATAAAAACTCGACAGAAGCATTCTCTGAAACTTCTTTGTGATGAGTGCATTCAACTCACAGACTCGAACGTTTCTTTTGATACAACAGTTTAGAAACACTCCTTTTGTAGAATCTGCAAGTGTTTATTTGGAGCGCTTTGAGGCCTATGTTGGAAAAGGACATATCTTCACATCAAATGAAGACAGACGCATTCTCAGAAACTTCTTTGTGATGAGTGCACTGAACTCACAGAGTTGAACCTACCTATTGATAGGGATGTTTTGAAACACCCTTGTTGTAGAATCTGCAAGTGAATATTTGGCGCGATTTGAGGCCTATGCAGGAAACGGAAATATCTTCACATGAAAACTAGACAGATGAATTCTCAGAAACGTCTTTGTGATGAGTGCATTCAACTCACAGACTTGAAGCTTCCTTTTGAAAGAGCAGTTTCGAAACACTCTTTTTGTAGAATCTGCAAGTGGATATTTGGAGCGCTTTGAGGGCTATGCTGGAAAAGTGAATACCTTCACCTAAAAACTAGACAGAAGCATACTCAGAAACTTCTTTGTGATGTGTGCATTGAACTCACAGAGTTGAACCTTTCTTTTGATACAGAAGTTTTGAAACACTCTTTTCGTAGAATCTTCAAGTGGATGTATGGAGTGATTTGAGGCCTATGCTGGAAAAGGAAATACCTTCACGTGGAAACTAGACAAAAGCATTCTCAGAAAGTTCCCTGTGCTTTGTGCATTCAACTCACAGAGTTGAACATTCCCTTTGATAGAGCAGTTTTGAAACACTCTTTTTGTAGAATCTGCAAGTAGATATTTGGAGCGCTTTGAGGCCTCTGCTGCCAAAGGAATTATCATTGCATAAAAACTAGATGGAAGCGTTCTCAGAAACTTCCTTGTGATGAGTGTATTCAACTCGCAGAGTGGAACCTTCCTTTCGATAGACCAGTTTTGAAACACTGTTTTTGTAGAATCCGCAAGTGGCTATTTGGAGCTCTTTGAGGCTTATGCTGGAAAAGGAAATATCTTCATCTACAAACTAGACAGTAGCATTCTCAGAAACTTCTTTGTCATGTGGGGATTGAACTCACAGAGTTGAACATTCCTTTACATAGAGCAGTTTTGCAACACCCTTTCGGTGGAAAGTGAAAGTGCTTATTTGGTGCGATGGCGGCATCTAGTGGATAAGGAAATACATTCAGATGAAAACAAGATACATCCATTCTCAGAAACTTCTTTGTGATGACTGCATTCTACTCACAGAATTGAACCTTCCTTTTGATAGAACAGTTTGGAAACACTCTTTTTGTGGAATCTGCAAGTGGCTATTTGGAGCGCTTTGAGGCCTATGCTGGAAAAGGAAATATCTTCACATAAAACCTAGACAGAATTATTCCCAGAAAGTTTTTCTGATGTGCGCATTCAACTCACCGAGTTGAACCTTCCTTTAGATAGAGCAGTTTTGAAACACTCTTTCTGTAGTACCTGCGAGTGGATATTTGGAGTGCTTTCAGTGCTACACTGTAAAAGCAAATATCTTCACTTAGAATCTAGACAGAAGAATTCTCAGAGACTTCCCTGTGCTCTCTGCATTCCACTCACAGAGTTGAACCTTCCTTTTGATAGAACAGTTTTGAAACACTCTTGTGGTAGAATCTGCAAGTCGATATTTGGAAGGTTTGGGGGCCTATCCTGGGAAAGGAAATATCTTCCCATCAAAACTAGATAGAAGCATTCTCAGAAACTTCTTAGTGATGTGCACATTCAAGTCACAGAGTTGAAGCTTCCTTTTGATATAGCAGTTTTGAACCACTCTTTTAGTAGAATCTGCAAGTGGGTGTTTGGAGAGCTAAGAGGCCAACACTGGAAAAGGAAATATCTTCACGTAAAAACTAGACGGAAGCATTCTCAGAAACTTCAATGGGCTTTACGCATTCAACTCACAGAGTGCAATGTTCCTTTTGAGAGCGCAGTTTTAAAACACTGTTTTTGTAGAATTTGCTAGAGGATGTTTGGAGCGATGTGAGGCCTTTGCTGGAAAAGAAAATATCTTCACATAAAACCTAGACAGAAGCATTCTCAGAAACTCCTTTGTGATGAGTGCATTCAAATCACACACTTGAACCTTCCTTTGGAAAGAGCAGTTTTGAAACACTCTTTTTGAAGAATCTGCAAGTGGATATTTGGAGCGATTTGAGGCCTACGCTGGAAAATGAAGTATCTTCACCTAAAAACTAGACGGAAGCATTCTCAGAAACTTCTTTGTGATGAGTGCATTCAACTCACAGAGTTCAACCTACCTATCGATAGAGAAGTTTTGAAACACCCTTTTTGTAGAATCTGCAAGTGAATATTTGGCGCGATTTGAGGCCTATGCTGCAAATGGAAATATCTTCACATGAAAACTAGACAGATGAATTCTCAGAAACGTCTTTGTGATGAGTGCATTCAACTCACAGACTTGAAGCTTAATTTTGAAAGAGCAGTTTCGAAACACTCTTTTTGTAGAATCTGCAAGTGGATATTTGGAGCGCTTTGAGGGCTATGCTGGAAAAGTTTATATCTTCACCTAAAAACTAGACAGAAGCATACTCAGAAACTTCTTTGTGATATGTGCATTGAACTCACAGAGCTGAAACTTTCTTTGATACAGAATTTTGAAACACTCTTTTCGTAGAATCTTCAAGTGGATGTATGGAGTGCTTTGAGGCCTAGGCTGTAAAAGGAAATATCTTCACGTAGAAACTGGACAAAAGCATTCTCAGAAAATTCTTTGTGATAAGTGCATTCAACTCACAGAGTTGAAGCTTCCTTTTGATAGAGCAGTTTTGAAACACTCTTTTAGCAGCATCTGCAAGTGGATATTTGGAGCGCTTTGAGGCCAAGGCTGGAAAACGAAATATCATCACATAAAAACTCGACAGAAGCATTCTCTGAAACTTCTTTGTGATGAGTGCATTCAACTCACAGACTCGAACGTTTCTTTTGATTGAACAGTTTAGAAACACTCCTTTTGTAGAATCTGCAAGTGCTTATTTGGAGCGCTTTGAGGCCTATGTTGGAAAAGGACATATCTTCACATCAAAAGTAGACAGACGCATTATCAGAAACTTCTTTGTGATGAGTGCATTGAACTCACAGAGTTCAACCTACCTATTGATAGAGAAGTTTTGAAACACACTTTTTGTAGAATCTGCTAGTGAATATTTGGCGCGATTTGAGGCCTATGCTGGAAATGGAAATATCTTCACATGAAAACTAGACAGATGAATTCTCAGAAACGTCTTTGTGATGAGTGCATTCAACTCACAGACTTGAAGCTTAATTTTGAAAGAGCAGTTTCGAAACACTCTTTTTGTAGAATCTGCAAGTGGATATTTGGAGCGCTTTGAGGGCTATGCTGGAAAAGTTTATAACTTCACCTAAAAACTAGACAGAAGCATACTCAGAAACTTCTTTGTGATGTGTGCATTGAACTCACAGAGCTGAACCTTTCTTTTGATACAGAATTTTGCAACACTCTTTTCGTAGAATCTTCAAGTGGATGTATGGAGTGCTTTGAGGCCTATGCTGGAAAAGGAAATATCTTCACGTAGAAACTAGACAAAAGCATTCTCAGAAAGTTCCCTGTGCTTTGTGCATTCAACTCACAGAGTTGAACATTCCCTTTGATAGAGCAGTTTTGAAACACTCTTTTTGTAGGATCTGCAAGTGGATATTTGGAGCGCATTGAGACGTATGCTGCCAAAGGAAATAACATTGCATAAAAACTAGATGGAAGCGTTCTCAGAAACTACTTTGTGATGAGTGCATTCAACTCGCAGAGTTGAACCTTCCTTTCCATAGACCAGTTTTGAAACACTGTTTTTGTAGAATCCGCAAGTGGCTATTTGAAGCTCTCTGAGGCTTATGCTGGAAAAGGAAATATCTTCATCCACCAACTAGACAGAAGCATTCTCAGAAACTTCTTTGTCATGTGGGGATTGAACCCACAGAGTTGAACATTTCTTTTCATAGAACAGTTTGGCAACACTATTTTTGTGGAAAGTGCAAGTGGGAATTTGGTGCGATGGCGGCATGTAGTGGCGAAGGAAATACATTCAGATGAAAACAAGATACAACCATTCTCAGAAACTTCTTTGTGATGACTGCATTCTACTCACAGGGTTGAACCTTCCTTTTGATAGAACAGTTCGGAAACACTCTTTTTGTGGAATCTGCAAGTGGCTATTTGGAGCGGTTTGAGGCCTATGCTGGAAAAGGAAATATCTTCACATAAAACCTAGACAGAAGTATTCCCAGAAAGTTTTTCTGATGTGCGCATTCAACTCACCGAGTTGAACTTTCCTTTAGTTAGAGCAGTTTTGAAACACTCTTTTTGTAGTATCTGCGAGTGGATATTTGGAGTGCTTTGAGTGCTACACTGCAAAAGCATATATCTTCACTTAGAATCTAGACAGAAGAATTCTCAGAGACTTCCCTGGGCTCTCTACATTCCACTCACAGAGTTGAACCTTCCTTTTGATAGAACAGTTTTGAAACACTCTTGTGGTAGAATCTGCATGTTGATATTTGGAAGGTTTGGAGGCCTATCCTGGGAAAGGAAATATCTTCCCATGAAAACTAGATAGAAGCATTCTCAGAAACGTCTTTGTGATGTGCGCATTCAAGTCACAGAGTTGAAGCTTCCTTTGGATAGAGCAGTTTTGAACCACACTTTTAGTAGAATCTGCAAGTGGATGTTTGGAGAGCTAAGAGGCCAACACTGGAAAAGGAAATATCTTCACGTAAAAACTAGACGGAAGCATTCTCAGAAACTTCAATGGGCTTTACGCATTCAACTCACAGAGTGCCATGTTCCTTTTGAGAGCGCAGTTTTAAAACACTGTTTTTGTAGAATTTGCTAGAGGATGTTTGTAGCGATGTGAGGCCTTTGCTGGAAAAGGAAATATCTTCACATAAAACCTAGACAGAAGCATTCTCAGAAACTCCTTTGTGATGAGTGCATTCAAATCACAGACTTGAACCTTCCTTTGGAAAGAGCAGTTTTGAAACACTCTTTTTGTAGAATCTGCAAGGGGATATTTGGAGCGCTTTGAGGCCTATGCTGGAAAATGAAATATCTTCACCTAAAAACTAGACGGAAGCATTCTCAGAAACTTCTTTGTGATGAGTGCATTCAACTCACAGAGTTGAAGCTTCCTTTTGATAGAGCAGTTTTGAAACACTCTTTTAGCAGCATCTGCAAGTGGATATTTGGAGCGCTTTGAGGCCAAGGCTGGAAAACGAAATATCATCACATAAAAACTCGACAGAAGCATTCTCTGAAACTTCTTTGTGATGAGTGCATTCAACTCACAGACTCGAACGTTTCTTTTGATACAACAGTTTAGAAACACTCCTTTTGTAGAATCTGCAAGTGTTTATTTGGAGCGCTTTGAGGCCTATGTTGGAAAAGGACATATCTTCACATCAAATGAAGACAGACGCATTCTCAGAAACTTCTTTGTGATGAGTGCACTGAACTCACAGAGTTGAACCTACCTATTGATAGGGAAGTTTTGAAACACCCTTGTTGTAGAATCTGCAAGTGAATATTTGGCGCGATTTGAGGCCTATGCAGGAAACGGAAATATCTTCACATGAAAACTAGACAGATGAATTCTCAGAAACGTCTTTGTGATGAGTGCATTCAACTCACAGACTTGAAGCTTCCTTTTGAAAGAGCAGTTTCGAAACACTCTTTTTGTAGAATCTGCAAGTGGATATTTGGAGCGCTTTGAGGGCTATGCTGGAAAAGTGAATACCTTCACCTAAAAACTAGACAGAAGCATACTCAGAAACTTCTTTGTGATGTGTGCATTGAACTCACAGTGTTGAACCTTTCTTTTGATACAGAAGTTTTGAAACACTCTTTTCGTAGAATCTTCAAGTGGATGTATGGAGTGATTTGAGGCCTATGCTGGAAAAGGAAATACCTTCACGTGGAAACTAGACAAAAGCATTCTCAGAAAGTTCCCTGTGCTTTGTGCATTCAACTCACAGAGTTGAACATTCCCTTTGATAGAGCAGTTTTGAAACACTCTTTTTGTAGAATCTGCAAGTAGATATTTGGAGCGCTTTGAGGCCTCTGCTGCCAAAGGAATTATCATTGCATAAAAACTAGATGGAAGCGTTCTCAGAAACTTCCTTGTGATGAGTGTATTCAACTCGCAGAGTGGAACCTTCCTTTCGATAGACCAGTTTTGAAACACTGTTTTTGTAGAATCCGCAAGTGGCTATTTGGAGCTCTTTGAGGCTTATGCTGGAAAAGGAAATATCTTCATCTACAAACTAGACAGTAGCATTCTCAGAAACTTCTTTGTCATGTGGGGATTGAACTCACAGAGTTGAACATTCCTTTACATAGAGCAGTTTTGCAACACCCTTTCGGTGGAAAGTGAAAGTGCTTATTTGGTGCGATGGCGGCATCTAGTGGATAAGGAAATACATTCAGATGAAAACAAGATACATCCATTCTCAGAAACTTCTTTGTGATGACTGCATTCTACTCACAGAATTGAACCTTCCTTTTGATAGAACAGTTTGGAAACACTCTTTTTGTGGAATCTGCAAGTGGCTATTTGGAGCGCTTTGAGGCCTATGCTGGAAAAGGAAATATCTTCACATAAAACCTAGACAGAATTATTCCCAGAAAGTTTTTCTGATGTGCGCATTCAACTCACCGAGTTGAACCTTCCTTTAGATAGAGCAGTTTTGAAACACTCTTTCTGTAGTACCTGCGAGTGGATATTTGGAGTGCTTTCAGTGCTACACTGTAAAAGCAAATATCTTCACTTAGAATCTAGACAGAAGAATTCTCAGAGACTTCCCTGTGCTCTCTGCATTCCACTCACAGAGTTGAACCTTCCTTTTGATAGAACAGTTTTGAAACACTCTTGTGGTAGAATCTGCAAGTCGATATTTGGAAGGTTTGGGGGCCTATCCTGGGAAAGGAAATATCTTCCCATCAAAACTAGATAGAAGCATTCTCAGAAACTTCTTAGTGATGTGCACATTCAAGTCACAGAGTTGAAGCTTCCTTTTGATATAGCAGTTTTGAACCACTCTTTTAGTAGAATCTGCAAGTGGGTGTTTGGAGAGCTAAGAGGCCAACACTGGAAAAGGAAATATCTTCACGTAAAAACTAGACGGAAGCATTCTCAGAAACTTCAATGGGCTTTACGCATTCAACTCACAGAGTGCAATGTTCCTTTTGAGAGCGCAGTTTTAAAACACTGTTTTTGTAGAATTTGCTAGAGGATGTTTGGAGCGATGTGAGGCCTTTGCTGGAAAAGAAAATATCTTCACATAAAACCTAGACAGAAGCATTCTCAGAAACTCCTTTGTGATGAGTGCATTCAAATCACACACTTGAACCTTCCTTTGGAAAGAGCAGTTTTGAAACACTCTTTTTGAAGAATCTGCAAGTGGATATTTGGAGCGATTTGAGGCCTACGCTGGAAAATGAAGTATCTTCACCTAAAAACTAGACGGAAGCATTCTCAGAAACTTCTTTGTGATGAGTGCATTCAACTCACAGAGTTGAAGCTTCCTTTTGATAGAGCAGTTTTGGAACACTCTTTTAGCAGCATCTGCAAGTGGATATTTGGAGCGCTTTGAGGCCAAGGCTGGAAAACGAAATATCATCACATAAAAACTCGACAGAAGCATTCTCTGAAACTTCTTTGTGATGAGTGCATTCAACTCACAGACTCGAACGTTTCTTTTGATACAACAGTTTAGAAACACTCCTTTTGTAGAATCTGCAAGTGTTTATTTGGAGCGCTTTGAGGCCTATGTTGGAAAAGGACATATCTTCACATCAAATGAAGACAGACGCATTCTCAGAAACTTCTTTGTGATGAGTGCACTGAACTCACAGAGTTGAACCTACCTATTGATAGGGAACTTTTGAAACACCCTTGTTGTAGAATCTGCAAGTGAATATTTGGCGCGATTTGAGGCCTATGCAGGAAACGGAAATATCTTCACATGAAAACTAGACAGATGAATTCTCAGAAACGTCTTTGTGATGAGTGCATTCAACTCACAGACTTGAAGCTTCCTTTTGAAAGAGCAGTTTCGAAACACTCTTTTTGTAGAATCTGCAAGTGGATATTTGGAGCGCTTTGAGGGCTATGCTGGAAAAGTTTATAACTTCACCTAAAAACTAGACAGAAGCATACTCAGAAACTTCTTTGTGATGTGTGCATTGAACTCACAGAGCTGAACCTTTCTTTTGATACAGAATTTTGCAACACTCTTTTCGTAGAATCTTCAAGTGGATGTATGGAGTGCTTTGAGGCCTATGCTGGAAAAGGAAATATCTTCACGTAGAAACTAGACAAAAGCATTCTCAGAAAGTTCCCTGTGCTTTGTGCATTCAACTCACAGAGTTGAACATTCCCTTTGATAGAGCAGTTTTGAAACACTCTTTTTGTAGGATCTGCAAGTGGATATTTGGAGCGCTTTGAGACGTATGCTGCCAAAGGAAATAACATTGCATAAAAACTAGATGGAAGCGTTCTCAGAAACTACTTTGTGATGAGTGCATTCAACTCGCAGAGTTGAACCTTCCTTTCGATAGACCAGTTTTGAAACACTGTTTTTGTAGAATCCGCAAGTGGCTATTTGAAGCTCTCTGAGGCTTATGCTGGAAAAGGAAATATCTTCATCCACCAACTAGACAGAAGCATTCTCAGAAACTTCTTTGTCATGTGGGGATTGAACCCACAGAGTTGAACATTTCTTTTCATAGAACAGTTTGGCAACACTATTTTTGTGGAAAGTGCAAGTGGGAATTTGGTGCCATGGCGGCATGTAGTGGCGAAGGAAATACATTCAGATGAAAACAAGATACAACCATTCTCAGAAACTTCTTTGTGATGACTGCATTCTACTCACAGGGTTGAACCTTCCTTTTGATAGAACAGTTCGGAAACACTCTTTTTGTGGAATCTGCAAGTGGCTATTTGGAGCGGTTTGAGGCCTATGCTGGAAAAGGAAATATCTTCACATAAAACCTAGACAGAAGTATTCCCAGAAAGTTTTTCTGATGTGCGCATTCAACTCACCGAGTTGAACCTTCCTTTAGATAGAGCAGTTTTGAAACACTCTTTTTGTAGTATCTGCGAGTGGATATTTGGAGTGCTTTGAGTGCTACACTGCAAAAGCATATATCTTCACTTAGAATCTAGACAGAAGAATTCTCAGAGACTTCCCTGGGCTCTCTACATTCCACTCACAGAGTTGAACCTTCCTTTTGATAGAACAGTTTTGAAACACTCTTGTGGTAGAATCTGCATGTTGATATTTGGAAGGTTTGGAGGCCTATCCTGGGAAAGGAAATATCTTCCCATGAAAACTAGATAGAAGCATTCTCAGAAACGTCTTTGTGATGTGCGCATTCAAGTCACAGAGTTGAAGCTTCCTTTGGATAGAGCAGCTTTGAACCACACTTTTAGTAGAATCTGCAAGTGGATGTTTGGAGAGCTAAGAGGCCAACACTGGAAAAGGAAATATCTTCACGTAAAAACTAGACGGAAGCATTCTCAGAAACTTCAATGGGCTTTACGCATTCAACTCACAGAGTGCCATGTTCCTTTTGAGAGCGCAGTTTTAAAACACTGTTTTTGTAGAATTTGCTAGAGGATGTTTGTAGCGATGTGAGGCCTTTGCTGGAAAAGGAAATATCTTCACATAAAACCTAGACAGAAGCATTCTCAGAAACTCCTTTGTGATGAGTGCATTCAAATCACAGACTTGAACCTTCCTTTGGAAAGAGCAGTTTTGAAACACTCTTTTTGTAGAATCTGCAAGGGGATATTTGGAGCGCTTTGAGGCCTATGCTGGAAAATGAAATATCTTCACCTAAAAACTAGACGGAAGCATTCTCAGAAACTTCTTTGTGATGAGTGCATTCAACTCACAGAGTTGAAGCTTCCTTTTGATAGAGCAGTTTTGAAACACTCTTTTAGCAGCATCTGCAAGTGGATATTTGGAGAGCTTTGAGGCCAAGGCTGGAAAACGAAATATCATCACATAAAAACTCGACAGAAGCATTCTCTGAAACTTCTTTGTGATGAGTGCATTCAACTCACAGACTCGAACGTTTCTTTTGATACAACAGTTTAGAAACACTCCTTTTGTAGAATCTGCAAGTGTTTATTTGGAGCGCTTTGAGGCCTATGTTGGAAAAGGACATATCTTCACATCAAATGAAGACAGACGCATTCTCAGAAACTTCTTTGTGATGAGTGCACTGAACTCACAGAGTTGAACCTACCTATTGATAGGGAAGTTTTGAAACACCCTTGTTGTAGAATCTGCAAGTGAATATTTGGCGCGATTTGAGGCCTATGCAGGAAACGGAAATATCTTCACATGAAAACTAGACAGATGAATTCTCAGAAACGTCTTTGTGATGAGTGCATTCAACTCACAGACTTGAAGCTTCCTTTTGAAAGAGCAGTTTCGAAACACTCTTTTTGTAGAATCTGCAAGTGGATATTTGGAGCGCTTTGAGGGCTATGCTGGAAAAGTGAATACCTTCACCTAAAAACTAGACAGAAGCATACTCAGAAACTTCTTTGTGATGTGTGCATTGAACTCACAGAGTTGAACCTTTCTTTTGATACAGAAGTTTTGAAACACTCTTTTCGTAGAATCTTCAAGTGGATGTATGGAGTGATTTGAGGCCTATGCTGGAAAAGGAAATACCTTCACGTGGAAACTAGACAAAAGCATTCTCAGAAAGTTCCCTGTGCTTTGTGCATTCAACTCACAGAGTTGAACATTCCCTTTGATAGAGCAGTTTTGAAACACTCTTTTTGTAGAATCTGCAAGTAGATATTTGGAGCGCTTTGAGGCCTCTGCTGCCAAAGGAATTATCATTGCATAAAAACTAGATGGAAGCGTTCTCAGAAACTTCCTTGTGATGAGTGTATTCAACTCGCAGAGTGGAACCTTCCTTTCGATAGACCAGTTTTGAAACACTGTTTTTGTAGAATCCGCAAGTGGCTATTTGGAGCTCTTTGAGGCTTATGCTGGAAAAGGAAATATCTTCATCTACAAACTAGACAGTAGCATTCTCAGAAACTTCTTTGTCATGTGGGGATTGAACTCACAGAGTTGAACATTCCTTTACATAGAGCAGTTTTGCAACACCCTTTCGGTGGAAAGTGAAAGTGCTTATTTGGTGCGATGGCGGCATCTAGTGGATAAGGAAATACATTCAGATGAAAACAAGATACATCCATTCTCAGAAACTTCTTTGTGATGACTGCATTCTACTCACAGAATTGAACCTTCCTTTTGATAGAACAGTTTGGAAACACTCTTTTTGTGGAATCTGCAAGTGGCTATTTGGAGCGCTTTGAGGCCTATGCTGGAAAAGGAAATATCTTCACATAAAACCTAGACAGAATTATTCCCAGAAAGTTTTTCTGATGTGCGCATTCAACTCACCGAGTTGAACCTTCCTTTAGATAGAGCAGTTTTGAAACACTCTTTCTGTAGTACCTGCGAGTGGATATTTGGAGTGCTTTCAGTGCTACACTGTAAAAGCAAATATCTTCACTTAGAATCTAGACAGAAGAATTCTCAGAGACTTCCCTGTGCTCTCTGCATTCCACTCACAGAGTTGAACCTTCCTTTTGATAGAACAGTTTTGAAACACTCTTGTGGTAGAATCTGCAAGTCGATATTTGGAAGGTTTGGGGGCCTATCCTGGGAAAGGAAATATCTTCCCATCAAAACTAGATAGAAGCATTCTCAGAAACTTCTTAGTGATGTGCACATTCAAGTCACAGAGTTGAAGCTTCCTTTTGATATAGCAGTTTTGAACCACTCTTTTAGTAGAATCTGCAAGTGGGTGTTTGGAGAGCTAAGAGGCCAACACTGGAAAAGGAAATATCTTCACGTAAAAACTAGACGGAAGCATTCTCAGAAACTTCAATGGGCTTTACGCATTCAACTCACAGAGTGCAATGTTCCTTTTGAGAGCGCAGTTTTAAAACACTGTTTTTGTAGAATTTGCTAGAGGATGTTTGGAGCGATGTGAGGCCTTTGCTGGAAAAGAAAATATCTTCACATAAAACCTAGACAGAAGCATTCTCAGAAACTCCTTTGTGATGAGTGCATTCAAATCACACACTTGAACCTTCCTTTGGAAAGAGCAGTTTTGAAACACTCTTTTTGAAGAATCTGCAAGTGGATATTTGGAGCGATTTGAGGCCTACGCTGGAAAATGAAGTATCTTCACCTAAAAACTAGACGGAAGCATTCTCAGAAACTTCTTTGTGATGAGTGCATTCAACTCACAGAGTTGAAGCTTCCTTTTGATAGAGCAGTTTTGGAACACTCTTTTAGCAGCATCTGCAAGTGGATATTTGGAGCGCTTTGAGGCCAAGGCTGGAAAACGAAATATCATCACATAAAAACTCGACAGAAGCATTCTCTGAAACTTCTTTGTGATGAGTGCATTCAACTCACAGACTCGAACGTTTCTTTTGATAGAACAGTTTAGAAACACTCCTTTTGTAGAATCTGCAAGTGTTTATTTGGAGCGCTTTGAGGCCTATGTTGGAAAAGGACATATCTTCACATCAAATGAAGACAGACGCATTCTCAGAAACTTCTTTGTGATGAGTGCACTGAACTCACAGAGTTGAACCTACCTATTGATAGGGAACTTTTGAAACACCCTTGTTGTAGAATCTGCAAGTGAATATTTGGCGCGATTTGAGGCCTATGCAGGAAACGGAAATATCTTCACATGAAAACTAGACAGATGAATTCTCAGAAACGTCTTTGTGATGAGTGCATTCAACTCACAGACTTGAAGCTTCCTTTTGAAAGAGCAGTTTCGAAACACTCTTTTTGTAGAATCTGCAAGTGGATATTTGGAGCGCTTTGAGGGCTATGCTGGAAAAGTTTATAACTTCACCTAAAAACTAGACAGAAGCATACTCAGAAACTTCTTTGTGATGTGTGCATTGAACTCACAGAGCTGAACCTTTCTTTTGATACAGAATTTTGCAACACTCTTTTCGTAGAATCTTCAAGTGGATGTATGGAGTGCTTTGAGGCCTATGCTGGAAAAGGAAATATCTTCACGTAGAAACTAGACAAAAGCATTCTCAGAAAGTTCCCTGTGCTTTGTGCATTCAACTCACAGAGTTGAACATTCCCTTTGATAGAGCAGTTTTGAAACACTCTTTTTGTAGGATCTGCAAGTGGATATTTGGAGCGCTTTGAGACGTATGCTGCCAAAGGAAATAACATTGCATAAAAACTAGATGGAAGCGTTCTCAGAAACTACTTTGTGATGAGTGCATTCAACTCGCAGAGTTGAACCTTCCTTTCGATAGACCAGTTTTGAAACACTGTTTTTGTAGAATCCGCAAGTGGCTATTTGAAGCTCTCTGAGGCTTATGCTGGAAAAGGAAATATCTTCATCCACCAACTAGACAGAAGCATTCTCAGAAACTTCTTTGTCATGTGGGGATTGAACCCACAGAGTTGAACATTTCTTTTCATAGAACAGTTTGGCAACACTATTTTTGTGGAAAGTGCAAGTGGGAATTTGGTGCCATGGCGGCATGTAGTGGCGAAGGAAATACATTCAGATGAAAACAAGATACAACCATTCTCAGAAACTTCTTTGTGATGACTGCATTCTACTCACAGGGTTGAACCTTCCTTTTGATAGAACAGTTCGGAAACACTCTTTTTGTGGAATCTGCAAGTGGCTATTTGGAGCGGTTTGAGGCCTATGCTGGAAAAGGAAATATCTTCACATAAAACCTAGACAGAAGTATTCCCAGAAAGTTTTTCTGATGTGCGCATTCAACTCACCGAGTTGAACCTTCCTTTAGATAGAGCAGTTTTGAAACACTCTTTTTGTAGTATCTGCGAGTGGATATTTGGAGTGCTTTGAGTGCTACACTGCAAAAGCATATATCTTCACTTAGAATCTAGACAGAAGAATTCTCAGAGACTTCCCTGGGCTCTCTACATTCCACTCACAGAGTTGAACCTTCCTTTTGATAGAACAGTTTTGAAACACTCTTGTGGTAGAATCTGCATGTTGATATTTGGAAGGTTTGGAGGCCTATCCTGGGAAAGGAAATATCTTCCCATGAAAACTAGATAGAAGCATTCTCAGAAACGTCTTTGTGATGTGCGCATTCAAGTCACAGAGTTGAAGCTTCCTTTGGATAGAGCAGTTTTGAACCACACTTTTAGTAGAATCTGCAAGTGGATGTTTGGAGAGCTAAGAGGCCAACACTGGAAAAGGAAATATCTTCACGTAAAAACTAGACGGAAGCATTCTCAGAAACTTCAATGGGCTTTACGCATTCAACTCACAGAGTGCCATGTTCCTTTTGAGAGCGCAGTTTTAAAACACTGTTTTTGTAGAATTTGCTAGAGGATGTTTGTAGCGATGTGAGGCCTTTGCTGGAAAAGGAAATATCTTCACATAAAACCTAGACAGAAGCATTCTCAGAAACTCCTTTGTGATGAGTGCATTCAAATCACAGACTTGAACCTTCCTTTGGAAAGAGCAGTTTTGAAACACTCTTTTTGTAGAATCTGCAAGGGGATATTTGGAGCGCTTTGAGGCCTATGCTGGAAAATGAAATATCTTCACCTAAAAACTAGACGGAAGCATTCTCAGAAACTTCTTTGTGATGAGTGCATTCAACTCACAGAGTTGAAGCTTCCTTTTGATAGAGCAGTTTTGAAACACTCTTTTAGCAGCATCTGCAAGTGGATATTTGGAGCGCTTTGAGGCCAAGGCTGGAAAACGAAATATCATCACATAAAAACTCGACAGAAGCATTCTCTGAAACTTCTTTGTGATGAGTGCATTCAACTCACAGACTCGAACGTTTCTTTTGATACAACAGTTTAGAAACACTCCTTTTGTAGAATCTGCAAGTGTTTATTTGGAGCGCTTTGAGGCCTATGTTGGAAAAGGACATATCTTCACATCAAATGAAGACAGACGCATTCTCAGAAACTTCTTTGTGATGAGTGCACTGAACTCACAGAGTTGAACCTACCTATTGATAGGGAAGTTTTGAAACACCCTTGTTGTAGAATCTGCAAGTGAATATTTGGCGCGATTTGAGGCCTATGCAGGAAACGGAAATATCTTCACATGAAAACTAGACAGATGAATTCTCAGAAACGTCTTTGTGATGAGTGCATTCAACTCACAGACTTGAAGCTTCCTTTTGAAAGAGCAGTTTCGAAACACTCTTTTTGTAGAATCTGCAAGTGGATATTTGGAGCGCTTTGAGGGCTATGCTGGAAAAGTGAATACCTTCACCTAAAAACTAGACAGAAGCATACTCAGAAACTTCTTTGTGATGTGTGCATTGAACTCACAGAGTTGAACCTTTCTTTTGATACAGAAGTTTTGAAACACTCTTTTCGTAGAATCTTCAAGTGGATGTATGGAGTGATTTGAGGCCTATGCTGGAAAAGGAAATACCTTCACGTGGAAACTAGACAAAAGCATTCTCAGAAAGTTCCCTGTGCTTTGTGCATTCAACTCACAGAGTTGAACATTCCCTTTGATAGAGCAGTTTTGAAACACTCTTTTTGTAGAATCTGCAAGTAGATATTTGGAGCGCTTTGAGGCCTCTGCTGCCAAAGGAATTATCATTGCATAAAAACTAGATGGAAGCGTTCTCAGAAACTTCCTTGTGATGAGTGTATTCAACTCGCAGAGTGGAACCTTCCTTTCGATAGACCAGTTTTGAAACACTGTTTTTGTAGAATCCGCAAGTGGCTATTTGGAGCTCTTTGAGGCTTATGCTGGAAAAGGAAATATCTTCATCTACAAACTAGACAGTAGCATTCTCAGAAACTTCTTTGTCATGTGGGGATTGAACTCACAGAGTTGAACATTCCTTTACATAGAGCAGTTTTGCAACACCCTTTCGGTGGAAAGTGAAAGTGCTTATTTGGTGCGATGGCGGCATCTAGTGGATAAGGAAATACATTCAGATGAAAACAAGATACATCCATTCTCAGAAACTTCTTTGTGATGACTGCATTCTACTCACAGAATTGAACCTTCCTTTTGATAGAACAGTTTGGAAACACTCTTTTTGTGGAATCTGCAAGTGGCTATTTGGAGCGCTTTGAGGCCTATGCTGGAAAAGGAAATATCTTCACATAAAACCTAGACAGAATTATTCCCAGAAAGTTTTTCTGATGTGCGCATTCAACTCACCGAGTTGAACCTTCCTTTAGATAGAGCAGTTTTGAAACACTCTTTCTGTAGTACCTGCGAGTGGATATTTGGAGTGCTTTCAGTGCTACACTGTAAAAGCAAATATCTTCACTTAGAATCTAGACAGAAGAATTCTCAGAGACTTCCCTGTGCTCTCTGCATTCCACTCACAGAGTTGAACCTTCCTTTTGATAGAACAGTTTTGAAACACTCTTGTGGTAGAATCTGCAAGTCGATATTTGGAAGGTTTGGGGGCCTATCCTGGGAAAGGAAATATCTTCCCATCAAAACTAGATAGAAGCATTCTCAGAAACTTCTTAGTGATGTGCACATTCAAGTCACAGAGTTGAAGCTTCCTTTTGATATAGCAGTTTTGAACCACTCTTTTAGTAGAATCTGCAAGTGGGTGTTTGGAGAGCTAAGAGGCCAACACTGGAAAAGGAAATATCTTCACGTAAAAACTAGACGGAAGCATTCTCAGAAACTTCAATGGGCTTTACGCATTCAACTCACAGAGTGCAATGTTCCTTTTGAGAGCGCAGTTTTAAAACACTGTTTTTGTAGAATTTGCTAGAGGATGTTTGGAGCGATGTGAGGCCTTTGCTGGAAAAGGAAATATCTTCACATAAAACCTAGACAGAAGCATTCTCAGAAACTCCTTTGTGATGAGTGCATTCAAATCACACACTTGAACCTTCCTTTGGAAAGAGCAGTTTTGAAACACTCTTTTTGAAGAATCTGCAAGTGGATATTTGGAGCGATTTGAGGCCTATGCTGGAAAATGAAGTATCTTCACCTACAAACTAGACGGAAGCATTCTCAGAAACTTCTTTGTGATGAGTGCATTCAACTCACAGAGTTGAAGCTTCCTTTTGATAGAGCAGTTTTGAAACACTCTTTTAGCAGCATCTGCAAGTGGATATTTGGAGCGCTTTGAGGCCAAGGCTGGAAAATGAAATATCATCACATAAAAACTCGACAGAAGCATTCTCTGAAACTTCTTTGTGATGAGTACATTCAACTCACAGACTCGAACGTTTCTTTTGATACAACAGTTTAGAAACACTCCTTTTGTAGAATCTGCAAGTGTTTATTTGGAGCGCTTTGAGGCCTATGTTGGAAAAGGACATATCTTCACATCAAATGAAGACAGACGCATTCTCAGAAACTTCTTTGTGATGAGTGCACTGAACTCACAGAGTTGAACCTACCTATTGATAGGGAAGTTTTGAAACACCCTTGTTGTAGAATCTGCAAGTGAATATTTGGCGCGATTTGAGGCCTATGCGGGAAATGGAAATATCTTCACATGAAAACTAGACAGATGAATTCTCAGAAACGTCTTGGTGATGAGTGCATTCAACTCACAGACTTGAAGCTTCCTTTTGAAAGAGCAGTTTCGAAACACTCTTTTTGTAGAATCTGCAAGTGGATATTTGGAGCGCTTTGAGGGCTGTGCTGGAAAAGTGAATACCTTCACCTAAAAACTAGACAGAAGCATACTCAGAAACTTCTTTGTGATGTGTGCATTGAACTCACAGAGTTGAACCTTTCTTTTGATACAGAAGTTTTGAAACACTCTTTTCGTAGAATCTTCAAGTGGATGTATGGAGTGATTTGAGGCCTATGCTGGAAAAGGAAATACCTTCACGTGGAAACTAGACAAAAGCATTCTCAGAAAGTTCCCTGTGCTTTGTGCATTCAACTCACAGAGTTGAACATTCCCTTTGATAGAGCAGTTTTGAAACACTCTTTTTATAGAATCTGCAAGTGGATATTTGGAGCGCTTTGAGGCCTCTGCTGCCAAAGGAATTATCATTGCATAAAAACTAGATGGAAGCGTTCTCAGAAACTTCCTTGTGATGAGTGTATTCAACTCGCAGAGTGGAACCTTCCTTTCGATAGACCAGTTTTGAAACACTGTTTTTGTAGAATCCGCAAGTGGCTATTTGGAGCTCTTTGAGGCTTATGCTGGAAAAGGAAATATCTTCATCTACAAACTAGACAGAAGCATTGTCAGAAACTTCTTTGTCATGTGGGGATTGAACTCACAGAGTTGAACATTTCTTTTCACAGAGCAGTTTGGCAACACTATTTTTGTGGAAAGTGCAAGTGGGTATTTGTTGCGATGGCGGCATGTAGTGGAGAAGGAAATACATTCAGATGAAAACAAGATACAACCATTCTCAGAAACTTCTTTGTGATGACTGCATTCTACTCACAGGGTTGAACCTTCCTTTTGATAGAACAGTTTGGAAACACTCTTTTTGTGGAATCTGCAAGTGGCTATTTGGAGCGCTTTGAGGCCTATGCTGGAAAAGGAAATATCTTCACATAAAACCTAGACAGAAGTATTCCCAGAAAGTTTTTCTGATGTGCGCATTCAACTCACCGAGTTGAACCTTCCTTTAGATACAGCAGTTTTGAAACACTCTTTTTGTAGTATCTGCGAGTGGATATTTGGAGTGCTTTGAGTGCTGCACTGCAAAAGCAAATATCTTCACTTAGAATCTAGACAGAAGAATTCTCAGAGACTTCCCTGGGCTCTTTACATTCCACTCACAGAGTTGAACCTTCCTTTTGATAGAACAGTTTTGAAACACTCTTGTGGTAGAATCTGCAAGTCGATATTTGGAAGGTTTGGAGGCCTATCCTAGGAAAGGAAATATCTTCCCATGAAAACTAGATAGAAGCATTCTCAGAAACGTCTTTGTGATGTGCGCATTCAAGTCACAGAGTTGAAGCTTCCTTTGGATAGAGCCGTTTTGAACCACATTTTTAGTAGAATCTGCAAGTGGATGTTTGGAGAGCTAAGAGGCCAACACTGCAAAAGGAAATATCTTCACGTAAAAACTAGACGGAAGCATTCTCAGAAACTTCAATGGGCTTTACGCATTCAACTCACAGAGTGCCATGTTGCTTTTGAGAGCGCAGTTTTAAAACACTGTTTTTGTAGAATTTGCTAGAGGATGTTTGGAGCGATGTGAGGCCTTTGCTGGAAAAGGAAATATCTTCACATAAAACCTAGACAGAAGCATTCTCAGAAACTCCTTTGTGATGAGTGCATTCAAATCACAGACTTGAACCTTCCTTTGGAAAGAGCAGTTTTGAAACACTCTTTTTGTAGAATCTGCAAGGGGATATTTGGAGAGCTTTGAGGACTATGCTGGAAAATGAAATATCTTCACCTAAAAACTAGACGGAAGCATTCTCAGAAACTTCTTTGTGATGAGTGCATTCAACTCACAGAGTTGAAGCTTCCTTTTGATAGAGCAGTTTTGAAACACTCTTTTAGCAGCATCTGCAAGTGGATATTTGGAGCGGTTTGAGGCCAAGGCTGGAAAACGAAATATCATCACATAAAAACTCGACAGAAGCATTCTCTGAAACTTCTTTGTGATGAGTGCATTCAACTCACAGACTCGAACGTTTCTTTTGATAGAACAGTTTAGAAACACTCCTTTGTAGAATCTGCAAGTGTTTATTTGGAGCGCTTTGAGGCCTATGTTGGAAAAGGACATATCTTCACATCAAAAGTAGACAGACGCATTCTCAGAAACTTCTTTGTGATGAGTGCATTGAACTCACAGAGTTCAACCTACCTATCGATAGAGAAGTTTTGAAACACCCTTTTTGTAGAATCTGCAAGTGAATATTTGGCGCGATTTGAGGCCTATGCGGCAAATGGAAATATCTTCACATGAAAACTAGACAGATGAATTCTCAGAAACGTCTTGGTGATGAGTGCATTCAACTCACAGACTTGAAGCTTAATTTTGAAAGAGCAGTTTCGAAACACTCTTTTTGTAGAATCTGCAAGTGGATATTTGGAGCGCTTTGAGGGCTATGCTGGAAATGTTTATATCTTCACCTAAAAACTAGACAGAAGCATACTCAGAAACTTCTTTGTGATATGTGCATTGAACTCACAGAGCTGAAACTTTCTTTGATACAGAATTTTGAAACACTCTTTTCGTAGAATCTTCAAGTGGATGTATGGAGTGCTTTGAGGCCTAGGCTGTAAAAGGAAATATCTTCACGTAGAAACTGGACAAAAGCATTCTCAGAAAATTCTTTGTGATAAGTGCATTCAACTCACAGAGTTGAAGCTTCCTTTTGATAGAGCAGTTTTGAAACACTCTTTTAGCAGCATCTGCAAGTGGATATTTGGAGCGCTTTGAGGCCAAGGCTGGAAAACGAAATATCATCACATAAAAACTCGACAGAAGCATTCTCTGAAACTTCTTTGTGATGAGTGCATTCAACTCACAGACTCGAACGTTTCTTTTGATTGAACAGTTTAGAAACACTCCTTTTGTAGAATCTGCAAGTGCTTATTTGGAGCGCTTTGAGGCCTATGTTGGAAAAGGACATATCTTCATATCAAAAGTAGACAGACGCATTATCAGAAACTTCTTTGTGATGAGTGCATTGAACTCACAGAGTTCAACCTACCTATTGATAGAGAAGTTTTGAAACACACTTTTTGTAGAATCTGCTAGTGAATATTTGGCGCGATTTGAGGCCTATGCTGGAAATGGAAATATCTTCACATGAAAACTAGACAGATGAATTCTCAGAAACGTCTTTGTGATGAGGGCATTCAACTCACAGACTTGAAGCTTCCTTTTGAAAGAGCAGTTTCGAAACACTCTTTTTGTAGAATCTGCAAGTGGATATTTGGAGCGCTTTGAGGGCTATGCTGGAAAAGTTTATAACTTCACCTAAAAACTAGACAGAAGCATACTCAGAAACTTCTTTGTGATGTGTGCATTGAACTCACAGAGCTGAACCTTTCTTTTGATACAGAATTTTGCAACACTCTTTTCGTCGAATCTTCAAGTGGATGTATGGAGTGCTTTGAGGCCTATGCTGGAAAAGGAAATATCTTCACGTAGAAACTAGACAAAAGCATTCTCAGAAAGTTCCCTGTGCTTTGTGCATTCAACTCACAGAGTTGAACATTCCCTTTGATAGAGCAGTTTTGAAACACTCTTTTTGTAGGATCTGCAAGTGGATATTTGGAGCGCTTTGAGACGTATGCTGCCAAAGGAAATAACATTGCATAAAAACTAGATGGAAGCGTTCTCAGAAACTACTTTGTGATGAGTGCATTCAACTCGCAGAGTTGAACCTTCCTTTCCATAGACCAGTTTTGAAACACTGTTTTTGTAGAATCCGCAAGTGGCTATTTGAAGCTCTCTGAGGCTTATGCTGGAAAAGGAAATATCTTCATCCACCAACTAGACAGAAGCATTCTCAGAAACTTCTTTGTCATGTGGGGATTGAACCCACAGAGTTGAACATTTCTTTTCATAGAACAGTTTGGCAACACTATTTTTGTGGAAAGTGCAAGTGGGAATTTGGTGCGATGGCGGCATGTAGTGGCGAAGGAAATACATTCAGATGAAAACAAGATACAACCATTCTCAGAAACTTCTTTGTGATGACTGCATTCTACTCACAGGGTTGAACCTTCCTTTTGATAGAACAGTTCGGAAACACTCTTTTTGTGGAATCTGCAAGTGGCTATTTGGAGCGGTTTGAGGCCTATGCTGGAAAAGGAAATATCTTCACATAAAACCTAGACAGAAGTATTCCCAGAAAGTTTTTCTGATGTGCGCATTCAACTCACCGAGTTGAACCTTCCTTTAGTTAGAGCAGTTTTGAAACACTCTTTTTGTAGTATCTGCGAGTGGATATTTGGAGTGCTTTGAGTGCTACACTGCAAAAGCATATATCTTCACTTAGAATCTAGACAGAAGAATTCTCAGAGACTTCCCTGGGCTCTCTACATTCCACTCACAGAGTTGAACCTTCCTTTTGATAGAACAGTTTTGAAACACTCTTGTGGTAGAATCTGCATGTTGATATTTGGAAGGTTTGGAGGCCTATCCTGGGAAAGGAAATATCTTCCCATGAAAACTAGATAGAAGCATTCTCAGAAACGTCTTTGTGATGTGCGCATTCAAGTCACAGAGTTGAAGCTTCCTTTGGATAGAGCAGTTTTGAACCACACTTTTAGTAGAATCTGCAAGTGGATGTTTGGAGAGCTAAGAGGCCAACACTGGAAAAGGAAATATCTTCACGTAAAAACTAGACGGAAGCATTCTCAGAAACTTCAATGGGCTTTACGCATTCAACTCACAGAGTGCCATGTTCCTTTTGAGAGCGCAGTTTTAAAACACTGTTTTTGTAGAATTTGCTAGAGGATGTTTGTAGCGATGTGAGGCCTTTGCTGGAAAAGGAAATATCTTCACATAAAACCTAGACAGAAGCATTCTCAGAAACTCCTTTGTGATGAGTGCATTCAAATCACACACTTGAACCTTCCTTTGGAAAGAGCAGTTTTGAAACACTCTTTTTGTAGAATCTGCAAGGGGATATTTGGAGCGCTTTGAGGCCTATGCTGGAAAATGAAATATCTTCACCTAAAAACTAGACGGAAGCATTCTCAGAAACTTCTTTGTGATGAGTGCATTCAACTCACAGAGTTGAAGCTTCCTTTTGATAGAGCAGTTTTGAAACACTCTTTTAGCAGCATCTGCAAGTGGATATTTGGAGCGCTTTGAGGCCAAGGCTGGAAAACGAAATATCATCACATAAAAACTCGACAGAAGCATTCTCTGAAACTTCTTTGTGATGAGTGCATTCAACTCACAGACTCGAACGTTTCTTTTGATACAACAGTTTAGAAACACTCCTTTTGTAGAATCTGCAAGTGTTTATTTGGAGCGCTTTGAGGCCTATGTTGGAAAAGGACATATCTTCACATCAAATGAAGACAGACGCATTCTCAGAAACTTCTTTGTGATGAGTGCACTGAACTCACAGAGTTGAACCTACCTATTGATAGGGAACTTTTGAAACACCCTTGTTGTAGAATCTGCAAGTGAATATTTGGCGCGATTTGAGGCCTATGCAGGAAACGGAAATATCTTCACATGAAAACTAGACAGATGAATTCTCAAAAACGTCTTTGTGATGAGTGCATTCAACTCACAGACTTGAAGCTTCCTTTTGAAAGAGCAGTTTCGAAACACTCTTTTTGTAGAATCTGCAAGTGGATATTTGGAGCGCTTTGAGGGCTATGCTGGAAAAGTGAATACCTTCACCTAAAAACTAGACAGAAGCATACTCAGAAACTTCTTTGTGATGTGTGCATTGAACTCACAGAGTTGAACCTTTCTTTTGATACAGAAGTTTTGAAACACTCTTTTCGTAGAATCTTCAAGTGGATGTATGGAGTGATTTGAGGCCTATGCTGGAAAAGGAAATACCTTCACGTGGAAACTAGACAAAAGCATTCTCAGAAAGTTCCCTGTGCTTTGTGCATTCAACTCACAGAGTTGAACATTCCCTTTGATAGAGCAGTTTTGAAACACTCTTTTTGTAGAATCTGCAAGTTGATATTTGGAGCGCTTTGAGGCCTCTGCTGCCAAAGGAATTATCATTGCATAAAAACTAGATGGAAGCGTTCTCAGAAACTTCCTTGTGATGAGTGTATTCAACTCGCAGAGTGGAACCTTCCTTTCGATAGACCAGTTTTGAAACACTGTTTTTGTAGAATCCGCAAGTGGCTATTTGGAGCTCTTTGAGGCTTATGCTGGAAAAGGAAATATCTTCATCTACAAACTAGACAGTAGCATTCTCAGAAACTTCTTTGTCATGTGGGGATTGAACTCACAGAGTTGAACATTCCTTTTCATAGAGCAGTTTGGCAACACTATTTTTGTGGAAAGTGCAAGTGGGTATTTGGTGCGATGGCGGCATCTAGTGGAGAAGGAAATACATTCAGTTGTAAACAAGATACAACCATTCTCAGAAACTTCTTTGTGATGACTGCATTCTACTCACAGAGTTGAACCTTCCTTTTGATAGAACAGTTTGGAAACACTCTTTTTGTGGAATCTGCAAGTGGCTATTTGGAGCGGTTTGAGGCCTATGCTGGAAAAGGAAATATCTTCACATAAAACCTAGACAGAAGTATTGCCAGAAAGTTTTTCTGATGTGCGCATTCAACTCACCGAGTTGAACCTTCCTTTAGATAGAGCAGTTTTGAAACACTCTTTCTGTAGTACCTGCGAGTGGATATTTGGAGTGCTTTGAGTGCTACACTGCAAAAGCAAATATCTTCACTTAGAATCTAGACAGAAGAATTCTCAGAGACTTCCCTGGGCTCTCTGCATTCAACTCACAGAGTTGAACCTTCCTTTTGATAGAACAGTTTTGAAACACTCTTGTGGTAGAATCTGGAAGTCGATATTTGGAAAGTTTGGAGGCCTATCCTGGGAAAGGAAGTATCTTCCCATCAAAACTAGATAGAAGCCTTCTCAGAAACGTCTTTGTGATGTGCGCATTCAAGTCACAGAGTTGAAGCTTCCTTTGGATATAGCAGTTTTGAACCACTCTTTTAGCAGAATCTGCAAGTGGATGTTTGGAGAGCTAAGAGGCCAACACTGGAAAAGGAAATATCTTCACGTAAAAACTAGACGGAAGCATTCTCAGAAACTTCAATGGGCTTTACGCATTCAACTCACAGAGTGCAATGTTCCTTTTGATAGCGCAGTTTTAAAACACTGTTTTTGTAGAATTTGCTAGAGGATGTTTGGAGCGATGTGAGGCCTTTGCTGGAAAAAGAAATATCTTCACATAAAACCTAGACAGAAGCATTCTCAGAAACTCCTTTGTGATGAGTGCATTCAAATCACACACTTGAACCTTCCTTTGGAAAGAGCAGTTTTGAAACACTCTTTTTGAAGAATCTGCAAGTGGATATTTGGAGCGATTTGAGGCCTATGCTGGAAAATGAAGTATCTTCACCTAAAAACTAGACGGAAGCATTCTCAGAAACTCCTTTGTGATGAGTTTATTCAACTCACAGAGTTGAAGCTTCCTTTTGATAGAGCAGTTTTGAAACACTCTTTTAGCAGCATCTGCAAGTGGATATTTGGAGCGCTTTGAGGCCAAGGCTGGAAAACGAAATATCATCACATAAAATCTCGACAGAAGCATTCTCTGAAACTTCTTTGTGATGAGTGCAGTCAACTCACAGACTCGAACGTTTCTTTTGATAGAACAGTTTAGAAACACTCCTTTTGTAGAATCTGCAAGTGTTTATTTGGAGCGCTTTGAGGCCTATGTTGGAAAAGGACATATCTTCACATCAAAAGTAGACACACGCATTCTCAGAAACTTCTTTGTGATGAGTGCACTGAACTCACAGAGTTCAAACTACCTATTGATAGAGAAGTTTTGAAACACCCCTTTTGTAGAATCTGCAAGTGAATATTTGGCGCGATTTGAGGCCTATGCTGGAAATGGAAGTATCTTCACATGAAAACTAGACAGATGAATTCTCAGAAACGTCTTTGTGATGAGTGCATTCAACTCACAGACTTGAAGGTTAATTTAGAAAGACCAGTTTCGAAACACTCTTTTTGTAGAATCTGCAAGTGGATATTTGGAGCGCTTTGAGGGCTATGCTGGAAAAGTTAATACCTTCACCGAAAAACTAGACGGAAGCATACTCAGAAACTTCTTTATGATGTGTGCACTGAACTCACAGAGTTGAACCTTTCTTTTCATACAGAAGTTTTGAAACACTCTTTTCGTAGAATCTTCAAGTGGATGTATGGAGTGCTTTGAGGCCTATGCTGGAAAAGGAAATGCCTTCACGTATAAACTAGACAAAAGCATTCTCAGAAAGTTCCCTGGGCTTTGTGCATTCAACTCACAGAGTTGAACATTCCCTTTGATAGAGCAGTTTTGAAACACTCCTTTTGTAGAATCTGCAAGTTGATATTTGGAGCGCTTTGAGGCCTCTGCTGCCAAAGGAATTATCATTGCATAAAAACTAGATGGAAGCGTTCTCAGAAACTTCCTTGTGATGAGTGCATTCAACTCACAGAGTGGAACCTTCCTTTCGATAGACCAGTTTTGAAACACTGTTTTTGTAGAATCCGCAAGTGGCTATTTGGAGCTCTTTGAGGCTTATGCTGAAAAGGAAATATCTTCATCTACAAACTAGACAGAAGCATTCTCAGAAACTTCTTTGTCATGTGGGGATTGAACTCACAGAGTTGAACATTCCTTTACATAGAGCAGTTTTGCAACACCCTTTCGGTGGAAAGTGAAAGTGCTTATTTGGTGCGATGGCGGCATCTAGTGGATAAGGAAATACATTCAGATGAAAACAAGATACATCCATTCTCAGAAACTTCTTTGTGATGACTGCATTCTACTCACAGAGTTGAACCTTCCTTTTGATAGAACAGTTTTGAAACACTCTTTTTGTGGAATCTGCAAGTGGCTATTTGGAGCGCTTTGAGGCCTATCCTGGAAAAGGAAATATCTTCACATAAAACCTAGACAGAAGTATTCCCAGAAAGTTTTTCTGATGTGCGCATTCAACTCACCGAGTTGAACCTTCCTTTAGATAGAGCAGTTTTGAAACACTCTTTCTGTAGTACCTGCGAGTGGATATTTGGAGTGCGTTGAGTGCTACACTGTAAAAGCAAATATCTTCACTTAGAATCTAGACGAAAGAATTCTCAGAAATTTCCCTGTGCTCTCTTCATTCCACTCACAGAGTTGAACCTTCCTTTTGATAGAACAGTTTTGAAACACTCTTGTGGTAGAATCTGCAAGTGGATATTTGGAAGGTTTGGAGGCCTATCCCGGGAAAGGAAATATCTTCCCATCAAAACTAGATAGAAGCATTCTCAGAAACTTCTTAGTGATGTGCACATTCAAGTCACAGAGTTGAAGCTTCCTTTTGATATAGCAGTTTTGAACCACACTTTTAGTAGAATCTGCAAGTGGATGTTTGGACAGCTAAGAGGCCAACACTGGAAAAGGAAATATCTTCACGTAAAAACTAGACGGAAGCATTCTCAGAAACTTCAATGGGCTTTACGCATTCAACTCACAGAGTGCCATGTTCCTTTTGAGAGCGCAGTTTTAAAACACTGTTTTTGTAGAATTTGCTAGAGGATGTTTGGAGCGATGTGAGGCCATTGCTGGAAAAGAAAATACCTTCACATAAAACCTAGACAGAAGCATTCTCAGAAACTCCTTTGTGATGAGTGCATTCAAATCACAGACTTGAACCTTCCTTTGGAAAGAGCAGTTTTGAAACACTCTTTTTGTAGAATCTGCAAGGGGATATTTGGAGAGCTTTGAGGACTATGCTGGAAAATGAAATATCTTCACCTAAAAACTAGACGGAAGCATTCTCAGAAACTTCTTTGTGATGAGTGCATTCAACTCACAGACTTGAAGCTTCCTTTTGATAGAGCAGTTTTGAAACACTCTTTTAGCAGCATCTGCAAGTGGATATTTGGAGCGGTTTGAGGCCAAGGCTGGAAAACGAAATATCATCACATAAAAACTCGACAGAAGCATTCTCTGAAACTTCTTTGTGATGAGTGCATTCAACTCACAGACTCGAACGTTTCTTTTGATAGAACAGTTTAGAAACACTCCTTTTGTAGAATCTGCAAGTGTTTATTTGGAGCGCTTTGAGGCCTATGTTGGAAAAGGACATATCTTCACATCAAAAGTAGACAGACGCATTCTCAGAAACTTCTTTGTGATGAGTGCATTGAACTCACAGAGTTCAACCTACCTATCGATAGAGAAGTTTTGAAACACCCTTTTTGTAGAATCTGCAAGTGAATATTTGGCGCGATTTGAGGCCTATGCTGCAAATGGAAATATCTTCACATGAAAACTAGACAGATGAATTCTCAGAAACGTCTTGGTGATGAGTGCATTCAACTCACAGACTTGAAGCTTAATTTTGAAAGAGCAGTTTCGAAACACTCTTTTTGTAGAATCTGCAAGTGGATATTTGGAGCGCTTTGAGGGCTATGCTGGAAAAGTTTATATCTTCACCTAAAAACTAGACAGAAGCATACTCAGAAACTTCTTTGTGATATGTGCATTGAACTCACAGAGCTGAAACTTTCTTTGATACAGAATTTTGAAACACTCTTTTCGTAGAATCTTCAAGTGGATGTATGGAGTGCTTTGAGGCCTAGGCTGTAAAAGGAAATATCTTCACGTAGAAACTGGACAAAAGCATTCTCAGAAAATTCTTTGTGATAAGTGCATTCAACTCACAGAGTTGAAGCTTCCTTTTGATAGAGCAGTTTTGAAACACTCTTTTAGCAGCATCTGCAAGTGGATATTTGGAGCGCTTTGAGGCCAAGGCTGGAAAACGAAATATCATCACATAAAAACTCGACAGAAGCATTCTCTGAAACTTCTTTGTGATGAGTGCATTCAACTCACAGACTCGAACGTTTCTTTTGATTGAACAGTTTAGAAACACTCCTTTTGTAGAATCTGCAAGTGCTTATTTGGAGCGCTTTGAGGCCTATGTTGGAAAAGGACATATCTTCACATCAAAAGTAGACACACGCATTCTCAGAAACTTCTTTGTGATGAGTGCATTGAACTCACAGAGTTCAACCTACCTATTGATAGAGAAGTTTTGAAACACACTTTTTGTAGAATCTGCAAGTGAATATTTGGCGCGATTTGAGGCCTATGCTGGAAATGGAAATATCTTCACATGAAAACTAGACAGATGAATTCTCAGAAACGTCTTTGTGATGAGTGCATTCAACTCACAGACTTGAAGCTTAATTTTGAAAGAGCAGTTTCGAAACACTCTTTTTGTAGAATCTGCAAGTGGATATTTGGAGCGCTTTGAGGGCTATGCTGGAAAAGTTTATAACTTCACCTAAAAACTAGACAGAAGCATACTCAGAAACTTCTTTGTGATGTGTGCATTGAACTCACAGAGCTGAACCTTTCTTTTGATACAGAATTTTGCAACACTCTTTTCGTAGAATCTTCAAGTGGATGTATGGAGTGCTTTGAGGCCTATGCTGGAAAAGGAAATATCTTCACGTAGAAACTAGACAAAAGCATTCTCAGAAAGTTCCCTGTGCTTTGTGCATTCAACTCACAGAGTTGAACATTCCCTTTGATAGAGCAGTTTTGAAACACTCTTTTTGTAGGATCTGCAAGTGGATATTTGGAGCGCTTTGAGACGTATGCTGCCAAAGGAAATATCATTGCATAAAAACTAGATGGAAGCGTTCTCAGAAACTACTTTGTGATGAGTGCATTCAACTCGCAGAGTTGAACCTTCCTTTCCATAGACCAGTTTTGAAACACTGTTTTTGTAGAATCCGCAAGTGGCTATTTGAAGCTCTCTGAGGCTTATGCTGGAAAAGGAAATATCTTCATCCACCAACTAGACAGAAGCATTCTCAGAAACTTCTTTGTCATGTGGGGATTGAACCCACAGAGTTGAACATTTCTTTTCATAGAGCAGTTTGGCAACACTATTTTTGTGGAAAGTGCAAGTGGGTATTTGGTGCGATGGCGGCATCTAGTGGAGAAGGAAATACATTCAGTTGAAAACAAGATACAACCATTCTCAGAAACTTCTTTGTGATGACTGCATTCTACTCACAGAGTTGAACCTTCCTTTTGATAGAACAGTTTGGAAACACTCTTTTTGTGGAATCTGCAAGTGGCTATTTGGAGCGGTTTGAGGCCTATGCTGGAAAAGGAAATATCTTCACATAAAACCTAGACAGAAGTATTGCCAGAAAGTTTTTCTGATGTGCGCATTCAACTCACCGAGTTGAACCTTCCTTTAGATAGAGCAGTTTTGAAACACTCTTTCTGTAGTACCTGCGAGTGGATATTTGGAGTGCTTTGAGTGCTACACTGCAAAAGCAAATATCTTCACTTAGAATCTAGACAGAAGAATTCTCAGAGACTTCCCTGGGCTCTCTGCATTCAACTCACAGAGTTGAACCTTCCTTTTGATAGAACAGTTTTGAAACACTCTTGTGGTAGAATCTGGAAGTCGATATTTGGAAAGTTTGGAGGCCTATCCTGGGAAAGGAAGTATCTTCCCATCAAAACTAGATAGAAGCCTTCTCAGAAACGTCTTTGTGATGTGCGCATTCAAGTCACAGAGTTGAAGCTTCCTTTGGATATAGCAGTTTTGAACCACTCTTTTAGCAGAATCTGCAAGTGGATGTTTGGAGAGCTAAGAGGCCAACACTGGAAAAGGAAATATCTTCACGTAAAAACTAGACGGAAGCATTCTCAGAAACTTCAATGGGCTTTACGCATTCAACTCACAGAGTGCAATGTTCCTTTTGATAGCGCAGTTTTAAAACACTGTTTTTGTAGAATTTGCTAGAGGATGTTTGGAGCGATGTGAGGCCTTTGCTGGAAAAGGAAATATCTTCACATAAAACCTAGACAGAAGCATTCTCAGAAACTCCTTTGTGATGAGTGCATTCAAATCACACACTTGAACCTTCCTTTGGAAAGAGCAGTTTTGAAACACTCTTTTTGAAGAATCTGCAAGTGGATATTTGGAGCGATTTGAGGCCTATGCTGGAAAATGAAGTATCTTCACCTAAAAACTAGACGGAAGCATTCTCAGAAACTCCTTTGTGATGAGTTTATTCAACTCACAGAGTTGAAGCTTCCTTTTGATAGAGCAGTTTTGAAACACTCTTTTAGCAGCATCTGCAAGTGGATATTTGGAGCGCTTTGAGGCCAAGGCTGGAAAACGAAATATCATCACATAAAATCTCGACAGAAGCATTCTCTGAAACTTCTTTGTGATGAGTGCATTCAACTCACAGACTCGAACGTTTCTTTTGATAGAACAGTTTAGAAACACTCCTTTTGTAGAATCTGCAAGTGCTTATTTGGAGCGCTTTGAGGCGTATGTTGGAAAAGGACATATCTTCACATCAAAAGTAGACACACGCATTCTCAGAAACTTCTTTGTGATGAGTGCACTGAACTCACAGAGTTCAAACTACCTATTGATAGAGAAGTTTTGAAACACCCCTTTTGTAGAATCTGCAAGTGAATATTTGGCGCGATTTGAGGCCTATGCTGGAAATGGAAGTATCTTCACATGAAAACTAGACAGATGAATTCTCAGAAACGTCTTGGTGATGAGTGCATTCAACTCACAGACTTGAAGCTTAATTTAGAAAGACCAGTTTCGAAACACTCTTTTTGTAGAATCTGCAAGTGGATATTTGGAGCGCTTTGAGGGCTATGCTGGAAAAGTTAATACCTTCACCTAAAAACTAGACGGAAGCATACTCAGAAACTTCTTTATGATGTGTGCACTGAACTCACAGAGTTGAACCTTTCTTTTCATACAGAAGTTTTGAAACACTCTTTTCGTAGAATCTTCAAGTGGATGTATGGAGTGATTTGAGGCCTATGCTGGAAAAGGAAATACCTTCACGTGGAAACTAGACAAAAGCATTCTCAGAAAGTTCCCTGTGCTTTGTGCATTCAACTCACAGAGTTGAACATTCCCTTTGATAGAGCAGTTTTGAAACACTCTTTTTGTAGAATCTGCAAGTGGATATTTGGAGCGCTTTGAGGCCTCTGCTGCCAAAGGAATTATCATTGCATAAAAACTAGATGGAAGCGTTCTCAGAAACTTCCTTGTGATGAGTGTATTCAACTCGCAGAGTGGAACCTTCCTTTCGATAGACCAGTTTTGAAACACTGTTTTTGTAGAATCCGCAAGTGGCTATTTGGAGCTCTTTGAGGCTTATGCTGGAAAAGGAAATATCTTCATCTACAAACTAGACAGAAGCATTCTCAGAAACTTCTTTGTCATGTGGGGATTGAACTCACAGAGTTGAACATTGCTTTACATAGAGCAGTTTTGCAACACCCTTTCGGTGGAAAGTGAAAGTGCTTATTTGGTGCGATGGCGGCATCTAGTGGATAAGGAAATACATTCAGATGAAAACAAGATACATCCATTCTCAGAAACTTCTTTGTGATGACTGCATTCTACTCACAGAATTGAACCTTCCTTTTGATAGAACAGTTTGGAAACACTCTTTTTGTGGAATCTGCAAGTGGCTATTTGGAGCGCTTTGAGGCCTATGCTGGAAAAGGAAATATCTTCACATAAAACCTAGACAGAATTATTCCCAGAAAGTTTTTCTGATGTGCGCATTCAACTCACCGAGTTGAACCTTCCTTTAGATAGAGCAGTTTTGAAACACTCTTTCTGTAGTACCTGCGAGTGGATATTTGGAGTGCTTTCAGTGCTACACTGTAAAAGCAAATATCTTCACTTAGAATCTAGACAGAAGAATTCTCAGAGACTTCCCTGTGCTCTCTGCATTCCACTCACAGAGTTGAACCTTCCTTTTGATAGAACAGTTTTGAAACACTCTTGTGGTAGAATCTGCAAGTCGATATTTGGAAGGTTTGGGGGCCTATCCTGGGAAAGGAAATATCTTCCCATCAAAACTAGATAGAAGCATTCTCAGAAACTTCTTAGTGATGTGCACATTCAAGTCACAGAGTTGAAGCTTCCTTTTGATATAGCAGTTTTGAACCACTCTTTTAGTAGAATCTGCAAGTGGGTGTTTGGAGAGCTAAAAGGCCAACACTGGAAAAGGAAATATCTTCACGTAAAAACTAGACGGAAGCATTCTCAGAAACTTCAATGGGCTTTACGCATTCAACTCACAGAGTGCAATGTTCCTTTTGAGAGCGCAGTTTTAAAACACTGTTTTTGTAGAATTTGCTAGAGGATGTTTGGAGCGATGTGAGGCCTTTGCTGGAAAAGGAAATATCTTCACATAAAACCTAGACAGAAGCATTCTCAGAATCTCCTTTGTGATGAGTGCATTCAAATCACACACTTGAACCTTCCTTTGGAAAGAGCAGTTTTGAAACACTCTTTTTGAAGAATCTGCAAGTGGATATTTGGAGCGATTTGAGGCCTATGCTGGAAAATGAAGTATCTTCACCTAAAAACTAGACGGAAGCATTCTCAGAAACTTCTTTGTGATGAGTGCATTCAACTCACAGAGTTGAAGCTTCCTTTTGATAGAGCGGTTTTGAAACACTCTTTTGGCAGCATCTGCAAGTGGATATTTGGAGCGCTTTGAGGCCAAGGCTGGAAAACGAAATATCATCACATAAAAACTCGACAGAAGCATTCTCTGAAACTTCTTTGTGATGAGTGCATTCAACTCACAGACTCGAACGTTTCTTTTGATACAACAGTTTAGAAACACTCCTTTTGTAGAATCTGCAAGTGTTTATTTGGAGCGCTTTGAGGCCTATGTTGGAAAAGGACATATCTTCACATCAAAAGTAGACACACGCATTCTCAGAAACTTCTTTGTGATGAGTGCATTGAACTCACAGAGTTCAACCTACCTATTGATAGAGAAGTTTTGAAACACCCTTTTTGTAGAATCTGCAAGTGAATATTTGGCGCGATTTGAGGCCTATGCTGGAAATGGAAATATCTTCACATGAAAACTAGACAGATGAATTCTCAGAAACGTCTTTGTGATGAGTGCATTCAACTCACAGACTTGAAGCTTAATTTTGAAAGAGCAGTTTCGAAACACTCTTTTTGTAGAATCTGCAAGTGGATATTTGGAGCGCTTTGAGTGCTATGCTGGAAAAGTTTATATGTTCACCTAAAAACTGGACAGAAGCATACTCAGAAACTTCTTTGTGATGTGTGCATTGAACTCACAGAGTTAAACCTTTCTTTTGATACAGAATTTTGCAACACTCTTTTCGTAGAATCTTCAAGTGGATGTATGGAGTGCTTTGAGGCCTATGCTGGAAAAGGAAATATCTTCACGTAGAAACTAGACAAAAGCATTCTCAGAAAGTTCCCTGTGCTTTGTGCATTCAACTCACAGAGTTGAACATTCCCTTTGATAGAGCAGTTTTGAAACACTCTTTTTGTAGGATCTGCAAGTGGATATTTGGAGCGCTTTGAGACGTATGCTGCCAAAGGAAATATCATTGCATAAAAACTAGATGGAAGCGTTCTCAGAAACTTCTTTTTGATGAGTGCATTCAACTCGCAGAGTTGAACCTTCCTTTCGATAGACCAGTTTTGAAACACTGTTTTTGTAGTATCCACAAGTGGCTATTTGAAGCTCTTTGAGGCTTATGCTGGAAAAGGAAATATCTTCATCTACCAACTAGACAGAAGCATTCTCAGAAACTTCTTTGTCATGTGGGGATTGAACTCACAGAGTTGAACATTCCTTTTCATAGAGCAGTTTGGCAACACTATTTTTGTGGAAAGTGCAAGTGGGTATTTGGTGCGATGGCGGCATCTAGTGGAGAAGGAAATACATTCAGTTGAAAACAAGATACAACCATTCTCAGAAACTTCTTTGTGATGACTGCATTCTACTCACAGGGTTGAACCTTCCTTTTGATAGAACAGTTCGGAAACACTCTTTTTGTGGAATCTGCAAGTGGCTATTTGGAGCGGTTTGAGGCCTATGCTGGAAAAGGAAATATCTTCACATAAAACCTAGACAGAAGTATTCCCAGAAAGTTTTTCTGATGTGCGCATTCAACTCACCGAGTTGAACCTTCCTTTAGATAGAGCAGTTTTGAAACACTCTTTTTGTAGTATCTGCGAGTGGATATTTGGAGTGCTTTGAGTGCTACACTGCAAAAGCATATATCTTCACTTAGAATCTAGACAGAAGAATTCTCAGAGACTTCCCTGGGCTCTCTACATTCCACTCACAGAGTTGAACCTCCCTTTTGATAGAACAGTTTTGAAACACTCTTGTGGTAGAATCTGCATGTTGATATTTGGAAGGTTTGGAGGCCTATCCTGGGAAAGGAAATATCTTCCCATCAAAACTAGATAGAAGCATTCTCAGAAACGTCTTTGTGATGTGCGCATTCAAGTCACAGAGTTGAAGCTTCCTTTGGATAGAGCAGTTTTGAACCACACTTTTAGTAGAATCT